>NW_027472581.1:34999689-44142189 GCF_030347505.1 Rhynchophorus ferrugineus
CTAGTGGTTTAACCATGGATATATTGAATTATTGAAAAATTTGTTATATATATAGCTGTATAAAGCTATATTATATAATTATAAAAATAACATACCTATTGAATGGGATATTTACAAGACCCCATTAAATCCAAAGTATTTAACATAGTGATTCAATCATTTCTGGATGGGAGCATTAAACAGTATTCCGGTAATCAGTTATGGCATGCTCGAAGGTCTGGTTTTGTAGTTTAGGTAAAGGTTAAGCAACAAGAAGTGACTGAACCAGGTCAGTAGCTGGATTAAAACTAAACAACATACTCGTACACACCGAATACATCGAGCACAGGGTAAGACGAGGGAGTCGGATTGTGACGAGAGAGGATAGCCTCCGATCGATCGAAGCCCGAATAAACCGAAAACTGTTCACCAGGTCCTGAAGCCACTACCGAATAACCCCGCGGGCGTACACAGGCCGTCCTTGCCCGGGCTGCTGCAGCAGCAGCACAGCAGCGGTGGCGGCGGCGGCAGCATCGTCATCCTCCTCGTCTTCGCGAAAGACTCCGGTCTCGCCCTGTTTCGCTTACCTTCACGTCGCTCACATCCCCGAATCTGGACATGATACCGCTGGACAGCACATATCACAGCACTGGCTTTGCTGTCGGTTGGTTGGCCCTGGATGTCGGCTGCCTGGATGCAGCTCGGTCCATAGGCGTGGACTGCCTGGGCGCAGCGCTGCCGCCGGATCTTGCGTTCCTGTACTAAGCGTTCGGGATGGGATGCGCGCCCTTGTACTGCAGGGGCTGGGGGGGAGGGCAAAATCGGCGACGGAGATGAAGGGCGGCGCTAGTTTCGACGGCGCTTCTTTCAAACGCCACTGCGATCTGTATGGACCTAGTTTGATTACATTTACGCCCGATTGTTATATTGTCTATTGGATAGGCCCGAAATAACTTTGACATTGTCACGCGGTCTTTTATTTCAACTAACAGACATCCAACAGTGATATATGAAAAAATTTATTTAACATATGTAAAAGTGAATTATTTTAACATAATGTTATACAAATTGTTCTTTAAAAAACCGACATGTGGGTTCAAAAAATTGGAAGCCTATGGCATCTGTAAAACATCGAAAACGTTTTAAGGGTAATTTGACATTTTTATGTAGATTTCTATTACGAAGAATCTTTCTGAAAATTTAAAATAATGGTATAAACTAAAAACCGGTGTTGTCGCTTTTACTGGTTTTCGTAAAGTCTATTGTCGTGTATGGAAACACGTTTGGTACTTTTTCCTCTAGACTGGACTGTTGTTGCCAGATTCATTACATTCTTTTTGTTACTTTTATTATTTTTTATTTCTTTATTTATTTATTTTTATCCAATTACCTTTATCTCTTTTATTTTCATCTCTTTTATTATTTATTCGTATATTTTCCATAATTCTTAAATTACTGTAAATGAAAGTTTATGTTTGCAACCATAAGGTATAAAATGTAGCTATTTTATAAGCTAGAATCTGATGTCACAGACATTTAACAGTGATTTATATACTGTTATAGTTAGAAGTTGTTCTGTACAAAACGGACATGTGGTTTGAAGCAATTTGGAAGCCCCAGAATCAGAAATTTTCAGTATCTGTAAAACATCGTAAACGTTTTAAGGGTAATATGACATTTTTATGTAGATTTCTATTACGAAGAATCTTTCTGAAAATTTGAATTGTATAAACTAAAAAGCGGGGTTGTCGCTTTTACTGTTTTTTGTGAATTCCATTGCCATGCATGGAAACACACTTGGTGCTTTTTCCTCGGACTATTATTACTAGATTCATTCCATACTTATTATTACATTTATTAATTTTTTAATTTGCTTATTTATTTTTTATCCATTTACCTTAATCTGGCTTTTTTCCATTTATTTCATTATTTATCATTATTAAACTGAATTATTTTTATTCGAAATTGATGTCAAAGTAGCTGATTTGTAGTTATGAATTATTGATAATTTGTAGTATACATAAACACCACCGAAAGTGATTCCTGTTGACTCTTGCTGACAGCGTATCTTGCGTGTTAACCGTTAACTTTTTCCTTATACGCATTACACGTTCATTATGGTCAGAGTTAGAAGAAGTGAATGCATAATAGCAATAAGAGTGTTGTTTATTTAAAAATTTAGCTTTACTCTAGCGAGGCCTAACAACTCTAGTGACAAGATCACGTGCGTCTACTTCCTTTGATCTCGTTGCACGTCCATTATTGTTAATATTAGGGTATAAACTGGTACGTCGCATGTTGCCTTCCCTTCGTACCCTCTACACATGTTATACTTCAACCTAGCATATTTGTCATTGCTATCAATTATCTACATTGTATATTATTCGTTACTTGTTAATGATATCTGTTATGCCTGTCCGTCATTGTTATCGACTACTATTGTCCAATGTTGTTATTAACTATCATGGTTATTCGGCCAATGTTATTGGCTATGATTTTTACACATTGCTCATATTATCAGTACTTGGCAATACAATTAATTACCTGTACTACTAACTGCCAGTAGTATTAACAGTTAGTACAACATATTTTATTATTACCTAAAATTATAATGATAAAAATTACCAATCATTTTTATATTTCATATGTATGTGTTTAAATTTAGCTATATACTTTTTAAAGTCTCTCATAACGAAACCAAAAGAGATTTTGAAAAAAATTAAATACGATAGGCTAGAATAAAATTAATATTATTATTTTCTATAACTTTTTTTAAGAGTATACTGATTTATTATATAATACTACATTTTTAAATAAACTTGCGGAAGTGAAACCGATATTTCCAGAAATGGAAAACAAAAAACATATTTATAGTGGTAAACATGTCTTTATTTTTTAGTATAATTTTATTTAAGCTTAAACTACAGTATTCATAACATTATAGTACTCCATGAGACTTACAAAATAACCTCAAACTATTACCTCTCTGTTTAATGAAAATCTTATTCCACGAAACAATTTTTGAGATCTCAGAAGAGCCAGAAATCAGAAGGAGCTAATTCTGTCCAATAAGGTAAATGTTGAAACAATGTGTAACTAATTATAGCGATTATTTTAAGTCTGCGTGTTATCTTGGAAAATTATTTTTTGTTCTGTAAACTAATTTTTTTAATAAAATTTGTTCCTCCAGTTTAAAGAAAATCCACAAACATTATGTGTACATTCCTACAGACTGACACTTTAACTCTCAACGAACACCAACTTGCCTTGGAACCAAAAAGTAGTATTCACACCACTGCTTATCATCTCTTAGTCTTAGCCATAATGTTGACGATTCTTTATTGTTGTCTTATTACAAAATCAGTTATTTGGACTTATGGGTTACAAAATCGGGTCTCTATTAAATTCTAAAATCAGCTAGTAATTACTAGTGCCAATGCTTATAGCTACGTAAATAGTGAAGAACTGCACGATAATCTAGAAATTATATAGATGCACAAAGTTAATCAAGATCTCGCCGTAAAACGCCGGTAAGATCGCTACTCAGTCATATCAAAGTATGGAAGCAATACAACTACTGGACAAGGCGCAGAATATCAGAAGATTGAAGTGAAATAAAAAATTGTATAAACGTGACTATTAACTTAAGCTTAAGCAGAGCGGAGCTTAAGTTTGTCTAATTTATTTTTAATATGGGAGACACCTTCTATAAACTTATGAACTAATTCAAGTAGTATCAAAAAGTAGTGATAATTAAGATTTTACGTTTTAAAAAAATATTAGGTAAAAAAAATAGTATCAAGTCTGCGTATATGCGATAAATACAATAAGTTTGACCATATCAAAACGGTGGAAAATTACAATATATTAAAAAAGACAAACATATGTTTATGATATATGTTAACAAAATAATTACCTTGCAACTCATGTTAAATTATATATCTCTAAAATTAGATTGTCTCTACTCTGGTTTAAGTGGATGTATAGAGATGCTCCAGATGCTCACTTACACTTATGAGACACAATTTAATTATTTGTAAATCCATTAAATGTTGTTAACATATGTAATTAGTATTAGAAATATTTATTACATATTTTATTTTAAAGTATTTATTGAAACAAATTAGTACAATTTAGAAGCGATTCAGTCATAGGACTATTTTCGTACTTTTTCATAGTTTTGAAATCGTGTGCGAACCAAACCATGGTGCAATCAAATTAAAAAAAAGTAGTAATTAGAAAAGAATTATGCAAATTAGGCATAGCAGGTATAGGGAAATGTCTGTTACTCGTTATTTCGGATGTTTTTTCAACAACATGTCTTTATTTTGTCATCTTTTCCATCACATCTAAACGTCTCAAAACAGCTAACACATCAACTGCTAAGCTATCTGAAAGTCTTCTTCGATGTTCGAACTTTTTTGGTCCTCCAGGTGTCAATTAACTCATGAAGCGAAGACAAGATATATTATGGGACAATGTAATTGTTTTGTAAAATCATATCCAGAAATCCAAAAAGAATCATATTATATTATATTCTTAGACTAATTGTTGACATATATAACAATAGTATAATGATATCTTAAAAAAGTCACTAACTATTAACGATATCAATTAAATTATTATATGAAAGCAGTTATCTTATAATAGGATTCCACAAACGATTCAATGAAATAAAATAAATTAAATTGAATTCTTAATATAATTACTCAGTGAAATAAAATAAATTAAATTGAATTCTTAATATAATTGTGATCATATTTTTATGTAAACTGGTATACAGAAAAAATTATATTATATTATATTTTTAGACTAAACATAGACTAACTAAAAATGGTATAATATTATCATTAAAGAGTTACTAACTATTATCGATATTAATGAAATGAAACCAATTATCTTACAACACGGTTCCACAAACGACTCAGTGAAATAAAATAAATTAAATTGAATTCTTAATATAATTGTGATCATATTATTATGTAAACTCATATACAAAAAGAATCATATTATATTATATTCTTAGACTAGATATTGTTGCATATATAACAATAGTATAATGTTATCTTAAAATAGTCACTAACTATTAATGATATTAATTAATTTATTATATGAAAGCAATTATCTTATAATATGATTCCACAAACGATTCAGTGAAATAAAACAAATAAAATTAAATTCTTAATATAATTGTGATCATATTATTATGTAAACTCATATACAGAAAAAATTATATTATATTATATTTTTAGACTAAACATAGACTAACTAACAATGATATAATATTATCATTAAAGAGTTACTAACTATTATCGATATTAATGAAATGAAACCAATTATCTTACAACACGGTTCCACAAACGACTCAGTGAAATAAAATAAATTAAATTGAATTCTTAATATAATTGTGATCATATTATTATGTAAACTGGTATACAGAAAAAATTATATTATATTATATTTTTAGACTAAACATAGACTAACTAAAAATGGTATAATATTATCATTAAAGAGTTACTAACTATTATCGATATTAATGAAATGAAACCAATTATCTTACAACACGGTTCCACAAACGACTCAGTGAAATAAAATAAATTAAATAGAATTCTTAATATAATTGTGATCATATTTTTATGTAAACTGGTATACAGAAAAAATTATATTATATTATATTTTTAGACTAAACATAGACTAACTAAAAATGGTATAATATTATCATTAAAGAGTTACTAACTATTATCGATATTAATGAAATGAAACCAATTATCTTACAACACGGTTCCACAAACGACTCAGTGAAATAAAATAAATTAAATTGAATTCTTAATATAATTGTGATCATATTATTATGTAAACTGGTATACAGAAAAAATTATATTATATTATATTTTTAGACTAAACATAGACTAACTAAAAATGGTATAATATTATCATTAAAGAGTTACTAACTATTATCGATATTAATGAAATGAAACCAATTATCTTACAACACGGTTCCACAAACGACTCAGTGAAATAAAATAAATTAAATAGAATTCTTAATATAATTGTGATCATATTTTTATGTAAACTGGTATACAGAAAAAATTATATTATATTATATTTTTAGACTAAACATAGACTAACTAACAATGGTATAATATTATCATTAAAGAGTTACTAACTATTATCGATATTAATGAAATGAAACCAATTATCTTACAACACGGTTCCACAAACGATTCAATGAAATAAAATAAATTAAATTGAATTCTTAATATAATTACTCAGTGAAATAAAATAAATTAAATAGAATTCTTAATATAATTGTGATCATATTTTTATGTAAACTGGTATACAGAAAAAATTATATTATATTATATTTTTAGACTAAACATAGACTAACTAAAAATGGTATAATATTATCATTAAAGAGTTACTAACTATTATCGATATTAATGAAATGAAACCAATTATCTTACAACACGGTTCCACAAACGACTCAGTGAAATAAAATAAATTAAATTGAATTCTTAATATAATTGTGATCATATTATTATGTAAACTCATATACAAAAAGAATCATATTATATTATATTCTTAGACTAGATATTGTTGCATATATAACAATAGTATAATGTTATCTTAAAATAGTCACTAACTATTAATGATATTAATTAAATTATTATATGAAAGCAATTATCTTATAATATGATTCCACAAACGATTCAGTGATAATATAATTGTGATCATATTATTATGTAAACTCATATACAGAAAAAATTATATTATATTATATTTTTAGACTAAACATAGACTAACTAACAATGGTATAATATTATCATTAAAGAGTTACTAACTATTATCGATATTAATGAAATGAAACCAATTATCTTACAACACGGTTCCACAAACGACTCAGTGAAATAAAATAAATTACATTGAATTCTTAATATAATTGTCATTTTAAATATTTATTTTAAAATAACATGTTTTTATTAAGGCAATTGTCGAACAGATCCAACGAAAAACGGGCGCGCTGATAGCAAATCGGGTGCGTTTCCCAATTGTACTAGAATCAGTACAGAAACGACGAGACGACAACCTGAGGCCGGGCGCCTACTCTCCGACGGGATCCGGGAGCGGCTCTCCGCCACCCCCGTCGTCGATTCGGGCGTTTTCGGCGCGCCAGGAGGCTGCGCGCCGGACCAAGCCGGGCGGAGTGCATCCGCGGGGGTTGTTTTGTATGCAGCTGGAGAGGGGTAGCGGTGATGAACGGTAGGAGGATGTGGCGGTGGCGGTGGCAGGTGGCAGGAATCGCCGATGTTCAGTTTAAGAAAAATATATTTACACATTTAACGGATGGTGTTACTGTGTATTAAGTCGCATCGGGTACATTTGCAACCTATTTAATATTGAAGCGTCACCTTTTAGTATGCGTCATTTGGGGCACAAGGGCTCTTCCTGCAACGTCAAACTTGACTTCCGTGCGGGAGTCAAACGTCAACATCACCTGAGCGCGGTGCACCCTGCGCGGAATTATGTCACGCACTGACTCTATCAACAAGGTTATGGCAACCGACTAAGAGCGACTAAATGCCTAGTACTGCAGACCAGAGACGGTCCTGCTTTCATTGGGACTGAACCGAAAGCTCGACAAATCAAAATTTAAGGGAAAACAGTCATATGAACTAAATAGAGGGAACATTTTAGTAGTGGAGATAAGGCAGGGTGGTTAATTAAATTAGTGGTAATAAAATCGTAGTAGTATTAAGGAAAATAATGGCCTGAAGATATCCAGGGGGTGATTTGAAGGGTTTGATCTGTTGCATGCGATGATACATGAGGAAGCAAACATCAGGACCCATAATCTCATGTAGCCTTAATCATTATCATATCAGTCGTGACCTGTCTGAACAGAGCTTCACTTCTTATGAAAAACACGTCGTTCTTTCGAGATGGAATCTGTAAATTCCAACAGAGATGAGAAAAAGTATCGATGGACAATACTTTCTAATTTATTGGCCGATATTGAAATTATGGAATTATTGGAATTATTGTTGGCAAAAATGAAAAATTATGGTACCGCCGCAGAACTTGTGGCATATAAGCTCATCTAAGCGTTCAATTTCCAATGATTAGCAACGCAACGATTATATTTACAATTTTTGTTTAGATCCTTAAAACACTTTTAAAATTTCGTTACTTTTGTTGTAGATTATATTTTGTTGCTTATTTTAAATTTTTTATTTTTTCAGGTTCCTGATTAAATTTCTTTTATTGTATTTATTACTAGATGACCCGGTGACCTTCATATGCAATTTTTTCAACGACAATAACAATAACCACTTCGTTAATTGTCGATGGATCAAACATCCTCGAATGTTCACCGACAGATATTTTGTCAGGTCTCATGACAATATTACGGCTGTGACAATTATTATATTTTTGAATGTTGGCCAAAAAGTGGTTAGAATTCTTGAAACTAATGAGAGAAATGGATCGATCGACCACCATGGATCGAACTAACTGGCAATTTTATTTCTCCACCGGTACAAAATAACATAATAAATTCACCATTTTATTTTAACGCTTTACGATATTGACAAATCATTGTCATTGCCCTAATTATAACTGATATGTTGGCACCATATTTAACGGGTCGTAGTAGAACATCGCTCGTTCCTGGATCACAGAAGCACTGCGTCTGCAGAACATTCCAATTACGTTGCGGCGTGCTCGATGTGTTTTATGTGGATGGACTCGTTGCATTCTAAACCTATCCACTTCATTTTTAACCACTCTCGAATGCAATTGTGATATCGTCTTTCGCTAGGCATCAGTGCGGTTAACACCTGGGGTGAGTCGTCGTACATTTGATTGACTTAGCATAGTTGACGATCTAAATCAGGTGTAAAAATCAAAAGTAAAGAAAATTCTTGCTCATTAAATTTCTAACTAAATAATAGCAAAAGTTAAATATATTTACAAAGTTAGCTTTACCATAAACAGTCACTAAGTACTTCAAATATACGTTCTTAGTAATTGTTAATTAGAGCATATAGTTATATCATATTTGACTTATACAAGGGTAGTCCAAAAAGTACTTTTTAATGAGCCACGCTCTGGTTCCCTAAAAACGGCTATATGAGAGCGGAAACATGAGAAAAATCCATGATCTCGTATTGGCAGACCACTGATTGAAGGTGCTCAAGATAGCTGAGACAATAGGCTTCTCAAAAGACCGCGTGGGTCAAATCCTGCATGAGAAAGATGTCGGCGCGATAGGTGCCGCATTTGCTCACTCCAGGCAACAAGCGCAGCCCTAAGACCACTTCGGAGCAGTGTTTGACGCTGTTTAAGCGCAATCCGGAAGAAGTGTTTGCGTCGTTACGTGGCCGTCAACGAAACATGGATCCACTGGTACACAACAGAGACTAAGGATCAGTCGAAACTTCGCCCGACAAACGTGCTCCAAAGAAGGCGAAGACTGTCCTATCGGCCGGAAAGTTGATGGCCTTGAGTTAATTTTCTGAGATTCACAAGGTGTCATCTATATCGACTATCCGGCGAACAACAAAACGGCAACGCCATGATAACGCACCGGCTCAAATCTCCGCACTCGCCACGGACAAATTGGTTAAATTGGGTAACGAATTACTACCACATCCACCGTATTCTCCCAATTTGGCCCCATGCAACTTCTTTTTCTTTCCTGAAACTTGAAAAGTCATTTGCCGGGCAGAAATTTGGGTCAAGTGAAGAGTTCGTAGCCGCCACGGAGACTCACTTTGCAGGCCTTTCTCAAGTAAATTCTTAAGTAATTTAATTTTATAACCGGTGAAGTCGGTAGGATTCCGGGGACATCACAAGGTTGTTCTGTTATGATTTCATTCAATCAACTGGAATTGAATTAATTATGGTATTAAGAAGAGAAGACAAGTTGACGTTGGACTATCAATCGTTCCGCAGTTTTTGAAGCATGGTGTTGGACCAACACTAATTTAGCTGAAGCTGCAAGGTCACAAAAGGTGGGTTAAAAATATCTGAGTCACCCCAATCAAAAACTATTCCAAATAGGAAACATTTAAACTTTGAAATATGCCCCATCTCAGTCTAGGGTGTAAGACCACCAAAGGCCAACTGAAGCTAATATAGTCTGCTGTAATTTATACAGAAGCTTGCAGTTCAAGCTGAATGGTCGCCAAAGACAGATTGTAGTAACTAAATTGCTCAGTCATAGACTATTGGAATCTAGAGCCTCCAAAACTATGGATACCATGGAAATTTGGGTAGAAACAGTACCATTTCAATGATGTTCAAATGAAACTGACGGTAGGTACAGGCGATACTCAAAAATAATTTATTAGAAGTATAAGCTGGCCAGGCGAGATAACGACCACGTCCATCCCTGTAGTGGCTTTAGGAAGTAATTATTATTATGAAGTAATCATACGACTGTTAATGGGACATGTTGTGAATGTGAATAAATGATGGTGGTCAGTGAGACGCCCAAACAGAGGTAGTTTGATTTAAGCTCGAATAGATTTAAGTCGCCTTGTTGTGTCGTTTTGTACCGCCGTTCAAAAAGTCGCTGAAATAAGAGTAAAAGCTTCAAAAAATTCGATTTTTTTTTTGTTTCATAAATCGATAGTACTGAAAGATAACACAGATACTCTGAAAATTTCAAAGTAAAATTCCAAACCATTTAATAGTTGTAAGCGTTTAAATAGATTGAGCGTCCTCCGGTCTAATGGTTGGAGCGCGTGACGTAGTACGGATTGGTCTTGGAAGGATCCTTTGTTTATTTTAACAATAGATATTTTAGATACAAACGTACAGAAGTATTAGTGACTCAACAAGGATATTTACATTTTAGAATCAGTTCACTTAACTTTCATAGCGTACGTTTCATTTATACAAGAAATGTCTTCGTATCCGAAAAAGGAGCATGGTGGTTCAAGCCGTAGTACTAGACCTCGCAAATCAGTATTCAAATCGGCAGTCAAATAATTGTAGTGAAAATAAAAAAGGAGAAGAAGTTAAAGAAGAATGACAAGAAAAAAAAAGAAAAAAGAAGAATAGACTCGATAGATGTTTAAGCGGTCATACTTAAAATACAAATGAAACTTTCAATTTACAGTTTGGCAATTAGCTCCAAAACGTTTGCATTCTAGTCTAAACATCACTGAGGTCTGGGCATTTTCGCTGCGTGATTATTTAATGAAGGAACTTCCAGTACTTAATATTTATTTAATAAAACGATTTAATATTACCGTTGGTAGAAGAAACTTCAATTATGCCCAAGAAGTTGACAATCCACGCATAATCCGACAAAATCGACGCAGCTCTTTGGGCAGCAAAGAAGCTCTAAAAGAACAGCGGGAAACCGAAAATGACTCATATGAAGCCGAATGAAGCTCATATGAATATATATATATATATATATATATATATATATATATATATATATATATATATATATATATATATATATATATATATAATATTCATTCTTAATTGACTAAAAAAATCATAAATATGTCCCGAAATACACAGTCCTAAATCTATTTACCCCCTTAAATAAAGCAACCTTTCAAGTAAATTAATAGTTTTTGCATTTAAAACTATACCTTTTTATAATTTGTAACCACCCTAATGAACAAAAATTGTATTTTCGCGTCCAGAGCCACCTATCCAATCACCCCTTCCCACCGCAACTCGGACGCTTCATTTACTTTCGCCGCCCGTCGTATGTTCGCCTGGTTCTCTGAAAAAGCGTCGAACGAGGCGAACTGTCGATTTAAAGTGTGTCACATCCTAACCTATAAAGCCGGTGTCGCGTGATGTCGCGCAATTTTTTCTCGTCAATGGTCGGATCGTCGTTTATTTTCCGTGTCGGGGAGCGTGCCGCGCACGAACCCATTGATTTTACCGCCGACGACGCCAATATAGCTCGCAAGGGGAGCCACCGGCGCTAAGAGGCGCGAAATTATCTGAAAAGGTTTCGATGAAATGCGTGCATTGAGGGATTATTAAAAGAAACAATATTATTTTAACCGCATAAACCAATAGGCTAAAAACTATATTTAAAACACTACTTTATGATAATTCTACGTATTTAATTTAAACGGAATAAAAGTCATTTCTGCAAAAAAATCATTTAAAAAAAATTGAAGTTTGAAATAGTTTGAATGATATCTTATATGCGCGTCAAATCTGCGCTGACATAATTGTTTTGGTTACACTGGACTGTTCGCATGGGTATACATCATAGAAAAAATAGAAATTTCACGGTATAGGCGACCTTGGGGAAATGTTTTGTTTAGTTCAATCAACTGTAGCGCTGCGATCGCAAATTGTGATTGGCAGTTTAAATTGCAGGTGCCGCCACTAACATGAAATGTGATTGGTCGATCAAATTGTGTGAAATCAGCATTTTCTATAGGCGTCCATTTTTATGTTTGTTGTTTGTAGGTTATGGTTTTTGTTTAGATCACGAAATTTTCGTTTTGCGTTGTGCATATTTTCTGTTTTACATTAATTATTATGGGGTAATAATATAAAAATTGATGACAATACGTCAGTGTAGTAAAAGATGTAGTGTACCGGGGTAAAATTCTACTACGGAAATTAGACATCGTTTCCCAAAGAATGATCTCGATACTTTCCAAAAATGGGTTGATTAAGTAAATAATAGTAAGTTACCTGGATAAACCACAATGCAAATATATCAACGTCATGGTGTTTGTTATGGACATATTAGTGAAAAATTTAGAATTATCCTTCCTTCACGAACAGGTATTTGGGTAAATGCATATCCATCATTGGTTTTATCAGGTACATATAAAATTATCTATCTACTACATGTCTGTTTATATATTGTTTGTTTACAGAAACTCAAAAACTTATGAAGATGTTAGTAGTAATAAAATTCAATTAATCTACCAAGTTGTGCGTATGTTGTCAATGTGATGTCTCTACATAAAGAAGTCTTACAAGAAGGTAATAATTAATATAACTGGATAATTAGTAGTAATAAATACTACTTTTAATTGTAAAATATCCCTAAAATATTTGCAATACTTTAACTTTTTAGAACAATCAGTGTTCAATCATTTTATAGTAGAGGAATTATATATTTAAATTTGATTGCCTTGTTAAGAAAATATTTGTTATGGTGCCATCAATTAAAAATTTAATTGCTACTTTTAGGGGATTTATTAACTTAAAGAAATCTATTTTGTCTAAATTTACAAATAACTACATTTGTTTAACAAATCTTAACCAAGATTGCTTAAAGATTTTTGTTGGATCTATTAGAGGTCATAGAGGTAGAAACAGCATCCTTCCCCTAGTATGTTCGAGAAATTTCTAAAAGGGCTCATCATTTCATTTTTTTCACATCATTCGCCCGGAGCAAATTGTGAAGAAGATGAACATGTAGGCGCTTTAGATAACTTACATTATTTTTTAACTGGAGATGTAGCATCACCAGAGGTTGTAGAATCACCAGTTGAGTCTATATTTTCAGTTCCAGAGAACTTTGCTCTGAGGAAAACAAGAGTGGAACGTTGCATGTTAGTCTATATTTCAGGCTATTTGATAAAACTTCTGAGAAAAAAGACAACGTGCAATATCTGTCTACATTCTACATTAAGTAGTTCCACAGATCAAAAACTCGATACTGATTTTATAGAAGCGATGCAGCCGCGTAGACCCAAATTAACAACTCCATCAAGACTGTTTTACTATACTGTTTGTAGATCTTTAAGCTATCTCTTTTATTTAATACCTAGATTTTGTCATAAAAATAGCATATCTGTTATTCTGAGAGATGTCTTAAAAAAACACATAAATTTTAAACGTTTTAACTGCCCAGTCCATAGCGATTTTGAAGACCACATTTTAAATCTTATTGTCAAATGTTCATTGTATTTTTGGGTTAAACAAGTTAATTCAATATTAACAGGGAAGGACTTAAAGTTTACCTTCAGTATAGCACTAATACAAGATAGAACTCTAATAGATCCTATAAAATTGATGGCACTAAACAAATACGAAAAAGGGAGCAGGCGTTATAGAAGAGTATTTTAATTATTTTGTCTGGAGTATGGGGCTTTTAATTTTTTTTATTTACATTTTTGTAGTTTATTTATTTTTGCTTTTTGCAATTATGTATATTTCTGTTGTTTTTTATTATTATTTATATTATTTACATTTATGTATATTTGTATAGGATTTTATTTTAATAAATTAGTTTTTTAAATTAAATTCGATTTTCATTCAAATATTATTGGCCAGCAAATGTGGCGTCATAAAATAGTCACGTGAAATGGCTGACCAATCAAAGCAAATTATTTTCCTTACAGGATTCTATATAATATTTTTAAACTAACCAATCAAATTCACGTTGTCAGCGCCACCAATGATTGGACTAAACAAGATTTTGCCCCACCACTTAGCATTGTAGTTGCACACCCCTGGTATACATCTTATGTATACATTATTTTAATCATTTTATGTTACAATTAGGCATTCTAATGTGTATCAATAGTGTGAGGGCCTCTAATCTATGAATTTTTACCGATGTATGGTAAAAACTTCAAACAAGTCGGTTATTTTCGTTCCAAGGCAAGGAAATGTGATTAAATCTTACATTAAGGCGAAAACCAATAGTTTCAACTAGAGATATGGAAAAAATATCGATATTTTTAGCCGATATTTTTTTGGCCGATATATCGATATTTTTATTAGCCAATATTTTTCGATATTTTATCAACAAAAATTAAATACATTTCTTAAACAATATAAAAAAACTTTTAATTTTTTACAACAAACCTTTAAAATTGATACTTAATTATAATATATATATATATATATATATATATATATATATATATATATATATATATATATATAAAGTTTAGTCCATTTTAATACTTAATTTTAAAGGTTCTTTAAATTAATATTTAATAATTATATATAATAAATCTTATATATAAAAATGAATCGCAAAATGTGTTGGTAAGCGCATAACTCAACAACGCCTGGACCAATTTGGCCAAATATTTTTTTAAAATGTTCGTTGAAGTTCAAGGATGGTTTTTACGGCGAGAAAAATTAGAGTTATTGCTGGAAAAACCCTAAAAATAGCCCTTTTCTTTTTCCCATACAAATGATTTGTAACTAAAACGTAGTCAATTTGACGTTTATTGCTATGGTATAAAGTTCATATTAAATTACAAGCACTCACTGTTGTCTAAGCAATGTAGGTGTGTTCCTAACGTCAAAGATCATATCTATCAAAACAATGTGCGTGTGTGCGTTGGAGCACAGAATACATAGTTGGAGGAGTTTAATGTCGCGTTCCGAAACTCGCGTTTCTTTTGTATTAGTTTCGGCACGCGAGATAAAATGCATCAGTTTCCACGTCATTACATCAGTCAAACAAAAATCGCGTTACCAACAGTATTTTATTATTTTTAATATCCAAATTTTAAATAAATAAAACAATTCGTACGGCTTAAAAGGATTTGAGTTCAAGTCATATCAAATTAAAAAAAAAAAAGTTGTCTGTTACAGATGACTTTTGACAGATGACAGATGAATTGTCAACTGATACACGAAACAAATTCGTATATCGTGTTTTGTGCAGAGTGTTTAGTTAGTTAGTGTTTGTTTATTTCGTGATTAGTGAAAAAATAATTTATATTTGATATGCCTCCTATAAGACGAAGCAATTTAGGTAGAAGAACCAGAAATGCTATAAACCAAGCTAATTACCGATCTAATCGTACTGCACAAGAACGTGACGACGGAAATGAACGTGAAAGAATTCGGATATCACAAACGCGCGAAGCGCGAGCGCGACATTCAACTAATAATCGCGCAAGTTTGAATCGAGCTGCTTTCACTTACGATGTGTCAATTGACTACAGTAACTACCAATGTGTTGTTATTGGTTCTATGAACTTGGTTTGCTCACACTGTAAGGCATTAAAATACAAAAACGAAGCCAATGGATTGTGTTGCGCAAATGTTAAAGTGAAATTGATACCATTGGATCCACCACCAGAACCATTGTACTCATTGGTTTCAGGAATAGGAACAGATTCTATACACTTTTTGACACATATCCAACAATATAACAATTGCTTTCAAATGACTTCATTTGGGGCAACAAATGCAGTTCGGGAAAATTTTATGCCAACTTTCAAGGTATGTATTATAGCAGTTACTCATAATTATTTTAGCGAACAAAATTTTCTGTCACCAAAGTTAAGATGTGTTACTAATCTTCAATTTCTTAATCATTACGAAATATATCACTTAGTCATCATATTATATGGTGATTCAGTTTCAGTGACACTTTTATTATATTTTATATTTGATAGATATTAGTTAAAACTAAATATATACTTTTTAAGATCAAATATTATTTAAGTTTGATCACTGACAATCCATTAATTTATACCACACCATAATATTTTTTTTATTTACAGATACAAGGGCAAATATATCACAGAGCAGGTTCACTGTTACCAGTGTCAGATAGCGACAACAAATTCCTGCAAATTTATTTTATGGGCAATTCACCACAGGAAATTGATCTGCATTGTGCACATAACAATTTAGTAAAGAGGTCTATTGTAGAACAATTACAAACTTTATTTCATCAACACAATCAATTGATTATATTGTTTAAAACTGCCCTGGATCTGATGCCATCCGATAATCACAAAATTGTAATCAGAGCTGATAAAACACCTGCAGGTCAACATACAAGACGTTTTAATGCACCAACTATTGATGAAGTTGCTATCGTTGTAGTTGGAGAAAATTTGGAATCCCGTGATATTGTTTTACATCGTCGGAATGATCAATTACAACGTATAAAGGAAACACACCGCTCATATGATGCACTGCAATATCCCATTATATTTTGGCAAGGTGAAGATGGCTACGATTTATCAATAAAAATGATAAATCCCATTACAGGTAACTAAAATATTAGTTTAGCTATGGCGATAATATCTCAGTCACTATATTATGTATTTGAATGTTATTAAAACGAAATCTGTTTACAGGTTCTGAAACCAACAAAAAAGTCAGTTCAATGAACTATTATTCATACCGCCTAATGATTCGGGAAAATGAAGATAATCACATATTGAAATGTCGGCGATTATATCACAAATATGTTGTTGACATGTATGTTAAAATTGAAACGGAGAGATTAACATTCATCAGGTTGAATCAAACCAAACTCCGATCTGAAGAGTATATTCACCTTCGAGATGCGATTAATACTGATGGAAATGCACAGAATGTCGGTCGGATGACTATTCTTCCAGCAACATACATCGGAAGCCCTCGGCATATGCACGAATATGCTCAAGATGCCATGTCGTATGTTCGTCATTATGGTACAGCAGATTTGTTAGTTAGAAGCAGGAGTTATTCCCTGGGCAATCACCCATTGATCGTCATGATATTACAGCCAGAGTCTTTAGACAAAAGTTGAAATCTTTAATGAATTTCATCGTAAAACATAATGTGTTTGGTGAGATACGCTGCTGGATGTATTCTGTGGAGTGGCAGAAACGAGGATTGCCACATGCACACATTTTGATTTGGTTGGTTGAAAAGATAAGGCCAAATGAAGTTGATGCAGTGATATCAGCTGAAATCCCTAATGTACAAGTAGATCCTGGATTGCATGAGGTAGTTATCAAAAACATGATACATGGTCCCTGTGGAACTCTTAATCAAAATTCACCGTGTATGATGGATGGTAAATGTTCAAAACGATATCCACGGACATTAATATCGGAAACAATTACTGGTAATGACGGCTATCCATTGTATCGTCGCAGATCGACAGCAGACAATGGAAAATCAACAATTGTCAAATTAAATCAACAAGATATTGAAATAGATAATCGTTGGATTGTTCCATATTCACCCATTTTATCAAAGACATTCAAAGCACACATCAACGTTGAATCTTGCCATTCAGTGAAATCGATTAAATACATTTGCAAATATGTAACCAAAGGGAGTGATATGGCTGTGATTGGAATTGGTGCAGAGAATTCTAATGATGAAGTTACCCAATACCAAATGGGCCGCTATGTCAGTAGTAATGAAGCAGTTTGGCGAATATTTTCTTTTCCTATTCATGAGAGACACCCTTCTGTTGTTCACTTAGCTGTGCATTTAGAAAATGGACAAAGAGTGTATTTTACAGCACAGAACGCAGTACAAAGAGCTGCTCAGCCACCATCTACTACATTAACCAGTTTTTTTGAGACATGCCAAAACGATGATTTCGCACAAACATTGCTATATTCTGAAATGCCAAAATATTATACCTGGAATCAATCCTCAAGGAGATTTATACGACGGAAACAAGGAAAACCAGTTCCAGGATATACAGATGTATATTCCACCGATGCGATTGGCCGGATTTATTCAGTACATCCAAGCAATAATGAATGTTTTTATTTACGACTGCTATTAGTCAATGTACGTGGCCCAACATCATTCCAACAGTTACGAACTGTTGATGGTGAATTGTGTGGATCCTACAGAGAAGCCTGTCAACGTTTGCAATTGCTTGAAAATGACGCTCATTGGGATCAAACTCTCAATGATGCTGTAATATCATCACACGCTCATCAAATACGAACATTGATTTCTATAATCATATCTACATGCTTCCCATCAAACCCAATTGATTTGTGGATGAAGTACAAAGATTATATGTGTGATGATATTTTGTATCAAATACGGAATAGAATGGGAAATCCAAATATACAAATCAGTGAAGAAATTTACAATGAAGCATTTATTTCAATTGAGGACATGTGCTTGATAATGTCAAACAAACTATTAATTCAATTAGGCCTGACCGCGCCCAATCGTTCAATGCATGACGCTTTTAACCAAGAGTTGCATCGAGAAAAACTGTATGATCTCAACGCTTTGAAAGAATTAATTCGAACAAATCTTCCACTGTTAAATGAACAACAGAAGTATGTATTTGAAACTCTTATGAAAGTAACAAATGATGAAACTGGAGGGATTTACTTCTTAGATGCACCTGGTGGTACAGGAAAAACTTTTTTGATTTCATTAATATTAGCAACAATTCGCTCACAAAATAAAATTGCACTTGCACTCGCTTCGTCGGGAATCGCAGCAACTTTGCTTGAAGGTGGTCGAACAGCCCATTCAGCACTAAAATTGCCATTAAATATGCAAAGCAATGAAACTCCAACCTGCAACGTTTCGAAGAACTGCAATGGCAAAGGTTTTGCAGCAATGTAAATTGATTGTTTGGGATGAATGCACGATGGCACATAAAAAATCTTTGGAGGCTTTAGACAGAACCTTAAAAGATCTACGTAGCAATAATAACCGATTTGGTGGTGCAATGATTTTATTAGCAGGAGATTTTCGTCAAACATTGCCAGTGATTCCAGGATCAACGCCAGCTGATGAACTCAATGCATGTCTAAAGTCCTCCAATTTGTGGAAACATGTCAAAGTACTTCATTTAAGCAAGAATATGCGTGTCGAGTTGCAAAATGACCAATCTGGAAACATATTCTCTAAACAACTCATTGACATTGGTAATGGCAAATTTCCTATAGACATGTTGACTGGCTGCATTAACTTTCCTCAAAGTTTTTGTCAGTTAACTCGATCAAAAGATGAACTTATTCAGAAGGTGTTTCCAGATGTTTCTCAAAATTACAGAAACCATGATTGGTTGAGCGAACGAGCTATACTGGCTGCAAAAAACATAGATGTAAATGAATTAAATTTCAAAATTCAAGAACAAATTACAGGCGAATTGAGGATATATAAATCAGTTGATTCGGCTACTAATCAAGATGATGTAGTCAACTATACACCGGAATTTTTAAACTCGCTGGATTTGCCAGGATTGCCACCTCATAATCTTCAATTAAAGGTTGGATCGGTGGTTATAATGTTGCGAAATATCAACCAACCGCGTCTTTGCAACGGTACACGGTTAGCGATAAAAAAATTACTAAACAATGTGATAGAAGCAACTATACTCAAAGGAAAGTATAAAGGAGAAGATGTTCTCATACCGCGCATCCCAATGATTCCGACTGATGTGCCATTTGAGTTTAAACGACTACAGTTTCCAGTGCGGCTTGCTTTTGCTATGACTATAAACAAGTCCCAGGGGCAATCATTAAGTGTTTGTGGTATTAATCTAGAAAACCCATGTTTCTCACATGGTCAATTGTATGTTGCCTGTTCCCGTGTTGGAAAACCATCAGATTTGTTTATCTATGCGCCAGGTAATCAAACAAAAAACATCGTATACCACAAAGCACTACAATGATAATAATAATAATAATTATGATTCACATGATTAACAATAAAGCGATTACTTACTTTTCAATCCTTATATATGTTTTATTTAATCATTTTTTATTCACAACGCCCTATCACCAGGGTGATGGTTCTGTTCAGGAGAATTTTTTAAAATACGTAGGCACAAAAACTGCCACATTACAAATCTTTTTGACAGGACGAAGTCTGTCGGGTCAGCTAGTAATATATAAAAATAATAATAAAATAATTATATATAATAAATTAATATCTATAATTTTTTAAATATTTATAATTTTTTTTCATAATAAGTACAAAAATATCTATACCTATTTTGTAATATAGTAATATTTTTCATAGTTTGAATCGACACCCCTAATTTGAACATCGGTAATTTCTCATATATCATTCTAACCTAAGCATCTACTATTTTAAGTACCTTTAATTATATCTAAAATGTAATTAACGTAACATCGAGGTATATAACACTATTGATAGCATTTGAGGTTAGGCCTCATATCTTTTGTCTATTGTGTATATTTTTTTATTAATCTCTCAGTACGTCAACAATCTGCCCGTAGGCAATAAGTATTATTATATGATTACCGTTATATAACATAACCATCCTGGCATCTAGAAGATCACTTCAGTAAGTGATCTGCTGTACATCTTATAATGTAAATCTTATTCTAGATACTTTTCTAACTTATTTTAAAGTATATCCTTACTTATTCTAAAGACTATTCTAACTTATTCTAGAGATTATATTGTGTATATGAGTCCCTAATAATGTTGTTCCTTTTTCAATATCCAGATAGTATAGAAAATTATATTTAATATAATGTGACTGGTTTAATCGTAGAAGCATCAGTATATGTTTCTGGGCTTCTAATTGAACTCACTATATACTCTCAAAATATAAAGACAGGAGAGTTATATTATATAACTGAAATCATATAATAATACTTATTGCCCACGGACAGATTGTTGACGTTTTAGGAGATTAATAAAAAATTTATTTTTTAAAAAATTAATGTATGAAAAACATTAAATAAATCCAAGCCTTCAACAAGCGTTAATTAACGCATCCCATCATGGTTAGATCACGAAAAGCTAATATCAAATATATGGTTTCTTGTACATCAAATAGTCTTTTCGTCCTACAGAGCTGCTAAAAGTTTAAGAAAATCAAATATCTAAGATTAAATGTATAAAATTTAAACCTTTTTTTATATTTTAGTTACTAGCAACTATGTAAAATAAATATTTTGGTAACACTATCAAATACATTTGCATCTGTATTTTCAAATTCACCAGGTTTAAAGTGAGTGACACATATTTGATTAAACAATGTGCTTTTATCAAATGTTTGACAGTCTGGTATTTGTGTTATAGCAACCAGACGAACATTTCCAAACAATACTTACGTACAGACAGTGTATGAACCCAAATGTAGTCACTGAAATCAAGTAAAGTGAAATAAACTAAGCAGATATCATAGGAGAACCTAATCTGTTAATAACATGATAAGGCTATTATTAAAATAAACTCAAAATTACAATGTGCGCATATTATTTACCAAAATAATTACAAGGTAATTTTATACAATACCGGATAAACCTTTTCGTTCTACAGAGCTACTAAATGAAAGAAAATCTAACATCCATGATTAAATGTATATAATTTAAATATTTTTTGTGTTTTAATTATTATCAACTATGTAAAATATATTGGTAGTCCTGTCAAATGCATCTGCAGCTGTATCTTCGAATTATCATAATAGAATTTTTCAGTAGGGTTGCCATCGATCATAGGGCACTTGATTTAAATAACACTATGCTGACAGTTCCTAAGTGGTTGTGCTATTATGGGATACTTTTTAAAGTTATTTCCTACATTTATTAATTTTCTTGTCAAGTAGTACTAATAGTATTTTTACTTAATATTCTTCATTACTTTAACACATTTCATGGTTAGTGTGTCTGAAGTACTCACTCAATTATTTAAAGTTCTAAAATTATTACTTCAGTTACGGTCACTAGTACAGTAATTATCCACGAATCGATTGTGGAAAAATTTAGGTTATTTGCCTATAAAGTCTACTTCATTAACTTTTCATTAAATTGGTTGTTCAAAACCAACGTTTTAACCGTGAAATATAAGATAAATAAAGCAAACAAAATCGAAGCGCGCTAAAAACCTCAAACCCTTGAATGCGGCTATGATGATTAGGTGACGGTAAGTTACGTCAATGTCTCGTAGCGCTTCTGATTGGTGTTTCACTTAACATGGCGAAGTTTTAAATTTTGTGTTTTTATTTCTGGTAAAATCTTAGTAGTCCCTGTGCTTGGCCCTGATCTTATTCAATCTTGCTCTTAATGATAATTTAAAATTACGACCACCCTCATTCTGAGCGATGTTTATTGCTGCAAATGATTTACAATTAAAAATAGTATTTATTACTACTAATTATCCAGTTATCTTACAACAATAACTTGGTAGAATTGAATTTTATTACCACTAACATCTTCATAAGTAGGTTTATATTTTCTGTAAACAAACAATATATAAACAGACAAGTAGTAGATAAATAATTTTATATGTACCTTATACAAACAATGTTGGATGTGCATTTACCATAATACCTGTTCGTGAAGGAAGGGTAATTCTAAATTCTTCACTAAAATGTCCCTGACCACGTGACGTTGATCAACCCATTTTTGGAAAAGAGCAAGATCATTCTTTGGGAAACGATATCTAATTTCGGTAGTAGATTTTCACCCAGGTACACTACATCTTTTACTACACAGATGCATTGTCATCAATTTTCATATTATTACTTCATAATAATTAAAGTAAAACAGAAAATATGCACAATGTAAAACGAATATTTCTTGACCTAAAGAAAAACTAAAACCTTCATACAAACTTAAAAATGGACGTCCATAGAATATGCCGATTTCACATAATTTCCAGGTTAGTGGCGGCTCCAGAAATTTAAACTAGCCAATCACAATTTGCGATCGAAGCGCAACCGTTGATTGAACTAAACAAAACATTTTCCCAAGGTCGCCTATACCATGAAATTTCTATTTTTTCTATGTGTAATTGTTTAAAAAATGCATGAGCAATTGGTTAAAATGTGTCAGGAGAGAAAGAATACTGTTTTGCACATATAGCAAATTCATCATTAGCATCTCATCTCGTACATTCTAATCAAATTCTTATGTATATTCTGAACACTTACACAGATACCATGCACACAAATCTTACACACCTTATCATACGTATCCTCAAAACATTATTTGTGTTTTGTAAAACATTCCTTAATTATACGTTTTCTCGATTAACTTGGGATCTTTTCCATCAGTGTGCTTTGATAACCATAGAAATAACTAACGGTTCCTTCAAGTTCTTTGACAGATGGTTTACAAATCAGAACAAAACGATTTCTCTATGATAGTCGCCTTCAGCTCCAGAATTGAAACCATTCCTATTGTGAATTATTAAAAAATGACTAACAAAACCTAATCAAATGTTATTCTAACCTTTAACTGTTTGCATCAACTTCTGTACTCTTTATACTCTTTTTATTGGCATCTGATCATGAATGGTCCAATGTTCCATTTTTAAAGATCCATATATTATTTATATACACAAGAAAGCCTCAAAGACCTGCTATTGATTAGAAACAATCATTTCTAAAATTAACTATATGTTGTTAAAGTTGCTGTTAAACTGTTAAAATCACAGCTGAATACTGCGTTGCAAGCAGAACTCTCTATGCATTACAACAGCACTTAAAACTTTCATCTGAAGATTTTACTCATTAGCCAGACCATTATTATTCTTATTATATTTCATGTATCGAATTAAGCCATTTCACTTCATCTTCCTTAAGCTATAACAACGGCACTCCTTTATTTCTGATTCTACAGTATGGAACTGGTTACTCACACATAATCGACGAATATGACCGAAAATTTTCTATGTATGTTCATATTCCATTCATTATGATGTTTAGGAGTGTCAGTTTCCTTAGCGATATTAGTATTACCAATGGAAGATATATGAGAGCATTATGTCATAGAATATGTCAAATGAAAATGACAAAACTAAACCGTAATATGGGTGCCACAGTTACATCCAATTAGCAATAAACATTAGTCAACGTCATAGTCTAAAGTATATTTAATAATGATGAATCACAGTCGCCATGACCGCACCACATATTATACTGCCTCATTGAAGTTGAACAATTTAGCCCCAGTGGTGACTTTACATCATGGACTGCAATGTGTTTGTAGGAACTCCAATAAAGTGTGTTAAAGAACGCTTTGAGTAACTCTGGAATGATAGGAGATCTAACGTCCTAATGATTACGTTTAATAGAACGAATTGAAAAAAGCAGCTAACCAACTTCATTAGTTACGGTGGTAGCTTGCAGAGCATTTGGATTGTTGGACTACCACATTTACCTGAGTTGTAGTTGAGAGAAAGCTTCTATTTTTTATTCCTCTTACTAAATTAGAAAGTTATTTGCTATCATGTCGGTTATTTATCCAATCAAATTATGAGACGGTACTAACAGTTCACGGTACTAACAGAAAATATAGTATTAAAAGGAAAATGGAAAATACGAGCAGAAATGTTGAACTCATGATATTGCTTACAACGAATATCTTCTAAAAAATATCCTTCTTAAAGATACTGTAAAACAGGGACGCAGATGGGGCACACAATTAACAGAAGAGCAAGGTGGAGTTATTTGATAACCATCAGTATCTAAAGGCTTACGATGTAGACTTAACCGAAAGTTATGTAACGATTGTAGACGAACCATTGATCAACTTAGAAATCATCCATTCTTACTTAGACCAGTTGCTGAGACCTACAGACATTTACAATAATAATAAGAAACATATACATATAAATATAAGTACATGTTCCATTACCCTAACCGGATTCAAACCCGCAACTATCGCAGCAATTTGTTATTAGACGTTTGGTAGCAAATTTGACACTGCATGTTGCAAATTGTTTTTCATTCAATAATTCATATTCTTTAGCTGCACCACATCTGTATTTCCTAAACTGTGTTAATATATTAATACATTTGTCCTTCCTAGAGAAATTTTATTTTTTATTTTATTTTTCAAAATTTATTTGTATATGCGTCATTGAAATTTGTGACGTCAAAACGTCGCAATGTTGCCGCATCAACTCTGAGTTTTAGTTCACTTTGGCTTTGATATACAACAAAATTCTAATCTAAATAAAATAATTGAACAAAAATGTTATAAAACATATTTAGTTTATTTTAATATTACAGTATATCTAATGCATATATTATCGAAGGAAAACTACAATTAAGAACACAGGTATAATAGTTTGTAGGTTAGAGTTGTTTTATTGTATTTAGATTGAACTCTTTCCCACACCACCCATGAGTAATTTTCTGGTGTAATTTTCGCGAGGCTTCTTCACTGTTGTCTCCGACAGCTATAATCCCAGTATCATCAGCAAATGTAGCCATCGTAATATTTTCCTTCTGTGGTATATCACAAGTATAGAGTAGATAAAGTATTGGTCCCAGTACACTTCCTTGTACACCTGCTTTAGCTTCTTTTATTGTAGAATAAGCTTCTTCTTGTTTGACTCTAAACATTCTGGTTGTAATGTATGATTTTAATAATTCGGTGTGTTGTTTTGATAGCATTTTCTGTAGATTATGAACAAGGCCTTCATGCCAAACCTTATCGAAGGCTTGTGCTACATCTAAGATATAACTGAGCATACTTTTTTACTTTCGTAGACTTTTTCAATAACATATCTTATTCTGTGGACCTGGTCAATTGTTGAGTGCTTGTTAATAAACCCAAACTGGTATGTTGGTATTAGATTTTTTCTCTCTATGATCGGTTTTATTATTTTCAACAGGAGTTTTTCAAAAACCTTAGATATTACTGGCAGCAGTGATATAGGTCTATAGGCTTTTATTTCGTTTGCTGACTTCCCAGGTTTTGGGATCATTATAATTTCCGCCATCTTCCAAATGTCGGGGACATGTTTTAATCTAAATGCTGTATTGATCAAGTTGGTGAGTTTTATAATTCCCTTTCTTGGTAGTTTTTGCAGTAATTCTCCTGTTATTAAATCGTAGCCTGGTGATTTCCTGGGGTTAATGCCAGTTTTAATAACTTTGGTTAACTCTTTCGGCGTGACTAATTCAATCACCGAATTTTCGACTTCTATGTACGGCAAATTATGTTCAATATTAGTTTCGTTTGGTTTGAAAGTTTTTTCTAGATATTTAGCAAATGCTTCTGCTTTTTGGTGATTGTCACGTTCCCAATTCCCACATAGGTCTCTTATAGGTGGACTGTGTAGACATGGGCGCTTTAGATATTTTGTGGCTTTCCAGAATGAGTAATCAGTTTCTTTATCATCTGTTAAATTTCTGTTGTCTCATCTGTAGAGTTTCGTTTGGTTTGAAAGTTTTTTCTAGTTATTTAGCAAATGCTTCTGCTTTTTGATGATTGTCACGTTCCCAATTCCCACATAGGCCTCTTATAGGTGGAATGTGTAGACATGGGCGCTTTAGATATTTTGTGGCTTTCCAGAGTGAGTAATCAGTTTCTTTATCATCTGTTAAATTTCTCAGATAGTCATTTATGGTTTTGTTTTTAATTTCTAGTATTTTTCTTTTCACTCTTTGGGTTATATTGTTTAAACTATTTTTATTTTCAGCTGTTTTCTTGCCATTTTTTTCCTAATTTACGTTTTTCACCTACCATTTCTTAACTTCTTTTGGATAGTCAATTCCTTTAGTTGTACTCTTGATTTCTGGAGTACTATTCCCAGCAGCTTGTTGAATATCTACTACGAATTTTTCTACTTTAAGATTTAATTATTTAGTTGTCTTGAGGGGTACATTTAATTGAATGCGTTTGTTCAATTCTTCAGCAAATCCTTCCCAGTCTGTTCTCTTGTTTGTTAACGTTGGGTTTCTTTCTTTTCTTATTATTTTTTTGCTCAACGTCAGAATCACTGGCCTATGATCTGAACTTAGCTCAAAATTTTCTTCGACTTTTATATAGTTTTATGTTATGTTTCTTACTATGAAGAAATCTAACATGTCTGAGGTTTTCCCTTGATCAGTCGGCCAATAAGTTGGTTTTCCAGTTGACATATAACTACATCTTAGTTCAGCAGCTGCTTTATGCAGTTCACTGCCTTTAGTTGTTGTCATTCTGGATCCCCATCTTGTATTTTTTGCATTGAAATAACCTCTAATTATAAATTTTTCTCCCAGGTTGCTTAGGACATTTAAATAATTTTCCTTTTTTTGATTGTATCTTGGAAGACAATAAATTGCGGCTATTGTAACCTTTTATCTGCTTGATTTAATAGTTACTCCTGTTACCTGATTTTCTACTATACTGAGCCCGGGTTCTTGATGGTGGGAAATGTTCTTTTTTATTATAATTGCACTTCCTCCTCTTGCGGTTTTAGCTAAATTTTGTAAAGGATTGTTTTGTTAAATGGGTTTCTGATTAGGCAAATAACTATTTTTTGCATATCTAGGAATACTTGTAGGGTAGCGTGATGTTGCTGGATTCAATTAGCATTCCAAATTGCTATTCGGATATCTTTATTTGCCATTCCGGGTTTTTGGGGCCACAAGCCTAATGTTTTTCATTTCTCGTTTTTTAATCCTTTCGGAAAAATATTCGATCATTTTTTCTTATCTGTCCAGCTTTCCTATTAGTTTAAGTAGCAATTTGTTGGTGGTTGCTTCTTCTTCCTTTGTGTATCTTAGGTTATTTTGACTGATACTTTGGGCATAAGTCATTTCACCATTAACGTTATTATATTTTTTCGGTTGTCTCTTTTCACTCATTGTTTCTTGAGGTTTAACTTGAGCTACTCTATTTCTCCTCTTTTGTAGTGTTTTAACAACTACACATCCTCTATAACTTGCCGGATGCGCTTCATTGCAGTGTACACATTTCGGCTTAGCTTTTTTGGTTTTCTACACTCTGTGATGTTATATTTACCTGAACATTTTACACATCTAGGTTCTCTTCTGCAGAAATTCTGTGTGCATCCATGCAATTGGCATCTTTTGCATTGCGTTATTAAGTTGTATTTTTTTAGAGGTTCGATTTTTATTTCGACCCCTAAAATTATTTTAATACCAAAACTGTTTTTTGCTTCCGTATCATGTTCAAAGGCTAACATAAATAGGGGTAATGGCTACTTGTGGACTAAAATTGCTCCTTCGTTATTTTTGGTCTCTCCTTTTTTTAATATTTGTCGCATTTAAGCATTTAAACCCATTTTGGTTTAGTTCTGCGATAATTTTTTCACTTTTAGCTGTTGATGGAAGCCCTCTTGCCATAACTTTGATGTCTCTAGTTTGTTTGTCTTCATAAGAGTGCCATTGCAGTTTCAGCAACTCTAAACAATCTATTAGTTTTGTGAATGTTGTACGACATTAGGCGTTCAGCTTTATTTGTCCATTGTTTAGTATCGTTGCTTTGAATAATATATAGTTAGACTTCAGTGTTTCATAAAGGAAGTCAAAGTCGGTAACATTACTTACGATAATTGGGGGTGGCCTGGGCATCCTAATCTCTTTATTTTGTTCATTACTTTGTTTTATTTTTATTTGCTGTGGTAAAGATCCTGGGGAATTATAGTTGTGTTCTCTATATTCAAAACTGCAATATGTGATACGCCTGATGTCGATATATCCATTTTATCTGTTTTTTGTGCAGTGTTCTTCTCCATATTTTTTACGTATTGTTGAAATAATACTGTTATTTTTATGTTTCAAATTATTCTACGCTGCATTTGTGGTTCAGATGTTGAGTTTTCAACCCTTTACGTTTTATGGCATTTTGCATTTATTTTCTACTGTACTGGCTTTTTTCCGATCGCATTTTCACTTTTTCACCAGTCTTTAAAATGTTATTGTTGGATTTGTTTAACGCCGCATTTGTGACACAAATGTTGCACTTTTGTTTCGTTTCACTGACCATCTCTCCGAACACGTCTTTACTCTGTGAAAGTCAAACGTGGACTCCATAAAGATTATATGAATACATAAATGAAGTAATGAAAATATGCTGGAGATAAAATGAAAGTAACTACATAATTTGAATAGATGGAACACATAGGACAAATAAAAGAACTTATGAATTATTAAAAGTAAATTTGTAGACATTTTAAAGCATTGAATTTTATTAAGGTGTTTAACAATTAATGTAGATATGTGCCTAAATGACATGTTTTTGTTTGAAGTTTTGTAATTAACTTAATGATTGTAAATATAATGCTTCTAAATTGTAAAATAAAAATTTCCTAAATACGATCGTTATTGTTTTAATATACGAGCTATAGTCAAATATTAACGTCAAAATAATTTTATTCATATATTTTGTTTTCATACACAAACATATATAGCTTAATTTCTTATTCCATATATATGTTTGTAACATAAAAGTAAAGGAAGTTCATGTATACTTATATTTGATGTTCTGAAAATAATGTTATTTATGATACTGTGTTATAAATCTTCAGTGTACTATTTTAATTAGCTTATTAGTACTTTGTTGATTATTGAAACTTAACGGCTATTAGATTTAAGTACGTGATAGTTATTTTAATACACAGACATTTATTATTTTAGTTAATGTTACATATCTATTCTATTGAAAATAACAGTGAACTCACGTCATTGATCTGTTTAATGTATTGCCTGCCACTATTTGCAAATTTGTTTTAGAATCAGACAATATTTTCCTTCTAATTTTATTTTAGTTAAAAATAGACACAATAACGTCTGATTCGAACATGTAACCGAATTAGCCTGCAAAAGTCGTCCGGTTGTCAAATGTCTGCAAAATTCTTCAAAAGATTAATTACAATAACTACAGGTTATAAGCCGGCCAAGGTTATTTTAACAACTTTACTTGTTTTGATAAATTTCAAATCGCTACTTGTTATTTAAACTACGGAAATCAGACAGAACAGACTGCGTCTTTAATCAGTTAGTTCGAACTGGAACCAGATAATAGAGGCCCCCTCTTGCCGGTAAAATTTATCAGAGAGGTAAGCATTTTTACTGTTAAATATTTTACAGTGTTAAATATTAATATATAAATATAACATATAAATATTTTCTAGAATAAAATGACAAGGAAGAGATTATCTAATTCTAAAACAAATTTGCAAATTGCGGCAGGCAATACATTAAACATCTTAATGACTTGAGTTTACGGTAAACATTTTGTTTCAGCTGCACTTAATATTGGTATAGATACGACCACCGAAATATTTCACAAAATTAAAAATATAGTCTTAATTCACCGAAAAAAACCCTGGCACCCGCTCTATTTAATATTTTTCTTTCAGATATCCCTAGGAGACCACAAGTTGAAGCAGCTTTTTACGCAAACGACACTTACTTTGCTTCTTCAACAGTAGCACCGCACAGGCGAACTTCTTCTACAAGAAGCGTTTGGCATCGAGCATTTCGCGTCTTGAAATCGAGAACGTCGAAATCCCATGGTCAGAAAAAGCCATCTATCTCGGTCTTGTCTTCGATCGCAAGTTTAGGTGGAATTTCCACATTCAAAGGTCGCTCCATAAAGGTCAAAGTATTGTTAATTTGCTGTTCCCGCTCGTAAACCGGGCCAGCAGGCTTCCTCTCTCTATAAAATCTCTCCTGTACAAGATGCTGGTTCGATCAGTCGTTCTATACGGCTCCAGATTCTATCTAAAATATGTCTCACTTAGCCAGATGGAACGTCTTCAAGTCTTTCAAAACAAAATTCTCAGGAGAATAATCAATGTCCCCTGGTTCGTCAGAAACAATCAAATTCATAGAGAAACAGACGTCCCCAAGTTCACGATTTTATATCCGAGCTCTACTCAAGATATTTTTCCACTCATCGTTTCTCGGACGATAGATGTATAACCGAGCTGGCCGATATTTTAGGCCAATATTCTCACCCATTCGGCTCTTCGTGGCCTTATTCTCACAGCCGACACTTCCCTGTCGTGCTCTAACTCCAAATTGTCTCGACCTTCTCCGGTGATAACGACGCCACGTCCATGCCTGGCCCTTGTGCCGGTTACGGGCACCCTCCTTACCAGCAGTAAAAAGTATCAGTAAGGGTCTTTGGATCAGCTGATAGGATGGTGTTTAGTGGGTAGCCCAGAGGCAGTCTCCACATAACCAGTCCAACTCGCTTATTCCAGCGGGTCTTCCCGACCAGGTATCCGTAACAGGATTCCCCTTCCCGGTTCCAAGCCAAAAAAAAACAAAAAGAAAAGAGAGAGAGACGTCGTCGTGGTCGTCTATTATAACCGGGAACCGCATGGTACCAATCCACCGGCGTTGCCAACCTTTGAACTTGCTGTAGGTGAATGCGTAGTAGCCTAAAGGGTCATAGCGGTCGCTACAAATATAAATATAAGTTAATACAATTATTTCACAGGAAACTGTTCTGAAATTATCGAAGAAGTGTATTGAAACATTGCAAACAGTGCCTTAAAAAATGAATACAGTTTTTAAAAGCATATATTATAATCAAGGAAGATTTATTATTTCAATTTGTGTATTTAGATGAGACATGAATATTTCAGAATGGGATCACTATACCCAATGGTTACTCATGGCAATAGGATATAGATATAGATTAGAAATTTACAGCTTAGTTATTCACTTGAGTAAAACTTTCTGAATATGGGATTATGATTTAATGCTAAAAATTTCAAAGATAGGATGATGAGACTGGAAAAATCTAAAGGTGAGTATATAATTAATATACGATAACTGTAGCAAATCTTATCGTAGAGTATGAAGGATTGATAGGCACGGATATGTGTGTAATTGTTCAGAATACACATGAGCATTTGGTTAAAATATGTGGCGAGAGAAAGAATATTAACTGTTTTGCAGATATGGCTAATGCATTCGGGACAATACAATGATTAAATCTAGTTTTATCAAGAAAGATGTATACAAGTAGTAACAGAACAAACCAAGGATAAATACATTGATATGAAAATTACTCTACAAGGAAACATTAATGCTCTAATGAAAATAAAATATTTTACTAGGATATAAAATAGTTAATTAGGTGGATTGGGCCTCCAGGGGATACCATTACAAAGAAAAAGCGCCTAGATCTCTCTAAGATAGGTGGTATGAAAAAAGTTTAATGTAAATATATTAAAACACAACCCTAACCTACATACTATAATAACTTTATAATTAATTTTACCTTTAAATACTTCGATAATATATGCATTAGATGTACGATAATGTTAAAATAAATTATTTAAGGACTATATATCAAATACATTACTGATTTTATAATGAAAACACTATAAAAACAAGTTTTAGCAACATGTTATTTTTAAATTATTTAGTTTACTCCGTTATGAAAAAAATTCGCCCATGCGGCAGTTACTAGTTGTAGTAAAAACGTATGTATTGTATGTATTGTATGTTGCATAATTTTTAATTCATCGCAAACGAATCTAATCTCGTATCACAATATCCGAAATTACTTTCTTACCAAAACAAACAGAACAATCTATATTCTTCTCAATGCCGGTATTATTCAGAAATGCTTCTTAACCGACCATTATTCAATTATTATTAGAGGGAAACCAAAAATAGGTTTATGTTGTCGCTTCAATGGGCCAAGTTATTTTAAGATCGAAAATAACAATAGTACAGTGGCTGTATAGGCGTATCTTTTACAAATAATGACTGGTATTCTCTCTAAGCCCATTGTCGCTTTTAGACCGTCTCTGGGACGTGTTAAACGCATTCAATGTTATCTCGCTCTATTGTTATAGTGTTAGCCGCCAACATACACACATACATGCGCGACAGATACAACCTTTGAATTTTTATCGTTTTATTCGCTATATATCGACTTCTATATTTACTATTTTATTATAATTCGCACAATATCATTTAACAGTATTTTTTTCTTTCATTTGTCTACTTAATAAACCTATTTAAATTAATTACTATTAGTCTAAATTACTATTAGCAAAATCCGTTATTTAATTAATCTATCTCTCATAATTAACCAACTAAATATTATTCAAAATCACAAATAATTTTTTATAAGTAAAAATAATAAAATACTAACTTACTTCCATCTAACAATTTATTGAAAAACCGTACCGTCGAGAAGTTACATTTTTTGTAATATAAGGTGGTTTCATCTTTAAAATTGCTTCCAATATCTGGATCAGTTTTTAGAATCAGTTCTCTTCATCTAGGTCGGTAGCCATCTATTGACCATCTAATAATTCTGAAACTTTTTTTTTATATTAGGATCCTTTTATGAAAAGTTAGAACAAACACAACAGGGAAGAATTATAAAATTCTACGTAGTGGATATTAAACATATCCTCGGTAGATGGCACTACGAAAATACGGATAATTATTCGATTAAAGTAACTCTCAATATAAAATCCTTGATATTTTTGTTTTTTTGTACAGTCTATATATACGATATTTGTATAACAAATTCGTTTTTTAAATATTTGTATTATTTCTGATCACTGACATAGAGATGCATTTTGTGCCTAAATGTAATTTATAAATCCTAGATGTCAGCACTGTATCTTTGCTCATATGTTCTTCCATCCAGACCTAAAGTTATGTCATATCATTGTCATTAGAAAATATAAGCGTGTTTTAGCGAATATCTTCTAGAAATTTCTCAAATATTGCGGTAAAGATATCGTAGCTGTTGCACCTAGCAGAATATTGAGTTACGTTTCACGCGTATATTACGTCTATGCAAAAATAAATAATACTTTAATTGTAAAAACTTTTAAAAGCTAAAAAGTATAGAAATTGTGAAAATATATTTGGTTTTAGGGCAATTCTACTGACGACAAACAATTTGATTAAATTATTCCATATCAAAAAATTTAGCTTTCAAAGTCATGGCAAAGTGGGGTGAAGGCGATCCACGATGGATAGTTGAAGAAAGACCAGATGCCACTAATGTCAACAATTGGCACTGGACGGAGAAAAATGCTAGTCCGTGGTCCCAGGAACGAATTAAAGAATTATTTAATGATATACCTGGTTTGTTGTAAAAATTATTTATTCCATTAGATTGTATGTATACATGTAAGTTTAATATTCTAGTAAAGAATGATGAAGCCCAGCTTTTCATCAAAGGTGTGGAAAAATGTGAAGGCGAAGCTTGTGCAAATAACAGAAAAGGGAAATTGATATTTTTCTATGAATGGGATATTACATTAAAATGGAGCGGTAAATTAAATGGGGGTTCTGGCCTTGATCACAAAGGCACCATAAAAGTCCCAAATTTATCAGAAGAAAATGAAATGTCAGATTTAGATGTGAGTATTTATATTACCTAAGAGAAACACTGAATAATAAACGTTTTCAGATTCAAATATCATTGACTGATCCTGATGATGAGGGTCAGAAACTCAAACAAATAATGTATAAACAGGGCAGGGAGGTAGTTCGAGAGCAACTTAGCAAATATGTTGCTAGCTTAAAACAAGAGTTTTCAAAAGGCATGATTTTGCCAAAAAAGGATGAAGTAAAAGCAGATAGTGTTAAAACATTAACGAGTGGTTTTAATAATAAAGTAAACATGGGTCCAGTTGTAGCTGAAGTGAAAAAATCTGTTGGTCTAAAAATTGACACAACTACACTTAACCAAATATTAAGATTTCAATGTACTGCTGAAGAATTTTATAATGCAATGACAAGAATTGAAATGGTAACAGCTTTTACACGGGGTCATGTTAAGCTTGATCCTGTTAAAGGGGGTAAATTTGAATTATTTGGTGGTAACATTAGTGGAAAGTTTGAAGAACTTGTTCCAAATAAAAAAATTGTGAAATTATGGAGGTATAAGCAATGGCCTGAAGGACATCATTCCACCGTTACTTTAACAATTGATCAAAAGGTGAGAAACTTAGTTAACAGTGAAAATTGTTTAGTTAATATAATATTTGATACTTCAGAGTGACCACACAGAAGTAGTACTACACCAGGCAGGAGTGCCAACTGGAGAAGCAGATGTAACTAAAATGAACTGGGATAGATATTATTGGGATGCCGTTAAGCAGGCTTTTGGATTTGGAGCTTTCCTAGGCGATCTATAATTTATCACGTGGATAAACTTTACTGAGAAACATCACCACAGTTAGTGTTCTAAGTAAAAAAGCACTCATACAACATTCAGTACTGGAATCATTATTGAAGATCTACGACCTGTATTGCTATAAAAAAGAAAACAAAAATTATTTATTTTTTATTTAATTTTATAAATAGTATTGATGAAAATGTCTTTTTCTTTTTTTAGATTTTTTTTAATTTCTGTACTGGCTTTTAAAATTTGTTGGAATAGTTGTGCAGAAATTGATTAAATAAAATTTTGGAATTATGACTTAACACTCCTATTATGATCATTCCCAGCCTTTTTATTTTGACAAAAACTGATAAAAAGCATATACATATTTATTTTTGAACAAAAAGTACAGTTTTCACGACAAGACAGTTAAAATTACAAAATCATCAGACAAAAAAGTGCCCTAAAGTCTACAAACATAGACGTTTATAAGTACACATAAAAAAATTAGTAGTGAGATATTACTAACCTTATATAAAGAGTGAATTTAAATAAATGAAAACATTAAATGCATGATATTTCCTTAAAATATTTTCTAATGATCTTTCTTTTTTGGTTTTTTGGGATTGCGCGATCTGGACTTAGCTTTACATAGTGGACAGATTGGAGCATTCCGATGAATCTGTTGATGACAGCTTAAACATGACTTCATTGGAGGTGGTTGCTGTCTAAAAGTTGGAGTTGGAGGCCCTGGGTGACTAGCTGGTCCCAGAGTACCAGGCCTGCCTGGGTCAGGCTTATTTGTCACCAATCTTAAAGGATTAGGAGGTGGCAAGAAAGTGGGAGGTAAAGGCGGTGCTAGAGAACTCAATGAGTTTTCTGTTGGTGCAATAGGCCTAGTCCAATCAGTGGTTTTACTATAAGTCACTGATTGACTTTTTGCACTATTGTATAATTGTGAAAACTTCCTAAAACATATTAGAAGAAAAATTAGGTAGCCAAATATAATACTACATATTTAGCATACTCTGGAGTTATACTAGATCCTTCCTCCTCATGAAGCTCAGGCAACCTTTCTAAACCTAAACATTCTCGCCTGAGTCTATCTATTTCTGTCTTTAAAGGCAAGTACTCCTCATGCAATCTTAAAGCAGCTCCCATTGACCTTTGTCTATTTTCCTCTGCTTGCTTTATAACCCCTTCCATCTGAAATATAACAATTGCTAGAACATAATTACATTGCATTTAAAGAAAATTACATACTGCATTTATATCCGCATGAATCTGTCTCAACTCTTCCACATGAGACATTTTTTCTTGCAACAGTAAATCCATTTCCTGTTTAAATTCTGAAAGGGACTTTTCATCTTGTTCTTGAGATTCTATTTCACATATTAAACGAGCTTTTAACTTCTCTAATTGGATGGTTTTTGCCCTTAAAAAATATCGATTACGTTAATATGAATTAAACTATTAATAAAATAAACCTAATTTCTTTGATTGCTTCCAATTTTGCAAATACAGCTCGTTCATCGGTAGCCGTCATTTCAATAATGGTATACTTAATAAAATGTATCTTAAATAAACAATCCAAAATTTTTAGATCTGTCAAATCATTGACACAAAACGCTATTTCAAATAGACTACACTGTCTACATAGGAAAGTGAACAATATTCATCATATCATTGGCTAGTTTGGCGCACGCGCATTTAAAAAATTTTGATATTTTAATTTAGTTTGGTTAAGTTCACCATTGGGAATTATCAATTGAAATTGACTATCGACTGTTTCAGCGAAGTACCTAATATTACCAAATTAAAACGGTCGGAATCGTGCGGCGTTGCCAATTATGCTCTCCAAACTATTATGTTAAATACGAGTAGGATAGGAAGTTTCCTAGGTGGGGGTTTTAGTAACATTTTGGGAGTATACTGTGCATTTTCATGTATTTTCTATTTTTTCTATGTGCATTTTGCTTTGTGTTCTTAGTGGGGAAAGGTGCGCTTCTTCGAGTGCAAGTGCAAAATTTTGGTAATCAAATTATTACTTAATTAGTCTTTTTTTATAATTTTAGATAGTTTAATTTACAATTGTAATGAAATATAGTTTATTTAGTTTTTGATTGAAATATTTAGTTTATATTATTGTATACACTAATTTTTTCTTTATATATTATTCTATATATATATTGCTTTGTTTTATAATATATATTATAATATACTATATTATAATAGTAGAGTTAAGTAATTATATAGGCAAATCAAATTACTCTGGAAGGACAAAACATGGAACAAAATAATCTTTTCTATTTTGAAAACTGCACGAAGTCATATACCTGCTCTAATTTGAATGTCCATATCAAGAGAATTCATCCAGGTAAATTTTTGCAAAATTTTTTAATTTTTATCCAAAACAAATCATCCTGCTATTAATGAAGATACCGAAATGACAAAAACACTACACATGTAAGTTAACATACTACAAGCAAATCTAATGAATCATTTACAGTCATCTCATAACATAAATGTTGAGGAGTTTTTGAGATTTAATTCTTTTAAGAAATTTGAAATATGGAAAAATGATATCAAGAGAAGAAGCTATATTTATTTATTTTGTGCTAGCATAATATTTCATTGTAATTGATCTGGTTTGCATGTCTGTAAATCAACAGGTAAAAGGCATATGAGGGTTCAAGGAAGTAACAAGATAAATACACATTGCCTAGCTAGTATTAAATTAGAAGAAAGAGGTGAAGGATATGAAGTAGAATTCACTAAAACACATTTTGGACATGAAAATACCTAAACACCTACATCTCTCGAAAACAAATAGAGAAAGATTTCAACCAAATTAGCAGCTAAAATACCATTTAATGTGATAATGATATAAAAGACTATATAGATATTACTAATGTAAGAACAGATTTAGGACTCATAAAGATTTACAAAACATAAAAGCAGCTTATAATTTTAAATCCACAACTATTAGAGATGAAAATGATGCCATAACTGTAGAAGCATAGGCAAATGAGATTAAAGATACAGGATGTATACTGTTATATAACCCACAAGGTGAATATATGGACATCTACCCCAATTTGAAAGAAGATGATATATTTGCAGTTATTGGCCAATGTTACCACAATCTTAATGAGTCCATATAGCTTAGACCTTTAAGGATTAGCCCAGAGAAAATCTATGAAGAGGATGTAACATAAAACAGAGTAAGTACAAAAACTTCATATAATCATGACTATGCAACTAACAGTGATTTTGTCTGATAAATTTGCAGTTGTTTGATTCATTTGCAGTTATTGACCATTGTTACCCAAATAAATAGCCATACTGGTGGATTAAACCTACAAAGGGGATACCACATTAAAAAAATGCGCCTAGAACTTTACCTCATAGGTGGTGTGGTAAAATGTTAATTTAAATATAATTATACAATCATAATAATATAACATTCTACTGTCCTTTATATTCCTTTATATTTAATTGTCCATTATTTTTAAATAAATTATGTTTATTGTAATATTGTTATTTTCTATTTTTAATAATTTTATAAGTGAAAAGTAGATATTTTGAGAAAAATATGTATTAGTTTACCTAGTGCATTTAAAAAATGATAATAATTATAATTTCAATCATTGCAGTAATGTCAATTTCACTTATAAAGTCTAATTAATAAAAATCTCAAATAAGGACTTCCATTAATGTTAGTGTATTTTAAGGTGATTGTTAAAATAGTACTAGATTAAGGATATGCTTTTGGCCATAATCAAATTATTTTATCAGTACCATTTTAATACGATATTGATCTTACAATATTTATATTACAAATAAATCAAAAGAGTTTTGAAGGTCTAGTTATGCAGGTATTAGATATTTTGTATACTTTTGAAATGGATAGTTATTTTGAACTTAAATACCATTTTGTTATAACATCAGCATCACTGATGCATATTAGAGCCTTTACAATAAACATAAATACCAATTTGCCTCAAAATTGCTAAAGATAAATAAATGTATATTTAGGTAGGTAGCATACTTTTATTTAAATTTGGGAATTCTGATTGGAGATATTTAGAGAAGGTTTTAGGAGTGACCTGAAGGATCCGGAAAGGATTTTTAAGTTTAATATTTAAGATATATTGCATGCAGCTTATATGTTTATGATAAATTGATTATCAATCCTAATGTATTTAAAAATCCATAATTTTAGTATTATTCCTCTATATATTACATAATAGTATAAAACCGACTCCTGTAATCATAACACTTCGAAAAAAATTTAGAGTTTTAGATGAACGAGCATCCTCTACACTCAACTCTATTTCAGCTGGAGATCCACGTATCCCTACAACAGAAGAAATAATACTTGGAACATTTGTCGACGACACAGTTTTCATGTCAAATGATGTCTATATAAGCTGTCTAAGGCTGTAGATAACGTATAAGTAGCGATCAAAAAAATCTACAAATGGACTAGAGACTGAAAAATACGGCTTCCATCCATGTTAATTTTGCATTGAGGCAAAATGACAAAAACATAATTATATCACTTGACAGATGCCTGATTCCTCATGTTAGGCAAAAAGCAGAGCAGATTAAATTCAAAGTCAAGCAATTGTATTGGTTAGTTGGAATATACTCTCCACTTCACAACACTCTCCACCTAAAATCAAAGAGATTGTTTTATCAGTCAATCATAAAGCTAATTTGGATTAATGGTGTGCAAATATGGGGTTGACAATACGCCAAACATCAAACAGTTTTGCGAATAATTGCCAATGACCTCGAAATCAAATGGATACACGAAGTGATCCAAGATTTCGTCTTGAAATACGGTTCCTAAATCACAGCAACATGGAAGCTATACAGCTATTGGATAACATGCAGGAAATCAGAAGATCGAAGCGAACCAAACCACAGGACTTGTTTAGTGTGTATAAGTGTATCAGTGTTAGGTGTATATTCCCCATAATTCATAATTTATGGTAAGTCAATAATAATAATTGTATGGTTGCCTCTGTTAATATAAATTATAACCTAAATAAATAAAACAATAAGTTACAAACTAATCAATATTGTATGCCACCCGAACGTATTCTTTCGGTGGCAGCTATGATCAAAGCATCAAAAGAAGATTATAAATTAAACTATATCTAGGTGCTGACGGTGTTAACTTCCCTTAAACTGGTCCACAAACAAGGAACCATTCAGAGCATAATCTTGAAAGGTACATGCGGCTCTGTCAGACAGATGGATCAGGTGTCGTTCCCTACATATATAGGAATAATTACAAATATTCCACAAAAATGACAACTTTTCGTTATCACCTGATAGTATTTTAATGTATCCTAACTTTGATAAATAATTCATATTAACAACAGATACTTAAAATTTTGTAACTTGTTTAGTTCTTTCCGACTTGAGGGATAATGGTAAATCGGAACGACCGGGCAGCCTCTCGAATATTAACAAACATGGAAATAAAATACTCAACAACTGTAATAGGATCATTGTCAATTGTTTGAAACACTAATCCTTTTAGTCCTTATATTTTTTGAGTAATATTTCAATTAGCCACAGAAATACAAAGAAACATATTAATAAATTATTTTTAAAATTATTGTTATATTGTATTTTAGTACATTTTAGTTCAATTTATTAATTTATGTTCTTTTTGCTGCTGGTTGCACAAAACCTATTTTTTTACTGTGAAATATGACAAATAATCCAAACGAAATCGAAGCGCCCTAAAAGTTTAAATGTTAGAAAGCGGAAAAATGAAAAAAACGAGACTCAAACATTTAATATAAATCCTACTACTATGCAAAACTATATTTATATTGCTTAAAACTATATTATATTGCGATATTTTAGTATTTGTAAAATCTAATTAACAAAAAAATTTATTTAGTATGTTTATAAATATATAAACGGCAAAATTTCGGCAGCTGGCGGCAAATGTGTAAATCCCCCACTGTACTATTTTCCCTATATGTAAATACTAATTTGACATACCGGCAATGTAGCAGTCGATCTGACGTCATTTTGCTCTCGAATGACAGATTTTAAGTGGTGTTTCTATCCGCAAGTGCGTAGGGATGTCCGCCCCGTAAACAAATATCGATGGTCAATTACTTCGCAAAATATTGATAAATCGGTTCTAATATACCGATAATTTTCTAGGTATCCCTTGTATTAAAGATATTTTTTAAACATTTTAAAAAGTATCGATATATTAAAAATATCGGCATCCCTAATAGAATTACCATTTGTCCATCAAATTGAGTAAATGATTAATATATATGGTGTTTTTGTCTTGTTATTGTCAGACGTATTTCAGGATATTACATTTATTTATGTTATGTGTTTAAAACCTCAATTTACTTTTTCATCATGCCTCGTGGGAAAAAACTTAGTACAGATGAAATTAACATTATCATTGATCTAAAAAACCAAAATTGTAATGTGTCACAAATAGCAAGTATAATAGATAGATCTAGAAAAGTTATCATGAATTATTTAAAACATCCGGAAAATTACATGAAAAAAAATCCAGGAGGCCGGCCAAGGGTCATAAATGATAGAGATAGACGAGCAATTTTGCGAGTTGCTTCAAATTCTACGTTAACAGCGAACGAAATCGCTTCTGCAGCTGGCGTAAAAACAAATGTAAGAAATATTCAACGTCTCGTATATGAAGCTAAGCATTTAAGAAGAAAGAAAGTTTTACAAAAACCATTTTTAAGTGAAAAACATAAGAAAGAACGCTTCCAATTTGCCGAAAAACATATCTCATGGAAAAAAAGATGGTGTCAAGTAATATTTTCAGGCGAAAAGAAATTCTGTTTAAATTGCAGAGAATTAGGTGGAGAAAATGTTGTGTGTTGGGCTGCAATAGGTTTTGAAGGAAGGACAGAAATAAGATTTATTTCTGGGAAAATTAATAATATAAGTTATATTAAATTGATTGACGAACAGTTAGCCAAATATGGAACACAAATTGCCGGTCAGAATTATATTTTTCAGCATGACAATGCCGCTGTTCATACTACAAAACTTGTTAAAGAATATTTTTTAGAACACAATATTCAAATTTTAAAGTGGCCATCACACTCCCCCGATTTGAATATTATTGAAAATTGTTGGATTAAACTAGCCCGTGCTGTGTACTCAAATGGTAAACAATTTAACAATGTTGGGCAACTACAAGATGCTATCCAAGACGAATGGAAAAAATTAGATCAAGATTATATTAAAAAGCTATATGAAAAGCTGCAGAAGAGACTGACTGATGTTTTGAAAAATAGAGGTGGATGTACCCATTACTGAAATAAAAATTAAACATATTGAGCAGTACTTTTATTTGTTTTTTACCTAACTCTCATTATGCATACATTATCATTGGGAATTATAGACAGAGAACAGACAAACTAGACACAGACGATAGCCGAATTAAAATATTTTCTTCAAAAAACATTGATAAATGTGGGCAATATATTTTTGCTGAACAATGTTTTTTTGAAAAAGTATTTATAATTTTAAAGTGGCTCTTCTGAATTAACTCGGCTAACTCCAATCAAATTAATTATCAAAAAAAATACAGGTTGACGCTGGATAATTCCGCAGCTACTTGGAGCATTCCTTGATGTAGTTCGTGGAGTTCGGGAAAAAGTATCGTACCTGAAACTAAAGTAACAAAAGGTGGATTGAAAGTGCTCAAAGACCACTATCCATAAACTATTCTGTCTAAACATCTGTCTACTGGAATTTGGACAGAAGCTAGAATCATCAGATCTTGGAAAACGATTCTATAAGTTAGGAGGGACACTATGGAAATTTGGGTAGCAGTAGTGATATTTCGAAGATCTTCGGAGGCAAACTGGCGGACGAAGGTACAATCGATACCCAAAAACAATTTGTATAACAACCATAAGCGGTCCAGACATAATTAGATGCCTCTCCCCGGTAAGCTTTAATTAGATCCGCTAAAGAAATATCGATATTGTTAAAAAATATGATATTCCTCTTCGCGCCTGACACCTATAATAATCACTATTTAAGTCAAATGCACGTTTCGATTTTGTTCTATGATTCGTGACATAATGAGGAGATGTAATCTAAGAAAATGTAATTTAAGCAATTTAGAGACATACACACAAACAATATAAATGAAATATTAAAACAAAGATATGATTCAAAATAACCTATTTTACATTTTCCTTTGGAATTGCTTTCTTGTTAAATCTCTTAAGCACCACCTCTATGTTATTAACAATTTCTATTTGAGATTCTTCATTGACTGATTTCGAGTCTGTAGATATATTGTCTATTCTGTTATTGATGTCATTTTCCTTATTTGTTTCTTCTGCTTCTCACTGTGTGTTTTTTTGGTATGATTTTGCTAATTTCATGTCTTGCAATTTAATCAGTGCCTTTTCTCCATAAGCTCTTGCTACATTATCTGCAAAATAATTAGTATCGATTATCTTGTCATACATATGTATCAAATACACGTGCTTGCATAGAGTATTCTTTATTGTATAGTCTGAACGGCTACATACATACCTATAAACACACTACAATACAACGTTTTACAATTATTCTTGCAGATTTGACTGATATTTACATTGTATTTTTTATTGCAATATTTTATTTCAAATTTGCCTGCATGTTGTAGAACTATGTATTTTCTACTTATCTTTTGTAAGTCCTGCTCTCTTATGGGCACTAATAATTATTCTATCCTGATAGTTACTAGCATTTGGTTTTTCAAAATTCAAAATCCTTCTGCATATTTTGTCTACTTCATCTAGCGAATGTTTTTCAAATTTTATCTCAACATTCCTCTTTGGTGTACTTGTTTTTAGAAGATTGTTCATATTGGAAAATTGAGATCTGGGATAACAGATTCAATTTTGCCAGAGGAAAATAAAAATCCCACAGATCCCACAGACGGCGTTACAATCTTTCATATGAGCAGTCAATCCTTATATACCTTAAATATAAAATTATTTGTGAATTAGGGAGCTTCTATATTTTGAATTCTTCTTTTTTTTTATTGTAAACTAACTAAAGACAATTTTAATATATTTGGAATTAACACAACTTATATTACACTCTCTCATAACATAAATCTGAATATATTCTCACAAATCCTATTTTGATGGTATTTTGGATTTAAATTTTCTTAGAGTAATGAATGTATTTTAGATTTTTAATTCTCATCGCTTATAAACGGAGAAAGCTATGAACTATTTTCAATCAAAGACAATCCCCATCCAAATATTCATCCATTCATTATTAAAGACGCAAAGAAACAAATTATGTAAAACAAATTTTTAACAAAATATGTAAATTTTGGTTTACAAAATAAAATTAAAAATGTACGTATATATATATATATATATATATATATATATATATATATATATATATATATATATATATATATATATATATATGTTTTGGCATTGTTCTAGATAAAGATGAACCTTTAACTTTCAGTTGTAAAATAAAATATCACAAATTCAGAAAATCCCATAATTACAAAAACTATGGGTACTATTATGACCAAAAATAAGAAGATAAAAATTAATTTCAAATTATATTTGATCAGATAATCATAGAATATCGTCATGGAATTCTCCAATTTGGGTAGTGCCGAAAATATTTGACCAACTAACAAAATGAAATCCATGGTAGATTTCGTATGCCAAAAAATTAAAATAAATTAAAATAAAATTATTTATAGGTCTTTTTAAATATTATAGAGTTTATTAAAAATTCGATGAAATTGTGAAACCTCTTATAGTAAAATACTAACTTTGTATCCTAACTTTGATAAATAATTCATATTAACAACAGATGTTTCAATTTTTGTAATTTGTGTTGTTCTTTCCGACTTGAGGGATAATGATAACATTGAATGACCGAAAGCTTCTCGAATATTAACAAACACTGAAATAAAATACTCAATAACCGAAATAGGATCATTGTCAATTGTTTGGAACACTAAATCATTTTAGACCTTATCTTATTGGAGTAAAAGACATGTTAATAAACTATTTTTAAAATTATTATTTTAGTTACAATCACACATTAGTTGTTATCGGCGAATCTATTGTAGGCAAATTTAAATTATTTGCATTGATACATTTTAAAATTATTTATTTGATTTATTTAATTTAATTAGGTTAACCGATCGCAGACTTCAGATGAACGGCAAAATCTTAATATGCAGCTGGCGGCAAATGTGTAAATCCCCCACTATATCAACGCTTATATATTTTTTCCCTATAAGTAAATACTAATTTAACTTATCGGCAACGTTGCAGTGTGTTTGATGTCATTTTGTCCTCGAATGACAGAGGCTGAATGGTGTTTCCATCCGTTAGTGTCAGCAACGGATAACAATGACAAATAAGACATTCGAATCATAGAAAAAATTCGAATGAACTAGTCAGGGTTGAAAGTAATCGACATAAAAACTCGTAAACAGTCGATAGCCTAATTCATTTGTTAGTTCCCAACGCTGGTGTCATATATATTTCCTAATTATATATGACAAAATTATTGAAAAAATTGTTTTTATTACTTATATCGATTAGGCTTAATGATAATTATAGTTTTTTACAATAATAACAATTTGTTTTCTATTTTGCAATCTTTTTTTAAGAATATACCAAAAGGAAATAAGTATAATCGAAAATACAATACAATAAATTTCCAATTTGACATTTCTGACCTGACGTTCTGTGTCTGGTTGTTTGTGTAGGAGCTAGTTGTTCTCTAATAATTTCTTGTTAATTTCTTGATAATCATGAAATTTGTAGTCATAATATTTATTTTTTCTATAAATTCATGTTGGGGAGGTAATCACACTGGAGCTCTTGTAGTCTCTTCTGGTAATGTATCCATACTTTTTTTATTGACGTAGATGATATATGAGCTGACAGTTCAATGTATAAGATAATATTATTTTATTACAGATGACCCGGAGATTGATGGTTCAACGGTGGTTATTCCAGTGACCCAAGTTAATCTATCAGGTATGTTAAATAGCCCAAATTAAAATTATTTATAAAATGAAATTAATTTTCTGTACCAGATTCAGATATACCTACTGTACCTTCGAACATTACTACTACATCTACCATTCCCACAACTACTTCTACTGCTACGACTACAAAAATTATTACCACCAGTGATTCAACTCCTACCACTGCAAGCCAACCACCTAAACATCAGAGTACTGCATCTCCATATATAGACAGGAAATTTGATGGTCCTAGTTTTATTGGAGGTATTTTTCTTGAGTTGGTTTATATTTGTAACTCATAGAAAACATTTTTTGTAGGGATGATTTTATCCCTTGGAATGATGGCTATAGCATTTGTTGCACTGAAGTTCTACAAATCTCGTTCTGAACAGAACTATCATACTCTCTAAATGAGTATTTTTTGGCAACACTGGGGTTAAGTTAAAGCTGATAAGTATATATTTAATTTTTGTGTATATAGATATTAAAAGTGGATTATATGTGAAATCTGATCAGTTTAAAGACAAATTAATTTAGTTCATTCAGGTCAAAGAAATAATGGTAAAGCCAGTAATATTCTCAGTGTTGTACACAGAATGCATTTTTTTTTAAATCTCATTACCAAATTTACTAAGATGTTTGTGATACTATATATATATACATACATTTAAGGTAAGCCATTTTTTGCACATTTTCAGTTCTAATTAAATTTTAAATGTTAATAAATAGAGAAAATTAATCACATATATTACTCTTTGGTTTATAAATTCTCTTTCACTGCTTTTGTAAATTTTAATGTTAACACTGCTTTATTTGTGAATATCTGTATCAGTTCAGTGAATTTTGAAAAATCAAGAAAACCTGAAAATTTTCTTTTAATTTTTGTGCTGCCACTTTGTACAATTAAAAGGTACATTTTGAAAAATGTTCTGTCCTTTTAAAGTGCTCTTAAGTAGAGTGTAGATGATTGTACTACACATTAAACAAGTTAAGATTAAAGTTAATCATTCAGAAATATCATTTTCATAAAATAACAAATTACATTTGAATTTTTTTCTGATAAATGACCAAAGGAACTAATTGATGGAAAACTGACCTTAATTATCGCTAGATTATTTTTCTTTTTTGTAGCTAGATGAATAACTATGTATTAATGTATATGTATATTTTTTTTAATTCATCTATTTAGTCTATATTTTTTATTGTTGTGTTAGTTTTAAATAAATTTCTTATCAAAATACACAGTATTTTATTTTATTTACCATTAAAAAAATAAACAAGGTGAACAATTTTAAAAGAGGATGTAATAATGTGGTCACAAAAGATGTGATATTCAGAGAATGACTTCAAATGACTTCTTAATATCTTCAAGCACTTCAGGTTTTTGGAAAATTAATAAAAGTAATATGCTGATAATAACTGCATTTGCTCTTCTTCAAAGACAAACTGAACATCTCAATAAAATCTGGCTTTATTACACCATAATCCTGCTAGGCCTATTTTTTGTATCTGAATCAGATATAGTACTTGAATTTGATTATAGTTAGAAATATAACATGACATCCTTGGAATATTCACATTAAAAAAACTCCAAGATGCAAATGCTCCAGTGCAAAACAATTAAATGGTCTTTGCCAGTCTTGGTATTTATCAAGTATGTGAATTCATCAAAAATTCCTTTACATGAACCAAAAACTTTCCTGTACTAATCCTGCCTGCTATATGGATTATTTTGCAAAAACATAGTCACAAAAATAAAATATTTTTAACATTTACAGTTGCAACAAATATTTGGAATGTCCACCTAAAAACAATTATTCCAAAAACGCGACCAACTAAGTCAAATTTACAGTATAACCAAATAATGGATAAAGTTATCTGGTTGCAATCTTTGCGGGTAAGTTTCAATGTAGCTCGTTAAAGAAATTCATGAATGGATGTCCAAGCAAGGTGGATATCAAGGCAATCTATATGATCATAATATTAATTAAGTTTGAAATAAGATATTTTTGTTTTATATACTTTTTTACAATTAAATCCAGTTAATTTTTTAAATTTCCTCATTCCGTCCTTTGATATCTTAACATTTGTTAATTACTAATGTTATGAGTTAATTAGAAATACAAGTGAGTTATCATCAGTTACTAGTTTCTTAGTTACCTAATAAAAATAATATTTGTAATGTATTAAGTATGCTTTTAAGCAGTCAGACGAAATGGCCAAGATGCGTTGAATGACAGCAGGGGGCGGCCCTGCAACAGGTGTCGATTCGACGTGAACGGAGCAACAAGTCGGAGGGCAATCGGGAAGGGAAAGCCAGCGAGAACGTTCTGTCAGTGACATCGCGAACTTAGTGAGCGTATAGCGTTTACTCCTGTCGACAGCAGGACGCGAAGAAGGGCTGCGAAGCGCGTGTACTTAGTTTCGCGGACTGTTGACCATTTATTTTAACTGCAACAAAAGGTAATGTTACTTATATTTATAATAACAATTCATAACATAATAATGTACAACGGTTGTTTTTATTTTTTGGTTTTTCTAAAAAAATTAAAATATTTCAATTTGCTTTCAATTAATAAAATTGTAGTATATATTTGTAATTCGTTGAGAAATAAAAAGACAAAAGTAATACTATTTTTAAAAACTAGTTTATTATAAAAATGCTCCATAGTTAATAAATTTATTAAATAGTTATTCATTTTATCATGTTTTCATTTGTGGCTATTTTAGTGGACCATTATGCACACATAGATACTTAAATAAATATTATTATATTAAATACGTAAATATTACATTATAATTTTATTATGAAGAAGGTGCCAGGTAATAAGTACGATTTTAAAGACTACCCTTTTTAATTTTTTTTATTTTAAAAATGTAGTTTCCTCATATACATTATTAATGTAATAGTCATGGTGTTTCGCACCAATAATTTTAATAACCAATGATACGAATACCAATTTACAACCTTTCATATAATAATTCTGATTGGTGATGATTTCTGATTCAATATCAAGATTATATTTTTGATGATTGCATTATAGTTTTGCTAATAATTGCGATTCTTGTTATATACTTGTTTAATATATAATTGCTTAATTTATTGTTTGTTTTTTTTTTAAATCCAACTATAATTTGTTATTGCATATTGAATATTAATTATATACGGATAAATTTTTAACATGTTTTCTTGAAATTTATTGGTCTAAAAAATTCCTTTTTTATATTTACCCTATATAAATATATTGCGATTTCATAAAAACTTAAATTGTTATTATTTTATACGTTCACATGGTAGTGAATTTCCATGGTCATGAACGATACAACTATTGTGTTAAATTATCGAAATTTTGAATGTGCCGATTAATTTTTTGAAATGCCGCGAGTAAATTTATAGATGTGATATAACAAAATATTTTAGACAAATTTAGTTTTAGTTTTAATTTATTTTAATCAAGTTTTATTTAATCATATTTTGAGGGCAAAATTAAAACAATTTTCAACCTTACTATAATGAAAAACTCTAATAATCAAATTTGAAATTTTATTGAAGTGTATTTAATAAATAGCAATATTGCAGCCTTATCAGCATTCAATCTGTTTCTTAGTGGATTGTATATTAACCCAACTCCACTAAATAATTTTTAGGCTAGGAACCCTGGCTGGTGTATAAATACTTAGTGCTAATTTGGAAAGAGTTTTAGTTCACTATAATTAAATTTCTACCATTTAAAGGATTTTCATTTTGATTTTTGGATTCAACTCCTTACAGAGCATCGGACCTATTGCTGTCAGTTTCACATTCATCTTTAATCTATGAATCATGACAAGATAATGTTTAAGGGAGTCTTCTTACCTACACTGGACGTTTCCGATTCAGTATCGAAGGAATCTCTCATTCTTCTCTTTTTGTTTTTTTTTTAATTTTCCGGCATATAGGAGAACCAGTGGCGATAGGGACATTTACCATCTTTAATACTTTATCTTTTATTTTTTCTTCGGTGACTGGTTTGAAAAAGTTATTCTTATAACGAGAATCTAAATACGTTAAAATTGCTTATAAGTTGTTATCTTCTAAAGAAGAAACTTTCACGGAAAATTGTGATCTCAGATTAAAGACTGCTAACCGAATAGCATTTGAATGATCATTCTAGCCGCTACCTTGACAAAAATGTGCCGAATTTAGGCTTACATAGATTTATATGTAGTATATATAGTTTTATGATTTTGGGTAGTTTGTTTGTAAATAACAATAAATTGTATATTAATAAAGCAGCATTTTGGAACGCTATTTTTCAAGATTATTAATCTAATAGGACAGGAAGATAATATTGTGATTGATAAATAGTAAAATACTTTTGAATGTTTTTATGACAATAATAGGTTTTTTTTGTTGACTTTTTCGTTTCGATCTAATACTCTAGATTGTTTCAAGTCCTTTGATTGTCAAAACTTCTTTCCTAAAATCTTGAAAACTAAATTTAAATTCGAAAGGTTCCAGAAATTATATCGATTCGAAACGATTTGAAGAAGTTTTTACAGTAGCAGTTAAATTACATAAGAGGTTATAAACTATATTCAATATTTATACTAAATATTTATAGTAAATAAATTTTCTGATAGAAAAACTCTTCTTTAATATTCAATAAATTATTTTATTGGCTATTAAAAAATATAAAAAATAATGATGGTTGCCACACTTTTTGGTTAAGATTTATTTTATCAGCAGGTAAGACAGAGAGATCTTTTTTACAATCTATTTTTATTATTATATAACTTTTCAGTAGAATGATGTATCCAGCGAAACGTTCTATAGTTTGAGAATATTCTGCTATCTGCAATCCTCAATTAAAAAAATCTGTATTTGGTAATCAGTAATGATGCTGAGGCGTTACAAGAAATTACCACAAAAGAGATGTCTTCCATTCTAATTTCAAAAAATACAAATACAGTTCTACAATTCGAAATTATTTTTGTCTTAAATACTGACGAAGAATGTATTACATATGAAGACATTTTGATAAAAAACTAGCCAGAATGAAAGAGATATTATTGTGCGATCATGGTTCATGATCATGTCATGGATTAGTTTTTTCTATTATTATGTATATGTTTAATTTTTGTTTAGTATTTATTGTTATTGTATTCAGTTTTTAGGTTTTGTTTAAGTTCTGTCGTATTATATATATTTATTATAGTATATTATTTAAAAATGGCTATTAACATATTATTAAAATACAATAAAGAATAATAAAATATAATAAAATTCAAATATAAAAGTAATTCTACTTCCTTTAAAATGAAATTATTCATTGCATAGTAATAGTATTCAGTAATTATTTCTTTCTTTTTCTTTTTTAAAGTTAGTACGTGAAGGAATTTATACATCTCCGTCTCGCGTATACTACTGTTTGGAAAAATAAGCACATTTAAAATAAACTGGTCCAAGCAATTATCTCCGTCCTTTCCTCTCTCACAATTTATGTAGGAAAGCATTCGTACATCTTTGTCTGACATCACGAAAAAGAAAAACAGTGGAACCGTGCATTGGACTGAAAATAGTAATTACTGTTTTCAGAAAATAGTACTTACTATTTTCAGTCGCTAGAGTTTTGACTATCGACTGTTTCGACTATTTTCAGTTGATAGTTCCCAACGCTAGTTAAAACAATCATCTTCAATCCGAACATCAACGACTGAAAAATGTTATTACAAACTTTTTTTAGTTTTATTAAAAGGCTCTAATCTAATAAAATTATTTAAAAAATTGTCTTTAAGATATCCAAACCATCTACTCAATAAAAAATATTAAAACTAGATATAAAAAATATATTTTTACATGTTTTTTACATATTTTTTTAATGACATGTATTATTACAAACTTACAATTGAAACTTTGAAAATTGAGTAAATTATTTTCCAATTATTAATAGTTTCAATTTTTACAAGTTTTCAATTTCAATTTTCAGAAAAAATATAGCCGAGTCAATAAAAATATATTAATATTAATTGTATCGTAACTAAGTTATTTCAGGTGATTCTTCGAAGGAGTTCCTTCCACAAGTAACTTTTAGTAGGAATTTTACGCTCCCTCTTCGGATTGATCTTCGATGATGATCTGACTTCTCCGAATCATTTTTGAGTAATATAAATCCAGATACTGCTTTTTATTGGTGGCGACATTTCACTTACTTTACAATGAAATATTCATCAAGCACGAAAAAAACTATGATAATCGCAGTAATAGTCTCGCAATGGTAAACATGTCAATAACAAAAAAAAACAATCAAAACCTATGGGAACCTGTAGCCAATGTGTGCCTTCCTATTCGTCAGTCAGAGAACGAAGATAGCGATTAGCAAATCTCCGCCACTTTGGCTCCGTCAACTTTCTATACATCTCATTGCTTGTTGATAGGAATTTACATGTGTAAAAGCTTCACATTCATTGATGCGGATGAAAATGTTTTGAACAATACGAATAATCCGCATTTGAGTATGAGGATGCCAATATCCGTAACATCCCTGATCTATATGAAGATCATAATTTCTAAAGGATCATGGAACGGTAACTAATCAAAATCGCTAATCAATTTATTGAAATTTAAAAATCTCTTCTTTTTTAATTTGTAATTAAGTTCCTCATGTCATTTCTTATCAAAATCCTGACTGAATTTTGATTGTTTCCCATTGAAGTAATAATATTGGTGGCACAGTGGAAATGGCGACAGGACGGTCCTCCTACATATTTCTTGTTTGCGATAGTCACGGGTTCGAATCCTGCTGGGGCATGGTCGTAAAATTTATGTTTGTGATTGTTCTAGACAAGAGTGTAAAATTCGACAAGGAAAATGGTCTTACCCAGTCACGCCAATAACGAGGCTGGGTAAGACCGGATGTTTTCTGGGATGATTTCTAAAGTTGGTTACTCGCTAGTCACTAGGCTTAATGCTGAGGAGACTAAAAAATCCAAGAGGTTGACGTGACTAAAATCAAGAGAACTTTACTTTACTTGAAGTAATAATAATTAGATGTTATAAACTGACAAACGTAAACCAAAAGTAAAAAATGGTGTGTCAACGCGCTTATGTCATAAATTTTGATGACGATGATTTTGATTGAAATATGCGATACATATTTTATTGTTGCTATTATACATTATTACTTATTACTGTTATGTACATTCATATATTACTAATTCTATATTTGTAATATATATATGTATATATATATATATATATATATATATATATATATATATATATATATATATATATATATATATATATATATATATATATATATATATATATATATATATATTATTAGTCTTAATATTAGTTCCGAAACTTTTATGTGTGCGTTTTCAATGCTTTTCATGCTCAATTTTATGATGATTTTTATTGTTAATTGTCAATATTTATTTTAAAGAGAGGCACGAGAGAACGTGGGGTTATAAAAATCGTAAAAATTTTATCGACCATCGTTCACAAATGTTTTGTTGCCTAGATGGACTAAATAGTATTTTATGATAGTCGCCAACCGGTGTTATTGACTTGTTTACTTGAAATTTAGAAAATATCCCTTATATGAAATGGTTTCGTGACATTTTGTTCGGACGAAACTCCATAAATTAATCGACGATTTTACTCCAAGCGGTTTTTAAAATTTATTTCTTTAAGTATCTGATGTTAAGATACTAGATTCGGAATACTCGATTAATAATATATTAACTATACTTTGTATTAATATATACCATTAGAGTTGGTCAAAATACATACTTTGCTTTAATTGAAATCTAAATGACAAAATACTATCTCGCGAAATATAAATAAATATATATAAAATACAAATGTAAAATATAAAATATTTTTAATTTGTGTATTTGAAATATAGTCCTGAAATTTAGATTACGTATTAGCTTATATAAATAGAATAGGAATTAATTAAGCCCAACCTGTATAAGCAGTAAAATACTATCTAATCTGACAACTATTAACTTATTTTATAAATGTACTTATTGCCTTAAATAATGTAAACTATAAATTAAAAAATAATTTCAAAAATATACTTAAAAATACAAAATTTAAATTTACTGATTAAAAGGTTGACATATACGAATTTTGGTTGCAAAAGTCCTTTTCTTTCCATGCTTTTGAGGCACGCATTACTTATCTTATTTAATCAAAAGAAAAAAGCCGCTGAAAGTCGTCGTTTGCTGGTAAAAATTTACGGTAAGCATGCTCTAACCGTAAAAACATGTGAGGCGTGGTTTCAAAAATTCAAAAAAGGTGATTTCGATTATATTGCCTTGTTCAAAATGTTGTGCACCATTTAGGTGTTAAAGAAGGCTACCTACCATGTGCCAACATAATATCTCAATGAGAATTTTCATTAAATTCCGTTTTTTATAATTTTATGCTAATAAATAAAAATATTATTTTGATATAGCCGTTAAATAACATTTAGATAATATAACATAATAATAGAATAATAAAATTATCTGGCTTGGTGGCGCAGTGGTAAAGGCGATAGGGTCGCATATTGCAACAGTAGGGTTCTCCTACTGTTGCGATAGCCGCGGGTTCGAATCCTGCTGGGGCATGGTCATAAATTTATGTTTGTAATTGTTTAGAATTTGTGATTGTCCTAGGCAAGAGTGTAAAATCTGACACGGAAAGTGATCCTAGTTACGCCAGTAACCAAGCTGGGCAAGACCGGATGTCTTCTGGGATTATTTCTAAAGTTGGTCACTCTCCAGTCTGCTGGCTTAATGCTGAGGACCGTGGTTCGGAGCCCACGTTAAACTGTTGGTCCAGTCCAGATAAACCCATAGTTGGTAAAAAGAGATTTTTATATTAAATTTTGATATAAAAAATATAGTTAACAATTCTTGATTACAATATTACCATATATACACTTAGTTTTTAGTATTTTTGATGTTATACTGCCTTGTCCTTAACTGCATAAAGTTAAAGCACAGAGTCGTCTGTTTCAAAAAGATCTACAGAGAAACACAAAATTGAAAGAAATTTTTTTTATGCGTGCCAGCTCTCTAGTGGTTAAGACGCGGTTTGATAACATGGGTCGGGTATGCCCATATTTTCCATTCTATATCTATATGTTTTGTGGCCACTAGACTCTGCGATTACCTTGTCGACGGTTTAATCGACTCAGGTTGTACAACTTGTACATGATTGCATGGTATGTGGGCCGTTTTAGTCTTAGAATAAAGCTGTTTAAGTAAAATAAAACTGTGTTTTTACCCCAAACAAACAACCACAGTAAAAACTCAGATTCGTTTTTAGATTTATTTGTATTTGAATTGATACCAACAATTGATAAAAAAATCAATTCTAATCCATTAAAAAAAGTTTACAAAGAAGATAATTTTCGGTGATGTTAATCTGACAATGCGAAATCCGCGCTATCATTGTCTTGATCGCGAAGGAACACAGTAAAATATAACCAATTTCCTTTATTCTAATTTTATTCTAAACCTAATTTTTTAAAGTTAAAGTTTTAAATATATTTCTATTTATTTATTTCTTTAAATTTAGCATGTTGGCATGTGATACTAACAATTTTTATGGATTATTTGAAAGAAAGTTTTTTAAGACTTCTTTGTTCAACTAAATTTAGAGACGCCAGCAATTTATAAATGTTTCTGTTTATTTACCTGTTAATAGATGACATTTTAAGGCATTTGGAAAATAATTTTTTAGGGATATGTTAAATGTAAATTGAATAACTATAATATTAATGCTGAATATTCTCCATTCGGATAATATTAGTTCACCGATCATTAATAGTGCTGCACTCATTGAAGAGATTAAATTAAATTTTCTTTATAGAGATATTATCACTGTCTAAAAACTGAAACAATCCTTTGACTGTAGCTTTTTATTATCTTCGATCATATGGTTCTGAAATACTTGTTGGTGATTTAATATTTATTGTGAATACATCTCTTAGTTGTTCTGAGTGGTCGGTGTCGCTGAAAGTTTATGATGTCAAGCGTTATAAGGTGAATAGATACCATTTGTGAACATTATTGCTGAAATAATATACCTGATGATATGAAGGATTATCTTCAGTGAATGAAAACTGACGAACAGATATGAACATTTTGCATACCGCCAGCGTACAATCTAGTTGTTTCTAACATTTGTGAACCTTAAAAAAATATAATATTATCTATTATTAGATACCGAATGCCGAATTCATTTTAGATTTAACTTCTTCGTTATTGAGCCGACTATTCATTATATTGATGTCTTTTCATTACATAATATTTTTTATTTACAATATATTAATAGTCGGCTTTATTAATAGTGCATGGTCGTAAATGTATGTTTGTGATTGTTTATAATTGTGATTGTATAAAAGGCAAAAGTGCAAAATCCGACAAGGGCATTTCCCGGATGTCTTCTGGGATGATTTCTAAGTTGTTCACTCGCCAACGGTAGGTCGCCGAGGACCGTGGTTCAGACCCGATAGTAAACAGTAGGTCCAGTCCAAGATAAACCCTAGCTGGTAAAAAGTGGTGTGGACTGTTTTCTGCAATTAATCGGTGTAGTACTGATTTATACTATTAGGTGCTTCTAAAAAAGCAAGCTATTGCAAACATTAGTTATTAAAGTACATAATTTGAAATTTTATAAAAATGTGCGAAATGTGAAGTACGATTTAAAAAACGTGTTTAAAATTTCTAAAAGTTTTATAGGAAACATTCAAAATAAAGATCTACGAACCACTAAGATCGGCTACAGTTAAACGTCAATTGACTTAACATACATGCGTTATATAATTCTGAATTAATTTTTTTGACACTAATTTTGTTGCTCAATAACGCTTTTGGTGCTATCTATTAATCAAATGAAATCATTGAAATTTTCTCTCTTAGAGATCTCTTATTATATATAAATAAATATACGAAACAACGCAGCAAATGAGTAACAACAAAAATGCATGTTACAAGTTGCAACAGGTTTACATAATATAAGTTTTCACGATTCCATCATTTCGCAATTTCTTCTTCAATGTGTCTAAACGAGCTCAAACCGAAGGTGTTATTGTCGACAATGCTGCTTTCCATAAATCCAGATAGTTCTGGTATGAATATCCTTCTCGACCTGAATGTCTACTGTAGTAATTCTTTGCAATACCCCATATTAACTCAATTAGATTAAATATGGAGTAATAGGGAGGAAGACGTAATACTCAGTGGCTATAACGTTCAGCAATCTGATCTACCATGTATATTTTCTCGGGCTTATTTCTAAAAAAGTAATTTATGTAAAATGTAATTAAATATTTCATTTATATTTACCGAGTAACAATTTGAAATACTTCATTCTGTAACATGGTTTCCTCGAAACTTATTTTATATACTTTAAACCATTCCTTAATTGTAGCCTTAAACCATTCCTGTTTCCAGCATGAAGAACTATATGTCTGCGATGAATTATTAATAAATGTTATGACTAACAAAATCTAATAGATAGTTATTCCAAGGTTTACCTTTCCCACCAACTTTTGTTGTATTTACACTATATTTATTATCATCTTGCCATGAGTGACCCAATGTACCATTCTGAAATATCCATGTTTCATCTAAATATACAAATTGATATAATAATACTTCCTTGATTTTGTTAAATGTTTTTAAAATTTGTATTCTTTTAAAAACTATGTCTGGGAGTTCCATTAAACCCCTGCTTGGGTTATCTTTATATCACTTAAATCCTATATTACCAAACAGTGTATGAAGGGATGTTCTACATCCGTCAAATAGCTGCATATATTTCAGCTTTTTATGGATACTTTCTAGACTAACAATTTTCGCTGAAATAATTGTATTAAATTATGTTTCGATTGCAAAAACTACTTACTGTTTTTATACATTTTGTATATTTAATCTATAATACAGCAAACATCAAGCTGATCTTGAATCGTCACCCGTTTCGCATAATTTCGCATTTTTTTTTTTGAAATATTTTAGTGACCGTGCCCGTACTAATATTCAGTGCAGCAGCAACACCATAAAAAATATTTTCAGTAAAAACCGCGGCGATTTGAAATTTATTAAAACAAAGCGTTAAAACAACGTTTGTAGTTTATAACCCTAAATTATAATATTTTGAAGAATTTTGTAGACATTTGACAAACGGACAACTTTTGCGGGTTCATTCGGTTACATGTTCAAACTTGTCAAACAGCATTCTATCTCCTTTTAAATAGAATAAAATGGGAACGAAAATATTGTCTTTTTTTCGACAAAAACTTTCGACAGGTATATACTGATGACGTGAGTTCACTGTTGTTTTGACTAGACGTTTAGTTTTGATATCATATATGATTGCTTAGTAATAGTATACTTCTTGATAATCTGTTTAGCTATGTTTAGAAGAATATGCCTGTGATGGAAACATCCGACAATCTAGGATTGGTCAGGGGATTCCTGGCTTATGTGGGATTACCTGTGGTTTATCCATTAACATTCCCTTACGGCGAATTATTTTCATAGAATTTTCTTTAATACTCTTGATATATGGGCGCTGATTTAAAAGCTTCTTAGCCACTTAGGACTTACTAGTAGAGTAGTTGGGATGGTCCTCCGAGCATGAGATCCTCAATTAGTGGGATTAGTCCCTAGATATTTTAGAAAACCTGTAAACGTACCAGAATTTGTTTAATACAGAAATTGGTAGTTTACTTTATCTGCAGATAAGTTGATAGAATTGTTTTGTTTGTCAAAAGACGTACTTTTGTAAACTGTCAGATATCACAAGTTAAAACCGTGATACTCTTCATCTGGTTCTTGGTGTCTACACTCCCCTTACCTCGAGTTGAAGTTTAAAAATGTACTCTTCAGCCTCACCCCACATACATTTTATCAATAAATGTATTCCTGTATTATTTATCTCATTCTGGTCCAAGATCATATTTGATCTTACATATAATTTACTTTAATAAGGCGTTAAAATAAACTCTAAGTATGTTTAATAATTGAAACTGTCTTCTACTATTCTACGTAAACCAATGCTACTGTACTATTCTTAATATTAAGTATATTAATATTTACACAATTATAGCCATATTTTACAAGGAATCAAACAATAAAGAAAGAAAGATTATTTAACCACAGGTAAATAAAATATTATTACGGCGTAACGTAATGTTTTTATTTGTTTTTTTCTTAAAAACACCCTTATCATCGACAAGATGATGTTGATATTTTTGTGCATTTCCTTATTCATTTTAATGTAAAAACTATTAGTAAAACACTCAATTAAAAAGTCCACAAAAATTTTTCGCCAAAATAGCTTTTGCATATTAATTTTAAATAATTAAATTATATTAAAACATTTATGTAGGGTTATTTTATTAATGGATAGGGTTAATTTTTAAGCTCGAACAACATATTTGACCGATAGTGATGTTAGTACATTAATAATAAGGTTAGATGAGAACAAAATTAACTTTTTAAATATTGATAATTTAACAATTCAATTACTGAATACAATTATATTACGTATTATATCCGTGGAGTTAGTCGTTGAATTGTGTCATATATTTTCTATTGATATCAATTGTAGGTGGAATATCTATATTATCAACAGCTGTAATGCTTTTTCCTTGATATAACGTGTATTCTGTTCACGTGCCGTTACAATTTCTCGAGAAACCCGTTTTCTATTAACCAGAGGAAAACCAGAAATTTAATATAAATTCTCTTTCTTCAATTAACCATCGAGATTTTCACGCTGAGATTTGCACGACCGGAGATTATATATTAATGTTGTATTAGTCTCCTCAAAAATTCCGTCTAATTAACAGTTCACGGCGACTGATGCATGATTGATGGTGTTGAGTTCGTTTCAATGAATAGTGAAATTATATAAAATAAAAAAAACATTATTTTTGGAGCAAATTGAAGGTTTTATTTACCACATGTTGAATAATTGGGGTGAGGCGCTGTTTTATTCAACAACTTGTTACTATTTTGAAGGTAATTCCATGTTTGTCAAAAAATCGGGACAGTCGATTTCCAAAAGCACCTTTCGAGATTTTTTTCCCAGTAAACTAGTTCGCAATGGACAGGAAACGTAGTAATTAGTTGGTGTTAGTTCGCGGACTATAAGGTGTATGCTTTCAGTCTAGTTAACCGCTATTAATATGTGTGTCTTCGCCTTGTCTTGATGAAAAACAATGCCTATCCTAATATTTTAGCTATTCCAAATACATTAAACCTACCATATGTACCAAGACATTGTGAACTGGATTAATCCACAATGATTTGCGTTTCGGATTATTGTAGTAGATCCATTTTTCATCTACAGTCAGAATAAGCCAATCAAACATTTTATTTTTTTACCTGGTCAGTGATGAAACCGCAACGTTGAGGCAATTCGAAAAATATTTTCCGCCAATCCATATTGTAGCAATTTTCTCTTTTTTTTGCATGTAAATGTCCAGAAACAGTTGATTAATCAACTGTTAAGTTATCTGAAAGTGTTCGTCTAATAAATACGACAATTTATTGTACTCGATCTTTCTTGATTCTTCAAGTCGTTCTTTGTCGTTGGCATAAAAATCATCACATTTAAGTCGTTGAAATCAAAAAGACAATTGGAATATGACTGTCACATACGGCATCAAATTTCTTCATATTATTCTATAAAAGTAATATTTAAATTAAATTTTGAGCGTTCCAGGATTATCATTTGTATTCACTCCGAAGTCCAATCGACAGTCATCCGAGTAGACTGCACACGATGAACCCGCTCCAAAGCGTGGGAAAATGCAAGTCAGCTGGCAAGGTTATGGCGTCTGTATTTTGGGATGCACTTGGAATAATTTTCATTGACTACCTTAAAAAAGGAAGGATCATCAAGAGCGACTTACATAACGTTATTGGATCGTTTGATGGATGACCGAAATCGCCGAAAAATAGCCACATTTGAAGAATAAGGAAGAACATCGAATGAAGAGGTGATCGCCGAAACTGAGGCCTATTTTGAAGCGAAGGACAAATCGTACTACAAAAATGGTGTCGAAAAGCCGCTATAATCATCAGCCTTGAAGGGCTGATTATGTTGAATAAAAAAATCTAATTTTGCCTGGCTAGCTGTTTTTAATAACAATCTCATAATGAGACATGCAATATCAATTTTTTTCTGAAAAATGATTGAAAAATTTGACTGAAAAATGTTCTTCAACTTGCAAATGCCTTTAATCTGGAAACGTCGTAGGAAGTCACATATATTATCAAATCTAGTGAGTAAGGAAGATTTTTAGGAACTGTTACTTTTTCTTTCAGCTAAATATTGAAACGTGATTTATTCTATATGCGATAATATTTTATCATTTTCTTGAACCCAATAGGCAGGATGTTTGATCATACCATTTAACAACTGACTTTCTTTCTAATTTAATTATGGCTTCTAGACCCATCCATCGATCCGCATAACTTACTAAAGTACCAGCTATTATTTCAATAATGTTATGTAAGTTCAAGTCAAAGGCTTTAGACTATGGTACATTGGCTAAATATTCATGAATGTTTTTCCACTGATGCAGTATATTTAGGACTCGATACTCTTACTTAACTACATTAGTATAGTAATATAATTATATATACATTAGATTTATTTGTGCATACTCATAGATTCGCGCTATAAATCCACATTCGTAAAATGTGTTTATATAAATACAGCTTGTTATGTAGGAATAGATAGAATTGTCGCCCAAACAACCACCATATTTAATTTTGATCTATTTCTACTTTATTTGTAATCGTTTGAATATGAATGGTTGTAGCGCGTAATATACTATTGCTAGCGAATAGAGACATAGAGCGAGTACATTATGATTCATTTTTGTTCTGATTGTTATTTGCTGTATCTTACTCTGAAGTGTTTAGAAATGTAACATTTGAAAATGTGGTTATTTTCTCTAGGTAATGTATTTGAAAAGTAGTTTTCGAAGCCTTCCTGTCATATTTTATTGGAGGCTTGAGATATGTCTTGTGAAATATAGCTGAAAAAAAGTCTTTTGAGATGAGTTCGTTTACTAGAGAAGTATTGCTGTCTTATCAAAAATCAATAGTCAAACAACATTTTATTCGCCAAATTTCGGCTGTTTAACATTTTCAATTTTTTTAAAAATTGATAGCAATTGATTCGAGACATATAATTGCCATAATTAGTTCCATCAAGATTTTAATAGTTTTTAGTTATATAACCATGAGTATATAACAAATAACAACTTCACTACCGATGTAGAATCATTAAATTGAATTAATTAGCATTATTTCTGTAATATTTCGCCGTAGTTGTGCTTCAGGTATTGTTAGTAATATTCGCTAATGACCACTACTAATTAATTAAATTCTATTATCGATTGCCAATACACACAAATCAACATTATAATTTGATATTATTGGAGCTGAACCACTCTCATTCATTTCTAATGGCATGGATTATATATTTATATTGCTATTTTTTAGATCATTTGCCCTCAAGTTAAGAGTCACTCAGTTAAGTTTTGGTATGCAATAAATCGAAATTTACCTCTACGAAGAAGATAGTTGCAATAATAGATAAATATTTAATGTGTTTTCAATAAAAATGTTGTTAAATTGGAATGGCAGAAGTAGAGAGCCGATCGTCAGAAAAATTGGAAATTGAATAAGTTCTGCAGCGATTTCAATATAATTATTCCATAATTGTCTCAATGTTGTTGATGATATTCTTCGATTCAACATAAAATTTCGGTGGCCGTTCACCTTGAACTGCAAATTTATGTTCAAATTTCAGTAATATTAGTTCACGACAACTTCAGTATGCCTTTGGGGTCCTTACACCTTAAACTGTGATGCTTGTTCCAAGAATCTACGGAAAAAGGGTGTTATTCAAAATTTGAATTTTTAGCACTTTCAAACCATATTTTGTGACCTTTCAGTTTCAGCTGCAACACTTTTACCCAAACTCTACTTGACTAGACCAAGGAATGTCAAAATATTTTTGAAATTAAATATCGATATATTTGTTGTTGAGCAAAATTGTCGCCAATACAACGAATTGTCCATAATATCATAGCTGTTCAACCCTTTCCACATACTTTAATTTTAAATCATTTACATATGGAAACCATTCGCTTTTAGAAACAAATGCTAACTTAATTGAAAAAAGTTCTGGAGAGTTAACAACATGAGAGGTTGCTATGCATTCAAGTTAATATGTTTTAGTCAAGCATTGAATATCAATTGTCGTTATATAAATAAAAGTGAAAAAATCGTTGGGAACTATTGACTGAAAGCAGTCAAAACAGTCGATAGTCGCAAAACAGTCGAAACAGTCGATAGTAAAAAAACTAGCGACTGAAAATAGTAAAAATAGTAATTACTATTTTCAGTCAAATGTACGGTTCGACTGTTTTTTTTTTCAATTCGAGATATCAGACGAAGATGTACGAATGCTTTCCTGTATAAATTGCAAGATAGGAAAGGACGGAGATAATTGCTTGGAGTAGTTAATTTTATATATGATTATATTTTCCAACGGCAGTATTAGCGAGACGGAGATGTATAAATTCCTTCACGAAGTATATTCCTAATGTATAAATTACTATCATAGAATAGAGATATTTGTTTATTCTATGAATTTAATTTTAAGCGAAGTAGAATTACTTTTATATTTGATTCTTCTGTGGATCTGTAAAATGAAATGGAATTTTTCTATGGAATAGTATTTTAATGTGTTAATTGCTATTTTTAAATAATATACTTTAGTATATATAGATCTACAATAGCCAAAAATACTATATAAAAATTAAACATATACCTAATCATAGAAAAAAAAACTAATCCATCCAACAAAAATCGAGAGATTAATCAAAATATTACATATTGTCATAAAAACAGTGAAAAGTATTTTACTATTTACCATTAACAGTTTTAATCTTTTTGCCCTATTACATTAACAATCTTGAAAAATATCGTTTCAAAATGCGGCTATATTAATAATAATAACTATATATATTACATATAAATCTATGTAAGCATAAATTAGGTAAATTTTTGTCAAGGTCGCGGCTAGGTCGACAGAGCCAGAACGTTAAAAATCAATTGAATGAAACAAGTAGAACCAGAAATAGTAACTAAAAGTACGATTGAAACAGTCGAGAGAAAATAGTAACAAAATCAATCGGTCCGAAAATAGCGACTGAGAACAGTCGACTGAAACAGTCACTGGTAAAAAGTAGTAAAATCAGTCGAACCAAAAATATCGACTGAAACAGTCAATAGTAAAAAGTAGTCAATTACTAAACAGTCGATAGTCGTTTTCAATTGATGGTTTCCAACACTAGTTTTGATATATCTCAACATAAAATAATAGATTGCCATTCACTATTACTAAGTCATTAAAGGAAGATATAAAAATAATAATTATTATTTATTTATTAATGAACCATCAGCCTCTTGGGCTATTCCCAATTTTACAACATTTTATAACATTCAAACAACATATAAGTGAGCAAGTGTATCAAATCGAAGAAATAAAATATATAAGAAAAATAATTTTTAAATTTGAAGTATAAATACCAGGGGGGAATCATTTATAAGCGGTAATTTTGTTAAAACTGCATTGAACATTTTCATTCTGCATTGACTAGTAGTCACCATCCGCATTGGTTGCATGACGGTGAAGGCCCCTCTTCAGGAGAAAATAACGAGTAAACTTATAGTGGCCATTTTGAAGATGTGCATCTGAAGGATCCTTCTCTTTTCCTCGCCAGATAATCTCTCTCATTGCCCTTGATTCCAGTATGAGATAGAAGCCACTTACAGATAGCGGTTTTACCGCTGCTTGTCGAATTTGCAGTCATTTCGCGGATGAGTGGTCCCAATTGATGATGCGGTTGTACTGAATTAAGGCTTTCCATGGGGCTCATCAGTTTGAAGCAATCACTATAAGATTTATTTGTATATTATGTACAAACTTTAGAGCTTTGTAGATGATAGTAGGTTAGCTGCTAATATGTCCGAGAAAGAGGGAAGCTTGAAGTGACAGCCGATGACTCTGTTGTAAAAACAGCGTCCACATAATCATTTCTCTTGGATTCATACGTATATATAAAAAATGTTCAGGGTATCTGTCCGTTTTAATTTAGATAAATAAGGAGTCAATAATACCTATTAGCGAAGATTCTTCATGGAGAGATCGACAGTTACAGGTGATAGTTGCCAGGGAGGTGATCTATCACCACGAATGTAGACAAGTGTAAATTCTAGAGATAGACGATCACAGACTGCATGAAATTTGAATGTTATGAACCTTTGTGATGATCTCTGAAGAAATTGATGTTAGTATTTGTCGGGTAAAAAAGCCTATGCTGGGATTACCCTAGCTTTGAATCTGAATGAGCTAGCATATATTATCACAAGCATCTCACTTGAAGTAAGGATCGCTGCTTTGGATATATATTGATCTATCGGTGGAAAGACACCGGATCAGTTATAAGTGCTGAATCGTATCAATCGTATTTAGTTTATTTATATATGACGGGGCAGCCGAAATAAAGTATTGGCGTCCATTTTTGTTAACGTCATTGCTTTATATATCCTTAAAATAATCTTTGTGGGCTCCTATCACGATCAAGTACATGTAGCATTCCATTATCCTTCCAGAAATGTATATCAGTTGCATTTTCCTGTGCTAATTCTAGAACCCTTTCTTATCCTGCAAAAGTTTTTTTGTTAATCTCCTAGAACGTCAACAATCTGCCCGTGGGCAATAAGTATTATTATATGATTTCAGTTGTATAATATAACTATCCTGACATGTAGTAGATCACTTCAGTAAGTGTACAACTGTACAACTTATAATCTAAATCTTATTCTAGATACTATTCTAACTTATTTTAAAATAGGTCCTAACTTATTCCAAAAACTATTCTAGCTTATTTTAGAGATTATTAAATCTCACTCTATGTGTTTATTAATCAGTTCGTATGGCAGTTTGCGTTTGAGGTATGGAGTTCTTTGAGGGATGTAAGACATCCCTTCATTCAGACGAAGAGGTGTAACAGAACTTAAGGTAAGGTTTGTTATTTTAATTTGTCTATCTAGATAAAACATGCTTATTTCAAAACGGAACATTTACCTACGCTTGGCAAGATGCTAATCGAAATAGTGTAAAGACAACAATGTTAAAATAAATTATATTTGGTGACATCATTTTAATTGTTTTATTTACATTTAGATCTCATAGTTGATGGGGCGTTTTGACATCATAAATTTAGATGACGTGAGTTTACTGTTTTATTGGATAGACTATACGTTTAAAGTCGCTAAATAACGCAAAAGTGTTGAAGCAACTATAATAAATAAATAAAAAAGTTGGATACATGATCCTTAATATATACAGCAACGATTTCCGTTAAACGCATTGGTCGAGACCTTTCAAACGCGATACAGCGTCCGTTCGTCAAGTGGACATTTTTCGATATGCGGAAACGAGGATGAAACACAAAAAAACGAGAGGAAGCAAATCCACGACGCATCAAACGAACAAAATGGTAAAATCAGCGAGCCGAGTGGCGGATGGTCGGGCGCTGATTCAATTTGTCAGAAGCAGAACGCTCTCACGCATTTCCGACAAGCACTCGACGCGCTAGACGTGAAGAGGCGTCATCGGTCGAGTTGACCGGTTAATCGATAGGTGTCGCTTCAGCTGGCCCACCTGGCCGCCTTCTCGATCTCCGGATCGTTTTTCTTCGATTGTCTTATGTGTTTGTTATTAAGTTAGACAGTTGTTTGTTTTTATTCTGTTGGAGAAGTAGACTCTGTCTATCTCGTTTAATCCATTTTCGATGCCGATTCAAAGATATTTCGTTAAAATTAGATGATATAACGCTTTTTAGTATTTTTGTAAGTAATTCGGAAAAATTTAAGACCAAAGCTTGCACTATCGTTTGTTTACACTACTTCATGAAGTTCATTCCCTCTTTTCAGTTAGTTGCCGCCAAATAGCTGCAAATTTGATTAGTATTTAGTCAGTATTTAATCTATTCCACCTAGGAAAAACCCCTAATATTCTTTCAGAGCAGTTATTGTGTTAATGTAAACATAATATTTATACATTCGTCAATTAACACAGACTACATTTGCAGATTATTTTACTTCTAATTTTAAAATATTTATTGGAATTAAAATATTTTAGTTTGTTATAAATATATGTATATGTATGAATGGCTTCTTTTAATGAAACGTTTATTATTGAAATCGCACAAACATTTCTATAATGTGAACTATACTTGGCTTGAATTGATTCACATTAACAAGAGTTACACCAAACGATTACAATATTATATGATTACAACAGGAGTAGTATTAAAGGTAATAATCATTAAAACAATAAAAAAAAAGATTTTATTTTACGTAAATCTCGCAAGTTTTTAACCGGTTATGGCATTTGGGACTAATCTACAAGAAGAGCAAATTACTACCGCCCAACTATTGTCAACTGCTGGAGTCATATCTTTTCGAAAGAAAATTTAGAGTCTCGCCTGAAGGGGCATTCTCTACACTTAAACCTATTGCGGCAGAAGAGCCTCAACGTAGTGTCTTGGGACTACTAGTGTATCTGCTCTACACTGCTGATATTCCAACAACAAAAGAAAGGGTACTGGAACATTTTTCGACGACACACTTATCATGGTAAAAAATATAACACTGTCTAAGGTTGTAGAAAAGGTACAAGTGGCAGTTAACAAGATCTACAAATGGGCTAGAGACTTGAAAATACAACTTAATAGCTCCAAATGTGTTCATATTAATTTTACATTACGGCGAAATGACAAAACCGAAATTAAATCGCTTGACGAATGCCCAATTCCTCAAGCAGAATCAGTTAAATACCTCGGTATCCTTCTTAATGGTGGGTTAAATTAGAAACACCATGTTAGACATGAACCACAGCAGATCAGACTCAAAATCAAGCAACTGTACTCGTTAGTTGAAAGATACTCTCAACTAGATCTAAGATCAAAGAGATTTGATTATCAGTCGATCATAAAGCGAATTTGGACCTATGAGTTTCACTAATACGTTTTAGACTACCTAGTAATTATATAGACCAACCAACAAAGTTTGTGGATTAATTACCAATGCTTATCGCTATATAACCAACGAAGGGCACCTGACCTCGAAATCAAATGGATATACGAAGTAATCCAAGATTTCGCGTTAAAACATGAAATAAGGCTGTTAAATCACCGAAACGTGGAAGTAATAAAGCTGCTGGACAATGCTCAAGAAATCAGAAGATTGAAGCGAAAGCGAAAACAAACCACACGAACTCCGGTACTCGGCTTGCTTGTGTATTAATGTCTGCAACAATACTCACCGTTCAATTAGATTCTAATTGAAACCAAACTCCTATGTTTAGAGATATTTTGGTGTTATTATGCTTATATCTATTTGGTTATTTGAAAATAGAAAAAAAATATTTTCATGTCATAATTTTTAAGTTGATTTCACGTATGCCTATAATACTTATAATAATATGAACTATTTCTAAGATATATTTTCCTATTTTTTTATAATACTATAGTTATTCTATTAGAATAGATCATAATTCTATCATCTAACAAAAAAAACAACATAAACTCAAAGCTCACCTAATATTGTCACTTTAAACTTAATATTATTAACAAAGAAAAAATGTGGAAAATAGAGTTTTGAGAATGAAATCTATTTTCTTCATCTCTATTAGTGATGTAGGTAATCTGTAGTGTGTAACCTTTTTAGTTATTAAGTTTCATTAAGCATTCTACCACCTTTGTAAATACAAACTTTTCCCATGTTTCGCTATAGTACACTTAACTATTTGTTCTTTGACTAGTACATCTCATAAATAGTAAACGAGGGCACAAAGCCACCCACATACAAGGCCATTTATTTATCAGCTTATATCAAATCTGAATTATTGTTTTAGCTAAATTCTAACCGATTTAAACTATATAGTGTGAATTTGTTATGTAAGGGTAAAGGTGAAATTGAAATGTCATGAATACATATACATATAATAAATATAGTTTATCCGTGGTCCAATCTAGCCCAGTCATGGACCTGTAAAATTATATCCCACCCTCTGGGGACTAATACAAGTTGAAAGCTGCCGCGACCGACCGACCTCCAGTCCTGAATAAGTGAATGGCTGTAATATTAATGGATATTAATTTAATTCAATGGAGAAACTAACCAAAATCGTCATCCGCGTCAAGCCGATGATGTACATCACCCGGTGGACGAGCGCCGAGATGCGTAGGTCGCCTAGGAATTGATAAGAACATCAAGTAAATCGTAAACTTAAATTAAGCAATCGTTCCTCTCCCTTCACGTACGCGGATCAATATTTATGATTTCAATTCGTGAAATCAGAGTATGATTTAACGCTGGCTATATTAAGTTATCCTGAAAATGTTACTGTACTGTTTAGTAATTGATCACTTTTTAATATCGACTGTTTCAATTGCTATTTTCAGTTCCACCAGTTTCAACATTTTGATTTATAAGTAGTAAAGTGATTTTGACTGCATTTGTGTTATGTTATCTCGACAACTATTAAGTGGTTTTTGATTGATTTTTTGGATTTTCTGAGTCTCTCGATGTTTGTTCATGAAAATTTCAACGAATAATAATCTTAAAATATTCCTTATCAACGATAAATAAAATTATTATTGTATTTAAAAATAATACCATGGTTAAAGAGTTGAAGGTTGATTGAAGAAATTGTATACAAATATTTAGTAGTCATTACTCCATTTCTTTTTACAACCAAGTCAAACATATAAAATATTAAAAATTAAATTTAAATTAAATTTACATAATTCAAAATGAAACTGTTCTTTTGAACGTAATTGAACGGAATAGAAATATAGAAATTAACTAATTACTTTTATTATATTATGCCATTATTACTTTCCGAATATTAAAAACTTTGAAATATATCATGTTACATTCCTGTTTACGTACTGCCATTTGCCAGTTTAAATTAATTTAAATGAACTGATCGTTACAGCACAGATAATGAAATAATTATCTCCATCCTTTCCTCTCCCAAAATGGAAGGCATTCGTACATCTCCCTCCTTCTTATCACGAATAGAAAAATCAGTCACTAGTTTTTTACTATCGACTGGTTCCACTATTTTGCAACTGTCGACTGTTGCGATTGTTTTCAGTTCAGGTAGTTCCCAACGCTAGTTTCTATGATATTAGGTTTAGTTATAGTTTGGCGTTATTAATAAACTGTGACTACTAATTTTAGTAGAAGCGAAAACATACTCGTTATTGTGTTAAGATGGTTCAATTGCATTTTCCTACTCCCTAATCCTTTCTTGACACCCCTACATTTTAAATTGTTCTTTTAAGTGATTTAAATTTTCATCCGATAATTTATTTGATCTTTAAAATATCCGCATAGCTAACAAATCTTATAAAAGTTAATTATATGGGTATTACAAATATAAATTGTGACTAATTATGTTGCAGAAAAAATAACTCGTTATTGAAATAAAATTGCCCAACAAAAGAGTGATACAAAGATGAAAATACTGTAGATAATTTCTTTAAGGCTTTATTGCTTTGTGAGCTCTTATCTGTTCCTCCATCATATTTCCCATCTTGCAAGAATAAAAGAATTACTTCTATTGGAGGACGATTTTGAAATATATTGCTGATGACACAGTATCAACACTTAGACGATATACAATTTCTTAAACAGAGTAAGATATCTCACTTACTTTTTCACTTTATAAAGGTATTTATTGAAAAAAATGGTACAATATATATTAATCAAAATATTTCCCCTTATTTTCTACATTTTGTCATCTTTCTCAGCAACGTGACTGTACTGTATAGATTTGGCAGCGATCCATTGATCGACCCATTTTCTCACTTCTTCAGTATTTTGAAATCGTATGCCAGTCATGCAAAGCCATGCTGCATCGATCTGAACAGGTGGTAATGAGAAGGCACTATATCTTATGAGTATACTGGGTGTAGTAGAACTTTCAGAGTTTTTAGAGAGAGTTGTCATCTAATAGGGGTCTGTTACTCGATATTGCTTGTTCCATTCGGTTTTAGCATCTCTTAATATACTACACCTTGTTGATCTCATCATATACACAACAAGATTTTATGGCAATGAATATGAATATGAATCCGCTTCGATTTCGATGTGGTTGGTTCTCCTGCGCTAGCCCATGACTTTTTGGGCGGAAGTTCTCGTAGCGTTTTTCTTTTCATCGCCATTCACAATACGACACAGAAAAGTATTATTTTTGCCTCGTAAGATGAGGCAAAAACGTAATGAGGCCTGACGTAATGTCCCAAATGATATTTTTAGTTTCAGGTTTGTTGTAATCTTCTTTTTTAATTAATTAAGTATTTTTTATAGATTATTCTCATTGTAAACCTTTGTAAAGAGTTAATCAGCTACTACTAAGTCATCTAAAAGTTCTTTGAGATTTTGAGCTAGGTTTTGCAACAAATTTTGCAATTCATTATCTTCGAACATACTCCTCCAAACCATTCTTGATTATTGGCATCAAATTTACCACTTTTAAATTATAACGCAAAATTGATATGTGACGAAGCAACACTATGGCGATAAGTTTCTAAAAGTGTTTAATGGGATCCGTGATTAGCAACTGTACATACTGAATAACTCAATAATACTATACAATAATGTTTTACAATAAAACTGTTTTTATGTACAGAAATGTCAAAATCATCGAATTTACAGTGTCACAGTTAATTGATTACATTGATATATTTTTATCAAAAGATCAAAATAACACACAGAACCTAATAGTATTACCTAAAGATTTCTAATAAATTACTGCTGCAACTTTTATTAACATTTGTTTAATACATTTCTTTTAGTAACTATTATAGCATTTCAGTTGCAACAATATATCTGTTTATAAAGAATTTCATCATAGTTATAAACTTTAATTACTCATTCTGGTTGGTACTAAAAAAATATTAAACTACCGTCTTAGTTAGTCTACTTATTTCTAGTTTAATAATAGCTTTAGGGGTTCGGCCAACTGTTTTTGGTTTATAAGTTTTAATTGACTTGGGAGAGATTTAACTGATGAATACTGAGCCAAGATAATACTTTAAAATTATATATAATATATATATATATATATATATAAAACATACAATATATTATAATGGATGTATGACTTAATTTTTCAGAAGTTTTTTTCGGATTTAGAATAATCCAGATGACTGTAATAAAGAATCAGAAAAAATATTGATTTATACTAATAACATACTACAGAGACATGATTAAAAATACATTTATTTTAAGATTACTAGTAGGATTACTACGACTTTATCACAAATAAAAATATACAATTTCAAAATTCGCCAAGATTACTCAAACAAACAAGAAACCAATCAGGAACGTTACGAAACATTGACGTCATTATTTCCTAGTATTTTTTCCTAACCATCGTCATTTGTCATTCCAACGATTGAGCTTTTTAGCGGGCTTTGAATTTATTTAGCTTATTTATTTTATATTTCTCAGTTAAAAAATTCGTTTTAGGCTGTCAGCTGCAATAGTCATTGAGTAGTAACTAAACAGACACACTAGCCATGAAATTTGGTAGAATATTAAAGAGGATTAAGTAAAAATACTATGAGTATAACATTTGACAAAATAATTAATAAATACAGGTAATAACTCTAAAGAGTACCCATTAATACTGAGATAATAGCATTATTGAGATCAAGTCTTAGTCAATACTTGCTAAGAATTGTATAAATTGCTATAAATTATATCGATATCAAACCTATTGAGAAATTTAATGGTGATAATTTGAAGATGCAGATGCAAATGTATCAAAAAAATATTTGAACCATATACATTTGATGATGGATGTTTGATTTTCTTGATGAGCAACTCTATTGAAAAAATAAATATATACAGTTTTGTATCAAATGTCCTTGTAATATTTGGGTAAATAAAATGCACAAGTTGACTTTATTAATAGCCAAAGTTATAAGTATATGTAACTGCAATAGTCATAAAGTAGTTTAATAGTCATTGAATTTGAAAGTGGCGAACGCAAGGTAAACCCAGCAACAGCTAAAAAAGAAACAATGTTTTCAAATGTGGAATTGTAAGCTCTGCTGTATGCTTGCAGTTCAGCTAAGTGTCATTTAAGCAGCTATATTCAAAATTTTGCACCAAATAGAAAGCATTCAAAAATCTTGATGCTGAAACTCACATACAGGGATGGACAAAATAATATGAATACCTGACATATGCACAATTCTCTGGCAATTGTACTGGCAAGGGAAAATGTTTGATGATATTTTGATGCTCCTCAAACCAAAACTGATTTGGTTGTGCGTATGGGCGTATTATCATTTTTGAGATATTGATTTGCAGTAGTCCGGTAGGTGATGTGAATGAAAAGACCAGCTGAATACTTTCTTTTGGGGTTCTCCAGACATAAAGACGTCCGATTGTAAAAAGAAATGTAAACGATGATTCATCGAACCATATCACATTCTTCCAATCATACAGTGTCCAGATTTTATGATCGCTGTACCATTTCTTTCACAGCTTAGTGTTGGCTTCTGTTAAAAACGGTTTCGCAGTCGCATCTTCTATCAATATTAGGTTTGTGGAGATTCCTCCGTACTGTTTTTGTCGAAACAATTTTACTCAAGTGAATGTTTAATTCGGCTTTCATTTTTTTTTCATGTTACCTGACCACAATCCTTAATCCTTAATATTGAATATAGTATTATTAATGTTCGTTGATCTCTGTCTGTTTACTATGTTTTACCATGTTTGTGTATGTTGTCATTACTGTGGATAATATCGTCTGTAAAATATTAAACAATTCAACTTTTATCATCACGGAAGCTCCAGTTAACCGAGCGCCAATGACTTACAATCTTTTTAAGTATGAGAGATACGACATTTTGCCAATCGCTTCGTCAAGATCTCAATAACTCTGTTTCTGCCCTCTTGTGATTTCAGATAAGAATTGCCCGTCATTACACGTGCTTTGGCGAAGTGTCAGTAAATTATGATTTACCATAAGTATTCGTTTTCCGATTCCAAAATCTGATGACATCGGTATTCTTTTCTCCAAATTATTATTAAATATTGACAATGGAAATATTCAATTCAAAACTTCCAGAAAAATATGATGGCTACGAATCATGCATTGCTACATAAGCGAGCTATTTTGGCTGCAAAATATAGATGTATACAAGTAATTTTAAAATAAAATAGTTCATGCCTGGTAATGAAATGGCATTTAAATCGATCTGCACTATTGTGATTTACCCAGAAAGCCACCACATAACTTGCTATTGAGGATTGCTTCATCAATCATTTTACTTTTAAATTTGAATGCTCTACAGTTATGTTGTTATGTAAGCTCTTAATCATAAAAGGATCATATGCTACGTTCTTCAAGCTACTATATTGAACGACATGTTTCAAGATGAAGTTACTCTATGATGGATTCCAATTACCTCTTTAGGCTCACCTATTACATCCATACGTTTACAATCTTCAATTTGTGAATCGGAATTGGTCGCTTTTCAAGCGGCCAATTATATGTTGCGTGCTCAAGGGCTGTCAAACCATAAAGTTTATTCATTTATACCCTTCAGGGATTAACTAAAAGTATTATTCGTGAAATCGCAATACTATAGAAAGAAATAACAAATTGTTTCACTTTCATTCAAAACAAATAATTATATAAGATTAAATGTATACCTAGATTTATTTTTCTTTTGTTGCTTTTAAACACTTTTAAGTTTCGATATAACACTTTTAAGCTCTCAGTATTTAAATAATAGGTTATAATAATGACGTCATATAACGACCGTGATAGTATCAGGTATTTTAATTATTTTCACAAAAACAGTTTAAACATTTACAATTTAAAAAATTTTTGGATTTAAAATGTTTGAACAAGACGTTTGTTTTGCTTGCTGGTATAATGTATACATTTCTAACACTATGAGTGATTCTTAATATCACCATATTATTAGTAGTATAAGAGAATGGTAGAGGTCTTGCTTTAATATAGCACTAAATGAATATATTGAAAAAATGCGCGATATCCTAGCTGTTGATAACCTCCCCATCTACTCTCGTTTGTTTCAGATATGTTCTATATTTGTCCGGATATAAAGCATAAATGAAACGTAACGTACATCCGATCAGACTCCCCGAACAGCGCATTGAAAAAAAAACGAGGCTTTAATTCAGGCGTACATTGTCTTTATCTGGCATTTTAAAACGTCAATTTATATTTTCGCAAACCAACTGGAACAATTATTTAGATTTAATTATTGCACGTTCGTGCGTTTATTGTGATGTTGTTGAGGGTTATAATTTTAATATTGGTTATTTGCTGTTGCTGAGCGAGGATAAAATTTAGTTTTTGATCATCATAATGTGTTTTCATCAATATTACGATGTGCTTCTTCCTCGAACAACTTTTGTTGGGTTTGCTTAGTGACGCAGCGATATATCGGATAACCGATAATTATCTAGATATTAATGTTTAAAAATATCGATATTTATCAATATTTGATAAGATCTGATTTAAGATATAAAATATAAAATACAAGATACGAGCACACGATGCCATTACTTTTAATGATAACTTTTAGCACTGCCAGTGATTTAAAGATATATATTACATTTGAAATAGAAAAGCGTTTTTATAATTGGTGATCTTCTTTCCAGTGCTAGAGTTGGCTTGTTGCATTCCCTCCCTATCTACTACCCCAATTTTCTCTCTTGGACCTTCACTACAATTTTGTAAAAGAGAATATTGTCCTTACCTTATTCGATCTAAGTTATGTGAACTTCGCTACTCTTACCCTGACCGCAGGTACATATTGGGTTCAATATTGGCCGCTGAACTCTTCGCGATCAAAACTTTATCCTACCTATCACAACACAATCTTTCAAAGAATGGCAGACCCTACAGATTTTCGAAATGCTCCCAAATGTTTACTGGAACAGAAGTTTAACCATCCCCTGGTCACCGTCTCACTGTCAATCATCCTCTATCTGAAGGGCTACAGGACATGTTAATTGTGAATCTCTACTCATATTGGCTACGGAAAATGGAGGCTCTTCCCGTTCCTTCCTTTCGTCGCCATGCCGTATCTCTTAATCGATTCAGATTGGGCCACTGCCGTTTCTCGCACGGTCACTTGATGGCTTCGAGTCATACATACTGAATAACTGTCCACTGCTAACCCAGATTAGAGCTATGTATGGGCTGCAAAATTTTAGAAATCGATTTTCTCCATGGAATCTAGCCTATGCTAAGTGTCAACTAACCATTACCACTTCGGTATGGGTGCTAATGTATGCTCCCTGGATAGAATGTGTAGATGGCTGGATGTCTTTAATTCTTGAATATAATGTGTTTTTAGCAGTTTCAATATTGCTAGACCATCGTTTCAAAAACCTGCATCTTAAGAGTCTGTGTGCTAAGGCTGTTATATATAAATCTTTAGTAGCATCAATTTTCATCTACATTTTCAGAGGATGAAGATAAAGGTGGATTCGACTGGAGACACCACAAATCTCTTGCTCACTCAAAAATGACAAGGTTCTGTTATATAAATCAATGCCAAGTTTCCAATTAAAACGTCAAAACGCGTTTGACAACATTTAGTGCTGGCAAGACCAGGCATATAAATAACAACCCTCATATATGTATTTAAGCAACCGTTTTCATGATAAGCGTGACTTAGGATGCGATTTCCCCTGTATAAAATTCTAACCAACTTTTTATCATCAGAGCCATCTCAGCGCGCGCAAATCGGGTTTATTTACTACAGGAAATTAAAATATAATATTTAGGTAAAATGTTTTATTCAAATACTAGTTAACATTTGTATGAAATATTTTCAAGATATAACAAAATACAATATCTAATATGACAACTAATAACTTATTTTCAAATTGTACATTGTTATTGCCTTAAATATTATAAAATACCAAACTAAAAATTAAAAAATATTTTGTTCAAAATATACTTAAAAATGCAAGATTTAAATTTACTCAATATATTAAATACATGTTACAATTCTGGGAGTTCCTTTATATATTTTCTTTTTTATATATTTTTATAGGTACTTAATTGGGTACTATCCATATTAAATATAGAGATGCAAAAATTTTTCCAATCCTATTTATTTAATTTTTCATCCACCAGAAGACCTAATTATTATTTTTCTTATTATATTGCCTTTGTTCAATATGTTGCGTTCAATTAACCATTTTAAAAATAGCGCCATTAGTTCATAATGTCTGAATTAGAATTTTCGTTATACTTGGTTATATACATTCTTTTGCAACAAATAAAAATGTCTCGATCTAGCTTCCCACACAATCTAATTAAAATAGGTTCGTGATGCCGTTAGATAACTTTTAAGTAGCATAATAGCAGATTCATAAAAATATATATAATAATTCTTGCTTACAATATTACCAGTATATATGGTAGTAGTCTTTTTGGTATTATACTGTCTAGTTTTTATCAGTATGAAGTTGAGGGCACAGGTTCATTTGTTTCAAAAGCATCTGCAGAGAAACATGTGTTATCCTGTATTATTACAACCTGTAAATTTACTTTAAAAATATATATCTGTATTTACTTCTAATTCTTTTTGAAGATTCACATGTAGGCTGATTGCAATATTATGATTTTAAATTTAAACAAATAATATTTACCTAAAATGCTACTAAAATAACGTTATAACTTGTCACAAAGATATCACAAAATTTCAAATCGAAAGAAGGGAATCTGTAATCTTTTTACCTCTGGCCGTCGGACTCAGGATTCGGACGCGCAAAACATTATTATGGTTTTCGATGTCACAGTATTATGGGTGTGCCAATTTAAGGTCCCATTCTATATTTCTATGTTTTGTGGGCGAGACTCAAGTAAAATGAAAGTTTCCTAGAAATATGCTCATCAGGTTCAAAAGTGGAACAAAAGAAAAGAAAAAGTGTGTGGTTCTTATAGAAAATCGCTAATACTTAAAGACGTTTGATTTAACTAGTGCAACCAACAAAAGATTGTTGAATGGAAAATATTTATTGGGATATCTAGCAGAAGCATCCTTTTTCACTTTTATGGACCATAAGCAAATATAAGAAGGAATATCGTAATTAATCTATATTTAGGGTTTTCTCAAACACTCATAAAGTCATAAAACATAAACCGAAAAATATTCGAATTCAACAAATATTTATGAACTGTATTAGGAGATTTATTATTAAAAACATAAGTTATATGTTATGAATTATTAAAGGGTTTAAAACACAAACACTTTTTAATTTACTTGAAAATACTATTTTATTTTGAAAAGAAAAACCATAAGAAAGAGATACCATTGAAAGAAGAGGCGACTTGCTATAAAACGATATTGAGGGTCTATAACAAACCAAATCCTTACGACGTCTATTTTTAGACATTATATATATATATATATATATATATATATATATTATATATATATATATATACATTATATATATATGTATACATTATATATATACATATATATATATATATATATATATATATATATATATATATATATATATGTATGTATAAGAGAACATAAAAAAGTATACAAATATAAAGTTTCTCTACCTTTCCTACACCTTCAACTCGATAAAAAAAACTTTCAAATACAAACAAGCATTTTGATGGACAGAACTTTTAAAACGTCCCACAAGAATCAAACATATATATTAGTTTATCCATAAATCTCTTGAGACCAAACCATATATCTTTTGATGCAAAAAAAATATTAAAATATACATGTCAAAGAAATTATGAAAAACATATCGACGATCCAAAAAATATCAAAACTTTTCTTATTTCCTGTTCGAACATTGTTTTCCTTTTTATGTAAAGGTTACTGGTAAATATTTGTTCAGATGAAATTATAAATGTATGTATATATATTATAATGTTATTATAATGTATTACTCAAAATATTTTCCATCATTTTCTAGAACTTTTTGTACTATTTATGACAACATGATAATACCGTTACGAAAGAAAGATATTTGGTAGTGATCCAATCATCTTCACCCAGCATACTTACCAGACGTAACACCATCTGATTACTACTTGTTTAGATCAATGCAATATTACTTGGCTGGTCTAAACATCTAATATAATATTTATGATGATATTATACGGATCTGTAGTTATATGGTTACCATAGTAATAAAATGACATGGTATCATGTGGACATCTAAAACCATTGTGCTAAGAATAAATACAATACAGCTGGCTTGGTTGGCGCAGTGATATATGCTACAGGACGGGTCCTCTGCTGTTGCTATACTCGCGGGTTCGAATCCTGCTGGGGCATGGTCGTAAATCTATGTTTGTGATTTATAAGACATCCGACAAGAAAAATGACCACAGTCACGCCAGTAACCAGGCTGGGTAAGATCGGATGTCTTCTGGGATGATCTCCAAGTTGATCACTCGCTAGTCGGTAGGCTTAATGCCGAGGACCGTTGTTCGTAGCCCACGTTAAGGAATAGGTCCAGTACAGATAAACCCTAGTAGGTATATAATAGGAGACTCTAAAATATATTTTAAAAAATAATACAGCCTGCATAGAATCAAACCTTCCTTAACAACATGTTACTTTATAGCAAAATATGAAGAATTGACTAAACCACCTACCTACTACTTGACTACCTACTAAACTTCCACAGAGTTTAATTTTTTATCCTTATATAATTCTGCATTATTACGCCAATGATGAAGTTTCCATGTAGTTTATGATGAGAGAAACTGTAACTAAGTGACAAACAAACGACAATAAACCTGTTTTTATAACGAAGAATGTATTCATTGCCATATATTTTTAACAGTAATTACTGATAATGCAATCATCATACCTTCAGGCAAATACTTTTATTCCACATTGATAAATAAAAAGTTGCTGTTGTTTTCAAAAATTGTCTCGCTGTATTCTGAAATAAAATTGATTTTATGGTAGGAAGTTTATATATTTTTTCTTTGAGCAAATGCCAGTCGCCCTAAACTTCCTTCACTTTCAACGGCTGACTGACTGATTGGCAGTCTTTTTGGGTGCAACGTGTTAAATTGGACGATAACATCAAAAAGACCACAAAGAAAGTTCAAAGACGCTTTATTTCTTTCAGCGAGCGACGGTTATTTTTGTGCCTATTCATATTCCTCAGTAAATCATTCATACATATTTATTGGGTTATAGTTTTTAGGCTGTCATTTAACTATTGGCTGATATTATTTGCGTGTTTGTATCGTATATCGTATTATATGCGTGCAAATATCTTTTCTTTTGTATAGAATATGCATTTTTTAATAAATGTTAATATTGCAAGTAAATATATTTTTACCGAATTGAACGAATAGGTTATCATACATTTTTAAATAATGATTTATTCTTGCTATTGAAATATATTTCGGTTCGAAATTTCGAGACAAACCTAAGCTGTGTTGGTATAGTGGTGATGGCCACGTAACAATACTGTTATAGCTTTAATATATATTAGGTAAGAGGTATATTTAATAGTTTGTGATTCCCTTTAATAGCTCTAAAAGCCAACAACTAATGCGGGACGCTTATATAATTGCGTGTTGCATCAGTCATACATAGACAGTCGCTTGGTTTATATTCGAATAGATCTAGATTTAAATCGTCACTGTCGTTTGGTATCGCCATACCGCAAGTCGCCTCTTCTTTCTTTAAACAAAATAGTTTATACTAGATAGATGCAAAATATTATATTAGATGCTAAATTTAATCATTAATCAATTTTCATACTTCTTTGGTTTTTCGAAAATATGTACCAGCCAAGTCTGAACTGCTGAATCGATCTGAACAAGTAGTAATAGAAGGCGTTATTATGTCTCGTAAGTACGCTGGGTATAACAGAACTTCTCATTCAAGCTATTGCAACGTGTAGCCGAGTGTTGTATTGCAAGAGGATTATTTTGCTATTCCTCGCCATACTAGTCTTTTTTGTAATAATACGCCAATAAATTCGTTCTGATGATCAGTCAGAAACAGTTTCGATCGGTTTTAATGTGGATGGCTCCCCGGCATTAACCTGTGATATTTCGCATTTGAGGTTATCATAGCAGATCCGCCTTGCATAAGCAAGCGCAATACGCCACAGAAAACATTTCTTTTTTACATAGCAAGCAATTAAATCACCGCAGGGTTTAAAATAGCATTTCCTTTTGAATATTGGCATGTATGGCCGTAAACAGTTCATTCCTCAAAATTTAAAATATTTTCTAAAAAAAAACAACTCAAAGATTTTTTGTTTTGTTCAATAAGTATTGCAATTTATGATCTTTAAACCCTTTACCTACTGGTCCTTCTTTACCATTAACATCGAAATCACTACTTTTAAATCGTTGAAACCAAAACAGACAATTTCGATATAACGGAGATGTTGCCATAAGTTGTTAAAAGCATTTGTGGGCTTCAGAAGTAGATTATTTGAAATCAAACAACAAAATTAATGAATGCTGAAAATTTTATTTCGATCGTTCCAGAATTAGCGTTTGTTTACATTGAACAACACAGTAATACTAAATGAAAAACTGTCACTTTATGTGGAGATATGTCAAAACTAACGAATTTAACAATTGGATTAAGTTGTTTGTTATGCTTCCTCGGGTGTATATGTGGCATAATATTCTGGGCTTCTATTTCGGTATGGTCTTGAAAATTATCTTTAATATTTTGACGACACTGGCAGAATTACTTCTGCCATCTTTAAGTCTTGCTTGCTTTTGTTGTACTTCTCGCTAAGACATCGAGCAAAGGTCATTCATAAAAAATATTTTGCCATATACCTTTTTCGAGATAGATGCAAGATTATTTTTGTTATATATTTGATTGGCATCTTTAATTTTTTTGACCTGAACCTATAACAGGTCAATTTAAAGGTCCCCAACCTACCATAATAAAACACATTTTTTGGTAAATTTTTTTTTTATTCAACATAATTCCCTTCAAAGGTAATATACTGATTATAGCGACCCTCCAACTTTTCGATACCATTTTTCTAGTACGATTTGTCCTTTGTTTCAAAATAGGCCTTAGTTTCGGCGATCACCTCTTAATTCAACGAATATTTCTCCCCAGCGAGCATTCTTTTGAGATCTGAGAACAGGAACTAGACGCTGGGGGCCAAATCTGGAGGATACGGTGGATGAGGAAGCAATTCGAAGCCCAATTCATAGATTTTTGCCATCGTTTTCACTGATTTGTGACACAGTGCATTGTCTTGGCGAAGCACCACTTTCTTCTTCTTCAAATGTGGCCGTTTTTGGGCGATTTCGTCCTTCAAACGGTTCTGTTAATGGTTCTTCCTATTTCAAGGTAGCCAATGAATATTATTCCATGCGCATCTCAAAATAGAGACGCCAGAAACTTACAAGCCAACTGTTGCGATTTCCCACGCTTTGGAGCGGGTTCATCGTGTGCAGTCTACTCGGATGACTGTCGATTGGACTTTTTTCACCCATTGTCACATATCGACGCAAAAACTCAGGTTTATTACGCTTGATCATCTTCAAACACTGCTCCGAATCATCAACAACGACGAGTTTTTGGTCAGAAGTGAGGTCGCGCGGCACCCACTTTGCACAGAGTTTTCTTATACCCAAATATTCGTGAATGATATGATGTACACGTTCAGTTGATATCTTTAGATTTCATTCAATTTCAATGTACGGTCATTCAAAATCATTTCGTGGATTTTTTAAATTTTCTCGTCGGTAACAACCTCGTTTGGGCGTCTACTGCGTTCACCGTCTTCGGTGCTCATTTCACCAGGTCTAAACTTAGCATACCAATCCTTGATGGTTGATCAAGCAAGCCAAGTTTTTGCTTCAACTGTATTTTTTTCCCTTCAAAAAGCAATATTTTATCAACACGCGAAATTTCTATTTATCCATTTTTTTACAATAACAAAATTTGCTTCACTCAAAATGCTATAATTCACAAACCAATGATCCGACAGCTGTCAAATTTATACACGTATTTTTTAGGGTTAGAGCTAACTAAAAAACATATGGATTTAATTCTTGTAGCGCCATCTATGTGTCAGGCCGGGAACTTTTCAATTGACCTGTTATAACAAATCTGATGATACTAAACATTTAATTATAAGCTAGTTGTTTTCGATTGTTGTCTTATACTGATAGAATATTAATTAGTGCATAATAAAGTAACTACACTTTATAATAACGATCATAATGTTTCAAATAGTACTTATCAGCAGCAGTTCAGTGATGAGTTATTTAATTATCAACATTTTAACGTAAAATATATATTATGTTTTTCTCCAACAATTGTGGAAAATGTAAACAAAATACTAAAGAAATTTGAGTACGGTGAGATGAACTAAAAAAATGTAAGCACACCTCTGAAAAAATCGCAATATATTTCTTAAATTATGTATATAGTACTTGACAAAAAATATACAAAAACGAACTTTTACAGATATACATAACAAACGCAACTGAGATATAAACAACCAAAAGGACGGTTTCTTAATAATAACCAAATACAAATAAAAGCCCTCCACTGAAAACATTTACTTTAATAACTACGAGGAATATCCTCGGGGGTGGCTGAAATATTGTTATGGTTGTACGTAACGCGTTCTCACCGAAAAGGTGACTCGTCAGGGACGAAATAAAGTTGTCTGGTTAATGTACGACATAGAGTGACATTCAAACTCAATCAACTTTGAAAAAAATGCATTAGTTAATGCAGCTTTTTCGTCGTTCTACAGCGTCGATTCTACGAACACTCGAATCAAATGTTACCACGGGTTTTCATAAACAAAGTAATTGGAATCTGTAGATTTTTTTGCAGCTAAGATCGTGTGTGATATATGTTGAGTTGAGTAGAACTTATTTTGTATATTAGGTGTATTTCAAAGGAATTTTCTGAAAATAATATATTCTAGTGGCTCTCACTAATGGCTCATTGAATTAGAAAAGTACCCTTGCTATATATACGTCATATTAGATTTTCATACAAATAAAGAAATTACAAACTACTTCTAAGTGATAATATGTCTTTCATCAGTGCAAAATATTACATTGATTAATAGATGCATCGAGCAATAAATTGATCTGCATCACATATTTTTAAGCTTTTAGCAAATAACTAACTTTGTTACACCAACGCTTATGTAAATTAAGAAGGTAAGGCAAAATTTTGCATCTCACTGCACCTCCCCCCACCCAGTAAACGAGGGAATATGATATTTCGAATAGTTAAAGTTTATATGAAGATGTGCATGGAGTTAAATTTTATATATAGTCTATCCAATAAAACAGTGAACTCATGTCATCAAAATTTGTCAAGACGTAATATTGTCACATCAACTTTGGTTTTAGGCTTTAACCTATTTTTTTAATGTTTTTGTTAAGGATTTTTCTGTATTTTTTTATATTTGATTAATTTAAAATTCATTCTTCATTCATTATATTTATATATATATATATATATATATATATATATATATAAATCTATATGTATATATATATATATATATATATATATATATATATATATATATGAAACTATAATGAATTATGCTGAAAAAACAACACAGCTAAGAGAAAAAAATAGAGGCAATAATTATTACTATTTTACAAAATAAACATTATTAACTTCATTGGTTACGGTTTAATTTAAAAACTTACTACAGATGCAACTATCAATACACAGTCGCGAAACATATTCGCAATATAAAGGCGCAAATAATTGTGGTTTCGGTATGTTTGTAAATGAATATTAGAAATATCGATTAAAATTATAAAGAAGTATCTGAAGAATCGAAGGTTAACAGTATTCGAGACCAGAAGGCTTGAGATCGATACTCAATGTCGAGACTCGGTGAAAACCGTTCATAATAATGTGACAAATAAAATTATTTTGGTTACAATCTCTCCAAGCAACGGTATTGTTGCAATTATTAGAAAAAGTTAAAACAAGTAGATTCTACTACAATATTTACCATCAACTCCTTTAACTTTTTCTCATCTTTCTGGTCTAGCTTTATTATATCAGTAGAACCATCTTTCTTCGTACTTTTTCAGCATTTCCGAAATATGTATTGGGCTAAGCTGTACCGATATGAGCGAATAATAATAAGAAGGCCTAGACTGATTTATAGGGTAGATATACGATTAATGAAAATATATTAAAATAAAAAGGTTGTTGAGTGAGTATACTCGTTGCCGAGTTACTTTTAGTTGGCCCTGCTCACTTTATTAAAATACCATTCAATAATTAAATCATGAATAAGTTTATTTTTACGTGGAAAAAATAGTATACTAAAATATAAATAGCTTCGAAAGTTAGAAAGTGAAACCTAACTGCTTCGAACTATTAAATATGCCCAAGTTAGAGTATAAATATTTCAAGCATTTTATTTTTTATCTCTTATTGTTTTAATTATTCTGGAGGTTCAACTTGAAGTTTTTTCTAACATTTTTGGCCAAAAAATAAATTTTCGTTGAGCCTTTAACATTTTGATGTTAAAACTAAACGACAGATTTATGAACAAATTACTTAAGTTATATTAAATGAATTAAATTGGAATTTCCCACTAGCTTTCATGGCCAGATTGTTAAATTAATTAGATATTTCTTGCAGATTACCTTATATTCGATGGTTTAATTTAATGATAGATGATTTTATTTAATAAATTCCTTGTAATTATATTTAATTCTGAAGCCATATTTTATCGAATTGATGGTGGAATGGATAATTCATTGTTATATAAAATTATAGTGTGTCTCCTTGAAAAATACCTCTCTTAATTAACTATTAATTTTGAGTACATTTTAAGAGAGGATTAAAGTAATATAACAGTGAAAAGCGTAATTGAGGTGTAACTTTATCGTTAAATATAATATATAATAAGTTTAATCTTGAGAAATCTTGGCATTTTTTGATCGTTTAAAACAAAATTCATTCTGTCATCTTTTAATGTATGTAAAATTATATCTTTAATCAAAAGTTTTGCACGCCATCTGGTTCACCAACTCTCCATTTATGAAGGATCTTAAGGGTATTCTTTCATAGTCAGTGATTGGGTAGAGTATGTACTTCTTAACTGATATGCTGATATTGGTGCTACTGTTAGTGCTGCAGTACGTTTTTACGATTTTGGTTCTTCCCTCTTTCGGATCTGTTTGCTCTATCTTCCATACATAATTACATTTCGTCACAGATGTCTGTGAGAAATTAATTTATATTCGACAGACACATCCAAGCTATTATAATCTGCATCTAGGAATCTGTTCCACGGTGCGGATTTTAATTTTGATAGTAGTATTTCCTCCCATCCACAAGCGCCATCTTAGAGAACCAAAAACTCCTGTAGCTTGGTCAATTCGCCTTATTACTTCGATGGTAGATGCAACTTTCTGCTCTTGAGTTACTGATCCAAATAATTAAACTTCTGCACTTGCTCTAACTGGATCTGGTTGAGATTTAAAATAGCAGGCGATCTGTTGTCAATTCTTTCTTTCTATATATACTATCTTCCTTCTTAATATTATTCTTAATACTATATTTATATTTAAAACAGCTTTAGTTGTTATTTTTGTACCACAATTCCATACAAAATCCAAGTTATTGATGTATTCCATATATCTATTTCTAAAACTATGACAAGTTTGTTATCACATTCATCATATTAAAAACAGCCTTCATCTATTTCATGTCGTAATGTCTATTAATTATTTCTTTGCATGCTTTTGGAATGGTTTTGGAGTTCAGTTTCCAGTTCTGCTTCTCTATCTTCTGACTGGGTTCTCCCACCTAACAACCTGTAGTCTAGGTTCCAGTATGAGGCCAGCATGGATATGAGGTTACTCACTCGTTATTTTGTATTATAAACGAGTGTTTTTGTCCATAACCGATTGTTTTTAGTTCGAGATTTGTAACTTTATAATAAGAACACATTATATTTTGCTTGCTGCTTTCAAGTTTTTTTTCTCCATTCTTCTCTACTACGCATACCTCTAATTTAAAGGTTTTACTCATTAGGTAGACATCATCGTCGTTATTATTATTTTATTAATATTAAATTTCAAAGTAAAATATTTACATCAAGTTATGATATGTTTTATTTACATCGTTATAGAAACAGATATAATAGAAACATGGTGCTATACAAAAGAGAGAAAAGCAACAAATATGTTAATCCTTCATACGTTGGCATAAGTTTGAATAATACGCGCGTGTGTGTAAGAGACGTTGACAAGAAACCCACCGACACTGTCTGATATGCTGTTTTAGAATGTTTTCCAGTTGCTTTGTTTATCGGTCTCTACTCCACCAACACAACCCTATCGTGAAAGACTCCGTTCTGATTACGAAAAACTAATTAGATGGCTCTTTCCATCACGCGGAGGAATATAGCCAAATCAAATGTCATAATATCCTGCGGTTTAATGCCAGCAAAACGTCGATAGATCAAGGCTCTTTCTTTTTTTCTCTCAGAAAAATAATTCAAGCGCAATCATATTAATCGATGAACTACGTTGTTAAATATAATTAAATTAATAATTCATATTAACTTAAAAATGCGTTGTAAGCAAGAATATTTGCTAATTTACGAGATTTAAATCATATATTTAAATTATCATTCACCTTCACTGATGTCATTGATTTTTAATCTGATTTTACAGAGAAACATGTAGAATTTGCTTTAATGATCGTATTTGTAAGAGTAGCCACACAGGAAGAAGGATTGGCAAAAAAACATTCAAAACAGTCGGATTTTAGTATTGATTGTAATATATCTTCTGTTCCACTTGTACTATCTTAGAACAGCAGAAGCTGTTTTTTTACAACTTAGCCTGTATGGCTTAATACCTTAGCTGCAGATGCCACTTTCTTTTCCTGTATAGCTAATCTCAAATGCTTGAAATGGAAGCAATACAATAGCAAGCGATCCGAATATAATATAATATGTAATATTATCTATAATAGTAAATAGCTGGCGCAGTAGACTGGTGCTGACGCTTGGTGATTGTTTTTATAGACTTTAAGAATATAAACTTCAGCAAGTACCATCCCATTCACGTTACTAATCAAGATATTTAAAACTGGATATCTCCTGGGATAATCCCTAAGTAGATCATTTTGATAGTTTCTAATACAAAGTCACTTGGAACACACATTAAACAGAAAGTATACTAAAAAGAGACTGCAAAATATAACTAAATTTTGAAATCTTGCGCTATTATACCTAAAATCTACGTTATACTAAATATTATATCTCGTAAAATACAATATTTGTATGTAGCCGAACTATAGAAATAATTTTAAATACTTTTCCGCAAGTTCAATATTATTCGATCAAATAAAACGAACCCTAATAGTCATTAGCTATATTGATGGTTAAAATTATTTATTTATACTAACTTGCGATGATAGAGGTCGATGTTTGCCATTGCTAATGTTGAACCCATTAAGAAGCGTTTAGGTCATCCCCAAAACACGCCCACGAATTGCTGAAATTTTAACTACCTTTGAGTAAATGACTGAAGGATAATTAAACTGTTTTATTTGTCTTTACAGGATCAGTTACCAAAAGAGCACTAATTGAACAATTAAAAACTTAATTAACAATTACCAAAAGGAGATACTATGTAAATATATTGTATCAATGGCCCTAATGTCATTTAAAGCAGTATTACTCTTAATTGCTCTTATTCAAATGATCACTGTTTTCATATTATATTGTTATATATTTATATATTGCAGTATATATCAAGTATACCTAATTATATCATTTGCTGAATTAAGGAACCTAATAATTAAGGAATACCCAATTTCTCAAGAAGAATCAGCGAAATATCTCGATATCTATCTCGATGGTAGGTTAAATTGGAAATATAATATGATACAAAAAGTTAGGCAGATTAGATCCAAATGAAATAATCTTACTGGTTAATCATAAGATCCTTCAAACTTGACTTATGAGCAAAGATATTGATTTATTTATCAATAACTAAGACTACTGGTATTTATAAGGTGCAAATATAGTGTTGCACTATCTCATTAAACCGACCAGTAATCGGACGCTGCCAAAACACCTGCTTCGATTAATTGCCAACGCTACGTAACCAACGAAGAACTGCACGATGACACCGAAAGTAAGTATAAATGAAAAGATTGTACTAAACGTATCTTACTAAAAGGGTTTATATTTTTAATAAATTAGGGGGATTACTTTCAAAAATGAATAACTTATATTTTAGTTCAAAATAATTCCTATTTCTTGATCACAATAGCGTGTATCTAACCTAATACGTCAAAAGAATAATTAATATGTTTAGGCACTTTTTACAGTTTAGAGTCTCCTTTTTACCAAATAGGGTTTATCTGGACTAAATCTACTGTTTAACGTGGATAGCGAACCACACTCCTTGACATTAAGCCTATCGACTGGCGAGGGACCAACTCGGAGATCATCCCCAAAACATCCGGTTTTACCCAGCCTGGTTACCGACAGGGATCATTTTCCTTGTCGTATTTTGCACTCTTTTATAAGAACAATAATAAATGTTAAACAATTACAAACATAAATTTACGACCATGCCCCAGCAACATTCAAACCCGCGACCATTGCAACAACAACAGCAGGAGGACTGCCGTTGGATTGGTTTGGACTGTGTACTGTCTATTTCTTGAATAAAAATAAAATTTTTATTATTTTTTTTTAAAAAGAGACGTTACTTTGACACTTATATACTTAAATTTAACTTACAACTATACTAGTAAATATAAAACAACCTGAGATTATTTCTTTATAAATCAATTATTTTTGATTAATATTTACTTTAAATAATACTTATTTAAAGTTCTTTAATATTAAAAATTTAATGGGAATATGGTCAATATATCCAAAATACAGTGAACTCACGCCATCATGATCAATAATTTACTATCACTATTTGTAAATTCGTTTTAGTAACTGACATTATTTCATTTCATTTTATTCATTATCATATCTCATTTTATTCTAGTTAAAAAGAGGCATAATGCTGTCTGATGCGGCTGAACATGTGACCTAATCAATCTATAATCTAATAATTTATCTAGTCGCCAAATTATTCAAAACATCAGTTATGTGAAACATCAGAAGTTATACACCGACATTCGTTGTTTTATAGTTTTGCTTGTTTTGATAAATTTCAAATATAGGTAGCAATGCAATAACATCAGAGCGATCAATTTCAGAAATATTTTTGCGTTTTCTCTATAAGGATTTACAGTCCGCCATAAAATAAACCCGCATAGATGATCAATGGCTTACAATAAATAACAATAATATAAGCGAATAGAATTATTTTTCGGTGAATTAAATACATTTTAACTATACATAATCCCTAAGTGAAAGTAGAATGAGGTCATTCTATGGTATATTTGCAACAATTTTTGATTGCATAAGAGATTAATTCTTATATATCATTTTTTAATTTTATTTTGCAGCATTATCTATTTAATTATTATTGTGAATCTATGAGTAGGTTTACTGCTTTAAGGACCATTAATCATACGAGTAATACATTTTTAAACGATCAGGTAAGGTGAAAATAACGACACTCTTCGATACTGTTACTATTGTTATTCCCAGACACTAGAGTATAAAACACATAACATATATAACTTCTTGACGAGACCTCGTAAAAATTAAGATATATCTATAATTGTTTGTAACGCAACGATTTATTTTTATGTAAGTTTCGGACGATTATTGCTGTATTGTGTGGAGGGTTTTCTCTGCAGCCATAAGAGGATCTGATGGGGCTATGTCAATTTAATATATCTCTCGAGATAAAGGAGAAAGATTTGCGATGAATCTGGCCTGGGGCTGTTCTTTTTCTCCGACGATTCCGAAATTTACCACATCATTTCGTACAAAGACCAACTTAGTCGAGGGCTCTATTAAAACGTAATCAGTTCGCCAATGCTAACGAAAACGACATGTTATGAGGGCAGCCAAAAATATTAAGGATTTCAAGAAGGAATAATGAATCACAAATAGTTTTCGTGATTACCATGGCTGAAAAGTTCATATAACCTCATCATTGACTAAAAAAACGACTAAAAACGTTTTTATGACAAAAAATTTCATAGTAATAAATTTATTTAAAAGCTCATATTCTAAATCACTCTAAAAATCTTTAAATATCAATTAGGCATTAACGTGGATTGGCTTTTAAGGATGAAGCTGCTAAGGGTACTAATGGAGGGCTCCAGTAGTCACTCAGCAGTGGGTTCTTTACAGATACCTCAAAATGATTTAATTTTATTTTCTAATAGTTGTACCCTTCATGCTAATAAATTGTTTTAATATTAATACAGCAAGTGTCGGAATATATAATTTGTTTATTGAGATGAATACTTTTGGATTTTTCACGTAGTTTGTTCGAATTTGAATTGCAATCTGTCAACATCATATTGTAAGTTAGGATTGATTGTTCCACTATTGAACGACATACTTCGGTGGAGAACGACTTTCTCTAAACTCTTTAATTTATTATTTAGAACTTTCAATTCCGATTATTTATGTTCTAAATTATATTGTTTCTCTAGTACGTATGATTTGTTGTTGTTTGCTAGATGATATAAACATTTTTGAATCGTAATCAACAAAATGTGTGTTGACATTATATATTAAATTATATCTTAACATAATTTAATTATTGCAATTAAAAATAATTTTTGTATAACCCTTTCGGACATCCATTGATCACAGTAATTTACCATTTTACCATTTTATTTGTCCATTTATGGAACAATTACGTTTTATAATAGAATAGAAACTGCTAGATACTTATGTATATATTATTGTATTATTGTTATTGTTTAAACTATATATAACTGTGATTCAATACTTCACATATATAACATATATTAGCTGCTTCAAATTTCTTTTATTAGTATAAGGAGCTACCTTAACCACAACCTACATCACTTTGATTTCTTCAAATATAAAATATATTATATTACCCTTTAGTTGTAACTACTATTACTACTCTCATAGTGCAAAATATTTTATTCTGGATATCCAGAGCTTAATTAGTAGAAAATGAGACTTCAATAAGGTGCCATGCTCATTCACGTCCATTCTGATAAGGAAGAAGACTTTTAATATAGATTGAGGAATATTATTGATCTTCCTCGGTAGTCAAAGATTTATTTAGAAGATATGTTTGAGTTTTCTTTAAAAATTCCCTAATGTGGATGTAGCCTTGCGTATATTTTTAAGTCTGACGATATTAAATTACACAGCGGAACGTTTTTGCTCGAAATTGAAAATAATAAAAAATGGAAAAAGAATGACAATGCTACAGAAAAGCTACTAAAACTATTTACCGCTAATTTAATGCCTGAAAATGTCGCAAGCCGCACTTCAATAAAATGTTTTGGTTTGTAACAGGTCAATTGAAAAGTCCCCGGCCTGTCACATACATAAGGCTACTAGAATTAAATCCATATGTTTTTTAGTTAGCCCAAACCCCCAAAAGATGCGTGTATAAATTTGACAACTGTCGGATCATTAGTTTATGAATTATAACATTTTGAGTGAAGCAACTTTTGTTATTGTGAAAAAAATGGATAAAAAGAAATTTCGCGTGTTGATAAAATATTGATTTTTGAAGGAAAAGAATGCAGCTGAAGCAAAAACTTGGCTTGATGCCGATATTCCTCACACTGCCTCAGGTATGCTAAGCTTAGACGTGCTGAAATGAGCACCGAAGATGTTGAACGCAGTGGACGGCCAAAAGAGGTTGTTACCGATGAAAACATTTAAAAAATCCACAAAATGATTTTGAATTACCGTAAATTGAAATTGCGCATGGAATAATTTTTATTGACTTCCTTAAAGAAGGAAGGACCATAAACAGCGTTATTGGACCGTTTGATGGACCAAATCGCCGAAAAACGGCCGCATTTGAAGAAAACGAAGTGCTGCTTCACTAAGATAATGCACCGTATCACAAGTCAGTGGAAACGAAGTCAAAAATCCATGAATTGGACTTTGAATTGCTTCCTCATCCACCGTATTCTCCAGATATGGCCCGCAGCGACTATTTCCTGTCCTCAGATCTCAAAATTCGAATTATTCGAAATTTTTCGTCAAATAGAGAGGTGAAACTGAGGCCTATTTTGAAGCAAACGACAAATCGTACTACAAAAATTGTATCGAAAAGTTAGAGGGTCGCTATAATCAGTGTATCACCCTTGAAGGTAATTATGTTGAATAAATAAACTAATTTTGCCAAAAAAATGTGTTTTATTATGGTAGGTCGGGAACTTTTCAATTGACCTGTTATTATAGAACGGATACGAACGATTACGAAAGGTATATATGGAGTAGGTATAACATCTCCTATCTTCCATGCTTAATACTTATTCTAAGGTACGAAATTATCAATTATTTTTATAAAAATTATTATTTGATTAATAAAATCTTAAAACCTGCATAGATGGTTGATGTCGACTAGTTGGAACGTTTTCAACTAAACATAGGGAAATAATAATATTTTAGAGACTTCTGTTGATTGCTATTAAACCCTTTCTGTAGAAAATACTGGATAAAAAATACCTTAAAATATTTTATTATTATTTATAATATGCCAGTATTAGTAACAATAGTTGTCAAGAAATGTGCACTTAATGAACATAATGTACCAATAAAATTCAAATTTAAATAAATAGCTAAATCATCCTGTAGTATTGTTGAATAGTAGTATACAACAATATCTAATACAATATATACACTATTAGGGGTTAACAAACCCTAATATGCTGAAATAAACAGATTCAAATCTAAATAAATATATGTGCAATAGAAAGGCGCTGAATTAACTTAAAAGTAGTAAACATCATTAACAACATTAAATATTATCAAAACAGTTCTCTGAAAAACACTAGATTTATAATTAGTTCTTTTTTAATTACTGTTTATCTAAAATCAAAAATAATTAAGAATACTAATAAAATTATAAAAAATAAAACAATAATAATACATTTCCCAAATATATAAATTATTACTAATAAATAATGTTGAAAATAATTTAATTATATTCAAACTTTTTGTTTCAGATGTGGAACCTGGTATTTCTTATAGCCATCGTGCAACTCTATCACGTCACCTCCAAACCCATAGGCCCCACGGAGCCACCCCTGTGGTTCTATCCGCTCAGCGAACTGATTTGGCAGGCGCGGGCTGACGACGAACTGACAAAAAGCAAGAACTCCGACCAGTTTTTCAAAAACCTTCTGGCAAACGGTAAATAAATGAATAAGTTTAGCCTAACGATCTCATTAAAGCCACGAAAAAAATCCGCCCTCCCCCTCTTGAATCGTTTAGTCGTCAAAAGTAAATTAAATTCGATTAAATGTTCGGGCGATGACGATTGGCGGGGACAGGGCGAGGGGCACGAGAGGTCCGTTGTCAGTTCTGTTGCGCTTCAACTGGTGAAGTACAAAATCGGACGCAATTTACATAGAATTTACATGGATGATGAGCCGGTTGTGGATCGCGGTCTTAAGTATGAGGGAGTGACCATGAAGCGACTAAGCGGATTTGACTGGAGCAACTGATTTCATTAGTTTTTGCATATATTCTCGATTTTCGTTGAATAAACACTACCTGGAGACAGTTCAATTATAAACCAAACGATAGCACCTCGTTCTTGTTACCATAACGTCTTATTTAATCATTAAGAATATTAAGGTCGTTCTCTTTATTATTAAATAAAACTAAAAGCATTCACTAGGGTTAGTAAACTTCTGAAAATTAAGATAAGAGATGCATAATAATTATTATAATAATAAAAGTGTCTAATAAACATTTCTTAAGATTTAAACATAGTTTCCATTGCTTTTTCATACTCATTCTCATACTCAAACTTACCAGCTTGATAGCGCAGTGGTTAAGGAAACATGACGGTCTTTTTTAATTATATTAATTATTATAATGTTTTTTATAAATTACTCATTTAAATTATTTAAGTTTTAAGTTATCATTATTTTATTAATATTTCGTACATTTTACAATTTTCTCGTAACGTACACAATAAACTATTTGATACATGAAAAAGTTGTCCACGGTGTTTCTTTTTTATATTTTAGAGTCTCCTTTGTACCAACTAGGGTTTATCTGGATTGGACCTACTGAACCACGGTCTTCGGTATTAAACCTACCAACTGGCGAGTGGAGCCAACTTGGAGATCATCCCATGAAATATCCGGTCTTACCCAGCCTGATTACTGACGTGACTGGGATTATTTTCCCTGTCGGATTTTGCACTCTCGTCTAAGAGCAATTACCAACATAAATTTAAGAACATGTCCTAGCAGGATTCGAATCCACGACTATCGCAACAGCAGGACGACCGTCCTGTCGCCTTTATAATTGCGCCAACCAGGCCGGACACGTTGTTTCTGTTGAAGTAAATTTCCAAAATGAATTAATTTTGTTATAAAACTATCTTTTTTAAGATTACATCTTTCTAATTTTATATTTATATACTTAAGGAATATTTCGAAAATGGTTTAGGAATTTATTAATTAGCGAGAGGTATGTGTGTTTAACATCCAATCTTTTATTTGAATGCAACAGCTCTCGACTCTCTAAACAAATAGCTTCTGTGTTAGGCTTGATTTATTGTTTTGTTGAAAAATATTAAATGAAACAATAGAGTAGCGGATTTTTGCTTCAAAACGCCGCTACTGGAACATATAACTTATTGGAATAAATGTATGGCAACTACGTGCACTTGTTTTGAATGGTTTAAGCGATTTCAAGACGGCTGCGAGGATGTTGAAGATGATTTACTCTCGGATCGCTCGTTCTCTGCCAAAAACGAATGACATGAGCGAAAAAAAGTAATTTAGTTTTTTTAGTTTTTATTTTTCTGCAACTTCATTGTCCGTTAAATATTCGCGATTGTTGAAACTGTAACAGCTAACAACCAACGGCAAAATAAACATACAAAATTTGACATGCAATGTATGTTAGTCAAAATTGTAAAGGTTATATAAAAAAATCGCAGAAATATTTATACTGGCACTTTAGTGTAGTTAATAGTTTTAGTAGTTAATTAAAAATTTCAAACTTTTTTAAATATTTTTTTTCAGCAAGGCATATGTCAATTGAAATATTTTCTTTCCTTTAATTCAATCTAAAAGATGAACACTTTATTACTTATTAGTTGCTTGTATGTATTCTGATAATTTTTTCAGTTTTATTAGTCATTTATTGAAAAAAATTGGTACAATATATATTAGTCAGAATATTTGACACTTTTGTACAAGTCTTCCCATCTTTCTGCAACATGGCGATACTCTGTCGAAAGAACGATTAATTTGGCAGCGAGCTACGTACGCCAAGCGCCAGCGTTGTCATACTAAAGGTTGAGTTGCGCCTATTACTCACTACTGCTGTGTTTTTTTGCAACAAAATGTTGTTAAGTTTGGTTATTTTACTTTCGCAAAAGTATGCTATAACTGTTTTATTCAGTTTTAGAAGTTTGCAGTACTCTACACCTTGCTGTTCGCAATAGCACGAGACTTTACATAGCCAGATAGCTTTGGTGTGGATGTGAATGACTCCTTTTGAGACCTCCTTGTCATAATGTTGTAAGACTTTTCATCACCTGTCATAGTCCGTCACAAAAAACTATAGTTTTTGCGTGGTAATCAATGAAATAGCGATGTTGAAGCGATTCTATAGCGCAAAATATATTGTAAAATATATTTCCAAAAGTAATTCGTATTTAAAAAATACAAAATTCGTTTTAAACTTGGAGCAGACTTTTCCTTCTCGTTTAACCTTAGTTAAAAGGAAACAGAATGGTCTTTGATACGTCCGAACAAATAACAGAATCAATTAGAATATAAAACTCGATTTTGTTGGTGCTGGTCGACTCAACGACAAAACTTGTGAACCAAAAGTTTAAGCTAATTCCGGTAATATTGCGATGAGCTGACGTCATACTTAATAATCTGATGACCTGCAATGGCTGTATTCACATGTAAATGTTTGAAAATTGGTAAATGTGGGTTTAATGAGGATTTTTGAGCTAGATTTTTGTACAATAAGTTTTACATTTTTTTGTCTTCAAATTGTTAGGTTTCTGCAGGTCGTCCTTTATCATTGAAACCAAAAATTACCAATATATGAATTGTTGAATACAAAACCATCAATTGAGATAGGCCTCAGTATCACCATAAGTTTATAAAAGTATTTGGTTGGCTTTGGTAGCAGATTTTTTCAAACCAAATAACAAATGTAATGAATGTTAAACATTTTGTGAGTTCCATGATTAGTGTCTAAATATCCTGTATAATTTAATATTACTATATGGAAAACTGTTATTTAATGTAGAGTAATATCAAGAATATCAAAATCATCGAATTTAACAGTTAGGTTAGATTGTCTAACTGTTATTTACACTGATTTTTGACATATTCACCAATATATATCTGATCAAAATACATGCAAGTGCCAAATATATTATCTATTACAAATATTTTCGAAGAAACCCATGATGTTTTATATTTAAATATTAAACATATAGATTATATTTTCACCCTCCTAATATATATTTTTATAAAAATATAACAGTGATATTTTTTTCATGCACATAAGATATGCACAAATATCGCTCAAATTTCAATGAAATATATCCCCCTCTTCAGATGCTATTGCCCCCTTTTTCTCCACGATAAAATATTTACACGGAAAAATTTACCCATTCAGCAACAAAACTTACTTTACACAGTCGATTTCTTTAAATATATCACGCAAATGCGACGCATTACTTACATCCGAGTGAAATGTTAGTTTCTAAAAGGAGCCACGTTCGTGGAAAAAAGGAACGGATGGGGGAAGGACTCATTTAAACAAGGAGAAAATACATTCAGGAATACTCCGAAAAGTATGATAGTCAATGAACGAAATAATGGACGGGATTCTACTATATCCCACCTCCATCTTTTCCCGGTTTTGGGCTTATAGTTATGAAAACATATCTGTGTTATAATGGTAAATTTTCTCAGCTTGATATGTTGTTTAATTTTTTTTTGTCCTGTTATTAAAGTTGTCAATCTACCCAATTGGCAATAAGTATTTGTCAATTCTATATAATGTCATGTATTGGCCTATAAATTCGTTTTAAAGTAGTTTATTCAAAGTATTGTCCATCGATATCCGTCCCTATCTTTCGTGTAATTTAAGGATTTTGTCTCGAAAGTACGATTTTTTGGTATCTTCATTAGAAGTGAAACTCTGCTAAGACAGGTCACGACTCATATATCGAAACAAGTAATAATCAAAAGGAGCAAGGTCTGGAGAATACATCGGATGGGGTAGCAGTTCCGGTTTTAATGTTTCCAAGTATGTTTTCACCGGTTTTGCAATATATGATCGAACGTTGTCAAGTTAAAAAAATAGTGTTGTATCTTTACTCGTATTCCGGTTTTTTTTGTGCAATGCTCCACTCAAATGTAGTCAATTGTAGTCGATAGCGATTTGAGCCCTTTGATGGTTTCATCGAAAAATCCCTTCAACTTTTCTTCTTATTTTTTTTCTCTCCAGAACTCTCTTTGTCTTCGTTTTTATCGCCATTTTTAAAACATCCAAACCAGTAATCATATGTTTCGATCAAAAATAAAAAAGTAAAACTGGTGGCTGTACTCACACTCTTTCAGATTACCTTACACTGGCACTTTGGATCACACCTGTTTTAGGGTCCAGGATTTCAAGACGTAATACAGTGCGTCGACGATAGCATGCAGCACATTATTTTGAGAACTGTATTTGGCGTGTGTTCAGAGTCTAGAACATCTAATTTCGATTTAAAACTGCCAGTTGATATATCTCCATAAACTTTTTTCTATTTGCAGTACCACAAAAATGCTCATCAAAAAGAAAAAATTATAATTGGAGGTGATTTAACATAAAATACAAGATGGGGATCCAGAATGACAACAACTAAAGGCAATGAACTGCATAAAGCAGCTACTGAACTAAGACGTAGTTACATGTCAACAGGAAAACCAACTTATTGGCCGATTGATCAAGAGAAAACCCCAGACCTGTTAGATTTCTTCATACTAAGAAACATAACATCCAACTATATAAAAATCGAAAATTTTGAGCTAAGTTCATATCATATGCCAGTGATTCTGGCGTTGCGCAAAAATATAATAAGAAAAGAAAGAAATCCAACATTAACAAACAAGAGAACAGACTGGGAAGGATTTGTTGAATAATTGAACAAACGAATTCAACTAAATGTACGCCTCAAGACAACTGGACAATTAAATCTTGAAGCAGAAAAATTCGTAGTAGATATTCAACAAGCTGCTTGGAATAATACTCCAGAACTTAAGAGAACAACTAAAGGAATTAACTACCCAAAAGGAGTGAAGGAAATGGTAGCTGAAAACCGTAAATTACGAAAAAAATGGCAACAAAACAGAACACCGGAAAATAAAAATAGTTTAAACAATATAACCCAAAGACTGAAAAGAGAAATACTGGAAATGAAAAACAAAACCATAAATGAATATCTCAGAAATTTAACAGATGATAAAGAAACTGATTACTCACTCTGGAAAGCCACAAAATATCTAAAGCGCCCATGTCTACACAGTCCACCTATAAGAGAGACCTATGTGGGAATTGGGCACGTGACAATCGCCAAAAATCATTTGCTGAATATCTAGAAAAAATTATCAAACCAAACGAAACTAATATTGAACATAATTTGCCGGACATGGAAGCTGAAAATTCGATGATTGTATTAGTCACGCCGAATCAAGAGTAAACCAAAGTTATTAAAACTGACATTAACGCCAGGAAATCACCAGGCTACGATTTAATAACAGGAGAATTACTGCAAAAACTACCAAGAAAGGGAATTATAAAACTCACCAACTTGATCAATAGAGCATTTAGATTAAAACAGATCCTAGACATTTCGAAGATGGCGGAAATTATAATGATCCCAAAACCTGGGAAGTCACCAAACGAAAAAAATACTATAGACCTATATCACTGCTGCCAGTAATATCTAAGGTTTTTGAAAAACTCCTGTTGAAAAGAATAAAATTTTACTGTATAAAATAAATTGCTATTATATAAGCAAATATTGAAACCTATATGGACATACGGAGTTCAATTATGGGGATATTCTGCAAAGAGTAACATTAGTAAAATACAAATTTTTCAGAACACATTTCTGAGAGGTATTGTGGGTGCACCCAAATACTATAGAACTGATTACCTACATCCAGACCTTCAGATACCCACAGAGAGTCAAGAAATCAAGAGAATTGCAAGGGGGCATGAGGAAAGACTCCATTCTCATACTAACATTGAAATATTGCAACTTTTGGATACCACCAGAACAGGACACGGACTCAAAAGAATCAAACCATCTGATCTTGTGTAGTGTTGTGTAGTGAGGTGCATATATTTAAAAATTCAGCAGTGACATGTATAAACATTATTTCACCAGAGACTGAGTTAGGGCCGATGGGTCCTCCTAGTTATATACGTAGATTTAAGTTAGCATAAAGACAAATTGTAGGTTAGACGGAAACGACTAGTAACAATATATTAATTAAATAATAAAAAAAGAAACGGGGTTTCATTTGAAAACATGATTTTGTATCCAAAGTAGGCGTAATTATTTTTAAACATTTTTAAGCGCTTTTCAAGAGCTCATAGTTATTTTTATAAAGTTCTCCATATTCTACTTATAGTGCAGACTATATCAAGTATAGAAATGCATTCATATAAGAAAAAATAAGATACAGATAAGTATCATTTAAAACACATTTTTTAAAAATGGTTTCGCTAAGCTCAATTTTTCAATAAGCAATATTGTTAATAATCAATAAATTATATTAAAATAATACATGGTAGTATGTCAAAAAACCTTTCAAAACCAACACGGTTTATTAAATGCCCTTACAATACTATAAATACAAAATTGTCCATTTTGACCAATTATGAAATGAGTTCCATTTCAACTACATCCTATTATAGGATTTTATCGGGCTCGTTTTGGCTATTGCCAACCACCATAAAACTATAAAAACAATAGACAGTTTTTCACAGACAGGAAAATATATCGATTAAGAATATATTTTCATTACCTTTTCTTTTATGCAGAATAGTCCTAACAAGAAATCAGTTTTAATTGAAGAACAGATTTGAATTTACTTATTTTTATATGTCGTTATTCAGTCCAGTTTTGGTTCAGTTTGTCTTCCAGTTTAGATAAATCTAAAAACAAATGAAATAAAACTAGTAATCAGAAGAGAGATGATACATTTAAGGCAAGCTGAGATATTGCTTATTTTTCTTTAGATTTAGAATATTTCTTTTCGGTTTAAATTTGAAGTGTTTGTTGAGTTGTCATTTATGTTATGTGATTATCATATATTAATAAGTGTTCCACCTTTCATTGCAATGAACTTTCTTCAACGTTGCTTTCGAAACATGGCAATAACCTGTCGAAATAGCTGGCATGGATCCAGTCATCATCTGATCAACAATGTGCCCGTCAAAAAATGCTGCATCGATCTAAACAAGTAATTAAAAAGCGCTATGTCTGCTGAGTATGTTGGGTGCAGCTAAACTTCCCATTTGAGCGGCAACAATGTAACTCTTGGAACATATGGCCAAGCTTTGTCAATGTAAGCATAAGTGTTTTCGATCAACTTGTATGGTAGCCATTTTCAATCCATTTGGATGTCTCTCATCACATGTGGAGGTCTGACCTTTTCACCCTGACCTATCAATCGTTAAAGCCAAAACTGATAAGTGAAATATAATCAGCATTACTATAAGTTTTTAAATTATGCAATGGGCTTCGGAAACAGATTTCTTTAAATCAACCACAAATTAACAAAAGTTGTGAATGTAAAAAATTCTGTTTTAAGCGCTTAATCATTAGCGTCAATAATACTAAATGCATTAATATTTCAAATTTTCACCAATAGTTCGCTGATTAATATACACATAAAGACTTAGTTGGGTATTTATACATTAATTTCGAAGCATTTATTTACTTAAACTATATAAAAGCTACTTGCTTATTTAGTGACTCTATAGGGACGACGTTATTTGACTGTTGGTTTATTATAACGATATCATTATATATTGAGGCTGATTCTGTGATGATCCAAGTAAATTAAAAAATCTTCATTGAAAACGCTCGTTGGCTCAGTATATAAAGTTATTATCTAGTTCTTAATCATTATTATATGGTCTGCCATATGAAAGGTAAACTTTAACAAAACAAATTTTGAAGTGTTTATACATTTCCCATTGAAAGAAAGTTTAATTTATGTTGACGCGACACCCGCTGCTCGCCATTACTTTTTAGACTTCTTGATTGTTAAAAGCGTTACTATGACAATTTCAATTTATATAATATCAACAGCATAAAAAGGAAAATATATTAGAACTTTATATTTTTATACAGAAAAAGTTATTATTATTAATCCGATATTATTTTACAAATATCATTAATACGAAGTCATTAAATATAGATTAATAAACAATTATTAGCATATACAATACATATTCAATGAGAAATAAAAAGGATTTATAAAATAAAAATGATTTTGTCAGTATAATATCCCAGATTTCTTAATTATATGATAACTATGTCTTTATGTTTTAATCATTATTTTCCAATGAAACGTTTTTTAAAGTATGAGAAAGGCCATTGGGAGATAAATATGGTGACTAATCTGAATGTTGAAACTATTCATATTTTAGACCACAATTCTGGCGATAGTTACTTGACTTGTATAAATAGCTGCATAATATCCATGAAAAAGTTTGTAAACTGGACCTTTTTTACGATTTTTTTACGATTAATTGACCAAAAGGTTACAATAATTTATTGTTTTACCAGTTTCGAGCTATATACCGAATTTATACACATTTACTCTCTTTGACGCCGATATTTTGGTTTCATATGACACCTTAAACTTTTATTTCATTCAGAGTCATGATGATCAAAACTTCAATTTCTATGTATAGTAATGAAATGATGCACAACATATTTTTAAACCCTTTTAAGTAACACGCGAAAAATTTTTCTCATGAAGTTTTCGAACTAAAATTATTTTAATCATGAACTCTTGGCCATATTCTTATGAAATATGAAATTTTAAAATTTACTCCTCCTTTTACCAACTAGGAGTTTATCTGGACTGGACTGCAGTTTAGCATGGGCTCCAAACCACGGTCCTCGGCATTAAGCCTACCGACTGGCGAGTGATCAACTTAGAAATCATCCCAGAAGACATTCGGTCTTACCCAGCCTGGTTACTGGAGTCACTGGGATCATTTTGTGTCGTATTTGGCACTCTTGCCTAGGACAATCACAAATATTAAACAATCACAAACATACATTTACGACCATACCCTAGTAGCCTTCGAACCCACGACTATCGCAACATTAGGTGGACTGTCCTGCCTTATTTATTTTTTATTATTATTTGTATTTATATTGGTAAAAAAATTATAAGCTGAAAATAACTTTATAGAATATATATTGTCATATATTGTCTCCTACAATATCCAGCTGACCTAATTTTGTTGTAAATCCATTCTCGATTCTAATTTTGTATTTTATAAACGTCAGATCCTAATTTTGTTTCTTTTGTTTTTTGTTTTTTTTTGTTTTTCGCATCTTAACAAGGACCGAATCAGGACCAACTCATCGCCTTGTCTATTGGTTGCAGGTGACAGTTCCGAGCTGCTACCCTCGCTGAAGTCATCCTCGTCGTCGGAGAAGAGGGCCCTGTCCATGTTCGCCCGTTGGGGACCTGTCAACTCCATCGGCAAGGAGCGCAACCCCATCCGAAGCGAATACAGAACGAAAGCACTGGAGAATATAAGGTAGAGGGTGAAATTTCGACGCACGTGAGTTATCCGGGTGGAGAAGCGGTAGTGGCTTACCTGCTGGGCGGCTGAGGACGGGGGCGGTGTGAAAAATTAGGTCAATAAATCGGGAAATATGACGAGTGACTTTTTCCTAATGGAATATTCAATTATCATTAAGTCAGGTTAATGAATTTCAATTAGCTGTGCCCGCCATGACGTCAGTTTTGTTCCAGAAAAATTTGTTTCTTTTTTGAAGAATTTCTGTAAACGTAGGCGTTTTTTTTTTATGTAGATTTAGTTAGAAAAAGTTATATTAACATTGGAAAAATTTCTGAAGGAATGAATATATATATATATATATATATATATATATATATATATATATATATATAGATTTTTCTAATTATTAAAAAATTACAAGAATTGGTATGTGAATTGTAAGTCAATCGACCTTATTAGCTAGGTAAAATTATTATTTCTTTCTTTGTCTCAAAGGCGTTTTAAAATAAACCTACTCAAAACTTCGAAAAACGACAAAACTTTCATATAAACTGAGAATTTTCTATATATTAGGTGCTTGCATATATTTTAACGGGTGAAATCTATTTATGAAAATGGAAAGAATCAATTTCAACAAACGCTAAACAACCTGACCTAATTATTGATTTCGATGATTTTGATAATTTTGATAATGTGTTAATTGTGGTCAATGGTTTCAACAATTTAAAAGTTCGAAAGAGATTTCGATTTCAACGATGAATTTCAAAACATGTTGGTCCTAAACTCATATTAAACTATGAAATAACTTTCACAGCTTACATATTACATTACATAGCAGCTGATGAATCAACTCTTTTTCATATGTTTATAGGCTATGAAAGGGACCCAAATGATGCAAAAATAACATTTCGAGCCGTTTCGGCCGTCAACATCGAGATTTCATTGCTTGTGAACTAAAAGTAATGTGTGCGACGTATTGGGACTGGCGATGCAGAGTAGATCTACTGCAATAATACTGTTCACAGTCATGGATTAACCTAAGAGCGCCAGCTATATCAATACCGAAGCTGAATATTCATAGCCTTGCTTGTATAGTGCAAGGTAGGAAGCTTTAGCACATCCAGCGTACTTACTAGACACAGCATGTGATTACGACTGGTTGCAGCATGTCTTGGTAGTTTTACGATTTCGAAATATTGGAGATATGCGAATACTCTTTGATGATTACATCGCTGCCAAACCAACATCATTTCTTCTACAAGATTTCATATGTTTCCAGAAATATGAGAAAAACTAAAAAATAATAGAAAAATATGATCAAAATACATGCAAGTATCAATTACATTTTTATAATTAACACGATATACTGTCCTGTACCATAGATAAAAAAACTTTTTGATTGTTTAAATTGCAAATTTCTAATATTTTTTCACAGAAGATATATTTTTCTGAAATGTATAGCTTTATTTCCTTTATAATTTAGAATGTATATCCCTCCCACGTATAGGTTTAACATTTTATAACCTTTCGTTTTAATGGTAATTTACTACCTTAATTATTAAACAAGTTACCAACAACAGAAGTACGCAAACACATATATACTTATTTCATTTATAATTTGGTATTCATTATTCTGGAAATGTTCCTGGAGAAATATAAACCAAATAGTCCAAAATATAACTGCGACGATGTTTGTTATGTACAATTATTGAACTTAGGAACAAAAGGAGTTTCAGCATGACGCATAATTAAGTCGCTGTTGGTCTTTAAACTAGAGTTAAAGTGGATGGAACGTACACATTTACATGTTTTAGATGCAATTATTGCTAATGAATATACATAATTTCTACTGATATTTCATTTGTATAGATGCTTCATTTTAATTTTATTTGTTTTTTTTTTGTATTATATGGATATCATGACTACTATTACTGCCATACAGTGCTTTTATGTATATTTGAAAGTGTACTAGGTTTGTTTAATAAGTTGGAGGAAGTTGAAAATCCGACCGAGGACGGTTTCTTTTATTCTTAGTCAACTAGTACCTATTTATATCATCATAAAATATTTCCCATGAGTTATTATAATTTGTTATCTGGCATTTTATGGGTCTGAAAAATTCCGACTACAAACGGAGATATATCTAGACAAGGTAGTTTTGATACATTTATCACTTTAATTTGCTAACTTTATAATGCCTTTTGAACTAATCGAGCAAGCATCATCATCTTGAAATTTTATCGGAATTTACTAATTATAAAAACACTCTCAGTTTATTGGTTTACTAAATTGCCTCCAAATTAATATCCATAAACTAAGCTTCTTTCATTTCAAAAAAGCTGGCGCAAACCTTTTCTAAACACGAATTCGCTTCACACCTAAAAAGCAAATTTTATTTGATTGTTGTTTACCGAGATCAGTATTTATATGTTAAGATGTAGAAAGATTTTGAGAAAGTACAGAGAGTAAATATAATGACATATAGTTTTTGAGGAGAAGGAGAGTATAATGTCATCTTTGTTTTAGGAAAATGTCAGAATATTCAGGGACATAATGTATCGCTGTACATATGGTGCGACCAGCAAGATGTAGTTTATTATGAGCTGCTAAAGTCGAATTAAACTATTACTGCAGATGTCTACCAACATGAATTAAAGTGAAAAAATATCAGAAATAATGATCAACAGACGGAAATTCATTATCTGACGAATTTATTGACGATTCATTATCATATCTGATAACGCTAATTCTTCCATTTTCTGATCACTTCAGATGGATGTAGCATATCTTGACTGGCATTCGATTTTAAAATGCTGAAGAGGCGTGAAAATGTATTTATGATTGCTACTAAACCATCATCGTTACGGCCATAGTATCGCCATGTCGCTAAAAAGATGAGAAAACGTAAATTTGTTGACTTCTAATAAAATACCCACATATACAGTTTATTAAAGTTAATAAATATTTTGCTTCAAACCAAATCCCAAGTGAAAAAAAAACAAATACCATAGCCAAATAAACAAATGCTATGATACTGAAGTTACAAGCCAAATGAATCAATTTTATACTTTTTCCTAACATGAAATTAGCTCGATGAAAATGATTTGCATCGATTGAGGTCATTAAAAATGTTACTGGATGGTATTTTCATTCTTAAACAAAATTGGTGTTATCTCTGAACCACACTAGAAATTAAGCTATTTAAAATATATAAAGTAAATTAGAGTAGTAAATTTAATACGTTAAAAGTGCCATCAATCTAAAACCTTATGCATATTAGGAAACAAAATAACATATTCTTATTTTCAGCACACAAACAAGAGGACGGATAATGGGCCAGCCTCTAAGATGGGGCTAGAACAATAGAAGACAAGAATGATCAAAGATAACAAGACAAAAAAAGATCGAACCTAAAACCGAATTTGTTGATTTCAACTAGTTCTATTTTTAATTTTTTTTTTCATCCCTCTTTATAATATATACGCTTTATCTTTCCAATTAGCAATTGTAAAAGAAAATAAGGTTTTCGTTAACTCTGCACTCTATAATTACAACTTCCAGTAGTAGGTAGACTTGACTAATATAGAATCAACAAATTCGGAAGTTTATTATAAGACTGCATTATATCGTTTATTTATTGAATATCAGGATATGTTTATGGCACTCTAAGCCCCTATGATTAATAGCAGGAACGACGTTAGCTTTAGGTTATCTGGAATCCTTCCTTCATTAGATAGTAACCAGTATTACGTATTCAATGTAAGCTTTATGATATACAACGACTAGATATCCGAAAACTTAGCGAAAAAATGATATTGATTAACAAAAATGCAATTTTTTTAAAAAATACCCACATAGACAGTTTATGTGTCCAAGCTATTTAATATATATAAATATATAATATACATATAATCGATATCATCGTTTGATTTCATTTAAATGTATCATCTAAAGGTCCTGCAAAGTTTAAAGTACTTCTTTGCTGGCTGAAGAAGATACTTTGGCTGGTGATCGGTGAGCGCCATGAAGATCATCTTGGTAATGGTAATTTTGAACTGCAATAAAATGTGAACTGTATTTTCTCGAAATTGAAATCAAGCTATTCTATGTATGTAGTAACAATAATAGATTCGAACAATAAAATGGCAACGTATATTTTTGTTTCCTTTTTGTTTTACTGCAGGTTGACATTGGAAAATTCGATATAGTGAGTGGACTTCACAACACGCTTAATTGTTTTCGTTCTCTGTAATATATATTTTTAATCAATCAAGTTATCACAATAGTCGGCAAATTTGATATTAATGAAAATCAAATTTTTGTTTATGTTTTTATATTAAATAATGAAAATACTAATCAAACATCTCCAACACTCATACGCGTAGAAACAACTTCAACCCATATAGTTGATAAGATCTATCTTTTTATAAATTATTAAATCTTTTGAAACTGTATACATATTTATATTATTTCAAATGCGTCTTCCTCAGTTAACCCATTACCATTTTCACATTTTTTCAAAATTTAAAATTATCAACGAATATATCACCCACTATCGTCTGTTCTATTCATCTTTTGACATACGCTTAACAAGACATATTTTTGTTTGACGTTCTATACTTTAAACTCGAAGTATCAAAAGCTTGCATACTCTCATGAAAATGAACAAGTCTAACTAGTCTAATTCAGAAAATGTTTTCCAATATTTCAGGTACATTTAGGAACACCAAGAGCAGCAGCCAACTGTAGCTATTATAATTTTGCTCTATTTCCATAGATCCTACTTTAGAGAAACTAAGGTCCCAAAAATGTGTAAGAATATTCTAATAAATATGTATCTTTTTGTTGAGAAAGAATACAGCTAATTTAAAGTACTACATCAAGACATATCTCCAGATAACACTATAAAAATTAATCGGATTCTTTAATGTCAGCCTGTATTCCTTCAATACCCCCAATGTATATACGGATGAATATCAGAGCTACATCTTTCATGCGACACATTATATATATTTAAATGTTTTCATTAATATTTCAAACAAAATATACGTTCCCTGTATGTCGTCGTATATAGACAGCAATAAATTAATGTGTTTGCTTTCGAACTGGATCTTTAAAAGTATAGCGTGGATAATGTAGAGTGTCAAATATATATATACATATGAATAAAAGTGCAAAAAATAAATATAATTTCATTTAAAGTGAACTGTGTCTGATTTTACCCAAATCTATTTCCACTCATTTTTGATTACTTCCTTCCTTCTTCCAGTCCAACTTTTTAACCTAATAACACATGTTAAACGCCTCAAAATTATCATTAATACTTTTTTCAAATATAATTTACATTATCCTCATATATATTTATCTTCATAGATGTAAAATTTAAAAAAATGAATGGATTAAAATGCAAAAATATAAGTTTGTCCTTCTAATATAAGATTAGATTATTTTTAAATTGAATGTTATTTCAACATTAACAGGTGAAATTGATGTCACCTTTAATATTATCATATTAACACATTCATTATAACAATTAATTTCAAATCTTCACTGTAAATAAAGTTTTACTGCTCACTAGCGATTGGAAATATATTACAAAATTATATTTTTGAACAAAACAAAATTTTTATGAAAAAAAATTGTGTAGATATAGCACTTAAATTTGATGCAACTGTTTTCCTTTTAACGTAGATTGGTAACTATGTATAAATAAATCGCTAGATAGTAGTTTGTTTGATATGTAAGCTGTCAGAATGTATAAGTTACAAAACAATCTCATACTTGAAAAATTTAAAATCATATTTTAAAAAAATCGACAAAGAAGTTGGCGCACATAGAACATAAACAATCGAACAACTTTGAAATAATATTAATAATTGCATACTGTATGCAACAATATTGACCTATAGTATTAATTTTAAAAATAAAAGTAAATAAAACAACAGGAAAATTCCTAGAGGAATGGTCTGAACGATGAAGACAACTGACAACAATAAAATACACGAAAAATACATACTTTTTCACTCGTACCCGTGACTTTCGATTTAAGCTTGGATATAATGTTGTTCTTATCAAATGATGTAACCGAAAGTTATTGGTAATCTAAATATAATAATATAACAGGTAGTTATGGGTATTTTTTTTCTAAAAAAAAATCTATTGTTTACAAATTATTGTTATATTTTGTTTTTACTTATTAAATATGAAATGAAGTCATCTGTAATTTTTTCTCGATATTATTGTAAGTAAACCTATAAATATATTCTCATGATTAAACATGTTTAAAAGATCAATGTTTAAAAATAATTAAAAATATACATATCAAAAATAAGAACGGAGACATGACAACTAATGATGAAAAACTAATAGAGGTGTATGAAATACAGAAGCCGACATACAAAAAACATACCGACCAATAAGGAAGCAATGTAAAGACTTGAAAAAGATACAAATTATAGAATTACAGAATATACTGCGAAGATAAAATACTACCGGAAATGCTTTAAAAAATGTCGCTAAAACCATCTAGGATATCACTGGAAATTTACAATTTAACATTGGAAGATGTACAAATCCCATAAGATTGGAGACTAAGTCTCATTGTTCCGATACACAAAAATGAAACAAAAGGAGCTGTACTAATTATAGAGCGACTACTCTGATTACTCTCCTAAAACTCTTAAAAACATTTTTAATAGAGTAAGAAGGTAAATATTATACTGGAACAAAAGAAGCAAGTGATAAAATGATAAGAGTAATTAAAAAATATATAAGAAATATATATGTACATAAAAAGTGAAACATCTTCTGAACTCAAACAGGACTAAGATAAGCGGCGGAAGGCTACGTCCAACATTGTTCATAATACATACTAATGAAACGAAACTAACAAAACCCTAAGTAAGTGAACTAAAAGAATAGGAATAATACTAAACAAAAGCAAAATGAAGATTATGATGATCCAAATTGAAAAAGTAAGGTTAAAAAAAAGTAAATTGTTGGCTTCCTAAACGAATTTGGGACAAATGTAAAAACGAAATACTGCAGGAAAGAAACGGCTCTTGTCTATCGTGATCTATGACTTTCCTGTGAATTTCAGACAACATACAAATTCCGCGTTAAATTAATTGTAATATTGTGAGGAGATCCAATATTTCATTAAATTTTCGGCTTTTTTGTATGATCTTATCATCAAAATCATTTAATCACATGTATAATTAAATTATATGTGGATATTTATTTATTTTTTTATTTCATTTCATATTTAATAAGTAAAAACAAAATATAACAATAATTTTTAAAAAATAGAACTGTTTTTTAGAAAAAAATACTCATAATTACCTGTTATATTATTATATTTAGATTACCAATAACTTTCGGTTATATCATTTGATAAGAACCACATCATATCCATTTAAGCTTAAATCGAAAGTCACGGGTACGAGTGATGAATAGTACTAATTCGTTTTTAATACAACATACCCACACAAAGCGGAATTAAAGTATGCAGCCTAATTAGTTTTATGTTTACTAAGATTAAGAGTCCCTGAAAAGAGATTTGCATATATTATGTAATTGCGAATCGTTTTCCAATAAACACTTTCGTCATTTCTTAATAATTAGTCACACATGAATATTATTGAATTTATTACGTTCTTACAAGAACCACCTGGGTTTTTCGTTCGGAAGCTTTAGTTAAGAAGTTATAATCGAGATTGTTTTAAGATGAGTAGTAGAGGAATTCCAGCAAAAACGTAAAATACAACAGTAATATAGAAAAAAAAAAGATTTTAAAAGTAAATAGTAAAATCAATTAGTTGATGGGATTCCAATTTTTCTGACTTTTAAGTTCAAATTGGTTATTTTTTGTCGAGAGCGATCAGTATTAACTGTTACCAAAGCGATTTCGCCTTGTTGTCAATGAGTTGGCCTGGTCAGGTCACAACCACGATTTTTTTCACTTGAGATTTTCAAAAATAATCTATTTTTATTACCCTTTACTATTGGGTGCAGAAATGACTGAATTTCGTACCTTTAAAGCAGCCTTTCACTGAACCATTTTTCGATTTTCTAATTGTTTGTCATTCCATTCATGTGGCAACCATCTTTCCATTTTTCAAAACATTTCCAGTCATTAATAATCGTTTACAAATTGCGACTGGGGCTCACATTAAACTTTTCTGCCAATTGTTTTTTAGTTTGTGTTGGATTTTCATCTAATATCTCCTGAAATTTCTTGAAATTTGCCTTGAAAGTTAGAATCCCCATATATATAATATAAATATATAAAAATATCTCTACCATAAAACGCATAAAACGATTAAATAAGCGGCTTTTTTCTTTTGATGAAAGAAGAAAAGTAATACGTACCGCAAATCGTTTTGTTTCGAGCTAAACGCTGTTATTTTAATAGAACGTAACTTATGTATTTTTGTGGCTAATATTAGTATATATAATAAAATAACATATGTATCAAATCATAACATTGCAAACTTATGGTTACTGAAAATTACATAAAACCGCTGAAAAAAAAAAGGAATTATAGACGCACCTGTTAAACTTGAACCTTAAAACATATACACTTTTTATTAAAAAGTATTTTTAAATTATTTTTTATAGAAATAATTTTTTAAATAACTTATTATAGATCTGTTCTTATTACATATTACACAAATTAAACATATATTCATTAGATCCTGCTGGTGAATAATCTGATCAGTCACCCAAAAACCATAAATTGTATCTTTTCTGTGTAATAAGAATCTTATATTTAACTAAATATAATTACCATAAATGCGTAATACTATATTTATATTCTATAGTAAAATGTTAGAAGACATTATTATTTATTCAAAATATTAAAAACAATTTTGATACAAAAATAGCGAAACAATGATATAAATTAAATTTAATTGTTATGTGGCCAATGTAGTTGAAAGTGCGTAGATTACTTAAATTCTAAAGCGAGAGTTATTTGAGAATGTAATCCTAAAAATATAGCAGTAGTAAAGAAAAAGAATGCCACTCAAAGCACATGGAGCATCTGTATAAATTTTAAAATATTTACGGTTCAAAATATACAATCTTGGTCTTATAAATAAGTTATGTATATACTTGAATAGAAAAATGTAAATATGTTACTAATAAAAGTATTTTTCGAATAACCAGTAACAACACTCTCCTAAAGAAACGTTTCTCAGATGTAATACAATTTTTGTGAGTATCGAAATGTACCTAATTACCTTGAAGTTCACGTTCGTCTTTAATAATCTTCTGAACTTTAATATTTATTTTTAAATATTCATGGTATATAGATTTTGCATTTTCCAATAGTCGACGGTTGAGCAACTTATTTCAAACCCTCTTTATGATCATGCATACTAAACTGTCAGCTTCTGCTCAAATTATTCTAGGCTAGGTTAGGAGATCTAACCTGAATGAAGTTGAATCGTTTTTACTTTTTTAAAACAAAATTTTTATTTAGATAGTACATTACTGTTCTTTTATTTATTTTTTTACATATTTTAGACTCCTAAGTCTCCTTTTACCAACTATGGGTTTATGTGGACTGGACCAACTATTTAACTTGACCCCGAACCACGGTCCTCGGCATTAAGCCTACCGACTGGAGAGTGACCAATTTAGAAATCATCCCAGAAGACATCCGGTCTTACACAGCCTGGTTACTGGCGTGACTGGGATCATTTTTCTTATTGGATTTTACACTCTAGCTTAGGACAATCACAAATATTAAACAATAACAAACATGAATTTACGACCATGCCCCAGCAGGATTGGAATCCGCGACTATTGCAACAATAGGAAGGCCGACACTGCGCCATTATTGTACTTCAATTTAGAACAAAATAAAAATACGGCATTCAATCAATAAATCAAACCTATCAAAATCCACTGATCTCTTACACATCCAAACCATTATTGAAGCACATGTTTTATATAATAATATATTGGTATATTGGTTTTATTCTTATCTTTTATTATATTGGTATATTTATTTATTATTTATTATTATGTGATATTTATATAAACGTACGATGAAACAAGATTTCAATATTAAGATAATTTTGTAGCGAGTGTCATCATAATGACCAATACATAGTCGACGCCCAGAGAGAGAGAGTGATTTCCCCCTAGAAATTATAAGGAGTGTCCAAAGTATCCTGAAATAGTGTCAGTGCACCCGAATCCACTCGCCAAACAATTAAATGTGCACGATGTCAGTGAAGTGTGTAAGTTGAAACGTTTACTACCATTCGACCTGATTAATATTATACAGGAGATCAGTTGTAATGTACTTATCCATTGGGCAGATTGTGGAATGCTAAAAGAATTTAAAAAAATTATCCGATATGTCCAACTCATTTCCAAACTTCGTTTTTGAATTTGTTCACCAACATTTATTTGCACTGATTGATGTTAGTTCCTCTGTAAGCTTAGAGCATTTCAAATATGATGCCTAAATTTTTTGTGTATTTTCTTCCGAAGTCCTATTAAAAATTAAAGAGATTAAATCTAAAAGTTGCAACGATATGTTATAAGCAAATTTTAAGTAAATATTTCTGTCCAGTATTGTATGTTAAACAAGTGACAAATAAATTTTATGGCCTATTTTACAATGTTTCTGTAACGAAGAAAGTGAGTTTATTAACTTGCCCTAATGCCTAGTGGAATGGCATAAAGATCCTCAAAGCTTAGAATGAACTTAGTGAGATCGTTAGAGTCAAATTTGCCGAGTAACTAACATCAAATACGTATAGACACCCAAAGTAATTTGCAATTAGATTGCACAATCCAAAAAGGATACATTTCGGCTAGTCGACTACACATCAAATAAATTGATCAATATGTTAACGAACATACGTGTAATGCAGCTCGTCAATTTCTATAATTATCGTGTAATTTTATTAATGTTATTGCGTCGGAATATGCTGTTGCATATATTATAGGTTGAATTTGAAGTTATTTTTCGTAATGAGTGAGGATTCGTAATGATGCAATTGAAATAGGAGCTGGTTTTTTGTCTGGTCAATATTTATTTTTATTTATAATATTTAATTTTTATTTTGTAATAGTTAAAATTATAAGCATCATTATCACTTCATTATTTATATATTTTAAGTAATGCACTGTTTATTTCCTTAGTCAGAGAACCATTTGCACTTATCAACTCTCCATATCATTTTACTGTACAAAACATCTTAGATTGATATATCCCGAGCATATTTAGCTAATCTAACAACAAATGCACAAATGTTACAAGTAATACTTCACAACGAAAAATATTTCTAGCACATATATTTTTTTGCCAAATATGCATCTGTTGATGGCAAAAATCATCATCAGTGTTGCATGTTAAGGAGAGAAAACAATGCTGCAATAAAATACAATTTATTTTCTCTCTTATTTGCGTAAATTAATGCACAAAGATTAGCTTATTTATTTAAACAATTAATGTCAACAGATACATAACTAATATGAAATAGAAAGAAGAAAAATAAAAAATGTATTAAAAAATCGGTACTTTTAGTGAAGCAGGATTATGGTTTGGGATTTGGGCTTGTTTTAACATCGGTTATTCTTCGAACCAAACTGCTGATTGGAAATAACTGACGAGAACTCTGCCGTTCTGTTCGATGTGAGCTTGTTTACGGATATTTTCTTCGAACGGAGATTTTGTTTTTGCGGGTTGGTCTCTACGCCGACAAAAATCGCCTTCATGTGTCTTTCCTGATGTGTTGACTTTTTTCTCTAGACTCTGCTTGATTTGATCGATGAATTTTGTTTTATTATTGAAACTAGTTGTATTATTGGTGGTGATCGGGAACTCTGATTCAACAAACACGTTTCTGCAGCCCGATTTGTTCACATTTTTCGGGAGGGAAACATTCTTAAAACTGTGAATTTCTCATGCAAATAGGATACGCGCGTTATAAACGTCATATATGTCTAACTGGCTACGCGCTTCGTCTAGCCTGGTACAAGTTATCCAGAGCCAAGTGTTTTGTGTCGAACGGTACCTTTCCTACTGTGGTCTAGATTCACCATACATTCGATGCAATACAATATTTTAGAGTCTCATAAGTTATAATTCTTTTCCCACGTTACAGTTATACTAAAACGTTTAAATGGCCTAATAAATTAGATCCCTAAACCTATATAAACTAAAATATACATACAAAAGGCATTTACATTTTTTCATTAAAGCCTAATATATACAATTCGAAAATTATTTCACTCCAACATGAGAATAACTAATAATTGCGGCTTTCGAACCCTGCTGGGGGCATGGTCGTAAATTTGTATTCGTGATTATTTAACCTTTGTGATCATCCTTAAACAAGAGTGCAAAACTCGACAAGGAAAATGATCCTAGTCACACCAGTAAGCGAGGCTGGATAAGACTGGATGTCTTCTGGGATGGTGTCCAAGTTGGTCACTCGCCAGTCGGTAGGCTTAATGCCGAGGACTATAATTCAAAGCCCACGTTAAACAGTAGGTCCAGTTCAGATAAACTCTAGTTGGTAAAAAGAAGACTCTAAAATATAACAAAAGAAACTAATAGGTTAAAGAAACTTTTTGGAAGCAGCACATAATAGTTCTCAAAAGAAAATCAAAAGCTTTTAAAAGAAATACTTTTTTGAATATATTGCAGAATTAAGTACCGAGGTAAAAAAGCAGCTGTATTATTAAAATGAATTGGATATTGATTTGTACTCCATTAATATAATACTCTATTGAATTCATGCTAGTTAATGGACTAATGAAAGCAAAAATCACATAAATGGAAAGTAATACAAAGAACTGACGCAAGATTATAACTAGCACTTTTCGAAAATCAGTCAAGCGAGATCCACAACCTATTATCATATTATCATATCATATCAATGTCTAAGGACCTGCAACAATTTAATTAATTAGGATGAATTAGGATGATGGAATTTAAAATACCAGGTGTTTCTTTATTCATTGAAGTTATAATATATTGTTAATACTTTTTAATCAGAACACGGATTCATCATTCAGTTCAAGAACTCTTTTCATTTTGAGGTGATCCAAAGAGCGACCCAATTGTTAGCTTCTTCATAAAAAGATAATTAAAATTTTCTTCTATTACTTTGCAACATATGACTGAGCAATGCCCAACTCAATTTGATCAGTAGTTATTTGTAATGTTCCCTTTTGTCGGTATATTTAAGCCGAAGAATTTTATAGTAAATCACTTCGAGCCAATATCAAATATCGTTATCATCTAACCAAAATTATTTGACTTGGCCATTGAAATGGATCATGGCCAGGCTTCCTTTATTTACTAACTTTAGAATATTTTATTTATTTCATTAAAACAATTCTAGTTTTGACTCAAGATTCCTTCATTCATACACACAGTAGCCTTAAGTGTGGTTGTTATCGTATGTAGTCTTTTTTTGAGCTCGGCTTCAATCTTATTCCCTATATGCCTCATAATGCGGTTGAAATATATATAGAATATATTGCCTATAATTTAGTGAACATAAAACGTATACTGTATAACTAAGGAACCTTATTTAGAAACATATATTTAAAGCCTCTGATCGAGCTTATAAAAACACATCCATTATTGCTTTAAAAAGAATGCTGTTATAGAAGGCAGTTCTGGAAAAAAAACTTTTTAAAGTTTACTATATAAGTTATGAGAAAGTTTATATGGTGAGAAAATAATTGCAGAGAAACTAGTAACAATAAAAATAGAGGGAATTCTTCATGCAAGTCTACAATCATGACCCATGACATGGTTTTGCTTTCGTTTAATAAAATAATTTCACATTTATTTTATATACATAATACAATATATATTTATATATATTTATATATTTATATACAATATATTTTATATACATAATACAATACAAATCCTGAAATTAAATACCACAACCACTACCAGTTTACAATAAGTTACTGATAGAAGAAACCCACATTTTACTGAAAACCGATCCCTTGTTAAAACTGATTTTCTTAAAATATACAGGAAAATCAATCTGATAATTCAAAATTGAAAAGTTGTAATTAATATATCGATTCCTTTTCGATGAAAAATAAGAACACCTTATTTTATTTAGATATAAATTTAGATTGCATCATCTTAATACTGCTCCTCTCATTTTACTATACTATTTTATAATCAAAATTTAATTACTGATACATAGGTCGTTACTAACTTATATGACTTATATATGTAGTAGCGACCCGCCCCGGCTTCGCACGGGTGCAATGCTGACACTAAATACATACATTAAATACACTACAGAAAAAATATGAACGTTGTATATAAAAACATAGCGGCCCGCTCCGACTTTGCACGGGCATAAAATATATATGCCTATGTCACTTAATGAAAACATGATTAAAATCGATCCAGTATTTTTGGTTCATTCATTACTGCCCTTGGCCTGCACGCATTAAATTTGGAGTAAAACAATTCCTCTTCCCCTATACTTACTATGAAGATTTCCTGCTATCTTTGGAATATCTAAATTCATACAATTTTTATTACATTACACATTTTTAAACGCAAATTTTAAATTTGTAATATCTCCGAAAATATTTGTTTAATTTACATGCTGTAAGGAACCATATTGATCTATATTAATTGCACACTGTATTTAAGGTACTTAATTCGATAAGGATTAATGCCGTATTGCTTAAAATAGCTTCGTAAATAAGCCATTTTCTCACGTAAAAAGTAAACAATAAAAATGGTTAATGTGGGTTATCCCTAAAAGATAAACATATACCATCGCGGACTTTTTTGTAGACCTTTTTATGGTGTACAATACTGTAGTACATTAATTTGATCTAACTCGTAGGGTTAGGCAGCGTTTTTGCTGATTGCTAAATAAGCCTAAAAAAATAGGTTAATTTACGACATCACGTTAGAAACCTCTAAAATTAGCAATGTTGCCTTAGTATATTATGCATGTATTATACATATAAACCTTCCTCTTGAATCACTCTATCTATTGAAAAAAACCGCATCAAAATCCGTTGCGTAGTTTTCAAGATTTAAGCGCACATAGGGATATAGGGACAGAAAAGGCGACTTTGTTTTATACTACTAGCTGACCCGACAGACTTCGTCCTGTCAAAAAGATTTGTAATGTGGCAGTTTTTGTGCCTACGTATTTTAAAAAATTCTCCTGAACAGAACCATCACCCTGCTGATAGGGCGTTGTGAATAAAAAATAATTAAATAAAACATATATAAGGATTGAAAAGTAAGTAATCGCTTTATTGTTAATCATGTGAATCATAATTATTATTATTATTATCATTATATTGCTTTGTGGTATACGATGTTTTTTGTTTGATTACCTGGCGCATAGATAAACAAATCTGATGGTTTTCCAACACGGGAACAGGCAACATACAATTGACCATGTGAGAAACATGGGTTTTCTAGATTAATACCACAAACACTTAATGATTGCCCCTGGGACTTGTTTATAGTCATAGCAAAAGCAAGCCGTCAACATGTCTATAGGAAATTTGCCATTACCAATGTCAATGAGTTGTTTAGAGAATATGTTTCCAGATTGGTCATTTTGCAACTCGACACGCATATTCTTGCTTAAATGAAGTACTTTAACATGTTTCCACAAATTGGAGGACTTTAGACATGCATTGAGTTCATCAGCTGGCGTTGATCGTGGAATCACTGGCAATGTTTGACGAAAATCTCCTGCTAATAAAATCATTGCACCACCAAATCGGTTATTATTGCTACGTAGATCTTTTAAGGTTCTGTCTAAAGCCTCCAAAGATTTTTTATGTGCCATCGTGCATTCATCCCAAACAATCAATTTACATTGCTGCAAAACCTTTGCCATTGCAGAGTTCTTCGAAACGTTGCAGGTTGGAGTTTCATTGCTTTGCATATTTAATGGCAATTTTAGTGCTGAATGGGCTGTTCGACCACCTTCAAGCAAAGTTGCTGCGATTCCCGACGAAGCGAGTGCAAGTGCAATTTTATTTTGTGAGCGAATTGTTGCTAATATTAATGAAATAAAAAAAGTTTTTCCTGTACCACCAGGTGCATCTAAGAAATAAATCCCTCCAGTTTCATCATTTGTTACTTTCATAAGAGTTTCAAATACATACTTCTGTTGTTCATTTAACAGTGGAAGATTTGTTTGAATTTATTCTTTCAAAGTGTTGAGATCATACAGTCTTTCTCGATGCAACTCTTGGTTAAAAGCGTCATGCATTGGACGATTGGGCGCGGTCAGGCCTAATTGAATTAATAGTTTGTTTGACATTATCAAGCACATGTCCTCAATTGAAATCAATGCTTCATTGTAAATTTCTTCACTGATTTGTATATTTGGATTTCCCATTCTATTCCGTATTTGATACAAAATATCATCACACATATAATCTTTGTACTTGATCCACAAATCAATTGGGTTTGATGGGAAGCATGTAGATATGATTATAGAAAACAATGTTCGTACTTGATGAGCGTGTGATGATATTACAGCATCATTGAGAGTTTGATCCCAATGAGCGTTATTTTCAAGCAATTGCAAACGTTGACAGGCTTCTCTGTAGGATCCACACAATTCATCATCAACATTTCCTAACTATTAGAATGATGTTGGGCCACGTACATTGACTAATAGCAGTCGTAAATAAAAACATTCATCATTGCTTGGATGTACTGAATAAATCCGGCCAATCGCATCGGTGGAATATACATCTGTATATCCTGGAACTGGTTTTCCTTGTTTCCGTCGTATAAATCTCCTTGAGGATTGATTCCAGGTATAATATTTTGGCATTTCAGAATATAGCAATGTTTGTGCGAAATCATCGTTTTGGCATGTCTCAAAAAAACTGGTTAATGTAGTAGATGGTGGCTGAGCAGCTCTTTGTACTGCGTTCTGTGCTGTAAAATACACTCTTTGTCCATTTTCTAAATGCACAGCTAAGTGAACAACAGAAGGGTGTCTCTCATGAATAGGAAAAGAAAATATTCGCCAAACTGCTTCATTACTACTGACATAGCGGCCCATTTGGTATTGGGTAACTTCATCATTAGAATTCCCTGCACCAATTCCAATCACAGCCATATCACTCCCTTTGGTTACATATTTGCAAATGTATTTAATCGATTTCACTGAATGGCAAGATTCAACGTTGATGTGTGCTTTGAATGTCTTTGATAAAATGGGTGAATATGGAACAATCCAACGATTATCTATTTCAATATCTTGTTAATTTAATTTGACAATTGTTGATTTTCCATTGTCTGCTGTCGATCTGCGACGATACAATGGATAACCGTCATTACCAGTAATTGTTTCCGATATTAATGTCCGTGGATATCGTTTTGAACATTTACCATCCATCATACACGGTGAATTTTGATTAAGAGTTCCACAGGGACCATGTATCATGTTTTTGATAACTACCTCATTCAATCCAGGATCTACTTGTACATTAGGGATTTCAGCTGATATCACTGCATCAACTTCATTTGGCCTTATCTTTTCAACCAACCAAATCAAAATGTGTGCATGTGGCAATCCTCGTTTCTGCCACTCCACAGAATACATCCAGCAGCGTGTCTCACCAAACACATTATGTTTTACGATGAAATTCATTAAAGATTTCAACTTTTGTCTAAAGACTCTGGCTGTAATATCATGACGATCAATGGATGATTTCCCAGGTAATAACTCCTGCTTAATTTCTATCCATTGCGGATTGCATGTAAATGTGATGAACAAATCTGCTGTACCATAATGACGAACATACGACATGGCATCTTGAGCATATTCGTGCATATGCCGAGGGCTTCCGATGTATGTTGCTGGAAGAATAGTCATCCGACCGACATTCTGTGCATTTCCATCAGTATTAATCGCATCTCGAAGGTGAATATACTCTTCAGATCGGAGTTTGGTTTGATTCAACCTGATGAATGTTAATCTCTCCGTTTCAATTTTAACATACATGTCATCAACATATTTGTGATATAATCGCCGACATTTCAATATGTGATTATCTGCATTTTCCCGAATCATTAGGCGGTATGAATAATAGTTCATTGAACTGACTTTTTTGTTGGTTTCAGAACCTGTAAACAGATTTTGTTTTAATAACATTCAAATATAAAATTAAAATACATAATATAGTGACTGAGATATTATCGCCATAGCTAAACTAATATTTTAGTTACCTGTAATGGGATTTATCATTTTTATTGATAAATCGTAGCCATCTTCACCTTGCCAAAATATAATGGGATATTGCAGTGCATCATATGAGCGGTGTGTTTCCTTTATAGGTTGTAATTGAAAATTCCGACGATGTAAAACAATATCACGGGATTCCAAGTTTTCTCCAACTACAACGATAGCAACTTCATCAATAGTTGGTGCATTAAAACGTCTTGTATGTTGACCTGCAGGTGTTTTATCAGCTCTGATTACAATTTTGTGATTATCGGATGGCATCAGATCCAGGGCAGTTTTAAACAATATAATCAATTGATTGTGTTGATGAAATAAAGTTTGTAATTGTTCTACAATAGACCTTTTTACTAAATTGTTATGTGCACAACGCAGATCAATTTCTTGTGGTGAATTGCCCATAAAATAAATTTGCAGGAATTTGTTGTCGCTATCTGACACTGGTAACAGTGAACCTGCTCTGTGATATATTTGCCCTTGTATCTGTAAATAAAAAAAATATTATGGTGTGGTATAAATTAATGGATTGTCAATGATCAAACTTAAATAATATTTGATCTTAAAAAGTATATATTTAGTTTTAACTAATATCTATCAAATATAAAATATAATAAAAGTGTCACTGAAACTGAATCACCATATAATATGATGACTAAGTGATATATTTCGTAATTATTAAGAAATTGAAGATTAGTAACACATCTTAACTTTGGTGAGAGAAAATTTTGTTCGCTAAAATAATTATGAGTAACTGCTATAATACATACCTTGAAAGTTGGCATAAAATTTTCCCGAACTGCATTTGTTGCCCCAAATGAAGTCATTTGAAAGCAATTGTTATATTGTTGAATATGTGTCAAAAAGTGTATAGAATCTGTTCCTATTCCTGAAACCAATGAGTACAATGGTTCTGGTGGTGGATCCAATTGTATCAATTTCACTTTACCATTTGCGCAACACAATCCATTGGCTTCGTTTTTGTATTTTAATGCCTTACAGTGTGAGCAAACCAAGTTAATAGAACCAATAACAACACATTGGTAGTTACTGTAGTCAATTGACACATCGTAACTGAAAGCAGCTGGATTCAAACTTGCGCGATTATTAGTTGAATGTCGCGCTCGCGCTTCACGCGTTTGTGATATCCGAATTCTTTCACGTTCATTTCCGTCGTCACGTTCTTGTGCAGTACGATTAGATCGGTAATTAGCTTGGTTTATAGCATTTCTGGTTCTTCTACCTAAATTGCTTCGTCTTATAGGAGGCATATCAAATATAAATTATTTTTTCACTAATCACGAACTAAACAAACACTAACTAACTAAACACTCTGCACAAAACACGATATACGAATTTGTTTCGTGTATCACTTGACAATTCATCTGTCATCTGTCAAAAGTCATCTGTAACAGACAACTTTTTTTTTTAAATTTGATATGACTTGAACTCAAATCCTTTTAAGCCGTACGAATTGTTTTATTTATTTAAAATTTGAATTAAATTTTAAACAAATAAAAAATTTTAAATAAATAAAACAATTCGTACGGATTAAAAGGATTTGAGTTCAAGTCATATCAAATTTAAAAAAAAAAAAGTTGTCTGTTACAGATGACTTTTGACAGATGACAGATGAATTGTCAACTGATACACGAAACAAATTCAAACAAAAAGGGCTATTTTTAGGGTTTTTCCAGCAATAATTCTAATTTTTCTCGCCGTAAAAACCATCCCTGAACTTCAACGAACATTTTAAAAAAAGATTTGGCCAAATTGGTCCAGGCGTTGTTGAGTTATGCGCTTAGGAACATATTTTGCGATTCATTTTTATATATAAGATATAGTGATACAATAATCTGAATATAATAATAATCCCAGAGAAAGTTTATATGGTGAGAAAATTGTGAGGAGTTATATGAATTAATATTATACGAAGAGAAACTAGTAACAATAACAATATTGTTTTCCCATACAAAATGTCACTGTCATCAAAAGTTTCACAGTCACAAAAGATCGATATTGTTGTTGATTGTCAAATATTTATGGAATACTGATTAAAACTGATTAAAACAAAAGACCACTATTGCCAAGCCTTGATTAGAACATATAATGTATTGAAGGTTGAATATAATTTCTTCACTGACCACATTTTTTGATAGGATCATCGATTGGATGATGTATATCAAGAATAGAGTTGTAAATATATTTCGCAATTGTTTAGCACATCTTGGCATACATTAAAAAATATAATAGTTGTTTCCAAATGATGTTATATGGCACAGCACATATTGTAAAAGACAATTCCATTCCCAATTTCGAGATGATCACCATAAATATTTTTTGATAAAAATTTGCATAAAAATTATATAAAATATTAAGTGATTTTATATATAAAATTTGTAAGTGATACAAAGTTCACCGGGTGATATTGTTCTAATAAAAATAATAATAAATTATATTCAAACTGCTTTAAAAGTATAATCTAAATAACTAAATCATAATCAAAATATTTATAATAAAAAATTAGCAAATAAGTTATTTAAAGGCAATTGAGTATCATATGAATAAACCCATAATACTTTAACTGTATAGCGTACTCTAGAACTAAGCTTCAAGAACAATAACAATCCCCAACAAGTTGATACATATCTTCCTATATCCTAAATGTTGCTACTGCTCTCGGAATATACTTTAATTTATTTGAAGGAATCAAACATTGTTTGGATATGTTTATAGACTCGAATAATTATGATGATGCCATTCATAATCTAGCTAGGTGGAAAAATAGTTTACATTACGTTGAGTAATATTATTACTAACATAAAGGTATTATTTCAACAAAAAAAAAACAGGTCATTTGCATACATTCAATACCGAAATACTTTTAAATTAACATTCAATAAAAAGTGAACCATTTATTTTATTAAGTATGATAAATGAAACGATGGGAGGAATATTATCGGATCCTTTAGGAGAACCAACTGGCTATAAAGACGGGCTCTTTCAACGGAGAATTCTCGTCTACCTACAACTAAAATCAAAGGACGCATCTAATGGATGCATATTCACATTTCTTTGACTGGAAGCGCCCGACCTAATCCGATTAGTTTCGATTTCATCCGATTGCCAATAGATACAATTTAACGTAAAGGTACGGCCGTCTTTTCCGAGTATACATCTCCTGTTTTATATCGGTGCCATGTTTTAGTCTAATTTTTTACATTGATACTCACTGAAGACTAGTCCTTAGATGACGATTTATTTTTTAACGTTAGTCTTAATTATACTTTAAATATATTAATTTACTTAAATTGTCAGCTAAGACATGTGGTATATAATGAAACCAAAACAAATTAACACAATTAGCCATAATATTATCAAACTGTCAAACTTTCCCCGTTTGCGTTTTTTAACAGTTTGAAAATCAACAAACTTTCAAACACAAAGACTCTTATAATCTCTGTGACATGATTTGATGAAATACTTATTAACTAATAGCATTTAAGAGTAGATTTTAAACATCGCTTAATCACCAGAATATATGTGATTCTGAAAATAAAATTTTTGATGATGTAACTGTAACTGTCAAAAAAGAAAAAAAATACAATGTAAAAATACTTCTAAGAGAATGTTCCATCAAGAATTGTTAAGATAATTTTATCACTAAACACAGCATAAGCCATAATGACCATTTTAATTATGCTCGAAAAAAGACCATATATGACAAACATAATTTCATCAAAAAATGTATTATTACAATATTTTTAAGAATATTATAAAAAGTGAAGAAAAGAAAGTACATTTCAATTAATAAAATATAGTTCACCGTAGTAAAATCATCATTTTCTTAAAAGGTGCTTTTATATGTATTATATATTTTATATATTTTATATATATTTATAGCATTTAATAGTTATAACAAGTTTTTAGTTTTTGTGTATGAAATGCATCACTAAACACATTACAATAAATATATAGTTAAAAATATATTACTATATAAATAAATAAACATATTAATTTTCAATTATCCATTATCAAAGTATCAAACTGTTGGATCAATTATATAAAATGCAATTCCAAAAATATAACAACCGCTGTAATTTTATTAAATATTTTAGTAACTGTCTTAATATTCATAATGTGGTAGACTATGATAACCACTTAATTAATTTTCATTATTAGAATGACAGTGATAACAAAATTCAAATTATATCACTTCTTTAAAAATAACATAAACTACACATGGATGTACATATATGTTTCTGATTGTTTTAATATTATTGTTTATAAGTAAGAGTGAGAAGGCTAAGCTAACCAAGACTAGAAATTTCCAGGCATACTCTCTAAGTTGTCTTTGTTGGTCTTGAAAGTAAGCTTATTTCAAATATTTTCAACACCCTATAAATCAGTAGCGGCCTATATATCAGTAATTAAATTTTGATTATAAAACATTATAGTAACATGAGAGAAGCAGCATTACAATGATGCAATCTAAGTTTATAACTAAATAAAATAAGGTGTTCTTATTTTACTATATGTTATAAATGGTTTGTAGATTAATTTTAAAAATATTAATGGAAAATATTCGTAAAATATTTATGGGATCATCGAGAAGGAATCGATATATTAATTAAAACTTTTCTGTTTTGAATTATCAGATTAATTTTCCTGTATATTTTAAGAAAATCAGTTTTAATAAGTGAGCGGTTTTCAGCAAAATGTGGGTTTCTACTATCAATAACTTTTTGTAAACTGAAAAATAATATCCTACGTAGTAGTTGTGGTATTTAATTTCAGGCGATTTTAAGGATTTGCGGTGTATTATGTAAATAAAATAAATATGAAATTATATGTATTAAAACAAAGCGAAACCATTTCATGGGTAATGGGGTATGGATTCCCTTTCGAAACCCTGATCGTGCAGTTTTTCGAGGGGTTCATCCACATGTCTAGTGTTGTTATTTATTTGATTTCTGCAGTTTGGATATAACAATTTACTAATCGGCAGCCACACCATTTCAAGTATCCTTAAACTATTAAGTTTAACATCACTATTTAATTTACGATATTTGAATATACGAGAAATATATAACCTTGTTTTGTTTCTTATTATTATTATTAATAGTTGAAATCAATAACAAATGTTGTTGATTAGTTGCCAAGAAGCATACCATTAAAAAAGTATTTGAGGTAATTATTTTACAAATATTTAGTTCACAAAATAGAAACACAATTGCGACTGACACAATACGTTTTAAATAATTTAGCGAACGAGGGTTTATCTGGGGACTGGACCTACAGTTTAACGTGGGCTCCGAAGCACGGTCCTCGGCATTAAGCCTACCAACTGGCGAGTGATCAACTTAGAAACCATCCCAGAAGACATCCGGTCTTACCCAGCCTGGTTATTGGCATGACTGGGATCATTTTCCTTGTCGGATCTTGCACTCTTTTGCCTAAGAACAATCACAAATGTTAAAGAATCACAAACATAAATTTACGACCATGCGCCAGTAGGATTCGAACATGCGACTATCGCAACAGTAGGAGGACCGTCCTGTCGCCTTTACAACTATGCCAACCTAGCCGGCTTAGCTATCTTATATAGTTATGTATAATTATGTTATGCAGATCACTTGTTTGTCATATTTCCAAACCATATTTTATATATAGTTGACGTTATAGTAGTATGTAAAGAAGTATGATTAATATTTTGGATATTTCGTACAAAATAAAATACAATGGAAATATAATAAAATGAACTTCATTAGCAATAGTTTATTATGTATATTCATGTATAAAGTATCCAAATAGTTTTTTGTGTCGTTTCATATGTATGAATGAGGTTTGAAGCAAGAGGACCTTGAATTAATATAAATATAAGCGTTAGTTTTTTGTGACGCTAAAAAACTTTGCTGTGAGAGGTTTGTCTTCAAGGTGGCAAAATATAAACTCAGATTATTATTGTATGTTGAAGAAAATCATGTTGCGCTTTCAATCGCCAGTAAAGAATAAAGAGAGTAAAGAGAGACAAATTTTACTAGGAGTTCTGAATTAAACCTAACGACTTACTGTCAGATGATCATATATGTCATTGTTACTCAGGTTATAGTTATATATATGAAATTATTAAATTGATATATATTCTTTTTAAGTCTTGTTAAATAAAATATGTTTTATATGTTACAGGTATAGTATCTATACTGCAATTATTTAAAAATACTAATGTTGTGTCAAAGGAAAGAATTTTCAAAATCTTATTTATATAGATTTTGTGTCCATAATAACTTTCTTCTTAGTCTAAGGCACTAATGCCTTAATGCAATGAACCTCTTATTTTAGTTATTAATTCTTTTGTGGTAATAATCGCCATATAGGTGATGTTATCGACCGAATTGTCTTACCTTACAGGGATACGTGGCTATTTTGGCTGGTGTTGTGGCTTTCAGCGTTCACGTATTATCGGTGCAATATTGACATCCCCCGAGATTGTTAAACAGACGCTTAATAGGACCATCGAAGGCAGAGCGGTTGAAATAGTTCGGCCTAATTATCCACTGTTGATTACATGGCAGCAAAAGGCTTTACACGAGCCCGATTTCCAAGAACGAACCTAGTTTAGTGTTTAAAATTAGTTCTGGACTTTCTTGTTCATCGAATTACGATACCGTATTGTACTAGAGTTAATAGAGTGTCTTGAGGAATAACAGGATGCGCAAAACGATTGTTACGAAATACTTTTATGTATATATAATTACATTTTTAAGGCACTAAAAGTTACTATTTAGTTAATAAAAATGTTATTTGCTTAATGCTTCTGTTTATATAATTATCTAGCTTATCATTACCCTGATCTTTTTATTGTTCTATAATATACGAATTTATCCTGAAATCCCGGGATTATTTGTAGATGAAGAAATGGGCGGGATCAAATCTTCAACTCAACAACGCAGTAGGTAGTCCCACCATCTAGTGATACCTACCTAAATTGATAAGTTAATACTAAATCGATATATTGATATAAGCCACAAACAATATGTTCCTTAACGACAGTTGAGGCCACATAATCAAAATTTGTAATTACAACAAATGCTACGAAAACGCTGTGTGCATTAATAAAATATCACCCAGCATATTTATTGAAATTTTTAAAAATGTTAAATGTATCTACAAAACGTAAATTTATTACATCATAAACAAATCTTATGAAATTTTATTTGAATTTCTATTTGGCACGTTACCTCTTATTTGGTATTTTATTATTTATCAATTAAATGCAACATAAGTTTACGTTCTAAAAAACAGAACGTCACCAGTTGAGTGATGCAAATTGGATAGTTTTTTTTCACATTAATTTTATCAATTCAAGTTTCGAGGCATTATTATTATTATTAGCTGGAAATTTTTATTTCTTATATTAATTTTTTCTTATAATAATTTCTTTTCTTTTATTTAATACTTAGTTAGTTATAATGAAACATAAGAACGTATAAGAGACACTTGTTTCTAGCCATGAAAATGCCATTTAACTCTATAAGAAACTATATTGAATAACACAAATAAGTTTTGAAAAAATAATAAACCTTTGGTCTCCCTGTCGTCTGCGTTCCCTCCAAATCATAGGTGCGATAAAAGCCATAATTCGTTCTTATTTTTCAGCCAGTCTCGCAATATTGATGAATACATATTACAACTTATAGTGCATGAGATATATCTAATAATAACATCTTTAGAATAGACGTAAAATTTGTTTTCTGTACCCAAAATGTTATTTAATAATACTTAGTATAATACTAAATCGAAAAATTATAAATTATATGAATAACTAAAAATAGATAAATTTATGACGAGCTACTATTTGATTGGTATGAAAACAAAATATTAATTAGTGATTAATAACATATCTTTATTGAATAAGACAAATATTTTAATTATTTTATTTAAATATTAGATATATATATATATATATATATATATATATATATATATATATATATATATATATGCCTCGCTATTTAATAACAGATGTCAAAACAATATATTAAAAGCTCTCACACATCTAACAACATATAATCAAAGGTCTTGATCGTTTCTTACAACAGGCTTTTTGATTTAGAGACATCAGCATCATTAACATCACAGAATGGCTCTATATATCTCGAGTTATTATAAATTGTGTAAGGGCACGAAAAACGTATACTTTCTACTGGAAATACTTCGATCTACCGATGAGAACTGTCGAATGAAAACAGTTAAAACAGTTGAGAGTCAGAAAACATTTGAATCATTGGATAGTTGAAAATTACTATTAATTCATTCGAATGCTTGATTACGAATTTTAATGATTTTGAATGAAGTTCATAAGTGTAAAAATTAATTTTATTGTTTAGTTATAGTCAAATAGTATAATGGCCATAAATATTTTTATCGTATTTGTATCGTAAAAAATTGAAAATACAATCAAAAAAGTATTTATGCTATAGTTATCAAGGTAACATAAAAACAGTTTTCATCTAATGATAAAATATAAGTGTCTCTTAAAAATCGATATTATATTTTACTGAACTGCATATTAGTCTACATTAAGTTAATAATAAATTATTTACTAATTTAATTTTGTTCTCCATTCAGGAAGATTTTACTAATTACCAATAATTTGTTTCTTGTTATCCTATCCTATATACATTAATAAATAATCCTTAAAATATCATTAAAACTGCTAGATTAATATGCGTTATTTACCAAAAAACACATAACACATAAGACTATATATTTATCACTTTTAATTAATCAAACTCTAGTAAATATAAAACAAATGAACAATTGGCGAACGAAAGTAAAAATGAAACAAATACTTGAATGAACTGGTCAGAATGAAATTATTAACGAATGACATTCGTATGTTTAGTTAGATAGTTAAAAACAGACAATTACTTAACATTCGTTAGATGTTTCTAAACGTTACCTTGAATAATCATGGTTTTAAAATAATGCCATGTTGTCAACATAAAACTTTTGCATATTTCCCATAGAAAAGAAATCCCAAGTAAAAGAAATCCACGGTTATTCTAACCAATCCTAGTCAACTTTCACTATAACATTCATAATTGATTGTATCACCAACAACTGTCTTAAAAACTCTTAAATATACTTTGTTGTTAATGAAATTGTGGATGTTGTTTTAAACGAGTCTGTTGTAATTATAAATTTACAAATAGTCGTAAACTAGACTTTAACCTTTTCTTAATATATTCATATTCATATATATGTTCAAATGAAAATTTAATTGGGAAAATTGTAATATTAATAATATATAATGAAAACATAACACAATATAGATAAACCTACAATGACATTGGCCAAATTCTACAACAGTCGTAACTTTTATAGATCCATAGTTGGATTCCGCTTTGGCATATTCTATTTAAATTATGTAAGGTCTCCTGGTGACTCGAGAATAGCTACTCGAGTAAAAATGATTACCCTCGGGTAAAGAAACGATAATATTATTAGAGCCATCTTCAGCTTCTTTGCACGAATTAGGCTTTATTTTTTACCATTCTATTGTGCCGTAGATAAAATTATCTACGCTCTAAAATTATATTTTGTTTTAATTACCCCTGATAAATCTGAAATATGAAATCTAAAGAAGCCACTGGAAAAAGAAAACATTGTAGATTTATTATAATGGTTGTTTTTAATAGATTTATAATTTGTATTTTATTACATTTGCTTTTGCAATATTATTTTTGAACTACGTGAGGGATATTGTATTGATGAAAAAAAAAATGCGGTGTAATGAAAAATATTTAAAAAATAATAATTTAGTAATAACTAATAGGATTTGTCAGCAAAGTACCGTGTACTGAAAAGATACTGTGTAATGAAAAGATAGTAATTTATTAACGAAGATGATTTTCGTGAAATATTCTCCATGATGTTATTGTTCAAATAAAAGAAAATGTCTAATCACGTCTTCGTCAATTCAATCTTTTGGCCATCCACATAGTTATTTCAACCAATGTTTGAGAGCTTGTATTGTCATAATGAAGAATGATCCTTCCTTACTGCTTCTTTTTTCGAATTTTATGAAGCACTTCTGGTAAACAATTAAGAGAACTCAACATTATACATTGTTATGACTACAAGGTTGCCATATGTCATATCAAATTACGAGAGATGTAACCTTAACTATCCGAATTGTTGCCTCTTACACCATGTGATAAGCGATATGAAAACCTTTATCTTGAGAAATATTAGAAATCTAGAGCTTGAAATTTTAATCCACGGATTGGGATGTTATTAGTTTATTAGTTGTGTTTTTTTATAGGAAAGTGTATTCGTATTTTAGTTTGTTGATACTTGGTTAAATTATAAGTTAAATTTCTTAATTACCGAACTATATATTATATTTATAATGTGGTGTATAAATAATAAAAAACTGCAAATATTTGTTTTTTTACAGTTGTACAAATATGTTATGTTATATAACAAATATGTTCATTTTTTAAAATTGTTAAAGCAATATATAAACGTGAGTTTTCACGTTTACGATTTAGTTACTTGGTGTAAAAGCACATTATATTTATTAATTGCTATTATCTTGTTTTGTGAGAGACGAAGTGATATACAAATTATTTAATTATTATTATTTCAGTTTAGAAATTCATCCGTAAAATTCAAGTTGAAACTTTTGAAAATGGAAAATGTTTAAAAACAGACGTTCTCGCCAGCACCAATTAAAAACTCGGTATATAACAATGGGAAACCTTAGTATTTATATAATTAATATACTGCATTCTAATTGGTATCTCCTCAAACAATAAATAGACGGAGCAATAAGAACCAGAAAACATAACAAAGTCACTGTCATTTGTATACCAATAATTCGCTATTGAAATTATTCATAGTTGTTTCTTTATATTTTTAACATGTTAATTTTAAAAGGTTAACTTTAACACGGCTTTACTTTCCAATATCAAAGCTGACATTTTGATCATTAAATTTTTAATCATTTAATATCGCACTTTTAATATTTTCAAAACAAAAACAAAAGAAATACATGTTTTTCATGGGAAATTATTTTTCCATTATTTTCCTTGAACAATAGGAAAATAATGGCAATTTATTCCATGAGATCAGTGCTGGCATTGCAGAAAATATGAAATCAAAAAATCTTCAAACCCCAAACAGAAGTAAGACAAGACGGTTTAAGCCCATCACTGTTTATAATGTTAATGGGTGAACTAATAAGGACATGCCAAATAAACAAAAGAGGACTAGATATTACAGTATAAAAGGAATGAAAAAATAGAAATGTTGGTAAGGGCTTTAGACAATTAATTAATAGTAACAATTGATAGGCTAGAGAACATCAAAAAATCTCAAACAGGTGGAATATGACAGTAGGAGAATATGGAATGATAATGAAGAAAAGCAGAAAGAAAGCCATATTGATAGCAGAAACGGAAGTGAAAAATATCCGCATTGATTTACATCCTCAATTTAAGATAGATAAAATAATTGCATTTAAGTATTTAGAAAGGCCTGAAAGCCACGGTAAGAAAATGAATGACAGAATTGTAAAACCATGAATTTGTAATGTAAATAGTAAATTAATTAATAAAAAGAAAATATCAAGCAAGAAAAATTATGGAATTCTATAAAACATTATACAGATCAATCTTATCATTTCGATGCAAGACGTTAATATGGTCAAGGAGTAATAAAAGTAAGATACAAACAGCAGAAATGAAATACCTCAATATAGAATCAATGGAACAGTTACAGCACGTGAAGGATACAAGACATGTAAACAGAATATGACAAGCAAGGACAGAGAAGAGAAAAATCAGAAAATGTATGAATTAATGTGAAGAAATGCTTCAGAAAAGAGGAAAAGTCTCGACCAAAGCAAGAAAACTGAAGCAAAAAAATTAAAGGAGAATAAATACATGGAGCAAGAAATAGTAAATAATCAACATAACATACCCACACCACTATGTTGTATAGAAGGTTTTTTGACTAATTAAAAATGTATCTGTGAAGCAATATAAACTGTTTTATTTTAACACCTGTCATTCTCCAACTGTATCATGATAGCTACCTAATTATATTAAAAATGCTATATATATGGAAACAATAATGTATTTTAAAATAATCTCTCATCCCTGTCTGGTATTTATTATAACGCTCTCATAATAAACAATTTCATCTGGTTTTATCAAAAAAAGCTAATTGTATAGTACTACAAACAGCATAAATGTTCAAATTATGAAAAGAGGTGTTTAAGGTGAAAATTAAAATTGTTTTGCTCGATTCATTTTCATAATTTCCTTTAAATTTTTCAACTTATTTACGACCAAGCCGACCCACTAATTCAAACAATTATTATTACCCTTTTACAACGGCACGATAATATTATTAGTGTCAACTTTTAACTTCTTAGCTTGTCAAGCTGGATGTTCTCCTCCTTAATGTTTTAACATTTATTTTATATTTTGAGGTTAGAGTGGCTCTCTGCCCTGTCGGGTAATGACTTTTTAATCGAGGCTTTGTCGATTTTTATGCCGCCGTGTTCTTATGTAGGTGGATCAAATTAAAATTTCAATTTTACATGGATCTTTACATTTAAATTTATGAAAATTCTCATTACTACGTTTGAATAATGCTAAGTTGTTCAATAAATTCGCAGATATGAAAATGAAAAAATAGATCTATGGTTGTAAAGATTACTATATTTTTCAATAAAATGTCGGCTTCGCCTTACTGAGTTTTGCGTTACAATATATTACAATATATTACACAATATATTATAAAGACTTTCCAGCAGGTTTTTTAAATACTCTTCTGTGCCAGTTATTATCTCTTGGTTTAATGTTCATATAACCTGTATGTTTAACGATTTGTGCTTCAATTTAATTTGTACCAGGTCTTTCAATAACAAATAATAATAATAATAATTTTGTAATAAATTTGCTGTAGCATTATCAAAAAATTATTTCAGGATCATAGCTATGGACCCAAGTCTCATCAATTTTTAGAGTTATATTTAAGTTAGTTCTTGATTCATTGTTAATGAATGCGAGCCATTATGAACATTATTTTATTAACAATATTTTCATTATGTTTTTATTTAAAACTATAAATTGCAAAAATTCAAATGCTTCTAGGCATTATCTGGTATTCGAAAGTAAAAAGTTGTTGTATTACATGCTTTGTATAACTGTATGGTTTTATTAACATTTTTTATTAAGTATTTTAAGTTTTCCATTTTTATTGTTTATATGGTTACCTTTTATTTACCCCTTTTAAAATAATCTTTAACAGATTATTTGCTGAATGTCGAGCGAACCCTATTTTGGGTGGCGATTAATCACCATGGCAGGAAGATTGGTCTACCACTACACATCAGAAACGAAACAGCAGTCAGAGCAATGGGTGAACCCGATAGTTCAGTGTCATAAAAAGCGCGCCCGCCAAAGAGGTCATTGCCAACGTGTTTTTGGATGCGGAAGGAACCCTGTTAATTGAAATTCTTAATGTTTTTGATTGAAATATTTTCGCTTCCATAATATAACTTTCGGAATACAGATGTAGGAGAAACGCTAAACCAGGTGTGTTACAGTCAAGTAAGATTATGTAGAAAAATTAAATAATTTTATAATTAAAAATGACAGTCTATCATCTTTCACTTTACCCTCATAGTGTTTCTAGTTTTTATTTAAGAGAGGAATAGAGAAGATTCAGGTAGAAAATATCACTTAGAACTTTATTATGTTCCTTATCAAAGCTAATAGATTAAAAATGATGTACATACTAAAATTATTAAAAGTTATTTACACATATCATGGATTTAAAGAAAATATAATTTATTTATTGTGAACTTTTACCATTATTAATTCGCAGAATTTCATGCAGTTGACAATACTTTTCCAGTTGGGAAAAAAACTTCTACTTAACTATAATAATGATGACAACAAAATCATGGAAAATACGCAAATAAAAAATCTCCCCAAAGTTCGAGATACTACAAACTTGTTAACGGTCTCAGCATAAAAGTTTTTACGACTAAAAGACTGTTAAAAATACTGCTTGGTTCGTCATTTGGACCTTTTATAATTTAGAATTACATTAATCCCTCACTATATAGCGATAATTATAGTAGTTAAGATATTTAATCATAAATAATAACTATATAGAATTTAGTATATGTATGTATATATGTTTGGTAAAATGCATGATTTAATCAAATACTAAGAAATTTTGAATAGTCATTTTGGTATTATCAAGTTTTTTGAATTTTTCATTTACTTTTATACTAAACTAACTTAGACCTTTTTCGCATCTAAATTAAAGTTTTATAAATAAAATTATTCTTCTATTGGGTACCGCCTTTATATTTAGATCTTTTATAACTTAAAATTACAGTAATTGTGACTATGTAGTAATATTAGTTATAGTAATAAATCCTAGATATTAAAAAGCTCTCATTTTTATTATTCCTTACAAAATTATTTATTGTTATTTGTTATTCGTTATTCGTTATTCGTTATTCGTTATTCGTTATTCGTTATTCGTTATTCGTTATTCGTTATTTGTTATTTGTTATTCGTTATTCGTTATTCGTTATTCGTTATTCGTTATTCGTTATTCGTTATTCGTTATTCGTTATTTGTTATTTATGATAGTTGGTTTTTTTATCAGACAGAAAAAAATATCTGAAATGTTTCACAAAATATATAGGAAGATAAATGCTCAGAGGGACTAGAAGTGTTTAATCTGTTGTTTTGACCACCAATGTTTATAACCGTGAGTACCTGAGTAAATTAATTACTTTATATAAGTAAGTATTTCGCTTGATCGAAGAAATTTTTACAGGTTTTCAAAAATTTTAAAAATGTGTGAAAGAATTTTATTATAAAATATTAAAAATAGCTGATTCTAATATTATTCTAATGCTTGTCAAAATTAAAGGTGGGAAACATTGTTGTTACCACTGCTTCATTCACTCATCTTTTAAACTATTCATTTTAATCATTATGAAAATCTCATTTGTGGCAATTCCACACAAAGTGACATTACGCATATCAATCGTCAGGCATATCAATCCTAAATCATATTAAAGCAACAAGATTGTTGGCGTACTGATCTTTCTAAAAAGAACATGAAGTATTGCGTGACATATAGAGTTCTTGTAGAAACTTCAAAGGATATTGAACAGTATCTTCAATCTTTGTAACTATATCCAGACATTTATTCTTTATATATTGAGTTATTATCCCTTTAAGTATTATACCTAACATTATTTCAATTCAATTCCTTTTTACTTTTTAAAAAATTACAATTTTACAATTCTACTTTCTTTACTTTCATCATGTTTTACTATATATTCAGTAATTTTTATAAGTAATATGCAGATCAGACATGATATTGTATTTGGACCTCAGCATCGTCTCTTATGCTCAGCTAAGCGGCCGGGTATCAGCAAGTCATCATATTATGAAATATTTCGTTAAATAATATTTTAAAAGGGGGAAATAAAAGAACTAAATACTACATGTATTTTAAATAATAGAAAACAAATCTGGTTAACCAAAAAATTCAAAAGTTGTTTCATGAACAGTGCTGTATTTGCAGAGAGTCTGTACCAGATGAAAATCAATACCAGTATATTGTGTATCTCTTGAGAATTTTTTTTTATTAATAAAAAGGTAAACTCCCCACAAATGGTATTTCGTGCTGGCTCATAATTTAATATCATCGAGCATAAGAAATCTAGCAGGTTACAGTTACAGAGGCGTCTAATGTAACAAGAATCTACATTATATTGTAATTATAAAAAATAAGTACTTTCATTCGGCTTCTTTTTATAGTTATCGTTGTTAAGTGTAAATATAAAATAATAGATGTTGATGTTGATGAATCAATGACTGATCAAAACAGTGACTGCACTTTAGGTAGATTGATTTGATTCATCATAGTTGTCAGATTTTACAATAGAGCTGGAGATGGGGATATTTTTCAGGTTTCCTACATTTAGGTGGAATTTATGAAGCTAAAAGTAGAATTACGTAAAGGAGATGGATCCGGTGGTAATGAAGACAGTATCAGTAAGTTTCTCAGACTAAAGCTTTTTTGGTATTCTTGTGCTATTTTGATGTTTTCAAAGAAAACACATATGTTAGTATTTTAAAATGCTATTCGATATGATTTGAAGCAATTATTTAACTTGCGAAGTATTATAAATAATAAATTGATTCTTTCATCCATGAATAGTATATATTCACTCTCTGTTATTGTTGCGCCAGCTACTAGTCTCTTAAGAAATATAAACTTTAACAAACAAACATTTATAAATAAATAAATCATTAATATGTCTTGTGCCATTTGTAAAAGATAGGAAGCAAAATAAACAGAAACTTTGCTATTATAGATATATTGATAGAGAACTATATAAGTATCCTTAATGGTGTGCATCTATTCTCCGATCTACCTACATATTCTTTTTTGAAACCTGTTATACAGTTTGTTTTCTTTTAACATCCTTTCAGTATCCATATATAGACAGTGTTTGTCCTAAACGATAATTTTAATTTTATTAGGTCTCGTTCATCTTTGGAAATTTAATAAAAACATTTTATTGTTTAAAATACTGGTCCCACTTTTAGTTGTAAAAACTTCCAAATTGGCCCATTAAAAGTTTTTGGCATTAAAAAAGTTTTTATTTATGACCATTCGTTTTGTCCATTTTGCTGCCGCTACACCATCGTTATGCTTAGATTATGTCTCTTTTTTGTTGAATATTTTATCGATTTTACAGCCAAATGTCGTTAGAAGTATAGATTTTATAAAAAGTGCAGCTAAATTCAGTTGACAATAAAAATGTAATAATCACTCCACACAAGCCTATTTATAGACTATAAATGGTCAAAATATCTAAATTTATCCTTTTATAAAATGGGCTGGGGAAAATAATTTAGTTTTTTTTATGTTTATGAAGACCATTTTATTCATATTAATTTTAAACAGTAATCAACGATATATTTGCAGTTTTGATGTTTTGCGCCTTTTTTGCTAAAACCGTAATTTCAACACTGTAGAGCTGAAGTTTCTGAGCGAAATATTGAATCATGTCATTTTCGCAAGTTTTGAATGAAGTCGGGTTTACATTATTAAGATATTTTGCAGAGACAGGAACAAAATTAGGGGAATACGACGGTTACATCAAAAGTTCTCAGCCATGTTACATCTCTTCTAATGTTTGCCTGGTCGCTAAATATATACAAGTATGTAGTCAAACGTTGTTCTGATCGAAGAAATATTTCCTTTCCATTCTCAGCAAATATTTAGTATCATCTTCCGCGTCATTGCGGATTTTGCAACCGTTTGGGAAGCTTCTCCATGTTTCGGTTATGATCTCTATTTCCTTCTGTTCTAGATATAAAATAATTCAGCGATACTTGGAAGCTTGCTGGTGAAATAAATAATATAATATTCGAGCATCTTTTGGTATCGTCTTATTTAAATTGTTCAAATCTGTCGTATGATCAGTGATGAGGTCCGTAGCGATGTCGCAAAATGAAATATGTCAGTTTTCCCTGATATTTCAAGGTGACACCAGCTTTCATTTAAGCACTTATTACCATTCGCACCCCATAATATTAGATGGGCCTGTACGGCATTCCTCCTTATTGGATATTAAAAAAACAAATATATAAGGTTTCATTGAATTAGTATTACCAGAAGTATGATAGCTCAAGACCATCCCCATTAGGAAATAGTTATATTACTTTTTTTCTAATTTTATATTTTGTATTTCATTATTCATATTTTTTATTTTAACTATTAATTCATTAAAATACGCAAAACGCAAAAACAATTCGATGGATCGATTCAGATGTGGCTCTATCTAAGAGTGTAATATATATATATATATATATATATATATATATATATATATATATATATATATAAATAACATATATAAATAATATATATAAATATAAATAAATAAATATAATATAATTTATTAAGTTATTAATATATAATAATAAATATATATAAATATATATATATATATATATATATATATATATATATAAATAACTTTGTATCTTAAAATTAATAGAAATTCAAAAAACAAACGCAAAGCAAAGTAGGCGAAATGTCACCAATATAACTAAAAACATTGGGATAAAACCGACACTGAAAATATTACCAGATACCAGAAAATATAACAAACAGTTTTTAATGTAACACATTCTATACATTATAAAAGAACTTAGCTCGCAAATATCTACGAGATCGAATAAACACATTATTGTTCTGTGAATTAAGTTCAGTTTAGCTCGATCTGTCGAAACCAACACGGTTTACTTTCAATAATACAAAAAATATACCAATGTAATATAATATATAATTTATTCTACATGTAGCAACCACCATTATTGCGGCGGTTACCATGAGATTTTGGCTCTAACAGCATTTCTGGCACTTTATCGCAACCACCTACCGGATCTAATTGCGATTATAAACCGTTCTCGAATTCGCATACATACGGACAGAAGAACTATTTATGTAAAGATATATTCATATATTCAGAAAGTTGTCAGTTTTTAGTAAGGTACTCGATTATTAAAAACTCAAAGTTTTTCATGTTAATATATGAAGCAACTTATCCGTCAAAAAACTTTTACTTGGCGCATAATCCGACATATTTGGTTATCAACATTAATAATCCAAACCATGTATGATGATCGAAGAGAATAGCTATTTCTCTAAAAATATGCTGTTGTTGGTGGAGCAAGATTTCTTCAAATATTCTTCACCAAATCTCTTCATAGTTGACAAACGGCCGCAGCTGTAACTGTTGTGGCATCGCACAATATTAGTATCGCATTTTTCGGATCATCCGTCATCATTTCAATCTATGTATTTTTTGGAGCTTTCCTCCTACGTCTTTCAGCCAAAAGGTCGATTTCGTCATGTTCAAAATATTGGAGACATTAATACAGACTCCATTCTTACGTCAACATCGAAGTTATACAACTCTTGGATAATACCAGAACAGGGCACACACTCAAAAATATTAAACCATTTGATCTTTTGTTGTATAGTGTAGTGAGCTACATTTAGTAGAAAAACAATAGTGTTAAAACATAAACATTATTATATCAGAAACTAAGATAGGGCTGATGGGTCCTCCCAGATATATACCTAGTTATCATAAAGACATTCTAGGTTAGTTAGAAAGAACTAATAACAATATCATAAATACATTTTAAAAAATTGCAAACCATTGTAATCTTGATCTCTCTGACTTCAACTATGCGTTGATTATTGAATCTTAAAGTAATAACTTCATTTTTAATATGATATTTAATACCTATTTGATAAACATATATTACCGTTATTTACTCTATAACCTAACCTTCTCTAAAATACTACGACGTGATTTTAATATCTAAGAGTACATAAACTGCATAAGCCTTAACAATATTATATATCAAGATAATATATATATTAAGATCATTCTACACATTAAATAATAATAAGTCCTAGTGACCTTTTAATTTTTAATTAAATTTAAATCTGTCCGAAAAGTTCGGCCGATTACAAACCAATACTCCCACTGTCCCGGGGGACGCGCACCATCTCCTCAAGTATCTTTAAACCTCAAACAACGTTTTAATTTTGGGATCCAACGCGAGAAAAAAATTAATTTCTTACGGCGGAATAACGAAGGGAAAAAATTCAGCTACGTTTCCGGAAAATTAGGTTTAGACATCGCGATGTTTTTGCACGTTTCAAAAGCGAACGACTACGACAGCCGGAACGATCCGTAACAAGTTGTCTTTAATTTTCTGTAGGAGCGGCCTCTAAGTGATGAGCTTGACGACGCCGCGTCTAAATGTTTTAAAATGGAACGCAAAAGAAAAGGGAAATTTCTGTTTGGGTTACAGCTGGTTGTATAATTAAGATAAGAGACGTTGAAACATGACAAAGGGACGGGGATGACGACATGAGGTGAAATTAGAACAGTTTTGATGTTACGTACTGTCAATGACCAGATAAAACAACGAATAGCATGTACTTTGATGCGATATAATAAAAGAAAACAACTGACATTCTACATTATGACACAAGAGCAAATAGAAACGAGTTTGCTTTGAATAATATCGGTTATTCCAGCTTACATATAATAACAATTATTGATTTTATTAGAAGGAAATAATTTTAACTTTACTTCACTGATATTATCGAGTGCGAAATGAATTTGCAAATTCATATTACTTTCTATTTTTATATTTAATAATGTTCGCTATAGGCGCCGATATAAATATTGAAACTTTGATCATTCTTAACTATATAGATCGCATTGCAAAACAATATAGCTTGATAATTAATGAAAAAAGATGATATAAAGTATTGCCAGATTGACATAAAGAACTGACAGACCGCTTTCTATTTTAAATATCAAAGTAATCAAAATATCAATTTATACTTTATACATCAATATTTTAACGAGCAGCAACCACGGAAGGATAACGGCTTTTTGTCGAGCGTTTTTACCATCATCTAACATTAAAAGCTCAATTCATGTTGTCATACAAAAATTAATTATATCATAGTTTGAAAATAGCCTTAAAAATATCAAGAATAGTAAGACGTAAAAAATGTTGGTGTTTATTGTAAATTTCTTACGACGAACCAAACTATCAACAAGAAATTATTTAAATATTATTCATTATTTGCTTCAACCTATATCTTAACTGGCAAAAATTACCGTCCGATTTGTTCATCATAGTAGTCTTTTAATAAGTGAGAAAATACATCATCAGTTAATATAGAATTTTTTAAGAAATTTAAGACCTCAGTGACAGGATACTGAAGAAACACAACATCAAATACATATTTAAACCACACAAGAAGATATCTCATATTCCCCCGACACCAAAAGCTAAAAGAGATTTGCTAGATTTGACCCGTAGATATTGGATCGTCTGCAAATCAGAGAAACTATGAGTATATATGAAAACTGCGAATACAGGAATAAAAGGGCATTAGTGATATATGAGACATGAATATATGGTTCACCTAGTACACACCCTATTAGGAGTGTTTGAGCTTTCTTACTTCGCTGAATCTCCAACAGTAGTAATTATTTGCGAAATAGTGTCTGACTAATTTTCAACAGAATATTGTCCCAGTTTTGTACCAAATCATCCGCCAATTGTTTTAATGATTTTGAAAGTGGAGATCTATCCCTAACTCTCGGCTCTAAAAGTCCCAATGATGGTTCAATTATGTTGAGATCTAACGAATGCGGTAATCAGATGTTCTGATACTTTCCAATCCACTACTGAACTTCTTTTACCATACATATGGTTGCATCATTATGTTCGAATAAGAAAGTTTTTGACAGCAATATGTTAATCATAGCAAGAACTTCATCATTGGATGTCGAGATAATGATTCATAATTATTTCGGTCAATGATGTGAAACCGAAGGGCAGCTGAATACCAAAACTTTGCCACCCATAACGGAAGAACCTCAGATTTGTTTAATCGGGCAATCCGGATCGTATGCTTTTTTGGGGCTTCTCCATACATAAACCTAGCTGTAGAAAATATAGTAAACATACCAGATTATCCAATGTCCAGGTTTTATGATCGTCACACCTCTTCTTTCGCAGTTTAGCGTTAACTTCCGCTATAAAGGGTTTCGCAGTCGCTGCCCTTCCAGTTCTGTGAAACTCCCGCCGTACTATTTTTGTCGAAACAGTATTACTTAAGTGATTTTTGAGTTCTGCTGCCATTTTTCGCCACTATTTCTCTTCGCCGATGATGTTTTACCATGTTTTCGGTGTGCTGTCATAACCCTGGGTACTGCCTTAGATCTGAGTAATTACGCATTTCACCGAGCGCTTGTTTTAAGCATTGCAGGACAAAGCGTATACACTGAAATATAATCTACAAAGCTTGGCCTATATAGAGTAATACAAACGCATCGCATTATTTACAGGGAAACAGTGTCAACATGGAACAATATGTACTATATTGAACGGTGTTCACATTTGTCTATCCCCTGTAATTCCTCATCTAATTTATCACCAACACTATTTTATCTGACGTTTAAAATAAATCGAAAAGGTTCCTTCAATGTTATCAATATAAAAGGTTTTAAACATTTTTTCCCATAATTTAATGCACTACTAAGCAAAAATATTACATATAAAAATATTAACATTAAAAAGATATGATATATACAACAATATCAGTTTTTATAAAAACTAAGACTTAGTGAATTTCTTGTTATAATGTTTTTTTTATTAATTACATCTTACATTTGATATGCTTAGTACAATCTTAATTTACAAATTAATGTATTACTACCATTCTGTTGTACTTGCATTAATATATAAGCAAGGCATGTACGGGATTAATATATCAGTATTTTCCCAAATTAGAATAAATCTAAACTACTTAAGCTAAAGCTAAGAATACATTTATACATTAAACAAGTTCGTGTGATTTGGTTTGCTTCAATCTTCTGATTTCCTGCGTGTTGTCCAGTAGCTGTATTGCTTCCGTGTTGCTGTGATTTAGGGAACTTATTTCAGGTTTTAACGCGAAATCCATTTGATTTCGAGGTTAACGTGCAGCTCTTCGTTGGTTACGTAGCAATAAGCATTGGTAACTAATCGAACTTTATTTTCTGTGCGTTGGATTACTAATTGGTTTAATGTCTCAGTGTCACCCCATATTTGCACACCATTTTTATTTTAGGTCAAGTTGAAAATATCTTCCGACTAACCAGTACAGTTGCATTACTGTTTTAACCATCGAGATACATTCCGACGCATTTATCTGATTCCGATTGAGGAATCGGGCATCCGTCAAGTGATATAGTTTGATAGTGATATAATTCGAAATCATTAGAATAATACGAAAGAACATATTGATGGCTGTTTAAAAATATGTTCAAATTCAAATTAGAATTAAATATATATTTAGTGGAAAGGACAAAACAATCAAACATTAGCGCTAGTCATAAAGATGTTAATAATAACAAGTATGTTGAGTAGTGATTATCTACGAAAATTTTATTAATCATATATAATTTCTTTCTTAAAATTAAGGTCAAGAAAACTTTATATGTCGAATGCATTAATTTATTAACAATTAACAAAAACTTCGAAAATGGATTAATTCTGAAAGAACTATACGATGTCTTCCGCTAAATTAAGACAAAACTTACACTTTAACCATTGGCCATTTACTTTTTCCCCCTGATTTAGCACAAGAATATTCCACATTCCTAGAGACACTTTTAAAAACAACTTAAAAAGCTGATTCGTCATATTTCGTGAATGTAAAATATATTTCTTCTCGGTATATATGTCAGTGCCAAGGAGATAATAAACAACGCTGCCAAAAAAGTCAATATATCCGACGGTTTATATCAAATAATAAAATTCTATAAAAAATCTAAACATGTATTTTGGTGCATCATTCTACTATAATAGTTTTATTAACTATTTTAAACGTTCAAATCGTCGTAAATCAATGTGTGTTCCCGTAGGATTGTGTCGCTAATGCGAAAGGCGTACAAGCGTCAACTAATCTGTAATACACGACCGACTTTCAATTAGGCAATGACGTAACGGTACTGACTACGATGACGAGTAATCGAGGAATCCTGCACTTCTAATCGATTCGCCATATGGACTCAACTGGTTCGACGTATCGCAATTGTCATTAGTCAAAGATGTAGGCCAATCGAAGTGACATTATATTAATGCTACTAATTAGACCAAAAGCTCTGAAAAAAATCCATATTTACACATTTATGGCAGACTAAGAATGAAATAAAATCATTATTTTAAAACAGCAGAGATATAATTATGCTGCTTCTTTTGGAATGTTAATATGAATTACAATAGATACCAGGTCTGTTTATTTAGCACTAAAATTTATTTTATAATTTATTTATTTATTATGATCCAAATTTTAAAAAAAAACATAGGTTATGATATGAAATTTTTTGAGTTAATTAGCTAGTCATTACCGATTTTTTCGAAAAATAAACTACACAATTTTCTAGAAAATAGAAAAATGTATTTATTCAAAGTATTGGTCATTTGATTCTACATATCTTGTACATCTTTCAGGCAATTTATGGATGCCATCCCAAAAAAACCGTTTGCCAGTTGAGTATAACTACTCATCGAGCCATTCTAGGTGCTGCTCCCGGAGCACCTGTTCCATTGTTGCGAAAAATTGATAGTCGAATGGAGCAAGGTCTTGAGAGTACGGTGGGTGCGATAAAATGTCTTGGCCGGTTTTGTTTTATCAGACGGCGTATTGTCGTGTTGTAAAATCACTTTACCGGGTCTATAAGTCCATTCTGGAAGTTTTACGATCAATGCATGGTTCAAATTGATCATTCGTTGTCGGTAGCGATCATTATTATCTATTTCACTAGGTTTCAACAGTTCATAACAGACCACACCACTCTGGTCCCACCAAACACAGAGCATTGTCTTGCGACCGAAACGTTTTGGTCTTGGAGTTGATCGGCCATTCAATTGTGTGGCACCCAACATTCCATCTTTTGGATTTTCTCAATTGCTCGTAATCGGCCGCTAATCTATCTTGCGACACATTTAACGCTTTTGCCAATTGTTTTTGAGTTTGGGTTGGGTCTTCATCCAATAACAGTTGCAGTTTAGCATCTTTTCCTATTATAATTCGGTCTACCTAACCACCGAAATCACCACATTTGAATTTTCAAAACCACGCCTCACATGTTTAGAAGGTTAGAGCACGCTCACCGTAAGTTTCTACCAGCAAACGACAACTTCCAAAGGATTTTTTCTTTTGATTAAATAACAGAAATAGTGCGTGCCGCAAATGCACGTTTTCAGTCACGAAAATTTACTGAAATTTAGTGAAAGAACGTACTTTTTCTTTTATTTTGTAATTTGGTATGACAGTAAAAGTTGATCGCCATCTCAAAGATAAAAAAATTGTAATTTTTTATCAAAAATTGTTAGGTTTAATAATTAAACTAATTTGTTACAGAACAGAAACAAAATGTATCTATTCTGTTATTATCACCTTACTAATAAATAGGACTGCAGATTATGTGGCCTTGGTGTAACTATTTACCGTTTAATTTACAAATTCCATCATTTATTTGAATCTATAGGGGCTGCTGGAGCATGGAATATGATATTTAACTATTTTGTAAATAAGTAATTAAGGGGGTAAATAGGTAAACAAGGGTAGTCGGAATATAATACAAACATTTCTAGTGTTATTATGATATGATTTCCTAGAAAGTCTTATATAGCAGTTCGGTGTAACATATTTTAACACATTGTATATAAATCTTAATATTTTGGTGAACAAGTATATATATGAAACATACGGGTGACCTGAAATATCTATAGTGGTCCTTAAGGCTTAGACGGTCCCAATGCCTATTTAACATAGAAAATGTTCTTTTAAAGTAAAATCAGTCTTGAAAGGCCCTAAGTAAAAAAGCATCTAACTTATTCTGATCTCATCTTAATTCAAATTCAATAATATAAAAGAATCTAAAATTAATTAAAAAAAGTTACAATATATCAATCTACAAAACTTGTAAAACTACTCATCGTCAAACTCTTACATTTGTTTCAATCGAGCCTTCATTGGATCTAATTTTCTATTAGCTGCATGCAATAATGACTTATCCATATCAAAAAGGCTTAGATGAAATTACAATTATTATTGTTACTAAATCCGAGATATATAGGTTTTTGAATTTGGCCTCAATGACATGTTGAAGGATATGGCCGAGCAGAAAACATTTATGATTATACTATACATATATACATATATACATATACATGTATATTATACATGTGAATTGCTAAAAGTATTAGACAAATTGAGGATGTATAGAATTATTGCTAAGGACGCTATTAAGAAGGTTATATTAGACATAAAATCATAACACTGCTGAATAAATGTTGAGACTTGCTGTATTCTCTAAATGACAATTATGAAAATAATTATCGATTGAGTGTTTGGCATGATTGAATGGAAATAAAGCCATAGAATTGATTTTTCAATAGACATTAGCAATCTAATTGCACATATATTTTAAGGTGCTTGAAAATATATTCAAGATTTGAATTTGCCTCTATTTGTCCTCTAAAAAGCTTTTTCAGCATAGCAGTGGATGCAATTATGTGAAATAATTTATGAAAACAGACATAGCGTTTAATATAATACTACAAACAATGAAATATGATGCGTCCAAACTTCACACATCTGATGTTCGCTGATAATAGCGCTATATTCGCTGATATATAATTACAGAAATAAGTGGCCTGAGAATCAATGAAGAAAATATCAAAGTCTTGACAGTATATGGATCACCTGCTATTGTAATTGTAGGAGTTCGGTTATTTGAAATTAGTAATATAACTGAAGAAAGTGGTATCTGCTGGTGAACTAATAAGCCGAATCGGCCAAGCTACAGGAGCTCTAAGATGGTGCGTATGGAAGAGAGGAACTAACTAAGTAATTCGTTTAAGATGCGACAAACACTACACAATCAAGGAAGATATTTTTAGATGCAGTTTATAATGGTTTTAACATATATATCGTTTGAAATATGAACAAATTCCTCACAGAACATCTGTGACGAAATCGACCTTTTGGGATAACATCTCCGAAAAAAACCTAGAACAATATCTTCATTAAAATTACCCAAGTGCAATATGTCTAAAAGAAACGTATACAATTCTGGACATTTGCTTCAGTTCCTAGAAAAAATTGTTACGAATCACTTATAATTCGGGACGGGACGGAATTAATAACAATATTTATGGTTTTGAAATAAAAGAGAACATTGCTACTCTTTTATACATTTTTTAATAGACTCGATACAAATTACAGCGCCCTCTACTAGTTGTTCTTCTTCTTCTCTACATTGGTTCTTATACCGACAAAAACCATTTAACACCCATCTCATTTTAAATGTATCCGACAAATAACCTATTTAACATTATAAACAAATATTAGAAAAATACATTTAAATTGACAGACAAAACTATTACAATCTATATTCAAATTTGTTTGAAGTTGATATATTTAATTGAATAAGTATGCACAATTTTGTGAACACTCTTTAAAAAACTTTAAATAATCAAATCATCAAAGAAATAGCCGCCAAAATACTGTAACTTTTAATACTAATTATTTAGTATCTTCTTGGGCTGCCAAACATACATCTGTATTTGCCTTCGAATGAATTTATTCCCTGCCACTGGGTTGCCTCTATAAAATGCTATGAATCCATTAAAACTTTTTCTAGTTGGTCTTCATAACTTGCTCCTTCTAGTCCACTATCGCCTTGCATTAGTCCATAGTTTTTTGGTACCTTATGGATTTTCCCGTATTCTTTTTATGCTATGCTCTTTGATACATTTTTGAACAGCCTCGGTACAAATTACAGCGCCCTCTACTAGTTGATCTTCTTCTTTTCTACATTGGCTGCAGTTGTAGTTGTTGTATCGACATAAATCATATATATAACGCAGCTATACAATTTGGCATCCGTATAATTTCTCACCATTCAATAATTAAGATACCAGCTATGTTGATCGCCATAAATCAATACTCCAAAACTAATCGGAAATCGAGTAACACTTTTAAGCAGCTGCATGGCGTCTGCAAGCGCAACTAAAAGCCCAATTACATCGAGTTAACACGGTCCGATTGTGCGGTCTTCGAAGTTTAATAGACGTGGAGTTCAAGGAACCTGATGCGCTAAAAGCACACGACCGCAACGTATAAAGAGCTGCTAATGATCCTCATTGATCCGCCCCAGTCTCCTCGGCTTGGTCTTGTCTCCATTAATTTTTAATTGCCCGTAGTCTAGCGGGACTCGATAGATCGCACCCGATATAGGTTAGGTGCAATTTCTTCACCCCGTTAGCCCCCGCGGCATAGTTCACTTAAGTTTCTGGAACGACAAGATGATAACTAATTGGAGTATGTGTCTCTTCTCTCTGTGGGATATTTAGAATGTTAGTCTTAGAAAAACAATTAATAGTTAGTATTTAACAAAAGTTTTATTAGAGTGTAAAACATCTGGTGAAGAAAAATATCAGTTGGATGACATTATGTACAATATTTTGAGAAATACTAATACCAAAGAGTGCTCTGGAAAACATTCACGGATTATTTGTATATGATTTTCCTCGGTATAACTTCTATAATAAGTGAATATTTAGTAACATTAGTGTCACTTTAATAACTATTGACAGAATAGGTACAAAAATCCACCATCTTCATAATCTTGCTCATTTTATTGCAGAAAACACATCATGCTAGACAAAAAAGTAGCAGATCAGACTCTAATTTTGAGTTTGACTCAATTCGTTAGTCGTAAAATACTGCCAATTAAAAAAAGATAAGGTTACTTTCGTTAAGAAGGTAGATGAATGACAGCTACTTAGAAGCAATACAATCACTGAATAACGCTCAAAAATAAGCTTCAATCAGAAGATTGAAGCAAATCAAAGCACACAAACTTATATAATGCTACCGTTAATTTTAGCTTGATTTAACATTAGCTAATTTAATTTTAATTTCGGAAATAAGTATCGATATATATATATCTCGTATTCATCTTGCTTGTAAATTCTTGCAAGCACAACAAAACAGTACCAATAAATTAATTCATAAATTATGATTGTAGTTAGCGTATGTAAAGTATGATGTAATTTAAAAAATATATTACAAGAAGCCTATTATCACAAGCATATTTTGTTTGATAAGAAAATATAAGTTACTTAAAACGCATTTTGAAGTTGTTTTTGTTGAAGCTATTATGTTACGTAGATAGTATCTGAACCAGATAGAGAATGTTTGGTGAATCTTAAGGTAAGAAAACCATCAATTAATAATGACAAACTGTTTCTCTGGTTTAGCTCAAATAAATAAAAGAAATATTTAATTAATAATTAGTGTTATTAATATTCGAAATACTAAGTACTAAAGTAAGGAATTTGGTGTGTAAGTCATGATCATCATCACTATCAGCCAATTAACCGCTGTTGCTGTTCTGGCATCGGACAATGTTAGAAAAAAGGTACAAAGTCAATTTCCACTTTTGTGGCGCGCTTTCTATGATCTTGATCCACGTTTTCTCGGAGCTGTTAGTCTTCCACCCAAAAGGTTATTTTCGCCACAAAAGTCTGTTAGAAAATTGTTCCAAACCAAATTATTGTAATCTGCATCTCCAAATTTGTTGCATAAGTTGCGCACTAATTGTTGCATTTTAAACTCAATGTTTTCATATCTAATGCGATTTAGGAGAGAAGCAGATAGAATTTTCCTTCAGCATTGTGTGTGAAAAGTAAATTTTAAGCATAAAGTATTATATAGAAATTTAACTTAACTAGGTGAAACCGACGACATGTTTTGCAAGGTCCCACCAATGCCAGCATTGAGACTACTTTTTTGATTGATTCGTTTGAATTGTCCTATAAAAGCTTTTGATTGGCTCATTTATATAATGCGATTGTTTGTTTCTACGTTTTTTTTCAGTTTGTCTATGACGCCATTTTTGTGTGCCTGATATACACTATTATTTGATTATAATGTCTAAATCTGTCTGTCTAGGGTTCAAATAGGGCGATGGCAAAATTATATTGAAGGTAAATGTGATTATTCTACGTGAAAAGTTTTAATGAAAAGCCATTCAATATATATATATATATATATATATATTGAATGGCTTTTCATACATATATATATATATATATATATATATATATATATATATGTATGTATGTATGTATATATATGTATGTATGTATTTTGGTTAAGGTAGTTATAATTAATAACTATTCAAGGCTACTTATTCCAGACAGGTGGGAATTTTTTAAGTCTACGTATGGAATCAGAAAAATTCATCCTTCAACAAGTCTATTTAAAAAATCTATTAATTGAATTAATTATGTTGACACTGATTGTATAGACAAAATAGTATCTCAAAATTATTTTATTATATTGTTAATACATCTTTAAGCTGTCTCTGAAATTACTAGATTTTGCCATCATATGAGCACAGCAGTAATTTTAGCACTCCATATACTACTCTCTGATTGTAAATAAATGTTAGTGCCAGGAAAAGTACGTAAAATATTAAATGTGTAATAATATATTGTGTACTTATTAAAATTTCTAACCCTACAAAACTAAATACATTGAAAATGAAAGTGATAGCAGTAGATGTCTGATATGGGAAAAATACACCTAAAAAGAAATAAATATGTTACAGATCTAGATCCTCATATAGAATCGTTTTATTTTTAAGTTCAAAATGACATATTTTGTTATAGGATAGAGTAACTACATTAAATATGAAAATATTTTTAAAAGTTTTTCACCAAAGTGTTAGAAATTGTGTAATCATTAAACATACATTCCACATAATATAATTTAATAAAAACTGCTAAATATATTAAAATATAATCATAAAATTTGTTAGCTTTGTTAATTAATTATGAATAATTTTCAGTTCATCTCCATATAACATAGAAATATATTTGCAACTCTATACATATCAAAGATATGTCATTGAACAATTTAAAAATTTGACTGATTGAATAATCTAAATGAATAGTTAACATGCTTTATCGATAAAAATATGAAAGATGTAAGTAATTTCAAGTAATTTTCGACGAATATTAATAACAAACATAAAAAAATGGTTGAACACTAATCTGATATAACATCTTCCAAAATTTTAAAAGTACTTTAAAATTATTCAAAAGCAAGTAAATATACAAGAATATTATATTATTATAACGAATACACGTTATACTAATTAAACTGTATTTATCCCTGCTTTATGCAAATTAATTTACAAATGTAGTTGGATGTAGTTAGATTTATATTTACTTAAACAACTCAAATTAAATTATAATTTAGTTAATTATACTAAAATGCCAATCCAAAATAAAGATGGAAATATTACAAAAAATTGTGAAATTTAAGGTTATGAATGGGAAATAAATCTTACGAGTTTAGATGACGATTAGACATGATGTCTGGTAATAGCGCATCGCTCTGAGCTCTTGATATTACCTATTAACTGAAGAGAATATAGAGCTACGATTAGATTGAGTGCGTTTTGAATACTTTTTTGTTGCGCGGACTATAGGCTTCATTATAAAAGATAGGAATCTTCTTACGCGTTTGGTTTGTGCGTGCTTTGTTTCGGCGATTTTTATTTTTGGTAAAAAACCCTGCGTGTATATATTGCTAATATACAGGGTCATAATGGAGATTTGGTCTATTTAATAAATACATCGCATTTTATCCCTCAAATTCTTCGTGGTGGTACAAACACATCTTTCTGTGTGTCTCTATATTAGTCTATTTTTACAATAGGAAATATTCCCTCTGGTTAAAATCTCGATGTTCTGCCTCCTGTTCTTAGTGTTTGGATTCTCATTATCTCGAGTGCCTTCCTAGTAAGAGGGAAAGTCTACATGTTCTTTTCGCCCTACATGCATTTCATCTTATCCCAAATAAATGTTCGCCTCTCAATTAATTTTTACACCTAATATATCATTTTAAAGATTGTCGAAATGGGCTGATGAATTAAACCTCTAATTAATGGCCTACAGTTATAAACAGATACATTTTCAGAACAAACTTTCTTTTTTTGAAATTTATTAAAACTTAAATCAACTTAGTTAAATCGTTAAAAAAAGTTATATTAAGACTTAAATCAACATCATAGAGATTGAGAATTCAAATTTAAGGTTTACAAATTTTGAAGCTTAATATTTAATTACTAGGTGGAAAAAATGATACATTTTTGTGTATTTTCGAAAATTAGAAGCTTATTTTCACCCATGAAATACTAAAATTTGTATGTGTGTATGTAACTAACCTTGTCCTAGTTGTTATCAATCTCTGTATCAATCTGTGCATAACTATTATTAAGTTCAATTAAAAAACGAAAAAATGACGGACATGATACAAATTGAACGTTGGTGCGTTACACAACATATCTTAAATTAGACGTAATTGGTTCGCTATATAACCAGTATTGGAAGCAATGCCTCCGTCGGAAGTTAATGACGTGACGAAAACAAAAGAAAACGTTCATAAGGACGGGCGTCGATACTTTTTAAATAAGTATTCGCTCATTGTAAAGGACAAGCGACGAGAGTGATATAAAAATAGCGTTCTCTGTCATTTCTAGATAAAGTGCTTCATTTTAAAAAGGTTTTAATTGGTGATCCGTGCTGATTTGCGATACTTGATGCGAAATAGATAGAGATATTTCAAATACATAAACTTTCTAAATTTTTAAGATATATTGAAAAAAGTAAAATCAACAATTTTCATCTTTATCTATGCGCAAGCATTTTGAGATATTTTTATTAGATATTTGCATAAATTCTGACAGTTACTTCAATTTACAAAATAATTGCGTAAAATTGGTAAAATAAATATTAACCAAAATAATATTAATCATTTTCTATAACTTTTTCCTATATTTAGGCATCTATCAATTTATTCAATCGACCTTTTTCAGCATTTAGCGTACCGTAATTTTCCATTCAAGCTGCAGCAGTATATTCTTCACAACTTTTGTAACGTGTGGCATTTTTATTGCAACAATACCTCAGTCAATTTGTCCGATTCACGTAAGTATCATTCATTTTCGTAAGTATCTCACCATATGCACATCAAGACTTTATGGCCATCAATATTCCGCTTGAATGTCGATGTAAACTATGACTTCTTTGGCTTGAGATTATCATAGTAGACGCATTTTTCATCACCAGTTACAATATGTTATGGTAAATTCCTTTTTTGCTGGAAATGGAACAGCGATGTCGAAACGGTTTCAAATAACATGTTCAGTCAATTCATGTGGTAGTAATCTTTCTTTTGAAACTGTCCCATCGCATGTACACTTCTGGAAACGTTTTACTCACCAACTTCTGAAAATTCTAAAAGTTAGGTTAGATTGTTTAACAATTGTTTAAATTTATACTTCACATTTTCTTCAATAAATATAACTACATATGCAAGCACCTAATATAATAAGTAACTATTTTGTTACTAGTCAGTGGTAAAAGGATTATCTATATATTATAAAAGTGAGTGCTACAATCCAACTAGTAATTACACACTCCAACTAGTACTTAATAATACCAAAGGACGGTAAGAAAAAACACACTATATAAAGTAATACATTCAACAATAATCTACTGTTCATTAAAATACAAGGATAATCAGTTAATAAAGGATTAGAATGAAAGACGCTCTTATTGCAGCTTATAGGGAAGCATTACATTTTAAGAGACAGTCAGCAATATATTTTGAGATCTCCTGGGTAGAATACATGAAAACAAATCAAGAAAAAAATAATGAAGAAAGGACGTTAATTATTTGATAGGAAACAGGGAAGCTCGATGTTACTAGGAAATGGCTTCATAATCTAATTGCTCCTTGGAATTCGATTGCCAGTTAATAGGTTAATTAGTAGATTAGATTAGTTCCATTAATCTTAAAATTCCTTTTTAATGTCATATTTTCAAACCTCAACAGGATTCTAGATCTTCTACACTTCATACCTATATACTATATTTCTATAAATAGTATAACAATAAACTTCCATAGTTATCTGTCTATTACTAAAATACTTGGAAGATTATTTCTGTAAGCCAATGCTGTTTTGACTATTATGTGTATTTCCACTATAATATTAAAATTAAAAGTTCTACTATATTTATCAAAGTTTTTTTATTGGTATCATTGAAATGTGCTATTCGTTCCCTATTGTCTATTTGATCGTTCTAGAATATTGGAATTATTTAAATCGATCTTTATACTACCAAAGAAAATTATCTGTTCAGATGATAACAGGTCACTCTTTCAATATCCCTTGACTTTCTGATCTTCTTGCAGTGTAATCTTTTGAGCTTCGGCAAATTTTGTACTCTTACCTGTTACTCTTTTCTGTTATGTTTCGCGATGTTAGTTCCACAACCTTATTTAATGGCTCAATGGAGAATCATTAATATAACAGCTTTACAATTGTTTCAAAAAAAGAAACTTTAATAATGAAAATGTTTTGGGTGTAATTATTTAAATTAGTTTAATGGCTAAAAATAGAGAGCATTTCCTTTAAGTGCTTGTTTTCTAGTGTAATTTGCTCTTTATCTCATCTGTCATTTATTTATATTTTTACGATAGCCGTCATCAGAAGGTACTTTCAACTTGACTAATGATCAAAAATATTGGTTTATCAGTCAATTATAAAAAATATTTGAACTTATAATGTGCAAACTTATAATGTAGAGTTTAATAGGGCAAATACAGCGTTAAAACATCAAACCGACCGGTAATCTAACGCTGCAAAACAAAAATCTTCGATTAATTATGAAATACTTATCATTATGCAACCAACAAAGAACTGCACGATGATCTCGAAGCAAAATGGATCTACCAGTTTATTCAAAATTTCGCCTTAACACCTGATAAGGTTACCAAACCACAGTACCATACAAGAAATACAACACGGGACAATAAAAAGGACATCAGAAAATTGAAACAAACCAAACCACTGGAACGTATTATTATTATTATTAATCAAATGTGATATTAATATCTATTTATCTAACTAACTCAAGGACTATAGAGAGACAGATACATTTATGTAAATAAAAATAAAAACCCACAACTGGTTTTAACAATCTTAGAAGTCTACAAAATCTACATTTGTTTGCCTGATAATCAAACGCATTATAAAAATATGATTGTTTTAATCGTACCCAATAAGTCGTATCAGTTACGTAACGCCAATTGAGACTGTATCAAGACCAGCATCATTCGAAACGAATGCAAAAAATCCTCATCTATTCCCGTTCGATCGAGATACGCGTCGTGGTATGTGTTAAAGGCACGCACTGTCGTCCTCTGTTAAACCAATTAATATTATGGTAATTTTTCTGTTGCGAACGCGGAGCTGGACGGTGGTGGTACGCGTGCCAGATTTCCGTCGCCTGGATCAGTTAGCTGCTCATCGATGGGTCGAACATGCGGTCGAGAATTAGGCTGAAACGTAACGCTGCGCGTCATCTGCTCGTCGAACTCTTTTGCGGAATTTTATGTCTTTCAATAGTGGCCGACTCTCAAAATGGTAAGCAGCAAAATTTTCTTATTTAGTCTTAATAGAAATATATCAGTTTTTTAATCGATTTTACGCTCCTTATCGTAATGGGATGGCATATCTCTAATTTTTGAGATTTAATGTTAGTTTCCTTAAAGTAAACCAATGATCAGATAATTAAATTAAACCATGTATTATTTATAATCAAGAAATAAGTTTATTTTATTAATGTATCGTGCATGACCTTCTGGATCATTAATTCTTTATAACTCTTGGGTGGCTCAGGTGATATAATCTAATTTATTGATCTCCATAATCTACCATGTTCCTTTGACAGTTTTTGACACTTCAATGCTTAAAAATGATGTAGAAACCGATTAATACAATTTAAAGTCACAACAGGAAGTTCCAATATGACATTGTTTAACCGAAACAACCAAAAATGATTATCTTAAGGAAAATCTTTAGAACCCGGAGTAGCTTTGTTATGTTAGAGATATTTTGGTTTCAATGTTTATTTTGAATTAGCGATAACAATCACTAGATTTTAACAGTTCATAATATAATTCGTCCTAGTTCCACTAACTATTGCATTAAAACGTAACTTTTGGAATATTAATGTACAGTTCTGAGAAAGATGCCAATGTCGATGATATTAGATTGACTCTGTACGTAGATACCTTTATTCTTATATTTGTTGGAAAATCACTAGGTATACATTTTTGTTTCTTTCTTAATAATTTCCATGGACCTTACATGTTTATATAAAGCTTCTCAACTGGTATTGTTGACTGTTTATTGTACAATGTTTTTCAATAAAGGTGGATCGATATTGAGAATGGAATTAAACAATGATATGAGCCGGCCCATTTGTCAAGGCGATAGAACGGTCCTTCTCCTAGTACTGTAGGATGTACCTTATGTTTGTGATTGTAATTGTAATTGTCTTTATACGCAACAGTTGAAAATCCGACATGGAATAACCAACCCAGTCACGCCAGTAACCAGGCTGGGTAAGACCCGATGTCTTCTGGGATGGTCTCTAAGTTGGTCACTGGCCAGTCAGTAGGCTGAATTTGAACAACGAGAAAGGAATCCAAGAATGCCAGTCAATTACTCAAGTTCCGCTCGAATTACCTGTCGTCCATTTTAATACAGTTTAATTTCTACTAAAATTAATTCCGTTGCCATCATACTTCGCCGTTGAAAGTTATAGAATCAGAACCATCGTTTTTGAAAATATATGGACCAGTGCCACCACTAACACAAAATCTCCACTAACCAGTAACCTTTCGTCGATTAATTGTCATCTGATGAAATTTGTGTAGATTGGCGCCTTTTGATACAATTATGCTTTTTAACATATCAAAATTGAGATTCCTTTCCAAACAATCCGAAACTCAGTCAAGAAACAAATGGCATTGTTTAACTATCCCGCTTGAGAAATCCTGATCGAATGTTTCTTGAAAGCATCAATTTTCGGACTTTCCCTAATGGCATCTTACAAAATTTTGCGTATCCTCATCAAAAAAGGAAATTACTGCTCAGTCAGATCATGTAATATCGATCTAATGTAGCAATAATTCCAAACATGAATGTCTAGGAAATACGATGGGTCAGGTTGTATATGTCATGTGTGATTCCATACAGGTTTTTGTGTAGCGGGGTATTATGACCTGATGACTTGATTGTCGGACGATTTGAACTACCATTTTCATATCTTCCAGCTTTTTGAACGATAAAGGCATTCTTAATTAATCACACCAATTCTAAAACATCGAAATGAATGCACGTATTATCAATGAAGTAAGTTTACTCAATGAAGCAAGTTTTCAAGCAGTCAGTAACTTGTAATTGGATACCTACAGAGAAAAAAAATTTTGTTTACATTTCAACAAAATAATCCATAATGAATTACGAAAGCATAATGACAGAGTTGTGAACAAAATATAAAAACAGAAGTGTCGGACATTACAAAGCATAGGTTACATCATCTGTTTTGAATTCTCAATCATTGAATCATATTTAAATTTCTAATAGTGTATTATGTACTGAACATTCTAGATTTTTCAAAAAGCCAATACGCATTTTGATGTTTTATATATGTTTTCTATATTCTACCCAATATTGTTTATTTATTATGTTAATTGATGTTGGTAATCACAAAAAAACATCCTGTTCCTTAAGAGCTTACCCGGTCATTGAGCTCCTCAATATCAATAAAATGTTGTTTTATTCGACCTCATGCCGCTCGCTGCGATGTGCCAATAAGGAAAGGCAGAGAGGGACACAATGACAGTGATCGAAATTAATGCAGAAGGAACTTAGGATGGATGGTTTCAGTTATTAATTGATAATTAATAAGAGATTAATAGAATCGAAAAGCGCTTAGAGATCGTAAGGAATAGAGGCTTCGGCGGCCAATGATATATTTTAATTATAATATATAATTTGCTTTTTTAAATATCTACCCTGTTAATTTTTTTTTTTTTGAAAAAATAACTAATGTTAATAAATATATTTTTTAAGAATAGAAGTCAAGTGTCAGACGGAATATAATTTCTTCCAACGACCAAATTAAAAGGTATCTTGTCATTCATTAAATTGTAAAACAATACTATAAAAACATTTCTTTAAACCACATCATTTTGGACAAATGGATAACACAACCAAAAGAAGTGAAACTAAGCGTCTTAAAAATTTACTAAAAACCCGAAAATAATCAATTATCACAAAACATTGTCCTCCTTTACTCAAGACTTATTTAAAATTAAACGTTGGACAGGAAGTTTTACCACTTCCACCACATAATCCAGAAATGTATCCATGTGGTTATTGTTTTTGTTAATTATTCATTTGTATAAAAAACGATACTAACAATAAAATTATTTGAGTAAAGTGTATAGTAAAATGTTTTAGCAAAATGCTAGAATAAAATAAACAGTAATAAAAATAAACAAAATCAAATCAATCAAATCACTCTGATTGCACCTATTGTAACCGCACAAGAAATGATATGAGCATTAATAATGAATACTACATATTGACAAATCTGTTCTTATCTTGTAATATATTATGTGGACTCTTCATCTTCAGTATAAATTATAATATAATGTACAAATATGTATTAGTTATTTTCACAGGAAAAAAATGTCACAAAAAGAAGAAAACTTCATTAACAAGCAAGTCATAGTTATAATGCAATGTCATGTTAGATCATGTTATTTACCTCGAATCATATCATCTATTATCGGAATAATACACTTATACAAATTTTCTTCCTCGATATGGCAAGATTCTATAGCTGATTAATAACAAAATATAAAGTATCGTGATATATCATCAAACATAATTCACCATATTTGCCAAATATTGCACCTATGCATTATTTTTGTCAAACCTGCAAAAAAGACTAGGTAGAAAAAATGGAATAAATGAAATAATAGTATTTTTAGTGCCGATACAAAAGATAAAGAACCATTACCCTAAGCCCATTAAACTGAAACATTTCAAACTTTCTTTATGTACAGATCACCTCTAAATGAGATAAAAAATAAGCACCACATTAATGATTTTTAAACGTTTTAATGACAATTGTAACGATAACCATTTATTTTGATTATTCCAGCCCGATCCGTGGACATTTTGGATATTGCAGACTTATCCACTGACCCAGGAGATCTAACAAATGTACCAGGACCATGCCCCACCAATAATTCACAAATAGAAAGGTAAACATTTTTAAAATAATTATACATTTTCTTAAATATATATTTAAGTTCAAGATATATAATATATACAATGTTTATCGTTTCTGAAATCGAGTTCGTATTCGAATTCTATTGTTAAAAAATGCGGCACTCATTGTGCACAATAGTCTGTCACACTATGTCAAACATTCAAAGTACAATTCATTTAATAATGCAAAGTAAAAAAAGAATCCGCACAAGTACCATTATCAAAAATGTTAGTAGTGCCCAGTATAATTAGAAACCCATGGATAGTCTTAATCCTTTGATTAAGTGTAATTATTTTTTCTTACTATACACCCATTTAACTCGTGCACTATTACACCAGTTTTCCGGGCTTGATCATCTACAGCCTGCGATCGATATTTTGTCTGTCTAGTAGCTGCAGAGCCTCTGGGTATTCATGGAGGTATCGTTTAGATTCAAGTTTGCCAACGAACATTTTAATTTCTTCTTTGACTATGACGATTGCTTAGTCTCATTGCGTTTTTAGTTTAGTGCCTACATACTAAAGTGCGTTATACCAAATCTTATTGTGAAACATTTAATTATTACTTATTCTGCTGCCCATGGTGTAAACCCCTAGTTGATCCTCTAGTTTAGATTTCCCTCCAAGAAGTTAATCTAATCAAATAAATATTATCTTTAACTCCACTAATTTATTTCTAACATATTCCTTGCAGTTCAATTTGACATCCAACATCATAGCAAAATATTTGATACTATTCTCATATGGACAGCTAGGTTGCTTATTATTTTCTGGTTTAATAGATACAAAATCTAAAAAACCTGTTTCCTCTCCCTATACTAAAAAAATGTAATCACATACAAAAAGAGACACGTATATCAGTGGACAAACAGAGTCCCTCGACGTGGTCTCCACCACCGCGATCGGGAACTAAAAAACGGTTTTTCTTTGTTGCAGCGCCGACAGTATCGCCTACCGATGGAGCCCGACGGCGGAGGTGGCAGTCAGCACCGAACAGCTATTCCCCGACGGCTTTCCCGTCGATTTTTCAATATTAATAGTGGCTCGACCGACTGCTGGTAAGTATCGGCGAAGAACGACCGGCCGACCGCCCGAGAGGGACGGGGGGCACGTAAATAGCGACGATTAATTCCACTTCGGGGGCGTCGAAGTTCGCGGAGTCTCTTAATTAAATCGGCATTACTGTTAATCGTCGTCATTAAAAACATATTTTTGTTTTAATTGAATTCCCACGAAGGTTCCCTCTCCCCACCAACGGCTCACCAAGCCGGTCGGATCAATTGGAGGGGGCGGTGGGACAAGGCGATTCGTAAATCTGGTTAAAAACCGAGGAGAATCTTTTTCCGGTTGATATGAACATCTCAGCCTCCATTAAATAATAAACCACCACTGGACTGACAGAAAAGTGTGTTATTATATATCTCAAATTTGTATTATATTATGGAAAAAAGAGAAATAGAGATAAAGAATATATATAACACATAACACAAGTTACGTTCCGCTAAAATAACGAGTTATAGTTTTATAATTTTCTGAAAATATAGAGTTTTGTCTGCCTCTTCTTATTTCATCAAAAGAAAGCAGCCAATGTCATCGTTTGCTGGTAAGAAAGAACGTGTTAAACGTGGTTTCGAGAATTCATATGTTTAAGTTTTGGATAAAGACCCAACACAAACTCAAACATATTTGGTAGCAAAAATGTGGGCGATTCAACGATTATAAGCGATAGGAAAAATCCAAAATATGTAAACATGAAGGCCACATGAATTAAATGACAATTAGAATATCAAAGAAACGTCTCGAAGATATGGATAAAGTCATTTCTACATCGAATAGTCACGGGTGGTGAAAAATAAATTTATTTCGAAAACCCAAGCTAAAAAAATTATGGTTATCATCTGACGAAGCCGGCCAATTGACTGCAAGACCGTGCTCTGTATTTAGTAAAACCGGGTTGGTGTCGTATATTATGAATTACTGAATTCTGGAGAAACTCCTAAAAAAGATGTTGAAATAAGAATTGGACTGGAAGTTTTGCAGAACCCTCAGTTGTGTCCAGACTGTCTCCGTCTAACTAGCACATTTTTGCATCGATGGGGCTCGCGCTTGCAAATCAGCATTTTGCCGATTTCGAAGATAAAAAATGACTTGATACATGATTTAGAAAAAGAAACTGTTTTATAATGCCTTTGATACATTTTCTGTGAGGAATATAGTTGTAAATAACGTATTTTCTTTAACTAAAAAAAAACGGATATGAACACCCTGGTAGATTATAAAATATTTTATTTCAATTAAGACATTAAATCGACGAATTTACATCAACCATAATGTGTCCCTTTTTAAGGTTTTTCCTGTTTTAAGGTTTTAAAAACAGTATATTTTTTCCATAAGGAGTTTTCGCTCACCTTTTATAAATTATATTGTCATCCAGATAGACATTTATGTTTAAAATTTATAAAGGAGATATTATATCATAGTTATTTCCAATGCACTTTCATAATTTTACCTGTAACTACTTTTCTACTTTCCATGACTTGTATCCAAATATTTCTATAACTTTCTTTTAAATGAATAATAAATTATCCAATTATACTAAAACCTGATTATACTATGAACCTACAAATAAAATTAATAGGTTCATGGTATTTTATCCTACTGATGATGAATGGAAGATGTGTTCATATTTCATATGTTCTTTTTTGTACTGATCTATGCCACGAACAAATTCAGTAGAAAAAGTAGGTATAAAAAGAAAAAACTACGGATGAGAACGTTGGTTCCATAATCAAATACAACATTAATATAAATGAAATGTTTTCAGTTAAATATTCATATACAACTTATATCAAAACTAAATACAAAATAAATGTTAAAAATATTTTTTAAGGAACATTCGAATGAATTAAAATTTCACACAGTACCACAATACTTCAAAAGCAAAAAACTAAGTTAGAAAATGAAATGAATGAATGAAAAGAGGCTTAAAACTTAAATAAAGGATAAGAATATCCTCCATATATCATCCATCTTCCAATATTAATTCTCACATGTGAATTTTTGGAACAAGCATATTAGTAGAGCTGAACGATGATTTAATAAAATAAGTACCTGTAATATACCTGGGTATGAAAAATGACTTTAAATAACATTAATAATTTAGATATTATACTGAAAATTGTGTTGCCTACTGAAAATTAATTCTACCCTATCACATTAAAACGATACCTACATAGGTAATTTGAAAAGCCCAAAGTTCAGTACTAACAGAAAGACACCTTCATGGTGTTAACAGTATACAACTCCTCCAACTGTTAAAAACGATATTAGTAATTGATTTTACGGTTATAATTTTAATGAACATTAAATCTGATTAATGAATTAACAAAATATAGATGCTTAAAATATGCGTACTCTAAAACTTAGAACTGGGTCAACCCGTTTCTGCAACACATTTGCCGCCACGCATCTAGCGCTCCATTTTCATATTGACGGCCCGTGGGCTGTCAGGGATTCAATTAAAACAAAAATATGAACGACGATTAAACAGCAACTCCTATTTAATTAAGAGACTCGTAATTTACGTGCTCCCTAACTCCTACTCTTCGCAATCCCTCATTTTTATAGCTAATTAAAATACCTAACGTGTTATTAGCCATGTGTGTTGTTCGACTGAAGGTAATACAGAATATAAGATATCGTAATTTACGTACTATATGTTGGTATTTAAAATTCATTTTAAATTAATCAACATAAATTTAATTTTTTTCTTACACCCATCTTTCGCATTATTTTACGGTAAATTTTTTCTTCTAAATTCGTCATTAATGTCGCCTATAAATTGCTTTTACAAGGATTCTACCCCAGTTAAAAAAAAAATTACCTATATCTCGAAAATAAATGTTGGTTCTCTTATTCATGCAATTGTACTATAACAACAAGGAAGATTTCTCTTCGCCAGTTATAGACCTTTCTTTTAGAGTTTTGTTTTAGTTTATTAACTACTGTCCAGCAAGTTTTTTGCCTCGATCGATCTAATTTACAGTTTGTTTCTACAATAACTTAAATCTAGGTATATATTTAGGAGTACCCATCAGCCGTATTTTACGTATTAAAATTACAGTTTTTCTATTAAAAGCATCTCACTACACTACACACATTATTAAATGGTTTGATTATTTTTAGTCTGTTTCCTGTTCTGGTGTAATCGAAAATTTCCATCACTTCGATATTGATATGAGAATGGAGTCTTTCCTCATGTCTCCTTGCAACTCTCTAGATTTCCTGTGTGATAGTCGGTATGTGACGGTATCGGTGTAACTAATCAGTCCTGTAATATCTGGGTGCACCTACAATAATCCTTAAGACTGTTCTAAAAAACTTGTATTGTATTTATATTACTTTTGCAGGAAATTCTCGATAATTCCGATCATATATCCATGTAGGTTTCAATACTTTTTAATAGCAATTTGCAATACCAATACGTTTTCTTGTATTTAAACACCAATTCTTTCCTTTTCTTTTTCACATATTCCTTCCATCAAATGTTTGCATCAGGATACTTACCGTTGTTGCTATATGGAATGATAGTATTATTTATTGTTATTAGTGCTTGTGTAGTCTGATACGTAAACTACACGAGCATCGATTTACATTAGTTAATTTTTATTTCCCAGGTTTGGATCCAATTATTTATATTGTCACTTGCCTGTTGTAATTTTCGTGTAACTCCTTCGATATTATCTCATGTAAAAGTAGGTAAAGAATTAGCACCAGTACACTTCCTTGTGGTACACCTGTTTTACCTTGTGTTATTATACAGCAGGCTTGTTCCTCTTGTTTGACTCTGTGTTTCTGTGTGACCACATATATCGGTAATATTTTCTGTAGTTTATGAACAAGACCATATCGAAGGCTTGTGCTACATCTAAGAATATAGCTGAACGTACCTTCTTACCTTCGTAAGACAATTATTGAATGTTTGTTAATAAACCCAAACTAATATATAGGTATTGGGTTCTCTTTCTCTTGTTTTTATTTTTATAAACAGGAGTTTTTCAAATACATTTGATATCACTGGTATCAGTGAGATAGGTCTGTAGACTTCATTCTGTGATTTTATTTGATAATTTTCCAAGTTGTGGGATCTTGATAATTTCAGCCATCTTCCAAACGTCTGGGGTCCGGCAAATTGACATAAAATTCTTCATCAACACTTTTCCCTTTCAATATCTGGATTTATTTAACGTAGTTAAAGCTATTATATTTCGCTAAAAATCGTTTTCCATGCATAGATTTCTTACATGTGCCAATAAGAAAAAATCAGAGGAGCTGACTAACTTCTTGCGACCCGAAACATGGCATCTAAAAAAAATCTCAATTTTCACTCTATGTAATAAATACTATCGTAACAATCTTCTACCATGAAGATGTACAAATGGGTTATTAATTTGTCTGAATGTATTTCATATCCTTCAAATTTTCCCAAATTTTTTGAATACTCATTGTTCAATTTTTGAAATAGTTGAATTAGATACTCCAAATGGCCTACTTAGATTCAATTTTAATCTCTTCAATGATAATGTCTTTGTATTAAATTTAGAAATAGCCAACGGAATTAAATCAAACGACTAGGACATGAGTTGAATATTTGACCGAAAAATCGCTAAAATCCCAAGTTGTAGGAGAGGCCGCATAATCAAAATGAAAACCTAACTAAATCAGACGAATAGCGCAGCGGCCTAACCTTATGAATTTGAACCTTATGAACCTAATATGAATTTTTGACCAAAAATTCGCTAAAAATCCATTTAAGATCCATTTATCTTGTGTAAGAAGTCGCATTATCATAATTGAAACCAGTAATTATCGGTAATGTTATATTCTTGATAAAAATTAATTAATTGATTATTAAATTAAATCATTAAAATAACATATAACACTCAATTAATATTATTTTCAGATTGGTCAAACGAAAGAATTCATAATAAAAAAACGTAAATTATATATCTTACTTAATAGTGATCAAATTGTGAGCAGTTGTTTGATATATATATATATATATATATATATATATATATATATATATATATATATATATATATATATATATATATATATATATATATATATATATATATATTCAGTGTCCGGGTCATAAAGGATGCAAATCAAGGATATAAATTGCAGTTGTTTTCATATTTTATGAATCGAATAACGAAATAATAGTGTCCTCACAAACTTCAAAGACCTAGTGAAGACTAAAGTAAAGAAGTCTAAAAAATTGGAATGATTGAATCTAATTTGAAAAACCAAAGAATGACTATAAACGGAATCAAATTGGACAGTAACTGACAATTAAAGATATCTATGATTCGATAAAATTGTTAATATATATCCTTAATTTTTGTCTCTATTTCATCCATTCACCTTGAAAAAGGATCAAACGCATTAAATTCAACTATTATAATCTCCAATGATCTTAAATTTGGTTATAACTTCCAATTCCGGGCCTGTGTTTAGTTTCACCATTTTACTTCAAAAGCAGCATCATTACCAGTATTTCACGAGTTTGATGACCGACAGCCACAATATTTTTTATATCGATAAGAAAATAAAAAACTCACCCATCATCTCTCTCTTTCTCTCTCATCTCATCTCTTTTTGGCTACATTTAGCGCTTTAATAATCTGCCCAATGGGTAATAAGTATTTCTTATGATATTAGTATATACATTACATATAGAAGATTACTTCGGTAAGTACCCTTCTGTGTGAAATTACTTATTCTAAAATGCGCAAATATAACATCATATTGATACAAAAATGGCAATAAAATATAAGTGTTTGTACAAGCTTGATGTTTGTACAAGCTATTGGTATAATAAAACAATTTTGAAAAGAAAAACGCTTTTGAGCAAACAGGTGATTGAGAATTGCTCACCGATTACCGTCTAATTTTCTGCTGAAATTTGCTAGTTTACTAAAATAAAGGTTCTTAAAAATCAAAGCTGTAAGTTTATGCAATCAAAATAAAAAGTAAAAAGCACGAAACTCTTCGCCAATGTTTGATCAAACTGTACACTACTGGAATTAATCAAGCAGCAAATTGAAATCGCATTTTGTTAAAATATTTACGAGATTAAAACACAGGCATTGAAGCCCAAGGCGTCCTCTCCCGAACGGTTCGAAGAGGCGTATTAATAGAATAAATATAAATAACCAATAAAGAGCTTGTCGTTGATGTACGCTCGCATATATGCATGTGCAATATCGAGCAATTAATTATATTTTTTATTTGACACGTGTCATGTGCATTCGCTATAAGCATTTTTTTCTTGTGGATGCATTCGACGAGCTTATCGACTCCAAGGACCGAATCAATAGGACCGAATTTTTGGTGAAATTGAAACGAAAATGGAGTTCGCTTTTATCGCTGATCCATTTATAATTGTAGTTGTTTTACAATGAATATCCAAAATTGGTGATTTAAAAGCTTTGTACTAATAATTTTTCGTTAGTTTTTTTAAATACTGTATTTAACATAGAGTGTACAAATCAGTTTTGATCGTTTTTTACATCTTTAAAGCTTTATTCAGAAAAAATGGTGCAATGTGTTTTACTCAAAATATCATTCGTATCGATCGTATGACTTTTTCCAATCCTTCAGACACCATCCGAATTCCGTGTGTTTCTGACTATTCCGTCTATTCTGTCATTAAATAATCTATGGAGTTCGTAACTTCTTCATAAAAAGCAAAATGTTGCTCACTTAGGCCATGAGTCATTGACCAAAACAAGTGGTAATCGAAAGGAGAAAAATACGACAGACAGCGAATAGGATCAAACTTTGCTTTACACATTTCCTTGTGTTATTCTATATTGATAGTCGCTACTCTTTTATCTCCCATATTTTAGCCAATTTACGGATTCCGACTCGGTGTACTCGTGTACTCGGAAAAAGTGTACTCCACTTTTTGGTAGGTTTATAAAAAATGAAGCGCTGCTCATACAGGTCACAACTCATATGTCAGAACAAATGCTAATGCATACATGTATTGTAATTATTATGATTTTGTCTCTACATAAAAGCCTTTATTGAGAAAATTTTGTACACGATATATGAACCAAGATACGTTTCATAAGTTTCTATAATTGTTGCTATTTTTCACACAGTACCATTATACAATTCTTTTTATCGGATTAGTATATCTACACGAGGTGCCAAGTCATGCTGCATTGATCCAAGCAAGCGGTAATCAGAAGCCGTAAAGTCTGTTGAATACACAGGGTGCGGCGGAGCTATCCATTCGAGCTATAACAATAACACTATACGAAACACGGTCGGAATACGCGCAACGTCACAACAATGTTATTCTTTAGCATGACAATGCTCGACTCCATATTGCAAAACCAGTGAATTAAAATGGGAAGTGTTACCCCACACGTCATATTCTCCAGACCTGCACCTTATCAAATCCCTTATGCTTAAAGGTAGTGTGGTTGAATAATGACGATATAATAACTTGAATAAACGATTTTACATTATTTAACTAACCGTCTGTTTTTGTTGAATAGAAGAGATTATTCCTACATATATTCAACTCTAGTATTTAATTTTAAGGAAATTCCATTAACTGGAAGCTTGTAATATATAATTTTACACCTTTATTCCGCAATGGCATCCATTATTCGATTAATTTTTGTAATTTCTCACAAAATTAAATATATTAACCTTACAATACTCTAAACGAAAAAATGTTTCTTCTACTCTTAATTTTACTCTTTCGTAACATTTTTGCATCGATGTTAAATTTACAGCAATTAGTTCTTGCACATAACAAGCGACTACTAATAGTAGCTTAAATAATTTCAGATAACAGGTATCCATTGCTCACCCTATACAGCGATGAAGGAGATGAACAATTGGCTATAACCATGGGATCAGACATTTCCTTGTATTACGAAGATATGGATGAAATGCCTATCGAAGGAAACTATATGGAGTTCGATGTTGCCCCAAAAATAGGAGAGTAAGTTATTCTTCTCTTTTAACTTCTATCAATATGTAGATTTTATAAAAAATAAAAGAATAATTATTTATCTGGTACCCAAAGCGTACTATTTATTTTGATTTTCATCAAACACATCCCAGATAAACGTCTCGGGGTTACCTATTCGTTATCGTGTTCTAGTTGTCGTTGCTGGCACCCCGTCCGTGTTCAACATCTGGGATTATATTTCTGGGTACTTTGTTGACCGTTATTCCACGATGTAAAAATCGACATGCCTCAAGGTCGCTACACAAGAATACCGATATGTGAGTTGGATCAAAAATAAAATTACATTATCTAAACTATAGGAAAGGGCATATTTATAACAAGGTTATTTCAATGAGAATATTTAAAAAATCAAAATTGAAAAGCAACAAATATTTATCTGCAAGGTCAAGTTTTGCTCAAATCAAAAGATTTGATGAAACTTTTACATGTAATAACAAATGAACTTACTTTTTAATCTAATAACTTTGTCGTTTGTTTTATTAACACATTCGATTTTTATTCTATGGTAATCAGAGCATCCTAAATATTGTGATAATATACCAAATTCTACACAATCAAGAAATTACTAAAAGTAATGTAATTTAAATTTTTAAATATTTTGCTTCGATTAACCGCTCATTAATAGTGATTGTACTGTGACCATTGAAATTTCTCAATAATCTGCGTTGAGAAATTATGTATTAGGATGCCACGTTAAGATATTATAAAAAACTTGTCCGCAAGCAATAAACGTACATATAACATTATTAGTTATTTATTATGCAAAATATCTATTATGAATTTATGTTCCTTATTCAATGGTGAAGTTGTTTTAATAAAATAATGAAAAAGGTATGAAATAAGTCATTAGAAATTAATGATTGGTTTAGTTTGATTCTTCTGGATAAACAACAGTAATCAAGTAAATAAAGTGATAAATAAAATTTTGAACGACTTCAAGCTTTAGTACAATACGTCAAACTTTAGTTCTAAAATTCTGCATTGTTTTGTATCACCACGTTTTTCTTCCTCCAAACGCTAGTTTCCTTTATGCTAGTCATACGCTCAGGTGCACTCTTCTCACGAATCTTCTTGTCGGTACTCGTTGCTCTAACATAATTTCATTTCATTATTAGTCAGTGTTCTCCTGTCACAACTTTCAGTAGCCCTACATACCTAATTATGTTGTCATATAACTTAAAACTGAATCGTATAACAATTCTGGATTCATAATTTTATTTCGTAACATCTTACTTTAACAACATAATGAAGTTCCCGACCACAGTGACAATATTATCAACAAGAAAAAATTAACAAATTAACGGGATCTTCTTGACTGTTCAGGGTTAATAAATTATAATTGCTGCTTCTTGTAAATTCTCAAAACATGTTGGAGCAATAGACCATTCTAAACTACAGGAGATTGACAAAATTATTATATATTAATATCTTTAATATATAATATAATAATATCTTGTTTCCTGTTGACAACATTATTTCCGTGTAAATAATGCAACGCATATGTATAGATTATATTGTCTGTTACAGTCTATTTCTATGACAGCCCAAACAAACGATAGATACCTTGTGCGATCTCTCAGGCTTCGAAAGACGGCAAATAGTTAGTGGTGAGTTAGCGGGAGCCTCTCTGATGAAAACAGCTGAATTGTTTAACGTAAAACGGAAGTATCACGCAATAATGACATCATACACAAAATATAGTAAAATATCATCAACGAAAAGCAATAGTGGGCGAAATCCAAAATTAACTGACAGAGACTGGTGGGATCACTGCGACTAAATATTTCGACATCCTTAAGAGTGAAGTTCTTCCTATGACTAGCACATTGCTATCAAGCACTATCAAAAAGGTTATCTTGCTTAGAAGAATATCAGAATATCATCGCTAGATCTCCACATAAGTGAACCGCTATGGGGAGTTTTAGAGTAGACATTAGGAGTAGATTTCCATCTTCAGCATTGAAACAATTGGCGAACATTTTGGTACAACAATGGTAAAAAATTCCGTTCCGACAAAACTATTTGGACATTCTACAAATCTACTCCGCGAAGAATTGCAGATATTTTAAAAGCAAATGATGGTTCAACATTTTATTAATAAATAAATATTATGTATATGCCAGATGTTCATATTATTGTGTCTATCCCCTATATGTACGGTATTATAAAATAAAATAAAACTTTCAACAGATTTGTAATATCTCTTCTTAGACGATATAGACTGTGTAGGAAATAAAAGTGATTGTATTAAAAGAGGAAATGCTGTCAATATTAATATTCTTGTCAATTATCTAATCATATATTTACCAAATCCCTTAATATTTTTAGATCAAACTCTTACAAATCATTCAGTAGAAAAACAACCATGCTTCTAATGCAAAAAATCTCTATTAAGTAGACATTTGTAACATAGTTACGTTATAAAATCATTAGATCGTTTGCCTTTACTAAATACAGTATGCCTTACCAACTACATCAAGAGAATTTATGAAATAAAATCGTCACGAACAAAAAAAATTGGGGGCTAAAAATTCGTAAGCACGCGCCATATACGCCTGATACCCTCATTCCGCTCCCCGACAGCGTAGTGCATATATTTTCATGATTTTTAAATAAATTTCGCGGTGATAGCGCCCTCTTCACGTCGCTCTCATTGTATTTGCGGCTCGACCGTTTCGGATATCATCCAAATGCATATCAGGACCACGGCAAGACAGATGTAATGCTGTCGAATCAGTTCACGGTTCCTCGCCGGCGGATTCATATTCAAATTCTTCGACCAGCGCGATAACTGAGGCGAAGAAGGGAGCGCTGGTGGCGACGCAGATGCCTTTTGAGATTTGTTTATTTATTTCATTTAGCACGAAACTGGTGGCTCTTGGGTTTGAACCGGTCGTTCTACTCAACACTTTATCCTAAGTATCTGCACGCTGAATGTCAGGGTTCATGATTGACATACCATATAAGAATAACCATATAAATTAATGCAATAAAACCGAGAATATACTGACGGTAAAAGTGCAGGTTTAATTTTATCTTATACTATGATAATATATGAGGACTATTATAGAAAAACCTTACAAGTCATATATGGTGAAACTTTCAACATTTTGCAATATTATAAACTGGTATGATAAAAATGGTTAATAAAATTCTTAAATTTGAAGCAAATGCAGTTGTTACAATATAGAGAATCTTTAAATGCAGTGCGAAAACCTATAAAATCCAAACTAATCAGAAGATATTCGGTAAAATATTTGGTCCTGTTTGCTATTCACATAAAAATTGAAATCGAACAGTTTCAGTTCATTCTAATTAATTTTTCAGTTATTATTATTAAATCGCCAGTCTTCATTTGAATCCTTCATTTGAAGAAGAACGAATAAGATTGAAATTTGTAACGTGAGTCTAAAGTATGTCAAATACATTATACATAATTTGGGAGTATTTTTCCGACTATAGAGTGGTTATTCTGAGACATACGATAGTACCCTACGATAAAAGCTCTTTGCTTTGGATAATTTTAGTTCTAACTAAACCTTAAATCTTGTCTTATATCTTAAAATATATAATTAATTTACAAATAAAACTTACTTATTTGATGCATTATTACCGACTTAAAACTTTATTTTTAGATTTAAAGAACAGGATAACTCATAAATGTCTTTGAAGATGTTGGAAATTCATAAAAAATAATTCTCTCGCAAACAATATCATCAATCCATAGCATGTTATTGATGCCGTAGGACTTTGAACATCATAGGACATTTCACTAAATTTGGCCACATTTGTTCACGTACCTTATCAGTTTCTTATTTATATTCTCCTATTTTTCCGATTTTTCATTATTTTTTCTTCGTTTTTAGTAATCTTGATCTATATCTTTGTTTTTTGGTAGACATGACAAAATCATTGCAATCTGCGCCTATGAGTACGTTCCTCAACTGTGTCGCATTTTATATGGATGACTTTGTTTCTAATATGATCTCGTAGAAAAACTAGAATAAGAATTTTCCTTAAGCATTGCATCTGAAAAATCTCACAGAGTAAAAATCTCGGAGCGGTACAGAATAATGAGCAAGATAAACGTACGAAAGAGGCAGATATTAGTCTTTATTGTCACTTCTTCTCTTCCACACGCGCCATCTTAAAGCACCAAAAACTACTGCAGCTTTGCAGATTCGGTTGATATAGTAGGTTTGTAGGGTCTAGTCGCATAGAGCATAGTTGCAAACAATAATGTTGTTCTAAAAGGATACCTGTGACGTTGCATTAGAGAAGTTATCATTTCGGCTAACTAGAATGCGCTGAGATGTTGATTTTCATCCATTTGCTTCACGCGTTTATCCATTCAGAATTACATTCTTTAAGCTTTCGGGTCGCGGAGACTTGCCATGGAGTGACAAGTTGGACCGGGTTATGTGGGACTGCCTCTGGGCTTACCAATACATTAAAACGAAACCGCTTGACAGTTGACCCCTGTGGGTCGCTGCTGATACTGCATTAAATTTGGGGATATGGCACCCGCTAATCGGGCACGAGGACCCGGCGAGATAACAGCTAGTGGAACTAACTATTGATTCTCGAACTTGAGTTAACACATGACTGGATACTGTCGTATGGGGGCATAAGTTATGACTATCGTTTCAGTCTGAAAAATAGGGAGGTTAGCGATGACGCGGTGCTAAACTCCCAGCATGTCGACCAGCTTGCGAACAAGCGCATTTTGAGAAGAACTTGAGCTAAATTATTGTTTGTGGAATATTTTTTTTTATTATTCAATTAATATATTGTTACTAGTCGTTTCCTTCTAACATACAATTTGCCTTTATGCTAACTTAAATCTAGGTATATAACTAGAAAGACCCATCGGCCCTAACTCAGTCTCTGGTGAAATAATGTTTATACATGTCACTGCTGAATTTTTTAATATATGCACCTCACTACACATCACTACACAAGATCAGTTGGTTTGATTCTTTTGAGTCTGTGCACCCACAATACCTCTCAGGACTTAGTTCTGAAAAATTTGCATTTTATTAATGTTACTCTTTGCAGAACATCCCCATAATTGAACTCCGTATGTCCATATAGGTTTCAATATTTGCTTATATAATAGCAATTTATTATGTACTGATAATTGTGATTTTCTTCCAATTAGCCAGTACATTTTCCTATATTTCAATTCGATATATCGAATGATAGTGTTATTTAATGTTATTGGTGCTTGTACGGTCTGTTTATAGGTGAACTGCACATGTATAGATTTACTTTCATTAATTCTTATTTTCCAAGCTTGTGTCCAATTATTTATATTGTCACTTGCCTATTGCAATTTTCGTGAGGCTTCTTCACTATTGTCTCCGACAGCTATATTCGCTGTATCATCAGCAAATGTAGCCATCGTGATATTTTCCATTTGTGGTATATCACAAGTGTAAAGTAGATAAAGCATTGGTCCCAGTACACTTCCTTGTGGTACACCTGCTTTAGCTTCTTTTATTGTAGAGTAAGCCTCTTCTTGCTTGACTCTAAACATTCTGGTTGTAATGTATGATTTTAATCGTTCGGTGTGTTGTTTTGGTAGCATTTTCTGTAGTTTATGAACAAGGCCTTCATGCCAAACCTTATCGAAGGCTTGTGCTACATCTAAGAATATAGCTAAGCATACTTTTTGACTTTCGTAGGCTTATTTAATAACATCTGTTATTCTGTGGACCTGGTCAATTGTTGAGTGTTTGTTAATAAAGCCAAACTGGTGTGCTGGTATTAGGTTTTTTCTCTCTATGATCGGTTTTATTATTTTCAACGGGATTTTTGCAAAAACCTTAGATATTACTGGCAGCAGTGATATAGGTCTATAGGATTTTATTTCGTTTGGTGACTTCGATTTTTTTAGAGGTTCGATTTTTATTTCTACCCCTAAAATTATTTTAATACAAAAAATGGTTTTTGTGTCCATATCATGTTCAAAGGCTAACATAAATAGAGGTAATGGCTTCTTGTGAACTAAAATTTCTCCTTTGTTATTTTTGGTCTTTACTTTTTTAAAATACTTGTCGCATTTAAGCATTTAAGCCCATTTTGGTTTAGTTCTGCGATAATTTTTTCACTTTTAGCAATAAATGACTCTGATTGTACTCTTCAATAACTCTGGTTTGTTTGTCTTCATAAGAGTGCCATTGCAGTTTCAGCAACTCTAAACAATTTATTATTTTTGTGAATGTTTGAACATTCGGCGTTCAATTTTTGTTTGTCCATTGTTTAGTACCGTTGCTTTGAATACGATATAGTTGGACCTCAATGTTTCGAATAGCAAGTCAAAGTCGGTAACATTAGTTACGATAATTGGGGGTGGCCTGGGAATTCTAATTTCCTTATTTTGTTCATTATTTTGTTTTATTTTGATTTGCTGTGGTGAAAATCCTGGAGAATTATTTGCTTTTCTTTTTTTATTTTTAACCGTTATCCAGCCTACTTCTTTCTGTAATTCTTCTTCATCTGTTTCGTATGTAACAATTGGACTGCTTTTGTTGGTTTGGTGGTTTATCGTTGTTTCTGGGTTCGTTCTGGGTACTCGTTGTGTTCTCTACATTCAAAACTGCAATATGTTATACGCCTGATGTCGATGTTTCCATTTTATCTGTTTTTTTGTACAGTGTTCTCCATATTTTTATATATTGTTGAAATAATACTGTTATTTTTATGTTTCAATTATCCTACGCCGCATTTGTGGTCCAGAAGTTGAGTTTCCGACCCTTAAGGTTTTATGGCATTTTGCGTTTATTTTCTACGGTATTGACCTTTTTTTCCGATCGCACATTCACTTTTTCACCAGTCTGTAAACTGTTATTGTTAGACTTTTTTTAACGCCGCATTTGTGACACAGATGTTGCACTTTTGTTTCGTTTCACTGACCGTCTCTCCGAACACGTCTTTACTCTGTGAAGCTCAAACGTCGACTGTTTGTGGAATGACTGAGATATGAAGTGCTTGATTTATGGAGTGTCAGTTTTCCTATGAATTTGGTTATTTCTAACAAGCTATGAAACGTTTAACATTCTCCTGAGAAGGTTATTTTGGAAAACTTGAAGCCGTTTCACCTGGTTGGGCGTAACAAACTTGAAGTAGACATTAGATCCGTAGAGGAGTACGGACCGAATTAACATCTTGCAAAATAAGCATCTGATGGATATGGGAAGTCTGCTTGAAGGGCAGATAAGAGAACATAGCAGGTTTGCTATCCCCGAACATTTCTGGAATGCTCTCTGGATTTGGGAATGCCAACCGAACCGTCGATGGAAGTGGATACCTAGGTCCGTAACCTTATCCATCCATGGAATTGTTGCGGTGTCAATCTTAAGTTACGAGACGCGCAATGATATAACGTTTTTTGTGGAAAATGATGGCATGGGTTTTCAGGGGGTTGATTTGCAACCTCCAGAATTTGAACCACTTAACCGCATGATCGACTGCTTCTGTAAACGTTCTTGAATTATTCAAAAAAATCATTTTGACAGAATTATTATGAAGATATTTTCTTTAACTTATTCTGAACATAACGTTCAAACTTCTCTAATGAACGTCGAAATCTTTGTCAGTCTCAAAACTTAAATTATTAAGGTTTGTAAAAAAACACGTAATATTTATTTATAAGTTCTAATATAATAACACTTAATTGGCAATATTTTTTATACTAATAACAAATCTATATAGTAAATAAAAATATATTTTTATGATACTAAAATATCAAAGTTCAATTTCTTACAATATAATTCATACAGTTGATTCTTCCAGTTTATTAAAATAACGAGAAACCGTTATGTACACAAATATCGATATCTGCAAACTGATAAAAGTAAAAAGGAGACACGAAACATCTCAAACAATAAACTGAAAAGAAGCAAAATTATAAATTATTTTGAAGTAAATGATCCACAAATTACCAAAATACAAATAAAACAAATATGAGTGATCTTGGAATAATGTTCAATAATATTTTAATGTTACTCTTATAAGCTTTTATTGCGATTAGAAAGTAAGGTAAAACAAGAGTTTAATATCTTAAAAATGCACATGGTTAAAAAATAACAATGAAAACATTCGGTATTTAATTACATTTTAACAAAACAAGACCCACAGGAAGCATTAATTTTATTTGATTTTTAATATAGAATAAATTAATAGATATCTAGATATACAAACTTCAATATATCTCTCTATAACTGCCTGTAACAACATACTCCTTACTATATTCATTCTAAAAATGGGTGACTGAGTATAAAGAGATTAGAAAAATACTCATAAACTGTTAAATCCTGCAAAAATTATTATATCCAACATAAACAAAAAAGAATGAAATAACACATTGTATTCAACATAATATTCAATTCAAATTCTATACCAAACAATCACTATTTAATAACCGAATTAAGCCTCTGTACTACTACATAAGAATTTGCTAAACATAATTTTTTGATGAACATAACACCTGACATATACATAACATTTATTTGTTTATTAATAAGCTACCATTTGCTTTTAAAACTGCTGCAATTCTTCGAGGAATAATCTCATGGAGTGCGAGTATTTTCCAACGTAATGTTGTGCCGTTATTTTACCAAAATATTCAGCAAGTGAATCAATGATATTGTCTCGCTCACTCCCTAGTCTAAAATTCTCTATAACGGTTGAATTATATTGAGGTATGTCGATTATACTAGCCAAGGAAGATGATGTTCTGATACTACTCAAACTAAGACTAAACCTTTTTGGCTGTTTGTAAGGCCGCATTATAATCCCGGAACATGGCAGTATTTTGCAGAAATATGCATAGTAAAAATTTTATCATGGAGGATATCTAGATATTAAATCGCATTAGCCGGAGGATACTTTCAAGTATTGGATCAAGTATGTTGCTTTGAATAATTTAGATAGAACAATAAGTTTCTAGATTTTCGTATACTTTATAGCATTGTTGATAACAAACATTCTTTGATAAAAAAAAATCGGCAATCAGTCACATAAATGATGGGCCCGGGAATAATTTAACATAATTTATTTCGTTTCAGATGGCAGAGACTAGCTTTCAGTGTAAAGGGAAACTCGGTCAGTCTAATCTACAATTGTGACACTATAGTGACGAAATCATTGCATCGTCCTCCAACATCCAAGCTCAGCAACCAAGGAATCATCAATATTGGGTACCAGTTAATCGAAGATAGCCGATTTCAGGTAGATTTTCCGCTCGACAAGCTAAAATATTTCTTTTAACTTGTTCGTTCGCTATTAGGGTGACATATCCACAGTGAAAATAGCCAACACTCCCGATGAAGCTTACGAGATATGCAAGAAGTATGCCACATGTTTAAATCAAAATAGTCGATCAGCAAACGGTTTCTTCTCATCCTCGTCATACAGTAGTTGGTCAAGTACTGATTCTCAAGGTCAAACAACAAGCGGTAGGATTTGTTCTTTTCTTATTTTAAACTCAGTGAATATAATACGTTATATATTTTCCAAGAGTAACTTAATCATTCATATTAATTGTGCCTACATGCATCTTGATCAACAAACAACTGTTTATAGTGTTTCCAATCGCATCATATACAAACGTATGATTTTATTCAATTATATTCCAATTGTCGGTTTTGGTTTCAATGGTGTAAAAATGGCGATTTATATGCCAATAAGAAAAAACAACCGGAAGAAACAAAAACGTTTCCAAACATAAACAGGCATATGAAAAGTTTCAAAAGGAGATAAAATAGCTATTCCATAAGTTGACTGAAAATGCCATTTCGAAATCGCTATTTCCCTGTTTTCTATGAACAATAAATGTCTTTTGTAACGTAATGTGACTAACTATGAAAAGTAGATGTACTAGGACAATTTTGACCTCAATGAATCATAGATTAGTCTAGAAGAATCATCCATATAACTCAGGTTGGTATATATACATACATATATATATATATATATATATATATATATATATATATATATATATATATATATATATATATACAACCTGAGTTCTTCAACGTCCACATGTTTTTATTTATACCCTTTGTTGTTACTGATTAAGTCAAATATGTGTTATATCTCCACAAATGCTTCTCCAATAAGTGCTTTTAACACCAACCGCTTCGAGTATATCACCAAAAACACTTAACAGTACTCAACTTCAACTACAATTTCACTATTTTTATATTTACACATTTCAAATCATAGAGACACCATTTAGATCATTTCAATAATTTGCAAAAGTCAGGTAGCATTTATCTAGCCGTATCATTTCATATCACTGCATTTTCAAAAACAAATATGCTGCTTCATAAGAATATATGATGCCAATCAAATTGAATACTGTCTGTTAAATATAAAGAACTAAGTTTTCGTTATGTTTATATAGATTGCAATAAATATCAGTTCATCCTCAACATCAATACTAATATTTTGATATATAAACCAGTATATACATGTTATTTCCAATAGAATATGTTCAAATGTTATGTTAGAACACCTTCGGGTAACATAATTTATTTGCATGCAGTATATAAATGCATTGTAACCTCTGAATCTAAATATTATCCTTTAAAAGTTCAAAAAACCTTTTCTGATATATTAATAGTGCCATAATACTTTTTCTAAAATCAGGAAGATAAATACTGGTTAAAGTATTTCTTTTTTATCTAAGTCCTCTTATAAGAATGTTGTTATAAGTTTTTTTAATGCTTAATTTATAATTATTTATTGTAAATATAAAATATTATTTAGGAAGTAGTAATACCTTAACGCAGGCTAGTGGTTTGCAAACAAATGGAGGTATACAAAAAAATATCAACATAATTCAAGGACAAACTGAAAACCAATCGAGTATTTTTGAAGAGGCTTCATGTAAGTATAAACAATTTTAAACAATAAGTTTGCAATATTTATATGATTTTTATTTAGTTGGCGGCAGTAGAGCATCCGGAAACACGGGTAGGAGCCTAGAAATTAGCGGTGGAGGTCGATATGGTGGAGAATTTTCGCAGCAGCTATCAGGAAGCGATGCCAGAGCAACTCTAACAATACAAAAAGAAGGGAAACAAAACCAAATGTCTGGACAAGGTACAATAATACTCTATCACGTTTAAGAAAAGAGACGATTAATCTTTTCATTACTTATCTCTTTGCTATTTATCTCAACATGATCAACAATTAAAAATTAGGAAATACCACTTTTAAATCTTCTAAATTCACAATCATACAGGGTGTCTGTTGGGAAAGTTTATATTTTAAATTTGAATTACGCGGCATGAATTAATATGAGGTAAACGCACCTATAAATTGTAGGCCTACTGTTTACACATGCTCGAATTCCCAATATGGCAGACAACCGGCAAACAAACAAATAGTAATATACAGTCCCTCAAATAAAACAGTGAATGCACATCATAAATGGTGTCGAATATACGCCAAATACACTTTGTGTAAAATTCGTTTTAAACTCGAATTTTTCCTTCTCATTTTACCCTAGCTAAAAAGAGACAGAATGTTGTCTGATGCGTCAATGAAATTCGATTTGTATCTACCCTGTTGTCAAACGTCTACAAAATTCTTTAAAATATTCGTGTTAATAATTAGAGGTTAGGAACCGGAAAACGTTGTAAACCAAAATTCTAAATTAATCCGGCTACATTGCGACGTGCTGACGTGATAAATTTTGATGACGTGCATTAATTGTTTTATTGTATAAAACCCATATTATTATATAAAATATATAAATATTATATAATTATATATAAATTATATGATTGATTCGCTATGTGCATGCACATTTCCAAAATCTAGATCTGGTTTATTATAATATATTGTAGATGTAACAACTCACGTAATAGCAAGGAATGCAAACTGTAACTAGTTATCAAACAGTGTTTAGAAAGGTATGTTAAATGTGTATATATCAATATATATATGTATCAATATTCAGTAAGAATTATCAAATTATATGATGTGTAAGCATATACATTTGATAAAAATATGTAAAAAAGGGATACTAACACTGTTGCAGACGATATTGTACACATTTAGACTATATAAAATGCGTAGATGCTACTAGATGAAAAATATAAACAAAATAGAACCTCACAAACATTTTTTCAAAGTCAAACAATATTGCAATAGACTGAAATTACTTCTCAACAAAATACAGGCATATAAATAATAAAAACTCCATACATAACCAGCCAAATTTCAAATGTCATAAGTGTGCCTGCGTTCAACTATCCCTTTATAGACTACATCTTGTTCATTTCTGTATAGTCTCCACATATGTGTTGTTCCTAACAGGTCAGTGGTCAGTCACAAAGATGTGGCATATGATTACCAGATATTATTTACAAGTGTTAAGTTGGATAAATCAGGTTAAGTTTACTTTTTCATTATTCTGAAGAAAATTAGCAGCCGACTATATAAAAATACGTTTATGAATTTAAAAAAACTGTAGGATATAAATTACTAGTAAAGTGTTATAATATTATAGCATTCATTTTTATTGCCATCGACGTGATGTCATAACGAGCTAGATAGTAGTCAAGAAGAACATAAAACTATTAACTTAACTATTATATGAAGAATGAGGCAAGAAAATAAAAAGCTAATACATTTTTGCATTACAGACTATTTAACAATTTATTATTTATTCAGGAAAATCGACCTCATGATACTTAAGGAGTGTAGTGCAAAAAAAGACAGAAAATTTTTCAACTTCAGAAGTCAGGTTTACCAAAATAGAGATGCAAAATCAGTACTACTGCTTAATCTATTCGAATATCTGCGAAATTATAAAAGTATGTTAAGTATAAAGAGTTTTTACCATTACCTTTGCCAGCATCTTCAAATTAGCCGTATTTTCGTACTATTTAACGTAAATATTAATTTGTTTCTTCAATCTACCAGTTAGTATAACATTATAGCTTTTTAGTATAACTATGAAACAAGTCAATTGAAAAATATTTTAGTCAGCCCTAACCGGCAAAAAGATGCATGTATAAATTTGACAGCTGTCGGACCATTAGTTTGTGAGTTATAGCATTTTGAGTGAAGCAACTTTTGTTATTGTGAAAAAAATTGATAAAAAGTAATTTCGCGTGTTGATAAATTATTGCTTTTTGAAAGGAAAAAATACATTTGAAGCAAAAACTTTGCTTGATGCTGAGTTTCCGGACATTGCCCCAGGAAAATGAACCATCAAGAATTGGTGCGCTAAGTTTAGACGTAGTGAAATGAGCACCGAAGACGGTGAACGCAGTGGACGGCCAAAAGAGGTTGTTACCGACGAAAATATTTAAAAAATCCACAAAATGATTTTGAATGGCCGTAAATTGAAACTAAATAAATTATCAGACACTATAAAGATATCAATTGAATGTGTACATCATATCATTCACGAATATTTGGGTATGAGAAAGCTCTGTGCAAAGTGGATGCCGCGCGAATTCACTTTTAACCAGAAACAACGACGAGGTGATGATTCGGAGCAGTGTTTAAAGATTATTGAGCGTAATAAACTCGAGTTTTTGCATCGATACGTGACAATGCATGAAACATGGCTCTATCATTTCACTCCGAAGTCCAATCGACAGTCGTCCGAGTGGACTGCACACGATGAATCCCCTCCAAAACATGGGAAAACGCAACAGTCGGCTGGCAAGGTTATGGCGTCTGTATTTTGGGATGCGCATGGAATAGTTTTCATTGACTACCTTGAAAAATGAACCTTGTTGACGGTCCAACAGCGACTATTACATAGTGTTATAGAGTCAGTGAGTGAAAACGGTGGCAAAAAAACCATGATTTGAACTTCGAATTGCTTCCTCATCCACCGTATTCTCCAGATTTGGCCCACAGCGACTAGTTCCTGTTCCCAGATATCAGAAGAATGCTCGATGGGAAGAAATTTTCGTTGAATGAAGAGGTGATCGCCGAAACTGAGGCCTATTCTGAAGCAAAGTACAAATCATACTACAAAAATGGTATTGAAAAGTTGGAGGGTCACTATAATCAGTGTATCGCCCTTGAAGAGAATTATGTTGAATAAAAAAACTAATTTTGCCAAAAAAATTAGTTTTACTATGGTAGACCGGGGACTTTTCAGTTGACCTGTTATACCTTACAGTTCCTTAATGCCTTACTTATTAATACATACATTTTCATATTTTTTACTGTTAATTTTTTGTCAGTTTAGTCAACTTATTGAAGTATAATGTACCTACTCTTAAATAACTTAAATTCACCTAAAACATTTAAGTTAATCTAAGTTGACCAGAAATGACCGATCATGGCAGAAGTTAGGACATGCACAAAGAGTAAGCCAATAACTCATGCTTTTTACTGTCACTAGCACTTTTACGGCTGAAGGGTGGTGATTCGTATTTTTGCGCCCCCCAGAAGTGTTGTGTACTCATATACTACTGAACATTACCCAACTAGGATATTCCCCCAGTATCACTTTAATGAAAAGATATATGAACGAGTGCCGTAAAATAGGTTTTACGTTCAATGAAACAACAACAAGACTTGCAACAACTATTTCAACTGAAGAAAACGTGCGCCGATTGCGTAATTCCCTTACTGCAGCTTCACAGTATTCTTTACCTATTCGGTGTTCTAGATATATCTATTAATCTAATTAGTGTAAATTTATTATTAGATTTTGATAGAAACTTGCACTGAAGAATTAGTGGGACTATTTCCTAGGCAGATTTGGTTAAACAACGTAATTTTCACTAATGAAGCCCATTTTTATTTAGGATACGTAAACAAATGAAACGGCAAATGTTGGGCTACAAATAACTGAAAAGAAAAGCATTAAATATACTTAACTGTCTAATATGCTTTATAAGCCTATTTTTACGTATCCAATTTAAAGTGTATATCAATGTGGATGTGAAATATTTGGAGACCATTTTATAGAAACATTAAAGCCGTTAAACTTTTGGTATTATTCATTCAACAATTATTTTTATTTTCTTTATAACTCTTTGAAAAATTAACTTTCCCACTGGACACTCTGTATATTGGAAAAGGTAGTTTGTTCACTCTAAATCCCAATAAGCAAGTATAAAATCCATTATAGTTTTTAACAGTATTGTTAGAGTGTAATTGGATATTTTTAACACAATAAAACTCTTTTGTTTGAAATTACTATAAACAATATAACAGGCTCTATATTCAGCTCTACATTCACTGGATTCAACAAAACAAAAAAAGGAAAAGTGACGAAAACTTCATAACTCAATCTACTGCATTTTTACTATTAAATAGAATATCTAATTCATGCTGCTGCATATGAGATGCAAATTTGTTTTGTTTCATTGAACAAATGAGTAATCGTCATTATCAAGTAATTTTATGTGTTTGATATACAAAAACGAACGTATTGTTTTTGGCTTTTTCATATTTTGTTGAGTTATTAATGTGTATTAATTGCAACGATCACTTATACAACTAAATTATTTTAACCTAGCAATGAAAAAACTATTAAATTTTAAGTAAATCGGATGAATACTCAGTTTTACATTTTTATCATATCAGAAACAGTCAACTCAAATACATCAGAAAGTGTGTTTGAAAAAAATTAATGAAATTTATAACGGAGATAAAAGTAGACAGTTCGTTTGAATTTTAACTATATTCTCCCAAACAGTAGCACCTTATATGCTGTAATATTACAATGTCCTACAAGTATATATTATGAATCTAGAAATGTTTTTGTGTAATTTAACCAAGTAAAATATATTGGAAAAATCTAAAAACACGACATAACCTTATAACAAATAATCACCAAACATATAACAATACTAACTTTAAATCTGCTAAAACAGTTGATGGTGCCCAAGGCCAAGGAAGTGTTATCTTCGCCAATGAACACAGCCAAAACCAAACGCTGACCATACGTAAGTATTGAAAATAATTAATCTACATATAAGAATGTTTATATTTATTACCAGAAGGTGGCACCAACAGTTCGGGAACTATAAATATTAGTGGAAGTGAAAGTCAAGAAAACGGAGAAATTGAAACTCAATTAAATAGTAATAGAATCATCGTTGGACAAGGTAAGATAATTATAGAAACCTTTTACCTCAATAGAATTAAATTGAAGCGCCAGTAATTAATTTAGAAAAATCTCCTGTCGGCATTGTATGTTTTCAATGAAACTATTTATGTCTGATACATTGTATTCCAGGCTTTTGTCTGTTTTGATTTTACTATGCCAGACAAGATATTAAGCCTGAAAACCTTATTGATTAAGTTCAGTAATATAAAGGATATGCTTTACGAGCATTGTACAACATGAAATGGGTAGAATATCTATTATTTGATTTACATTTACAATGTTCTGCAAAAATATAATATGTTTTTAATAAGATGTGTGTTACCGAATTAAGATGTGAAAATGTATAAACTTAGGTGGGCTGTACCAATGACTATTTCTTTATTTCCTTGCAGCTTACATTATCTGATCCTGTTTATTTATATTACTAAAGAGTTACCCTACCTTAGGGCTAACTATTATTTATTACATGTTATTAGCATTTATTTTTTGAAAAATAATTTATCTCGAATAAAATTGACCAAGAAACTTTACATTTATCTCCTTGGCACTTGTTTTTTTATATTATGAGTTTTTTACAGTGGATAAAAGCATCTACTACAGAATTTGTCTTAGATCTTACATTGAAAATTGAATTTTGTGTACCGAATAACATAAAATGTAGCATAGTTAATAATGTCCATTCTATGCAGATCACTATTTCTGAAGTACTACAAGGCCTCCACAATACTTATAAATTATATCCAGATTGCTTTTCTAGACACAACCCAATATCTGCATACCATATGCCCATATAAGCTTTATTTATACAGCAGAACTTACAATACTATATAAATTCTTCTATATAACCAATTGCTAATTGCTTTAAAGTTAATATACAGTTATTCTTTCTTCATTTTTACATGAACTCTTCGGACGAAAAGTTGTCCAATATTAATCCTTTTTTTATCACTCTTAGTGGTTGCACAATCTGGCCAATTGGCAATAAGTATTTCTTATGTATATATTTAGTTAATTAGCGAGTACATTGGGAGTACATTTATTTATAAAGAAAAATAAGTGGCGACTTGTTGAATCGACGGCATAAATACTTTCATTCGTTAGCCGACTTAATTATTAATTGGCACAATGGTTAAGATGAGAGGATATTAATACTATTGCGACAGTTACGGGTTCGAATACTGTTGGAGCATGGTTGTAAATTTAAGTTTATGGTTGTTCTTAATTGTTAATGTACAAAAAGCAAGAGTGCAAAATCCTAAAATGAAAATAATCCAAGTTACGCCAGTAACCAGGCGGGCTAAGGCCGGATGTCTTCTAGGATGATTTTTTTGATTAAGTCGGTCACTCGCCACTAGGTAGTTTTAATGCCGAGGACCGTGGTTCGGACCCCACGTTAAGCAGTAGGTCCGTTCCAGATAATCGCTAGTAGGTAAAAAGGAGACACAAAAATATAACAAAAATGCATTCGTTATATTTTAAATCAGTCACTAGCATACAGAGTTCTTAGTATATCCAGTACCCTACTAATCGCTCAATAGAACATATGTGCACAATATATTCAATGGGAAAATTTAAACTTCAAAGTGTTATAAAACAAAAATAAATGTTTAGTGGCGGAAACTACAGCTTATTGCGAGAAGGGTCCAAAAACAAGTCAACAACGACATCAATCTTATATTATAACCAGTTGCAATCAATCGTCCGTCGTAGTCGCACCAGTCCGCAACGAAGGAAAATGTAACGTGCTTCTTGGTTAAACTAAAAAATTCAAACTTGACATTTCGTGTAGATCATACCAAAATTAATTATGAATGACTCCAACCGAAACAACAATATTATTACGCATTCGCTTCCCTTTTCAGCTGTACATATACCAAAATATCAAAATATCTTAAAAGCACTCCTTTAAACATTTTCGAACTTTCCTTTTAGATATTTTACAAAAAACTAGAGCACCTTGAAATATGTACATATATTTATAAATTGAAAAACACTTTTTCCATTGTCCTTAAGTTATGATATCTAGCCTGAGAGCAAAACGGGGTTGAAGGCATAAATGGGGCATAACGGCGTAACAAATAGCCGACCATATATAATCTGTTCGCATTCACCTGAGTTAAGTAGACATATAGAACAAGGTGGGTAGGCGAGGGGAGGGTGGTATGTTAAGGAAACTACAGGGCCAGCAAGCGATTTATCTCCGACCACGCGGTTTCTGGAAAAGTGAACATGGAAAACTTTCACTCGAACCGGTGCCATAACAATGGAGTCCAAGGCTGTACGAATTAAGGCTCTCCTCGATTACGTATTCGGTTTTGATCGTGAGCGAGCCGCCCTTCCCCCGGCCTACTTCTGTTCGTGTTACGCTCTCCGGCTAATAGAGTTATGAATATGGAGACTGATAGATTCGTGAACGCTGTTGGACAACGCATGTTCAAGGATGAAAGTTTTATTATGTGTAACACTTTCGGGCTTTTTTTCTTCAAATATGTAGGTCAATGCGGTTGTTTCTATTTTCAGACATTCCTTATCGGGAACAATTTAGCTCTTGCACGTTTTTATTGGCCACTACAAATTTATAGTTACAGAGTAGCTTAAAATTGAATACAATTTTTAAGATTATCACGAAAAAGAAAAGCGGTTAAGTGTATGATTAAATGACCCATTTAATTTTAACTTTAACGCCAAAATCCTTATTACCACTAACTTTCAGTGTCTTTAAATAAAAAAGTAATTTTACTCAAATTAAAGTAAATGTAATTGAATATCACATAATACGCAATTGAATATCTCATCGATATAGACTTCTCCAAAACTGGATCAGTCAGACTCCAGAACTATTTTGGCTATATTTTTTTCTGAAAGATATATTATCTAGACCAACTAGTTATTTATAATTGCATAATAAAATAGTATTTAATTGATATAAATAATATAACCAAACAATAGTATCAGTCAGATATAGCCCATCCAAAGAAGTTTTGAACATATGTCGCAATGTATCAAATTTGAGTTTCAACAAAATTCTAATCTAAATAAAATAATTAAACAAAAATACTGTTATCAAATATAATTTATTTTAATATATATTATATATTTACATATATTTAATCTCTGATAAAGCTAACATGAAGCTGATCTTGATTCGTCACCCGCTTCGTATGAATGGTTTTTTCTCGGTAATTTCAAGATTATATTTTTCATTTTTTGAGATATTTCAGTGACCGAGTCCATACTAATATTCAGTGCAGCTGCAACACGTCAAAAATATTTTCAATAGAAATCGCAGCAAATTAATATTTAACATTAAAAATGCTTACTTCTCTAACAAAGTTTACTGGCAAGAGGGTCCTCCATTATCTCGTTCATGTTCAAAATAACTGATTAGAGACGCCATCTGTTCTATCTGGCTTCGGAATTTTCAATCAAAGTACTAATAACATAAGCATCGAAATTTATCAAAACAAACAAAGCATTAAAACAACGTTAAGCGGTTTATAACCTCATATCACTATTGTTTTGAAGAATTTTGCATACGTTTGAAAACCGGACGACTTTGACCGGATAAACTATTCTTAATTATAGCCCCCTCAGTTATTTTTAATTTCTTCTTATAAGTTAGACAAGCAATGAACAATGAAGTAATGTGTTGTGTTTTCATTAAAGCATATTTGTCTTTTTACATTTAATTGATGGAAAGTATTGCTGTGGTTACGTTTCAAGTCATTATCTGGATGTATTTTTGGTATTTGGAGTATTGTATTAATAGCGCGGGCAACGATAGTAGATTCCACAATCTTAAACTTCCACCTATTTAGTCTATAACCAATTATGTAACTTAAAACACCATTTATGATCACCACAACACTCGACCAGGCTTTAAAATATTTCATCACCTAAAAACCTCACCTGGGTCACCATCGCCTAAGAAATGCTAAACTGTGGGCTCCTAATGAATAATTTTTAAGTTCGTATAAAATAAATAACTTGATATATTGAAAACAATATTACCGGTTCGAAAAATCCATCAGAATTATTTCTGAGCTTCCTGATTTATCAAATAAAATTTAACTGAAAGCCCGAGCTTCTGTCGTCCTTAATTAATATTATGGTCCTTAATAATATTACTATTATTAATAAAATAGAAGCCATATCAGCCAACTGCGCATGCGCCATTCCCACCAATTCTACTACCAGGACTCTCTCATAATTGTGGAGTCTCATTTAGTCCTCTCTCGTAGTACCATTTGTATTTGATTTCCAAATAGGCTTTACCTAAATTCAGCGCAATCACTTCAACAATCAAATTTTCATTTAAGCCATAACCCTTTCACTGAAGTATTCTATTTAGATCTGCAAATAGACAGTAGTCAGATCCAGATTATAAGATGCATGACAAAGTAATTCGAAGTGCAATTCGTTCAATTTGACAATCGTTTTTTGTCCATTGCCTTAAAAATAGGGAAAGTACTTTCACTGAAATCATATAACTTTTAAACTTAACTCCAGTTTGCTATTAAACTTTGACACGTGTCATTTGAATGTCAGATCTGAGACTTGTTGAGTTACATATAAATCTTTATTTCAACCTAAAATAAAACGTAACATTTTCCTTGGTTTATAACTACATCTGACCTAAATTAACTTTCACAAACATTAAACTATTAACAAACTAGGTTTTTAATTGTCCTTAGTAATTCAGCGATCTATTTAATGAGACATTAGTATTTATTAGGATAGTTATTATCCACAAGACATGTAGGTTACTTCAATAACTGCTCTCGTGTGCAAGTTATTGGGAAGTATACAGACTAAGACTAATTATACTCGTTATGGGTTCTAGAAGGATATCACGCTGTGTCACTTCATTAAATATATAGTGAAAAGCATTTAGCACGCGGCATTATATTTTGGAACCATTGAACGACTACTTGGATTCAGTAGGACTAAATAAACTTAAATACTGACATGTGTAACAATATTATGTTATCTTATGTTAACGTTTCTCTAACCAATAATTTGGATTAGGTTGTTTAATTTTAGTCCTTAAGGGAACTATTATATATTTACGGACGTATCTACAGAGTTATATCTGCCATCTTCGGATTATCGCAGATATACTTATAGAGAGACTGTACTTTTTAACTATTATATTTTTTGTGTATCCAGCTAAAATATGTTTCCAGTGGCAGATTTGATTAGGTTTACAATCATTTGATACACGCCAACAATCTTGCTAAAAATGACCTGACATTTGATTAATTATTTTTAAATAAATTCGTTTCAGTTTCAACAATAAATTATTGTATATTAATTTTTAAAAATCTACTCGAATATAATCACTTCCTTTCCAATTCGGTAGGATCTACGGCTGCTTCAGGACAGGACCTTTACTTCGTCGCATCCGGACCACAAAATCCCGAAGAGTCTTTGTTAGGCAACACCGATGACCTGCCTAAAAACTTAGTTGGCCCTGATTTCAATCAATCTGAAATAACCACATTTAGTCCAGTAACGGACCGCACCAAAGAAGTATATACTCTTAATTTAATATAAACTGTTATTAGTTGTAATATCTAACACTAACATCCAATAACTTTACAGATTCCAGACCTGGACACAGGCAGTGGCGAATACGATTCTTCGCCAAATATCCCAGATGTTGTCTACGTCAATCCTAATCGAGGACCACAAGGACCTAGGGGATATCCTGGACCACCTGGGGCACCTGGTGCTATCGGGCCTAAAGGTGATACAGGCCGGAGAGGCTTCGATGGAGTCTCCGGTGTTCCCGGTCCTCCGGGACACGTCTTTCTAATACCGGTAGGTATCGCCTGCTACTAATGCCCTTAATTATTGGCAAAATTTAAGGTATAACAAGGATATATCATGATTCTATACTATATTATTGTTTATTTCTAGACCAATCAGCAAGGAAACGAAAAAGGACCTGATCAAGCCGTGGAAGCTTTCCAGCAAATGTTAGCTCAACATATGGTAAATTATCTCAAGACCATTAACAACTATAATTTAAACTGCTTCAATTTAATTTGTTCGTAGATGTCAATGAGGGGTGTCGACGGACCGATGGGTTTAACAGGTTTACCTGGTCCTCAAGGGCCACCGGGAGCTGATGGCGTAAAAGGAGAACCAGGAGAAGTAGGGGAAGCGGTAAGTTTTGACTTAAATTTAAACAAGTTGAACAGGTCGATTTATATCGATATTACGCAGACAATAGTTGTAATTGACGAGATACTTATTGCATTGGATAAATAATAAATTGCCAGCTTCGTTGACGACTTCTGCGACGTCGACTCCTGCTGTTGCGATAGTCGCGCGTTCGAATCCTGCTGTGGAATGGATATACTTTATGCCTGTGATTATAATTGTAAATGTCTTTAGACAAGAATAGAATTTCCGTCAAGGAATAGCCATCTCAGTCACGCCAGTAACCAGGCTGGGTAAGACCGGATGTCCTCTGGGATGGTGTCTAAGTTAGTCACTGGCCAGTCGATAAACCTTTCCAGGTAAACCCTCGAGGTAAAAAGGAGACTTTAAAATATTCAAACCAAGAAAATAATTAATGGTATTATTTATTGAATTACTTCACTTGACGTAATAAGTTTACGGTAGTATTTTCTGAATAATAATAGAGGTAACAGAAATAGTTTGTGTCTGCTAAAATTACTTCAAAACGCTTACATGCGTTCTAATTAAATTAAGGGATTTAGTATATACTTCCCAATAATTTAAATATATTCCGGTCCAATAAGTACTTAGCTTCACCGACCGATAGCGCCATTATCGAAAGAGAAATTTACTATTCTGAAGTACGTTCTCGTAGACGAATCAAACTCGTAGTCTTGTTTTGGCCGCGTATGGAAGTGGGCGTGTCCGGGGATTCTAGAAAAATGGAAAAAGAGCTAGTATGTGATTCGAAATGAAAAAGCGCTTACGACGAGTCTTCTCCTTCGATGGTAACCATCGAAAATTAGTTTGACGAGTTTCAAAGAGGTCGCACGTCGGTTTTTGATGAGCCATGGCCCAAGTGCCCCGAAAATGACTGCCACGGGTGATAACATGACAAAAATCTACGATCTCGTATTGGCAGACCGCCGATTGAAGGTGCGCGAGAGACCTGAAACAGTGACAGTAGGCATCTCAAAAGACCACGTACGCAATATCCTGCGATGAGTGCCGCATTTGCTCACTTGCTTGCATAAGAACAACAGCGAGACCGCTTTAGTGCTTCATGCTTTGAACAGTGTTTGACGCTGTTTCAGAGCAACGCGAAGGAGTTTCTGCGTCGTTTCGTGACCATCGATGAAATATGGATCCACTGGTACACCAGAAACCATGGAATCGCCGAATTGCAGAAAAAACGATTTAATTCGACAAAGTTCTATTCTACCATGACAACGCTCCAGCTCACACCTCCGCAAACGCCAAAACCAAATGTGACCCGTGCGACTTCTTTTTGTTTCCGAACTTGATAAGTCACTCGCCGGGCATAAATTTGAGCCAAATGAGGAGGTCATCGCCGCCACAAAGGTCCAATTGGCTAATCTCGATATAACGTATTTTTCAGACGGATTAAAGAAGTTGGAGCATCGCTGGGTCAAGTGTATCGAAATAAATCGTAATAAAAATAAAATAAATCGTAAAAAATATAAGTATATATATAAATATAAGTATATATAAGTATATATATTTCTATACTACATATAGAAATTATTTTCTTAAGAACTTTGTATATAGTAATAAAATCCAATCGAATAGAGATCTTACTCAAACGAGTCTAACAGACATGCTATGTTCCTTGACATTTTCTTTGATATTTCCGCGAGTTAAAGTGGTCAAAGGTTGTCCATAACGATGTTCTCGACAAACCCTTAAATCCGACTTAAACGCTCTATGTCACTCGTAGACACCGGTCTATTTCAATTAAATTTATTTACCATAAACGGACGACATGTAAAGAATTAAATTATTGCATTCAATAATTGCTCTGTCATTTCGGTGATCAGAATTAATCTCTTTAAATCATGTTGTTCAACATCACCTGATTTCATTTTATGGGATTATCTAAAGCCAATGATCTAAACCAGCAAACCCACAATAACCCAAGCATTGAATGGGGAGATCCAAAACATCAATTCAGTAACATTCATATAAGATGGGTATTAAACATGTCGACAAAAGAGTACGTACGTGATAGCAAAAGCTGAGACAATTTCCCTGATATGTTATTCCATACAAGTTATGGAATATGGAAGGATAAAACTAAAAGTTTTTATTTTTCGGAAGGAACTAGCGACGTGTTGAACGGCGGTACAAAATGAAACTGAGAGTTTAAATATATTCTAATACAAACTAAACCCTTATGTCTAGACGTCGCACTCACACTATACAGTCTTAACATAAACACACTACCTCATTCCTTCCAAATGCATAGTCTCCATAGCCAGGGCCGTATCAGTATCGCAATATAACATATATAGCCATAGTCTATGTAGATTGTGATTCAGTAATATAATTACAATCTAAAAAACAACTGTATTCTTTATTTACTTCAAATTTTGTGTAAACTTTAGAACACCCTGTATTATTTGAAGATTTCTCCCCTTAGAACCGGTGTTTCAGTTACATTGATAGATCACAAAATATATACAGTAACAAGTCTGCTATTGTATAATATAAATTCGTAAATATATGGCCTATATAAAAGTATAATTTATGGCAACATTAAGAGTTCCATAAAACTAACCCCGTTCCCTGTTCAACACTAAAACAAGTCTGTATCGTATGTTGATTGGTTCGTCCTCTACGTAAGAACGCGAAACCTCCACCCACCATCTGAGAAAAACACGTGTACCATCTTACAATAAAATGATTTGTATTTTTGTCGCTTAAAATTTAACTTGAAATAACAATTCTGACCTCGTTTGTCACAACCACCACACAAGCTCGGCAAAAAGGCCAGCAGGAAGTCGAAATTTTAATTAGGCCCAAACCGAAAAAATATTTACAAGAGCGGGAAGTTTCGTCAATGTACTTTAAGTTGACTCAATTTTACTTATCATAAAATTTAAATAATTAACTATTGTGTCTTCTTTAGGTATCAACTCGAGTTTTGATTAAAAAAACGAGGACAGTTGAAGATATTTAAAAAATCTAGAGTCCATTTATTTGGGAAAAAAAAATATTTTATTTTATTATATGGTAAAATTCCTTTCGATAAAATAGACTATGCACATCATCAAAATTTACAATCTTACGCATCAAATTTAAGTTTTGATCATAGAATAAAAAAACTTAGAAGCGCATCTCTTATGTTAAAATTGGTTCTAATTTACACTCGAAATCCCCGAGTAGTTACGGCGGGAAATTTAAAAATGTTTAGCGGGAGTTTAAAAAAATATATTTTAATTTTACTGGAAAAATTAAAAAATAAATATATTTAAATATATTTTATTGATATATTACTATTGCATTAATTTTCCTTGACCATAAAGACATTGATATAATCACAGAGATATCTCCACTACCCAAAACACGTAATCCACTGATATTGTCTTTTCTCTAATATTTAAAACAAACCTAAAACAAATACTAAAATAAGATAACATAACCATTAATGGTTCTGTTGTATTATTTTTTAGAATCAACTAAATTAACAACCTACCTAAATTGAGGTACATTTTATCAAATATGACAGCAGTTCAGTGTATACAGTCAAGTTTCTGAACGAATGACCAAAATTAGAGGTTACTACTCCAGCAACAAAAAGCAACCTTATTCAGTATCTGCATTAATGTTCTTCTAGAAGGCAAGCAGAATATCTTCGATAACAGTTTATATCCTCTGCCACTGCATTTCAATAAGGATAAAGCCATTAGTTTTTCATCCTACCTGAAACGAAGCTAATGGGACAGGCTGAGTTATCCGTAAATGAACATATAAATTTCAAGTTAGAACCTCCACTCTCTAATAATAAACATAAGTTTCTTATTATGTACTTACTTCTGGGTCTCGTTGGGGTAGAAGAATCTCCTATATATCTATCAGCCTCAAAAAACTTATGTGATTATAATATTGCCATTGATGGCATATTTTCCTTGTCTTGTAGTAAAGATAAAGAATCTCAATAAATATAGCTTAATTATTTCAATGCAATAAATCATTACTATTTAATAAAATACTTACTATTTAAATTACTGGTAGGAATTACATCTTGTTTCAGTCATAGCTTTCCACATTTTGGTCTATAGTATTCAACTTTAAAATGATTACAAACTTTCCTGGACCTACATAGGAAATCGTAAGAGATCCCGATAAGGTTTTCTTTTTATTACACTAATAAATTAAAATACACGGAATAATCTAAAGCAATTGTCAAATATATATAACCACATACCGAAAAACTTGACGTAAATAAACAACACAAATTATATCACCTAAAAATGGCCGTTAACTGTTTGGGTTAGAATTATTAATATCGATGCCAAACGAAAGAGAAGCACACATATAGCCATTTAGTTTTTTTTATGCATATAGCTGTTGCATTTCGAGGAAACGGGGATTTCGAAAAGCTTAAACGTGGGACCCGATATTTCCATATAATTTTCACTTCTAAATTTCTTTATTATGGTTTTGGTTTATATTGACTCCAACATAACAATATACTAATGTAAATAATAAAAAATAATGAAAATCACATACAATACAATTTATTTTAACATTATAGTATATCTAATGTATATATAATCGAAGTATTTAAACTACTATTAAACAGCCACAATAACTTTTAGGTTAGGGTTGCTTTATTATATTTACATTTAACTTTTTTACACGCCATCTATGAAATAGAGTTCCAAGTGAATTTATGTATGTAATAAAAAGTAATTAAAAATTATATATCAAAGTAATATATTTTAACTTCATTATAGAGCATATTTACCTTTTTACATTTAGTTCCTGTGTTTCCTCGTTAAGTCATTTTGATATATTTGAATATCTCCTAAGTTTCTCCTGTTAAAAATATAATTTACAAAATTATATTTAATAATTACATTTTTCCTAATGCATTTGTTATATCTGTCTAATGATGATGTATATTCTAAACAATTACACAAATATCAATTCCTGACTGACTATTTAATGAATTTGGTATTTTTAATCAGAATTATTACAAATTTTAAACAATAGTTTAGTAGTAAAAATATATCAAAACAAGGTCTAAAAGAACGTCTGCCGGTTTATAACCACTGATTATTGTTATTAATATTTTGAATAATTTTGCAGATATATGATAAAGGTGTCGACCAATACCACCACAAATGGGATTTTATTTTATTCGAATTATAGACCCATTCGGTTCGTACGCATCACCCTTTATTCTGTCTCTTTTTAAGTAATGTGTGAGTAATACTAATTAGGAATATGAGAAGCAAAAATCCATTCCGAATTTAAAACGTTTTTAATTTTAAATTTTTTTACGTTTTTGCAAACCGAATTTGGCGATACACATTGATGGCATGTATTAACTGTTTAGTTGGAAGGACTATAAATATTCAGCTTCCGTTTATCTGTAGAAATCAAATAGTAGTCAATAGATTGATCTGAATTTTTTACAGAATACTGCATTTCAACAAAAAGGCTTTTTTATACTTTTTATCTCCGATATTCCAACAGAAATGGAAGATTTAGCTTTAGTTTTAGCTGCTGCGCTGACTTATAATTTAATTGGTTAATTGAAATTTCTATTATAGTGACCTACAAAGAACATATATTGTTATGAAGACATTTAATTGATTCTTTGAAATTTGCTGCACCTTTTCAAAAGGCAATACAATTTGGTACTATTCAAATATTGAATGCCTTTGCATTAGAAATCTTCGTGTAGTATAGTCACATTTACTTTCAATGTAATTTTGACATTGTTCAATTTGAATACATATGCAATATTTCCACTTTTTTTGTTGATAAGAACTGGGTAAAATATATGTAAATTTTTTTTATAACATCTTTATTAGATACACTTAGTACAATCTTAATTATTATTATTACAATTAATTTATTACTACTTTTCCTATGTGCTTGGATTAATTAACAAGCAAGACGAGTACGAGAAAATACATCAGTATGTATTCCTCAATTATAAAATTATAATTATTTATTAATTATTAACTTATAGCTATAGTTTACACTAACAATATACACTAAATGTTCACACAAGTTCGTATGGTTTTGTTCGTTTCAGTCTCCTGACATCCTGTGCGCTGTCCAGCAGTTGTATTGCTTCCACGTTAGAATGATTTAGTAATCTTCTTTCGTGTTTCAAGGCGAAATCCTGCACAACTTCGCAAATCCATTTGATTTCCAGGTCATCGTGCAGTTCTTCATTGGTTACATAGCGATAGGCATTGGTAATCAATCGAAGAATCTTGTTTTGACAGCGCTGTATGATTAACTGATTTGAATATTTAGTGCAACCCCATATTTGCACCCCATAGGTCCAAATTGGCTTTATAATTGTATTATAGATCAACCTCTTTGATTTTAGATCAAGTTGGGAGTATCTTCCGACTAACCAGTACAGTTGTTTTATTTTGGTTCTAATCTGTTTTGCTTTTTGTCTAACGTGATGCTTCCAATTTAATCTACCGTCAAGATGGATTCCAAGGTATTTTGCTGATTCTGCTTGAGGAATCGGGCATCCATTGAGTGATATAATTAAGTTTTTATTATTTCGCCTTAATGCAAAATTAACGTGGACAGATTTGGAGCTATTAAGTTGAATTTTCCAATCTTTTGTCGATTTGTAGATTTTGTTGACTGCCACTTGCACTTTTTCTATTGCCCTAGGCAGAGATATATCTTTTGCCATAATAACTGTCATCAGCAAAGGTTCCAAGAAGTGTTTCTTTTGTTGTTGGAATGTCAGCAGTGTAGAGCAGGTACAGGAGAGGTCCTAAGACGCTACCTTGTGGAACTCCAGCCGAGATATTTTTAAATGTCGCGAACGCCTTTTCGTGCGATACTCTAAATTTTCTTCCGAATAAATATGACTCCAGCAATTGACAATAGTTACGCGGTAACAATGTGCTAATCTTACAGATTAATCCCAAATGCCAAACCCGATCAAAAGCTTGTGAGACATCCAGGAATATTGCAGGGCAGTATTTCTTTTCTTCAAACGCTCTTTCAATAGCCGCAGTTACTCTGTGCACTTGATCGATAGTTGAATGGTGATTTCGAAAACCAAACTGGAAATCTGATATTGTTACCAAATGTTTAACACGTTTATATATCAACTTCTCAAATAGCTTTGATATTGCAGGTAGTAGCGAAATAGACCTGTAAGATTCGACTTGTTCTGCAGGTTTGTCAGGTTTTTTGAGCATAATTATTTGTGCAACTTTAAAGCATTCCGGGACATGCTTCAGCCTTAAACAGGCATTAAATATATATGTCAACATAATGATTGCTTTTTGTGGCAGCTCTTTCAATAATCCAGGTGAAATGTCATCTATACCAGGTGCCTTTTTAGGATTCAGGTTATCAATTTCAGTGGCAACTTCCAGTGGAGAAATTAAATTTAGATCTACATCGGGTTGATAAATAGGGGTTGTATCCATGGTAGATTCTATATCATTAGGCCGAAAAATGTTAGCTAAATATTCTGCGAACAATTCAGCTTTTTCATTGTCGCGTCGAACCCATTCATTTCGATCATTTTTAATTGGCGGTACTCGAATAATTGGTCTTTTAAATCTTCGACTTACTTTCCATAGTGAATAATCTTTGTCCGCTTGTGGCCTTAATTCACTTAAATACTTTTGAAAGCAATTCTGTTTATACTCTTTGATCTTTTGATTCGTTTGATTACTAATTCTATTAAACGTAGTTTTGTCAGCAGCATTTCTGGTCCTGTGCCATACTCTTCTAGCTTTTCGCCTTTCTTTTATCATTTCTCTAATTTCGAGGGGGTAAAGTACTTCATATTCTGATTTCTCTCTTGCTATTGGGGTAGCATCTTTTGCAGCTGACCGAATTTGTTCAGTTATATGTTTGGTTTGTTGCTCAAGATCATCTATAGTTTTAAGTCTTACTTTTAAACTGATTTGTTCCTGCAGAAGTGAAACAATGCCAATAAAAAAAAACAAACAATAGTATGAACCATTGAATGAGCCAGTGTATGGGCCATAGTAAGGTGGCTATAAAATAAATAAATATTGTTTTATATATATTCTAAAGTCTCCTTTTTACCAACGGGAATTTATCTGGACTGGACCTACAGTTTAACGTGGGCTCCGAAACACGGTCGTCGGCATTAAGCCTACCTACTGGCAAGTGACCAACTTAGAAATGATCCCAGAAGATATCCGGTCTTACCCAGCCTGGTTACTGGCATGATTGGGATCATTTTCCTTGTTGGATTTTATACTCTTGCCTAGGACAATCACAAATATTAAACAATCATATACATAAATTTACGATCATGCCACTGCAGGATTAGGACCCGCGACTATCGCAACAGTAGGAGGACCGTCCTGTCGCCTTTACCACTGCGCCAACCAAGTCGGCTAAATATCAATTTGTTCGCGGGTCAAGACATATCAATTTAAACGAACCAAAAAAATGACTTAAAAAACACGATCATACTGTCATCTATTCAAAGTTTTTTTATATATGCGTCATGGAAATTTGTAACGTCAAAACATCGCAAGGTTGCCGCATCAACTCTGAGTTCAGTTTGGCTTTAACATACAAGAAAATTCTAATCTAAAAATAATTGAACAAAAATGTTCAATTAAAAATTAATTAATTTATTAATATCAAAACTACAATTAAGAACACAGATATAATAGTTTGTAGGTTAGAGTTGTTTTATTTACATTCAACTCTTTTCCACACCACCCATGAGGTGGAGTTTCTAGGCGCGTTTTTTTATATAGTGGTATCCCCCTAATCTCTCTAATTAATGATTATATATCAAAGTAATGTATTTTGCTTTCATTCGAGGGCATATTTACCTTTTTACGTTTAGTTCTTGTTTTCTTTGATGGTGTATTTACTTGTCAAGTCATTTTGGTATCACTGTATATTTTATTTCTTCCGCTACTATCTGTGTACACTATTCTTCATAAAATTAATCACTGAATTCAGTCTAACACATTTACCATATCTACAAAACAGTTAATATTCATTCTCTCATACATTCTAACCTAATGCTAATTTTTAATTCTGAACAATTACAATCATATCTGCGCACACAAATCTTTCACGCAGGAATAAAGCCATTCTTATTTCCTACTTGAATAATAATATATCTGCAATTAATTATTGATAAATATAATGACCAACAAAACCTAATCGAATGCTATTTAACTTTTACCTTTTTCCATCAGTTTTTGTTGTCTTTACACTTTTTTGTTACTGTCTTGCCAAGAGTGCCCCAATAAACCATTTTGAAATATCCAAGTTTCATCAAGATACACAAATTCAAATAATTTATCTTCCTTGATTTTATTGTAGGCCTTTAAAAATGTAATTCTTTTTAAGGCAATGTCTGGAAGTTCCATTAAACCTCTCCGAGGGTTTATATATATATATATATATATATATATATATATATATATATATATATATATGAATATATTTGTGTTCACATAAATCAAAAAGTAGTCGATTGGCATAACTTGAAACTTGAACGGTACGTGCTAAGCATTTTAAACTTTCAACAAGTTTAGATAAAAACAATTTTAAGTGGATTAAAATCATATTCATCAAAATCATATTCTATGCATAACATCCAAGAAAATAAATAAATAAAAGTATTTGAAAGCTTAAAAAGAATTCAATCGGCAAACACAGTTTCTGAACTTATCGACTTTTGTCAATGAGAAGTAACATCCAGAAAATGTAGTTTTGACCTTCAAGTAAAAGGAATTTATTAAATACAAATTATTAGGGGCTGGCGATCCCTTCCTGATTTTCCTTTTTTCATCAATAATTTGCGATAAACCAATGGTTGGGTGCCAATCAGAATTGACATTGCCCTAAAAATGTTTATCATATCACCAGTTTTCAAAAAGATAAAAGAAAAAATCTTTAGCTGGATTTTATTGGATACAAGTTATTGATTGAATACATAATTTCAAGAAAACATTTTTCTGAGCTAAATCTGACAATATATTGTAAATTGTAAACGAACTAATCTCTAGTTGTTGTTATACCCAAGTTGGCTTATCTCACAAGTACCTTGTCTTGATAATTAATGTCAAAAAGCATAATAAGTCTATGAAACGACAATATTCATAAGTTAGTTGCGTTTTTGCGCTGAGACGCAATTTTCAAGTCAAAAAAATTAAAACACATAAGGCTGTTATGTTATGTAACACCGTAGCTAAATATGTAGTTTAAATTAGAAGAAATAAAATATAATAAAGTAAATTAGAATTAATATAAGTAGGTATAAAACAATAAGTTTAATGTAAATAAGTTATTAGACACTCATATATGTTGTCAATCTGAAAACATATTCTTAGTTTTTTAAATGAATATAAATTAAGAACTACATAGTTAAATTACGCTAGAGAAATTAACCATTACCAAATTATATACAAAAATTGTAAGAAAACTCTCTCTAAAAATATTTTTAAAAATTTATAATTCATTATATATGATTATAGGGACCTAGAGGACCAAGAGGTCAACAAGGAATACCAGGACGACAAGGACGTAGAGGACCAGCAGGCAGAGATGGCGAAAGAGGACTTACTGGTACAAAATCAACTTAAATATTCAATTTAATTAGAAAAACAATATTTCATTCTCATAACCACTTATCCATTTGATTTCAGGTCCCCCAGGTGCCAAAGGAGAACAGGGTCTAATCGGATTACCCGGTCTACCGGGAGATAAAGGCGACAGAGGCTTACCGGGAGCTCAAGGGGAGATGGGCATGCCCGGTCACGATGGAATGCAAGGAGAAGATGGACCCCCAGGTCCTCCAGGTCAACCCGGCGAAATGGTATGTATGTCCAACACAACAACATTAATTAACCCGCTAACGCAACGTGCTTTAACAGGGTCCTAGAGGATTTTCGGGACCAAGAGGAGTACCTGGTCTAGCAGGACCTCCAGGAATACCCGGATCCGAAGGAGCCCCTGGAAGCAAAGGTCATCCAGGCCCAGTAGGTCAACCAGGTACCCCAGGCCAACCTGGACCTGCTGGTCCAGTAGGACCTCCGGGTCCTCAAGGAATGTTAGGACCTCCTGGCGTTTCAGTAAGTGGAAATATGGACAAAATCATCCATAATTAAAAATAACTTACACAATGAGAAGTTCAATTAACTAAATTAACTATTTTAGAAGGTATTAAATGTTTTAGTATGTTACCTCAGATTTATTGAAATAAAAAGATGTTCATTTTGAAATAACACATCTTTTCACTATCAAATATTCCTGAAATCAAAACAGTCTGATTCAATAAATTTAAAATTATACTTACAATAAACTACTTATTAAGCTACTAATTAATAAACTACTAATTAATAAACTAATAAATAAACTACTTATAATAAAAGCATATACTGTACTTTGTAATATTACCTGCGTGCGTAAAGTATAATCATATTTTCATTTTAGAATGGCTTTTATTTTAAATAAACTTGGTATAATATATGTTATGATGAAATGTATTTCATCATTTCTACAACTTTTTCACCACCTTTCAAAAAGTTTGCTATGTGTGACCAAGCTTTCGTCAAGCAAAAGGATACATTTTCCTCTTTTAGGTTTTAATAATTCGGTTTTAATAGCTCGTAATATACTATACCTTGCTGATATCAATAGGCTTTTTCATTCAATTCGTATGGTGGCCATTTTTCCTTTTTTCCGATGTAAATCCAATGTAAATGTAATCGCATGTAAACATTTAGAAATGGTTGATTTATCAACCCTTAATCTATCTGAGAGCTTTTTGAGAATTTGAGTTGGGATTTCATGCAATAAGTTCTGCAGTTAATTATCTTTGAACTTATTTGGTCCTTCAGGCCAATATTTGTTATCAACACAGAATTACCACTTTTGAATCATCGAAAGAGAAATAGACAATTGGATATACATCATAAGTTTCATAAACTTCGGTAGCAGATTTTTCAAATAAATCACCGAAGGTAATGAATGTAGAGAATTCAGTTTTGAGCGTTCCTTAACACTAAATAATTCAGTAATACTAAATAGAAAATTGTTATTTTATGTACAATAATTCTTCTAGATTTATGGATTAATTTTAAATAACAAATTTGTTTTTAAGATTGTAGACTTGTATGAATCACTATATAGTGCGGGCTCCTTTACCATATTCAATTAAAATAGATTCCGATTTAAACATTGACAGTTACACGACAATTTCAATATTCAACAGAGTGATTAATGATTGATTGCTAAAACTAACTTATCGTGTCTAACAATGTGACTAACAATATTATCGTGTCTCGTCTCTCTGTCCAGCTCGAACACTTTTATCAGAATAAACCACTGTATGGCAACTTCGCCATATTGAAATAAATTCGTTTTCAAGGATTAGTCCGATAAAATAAAATTTTATCGATTTTTAGTAAAATAATCGATCAATGCTTATTAACGTTAACGATCTAACGGTCGTGTAAATATTACGTGTCTCGTCCCTGTTGAATACACGCGTCTTGCTCGAACACCATCCGAAGTAATTACACCCCCCACCCCCGCGGTTTATTGCCCACGCCGTTCCGTCGCATAGTCCGATAATTTTATTAAGTATAACGAGAAAACTTTGTTAGTTTGGCTGAGCATCATCATCAGCGGGGCGTCCGTATTGTTCGTCGTTTTGTCATATTTCGCGGTAAGATGACGAAATAAACGGCACCCCATTATGACGACGATACTCGACAATCCGCTCCGACTTCTAAGCTGCAGGAATCGAGTTGAGGGGAGAACGGACGGTTGGCAGTCGTTCGGTTTCGCGGCGACCTTTTGAAAAGTTTCTAATGAAGACTATCTCGTGATATATTTGATTGGACTGGCTGCGCTTTGGCTTCGGGGCGTGTAAACTGTTTTCGGAAATTGTCCCATCTCCGCCCGTTATTAAAAGGAATTATTTTAAGAATAACGACGTACCGTTATTGGATTGAGTAGTTTTGTGGAGAAAAAAGCCACGAGGAAACCAAAACACAAACAGTCATTCACTTAACAAGAGTCTATACATAATAGAAATAGAATAAATTATCTTGAATTTACAAGTTAACATAAAATTTTATTTTTTTGCTGCGAGTTTGACTACAATCATATTTCTATCTCATTTTAAAAGAAATAACTTACCCAAATAATTGTCATACTCTACACATATATAAATATATTACATTTCATATTTCATTCCCTTTTGTATCATTTTTATACCAGTTTTTGTTTTTTCCTTATCCAATTTTAATATGGAGGAACGACTCTATATAAACAACGAGCTGTGATTTTGATATAGTTTGCTTATCAAAATCACAGTTGTGCTTTTGATAAAGCACATCTAGTCATATTTATCTGAATTTAGTACAATATTGAACCCAATTTTCAAAATTAAAATAAAAATTGAATAGATACCCACCAAGATGGAATTTCCTCATATGTCTTTGCACACTAAAACTGCTACAAAACATTTTTTGAAAATATTGATAAATCAATGATTTATCCACTGCCTACTATTGATATTCAAAATATAAATGGTACAATAACAAATAAACCATAATCTAACATATATAAATGTCTCTCTTGAATTGTCTGATTCTAAAACGAATTTACAAATTGCAATACACTAAACATCTTGATGTCGTATGTACAAAAAAAAATTTAATAGACTATATGTATTAGATGCTTGCATGTATCTTGGCAAATCAAAGTAACAATGTAAACAACTAATCTAACTGTTAAATTCGATAGTTCGGCATTTCTCTTCATAAAATAACAGGTGTTATTGAGATATTCATAATATACAGATGCTCATCATGGAACGCTTCAATTTTCATCATTTTCGACATATATTACTTTTGTTGTTCAATTTGTGAAAATCTGCTGGGGAAGCCGATTAAACGCCATGGGAATATGCATCTCACAATTATCGATATTAGTTTCAATTATTTAAAAGTGGTTATTTTGATATCATTGATAACGAATGTCCTAGGTAACCAAAAAGGTTTGAAGACAACGAACACACATGTATATATACCTGTCTCATGACAACAAACTATAAATTAAGCGCTGCCTAAAATATAAGACATAATAGTGTCTAGTTATGGACCTACACCTAACAAAGACAATACACAAAATTAATGCACCTAATTTTTCACAACAAATGCTTGAATTTAGAAAAATATCACTTAAATTGAATGTACAGTCCTTGTGTAGTATAACATTACTTGTATATATAGCTTAAACTATATGTAAATCAAACTGGCAATATTTCAATCACCCATTATATAATATAAACTCCAAAAACTACACACAAACTGACCATTCGATTCGAGATCATATAACATCATCCATTTAATCTTTCCGGTAGGGTCCGCCGGGCAAACCGGGCATTCCAGGACTACCGGGCGCTGAAGGAGTTCCGGGTCCCCCAGGAAAACCGGGTAGTCCCGGCCAAAAGGGCGAAATCGGACCGACCGGCCCGCAGGGCTCCATCGGCTTCCCCGGATCGCGAGGCGTCAAGGGTAGGTCTTCACTTTCGCGTTCGTCCGACCGCAGTTCGATTTTCTTTTACGTTTTTCAAAGGTGACGAAGGTAAGAGAGGTCTCGTCGGCGAAAAGGGAGATAAAGGGGATCGCGGCCTGGATGGGGAGAGAGGGGACGCCGGCGCCAAAGGCGAGCAAGGCCCGCAAGGCAATCAGGGAGCTGCGGGACTAGAAGGACCGGAAGGACCAAAGGCTAGTGCAGTTTAAACAGTATTAACAAACAAATTCGAATCATAACGTTCAATAGGGTTACGAGGGACCTAGAGGTGAAGCTGGACAGATGGGTCCACCAGGTGAAAAAGGTCGAGAGGGGCCACGAGGTTTCAATGGTTACCCAGGTGCCACGGGCGACAAAGGAGAGAAAGGAGCTACGGGAAAACATGGATCACCCGGAGAAAAAGGAGACAGAGTGCGTATAAAGCGCTAATGTTTTAACAGCTTCATATCCCCCTAACGCCTATTTCAGGGTTATCCCGGACAACCCGGTGAGAGAGGTGAAACCGGTCCTAGAGGATTTAGAGGCGCACGGGGCCGAAGAGGGCAAGACGGTCTCCAAGGGCCTAAAGGAGATACCGGACAACCCGGACCACCAGGTCCCCAGGGTGAAGTGGGGCCACCAGGTAACGAGGGTCCGAGAGGATTTGCAGGACTTACCGGTCCACCAGGCAACAATGGAAAGGATGGTCCTCCAGGGCCACCAGGTGAACGTGGAGCTCCAGTAAGTTATATTTTTCAACTTATAATATGTCTCCACTAAATTAAACATTTATAATCAACTCTTCTTACAATATATCTTACATTTAAATATGCATTAGGGCGAACAAGGTCCACCAGGTCCTATCGGATTTCCTGGAGTTATCGGACCTCAAGGAAATATTGGAGAACCAGGACCTATGGGAGAACCAGGCATACCAGGTCCCCCTGGAATACCCGGAGAACCCGGACTTCCCGGTGATATGGGTAAAGAGGGTGCTCCAGGTCCACAAGGGCCGGAAGGTAAATCGGGGCCACCTGGACCCGCTGGATTACCAGGTTTCCCTGGGGAAAGAGGTCATAATGGACTCCCAGTAATACCCTAACAATTCGAGTTTTAATATACTAACTAATACGAGCTTCATAAAGGGAATGCCAGGGCTAAAAGGAGATACGGGACCTACCGGACTTCCTGGACCTCAAGGTGATAAAGGAGCACAAGGCGAGCCCGGACAACAAGGACCTACTGGTCCACAGGGAAGAACAGGACCGCCAGGTGTCCATCTAAGTATTATAGAAAAATATCAAACTAAAAAATAATTTTTTAAAGGCTCTAGAGGACCGGGTGGAGCTAAAGGTGAACGTGGCGAACCCGGACCGCCGGGTCCTGCGGGAAGAGATGGATTACAAGGACTAAGAGGCTTACCAGGAGTACCAGGACCAGTAGGGACCCCCGGTGAAGACGGTGATAAAGGTGATGTTGGACCACCTGGCGAGAAGGGATTTAAAGGTGCTAAGGGAGAATCCGGTCCGGTGGGTAGCCCGGGACCCCAAGGCTTGCGCGGGGAGCCTGGCCCACCGGGACCAATAGGTGAAAAAGGACCACCCGGCGAAATAGGCCGTAGAGGAATTAAAGGGGAAGCGGGACCCGTAGGCTTGCCAGGACCTCCAGGTATCAAACACTAATTAATAATGGAGTAAAATGTTATTAATTATAAATGATGAAATTTAAGGGCCTAGCGGACCTCAAGGTTTTCCCGGACCATCAGGAATTAAAGGAGAAATAGGTGACGTCGGTCAAAGAGGTCCTCCAGGACCCCCAGGTGTACCAGGAGAACAGGGTCCCAGAGGTACAAAAGGCATAGAGGGGCTACAAGGACCAATGGGTCCAGAAGGTCCACAAGGCCCGAAAGGGGAAGATGGATCGCCTGGGCCAACAGGACCACCAGGAAAAGAGGGAAAACCAGTGAGTACAATCGAAAATACATAAAATAATACCGAGAAGTTTACAATATATTAATTATTAATAACATCCCAACAGGGCGAACCAGGCTCCCAAGGTCAAAAGGGAGACGAAGGAAAGACCGGCGCTCAGGGACCACCAGGACCTCGCGGACCACAGGGAGTTGAAGGTCCCACAGGACCACCAGGACCAATTGGATATCCCGGACCCCAAGGCAAAGCAGGACTACCTGGAGCAAAAGGTGAACGCGGTGTTGATGGAGAAGATGGTAAAACTGGTCTACCTGGTGCACAAGGAGAAATTGGACCTCAAGGCCCACAAGGACCCCCTGGGCCACCAGGGCGACCGGTAAGATAAACCTAACGTCATTAGGCAATTAATTAACATTAAGTGCGCAGGGCGTTGAAGGACTAGCTGGAATACAAGGAAACACGGGCCTACCAGGCGAGAAAGGTGATCGTGGACCAATGGGATCTGTAGGATCTCCGGGTAGCCCAGGCTCTCAAGGCGAACCAGGGCCACAAGGACCGATAGGTCTTCGAGGAGCTCCAGGACCTGCTGTAACTATTTAATAACTTTTTCTCTGAAGCGAAAACTGAACTCAATGCAATTTTAGGGAGAAACTGGTGCTCCCGGGAATCCAGGACTACTAGGCGCACCCGGAAAGCCTGGAGAAACTGGTCCAAAAGGGCCCAAAGGTGATCGAGGACGACGGGGTCCCAAAGGGCACCGCGGCGATATAGGTTTGAATGGGTTAAAAGGTGACGAGGGTGAGAGGGGTGAAAGAGGTGAAAAGGGTGATATGGGTCCAGACGGCCCTAAAGGCGACACGGTAATGATTAATAGATTTACAAAATTAGATAATCTTATCTAAAAATTATCCTATAGGGTCCGATTGGTCTGCCAGGTTTGAAAGGAAATGAAGGTCCAAGTGGGTCACCTGGCGAGGATGGACCACCAGGACCTAAAGGAACGCAGGGTCTAACCGGTCCAAAAGGTGAAACGGGTCCGATGGGCCTAGCAGGGCCTCCGGGACCTCCGGCAGACATGCCGCTAATACCACCGGAGATGCTTTTCCAGATTCAAGAATCGGGCAGCAACAAAGGCATTACTAGAAGACGAAGAAACGTCGAAAAATTACTGTAAGTTTACTAGTGTATTAATTAAATTTAACTCTAAAGGATTTAATAGATAATTCACTTATGTATTCACTTAAGCAATTATCTTTAAATTCTTTAATTTTTTTATTTGTCTGATTAGTAATTATATAAAACCTCGTTTTGTCTACAACATTCCTAGTTCTGTGCCATGCTCTTCTAGCTTTTCGTCTTTCTTCTATCAATTCCCTAATTTCGGAGGGAATTTACCTCATATTCTGATTTCTCTCTTGATGTTGGGGTAGCGTCTTTTGCAGTGGACTGAATTCGTTCAATTGTATTTCGGGTTTAGTGCTCAATATCGTCTATACCTTGAGTCCAATATTAGTCTAAACTTTTCCCTGTTAGTAAATTTGTTAGTGAGATTAAGCTTTTTCGTTCTTTTTCAGGATTGTCGTGCCCAATGTTAACAATACTAGAGTGTGATCAGATATTAGTTCGCACTAGCTTTCGATTTTTATTTGATTTGATGAGATACTTTTCGAAATGTAAAATTTCAAGTGTGATATTATATTATTGCCGGTGGGCTAGTAGGTGGTTTCACGCCCTGAATGATAATCAGAATTTGTAATATTAATTACAGTGAATACTTCGCGTTACACGAGCTGAACTCGGTTTAATTGACATTTGATTTCTTTTGATTTAAAGATATTTGCGCCAAATATTTACAAACTTTTGTGGAAATGTAGAGCTTATGAAGCTTCATCATATCGCAGCATAAATTTATTCGTTAAAAGACTATTTCAGCAAATAATTGGTAGAATTAATAGTTTTAAGGTGTAATAAATCATAATGTTCAATTTTGCAGAAGTGAGTTTGAAGACGAACTTAAAAAGGCTAAAATCGACTACGAAAACAGCGAAATAGGTAACAACCCCGATGACATCAACGTCAAGTTCCTTGACATGTACAGCACCATCTATGCCATGCGAATGGAACTGGAAAAGGACAGAAAACCACTGGGCGATCGAGATAATCCTGCAAAAACTTGCAGAGATTTATATTACGGTCATCCCTTACTAAAAGATGGTAATCTATTTGCAATCTCAATAACCACACAATAAAATTGGCGTTTCTTTTCTAGGATGGTACTGGATCGATCCCAACTTAGGAATGATTGACGACGCTATTTACGTGTACTGTAACATGACGGCTGAAGGCGAAACGTGCGTTTACCCCGATATAGAAAGTGCTAGCATGCCCCAAATTCCCTGGAAAAAAGAAGACGTCATAGACGGATGGTATTCCAGCTTCAGAGACGGTTCAAAAGTAAAAGATTCATCTAGCTACGAATCATATACTCTACATTGTATTATTTCAGTTTACGTACGAAGGTATCGGAGTTGTTCAAATGACCTTCCTTCGTCTATCATCCGAGGATGCCTATCAGAACTTTACCTACTCATGTTCGAATAGTCGGGCCTGGTACGACACTAATACCCAGAAATACGACAAGGCCATAAAGCTTCTAGGAAATAACGGACAAGAATATTCCTATGACGGTAAAATCTATAACAAGATATATCTGATAAATCTGACAAAAATATATGCATCTCTCCATAAGAACCCAATTATTACCCGAAAACGAAAGTCTAAAGTATTTTTATCCGCTTTTCTCCATTCGATTTTTCCAGGTCTGAAACCGACAGTCATTTTTGACGGATGCGGAACGCGACAATCCAAAGCCGAAACGATTTTCGAAATAAGAACGAAAAAGTTGGAACAGCTTCCATTAAAGGATTTCTATCCCCGAGACTACGGCAATCCAAATCAAGCATTCGGATTTACCATAGGCCCCGTATGTTTCAAATAAGAAAGCACCGTTTGCACATACACTTTTTGTACTAACATGTAGCTATCATTTTACGATCTTAATTTATTTTGTTTAAGCACTCTGTCGTATTTTTAAGAATTTTGAAAATGTGATATATATTTTAAGACACTGCCCTTAAACTGTATGTAAATATTTAGCGATATATTGATACCGGTATCTAATTATATAGCTTACAACTTTATATAGAAATAAATCTTTAAAAAGTATTTCTAATTATTTGAATACCTATAAATAAGGAAATAATAGCTGCACATATCAGATTTTATATTTAATCACTTATATTTAATGAAATAAAATAAACTAAAAAACTAAATTTTAATCACTTACACAACAAACAAGATTAAAAAAAAATTTAAACTTATTTCACTATTAAAACAATAAAATAAACCGCTGAATATTTAAATAATATCACAGTTTGGGATGTTCTTGTTACTTTCATCGTACTTATTTTAAAGTATACAATAAACAATTTATACCATAGGCCCATAGATGACGCAAGCAACCGATACACTGTTAAAACAACATCCTAAACCTATAAATTTATTATTGTGATACACATGGATCATAGTAATAAATAACTAATATTTAAAATGCCTATAACAAAATGTATGAATATTTAGCAATACAGATATAATGTAGGCCCAAAATCTCTAAAAGAAGACAATATTATTGTGTGTCATTATTGTCAATTAACTGTCAGCTTTCTTGGATTTTTTAGTTATGTCAGATGAAAAAGTTTAATTTTTTGAAAATAAATCTGAATTTTTGAAAAAGTTAGACGTTAATTTCCGGCTCATTGGAGATGTCCACACAACAAAGAATTGATAATCTTCTAGATAGGTTGAATCAAGAACGTTCCCCGAGAAGTCCACCTATGAGTAGCCATTCGTCTTCTGGAGGGCCTCCTACTAGGCCTTCCTTGCCCCGTAAGAATCTTATCAAGAATTAAAAATAGTTTGTTATTATTAGCATAAAAAAAGGTTGTGTTTTATTTTTCGTATATATATTGTCAATTTTTTTCTAGTTGGCCTAAACAGTAACAGTAATAGCCCAACAATGCAAAGGCCACGACATTTAACATTCGTTCAAAGACCAAATGATAATAGTGATATTGAAAGGCGTTTAAGGGAAATAATGAAAATCAGTGGTGATTTAATAATCGATGGACAACTATATAAAACCGATATAAAAGATATGGAACACATAGAAGAACTAGGAAATGGTACTTGTGGACATGTAGTTAAAATGAGGCATAAACCAAGTGGAAAAGTTATTGCAGTTAAGGTAAGTCTTGTAAAAGTTTCTTAAAATTTAACTAATTAATTTTTTTGTAGCAAATGAGACGATCAGGGAACAGTGACGAAGCTAAACGTATAATAATGGATATTGAGGTTGTTTTAAAATCGGACTGCACATGTATTGTAAAATGTTTAGGCTGTTTTATAACTGAATCCGAAGTGTGGATTTGTATGGAATTAATGGATACATGTTTTGATAAATTACTAAAAAAACTTAAACAACCCGTTCCAGAAAATGTTTTAGGCAAAGTCAGTGTTGCCGTAAGTAACTACTCTTTTCTCACTTGCATGATTAATACACATGTATTAAATTTTAGACTGTAGAAGCCCTGGCATATTTAAAAGATCAACACAATGTTATACATAGAGATGTAAAGCCATCCAACATTCTTTTAGATACTAAAGGTAATGTAAAACTCTGTGATTTTGGTATAAGTGGGAGATTAGTAGATTCAATGGCTAAATCTCGAAGTGCCGGCTGTGCAGCTTACATGGCAGTAAGTATTCTATACTCATATCTTTTAATATATGTATACTGAAGTGAAATTGCAGCCTGAACGAATAGAACCTGATCCCCAAAACCCCGATTACGACGTCCGAGCAGATGTATGGTCATTGGGAATTACTCTTGTGGAATTGGCCACTGGGGTATTTCCTTACCAAGACTGTAAGACTGATTTTGAAGTGCTCACCAAAGTAATTGGAACTGATCCCCCATCATTACCTCAAGATAAGAATTTTTCACCTGAATTCAGGGATTTTGTGGCTTGCTGGTAAGTTTGTGAAGATGTAAATTCTAGCTAATCTGATTATCTTAATTTCAGCTTGACAAAAGATAAAAAGCAAAGGCCTAAATACACCAAATTAAAAAATCACATATTTATCAAGAGGTACCAAGAAACCGAAGTGGATGTGGGCGAATGGTATGTAAGGGCATTACAAGGAGCAAGCGATAGGGCATCCACTAGGTACGTCGCATGGTTAGTCTCCCTTTGTCCGACTGATTTTTTAATTCACTCTACTTACCCCTCCTTATTTTAATATGTTTGATTTGTCATTCGACAGTTAGCTTTCAACACCTTTTTTTTTTCTTAAGTAGTTTTTTTTTGTGTACAGTCAATGAGCGATCTGGTTTGTGGCACGATTGCAATATAGGCTGCATACTTAAACGCAATAATACATTGTTAAATAAAAAAGAGTATTTTAGGGAACATGAATTGACTGACAAAACAGCTACGGCTAAATTATTTCCAAACTAAATTAATTTAATACAGCATTATATGTAAAATTAACTCACCTTCATTAGCTAAAATACATAATATAATCGTTTAAAATTTGACCTATTTTAAATTAAATTAGTAAAAATGGCAAGGAAAAATATGCATGTATAATCCTTTTGTGTCGGCTTGGCAGCCGCAGTGATTGTGATATTGATATCGCAGGTGACATGATAGTCGGCTTGGATAGTCACGGATTCAAATTCCATCAAGGAATGAAACTACTTTATGCTTATGATTGTAATTATTAATGTCATTAGGTAACAGTGTAAAATACAACTCACGCCAGTAACCCGGCTGAGTAGGACCGGATGTCATCTTGAATTATCTCTGTGTTGGTCACGGATATAACTTAAAGCTTAATAAAATACATTCCTCTAAAAGATAAAATTTGATGATGCTTTTTTTCGCATTGTTTTTATTTAAACTTGGCAAAACACTTAGAAGCTGAATTTATGTATATTTTTTTTTAAAGACATCAGAATTATAATGGAATCGTAATTATAAAGTCATCCTAAAATAGAAGATGTTACTATTTCCTTTAGGATTTTGGAATAAAAAGTATATAAAACATACTTCTGTTAAAATGCAATGTTTTCAGTCAATTCATCGACTACTCCGAGTTTGCGGACGGAACAGAATATTTATTATATTTTATAAATAAGTATCTCATATTTTAGTTAAAATACTTTAGATCAAGTCATATAGATTCAACAAAAATCTAATGGGACATAATTTTGACACGTTGGTTACTTGTAAATGTGAATTAATATTTAAGTTTATATATTGCCTAGGAATAAATTAAAAAAATTAATTGAAAAATGTGATCATTTTATTTATCTTATTTTAAAATCAGCAATTTAAAATCATTTGATAATACATTTAAGGATGATTTAATGCATTTAAAATACTCAATTATATAGTCTTTATTAAATTTGTAATAGTTATGTTAGAGTGAAAAGAGATGAGCCTGTTGTAGTCGTCCCAAAAACATCGTGAACATCAGTCAGTTCGTTTACTGTACAAGTAGCATTTTGATTATTTAGGAATGATGATGAGGAATATGATCCGTCAATCAGAGAGAATGCAGTGGCCGCGATGCATTAGGTTGCATTTTGTTGTGCTCATCCCCTCTTTACCAAGTAGGTTTGTATGCATTTTTTTGTGGTTATTTTTCCAGACTAGAAGGAAATTCAATAACAGCACTGCTTTGCTCTTGAACTTCTCTGATTATTTTTATCTGTCATCTAACCCACAACACTGTCTTTGAATTTCCTTTTCTGACACAACATGCCTTGGGTATAGCATGTTTCTGTGATACACTTGCCTGATTTTTATTGTTATTTAATAACTGTTTTATTGATCAATATATTATTGGAGAAAATCTATCCCTATTCTAGAAAGTTCAAACTTCATTTTTTACAATTTAGTAAAACTGAGTAAAAGAATAATCTAAGATGTTTCAATTTTTTTGAGGCATTCATCAATTTCTGATTTTCTCATCTGATATACTTGATTATATATTTGTTGATAAGAGCAACCAGAAAAGAACAATAAAAATATGACAAGTCGATTAATAATGTGGTATCTAACATTAACTATCATTAATCGATTAATTATAACTAAGAAATGCATTACAAATTATTTTTAAAATTTTTAGTTGTTTTTATTTCGTATTTCATTGGTGTATGTTCCAATTTAGTATTTTTGAGACCTACTCTTTTTTATTTTATTTATTTCAGTGTCGTAGCAGTATGTAAATAGAATTAAAATAATAGTTAAATGTTTTAAGATATTTGCACATTACAAAGTTAGATAATAGATAAATAATAGAAAACGTATACTGAACGCGTTGCGGAGATATTGTAATGTTTTAATTTACCTTAATTAAAATTAAACAATAAAGAATAAGTAATATGTACAATAATATTAGATAATCTAAAATCTTGTTTTTGATGGTTTGGTAATTTCATATCGAGGAAAAATCTTCAAATTTATAAACTTCCATTTTTGAACTTAAATTTTTTTTAGAAATAGGTTAAAACTAACTTTAACGATTTTATATGGTTTGAAGCCTATTTTTTCTTTGTTCTGTAAATCATATTCAGGCCATGTTCAAGGTGTAAACGTTAAAATATAAGTTATCAACACTTAGCAAAACAGTTCGGTATGCAGCTGACATCCAGCACTTCTGTTCTCTAGACAAGCCCCGCTTGATCCCGTCCGCAGTTTCTTCACGTCACAACCAAGAAACGGCACCAACGTATCCCCCACCAACACAATCACAATCAGCAGCAGCAAGTTCGAAATTCACCCGCGTCAAGCGCCCAGCTACGGTCACAACTCGCGCCTAGATGCGTTCCAAGCGCAGGAAGAACGTTCGCCGCACGCTACTCGTAGCTTCTCGCCACTGCAAGCCTACCAGAACCATTTGGCGGCGTTGCAACAAAGAGACGCTTATTCCACGGGCCTGGGCTCACCGATGCCGCAAAGGAAATTCGTCGGAGGCATCAACTCGGGTCCGTCATCTTTACCGGTACGTAGTCATATAATATATGGGATAGAAGTAAATTACGATAATGATACGTCAATTGCAGGAGACTAGAAGTTCGAGTGAGACCAGATGGAAATCTCCAGCGGGATCGCCACTGCCTCTTCGCAGTCAGTTTCAAACTGAGGAATCGCAATATATCAAAGGCAACACCAGTCCGATAATTCTGCAACGGTTCTATCACCAGCAAAAGCAGCAACAAATCCTCAAAGAAGCTGAAGAAGGTGCTAAATCAGATCCTTGTATGTATTGACCTTTTTTATTTTAATGTTTTGAAATATCCCTTAAAGAGTGCTATCAATATAGATCAATATCGCTATAGATCAATAACTAATTTTATTTATTTTTAATGATATTTAACTTAATGTAAGCATTGTTAAATCTTAGAAAATTAAGACGAACTTGTCTCAAAAAAATTATCAAAAATGTGCCTTTTCTTTCTCTCTCGATTTTACAATATTCAATTAAAAATATTCCTCAGTATTTGGTTCTATGATTTTTAGACTACTAGACATTCTTGTTGGCGCGGATCCATGTTTGATTTAGATTCTTGTTTATAGAATGTCTATTAAATAACCATTCAATTTGTAAATTTAAATAGTTTGCCACGGTACATGCCTAATGGTGGGTACAGATCTGAATGTTCGGTTCCAGCGGATGAGCAGATTGATGAAAAAAGGTCTATACCCACCATAAGCTGTTTTCTTGGTTTGTATTGAAAATTTTGTTCATAAGATTGAAATAACCAATAACCTTCTGTGTTCAATTTAATTTTTTAAATTGTTAAACCATCTTTTGATCCAAAATCAAGCGAAACACATCGAAATGCTACTACTTCTTATCTATAAAAGTGTAATGGGCTTTTCATAACAGCCAATTATTCTTTCCTCTAGCAGTAATCCCAGATCAGTCAGTGGGGTTGCTACTTTTGATTGGTTATATAGAAACTTGTCACAGGGTACTAGGAAATGAAGGGCCAATCAAAACAAAATATTTTCTCTACATCACATTTATTGGCCAATAGTATTCAAATGAACACCAAATTAATTTGTTATCCTAATGAAATCCTATAAAAATATAAATATATAATATAAATGATATTAAATGAAAATAAAAGATATATAAGTATATAAAATATATAAACAAATATAAGTACATAAATGTAATAAAAATACAGAAATATGAGTATATAAGTATAAATGAGAAAAAAGTTTAAAAGCTCAGTACTCCAGGCAATATAATCAAAATATTCTTCTACAATACCTTCTACCTTTGTCTTTGTTTTTAGTTTGTCTTTTAGTTTTGTTAATACCTAACTGTAATTTTTAAAATTTTATTTTTAAAGTCATTATAGATTGGATAATTAAAATGTATGTATTTTTTATATACCTCCAAAAATAACTAATAAGATCCAACAGAAATCTCTAAAAAATATTGGTTAATTCCGTAAACATATATAATTAATTGGAAACTCAGCCAAAATATATTTGTTTAAGGTTTTTTTCGTGATAATATGATATTTACTTGAAATGATGTCTCCGTTCTGTAGCAGGATGAATTGTAATCAATTTTTATATTTATTAATGATTTAGTAACAGTTAATGTAACACAGAAAACATGCACAACCCCAAATGAAGATTTCCTTCTGTTTTATGGCATCCGAATGGCTCTAAGCACTTCAGCTTTTATAAAATGATATAAGCCTGATCAAGATTATCTAATTTTCTTGATGAAGTGGCTTCATGGTTTAGTAGTGGAAATTTATGATTCTGTTCTCCTTCATTTCATTGAAAAATGTTTTATAATGCTGTGTAAGATTGATCTGACTTTTAATTAATTAGAATGGTCAGTGTTATCGTAAATCAGTCGCTTAATCCCCCACGCATTTGTTTATTATTGGTTTTATCTACTGTCATTCTGAACTGCCTAATGTATGTTAATAACTGATAATGTTACTTCTGCATAAAATGAATTACCTATTTGTAATGAAGATAACAAAACAATTTTTCAATGCTTAATGAAGTTGACCAGAGTTTGTAACATTAAGTGTTATGGTGCATTAAGTATTTGTACATTTACCAGTTGAACTGATTTGTTACTTCTGTCTCATTTTCATCCGGTTCCTGCCTTCTTCTATCTATCTTCCCATAACTTTCATAACGTTTGACATCATTGTTTCACCACGCGATTGAATTTAGGACTCAAATGGATTATTCAAAATAATTAAGAGTATATGCTACACTACTTACTCATTACTGCCTCATAAAATACATTTCTATATTCTATATTCGCTTTAGGTAAAAAACGTTTTGCCTCCTATATCAAACTGCAGCTGAGCGGTGACAGGAGCGGCCGAAGCTCCAGACATCAGAGCCCTGAACCACCTCCTCGGCTAAGCCGAGGGCAGAGCGTTGAAGGCCAGAGTCCCTTGGCGTTGCGGAGAGCGTTTCTTGAAAATCACACGCCCAGTTCTCCAGGCTTATCCCGCAGGTAAGATCAAATTATAACAGTCTGAATAATAAAGCAAGTGACGCTTCCGTTTTTAGGTATATTCAACCAACGCCTCCAATACCGCCTCCTAGACGATTATCCGAGAGCACGTCCGTACCCGGTTCACCTCAACACCTACGGGCCCGGTTCCACTATACACCTGAGCCTCAACGACGCATCTTTCATAACGATGTGTCATAACAACGGGCGTGTGGCGCCCCCTGCGCGTGCCTAGTTCGCAAATGTTTCGGCATGAAAAACGTAGAAGGTCGCCCCAACGGATAAACTTCGACATTCAGCCGAAAAAGGGCGCCGTCCCAGTTCGTCCGTTGTGGGCGGGTCTCGACGGGTAACCCGATGCTGCAATTGAACGTGCCTAGACCTTCTTTAGCTAATTTGTACAAATCATTGTTCCCGTGGTGTTTAGTCGGAAAAATTAACCATTTAGCAAAACCTGCTAAAATCAAACAAGGTGACCTTAAGGTAGGAAGATTCTGAATATATTAAAACTTTTATATAAATATTTTCTGTAATTGAAAAATAACAATTGTTGCCTGGTTCCCAGAATAGGACAACACTAAAGCATTTATCAGCTAATTTTCGTCTATTTTATGGAACGCCTTGTTTAAATTAAAAAATAATACCAAAATGGGTGCTTGACTTACATTCAGCGTTGAACTTTCGGCTGTATTTTTTTTTAGTTTTACTATCAAGAGCATTTTCTTTTAATGTCTTTCTGTGTTATTTTTTCTTTGTGACGATTCACGGAGAAAAATCATAGTCAAATACTAGTCTTGTATTGTTAACGCTGGGTTCTTTCTTGTGGTGAGCCACTGTGAAAAAGAACCAAGCTCAATAATGATCTGCCCAAACCTTCTGAAAATAACGAATTGAGCAAACTGGTGAAATAGTAAACAAAAATCAATATGACTCCTCTGTGTTTTTCACTAACTTAATCAGTAATTGTCAATATATAAGTAATATAAAACCTTTTAGTAGTGATATTTAAGCATTATACAGCGACCTATTTCTGATCTTTTTATTTTTAGAAGTGTGATATCTAAAATTATTTTCATCGCCTTTATTTAATTTTTAAAATATTAGTTGTACACGGTATGAATTTAACAAAAGTTGCGATATTTTATTACCTATTTAATCTTATTAACTTTTTTCTTCTCTCTATGAATAGTATTTTTTGTGTAGTAAAACTTAATAAACATGAAATGAAAAACATTAGTTTTTAGATTTTGGAGGTTTTACATATAATCTAATGAAACATATATGAAGTTATATGTTTAAAAATACTAAGTAATAAACAATAGTATTATTTTGTCAGTTTTTATTTATTTTTAATTAAAAGTAAACAAGGTGTAAGGACTGACAAATATATTCATTTATACTGATAATATTAATATTTTCAAGGTACATGCTAAGGTTAATCTTAAAAAATCTTTATAATTATATATTTATCCGGTATTTTCCTGTCTTTACATGTAATGCATGAGTTCATTAATCACTGAAGAGGTCACACACAGTTTGATTATCATTTCAGCAGGCCTCATTGACATCAGGACGTTGGGGCAGATCGACCACTTTAGCTTTAGGTTTGCGAAAACCAAAGACACTTCTTTGCACTGTCGGCTTTTGGTTTTCAGCTTTCTTCCGGTATCCCCGGGTCTAGGGAGCGGCGGGGACAACCGCGGCCGCTCCGCAGAAATTGTGATCCGATCAGACCCGGATCATCGGTTCCTAGTTTTAAGAAGTGATGTTTAAAGAAATAATGAGAAAAAATCATTGACTGATATTTATTTTAATAACGGAAGAAAACGAAGAAATACTACCCTAAACTCGTTCCTGAAGCCTAAAAACAAGTTAAAATGGTGTTTCTTTCTTTTTTAAATTGTGTAACTTCATTTCAAGGCTGTTGATATTTTTTCCGCGAATGTTATATATATATATATATATATATAAATATATATATATATATATTTATATATATATTATATATTTCGGCAATATTGAGTTATTAGTTTCAAATAAATTGTATATTAAGATGCCATACCTGAGATATTACTTGTAGACTTTTATTATGTATGTAAATACGAGTATACCTTAAATAAATTTTATTTTAAAATTACTTCGTGTCATTTCTTTCAAAAAAAGGAACTTATAGCCAAACAAGTGGTTTAATTTACAAAAAAATACAAACCCCCCCCCCCCCCCGCATTATATGGCTAAACTACCATTCCTCTTCTTATTATTTGACAAAGATCTGTACATCTAGACTTTCCAATGTTAACTCTATTATACGAGAGGGTTGATGAATCGTATTTTTTATCACAATTATATATTACAGTCTAATTGCTAAACAGATTTTATTATTTCTATATGATCCTGCCAAAGTTTTACTCCTACTGCAAAACTATAACTATTTATAATCTTTCTCCATAAAGCCTTATATTACCAAAAATGCCGACCATTGCTTTCAATATGACGCTGCAAACCTTGGCCGATCTGATGTTCGCTGACCGGGCTATTTAGCGTTACAAAAGTTGATGCTTCTATATAGTTCTATTATGTAGATATAATTCATATTGCAGACTTAAGAAGTAATAAAGAAAAGCCAAAGACTAAAACAAAATAAATTGCTTGCTATTGCAAATTTTAGAATGAACTGAATTTCAAACAGAGCCCAGTTAGATAAGAGCAAGAGTTCACGTATATGGTCATCTCTTCTTTTCATAAAATAAAATCATGTTTTAAAGCAAATCGATAGCTTTTGCGTTTTAAACCCTTTCATATTTCATAACTTAACACTAAGGTTCAAAGTATTTAAAATAGATCAATAAAACAAGATAATAAACCTGTACTCTCTGTTATAATACCCTTATACAATACAATATACACATCGGCTAATGTCTTTATTACAATATTTATAAGTAGTAAAACCAAAATCAGTTAAATCACATAATAAAGATTTCCTAGATTGGCGAACCATGTCCATATAGAAGCTTCCGATAATAATTTAATGAAGGCCCTTGTTCCTCTTCATAAGCTTCAACTGTATTCAATTATTGTTGCTGCAAAAGAAAACAATTAAATTAGCAGGAAATATTCAATGATAACTTGTTTATGGACGAAGTAGAACTGTGATTAACAGACTTATTTATCAGCTAATTCATCCACGACTACCTAAACAGCTCATGCAGTCAGACTCAAAAATGACAGCAGCTAAAACTTCGCACGTAAAAGCTGTAGGTTTATTTTATGATTTGTGGATTGTCCATCAAACCATTAGGTAGTAAGAAATGTGATTCACAATATTCCTTAATAAATATCATAAATTCATTGTTCAAAAATAATTTAAATAAAAATAAATAATAATTACATAGACCCACCATTTCTGTCTGAAGAAACACATACGCGCATATTATCATGAAGTAATAAAAAAGCACCTTTACGATTTACCAACAATGTGCCCATCTTGCAGGTGTCATTGCCACTTTTAAATCAATGCAACTAAAATCTAATATCAGTGATCTCCGTTAAATGCATTAACAAATAATTTGTGTTGTAATGACAGCTCTAATTGAAAAAAAAGAGAATTTATGATGAAAAACTTTTAACTAAAAATAAAATTCAAAAAAACCGTGAATCACTTTTTCACACACCTAATAAGTGTGTAAAACTGTTAGCAGGTTTTAGTTCGTTAATTAAAAAGTGGACGTAAACAACAGAATAATAGAAGTGATGTACATACCGTAAGAAAAATTGAATCTTGTCCACTAAAACTGTTGTTTTTTTTTGTGTGATATTGATATTTTAATGACGAACGGAATTTTTAAGCATGTACGATGCTACTTCTCTGGATAACGAACTTGTCGAGCTCCATCTAGAAATCTACCACAACCACAAAGACCGTGTCAGAGGTATAATAATGTGCTTTTTGCATACGTCATTAGTTAACGCATCTCGATTCTTTTTAAAGTCGCTGAAATTCAAAGATATCGAGACATGCATAACTCCGACGTACATATTACATTTACCAATAATAAAATTGGCCCACTCATGCAAAAAGAAGAATAATTCATGCAGTAATGAACAACGACCGAAGAAATAAATGTAGGTTAGTGTTCGACGTTTAGTTCTTAAGCTTGTTGTTCTCAAAAATTGTTCCACACTCAAACCAAAGATCTTACAGAGTTTTTCCTTCCTTAAGATGAGTTAGATTTTTTCTTCTAAATAATGAAATTATGTTAGAGCCATAACAGAAGATATGATGGAATCGAACGTTGACATTCTATGGGAATGATTTCATTTGTTCTAGGTGCTTTTGAAATCATGCTCATAAAATAGGCAACAAACGCTGAATGGACTTTCAGTCAAATTACCTGTGGTTCTCCGACTTGTACTGGAGCGCCACCTGGTGTCAGAAAGTCAACCGGAGCGTTGGGATCATTGACGGGTTGAGGAATGAAGAAATTCATCTGTGGTGGTCCGGGAGGCGATTGCTCTAGACCAGATAGTGGCCCTGGGCCACTGGGGGTCGCCGTCGTGGTACCGTTTTGTTTGAACACATTAACATAAGCATTCTTCAAATCTAAAACAGAATTGTCAAAATAAAGATAATTTGAATTATTTATTGAATCGACAAGAAAGTAATTTTTTATTAAAATATGGTTCGTCTAATTACTGAAATGTTTATCGTCCCAAAAGTAAATAATAGATCAATTGGAAATCAGATGGAAGAGTTATACAGGTTATAGTTAATATGACAGGAAAACGAAAAATTCTATTCTGTAGGAAAATGTACGATACAATCAGTATAGAAATTATCATCAAAAAAAAATATTACGTGTATGATTTAATTTAAGATTTTTCAGATAATTTAAATTACTTTAAAAAATAAACAGTAAGCAGCTTATCTACCAATAATGTACGTAATATGCTATCGCAAATGAAACTTGGCGATTCAAGGCAATAAACTCATCGACGACCTTCCAAAATCTTGATTTTTCTCCCATTTAATTCAAAGATTCGAAATAGCGATCTGAGCTATAAACTTGTTACGGTTACATCAGTCATCCATGAGGAAAGACTCTATTATCAGGAGAATATTAAAGTATCGCAACTTTTGGATACCACCAGAACAGGCCACAGATTCAAAAGAATCAAACCATCTGATCTTGTGTTAGGTACATATAATGTTTGCAATTTTGCGCCTTCAAACTTTGGAAACTAACGCATCCATTATTCTGGTTGAAAATGTCGTCACTGTTGTACTATAATGTTAAAATAAACATATATTGAAGATTTTTTTATTATTTAATAATTACATTGTTACTAGTCGTTTCCGACTAACCTACAATTTGTCTTTATGTGATAACTTAAATCTAGGTATATAACTAGGAGGACCCATCGGCCCTATCTCAGTCTCTGGTGAAATAATGTTTATACATGTCACTGCTATTTTTTATTATATGTACCTAACACAAGATCAGATGGTTTGATTCTTTTGAATCTGTGGCCTGTTCTGGTGGTATCCAAAAGTTGCAATACTTTAATATTCTCTTGATAATAGAGTCTTTCCTCATGCCCCCTTGCAATTCTCTTGATTTCTTGGCCGACTGTGGGTATCTAAAGGTTTCGATGTAGGTAGCCAGTCTTATAGTATTTAGGTGCGCCTACAATACTTCTCAGGACTTTGTTCTGAAAAAATTGTATTTTGTTTATGTTACTCTTTGCAGAACATCCCCATAATTGAACTCCATATGTCCATATGTATTTGCTTATATAATAGCAATTTATTATGTACTGATAATTGTAATTTTCCTCCAATTAGCCAATACATTTTCTGATGTTTCAATTCCAGTTCTTTTCTTTTCTTTTATTACTGGGATTAATGTCAGTTTTAATAACTTCGGTTAGCTCCTTCGGCGTGACTAATTCGATCATCTAATTTTCAGCTTCTATGTCCGGCAAATTATATTCAATATTAGTTTCCTTTCGTTTGAAAGTTTTTTCTAGATATTCAGCCCATTTCCCACATAGGTCTCTTATAGTTGGACTGTGTAGACATGAGCGCTTTAGATATTTCGTGGCTTTCCAGAGTGAATAATCATTTTCTTTATCATCTGTATATCGAAGATAAAATAAATTAAATGTCAAAATTAATGCGACAACATTGCAACATTTTGACGTCATAAATTGAGATGACGTGGTTCACTGCTACTTTGGATAGACTATAGATTAGAATATTGTTATATATTAAAGCCAATATGAAACTGAAAGTTGATAAGGTAACATTGCGACGTTTTGACCTCATAAATTTAGATGTCGTGGTCCACTGTTTTTGAACGGACTATATTTTAATATTATGATATTTAATTAAAAGCAAGTCATCAAAACAACAAATCATAAACCCAATATTTGCAGCACAGTTAATAAAATAAGTTATTTTCGTATTTAGGATTAAGTTACGTGTGCATACTAATGTACATTCTTCTCTATTTTCTTAAAGTATAATACAAATTATTTAATTATTATGAGTTATAATATTGTTATATAAGAACGGAAAACCATACGCTCGACGTCGTTTTGCGACGTCCAATAACTAGATATCACTACTATGAACACATTAGTTTGTTTGAATAACTATGCAGAGAGCTACAAAGGCATTTAATTGGCCCATTTCGTTTCTATGGTGCATTCCGACTCCTATTTAAAAATATGTTTTGTAAAAAATTTGGATTAAGCCTGCATGGTCTGTGAAATTGTTTTTACCTGGTATGTATACAATTATATACATAGGACTTGTATGTATATGTATATATATGTATATATATATATATATATATATATATATATATATATATATATATATATATATATATATATATATATATATATATATATATATATATACAGAAACATATTTTTTTGTTTTTTACGTTTACAGTACAGTTTACAGTTCTAGTTCTAGTGATCAAGAATCCTTTTAAAAATTGTATTTAGACTCATGAATTGTATTAAAATTTCATGAAAGAAATACAAGCATGTATGTCCATAGACACTAATTCTAACAAGAAATTTGAAATCCAACCAAATGTTTTCTAGTCAATTAATTAGAACATATGTAATATATATATATATATAGAAAATATTTTTATGTTTTTTAGAAAATTGACCTATGTTTCACCTTGTTGCCAACAAATGGGCGATAGTTGTAAAAATATTGACCGGAGTATAAATATCTTTAAAACATTTAAATAGTGTCAAATTGCATTGCATTTTAAAAATATGCTTATTAAAGTAGCACCAATTTTTAAGAGGTTAGTTTATATAAAGAAATATATTTTGCATTGATACTTAGCATCTTAATCAATATGCTGTGGCATAAGGCTTAAGTAGGACAGTTAGGATTTTTATTTTGGATCTATTAGAAATCATGCTTTAACAATTATGCAAAAAAAGAAGTTATTTCACGTTTGTTTATAATCTGTGACTAATTCAATTACTTGAATGGGCGATTATAACCCCATCTAGATATTGGACGTAGCGAAACTTTTCTCCAGATACCCCTATTTAGTTTACTTTCTATCACTCTATGATTAACATATCGTGTAATACTGACTCTCTTGTTATTAGTGTAACTAAAAATCAAATCGCCTAAACTGAAAGGTTGTGTAACGTAGATGTAAGAACGGAACGCCATTTGAGATTCTGAAACCTTGCGTCCCATCCTTTCAAAATTACCAAAAACAGACAAAATACTTCTATTTCAAATGTAATTCATCATACGCCAAATATACATAAACTTATAACGAATTACTTATTAATAGGAATTACTCGTGTTAAATTGACATTATCTTATTTAATGAGTGACTTACTTCGTCCTCGTTGCATCTTGAACATATTCGATTGCACAGGCTTGGGGGTCGCCTCGTCATCCCCCTGTGATCCGACCATCGCCGGCGACGCCGACGCCGAAGGCAACGATGTCGGTCTCTGATCTGAATAGAACGACCCAACGTTAGCCGTTAAACTAGTGTTGGCACTCGAACTACCATAAACAAAACTACTACTCTGCAAACTACCAAAACCCGTACCTGGCGCTGGCTGCGACTTCATGTCTGACATTTTAGGTGGAGGCTTAAAATCGTTCGCCGGATCGTTTGGATCCTCGTCCACATTTACCCAACGTTTCTTATCTTGATCCCAGACAATCTACAAAGACAGAATATGACCTAAGAAAATTCAAAAACTAGACCCAGTATCCTCCCCACCTTGGGATTCTTATCATCCGGTAGTTTCATTTGGTTCTTAGGTTTCATTGATAGCTTACTGAAGATCCCACCAAACCAACCAGTACTTTGTTGCTTAGACACATCAGGTGCTCTAACCGGGGACTGTGGCTTCGTCATGGGAGATGTATCCTGTTGATTTTCACTATGCGCTGATGGTTCCACATCGTAACTGCTCGTCCTCTTGGACTGGTTCGGCATGGAAATTTTGGGTTGCGGCGGCACCACGTCCTAAAAGCATGACGAAGAAGGAGAAGACATATTACTGGAGCTGTGCAAATGACTGACTAAAAAGCAACACGATTCATAGCGTGTGATGATTGACATGATGTGATATGATACATAAGCTATTTGATTATTATTCAGATTGAATAAAATAGATATGACAAAAGAGAAAAACACCTTCGATTTCATCACTTTATTTTCAACAACAAAGCTTCCAATAACGCATGCTTATATTATTACAAAAAATATACACAGGCTCTACACTTTCACAAATCATCCTTCTTTAACCGTGGCGATTCGATCACGTAACTTAAGAGGCACGGAACGAAGAAAAAAAGGCATATACAATAAATTTTTTAGTAATTAAATATACCAAGGACATATTAATAAAAGACATCGATCTCCATTAGAGAGAAGGCAGACCATCTCTGAACAGAGCAAACTGAAAACTCAATGAAAGCAGAACAGAGGGGACACGTGGTCTTTCTCTGCGACAAGAGAGAGATTTGTACATTCTATTCTGACGAGTCAAGTTAAACGAAAACAAATCTTCGTGATCAAATCCCCTGACAATCATATTCGAGTAATAAAAAGTTGGTACAATTTTCATATTCAAGAGCCTTTTTCCTCCGCGTACTTCATACAAAAAACGTTTATAAAATATTATCCATATTATGATAAATATTCAACAGATTGTTCATAACAATAACAAGGTTATGTCAGTTCAAATTTCGATATAAAAAACGCTATCAGATATTCTTGCCATCATAACACAACAAAAAACAAAATAATATAATGCACCATAACATCAACCTTTTCCCTTATTATATGGGGCAAAATATCGGATATCGTAATTTACTAGTTCAATACATTGGTTACAGAGGGTGGGTATGTGTGCATCAATAAGCAAGACACTGACATTGGGTTGAACATATACGTCATTATTTCATCATCACTAAAATTCGTGTTACTATAAAGCTTCTAACACATCTAAGGATGACTAACAAAAAAAAATCGTGACCAATGCATCGATTCTAATCCACTTTGGCTCCATAAAATCGATGCGATCACCTAGACCCAAAAACGAGGGCTTATATCCAATACAATAAAAATTAAAACTTAATACTGACAACAACGTTAAAAGTAAGGCATCCATGGACTAAAACACCTATCAATTCTACGCAAAGCGACAATCTTAATCATGGTACAATTAAACTATCGACAACAATCAAAAACTGGTCGTGTGTGTTGTTTTGTGTCCGCGATCGTATATCTCGAATTTAAAATTCAGTCGTTAAAAAATTCAGTCCGTAAAAAAATATCACAGTGTCACAAAGAAAAATAAAACAATGATAGTCGGCAGCTTAATGATAAACACTTTTTTGTATTGTAACAATGTAGCAAGATTGAAAACAGTTCTTACGTATAGAAATTGTCTCATGATTATATTCAAAACTAGGATAGTTGTTTTGGTCAAACCACTAGTTCAAATAATAAAATCATATATTCGGTGATCAAGAAGCCTTTTAAAAATTGTATTTAGACTCATAAATTGTATTAAAATTTCATGAAAGAAATATAAGCATGTATATCCATAGACACTAATTCTAACAAGAAATTTGAAATCCAACGAAATGTTTTCTAGTCAATTAATTAGAATATAATGGTCAAACGATAAATCAAGTAAAAGTTTCACCATACATTAAATTGATACTACTATAACGGGAAACAAATATTTTAAATTTGCCCTACATCTATAAAATCTCTTTCACAGTTCAGATATGAGCAATTTGATTAACAACTTAATTGCATTGTATGGTATGACCAAATCAAAAGGATCAAAGTGTGCCTATATGGGCTGATCAATGTTGAAAGTCTTTGGAGGACCATATTCCCGAACTTTGGCAGTTGCCGCGCAGGCGAAGGTCTTCCGCTCGGAGGTTCCTCTTGGTGACCCTCCGATGGGACAATCAATGGGATAAGTACCCCCGAAAATTAACGGCTTATAGACTATTTTCTCGGTGGACGAGGGACTTTTGCTGAACAAGCTGTTTTTCAAATTCGCGAACACGCCTCTATTATTCGAGCTTCTCTTCGCCCACGCGTCCACCGTATCCAGAATCACATCCTGCCTCAGTCTCGGATTCTTGAAGTCCTCCGCCGATATAGACACCTTACTCTTGCGGTCTACATATTTTACTGTCGTGTTCTTGAATTCGCAAACGTCCAGCGATTTGTACTTAGTTAGCTTGCCTTTCTTGCCACGACCGTCAAACGTGTTGTAACTATCAGCTGACACTATCCTGGCGCTGTCCTTTTTCAGCAACAGCAATCGCTCCTCCGATATAGATTTGTGACCGGCCACCGCCGCCGCTCCCCCTCCTTTCTTTTTACGCAAGAAACATTCCGATTCGTCGGAACTATCGCGGGAGGGGGTACGGTCAAAAGCGGAGCCATTCGAACCCGTACTGGACAAAGGAGCGCGCTTGCGCAACAATGTCGGCAATAGAATGGCGGCGGGTTGTGGGGGGCTACTTACTTCGGGAATGATCTGCTTGTCCTGCTCCTGCTGCGTCCCGAGTAAGCAGCAAAAAAGGACAAAATTTCAATTACAACAAGAGAACAACTGAATAGGTATAAAATCAAATACTATCTTAAACCATTTCAATGTTCAAGCTCACCATTATTTCCGATTGAACAAAATAAGGAAATAAAAGTGTCAAATTTTAGTGAATGACCATTACCTATTCAATTTTTAAAAATTAATATAGGTATGTAATTTATACTAAGTACTGAAGTGTATTTATAAATTTATATATATAAATTATATATATATATATATATATATATATATATATATAAATTATATATATATATATATATATATATATATATATATATATATATATATATATATATATATATATATATATATATATATATATATATATACAATTATTCCTAAAATATTGTATCCCTACTCACACTGGACTTTAATATGAATTGGAACTTACCTCAATAAGATTATTTAAATTCTCATTATAGCTATGTGGCTGTTCAAACTGTTGCTGCTCAGGTAACAGTTCTTGAGTATAATGATTAGACTGTTCCGGTTGACCAGGCCAGTAATTTTGATTTTGTTGCTGATCTATATATTGGTTAGTGAGTGTATCTATTCAAAGAAAAAAGAGATATTTTACTACAGGGAAAAATGTAAAGGGAAAGGAAAGTACCATCGTGCGATTGTCCAGGTTCCTCCGGGGGCTGTTCAGGTTGCCATGGTTTCTGAACATGCTCATATTGGTACACAGATTGTTGCTGCTGTTGATGTACCTGCCAGGCCTCATTGCTTTCGTTGTAGCTGTGTTGTTGGTTCAGGTCCTGTTGTATGTAGGCTTCATTATACTGATCTTGAATAAATTTTCCTGCCTGGTAATCATTTTGTATAGCCTTCAGGTCTTTCAACCACAAATTATCCGGTCTACTGGTCTCCAAATCATCGCCGAATCCAGGTTCATCTTCATCGGGATCACCCAAAGGATCATGAAATTTGAGCTTGTCAGCTAGAGAACATACTCTTTCAATAAGCGATAGATGAGTACTAACTGGCTGGGCGACTATGTGGCTAGCTAAACGTTCTAAGTACTGAAGAGCTTTATCCAGTAAACCAAAATCAGCCAATCTTGTCGCCATAATATATTTATAGACCTAGAAAAATATGAAACCATAAATAAAACATGTATAATTATATTTCATTATATATTGGAACGCTAAAGAACATTAAAATACCTGGAATTCATTTATGTGGAAACCTTGATCATTTAAACTGCAAGCAAATTCGTAGATCTCTGTCATGTGTATGGCCTCATTGGTGATGAATTGGGGGTAGGATTTCCTGTGATCAGATCCAAGCAGCACCAATCTGGTGTTCGAATTACCGTGTTGACCAAAGCCCACTTCAGCCATTAAATAACAAAATTGAGCAGCATATAAGCTACCCCTTCCTAGAAGAGTATCTCCCAACTGAGTTATGGCTCGACAGTTTAAGTCGGGCCGTAAAGTAGAATTAGACAAAATCATCGCCAAATGTGGACGCCAATCACCCCATTTCTCGTCAGAGACGCACTGAAAATTGCATATTTCTTAAATAATGAAATATCAGGCATTTAAAATCGTACCGTTACTGCTGCAGGTATTTTGCCGGAAAGTAACTGATAGAGTGACTGCAGAGGGTCATTGAGAGTTAAACCATTTGCGAAACGCATCATGACATTTGCATAGGTCCTTTTGTCCAGCTTGCTGGCTAGGAAAAGTGCATGACCCCATAATCCGCGTTTCATGGCCCATTCTAGGAATACACAAAAAATAAAATTTTACACTATTTTTAATAACAAAGGGCCATTAATTAATACCTAATGCTTCTTTACAGGAACCATATAGCAGGTACTCCCGGAATTTCCTGGTAACCTCATCCTCTTTCATTACCGAATGTGTACTGCCACTTTCGGAACTTCCATGTTGTGGAGGATAATCAGAGTTATCATTCTTCTCTACAGCAGCATTGCTGCTTGTATTGGAGAGAACCGACGAGGATCTTGGAGGCGCTTCAGTGCTCTGATTCTTTAGTAATAATTCAGCAATATCAGTTCCTACGACCATCTAAAAAATAAAAAAAACTGATACATTAAACATATACATTAAATGAATAATGATGTTACCCCATTCTGCCTTATTAGCAAAATAAGTAGCTCCCACATCAAAACGTACGAATCCACATCAGCAATATCCCGATTATAATGAGCCCCTTTTATCTTCTTATCGCAGTACTCGATGACCTGCTTCTTATGGGTAACTCCTTTGACTAAAGGTCCCGGAAACGATTTGAGTTCCAAATAGTCCGGGTCATTATCCAACAGATAATCGAAATTGCGTATCTCAACAGTGGCGCTTTGTCCATCCATAGGATAATGAGGTAGCACACGTACCATCCTACCCGAGGCGATGGAGGCCTTCAAGTGCACAGTGGAAAATTTAGCTGGAGTTAAGCGTTGCGCTACAGTAGACTGCTCTTCATAGGTCAGAGAGAGATCTGTTTGGTCGTAGGTACGATTAAAACTACAAGAAAAATAAGCGGTTTGATACCTTCCTCAAGGATAAATGTTGAAACAAATGTAAATTTATTAAAACGAAAGAATTGATAAAAGTGACCAGAAAGTCGCAGTATAAAACAATTTCAAAAGTTTGATGTGAATTTACAAATCAGCATGGCATATTAATTAGTACTGGGATGCAACACTTGTTTTTTATTTCATTATAAAAAAGCCTCCATCTTAATCATAAATAATAAATGACGAGAATTGCGGCAGTATACTTGTATTCAACAACTGCAATTCGATTAAAGAGCAATTTTAAATCAATTAAACCTTATGACTTTGGCGCTCAAGTTTTTATATGTAAATATTGTTTTACAACCCAGTAGACCTAAAAATTTAAACCACATGAATGAAATAAAAATTAAGCAACTTTACAATTTCCCATAGAACCTAAATTGAACCAAACCATTTTCACAAAAGCAAATAGGCTAAAGATTAGAAAATTGTTAGAGGGTAGGATAGTATGTTTACAACTTAATTTAAGGGGAGTATTAAAAACACACTCATACTAAATATATCAGACCAGTACTACACAGCCCCATTACATTCCATGTAATTTCATATTAACTACAATACCAATTCAAAGCAACATGTTAGCCAAAAATTATCCTCTTTTACGTTTTTGTACAAGTATATGAAAATATTTACAAGGTTAGATATCTATCAAGGGTTTTTGTAACAAGTCAAACTACGTTTTATATCGTTGGTGACCAAAAATTGTCCATTTTTAAATTAAAATTAATAAAATCAATAAATAAGAAGGGTTTTTACTTTTTTTGCAAATAACTTGCGTACCTAAAAAAAATTAAACAAAATTGAAAAAGTAATTGACGCTTGTATCAAATCGTAGGATGGATATAAATGGCTATCATAGCTATCCCTTAACAAACTAGTGGTTCTTTTATTTCCGCAACATTTAATAACAGAAATCAATCAAAATAAATAGATCAATATTATGTTTATATCAGACCATTATGTTTTATTCATAAGTAACATAAATAAATTATACAAATTCCATAAAAAAAAAACCATTTAGAACTGACTTAAAATCACAACTCTATATAACTCTGGAAACGAATTAGAAAAAAAAATCTTACATAATCATGGTGTTAATTGTAGTATACTAAATAACTAAATAAAACAGAAGAATAGTTATAAAATCAAAATAGTGAATAAATTTATGGACAGTTTTTGATCACTCTAATCCCATGCAAGTATGTTGATAGACACCTTTTCAAAGAATATTCATTAACAAAAATTTGGTTTGAAAGAATTGTGGGGGCTCACCTAGAACTGTCAAGGCCATATTGACCGGACAGCGACTGTGACTGCCCATAGTAGTTGGCCAAACTGGACTGACTATAAAAACTTTGCCGTGTATACCTAGACAATGCATAAAGTAAGCTTCAAACAGGATGAGTTAACAGTAGGTACTTGACAACAAAGGGACAAATGAAAGCGCAGAGAAATTCGTCTTGAATCTACTAGATCACAAAAAGCGCACTCTTGATCAAATGCCAATTACAATTAACATTGTTAAAAAAAACAAGGTTTTAATCAACACCATTTAAGATCAATTGTTTATTTTCCCGCAGATATAAAGTGAATATTAAGAAAATGAATGCAGCAATGTCTCATACATTACTAATTTTAAATAATTTTGATTTAAATTATGGTGGCATAACTAAAATATCGGTATATTGAATCTTTTTTTCTTAACAATGCACATCTTTTACTCATGATACTACAAAGTGACAGTGAATTTGTTGCGATAACTCACTTCAATGGTGCTCCAAAACCAAAGTCAGCAGTATTTTGCCCTAACAACCACATAAGATCTTACCTGTCTTTTGCCAGTTCATCGTTAGCGGAACTTCTTCCGGAATGTACAGAACCCCGATCATCAGCAGTGAAGGACACAGTACTACCAACTGTTTGCTGATAATATTTCCTATACCATTCTGCGTATGCCTGCGGATTAGTTCTGCGCAGATTCTCATAATACTGGTATTGTTGATAATATGGATTGTATGGATCATAGGAAAATCCCTAAAAAATATTTAATCATATAATAAAATCTAATATGATACCAAAATTATATTTCAAAAACACACTTGGTAAGGATTAAAACCGTCTCTATGTTCTCTATTCCTATATCTATCCCTTTCTCGGTCTCTATCCCTAGGCCGACGGTCTCTGACGTCTACGTCATGCCTTCTATCCCTATAGGAGTCGTGCATTGAATCGGACCTACTCGAGGGTCGACTAGAGCGATTCTCCGGGCCATAGTCGTCAGCGTACCGCCCATAGTACCTCCTAGAATCCCTGTAATCTCTGCTATCTCGTTCTTTCCTTCGGCGATCTTTTTCCTTACGCAGACTGCTATATTTCCTGTCATAATCTGTGAAAGGGGAAAGAGTTATTTAATTCTTAAAATATACCTGCATTATCTAAAAATTTACCTGGTTCTCGTTCGCTTCTTCCTCGTCTGTCCTTTTCTTTGTCACTATAATAGTCGGTATCTTCTTCATATCTTCTATCTCTGTACCTCTTCTCCCTTTCCCTTCGGTCTCTCCTGTCACGATATGCTTCAGGTGAATATCTATCACTGTCTCTTTCCTTATGCCTTAAATTCGAAAAAAAAACAACTATTCTCGGTTAGATTCATCAGAGTTGCGAATACCTTTCCCTTTCACCATCTCTGTCTCTATAACGATCCTTCTCTTTATCCCTATATTTAGATTTTTCCATGGAACGCTTATCGCGCCTAGACCTGGAAGGATGTTTCCGGTCACTGTCACTCTCGCTACTTTCCTGCCTACTAGGTCTTCGCGGAGAATGGTCATGGACACTGGTGTTCGACGCCTGACCGTCGGTAAGATTTTCACCGACGGTTAAGTTCCTAATCGAATTGGTGATGCTAGACACAGTAGTATCGTTGTTTTGACCTGAAAATATCCCAAGAAGTAGGTTAACTTTTGAATCAGCATGGATATCAGCATGATGTACTACCTTCGACCTTTTCCCGCCGATTTTCATGATGTTCGATCTTCTCCTTGCTTTTGGATAAACTTTTGGATTTGGTATCATTTAACGATACGTTTTTTGGTACGCTGGGCTCAGGAACATCATTGCCTATTAAAATATACAAATAGAGAATCTCATTTAAGAATATAACTTAAATTACCGGAATTTGGGCTCTCTTCGTCACCTCCGCCAATAACTTCAGAACGATTGCTGGGAGGCTGAACAGGTATCACCGGATTAGGGACTCTCGGAGGCGTATCTGCACCAATAGTCGCCGATCGTTGTGGCGGAGCGTTGGTTACATTACTGGAAACTGTATGATTCAGCTCAGATTCAGAATCATTATCATCTATATTCTGTTGATGCAAAGACGTCTCGGGAGAACTGGACTCTCCGGGAATCATACGTCTCAGACCTTCTGGTGGTCCAGTCATATCGTACTGGGCTTGACCTGTATCATAAACATGTGTAAATCAAAAAGCACTTTAAACAAGAAATGCCTAAACTTACCGATGTTGTTTTCTCCTACGACCATTCTACTTAATCCTAGCAATGGTTCATCTGTCCTTCTGTTAGCTTCGTGTTGCTCCAGCTGTCCTGGCACCATACGCTGTAAACCTGGTGGAGGTAGAGTATCATTTCCCACATCATTTCCTATGAAATATAATAAATTTAACTGCTCAAAATTTAAAATAACTTCTGTGAACTGACCTTCATTACCATCGGTAATGCCAACATCAGATAACTGTCCAGTCTCCAAATACTGATTCCTATCATTAATTGGTACCTCGTTGTTTTCAGTTTGAGTCCAATGTGTAGGAGGGCCCCTAGTCGGTACTTTCACCACTTCAACGGCGGGAGGATGATCCGGATGTTCCGAGTTATCTGGTAAAGTCTCTAAATTTACAGATTGTGACGTAAATGACACAAGCGGTGCGTTGCTTCTAAACTTATTGGCCGACTTATGAGACAAGCCCATGTTTCTCTTGTAAGGGTTATTCTTAGAATCATCTGCTGCACCCTGTGGTGGTGGCAGTAAAGGCGGCGTGAGGATATTTTTCGGAGGAGGCAGACCTGAGTTAACCTTCACATCCTGTTTGATTATTTCGACATTCTCAACCTGAGCTTCAGCATTAGCAATCTCGCTACCACCTGTCGCTAAATGCTCATTACCAGAGATAGGAGAGTGACTTATAGTTGACGAACGAGACACCAAATGGCTCTTGTCGCTCTCAGATGTGTGAGCAATATCGTCGGATGACTCCAACGACGGTTGAGATTCGGTAGACCACTGAGGCGTCTCAAGTTTACTACGATTTGCTCTAGACTGTTCAGTCTTTGCTGTTTGAACAGGAGCTTTTTTTATATCACCCACCTTAGGAAATAAGTCGTTCATCCTTTGCTCGGGCTGTTGAAGTTGTGCATTGCTATCAGACTGACGACTATCAGATACACCCCAGTTCCAAGACTCATCATTAGCAAAACTATCTGCTGTGGATACAAATAAAAGCATATCATAATATTATAATGTATCAATACTATGATTTGGAATAACATTTGACGGAGTTAATATACCTAAATCATTAACACCAGCTTGTTCCTGTTGCTGTTGTTGTGATACTATGCCATGAACATTCGAGTTGTCCTCTTCCGACCAGGTCCAATTCTCCCAACCGTCAGCATCATTAGTATGCTGAGCCTGGTTCATGTAGGTCCCGCTCTGATCGAACGGTTGATTGTACTGCAAATTTCCATATGCCTATAAAGAAATCAGTGAATAAAAAAGTTTGTTAAAAAAAGTTCAGTAAACTTGCTCTTACTTGCTGATCATAGTTTTGATAATAGCCGCTCTGATCATGCTGGAACTGTTGTTGATACTGTACTGATGAATTAGCATTGGGAGTATGACTAGGTGCAGGATAAGACTGGGGGGTCTGCCAATAGTTCTGTTGGGTAGGTTCTTGTTTGAACATCGGTTGCTGTTGCCATTGATTCTAAAAAATAATAAGATTGCTTCACAACTAAAACACTTTTTGTCCACTGCGTATCCCAAAAATATTTCCAGTATTATTAACATAAAATAATAGATATTTTAATCAGAACTTCCATTATAGTATAAACACGAAAAACTTACGGTTTTATATTTAAAAATATGAGCAACATTGATAATATCGAAATTATAGTATACAATGTTTTAAAGAATCAATCATACAATCATATAACACAACTAAGAACTCACGTTCAGATCATCCTCTAAGTATAAAAAAGGGCGACTATTTCAGTAAAGAAATCAACAGTAGTAGTTACGCAACGTTTGTACTACACTCAGTATAAAAAATATATAAACATAAGACGTGCAAAAAATATTTTTATAAATAACCCATGTACATGAAAAAAAGAAATCCAATTAAATTATCTTATAACAGTTGTTGAAAAAAAACAACGTACATATTCTTATATGAACTGTGAAACATGAATAACAAAGAGAAAATCGATACTCGTCCAACTTTGCCGGATGAAAAATCGTGCGACCATGCGACACCCGCTATCGCTGACCTTTAATTTAGTCAGACCCGTCATATAAATGTCAAATGTATGTCACATTTTTCCCTTTTAAATATCACAAAACTCTATCAATTCTCCCTCATAATGGCCACCGAAGTGAGGTTAGACACAGCTATTAGTTTTTCCATTAATCTTGTTGATTCCAGGGCAAACGGGGATGCTCCTGTGGATCGAAGACTTATAGAATCATAATGGTACGGCATGGTGAGTCTGAGTGGAACCAGAAGAATCTGTTTTGTGGCTGGTTTAATGCAGACTTAAGTGATAGAGGCAGGGAAGAGGCAGTTAAAGCTGGAAAAGCATTAAAGGATGCAGGGCACACTTTTGACATCGCTTTTACTTCTGTACTAATAAGAGCTCAAAAAACTTTACAGTCCATACTGCAAGAACTTAAACTTGAAGGCATCCCCATTGTAAAAAGCTGGAGACTGAATGAAAGGCACTATGGAGGTCTCACTGGTCTCAATAAGGTGGACACTGTCGCTAAATATGGCGAAGAACAAGTAGCTATATGGAGAAGGAGCTATGACACCCCACCACCTCCAATAACTAAAGAAAATCCCTACTATGATATAATTCTGAATGATTCTATCTACAATGAAGGGCCGCCAAAGAACGAATTTCCCATGTTTGAATCCCTTGAGCTCACAATTAAAAGAACTTTACCTTTTTGGAATGACACCATTGTACCAGCAATAAAGTCGGGAAAAAAGGTCTTAATAGGTGAAAAATACAGAAAATATTTTTATTCAATTTAATTTATTGCTTAATAATATTTAGCTGCCCATGGAAACAGTCTAAGAGGAATTGTTAAGCACTTAGATGAGATGTCCAATGAGGAGATTATGAAATTAAATTTACCAACTGGTATTCCATTTATGTACACATTAGACAAAGACATGAAACCAATACCTGGAGGAAGTCTACAGTTTTTGGGAGATCCCGAAACTGTTCGAAAAGCCATGGAAGAAGTCGCCAATCAAGGCAAAGCAAAAAAGTAAACATTTGCCCAATGTAGTAGAATTTTTAAATAAACTAATTAATAAAATAACTTACCTCTGTGTTGGAATGTTGATTTGGGTTGTACATTTGAGTAGGAGGATTATTGACGGGGTTGGGCCTCTGCGACGACCTCCTTTGCGCCCAAGACATCTTTAAATTCAGTCTGAAAATAGTACAAAGGCTCTTTCTTTGACAGTTGCATAACCTTACTTTTTTATTTTCTGTATAATAATTAATTAAATCATGATTTTTAACAAATATATCATAGACATTGATCGCTGCCAATCGTTTGAACACGTAAACAAATGACAAATTAAAATTTAAACCTGTAATAACCCTACAATATGCCAGGTCAATAAGTTACTGATTTCGATCGGTTTCTGGCCAACTCAAATGACCAATGGAAATGAAACGTGTTCATATTTGAAAAGTAAATAAGTTAGTATTAAAAATTACATCTTACCTTTAATTGCACTTTTTAACACTGACTCTCATTTCCACTTACACTTGCACATAAATCACAACAATTGCATATCGCCAGAATAGTTCAAATGTTATCGAAAAGTTAATTGAGATACGACAAGAACAAAACAGTTTTACTAACAAACAGAAAATACATACAAAATAATGACAAAAATGGTATATTCAAGAGAAAATATGTCTTTCACTTATTGAATGAATATCTACACCTCCCTCCCCATCAAGACTGAATTTTTCAAAGAAGACTCAATGTGATAGACAAAGATACACTATGGCCAAATTGCCTACCTGTAATTTATTAGACTTTCTATGACATGAGCTACGTGGCAATAACTATTATTATGCAACTATGAATACGTCTTTGAACGTAAGATTGCAATGCAGTTAGCATCAGCTATAAAGCAATAATTATAATAATTAACAGTTATTATAATAATAATAAACGCATATTACACAAATTTATTTTTATAATCTATAAACCAATATATACATTTTTATAATATATTTTTATAAAATTTAATCTATGTTATTACATACTTCTTACAGTAATAAAGCAATAATAAATAAATTTAATTTTTATAATCTATAAATTATTACATAATTTTCTGAATTTCTGCAAGAAAACAATACATTTTGATTAATGTTTTGCCTACTCTTGCGCTTCAATTATTATCAGAAAAGAAATCGTAATCCGAACATTACCGAATCAGTCCATTTTGTTCGCGGGGTGAAGTTACATCAAACGGCAACAAACAACAAACTAGGAATTATATATCCTTTGTGTCGTTTTTAAAGGTCTTTTTAAAATGTTTGGGTGAAAGTCGTCATAATAAATAGTTAAATGTCTATAAGAACAGTCAATTGTAATTTTGTTTATTTTATTATTGGAAAATCCGAAGTTTGTTTTGACATTTCAGTGCACAGCCAACTGGATACGAAGTGGTTCGGCAGTTTTAACATGTAAATAAACGTTTTTTCGAGGTAGTTTTGGTCCAGAAAACGGCGATTATTTGTGAAAATATGCTTGAAAGTTTATAAAGCAATAGTGTAAATTGATTCTCAATACACAGAAAAAAAAAGGCCAAACAATGGAACTGGGTGATAGAGTTTATGCCGCGGAAAGAATTATGAAGAAAAGAAATCGTAAGGTAACTTTTTTGACTTTCAATTATTCTGAGTGGACTTTAATTAACTGGATTTGCTTTGCAATTAGGGTGTAGTTGAATATTATGTAAAATGGAAAGGTTGGAGTCAAAAACACAACACTTGGGAACCTGAAGAAAACATTTTAGATAGTCGGTTAATTGAACTTTTTGAGAATTCACAAAGAAATGAAGGAGGCAATAAAAGAGGTCCTAAAAGAAAAGAGCGAAAAGAAGCTCCACGAGAAATAGAGACAGAAGATGAAGGTAAATAACTGAATTATATTAGATTTGAAATGTATTTTTGAACAATTTATAATCTAGGACGTAGTGGCGAAGAAAGCCAAGACGAGGGACTATCTAATCAGCCTACTACCAGCACAAAGGCGGATAAGAAAAAGGATAAAGAAAATCACAAAAAATCTGAAGAATTGGAAATGGTTTCTAGTATTGCAGAGGATGAAGAAACAAGGACAGGTAAAGGTAATCTCTAGTTTTATATTTTTTGTAGTGGAAAAATAATTAATATTTAACTATAATTGTAAAAATTGTAGGGTCAGATGATCAAATAGAATCAACCACCACACCAATGGTTACATTAGCTGATAATGATAATTCAAGTAGTTCAAGCAGTGAGGATCGTAGGCCACTTTTAGCAAGAATTGAAACTGGAACAAAACGAAAAGCTGAAGTGTTATCAAAAGAGAGTGGTAAAATTGGGGTTACTATTACTACAAGTAGTCCTATAAGTAGTAGTCCTCCACCTGCCAAGGTACCAAAACTTTCAACAAGGCCCAATGGAAGACAGTCAAAACATGAAGATGAGGCACCAGCATCAGCCATACCTTGTGCTTCGAGTCCAACAGTTTTAACAGCAACAGCACCAATATCTAATGAGGTTAATTTCTCATTCATAATTAGTTTTACAAACACTGGTTATAATTTAATCTATTCTTAATTTTGCTACCATTTTTCAAAATTTTTCAATTGCAGCAATTTTTTCATATATTCTTAAATTATAATATAAATATTTTATCTAGTTCTATGTTCTTATAGGTGATTAACATATAGATTTAATTATTCATCACGTTGGGCAAATATTTTTGGGAAAAACAAGCAACTTCAATAGGACACTGAATAAGTTAATAAATATATTCTTTATAGGACAAGCGACAAGCAATGGATAAAAGGCAGGTCATTACTGATGCTGCATTACCTCATTGTTCAACCAGGGAAGCGGCATCACCCAATGAGACTGAAAAAAGGCCAGAAAAATTGGAGGTAAATTGTAGAAGTTACTTATAATATAGAATTAAAGCTTGATTGGTTAAATGTTTCAGGTTAAATTGGAAAAAAAAGATGATAAACCAAATATTCAAGTAAATGGTCAACATAATAATAACGATTTCACTGAATTAACCAGTCCAGGCTCAGAATATTGGCTATCTAGGAATCCGGTAGCTGATCAAGTATTCATCACAGACGTGACTGTTAATCTTAAGACTGTGACAATAAGGGAATGCAAAACTGAAAAAGGTTTCTTCAAAGAAAGAGTGAATAACGGGCATAATGACGTGATATGAACTTAAAGCAATCCTGCAATGGTCGGTTCCAGATATATTTTTTATTTACCACGAAATCTCACTTTTTTTGAAGTTTTATTAACTTCGATTGAGGCTGTTCTATATTTTTGACATAAGTGAAATATACAGAGAAAAAAAAGCTATTTTTATAATTAACGTTTAAAGTAAATGAAAATCTAGAGTCGTCAGACAATAGAATGACAGAATATAACGTTTCCAATTAAGTGAACATTTTTTTGTAATCATTCCCATTTTTTTACTGAATTTGGGTACTATTAGCATAATTTGATCCAATTTAAAATATCGTCAATAACAACTGTAAAAGTTTTTTCTAATTATATCTATTTTTACTGTAGATGGTTTTATGTTGTTTTTTATGAAATATAAGTATATGTATATATTTTTATTTATATATTTCAGAAAAATTTTGTGGTTTTATGAGTAGTATCAATTAATTATGAGAAAATATTTGAGGTATATCATTATTACCTTATTATGTTTTTATTATTGAATATATAATTTTTAGATGGATTTTATTTTTTGTACATAAACCTCTTATTAAAATTATAAGTCAATTGCAAATATTTCAAGTTGGATCAATTTATAATGAGCATTATTTGATTAAATCTCTTGTTTTATTTTTTTGTCAGGAAAACCAATGAGTATTTGGCAATATTCACTATTTATTATTTTAGATTTAGTACTGTTTGTACTTTTTGATTTTTATATTATAAAAAACATTGTAAGATAACTATGTTTAGGAAATAAGTGTACATACTGTAAATTTAATTGTAGATTTAGTTGTTTCTGTTATTGATAAGGTATTTTTTAAATAAAATAATGTTTTTAACACCAGTGTTTAAATTTCTCACCAAACAATATTAATAGAATTATCACCATTACATCATTTCAAAGCAGCCTTGGTGCAAACTATATGTAAAAAAAGTTACCAACAATATTTCCAGTATTAAAATAAAGTTAATTTTACAACTGTGACAGAAGACCTCATTAGATTCACTACTTTATTATTGTTATTGTTATTAGGGGTTAGCTCATCCATGGCCCTCGTGCCTTGTCGCGAAAATCGCTTGACGCCCTTCGGAAGCCTACCTTCCTTATTCTCTAGCATACTTACAATTTGATGGGTGCCAGTTTGCTTATAGATAGGACGTTGCTATAAACCATGGATCATTTGCAATGACATATTTTAGCTGACTTGTAGATATAAACTGTATGAGCCATATGAAATTATAACACACTAGGAACACTTGAATCTGTGGAAGTTTGGGTTTTTTCAGTTGAATCTGAAAATTTTAATGTACCAGTTTCGGTGGCAAGCAATTGCGGGGGTTTTGTTTGCTCCAGAATTTACAGTTCCGTATAAGGCCAAGAAACAATTCAAATTTACCAGGTTAAAACGCAAATCAAAATAAATGTCAAATAATATTGTAATATATTTCTCTAATGCTAACAATAGTTAATAAAAATATATTTAAATGGCACTAGATCAGTATATACATAACATACATTTTTTAAACGTTGAAAGATATATAAAAAATATAAAATAAAAACCAGAAGGCATATTATATAAATCGCACAAGCCTATATTCATAGCTCACATCACATTAATATTGCACCAATGCCACTTAAATAAATAAAAAACAGCCTAAATATGCACAAGAAAAATTAGCTCAACATTGTACAAGAAAATGTTGAATACAGATACGCCTGAAGTAGTCGATATTATACAATTGTGGTTGGTATACAATGCCCTGAACTATTTTCCTGTCTTGTTCTACTTGAGAACAATAAATATATCCAAACAAAAACTTATTGCTTAGTTTTGTACAAATGCAATTAAATGTTGATTATAGCTGGAACTTCTTCAATAGACGTTAGCCTGTTAAGTCTCTTGCCTTTCAACGATTTGATGTTGTCGCTCAAAGACGTACGCTTGGAGAAAAAATCCACCAATGGTTCAGCATTCAGAATCGATGCCAGGAATTGCTCCACAGTTATGTACCATTCGATTTCCATCCTTGGTGTGGAGGGATTGCCGTTCTTGTCAGGTGACTATACATTATCATATTACGTTTATATAAGTCTAAAATTATAATTGATATGTATATATACCTCAACTACACTGGCTCCACTAATAGCAGTTTGTTGTTCACACACTACAGCGGCCGCAGAAGCTAAACTATCATCAGATTCATCTCTGTTAATGAAGAACTGTTTTCCAACATCTCCCAACTCGAGAAGTAACGTACCCACATTAGCCAGCGCATGATATGTCTCCTAGAACAGAATAAACCAAATACATTGGAATAATGTATCTTTTATCAGGATCCTAGATAATTTTACCAGATCCTCAGGTTCAGTCTGAAATATATCATAAACTGTTTTCCAAAGGGTGGTAAAGTGGCGCTGAGACATTTTCGGTACGCATTTCAAATTGTTTTTACTATCCTTGGACTGGACTAGATTGCGTAAGTTGGTTAGGCTTTTCGCTTCCCAGTTCAAAGATGCTCCCTGCTCGCTAGACTGGCTGGTTATCGAATTATCCATAGAAGACTGGGAATCATAAGTTTTTCTAACAAAAATGACATTGATTAAAATAAGGAATAAGAGCTTGCAAGGAAAATTATTATGGTACTTATGAATTCTACAAACACGACTAAACTTCGGTTTTCTTAACTGTAATTTCCTAGTTCCTTTCAGAAATGGTTATAGAAGAAAAACTCAAGGACTATCAAACTTCTCAGATATAAAAAATAATAATAAAAAAACAAATTGCAAATATGCTATGATTAGAGTTCACAACATCAATTTTTATTTATTATAAATTATAGTGTTCTTTCAAAGCTTTCATTTTTGTAGTTAAATCGGTGTACCTCTCGATTTCATTGCCACAGTGTTGAAGAACAGGTAAAAGTTAAACAAAGTATTACGTCAAGTCAAAATGTCACCGATGACGACACTAAAATTTTAGCGATGCATCCGCGACTGCCCAGTTACAAAATTCTTGTGCACGAAGACACTATCGGCATCTTAACTAAATACACCTACCGCATCTGCAATAGCTTCCAGAATGTTAACTCTGATCCACCTATTTTGGAAACCTGGAGCTTCCAGCGTAAAGAATTTGGAAAAGGTCACAAAGAGCCCGCTTAGGTAACGTTTCCATTCAAGCCTTCCATTCCGACATGATAATCTGTCCTGTTATGGCTTATAGACATTTCGGACAAAACAGTTGTTCGAAAAAACCGAAACCTCCCCGATGTTCATTTCCGAAGAAAGACGAATGTTCTGATCCGAAGAAACAACCGGATGAAGGGCGCCTTACCGGACAAGCCGAACTAGCGTTTTGTCAAAAGGATTGTCGCATAGGAACACCTAATTTGCCACCAAGAGCATGTTTACCATGGGAGCGAGCTTCAGAAATGTGCCCAGAAAAGGCAACAGCCAAGTAAGCATAAAGAATGGGAGTTGGCTTCCATTAAAAAATTCCAGGGATGAAATATTATTTTACGTATTATATATAATACATAATATTATAGTAGTAGTTCCTTAAATTACTGAAAAAAGGCTATTATATAAATTTATAAGCAAACAAATATAAATACTGCTGCAGGATTCTACACTCACAATGTTGCGAACACACTTGCGAACCCTATATAGGACAAGGAATTATCGACAAAATGAAGATGTCCGTTTGTGAGTATCGTAGATTCAGAAAATGCTACCTGAAACATGGAAACGCTGAAAAGTGTATGAACGAAGTAACAACATTGTACACCCAAAAGGTAAGTTAAATTATCAAGGTAAATAATCGGTTAACACTAGATTTAATTCATAGACCTACCCCATGATGCATGCGTTGTGCAAAAAGTACCTGCCAGGATGTCCAAAAAAATCTCCAAAATTGGTCATGCAAAGGTCTAAATCAGAATGCGATTAACTAATTGTCAGCTCTGTTTGAAATAAACTATTTAATGTCTCTTAACTATAATTCGTTACATCAACGTACTAAATCCCTAAATTGATAATTTAAGGTAATAGTGTTGCTGCGGTGATGATAACTTAATAATCCCATTGTGTCGTTTTTTATCTGTCATCACCATAATAACTCATTAAAACTAATTGAAAAAAAATAGAAAAATGCATCGTAATATAAGCAAAAAACATTTCTCCAGCTTGTTTAAAGGGTGGGGTAGTAAATGTGAGAACGAGTGTCCAAAACCAGAGAATCAAAAGTAAACAAAAACGCAATTGCTTTTTCAAGTTTGACACCAACGATATTGCAGGTATGTCATCCAAAAATCGTGCGAACCGTCCATATTCGAAAGCTGGCAGCCCAAGATTCCGCAGCTAAAATGTCTTGATGAACTTAAGGATGAACCTAGCTCCCACACTCCTGCAGGTAAATGTTGGCCAGGTATGGTAACGTCCAAACCAAGTCGTTGTATTACCGATGCTAACGCTAAAGCATGTCAAAAGAAAAACCATCCCAAATGGATTGCGTTTTGCCCACCAGCATCGAAAACAATTGTAGGTAGTTTCTTCAAGTATCAATGCAATTATGAGTGCGTATGAAACATCACTATTATTAAACCAAAAAACGATTGTAGCAAAAAACACCTCTACCACCACTAATTGATGCTAAAGTATCCTGCAAAACTAGCAAAGGAATAATGGAGAAGAAAAAAAAGCCAAAGGCGCAACGGAAAGTATGCCAGTTAAAGGTGCCTCAAACTGATTGGGATCACGACGGTGTTTTAACATAAAACTCAGCTCTATCGATTATGCACAAGCTGAATAATAAATATAAACTTTATCATTCATCCGTCATTTCTATTTTTTTAAGACTATATTTATACTATGAAACTTACTGCCATTGAAATCCTGACGCCATCGGTGAAGTTGGCGATCTCTCATCTATGATGTTCAACATGTCCAGACTCCTCTCTACATCATCGAAGAAATCTGTAGCTTCTGATGCTATCTCTGTTCCCGACTCATTCTTAATCGGCGACTCGATATCGCTCATACACAACAATGGAGGTAAATGAATAGTGTAGAGCAGTTTCAGTCTTTGAGCCGCTTCGGCCGTGGAGGTCAGTCCTAAGGCTGCCGCCAACTCCTTAAAGTTCAGGAAGCCATCTCTGTTACAGTCCATCAGCTGAAACAGAACAAAATAAATGAGGATAACGAAGGGCAAACGGAAACAAACACTATTACTGACATCAAATATCCTAGCCGCTAACGATTCCGCCGTCTCGCCTTTCCCCCATGGTGATAAAGCAGCGAAGAGCAACTTGAAATAGTCGAAATCGATCTTATATGCCTCATATGGCTGTAAAGTTGGATCATGTCTATCGGTAATATATTTCTTCTGGGTGATATTCTCTTCTCGAACTAGGCCAAGTAAATCCTAAAATATGCATATATGCGACATTACAAAATGTTACACAAGGACTGACAATGTGAAATAAATGAACAAGCATATATAGTCAAATTAACCGGCAAAAAAGTATGTATATATAAATCAAGTCATACCCGCCATGTTCAATGGACGACTCAGATCAATTGTTTTTTTGTTTAATATGAACTATGATTATTTTTCTAAGGCCATACTCATAAATAATTTCAGATTATTCAAGAAAGCCAAATATATATTTTAATAAAAAAACCCAAATTTCAAGTGTACTATGTACCTGTAATTCCTGCAGTGAGAAATATCCATCACCAATGACACATCTTAATACATTCTTCTCACACGTATCCTCCAAGTCTTGCACAACACGTAATCGATGCTTTAGTCTCAATCTTTCAATCTGACCTGTTGATAAAAACCCATATTTACGGTAAGATTCGTATATCAAAACTTGAATGGAGACTGTCTGAAAAAAAAAACGAATAGCTTAAATTAATGGGGTAGGTGTAATGCAATAATGTAACACGATAGCAAGAGTAAATACTTACCCGCTTTTGTTCGTCATAACTCTTATTTCTGATAGCACCACGCCCGTCATCATTGAAAATACCCATTAAATAGTCAGCCAATATTTGCATAGCCTCTCCTAAAATATATGATTATTTAATATATCATAAAATTCCGGTAGTACATCATGAAATACTTATCTACATTAATATATACACTTAAAATATATTAGCTCTTAGTAATAACTGAACAAAGAGTTATTTAAAATTATTTCCACAAACCTTCATCTCTACACTGAAGAAGCTTATCCTGATTCCATTCTAGAAGCATCAAAGCTACTTGAAATATTACTTTAGCACCATCATAAAAGAAGCAGTCCATAACATTAACAGCTGATTCATAAGGCATCACGCACAGGAATATAGTCAGAAACCAGGATAAAGAAATCATATTCATCATTCCTAAAAATTAAAACGATACAGGGATCAAAATATGGATTTTTGTTGAAAAAATTCACCTAATTGAAGCAATTTGTCATGTAGGATAGGTAAATACTCTAAGGTAAGCTCGTCCAAGATTCCCTGATCCACTACGGCACCAACTACTTTTTGGTTATAATAGTCAGGTAGTAGATTCTCGCATAAGGTTACTAAGAGCCAAAATGCTTCTTCTTCATTGCAGTATATTAACAAAACAGATGCTGAATAAAAATAATGCTAGTCAGAATTGAGCACCAATAATTTTTATAAATGGTCATTACCCACAATATTCATCGCTTGGCAATATCCAATACTAGGATTATGTAAAGCATAAGCACAAAGGACTCGCCTCAAGGCATCAATACCGAGACTATTCTGAAATGCTGGATGCTCGGGTAATGATCTTAAAAATGTAGTATATAGTTTACAGTTATGAGCTTGAAATGCAAAAAGTCTCACCTATGTAAATCTCTTTCTATTTCTTCATTGGCGGTAGATCTTTCTGGCAAGGCTTTGTCCACCAATAAACGATAATAACCTGGATGTGCCGCTTTCATGTTCAAAGCACCTATAAATCAAAATAGATACAGAATATAGTGCAAACAAATCAAACAAATACTGTTACCTGAAAACGCCATCCAGATTTCCATACGTAAATGGTCTGGTATGCCTTCAAGAACTAATTTCGCCACTTCTGTAGTTCTGTACATGGATATGCCGCAACCATACATGTTAAAATGCTCTTCCCACTGTCGAGCTCGTTGTTGTTGTTTTTTGTTCACTTCTGGAATGGGACTCAGCGGGAACTCCTTCATAAGTGCCTGCTGATACTTCCAAGTGGGTTTCAAATCTATCAATAGACCATTTGTGCGATCTTGCTGATCGCTGAAACAAATCCGAATAATAATTATCACGACCAATATGCTTCAGCGCTCTTACATTTTCATTTCTTGCGTTTTCGACAATAGTTCGGATAGTTTTGTTACTACGAAGTCCCTGTCAAGTATTTGAGCAAAGATAAAGTTGGTCCGATTCACTTCATTACCAGTGGTCACTATGATGGCTTTGTCAAGAGACTGGTTTGCGCCGCTCGTTTCTATTTTTTCCGCCACTATTACATCCCGAAGGGGAATAACCAAGCTAACTTGGGATTTTACCTAGACATATTAGTTATGTTAAGAAACGTAACTAAAAGTTTTTAAGTCATCAATACACCACCAAACACTTGTTTATTATAAAATGATATAATACATCAACTCACCCGACTTTCAAAACAGATATAGTTCTGCGACAAAAATAATCTTCCTGCAACATATTTCTTATTGTAAGGCGTCAACAGAGTACTGTCTATGGATCCGTCTAATTTTTCACTGGAAGGAAGTCTAAACATCATTCGGTAGGCTTCAGATTGTGCTCTAGCATCCAAATCCCTCTTAAGGAATGAGGCTTTCTTAGGTACATTCTTACTAACAACGAAAATCATTATTATTTTTTCTAGATTCAGCCAAATATATTGTAACTCAATCAAAAGGAAACATGATTTGGGCCAGATATTAAAAGAATCAAGTTCTAATAAGCTCATCAGGTTTTATAGGATTTTGCTTTCTGTTTATACTTTCCGCTGGTCACTCCGAAACTGATAAGAATTTTCAGAGCTGTCGCTCTCGTCTTTTGCATAGTTTTGTATAAATGTTCATTTTACCAATATACATAAACAGTTTTTTAGGAATTAAACCTTTTGTTAATAAGATGATTAAAACAGTGTGAATACCCTTTATCAGTCTAGATATCAAAATTTTGATATTTTGTAAGTTGTTGTTCAGAATAGCAACCTGAATGTTATACCAGTGTTATACTTTTTCCTCATCTATTACGATAGACTCTGGTGTGCATTCATAAACTGTCTTAAATGAGATTGTATTTGTTACTATGCCTTTTGTGAAGGTATGGAGGTAAATCATGGTATATGGTATGCCAATTTGACAGATTTTTATTATTATTACTATTATTTTATTTTGAATACTTTATACCTTATATATTGAGAAATGCTTACCTGAGTTTACTTAACAGTTCTTTATCTTCCCGATAACTTTTCTTGTCGTCTATAAGCCTGGAAAATAAGCAATAACCTGAGAAATGTAATTATGTAAAATCATTAAAATAACAACATATAATATTAACAACCGTAAGAAGAAAAACAACTATCGTTTCGCAATAGAAGTTGAAGCTGATATTGTTTTTCTGATGAGTTTTCTCTGTAAATATATCTATTGCTCTTTAGTAAGGACGGGTCGATATTGAAATAGAATGAAACAAACTAGATGTATGGTATTAACTTTTTTAACTTGCAATCTTGTATTCTCCATTTGGCTTGTCTCTAGCATGAATCTGAATGGTCTAGTTGGTTGGTTGGCATCACAGTCTGCTAACTTCAACCAATTCTTATTTAAAAAAACCCTATATTTAAACATAAGCTAATGATTATTAATACTTTAAACAAAATTAAGCTTATCATTTTTACGAGAAACATTTAATCATTTACTGAGCCATTATAAAATAATAAAACATTTAAACTCTATATCAGATCTCTCTACTATAACTAGATACAACTTTTTCCTATTTTCGATTATGTTAACTATCTTAAAATAATACCTTTTTACTGCTAAATCTACCAGCTGTTCCATAAGACTAAATGTTTCATTTTTACTCAAAAACATACTGAAATAATATTCCTTCTCTCTAGTAGTGATTTTTATTGAATCAGTTAATACCAGATGGTTCTTCTTGCTTAACTTGGTAACTTCTGACCATCTACAACCATTGCAACCATCTAATAATCAATTTAAAGCTATGCAAATAACAAATAGATGTACCTAATACAGACTTTAGTATCTAATCCCAAAATAAAGGCATGAAAACAACAATAATTTATAGACATATACATCCATCCCTGTCTAGGTAACTTTCCCTTCCAATAGCTGAAAAAAAAAATGGAATGCTAATTTATATAAATTGTTTTCAATAAAAATCGTCTGTGATTAATTACAATATGCTGTTATTTATGTAACTAAAATATAATTAAAATTCATTAAAAACTAGGTCAAATGTGCATATTTCAAAGAGAAAAGCTATGCGGAAAAGTTGGGTACGCACCTACACGAGTAATAATTAACCAATTTTTCTTCTTTTGATAGACCAAAAAGTCTTTGGAATTTTTCTGAAGTGATTTTAAATGCTTTTGAATCTTCATCTGAAAAGTATAGAGACATTATACACACTCTGTAATCCTTGATACTACTGTTACCATCTATATCTGTTTCCTGAATTGCAGCTATAGCAGATTCAATTTTGCACATTACAAACTCTGTTATATCTTCCTCTGTTTCAAAGGAATGTAAAGTTCCACTGACATTGGTGAACAGCCATTCCCAATCGTTTAAAATTTCATTTCTAGTCATAGCACATGCTACTACTATAAAATTATTTAAAATACTGTAAAATAATGAGAAATATAGAACTGAAAATCATACAATAATAAAGTTCCGAATTAGGAGTTTGGTGTAATATCCTATAGGGTGTAGGTTTAGTATCAAAAATACTGTACATAGTGCCCACCAAAAGCGATGATAACCCTTTAGCAGCGCCATGGCCCTTTCTATGTTGCAATACAAAATATATGGAACTTTTTTCTGTCTCCCTAAAATAACAATAATAAATGTATTACAATCTAATCCTTATGGTCTAACATACCAAAAAGCATTCGCTATCAATACCTCTTCAGGCTTGACAAACATATTTACGTTAGGCAGTTCTAATTTCCAAAAGCTACATAAATTTAAATCATTTAATCACAAATAATTACAACTACACAATTAACAGTTACTCCAAGAACAATCCTACACATAGGGCTTAATTAATTACACCCGATAAAATCGCATACAAAAGATAACAGTTGTTTATTCAAACTAAAATAGAGAAAAAAAATGTTTTGGTGCAGAACGAATATTAACATCTACTCAGCTGATCTGCTTGTCAAAATAGAAGACAAACATCAACAAACAATACTGTTCACTACATTATTCTAAAAAGTCTCTTTGTTTTATTTGGTTGAATATATAAATAATTTAAGATAGTTGAGATATAAAACTGATTTTGTTTTATTCTATGTAAAAAATATTATTTGTATGGCAACACCGTAAAATAATGTATTCTTATTATCATTACGGAATCGCTGGCACACAAAATAATAAAAATTCCTCTGTTTTTGGGCTGGCATTTATATCCCATATAGGGATGCAGAAAAATTATCGATATGGTAATTCAATATTTTCTGGAAAAAATAACGATATTTTTTGACGCTTTTTTTTGGTGATATATCGATATTATATTAGCCAGTATTTTTCGATATTTTTTCAAAATAAATTAAATATAATTTTTAATAAACCTTTAAAATTGGTCCAAAAGAAAAAATTACTACTCTTCAAAATATTTAGAAAAAATATATTTTTTTAGGCTAATTCTTCACTATTTTTCGAAAAATATCCGTACTTTTTTCTGATATATCGATATTTAAAAAATAAGGGAAGAAATATATCAATATTTCGATATATCGGAGGAAAAAAATATCGATAGCTTTTTTATATAAAATTATAGCTATTTTATATATATTTTTTTTATTATATATTAAAAAAATATATAACGATGTTTTTAAAAAGAAATAAAAATGGTGAAATATTATCAATACCAATTTTAATTTTTTTTAAAAAATTGTATTTAATTTATTCTGAAAAAATATAGAAAAATTTTGGTTAAAAAAAATTGGATATATCGTCTTAAAAAAATATCGATATATTTTCTGCATCCGTATTTTCGACTATGAACGTGTATTCTTCGCCATATTGTTTATGTGCGGTGTTCTGTCCACAAGAAAAAGAGAGTATTCTTTAGATTTTGTGATTCTTTCGATAGAATAAAGAAACTTAGAAGCACACATAGAAAAAATAGAAATTTCACGGTATAGGCGACCTTGGGGAAATGTTTTGTTTAGTTCAATCAACTGTGGCGCTGCGATCGCAAATTGTGATTGGCAGTTTAAATTCCAGGTGCCGCCACTAACATGAAATGTGATTGGTCGATCAAATTGTGTAAAATCAGCATTTTCTATGGGCATCCATTTTTATGTTTGTTGTTTGTAGGTTATGGTTTTTGTTTAGATCACGAAATTTTCGTTTTACGTTGTCCATATTTTCTGTTTTACATTAATTATTATGGGGTAATAATATAAAAATTGATGACAATACGTCAGTGTAGTAAAAGATGTAGTGTACCGGGGTAAAATTCTACTACGGAAATTAGACATCGTTTCCCAATGAATGATCTCGCTCCTTTCCAAAAATGGGTTGCTCAAGTAAATAGTAGTAAGTTACCTGGATAAACCACAATGCAAATATATCAACGTCATGGTGTTTGTTATGGACATATTAGTAAAAATTTAGAATTATCCTTCACGAACAGATATTTGGGTAAATGCATATCCATCATTGGTTTTATCAGGTACATATAAAATTATCTATCTACTACATGTCTGTTTATATATTGTTTGTTTACAGAAATTCAAAAACTTATGAAGATGTTAGTAGTAATAAAATTCAATTAATCTACCAAGTTGTGCGTATGTTGTCAGTGTGATGTCTCTACATAAAGAAGTCTTACAAGAAGGTAATAATTAATATAACTGGATAATTAGTAGTAATACTTTTAATTGTAAAATATCCCTAAAATATTTGCAATACTTTAACTTTTTAGAACAATCAGTGTTCAATCATTTTATAGTAGAGGAATTATATATTTAAATTTGATTGCCTTGTTAAGAAAATATTTGTTATGGTGCCATCAATTAAAAATTTAATTGCTACTTTTAGGGGATTTATTAACTTAAAGAAATCTATTTTGTCTAAATTTACAAATAACTACATTTGTTTAACAAATCTTAACCAAGATTGCTTAAAGATTTTTGTTGGATCTATTAGAGGTCATAGAGGTAGAAACAGCATCCTTCCCCTAGTATGTTCGAGAAATTTTTAAAAGGGCTCATCATTTCAATTTTTTCACATCATTCTCCCGGAGAAAATTGCGAAGAAGATGAACATGTTAGATAACTTATATTCTTTTTTAACGGGAGATCTAGTACCACTTGAGGTTGTTAAATCACCAGTTGAGTCTATATTTTCAGTTCCAGAGAATTTTGCTCTGAGGAAAACAAAAGTCTAATATTGTATTTTAGTCTTATTTCAGGCTATTTAACAAAACTTCTGAAAAAGAGACAACATGCAATATTTGTCTATATTCTATATTAAGTAGTTCCACAGATACTCTAAATAAAAAATAGTTCCGTAAATACTCTAAAATCTAAATATTTTTAAAAAACACATAAATTTTTAGTGTTTCGACTGTCCAATCCATAATGATTTTCAAGACAAAATTTTAAGTTATTCTGAGGTTTGATTGTATTTTTGGTTTAATGTAATATCAACAGGAAAGGATTTAAAGTTTACCTTCAATATATCAAGATAAGTTAGAACTCTAATAGATCCCATAAAATTGATGACACTAAACATATGGGAAGGCCTTATAGAAGAATTATAGATATTTTAATATTGCCTAGAATAGAGTTCATAATTGTTTTTTTTTTTGCTTTTTGTTTATATATATTTATATTATTTACACTTATGTATATTTGTATAGGATTTTATTTTAATAAATTAATTTTAAAATTTAAATTTGATTTTTATTTAAATACTATTGGCCAATAAATGTGACGTCACAAAATAATCAGGGGAAATGGCAGACCAATCAAAGCAAAGTATTTTCCTTACAGGTTTCTACATAACTATTTTAAACTAACCAATCAAATTCGCGTTATCAGCGCCGCCAATGATTGGACTAAGCGAAACTTTGCCCCACTACTTACCATTGCAGTTGCACAACCCTGGAAGCACATGCCCCATGTTAAAATTACTTCTAAGTTACGCTCGGAATCCCCGTGTGAGGGCGCTTACACAGACGCCGTATGACAGTTAATTACGGCGGGAAATTCAAAAGCGTATAGTTAAAAATTTTAGTGGGAAATTTTTAAAAATTCTTTTAATTTTGCTGGGATAAAAAAACAAATATATTTAAATATATTTTATTGATATATTACAATTACATTAATTTTCCTTGGCCATAAAGGCATTGATGTAATCACAGAGATAGCTCCACTACCTAAAACACATAATCCACTGATATTATCTTCTCTCTAACGTTTAAAACATTGTTCTGTTGTTTTTTTTTTTATTTTTTAGAATCAAATAAATTAACAACCTACCCAAATTGAGGTGCATCTCGTCAAATATGACAACTGCAGTTCAGTCCATAGTCAAGTTTCTCAACTAATTCAATTGTAAACGCCCAATAAATGGAATTTCCAAATACTGCTAAATCTGTAAAGTTGCTGCAGTACTTGGAGTAATTACTTCTTTCATTCTAGCCATTTTTTTATCAAAATATCTCCAGATGTCCATACATTCTTGGTCAGTAGTTTTGTCTTGAATTTCGAGTTATGGAACTATATTTGTATTTTTTGAAGATAGAATGGAAGATACCTCTCTTATGATAACTTTTTGTATCGCTTCAGTATTATTTGCTATACCAAATCCTGCTTTTTTAAATCTAGGATTTAAAAATGTTGATTTCCCGCATATCGTATTCATTTCTAAAATTGCCAGTCTTGTATTGATGACATCTAATAGACAATTTAATCATTTTTCCCCCATTCACTTGTTAAATTCTTGGATTTGATAGAATGTTGCAGTCCTCTTATTAACCGTATAATTAAAGACATCCTTGGGATATCTTTCACCAGATAAATCGGTGCTCCTTATTTCAATGGGCTTTAAAGGTTGAACAGATTCTGTTAAGATAGTCCATTCGTTAACAAATAAAAACTGTGGTGCTCTTCTTAATAGCCAACAAAATAAATTGTTGAACATTAAAGTAGAGTTTTCCTATCAGAAAATGTATTTATTACAAATATTTAATATACTTTGTTCACCTCTTTATGGTTAATATTTTTAAAAGTAATTTAACAACTGCTACTGTAAAAAATTCTTCAAGTCGTTTGGATCTATGCAATTTCTGAAACCTTTAGAACCTAATTTTAGTTTTCAAGATTTTAGGAAAAAAGTTTCGACAAAGAAGAGGCTTGGACAAAAATCGTGAAAGTTTATCAAAAAAGTAGTACCTATTATACCAGTCTAAAGTATTACCAATTATGGCAGTCAAAAGTATCTTACTATTTATCATTTACAATTTAATTTTTTTGTCCTCGAAAACTAGCGTTCCAAAATGCTGCTATATTAATTTTCAATATATAGTTATTCACAAGCAAACTACAAAAAAAAACATAAAACCACATATATTACATATAAATCCATATAAGCCTAAATGCGGCGCATTACTTTCTCATTAAGGTCGCGACAAGGACAACACAGCTACATTGTTAAAAATCAGTGGAATGAACTAGTAGAACCGAAAATAGTAATTTATAATATATAAAATAGTAGTTTACTATTTATATTCATTATGCTATGTTATTTAGAAATAGCAATTTATATATTAAAACAGAATAAAACATTTGTGGTGTTATTATCCCATTCCTTTTTACACATCCACAGAACATTCAGTATAAACATAATCCTATTTCCTTTAAATTTATATTATTTATTACATGATAATATAAATTAGTTTTTTTTCCTTTTCTATTTTAAAGTTATCACGTGAATTAATATATATACATCTCTGTCTCGCTTATACTATCATTGAAGAATATAAAGACATTTAAATTTAACTGCTCCAAGTATTCATCTCCGTCCTTTCCTATCTCACTTTTTATACAGACAAGAACTCGTACATCTTCGTCTAATATCTCGAATGGAAAAAAACAGCCCAACCATGCATTTGTGCAAAATATTAGTTAGTATTTTCAGTGGTTATTTTTTACGACTGTTTTCAGTCGATAGTTCCCAACGCTTTTAATAAGTTGGTTCTTGAAGGGGGCATCTTCATATCTGCTCTGCATATTTTTGTGTTATATTAATTGTTACTAAATTATTAATCAGTATAAAAATTAAAAATATCATAATGCATCCTTGTAGTAAAAAATGTTCTGTACCCGGGTGTAAAGATAGTACTGAAAGGAGACATCGTTTTCCAAAGAATGATCCCGCTCTTTTCCAAAAATGGCTTGATCAAATAAATAATACTAAATTAACTGGATTAAGCACGATACAAATATATCAGCGTCATCGTGTTTGTCACAGGCATTTTAGTGATGAATTCAGAATTACCCTTCCTTCACGAACCAGTCTTCGGGTAAATGCATATCCAACATTATTTTTATCAGGTAGACATACTATTATCTCTCTATTATATGCTTATTACATGTATATATTGCTTTTTTTTTACAGAAAGTCAACCTACTTCTAAAGGCATAAGTGACAGTGGGGAAAATATTAATTTGAATAGTTTAGCCAGTTGTTTGAAAGATGGGATGTCATTGCCTAAAGAAGTCCTCCAAAAAGGTAAGAATTAATTAGTAGTTTAGTAATTTTGGAATAGAGCTATTGTATATTTAAATAGAGATTTTGTTCTGTCGATAAAATCTTTGTTATAGTGCCATCAATTAAAAATTTGACTTCTACTTTAAGATTTATTTCCTCAACTCATTGTATTTATATAAGGGATATTAACTAAGATTGTATAGAGTACATTTGTTTTGGATCTATTAGATCACATGGAGTCAGGGATAAACATCCTTCAGCTAGTATGTTTTGAGAATGATTTAAAGTGTTCATCAATTTATATATTTCATATCATTTTCCTAAAGCATATTTTGAAGATGAAAAAGGTGGCTCTTGGGTAATACTCTATTTATATATGAAATGATATTTCAATATTTTTCTCTCAATCCTAGTACAGAATTCGTACATTTCTGTCTGTCATCACAATTGGAAAATGTTGAAGGGTCCATTTGACTGAAATAGTAAACACTATTCTCAGCCGACTACTCTTTTAACTATGGACACAGAATATAGAGATTTATATACATCTTTATATTTTGTGATTATGGGTTAGTTACACTGTTTTGCGATAATCGACCAGTTCGATTACTTTTTTGTTTATCTCTTAGTTCTATTGTTTTGCGACTATCAATAGTTCCCAACTCTATATAAAGTAATATCAAAGAATAAGGAATATATATATGTATATATATATATATATATATATATATATATATATATATGTATACATAAATATATATATATATATGTATATATACATTTTTTTTATGAGTAATATAAATATTCTTATATGATATTAATGTATGCTCAATAGCAAGTAGATTTGGGTCTATTCTTTCCTTATCTGTAATCTATATCTGCTATCAATTATGTCCTTATATATAGTAAGCACTGAAAGCATTCAGATTAATTCAGTGTTTTCCTTCCTGTCGATTTAAAACCACGTCAAATTCGTACGATACGTATATCGAATTTTCCGCCCCAGTCATACTTTTCCACGCACTTTTCCAAATTCACTCAATTACCGTCTGGTGGAGTTTGAATAACATATGTTCAATAGTCTCCTTCGTAACCCCTAGGATTTTAATATCGATATTCGCATTTGCAACTGAAAATATCGATATTTTTCGGTTTTCATATCCCCAATACTATTATTTATGTTAGGTTAAGTACATTGTATATAATTTTATGTATTCTATATACATAGAGAAATCGAGATTTAACTTTATAGGAAATTTTGGGGAAATGTTTCGTTTCGTCCAACATGTAGATGTCGCTACCTTTAAGATACTACTTGTTTTAATCGCTATACTAAGAACCGCGACGGGATTTAATTGATTTGGTTTTGTCTCATCGTTCTACACATTGTTTCTATGCTATGTTTATTTTGAATACCACTTTCAATGTGCCTTATATAGAAAATAGTGTGGTCAACTTTTTATAACGTTTATAGATTAAATTAAGTTATTATTTTATTAGTATATACAGGTCGGTAGTTGAAATGCATTCTCGTTCTAGGAAGTGTTGTGTGCCCGGATGCACAGATAGTGAGGAAATGCATCATCGTTTTCCGTTAAAAAAGTATCCGGCGATCTTTAAGAAATGGGTAGAAAACATTAAAAATCCTAACCTGATTGGGTTAAATATGAAACAAATTTATGATCGTTACCGCGTGTGTCATAGACATTTTTGTGATAAATTTAAACTTTCTGTTCCTTCGCGAACTGGTCTTAGGGTAGATGCTTATCCGACATTGTTTTTACCTGGTAAATATATATATATATATATATATATATATATATATATGTATATATGTATATGTATATATGTATATATATGAATATGTAAATGAATAAACTTGAATTGATATAATTTATTCTAGAAAGTAAATGCAGTACTTATGAACAATTTAGTGATGGTGAGAATAAAACCGCGAGCCCAGAATATATACAAATGGAGGATCAAAATCAAAATGATAGAGAAGGTAAATTGAAGGAGTCAGTCACTTTTCTGTTCATAATTATTACCATTAATTTATAAACTACTATATTTGTAGTGCCTATTTCCATCATTCCAGGCGCACAACCAGGCTGTTCAAAGCAAGTGTCATCAATATTTCAACAAACTCCAGAAGGTAATGGTAAATTTTGTATTAATTCAACCAGTACTACTCTTTTGCTCATCAGTTTTAATTAATTACTAAGTTCCCTTTTCCTATTCCCCGTTTCCAATTTCCTACTTTCATTTTTCTAGAACCTCAAAAAGAATATTCAAATTATAAGCCATCTATGCCTGTACAAATTCCAAGAAAAGGAAAAAGAATAGCTCCTGAATGCAAGCCTTTCGAGGGAAAAACTATAAGTTCGATACACGAATAATGTTGGTACAGAACAATTCAATATCTCAATAGTACAAAATTTTATTGCCCAAGTAAAAACAAATTTGTTAGAGTGTCGTCAGTTACAAATTTAATAATTACCGTTGGGGGGGTTCATTTTATTAAAGAAAAAATTTTGAGTAAGTATCCAAGTAAATATTAAGGACTTAAGGACTCTTAACCGAGATAGTTTGAAAATTTTTTTTGGATCTATTAGAGCTCATGGTTTCAGGAATATACATCTTTCGGCTGGTATGTTGAGAAATTATTTAAATAGCTCATTATAAGTTCTGATGAAAAACATGTGAAGATGAAAAGAACATCTCATTCATGTTTAGGAAATTGTGAAGAGGATGAACATGAGGGTGCCTTAGATAATTTACAATCTTTACTAACAGGGAATGTATTACCAGGAGTTGATATTAATTTGACTCTATACCTTTAATTCCAGATGTTCCTATAAGGGTAAACAAAGTTTTACATTGCGTCATAGTGTACATCTCAGGTTATTCAGTAAACCTTTGGAAAAAAGAAATTAATTGTGATTTGTTGTTTACATGCAATTATGAAGAAATCAGACCCACAAATTGAGGCTGAATTAATAGAGGCAATATCTCCATAGAGTAATAGAGAGACAACTCAGTAGGGGACTCTGGAGAAAAGTTTTGCTTTGCTCAACATGTTCTGCACTATTTAATTCCTGAATCGCTTTACAGCAAGTTTCCTAGTTTATTAAACTTTGGTTAATCCTCTTAAAAGGTTTGCATTTAGGAGCTGTTATTTTAGTGGAGTTTCAACTATCAAATAATTTATCTAAGAATAAAAGTTTATAGCCGTTTATGTCCTTTATATTGTAAATATAAAGCAACTTTGATTAGACTCTATATTCATATGTATACTATTACATATAGACTATATATAATATTGCATTTGATATATATTTTTATTATATATTTATTTCTTGTAGATAGCCAACCGAGTTCTTATGAACAAATATTTGATAATGGTGAAAATATTATCCAGAGTATAAAGCCAGAGTGTGTTGAAATAGAGATAATTGAAAATTGTATTGAAGGTAAATTAAACGTCACCATCTTTAATTTGTTGGTTTTTTTGTTCATTGCTGATAACATTGATTTCATAGATACTTCATATTTGTATTAATGTCTATTTCATTCTCTTTAGAACCACAACCAAATATTGTAATTGCACCAAACACATCTGAGGAAGTTCCATCAAAAGGTAATAGTATAGTTATATTAATTCAAGAAATAGTTATTATATAGCTTTCTGTTGCTCTGTAACATTAAATAAAACATTTGATTATTTCATAATTATGATAAAATTTACTAAAGTTATATTAGCTTCTGATAATTATGGTTTGTGATATATTAATTGCATATCTAATAATATAATATGAAGTATAATTAACATATGGATAAAGGACAATAAAACAATCTGTAAAATAGAGAGATTTTGCCGTAAGAGACCAAATTACAACAGTGGTGAGTAGTATTTGTAGTTCTAAAACATCAGTATTGGTTCCTAAAAATGGCTGTAGATTGATGATAATATATATATATATATATATATATATATATATATATATATATATATATATATATATATATATATATATATATATATATATATGTATATTGATTATGCCTAACACTAAGTTGGTGTTCTATTTAAATTTTTCAGCATATTGAAATCAATTCTTTTTTATTTACTATTACAGGATGAGTTTATATTAGTATTGACTATTTTTCATTATGTAGGTTTACATTCCAGTTGTCAAGTTTTAATGCTCATAAAACCAAAGCTTAAAATAAGCATAAGCTCTTTTGTATTCGACAAATTGAATGTATTTATGCCTATTTACTAGCACTACAACCTTCCTTGCCTTTGTATGACTGCACATACACAAAATAGGGTATACTTTAAGTGCATGGCCAACCATGTTTACCATTAAGCCACATATTTTTGTGGTTGTGTAATAGTGCTCATGATTACCTATTAGTTATATCCAGTACATAACAAGTTCGGGTGTTAGGTATAATCAATATGCTTTAATACGATAAATATTATAGAAATATCTTTTTTTTGTAGCCGCTATATAATTTTAATGTTTTTATTTTATACAATGCATAATATGATATATAATTTATTCTTACATATTTTCATGAACATATTACAAATCACAAATATCAGAATCTTATAAATTTGTAATAATAAATAATAATAATGATATTTTTTATTCTCTTACATAACAATATTGAAATAATATCGAAAATGGAGAATAATCTCGATATTTTTTTTGTGACCGACATCCCTATTATACAAGTGAAGGTTGTATGAGTCAGCTATGTTAGTCGGGAGTGAAATCGTTGATGGTAGCCATAATTTTGATTATTAATATATAGAGAATGGGGTATTTTTATATAATGCAGAAATGCTCTTCTCATAATACATAGGTGTATGTGAAAAAAGAGAAGGGATTCTTCATTATGATACTGAATGTGATTTTGTTATTTTATCCAATATTTTTCGCAAAATTTCATTGTGAATGCATTATATGGAGGCAATCTATTTTATTTGTTCGAGTAGTTTATATAAATTATTTTTTTTGTCAATTTTCAATGTCATGGGCCGCAGACGAGAGGAGCTAACAGCGGAACAAAATGTATATTTTATTTATATCTATATGTTTTGCGACAATCAGGGGAATATCGATATTAGTAAAATATTGGCAAGCAAAATATTAAAATTATGTTTGTCGAATAGTTGGATTTTATTATATATTAGGTTTTTATTTTATTAATCAGACTTTTGAAACATTGTCGATATATCGCCTCCCTGTCTGTTTATGGCTGATCGAAGCTATGAGTCACTGTCACCGTTTAAAGGTTAGATGTCGTTTTCTATTCATAAATGTTCTGGAGACGAAAAGAGTCGCTAGCTAATTAGCTTGTTATTTCTGTGTTTGCTGATTCTGAATAACAAGCAATTTTTCAAGTAGACGCTTTCTGTTTAATAATTCTCTTTCAAATTATAGCAAGATTTCTGATACGATATTAGAGTTGTTGAAAAAATATCGATGAATATTTAGAATCGATATACTATATATTTTGCCACAACTAATATATATATATATATATTAAGCCATAATTGAACAGCACTAATAAATCTCTTTACAAAATATTTGTTGGGTAATTAAGAATGATATTTTACAATTATCGATATATACTTTTTCTGTAACTCGATCTTACAATACTAACAAAACTTTTAAGCTACATTGACAGTTTAAAGATTTATTTTGTAATGTTTAGGTATTGCATTTGAAAAATATAGATGTATGTAGTTGATATGGCAGTAGTTTTATTAAATAAAGCTGTCATGATATAATTTTTAATTCCTTTAATATTTTTTTACATTTTGCTATATTGTTTGTGTAGCTGCAATGGAAATTGGGCTTATTGAAACAAAAGCAAGTATGTATTCATAATGCGGATTAATGTGTTGCAGTATAGCTTTTTTATTTTAGATTATTTGGATTTGAACTCTGTGTGTAGGTGTTGCCTGCAGAATGAAAATTTAAGAATAATGAAAGGAACAATGATAGGAAACATAAATGCAATTAAATGCTATGAGGATATAACTAAAAGAAAGGTAAAGAGAAATTTATGACTACATAATGTGTTATATTAAAAGATATTTTAGGTAGACTTAAGAATCCCAGCAAAAATTTGCACTAACTGCATAAAACAGTTAACTGAAACACAAAAGTTTCTTAAATTACTTGATTGGTCTGATAATTTATTACACAAATCTATGAAAATAGAAACTGACAAGTTTGAATTATCACAGGAAGCTCAAATGGTACTTAAAGATGAAAATATTAACATTTTCAGTGACTTGAGTTTATGGTAAGTAAATAGTGACATCAATAAGTACGATTTAAGTTAAATATTATAGTAATGGGGATGTTATACATTCATCTGATGATGAAAATCCTGTATTAGAGAAAAGTATTAACACAAAGAATAATTTCAAGAAATGGCTAAGTTTCAATGAAAATACTTATGTAAGCCGAATAATTGATACAACTGTACAAAGTTCAGAATGTCATTCACAAATTTGTCCTATTTGTCAGGAGGAATCAAGGTTTTTTTATAACTTATTCTTCGGTTAAGCATCTATTTTCACTATTTATTTTTTTAGCCATTTAGAAAGGCATTTAAATAATATTCATCACATAGACTGGTTAAACTCAAAATGTCTAAAATGCTGCTTTATGACCCATGATAAATTAAAATTATTTGAGCATTCAAGTGAATGCCGTGGTGATGGAAATGTTATTGAAGGGTTTGTTAAATATGAACTTTCAAATGAATGCAGTGGCGATGGAAATATTAATGAAGGGTTTGTTAGATATGAATTATTTATCAGATTAGTTTTATGAATTAATTTCAGACTGTCCAAAAAGAAATCTAAAAGTAGAATTATTAAGGTAATCAAACAAACAAAATTTAACTGTAATCAGTGTAACAACTTAAGTTTTATCACATATGAAGATATAGAAGCGCATTATAAGGTAAGTGAGGTGAATTTATTAAAAGTTTTCACTGAAGGTTTTAAAATATAATTTCAGGACTGGCATAAATCGAGCCTAAATTGTATATTATGTGAACAGGAATTTAGTAACACTTACAGTGTGCTATATCATATGATGGTTAAGCATGGAAGATTGAAATGTTGTAGATTATGTTTGGTTAGTTTTAAAACAAAGGAAGAACTCATGGGGCACTATAAATCAGAAGAACACAATACAAAATGTGTAGTTTGTGATGAACAGTAAGTGTTTTGAAAGTTATCGCGTTTTATACTTTAAAAAAATTGTTATAGGTTTAAAAATAGGAAAGCTTTGTATGGCCACCGCAGGCGGAAACATTTAAATCCACTATTAGAGTATAAGAAGTATAAGTGCCCTGAATGCTCAAAAGAATTTGTGAACAAGCAGAATATCAAAAGACATATTTTAGTTTTCCATAATAATGTTCGATTTTTGTGTGATACTTGTGGACAAAGTGAGTACAAACATTTTTTTAGTGCATTAGTAAGTCATATAATTTTCAAGGTTATACAACAAATAGAAATCTTCAGTTACATATAACAAAGTTTCATAAAGGCCAAAAAGTGGAAATTACAAAGCCCAGAAAAAGTTTCTTTTGTGAGTCGTGCGGGCGTGAATTGAAAATATTCCACAAATATGCTATAGCCCTTCATATGGCAAGACACAAAGGTCATTATTTCGTTTGTAAAAAGTAAGGATTATAACATGACTAGCTCTCAGACAATAAGAGCTTTGCATTGCAGGTGTCACGAATCTTTTGGCTCCAAAGAGGAGCTTAACATGCATATAGAGGAACAAAACCATCAGCTTTTTGAGTGTACAAAATGCCCGTCTCAGTTTGTACGCGAGGAGAACCTCAAAATTCATATGAAAAATCATGATGCACCTGGATGGAACAAGAACTATTTTATACAGTATGGTAAATCTGCAGAATTAAGAAATGAAAAAGGTAAATGAGTAATACTTGTATGCGAAGGATGTTCATTTGAATATTAAATAAAACACGTAAGATAGTAATAATAACAATAAAAATAATTTTCATATAGTATTAACATTTTTACAATTGTAACAAAATTATATGTTTAAATTTTCAAGTGCTTTCAGTTTATGTTTGTGCTAATTTCTTTTCATGTTTTAGTATGTATTAGTTTATTCCAATGTTCTAATTGTCTGCAATGGCTGCTATAGTTTAGACATGCAGACTACATGGCGCTAATAATGCTTTGGTGTGTATAAGTTGGATTCCACTTATATATATAATCTCAGGTGAATCCTGTCTGGTTTCTTGTTCATCAGTAACTCCCCAATTCATCGGGAAAACGACAATAATTAATATCTGGGCACCCTGAAAACAAAATTCTACCGATTGAGCTCTTTTGGTGATTTTCTTCTTTTTTTATATTAATACGGGCGTCATGGGGTTATAGACATCTAGTTTCTGTCTTTTTTGGTTATAAATGAGTTTTTTTGTACCTCTAAAAACGTGTTAGAAATAAGTACATTAAAACAAGACAATGTTCACCAATGCATATATTTTTTAACTATGATTAGCATCCGCCGAAATTGAACCAATTTTTACAGACAATAAAGGTATCATATAAATCGAATATCATTTTAAATCGGTCCAATAATTCGCATTGTTTCGTGTATATAAACAAATCTTTTACTATTTGCTGTTTAACCTGGACGTGACATTATTGCATGGACGGTCTTGTACCTTATATTGATATGATATTGGTGCTTTAACTCTTAAGGTCCATGATTTATTTACATATCATATGACAGTGATGAGCGTTTTGGCAATGAATTTTAATCGTAAATTAGAATAAAAACTTTTTTTTGAAAATATGTATTTCCTGAATATCATCATATATTCTTAGAAAACATTAAATACAATAAAATGTTATAGAATAGCTTTTCAAAATTAAACCTATTTCAGGAAAATTGGTGAATGAGATAAAAAGTTTTTTGAGTAAATTATTGCTTGAAATCTAAATCCAAGAACAACAACTTACTAACTACAAGTTAATTAACTTAATAATTGATTATGAGGGATTCAACAGAAAACACCAGAAAGCCTTAAAAGATGTTAGATGATTTGAAGTAAAAATACTTCAAGTGAATTTAAAATAGTATAGGAAAAATAGGCCAACCACTAAAAGTAAATCTAATGATTATGAAATAGGTACATTATTTTATACATTGTTTAAAATATTTCCATGGGTGAAATCACCAGAGAAGGACATAAAACGTCCCCGCATCATCATAGCGGGCGGTCAAACAAACAATCTGTATAAAGAATGTTTGATATCTGTATTTAGACTAGCTTCTGATGAAACTATGAAACTAAAATCTAGGTTTTTTATATCATAGGAAATAAAATTATGGTAATAAAATTTTTAGGAGAGTTTGAATGCAGCTACTGTCCAAAGGCGTATAAAATAAAACAAAGATTAGACAACCATTTGAGGGTTCACACGAACGAAAGGCCATATAAATGCCAGTTCTGCCAAAAAGCTTTCAAGACATGGATCCATCGAAAAACTCATTTAAATGTTCACCTGGGTAGTTAATGGTCCCTTGAATTAATTAGTACATAATTTGCAAATAAGTTACATTTCAGGAATAAAAAAGTGGCAATGTCGATTCTGCCAGAAAGCCTTTACATACTCCAGTACTTTGAAGGCCCATGAAATGACGCACACTGGTGAACGCCCTAACAAATGTCCCGAGTGCTACAAAGGATTCATATCCACATCGGCCTTGAAAAAACATCGACAGGTTCATTTCAGAAATAGCATTAATTGTCAAGTACATACATAACATACTATGATAGCCATTACTTATTCATTGGTTTGACTATTTCAGGGTATTAAAAATTCTAAGATTAAGGTAGAAATGCAAGAAGAGCAAAGTGCAAGATTCATAAATAAGATATTTATCAGCGATGATGTAAATTACAGCAACCTGACTGAGCCAGAAGATCAAACTTAAGTAAAATTAACCATTTCTATAGTGTCTTAATATTGAACTCAAAAAATTCACTGTTTCATAAAATTAATAAAGAAGTTTATAATGTAATATAATGATTTAATTAGTTGTAAATAGTATTGTATATCACGATATGCCTCTTAGGCATTACTGCCACTAGCTTTAACTTTTTTGTTCGATAAATCACAGATTATTATTGGTTTATACTGATATTGTATTCTCACTATGTCTAAAATAAATTCAGTTAAAAAAAACGCCTTGAAAATTACTTATAATAACATATGATAAACATTAACATAATACATTAAAACCAATTTGGTTGGTGCAGTGATAAAGAAGACAGGACGATCCTCCTGCTGTTGCGATAGTCGTGGTTTCGAATCCTGCTGATGCATGGTTGTAAATTTATGTTTGTGATTGTCCTTAAGCAAGAGTGTAAAATCCAACAAGGAAAATGATCTCAGTGACTGTGGTTCGGAGCCCACATTAAACAGTCTGTCCAGTCCAGATAAACCCTAGATGGTGAAAAGACTTTAAAATGTGCAGAAAAAAGTAGTACATTACATAAAATAATGTGTGTTAATTCTAACTTATGTTAAAGATGCCAAAAATAGAGATTTTTTGAAGTCATTTGAAAAAAGACATCAATATTTTTTATATAATTATTTTATATAATATAAGACATATATATTTATGAATATGCATAGAATGATGTATCGGATAACCGATAATTATCAATGCACAAAAATATGGATATTTATCAAAAGATGTAACAACCAAGGGATACCGGCCAGGAACAAAAATATGAGAAAGTCATTAAATTAGCATCAATACTTTTTTACAATATCGATATCTTTTCATTGCAACCTTAGTTTTTTACACATTTTTTTTAACCAGCGAAAATTTTCGAAAAAAGAGGGAAGATATCTAAAATTCAAACTTCCATAACGAATAAATCTCCGTTCTGATATAAATGTACTGCGTTCGAAATTTATATGTGGAAAATGTTTGTTAACACTGCAGTACTTACTATATTCTTGTTTTATGTCCGCGTAATACTTTTGTTTCGAAATTCGAACGCTTTCAGTTTTTATTATAACACATAGTTACACACAAGTTAGTTATAACCATACTTCTTAAAATCATTGGGTTTTCCGACATTCTACTGCTGGTCTAAAATAAATTATGGGAAGTTGCGATTATACAGATACAGACAACCATATTTTTAAAACTTAATATATTACAGATATACTTTAAAGGTGAAAAATTTTACAGAGATCTAAATTTAAACTATTTTTTTTGATTCAGCTGCCCCGAAACGCTTACAAATTTACATGTTCAGTTCTGTTTAAAGGCAACTGAAATTGCATCCAATCACACTTCACTCTCACTTTGATTTGCACTTTCTTTCTCTGTGGTTCAACTAGAATGTTGGCTAGGCGTTAAGCCACCACTGTGTTCTGGGCTGTGTTTTTGTTTCTTTCTTTTCTTTTCTTTTTTCCGTTTCTTCCTCTCCTTATCTTCATCGTGACGTTTCTGTTTCTTATGTTTCTTTTCATGAGTATCTCCACTAGCGTCTGTTACTGTCATTTCTGTTGAAGGTGGTCCCCCCTCTTTGTGTTTGTGCTTTTTGTGTTTATTTTTATGTTTCTTTATTGGTGTGGCATTGGTATAACGATACTGTTCAGGTAACTGCCAAATAATACCCATTAATACCCATAATATAATAAAACAAACAAAATACTTACTGGTCCGGGATGTAATCTAAAACCCTCCAGCTGCGCACTAGTTAAAGGTAACAAATCCTTCCCACCTACAGGTGGTTTTTCAATAACACTACGCAAAGAACTGTTATCAGCCTGCCCTGGGGAATCTACAATGTTCAACATTTAGCTTTGGAATAGCATAACCCTAACAATATACAGTCCTACCTATAACACCAGGTAAGGTAGGAAGAAAAGAAGATAACTGCTCTTTTAATTTTTTGCCACTAAATTTACTATAAGAATGTTCAAGTCCATAGTAGGCCATTAAATTCGTAGCACCAGTAATTTCCGACTCTCCTGTAATAAACATTATGCAGTAAAACATACCCATTTACACATAAGCTAAACTACCTGGCGGCTCTTTCAAAAGGTAAAATGGTCCACTAGGGACTATGGAAGGATTCTTTCCTAGCAAGATGGTCGTTTTGAGAGTTCCAGATGAATCTTGTCTAGAAACAACGGGGGACCTGGCCCCTCTTGGAGACGATTTTGGCGAATATTGTTCTACTTTTCGAAACTGATCGCCCATCATCTTACAACCGCATCGTTTTGCCAACAAACGACCAAAACGAAGTAACTTGTATTTCTCTTAAAATTGACACTTAAACTGACATATCGGGAAACTGAACTTGTCAACATCCTAATGAGAGCCACTATCAATAAATAAATTAAAGACATTCAATTCATTTAATTTTACTTCTGTAATTGTTTATACAAATATGCATAATAACATTTGATGATATTAATTTGTTTATGATATTCGATTCGTTAACAATTGGCCAGTGTTTTATGAAAAGATGATAGTATGAGGTTATGATTTTGGTTTATATGTATTTTTATTTTGTAATAGAATGTTTATAAAAATATGCACAGACGGGTAGTAGTTACAGGTTTAGGAGTTCTGTGTCCCTTGGGAACTAGTCTTAAGGAGTCATGGAAAGCGGTCATATCAGGTTATAGTGGCATAACAAAATTGGATGGCCAAGAATATGAAACTTTACCATGTAAAGTAGCCGGAATTATCAAAGAAAATGGTTGTAAATTCCAGCTCTCTAACCATTTTTCTAAAAGTGAGTTAAAAAGCATGGCTCCAGCTACCGGTTTTGCGCTTTTAGCGGCTAAAGAAGCTTTAGAAGATGCAGATTTGTTAAAATGTAACGAAGAAGATAAACTTCGAACAGGAGTAGCAGTGGGAATGGGCATGGTAGATTTGCAAGATATCTGTTCAACTTATGAAGGACTAAAAAAAGGTTATCACCATATAAGTCCATTTTTTGTACCAAGAATATTACCAAATATGGCTGGGGGGCAAATAAGTATAAAATATGGTTTAAAAGGACCAAACCATTCTGTATCAACAGCTTGTGCGACTGGAGCTCATGCGATAGGTGATTCATTTAGATTTATTCGTGAAAATTATGCAGATATGATGGTATGTGGTGGAACCGAAGCATGCATTTCACCATTATCAATAGCTGCTTTTTGTCGATTAAGAGCTTTAAGTACTAGTTTTAATAACATGCCTGAAAAAGCATCAAGACCATTTGATAAATTTAGAGAAGGTTTTGTTATGGGTGAGGGCAGTGCTATATTGATCCTAGAAGAATTAGAACATGCACAACAACGAAATGCTCATATTTATGCAGAAGTATTAGGATATGGGTTATCTGGAGATGCATCTCATTTAACAGCTCCAAATCCTGATGGTAGTGGAGCATTTTTGGCAATGAAACGGGCAATAGATAATTCACCTATTAATGTTGAAGACATAACTTATGTAAATGCACATGCTACTTCAACCCCGATGGGTGATGCTATTGAAATAAGAGCTATTAGGAAATTATTCAATAACAACATTGGTAATATCACAGTGTCATCAACCAAGGGAGCACATGGTCATTTATTAGGAGCTGCGGGTAACTTAGAATCGGTGTTTACCGTTAAGGCAATTGAAGAGGGAATTATACCCCCAACAATTAATCTAACTGACAGTGAAGATCCTGAAATTAATTTTGTTCCACTGAAGAGTCAGAAATGGAAAGCTACAAGAAGAATTGCTTTAAAAAATGCTTTTGGATTTGGTGGTACCAATGCCAGTCTATGCTTTGGCCAATTTATGTGACTGTGATGGTTACTTACATATACATATATTTTTACTTTGTTTATTTCTAATAGTATGTTAAAGGAAAAGTAGAAAAAAAATAGGTAATAAAATTCCTGTGTTTTTGTTATTAAAGAAGAATCAATGTTAAATAGACTATAAATATCAATAAAATATATTGCAAAAATTGACTTAAAACATCTTGTAATATTTTTTATTAAAGATTAGAACCGGCATTTACCTACCTGTCAATAACAAATAAGATATGAAAAGCATTTATTTGGAATGTTAAAAACTTGTTTAAAGAAATATCTTATACTTATCCAATGAATGATTGGTTTAACATCCTACAAAGAGGATGCCTAAAAAAGCTTTCTAGATCTATTAACTGTCCGATCAACGGCCGGGCACCCGGGTACCCAATAAGATTAATTTATATAAACGACGGGTTTATACACACTTCAGAAACTGCTTATTAAGGTATTTAGTTAATTTGACTTTTAAATTGATAATAGACAATATAGTTTGTAAATTTTTATTTAAACAATAAATCTTATTATAAACAATAATAATATTATAAACTTCTAGTTGAATCGAGCGGCGTCTGAAGTCTCAATGATACAGATGATGTTCGCTGTTGCGCATTCGGATTGATAACTCGACCAAGAAGAGATTCAATCGACACTTTCGTTGATAAATGCCTAATAATTTGTGCATTATTCGACTGACTTTCAACGAATGGAGTACATATCTCTCTGCCCAATTCCCGATAAAATAATGGTGGTTCATACGATTTATTAACAATCATTTTATTATTCCCATAATAATACAGAAAATATGATGCATGGAAGGTAATATCGAGGATATTGTAAAAAAATGCTAGAGGCCACATTTGAGTTGATCTTTTTGTAGTATATCTACCAAGCATTTTATCCATTGTGTCTACTCCAGCTTTAAACCAGTTATAAAATTCAATAATTTCTGGCTGTTTCTTTGCACTATCACTAATTTTAGCTTCATGATGCATTGATGATAGCATAATTACTTTTTGGCACTTAACTACATAGGGTAACTTTTTCATGAAAGTCAAACACAGTGGATAATTCTTCTCACGTTTTTGCAGCCATTGCTGGTGGAATGTATGCTTTATTTTTCTTCAAGGTGCCAACGATTGTCAAATTCCAAAATAGTAAAAATTTTGCCAGTGGAAGAAATTATCCATTGTAATGTTTCTACCGGATCCTCTATATGGTGCCTGCTTTGACAACTATTTCACCAACATTTTTCAGCATCACATATCCACCATACTTTAATTCCATATTTAGCTGGCTTTGACGGAATATACTGAGTGAATCTAGGTCGACCTCGGTATGGATAAAGTTGCTCGTTAATTGTCAAGTATTCTGTTGGTTTATAATGTTTTGCTAAATTACTATTCAACATTGTCCAAATGTCTCGTATTGGAGCAGCTTTATCATTCTCCAAGCGCTGAGCTTGAGTATTGCCATCATTAAATCGAATAATATTCCAGAAGCGATTGATACTCATTGATGCATGATAGAATGGATATGAATATGGCTGCCACATTTCCCTTGCATTGCCAGTATTGGAGTTATTAGCACCAGAAGTTATCAAAATAGCCAAGAATGCATAAAATTCCTGTAGCTCGAGATTTTTCCACTCCAATTGTTTTTTTTCTGGATTTTTTTCATAATAATTTGCATATGTTGAAATCGCCTTTTTATTAGTATGGCGTATAATATCAGCCATTTCTGGTGTGAAAAATAATCTGAATGTATGTAGATTTGACAGCATGTTGGTGTTCCTATTAGGCCCACATCTCTCTCGAACAATATTAGGCCTCCTAGCTTGGTGTGGTGACGTGCAGCCCACTGAGTACCAGGCATTTCGCTATTGTTATTTCTATGAGGACTATAAACTGTGTCCCTATAGCTATTTCATAGGCCACATAGCCAGTTTACACAGAAAAAAAAATTATTCAGTACACTAATGACTTGCACATCTGTCACGCTATAGTTGAGTACACGGTAATTGAACGAACGGTGAAAGTTTGGTCAGTGATCGGACGGTTAAAATCGACGAGTCTGCCCAATTTTTATTTTTGACACATTTCGCTATTTTCGACTTCTTACCTCGACCTCCCATTCTTATCTCCAACAAATTATCTTTAACCATTTCCATCTTAGTCCTTTCTTTCAAAAATTACTTTTTCGTGGTCTCTCAACTTCGTTTTTTGCTTGGAAAGTCACAAAATTATTTATTTAATAAAAACACAGGTATGTATACTTTTTCTTTATTTACGACTTATGTAGAACGCCGCCGAAGACAATATTACAAGTGCTCCAGCCTAAAATACAAAACAAGTTCTATTTTCGTAACAATATAAACCCAGAATGGAATGCAACAAATACATAGAACACAAATGCTTCTGTACTATCTCTCTTCTAATTTCGAACATAAAAGAAAAACGATATTTTTATTTGAATTCGAAGAACAAGTAAGACAACGAAAATTTCCTTGAAAAAAAATCTGAAACGATTTATAAAAAATGTGTATATAAATAATGCGAACGAGTTTGGGTCAAAATGAGAATGTTTTCCAAACCTGGACAGACATAATTATATATATATAAAAAAACTAATGATCCGGTGTGTTGTGTACTATGGAGGGGATGTGGAAAACACTCGGGTCATTCAATTCGAAGCGTATTTCGTTTGAACGAGTAAACGCGGTACCGTCAACGGCCCGGTTACGCAAAATTGGGCGAACCTCTTCTGCAGAATTTCCCTCAGTTCTTGTCGTTTTTCGTATACTTGTCGGCTTCTGCTCTTAAATTCTCTTACTTCTTCCGCTGTTATATAACACTCTTCGTCATCCTCGCTATGTACCTAGGAGAATGGCATTATTTTGTACTCATATAAGTTTGAAAATATAAAAATTACCTCCAACATTTCTTGTAAACTGAGTCCACCGCCACAAGTGAGTCGACACTGGATTCCAAAATCTGTGGATTCTTTGGGTTGGCAACAGGACTCTGAACAAGCCAATTCTGAGCCTTCTGGAGAACTCGACAGACTAGAGACTAGAGAACCTAAACAATTGAATCATGTTATATTTTGCTAATACAACAAAGGAGAAAAAGATGTACCTGTTTCACAGCAACCATTGTTATTTTCTGATGAGTATCCACAATCATGTGAGTGATCTGATGTAGATCCAGATTCTTTTTTACTGAAAATATATCAAACACATATATACAAATAAATTATTCTTAATAAGTACAATTTACCTATTATTACAATATTGGCTAGTTTCATATGAACTATCACATTTACATAAAGACAGCAACTTCATTCCGTTCCTGTTCAAGTCTTTTACATCATTGTGGCACTTACATTCATCTAACCACAGATCATTGCTACACCTAAATTTAAAAGCTTTAAAATTATTTTGCTTACATCATATTATTATTTCTTTACCCTAATTTGTCTGTTTTTTCATTAGACCGACTTAATTTTGAACAATCCTCATAATCATCAAGCTCCTCACTACTGCATTCACATTCTTCCCTAGAATTTTCTTTATCAGTTGCTAATGAGCATGAACATTCCTTAAATTCAGACATTATTATTATAAATTTGATTAATGCAAAACTAATAAAACAACTCACCTTTTCAATATCATCTTTTGAATCATGGTCCCTTCCGCAACAAAGCTCTTTATCATCACAGTCCATTAATTTTTCCTTTCTACGCTTGCGTCTTATCTTCTTAGCCTCCTTATGTTTCTGCTTAGCCTGTTCTTCCCTTGCAAACTCCTCATATAACAGTTCAAGTTGCGAAACACCCCTAACTTTCTCCACCACTGTTTCAAAACTCATACTTAAACTATGTACTGCTACAGCTGCGAATAGTTGGCACGTTCGTTCTTCTTCTCTGTTAAGAGAGGAATTTTTATTAAGTCACAATACATTTTAAACAACACCACAATTACCTCACTCTCATATGAACCCTATGCAGTCTTTCATACATACAAATTCCTAGACAGGTTAAAACTTCCTCTTGGGCGATCTCTAAGGTTTTTGCATGCCTTTCCCTACGACTGTAAATTAGAAATGAAGTAGTCTCAAGTAAACGGATCTAGTTAAACAAAACTGCGTATAAATAGTAACCATTTTCATATAAAATGGGATAATTAGTTACATACGATTGATAAAGGCTCTTAAGAAGCGATTCTCACATTAACTGTTGTCTAAAACGTACTATATAAAAAAACCTCAAAATAGAAAGCAAATTAAACAAAACTGTATAAACAGTAACAATTTAAAAAAAATATACAAATTGAATTAATCACATACCTTTTCAAAAAGTAATTATTATAACAACATGTCCAAAAGTAACAAAAACCAAATGTAAAACATAAAAAATTAATAGCCAAACCCCTACTGGTGCTAAATGAAAACTGAAAGACCAGTGGCGGGATTTAGACAAAAATACCACCACTGAAATGTCAATCTTAATTTTGACAACCCCCACCTGTTAAACGTTTTGGTGGTGGTATAAATGCAGGGGTTATATATACAATTAAACCAGGAATCAATCATGCATTAACATTTTAGTGTATAAAAATGCTTTGTTATTATTGGATATATGAAAAAAATAAATTTATATATTATTATGAAAAAAGAATTTTGTTTCTATATAAGTGAAAAAATTAATACATGAACCCTTATGTTACATTTTCAGTTATTTAAAATACTTTGATAATACACATTCATTAAAATTTATTTTATTGAAATAAATTCTATAACAATTTAAATCTCCGATATTAAACAAGAATACTTTTATTCAAATATTTTAAGCATAAGCTCAATGCCTAAATTGAATTTTAACGATTTACATACCTGCCCAAAAGTTCTGGTTCTGCCCTATTAATCAACTTGGTTATATATTCTGTTTTAGGATTTAAATGAATGTGTTTATCTTGAAGACATCTTTTAATGCCTGCATATAATGAAGAAACATAACCTTTCTCTTTGGTTGGTTCAGGTTCATCAACTAATAAACTATATGCTAAAAAGGAAATAAAGTTATAAACACATCACTGGAATTATAATTATTTACCTTTCAGAACTTTAGTCTTGCATTCACCACAGAAACGGTGCTTACGTAAATAGTTTTCTAAAGTTGCATACAGATTTGAAGCTTCAATAACACATACATCTTTACGACAATCAATTTTCATGCAATCCCATATATCTTTCCAGACTGGAGTTAATGGACGGCTTCTTTGCGAATCCAATGAATGTAAAAGACACCTTACACTTTTTTTATTTCTTTTTGGTTGAGTTTCAATTAATGTGGCAAGTCTATGTCTGAAATGAAATCATGGTTCTGCAAGTAATTAATTAGACCTTTATATACTTACGAGTGATCATGAAAGATATTTCCTAGTATGTTATAAGCATGTTTCTCTTTCTTTAAGGTTATAACACCATCAGCTTTAACTACAATTGGGTCTAAAGTAGAATGACCAAAATTAAGTAGTTGGTAATATAACCTCTCCACACTACCAAAATATAAGAAAACAATACATAAATAGCACAATTAAATAAAAGATAGGCCCACCTTCTACGACAACCCACACAGGGCACATTTCTATTTAAAACATCCATCAATTCATTTTTAGTGATTTGCAAAGAATTTTCAAATTCTTCAGGTGATAATATATCCAATTTTGTAGCAAATTCATTCAATTCCTTTCCACTAAGCGTCCTAGTGTCGCATATAATATTTGAATTCTTTATATCCATTACAAGCTGAAAATATATATTTTAAAAACTCTTACTGCACTGTAATTATTGAAATAAATAAAAACAAGAGAAAGTACTACTAAATAAAACAGTTTAAAATTTAATAAGTGTGAAAACAATTATTTATATCAAATAATCTTAAACAAAAACAAAATAAACTAGTACCTAAAAGGAACAAGTTTTTTTAGGTCATGCCACCCTAACAACAATATTGTTTTGTGTATGTCGTTTCTTTATCTTTTTACTAATGAACTATTCTATTTATTTTTTGCAAAAAAATTAAATACAGCACATAAATAGAATGTTATTCGTACCGTTAAATTTTCATCCACCATCAAGGGTAGTTGCCTAGATTCCAACTTAATATTTGGCCGATACACGTCTATCAGCTTAGGAAGTTTTTCCATTTTACTCATAACACCAATTCGCAACCTTTATAACGCTTTTTTTCGATACTTTGACCGTAAAAACAATGTTATTCTCTTAAAAAATATATGGTAAATATTTTAGTGCATAACACAATCTACCATATCTAAACAAGTTCTGCCAGATACGTCAATTACTGTCAGTTGGTAGTACGATGTTAGTTACGCAATTCAAAAATAGTGTCAATAATCGACATATGGTTAAATAAACAAAGCTACCTAGAATTAATATATTTTATATTACGATGGAACAGCTATTCTAAAAATATTTAAACCAAAAACGATACATTTTAGTTTGGATAATGCTAGTGAAATAGATTATATAAATACTAAAAGAAGATAATCTGATTGTAACCTTATCTCAAATTTTAATTTTCAGAATAACCCGCGGTTATCACCAGAGTAAATTATTTTTAAGAGTAGACTATCATAGTAATTATTGAATTTAGAACCAAATTATCGTCCTTTCTTACCTATGAATAACTAACATTTTTAAGGAAATTCAAATTTAAGAATAGCTAAATAAAAATACAGAATTAATAACTAATATTAACATTTTTATTGCTTAAAGTTTTTTTACTAAACACAATATATAATTTTTAATCACAGTTAAATATATGTTTTATAATGCCAAAGCTAAAATGCTCATAAAAAGTTTTTCATTTCATTTCATACAAAGGGTGTTAAGGCATTTAGGCAACAAAATTGTTATATTTCAACAAGTCATAGTACAAATATAATAAAATTTACATTGCCAGTCAGGTGTTTTTAGCTTAATTTTGGTATGTCAAACAGATCACAAGCTCCTTCATTTTCTAACAGACCAAAACAGTAATCAGAGGAAAATGGAACTGGACTTAATCTAACGAAATGTTTATGTCCTAAAAATTAAAATCAGAATATTGGACATATTTTAAATTATAGAATTACCTGAATAATGTTCATTTTTTTTACTACACCTATCTCTAGAAATTTTCTTAAATAAAATTTCTGCTGTTATTATGTCTGGATCATCATAAACTATCCTCTTTTTAACATCTAGTTCTTCAAAATCATCTTTTAAACTCTAGAATATAACAAGTTAAAGAGAATATTCATAGTTACATACACATACTCACATCACCAGACCTCTTTCTTGATAATTTTTGACAATCACTTATTTTTTCTGATAAAACATGAGCTATAATTGGATTTTTTGAAGATTTGATCCTCAAGTTAAAAGAGTTGTATCCATTCTAAAACAAACAGTAATTAATTTATAAAAAAATAGTTTCTAATCTACTGACTTGATACTTAATGCTAGTATCATTCACTGGTGTATTAATAATAAAAACCGTCCTGTCATTAGCATAACATTTCTTAAAATCATCTTTGGTTAAATATAGATATTTTTTTGCATCAATGTCTTCAGTTGTATTTTTTATACTTTGTTCAATCCATAATTTATGTAAATCAAGCTGGTGTTCATATTCATCTAATTTTGCTAATTCTTGTTTTAATTTCCTAATTCTAACAGAAAATTCTGAATTGTTTGTATTCCCACTAGGAGTATATTCTCTATAAAAAGAACATGGTCTAGAATATGTAGAAAAACGGCAGTTATTTGTTATTACTAATTATGAACTAATTAACGTACTTCCACTGAATACTGTTTTTACTCTTCTTTTCTATTAAGCCGATTCCTTCCAACACATTTGTAATGTCATAAATACGTCGTTTCTGTCTCACCTCTAATATATCTGCGGCCTTAAATGAAAAAACTTTATTGGATAAAAGATAACATATTAGGCATTGATAATCATACCACTTTTAAATCTAAAATACCGCCTTTTGATTTTTGTAACAAAGTAACAAATTTTGTAGTTAATAAACCCAGAGATTTTTCAAAGCGGCTTTGTATATTATCGGTCATCTTATTTTACTAAAATAGTTAAAAAAACATAAACTTCATAGAAAAATACACTTTTTCAAATTACAATAAGAAACGCCAAATGCTTCACTACTGACATATGAGCAGTCGGTAATACAGGAAATGATAAAATAATAAAAATTAATTTTTCGAAAATTTCTTCCAATAAATTACAAAACGTTGAAATATAGTCCGTATATATTGTGCATTAAATTGTTAAATGTTCTTACATCAACTTATATCATTTTTTTGTTTTATAGAACTAAAATAGTAAATTTGAAATGTGCAGTACAAAAATTGTTAATAAATCTTATTACTTTATGATGTTAAGATTTCGATCTATGAAAATATTATATATATATATATATATATATATATATATATATATATATATATATATCTACATATATATATATATGTATATATATATATATATATATATATATATATATATATATATATATCTACATATATATATATATGTATATATATATATATATATATATATATATATATATATATATATCTACATATATATATATATGTATATATATATATATATATATATATATATATATATATGTATATATATATATATATATATATATATATATATCTTTCGATATTATATTTCGATATATTCGATATAGTGTTGGGAACAAACGACTAAAATAGACTATCGACTGTTCAGTAATTGACTACTTTTTACTATCGACTATTACAGTCGCTATTTTTGGTTCGACTGATTTTATTAACATTTACTATGAAGGGGTTCATTTACTTAAAACAAATGTATAATGGTCAATATATTTATAATTAATATTTTGGCTTAAGGCTCCTTAACCTAGATAACTTTTTCAACAATGTGAGCTTGATTTTATAAACAAGAGATTATCATGCTTGTTTTATTATATTGTTAATAGATGCCTAGGCTGTCTTTTTAACTCCTCGATTTTACCATTATAAGAGCACAGCAGTAATTTTGAAATATATCATGTTTTAATTTTTTGTTGCTGTTCTTTAAAGTATTACTTTTTGGTATGTTTTCACTAATCTGACGTATATAATACGATTTAACAGTTTTAATTATCCATTTCATCATTTTCGCAATACCATTGTAATTTTTTTTTATAACATCTTTATTAGATACTCTTAGTACATTCTTAATTATTATTATTATTATTATTATTACAATTAATTTATTACTACTTTTCCTATGAGCTTGGATTAATTAACAAGCAAAACGAGTGCGAGAAAATAAATCAGTATGTATTCCTCAATTATAAAATTATAATTACTTATTAATTATTAACTTATAGCTATAGTTTACACTAATAATACACACTAAATGTTCACACAAGTTCGTATGGTTTTGTTCGTTTCAATCTTCTGACATCCTGCGCGCTGTCCAGCAGTTGTATTGCTTCCATGTTAGTATGATTTAGTAATCTTGTTTCGTGCTTCAAGGCGAAATCCTGCACAACTTCGTAAATCCATTTGATTTCCAGGTCATCGTGCAGTTCTTCATTGGTTACATAGCGATAGGCATTGGTAATCAATCGAAGAACCTTGTTTTGACAGCACTGTATGACTAACTGATTTGAATTTTTAGTGCAACCCCATATTTGCATCCCATAGGTCCAAATTGGCTTTATAATTGTATTATAGATCAACCTCTTTAATTTTAGATCAAGTTGAGAGTATCTTCCGACTAACCAGTATAGTTGTTTCAGTCGCTATTTTTGGTTCGACTATTTTTACTAGTGACTGTTTTCAGTCGCTATTTTCGGTCTGACTGATTTTATTACTATTTACTATCGACTGTTTCAGTTGTTTACTTTTTGTTACTATTGTTGGTTCTACTAGTTCATTCGATAATGCGCCGAATTTATGCTTATATAGATTTATATGTAATATATATGGTTTTTTGTTTTTTTTGTAGTTTGCTTGTGAATAACTATATATTGTAAATTAATATAGCAGCATTTTGGAACGCTAGTTTTCGAGGGCAAAAAAATTAAATTGTAAATGATAAATAGTAATATACTTTTAACTGGCATAGTAGGCAATACTTTGGACTGGTATGATAGGTAACACTTTTTTGATAAACTGTTACGATTTTTTGTCGAAACTTTTTTCTAAAATCTTGAAAATCAAAATTAGGTTCCAAAGGTTTCAGAAAATGCATAGATCCAAAAGATTTGAATTTTTTTTTATAGTAACAGTTGTTAAATTTCTTATAAAAATATTAACCACAAAGAGGTGAATAAAGTATATTAAATATTTCTAATAAATACATTTTCTGATAGGAAAATTCTACTTTAATATTCAACAATTTATTTTGTTGGCTATTAAGAAAAGCACTACAATTTTTATTTGTTAATGAATGGACTATCTTAACAGAATGTTTTCAACTTTTAAAGCCCATTGAAATAATGACCACAGAGTTATCTGGAGAAAGATATCCCAACGATGTCTTTAACTATACGGTTAATAAGAGGACTGCAACATTCCATCAAGTCCAGGATTTTAACAAGTGGATGGGGAAAAAATTACAATATTGTCTATTAGATGTCATCAATAAGACTGGCAATTTTAGAAATGATTACGATATGCGGGAAATCCACATTTTTAGATCCTAGATTTAAAAAAGCAGGATTTGGTGTTGCAAATAATGCTGAGGCGGTACAAAAAGTTATCACAAAAGAGGTATCAAATACAAATATACTAATTATGTAAAAAATACAAATATAGTTCCAGAACTCGAAATTCAAGATAAAACTACTGACCAAGAATCTATTGACATCTGGAGATATTTTGATAAAAAAATGGCTGGAATGAAAGAAGTAATTACTCAAAGTAATTAAGCACTGCAGCAATTTTACAGATTTAGCAGTATTTGGAAATTCCATTTATTAGGCGTTTAGAAAACACATTGGATTTTTGGCAAACCCATAAAATGAAACTACCTGAATTATATCAGTTACACGTAAAATATTCCTCTATACCCGCAACATCTGTCCTCTGGGAACGAGTTAATTCAAAATCTGGGCAAATGATTAAAGATCGAAGAAATCGCCTCACGGGAGAAAAGTTGAACATGATATTGAACATTCAGTATAAAAGTAATCCTACTTCCTTTAAAATTATATTATTTATTACATAAGAGTAATTAGTAATTTTTCATTTTCATCTCGCTTATATTACCGTTAGAGAATATAAAGACATTTAAAATTAACTGGTCCAAGCATTTATCTCCGTCCTTTTCTATCTCACACTTTATATAGACAAGACTTCGTACATCTTCGTCTGACTTCACGAATGAAAAATGCGTCGAACCATGCATTTGACTGTGGTTATTTTTTTGACCATCGACTGTTCCCAACGCTAATATATATCGATACATTGCAACTTACAAATATATATATTTATAAGGATATCATAGAGTTTTTCTATGGATATTAATTATGTTTATACTGAAGAGAACAGGATGTTCCAGAGAATATCTAATTGCTGAAAAACTGTCGATATTTTCTATATATACTGTACTGAATAAAAAAGTTCCACCTATCCATACTTTTTGACAACTTCATTTCGATCTTTAATATTTGCGGCATGTTTATGTTTTAAATGTGGTGCTCTTAATATATAAAGATATAAAATTTATAAAGTAATATCAATATATCTAAATTGTTCACCTCTCATATATGAATAAACTCTTACTAATTAATTGAAAATAACTGTTGCTTAAAATGCATATATTTAAATTTTTTCAGTGTTGAAATTATTATTAAAGCAATACTAGGGTTAAATCACAAAATATTTGGTATCAAACCTGAACATTTTGGTTATTACAATCAATTGACATTCTTATTTATTATTCAATATGCTTCTCCTTTCAGTCTTTGTAAATCCTTATATAATAAAATATATCAGAACCAGGTCATATTTGACAAAAATAAATTTTACTGACTACAGTAACTAATCCTATATAATACTGTTGGAATAATTCTTCTGATTTTTGCTTGGATATATAATGAACAGTCCTAACTGTATCAAAGAAAGCAAACTTCCAATAAAATTAGGTATCTAAAAATATAAATTTATACGGTAAGGTGCTTTTAGGAGGTTATATGTATTAACATTAATTTACCTGTATAAAAGTGTCCTCCAATAAAATACCGTAGACTAACCATTGTAAACTGACAATAAAGGTAGATGCAATTAAATAAAATGGCAGACTTTCAGTGTTTTTTACTTTTATAACATGATATAAGGATGCAAATGGTGAAGCAAAAAATAAAATTGTTACACCACTACTGATGAAACCTAAAGTCTGTCTACTTTCATCAACATTGTCTATTCTGTGTATTCTCATTAAAATTATAATGAGCACCAACAAGCTGATTAAAAATTGTCTAGCAATATTGGACTAAAAATTAAAAATTCCTTGTTTAAGATGTATAATGATAAGATAAGAATTTAGTTGATTATGTGGAAAAATACTACCTTTTTAATACTGTATATGAAAAAGACTGCAACACAAGAAAAAAATATTATCGCTCCAATTGTATTTACTGCAATTAGTGAATTATCGTCAATTAAAAATCCATATTTAAGCCATAAAGATGTTGATAGCAATCCACTAACAAATGGAAATGCTGAAATATCTCCTGTACTTTTATTATGGATTATTTTTCTTGCTGTTAATCTTGAAAATTATTTAAAAAAAAACTGATTTTTGGTTACGAAGCATTATACCTACAGTCCTGTTGAAAATTGTAATATAGCACAAACAGAGGCTGATGTGGCCAATATGTTTTTAAACTGCATTTCAATAATGCTACAATAATATTAATTTAGTAAATATACAAAATTTTAAAATGATACCATTTTAAAAAACACCCATTATATGCATACTCTTTGATTATATGCATAGAGTAACACTCTACGATAACACTCTATGATTATATATTATATATAAATATAAATTTGACAAGAATAATACAGGCTAGGGATTAGTGATGCAGAAAAAATACCGTTAGACTTGGCCGATGTATCGAAAGATACTTATTTTTCGCCAGTTTTTTTCGATATTATTTCTAAATAAATTAAATATATTTTTTAATAAACCCTTAACATTAGTACTTAATTTCAAAATTAATTACAAATTAAAATTTTGGTACTTAATTTTAAAAGTCTATAAAGAATATCATAATTTTTATTTTTTCTTAAAAATATTGATATATTTATTGTAATATATCGATATTTTTTAAACATGTTGCAAAAAATATATCAATATTTTTTTCTCTATATATCGATATATTGATAAGATAATAAGGAAAACGATCTTCCGAGATTTTATAAAATATTTTACACAACACCCGTACTAGGATGCCAAGCAATATCGATATATATATATATATATATATATATATATATATATATATATATATATATATATATATATATATATATATATATATATATATATATATAAATATGTATATATATATACATACTTTTTAGTCTTTTTTTTTTAAATTATTTAGAATTTACCGATATTTTTTATGCCAATATTTCAATATTTTTAAATTTTTTAATTTTTTGTAAAATATCGATATATTTATAGTTGTTGGAAAAAAATATCAATATATTTTTTCTTGGATATACCGATATTTTTTTAAAAATATCTAAAACTGTATATCGATATTATTGTAATACCGATATCGCTAAAACCCAAATTTTGCCACAGAGTAACACACGTACTGACTTTTATAACCTGCCACTGCACGATAAAGAAGAGGGTTGGGATTAAGGATGGCAAAAAATTACGTAGACATTTCAATCGATATTTTTTGCAGAAAATATTGGTATTTTTGACCTATATTTTGTTGACAGATATGTCGATATTTTGTAAACCTAAATTTTTTCAAGAAAATTAAATAATTATAAAAACCATTTAATTATTTTTAATAAACCTTGATACTTAATTTTAAAGGTTTAGTGTATTTTGCAAAAAATTATTTATATATTTTTTTAAATATCGAAATTTTTTTTATTATATCGACATTTTTCTTAATAATGTTATAATTATATAACGATATTAAACTCTGTGGCTGACACCCCTAGTAGGGATGTCAGTCATAAATGAAAATATCGATAATTTTTTTATTATTGATAGTTCTTTAATTGGCTTTCGATAGTTTTGATTCAATATTCTTTTGTGTTGGGGCGTGTGGATATATAAGAAAGTCTCTATATTCTATGAGGCTAGTCTCTAAATAAAAATGCGTTTATAACTATCCATATTATTTTAAAAAAATACTATACTAAATATTTTTCTAAAAATATTTATTATAAAAAATATCGAAATTTTTTCGACACCTCTGAAAAGGGTTGTTTGTTTTGTGGTTAGGATAACTATATACATTGCTTAGGAATACCAAGTATGCTTTATATTTTATGATTATTTATTTATATCAGGATGACTAAAATGAATAAGGAATTTTATAATACAATATTAACTCAGACTATAAGCCCTTGTGGTAATTATTTAATTACTGGTGATCTTTATGGCAATTTATCTATTTTCAAGTAAATATCAATAAACACCAAAGTATTGCATTGTTCTCTGTATATTGATTTTAGCTTACTAAAAGTCCTTAATCCAGAAACTAACTTAACAAAGGAAGAATTGATACCAAAAACGAAAATTACTGTTAAAGCAGACTATCAAATAAATAGTTTGGTAAATACACCTGGTCATCTCTTAGTTGGTGTATATGGAGAAATATATGCATATACTTGGAAAAGTATAAAAGGTAAAAGTAATATACTATTATTAGGATATTCCTATTTTTAGAAACTTTTAGGTTCTAACCGAAACCTACACGCATCTTGGTCAATTCCTATACCTGATGGTCAGGAAGAACTTAGTAAAGCTGAAGTAAATTCACTAATATTTGATAAAGAAAGTGGAATATTATATGCTGCTTGCGGTAATAAAATCTATATTTTGAATATTGAAACTAGGAAATCTATTGTAGTTTTGAATGGACATGGTGATTATATTCACAGTATCGCTAAAAAGTAATAATTAGTTTGGTATTACTTTTATTTAATCACTACAGGAAGTGTTTTATAGTGGTAACAATGATCTTCTTAGTGGTGGTGAAGATGGAGTGGTTAATATATGGGATTTAGGAAGTAACAGAGTAGTAGAAAAAATAGAGCCATATTTAAATAGCGAAATGCAAAGAACAAACCTGGGCAAATGGATTGGTGCAGTGGACTGCAATGAGGATTATATTGTAAATTGCAATTTTTATCTGACCAAATTCTATGAATAATGTTTATTATTTTAGTTATGTGGTGGTGGTCCAAGATTATCTCTGTTTCACTATAGATTTCTTACTCATTCTACAGTGTTTCCAATTGATGATGGAGGAATACATGTTGCACATTTAAATGATGATAAAGTGTATGTTGGTGGTAGATGTAAACTGTTCTATCAGGCCAGTTTAAATGGTAACATAATAAGTGAGATCCCCACCAGTGGAGCATCAACCTATAGCATGGTAAAACAAGAAGAGCCTTTCAGAGTCATGTGTCTAGCAGGTTCAAGCTCGAAGATTGATATTTCCACCAATTTTATTTATAAAGATCAACAATTAAGTTTGTATTAAGTTCTTTAATATAATACATTTAAAAAAATAAATTAATAGAATGGCAGAATTTTCTTTGGACCTAATATCTATAGGAACCCATGACCTGCTATCACGGATGGGATGAATCCCTCTTGCCCCTCCTTATTCTTTACATAGAACCAGCCTTTTATGCTTGCATTTAGTAGAAAAACAACTTCATTTTTGGTCACTCTTATGGAGCTTTTTCCTATACCCTCATAGTTGTCATTAATTACCAATAAAGTATGCCTCGTTCCTTTACCTATAAATGAGTGAGTAATCATTAGAGGCTTTATTAAATAGTATATTGATGAGAATACCTTTAGCTATTGCAGTAGCTCTAAGGTACAGTCTATCGACGCTTTTCTCGCCACATGCACTAAAGGCACTTCGGTATTGGTCCCTATCTGAGTAAATTTCCTCTTCATTACCGCATTCTGACTGACAGCTGAGTTTCTCCGTATCGGTCATATTACCTGAAGGTTTCGGAAAAACATCGGTCGATTTTTCCCAACATGGCGACGATTTGTCATCGTCTGGCGGCGGTATAATCCCTAAAATTAACGAACCAGTTTTAAAAGACTACTCTTTAAAATAATGTGAAATGATTGTTACCTAAGGGCAGACAAGCGGAATATGTCACGTAACCCTCCTCGGCGTGCGGGGTCTGAACATACAACCAATTCTGGTTTTTGAATACAGCGTTTACAACCATTCCCAGAGGCAGGGAGATTTCTGACTGATACCCACCGATCCTTGTCTGGTACAGGATCGTGGGGAAAGCTAACACCACCGGTATATTTGCTGGTTTATGTAGAGTTGCCTGAATGAATTTTGATATGAGACTACTAAAGTAAATATTATTGATATAATGAAAATGTTAATTTTTTTTATAACATCTTTATTAGATACGCTTAGTACAATCTTAATTTACAATTAATTTATTACTACTTTTCCTATGTACTTGGATTAATTAACAAGCAAGATGAGTGCGAGAAAATACATCAGTATGTATTCCTCAATTATAAAATTATAATTATTTATTAATTATTAACTTATAGCTATAGTTTACACTAATAGTACACACTAAATATTCACACAAGTTCGTATGGTTTTGTTCGTTTCAATCTCTTGACATCCTCTGCGCTGTCCAGCAGTTGTATTGCTTCCACGTTAGTATGATTTAGTAATCTTCTTTCGTGTTTCAAGGTGAAATCCTGCACAACTTCGCAAATCCATTTGATTTCCAGGTCATCGCGGAGTTCTTCATTGGTTACATAGCGATAGGCATTGGTATCGAAGAACCTTGTTTTAACAGCGCTGTATGACTAACTGATTTGAATTTTTAGTGCAACCCCATATTTACACTTCATAGGTCCAAAATGGCTTTATAATTGTATTATAGATCAACCTCTTTGATTTTAGATCAAGTTGAGCGTATCTTCCAACTAACCAGTATAGTTGTTTTATTTTGGTTCTAATGTGTTTTGCTTTTTGTCTAATGTGAATCCAATTTAATCTACCGTCAAGATGGATTCCAAGGTATTTTGCCGATTCTGCTTGAGGAATCCATTGAGTGATATAATTATGTTTTTATTATTTCGCCTTAATGCAAAATTAACATGGACAGATTTGGAGCTATTAAGTTGAATTTTCCAATCTTTCGTCCATTTGTAGATTTTGTAGACTGCCACTTGCACTTTTTCTATTGCCCTAGGCAGAGATATATCTTTTGCCATAATAACTGTGTCGTCAGCAAAGGTTCCAAGAAGTGTTTCTTTTGTTGTTGGAATGTCAGCAGTGTAGAGCAGATACAGGAGAGGTCCTAAGATACTACTTTGTGGAACTTCCGCCGATATATTTTTAAATGTCGAGAACGCCATTTCGTGCGCCATTCAACTCCAGCAATTGACAATAGTTACGCGGTAAGAATTTGCTCATCTTACAGATTAATCCCAAATGCCAAACCCAATCAAAAGCTTGTGAGACATCCAGGAATATTGCAGGGCAGTATTTCTTTTGTTCAAACGCTCTTTCAATAGCCGCAGTTACTCTGTGCACTTGATCGATTGTTGAATGGTGATTTTGAAAACCAAACTGGAAATCTGGTATTGTTACCAAATGTTTAACACGTTTAAATATCAGTTTCTCAAATAACTTTTTGAGCATAATTATTTGTGAACTTTAAAGCATTCCGGGACATGTTTCAGCCTTAAACAGGCATTAAATATATATGTCAACATGATGATTGTTTTTCGTGGCAGTTCTTTCAATAATCCAGGTGAAATGTCATCTATACCAGGTTCCTTTTTAAGATTGAGGTTATCAATTTCAGTGGCAACTTCCAGTGGAGAAATTAGATTTAGATCTACATTGGGTTGATAAACAGGAGATGTATCCATGGTAGATTTTATATCATTAGGTCGAAAAATGTTAGCTAAGTATTGTGAAACAATTCAGCTTTTTCATTGTCGCGTCGAACCCATTCATTTCGATCATTTTTAATTGGCGGTACTCGAATAATTGGTCTTTTAAATCTTCGAGTTGCTTTCCATAGCGAATAATCTTTGTCTGTTTGTGGGCTTAATTCACTTAAATACTTTTGAAAGCAATTCTGTTTATATTCTTTGATCTTTTGATTCGTCTGATTACTAATTCTATTAAACGTAGTTTTGTCAGCAGCATTTCTGGTTCTGTCCCATACTCTTCTAGCTTTTCGCCTTTCTTTTATTATTTCTCTAATTTCGAGGAGGTAAAGTACTTCATATTCTGATTTCTCTCTTGCTATTGGGGTAGCATCTTTTGCAGCTGGCCGAATTTGTTCAGTTATATGTTTGGTTTGTTGCTCAAGATCATCTACAATTTTAAGTCTTACTTTTAAACTGATTTGTTTCTGCAGTATTAATCTGAATTTGTCCCAGTCAGTATATTTGTTGGTAAGATTAGGCTTTTTTGCTTTTCTTAGGGTTGTCGCGCCCAACGTTAACAATACTGGAGTGTGATCAGATGTTAGACCACACAAGCTTTCTGTACTAATTTGATTTAATGAGATGCCTATTGTAATATAGACATCCAGGAGGTCTGGGACTTTATTGCTGTCTGTGGGCCAGTAAGTGGGTTCGCGCCCTGAATGATAATTACAATTTGTAAGGTTAATGGCTTTGAGTAATTCGTTTCCTTTTCCAGGTGTTATTATTCGTGAACTCCAAGCTGTATGTTTAACATTAAAGTCTCCACCAACCGTGGGCCTAATTTTGAAAAGATACCTTTATATTGTTGTTGTGTCATTTTATGTCTTGGTGGACAATATATAGCGCCAATATTTATTTCAGCCCCGTTTTTTTCGATACTAATTATCGTAGCTTGTATTTATTCATTTTTAATCTCTTCTTGTTCGAAATGTTGTATATTTTGTTTAATTATTAAAGCTGTTCCGCCTCGAGCCCGTTCACTAGGGTGTAGTGTCCAGTAAGCATCATAACCCCGTATTTTAATGTAGTTTATTTTAGAAAAATGTGTTTCCGATATGAGAGCTATATCTATGTTATTTGTTTTTAAGAATAATTCTAGTTCCCGGACTCTTCGATTTAGTCCTTTTGCGTTAAGTTATAATTCTTAAAAACGAATTACTCATTTTGGTTTCTCTTTAGCTTGTTTTGGGTAGTTTTCCCCAATCCGAATTTTTCCAATTTTTCCACCCTGTCTGCTAACTGACTGAATTTCTGAGTCATTTCAGTCTGGAATTCTTTGAGCAATTTCATCATGTCGACGATAGTTGGCTCGTTGGCCGTAGCTTTCTGCGGTTTCGTATCAATTTGTTTATCATTTGATATTTTGGCGTTTATATTTTTGACCGATGGTCTTACGGTTTCATGGGTTTTTTATTTTTAACGGTAGATGTTGTTTCAGAGTTTTTAGCTTTGTCAATTTGTCTTAAGTGTTGTTCTGCTGTAATTTTCTTTGGCTGGAGTTCTTTTTTTTTTGATATACTGCACATCCTTTATAATTGGCAGGGTGACCTTTTTTATTGCACAACACGCATGTCGCTACACTATTGCGTTGTTTTCTGCACTGAGTTGTGTGATGTTTACCGGCACATTTCACACATCTTGGTTCCCTACTGCAAAAATTTTTAGTGTGTCCAAGATTTTGACAGTTTGTGCGTTGTGGTATATTATTATTTTTCTTCGGAGGTTCCACTTTTATCCTACAGTCTAGTAAATAATTTATGTCGTATATATTTTTAATATTTTCGTTTAGTGTCATGTCTACGTAGAACAACGGAAAAGTTTTAATTTGTTTTTCGCCATTTACATTAGTTGTCTTTTTCGCTATAGGAGTGACGGTCACTAGTTCGTGCCCGCAAGCCCATAATTCCGATTTAATATCGCCCCGATTTGTTGTGGACGGTAATCTCTATACTACTACTCTATACCACTTATCACTTTTTAACTGATAAGTGTGGTATTCGAGTTTATTGAATGAATTGTTTTTCTTCATCTCAATGAGATGCTTTTGTACATTCCTGTAGTCCGTTTCATTGCTAAGGGTTACGTTAATATCATCGTTAGACAAAGCTTTAAACTGCATTCGGTCAGAGGCTACTCCCTTTATTTGTAATCTAAATAAATTAAAATTGCCAACATTACTTACCTTGATCGGAGGGGGCAGAGGGATTTTGTCTTCTTGCTTCTTTTTTTTTAAATATTTATAGCACTTTTTGCGATTGGCGAAGGCGTCATCTCAGACTTCTTCCTCTTTTTATCCTTCTTGTTTGTTACTTCGGTCCAGTCAGACTGTTCCCCTACCTCTAATGCTAGTTCGTCTTCATCAGTGTAGTAGTCTTCTGCATAATTAGTATGCCTTTTTGGTGTATCTTGCGTGTGACCTTGCAGTTGCAAACGGATAGCAGCCATATCCTTAGATAATTGCAACAGTTGTTGGTTCAATTATTCGTTCTTAATTCTTTGTTTTCTTTTAATAATATATTTCAAATCCATTTTGTTTTTCATCATGTTGTACTGTTATAATTAAATGTTTTTTTCACTAACTTTCACTTTTTCCCCTTTTTGGAAAACGTAGAACGTCCTTTGTTTGAGAGCACGTATTTCCTTCACTTTGGATTGGCCGTACCTGGGAGTTCTTTGAAACCGTTAACCGAAGTTGACTGTAAAAAATACATAGATGTATTTTTATTTGATGTTTACGGAGACTCGTTTTCAGGAATGAAAAAACACGTCTTGACTCTATGAAGGTCGGGACCGAACTGAAAATATTAATAATACAATTTTAATAACACGGAAATAATAGATCATCATTTTTATTTAAACAGGGATGGTATAGTTGTGTATAGTGATATCCGAAGCAGCAATACACGGAGAAGAAAATTCAAAATCACAATAACGGATTTATTTTGATTGCATATTTTGTTGATGTTAGTATTGGTTATGTAAAAATATAATTAGATATTAATTTATAATGGAAAATATTTTCAATTATTGGACGTTTTATGAAATATCATATAGAGATGTATATAAGTAGAATATGATTCAGATCAAAATCAGGATCCCGATTATAAAAGTGATAATAATAGCATAAAGAAATAAGCCACTAATTTGATTATAAACTATTGCGTTATACTTATATTGGAAGTTGTAATAGTAGATTTATTAGTAAACTATGAGCTAAAGAATAATATCAGTGTTAAACGGCGTATTAATATAATGTTGTACAAAAAAGTATTGCTTGGCATCTCTATCAGGTGGGAATAAGAACGGCGACTCTTGTTTCAATCGGCCGAACGTCCATTGCAGACTAGATGATCGGACGTGGAGAGGATGGAAGGCGCGTACAATTATGAATCGAAACGCGGCAATTACTGTTCCGGCGGCCGATTTGGGCGATGCGTCGTTTTTTACCTGTTCGCCGGGCCGCTGTAATTTAGATTAATAAATATCGATAAGTCGTGGGTGGGATACGAGACAGATGGGCACTATCATTAGCGCAGATCACGCCCGCCGATTTAATGCCAATTTGTAAGCCGACGGGCTGGCTATTCGGGTTCGTCGAAAATTGCCCAGTCGACTGTCATTGAAACGTCACGGACAACGTTTCGGGCCCATACATCTCAGCCAATGTAATTGCTACGTTTTAGAATTGCCGGTTGCTTCTGCATGATCGTAAATTATGACAAGAAAAGTTCTAACTGCAATCCGGAAGTAAAACATATTGCAAAATAGCGACCTCTAAAATATATTTTTTTTAAAATCATCTTAAAATTGTAAAGTCTCCTTTTACCAACTATAGGTTTATCTAGACGAGACCTACAGTTTAATGTGGGTTCCGAACCACGGTTCTCAGCTTAAGCCTACCGACAGGCGAGTAACCAACTTTAGGAAATCATCCCAAAAGACATCCGGTCTTACCCAGCATGTTTACTGGCGTGACTGGGGTCATTTTCCTTATCACACACATACATTTACGCTCATGCCCCAGGAGGATTCAAACCCGCGGCTACCGCAACAGTAAGGGCTATCGCCTTTACTACTGCGCCACCAAGCCGGCTTAAGATGATTTTGTTGTATATGGTTCATCAGACTATCAAGATTATTTGATGGGAAATTTTGTTGCAATTTGCAATAGTTTGATCAATTTTTTACTTCATTCAAAAGTATTTATTGAGAAAAATTGGTAGAATCAACCAAAATATTTTTTATAACTTTTCCCTATCGCTCGGACAATAGGCGATATCGTATCGAAAAAACGATGTTGTTTTGTTCGCGATAAAATCATCGAAACATTTTCCTAAATCTTCAACAATCGAAATCCTGTAAGTCATGCTGCATCGATTTGAACAAGTGGTAATCGGAAGTAGGGATGTCGAAAAATACTGATATTTAGATATAAATTTTTTGGCGGTATTTATTGTCCGACATATCGATATTTTTTTGGACTGATATTTTTCGATTTTTTTTTATCAAAGTATCGATAGTTGTAAATGATAGTATCGAACCTTTAGTTGCTAAATCAAATATTGATATTAAAGACCTAAGGTTGTTGAAGCAGAGTATCGAACTTTTGGTTTGGGATTTACCCCCTCCCCTTAATCAAGTGAATTTTGCATCTATATATCCATATTTTTAAAAAAATATCGAATCGGAAGGCGCTATGTCTGGAGAGTACGCAGGGTGTGGCAGAATTTACCATTCGAGCTGTAAAATTCTTGCTACGCCCGGTCAAGGATTTTCATGCAAGAGGATGAATTTTTCTCTGTTAATCGCTATTGCTCATAATTTTTGCAATAATACGTCGGTAGTGATGTCGGTAAATATCTGCGGTAAAAGTATCATTTGAATTTCCCATCACGTAATACTTGGTGATCCTATCATATTCACATCAAGAGTTGTGTTATGTTCATTAATATTCCGCTTTGGTGTCGATGTGAATAACTCTCATTGACTAACGCGTGACTTTTTATCTTTTCCAATTTCCATCTCTCTAGAAACACACCTATATTACTGTTATTCCGAAAAAATGAGACAAATCAGCAGCCTCCAACTAGTTTTCTGAGCTCACTATAAAAAATTGTTGAGAAAGTAATTCTTTACGCTATTATACGCTCAAGTAATATTTCTATTCTCTCTTCTTCGAAAACGAAAAACATCATTCAAGACGAGCAATTTGGATTTTTGACCTGGCTCAAATTTTGGAAACAGAAAATTAGTTCATGAAACCCAAATGATAATTTTTCACTGTAAATGTTCCCTTATTGATATCAATTTACTTAACGAAAAACATCCCATGCTGTGACTACATATCTCGACTGGACCATCTAACCTGGACAGATCAAATACAACAAACCACTTCGAACGTTACGGTGTATCAAGAGCATTGTTTCCTCTCTTATGTAAATCAAGTAAACTACCAATTTCAATTAAAATCCTTATATATCAGGCTATGGTAAGTTCCGTTTTTGTATATGTTTCGAAAGTATGGTTTCGATTCCTTAAACCTAGCAAAACTGCAAGTGTTCCACAATAAGATGTTGAAGAGGATTCCGAATGTTCCATGGTATGTCAGAAACTATAAAATATATCGAGAAATTTTACGAATCACTTATGATTCGGGACGGGACGGAATTAATACACCACTTATGGCCTTGGAACAAAAGAGAAACTTTATTTTGATCCCTGGTAATTTATACCCACTCGATACAAGTCACAGCGCCCTCTACTAACTTTTCTTCCTCCTTTCTATACTGACTCTTGTATCGAGACAATTCATATATTTGACACTTCCCTTCAATTTAAATGTACTATATAACTTAACCTAATTAAGATTGTAAACAAAGATTACAAAAGTACATTTAAATTGCCAGAACAAAACTATTACATTGTACATACAAATTTGTTCGAACTTATAACTATTCTATTTCTACATCGCGAGAATTTTAACTTTAATTAATAATTTAATCAAAAGAATCTACACAATTATGTGATAAACAAAGGTAACAGTCAGTTTTCTACTTAAAAACAATTCTCTTTTTGAACAATCATAGAAATAGTCGCCAAAACACTGTCCACTTTAATATCGATTTTATAGTTTGTTCTTGGGATGCCAAACATACACATGTATTTCTCTTCGAATTAATTTTTATCAAATGGTATGAATCCATTAAAACTTCCTAGTTGGTTACCATACCAGTCTTCATAACTTGCTCCTTCAAGTTCCCTTCTGCCTTACATTAGTCCATGGTCTTCTGGTATTACTGAAGTATCATAATTAATTGGTCACCACTGCAGTCTGCTTAACTTGTTCCTTCAGGTCCACTTCTACCTTACATTAGCCCATGGTCTTCTGGTATTACTGAGGTATCATAACTAGTTGATCCCACTATCTCCATTTTCTGCTTCTAATATTGTACTCAATTTTGTTTTCTCCAGTTTTCTACCTTTATTATCTTCACCTATTAGTTTCAACTCAATTTCACTTTTTTTTCTTTTCTTTTAACATTCCTCACAGTTCCCTTTGTTTTATTCTTATTTTCATCTAGACCAGATTCATCAGAATGAAATCCTAATATTTTGTTATTTCCATTACTATCAGAATCATTATCACTCCATTTTCCAATTCGAAATCAGAATCTTTTTAATATAACCCAGAACTGTCTAAGTGCATTAGACTTTATCAAATCTTAAATATTTTTGCTTAGGGCTTTCTTCTTCATCTTCGGATAAAGCTAAATAATCAGGTTCTTGATCCATTACTTTTTTTAACTTTCTCTTATCATTGACTTGTTTTAATGAAAACATACCATAACATACCATGGTCGTCTAATTTCCTTTCTTCTAGAATTGGTTTCCTTCAATTTAGACAAGATAGGTTCATTTTCATCAGGTTCATCATCACTGTCTGTTATCTGCTCTTGAAATTTTTTTTTTCATCACTCACATTCTTGTTTTCTTCTTCCTGTTGCAAAACTGTCTGCATCGGTTTACTCACAGATTCTTCTTTGGAATTTTCTATGCTCGCCTTATATTGGTCTCTCTATATATTTTCTAAACGATATATCTTTAATTATTTCTTTACTATTATCCATATTGAAGTTGACTTCCATTGGTTTGCCAAATTGATCTTTTAAATTATAACTAAATTATTTTCCACTTTTGCTGGTGTTAATATTAATTTCAATTTGTGTAATAATCTTCTATGTAGAATTCCTCAAGCAGTCAGTAAATTATGTGTTTTTGATGAATCTTAATCTCTTCTATTGCTGCTTTTTTGATTTTTTTTTCACTTTGGATCCAGTTGTATTGAACTGATATTTATATCAATTTTAATGCTTTCTAACTAAACTCTTCTTTATTAGGTTCAATAGCTTTTCATTCTACCTGTAATTCTGTTGGACCCCTTATTTCTAGTTTTCAACACTTATCTGGTCTTTGCAACTAATACATGGTTGATTTTCTAATCTCTTCTCCATTACTAATTGCTTCATTGATTACAATGTTTCTTTATCCTACCGATAATTATGTTGGACCCCATGTTACTCATTTACTAGTGTTTCCCTGGTCATTGTAAATTATACACGTGGTTGATTTTCTAAACTGTTGATTACTTCATTACTAATTACTACATTGATTAGAATGTTTCCTTCTATCCTACTGATAATTCTGTTGGATCCCATGTTACTAGTTTACTAGTGCTTCATTGATCCTTGAATATTATACACGTGATTGATTCTAAACTCCTAATTACTCCATTACTATTTACTACATTGATTACAATGTTTTCTTCCTTCTTACTGATAACTCAAGATCACATTTTTCTAGTTTTCTGGTGTTCCTTCTGATGGTCATTGATCTTTGAGTGCTTTAGTGCTCCGAAATTAATTTCCGTCTGTTGCATACAGCCATCTTGTTACTTCCACTTTCCTTCGTGTATATATAATTATATATATACTATACCGAACTAAAAACTTTATCTAATCTTTATTCCCCTGCACTCTCCGTCGTAACTTTACTACTTCTCATTTACACCGAGAATTCTGGGCCCATAACCTTTTACGAATCACTTATGATTCGGGACGGGACGGAATTAATACACCACTTATGGCCTTGGAACAAAAGAGAAACTTTATTTTGATCCCTGGTAATTTATACCAACTCGATACAAGTCACAGCGTCCTCTACTAACTTTTCTTCCTCCTTTCTATACGAGCTCTTGTATCGAGACAAGTCATATATTTAACAAGAAACAGGGGTGCCATTCACAAAATTCACTAAATTCACAAACTCAATCACAGAAAGGTTCATAAAAGGACACTTCCTGTATTAATAATACGTGAATTCGCGCCATTTCGACCCTAAATCCTCGTGTACAGAAATTAAAAAACACTCTTTACTCATTATTTGGGTTTCCTACCACAGTGCTAATTCTAAATGGTAAATTGCACACTGCAAGACCATATAACAAGACTAAAAAAATATTTTTTGAACTTGAACCTGTCTTATAACCATTCATAATAATTTACAGAAAACTGAAGCGTGTCAAGCATGCTGAAATTGTTCGTGTCAGTGAATTCGTGAGTGTGGTAGCCATTTTCCCCTTTTTGGGTCTTCTCCATCGTGTATAGATCTCTGGAGATTCTCTGATTCATCATCTTCCAAGGTAGCTGAAAGTTATTTGAGAAACATTTTCATCCAATAACTCTTCAAATGAAACAAGAAAAGTAATGAATGTAATTAAATGTAATTCTGAGAGTTCCATAGTAGCGTCGGTATACCCTGCATAAAACAATAATACTAAATAGAAACATGATCTTTTATGTAGAGAAATGCTAAAACCATCGAATTTAACTTTCTATAGTTCCTCCAATAAAACAACCAATGCACGTCATCAACAACGTAACACCGTTACAACACCAATAAAAACGAAAAATCCCTTTTAAACTCGGGGCATTTTTCTTTCTCATATTACTCATATTAATAGATTAACATAATATAATAGGGTCCAAAGTTTGGCAAAGAATCTTCGAAATCCTAGAGTATAATAACTGCGTATTGATGAAGATCTAGACATTTTCTTTTAGTGCTAAAGGTTGATATTTTACAATAGGCGTATTAACATTGTCATATTGCAAAGTTACATTACTCGGTCGTATTACGTTATTGCATATATTTAGTTAAGCGATATATATATATATATATATATATATATATATATATATATATATATATATATATATATATATATATATATATATATAGATACCTTCGAAAAAACAGCCAATGCACGTCATCAAAATTTATAATGCAACGTTGCCGTGCCAAATTTAAATTTTCTTTTATTTTGACCCTGACAACAAAATATAAATGTAAAAGTATAAAATATAATTTATTTTATTATTGTAGTACATCTAATGCATATAAGGATTTTACATTGAGGAAACTACAATTAATTAAAATAGCCACAATAGTTTGTCGGTTAAAGTTAGATTTGGTTCCATGTTGGCACGCATTATACTTCATTCTATCTCTTTTTAACTAAAGTGACGCTAATCTTTTGGATCCATAATATAATTTATTAATCCATTGGGGCTTACTGTTGCGTTGCCCGTTAAAAGGTGGATTTGGCCATATAAGTTAGGGATACCAAAAATATCGATATATCGATATTTAAAAAAAAAAAATTTTTTGCCCCATATTTTTCGATATTTTTTCAAAAATATAATATAAATAATAAAATATATGAAAATATAATGTATAAACCCTTAAAATTAACTGATATATATTCGGTTTTCTGATATATTTTTAAAATATCGAAACCGATATATCAATATTTTTCTCATACGGCCTTAATATATCCTTAATATAAGTATGTGAGGAATATATGACGAACTTATCACCCAACAAACATTTTCAAATCACTTAATATGCGTTTTTGGAAGTGTTCTTCGACTGTTGAAACCTTGTTAGAAAGATAGACATAAAAACATAAAATTAATGAAATAATTACGGTCGAAAGAAAGTGTGTACCAAATACTTGAATTCATAGTTAAAATAATAAATACATTATTTTACAGCGAAACATTAACACATTACAGTAAGCTAATTACCGTTTAAAATATTTATTAATAGGATATAATAACATAAATGCCATCGAATTGATTGGATTTATCTATTGACTGCTCATTAAAATTCCAGCTCTATATTGATGGCGACACCTTTTTTATTAACAGTAATAATGGCGCATGAAAACGTTAACTAAAAGATGTTGCTGTATATTTACCTACCAAATTATACGTTGTAGCGTGGGAAACACCGAGCTCTAGCAACCCGTATATTCCCCTTAATAATTGTGACGACTTTGAAAGATGCACGTTCACACAGCGAATGAGGTTTTCTACTTTTGTGGTTATTGTGTTACGGGGCAATAAATATATATGATTGCTTTGTTTAATTGTTACAGTTGTCATTGAGACAAAAGATTTTTAAACGATACTGAAAGTCGACAGGGCCAAAATTTCATTTGTTCACACCGTACATGCGCACTTCCGAAATTTTTAAAAATCCGTCTGACGGTGAACAATTGACAGAACACCACCTGATTGGAATAGCGGTATTTACGATTTAGGTTACTGGCTGATATTTTTGATTAATAATAGAAAATTAACATATATGGAGAACTATGAATCTAATTTGATAATTTTTCTTTGTGAATTATGTTTATAGGGATAATAATAATATTTGGTAAGTTTTGATGGAATGGAATTTATAAATAACTTAACGAGGTACATATAATTTTACGGTAATGTACTGTATATTTGTTTTTTAGGTATTACTTAAGGGATGAGGGGGCCAAAAATACAGATGTAAATACCAACATGGCAATAGAGTCTCTCAATAATTTGTTGACGATAAATCATTTGCAAAGAAAATGTATGATGATAGTGAAAAAGCTACTGGATGCCTATTTATCCTTATATTAATATTTTTTAGAGTTTAAATAATAGTTTTGTTCATTAAGTTTTAATCATCACATTAAGAATAAATCACAAATTTCTTCAAATTAAATTCAAATTGCTTTTTTATTTCTCTTTACTAAGTAGTTTTGTTGATATCCAATTTTAATAAAGTATTACTAATATTTACCATATAGGAATAATACTAAAATAATTACTAATTTTAATTTTACTATTGCTTTTATTAATATAGGTAATTTCAAAAACTAATTGTATGTTTTTTTATACAAGATACTTTTCTGTTTCCTTTTCTTTCAGCATTTCTTTACTGGATTTTCATTTTAATCTTACGAAAAGTTATCAACAATTGCTATTTAGCTACTTGCTATATCTTATTGTATATTCGATATCTACAATTAGAGTAGAAAAGTAAACATACTTAAATATAAAAATTGTTAAATATTACCTTTATCATGGTTTTCTATCCAGTTCCTTCTTGTTTGTAAAATACAGCATATTGTACCATTCCTTTACTGTCATATGAATGGCTGTTATTTCATTCTGATTCCTAATATAATGTTAATATTTTTGTACAGATTTCCTAATAGCCTTCGGACATGTTACAAATAATAAATGTCCTTTTATATTATACTCTTAGCTATAAAATAACAAAGTAGAGGGTAACTTAAACTTAAATTATTAATCAAAACTTACCAAATTTTATTATTATCCCTATATATATATAATTCAAAAAGAAAAATTGTATCAAATTGTTAGATTCATAGTTATCCATATATGTTAATTTTTCTATTACTAATTAAAATTATCCGCCAATAACATAATCGCAAATACCGTCATTCAGGTGGAGTTCTGTCAATTTTTCGCGCTCTGACGGATTTAAACAAATTTCGGAAGTGCGCACGTGCAGTGTGTGAAACAAGTGAAATTTTAGCCGTGTCGACTTTTACTGTCGTTTCAGATTTTTTAAAGCAAGATTTTTTTACGCTTGTTTCTTTTTTGTAAATACGGTCAATGTCATACTTATTAGAACCCTTTAAATATGAAATTATTAAATTGAAATTTGAACGTTTTCACTGGACACACAGTATAATAATAGAGCTCTACATTGAATGCGCTGGACACTGCGATTGTTATGTAACGAGTAAATAAAAACATGGAAGCAAATTGACATTTTTGGAGATTTTAAGTGTTTTAAGTCCAAGTACCGAAAGTATTAGGTGATTGCATGTATTCTGGTGTTTTTATTACTTTGAGCACACACTTATTTTTTATATTAATTACATCTTACATTCGATATGCTTAATACAATGTTAATTGACAAATTAATTTATTACTACTGTTCTTTTATACAAGCATTAATACACAAGCAAGGCGAGTACGGAATAAACACATTATATATTTCCCAAATTAAAATAAAATTATACGACTTAAGCTATCCTTTTCTAAGGTCTTTTAAGACGAAACCTTCTGATTTCCATTTGAAATCCATTTGATTTCGATTTTATCGAGCAGTTCCTTATTTCTTACGTTATTACGTTTTATTATAGCGACAACTATTGGTAGTTAATCTGGATTACTAGTTGGTTTGATGTATTAGTGCAACCGTATATTTAAACATATGTTCAAATTGGGTTTATATTATGGTTTATGTTATGATATGCACTAATTGAGAAAAATTGGTACAAATATATATTAATAAAAATATAGATCTTTCTAGCAACATCGTGATACCGCATCGAAAGAACGATGCTGCATTTCGAAACTGTATGCTAGAAGACAATGCTGAACCGATCTGAATAAGTTATTGATGTATTCTTCACAACCTCTGCAACGTGCGGTGCGTTTTCATGCAAGACAATAACTTTGCACCTGTTACTCGCTTCTGTCAGTCTTTCCGGACAACAATAGATCATTTAATTTGTTCAATTGATTATTTGTTGTTTTATCAACTCGTAACGCACTAGATCTTCGTATTCATAGAAAGACCTTATGACCTTGCATATACCGCTATGGTATCGATGTAAAGGGCCCTCATGGGCCATCATAAATGACAATATGCTTCAGAAAAATCTTCATTTTTTGCATGGCAAAATTAACAGCAATAAAATTAAATTTTCAGTCAGTTCCTGCGGTAGCAAATTTCTTTTCTTTTATATATTTTTTGTCGCGTATAAACAAACGCCTGGAAACAGTTGATTCATTAACTGCTAAGTTATCTGGAAGTTTTTTGAGAGTTTGAGCTGGGTTTTAGAATCACCACAAATCTCTAAAACTGTCTGATGTTTTTCGGTAACAAATTTCTCCGAATTAAATAATAAAAGTAATACCGAAGGGAAAACTGCTTTTTATGTAGAGAAATGTGAAAATTCATCATAACTGTCATTGAATTTTACAGTTAAGTTGTTTAATAGGTATTCACATTGATATTTTGCATTTTCACTAATAAATATGGATTAAAATACATGCAATCACCTGATATCAGCTATTATTACCTGCAATGTACATGTCACCAGGAATCCAGAGACATATATACAGACCTAGAATACGTACAGATCGATTATTTGAAATACATTTTTTAAAATTAATTACGTCTTACATTATATATGTTTAGTACACTTTTAAACTATAAAATTTATTTTTCACAATTGTTCAGTTATACTTGAATCAATATGTAAGCAGGATGAGTGTGGGATAAATACATTATTAGTATGCATTTCCCATATTAAAATTAGACTATCAGAAACTAAAACCAAGATTAGTTACTTATACAAAATACAAGTTCATGCGGTTTAGTTTGCTTCAGTCTTCTGATTTCTTGCATGTTATTTGCTGTGTTAGCTGTATTGCTTCTACCTTGCTATGATTTAGTAACCTTATTTTATGTTTTAATACAAAATCTTAAATAACATTGTAAATTCATTTGATTTCGAGATTATCGTGTAGTTCTTTCTTGGTTATTTAGCGATAAGCATGGGTAATTAATCGAGTCATTTTGTTTTGGCCTCATTGGATTACAAGTAGGTATGTTTTTAGTGCAATCCAATATTTGAATCCATAAGTTCAAATAGGATTTATAACAAATTGATGACCGAACTCTCTGATTTTAGATCAAGTTGGGAGAATCTTCCGACTAACCAGTATAGTTCCTTGATTTTGAGCATGATGTGATCTGCTTCTTGTCTTACGCGATATTTTCAATTTAACTGGCCATATAGATGAATACGGAGGTATGTCACTTATTCTGTTTGAAGTATCGGGGATCCGTCATTACGCATATTGCAGGGCACTATATCTTTTCTTCAAACGCTTTCTTAAAAACTGCTGTTATTCTATGTACTTGCTTGGTTCCATTTTTATAAGTGTTTTAAGACATTTTAATAGCAGTTTCTGAAATAATTTGGATATCGTAGGTAACAGTGAGATGGGTCTGTAACATCCAATTTATTCTGCCCGTTTGTCAAGTTTATACAATAGTATAGATGACTTGGCAACTTAGACGATCTGAATGAAGAAATTCAGGAATCAAGAGCAATTGATGATTTGCTTACTTTTTTGGTCTAACATCATTCATATTCGATGCTTAAGACCAATTCTACATTATTCTCTTTTAAATTAGATTAAATTATTTAATTACGATGCCATAATCTCAATTATGATTTGATTGATTCCACAATCAGTATGAAGTTGAGACCTGAGACTGAAACTTGCTGATCTTTACAGACTGAATATGATAGAGAGCGATCTGAAAAATATGAGACTAACAAGCATTTTCCAGGTCAGAACAGTTGCGACCGATCGTCAACAGTGGCGAGATTTACTTAGATTGATGTGATGGTGGTTCCGACTATATTAAGATCCAAAAACTGTGATATTCATTATAATTTCCTTCTCTTTGGTCAAACTATCAACATATAATATTTTTTAAGTGTTATGCGGGATCGTTATGGACTAATAAGTCCAAGTTTTTTTTTATATAGTTTGTGGTGTTCTTAATATGGATGTTATGTTTTATGAAACGGGTAATCTTAGGAATAAATGTTTTAGAAGTAGTGATTTTGAACTTAGTATGAGAACCCTCAACTTTACGTTGCTCCCTTCACTTGGAAAGTCCTGTTCACTTCCAAACTGAGAAATATTCGTATTTTTATATGAAATAAATTTGATGATGATGAAGTGACGAAGTTTGTACAAATTAAGTCATAAACCTAATATTTCCATCTATTTTAATCAGAAAATATCTTTTCGGATTAAATTCATTATTATTATGAAAGAAATAAACAGAATTGTTTAATTTGGAGTAGGGCAAGTCAAAGTATTAGTCACAAAAAAATAAAGATTTTATTTCACAGGCAATTTCCGGCAAATGTTTCGCGGTGTCCAATATCTAGATGTCACTGCTTTGAACCTATTATTTTAATTTCTATGTTAAGAGCCGCGAAAGCATTTGATTGGTTCATTTCGTTTCTATAGTACGTTTGTTGTTTATTTATTTGGTGCGCCATTTTTATGGAGTCTTACGTAGGGAAGAATGTATAATATTAGTTGAGGGTACGATATAATGCATTCTCGATTTAGGAAGTGTTGTGTATCCGGATACACAGATAGTAAAGAAATGCAGTATCGTTTTTCTTTGAAGAATTATCCGGCTGTCTTTAGAACAATGCGTTGTTAATTAAATAGCTCCTGAATTCAAACCTTTAAAAAAAGGATTAACGGTAACCATCAATACACGTGGAATGTTGGTGCAAAGTGATTCAGTACTTAAATCAGTATAAGTTATTCATCACTCAGTCATCAGTATAAGAACATTTTCACCCTTTAAACTTTCAGTATAAGAAAACAAAAGAGACACTTATAACCAAATGGTATTTTGCTGTTTGATGTTATTTCGGGTTTCGGATAGAGAAATTTTGCGGACGACAGAGACCCTGGGATTAACGTAATTGGTTTAGCTATCGAGGTTTATGGAAGGGTAGGGATGCCTGATTCGAGGTGGCTCTTCACGTTCCTCATAAATAATGGGACATTGAGTCACGCGCGGACTTTTTTGGAGTGGAACACTTGGAGTAGTGCAAGTTATCTCTCAGAGACGTCCCTGTACCACACCTGTGCCCCGTAGAGGTAGACTGGACGGACTAGCATCTTATACAAAATCGCTTTCTGGAGGATTGGGAATTTGCTTTTTCTGCAGAGGATTTGATTTGATTTGGAGGCAATAACCGTTGATCTCCTTACGGTGGAACAGAATAGCATGAGTTTTGCTGGGGTAAATTTTCCACTCGGGTAATTTGTACCATATCATATCACAACAGTCATATTAAAACAGTGCTTCTAAAGGATCGTAGAGAAGTAAATTCTGATTTGCACACAACCATTTGTTTGCCAGAGGTAAAATAAGGAAAGCAAACAAGAGCCGCCGGATTGTTCCTCATCATAACAATGTGAGCACTCAAAACATTGAATTGATGGGTCATCCGCCGTACAACCCTGATTTGGCACCCAATTACTTCTTTTTGTTCTCATCCGTAAAGAATAAACTGCGTGGTTAACGATTTTCATCGCCCGAAGAAGCTATTGAAGCGTTCAAAAATTATGCTTTGTAGATACCTCATTCGGACTGGAATAAATGCTTTGAAAATTGGTTTAAGCGTATGCAAGTGTATCGATCATCGTGGCGAGTACTACAATATACAATATATATATATATATTCGCAACTTCACTATTTGTTTTTTTTCTATTCCCGAAATATAAATAGTGACCCTAATATATATATATATATATATATATATATATATATATATATATACGACATGACATGATTTGATGACAACTTTATTACTTCAACCATGTATCAACTGATATATAAACTATTCGAAGTTGCATTTATAAACAGCGTCATTAAAAATCGCCTAAAATAGTTGCCGGTATTTTAATTGAAAGAACTGACGATCTATCTTGTTGGATAATTTTGAAAATTCATACCTTAGCGAGAAAAGAATCGACGTCTTGTATTTCATAACCGAACTGTTGTATTTTCCCGTCATGTGGATCCCCCCGGATTTTCCTGGATTTCCTTCTGTGTTTCGGTCGTTCAGTTCCGAGGTTCGGCTCGCTCTTTGTTCTCAACGGCAATTTCACCTCTTCCCTTGTCGCGTTCCGACGAGCCAAATGACCGTCGTCGGTCGCTTCCGTGCAATTTCGTATGGCTCTAAGCCGTCCGATCGGTTTAATTCGGAATTTGTCTGGTGATGTGGATGGTGGCTCGGTCGTCTGTTTCTTCGTCGTTTTGTACTGAAATTTGATGGGCTGCTGAGGGTTGGGGTTGCGTCGCGATCTAGTTGCCAGGAACGAGGACAGTTTGCGGTGTAGCAGGAAGTTTTTCCGTTGTCGGGATGGTTGCTGGCCCATATCATTTGGAGGCACCTAGTTGACTGTGACCGAGAAAGCATGGCTTACTTCGACTAGAAAATAAAAAATAAGATATTTTTTAAAGTATTTTATTATAAATTATTGTTATATATAATTACAAGGGTCTACAAGAAGATATTGACATTATTTTGAATCTATTTGATCTAATTATTATATATTTATTAAATATTCATCTTAATTATAAAATTAAAGAACATTTTATGTGTTCTTTATGAAAATAATGGAAGCTGAGAAGCGATGTCTACTGAATTCGGCTGGTGATATTAGCGATGAGCTTTTAGTGATTTAGTGTGAAAAAATACCTTCGCATATTCAATTACTGTTGTGATACTTAGTTTAATGTATTTAATTCTTCTTTAAATCAATTTTAGTAATTTGTTAGAGAAAAAGAAATAAAATTGACAATTCAAAGCTACTTCAGTCCAACTGAAGACTAGTAGTCTTACGCCTAGATCCGCGATTATTATCAAGAAAAATAAAGCAATGCACATCAACATCATACAGTTTTTTTCTTAATAACTAAATTAATTCTGATTAAGTAATTAATTAAATGAACTGCATCAGTCAGTACAGGATTTTAAAACAAAAACTTTTATTTTACTTGAAAATTAATTTATTTAAATGAAATAATTGACCATTTTGAACCACTACTGAAAGCCTAGTCAACACTACTGGTTCAGTTGCATTATAATGTAAACGGCTCTTATAATGTAAACACATCTTGTTTCCCTGTTTTGTACGTTGACATTTTCTTTTCGATGAATCCAATATTACGTTGTTTTTAATTTATCCAGTGATTTTGCCATTTTGTCTATTCTAGCTGCTGATTAGAGACGCAATCTTTTCCGTACTGACTATTTATTGGCCTTTTCAGTCAAACTAACCACAAATATCAAGTGCGATTTGAAATTTATAAAAACAAGCAAAGCACCAAAAGATTGTTTGGTGGTTTACATTTAACAACCGAACGATTTTATAGGCTGATGAGGTATATCTTTTTAACTAGAATAAAATGAGTTGGAAAATATTGTCTTGTATTAAAACGAATTTAGAAACTGCAATAGGCAATACATTATACATCGTAATGACATGACTTCATTGTTATTTTGAATAGACTACAGATTTGTTTTTTAGTGTCTAAATAAATAATGTTGATGGTTCTTCGGATACAGAAAGATGCGACATACAGTTGGCCACGTGAAGAACATGGATCTTCACGATTGATGCCACAAACACTTAAAGATTGCCCTTGTGCAAAAAATCGTCTGTGAAACGCTACTTCAAAGATATGATCGGAAGTCATTTCTGCCTCGAATAGTGACGGGTGATGAAAAATGGATTGATTTTGAAAATCCTAAGTGCAAAAAATCATGGTTATCACCTGACGAAGCTGGACGATCAACTCTAATGCCAAATCGTTTTGGTCGCAAAACAATGCTCTGCGTTTGGTGGAACTAGAGTGGCAGTATGTATTACGAACTGTTGAAACCTAGTGAAACAACAAATCATCAATTTGAACCATGCATTGAGGTGTTGAAAAACGCCCAGAATGGGCTCGGAGGTAGGGTAAAGTAATTCTACAGCACGATAATGCACCGTCTAATAAAGTAAAATCCGTCAAGCAAGCGTTGAAAGCACTTGGATGGGAAATATTATCGCACCCGCCATACTCTCCAAACCTTGCGGTTACCGACTATCAATTTTTCGCATCAACACAAGTTTTGCAGAGCGGCACTTCACCACTTTCGAAAAAGTTTGAGAGAGAAATTTGAAAAAAAGAGAAAATTGTTCGATAAATGGTTTTGCTCAAAGGAAAATTGCCTAAAAGATGAGCAAGATGTATAGAACAAATGACCAATACTTTGAATAAATACATTTTTCCATTTTCTTGAAAATCACGTGTGTTTTCCTAAAAAAAACCGGTAATGACGTTCCAGTGGTAAACACAACCAAAAAATATCGTCAAAATCGGTTCCACTGTTTACGAGTTCAGTGACTAACAAAATCACAGAAAAATGATATATATAAAGATAGATTCCATTATTAAATTAGATAATAATTAGATGCAATGGAATGGTTTAAACACACATTCCATTATTAAATTAGTATGTAAGTTCGGAAATTATTTATTTATCTTCAAACTTGGTTTAAAAATTCTGTAATTCAAACATTGAAATGATCCATAACCAAATCTTTTTATATAGTGCTCAAGTTATAGTATAAAATATTTTTAAAAGATAACCGACATCAAAAATAAATAAATAAAAATAAACAAAAAACAGTTATATTAAATTAGATTTGTATTTTCCGTAATTTAAATTTGTGTATATTCCACAAAATTATATAATTATTTTGTTCTTGTTTGGGCTCAGTACCAACTTCAAACTGATACTGATAACTAGATAAAGATAAATGGGTTTAAGTAGATATTAAGCTAAATTATGTGTACATAGTAGAATATTTAAATACGTGTAGTAGATAGGTTAAATAAGGTTTTTGTTTATTTTTATTTACTTATTAGAACAATTATTATGTACATATTTTATTTTAAAACATTTTTTTTGTGTTAAAAATCTAAGTTTAATTATATTTTATTTTTTAATGAGTTTCTTATTATTTTCGGAGTCGGTTAATTCCTTTTTTAAATATTTTCTTTTTTTCTTTTTTGTTTTAGATATTTATTCAGTTATTTTATTAAGTATTACAATGAGTCAAGTAAAGGTGCAGCCCGTATGATGAAAAATAGATATAAAGAAAAAAAGATTAAAAAGAAGAAAAAAAAACGATTAGAGGGGATTTGACAAATGTTTTAATCAAGTTAGACCAACAACAAAAAGCCATTGCCTCCGCAGGGAATCAAACCTGCGATTTCCGCGTGTGAGCCGAACGCTTTAACTACTACACCATAGAGGCGATTGTTTGCGGTATTTCTACGGCTTCTCTTATGATATGGTTAATGCTTAAAAAGCAAACTGAACGTCTTTTCAACTGAACAACTTTAGTCAGCAAACCCTTACTAAAAACTCCTCAAAAACCCCTGAAGGATATAACGGTCCGGTCCCTGCGTTCATCATCAGCTTACATAAATTACTTCAAAGTATAAAATTAGTTATCTGTAAGTCCTCATAATATTTAAAGAAATATCCTCTAACTCCTAACCGTTGAGGAGTTGTGTTTCCGTCACATCAGCTCACCAATAACATTATATATAAATATCTGGTTATTTTAGATAAGAAAATATGTGAAATCATTGTACGTGCCTTTGAAATCTGAGGGTTTCTCTCGATTTTCCAATGGGACTACCTCGGAAGTGCACTCTTTCGAATAAAAAAAGAATTTTGAAAATCGGTCCATTATTGACGGATAAATCGGTTAACATATAACTATATATGTAGTCGAACATAGAACCTCCTCCTTTTTTGAAATCGGTTAAAAATAAGTAAAATTGGTGTGCGAAATGGAAACCCAAATACGAAGGAAAACCATATTAGTGAGAGTACCACCTAGCCGAGCCGTTGCTTATCGAAGGTATAATAAAATGCATCAGTCATAAACCAGCGAGATTCTCACCGATATGTATGTTAAACATCATCGATTTCTATGGGCCACCTGCTCAACACCAAATATTTCATTCGGAATAACGGATTTTTTCCTCATATTCGAGCGAATATTTGGGATTCCGCTCCGTTAACAAGGAACTTATGGTTTCCGTGAAGTGCGTTTAATTAAAAAGACGAATGTTTGTGCACCGCGACTGCCGTCTAGATTAAATTAATTGGTCGTTTCACGGCACAAAAATGAGAAATGACCATGTCGTGGAATCACGGAACCGACATTTTCACTTAAACTAGAATATTTCGTCAAAAAGTAGATGATGAGATGTAGTATTCATGTATTCATGTATCAATAAGTGTTAAACACTCTCACTTATTGAACAATTTAACTGTTAAATTTGATAGTTTTCCATTTAGTGTTTAGTGTATACAGACGCTAATCATGGAACTTTTGTTGTTTGATTTGTATAAATCTGCTGCAGAGGTCCATCAAACACTTTTAGAAACTTATGGCGATGGAACCTTTGACAGATTTGACAGAAATGACAGAAAAAATATATTGGCCAGCAAAAAAGAAAAGTTTTTTTTCTGACAATGAAAAGTGGATCTACTACGAGAATCCCAAGGGCAAAAAATCATAGGTTAGTTCATGAAGGTCTTGCTGTATCCATCGTGGAATCAACTAGGTGTATTTTATTACGTGTTGCTAAAACCGAATGAAATGGCTACTGTACATGTCAACCGATATCAATTCAATAAATTGAACGAGGTAATGTTCCAAAAAAAAACCAGCGACCTCTTGCATGACAACGATAGGTCACACATTGCAAGATTTGTGAAGGTTATTGCAGATCGAATGGATCGGAAGTTCTATCGCACCCAGCGTTCTCAGAAGAAATGCCACTATCTGAGTATCCGAAGAAATACAAAAATGGATCGATGAATGTATCGCTGCGAAATGTTGGTTTAGCTTATTTCGACACAGTATCACCATATTGCCAGAAAGATGGAAAGTTTTTTGAATAATATATATAGTACCAATTCTTCTTAGCGCCTTTTTAAAGCAAAAGTATGATCAGAAGATATGCTTATTTATCATTGTATATGCAATACATATTGATTTAGTGTATTAGTGTATGTATTTTATCTATATTGATGTTTTTAATTCAATTTAATTAATAAGCCCTTAGACTAAGAAAATAAAACAAACTTAGCAGATTTTTAAAAATGTTTCCTCTGACCTCTATAGACCCTATATATTTTGTTTGTATAATATTTTAGGCCTAAAAAATTAGATTTCGTATGGTTTTTTATTCGACATGAACCCTAGTTAAGTCATTTTTGAAAGTTGGGGAAAATTATTGGAGCTGTATAAATAACGCGAGCATACGATGGAATTTGAATTATTATCAAATTTTTATTTTATGATTTTATTCTATTGAAAAGCCATGAAAGGTCAACACTTCACACCTTTAAAAGTCACGTAGATGTTAGCGTGGGTTTACTTTAGTATTTCGTAGCATGGGCAAGGGTTGAAAAATCCGTAGAACGATGTATACACACCTGAAACCATTTCAGTATCTGGTATAACAAACGAGTGCATGCTGGAAGTGGTCATGGCACTATTTGAAGAGAAGATGGTTTGATAAACTTGCTAGAGCAATAGAATGGTTAAACCTGACAAATAGAGATAATTAACTTGCAATAAGTTTTTTTTCGTTAATATGTATAAAACTACATCCATCGAAGAAATTTGGGGTAAAGATGTTTCAGAAAAGTTTGAAAATTGTAAAAAATTGGCTAGGATGATTATCGCGAATATATATAAGCGAATAGTCTCACCATTCATTATATGGATTGTCCTTAAGATTATTATGATCACTTTTTAAACGAACTATTGTACATTTTCATATTTACTATTTCAGTACGAATTTCCACTACACTTTAAATCATTTTTTACAAATAATTTAATTAATGCCTGATATTCATTATGTTTTAATTGTTAAAAATGCAAATAAATAATGAAGTGACCTATGAAAAAGTGAATAAAAAAGGAAATATTAAAATTGCGCCGAATTTTTAGTTCTAATGTTAATGATTACATGATATTCCGCAGACTGTTGGACAACCTAGGGAGCCATTGATTTATTAGATAAGACGATTTGGGGAAAGGGGTAATGACCATATATTATTTTTCTTTACAAGGGTAGAGGTAGTATTATAAGGGGTCTTGATAGTTCGTAAGTTACACGACATAAGACATATCGACATAAGATCACAAAAATACAAAAGTGATACAAAAAAATAAGTTAAGGTGGCTTGGTGGCGCAGTGGTAAAGACGATGAGTTTAAAATTTGTGAGTGTTCTAGGCAAGAGAGTAAAATCCGACAAGGAAAATGAACCCAGTCACGCCAGTAACCAGGCTGGGTAAGACCGGATGTCTTCTGGGATGATTTCTAACTTGATCACTGGCCAGTCTGTAGTATATATATATATATATATATATATATATATATATATATATATATATATATATATATATATATATATATATATATATACTACTTCATATATGGTGCATCATTTATTTCTCGTTAGTTATCAGAGCAGTTAACACGTGAGGTAGTTCGTCACAAATGCTTCTTCGACGACATAAGTCAATCAAAGATCAGTCAGTCACGGGCTAAATTTGTGACTAAATAATAATAAAGTTACAAAGTTTACTCGATCGTAACTAGAATACGATTTGAAATTACCGTTAGCACATTCGCTCATAATATGATATACATATATGTCATTATTTTTCACTTCATTTTTACGTTATCGAATCGATGCACTTATCAAAAATTGGTACTTCTTATATTGGTATCGTGGTTAAATCGTGCTAAAATGTTGAATGACCATAAAATAAATTTTCAAACTCGCCCATAAATATTTGACTACCAATATTTGACACTTTTGATGATAGCAACAGTGATATATTATATGGGAAAATAAAATGTTTATTTTTAATATTTTTCTCACAATCATTCCATATTTTTTACGATATGAACCTTCCCGGGACTTATATATATATATATAAATATAATAATAAAAAATATATATAAAAATATATATATAAATATATATATATATATATATATATATATATATATATATATATTTATATATAGTTCATAAGAAAGAAGAAATCAAAGAATTGATCTGTGGTTTCAGTATATAATCATCAATCAACTGACGTAGATAAACAAAAAACAAGCGGCAACGTCGCTAACTTGATAAATACATCGAAATTATGCCTCAAGAATAAAACATTACATCTTAAATTAATTTATAATCCTGCTGGTAATTTATACCACTTAAATCCAATATTCATCAATGGTCTCCTGTTATACGCGGTAATTTCAGTTGCTAAAAAACACCAGGAAAGAATGAACAAGAGAATTTATTCGATTATTTTCTCCGGCCGATCGAGTCGTATTGCAGATGTAACAACAATTGCGGACATCATTTTTCTCTATTAATCAGGAAATATAGCGACCGCTGGAGATACGGGGAACGTAACGGGCATCGAATAATAAAAAAAAAGAGCGCATAATGTTTATTCAAAAGTACAGTAATTGTTCCAATAATCGAATCGAATGGCCGACGGAACAAGCAGAAACAACGAGAAAACCGTTCCTGTTAAACACATTCTCAACAACGCGATTTAATTGTGGTTCAGTTATTGCTTCGGCGGTTTTTTTGCCGCGACGTTTAGTCTTGTTTCTAGTTCTGACGCCCGATTCTAATCTACGAGAGCCGAACTTAAAGTACGAGTCCACTTAAAGTACTATGCTTTATATTAGGGATTTCGAAAAAATGTCGATACATAGATATATCGATACTTTAAAAAGATATCGATATTTTTTAATGATATATATTTGGGTCGATATTTTTCGATGTCATTTTTAAAGAAGTATCAATAGTTGTAAATGAGAGTATCAAACTTTTACTTGTTAAGAAATATATCGGTATTAAAAACTTAGGGTTTTTGCAGCACAGCATTGAACTTTTGTTTCGGGATTTTTGCCTCCTCGTTCATCAAGTGAATTTTGCGTGAAAAAATAGGATTGAGTCTGTATTCTGTTGTGATGTTATCCAAGAGTTCTATTATTCTCTTGATTTCCTGGGTGACAGTCGGTATCTGACGGTCTCGATTTAAATAATCAGTCCTGTAGTATTTTGGTGCACCTACAATACTTCTAAGGACTTTGTTCTGGTAAACTTATATTAGATTCATACTAGTTTTCGCAGAACATCCCCATAATTGTATTCGATATATCCATATAGGTTTCTATACTTAAATATTAGCAATTTATTATGTAATGATAATTGTGATTTTCTTCCAATTAACCAATATATGTTCCTTTATTTTCTTCAGTTCTCCAGTTCTTTTCTTTTCTTTTTCACATGTTCCTTCCAGCGAAGTTTTGCATCAAGGTTCATTCCGATATATTTAGCATTGTTGCTATATGGAATGATATTATTATTTATTGTTATTGGTGCTTGTGCCATTGATTATATGTGAACTGCATACGCACAGATGTACTTTCGTTAATTATTATATTCCAAGTCTCGGTCCAATTATTTATATTGTCACTTGCCTGTTGTGTAATTTTCGTGTGGTTTCTTTGCTATTTTCTCCGACAGCAAGAATCACAGTGTCACCAGCAAATATAGTACTCATGATATTTTAGATTTATGGTATATCACATGTGTAGTGTGTGTCTTTGGGTACACCTGCTGTAGCTTCTTTTATTGTAGAGAAGCTTTCTCGTGTTTGATTCTAAACATTCTGTCTACAATATAAGATTTCAATAGCTCAGTGTCTTGTAACATTTTCTGTAGCTTATGAACAAGGCCGTCATGCCATTATCGAAGGCTTGTGTCAAATTTAAGAGTATAGCTGAACATACATTTTTACCTTCATAGGCTTTTTCAATTATTTCTGTTATTCTATACATCTGATCAATCGTCGAATAATTGTTAACAAACCTAAAATGATGTGTAGATATACTAATATATTACTGGTAACAGTAAGATAGGTCTATAGGCTTTTATTTCATTTCATAATATTGCAGATTTTGGTATCATTATCATTTCATTTATATTCATCTTCCAAAGGTCTGGGACATTTTTTAGTATATATGTATTTCTCTAGATGGTCAACAAATGCTTCAGCGTTTTCTTGATTGCTATTAGAGAACTTACTATATTAAAGTATGTCTAAAAACAGGCTTTGTCAGGTACTTGATGTTAAGTATTTCAGTTGCATGTTCACAGAGCTGTTAAAAAGTTAAGAAAATCAAGCATTTTCACTCAAATGTAAACAAATACAACAGTTGAACAAATATATATAATTTAAACCGTTTTTTGTAAACCCTGTAAAATACATTTGCATTTGTATCTTGGAATTATCATCATAAAATGTTTTTAATAGGTTTTTCAATATTTTTGTGATTCTTTATTATAGTCATCTAGCTTATTGTTTATGTTGTGATTCGTTAACCATAAATCTATAAAGTTACCTATAACCTATAAGTTGATTAGTGGTTGACCCCTTAGTGTATGAGTTTTGCCTTTGTGAAAAATATATGTTGTAGAAAATAAAGTTACGTATTTCAGTGTTTTCATAATTATTGAAAAAAGGAAATAAGAAAATATTTATCAGGAATTCTACGTCTTACAATTTACCATCATATAGTAATTATATATATAGTAATTAAGCCATTCTAGTCTAAACACTTGAAACAATCGATTTTTATGCTGTTATGAGGATTTTTCAATTTTTAAATATTTTCTGGATATTAAAGCTGTTTTAATAAAGCAGAATCTAAAAATAAATCTTAAAGGCGTTTTTATCGAAACTATAATTTCAAACAAATGACACGATATATCCAATTTCTACTGAAGGCATACTTGAAGTCAGGTGTAAGTCTTCTTTATACATTTTTCTATCGTCAAAGCAGAACTATTTTTTAAAAAATCGCTGGTGAAAATATCTCTTTTTCAGTTACTAGGAAGGTTGCAATCGTACCAACAATTTTTTATGGTCTTTTTAGAGGTCTGTTAATTAGTTTCGATAATGTTATTATTGGAAATATTTGGAATTTAGAAATATGGAATGGAATTTATAAATCCACTAGATTTTAGCTAGGCGGCTAGACCTTTAAAAGTCTAATAGACCAATGGGTCAATAAACATTATTGCACCTACCTAAATGAGTTTCTTACCAAATTTAAGAATTAGACAAGTACAAATACTAAAATTAATAAAAATGCGGATTTTCAAGTCAACTCAATATATTTGTATAATTCTATATTTAAATAAATTATAATATATATATTAATTATAACAGTTCGTAACAATAATTTGTCAAATAACTCTAGTTCCGTTGGCCAACACGCCATGACCTCATTAAACATTTTTTTTTGAAAAAAGTTAAAGACAGATCATTATTGATTTACTCTCCTTGGACACCGTCAAATTTATAATATCGTTTTACTTTTGACACTTAATAACATTTTGTCAAATATTATTAGTGTTCACGTGTCTTAAACTATTGTCCAAAAACGACAAATCTTTCTTCATTACAATAACGATTTAGTAACTTTAGTTGACAGCCATAATGCGGTTGAGGTTTATTCACCGACAATCCATACAATCGAAGTGGCTATTATATTGTCGGAGAATCTAGTAACATATAATGAAACGACCAATACATTAAGATTGTTTCGATGACGAAGATCATATTATAAACTAGGATCTCTTTTTTTGGAGCTTGAAATTATCAGTTAATAAGAATAAGTTTCTATTAGCTAGGCGGCGAATGTGATTCACCGCTTGTGAATTCGTTTCTCAATGTATTTGGGTATTTATGAGAAACAAAGGGGTAGGTGGTCAGAGATAGGATCTTGTTCTGCACTACCTGAAGTTTTTCCGGATTGATGAATTCGAACCAGGTGTTTAATCCGTAATAATACGGATTTGATCAACAACCTCGATCCTTGTAAAAAAGTAAAACCTTAATCGATGATCATAATTTACTGTTACTGCAGATGAGGGGATAGAGGCCGGAGTAACTCTAAATTAAGACCAAGATAGGTGACCTTTTCTCTCCATAGAATTAGGACTTTTCTACCTCCAGAATTGAAATCACTTGACCGCGGCATTTAGTTGGAAATGTTTTTTTTTTCTGAGTGGTATCTACTGAACGTGCACTAAGGATAAAGGCTGTGTCGTCCGCGTATTGCCCATTCCATATTCTTCTTAATAGGAATCTCCGACATGAATAAATTAAATAATTCTGGTACTAATGGAGAATCTTGAGGGACACCGCCTTTGACTAATTTATGAAAATCTGATCTGAAAGGACCGATGCTTTCAGAAAGGCCGCAATAAAATTATTAGGTCTTTGGGTATACCTGCTTTTATGGCTTTAAAGATATAAGCGCACAAAGCTTATCATTCACATGAATCAACACATGAAGCTCAAGTCAGACTCAAATCTATGAACTGTACTGGCTAGTAGGAAGATACTCCTAGCTTAACCTGAGATTAATTAAAGAGATTGATTTATCAGTCAACTATAAAGCCTATTTAGACTTATAGGGTTGCACTAAAACATTAAATCAACTAGTACCGTAAGCAATCTAATGTAAGGTGTAACAAAAAATATGTTATCGATCTGGCAACATTGTATTAAATATATGGTGTTCATTCATCTGTTATTTGCCGCGTTTATGAGATGGTAAATAGATATTCTTTTCGGTCTTGCCCGGTAGTTATAGCGCGCAAAAGTTACTTGACCTGGACCGGTCGTTTTTTCCCCTATCTCATTCGTCCATTACCTATCATTAGCAAACCTAAATATGTTTGGTTAAGTAGGAAATTTATTACATTTATTTATATATTTCAAACGGTACCCCAGGCGTAGTAAATGTCGAACATGGAAAAAATACGCGAATATTCAGTTATGCCATTAATTTCTCACGGGCCTCCATTTTAATATAAAAACAGCATCGACGGTTTTTGCGTCCGTAGATTATGTAGATTGTCGCCCGAGTCGATTTGTTTTTGTTTTTAACAGTAAAAGTCGTTTTGCTATATAGAATGATGTATTTATTGATATACAATAAAAGTTACTGGAACAAAGAAAACTTGGCAACAAACACTAGGCAAGTACCATTTGATCAAGATATAACCAGAAGTCAAGATATCAACCCAGAAGAGTGATAATTTTCATTAATAAGTCTGCTGTAATAAAATATTTGCCATCTGACAATTAATCGGCTCACTGATTCCCGCTAATTTTCAATAAAGTTCGATTAGGTTCAATGGCTGACCTCCCGGAGTGTCCCAGTTTATATCTTGGAAGGTGATCGAAAAGTACTATTGAAAGTATATGGAACATAATGAACGTCATAATAAGGATACCATTGTAAGTAGATATAGAGTGTAATCTGACTCAATTTGTTGATACGTTTCATATTTACCTACCCAAAATAATTAGTATATATGAAAATAACAAGGTACTGATAACAAACTGAAACCGAATAAAACAAACTATATAGACTCAAAATTAAATTAATGACAAATATAAGAGAGATAAGCTTAAACAGTTTGGCCATATCTGTGGAACATGATGAACGTGAAATTTCGGAGCCAATGTATTAATAAACTTATCTGGTCTATAATAAGATAACGAAGGTTATTGAAGACGAAGAAACAAGATTATAATATAAAGAAGCCTGTGATCTTCCAGCTGTGTACAACCATATGATTCATTTTAAGCTAAAGATTAGTATAAAGTATAATAAATATACTTATACATACATACATATATAAATATATTTATATAGAATGTATATTTGATTTGTTATTGTAACGCTTATCCATAGATGTGCCAAACTTTCAAAATTTGAACTTGTATTTAAAGAGATATTTTAGATAAAATATAATTGTATATACAATAACAAACGTGGCACATTTTAGTACGCACGTCAGGTCTCCCTATGATTAGACTCTTATTAAAAATTCGATTAATCAATATAAATAATTTAATCTAATTGTTAAATTCCATGGTTTGGCAGTTTTTCAGTAACATAAACTGTTAATATTATTGAGTTATTCAGTATAGACGCTAATCATCGAACGTTAAAAATTGTATTTTCAACATTCATTACTTGTGTTGCTTGATTTTGAAATCTGCTGCCGAAGCCCATGAAACACTTTCAGAAACTTATGGTAATACTTTTGGTTTCATGGATTTAAAATTGATGTTAATAACAAATAACAGATTGGAGGACCAAAAAAAGCTTGAAGTTAAATATTAAATATTATTGTGCATATAGTGGGATCACCAAGGGCTAGTTGTATTACGAACTGCTAAAACTGAATGAAACTATTAATGCAGATATCTACCGATGATAACTGAACAAAACTAACGACGTATTATTGCATGACAACATTAAGCCACACATTGCAACTCGAATAAGAAATTCTATGATACCCAGCATACGTACCAGGCGTAGTTCCATTTGATTACCACTTGTTCAGATCAATGCAGCATGACTTGCTTGGAAAATGTATCAATGAATGAGTCCTTGCCAAACCAACATCAATATTGCGACAAGCTATCGCCACGTTGCCAGAACGATGAGAAAAAGTTGTAAATAGTTATGGAAAATATATTGATGAATATATATGGTATCAATTTTCCTCAATAAATGCCTTAAAGGTAAAAAAACGTTCAGAATACCTACAAGCACATAATAAAACAGATAACTCTAGTATCTAGTTTTAGTAATTTTTAATTGGATTTGCTAAAAATATGTTAAACCGTATATAAAAAAAAATATGTGGAAACCTCTCGATCGATAAAATAGATGCCTCTGTTCTGAAAATAAAAGAAAATTCTCCATAATAATAATAGAAAAAATCGATTCTGGCTTCAGAATGATAAATCTGAGAAATCAATAAATTATTAAACAGACCAACCGCCCTGTAGGAAATAAAGTTGGATGAACATAAACACTTGTTCATCCCCAACTCAATCTCTTGGTTCGTTTACGAATAAATTAAAAATGCGTATATAGCCGTAGTTTGAATCCGATATCAATAACATTATTAACTATTTTACATTTTTATTTATTAGCGCACGTCTCCATCTAAGAAAGAAAGTCACATTTAAGTGCCTTTTCCTCTTCAGTAATAGATCCAACCTTCTGAACCAACAGACACAGGGCAAGACTACCACTTTCTCGGTTATTGATTCAGATTACTTGGAGGAATTCATCACAGTATTTCTGCAATGTAAACTATTTGCTGCATCTTAGGTTATAATCACGGTAACAATTGGAAACTATGACAAACTTCTACCTACTTAAATGTCTATACGGCATTTTACTGTTATTGTATCACAACAAAAAGAGACCTTGGATAGATTTGATACGTGAACATGGGTTGTCGTCAGAAAGCATCACAACGGATGACAAATAAAGAATTGAAAATCTTGCAATTTATACAAAATTAAGAAAAATATGAAGTAATATCTGGAAGTAACAGGAAAAGCAGAATTTATTGTTTGCAGTTTTGTTGTTTTTGCGGCCAGAGGATGCAAAAAAATTCAATAAGAGAGTACAAAATATTTGGCTATTGCTGTAATTAAAAAAATGTAAATGATGAGTTTATGTTGGTCTTGTGGTACAGAATACTTAATAAATTCGATAATGTTACCAAGTTGTTCTGCAAACAAAAAATTTAATATTTCAAATTTAAATTTAATAAATTTAATGTTTCACATTTTTTATTAAAAAAAAATATATAACATGTGGTTCAGATAAAGTGTTTAGTAACAGGTTCGTAGATGCCAAAGAACTAGTATCTTGCTTGAATAGATACGAAACCCAAATATTCAGAAATTCAAACCACGAAAAGTAAAAGAAAATCCTAAGTTAAGATCAGCCAAAATCGAAACGAACATATATAAACCTAACAGAGCCTTCACGTGAATTACAATTTCTGCAAAATTGCTATAAAAATGTGACGTCGTCTGTAATATAACACACAAACATTCAATTATATTATGATAAATAACTTAACTCATTCATTCCCAAAAATTACTATTCCATTACATGTATTATTACCTATACCAATTTTTGTAGCTACAGCTAAGAGGCCATTTTCTAAATAAAAAAAGGAATATTAACGATGTAAAGTGGTCCAGTAGCTTGCTAGTTAGTTAGAGCAGTTAGCTTGCAAGTTAGAAAATTTTGCTATCATTTCTAGAGAGTCTGACTATTCAAAGCAGCTGAATATTGAAAACCTTAACATATATTCTAAAAGTAAAGCTAGAAAAAAATTTTTATTTATGTGGACATTTGTGTAACAAAATTGGACAATCTCAATATATTTTATTGAATGTATTTTTTATAATAATTTGGGATACATGTTTGATATCTTTAACACTGTTATTTCGTTACCGTGCAATAAAAATTTTACTCTCATATGACAGTAAAAATTCCCGTTGATCTGTTTTGTCTGTCAGTAACATATTTTTAAAAAATACCAGTGAAATTAATTAATACACCTGAACCTCACGATAAATTATAAACTCTACCAGCGTTGCAAATGTTATTTATAACTCTCCATTGGACACCGATGTGTAAAACAAATGCAAGTTTATTGGATGTTAGAGGTGGTCAATGAGATGGCTGAAAATGCATACAATTAAGAAAGCGCGCGCGTCTAATATCGAAGAAAAAATGACCGTAAATAAGGATGGTAGCTCGTGTGGGTTGAGATGTTTGATAGCGTCGTAAGCCATCCACTGGTTTCGTTCGTACGGCATCCGATACGAATGTTTAGATAACGCGCCGAAGACATTATTAAGATGCTGCTTTATCCGTAAACAGCCGGTAATAACTACGAGAAATCTCTTTTTTACCTCTCGGTCCTTGTTTATTTAACGCGAGATGAAACCGCATTAATGATACGGACTCCATTCAAATAGTAATCAGACAAATAATTTCAGAAACAATATCAAAACAAAAAATTTATACAAACAAGTAATTTATAATCCATTCAATAACACCCACTGCACGTCCTAGATGACGTCAAATATACTGTCAAATGTAGTTTGTAATGATGATTTTGATCAATGATTTTTCCTTATCATTTTAACCTGCATAAAAAGCGTCGGGACATCTAACCGAATCAATTATTATAATTCGTTTTATGTTAGTAATGGTCGACACTATGTCAAATGTCTACAAAATTCTTCAAACCGCTAGTAATAATAATTGGAGGTTATAACTCGACAAACGCTGTAAACCAAAAGTCCAATTTGATGCGACAATGTACGATATGCTAACGTTCTTGAATTTTGATTATGTGCATTGGCTGTTTTATTGGATGGACTAGGATATGATGGTCTAGGACTAGGATGGTCCGTTCATAGAAAAAATAGAAATTTCACGGTATAGGCCTTGGGGAAATGTTTTGTTTAGTTCAATCAACTGTAGCGCTGCGATCGCAAATTGTGATTGGCTAGTTTAAATTCCTGGTGCCGTCACTAACATGAAATGTGATTGGTCGATCAAATTGTGTGAAATCAGCATTTTCTATGGGCGTCCATTTTTATGTTTGTTGTTTGTAGGTTATGGTTTTTGTTTAGATCACGAAATTTTCGTTTTACGTTGTGCATATTTTCTGTTTTACATTAATTATTATGGAGTAATAATATAAAAATTGATGACAATGCGTCAGTGTAGTAAAAGATGTAGTGTACCGGGGTAAAATTCTACTAGGGAAATTAGACACCTTTTTCCAAAGAATGATCTCGCTCCTTTCCAAAAATAGGTTGATCAAGTAAATAGTAGTAAGTTACCTGGATAAACCACAATGCATGTTGTTATGGACATTTTAGTGAAAAATTTAGAATTATCCTTCCTTCACGAACAGGTATTAGGGTAAATGCATATCCATCATTGGTTTTATCAGGTACATATAAAATTTTCTATCTACTACATGTTTGTTTATATATTGTTTGTTTACAGAAATTCAAAATCTTATGAAAATGTTGGAAGTAATAAAATTCAATTAATCTACCAAGTTGTTCGTATGCTGTCAGTGTGATATCTCTACATAAAGAAGTCTTACAAGAAGGTAACAATTAATATAACTGGATAATTAGTAGTAATAAATACTACTTTTAATTGTAAAATATCCCTAAAATATTTGCAAAACTTTAACTTTTTAGAACAATCAGTGTTCAATCATTTTATAGTAGAGGAACTATATATTTAAATTTGATTGCCTTGTTAAGAAAATATTTGTTATGGTGCCATCAATTAAAAATTTAATTGCTACTTTTAGGGTATTTATTACCTTAAAGAAATCTATTTTGTCTAAATTTACAAATAACTACATTTGTTTAACAAATCTTAACCAAGATTGCTTAAAGAATTTTGTTGGATCTGTTAGAGGTCATGGAGGTAGAAACAGCATCCTTCCCCTAGTATGTTCGAGATATAATTTTTAAAAGGGCTAATCACTTCAATTTTTTCACATTATTCTCCCGGAGAAAATTGTTAAGAAGATGAACATGTTAGATAACTTATATTCTTTTTTAACGGGAGATCTAGTACCACTTGAGGCTGTTAAATCACCAGTTGAGTCTATATTTTCAGTTCCAGAGAATTTTGCTCTGAGGAAAACGAGTCTAATATTGTATTTTAGTCTTATTTCAGGCTATTTAACAAAACTTCTGAAAAAGAGACAACATGCAATATTTGCCTATATTCTATATTAAGTAGTTCCACAGATTAAATACTCTAAAATTTAAATATTTTTAAAAAACACATATATTTTTAGTGTTTCAACTGTCCAATCCATAATGATTTTCAAGACCAAATTTTAAGTTATTATGAGGTGTGATTGTATTTTTGGTTTAATGAAGTTAATGCAATATCAACAGGGAAGGATTTAAAGTTTACCTTCAATATATCAAGATAAGTTAGAACTCTAATAGATCATATAAAATTGATGGCACTAAACATATATGGGAAGGCGTTATAGAAGAATTATAGATATAAATTATAAAGGTAAAGGTAAAGGTAAAGATACAAATTATAGGATTTTATTTTAATAAATTAATTTTAAAATTTAAATTTGATTTTTATTTAAATACTATTGGCCAATAAATGTGACGTCACAAAATAATCAGGGGAAATGGCAGACCAATCAAAGCAAAGTATTTTCCTTACAGGTTTCTACATAACTATTTTAAACTAACCAATCAAATTCGCGTTGTCAGCGCCGCCAATGATTGGACTAAGAGAAACTTTGCCCCACTACTTACCATTGCAGTTGCACACCCCTGGGTCCGTTAGATAAAACAGTGAACTCGCGTCAACTAAATTTATGACGCAATGTTGCCGAATCAACTTTGAGGTTTAGTTAATTTTTTAGTTCTAACTAAGTTATAATTTGAATAAAATAATGAAACAAAAAATGTTATCAAATATGATTTATATTAAATAATAATAAGCAGCAAGTTGAAATTTATGAAGACAAGCAAGGCGTCAAAACAACGTTTGCCTGTTTATAACTTTTAATTATTATCACAAATATTTGATGAATTTTGCAGATGTTTGACAACAAAGCGAATTTTGTAGCCTGATTCGGTTACATGTTCGAACGTATCAGCTAGCACTTTTAACTAGAATCAAATGAGAAGAAAAATATTGTTTAATTTTAAAACAAACTTATACTTACAATACAAGTTTTCAGCCAAGTTTTGAAACCAGCTCAATACAAGTTTTCTAAACACAAAAATGTTCAATTGATAATGACATTGACAAACTGACAATGAAATTTGCTACGAGTTTTGATAATTACGGAATATTTTAAATTTATTACTTACCAATAATTCAAAAAGACAATAAATATTAAATTCTCATACAGAAAGAATCATAAAAAACCAAAGCTAATTCTCTAAAATTTGTTTTTAAATATAAATTAATGAAATCACTTTATATTAATCGTAAAAATAAAAAATGTAGCAGCAAGCATGCTATTAATTTCGGGGGCTCTTATTGAAAAAGTTACTATTATCAACTCTATAACTTAATTTTAAACGGTTTACAACAGATGGTGTTACTGTATATCAAATCGCATCGGGTTCATTTGTAACCATTTCCATTTCCAACTATTTCGTCGAATTGTGAATCAAAAAAATGTACGGCGCCGAAAATGTCTGAATTTTTTTAAAAATATATTTTAAAGTCTTCTTTTACCAACAATGGGTTTATCTGGACTGGACCTACAGTTTAACGTGGGCTCCGAACCACGGTCCTCAGCATTAAGCCTACCGACTGGCGAGTGACCAACTTTAGAAATCATCCCAGAAGACATCCGGTCTTACCCAGCCTGGTTACTGGCGTGACTGGGATCATTTTTCCTTGTCGGGTTTTATACTCTTGCCCAGAACATTCACAAATTTTAAACAATCACAAACATAAATTTACGACCATGCCCCAGCAGGATTCGAACCCGCGGTTATCGCAACAGTAGGAGGACCGTCTTATCGTTTTTATCACTGCGCCACCAAGCCGGCAATGTCTGAATTTGTGCCGAGTAAATCGCATTTGCGGGAAGTTTTACTTTTTACTTGAATATGAAGGAAAAGGCAGCTGAAGGTCATCGAATGTTGTGTGAGGCTTATGGCAACTATGCGCAATCGTTTTCAACATATGAATAGTTTCGAAGAAAGTGGCGATTTTGACATCAAAGGCAAAGAGCGTTCTTGACAGTCAAAAAAAATTAAGAAGAGAATTTGAAAACGTTACTCAATGATGATCCGCGTAAAACGCAGGAAGAATAAGCAGAACTGTTGAGAGTAACACAAGAAACCATTTTCAATAGCTTGAAGAACATGGGAAAATCCACAAGCTTGAATATTTTGTGCCGTATTATTTGAAGCCAAGAGACATTGTAAGGCATTTGGTCATATGTGATATACCGCTTCAACGGCAAAATTATAATGGTTTTTCGCATGATATTGTTACTGGCGATGAAAAGTGGATACGTTACGCTAATCCAAATTTATTATTCCAAGCAAATGCTCTGCATTTTGTGCTAAAACCTAAGATACTATCACTGGGGATTGCTATCGACTACAATTGATGCGTTTGACTCGAACACTGCTCGAAAAACAGCCAACACACACACATACATATACATATTATTTTTTGGCATAACAACGTTTGATCACATGTTACAAAAACGGTGAAAACTTCGAAGCATTATAGTGGGAAGTGTTATCACAACGCCGTATTCTCCAGACTTGCTCCTTTCTTTTTCTGAATACTACTTGTTCCGATATATGAGTCGCGAGCTGTCTGAGCAGCGCTTCACTTCTTATGAAGATACCAAAAAATGGGTCGACTCGTGAATATCCTTAAAAGATATATCGTTCTTTCCAGATGGATCTGAAAGTTACCCGAAAGATAAGAAAGTAGTAAGTACTACCTCTTGATTACACGAGGTATATATGTTATACGTCTAGGCATAGTGGATTTGTTTATATTGGAATAAATGTAAACCCTCAGTATCATTTTATGCTCGTCGTTTGACAGTCGCTATTTTTTTCCATAAAATAAAATAGCTTTTAAAGTAAAGCAAAAGTTTTTATTTTAAATCCTTAACTTTTTATAACTTTTAATAATAAATTATAAATTAAAATTATATCTTGAAATTCTATAACCGTGTTTAAATTTAAAAAAAATGTTACCTATTTATAAATAACGTAATAATACAGGTAAAAATTATAAAAAATTGAATAGAACTATTTTCCATGGAGAATGGAATAATAAACAGAACTATCCAAGAAAAAAAAGTGTTCATATTTAATGCAATTGAGTGTTTAAATAACATGTGTGTGCACTTACCCATCTTAAGAAAATACGTAAGCTTTGCTGGTTTGATCCCTGTCAAAAAAAAACATACAACTAAATAATTAATTAGTGGGGATGGCTGATTGTATAGTGACGGTACCGCACTGCGCGCACTACTCACGCGGTCGACGCATTGCCATCTACTGATCGTGACTACACGCGATTCCCACACTTTGCGGAATCGCCGCACCGGACATGCTATCACGACTTTTTAGCCCAGAAGAGCGTATCTACTCCCCTCCAAACAGATCATCCTTCGAAAAGTCTCAACAATCTTCTAGTAATCCTTATATACTATGTTCATACCATCTAATTAAATTCGAAACACACAAAGTAAAACATCATATTTTCAAGAAAACACCAACGAAACAATCCCATAAGGGTCACAGAATAAACAACTTATCATTAACACTAACTTTCCAAACCCTCAAATAATCAGAATAATTAAAAAAAACATTATATCCATTTGTACTAAAATTAAAACTATCCCTAACAGTATAGCCCTCATCTAACGAAATCTTTCAGTCTTTGTATTAATTCAAAATGCAGAAGAAATAGCCATACACAACAGAATTCTAAGAAAATAATCTTCACTTACAGTGGCCTTGGGTATATTTATAAAGATAAAAAACAAAAATTTTGATCAATATTCTATTACTGTAACTAATATATTTCATCAGACTCTTAATGCGGAAGAAATAAAATTACCATTAGCGTCATCTATAGAGTTACTTTGTACTATTTACAAAATCTTAAAATATTGACATTATTTTATAACACAATTTGAATAAATTATAATTTATATTATATAATTCTAAATATATAGTTATAACACATTAAACAAGAACATATTATCAATTATATACTAGAGATAAAAGACTCAATATGAATAATGTTATAACAACACAGCGTCTAGATAATTAGTTTCATATCTAGATCACAAAGTTACGAAGGGATAACTTGATGATGATATTGATTCAATATTTATGCCTACTTAGTCAAATTAAAATCTTAAATTTTAATCATATCTAAACGAGCTAGGCTTTTAATTGGTTACCCTTATGACATTCGAACAGCAAATTAAGCTGGGACGCGCATTATAAGATAACGGAGACTGTACCGATTGTGATCTGGAAACCCAACCCTTTCGAATCATTAATAATAGTTGGCGTCGCACCGTCAGTTGTCGGTTATTGTTACGGTATTATTGAGTCGATTTTATTAGCGTACGAAGACTTATCCGAAAATGTTCATTATCGATCGATGCCGCCCATCTTCTTAATTTTGCCTTGCCGAAAAAACACCACTTGGTTATTACAGGCCTGGTCCGTTCCCAGGAGGTCGGAGGGTCAGTCCAAGGCTACGCCCCATGACACGCAAACAAATTACCATCCTTTTTTCAAGAATTTTCGCGAAAGCGAAAAAAAGAGACATATTATGAAACTCTGTTTGGTCGTTATATTTTACTGTAATGAATCATAGCCTATTATTGGTGTTTAATTATTTATATTGTCCTATGTTGGCTTTCGGAGAATATCGATTTTTCAATCTCCCGCGAATATCGCTATAATTTCATTGGCTAGCAGCGATAGACTTACTTTTACCAGCCAATACTATTATACCACGGTGGCGGTGATATGAAACGTCACGTACTGCGGATTGTCTATTGCGCCGATTCTAAACAGTTGCATAAGAAATTTCGGTTTGTGAGTATCGTGTATGTTTTAAAGGTCGTAAAAGAATTTTATATAATTAAAGTGCAATAAAAACAAATAACGTAATGATGACAACGCTACCGGTGCCAACAATTCTTAATATATTAAACGACGAAAACAACAATTATATGATGGATCAAAATACGGACACACCTGTAAGGGCCAGGAAAAGACGTCTGGATCATTTATCTTGGGAAGAAAAAATACAGAGAAAGTAGGTGATAAAAATATTTCCTAAATTAATTGTAATGGTTTTTTTCAATAGGAAACTTAAAAACCGAGTAGCAGCCCAAACATCAAGGGATAGGAAGAAAGCAAAATTGGAACAGATGGAAAAGGCTATACAACAATTGTTCTCAAAAAACGAGAAGCTTATATCCGAGTGTGAGCAGCTCAAGGTCACAAATGAAAGATTACAGGCAGAAAATGCAGAGTTAAGAGATCGTCTTCAGGTAAAACAAATATTTAAAATTCTTAAATAGTATTTGAGTTGATGCATCATTTGATAAGTTTGACATTTAATAAATGACGTGTTCATTTAGGGTGTGGAGCAGTGTCAATGTCAAAACCGGCCTGTCGTGTGCAAATCCGAATGTGGATCAACCGAATCCCTCCTTCGACCGAAAGGAACGGGCATGCACACAGCAGCGGCTTTGACCAGCCGGCGCAGAACCATTCTCCTGAAGACAATCCTGACCTGCCTTCTCTACCGGACCTGCTCGACGAACTTGACAGCGAGGCGGTCGATCTCAACGCCCTCGAACAACTCACCCAAACTTTGCTCGAAGACATTGCTCGGGATCTCGAATGTGCTTCGGAAAAAGCAACTCAACAGGTTAGTGGTTGACTGTCGCATTCACCATTAAATAATGATTTTTGTTTCTAACGGTTACGTCAAAAAAATGCGTTTTCAAAATTAAATTGTTTCATGTAATTTGCTTTAATATATAAACATTACATAAGCAGTGCATTAGTATACACTATTTAATGACACTACGTGATTTTTTCAATGTGATCAGCAATTTAGCATTAGTTATATAACAAAAAGGACTATTCTAAATTATTCTTGATGATGTTATGTTATGCAATTAATAATTTTTATAATTTTCTACTTTATAATAAGGAATAATGTTGACGTTATCTAAAATATTTATTAGCTTAATTTTAAAAGTCGTATTTAATACATTTTTAATATCATGCTTTGATTTGCTATTTTACAGTTTTTTTATTTGAGATTTTTTGAATAGTGTATACACGTGCTTTAGCTGAACATCGCTATACAAATATACACCAACCTGTTCAACACTTGGTATTATTATTATTTTTCTTCTAGATGTGTTGACCATAATATAAAGTGTTTTGTTGAAAGGTAAAAATATGACACCTGAAAAATTCTCAATCATTTTGCACCATATTGTGCTCGTATTTATATTTAACACCATATTATATAGAAAATGTAAAGGACATTATTTTAAGCTATTAGGTTATATTATTTAAATGCTACTAGTAAATGTGAATGTAGAATTTTTTTGAGACACATTATTTAAATATGTTGCAATCATTATATCTAACCTTAAACCAATCGCTTAAATTACTTAATAAGAGCATGCCATTTGGAGCTTGTTAGCCATAATTTGAACAATAAGAATTTTAAAAATATATTTAAAGGGTTATCACTTTTAATTATTGAAATAATTATATATAAGGCTTCGTAGAGATACCTTTACATCTCCTTTCACTCACTGAAATATTTGAATCTATAAAATGTAATAACCTTTTAAATCCTGCAATGTTTAGTATGTCTGGCCAAAAACATGTATGTATTATTCCTATTTGGCATTGTTCACCAAGTTGGGTTAATTTTTTTAGGAAACAACAGCCATCTGCTCAGAAAATAAAGTTGGGCAAATGGTGGGGACGACATCAGAAAACTTGGAATCCAGTCGAAGCAAAGTGCTAGACAATAAGAACACTCTGGAACAGGATATTTCAGAGTACCTCCTGCTTCACCACAACTATGCCAAATCGCCAAAGCCAGATACGTCTCGTCCCAGATCTGGAATGAGGAAATTTAAAACCATCCGACCGAAAACAAAAAAACGCATTCAGGTCACCCAGCCAGAAGTTATGTATGGCACATTACAGCCGATAACTATTTTAATCAACGAAGATAGCACGCCACTTAATGAAGTGGTAATCAAGCAAGATAGCCCTCTGGTGGTGGACACAAATCTCCTACCTCTTCCCAAATATGAATCTGGTGTTTTATCACCTATATCAGATCGAGGTTATGAATCAATTGATTCACCTCAAAGCAGCTCTGATATCGACAGTTGGGATCAGAGTGTCTCTGAACTGTTTCCTTCATTGATCTAGACATAAGCATAAGCATTCCTTATTATACTTGATATTAGTTCAATTATTTTTTTACTGTTCGTATTAGTTCTAGGGTGGGACGTACCTGTAATTTAATATATCTTTGAATTTTTGTATATATTGATTGTTTTAGCGATAAATAAACTTACTGTGTGTGAAGTGATAAATTTTGATTTTTATTTTTTGTTTTAGTTATCAATCACTAAATAAAAAATCTAAAAATGCGATTACTCAAAATATTTTTTATTTGGTAGATACATTTAACGAACAATGTATAGTACAGAAAATCTATTAAGATGTTTATTTGACAGAATAAGTTAACATCTTAGTAAAACGGATTTGGATGAATTAAATAGTGTATCCATTTGATTAATCAAATATATAATAGTTTAATAAAAAAATCAATAAAGTAATAATATATTATGGGAGATTCACGTAATGGTCGAAAATCATTACATTAGTATTTAGGTTATTAATTAGTTTGGCAATATATTTGCATTGACTTATATGGCAATAAAAAAATTACATGCCAGCTTGGTGGCGCAGTGGTAAAGGCGGCAGGTTCACCTACTGTTGCGATAGTCGAGGGTTCGAATCCTGCTGGGGCATGGAAGTAAATTTATGTTTGTGATTGTACTAGGCAAGGTTGTAAAATCCGACAAGAAAAATGATCCCAGTCACGCCAGTAACCAGGCTGGGTAAGACCGGATGTCATCTGTGATGATTTCTAAGTTGGTATATATATATATATATATATATATATATATATATATACTATTAACAAAACTGCAACCAGGTACAATTCATAGAGTACCATTGCACGCCATCTGTAAAGGTACAATTGCCTGCGATTATAAAATATGTAAATATTGCTAGATAGTGTTGGGAACTATCGACTGTAGTAATTGACTACTTTTTACTATCGACTGTTTCAGTCGTACTTTTAGTTACTACTTTTGGTTCTACTTGTTTCATTCGACAGATTTTTAACGTTTTGGCTGTATCGTCCTAGCCGCGACCTTGACAAAAATGTACCCAATTTATGTTTACATAGATTTATATGTAATATGTGTAGTTTTATGATTTTTTTGGTAGTTTGCTTGTAAATAAAAATGTATTATATATTAATATTATAGCATTTTAGTACGATAGTTTTCAAGATTGTTAATGTAATAGGATAAAAAATAAAAATTGGGAATGACAAATAGTAAAAAATTTTGACTGTATGGCAACCATACATAATATTTCGATTACTCTCTCGGTTTTTGTTAAAAAATATTTCCGTTCAATATTAAATAAAGCATTTATATCATTTCATTCGGATCATTTTTAATTATGCTATGAATTAGTTCTTTTTCTATGATTAGGTATATGTTCAATTTTTATATAGTATTTATGATTAATGTACAGCTTCAGTTTTTAGGTTTTGTTTAAGTTCTAATGTATTGTCTATATTTATTATAGTATATTATTTGAAAATAGCGATTAACACATTAAAATACAATAAAATAATTGTGGGGTATTTTTCCATCCCATAGAAAAATTACATTGTTTTTCAGATCCACAGAACTAGTATTCCTTTTCTTTTTTAAAGTTAGTTCGTGAAGGAATTTATACATCTCCATCTCGCTTATACTACCGTTGTAAAATATAACCACATATATAATTAACTGCCCCAAAGAATTATCTCCGTCCTTTCCTCTCTTACAATTCGTCTGCCATCACGAATTGAAAAAAACAGTCGAACCGTGTACACTAGTTTTTTGACTATCGACTGTTTTGCGACTATCGACTGTTTTCAGTCGATAGTTCTCAACGCTAATGCTATATTGTGAAAAACTTTTTAAATAATAAGATGGGATTTACAAATAAAAATATATAGGCCTAAAATAAAATACTTTAGTCATTAAATTTCTAGATATATAAGGTTATCAATCCCTCAACCAGTCATAGTTCGAAAATAAACTACTATTCATGTAGCGAGAATTTAGTGCGTAATCTGACATTTCTTCACTTCCTTTTCGACATTGACGGAGTGATCGCCATTTTGTTTTTGTCGTGTACGTGAGGTCGAGCGTCGTCTACTTAACGTTGTTTTTATTTGTTTCTTACCGTTATTAGTACGCGAAAAATGGTCGACAAAGTGGATATGAGCCTTGACGATATTATAAAATCAAACAAACCGGGACGCGGCCGTGGGGGTAGACGGGGTGGCGGAGGTGCCGGTGGCCGAGGCCCCCAGGTCAGCAGAGGCCAACGAAGAGGAGGCGGAAATTTCAGGAGGGGCGGCGGCAGTGCAGGTGTGCAGAGGGGCCGCGGTAGAGGCGGCAGTATCTCGCGCTCCTACACTCGGGTAATGTTTTGACAACCTATTTTACTAATTATTTTGAATTTTGTGAGGGAAAAATGACCAAGGCTGTGCGTCTCGCCGAGGCTTGGCTTAGCTGACAACAGACTTTTTCCTTTAGGGAGACGTGAATGGTGCTTGGAAGCACGATCTGTTTGAGGGCTATGGCCCTCGTAAAGTGGCGGCGGCGCGTGCTGCCGTCCAGGCAACAATGGGGCCCACGAAACTGATGGTTTCGAATTTAGATTTCGGCGTGTCGGATTCCGACATCCAGGAGCTTTTTGCCGAATTCGGGCCCCTGAAAAGTGCCGCCGTACATTATGACAGAACAGGCCGCTCTTTGGGCACAGCAGACGTAATTTTTGAGCGCCGAAATGACGCCATTAAGGCTATGAAACAATACAATGGAGTACCTTTGGATGGAAGAGCCATGAATATTCAGCTCATTACAAATGAAATACCACCCCCACCACGGAGATCCATAGCAGCTGGACTTGGAGGCCCATCAGGCAATAGAAAATTCAGGAGTCCCAGAGGAGCACCTAAAGGCCGGCCCAGTAGAGGTTTGTTATTTATCTTTGCATACAATATATAAGAAGAAAATTTAATTGTTAGATGAGTTTTTATAAGCAGTAAGTTTTATATATTAATTTTATGATTTTATTTCAGGTCGTAGAGGAGGTAACCAGAGAGGTCAACAACGAAAACACATAACACCAGAAGAACTAGATGCAGAATTAGATGCCTACAGCAAGGAGGGAAACTAGAACATATGATCATGTATCAAGGACTGATTATCATCAATCATTTTTTTATGACAATGGTGTTTCAGTTTATTTATTGGATATTAGACGCGCTATATTTCCTCGTTAAAAATAATGTTATATCTTCAGTGAAACCGACAGTGTGTGATTTTTTCTTTTGTTTTGTTCAAATGGAGTGAAATTCAGTTTTAACCAATGATCTATCTAAAGTGTGTCTCGCCAATTCTTCTTTGCGATACCGACTGGTATCATGATGTTTAAGATAACATGTAAATTTTATTAGATATGTTAAGTTAGCAAGGGGACGCTAATTTTACTTAATTGTAATAAATAGATTATTTGATATCCAGTGGATTGTTATATATAAAACCTAGACCCAATTCAAATTTGTATTAAAAGAGTTAATATTTTTCATATGGTATTTAAATAATACTTTTTCTGTGAATTCAGGTTTATTTTAATTTCTGGTAGAAGACATAGAAATTAACAGTGTATTAACCCCATCTTTGTTGTGTTCATTACCATTTTCTAAATCAATAAATTTAATTGTATACTTTAACTAGTAAGATCCCTTAATTTTTAATAAAAATTATATTAAAATAATTTAATATGTATTTTAATTATATATAACATAGAACTATAAATAGGTGAAATTAGTTTTTGTTTACAAAGTCATTTTCCAGATACATAGATGTGAAGCAAAAAATAATGAATCATGTTATATTAATAAACGTGGGAGAATGCACTTTTTTAAAAGCTATTATTAACCGTTAGAAAACTGGATGTCATACATATTTATAGTCTAGTTAAATATTTAGAATTAACTTTGAATATGAATTTATTTTCATGTCTACTTATCTGTATCGATCAGATTAGTGATTGATACTTTGGTTTTATTGAAGGTGAGTGGCCAACCTGGTAGTCATTACTGATAAAACAGGGAATGATTTAGGTGTTATAAAGCAACTGGAAGTAATTTTAAAATCACTTGACCTTATCAATTTGGTCACTAACATGTGAGAAAATTATATTAAATTTTGCACTCATAGGGATATCTATACCCTGAAGAGGTAATTCTGAAAAATTTACAATTGTAAAAAATAAACAAAGGTTCAATCCAGTAATTATAAACAAATAAAAACCTACTCTGCCCCAGGGAATTTAAATATTTTCTGTCTTTGTTATTGCTATGTTTACACCTTCAAATGGAATTATTGTCATAGTAAATTTTTACAATGAAGTTACTAAATATTATTATTCTTTTGCGATATTTTGTGGCTTAATAAGTACTAGTCGTTTTGAAATATTAAAAGTAATAAGTTATTACTAATATAGAAACAATTATAAATAATTTACAATTATAGAAATAATTAACGTTATCCGTTACTACTTCTATTTAAAAAGAAGTTGAAACGAACATAACCTAGATTATATTTAAATTGAGGACTGTTAGAGGCTTGCGGATTTTATCACAAAATACGGAGGAATTTTCAATATTCTCAAATTTCAATTTTTAATTCTCAATATTTTTTGGATTTTATTTAAAATATTTTTAAACCGCTATGAGTGCCAATATTTTTATAAGTGATGATGATAGTGATGCCCCACAGACTAATGGAAAATCAACTCAAAGAAGGGTAAATTATAGACATCTAATTGATCTAAACATAAATTTTTATTTAAAATTTAGAGAAAAAAGGTAAACGACGTGATGACTTCGGATAGTGACGATGAAATCGTTTTCAAAAAAGTGAAAAAAGAAAAGGTATTATATCATAAGGATTTAATTATTATGTTGATTGAGTATATTTTAGAAATCAGAACAAAAGATGCTGGGAGAAATATCGCTAATAAGCGATGAAGAACTACCAGAGGACAATGTTAAACCTAGAGTGACGAGAAGACCGCGAAGAGTACAGGTTTTTACTCATAATAACTTTATTTGTAATATTTGTCTAATAAATATTTTTTAGAATGCTATAAAAGTTATAGATGTTATGACTAGTGATGATGAGGATGAAGATTATGTTGAGAAACCTTCTAAAGAAGTAAAACCTAGGGTAAACATTTTTGTTCTTGCAATTAAAGTTTAATGTTAAATTAAGATAATTTTTATTAGAAAACAAGACTTCAAAGTACAAAGACAAAAGTTGCTGGAGGTGAATTAGATATAAGACCGAAGGTAAATGAACCCATGAGTACAATTTTAAGTAAAAATTTTCAATATATTTTTACAGAAACGTAAAATATCAAATCCTCAGAAGCAAGTTACTGTAAAAAATGATGAATCTGATGAAAGTATACCTGATATAAAACCAAAGGTAGAGTTATTCAACTGAATGGTGAATTGTTAAATAAGTTCTACATTTTAGAAACGTAAGTTGCAAAGTACGACAGTTGCTCCAAAAAAGACAAGAATATCAAAAAAAGTTGTTAAAAAGGAAACAAAAAAGGATGTTTCTCTTAATGCATCAGATCCAGGTCCTATTATTGATTGTAATGATGCCAGTGTAACTCCAAGTTGGACTGATTTTGAGTTACTTGCTGAAAGAACATGTGTTGAAAAATACATAGCTAAAAATATATTTGACTTATTGAATGATGGTAATACAATACCATTTATTGCTAGGTACGGACAAGAATTCATATGGTTTACCAATATTTTCAATGTTTTTTGTATTTAGGTACAGGAAAAATTTTGTTGGAAATATGAGCCCTGAAGAATTACGAACTGCAAAAGAGCATTTTGATGATATATGTGCTTTAAAGAAAAAGATTTCTACAGTTATCACCACTGTGGGAAAGATGGGAAAGTTGAATGAAAAACTTCAACAAAATATTTGTGCTGTTAAAACATCAGAAGAACTGGACCATATTGTGAGTAATATCAATATTGTTTCTTTAGATTTTTTATAGTTGATACTTTATGTTTTAGTATACCCCTTTTAAATCAGTTGGGTCTAAAAAATCATTGGTTGAGAAAGCTAAACAGCTTGGATTAGAAGTTCCTGCTCTTCAAGTATTGAATAATACAGCTCTTGTAAATGTATTTAATTACATTAACCCAGAAGTAAAGGACCTAAAGACACCTGATGAGGTAGAAAAGAACATAGTGCACATCATAGCTTCTGAAATTGCTACTGATTCTGAGTTATTAACATTTTTAAGAGATTTGTAAGTTCAAATTTCAAGTAATTCCAGTATACCAAACATTTTTATATATATATATAGGAGGTGCAAAACAAAATTTGTATTGGAAACCAAAAGAGCCAGACAGACAAAAGCATCTGATGTTGATCCAAATAAAAAGAACTCTCAAATTAATGAAATGAAGTTTGAACAGTATTTTGAATTTTCCCAGCAAGTGTTATTTTTAAAATCGCATCAGGTATATAAAAGATATTTATTTTACTGACTTCATAGTTAAAAATTCGATCTGCTATTTTAATTCGGTCTGTTTAAATGCTGTATAAAATGTGATGTTTGTGTATTAACAGGTTGTACTATGTTAATTTTTTACAGCCATAAATAATACTCAAGAATGTTATTATATGAAATCTCCCTTGGTGTTACAGCTCCCGCAGTTTTTGCTAGTATAAATCCCTTGTTTTTTTTTTCAAAATATACATATAAGGCGATAATTTGAGAAATAACGGTAAATGCATAAAATAATTAGACGCTTAATTGAAGAAACATGCCTATGACTAAATGTGATCCTAAAATTTACGTAGACATGTTTCATGCAAGTTCTTCATTCACTTTTTTGGATATTAAACGTATATGTTTAATTAGCACTGCAATTGCATTTTTCAGCAATGAAAAATTTCTCTAACGAATTTATTTTTTTAATACCTTAAAACTCTTAATTTTTCCAACAAGGCACCCATGCAGCACCCTTATTTTTATTCATATAGGCTTGGCTCAAAAGCAGGATAAATCGTTAGTGTTTACAAGCTTCGTCAAAAATCAGGATTGGCCAGGTCTATCTTTCGTCGCCCCACTGTCTTGAACAGCAAGTACATATATATACTTGCTGAAATCAGGATTTTGTATTCAGAAAAATATATATCAAAAAAGGTTTTTAGCGCGTTAAGGCAGCTTAGGATTTAACACCACAAATATTTATTGCAAAATTTCTTGATTTCTTATTACTTAAAATTATATAGTAGAAATATAGTATGTAGCTATATATAATTAATTTAATCTTTATATGTGTATTAGATCTTAGCTATCAACAGAGGGGAAGCTTTGAAAATACTTAACGTTAAGATTAACATCCCCGACTTTTTTGAGCACAAGTACAAACAATTCTGTTTCAACAAGTGGTTGCGGAATTCTTCATTTGACTCGTTCAGGAAAAGAATGATGGATATGGCTATTGATGATGCATATAGGAGATTAAGTAGGAGCACATAGCGACGGTATGTTGTTTCTAGATTTTAATTACTTTTGCTTTCTTTCAGTCGTTAACTTCATCACGAGAGAATTGAGGCAGGAACTGAGGCAGAAGGCGGAGAAAGAGTCTTGTAAAATTTTTAGCGAAAACTTAAAAAATCTTCTTCTAAGTCGACCTTTAAAAGGTAAACCAATTTTGGCTATAGATCCTGGATATAGTAACGGTTGTAAATTGGCCCTTATATCTGAAACTGGTTCTTTATTGATGCACAATGTAATATATCCGCATAGTAGGCGTTCAGAAAATAGGGGAGAAGGCATTATTAAGACTATGTTGATGAAACATAAGTATTAACTTAAATGTTTAAAACATAATGAGTATTTTTACAGAACTTGTTTTTCAGTTGTGAACTCATTGGAATCGGAAACGGTACTGCTTGTAGAGAGACTGAAGAATGGATTGTGACCTTAATTAAGACAAATTATTTCAAGCCTTTAAATGTAAATTACATAATCGTGAATGAAGACGGAGCGTCCATTTACAGTTGTAGTCCGGAGGCTCGCAAAGAATTTGGAGATTTAGATCCTAATATAATAAGCGCAGGTAATTTTTATATTGGAACATTACTGTATTGAAATAATCTTGTTTTATATTACCTGTTTTTTAGTTTCGCTTGCCCGAAGAATGCAAGATCCAATGGCAGAACTTGTTAAGGTCGAACCATCTCACCTTGGAGTTGGAATGTACCAATTGGATATAAAAAAGAAACAGCTGGAAGAGGCTCTTGGACAAGTAGTATCGGAGTGTGTCAGTTTCGTCGGAGTCGACTTGAATACGGCATCCCAATGTTTATTGAGGTATGGGCTTTAAACTGGAGGTGGAACTACATATTGAGTTTTTTTGTGTCCAGGCGTGTCGCAGGTTTAACTGACAGTAAAGCCACGCAGATTATTTTGTACCGGGAGAAGGAAGGTTATTTTCAGCACCGTAGGCAATTGTTAGAAGTATATGGTATAGGAGAGAGGATATTTGAACAGTGCGCGGGTTTTTTGCGCGTAGGGCCTTTGAATCCTCATGACAAATCTTTCTACAAAAATAAGCAGACTACGCCGCTTGATGCGACCATTATACATCCGGAATCTTATCACATAGTAAGAAGTCTCCTAGGTAAGTGTGTTTTATTGGATTTAAGGTACATTCACACCTGACAGTTTTTAACTTAAATTCTAAAATAATAAAAATTATTGTTTCTATTATAATCTTCAGTATTTTTTATACAATACTAGTTACCGACATGTAGTCGAAATTCGACCACAATTTATTAAATTAATCACGATTTTCTCATAACAGAGTAAAACATTAATTAAAATAATAAATGTCTGTATATAAAAATAACTCTCATGTAATTAAATCTAATTTCCATTAAGTTTGAATAATCAACAAAGTACTGATAATACAAAGTACTTTAAATTACTACATCACTGAACATTATAACAAAGTATCATAAGAAACATTATTTTCAAAAGTATAACAACTTCAAAGCATAAAATATAAGTATACATGATCTCTCTTTACTTTTATAACTTATATTATTGTTATAAACATACATATGGAATAATAAATGAAGTAATTCATGTTTGTATCTGAAAACTGAACATATTTGAAAACTATTTTGACATTGATATTGGACTTCAGCATGTATATTAAAACAATAACGAATATTATTAGGTAATTTATTTTTTACAATTTACAACCGCAGTATTTAAAATCATGAAATTAACTATTGAGTTTCAAAACTTAAGCCTATAAAGTAAATAATCAAAATAATTGATACAAAGTTCAAACAATAAAATGTCACAGAGTCTTAAAACTATCTATAACAGTAATTGTTATACATCTTAAGAGTTTAAATATTGCAAAGAATATTAACCATCATAAAGTAACGTCACTTGGTGAGTTGTTAGTTCTCGCGTGGGACATAAGACAAGGTAGAAAGCAGTAGATAAACATTAGCTACAAGCTATTTACCGGGGGGAGACCGAAGAGTGGAATAAATAAGCAAAGACTATGCCATTTTAATTAAAAAATTAGATAGGTAAATAAATTATTCTATTAATCAGCCTGGTATATTTATTGTTTTTCCAATATATATTTTAAGTGAGAAATATAAATAAAAGATAAGACTATATTAATACATAAATGATGTAATGAAAATATGCAGCAGATATATATATATATATATATATATATATATATATATATATATATATATAAATATATGTGTGTGTGTGTCTTATGTCCCACGCGGGAACTAACAACTCACCAACAAGTGACGTTATTTTATGATGGTTAATATTCTTTGCAATATTTTTTTAAACTCTTAATGCACAAATTAACGTGTTTATTATCTGTAGTATTTGGTTAATGCCTTGTTTAAGAAATGCATGTACTATAGAAACCTGAAATGAATCAGGAGTTAATGCCACTAAAATTTATTAAAAAAATCTCAATAACCTTTAGAATTACCTCTAGTTCGATGATATACTATGTCATCAGAACCATATCGATTACTATCAGTTCTTAAGCAAGAACAAATTTTCTTAGCTTCTCTTTTCACCAGACATCGAATTAAATCAAAAGCTGATTTAAAAATTCTAAATATCTTGTAAACAAACACGCGGGAACTAACAACTCACCAACAAGTGACGTTATTTTATGATGGTTAATATTCTTTGCAATATTTTTTTAAACTCTTAATGCACAAATTAACGTGTTTACTATCTGTAGTATTTGGTTAATGCCTTGTTTAAGAAATGCATGTACTATAGAAACCTGAAATGAATCAGGAGTTAATGCCACTAAAATTTATAAAAAAAATCTCAATAACCTTTAGAATTACCTCTAGTTCGATGATATACTATGTCACCAGAACCATATCAATTACTATCAGTTCTTAAGCAAGAACAATTTTTCTTAGCTTCTCTTTTCACCAGACATCGAATTAAATCAAAAGCTGATTTAAAAATTCTAAATATCTTGTAAACAAAGAGTTCAAATTCTTGAGATGAAATTTTCCCATAGTCGGGTTTTTCTTTTATATAAAATTATATTTTACGTGATCGTACTAATCTTAATCGTTTTTCGTCCACACTTGCCATAACATTTTAATAGTTCCATCAATACGGGAATAGCCGAAAATAACATTGCTCTGCTCACTTTCTGTTTTATTATCGTTTGAAATATCGATTTTTCGTATATTATCTTTTGTGGTACAGTTCTGCCACATTTTGATTTTAAAAATTAGGCGTCCGTAGTTGATTTACGCACAACAGAAACGACGAATAATCTACCGTACAAGAGTTATAGTCAGCAGCGTATCAGCCAGAGCCAGAACCAAAGAAAAATTTAATGTATTTATTTTATAGTCGTCCCAACACATTTGTGTTATTTAGCGACTTTAAACACCCACTTAATTTTTACGAACATTATCCTCTATTATTCTAGGACGTTATTGTTAGGGAGCCAAACTCTTAGCCCGCACCACTACCCGCAGAGTACCTAAAATATTGGTTTATATATTTTGTGTCACTGATATGACAGCAGCTATACCTGCTATTATACTTGGTCGCTTGATTTGAGCATTTTTCATTTTATTGGAATATATTTATTTGTAGCCTAGATTACACAAACATTTTAAGCTTAATTCTTTCTCAATATGAGCTTTAATGGTGCCAAGTTTAACGCCGTGAAGTGTCCCCGTTTTCTTTAAAAAGGGAGACAAAATTGTCGGTAAGCCCATTAAATATACATATATATATATATATATATATATATATATATATATATATATATATATAATTAACATAATTTCCTTCAAGTGTGATACACTGATTATAGTGATCCTCCAACTTTTCGATACCATTTTTGTAGTACGATTTGCCTTTTGCATCAAAACAGGTCTCAGTTTCGTCGATCACCTCTTCATTCGACGAAAATTTCTTCCCAACGAGCATTCAACGAGATCTGAGAACCGGAAATAGTCGCTGCGGGCGAGATCTGGAGAATACGGTCGATGAGGAAGCAATTCGAAGCCCAATTCATGGATTTTTAACACGGTGTATTGTCTTGATGAAGCAGTATTTTCTTTTTCTTCAAATTCGGTCATTTTTTGGCGATTTCGTCCTTCAAACGGTCTAATAACGCTATGTAATAGTTGCTGTTGATGGTCCTTACTTTTTCAAGGTAGTCAATGAAAATTATTCCATTTGTAAAAATTTTTTTTTCAGTTTCAATTTACGGCCATTAAAGATCATGTGGATTTTTTAAATATTTTCGTCGGTAACAAACTCTTTTAGGCGTCCACTGCGTTCACCGTCTTCGATGCTCATTTGACCACGTTTCAAACTTAGCATACTAATCCTTGATGGTTGATTTTCCTGGGGCAATATCCGGAAACTCGGCATCAAGCCAAGTTTTTGCTTCAACTGTATTTTTTTCCTTTAAAAAGCAATATTTTATCAATACACGAAATTCCTTTTTATCCATTTTTTTCACAATAACAAAAGTTGCTTCATTCGAAATTCTATAATTCACAAACTAATGATCCGACAGTTGTCAAATTTATACACGCATCTTTTGAGGGTTTGGGCTAACTAAAAAACATGGATTTAATTCTAGTAGCGCCACCTATGTGTCAGGCCGGGGTACTTTTCAATTGACCTGTTATGTAACAAATGTCAGATGTAAATGTACTTTTATATTCTATTTTAATTGTAACATAACTTACATATTTGTGTTCTAGTGAAAATGGGTCTGAAGGAACAAGACGTAGGATCCGATAGTTTTATAGCTACGTTTAAATCTAAAAGACCAGCACTGGACGTAAACGCCTTGAGCGCTACCTTTAAATCCGACAAGGAGAACATCAGCCTGATCCTAGATGCCCTATCCAAGAAGTTGAATCATGATTTACGTTCTGAATCTAATAACGGTCCTTTGTTCCGTAGAGATATTACCTCATTTGAAGAACTAGCCTCGGGAACAGTTCTGACTGGACGGGTGAATAATGTCACATCGTTTGGTGCGTTTGTTGATATCGGAGTAGGTACTAATGGCCTACTGCACAATAAGTTCATGAAAGGTGTCATTGTCCAACTAGGTGACGTCATCGAGGTAAAAGTAATTAACATTAATGCTGCCAAGAGACATATTAGTTTGGAGGCGTTAAGAAAACTTTAATTACATCTGTAATTTTCTATATTGTTCCCAAACATGTTTTTAAGAATATATGCCTGATTATAAATATCGAATTAAATATTTTATGAATAGATGAATGGATGGTTGCAGAATATTATAGTATGATTTGTATATAGTGAACCTTGAACTTGAACTGATTTGTAGAATAAATTATTAAATATTGTAAGGAAATTTAATTCATTTTCTAATCAAATCAAATCTCAATGTTCATAGTAATGCATGCAATTATGAACTTTCCTCATCCTTAATATTATTATAATTTTTCTAATACCAATGTTTCATGTGAAATATTTGAACTGGCTATGTTGGTAATTTTTTTGTCGTTAATTATGGAATTTGTGGGGATAAAATATTTCAAGAAGGCTATTACTAGAGATAGGTAGTTTCAATGAATTTCAATTTCAAGAAGCAATAATGAATGGAAAGTTAAATCTATAAAATATAAAACATCATTTGCTTCAATATCACAATTATATTTAATTGAATCTAATGATTGTGATAATTATGACACTATATCTTGGATTCATTATTGTTGATAGAATGACTATATAGACGATATGACAAACACTCAGCCTTTCATCACGCCCATCGGCTGGACGCAAAAATCAACTTTGCTTTTAACCGACGTGAAAGACTTGGAGCGGGCTTTTTGGACCTAACCAAAACCTTTGATAAGGTTAGCACGAAGGCTTAATGGCGAAATGACGATGACCTAACCTAGCCTCTCTTATCAAATCATTTCTGTTAGGACGATTGTTCCAGATGAAGATTAAAGATATTCTCTCTGATCGAATACCTTCGACGCAGGAGTTCCACACAGTTAGTAAGGTAGACTCCAGAAACAACTCGATGAGTGGTTACATTTCTGAAGGTTGCAAGTCCACAAAAAACCCAAGCCATCTTCCACAAGAAGCGTCAGAAGAAGCAACCTATCTTCTCTTTCATTAGAGGTGGAATTAGGTTGAATTCCCAGATTTAAAGGTTCCCGCTCATCAACCGGAAGAGCAGACTTCCTCTCTCAATTAAATCTCTCCTGTAGAAGATGCTGATTCGATCAGTCGTTCTATACGGCTTCAGTGTCTATTTCAAATACGTCTCATCTAGTCAGGTAGAAACGTCTTCGAGTTTTTCAGAACAAAATTCTCAGGAGCAAAATTCATAGAGAAACAGATGTTGCCCAAGTTCACTATTTTATATCCGAACTCTACTTGAAATATTCCTCCACTCTTCCTCTCTCGGATAATAGATGTATTACCGAGCCCAAGGACACTACTCCGTCGTGGTCTTGCTCCTAATTGCTTCGACCTTTCCCGTCGAGCGATTAACTCAGGTACCGCGAGCGGCATGGTGTTATAAAGACGCCGTGTCTTTGCCTAGCCTTCTTGCCTCTTAACGGTGTTACCCGTCACCGGCACCGTCTTTTTTTTTGGGTCTGATTTACCTGCTGAAAAGGTTTCCTTGCTGATGTTAACTCAACTTGTAAGGGAGGTTTGCCCGTGAAGGCGCTTTATTTGGGGTATAAGAATCTTTGGCGGCTTGAAGAAGCGCTTGTCTTCGGGGTTACCTGATTGGAAACGCCTCTAACAGGGATCTGATGTGGGAATTGTTGGAGAGCTGAGGTTGCATGGAATTTCTTGTATAAGGAGAAAACGAATCGTCTTATTTTTAGTGTGTCAGTTTCTCGATGAATTTGGGTATTTCTGACAAACCATGGCGCGTTCAGAGTTTGCCTAAGAAGTTTATTTTGCATTACCTGAAGCTTTTCCACTAGTTCCGGCCTAGTTCGGTTCCAAAATTCGTGGGGTGAAGACGTATTTTAAATACGCTCCAAGCTCTAGAAAGATAACTTTCTTTTAAAAAAAACAGTATTTTATTACGGTTTTTTAATTGAGTGTTAAAAACGCATGCGCAAACAGATGCGGCTATCCGTCTCTCAGCGGACCTAAAGTGTAGTGAATACGTGTTTACGTGACCAGACAAAAAGACTGCATCTCATTTTTATTAGTGTTTTAAAATTGTTTTCCCTTATTTTACAACAGTCCTTTTGAAATTCAGTTATAGTATTTTTGTTCAAAAACTAGTGCAAGAAATAATACGTAAGTGAAAAATGAAGTGCGTGATATAAACAATGTATTTATTGTATTTTTTTATCCTCTGGAAATAAATAAAATAAAATATTATCTAAAAATGGCAAACAACAACGATTCAACCAAATCACCTGCACACTTTGATATAAGATTAGAACAATCAGCAATAACGCAAACTGCACCATAAAAATGGACTACAGTCATTAATAAAAAACGATTGAGAAGCCCAGAAGAAGAAATTGCGAAGAAACAAACAAGAATCAGTGACTATTGGTTACAGAAACCAATAGGGACAAAAAACAGCTTTAGCAACCTGTCGGAAGAAATTGAACAGAATATACAACCAAGCCCCCAAAAAAGTTGTTCCCAAACCACCACCAATAACTATTTTATAAGGTAGGAACACTACGAACTACACAATTAAAACAATGAGCTATGAAACAATAAAAATTCAATTGTTCGAAGCGGAGCATTTTAAAGTTCTAGTAAAAGAACTAGACGAAAGAAACACCCAGTACCATACATTCAGGCCTAAATCTGAGAGAACACTTAAATTCGTGTTAAAAGGATTACATCACGGGACGGACTTTAACACCATCAAGGTAGCCCTAGCTGAACAAGACCACGAGGTCGTAAATGTTCACAATATACGACATCGCACAACAAAAAAACCTCTGCCTATGTTCTATATTGATTTAAAACCTAATGGAAATAATAAGGCGGTGTATGAAATCACCAAATTAGAAAACAACATTATTAAATGCGAACCACCACACACAAAAAGAATTATAGCACAATGCACGAGGTGTCAAGCGCACGGGCACATAAAAACTTACTGTCGCAAATCATTCAGATGCGTAAAATGTGCAGGAGATTGCACTCGTAAAGTTCGCGATGAAAAAGTGAAATGTGCTAACTGTAACGGAAATCATCTAGCGAACTACAAGGGTTGCGCAGTTCACAAACAACTGCATTAGAAACTATATCCTGCCTTAAGAGAAAAAAGGCATCAACCACAACAAAAACAATCCACACCAGCAGTCTACCCACCAGACATAACTTATGCGCAAATGGTTCAAAACAAAAGCGAGAAACGAGCACATCACAACCTGCTGAAACTAGCAGTAACATCTCTAGATTAGAAAACATGATGGCCAAACTAATGGATCAAATGAGTACGATGCTTGGTCTACTCACAACCGTCGTCAGCAAACTTGCCTAATGCCTGAAACCATTAGCTACAAAATCGCCGTCTGGAATGCCAATGGGCTCCAACATCACGCCAGGGAACTAAAAATGTTCGTAACTGAACAAAATATTGATGTTATGATGGTTTCCGAAACACATTTTACGGACAAACATTATTTGAAAATTCCCAAATATAAACTTTATCATACAATCACTCTGATGATAAAGCACATGGGAATACATCCATAATCATTCGAGATGATTTAAAGCATTTCGAAAAATAAAAATTCCGCAAAGACTACCTGCAAGCAACCAGTATAACCATAGAGGAAGTCCATGGACTTTTAACAATGTCTGCAATTTATTGCCCACCCAAACATAACAACAAGGCAGAACACTTTCAAGAATTCTTCAGTACGCTAGGTAGTAGATTTATAGCCGGAGTAGGTTACAATGCGAAACATTTAATGTGGGGTTCAAGAATAATAACCTCAAAAGGTAGAGAACTACTAAAAGCAATAAAGACGGATAATTTACAACATATCTCTACTGGTGAACCAACATATTGGCCTTCAGACAGAAATAAAAGGTCAGATACTATAGATTTCTGTATTACAAAAAATATTGATACAAAAAAATGCCATGCAGAATCATGTTTTGACCTGTCTTCTCATCATTCACCAATAATAGTAATACTTTTCAAAAATTGCCATCAAAGATAAACCCCCTTCTCTGTGCAATAACTAACTGATCCTCATTTAGAGAAAACTTCTCTCTAAGACCGAAACGTCTCTCTAAACTTACCGTTACAAACTGAAATTGACATAGAAATGGCAGCAATAAACATTACAAAAAATATACAGGAGGCAGCATATTCTGTGACTCCTAACAATGAAACATTTCCAAGAAAAAATACACATAAATACAATAGAGAAAAAGATAGCAGAAAAAAGAAAGTTACGACGGAATTGGCAACAGCAAAGGACTGAAGAGAATAAGAGAAAATTTAATAGGGCAATAAAAGAGCTGAAAGAACTAATTCAAAATGAACAAAACCAAGGCTTTCAAGAATACGTAGAGGATTTGCCACCAACTGAGGCTACAGACTATTCATTGTGGAAAGCAACAAGAAAGCTTAGACCCCAGCAGCATAACCCACTTATTAAAACAAGCGAAAATAATTGGGCTAGAAGCAATAAAGAGAGGGGCGATATTTTCTCAAAACACTTAAAAAATGTGTTTAAACCTTTCCAGTCTCAGTTACATAAAGATGACGAAAATAAAATTACTTACTTACTTTAAGCTTTCTGGATTCGCCATTTCAAAGGGACTTACCGCACGAGAAATTAACGCTCAAAAAAGTTAAACAAACAATAATGAGAGAAATTAATATTCAAAAATCTCCTGGTTATGACTTAATTACTGGTAAAATTTTAAAAGAACTATCAGAAAAGGGTATGAAACTATTAACATTTATATTTAATGCTGTGCTACGAATTAATTACTTCCCTAGCATCTGGAAAGTAGCTAAAATACTAATGATTCTTAAACCAGGAAAAATACCAGAAGATGTGACCTCCTACCGGCCTATAAGTTTATTATCGATAATTTCGAAAGTTTTCAAGAAACTATACATCAAGAAGCTAAACTATATAATAGAAAAATTATTCCAGAACATCAGTTTAGGTTTCGCAATAAAAATGGAACTATAGAACAAGTGCGCAGACTTGTAAACAAAATAAATATTGACCTAAATGCCAAAAGTTATTGTTCGGCTGCTTTTCTAGATATATCTCAGGCTTTTGACAAAGCATAGCATACGGGCTTGCACGTTAAACTAAAGAAACTTCTCCCTCATCCGGACTATCAGTTACTAAAATCGTATCTCACTGATAGACATTTTATCGTAAGGCGATGAATATACCGAATTAAATCCCATATATTCAGGAGTTCCGCAAGGTAGTGTACTGGGTCCAGTACTGTATCTTCTGTATGCGGTCGATCTGCCCACCACAAAAATAACTACTGTGGCAACATACGCAGACGACACAGCAATCTTGGCATCCCATGAAGATCCGGTCACAGCATCAATAAACCTACAAACCCACCTAGATCAAATACAATTATGGTTGAAGACATGGCGCATTAAAGTCAATGAAACAAAATCCATCCATGTAACGTTTACCCTGCGTAGAAGAACATGTCCACCAGTGAATATCAATCATTGTCAACTACCCCAAGCAGAGCAAGTTCTTGATATGCACTTAGATCGACGCCTAACCTGGAAGAAGCATATACTAAACGAAAACAACTTCGACTGAAATTATATCAAATGTATTGGCTCATTGGGCGCAAATCCAAGTTATCATTAGATAACAAGGTGTTGCTGTATGAGTCTATACTCAAACCTATTTGATCATATGGAATCCAACTATGGGGTACCGCTAGCAAATCTAATATATCCATCATTCAACGGTTCAAAAATAAAGTGTTTCGTGCCATTGTTGATGCTCCGTACTATATTTCAAATAAAGGGATACAACACGATATTCCTTTAGAACCTATAAGGAGTGTAATTCAACGTGTTTGTGTGAAGTACTTCGAAAGAGTGTCAGTGCATCCCAATGTACTCGCTAATCAGCTAAATATGCGACGTGATAGTGAAGTGCGTAGACTAAAACGTTTAACACCACCTGATCTGATTACTGGACATATATAAACTTTAGAATAAGACTAATTAATTAAGATAATATTTTATACAGAAGATCGCTTAATGAAGTGATTTTCTGCATGCCATGTAAATATAATATAGACATAAGAAATACTTATTGCCTGTAGGGCAGATTGTGGAATCACAAAGGGTAAAAAAAGAACTAGTTCCGGCCTGATAAACCGATACCGAGTGTTAGATCCATAAAACATGGTGGGTCTGATAAGCCGCTTGTAAAGCAAAACTTTAATTATCGGAGACAATTTACTTTTTCTGTAGATGAGAGGGTTAAGCACTGTGGCTGGAGTTGACCATAGGAATCTACGGTCAAAGATGAGGCCGAGATATGTGGCTTTTTGTCGCCACGGGTTTGAGACTTTTTCCACTCTCAGCTGGTAGGCGCGGATGTCTCTTTGATTGTGAAAGATTATGGCCTGGGTTTTTTGGGGGTTGATTTGCAACCTCCAGAAATTTAACCATTGGACTGTGGCATTTAAATGAATTTGAAGTTTTCTCTGAGCGGCATCTACAGAACGAGAACTGGCGAAGAAAGCTGTGTCATCCGCGTATTGGACGGTTTCAACATCTTTCCTCGATGGGATGTCTGACATGAAGAGGTTGAATAATGCTGAGGCTAATGGGGAGCCTTGGGGGACTCCTGCTTTGACTGATTTAGGACTGGAGAGTGTATTACCGATCTTTACTTGAAAGGACCTATCCGACAAAAAGGAACGCAGTAAAATTATCAGGTCTTCGGGTAAACCTGCGGTTTTGTGTATTAGGCCGTCGTGCCAAACTTTGTCAAACGCTTTTGTTAGGTCTAAAAAGACCGCGCAGAGCTTGTGCTTTTTCTTCATGGTGAAGTGAATGTTTGCGGCCAATCTAGTAGTCTGATGTGCACATGAATGTTTGGCTCTGAACCCGTGTTGTTCGTCTGGTGTGATATGGTTCTGGTCAGTGAACCGGTTGAGTGCAAACAGTATCGCTCTTTCAGCAATTTTGGACATTGAACTAAGCAGGCTAATGGGACTGTAGTTTGAAGCCGAAGAATCTGCTTCTTTTTTCGCAATCACGACTATGTGTGCATGTTTCCAAATTTTTGGGAAGTGTTGCAGCCGCATGATGGAATTTATGATGTTGGTTAATTCCGAGATAGTATCCAGGTGCCTTTTTGGGTTTAAGATTACTGATGATTTTTTGTAGCACTTTTGGTGAGACTAGATGGTTTTGGAGATAGTTTGGAGGCGCTATTTTCCCTAGATTGTTGGCCTCTCTGATGACTTTTTTGTTAAGAGTGGCGCCACTTCCTTTTTTAAACGGTAGGCATTCCATTTCTTTTACAAACGATTCGGTAGAGAACTCGGCTTTTTCGCTGTCCGAGACTGCGAAATTTCATGACCCTTCAGATTTTAAGGGAGAATGTCTTTTTTGACTTTTCCCGCTGGACTTCGAGATTCTCCAGATATCTGTGGGCGCGTCAAGTCTTTGACTGAAGAGAAGTAAGTCCCACATCTTCTCTCTCCAGACTTTGACTATCTTACGAACTTGGTTGGATGCCTCGTTGGCCTCCCTTATATCGTCAGGGTCTAAGGTTGCACGAGCTCTTCTGTGGAGTTTGTTCTTGTGGCGAATTAATTCACGTCAGCAAGTTCCTCCTTCTTGTTGTTTACTGATTGTGCATTCCAGGACATGATGTTTAGGGATCTGAGGAGCCTAGTGTCCAATTTGCGCGGAAAGCGCCTAGAAGACTGATTGTTTTAATTCCTCAAGTTGCGATTGAGGAATCCAAATTTTTGCTTGTTGGGCTGCCTATCCGAAGTATATGATCTTAACCATTGGAAATGTTGGATTATATACAATGCAGCTTTAGATCATCCCTTAAATTAATTTGTTGAGTTTTATCTGGGTTCTAGGATTTTTGCCAAACTATATATATATATATATATATATATATATATATATATATATATATGTGTGTGTGTGTGTGTGTGTAAAAATTATAAGGGTTGACGGATTATTAACAATTTTAATACATAATATAATTAACTTTGTAATTGAAAACATTTTTGTCATATTAAAATAACCATGTAATATATTAATACCTCTCTAGTACCATGACAAAATTATTTTGTTACTAAAGTTACTAATTAGGGGTAATAAAGTCATTGAAAAGGTCGGAATTGAAATGAAAAATGGATTTTGTACAAAAAAATATATTTAATTACGTCTAGCTAAGTAGTTTACTTATATAAATTAAGTAGATCTTATCAATATTTTGATGATTTGAAGAGCAGCAAATGAAAGAAGAGTATAACAAAATAAAATAGGGTTCTTTGGCACAATATATCTATACATATACTTACTTTAAGTGTGATGTTTTGTTTTAGACGTAAATAATTGTCATTTGATCAGTTAATTTATTTCGTTTCATATCTAAGTTAATATATAATATGACAATAAGAGGAAAACTCTAGCTTGCTTGGAATAATTACAATATGACTATTTTGCATTGATTTCACTATTGTTAATATATATAAAGCTGATTAGTTAGGTGTCTAAGATAGCAGATGCAGCCAATTCTACATTCCAGTTTGTTTTTTGTAAGGCTTCTTCACAACCACTGCGATCTGCCAACCCCAATCTGTGTCAGATATAATGAATTATCAGTATAATTTCAAACTGTGAAATGCTAACTACTTACTTCAATAGTTTGCTGATCTTAATGTTTTTGATGGCTTGACTCACATCCCAACCACTTTGTTGCAAGACACAGAGACACTCGTCAGCCGCGGCGTCAGGAACACACTCTCTTACTTGACTTATTTTGTTATTTCTGTACTCGGGAGTCATTAGTCGTTCAGCATCTGCGCTCAGCTGTAATAAAATATTGCTAATGACAGACCTTTGAACTATTGACAGCTTAAATATGAAGAATACCTGCCCCTGTTGAATTTTTCTTTGAATTTGTTGCATACTGAGTGGTTGGGAGAACATATCTCCTGGTTTGGTAGGTGCTGGTCGATGAGGCTTTAGCACTTCCTCTGGCACTTGGCTGTAGAAATTTTCAGGCACTTCGTGATATGGGTCATCTCTATAACTCGCCGCGGTACTGTAATAGTCGGAATAAGTGTGTTGTATCTGATTAGCGGCGTAGTTGGAGTGAGTCGCGACAGAATTATAAACCGTTGGTTTCTGAAGACTGTTGTAGATGGATGTGGTTTCATAGAAGTTCTTCGGTGAATCCAACGGAGGTGAATCGTACACGTGTGAACCTTCATTTTAATCAGTTAGATTTGCTGTAAGACATTGTTTACTGAAAAATTATACCTGTTGGTTGATAAACAGGATCATATCTTCTGTTACTTTTGAATTCGCCAAATTCCGAGTTGACCACATATCTAGTTTGGTTAGTGTTCTCATTTCCATTGACGGTGGTTTCTAACCATATTTTGTTTACTACAGATTTTGTATCACTTCTCATCGAAACGTTAGTGTTAGAGTTCTTCGTAAAATCGCTAGTCTTTGCATATAATTCGCTTAAATTTGAGTATGTTTCTGAAAATAACTTGAACTTATTAAATGAATTAAAATTCATGCTTGGTGCTTACCATTTTGTACTTTAGGCAAGACTGGTGCTTCTAATGGTTCACTTAAAACTTGTTGAAGTCTTATCGGAGAGACATTAAGCTGTGGTGCATTTGAACTACTGGCCGCTAAATTCGCCGGTAAAACCGTCATATTGTTTTGGGCGGAAATAGGTTTTTCTACAGATAACTCGTTTTCGAGATTCATTAAACTCAAATTATTAGCAACCGCCGCTACTGTATGTGCGTTTACTTCCGTAGCGACGTTTTTCCTGGGAGAAACAACGGTTTTTGACTTGGCTATGTTTGTTAATTGGGATGAATCTCTATTAGTGATGTCCCCATGAACAAAAAACTGCTGAGAGTTGCCTCGCGCACTGTATTTCTTAATTTTTTCCATTATTTCTGTTTGTAAATCGCTATTTTGATTGAAAGCGCTGACCGGTGGCGTGGGGGAGACGCTGGAATATAAAGGTAGAATATTGGATGTGTCAAAAGGATCTTGTTGAATGATGGACGTGTTGTAGTAGGCAGGAGGATTATGGTAGGGTGGTGGTGCATTTTGTACGCTTGATCTTTCATTATTCCACCTACAATCACCTGGAAAAAATGTGAAATTTTAAACAATAACAAACAGCTTATTAAATAGTTTACTTAAGTCAGTTTCTTGAGCTACGTCGATCGGCTCGTCCAACAAGCTGATGGTATTGCGAGATTCAATTGTATCGTTGGTCCGACGGAGAATTGGGTTCTGAGATTCCACTGGAGATACATCGATTAATACTGATTCACGGGTAGTATCGAACTGCGGCTGAGGAGGTCTTTGAGGCTTTGGGAGGCTTTTAAAACTCTCTTGGTTTTTCAGTTTTTTGTAGTTGAATTGTTTCTCAGCAGATGAATGGAGAATCGAACCATTTACTTAAAAAAAATCCCTTTTAACACAAATTTTAGATACGTACGTTTTTATTTACATATTTTGTACATTTCATTAGCAGATTATTAAATGTGTAACTAATTTTTGAATATTTGCTTTCATAGAGCCATAGAATTAGTTTAGGTGAATTTTACAACATACATAAAAAAAAAATTCCTAAAAGTTCCTTCTGATATACATAGTAAATGCCTTCGAATACATGCTACTATACATTAAAAGAGAAATATTACTATATTCCTGGTATACTAACAATTTATTATAAAACTTACAGCTCTTTGTAGATGATTTTCGACGATCGCATAATTGTGGGGACGGTTTAGTTTTCCGCTTCATGCCTAGTAGATCGGGCGGATCCATAGGATTACTCAGGTACATTTCATCTATATGAGACGGACTACCCCAGCTCTCCCCAAAAGCCGACCCATGACCGGTGTGGATGAAGGAATTATCTAGTGGTTTGCTAATATCTTCGACTTGTTTGGGTCGCATAGGGTCAACAATGCACCTGGGATAAATTTTGATATTAAAAGTGACTTGGTTTTGTTGCATGATAATACCTTGGGAATAAACCTATCTCAAAGGTTCTCTGATTTTGCCCTTTCCACCAGTACAATTCAGGGCTCCCATCGATGATGGCTATTTCATCGCCCTCATTTATTTTTAATTTCTCTGGATCATCCTGCTTATCTATATGAAAATGTATGTGTTAAGTGTGTTGGATTAAGGTGTGTTAAGATTAAGATGTTTATACCTAGAGCTTTCATCACTGGTGTTACATTTTTGCGAAAAAAGTCTTTTAAAGCAGAGAATGTAGGCCGCTCCTGAGGGTTTTTGGCCCAACACTGGAGCAAAGTGGAGTAAATAACAGGCGAGCATGCGTCAGGTTGCGCCAGTCTTTTTCCCTCCTTATCAATTTTTGTCAGAATTTCAGAACCTACATAGAAAGCAACTTGTTAAAATATTTAGCATGAATATCATGAAACACTAACCAATTAATCCCATCCATGGATCTTCTCCAAATGTAAACATTTCCCATACAGTAACACCAAACATCCAGGTGTCTGAAGCATGGGAAAACTGCCTAGATCTTAATGATTCTGGAGCACACCAAGGAAAAGGCACCTTTTTATGTTCAGTCATGACATAGCAGTCATCTTCTTGAGGTAAAGCCCGCATCAATCCAAAATCCCCAATTTTTACCTTTAACAGCAAGTGTAACTAACTGCTCTAAACTGAATACATTACAACAATTAGAACTCTTACTTTATCAACAGCAGCTAATAAAACGTTGCGACAAGCCAAATCTCGATGTAGAAACCTTTTACTTTCTAAGTAAGCCATTCCATGGGCAACTTGAGTAGCATATTCACAAAGCATAGGAACAGGAGTATGTTGGCACTGTTTTCTTAAAAAATCTAATAGAGAGCCTAGAGGTGCCAGTTCTGTTACCATCATCATTGGTTGAGATAGCACAATTCCATATAATCTAAAAATAGTATAGCAATGATTAAATTATTCCAAATTAATAAATAATAATAAATTTATTATGTTATTATTTATTATAAAAAATATTTTATTTATGCTAAAGCTCACCTGATTAAGTACTGATGACTTAGGCAATGCATTGCCTGAACCTCTTTTATGAAATCTTCAAACACACCAGGTTGATTTAAAGCATCAGCTTTTAACACTTTCACAGCCACTGGTATTGATTTCCCATTTGGGCTTGACCATTCACCTAAATCAAATACACATAAGTGTTAAAAAATGTGAATGGTTTAAGAAAATAAAAACTTTTATTTTACTTTAAAAATTATTTTATTTTATGGAAATAAGTGACGACTTGTTGAAGGGGGCTACAAAAAGATATTGCCAGTTCATATCTATTCCAAAATAAACCAAACTCCTATATATAGACATCTCATTCACCAACATAACCATTCAATCAACATAAAGACACTCATCCTCCAAAAACACAGAGCAATATCAATCGTTTGATATAAGATGAATATGTAATGGAAATTATAATAGTCTTACCTTTTCTAACTACACCAAAACTCCCATCTCCTAACTTAACACTCAATGTTATATTGCTTTCTTGTATTAGGCATGATGTAAAATTACTAATAGACAAACCATCATCAGTTTTTTTATTGGTATTAGTTTTATTAGATACAGGAATCAATTTATTGATCAAGTTTTTTTTCTTCTGGTGAGCTCTTTTCTTTTTCACTGCTTCTAACAATCTTCTGGCACCTGTTAAAAGTAAACAATCAAATCTAAATTACAATAGAAAAGGGTTTGCAATATGTACTTTCAGGTAGAACAAATCATTAAGCACCTGTCAATTCTATTGTAGTGGAAACACCTGGTGTTTACCATACCATTTTACTAAAGTTTATTTCGTTAAGAACATTAGATTAATGTAGCATCTTAATATAAATATTAAGATAATTTAATTATTTGTGTGACCCATTTGATATAAAGTACTTATAATACTACAGAGACTTACCAGGTCTACTTAAGCCTATGTTTTCTAAATCCTCAGGTTTAACATAGTCAAAATGTTCAAGTCTAGTTACTTGTAAATCATCTCTGATAGGGACTAGAAACTGACCCAGTTGTACATCAACTAATATTTCTTTGAGCCATTCAATCCCTTCTTGCTCCATATTTTAAAAAAATCTATTACACATGATAAATAATTAATAAATGCTTAACTTATTATATTAACAATTACATCACTTAGTGAAAGTAATTATTTAATTTTGTTATGCTTAATCTCACCTGATTTATGATCCTAATGTGAATTAAATGATCATATTGATATCTCCAAAAATAAAATTTTAAAATAAGAAAATCACAGAAACTTAACTTGTGATAACAATAGCCTTCATACGACAGGATATTCAGTATTTAGCTACTAAAGGGGGAAAAACAAATAATATAATCACCGTCTCCCATTCGCAATTCGTACTATCATCAATACATAAATCAAAAACTTCTGCTTTTCTCAAACTTAAAAGTAGTATTTTTTGAAAACTATATTTTGAGTATTCTCAACATTTTTCAAAAATAAACAAGAAAACATAAAATCTATTCTACAAATCTTTGACATTGGCCGCATATCACTAGAAAATATTATGTATATAAATTAAAAAGAAGAAGTCCCTATCTGGTAACTTATAATACTTAAGTATGTGGTCAAATATAACATTTTAGTAAAGAAGAAGAACAGTAAATAAATGGAAATAAAATGTTTCCAATTAATTTAAAAATATGGGTTTATGTCCTTATATCATCACTATTTTAAAGTCCTTAGCATTATATTAAACTATTATATAAATATATTAAATTATTATATTTATCAGGATGTATTTGAAATAAATTGACAGTTTTTATATGATTGACAGTTAGGTGTTACATTTAGAAAAGTGGACTATATTTATTATTAACAAATATTTTAGGTTTGTTAGTGTTTTGTTTTAATGTACTTTACTCAAACTGTGTTGATAAGGATAACATGTAAGTTGGTTTGTTTGTAAATATTTTTTGTGAGTATTTTTTTCTTATAATATTTATATTTTTTGAATATATAAACACAATCTATAAGGCCCCAATAATTTAATATATTGAATGATTTCGTTTAATTGTAAATGTAGTTTTGTGCATTTAAGACGTTAAATACATGTTTATTTCACTTCAATTGAGCACTTTCGCGAGTGAGGTTAGAATAAACAAATAGTGGATAAAAAAACACGTATAAATGATTGTTAGGTAATTATTAAGGTACTCTGGGTTATTTATAGCTCCCTATTGTGTCCCTACGGTTTTAAATAGAACGGACAGAGCATATCAACACGCACACTCCTCGTATTTCCCGCGGAAATCCAGTTGATTTTCCTATAATACGACGCGCACTGTGTTTTTAGTTATTCCCCATTCAAAGTAAGTCAATGTATGTTTTGTCGGTCAACTATTTTCGTGAAATTTGTTGTTTGACTGTTTGTCACATTCGACGGACGTCAAATGATTGAAACCTGATTTTTCTAATTGGGATTGCAGAGGGTCCAATAAAACGACATCCTGAAAATACTATGCGATCTATATGGACCAATCTAAAGACATATTAGACTTAAGTCAGAATTATCGGATTGATCTTGACCAAGTGTCATTTGTCGGCAAGACTAATGAAAAGAAAAAGGCTGCCCGAAGGCGCTGGGCCATCCTGGCCAAGGCTCTCAAGGTACCTGGATGTGCCCCATTACTTTATATTCCTTATTTTATTTCATTCAATTTCCATTTGCTTATAGCCATTTATTGTTGTGCCTTAAGTTACGAGCATGTTAATTTTTTGAAATATCAATTAGATATTTTATAAGTTTTATTTTGTACAGTGCTTGCCTTATTGAATTGTATTATTTTACACTGAAATGTTATCGTGTTGAATTAGCATTGAACATTTATTGAATCATCTTATTCAGAATTAATATAATGTATAATATAATAATAATATAACACCCAAGTTTATAGGTGGTAACTGTTGGTACATTGATTCTTTTTGTAATTTGATGATTAAATAACGGATAATTTAAACTTTTTTGGTGAAGAACTTTACCTTTTTACTATACATTATTTCTTTTTTTGTTGTGTTACTATTTATTCAATTTTCAGCATAGACTTATTACATTTTTTACTATTCATTTTAATATCTTAATGTATCACTATTTGTACTCAAAGTAATAATTGTCCTAATAGATATGTAGCATTCATTGTATCATATTTGAGTGTAATTTGTCTTTGATCAGATCACTTAAAGAATCATATAACATACATAATAACTGTCAAGTGTCTCTGGTTTTATATTTGGGCATTTTTTATTATAAAAATTCATTCATTCATTCAGTCATGAATTAAAATTTTTATAATTACCTTTTGAACGAATTATACAATATTTAACAAGTTTCAAACTGTGTTCCATAATAGAGTTAACAGGATTTTTGAAAAATTATGATATACATATTCATTTCATAAAACTCTTTCTCTGTTAATAATGTCATATAAAAAAAATCATGTGAAAATAGTTTCTTTTTACATTTCATTATTGATAATTGCATTTAAGAAACATGCCGACTGTTTTTTTAACTGATCTTTTTTGCTGGCTGGTCTGGTCTGTAGAAACGCCCTTAATAATCTTAAGAAAAACCATTTGGATAGTTTCTATATCGACATAATTCTTTCTTATCATCAACAAATGTAATTTTGGGAATAAGTTGAAACAACTTTAATTTTAATTTGGCTAGTTTTCGTAATGAATTCGTACAGTTTGGACAGTACAAAAATTTAGTTTTCACAAATTTTGATTGGCCAATATCTTGATCATCACTTTAGAGTCAGTGGCTTTACTGTGTAGTCAGTTATAGGGTAAATATTCATTATCAAATATTTCTCACCAACTGAAGCGTTTTGGTAAAGGATTTATCAATTTTAAAACTTATATTTAATACTCTGAGTGTTACTTACATAGTAATAATTGGGTCTTTAAATTTTGATAAAATATTGGTGATTAATTTAGCTCCCAATCAAGAAAACCATTAATAGAGGGCGCCAATATGTTATTTATTTTGGAGGGCACCTTCTATGACTATACATAGTTGAATAACAGCGTGACTAATTTCCATAAGAATAATTTATTTTAAAGCAATTGAACAATTGTTTAACGTTGAACGATTTACTGTTTTTGTTCTTGGATAATTTTTTGTAGGATATTCGGCTGTAATTCAAATACGTTGAAATTGTATTGTACGATAAATTATTCTATTCTATTGTATTTAGTTGATATAATTATGTGATTTCGGTATATGTTTGAATAACTGCACTCGCCGATGAGGATACATTTGAAAATTCTCGCCCGTCACATACGTACACCCGGTATGATTTCAATAATCGTGACGTCGGCAGCGTACCTATATTAAACCGGGCTGGATAATTGTTATAATGATTTGGATTTTAGCCAAGACGTATGCCGATTCGTAGCCAATCATTTCTCTTGAGGTATATTACTATAATTACGTTCGCTTTTGATAGATAATGGTTTTGATTCTCCTTTTAATTTCAAAGGCCGACCAAGCAGAATTGAACTCCGTCTTGAACGTTGCAACAGAGCCTTTGCCCGTATCCTGGTATCGGGCGGCGGTTATTTTTGCAATAACTTCGTATATATATATATATGGATTGGGAATAATGATGGTTACCATTTGTGTTTTATCAGCGGCAAGAACAAATGTAAATATTTAATTGTAAATTGTTTCATTGGTTTACATTCATTTTTTGCTTTTTTTGAATTTATTCTTATATTGTTTTGATCTAAAAACTTGACTTATGATAAATATCACATGCCTTTTTAATATGACTGATGAGGGTTATTTCAACCTTGTTGTCCAGGTCAATGAATGACGTTATTCAATAATTAGGTCTGGATTATAGGTGGGTGCATCAAAACACCATATTCAATATTGGCAGTTGGTTTCCGAAATCTGTTTAGTCGTCCATAACAGACTCAAAATTTAATCTCGTGTCTAACTAGAGCTGGTTTAGTGCTCGATTCTTTTCTACATTCAACAAGTTTAGCTTCGCAAATGCTCGTGATAGCTTGTTTTGTTTTCGTGCTTAACTTATCAGGAACTTATTTATTAAGTTCCTATATGCAATAGTTTATCTTATCATGTCCAACATTTTCAAGAATGTCATTAGCTTCTTCGTCATTGGAGAACCAAGGCAATATTGCCACATTAACTTAGAATTTTGGTTTACAACGTTTGTCATTTCTCGGTGTGTAGTCTCTCATTATCACTAATGTTTTGAAGAATTTTGTAGATATTTAACAATAGGGTTGACCAGTACCAACACAAATCAGATTTTATAGACTGATTCGGTTACACGTTCTGAAACATCAGACGACACTTTTTAACTAGGGTAAAACCTGAAGGAAAAATACGCTCCGAGTTTAATACGAATTTTACATTTTTAAAAACTACATTTGGCTATATAGTCGACGTCATCTATGACGTGCATTGGTTGTTTTGTTGGCTGGACTGTATAAGGATGAATGAATGAAAATTGAAGGACAACAATGAATTGTTATCAATCAGGTCGAAATTTACGTATGACGTATAATTTCTAAGGATGGTCTATACTATCAGATTCGATAGTTTTGGAATTTATCTTTTAGAAGTGACATTTTACTCACTATTATTATTTGGCATGTCATTACAAATCGGTTTACTATCTTTAAACTGTGAACTATACACTATGGCAGTTCGAATAGGAACTGCTCTCGACTTTCCGGGTTTATCATGATTTCCAATATAGGCTTGGTACAGGATACGTTAAAGAAGTGCGAACATGTATGAATATGAAAATAGTTCTTTTTTAAGTCAGGTTTTTTAATTTTTTCAGGCACTTGCATGTTTACTGATAATTTTTCCACATTAAATTTTTTTCCATCATTTTCAACAACTTTTCGCATCTTTCTGGTAATATATGATGTCGAAAGAACGTGGTCATTTAAGATAACTTCTTCTTTTACTTGATCTTTTTTGCATCTTTTTTTGTTTAAATGGTATCAGTAGATATTTGCAGTAACAATATCTTTTGGTTTTATTTACTCGTAATACATTACCTCTTTCCTATCCCATCATATATGGCTATAGTTTCGCGTGCAAACTACTGTTCCAAACGTAAAATCAAAAGGTATTTTGGTATCGAGTCATGACGAGTGGCTACTGTTATAACCCAAAGCCCAGAAAATCGTGGAGTAAGCGCACTCTTGCATCATTTTTTCTGTGCATATAGTGGAATGTAGTAATCTACTTAACACAATCCGGCTTAGTTTTCAATTGTATTCTTGGGGGGTGTAGAAATAGCAATTGATGAAAGCGATCATGTTATATTGTAGTTCAATGTTCTCCAATATGTCAAGAGACACGACAAAGCGATTTTTTTAGTACAAGGCTTGGTCACCGGTCGAAAAGTTGCTAAAGAAACTTATTTTAACGGGATATCTTACTCCACTAGCAATATTCACTGGATATTGTTTCTACTGGCCTATAAATTAGTTTTAAAGGATGTTTTAATTCGAAGCTTTATTGTGAAAAATCGTCCAATGTGTTTTATTCAAAGTATTGTCCATCGATGGCCGCTACCTTTTTCCCATGTTTCAGTCAATTTAGGGATTCTATCTTGAATAAGTATCTTTTGAAGCTATCCACGAATCGACCCATTTTTTGGTATCCTCATAAGAACTGAAGCGTTGTTCAGACATATCACGACTTATATGTAGTAAACAGAAGAAGCAAGGTTTGGAAAATACGGCGGGTTTCCAAGTATATTTTTACATCGGTTTTACAGCTGGCGTCTGGTCGAGCGTTGTCATGCTGAAGTATAACATTGTTGGGGTTTTGCTTCTATTCCCGTCGTTTTTTTGCGCAGTGTTTGACTAAAACGTATCAATTGTAGTCGATAGCGATCCGCATTGTAATGCCTTCAGATCCTCGTCTTGAAATTTTTGACTGTTCGGAATGCTCTTTGTCTTCGGTGTCAAAATCGCCACTTTTAATATATCGAAATCAGTACATGTTGAAATCGATGGAGCATTTTTGCCGTAAGCTGGATCGCAAATGCGATTAACTTGGCACAAATTCAGACATTTTCAACGAACCGTTTTTGTTCAAACTTCATTAAAATGACAAATACTCAAAAGTGAAGCATGTCGGTGAGCAACAACAAGTTGGCTGCAAATGGACCAGACGCGATTTAGTATACCTTAACACCATCTGTTGTAGATCTTTTAAAATTAATTTATAAGCCTGGTGCTTATTGTATGTATGTTACCTATAAGACGCCGGAAAGTCGTAACTAATGAAGGTCAATGCTTTATAGCAAATTATTTTTCATATTTCTTTATAGCAAAGCTTTAAAGTCCAAAAAAATCCTCAAACTTTTTTGTATACTCTAAAATTTATAATATTGCAATTTCTTTAGTTCTTTAGGCCAAACATGTAAGACAGGCAAATATGTTTATGGACTACAACTGGCGCAATTGTACATTAACAGTAGCAATTTTATTATTTTATTGTCGATTTTTTCAACGAATAACGCACATTATTCGCCTTTGATTCAGAGTCCTTCGGGTAGCCAGCCATCGAGTCCTACCGACGAGGTGTCTGTTCGTCGTATTTCCTCCTTTATGCTGTTGAAAACCAGAGAACTGCCTGTGCCACCTTGCTCCGATCTAAACGAACAGATCTGCAAGCGTGTTTGGTTTGAATACTCGCTGTCCATCGGCCAGACAAGCTTTACCATCAACGTTGGCCATCGAACTAGAACGTTCAGCGCCGAAGATTTGATGGGTTTCAATAACACTGGCAACGTTTGCATCTGGCCTTCGGAAGAAACCCTGAGTTACTACGCCTGTGCCAACCTGGGCTTGTTTCTCGATAGGAACGTGCTGGAACTAGGCGGAGGCATGTCCTGCTTGGCCGGGCTGTTTATTGCCAAGTACGCCGCTTCTACCACTGTACTGGTTACTGACGGTAACCGCAATTCTGTGGACAACGTGCAGGCCATGCTGCAATGCAACACATTTTCTTGTCCTACCTCCTGCTCACTCTTGAAGTGGGGCGAAGCCCCACGGACCGCGCTGCAATACGACGTGATTGTTTCGGCTGATTGTTTGTTCTTCGACGATGCCCGTCACGATTTCGTTGAGTGCCTTCATCAGTATTTAGCGCCAGGGGGCCTGGCTCTTGTAATGGCGCCTCAAAGAGGGTCTACTCTCGACCATTTTATCATACAGTCAGAGACCAGGGGCCTAAAGTGTAAGAAACTGATCAGGTACGACGAGACGGTATGGGACAGGCGGATGCAGCTGTTGAATCAGGATGAATACAACGACAACATTCACTATCCGATCTTGGTGGAGGTCACGAAACCGTAAACGAAAAATTTCGTTATTTCCTTGTCGGTGATTTGGAAGTGCTTTTGTTGATAAGCTCTTGTCCATAATTAAATTAATTTTTCATTGGTAGTAAAGTCAGAATTGTCAGCGTTATGCTAGACATAAAAACATATCATTAAAAGGTGGTCAAAATCCAATGGTAAGTAGAAAAACTTCCTCGTGATAATTATTAAGATTGAACCATACATATAAATGTATGTGCTAACGTCAATTTTCACATGCATTATTCCAGTTACGGAATCTAGTGGACAAACACTTATTAACAAAAGAACTGGTTTATTGATAAGCTTTCTTTGTTATTAATGCCATTATGATAAACGAATCCAAAACTACTACGACTAATAATCGTTGTTTGTCCAGGAATTTTCGTCATCACTTTCTTTCAATCTGACCCTAACTAACGTCGACGTAAAAGACAAATGTAAGTGTCCTTAGATGTTAAATGAATCGCACTTTTCCCAGGAATTTATGACGACGACATTCCCCCCCCCCACTCTTACCCTTGTCACCTCTTTCCCTGATCCCCGATAATTCGAAAACGGTTTTATTACTAAATTTGTTCAATGCCAACGTTTTAAGTTTAGTAATAAGATTTGTCGGCACTAAGTGTTCGTATGTGGGTTGTTTCAGTATCGAACCGAAAACAAAATACTTTTTGGATTATTTAATTCAGAACCACGATTTAGAAGATTACCATAAGCAATTATATTACGATGACATTTCTTTTGTCATATTTCTAACTTTTCACAGCTGACTTTTCGTAGTCTTGTCTGACAGCTCTCGAAAGTTACGTTATTTCTTAGATTTTCCAAAAGCGTTTATTGAGTACAAACTAAATTTTATTTTATGTATATAAATAAACCCCGATCTCATTAATTATATTTCCGCTACTATTTGTCAATGTCATTCCATTTCATCTTTGAACGATACTGAGACAGCCTTATTACACATGTATCTAGTCTGATTAACCTTATCTGTGATACAAAATACCAATTTTTCCTTGTAAACCTTTTGTAGTGGTGTACAATGGCGATCGTCCATTTATTAGGATTCCTCAAATCGAATTTAGCTAGTTTAAATGTACGGACGACCGACTAGCACCATGTAATCCATGTAGCGTTCGCATTTAAGCGACTTATTAAATTAATTATACATATAGAATTAACATAGATAGCCAATAAATTTGACATTGACGTTCTTGAACGTGACCTTTTCATCTTTCTAAATAAAGCATAGTTCAATTTTAATTGTACTTTGATCAAATCCAATTAAAATTTAATTAATTTAAGCCGAGATATAATTAAATTTTATTAATATTTTAGCTTTTATTTAATTTTGATTTAATTAAGAATGGAAATACGTATACGTTCAAGAAACGTCATCTGGGTATTAAATTAAATGATGTTTATGAAAATAATTCTAAAAGCATATTCTATAATACAGGGATTTTTACGATTGTATTAGATTATTTTATTTTATTTAGCCGGATTTATAGCAGTATTGTAAAGTTATCTTTTTAGTGTTTAATATTATTCTACTATATATAAGAAGTGATCCAATAGGTTTTTGTTTCGTTTAATAGGAACACTCTGTATATTTAGTAAAATACTATTTTGAATATTATTACGATATTTATACATACATAAATTCTCGATTTACTAAAACAATGTGGTATTAGTAGAACCTCGAAAGTATTTTGAATGTAATTTATTTTTTTTAAAATGGGTTTTGTGAAATTAGTTTGTATTGTGGGTCCATTACATCGTCGCTAGTCAAAATAATAAATGCCTCTATAGTTAAGATGTGTTTTATTTTTCGGGGTTCATCGTTTTCTTATTGTTTTCTATTAGCGTGTCAGATTTTTCTTTTTAATAATCACTTGTTTTTAATAAAATTAATTTTAACGTATTTAGATTTAGTGCATAGTTTTTAATTTTAGATTGTAGTAGACATATTCCAGACATCAACATATTCTCGAATTACTAATGCTTGAGTACTGTCAATTGCTTCATGCCTATCTTATATAAAAGAATTCCCGTGATAATTGTGGACTCAGACCAGCACTAAAGGTGCTTCAAGTCAAACATGATATGATTCTGATTCTATTTAAATTGTCGTTATTTTTATTACATGTGTACCAAGATTAAGTTGTAATTACAAAAATCGAATAAGCTAATTCATGAAGAACAAATAGTTGATTATTAAATAGTGCTGTACTTTATCTCTTCATATTGGGCTAGTTTGTAAAACTTGGGTAAATAGTGTTTGGAAAATAACGGCAGGATACAATCTTGGGTTTGATATGAAAAACGCAATTTAAAGGTTCGTGAAATGGGTATTATTTTTTTGAAGTCATCGTTGAACAATCATTATTTAAAAAATAACTATTACTTCTATTGATTGATTCATCACATTTAACGTTTACAAATATTTGGACGAAGATTTACTATATTTTGAAGAAACATATGAATGCCTATGATTAGGAATGTTTTTTTTGTATGTAGTTTTGTTAGGCGGTTTTTTCTTACAAAAAAGTATGTATTCTTCTTAAATAAGATCATAAAAATAGGTCAAAATTATAAATTTCCCTATCGTTATTTTCTATAATTTATGGGTTGTATAAATAATTTGAGTGATGTTTCAATTTCGGCTTTCCACAGATATACATACACCAAATAATAATGGACTAGCTTTAATTGCTGTTAATAGTGAAGAAAATATGATATTTTTTTATGTTCTCACTAGCCGAGAAGGAAAGTATATGAATAATCTCTATGATGGAAAAAAATAGTGAGCAACGAAGACAGACAATGCTAAGAGCAGCATACAGACTATGATGTATTCATAACACTTTTTAGAAGCACAATTAAATTAGAAGAGCATAAGCCTCTTGGCATTAAAATAAGTGTCAGAGATTGTTTGTATAACGTTATTCATTAAAGTGCCAAGTATGGGGCATTTTATATTTAATATATTTCTCGGACAGGATCAAATTTGACAATATGCACGACTTTAATATTTTTGAATTTGAAATCGCCTTTGCTAAAGAAAAAAGTCATGAGCAGGAATCTATATCGCCGTTAGGACAGTAACTAAACACTTTTAAATATAAAGGGGTAAAATATTTTGTGAATGCCAATTATATTATATATAGATAAACTAAAAATTTTGTACAATAATTGTATAATTTAGTAAAGTAAAGGGAATAATTTAAAAATGATATGTTGTACTTGTTTTTACAGTATTTTCAATATAAACAATTTCAATATAAAGACACATTTCAATATATTTCAAGAACTAACCTTTTTAAATGACATTTAATTAAATATAATTGCCATTAAGTTTCAATAATCAACAAAGTATTGATAAGTTTAAGTTACTGCATCACTGAACATTATAACAAATTATAAGTAAGATTATTTTCAGACTTATAACAACTTCAGATCATCAAATATAAGTATACATTAATATTTCTTTACTTTTATGCTATAAACATAAATGTGTAATAATAAATAATGTAATGTGTTTGTATATTTAAACAGAGAATATATGTATAAAACAATGTTGATATTTGACTTTATTATGCATGTATGGAACAATAACGAACGTAATTAGGTAATTTATTTTTTACAATTTAGAAATGTATATTAAAGGAATATATTTACAATCATTATATTGACTATTGATATTGAAAACTACCTTTTAAATGTTATAATTTTAAATTGCATACGTTTCAATAATCAACAAAGTATTGATAAATTTAAATTACTACACCATTGAAAGAACTATTGACTTTTTAAAACTTAAAATATTAAGGTCTATAAAGTAAATAATCAAAATAATTGATACAACGTTCAAAGAATAACATATCATATATATAGTTACATAACAAGATATGTAATGTAAATATGTATGTAAGCATTAATTGTAAATAATATTAATATTTATCAACGCTTTAAAATGTTTACAAAATTATTGTTAATAATTCATAATTTCTTTTTTGTCCCATGTGTTCCGTCTACACAAATTATGTAATTAGTTTCATTATAACTGCTACATATTTTCATTAATTTATTTATGTATTAATATAGTCTATCTTTTATCCATATTTCTCACCTGTATAATATGTACTGCAGAAATAATATATACACCAGGCTGCTTAAAAGAATCATTAATTTACTCAAATTTTTAAACAAAATTGCATTGTTCTTTGTTTATTTACTCGATTCTTCAATCTCATTCTTACAGATAGCTGATCTTTAATTCGCCTTGTTTATCTATTATTTTCTACTTTGTCTTATGTCCCACATGGGAACTAACGACTCACAAACAAATGAGAAATTAAATTCTCTGAAGCTGTTTTATAATTGATAATGTTCTTTACAAAATGTAGTTTAACTCTTGACGCACAAATTAAAGAAACCTAAAATGAATCAGAAGTTAATACCACTAAAATGTATAGAAAAATCTTAATAAAATTTAGAATTACTTCTAGTACAATGAAATACTATGTCTCTAGAATCATGTCAATTGTTATCAGTCCTTAAGCAAGAATATTTTTTTCTCAGCTCTTCTCTGTTCACCACAAATCCGCGACAAGACGGTCCTTCTACTGTTGCAATAGTCCGTGTTCGAATCCTGCTGGCTCATAGATGTTTTACCTTTGTGTTTGTAATTGTAAATGGCTTTAGCAAACCTTGGAAAAACCGATAAAGAATAATCATTCGCGTCAGTAACCAGGTCGGGTAAAACCGGATGGTCTCTAAATTGGTTACTGGCCAGTCGATAGGCTTAATGCACGAGGACCGTGGTTCGGAGCCCACCTTCAGATAAACCCTCATTGGTAAAAAGGAGACTGGAAATAGTTTTAAAATAACGATATTAAACGTTTCAATGTAAAATTTTAGGGATTTGTCTTCTGTTCTGTCTTCTGTCCCCGATTCAAAATCGCCGGCATTTTGCGGTACAACATTGCCAGATTTTGATCTTACAACTTGCGTGCCCATAGTTGATTTACGTAAACATAAACGACGAATAATCTACCGTATAAAATTTGGAGTTGGCAACGTGTCGGCCAGAGCCCAAAATATTTGTTTATATATTTTGTCACCGATCTGATGGGATCTGATGGCTATTAATGGTTGCTTGATTCAGGCGTATTTCGTTTTATTATAATTGATTTATTTGTAAGGCATATTACACAAAAATGTTAGGCCTAAAACCTAGCTTTAACCGTGTCAAATTTCACATCTCCAGGTGCCCCCTTTTCTATATATATATATATATATATATATAGATTATAATTATTAATGAATTTTCTTATAACCTTAAGGTATTTAGATTTAGTTGTTGTCATTTAATTGTATATATATCATCTGATATGGCCGTAATTGCTATAGTCCACGACTATTGCCAAAATAATACGTCGTGAACTGTGCCCAATAGTTTTATTTCGAAATTAACCCTGACGCTTATTATGTTTATTATTGCTCTGTAATACAATCGAGTTTAATTTACATTAGGAAAAAATTGGCACCGCTCGGAGACGCCTGTTAGACCAGATACGAGGATTTATTTATTAAGGCTGGAAACGTTTTATATTAAAGTTTGATTTATTCGCTGTATTAATAGTTCTAACATATACAATTTTGCAATTCCCTGTGTAATAATGTTTTTATTTTGACATATATTACTGGGTTGGCAAATAATAATCATTTTGGTTTAATGCGGTCAATTGTTTTTTATAACAGTCGCTCCTAATAGTGTTTAACATTAAGTAATAACAGTCCATTAAATAATATATCTTTCTGTATATATTCTGTAAATATTTTTAAAAAAATTGAACCGAGTATAAAAAATAAATAAAGAACTCACTAAAAAGTAAAAATATAATCAAACTTACATTTTTAATACAAAAAAAAAACATTTTAAAATAAAATATGTACATAATAATCGCTGTAATAACTAAGTAAAAATAAACAAAAACCTTATTTAACCTATTTACTACATGTACTTTATATTCTACTATATACACACAATTTATTTACAATATTATTTTACTACTACTAACTGATCAGTTTGAAGTCGGTGCCGAACCTAAACAGTTATATTAAATTAAATTTGTTTTGTTCCTAATTTAATTTTGTGTATATTATTATTTTTGTATTGTTTGGGTTAAAACGTTTTTGTTTTTTTTTTAAATCTAGATCTGATTTAATGTTTACTTTTTTGTGAGTTCCTTATTATTATGAAGTCGATTCAAATTTTTTAAAAAATATTTTATTTTTCTCTTTTTAGTGTTAGATATTTACTCAATAAATTACGCTGTTATTTTATTAAGTACCACAATGGATAAGTCAAGTAAAGATGCAACCCATATGATGAAAAATAGGAACCATTACACCATAGAGGTAGATGCCTGCAATGTTTCTACGCCTTCTCATATAATATAGTTGGTACTAAAAACCAAACAACGGCTTTTGCACTGAACGACTTTGGTAAGCAAACCCTTACTAAAAACTCCTCAAAAACTGCTGAAGGGTACAACTGTCCGATCCCTGCTTTCATCGTCAGCTTACCTAAATAAATTCAAAGTATACAATTAGTTTTCTGTACGTCCTCATAATATTTAAAGAAATATCTTCTATCACATGTCGCATCAGCTCAGCAATAACATTATACACAAATATCTAATTATTTTAGACAAAAAAATATGTGAAAGCATTGTACGTGTCTTGGAAATTTGAGGATTTTCCCGGATTCGGCCATCAGATCCTGATTTGGTTCCTATGGGACCACCTCGGAAGTGCACTCTTTCGAATAAATAATCATTTGTAAATCGGTCCACAATTGATGGAGAAATTGGTGAACATACTTAAAAAAATATACAGTCGAACATAGAACCGTCTCCTTTTTTGAAATCGGTTAAAAATGCTGTTAAACTTTCACTTGTTGCTATTTGATTTGAATAGGTCTGAAATCCATCCAATGGCTAATTCCATGTGCCGATTTTGGTTTCAGCGATTTTGATGTCAATGACAACGAGTGAGCTGGAAAGCCTGAAAAGTTCGAAAATAAAGATAATTGGATGAAAACTAATCTCAAATTGTCAATTGTTGAAAACGCCTATTACACGAGTTAACTGAAAATCATTCCGAATCGCTACGAAATCGGGGTGTCGGCTAAGCAAAAATAATAATAATTTGTGGCCTGGTTTTATTACGACTGCCGATGAAAAAAGGTTCTACTACGACAATCCCAAGCTCAATAATTCATGAATTAGTTAGCTAGGAAAATACAGTACATCTACTCCAAAGCGGTATATTCATGGTCATAAAGTCTTGCTGTTCATATGGTGGGATCACCAAGGTGTAGTTTATTACCAGCTACTGAAACAGAATTGTTGCTCAATGCATCAATTGTTGCTGCAGATATTTACCGGCGTCAGTTGAATAAGGACCAGCAATAGCGAGTAACATACGCAAACTCATTCTTTTGAATGACTACGCTCGACTCGATACGTTGCAAGAGTTGTGGAGGATGCACTGTTGCAGCTCGAATAGGAAATTCTGCCACACCCAGCGTTTTGATTGTCACTTGTTCAAATGGACGTTGCCTGACGCACGATTTCGAAATGCTGAAGAAATGTTGCCAAAAAGATGAGGGAAAGTTGTAGAAAATTATGGACAACAATTTATACATCCAACCACCTAATAAAACTTGTTTTTTTTTATCTTTGAAGAAGTTTTCAACTTTCCTTTCTCTCCGATTACATAGTATCTTTTTTGACCTATATCTTATTAATTGACTGTTGATACTCTTAACAGGTCAATTGAAAAGTCCCCGGCCTGTCATAGTAAAACACATTTTTTTTGACCAAATTAGTTTTTTTTATTCAACATAATTCCTTTCAAGGGTGATACACTGATTATAGCGACCCTCCAACTTTTCGATACCATTTTTGTAGTACGATTTGCCGTTTGCTTCAAAATAGGCCTCAGTTTCGGCGATCACCTCTTCATTCGACGAAAATTTCTTCCCAGCGAGCATCCTTTTGAGATCTGAGAATAGGAAATAGTCGCTGAGTTTTCGGAGATTTCGTCCTTCAAACGGTTCAATAACGCTATGTAATAGTCGCTGTTCATGGTCCTTTCTTTTTCAAGGTTTTCAAAATTATTCCATGCACATCCCAATATACAGACCTTGCCAGCCGACTGTTGCGTTTTCCCACGCTTTTGAGCGAGTTCATCATGTGCAGTCCACTCGGATTACTGTCGATTGGACTTCGGAGTGAAATGATGGAGCCATATTTCATCTATTGTCACATACCGACGCAAAATCTCGAGTTTATTACGCTTGAACATCTCCAAACGCTGCTCCAAATATTCGTGAATGATATGATGTCACGTTCAGTTTATCTTTAAAGTGTCTACTATTTCATTCAATTTAAATTTACGGCCATTCAAAATCATTTTGTGGATTTTTTAAATGTTTTTGTCGGTAACAACCTCTTTTGTGCCCACTGTGTTCACCGTCTTCGGTGCTCATTTCACCACGTCTAAACTTAGCATACCAATCCTTGATGGCTGATTTTCCTGGGGCAGTATCCGGAAATTCGGCATCAAGCCAAGTTTTTGCCATAACTCTTTAATAATTCCAACAATACGGGAATAACAAAAAGTAATACAAAATCTTAAATAACACTGTTTAAAATTAAATAACACTTAATTTTAACGAACACTTTTTAAAAAAACCTTTAACTCCAGCGAGTACATTATTGTCGACGAGTTAAACTCTTAACTCCAACGGCTAACCGCAGGGTTTGTTTATATATTTTGTGTCACCGATCTGACAGCTATTCCTGGTTACTTGATTTGGGCGTTTTTCGTTTTATTGGATTATATTTATTTAGCGCATATTTCACAAAAATATTAGGCCTAAAAATTCTTCCTCGATATAAGCTTTCACCGTGCCAAATTTTACTCCTCCAGGTGCCCTCTTTTTTTTCAAAGCAAGGAAGGCAAAATTTTCATTAAGCCAACTAATATATATATATATATATATATATATATATATATAAGAGGTATAAAATAATTTAGACTGAGACACATTTAAAATAAACTTAATTAACATTTTCGTTGCAACATCATAAAACATCCCAAAGTATAATTAACAAAATATCAGTCATCAATAAACCGAATATCATTAGATTTGACTGTGTCTTTAGCGACAGTAACTTCGAAAAGCAAATCCGAAATCCAGTCCCAAAAACTATAAATAAACGACAAATATAAATCCGATTTCCATATGGATCGATGAAACAACGCCAGTTGACCCGGATGTATTTTATATGAAGCGGGAGAACGTGCGGAGATATCTGGGAAGCCTTCCTGCCAGTCGTCTGATCCCTTCCCCCCTGGCCATTGAAATGAATTGAATAAAACATAACGGACGCCCGTCCAAAAATAGATTCACAAAAGCCGGTTTCACATAGTCGGTTTAATGGTTAAGTTTAATGGTCGGTTCAGATTTCTTCCCCGTAACTCTTTGTTTTCATTGAGAGTATCTTGTACGACCGAGTTCCAGAAATATCGCGGCAGTGCGCTCATGAGCAATTCGTTTTTTGACGGTACTGTTTTAATTATGACCCTGTATTAAGTCATAAACCGATCGTTTTATAGGCAACATGGCGAAATTGCGAGCGCTGTGTGAAAAAAAGCATATTGAACATAAGCATCGAAAGTTTAACTGCCCATAAAACCTAAACATATCGCCCCGATCGTTTGGAGATGTCACAATCGATGATAAAATGCTTGTTATAATTATACATATATTCTATCAAAATCGATAGTGTTCAAAAAGTAATTAGTCCCGGAAAACCATTGACGTCGCGACCTCAATAGAGGGTGCGGAAAGATATGTAAAAAATAACAGAAAATACCTTGATTTCATTAATTTTTCATATTCTATAAATGCTTGTATAAAAAATGTAATGAATTAAAAATGATTCCTCATTCCAATACTTTAATTCAATATCAACATCGGGGTTTTACTATGTGCAAATTATTAGAAAATACATACTGATATACTAATCCCGTAATCGCCTTGCTTATATATTAATGCAAGTACAACGGAACATAGTAATTGATTGATTTGCAAATTAAGATTGTACTAAGCATATTTAATATAAGATGTAATTAATTTAAAAAAGCTATGTGAAAATATCTTGGATTCGATCCCGGTATACATAAAAATACTATGGTATAACATATTCAACTATTTAATCCAACTTAGTCAAAACGTTAAAAAGCAACCGTAACAAAAATGTAGGGAGGGAAGGAACCTGTTTTTATGCACGCTTATACGCATTGGACGTAACGAATCGAAATTTTTTGATATATAATACTCATTATATGTTATTATTATTACTTAATTGATTATTATTTTATTATGTTCTGCGCTAAAATTATTAATAATCCACCGTCCATTACAATCTTTAAATATGTAATTACAGAAACATTAAGATCAAATTCTACTAAAATTATTGAATCAAAGTTGAGAATGGCATTCTCGGCGCAATTCAGGTTCTATTCTGTGACCCTAGACATACACGCCGATTTTTCCTCGAGGGAATATTTTCAGTCGTTGCATATAAAGGCCACATCAGTTTAAGTCTAAATGCCATTCAGATAAATAAAAGCGTAATTCAGAGTTTGATTTTTGAAAGAAAAACGTCAAGTACAATGACAGTGGTCCAATGCGTATTTTTCCCTGACGTAGTAGACATATAAATTTAATTTGTACAAAATACAAAAATCTTTTATTTCAAAAAGCAAAAAAATCAAACAACCCACAAAATTCTATAAAATTTGTTATCGACTAGTATATTCCGGGGGAACTATCTCATAAAAAAATTTTATGCTGGCATACTCTAACATAAATGAATAGTATATAATAAACGTGTCCATAGAAAACGAATATTCCAGTCGTTAAAAACATAAAAATTGTCAGTGTTGAAGTTGCGTTTAGTAAAAGCACGCTGTTTATGCGATTATCGTTGGAGGAATTTCAAAAAGTTGGGCTTTTGGTTTATTTATCCTTTGGATTTTCGAATTTTGATGATTTGTTTTTGTTATCGAATACGGTTTTTATTATCCTCTCTCCGTTGTTATGTTCCATTCCGCGGGGGCCAGAATGGATTGTGTTTATTTTCACTTTGTAGGCACCGTTTATTTGAGTTTTTATGTCCGGCTTTTATTGTTTTTTTCGTTTTGTTGATTATCTAGGGCGGATTATTGGAAATCGCAGGATAGAAAGTACTGCGACTTTTGCAAATGCTGGATAGCAGACAATAAACCGGTAAGTAACTTACTACAACACAAAATTACGGGTCAGTCCATGTACCCAATGGTAAAAAATAATGTCCATGTAAGGGAATAACTTTATATTTATAAATTGACACTTTTTTTCAAGTAATATAATTGTCAATTTGAACTAAATTTCAACAAAATAATGGAAAATAAAATTAACATTTAATATAATTTAAACATTAATTCAGAGTAGGGATTTTCACGAAAACGGAAGAAGACACAAGGAAAATGTTAAAAAACGACTTAGGACCATTACTAAGGATAGTGCCAAAGCACATAAAGAATCAGAGAAGGTTTGTTAAAAATATTTTAATACATAAGCATATTAATATATTTCTGATTGTAGACAGATGCAGCAATTAGAGCTATGGAATCCGCTGCCATGGAGGCATATAAGAGAGATGTGGCTAGCAACGTCGCCGCCGATCTAACTTCTATAGCTATCAATAAAAGGTTACAAGAAGAAAATCTACAAATTGCCAGTGGGAGTAAAAAAATTTGGCAAGAAGTAGTAACAAAAGATGGGAAAAGTTATTTTTGGAATACACTCACCAACGGTGGAAATAATGCTTTTTTTGTCTATCATAGTATGTCATAAGAAATTCTTTTTAGAAACTATTTGGCAGCCACCTCCTGAAGATTATCTATCCATTAAAGAGCAAAGAGAAGAAAGAGATAAAGAAACAGCTAAGCAACTGAAAGAAGTAGAAAAATATAGACAAAAAGAATCACTCTTGAGGTAAAAGTCATATAAATAATAAAGTAAAGGTCATATAAATAGTAATAATGTGATTATATAATTTATGTAGATTACAACAACAACAGCGTGAAGAGGCTGAAGATAAAGCAAAATTGGAGAGAGAAAAAATGAAAGCCAGGCGAGTTAAAGAAGATACTCCACCACCAGTTTATGCTCCTATACTGGAGCCCGGTAAAACAAATCCCTATGGTAGATGGCAAACTGTAAAAGAAAGGTATATTGATCTATAGCATAATTTTTTTTTCTATTTCACATGTTTTAGTGCTCCATTGGATTTACAACTGCCACAACAGGAATATTTTGACTGTCCAGTTGTAGTTGAGTCTGAACCCGAGCCTGTAGTAAAGGAATTTAAAGAAAAAACTCTTGAATGTTTAGATGAGGGCGGTAGTGATACTAGTTTTAAAAAGCGAAAAATTCCATCAGGAGCAAAAAGGAATACTAGACAAAGATTAGATGTTGATTAAGATGTAACTTTTTAATAATAAACATATGTGATAGTAAATATATATATTTTTGTTTGCTCTTAAGTCAAAGCATCCTTATTATAAAACAAAAAAAAATATTTCATCATAGTGGTATATCGATATTTTTTGAAAAAAGTCGATGTTTTTGAACTTATATCGATATTTTTTCAAAATAAATATATTTTTTAAACATTTTAGGCCTTTAAAATTGGCACTTAATTTTAAATGATTAGTATGTTTTGGTACTTAAATGTATATAGCAAAAATTATCAATATTTCTCTAGATTATTTCATCAACTTATGAACGTGTGGATATAATTAGGGGTTATATTTTTTCTATGTTAGGGGTGTTGGTCACCGAAAAAAATTAATTACCAAAAAAAGTATCGATATATCCCTTTCGATGCTTTTTAAAAGATATCGATATTTTTTTTGCAATAAGTATAAGAAATATCGATATTTTACAAAAAAAATATCGATATTTTGTTCGATATGTTTTTTTTCTAAATTTATTAATTTCTTTAAAAATTGTATTTAATTTACTGTGAAAAAATACCGATATTTTCTCTGCATCTCTAGTTATAATTACGTATACGGATTATAACCATAGAGTAATATGAAATATGATTATAACTTCATATCAAAACATGTCATAAGTGGGAACCTCACTTTTTGGATGTTTTAATTTTTCAGCCATTGTTCTGTTTTTAATGCTTTGTTGTATATTCAATTATAATGGAGGACGAGTTCATATTATCAGAACAATGTGGCTCTGTCGATGACATAGTTAGCTTTAGAAAAAGTAAGGTTGTTGGGCAATTTTGTCGAAGTCTTGATAGTGTAAATTTCAGGTCATAATGAAATTATTTGCGTGTCACAGTGTAACAAATTTTGGCATAAATTTCGTGGAATATCAAGATTTTTTAAAGAAATTTTGCTGCCATATGGATATCCTGAATCTGTTAGTGAGGATTATTTGGAATATCAATTATGGGACACCTTGCAGGCTTTTTGTAGTACTATAATTGGTGCTTTTACAACTAGAGCAATATTAAAGGGAGTGGGTGTAGGTGATAGTAGCGCTAATGCTCTTTCAGCAGCCGTTACTTGGATAATGAAAGATGGCAGTGGAATGATTGGAAGAATATTGTTTGCATGGTGGAAAGGGTGATACAATTATCATAAACAATTTGAATGAGAAGTATTGAGCAAAGTTTTTAGGAGTGGTTTGGATTGTGATTGCAAAAAGTGGAGGTTTTTTGCAGATATATTAAATGATTTAGCAATGATGATAGAATTATTTTTACCTTACTGTAGCATATATTCAATGCAAGTTCTTTGTTTGACCTCAGGTATGAAGTCAATTGTAGGTATATTAAATAAAGAACTGTTACTTTTTATATAATGGGATGCTCTTCAGGTTGGAATAACGGGTGGGGCAACAAGAGCTTCAATAACACATCACCAAGCTATAAAAGATAACATGGCTGAAATATCAGCCAAAGATGGTAGCCAAGAGACTGTTGTAAATTTAGTTGGAAGTTTTACAAGTATCTTTCTCCTACATTATATAACATCATCTATGTAAATCTGTTTAGTATTTTAAGTATATATATAATATACTTTTTTTCAGAGGTGAGTGGACGTTGATCTTTAGCCTTATATTACTTCACTTGTATACAAATTATTTAGCAGTGAAGTGCCTTGTATTTAAATATTTCAATAAACAGAGATTGGCTATAGTCCTAAAAACTTATTTCAGTATTGGAACTGTATTGAATCCATATAAGGTGAATGAGAGGGAATCTGTTTTGTTAGGAACAGGTCTTAAAGGTAACACTTTATTTACTAATATGTGTGCAGAAACCAATACTGAATACTTACAGTGCAAGATATATGCGGTTTTGATATAGTTTTGGGTGAATCTTTGAGGAAACCATTAAAATGTTGCAAAGCAGTGGATGTAAAAGAGCTATGTACTGTATACCAAGATAAAAGTTATCTTTTACTGGTTTGTGGATATAGTAGGACAATTTATGTATGTCTGATGAATGGAGAAACTACACAAGATGTTTTAATGGCATATTTTCATGCTGCATGTCTCGGTATAGCAACTAGCATTTATAACACTATAGATTTGGTATGTTAACTTGAATGTATATTAGGAATATTGCTTTAACTGTTTTATGTAGGATATGTATTCGAAAAGACAATTACATCATCCTACGCCAATAACACGCTTGTTTACCTATATGAAGTCATATGAAAAGTTCAACAACAACTTTAGGAACCTTCCCCATACGTACCTTAAAAGCTTTGAAGAATTTGTTAAACATGAACAATCCATGTTCTTCACTGCCATAAAAATAAATGGTATTTGAATAACAAATATACCCACTTTTTTATCATATGAATATATTTTTTTATAGGGTGGAACATAGATTCTCATTGTCTGCAAGTAGGAAAATACCGAGCAGATTGGATTAATTGTAACAAAAAAGAAATATAGCATTCCAATAGACGACTTTTTATTTGTATAGTCATCTTACTGATATTTGTCCAAACCAATACAATGTTCATTTTATAATTATACACTTTATAATTAACTAGCGTAACATTTCTTTGTAACCATGCGTATATATTAAAACTATTTTTGATATCAAAACTACCTCCATAACCGATATTTAAGTAATATTTTCAAAATTTTGATAGAACATGTTTTCGATGCTTTAAAAAATTCTCAAGGACAGTAAGATTCTTCGTTTGTAAACTTTCATTACTCTCAATATAGTATTGGAAAATAAGTTAATTGAAAAAGTAATTGAGTTATACACTTTTATGAAATTAATAAATCGATAAACTGAATTGAACGACAATCAAAAATCAAATGCCTCATTATATTGTGCATTATTGTTGTGGAATAATCGTGAGGCCTAAATTGCAACAAAAAAATGTTAAACTAATGTCAGAGAACAAAGCTGTCTAGTCGTAATCTTCCATCATTTTCGGTCAGATAAATAACGTCAGCCATAGTTTGTTCGCAAATGGCTTCTTCTGCTTTTTCAGACATCTTGAAGCAAAAGAGATAATAAGTAATAAAACAATATATATATATATATATAACTAATTTACATACCGGTCTCCATTTGTATTCATTGGTTGATGGTGGATACTTGAAGTTAGGTCCGAAATTAACCGACACCGTTATGTTTTTATGCAAAGATAAAGTAGGATAATACGAGCCTTGGAAGATGTTTTCGAATGCAACTCCTTGACACTCGCCATTTTTGTAGTTTACTATTTTACTTTGCGACAATTCTATTAATGATTTTAAACGTTCCTGTACGTTATCTTTCTCTTCATAATATAAATGGCTTTTAAATTTAACCAAAGGCTGGAAAGCAACATTGTTAATAAAAAGTGATTAGTAAAATTATATTAAACCAACGCGATCTTTATATGTACTCGGTACTAGTTTAGTTGTATTCACTTGAGGCAATACAATTAAGAAACCGACTGTATCTCCTTCGCCATATCCTTTGCTGTAGTGCTTGCCGCGAGATTGGTGAAATATTGTACCCTTCTTTGATCTCCAAGAATAGCCAAATTTGTCGTACCCTAAGGGTGCTTGTAAATTAGCATAATCCTGTCCCCAACCTAAACGAGTAGCTGATCCTTCTGGCATCTCCTCGATTGTTGCCTCCCAATACCAACAGCCTTTCGTCACACCTGAAAAGTAGCAAAAACAATGCTGTGTAAAAAATCAAAATACAAGAGAAGTCTCCTATTCATGGTTCCCTAATTCTCTTTATTCCTTTCTATTTTATTTAATAGAAGAAAACCGCGGTGGAAAAAAATGCCGCTGACAGCATCTATCAAAAAGCGCCGTTTGTGCCTATAAAAAGTGCGACGAAAAAAGCGGAAACTGTTTTATGCCCGAAAAGAGTGCTCCTAAATAAACTTACGGTTCATTGGAATATTTAAGTTGTAACAGGATTAACTAGGACGTGAAGGATTTAATCAAACAATCAAATAACATATAAGTGTCGCTTGAATTATATTATGAAGATTTTATCGAAACTGATATGGATGATTTGTTAAATTTTTACAAATTTAAAAAATGAGCTTGGTTACTTTATGAAAATTGAAGCTGTATAGAAAGAAGTTTTGCTACACCTTAATATCAATTTGAATTAAAGTACTTTCTAAAACACGTAAAAATTACCTTTGTTCAAATGAAATGAAAATAATCAAGACATTGTAAAAATGATGGAATTTGTATAACTTTTATCATAGTTTGCACTAGGGGACTCTGTCATTACAAAATACGACGTAAGCATTAATAAACATACTATTTCTTTTTTATATATATAGGAAGCAAATTGATTTATTACATTGACGATAACTATACATTAAAATGCTATAACTACAATGATATTTCATAAATCAGTACTTACAATGTGTAGCTCTAACTGTCGAATAACCCTTTTCGCCGGTAACTGCAAGACGATCCTCTGAAATTTTCAGCTGTGGAGCGCGGTCTTGGAGAGCCAATAGAACCGTGCCTGGGACTGAGGTTCTGTATAACCAACCAGGAATAGGTTTGCCAGCTAAATCAGCACTTTCGTCAAATTCTTGACGGAAGGGAGCATGAGGATCGGGTTCCGCTAATAGGTAACGATATCCGTCTTTGTTAAACGGATGATCTAAAGGATAGCCGTGTGCCGGTAGTTTGGGTGCAGCTACATCCACACCTCTACTTTTTTTTCCCGGTCCCCCGACGTCACCCGGAAATTTTCTTTTTGTGTTTCTTGATTTTATGCCGGTCGCTAAAAATAAAATTTAACAAAATAACATCGTCATAACGATTTTGTACATACGCTGCGGACGATTTACAACTTTTATCTTAGCCATAACTTGTAATAATAATTACACATACTGTCAAATATAAATTACTAAATAGATTCATGAGCAACTTGATTAATACTAATGAACAATGGTCTTATTGTATTCCCCTATCAGACAGTTTTGGACTTACCTTTTATCATTGCATCATAATTAGGTTTGATGCTAGTTAAATCTGTATTCACTAAGCCATACATCTGACCTTCAGGACTCTCTTCAAATACAAACAGTACATGAATATCTTTAACTAAAGTTTTATTTACTGTCAAATGCCAGGACTGTGTTACTCTCCTAATATTGAAAAACGTTTACAAAAAATATAAAAATAAGTTGTCCATTATTTGAGTTAATGATACGTTTACCTTGATGTGGTTGTTAGGGCCTCCCAATGGTGCTCAATGTACGGAATGATGTCCTTATCTTTATTAAATAATAATTTATTGGTCCCATCCCTGGTACTCATTTGTTGTAAATTTGCAATTGCTGTAACACACATTTGTGTGATTTCTGTAAAAAAACATTATAACTTTAGGATTAAATAAAAAATGTCATATATTTGCTTACGTGCTTGACTCTTTCTGAATGTTTCTAATCCTGTTGCAGAGCAATTCTTACAAATAAATGTATAATTGGTAAGAAAGGGAACAAGTTTTCCTAGTTGATATCCAATACAAGACTCATGGAACCAACGCGAACAATTGGCACATAATAATTCTACAATATTTAAATTTCTCTCCTTCCCACTAGAAAAGTAAATTCTGTGATTTAATTGTCCCTGATAAGTTTGATTTGATATATTCACCAGTAACAGTTTCCTGGCTCAATTAACTTTTTATCCTTTTTCTCATCTTCTGATTGTTTAGTGTTATTATTAACCGCAGAGCTTGAAACTACAGATTCTGTATCAGTTTCACTATTTTGAGGTCCAGCATCTATATCTCCTTGTATCGATAATTCAGTATCCTCCCCATTTTTACTGAAATATATAATGCATATACATTCATTTTCATTACTTATTAAATATATGACTTAATTTTTTTTAATCTTGGAAATCTTATTCATTGTCTTTTTAATGTCTTTGGTTTGCTTAGAAATTGAACTTAAACTACAACTCTACAAATTGATTTATATGTTTTAGAAACATTTATTTGTTCGAATTCGTTTAGAATACAGTGGCGGCTGTGTGGTTTACCACAGACTTTTGTAAACTATGGTATTCCAGGGGATAAGTAACATATATTTGCCGTTTGCGAAAATAATCGTATTTTAAATATAATTTTCAACTCAAAGAAAAACTAAAAATTAAGTCATAAACGTAAATTTACCATACAAATAATACCAACTAGTATACCTTGGAGCATTCTCCTCTGTCATTTTGTTATTATAAAGTGTAGAAATAAAATGTTTAGATATAAATCAATAAAAAGATAAAATAAAGTATTTCAGTTACTCAACATTCTAAAAAAATAGAGCAATTTCAAAAGGATATTTATTCTGTATTGCTAAATAAGTATCTACCTTCATGTAATTAATTAAATTAGGTTATGTATAAGAATCTACTTCTTTGTCAAAAGTGAATAAAATACTTAGAAACAAATCTTAACCAAGTTTTTTGGCTTGGGACAAGTGTTTTGATCAATTTGTGTATAAATATTACCATACATCTCGTTGTAGTAAAAATTATTTATTATGGCGGATGCTGCAGCACGACAGCTTCAATATGAATATAAAGCGGTAAGTATGGTATATTTCGTGAATTTCATAACTTGATGTAACTTACTTGTTTTAGAATTCAAATCTTGTCTTGCAAGCTGATGTTCGTTTAATTGAACGAAGAAGTCGCGATGAAGCTACAGGAGAAGTTATGTCCCTTGTGGGCAAATTGTCCAATACAAAAATGGGTGATAGAGCTCAAAGAACTAAACCAGGAAAAGCTGAGGAACGTAAGGTTAAGTAAGTTATTTCTACAATTGTTGGTAAGATTTGAATTAATTCCCTCTTTTATTTCAGGAGACAAAAGAGAGATGAAGCACAATATGATTTTGCACGTATGAAAGGTGCAACATTGTTATCAGAAGGTGTTGATGAAATGGTTGGAATCATTTATAAACCAAAGACACAGGAAACACGTCAAACTTATGAGGTCCTTTTAAGTTTTCTACAAGAAGCTTTAGGAGATCAGCCACGTGATATCATTTGTGGTGCAGCAGATGAGGTACTTTCTGTTTTAAAAAACGACAGACTTAAAGAAAGAGAAAAGAAAAAGGAAACAGAACAACTAATTGGTATGTGGTAGTAAATAACTAGCGTTAGGAACTATCGACTGAAAACAGTCAACAGTCGCAAAACTAGCGACTGAAAATAGTAATTACTATTTTCAGTGAAATGCACAGTTTGACTGTTTTTTTTAATTTGTGATGTCAGGCGAAGATGTACGAATCCTTTCCTTTATAAATTGTGAAAGAGCAAAGGATGAAGATGAAGAAAGGGCAGTTAGTTTTATATGCGGTTATATTTTCCAACGGTAGTACAAACTAGACGGAGATGTATAAATTCCTTCATGAACTAACTTTAAAAAAGAAAAGGAAAAAAAAATTACTAAATACTGTAATAATAATAATACATAACATGCAGTTTATAATTTAATTTTAAACGAACTAAAATTACTTTTATATTTGAATGTTCTGTGGATCTGTAAAAAGAAATGGTTTTTTTCTAAGGAATGGAATAATATCCCACAAATGTTTTATTGTATTTTAATGTGTTAATTGCTATTTTTAAATAATATATTATAATAAAAATAGATAATACAATAAATACTTAAACAAAACCTAAAAAGTAAAGATGTACAATAACCATAAATACTATATAAAAATTAAACATATACCTAATCATAGAAAAAAAACTAATCCATAGCATAATTAAAAATGACTTGAATGAAATGATATAAATGCTTTATTTATTATTGAACGGAAATATTTTTTAAACAAGAATCGAGAAAGTAATGGAAATATTACTTATTATTGCCGTAAAAACAGTCAAAATATTTTACTATTTATCATTCCCAATTTTAATAGTTTTACCTTATTGCATTAACAATCTGGAAAAATATCGTACCAAAATACGATATATTGTTATTTACAAGCAAACTATCAAAACAATCATAAAACTACATATATTACATATAAATCTATGTAAGCATAAATTGGGTACATTTTTTCCAAGGTCGCGGCTAGGACGACAAAGCCAGAATGTTAAAAATCAGTGGAATGAAACTAGTAGAACCAAAAATACAAAAACTAAAAGTACGACTGAAACATTCGATAGTAAATATTATTAACAAAATCAGTTGGACTGAAAACAGTCCACTGAAACAGTCACTGATAAAAAGTTGTAAAATCAGTCGAACCAAAAATAGCGACGGAAACGGTCGATAGTAAAAAGTAGTCAATTACTAAACAGTCGATAGTAAATTTCAGTCGATAGTTCCCAACACTATACATGACTATACTTTTAAATTTAAACAACAAATTAAAATATACTTGTGAGCTAAAATATTGAATTTTTAGGATCTATAGCTGAGGAGAGATTTGCCCTACTTGTAAATTTAGGGAAAAAGATTACTGATTTTGGTAGTGATGATCAAAAAGCTACAGCAGGTGAAGAAAATATTGATGAAACTTATGGAATAAATGTACAGTTTGAAGAATCTGAAGAAGGTATATATTTGTTTATATCTATTCAATTTGATAAATAATAATGTTTATTTATTATTTTAGAGGATGATGAGGATATGTATGGTGAAGTTCGAGAAGAATTTGATGAAGAGGAAGGCGAAGAGGCTAGAGAAGATGGGGCTATTCATGCAGAAAATGTATATACATTTATTTTAATTATTTTAATGAGTATAATAATGTAATTTTTTGTTTTGTAGCTGGGTGTTAGTGCAGAAGAAATGAAGAAAGAAAAAGCACTTCATCCCATGGATATTGATGCATATTGGCTTCAAAGAAAGTTATCAAAAATCTATGATGATGCTATGGTGTCACAAGCAAAAGCAGCAGAAGTTTTAAATGTACTTCGAGACGCAACTGACGACCGAGAGTTCGAAAATCAATTAGTCTTGTTGCTTGGGTATGATTGTTTCGATTTCATCAAACAGTTAAAAAAGCACAGGAAAATGAGTAAGTTTATTTTTTAATAGTTTGTTTTTATAATAATATTATATTTTATTTTCAGTTTTGTATTGCACACTTTTGGCTAAGTCACAAAGTGACTCGGAACGGCAAAAAATTAAAGAGAAAATGTCAGAAGATCCTTCATTGAGTAGAATTTTAAAACTTTTGGAAACCGGAAGAGGTGTATATATACATTATAAATAGAAGTGAAGGTTTAACTTAATATATTTGCAGGTGATGAAGAAAATGGAGATGATGAAGTAACATCAAGATCCAGGAAGAGAAAACATAGTAGTGATGATGATGATATAGATGAGAGTGATAAGAAACAAGTGGCTGGAAATAGAAAACTAATTGATTTTGAAGACTTACTGTTTGCTCAGGGTTCACATTTTATGGCGAATAAACGATGTCAATTACCCGATGGTTCGTTTAGGAAACAAAGAAAAGGTACGTTATTTTGTTCTTAATAGTATGGATAAGAAGTGACATCAATTTATTTATTTCAGGTTATGAAGAAGTTCATGTTCCAGCCTTGAAACCGAAGCCTTTCGGTGAAAATGAAAAATTACAGCCTATCGATCAATTACCGAAATACGTTCAGCCAGTCTTTGATGGATTTAAAACATTGAATCGTATTCAAAGTAGGTTATGTAAGACTGCTTTGGAAGAGGATGAAAATATCTTGTTGTGTGCTCCTACTGGAGCAGGTTAGTATTTCAAAACATTACTTTATGAACTTAGGCTTACAATGCTTTGATTAAAAATCAACTTTTATGCTCCAATATATTTGTTATTTGCTTTAGGGACTATATTGGCATCAGTTGTTAATTTTTTTTACAAATGCTTTTATTGGGTATATCTTCTTATAGTTATAGTTTTTTTCCTGGATGAATGTATATATATGAAACATCTAATGGTATTTTATGACAGGAGAATTGAAATTTTGATCAAGTGAAAAAATAGAAATATAAGTATTTAAAATTCAATGTTATTTTAAAACTGGGCTTCTAACAAATCATTAATTTGTTTCTAAGAATTTTTAAATTAGTGTCAATATATCATCCAATGACAAACCGCAGGATTTGGTTCTCCTCTAGTTTCAGACTGCGGACGATGTGGCGTGCATTTAGTAGCTAGATCTGTATGGATCTAACTGGCTTCATGTTTTCTGGCGACCCTTTTGATTTCTTCTGTAACTTCATATACATATTGATGCAAATTTTCATTGCATACAGATCAAGTGGGTACACTAAGTTATGCAGTACCTTGCCCAGTAATATTGGGTAGATCTTTATTTTGATGTCCAAAATGCAATCACACAGTTTACCATATAGTCATATTGGTTTTGACACAGAATGTAAATAACTTATTATGTCTTAGTACTTTGGATGTTCTTCCAAGTAGTTAATATAGTTTTCATATTGTATAGTAGAGTCATTTAATTTCAAGTCTTGTGATTTGTTTAGTCTTTTGTTGGTAAAGTTCCTCAGAACAGCTTTGGGTTCATATAATTTTGTTTTGATCCAGTCTATTATGTCGTTAGCCGCCTGAAGTCTATTTGTAAATGCGGTTTGATCTACACATATAGTTATCGGAATTCTCACCAGTTTAATTGTCACTGGCGTAGGCTTTAGACACTACCATGAGGAAATCCTGTTTCTATTTCTTTTGACTCAGAGTGGTTATCTCCTTGTTTAATTCTTAAAAGTCCGTTAAAAATATATTATGTGGTATAAAATTCTTGTCATAATACCTGTATTGAACCTGGGATTCATTTATTGGAACCATTGATATCAAGATTACAATATAGGTATTTCGAGTTTGGATATTGTGATTGTAGTAACAGCCATCGACAAATTTTGAAACTAATTTGAAACAATATTTTGTCAAGTGTATTTATATTATTCCGGTGCTAAATTTTTTGCGTCTTGAATTGCCACCAAAGAAAGTGTATTTGTGTATATTGTTAATTGATTGATTAATTATTTTTTAGGTAAAACTAATGTGGCTCTGCTTACGATGATGCGAGAAATTGGTAAACACATCAACTCAGATGGTACAATCAACGCTGACGACTTCAAAATTATTTACATCGCGCCTATGAGATCGTTGGTACAGGAGATGGTGGGAAATTTTGGAAAGAGGTTGTCTAGTTATAACATCACCGTCCACGAATTGACTGGCGACCATCAACTCACTAGAGAACAGATTGCTGAAGCCCAGGTTATTGTTTGTACTCCAGAGAAATGGGATATCATTACAAGAAAAGGTGTGCTTTATCATAAAGTTCTTTTATCATCATCATTAATTTTGTCGATTTTTTAGGAGGGGAGAAGACATTTACTTCGTTGGTTAGACTCATTATTATTGACGAAATTCATTTATTACATGATGAAAGAGGCCCTGTCCTAGAAGCCTTAGTTGCTAGGACTATCAGAACTATAGAATCCACCCAGGAAGACGTTAGATTGGTGGGCCTTTCCGCTACTTTACCTAATTATCAAGATGTGGCGGCTTTTTTACGCGTCAAACCGGATTCCGGATTATTTTATTTTGACAATAGCTTCAGACCTGTTTCTTTAGAACAACAATATATTGGTGTCACAGAAAAGAAAGCCACCAAGAGATGTCAAATAATGAATGAGATTGTTTATGAGAAAACAATGGAACATGCAGGTCGCAATCAAATCCTGATATTTGTTCATTCAAGAAACGAGACAGGTTTGTTTTATAAAATTCTTTTTTTAAAAGGAAATAACTAATGAACGAATTGCCATTTTAAGGAAAAACCGCGAGAGCTATAAGGGATATGTGTCTGGAAAAAGATACCTTAGGCCAATTCTTGAAAGAGGGTTCTGCCTCGATGGAGGTGTTGCGATCCGAAGCAGAGCAAGTAAAGAATAATGAGCTGAAAGATTTACTGCCATATGGCTTTGCCATTCATCATGCTGGAATGACTAGAGTGGATAGAACACTAGTGGAAGATTTATTTGCCGATAGACATATTCAAGTATGTTTTTATCAAATGTCAATATTTTATATTTTATAACATATTTTGAAATATAGGTTTTGGTATCAACTGCTACATTAGCTTGGGGTGTTAATTTACCAGCACATACTGTTATTATTAAGGGTACACAGATATATGATCCAACTAAAGGTAGATGGGTCGAATTGGGCGCTTTAGATGTATTGCAAATGTTGGGTAAGTATGTTTACAGAATTTAAATTATAAAATATTACGATTTTATTTCATACAGGTCGTGCCGGTCGCCCTCAGTATGATACCAAAGGAGAAGGCATCTTAATTACCAATCATAGTGAACTTCAATATTATCTCTCTTTGCTCAATCAGCAGCTTCCCATTGAATCTCAGCTAATTTCTAAGCTTCCTGATATGCTCAACGCAGAAATTGTGCTGGGTACTGTGCAAAATGTTAGAGATGCTGTTAATTGGATTGGTTATACTTACCTTTATATAAGAATGCTGCGACAACCATCTTTGTATGGTATAACACATGAACAACTCAAACATGATTCTCTTTTGGAACAACATCGAGCTGATTTAGTTCATACAGCTTCTTTGTTACTGGATCGAAGTGGTCTAATAAAATATGATCGAAAAACAGGACAATTTCAAGGAACTGAATTAGGCCGAATTGCATCGCAATATTACTGCACCCATGAGACTATGTCGACCTATAATCAGCTTTTGAAGCCATATTTAAGTGATATCGACCTGTTCAGGGTATTTTCATTATCAGGGGAGTTCAAAAACATTGCGGTGCGTGAGGGAGAACCTGGTGAGTTGCAAAAATTGATGGAACGGGTACCGATACCTATAAAAGAGAGCATGGAAGAGCCTAGTGCTAAAGTTAATGTCCTACTGCAAGCCTATATTTCGCAACTGAAGCTAGAGAGTTTCGCTCTTATGTCTGACATGGTGTATGTTACTCAATCAGCTTCCAGATTGATACGGGCCATATTTGAGATCGTATTGCATCGCGGCTGGGCGCAGCTGGCCGACAAAGTATTGACTTTATGTAAGATGGTAGACAAGAGGATGTGGCAGTCAATGTCACCGTTACGACAATTTAAGAAAATGCCCGAGGAAATTGTGAAAAAAATAGAAAAGAAATACTTCCCTTGGGAACGATTATATGATCTTGGTCCTAACGAAATTGGTGAATTAATCAGAGTTCCTAAACTCGGCAAGACTATTCATAAATACGTTCATCAGTTTCCCAAGTTGGAACTTTCGACGCATATTCAACCCATTACCAGATCGATGCTTAAGGTTGAGTTAACCATTACGCCAGATTTTCAGTGGGAAGATAAACTTCACGGAAACGCTGAGGCGTTCTGGATATTTGTGGAAGATGTAGATTCGGAGGTTATTCTTCATCATGAGTACTTTCTACTTAAATCGAAGTATTGTGAGGATGAGCATTTGGTTAAGTTTTTTGTTCCCATTTTTGAACCCCTGGCACCACACTATTTTTTGAGAATTGTCTCAGATCGATGGATTGGAGCAGAAACTCAATTGCCAGTTTCTTTCAAGTAAGTAAATCGACTAAAACTAATTATTTAAATTTTTAGACTGTTTTATATATGAGAGAATTTGTTGCAGACACCTTCTTTTACCCGAAAAGAATTTCCCACCTACCGAGTTGTTGGATTTGCAACCTCTTCCAATCACTGCTTTACGTAATGAAAAATACGAATCTTTGTATGCGGATAAATTCCCGCAGTTTAATCCTATTCAGACTCAAGTGTTTAACTCTGTTTATAACGGTGACGATAACATATACATTGGTGCCCCCACTGGCTCTGGTAAAACTACTATTGCCGAGTTTGCTGTTTTGCGCCTGTTTGATAAAAACCCGGATGGTAGATGCGTGTACTTAGTACCCAAGGACGCTTTAGCTGAACTTATTTTTGCCGATTGGCATAACAAATTTGGTCAGAGTCTCGGCAAGAAGGTTGTGCTATTAACAGGCGAGACCGGCACAGACTTGAAACTGTTGGCTAAGGGCCAAATTGTAATCACTACTGCCGAGAAGTGGGATGTTCTATCTAGAAGGTGGAAGCAACGGAAGAATGTACAAAACGTCAATCTTTTTATAGTGGATGAACTCCATCTTTTAGGCGGAGAGGACGGCCCTGTCATTGAAGTGGTGTGTTCCAGGATGAGGTATATATCGTCTCAAATCGAGAAACCGATCAGAATCGTTGCGTTGAGCGCTTCTCTAACAGATTATAAGGATGTGGCACAGTGGCTGGGTTGTAATACTAACGCCACGTTTAATTTCCATCCAAGTGTTCGACCAGTGCCCCTCGAACTTCACGTGCAGGGTTTCAACTTAACACATAACGCGTCCCGTCTAATTGCTATGGCTAAACCCACTTATAACACAATCGTCAGACACAGTCCTCATAAACCTGTCATTATATTCGTTCCAACTAGAAAGCAGGCCAGACTTACCGCTATAGACTTACTAACTTACGCCGCGTCAGAGGGACAACCTAACAAGTTCTTCCACGCTGAAGAAGAGGACATCAAACCATTCTTGGACCGAATGACGGACAAGGTAATTCCGTTGATATTGATTCATATCAAACGATTTCATTTTGTTTTATTTTTACAGACCTTGAAGGAAACATTATCACAAGGTGTAGCTTATATGCATGAAGGTTTGACAGCTGCTGATCTACGTTTGGTCGAACAATTATTTGATTCTGGAGCTGTCCAAATTGCCGTTGTTACCAGGGATCTTTGCTGGGCCGTTAATATCTTTGCCCACTTGGTCATTATAATGGATACACAATTCTTTAATGGTAAGTATTTTTAACAATATTAAAGTTATGTATTATTTAACACTATCCTTTACATGTCCTTAGGAAAAATACATGCTTATGAAGACTACCCAATCACAGATGTCCTTCAAATGGTGGGCAGAGCCAACAGACCTCTGGAGGACGAGGACGCCAAATGTGTTCTTATGTGTCAGTCCTCGAAGAAAGACTTTTTCAAAAAGTTCTTGAGTGATCCACTGCCTGTTGAGGTAAGTATGAATAATGTTTCCTTTTTGCTTATTTCACCATATTAAATTTATAGAGTCATCTAGATCATAGAATGCATGATCATTTCAATGCTGAAGTTGTAACCAAAACTATTGAGAACAAACAGGATGCTGTAGATTATCTTACTTGGACGTTCTTGTATAGACGACTGACCCAGAATCCAAACTATTACAACTTACAGGGCGTCAGTCATAGACATCTCTCCGATCACTTGTCTGAACTAGTAGAGAATACTTTATCAGATTTAGAGCAGTCTAAGTGTATAAGTGTTGAAGAGGAAATGGATTGTGTGCCTTTGAACTTGGGAATGATTGCGGCTTATTATTACATTAATTACACGACCATAGGTTAGCGCTGTGTTTATTTCTATATTTCATACTTATTTTTAATAACCTTTATCATTGTTTAGAGTTATTTAGTTTGTCTCTAAATAATAAGACCAAAATCAGGGGTCTGTTAGAGATCATTTCTTCGGCTGCGGAATATGAAGACATTCCTGTACGGCATCGAGAAGATAATATTCTAAGACAGCTGGCTCAGAAATTGCCGAATAAGTTAACGTCATCCTCCGGGGGGCAACCGAAATTCAACGACCCTCATGTCAAGACGAATTTATTGTTACAAGCTCATCTATGCAGGTACAATCCCCTTTTTCCATTCAATGAAAACTTTTTTGCACTAGTTAGTAATATTTTAGTTAAGTTGCAAAGTAATTTCTATATGAAGTAATATATTCCAGGTTACAATTGGGTGCTGAATTACAAGGAGATACAGAAATAGTTTTAGCTAAAGCCATTCGATTGATACAAGCTTGCGTGGATGTATTGAGTTCCAACGGTTGGCTGTCACCAGCTGTGGCCGCTATGGAATTGGCCCAAATGGTCACTCAAGCCATGTGGAGCAAAGATTCCTATTTGAAACAGTTGCCGCACTTCACGCAGGATATCATCAAGAGGTGTACGGATAAGGGCGTGGAAACTGTTTTTGATATCATGGAGTTAGAAGATGAAGACCGAACCAAGTTGTTGGGTCTCACCGATAGTCAGATGGCGGACGTTGCCCGATTTTGTAATCGGTATCCTAACATCGAGTTGACGTACGATGTTTTGGATAGGGACAACATCCACTCCGGTTCATCGGTCCATGTTGCCGTGCAGTTAGAGCGAGAGGACGAAATTAACGGGCCTGTTATAGCTCCGTTCTTCCCACAGGTTAGTAAATGAGGGTGCCTTAGCGGATTATTATTCATTTGGTCTGTTTTTTAGAAACGTGAAGAAGGTTGGTGGGTGGTCATTGGCGATCCGAAGACGAATTCTCTTCTGTCTATCAAGAGGTTAACTTTGCAACAAAGAGCCAGGGTTAAGCTAGATTTCGTGGCGCCCAGTCCTGGTCATCACAGTTACACGCTGTATTTTATGAGCGACGCTTATTTGGGCTGTGACCAAGAGTACAAGTTTTCCATCGACGTTGGCGATTTTCAGTCGAGCGCTAGTGATTCAGAGTAGACTCCAGTTTTTTAATTCTACCCAAGTATCAATTTTTTTGTATATTAAAAAATAAAGGTATAGATTTAGATTAATCGTTGTCTTATTTAAATTTTTCTTGTAAGAATGTACCCGAGATTATTTGGAATTAGTTAATAATGAGACAATTTTATAATTTCTGTGTTAAGTGTTTTTAAATACAGTTTTTACATACATATCTATCTTCTAGAAAATGTTTTTAAAGTGTTAGCTTTGAAACCCAGATTAGTTCAAACAACTACTAAATTGCTAATTACTAAATAAGATGTTTTATAATTTAAATCATTTTATTTTGAGGAATGATACCATGGATTGTCATTTGTTTTAATTTTTTTTATATTTGAGAATGCTATCAATATTTCTTAAAATTGGCAGACGTATTTTTGTCTTTTCACTTTATTTGTTAAGATATATAAAATCATAAGGTTCTATTTGTCGAGTTTATGGTGATTATTCAGCAACTTACAGGTCGCCTTGTTAATTGATATTCTTAATTTTCAACATTCTAGAAAATATCATATTTACTTTCTATTAATACATTAGTTAATAGAAAAGCTGTCAATAATTATTATTTAATAATAATATTATTTAATAAGTATAATTACCTTTAATATCGCATCATATGATTAACCAGTCATATTAATAGCGAACCATTTATATTACATAATTTATAATTCTTAAAATATAATTATTTCTGATAAATCAAGAATACGTTTTTTTTTGTAGATTGCGTTTGCAGATATATATTGTGTTTTTAAATATATTTTGTAACGCCTCTAATCTGTATGTAACTTTATAACACTCCGAAACAGAGAAAGACAAGGTGAATGTGTGTACAATAATGTACAATATAAGTAGAATGTACAACATCATTGTATCTTGACATTTCGAAAAATCTCTTAAATGAAATAAGAAATTCCATCATATTTGACTATTTATATTAGCATTTACTTCATAATCTTATCTTAAAATGTGTCCTTCAACATTTATGATTATATATACGTAATAAAAATTGGGAGACCACCAACATCAGAACACTATTTTTGTTTATGCTACATTTAAAATATAGTTAAAATATAAATATAAATGTTATATAGTTAAAATATACATTTGTCAGCTAATTAATTCTGTTTGGCGTACGACCTTGAAGCTAAACGTTTTTAGACATTTGTTTATAGAAGCAATGTACGCACTTTTGTGATACAAACATTATTTTGGATTTTATCAAAATATGGATGAGAAATATTAAATATTACATTCTGAACACAATGACCATCCTTGTTGATTAAGCACATGTGATTTCATCAGAACGTTAACAGAAAAATTTGTATATAGGCAGTCTTGTGTTGTTATTTTTGGGAAGATCTGACAAGAAAAATGCCTAGATTAAAAAAAGTTAGATTTATCTTAAAACAAATATAAAAACAGGTTCATAATAAGGTACTCTTACTTACTGCGACGAACCAGAATATAAAGATAAATGTTTTAAGACACACGAGTATTAAACTGCATCGCGTTGAGTAGCTAGTGGTAGTCTCAACATTCATTCTACTTAGTGTACGCGTTATATTAAAATCGATGATATGGAGCAATCGACTTCAGCTTTGACGTTTTTTGTTAATGGAAAAAAGGTAAGTTAAATTACTTCACATTTTTATTATTGTTAGTGTATAAAATTATATTGTTTAATTAACATATTTTATATATTCAATTAATGCAATGTTAAATTCAAAATATAATATTTACATTTAATCTAGTGTAACTATGGAAACTTAACGGAAATGTCATAAATTGATTAAAATATATTACACTCTAGCCATTTTTTACCGGTAAGATACTTCCTTTTAAAAATATTGAAATAATATAAGTTCTGAGCCAATGAATGTCGTTTATAATAAACGTGTTGAGATGTATCAATCAAGTGTGCGGCGTTAATGTTAGTAACGTAAAATTATCGATGTTATTTATATAAGATTATTGTTGATTGGTATGTGGCAGTATATTCTATAATAATTTATCGAGATAAAACAATCGTCAATTTTTTCCATATAAATATAAAATATGATTTAAAGCATTAATGTAACTGGTATATTTAGACAATTATTGATCGTGGAGGTATAAATTACAATTAATAATTAGATAATGTTTTTCAGATTGAAAACTGTATGGGATATTTTTACATTTACGTAATTAGCAGTAATTATACAGCATCACTTGTTTTGAGCAATTATCATTTTAAAAAGTAAACATTACGGGCAATAATATATCGCGTTTTTGTAGTTTTGTCGCAATATATATGTTGTTTGACGCATTCCGTAAGTTTATATGGACTTAAATTTGGATTTTTAGTATTTTCTTCAACAAGAGGCTTTATTTATAAGTAATTACTGTTTCTAGGGTGAACAAATAAGATAAAGATTCTATTATAGGTTAATGAGTACCATTATCGGTACAATTAAAGAAAATAAAACATTTAAATGATGCAAATAAACCTCGATTCGATTTCCTAATCATACGCTGATAACAATGGTTCTTGCTGATTTCTACAACTATTATTATATACGCATTTTTCGTTCAGAACGTCACAACAAATATTAATCGAGTGAAAAAATGAAGTTCATTCATCAGGACAATTGGTATTTTTAAAAATTGTAAATTGATATCAGATTTGATACTTGGTCAAATAAAATTGTAAGTATTGATTTATTCAAAAACTTTTTAATATTGTTATATATCCTACAGTAGAGGATTCATGCGAGGCTAAAGTCTCAAGCAAGGTAAATCATAATCTTTTATTATGTCGTAAAATATGCTTTTCGTATTTTTTAACATTCTCTATGGATTATGAGTGGTTTAGTGAAAATTCCCTCCCCAAACGTAAACACTTTTTAATTTAAAAAGCACATGATACATGTTACAACTAGTTTTTAACTATTACTATAAACCTATATACCTTCATCTTGATCCTAAAGTTCAGATCCAAGATTTGAGGCCTACTCTTTATTAGCATTTACTAGATGTACCTTCACAGATGTACTCCACATAGTTTTAGTTTACTATTACAGCTAAGTAGTTGTTGGAGTAAAATAAATCGCACATGATTAATGATTGAGGTTTTTAGTTGTTGAATGATTAGAGTAACTGAAACATTAACTTATATTTCATAGTTGATATATATCTCAATTAAAGTTTCAAGGAGATACATATGTTGCAAGATACATGTGTAAAGCCCATATTTCGTTTTGAAAAGGTTCACTATTGCTATTATTTTGAAGATGTGTTGATCATTGTCACATGTGTGGAACAAATCTGATCATTTGGCCAGTTATTGTTTGACGTCTTAATATAATCTTAATATTGTTTGTAGGAAATTTATACCCCATAATAAATATATTCTTAAAAAAGTATGTTGTACATTTATTTTTCATTTAACCAGCTAAATCTGTAATGAAATATTATAAATCGATATTTTATTGTATATTTTTCTTCATAATATATACAGATCCAGGATGACCAGGTGGATCCCGAACAGACCCTGTTGCAATATCTGCGAACAAAACGTATCCTTTTTCTGTTAGTTCAGTAATATTACAAGAATGAATTCATTCAAAATTCCTTACATCGTAGACAGTAAGATTATGTGGAACGAAATTGGGCTGTGGAGAAGGGGGATGCGGCGCTTGTACCGTTATGGTGTCCAGATACGACAGAGATAATAGAAAAGAAGTGTATCCTTTTTTTATTGGAATATAAGCTTGGCAAGAAAGGCGGTGTTGTATTAAACACCGTTGAAACCTTTTTGACATGAAAAATTTATTATATATTATTTAGATTACAACCTATAAGTACATAATACCATGTTATACATACTATATGTTAGATGAATACTTTGCTAATGGTCTTTTATCGCAAGAATCTAAAAGCTATACATTTATTTTTGTTAAGAGTTTAATAAAAATGTACTGTGCTAAAGTTTTGTCGCGTAGTGTATTTGTTTAGGATATATAAGGGGAATAAGAAGTTCAATTTTTGATGATTACTTAATAGAGGGTAAATTTGTTTTGACAAATGTAAAACATTAACCAATACCCTTTTACAGAACGTATTAGGTACTTGCATGAATTTTGGCCATTGATATTTATTGGTGAAAAAGTGAAGTACCAATATATATGTAAATATCTATTAAACAGTCTAATCAATTGTTAAATGCGATAGTTTTAATATTTCTGTTCATTTTTTAATTAGTTTAACAGTTGACGAATCAACTGTTTCTATATGTGTACGTACAATGGGAAATATTCAAAAGGAGGGAAAATGGCTGCCATACGAACTGCTTCAAAATTGGATCAACACAGAAGCGACATATTATTAACTATAAAATCTTGTTGTTTATACTGTGGGAACAGTAAGGTGTGGTGAATTACGAGCTGCTAAAACCGAATGAAACTGTTACAAGGGACGTACCGATGTCATTTGAATAAATTAATGACGTATTGTTGAAAACAGACCAACAATAGTGAGTAACAGAAGTTATTCTCTTGCACGACAACGCAGGAACGATGCAGCTGCTCCCAACCTATTTAGACATAGGGACTTTTGATTACTACTTGGTCGGATCGATGCAGCATGGCTTGGCTGGCATATGATTTTGGAATAACTGCTAAACGAAAACTGCCATATTACCAGAAATACAGGAAATAATTAAGGGAGATAATTTCTCAGTAAATGCCTTATCATAATATATGCAAAAATGATCATAATACATGCGAGCACCTAGTGTTAATAACCTAATATTCCTACTCGATATACCTTATTTACAAGACATGATTCCTTCTGATTGCTACTTCATCATCTATGTACTATATTTTTATAAAAGACTTAAAAATTACGAGTATGTTAAAAATGGCATGAGCATAACTGGAAAAACTGACTGAGATAAAAACTGAGATTGAAAAAAACAAACTTAATATTATTTTCTTGCCAACAGAACAAAAGCAGAAGAATTTTTAATTCAATAAAATCATCCAAAAATCGATTTTGTTTTCTTTAATAGTAAACAGACATATACCAGTAAATGCCTGTTTGGCTCCAGTGTGTTCTATGCACGGCATGGCCGTGACTACCGTAGAAGGTATTGGTTCTACTAGGACTCGTCTGCATCCTGTTCAAGAACGAATAGCTAAAGCTCACGGTTCGCAGTGTGGTTTTTGCACGCCAGGTTACAATTAAGCAAAATATTGACGCTTCGATCTCACTAAATTTTCTCCCTTTCAGGATTTGTAATGTCCATGTATACGTTGCTCCGTCAGATGCCTAAACCCAATTGGGATGACTTGGAAGAAGCGTTTCAAGGTAATTTGTGTAGATGTACCGGATATCGACCCATCGCCGAGGGATTTAAAACATTTCTGGAGCCATGGGAGACGACCAGGAATGGACGAGAGGTGAACGGGAGGAACGGGGTTTGTGGCCTTGGTGATAAGTGCTGTAAAGTAACCGGTACCGTTAATGAAGTGAATGGTAAACACTTATCCTCAATCTGTTAGTTTTTTGTTAAATAATATTTTTAACAGGTACCAGCCAAGACGAATCTATGGACGAACGCCTGTTCAAAGTAGAACAGTTTATTCCATACCATCCCACGCAGGAACCTATATTCCCCCCCGAATTGAAATTATATGATTTATATGATCGCCAAAATTTGATTATAAACGGGAAAAACGTTACATGGTAAGACCGGAGGAATAGAATTTAATGAATCCATTCAAAGTTTAAACCATATTATTTTACTTCAACAGTATTAAATATAACAAGTCTTCTTTGTATCGATCGTGGTATTTTTTATGTCATTATAAATGTTTTCCAAAAAATATTATTTGACTGTGTTTTGTACAAACGCTATTCTTAGCTCTCTATCTCAAGGGTTTGAAAGAACGGCTTGAAGCACCAAGTTTGGAGTTCAATATGGTAATGCCGCTGTCAAATCAACATCCTTCTTTCGATGGGGCATCTTTGTATTGTCGGAAAGATGGGAAAAAGTGGTAGAAAATGAAGGAAAATATTCTGATAAATATATGCTGTACCATTACTTCTTAATAAATGCCTTTTCGCCAAACCTCTGCCTATTTCCTAAACTCAAAGAATCGTCTCGAGAACATTATTTTATTGATTAAATTTAATATGGAAACAATAAACAACTCAACAAAACAACAAAACTTTAATAACGTTTAAATAATATTTCAAAAATTCTTATTATTTCTTAATAACAGTAGTATTATTAACACATGGGTTGAAAAATCCCAGGCGTAACAAATAAAGCGCGTTTTTTTTTGTTTAAAATTGGCTTTTTTCATCAACGTAATCTCTATCAAGAGCCACGCAATCATTTCAGTGTCGCTCTAACATTTCAATACCACTTTTGTGAAACGATTTCCTCAAAATAGGCCTGTCACCAGCTGCTGTCCACTCAGATGACGATCGTTTTGATTTTGGAGTGAAGTGATGGATCCATTTTTCATCAGTGGTCACATATCGACGCAAAAATTCCAGATTGTTAAGTTTAAACATAGCCAAACACTGGTCAGAATCCTCAACACGTGCTTGTTTTTGGTTAACAGTCAGCAAACGTGGCACCCATTTTGAACAGAACTTTCTCATGTCAAATACTCATGAAACATAAAACCAACTTCTTTTGATAACTTTACGATGTTAGCTAACTCACGCAACTTCACTTTTCGATCATTCAAAGCAATTTTGTGGATTTTTTTGATGTTTTCTGTCGCTACCACTTTATTTGGACGTCTACTGCATTCCGCATCCTTGGTGTCTCTACGACTATGTTTGAAGTTAGAAATCCACCGTTTTATTGTTGTTTTTGATGGAGCGGAGTCCTCATCAGGAAGCAGTGTAAAATTAAAACACGAAATTGTTTTTGATCCATTGTTTTGAAAATAACAAAAGTAGTGACACTCTTAGTACAATTGCTCACAAAATTATGAGTAGTATCATGAAATTTTGACAGCTTTCTTTTGAAGGTTAGTACTAATTAATAGTGCTAGAATAATTGGTTAATAAAAGGTGTGACTTTAAAAATATATTTAGTGTCGAAAAACAGTATTCGCGACCCAAAAACATATCTCGTTCAGTTTTTGTTGTTTTACCTACCGTCAAATAATTTCCTCACTAATTAACTTAAAATTATTCGAAATTTATATTTTGTTTTCATATTATGTTTTGTTTATATGAAATGACTTGTAGAAAATATTTGCAAATGAAAATACTTTAAACATCAATAACTCTAGCCTGCCTTCATGGTTATTATTATTGAGCCAATATCGATTTTCTTTAATATATGGCGTAAAGGTTATATGAGTAATATTATTTAAGCGAATTATATCTAGTGAGCGACCGAAATCGTTAAAATTAGTATTAATTTTTTAACTTGGTTTAAAAGTGACAAACCATATTGTTTTAGGTACCGACCAACAAGTTTTAACGACTTGTTGGATTTGAAATTTACTCATCCTGATGCTAGAATTATCGTTGGCAATACCGAAGTTGGCGTGGAGACTAAATTCAAGAAAATGTTCTATCCGGTACTCATACAACCTTGTGGCATCAGAGAGTTAAATGGTATGGAGGAAACTGAAACAGGTGTCAGGTAATAAATTAGTTATCTTGAATAAATTATCTTGGGTCTTGAAGATTGCTCTTGACGTTTAATCAATTGTATGATAATGATATTGGAATAATATCGATTAATGGTAAAGCAGCTAAAAACAATTTTCACATCGTTATATTTACAGAGGATGGACAAAATAATATGAACACTTGATATATATATATATATATATATATATATATATATATATATATATATATATATATATAATATTTAATTATTAATAAGGCGTTAAGCTACCATTTGCTTTTAAAATAGCTGCAGTTATTCTCGAAATCACTGCTGACTAGATTCTATCGGAGTGTTGTCCTGTTCTTATACAAAAACATCCTCAAATTGTTTCAATGATGTTGGAGATGGAATCTACTCCTCACTGCAAAACTCTTCATAATGGTTCAATAACGTTGAGGTCTGGGGATTTCGCCGGTCAGGGACGATGTTTGATGATACTCTGATGCCCCTCAAACCGAGACTGAACCATTTTGACTATGTGTATGGGCGCATTATCATTTTGGAATATGAGGAATATATCATTGAGGATGTCTAGATTTGCAGTAATCTGGACAATGATATGAGTGAAAGGACCAGCTTAATACCACGATGTTTCCTCCCAAATCGGAAAACGGAATTTCTCCCATGCTTCCCTCTATATATAAACCTTGCCGTTTTTCGGAAACAATGTAAATCACGATTCACCGGACCATATCGCATCGTTGTACCACTTTTTCGCAGATTAGCATTGGCTTCCGTTATAAAAGGTTTCGTAATCTGTCACATTAATGTTAGCTTTGTGGAGCTCCCGCCGTACTGCTTGTACTGTTTGTGTGTAACATTATTTTCACGGAAGCAGTGTTGCTAATATGCAACAAGATGTTCTCGCAATGTTACCACATCAATTTTGACTTTTGGTTTACAACGTTTGCCGATTTATAATCTCGAATTATTATCACCACTGCTTTGAAGAATTTTGTACATTTGACAGGAGGGTCAAACAGTACCAAAACAAATCGAATTTTTATACTAGATTCGGATACATGTTTCGACGCATCAGACAGCATTCTGTCTCTTTTTTAACTAGTAAAATGTGAAGGAAAAATTTACTCCAAGTTTAAAACGAATTGTACGTTTTTTTACAAACTGCATTTGGCAGTATAATCGAGGTCATGTTTATATGTTTATGTTTATTGGAAGGACTACATATTGAAGGGTTTTCATAATTTGTCTATCCCCTGTATATATCAAAGTATTTAGAATAGAAGAAGGAAGAATTTAGCCATATAGTACATAGATATTTAACTTTATAGGTTACATTGGAGAATTGTTTCGCGATATCATCTAACTAGATGACATTGCGATCGCCTTTGCGATTTCGCGTCCTTTCATTGGTTTGTTTGATTTGCTATTGCTAAGATCCAAGGAGAGATTTGATTGGTTTATTTGAATTTCTCTGATAAACTTACTTTTAGTTTTTATCAGACGTTTCCTGTTTCGGACAACATTTTTTTGTTTTTTTCGGGTTGAGAATTTTTCTATGTTCATCTTCATCCTAAGAAGTAATGTGCATACGGATGTATAGAAATCATAGGTTCTACTTCAAAAAGGATTTATCAAGTTAAAATTTTTACTATATCTGGATTTAGCATAAGACAAATTGATGAATATTATTATGAATGCTACTAGACATTTCGCTGACTAGTTTAAAGTTATCGGTCCTTCACAAACGGATCTTAGCCATTATTATTTATTATTATATTTATATCTGTGTACATACTTTCATTACGGGTTAGTCACATGATGCCACGGTTCAGCGTCTGACGGATAGACTGTTTAAGAATCAATCAAATGCTGTAACAACAGAATATTGTCTTTGTAGGTGCCTATAATAGACATTTGAACTAACCAATCAAAGTCATTGAATGGCGATCAAGATAACATTTACAAAGTGGACAACGTGAAATTTTTCATCAGGTTCTTACAGTATAAATGTTATAATTCAAATCAAATACCATACCCATTTTTATGATGCTTTGGTTTCTTTACGAGTACATATGAATTTTCGTTAACTACATGTATAACAGTTTTGTTTATTTACCTATATTCAAGACGAAAAATGAAAGAAGATTCAAGAAGAAAATATGGCATAGAAAATAACAAATGAGTCACACTATAACTATATATTTGATGTTAAAGGAATTGATGTCTTTTAAATGTTTTTTTTATTAATATTTTAGGATAGGAGCTTCTGTTACTTTAACAGAATTGCGAAACTACCTAAAAGAACAAATAGGGAAGCAGCCAACCGAAAAAACTCGTATTTTCACTGCTATCGTGGACATGCTGTTTTGGTTCGCTGGTAAACAGATACGAAGTGTTGGTGCCATCGGAGGTAAATCGCATCCAAAACTTGCCACGAGTGATTTGAGGAATTTTTTTAAACCACGAAATTTGTTTTTAGGGAATATAATGACAGGAAGTCCTATATCGGATATGTTGCCCATATTGATGGCTAGTCGTGTGGTTCTTGATGTATATCATAAGAGGAATGGACGCAGAAAGGTGGTGTTGGATAATAACTTTTTTACAGGTAGGTTTCTTTTTAATCTGTGTGACTGTTTAAATATTACAGTAAAAAATTATATTGTATATATTAAAGACGTGCTTATAATAGTATTGTCTAATGTAAATTTTAATAGAATAATGTTGAATTAATTCATTTTGATTTTGTAGTGTAAAATGAAGTATTTTTCGGATTTTTCTGAGAATAATGGGCGCTCATACTCATTAAAATTATGATCTCAAAATTAATATTTCTTCATTCTGCAATAATTGGTTGAGCATCAACTTTGTTGAATGTTCATACATAGTTATGGGCAAGAATTGTCAATGGTATGATGCGATTAAAAATTAAATTTAAATTTGAATTTCCGCATATTTGAATCTGTTGTTAAAATATTCTTTAAGTATCCAATAGGCTTAGACTGAGATGAATCAAAAACTTGTGGCCCTTAGATAGGCATACTGAAAATTTTAAACTTGCAGTTTATCGATAAATATTACATTTGGAGTCATTTTGATAATTAATATATATAATTATATAATTCGATTTATATTAACGTGATGTTGACATTTTCAAAATAATATTGGGCATTTTTGGGTATTTTCATAAAAATAAAAGAACTGCTCAATGAAATTACGTGTTTTTGATCGGAATATGCGATAATCGAAAAAATTGGAAATAATTGTCGTGTTTCTGTTGGTATAATGACGGTTTCTCCCAATGCTCAGTTCAAACATTTGATTGAACTCTTTAATTTTTTTAATAAAGAGGAAAGTAAAGTTTTCTGTAAATTGTGTGGCATTGGCTCGACATTTTAGTGAAAAAATGACACATGATAAAATGTGACGTCGGATGATGGAGTTTCGACATTGTCATCTTTTGTACTCTCGTCAAAATTAATTCATAGTTATTATATAGGGGTTTTCAATAAGATCGAATGGATGTTCAAAGTCTGTATAAGTCATATTGTTTTAGCCGCATTTGTTTAACGTGCTGTTTATATTTCAGTTACTGATTCCAAATCACTATGGCGCGAACATCAACTTACACGATTAAGCAGCAGGTTTATTATACTACACACATATTACACCTAGTTAGTTACACCTAACTACAATAATCTAATAATTTTCATTGATGTTGTTCTTGAAGCCCAGATATAATATATCAGAGCTAAGCTTAACTCCGGTAATTTATTTTCTCTTTGTCTTTTGTCTCTTCCATATCCGGGTAAGACCACTGTCGTCGAGCCGTTGTAATAATTTGACCGTTTTGTGTCCACACAATCTCTCTTGATTTATTTTCGCTAACCAGTTAATTTCTTCGCTAACCGTTGGTACCCTTAGATCTTTGTGGATGTCCTCATTTCTAATATACCACGAGACGTTAACAATAGTGCTTGGGCATTTTCAACTCTGCTTTGGAAAGTTTAGGACATGTTAATATTAGATTTATTTTTGTTAGCACTGGCTTCAAAATTTGCTTGTCAAGTATTAATTCGGATTGTATCCAAGCAATCGCTACATTTTTTTTGAGTGGAATTGCTCTAGAAATTCACATGTGTAGACTTCATAGCATTCGATTCGCCCTTTCTCAGTCCATTCAGTATTGTTATGGAGCACTATTGCACTCTATTTACAGTTACAGTTACATTTATAGTTACAGTTTGTTTGTTGTTTCAATATTGTTACTTGTGCCCCGTAGTGCCGACCAGTTCACCAGTAAATGTAGCTATTGTTAGTCTTTCAGATTTAGGGATATCACTAGAGAGTAAACACAATATTGGCCCGAAGACACTACCCGGTAATACACTCGAAGAAAGGGGTTTCAAATCTGAATATTCCTATTTTATCATGAAATTACGATAGTATTTGGGGATCTGGCTCATCTGCCCAGTAAATTCTTTTGCCAACTTGTATTCGTGGCCATACTTTGCCATACTCTATCAATGGTTTGATGCACGCCTAGAAATAGGTTTATTATACTAGGGAGTAAAAAATATGGTCAATGGATATTCAATATTTTCTAGATTTGTTGTACAAGAGAAAAAAAACCAAAAAGGTCATTATTTCCGAAAAAATATCGATTTGCTGAAAATATATCGATGTTGTTTAATATTTGATCAACGATCGATATTTATTTTAACAATTTATTAGTCAATCATTTAGTAATAAGGCGAATTGCTGGATGAATGGTTTTGTTAACAAGCATAATTGCCATATTGAACCATGTTGACCAACACTAGATTGCTATTTGGTGCAGATTTTGAGCCAGCGGCGTCATTGCTTTGTATATTTCCATAATTTCAGCGACAAACGCTGCGATGATAACCTATTTCTTTTGGTTCATATTGAACAGCAGATATATTATATTCTATACATAGAGGGGATAGACAAAATAATCTGAACACCATGCAATATAGTACGTCTTATAGCATATGGCAACACTGTTTCCGTATCAATAATGCGACGCGCATCTGTTGCTCAGTTTATATGTCAAGTCCTGTAGTTTATATTTTAGTCAGTATTATATATTATGTTTTGTGTGGGTTAAAACAAGCGATCGGTGAAAATGTGATCTCCCAGACTTCGAAAGAAAATAAATTGTTGGTGCTGAAACGGTAACGGAAATGGCAGCATACATGAAATATCACTAGTAAGTCATTATCGACGAACAGGAATAATGGGCGAAAAACAAAGTTAATTTACAGAGATCGACGAACATTAAAGAGGATTGTTGCCAAACAACAAAAAATTACCTCGGCAAAAGTCATAGCAAAACTCAACATTCATTTTTGTAATACTGCTTAAACATAAACAATACGGCGGGAGTTCTAGGGCTGACATCCATGAAGAGCTATGATTGCGATACCCTTTATAACGAATGCTAAGCTGAGAAAGTAGTGATGCAACTACCATAAACCTGGACACTTTATTATTGAAAATATGTAGAATGGTCCAATGAATCATCGCTTATGTTGTTTTCTACAAATGACCGAGTTTATCCGGATTGCTTTCTTTCTACACTCATGTATGCAGGAGGTTTTGTTATTACTTGGGCGGCAATATCCTGATATTCAGCTGGTCCTCTCATTTGCATGACTGACCAGAATGATGAAGTTCTTACTATGACTAACATATTGCTGTCAAACACTAACATATTCTAAGGTGATAGATGTGTACATATATACAGCTAAAATTAGATTCGAGGACCATCAGAATATCATGAAACAGCTTCTCTTGCTACCACAATCGCCAGATCTCAATATAATTTAATCATTAAGGGAAGTTTTAGAAGTATTGTGAAGAATGGATTTCCATTTTCAACATTATTGAAGCAACTGGCGGATATTTTTGTGCAAGAATTAGATACCATTCCTTTGATGTTACTCTGAGACCTTACGAACTTATTCCGTGGAGAATTGCAGCTGTTTTGAAAGCAAATGGCGGCTCAATACTTTGTTGTGTTAATAATAGATATTCGTAATATGCCTGCAACTAATATTTTAACAGTTCACACAGAGTTTGTTATTGAAAACACACGAAAAAAAAACATTGAAACTACGCGGTCTTAAAATTATTATTTCATTGACCTGTGTTAATAATGAAATTATTAATTTTTGTTAACAATACAGGATATAGAAAAACCCTAATACAACCCGATGAAGTATTGGAAGCAATCCACATACCTTTCTCCAACGAACATCAATACTTAAAGGCATATAAACAAGCGAGACGGCGAGAAGATGATATCGCTATCGTCAACGCAGCTGTTAACGTATCCTTCGTACCGAACACGAACACAGTTTCCATGTTACGTTTGGCTTTTGGTGGGATGAGTTTCAAAACTGTCACGGCATTAAGAACAGAGGAGAACCTCGTTGGTAATCATATTCATCACATTAAGCTGACGTTGAAATTTGTACAAATATTATTAATGTATTTTAGGTAAACCATGGCTGAAATCGACTTTGAAGGAAGCTTGTTCGCTGCTGCTTGAGGATTTACCACTGAGCCCTTCCGCACCCGGCGGTATGATCCAGTACAGAAAGTCTCTGGTGCTAAGTTTGTTCACCAAAGCTTTTATTGCTATCGCTAAGGACCTTCAGGGTAAAGGTATCAAGAGCGATCTGGATTTGATTGAATTCGATGGAGCTACGGAGTTGTCACATGTGCAACAGAAGAGTTCGCAATATTTCACGGTGGTACCCGATAAAAAAGGAACAAATGACCTTGTTGCAAAGCCTCTTGGTCAGAATTGATTTATAACTTTGGATTATATAGATGTAATCAATGCCCGATTTATTGCAGTTCACTCATCGGCTATGAAACAGGCTACTGGCGAAGCTGTTTACTGTGACGATCTGCCTTTCTTCGAAAACGAGCTTTTCCTGGCTTTTGTGACTAGTACTAAACCGTATGCGAAAGTTCTATCCGTCGATTATGATGCTGCATTACAGTTACCTGGAGTTCGTGGTATTGTTAGCGCCGAAGACCTGGCGAGTGATAAGAACGTGTGGGGTTGCGTGACCCATGATGAGAAAGTTTTCTATAACGATCAAGTGACTAGCCAGGGACAAATTATTAGTAAGTTGAGTGATGTTAATAATATTCGTCTACAGTCTATCCAAAGTTATTTTGCATATACGTCATCTAAATTTGTGACGTCAAAACGTCGCAATGTTGCCGTATCAACTCTGAGTTTCAGTTCAGTTTTGGTTTTGACAAAAAGTTTTTTGGTACAACAAAATTCTAATCTAAATAAAATAATTAAAGAAAATACTGTTATCAAATATAGTTTATTTTAACAATATAGTAAATCTAATGCATATATTATCGAAGGACTTCAAAATACAATTAAGTACACATTTATAATAGTTTATAGGTTAGGGTTGTGTTTGATTATATTTACATTCAACTTTTTCCATACCACCTATGAGTTAGAGAGTTAGTCGCGTTTATATTTGTATCTCCTGGAGACCACCTAATTAATAATTGTATATCCAAGTAATATATTTTACTTTCATTAGAGTGCATATTTACCTTTTATGCTTAGTTCTTGTGTCAGTGTTTCCTTGTAAAGACATTTTAGTATCACTGTATTTCTCCTTCATTTGTTCTGTTACTACTTGTATACATTTTGATAAAACTAGATTTAATCACTGCGTTCTCCTTCATGTATTCGCCATCCAAAGTCTTATTATCGATTCCTGTTTCCAGCATGAAGAACAATACATCTACGATGAATTATTAATAAATGTTTTGACTAATAAGCTTTTTCCATCAACTTTTGTTGTCATAACGCTATTTTTATGTTGGTCCCATTCTGAAATATCCATGTTTTATCCAAATACATAAATTGAAAAAATAAGTCCTCCTTGATTTTATTATATGCTTTTAATAATTGTATTCTTTTAAAATCAATATCCGGAAGTTCCACTAGACTTTTCCAGTTCCATGACTCTTTGATACTTTTCAGACTAACATTTTCCTTTATATAATATTGATATAATTGGATTAAATTATGTTTGTATGGAAAAACTACTCACTGTGTTTATACATTTCATATATTTAATCTTTGATAGAGCTAACATCAAACTGATCTTGATTATATTTTTAATTTTTTTCAATATGTGACAGTGTCCATATTAATATTCAGTGCAGCTGCAACACGCTAAAAATATTGTCAAAAAAAATCGCAGCAAATTAGTTTTTAACAGTAAAAATGATTGAAAAATGGCAAGAGGGGATCTCCATTATATCGTTCGTGTTCAAAGTAAAGTGTTCAAAGATTAGAGACGCAATCTGTTCTGTCTGGCTTCGAAATTTTTAATCAGAGTAATAATAAACAGCGATTTGAAAATGTTCAAGACAAGCAAAGCATTAAAAGCGTTTGCCGGTTTATAACCTCTTATCACTATTGTTTAGAAGAATTTTGCATATGTTTGACAACCGGACGACTTTGACAGGATAGTTCGATTACATGTTCGTTACATGTTAATTCAGCCATACGATTTTATCTCACAAATTTACAAATTGCGGCAGACAATACAAAATTATATTAAAAAAATTATTAAACATTTATATGACGTATGTACAAAATCACTTTAGATAGACTATATGTAGTCTTTTCTAATTTTTAATATCATGTGCTTGCTTTTATATATATATATATATATATATATATATATATATATATATATATATATATATATATATATATATATATGGATATGTCTTGCAATCAATTGAAAAAATTGAAATCTATTGAAATAATTACAATTTTTTATTAAGCTTTATATGATTTCGTCCTTTTTGTGGGGCGCGAGAATAGAAAGCACTAAGAACGCTTGCTTGCATGCTTTCATATAAAATAATATGAATAAATCAAACAAATTTATATTTAAGGTATGCTCGATCCATAACCATGTGGTCTGGTATTGTCATGCTGTAAGTTGAATTTGTTAGGTCGCTGTTTATATTGATTTCTTGTCTCCCTATCCCGCTTCAAAAGTATTAATTGCCATCGACATACTCAACAGTAATAGTTTCAAATGATTTCATAATATACCTCTTTTTCTTGATACTACTCATCACACTTGGTGCAACGAATATATCATATTGACTGATTTATCCGATGAATCTGCCTTATATCGTTTTGTTTAAATTTTTTGCATTAGTAGAGATTCGCTTCAAATCCCCATCTTTTTGTGGTTTTTCATGCTCTGTGTTATAGTTATATATCATAATTATTTGCAAGTGATATCTGTTGTGCTTATCCTAATGTTTTAAAGTCAGCGATATATTTCTCGTATACTATCGCAGTAGTCAGCGATATATTTCACTATTGCAAGAGAAATTTATTATAGTGTAGTATACTCTCGTAGACGCCTACTATCGAAATTTCAGCCGAATCGGACTCGCAGTTTTGTTTTGATCACCTGTGGAAGCGGGTGTGTCCGCGGATTTAAAAAAATAAAAAAGAGCAATATAGATCGGTGATTCGATTCTTGTTTTTGGAGGGGAAATCGCGCAGCTAAATTAAAGGGCGCTTGGATGTTGTATACGGTGACTCTTGTCCTTCGATGGTGACCATCAAAAATTGGTTTAATGAGTTTCAATGTGGTCGCATGTCGGTTTTTGATAAGCCATGCCTAGGTATCCTGAAAATGGAAGATAACATGACAAAAATCCACAATCTTGTATTGGCAGACCACTGATTGAAGGTGCACGGGATAGCTGAGACAGTAGGTATCTCAAAAGACTGCGTATCTCATATCCTGCACGAAATTTTAGCAAGCTGTCGGTGCGGTGGGTGCCGCATTTGTACACTCTGGACAAAAAGCGCAAGGGATGTCTGCGCCGTTTCGTGACCGGCGACGAAATATGGATGCATTGGTACACCAGAGACTAAGGAACAATCGAAACAGTGGATTTCACCCGGCAAGCGTTCTCTGAATAAGGCAAATACTGTCCTATCGGCTAGAAAGGTGATGTCTACCGTTTTCTGGGATTGACAAGATGTGTCTACATCGATTACCCGGAAAAGGGAAAATGGTCACAGGGCTGTACTATTCTGAATAATTGGGCCGATTCGATGCCGAATTGCAGAAGAAACGGCCTTATTTGGCGAAGAAAAAAGTGCTTTTCCACCATGACAACACACCGGCTCACACATTCGCACTCGCCACGGCCAAATTGTTCGAATTGAACAACAAAGTTTCCAGATTTGGCTCCGTGTGACTTCTTTTTGTTTACGAACTTGAAAAAGTCAGTCGCCGGCCAGAAATTTGAGTCGAATGAGAAGATCATCGCCGCTACGGAGACCCATTTTGTAGACCACGAGAAAACTTATTTTTTAGTCGGGTTAAAGAAGTTTTTAAAGTCGGCTAAGCATATCGAGCCAAAACTAGACTATGTTCAGAGATAAATCGCCACTTTTCCAAAATTTTCGTTTTTCTTTTCGTGTTTTCAAATGTTGCCATTTAATGGTGTAATAAATACAAACGTTAACATTCGTGAAGTCTATTTTTAAAAATATTGATTCACATTTGATCACATAATATATACTTACTATGACTTTTGAATTTTAAAATCCATAGTTGCCGTTGTTGCTGATGATCCAAATATTGCAAGAAAAGCCACTCAGTTAGTCAAAGTAGAGTATGAGGATTTATCTCCGGTTCTTATAACTATTGAGGATGCCATCGAACATGAGTCCTATTTCGGTAATCCACATAAGGTTATAGAACGCGGACATAAACTAGATGAGGTATGTTGAGTCCATTTTTTTGACGATCTAGTTTCAGAGTGTTTTACTCCGCATAGGTATTTAGGAATGCACCTCACATCTTAGAAGGCCAATGCAGAATGGGTGGTCAAGAACACTTTTACTTTGAAACTCACGGTCTTATTGTGGTTCCGAAAGGAGAAGACGATGAAATGGATATATATTCATCAACTCAGAATCCAACAGAATTACAGGTAATGGTTAATTGGAGATTAGTATAACTGTAGTAGTTATACGAATCATAGTAAATATCCAAAACATAAAATATAAATAAATATATTTTATTTTGATTGATTTCTCAGTAATACATATTGAAGTAGAAAATTGATATAAAATCATGTTTTACTCCATATTGTTTTACTCCATTGAAGTTGAAACAATTCAATAAGTTGATATAACAGTCTGTTAATAATTTTAAATACTTTTAAGAAAAGCATGTATTCAAAGTATGTCTCAATTAGCACCAGCCTTCTTGGTGGTTAGTGCTTATGGAAGTTACAATAGGATAGGTCTGGCCCATCACAAAGAATCTCATTGAGAAGTGTTAATAACAAAATGTAATTCAAGAGTCTCACCTCATATATATGTCTGTTCCTATATAGAATGATACTTTATGTAACATTATATATTTTTACTTTATTCACATCGTGTATCACTCTTCAGTCATGTATCAGGTAGCAACTTCATTGAATGATTGCTTCAATTTTTCAATACCTGACATTAGTGGTTCAGACTCTACGTAAATCTTGCCGGGCTACTTTTTAATTTCCCTACTGGACTACTACTTTTAAACCAAGTATTTTTTAAGTACTTGATAATGATTTCACTTTGCCCAGATAATTTCCATGCTACTCACGAATATTACTTCGTAAAATACGAGCATAATAAATTTAAAGATACTACCAATAGGTATGCACTTTTATTAGTGGTGAAAATTTCAGACAATGTAAATAAACTAACCTGTTATTAATGTAACCTGTAATAATTCTATGGTTTTGATATTTTTCGATATAAATAATTGTTTTTCATTGAGTATTTTTATACAGACGCTAATCATGGAACGCTCAAAATTGAATTTTTTTCAAAACTCATTATTTGTGTTGCTTGTTTTAAAGAAATCTGCTTCTGAAGCTCAGCAAATACTTTTAAAAATTTTATTGTAGTGGTGCTTTATTAAATCTTAATTGTCGATTTTGGTTTCAACGATTTAAAAGTGGTATGACAAAAATCGGCCTGAGAACTAAAAAATTCGAAGACAATGAATAAAAGACTATTGGAAGATAATATTTATTATATGAAATTTTCATACACCTGCTCGGATGAATCGACAGTTTCCAGACGTTTACATACGAGGGGATAGATCCAAAAGAAGGGAAAATATTTATCACACGAAACTGTTACTGCCAGTTGTTTACCGATGTTGTTGATTGTTGTAAAAAAGTCTAGCAAAAGCGGATCACAGATGTTAAATCATCTTCTTGTATGTCAGCGTTTGGCTACACATTTCAAACATTTTGAAGGATACCACTTTCGACACGATATTGCCATTTTATCAGAAAGATGGAAAAAAGCTGTAGGAAATGATGGGATATAATCTGATTAATATGTATTGTATCGATTTTTTCAATAAATGCCTTAATGAAAGTGAAAAAAAAAGAAGATGAGAATACATGAAATATTATTTAATAAAAATTTGCTGGTCGTTTATTTGTTTTTAATTTATATAAAGTATTTGTAAAAAATTCATACAATTTTTAAAATTGTAGTCTTACTACTTGATTCTTATTTTTTTATGTTCAGTTATTAACGGCTAGTGTGTTAGGCGTGCACCAAAACAAGATTAACTGCATCGTTAAACGCTTGGGAGGTGGATTTGGAGGAAAGGAGACCAAGGCTGCAGTTGTCGGACTACCTGTAGCAGTAGCAGCAAGAAAATTCCAACGCCCGGTGAGGTGTATTTTGGACCGAGACGAGGATATGGTGATGACGGGTGGGCGACATCCGATCCTGATGAAATATAAGGTGGCCTTTGATAAAAGAGGTCAAATTCTGGGCTGTGAGGCTGATCTTTATTTAAATGGCGGATATTCTCAAGATTTATCATGGGGGGTAAGTCATCTACTACAACACGTCGTAATGTTACCGCATTAAATCTGACTTTTGGTTTACAACGTTTGATGGTTTAAGTAATAAGAATTTCGCAGACATTTGGCTACATGGCCCATATCGACAGTAACAACCCATTTCGAATTTTATAGACTGATTCTGTTATACATTCATTAGATAGCATTCTATTCCTTTTTATCTAGAATAAAATGAGGATTAAAAATCTGCTCTAACATTTAAACGCATTTTATATTTACAAACTGAAGTTGGTAATATATTCGTAGTCATCTATGACGTGCTTTGGCTGTTATTGGACGGGTTATATATCAATATATTATTACTGTCAAGAAAATATGTCATACTAGATGACTCTAGGTGAAATTCGTATCATCTATAAATATTTTGCAAATTTTATCCGACAATAACAGTAGCCACTTCGTCGATTATTGCTGAAATAAACTTCCTTGCATGCCGATCCGCAGGTTCTTTGTCAGGTCTGATGACCATATTATGGCTGTTAGGTGGCATTCGATCCAATGCTATTTCGAAGATATTCGCTCTTCTGTTTGATTATTCTGATGAAGAAACGTTTGTAGTTCTTAGGCTATATTTCGTTTCAGTTAGATTATAATATATATAAATAATTGGGTGGATGCGCCTACATCTGACGATGTATATATGGTTGCATAGTCGATATTAAAGTAGTTTCCTGTAAATTATAATAAACGCTACGGCGCATGCTCGTACTAATGCTACCCGGACAGGATGAAGGTCCCGCCATCTTGATTCATTCTGTGTTGGGGCTTTCACCGAGATGTTTGTCGAAATAAATAGAGAGTGACTCAATTGAATCCAGTGTTCTAATTGCCCAAACCTTCACCAAACCTTCGATTCTACACAATCGGTTCTAACAATATCGATTTCCGCATCCGGATTACCCATAAAATATATTTTTAAAAATTAATGATAATTAATGATTAATATTTAATTGTGGTTTTACTGCATATATCGCAATTATTCCATATTTTCTCGCTATATAAACCTTCTCTGAATTTCTAGAAATATTGCAAAACTTAAAGCAGTACAGTTTTCCAGTTTTAGCGAGACTAACCAACTCAATTAATTTTTATACATATAGATTATGCACATAAATCTGGAGCCATAAACTATGTATTTTTTCCACTTTCGGTTGTAGGTATGTGAAAGAGCTCTGTCTCATTTCGAAAACGCCTATTACATTCCCGCGTGCAAGGTTACCGGCAGGATATGCAAGACAAATATACATTCCGCAACCGCTTTTCGGGGATTCGGCGGTCCTCAGGGAATGTTTCTGGCCGAGAGCATCATTCAACACATCTCAGAGTACTTGAACATCGAAAGGCACTTGGTAAGCGAAGTAAACTTGTACAAAACCGGCCACTATACTCCTTTCAATCAAATTCTGGAGGATTGTACCGTAGAGAAATGTTGGAAAGAGTGTATTAAGATGTCAGATTTTTACAAAAGAAAGGATATAGTTGAGAAATTTAACCGGTGAGGATGTTCGGGGTTATTCATGTCTTTGAAAATGACATTTTGATGATATTTTAGTCAACACCGATACAAAAAGAGAGGTATCTCTGTAATTCCTACCAAATTTGGTATAGCGTTTGGAACAAAATTCTTGAACCAAGCCGGCGCTTTGGTCAACATCTACATGGATGGGACCGTGCTGCTTCATCATGCAGGTGAGCTTAACAATACTTTTTCTTTAATTTATTTTTTCTATTTACATATTGGATGCGAGAAAGATAATTCCGTTCTGTACTATAAAAAAAATAAAAACAAAATCTGTGTAGCGATCCGAATAATCGGAATATAAGGGGCGATTGTAACATTCTCCAAACAGTAACAGTGACAAAAAAAACGTTTCGTTTGATGCATTCAAAGCGTATGAGTGCTCGCTTACCTTTATTTGAATAAATGATATTTGTAGTTTATTTGCAGCCTTTTAGTGGTTGTTATCTATAGCTAGTTTTTAGAGTTTATATTTCATAACATGAAACTATTACTCGTCACATTTTTTTATCAACGAAATATTGCAAAATATGATGGAAAATATAACAAAAAAACAGTGGAAAAATATTGGGGGAATGTTACTGATTACTTTTTTTTAATTTTTAAAAAAGGCGGCCCAACATATATGTTAAATGATGGTTTCTGTTTTCTTCTTTTTAAAAAACTTTATTCTCTCGTATTAAAACTTGTTAAAATACGTTTAAAAATAGAATATAATTATAATAACTTATGTTCACTTGAACTACAAATAATAATATAAAATCTAGCGTTGGGAACTATCGACTGAAAACGCGTAACTGATATAATTCAGATAGTGTCATTTTATGGGCTTGCCAAAAATCCAATGGGTTTTCTAAACGCCCAATAAATGGAATTTCCAAATACTGCTTAATCTGTAAAGTTGCTGCAGTACTTGGAGTAGTTATTTCTTTCATTCTATTCAATTTTTTATTAAACTATCTTCAGATGTCAATACATTCTTGGTCAGTACTTGTGTCTTGAATTTCGAGTTGTGGAAGGAACTGTATTTGTATTTTTTGAAGTTACAATGGAAAATACCTCTTTTGTGATAACCTTTTGTATCGCCTCAGCATTATTTGCAATACCAAATCCTGCTTTTTTAAATCTAGGATCTAAAAATGATTTCCCGCATATTGTGTTCATTTCTAAAATTGCCGGTCTTTTATTGATGACATCTAATAGACAATTTTGTAATTTTTCCCCATTCACTTGTTAAAATCCTGGATTTGATGGAATGTTGCAGTCCTCTTATTAACGGTACAATTAAATATCATAGGATATCTTTCACCAGATAATTCAGTGATCATTATTTCAATGGGCTTTAAAAGTTGAACACATTCTGTTAAGATAGTCCATTCGTCAACAAATACAAGTCTTCAAGTCTCAAAATAAATTGTTGAATAGTAGAGATTTCTTATCAGAAAATGTATTTATTACAAATATTTAATATACTTTTATTCACCTCTTTACCGTTAATATTTTTAAAAGAAATTTAACAACTGCTACTCCAAAAAATTCTTCAAACCTTTTGGAATCCATGCAATTTCTGACACCTTTGGAACCTAATTTTAGTTTTCAAGATTTTAGGAAAAAAGTTTTGACAAACAAAAGGCTTGGACAAAAATGGTGAATGTTTATCAAAAAAAGTATTATATCAAAAAAATTAGTTATACCAAAGTATTACCTATTATGGCAGTCAAAAATATCTTACTCTTTATCATTTACAATTTTATTTTTTTGTCCTCGAATACTCGCGTTCCAAAATGCTGCTAGATTAATTTACAATATATAGTTATTCACAAGCGAACTACAAAAAAACATAAAACCACATATATTACATATAAATCTATATAAGCATAAGTTCGGCGCATTACTTTCAAGGTCGCAACTAGGACGAGAAGGCCAGAACGTTAAAAATCAGTCGAATGAACTAGTAGAACCGAAAATAGTAACTAAAAGCAAACGACTGAAACAGTCGATAGTAATAAAATCAGTCGGACCGAAAATAGCGACTGAAAACAGTCACTAGTAAAAACAGTCGAACCAAAAATAGCGACTGAAATAGTCGATAGTAAAAAGCAGTCAATTACTAAACAGTCGATTGTTCCCAACACTAATAAAATCATATAATATCACGGTTGCAACTGAACTGATGTTAACTGTTAGAAAGATGAAGTTGAACAACTGCGACTGGACGCTGGCGGTTGGTCTTATTCCGGGGGTTCGCCGACTGGGCGCCTGGGACTTCGTGGGAACGAATATTTGTTCTTGGTTCTGGTGGCTACATGATGTGGTGTGGGAACGACTCTTGTTGGAAACTAAGCCGTTGTGGTATTGAGTTGCTCAGTCTTATCTTGGTTTAAGACAAGGAATGCTGACGATATGTTTGGAACTACTATTTCGTATTTATTTAATAAATACAAGGTTACAATTTTTTTTATAACAGCTCCCCTTTTTAGAAAAATGTTAACGCATGGAGACTTTGGTTGCATCTTTTTTTCTGGTTCTTCCAGATGCATACTAGGTCTTTGGCGTGGAAGAATTTTTTTCCATTTTACTGTATATGCTGCAAGTTTGTTCTTTGGTGGGTAATTATCGTGTGTTATGGCCTTTTTGGTTTCTTGTACAACTTTTTTAGCAAATATAAAGTAGCACGAGAATAATAATAGTCACGATGGTAAATACCGTGAACCAACTTTGATGTTTTCATATAAATGGTTGATTTATATATACATCCAGTTGATTTGTATATTTGTTTAAATTGTGATTGGCTATATTTAAATCTTCAAAGTCTATTTAATTGATTTTTAGTGGTTTCAATTCTGGGCCTTTTTTTTTCAGAAGATGTTTACAACAATCGTAAAGTATTTGAATAGGTTGAAGTTGTTCGTTATGTTATCATAAACTATTTCTCGTTGTCCTTGAATTCTTGTGCTTACTACGGAAGCATTACATTCAGCTTGTAGTTTCAGTATATAGTTTGTTTGCATAATTTTTGTAACTATGTCCCACTTTCCACATTGTATTGTAATCGGCAATAGGTTTGAGATGATTTTCAGCTATAAATTCATATTTATGGTTTGATATTTGTATTTATATCAATTGCCATTACTATCGAATATTGTATATTATGTATATGTATTAATGTGTTAATAGCAAAATCAGTTTGAGATAGCATCCTTGACTTTGAGATCAACCATTTCATTTCCCTCGATTTTTATGTGGCAGAGGATCCAAGCAAGAGAAATATATCTACATAGTGCGGTTAATTTGTATCTATATGCGGAGTATTGAGTTTATTTATAAATATAAAAATGAAATGCTTCCCAATTTTGTGTCTTCCTTGCTCAGGGGCCATGTATTGTCGCAATTACTGATTGCTGATTATTAAGAAATATTACAGAACATATTTTTCTTGAAGTATTTTACAGCTTATATCTATCTATTGTTGAGTGGTTGTTTCGTTCAAACTGATGATCTGAAACTGAGAGAAATTGCTATAATATTTTTTACTTTTTTATTATTCCTTTTTGCTGGCATCATGGCATACCCTATTGAAAAATTACAAAAAATTCTTAATTTTTATCTGGCAAGCAATGAAACCGCGATGTTGGACGGTTCGAATCAGTAGTAGACGGTAGGTATTTTCATTCCTTTTAGATCTATCCCATCACATGTAAATGCCTGGAAATAGTTAATTCATTTGCATTAACTGCTAAACTGTCTTTAACTTCTGTGACAGTTTGTTCTAGTCTTTCATTTAATTCATTGGCTCATATATCAATATGCGATATGACGGAATAGAATTACATTGTCAAACACATATAGAAACTTATCAGTGAGTTTCGGCAGCGGATTTCTTCAAATCAAACAATAAAAATAATGAAAATACAAATTTGGCAGTTCCATGATTATTGTCCATATTCGCTGACTAACCCAACAATACTAACTGGAAAGTCGATATTGTATTCAGAGAAATGCCAAAACCATCGAATTTAAGATTTAGGTTAGTTTGCTTAAGATTACACAAGTTCGGTTCAACTTTTGGACCAGAGCAGATGAGAACATCATTAGGAACTTGTTTTTGTAATGTGAATGTACTTCCGAACGTGTAAAAATGCAGACACAACGTTACGAAGTCAATTCAAAATGTTTTTATTATGTTTGTGGATATTGTATGCTCAGTAAACGTGACTTCATTATGCAAAAAAGAATTTAATTTATTTAGGAATATTTGTCGGACTGATATTCAAAACCTAATAGCGACCGCAAAGTTTACCAAATATGGGGATTGTTTCAAAGTGTTGTTCACTATTTTCTCGGTAACCACCAAAACTTAATTATAAGCACGTAATCGACAATTGGTTGCAAAATTCCAATGTCTCTTAAAATAATTCTCTGTATTCACATCTTGATTTTTTTCCTTAAAACTTGGGCGACACCAAGGAGAACGGCTACACCAAGATAGAGCAACAATCTGAAGCCGATACAAAGGATTTTGGGACGAAGGCATGATGAGCGATTATTGTTGACCTTAAGGCGTGAAACAAATTCCAAGCAGTAGAAAAGAGATATATACTTTTTAATTCAATAAATGGCCGTTAATGGAAAAAATTAGTAATATAATGAAATTATTGAATATGTCGAAAACTAGAAATAATTTAAAAAGCGGACTTTTTAGATTCAGCCTGCTAATGTAACTTATAAATAGTTTTTGATTGTCCAGGTCCAAAACCATGCATACTTGTGGATGGTACTGTTGTACTTGTATGTGAATTTAAGTATATTGTTAAGACATGTTACAAATTCACCTTGCTGCGTTTATAACTGTATAACTATGGTTTTAATCTAGTTCTTAAACATTGCATTTGCGATGGTTCTGCTTTCGTTTTGTTGGACTTCTATTATCTTATTTTTCAACTTTTTTGACTGATCAGGGTGTTCCTTGTCGTAATCAATTGTAATCGAAATCATCATTTTCAATCGTCGAAACCAATGACTACGCAATTTTGCACGCGGGTCGAATATGTTTGTCGTAAGTTTTGAATAGAATATGATTAAGTTTGTAGGAAACTGCTAATGACATAATTAGTATTTTAAATTAGGTTTTTAATTGTAGAGTTTCGGGGCTAAGACAAAAATGAGTTTTAATTTATGATAATATATTTATTTTCCATAAATATAGTGGTCGCTATAAATTACTCCATCTTTTTTGTTAATTAATTGATTAATATATTCGTTAATTACATATGTGGCTTTTTTGGATAGACGATATTCGGGCTAATTTTTACTCGTTAGCTTTACACTGTTGCAGCACGAATTGGCTGTTGTACCTACCGTATTCACCAGATATATCGCTTTTTAATTACCACTTGTTCAGGTATGTAGAGTAACTTGACTGGCACACGGTTTTGAAATGTTGAAGAAGAGCGAAAATTGATCGATGATTGGATTGCTGTCAAATTAACATCGTTTTTTTTAAGGAAGATTTGAAAACGTTCACTAAATGCCTTTTTAAAGTAAAAAAAGTATCAGAGTGCATGCAAATACCTAATATATGTTAATAAGTTAAAAGCATGAACAAATCAAATTAAAAATAAAATAATATTGTAGGCTTGATGATTGATACAGAAGTTTTAATGACGTATACATTGTAATTTTAGGTATAGAGATGGGTCAAGGGTTGTATACGAAAATGCTTCAAGTAACAAGTAAAGCCCTGGATATACTGATCAATGCAATTTTGCATGCGGATCGAATATATTTGTCATAAGTTTTAAATAGAATATGATGAAGTTTGTAGGAAACTGCTAATGACATAATTAGTATTTTAAATTAGGTTTTTAATTGTAGAGTTTCGGGGCTAAGACAAAAATGAGTTTTAATTTATGATAATATATTTATTTTCTATAAATATAGTGGCGCTATAAATTACTCCATCTTTTGCAAAATCTCTTAGAATCAATCAATCTACGATACACTGCAACTTTACTAATATCTTCACGGGATAAAATCAATTTTAATATGAACAAATCAGTTCCGTTCCGTAAAATTAATTCACGTTAATTAATTGATTAATATATTCGTTAATTACATATGTGGCTTTTTTGGATAGACGATTTTCTGGCTGATTTTTACTCGTTAGCTTTCGGTGTTCTAACCATTAATTAAATAGATTAGTCATCTCGATAATTATTTAGTTATGGTTGGACGTTGTATAACGAACTTTGTCCATTTAACTGGACCTCGAGAGCTTTTTGGCGGGCATTAATTCGAACAAGTTAATTAGGATTTAGCGCAAGACGTTATCCGTCATGGATATAGTGTGATCTATATAGCCATTTTAATGAAACAAGGTCTGGTGTTAATTTCATATCGAATTGATGAAGCTAGGTATTATTTTAATTGTTTGTTATATAATATATGCATATACAATTTAATTTGCAAGGCAATAAGTAATTTTGAATAGAACATATGTTTAATGTTTTCTGCATTCATTTTTATCCTATATATTCGTTTTTTTATTAAGCAGAACTGTAACCGGTGACTGAAGTCCGTGATTTGGAGCTCACGTTAAAGCATTACGTCAGATACTATACATTCATGATCATGGCGTGAATAAAACACACATACAATGAAAATACATACATATTCTCTGCATTAATATACGGTTCTTTATGGAAAAATTCAAACAGAAATAGCCCTAAAAATAAATAATGGGCAGAACAAAATCTATAAGGATATCAAAAAGTACTTTATTATTTTAACAACAGTTTAAATTATAATAGTCCCTCCTAGTTTTGGAATGGTGTTTTATGGCGTTTTAAATACTCAAAGCGTGCGATATAGACTAAGAAATAAGCTAATGTGTATTTCAGGATATAGAAGATTATCTCGCAGATTGATCTATCTTTTTGTATTTAATTTAACAAGTACGACATCATTCACGTGATCTTCATCTATCTATCTTCATGATTTAAGCAGTAGAAATGTTTCTACCTAGGTACCTTCAGTATTGTGAGCAGAAAATATTTTTTCTTTCATTATACTACGTGGAGGAATCAAATACGAACGGTAATTTTGTAAAATAAATGTATTGATCAGTGGTATACATAAATTAAACATTTCAAGTCTTTCAATGTCACCTCCGTGCTCCGCACATTTTTGTTACCGATTTGGAATCTGGAATATCCCATCTTCATAAGTATGAGGGCTAATTGTCAGCCAATTGCGCATATACTCCCCTAGTTCTTCATTGTTTTCAAATCTTTTGCCTCCAAGTTAATCTTTTAAGAGCGCAAACAAAAAATAATCGCGAGGTGACAAATCAGGGCTATAAGGAGGATTCTTGAGGGTTTCCCAGCGCGTTTGTTCCAATTTATTTCTTGTCAAAACTGCGATGAGTGGCGCCAGGCCATGAAGGATGATGATGTCTCGAATGGGCATACCTCGTTGTTTGCTTCGAAACGCGATATTTGTCGACTGTAACAACTCAGAATAGTAAGCTGCATTTACTGAACAGCACGGATGTTGTCATTTGTGAGACTTGTTCGTAAACATCGACCATGATTTTCAACAGGTTCTCGCCTATCCCTGAATTCTCTGATCCACGTTTACATTCGATTCTGAGACAGTGTAGCATCTCGAAACTGTGCCTTCAAACGAGTTCAAACGAATTACCTTTAAACGAAATACTCTTTTTATAATTGTTTAATAATTTTAGTTATTTATACTTGTTTACGTTTTTTATTTTATCTCACGCTGTTTAATTTATTGTCTATGTTTATTTTATTGTATTTATAGTTTACTTTTATGTATGATTATGTTTCAAATTTTTATCAGTCACTAAATAGTACAATAGCGTTGATATTACTTAAATTATAAATAAATAGAAAAGATAATTCCCTTTATATTTTAAAAATGTTGCTTGTTTCATGCAACTTTATTTTACAACCATTCAAAAACTATTTTGATCATTTCTAAAAAAAAATTCAAGGATTGACCAGTTTAAAATATTACCTTATATCTTACCTTATAAAGATTTATTTCTTTTGAGCAGAGTTGAAAAGCCAGTTTCTGAAGTAACAATGTAAGCAACTGTTAAATTCGATGGCTTTGACATTTCTCTTCATAAAATGATAGTTTTCTGTTAAATATTATAGTATTATTTAGTGTTATAAATTAATCATGGAATGTTCAAAATTGAATTTAGCGTTGCATTGCATTGCTAATTATTTTTGTTGTTTGATTCGAAGTAATCGATGGTTATATTGCTGTCAATGATTACATACGGAATGGAGGAACAAAATACCCATAAAATCTATCCATTCAGAGTTGCAAAAGTTGCAAAGGACACACTGTTGCAGCACGAATGGGCTGTTGTACCTACCGTACTCACCAGATATATCGCTTTAATTACCACTTGTTCAGGTATGTAGAGTAACTTGACTGGTACACGGTTTCGAAATGTCGAAGAAGAGCGAAAATTGATCGATGATTGGATTACTGTCAAATTAATATCGTTCTTTTCAGGAAGATTTGAAAACGTTCACTAAATGCCTTTTTAAAGTACAAAAAATGTCAGAGTGCATGCAAATACCTAATATATATTAATAAGTTAAAAGCATGAACAAATCAAATTAAAAATAAAATAATATTGTAGGCTTGATGATTGATACAGAAGTTTTAATGACGTATATATTGTAATTTTAGGTATAGAGATGGGTCAAGGGTTGTACACGAAAATGCTTCAAGTAACAAGTAAAGCCCTGGATATACCAATCGAGCTGATTCACACCAAAGGCCATTCGACGGATGTGGTGCCAAACTCGAGTCCAACTGCTGCTAGCACTGGCAGTGATCTCAACGGAATGGCTATTTTGGTAAATTAAAAACGTTCATTTTAACATTGTGTAAATATTTATTTATCGTATATCGTCTAATTTTGGATAAACAAGCGTTTTTCCTAAAATTCATCAATTAAATTCCAATTTATATTTTTCGAGTTTCATCTGTTTCCTGTTTAGGATGCCTGTAATCAGCTGAACGAGCGCCTGCGACCGTACAAGCTAAAAAACCCGAACGGGAAATGGAAGGACTGGGTAAAAACCGCCTACTTTGATAGGTAAATATGTAACTTGGAAAAAATGCAGTAAAAACGTACCGTATTTCATTAAAATGGTTCGGAAAGCAAATATGACAAAAACCTTTTTAAAATTTGTTACAATCCGATTTACATATTTTTTCAGCATTCGGGTTGTAAGCTTGACAAATTATAGATTAAATTATTAGGTGCTTGGATATATTTTGATCAGCGATATCTATTAGTGAAAATGCGAATTAAGAATGTGAACAAACTATTGAATAATCTAACCTAACTGTTAAATTCGATGATTTTGACATTTCTCTACGTAAAATAACAGTTAAGCCATTAAACACTTTTATAAACTTCTGGTGGTGCTTCTCCGTTATATTACAATTGTCGGTTTTAGTTTCAATAATTTCAAGTGTGGTGACTTTGGTGTTAACTGGAAAAATGTTGAACGAAAACCCAGTTCAAACTCTCAAATATCTTTCAGACAGCTAGTAGTTGATGAATTAATTGTTTCCAGACGTATATATACGATGGGAAAGATCCAAAAGGAGGAAAGAGTGGTTGTCCCGCGAATTGTCTGAAAATACCTTTTTCTGTTGCTATTGTGACTCGTAATGGAAAGTCGACTCACTTCGACAATCCCAAGCTCGAACACTGATAGATGAGTCTAGGAGAGTCTTGTAGTGCATATTGTAGGATCAGAAAGATGTAGTGCATTATGATCTGCTCAAATTGAATGAAATTGTTGCTGCAGATGTATAGCGTCGTCAATGAACAAATTGAATGATGTATCATTACAAAAGGTACTAGTAAAATAGCAAGTAACAGAAAGTCATTTTCTCCTATGACAACGCTCGGTCACACATTTTAAGAGATGTGTGGGGTACACTGTTGCAGCGGGAATTGGAAATTTTGCAGCACTTAGTGTATTATCCAGACATAGGGTCTTCTGATTACTACTTTTTAAGATCGATGCAGCATGGCTTGTCATATATGGTTTTGAAATGATGAAGAAATGCGAAAAGGGATAGGTGATTGGACTGTTGCCAAACCAACATGGTCTTTTCGACACAGTATCGCCAAGTTGTTTAACAGACAGAGAAACCGTTTTGGGGCGCCAGAGTCCTATGCGTGGATTTCCTGACATGTACACAGCAGTGGAAAGATTCGCATTTTAGAAGAATAGAAGAATGGTAATTGTCGTGGATTATCAGATATGATAGCCGTGACAATGTAACGAACTGTTTGAAGAAAGTAGAAAATGATAGTAGATGGTAGTAGGAGATGGTAGTAATTTTTCTGAATAAATGACTTTTTAATGAGAAAAATGATCAGAATAAATGCAAGCACTTAGAGGTAGGGATGACGGCCGTGGAGAATTTCGATATATCGGGTGGAGAAATAAAAAACACTAGGTTTTAGTATCAAACTTTTTCTCTTTCAGTTCTACTTTTCACCAAAGAAAAATCTTGATGATCGGGTAGGAGAAATCTCATAATAAAATTTCGATACTCTCCTTTGAAAACGCTAGGATTTTAATATCGTTATTTTAAAACTTGCAACTCAAAGTTCGATACTTCCTTTTACAACTATCGATATTTTTTGAAGAAAATATCGGCGAAATTATTTATAAATAATTTTTTTTTAAATATCGTTATATTGATATTTCTTAGGCATCCATACCTAGTAGTTATATTTAAATTATTGTCTGCTGCTGTTTGCGGAATATCTGTTGGTCAATGGTCAACCGATAATGAAAGTTGGATACAATGTTAATATGATCTTTTAATTAAAATATAATTTCAATCTGTCAATTCTTTTTTTCGTCAAGTAAGTTATTTTCATAACTGTAAATGCCTTTTTAATTGGTTTTTATTTTAAATTCTACAATTATATTTATAACACATGGCCTGAAAAGTCCCAGACCTAACACATAATTGGCGCTAATTTTAATGCATTCACTGCTTTTTCAGTTAGTATTAACCTTCAAAAGAAATCTGTTCACGATATTCTACTCATAAGTTTGTGAGTTTTTGTGCTAAGAGTGACACTACTTTTATTATTTTCAAAACAATAGATCAAAAACAATTTCGGGTTTTAATTTTGCACTGCTTCTTCATACGAAACAACAATAAAATTTTGGTTTGCTGACTTCAAACGTGGTCGTAGAGACACCGATGATACAGGATATCAGAGAACATAAAAATCCACAAAATCGTTTAGAATGATCGAAAAGTGAAGTTGCATGACTTAGCTAACATTGTAAAGGTATCAAAAGAACGTGTAGGTTTTATATTTCATGAGTATTTGACTATGAGAAAACTCTGTTCAAAGTGGGTGCCGCGTTTGCTCACTGTTGACCAAAAACAAAAACCTTTTGATTTTGGCCATGTTTAGACGTAACAAAGCAGAATTTTTGGGTCGATATGTGACAATGGATGAATCATGGATCCAGCACTTCACCCAGGAATCAAAACGATTGTTATCTGAAGATAAATCGTTCTGTGGTGGCATTTCAATGTTAAAGCGGCGCTGGAATGATAGTGAGCTCTTGATGGAGAGTACGTTGATGAATAAAGCCCATTTTGAACAAAAAAAAAGCGTTTTCTTTGTTACATCCGATACTTTTCAGCTCATATGTTATATAACGAACTGCGACTTAAATAGGAACGTAACGTTAATACATCGTTAAATTCTGTAATACAGAAACACATTTCAAAGAAAGTTTAATAATTATCTGATTAAATCGGTCGTGTTAAGTTAATTGGTAATTTACGTTAATTCGCGGCCCGTTCCGTGCACGATGAGGGTCTTTACTAATTAAAGTTTGTATGAATCAGGGTATGTTTGTCGGCGGCTGGTTTCTATAAGACCCCCAACATCGGTCACGACTGGGTCAAGAACGAGGGCAATCTGTACGGCTACTTTACCTATGGGGCGGCTTGCAGTGAAGTGGAGATCGACACGCTAACCGGCGACCACCGGGTGCTGCGCACGGATATCGTCATGGACCTGGGCGAAAGTTTGAATCCGGCCATAGACGTAGGACAAGTGGAAGGCGCTTTTATGCAGGGTTACGGTCTGTTCGTGCTCGAGGAGCTGGTGTATTCTCCCACGGGTACCCTGTTCACCCGCGGCCCCGGCACTTACAAGATTCCAGGTTTCGCGGACATTCCCGCCGAGTTCAACGTATCCCTGTTGAAGGGGGCGTCTAACCCTAGAGCTGTTTATTCCTCAAAGGTAAATTATACAATTATAGTAAGTTATAAATGAAATATTTGCTGTATAATCTGTCCAATAAAACAGCCAATGCACTTAATTAATATTTTTTACCTCTAATTATTATTACTAGTTTAGAAGAATTTTGTAGGCGTTTAACAACAGGGTCGACAACACAAATTCAATTTTATAAATTCCGACATGAATTGTACATGTTCCGACGCATCACATAGCGTTCTGTCTCTTTTTAACCAGGATAAAATGAGATGGAAAAATGCGTTTCGAGTTGAAAGCGAATTTTATATTTTTATAAACTGCATTTCTGCAGTTTGCGGTATAGTTGACGTTATCTATAGTATGACGTTCTAATATATAGGTTTTTATTGAAATAGTTATGACATCGTAAATTATTGGAATTTCAATATTTCAGACCAGAGTATACTTAAATACTCGAAGTATATAGTCTATCCAATAAAACAGACAATGCACGTCATGAAAATGTATTACCTGAGCACGTGACAATTTTGCCGCATTAACTTAGAATTTTGATTTACAAGGTTTGCTAGTTTGAAATCTCTAATTTTTATCACTAATGTTTTAAATAATTTTGTAGATATTTGACAACAGAGTCGACTGGTACAAATAAAAATCGAATTTTAAATACTATTATAAAAAATCAAGACATTCATTAATAAATGAAAATAGATTCCTTTTACTGTTACATCAGAGTTAGATAACATAATATAATAACAATATTTGCGAAGGCTGTGAATTGGCAAAATCGAATTTGGAATTTGGAAGTTGAGGAATCATCTCTTATTACTGGAAACCATACAAAATTGGATACCAAAAAGAATCTCTGATATATGAACATATTTTTATGTCTGAATGATTAATTTGTAGAAACATATGCAGGAGTAATATTAACATCATCCAGAGGTTCTAGAACAAATCTTTGATGAATGTTTCAATGCGATGATATTATTTTTCTGATAAAGTGAATCCATTAACTTATTATTTATGGTAAAACTTCATGTTTGACATAGTGAAAAATCTCGTTACTCTGTATCGTTCCGATTATAGTATATGTACCGATTTTATTCGATGATTAATTTTGATTAATCGATTTATTAAAATTTAGATGTAACAAGTCAATTGAAAAGTCCCCGACCTGATACGTGGATGGCGCTACTCGGATTAAATCCATATGTTTTTTAGGTTAGCTCTAACCCTTAAAAGATGCCTGTATAAATTTGACTGATGTTGGATCATTAGTTTGTGAATTATAACATTTTGTGTGGAGTAACTTTTGTTATTGTGAAAAAAATTGATAAAAAGGAATTTTGCGTGTTGATAAAATATTGCTTTTTGAAGGGAAAAAATACAGTTGAAGCAAAAACTTGGCTTGATGTCCAGTTTCCGGATACTGCCCCAAGAAAATCAACCAGGTTGGTATGCTAAGTTTAGTTGTGGTAAAATGAGCACCGAAGACGGTGAACGCAGTGGACACCCAAAAGAGGTTGTTACCGACGAAAACATTAAAAAGAAAGATATAGCGGACACTCTAAAGATATCAACTGAACGTGTACATCATATCATTTACGAATATTTGGGTATGAGAAAGCTCTGTGCAAAGTGGGTGCCGCGCTAGCTCACTTTTGACCAGAAATAGCGCCAAGTTGATAATTCGGAGTAGTGTTTGAAGATGATCAAGCGTGATAAACCCGAGTTTTTGCGTCGATATGTGACAATGGATGAAATATGGCTCCATCATTTCACTCCGAAGTCCAATCGACAGTTATCCGAGGGGACTGTACGTTATGAACCCGCTCCAAAGCGTAGGAAAACGCAACAGTCGGCTGACAAGGTTTTGGCGTCTGTATTTTGGGATGCGCATGAAATAATTTTCATTGACTACCTTGAAAAAGGAAGGACCATCAACTGCGACTATTACATAGCGTTATTGGACCATTTGAAGGACGATATAGCCGAAAAACGGCCGCATTTGAAGAAAAAAAAAAGTGATGCTTCACCAAGACAATGCACCGTGTCACAAGTCAGTGAATTGTTTTATATTAATTATAAATTCACCTTTAGTTGTTTCTGCTCTCATCACTCTGTCTTGGAAATTGTTAGCATTAAATCATAATCCGATATTCAGAAAGTATCATTCAAGTGAATAACTTAGTTGTTATTTTCCAATTTATCTGAAATTTGTTCACGATTCCGTCATTTTTCAACTTCTTCTTCAATGTGTTATCCGAAACCGGAATTCTAGATGAACCGAAGGCGTTTTTAACCATTCCTTTTTCCAGCCTGAAAATTGTTTTCATTGTTAATTTTAAGCAAGCGTTAGAACAATATTTGCTGGTTTATAACCTATATTTATTATAATTAATATTTTGAAGGATTTTGCAGACGTTTGACAACCGGACGACTTTTGCAGGATAGTTCGTTTACATGTTCTTGACAGCATTGTGTCTGATTTTAAAACAAATTTATAAATTGCGGCAGGTAATACATTAAACATCGTGGGGACGTAAGTTCACTGTTATTTTGAATAGAACAGCGGAACATCATTTTTATAACTTTTTATTCATAAAAACATTAAAGCGCAATTAATGCCGGTAAGAAAATATTTTAGTGGTTTTTTTCAATCATTTTTTGATCAATAGATTATTAAATAACCGCTATCAGTGCAGTGAAGTTATTTTAATCGAATAAAAATGACGGAAATATAATATGATGTTATTCTTTTTGGTTAAATTGCATCTTGCAAAACAATTGTAAATATTTCATTTTTATAATCTTGCATTTTACACTAAAATGCGGATAAAGGTTGTTTTTTCTATATAGTTTTACTTTTCGAAACTTTTTTGTCAATTCAATTACCTTGCACTGGAATAAATGATCGATTACAGTTTTCGAACTAATATCGTAAAAATAACAACACAAACATTTCGAAAACTTTCAGGCTGTTGGCGAACCGCCCTTGTTCCTCGCCTCATCCGTTCTCTTTGCCATAAAAAGCGCCATCATCGCCGCGCGGACCCAGAACGGCGTCTGCGAGTTTTTCACGCTGGATTCCCCCGCCACCGCTGCTAAAATTCGCATGGCTTGCACCGACAGCATCACCTCCCAGGTAGGGCATACCCGCCGCCCGGCGTTCTTTATCATCGACAAAAGAAATAATAAAAAACCCCAATTTACTTAACGCAATTTTATTCTTTTTTCAGCTGAATGAACCGACACCGGGGAGCTTCACACCGTGGAACGTGATAGTCTAATTTGCGAATAAACAGTATTGTGTATCGCCTTTGTTTGTTTTCTTTTCCTTTTCCTCTTTTAAGGGTTGGGTGGGGCGACGCCCTCCTCGAAGGAAGGTCTTCGCGCTGTCTCTATTGAGTTTTCGAAATCGGCGATGTTCGTTTCCGCTTCCGTGGTTCGTACTAAGTAACTCACAGCGGCTGTAAATATTAATAGTAACAATTATTAAATTATTAAGTATCGATATAAACAACTGTTAAATAACCTAACCTAACTGCAAAATTTGATAGACGACAAGGATGTGAAAAAGATGTACATCACTGGCTCGTTATGCACACGCGCATTACGATTATATACATCTGATTATGTTTATTTTCTGTTAATTTTATGGTTATGTTTTTAGTGACTTATATTTTAATTTGTTATGTATAGTTGTGAAAATTAGATGAAATTCAGAACAAAATAATAAAACATTAATTATTTTTATTGGTAAGCGAAGAAACGAACACATGAATCTTCTTCTATATATTAATCGGCTTTGAGATATTTTTGCCTTCTTTTTTGGGGAAAACGAGGACACTTGGAGGCGTGAAACGGCTAAAACTTGTATCGAGTAAGAATTTGTATGCCTGATATTTTTGTGTAATATGCTTCACAAATAAATAAATTCCAAAAAAAAACGAAATATACCCAAAATTAGTCAACCAAGAATAGCCGTCAGATCAGATTATACGGTAGATTAACAAAGATTAACAAAAATTCGAGAATAACAAGAATCTCTTGAAATCACCTTCTGATTTAATTTGATGTCTGGTGAACAAAGAACAGCTAAAAATTATTTTTGTTCAAGAACCGATAGTAACTGATATGGTTCTAGAGACATATTATATCATCGTACTCATTTAATGATTGTAAATACATTCCATTAATATACATTTCTATATTGATAAATAAATTACCTAATTGTGATCGTTATTATTTTAATATACATGCTATACATATAAGTTTTTCAGTGTATAAAGTCTTTGATCATGGAATGCTCAGCATTGCATTTACTCCATTCATTGCATTCATTCATTCAAACAACAAGTTTAGCCGATCAAATATTTTTAGAAACGATTTAAAAGTGGTTTCATTTCATTCGATGGGAAGGACGCAAAAGAGAAAAGGAAAATAGCTACCATGCGATTTGACTGAAAATGCAATTTCTGCAATGCAATTGTTTCAACATGGCGGTTTCATTGCTCGATGCTGAAGTGGAATATTCATCGACATCACTCATGGATGTCTTGCCTTCAATATGATGGAATTGGTAAGTGGTACTGTAAAATCGAATGAAATTGTTACTGCATATGTCTACTGATGTCAATTAAACAAATTTAGATTTACTCTAATCCAGAAGTCAATTGTTTAGATATGAACAACCGCGTAAGACTCACATCTAAAACACGTTATATTTGATTAATTTACTATGTAATCATAAAATGCCTAATTAAATTGTAATCACGTATAAGAAGAGGATGGATGCTATACTTAAAAACTCTTAAAACTCTGACAAAAGAAAATTTTTTGAGATATGAAGAAAATGCTCTATTCAAATTGTCTACTTAACACAAGCCCAGATCATACGTGTTATAAACTTCAGCATCAGACTTCAATAGTTTAGTGCGTGCAATCGTTATCTTAATATTTATCCAAAGTATGAGAAGCATGCATTCAGTGTGAACACAGCGAACTCCTTATGCTAGATAATGACGAAGTTCAAACAAATGTAAATACATACCTTTGAGCTGCTGTTCTGTCTGTATTAGTTTTCTGCTAATATAAACTGGTATAGCACTGGTCCTGACCAACAAAGATATTCGATATTTCGTTACTAGTAAGTTAATAAGGTTATTGTCTATGGGACACCGAATATTTTTCTTAATTTTTTTGGTTTCGCTACTAGTTACTGTACATATTCCTGCGAAATTTTCAATTATATTTGCTACTACTTCCGCTTCGAAATCGAAATCTAAATTAATCTAAAAAACAAAAAACTTAATTCTTTATAGGGTATAGTATAGATTTACAGATTCATGTTGCGGTTCTGTTATTTCTATATTGTTAATGCAATCGTGTTGTAAATTAACAGATGTTAGTGTTGAAATTGATTAGTTATAGATCAACATCAAAACGTCAACACCGTGCTACAGTTAACTCGGTACAAAGTTTGGATTTAATACCTAAAATAAAATTCATGGGAGAATATTTAAGGATTTCCTGTCTAAGGGTGAGCGAATAAATTAAACATCTTGGAAAAAACATACCAAGTGAGATTGCGTGAACATAAAAATGTCGTAGTACTACAACTACTCGACGATAATGGATTTTCCTGGAGGTTGAAGTGACAAAACTCTTTGAATTAGTATAAGCTATGGGCGAAAAAGTGTTATGTTGTCAACTTGGGGGTGCACCAATACTGAATGTATTTGTTGGAGTACATCAACTAAATGCTAATTAAGATTAAAACAATAGATAGTGAATAACCAGTTATTGTATTATGTGGTAATATGCGTGCCATGTTAAATTTAAATAAAAAACTTAAGGAACATATTCATCTAGTTACTCATGAGGAATCATAAACAATTGCCTATTTTTATAAGCCAGCAATGTCAGCTATTAAAGGTGAATTTGTTGTTCTCACTTTATTTGTTGTTAAAGCATAGGGGCTATTAACATATCATGAAATGATCATTGATAATGTGATAAAAATTTTTATTTTTCATACGTGATAAATGTACGTCAGTCTGTTTGTATGATGCCAAAATTTCTAGTTATATATTACTAGATCACTTTATTTGATACCGAATAGGAAAAAACAAAAAAAGAAAACACAATATTTTCACATTATTATAATGAATGTCCAATTGTCAGAAGTGTGTTGATTCTTGTGCAGTGACATTGCTCTTTGTTTAGGAAATACTCATGGTTAACTTAATCTTTATGTTTACTTTATGTCAAGTTACAATTCAAGAATAGAATATTCAATATAATGATGCAAAATGGATAGCTGTTTTTCAGATATCGCAGTTTTTTAAATTTGTTTTTAGAAACTTCTTTTTATTAAATAGGGTTTGGATTGGAACTACTGCTTAACATCGTTTCTGAACCGCAGTCAATTTGGCAGGTGTCCAACTTCATAATCATCCCAGAAGATATCAGGTCTTACCAAGCCTGGTTAATGGCGTGACTGAGATTATTTTTCATGTCACATTTTGATTAACTCTTGCCTCCTGCATAATCACAAACATAAATTTATGATCATGCTCCAGCAGGATTCCAACTCGCGACTATTCCAACACTAAGAGGACGTCCTGTCGCCTTCACCACTATCTAATCGGGCTGGGAGCAAGTTTGGATTGCCGGCTGGTTGACGCAGTGACAGGATGGCCCTCCTACTTATACTATAGTCGCGGGTTCGAATCCTATTGGGGCATGGTTGTAAAGTCATGTTTGTGATTGTTTAACATTTGTATTTCTTCTTAGGTAAAAGGACAATATCCGATAATGAAAATGATCCCAGTCACGCCAGTAACAAGGTTGTGTAAGACCGGATGTCTTCTGGGATGATTTCTAAGTTGGCCATTCGCCAGTCGCTAGGTCCAATCTAGATAAACCAGGTTAGTAAAAAGGAGACTATACTTAAAAAAAGTTTGAAATCAGTGAGAGATGCTATACAGAATTTTAACAAAATTGTAACTCGATTGTTCACCGAAAAGTAAAGACATGTAAAAGTAAAAGATGAGTCTTAATTATTATTATTAATATCATTTTGATAAGGAGCGCTTTTAATTGCTATTACAAATTTGTTATTTTTTTAGTAACGTAGTTAAAGTGTTAAAGCAGTGAAAGTTAAAGTGTTTACGGAATAATAATAATATGAAAGCTATTGAATAATGGTTATTCAAGAGACGTAAATAGTAAATTGTACTACTGCCAACGGAAATTCAGCATTTCTATATTCAATTGATGTTTAATTCTTTTATACAATTTTATTTTAATGTGCTGTTGGAATAAATTGATATAATCCTTTTGGTTGTCAAAGAAACATTGTTAAGTTTTATGAAAAAAATATTTGAAATTATTAAATTGTAGTGTACGTTAAACAAAAACAAACTATTTAAATAAAACTACGTGGGTGACTGCTTTGTACCTGTTCCAGATGAAATTCTCCGTTCTCTATACGTTCGAGGAGCCTGAGCATTCCACAGATTTTGATGTCGTTATCAATGTTCTCGTTGATTCGCACCGCCTGTGCCAGCATGATGAAGTCCTTTTTGGCATGGCGGGCGAACTCGCGCAACTTCTTCATCGCTCGAATGTGGTCCGTCGGCTGTAACATTATTAAATAAGCAACGAGCACAATTATTTTCGGATCGGTCGTTTTTAACGACGATTAACTACGAGTGCCGGCCATTAGGATAATTACTCGCCAGCTCCACCGACACAAAACGTATTAACATGAATATTTTACGTAGTGTTATAAATTGCTCTCGCCCCCTGGCGTATTACCGAATGTTACAAATCGAATTAAGCAAAGTAATTGAAAGCTTAAAAGTCCGTGCTCTAATCTGGATATGATTGTGGAGAGATTTTTGACGAAATAGCGGATCAATATATCGATATTCAACACTGAAAAAGTTATTTACTACTAGATGACCTGGTGAACTTTGTAAATTATCCCCGATAATAACAATAGCCAGTTCCTCGTTTGTCGATAAACTAACTCTCCAGCAGGTATTTTATCACACCTTATGACGATATTATGGTTCTCAAATAATATCCGATTCAATGCTGTTTTAAACATTTTCACTAAATCGTTTTTATGATGATGAGACATTGTCAGTTGTCATCTAGATTGCCCATAAAATCAACTTCAATTAATGATCTGCATCCGGTAATAATAACAACGCTCCTAGTAAGTGATAAATATATCTGGTATCTGAAAATGTTTAGTTAACTTATTTCTGGTACAAATTTAAATGTTAGCAAGAAATTTTTAACGTCATTTGAAAATAATTATTATATTTTTGAACGTTCATCAAGAAGTGGTTAGAATCATTTCCCATATCAGAAGCTAATGAGCATAATGGATCGCAACATAACCCAATAGATTAACCGCTGTATTTTGATACCTTACAATATTGAAAAATGATTTTCATTTCCTCAATTCTAACTAATTTGTTGGCACCATAATCTATTTCCGAATTAAAGTGAAATGCTGTTCGTCCTGGATCACAGGAGCACCGTTTCTGTGCAATCCCTCAATTTCATTGTGTCGTGCGCGCTGTTGTTGTTATTTGATGTGCATTTTACTGTATCCTACGATGTGTTATCTACTTCATTTCCAGTCACTTTCGAACTTAATTGTGACATATGAATATAACTATTACCATTTTGCGTCTCCCTCTGGTCATCAGTGCGGTTGGCACGTGAGGTAGCTCTTCGCAAATTTGATTGACTGCGACGACCTAAGTCAGGTCGTTTTCGGCATCGTAAATAGTAATTTATCAAAGTGAGAAAACTTCTCACGCACTTAGTAGTAAAGTGTCACTATCACAAAAAATCAACAAAAAAAGGCATATAATTTGAAATGTTACTATCACAAAGGATCAGCGAAGTTAAGAAAGTTTTCGCGCACGTAGATTGTCGGATTCGATCCTCGATATCAAAGAAAAAACAAAATTGTTGTTTTTATTTAATTTCGAGCATTTTCATATTTATTCAGATTTTAAACCTTCCCTGGACTTTCACAAATAATTTAAAACCAAAATTATCCAAATCGGTCCAGCCGTTCTCGAGTTTTAGCGAGACTAACGAACAACGATTCATATATATATATATATATATATATATATATATATATATATATATATTAACAGAAGATAATCGTGTATTTAAACAAGACAGTGCTGAAAAAGAAGTAACTATATATAAGTTAACAAATAATTTCACTCAAGTGTGTAGAATTGCAACGAAATATAGTATACGGTATAAAGGATCAATTCAATATTGAGAGAGTACAAAGGAATCGCGTAAAAATGCAAGAAGTTTCAAGATGAATTAATTAATTTCACATTTCACTTTTCATCACATCAGCAATTACAGATGGGATTAGATGCTCGTAGAATGAATTGGTAATCAACAAGATCGCAATTTGAGAATAATTTGAATCAAATTAAGTCAGTAAACGTTCAATTCAAGGTAGTTCAAAGCAAAACTGTTAGCTCAGATCGGCTACATTCAGTTGGTAGAGACAGCTATTATAAGTTCTAGATGAAGTGTAATAAATATATGATCATTGATAAATATTTGAAATTTGAACAGGAAAAGGCGGAAAAAGATTCACTTGAATATCAAAAGAGTTATGAAGATCAAAGCTAGATATATGTAAAACAAATCGATGACAGCCCAACTTTGTAAATAAGTGTCAGATAAGGTTTTAGTAAAGGAAAACCGATGTAATATTTCTGTCAGAGCTATATATAAAAATTATTTAAACCAGCATAGTCTGCCTGACGCCAAGGAGACCGTAGATGACCGCATAGAACAATTAAAGAAATCGATGACACGGTTAGTCGTTAAATTTTACAATTTTATAGGACCAAGCATGGTTAATTTAGATCAATTGAAGTATCAGAAAAGGGGTTAATGTAATGCCGATCGTGAGTAAAAATGCTTGATCAATTGGAAGAACTTTATAATTTGAAATAAGTTCAGTTCCAACCTTCGTAGGGTGAAGACGTATTTTCAATACGGTCCAAGCTATAAAAAGATACCTTTTTTAAAAAAACCCAGTATTTTATTACGGTTATTTAATTGAGTATTAAAAACGCATAACAGATACAGCTATCCATCTCTCAGTGGACCTAAAGTGTAGTGAATACGTGTTTACGTGACCAGACAAAAGGACTGCATCTCATTTTTATTAGTGTTTAAAATTATTTCATCTTATTTTACAACAGTCCTTTTGAAATTCATTTATAGTATTATAGTAAAAAACTAGTGCTAAAATAACGTAAGTGAAAAATGAAGTGCGTGAAATAAACAATGTATTTATTTTATTTTTTTTATCCTCTGGAAGTAAATTAAATAAAATATTAAAAATTAAAAAATGGCAAACCATAGCGATTCAACCAAATCACCTGCACACTTTGATATAAGATTAGAACAACCAGCAATAACGCAAACTCCACCATCAGAATGGACTACAGTCATTAACAAAAAACGATTGAGGAGTCCAGAAGAAGAAATCGCGAGGAAACAAACAAGAATCAGTGACTATTGGTTGCAGAAACCGATAGAGACAAAAAACACTTTTAGCAACCTGTCGGAAGAAATTGAAGAGAACATACAACCAAGCCCTGAAAAAGTTGTTCCCAAACCACCACCAATAACAGTCTATAAGGTAGGAATAATAAAAAATATCCATGATTTATTGAAAACCATTACTACGAACTACACAATTAAAACAGTGAGCTATGAAACAATTAAAATCCAATTGTTCGAAGCGGATCACTTTAAAGTTCTTATAAAAGAATTAGATGAAAGAAACACCCAATACCATACATTCAGGCCAAAATCCGAGAGAACATTTAAATTCGTATTAAAAGGATTATATCACGGGACGGACTTTAACACCATCAAGGTAGCACTAGCTGAAAAAGGCCACGAGGTCGTAAATATTCACAATATACGACATCACACGACAAAAAAACCTCTGCCTATGTTTTATATAGACATAAAACCTAATGGAAATAATAAGGCGGTGTATGAAATCACCAAATTGGAAAATAATATTATTAAATGCGAACCACCACATGTAAAAAGAATTATACCACAATGCACAAGGTGTCAAGCGCACGGGCACACAAAGACTTACTGTCGCAAATCATATAGATGCGTAAAATGTTCAGGAGAACATAAGACAGGAGATTGTACTCGTAAAGTTCGCGATGAAAAAGTGAAATGTGTTAACTGTAACGGAAATCATCCAGCGAACTACAAGGGTTGCGGAGTTCACAAGCAACTACAGCAGAAACTCTATCCTGCCTTAAGGGAAAAAAGGCATCAACAAAAACAATCCACTACTACCAATCTACCACTACCCACCAGAACAAGTCAACCAGACATAACTTAAGCCCAAATAGTTGAAAATGGTTCAGCACAAAAACGAGAAACAATATCTCAACCTACTGAAACTAGCAACATCTCAAGACTAGAAAATATGATGGCCAAACTAATGGATCAAATGAGTACGATGCTTGGTCTACTCACAACCGTCGTAAGCAAACTTGCCTAATGCCTGAAACCAATAGCTACAAAATCGCCGCCTGGAATGCCAATGGGCTCCAACAACACGCCAGGGAACTAAAAATGTTCGTAAATGAACAAAATATTGACGTTATGATGGTTTTCGAAACACACTTTACGGACAAGAATTATCTGAAAGTTCCTAAATATAAGCTTTATCATACAAATCACCCTGATGATAAAGCACATGGAAGTACAGCCATAATAATTCGAGATGATATAAAGCATTTCGAAAAAGAAAAATTCCGCAAAGACTACCTGCAAGCCACCAGTATAACCATAGAGGAAGCCCATGGGCCATTAACAATTTCTGCGATTTATTGCCCACCCAAACATAACAAGGCAGAACACTTTCAAGAATTCTTCAGTACGCTAGATAATAGATTTATAGCAGGAGGAGATTATAATGCAAAACATTTAATGTGGGGTTCAAGAATAATAACCTCAAAAGGTAGAGAACTGCTCAAAGCCATAAGGAAAGATAACTTACAACATATCTCTACTGGTGAACCAACATATTGGCCTTCAGACAGAAATAAAAAACCATATACAATAGATTTCTGTATTACAAAAAATATTGATCCAAAAAAGTGTCAGGCAGAATCATGCTTCGACCTGTCTTCTGATCATTCACCAATAATAGTAACAATTTCTTCAAAAATTACCATCAAAGATAAACCCCCTTCTCTGAGCAATAATAGAACTAACTGGCCCTCATTTAGAGAAAACTTAGACCAAAATATCTCTCTAAACTTACCGTTACATACTGAAATGGATATAGAAATAGCAGCAATAAATCTTACAAAAAATATACAGGAGGCAGCATATTCCGCGACTCCCAACATTGAAACATTTCCAAGAAAAAATACACATATATCATGTACAATACAGAAAAAGATAGCAGAAAAAAGAAAGTTACGACGAAATTGGCAACAGCAAAGAACTGAAGAGAATAAAAGAAAATTTAATAGGGCCATAAAAGAGCTGAGAGATCTAATCCAAATTGAACAAAACCAAGGCATTCAAGAATACCTAGAAAACTTGACATCAACTGAGGCTACAGACTATTCGTTGTGGAAAGCAACAAAAAAGCTTAGGAGATCCCAGCAGCATAACCCACCTATTAAAACAAGCGAAAATAATTGGGCGAGAAGCAATAAAGAGAAGGCCGACATTTTCTCAAAACACTTAAAAAATATTTTTAAACCTTTCCAGACTCAGCTACATAAAGATGACGAAAATAAAATTACTAGCTTTCTAGATTCGCCATTTCAAATGGATTTACCGCACGAGAAATTAACGGTCAAAAAAGTTAAACATACAATAATGAGAGAGATTAATATTAAAAAAGCTCCTGGTTATGACTTAATTACTGGCAAAATTTTAAAAGAACTATCAGAAAAGGCTATAAAACTATTAACATATATTTAATGCTATGCTACGAATTAATTACTTCCCTAGTATCTGGAAAGTAGCTAAAATATTAATGATACTTAAACCAGGAAAAATACTAGAAGATGTGACCTCCTACCGACTTATAAGTTTATTACCAGTAATCTCGACAGTTTTCGAGAAATTATACATAAAAAAACTAAACTATATAATAGAAAAAAGAAAAATTATTCCAGAACATCAGTTTGGCTTTCGCAATAAGCATGGGACTATAGAACAAGTGCATAGACTTGTAAATCAAATAAACGCCGACCTAAATGCCAAAAGATATTGTTCGGCTGCTTTCCTAGACATATCTCAGGCTTTTGACAAAGTATGGCATACGGGCTTGCAGGTTAAACTAAAGAAACTTCTCCCTCATCCGGACTATCAGCTACTAAAATCGTATCTCACTGACAGACATTTTATTGTAAATCAAGGCGATGAACATACCGAATTAAATCCCATATATTCAGGAGTTCCGCAAGGTAGTGTACTGGGTCCAGTACTGTATCTTCTGTATACGGCTGATCTGCCCACCACAAAAATAACTACTGTGGCAACATATGCAGACGATACAGCAATCTTAGCATCCCATGAAGATCCAGTCACAGCATCAATAAACCTACAAACCCACCTGGAGCAAATACAATTATGGTTGAAGACATGGCGCATTAATGCCAATGAATTAAAATCCACGCATATAACGTTTACCCTGCGTAGAAGAACATGTCCACCAGTAAATATCAATCATCGTCAACTCCCCCAAGCAGAGCATGTTAAATATCTTGGTATGCATTTAGATCGACGCCTAACCTGGAAGAAGCACATACTCTCTAAACGGAAACAACTAGGACTAAAATTATATCAAATGTATTGGCTCATTGGGCGCAAATCCAAGTTATCATTAGATAACAAGGTATTGCTGTATGAGTTTATACTCAAGCCCATTTGGACATATGGAATTCAACTATGGGGTACCGCTAGCAAATCTAATATATCCATCATTCAACGGTTCCAAAATAAGGTGTTGCGTGCCATTGTTGATGCTCCGTACTATATTTCAAATAAAGTGATACAACGCGATATTCCTCTAGAACCTATAACGAGTGTAATCCAACGTGTTTGTGTGAAGTACTTCGAAAGAGTGTCAGTGCATCCCAATGTACTCGCTAATCAGCTAAATATGCGACGTGATAGTGAAGTGTGTAGACTAAAACGTTTAACACCACCTGATCTGATTACTGGACATATGTAGAGTTTAGAATAAGCATTAGAATAAGACTAATTAATTAAGATAATATTTTATACAGAAGATTGCTTAATGAAGTGATTTTCTACATGCCATGTATATATAATATAGACATAAGAAATACTTATTGCCAATAGGGCAGATTGTGGACTCACGAAGAGTAATAAAAAAAAAATAATTTGAAATATCTTGGTGGAATTTTTCAAGGATATAGGTTGTCAGGGCAAGATTTTAGTTCTTTCGAACCTAATGGTTCAAAAGTCACTAATTATAATAAGAATAATAATAATAGGAACATTTACAATTTTCCTAAACTTAAAATTACACAATTTTTTGATAACGTACATAAAAAATTCCGTCGCAAAAATGACTCAATGACATTTGATATGTCTCTGACATTTTATGGTGCTTGTGTTCTATTTGATTTTCGTGGCGAGTTCGGGAACATAAAATAAAGAAATTTAGAAGTGAAAGTTATACGGAAAGATCGGGTCCCACGTTTATGCTTTTCGGAATTTCTGTTACGCGGCCAAAGGTAAATGAAAAATGCAACAGCAATTTGTGTGTTTCTCTCTCGTTCGGCCTCGGTATTAATAATTCTAACCTAAGCAGTTAACGGCCATTTTTAAGTGATATAATTTGTATTGTTTATTTACGTCAAGTTTTTCGTTATGTGTTTTTATATATATATTTGACAATTATTTTAGATTATTCTGTGTATTTTAATTTATTAGTGTAATAAAAAGAAAACCTTAAGGGGATCTGTTATGATCTCCTATGTAGCTCCAGGAAAGTTTGTAATCATTTTAAAGATGAAGACTATAGACCAAAATGTGGAAAGCCATGGCTAAAACAAGATGTAATTTCTACTAGTAATTTAAATAGTAAGTATTTTGTTCAATAATAATGATTTATTGTATTGAAATAATTAAGTTTTTTCTTTACCTTTACTACAAGACAAAGGACATATGCCCCCTATATATATATATATATATATATATATATATATATATATATATATATATATATATATATAGGAGATTCTTCTACCCCAACAAGACCCAGAAGTAAGTATATAATAAGAAACTTATGTTTATTATTGGAGAATGGAGGTTCTAACTTGAAATTTATATGTTCATTTACAGATAACTCAGCCTGTCCCATCAGTTTCGTTTCAGGTTGGATGAAAAACTAATGGCTTTATCATTATTGAAATGCAGTGGCAGAGGATATAAACGTTATCGAAGATATTCTGTCTGTCTCTAGAAGAATATTAATACAGATACTGAATAAGGTTCCTTTTTGCTGCTGGAATAGTAACCTCTAATTTTGGTCGTTAGTTCAGAAACTTGAATGTATAGACCGAACTGCAGTTATCATATTTCATAAAACGTACCTCAATTTAGGTAGATTGTTAATGTAGTTGATTCTAAAAAATAATACGACAGAACCATTAATAGTTATATTATCTTATTTTAATATTTGTTTTAAATATTAGAGAGAAGATAATATCAGTGGATTACTTGTTTTGGGTAGTGGAGATATCCCTGTGATTATATCAATGTCTTTATGGTTAAGGAAAATTAATGTAATTGTAATATATCAATAAAATATATTTAAATATATTAATTTTTTTATTTTCCCAGTAAAACTAAAAGAATTTTTTTTTAATTTCCCGCTAAAATTTTTACTATAAACTTTTAAATTCCGCGCTAAAATTTTTAAAATTCCCGCTTAACTAACTGTCATACCGTGCATGCGTAAGCGCCCTCACACGGGGATTCCGAGCGTAACTTAGAACCAATTTTAACATAGGAAATGCGCTTCTAAGTTTCTTTATTTTATGGTTTGTGAATGCTTCAAAAATTGATGAATTGGTATATAACGAAATCACCACGGAAAAATTATTGCTGTATAATATAATTGTTCACTAAACATGTAAACATGTCAACTCGTTGTTACATGTAGCAACAATTATAAATGGTTATATAGAAACGTCCAAGTAAAAAATATTGTGGTAATTCTTCGATGATTGCTACATTGTCTATATTTTTTTTGTTACAATCTTTCAATCAAAGTATTTAGATTTTGAGATTCTTGATAGATTCAAAATTTATCATATATTACCTCAACAAACTTTTTAAATATAAAATTAATGTGAAAATACTTTCTAACCACAACTCTCACAAACAACAATGCGTAACTGTGAAATCTGTCAAGCTGGTTTAGAATAAATGCGCATGAGCAGCGCGCATGCCCTTCTCCTTTTACTGTTTCTCACTCACACAGCTAATGGAACAATCATAAGACATCTAAAGAATTTTAATAACTTTTAGGGGAAACTTCCAAAGCTCCATTAACTGTCATAGCTCAAAAAATTAAATATCTCGCGATAGTGTTAATCAGTATGTTCGTGATGACTTGACCCTTTCAATTCTGAAATTATTATTATTATTCAATTACTTTAAATGTGAATAGATCTTCATTATACCGCATTCTGCAGACAATAATACTGCCCCCGAATATAATTGGTGCAATAAGTAAAGCTTCAGGATGTTTATTTTATCACAGTGCTTTTCAATGTTTATCGACATCTTGTTATCGAACGAAGTTCTTTCTCATATAGATCGACATATAACAAAACAAAACTATCTCTATTGGATGCAGTCACCAGAAATCTTTTCATTCGCCTAAAGTGATATTATGAGATGCTATGATAATGGAAGGAACAATTGGACCTTTTTTGAAGACGAAATTTATAAATTAAGTTATTAGCACCATGTTATATAAGATAGAACTTTACAGTAATGGAAAGCGGGTTAAGTCACAAGAATTATATGCATTATGCGCGTTCAATGTTTAAAAAATTATTTACCATTTCGGCTTCCAATATGTTACGGTCAAACGATTCTGAACGGGTTCTCGAAAAGAATCCCCTCAACTTTCCTTTTTTATTGCGTCGATTTGATTCAATCCTTTGTTCAGCAGCGGGAATCAATACGCCCTGAAGAAATTCTTCATTATTCAGCATCTGGCGGCATAATTCCGTCTCCCTATCATAGCTTTCCAACAAGGCAGTCACGAAACTCTTCACCATTGTAACTGTCGTTGAATCAATTCGATCTACGCTCAGATCACCCTCTGTTCTGGAGCTGAAACCATCGGTGTCGCTTTTGCTTTGAAATGAACTACAATCACGTATGTTTACGTCTCTTAGAACATTTCCCATGAGGTAAAAGGCCGTATTCAATTTCAATACATCGTTGCTTATAATTATTTTACATCCGTTGGGAAGTAAATCGCTTTCTTCTTTCATCGTCGTGCTAGGATTTTGTTCAGTAATGGACAAGTTTTGCTTAAGCATCGTCTCCGATGGCACTTCCTCGTACGTAAGGTTCTGAAGCTGCCCTTTGGAGTCTCTGTTTTTAATTACATTCTCGGCGTACGTTTGACATGTCTCCGGCATTTCTTTGAAGTTGTCTTCTATTTGATTTTCGACGTGAATTTGGGAATGCTTTCGCGGCTTCAACAATGCTAATATATTGGCTTTCTTGAAGAAACTACTGGTGGAGTTATCCTTCGATCTTACGCTCGAGTATCCGCTTTCGGTAGCACTTGGTGACGTGTAACATTTCTTACCAGGTGGTGAAGGGGTTTCCACGTTGTAATGGCTCATGCTAAAGTGGAATGTGTGGTCGAACTGACGTAGAACTGTTTCCTTGGGATCTAGATCCAGATGGACGAGAGGAGCTTCCTCATAGAGGAATTCAAATGACGAGGGATTACTCATCAGCATCGGACAACTAGCCGGTTGAGAGAGACGGATAGCTTTGTCGACGGTGTCAGATATGTCGAAGCTTTGACAGGAAAAGGACCTGCTGCAACCGAACTGACCAGGGAAAACTTCCTCCAGATCGCCCGTTTGATGGGTTTTCATAGAACCCACTGAATTGCGATAGCTGACCATGGATTTATACAGGACATCTAGGAATCCGACGAATTCTTTGCATGCGGTGCAATTTTCACTGTACTCGCTGCATGAACATTGAGCATTATCTGGCTGTTGGAGGTCACCGTTGTCGGTCATGTTGAATAATTTTTGGCACCATTTCAGAAACTTTTGATCCACTGTGGCATCAGGGCATTTCGAACTTTCGGTGTTTGCATCCGAATCACCGTCGATTTCTTTACCTTTGGTCTTGTCGCTCTTGATGCCTGCTTTTTTTAACCGGTCAAAGTTGAAAGAAAATACCTGCTTTTGAACTGGACTGTCACCCTGTACCGATCCGGGTTCCATCATTGATAGAAATCGAACCTCGAACACTTGTGGTCCTACGTTCATTTTCGACAGCTTGAATTTTCTCTTCATCCTCTTTCTGATCGACTGATCGTACAATTTTCGTTTTTGATACGCGCTGACCTCTCCTCCCTTGTAACTTTTGGTTAATAATAGTCTCCCGGTCAGTTTGCTCTCCACGCAATGATCGACATTTGTTTTAATAGGGGGTCGGTTTAAGAACTTCTCCAGGTTATTGCTGATAAAACTGCCCCCTCTGCTGCTGTGGTTGATGGCGACTGGAGCAGGTTTGAGACAACATACCGTAGATTTTGGGCGATTTTCACTTTCTTTTTTCGATTTTATATGCGTTAGGGATTGGCTTTTTCTAGCTATCCGATCCAGAGCATCGCTCACTGACGACGAGGTACTGCCCTCGTTGCTATCGTGATTTTTATCCATCACGTGTAAATCGCAAGCGGTTTTTACTGTTTTGTTTGAACTGTCGTCTCGTTCTCTATGCGGTGAAACGGTCGGCTTTTCTGGTTTAGGTTTGACTTCGATCGGTTTACTTTTTGGCCTGTCTTTTGAGCTTGAATGAGTTCGTTTGGATAAACGAGAGGAAGGCTTAGAGGGCTTAATTTCCTTGGGAGTAATGTCAGATTTATCCTGAACTAGAACAACTTGGGGGCTGATTACGTGCTGGAACGAGAACGGTTTGTTGTGAACTGGCTGTAAGACAGTTTTTCTAAAGGGTGTGGAATTGGTTTGTGGGTTCTTGGACATCTTTGGGGTATTCACTTTTCTTATTGTTTGATTCTGTTCAGCAACCTGCAAATGTGATCTGTATTAAATCGACGAATTATTTATAAAAACGATTTTTTTGTCACCGATTTATTGGGTTTATCCTCTTTTTCTCCTATGATTCTGATAGGAGATACGCCAATTGACCGCAGTTTTTTGTTTTTCGAATTAGATGGAACTCGCGGTTCCATCGAAACTTCTACAGCAACCTCTCGTGTATTGGTTTTCTTTTTCTCGTATTCTTTTAAGTCTCCCGATCCAACACCGGCGTCCACTCGTGTCAGGACATCTTTGCTCTTCGGCGTGTTAGCGATTTTTATATCTTCTATGGATTCTATTATAGGTGGGGTAGCGTTGACGCTAACACTTTTCATCTCAGGACATCTAAGTCCGCATTTTTGTAAGTTATCCTCGAGATCATCCAGAGTCTTGTAAATCTCATTAAAATCTGTTTTTGTTTCTACGTAGCAAGTGGAAGTTTGACACCTTTTGCTGGCCTTTGGCGGTAGAGATTTAATATTTTTCTCTAGGGGTAATGTAGACTTGGATCTGTGGAGGCTATTTTTCTTGTGGGACGTTGGTGTGGATCGTGTTTGATGCTTGCGAATATCGAAACAATATTCAGAATGACTACTGGTTATTGGCCTGAAGTAACATTGGTGTAGCTTCACGGGTTTCAATCGATTATTGTTCTTTATCGGATGGATTTCAACGGATTCATCTGACGGGTCCAGAACGTCCTTGCAGCTATCACTGATAGTGCTCCTTCCGTCTGAAGAGGATATAATCGGATCATGTTTAATTTGATGACGTAGCGAGTACTTATAGTAAAGCCTGAACCGCTTCGAGGTTTTCTTTCGCTCAACCAAGTCAACGTCCAATTCATTGCTTTGTTTTTGTTGAGGTAGTGGTGACTTGGTTCGTTCCTTCTTCGGCCAGATACGAACTATTGACATTGTTTTGCATTCGAATTTTTTCGCTTTGGATTTTTGTGGTTTTGGGCTGTCCGAACTAGGCGGTTCGATCCCTTGTATCAGGATTTCTTCACTGTTTCTTTGTGATTTCTTTACATCATCTAATTTTGGTAAGGAAATTAATTTAGTGGTTTCTTTATAGATGGAGTGTGGTTGTAGAGACAATTGACCATCGTTAAGAGTCACCAGTTCGTTAAATGGCCTAAAATGTTAATATTTCTTTTCTTAAATAAAACTAGTTAATTTTTGAAAATATTTTACCTTCTTGAGTGTGATTTCTTGTGACTTTCTTTCATATGGCGCATTAAAGAAGATAAGTCTGGATTCTCTGGTGATTTTTCAACATTGCTACGTAACCTTTTCTTGTGTGAGGTGATGGAATCCATTGCGGGCAGCAGTTTATACTCCGAGAAAGATCTACAGTCCATCGGTGAGATGTAATGTTTCTTAAACAAGTATTCATTTAAATAAAAATCATTTGCTGCTGTTGATGCCGTGTGGGGACTTCTGGGCGGTTTTGGCTGCTTCACTGGGGCAGCCTGGGTTTCTTCATGAACTTTTTGCTTGGGTTCCTTAGTGGTATCTTTTTTCCGTCTGATTTCTTTCTCCTCTCGTTTGATTTTCTTCAGCACCTCCTTAACTATCTCGTCCCTATATTTCAATCCCTCCTCTTTGGTAACTAGTTTTTCTTTTTTGTTGGATTTGCGGTCGTCACCTTTCTTATGGCACTGCGTGAGACAGTCAAGCTTTTTATCTATTATCGATTGGAATTTGGCGAAGTAGTTTGTCATATTTCCTTCGACGATTTTCCTAATTTCGTCCTCTTTAAGGGTAGACGGGTCCTGGGGCTTGTCCGCTGAGGGGAGTTGATCCGTACGATGTTTTCTGGTCGAGTTCTCTTCAGCGCTTGCTTTATGTCTTCCGCTCGGGTGCTTCCTTGCGATCTTGTATTTCTCGCACGGGCCGTTGGATCTCCGCTCGTCCCTGACATGATCCTTTTTATTGGAGGTCGCGTCTAATTTTTCAACATGATCGGCGACGTGTCTAAAATATATCGTTCTGTTGTTCAGATTTATGGAGTTGTATACACGCTCATGCGTGGTAATAAATGTCAGAATGCGAGAAACCCATTAATTTAAAGAATACAAAGACGGTTATAGGATTTATTATGGTTAAATTTTGCCAACAAGCATGATATCAAATACTGCTTATGTTGTTTTTAAATGATTTTTATTAATAATTTTATTTTTGGATGATTGACAATAGTTGTGTCAATTATTAAGCATTAATAACAAATATTAAGTGCTAGTGTTAGTGAAAATACCATTTGTCAATGTAAACAACTGTTAGGCAACTTAAACTTACTGTTCAATTCGATGATTTTAACATGTCTCTCTATAAGATAACAGTTTTCCTTTTAGTATTATGAGTTATTCAGTTTATTGATACATTAATCATAGGATTTATGGTGATGTTACTTCGTTATATTTCAAATATTTGTGCTACTTTCAGCTATTGATGAGACAAAAAAAGTTCAGATAATTAATTGCAAGACTTACCGGAAGAAAACCAAGCTCTGGATTTCAAGTAACTTCCAGACCACCTAGCAGTTTATGATTAAACTGTTTCTGGGTATTCATATGTGTTGGAAAATATCCAAAAGGATTAATAATGGCTACCATACAAATTGACCGAAAACACCAATTTTAACTGTTACAATGGCTCTGTTTAATTCATTGCCAGGCAAATATTCTATTTTATATCTTTCTGTGGCTTATTGCCGCTTCCTATGAAACGTGCACTACGGTAATACCAAGTACATGTATATCATGGTTCATGTATATCATCAAGTGGTTAAACCGAATGAAACTGTTACTGCGGATTTTTACCAATTCAAAATGAATAAGTTGAATGATACATCGTTGCAGAAAATATCAGCAATAGCAAGTAATAGACACAATATAAATATTTTGCATGACAACGCTTGGCCATACGTTGCAAGATTTATAAAGAATGCATTGTGGCTTATGGGAATTGCGGCTTTTCTCATATCGATGCTTGGAAATTATGTTCGAAATTCTGAGCAGGTACAAAAAAGGATGACTGGGTGTTTACCAAAATAATACAGTTTTTTCTTTGCCATGCTGATAGAAATACGGAAGAATTATATAAAACGAAATAGAGAACTTTTAAAGTGAAAAATTGATAAGAATACATGCAATTATATTATTACATCTCTTTAGAGCATCATATTTTTAGCAATTTTAGGGTATTTAATTTAGGCGCGTCAATGTAGGCGGTGGTGGCTATATTAATTTTTCGTTGTCTCTTTAACCTGCTGTTTATTATTCAACCGTTGATGTTAATTTGGAATGACAACTGAAAGTGCCACTTAGTGGCAAAGCACAAAAGGTTACTGTTTGGTGTGGATCATTGGTCCGTACTCCTTTGAAATCATTTTTCCTACCACGACCAATTAAACACCGAAACCTCACATTATAATCAATAATTTAAAATTTTTAAGTTACTTTCGAATGTCAATAATATTAGAAACTAAGTATTGTTTTAGGTACTTTAGAAAGTTGTTAAAATACGCTATGGGAAACTGATAAAATGAATGGGGAAATAATAGCTCAATTAAATCTAAGTATTTTAAATCATTTTCGGTTGCCATTAATATGCTCTGTGGAATATCCCTATAAAGTAACATCATATCGTCTTTGATTATATATTATAATTACCAAAATACATGAAGTTAAATTTGTTGACAAAATATTAATAGTGACAAAATTGACAAAAATTTTGACATTTTAGATTATTGGTACTTCTGATTGATCCTATATGTACCAACAATATGTTAAAAAGCACTGACTAGTAAGAGCAATATATTTTATAATCAAAGCTTACAATTATAAAATGTTATAAAAATAATATTGGCATTAAATACATAATAAATAAACCGATAATAATAGAGAAGAAAACGAATGCACTTTAATTAAATATATTTAGTTAGAAAATGTAAGACAGCTATTTACCATCTTTTTGATTATTTCATAATTATTTTTTAATTCGAATTCCTTATTCTTGTAAGGTTAAGCTTATTAACAAGGCATAGTATTTGAGTAAAAAATTGATCAGAAAAGGCTTTTTGATGCATTTTACATCGCTTTTTGGAAGATTTAGCTCTATATTTAGATTTTCGGGTATTCTGAACTAAATATCGCCCTAAGGACGTAGTTTTTAGTCGATTGTAGAGATCAGAGCCAAATGGAACAAAATATTTCAATTTCAATTGAATTTAATCCTTTGATGAGAGGAAGGGAGAAAATAAATTTAGAGAAATAAATTGGTGTTGTGAATTGCATTTAGAACAAATTAAACTGAGTTTAGTAAAAAGTATAGTAAAGTTGGAAAGCATGAATAAGCGTTAGGAGAGCTCCTCTGGCTGTCAACATTTTCGTGGGTTCAAGTCGCTCTGAGCATCAATGTTGTGATTTAGCTTATAGAAAATAGTATCAGTTGGTAAGCTTTACTGTTGCTGAGTCATATCAAAGTAGTACCTCGTGGTAATACCCTACGAGGTTTATAGTGAGGTTGATGACTTGAATTTCACATTAAGCTGTAAGTCAGATTTATTAGAAAAATTGAGTCTAGTGGGATTAGAATTTATGCATAAAACAATAAGCTTGGAGTAACTTAAGAAATAAATAAAATAAATAAAATGTAGGAATGGAAAATTCATACCTTTTGTGATGTTTGCGATGAATCTCATCAGTTTGACTGATCTGATGACTGTGGTAACTTTCATTCTTGACGGAAGGTTTATTTTTATCAATCACATTATCTGTTTGGTGGATTTTCCGATCTTTTCTCAATCTCCTATAAATATCCCTAACTTCGGAAGCGTTTTTATCAACTTTCGTTGCATAAGGCTTTTGATGCATCTGACAGAAGATTACTTCTTGAACATTGCTGACGATTTTTTTGTGACTGTGCGATTTCTTACGGGTTTTCTCCTTTTCTTTTAGCTGAATAGTAATAGTGTCATTTACCGGTTTACTTTTATTCGGACAATCGTTTAGTGATTTTTCCCTCCTAAAAAAGTTCTTTGTCTTATTCAATAAGTTAGAACCGTGCTGTTCCAGAGATTGGTGTCTGACTTCTAAGTCTTTCTTTCCTATGTCAGCGCTGGTATTATGATCGCCGCATGCTTTAGAGTCGATAGGTATTTTTTCCTTGGATACTTCGTGGATTGTATCTAAAGCGTTTTCGGTTGTCCGTTTGTGGTGATGCTTTCTAGGTTTTAAGCTGTGTTTGTGATGGGAACTGTGATGTTTATGGTTCGAAACATCTTTATGTTTGTGATATTTACGAGGTTTTTTTGGCATTATATCGACGTTATAAAACGACTAAGAATTTGTGTAGACGTATTTTTTTTTGAGCTAACATGTCACTTTTCTGTTAACAGTTTTGGGAATAATGTCAGTGTCAAAATATATGAGGTATCTTTTTAAGTTCAAATAATGTTTTTATAACCTATTTAAGTAAAGTAGTGGGATTCATAAAATTACTGAACTCTCGGATTCTGAATTAGATCCGCGTTCATAGCCTAAAAATAGCCAACGTTTCTCAATCATTACATATTGCATCTTCAGAATAGGAGCTCTGATACGTGGGCTATCCTATTCAAGTTGTCCTATTTGAGAAGAAGAACCTTTCATGGCCCGTTGAATAAAATAAAAAATAGGTGGAATGGTGTAATAAGGTGAGAATTACACCCTTGTGTTGTGTTTTATTTGTGACAACCTGTCTGTTTCTCCTATTTAAAACCGTCCTGTTGCCTTAGGTCGGCCTTTTTTGACTTTAGAGTTAGGTATATGGTGTATAGATGAAGTTGTATCATTTAACAGATGAAGAAACATGACAAAATGAAGAAAATACGGAATAAGTAGTGTCATAAAACGTTATATCGTAAGATTCGACATCTGCTGATAACATGCTAGCATAGAAAAAATAGAAATTTCACGGTATAGGCGATCTTGAGGAAATATTTTGTTTAGTTCAATCAACGGTAGCGCTGCGACCGCAAATTGTGATTGGCTGGTTTAAATTCCTGGTGCCGCCACTAATATGGAACGTGAACGTATGCTATCAGTGTGATGTCTCTACATAAAGAAGTCTTACAAGAAGGTAATAATTAAGATAACTGGATAATTAGTAGTTATGAATACTACTTTTAATTGTAAAATATCCCTAAAATATTTTTAATACTTTAAATTTTTAGAACAATCAGTGTTTAATACTTTTATAGTAGAGCTATTGTATATTTAAATTGTATTGCCTAGTTAAGAAAGTATTTGTTACGGTGCCATCAATTAAAAATGTAATTGCTACTTTTAGGGGATTTATTACCTAAATCTATTTTGTCTAAATTTACAAATAACTACATTTGTTTAATACATCTTAACCAAGATTGCTTAAATAATTTTGTTGGATCTATGGGAGGCCATGGAGGTAGAAACAGCATCCTTCACCTAGTATGTTCGAGAAATCTTTTTCACATCATTCTCCAGGAGAAAATTGTGAAGGAGATGAACATGTTAGATAACTTATATTCTTTTTTAACGGGATATCTAGTACCACTTGAGGTTGTTAAATCACCAGTTGAGTCTATATTTTTAGTTCCAGAGAACTTTGCTCTGAGAAAAACAAGAGTCTAATATTGTATTTTAGTCTTATTTCAGGCTATTTCACAAAACTTCTGAAAAAGAGACAACATGCAATATTTGTCTATATTCTATATTAAGTAGTTCCACAGATTAAATATTCTAAAATCTAAATATCTTTAAAAAACACATAAATTTTTAGTGTTTCGACTGTCCAATCCATAATATTTTCAAGACCAAATTTTAAAAGTTATTATGAGGTGTGATCGTATTTTTAGTTTAATGAAGTTAATGCAATATCAACAGGGAAGGATTTAAAATTTACCTTTAATATATCAAGATAAGTTAGAACTCTAATAGATCCTATAAAATTGATGGCGCTAAACAAATATGGGAAGGCGTTATAGAAGAATTATATATATATTTTAGTTTTGCCTAGAATAGAGTTCATAATTGTTTTTTTTTGCTTTTTGTTTAAATATATTTATATTATTTACACTTATGTATATTTGTATAGGATTTTTTTTAATAAATTAATTTTAAAAATTAAATTTGATTTTCATTTAAATACTATTGGCCAATAAGTGTGACGTCAAAAAGTAATCCGGCGAAATGGCAGACCAATCAAAGCAAAGTATTTTCCTTACAGGATTCTACATAACTATTTTAAACTAACCAATCAAATTCATGTTATCAGCGCCGCCAATGATTGAACTAAGTAAAACTTTGCCCTACTACTTACCATTGGAATTCCATACCCCTGCATGCTAGTATTAGCGATTTTGTATTCTATTTTGTAGGTTATTAATTGAGTAAATGTCATTTGCAAGAATTTTTTATTTTACTTCGTTTATTTTGAAGTTCCGGTTGAACTTGTTGATAAAGGTTAAAAGCATAGTAGAAGAGAAAGTATTTCAAGATACGCAACTGAAAGTTCAAAACGAACTAATTTATTATGAGAGATCGCTATAATTTGAAATTGAGGCATTTTTGTTTCGTCAATTATTGAATACAAACTATCGCTATAGAAGCTATAATGACATCGATTCCTTTAATTACTAATTCTCCATTCTCTGATTCATCTAGAACTTCTTCACATAAAAGGACTTATGAAGAAGCCAGATATTATTTGAATTGCTGTGGCGATCCAAATCCCAGCGTAATTCATTCATATTAATTTTGTTTCCCTTTTAAACACTGAAATATAGAACTAAAAAAAAGGTAGCCAGTATACTAAAGCTGTTATTAACTTAAAATAACTTGAAATATTAACAACGTTTTCAAAACAGGTTATTTTCAAAAATTATTTGTTTTATTACATTCTTGATAAAACAATTAAGTTACAAATATTTCAATGAAAATATATCATCAAAAAATAAAAGTTCTTAAGCAAAATTTAATCTTTTAAATAATAATATGTACTCACTCTCACTAATTACTCTTTAAAAGCGTTTAGGGACAGTAATCAATAGGTGAGACGAAAGTCAATTAAAATTATCAGTTAAGATATCGAATTATCTATAGAGTAGAAAAGATGTATGAAAAGAAATGATATATGTAAAATCTTAATTTTATAAGTTCACGCTGGTATTCACATTTGTATGACTATATGACTATAATATATATATTTTTAAAGTCTTCAACTTTTCATATAATAAAAAATATAAAATAAAAATAAAATTTTCAAAATTTTTTAAATAATGGTTTATGGAGCGGAATCAATATATTTTCAAAATATCCTCTTGATTTTATTTAATTGATTATTTCAAATATAAATATAATTTTTAAAGTAAGATATTTATATATTAGCGCTTTAATTATTATTATTATTATTTATATTTTAGCGTTTACCTTTTTTTAAATTCGATGATATTATATTGTATATAAACACACTTTATAGTTTTATTTTGCGACATCGATACATTAAATATTTTTATAAAAAGAGCGAGAAAATTAACAGCAATTTCAAATTAATATAAAAAAATTACACAGAAAAATCTTAATAATATTTCTAACGACATCTAGTACAATGGTGTATCATACTCTAAATTCATTTAAATTGCTACCATTTCGCAATCAAGAATCATTTTTTCCAAAGATGCCTGGGTTTTCAAAATCATGAAATATCTCAGGTCGCTCATACCAGTCAATTCCTTGACCACGTATCTATAGTTGCTTTTTTTTTCATTTAATTTTATGCATTTGTAGAACACATTTCAAATACTCTTTAGATCTTTGCCTTTTTCCTCCGTGTAAATAGGGAATATATAATTTTAGATTTTAGTATTTATATATATTTCTAATTTTCATAAAAAGTTTTATAGCTGTATTTCAAAAATAAATTCATTTAAGAACAAAATTACGAAAAAGCTAAAAATTCGTTCGATTCTTGAAGAAAGACGAGGAACTTTTCAATGCTGAGTTAAGGATGGACAATACTTTATATAAAATACGTTGTACCAGTTTTTCCGAATAAAAGTAAAAAATATCAACCTTTATTTGTACACTCCAAAATATCGGATTTTAGTACTTCGAATATATTTTTGCCACATGGTTTCAAACGTTTTTTAAATAACCTTAATGAATTTGTGAAATATTCAATTTTAGAAATTTATCAGAAAATTAGTAATTTTCGACATTAAAAACTAGACAATGGCCAGGCGGCCTGTTTCATTTACTTTCCAATAATAAGAAGTATTATTTTGTTTATTGTCCAAAAAATAATATAATTTGGAAGAAAACCATTCGATTATTTTTTATCTGGTTATAAGAAATGAAAATAAAATTGTAGGCTATTTCAGATAATTAACCCAGCAGGAATCTTATCCACGACAAAATTCCCCATCTCGTAACATAACGTATTTGGAAGAAGGAAAAGGAATTTCGGATATTGCCTTTGACATTTATGTATACAAAGAAAGGGAACGTCGATGCGACTGAAGAGTATATTTTTTAAAAAATTCGGTATTTCTAGCTACTACTTTGTAAATTTTTTCTTGTAGCATTTGAATTCGTCGTAGCAAATACGATATGATATTTTATACTTTTAAAGTTATTCAAGAGTTGTTTAATTTTTTTGGACATCTTTGTGAAAAGGAAGTGTTAATTAACTATGAAAGTATTAACTATGAAAACTGATCAATACATTATTTTTCATAATATGGCATAGAATACAAACAAAAATAAATAGAAAACTCGTGGAACAACAATTCAACACTTCTTAACTTCAAAATCTGTATACTTTGTATAAACCGTAGGTAGGCAGAATTAAACTTGGGATAGCTAACTACGAGCATCACTACGATGTCAGTACTTAGTATTTTTTCAATTCCATAATCTTGAAGGGAATGTTAAAAAGAAACGAGAAGAGCTTTATACGAGGCTCAAAAAATCCTTGGACGATAACCGGAATTATCACTTCACATTATCAAGTCCCGTGGTATTTTAGAAATGAGGACATCGGCAAAAATCCAAGGGTACTAACGATCAGCAAAAAACATAAACAATTTGCGAAAACACGCCAAGAGAGATTGCGTGAATATAAAAACGTTAAAATACAAAAACAGCTCGACAACAGTGTTTTAAAACTATTTAGAGTGCACCAGTGGTGAATACATCCATCAAACACTATTTTTTTAGTGTTTGATGGATGTAAATTTAGGTCTGCAATATTCGATATGGAGTTTACGAACAATATGAAGGAGAAATGAGTAGATAACTATAGTTTATCCAATAAAATACTCAATGAACATTATCAATATTTCTGACGTCGACACGTCGCAATATTTTAGCATTAACTTGGAATTTTAATTTGCAACGTTCGTCGGTTCGTAACATAATTATTATCACTATTATTTGGAAAAATGTTGTAGCCATTTGACAACACTGTTCACCAGCATCAGCACATTCGAATTTTATAGATTGATTCGTTTATATGTTTGAACGTATCAGATGGCGCTCTCTCTTTTTTTAACTAGGGTAAAATGAGAAGGATAATTCCGCTTCGAGGTTAAAAATAATTTTACTAGCGTTGGGAACAACTATCGATTGAAAATGACTATCGACTGTTTAGTAGGCTTGACCGTCCTAGCCGCGGCTTTGGAAACTAATATACCGAATTTATGCTTATATACATGGTTTTATGTTTTGTTATAAGTATGATTGTAAATAACAATAAATTGTACATAAATATAGCATTAGTTTGGAACTCTATTTTCCAAGATTATTTAATAATGTAACATGGTAAAAATTTTTGATTGAATGATTTTCTTGATAATCTTGACTGCATTATTAGGTCTTTTTTTTACAGTCAAGTCAAATTTATAGACAGAATAAGTAATATTCCATATTTTATGAATATATAAATTATAAAAATAATATTATGTCAATCAAAATGCATCTGTTCTTTTGAACGTAATATAATCCAGAAAGTATCTCTTTTCAAAGAAGGTTTGAGTAGGAATATGTGCATCTCCGCGTCACGTATGGCACGGTTGAATATTCGTAAGCACAGGCTGGAATGAAATTGAAATAAACTAATTACTTTTATTATATTATGCCGTTGTTATTTTCTAAATATTATTATGCGATGAAACATATTCGGTATTATTCCACTCTTTTTCTCACATTGATATTTACCAGTTTAAAGTTATTTAAAATGAGCTGATCTATATAGCACAGAGAGTGAAACAATTATTTCCGACCTATATTTTCTCAAAATTAATATTATCGACTGTTTTGAGACTATTCGCAGCTTCGACTCTTTTCACTCACTAGTTCCTAACTCTAATTTTAACATTTTTACAAACTACATTTGGAAATATATTCGACGTCATCTGTGGGGTATGTTGGCTGTTTTATTCGAAGGACCATAAAGTTCTTCACCCACGTATGTGTCTTTATTCGACATTTTCAACAGCCGCTTCAAATTTGAGATATACGGACGTTTTACATTTTTTATCAGATATTGTTTTATTAATTCCCACAAGAACGAAAAAAGAAATTTAGCTACGTTTAAAAATAAAAAATATAAAAAGCATGGAACACGTTTAAATGTTCCGAGGCGTAAATGCGCGTTTTATTGAGCGATCGACGCGATCCATACCGATAAATCAGACATCGGTAGCCTTTTAAATTCGCTGACGATTTAATATTCAGCGACAGGCCCAGGCCTTTTTATTCAACCCCGAGGATGTTCAAATGTTCTTTAGATTCAGCGCGAGAACAATAAAGTTCGAACCGTTACTAACATGCATTTGGAGAAAAATACTGCCGCGACATTTGCTAGCCATACTGCAATCTTATTTTCTTTTTGTTTTTTTTTTCATACGCTTTTTTTAAAATAGTGAATTCATGTCACCCAAATTTATGACGTCAAAACGTGAAAATCTTACTGCTTTAAGCTTTAGATCATTTGGCTTTGACATATAACAAAATTCTAATCTAAGTAAAATAATGAAATAAAAATGATGTAATCAAATGTAATTTATTTTAACATTATAGTGGCATCTAATGCAAATATTTTCAAAGGACCTAAACTATAGTTATACAGCCACAATAATTTGTAGGTTAGTGTTGTTTTATTATACTTAGGTTGAAAGAGTTCAATAGTGGATTGAAAGAGTTCCACAGCACCAATAAGGTAGAGTCCTAGGCGCGTTTTTTATGTAGTAGTATCCTCTGGAGGCCTAATCTCCTTATTTAATAATTACATATTCAAGTAATGTATTTTACTTTCATTAAAGATCATATTTATCTTTTTGTGTTTAGTTCTTGTTGCCTTCATTGCAGTGTCTCCTTGTCAAGTCATTTTTATTTGATACCATTGTATTTTCCCTTACTTTTTCTGTTACTACCTGTGTACATTTTTCTCGATAAAATTAGATTTAATCACTGTATTGCCACGAATGCATTAGTCATATCTGCAAAACAGTTAATATTAATTCTTTCCTCAAAATTCTAACCACATGCTCTTATATATCACACAAATAACAGGTCAATTGAAAAGTCTCTAGCCTACCATAGCAAAACATATATTTTTGGCAAAATTATTATTATTTTATTCAACATAATTCTCTTTAAGGGTGTTAAATTTATACAAGCATCTTTTGAGAGTTAGGGCCAACTAAAAAATATATGGATTTAATTCTAGTAGCGCGATCTATGTGTCAAGTCGGGAACTTTTAAATTGATTTGTTATTTCACACTCCACTTTATGATTTTCTGCAGTTATCTTATATTAATTAAATAATCACGTTTAATTGTCTTGACTGTCATAACCCTGTCTTAGTAATTATTGGTTATGGATCATAATCTTCAAATCTGGAAAGTTTGATTCAGATATTGTCGCTTTTAGATTCCCTATTCAAGTCAGTAACTCAGCTGTTAAATTTCAGTCTATATAAGACTTATTTACAATTCCACCATTTGTCAATTTCTTTTTCAACGTGTTTGATGGAGTTTTTACAGCTGATTTTCAAACTAGAGTTGTCGCTTTCATTGTGATGGAACTCCAAATTGCAAAATTGTAAAGTTTATTGTTAGAGCGTGATTTTATATACATTATATTTTATATAGTCTATCCGCATTAACTATTCATTCTTAATTCTAAATATTCATACTTCGAATTTGGTGGTGTTAGAGCATTATCCCACGCGGTTAAAGGGATAGAACGGACTGTTGCGATAATCGCGGGTTCGAATCTGCTGGGGCATGTATGGTGCTTTATGTTTGTGGTTGTAATTGTAAATGTTTTTATAAGTAACAGTGGAAAATCCGACAAGGAATACTTACTCCAGTAGCTAGGATGGTCTCTAAGTTGGCACATGCAAGTCGGCAGGCTTAGTTCTGCGGACTGTGGTTCGAATGCCACGTTAAACCGTAGGTCCAGCCAGATAAACCCTCGTTGGTAAAAAAGATACCTAAAAAGTAAAAAAAAAATAGTTATGGACTGTTTTATTTAAAGTTTTTAAGTTATGATAAAACATTAATATTATAACATTTTTATAATATAATATAAGTATTTAAACTTATATTAATAACAAAACAACGATAGTGTTTTTTTATTTAATTTAAATCAAATATTACATTTATGGCATTTTCATCATTTCTCACTAAAAAACGTAGGCAAGTATCGAAACCTATAGTAAATATGCAAAGTTTACATTTTGAATAAAATAACTTTTGTTCAAGATAAGACCTCCCCTTTCGAATACAGTTACCAGTCCGCTAGAGCGATAAAAACCCCAAAAGATCGCGTTTTTGCAAAAAAAAACTCTCTCCCCTTCGCCGCCCTCTCGATTGGGGTCGCGTCGCCAGCGCCAACTTCGCCCAATCAGGCGGTCCTAAAGCCGCTTTCGAAAATTTGCGAAGTTTTCGTGCAGTCGCTCTTCGAGTGGCGCATCGTACGGACTGAAGCAGCTGCGGCCGCGACTAGTGCGCGAAACTGCGATAACTTCGTCGACGAAACAACGAAGATGCACCAACCGGGCTGGATTTGGTGCGTGACCCTTGCGGCTTTGGTCGGTACCACCGCTATGGCCCTGCAGTGCTTCCACTGTGGGCAGTACAACGAGGGGGTGGGGTCCATCACGCCCTGTATAAATGACACTTACATGAAGCTTAAAGATTGTCCTCCTCGAGAAATCAATTATTGTATCGTAAGTATCGGTAGCTCATGACAAAGACATTTTATTTAAACATATACGTACAATAATTTTTTTTCTGAAAAATTTATTTATTTTTATTTATTATTATTTTTTATTTTGTATTAAAATTAACCACCGCCTATATTTATTTAAATGAAGTAGGAATATGTTACAATCTAAACAAAAATATTCTCTTTCATTATATATTATATGTGTTTTAATAATACTAATTATGCTAATAGAAGGTATTTAAAAGTTTATTGGAGTTTTCCCATTACATTAAAACATTCGTAAAGTTATTAATATTACATTTATTTTAATAATATTTGTATAGAAAAATACGAATGAATTTTTGCTAATTTAAAATTTTAAATTTTTTTTAGATACAGCCTTTTCATTAAAACATTTCGAAATAAAATTTTATTTGTATACTTTTTCGTGTGAAATAAAATAATAGAAAAACTTTTTAAATTTTAGTATCAGCTTGTTTGTGGCCGAAAAGATTTTAACCTTTCTTAATACTATAATAGATTTTTTTTCCTAGAACTAATAAAAGTTCTGAAAATAAAAGTTAAATAAAAAAAACTTTTAAATATTGTTTAATAAGTTTTTTTATTACAATAAACTTAAGTTTCCTGTAGTAAAATATGTGTAAAGTAAATTAAAGTGTAACAAAAGTTGTAAAAGAAGCGAAATACATTTTATTTCTTAATATAATATTTTTTTTATTTTGCTAGATTTAACTTGAGGTTTGGTTTGGTTCATTTGTATTCTATTTTAAAATTGGGAGTACTCCAAATGAGGTGTTTGGTACTCCAATGATGTCTTGATGGTAATAGAAATAGGAAACTATTTCTAGGTATTAAATATTGCAAATATGATTAAGCTGATGATAAATCTTTGCCCATGGAAATGGCATAGATATGTATGTATGCATTGTTTTGGTGGAAGATCATTTTATCTATGGCAAATATATATATATATATATATATATATATATATATATATATATGTATGTATATCTACATATATTTATATATATATATATATATATATATATATATATATATATATATATATATAAATATATGTAGATATACATATATATGTATATATATATATATATATATATATATATATATATATATATATATATATATATATATATTACTATAATCTGAGTTTATTAAAGTACTTTTTTAAATTGGATTTTATAAAGCAAACTGATCATGCAGATATGCGAATAAACAATTTCGAGTAATAACAACATAATAATAACGACTTTAAAATATCTCATTATGATAAAAAATATTTTTATAAACCTTAAAAAAGTTTTTATAAAAACAATTTTAAGCAACCAAAATACTCAGAGGATTTTAATACATTTTGTGCTGCTGTTTATTTCAATTTTTTCTGTTATATAAAAATAGCTCTAAAATGATTTAGGCCATGATTTATATTTTATAGCTAAATATTTTTTATATGGCAAAATATAATGCGTTTTATTTTTCTTGGTTTAATAACATTTAGATGTCAGCTGGAAAATATAAACATGAATTTTATAATATTTTTTATAAAGTATTTTAGATTCGGCGTAAAATTATTTTCAATTATATTATAATTTAAAATTAGTTTTTATGTGTATTTTTGTTATAAGTGAAATATAAAATGGGGAATATTAAATTTCAGTAATAGATTAGAAAGTTTTTATCTTATTTAAAGTTCCATATTAGCTTTAGTTTTGAAACTAATAACATTTTTAAAACATCTTGAAAATCTTATCGTTTAAAAAAATAAGTTACTTTAAAAAGGCTTTCAAATATACTCTGATCATTTTTAATATTAATAAGATTAACTTGCTGTATTCAGTTACGTGTAAAGTAATCGAGGGTATGTAATAATTTCCAAAATCTACAAAATCTAATTTTTAATACATATCATCATTTTTTATTTCGAAACAATTAGTTTGCCTATGTTTATATAAATGAAGTAGAAATATGTTATAATGCAAACAACCAAATTTCCGTTGAGAATATTTATTTTAATTGTTTATGCCAGTATGAGATTTTTATAAAACTTTTCTATAATTTATATTTTATATTATATTAGCATATAGCATTATGCTATTATCACCTGTCTTCCTGTTAGTAGTTGGATTTATTTTTTATATATTTTAGATATGAAAATAGTAAATAATTTCTGGTAATTGAATTGGTTATCCTCTGCAATATCAAATTCACGGATAAATATCAGAAGATCTAATAAGGATTACAGAACTCTAGGGATTCTCCTGAAATTTTTAATTTGTGAAGTTATTATAACTTCTAATACATTTTTATTGAATTGGTAATGTAGATAAATTTATTGATCAGATATATATCCTTGGTAACAAATGATATCTTTATTACACATATCTTTACAGCTAAACATTTTTTCAAACAAATTTCTAAATATCTTGTAAAAAAGGGGATTGAAGATTCTTGTTATACTCGAATTTTTTTTATCTATGTTAAGATGATACAATTGTTATATACACTTTCTGAAAAAGCGGACACATAAATTGTTCTCTCTACAAAAAATGTAAAATATAATTTTACGTGATTACCTGTTCTTTGTAGTTTTTATCCAAACTTGCCATAACTCTTTTATAGTTCCATCTTCGATCGTAATTACTATCCGATTTTTTATCGGTTCAAATGTAAAATTTATGTATTCGTCTTTCAAATGTTGTCTTGTGGCACAACGTTTCCATATTCTGATTTTAAAAATTAGGTGTTCATAGTTGATTTACGTGCGGACGGACGTACACCAGAAACGATGAATAATCTACCGTATAACAATATTTGTTTATATAGTTTTGAGTCACCGATATGGCGGCTACCTGATAAACCGGTTGCTTGAGCCGGCTTGGTGGTGCAGTGGTAAAGGCGATGGGACGGTCCTCCTTCTGTTGCGATAGCTGCGGGTTCGAATTTTGCTGAGGCATGGTCGTAAATTTATGTTTGTAATTGTTTAATATTTGTGATTGTTCTAGGCAAGAGTGTAAAATCCGACAAGGAAAATGATCTCAGATCGCCAGTCGGTAGGCTTAATGCCGAGGACCGTGGTCCGGAGCCCACGTTAAACTTTAGGCCCAGTCTAGATAAACCCATATTTGGTAAAATGAGACTTAAAAAAAATAACTAATATATATATATATATATATATATATATATATATATAAAACCGGTTGCTTGATTTAGGTGTATTTTGCTTTATTGCAACTTATTTATTTGTAGCGCATATTGCAACAAAATTTACGCCTAAAAATTCTTCCTCCATATAAGCTTTAACCTTGTCAAATTTTGAATGCTCCAAGTTCCGATGGTTTCTTCAAAAAAGAGGCAAATTTGTTGCTAAGCCGTTTAGTATATAGATGCCTTGCTGTTATACCTTTCAACAATAATTATTTGCACAGGTTCCTTTTGAATATTGACTGGCCAGAAGCTACGACTTCATGCTATTTAATTATTTTTATGGTGATATGTTAAGCTTTTTCAAACGAACCATAAACAATTTATGCTTATAAGAAAAATTTCCAAAAAATTAGCCGTGAATTAGAGCTACAAGCAGTTGACAATATTCTGTAAGATATATTTATAAAGATAATAGGCATGGATGAATTAACTGAAATTATGATTTTTCACATATAACAAAGGTATTAAATAAAACAGTAATGATATAAACAAATTTTGTAATATAACAAATCATATTAATATTAACTATTATATGTTTAGTGAAATTAACATTGATATTACTTTATTAATTTTGTTATAACAACAAAGATACATCCAATTTACTTTATATATTGAATGATTGTACCAAATTATCTGCTGTTTCAAAAAAAGGGGAACAAAGTGTGAAGCAAAATCTGCTCGATGAAATATTAGTATGCGGAGCTGTATGCTACTAAATGACACTGTTAGTTGAGCAAGAATGGTACTTGGACGGAAAGAAATAGACCGGTCAAAATGTTTAAAAAATACCGGTCGCGTATTTCGACAACACAGCAATTTTTTCGAGGTGCTAGGGTGAATGGTAAGCGTCGTGATAATTGAGTTTCCCCGAGGAGGCGATCCCAAAAAGAATTTTTTTATGTTGTCGTTCGATAATATTATGTAAAATATTGATAAGGGTTAGGCTTTCTTTATGAATTTTAACCTTGATTGAAGTTTATATCAATTTATATGGCATGAAGCAAACCAGCTAAGTTAATGTCAATTATTTGATTAAATAATATTAAAGTTATGGATCCAGCCATGGATCGATTTACACGATTCTTGTTCATTTCTCAACAATATGATAGCCAAGCTATGCTGCATCGATCTGAATATGTGGAGGAACTATATCTGGTGAATACTGTGGGTGGGTTAGGACTTCCCATTTAAGCTACAACAGTGTATTCTTCATAACTCTTGCAACGTGTGGATGAGCTTTGTCACGAGAATGACTTTTCGTTTTTATTAGTCCTTTTTGCACCAATACGTCATTAAATTTCTTTAGTTGTCATCCGCATCTATAATGACAGCTTCTTCATTGGACTTTAGCAGCTTGCAATACATTACAACTTGTTCATCCCATCAATACATATAAGCTTTATGAGAATGAATATTTCGCTTTAGTAAGTTGTGAATTATTCTCCTAGACTACACCATGATTTTTTATCTTTTTTAATCCACTTTTCATCTTCAGTTATAATACACCACAGATATTCTTTTTCGCCATATTTTGGATATTTCCCAACTAAAAACGGTTGATTAGCCAACTGTTAAGCTGTTTAAAAGTTTTTTGAGAGTTTGAGCTGGATTTTCGCACAATAAATCTTGCCAATCATTGTCCCTGTATTCTTTTGGTCCTTAAGGCCATTATCATTGACATCAAAATTACTTCCTTTAAATCGCTGAAATCAAAACCTACAATTGGGATATGAATGAGTAGCAATACCATAAGTTTCTTATTGTGTTTTATAAACTTCTGTTACAAAATTAATGAATGTCAAAAATGCAACTAGGACTACAATAATACTAAATGGAAAACTTATTTTATGTAGAAAAATTTCAAAGTCATCAATTTAGCCAATATCCTTATCCCCTAACTTGATAAGTTGTGATTAATAAATTTTACGAACTTGTAGTGCAGAAATCTTAGTGGTTAAATCAGGAAAATGGAATAAGAACTCTGATCTGGAATAAAGCCATTAAGTATTTGCTCTATTCCTTATTAGTTTAAGTTATAATAACCAACAAAAGACAATATATGTATTTATGATAATTTATAATCATAATTGTTTGTTTGTCACCAGCAAATACGGATCTATTTTTAAATATAAAAGTAAATATCAGTACACTAGAAATAAAATTATATATATAGTTAAGTCTATATTGGTAATTGTTATTAGTGATTATCATGTACTGTTAATATATTAACAAATATAAATATTAATTCCTGAAATATTTATACGGTTATATGAACTCCATTCCGGATATGTTTAGATACATTGGAAAAGTATAAAATTTTAAGGCAAAATGAAGACAAATAGTTGCGAAGTTAGTTGGGCACCTGCGAAAACTGGTTATAATTTGAAATTGTGACTATTTTTGTGGTTTTGAGTGATTTCGTCATTTTGCGAATATAAAACAGTACGATGTCGATATAATAGAAACGGGGACAGACAAAATGTGTATATATAAAATAATAAATTAAAATAAATAACACAAATAGGGAGGATTAAAAGATAAATGAAGTAAATACATTTTAAAAATGGACACACATACAAGTCACTAAATACAACCATGACCAAGTAGATAATCCGTCCATACAGCATACACTACCACTCCTACCGAAGAGGTAATAGTTATTTGATCACTTATCTCAGCATAGGCTAGGCTCTATGAACATAATCGATTTCTCATAGAAATCTAAGTTGTCTGTCTGTATTTTCTTCTCTTATGGAATTCCTAGAGTTTTGCGGCCCACACATGGCTCCAATCTGGGTGAGTCGTGGACAGGCATTCCGTATGTGGTTGACTAAAGGACAATGTGACAAAACTCACAATGAGCAGGCGGGCTCGAAGTCATTAAGTGATCGTGCGAGAAATGACAGTGACCCAATTTCAGTCGATTCAGAGCTAAGGCATGGTGATGAAGGGAAGGAACGTGAAGAGAGGAGAAAAATTTAGTTTTAATTTCAAAGAGCTTGTTATGGTTGGCCTGCATGAATATGAAATGACTGCAATAAGGTTAATGTGGATACAACCATTTGTGATGGGGTGGGGGGAGGAAGCTGCCGATTTAGCTGTACTATCTGAGCGCTTATTTCCCGGTATACCAAAGTAAGAAGGGATCGACACCAAAGTTACCTTGTAGCCGTTCAAATAGAGGGTTCGGATTTCTATTCCAGGAAACTTCGAGATAATTTCAGGAATCATTAAGGAAAAGCTATTCTTTGAAATATTCTGTTGCAATGTAGGATAAGGCTTCGAGTATCGAAAAGAGTTGAGCGGTCAATATTGAACCCTGTTCAGGGATAGACCACTGTGTACCACGTTTCATATAATCTACCATATGACTTATTTTATTAAATTTCTTTATTAAAATAGTAGTGTGTTTCATAATATTTGTATTGTCATGTAGAAGAAGAGAAACAGAAAAAGGAAAACGAAAAGAGAAGAAAAAAGCGGGCGGGGATAAAATAAATAAATTATAAGAAAATATAAGAAAAAACAAAAATAGAGGAGGAAAAATTGAGAAGCTGTACAGTACAGTAATTTTCATAGTATCCAAAATTCTTTATTAATATTTACTTTTTTTATTTCTTTTTAAAAACCGTATTTAAGAACCAAACGAAATTCAATTCTACCGGACTAACTCTAAACAAGCGAGCGTCAGTCCTCCTCAATCAACTCGGCGATATTTAAAGACGGTCGTTATCCTTGCGGGAACGTGGGAAGCATCCAGGAAGAGGCGAATGGGCCCGGCTTACAGACGGACTGTCTCAATTAAGAGAAATGCCGTTTTGATCTGGCCCGCGCTCTCGGTCGCGGATTCGAACGCGCCCGTGCAATTTAACATTTTCCGTCGTGGGCTCTACGTCTGTCATCATTCAACTAATTCGCCTTTTGGATGGAAATTTAAGAAAAGCGATATATTTGAAGCTGCGTATTAATAAATACGTAGTTTTCAAATTCTATTTATTCATTCGGTTCAAATGGTCGACAATTTTTTTTCGATATCAATTATTAGAAGCATTACGAGATAAATCGATATGTTAAAATGTTGTGTTTATGTATGTTTTATATACAAAATTAAAAAGAAAACAAAATATTGAATTTTATTTATTAGAATGATTTCTTATGAAAAAGTGCCATTTTCTATAATGGCACTTTTTATAATAAATAAATTATAAGACGTAAAGGAGTTATTTATATTTCCAAATTTAATTCGTCACCCTTAAAGCATTTTTTAAGCATTTACTGCATTTTTATTAATGGGTTTTCCAATCTTCGGAGTGATTATTTGATTTGATTTTCTTCTATACAGTCATAATCTTTTCTATAGATCTCAAAAGGTGCATTATTTCAAGAAATTTTCGTTAATGAAAACATCCTAAAGTACTTAATTTCTTATACTAGGGAATAACTTAATAAAATAATATGTTAATATTACTAAAACATGTTTTAGCAATTCAATATAAGATAATTAGAAATATATTTGAGTTCTCTTTAACAGTTAAAACATTACTGGAAATTACCACAAATAATACAAAATCGTAAATAACACTGTTTAAAATTTGATAAAATCATTTAAAAATATCTTAACTCACTCACTTTTCGTGTTACTATCGTTTCATATGCAAATCATAAGAACTGTATTATGATTTAAAATTGCTTTGCCGGCATGTTGCGGTACATATCTGCTTTTAAACTAGCCGTTTAATTTTTCTTTCTCATGATACTTTTGTTTAAAGTAGATGTCCAATTTCGCGGTTTTATATATTTTTGTTAACCATTGTTTCCTTCTCAAATATCACCGTTCTTAAAGCATTAAAACTATTTGACAAGACTTTTAGACATGGTTTTTAGCTCGATCGGCATTATTATATATATTGGATGATATTCTATCAGCCCAAGATGCGAATTTCTGCATGTTGGATCAGACGATTAAGGGGGTATTCTAGTCTAGAAATTTGAAAAAATAATTTTTGTTACAATTTCAAGGCTTAACCCTCTAATAACATGTCCTAAGGCCGGCTTGGTCAGTGCAGTGGTAAAGGCGAAATAATAGTCCTACTGCTGTTAGTTGCTAGTCGCGGGTTCGAGTACTGCTGGGTTCGTAAGTTTATGTTTGTGGTTGTTTAACATTTGTGATTGTTCTTATGCAACAGTGCAAAATCCGACAAGGGAAATGATGGCAGTAACTGAGAATCATCAAAACGTTTTTGTTTTTGGTCAATAGTGAGCTGAAAAATGCTCATAAATGCTCATGCAATATAAAACTAACATGTTCTTTACTTTATGTTAATTTTTCTTTATGTTATGATATCTCTACGATGTTAGCTAACTTTATTAACTTAACTATTTTTCGACGGTATTATCAAGAAGAAGTGTAACATTAAAACACAAAATTGTTTTTGATCAATTGTTCTGAAAATAACAAAAGTAATGTCACTCTTCCAATTAGCAGCATTCTTTTAACGGATAGTAAAAACTGAAAATCTATGATTTATGTGTTAGGCCCGGGATTTTCAGCTTATATGTTATGTTAAATCGTGAGCTAGAATAATGAATATTTTAGATATATGAAGTTGATTAAAATGTCTGTTTTTGTTTATTCCAGAAATATATCAGCGAAGGCACAATAGTAAGAGACTGCGTACCCAGGTGTACAGAAAAAGGTAAGTCGTCAACGTAGACAATAAATTACCCGTAAATTGTCGGGGATGCTGACAGAGATCCGGGGCGGATGAGGCGCTAAAGACGCATCTCCTATTTTAATTCGAGAGATAACGAGTCGGCAGGACGATTTTCAAACCGGACGGGATGATTTATGGAACGCTCGCAGGATCGCCGCATCGGCAACGTCATACGGACTCCAATGATTGGAATTAAACATCGAACCGCTTTTAATGATGGGCAGACTCGCGGCCGCGACAAAACGCTCTTCGGGTTTCATTGTTACGGCTTTTTTCGCCCCTAACGGGAAAAATGTGACAAAAAAAGTGCCAAACAATGGTCCGTAATGAAGCATTTTAATCAATACGATTAAAGGGATTAGGAATTAGGGCTTCTTTGTCTACCATTGCGGTTCCACGAACAGACGCAAATTGTAATTAATTTCTTTTTTCCTCAACGTGTAAGAAACCGAGATTTTATTATCACTTTCACAATAACAAGTCGTTATTGTCGTATTTAGAGGGAAATATTTTTAATAATTTTCAATTTTAATTATGTATATATATATATATATATATATATATATTATATATGTATATATATATATATATATATATATATATATATATATATATACATAACGTTGCCTTGGCGCTTTGCTTATATATATATATATATATGTGTATATATATATATATATATATATATATATATATATATATATATATTATATATGTATATATATATATATATATATATATACATATACATATATATATATATATGTGTATATATATATATATATATATATATATATATATATATATATATATATATATATATATATATATATATATATATATATATAGAAATATAGAAATGGGAATATGGGTATAAAATGGAATAGGTGATTATGGTGTGTTGAGTAGGATTTTACCTTTATATGATAATATAAATCTCTCAAATTACTTTATAATTCATTAATCATATTTACATTTTACTTATTTACAGGTTAAATTACTTATTCCAATACATTACGCTTTTCCCCCTTTTTTGTCATTTCGAGATCAGTATCATCATCAACATTGCCGATTTCTGCAACTTGCTTATAAAAGTCAAACTTTAGTATTATTTAATTATTCTTATGTCGAACTAGAATTGGATTGAATAAAACAAAATTATGGAAATTGAATTTTGATAAAAAATTCGAAAACTTGTAACAATATTTACGAAAAGTTGCTTCATTGGAAAACTAGTGGTGTTCAATATTGTCATATTCATTATTAAACAGAATTTGACAGCTTTGAACTTTTACCAACATAGCTACTAATGTTTTGTGAAGCTTTAGTTGACTCTGTTGTAAAGCAACGATGTTAATTATTTTAGAACAGTTTCTCTTTAAATTTTATTGTTATGGGCTACTTTCCGTGCACTATATCTTCAATTTTGTCTATATCTGAATTTTTTTCTAAAACAATTTTATAAATAATTATTATAAACCTAAAAGGTCTGTAGCTTTAAGTATGCCATATTTTTTTAACATAACAAATGTGTGGCCACACGTTGTTATATTACAAAATAATATTTTTATTTCAATGTTCACTCAAGTTCGTAAGTCTTGAAACCACTTACGACAAGTATTTTTACATAGTTTGGTCAGCCCTATAACGTTTTTGGATCAACATTCCATGAACTTCAGCATCAAAATTATTCTCGGAGCAGAAATATCTTAAAAAGTAGCTTAGTTCTCAAATATAATATAGTAGCTAAAACAAATCGACTAATGTTTAATTTAAAATCAGGTATAGTTCGACAACTTTATAACCCCTAGAGTCATCTTTAGAAAGCTAGTACAGTTATTAGTATAATACTTGGCTATAATTATATTTTTCAATTTTTCAATCGACGTTCGAAGTTGTTGTTATAAACTACAGATTTCATTTAAAATCACACATAAAGTATATTTCGGCCTTACTTTCTTATTACATATATTACATACAGCTAATACAGAAATTGATATTATGTAAATGAGTATTAAATAACGATTTCGTTCAAATTCACACACTAAGTTTTCTTGGCCAAGCTGATTAAGAAAAAGTTTGCGAAACCGAATTATCTTTTATAGTTTCTGAGTTATAGGCCATAAAATATTTACCCTTTTCAATCGTATGTTGCGATTCTCATATTCTGGCCAAATCTGAAGTTGTTGTGAACTGAGGATTTCGTTAAAATTCACATACTGGGTATTTTTGGAATGCTGGTTATGAAAATATTCCCGTAATGAATTATCTCCTATAGTTTCTGAATTATAGGCCATCGAATATTTACATTTCTCAATCGTCGTTTACAATATTCTTATTCCGTCCAAAACCGAAATTGATTAATGTATGTAAATGTGTATTATTTAATATAAGAATTTCGTTCAAACTCACATAAGTTTTCTTGGCCATGTTGCTAAAGAAAAGTTTTGCGAAACTGAATTATCTTTTATAATTTGTGAGTTATAGGTTATTAAATATTTATATTTTTCAATCGTTGACTGCCATGTTCCGGCCAAATCTGAATTAATTGAATTATCTCAATCGTCGGTTGGGACTGTCTTATCCCGGCCAAAACTGAAATTGTTGTTATGAACTAGGGATTTCGTTTAAATTCACACTAATAACTCTTTGGCAAGCTGATTATGAAAGCGTACGCGAAGTTGAATTACCTCTTATAGTTTCTGAGTTGTGGACCATTAAATATTTACATTTTTCAATCGTCGTTTGCGACTTTCTTATTTCGGCCAAAACTGAAATTGTTATGAATGAGGAATTTGAAGGAATGAAATGAAGATGACGAAGATTTGTAATTGAACTATATATTATAGTCTCCGAGTTATAGGCTATGGAATATTTACATTTCTCAACAGTTTGAGAAACCATTGTTACTAAAGCGAAAGCCAAAATTGACGCTCTGAATTATGGATTTCCTTCAAATTCATACAGTAAGTGAATTTTCTCTTAGGCCAAAGCTGAAATTGTTGCCTGAACAAATAATTATTCCTTACTATAAGGTATTACTATAATTATCTTCTCGTGCAGATTATAACTATTACTACAATTACCATCTTTTATCTTTGGTTTATTTTTCATCTACAACAGTATCATAAATTGAACATTTCTATGATTTATATGATTACCGTAACTAATAAAAATATCGTTTTCACAGATTTGTTTGACAAATAAACTATAATTTCTTAAAACATAATTGTATTCCACTTGAGTAGAAAAAAAATTGCATTGTGCGAATATAAATGTCCAGCTAAACCATAGATTCATCCTTCCAAATCACGATTTTTAACCGACATATAGGCTTATCTGTCCCACGTATCTGACGTAATCCATTCTTTGGCCTAATTCCGAAGCCTTTCCAAATCTCTAGCCAATCTCTGTAATGAGAAAAATGCGTGTCAATAACAAGACATCAATAGGAAACGGTGGTAATGTGATGGTGTCTTATTTCAGAAGATTTCCAATAAAGATTCCGGAGAAATATAAATCTGTATATTGATCACATAAAACGAAGTGACTTAAAAGTTATTGAAAAGTGACATATAACAATATTGATTTCTTAAAAATATTCGTAGTTATCTTGTATTTTTTTAAAATATGTAAAACATTTATAGATAGATAAGATTTAAATAAGCTTTAAAGATAATATTATATTTTTATTTGAGTTTAAAGAAAGTACAGTAAAATAATATAATCGGGAACTGTTGAAAATTTACTGATTCGATACAGTTAACAAAAACGCCCTTGGTTAACCGGAAAATGTTCAAAGATGAAGAATCGAAATTTCAAGGCGTTTCTTTGGTCCTTACTTTAGGCCAGAAGAAAAAAAACGGCGGCTGTAAAATCAGAACTGTGACATAATTATTTATTAACAATATCAATTATATATTGTCAAATCTGTAAAAATCCGCATGAACTTACTTGATGACCGCTTAAAATTAGTTTAAAGTTTTTATATTAGACATTTATTTAACATGATTTTATCTTAAACTAGATATTAAATTTAGTACAGTCAAATATAGTTTTACCAACCAACTTTTCTTAATTCAATAAAATATTTTAAAAGGTTAAGTAATTAAATCATAGTTATCTTTAAATTTATATTATTTTCAAATATCTCTGTGGTATTATATGGAATAGTCCGCCTTTTGTGGTTAAAACCAAACATTGCGCCTTTTGTTTACCAGATACGGTATATAATTTGACTGAACTTCATTAGATTTTCCGCATATGAAATTTAAATGCTCCCAAATATATGAGTAAAAATATTTGTCAACGATTTCCCTTACATTCTAATTTGCAGATCATAGTAGGCCATATATTTTAACCCTTAGTTGCTTGCAATTTTATTATTTTTTCACTTCAAAAAGGTGTAAATTAAGAAAATTGGTACAAGTGCATATTAAGCACAATTTTATCCAAAATTTTCCATCATTCTCACAACTGTTTTCCATTTTTGTAGCAACATGGCAATTGTGTGTTAAAAGTACCGATATTGGGTTGACAGCGATTCAATAACACAAGTATGTACGGTTTTGGACCTGAGCAATCAAAAGCTGTTTATAAGATAAAGAGGGGGGTTGATATTAAATCAGCAGCCGATTATTTAGATTTACTTTTATTATTTTACTACCTTTGATCATTTACAGCTATTTACTGATTTTAAATGTATAAATCAGATATGAACAAAAGTTTTAGTGGGCCCTTTATACTGTTTGGCATTTGTTTTACGCATTAGAGAAATAGTAATCATTCATCATGTCTTCGTTCTAAAATCCTTGATATCACATTTCGATTTTCTTTATATCTTGGTGTAGGCGCTCCTCCCGTGCAAAAAATCATGGGGAAAAAATGAAATAATCAAGTTCGAGCGCCAAACAAATTGTCGATTGCGTGTTTGTAATCCGGTGATTATGTTTCACTAAAAGTTTTGAACAACACTTTGTAATTAGAGATTTTTATTCGATTCATTTATTTTCAGTCGATTTAAAGTGTTACTACTAATTTATCAGGAGTTAATAATTTTGCAAACTTTGCGTTTGCAAAATTGTTTTCAAAAACCAAGTCTGATAAATATTTTTTCTTTGATTCTTCCACAACGGAATCGCTTTCTTGCTTTTGGAATTCTTAAGGCTTTTTTACTCTCGTAATTGGACAAATTCGCAATAGATCACTGTCTATATCTATGCTAGTATTTTTTTATACTGTGTTATTTCTTTACAATTATACCGATGACATTCATTGAGCAAAAGTAGCAATAATCTTCAGGGTTTTTCTTTTCTCTCCATAATGTTGCACAAAAATAGGAAAGTATACATTTTCACCAAGTGACCCCTTGTACAGCTTTGTTCGATAAATACTGCAAGTAGGCATCTTTGAGTATATTTCTTATGACTTTTCCACATTTACCGAGTACATAATATTCACAAATGTAACATAAACTACACTACTTCAAATTTACTTTGCAACGTTGTTTCTGCATTTTCACAGGAGCCGGAGCACAATCACAGCATATAAACAAGTTCTAAATGATGTTTAATACAACGTCGTCAGCTGACAGCTGTTATAAGAGTGTAATGCTGCCACAATGCGCTAACTCGAAAACTAGAACTAATCTTGATACACGGATTGAAGACCTGAGTTCGGGGCATCAAATAATGTTAATAATCTATTTATTTTTGTCTTTCTTCAACTTCTTTCATTAAATCTTTCCCAGAACATGTAAACATTTGGAAATATTTAATATACCAACAGCTGTATTTTTCGGTCTTTGACATCAAATCTCTATATTGAAAATATATTGAAAATCTGAATATTGAAAACAATTATATTGTTTGAATAAATATTAAAAAAAACAAAATGAACAATTAAGTTTTTTAACAGATGTTTGTTTTGATATTTGGTATTTTCATCAATGGATAACGCTCATCACCTAATATAATAATAAAATTTATTACCTAATTCGCATACCTTATAATATTTAATCGGACCTTAAAATATCAGAGTTGTCATTATTTTTAAATGCTGTCTAGTGCTGTCGAAGCTGCTCATGTATCATAAGTATATTAAATGAGTTCAAATATGAAGACAATTTCGTAAGCTTGCTACTGTATATGCCAAAATTAATTTTATTATTATTTATATATTATTATATGATATTTAAAACGAAAACGCCCGTGTAAAAGTGTGAAGGTAAAGAAACATAGGACCACCCGCCCTATTACCATGTTAATTAAAATTAATATTTTAGGACGAACTTTGTATTAATTTAGTAACGATATTATTCTTTGTTTAATTCGGGATGTGACCTACCCGTCCGCTTCTATTTAAAGTTAATAAAACCCTACGGTTTTACAAGTAGCACAAAATAAATTACGATCTACTCTAACGACATGTGTACGTACAAAACCTTTTAATGTATCTCGTGTTCAGCCCCAGTGTTTGATATTCGTTGGAGCGTCTGGGTATACCCACAGGCTCTCGATATGAATTTCTTATGGAACAAAAGGTCTCGGGGTATAACGTCCATCGAAGAAGGATATTTTACGAGTCTGTCGAGAGGGATGAAGCTCTCGAGGAATTAGAAGTAATGTAATTGAGAGATATGATACCATAAATGTGCCGTTTTTTCTGCAATACTGTGGTATCGATTGATCTAATAAGGAAGCAAATGGAAGTTTAATAATATAACTTTTTTTTCTGGCAATGTTAGTAATTAGAAACTTATATTGTTCTTATATTCTGTAGTTTCTGAAAAAGAAGTTCATATAATTATAATTGTAAAATTAGAATTAAAGTTAATAAGGAAATAAGAAATAACGTTAATTTAATACAACATATTTATTATCTTTTCATCAGCGTTTGTGGACAGAATTGTTAGTTCTTACTTACAAAATACTAAATAAGATTCAAATTATAACTTAACTCTATCTAGTAGGTATTCAGATTGAGAATTTAGAAATTTATTTTTGGTTATTTTTAATTCTAAGTTCTGATTTTACTTTCTGATAATCCTAAAAATGTGATCCCTTACCATGCAACTTGATGAATTCATTAAATGATATATTTTAAAATAAAGTGATTGATTGATTATTTTAGTGACTAACTAACTGAGTTTTTACTATGACTTGATACGACGAAATATTTTTATTTTCTGATAATTACTAATACAATATTGTGATGCTGATTCTTAATTGTGGCTACTCTAGGCTGTCTCAATAATATACGAATATTACTGTAAAACATATTTACTAATACCCCATTTTATCGTTTGTGTAGTAGATGGAGTACACAAACATATTCGATATTTTTGGCTTGACTGCTTAAGCCCAATTCACCAAAGTTACCAAAGTAACGATAATTGTTTGAGACAAATATGTTACGTTTCCACAGTTGCTATCGCCAAATGTCTATTGACAGTATCACCATCAGCTTCCTTGGATAGCATTTATTTAACGGCTCAATGATATTATGGTCGAACACATATTCCGGGAAAGTTAATATGTTATAATGTTATTTTTAATATATTTTTTTTTCATTTCGCTTATATTCAAATTTAGCTTATATCAAAAATGATATTAATATTTTTGTGGTGCTGTTAAAATGATGTAAATTGGAAAATTGAACAAATAAGGAAAAACAAAATTAAGATTCAAAGATTTACGTTAACTTTACGTGTAAGTTTACGGTTTCGTGGCCAAGAATTATTGGAAAAACTAAATAAGCATTCAAAACAAAAAGTTATTCCCCAAAATCTGGAAGCACGTTCACATAAACGTCATCCCGAAAAAAGGAGAAAACAATTCGCTTTCAGACTACATTCCAATCAACCTGCTTAGTTGAATCTCCAAGATTACGAAGCGAAGAAAAGAAGAAAGAGCGATTCTATTCGCCCTTAACCGGTTTACTGAGCAAAACCACGTAATTCCAGACACTCAACATGGGTTCAAAGCCAAACACTCGTGCGCTCATCTGACCATTCGTTTGGCCGTACACATCAAAAAGGCACTGAGGAAAAAACAAACCCTTTGTGCAGTCTTTCTTGACATCACAAAGGTATTTGACAAAGTTTGGCAGAAAGATTTAATTTATAAAGCCTTAAAAGCAGATTTACCCATAGACCTGGTAATTCTACTGAGGTCATTCTTGTCGGAAAGATCCTTTCAAGTTAGAGTGGAAAATTGCTTTCATCAATCAAATCAATCAACTCTGTCAATCAATCGTCTCCCCCATTGCCGCTGCTCTTTTTAACTTCTACATGGCCGACATTCCAATGAGGAAGAACGTAGAAGCCGCACAATACGCGGATAACACTGCATTCTTCACCGTTTCTCATTTCTCGGATTGCGTGCAAAACAGACTCCAGAGACAACCATCCACAGCCGTTCAATGGCTAAGATGGTTCTATGGAGACTAGAAATTAGCCCCTAAAAAATCCAAGCTATAGCATTCCATCGCTAAAGAGGCCTAAGAATATACAAGCCCCAAGTAGATAATTCTCCAAACCCCTGGCGCAACAAGGCCACATATCTTGGTTTAATTTTCGATAAATGATTCACCTGGTGCCGCCACATCAGAAAAGTCATTTCAAAAGGCTACGGAATCTTCTCTACGTTGTACCCGCTACAATGTCGTAGGAGTAAATTACCACCAACTATCAAAGCTATGCTCTACAAGAGCTTAATTGGATCAGTTATCCTCTTAGTTACGCTGAGCCAACTTTAATCTCAAAGCTCCAGGTAATGTAATACAAGTTACTCCGGCAAGCTCTGTGCGCTCCATGGTTTGTCAGGAACTCCCAAATTCACAGAGAAACTGACACGCAGCTGTAATCGATTTTGGGAACCACATATTCAACAAATTCCTCCAAACTTCAGCCTTTATTCTCGGATAATCCCCTCTTAAAATCCCTCTCAGAGGGTCTCGATGTCTTGCAGCGTCCTGTTCAGTTCAAGTGGCCAAAACTCGCCCTCGGTCCCTCGTGCCCTTCCGCATACTTGCCTTTAAGGGCATTCATGAACGTCATTTGGTGTCAGCAAGGGTTTGTAAACCAACTGGGAACCAGGATAGAAAAAAACCATCGCGGTAAACCAGATCGCACTGTCAGTTTTATTGGTCCTTTTGTCCTAACTTGACTAATATATCATTCTCAACATTTTTCTTAATTCCGTTTATAAATTATAAATGAATTATATAAGAATTTTTGAATAAATTTGATTCATTCATTCAACAAATAATTTATATTCAACCTACAAATCATGAAATTCAATATTATCATAGTTCTTGAAATTCTTACATAAATATTTTTTCTAATTGTTTACAACAATAAATGACCATAGGAAAGGCTAAGAGGAAAACAAATTTTGTAGTGCAATGTACTGTATTTAGTAGACATGTGTGCAAGTATTAACTAATACATGAACATTACTAATGTAAATATTAAAAAAGTCGGATCCAATGTTTTTTCCAAGATTTTAAGTTTTGTAATCAGCAGATGTACCGGAAAGTCATTACCTATTTTTCAGGAAAAAGTATTAGCCATTGATTCTATACATCTTGCCGAATTTTCAGGTAATTTATGGATGCCATAAAAAATCTGTTTGTCCTTTGAACAAACCTATACATCGAGCCATTCATCGAGCCAATTTCATCGAAATTGGCGAAATACTGCTCTGTAAGCGCAAGTCCCATTGATGTGAAAAGTAGATAGTGGGTTGGGGCAAGGTCTGTAGAGTATGGCGGGTATGATAATATGTCCCATTCAAGTGCTTTCAATGCTTCTTCACTGGTTTTGCTTTATGAAATGGAGCTTTATTGTGCAGTAAAATCACTTTACCATGTCTTCGGGTCCATTTTAGAACTTTTTGGGTCAATGCATGAAATTGATATTTTTTTGTGGATAACGATCACCATTAACTGTTTCACACAGTTCGTAATACATAAAGCCACTCTGGTCTCACCAAACACAGTCGATCGGTCGACTTCACCATAATTTTTGCACTTAGGGTTTTCAAAATAAGTCCACGTTTCATCACCCGTCACTGTTCGATGCAGAAATCACTTCCGACCATGCCTTTGTAGCAGCATTTTACAGACGATCACAGATTTTCGATTTACCTGTTATTCAATTTATTCAAATAAATGTGGCACTCATCTTCTTATCTATTGTATTTTACCTATTGCTCGTAATTGGTCGCGAATCGCTTTTTGAGCCACATTTAACGCTTCTGCCAATTGTTTTTGAGTTTGGGTTGGGTCGGGTCTTCATCCAATAACTATTACAGTTTCGCATCGTAAACTTTTTCGATCTACCAGAACGTTCTTTGTATTGAACATCGAAATCACTACTCTTGAATTGAATACTTCGAAAACTCGCATATTTTTAAGGTTAGAGTATCCTCACCGTAAGTTTCTAGCAGCAAATGATGACTTTCAGAGGTATTTTATTTTGATTTAATATGAAAACTAATTTGTGCCGCAAATACACGTTTGTTCTAACAGAAAGCTCTAACGTCACGTGTAATTGACCAATAAAGTTTAAATTAAAAAAAATTATTAATTATTAAATTCGTTGGACAGGCAAGACTAGGCAATGTGTCAATGTCTATCCGTATCACTGTTCGAGACTGTTCTGGTATCATTCCGTGATGTTAACATTGGTAATTTATGCTGACTTAGCATCTGATTATTGCACAGGGATTGAATATTGGATTTAAATGCTAACACACACACACACACACACACACACACACACACACACACACACACACACACACATCTAGATGTTGGACGTCGTGAAACTTGACGACTCCCTCGAAACTTCCTATAAAGTTAAATTTATATTTCTCTATGATATATAGCTATGAAGCTTGATGTTAGTACAATAAAATTAAATATGTGTCAAATCATAGCATTGCCTACTTAAGCCTAGCCATATCCGTTAGGAAAACCCATATAGAAAATCACATTTCGGTACAACTGGTACAAATTACAGTTGATTTTATCTAAATCATGTCACTATTACATAAGATATTCAAATAAGTTTATTTGTATCTTATTTACTAGGTAACTAATTAATTAACTTTAGTTAGTATAATTGCTTGCTTCGTTGCTGCAATGGTGGAGGCGACAGGACGGTTCTCCTATTGTTGCGACAATCGTGGGTTGGAATCCTACTGGGGCGTGGGTACTCTATGTTTGTATTTGTAATTGTAAATGTCATTATAGGTAACAGTGGAAAATCCGACACAGAATAATCATCCCAGTCAGTCCAGTAACCAGGCTGGGTAAGATCGGATATCGTCTGGAATGGTTAATGCTGAGGACCGTGGTTTGGAGCCCATGTTAAACATTAGTTCCAGTCCAGATAAACCCTCGTTGGTAAAAAGCGGTTTTTAAGATATAAAAATATTATAATTAACTTTAATTACTATAATTAACTTTAATTAATTTAATTGAGTTTAATTAATTCAAAAATAATTTTAATTAAGTAAATGTACATTTTAAAAACTGATAATGTTTATAACCTAGTAAAAATTTAGTATTTTTATTATGATGCTAATAAAGAATTTGCTCTTTGTTATCTTCCCAAACTGAAAGTTCAAACTGGAACTTTATTAATAGTTAAAGGAAAACGATCTGGGTCTGGCCGTTTCGGCGTTATTTGCGCTTTATTCCGCTTCTTTCTAACTGCGCCTTTGACGATCTCCTTCGGCGAATTCGATAAACGTAATTGAGTTACACAACTTAAAAAAGTTATATCTGAACGATGCAGTTTTGATGATTTGTCCTGGAATAAACTTTTATCTTTACTTCTAAAGGCTGCCGAAGTCGAAGGTCCGAAAACAAATGACGAAACTTTGATAATTTATGGAGTACATATTATGGGTATTGTAAATTTTCTTGGTTTGTTTGGTACACTGCAATTCATTTAACTCGCTACTGTTGAAAAGTATGCTTTTCAAATAATTTATAGTAATTTGCCAAGTTAGTTCTACAACGTGTAAATATAAACTGATGATTAATGTTAAGTTAGTATTGAATTAATAGTATTTTCATAATACATAATGGTTTAATTAAAATTAATTTAATAAAAATTATTATTAACTCATCCTTTTTAGGTACACTCCATGAGCCTGTCGATTCATATTTCATTATCTTCATAAGACGTGAATTCCTGTCTCCTTAAGGTATGTGTCATTATTCGGAACAAGTGGTAGTCGGATTGGAAAAATCATTTTCGTATTGTCATCTTGGGAATTTATTTTGTCGTGTTTATCCAAATAAGGTTATCAATATGGCGACATTAAAAAACAATCACTAAAATTAGGTATCTAGATAATGAATTAGGATTTGAAAAATTAATTATTTTCATATTTAGGATGAGATTGATAATTTACTTGACAATAAAACAATGGAAGTTTGCAATCAGCTAATATAATGATTGAACATCAATCAGAGTAAGTCGATGGAAATTATGTCCATGAGAATAAATACAAATTACATTTATGACCTATATTACAAACCTTCCTTTTTTAATCGTTTATATCAGTACTTTCTTTTTATAAAGTTTTTTCGTGGTTTATATCATAGTGATGTTTCCTCCGCATCAACAAGCTGGGGCCTTCGTTCAGCGGAATTTAGAAATGTCTAAACTTTAATGTAGATATATTAGTATTCTTTAAAAAATGATAATTTTAAAGCTATACATCCAAAAAGCTTTATGTCATAAATGTTGTATACAATCACTGCTATTTAATAACTATTATTGTTCACAAACAAATTAGTGAATTGTGTTACTTTTAGCTTTATTTATGATTGAAGTATACAAATTTTACTAAATCTACATTATTATTAAAGAAACAAATGAACAGAACAGAAACGTTCATGTTCAGGCGCCTGTTAACAAAATAAACGGTCAAATTATGAGATGACATACATTTCCAAAGAATGTGACTTTCGAAGTTGAGAATGATAGTAATTAATATTAAAAACATACTAGGAGCGAGCTATGGTGGTTTGAAAAAGAAAAATCAACTACTTTCTCCCATAATAATATGTCCATATTATTAATCTCTTGTGTGAAATATATAAGATAGAGTATTGTGATCAGTTTCATGTTTGATTAATATTATTTTTTAGTGGCAATTATTCCATGTACGTCCCGTTTTGCAGTAGCTGATTCTTATGAACAGTGCACTGTCATAAAGTTGATTGTGATTACAAAGAAATTATTGAAATTGTAAAATCACCTTATAGGCTAGTAGTGTTTGAAAAACTCAGCTCAACAACATTTTAATCCAATATGGTATGCCATTCCGACTGATTTATTCGATTATCTTATTTCCTCAAAAGAAAAGTGTCGAAAGCAAGTTCGGTTTGTGTTGGGTACTTTCTTGTATACAGATGGATATATATTTTAGAAACTATCAAGAAATTATTTACATATAGGCCTATAAATTTGTTTTAGAATTCTTTTGTAATTTGAAGCTTTATTGTGAAAAATCGGTACAATCTATTTTATTCAAAGAATTATCCATCGATAATCGTTACTTTTTCCCATTTTTTCAGGCAATTTACGGGTTCCATCATAAAGGGACGATGTATATTTTGAAGCTATCCATGCATCAACTATTTTTTGCTTCAACAATTCAACAAATTTGTCATTGAAGCAGCTTCAAGCACAACGTGTCTAAACGTCTTTCAATGTCTCATGGCTTTAACTCATACTACACAAAATATCCAAATTTTTGAATCATTCCGATGTTCCTCAAACGATTGAAAATGGTTTCTTGTATTACTCCCAATAATTCTTTATATTCTTCTTGCGTTTTATACTGATCATCAACGAGTAATGCGTTAAAATTACTGGCTGACCAAAACGCTATTTATATTTGATGTCAAAATCATTACTTATAAGATATCTAAGCCATTATTCACATGTTGAAAGCGATAGTTGCTAGAAGCTTCACACAGCATTCGATGATCTTCAGCAGCCTTTTTTTTCAAGGACAAAAGTAAAACTTTCCACGAATGCAATTTACTTGGATGAGAGATTTTCAACGCACTGAAATAAATATTTGTTTAGATTTCGACACATATTGAAATATTGACATATATTGAAAAGTGAAATATGTCAGTTACAAATGTACTCGATGCGTTTTAATATATACTAACATCATCTTTGGTGAATCCTTTAAAATAAATGTATAGGCCCATATTTTTTTAAGAGTAACCCCTCTAAAATAGCGGCTATCAATTTATATTCATTACCATAAGGATTATGTAAATAGACTTTTTTTTCCAAATATATGTTTAAATTCTATATCCCAAGATAATTTTTACCTTACGGTAAAATTAAAAGAAAAGAACTTCTATTTAAGAATATTAGAGTGAGGAGTCCTGAATTTAATTTAAATTTTAAAAACACTTTATGTTGTTTGCGAGTCGCCGTCGTCTTTTAAAGAGGTGCAATTTGGCCGGATACAGAATCGAAACTATTTCCCCGTTTCATTCTATCGAATCCTCGACACTCTATCGCAAACTATTTACCGAGAACGGATAGGAACAGCTCCCAAAACGAATGATTTAAAATAAATTCAGAGCTTAGCGGGATATTCTTTGCAGACAAAAGTACTATAAAATAAAGTACAGGACGATTTTGCCGATCAGTAAATATCATCTACGGCAAGTTAAAGGTTCCACTTTAATCAAAGTTGGTTCTTATTTCAATTCTCTGGTTGGTATATATCGAGTTAAACTTTGAAGGACATATCGATTTGTTAAAAATTTCTAATGTTTCTTTGCTTGGTAGAATAAATAATTCATTCGAAATATGCATTGCTCACTGATCATATGTCAAAATTAGAGCTAACGCCTTAATGCTGAGGCAGCTGATAACTTTTTGGGTGTTAATCTAACTTAATTAAATCCGTCAATAAATAAATAAAAAAACCTAACATTCTGATTTATATCGATATCGATATAAATATAATATATCGATATCAATAAGGTATCGTCGTGTTTATTCAAATTGAATATCAGTGTTTAAATGTGTATTTATTTAAAATGTATTCTTTTAAAGAAATTCCTGGAAGTTTTATTAGATTTCTTCGTGCGTTATCTTCATACCATTTCAGGTCTATGTTCCTCAAAAGCATATGAAGGGATTACTTACATCCCTCAAACAACTACATATTCGTAAGCTTTCTATCAATACTATCTAGACTAACAGTTATCTCTGAAATAGTTGCATTAACTTATGTTGCTCTAAAAAAAACTACTCACTGTTTTTATCAATTTGATCTCGAATAGCGCTAACATCAAAGTGATCTTACCCCCTTCTTATGTCGGAGATTTTCGGTGAATCCAAACAATTGAAATAATCAATAAAATTGATTGTAATTTTCTTCCTAATTTTATTTACTCTGCCCGTACTAATATTCAGTACATCCCTATTCTCGTTTCTGTTTGAAGTAACTGATTAGAGACGCGATATTTTTCTGACTGACTATTTATTGGATTTCGAATTTTAAATAAGAACAATCCCAAATATTTAGCAGCGATCTGATTTATTAAAATAAGCAAAGCTACATTTATTGCTTGACAACATCTAACTATTTTTAGTAATAATTTGAGAACACTTGAAGATATTTGACAATCGGGCGAATTTTATAGGTTGATTCGGTTACATGTTCGGACGTATCACACAGCATTGTATCTATTTTTAACAGGAATAAAATAAAAAGGAAAACACCGTCTGATTTTGAAACCAATTTACAATGCAATCGTGTTGACGTGAGTAGGATTGTTAATTTGAACAGACTATATATAACTTTGATTTCCACAACATCTGATCCTTCAGCGATTGAAATTCATTCATTTGAAAACTCAAATCTACGGATAGGTTTCATCCTTTTTTATATATGTCCCTTGACTGTAAACAATATATTATACGGTACTTAAAATAATGAAACTATGAGTGAACAAACACGGAGCACTATTGAAAACTTAAAAATGCTCACATGAAACATCATATCATAAGTACACAACCTTCAAATACTAGAGATTTTGGCTCAACATAAAATGTCTCTCCAAAAAGTTTCAAAGTTACAAGAAACTCATCTTTAAATAATAAAGATGATAGAAATGCATGGCCAGGAGTTATTGAATAATAACGTTGACATTAATAGTTAATGAACAAGAATATAAATCTAATTAAATATTTTTAATCTAAATAATGATAGTAATAATTAGTTTCTTCTCTTGTATTAGAAGCTTGTATCTATTTTGATCACCGATATCTCTTGGTAAAAAAAAGAAAGTATCAATGTAAGTTGTTCAATAACAGTTTCAAGTGCAAAAAATTATGGGTGAGTTCAGGAGAAATATCCACATCAACACCGAAGTAATGGACCCACAGAATATCCATGTCCATAGATTCTCGATGAGCTTTGTTGAAATCAGAAAGGTGTAGAATAAGTTAAACGATATATTGTTGAAAAAGTAAGTAACAGCAAGTAAGAGACGCAAAGTCAGTTGCTTACATGACAACGCTAGGATACACATTCTAAGAGTTGTGAAGGATGTTGTTGTTGAATGGAAGGTTGCAGCTTGAATGGGAAGATGTGCCACACCCAGCATACTCACCAGGCGTAGCGTCTTTTGATTACCACTTATTTAGATCGATGCCTGGCTGGCACAAGATTTCGAAATGCAGAAGAAGTACGAAAGTGGATCGATGATTGGATTGCTAACAAACCAATATCGTCCTTTTGACACGGTACTGACAAAACGATATTAATAGAAAATATATTTTGATTGATACATGTTTTACGAATTTTTTATCAAATGATTTTTGAAACTGAAAGAAAAATGGCCAGAATACATGCAAGCACTTAATAATTAGAACAAATTTAAGGTGGATTTTAATTTATAACAAAAGTTAACAGAATATAGGATTATTTATAGGAGCAAAAATAAGGAAAGGCCAGAGAATACTAAAGGGACACAATAAGAGAAATGCAGGCAATTTTAAAGCATCCTTCTTGTGTCTTATCGCTCCACTGTCCACGACGGTTGGTAATTAGTTTCAATTTCCTTTCGCCGCTCCGTTGCCCATCCACAACTTAATTTAAGAAGCAATATTCTCTTTTACAGACTAAAATCTCCACATCTATTAATATCTATAAATTAATCGGCTTAGCGAAAATTTTGTCTCTCTTTTTGATAAAGTGTATATTCAGGAAGAATTTGTAGGCCTAAAATTTTTGTGTAATATGCGCGACAAATAAATATATTTCAATAAAACGAAATACCCCCAAATCAAGCTATCAAATGTAGCTATCCAATCAGTGAATATTTTGTGTTATTTTCGGTTATTCCCATAAGTTTGGACAAAATTTTATTAAGAATTGTATGATTACGTAAAATTATAGTTTACACTTTTACTTTCCTTTCTTCATTCCTTTACCGGAAATTATATAGAGCGGTGAAAAAAAAAACCCGACAAAATTAGAGAATAAAAAAAATCGTCCGTCCTCTTTAACTAGTAGTAATTAATAAGGTTCTGGAGACATAGTATATCATTGTACTAGAGGCAATTCTAAAGTTTATTGTGATTTTTATGTAAATCTTAGTGGTATTAATTTCTAATTCATTTCAGGTTTCTTTAGTAGATGCCTTTCATAAAAAACTAACCGAATATTGAAAGTAATAAATACATTTATTTGTGCATTAAGAGTTAAAATGAATATTATTGCAAAGAATATTAACAATCATAAAATAGCTTCATAAAATATAAATTCCTCATTTGTTGGCGAGCTTTTAGTTCCCGCGTGAGATGTAAGATAAAGTCACGAGCTATCTGCAAGGGTGAGATAAATAGAAGAGTGGAATAAATAGGCAAAGAACGCTGCAATTTTATTTAAAAATTTAGGAAAGAAATTATTATTTTAATCAGCCTGGCGTATTTATTGTTTTTGTAATATATATTTTAGGTGAGAAATATGGATAAAATATAAAGACTACATGAATACATGCATGAAATACATAATTTGCGTATATGGAACACATAGGACAAATAGAAGAAATAATGATTTTTTAAACACAGTTTTTAAACAGTGAATTTTTAAACATTTTGAAGCATTGATAATATTAAATTATTTAATAATTAGTATTATGAGGTGTTATACTAGGTATGTGACTATATGACATTTTATTGTTTGAACTTTGTATCAATTATTTTGATAATTTATTTATAATAACCTAAGTTTTGAAAAATCAATAGTTAATTTAAAGGTTGTAAATACTGTGGTTCTAAATTGTAACAAATTAATTACCTAACTATGTTCGTTATTGTTTTCATGTATATGCTGAAATTAAATATCAATGACAAAATAATTGTATTCACATATTCTCATTTTTCATCTACTGTGTCACTTCTTTTATTATTCCATATGAATGTTTATAACATAAAAGTAAAAAATATCATGTATACTTATGTTTGATGCTTTAAAATTGTTAGTTATGAAAATAATATTACTTTGTTATAATTTTCAGTGGTGTAGTCATTTAAACTTATTAATACTTTGTTAATTATTGAAACTTAAAGGAAATTTATTTTAATTACGTCGTAGTTATTTAAATATTCAAACATTTATTATTTTAATTAATATAATGTATCAAAGACATTTCTGATATTATATTGAAAATACTACGAAAACAAGTTTTAGCAACATATCATTTTTAAATCATTCACGAGATAAAGATGACATGAAGAATTTAATAAATTAATATTTGGTCGAATTTCGTTCATAGGGTGGTCACTAGTTGCTATTAAGTGACTATTAAAGTTGTTTCTGATATTAAACAGCATCTTTCATTCTATGATACATAAAATACTGAAAAACTTCGAACGATGATATTCGATTCGAATCCAGGATGGCTTTATGGAGGATCGTCCTTTTCCGAAAGGGTTACATTAGAATTCGATGTTGATTCCATAAAGCCGGTTCATAAAAGATTTAATAAAGGCCGCGGCGATAAAAACCTTCTGTCGACTCCCCCTTAATGGAGCACCCAGCGAAATTAACTTAATGTATTAATCATGATGGTGTCGTCAACAGCAACAATAGCCTCGCTTCAAAACTTTCTAATCGAGGCAACGGTAAAAATCGTTTCGGAAACGCATCCCCTCGGAAGAGTCAATTTCTAAATTGAATATTTTCCCAAAATACAATACTTTTTAATATATTGTTAAAGGATACCATATATAATATAATATTCGATGAGCTATTGGATTAAAAAAAGTAATTTTGGTTTTGTACTGTTATTTTTTTGGGGAGAATAGGGTAAGAACGTTATGACATCAATATGAACTCAAAAATATCTAAAAACAGTCTCTAGTTAACAAGAATAAGTTATTTTGTTAGATTGTTTCAGTAAAAAGTCATCTTTTTACTGGCCAGGGTTTATCTGGACTGGGTCTACTTCTTAATAAGTCCTTATCATTAAACTTATCGTTTAATGATTGGCTAACTTAGAGACAATTCCAGAACGTATCTGGTCTTAAACCACTTATTTAATAATATGACTGGGATGGTTAATCCTTGTCGGATTTTAGACCGTTGTTTAGAGACGAATCTGTTCTAAGACTATAGTCGCAATACGAGGATCCTCCTGATGCTTTAATTACTGAAGCTACCAGCCAACACAATAAATAATGAGAAGTATAATTAGAAACAAAGTGATGGAGATTGTGATAATCGTTCAAAATGTAACGATCATATGCCAAATGGCTATATTTTCTAAGTTGGTAAGTCGGTAATTAATTTAAATTTCTTTTCGCCTCTTCATTGCCTATCCACAACTTAAGAAGCAATATTCTCTCTTACAAATTGAATCTTCACATTTATTAATATCTACAAATTAATCGGCTTAGACAAAATGTTGCCTCCCATTTAAAGGAAAACACGATTGGCATGATTAAAATTTATATCGAGGAAGAGTTTTCAGGCCTAAATTTTTTTATAATGCGCGCTACTATATATATATTTCATTAAAACGAAATATGCTCAAATCAGGCAACTAGGAATAGCAGTCAAATCAGTGATACACAATTTATAAATTAAATATTTTAGGTTAGGTAAGAGTTTAGCTCGCCGATAATAACGTACTGGGATCGAATCTCGATGGGACTAGAGATTATTTTAAAAAGTTTATACTTTAACATAAACAGATTCTCTAAATAACACAAATATATTGGAGCGGCTATAAATAAGCAGTGTTATTTAGAAATTTGTGTTATTTTCGGATATTCCAATATTGTAGGAACTATTAGTTTTGACAAAAAAGTTTTAAAGGCACTTTTTTACTGGCCAGGGTTTATCTGGAGGGGGTCTACTTCATAATAGGTCCTTAGCAATAAACTTATCGTTTAATGATTGGCTAACTTAGAAACAATTCCAGAACATATCTGGTCTTAGTCTTCTTATTTAATAATTTGACTGGGATGGTTAATCCTTGTCGGATTTTAGACTGTTGTTTAGAGACGAACCTGCTTTAAGACTATAGTCGCAATACGAGGATCCTCCTGATGACTTAATTACTGAAGCTACCAGCCAACACAATAAATAATGAGAAGAATAATCAGAAAGAAAGTGATGGAGATTGTGAGTATCGTTCAAAATGTAACGATCATAAGCTAAATAGCTATATTTTAATATTTATAACACGAATATTAAAGTTTTTGTTAGTTTCATATTCCAATTAAATGTTAAAGAAAATCCAAATAAAGAAAAATGTATAATTGGAGCTTGGCGCCATTAAAATTCACATTAAACGATTTAAAAATTGGTGTAATATCAATTTATGCAACCGCTAAGATCCAAATAAATGATAACAGAAAATTATATATGGGACCAATTTTCTTCTTTTTGAGGAGAAAATTAAAATAAGCTCGCAAGCGACGTTCATGTCATGCAAGGTTTAAAGATTTTCTTTTAAGGGTCGATAATATGAGAAACAAATATTTGACTAACAAACCAGTGAAGTGGCATAAGTTTTTCTTAAGTGAGTCTATTTCATACTTAAAGTCACAAAACAAGATAGGGTTGCTAAATCACAGCAACGTGGAAGCAATTCAGCTGCTGGACAACACGCAGGAAATCAGAATATTGAAGCGCATCAAACCACATGAACTTGTTTAGTGTATAAATGTATTTTTAACTTTAGCTTAAATAGTTTTAGTAGATTAGTTTTATTTTAATTTGGGAAATACATACTGATGTATTAATCCCGTACTCTCCTTGCTTGTGTATTAATGCAAGTACAGTAGTTATATACTTAATTTTAAATTAAGTACTAAGCGAATCTAATATAAGACGTAATTAATAAAAAAATACTTAAAGCCAATTTTTTAGGCCGAAATTATTTCGTCGGTCTCAAAAACGTTACGAATCTAAATGATAAGTTATGTCAATAGTAATATGAATACTAATTTAAAATAAAACAAAGGGACGAGAAAATAACACTAACATATGTATGAAGAAAGAAGAAATGCTTTAATATAATCTAACGATAATGATAAAACGAAACGAAATCGAATGTACCTTGTAGAACATTGTTAATATGAAGTATGTGATATACTTTACTAAATGTGAAAGCATGTGCACAACATTTTGCCAAACAGAAAATGAAAGAAAACAATTTTTTTTTTAAAATAGGAGATTTTCGATATATAAATAAATATAGTCTATATACGGTCTTAAAATACTTCAACAAACAGAACAAGAACAAGTTCCGTTCAATCTTATTTTATATGTATTTTATATATATTTATCTTGTTTTGAGGCTACCTACGCATGCATAGATTTAAATTTTTTATATTTTGAGTATATTAAATGCAATATCAATAATATAAGTCATTAGAATCTACAGATAATTTTACAACATTAATATTACGAAGAAGGCGGTAGTGACAAAAAATAATTTCAGATTTTTAATCCAGTCTGCCTGCATTCTTCTGTAGATTCAGAAAACAACTTCTTGTCTTTAAGACAAGTCTCACAAGATTTTTGTACTTTATCAGTTGAAAACGTAATAAATTCCATCATCATCATCAGTGAGCTTGAGGTGATTGTTTAACTTCCGCTTCAAAAAATCCAATTCATCTGTACGAAGTTTAATAGAATTTTGTGAATTTAATCAGTTGATTTAATTTATTTGTTTTAATTTGGATGAAATAACTCATAATTCTGTATAGGTTGTTATCAAATTGGAGCTCTGATATGAGTCTAGTTCCTTTTATTAACATCATAAAAATGTTTATCTCTCACATAATATCTGATTTCTTTATCAAACCTTAGTTTTTCAATTTAACTTCATAAGTCTATAGTATCTTAAAAAAATAAAATGGGAACTTTGTCTAGCGTTTAGATGTTCTGTTTGTTTTAATATACAGTCTGCTGCTATCTGGAACATTAGATATTGATAAAAAGTTTTGAAATAATAATCAGATTGTCTCAGCATGCATTTTTTCTTAATTAATTTAAGTTTTTATAGTGAATTGTTGAGGTTTATGATAAGGTTCTTTTAAAGAAAAAGATAGATAGATACTTTGAGTTAAGCATTTAAGAACATTATTAATATTTTTTTACTCCAGATACGCGATCAAATGATTTTACAACACGTCAACATTTGACTATATATTGCAAAATCTATATGGAGATGCTTAAATAGGATGTTTTTCTTTATCGTATTTCTTTAATTGATTATTACATATTTATGGTAATATTTTCGCGTTTAAAACAAAAGCAGCTATGAGAGCGGCATCGTATTTAATATGAAGAATTATCCGATTTCAAAGAATGAATATTATTTTCCATGTTGTTACTAAAACACCTACAAATTGATTTTTCCATATTTGAAGGAACGTCAATGTCAAAATAAATGTAAACGTATGGTCATCACAGTATGCGTTGTGAAGTGATGTAAGGTTAAAAAATGTTGAAACAGGCTTGTTGATATAAACGTTTTAGTAGGCCCATGATCTTTGAAATTCCATTTTGTTCTGATTAAGTTTATCGATGCTACAATTAATCAAGACAAAGTTGTAAATTATTCGAAGGCTTTCGCCATTTTTGTGTTAAAACTTCTCTTGCCATTCTATTTCCTGAAATATCAATTCACCACGGTTTTGTAACAACAATCTTTAGAGCGTTTTCTTTAAAAAGTTGCACCGCTTCCAGTTTTTTAGAGCGATTTGCATTTGATCATCAACAAGGCACAAATCACTACACGTGTACTAAATTTGGAAAATCCATGGTGCTCAAATGTATAATTGAGGGTAGTTTCCAGATAGAAACACACAAATTGTAAGGTATCACAAATTACTTCAATAAACAGATTATATAACCAAACATTTTCTTTTATATGGCATTGCAACACATACCGGACACATATAGTGATTATAAAAACAAACAATACATTCCGTAAATAATTTATTTTTGGTCAAAATACTTGTAACTTCACCACTGATATCGTATATCACTTGCATCTTCTTTCAATAATTAAGTCACAACTGTCCACAGTGACCTTTCACATCTTCTACATTATTGATTGTGATTATTACTTTTACATATCCTGTATTTAAAAGATGAGTTTAGTTTTAAGAATTGTTTTTATATGTATATAAAATAAAAATGTTATTAATAGTTAAAACAAACAGATATATTAAAATATATTAAAAAAGTGTGTTTAATTGTTTCTATTCACAATAGTTCTATTAAATTTGCTGTTCTCTATTTCTCCTCATTTTCATTTTTTGATTGCATCAATCGATCTTGTTCTATGCCCGGCAAAACTCGTAAAATCCGCCGGCTTGGTGGCGCAGTGGTAAAAGCGATGGGACGTTCCTCCTACTGTTGCGATAGTCGCGGGTTCAAATCCTGCTGGGGCATAGTCGTAATTTTATGTTTGTGATTGTTTAAAATTTGTGTTGTTGTAGGCAAGAGTGTAAAGTCCAACAAGGAAAATGATCCCAGCCACGCCAGTAACCAGGCTGGGTAAGACCGGATGTCTTCTGGGATGATTTCTAAAGTTGGCCAATCGCCAGTCGGTAGGCTTAATGCTGAGGACCGTGATTCGGAGCCAACGTTAAAACTTTAGGCCCAGTCCAGATAAACCCATAGTTGGTAAAAGGAGACTTTAAAATATATTAAAAAAAACTCGTAAAATCCCTTTAAAAATCATCTCAGTTTACTTTTTCAGAGTAATTCGCACTTACTGTAATTTATATACATCATCAAATAAAATAATCAGGCCTATAAATTAATTTTAAAGAATTTACAACCCATGGTGTTACTGTGTATTAAATCGCATCGAAAATCGAAAATGTCTGAATTTGTACCGATTAAATCGCATTTGCAGGAATCTTTTACTTTTTTATTTCAGTTTGAAGAAACAGGCTACGAAACGTCTACGTCAACGAAACCAATTCTTTATCGATTTCAAAATTAGTGGCTTCGACGTTTTAAATGTGGTACTTCTGACACCGACGCCAAGGAGCGCTCTGGATAGTAAAAAAAAATTGAAGGCATTATTTCCAATGCTCGCTATCGACTATAATTGACGTATGTGAGCTGAAGACTGCACGAAAAACAGCTGGAAAACGAGCAAATACACAGCAATGTTATTTTTCAGCTTAAGAGCGCTTGACTACGTGTTGCAAAAATTGTGAAAACATACTTGGAAATATTAAAATGGAGAGTACTAGCCCACCCTCTGTATTTTCTAGATCTTGCTTCTTTCGATTACCACTTATTCTGATATATGAGTTATGACTTGTTTGAGCAGTGCTTCCCTTCTTATGGACATATGAAAAATGAGGCGATTCGTGGATAGCTTCAAAAGATACATCGTTCTTTCGAGACAAATTCCGCATATTTCCTGAAAGAAGGGAAAATGTTACGACTATACATAGACAATATGTTAAATAAAATATATTTTTAATGATATTTTGTACCTAATAAATTAGTTTAATATTTTGTACCTTAATGGTAAAAACGTGGTAAGCCTTATTTCGGTTTTCAACGTTTTAAACATTAATTAATAATTTCTTGCCAGGTAACTCGATCCTTCGGAAGAAAATGTACGTGTCGATTGGAGAAAAATTAACGCCATAAATCCAGTGTTTGCTCCATGCTGCCTAAGCGGAGACGTAGCCCAATCCTCGGTCTTTGTCATTTCCATCTCGGATCCAATGCGTCAAAGTAAGGGACCTAATTTGTCAATAGACTTTGAAATTATTTCCCTTCCATAGGCGAGCGAGCCGTTCACGTCCTATTTCATTCCTCATATTTCTCTTCCGGGAAATAGCGAACAAAGGTCGAAGCGTACTACTCCCTCCTTTTTTCATTCACTATTAATTAGAGAGTTATATTCATTCGTTTTTCTTTTACGTGGAGTGTTCTTGAATTGTGTGCGTTTTGCGAGTATAAAACGGGTATCGCGTACGTTAATTTGCACCATTTCTAAACTAGCACGAATTCAAATCAGCATAATCCTTCCTGTAGATATACACCTACTAACGTAATAGTGATTTTTTTTGTGAAAATTTAAATTTTAATTTTTTTCTGGCAGCATTTCGTTTCCATGTCATAAAAACTACACATCCGTTGTGGTTATGAGCTTTTCCCTCTAGTAATTTTTACAATATTTTCCTATTATTTAATCAAAGAAAATACTGGAAATATTTGAAATCTTCACTATATTAATTTTAAAAAATTGGATAGGCTTAGTTTGAAAAGCATACAAATATACCAACAATAAACATTTGTCTAATTTAAATCAAACCTATTCATCTCTTTAAATTAATTTAATATTTTCGGCATGTTATATAAAATCGCAAATTAAAATACTTTCTGAGTCCTATGTCTTCTCCAAGGCCTTCGCCCATTTATCGTCATTTCGTTTTTTTGTTCTTGGAAATCCTCCTTTGAATATTTCGAGCTATCCCTGAAGATTAGGTCTAGTGGAACCCAGTTTTTTGAGCAAAGAAAATAACTGTCTACATTTTGGCTACTTACTTCAATAGGAAATGGAATCTTATTGTTCATCCAATAAAACAGTGAATTCAAGGCATCTAAATTTATGACCTCGAAACGTCACAATGTTGCCTCCTGCCACTTTAACTTTTAGTTTATTTTGACTTTGACCTATATCAAAATTATAATGTAAATAAAATAATGAAACAGAAATAATGTTATTAAATATACTTTATTTTAACATTATAGTATATCTAATGCATGTATTATCGAGGAACTTAAATTGTAGTTAGGTATACAGCCACTACAATTTGTATGTTTTATTATATTTACATTGAACTCTTTTTATTAGGCGCGTTTTTCTATGTAGAGGTGTACAGTGGATTTCCACTCACCTAGTGATATCACTGTATTTTTTCTGTTACTATTTGTATACATTTTTTGATAAAATTAGATTTAATCAGTGCATTCTCCTTAATGCATTTACCATATCTGCAAAACAGTTGGTATTCTGATATCTTATAACCAAATGCTCATTTATATTCTGAATAATTTCACACGTATTTATGCATACAACTCTCCTACAGTTTTTATATACTCACCTTTAGTTGTTTCCACTCTCGTTACCCTGTTTTTGGATTGGCCAGTATTGGATCATAATCTCATATCCCGAAAGCTTCATTCAGTCACTGTCACTTTCCAAGTCAATATTGAATTCAATAACTAATGGTTAATTTCCATTATACCTAGCACTTATTCATGATCCCACCATTTGTCAACTTTTTTTCTTTGTGTTTGATGGAATTCTTTCAGACCAAAGGTATTATTGTGTACAGTGCTTTTTTCCACATATCCAAACCATTGTCTTTCCTCCTCGGCCTATATTAATCGATCAATCGATTATATTGGGTTGAATATGCAGTGATATAGAGAAGACGTAATACACGGTTGCCACATTGTTCAGCCACCTGATGTACTGCTTATCTTTTTCAGGCTTTCTTTTTTTTTAAGTAAATTTCATCTAACACAATTCCATTTATATTCACCGGGTAAATGATTAGTTTTTTTTTGGGTTTTGGGTTTTGATTAGTTCATACTTTAATATGGTAATTTCAAAACTTAATTTATGTTCTGAAAGGCATTTCCTAATTACAGCCATTTTTCTAGCACTTCTCTAGTATCAAGTTCTTGGTACATTGTCCACAACAGTTACTAATGGTTCCTCCAAGTTCTTTAATAGTTGGTTTTCAAAAGAAATTAAAAATATGTTATCAGTTAATCTGCAATAGGTAATACATTTGACATCATGATGACGTTAGTTCACTATAGACTATATATTTTAACTAGGTTTAAGCAAAATACTATATTTTCGTGATATTTCTTTGCTTATTATGACATCATCATCCATCTAGCGAAATTGTAATTATCCTTATATTCATTATTATAGAAATATTAGGTGATGTACTTTGATTATTTTTTCAGATTAACATAGCATTTATTACGAAGAATTGGTAAAATATATATTAAACAAAATATTTTCTATAATAATTTTTCGCTGATTATGGATGCGGGTTGTTCTCCTAGACTAATTGACGACTTGAGCTTGAGATTATTTTAATAGATCCCCTTTTCATCGCCAGTCACAATATGTCATAGAAAACTAACTTTATTACCTACTTGATTTATCAACTACAAAGCTGTCTGAAAGTTTCTTGGGTGTTTGAGCTAGACTTTTGTCCAATAAGTTTTGTTGGCCGTTTTTGTCATTGACATCAGTATCACCACTTTTAAAAATAAAGGTCTAAAAATACTTCATAGGCTTCGTCAACATACCTCTTGATATCAAATAACAAAATTAATGAATGTCGAAAATGCAATTTCGGTCCTTCCATGATTAGCGTCTGTATACACTAAATAACTCAGTAACACTAAATTGTTATTTATTGTAGAAAAATGTTAAAACCATCGAATTTAATGTTTAGGGTACATTATTTAAAAGTGGTTTACATTGATATTTAGTAATGTTGGAGATAAATAATGCTTTGATTATACTCTAATATATTATAAAAAATTATAGCATAAAGTTTTTGAATGTGAAATTCCACTTTTATTACAGTATTTCAGTAATTAATTTATAAGCCTGAATGTTAACAAGAATGCGTTAAAAATCCATCATTTTTTAAATTAAATATCTTTCCCATAGTATTGAAAAAAAATAGTTAATTAAAATTAATTTAATTAACAAAACTTTATTCGGCACCAACAAAGTATTAAATAACTCTACTAATCCGGACGGAAAATTCCGAAACCCGGGGGTTATTTTTAGATTTAGGCCATTTGGAAAGTAACCAGAAGCGGCGATATTTTTTGGAAATGTCGATGCCTCGTAAGATCATCCCTTATTAAGATTAAATTACGTTCTGCGACGGAATCTGTTTAGAATTTTTCATGTCGTTCGTTTTTCCTCTGAAACCGTTTTCGTGTTTATGAAAAAGCGACCCCTTGCCCTCTCGATTAATTTTCAATGCGGCGGCGTTGTTTGTTCGGGACAAGTAACAGTTTGGCTTCTTCCCGCAACTTTAATCTGGAAATGTGGGTCATCGCGGGTCGAGCGACATCTTTTCGACGAGAGGAGAGGAAAAAACAAAGCTATTCGATAATGCTGTAAACAAATTTCTTTCTAACAAGACTGCACCATGATCAACATTGTATGATCTGCTTTGTTGTTTCCTATTATATAATTATAAAATTATTGAACTAAATAAAATTAATTACAGAATGAAATGAGTATAGAAAGATTATTATTATTTTAAATATGTTTAAAATAAATATTATTTGCAATAACACACTTAAGCCGTCTGTGATTAATCAAAGTTTAAAATCTTTGAGCCAGTTCTTTTTGGAATAATATCAAAATAACACTTTTAACTGTTAAATATATTATTATAGATTTTTTTATGACATCTTTATTAGATACACGCTTAATACAATCTTAATTATACATTAATTTATTACTACTTTTTATTTATACTTGGATTAATTCACAAGCAAGACGAGTGCTAGAAAATATATCAATATGTATTCCTCAATAATAAAATTATATTAATTCATAGCTATAGTTTACACTAAAAGTATTCGCTTTATATAAGTTCGCATAGTTTGGTTCACTTCAATCTCCTGACATCCTACGCGCTGTCCAGCAGTTGTATTGCTTCCACGTTAGTATGATTTAGTAATCTTCTTTCGTCTTTCAAGGCAAAATCTTGGATAACTTCGCAAATCCATTTAATTTCCAGGTCATCGTGCAGTTTTTCGTTGATTACGTAGCGATAGGCATTTGTAATCAATCAAAAAACCTTGGAATTTTTAGTGCCATCCCATATTTGCACCCCATAGGTCCAAATTGGCTTTATAATTGTCTTATAAATCAACCTCTTTGATTTTAGATCATGTTGAGAGTATCTTCCGACTAACCAGTATAATTGTTTTATTTTGGTTTTAATGCGTTTTGCTTTTTGTCTAACATGATGTTTCCAATTTAATCTACCGTCAAGATGGATTCCAAGGTATTTAGCTGGTTCTATTTGAGGAATCGGACATCCATTGAGTGATATAATTAAGTTTTTATCATTTCGTCTCAATACAAAATTAACGTGGACAGATTTGGAGCTATTTAATTGACTTTTCCAATCTTTCGTCCATTTGTAGATTTTGTTGACTGCCACTTGTACTTTTTCTATTGCCCTAGGCAGAGGTATGTCGTTTGCCATAATAAATGTGTCGTCGGCAAATAGTCCAAATAGTGTTTTTTTTTGTTGTTGGAATGTTAGTAGTGTAGAGCAGATATAGAAGAGGTCCTAAAGCGCTACCTTGTGGAACTCGATTTCATGCGATACTCTAAGTTTTCTTCCGAAAATATATGACTCCAGCAATTGACAATAGTTAAGCGGTAATAGTTTGCTCATCTTTCAGATTAATCCCAAATGCCAAACCCGATCAAAAGCTTGTGAGACATCCAGGAATATTGCATGGTAGTATTTCTTTTCCTCAAATGCCTTTTCAATAGCCCCAGTTACTTAGAAAAAAATTGAAATCTGGTATTATTACAAAGTTTTTAACATTAATATTAACTAATTAATTAATAACTTTAATATTAATTTCTCAAATAGCTTTGATATTGCAGGTAGTAGCGAAATAGGCCTGTAAATTATTCTAGATGGGTTCAAAAGACATTCAGATGTCATTTACTAATAAATCTGGTGGGTAGAAATAACGCTCCATTAGCGTGATTTTGTTTTTAATGAAATATTGGGAGGTTCCGTTCTTAGCACTTTCAATAACATGTAGTAACAGTAATGGTTTCTATGGAAAACATTTTAATTAACAAACATTTTAATGACATGTTTTGCTATGTTCTGCAATTTAGTTGCAGCTCCAGACCAGTAATTTTAAATATACCGCGAACATAGCTTTCGTATTACTTGTATGGGTTTCCTCATTTTCATGTATCAATATTCAGCTTTCTTGGCGAGTAGAATCATCTAAAACGGTATTTTTCATTTAATAGTTGCTATTTAATTACTTCTTGTAAACGTTTTACTTATTATCATTTTTTAAAAGTAACGCCAGTTAAAACACCAAATTCAAAATGTTTCTTACATGAACACGTATTCTGTATGCATTTTTGGTAAGAAATACATAGACTGCATATCATGTTACAAATAAATTAGTTCATTTTATCCTAATTGGATGATATTTATGTATTATTTCAAGAGGATGTTTGTTAAGATAATATTTTTGATAATAATTGTTTGATAACAAAATATTTTTTATCTTAAATTTATTTAAAAATTAGAGCCTTAAAGTTAGAAGAAATAGAATTTTTGCAAACAGCATTTTACAAAACATGATATACGGACTCTTTATAAACTGTATTGAAGCTTATAGCAGCATATTGTTAATAAATATAATACACTGAAAGCTATATTATGCGACAACGTATCGTCACAATATTATTAAAACTTTTGAATGAATGAATCTTATCTTATGAATCCTTTTGAGAATCTATGGGTCATCCAGCATACAAACGCAGATTTATTTAGATTCAATTTCATTCATTTTGTCCTACACCTATGTTATCAGCATATATGTATTAATCTTAATGTGGACTGGGGATATGAATTTTAACTTCGCCATTCTTGATAATCATTATTTATTCTATCAAACAATATTACATAGTATAGGTTATTATTCTAATACACAGATAGAATATACTTTATCTTATTTACTATACATCTTAGAAAATCCTCAGAGAAAATTAACAATTGAAGGTATCAATTTATAAAGCTATCAATAATATTAGAAATATCGATTTAAACGAAAAATGTCAATTAAATATAATCCTATAAAACTCGTTGATCTTTAATCTTTATGAAATATAAATGCCTATAATCTGACAGAGTTAATTTGGGTCGACAGCTAGGCCAATATATTATACATCAGTTATATTAATAATGCCTGTTGATAACTACGTCTATAACAAGCAGCACAGTATATAAAAATATAGTGATTAGTATTTTTATTTATTTTAATTATTCAATTAAATAGTTACCAGGTTATTTAATGAGCTTTCTATTTTTATTAAAACTAAATTTTAGTGTAATTTCAGTGTAATTTGCATAAACTTATCTGGAGAATATTTTAATTTCCTTCAGGATATCCTGAAGTGAGAATCTGAACGATGCTTTTAGAGTTTTACTTCTTCGTCAGAAGTTAAAATGTGTTATATCTGGCAAAGAAAGTAAGGTTTAACAGTGTTTGCATTAACCTATCACTTTTTGAAAATATGGCGAAAAATATGTTTTTCTTTTATAAGTCAGGCCTTTTCTTATGATTTTTATATCCAGATAATCTATAAAAATAATCTGAATTTATAGTTTTATTAGTTTCGAGGTAATTAAAGAATAACAAAAAAATGATTTAACGTATCCTTGGTCGATCCTTAAAATTTAAATAATTTTTATGTCAAAATATATTTTTCATACCTCGATGGTTTTAACATTTCTCTACTTAAATAAGCAACAGTTTTTCATTAGATATTATTGAGATAATTAGCGTATATAAACGCTCATCATGGAATACCTGACACTGTATTTTGGACAATCATATATTTTGTTCTATGATTCAAAGAAATCTCATTCAAATTAATATCACAATTAATTGCTATTAACATTAATTCATAATATTTATCTGCTTAAACCGAATGAAACTGTTACTACATATATTTATTCACGTCAATTGATCGATATTGGCCAGATTGCAAGAAAGATCCGAAGTTGCAAATAACGGACGCAATTATCATCTACGTGACAACGCTAAACTATACGGTGGAAGAGTTGAGAAGAATACAGCATTCTAACTCGAATGGGCAATTCTACTGCATCCGACGCGCTTACCCGATTTAGCTCCTCCTGTGTTCATTACATCTTTAGATCCAATCAGCATGACTTGGCTAACATACGATCTCGAAATGGTGAAAAATTGCGAGAATAGGTCGACGATTTCCATAAAGATGGAAAACAGTAGTATAAATGAATATATTTTGTAGCAAAATTTTTAATAAATTCACTTTTAGAGACAAGTACATAATATAACATAATATAACATAACATAATATAGTACATAACATTGTTTTATTGTTGAACAATGCATGCATCAGCATAGATCTCTAAAATAAATTAGATATCTGGACCCTCTACTAAAATCTACTAGTAAATCTTTGATTGATTTTCTGGCTATTCATTGATATTATTCAATACCTGGGATCATTTCCGTGACTTATCCTACATCAAATATTTTTCATTTTCAATATTTAATAATCGATCTCAATATTCAATTGAAGATGAAGTGCTTTATATAGTTTTACATATTGTTTTTGAAATTATTTATGCTGCCTTTGTTGAATCTTTAAATATAATACTATCACTATTATTCCATTCGTTATTTATTCAAATTAGTTGCAGATACACAACATTTTTATTTTCATCGATTTAAAAGGTAGATTTGATGTCATTGGTATTTTTAGAAGTAAGTCTCGATGTGTTTATAAGAAGTAAGTTTAACAAGTAAATGGGAAGTAATCATAATGTAATATGCACCAAAGAACATATATAAGAAGTTAGACGTCTAACTTAATAGTTATAAATAGTTTCTAAAATTCAAACGAAATTAAAGCGGTTTAAAACTTGAAACTTCCAAAAATATATTCTAAGAAAGAAAGAATTTTATTTCTGCTCAATATTCGTTTTCCCTTCAATTAGAAAAAATCAGGCCAATTCAAATCTATAAAAAATTAAAAAGTTACATAAAAAATCAGCTCACAGCCCTAATAGTAAAATAAAATATATTTAAAATATCCTTTCCAATAATATATCACATAAATAAAGTGTTATTTTGAAAAGCAAAATGCGATATTTTTGTTCAACTTAATATGATATATGCGATCAAATAAATTTACAATTATAATAAGTAATGCTCTCTCTATCTGGCCTTTAGCGAACGGCGACAACGCGTGTAAATGCAGAAAAGTTCCCCAGACTGTTTATAAATTAGGTCTCGATGCAATGGAAATCGGGATAATAATCTGTCCAGACTGGAAGTAGATTTGGGAAGAGCTGAACGGGGCGATGGAAGTTTTCATATTCAGGCGACTGAATTAATAAATAAATTGTCTAGACGGGATCTAACCCCGTTAGTTCGTTAATGTCGTAACTTTGAATTGCTTCTAGGTATTTGATGATGAATTTCATTTTGTCACTTACTAAGTCAGCTTGCTTACTTGTCCTGCTCGTCATGAAGTAAGTTTAATAAACAAGTTTATAGACAAAAAATAATATGTGTGTGAATTAATTTTCATAAAATTAAGACATGATAATTTGAGGCAGAAAGTATTATAATTTGAAACAATTAAATTATAAAAATTGTATATATTAGTTTTTTGTATCTTTTCTTATTAAAGGTTAGTGACTTACTGGTCACTAATTGGATACTTAAGGATCCATGCCAGGCATACTAAAATCTGATTTTCCTACGTTGCCAAAACTTGTAAATTATATGTACATTTCAAGAATATTATGCACTTATTAATTTTCTTCGATTCACAAATGAATTGAATGTTTCCTTTATTAAAATTTTAAAAGTTTTTTTTAAATGTTATCTTTTATAATATACTATAGATACTATGTACTATAGTATATTGAATTCATAATAAATATACTATAGGTACTATGTATTTTAGTATATTGAATTCATAGTATACAAATTTAAAATAAATAATAAAATAACTAAACTTGATGAAAATTTCCCAAATGCCAGTTGCATGTTTTGATAACATTCACAACTAAATGACTTGTTCATTAATGCCTACTATTTAAAACTAAAATATCAACGGTACAAAAACCAACAAGTAAACTCTGCGTAGAATATGCTGCGTTACAATATACTTTTTAACTCTACTTATAGTATAATACAGAAACTAAAATGTATAAATAATACTTTTTTACTAGATACTAACAAACCAGTGATACTTGAAAGATCTTAACTATTTTAGTGCTAACAAGAAAACGACCGTTTTCAATTAATTGGGCCTTATATCTTAAGCCGTTGTTTAATGATAACGTGGCAGTATGATCGAAATTGTTAAATCGTCAAAATCACGTTTTTAATAATTAATTATAAATATTAGCGCAAACCTGAGAATAATAATGTAACTTTATTGTTTTGTAATTGAATATTATCAGACTAGAGAAGTCCTTTCCTTTTTATCTTTTATACCTCAGAATTTATTCAAATCGTGTTCGATGTTCAAAGTGATATTTCTACAAGATATTCATCATTAATATTCGCAGAAAAATTGAGATGATAGAATTTGATTAATATTCAAAGTATAATTTTCTATTTTTTGGCATAAAACCGTGCGAAGGACGACGTTGGTATGGTAGCAATCCAATCTTTGATGAATTTTTGCACTCAAATTATATTTATCATTTCGAAACTCTATGGCAGTGAATCCATACTATATCGGTCTGAAAAATTGCTAATCAGAAAGAGCTACGAGTGATGATAAAATGATGAAATAAGCCGCTATGGTGAAATTCGAGTCGAAATGAAATTTTTAGTCAATTTATGTAGTGGACAATTAATCTCATTCCCCTTCGCAGGAAAACGTCAGGAAATAATCTATTTCATCAACAGTTAACCTCTCTGAAATTTCTTTAAGAATTTGAGTTTTGTATAATATGCCTTGAAATGTATTGTCCTCTACCTTTTTTGGTATTCGAAGACATTCTTTCCATTGACATTAAAATAATTGGTTTTAAATAATTAATTGAAGACAAAATCAATATTTAGAATATGGCAGAGCAGTGTCATGTCAAGTTAAGTGTTTGAAGGACTTCAACCGCAGATTTCTTTTAATCAAACAACAAAAGTAATACGTGCCGAAAACGTAATTTTGTGCGTTCCATGATTACAAATGGAATTCAACATAATACTTAATAACATTAAATCTAAAACTGTTACTCTATGTCGAAAAATGTCAAAACTACCGAATTTAACAGTTAGGTTGCTTGACATTGATACTTGCATTTTTCCCAATATAACACCTAATCATATTTGTGTAATATATACGTATTTGTGTTTATTAGTTGTCCATTTGTTGCTCATCACAATCAAAATTGCCAAAACATCATATATTTCGGAAACTATTCTATACATTTGATAAACAGAATACAGTTACTAAAGCGGCTCCTACTATGTTTTCTACTAGCAATCTATTACTCGTAGAAATACGCTAAGCCACTGTAGAAGGTCTAAACAAATCAGATGCGAAGCGATATTCAAACAGAAGATCAGAGAGATGAATCAAAAAGCAAAAGGTCGGATTTTCATATACACTAAAACGGTTTTACGCGAGAGCCGACGGTCTGAATATATGGTGCAGCCCATGTCCGAAATAGTTTATTCCCCCGGACGAGGCTTAATCCTGCGGAGGAAGCTGCGGCCTTTTAAGTGATTTACTCGACGTACCGAAGCTATTTTAAAATGGGAGTAACTGTTCGAGGGCATTTCTCCGCTTTGGTTTGATGCTTATGTAAAGACATGGAAATCTTTAGGTTAGTGGCATTGCTTTGTATAAGGCTAAAGAAGCTCTGGATTAAAAGTAAATTAAAACCAAAATAAATATATTTCTTTTTAAAACGTATTCTTAACTTTAAATAATACTATTCATATATACATAGAAATTTACTTAGCAACAAATAACTAGTTATTATCTATTTAAATAATGTTGTATAATTGTTCAATTTATACAAAAATTTTTGTTGTATAAACCACATTATATGGGGATTAATGTATTATTATAACCTTCCAATTTAGGTGGCAAGGAGTTGAATATCATCGACCTATACCTTTCACTGTCAAGATTTATAGCCATACAGGCTATAATATAATAAAATATTTTGGGTTATCCAGTCTATCGTCTACCACTGCATCAATTATATTTTATTTACAACATGATAATATAATAACAGCTGATTTTCGTAAATTCAAAGACAATATTTATTAATTATATTAAGTTTTTTCTTCTTTTAAGTTTTATAAAAACTAAAATACCAAGTTTTGCTACGAGAAAATATGTCATGTAATGAGACCTGGGTTGTTAATAAACCCAAACTGGTATGTTGGTCTTAGGTTTTTTCTCTCTATGATCGGTTTTCTTATTTTCAACAGGAGTTTTTCAAAAACCTTAAATATTACTGGCAGCAGTGGTATAGGTCTATAGGCTCTTATTTCGTTTGGTGACTTCCCAGGTTTTGGGATCATTATAATTTCCGCCATCTTCCAAATGTCTGGGACATGTTTTAATCTAAATGCTCTATTGATCAAATTGGTGAGTTTTATAATTCCCTTTCTTGGTAGTTTTTGCAGTAATTCTCCTGTTATTAAATCGTAGCCTGGTGATTTCCTGGGGTTAATGTCAGTTTTAACAACTTTGGTTAACTCTTTCGGCGTGACTGGTTCAATCATCGAATTTTCAGCTTCTATGTCCGGAAAATTATGTTCAATATTAGTTTCATTTGGTTTGAAAGTTTTTTCTAGATATTCAGCAAATGCTTTTTTATTTTAAGTGTTCAGCTATTTTTATTCTCAAGTGTTCTGTTTTCTTGCCACTTTTTTCGTAATTTACGTTTTTCAGCTACCATTTCCTTCACTTCTTTTGGATAATTAATTCCTTTAGTTATACTCTCAATTTCTGGAGTATTATTCCTAGGAGCTTGTTGAATATCTACTACGAATTTTTCTGCTTCAGGATTTAATTGTGCAGTTGTCTTGAGGGGTATATTTAGTTGAATTCGTTTGTTCAATTCTTCAGCAAATCCTTTCCAGTCTGTTCTCTTGTTTGATAAAGTTGGGTTTCTTTCTTGTCTTATTATATTTTCGATCAACGTCAGAATCACTGACGTATGATCTGAACTTAGCTAAAAATTTTCTTCTACCTTTATATAGTTGGATGTTATGTTTCTTACTTTTTCTTCATATCTAACAGGTCTGGGGTTTTCTCTTGATCAGTCGGCCAGCAAGTTGGTTTTCCAATTGATATCTAACTACATCTTCGTTCAGCAACTGCTTTATGCAGTGCATTGCCTTTAGTTGTCATTCTGGATCCTCATTTTGTATTTTTTGCATAGAAATCACCTCCAATTATAACTTTTTCTCCCAGGTTGCTTAGGACATTCAAATGATTTTCCTTTTTTTGATTGTATCTTGGAGGACAATAAATTGCGGCTATTATAACCGTGTATCTGCTTGATTGAATATTTACTGCTGTTACCTGATTTTCTGCTCTACTGAGTCCGGGTTCTTGATGATGGGAAATATTCTTTTTTATTATTACTGCACTTCTTGCTCGTGCGGTGTTAGCTGGATGTACGGTATGATAAAATGTATATCCTCTATATTTTATAAAGGATCCTTTTGTTAAATGAGTTTGCGATATTAGGCAAATATCTATTTTTTGCATATCTAGGAATACTCGTAGGGTAGCGTGATGTTGCTAGATTCCATTAGCATTCCAAATTGCTATTCGGATATCTTTATTTGCCATTTCGGGTTTTTGGGGCCACAGGCCTAATGTTTTTCATTTCTAGTTTTTCAATCCTTTCGGAAAAATATTCTCATATCATTTTTTCTTGTTTGTCCAGCTTTCCTATTAGTTTAAGTAGCAATTCGATGGTATTTGCTTCATCTTCCTTTGTGTCTCTTTGATTATTTTGACTGATACTTTGGGCATAAGTCATTTCACCATTAACGTTGTTATATTTTTTCCGTTGTCTCTTTTCACTAATTGTTTCTTGAGATTTAACTTGAGCTATTCCATTTCTCCTCTGTTGTAGTGTTTTAGCAACTACACATCCTCTATAACTTGCCGGATGTGCTTCATTACAGTTTGCATATTTCGACTTAGCTTCTTTGGGCTTTCTACACTCTGTGTATTTTGTTTTATTTTTATTTGCTGTGGTGAAGATCCTGGGGAGTTATTTGCTTTCCTTTTTTTATTTTTAAGCGTTATCCAGCCTACTTCCTTCTACAATTCTTCTTCTTCATCTGTTTCGTATGTAACAATTGGACTGCTTTTGTTGGCTTGGTGGTTTTTCGTTGTTTTGTCCTTGCCATCAGAGCTTTGTTTATTTAGTTGTAGCTGGAGGGCATTTATTTATTTTTGCATATTGTTTAATGTATTTTCAAGACTCTCCCGACTTTTCAAGACTTTTCGTTCATTCACGCATTGTAGAGTGCCTGTTCATTCTGGGTTCTAGTTGTGTTCTCTACATTCAAAACTATAATATGTGATACGCCTGATGTCGATATTTCCATTTTATCTGATTTTTGTGCAGTGTTCTCCATATTTTTTTACGAAATAATACTGTTATTTTTATGTTTCAAATTATCCTACGCTGCATTTATGGTCCAGATGTTGATTTTTCGACCCTTAACATTTTATATAATTTTGCATTTATATTCTACTGTACTGACCTTTTTTTCCGATCGCAGTTCCAGTTTTTCGCGAGTAATTATTTTTTCTTCTATATACATCAAAAATAACCTCCTGAGTTTGATCACGTCAAAGGAGGAGATATTTTTTTGTTATAGCTGTAGAACACTTTTAGAGCCGCTATTAATCAGTAAAACAATTGCTTTCATAAACTGACTAGAGTCTAGCTAAAATATGCTAGAGTCCTGATGAACACAAACTTATATTGTATTGATACATTTTTTATATTTGGATAGCACTCAAGGATGATAAGCTTTTTGCCTTTAGAGTTTTGGTATTGTTTCATGTTTCTTTAAAAATATTTTCCCTCTAAGGTATGAACTTCAAGGTTTTGTATTATTTTCATTTATTGTGATGCTTTCTTGCAACCAACGCATTTTGTAATTAGGGTGGTAGCATGATGTCAATATGGCTCTATTTATTTCAGATAACAGTATCAAAAACTTATTCAATTTTCTTTCTAAGCTCTCTTTCAGTTATAATGGGGTTGCAGTAAAATCTGTCATATTGCATTCCTGGGTATGTCTCAGCATTCACTTCATTCACTCCATCACCGAACACATACATAGATGTAATGAGTGAATTCGATCATCCATCATGACATTTGTGCTGATAAATTTAATTAACACCCAAAAGCTTCGTGAAGATAACCGTTTAAAAATTAAAATTACAATTGACACGATACTTGACAATTTGACGCACAGTATAGGCAATGTTGGCAGCTTTACCGAGCGATATTCTGTTATCGCGCGTTATATTTATTATCGTTATTTTCTACAGAACTCGCCTATTGATAAGATCTCTGAATGTATTTATGTTCAAATGTATTTTGAAGCCATATGTATTTGAAATACTAACTACAAAATGCCTCATTTTCAGGTATTGGAAATACTAATAACAAATTAGTTTTTTAGGAAGTAATTTAAATTCAAATACCAATTAGATATTTTAATCACAAGTAATTCAAATATTACCCATCCTATATAGATGCGAAAAATTATATTACAACGATAGTAATAAATCGCAATATTGTCGATAAATTATGATTAATATAAAAAATCTATTAAAATAGTTGGCTAATTAAAAATATATATCTTTTTTTCTGATAAGCAAAGAATTACAAAAATGTCATGAGTCATGTTATATTAAAGAAACATTTTACTACGAACTATAACAATCTAGAAGTAGCCGGCTTGGTGGCGCAGAGGTAAAGGCAACAGGACGGTCCTCCTACTGTTGCGATAGCCGCGTATTCGAATCCTGCTGTGGCATGGTCGTAAATTTATGTTTGTGAGTGTTTAATATTTGTGATTGTCCTAGACAAGAGTGTAAAATCCGACAAGGAAAATGATCCCAGTCACGCCAGTAACCAGGCTGGGTGAAACCGGATGTCTTCTGGGATGATTTCTAAGTTGGTCACTCGCCAGTCGGTAGGCTTAATGTAGTTCGAAGCCCACATTAAACTGTAGGTCCAGTCCAGATAAACCCATAATTGGTAAAAGGAAACTTAAAAATATGTAAAAAAACAGAAGTGGTTATATCGATGCAATAATTAACTAGAAACACGTATCAAATTTGTCAGAGTCGAGCGTCGATAGAAATGATTATATAAGCTACAATGTCACTTGTCAATAAATGAAGATACTGAATCATACAAAAAGAAATATTAGCTAATTCTAAATAACATTTTGAAAAATAATATTTCACAATAAACGCTTAAAATTACAAAAATCTCGAAATCATGTCAGTCTTCACAGTTTAATAATTGATTATAAAACAATTAATTTTGATTTATTGTTTAATTTTGATAAAGCAATTATTCAATTTTTATGAATTTAGGGTTTAGAATTATTAAAGCAAGCGTGCTTTATTTTTATTTCATTTTTTAATCTATACGTTTTTTAGTACAGTCGATTCAATTATCCAGTAAACGGATGCCCTTTTCCGCGAGCCAAGCTGGAAAATAAGAGGAAATATCCCGGGGAAAATCTGATGGTCCTCGAGGTCGTATTTCATTCCTAGATCGATTCAATTATGACCCCCTATGTTCAGATTAGGTAATTCTTACTGCCAGGTTACGGTTTTGTATTACTTTAAAAATCAAGACATTTGTGTAAATATATACTATATAATCTCGATTTAAATCCAATATTTTTTATGTCCAATATAATTTTGCTCGTTCATTTTTACCTAACTGCAAAAAAGGTGAAGGTTCTATGTTCGACTGTATATATATTTTTTAATGTATGTTCGCCGATTTCTGCATCAATTTTGGTCCCATTTTCAAAATTCAAAGTGGTCTGGACCCAAATCAAGGTTTGATGGCGGAATCTGGGGAACTTGAGGGAAATCTTCAAATTTCAGCACGTACAATGTTTTCACATATATTTTGGTCTCAAATAATTATATATTTGTGTATAATATTACTGCTGAACTGATATGACGGAAGATCGGAAGTGGGCGGAAACCGTTTAGTTTGCTTTTTGAGCTTTAAGCGGTTTCGGGCCCAAACAATACTAAAATAATAAATATAATTCTTCAAAGAGAGTAATTAATTTCTTAATCACCTAGTAAATTACTAAGAAATCCAGAGAGTATTTTATTTTTAGCAATTCGAATGTTTTAGTTGGGTTGTTGACTTTTTATCAAGACAATTTTATCTACTGGTTCTCTGCTCTGTTGTTCTTTGATTTATAATTCATAACGTTATAGTTTCCTGATTCAAATGATTTGACACATGTTTGAATACATTTTGATATTATTACTACAATTGTGAAAGTGGGTGAAAGAGAAGAAAAAATAAATATTGTTTAAAGACAAATACATTTCATAAAGATGGTACTGAATAAGAAATTGATGTGGCTCAAGATAGTAAGTGGAAAACATAAGTTATTCGCGATATCCTTTATAAATCATCCAGACATATTATGATGTTTTTTATACAACTTTTATTAATGCGTCTACCTCTTCCACCCTCCTAAATCCTTCATAAAATCAATTTATTACTTTTTTTTATTTCATCGCGAAACACTCAAAGAGCAATCAATCTAAATGACGGGCTAGCGGTTTATAGTGAACAAATAAAAACGGGATAACCGTTCCGCACTTTAGTGGCCCTTTCGGGGAATTATTAAAAACCCTTTTACTGTGCGCCGTAAAATATAAACAGAAACTTTCGTTGGAATGAGTATGTGACTGCAAAAATGATTCAAAAAAGGAACGGATCAAATAAACGGCTTATAGCTAAATTAAGGTTTAGAATTTTGGAAAAATATTTTTATACAAAAACGTATTACCCTTATTAGTGGAAGTGGTATAAACGGTAACAGTAAAATGCTTAAAAAATTTGTTAAAAAGTTACCTTAATTGCTGAATTCGATGTATTGAGTGTATATTAATATTCAATCACCAATCTCGGAGCGCATTTTTCGGCCTTCTTTACTTTTGTTAAATGATTTTAAATAAATCTTTTAAATAATCTTCAAAAGCTCCTCAAATTATTTTAAAAACGTATAGTGATACTGCTCCATCATATTCTAATTGTGGGTTTTTTATTCAATAATTTGAAGGTGGTTATTTTGATGTCTATAGCAATGGACAACTGGAGGGTTTAAAATCGATGAATTGCAAGATATATTGAATAAAAAAAGCAAGTAAAGACTTCAAAGAACGTTTCTGATAGTTTAACAATTGGTGAATTAGTTGTTTATATACATTTACATCAAATGGAAAATATGCAAAGGACGGAAAATAGCTTCTATAACAATTGACTGAAATTGCAAATGCAAAAAGTTATGGGTTATTTTGGGATACCATCCACTTCGTCATCGATAATAACCATAAAATCTTGCTGTTCATATAGTTGGATCAGCAAGGTGTAGTGTTTTACGAGCTGTTATTTTCGTATGAAGCAGAGCTGCAGATGTCTACGAACGACGTATTGTTGCAAATATAACTAGCAGTAGCAGATAACAGACGCAACAAATTACTTAATTTGACAAAAATATAAAAATTGTATCGCATTTAATCCAATTTCATTCCGTGGCAAACTATTTTATCAAGTCATCTAGCTTTGTTAGTTGCTGCAGCAGAAGGAGTCGCTTTAAATCCATCATAAAATCAATCCGCAAGCATTGTTTATTGCATCGAGAAACACTCGAAGTGGTAATCAATTTAAAGGGCGAACCCGAAGTTTATAGTGGACAAATAAAAACGACAAAATCCGAGTTTCCGTCTCGGATTTATCGGTTCGTTCCGGATATTATTAAAGGCCCTTTATAGTGCATCGTAAAACATAAACAGAACCATACATGTCAAAACTATGTGATAGTAATGATATACTGGTGCAATAATGATCAGATTCCAAAAAAATATATCGGTTTAGAGTAGTATATACATATTTAGACGAAACAATTTAAAAAACAATAAATGTTAGTTTTTAAATTAAATTTATTTTTTATTTGTATACATTTTACTAAAAAAACTCTTATTAATGCCTCTAAAGTTGAGGGAGGAATCTTGGAAGCTATTTCAGAACAAGACCGCCATGAAAATAATAGATTTTTAGGCCATTTATATCTTGATATAATAATTTTTTATATGTTTTACAGTCCTCTTTTTACCAACAAAGGTTTATTTCAATTTGACCTACTGTTTAACCTGGGATTCGAATCACCGTTTTCGGCATTACGCCTATCGACTGGCCTGTAACCAACTTAGAGACCATCCCAGAAGATATCCGGTCTTATCTAGCCTGGTGACTGCGATGGTTATTCTTTGTCAGATTTTCCACAGTTGCATTACAATCACAAATATTGTTAAAATTGACAGTCAATTTTGAGAAAAATAATTTGAAAATTCAAACAAAGTTTATACCCTAATATGTCACAAATATAGCAGCCTACTGAGTAATGTAACTGTAAATAGTTTTGACTAAATTCATTTGAGTATACCAAATAATTTAGACCAATTAAGACTTCACTTCATAATTTCTGTGCTTAAATAATAAAATAAGAGCTTCAGAGCAAAATTATTTGATGACTCCCTTGCGATAATAATACATTCAATTTAGCAGTCCTTCTTGTACCTTTACTACTTTTTCTAACTAAAAACAAAATACTAATAAATTAAATAATAGGAACATAATTAATCCAACAGTCTATATTAAATACATATTTAAATAGTAATAATGAAGCGCATGAAAGGTGGAAGTTAATGCTTCTGAACTTTTTTATATTCTTTGAACTAGATTAGGCTGGTGTCTATTTTAGTTCTTAATCCATTCCTCCCTCTTCCTTTCCATTTATTTGATTTTGTTCTGTTTTTTCTTTCATTTGGGTTTTTCTTCCTTCTTGCCTTCTCTTAGCTCTTAACTTAACTTTTTATTTTTTAATTTTCTCCATTTATTCTCTTATGGTTTGCTAGTCTCCATCTCTCTCCATTTACGATCCATTATTTAATTATTCTCTTATTTATATTATATACTATTTTTGATTTAAATTTACTAATATCTCTAGTTTTTGTTACATTGATCAATTAAACTTTTCCTTTTAGATTCCCTATATTTTTCACTATATTCATTTTGTCGATACTACTCTTCACTCGTTTTGCAATTTATGTCACTTTTATATGTATGTATCTGTATTATTGCTCATTGTACTCTATGTATCTAATTACATTTTAAGCATTCCAACGCCTATGTCAATAGTTTTAACTGCATTATAACCTTACTTAATTAAAATCCAATTCCCTTACAACTGATTACATATTGATGGAATGTCTATAATCTAAGTAACAACCCATTAGATCGGTCAATGATATATCTATTTGGAGGGTGTATTGAAATTAAAATATTTTCTTTAATGGATGTAGTAACAAGTAAGACGGTTTTCCTGTAATTTTATTTATTTAATTAAAATTACATAATTAGCTTTTTGGTAAGAATTAGAATTATGTTTATATATATATATATATATATATATATATATATATATATATATATATATATATATATATATATATATATATATATATATATATATATATATAATAAACTGTGCCGAATAAAGTTCAAGATTCGTTAATGGAAAATCGTGTATTATCAACACGATTGTGTTATTTTCGTATTTGTATTACAAAATCAGTTGAAAAACTTTATAAACTGATAATTTTCAGGAGGTCAGGAAGTTTTAACCGCCAAACGTTATTTTGAAAACTTACGGAGTTTTAATAACCAATTTTAATAGAACGTAAGACCAGTGATATGGCTGAGAAGGCTGCGGAATTATTAACATTGTACGTTATTGCATTTTCAGACTTTTCCACTTATTTCCCCACTATTAAAATTAAATTAAACTCGGGTTTCTTCCGGGAGCGTTCATCGAGAATCCAACACAAATAAAGTAAGAATCGTTATCATTTTAAACAGCATACTCGTTTTTATTTGGAATTACTTAGTTGGTAGTTTCAAGCAAATTGTGACGGAAACAAAAATTGGGTTTACAAGAAAGTAATTTATATTAAGCTTTTTCATTCAATTAAATTATTTCAATTTGGACTATAGCTATAATTTCGATTTATATAACTTTCGATCTTTCGAACAAAAGTTTTTCACTAATTTTTCAAAGAATTTCATTTTTATCGGTACTTATATTCAATCGATACGCTGTAATTGATTTATCATGTATTTGTATAATGTTTACCATATTTTGCCATTTTGGATGTCCAAATCACCGAAATTTGCATATTGACCTTGCAGATAAACCAACATTTACCTTAAGCATCGCATTTAGAAAATTAAGAGCTTGGATCAGATTTTAACAGTGTCTAAATCTTAAATCTATATTAGAAGGACATGATGGTATGGAATGTTGTTGTTGTTGTTGTTGGAAGGAATCTTCTGATACTTGATACATTGGAAGAGCAATTTTTTTATCTATATTTCTTATATACATTATTGACAAATACAAACAAAAAAATATCTTATTCAAGGAAGGCCATAAATGGTTATTCCAATATATAGGGTATTTGAATGGCATTCGGTAATTTTATATTTTAATATATCCTTTTTTTTAAATCTGGGACATTTACTCGTCTGAGGAGTAAGTTTAAATGGTCATGTGAAAAGAACGATAACATTTTATGATTGCAAGTATAAATTATAAATATTTTATATAAGTTATTGTATAACGTATTTGCCTTTGGCTTTTTTCTCTTGTACGCATTATATATTCACTATAGTTCATTATAGTTAGATGTGATTACACAACAACTTTTCTACTTATAAATTTAGTTTACCATGTTTACTTTATGGGCAGATCACTTTCCCTTCGTAGTATGTATTGCTATCAATTTTTGTTTTATCTATCATTATTGTTTTTCATTGTTATTAACCATTATCGTCATTGTGTTTTATTAATGTTATCAGTACCATTATTTATCAATACTATTACCTGTCAGTACTAGTATTTAGGAATACTATTAACCGTCAGTACCAACTTATAGTATTTTTATTATTTGACAAAAGTATCTGTTACATTGCTATGTTTTATATCTATTTTTTATTTCACTATTGCCAGTGAAAAGTGGTTACTACTTCAACATCAAGATCTCGCACACTTAAATTTAGTTTATTTATTGTATTGTAAGTAACTACTGTAAAATTTATTTTTGATTCCTGTTTATTTTGTTTACGATGTTTTTTCTTGTTTTACTTAAATCTAATTTCAGAAATTAATTTCTCAATATGGATTATTTTCTTCTGTATTAATAACATCAAGTTACATCTGTAAGGTTCAATATTCATGTATTTATTAAAAATGCTGATTTTAATATTTTAGTCTGTTTATGCTAAGTATGCTGCTTTATTAACTAATATCACATTTATTTAATAATATGATCAATATGTAATGGTATTAAGTCTATTTAGTACACCTCAAAATCAGATTAAAATTGTAAGTACCTATAACGTTATTAGAAATCAGATTATTAGTGGCGGCATCAGCACCTCAATTACAGAAAACAGATTTTTGTCTAGTATCTGAAACGTATCTGACGAAGGATTATTTCATTTAATTTAAAGGATAAAGATTTTACTATAGGATACATCCAGAAAAATATTTCTCACTATTAAGAAACAAGTCTCAATTAGCAATTAATTCAAGCAGGCATACAATTAGACTAGTCTCAACTTACTTCTCAACAACTTGTAATTAATGAAAGGAAAATTACCTGAACGTACTATACAACCTAGAAGAATAACTAATAATTGGATGCGAGAGCAGTGCTAAATGTACAAGATGGAGGTCTAGAATGACAACAGTTAAAGGTGATGAGTTGCACAAAGCAGCTGCTGAACTAAGATATAACTACATATTATAAGAAAATCAACTTATTGACCGATCGACCCAAATACTCCAGATCTATTAGATTTTTCCATAATCAGAATGATATCTACAAACCTAGAACAGATCAATCATCAGTGATTCTGGCTCTTAATTAAAGTACATTAAAATAGAACAAACATTAACAAATAAGCAAACAATTAAATTAGAATAAAAAAAACAAAAATTGAAAAATTTGTTGAATATTTCCAACTAATTGCTTCGAATAAGCTACGAAGCAGAAATGGAAACAAAATATAACACCTAAAAATAAATATATTGGAAAACACATCTATTACTAATAATCTGCAAAACAGATGATAAGGATTGAGACCATTTGTTTTGGACAGCCACCAAATACCTAAAACGATAATGTCAACACTGTCTACTTATATATATAAGATATCTACGTGAAAATTGCGCATACAGCAATAAACAGAAAACGGAAGCATTTACTGGCCATTTATAAAAAAACATTTAAACGAAACCAAAGTGATATTAAGTATAATCTTCCGAAAATGGAATGCGAAAATTTGACGATTCAATTAGTTAGTTCAAAATTATCAAAACTGGTATTATTTCAAAGGTATTGCCAGGCTACGACTTAATAACACGCCCATTAATTTCAAAAACTACCAAGAACGGGATTTATAAATCCCGCCAACTTAATCAATGCAGTATTTCGATTAAAACATGTCCCAGAGGGTTGGAAATTGGCTGAAATTATTATGTTCCCAAAACTTAGAAAGTCACCAAATTAAATAAAAGGCCATAGACCTATCTCACGGAAATAGTAATAATTAAGGTATTTGAAAATCTTCTATTGAAAAGAATTAAACCGATCATAGAGAAAAACATAATACTTACACATCAACTTGGGTGTACTAACAAACGCTCAATAATTGACCAGGTGTATAGCATAACAGATGTATTGGGGATAATTTTTTACCTACTCTACACACGTAATATACCTCAAAAGGGTATCATTACGATGCCTTCATTTGCTGACATTCTTGCTGTCGGAGATAGTGGGGAAGAAGCTACACAAAAATTACAATAACCAATTACAAACAAGAAACAAAAAATTGAAAATAAAAATTAAGTAATGTAAGCATGTGCATTTCACATATAACAAATCGAATGAAAAGTCTCCGGCCTGACACATAGATAGCGCTACTAGAATTAAATCCATATATCCATAAATTTTTTAGTTAGCCCTAACCCTCAAATGATGCGTGTATAAATTTAAGAGCTGTCGGATCATTAGTTTGTGAATTATAGCATTTTGAGTGAAGCAACTTTTGCTATTGTGAAAAAAATTGATAAAAAAATATATTTGAAGCAAAAACTTGGCTGGATGCCAAGTTTCTGGACTATGCCCTAGGAAAATCAACAATTAATGATTGATATGTTAAGTTTAGACGTGGTGAGCGAATGAGCAGCGAAGACGGCGAACGCAGTGGACGCCCAAAAAAGGTTGTTACCGACGAAAACATTTTAAAAATCCACAAAATGATTTTGAATGATCATATATTGAAATTGAATGAAATAGCAGATACTCTAAAGATATCAACTGAACGTGTACATCATATTATTCACGAATGAGAAAACTGTGTGCAAAGTGGGTGCCGCGCGAGCTCACTTTTGACCAAAAACATCGACGAGTTGATGATTCGGAGCAGTATTTGTAGATGATCAAGCGTAATAAACCCGAGTTTTCGCATCGATATGTTACAATGGATTAAACATGGCTCCATCATTTCACTCCGAAGTTCAATTGACTCGAAAACCCGCTCCAAAGTTTGGGAAAACGCAACAGTCGGCTGACAAGGTGATGGCGTCTGTATTTTGGGATGCGCATGGAATAATTTTCATTGACTACCTTGAAAAAGGAAGGACCATCAACAGCGACTATTACATAGCGTTATTGGACCGTTTGAAGGAAGAAAGAGCCGAAGAACGGCCGCATTTGAAGAAAGAGAAAGTACTGCTTCACCAAGTCAGTGAAAACAATGGCAAAAATCCATAAATTGGGCTTGAAATTGCTTCCTCATCCACCGTATTCTCTAGATCTGTCCCCCAGCGACTATTTACTTTTCTCAGATCTCAAAAGAATGCTCGCTGGGAAGAATTTTTCGTCGAATGAAGCGGTGATCGTCGAAACTGAGGCCTATTTAGGACTTTTCAGTTGACCTGTTATTCATACCGGACACGCGCCAATAACAACAAATAATATTATCGTTACATGTAGTAACAAAGTATTTCGGAAGGAATGTTGACGCAAAACATATGTTATTATCCCTCACAAATCAAAGTAATGTATCTTTATTATTTGAAGTCAATATTATAGCTATGTGTATACCGGAAAATTTCCAATTAATTTTACTGTAATAAAGTTTTCTATTTAAATTGTGTTATGTAAATGAAATAACAACGCGCTAAATACATTATTCATCAGTGACTTTAGGTAAAACACAAAGAGAAAATGAAATGGCACGACAAAAACTTATGACAGCACACAAATTAAGCCGTAAATTAGGCGAATTCCTTAAGGGAATTGTCAAGGGATCGAGTAGTTAAGAGAGTCTAATTTCATATTAAAGTATGGCAAAAGTCACGTTTATTGAAACGATCGTCATAAAGCGTCGACGGTCTGAGTGGTCCCGCTTGGCCATGTACGAGAAACAGTAGTTATCGCCATGACGACCGACCAGCGCTTATTTATTTCGTCGGGGATGTTTTTAATTTTGTCTCACCTCAGCACGGTAGATTGGTGGCAGGATAAAAGAGGGGTTGCTGACGATGCCCACGGATGTTTTTTCTATCTATTGTGCGACTTGATGGAACGGTCGGTTATCTGTTATTCTTCGGGCGGCGACTGTTCCTCGTTCGTCAACAGGAAGATGGATGCCTTTCGTTTCCCTGCGGCGATACGCGTGGTGCCTGTCCAAGACGAAATATCGTTTTCTGGTTTGTTTCCATTGTTTTTCCGTGATTATAATGATATTAGGCCGCCGGCCAAAACTCAGTCGATTTTGTTTGCGTTGTTGGCTTTTATAACAACAGCTTTTTGATCATTTTCGTAAAAATTAACGTGAAATAATATGTTTTAGGGTTATGTTTTTCTTTTACGTCTTTTATCAGACTGCCTCAAACGTTACCTGAGGGATTATATTTTAGATTATATAGGTATTTGATTGTTTTGTATAAAAGTCGTTGTTTAAACTTGAAAAAAATAACATCAAAAATATATTGAAAATATAAGAAAAATAAATGAGATAACAACAAACAAATGTTAAAGTAAGTTTATTAATTAACACTGTCATATGGCTCTGACAGTTTTAAATTTTTATGTTCGGCACAGATTTTTTCCAGTTTAAAATCATATCTAGAATAACTTTGGAAATAATGAAATGCAAAGTTAGCAATAGTTTGAAGTTAGTGATAGTTTGAATTCAACTATTTGAAAAACGCGTTTCTGAAGTTTCGGAACGTCCAATATCCACATTGTACTGTGATAGCAATTTGAAAGCACTTGATTGGTTCTTAAACATCTTTCGATATGCAGATGTGTCCCATCACACTCAAGAATCATGTGATCAATCCCTGACGTGATCTATAATTGATCAATTAAATTATAAAAAATTAATTTTAATTTTTGAAAACAGTGCAATATAAATATATTATATAGTCTACTCAAAACAGCAACTATGAATTTTAGTACACTTTGATACTGACATATAACAAAATTCTAATCTAAATAAAATAATGAAACAAAAATGTTATCACTACATAGTATAAAACAAAGTCGCCTTTTCTGTCCCTATATCCCTATGTGCGCTTAAATCTTTAAAACTACGCAACGGATTTTGATGCGGTTTTTTTCAATAGATAGAGTGGTTCAATTTCAATTCAAGAAGAAGGTTTATATGTATAATACATGCATAATATACTAAGGCAACATTGCTAATTTTAGAGGTTTCTAACGTGATGTCGTAAATTAACCTATTTTTTTAGGCTTATTTAGCTATTAGCAAAAACGCTGCCTAACCCTACGAGTTAGATCAAATTAATGTACTACAGTATTGTACACCATAAAAAGGTCTACAAAAAAGTCAGCGATGGTATATGTTTATCTTTTAGGGATAACCCACATTAACCATTTTTATTGTTTACTTTTTACGTGAGAAAATGGCTTATTTACGAAGCTATTTTAAGCAATACGGCATTAATCCTTATCGAATTAAGTACCTTAAATACAGTGTGCAATTAATATAGATCAATATGGCATGTAAATTAAACAAATATTTTCGGAGATATTACAAATTTAAAATTTGCGTTTAAAAATGTGTAATGTAATAATAATTGTATGAATTTAGATATTCCAAAGATAGCAGGAAATCTTCATAGTAAGTATAGGGGAAGAGGAATTGTTTTACTCCAAATTTAATGCGTGCAGGTCAAGGGCAGTAATGAATGAACCAAAAATACTGGATCGATTTTAATCATGTTTTCATTGAGTGACATAGGCATATATATTTTATGCCCGTGCTAAGTTGGAGCGGGCCGCTATGTTTTTATATACAACGTTCATATTTTTTCTGTAGTGTATTTAATTTAGTATCAGCATTGCACCCGTGCGAAGCCGGGGCGGGTCGCTAGTCTAATATAATTTATTTTAACATTATCCATTATTAATTAACATTGCACATCTAATGCATATATTATCGAATTATTTAAAATTACAATTATGGCAAGAATAATTTATAGGTTAAAGTTGTTTTATTATGTTTACATTTAACTTTTTTCCACACTAGTATAGGTCGAGTTCTAGGCGTTTTTTTATGTAGTGGTATCTCCCGAAGGCCTAATCCACCTAATTAACAATTGCATACCTGAGTAATGTGTTTTACTTTTATTAGAGAGCAAATTTATCTTTTACGTTAGTTCTTATTTTCTTTGATGCAACAATTCCTCGTAAAGTAATTTTAATATTACTCTGTCTTTTTCTACTGTCTGTAATTTCCCCTTAGTTTGTTACTACCTGTATACCTGTATACATCTTTCTTGATAAAACTAGATTTATTCACTGTATTCTCTTTAATGCATTTACCATATCTGCAAAACAATTAATATTATTTCTCTCCTTATACATTTTAACCAAACATTCATGTATATTCTAAACAATAACACATTCGCATAAAGCTTTTACACTCTATAATATAATAATATAATAATTTTCTACAGTTGAAGTATATTAATTAGATACTGACCATTATTGAATCATAAACCAACATTCATAAAGTTCAATCACTCTCACTCTCAGAATCACTACTCAAGTGAATAACTAAGCTGTTTATTTCCAATCTAGCAAAAACTAGCTTACAATTCCACCATATGTCAATTTCTTCAGTGTGCCTGATCGAGCTTATTCAAACCGAAGGTGATATTGTCGACAATGTTTCCTTCTGTAAATCCAGACAGTTCTGATTTGAATATCCTTCTCGACCTGAATGTCTATTGTAATAATTCTTTATAATACCCTATATTAACTCAATTTGATTAAATATGCTGTGATAGGGAGGAAGATGTAATACTCTGATCTACCATGTATCTTTTCTCAGACTTATTTCTAAAAAAGTAAATTAAATAAAATGCCATTAAATACTTCATTTATATTTACCGAGTAACAATTTAAAATAGTTTATTCTTTAACACGGTTTCTTCAAAACTTAGTTTATGTACTTTAAACTATTCCTTAATTACAGCCTTTGTTAAAGAAATTGTTCTGATCTTCTCCACCAGTATACTATGCTATGGTGCATTGTCCATAACAATAACTGATTATTCCTCCAAGTTCTTTAAAAGCTGATTTTCAAATCACTGCAAAAACAAGCTAAGGTTCATTTCTCCATGCTAGTCACCTTTAGACTTAGAGGAAACCGCTAATTCTGCACTAGGAGCAAAACCATTCCTATTTCCAGCATGAAGAACTATATGTCCGCAATATATTATGAATAAATGTTATGACTAACAAAACCTAATTGATAGTTATTCCAACGTTTACCTCTTTCCGTCAACTTTTGTTGTCTTTATACTATATTTATTATCATCTTGCCATTAGTGACCCAATGTACCATTTTGAAATATCCATATATCATCTAAATATTCAAATTGATAAAGTAATTCTTCATTGATTTTGTTATATGTTTTTAAAAATTGTATTATTTTAAAAGCAACGTCTGAATATATTGTCTGGCTGTAAAACGAATTTACAACCTTCGACAGGCACAAAAATTGATGACGTGAGTTCACTGCTATTTCGATTAGACTATAGATTTATATTTACATATTATATTATTACAAATTACCATTACAGGGACCTGTAAAGAAAATATTTTATTAGGAAGACACTTTATGGGTTGAGGATTTTATACGCACGACGTGACTATCCTCTGAAGTCACATTCTACTGACCAATTAAATTTGACATAAACCTCAAATATAATTTTTCAAAACAATTTATTAAAATGAAATTCTAGAAAAATACAATTATTATAGAATATTAAAATATAAAAATATGCGTATAATTCGTTTAATAAAACAGTGAACTCACGTCATCTGAATTGGAGACGACATCAAAACGTCGCAATGTTGCCGCAACAACTTTGAGTATTAGGTCATTATGGCTTTGACATACAACAATATTTTAATATAAATAAAATAATTAAACTATTAATAATAAAAATATATGTTATTAAATGAAAAAATACTGTTATAAAATATAATTTGTTTTAACATTACAGTACATCTGCATATATTATCAAAGATATTTATAATAATGTTTGTAGATTAGGGTTGTGTTTTATTACATTTATATTGATTTTTTTCTATATCACCTATGAGTTAGAGTTCCAGGCGCGTATTTTTATGTAATGGTATCCCCTGGAGGTCTAATCTACCTAATTAACAATTATATATCAATGTAATATGTTTTACTTTTATTACAGATTTATTACAGAGCATATTTTCCTTTTACGCTTAGTTCTTATTTTCTTTGATACAGTATTTTCTTGTAAAGTCATTTTGATATCACTTTATTTCTCGTTAGTTTGTTCTGTTATTACCTGTATAGATCTTTCTTGATAAAACTAGATGTAATCATTGCATTCTCCTCACTGCATTTATTCTATTTGTAAAAGAGTTAGTATTCTTTCTCTCCCCACACATTTGAGCCAAATGCTCATATCATTCCCGATCTATTTAACATATGTTCATTATTTCATCATTTGTCAATTTCTTCTTCAAAGTGGCTGATCGAGTTCATCCAAACCGAAAGTTGTATTAACCATTCCTGTTTTCTGCATAAAGAACAATATATCTGCAATGAATTATTAATAAATGTTATGACTAATAAAACCTAATTAACTGTTATTCCAACATTTACCTTTGCCATCAGCTTTTGTTGTCTTAGCACTATTTTTATTGTCATCTTTTATGAGTGACCATTGGGCATATTGGTCCCTCTCTAAAATATCCATGTCTCATCTAATAACTGATATAATTAATCTTCCTTGATTTTATTATATGCTTTTAAAAATTGTACTCCTTTAAAAGCAATGTCTAAAAGTTTCATTATACCTCTTCGTGCATTCTAGCTATATACACCTTTTAAATCCTATATTACCCAACAGCGTATGAAGGGATATCCTACATCCCTCAAAGAGCTGAATATATCTAAGCATTCTATGGATATTTTTCAGATTAATAGTTTCCTCTGAAATAATTCTATTAAATTATGTTAATAATGTTTTTTCACTGCTCACTATTTTTATACAGTTCATATATTTGATTTCGGATACAGCAAACATTAAGTTGATCTTGATTCGTCACCCGCTTCGTATAAGAACGGTTTCTTTTAGGTGAATCCAAGATTCTATTTTTCATTTTTCTAGGTTTTTATTTCGGTGACTGTGTTCATACTAATATTCAGTGCAGCTGCAGCACGCGGAAAAATATTTTCAATAAAAACTGCAACAACTTAATATTTAATAGTAAAAATGCTTTCCTCTCTATGGAATTTTACCAGCAGGAGGGGACCTCCATTATCTCGTTCCTGTTCGAAGTAACTGATGAGACGCAATCTGTTGTCTGACTGCGGCATTTTCAATCTGATTAATAATAAGTATCGATTTGAAATTTGTTAAAACAAGCAAAGCGTTAAAACTACCAACCAAGCAACCTTAGTAGTTTAATATTTTGAAGAATTTTGCAGACGGTTGACAACCGGACGACTTCTGTAGACTGTTTCGGTTACATGTTCGAACTTGTCAGATAGCATTATGTCTCTTTTTAACTAAAATAAAATGAGAAGATAAATATTGTCTGATTCTAAAACGAATTTATAAATTGCGGCTGGCAACACATTAAACATATTGATTTCGCGAGTTCACAGTTATTTTGAATAGACTGTATATGCTTATGTTTCTAAGCAACATAAACTGAAGGAAGAGGGATCTATTGGAAGCGCAGCGACATTTACAACGCGTTTTAATCTCTAGGCGGGGGAAACACGTGTGTACACAACTTCTAAATAGAGAAATTAGGCGTCGTCTAATAAGCAAGGTTCCGTTTCCGGAGGGTTGCCTAATGACGGCACCTCTATTATAAGCGCTTCTCGCCCCGCCAACGCATTGCCTGTCCCTTACGACATCGCCGATAATACGGCGAGCAACTTTACATAACCCACTCACCCAAGTCAAACTTAATTCAGAGTAATATGTGTGCATAGATCCAGTTACTGTTTACACAAAATTCGTTCCGAGCTGGCACTTGACGGGCCCTCCCGCCAGGTGCGGCATCGATCAGAACCGACCGAACGGGTCTTCCCGTTTGATTATTATAGCGCAAGCAGCATCGCACTGCATCTCAATTTGGTAAATTGATTTATAAAAAAACCCGACCTTGCTATATGAAGAGCTTGAAAATTTAAAAATCGATATCACACATTAGAATTTATGCAGGATTATTAATTACTAACTGACCCGACAGGAGTTGTGCTGTCTGATATATGAATAATGAAAATTAGTGTTTATTGTAATTCTTTTTGACATGGTTAGTTTTGTTTTATGGCGTGTAAATAAATAAGGTTGATGGCATTAATTGAGGAAATGTGCTTAATACTTACCAACAAAGATTAATACAATTAGAAATGGTAATGATCAACTCGCAAGGCATTTAATCAAGTGTTACTACGCGATAGCCATTACGATTCCTGAATCAATAACAAAAACACGTGACTCTTTTAAATTAGCAACAAAAGTATGCGTACGATTTGGTCATAAGGGTAGGATACATTACTCAACAAATATCTCCGGATATGGTTTGAAACACAGAATAATTACGGTTTGGCACATGCGTATATGCAGCTTCATTTGTTTACTCCTTTTAACTCCTCCAATATAGTTAAAACCAAACGAAAAATCCACCACTATATATGAAAATAGTGAAATTCTCCTAAAAGTGTCCAAATATGATCAACTATGATCGCTACTATAATTTTAGCTACTATTCTCGATCCACAAATCCCATGTGTATTTGATCCAGGTTTACTTTTGTTAGTGATACTATTCCGTAGTATCACTGTACACTGTTCTTCATCTTAGCAAAATACTGTCTAATTTCTTCTTCTCTAATTCTCTGAATTTCACATTCTTCGACTTTCAGTCTCAACAAATTCCAGCTACATCGTACTTATAGAATAAAATTTAAATCATTACTAAAATATGTTATGTTTAAAATAAATGTCTAATTATTAGCAGTTACTACAATTTTTACTACTATTCTTAATGGACAAACCTCATTAATAACTTTACTACTTCCTTTTTGTTCTTGTTTTCATGCCATATTGGCATATATTTATACATATTCGATGTCATTGAAAATTGTGTGTTTTACATTTTTCAGCTAACGTAGCAAGACAGTATAGTTTATTCTTTTCTATGGTTTTCTATGCAGCATAGTGCACCTGTGGCAAATCCGGAGATATTTGTTAAGCAATGTATCCTCATAAAGGTAGCGAACGGTGAAAGTGGCGGACTTTTTTTAGGTAATCCTGGGGTAAATGGCATTTCTAATAACATTGATTTTGGCAACAAGTCGATCGCAAAATGGAAAACTAGTACTTGCTTCATCAGGTGTTACCACTTAAGTTCTTGAAAGGTACTTAAATATTTCATTCACCACTTCTACCGTTGAACATGCAGGATAATGGAAGTCACAACTATTGGTTAGCCAGAGTATTGTAACAAAGCAAATTGAACGTAAATTCATGATTGCACAACGGCACGCAGAAAGCCTTTGGAGATATAGACAGATGAAGACGTAGGCATTTTAATGCTGCATTTATAACAATAATATATGTTTAAAATAACTTACTGGTTATGCCAGGAGGCCTGTTAAAATATAGAATTAATTTGAAAAATGAATGGAGTGGCTGTGGTGGCTGTACCAATGACGTCAATCTCACTTGACCATTGGCGCAATGCAATCCAAGGGTTTCATTTTTAAACTTAAATGCCCCGCAATGTGCACACATAATGTTCATTGGTCTAATAATAATGATTTTAGGTGAACTGTAATCGATTGGCGCGTTATAACTGAATGCATATGGGAACTAAGCGCAACATTTTTACATTATTCATTTCGATTCCACCGATTCCGTTCAACTTCATCCCTCGCTTTTCGCGTCAGGTTGACTTACTATATATCCTTGACTTGCAGCATTGCGAGTTCCACGACCTAGGTTAGTATATCTAAATGATGACACTTCGAAGAAACAAATTCAAATGAAAATAAATAATTGACTGGCTTAGTGTTTCTGTATAACTATGTATACCACTTGTTAGAGTATTAAAAATTACTAAAAATCAATATTCAATTAAAATTTTAATGTAAAGCGTGATTGGAGTGAACTATCAGCGATCGATGTACAAAAAACTCACTACGACAAACTCATATATCCAATTATTAGAATTATGAACGTTCAGATCGAATGGACTGTGTATTCAAATAACCTAGTATACAATACATACGGTATGATAAATTTGATACAGTCTTTTGGATAAATTAAACGAAATACATTAGAACAAGAGCTCAGAATAAATCGTTTGCATGTATTTTGATCAACGATATCTATTGGTGAAACTATCACAGTTGTTGTTAAACACTCTAAACTAACCGTTAATAGTTTTCCATTTACTATTATTGATTTATTCATTGTATACAGACGCTAATCATGCAACGCTTAAAATTGTATATTCGACGTTTATTATTTTGTTATTGGAATTGAAGAAATCCTCTACTGAAGCTTATCAAACACGTTTAGAAATGTATGATGATAATGATCCATCATTCCCAATTATCGGTACTGGTTTTAATAATCTAAATATCATGGAATTAGAAAGCAATGTGAAAACGGCCTGATCGACCAAGCAAATTCGAAGACATTGAAATTGAAGACTTATTGGAGACCAACGTTACCTGACCAGGTGCAGTTGATGAGTCAACTGGTTTCAAAATGGCTACTACTGAATATTTACTGAAAATGCAATTTCTAACCGTTTCAATATACCGGATTGATTGCTTGCTAGGTAAAAAAATTAGGCTCCTGCGATGTATTGTGGCTGGAGATAAAACACTCCTAGCTCATAAAGTAATGGAATAGTCCACGAGAACCATACGTAACTACATTAAAACGGAATATTTATGGCCATAAAGCCTTGTGGGATCGCATATGGTGTAGTTTATTATGAGTTATTTAAACTAAATAAAACTAATACTGTTGCAAAAAGATCAGCAATAGCGAGTAACAGACGCAAAGCTGCCCTCTTGCATAATAACGCTCGGCCACACATTGGAAGTTGTGAAACATACACTGATGAAGCTCCCGTTGGAAGTTCTATCGTAACCAGCGTAATCTCTGATTACCATTCTTTACATGTTTTCAAATTATTGAAGTTGTTCGAAAATTTATCACCGCCAAGTCCATATTGTTCTTTCGACACTTTTCTGAGCTATTCGACCTATTTCCTATCAAAAAGATTACCATTTATCCTTCGCTTATCGACTAAAAATCTTGAAACTATTGTAATCGATATCTTTAGATATTTTCTTCGATTAGTATCATGTGAAATTCAGCCTTGCATTTATGGAAGGAATAGCTAAATAATCGTTTGGAGAACCCAAATTTTAATGTTGATTGTAATAATTTCCTTCTTCAAACTTTAACCATATTAGGGAAGAAAATAGATTATTTTCAGCCAGTATAACGATCTGTTCTTCTGATATTCGCTCTTTATTTAATCTCCGTTGTTCGAAAACTTACAATTGTAGGTAATCCGACTATATCCGATTATTAAGAATTGTGTAAGACATGTTTTAAATGTGGAAAAATGTTCTAGAAGATATATATATATATATATATATATATATATATATATATCTTTAGTATTTAGTTTGTTTATAATGTGATTAGATTCAACCATTTGCTAAATGTCTAATCTGACTTCTCTTGAATACTTAATCTATCTATAGCTTCGAAGGCATTGTCATATCCCAAGTAACATCATAATTATAAAAAGTGACCAAAAACAATTTTTATTTTTAAAACCAAACGGTTAATATAAAATGTACAAGGCCAGAAAAAAACAAATTATATTTAAGCTACTGTATTGTCTTTGCGACCCCCGCTTTTTTCCTCTGGGTCTCGCATTTTATCCGGAGTTTACTCTGGGATTATACGAAGCGTTGAATATAAAAATGCCATTAAAAGTAAAAAAGCCCTTGCGCCAAATAGAAAAGACGACGCACCGTGAGATATAGCGATGGGGACGAATCAATTTTCGGCTATGCAAACTTAGTCGTTTCTTAATTGTTTGACAAGAAGTGTTAGAGTGGCGCGATAGTTTTAAAATTACTTTATAATTCCTTTGATTAAAGATAAAAATAACCGAATAATTCACTACCATTTAAAAATTTAAAAAATCGTTAAATTATATTCCGTTTTAAATTTAATTGTTATGATATTGTATTGTTAAGAAAACTATTTAAAATGGTAAAAGTAGCTATATAATTTGATTGATTGTGTATTATTTTCATTATTTTTAATATTCCTCAATGAAAGATAGAACAACGAGATAAGAGATTAGATATGCAGGCTTTAGATTGTGAGAAAACTTCGTAACAAATAGATTACTATTTACTACCAATCAGCGCCGAATGAGTTAACTGCAGTCGTGACGTTATTTACGAACCAATCAGCATTAATATCTCACAGGTTAACATATAATTGATCTGTAAAACACTGTTCTATCCAATCGACTTAAAATATTTATTTTAATTAAGTGTGAATTAGGAACATACTTTTCAATAATTCCATATCGATAATTTAGGCCTTCAAGTGCAGTATTATTGGAAATAATTTAAATATAGATTTTCATGGCATACATCGATTCACTACTTAAACAATAGGATGTCTGAATATTATATATAAAGCTGCTGATCGGATTTTGTTTCAAATCCAATTATAACAATTTTGTGAACATTAAGTTAACCTTATTTAACTGCTATATTAAACCTTAAAATTGCAATTGAATATGTTGACTGATACGGTCCTGATTGTTGGATATAAATAATAAGTTGTATGTAAATTTTTTATCATTACTAATTTCATAATTTGTTTACATTACAAATTTGCTACTTTCTTTAATACAAGAAAGTAAGTATTACCACTCACGGACCGTATGGATTTCAGAGACTTTAAAACATTTAAAACACAGATAATAACTTCAATACAAACACTATAATATGTCAAATGATTTCAGTATTTTATCTTACAATGACCGAAATTATAATCTCTCTTAACAAAACAAAACAAAAATTACGCTATCGTGAATTTTAATTCCTCTGATATTTCACTATAGTTATTCGATTCATGAATGATTAGTGAAATAATAACTAACAGAGGAAGGCCAATTACATTCGTATTACGATATGTTTGTTATGTGATCGATTGTCAAATGTTTATTTCAAAATCCAAATTCATGAAGAAGGATGAGTTGCTTTTTTCCAATTATTGATTTAAGAGTAGTCTCTCGTATAGATTCAGTATGATTGGAAGTGGCGATATTGGTCGGTAATAAGGTTTTTTCATTTAGAGAGCCGATTTTAGTTGCCATTCGTAATTTAAAGTTTCCTTTTTTATAAACTAAAATTCCTGACATCTATCTTGACATAATGTTTGAAGTTAAGAAATCATCAAGAGACAAGAAATATTAATGTATGTATTAAGGCATGTAGTATTATGTGTAGGCGTGTAATTCGGCACTATTAATGCTTATATGGAGAAAGAATATGAGGCCTAAAATCTTATGCACTACAAATAAGTAAATTCCAATGAAACAAAATACGCTTAAATTAAGCATTTAGAAATAACCATAATATCGGTGGCACAAAATATATAAACAAATATTTTAAGTTGTATTTTCATTGGATTTGGCCGATACGCTACCAACTACCATACAACTCTACCATACAGTAGATAATTCATCGTTTCTCTTGTATGTAAATCAACAATGGACGAGTTAATTCTTAATCTTCGATATTACTCAATCTAGTTAGCGTAGTTGCTGGCATATCAAGGAGTTTTATTTTAGTTCCTTATACTTCTATGGACAATTCAATTAATAATCGTATTAGAATTTAAAAAATAGGTTTACTTCTATGTTTGAAGGGAATCAAATCTTCAACTATCGTAGAGGTCATAGTGTAATTGTCGTGGAAAATAATCAAACCTTTAAATTTGATCTACCTGAATTTCATTTTTTTTTCGATTTAAATTTAATATTCGATGTTTAATTTTTATTACTCTTGAAAATCGCTCATGAAAACTTTTATCAAACCGTCAGAATCATTATTGATTCGTTTTAATACACCGGAAAAAAAAGTAAATTTCAAAATTTAATCATACAAATCATTTATATATTTTAATTATAAAAATTGTTTTTATTTATAGCGATTTTATTGTTAAATGTTTCATAAAAATAAATGAGTAAATTATTTCAATAAATAAAAAAAGAGTCCTCATAATAATAATAACAATCTTTCAAGATAGGACTTATCTAAAATAATGTCAATATGCAAAAAAGTTTCGAAAGACGAAAGCTATGTCGAATATAATAAAACCAATTTTCATATTAAATAATTCTTAGGCACGAAAACATCCAAATAGTTTCAAATTGCTAATAACAAAAACAGATTTAGGGAAACTAGGAGTCTTTTATCGTAGCCGATAGCCACAATCGGCCAAATAAAAATGGTAGTAATTCCTCTTATGAATATTTTATTGCGGCTAGGGCAAAGATAAAACGAGAGATCGTCGATTATGGACGTGTTTGCTTTCGACTTCTTCGGCGACCACCATCTCATCACTCCTGCTGCGCCTTGTCGGCTTCATAAATATTAAGATGTTTTAGTGTCGACTGCATTACCTTCTCCGTTGTACAGCATTATTCCATTAACACGTAAACTATAATATACAGTTATACAACCCCTCACTGCAGGGCTAATAATAACATCAAAAATTATTTAGAACGTCTCGCATACTAATTGTTGTTGAGCGCTTCGAAATGTAATATCCGTTAACAGTTTTCGCAGAGGATAAATAATATATACGAGGGTAAAACTACAAATAACATAATAACGAATACAATCATAAATATACTGATTTATAATTATAATATAAGATAGAAAGATTATTTAAAGATAATTCATATTTCATGGTTATAAAATTAGTTTTATACTACCAACAGTACAACAATTAAGTTCAAAAATAGTACAAGAATTTATTAAAGTGAAATCTTTCCAGAAACAATGACTATTGCAAGAATATTGGAATGTTACAACTTCCAAGTGTCCTCTATATTAATAAATATTCCATGTATGATTATATTTCTACAAAAAAAAACATATTCTATCTTTCTTAAACGGTTATACAATTATATTAAACTCCGTTAATTAATCTTTAAAAATTAACTTTATTTAATTTAAAATTAAGATTACAGGTTTTACACTATAACTAACGAACAATAACAAGAATACACACAATGCGATGCCAAACTAATGCTATACTTGTACAGGGTTGTACTCGTAAAGATATTAGAATTTAATGTTTATATTACTTGGTCAACATAATATTCAAGGTTATACATTTATTCTGCTGACCGGGTATTAAGTGTCGGGAACTATCGACTGTATAGTAATTGACTACTTTTTACTATCTATTGTTTCAGTCCTACTTTTAGTTAGTATTTTTGGTTCTATTTGTTTCATTCGACTGATTTTTAACTTTCTGGCTCTGTCGTCCTAGCCGCTACCTTGGCAAACATTTACCCAATTTATGCTTACATAGATTTATATATAATATATGTAGTTTTATGATTTTTTTATTATTAGTTTATGGACTCTTTCGACTGTTTTGCGAATGCGGTTTATAATGAAAGAAAGTATTACTACTAGTCTTGTCCTTTTTTATTTGACCACAGATTCGTCATAATTTACTTAATTTTAGTAAATAATAATTAAGGTAGCGGAGAAAACTACAAAATATTATTAGCATAACATTTGTCAAGAAAATTAATAACGCAGGCTCATACTTTTTTATGTCTACTTAATGATAGCACAATCACTAGTTAGGAACTGTGGGAATAGTATTATCGAAATTAGGTGTCCCAGAACTGCTAAAATATCAAAATCAAAATGGATAGAAAATCTAATGAAACATTTTAATGTGATTTTAAAAAGAGAATAAATATAAATATATCAGCAAGTAATAATATTTTGGTAAATAAATGTCTGTTATAAATTATAAAATGTAATTAACACAAAACCGTAATAAACAAAAAGTTAATTTAAACTTCCATTGTAGATACATGTATAGAAAATATTTTTCTGTGGGGATATATTTTTTTATATACATTTTAAAGTCTCCTTTTACCAACTATGGGTTTATCTGGACTGGACCTACAGTTTAACGTGGCCTTCGAACGACGGTCCTCAGCATTAAGGCCTACCGACTAGCGAGTAACCAACTTTAGAAATCATCCCAGAAGACATCCGGTCTTACCCAGCCAGGTTACTGGCGTGACTGGGATCTTTTTCCTTCTCGAATTTTACACTCTTGCCTAGAACATTCACAAATTTTAAACAATCACAAACATAAATTTACGACCATGCCCCAAGCAGAATTCGAACCCGCGGCTATCGCAACAGTAGGAGGGGGATAGTCCTATCGCCTTTACCACTGCGCCACCAAGCCGGCTTGTGGAGACATTTGATTGGTTCTTAAATGCGGATATTTACCATGCAGACGCTACCATGCTAACGATATTTATAAAATTATTTTTATATAAAAAGACAAACGCGCGTAAATTAAACGAACCAGTCTAATGTCTTCATGGGTCTTTACAAAAAGACTCAAACAAATCAACAAAACAATTTGAAAAAGCGATGCAGTATCATATACATTATAGACACCCATCTATAAAGTTATATGTCTGACGTAAAATTCTAATATTTATGAACAAGCATTCAGAATCCTTATAGAATTAAATCGTAAATATATGGTAAATAATATTTTTAATAAATATCACGTAACTTCAGGTTAACAATTTGTAAACATTGGCAAGTGTTAAGCAAAAAAACTATAATTAATTATTAGTCCTTAAAAATATTGTTTATCTATACATATTGATAATTTACCATATGTAACGAAATATTTATATTTTACTTTTTTTAAAATGTTTATTTAAAAATTTATATTAGAAATGTTGTTGTATGTGTTGCGAAGTAATATTTATGTTTTTGGATATGCTGAATTTGAAATCTCTTTCTTTTTGTCCGATACTTTTCTTAACAATTCGGTTAAGTATGTTAAACAAGTTGTTACATTAAATTCAGATTATATTTATATTTATATCTGATTTGTTGGCAGAAAAATGATCGAATGTTATAAACATAAAACAATAACTTGGTAATGATTATTTTTAAAGTTTTAATAGTTAATTTTAAAGGATCTATTAAAATTGAAAACCATTCAGAGTTCCATAAATATTGTATCTCAGGTATCGGAGTCGTTAATCGCATCTATAGATAAATTGGATATAGCAAATAACCTCAAGGTTGTTTTCGCAAGTTTAATTAATGTCTGGCATAGAAGATGACAAAATTTCAATAAAATACAATATTGTGCTCTTGTTAATTTATTAATTTTCTCGTGTTTCGTTAATTATGATTCGTATTGATTAATACACGCGAATCAGGCGATAATGAAGTCTCGAATTTAATCTAAACACAAAGAAATAAATCTTAGAAATAAATCCAGTTTGAATTGATTTGGTTCTCTATTAAATATTGAACGATCAATTTAAATATAATTGCTTTTTTTGTTGGTTTTATTAAAGATTCATTTGTCGAAAAGGAATTTCGTTTTCGGTATAAACATTATTTGTATAGATTCCTGCCGGGGTTGTTGGATTTCTTTCCTTTTTAGCGTCAGTCATATTTAAGTAAAGTATCATTAAGCTTGCGATCTGAAATACTATGAGCAGAAACAAAGAAAGATGGAATGCGATCTCCCATCAATAAAGTTATAACCAAAAAGTGTAGTGTTGTGAAGTGTAGAGTACTTTAAGATTTATAGCGAGAAAAAAATATATAAAAATTTGTATAAACATTTTTTCAAATGAAACATTTTCAAAACAAAAAAATGTCTTATTTAATATGATTATAATGGTTAAAATATATATATATATATATATATATATATATATATATATATATAACATTTAGGTAACATAGCTTAATTACACTACAGGAATAATAAAAATAATAAAAAGATATATAACAATTCTTATTTACAACATTACTACGTACACATTTAATTCTTAGACTTTTTGATGTTGTAATAACTGTTTCCTATCTTCATACATCTAAAACATGTGTGTGAGAAACACATTATATACTTTCTTTGAAAAAAATATTATATTTGAACTTCCAATTCTTTTGGAGGTTTTAATGTGGATTGGACAACTGCATTTCTAAACATTTCAGAAATGTCAACTATTTCTTTCAAATAGTTTTATTACTACGACCAAGAAAAACTACGAAAAAAGGTTTTGTTCAGCTGAAAACAGATATTTATTTTTTCGTAAATTTAGAAAGTGTTGTGATACGTTAATATGTGATACTTAATTTCGTTTTAATGAAAATATTTTCCATATTTTTTAAACTTTTCTCTGTTTCTACCAACATAGCGATACCGTGTCCATAGAGTAATATAGATTTTAAATCCCTCACATAAATTGATTATTATCAATAACTCTTAAGTAGGTTACATTAATGTTTCCGAGTCATTGGCTTGTGAGGCCTGAAGATAGATACATCTAAGCACCATAAGTAGAAATGAATTATATACTTAGAAACCTTATCTTGAATATGTAATAAACCTTGATTATTGATTCTATAACTGGTTATAAATAATATTTATTCCTTCAGATGACCATTTTCAATTTCAATATCTTGATTTTTTAAATTTATATTGCTTTCATGACATGCGTACAGATCCTTAGATTCCTTAGAGAATGAACTTTATTTCTATAGACACTTCTTTCCTTCAAAATATACTGCTGAAGTGATATAAATAATAAGATCCTCCAAATGAGTAACAAGATTCAATGTTGCCAACAGCCACAAAAAATGAGGACACTACCTTGGGTGGGTCTTAAATAAATGCAATATTAAAGTTGTATGCAAACAACACTGAAAAATTTGTCGTGCGATCCCTAATGCTAAAGCTGAAAATGGCCCGCTAGATGTGTTCAATATCCCCTGTGAGCATGGGAAAATCTACATGGGAGAAAATGGCAGTATAAAAAGTACACGGATAACGGGACATCAACAATGTGTAAGATGTAGACACACTATCCAGCTTTTACTGGATAACTGGATAGATTGGCCACAACATTCAATTCAGCAAAGTCATCCCATAAGGATATTTTAAGGGAAAACAATGAAAGATTTGAGATTTATAAAATCCAAAATAATCTCAACAAAGTCAAGCGCTATAAAAACGACCCTATCTAGCATAACATTTTCCTGGTTTTAAATTATACCCAGAAATAAGTAGGATCGGTTGATCACTCAGCCACCACAGGTATATTATAAATAGGATAACTTTTAATGGATTAGGAAAGCTTCAGAATCAGAACTCCTGCCAAGAAAAGACGCAATGTCTAACTATTGCGAAACGTCGGTTAGTTTGGACCGATATACGTGGTTATAATCCGGAAGTTTATAACTCAATAATAATTATAGTTGCATTTTCAAAAGAAATGTGTTAACTCTGAAGACGACGAATTACAATATAACAAAACATCTTTTTAGAACACGACTTTTCATTGTCGTGTACGTTTCATTGTCATTCCCTGCATTATGACTGCAATAAACTAATCAATCGATAAAAAAAAATTAAAAAATTCTAGAGGGGCGATTTCGAAACATTGGCTAAAGAATATCCTAGCAAACCGATTTCAAATCCCAACAATTGCAAGTTCAAACCCAACATACTAGTAACAAGCATACTATTGAAACCATTGAAGCATTGCAAGAAAAAATACTATTATACAGCAGAATTATGGAACATATATTTTACTCATTTTACTCATCAACATTTACTCAACATATATTTTTCAGATGGTAAAGGCGGTTCAGTGGTAAAGGCGACATGACGGTCCACCTGCTGTTGCGATAGTCGTGCGTTCGCATCCTGCTGGGGCATTATCGTAAATTTATGTTTGTGATTATTTAATATTTGTGATTGTTATAGACAAGAGTGTAAAATCCGACAAGGAAAATGATCCCAGTCACGCCAGTAACCAGGCTGGATAATATCGGGGTGATTTTTAAGATGGTTACTCACCAGTCGGTAGGCATAATGTCGAGGACCGTGGTTCGGAGCGCACATTAAACTGTAGGTCCAGTCCAGATAAACCACTAGTTGGTAAAAGGAGACGCCACTGCTTAATCAGTAGGCTTAAAGGTAAAGACCCTGGCTTGGAACCCCATAGCTCTTAAATAATGAAAAAAACAAACTTTATTCGAAATTACAAAACCTATATTACTTCTTCCATTTAAGTCTTAAGCAGTAACTGAATTTAAATTGATGCTAACAAAAAATGTTCAAGAATTATTACGGTTAATTAATGTGTCTTGTTGTTCGCTCGGAAAGATTCGACGTAAAGAAAAAGCCCGGAACTTCTTGAAAGTCCAAATACTGAATTATAAACGGGCCGCGTATTCACGAATTATTTATCTTCCGATATCCCCCCTGTCGGTAAGGAGACGTTACGGACGACTGAAAGCAGCTGAAGCAAGAGCGCCAAAAACATATTTAAATATATATACGCGTCGGAAGGTAAATTTTTTACGAAGCAGCTAGTTTCGAAAACGAAACACTCCTATTTTACATATATTAAATTATAATTTCATATGAACTGTTCCCAGACGATATCACAGGCTCAGAAAAAGAAAAAACGCCGAAAAATAAATTACACATCTCAGGTGAAGAGACTTCTCTGCCTCTCTCTCGAAAAAAAATACCCCTATATTTTATACTTTAGGAAGCCCTCTCACGGTCATTTTTCTTGCGGTGTTAATAAAAAATCTTGGAAACGTATAATGGAAAGCTTTGCGTTTTGTCCTACATTTGCTGCTGCTGCTGCTATATGACGTTCATGAATTTTAATGCTCCCCAATGTTTGGTTTGGTTAAACGTAAATTTTCCAGATCTATTTTTAAAAAGTGCATTTCCATGTCTTCCATTTTATTCTCATGTTATGTCACTCGAACTGTCATATTATCGTGTATAACGTGTTCGTTTTATTTATGCTAATATTTTAAGGAATAAATGTCATAGTTGTCGCATTCATCGGACATATATTTGAAAAATAATTATCGTTCCGTATTTATCTATTACTGCATGGACCAAGGCTTATAAATATGTATGTTAGACTATGTGGCACGTCCAAAACCTTATCAATATTAGTATGATCCAAATTTTTGTTGAACATTACCTCTAGGAACCAGGCGTATTTTTGGATGGCTTCAATGTTAACAGGCACAATTTCTATAGTAGGAACGGTGGCAACTCTTATGACGTTCTCTAAGTGCTAATACATCGACGAAAACGTATTTTGAGCCATCTGTGTAATTGGTTTGTACTTTGTTATGTCATCAACGGCAAACAGTACAGAACAGATCATCGATCTCTGGTTGACCCAAACATAATGATGAGTTCCGACAGGACGGCGGTACATTCTACATAAACGATTTAAAGATTTTTTATCTATTTTACACGGAAAAGACAAGCTTAATTTTTTTTCTTATTCCAAAATAACCAGCTAGAACCAAATGGTCTTTTGCTGATGTCGCTTTTGGTTCGCGATAGAGAAGTGTTTTGCAGGCGAGAGACCCTGGTTACGATTGGGATTGTCGTATTTGGTTTAACTACCGGAGTTTGTGGATAGGTAGGGATTTTATCAAGACGATATCGGGTTCTAAGGTGCGTAGGGAGAACCTTACACTAAGCATGGTCGTGAAACTCTTCACGAATTGGATGCCTGATTCTAGGTTAGTGTTGACTAGCAACGCGTAGACTTTTTTTGATTGGAACACATGTAGTTCAAGTTGTCTCTCAGAGACGTACCTGTACCACCCCTGTGCTCCGAAGAGGTAGACTGGACGGACTAGCATTTTATACAGAGTCGCTTTATGGGGGATTAACTTAAGAGTAGACTGTACACGCCATTGCCTTTGCATTGCCTGCGGTCGAACTGGAGACCAAGGTATGATACCTTCTGAAGCCAAGGAATAGAGACATTATCGATTTGGAGGCGAAAAGCGCGAAACTCCTTCTTGCGATGGAACAGAATAGCCTGAGTTTTGCTCGGGTTTATCTGCAGCCACCAGAATTTGTACCGCGCAATCACCTGGTTCAGCTGGACTTGAAGTCTGTCGCGGATAGCGTCGGGATTGCAACCGGCGGTAAAGAAAGCTGTATCATCTGCATAAAATGCTGTGTGGGAATGTTTGTGGAGTGGGAAATCAACCATATAAAGGTTGAACAGTTCAGGGGGTAGTGGAGCAACTTGCGGGGCTCCTGAGAAGGTCTGTTTTCGAGAGGAGACTGCGTCACTGATCCTCACTTGAAAGGATCTACCGTTCAAGTATAAATCTATCAGGGAAATTAGGTCAATAGGTAGACCAAGCTGGTTCGAAAAATAGACTGTGCCATACTTGATCGATAAAGCTTTGGAAACATCTAAAAAGATGGCTCCATCTTTGCGACATTTTTTTAATGCCTGGTTGATGGTTGCTGCAATGCGAGCAGCTTGATGAAGGCTTGAGTGTTTGGCACGGAAACCGAATTGTTCGTTCGGGATTATGTAGTGCGCGTCTGTGAAACTGCTTAAAGCGTATAATATCGCATTTTCGGCAAGTTTGGTACTGCCTAGCCAAGCTTTGTTCGTCTAAACCACCTGACGGCGCATCAAGCGAGTTTATGTACTACAGGGGTATTACAAAAATATGAATAAAATATTTATATTACAGGGGGAAATTAAAAAATAGAATTTTATTAAAATATTTTATTTAAATACTAGTTAACATGAGAATAAAATATTTTCAAAGTATATCAAAAACAATAACTAATAACTTATTTTCTAATTGTACATTGTTATTGCCTTAAATATTATAAAGTAACAATCTATAAATTAAAAATTAATTTGTCCAAAATATACTTAAATATACTATATTAATTAATATATAAGTTGAATTTACTTAATATAGAATTACATGTTATATGATTGATTATCAAGCTTCATTTTCTTTTTAATATATCTTTATTGTACTAATATAGATACAAATTGGATAGTATCCATATCATATTAAATTTCTCATTTTTGTCCTTTATGTCCCTACTTTTTTTTTATTCACCAGAACAAGCAATACCTAATTATTTTTCTTATTACATTGCCTTTGCTGAGGATGTTCACAATTAACCGTTTTAAAATAAATCACCATTTGTGGAAATAGTATGTCTGAATGCAAATTTTCATTAAATCTGTTTTTGTAAATTTCCAATAAATATCAGAACCTAGTGATATAATCACACATAAATGAATTAAAATAAGTTTCTGGTACTTTCGTTAAATAATAATATACTATAATAGCAGAATCATAAAATATATATAACAATTCTTGCTTGCAATATTACAGCATATACTCTTAGTTCTATTTCTTTTTGGTGTTATACTTTCTGGGTCTTATCTGCATGAATTTGAAGGCACAGATTCATCTGTTTCAAAATAATCAAACTCTTAATTTATTATTAATTTATTTCTTTGAAAATATATTACATTTATACTTTTTATATACTTTTTGAAGATTCTAATGTGGGCTGAACAACTGCTTATTCTAATATTTAATGAATGAAAGGAATGAGCTGTAAATATGCGCATATTATCTATTTCAATTCAATAATTCATATTTCAAAGAAAGACTTTATAAATATTGCATCTTTGTTAAGAAATGATATTCCACATTTGAATCCGTAGTCATCTGATCGATCTAAAATGCAAACAATAAACCTTCCTGTTTAGAAGATTGATATTGAAAATCATAAAAGGTTTCCTGGAGTTTATTACTGTTTACTTTTAAGAACCGTTTCTGCGCTAGAGTAGAATCCTTTGGAAAATAATTAATCTTATTTGAATCTTTACGTCGTGGAAAACAACACTGTTATTATGTTTTTTTTTAAAGTAAGTATTACTTTTTGTTAATGTTATACTGCAAATATTGCTTTACATTCCACAAAAATTATACTACAACAAATGTCCTTAAAATTATACCCAAAAATAAAAAACAAGCATAACCTAACGAGTTCTACAAAATTTCAAATCTAATGAAATAAAAGAAATATGTCTTCATGAATTGAAATCTCTTTTTACCTCCGGCCCTCTAGTGATTCAGAGCCTCAAAACATAATTAGGGATGTGACCATTTAAGTTATTGCGCTATATTTCTATGTTTTGTACATTTGTTTAATTTCTCAACATAAATCTGCTCTTAATGAAAACTGTATACAATATTAAGTTTTATTAGAAAAAATCCTGTTTCATAACTTACTGGTAATTATAAAACTTATTTTTGGCAAAATATTGATAAAATGGATAAACAATTTGAAACATTAATAACAAAAATTGGAGGTAAAAAAGAACAAATTTGAAAAAACCTAAATCTAGTTTTGATATATAAGACGATTTCGATGTGTTTGAGCTAATTTTATATCCCATCATACTTACAGTTCATATCCTTTGAACTTTATTATTAGCAATAAAATAGTTACTTTTAAATCGTTAATGTTAAAATGCTCAATTGACATATGTCAGGCCGTTCTTTGACATTGACATTAAAACCATCACTTTAAACGTTAAAGCCAAATCAAAGAAAAAGAGATATGACCGAGAAGCATTGTCATAAGTTTCTGAACCGTTTGAAAGGCTCCGACAACATTCTTTTAGTCAAACAGGACAATCAAAAGGAATATCAAAAATGATGTTATGTTATGTTATATATATATATATATATATATATATATATATATATATATATATATATATATATATATATATATATATATACCAAAAAATGCATTTATTTTATGTATTTCTCTACATCCATCAGACAAATCCATGAAATTTAGCAATTATGTTAGATTGTTTAACAGTTCTTTATATTTTCATATATTGGTGAATCGCTAACAAAATAATTGCAAAAATGTAGTATATAATAGTACATTAATAATTGCTTCGATAACATTTAATCCAATTAATAAGTTCCAAAAATTACAAACTTTTTTGTATATTTATTATGTTAATTAATATAAAGGACAAGTATTGTTGATTAGTTATTAATATTAAATAACAACAGTACATCTTTGATAAATATAAAATCTCTTAATACTACATTAAAAATCTAAGAAGGGAGGTGTTAAAACCATCTAAAATCTATATATTTCAATCACTCCAACTGATGCAAACCTAATTAAACGTTCCTGAGTGAAACTAATTTAAATTACTTTCGACGCTGATTATTTGTGATTGATCCTTTCGTCTATATGAGAATCATATTAATGATTCCGTTCTGCATTTAGAATACCATTTATAGTTCGAAAGATCGATGGGCACAAGGCACGACAACAATAAATGCATTAAAGTCGTTACAGCAAGATGGATTGATGCACATCTGACATTTACTGCATATATTTTCGTAATTTATGGGGACTGTGAATAAAGTCTGAAGGATTTTTTTGTAAATTAAAATTTTTATTGTAAAAATACTGTACATTATTATCTGCCAAACTATTCACTAGTAGTTAATCACTAACAGGTCAATTGAAAAGTCTATCATAGTAATACACATTTTTTTGGCAAAATTAGTTTTTTTTTATTCAACATAATTAATTCCCTCCAATTCAATACAATTATTACAGCGACCCTCCAACTTTTCGATACCATTTTTGTAGTACGATTGGTCTTTTGCTTCAAAATAGGCTTCAGTCTCGGCGATCACCTCTTCATTCGACGAAAATTTCTTCCCAGCGAGAATTCTTTTGAGAACTGAGAACAGCAAATAGTCGCTGGGAGCTAGATCTGGAGAATACAGTGGATTAAGAAGCAATTTGAAGCACATTTCATGGATTTTTGCCACCGTATTCACTGACTTGTAACACGATGCATTGTCTTGGTGAAGCAGCACTTTTTTTTCTTCAAATGCGGCCATTTTTAGGCGATTTCGTCCTTCAAACGGTCCATGTAATAGTCGCTGTTGATATGGCCCTTCCTTTTTCAAGATAGTCAATGAAAGTTGTTCCATGCGCATCCTAAAATACAAGCGCCATAATCTTGCCAGCCGACTGTTGAATTTTCCCACGCTTTGGAGCGGGTTCATCGTGTGCAGTCCACTCGGATGACTGTCGATTAGACTTCGGAGTGAAATGATGGAGCCATGTTTCATTCATTGTCACATATCGATACAAATCCTCGGATATATTACGCTTGATTATCTTCAACCACTGCTCCGAATCATCAATTCGTCGTTGTTTTGGTCAAAAGAGAGCTCGCACGGCACCCACTTTGCACAGAGCTTTCTCATACTCAAATATTCGTGAATGATATGATGTACACGTTCAATTGATATCTTTAGAGTGTCTACTATTTCACTCAGTTTCATTCAATTTTCTGTTATTCATAATCATTTTGTGGATTTTTTAAATGTTTTCGTCTGTAACAACCTCTTTTGGGCATACACTGCGTTCACCGTCTTCGTCATACATAGCATAGCAATCCTTGATGGTTGATTTTCCTGGGGCAGTGTTAATGTGAAAAAGTAATATTTTATCAACACGCGAAATTCCTTTTTATTCATTTTTTTCACAATAACAGAAGTTGCTTCACTCAAAATAATATAATTTACAAACTGATGATCCGACAGCTGACATACTTTATACAATCATCTTTTGAGGGTTAGGGCTAACTAAAAAAAATTTAAGAATTTAATTCTAGTAGCGCCATCTGTGTGTTAGGCCGGGGACTTTTCAATTGACCTATTATCTAGTGTTTTTTACAACTCTGTGATCGAATTTAAATCGTTTGAGATAGACTGAATAATACAACGAACGTAATAGGAATTATCATTTAAACATTTCCAAGTCACATTTATTTCAATTAGTCTCCAATCTGGTACTATTGGTAGATGGCACAATAACTTTCCAATAATAACATCCGACCGATACGTATTAAAATTTTACAGTTTTTTATTTATAATGTAACGGATAATTTAGTAATAAATAATTTTGTGTGTTCATTAAATATCACTTTTGATGAAGAGAATACCATTGAAGCTAAACATGTTTTTAAGCATTGTATTAACGGTTTCAAATGATAAAATGTTTAGCGATACTGTGATGCTCTTCAAACCAAAACTGAACCTCGGGCTGTGTACATGAGCGTATATTATAATATGTATATTATAATATATTAGTGTTTAGAGCAATATACTAGTCATAGTAGGAACTTCTTTATTGAGAATTCCGAGATATTCATTTGCAGTAATCCGGCCAGTAATGTGAATGCGAATACAAGCTGAGGTCGACATCACAACGAAACATCCCTCATGCTTCACTGTAGGAAGCAGACTGTTTGAATCATAGGCTTCTTGTAGGGTTCCCATATATAAACCCGGCCATTTGTTGGAAACATTGTAAATGATGATTCATATCATCAAATGTCTAGGTTTTATGATCGAGGGAGGACTTCTTTCGCAGTTTAGTGTTGGTTTTAATTAGGATGCATTAATTCCGCACGGAAGAGTTTCGCAATCGCAACCCTTCCGTGTGGGTTATTATTATTAAGTGAGTGTTCAGTTCTGCTATCACTTTTTCTACGATAGTTTTATATTGTCTGTCCACAATTATTTTTAATATTCGTTAATTTCTGTCAGTCAATATAGCCCAATATCTACCACTATTTCTTTCATCGATGATGTTTTACCATGTTTTCAATATGTTGTCATTACCGTGGATAATGTCGCTTGAAAAAAGCGTATAATATTCCGATACGTAATCTACAAGGCTTGGCGTGTAAACTGAGCAAAATATACAAATCGCATTATTTACACGGAATCAGTGTTGCCCATATGTAACAATATGTATTATATTGCATGGTGGTCAACATTTAATCAGCATTTATATTGGAGTTGTGTAATAAGCTAGCATTTAAAAAATATCTGCACGTTTATAATTTTAAATCTAAATTTGAAAATACGTAAGTTTGGAATTCGATATACAATTTACACTCTTTCGAGACATTCGAATAAAATTAAAAACATATCCTTAATTCACCGTATGATTTCAGATTTACACATTGGATTAAAATAAACATCAACTGGATGGACAATACCAAGTAGAAGGTGAAAGATTGTGGAAACCTTATTTTGGAATGTATATGGTATTTTGTTCATCACCTATACTGAAAGAAGAAAAAATATCAGTAACGAATATCACAAGACATGATTAGATCGACTGAGTGCAAAAATCAACAAAATTCTTTAAAATATAATATAAAAACATTATCACTCACTATACTATATAGATCTGTCTCTTAGCAATTATTAACTTTGCTAAGGTATAAATTAGCTCTCCAGGGATGTCAAACTTTTGAAGAATATTTTGAGAGTTCTACAAACAAAAAACAACGAAACATTTAATGTTTAAAAATAAATTAATCGCTGCTGTACGACTAAGACTGTTAAATAATTCCCTTTATAATGGGTTTCTTATTAATAATAATAATTAAGTCGTAACATCATAGTCCAATTGAAAACAGATGCCACGATGGTTAATAATATATGATTAAATAAATCTGGAGTTTTCTGTCGTCAAAGTAACGAAACAACTTTTGAAATTCCTTTTGAAACATTTTAGTATTTTAATTAGAATCAGATATATTTATACTCGGATTTTCATACTAATTATTTCCGAATATCATTTTATACGCAGTGAAAAAATGTTTTATTTTTTATAACATTACATTTTTAGTTTAAGAAATATTTTATGGAATAAAAAAAATTATGTCATTTTAGATACTGTAATTAATTCGTTACATATTTTTTATTAAAATGTAGTTTACTAAAACTGGATTTTCAATTAATGTTGATAGTTCGCTGTACTTAGCACGTGATATTTACACTTTCAGGCCTTCTGTTGATAAGTAATTCGCCAACCATCAAGATAATAATTGAAGTATTTGATACGTGATTTTATATCACACCTATCAATTAATTTTTGCAAAGGATTTACAGCAAATGTCGTTACTGTGAATCAATTATTGCATCGGATGCATTTGTAACAAACTTTATATGTAAAACTTCACCAATAGGCTTTACTTTTCACTGTGTATCATTTCGTCAAAATACTAACAAAAAAAATATCGGTACGTTGAAATTATTTGACTGATATCAACCGAGTAAATTGCATTTGTGGGAAGTTTAACTTTTTACTTCAGTTTGAAGAAAAAGTTGGCGGAAGGTCATCGAATGCTGTGTAAAATTTATGGCAACCATGCTCCATCGATTTCAACATGTGAATACCGTTTTCAATGTTTTACAATTGGTGATTTTGACATGGAAAATAGGAAGCGTCCTGGATATGAAAAGAAAATTAAGACGAACATTAGGAAGTATTAGTTGATGAAATATTCAATGGAGATTGCTATAGATGCGTTGGAATATTAGCAAAGACAATGTTCGTCTTCAGAATGACAACGCTCGGCATGTTGGAAAACCGATAAAAATGTACTTAAAACATTAAAGTGGAAAGTGCTATACCAATTTTTAACAATAAAGCATCAGATTGAAAAAATATGTTTAAAACCAATTTATAATATTTGCAAATCAAAATCACCACATAATACACGCATAATCGACGCTTTTGATAATATATTAATATAATGAGATTTTTTTAGTTGTCACAATACACATGATTATTTATTACAAAGGTATTATTTACTACGAGGCTTAGCGTGTATGGTTACGATATGTGAAGAACAGAATAAGTAAGTAGGTATGATAAAAAGTACTTGATTAGACACAGAGGGTGCCCATGGAAATAGTTGAAGTAAAAAAAAATAAATAATCCAATCATCGAACCATTTTCAATCTAATTCAGTATTTTCAAATAGCCAATCCATACTGCATCGATCTGAACAAATAGTAATCGGAAGACGCTGTGTTTGATAAGTACGCTGTTAGTTTTCAGTTTCATTCAGTTTTAATAGCTTCTAATGCACTACATCTTACAGATTCCACCATATGCAGTACAATACTTATGGCTACGAACATGTTGCTTCAGTGTCGATATTTAAGACTCTCCTGGGCGAAATTATTATATTTTGCACTTGAGAGGGATTGTCATTGCAGATCCACTACAGTCCAATAATTTTTACAGTTTATTGTCCTAGTGAGGAACCTAGGCTGGTCTTTTCAATTGACATCATAATCGCCATTTTCAAATCATTGAAACCAATAGCTAATAATTAGGATATGACCAAGCAATATCACCATACATTTCTAAAAGTGTTTAATACGATTCGGCAACAGATTTCTTCAGACCAAACAACAAAAGTAATGAATGTCGAAAATAGTTAGCATTCCAAGATTAGCAACTGTATTTTGAATTTTGTACATTAAATAATTCAATTATACTAGTGGGTAAACTGTTATTTTATGTAGAAATATCCATGCCAATTAACAAATTAACATTTATTTTCATTTATACCTTGCATTTTTGCGAATAGATGTGCATTCGAACACCTAATATAAATAAATATAGTTTTGAAAGAGAAAAAATCCTTAAAACTTCGAGAAAATATTCTTTACATTCTGATATTGGTTATTTCGATTTTCCAAACCCACATGGACTCTTATATATCTCGAATGCAGGAAAAATTCAATTCAAATCAGCATTATACATAACCCAATATGGATTTAAAGCTTAGTATTTATAGGGTCGTTTTTTCCGCTTGCTTGATTTACAGCAACTACTCCTCCCGGTGATCGTGCCCCTTTTTTCGCGGTTTAATTCAATTTTAACTCTCCGCCAGACCATTAATATCCTGCTGCAAGTGACTAATGGTATTGTTTCCGTGCCGTCGTCTTTATGGTCGGTTCATTCCACCGATATTTTCGACGTACTCGTGCAAAAAGTACCGACCCGACAAAAAGACCAACCCCGATAGGCCGACCTGGTCTTTCACAACTATTAGGAACACATTAGGACTCTAGCAACTGTTGTTCATGACGATAGATAAAGCGGCCTTTATTTCTCTTGTCTTGTTTTTTATTATTTTATAGGCTAGTTCTATGTCAGCGACATGCACTTTGAAAAGCGATGCATTCGAGATAGCTAACAGGCTAGAAATAACTGTTGTAAAACTACACTAATTATCACAAATATTAAATATAAGCCAACACCTATTAATATTGATTCAGCATCTATTGAGTGGATAAACTGAATGGAGTCGTGATATATTACAGATCAATACAGTATTCGATCAACCTTTCTTCAAGTTTTTTAACTTTTCCTCAGTGATAAATCATTCTATCAAAAATATAACCCAAACCGAACTCACTAAGAATTAAAAAATAATCAAATTTAGATTTTTAATACAAAAAAAAATTAAAATAAAATATGTACATACTAATCGTTGTAATAACTAAATAAAAATAATTAAATATCTTATTTAATCTATCTACTACACGTATTTTATATTCTACTATATACACACAATTTAACTTAATACCTACCTAAACCTATTTATCTATTTACAATATTATTTTAACCACTACTAACTGATCACTTTGAAGTTGGTGCCGAACTCAAACAGTTATATTAATTTAGATTTGTTTTGTTGGTAATTTATTTTTTTATATATGTCACAAAATTATATTAACATTTTTGTATGGTTTGGGCTCGGCAACATATTAAAATATTTGTTTCAAGTCGGTTAATTTTTTTGTTAAAAATGTTTTATTTTATTTTTTTAGTGTTAGGTATTTACTTAATAAACTACGCAGTTATTTTATTTAACATGGGTGGGCCAAGTAAAGATACAGCTCGTATGAGGAAAAATATGATTAAAGAAACAATTATTGAAAATAAGGAGCGCTTCGGGCACCGGACGCTAACCAGCCTAGGTGATTTTACAAATGTTCTAACTAAACTAAAACAAAAAGTTTTTATCCCCGCCGGGAATCGAACCAGCGCATTTCGTTTAGGAGCTAAGCCCTTTAACCATTTCACCTAACTACTACATAGAAGCAGTTGTCTACAATATTTCTGCAAGATTTTATCAGGTATAGGTAGTGCTTAAAAAGCAAATTGAATGATTTTTTGCACAACTTCAGATTTTTTGTCACATCAGCTCAGCAGTAATATTATATCCAAATATCTAATTATTTTGGATAAAGAATATGTAAAAACTTTGTACGTGTCTTGAAATTTGAGCGTTTCCCTCGATTTCCCCTATTTTCTCTCGTCAGATCCTAACTAGGCTCCAATGGGACTACTTGGGAAGTGCACTCTTTCGAATAAAAAACTAATTTTGAAAATCGGTCCACAATTGACGGAGAAATCGGCGAACATACATTAACAAAATTTACACAGCCGAACATATCACCCCCTTTTTTTCGAAGTCGGAAAAAAAAAGAAAAGCTGCGTTTGCTTTTAGTCTTCATTGAATAGAGTTTATAGTCCAGTGGATTAGTGTTCTTAGGAAAAAATCACCATTTTGAAAACGTTTACACCAATGATTGACGGTTTTATAAGACACAATACCGACCACAGGAACAGGAAATACAGTGATACATTCAAAATCGGCTTATCTTAATCATGAATTATAGTTCACAACAGGTCAGTACTTCACTATTAGAACAAGCAGCAATATTTTATATCTTACATAATTGTTGTTTTATATGGTCTGGAATTTTCTATAAAATATGAATTGTATTAAACATGCATAAATATGATCATCTTATATTATTAACTTTACAATTATATTTTGGTCCTTTTATTGTCGTCACATTAATAGTTACCGCTTATGTTCAATTATGCAATTTAATTCAGTGGTAATAATATAATATCTTCTATAAAAATATTTCTATAAAAAATATTTTTTAAAGGCAAACTTAAAAGGAAGATACACTATTCCTACTAAAATAATACTTGTTTTAATATTTACTGTTACATCGATGTCAAAGGTTTATCATTAGGTTTTATTCCTTATTGCGTTATTTTATAAAATCTTAAGTAAAAAATATTTTGTCATTTCCGAAAATGCAAAGCTTCGCGTCAAGAACGCATCATTTGTAAAAACACTTCTTTCTAACTTTTCTCCTTTTTAAATTTGGTAAAAAAGTTTTAATGAAAGACATTGAGTGCTGTTTGAAACTTACAGCTTACTGCTATACTTTAAACAACATTAACACTCTTCGTAAAATAGAAATTCCCTTAACGTCAGTAAGTTCTATTGGCTATTTGTTGATATGTCATTTTATTTATTTAACTTACACCACACAGATGAGACGAATTGTACATTTCAACAGTAGTCTATAGATATAGTTAATCCACTATAGATCAAGACACAGTAAATTGCTGTGACGATTATAACTCAACTTTTTAATAGGAACATACTGCTATTTTTATGGTTTTTCATTTTTATTTATCAATAGTGTAAAATTCTTTAAATTAGTGTTCAAATTCTTTACCTTTATATCTAGACTCTATTGTTTCCACTCAAAGTATTGAAACAAATTTTGTGTAAAACCAGTTGAAGTCCTAATAACGCTAAAAACATACAAAAAAAAACTGGATCAATTCGTTTTAAAAAATTCCGTCTTTCCGAAGTGAATATAGCTTTAAATAACACCAGATCTGTTCTATTTATTGTTGTTAGATTTATTTTATTTTCACCTGTTTACCGTTAGTTTGAGGGAAATAAATCTAGATACCTCCAATCGTACAGTATTTGGTGAAAACGCAGCTTAACTAAAGGTCAAAAGTATTTTGAACCAGTTTTAACAAATCTGTTTATTATATATAATATTGATATTCCGGTTAGTACTGCAGTAGAGCATCTTATTTCTACTAACAAAGCTGATAAGGCAAGTTAAGCAATCGTTGTCGTTAGATCACATTTTAGCATCCTAATATTAATAAAAGACAACATGCTCCGAATGCAAGATTATAGTAATTATTTCCTAACTCAAATGCAATATTGGTTTTGACACATTTTTTTGTCAACATTGTTTTGTTACATTTTAACTTGCGCTGGATTACATGGCCTAACTATACTGATTCATGTATTTATATATTAAATATCTTCAAGAAACAGTAAATTCATTAGAAATGGTAGAAAAGGATATAGCATTGTGGTAGAATATCCTGAATTGAAATAACACGAATAAAAAAGTCTGTATTTACTGAATAATGAAAAGTTTCAAAAATAGTGAAACCTTCCTCCAAGTGGTCCCCAAGTTATAATAACTCTCGAGATCTTCCAAAATAAACTTAATCGCAAACAATACCCATATACAAACAGTTTTTTTAATTTTGAAATACTGTTCTGGTGAAGTGTGACCACTGCCAAAGTTCAGAGTTATAAATACAAAAAAATTAATGTATAAAAGTATATATCTAATCAATTATTCAGCTTTAGTAGAGTTTTACTTCCTTTTCCTCTGTATTCTAATCATACTTACACATTCCTCTAACTAAAAGTGTAAAAACTTAAAGAGCACCAAGCACCTATCCTATCTGTAGCTTGCTCATATGTTTTATAAATACGATTTTCCAAATATTTTCAATATTATTTCAACGCTTAAGGGAACATTCTAGCATGTATGCTTCTACATTTTAGGTATTTTTCAAGTGAATAGTTGTCAGATTCGTGACGGAATTAGGGTTATTAAAATATTTCTGTAAATGTTAGCGGTATTAACTTCTGATTCATTTTAGGTTTCTTTAGTAAATGCATTTCATAACAGAGCGCTAACCGAATATTGCAGGTATTCGATATAATAAATACGTCAATTTTGTGCATCAAGAGTTTAAATGAAGGGTATAAATAATATTAACAATAATAAACTAATATAGCTTCATAGAATTTTAATTCCTCATTTGTTGGTGAGTGGTTAGTTCCAGCGTGGAAAAGAAGACAAAGTAGAAAGCGTGGACAAAGTAGATTCACGAAAACCATAAAAGGCAAATTAAAGATGATCTATCTGCAAGGCTGAGGTCGAAAAATTGAATAAATAAGCAAAGAACGATGAAATTTTATTTAAAAATTGAGGTAAAGGAATTATAATATGGAAATATGGATAAAAGATAAAGACAATATAAATACATAAAAGAAGTAATGAAAATATGCAGCAGTTAAAATGAAATTAACCACATAATTTGTATAGATGGAATAACACATATAGGAAAAATACGGGAAATTAGGTATTATTAAATTTTTAACCATTTTAGAGCATTGACAAATATTAAATTACGTAATTGTGTTCCATATTGTTTTAACATCCATGCTAAAGTCAAATATCAATGTCAAAATAATTTTATGTATGTTTATAACATACATGTGTATGTTTATAACATACATACATATGATCATGTATACTTATATTTAATGCTCTGAAGTTATTACAGTTCTGAAAATAATCTTACTTATGATACTTTGTTATAATGTTCAGTGGTGTAGTAATGTAATCAATACTTCGTTGATTAATGAAATTTACTGGAGATTAGATAAAATTAAATAACAGTCACTTTAATATACAGACATTTATTATTTTAATTAATGCTATATGTCATATACATTTCTGATTAATTTAATAGATTTTAGTCAAATTTCAACCACAGGATGGTCGTTAATGTTTCAAGAATACATAAAATAAAAAAGTTAGCGTTTAAAGTAAATCGATACAATAACATACACCAACCATATCGAAAAAATAGTTTTGGGGTAAACATGTTTATAGTTTAGTTTTAAGATCCTGCACTTAATTAAAACTGAAAAATTCTCGCAAGGGCACACTTATTGAAAAGATGACAAAAAATCGAATTTTTCAGCTCTTAAACAAAATGTTCGGTTACAAAGTATGGAATTCGAAGGATTATTGCCATATGAGAATATGTTATTTTCGATCCGACGAAGAAGAAGCATCGTAAAATCTAAACTTGCGCCAGATGGAGCGAAACAAATTCGGCCGCCCCAAGTTAGGTCATTACGGCGCTGATATATAAACCGCGACAGTATCTCCCTGACCGTAACAGTGCCTTTAGAGCATTGTTGTTGGTAACCGTTTCGTCGGCTGCATCCCCCAAACATTATCTATCAAGAATCAAAATCGAATCTAGATCCGTTTGGACCGAGGCCCGTTTTTACGGCGGCACTAAAACTTTTTATTGGACTGAACGCCCGCCAATTTATCGCTCGGCTCGATAGATATTCCGGCCTGTCACGCCGGACGCACCTCCCCCATCGCCCCTCGTTCCCGACGGTCCGGACGAGGGTTCCACGATCGGCGGCCGACATATTTAAATCGGCCAGTTAATGATAGCCTATCGGGACTTCTAAAAACAATTAGGTTTGAAATGTATCTCCAAAATTATTTGCGAGCGCCCAAATCGGCATCAAACATCGAGTGTCGGATGTTTCTGGTGAATAAATCCGAAATGGCCGCACGGCAATTCGAATATAGCACGCTAGATGGAACGGAAGCTGCTGGTCCTGCCAAATTATACAACTGAAAAGGAAATGTTTATTTTAATTTATGGAGGTCGGTCAAATATTTCGACATGACATTCGTTGCACCTATTTAGACTGCTCGGCCTAAATGAAAATATACTGATTTAGAATTTAATCTGAAAATTTGGATTTTATAATGTAAAATTGAAATGTTGAAATTGTTGCCGGTATGCGGTTTGATGAATATCTATCTAATCAGAGTACATAAAAAATAAATCCTATAAATTTCGCTTGCGCGGAACGATTATTTGTGCAAGTAATAGGGTAAAATTTGACCCTATGATTAACCAAGATGTTCAGCTAAAACCAACTGGTCTTTTGACTCCGCGAATGATGAGAGGGTAAGATTTTAATCAGCTGATTTGTGTGTTTCGAGGGGCTAAGGAAGAACCTTATACTGAGCATATTTGTGAAGCTTTTCACGAATGAGATGCCTGATTCGAGATGGGTATTCGCGTTGCTCATAAACCATGGGCATTGAGTAACGCGCATACTGTTTTGGACTGGGACACTTGGAGTTATGCAAGTTATCTCTTAGGGACATACTTGTACCACATCTTTGCTTCAAAAAGGCAGACTGATCGAACCAGTCTTTTATACAGGATCGCTTCCTGGTGAATTGGGGTTGAGTCGGCTGGTTGAGTTGGGCTTGGGGTTTACTTCGCATGACATCCAGATAATGTCTAGAGGTGAAAAACGATGTGTCGTCTGCATAGAATAATGTGTTCGATCTTCACTTCGCGAGAGGGAACTCGGTCACCTACAAGTTAAACAGGCTCGGAGCTCATGAAGAACCTTGCGGAATTAAGGATACTAGGTCATCCGGTAAACCTAGTTTTTTTGGCTTTGAAAATTAGAGCGTAGTGCTGAGCTAGCACAATTCGCCTTTATAGCCTTTTAAGTTCAACTTAAACCACAAGTTTCTGTTCAAATTCCAGTAGAGAACCCAACGGATAGTCATGCAGCTTAAGAGTTTAGCTCGTCGACAATAACGTACTAGGATCGAATACCTCAGAGTCAAAAGGTCGTTTCAAAAAGTTTATAAAATAAAACATCGTGTTCGTAAAAGTTAAGTGAATGTATTGGAAGTCGCTAAATAACATAATTGTGTTAAGACGATAATAAATATATAAATTTTAACTGTGATGGATGTATTCATGATTCATTGGACAAAATTCGAATATTTTTATATAATATTATATAATAATTTATGGCTAGGAATCGCTGAATACCTTTAAATTTACATTTTGTGATTTCACAGCTTCAGCTGCGATACATTTGGACGAACTCGACTTAACTACACCAAGAAATGCTTCGAGTACTTGTGGAATAATCTAACGCTAACCTGCCTTTTTTTACTAAGTTGTTCCTTCTCTTCGCAAGTAAATTCAGTCCAGTGCGCCAGTTATAAAATGGAAAAGGGTTTTAAATACCAAAACTATTAATTTACTTTAACAACTATTTTGTTCAAGGAAAGAAGGGGCGATTGCTTGAACGGCGATACAACGCAACACCGAGGGTTTTTATTTGTTATAAAACAGAATACAGCTATATCATTCGTTCACCATTCAGCCACTAATAAAATTGAACATGGTCACCATAACGATTACATGATATAACACATAAACTAGCGAACTGTTCCACATCATCGACATCTTGTTTTGGAACGAATAATTTATTTCCACAATAAAATGAATATTATGAGATGATCTTAACATCCAATTAGTAATTTTGTTATGATATATTCTTATAATCGAAAATTTTTTATCATATTTAAAAAATCGTGGAATGCTCTCGCACCACCATCTACCGGTTTCGGTTGTTAAACTAAATAATCCTCAAGTCCACCCAAAACTTCATCAAAATCGGTACAATCATTTAGGTAGAGATATATTCATAAATATTTATATTTATATTTTTATTATATATGTTTTAAAGTCTTCTTTTACCAACTATGGGTTTATCTGGACTGGGCCTAAAGTTTAACGTGGTCTCCGAACCACGGTCCTCAGCATTAAGCCTACCGACTGGCTAGTGACCAACTTTAGAAATCATTCCAGAAGACATCCGGTCTTACCCAGCCTGGTTACTGACGTAACTGGGATCATTTTCCTTGTAAGATTTTACACTCTTGCTTAGAACATTCAAATTTTAAACAATCACAAACATACATTTACGGCCATGCCCCAGCAGAATTCGAACCCGCGGCTATCGCAACCGTCCCATCTGCGCCATCAAGCCGGCATTTATATTTTTTAAACATACGTCGTAAAATTCATTTAATGGAAGCTTTAAACAAATATGATTTTATTTTGAAGAAAGCTTACTTTGAAAGAATATTAGTTTTTCCAATGAAGGGTAGACGTGCTAGTTTCAATGACGAAGCCCATTTTCATTTCGAAGATTATATAAAAAAAACTGCAGTTATTGAGTAACAACTAACTCAAACATCAACTATTGTTACACTTTCACAAAGTAACTATTAGGCGTGTTTTACCTAATTTGTGTTGTCTATTTTTTCGGTTAGAAGAATGTATAAGAATGGATTATAGATGGAAAACAATTAGAGCGTATTTTATAAAAAAAGTCAATTATAAAATAACTTAAATTCAATTATGAACATTGCGATGTATGTTCATAATTCACATTATCACTGAAAATACTCTATTTTGCTAATAGGAATTTAAGTAAAATTAATATTATTATATTATACTATTAGATATACTTATTTTAATCCCCTTAACATTAAATGAGGTATCAAGTTACTTGAATAATGTTATTCGTATATTAGCATCTCTTAGACAGTATTAGATAGATAAATAACTCCCAGGTTATTAAAATATAATACGTGCGAGAATATAATTGACATTTACATAATTCATTTAACATTATAATTAATAATAATTATTGTATTAAAATTATATAATTTTTTATAATATAATTTTTAAATATAGAATTATTAAAATTAATCATAAATTTTTTGGAAATTTTGTTTATTTAAAGAGCTAAAATTTACTATCCTATAATATTATAAGATAATAGGTGATTGCATATATTCTGATTATTATTTCACTTTACCGGGATTTATTTCACAATATAACAGGTCAATTGAAAACTGTCCGGCTCGAAAAATAGATGGCGCCTCTAGAATTAAATCCAAATATTATTAGTTAGTCCTAACCCTCCAAAGATGCGTGTATAAATTTGATAGCTGTCGGATCATTAGTTTGTGAATTATAACATTTCGAGTGAAGCAACGTTTGTTATTGTGAAAAAAAAATAAAAAGTAATTTCGCGTGTTGATAATATTGCTTTTTAAAGGGAAAAAATGCAGTTGAAATACAGTGAGTTTCCGGACACTGCCCCAGGAAATTAAACCATCAATCCTTGATGCTAAGTTTAGACGTGGTGAAATGAGCACCGAAGGCAGTGAACGCAGTAGACGCCCAAAAGAGGTTGTTACCGTGTACATCATATCATTCACGAATACTCTGTGCAAAGAGAGTGCCGCGCGAGCTCACTTTTTACCAAAAACAACAATGGGTTGATGATTCGAAGTAGTGTTTGAAAATGATCAAGCGTAATAAATCCGAGTTTTTTCATTGACATGTGACAATGGATGAAACATGGCTCCATCATTTCACTCCAAAATCCAATCGACACTCTTGCGAGTGGACTGCACACAATGAACCTGCTCCAAAGCATGGGAAAACGCAACAGTCGGCTGCAAGGTTATGGCGTCTATATTTCGGAATGCACATGGAATAATATTCATTGACTTCCTTGAAAAAGGAAGGACCATCAACAGCGACTAGTACATAGCGTTATTGCATTCAAAACGGCCGCATTTGAAGAAAAATAAAGTATTGCTTCACCAAGACCCCAGAAACTATTTCCTGTTCTCAGATCTCAAAAGAATGCTCGCTGGGAAGAAATGTTTGTCAAATGAAGAGGTGATCGCCGAAACTAAGGCCTATTTTGAAGCAAAGGACAAATCGTACTACAAAAATGGTATAGGAAAGTTGGAGGGTCGCTATAATCTGTGTATTTCCCTTGAAGGGAATTATGTTGAATAAAAAAATCTAATTTTGCCAAAAAAATTTGTTTTACTATGATAGGCCCGGGACTTTTCAATTGACCTGCTATAAATAAATATATTTTACTTTATTGAATTATCAAATACCTTATAAAAAAACGTTGTTGGTTTAGCGAGATGTAACCAACAGGCGCCATGTTTATTCGATACGCTGTAGGTGATGAAACTTTTCATTCAATCTACAACAATGTATTTTCGCTATATAATTAGAAAAATAGTCATAAAATACGCGCATATGAAAAATTTTCAACGAATTTTCTAAATAATTGAGTGTTAATTACAATCTTTCTTAAAGATTATTTCGCAGATATTATTTTAAATTAATTAAGGGGATCAAAGATGAATTAAAACCTTCGAAAATAATTGCATTACAGTAAAAATATGGTTTTGGCCAATAAATAACCCCATTACATTTTTCTTCACAAGTCTTACTATTTTTTGACCACAATAGTATATAAAATTGATATTATTTTGTAGTAATAACTTCAGTGTTATTATTGTTCTCTCGAAAATGTGTTTTTCTTTTTGTTTAAATAAGGAATTAATGTTAGCTCCAGAGGCTAATTTATTAGAAAGTTGATACCTTATTATGATAAAATTAACTACATTGATATAAATAAAATATATTCGTGCAATATTCCAAGAAACTTTTTACCACGTGGGACCGCGTAGGATTCATTTACAACAATAAGAAGAATATCGTTAGGCTTGTTCTAGTGTTGTTTTGAGCCCTTATAAAGATAAGTTGGCGAGCCTCGAGCAAAGCAGCTCAAGAGAGCATGATAAAGGACTGACAATTAGTATCTGAATTAGCGCAATTCGCCCTCGGGATAACCTACTTTCAAGACTGTTCATGTTATGGAGTAAAACTGGTCCCCTGACTATAAGAATAATGATGAACTTGAATAATGATGAAGTAAAACATACATTTCAATAAGGACTGTATATTAATTTTATTTCATTTTCTTATAAATTTAAGACTTGTGTCTCTTGTGTAAAATTCTGTATATTATATAATAATATATTTTCAAACTCAAATATATCTTCTTCTATATATTAATCGGCCTAGCGAAATTTTCACCTCTCTTTTGAAGAAAACAACTTATATCGAGGAAAAATTTACAGAGCTAATATTTTTGTGTAATATACACTACAAAAAAATAAATTGCGATAAAACGAAACCAATCGAATATCTAAATAATGCAACTAAGAATAGTAGTCAGATCTATGACACAAAAACTATAAACAAATATTTTAGGCTCTGACCCACGCGTTGCCAGCTCTAACTCTTATACGGGAGATTATTAATATCTGGCAGCTTTGCACCGCAAAATGCCAACTAACTATTGTGAATCGGAACAATCATCCTTAAGTTTTGCCTTTGAATTGATTTAAAACTGACCAGTGGGTCAAAATATTATTAAACGAAGTTGTTTAATTTTAAGCTGTGTTATTTAAGATTTTATACTATTTTCAGTTATTCCCGTATTGTTGAAACTATTAAAGAAATATAGCAAGTTTGGATAAAAATACGATTAAGAATTGTATGGTCATGTAAAGTTATATTTGATATAATGAAAATATGTAGGAGTTAAAATGAAACTAACTACATAATTTGCATAGATGGAACACGTAAAACAAACAGAAAAAAACATGAATTATTAATAGTAAATTTGTAAACATTTTAAATCATTGATAAATATTAAAGTGTTTAATGATTAATGCAATAAGATATGTGACGATAGGAAATTTTATTCTTTGAACCTTGTATCAATTGTTTTGATTATTTGTTTTGAAGAAGTTCTTTAAAATCGATAGTTAATTTAATGATTGTAGTATACCATATACTTCCAAATTAGAAAAAATAAATTACCTAATTGCGGTACGTATTGTTTTTAATTCATTTTACTCTAATCACAAAAATTACAACAGGCAACTGACAATATAAATAATTGGACATAAGCTTGGAAAATAAGAATTAATGAAAGTAAATTTGTACATGTGCAGTTCACCTATAAACAGGCCGTACAAACACCAATAACATTAAATAACACTACCATTCCATATAGAAACAACTCTAAATATCTCGAAATGAATCTCGATGCAAAACTTCGCTGGAAGGAACATATAAAGAAGAAAAGAAAAGAACTGGAATTGAAATATAGGAAAATGTACTGGCTAATTGAAAGAAAATCACAATTATCACTACATAATAAATTGCTATTATATAAGCAAATATTGAAACCTATATGGACATACGGAGTTCAATTATGGGGATGTTCTGCAAAGAGTAACATTATATAAAATACAAATTTTTCAGAACAAAGTCCTGAGAGGTATTGTGGGTGCACCCAAATACTATAGGACTGATTACCTACATCGAGACATTCAGATACCCACAGTCAGTCAAGAAACCAAGAGAATTGCAACGGAGCATGAAGAAAGACTCTATTCTCATACTGATATTAAAATGTTGCAACTTTTGGATACCACCAGAACAGGACACAGACTCAAAAGAAGCAAACCATCTGATCTTGTGTAGTGTTGTGTAGTGAGGTGCATATATTAAAAAATTCAGCAGTGACATGTATAAACATTATTTCGCCAGAGACTGAGTTAGGGCCGATGGGTCCTCCTAGTTATATACCTAGATTTAAGTTAGCTTATTTATTTAAGTTTAATTAATGTATTAATTAAATAATAATAAAAAAATTACTCTAATATGAGAGCAACATGATTAACTTAATAAATTGTGGTCGAATTTGGACCGCAGGGCCATCACTATTTTAAATTATTGGCGATGGTTAGTCACTGCTTTTTGACTATGATTCCTAATATTTTAAATAAACTATGAATCATGTAGCCTAACATTTTCATAATGAAGCAGTACTTTCAATCATCGGTAAAACACCTATTGTACTATCGATCTACTATTATCATGGTAGGATTACTTTGATTTGATATAAAATTGTTTCATCCTCAAACTAATTTTGTTTGTACCAAAGTTCTTTTTGATGATTGAATCAATGTTCGTTCTAAGTTTCTCAACAGAAAATAGCTTTAAGCATGTTTTAATATTGCCTCTTCTTTAAGTAATCTTTCATTAAAGGATTTAAAGTTTGTTCTAATTAATATAATGACATTCTAATTAATATTGTGACATAAAAATGTATTGGTATGAAATCGGAGAATATTTAATTTTAAATAGTTTTTATATCATATAAGCCAATAAGAATTAAATATTTCATTCATTTAAACATTTATAATATAAGAATGTAATACGTTTGGAAATATTATTATTATCATTTTATTTTATGTTCTATACCTTTTTCTATGAAAAGTGAAACTCGGTAAGTTAAGGGATAACCAAGTTCGGAGTTTGAAAATTGTTGGTCTGCTTGTTGGTGTTTTGTAATTCGCTTAGAATAACTAAACTACGTGAACATGCACGTCGTAGATAAGTTAGCGAGTTAGATATCGAACCAGTAATTTAGTTAGAGCGAGCGTGAGTGTCCTTGTGTGTGTGTTTACAGAATCTCAAACAGTTTTCAGTATTTTTCCAGTAAATTTCTCCACAAGAATCTTCAAACAAAAAACAATTAAACAAAATAAATAACGACCCAGAAATAATTTCATTCGGTTCCATTGGCTGCCATAATAATATCACGAGGGTTGAAGATAATTTTCGACAGTCTTAATATTTTATTTTCAAGAACATTTTCTCTTGATATTGTTTGTGTTTTATTTATTGTTTACGATTATTAAAAATGAGAAACTCAAAATTATCTAAATTTCACTACATATCTGCTATATATTAAACTATAAGGGCTGAGTAAGCAAACAATAAACTCCCTTGTTTCTCATAGTCTGTTGAATAGCTCGATGTTTTGTCTAAAAACGGCCTTGTAAGGTGGTAAAACGTCGACTAAACTCCATCAAATGCTCGGACAAAGCTGTCTGAACCATGTGTTCATATCTAACACATCGTTAATGTTTCTTTTTCTGTGCACTTCATTCTTCATTGTATCATTCTTCCAATCTCCCATATGAATACTTTCCCACATTCACATGGGACCATTAGCTGGCCCCTTTTTGCTTTGGAGTTAGGGAGGTGCAGAAGGCATCTTTCTGTATGTTATAGTTTGAATATAACTTTTATGTCACATTTATTTAGCACCTTTCCAATGCGGTGTCTTGTTTCTTGAAGAAGCTGCAGGAATACTAGTGAAGGTTTAAATTTAAAGTCTAAGCTTAAATCTTAACAATTTTCTGATTTCCTCTTTTTATAGTGGGTAAATATTGAATCTTATTGTTCACACTCATCAAAATCCTGATATATTTTTAAGAATGCAACTGAGAAATATCTTTTAACATTTAGATCTTTATTTACTTGATTTACCAGTTTATTTAAATCAAATTATTGTTAAATTTGATGCATAATTTCTCAAAATATTTTTCAAAAAACTTTCTCAAGAACTTGTCTTCTTCTGGTTCTTTCATGTTTGAGAATCATAATGATTTCAGCCATACTTTAAAAGCTAAGAAATAGTTAATTCCCATTATTACATTAAATATTTTTTTATTTTACATATTATTAGTATCCATTGTTAACTAACTTACAATTTGTCTCTACAGTTACTCGAAACTAGTTATTTATCTAGGAATCTAGGAAAACCTCTACTTAGTATCTCATAATAGTGACAACCTTTCCTCATTCCTTATTGCGAGTCTTTTAATGTCCTCTATAGCAGTGGGAACAATACTACATCTATCCTAAAATATCCACATAGCTGAATTCCATAGGTCCATATAAGTTTTAATATTTGTTTATATAACTGATAATGGATAACATAACTGATTAATGGATAACTAATAACCAATCTTTTCTGATATTTTATGTAGTTCCTTTTCAATTACCAGATCAGCGTGAAAAACATAAAGTCAGTTTCACAAATTAATCTTTTTCATATAATATTTATTTAGATATAAATAGTAACCCTCGTATTTGTTGATGCCCTGGTCTTTATTTTTCTCGCCGCATATATGTGCTCACCGAAAAGAAAAAAAGGCTTAAATTTTTTAGAAAATGGCGTACACATCATTCCCCTTTTTTCTTGGTGTGTTAATACCGAAAATCTTGCTAACGCATAATGGAGGGGTTTATGCTTTATCCCATCTTCGCAGGTGTCGCCCATTCATGAATTTTAATGCGGACTAAAATTTGGTTTTATCAGTTGATAAAACCCTGCTAACGCTTTGTTACTCACCATAGGCATCATCCTTAGCAATATGTTTTACATCGACTTGCCCGGCTGCCCTGTAAACTTTATAGTTTATTATGTATTTTCTATTGCTTATTAAATAAAAATAAGTTATAAAAAGTGTTTACTATCGGATTGTGAGTATCGAAATTCACGGAGTATCGACTGTAAATAATTACAAATTGAATTATGAAACTAAACCTTTTAAATTTCATGAAGAATAGAAAAAAGTGTGAAACGAAATTCTTCCTCAAAAAAATATCGTCAATATGAATTTGTTATCTCATTTTTTGTTATCTCTTTCTTATATCTTGATGTATGTTGTTTCTTGTTTTTGCATCTAGCCTGATATTTTTGTATGTACAGATAATATATGCGTACAAAAGTAGTTTGAGCTAGTAGTAAGAAAAATAAAGAAATAACCTAAGTTTATTTTCATACTCATCCGTGTCTTTGTGCAGTTCTCACTGTGACTTAACAGCAATTTAATTTTTGGGATACAAAATTTATATTAATATTTTCAATGTATGTCTCTTACATACCTAGTGAAAGAAACATAAATTAAAACAGTTCCGTATGTTAGAATTTATATATTTTTCAGTATCGTACGATTCTAAATTTGTTGTACAATGTTTCTACAACTTCAGATATTTATGGCAACATGGAACTAAAATGTTGAAAGAAAGACGTTGGTTTGACAGCGATACTATCGTTGGTCCATTTTTGCACTTCTTGGTCATTTCGAGACTATGTGCCAGCCATGCCATGTAGCCAAGTAAGTGGTAATCAAAGTATACTGGATGTGCCAAAATTTACGTATGGCCGAACGATATCATGCAAGAGGATGGAACATTCCCATTCCGATTCATGTAAACCTCTAAATTCAGCAAGTTGTCTTCGAAAATTAGTTGAGAATTTTAAATGGGTTTTCATCCATTAAGTCTTGCAGTTGATTGCCTTCAAAATATCTTAATACTCCAAGCCGTTTTTCAACACTACCGCTTTAAATCGTTTCAACCAACACAAGAAATTATTGATGGGAGAGAAATGATCAGAAATCATTAATTAATAAATTGTTACTTCATGTTGGCAAATATCAAAACCTTCGATTATAACATAATTTTATTCGATCTAATTTGTCCACACTTGTGGTGAATTTACTGTAAAATGATTGTAAAATAGAACAATTCATCTGGTGAAAAAAGTTTGCCAGATTTACATTGGGTTGCTTTTGGTGATATAATAGATGAAAGATAAAACATTAGTTGCCAAAAATTCGTATAGTAGTTCGATCAAGAACGCCAAGAAATTAGCATAAAGGAACTCCCAAGAAGTATTATATTTGCGGATTTGTATATTTTAATAAATGCGTAATTCTTTCCAATAATTATATACTTGCAATTAGATTTCTCTCAATTTAACAAATTAACAGGGTGAGATTGGGTGACTAGAATATATTGCAAATAGTAAAACAAAAACATGAAAATGGTAAAAAGGAATGACTACTGACGTTTGTTGATCTCTTGGATATTATTAAAAGAAAAAAATATAACTAGAATTCTATTATCAGACTGATTTACTGACAATTCCGCGATTAATATTTTTAACCTTATGGTTTTTTGCAATGATTATTTGGAAATATAAAATATCATAAAATATTTTGTGCTGCATAAGTTTCCTTGTGATATTTCCATTTAAGGGCATCGATATTATATTATAAAAAATTAAACCCAATCAAAATAATTTAAACAAAAATAAGAAATGCTGAATTTTTGCTTTGAATACGAAATATTGCAAATAATCATTAGGACCAAGTATTAATTTACTTCAGTACAATTTATTGATTGTCACTTTTTATGATTTTCTATATTAAGCTTTATAGTTCATAAAATGTTATAAAAATGTTCTGCATTGAGAATGTTGCCCTATCAATAAAAAAAACTATCGCCTGTTATAATATAAAATAATTTTTAAAATAAATCCATGTTCGTTTTCTATTTCTATAAACCACTAATGTTCGCGAACTTGCTAAACTTAGTTTTAAGTGTTTTTTTTTTAATTTTACGATGTATTCGAGTGGCATTGAAATACTTATTACTGATATCGTCAAATTGTGTTGCAATTAAATGTTCATGCCAAATAAAAGGAACCAGATAACAATTTTATCGAATTGACATTGGAACCAAATATATTTAGTCTATGCACATAAAGTAAATGGACCCGAACACCAATTTCTGTTATGATACGCCATTTACGATGGTGCCATGCCATCCGAACGAAAAACTAAAGCTGTTCCATTAAAAACTGAGATAATGTCCGATTTGTCGTTCGGATCACGTCCACAGAGGGCAATTAGATCAGGAAAATCGCGAAAAACATATCGTATTTTCATGGGGCCGCCATGATTTAAAGCACTATTTGCGTGTCGGTTACTGCCGCCGAAGAAATGGCCAACGCCATCAAAACAACGTCGGGTGCCATGAAAATTCCATTAATAACACACCATTCTTTACAGGTTAATATATCCACTGGTATTCCAGGCTTATGCTGCAATTTGCTGCTATAAATCGAAATATATTTTATAAATTTAATAATTTGATGTTATATAATATTATATGAACATTATAGTCTTTGTCTTTGTTGAGATTATTTTCTTATATTATTATTTTATTTTATTATTTTCCTCTCAAAACAGCCTTGTAAGGTGATTAAAACCTCGAGTAGTCTCCATCTAGTGTTCAGCTAAAGCTGACTGTATCCTCTGCTCACATCCTATACGTCGTTAATATTCCTTTATTGGTCTACTCATCATCCTACAAATCTCTCATATATACACTTTTCTACACTCACAAGGGGCCTTTAGTTGGTCTCTTTCAGCTTTGAAGTATGGGAGCTTTGGAGTGTGAATATAACTTTTTATATCCTATTTCATTATCATCTTTCCTATTCGGACTGTTATTTCTCTAAAGGACTCTGTTTATCTCTTTTAATAGTTGGTGAATATTAGATCTTTTTGATACACTTTATCAAAAGCCTGATATAAATATAGGAATGCAGCCGATTTGATGCATAATTTCTCAAAAACTTCGGATATTATAAGTACTAATCTTATAGGTGCATGAAGCCTCTCTTTCCTCTGCTTTTCTTGGCCTTATCCAGATTTCAGAATAATTTCAGATATTCTCCAAGAGTTAAGGAAGAAATTAATTCCTAATACTGCCTTATTTTTGGGAGATATTATTTCCATATGTATTGCTGCTAAGCTTGTTGAATTGGATTTATTCCAAGTCAAACAATACAGATTCAGTGATCAGAAAAAGATTATGTTAAATAATATTAATTAAAAATGTTTCAATATCTGAAGATTGTCTCATCATATTGGACACCAATTCTTAAATTATTTTCACATAATTTTATCTAATGATGAGTTTTTTTGGCGAACACCGAATTAAATCATGAATGAATAATTTCATATCGTACATAGCTAGTAAACTGAAAAAGTTCAATACTTTTCAAGGAAAGGTTTTAAGGTCATTTAATACAATATAAATCTGAGCAAAATTCAATAAAAAGCACAATAACAATACAAAAATGTTACTAAAATAATCTTTAAAATGCATTATAAACTATTAGTGTAAAAGTGGTAGTGATAAAATATATTGTATAAGGTACTTGCGTGTATTGTGATTATTTCTTGAAGTGATTAAACTTAACTTTAAAAAGGCTTTTAACGAGAAAATTCAAAATATTTTCCAACATGTTTTGTAATATTTTCACATCTTTCTGGTAACGTGACGATATCATGTCGATTGAATTATTGATTGACACTTCTTCAGCGGAAACCGTATGCCAACCAAACCATACTGCATCGATATGAGCAAGAAACAATCAGAAGGGCATATATCTGGTGCATACGCTGGATGCAACGGAACTGCAACTTCGAGCTGCATCAGTATATCTTTCATAAATCTTGCTGAGCGTATTGATCTTACATCATTTACTCGCTATTAATGGGCATTTTTGCAACAATACGTCATTTGTCGCAGTAACAATTTAGTTCGACTTTAACAGTTCATAATACATTACATATTGCTCATATCACCATATGTACAGCAAAACTTGAATATTGGCTATGAATATTCCACTTCGGTGTCGATGTGAATGACTCTTCTGAACTTACTCCAGGCTTTTTCCGATTGGAATTGCTACCTTCACATCGCCAGTCAAAACACGCCACATGAAACTACTTTTTTAGCCTGGTAAACAAATCACTGTATTAAAATAGTTTAAAATGAAATTTTTAATATCAATTGATGCGATACCCATTTTCTCTCCATTTGGATATAAACCACTGCATACAGATGATTTATACTTATAATAATTATTATAAGATATTTATAAGTTCTCTAATCATTTCTTTGTCATCGACATCAAAATCAGGGCTCTTAAGTGATTTAGGATGATATTCCTAAAAGTGTTTGATGGGCTTCGACAGTGGATTTTTTAAAATCAAATTTGTTGATTGATAATGAATTTCGAAAATGTTATTTTAAGCGTTCTATTTGAGCAATAATATTAAATTAAAAACTGTAACTTTATGTAGATAAATGTCAAAACCATCAAATGTTAAAGTTCTTTGCATTAATACTTCCTATTTTCGTGAACAGTACAGTATTTTCGTGAACGTGTATCGCTGGTCAAAATACATAAAAGCACCAATATTTATATTATGTTGTAGTTTAATTTTAAAGCAAGGTGTATGCGGTGAAGGTATCCCTCCGCATATGGGACTACGTTTACATTACTAATTGATACATTAATTATAAAGTCCAATTCACAGATGGTTCTGAAAGAAGAATGGACGAGCTTTCAACGCCCTAGCACTCATTAATAATACGGTGATATACGAATGCGGCAATGGCAAGAAAATATAAACGGCATATTCTATTTTACGGGCCAATTTGCCGAAATCTGCCCCTGATATATATTTCGCAGAAGCCATCGAAATGCCCTCGCCTTTTAACAACTGCTTGCGTAGGTTAATAAGATTAACTTTTATAACGCGTAGCAGTGTTTGCAGGTAAGGCTTAGTGTATTATGGCCTGCTAAAACTGAATGAAACAAATAGTTAATATAAATATATAAACATATAAATATATAAACTTGGAAAAATCCATCAATAACAAGTAAAAGACATATATAGTATATCCAAAGTTGCTGTGAACATACGTCATCGAAATAAAATAATGAAATAAACATATCAAATATAATTTATTTTTACATTATAGTATATCTAACGCATATCTTATCGAGGCACTTAAACTACAGTTAATTATACAGTCACAACAGTTTATACATTAGAATTGTTTTATTAAATTAATATTTAACTCTTTTCCACATTACCCATGAAGTAGAGTTGTAGTCGATTTTTTTTATGTAGTGGCATCCCCCGAAGGCCTATTCTACCTAATTAGCAATTGTATATCCAAGTAATGTATTTTACTTTCCTCAGAAAACATATTTACCTTTTTACGTTTAGTTCTTGTTTCCTTCGATAGTGTGTTTCCTTGTCAAGGCATTTTCAATACTGTATTCTTTTGTTCCTTCTGTTGCTACCTCTGCGGACCAAATTAATCACTGCATTCTCCTTAATGCATTTATCATATCTACAAAACAGTTAGTATTCATCCTCTCTTCATATATGTTAACCTAATGCTCATCTATAATTCTGAACAATTACACACATATCTATACACATAAATCATTCACACTCTACAATGCAACTTCCTACAGTTATCGTATATTAAATATATATCTCACCTTTAGTTGTTTCCACTCTCATCATCCTCTCTTGGAAATTGTCAGCATTGAGTCATAATCCCATATTCAGAAAATTTAATTCAAGTGAATGATAAAGCTGTTAATTTCCAGTATGTCTAACAATTGTTCACAATTTCACTTTTTGTTAATTTCTTCTTTAATATGTCTGATCGATTTCAACCAAACCGAGGGTGTTATTAACCATTTCTGTTTCCAGCACAAAGAACAATATATTTTATGACTAATAAAACCTAATTAATTGTTATTCCAACGTTTACCTTTCTGAATCAACTTTAGTTGTCTTAACACTTATTATTAATAACTTATCATGAGTAACCCAATATCTCATTCTGAATATCCATGTCTCAACTATATAAACAAATTGAAGTCATACTTGATTTTATTATATGCTTTTAAAAATTGTATTATTTTAAAATCAATGTCTGAAAGGTCCATTAGAGCTCGTTGTGGGTTATCTTAGCACTATTTAAATCCTATATTACCTAAGAGTGTACCAAGGCAGGTTCTTCATGTCTCAAAGATCATATCATAGCTCTAAGCTATCTGTGGATATTTTCCACAGAGTTTCCTCTGAAATAATTGTATTAAATATATTGTAAATTATGTTAGTATTGAATATACTGCTCACTGTTTTTATACACTTCATATATCTCTGATAGAACTAAAAACAAGCTGATTTTGATTGATCGCCCACTTAGTGTAAGAACCCTTTTATTTTTTCGATGGATCCAAGATGATATTTTTCATTTTTTGAAATATTTTAATGACCGTGCCCATACTAATATTCAGTGCAGCTGCAACACGTTAAAAATATTACATTAATTTTAACATAAAAATGATTATCTGTCTAATGAACTTTACTGGCAAGAGAGAACTATATCCTTTCTGTTAGAAGTAAATGATTGGAGAAGCAATCTATTCTGTCTTGCTTCGGCATTTTCAATCAGAGAATAATAAACAGCAATTTAACATTTATCAAAACAAGCAAAGCTTTAAAACGTTTGCCGTTTTATAACCTCTTATCACTATTGTTTTGATGAATTTTGTATACGTTTGACAACCAGAAAAATTTGACAGGCTGGTTCGGTTACATGTTCGAACTTATTATAGAGCATTGTGTCCCTTTTTAACTAGAATAGAATAAGAATGAAAACAGTGTCTCATTCTAAAACAAATTTACAAATTGCGACAGGCAATAAATTAAACATATTGATGACGTATGCTTTGGAGTAACTTTGGATCGACTATAGTTAAAATTACATAACAGTGCTCGGCTACACACATCACAAGAATTATCAACGTGTTTGGTGCAATAAGGGTATAGATGTTTTTTTGAGTAACATAGAGAATATTATTAAAATGCTTCAAAAATAATTATTTTAATGTTAAAGGTAAACGCTCTGATCTGACCAAACAGTTCTTGAAATAATTCAGGTATTCAAAAGTTCACGCCAGTAATCAGGCTGGGTAAGACCGGATATCTTTTGGGATGATTTCTAAAATCGGTCACTCGCCAGTCGATAGGCTTAATGCGGAGCCCACGTTAAACTTTAGGCCCAGTCTAGATAAACCCATAGTTGGTAAAAGGAGACTTTAAAATATATTTTAAAAAATACTGCAAAAAGTTTTAATGCTAAACCCTCCATTAATCACTGTACGACACACATTGACAATGCTGTGTAACTTTCAGCAGACTTTTCCGGAAAGTGCTATACCAAAATAAATTATTCATTTTCACAAATTCGAAATTTTCGGAAATATAAAGATGTCTTTTTTAAGTAAGCATTAGCAATATTGTTGCCCACATTTCTTACAATTAACTACACTTGCTGTATTTTGTCTTATTTTTAATTTACATAATATTTATCAAGACCTATTCTATAATACATATTTATATGTGGTATCTTCATCAACAATTTATCAGTTTATAACAAGTATTTACCTTATAGAACAAAACATTATTTAACGAGAGTTGTATTGAATTATCTTATTACAAGAACAATCAACGAGAATGTATCATCTACTATAAAGAAATTTCACTAAGCCTATGCATCAAATAAATCAAATTAGAATTATTTTAAACATATCTGCTTTCATACAGAAGATAATGAACATGGAAAACCCTCATAAAACTATGTTTTTCAGCTTTACGGAAGAAGGGAATGATCCGAAAATATGGACATTATATAGTATATTAAATTAAATGAACGAAAAACCTTTAATGTTCCAAAACATCCACTATCCATTTAATGCACCAAAAAATTAAGGAAATATATTGGAATACTAGCAATAAAGACAAAAACATAACGATAATCTTAAAATGTGTAACATTTTGAAAGGTTTAGAAAACAAAAACTATTAATGTATATTAAAAACTCTTTTATTGAAGACAACAAATGACTTGTTGAACGGCTATACAAAGCGACTCTGAGGATTTTAGGTAACTATTAGAAAACAGACCAAACCCATCTCACCCGTTCACCACTCAGGTAATCTTAAAACGGATGGCACTTGCACATGGCCGTGAAGGTCAGGTCCGCAAAGGTTGCATTATATGACATATATACCCATCAAATGACAAAAAAGATTTAAATTTGACATTGGCAACCTACCAAAAGTCAGATAGTGTCAAAGGACTTTTACTAACATTACTGTAACTTGTATTATTACATTGCGAGTATTGTAAGTAGAATTTAAAGTAATTCTTTCAAATAATAAAGATGGATAATTGTTATTTCATTCAAAACATATTTTGAATACATTGCGTAAGCAAACATAACCAATGATCTACTAAAAGTACTAGAACATGTGTAAAAATACATAACTACAGCATAAATAATACTAATATACAATGATCTTGATCAGGTTTTTTCCTCTTAAAAATCGTAAAATTGTAAATTTTCCCAATAAAATTGTATTTGGCACAAAATCCAATATATTCAATACACATATAATATTATATAAATAATATAAATAAGGAAATGAACATATTAATATAATATATGCACAATATTACTGTTATTTATTTATTAATTATTATTTATTATTCGACTAAACTAAATGCCCACGTACTATCCAGAATGACGAACAGCTGTAAAAATCAGAAGTCCGAATCCCTCCAGAGAATGGGTGTATTTTATGTTTGTGATTGCCTCTAATTGTAATTATCCATAAGTAAGAAAATAAAATCCGACAAAACTAATTATGCCAATAACGCTACCCAATCGATAGGCTTAATGTCCTGAACCAAAATTCGAACCTAACATTAAGCTACAGGCCCAATTCAGATAAACCCTAATTGATAAAGAGAAAGGAGGCTAAGAAATAAAAGAAATAATTTAAGTGGAGGTTTGATAATAGTTTCTTTGCGGAAATTAAATTGAACAACAGATTACCATAGTATGAAAAATGCTACGGATTTATTCGAATTTTTAATACTTAATCAATCTGTATAATAAGTTACACAATTGTAATATATTAAAAATTATGATGAAATAAAAACATTTAAAAAATATATTATAAATATATAAATAAATTTAAAACTATATATAAAATATTGTAGATAAATAGTTAAAATGTAAAACATTTTATAAGAAACAACAAAATAAGAATCCTATTTGAAAATTGAGCATGTTTTTTGTCAGTTTGACTGCCTTTAAGTATACAAACGAAATGGGCCTCAAACGAGAGGGTGTCCCAATAAGAACGGAGCCATTTATTTCTTTTTGTGCCCAAACGAAACCCGACTCATATGGCGCTGATTTACATCTAGCAATTTAATCAATTCATTTTCGGGACTAAATTTACTACGTCATTAGGAAACAGTTACGTTGTTCTCCATGAGATTATCCCCTACGCCTCCAACAGCAGTTGTTTGCGCACAATTTGATTTTAAATTGAAACCTTAATGTGTTCTTGTTATATTTTAAAGGGAATTGTTAACAAGATCCCTTTCTTTTGACTAGAGAGCGATTAAAACCCCTCATATTTACCATTTGTCTGCTGAATGTCTTTGTCGGCAATAGCGATTTCATTATGACAATGCGCTAATTACACGTTTACGCACAAAAGCCAAGACAGGGAGACACTGGTTTAAGACAATTAGATGGATATCTTGATCGACTGAAGTGTTTCGCGTGGATAATGGACCGATTGTCGAAAATTGCCCGAACCCCACCTGTCTAAATCATCCCCGCTGTTTATTATTTACGCAACTTGAAACGGAAACGGTGGAATGAGATGCGGAGCGGGTGGCTGAGCGGTGAGCTGACTGGCAGAATTTCGTCCGGGTTTTGCCTCAATAGCCCGCCTCCATAATTGGGAGATTCATTAGCTTTACGGAAACTGATTAAAAATATGTCTCGTTGTTTTGAGGTACGATCCACTAACCACAAAGACGGACTAAGGGTATTTGCTTTCTCTCTATCGAAAAAATATCGGTATGAGAGGATGCACAGCTCTATTACAGGATCAATACCAACATAATTAATGTAAAAAATTCTGAAAACTATTAATGAATAGATTTATAATAAATAAAAAATCGTCACGTTTTATGAATATTTCTGTACATCATTATTTTTATTATTCATGAAGACCTTGAGAACGACTAGACCGATTTCACTGATATACACTTCATGTGGAAAGAAGGTTATTATGGAAATAAAAATTTTAAAAATTGCGCTGAAGTTTCGAAAATTTCGGATATATTAACCATAGAGTATATATAGAGGCTTTACTTAAATAGGCGAAACCGAGGAAATGTTTTGTGTGGTCCGTTGAATGGTGGCTCTTAGACCACTTTTTTATTAGTTCATTTGAATTGGCTTACAAAGGCATTTGATTGGCTCATTTCTATAACGCCATTGTTTATTTCAATTTGTTTACTACGCCATTTTTGTGTGTCTTACATAAAATACAATCAGCATATTTTGTGTCTTAAATATAATCATTATTATTTGATTATAATGTATCTTCATCTTCAAGTGTTGTGAATACATTGTATACGCGGAAATAACACTAAACCAGACGTAGTTGTCCTTGGAAGAAACAAACCAAGTTAGCTATTTTAAGGATGTGGGTGCAACTTAGCATTACTTTTGCCTGGTACGTATACAATTATTTATATATAGCATTTGTGTTCATACAAATTATTATTTAAAGGAATAGAACAAAAGAAATCATGAAAACATTACACGCAGTTTAAACACAAAATGTGTCCAATTGGGTTGAAGGCAAAATTACATTGAAGGTAAATGTGATTATAATACATGAAAAGATTTTGTTACCCTTTACAAAGTTGTTTGTAAAGTGCCATCAATTAAAAACATAATTATTTTGAATGGGTTCAATTACTTGACACAAATGTATATTGGTCAAGATACTTATAATTAATATTTTGGCTTAAGGCTACTTAACCAAAATAACCTTTTCAACAAGTATTTTAATAAGATACAATAATACAAAATAATATAATTCAATTTGTAGACCAACAAGATGAGCTTGATTTTATAGACAAGTTTATCATGTCTATTTTATTATATTGTTAATAATAAATGCTTAAGCTGTCTTTTTAACTCCTCGATTTTACCATAGTAAGAGCACAGCAATCATTTTGATATAAATCACTATTCTGACGTATATTCATTAAACTGTTTTAATTATCCGTTCCATAATGTTCACAGTTCACTCTGCTTTCAGTATGAGGGAACGAAAAGATAGAAACTTTAATACAACTTATTTGACAATTCAAATATATCAATATATTCAATATATAAATATTTTATTCAATATATAATATAAATATATATTCAAATATTCAATATATTTTATCAATTAAGCACTAAAGAAATATGAAATAGGGAAAAAGAGCTATAAACAATTTTGATTATATTTGCCACGAGATATGTTATGTTTTCAATTAGATTGCAGCCATTTTTATATCCATATTTAATTATTTATTTAAATATTTATATTTCATTATTTTTTATTTATATATATATATATATATATATATATATATATATATATATATATATATATATATATATATATATATATATATATATATATATATATATATTCATTATATACTTATATGTTAGCCTTTTGACATTGTATAATATTTGTATTTATATGGAATTTTATATTTATAAATGGTTTTGTAAAATTACATTTTGGTTTTATTTAAAATTTAATTGGTTATTAAAATGTGATGTCAGAGGTTAATCACATGATGTGTATGAAATCGTTTATCAATGAAATGCTTTCCTAGTAAAATATTTTCATTATAGGTGCCTGTAATGGTAATATAAGCTAACCAATGATATTCGGCGAAATGACGTTCTCAGCGCCTTCCTGCTGAGACCACACAGAACAATTCTGAAATTATTTGTATTAAGTTAACACTCAATCAAGGAGAAATTACAATCAAGGAGCTAAAGAGACAGCTTAGAGATCAATTAACAATATAATAAAGCGAACATATTAATCTCTTGTCTACAAAATCAAGCTCATCTTGTTAGTCTACAAATTGTATTAATGTATTTTTTTAACATCCTATCTTAAGCCAAAATATTAATTATAATTACCTTAACCAATATACATTTGTTCCAATAAAAGAACCCTTTCAAAATAATTATGTTTTATGTTTTTTGTTATACAAACAACTTTTTAAAGGGTAACAAAAACTTTTCATGCAATATAATCACATTTACCTTCAATGTAATTTTACCACAGCCCAATATGAATACATTTTGGTTTTAAAGCATGGGTAATATTTTCATTATTTTTTCTGTTTTATTCCTGTAAATAACAATATATATGAATACAAATGCTATATATAAATAATTATATGCGTACGTACAAGGTAAAAGCAACGCTAAGTCACACAACCTTAATCTAGCTAACTTGGGTTGTTTCTTCTAACGAAAATGACGTCTGGTTTTTTATTACCACACATAGACTGGATACACAACACTTTTGAAAATGAAGATACATTATAATCAAATACTAATAATTATAATTAAGACACGAAAATGCTGATCGTATTTTATGTTAGACACATAAAAAGACAGTCAAATGTTTTTGTAGGGAAATTCAAATAAACCGATCAAAAGTGGTCTCAGGACTAGCATTATTTGAACCACGCAAATTTCCTCGATTTCGCCTATTTAAGTAAAACCTATATACTCTATGGTTGGCGTCTATCAATCAAAAATTTCGTGTATTCATTTCTTAGTGCAAAGTCCATTCGTTCTGAATATGTATCCAGTTTTGAGTTTCTTACGTAGTGTTCGTTTCTCCGCAATCACGCCTTACATTAAAAGTTTAATTAAATATCGATTTTGGTAAGTTTTGATAGACTAACACGTGGCCATGCAGCCATGCGGAGATACTAACAGAGTCAATTTTTATTTTCATTTGAATTTGGTTCTTCAAAATGCCACCAATTAGACGTACCAAATTAGGTTACAGAACCGGCAGTGCTGCAAGTCAAAGATCACAAACGCGATCAAGTCAAACGGACGACGGATTGTGAAAAAAAATTGAACGGAATCGATACAATCCCAACCAATAACGTAGAAGTGCTGTGTTTAATCCTAAACGAGCTGCATTCAGTTGTAGTTATTTAGTTACCAGTAGACCAATGAAGGTTGTGTGTCCAGATGACAACGCCTAATCCCCAATACATTACGTATTTAAACAATAGTTAAAACGCGAAATCTAAGAAACTTTTGCCTTTTAAATTAGCAATACGAAAGTAGTGAATCATAGCGGAATATCTTTCTTAGATGTTCCCAATGGAACTGGATATACGTCTTTAATATTATTGGTTTTGTTAAAATCTATCGCAAAATGGAATAACATTTGCTCTTGGTCCATCAGATATTGCAGCTACGTTATTGGAGAGCTGTTCAAGAACTCATTCCGCACTTGAGTGACCATACGAATTAATGAAACTACAACTTGCAACTTTTCTAGGAATTCTACAATGACCAAAGTGTTGCAAATTATTCGTTTTGATTACACGCATCTCTACAATTTCGAATGGCTTTCCTTTCGACTTTAAATAGTCACAGTTTCCAGTGCGGAGTCCAAAGGCTGTCATTATGTGTTAGTGGTATCAATCTTAAAAATCCCTCTTAATTTTTCTTCACCGATTATATGTCGCCTATTCCCGTATTGAAAACCCATCAATATTATTTATTTACGGGCAAGGAATTTTTATTATTTATTCCAGTTCGAAAGCATAGCTCAGACAGGACAATGCCTGTCAGGTCAGCTAGGACATTATAAAACAATGTTATAATGAACCCAATATATTCCAGAGTTTCACCTATTATTTCATTATTTTATCTGCATTAGAATGTTTTAATATAGAAAGACTAAAATAAACTAAAGGCCAAATTCAAATGCGGCAACATTGCGACGTTTTGACGTCTTAAATTGAGATGACTTGAGTTCACTGCTACTTTGGATAGACTATATATACACATGAAACGTACACCAGCTTCACGGTTTCTTGAAAACCAATATTAGCAACAAGACTTAGCCTACATAAAAAAATTACTATTAAGTTTCCGATTCCCCAGTCAATTCTTAAGAATTTACATAATATTTGACATGACGAAAAATTAAAGTCTTATACCTGGCCGTCCAATCTGCCATTTCTTACCAATGATTGCTTCAATTTATTGAAATAAGTTATACAGTTCTCAATAAATAATTCTATTCATTTTAACTACCCATAATACAACATCAACTCAACTAATTCCAACAAACATTACGACTCGGCTTTAAATATCCTGATGCATGGAATCTGACATAGTTATAATATAAAGGTTTAAATATAAAGTAACCGGATTTGATAATGGTCTAAACCTATCAAAAAAAAGTCGAATTCATTCCAAATCAAGAATAATCTTTCACTCGCCCCTCTACTGTTTGATAATATCTAATCGGTAGAAGAAAAAGTTAGAAAGTTAGAAATAAGAAAGGTCTTCATAGCTTTCCCGGGTATTCTCGTCCAAAAATAAACGCCTTCAAATCCAGCCTTTGATCTTCCTATTACAGTCCTGATTCCAAACGGTAAATTGTATATTGCAACTCTAAATAAGTCTCGCGAAAACAAAAACACTACCTAAAGACGACTTTTTCTTATCTAACGCTGAAACAATATTTTAGTTTTTTACACCTCTAAAGATCTCTTTGCTTCAATTGCTTTTAAACCAGTGGTGATAATTGATTGATCAACATCTAATTTCATAAGTTATACATTTATGTTTGACATAGATGCAAGTCCAGTAAAGCCTTCAATTCTTCAAGTTCATATTTTAGTGGCTAATCGAATAGAATAGTTTTTTTTAATATGAGTGCGAAAATCACCATCTTAGATCGATTCAAACAAATGTAAGCTCCTCGAAGACTTCCTATATACTTCCACAAGATGACTTTCTACAGCAACGTTCCTCATAAAATGCTAAGGAAATAATGTTTGACACAGCAAAAAACTGATAGAAGAAATTAAAAATAATATATTCAATATTACTATATATGTCTAATGCACGTCTAATACATCAAATACAAAGAATCAAGTATGTTTACTGTTATAAACAATCTGTAACAGATATTGTCGCCATCTACTCTCAAACAGCGACAACTTATGCATACATCCGATATATATTAAAATTTTCTAATACCTAGTTCATCTGCTTTAACAAGCTTAACTGATACAAAACCTAATTGGATACTCATATCGTACAGACATTCATTAGTTTTCGATCGGTATAATCGAATATTGATTTATACTCATTTCTAACCTTGGAAATCAAACAGAACAATGGAAACAAACAGAAAGATTAAGCCTAAAGCCCATCAAACGGAAAAATTCAATGGAAGCTGTGGAGAAAAAATGCCATTTTGTACGAAGAAATTAATCTCTGCTCTTATAAGGGAAAACAATTTTCCTCAGATCCGATTATTTATTTTAAGATTTCATTTACTTTTGTTTTGTTTCTTATAGTAAGATGACATGTTCTACTATAGACAATTGTATACAAAAACGAAATGTATTTAAGCAACTTTAAACTTGATGGCACAGTTTTTGAACCAACTAATAACTTTTTTTTAAATTTTGAGAAATGTTCTATTAAAAATATTTATTCCTTAAATAGATTGAATTATTATTAGTTTTGTTTATACTTTAACATGATTTTATAAATATATTTTTGACACTCCGTCTATTTATGGAGTAACACATTAGATATAGAAAACGTACCACTGTCGATTTTATTGATCGTTATTATATTTTTAACTATATACGCTGTCTTTCACTTTGGACAGCTTTGGAAAATAAACACGTTTCTCTAAAAAAAAAGTTCTTGAGGAATCTTACAATTATTTCATTAGCCAACGCGATGTAATTTGTCAAGTCTTTTGAAAAGGGACATAGTGTTCAGTATAATGCTACAAGCTTCTTACGTGATATGATATACACTCATGATTGCATTATAATGATTGCTACTGATAATTCATTCTTCGCAATATAGATCACTCTTCGGAATCGTATGACTTGAGAATTAATGAAGAAAAGTCTACAGGTTTGACAACTGAAGGCTAAGTATTTAGGATCAGTAATATATATCGATATAGATTAGTAATATATATCCCCAGGTGGTGTCCCCCAGCGCTGATTACTTACGGATGGTCAGCAGTACAAGGAATAATAATAAGGAGCAAATACAACGAGTTTTGGTTTTTAGTTAGTGCACAGTGTTGCATCTTTATATTAAAAAAAGCACTTATTATTTGTGGCTTATATGTCGATGGGCAATATTTATATAACTAGATATAAGGTTTAACATATAGTCTATTCGAAGCTTTTTTCGTAATGCATCATGGATATTTGTGACGTTGAAATATTACAATGTTGCCGCACCAACTTATACAAAAAAATTCTAATCTAAATAAAATAATTGAATAAAAATTATATTTGATAAACAAAATTTTTATAAAATATAATGTATTATAAGATTATAGTACATCTAATACATATATTATCGAAGGACTTAAAACTACAATTAAGAACACAGGTATAATAGTTAGTAGGTTAGGTTTTCTTTTGTTTACATTTAACTCTTTTCCACGTCACCCTTGAAGTAGAGTTTCTAGGCGCGTTTTTTTGTGTAGTGGTATACCCCGGGAAGCCTAATTCATCTAGTTAATAATTTTATATCTGAGTAACGTATTTTACTATTATTCGAGAGTATATTTACCTTTTTATGTTTAGTTCTTGTCTCCTTCACTGATGTGTCTACTTGTCAAGTTATCTTAGTATCACTGTATATTTTATTTATTTTGCTACTATCTATGTACGGCATTCTTCATAAAATTAATCACTGAATTCTGTTTAATTTATTTACCATATCTATAAAACAGTTAGTATTCATTGTTTCCTCATACGTTCCAGCTTAATAATCATGTTTAATTTTGAACAATTACAATCATATCTGTGCACACAAATCGTTCACGACATACAATACCATTTTCTACAGTTATATTATATTAATAATACCTTTAGTTGTTTCCACTTTCATCACTCTGTCTCAGGATTATCCAGTATTGCACAGCATTATCACATATCCTGAAAGTTTCCTTCAGTCACTTTCACTTTCCGACTCACTGTTCAATTTAATCACTAAACTGTAAATTTCCAATCTGTCTAAAACATGTCCACGATTCCACCATTTATCAATTACTTCCTCAGTATGTCTTATCGAGTTCATCCAAACCGAATGTTATGGTTGACAATGCTTACTTCCACATATCCAAACAGTTTTTGATGGAATATCCTTCTCGACCAACAATATATCTGCAATTAATTATTAATGAATCTAATGACCAACAAACTCTAATCGAACGCTATTGTAACTTTTACCTTTTATATTAAGAATAATAATCATCACCATAAGTAATGATATTTCGGTTTATATTTATATATGTTTGTTTCGCAATTGAGTACTTTTTAACCACAGAGTTTCAAAAATATTAATTCAAATATAAATTTAAATTATGCTTGAACAAGTAAAAGTTATGAATTGATAAAAATTTATCCCCTCATATATTTTTGAAATGAAGTGACACGACTCCCTGAATCGATCTGCCCTGTAAGAGGTCATGGCTGCTATTTGTTTTTCGACAAGAGCCGCGCTCAGATTAATTGGCACATAGAAAATCCGTGTTTTTTCTTCCTGGCGGGCGGAGTCTCATGCCGAGAATCTATCCGTCCACACCTGCATGCAAAACCAAATTAAACAACGACCGCAGGGCGTAAAAAATAATGCGCCCATTTTATATTCTCTTTCGAAATTTCCGTACAGCCCCCGCAACTAATTTGACAAAGTGGAAAGGGCTTGTTTACTCTGGAAATGATCTCTTTACCGTCGCAAAATGTGATCGATTGTTTCGGTTTCGCGTCAACGTTGATCGATTTCTCTAGTCAACGTGTTATTTAGTGATAAATAAATGTTAGAACATCTTTTGATCGATTGTTAGTACTATTAAGCTTTTTTATTATTTTATTGTGATTTTTTATTTTGCTATTTATATCGAAATGTAACATTTACTTCTATTACTACTTTAAATTATTTATTTCTTCTAATATTTAATTACTGTCAAAACTACTGCATTTCTTGTTCATTTATTCTTGTGCATTCTTCTGATAAAATTATATGAAGCAGATTATATGACTATATGAAGATCATAGCTTTATAGACTAATTAAAACGTCTTGTGCCTAATTAGAAAATTCGTGCGCTTTTCATTAACTGTTATTTTACAACCTCTATCCAAATCAGCATTTAAAACACTCATTTTTCTTATTTTCACCAACGAAAGTACTTCGCCAAATTACGTCAATGTTTAGTGACAGATGCTATAGACATGTAGGAAGCTACAAAATATGCATATATCCATATATCGTTATATAGATAGACATATTATAAATTTTCCACCCGGAAAACAAACAAAAATCTTGGTCTGGAGAATGTATCTTTTTGCTGAAAAATATATGGTATATATTCCTTTTCTATATTTAGAAAAATATAAATATATTATCATCGATTTTATAGATATATCGATATCTTTCAACCAGCCTAGGATACAAACGTCAATTTGTTCTATGCGAACTTGGACAATATCTTTTCGGCATTTTAATCGTGTGATCATTTTATCTGAGTCAATACAGGACTATACACTTAATTCACTTTTTATTATTATTCATTTATAATAATTTTACTTTATATTATGATATAATGACACAATTTATACGCAAAATAAATTATTTTGATGCTTTCGCGCCTTCGTTCTTTACTAAAATGTGTACTGACGTACCGAGAAATATCTTGACGTAAATTTACATCTTCAAATCTTCCTGAAGAAATGTTAAAATATATTTTTAGAAATAGTTAGTAAAATATTAGAATATTATAAAATAATTTTTCAAAATTAGTCGTCATCCCACGTGATCCATTTGAGTTCAGTAATTGAACGAAAATCTAGGAATTACAATAGTAGAAATGCAATAAAAGATCAGACGTCACTGAAACGTAACTTTATTGGAAACGTTACTTTATTTCTTATTACTTTTTTCGAATTTTTCGAATTAGTTTCGAAAAATATATATCGCTAATGTTTAAATTTTCAAAATAATTGGATCTATAAATAATGTTAAAAAAAAACTTTCTTGATCGTTATTATCAACTAAAACAGTAGTCAATTTATTCTTATATCTTGTAAGAAAACTGAAAATGCTCCATAAAGATTCAAATATTCCTTTAGGATCTAAAATAATGAGAATATCGATTACTTTGAAGTTATTTGTTCTTGTAACTATTATGGTTTGATATACGCAGTCTACCTAAATATCTTGATAAGAATCATCAGAATATCGCATGTACCTTCGTTCGCCAGTTTGCCTTTAACCAGATTTCCATGTTTCTTAGAACCCATGGACTAGGCGTGTTTTCAAAGCTTGAATCTTTCTTATCTGGAATAGTTTGTGGCTAGGGATCGTTAAGCATCTTCAACCTAGCTTTTCTAACCTTATAGCTTCACCTGTGATACTTTTGCGTCAATACAAACTAATGCTTCGAGTAACTGCAGAACTATTACCAATTAAATGTCAATAAGTCTTCAATTTTTTGATAATTAATTTGATTCCGTTTAATTGAATGGATTCAACATAGTAACTTAATCAGATTTTGGGTTTTTACAAATTCCAATAGTCTAGAACTCGGCAATTAAGCTACTGCAATTGTTTTTGGTGACCGTAAACCGTAAACTGTAAACTTATGCAAACATTCCAATAGACTGGATTTGCTCACACTGGGTAACTCAGACTATATAATTTCAGTTCGCTTTCAGTGACCCTACACCATAAGCTGCGCAGCTTGTGCTAGAAATACACCAACTAATTGTGTTTTTCAAAGCAAGAGTGTTTCCTCATTCCAAGAATTTATTGCTGGGGGACATTCAACGTCTTCGATCCATCTTTGGTTAAAACTACTAAACTAAATGGAGGAATGCTTCGTGTAACTGAAGAACGATAGCCAATTCAACGTTAATCTATCTACCTTTCCTGAGAAGTAGGTTAATTCTAGAATGAATTCAAATGGTAACAATCTTATGGTCCCAGAATCCTACCATTTTCGTGAGTCTAGGTTGAAAAACCTATTATTTTACTTCAAATCTATTTTATATTAATGGAACTTGTTGAACAGACCGCTCTGAAAACACTGATGTGTAATCTAATATAAACATATTCTAATATAAACGATGTAAACACATCATCTCACCAGACACCACACCACCTATTACTTAGATTACTCAGTGCTAAGTTAGTCATGTTGTATAACAGGTATACTCGAGTATATATTCATGTACTCACCATATTTTCTTAAACCTGAAATAGACAATATTAAAAATTCACATTAAAAGCCACATTTTAAACAATTTTACTACAATACAATAAACAAACAAAACAACATGCCCAATTAGCTCTGGTTAGTATCAAATCACCTCGTCTAAAATGATATAAATAACCGACGCAGGCAAATCTATGTATAAACCCAAATACGAATTAACTTATTTGCCGCGGAGTTTCCATTGTAACGGCAAATAAACAATCATAATGAGTGGGTTGGAAAAGGTTTTCTGAAGCCGGGAATGTCTCTGTGAATTAAAGGTTGAGTGGAGGCGAAATCAAACCCTGGAGGACGCTTAACATACACGCGGAGGGACGCGTAATGTATTCGCAAATTCTTAGCTACTAGAAATTCGATCGAAGTCTCGCGGGAATAATTGCGCCTCTACCATAGAATAGTTTCCGATTTTTGCTCTGCGATTGCGAAGGGCGGCAGCCTTTTGTCGGTTCGTTTTCGACATCTAGATTAGATTTCTCACCTGGATTGCGTGAGAATTCGTTCTTCGGTAACTTTTATATCGAGCGAAAAAAATCCCAAATCGATACAAATTTATTCAGGACTTGTCATTAACATAACTGATTTCTGCTCTCATTACTCATTTCCGGGAATTAAAACGGTCGAGATTTAAATATTTTTCCGCTAGAATCACCACATTTAGTCAAAATTAAAGAACTGTACTAGTTAGATGGAATATATTCCCAACTCAGCCTAAGATTAAACAGATTAATTTATCAGTCAATAATAAACCCTATTTGGCCCTATGAAGCACAATAATACGGCAATACTACGTCTAAATCATCTAACCAACTAGTAACATATAGTCTATCCAAACTAACAGTGAACTTACATCATCTAAATTGATGACGTCAAAACGGTGCAATGTTGCCACATTTAACGTTGACATTTTACACAATTTAGTTTATTTTAGCTTCGATATATAACAATCTATTACCTATAAATAAAATAATGAAGAAAAATTGTCATAAAATATAATTTATTACAGTAGATCTAATGCATATATTATCGAAGAACTCAAAACACATTCAATTAAACAGCCACAATAGTTTGTAAATTCAGCAACGAAAGAAGCGTGTTTTCTTGTCAAATCATTCTAATATCACTGCTACTATTCCGTTAATACCTGTATACATTTTTCTTGATAAAATTAGTTTTAATCACTTCATTCTCTCTAACGAATTTACCATATCCAACGAATCTAACGAATATACCATATATATATATCAATGTACATAAATCTTCAATATTCTACAATACGATTTTCTACAGTTATCCTTTATTAATTATATACTCACCTTTAGTTGTTTCTACTCTTAGCGTTCTACGTTAATATTGTCTGATATCATAATCCCACATACAGAAAGTTTAATTAACTCAATCCACTGTTCAAGTCCATAACAATAGTTAATTTAAAATCTAACACTAGTTCACAAATTTACCATTTGTGAATGGCTTCTTCTGTGTGTTTGATTGAGTTCATCCGAACCGAAGGATGTTATTATAAAGAGTGTATTGCTTCCCACATTCAGTACTTTCCTGTATACCTTTCTTAGCCTGCATATCTATTGAGGAACTCTGTAGCAATATCTACTCTGTATCTTTTTTCAGGCCTATTTCTAAAAAGTAAATTACATAAAACACAATTAAATATTTCTATAATATGGTATCTTCAAAACTTATTTTATTTTTTGGAAGTCAATCCAGACTATTCATTACAGCTGCAATACAATAAAATTATTTCCAGTAAGAACCCCAGCAGCTTAATATTTAATAGTATTAATACTTGCCTCTCTAACGCATATTACTGGTAAGGACGCGCCCCCATCACTTTGTTTCTGTTCGAAGTTTGGTTATAGGCGTAATATGTTAGTTAAAGTAAAATATTAAGCAGCTAATTGAAATTTATCAAAACACACAAAGCGCCAAAAGAACTTTTGCCGGTTGATAACCTCTTATGCTTAATGTTTTGAAGAATTTTGCAGACATTAGACAACCGAACGACTTTTGAAGGCTCATTCGATGTTACATCTTATCAGACAGCATTTTATCTCTTTTTAACTGGAATAAAATAACAAGGAAAATATTGCCTGCCACTAAAACCAATAACAAACAATTACAAACTGAAATAGGCAATACATTATATATACATCTTGATGACGTTAAGTTCCCTGCTACTTTGGATAGACCATATTCTGTTCTGATTACTTATACAAATTGTAGGAATTAATACGGCAGAGATTTAAATATTTTCCGCTAGAATCACCGCATTTAGACTTGTAATAAATAAAGACACAAATATAAATCTCATGTGCCATGGAGGATCCAAATTTATTAGGATCTCTTCATATAACCATATACGAATATATATATATATATATATATATATATATACTGAACAATTACACACAATACAATACGATTGTCTACAGTACTATATTAATTATATACTCAGCTTTAGTTGTTTCTACTCTCGGGATTGTATCTTAGTAAGTATTGTCTGATATCATAATCCCACATGCAAAAAGTTTATTTAACACAAGCCACTGTTCAAGTCAATCAGCAATAGTTAATTTAAAATCTAACACTAGTTCACAAATTTACCATTTGTCAATGCCTTCTTCTGTGTGTGTTTGATTGAGTTCATCCGAACCGAAGGGTGTTATTATAAAGAGTATATTGCTTCCGTCCCACATTCACTACTTTCCTGTACCTTTCTTGGCCTGCATATCCATTGAGGAATATGTTACACTCTGTAGCAATATCTACTGTGTATCTTTTTTCGGACCTATTTCTAAAAAGTAAATTATATAAAACACAATTAAACATTCTATAAGATGGTATCTTTAAAACTTATTTTATTTTTTGGAAGCCAATCCCAGACTATTCATTACAGCTGCAACACAATAAAATTATTTCCAGCAAGAACCCCAGCAGCTTAATATTTAATAGTATTAATACTTGCCTCTCTAACGCATATTGCTGGTAAGGACGCGCCCCCATTACCTAGTTTCTGTTCGAAGTTTGGTTAGAGGCGTAATATGTTAGTTAGAGTAAAATATTAACCAGCTAATTGAAATTTATCAAAAAAAGCAAAGCGCCAAAATAACTTTTGCCGGTTGATAACCTCTTATGCTTAATGTTTTGAAGAATTTTACAGACATTAGGCAACCGAACGACTTTTGAAGGCTCATTCGATGTTATATCTTATCAGACAGCATTTTGTCTCTTTTTAACTGGAATAAAATAAGAAGGAAAATATTACCTGGCATTAAAAGCAATAACAAGCGTAAGTTCCCTGCTACTTTGGATAGACCATAACTGATTTCTGTTCTGATTACTTTCACAAATTGTAGGAATTAAAACGGCAGAGATTTAAATATTTTTCGCTAGAATCACCGCATTTAGACTTTAGTAATAAATAAAGACCGAAATATAAATCTTCTGTGCCATGGAGGATCCAAATTTATTAGGATCTCTTCATATAACCATATACGAATGTACCGTGTCTGATCAATCGGCGAGGAATTACGTGACTGTAGGCCATTAAATTCGCGAACCGAGAGGGTGCGGCTTAATATTTCCTGTAGATTTTATTGCGTCGTATTGTTTTAGTATGTTTAATTGCGCCGTATTCGTTAATTCTAATATATTGCCACCGTTTGCTATTTGCTGATATTAAGACGTGGCGGCGTGTAATATTAATTACCGGAATATATCGTTGCTGAGAATCTTTGTCTACAGTGCCAACCACTCTACATACGTTACAATTTTTAGTCTCTATGTTCTTTAGATTCAGTCAAATTATTCGCCATTAACTTGTACCTAAAGCAAACAGGATTTTTCATTAAGGGCGTCTGGCAAATAGTATAGTATTATAACTAACCTACAACTGTAAATTTATATATAATATTATCAAGACTGAAATGGTACTTGGAAATATTTAGTTACTTTCCTAAAAGTTTTTGATAAATATTTTTTATTATTTTTTTAATTAACTACATCGTACATTTGATTAGTACAATCTTAATTTACAAATTGATGTATTACTATGATTCTATTATATGTTTTCATTTTGAGAATCGTTTGATTTCGACGTCATCGTGCAGCTCTTCGTTGGTACGTAAACATTGACAATAAATCGTAAATCTTTGTTTTGGCAGCATTGGGTTACTATTTTAGAGCAACCAAGATCCTAATTGGCTATATGATTAACAGATAAACTAGTCTCTTTCATCTCAAGTTGTTCTGTAAAAAGGCATCGACATCCATCCCAATAGTAGACTAACTAGCAAATTCTAGTTAGATCGAAGATATTTTCAACTTAAGCTAAGATCAAAGAGATGCATGTATCTAGCAAGTTATTCAATATTCGCTGAAAAATATGAAAGAAAATTTCAAAATCGAAACAACCTAGAGCAATAAATCTATAAAGCGTTCCAGAAATTGAGAAAAAACTCACACAAACTTGTATAATGTATATGTGGTACTATTAATTTAAACTTAAGTTAGTCTAATTTAATTTTAATTGCGGAAATACATATGGTGTTTATCTCGCACTTGTTTTTTTTATGAATTTATCCAAGAACAAATGAACAATATTTTATAATATGTATTACTTAAGGCTATACTAGTTTATCTAATAAAGGATGTTATATTTAAAAAACGATCATTTACGAACAAATATATAAGAAGGCGCTATGTTATTAAGAATTATATCTTCATTACCTAGAGATACCAGAATAGACTTCAGAAGCAACAACTATACCTATACACAATATTTTAGTAGAAAAAACTTACGTCAAGTGAATAATTCAATTCTTTAAGCCATTTTAAGTTCAAGCTTTAAAAGAAAACTATTGTTTTATAAGAAAAATTGCAGTGAAACAATACTGGATTTGAATAAGATTTTTCTAGGTAGCCCAGACTAGATAGCCTATTTTTATTTAGAATATTCTATAAATAAACAAAACGTTTGATGATCTATCAGAGAACAACAGAGAACACTACGGAAGTCTAATCCTACATTTCCTCGCAAAATTCTGTTGATGACCGGAGGGGAAAAATTTCAAAACAAAAATTCGTTACTTACCTTCAAAAGCCCCAGGATTTTAATAACGACATTTTAACTTTCAATTATTAATTTTAATTATGGATATATCTGCTAGAAAACTACCAGCGAAAAATATCGGTACTTAAAAAAATAATAATAAAAACTTACTTCTTAAATTAAATTTTGAAAAAATCTAATAAAACGATATATTTTTAAAAATATCGATATATCGATTTATCAATATTTTTTTCGGAAACCCTAGTACGGTTCAAGATATCGATTACATGATTGTATAACAGCAAATGGAAAATGTTTGGATAGTATTTTATTGAAAAATAAAATCATATTCTAAAAAAGAATTTTACTGCTCTGAAACCAAAAATATTTTTTGCATTATGTCAAAAAAACCGAAACAACTTTCATGCCAGCTAAATAACAGGAAATCGAACGAGCCGAAACAGTCAGCGCCTGGCGCTCCTGAATTTATTATGCTGCCGGTGACTGATTCCAGTCGGTCGACTCGGTTACGGAGCTATTCGAAAGTGATCCAGGGCTTCCGATGCCGATTCCGGGGCCTTTGGAGATTTCTCATTGTTCGGTCAAAAACAGGGCACCGACGCCCACAATGAGACGGGTATCGGAAGATTTAGTGTCACCGCTGGCACGACAATATACTCCATATTTCGCATATCCCACCGTAAACAAAATAAGGATAAAATTTTAATGACAGTTTTGAATAATGCAAACCCGTCTAATTATTATAAATTTTAATAAGTCAAAGTGATCTGAAGCCTATTTCTTGTAAAGTAGACGATATGTTGTGAAAATATGTCTTATGTTTGAAAATATTTGACATGACTTTATTTTTCTGGTAACCCTTTTTACATATCTTTTTTATCATACCATAAAAGACACGTTTGTTGAATGAAAAACTTTTTCAGTAAAATCATGTGCAATATCAAGAGAATACAACAGCAATAGAACATCCTATTCTGAATTTTCCACATATAATTTACATTCAGGCAATTTACGGATTCCTTGTTGAAATAATCAGACAAGCCACGATATTGTCATATACTGGAACACATATGGTTAGCATGGTTGCATAAGCGTCATATAGCCTTTAATCTCCTTCAGTCGCCCTTTTCTTCAAATTGAAGTAAAATAGTAAAACAATAATGAAATAAGTACAAAAAAATTACACATACTGAAGAGTGAGGCCTATCAATGAGGTTTCAACATAAAGATGGTTACAAATTTACTCGATTCGATTTAATACACAGCATCTCCATATGCTGTAAATTCTTTAAAATTAATCTAAAGACCTGATACATTTTCATATCTCTTGTAATATGGATGTTATAACGACCAAGCATTGTAATATTGCAAAGCCATTTATCATTTTCCTACTTATATAACATTCAATTTTCTTTCAATATTCGGCGTAATCTCAATAGATAATCTCCCACAAGACAATTAACACCCTTTTATTAATGGAGTAATTTTAACGTAAGTTACTCGCAATCAACAGTCGGCAGAATGTTTTCTTGAATTAAAAAGGAGAAGTAGTAAAACTTTATTGAAATGGCGTGTTGTTTTAGCGAAGCGCCAGCTCCAGCAATTTTAATAACCTTTAAGTTTGATTTTTTTAAAATGTATGTACTTTAAATTAAAAAATTATATATAATAAAAAAAGTTTTTATGGCAGAACTTTGAGGTAAATATTATTACGAAGTTATCTGACGCAATAAGTTCGAACTTGGAATTTTAATGGATGCAGCATTTTCCAATTCATTATTGTTATTAAAACTTTTAAAAATAGTGATTTTGGGTCAATACTAAAGTTATATACATGAAAGGAGGAAGAAATATATATGTCTGTTATACTATTTGACTATTCAGTGCCATGTACTCTATGCATAAACTGAAACTCTTATATGTTCAGCATTAGTTGCTAGTTGATAAAGGTGCGTCTTGACAAAGTTTATAAATCACTGACACACAGATAGCGCTACTAAAATTAAATCCATATGGTTAGGGCTACACCCTCAAAAGATTTGTGTATAAATTTGACAGCTGTCGGATCATTAGTTTGTGAATTATAGCATTTTGAGTAAAGCAACTTTTGTTATTGTAAAAAAATGGATAAAAAGAAATTTCGCGTGTTAATAAAATATTGCCTTTTGAAAGCAAAAAGTACATGCCCCATGAAAATTAACGATCAAGGATTGCTATGCTAAGTTTATACGTGGTGAAATGAGAACCGAGGATGGTGAACACAGTGGACGCCCAAAACATGGCTCCATCATTTCATTCCGAAGTTCAATCGACAGTCATCTGAGTGTACTGAACACGATGAACCCGCTCCAAGGCCTGGGAAAATGCAACATTCGAATGGCAAGGTTATACCGCCTATATTTTGGGATGCGCATGGAATGATTTTCATTGACTAGCTTGAAAAAGGAAGGATCATCAACAGCGACTATTACATAGCGTTATTGGGCCGTTTGAAGGACGAAATCGCCGAAAGACACCCGCATTTAAAGAAAAAGAAAGTGCTGCTTCACCAAATAATGCATAGTGTTATAAGTCAGTGAGAATGACAGCAATAATCCATGAATTGGGTTTCGAATTGCTTCTTCATCCACCGTATTCTCCACATTTTGAACAGAATGATCGCTGGGAAAAAATTTTCGTCAAATGAAGAGGTGATCGCCGAAACGGAGGCCTATTAGCAAAGGACAAATCGTACTAAAAAAATGGTGTCGAAAAGTTGGAGGGTCGCTATAATCAGGGTATCACCCTTTAAGGGAATTATGTTGAATAAAAAATATAGTTTTGCTAAAAGAATGTGTTTTAGTATGGTAGGCCGGGGCCTTTTTAATTGACCTGTTAGTTACCTTCTCGTAGCGATCAATACAAAATTATTAACATTTTTCTTAATTAGTCGAGCAAGTGATGAAAAATATATCACGCATCCAGTATACCAACTAAATTTGATGGCTGTGGATTACCATTGGTTAGTTCAGATCAATAGAGATCAGATTCTGGCTTCCAAGATACCAAAACAGTCCAATTTCTTCCAATTTTTTATGACTATTTAAGCAACTATATCGAATATGTATATGCAAATTCACGCACCTGATAAATGTTCTCTGTATTTATGTTTTGGTTTGTTTGTCTCATTGCAATACTGGCAATGAATTTTGTAGAATCCTCAACCTTCTAATTATAGTTTTGTTTTTGTTATTAGAAGGTACTAATTTTTCCATTTATGCTGTTCAATTGTAGCATTTTTTCCAATATGGTATTTGTTAAGAATTATGCTTCTTTGTCCATGGTTCCCTTTTTATGTGGTAAGCGGATCACGTTTCACAATAGCTACAGGATGGGAGCTCTGATAAGGAATTCCTCTAAAAGAATATTTTTTAAAACAATAAATTATAAAACTCCCATATCCCCTGTCATAACTTACTTATGTTACTATTCTAGCCAACACGTAACTTAAACCTTCTAAACGCCAAAACAAATCCCGAAACCAACATTAAGATTTGCCTTTATGAGATGCCTTGCAGTATTTTAAGTATTCAAAACAATTTCTTCAATTTATTTTCTCCGTAAGCCCAAATAACAAGAGTGCCATACCCATCTGAGACCTCACGGTGGCTAATAACAAATTCAATTCAAATTCATAACAATATTCAATGAAAAGAAATTTCCAAATATAGGCTTGTACTAGTTGTATAGTTATTCTTTAAAATATGTATAACACGAGTACAGCTTGATATGACAGCAATTTATTTATAACTCCACATGACCTCCTTTTAATACCATGCAGTTTAGTCATTTTCCATTTTTTTATTACTTCCAAATAATAGATTAGTTTGTTCCAATGATGAGCTTATCACACACATCTCTAAGCACACTGACATTTCTTCAGATATGGAAACTGTCACAAATAGTCATAACGGGTTAAAACTGAAGAATATGCCCTATGGTCACTACACATGTTTGTAACTGCGTAATGTCTTGACGGAAAAACTTTTTTTTTATCAAATGCAATAGATCTTGCTCCAATAATATTCACCGGTAATTGTTTAATCTTAATCAAGATATTCAATTCTGTTTTCATTGTTCCTTGTCATGGTGTATTTTTATGTATCTATGTTTCGTCAATAGATATGAAATGGTGCAAAAACTCATTCGGATTATTGAACATCCCCAACCAATGTGGTATCTATGACATGATAATTTTATATTCAAATTTATTTCTATCATTTATATTCAGGTAAAATGTGACATGCCTGCTCACTTGAGATTCCTACAGCATCAGCCATTTCACGTGCTATCATTTCCCAATCGCCATATATCACTCCAGGGATTTTATGAACGATTTCTGGCCACTTTTTTACATTTTCTAGAATTTCACTATTTTTTGTTGTGACGGTCCGATAAAACTGTCGACTGATTTAAGTGGAAAATAGTGATCATAGCTCTCATCCAAATGGATGAAACGATACACAAAAGCTTTAAAAATAAAATATTTTTTTGTATATACGCATTATGACCTTATGACCTTGAAACTTATTCTAGAGATTGTTATATTTCACTCTATGTGTCTATTAATCAGTTCGAATGACAGTATGTGTTTGAGACTACGCACTTCATTGTCATCGCGCACATGTAACTGTTTGGCAAGTACATTAGTATTCACTAATTTAGAAATTAATTTTAATTAAAACATTAAATTTTGCTTGTATTGTTACGAAAAATAAAACATTAAAATGATGTTGAATATTTAATTCTACTGTTGACGGCTATAAAACAAAATCGTAACATTATTGTGTTGATAAATACAAATAAATTTTAAACCACTTGACATAATTCTACTAAAACACGCAGAATATATTTATTCACAGATTGACTAACATCTGTTGGCTACTAAACGGTGCGGTATACTTTGAGTGGGGAAATATTTAGTTTAGACAAACTAAACGTTCGGCTTTGTTTATTGTTGTTGGCCCTTTGGCAATAATTGCTGGCGACTTAACCGTAATAATCCGAGCCTAACCTTTCACTCAGGTTTCGCCCAATTCTATTTGATTAACGAGCGCTGGCTCCTGGTGGACAAGAGCCACATTTTCCTGAATTTAATTTGGACAGTTCTCGATTGACCGACCAGTGCTCCATCGTCGCGACTTATAGGCATAATATCGAAATCCAGAGAGAAATTTAATTAGGACTAAAGTTGATTAATGTAACTTGAATAATTTCATGGGGCGTAACATTTTTCCGCCTTCGTCATATTCGATTCTTGTCGTCAGAAATCTTTTGTTTATTAATTTAATTTATCTCTCGCTTTCCACCACGTTGTCGTTCCCGATTTTCCCCAGCTGAATATAAATGTTCCCTTTGTAATTTCTCCGGACATATTCGACCTCCGAAATCTTCAGAAAGTAATTTTCAAATTTTCCGGTGTTGATCTTAATAATTTTAATAATCCACTAGTTATAGGAATAATCATCTGATAACACTATTATTACAGTACCAAAACTGTTATAGTTGCAATCTTCGTGAACAAATATTAACTTATTCATAGCATTGCTTGTAACTATTATACTTAAGATCGATTTCTTCTGGGACGAATTTTTTTTACTTCTTCCTGCTCATAAATAGTCAGTTTCGAATTATATTCCGGATATTTAATTTTTTAATCTCTGTGTGGTATTGTGTAAACTGTAGTGTAAAATATAACAATAAACAACAATCAAAATAGTCAAAGCCAGTAACCAGGAGGGTAAAATCTGATGTCTTTTAAACTAGTTTGTCACTTGCCAGTCGGTAGGTTTCATGTAGACAGCAATGGATCGGATTCCAAAATGGAAGTTACAGTATAAGAAACTCCATATATATTTAAATTTCGGCCTACTGTAATATTATTTCCAACAAAAGAAAATCACCTGTTAACGAATTCTATTATTTAATATTACACAAGCATACAAATTTGATAAAAGTTGAAAAATTATGGCACAAATCATACTTTGATTTTTCTGTAATAAACACTATCGAGCCATCGGTAGCTAAAATTATGTAACGCGTGCAAAGAACAAAGTTTTTAATGTATACTTTTCATTTTCAGTGTCAACGTTATGTAGAGAACAGAAAGATCATGTAGGTGATTCCTTTTTCTTCATGAATGTCCTGAATTCAAATTGTCGGTGTGAATACAATAACATGGCACAGTATAATATCCGATCATTAGCGTCGAAGCCAGTTTCCTGTACGATCCATTACTAATTTATCTAGGTACAAGTGCAAAAAATGCCTTAAGACCTTCATTTTCATTACCAGTGGACAATAAAAGCGATTTTGTTATGGAAAAATCAAAGAAGAAATATTTGTCGGACCTAATATTCGAAAACAAATGGCAGATGCAAAATTCACAAAACGTAAAAAAATGTTGTTCACAACTTTCTCGGTAACCACAAACTATCGGATTACAAGCACGTAATCGACAATTTGTTTCAATATTGCCGCAAAATTGAAGCTCGAATATCTCTCAAAATAGATTTTCTTCATTCACATATTGATTTTTTTTACACAAAAGTTGGATTACACGAGACCGGCTACACTAAGATATTGAGCTGAAATCATGATGAATAATTACCACACAGAAGCAGTTCAACCTCTTTCCACTTCAAATTTATACTTTTTATTTTAAAAAATGACCATTACTGGTCAAAAATTATAAAATAATGAATGTATTGAATATTTCGTATAACTAGAACCAATTTTAAAAATCGGGCTGCTGAATGATTTTGAGATCCCCAATGTATCATATAAAGAGCTTTTGGTTGTTCAGACCTAAAATCGCGTATACTTGTGATATTTTAGAAATATTTTTTTCTGACATATCAAAACATATCAGACAGTGGTGAGTGCTGAGGGTAGTGTAGGGTACTTCCAACTAAAGTACACATCGTTTCTCAGCCGCCATAAATCAACCAACACGAAAAAAAAGTTTTATCAAAACAAAGTTTAGACAAAATAATTTGTACAACACACTAATATGCTGCAATAAAAGATTCTCTGGTAGTTAATATTGAAATTTGATGGTATTCGCGCCATCTGGTTGTTCACTTTTGAATTAGTAGTACGTAAATTATTTACAGGTCACACGACTTCAATATTGTAAATACAAATACAATATAAACTACAGGAATATTTAATTAAAAAATATTACAACATAAAAACATAACAACATATTTAATGTAGGTGCTTAATATACATATCTTGAGAAAAATTGATATTAGAAAGATTAATCAAAATATTCTCCTTCATTTTATTCAAAGACCGATTTTTATTTGGCAACTATCCAATAATTTTCGTACTTGTTCAGAATTCGAACTGCAAAAGCGTATCCTTCACAATTTGACAAATAGACTACAACTTGCTGATCTCGCCATATGTACAGCAAGATTATATGACCACCAATATTCTGCTTGAATATGAGTCTTGATATGGACAGCTCCCTGGACCATGGATTTTTACGCTTGGGATTATAGTAGCTTTTTTCCATCAAATTTTGTTGCCATAACACTATTTTTATTATCATCTTGCCATATAGTGACCATTGGGTGTATTGGTCCCATTCTGAAACATCCATCTCTCATCTAAATATATAAAATGAAATAGTAAATCTTTCTTCATTTTATTCTATGCTTATAAAAATTTTTCTTTTAAAAACAATATCTGGAAGTTCAATTAGACCTCTTCGTTACTTTTCAAACTAACAGTTTCCTCTTAAATAATTGTATTAAATCATTCGGTTTTTTCTCGGTAAATTCAGGATTATATTTTCCATTTTTTTGAGATATTTCAGTACATTCAGTGTAGCTGCAACATTTAAAAAAATATTTTCAATAAAAATCGCAGCAAATTAATATTTAACAGTAAAAATGCTTACCCCTGTAATGAATTTTACTGGCAAGAGGGGGTTCTATTATCTCATTTCTATTCAAAGTAACTGATTAGAGACGGAATCTGTTCTGCCTGGCTTCAGAATTTTCCATCAAACAAGCCAAGCATTAAAACAATGTTTGCCGATTTATAACCTCTAATTATTTTGAGGAATTTTACATACCTTTGACAACCGGGCGACTTTGGCAGGCTAGTTCGGTTACACGTTCGACAGCATCGTTTCTCTTTTTAACTGGAATTAACTAGAAATGGAAAGGAAAATATGTTATGATTCTAAAACTAATTTACAAATTGCGACTTTATACAATTGTATTGCCTACATTAAACATTTTGATGACGTATCTTCAAAACTTATTTGGATAAACTATATACTGTTTATTTGTGACATTTAAAAAAAATAAATGAAAAACACTTTCTTAATGTTTGATTTTGTAGTCAGGAAATTTGAAATCATTGATGCCGAACGACAATATTTCACGAGCGTCTACGTAAATCACATCGCCAAACTATTTTTATCAATTTCCATCATTTTAAAAGTTATTTCCCACGGCGACGCCACAGGCCACCAAACGGCTTTCGGACGGGGTTATAAGTTTGGCCACATTTATTTTCATTTCGGGGAACATTTGTTTCCTTTTTCATGCACCGCATTCCATTGTTTGTATACCGTAATCGAACATTTTAAAAAATAACCGAAATAAATTATAAATAATTAATTTTGCGAATAACATAGGAGTTGTAGTTGTACCGGGACCAGAATAATACCCTCAACAGTCGTCCAATGTTATATAATTAATGGTTTATTAATGTTATTAAATTTGATGGCATCCCGTCGGAAACAGGACCTTGGAAATTTTCAAAATTACTTTCGTAACATTTTGAATGTCGAAAATGTCCAGGGGAATTATTAAGTAATCATTAAGGGGACATTTATATTCCGCCGGGGAAAATTGAGGACGATAACTTTATAGAAAATGGGAAATAAATTAAATTAATAAACAAAAAGCTCTCGAAGTCAAAAATCAAATATGACGAAAACAGAAGAAATTGGATTTAGGAAAATTACTCCTCTTTCTTTGGATTAAATAACAGTGTAGGAATTTATACTGAAAATACCAAAAGAATCTCTATTTAAATAACAAAAATGTACTCATGATAAAAATTAAACGAATTTTCCAAGTTGTAAGACTTAGATTTTGCGGATTCTCCTTCGAGCTTAAAATTCTATTTGAAATAGAAATATTTTCGTGGCCTTTTGTGATTTTGAAAGGATCTGAAGCAACATTTCTGAACACGGAACTACTACCATACGTGACAAATGTTTTTGGTGGGAAATTGTGACGGGTAACCAAAAGAATATTTTATAAAATAAGAACACGTAGAATATCCTAGCTATAAAGTTGTAATTAAGTTTTGATCGTCTTAATGACCACAGGGAGCGCCAAGCGGCAAATTAAAAAAAAAGGATTTTAATAAAATATATTATTTAAATTACTTAAACATAATGTATATAAATAATATCCGTGTCATTTAACATAAATTTACTTTGAAAGAAATATTAACATCTGCTGATAAATATATTTCCCTTTTTAATAGGCCAACGCAAATGATCCTTAAACTTACATATATAGCTCTATATATCTGGATCTATAGATATCTGGTATGAAATGTAAAGAACAAACATTCATTGAAATCTGGAGATTTGCTGTTTGGGCTCAAAAGAATAATCATTTCCTTAAGTTTATCACTGTTTATTTCCAAAAACCATTTCTGGGTTAGGCCAGGATCCTATGGAAGATAATAGATATATTCTTTTAATTTTCACATCCAAAAAATAACACTTTTGTTCCGTTTTGCATTTAAATAAATCATTTTTGGAAACTAAAAATTAAAGATGTTAAGTGTTAGATAAGGGTTAAGTGTTTAAGTGTAAGGTAAAAGCATAGGTTTCTGGCAATAGCTGCCATTTCATAAAAAAATGTTCAGCACATCATCACCGTTTGTCTTCACAAGATCGCAAACGTGTCGCATCAACTTTGCCTTTCAATTTATTTATATTTTGACATATTACAAAATTCTAACGTAACTAAAATAATGAAACAAAAAAAATGTTATCAAATATAATTTATTTTAACGTTATAGAACATCTAATGCATACCTTATCAAAAAACTTGAACTACAGTTACTTATACAGCCACAATATTTTGTAGGTTAGGGTTGCTTTATTATATTTATATTGAATTCTCTTCCCACCACCTACGAAATAGAGTTTTAAGTGCTACCTTCTAGAGGAATAATCCACCTAATTAACAATTCTATATCCAAGTAATGTATTTTATTCTCATTGAAGAGATGATTTGATGATTCTCATACATAGAAAAAATAAAAATTTCACGGTATAGGCGACCTTGGGGAAATGTTTTGTTTAGTTCTATCAACTGTAGCGCTGCGATCGCAAATTGTGATTGGCTAGTTTAAATTCCTGGTATCGCCACTAACATGAAATGTGATTGGTCGATCAAATTGTGTGAAATCAGCATTTTCTATTGGCGTCCATTTTTATGTTTGTTGTTTGTAGGTTATGGTTTTTGTTTAGATCACGAAATTTTCGTTTTACGTTGTGCATATTTTCTGTTTTACATTAATTATGAATAAGTAGTAATAATATAAAAATTGATGACAATGCGTCAGTGTAGTAAAAGATGTAGTGTACCGGGGTAAAATTCTACTACGGAAATTAGACATCGTTTCCCAAAGAATGATCTCGCTCCTTTCCAAAAATGGGTTGATCAAGTAAATAGTAGTAAGTTACCTGGATAAACCACAATGCAAATATTTCAACGTCATGGTGTTTGTTATGGACATTTTAGTGAAAAATTTAGAATTATCCTTCCTTCACGAACAGGTATTAGGGTAAATACATATCCACCATTGGTTTTATCAGGTACATATAAAATTATCTATCTACTACATGTCTGTTTATATATTGTTTGTTTACAGAAATTCAAAACCTTATGAAGATGTTAGTAGTAATAAAATTCAATTAATCTACCAAGTTGTTCGTATGCTGTCAGTGTGATGTCTCTACATAAAGAAGTCTTTCAAAAAGGTAACAATTAATATAACTGGATAATCAGTAGTAATAAATACTACTTTTAATTGTAAAATATCCCTAAAATATTTGCAATACTTTAACTTTTTAGAACAGTCAGTGTTCAATCATTTTATAGTAGAGGAATTATATATTTAAATTTGATTGCTTTGTTAAGAAAATATTTGTTATGGTGCCATCAATTAAAAATGTAATTGCTACTTTTAGCGGATTTAATACCTTAAAGAAATCTATTTTGTCTAAATTTACATATAACAACATTTGTTTAACAAATCTTAACCAAGATTGCTTAAAGGATTTTGGATCTATGGAGGTAGAAACAGCATCCTTCCCCTAGTATATTCGAGAAATTTTTAAAAGGACTCATCACTTCAATTTTTTCACATCATTCTCCCGGAGAAAATTGTGAAGAAGATGAACATGTTAGATAACTTATATTCTTTTTTAACGGGAGATCTAGTACCACTTGAGGTTGTTAAATCACCAGTTGAGTCTATATTTTCAGTTCCAGAGAATTTTGCTCTGAGGAAAACGAGTCTAATATTGTATTTTAGTCTTATTTTAGGTTATTTAACAAAACTTCTGAAAAAGAGACAACATGCAATATTTGTCTATATTCAATATTAAGTAGTTCCACAGATTCACATCCACACTAAAATCTAAATATTTTTGAAAAACACATAAATTTTTAGTGTTTCAACTGTCCAATCCATAATGATTTTCAAGACCAAATTTTAAGTTATTATGAGGTGTGATTGTATTTTTGGTTTAATGAAGTTAATGCAATATCAACAGGGAAGGATTTAAAGTTTACCTTCAATATATCAAGATAAGTTAGAACTCTAATAGATATATGGGAAGGCGTTATAGAAGAATTATAGATATTTTAATTATGCCTAGAATAGAGTTCTTTTTTTTCATTTTTGTTTATATATGTTTATATTATTTACACTTATGTATATTTGTATAGGATTTTATTTTAATAAATTAATTTTAAAATTTAAATTTGATTTTTATTTAAATACTATTGGCCAATAAATGTGACGTCACAAAATAATCAGGGGAAATGGCAGACCAATCAAAGCAAAGTATTTTCCTTACAGGTTTCTAATTAACTATTTTAAACTAACCAATCAAATTCGCGTTGTCAGCGCCGCCAATGATTGGACTAAGCGAAACTTTGCTCCACTACTTACCATTGCAGTTGCACACCCCTGTTCTCATATCTGCCTTTTGGCATTTAGTTATTGTTTCCTACAGAGTAATATATAGAGTGTTAACTTAATACAAATAATTTCAGAATTGTTTCGCGTGGTCTCAGCAGGAAGGCGCTGAGAACGTCATTTCGCTGAATTTCATTGGTTAGTTTAAATTACCATTACAGGCACCTATAATGAAAATATTTTACTAGGAGAGCATTTCATTCGTCGACGATTTCATACGCATCACGTGACTAACCTCTGATATCACATTCTACTGACCAATTAAATTTCAAATAAAACCAAAATGTTATTTTTCAAAACCATTTTATTAATATAAAATACCATATAAATACAAATATTATACAATATCAAAAAGCTAATAAGTAATAATAATATTCAGCGCAACTGCAACAACCTAAAAAATAGTTCAGGCGGTTCTGAACCGCTTAATATTTAATATTATCAATAAAAACTCTAATGTATTTTACTGGAAAGTAAATATTTTATTCTCAATATTTGGGAGATTTTCAATATAGAGACGCAATCGGTTTCAGACTCTGGCTATTTATTGGTGCAACTTTTTGAATTTTTCAAAACAAGCAAAGAGCCAAAACAGTTACCGGTTTATAACCTCTTATTATTATCACTCATATTTTGAAGAATTTTGCAGAATTTGACATCAAGGCAAGTTTTATAGGTTGATTACTGTTCGGTTACATGTTTCAACGTATTACACGTCATTGTAACTGTTTTTAACTAACATAGAATAAAACGAGAAGGAGAAATACGGTCTGATTTTAAAACTAATTTAAAAACTGCAATAAGCAATACATTCTCTGTCGTGATGACGTGAGTTCATTGTTATTTTGGAACGACTATAGTTAGATGGTATTTTTTAGGTTAATTTTGCCTCTACATTATTGTAACAGCATGCATTGTGACATGAATCATTAGTAAAATGTTATGATTTTTTAACACTAGATTGAATTTAAAAAAATCTAAGCAACACTCTGGTAAACAATATCTTGTGGTAGCAGGGCACTGACCATGCCCAAAGAGTAAGTTGCCGATGAGTGTGGTAAATTATTAAATATGCTGGAAACTAATCAAACGATAACTTCGAAGAACCACAGACATCGAAGCAAGCAAGTTATATTTACTTAAGGTTGCAAAAGGGTATAGAAACCGATAAAAATATTTCCAATATTAATTTCGTTGTTTTTTATCTTTTTTATGTGGAAACATTTCTGAAAAATATGCAAATTAAGTCATATGTCTAGTAAAGAATAAATATTTTCATAAATAATATATAATACACGTTTACAACAATAGATATTTTGATGAAAAAAACTTTTTTTCCATGTAAATATATAAAGCGGCTGTCGGTCAGTTAAATACGACGACCAAAGTTGTAACGCAGATGGCGTGGCGACAAAATAAACATAATTGTTGTTTGGGCCGAGTTGGTAACGTCTCGCCAATATATCTGAGCACACATGTTTAACGTGCTGTAACTGGCACACACCGCCATTTTTACTAGTCCGGATTTATTTTTCTTATTCAAGAAATATGCCCACGACGTGGCTTTTCCTTTTTCACCCATCATCCGAAAATTGATTGTTTTGCGTTTCTTTACAGGCATTTATTGTGGTGGCATATTTGTCGTCTTAACTTTTTTACACTTTTATTCCTCTAGCAAAAAAGGGTTATAACTTTCAAGCGACCGTATTCTCGAGACTCTGAAAAAGTAGGCTATGTTTTTAACATTTAAACGCTGAACATGAAAGGTTTATTCAAAGTAATAAATATTTACTCAATGAAGTAATCGCCAGAAGAAGAAATAACTTTTTACTGGGGTTCGTTTTTTAGTTATAGTTTAGAGCATCTTTTTATCAACTAGAATATTTTTTAGTTTAGATCTATTGCTTAATGTGAGCGAGTGAGTAACTCAGAAATCGCGAGCGTGGTTACCGGCGTGATTTAAAGGGATATTATATATTATATATTATATATTATATATTATATATTATATATTATATATTATATATTATATTATATACTATATTATCTCTATCTAGCAATAAAGTGATATTAAAATTACTTTTAATGGCTTTACGTCAGGCAATGTATAAATATATATATATATATATATATATATATATATATATAACATTTTTGTTTACAACGTTATCTCATATACAATAAATTTCAGGTAATTTGGTAATACCTGATTCCTAAACGCCTGAAATTGAAGGTAAAGATTCTGTTTCAAACGAATCTGTGGAAAGTGGACACGTATTACAATTCTCTATTCACAAGTTCTCTTTCTGCTTCACTAAATATTCGCAGAATACAAAATTCAAGAAATAATTTTAAGATATTCTCATAGCAACTTTGAGGGATAAGAAAGAGGACCCAAAAGTGGTACATTCAGATAAACTAAAAAAATTAACTATAAAAATTATATAAGGCTCTGTTTTGCTAAGTATATCATTTAACAAAACTTATGTATGGTACAACAAAGAACACTGAGAGAAATTTTACTTTTACTATATAATTTAAAAATGCTGTTACATAAGAAATGTTCTATATCAAGGAGTATTATTGAAGACCTTGTTAGTATGCTCAATTAATACAATTATCAGTATTATTTTCAAAATATTAAAATAGAAAATTTCGATAAAGTGGACAGTAAATAAAATATGGAATATAATTGTTAACATTGAGTTACTTTTTTACGTACACACTATTAAGTCATTCTTGACACCATATTAAATATATATTTAACTCTTTAAATTATCAGACGGTGTAGCGAAAACTATATACAAGGATTATCTTTTGAATACGAGAACCCCTTCCACTTTTATTAATTACAAATAATCATAATCGTATTAGTAAACGCCTTAAAAAGAAATGTATTTTCATGGACTTCCTAGCCTGCAATTACCATAATAAACCGTATAAATCATATTTGATAAAAAATATCCATTCTTAAAATGCACAAAATCGAATTTGTGTTCTCAGCCAACCTAATACTATTAAGTAGTTTCGCATATATTAAATATTCCTTTATTATCGCTCTTATTAGCCCAACCGTTGTGGTAAAAATCACCGAAGGCTTTAAAAATTACCGGAGGCTCTAATATTTCACATTCAAAAAAATTCCTAGCCACGTAAGCGAATTTAGTACTATTTTTCAGGAGCGGAAATTACGGAAGCATAAAATTAACCTTATCCGAAAACTTTCATTTCCATTATAATCTAGAACAATGAAATATTAAGTCTAATTTGCGCCCGACAAAGTTGCTTTTTTAATACTTTATGACGTTTTTTTATAGAAACTTACTAAAATATATTTTTGTTTCAAATTTGACTGTTCTATCTATAATTTATTGAATACCTTACATTCTGGACTTACCCTCGTTGTTCCAAATTTTAATATCAATGTAAGTGAAACCACCAAGAATAACACAACAATTTAATTATTATTACTACAGAATTATTAATGTAACACAAAATCTAATTCTAGATATTTTTGTTATTCTGACGATCTGTACCGATCTACTCAAAAAGAATATGCAGCCATTAGAAAAGGAAAACGAAGAAAAGTTCGCATGCCAAATCAGGAAATTTTTGTAGAGTAATGTATTCTAACTCCTCCAGGTAGCTAAACGAAGTTGAAACATCTAAAGAATACTGCGAGTCTACATTGTAACACATAATAACACATTTTTTTGGCAAAATTAGTTTGTTTTATTCAACATAATTCCCTTCAAGGGTGATACACTGATTATAGCGACTCTCCAACTTTTCGATACCATTTTTGTAATACGATTTGTACTTTGCTTCAAAATAAGCATCAGTTTCGGCGATCACCTCATCATTCGACGAAAATTTCTTCCCAGCGAGCATTCCTTTGGGGGCCAGATGTGGAGAACACAATTCATGGATTTTTGCCATCGTTTTCACTAACTTGTGACACGGTACATTTTCTTGGTGAAGCAACACATTTTTTTCTACAAATGCGGCCGTTTTTTCGGCGATTTCGTACTTCAAACGGTTCACTAACACTATGTAATAGTCGCTGTTAGTGGTCTTTCCTTTTTCAAGGTAGTCAATGAAAATTATTCCATGAGCATCTCAAAATAAAGACGCCATAACCTTGCCAGTCGACTATTGCGTTTTCCCACGCTTTGGAGCGGGTTCATTGTACGCAGTCCTCTCCGAAGGGTTTCAATTGGACTTCGGAGTGAAATTATGGAGTCATGTCTCATCTATTGTCACATATCGACTGAAAAACTCCGGTTTATTACGCTTGATCATCTTCAAACACAGCTCCGAATCATCAACTCGTCGTTATTTTTGATCAAAAGAGAGCTCGCGCGGCACCCACTGTGCACAGAACTTTCTCATACCCTCTTATTCGTGAATGATATGATGTACACGTTCAGTTGATATCTTTAGAGTATCTGCTATTTCATTAAATTTCAATTTAAGGTCATTCAAAATCATTTTGTGGATTTTTTAAAAGTTTTCGTTGGTAACAACCTCTTTTGGGCGTCCACTGCGTCCACCGTTCACAACAAAAGTTGCTTCACTCAAAATGCTATAATTCACAAATGAACGGTTACGGCTAACTAAAAAACATATGGATTTAATTCTAGTAGCGCCATCTATGTATCAGGCCGGGGACTTTTCAATTGACCTGTGATCGACTTAGTGTTACCAATTTTTAATGCCAATTTTACGGTATTCAACGGTTTTTGCTTTCATTTAACGATTCAACTGCATCAAGACTGTAATTCCTTCTAATAACAATATACAATAAAAGCTTTCAATAACTAATCTCTACCTTTCGACCGATCAACATCCTAACAGTTTTCCTAAATTAATTCACAACTTTATATGATTAGTACTGTTATACGAGTAATAATACTGTAATAGATAAACGATTAAATTAACCCCCAATTCATTTAGTCTTCATGGAATATCACAGATATTTTGATTTATTTTATTATAATTTATTTGAATATTTATTTGTTCGTTATTTTCTAATACGTTTAATTTTAATTAAGAGAAAATAGCATTTATATACGGACAATCGAATATATTCCAAAAACCCATATGTATCCGTTGGTATAAAGCCTGCCTGCGAAAGCGTTGGAAAACAGACGGGCGAGCGCGTAAAAATCGCACAATGAAAACCCAATAAATCGGAGTTAATTGCATCGCGAACGAGGCTCGAACAATGGACGGTGCGGAAAGTGTGGAAAAAAGTGCGAATTATTCGCGTATCGGGCGACCATAGGCGAACATCCGTGGTTACTGGCGGCGCTCCTGTCGCTGCCTGATAAATCCGCCATGTGGTGACTGTTGGCCAACCGGTCGATCGGAAAATGACGAGAAAATCCGTTTAGGACGTCGGCCGCTTCTCAACTTGAGCGACAACGCAATTTATTGGGGGTGCGGGGTGCGTTGCGCTAACACAAACAACGCGCTGCAAATCTCCGTCGTTTTTTGACGTTTAATTAGCCGCGTTCCGATGTTGACGTATCTATGTCAGTTGGAGATATTAGTGTTTATCTATTTCATCTCATTTCCGGACTCGGCGTCAATAAAGTTAAATAAAAACATCGAATCGAAACATAGAAAATATAGACCTTTTAATAAAACAATGAACTCACGTCATCTAAATTGATGACGCCAAAATGTCGCAATGTTGCCACATTGCATTAATTCTGAATTTTAGTTTATTTTGGCCATAATATGCAACAAAATTCTAATCTAAGTAAAATAATTAAACAAAAATAATTTTATCAAATATAATTTTAAAATTATGGTACATTTAATGCACATATTATCAAAGAACTTAAAACTGCAATGAATTATACAGTTATAGTAGTTTGTAGGCTAGGGTTCTGCTTTATAATATATACATGGAACTATTTTCCACAACACCTATGATTATATAGAGTTCTGGGCATGTTTTTTATATGAAGGGGTATCCCCTGGAGGTCTATAATCCACCTAATTAACAATTGCATATCCAAGTAATATATTTCACTCTCATTATAGGGCATATTTCCCTTTTGCGCTTAGCTTTTGGTTCCTTCGGTATAGTCTTTCCTTGTAAAGAAATTCACTGTATTTCACCTTGATTTCCTCTATTACTACCTCTGCATATCTTTTTCATAAAACTAGATATAGTCACTGAATTCTCCTTAATGCATTTGCCATATCTTCAAAACAATTAATATTCTTTCACTTCTTATACATTTTAATGTACATATAAATATTTTACACTGTATAATACAATTTTCCCCAGTTATTATATATTAATTACATACTCACCTATAGTTGTTACCAGTCTCATCACCCTGTCTTGGAAACTGTCAGCATTGATTCGTTATCCCATATTCAGAAAATTTCATTTAAGTGAATAACTAAGTTGTTAATTTCTCCGAAGGTATTATTAACCATTCCTATTTCCAGAATGAATAACAATATATCTACAATGAATTATTAATAAATGTTATGACTAGTAAAACCTAATCAATTGTTATTTCAACGTTTACCCTTTTCCATTAACTTTTGTTGTCTTAACACTATAGTCTTCCTTAATTTTACTATAAGCTTTTAAAAATTGTATTTAAAAGAAGCAATGTCTAGAAGTTCTATTAGACCTCTTCGTCGGTTATCTTTACACCATTTAAATCATATATTACCCTATACGCCAGCTGATCTTGATTCGTCACCCGCTTCGTAAGAAGACGGTTTCTTTTTGGTGAATCCAGAATTACGATTTTTATTTTTTGAGATATTTCAGTGACCGTGTTCAAACTAATATTCAGTGCAGCCTCAACAGGCTAATAAATATTTTCAACAAAAACCGCAGCAACTTAGGAGTCCCCCAATTATCTCGTTCCTAACAGTATAAGAGTCATATCAGCTTTAACAACTTAGTATATAGATATCACACCTATACAAGGCGAACACATGTTTACACACTTACAATGAAATGCGTATTTTCAAAAAAAGAGGCTTACTGGCTTATCACATACTTAAGTTAAGTTATAGTGCAATATGACAAACTTTTATTTCCTTCGTCCAAAAACACATATATTTTGAGAGTATTATCCTTATCCCAGTCATGAAAACTTGCTATTCAAGCCCGTCGGCTAGCTGTTTGCAAGCTGAATATAAATATATTTCGACCTCTTAATTTACCCTTATAACTCTACTTTTTATTAAAATTATTTTTGTTTAAAACGCGATGGTACATATATTACAACTAGTTATTAACTGCAACTATTTAGTAATTTTCCTTCCTATTATTAATAGGAAATAGTGTTTGATGTATGTGGTGGATGTATCGTCCAATCAACCACACCAATTTTTTGAGCCTCGTACAAAGTTCTGCCCGTTTATTTGCCCTTTCCGCTTGGGCATAGCATCCGGTTTTAACTATTTTGCTGTATTCGCATACAGAATTACTCTAGAATCAATTATCATTAGAAGGTAAATTTTAGTATATTTTTTATATAAAATATTAGTTTAGTTTTAAAAGATAGTACAGTTTTCACATAGTTTAACTGTATTAGTTCATAGGATTATTTTTCTATTCTTTCTCCTCATTCTTCAGATAAGTCCAATGAATGTTGAGCAGTTACTATACTTTAACGTTTTTATGCTTACGCAAATTCGGTATTTCTTCGAAAGACGTTCTGCGCTGATTTTTTGTGCCTCGTACAAAGTTCTGCCCGTTGCCTGCTTGAGCTTAGCTTCCAGTGTTAACTATTTTGCTATATTCGCATCCAGAATTACTCTAGAATCAAAGTATATTTTTTATATAAAATTAACAGATGTAAACTTACCATTCAATTTTATTCACCATTTCTTAGTTTATTCAGTAATGTTATTGACAGTTATTTCTACTCTATCTATAGTATTGTTAATTGTAACGAGCAGTGCAGTATCATCAAATAAGCAACACAATAACAATAACTCCAGTTGTTACACATCTTTTTTAAGGATACTTCACTGGAATTGATCTTACCTATAAATCCAATATTCGTTCAAGAGGCTTCCTTATAGTACACCAGCATGAAAGGACTTGAAATCTCTATATTTTTCACCAAATCTTATACTGAAATGACAATTAAAGATGTAGAATTTGATAATCTCATATCGTAATTTGTTCACATAACTAGTATTTTTATAGAACATAACAACACCATAATATCAATGACTTACACAGTTACTTGACAACAGTTACTTAATTAACGGAATTAACGATTACGTAATTACAATCAAAATATGATATTGTATATAATCCATAAAATGATATATTGTACTCAAACATCGTATTATTTCTCATCCTCGGGAAAGAAAGTTATCTCTTTAGATTGTTACAAATGACGACCGATTTTTCTTTAACGGGAATTAAAGTAAATCGATATCACACCTACCTACGCCAATTTAGGTAAACGGGGCTATCGATGAGCATTTTTTAAAAAGGAAACCCGCAAAAAAAACTTTCCGAGGTCTTTTTGATTCGCCAGACAGACCGATTCCAGTGAGACTCGCGAACCAAGAAATCATCGAAAACTTTCCAGGGAACGATAAATATTCCAGCATCGCAAAGATGACAAAACGGCTATTTTTAATGCTTCCGTATCCAAATCAATTTCATTATCAGCGTTCATGGAAGCAAATCTTATATGGATATATAATAAAGTTGTATAATGGTTGTAAGATGGAGCCCCCCTCTTGCCATAAATTTCATTAGAGAGGTAAACATTTTTACTGACAGCCTCTTGAGGGATGTAGAACATGCCTTCATACCCTATTGGGCAATATAGGATTTAAATGGTGTAAAGATATCCACGAAAAGATCTAATGGAACTTCTAGACATTGCATTTAAAAGAATAAATAATTTTTAAAAGCTTATAATTAACTCAAGGAAAACTAATTATTTCAATTTGTGTATTTAGATGAGACATGGATATTTCACAATGGGACCAATATATCGAATGGTCTCTCATCGCAAGATGATAATAAAAATAGTGTTAAGACAACAAAAATTTATCGAAAGAGGTATATGTTGGAATAAAAATTGATTAGATTTTATTAGTCATAATATTTATTAATAATTCATTGTAGAAATATTGTTTTTCATTTTGGAAACAGGAATGGTTAATAAAACATTTAATTTGGATGAACTCGATCAGACATCGAAGAAGAAATTAACAAATGATGGAAATGTGAAAAAGTGTATGAAAAATAGATTGGAAACTAACAGTTGTGAGTTATTTAATTGAATGAAACTTTCTGAATATGGGATTATGACACAATGATGTCAGGGTGATGAGAATGAAAACAACTAATGGTGAGTAAATAATTAATGTAAACGATAACTGTAGGAAATGTTATTGTAGAGTGTAAAAGATTTATATGCGCACATTTGTGTGTAATTGTTCAGAATATAAATGAGCATTTGGTTAAAATATGTCAGGCGAGAAAGGATACTAACTCTTTTGCAAATATGGCAAATGCATTAAGGAGAATGCTGTGATTCAATCTAGTTTTATCAAGAAAGATGTATACAGGTATTAACAGAGCACTCGAAGGAGAAATATAGTAATACCAAAACGTCTTTACAAGGAAGCTCTGTACCGAAGGGCACAAGGACTAAGAATAAAAGGTAAATATGCTCTCTAATGAGAGTCAAATATATTACTTGTATAAACAATTGTTAATTAGTTGAATTAGGTCTCCAGTGACACCACTACATAAAAGAACGTGCCTAGAACTCTAACTCAGAGGATATGGAAAAGAGTTAAATGTAAATATAATAAAACACAGTCCTAACCTACAAACTATTATAAATGTATAATTAATTGTAGCTTTAAGTCCTTCGATAATACGATAATTAAATGTACTAAAATGTTAAAATAAATTATATTTGATAATAGTATTTTTGTTTAATTATTTATGAACAAAATTTATAAGTCTGTAAGGTCACAAAAGCTGGATAGGTGGTGCTGAAAGACCCCTAGCCATAAACTATTTCAAGTCAGTTCTAAGTTCCAAGTAGTCAAGCTTTTAAAAACAGTCTATGGATTCCCGATAGATGCATCACAGTTAAAGCTATTAGGCTATCAAAGGCAAACGAAAGTTGTTGCTAATTAACATAGTCTACTAGAATTGGGACAAAACCTTTCACTTCAGACTGAACGGCCATCAAAGGTGAATTGTAGTAGCTCAGTTTCTCAGCAGTAGGCTATTAGAACCTGGAGTTAGTTATAAAACTATTCAAGGGAGGGACACCATGGAAATTTTAGTAGAAACAATGCCATTTCAAATTTCTTCAAAGGCAATCTAGCAGACGAATGTACAAGTTATATTCAAAAACAATTTTACAATAATTATAAAATATGCGATAAAGATACCATAACTACAACGTACATCCCTGTAGCCGTTTTTTAGGAGGTACATTAGTATCGTTGCGAATCTGATAATCGCGGCCATGTGCAAGGGCCATCTGTTTTAAGACTATCTGAATGGTGAATGTGTGAGATGGGTTCGGTATGTTTTCAATATTATAGTAAAACTAATGCAAATCCAAAGATCGTTAAACCTGAATGATATTCAATAGCATAACATATGTACATAATTTATGAAATATCAATGGTTTAAAACAACAAAACTTTTAATTTACTTTAAAAATTATTCTATTTAAAGAAAAAATAGAAGTGTTCTATACGAAACGACACTGGGGATTTTTGTCTATTAAAAACAAGTAAAACCCCTATCTCGACGACGTCTATTTTTAGACATCTTACTCTTTGCACTATTCAATCTTAACACAAGCACTTGATTACACAGTACAGTTTGTAGCCAGTGACGTAACAGATGCGCGCGATACGTTAATAGTGTAAAATTAACGAACATGTAGAATAATTTACTATCACTTTCAAAAATAATTGCTATATATAAGTAGATTAACTGATATATGTAAAAGCACGTTTTTAAATTATATTCCTTCTTTTCTGAACACTTATATCTGTTGTTTAAATAGAAATAAAAATTGTTTGCCAGAAGCTATGATAAAATATTTGATCTTTGAATAAAGTGCAGAATAAAAGTTTTATTGGGTTATTCAGTCTTATCACGTTGTATTATTATACGTCTACGCTCTTACTCGAATTGCGGCTATTTTTCCTTCGGTGGTAATGGTTTCAAGTATAACTCTGGGATATTTCAAAGCGCTTACTTATTTCGTCCCATTCTAAATTATAAACTTGGAGGTTCAATAACAATTTCTGCAGTTTTAGTTAAAAAGAGAGTCAGTATATTATGTATACGTGTGTAATTAAAAAATAGTAAGATGTTTTAAACAACTTGTTTCCAGAATTTTTTGATCCCCTTCAGGTATTCCCTTTGGGATACGATACGATACTAAAGTTCTTTCAATCAGGTTCAGAAGTTCAGAAGTAAAGCTCAATAATTTAAGCTAAAGTATCCGCAGATAAGAAACATTTTTGGTTCATTAAGAAGACACTAATCCGGAGGAAAACCGGTACCTCACTGGTGGTCGATTTTCTTTCCAATGAATAAACGAGGTTTGCGAAAGACGTTGAGAGAGTCAACAACAAGTTAATTCGAGTACTTTCAGAGCGATTTCGTCAAAAAAAAAGACACATAGCTAGGCGTACACGTGCGATTTACCAGTGCTAAATACTGCAAAAAAATTAATGTTGCAATGCTAATTTAATGAAAAATGTCTTTAATGTCTTTAATTTATGTCGTATCTCAACAAACACAAAAATAATTAAAAAACCACAGCACCGATATACTGAGCAGTATTACATGACGTATAACACCGTATAATGTATTTACATATAGTCTATCCAAAGGAGCAGTAAACATACGTTATATTAATTTATAACGTCAAAAACATATAGCAAAATTCTAGTCTATTTGAAATAATGAAAAAATATGTTATCAAATATAAGTTATTTTAACATTATAGTACATTTAATCAATACATTATCGAATAATTTAAATTAGAGTGAATTATACAGCCACAATAGTTTATAGGTTAGAGCTATTTTATTAGATTTACGTTGAAATATTGTCTTCGCCACCTTTCATTATGTAGTGAAGGCCTAATTAACAATTCTATATCCAAGTAATATATTTTAGTTTCATTAGAAAGCAGTGTTTCTTTGTCACGTCATTTTGATATCATTGTATTTTTTTGTTTCTTCTATTACTACATGTGTACACAATTCTTGATAAAATTAATCAATTTTCCCTAATGCATTTATACTATACCTACAAAACAGTTAGTATTCATCTCCTCATACATTCTAATGCTCATGTATAATTTTTAATAATTAAACAGATATGCACATAAATCGTTCACACTGTACATCCTCCTACGTAATCGCCTATTAATTATATACTCTACATGCTTCAAAGACTATATCTCATAGCTCTAAACTATCTATGGATACTTTCCAGGCAGGTTTATAACCTGTAGTTGTTATAACTAATATTTTTAAGAATTTTGCAGACATTTGACAACCGAGCGATTTTTGCTCATTTGTTTCCTCATCTGTATCTTTAGTGTATCTTTTTAAATGGAATAAAATGAGAAGGAAAATATTTTCTGATTCTAAAACAAATTTATAAATTGCGGCAGGCTATAAATAAAACATCTTGTCAAGTCAAGAATCATTCAAGAATCATTCTTGTCAGAACAAGAATTTACGTAGGCCAAAGTGCAATACAATACAAAATAAATAAATTAGAACAAGTTATTATGAGCCTTCAAGACACCTCAGTAACAGAAATTATTTAATATAGACAATCAAGGGGACGCACACATGCACAGAATACGTCATTGTTAAATAAGAATAGGATTCTCGTCATGATAAATGAACAAGAAGCAAACAGGGCTACCACTTGTAACAATAATGTGTACAAGGAAACAAGGTAGGAAGAAAGGTACCTATTTTTATCCTTAATCGCCATACAAGACAGTGTAGATCCAACATGAATAGCTTGTATTTCGAGTTAAATACTTGCCAATCCATCAAGCTATAGATAAGCGGGCAAAGTAAACCACAGTTTTTATTAAGAAATTCCTGGAGGCAGTATTCTTGGTCCTGATTAATGCCTTTGACACACTGTTGTATAATGGTTTAATATTCAAAATATTAAAAACTCCTAGTGATCTTGTAAACCTAATTCACTCATATTTAGAAAATTAGTTATTCCCATTGAAAGTCGGTATATATTTTTCAAGTAGGAAATTCATCCAGTCTTGTATGATATCTCCACAGGGTTCCCCACTCACCTCGGTACTATGGCACTATCTTCCAAAAAGGCTATCGATCATCCAAACAAATACGCTTCAGCGCTTTTAGCGCTAAGAGCAGCTAAATATAACAGTCAAATTACTCAAATTTTGAAACCAGCAAATGAATCCAAGAAAACCCAATCGATTATTTTACTTATTCAATTCATCAATATACTTATTTAAAATTTCTATTTCGCAGCTAAAAAAAGTTACATACCTTGAACTTCACCTCGACCGTCGTCTAAGATGATCACGTCAAATCCAGCAAGTTACCGCCAAAGGTAACGATGTTCCGAGAGCTCCTGTTCCCTCTACTATGTAGATCAATTACCAATCTCAAAAAAAACCAACATATAGTATAGGATATGGTTCCGTTTTTTCATTTGGTTCGGATGGTCTTGATTACTTAAACCTACTAAGATAAAAAAAAACTGCAATTGTTAATGAACAAGATCTTTAAGATGATTCTAGATGTTCCATAGTATATCAAAAACATCCAAATACATCGAGAAATGGAGATGTTATTAGTCTCTGAATGCACAAACAAAATCACAGAAAAGTTCATTCAGTTCATGCCGACTCTGCTACAGTACCCATACTATAACTCTTAATACATCCTCTGAGTTTCGAATCACAATTCCAACTAGTAAATTGGACATCGCAAGGCCAGATAAGTCCGGTAAATAAAAAAGAAAAGGGCTATCCGTTATTATTAGTAATTTAAGTATTCATTAATCTAAATAAATATGCTTCAAATATTTGACATTTTTCTTTAGTCTTTTTTATTATAAATTTACTCAAAACGATATCCTCTAATGGCCAAAAGAAGTTAGATTGGGAACTGACCAGATGTTTAATGAAACTAAGTAAAAAGTGTATGATAAGTTATATGAGTTAATATTTATTAAAATTTAGAATCGAACGCCGTCTAGCTAAAAATGAAAACTAAATAGAACATAGAAAGTCATAAGATCCCAGTGGCCATCTGTTCAAGACACAGAACGTTTTGTCGTACTAAAACAAATACCAGGCTAACTTAACACATGCAATGGCCTATACTTAACAATGAAACATTACAAAGGAATTTTATCTTTCATTTAAAAACTTTTAATTTTATTTTATTTGCGACACCAATACATACGATACCCCATAGAATCTCCTTCAATTTTCCTGGAATCCCAATAATTTCACAACATAAGTTAAATTCCCTATATCCCTTTCGACAATAACATTTAAGGGTCGAGAGAAAAACTCCGCTACGATTGAGCACGGGATGAACTAGGCCATAACCCTAAAACAAAACGTTCCAATTTCCCAAAGAACGGTACCGCCCTTTGATGCAAGGAAATAGGGATTCATTGAATTTATAAATTTTCAAAGGATATATTATTATTTTTTATATTCATTATTATTATTTATACTGGGTGCTTGCATGAATTTAATTAGCGATATCTATAAACAAAAAAAAGTGATGTATCAAAATGAACAACTACTAAATAACTTAACCTATGTGTTATATTCGATGGTTTTTCATTTTACATTCAGCGAACACAGACGACGAAAATAACCCATACAGTGGATGAAGTTAAAAAAATATATTATTCAGACAACAATATATACCACAGCTGAGGAAAATGTCTGAAGTAATTATGATTCCTTAACCAGAAAAGCCACCTCATGAGACAGCGTCATACCAGCCAATATCACTACTGCCGACAATACCCAAGTTATTTCAAAAACTTCTATTGAAAAGCATAAAACCAACCATTGAGGAAAAGCATCTTATTCCGGACAATCAATTTTGTTTCAAGAAACAATATTCTACCATTCACAGAAACATCAATGTCATAGCAAAATCACTAAAGATCGCAAAACAGCTATTGCCAAAATACTATAATGGTCAGAAAAATGGTGCATCAAAATATAAGCTGTTTGCATTTGAAGAAAGAATAAAAAGTCTTGAATCCAATATACACTTACGATGCTGCGATTTCAAAACAACGTACTGCGAGGTACTGTTGTTTCTCCATGATACATTCGTAATGACAATCTGTATAAGGACCTGAAGGTAGAAACTATTGATAACGATATCAAGGACAGTACCCAAAAACACGAACAGAATCTCCATCAACACAATAGATCATTATTGAGATTCTAAACCTACAATTTGTCTTATAACCTACAATAACTTAAATCTAACTATATATCTAGAAGGACCCATCGGCCCTATCTTGGTCTCTGATCTAGATGTCTAATATTTTAATATAATTTATATATTAATTAACACTGTTGTTTTTCTGTTAAATGCACCTCACTACACTACACAAGATCAAATGGTTTGATTAATTGGAGTCTGTGTCCTGTTCTGATGTTATCCAAGAATCTTAATACTTCGATTTTGACATGGGAATGGATCCTTATACCTTTTTGCAATTCCCTTGATTTTTTGAGTGGCAATCGGATATCTGAAAGTCTCGGTGTAAGTAATCGGTCCTGTGGCATCTGGGTGCATCTACAATAATTTTCAGCACCTCGTTCTTCAAAATTTGGATTGTGTTTATATTACCAAGGAATATCCCTCTATCTCCAAGGAACATCCCCATAATTGAATTCCGTATGTCCATATACGTTTTAATATTTGCTTGTATAATAGAAATTTATCATGTACTGTGATATAATGTGATGTGATTTTCTTCAAATATATATTTCAACTCCAGTTCTTTTCCTTCCTTTTTGCACGTTCCTTCCAGCTAATCTATGCTATATGGAATGATAGTATAATTTATTGTTATCGGTGCTTGTACTCTCTAATTATATGTAAACTTCACATGCATAGATTTACTTTCGTTAATTTTTACCTTCAAGGCCCAATTATTTATATTGTCACTTGCCTGTTGTAATTTTCGCCCGGCTTCTTCGCTATCTCTCCGACAGCAAGAATCGCATCGCATCATTAGTATATGTAGCCATCGTGATATTTTTTGTTTGAGGTATATCACTATACACTTCCTTGTGGTGCACATGCTTTGCCGTCTTCTATTATAGAGTAGGTTTCCTCTTGTTCGACTCTAAACATTCTGGCTGTAATGTGAAATTTTAATAGTTCATTATGTTTCGGTAACATTTTCTGTAGCTTATGAACATGTCATTTCATGCCTTACCGAAGGTTTGTACTACATATAATAATATAGTTGAACATACATTTTTACCTTCATAGGCTTTTTCAATTACATATGTTATTCTATGCACCTGGTCAATTATTAAACTGGTGTGTAGGTATTAGGTTCTTTTGTCTATAATCGGTTTTATTCTTATCAACAGGAGTTTTCAAATACCTTAGATATTACTGATAGCAGTAAGCTAGGTCTATAAGCCTTTATTTGACTTAGTAACTATTTTTAACACGATATTTCTGATTTAATCTACTGTCGAAATAGATGCCGAGACATCTCGCTAATCCTGCTTGAGGAACAGAGCATTCGTCAAGTGATATAATTAGTTTATTGTCTTTTCGCCGCAACGCAAAATCGACATGGACAGATTTCGACCAATTAAATTGCATTTTCCAGTATATACTTCATTTGTGGATATTTTTGACTATCACTTCTAGTTATTTTATAGCTTTTGGCAGTCTTTCCCAATGATCTCATTAAATCTAATTGAATTCACCAAAATAGTAAAAGTATGGTAAAGGCAGAAAAAAAATCACTTATTAAAAATGGGACCCACAATTCCTATTATTAATAGTTTAAAGGGAGTTTGTATATGCCAGGGATGATACTAATATGAATAATAAATAATTGATGGCGCGTTGTGATTGACTGGGTGGGTAATTTATTTCATCGTTTCGGTTGGCAACGTGCCACTCGCGAACTGGCAAAACAGCTAATAATTGAAAACGGCACACAATGAAACATTTTTAATAATCCATATTTAATGCGCGTCAAACATGAACGAGCACGTTATTTGCCCAGCCGACTGGATTTTTATATCAGACTGTCGTTGACTGTTTGCTGTGGAAATGTGCTGTTAGCCCGCATATATTTTTTTCCATATAGCTTCCGCTGAAGTATGGTCCACAGTACACATAACCCCGCCAATTTTAATGTATAAATAGGATCTTATAACGATATAATTTTGTACCTCCATTGAAAAAAAATATTATTATTCGAGAGGAAAATAAATGAAATTGTGTCGAATTTATTTTATCGAAATTGCTGACAAATTGGAATCGGTATAATTTAAAGTTTAGGAAAAAGTGTTTCAATTTTTCCTAAGTAATTGTTTTTAAATTTGTATACCAAATAATAGCACGTTCGGAAGACAAAAATTCATAGAATATTGTATCTATGATATTACCAGCTGGCCAGATTATCAATACAATATCCTGTCCGAGCTACGAATATTCATTTGGAATTTGAATATAAATTCAGAAACATAGTTTATTGTGGTGCTTTTTATGCATGTCATTATGAGTTTTATTTTTTAGTGCTAAAATAAATAATGTTGATCGTTTTCTATGTTTTGAACAGACACATTCATAATGAAGCATTAATTTTAATTGAAAGCATGTTGTTGATGCTTACTAACAAAGGATTAATACAAGTAGGAATGACAACGCTCAATCCAAAAAGCATTTAATGAAGAGTTGGGACGCGAAATCCAATACGATTTTATGCCTATATTAGTGAGGGATTGAGAAAAACGTTCCCCTTTTTAAATTAGCAACAAAAATATGACATATATGAAGGTGTTGAACGATGGAGCTTGTGGATTTTTTCCTTAAATACTCTTAATGAACCTGACAAAAAAAAGATTTTTAATATGAATAATTTGGGCAACGATTCTATCAAAAAATGGAATTACGCTTGCCCTTGCTTCATCCGGTGTTACAGCTAAATTGTTGGAAGACGATCGAACAGCTCATTCCGCACTCAAGCTGTCGTTGAACATACGCACCTAAGAAACTCCAATTTGTAACCTTTCGAGGAATTATATGATAGGCAAAGTGTTGCAGTAAATTGATTACAAATTGGTGAATGGGCTCAATAGTACACAACAAGTTTTTCGAAGTATATACAAATATAAACAATGACGTTTTAATTTTGGAATTCTAATAATAATAGTTGTAACTGATATAATACAATCCCAGGGGCTTCACTTGTAAACTTAACTACCTTGCAACATCGACACACAACATTCATTGGTCCATAGACCTAACATACGTATAACATATGGACTGAAAAGCTCCGGATCTAACACAAAAATGGCACTAGTTTTATTGCAGCCACCGCTTTTCAATTCGTACTAACCACAAAATCGTTTTGAATGACAGAAAAGTGAAGTTGCATGATTTATCAAACGTCGTGATGATATCAAAGGAACGTGTTATTTTATATTGCATGAGCACTTGACTATGAGAAAGCTCTGTTCAAAGTGCATGACGCTTTTATTCACTGTTGACCAAAAACAAGAATATTTTGATGATTCTGAGCTGTGTTTGGTCATGTTTAAACATAACAAACTGGAATTCTTGCATCGATATGTGACAATGGATGAAACATGGATCCATCCCTTCACTCCGGAATCAAAACGATCGTCATCTGAGTGGACAGCAACTGGTGACAGGTCTATTTCAGTTAAAAGATAACTCGTTCTACAAAAGTGGTATTAAAATATTAGATTACTTTATTTTTTAGATTAGGCTGTCGATGGAGATTACTTTGATGACTAAAGCCACTGTTAAACAAAGAAACACGTTTTTTCTTTGTTAAGCCCCCGACTTTTCATCAGATGTGTTAATTCATGGCATTTTGAAGATCCAAATTCAAATGAAAAGAGAAATTGGGTTATATATGGGCTAATATTTATTGTACACCACATGTTAGTCTATCAAAACTTACTAAAAATCGATATTATATTGCATGGCTTTAAGCAGAAATCTCAAGTTCTATAGTGATGGTTTTACCTTAAAAGTTGCAAAAAATCATCAATTCATTAATACCATTGATTAGAATTTATCTGCTATTATTCATTCACCAATTTGGGATCAACTTACTTTACTGCAGCACTGTAGCTATTGCAGAGTTTCTCGAAAGGTTGCCAGTTATTTTTACTGGTTTTACTTTATATTCACAAGAGAATTTTAAAAATTAAACTTTATTAAACAGGGTAATAAGAAATGTTAATACCTTTTCAGTTTCCATCCTATTTTACAAATATTCATTGATTAGCATATGCTAATATGCACTGCGTGCTATAGCAGATAACATTAATGAATGAATAACAAATTTCTTTAGCTCCATCAGCCAACAGGGTTTTAGGATAAATTTGTCCTTTTTTATTGTTGTTGAAATTTCTCTTAAAATGTAAAGCATTAAGGCTAATATTGTCAAATATATCCATTTAAAATTATCTTCCCTTGAAGAATCTTATTAATCATGGTCTGTTAATTATAACCTAATTTTCAGGAAATCTCCAATTTTTCATTCAGTATTTCTAGAGAAATAACTATTCCATAATTCAACTTTCGATCAGTATCTCATACGGCTAGATTTTTAGAAGTCATGGTCACAAACAATAAAAATATCTAAGGGAACCTTTTAAGTAGTCCTTGCTTCTACAATTCTTCTACAATAAAATTAAATTAGAAATTCGAATAATGTTCCAAAGAGACTTTGGATGTTTAAGTCAAGACCATGCAAAAGAGAATTTTAAAACAAAAAGTCAACTCAATGCTAACGCCATCATTAATAATAATATGTTAAAATACGTCAGAAAATAGAAAAACTAATTTTTAGTTTTCTTATTAATGATATAGAAAACAAATATTGTTGATCAGTTACAGATTAATAAGACCCAGAATCAACTTTCTGTGGATTATCAGATATATAGCTTGCTTCAAATAAATAACAAATAATTCACAAACACAAAATCAATTTGGTCCAATTCGACTACAACTGGATCTATTTATCGAACCACGGCTAAAATGCGAAGTTCCCTATTTATATGTTTCTAAATGGTTCTTACTGTTTGGAGCATAAATAACATTCTTCTTAAAAAACCCAAACCAGATGAGAAATGTGACTAATTGATCGGAATCTAAAGGTCTTTTATCCACAAAACCTTAATACATTACGCCTACAGACCATTTGAAACCCTTTTTATATGCGTATGTGTGTGTGCGTGTGTAAAAAAATAGGTTTACGAAAAAAACCATTAGAATAATCTGAAAAGTTGTGCCGCATCGACAGATTAAACCCGGCCGATTTACATAGAAAATCGGGTAACATTCGAAGGGTGTAAGTTTAATTGTTGTGGTCCGCTATTACAGTAATCGTAAAGCAGCTGTAACAGCCATAAGAATTGTAGGCGACTCTAGATTACACAACATTATCGATATGAGAGTCAATCCGTGTCGATATCAAGCCGCAGAATTTTAATAATTGTCTCTGAGTCTTGATTCAAAGGTTTTACTTTAATAATAATTAAATTTAATTTTAATTTAATTTATAACGACTTTTCATTATTCGAATCAATTCGATGAAATTGCATGTGAGATGGAATTTATCACTTCGCTTGACGGAAAGAGGTTAAGAATTAGAAACCTTCCTCCAAACAGAACTGATATACATAGTCCTAATATCTAAAACGAGGTTTACAGCTAAATCTCGTGTTTCATTTAAAAGTTCTATTGTATTAGAATGGACCATCCATCAAGTAACAGTCATTATTATTAAAAACAATATGAAACATTATCCCCTAAAAGAATTTCGTCACACGGTAACCTCAATAAAGCTCATAGACAATAAAACTAATAATGGTCCCAGATCTATCTGTGGTGACGACTCGAACTACAAGCAAAAGCACTACTACGAGCAATAGATAAAATGAAGATTTCATGACTTTTCGATAGCGTACCTCGTTACTAACCGACTGACAGAAAATTTTTGATCTGCTGGATTTTTACAAATACAAAAAATGTTGACAAGAACTTCACAAAAACGGAAACATTCAAGTCGATTTAAGCTCGGTCCCCGCCGCAATTATAATCAACATCGCTACAACAGTAACGCTAACTGATCCCCCCTACTACAATATACAATACGAAAAACACAAACTTGTACCAGACCGTTACCTGACCGATACCAGAGCGTTATTAACAATGAAGTAAACTGCATAAAAATATTTTTACGGTCAAAATCTTTGAAAACGCCGTTGAGGAATTAAAAATTACCATTGTATAGAGCCACCAACAAAGAAACGCTTAAAAGTAAAAGAGTCTCCCTGAAACTCAATGTATATCCTAACAACATCAAGGATAAAATAAATTAAAAATACCTGAAGGAGTAAATTGCTTAATTCTTATTAAATTAATTAAATTAATTTCTTAAGAGGAAAATTGATGGTACACAAATCCATCATCAAGCCAATCCGAACATACGTCATTCAACTATGGGGCACAGCAAGCGGCAGCAACATTAAAATAATAGCAATGTTTCAGGGCAAAGTTTTAATTTTAATTAATAATTTAAATATTAAATATTAATTAATAATTTAATATGTTTTAATTTCTAAATTTTATATGATATTTTGCTTTAACAAACATGAAATTAAAGAAATTAAATGAATCTTAAAGTATGTTTCGAAATAAATTATTTCATCTAAAAGAAAAAACAAAGTGATGAGAGATAAGGATGAATTTGTTTGTTATTTTTGATGATTTTTTAAATATTCTTGTGCCCTATCAGCGCCGCCTACCAAGTACAGTTGTGAAACTAAATCATCGCAGAGCTGATTCACACTCAAAATTTCATTAACGTCGATCCATTATGACTATGGGATTATGACCTAATGCATTTAACCCTTTACTTCAGTATTGTCTATAGAGGCCACACAGATTATTTGAGTTTATAGATTAATTCAAAATCATAATAATTAAATAATATTAAACTACTATTTAAGGTGTATTTAATTAAAAAACTATTGTTTCTTGAATTAAAAAATATTTGGGTTAAACTTTCGTTCATTATGTTACAGATGTTCTTAATATTCCTCACTGAATTCGCCACTTCCAAATATCCTAAACCATTATTCACATGTTGAAATCGATATAGTTTGTTCGTCCTAAATCTCCAGAGGCAGGCGTTGACTTTCAGCTGAACTTTTCTTTTGATTAAAGTAAAAGTAACGCTTGCCGCAAATGTTACTTTGTTGAAGGATAATTGGATTTCAGAGAACGTTTCAGATTTAGTTTTATACATTTTTATATAGTTATTTTATTTTTAAATTGGTTACATAGGAAATTTTTGTCTGCTATATTCAGAAAATCTTCATATTTATATGCAGTATCACTTGTGATGTTTATACAAAAAATTTTTTTTATTTCTTTCCTTAAAATAAAATAATCGAAATAGTAGCAACAGTTTATTTGAGATGCAAGACAAATTTTATTCAACCAACCTGGTCAAATGACAAACTAATATTGTTAAACTAAATTTTTATTAGCGGGACAAACTATTATTTTTGTAACCTTTTGGACCGGCTGAACTGAAATGTTAAACATTAAACAAATAAAAACATTAAACAACAATTAGTTTCAGTTTTTATCTTTTAAACGTAGAATTACATATAATTGATAATGATTATATCAAAATGATATAAAAAAATAATAAACGTTCTAGATTCTATTTTGAAAACAAAAAGGAACGTTTTGGTCTACCTTATTATAATAGCTCGCTTGAGAAAACTTCACACTTCGCATTTCGCACTTCAGACAATCACTCCCTTACAAAGATCAGAAATTAATGCAAAAATCACTTTGTTAAAATATGAAATAAAAATATAAAGAGAACTTTCACTATATTTAGCAAATTCTGGCTTCTGACTGTTCCCAGTATTTTGTATAACTGGGAAATAAAAAAAAGTAAAATCATGAAACTGAAGTGGAAGTTTACCTCTACAGCAATCTGAATTTTGATTTTAAGGATGGAACTCACCAATTAGAAAATCATTAGAGCAATATTTAATAATAAAATGTGTTTTAGTTTACATGTACAGATTAAGTAATATGGCGGCTAAAGGTGACCCTTGATATGGCTGGGGAGGCAAATTCTTATTTGAATTGGAGGCATTCCATTTGGGTTTGTACAATTTATGCGACAAGCACAGCTCTTTCTTGGCCCGTGGCTAACCCATGTTATTTGTACTTTTTTAATCGACAGTCACTATACCACACTAAAAAAATTCCTATCAAGCCACTAGTCCGAAATTTTGAAACATATCGAAATGACATTTTCAATCAATTCGTGTTACAGAAATTTTCCGTCCTTTTGAATATTCCCTATGGCATATCGAACATCTGAAAGCAGTTTATTTATTAAATGCTAAATTACATGAAAGCTTTTTGCTAATTTGAACAGGATTTTCGACCAATAAGTCTTTCAATCCATTATCTTCGAGAATTTTCTAATCTCCAAGTATTTATTTGTCTTTAACATAAAATTGACAACTTTTAAATAATTTCATTGATAAAAACAAAATTTTACGTAGTACAATATCAAAACCATCGAGTTTAACAATTACTTATTATTGACTTAGGTTCTCTAATAGTTGTTTACATTGTTACTTCGCATGTTCACGAATGGATATCGTTGAATAATTTTGTTCAATTCTATTCTATTTTGTTTTTTGATAAAGATAATATTGTATTATATATGCCTATAAAATTTGAAGCATCGTACTATGATCACAGTCATCCAATATGATCAAAGAATAATTGAATGGTGATGGGCTGTAAACCTGAGTTTACTCGTTTGGAATGATTAGACTGAGGCTCATCTCGTCACATAGCTCTTTGCATGACGACTGCGCTTTTAGGACTGATAAGAGTATAAAATTCGACAAATTTATGCGAACCACAATTTTTGTATGATAGCAATAGAAGTGTTTTATACTATTTCAGCAAGTTAAGAAAATAGTGTTTGTTCCTACTATTGATAAAGATTTCTGTTTTATTACGTATTATGTAGATATCCAAAACCGAGATTACTTTGTTTTTAATTATGTAAGATGGATTTGTACGAAGTCTACGAAATCTATATGATAATTATGCCCTAACGAAACTTTTCAATTTAAATCGATCTTGTGGCATGTTGGCAACACTGCTTCTTCACAAATAATGCGACGCATATGTATTGCTCAGTTTACATGCCAAAAGTAGTAGGTTATATATCAGTATAATATACACTTTCTTCTGAGGTTCTTCTGATGGTTAAAAGTACTCACCGTTTTTATAGATATCATACATTTAATCTCGAATAGATCTAACCTCAAGCTATGTACTCGTAGATACTTTCTTTCCGGTGAATCCAAAGTTATATGGATTTTTTTAATTTGAGAGATTTCAATTTTAGTGCCCACAATAATATTTAGTGCAACTGCAATACAATTAAAGTATTTCCAATAAAAACCTCAAGAGCCCAATATTTAATAGTATCAATACTTACCTCTCTGTGACATTTAACTGGTAAGAACGAGCCCCTATTACATCATTCTTGGTCAAAGTTATTGGTTAGAGACGCAATCTGTTTCTGATCGACTATTTATTTGGCCTTGACATTTTCATCCAAAGTAATCAAAATTATTAATAAGCAACGAATATCATACTTCTTAATCACGTGAGCTCACTGCTTCTTTAAATAGACTATAAATATTGTGTATATGTCAGGTGTTTATATTATTTTGTAAATCCGCTGTACAAATTTGCTTCCACAGTGCATCATAATTTAACGTCCATTTGGACGGAACTATTTCCATTCAGCGATTAGAGAAAGAGGTGACACCACTTACGGCCCTTTTATCTCCGCCTGTCGACGGGCGGACAAAAACTTTCTCACCGTTTTTCGTGAACGACACACAGCTCAGGCGCGCCATTACGCCACGGATCCGATACCCGAATCCCCGAAAACAATTAAATTTCTCATCGGACAGGCCCGACCGGAACCTTAATTAATTGTATCGATGTCGAGGGCGGAATTTAATACACTTTATTTCGACGTTTTCCGCTCGGAAAATGTTAATTTTACTACCGCGTCTTAACTGCAACAAAGCGACCCCTCTGTTTCCCCTTATTTACTTGTTTATTTATTTTATTCTCGATTGATTACATGATAAAATACGGACCGTGCTCGTATTACGTGGGCCTTTAAACGGTTCAACATTTTATGACGAAAATCTCTGTTTTAATTTTTACAGCTCTAATTTGTTTGGGAATCATCTTAATTAAGACTTTGGTTGATCTTCAAGCTTCAAAGCACTGCAAACAATTTTTTTCATTAAAGGACACAAAAAAATAATAAATTAAATTCTTGTAAACGTGGACTTTTGAGTTATATTTACATTTATTACTTACCAGCTGACCCAGCGAAAAATTTTGCGTCTTAGAATTAATTACGTTGCGTTACCTTATTATTTTTTTATTAAGCATTAATTGTAATCAAAGTCACTTATGTATTTTTATTTATAATAATGTCAAACAGATACCAGAGATGGCATTGCAAAAGCGAGAGATATGAGAAAACAAGCTTTCTTCATATGTATTTGACATATGACTGACTTTTAGTCTCTTTGGGGACGGTATACTGGTTTACTGTGCAGATAAATCCACCAACTTCGGAAAGAGACGTCTACGATCATTACTAGCAATAAGTTTATGCAGCTTTATATCAACCATTCCTCTCCCCTAATTCCGAAACGACTTCTTCCTTGTATTCACGGTAAGATCGATTGCACTGCCTTCCTCCACTTGCCTGGTCTCTTCATGGACTCATCATCCTGCCTTCGATTGCAGCCCCTCTATCCATGTAATCAGCACTTCCTCCATTATTTCTGACTTGCTCTACGAAACTGGGTTTAGCAGCCTCACTGGACTTTTACGGCTTCTTTTATAGAACTTCCCTCCGTCTATAATCCAAGAGAGAGCATTTTTTGGGCTACTCTCCCTCTACCCGGCACATATTATACCAAATCCAGTGCAGGACTTGCTTGCGCCTCTGTCTGTAATGGGCAACCCTGCCTTTTCAAGCTTGATCGACAGGGCATGATACTCACCGCTGAATTATTCGCCTTACACCAGGCTTTAAAATATGTGTTTACCTAACCGTACAGAAATCCTTTCAGACTCCTACAGTTACATCCTTATTTTTCGGTACTAAAATAACTGGTTCACTCAACCAAGCATGGTTTTTGTAATTGCCACCAATATATGACAACACACTCGAAATTAATTCTTCTTATAGTTCTCTGAATTGGCAAAACATTTGTGGAAATGAAAGGCTAGTGGAGTCTCAACAGTGTGAATTTTCCTATTGTCAATGTCTATCAAGTTCTTTGTGAACACAATAGAGTAATAGAGAAGAAACTCAATAGGTGGATATCTAGAGAAAAGCTTTGTAACGTCCAACGAGGGGGTCACTACCGACAATTCAAGTAATTTGATTGGTCGGTTTAAATCTCCATTATAGGTATCTGTAAGGAAATATGCAAATAAGCATATTTATAAAATATAAATATCATATTATATATATGAATATATGTTAAATATATGTAAAATTTTCCCTCCGTTTTTTCCCTTTTTTATATTTGTTTAGTACCATCAATTTAAACAACCTATTAGAATTCCGACTTTATATTTTCTTATACTAAAAGCAAACGAAATTTTTCTGTATTAAAATTCTATTTACTAGCTTTCAAGCTGAATATGACATCAAATAGCTAATCCAAGAACAAAGCAATATCTCCTGTTTCCATAGCTTCTTTCGGAAGGAGATTAATTTCTGAAATTAAAAGATAAATATTTAAATGATCATTAACACTAATAAATTTAAACCAACTTATAAAACACGCGACACGATCATAAATTTTTTTCATACTTAATCAGTTTGGGAATTTAATATTATTAATCCATTTTTTAAAGCCATCCGGATACCTCAAAGTAGTATTGTGAACTATTGATTACTTTTTACTATCGACTGTTTCAGTCGTGTACTGTTAGTTACTTTTTTTGGTTCTACTAGTTTAATTCGACTGATTTTCAACGTTCTGGCTCTGTCGTCCTAGCCGCGACCTTGACAAAAATGTACCCAATTTATAATGCTTACATGTATTTATATATATATATATAATATATAATTACTCTTTCGATTGTTGTTAAAAATATTTCCATTCAATAATAAATAAACCATTTACTTTATTTAAAAAAGATTTTACTTTTTTTAATTATGTCATTTATTTTTTTATGATTAGGTATATGTTTATTTTTATTTAGTATTTATGGTTATTGTACATCTCTAGTTTTTAGGTTTTTTGTTAAAGTTCTATTGTATTGTCTATATTTATTATGGTATATTATTTGAATATAGCAATTTAACATATTAAAATACGATAAAACATTTGTGGGGTATTATTCTATTCCAAAGAAACATTCCATTCTTTTTCACAGATCCACAGAACATCCAAATATAAAAGTAATTCTACTTCGTTTAAAATTAAATTATCAATTGCACGTAAATAGTATTCAGTGATTATTTTTTCCTTTTTTTTTTTAAGTTAGTACGTGAAGGAATATGTACATCTCCGTCTCGCTTATACTACCGTTGAGAAATATAAGCACATAAAATTAACTGCTCCAAGCAATTATCTCCATCCTTTATCTCCTCTCTCACAATTTATAAAGGAAAGAGTTCGTACATCTTCGTCTGACATCACGAATTGAACAAAACAGTCGAACCGTGCATTTGACTGAAAATAGTAATTACCATGTTCAGTCGCTAGTTTTTTTAACTATCGACTGTTTTCAGTCGATAGTTCCTAATGCTATCTCAAAGGAAAACGATGGTGCATCTCCTCTATCCGTGCATTAACAACACTTTCTAGATCGAGGATGCATTATACTTATATTTCGCTACCGACTAATATTATAATAATGAACTAACAATTAAGGACTAATAATTTAATCACTAAATCGTATAAAAGAACAAACTCTTCCCCACCTTCTCTGTAATTTGAAAATTGCTTTTTTTCTATAAATATGGCGTCCAAAACATATAAACAACAAACGTGCCACAGAAATGAAAGGAACCAATCAAATTCCTTCACAAGGCTCTTAGCATAGCGATTAAAACAAGTAATAAGTTAAAAGTAGCAACATCTAGATTTCGGATGTAGCGAAATATTTCTCCATAATTGCTTATAAAGTTAAATCTCTATTTCATCTGTGGTGAACACTAACCTATGTCCGATATATAACTAATATGTAATTTTATTAACTTGAGATTTTTCATGTATTTCCATAAATTAGATGTCCTCAAGCAAGCATTATTTCATCAGCAGCTGTTGATCTAGTAATAATTGGCAGCGTTTGGTAAAAATCTCCGGCTAAGAGAATCAACGCGCCTCCAAAAAAGTTTCCAGTACTCGTGTGGTTCGCCATCGTACTACACTGTATCCCTTGCAAATTCAATGACAGTTTGAGCGCAGAATGAATATGTAAATTAATGAAACGAAGAATGTTTTACCAATTCCATCAGATGCATGAAGGAAAAATATACCTTAATTGCCATTAATTAAATATTTAGCCTCGTAAGCTGTCTTTTTCTTCTAATTTAAAAGTAACACCTTACTTTGTACGGATCGCGTTATTACTGTTATTGATAGACCAATCTGTCAATGTTCTGTCAACTGTCTTCGGTGTCGATCTCATCGTATTACCAGATTTCAATGTAAAACACCTTTCCGTAAGCTTCTTAATTTTTTTGTATAAACCTTGTCCTGATAATAACGAAAACAACAACAAAAAGGATTATCCAATTTTATGCAGTGGTTCCAAAGTTACGTGCTTGCATACATTTCTGCTATTGATTCCAATTTATATAGAAGATTAGCAACACTATGCTGACTGTATCGACGTGTATGTTGAATACGTGTCAAGTTAAACTGGGAAAGTTCCATATAGGGAAAACGAGAATGTTCTAGCAAAAATCGCTGGTATCATTTTATACAACAACATTTGATTTGTTTGCTATAAGAATCCACATGCGTTACGTGATTTAGTTCTAAGGCCACTTTTTATCTACATAAATAAAAATGTAAATATTTGAACAATATCGAAAAACTTCAAAAGTTCTACAGTTTTCTTTAAAATACGGTCATGTTTACTAGATTCTTTTCACATACACATCGATATCACCCATACATCAAAAAACGTACCATCGCTACAGGAAAATGGTAATATGTAAATTTCTTCTATCAGGCTAGATAGTAATAATCAATAAGTAAACAATGATTTAAGATAATATATAAGAAATAAAGATATAAAAGGTCAACCAAATTGGTAATTAAAGAACGTTTTAATATATCGAAAGTTTAATTAATAATCGAAATGCTAAGGGAAGAAAAAACGTAGCTTAATTCACTGAATAAATAATTATTAGGTGCTTACACGTATTCCTATCATTTTTTCACTTTAAAAAGACATGATGATGCCGTCTCGAGAATACATTCTTAGTCTGACAGCAGTCCAATTATTGATATAGTTTCGCACGCACTTCTAAGAATCACTGGAAACTACCCAATGAAATTTGAGCCAATTTGAGACCTTAATTCAAGATACAAAATGATGCGATAGCTCTAGAAAACTGGAATACTTTTTTCGAGAAAAAAACCAGGGTATAAGATAATGAATTCTGTATATTACCTAGAACAAAAATCAAACTTATCATTGTCGTTTTTATACAAAATTGGACTTATGTTATTTATTGCAAGCGCAATTATTATTCCACAGATTATTAATGTTATAGCTTAGATAATATTTCCAGAAAACTGCACAGAAAAACACTTTCAATATTTGAAAACGTATTTACTGAATAACCTAATACTAGTTTCTTTATCATCTTTTCGTGTTTTCTGAGCAACGCAAAATTCATCTGAAATCATTTCTGATGATGCTATGCTTAATGCTTGGCAGCTACAACTCGACGCTGTATGATATTAGTTCTGAATTGAAGAATCTTTAGTTGGAATGTCCCCATAATATTTAACAATCCGTTGATAGATTCATAATTGCGTTATATTAATCGAAATTAGTTACAATATCGATTGTATTTTTATGCTCTATACCGCTTTGGCATTCAAAATTTTCTTGATATTGTAACTAAGCCGTGGAAGATAGTAAGAGTGAACATATTATCTCGATACATCTTCATAATAGGCCATTAACTTGTTTATTAATGTAGATTTCAAACATATGCAAGTTTTTAGCATTTTACAATGAATATTAAGAATTATAGCAACGGTGAATAGTGTTTTAATTTCCTTTTTCCGATTATAATCTCTCTCACTCACTCAAATAGGTCCCAGATAATATAAAAGTTGTTTATCAAGTTTCTTCTCAACATAGCTTTTAATTATTATTTTTGAATTGTATATGCAGTACGTAAGCCAAATAAACAGTAGTAGACCATCAAAACGCATTTAACCAAATTAGCAATCAAATTAACTTAATTATATTCATTAATAACCAAATTAGTATTACAAATATACCCAAGTCCCTTTAGTACAGATGCAATTTCGAATTAATTTTTCATATTCTTCCTGCTTTTTAATCCTATTAAATTTAACAATGAGTCAAGCCATCAATTATTTGATTATGATGATTCAAAATTAGAAAAAGCACTTACAGAGTAAACCACAAACCATATGATATAAACACAACAAAACATTTATTTTCAGTTTTGTTGATAATCAATTAAACACCCAGAAAATTCCGTTTATAAGTGTTACACTATGCACATTACTTAAAAAATAATAAGAATAATGTCTTTTGAGTATACTGTTTCATTTAAAAGTTCCGAAAAAATAATTTTTAATGTATGAAAAAATGTAATACTAAACCAAGTCCTAATGGATTCTTACCCTTTAAAATTTGCTACAAATTGAATTGAGAGAAGAGTAAATATTTAAGACGGCTTTAATGGTCTTATTTATCAAAAAAAGAACAAGAAAATCCTTCTTAAGAAAATGATATAAAAACGAGAAATCTTTTCATTTCAAGAAAACAAAGAACCAGAAATGACAGATTACTTACTACAGACTTAAAGTAAAATATTTCAGTAAACAAAATTTACTGTAAATTATCGCATATAAGAATTAATTTAATTTAAATTGCCTAGTTTCAAAGTGTGTGTGTTTTATATATTTCCTTATGTTTCATCTCCGAAAAAGCGTAGTCCAATTGTGGTTATTACAACGTCAGCTAGTTCTATTTTATGTCAGATACGCCTTACTCACAAGATAACATAAACCTTTTCTTATTTAATCCTTGTTTATCATGCTACTCCACATTTTGCCAAAACAAGGAGGCATATATAGATATAATAGAACGTGGCAACGTTTGTCGTCTTAATCAGATAAAGCAATTTGCTTATCTGATTATAAGAATAAAAAATAAATGAAGGAAGAATTTATTACAAATGATACCAGCAACAAGCAGCAAATTAAAATAATTTGTTTCGGTTATTTTAGTTTGAAAAGTCAAAATCTTTAATATTTTATTCGTCCAATTACAGATTAGATGACACAATAATAAAATAAATATTTTTCAATTTTTCTATATTTACAATGTAAACTGAAAATTATTTTATGCCTTTCGTTATTTGTGCGGCTATCTACCAAATAAATATAGTTTCAAATCATTTTTACCGAATAAATCAAATAAATGTCTGACTGATAAATATAATTTACCAGGTGTGTCGGTAATTACTTTCAGATTTTTGCAACATATTTCACCAGTCATATATATGGCAATGGTATAATTTAATACATATGTTACTTTATTCTACTGACATTAACTTCAAAACTAAACAAATTACGTTACGTCTATGAATTTTTGAAAATATCGAGTTTTGTGTCTGAAAACATACATTAAGTTTTCTTGTTTCATCAAAAGAAAAATGCCGATGAAAGTTATCATTTGCTGATAGAGACTTGCTCACTAAAGTAATTTTAACGTTCGGGACAAAGAGCAACCTGGTAGACCGAAAACGTTTGATGATGCAGAATTTCAGGACCTATCGGATGAAGACAAATTACACACAAATTTAAAAACAAATTGGAGGAAGGGATGAATGGGAAAGATCCAAAAGATCGTCAGTAAAAAACATGAAAGTAAGTCATTTCTGTATCGAATAGTAAGGACGATGAAAAATGGATTCAGTTCGAAAATCCCTAGCGAAAAAAATCATGTTTATCACCTGTCAATTCGCTTTGGAGAACCCACAAAATCAGGTTCTCTCATATATTATATACTCTCATCTCATATATTATATACTGTTAATACTGTTCGTTAGCGACCCATCGTACTCTCCAGATCTGGCTCCATTCAACTAGCATCATTTTGTATCGATGTATGTTGCATCGATTTCGAAGAAATTAAAAAATGATTCGATGAATAATTCAGCTCAAATGAGAAATTGTTCTTTTAGAATGGCATCCATAAAATAAATGATTCCTAGACATATGTCAGGGTTTTGATCACATATGATACACAGGGTTAAATTAAAGAAACTCCTTCCTTATATTTCCGTATTTCCACTGCTTCCTATATTTTGAGTTAGTAAACCCTTACAATAAACATTTCACTTTAAAACAAGACGACGAACTTACCAAATTACATCCAATATATTCAGGAGTTCTGCAAAGCAGTGTACTGGGTCCGATAATGTATCTCCTATATACATCCGAATACCGGCCACAAAAATCACTATTATGATAACACATGCAGACAACGCAGCCATCTCAGCATCTTACGAAGATCCAATAACCGCATCAAAGAACATCCAAACATACCTTGATAAAATATAACTGTTGCTGAAGACATGGCATATTAAACAAATTAGAAGGACATGCCCACCAGTGAATACCAATAGTTGTCAATTTCCCTAAACTTAGGATACTAAATGCCTTGTTGTGCATCAAGACCGCCGCCTAACCTGAAAGAAGCACATATAGACACCATACAACCAGGTTCCAAAACAAACCATTGCAGTCCATTATCGATACTCCGTACTATGTCTCTAATACAACGCGATATCTCTCTAAAAGCCATAACGAGTGTAATTCAAAATGTTTATGTTAAGCACTCTAAAAGGGTGTTAGTGCACCCCAATATGTTCGCTAATCAGCTAAATGTGTGATGTGGTAGCAAAATGCGTGAACTAAAATATTTACACCATCCGGTCTGGTTATAGGGCATATATAGAATTAAGAATAACATATAAAATAGGACTCACTAATTAAGATAATATTTCACACAGGATATCACTTAATATAGCCGTCAAACTGCTGTTATTTAAAAAAAAATAAACTTAAAAACTCATTTTCGTACCAAACTGTAGCTATACATTGTTTCCAAGAACACTAATGTGCAATAAACTAATTCTAATTGGCTTCAAAAGAATCCAAAATATAAATAAAATTAACTAAAAATTAAATTATTAGTATTAGCATTAATTATTAGCACAATAGTGGTAATAATGGTCAGGAAACGTCAACCCAGAACAGGTTTAAAAAATACACATAATAAAATAATCACAATAATTTTGCTTAAAAACGCACTAATAAAACTAACCTTCAAAAATATATTATCTCCAACTACCACACATTCACAATCCAATAAGGTCTATTATTGCAAGTAAAATAAATACCTAAGGGTTTATTTCTCTTAAAAGGTGTACATCAGGACTCTTAGAAATGAAAATGTTTTTATAAAGTTTTAATTAAATCACACCTATTTAATAACTGAAGTATATAAAATTATAGAGTTATTGCAATTTTCTAACATAGTCCATGTCTTGTAGACTAGTATTAATTTCCTTTTTGGGACAGGTGATAAATGCGCCAAACCTGAACATGACAATGTTAACATTAGCACGTTCCACTCAGTATTTGCCCAGGCCGCTATTAAGATTAACGTCCATATTTGGACATGTAAGGTCCCCAGCTCTCAGCGTCTGTCGTAAGGACTCCCATTGATTAAGTTTACTTTCCGTATCGTGAGTTTCGTGAAATATTTTCCAGCTTTAAATGAATTTCTTTAAATAGTACAGTTAAAACCGTAAATTGATTTGTGGGTTAACCAGATTACCAGATAAACTTTATATCCCCTACATATATCTTTTAGAAATCGTCTCCCACCACAACAATAGCCACTTGCTGTGTAGCTCTCACAAGTGTTTTGTCAGATCTCATAACGATATAATGACCTTGAGCTAGCATCCTATCCATTTTAAGTAAATATTTGGAAAAAATTTGATACAAACAAATATTTCCTTTTAAGATATATTCTTGTTATATATTTATTGATTTTGTTGACTTCTCACCCACCAAAATAAACAGTACTAACTATTATCTTTCTAATTATATCTCATTAAGAATGCTCAACATACTTGATTGTATTAAACTCAGGCATTTGCTTATGCAGAATATTACTACGATGCTTGCAGTTATTTAAGTGCTAAGTGTGGTTGCATTTGATTGGACTCCACAAACTAAATCACGTCGTATTCTCCTTGACATTGCTAATCGTAAAAGTAAAAGTTTTCGCGTTCCAGATTTGGGACTAAATAACAACAAATGTATGATACATTTACAAACTATGTTTTATCAAAAAAAGTCACCAAATATTTTATAAGTTTATTCTTGGTAAATGTTCACTCGATCGCAACTAGAATATGATTTGAAATTACTGTTAGCATGTAATAATTAATGTAATATCATATTCAGCATGTATTCCAATGTTTTCACATGGTTTTCACGTTATGGAATGGGTGTACCTATTAAAAATATCTACATTTGTATGAAATATAAATAATGGTAAAGTATTAAACCACTAAACGTTTAAGAAAATTAAATTCATTCAAAACATCGCAATGTTGCTGTATTAACACTGAGTTTTAGTCCAGTTTGGCCTTGACATACAACGAAATAGTTCTCTAGTTGGTTCTACACTCATCATCCTGTCTTAGAAATTGGCAGCATTGACTCATATCATATTCAGAAAATTTCATTAAAGTGAAAAACTAAGCTGTTAATTTCTAATCTATCTAACATTTTTTTACAATTCCATCATTTGTCAATTTCTTCTTCAATGTGTCTGATTAATGTCTGCAATGAATAATTCATGAATGTTATGACTAATCAATTGTTATTCCAACGTTTACCTTTTTACATTAAATTTTGTTGTCATATTAACTGTCAACACTATTCTTATTATCATCTTGCCATGAGTGCCCCGCACAAGAGGGGGCCTCCATTATCTCGTTCCTGTTCAGAATAACTGTTTAGAAACGCTGTCTTGCTTCGGAATTTTCAATCACCGTAATAATAAGCAGCGATTTGAAGTTCATCAAAACAATCAAAGCATTAAAACAACATTTGCCGGTTTGTAACCCCTTAACAATATTTTCGGAAGTATTTTGTATAAGTTCGACAACCGAACGACTTTGGCAGATTACTTCGGTTACACATTCGAACTTGTCAAACATCATTGTGTCTTTTTTAACTAGAATAAAATGAGAAGAAAAATATTGTATGCTTCCAACACAAATTTACAAATTGTGACAGGCTATACATTAAACATTTTGATGACGTATGTTCAAAACTTCTTTGGATAGACTATCTACATATACATGTGCATAGGTAATAATGTTAGTTTTGTTACAAACGTAAAATCGATGAAATATCATTGTTAGAAACACATTTGAATTGCTAAATGGCCTTTAAAGTTATTTACAAAGATATTTCAACGTTTTTAAAATTCACAAACGGAAAAGCTTATAGACGAGAGAGACGTCGATGAGCATTCCAAGGCGGAAAAATATTTTCCTGGGATAGTCGGGCACGGCTAAGCGATAGCGCCCGTCGTCCTGCCGAAGTGTCTTTCGTTTAAAAGTTAGTTGGGCTCGGGCCAAGATCATTTCGCTTGATAAACGCTTTAATCCTGATATGAATTGGGTGAACCTCGGCTTTCCTTTAGATTACGGAATGATTGTACTAGGAACTGCACGTCAAACGTCAAACACTAAACTGATTGCAATGTGTGCTGACTAACATTTGAATGAATTATTTTACATAACTCTCAAAATATAACCATACCATTTTTTTGAATATATAATATAGAAAAATTAGTAAAAATCACATGGAGAAATGTCTGAAATATTCCGAGGCCCGAGGTTATCTTCGCCGACCAACGTTTACTTATTTATTCTTTGACTTGATACCGTCGAGGTTGAAGGAAACGCCGCGCTCACATCACGCCATAACGCTGTTATCGACCCAAGGTCGCCCAAAAACTTGAATAACCGAGAGAATTGCGCTTTTGGCAGTTCGAACCGGTGGCAGTGCGTTGCCGCGTGTTTCTTCGCCTCGACATCCTCCCATCATCATCAACAAAAACCAGGAGTGATACTTGAGTGAGACATAAATGTGATATTTTTCAGTAACCAAATTTTCGTAAAATGAAAGTTTATATTGCTGTATTATAGCGAGGTGTGTAATTAGAACGAATGCTGTACAAGTTTCAGTGTATGCATTGGATTTTATTGGAGGTCAAGGGTGTAGACGTAATATTAGACAGTACTGACAATTCTCCAAATTCTTAGATCATTAAGAATAATAAAATCAATAATAAATCACTGTTTTTTCACGTGTTGGATTAGTTCGATGCTAGATATCTTAGGTACGACCTCATGACCATTATGCAACATGATGATAATAATAGAAATTCAGCGAGGTAATAAATAAATATATAGCGAAAAATTCTTGTAAAACTAGTACTACCTTCTAGACTGCACGTCAAACGTCAAACACTAAACTGATTGCAATGTGTACTGACTAACATTTGAATGAATTATTTTACATAACTCTCAAAATATAACCATACCATTTTTTTGAATATATAATATAGAGAAATTAGTAAAAATCACATGGAGAAATGTCTGAAATATTCCGTGAATGTGAAAAAAGGCATCACCTCATAATCAATTTTTCTCATAAAGTAGAATAAATGGATAAAATGATTCTAACAGGTTTATTATACTCTACAAAAGTTAACATAATATAAATAATAAAGCCTAATACAATGTCAATTTATCTTACTGGTCAATGAGTCAAATTCTTCAAGTTTAATTTTACAAAATGTACAATGGTGTGGTTATGATCCATTGATGTCAAAAAATAAAAAAAAACGACCTCGAGTACCAAAAAAGTTCAAAGACAATGAATTGCAAGACTTCTTAGAAGAACAAGCAGGTCAAATTCTTGATAACCATAGCTAGTTTGCTGTGCATATGGTGGGATCTACAAGGTGTAGCGTATTGAACGATTTTGCAAGAATTGTGAAGAATATTCCGTTGCAACTTTAAAGCTTTATTTAACAAACTGTCGGCCGGAACAAGTAGTCAGAATTTTTGTTTCTCTGTAAGGTTGATTTTTTTCTTTTTTTTAATTATAGTATTTCTCCTTAATAACTTTATTGAGTACTGATTTTGGTGAAATTATTAGAGTAAATTGCTTCAGCCTCCAAGTCCTTAGGGGACCAAGTAATACGATTATATACTTTTTTATTAGTCTATGGTATTTTTTAAATCCATTATTCGACAAACTTCACTTGAATTGAACATTGAATCAAAGAGGGAATTTTCATGACCAAAAACCTATATTATTTCCGAAAACTTTCTAAATAATCAAATGGTTATTACGAACTCACCAAAATCGGGCATATAAAAACACTCTAGATAAAGTTACTTTAGAACAAGCGGATCTTAATTTTGGAAAACGAAAGGAAAAATTCAATAAACCAAATTTTCCCTAAAAATTCATCTCCAACTTACAGTATCAAATATTTTAGCTCTCAAACGTTTACCGACCTCGAAGTGTCAGTTCTATCGAGAGTACAACCAAGTAGAAACTGCTAAAAATTGCTTCCAACCCGAACAGAGAGGAACTTCTAGTACTCTTATACTCCTAAAGCCTAGTCTTCTGGCTGATAGCGATTCTTAAAACAACAAAACATCAAGGATCGAGAAAAGCATCACCATTATCTTAATGAAATCTGGTCTCAACCAAAGAATTATACAAATCCTAAGTTCTCAAGATTCATTACTTCTTTGGCTACATAGACATCCAAAAGATTACAGTCCAAAGGTTCCCTGTGGGGTATATATAGGAGAAACTGGGAGATAATATGAAATATGGACAAACGGTCCAGTCAGCTTTGGCTAAATATATAAAGAAGCGCTGACTAATGTGGAAGCTATTACTTTAATTACTTTTATTAATAGCACATAACACTACACATAATAATCCATAATCTAACTTTTACTAAGCATACAAAATATAACAAATTTAACATATTCAACCATAACTATAAACTGACAATGGCAGCTGTTACGAGAGGATAAGTTTTCTCCTAATAAGAAAATGCCTCAAAAAAAGATTAGGCCAGATGAAATTTTCGATGAATAATGGGGGGTATTTTTCAATGGAAAGAAAAAATGGGGACAATAATGTTCAGGAAATAAATGGATTAAATTTAAACAGATAAATATTGTTATTGCGAACACTAATACAACATGATGATCTCCCATTTGACTTTTGTCGCAAATTTAATTTTTTGCGTTCGTTTCTTTTAAAAGTTTTAAAAGTATTATATTTTATAAGGACAATTCCTTGGTCGTATGTTGTATCGATTCCAGATAGTACAAAATGTATCTATACGAGGGACTATTTAGGGACTATTTATGTTTTAGCGTAGTAATTGAAAGAACATTAATTCGTCATTGAAAATTACTTTATTGTTCTAAAGTCATACTTTGCGTACTTCAAACCAACAGACAACGCTTATTTATTATTTACTTTAGCTTATTTTCGTTCCTCTAAAAATATCTGCAATACCTGATTTTAGAATATATAAACGGCCTTTTATTTGATAACAAAAATCATTGAGTGATAAGTCGGAATTATATGACGGAAAATAAAATTAATTCTATTTTACTGTGTCCAAATATTTCGTTAATAGGCGGAATGTATGAAAGCTCCTAAAAATTAAGGGCATTTTTAAAACTAGTAGATAGCTTTGCTTGTCATATTAGGAAAAACATTTTTATTCAAAAAACTGAAAAATTCGAGAATCACGGAACTAGCTACTTTCATCTCATTCTAAGATAAAATAATCTTAAATAGGACGAAGGATAAGAATGCTTTATCGAAAAGAAGATGTCAAAGTAAAGAATATTAAGAAAGTTATTAACCAAAAAAACCATTAATATAACTAGTTCACGATGAATCTAAAGGTTTCGAATGAAATAAAGCGCATTTAACCCGATATGGGTCATTTTGGATCGAAATATTTGCAACCCTTTATGTTTAGCCGTTGAAACACTAGTGCCCTGTGTCATCTACGATCTATTTAAATAGACTAGCGAGATCTATAATATATGATTGAGGCCACATTATTGGAATCTTATCCATAATATTATACATAATCGGAGGATGACCTTTATATTCTAACTGGTCCAGAACATTTAATTCCACCAACAAAATAGTCTTTCGAAAAGAAGAAGTTACTAAGACTGTAGTAAGGGACTTGTGAAATTCGTGATTCTATGGATTTCCTTCAATCTAAAAAATATTAAATTAGCTTGAATAGGTCCGAAGAAAAATCCGTTAAATATAAATCAATTGCAAAAGAACTGACCAAATACTTTCATAATATATACAGACACACAGTTTTTAACATTTTACATTAAAAAAGTATGTTAATTAGTCTGATAAGTATTTTTAAAGAGTCGCGTAACTTGATGTAGGATACTGATTAAGAGTTTAGTTCCAACGTGCGGATATCGAACTACTGCTTCTTCTCGGGAATCACGATGATGTCTCTAAACTTTAGAACAATATCGCAGATTAAGAATGAAAGAAAAACTTAATATAGGTTATCAGCTATATCGTTAAAGCCCGATACCTACTTTCTGTCGTCCGATGTCGTCTTATTTTTTACTCATGCAAATATTTAAAATTGGCTTTCAGTATTTTTAGTTATATGTATTTTGAAATTACGCTATTCTATTTCTTGGGTATTAGTTTGCACAAATCAACAACAGTATTGTATTATTATTTTTGCATATTATTAATACTCTTTGGTATAAAAAATGATTTTAGGCGACTTTGACTTTCGTCGATATATTGCCTATCGACAAAGCGTTTCAACATTGGAAGTAAATTAATTGACACATACGGATAATCCACGTTGTAAATTGTAATATATTTTTTAAAATTATTAATTTATTACATTGTTACTAGTCGTTTCCGACTAATCTACAATTTGTCTCTATGATAACTTAAATCTTGATATATAACTAGAAAGACCCATCGGCCCTATCTCAATCTCTGGTGAAATAATGATTATACATGTCACTGCTTAATTTTTTATTATATGCACAACACTACAGAATATCAGGTTTGGTTTGATTCTTTTGAGTCTGTGTCCTACTCTGGTGGTATCCAAAAGTTGCAATACTTCAATATTCTAATGAGAATAGAGCCTGCTCCCTTGCAATTATCTTGATTTTTTGACTGACTGTGAGTATCTGAAGGTCTCGATGTACAGTATTATGATGTATGATGTATAGTCAGCCCTATAGTATTTGTGTGCGCCCACATTACTTCTCAGGACTTTGTTCTGAAAAATGTGTATTTTGTTTATGTTACATTCCCATAATTGAACTCCGATTGTCCATATATAGGTTTTTAGTATTTGCTTATATAATAGCAATTTATTAAGTACTGATAATTGTGATTTTCTTCCAGTTGTAATATATAATAGAATAATATTTACTATTAACTTAATTCGTTGAAACACAATGTTGAAATCACTAAAAACAACACAAATCATATTTAAATGACACAATATTCTGAAAAAGGCCGTGGCCATTGTTCAAGACGTCAGAGAGATAAATTAGAAAAATTGTTTAGAATGTTCGTAGGATACCGTATAGTTTCAGAGTGGGTGTGGCATACACACCACCTCAAATAGGGCGAACCAAAAGGTTCGCAAGCATTCACGGTATGCATTCACGTTATCATTCACGACTAATAATTAGTACAAATTGGCATATTAATATCGATCCGTATGATCGACAATAGTTCGGGTATTTATAGTATTCTATTGTATAGTAACTGTATTCATAAGTAATTAAGAAACAGTTTACATTTATTTATAAAGATACCCAGAAACTAATTGATGTCAGTTACGTGAATCACTGACATCTCCAAGAAGAACTTATTTTTGATCCTAGTGAACCAGCGTTCCGGAAAATTATTTTATGAATTAATCAAGTAATTCAACAGCCATAAATGTCAAATTTTCCATTAGAAACGTCACATATGATCTGATAATAATTAATGTTCAAGGCTCAAAATATATATTTTCGACCTAATAGTAAAAAAATAAATATTAAAGATCAAAATTAAATTTATTATTTTTCAAAATATCTCCATTAAGGTCAACGCACTTCTCCATGCGTTGGAACTAGTTTTCGTAATACTCTTTCCGCTCTTTTATCTATTTTGTTTTGAGCTCCATCATTCTTCACTTGTTGTTAAACACCTGCTTATGATATACCTTAAAGATGTTTTTTAATATCTCCTTACACCAATGGACACAAATATTTTTTGGGTATTTATGGGTTGATGTGGGTTCTGACATTTTTTTTATTAATGTCTTAGAACTTCACCAATCTGCCCATGGACCTGCCCATGTAAAAGTAGAAGTAGCTCTAAAAACTTATAATTGAAATCTTATTCTAGATACTATTTTAACTTATTCTACAATCTATCCTAACTTATTCTAAAGACTATTTTTACTTATTCTAGAGATTATTTTATCTCACGCTATGTATCTATTAATCAGTTCGTATGGTAGTTTGCGTTTGAGCCTACACACTTCACTGCCATTTAACTGTTTGGCGAGTGCATTGGGATGAATGTTAGTAGTCTTTCAGAGTAATTCGAATCACACTCGTTATGGGTTCTAAGGGAATATCGCGCTGAATTAGTTTGTTGGAAACGTAATATGGGGCATCGACGATAACTCGCAATACTTTCTTCCGAAACCTCTGGAGGATAGCTATATTAGATTTGCTAGTAGTACCTCACAGTTCAACACCATAGGTCAAAATGGGCCAAAGTATTGGCTTATACAGCAAAACCTTATTATCTGAGGATAATATGGATTTACGCTTAATCAACCAATACATTTGGTTTAGTTTAAACCCAAGCTGTTTGCGTTTTGTTACTATATATTTTTTCCACGTTAAACGTCGATCATATGGCGTTGTCTGCGTATTAGGTTGGGTCTGGCTGTTGGTTATTCCGTGTGCGTATAATATATGAGGATGTTGTGTTGGCGAATTAGGTAAGTTATATGGTATAGGCTGTCTTAGTGACTGAAAGTTTTTTTTTCTCTCAGTGCTAGATAAAGCTTTTGTTACAACGTTTTATGGACTAGGCATCCCCTATAATTTGCAGCATGGTAACCGTTACAGTTGACTCATTTTACTTTATCGTCACGTGTTTTGCGCGTGTAATCATTTGTCTCATGCTCTCCTGCGCATTTCACACATCGATATAACTTTGTTTTAATAACATCTTTATTACATATGCTTAGTACAATCTTAATTATAAGTTAATTTATTACTACATTTCATTTGTACTTGGATTAATTCACAAGTAAAATAAGTGCGAGATAAATACATCAATACGTATTCCTCAATTATAAAATTATAATAACTTAAGCTATAGTTCACACTAAAGGTATACACTTTATATAAGTTCGTATGATTTGGTTCGCTTCAATCTTCTAATATCCTGTGCGTTGTCTATTAGTTGTATTGCTTCCACGTTAGTATGATTTAGTAATCTTCGTTCGTGCTTTAAGGCTAAATCTTGGATAATTTCGCAAATACATTTTATTTCTAGGTCATCGTGCAGTTCTTCGTTGCTTACGTAGCGATAAGCATTGATAATTAATCGAGGAATTTTGTTTTGACAGCGTTGGATGACTAGTTGATTTGAATTTTTAGTAAAACCCCATATTTGCACCCCATAGGTCCAAATTGGCTTTATGATTTTTTCTCTTTGATTTTAGATCAAGTTGAGAGTATCTTCCGACTAACCAATATAGTTGTTTTATTTTGGTTCTAATGTGTTTTGCTTTTTGTCTAACATGATGTTTCCAATTTAATTTACCGTCAAGATGAATGCCGAAGTATTTAACTGATTCTGCTTGAGGAATTGGGCATCCATATCGATATAACTTGCGACAGTATGTTTTGGTATGCCCATATGCTTGGCATTTAGGACATTGTTCACATGTAAGGACATTGTGGTCCATATATTTAATCACATAAATATTTGTATTAATTTATTTGGGCTTCAAGTTAATATATAACATTGGCAGTGGCTCTTTGGTTGCATGATGTTTAATATTGTGTATATTTACAACTTTGTGGCCTTGTTCTGCTAGGGCTGTTTTAATTCTGTTTGAGTATTTGATTTTAATAGTTTTTCGGACTTTAGTCGAACCTTGTATATTGTTACTGAGGGTGGTCTGGTCTGTATGTTTGGATGGGGTTTTGAAGCCACTAATCGCTGATTTTTGTTTTTTTTTCGGACGACTCGTTCTTCCGGGCTTAATCGTACTCAATCACTTAAAAGTTAATTAAGATTTAAATCTTTAATTTAAATTTATGCTCCTCATATTTTACTCGCTCGATTTATCGTTCCGAAATTAAGAAAGAAAATTCCTAGAAGGTAGAGCCTTGTTTATAAAAAATGAATTTTAAATTTCACATTCAAAAGTTCACGTTTTAAATCACGTTATCACCCTACAATGGTTGAGACTGATTTTCACTTTTTATGACCGGCACTTTTATAACACCAATAGTAACTCAGATGTTTGTTACTTCAGTCACTACAGAGTATTCTGAAGGGTACATCTGCACTCTGCGGTGATTTGAACAGAACTGTGGATTCCAACATGAACAAACTATCATACTGTATTGATAAGTAACATACTGATGCTCAAGGAGGCTCCAAACTTACGGTATGTCACATGACGATCTCGCATCCTAAAATCATATTATTTCGATGTTTTCTGGCACAATAGCCGATTTTGGAGGTATTTCACAGAATCGAATATTGAATTCTTTGTACCAGTTTTCTATAGTGCAGTAGAATGACACTTTAACCACTTATAAAAAATTAAGTTCATCCATACACTATTCTCTTGATAAACCATACCGAAAGTTATGAAAAATAATTGCACGAAAATGTCCACTAGTTAGAATGTTTCAAGTTGTACACAATTAACCCCAATTTACACCAATTACACTCAAACTACAAAGTGTCCTAAAGAAGGTTATGTTGAACAAAGCCAACATTTCAAGGGAATACGTCAGATGACATCTGGCAACAGTTAATGTTAGCAAGGCCAGAATTATAAATAGCAACCCTAATACTTCATTATTAGGTTCCTAAAACTTTATCAGTATTATTAAAAATGATAAGTATCTGAACTATATTATATTTCAAATTTCTTTAATATTATTAGAGATGTATTTTAATAATCTGAAAACGATAGATATCAAGATATCAAGAGATCAAGATTAAAATGTCACAATATCTGTCACTAATTAGTTCAAACTAATAAACCAACAGAATGAAAATAATGGCCTAAGATCTCAAAACAATCATAAGGGCTTCATTAATTAACAATGTCATGTTAATTATCAAATAAAAATCTCCCTAAAGACATCAAATTATTATATTTTCTTAGACAGCAATATTTAAAAAAGTTTTTGCACAAGTCACGTCTTTCGGCAATCATCCTTTTTAAGACCCTCGAAACTTCTAACTAATAAATATGAAAATACAAAGTTATCTCCCTTCTCTGAATTTTGAATACACAGTCAAGCCACAATACCAGAGCATCGAATACAGAAAATAGTCTGTTAAAAGTAAGATCTATAGAAGTAAGAATTTATATGGAAATCAAATTGTAAATGGAAATGTCGTCTCGTAATAGCGCCTAAAATAATTTTGTTTTTATACGTTAGTGTCTTTTATACATAGTGTCTATTGTGTTTCGGAATATCAGAATATTGGTATATCGCTTGATTTATCTTATGAAATTGAATTTTATTCAATGAAGCTCATTCGTTGCGAAAATTGACAATGCTAGAGATTGTAAAAGCTCAGAATAACACAAAGAATATTTTAATATTATTAGGCAATTTATTTTTAAATAAGCGTAAACAATATTTTCTCATTTATTAAAAATCTATCTTTTCACAAACTGACAAGACGGTTTAGTGGTTAAGGCGACAAGACAGTCCTCCTACTATTGCGATAGTCCCAGGTTCAAATCCCGTCGGGGTATGGTTGTATATTTATATTTATGATGGTCCATAAGGCAGGAGTGCTAAGCCCGACAAGGAAAATAATTTAAGGGCAAATGTATAGGCAAGTAAAGGTATTATAAGATGGTCTCTAAGTTGACCACTTGTCAGCTCGTAGGCTTAATGTCATGTACCGTCGTTCCGGAACCCACGTTAAGAATTAGGCGCAGTCACTAAATCCAAATTCATATATACCTATTGGCCAATTAATTCAAATGTTTTTGTCTAAATAGTATAAACACTTAGCCAAAGAAAAATAATTAGTTTTTTTATGTAAAAAATGTTCCCCCAAACACATCTTGATAAAATACAACTAGAGCTGAAGACATGGCGTATTAAATCAAATGAAACAATATCTATCCAACATTGTCTAACATTTACTATGCGTAAAACATGTTCGCCAGTTAATATCAGCTATTGTCAACTTTCCCAAACTCAGGATACTAAATATCTTAGTATGCATCTAGACCGACGCCTTACCTAGAAGAAGCACATACTTGCTAAACGAAAACAACTTGGACTTGCAAATTATATCAAATGTATTGGCTTATCGAGCACAAATTCAGTTTATCACTAGATGACAAAATATTGCTATACGAATCAGTATATAAAACCGATGTAATTTAAATGAAATACGAACGTAATGTAACGAATGTAATTTAAAATGTTTGTGTTAAGTACCATAAGAGAGTGTTTGTGCATCCCAGTGTGTCCGCTAATCAGCCAAATGTGCGACGTGCTAGTAAAGTGTGTAGACTAGAATATTTAACACGATCCAATCTTATTAAAGGACATATATCGACTAGAATAAGACTTATTTCACACAGGAGATCACTTAATAAAGTGATTTGCTACATGTCATGTATATACATGACATATAATATAATCATAGGAAATGCGTATTACCTAGCGGGCGGATTGTTAAACCACTAAAAGTCATAATTTAAAAAAAAAATTAAAAGCGGGATGTCATTTTAATCTAAACAACAGGCGTTACAATAGATATTCTGAATGAACGATTTGAAGGTATAATTAATTTTCACAAAATAATGTACATTATCCACCAATATCATGCGATTTGACTCTGTTTCTATGGGATTTTATAAAATGGCAGATCTTTGCTAATATGCAGTAACAGACCGATGTCTTTGAAGTCAACATAACCTAATCATTGAACCACTTGAATCTAACGACACCGTGAGGAATTGCAACGGACGCTATCTATCCAAAGAAGTTTTATACATGCGTCATCTAAATGTGTGACGTCAAACCGTCGCAATGCTATATCAACTCTGTGTTTTAATTCAATTTGGATTTGACATACAACAAAATTCTAATCTAAATAAAATAATTAAACAATCATCATCATCATTATCAAATATAATTTATTTTAACATTATAGTAAATCTAATGCATATATTATCGAAGGACGTAATACTACAATTAAGTACACAGTTATAATAGGTTTGGGTTGTGTTTGATTATATTTACATTGAACTGTTCCATACAACCAATGAGTTGGAGTTCTAGGCGCGTCTTTTATGTAGTAATATCCCCTGAAGTTCTATCCATCTAATTAACAACTGTATAACCAAGTAATTATTTTACTTTCATTAGAGAGCATATTTACCTTTTACGCTTTGTTCTTGTGTCCTTCAGTACAGTGTCTCCCTGTAAAAGCACTTTGGATATCACTGTATTTCTCCCTAGTTTGTTCTGTTAATACCTGTTACATATTTTTTGATTAAACTAAATTTAATCAGTGCATTCACCTTAATGCATTTACCAGATCTACAAAACGCTTACTATTCTTTCTCTCATCATAAATCTTTTACAGTCTACAATAACATTTCTTACAATTATCATATATTAATTAATTAATAATTATTAATTAGCTCACCTTTAGCTGTTTCCACTCTCATCACCCTGTCATAGAAATTGGCAGCACTGAATCATATCATATTCAGAAAGTTTCATTCAAGTGTAGTTATTCAGCTGTTAATTTCCAATCTATCAAACATTCGACAATGTTGTGTCTAACAATGTCTCTGGTCGAGTTCATCTAAACCGGTGTTATTAACTAACGTCAAACTATTGCCGTTTCCAGCATGAAATACAATATATCGGCAATGAAATATTAATAAATAACTGTTGTGTGTTTAATCAACTGTTATTACAACAATTAGTTTTTTGCATCAACTTTAGTTGTCATAACACTATTTTTATTATCATCTTGGGCACATTCTGAAATATCCATATCTCATCTAAATACATAAATTGAAATAATAAGTACATTGGACAATGTTGTGTCTAACAATGTGTTTGATCGAGCTCATCTAAACCGAAGGTGTTATTAACCATTCTGTTTCCACTATGAAATACAATATATCGGCAATGAATTATTAACACATTATTATTAACAATTAGCTTTTTTCATCAACTTTTGTTGTCATAACATTATTTTTATTATCATCTTGGTCAAAAATTTACCTCTCTAACAAATTTTACTGACAAGAGGGGGTCTCCATTATCTCGTTCTTCTTCAAAGTAACTGATTAGGGACACAATATGTTCTATCTGGCTTCGGAAATTTCAATCAGAGTAATAATAATCAGCGATTTGAAATTTATCAAAACAATCAAAGCATTAAAACATTTATGTTTTGAGGAATTTTGTATACATTTGGCAACCGCACGACTTTGGCAGGCTAGTTCGGTTACACATTCGAACTTATCAGACAACATTGTGTCTTTTTTTACTAGAATAAAATGAGAAGAAAAATATTGTCTGATTCTAAAACGAATTTACAAATTGTGGCAGGAAATACATTAAACATTTTGATGACGTATGTACAAAACTTCTTTGGATAGACTATACATACATTTTAAATTAAAGTAGAATTTATTGTAATATTATTCTCATGAGTTTGAGTTGTCATCATAAGTCCTTATCTAAAGTGCACAGAAATATAAATCAACTTCGCTTAGGCTGATACCAACCAATATCTTTGATTTTTAGGTCAAGTTGAAAGTATCTTCCTACAAACCAGTGGAGTTACTTGATTTAGAGTCTACTAGATCTTTAGATATACTCTGATTTTTGTCTAATATTATGTTTTCAATTTAATCTGTTTCAGCAATCGGGCAAAATTAACTTCTACAGATATGGTGCTATTAAGCTGCATTTTCCAATTTCTGTTTGTAGATTTTGTCGACTGCCACTTTTACTTTTTCTATAGCCTTAGGCAGAGACACATCTTTTACCATGATAACTATGTCGTCGGCAAATGTTTATTTATGTCCATCGTAGATTCTATATCATTAGATTGAAATTATTTAGATAAATGCTGCGTTTTTTCGTTGCGTGGAACCTATTCATTTGTATCATTGTTAATAGGCAGTTGCTTTCCAAAACAAGTAATATTTGTCTACTTCCGGGCTTACTTCACCTTTCGAAGCATTACTGTTTATATTCTTTAATCAGTTAATTTGTCTGATTACTAATTCTATTAAGTATTGTTTATCTGAATTATTTCTAATTCTCCACACTGCTCTAGATTTTCGTCTTTCTTATCAATTCCTTTATTTCGAGGGGGTAATTTACGGAGATAATTTACCTCATATTCTAATTTCTCTCTTGATATTAGGGTAGTTTCTTTTGCGCTTGGTCGAATTTATTCAATTAAATTTCATTATTAGTATATGCATTATAAGTCTTGTTAGTAAGATTAAACTTTTTTGTTTTCTTTTCAGGATTTGGTTATGCAAAAATCCAGTAGGTAATAAAAATCCACTTTATTTCTGTCGGTGGACCAATAAGCGGGTTCACGCCCTGAACTTGACGAAGAAACTGAAAGATGAAATTGATGAATTGACTCTGAAAGATAAGATAAGATGCTAAAACACGTTACAATTTTTCTCAATAAAGCCTCAAAGTTACAAAAAACCTTCGGAACTTATTTGTGTACCGTATATGTCATATTAAAATATTCGTATTAAAATATACATTGTTTCTAGAGACGATACTTTATTTTAAAGTTAATAAAATTTAAACGTAACATTTTCTCACTTAAACATTATATTCAAGATATCCCACTGACATTTATTTAATGAATTGCAGATAACTGGGACTGGAACTCGAGAACATTCTGCTGTCAGGAGGACGGATGCAACGCCAGCGACCGCCTGTGGCACTCTCCCTTCGTCACCGTGTCACTGATCCTGGTTCTTCACCTGGCACAGCGGCTATTCCACTGAGACCATCACCGTCTCACACCTACAGGAGACGGCCTCAATGCGATTTCATCGAACTCGCTTTGGCTGCCGAGCGCGCGAATTGAACGAACTCTTCGGATCCCCAATCCACGGCGACCATCGAAAAGACCGCCGCGGGTTCCACGTCCGACTAACCTGGATTATATCTAAGTCGTTCGTCCTCCCACCCCCCACCACAACATTTTCCCACCTCCCCTCCCCTACTAAACCGGATGTAATTTAAGATCACCATAGGATATTTATCACAATAATGAAATTCTAAATTAATTTAACACGCAAAATAGAAATAGGTACAAATATTCTTACTTACACATCGTACAACATATTCGATCCAGCATTTAAAATCAGTGTATCATCTTTAGAGTCAATTGTTATGTATTTTGTTCCTTAGATAATATAGTTACAATTTAAAATATCTCATCAATTTTACAAAGAATTAATTATATGTTCATCGAATAATTTTATAAATAAATATGCAAGATGACTTACTAGAGATAATAAATATCATTACATCAAAATTAGTAAATCACTGTTAAAAAATTATATTAAGTAAGTAATATCGTCAACCTAAAAATCTCCGTTTCCGACCAGAGATCTATAGCTTCGTAGATATATAGATCGTCTAATAAAATGTTAAATACAATAAACTATATTTATAGTTTGAAGACATTTGCAGTCATTTGACAACATGGCCCACCGGTACCAATACAAATCGAGATTTTTAGACCGCTCCGACGACATCAGATAGTATTGTATCTCTCATTAAATAAGGAGAAGGATAAATCCGTTCTGAATTTAAAAAACTAATTTTACGATTTTACAAACTGCAGTTGGCAATAGATTCAATATAATCTATGACGTGTATAGGCTGTTTTATTGGGCGAGCTATACATCTTAAATAGCAATAGTAACAATAACAGCGTTTAAAGATATGCAACTTTCCAAAACTGTTAGGTTGACAAACAGTTTATAAGCGAGTGTTTAATATTATTCATTTCCGAAAATGACTAACAAGGATAGCTAAAAAGAAATATTGTAAACATAGGAAAAACGAAAGCTTCTAACAACTAAATGTGACTGGGATTCAATTCTAGGTTTCCATAATTTTGGTATTGGTATTTGTACTATTTCTTTTTCCCTACAAATATCTGCACTCATGTTTAACTAAGTTGGAAACATTCAATTTATCAAATAATGTCCTTAGTAATTGTTTACATTATTAGAAACGATGCCGTTAACTACTAATATCGAACAAAAACTAAAAATCAGATTTACTTACATCAGTACTTTCGTTAAAATAAAGTGAGATAACATACTCGTAAACTGATCTATAACTTCAAGGTTCATGCGTGCCAATGGTTCGTCATCGATGGTGTAGTCAATAACTGGTTAATATCATGCAAAACATATCATATACATGGATACATCGAAAGCACTCAACAGAGAAGGAACGAGAGTATATATATAGGACGAGCAATAATAAATTATTTATTATCTCGCGTAAGACACCCTGTATAAATTATATAAGCAGTTGTTGTTTTATTAAAAAGTTTATAAGAACTCCGTGTAGTTGTTAGTTAGATTGTATTTTAGTTCGACTAAATTATACAAGCCACCTTCCCTTAAATATTTAAGAGAAACAACACAGGTCGTTTCCTAAATTCTCGCAAACCTTGCAGTATGATATTTCCCCTTTTATTAGAATTACGGAACATTTTAGGAAGGACCCTGTCATTATATACTGATTAAATTTTAATATTTAATACTACATACGTGCAGTAAACATTTTATAGATATAACAAAGCTTGCAGGACCTTTCCAGTACTGGGCTTTCGATACTACTTACAAAAGGCTAGCAATATTTTTTCTGTATCTTAGTAAACTTTGACATACGCGCGAAAGCCTTTCACACTTATCCTCGACTCCATACGTAATGGAGTGACAGTTAAATTAGTCAGCATCAAACCAAATATAACACACACATTCTTCTTTATACGCAGTTTCTTGGTGTTTAGCCTAAATTGGATATTTTAAGGACACAAGCGTTTGACTCATTAAACTTTGTGCATGAAAAATAAAAACGCACCCGAAAACTCTTAGTCGTCTCGAAAGTCGGGAAGGAATGCGAAAGACGATATATCACCGTAGCACTCAATTTCCACGAAAATTAATAGTTTGTAATTACGTCTAGGTTGAAAAATAGGGTAGCCTTTAAAGTATATAAATTGAGTCATTTGTCACATTCTAAACCCCTAAACGCACTATTAATTTTTCTTCAAACGGATAAAAGTTAACCTGGAAATTAAGTAAAACGTACACTTTCATGTAACAAAGTTAAATATTCTATTGTGCCGTTTTGCTAATATTTATAATCGTAATTATGTTAGGTTAAAATCTACTGTTTGACATGTACTTTTATTTGTTATAGAGCTTCCTAATAAATGAGTCTTTAGATATTGCCCTTGTTTTATTTATAAATTAACCACCTAAACAGTTATCAGATCCAACAAAAATTATCTGGCGATTAGAAATTAACCCTAATTTCTTTTATAAACGAATCGCTCTTAAAATATTACCAAACTAATTTGTAATTTATTTATAAATAACATTATAAACAGAACTTTGTTGTTTAATTTATTCTATGAACTTCATTATGTTAAATTTAGTTAAGTAGAGATTAACCACCTAATCAGTTCTCAAATCCATCAAAAATTAAACATCATAAAAAAAAATTAAACATCTGGGGATTAAAAATTGACCTTGTTTCTTACCTAAAAGAATCGCACGTGAAGTATTGTCAAATACTTTTTTTCAGGTTGGCCAGTTGTTTATTTGTCATTTTTGATCGTAAACTCTGTACTTTAAATAATGTAGTTTATTTATAACAACATTGTGAAAAAAACTTTGTTGCTTGATATTGAATTATGTAATTAGTTGAATATATTATTTAAGAGTAGATTATTAAATGCGTAAGACTGTTCAAGTAATAGTCCCAATGTCGAAAAAAATAATAATAGGGCTGACTAAGGCTAACTTTAAAAAGATCTGTATTATGGTTGATAATTTACTTCATTTCTGATACCTCTATGAGTCAACAAAAGATCGAAAAAGTTTAAAATTGAAAATTATACTGGAAGATCATCGTATGAGAAACAGGGAGATAGCAACCAATCTTTATCAGAAACAGCATAATACTGCTATCGCTAATTAAATGCTTTTTCAAAGAACTATTATTAAATATCAGGCAACCAACCAAAAAAAAAACAAGAAAAACTCGACCAAAAATTAAAATTTTGTCAACCAATTGATCCCCTCCAAATAACTTCTTCAAATATCGATATATCGAGTTTTTTTCAAAAAATATTGGTCGATATTTTTTTGACCAATTTATCGATATATTTTTTAGCTGATATTTTCCCATAAAAAAAAAATAAAGATATTTATTACAACTAAACATTATAAAATTTAGCGTATTTTCGTACTTAATTTAAGTACTTTTTAAATATTATATATACTTATTACAATACAATAATTTGCAATAATAATAATAATATATACTTATTATTGCAAAAAAAAATCGATATTTTTTCTTCCGATATATCGATATTGTTTAAAATATCGATATAGCGAAATATCGATATTTTTCTCGCCGGCTGAGACCCCTACTTCAAAGATTTGATGAAGCGCTGTGGTGTACGTATTTCTATAGATAGAGCATTTTTTGTAAAATGAATAAAATAAATATCAAGGTGTAAGTGAACCATTTTCTTTTTCTTTGCAAATAAGAATTATTCTATATCTATAATGTATATATTCATAAAATAATTTATATAGAGTTATTTCATAATAAATGTAAATAACTAAATAAAGAATTGTTGTCAGATTTAGAATCTGTACGGTTTGCGGTAATAAAACTCACAGAGCGTTCAAATTCCCAATCCGACTACAGTTATAAACGACAACTTTTATTTTATATAAAATAAACTATTTCTTTATGAAGAATGTATTTTTGCAGAATTGGTGCTACCACTGCATTTGACAGTGGCATATATTTTTAGTGTCAAACGTCAGCTATAAATAATCATAGGGTAATAGAGAAAACTCAATAGGTATCTTTGGTCAAACGTTTGGCAACGTCCCATATCCAGATGGTGTTGGGATCCCCATTCTAGTGAATTGATGGGTTAATTTAAAAATATATTATAGACACCTGCTCTTCAACAGATTTTATCACGCGGATGCATCACGTGACACCATGCCATCACATTTGGAACCATATTATACCATATCGTATTCATATTTACATATATTTTTATATACATAAATAAATAGGATGCACTAGAGTTCTATATTTTTGTTTCATTATATTGAGAACAAATTCCTCATCCTTCTCTGTTATAATTTTGATAACTTCTTTAATCCAAAAATATCTCATATACTCAATCATACTCTTAACATAATAATTATAACACATGACAGAATATGTATGTTTATATACTTTGGAATGTATATTTTTGACTCCACGACTTCTAATAGACCGAAAACAAAAATCTAACTTGATTAAGTCGCCTTATACCGCAATATATTGATTTGAATAGTAGAATTTATCTTCATATTTTTTATATTGTTCCATTTGAATACATTTTGAGTTTATACTCTGGCCAATGTTATTACAATTATCGCCGATCTGTTGGTAACAATATGAAAAATAGGCTACATTTCTAAAAATGCAATATAATTTTATGTATAAGCAAGAGCCCTATGTATATGGTAAAAAAAGGCTGATTCACACACCACACAAGCTCAATCTAGACAATTTGAGGTTTCTACTTGACCTATATATTCTTTAAATAACAGTCGGAAACTGAAAAGAAAACGATGTCTCATTATTTTGCTTTCTGTACACACCTCTTAGAATAAACATACATTATAACGAACTAATTTGAACTATAATTTAATCACGAAAACGTAGAAAATCACACCGTTCTTTATTTGTGTAAATGGCGCCGAAAATAAAAACAAACACTATAGAAATGAAACGAACCAATCAAATTCTTTTTCGGCTCTCAGCATAGCGATACAAACAGGTAGTAAGTTCAAAGTAGTGACATTTGACGTTGCGAAACGTTTACCCAAAATTGCCTATAAATTTAAATCTCCATTCCTTCTAAGCCATTGCATTCTGAAAAAGGTTTGTGTATTTCATTGATGGCATCAAGTAGAGAAACTTGTTGAAAAACCAGGTTTTAACTTTGGTTCCAACAGTAATTCAATGTTTACCAGACGCAAATCAATCTTCGATTTTATTAACATTCGATAATTGGTTTCCAGGCAAAAGAAGAAGTATTTTCTATGGTTGATGAAGAAAAATGGATATAATAATTCCCAGCGCAGAAAAAGCATGAGTTAGCAGTGCATATGGTGGGATCTGCAAGTTGTTGATGTATATGTATATTACAAGCTGCTAAAACCGAATAATACTGATACTGTTCTGACGGCATCAATTGAACAAATTGGACGACGCATTGTTACCAAAAAGTGCAAAAATATACTTTTACAGCTCGAATGGGAAGTTCTTTATCCAGCCTACTAACCATACATAGCCTCTTCAGATTACTACTTGTTAGATAGGTGCAATACGATTTGGCTGGCGCAGAGTCTTGAAATGCTGAAATGTGACAATGCCGACCCAAGAATCCAAAGAAAGATAGAAGAAAATTGCATACAATATTTTATATAATAAATACCTTTTTAAGATGAAGAATTTTCAGAATACATGCACCTAATATATACAGATAAAAATTAAAGGTAAACAATAACATTGGCACAAACAGAAGACCTACTCTCTATATTAAAACCATCTAACAATTGAAGGAAAGGAAAAATATATTTGATTCGAAACTGGATATTCAGAAAATTACCTTTCAACATTATAATAGTTTCGGTACAAGTATTCTTTGTCGCATTGAAAACACGGCTCTGAAATAAACATAGGAGTAACGTACTGTCCACCAAGATACAAATTAACACAACAATATAGCGATTTATTTTTAAAATTAGGCCCAAGGTTTATCGTTAAAGGAGATTTTAATATTAAACAGACAACCTGGGTTTCACGATCAATAACAACTGCAAAAGGACCTAGTGGAAACCTAGTGGACATAGTGTGAACCCACTTACTGGCCCACTGATAAAGCGCTTATAAGTATAGACGATCTTGAGCAGCAAATCCGAAATATAATTGAACAAATTCGTTCTACTGTAAAAGAAGCTACCCTGATATTAAGAGAGAAATCAGAATATGAGGTAAATACCCTAAATACCCCCTTGAAATCAGGGAGTTGATAAAAGAAAGACGAAAAGCTAGAAGGAGTATGGCACAGAACCAGAAAGGCTGTAGACAAAACAATATTTAATTGAATTAGTAATCAGACAAATCAAAATATTAAAGAATATAAACTTTGAAAAATATGTAAGTGAATTAAGCCCAGAAGCAGACAAAGATTACTCGCTATGGAAAGCAATTTGGAAATTTAAAACAACAACAGAAACAGTACTTGGAACATTTGCCGACGATACAGTTATCATGGCAAAAGATGCTGTAGAAAAAGTAGCGATCGTCAAGATCTACAAATGGACTAGAGACTAGAACATACAGTTTAATAGCTCCAAATATGTCCATATTAATATTGCGTTGCGGCGAAATGACAAAAAAACTAATTATATCACTTGAAGGATGCCCCAAGCGGAATTAACTAAACATTTCGGCATACATCTCGATGGTAGGTTTAATTGGAAACAGCATGTTAGACATAAAGCAGAACAGATTAGACTCAAAGTTAAGCAACTGTACTGGTTAGTCAGAAGATACACTCAACTTGATCTAAAATCAAAGTGATTGGTTTATCAGTCAATCACAAAGCCAATTTGGACCTTTGGGGTGCAAATACGGGGTTGAAATAAAATATCAAACCAACTAGTAATCCGGCGCACCCAAAACAAAGTTCTACGATTAATTACCAATGCGATAAGCATTGGCACGTAACCAACTAAGCTGCACAATATGAAGTGTGCCAAGATTTCGTTTTAAAACATATAATACATACATAAACATATTTTATACAAATAAGGTTGTTAAATCACAGCAACGTGGAAGCAATACAGCCACTGTAAGCGAAACCACACGAACTTGTTCAGTGCATAAGTGTATTCTTAATTTTAGCTTAAATAGTTTAGTTTTATTTTAATTTAGGAAATTAATCCGGTACTCGCCTTGCTTGTGTATTAATACAGTAGTAGTGTAAGTATAACAGAGCAGTAGTAATAAATTAATTTGTAAATTAAGATTGTAGAAAGCATATCTAATGTAAGATGTAATTAATTTAAAAAAATATCCTTTGAAAGGTTAATAATAATTAATACAACGAATAAAATGAATTAATAATTGTTAATTGTTATGTAAAAATAAAATATTTCCCGCGACGACTGTTTGCCTTATTTTTTCTTTTAATAACATAAATACCAACAATGGTTCGTTAAACAAATACATTGAAGTATTTTTTCGTCTGTGAATTTGAAACTCGGTAAGGCCAGAAAACATGTTCATACTAATTTCCCCAGGCCATAAAAAAGTTTTCGGTGCTCCCAAAAACCCTAACAAGGCCGTTTAATGCATCAATTTGGGAGATACAGGACCCCTTTTAAAATGTCCTGTGTCCTTAAAGCACAGTTTGCAGAAAGATTGATCCAATCAATATTAACCATTTTACACTACATCATTTTTCCTTTTCAACCTTCTTAAATTTAATTTCCACTAAAATTATCAATTTTTTATGATTCTTCTTTGATTTATTTTTTCCACATATGAAGATAAATACCCAGGAAGAGTAAAGAGAAAAATCGAACTTATATGTTTTTATCAAGAAACAATTTTCAATCGTTGTCAGAATGCAACCAATTTTGCTAATTATACATTTAAATTTTGTCCCATATTTGGAAATATCGATAGTAATCACATGTTGGGGCTCTAGAAATTATTCAAACGGACCAATATTGTCCGGTCTTAGATATTCAAAACATGGAATATAGCCAACATACAACCTTATACATTATTAATGGCCTGAAATAATTTGCAATTTTAGGTGTCAAATAATGGTAATAATTACTAAACCTATTTAAAATCAATACGAAGCTAATACAACAGCCAGAATGAAATTTTATAAAGTTCAGTCAATAATTATTATAAAATCACATTTACTTTATAATCCAGTAGATTTGTAGTTTTAAAATAGCATGTTTGTTTAAAACCTTATTTTGCCATATTCAGTTATTTATGTATTTATCATAAAATATTTGTACATCAATGATTATGAAATAATTGTTTAAATTCCAACTGCCTTTATTTCAAACATAAAAGCATTCTACAAATAATTTATAAAATAAACTCCACTAAAACATTTAAACTCCAAAATTATTTAAAAATCATTGAATGGGTCCAGGAAACTGCGCAAAATCTTAAGCTTGTATGGGAAATTCAGTTATTCAATTATTTGAGGTATTTTGGTATAATTCGTTTTTATTAATTAAATTTACCAGTTCATAATCTCACATTAAATATAATTTTGAAAAACATAAAAATATGATAAACAATTTACAATTATTGTGCTTTATGCCAAACAAAACTTAAGAAGAGATGTCATTGTACAAATGGTATTTTTGTTTATAATTTGCAGTGAACAAAAATAACTTGAATACTGAAAGAAAAGTCATTCTGATTTAGATGAAAATAACTATAAACCTCAATAGAAATACTGTTATGAAATTTTCTATTTGTCATATAAGATGTCGTTTAAATTATTTGATTGTCTGTTATATCCTTTGTCTCCAGTTCTTCTCTATTAATTCGCGTACATCAACTTTATGGAAATTAAATTCAGATCGCACGAAAATTGTCGAAGGACATTCCACCAATGACGATGCTTCTGGAATTAGACCGATACCACAATACGTAGTTCATCAGGATCCTTTATTTAACATTATCACATCAACCGAACATTATGGTAGTACTTGGGTTAAACAAAATGCAGACAACTTTTGCAGTGATTGCCCAAGTGGACTTTCTTTTGCTAGGTACAATATAATACTTCTTGAATAAATATATTTATATGTTTCAATTATATTACAGCAATAATAAAGATAATACGACTAGTGTTAATAAAACATCAAAACCTGAGCAATCCCAATATAACGATAATTTATCATGTGGGAAACCTGCCAATTTTACATTTTATGACAATTTAGTTGGAGTAATGAATAGGTGTGTATTAATACAAAATGTATTTACTATGTATGTTTCACCTATTTTAATAGGAATACCCATCCATCATTAGTGGAACCTGAAGCCATGATAGAATTTATTAGAAAGTATAAATTCAAACCTGGAAAACCTTTTGATTTAGACATTTTAGCTAACAAGTTGATTCAAATTAAAAGAGAAGTAACCAATAAATTCACAGGTTTTTTAAAGTTTATAATCTCTTGTTTTATAATTTTAGAAGCCTAAGTCAGTATCTACTTACCATCAGTTAGGTAACTTTTGGAGAGTAAAAGGTGATCCCAAACAAGCCATTGAATGTTTTCGAAAGGGTAATGTATTGAGACATTCATATATGAAAAATATGTATTTGTGGTCTTTGTAGCATTGGCTGTATCACCCCATAATGCTGAGATTCTTCTCAATTTGGCCAAAGTGCTGTTTCATTTACAATATTTGGATGATGCCATATATTTGACACGTAGATCATTAGAAGTAGCGCCACCAGAAAAGGGAGCATGGCAACAGTATTTTACACTAGGAGAGATATTTAAAGCTTATGGGCATTACTATGAAGCTCAGATACATTTCCGACACACCCTGGATCTCAATCCAGGTTTCGAACCTGCTATTAGGATGCTAAAAGAGATGGAAGAAATACCTTCTTCACCAATGCACTTTTACACTATGGTTATCATCATTTGTCTAGTAAATATAACAAAGTTTTTAACAGAATCATAAAATAATTTAAATCTAATTTTATTTTAGGTCTTGGCAGTTCTATTAGCAATCTTAACTTCCTTCGAAACAGATAACCAAAATGAAATTAATCGATCTCAAAAAAGCTTCTCAAAAAATTCAGGAATTAGATCAATAAGAAATTTAACTTGGACAAACAGGAGACCTAAGAGAATTACTACATAGCAAAATATTTAGCCTTAGGTAATAGTAAAGCAATAACAGTTCAGAATCAAACCCGATTTGATTTCCATCTTGGACTTATTTGTACGTTTTTTTTTTTGTTTAAATGTCGTTACTGTAAAACTAACTCATTTATTTAATATTTTTCTTTTATTTTTCAGAGCAATGAATACTCTTCCCAACTTATTTATTTTTCTCTAATACAGTGATCCACGTGTTGTTATGTTGTCGTTAAATATTATTTATTAAACCTGTTAATAATGTCTAAGGTTTTTTAATTTATCTATAATTATTACTACTCACATTTGTATTTAAATGCGTTATCTATAACAAACCCTTAACCATTATCTTAATTTTGTTCAATCTGTTAGATGCTTTTATACAGATAAATTCGCTTACCTTTAGAAAAATAAAATACTAATACATATATTGAAAGAAAAAACAATACACATACAATTGGTTTCCAAATATTTTACTAGTTAATGTTCGAATTAAAATGACGTTCAATTCAATCTGTGGTGTAGAAGGCACACAGTAACATTTTTGTTTTTGGAAAATAGGTTTATTATTTATCAATAAGTGTGAAACGAAAAGCGACAGTAAAAATAAACAAAAATAGCCTTAAACTATTCATTGGATATAAGAATTGTAACAATAATTGTGTGAGAATTGTAAAAACTTCAAGTTCTCAAGCAATTACAGTATGAAACTTAAGCAGTATCATGAATCCCTAAACGGAAAATATCGTGTTGGACAAAGAATGAAGTTCCTAAGGGCTTAAGAACGAAAACTTGGGAAAAAGCATGTGGAGGATCCTCATCTGCCTAAAAATAAAGAAAGAATAATATAACTTATTCCAATATAATATAGTATATATGTTTTCATTAAAGCCAAATGCACAAAATATATTAAAAGCCATATATATATATATATATATATTTGTGTGGGTTAAGTTACTGTTGCATATTTACTTAAATGAGGTGCAAAATTATGAAATGACAATATAACACTAAGCAATGCAACACTAATACGTACTGCCAGTATGCTACAAAGAGTCATGTAGCACCAGTCGGAAAATGTCATGTTGAACAAAAAAACTGCCCCCAATTGGCTTTAAAACAAATGTTTGCACGTAGGCATGAGGTTGGTCTTCATCAGTCTGATTAAGACAATATTTTTTACATGTATATGTAATAGATTTATAACAAAATACTAGCATTTACCTGTAATCTCCCTAACACATTAATTAATACACCACCATCAAACATTGGTTGCGAGTCTACAGCTGTTATTATCCTATTAATTTTTTGAAAAGATAAGCTCTAAAAAAACTATAAATTAGAAAATACTATAATAACACAGGGAAGTACTGACATTTAACTTTTCCATAATTTTTGGCGCCCCTTGAAGTTGTGTTCCTTCAAAAGTCATAAATGATAATTCAACCTAAAATAAAGATATATTAATATTAGACGGTTATTTAAACACATTGTTATTACGAAGAATTCGAAACCAGCAATTACCAAAATTCACTTACATTGTACATGTTAACCAAGTTTGGTCTTTGCGCTGGATCATCAAATAGTGCATAATATTGCTGTACAAATCCTTTACCTATTGCCTCATACTGCGCGTTTAGAGCCATTCCGGCAGTCTGAAACTGAAAAATAATTTAGAAAATGAATTAAAAAGGAAAAAGTGGTATATCAACCTTGGCGCTCCCTTTCCCAAATGTCTTTGGCAAATCCTTGACAAATAAACGACAGTTGAGCAATGTTACCAATATTATAAAATATTTTTAAACCTACTGAATTATATACATATTAATATAGTCAAATAATGTAAATATTGTATTAATTCAAATAAATAATTAATTCAAATATAAAAAGTAGTTCAATTGATTTATAGGTATTTTAAATATTAATACCAAAAATTTATTTTATGAAACGAAGAGATGTTATATCTATAAAATTAAATTAATACGATTAATAGTAATACTCACTTTTGGTTTTAAAATTTAAACGCACCTATCGAATAAACATTTTCCGGTAATAAGATATCTAAATTTAAGCGTTTTCCTTATTGAAACATTGAGGAATTATAACACTCCTTAACAATAACCTCAAAAATTGTATACTAACTTTATTTTAAATATAATATTAAGAAAATAATCCAAGATGTCTTTAGTAGCTGATTATAGTAGTGACACTTCCGATACAGATTCAGATGATCAAGACATAATGTAAGTAAAATTTTTAGTTTAGGTTAAAATAAATTACCGCTAATTAAAAAATGTAGAATTAAAGTCATATTCAGTTATTTGTTGAAAGAGGCAAATAGAACTTGATAAAAAATGGGTCAGCTGTCACATGTTTCAGCAAAACAGAAGTGAAAAGTGAACCTAGCGATTTTAAGACAACTCTACCTAACATTAAACTACCAGTACCTGACTTTGATAAGACAAAAAGGAGTAATGTTGAGATCAAAACATCCGTTTTTACAAATCCTTTCTTAGAAGATGAAAACGCCAAAGAAGCCATGCTTCAAAAACATGTAAAAATGGTAAACACAAAAGATGTCGTTGTAATAAATGGTAATTTGCTATAAAAAATATTATACTGCTGTTACAAAGGTTGAATTGACTAAACATTTTTTTAGGAAAGAAAATATGTTGGAATTATAGAAAAGGACGTTGTAGATTTGGTCATAATTGCAAGTATGCCCATGATTCAGATATACAGAAAACAAGTGAGCAGCTAGAAGCTGAAAAAGAAACCTCCATAGCTCAATCAGTTATATGCCAAAAATCAGCAACTGGTCAAAAGTAATAACTATGATTTAATTTTTTAATCTTATTTTATTATATTTATTTCTAGTTACACACTTCCACAACCCTCACAACAGGAAATAGATAAAATTAATGAAGACTGTGAAGAAAAGAAGAAGAGAAAACGACCAGGACTTACACAAGGCTTAGTACCTGGTAAAAAAGTTATGAAACAATATTTAAATCAGAAATCATAAAAATTAGTTTATATTATTGATGTATTTATTTGTTTTAAATACTTACAGAAAATAAACTTGAAATATATTCACAAAATCTTTATTATAATTAAGTGTTTAATTTATTTTTAAAAGGCCTATTTTTAAAATAAAAGTTATTTTAAGTTAAAAAGGTAACTTTAAATATAAGAATTTAATGGTACATAGAATTATTCTATTCTAAAATATTTAAGTAAATCTTTTGATAGGATCAACAATATTATTATTAATACACCACTGGTCTCAAATTTTTGTTTAGTATAATTTGATTCTTAACAAAAGTGAAGAATAACCCTGTTTGCATTTTGTAATTAATGCAGATTTTATATTAAAAGGAAAATTCCTTTTATTTCCAGGTAAATATTCTATTTGAAGAATATTTAATAAAAAGTACATTTTATAAGCACAAGAAAATTGATTTTATCAAGAACAAATCTTGATATTTTTGGTCTTAGAGTATAAAACAAAAATATTGCTAACACAGATACTAAATACTATTTGGATAAAATAAAGTACACATTAAAATTCATATCACAAAATAAAAGATGATCTAATGAGCCAAGCCATTTAAATTGCCATGCCCGTTTAGTTTGGACATTTTGGCGTTAATATTTGCATCTCCGTTCATTTTCGTTTCACGTGCAGGACTGTCTTCTGGACCTATAACAGCATTATTATTATATAAAGAAACTTTCATAATAAATTAAGTTTCTCACCAACAAAATTCATGTGTAAGTACTTCTTCGAAGTTTTCCAATCCTCTCGGAGAGATAAATTATACATTGAGTAATCTGGATTCCCGGTCACTTCCCGTTCTATATTTAAAAAGGTCGGTAAAGTAGCTGTTAGTTTATCTTCGTCCAAGGCAGAATATGTCTCCAAAAGAATCATACCTCTGCACCTACAAAGTGTGAAATATTACAAATACTGGATTTTTTAAAACTTATTTGATTAGAGCACCAAGAAAACAACACTTAACACGACATAAATTATATAAGAATATAAAATAAGTAGTATGTAAATAATTAACCATAAAAAGTAGGTCTCTTTTTCAATATAATTTTCTGTTAGAAATGTCACAATGACACAAAATGCATTATTGGTAATTTTAATAAGCTAAAGGTGTTTGACGAAATAATCGCGCTAATAATAGAAAAATGCCATCAAGATTATACAAAAAAGTTTTACCGTTGGTTTTAGAAAATATGGATACACTGTGTAACTTACAACTTAAATTGTGCATATATTCGCTATTAATAATAATCGCATACAACCTAAGATTAATTATATTAAGATCAACATCTTGGATTCGTCGATTTTTAATAGATGATATGTTTAAAGAGTTTTACACTGCAGTTTTACGAAATGATACAATTAAATCCATCTGTATTTTGAATAATTATCCCCAATACGTTAATAAGTATAATATAACGACAGGCTACACTCCTTTTATGATAGCCTGTGCTAACGTTAATACCCAATTAGTGACATATATGTTGCGAAAAGGTGCTGATCCGAATAAGAAGTCTAAATACGACGAAACCCCATTCTATTTGGCGTCATTTTACTATATCCAACATCGGGTAAATACATTATACTTTCATGCTTCGTCCTACTTTATAATAAAATAATTTTAGAGCTGGAAAAATGCTACTTGTATAAGAGAATTATACTATGCTGGAGCAAATTTAAACATGCCAGGAAGAAACGGTATAAACGTTATACAGTTGGCGGCTATTTTTGGACATACCTCTTTAGTAAAATGGTTATTGCTGAAGAATGTTAAATTAAATGTCTGTCCTCATCCGTATATATTAGCACAAAGTCATGGTCATCACGCCACGGCCACTTTAATCGCAACCAGTATGAAAATAAAATATTTACCCTACTAGATACTTACCTAGGGTGACTGGGTTGTTCATAAATATCTAACTGGAAATACTGATTGTTGAAAATGAAGCATCGCCTTTTCTTGAAGATGGTGAAGTGTGAATTGTCCTTTTGTGTTAGCAAGTTGATATAATCACGATGGTTTATTTGTGTTTTTACTTCGATGACCTGACCACCCGGTTGGTTTTGACGCCGTACTGTGTGGATATAGCTGTAGTACCCTACAATTTAGTCTAAGTTAATTGTTGGCTTATATTATTAGTACATATAGAAAAATAAAAATCAAAGGGTTATATTAGTGACAAAGCGTCCATTATTTCGCAGGGAACAAAAAGCGCATCTATTTGCAACATAAAGTAATAACGCTTACCTCGCTAAAATAAAATTTGAATATAGCAAATTAGTATAACAAAACAGAACTGTTAAAAAGAAAACAACTAATTTAGTCGTTTGTATTTCCTAATATATTCCCATCTTAATCATAAACAATAAAACAAATCATACAAGATATTATAAATATAATGAAATAGAATTGCCGCTATTTTGGATACGATTCATGGAACGAAATAAATAAAACAACGTACAATAGCAACATCAATAATTTACAATATAAGAATAAAAGTATCAGTATAAACTATAAATAACGGATTTTGTGAAATTTCCTTTTCTCACCTTTCTGGCCGCGCTTTCTTAACCTGACCTGATTAGGGGAATTGGATTGCAGGTAGTTGTGTACCACTTCAAAGTCTTGAAACGGTGGAAACAGGGAATCGTCTGGTAATGGACCCCTGTTGGCATTAACATATGTATTTATATTCTGCAGGTTGATGGCAAACTACTGGGTTAAATAGAAGACACTTACCTGACAAGGAACTTATGCTTCTTAGAATTGGTCAAGAGGCGATCTCCTGTATCGAGACCTATTTTATGGCACACAGCCCCGATCATTCTTCTGATTTTGCCCTCAAAATCGGTAGAATTATCTATCACGTCGAAATAAGGATGTCCTACCCAAGAAGCGGCCGCTTTCGTGTCCAATTCTCGAGCCATTTCTACCCCTTCTGACCGACAAGAATGATCCTGACGACAAAGTGTTCTAATAAAGTAGCTCTAATGCAAGCAGTAGGTTAGAAAAAAACTTACTTCTGTTGTGTAGTAATCTTCTGCCCCTTTAGCGGCCGAGACCATATGAATAATTTGATTGTAACGGTTATCCCTTAATTCGATCGAATTCCAGCTATTGTCTTTCATTATATTTTCCCATTTTTCTTTACTTATGACTAGGGTCAAATATATAACACTGTTATTAAGCTAATTAAAGTCGAATATAAGAATTGAACTTACATGCTGATGCATCCATAGCTCCACGGTCACAGATAATCAAACAATTTCGCCTAGATGTTCTGGCCAGTTCGAAAAACGTATCTTCGATTTGTAACATTGTTTTGAGCAGGTTCTCTTGAAAAATTACCCCTAAAATCAAAGTAAATTTTATATTATTTATATAATAAAATGTATGTTATATTTAATTATTGAATTCCTAGCAAATTACAACACATTATTTGATTAGAACATTCCAGAATAAACCTAAGAAATAGGTTTACATTTATAATTTGTTTTTTACGAAATGATTAAACATTCGTTTTCGTATTTATTAAATATTTTTTTTGGGTTTAAAAATTCTAGACCATGTGATGCAATTAAATATTATTGGTTAACATATTGCTAAAAGTACGGGATTTGTAATAGCGGGGTATATTAATATATACCCCGCGCGAGCGATTTAATTAAGCGATTTGAGATATTTGTAATACCAGTGACTTGTTAAAAAGACGATAACTACAACCTGTATAATGCCTCCGTTTATTGATAGACATAATTGGTATTATCGAAATAAGCGTTTTAAATAAGCAAATCATCACTTTAATGAAAATTGTCAGGATACTAAAACTTTTGCAAAAATACAATTGCAAACTCAATTATATTTTTCCAATGTTCAATTTTAATTTAGAGAAAAGAATTAGTTTTTATTATGTAATAAAAAACTTATTTTAATTCTTACCCAATCATTTTCATAATATCAACTATATCAGGTGAAGGCTGAAAAATATACCTCCATAGTTACAAAAAAATAGATCAAAAGTAATAATTATTGAATCATTTTTTGTATTTTATTATGTTATTTAATTCCCGTTACACTACTGTAACCCTCACAACATCAAATAGATAAAATAAACAAAATATTTGAAGAAAAAAGACAAAACGACAAGGAATTACACAAAACTTTGTACTAGACAAAACCGTTATGAAAAAAGTTTTTTTAAGAAAATTGTACAGTTTATAAAACCATTTTAAGGTAACTTTAAGTACAATAAAATTATAATAAATATAATTGACATGAAACTCAATATAACAAGTAAACTTAACTTTTTATTAATGTTCATTCTTTTAAAACTGTATTTTAAACTCTCCTTTTTACCAACCAGGGTTTATCTGGTCTGTGCCTACTGTGTAACGTGGGCTCCGAACAACGGTTCTCGTCGTTAAGCTTACCGACAGACCAGTGACCAACTTTGCAGAAGACATCGAGTCTTTCCCACTCTAGCGTGACTGGCCTAGTCACTTGTCCTGTCCAGCAGTAGGAAGACCGTTCTGTCACCTTAAGCTTCCTACCGGCTTCCAAGCCGGTGATGATCAATATTAATTGATAAAAAGTAATAGTAATACATTTTTATTACAGTGGTTTTTAAAAGACTCGTTTTATTATTATCAATCATTTTTGTGACACTTTGCAAAACTGCTCATAGATTCAAATATCCGTATCAAAAATATCCGTGTTCTATTATATTAAATTATAGCGTTCCATTATATGACCAAAATCGAGATATTTCGGTTATATAGTGAAAAGAGAGCAACGCAATACTTAGGAAAAACCGTACGAAAGAGCTCATAGCATTTTTCGTGATTGCAAACAACTCAAGAAAAATAAATCTTAAAGACACCACTAGATTATCGTTGGAAAGGTAAACGCTGTACTTGCAGCCCGCGAACATGAAAATTGTTTACGTTTCAAAATGGAAAAATAATGAAGAATTACTTTTTATTTATTTATTTTACAATATAATTACGACAAAAACAAGACTGCTTCCCGCAACAGCATAAAAAATGTTTGAGTCACATTTTGGTCTTCCAATCACTAAAGGGATTACATTCTTGAAAAAAAAAATCAACAAGATTACAATAAGACTTTGGTACGGAACTAAACACTAACCATAAAAATGTTTTAAACCATTCAGACAGAGCTAGAGCATCGAAGAAAATCGATGAATGATCGAAGATGATGCTGTGTATGTGATGGGACTGAAAGGAATTCGTCCACTTTGAACTAATACCAGTTAGTCATATGATTGATTATTAACTCTACTGTGCACAACTAAAGATAGTTCACATGGTAATTGAAATAAAATAACCTTAATGCTAACAAAAATGTTTCTGTGGTTGGGAAGTTTTAACATTAACTTCGATTAACTAACCATTACATTAATTTTAACTCTCATAACCACTTCTGCCGTACACAAATTATAATTAAAAAATTGACGAGTATTCCCATCGACAACATTATATGAATGCATCCACCGTATAGACGATCTCTTTGTATGTTCTCTACAGAACCCTCTCAACGAAATCAAATTAGTTTCGAAAAAGAAGTATCTGAAAACATGATAAACTTTTTCAATCAAAAACCCCAGAACTTCTTCACCGATAGCATTATAACACTAACCAAAAAAAAAACAAAATATTATCTTTAATAATGGAGCATCATATTTGGTTTAAATAATTTCTATTTCACACTACAAGAATGCCAGTTGGATTTTACTGAAAAAAAGTTACGAATTTTTTTTAGGTATTAACATTAGATCGATACGAGCATAGTCTATAATTACATTAAAATTGTCTCTCCAACCCTCGCATACCAAAACTATGCAAATAAATAAGAGGTAGCATGTAACATAAACAAAACTATTATTTATGGTAATAATATTAATTTTATATTGAATATTATTTAATATGCGATCGGAAATGTACACGCGAATGATTAGAAAAGAAATTGAGAGCAGAAATACTGAATTGGAAATAACGATGAACTCTTGACGATCGCGAGTGACACGCAAGGATAATCCCCATTTGTTAGGATGGCGTAGAGAACCGATTTTAAATTTATATGTCGCGTGTCTCATGCAAATAAAATCGCTTTAAATTGAATCAAACGACGTAATGGGAAATTCACGTGGACCCGGCGATTGTCTCGTCATACCACATGGATATATATTCATGTTACCTTCTATAGATCGAAAACGTTTATTAAACCGCATACGGCACATGAAACCAAATTACATATTTGCTTGTAATTAGATAAATTATCAGTTACAATTGAAGAAACATCTAAACATGTAGTTTTTATCAAATCAGCTAATCACTTTTATGTCATCAAACATTTTCCATATGAATATTTGAAATATAAATTAAAAAAAAAACCCGCGAGAGAAAGAGCAGCTCATATTCTACCTACGATTTCACGAAAATAATGTGAAAACAAACATAACATTAAACAAAACCTAATCAAGCACTTGGTACGTTTAAAATCTGTTGGCAATAATAATTGTGTGTGCTTCAAAATATTTTTGCGATGCCCTATTTCTAAAATTAACTGCGGGGTGTAACAGGAAATGATTTTTGTTTTTTTTTCTCTGTACGTGGAGATCTGAAAAATGCCGAGCCAACTGACCCTTGGCCACAGAGAATTTGAATAAGTTTCGTCAGAAAATTATTAAAATTGTATTTACAGATTAAATAGCATGCAAATCAAATATAACTGACAATAAATATATAAGGCAGCCAACGCAGCCATTTTAATGTATTATGTAACACTATTTTTTTATTTTTAAAATAAAAACAGCACACCCCATAAACTAAACTAAAAATTTGACAATATAAAGGTAATGTTGAGATTATTTTAAACATTCATTAGTGCTGATTTTAAAAAATGTTTAATAAGATAGATTATTAATAAAATATGTGTATATTTTGTTATCCTATGATTTTTTGTCTCACAAATACTTTTATAATTAAAAATAAAATTGTTCTAGCACTCTCTAGTATCTGCTTATATCTTTCTGGCAATGACACTAATCAAGTAAAGCCTATAATGTCTGCTTAGCCGAGCGGCATCTAGTGACACAAATCAGTCAAAATAATCAGTGAGAATGTCTGGTGTAATACAGTGATGGGCTAGGAATCCCATTTATTCCAAATAAGTTTGCATGTATTTGAAAGTTAGGGTCAAACACACCAATTGCAATAGCTTAGTAATGGTTAGTACGGCTCTGTGAGATTGTAGTATTAATTTCTCATTATCAGTCATGATACGATTCTAAAATTTTATTTTAAAAAATTATGTTCAAAAATAAATTTCTAACTGTTCACTATATGGTTTTTAATAGTAGCTTCCTTTTGAATTAAATAGAAAAAGTTAAACTCTACAAATAATAGATAAAACCCATCTGTCGCTCTAACCCACTACACTGGATGAACCAATGAGGTTTAATTAGCTTGCTTTTTTATTAGCTTGTTTATATTCGAAATATTTGAAATTGATAAAATATATATGTTATAAAATATATATTATGACTTAAGGTAGAAATAGTTTTAACTTTACAAGATGCTTTGATGTTTTTTATGTTTTGTTTACACAAGCTAGAAATGAACTTTTGTTACATTTCATAGTTGTCTCTGTTGCTCACCCTACATGTTAAAACTTATAGTGAGGCCACGGGCAGGCAAAATATAACGTATCGCAAGCTTTGGTAGACATAAACCCAAATGAAACGTGTAATAAACTTATAAGGAATGAACCAAATGAAAGAAAAACCTTCCTCCTCATTCTGATGTTTTTTACTTGCCAGAGAAAAATAAATAATTTTCTGTGAAGGGCCATAATTGGCGACAAAAATGAATTTTTTAACGATCCCAAATGAAGAAAATTATGGATATTTCTGAACTGCCAAAATTGCTACCAATACAACTCAGGTAAAAAAACACTACTAAGATCTACTATAACCAATTGAAAAGAAAAAAAGGAGTAAGAATTAATTCCTGGGCATTCAACGCAAATGAAATAAAAAACTATAAACATAAAGTTAAGTAACGATTATAGTCAAACATTGTGTGATTTAAAATAGATATTTATGTTACAGTAACATTTCCTTATATAAGGCAAAAAAGCTGACAATAGTCATAGATATTCAATAGTTTATTCACCGCCTACTTTCTGATAGGTCTAACCACGTTGAAAACTGGTATTATTTAGATTTAAAGGATCATCTTGGAGCGAATTGTTCCAAATTTTTGGCAAGTTCCTCGTTTTATATTTAGCACCAGCCACCTGATGTGAGATAAGACACGTTAATCGTCTAGTTCATGACGTATCTGTAAACGGATTTTTTTTTAAATGCATAAATTATATCCGCATCAAAAATATTGCTCGGTGAATACAATGCGTCTTGTATTTGTTCCCCTTAATCTTCGAGATAATACTTTATATTTATACAGCTTGTATTTATATGAAAGACGACTCAAAAAATAGACCATAATTTATTATGTTAATAAATTAATATGTTTACAGTTAATAAAATAATTTCGAAACAACTAACATACATAGACATGCATAGACATACACTAGTGACATAGACAAAAAATATTATAAGTAAGTATTTTAAAAAGCTGAGTTGAGAATGTATATTTATGATCAAAGTGCGAAATAAAAATCTATTATGTTGCCTTATACTCTATTTTGCTTTATGTTTTACTTTAATGAGAAATAAATTACAAAACTTTAATCATATAGAAATTTTTTTAGAGCCCACCGTCGTATTGTTTAGTAAAAACGATCTGATTTTTAAATTAAATTAATATACAAATTTTAAAAATTTTACTTAAAAATCAGGAACCTCAACTGAATGCTAAAGCCACAAATAATCATGAAAAGGTATTGACAACAAATTCTGTTTGTCTTGTGTAGTAATCAAGAATAATACCACAAGTTTAAAATAGACACATATATATTTTGAGGCAAAATGGAAGCCTTATATAAAGTCGGATTATCCGTTATTCGTTAAAAGGATTCACTTACCTTCTTCTTCGCTCAAGTCGCTGAATTTTACGCCACCACTAAAATTAAAAGAAAAAAATTAATAATCATTATTAGCAGTAGTATAGATATTTAACAAAAAAAATAGGGCTACCAATAAAATTCTCTGTTGTAAATAATAAACAGAATGCATTCAGTATCTTCTGTAAAAATAAAATATTTATAATAAAGAAATGTTTTATGTAGGCCATAACTGTTTTGCATTATTCGGTATTACATTTCTGTTAAAGATATCGCGTTTTTAGATTGAAGATGTTCCATCAAAATTAGGTCAATTTGCTACATTTCCCGGGCATCTACCTTCTTTAATATAAACAGACACTGATAAAACAAAATTACATATTTATATTAAATAGATTAAAACATTACCCACATCTATCAACATATAATTATTTACTTAGATCTTCATATAAATTAGAATTGTAATAAAAATCTTATTAATCTATGAGGTATAATACCACTTAAATATACTCGAAAACAGTGTATTAACCATCGCTAATATATGTAATAATAATAGTTTTGCAATATTGTCATGAAACATAGTGAAATTAACAAATTAAAAAGTACTGAATGAGTTTTATATTAAAAAAAAATATGAAATGCGTAATGCTGGCTAATTGACGATAACTGCGCAAAAAAAATTGAATGAAACAAATCGCTAATAAATGATTTAAATTGATTTATTTTTCTCTCGTTTCAGCGATCACAATCAAATTGAAATAGTTTGTCTGTTATAAACAATTAACGAAAATAGCTTACTACTAAATGCATAAAGAGTAATTTTCCAATGCGAAACTGTCACGCGGTTTATTAATCGAGAATGCCCTTACAGACTAGTGCCAGAAAACCAGTCATGCCAATGAATTCCAGTTGGCGCTCGTCCAATTAAACCATCTTATTGGTTAATCATGGTTCATTTAAAATTTTTACCAAAGAAAATATTGAAATCGCTGGTATATAGTAAATAATGCATTGGCCATAACCTTGATTTTATCAAAAAATGTCTGGCTATGATATCAAAAATAACTTCATAATAAAATATTTTTTATAGCACAGCTATTTAAAAATTCGTAACATTTTGTTTAATAATACTTAATAAAAAAAATCTATATTTACCTCAATAATACTGAAGCAGTCTCTGGAACTCGAAATACCTAAAATAATAAATGTATAATTAAAAATGTATACAAAAAATTAAAATGGAAATCTCACCTTCCACCCCAAATTTTCAAAAAATGTGGACAACCTTGCTTGACCCGTTGTTTTGCCACCACAGGGGCCTAAAAACACAAACACTCAACAAGTGCCTCTTTTACGAGTTTAAAATCCAATCATTGGAAAACATGCAATTTGCACAATTTACTAAAATCGATATTAACGCCAAAAAATTACCTCCTGTTAACACCAACCGGTAAGCAATCCTTTTGTTCTCACCAGGCTTCTCCATGTTTTTAACAATATTTTGACCGCAGAAGAAGGTTATAAATATTTTAAACTGCCAATATAAAAATAAAAATACTCGGAAATGTTAATCAAAATCGATTTTTTACTTGAAATAACTATGACAAAAGCAACTAATATAACGGGAATCAAAACAAACGAATGGGGCACATGATCAACGAAAATTAAATAAAATTTTCCATGATTAGGGTTCACGTTTGCACGGATTGGCGCAAATACCCGCACCGAGCGGATAACTTTTGCAAAAAGAGTCGATCCCGATCGCACACAAACTAAAAATTGATTAAGGAGTGGGGAGTGGGGACAAGCCGTTCTTCTTCTTTAAATAACAATGGCAATTGTATATAATATATTTGATATATATCAGCTGTTTGACTTAACCAAAACAGATTTAGTAGATTTACCTTGACAATACTTGAAAATGAATAATATTAGATAAGAATTTATTTGATCAAAGTTATCTTACATTTTTGCAATAATTATGGCTAACACTGGTGTGTTACCCTTTGTTAGGGGTGTGGATTTCACAAGAAATGATTTTAGTGTATACATAAAAATATAGCTTAAAAAAACAGATACAGATACATATTTTTTAGGGTGATAAATTCCCGGAGGCTGTAAGTTCGATGACGGGCGTACAATGGCTGAAATTAGATCGTACGAATCTAAAAGAGATTCCTAAAGAGATGGGTAATCTAATGAAATTAGAACATCTTTCCTTAACTAGAAATAATTTGGAGAAACTTTATGGGGAGTTAACTGAACTGAACTGTTTACGAACCTTAAATTTAAGGCATAATAATGTTAAAAGTTCAGGAATACCTTTTCAGTTATTTCAATTGGAAGAGCTGAGTACATTAGATTTGAGTCATAACAATTTGAAAGAAGTACCTGAAGGTCTTGATAAAGCCAAAGGACTGTTGGTTTTAAACCTGAGCTTTAATCAGTAAGAATTTCATGTACTTTGTGAGTCTTCATTTCTAAAATGTATTTTGCAGCATTGACACAATTCCAAATTCATTATTTATAAACTTAACAGACTTATTATTTCTGGATTTAAGTAATAATAATCTTGAAACGTTACCACCACAGACAAGAAGATTAGCAAACCTTCAAACTTTAATTTTGAACAACAATCCCTTAGGTCACTTTCAGCTTAGACAACTACCAAGTTTGGTAAATTTAGAAACACTTCACTTGAGAAAAACTCAGAGAAATTTAACAAACTTTCCAACTAACTTGGATAATTTAATTAATCTAAGTGATGTTGATTTGGCACAGAATTCTTTGCCAAAAGTGCCTGAAGCTTTATATTCTTTAACTAGTTTGAAAAGGTTAAACCTCAGTGAAAATGAGGTCACTGATATCTCTAATGGTAAATACAATTGTCTTTTAGTGTCTAAATGAAATTTACCGATTTGGAAACATTTTAGCAATGGAGTATTGGCAAAAGCTAGAAATATTGAACTTATCCCATAATCAACTTACTAGTTTACCATCATCTCTATGTAAATTACAGTCATTAAGAAGGCTGTATGTTAATGATAATAAATTAGATTTTGAAGGTATACCATCAGGCATAGGCAAATTAGGAGCACTAGAAATATTTTCTGCTGCTCATAATCAGCTAGAAATGATTCCAGAAGGTTTATGTAGGTGAGTTTCAGTGTCATATTCTGCTATAATCTCTTAAGAAAATAAAATTAATTTTAGATGTGGATCTTTGAAAAAGTTAAATTTAAGCTCCAATCGCTTAATAACCCTACCTGATGCAATTCATTTGCTTACTGATTTAGATTCCTTGGATCTCAAAAACAATCCTGATCTTATAATGCCACCAAAACCCACTGAAATGACTAAGGGAGCAGGATTGGAATTTTATAATATTGATTTTTCATTACAAAATCAACTAAGACTGGCTGGTGCTACAGTGCCAACTCCTTTACCAGCACATAGTAAGTATAGTATGACATAAACATTTCATTTATACATTTATTTGCTTAGATTCCAGTAAAGATCCAATAGCAAGAAAAATGAGATTAAGAAGAGGTCGAAGAGACCAAGAAGAAGCTGATCAAGACCAAGCAAAAATCTTAAAGGTACATTAATTTATTTTGCTGCTTGTCATTTTATTGTTGCAATTTAAACCAGTTAGCATTAGAATTACTTAAAGTATGAGTGAAGATATACTGTTCATTTTAGGGTATGAAAGATATAGCTAAAGATAAAAATCGAGTTCAAGAGGATATCAAAACTGAATCATTGAAGTAAGTAAATTACAATAAATATCTAATGTGTAGGAATTGAAAGAAATACTATTTATTTACTTTACACCTAACATTTTAAACTAGGTTTCTTAGAATAACTACTGCCATGTTAAAGCGCGAAGTAGCTTCTGTCCCTTCTAAAATAACGACAAATGTGGCGTATGAGGCCGTTGTCTAACTTGGCCAGCTCTCAGTTATTTTGTCGGAATGGTTTCTAGAGAAGTAGCAACGATTTTTTAAATTGACTGTACGAACTATACTGTATATTTTACCCTATATTACTGTAATATCGACGAATAATACCTTATAAAACACTCGTCACATTTTAAACCATACACTAACGCACCGAACCAGTTTCATATTTGTCGCGCGATGTAACATATATTCATCTAGCTATATATAATCGTTTTGATATGCCACAGATATATTTAAATATAGATGGCATAATAGTCCTAGTTGATCATTAATAGTAGCATCAACAATGTATTCAATTGTCTAATCTTTTATTTTATTTTTGCATCAATTAGGCCTAAACGATGGGATGAAACATTAGAGAAACCACCTCTGGATTATTCTGAGTTTTTCGATGAAGATGCAGGGCAAGTACCTGGATTAACAATTTGGGAAATAGAGAACTTTTTGCCAAACCGCATTGAGGAAGTAGCTTACGGCAAATTTTACGAGGGCGATTGCTATATTGTCTTAAAAACTAGCACGGGCGACAACCAGAACTTGAACTGGGAGATTTTTTTCTGGATTGGGGAAAAAGCATCAGTAAGAAATGTGGCTTTATCAATACATCTTTGAAACTAACGGATTTTTATGCCAGTTGGATAAAAGAGCGTGTTCAGCTATCCACGCAGTGAATCTAAGAAATTATTTGGGCGCCCAGTGCAGAACTATTCGAGAAGAACAAGGAGATGAGTCTGATGAGTTCCTCAGTCTGTTTGAAACTCAGATCACATACATTGAAGGCGGACGAACTTCCAGTGGATTCTTTACGGTCGAAGATATGGTAAATATGGTACCAATTTTTTTTTTATTCTTAAAGCTTTCTTACAGATTTTCGAAACCAGACTTTATCGAGTACATGCAGCAGGACCATCGATCCATTTAGAGCCTGTGGCCATTAAATTGTCATCTCTAGATCCAAGATATGTTTTTATTTTGGATAAAGGTTTCAAAAATATTACTTAATTAACTTAGATAACTTCTTATATACTAATAGCTAATGTTTCAGGGACAAAAATATTTATATGGAACGGTAAAAAGGCAAAAAACACACTGAAGTCGAAATCGAGGTTATTATGCGAGAAAATTAATAAAAACGAACGGAAAAACAAAGCGGAAATAATTGGTGACATTGTAGGAGATGAAAGCAAGGAGTTTTGGGACACTTTAGGATTATCCAATTATGTTTCAATTCAAGATGCAATCACTGTTAGGACCCTATTATTTTTTAATGATAAGGTTAACAAATAAATTTTTTAGGAACACGTGGATTCGAATTTCATGCCGGTTGCTCCTCGTTTATATAGAGTACAACTAGGAATGGGATATTTAGAATTACCCCAAGTAGAAGTTCCGCATGGAAAATTAGCTAATACACTTCTGAAGAGCAAAAATGTTTATATTCTAGATTGTTATCTGGACGTATTTGTCTGGTAGGCATTAATTCCCCGCAATATATTATGTTAAACATATTTATTTAGGATCGGTAAAAAGAGCACCCGTTTAGTAAATGCCGCGGCTGTTAAGTTATCGGAAGAATTATTTAATATGATCGATCGTCCTGACTATGCCCTGGTCACTCGAGTTAGAGAAGGGACAGAGCCTCAGGTAATAATTATATTTAATCGGAAACAACTCACTAGTTCGTTCCTGTGTAGATTTTCAAGTGCAAATTTATGGGATGGGATGAAGTAATTGCTGTCGATTTTACTCGAACAGCAGAGTCTGTTCAGAAGACCGGAGCAGATTTAACAAAATGGGCGAAACAGCAAGAAACTAAAGCAGATTTAACTGCACTGTTTACACCCAGGTATGTTCTATATAATTTCATTTAAGACCTACGGTATTTCCTAATTTTATTATATCCCAAAAGAAGTTAGTAAAATTTGTACAAATTCTACTAACATCATTGTACCGTAGATTCGAGATTATTTTAAGATATCTTCATAAGTCTACTGTAATTTATTAGTAGTGCATGATGAAATTTAGTAACGGGTTCATGATAAAAAGATTGTAGAGATTTCAATATGAATAGATAATGAGTTGTAGATCATGATTTTTTATGTTACTTTGCACATTAACTGCCCGTAACAATTTCCGTAAATTATATTATATATTATATGCGTATATTATATTCCGACCACTTTTGTTAATCTACGCATTTGTTATTTTATTATTAATTATATTTTGCCAATAGTTAAAGTGTATTTTACATTCCAATCATCATTAATATTTGTAAATAGACAACCCCCAATGGCTTTACCGGAAGCTCAACAACTCATGGATGAATGGAATGAAGACTTGGAGGGAATAGAAGCATTTGTATTAGAAGGCAAAAAGTTTGTACGTCTACCTGAAGAAGAATTGGGCATGTTACGGACTGTTTAAAAGCCAAATAATTTTCTAACTAATAATTTTGCAGGTCACTTTTATTCTAAAGATTGTTATGTTTTCCTCTGTCGATACTGGGTCCCTGTTGATGATACAGACGACAACGAACCCGTTGATGATATTGATGACCTCCAGGTGGTTGTATATTTCTGGCAAGGCAGAGAAGCTAGCAACATGGGATGGTTAACTTTTACATTCACCTTACAAAAGAAATTCAAATCCTTATTTCAGGTGTGTAACCCTGTATAAAACTACGATTGTTAATATCGGCGTTTTTAGGATAAGTTAGAAGTCGTTAGAACTCACCAACAACAAGAAAATATGAAATTCATGGCTCATTTTAAAAGGAAATTTATCATCCACCAAGGAAAAAGGAAGCAAAAGGAGAAGCATATGGTGGAGTTTTACCATTTACGGTCCAATGGTAGTGCTCTATACACACGATTAGTCCAAATAAAGCCTGATGCTTCACAGCTGAACTCCGCCTTTTGGTAGGACAATGACGAACTGAATTCTCTAACAAATAACGGCATGATGTTCTTTTTAGTTACATTTTAAAGGTGCCATTTGAACAAGATGATAACACTGATTCTGGAATTGTTTATGTTTGGATTGGATCGCAGAGTGATCCAGACGAAGCTCGATTGATTCAAGAGATTGCTGACGAAATGTTCAATAGTCCCTGGGTCACCCAACAAGTTTTATCTGAAGGTATCTTTAATTATATATATATATATATATATATAATATATATATATATATATATATATAATAATATATATAATTCAATAGTTCGCACTAATTAATGCTTTATTTATGTTTGAACCAACTGTAACTTTATTAGGTGAAGAACCAGACAACTTCTTCTGGCTGGGTCTAGGAGGTAAAAAAGCTTACGATAGAAATGCAACTTTTATGGACTATACCAGACTATTCAGATGTTCCAATGAAAAAGGTTACTTCATTGTATCAGAAAAGTGTTCAGACTTTTGTCAGGTAAATAAACTTATATTAATTCTAATTTATACATAAAAAATTCCACATGTTTACAAGAGTTAATCATAATTTTTTGTTTTGAGTATCATTTGAATATGGCTTAAATGCCGTTCGTAAGAATTAATTCTTCCGTGGGCACGAAATGTTTTACGGAGTGACGTAGGAGCTTGACTGGCGAAAATGTGACATATGTAAAGATCGGTCGGGTCTTTTCCTTGAAATTCTGCATTCGAAACAGCGTTTCTAAGCAAATCTTGTAGACATTTTACTGCTTTGTATGGCCAGCGTCCCTAAAATTTATTTCTATTGATTTTCTTATGTTATTACCATATTTGTTATTATATATAACATATAAAGTTAAAGCGAAGAAATTATATGTTAAAACTGACAGCTACTTATTTAGTATGTCACTGACTGGTATAATACCTACATGTATGGTCTTAAATTGTTTAGCCTGAGAACATTTACCGACTCCACTTTTTGAATTCTTAAACGGAACGCACTCTTTATGTGCCAAAACGTTTTTCAAATATAATTCTGCTCTACAAACGCTCATTCCACGGACGGCATTCGCAGCTTCTACAAGCGTTTTAAATCTCACCGATATACCAGATGCTTTTGCTTTAATGCACGAGCTATCCAGCGCTTTCTTGTAACACAGCATCTCTTGCTTTCTCATTTGTACAAAACTGATTAGTACTACACAGGTTTGACAAACGTGATTACTACAAAGCAAAAAGAAAATAAGCCACCTATGATAAACAAAAGCAGTAAAATTTTTCTATATCTTATAAACTTACTATTTTTAGGACGATCTGGCGGACGACGACATAATGATTTTAGACAATGGAGAACAAGTTTTTCTTTGGTTGGGTGCAAATTGTAGTGAAGTTGAAATTAAACTAGCCTACAAGTCTGCACAGGTATAACAAAATTCTGATTAAAAAATTTAACAAATAAATAACAACCATATTGTTTTAGGTTTATATTCAACATATGCGAGTAAAGCAATCAGAACAGCCAAGGAAATTGTTTTTAACACTAAAAAATAAAGAGTCTAAAAGATTTACAAAATGTTTTCATGGCTGGGGACCTCATAAGAAACCCCCAGAATAAAATCTTAATGGTTTCCGTGATGATGTGTCATAAAATGTGTACTAATAATTTTTTACATAGTATCTTTTAAGTAAAGAAACACACTATAATGGTTTAATACATTCAATAGTGCAGTAATGACTGCCTTATTAACAAACAGTATTAGATTTATAAATATCTTTCAAACATATGTATTAATAAATATTTAATATTTTACCTTTATAGTGTGAATATCTCATAGTTCAAAATAAAAAATTTAACAATATTTTTTTTATTTAGAACCCCTGATTTGCAAAATAAAAAGAAATGTTGACAACCCTGCTCTCTTAAATATTTATTTAACACATATTATTACATTTCTTAATCGTCATCATCATCATCTTCAGGTACGAACAAATCATTCTCCTCCAAAAAGTTTGCAATATTTTTACTTATTCCTGCTCCTATTAATAATCCTGTAGCCACCGTAAGTACTACCTGAAATCCAACAAAGATAGGGGGACAGGTGTAGAATATTAAAGCAATTACTAGCAAAAGATATAATACCTTGACTAGACCAAATGAAGTTGAGTGGGGTTCGGGTAAAATTACACCGTGTTTTGTACTGGTAGCTGTTCTATAATTTATAAGTATATTCTGTGGTTTATGGTGAAAACAACTTCTTTTAATGAAGGTTGAAATTCGAGAAGCAGACATTTTATTCTAGTATCTTGTCGTCAAGCCAAGACTGCGAAAATATCTGTGCCAATTTTGTAAGGTTATTTTCGTTCCTGACGTTAATCAGCTGATGGGTGTTCCAGTATATCTCCTAAGTTTCCATTAATCTGGATATACTCTTAACTTTTCACAATACGAATATAATAATAAAACATTAGGATATATATAAAAGAACATTTATTTATGGAAATAAACTTATTATCTATCGTTAAAATAAACATAAAATATTCTTAATATAGTTATTTTTTGTTAATAAATATTAAAGGTAACTGTTGTCTCTTTTTCCATCTCCAAAATCGGTCTCCCATAAATTAGGAACAGAATACAACAACTGGCAAAGTGTATTGTGTGATTTGGCATCAAATTCTTTGTTTGAGAAAATAGTATAATCATCAGCATCTACAGCTTTTCCAGTAGAAACACCTCGAACCTACATAGAAAAAAATTGATATCAATAGTGATATCATTCTTAAAAATCACATTATTACTTCAACCCAATGATCTGTTATAGGTGAATTTACTGGTTGTTTCACATGTACTAAAACACCGACATCATCTACAGCTTGTATTTCAAAATTATTTCCATTTGGAGATACTTTCTTAACCTTTCCCATAATACTAACAGGTTTATGTACGAAACGAACCAGCTGGGTGCCGTTTACAATGTCTCTTATATTATCCATTTTATTAACTTAGTGTTTCTGGCTAATGGGTAAATACGAGCTTAAAACTTGGCGGCAGCTAAATCATTAATTAAACATTAACATACCTCTTCTTTAACATACCTCTTCTTTTTTACTCTAGAAACATCTTGTCATAAAGTAACTGAACAAATTAGGGGTGTTGGCCATCGAGATGAAGAAAAAATATCGATATATAGATATTTTCTGAAAAAAATTTCGATATTTTTTGACGATATATCGATATCTTTTGTACAATATATCGATATTTTTTTAGCCGGCACCCCTAGTCGGTCACAAAAAAAATTATTTCGATATATCGGTATTTTAAAAATATCGGTGATCGTTTTTGATATTTTTAAAAAAATATCGATAATTTTTTGCAATATATATTGATATTTTTAATAAAACCTTTACAATTAAGTGTCAAAATATCCTAATCCTTTAAAAGTAATTGCCAAAATACACTAAATATTTAAAATTAAGTATCAATTTTAACCGCTTATTAAAAATAATTATATGGTCTTTAATAATGTTTTAGACATTTAGTTATTTTTTTTAAACATCGAGAAATATATACGGAAAAAATATGGATAAATCGATAATTTTTTCGCACACCACCAACAAACACCAATATTTATGAGTTTAAATTTTAATATAAATATGTTTTTAAATATATGTAACATATTTTTAATTTTAATCAGAAAATGACAATTTTTATGGGTGTTCATTAGGGATATCAAAAATTTTAGAATTTTTGGCCGATATTTTTTATAACGGTTAAAATTTATCAAATAAATCGATAGTTTTGTAAGCCTATATTTAGACGGTTTAGAGAATTTGACTACTTCCTAACACCAAAATCTCTTATCAAACGCTAATGCATTTTTGAAGAATAAATAATGTAATAAATTGTTAACCATATATTGTTTATTACCTTGACAACATTGTCTTATTGTTTTTATTTTTCGTGCCGTTCCGATGTTCTCTGGATTACTATTATAATCCAATTGTGGGTTATTTCAAATACTCGATATATTCTATGATTCTGTTTATATTATTATTACACATATTAAAAAAATAATTAATTAAAGTTATAATATAATTTGTCTTTTAAAACCAGTATTTTCAAATTATTCTAATTTAGTTATTATATGCTGCAAAACGAGTTTAAAAAACTTTTTTGAAATATAAATGACATGGAATCCATCACTTCTGGATCATTTAAATAACACTTTCCCATGTTTAGTTCGATTAAATAATTTAATAGCTGAAATTTTATTTTTGGTGGTTATGATCTGATAAAGCTGTTAACATTATTCTGTTTAAATAATTATATCAAAACCACCAAAAATACAATATGAATATACATATAGACGATTGAATTGGATTATTAACCATTTAAAGACTACCTGAATAGCAAAATAGATAATTAAAACCACATGGCAAAATTTATTTGCAAATATTCATTAACTGCAGTAAAAAATGAATAAAACAAATCAAATCCATTGAGGAAGTGTAAGTTTCATAGTAACATCAATTTACACTATACATACTCAATTCAACACAAAATAATCATATACTAAATCTAAACTGCTTTAACTTTTTCACAATATAAAGTTCTTATCTTTGTTGCTGCATTGGAGGAGGTAATAAAGGTGGTACTCCACCAGATATTGCACTATTGGGACCCAAGAGCATCTAAATATATACATAAGTCAATTGAAGCACTAGCATATATATCTACTATGTACCTGTTTTTGTTGTGTTCTTTGCATCTCTTCCATATTCGCCCTTTCAACTTCAAATATAACAGGAGCAAATAAAATTATTGATGTACTGAAAACAACCCAAGCTGCACTTCTTGAAAAACCATATGCTTTACAAATTCCTAACTTCGTATTTACTACAGAAGAATATGTAAAATTTCTTAATGATTCAGGGAACATCTCTGTTAAACCCCATAATCGCTCAGACAAAGTCTCAGGCTAAAATTTGAATATAAACTGTACATAAAAATGAGAATATGTTAGTATTACCTCGTCCTCCTCTTCAGGTGCCTCAATTGCGGGCTGTTTTTTCGTTGGCGGCTCTTTTGGTTCATTAACTTCTTGGGGTTCCTTTTCCAAGTCAACATCGACAGATTGAGACCCTTCTTGAGATTCCATTCCGCTATCGTTATCTTCTACAGGGGCCATAGGATAATATGATTATATATTTGCTTTTCAGATATTTTATAGGCGTTAGGTATAAAAATAAGTAACTAAGCCTAAACGAGTGATGGTCGAAGAACCCTAACCTCAAATATATATAGATATTAAAGAAGAGTTTGAGCATGCGCATTAATTTGGTTTGCTAACAAATATTTAAATTCAATATTATAGATTACTTACGATTCTTCTGTTCACTGATATTTAGAAAATGCTATTGAAAATTGAACTTTTCATTTTTTGACAAATACATCTGAATATATTGTCAATTTAAAATGAGTGCCTAAGTTGAATTATTCTTTCATTGTTTAAAAATTTTGGATATCAATCTAAATCTAATGATATATCACATAGATAAGCTAATGTCTTGTTTCATTTAATATTCAAGTATATATTTTAAACCTTCATTCAAAAGTGAATTATTAGTTGCCTATATTAAAAAGGAATTGATATGACAGTAATTTGGTATAGGTTAGAACTTATATTTTTGTAACATTTTGTTCATATATAAGTACTTCTATTAGGAATTACGTATTCTTAATAATGATTTAGTAAGACATTGATTAGTTATTTAATTATGTCGGAGACTGAAGCTTTACAAGAAGAGGAGCGGGAAGTGCTTTTATCCATTTATGAAGGAGATGGATGTTTCAAAGAAATAACACCAAATACCTTTCAATATAAGGTACAATTTTATTCGATAATACACTTAGTAGTTGTTATTTCCTGTGTTATTACAGTTTGGAGAAAGCGACACTGTCAAATCATTTCTACTGGAAATCAAATGGGGTGTCAAGTATCCAGAAGAAATACCCCAAGTTAATATGGAACTTTTTTATAACAAACATGTGTAATTTGAAATCATAGTATAAAATGTTTTCTAACTCTGGAAATAACTATATTTTTTTACAGAATATCATCTTTAAAACAAAAAATTGTTGAACTAGTCAGTAATGAAGCAGAACAATATATAGGAATGTCTATGACTTATTCATTATTTGAATTTCTTAAAGAGAAGTTTGATGAATTGATAGCAGAACAACCAGAAAGTCCAGTTGAATTGGATGTTGGAAAATTATGTATTTCTGAACAGGAACCAATTCAAGGAGTAAAGAAAGAAAGGAAAGAGCATTTAACAAAAGCACAAAAGAGGAGGCAGTGGAATCGGTAACTAATAGACTGCTGTATAAAAACAAATTAATTATGAATACATTTTATTATATTCTCTTAGAACTGATGGTAAAGGAGAGAAGCCTCGTGGTTGGAATTGGGTTGACATAGTTAAACATTTGTCACAAACAGGATCAAAAGAAGACAACAGTCCTGTTTCATAATTGTATTTTTATAAAATTATAATAATAAAAAATAATATATTTTATATCTAATTGTATTTTAAATTAACCTATTATGTTTTGCTACTAAAAGAGGTTCTGGATTCAGACAATGTGCTTGTGGTGCCTTGTGATCTGTTAGATAAAGCCTTTTTATTCTGAAAATAAATCAATAGTAGAAAGTTGAAGATGTCTTAACACTGACTTACAGTTTTTATCCTGTATATCTGATCTAAGGCATGAGGTAGAAGTGGTCTAATTGAATTGATTTCCATAAGAGTTAGATTGTCCACTGCAGCATACATTGCAGATTTCTTGATCATATCGTCCATAGATGACCTTAATTTAGACATTCTAATATCCCAAATGTCTTTGATTATTGTTCTTATCTCATCTGTTTTTGGTATATCATCAGCTGCACATCCAAGTATCAGCTTCGCCTCAATCATATAATGATCACTAGGCATTTTAACAAATGATCTACACATACAAATTTGTCAGTAAAAATTTAAACTCAGTATTATTTTAACTAACTTATTACTTTTTTCTTCTTCTTTAAGAAATTCCAGTTTTTCTAGATCCATCCAGTCAGGTGGAATTATCTTACATTGTTGTTGTTTTTTCAAATTAACAGCTACCCATAAAGGGACTCTTATTGGAATACTAGCCCTAAAAGGGCCTACATCACCTCCAATAAAATATATAGGAGCACTATTAAATGTCGGAACAATTTCTACTAACGATTTTTCGCCTAAAAACTCAACCTCGTCTGGATCCATATATCGTGCTGGCCTAAAAATATATCTTGAATAACCGTAACACCAAACTAATTTAATATTGACCCTGTATTTATTTCGTTAGGTTTTTAACATTTAACTACAAAATAAGCAAGTTTACAAAGTGTGTTATTATCACTTTATAGAGAACCAAACCTCAAAACCAATATCATAACCTGTATATGAATTATTAGGCGGGAAAGTATATTTTTTTATTAAGTTCACTAATCTATAAATCAAGAGTGAATTTGTTTTTAATAAAATGTCGGCGGAATATATTGAAGAACAATTATCCTATCTATTACCAATTTATTATAAAAGACTGTTTCCATCTTTGCCATTTTATCGTTGGTTAAGCTATGGTAAGTTTTTACTCGATAGGGTTAATGTTAATACAGCAATTGTTCATATTTTAGGAAAAAGTACTAATTTTTCGAAACGTGAAATATCGTTTACTCTAATAGGCGATATTTACTTGCGATTCCAGTCTTTTGACACACATGCAGATTTTGTAAATGAGCTTTGTAAAAGATTTCCCATTAAAATAGATATAGGATGTGTATATCAGACAAAGCCTAGAGATAAAAATATGTTAACTGCACTAATACCTGTTTTCAAAGAAGTTGTCTTTGATATTGATATGACTGATTATGATGAAATAAGAACTTGTTGTTCAGGTGCAGATGTATGCAACAAGTGTTGGAAATTTATGGCCATAGCAAGCAAAATTATTGATGCTACCTTGAGAGAAGACTTTGGTTTTAAGCATATATTATGGGTATTTTCTGGCAGAAGAGGTATATTCTATTACAAAAGTAAAGTTTTTTTTTCATTTTATATTCTAGGTATACATGCGTGGGTATGTGATGAAAGTGCTCGTACATTAGATGATAATGTTAGAAGTGCAATTGTGGAATATATGTATGTAATAAAAGGTGGTTTAGGTACATCAAAAAAGGTTAACTTAGTTGGAAATGTGCACCATTCTTTAAAGTAACTTAAAATTTAAAAATATATCATACTTGATTACACTGTAACTAATTTTAGGAGGGCTTTGTCAATAATTGATAAATATTTCATACAAAGTATATTAAAGGACCAAGATATATTAGGAACACAAGAAAGGCTCGATTGTTTTTTGAATATGGTAGATGAAGAAGTAAGGGAAATATTTAGAGGTAATATGAGGAAACTAGAGACTTCAGAACAGAGATGGCACTCTTTTGAAAAGACTTTTGCAGATTTGCAAAGTAAGGTAATAATGTTTAAAACAAGTTTTACGTGGCATATTTTTAAGTGTCTGTTTTTAGGGACAACTATCAAGAGGTGGAAGAAACATGATTGAAGAGATGAAATTATACTATGCTTATCCTCGTCTCGATGTAAATGTATCGAAAGCTTTAAATCACTTATTAAAAGCTCCATTTTGTGTTCATCCGAAAACTGGAAAAATATGTATACCATTTAATGTTAAAAACGTTGACAATTTTGACCTCAATAATGTACCAACACTAAAGTGAGAATGAGCTTGTTTATCCTTTTCCATTTAGGTCTATACAGTTCTTATTTTTAGTCAACTAATGGAGCAGATTGATCTGTACGATAAGAAGACTAAAGAACAGGATAACATGACAATGGAAACAGATGAATCCACATTAAACAAATTTAAAATCAAAGATTATAAAAAAACCAGTCTTTTAGGGCCAGTTAATATTTTTATGGAATTTTTAAGAGGTTTAGAATCAAAAAGTGAAAAGAGAAAGATGGAAAATGCTGACCTTAATTTTTAAAATATAATGTGTTCATAATATAACGTATTTATAAGTATATAATAAATTAAGTCACTATTTAAGATTTGTCTTTTTTAATTTGGATGTCCAACACTTTTTCACTCTCATAATCAGGCTGAGAGAGCTGCCTGAAAGGTTCATCATCCACGAAGCAAATCTCATGCCCATCTGGGTCAGCTAAAATAATAACTCTTACATCAGCTTTACCAGGGGTTGGCAAAGTTATCAGAGGTGTTAAGATTGTTTGTTTCTTTTCTTCAATGAGTTTTGATAAAGATTCTTGTTCATCATGTGGTATAGAAAAAGCTATACGACCATAGGCTTCTGATCTGTCAATCAAACCTGACCAAAAAATTATTGTTAATCAAATAATTCTAAAATGTCAGTATTTCACCTATTTGTTTTAGTTCAAGCTTAGCTTCATTTCTTTTAAAACCAAGCAAAGCACTTTTATCACTTTGTTCAAAAATAGTTAAACCCAGGATACCATTCCAATAATTTATACTGCTTGTTAGGTTGGAGCACCCAAGTGTCACCTTTAAAACTGGATCTAAAATTATTTCAAATAACTGTTTAAATTGCTTCCTTTTATGTACAAAAATGTTATTTGTGATGAGATTATTTTTAAAATAGCACTGAAATATTTTAACAATAGGAAATTATTTGATAATCATTAAGAGGTTTTTCAAGTAGTGATTTAAAAAATATAGCAAATGTATGATATTCTGGCCAATGTTTTATTTAAGTACCTCTATCTGTAGGTTGAGCTTGATCAACTATGCTGAATGTATAGCCTCCAGGAGCAATGAGAATGTTACCCTCAAGTATAGGCCAATTTTCATCTTTTGCTCTTTTTAAAGCTTCACTGCTCTGTATAGTTAAACTCAGGAAATCATTGCCCCGATTGTACGATTTTACACCATAATTGTACGTTAGTTCTACCACAAAATGATTATCTTCTGGGCCATATCCCACCATCGTTTTGCTCCATCGGCCATCATAAGCACTAAAATTTTATTTTTCCTCTGTTCTGATGTACATTTCAGTGCAATATATTTACCCGTTACATTGTGCCTCGCACCCTTCTTTAAACTCCTCATGTCTAAGTACTTTCATACCAAGAACTTTCCGGTAAAAATCCATTGTTGTTTTTCTATCTGGTACTTTAAAGACATAATGCAAGGCCCTTCCCGAAAACACAGTCATGATCGAGCCAAATTCAAAACACACTTTACGTGACACTTATACTTAGAGTAATGATTGAATATTTCTTTATAAATTGTACTCTACAATTAATTTAGAAGTGGGGATTCTGAAGGTTACTTTATAATCGGAATGACTAGCAATTCACAAAAAGTCGACTATAAGATTATCGATGGACAGTCACAACAATAATAATGTGTATTTTTTCTGTGTATTTTCCATGAACGGTATTTTAGGTTGCCTAAGTTATAATATATAACATGTTTTTGCCTATCAATACTGTCACTTAAATGTTAACGTTATTAAATTTACCTTAAACCTAAATTTAAATGTTATTCTAATGTTTTACCCATTGTATTATTAATATAATAAATTTAAATTATGAAGATTATTAATTAATGCTTTGAGTATAATAAGTTTTAATTATAGCATCAAATACATAAAGAATATATATATGTTACTAGACTATTAGAGACTATTACGGATAGATCCTGTTTATAATGGTTTACTACTAATATGTTAATTCAATTTCGAGGTGCTGGTACATACAATATCCCCGTGTATATCCCAAAATAGAAGAAATATTTTATTCTATGGTGGTTCATGCTATAGCAGATCATTATAGTTTTACTCTAATTAAAAAGTAATCTATTTTTGTACTTAAGATATTAAAGCCCTTATTTTTTAGTTCTATATATACTAAAAAGATAAAAAATATCTGTGTTTAAATATCTGAAATCATAATTTATACTTAATTCTCTGAATGCTATTCTACAAATATTTTATTTAAACTATTACACAGTATACCATAAAACAAAATGAAATATATTTATATAGATTTGACTGATATTGACTTTTTGAATATTTTAAATAATTGACATAAATAATAATCATTAACTGTTCCACTTTTTGGGGGTTAAAAGGGTCGCGTAGGAGTAGGGTTACTTTCCCCACTTCACCAGTCGTGCCAAAACAAAGAGCGAGGTCGCAGAATATTGATTTCTCACCCGTCAGACTCAGACCAGCCACCTATTGCGTTTCATAACAAAAACACACAACAGCTGAAAGAATATTGAATTGCTCTTGGTGATTTTAGTGTCCGGTCTGTCCCGATTTAGTTCTGTTGTGTTCATTCCGGAAACATCGGATTTTTATGTTTATTAATAATTCCACCGGAATTTGTGAAATATGTAAACATTTTTAACCGTGTGATTCGGTATACAAAGGATATACTATTTGGGAATCGATTTTTTTGACCATAATACATATTCTCCAATTCAATTCTATGTCATTGTTTTGCTGCACTGCGTTGTAAGTATTAATAATTATATGTTACTATTAAAGAACAGCAAGTAGTGAACACCTGTATAATTATAATGTTACGGAACATATATTATTTTATATTTTATAGAATTAAATTCTAAAATAAAAATAATTTCAAAGAAAAATTACCAAGAATATAGATATTTCCATATCTTGTTTGTATGTTTAATAATTTTATATACATTTTTGCATATATACTTTTGAAGGTCGAAAATGTATTTACATATTCTAACAAATTAAAAAGAAATTATTTTTAATTTTGCGCTTATATGGGATATGATATTTACTTGCAAATTTAATTTGCTGAAAAAAAAAACGATTAATTTTATTCTACATGCTTTATTATATCAATTTTAATATTGTTTTAAAATAATATTTCAATTTGATTGAAATTATATTATACGGAATGATATTCCTTATATACAATTGATAACTGAATAAAGATATTTGACAGTTAACTTGTAGTTTATTTTCCTTATTGCCATCTGGTTAGCATAAAAAAGCAAAACTTAACAACTTTTAAAATTTTGATATTTGAAGAAGATTTGAAGATTTTGATTTGATTTGATATATATATATATATATATATATATATATATATATATATATATATATATATATATTGTCTATTTTTAATAACAAACCATATAAACTAATATACAACATAACTATACTATTTATTATAACTAATAAATTACTCGTAGCTTATGCTAAATTACACCAAGAAAACCATTTCCAAAATTACATATTCTAACGATGCTATTTGTTGATAGTTGTTTCAGTTGGAAGGGTATACCTGTTATTACACATATATATGATTAGACTAGTAGTACAACTACAAGTACGATTACACCAGAGCGTAAGTGACAATGAATTTGTTGCATCTGTGAAAATATAGTATTTTCGTGGTGGATTTAAACGTAGCAAATATATTTCTACACCCTTAAATTGATGAAACAAGTATATAGTCCTTCTAATAAAACAGCCAATGGACGACATACATGATGTGGAATATTCCGCCAAATGCAGTTTGTAAAAATGTTAAATTTGTTGTCAACTTGGAGCGGATTCTTCCTTCTCATTTTACCCTAGTTAAAAAGAATATGTCAGCGAGTTAGTCTGTAAAATTCAATTTGTGTTGGTACTGGTCGACACTATTTTCAAATGTTCTCCAAAATTCTTACAAAATTCTTTAAAACGTTAGTGATTATATTTTCTATTTACGCTATATGCTCTTATGGATGTAAATGTTAGTACAATATTCCCATCTCCTTGGATCCATATTGTGATCGTAGATCGTTTTCCTTTTTTTTTTTCTGTAAATTGCTTATTGTATATTTTCAGACCAGTTAAATCTAAACGAGAATGAGCTTTTATACCATGTTAAAGTCTACAGACTGTATATGTGTTATAGCAATGATTGGGAAAATGTAAATGCTAGAGGATGTGTTTATTAATTGAAATTTATAATAAACATTATTCTATCACAACTGTGCATGAATTAATGAATGCACGAACAAATGTTCATTGAAATTATTAGGTGTTTGTATGTGTTTTGATCAGCGATATTTATTGGTGAAAAGGTTAGTATTAATATAAGCAATTGTTAAACGATCTAACCTAACTTCCGATTTCATTGCTTTTGATATTTCTTGGCATTACTGTCTTTGTTTCAACTTTTTCAAACTGGTGATTTTGATGTCAACGACACAAAACGGCCTAGATTACCAAAAAGTCCGAAGACAATGAATTGCAAGATTTCCGATATTAAGTTCTCAAGGGACTTTTAAAGCTTAGCATTTGATGACCTAACTGTTTCTATATTGTTCACTTATGGTGGAAAAATCCAAAAGGGGCGATTTCATTGTTTTCAAGGTAAAAAAGAGTTTTCTGTGGTAGATTATTCATGACCATCAAGTCTTCCTTTGCTGTTAAAACCACATGAAACCGTTATCGCAGATATACGTAAATTGAACAACTTGGATTACGTATTGTTGCAAAAAGACTAGAAATAGCGAGTAACACACTCAAAGTACTCTTGTATAACAACGCTCAGTCACATGTTGCAGAAGTCTTGAAGGATATACTGTTTCAGCTCGAATGCCGCACCCAACATACTCACCAGACATAGGCCTTCTTACTGTCGTTTGTTCAGGCCGATACAACATGGCTTGGCTGGCAGACTTCGAAATATTGAAGAAGTGTGAAAATGGATCGATGATGGCAGCTCATGGTTCTCTCGACACGTTACCACTTTGTTGGGAAAAAGTTTGGAAAATATCTTGATTAATATGCATTTTACCGATTATGCATTTTTAAAGTGGAAAATTATCAGAATACATACAAGCGCCTAATATTTGTATTAATTGATGACGGTCTTACTAACTTTGGAATATGCCTTATTTATTAAATATGGAACACGCCTCGAATATAATTAATTACGAATTTGTATGTGTTACACATAATATCATCTATATCGGTTTATAAAAAAATCTATGGAAATAATCAATACTAAATAACAGTAAATACAAAAATGTAATACTGTCCAACAAATCGTTTTTTCTGATCCATTAAACATCAATTGATTTATAAAAATTCATTAGCGTTTCAAAATTCAGCTCACGTCTTCTCGTGTCAGTGGCGTAGCGTGGGTGTCGGCCTGGGTGGAAGAAAATATTGCCGCTATTTTATTTATGTATTTCAGTTTAAAAGACTATAATATAAAAACGACTTGCTCTACGTTAGCCTAGCTAAAACTCGAGAACGGCTAAACCGATTTGGCTAATTTTGGATTTAAAATATTTGTGGAAGTCTACGGAAAGTTTCTATGAGGAGATAATATGGGATTATTCGGAGAAAATGGTAAAAACAATTTTATTATCCCAAAGTTTCACTGTCACTGTTATCACTAAGATCGACATTGTTGTTGGTTGCCAAATATTTATGGGTGTGTTCGGAAATTTATTTTGCGACTAAAAATGTTGGATATTGATTTAAATTACCGATCGCTATAATCAAACCGCGATTAGAATATATAATGTATTAAATATTGAATATAATATCTCGGCACTGACCCTTCAATAATACTTTACCATGGTTTATATTTCATACAAATGTATGTATTTTTTGATAGGCACATCCTAATTGTACGTTAGTTCTACCACAAAATGATTATCTTCTGGGCCATATCCCACCATCGTTTTGCTCCATCGACCATCATAAGCACTAAAATTTTATTTTTCCTCTGTTCTGATGTACATTTCAGTGCAATATATTTACCCGTTACATTGTGCCTCGCACCCTTCTTTAAACTCCTCATGTCTAAGTACTTTCATACCAAGAACTTTCCGGTAAAAATCCATTGTTGTTTTTCTATCTGGTACTTTAAAGACATAATGCAAGGCCCTTCCCGAAAACACAGTCATGATCGAGCCAAATTCAAAACACACTTTACGCGACACTTATACTTAGAGTAATGATTGAATATTTCTTTATAAATTGTGCTCTACAATTAATTTAGAAGAGGGGATTCTGAAGGTTACTTTGTAATCGGAATGACTAGCAATTCACAAAAAGTCGACTATAAGATTATCGATGGACAGTCACAACAATAATAATGTGTATTTTTTCTGTGTATTTTCCATGAACGGTATTTTAGGTTGCCTAAGTTATAATATATAACATGTCAATAATACTTTACCATGGTTTATATTTCATACAAATGTATGTATTTTTTGATAGGCACATCGATTCGATAATTTGAAAATCAAGTGAAAATAATGACACATATGTCAAATGTTATATAACTACGTGCTAACGATAATTTCGAATCGTATTCTAATTGCGATTGAGTAAACATTTACCTAGAATAGAGTTGAAGTATGTAGTGACTGTTTATGGTAAAGTATACTTTGTAAATATATTTCACATTTATTATTATTTAGTCGCAGATTTAGTACGTGATGACCTGACTTTGGTGGTCGAAGTCAATCAAATGTGTGACGAGCTACCCTAATGCTAACCTCAGTGATGGTCAATGAGAGACAGAAAATGATAATAGTCGTATTGATGTGGCACAATTGAATTCTGGAGTGTCACTGGAAATGAAGAAATGTAGTGGATAGGCTTAGAATACGAGTTTAACAAATTAAGTTACGATCGAGCAAATGATAATTGTTTATCAATATTGTAATGTAATAATATGTAATGTATATAATATGTTATGTATATAATATGTAATGTATATAATATGTAATGTATATAATATATAATGTATAATAATAAATATGTAATGGATTATAAATACAGCGATGATTCTATTGTTATGTTGTGCTGGTGGAAAATTAAAATTACCACAATTTGTCCCATCACCAGATGCATTAAACATTAATTTCTAAGATGGGAAATTATTCTTACTACTTCTTGGCCAACGTTTGAAAATGTAATAGACGTTTCCCAATGACGTCGTTTGAAGAAACGCATTTTGTACAGGACAATTTTATGCCCACTTCCAAGGTATATACAATTAAATTTTTTTGATAACATTCAAATTTGTATCAGAAATAAATAACGAAATCTAGAGAATCGCAAATACAAGCACAAATTTATTACTTGCTAGAAGCGTTGTTACCACTTTCTAGATGCAGATTATCAATTCTTACAAATTTATTGTATGGGCAATTCGGAAATTGATAGGCGTTGTGTTCACAATCACAATGAAGTGAAGCGATCCAATAAACTACAAACGATTTAGTGAAAATGTTGGTGGAATGGGTGGTGGAAATAGGTGGTGGAATGCATGACGCATGCCTGGTCGCGGAGACTTGCCCTGGAGTGACAAGTTGGATTATGACCCGGTTATGTGGATTGCCTCCGGGTTTATCAATTCAATAAACCGGAACCGCCTCACAGTTGACCCCTGTGGATCGCTACTGCTACAGCATTAAATTTGGGGATAGGGCACCCGCTGATCGGGCAGCCGTTATTGAGCACGGGGACCCGGCGATTCTATTGATTCGCGAACTTGAGTTAACACAGGACTGGATACTGTCGTATGGGGGCAAAAGTTACGACTGCAGCGACGGATGAGGTCGTTTCATTCTGGAGTTAACTCTTCCTTGGTTGGCGGTGACGCTGTGCTAAGCTCCCAGCATGTCGACCAGCTCGCGAACAAGCGCGTTTTCAGAAGAATTTGAGCTGAGTTTTTGTTTATGGAATGATTGAGATATGAAGTGCTTGATTTCTGGAGTGTCAGTTTCCTTATGAATTTGATTATGACAAACCATGGAGCTTTTAAGATTCTCCTGAGGAGCTTATTTTGGAAATCTTAAAACCGTTTCACCTGGTTGGGTGTAACAAACTTGAAGTAGGCATTAGATTCGTAGAGGAGTACGGACCGAATTAACATCTAAATATAATAAAAAATGGAGATGGGAAGTCTGCTAGAAGGGGAGATAAGAGAAGATAGCAGGTTTGCTATCCCCGAACTTTTCTGGATTGCTTTCTGGATTTGGGAATGCCAACCAAACCGTCGGTCGAAGTGGAGACCTATGTATGTGACGTTATCCAGCCATGAAATTGTTTCAGTGTCAATCTTAAGTTGCGAGACGCGCAGCGCGTAACGCTTCTTATGGAAAATGATGGCCTAGGTTTTCAGGGGGTTTATTTACAATCTCCAGAATTTGAACCACTTGACTGTATGATCGAGCTGCTTCCGTAAATGTTCATGATTTGAAACTTCGAACCTGGTGGCCGTGAAGAAAGCAGTGTCGTCAGCGTAAAAGGCGATGTCAATGTGCTCTTTTCTCGGCAGACCTGAAATAAAGAGGTTAAATAAGGCTGGGGCCAGCAAGGCTCTTGATGTACGCTAGCATCGATTTGTTTGCGATTGGAAAGTGTTTTCCTGATCGTGACCTGGAAAGATCTGTCCGATAGGTAGGACTTGATGAGAGCGGTTAGATAATCTGGAAAGCACACATTTTGCGATTAAACCGTCGTGCTAGATCTTGTCGAAGGCTATGGTTAGGTTCAGAAGGACTTCTCCAAGCTTTTTACGTTGGTCAAGAGCGTGATGGAGGTGTGCGGCCAGACGGGAGGCCTGATTAATAGATAAGCGGTGAGCGCGAAAGCCGAATTGTTCATCAGGAATGATGTTGTTTTCCTTTGTGAAAGAGTTGAGAGCGTAGAGTATTGCCCTCTCGGCAAGATTCGAAATGGCTCTGAGAAGGCTGATGGGCCTGTAGTTAGATGGAGATGATTTTGTTCCTTTCTTGGGAATAACCGCTACATGTGCGTGTTTCCAAGATGCCGAGATGTGTTGGAGCCTCATGAGGGAGTTAATAGCCAGTTTCCAATTCAGTTAGTTTAGTTAATAGTTAGTTTGCAAGTTCCGCGAGCTGCTTATGCGGAAGCTTTTTTAATTGGGTAATCGATATTCCGTCGAAACTTGGAGATTTTTTGGTTTGAAGTTTGGCTATCAGAGTCTGTAGAGACTTTGGAGACACGAAACGGTTGAGAAGAAAGGCTGGGTTTACTGGTCTTTTAATGGTGTTAGATTCGTTGATGACAGTGTCGTTGTCTTTAGGTTTAGTGTTCTCTGCGCGAGGGAGGCACTTGATCTGAGCCTCGTAGGTCTCTGCGAGGAACTCGACTTTTCTTGGTCAGTGACTGCGAAATTTCCTGTAACCGTTGACTTCAGGGGGGATGACATTGTGCGTTTTCCCCACGAGGCATTTGGAGACACGCCAGAAAGAAGGGGGGCCATCCAGATTTTGGTCCGCGAGAAATCAGTTCCATTTCATCGCTCGCCAAGTAAAGAGGGCCTCCTTTACTTTCTTGCATGCTCTGTTCGCCTCCCTTTTGTCTGCAGCATCAAGGGTGAATCGAGCTAATCTGCATAGCATAGTTATGTTATTGTGGTTCTTAAATAATTTTTAATCAATTTCAATGTTAAAAAAGTTCTCTCACACCTGGCATTGTTTAAGGAAATTATTTAGAATATTAGGAGTATTATTGTAACATTGGATATAATATCTTCCAGCTTGAATTTCACAATAAATTTAAATAATTTAAGTGTGTCCAGAAAGTCAATTCAGCTTGCCAATATTGCCAATATACAAATCGGCAGATACAATATAACCGACGTTAGATATATAAACTTATTGAAAACAATCACCAATTTCTACAATTATTTTATCTAATGAAGAAAACATTTTCCATTTCAACTCATTTTCACAGGAAAAGTTGAGGCCTGAGCTTAAATGGAAATTTCAAATTCTTAACATACATTTTTTCATAACTTACAGTGCCATCTGCCTATTTTATATCTGCAAAGCTCATTCCGCAAAAAAAATCCGTGCTTATTTTAATTGTTCCGAGTAATAGATTCGTTAAATATATGAAATCCTTCAAATATTTACGAGATATTATTATCACTTATTGTGAAATTTTGACGCCCCTTGTTACCCCCACTACGCTTCGCCACTGCCTCGTACCTTTCAAATAGGTAGAACGATCAAATAATATTCAATCCTTCTGTTAAACCGGCATTGTTTGCCTGTTATAGTTATGTTTACTTTTGGTAGCTTTGATTCCTACCTACAGGTGGTGAGTGAACTTCTCGGATGACTCCAGTTTATGCCGTTTGTTTTTGTGATGACTATTGTTTACTTGATTTTAGTGTTTTAAAAAATTGATCTCGTTATAAGTCAATAAACGTCAACATGATAATTAATTAAGTGAAAATATTGTAAAAGTGTTTTCGCTTTCTTTAAATTTCTACGATTTGAATTAACAATTCGCCGGTGTCATAGCGCACGATTGCTCTTTAGAATACCAACGCGCAAGGACCCAATTAAATTTGCATTTGTAGATTTGATTTTTACCGATGTTAAAAATAAAGAAAGGTCAATGAGAAGGTTAATCGTGTTAAACGTTAATTATAAGAGGCCGTAGCGTCGATACAGGATATGCCCGATATTAATTTAAATGTATCATTTACGATGGGATAGAAACAACTAACGGTTTGCTGTGTGTTGTTTCGTTCCCATTTGAGTAATTAAACTTTGTATTTTTTAATGAATTCACTTTATAATGTTATTGTACTCGGCCATTCGCTGTTGTGGCTCGGCCTGGAAAATCGAAAAAAAGAAAAGTGGAAGATTATGGTGGTAGACCATTTTTCATCCATAGTGATGAATTGACGTATAAAATTAGCAACATTTGTTAGTGCGTTAGTGTAAATTAGCAACATTGCATAGCACCTGATACTTACGTATACTTGCATTGGAACTATCGACTGAAAATAGTCGAAACAGTCGATAACGAAGAAGTAGAGAAGATCACTTCAGTAAGTGATCTGCTATACAACTTATAATCTAATATTCTTATTCTAGATACTATTCTAACTTATTTTAAAGTCTATCCTAACTTATTCTAAGGACTATTCTAACTTATTCTAGACTCTATTTTATATGTCTATTAATACACATTTCACTGTCATCGCGCACATTTAACTGTTTGGCGAGTGCATTGGGATGCACTAATAGTATTTCAAAGTACTTCGCGCTAACACTTCGAATCACACTCGTTATGGGATATCGCGTTAAATCAGTTTGTTGGACACGTAATATGGGGCATCGACGATGACTCGCCACACTTTATCCTAGAACCTCTGGAGGATAGCTATGTTAGATTTGCTAGTAGTACCCCACAGTTTAATACCATAGATCCAAATGAGCCTAATTCTTGACTTATACAGCAAAACCCTATTATCTGAGGATAATTTAGATTTACGCCCTATCAGCCAATTCATTTGGTTTAGTTTAAGCCCAAGCTGTTTCCGTTTTGTCAGTATATGTTTTTTCCATGTCAAACATCGATCAAAATGCATTCCCAGTTCATGATTATTCAATTTTACTGAGGGACATGTTCTTCTACAAAGGGTGAATGTCACAGGGGTATATTTTGTCTCATTTGATTGATGATACGCCACGTTTTCAACCACAATTCGACTTTGTTAAGATGCAGTCCTAGGTTTCTTGTGGCTGATATTGGATCCTCGTGTGATGATAAAACCGCTGTATTGTCAGCATATGTTGTAACAGTAGTGTTTCTTGAGGTCGGTAGGTCAGCTTTATACAATAGATATAACAATGGGCCAAGAACCCTGCCCTGCGGAACACCCGAGTATATTGGGTGTAGGTCAGTGTATTCGTCATCCTGTTTGACAATAAAATGTCTGTCTGTGAGGTATGATTTCAGCACTTGAAAGTGCATTTTGGGCAAAAGCTATTTCAATTTAACATGCAGTCCAGTATGCCACACCTTGTTGAAGGCCTAAGAAATATCGAGAAATGTACCGGAGTAATATTTTTTATCGTTTAAATTTTTGTTAATTTGGTAGACTAACCTATGTATTTGTTATGTTGTTCCGTGTTTATTACGGATTGATGGTCTGGAATAATAATATTTCTCTCCTCTGCGATTATTTTGAGTCTCTTAATGTATAGTTTTTTCTAAAAGTTTAGAGATTATAGGTAACAAGCTTATAGGACAATTAGAGGAGACGTCTTCTGATTTTTTCCTTGCTTTAAGAAACCTAATTATTTAAGCCACCTTCCAAGTGCTAGGAAAGTAAGTCTTAGCATGGCATTAAATATGAATGTTATTAATTTGATGCACTTTCTTGAGAGCTCTTTTAAGATTCTTCCAATAATTAGGTCAAAACCAGGAGCTTTTTTTAGCATTGATTTCTTTAAGTATTGTTTATTTTACTTCTTTAACAGTAAATTTCCCATGTGGTAGATTCTTCTCATGTGGTTATTTCTTCTTCTTTATGTGATGACATACGGAGACTACTTTCTCGTATTAATTTTGAGAGAGGAAACTGTTATCTGATCAGTTCATTTCAAATAATTTTAAATTGGCCAGTGGCAGTGTGAAAAATGGAATAGAATAATGATTTGGGAAAGATAAGGAAGGGGATAATAGATAAGGGCAGAATAGAGGATAAAGATAATTTCGTTCAAGAGAAGAGACTCATTTAAAATTAATTTTATGTCATTTGATAGCAAAGAGGAATGGCCACTAAGTATTTGTATCGTATTTTATAAATCAATATAAACCATTGCACCCTTTTCAATTACAATAATAATTTAATTTATCCTTAATTAGGGGTACTTTAAGATCATTATTCGTTGAAACTTCAATGAAAGAAGTTTCAACATTCAAAATGTATGAACAAATATCGAGATACTTAGAAAATCGAAGAAGTCAATAAAAAAACCTAATAGTTTGCAAAGATATCATAAAAGCAGTAAAAGTAGTTATTTTACTATTTATTAATCAAAACGTTATCCCTATTACATTAATAAATAATCTAGAAGAATAGAAGTCCAAAATGCTCCTATATTAATGTACTATATTTTGTTATTTATAGTGTACTACAAACCAAACATAAAACCATATATATATATATATATATATATATATATATATATATATATATGACATATAAACCTATTAGATTGCGGCTAGGACGGTAATGCCTGAATATTGAAAACCGGTGGAATGAAACAAGTTGGACCGAAAATAGTGACTGAAACTACTCAACTGAAACAGTCGATAGCAAAAAGCAGTCAATTACTAAACAGTCGATAGTTCCCAATGCTACTTATACATAATAATTACAAAATAATTAAAATTACATATACATAATAATTAAAATATTTTTCATCGTTATTACATCTATTTTTCTGGAAACATGGAGGTTAGTTGGTTTGGCAGCGATCCAATCATCGATCCATTGTCGCATTTATTCAGCCTCTTGAAACCGTATGACAACCCAAGCATGCTACATCGACCTGTGACGTAATCTTTATGTTTTGGGAATCCGCTAATAATTCCCCCTTATCATAGGACGATACATTTCTCGACAATTGGGGTCACTATGTTAAACGAGTAATACTAGATTAGAACGACACATATTTTTTAAAAATTTAATTCTCTAGCACACAGTAAAACCATTTCTTTTTTAGTAAGGCTCCTTTTTGTACATTTTCGCTTCTGGAAATAATCTAGAGGGTCTCTCTGAAGCGTTTAACTGTAGTTTGATATCATTCAAAAGCTCCATTTTCCGTAGTATTTTATCTCTATCTCTTTAATGCCTTGGCGAAATTGATTTCACTCACATTTCCCAAATTTTCCGGGAAGTACTGGAGGTAGGAATGAAGAAAATTTACTTTTATACTCCTTAGGCAATCTAAAGCTTTAAATGCTTTTAGTATTCTTTTTACAATTGTTTTACGGTTAGGGCCTTTATGATTGCCTAAAAAAGTCTCTCATGAGCCGTCTAATCTCTAGTCCGACGAAAACACCTTCCTTTACGTTTGCTTCTGAGAGACATCGAAACGTTGAAACTATCTATTTGAAACAATCTCCATTTTTGAAGGACGTTCTTTTCAGCAACTTTAAACTCCCTCGGCGGATAACTCCTTTTGATCCGGTGATTTTCTCGGTCTTTGCTATCCCATTAGTGCCAAAAGCAAGGAAATTTGTTAAACCCAGCTCGTTGTCCGAACAACTTGCATAAAGTGTTAAAATCGCCGCAGACATTGCAACTATGGTCTTCTTATTTTAATTTCCAATTTCACATTCTTGTAGGTTTCTCTGAGCTGTCCGAATTGACCTACAGGAATGTAATAGACGATAGAAATCGCCGTTGTGAAGTAGAACTCCTTTAATGCTTGTGATGAATCTATAAATCGCTGTATTTTAAACTCCTTGTGTGAATATACTATATCGCATTGGATGTTAAATGCATCTATCAAACCTTCAGTATTGAATATGTGCAGTAAACGAATCCCTAACATTCTGGATTTTTTCCATATTAATTTTGTTTTCAGCACATAAATTACATAGAAATCAGTTGAAAATGTTCAAACAGCTTTTTCGTTACAGACTTGCGTAATAAGAAAGCGCTATGTTGGGTGAGTACGCTGGTCCTTCACAACTCTTTCACGCAACATGCGGCCGAGCATAGTCATGCAAGAGGTTAAGTTACTCCCACTAAGTCTCTATTAATGGTCTTTTTGCAACTATACGTTATAATTTTTGTTCAATTGAAATCGGTTGATAAGAGCAGTTACACTTTTATTCGGTTTTATACTAGACCAACAAAACCAACAACAAGATAACGCCATAAATATGCCGTTTCGGTGTCGATGTTTATAACTTTCCTGTACTAACTCATACATTGTTGATAGGCAGTCAGTGTGCGCCGCAGAAAATTCTACCTTTGTGCCAGCTAATCAATGAAACCGCGATGTTGAAACGGTCTTATTCTATCCATCGGTTTAGTCTATCCAAAGTTATTTTGTACATACGTCATCCAAATTTGTGACATCAAAACGTCGCAATGTTGTTTGTCACCCGCCTCGTACGAGGACGGTTTTTTTTCCGGTGAATTCAAGAACATATTTTACATTTTTTGAGATATTTCAGTGACCGTGTCCATACTATTGTATATATTCAGTGCAGCTGCAACACGCTAAAAATATTTTCAATAATAATAGCAGCAAATTAATATTTAACAGCACAAAAAGCTTAACTCTCTAACGAATTTTACTGGCAAGTGGGGGTCTCCATTATCTAACGTTTGGCGGTTTATAACCTCTTATCACTATTGTTTTGAAGAATTTTGCATACGTTTAACAACCGGACGAATTTGACAGGCTAGTTCGGTTACGCGTTCGAACTTATCAGACATCACTGTGTCTCTTTTTAACTAGAATAAAATGAGACGGAAAATGTCTCATAATAAAACGAAATTGCAAATTGAGAAAAGCAATATATTAAACGTCTTGATGACGTATGTACAAAAGAACTTATATGGATAGACTATATATAGATAGCTTCTATTCTAGACTGGAACACCCGCTTAACAATAGGCTTGGTATTATATGATGATACACAGTTTTCAAACAAGTCACTATATTCACGGATACGGATGTTGGGACATATAGCATTTTTCATGATACACTTTACATTGCAATCATATGAGGCATAAGAATAAATTAAGAAAATACTAAGGTTACAGCCTTTATTACTTTATCACTAGGATCGCTTTATTTTAAGATTGTAGTGAATAGATGTACATTGGTAACTCCTTTTTGGAACTGGGGAAAGTTTGTTGAAATAAATACTTGAAGCTCAAGTAGGAGTTACGCAAAAATGGACTGGACTTCATGTGTTGATTGTGTGTGTAAATTCATGTGTGATGATCCACTGATTATTTCTCGAAAACACAAACGTAAAAAGTCATTAGTAATACTTAAATAACCCAGTACATTGAGTGCCAAACAAGACACTGATTTGAAGAATGTTCTCCTGTGTATCTGGTGGGACATAATTTGACCAGAAAAAAGCCATTTACCAGGCTAGGAAGCAGGCAAATTATTGGCCTTATTCTGAATTGATCGGCCTCAATGCAGCTCGCCTTGGTAGATTAACAGTTGAAAGGCTATAAGTTTGTAGACAATGTGTCGAAGTGAAATCTCGAGGTTTCATGGAAAACAATCTACAAAACCTTCAATATTAAGTTTGTTACATATTTTTTTATGTGCTTTGCTAGAAAAATCTAATAAAATTAAGTCGTACGTCTAATATCAATCCACAGACGCATATGTACATATGTATTACATGTTTCATAATAAAGTTAAGATTAATTTAAATTTAATTTTTTCAAATTACATTTTGTTAACCCTATAGTATAGTATCAAAATACGTCATGGAGTAAAATATTAATCGATGTTGTAGTATAATTTTAACTTCAAAAAACAAGTGACCAGGAACTACTCGATTACTTCATTAATTTGAATACTTCATCAGATGGCACGGAAAATCGATGTAGACAGCCGGTCTACCCATTGAATTACATTAGTTTTAAAAGAATGCATTTTCTATTCATTCGTAGTGGCACGGAACGTGTCGGTACTTTTTTTGATCATTGGCTTGGAAAAGAACAATAAGAAATACATTAGCATTGTTAATACGTCGCATATTGACGTAAAGCTATCTTTATCAACTTTTTTAGCTTCAGTATTGAAAACTCAATAATGAAAAATTAAATAAATTTAATAACGTAAATCCATTGTGCATAATTGTAAGATTTATAATGTTATTGAATAAGTTAAAATAAATCCTAATAATAAAAATTAAATTAAAATCTCTAGCTGTTATGAATGAGTCTTACTGACAGTTTATATCGTTAGATTTATAGAGACTAGATAATATCCAGTTTATGTTATTTTGAGTTTTAAATAGAATTATAATGTATTGAATATATTAAACATTGTGTTAATTAAACATATTATGTGGAAGCTTTTATTGTTCTGAAAGCAGTGTAAAGGCTTGTAGATATTTGTAGTGACAATGCTTCAACTGATACATCATATAGAGAATAGTTTTAGCCTTTAACGATGTTTCAAGATTAATCATTTCAACTTTGGAGACAAGCCGTGCTCTGGACAGTCAATAAACTTAGGCAACAAACAAATAAAGGCTGTACCTTAGTATTTTCTTAATTTATTCTTATGCCACATATGATTGTAATGTAAAGTATATCATGAAAAATGCTATATGTCCCAACATCCGTATCCGTGAATATAGTGACTTGTTTGAAAACTGTGTATCATCATATAATACCAAGCCTATTGTTAAGCGGGTGTTTCAGTCTAGAATAGAAGCTATCATATATAGTCTATCCAAAGTTCTTTTGTACATACGTCATCAAGACGTTTAATATATTGCTTTTCTCAATTTGCAATTTCGTTTTATTATGAGACAATATTTTCCGTCTCGTTTTATTCTAGTTAAAAAGATGATGTCTGATAAGTTGGAACGCGTAACCGAACTAGCCTGTCAAATTCGTCCGGTTGTTAAACTTAATTAATGCTTTGCTTGTTTTGATAAATTGCAAATCGCTACTTATTATTACTCTGATTGAAAATTCCGAAGCCAGTCAGAACAGATTGCGTCTCTAATCAGTTACTGTGAAAAAGAACGAGATAATGGAGACCCCCACTTGCCAGTAAAATTCGTTGGAGAGTTAAGCTTTTTGTACAGTTAAATATTAATTTGCTGCTATTATTATTGAAAATATTTTTAGCGTGTTGCAGCTGCACTGAATATATACAATAGTATGGACACGGTCACTGAAATATCTCAAAAAATGTAAAATATGATCTTGAATTCACCGGAAAAAAAAACAGTCCTCGTACGAGGCGGGTGACAAACAACATTGCAACGTTTTGATGTCACAAACTTGGATGACGTATGTACAAAATAACTTTGGATAGACTATAAGTATTTTTTAAACATCGGAAACTAGAAATTTTTATCGAAATATTTATTAAATAAAGATACCCCAGGTGAGGCGAGGTGATTACAGTCGAATGTCGAAAAAAGATAAATAAAAACCACACTATTAAAGTGTTTGCATCTAGTTAACTTTTCCATAAATGAACTATTACTGACACTAATACTATAGTACTATATATATACTAGTGATGGGAACAATCGACTGAAATCCACTATCGACTGTTTAGTAATTGACGACTTTTTACTATCGACTGTTCCAGTCGCTATTTTTGGTTCGACTGTTTTTACTAGTAACTGTTTTCAGTTGCTATTTTCGGTCCGACTGATTTTATTACTATTTACTATCGACTCTTTCAGTTGTTTAGTTTTAGTTACTATTTTCGGTTCTACTAGTTCATTCGACTGATTTTTAACGTTCTGGCATTGTCTTCCTAGCTGCGACCCTGAAAGTAATGCGCCGAATTTATGCTTATATAGATTTATAATTTATATGTAATTATGTCGTTTTATGTTTTTTTTGTAGATTGTTTGTGAGTAATTATATATTGTAAATTAATATAGCAGCATTTTGGAACGCTAGTTTTCAAGGGCAAAAAAATTAAATTGTAAATGGTAAATAGTAAGATACTTTTGACTGGCGTAATAGGTAATACTTTGCTCTGGACAGTCAATAAACTTGCAACTGCAATAACAAATGACAACAAACAAAATATAGGAGCTTTCAGAATCATTAGTAGAATCAGTAGAATCAACAAATTCTCTTTCTTTGGATTATATATGAGGTTTGTATGTTTCGAAAGAGTTAAATCCGTGGTTTATATTAATGATGTTTCACCGCCGGTCCGTGTTATCTCTGCTATGTTGAGGTCTGTGTCCTATTAGTATATCTATTATTTGTTTTATATATATATGGCTTCACGTCAAAAAGGCAATTATTCGCATATTGAAAAAAAAAGACAGCAAACTATCGAGGAATAAAAAATTGTACAAATGAGACTAGAGAAGAAGCAAGATGAGATGATTAGACCAAATCGCGGTTGTGTAGATAAAAATTGTTGCATTCAGCCAGTTTATGAAAGAACTTATTAACTGAGGAAATCATGCGATTATCGTTTTTGACAATATACACTGTCCCTCCTTTGGGCAAGTTTGGAATCTGAACATGTTAGCCTAAAAATTTAACTGCAACAGTAGGTTTTAAGCAACTAAGTGGCATCTACGCCTGAAGTCATAAGCCGAATTGGACAAGCTGCAGGAGATTTTAATTCTTTAAGATGGCGTGTGTGTGGATCAATACTAATATGCGGTTCTTTCGAACTCTTATCATGGTAATCCTTCTATAGGGCTTCGAGGCTTGAACACTGTTACAGTCTGACATCTGTACGTTTGTAATATTTCAAATATAAAGCTTAAGGTGAATTATATATGTTTCTTTTCTAGATCGTATTAAAAGTAAAGTTATTAGATTAAGATGCGTCAATTAGCGTAGCACAGTTGATGAACATATCCAGAGAGGCAGATTCCAGTGGTATGGATATGTTTATCGAATTAAACGCCAGAACGATTGCGACCGATTGTCAACAGTGGCGATATCTGGTGAAAAATATTCTTAGTTGGCGGCACATCATTGTGATGGTTGCATTGCAGTAGCGTTTTGGTTGACAAGTAGACACTTTCTCCGAGAGTCGGTTATGATTTGATGATGAAGCATTCAGATTCTACAGCCATGTGATCTCTTTATCGATGAACAATATAGGCTTTAACTGAATCTCTTAAGAAAAACGGCCGGGATACGAGTAAAAATAAGATAAAGTAATTTTTTTATTAGAAATTTGAAAATTGGCTCCTAACTTGGGTCTCCTCATGATACATCATATTTTTTGCGATAGAGCTAAATAATTACCTAAGGAGTGGAAAAGTGGTAGCCACCGATAGACAATAATTTAATTAATCAGATCATTTATGTTATTCTAAAATAAATACCAAACTCGGCGGCGTAAGGGTAATTTTAGAACTAGTGATCGCCTTGTGGCCGAAATTCGAACACAATGTATTAAATTAATCAGGTTTCTATCATAATAGAGTAAAAGGGCTAATTTAAGAATGATATGTTACTAAAAATTGTTTCCACAGTATTTTCAATATATGACCAGAAATTTATTTGATACATAACATTCATTAAGACAATAAATTTGTCTGTATATTAAAACATATTAAAATGTATGCACACTGTCTCAAGAATTAACACTCATTAACATGTTTTAAATTGCATTTAATTAAATCTAGTTTAAATTAACTTTCAATAATCAACAAGGTATTAACAAGTACAAATGACATCATAAGTATTATAAGTAAGATTATTTTCAAAACTGTAACTTCAGAACATCAAATATAATTACTTTTATGTTATAAACATTAGTATGTATACATGTTTGTATATTAAAACAGAGAATATATGAATAAAACAATTTTGAAACTGATATTTGACTTTAGTATTATTTTAAAACAATAACGAACAGAATTAGGTAGTATATTTTTTACACTTTGGAAATACAAGGCTCAAAGAATAAAATGTCATATAATCACATATCTTATTGCATTAATCATTAAACATCTTAATATTTATAAATGCTTTAAAATGTTTACAAATATACGGTTAATAGTTTGCCCTATATATTTCATCTATGTAAATTATGTAGTTAGTTTCATTTTAATTTTTGCATATTTTCATTACTTCATTTATGTATTCATCTTTTATCCATATTCTTCACCTAAAATATATATGACAAAAACAATAAATACGCGATGCTGATTAAAAGAATAATTTTTTTAACTAAAATTTTAAAAAATATGACTTTGTTCTTTGCTTATTTATTTCAAAGACAAATATTTATACAAATAAATATTTATTTACTGCAATATTCGGTGGGTGCTTTGTTAAGAAATACATTTACAAATGAAACATGAAAAGGCGGACACATTAATTTGTGTTCTCTGCAAAAAATGTAATATATAACTTTATTTAACCATACCATTCTTGATTATCCAAATATTGCTGCAAATTGCCATAACTCTTTGATAATTGAAACAATACGGGAATAACCGAAAGTAACACAAAATTCTAAATAAAACTGTTTAAAGTTAAATAATTTCCTTTAATAGTGTTTTAGCCACTCACTTTCCATTTTAACATCGTTTCAAATGTAAAATTTAAGGACTTGTCTTCTGGTTTTATAAACTTTTAAACGATTAATATATATATTATAGAGATGCACTTTGTGAATACTAACTGTGTTGCTTGTTCAACTAACTTTTCTTTCAATGTTCAGTTTAAACGCATCATTTGTAATCGCATTCGCCTTGAGTAATTTATGATATGTTAAACTGTAGGCAACTGGTCCCTCTAACGCTTGCCGATGGTCATGCTTGGAAAACCACATAATTTTTGATGTTTTTTAGGATTGTCGTAGAGTATACATATTTATCAGTTACTAAAGGCTTTATGTTTTAGTCCTTCAAGCAGCTGTTCTCAAAAAATCGTCAAACATTTCAAAGCTATTTTCATTATCAAGTTTAGGCGTCTAGGAACTGCTAAGGATTACTGCTGAATTTCTTTTCGATGTATTAGATGCCTGCATACATTCTGATCATTTTTTACATTAAAGTCTTATCGGTTTTAGGTTTTTATTGCTTAGTATTCATTAATGAATGAGTGAATAATGACTAACAGAATGAATGAAAAATTAAACACTTCAAGAAGTAAGTGCTGTATATTGTAGAGGAACTTTTTAGATGCTTCAAAATAGATATGTTTTTATTCTAAATAGATATATTATGATTAGTTTTTAAATACTTTTTAATTTACCCTCTCATATAATATTTTCTACGAATTAATTATTAATAGCATATCATAGTATAAAATGTCAATTGAAAAGTCCCCGGCCTACCATAGTAAAACACATTTTTTTGACAAAATCAGTTTTTTTTTATTCAACATAATTCCCTTCAAGGGTGATACACCGATTATAGCCACACTCCAACTTTTCGATACCATTTTTGTAGTACGATTTGACCTTTGCTTCAAAATAGGCCTCAGTTTCGGCGATCACCTCTTCATTCGATGAAAATTTCTTCCCAGCGTTGTTTTGAGATCTAAGAACAGGAAATAGTCGCTGGGGGCAAGATCTGGAGAATACGATGGATGAGGAAGCAATTCATCAATTCAATTATTCAAACACTGCCCGAATCATCAACTCGTCGTTGTTTTTGGTCAAAAGTGAGCTCGCGCGGCACCCTCTTTGCACAGAGCTTTCTCATACCCAAATATTCGTGAATGATATGATGTACATGTTCAGTTGATATCTTTAAAGTGTCTGCTATTTCATTCAATTTCAATTTACGGTCATTCAAAATCATTTTGTCGATTTTTAAACCTTCCTTTAACTGTAATTTAATTGTCCACTGCGTTCACCATCTTCGGTGTTCATTTCACCACGTCTAAACTTAACATACCGATCCTTGATGATTGATTTTCCTGGGGCAGTGAACTTGGCATCAAGCGAAGTTTTTGCTTCAACTGTATTTTCCTTCAAAAACAATATTTTATCAACACGCAAAATTCCTTTTTATCCATTTTTTTCACAATAACAAAAGTTCCTTCACTCAAAATGCTATAATTCGCAAACTAATGATCCGACAGTCGACTACGGTCAAATTTATACACGCATCTTTTGATGGTTAACGCTAACTGAAAAACATATGGATTTAATTCTAGTAGCGCTATCTATGTGTCAGGCCGGGGACTTTTTAATTGAACTGTTAGTTTTATCATTATTAATCATTGTAATTTTTAATATTTTAAATATTAATTTTTATTCATTTCTTATTTGTATAGAAGACACTGTTCATTATATTTGATAAATGATATTTATTAGTGAAAATGTGAAGTATCAATCTAAATAACTGTTAAATTGATAAATGATGTTTATTAGTGAAAATGCGAAATATCAATCAAAATAACTGTTAAATTTGACGATTTTTATATTCTCTACATAACAGTTTTCCATTAAGTTATACTTTGTATACAGACCCTAACCATGGAACGTTAAAAATTGCATTTTCGACACTTATTACATTTGTTGCTTGTTTTGAAAATAGCTGCTTAATTCTGTTGCAAATTGAATAGGAAGAAACTAACATCGTTTTGTCGACATGGTATCGCCATATATCCATATGGGAAAAAGTTGTAGAACACGACGTAAAATATTTTTGTTAATATATATTGTACCACTTTTCCTCAATAAATACCTTTCTAAAGTGAAATAAAATGAATAAAGATAAGAAAACTTTTTTTATATATATTTTAAAGTCTCCTTTTACCAACTAGGGTTTTTTCTAGACTGGACCTACAGTTTAACGTGGGCTGCGAACTACGATCCTCAGCATTAAGCCTACCGATTGGCGAGTGACCAACTTAGAAATAATCCCAGAAGACATCCGGTCTTACCCAGCCTGGTTACTGGCGTGACTGGGATTATTTTCCTTGCCGCATTTTGCACTCTTGTCTAGGTCAGTCACAAATATTAAACAATCACAAACATAAATTTACGATCATGCCCCAGCAGAATTCGAACCCGCGACTATCGCAACAGTAGGTGGACCGTCCTTCATCACCAAGCCGGCTTAAGAAAGCTTTGGTCGGAAATTTTTTGGCGAAGAAGTGATATAATAGAGCCTTGCAATGGTTTTTTTTAATTTTTAATGACGTGATTGGTATATATAATCATTGTATCAAAACTCACTACTCGGTATCATAATAAATGGCAATACCTTTTCATGATATCTCAGACATAAACGTTTATTCTATAATTACAAACCTTTTTACTTTTAAAAAATTTTGGCCGTTACTATTATCAATACGATATTTGAATGTAATTTGTATATAAACATAATATACTCTAATAACTATTAAATCTAAGAATTGAATTTAAATCGTAGTAAGAAAAGAGAAAAATTAAGTAGATCTTTATAATGTTATAGTGTAAGGGCTTGAGAATAAGCCTAAGGTCAATAACGAATTCCCGGAACAGCTTGTTCCTAAGAAACATCTTAAAACTTCGGCCACCTATGTCGCTATATTCTTAAACGAATACCTGAGATTTACTACGGCGGGTCAGTTACAACCATCTTATTTAAGTTTATAGTGAAGGAGAGATACCTGAAAAATATATAAGCGTTCAATTTCACAAAAAATATACCAGCTGGCAAGTTCCTAGTTCGACTAACAAAAATCCTTTTTTTGAAACATATCAGTATTTATTTATTCATAAATATAGTTTCAAAAAATATGTTTAACACATTTTTTAATCCATGGTATATATATATATATATATATATATATATATATATATATATATATCTTTAGATATATAAAAATTCTGATCATGAAAAATTCCTATATATACATATTTATATTTCATGTACAGAACACTTCCACAATAGATAGGCATTTTAGTCACAAATCTATCAAGTTAATAATCTATTATTTATAGTCATCTTTTTTATAAAGTAGACCTTTTAATTTTTGTGTTATTAGTCTCACTAGTGTTTATCAAAATCAAAATGAAAATAGTTTAAACAAAGTAACACAAAGGTTAAAAGGGAAAATAATGAAAATCAATCCATAAATTGTTCATCTGCGAGATCTAATAAATGACAAGGAAACAAACTATTAGTCACTCTGGAAGGCATCAAATTTATAAAATCCTTGTATAAAAGACTCAGGGGGCAGGCCTAGGTGGGGCAGGCAACAATCAAAAAAAGCTGAAGCATTCGTCGATCATTTAGTGCAAGCTTTCAAACCAAATGAAACTGAGTTTGAACATAATCTATCGATCAGCAAGTGTGAATGTTATAAAAAGGGACATCAATCCTAATAAATCACCGAGATATAACTTGATAATCGAACAAGTAGATGTCTGGATGTTTGGACAACGGCTGGTATTATTATGATTCCGAAACCAGAAATACTACTAATTGAAGAAAATTTTTATTGACCAATTTCACTGCAAGTATTTGAAAAACTCCTGTTAAAAAGGTTGGAACGATCATAGATAGAAAAAATATAATACCTCCGCATCCGCTTGGCTCTAGATAAAGTTTATAAAATGTTACCGAAGCAATACGTTTAGCCCTTAAACTCTTACATCTCAGCCAGGATGTTTAGGGTTAAACAAGAAGAAGCTTACTCAACAATGAAAGAAACAAAAGCAGGTGTGCCGGAAGGCAGTGTTTTTGGCCCTGTTCTTTACCTACTCTTTACATGTAATATACCACAAATGGAAAATATTACATGGTTAGATTTGCTAATGATACTGCGATTATTGCAGTCGGGGAGAATAGCGAAGGGGCAACCAGAAAACTGCAACATGTAAGTAATTTGTATTTAGTAAGTTGTTGCTGTACAGACAAATACTAAAACCTATAAGGCCCCATCGAATTAAATTATGAGGATGTTCTGTGAGAAGTAATATCAACATAATATAAGAATTTCAGAATAAAATCCTGAGAAATATTGTGAATGCACCCAGATAGACCCCCCAACAAGACGGCAATAAAAAGATGAAACTTTTTAGAAGGAAAGGCAATACTTTTTCCAGTATTTAATCGTTTATTTGGCAAGAAACCAGATAAAATCAATCAATTATTATGCAGTAAAACTGAACTTTTCATTTTTTATGTATTTTTAATAACATTACAAGTATCATCAAATTCTACCTATTCACTTCATTTTTTAAGGAGTATTCTAATTATACGAAAAATGGGTAAATTTGATGCTTATTAATCAATGAATAAATTATAAGATACATTGTTTTTATATAGTTTTTGTTATATTTTAAACTCTCATTTTTACCAACTCAGGATTTATCTAGCCTGAATGTATTGTTTAACGTGGACTCCTAACCAACTGGCGGGTGTCCGTCCCAGAAGACATTCGCTCTTACCCAGCATATTTAAATATTTTTTTAATTGCACCTCACTGAGTTTCGTTGACTTTTGTCGTTTATGTATTATTTTTATATGCAAAACAAACTGAATAATGATGCTTATTAATCTAAATTTATAATTTCGAAACAATTTTCTATCTTAAATTACTACTATTCATTTAAATGATAATTTTGTTATTTTAACACCCTGTACATAGAAGGTGATGAACAGTCATTTCACAAAATAACTGTTTTCGTGCTGATGAAATAGCCCGCCTTTGTGGGAAAAAGTCTTGACCTTTCCTTCGCATTCTCTGTATTTATGTATGCAAAACCCTGAAACTCACCCGGAGCTAACATGGAAATTGCGGAAAATTGACACCCAAGCAGAATAAATGTTCTTTTCTTTGCCGTTGAGTTCTGGTTTGCTTATCAAATAAGAATATACCAGTTTTGCTTGGATGAAAATATATAGTAATATAGATTACATTTTATAATAGATATTTACAATAGATATATATCTTTTTTTATTTATAAAATTAATGTATTACAATTGATCGGTTGTACTTACATCAACAGATAAGGAGAAATGTGCGATAAATATATGCGTATGAATTGATTAAACACTTATACACTATACATGTTCTTGTGGTTGTGAAAGTGAAAAATGATACAATACATGCACTTAATAATTTAAAAATGGGGAAAAGTTATATCTTCCGATAGACAATATTTCGAATAATTTATACATCCAATAACAAATGTATACTATATACTTATAAATTGCACTCGACTGATAGGAAACAAGAGTATGATTTTGGGGCTATCTATCTAGCCTAACCTTATTTTTAGTTATATAAAATTAGAGTGTAATTAATGTAGTTTGTTTTTTGTCTATAGTTTGTTGTATTCTATAAAATCTATATATAAGTTTAACAATAAATATAATGTTTATGGAATAAATAGTGTATTATTAATTTAATTAAGCGTGTTCTTAACGATATTTTATGATAACGCGGTATCGAATGTTGGAAAATGATCATCGTCTATTTTTAGATGTATCTCAAGTTGGGTTGTTTTCATTATTAACGATCGACATTGAAAGATGAAGATGAAGCGAGCTAAAGGGGTCGATCGTCATGTTTTTAAATATAGAATGTATTTTGTCTTCAGTGTCTAACGACATTGAGGGCTAATATATTTTATTTCAGAAATTAAAATAGTTTTTTAGGACTTGTTAATTCTTATATATACGATCGGATCTTTTATGTACCAGGCGTGTCGGTAATATAAGTATGCAATGCTGTAATTTGATGCATATGTCATTTTATTCTACAGACATTAACTTCAAAACTCCCTAAGTTTGAAAATGTTGATTTTTTTTTCATTTGCATTGCGTCACGCATCACTTTTTTAGATTCATTAGAATGCCACTGAAAGTCATCGTTTGCTGGTAGATACTTTATGGTGAGCTTGTGGTGATTTCAACATTTAAGACAAAGAAACGCCCTGGTAGGTCGAAAACGTGTGAAGATCAGGAATTGCAAAAATCAGGATTAGGTTTGTGTCGTATATTATGAACTGTTGAAACCTGGAGAAACAGTTAACACGATACTGACAATACATAATTAGTTGTGCAATGATCGATAAACTTCCACAATAATCTCAAAGACATGATACGGTAATTTTACAGCAAGACAACGTACCGGCTCATGCAGCTAAATGACTCAAAGAATGCTGAAATCGGAGTAGATGGGAAGTCTTTACATTACCATCTTTTAGTTTCAGTGGGGCACACGCTAAAATAAGCTGAAATATGACTCTATAAATGATTTAGCTCCAAGGAGAAACCCTTCTTTTCGAATGCCATCCTTAAATTGCTTGAGGGATGGGGAAGATGTATTAATATCAAAACATTTTAAAAATTCCATTGAAAATAAAGGTGTTTTTTTAGGGAAAAAACTTTACCGAGAAGGAACAAACCTGGTACAGTGGATGTGAACTAATTTTAAGGAATTTAATTTTTATCTTTATTTCTTTCATATTTAGGGTTTATCTTTTATTATGAGTCAATTTCGCTGAACATTTTTTTATCTTTAACGACTCCAAATTTCGATACACTAAATCTCAGACCTAGTGATGGTTTGACCATTACGTGTTTTGAAATCAATCATGGGAGATCGCTATTAACACATCATAATCATAATCATATTTTTCATCATAGTTCATATTTTTATTCTTATTATATCTTATTATATGTTATGCGGTATTATATAAAGTTAATCGATACACTTAGAACAACCATAATTTATAAATTCCTTTTTATTACTACTCTTTTTTACTTGGTTCAGTTCACAAGAAAAATGTGTGCGGTATAAAACTTGCTTGTTGTATAGTTGTATAATGATACTGAACTAACGTTGGTCTGATTTAGTAACACTGTTTCAAATTTTACTGCAAATTCTTGATGGATATTTGATTTCGAGGTCATCGTGAGTTCTTCAGTGGCTTCGTAGTAATTGGTATTTATCCGTAACATTGTTTGGTAGCCTTAGACTACTAGTCGGTTTGATATCCAAATAAAACTCATGTTTGCACACCAAACAACAAGTTCAATTAATCATTGACCTGTTTTGTAACTAACAAGTTTGATCTGCTTAACTTTTTGTCTAACTAAAAAACTAAAGATAACTACTAAATTAACTGTAACTAAAGATACGTCTAAGAAGTGTGTTTTGGAATATTTGTCATTTGCGGAGGTGTAACAACTTTGAAGTAGACGTTAGACCTATATAAAATATTAAAAGACAGTTTATAGCAAGCACTCAATAGATGTGGGTAGTTTGCCGATCCTTGCCGAGAGGATGCAAAATGCTGACAATTGTATAACTTTTTTGGAAAGTGTGTTATTGAAAAGATTTACCACTTTGTTATCAATTAATATTTTGTAATCTACTTTTATTTAGAACAAGTGTAATTTTCAAACAATAACAAATTTTATCGCAATAGTTAAGTAACACAATGCTGTAGTGGCTTTTAAAAATATAAATAAAAAATATTGTTAGCAGCCAGAGTTAACATACTGTACCTGCCGAGATTTTATCTTTTTCTTTCATTATAAGACCCTCCGTTTTTTTATTAGACCCTGGTGTCCGGAAGTAAATTTACACATTTATTGGATTTTTTTAGTTTATTCTACTTGGCAAAACTTTTCTTCATCAGACGTAACCTATACATACGATTATATTTAAATGTTCTTGCTCTCGAGCGTTTTAAATGCATATATGACATATGGCTCCCGAGCGTATTAAATAAAACTCTTTTTTTTTCGTTCAAAATTGGCTTTATTCATCAATATAATCTCCATCAAGAGCCACATAATTATTCCAGCGCCGCTCTAACAGTTTAATACCACCTATGTAAAATTATTTATCTTTTGTCTTCAAATAGACCTTAGTGTCAGCGATAACGTCTTGATTCGAGCGACATTTCTTACCAGTGAGCATTTTTTTGCGGACTGCCAACAGTCACTAGTCGCTAGTCTAGAGTTTTCTCAATTCTAGTCAAATGCTCATGCAATATAAAACCAACACCACGTTCTTTTGATATCTTTACGATGTTAGCTAACTGACGCAACTTCACTCTTCGTTCATTCAAAACGATTTTGTGTCTCTACGACCACGTTTGAAGTCAGTACACCAAGATTTTTGTTTATGATGGTTTTTCATCCATTGTTTTGAAAATTACAAAAGTAGTGTCAGCTCTTAGCACAATAACTTACAAACTTGTGAGTAAATTTTAACAGCTTTCGTTTGAAGATTAGTAGTACTAAGTGAAAAATCGGAGTATGCAATAAAACAGCCAATGTCTTATAATTTTACATCAACTACCACGTAGGATAAGTTCGTAACGCCATATTAATATTTCGTCTTTTTTAGGAAGGTTACCAAAGTCATGTGCAATTTTAGAAAGGATTAAAACTGTTTTGTGCCTTCATCAATTGTTACGATTCTGAATAAAAACTTAGATTATTATTGTAACATTTTGAATCAATCGGGTGCAATAAATCGTAAAATATACCCAGTTTATTGACAATAAAAATCATCATGATAACGTACTTGTTTACGTAGATCATAAATCCCATTCCTAATATTAATGAATTAGGGTCCGAATTGCTTCAACGTTCAAAGCTTATTCGCCAGATTTAGTTTCCTTTGATTTTTCGATATTCGGAAAAAATACCCAGATACCTGAAATAGTTATTTTCTTGGAAAACAATATTTATCTCACCTAGAGGTAATAACTACTCTAGAGGCATTCTCTTAAAAAAAGATTCACTGAATAAAATTGATAAAGTATATTTATTATTCAATATATTTTCCATAATTTTCTAAAACTTTTTTGCTAAAATGTTTCTGTTAACATAGCTATACCGGTGAAAGAACTTTGATTTGGCAGCAGTCATATCATCGATCTGTTTGTGTACCTGTTCAACATTTGAAACCCGCATACCAGCCAAGCCAATCACCATCGATCTGAACAAGTGGCAATCAGAAGGTTCTGTGTCTGGTGAATCCTTTTAACCTATGTGATTGATTGCTATTGCTGGGTGTCTTGCTTATCGTGCCATATGTACATTAAATATTTTATGATCATATTTCGTGTGGTATATTTAGTTTCGGTGTCGGTGTGGTTGGTTCTCTTTTTTTGACTGTCAAGCAATGAAACGGCGTTTTTGAAACAACTCAAAATGGTTGTTTTTTTCAATCAATGCGGTAGCCATTTTTTTCTCGTTTTGTCTTATGTATATTTCCCATTGCATCTAAACCTTTGGAAGCAGTCGATTCATCAATTGCTAAGATGTGCTAAACTTCTTAAAGAGTCTGAGCCGTGTTATCGTCCGATATGTCTTGGAACATTGTTAAACATTGAATGGTAATTTTGATTTTTTTACATTGACACTTCGCATTTTCACCAATAGATGTCGCTGATCCAAGCATATATTTAGGTCTTCTGTGAAACCACTGTAGTGTATCCATATATTTGAAATTTATTTAAATGATTGTATTGAAATCGAGGGAAATGATATAAAATAGTCATTTCTATAATTATAAAATGGTTTTTAATTTTGCAAATTTATTGGACACCTTACTACTCTGTCAAACACCTTTATGACATGAGTGATAATTTTTCGGATGACGAATTACTTTTGCTGCAATTTGACAACACTGTATAATCATAAATCTCGTATTGCGACGCATAAATAAAGCGATTGTAAAAATGCCCAGCATTCTTTTGTTCGTATGGATCGCGTAGTGGCTGCATCAATGACGTTTTTTTTAGTCCTTTTCTATAAACCACTCGCATTGTTTCTTCGTTTATCATTGTTTTTATTTCAACTTTAATTCCGTGAATTACAACAGTGCATTGTCTGCTATGACCATTTGACATCTGCGGGCAAATACCCGTTTTGTAAACTTTCGCATGGATACATAAGCAATTACGTCGTGTAATTTCTCCATATTAACTAGTCTGAACGTTTGCCCCGCTGTATTTGCCATATGTGGTTATTAAGATGTATAGGAACCCCCATTATTACATTGAACTGTCACTAATGCAAAAGCAATTTGCCTTAATTTGAAAAATATTTCATCAATAATGCATATGTTACATCGTTTAATATATTTATAATAATTATCAAGGTTGACTATTCCCTTTGTTTTTTTTTTTAAATTTAAATACTAAATTGTAAAAAGCATATAAATTAGTGTCACCAATGATATTTTACAAGCCTACTTTTGAATAAAGATGGAAACGAATCTAAAAAAGGAAAAACAAACAAAGCTTATAAGTATTCCATCTGTTGATAGTCCTTAAGCTGTAGTTATTTGTATGTGGTTATAAAGATGTAATAATGATGCCAGAGAGTTGTAATATATCAATGTTATCTCGGAAAAGCAATAAAAGAGGAGTCACCAATTTTGTCTGTAAACATAAGGATAAAATGGTGGCAAATAATTTTGAACAGCTATATCAAGATCAACTAATATTAGTCGATTCAGTTTAGTCATTACAGCAATTGTTATTTTTACTATTTACATGTTTAGAACATTTTATCTGTGTTTTTCCATATACAGCGACTGAAAAGCGTAATAGTTTATTTACTGTAGTGCAATATTAAGATCGTAAAGGTAATTTGCTTTGATATACACATTATTTTTACATTTGAGATATGTTTTCGATTCATTGCGGTTAAAATAGATCAGAAAGTTAATAGAACGTAATGTTTCTTAATGAAAATTGTTTTATATGTCCTTGAACCGATGATAGTAAGATTAAATCGTGAAGCTGCTTCAGTATATCTTTAGTCGATTGAGCAACAAGTCGCCCAATATTATAGTAACAGATGTACAATTTTACCCACATTTGGCATCTAAGAATCAAAATTGTATGCACCGAACAATATCTATGGAGGCTCCGTAGCAGCTATCATAGAAAAAGACTTAGAGAAAAATAATTTCGGTTTCATATTTTTCAAAATAAATAAAAACACAAATAAATTTCAAACACTATTAATGATTTATATGCCGTTTTGGTTGATCTTTTTCCAGTTTTTTCGTAAAACAATAATTTTGTCACTGTGGAAGATATTTCAGATTTCTTTGGTTGTAAGATAGTTTTGTAGTAACTAGAAGGAATGGTAGCCGGGCGGGGCAAGTTGGGCTATACGGTGGATTCATAAAAAACTTCACGTCAAATCTCCCATCCAATCTCCAAACATTATTGTCGCATGTAGCTGACTATTAATCAATAGTAAACATCGTATCGAACTTCAATCTTATATATGTGAGAATTGATGGATGGGCACGTGGCAAAGTGATAGAAACTAATGGAATTATTAATGGTTTATTCGTGTGATTGACAATTTACAGTTGACGGCACAGATACTCGAGGGAGCCCGGAGAAAGAAGAGACTTTTTTTTCATATTCCAGATTGACCAGCTAGAACCAAATGGTCTTTTGCGGATGTCGCTTCGGGTTCGAGATAGAGAAGTGTTTTGTGGGCGACAGAGACCCTGGGTTACGACTGGGATTGTCGTAGTTGGTTTAGCTATCGGGGTTTGTGGATGGGTAGGGATTTGATCAGATTGTTACCGTATTTTGAGGCGCCCAAGGAGATTCTTACACTGGGCATGTAGGTGAAACTTTTCAGTGATGTGTCTTTTCAGTTTTCGAGGTGAGTGTTGACGTTCCTCATAAACCATGAGGCATTGAGTAACGCGTGGACTTTTTTGAATTGGAACACTTGGAGTAGTTCAACTTGTCTCTCAAAGACGTACCTGTATCACACCTGTGCTCCGTAGAGGCAGACTGGACGGATTAGCATCTTATACAGAGTCGCTTTCTGTAGAATTGGGAGTTTGCTTCTTCTGCAGTGACTGGGAAAAGTAGACTGTACACCCCATTGCTTTTGCAAATAGCGTGATGAATTTGGGCTGACCATTGGAACCTGTAGTCGAATTGGAGACCCAGGTATGATATCCTCTGGAGCCAGGGGATAGGAACTTTATCGATTTGGAGGCTATAGATAAGCTCGGAACTCCTCCTTGCGGCGGAACAGAATAGCCTTAGTTTTGCTCAGGTTGCTATGCAGCCGCCAGAACTTATACCACGCAATCTCTTGATTCAGTTGAACTTGAAGTCTGTCGCGAATGGCGTCGGGACTGTAACCGGTGCTGAAGAAAGCTGTATCATCTGCATAAAATGCTGTGTGGGAATGTTTGTGGAGTGGGAAATCAGCCATATAAAGGTTGAACAGGAGCTAGTGGAGCACCTTGCGGGACTCCTGCGGACACTTGAAAGGATGTACCGTCCAAGTATGAATCAGTCAGGGAGATTAGGTCATTCGGTAGACCAAGCTGGTTAGCTTTGTAGATTAGCGTGTTGTGCCATACTTGATCGAAAGCTTTGGAATTATATAAAAAGATAGCTTCAACTTTGCGACCTTTTCTTAGTGCCTGGTGGATGGTTACTGCGACTCGGGCAGTTTCATGAAGACTTGAGTGTTTGGCACGGAAACCGAATTGTTCGTTCGGGATTAAGTGGTAGGCGACTGTGAAGCTGTTTAAAGCGTGTAATATCGCTTTTTTGGCAACTTGATACTTTAAATTATTTTTTTTTAATCTTATATATACGGAAATCGATATAGGTTTTGAAGCTTAGTTTGGTTTGGTGGGTATAAGAATATCAATCCTCTAAACAATCGCGGTATGAATTTTCATTTTTGAATTGTTATTCATTCATATGTTCCATTATTATTTATTGTTATTATCTATTATTACTTGTCACAATTATCTGTAAAAATAAAAATCCTTTTCCCCATTGAAATAACATATTATAAAAAGTAAGAGTACTATCCGTTTTTTGAATTATTACCACAGCTTTGAGAGGTTTTATAATGTAATTTATTTTTGACTCTTCATTCGACAATTTGATTTTAGACGCCGGTTCGCCAGAGTTGGTTTTGATAAGTAAGTCGTAACATGTATTAAAATTATAATAAAAATAATTATAATCGTTTTAGAAAATATTCCAAAGAATGTTACTAAACAGTAGCAAGAATTAAATACCTTATACACATTTTAATTGTATATAACAAATGACAGTAACAATATACTTCAAATTATACATTATTTGGTTCTTGAATGTATTATGATAATTTTTTTACTTTATAAAGGCACTTATTGAGAAAAATTCGTATATAATTATATCACAATATTTAATTCGGGGGGTAGCCGTTTTCCCTCGTTTTGAATCATTTATTAGTTTATTGAAACCGAAACCAACAATTGGGATATAACGGAGTAACATCACCACGTGTTGCTAAAAGTGTTTGACGGACTTTGGACAGCAGTCATTTCTTCAAATTAAAAAACAAAACTAATGAATATCGAAACATTCGTTCGAATTTGAAACGAGCGTTCCATGATTAGTATTTGTATACACAATATAGCTTACTAATACTAAATTGGAAACTGTTATTTTATGTATTTTTTATGCTGTTTAACAATTGTTTACGTTGATACATCGCAAATGCATAGATCAAGATACATGTAATCACCTAATATTAATAAAAATAAAACTATTAAAGCCTCATTAGCATTTTTTATATTTTTTAACAGTCATTATTTAAAATTAATTTAATATGGTAATATATTAATGAGGGCAACAATAACAATTAATTGTTAAAAAATTGATATCACATACTAATATTTGAAACTTATTATTATGAACAATTAACAACAAAGACCCCTTCGACAAAACACATCAAAAACAAGTGTGAAAATCAATGAATACAAATGTTACAAATTCGAACCTAAATTTAACTCCTTGTACTGCTGGCTGGTTTTCTATCTCCAGAAATATATTCGTGAAAAACGAGTCTCATTGAAATGCACTAGCAATAGTATAAGCACGCTCTGATAGTTTTTTAAATTTTCATTCAATAAGTCAATATGTAAATTATAACAAATGTACCGAAAGTTCAGGGAGGTCATATGGAATAACAAAGTGTAATTCAATTAACAAAATCTTATTTTTCTTTTTGACGGACAAAATAGCGAAGAGCGACTGTTAAACTAGGCTTATTAAGCTATGTAAGATATGTTAGATTACAGATTAATTTAAAATTAGTAATTTTAATGATATTCAATTTTGATCGATTCTACATATTTTTATAAGTTCTGCATAGTTTAGTTTTAGTTAACTGTTAGTTTTACTAATGTTACCTATCTTGTTTATTTCACTTTATTTATAACAATTGCTATTTATAATAAATTTGCCTTAATGTTCCATGCGTATCTATGTAATTTCATTTGTTATTATCAACATTACTTATCTAATTATATCCAACCAAGCAAACAAAACGTAAACTAACACAAAACACGAGGTTAACTTGTATTAAAGGAAATTATATTATACAATTTTTGTTATATTTGTCTAAATCGAGATTAAGATCAAAATAATTTAGTCGGATGGTTTGGATTTGGTTTGTTATAAATAATTGAATATTCTACAGAGTGTGTGTAAACATTGGTTTATTTCAACAAATATTTACGGAGCCATTAAACTAATAAAATTTAGGCTTTAATTATGTTTTGAATTCAATGAAATTGGGTCAGGTCTGACTGGCACTACAATATGCATTGTTTAATGGAGCGCATATTAGGTGTGGTATTTAATCATAATGGGTTTCTAATAGATGGCGTTATTGATGCTTAGTAAATTTTCTGTGAATATGTATTTAAATATGTTGTAACCGATAAATTTTGATCAATAATTTTGAACAGAAGGAAATACAAAGTTTTTTTATCATGTTAATTCTAGTGCTTTGGTTTATTTGAATCGTTTGATTTGCTGCGGGTTATCCAGTAGCTGCGTTGTTTCCACGTTGATGTTTTCTAGTAACCTTATTTCATATTTTATGGAGAAATCTTGGATAAATTCGTAGATCTTCGTTGATGACATAGCAATACGTATAGGTAATTAATTGAAGAACTTTGTTTTAACATAGTTAAATTATTATTATTTGGTTTGATGTTTTAATGCAACCCCCATATTTGCACCCCAAGTCCAAAAGAGGTTTTATAATTGACTGATGGACCAATCTCTTTGATCTTAGTCCAAGTTAGGTTTATTTTCCAACCAACCAATAAGGATCTTTGATTTTGAATCTGATCTGATCTGCTTTTTTTGCATTGTGAATGTTTATGTTAAAATATTTGTTAATACTCTACAATTTGTTGAATATCTAACTTTAGTTACTGCTAGGGAAACGTCATAGGACTTGTATTGTCTCAAGCGATGTAAAAGTTTCCCTCCAACTATTAATTCATTTTCATTGTAGTTAATAATCGATACTCGGTGCTTTGCTTTGCTCAGGCCATTGGAAGGTTTGTATATTATATTGCAAATAGACGTTCCCGACTAACTTTGTTTGTCTGGAATTTTGTGATATGCCTTTTTGTGGTTCTCTTGATTTCATCAGTGACAACCAGTATCTGAAGGTCTAGGTGTAAGTAATTGGTCCTATAGTGTCTGGGTGAACCTACAATAATCCTTAAGTCTAATAATCTTGTATACTAGTTAACGCTGCTACTCGCGGAACATTCTCATAATTGCATTCGGTAGGTCCATATATGTTTTAATATTTGCTTGCTTAATAATAATTTATTATGTACTGATAATTGTGATTTTCTTCCAATTGGTCAATACATTTTCCGATATTTCAACTCCAAATCTCTCCTTTTCTTTTTCTTTTTGAAATTCTGTGGCTTAGAGCTACGTTGTTTCCATATGGAATGATATTATTACTTATTGTTATTGGTGTTTCTGTGATCTGATATATTTTCATATTATATTCCGACTGTAGCTTCTGTGTAATTGGAGTTAAGACAGTTATTATATCGCATTAAAATGTATTAGTTTAAATATATAAAAGATGGTTTCTTGGCCAATTAATAGTGAGTCTACTGTATCGATATAATGATGTTGTTTTTGGTGCTATTCATGGTTCGTCGTTTGATCATGCTGTACCGAATGGCAAGCTAGTATCATTCATATCTTATACAACGTAGTGCTAGAAAAAGAGAATGTTTTCGATTAGTTTTTCATTTAAATTATTCAACTGGCATTATTTCGTGACATGTTCATGTATTTATATACATATCTTTCTGAAACCATGAAAATGTGATCTAACTGTTGATTCATTTTCATTATTGTTAATGATACTTCTTAAAATTGGATGTATTTAGGATGTCTGGGTCGTTTTAATCGGATCATCATTATTTCTTGTCGTCTGTGTCGATAAATTAAATAAATTAAATAAATTTGTCTTGGTAACATTGTTTTTCTTATTGTTTTAAGACCATTTTTCGTATGGAAAATATCTGTATCTTAACAAAATTATTCTGTAATTATCTGGATTTATACTTGGATTATGACTTTTGTATTTTGAATGTTTTGTTCAAAGATAAACATACGTTAAACAGTAGGTTCAGTCAAGATAAACCATAGTTGGAAAAAGGAGACTAAAACACATTAAAAAACATTTTTAATTTGCTAAAAGATACGTTGACCATTAGATACACTAGGAGCTTTTTAGTTTTATGAAAAACTATTCCTTAAAAATTAAGCAATATAATGACATATTCTATATATTGTACATAATACATTGAAAAACGTATGAGAATAAACAACAACATTTTTTCACATTTTTAAAATAACCAGATTTTTTTAATAATAAATAAAGGTAATTACAATGATGTGATAATTATTTCTAATGATGCTGATAGTAATTAATCATTATTTATATCCGTATAACATAATAAGAAATATCGAACGCAGATACTAATAAGTATATTAAAATTTTAATTACAGGACTATTTTTGTCACTAAAATATTTGTCAAAAAATTAATTAAGTAAAGAGAAGTATAATTATAAACATTTCAAAGTATTATGCTCACAATTTAATATCCAGTAATATTTGTTTGAAAATTGTAAGTTTATTTGTGTCCATTGTACACCTTGTATGTTTTCTTTTCATTTCGGATGATTTCAGGCCTGAAACACGTTGCTATTTGAATCAGCTGCGCCTATTATGTCCCCATTCAGTGTTGTCAGATTTACACAAAGTTTTATCAGCACCTATTTATTTATTCATTTAAAGGATCGTATACTTACTGATTCCTGTATTTAATGGCAGTTTTTATCAATAACATTTTTTAAAAAATTATATTTAAATTAATAATTCCACATTTACTTAGTACATTATTTCATTCTTAATATATGGTACGGTTTAATTTTCTAAGTTACAGATAAAAGTTGTATGGTTTTCTTTGGTATTATGTTTTGAATGAAAATAATATTGAGATGTTCTGGTTGCCAATGGACGTTTTCATCTGTCAGGTAATTCAAAGAAGTTTAAGAAATCTGAACATAATGAAAAGACTACCTTTCCCAAAAATTCCCAACTATTGAGCGGCAGGATATTTTATAGTTAAAAATTTTATAGTTAAAAAGTTTATTATTTTAGTACGGTAAAAACCTATTAGGTTGGAATATCTTGGAAATACGATCGGGAATTGTATTTCGAAATGTATCGATTGTTTTTGTTTATGTGTAAAAATATTGAGGAAACATGAAATATTACGTTAATACTAACACAGTGGTTATTTGGTTATATTATTGAAACTGTATATAAACTGTGTTCTTATTTCTGAATAGAAAAATTAAATAAATTAGATAATTTTTCTTGGCAACATTAGTTTTCTTAGTTTCATGACCACCACTAATGTAAAAAATATGTGTATCATAACAAAATTTTTTGAGTTTTGTATTTTAAAAGTTTTAAAGTGTTCAAAAACTGAAAAACATATGTGGAATGTTATTTTTAAAAATATTATCCTTTGCTATATCTACAGTCGCTTTAATCTCGGATTTTTTCATAAAAATGTGTTGCCCCAGTGGGACTATGTAATATAGATTGAATAAGGGTTTATTGAAAGAATAATAAGGTAATTATCTGGACTGGGCCTAAAGTTTAACGTGGGCTCCGAGCCACGGTCCTCAGAATTAAGCCTACCGACCTGCGAGTGACCAACTTTAGAAATCATCCCAGAAGACATCCGGTCTTACCCACCTGGTTACTGGCGTGACTGGGATCATTTTTCTTGTTGCATTTTACACTCTTGTCACAAATTTTAAACAATCACAAACATAAATTTATGACCATGCCCCAGCAGGATTCGAACCCGCGGCTATGGCAACAGTAAGAGGACCGTCCTATCGCCTTTACCACTGCGCCACTAAGCCGGCTATTATATATATATATTGTTGCACATTGTGCAACATAACTACATTATTGCTGAAGCTGGAGGTTGCTTTCATTAACTTTCATTCGGTGATTCTGTTTGTAAATTTAGATGATAATGGCAGCCCTGTTTCTCGTTCTATTTGGTTGTTTCTGAAATACCAAGGGATATTTAGAATCATCCTCATCTTATTTTGGAACACAGTTTCTCTTATCTTAGTGGGTTTGAGGAATTGGTGATAGCATGACCATTTTGTATAGCTGCCGAAGTAAAATTCTTAACATAAATAGTAAATAAATAAACAGTTATAAACTTTTTGTGGTCCTGGAATGGGAACCTTTTACATAAGTAACTTGGTTTCGGTAAGGGAACGTTTACGATGTAAAATTAACGCTTGAGCTTTTTTGATGTTATATTTAACTGATCTTGAAGCTTGAGGCATAGGTGTTGTGCGGCATATAAGAGACAATTGGCAGCTTAAAAGAAGACAGTGTCACCTGCATAAAACACACATTTTACTGTTTCAAATTTAGCGATATCTGCCATGTGGATATTGAGTAGTACCAGTGATGAACCATGTTTAACAATAGACTGTATGAATCGCCTTGAGGTGCTGCAGATACATAAAATTGTGTTAAGTCACGAAAAACTTTGGTAAAGGTCATACACAAAAAAAATCTTAGCGCAAAAGAAAACGTAGAATATTTGAACATCTAAAAGTGTTTCGGTGTTGGGAGAGGGATCCAGATAGAATGGAAAATGTTCAAAACAACTTGTTAAAAACACTCAAAAAAATATGGATATGATGACAGTGTTCTGAGCAATTGAAAACAACAACGCTCAATGTCTCCAGACAATTCCAATTAGTGAAGTTGGTATTTGCTGCAGCCAAGTCTTGTTTTATTGTCAGGGAGTTGCTGAAAGAATAGAAGTAGAGAGGACTCCTCATGTAGGAAAAATTTAGAGTCAAACGAGACTAATTCAAACGTAGTTTAGTAAACAAACAAGGCTTCATTTAGGAAGGTGGCCTATCCGGGAGTAATGATGCGCCTTAATGTTTTATCTTCAAGAAAGTCCTAATTCAGCTGATTCAATTTTCATGAGTCATATACCACTGAAAGTCTATATGCCAAAAAGAGTAGTATGTATTAAGGGAGGTGTTTGCCAGTTGTTTGTTTTTACACCTTCTTATGCCTAGAGGATATGGGACCCACAGGAAGCAGACTAACTTGCCTTTAGTCTGAATGTTAAATCCTATTTAGCTATTGGCGCGGCGTTGCTTATTAATTACAAGAGGTAGCTAGACAATCGATCTCCTTTGCTTTGAATGGAGCCTTTATAGCCACTTTCATTAAAATCGCTAGTCCTAAAATAACCAAATATATATGATTTGTTTATCGACGGAATGTGTTTACAGAAAATAACACTTCTTGGTTTTAAACTTGATGTTTTTTAACATAACGTAAATGAACGAATAATAGAATATGGTTTAAATAATATGAATGTATGAACACTCTATGAAGACGTATTTTCTAGATTTTATTAGAATGGATTTAGTTTGGATGACATATTGTTCCACGTCTTTTCACGACACTTTATCTAATTATCTAGATTTTGATCCTTTTTTATGCATTTTCTCTTGTTATACTTTTAACTTTTAATTTTTACTTGTTACATTTTTGATTTATCTTTGGTTACATATAATTAACACATTATAATTAACAAATCAAAAATATAACTATAATATAACTAATAGTTCTATCTCATTTAGTATAATTACTTCTCATAAGTCATCCTAATTCTATATTCGTTCTCTTCCATTCTTATTTGCTCCATTATGGCCCTAAATACTTTTCTTTCCATCATATCATGTTTTTAAGAAACTTAGTGAGCATTTATTCACTTTTTAAAATTCTTGTTCTACAGTGTTTCGAGTCCTCCTTCTTGCTTTTTCCTCTGTTGTTAGTTCTTCAGATTAAATGTAAGTATAAATGCAAGTAACATAGAATGTTAAATTAATACAGGAATAATGAACGGAGAGATAAACAATATCTTGAAAATTTATAGTACACATAATATTTGACAAATAAAACCCCGATTTTTATTACATGTTTTGACATTCATATTGATGTTGATCTGAAATGAAAAAGCACGTCAAGAAAAAGCCGTAAGAATAAAATAGTAAACTTGCATGGACTTAATGGAAGAAAGTTACAGCAGGTTATACTGAAATCAGTGTAGGACGTATGATATTCAGCTGTGAAAAAATCCAGTGAAAGCAACATTAACATTATCAAATGCAATCTGTTTAAGAGTTTCAAAGTGGATAAATGCATATCGATTTATAAGAAATAGCGATCTTGATAAATGCCGAAGCAATTCAATTGTATTAGACGATTCATGTAATAATTAAGATTCACTAAATTTTTAGTGATGTAAAAAGTATTTTGCTTATCCAACCAATTGGAAACATACTAACGATATATATGGCAAAATTGGGTTTATATATTTTATTAGAATTAAAGTAGCGAAAAAGGATAATTTGTTTCTTAATCCAAAGTGTTATCATAAGTTCTATATTATCCTAGAACTAGAAGTTGAAAATATATAACTAATTTGATATTAATATATTATAGCGTAATGTATAATTAGTAAAATTAATCATATACTTTTGTCGGAATAATATTTTACATATTGTGTGATACGAGCAGGTTTACAAAGGCATATTAAAAAAAAGTGATGTAAAAAGTATTTTGCATATCCAACCAATTGGAAACATACTAACGATATATATGGCAAAATTGGGTTTATATATTTTATTAGAATTAAAATAGCGAAAAAGGATAATTTGTTTCTTAATCCAAAGTGTTATCATAAGTTCTATATTATCCTAGAACTAGAAGCTGAAAATATATAACTCATTTGATATTAATATATTATAGCGAAATGTATAATTAGTAAAATTAATCATATACTTTTGTCAGAATAATATTTTACATATTGTGTGATACGAGCAGGTTTACAAAGGAATATTAGTCGCTTCACCTCGTCGATATATAAGGACTCGCATGAGCTGATACTCATCAGGATGAAAATATACTAGCTTATGGTTTTCCGAAAATATGGATTATTACTTCTTTAAATCTTTTAAATTAATGTTTTATTTTCATCGCTTTCTCATTCTATTTCTAGAATGATTAAATTTGATTTATGAAAGTATTATATTTTTAAATTGGAAATGAATTTAAGAAAATGTGTCAAAACATTCTCTATAAAAAATTGTTTTAATATAGAAGTACGAGAAAATTATTTCCAAATTGAGCAAACCAACAGATGGCAAAATGTTATATACTTTAGTAACAAGAAAAAGCATTTGGCAATTAAATTAGTTTTAATATAAAAATCGTGTTAATATAAATTTATGATATCATAAATGATTATCACAAATTGAATTGTAAAAGAAAAACAATACATCACTCATTTTCACATAAATAACTCCCATTTTCGGACATCTTCATATGAATAGAAATGCAGAAGAACGTGGAAGAATTTCTGGTCTGTGTTGTTATAAAGTTTTTACAGTAGTTCAAGACAATATTTTAATGCAGGAGAAAGCAGCATCTAGGGTTGAGATAATAAGCCGAATCGATCAAACTGCAGGAGATTTCGCTTCTTCCAGATTGTGCGTGTGAAAGAGAGGAAATATTAAAATCAGGAATAAAGTTCATGTTTCTGGAGCATTTATTTTTCCAATTGTTTTGTATGATACAGAGATTTGCATACAGTTATAGTTTGATATCTATAAGCTTGAAATATTTCAAATATGATGCATTCAATTCAGGCATTCGATTAGGGTGGGACAAACTGTGGAGAACAGATCTATAAACACTAATCACGTTGGTTTAGATATATTTGTCGCATGAAAGGTGAACAAAAAGACATGAATTAATGTTATTGATAGTTACCTAAAAAACAGGATAGTCTACAGTGATTAGGTGGCACCAAGAGCATCGTATTGGTTGAAACACTATCGACGAGTACCAGCAATTGATCGATGATGATGATGATGATGAGAATATTCTATATAATTAAATCAACATTAAAATTTTTAAACATCTAGACCAATTTTGCAAAATGTTACAGAGATGAGAAAAGTCAAATTAAACTAACTTACGTTCTTTATAACAAACTTATAACTTAATTTGTTTATATTAATATTGTATAAAGAATAATCTCTCAGAATATACTAATTAAAACTGAATAAAGCAAATCATTTTAACAGGTTCAGTTTTGTTAAAGCAGTTGTCAAGGTGATGACGTTGATGCGATAGTCGCGGGTTCGAATCTCGTTAGTTCACGGGTGTTATATGTTATATAGATAGAGGTTTATAATATAGATAAGGTTATCTGCGAATCTCTATAGGCAAGGGATCAAATTTCATTAGATAATAATCATCTCATTCACGCCAGTAGTATCGGTGATAGATCTAAAAAGAACCAAAATTCAATAAAAATGAACTCCAATTGTATTTTGTAATATAAAGCACGCTTTTATCCTTATTGAAAATATGCTACAGTCGTCAAAAATACTGAGGTATTTTTATTTATACGGTTTTTTCGAGCCATCAGTTGTAGAACTTCCATAGCTGAAACGGCCTATAAAGCTGTTGCCAATTCAATTTTAATTCTTCAATTAATCTAAAATTATATCTTTGAGGCGATTTTTTGGTTCAAGAAATAGTTAAAAATTCAACGTAATTGAATATGGCGAACAAAGCGTTTATGGAACGATATCAAACGAACTTTGTATGAAACAGATGAATCGATGGTGTCTTGTAATTAATACTAAAGAATATTTCATGTTGACAATTTGGCTTGACGGAATGAGCTGATAATGAACACCACAACAATATTCACGTCTTAGTAATTATTGATCCTAGTAGTATTGTTGCTTATTTCTAGGTCTTTCCGTTTTTTGATTTATTCTTACTATATGTTGTTACTGTAAATTCTATAATATCTTTGTTATAACAATAAAACAATATAAACATATACTATAAATATTCTGTTAAAAGTCCTTTGAATGAATTTGTTATCTTATCTATAATAGATGTTTGTTTTGTGCCATTGAAAAAAGTTGTTACGGGGAATGTGTCTGTAACATTATAAACGGAAATATTAAACGCTTTAAGTCACAAATGGTCACATTTTGAGCTTTCTTTTTTTAATGATTTAGAAACTTAAAAGCATAATTACTTTAAAATGAATTGTTTCATGTTGTATATAATTCCGTTTAACTGTTAAAAGTATTCTTTTCAAATAATATGATACTAGACATTAATCATACACATTAATTTATCTTAATATGATTATGTAATCTAATTTTAATATTTTGTCTTATTTTTACAATTAGGTAATTTACTTATAATACTTTCTCTATAATGAAAAACACTGTTGATTATTGTATTAATACTATGAGTCAATTTTCAAGATATTTTTTGGATTTTTTTTTACTGATAACGTGTGTACAATTTTTCATGCAAAAAATGTTGCTGAATTAACGTAGTAATTTTATATATGCATATATACAATATTTTTATATATTGGGACATTAATAAGTTTTCGTTGTATCTGAAAATTATTTCAAAAAAATTAAAAAATTGTAAAACACTGAAATTATTATTGAGAATATCTTGTAGTCGGCGAATTTTCAGCATGTTCACTGGCATCGATCATAGTAAATCGGAGTACTGATAAAAGGGATAATATCTGGTGAATATACACAATATAATGCTATTTATGTGTATTCATGTTTTATACTTAACTCAAATACATCAGCTGCTATAGGTAATAATCCCTTAAAACGGTTTAACCAGTGCACCTTTTCAGCATATCATTAAGAAATATCGAAACCAATATTGCCCCATTTTTACAGATCGGTTTACGTTGAAGCCAAATAGAGTACTCACAATAAGCTCCCAACAATTCAAATAAACTCATTGAATGTTCTTTTGTTTTTTTATATTTTCGTGTTTTGTTGGCGCTAAACTTGACATCTTGTATCGACAATATATCTTCTGCGAAAAATATTAGCCCAGTAATAAATGTAATGCTATCAATATAGCTCAAGTTACATTAGTTATTCCCTATATTTAGTATATCTAGGATTAGTATATCCCTTAAAATTAATTCACAATAAGTAATAAATAATAATTAACCAACCAAACATATTAAATTTAATCATCAAGCATTAATCAAAGACGTTTATTGTTAATTTCACGTATATCACACAATATTCGAAAAACGGTTTTGGTTCATCCAGATTTCTTTTCTTAAATTAAATTTAAGATATTAATACTTCTTTCTTATATAGTCAATTTATCCATATATTTTCATTATTTTATTTTAAATATTCAATTTAATAAATAAAAAGCGATATTTCCATAAATTTGATGATATTCAGTTCAATAAAATTACTGCATTTAATTACGACAAGCAATAAAAACAAAATTAAGACAAACTAATAAAAAACTTTATTCTTTATTGTATATTAGGATTATCAAAATATAAACACAAAACGATAGTTGCCAAATTAAATAATCTATACATAAACAGAAAAGTATTTATTAATAGATTTATTTCAGCATATTACTCCAGGTACGCACTAAGCCGGTTTTCCAGTCAATATTGGCAACGTCGCGTATTACACACGACGCAAAATTATTCTCTGACTGCCTCCTCTATTTGAAAACAGCTGACGGTTGCAGACCTCCGTCAGGTCGCTAGCCACGACAGTTGAAATTCGAGCTTGGTGTGGTTGTGTTGTGCCGTTCGGATACGTCAAATAACACTTTCGATTATTCTCTCGTTATTTTTTCGGTATTTACTTGGTGTTTTCGGGAGTTCCTAAATTCATTGTCACGATAAGTGTTTGTTTACAAAACATTTATCGTTCGATCGCACAATCGTTCACTCTTCGTTACCTCGAAGAGGGCCATGGATGGATTGAGACTTGCTATTCAGTAAGTTAAATCTTTTGTTTAAAGCCAAACGTCTATTTTAAAAATAAACATTCTATTACATCATGTAAGATTTCAATCGATTTTAATAGAATGAGAGGTTAATGTTATTTACCTGTTTTAATGTTTACATATCTGCATTGTTTTTTTTTACCATATCAGTTGGGTAATGCGATTTACTGCGTCATTTTGCGAATTTATACCTCAAATAAGTCTATTTTTTCTTTTACAAATTTCAGTATCCTGACTTTTGTCATTTGTCTTAATAAAATATACGGCAGAGGAAATTCGACATTTATGTATTTTAGATTGACATTTGGGTGATTTTAGTATTAGGTGAACAACTTTTAAACTGTTATAAAATTATTCAAATAATAAGGATATTCATGTTTATATTTAGGCTACATTCAATGTGGAAACAAATCTCCCCTAGCGTGAATAAAACTATTATTATTAGATCATTAAGGTACAAATCGGTAATGAAAGATATGCTATTTTATAATCTTTTATAACATTAACATACTGTAATGTAATTATAATATTATTATCGATATATTTTGTTGCATCAAAATTACAACTTATTTGCCAATATTTCCTACGTATGATATTTAATCTAATAATGATAAAAATTAATTTACTAATATATTTATGATCTGTCTAATTATTGGGAAACATTATTGCAAATTTCTTATTTTTAGTGTGTATAGGTTAATATTTTTAATTCACTACATTTCTTCAATAATATGGATTCTTACAAAACAATCTGTTACCAATACAATATGTTAATATAATTTGTAAATTCAATGTATGCTTTTCATACATATGATATACGTCCGGAAATGCATTCAAATTAAGTTGATCGTCTCGATAGGCGTTTGTTTACTCTCTTGATTTCATGTTGAATTCGTGATAGTTACATCAAGGCGGTAGTAGATTTGCTGTTACCTGAAATCTTGCGAGCATTACGTCAGAATCAATTTCAATCTATTTATTGACACTCGTTCTTTGCTTGTGTTGAATTCTATTTGTGCATGTGCGTTTCATTCAATAAATAATCTTTTGGTTTCCGGAGAATGGTAGTTGCAAAATAATTTATAAGTCATGTCAGACATAAGTTTTATGCTAAACAAAAAAGAATTTTAGTAATATAGGCGTTACTTTGAAGAGATGACATAGTGAACAAACAAATTCAATTATATTAAATGTTAAATATTTTTGGTACAATCTTGGGTGCGTTGGATCCTATGCAAAAGTGTTTGTGTAATTTTTGTGTATGTAAATATAGTCAAATTTGTCAAGATAAGACATGAGGAATATGTTTTTGTGTGGTCGTTTATATATAACACTTCTGATTGTTTCTTAGGTCAGATTCAATTCTTTTCCCAAAAAATAAAGTTGGCTTAACAGGATATAGATTTATATTTACAATTTTATAACTCTGTAGATATTCCTTCTGTAAAATATGTAAGCCATTTATACCATAAAACCATGTACAGCACATAACAGGTAAATTGAAAAGTCCCCGGCCTACCATAGTAAAATACATTTTTTTGGCAAAATTAGTTTTTTTATTCAACATAATTCCCCTCAAGGGTGATACACTGATTATAGCGACCCTCAACTCTTCGTTACCATTTTTGTAGTATGATTTGCCCCTTGCTTCAAAATAGGCCTCAGTTTCAGCGTTCACCTCTTCATTTGACGAAAATTTCTTCCCAGCGATCATTCTTTTGAGATTTGAGAGCAGGAAATAGTCGCTGGGGGTCAGATCTGGAGAATACGGTAGATGAGGAAGCAATTCGAAGCCCAATTCATGGATTTTTGCCATCGTTTTCACTGACTTGTGACACGGTGCATTGTCTTGGTGAAGCAGCACTTCCTTTTTCTTCAGATGCGGCCGTTTTTCGCCGATTTCGCAATTCAAACGGTCCAATAACGCTATGTAATAGTCGCTGTTGATAGTCCTTCCTTTTCCAAGGTAGTCAATGAAAATTATTCCATGCGCATCCCAAAATACAGCCGTCATAACTGTAAGCCGACTGTTCCGTTTTCTCACGCTTTGTAGCGGGTTCATCGTGTGCAGTCCACTTGGATGATTGGCGATTGGACTTCGGAGTGAAATGATGAAGCCGTGTTTCATCCATTGTCACATATCGACACAAAAACTCGTGTTTATTACGCTTGATCATCTTCAAACACTGCCCCGAATCAACTCGTCGTTGTTTTGGAAAAAGGTGAACTCGCGCGGCACCCACTCTGAACAGAGCTTTCTCATACCTAAATATTCGTGAATGATATGATGTACGGATTCAATTGATATCTTTAGAGTATCAGCTATTTCATTCAATTTTAATTTATGATAATTCAAAAGCATTTTGTGGATTTTTTAAAAATTTTAGTCGGTAAAAACCTCTTTTGGGCGTCCACTGCGTTCACCGCCTTCGGTGCTCATTTCACCACGTCTAACCTTAGCATACCAATCCTTGATGGTTGATTTTCCTGGGGCAGTGTCCGGAAAGCCGGCATCAAGCCAAGTTTTTGCTTCAACTGTATTTTTTTCCTTTCAAAAAGCAATATTTTATCAACACGCGATATTCCTTTTTATCCATTTTTTTCACAATAACAAAAGTTTCTTTACTCAAAAAGCTATAATTCACAAACTAATGATCCGACAGCTGTCAAATTTATACAAACATCTTTTGAGGATTAGAGCTAACTAAAAACATATGGATTTAAATCTAGTAGCGCCATCTATGTGTCAGGCCGGGTAATTTTCAATTGACCTAGTTTACTGTAACTCTTATTAAGCACTAATTTTTATAGTTCACTAGATTTTGATTTGTAAGCGCATCTCAAAGCTGTGATCATTATTTTCTCAATAAAACTCCAGTCAATAATTTGTTCAATTCTAGAGTGTTAATAGCCATAATATGTAGTATCACATAATGATTACTTGTGATCATAATTGTAGGCTAACAATAAGGCTATGTTATAATGATATGAGGATCATATCATTATAATATATAAGAATATATATTAGGGATATATGCCATTTCTCAAAATCTTTGAAATGAAAAGTCACTCCTAAATAATAATTACAATATTATCATAATTTTACTGTCAAATACTATTGGTACAGTGATTGGTACATTGGTCATCCTACAAAAATGTAAATAATTTAACGCTTACATATTAAGTTATCAAATACTGATAATTTCGAGAGTATAATTTAAAAATAAAGCGACTTACATATTACATCAAATTACCATTTTTGGAGTGTCATTGATATCATCTTCATATTAAAACATTTGATATTAGACAAAGAGTACAACAGAGTGCAAAGGTTTTGTATTTCTTATTATATAATCAATGTTACCAGTATGCCAAAGCGATATATACCAATTTCTGTTAAGGGAGACATTAGAGGCAAGTTTTAAACAACTTAAACAACCGCTATGTCTAGATATATCCCTCATTATATCTTACAGTCTAATATTCGCACCAGAGCCATAGCAATTGCGCGGTATATATAATTTTGTCCCGTCTGGACAGCTTGTAGTTGTACTAAAATTACTTGTGGATTTCGTCTGTACCTTCATTCACCAATTGTCCTTTTGAAATCTTCTGAATAGCACTGCTTTTACCCAAATTTCCAAGGTATATCTCCAAATTCCAATAATCTGTGGCCAAAGAACTGAGCTACTGCATCTACCTTTGGTGATCGTACACCCTGAACTGTAAGCTTCTGTTTAAACTCCAGTAGACTATGTTAGTTCACAGATACTTAAATCCGCCTTGGGCGTCTTTTCGCCTTAAATTGCTTGTGCAGGAAATCAGAGTGTTTTTCAAAACATGGATGTTTTCTAATGTCTAGAGGACTGTGAACATTTCGAACATTGACATTTCGACGTCATCATCGTACAAAATTCACCATTCGATATTTTAAAGCAATCTGTCACTCAGTTTATTGTGTTGACATTTGTTTTTCTGTTACTTATGTTTCTGAATACTCAGACCTTATTTTGGAGAATTACAGTTGGTTTGGATACAGTCAGGCGTTGTGATAGTTGATTGATTGCGTGCGATATATGGGGCCTACTTTTAGCAATTTTAAATTCCAAAAATCTTCAAATAAAACCAGTGTGCTATATATTAACCAGCAACTATTAAATAAGATTGATATATCAGTTAAAGTCAAAGTCAAATTAATTATTCATAAACTTATTTTAATTAAATAGACCCTAATTATAATTATTAATGCCTTCATAACAGTAATCTTTTGATTTATTTATTTTTTTGATAATGAAACACTATATTATCCGGTTATATTCATTTTTTTGCTAAGGGTTCTTTGACCATAACAATATACATTTAATATACAGCAAATGCCATAAATAAACTGAATTTTAATTGAATTTACGATAATTTTCAATATATATGCACTATTTAAATTCAAGAATGTGGCTGAGAAAGTGTTAATGTGTTCTACTTACAATTACTTATTATCAGAAATATATTCATTATTTATGTTTGACGTTCTTATCTTAATGATGTTTTACATCTAAAATGAAAAAATGTATTAATAAATAGATTTTGAATATTTAATCATTATGCCCACTAACTTATGTATTCATTTCGTTCGAAGAATAGAATTAATGTTAGAGCTTCAGAATCAAAGATTTGGCAACATCGGAGAATCAAAATCTCTCGACCGGTTTAGAATATCGCCAACTCAACAGGTGATATCCAATCGAATCCCTTGAATATTAGGGTGAGCGTCCATTATTTTATCCGAACTTTTTATACTCAATTTATATACAAAATGTTCATTAAAGTCAATAATATTCTAATAAAATATTCCTTTAAATATTAACATAAGTTAAAAATGCAAGCTTATGAATCTAATAATATATTGTAAATGCTGTTTTATTAATTACCTTACTTTTTGGCTGTTGGACAGTCTTGAATCAGTAAGAGTCACATTTAGGTATATTAAGTTACGAATAATAATAAGAGTATGTAATGTATAATCACTGCTAAGAGTTATTTTCTTTTTTTATGATGTTTTTGCCTTCAATTTATAAATATAAAAGTTCATTACTTTTACACTTTAATCTTAAGAGCTTTGTTCATATCGATTTAATATTTAAATATATATAATGAATGTTTTTTATAGAAAATATTTTAGTATGATTGTAATTGAGTTTGAGCCCTTGTTTTACTGATATGCACTTTAATATTTTCTTATGATCTATATAGATGAGGTGGTAAGAGATATACTGGTGTAAGTCAAATTTTTTGGACAAACAAAATTAATTTTTATTCAAAATATAAGTTTTCTAAGACAAAATATGCAAAATACCGTTTTGCTAAAAAATTGTATATATTCAATATATTTAAAGGAATCACTTGGCTTATACTAAATGTTTCTTAACACCTCATTCCATTTATTATTATTGACTTATATCAATAACATCCCGGAGGTTGTTGAATAATCACATTATTTTATATATTTTGATTAAATTATTTATTTAAAATTTAATTGTATTTATTTATATTTCTATATTAGTAAAAAGTATTAGTTAAAAATAAAAGATAACATAATAATGATATCAGATTAAATAAACAAGTATTAAGGTATTTTCTGTTACTATAACAATTGGTTAATTGTGCAACTACAATATAACGATGATAAATAGTTGATAATTTTTGGCATTATGCTATAATAAAGATAATAATTAGTCAGTCATTCCTATAGTTTATAACAAAATATTAGGGATCTGAATAAGTCCTCGCTTTTCATGACAATGAGTGTTAAAAATAGATTACTATAGATTACTATTACTATAAAAATAGATATCTACTGATAACCATTACTGTTGCTCTCTTTGGCCAGTCTAAAGCGGAATGGTAAGCGGAGATGTGGCCGACATTTTAAATTATGTTGCTATATTCCTGCTAAGATTTGTGTTCAAACTTTCAGTATGAAAGAGGGACGTCTTTTAAAAGAACTCATTTTCAGTTTTCTTAAAAATGGAAACAGCTACAGAACTAAACAGAGTAACCCTTCTGTTTCATTGAATTGCTTCCAAGTAGGCATTCATGGGTTAAGGGTTGTTACCTTCTAATAAAGCAAATGACTTTCTTTTTAGTTCTATTATGGTTTTGATGCCAGTATGATTGAATCACACTTACATCAAAATAATTTTTAAACGCCTGAAAAAATTTCAGCATTTTTCTTTGAATAAAATATAGTTGTGGTAGGTCTTGTTGGACGAAAGAAGATTCATATCCTCTAATATTACGTAAGAACAAGAAGACAATTTGAATTATTTCATTAATATAAGTTGGTCAAAATTTACTTTTTATTGTTTTAAGTTTATTTAATCTACTAATTACGGTTTTTACTCTTGTTTTATTTTTATAGTCACTGTATATGCCTGCTTTAGCCTGGAATTTTTCGAACACTTGACATTTATTTACTTTAACAGAATAATAGATGCCCCACAGAAACTACCATAAGTTTTGAATACGTCACCACCAAAGTTTTTATGACAGACATATCGAATTTTCTACCAGTTTTGTTTATTTAAAGTACACCCCTGGGGTTAAACTGTTATGACAGTATATTATTCTTGACATGAATTGTTTAAAAAAATCTTAATTTTAGTCCTCTAAGTACACTATTATTGGTTTCATAAATTATGTGTTCTAATTAAGTCCTACTGATATTGTTTTTTAAACTTAGGAATTAATTCTTATCGGTACCATTTATTTGCCTTAATTTGCCTTTTTAGCATATGATTTATAGCTAATGATGATTCTTTTACCCACCACTTTTGGTATTATTGGTGGCTATACTGATTGATTTAAATAAATTCGCTGCTGGGGCCCATGAAAATATGTGGAAGCTGATAGTAGTATTTCAATATTGTAACTCAGTTATCATGGTTGGTTTTAACTGTTTAAAAAGTGATTATTTTGATATGATAAAACTAAGACTCTACTTCGTAAAGAAGACTACAAATAACCAAAAAAGAAAAAAATTTTGAAACAACGCTAGCTTGATGACTAATTTGTTCTAGATTCACTTATAGTCTTACAGTAAATTTTAAAGAATGAATTTAATAAAAAAATAGTTTGCAAGTAGATCAACTATGATGATGTAAAAAGCAAAATAAAATCATGAATTAATTCTGGAGAATGAGTGACCTCGGAGTAAAGTGTTGATGCTCTGTATGTGATAGAATCAACAAAAAGTAATGTATATTATGACCTACTAATATTGCATGAAACAGTTACTGCTGAACATTTCGAATGGAAAACTGTTAAAAATAATTTAGCGCTCAACACCTTTGGAGCTTAACAACACATTAGTGCCTTTCCAGTATGTCATAAATAAGAGTGAAAAGGATACATCAATGTATAAAAGTAGATGTAGAAAATGATTAAAATTATTTTGATTAACTTATAATTAAACGTTGCTCTTAATTAATTTTTCACAATAAATGCCTATCCAGGTGAAAATATGATAACTAATAAGAGGTTAACAATTTTATGTTATAACAAAAATATATAGTATAACTCCAATGTCAGTTTTTGGAATACTTAACTACCATACCAAATATAGAAAACACATATGGTGTGAAAAAAGCAGCCTTGAAAATACATCTGCAAAAAGTTGTTGTTAAAGATACCTATAAACATACATTCTTAAGTCTTAAGAGTGCACGTTCTAGTAGTTATACACGTTATTACGTTGAAACTTAAATAGTCATTAAAATGTTTGGTTTAGTTTTTTTCGGTATAATTATTTAGTCTACTAGTTATTGTTGCTTAATAACAAATACATACAGTGATATGTGTTACAAAATTAACCCTTGTGAAATATTGGGCATCAGAATTATATAAAATCATTCCTGTACACAGTTAATATTGTGTGAAAACGCTAAGGCATCAATAGCTTTACCTTGATTTCAAAACAAAGACGACATTGCCAATCACTTCATTTAGTTCCGAATATAGAGAAGACACATTGCTTATAAAAACAACAACCTTGAGAACACAGCTGCAAGTTATTGTTCAAAAACACTTATAAAGAAACACGTAAATTCGTTATATATTTCATACAATACCATTTGTTGCTGTATATGTAACTTGCTGACATCATTTTAACAAATCGCTTAATTATTTTCTATAATATTGTGATGAAATACATCGAAGTAGAAAGAAAATATCCTATATTTAATTTCATTGTTTTATATATAAGAACGGTTTTTTAACTTTATTCGATATTAAAGCTGGCCAGGCTGTCGTTTGTTTCCACACTGTTAGGCTTATGTTTCCAGCCGAATCTTTCAACTTCTTATTTTATATTTGATATCTTTAAGGATCTTTTCGGTAATTTTACAGTCAATATCTAGTCACTATTTTTTCTATCTCTAAAATATCGTCTAAAATATGACAAGTCTTTTTAGCTAATTTTTTTAAACTGCAAGAGGGAAATATCAAAGGGTGTTTTGTATAACATCTTGGGACTGGAGAAAAATTATGTTGATCTTTAGTAATTTTTTAAAATTATTACTCTTAGTGGTTCACAATCTGCCCAGTAGGCAATAAGCATTAGAATTATAATATAAACATGACGTGTAGATCACTTCATTAAATGATCTCCTGTGTAAAATATTGTTTTAATTATTTAGTCTATTGTAAATGTTATTCTAAAATTTATATGTCTTATAACCAGATCGGATGGTGTTAAACGCTTGTAAAATAATACATGAAATTAATGATATAGAGCGTAGGTAAAATACATTATAAATTCCTTAAAATTCATATTATTCCTAAATATTATTTTTTCTCTTTTTATTTGGAATAACAGCGTAAACTGACTAGCAGTGTAAACGTTTTTACCAGTTTCTAGTTTTTTAAGCTAAGAGAAATGTCTAATAAATACTGGAATCCTGGTTAGTTCATCAAACATCTCTGAACGTTTTAGCTCTTTAGTACTCATTAGCGATTGAACTAACACGAAAGTTAGTTGAGTTTGATACGTTATAAATTCTTCATATAACTTATCTGTACTTCATATACCGTATATATGTTGGGGTTATATTTATATTGTGTTGTAATTTTCGAAATTGTTTGAAATGCCATAATTTTTCTTATTGACGCTAATACTTAAGTTCGTCTTATTATGGTATAGTTGTAAATTAAATTTTATATTATTTTTTGCTATCTGCCTGTTTTAATTATATTTTTATTTTAGTTTTAGTTTTATACCATTTTGATCTAGTATTTCTAAGTAGTCTTGCAATATGCAAAAGATAATTTGTACTTATTTTGATATTAATGTCACAAAATATTACAATAGAGTAAAATTCAGTGTATGTTATATACCTTTTGCTTTATATTTCATTTTCTGGTCCAATTTAAAATAAGGCTTTTAGTTTTTGTAGTATCTTTTTATCATTTGTAATATTTTATATACATACATATTTTTATTACATGCCCTTAAGCACCGTCCTTAATCTTTCGTCACCTTTTTTGATAGTTTATTTTACTTAAGTCAGCTTTACTGTGTGATTCCAAAAACATCGACATGTCTCATCTGTTGGATTCAATTTAAGAAGTAAAAAGTTTCCTGTAATAACATTTATTCAGCTTAATACTCAGATAGAATATATCATGCCGGTTTGGTTGGCGTAGTGATAAAGGCGACAGAATGGTCCATCTACTGTTGCGATAGTCGCGGGTTCGAATCCTGCTGGGGCATGGTCGTAAATGTATGTTTGTGATTGTCCTACGCACAAGTGCAAAATCCAACAAGGAAAATAATCTCAGTCACGCCAGTAATCAGGCTTGGTAAGATCGAATATCTTGTGGTATGATTTCCAATGGTAAGTAGTGGGGCAAAGTTTTGCTTAGTTCAATCATTGGCGGCGCTGACAACATGAATTTGATTGGTTAGTTTAAAATAGTTATGTAGAAACCTGTAAGGAAAATACTTTGCTTTGATTGGTCTGCCATTTCGCCTGATTACTTTGTGAGGTCACATTTATTGGCCAATAGTATTTAAATGAAAATCAAATATAATTTTTTAAATTAATTTATTAAAATAAAATCCTGTACAAATATACATAAGTGTAAATAATATAAATATATATAAACAAAAAGCAAGAAAAAAACAATTATGAACTCTATTCTAGACAAAATTAAAATATCTATAATTCTTCTATAACGCCTTCCCATATTTGTTTAGTGCCATCAATTATATGGGATCTATTAGAGTTCTAACTTATCTTGATATAATGAAGGTAAACTTTAAATCCTTCCCTGTTGATATTGCATTAACTTCATTAAACCAAAAATACTATGGATTGGGCAGTTGAAACACTTCATTAAACCAAAAATACTATGGATTGGGCAGTTGAAACACTAAAAATTTATGTGTTTTTTAAAGATATTTAGATTTTAGAGTATTTAATCTGTGGAACTACTTAATATAGAATGTAGACAAATATTGTATGTTGTCTCTTTTTCAGAAGTTTTGTTAAATAGCCTGAAATAAGACTAAAATATTAGACTCTTGTTTTTCTCAGAGCAAAATTTTCTGGAACTGAAAACATAGACTCAACTGGTGATTTAACAACCAAGTGGTACTAGATCTCCCGTTAAAAAAGAATATAAGTTATCTAACATGTTCATCTTCTTCACATTTTTCTCCTGGAGAACGATGTGAAACAATTGAAGTGATGATGTACCTTTTTAAAGATTTCTCGAACATACTAGGTGAAGGATGCTGTTTCTACCTCCATGACCTCTAATAGATCCAACAAAATTCTTTAAGCAATCTTGGTGTTTGTGGTTGTTTGATTTGTTAAACAAATGTAGTTATTTGTAAATTTAGACAAAATAGATTTCTTTAAGGTAATAAATCCCCTAAAAGTAGCAATTAAATTTTTAATTGATGGCACCGTAACAAATATTTTCTTAACAAGGCAATCAAATTTAAATATACAATAGCTCTACTATAAAATTATTGAACACTGATTATTCTAAAAAGTTAAAGTATTACAAATATTTTAGGATATTTTACAATTAAAAGTAGTATTTATTACTACTAATTATCCAGTTATCTTAATTATTACCTTCTTGTAAGACTTCTTTATGTAGAGACATCTCACTGACAGCATACAAACAACTTGGTAGATTAATTGAATTTTATTACTACTAACATCTTCATAAATAGGTTTTGATTTTCTGTAAACAAATAATATATAAACAGACATGTAGTAGATAGATAATTTTATATGTGCCTGTTAAAAACAATGTTGGATATGCATTTACCCTAATACCTGTTCGTGAAGGAAGGCTAATTCTAAATTTTTCACTAAAATGTCCGTGACAGACACCATGACGTTGATATATTTGCATTGTGGTTTATTCAGGTAACTTAGTACTATTTACTTGATCAACCCATTATTTGGCACAGGAGCGAGATTATTCTTTGGGAAACGATGTCTAATTTCCGTAGTAGATTTTTACCTCGGTACACTACATCTTTTACTACACTGACGCATTGTCATCAATTTTTATATTATTACTCCATAATAATTAATGTAAAGCAGAAAATATGCACAAAGTAAAACGAAGATTTCTTGATCTAAGCAAAAACCAAAACCTTCAAACAACAAACTTAAAAATGGACGCCCATAGAAAATGCTGACTTCACACAATTTGATCGACCAATCACGTTCCATGTTAGTGGCGGCACCAGGAATTTAAACTAGCCAATCACAATTTGCGATCGCAGCGCTACCGTCGATTGAACTAAACAAAATATTTCCCCAAGGTCGCCTATACCGTGAAATTTCTATTTTTTCTATGATGCCGAGGACCGTGGTTCGAAACCCACGTTAAACTGCAGGTCCAGTCCAGATAAATCCCTAGTTAGTAAAAGGAGACTTTAAAATATAAAAAAAAGAATATATCATATTTTTTATCAGGCAGTTTTAGATTACCAACTGGTGACGTTTTTTATTGAACGTAAAATAATTATTTGTACACCTAATATAATATATAGTTATTTTAAAAAGTAGTTTTAATTTAATATAATTTTGATCTCGAAATTATATTTTATAATGGGATCATTTTTGAAATTTTAAAATTAAATGTGCATGTGATTAGAGTATTTCTGTATCTATTTTATGACTTGTATAATCGTATTAACACAAGTAATAGGAAAAACATTCCATCGGTTGAAATAAATAATATTTATCATAATTTGAGGGTCGAATATAAACAGATCTGCAATAAGGAAATGTATCGAATTTTTAAGGTAAATTCTGTGCATTATAAAACTGACTACAGCTTTTATATTTATGGGAACAACCTTTTCAGGTTATTGCTCTTCTCTTAACGTTTTACGTCAGTATCAGATTTGAAGTAAAAACAATGTAAAACATTTTGTTTTAACTGTTTTACTAACGTACCAGTTCTATTCGAATTATTCTCCTTTGCTGACATTGGCTTGTGTTGAACTTGGCATTGAATTTCTTTAAACCTATATTGTCAATAACGATTTGATGAATAGTAATTTTTGGACGATATCGTTACTAATTTATTCACGGCCATCTTTAGGTTGTCTATATAGACTATGAATCATGTGCATTATTTACAACTGTTACCTTATTGTGTTAATTGCAATCTTTAATGTATGATTGTCATTGCTGATTGCATATTGTGTGTATATGTTTAAATTGTAATTTAATCGCTATTGATTAAATGTTTATACGTTTTAATTGAAATTATTGTAAATATTATGGTTTAAGAAAAAGTAAATTCGTTGTTTATTCATGTCTTTTAAAGTTGATTTATTCATATAAATTTCAAATATTAATTAGTGATTTATAGTCCGTTCGATAAAACAGTAAAACTCACGTCATATACATTCATGATGTCAAGACGTCGCGATGTTGCCGCATTAATTTAGAGGGTACCGTTTATAATATATTAAGACTTATATTTTGGATATAAACTATATATAAATAATCTCAAATTTATCCAAACTGTGTGGATTTGAATTGTTTCGGATTACTTTTCTGACTAAAGTTGTCACTTAACTGAAAGCATTTTTAGTTTATTGAGTATATAAAGAATAATGGACAAAAGTTTATTGAAAATCAACTGAACAGTGTTTTGAAAATGACACTTTGAAGAAAATATCTATGAATAATTGAGCTCTTATTTATTCAAAATCTGTGTGTTGGGCCATAATCTATATGAAATCATCACAATATACATAGTATTTAAGACAAAAAAGATATTGCTGTTTTTATTTGTAGAATAATCAGTAAATAATATTAAGAGTTTCATAAATCATGTACAGTTGTAGTATTAACTGGAATTTCAAATATAGTTGTTTGAAATTGTATGGTTTGGTTGTGGTTTTTACAATAATAATGTTTTTAACATTTCCTTTAGCGATAAGGAATTGACGAAATTATATTGTAAATAAATATTTGTATTTCCCATCAAATTTTATTTTCGTAATTATATTGTATATATCAACTTTTATGTATATTTGTTATAACCAAATAATTTATTTATATATATTTATTAATATATTTAATATAATCAAAACTGGTGACTGTAGTAATAATTTTTTATAGTAAATAAAAGTTTTTAAATGGAATTGTAAAACTGTTTTTCTAATAAAATCAGTCTAATCAGTTTTTGCTTCAATTGAAAATACTACGTTATTTGTTGTGTTATTTGTTATATTTTGCTTATAAATAATTACTACTAGTACCATAATTTTATTATAGTATTAAAAAAATTATTTTGTTTTACTAGTATTTTAAAATTGTAGATTTTCTCAATCACTGTTGGAAGTGTTTAATTTTGTCGTAATCCGTAATGAAACGATTGACATTTTCTGCAGTCATGATCCATTAACCAGATTACGGTATTAGATGATTTATGTATTAATATTTCATAATTATATTTTCAATAAGCAATTTTATTTCTTATATTGCGTATGGAAGAAAGGACTTTAAACTTATCAGTTCTAATTATTCTTTTCAGTATTATCTATAATTTTTGTTTGTTTTTTTTTGTTCTGGCCTAAAACCAGGCGGCGGAACGCATGACGGGTACCTGGTCAAGGAGACTTGCCCTGCAGTGTCAAGTTGGACCGGTTTATGTTTGACTGCCTCTGGGGTTACCAAAATACTAAGTCGAAACCTCCTCACACTGGAGCCCTGTTGGTAGCTAGTGCTACTGCATTAAATTTGGGGATATGGCATCCGCTGATCGGGCAGCTGTTATTGGGCATGAGGACCCGGCAAAATAACAGATAGTGAAACCAACTATTGATTCGCGAACTTGAGTTCACACACGACTGGATACTGTCGTATGGGGCAAGAGTTATGACTGCAGCGACAGTTGAGGTCGTTTCAGCCTGGAAAAAGGGAGGTTGGCGGTGACGCGGTACTAAGCTCTCAGCATGTCAACCAGGTTGCGAACAAGCGCTTGATTTCTGGAATGTCAGTTACCCTATGAAATTGATTATTTCTGGCAAACCATAGAGCGTTTAAGATTCTCCTGAGGAGCTTATTTTGGAAAACTTGAAGCCGTTTCACCTTGTTGGGTGCGACAAATTTGAAGTAGATATTAGATCCGTAGAGGAGTACGAACCGAATTAACAACTTGTAAAATAAGCATTTGATGGAGATAGAAAGTCTGTTAGAAGAGCAGATCAGAGAAGATAGCAGGTTTGCTATGCTCGAACCTTTCTGGATTGCTTTCTGGATTTGGGAATGCCAACCGAACCGTCAGTCGAAGTGGAGACCTTAGTACGTGAGGTTATCAGTATTATCTACAACACACTATATCTATATAACATTTCCTGTATGTTTATATATTTTGCTTTTATTTTATTGATTAAAGGAATTAAAATCCTTTATCCTTTATTATTTTATATTAGATATATGTTTGTTTATTTGTTTTATTCAACATATACAATGATACACTTAAATGTATCCAAAATATGCTTTATTGAAAACTATGACCTTTATTAGTATTTAATCAATTTATGCACAAAATATTCTCGTGGAAATTATTCATCCCAACTTCAATATTTTGTGTAAATTATCTTAAAGATAAGCTTCCGTGTCTATATTCAAGTTATCGCTCCATGGACTAATATTTGAACTATTTATATCTTCTGAAACAAAGTCTTTATTAACATTTAATTGATTGAGTTTGTTATTGTGTTAAAATCGTATTGAAAGCATTGAATAAACCATAATTTTCATATTATGAATATTTGTACATAAGAAATACTTAATTTGTTTTAAACTTAGCGAAGGTTATTGCGAACATAGCGACACCTAGTTTTTAGAAGACGGGATCATATTTGTTTTTACTTAAATATTGTTTTTGTTGTTGGAGTGAGTAAATATTTTAAAATATATTCTGCAACTGTTATGAGATTGTTTTAACCAAGTTATATTATTTAATTAGGTTAATTGTTATCTCGTAGTGTGACCTCATTAATCGCCTACACACCATTAAGTTACATATTATGCAATTTGTTGATTTGGATTATGATTTAAACATATTTTTTTAATGGTTAATTAATCATGATACCTAGACAACAATTGCATAAATATCTGTTCTTCGATTCAGAATGCCACAATGAAATGAATGAAATGAAGTAATGAAATAAAATATATTTCTCTATTTTTTTCTCCTCTTCTATTAATGCATAATATATTATGTATTTATGCAACTTAACCTAAATATTGATTTCGATGATTTTGATATTTCTCTATATAAAATAACAGTTTTGCATTCAATATTATATGCTTATTTGGTGTATACAGACGGTAATCATTGGATGACAGATAATCACATAATATGGAGGACGAAAAGGTTTGAAGACAATGAATTGTAAGACTTGTTGGACGAAAACCCAGCGCAAACTTTTTAATAGCTTAGTGATCGTTGAATCAACTGTTTCCAGGTTCGTACGATAGCCACGCGTTCAAATCCTGCTGGGACATGGTCGTAAATTTATGTTTGTGAAAATCCGACAAGGAAAATGATCCCAGTCAAACCAGGAACCAGGCTGGGCAAGACCGGATGTCTTCTGGGATGATTTCTAAAGTTGGTCACTCGCCAGTCGGTACGCTTAATGCTGAGTACCGTGGTTCAAAGCCCATATTAAACTGTAGCTCCAGTCCAGATAAACCCATAGTTGGTAAAAGGAGACTAAATATATATATAAAAAAATTATGATGTGTTATTTAAGATTTTGTTTATTTTCATTTAGTTATTACAACGATTATTATGTTTTTATATTTGTTTTTTATGTTAAAATCTAAGTTTAATTATTTTTTAATTTTTAGTGAATTCATTATTTAGTTTTTGAAGACGGTTCAATTTTGTTATTAAGAATATTTTATCTTTCTCTTTTTAGTGTTGACAAATATTCCAACGAAACAACAACAAAAGATGATTGTCCCTACCGGGAATCGAACCAGCGACCTTCGTTTATTCGCTAAATGCTTTAACCATTACACCATAGAAGTAGTTGTCTATAATATGTCTACGAGGTTTCTATAGTTAGTGATTAAAACTAGAAAAGTAGTTAAACTAAATTGCTGCTGCATTGAACAACTTCTGATTTTCCACCACATCAGGTCAGCAATAACATTATACACAAATGTCTAATTAGTTTAGATAAAAAAATGTGTGAAAACTTTGTACGTGCCTTTGAAATTTGTGCGTCTCCCTCGATTAAATACACCCCTCCCCTCTCCAACAGATCCTGATTTGGTTCCAACGGGACCACCTCGGAAGTGCGCTCTTTTGAATAAATAAATAGATGTAGCGACCTTGAGGCATGTCGAATTTTACATCGTGGAATAACGGTCAACAAAATACCCACAAATATAATACCAGATGTTGGACACGGGCAGGGTGCCAGCAGCGACAACTAGAACACGATAACGAACAGGTGGTAACACCGAGACGTTTATCTGGGATGTGAAGGGTATTTCGATCATTCAGTAATCGACCATCGTTTGGTTTAGACGTGCCACCATCGACGGTCCAAGCCTAGTCACCGGGTAACGCCGCTGCCATCCGTTTTATCTATTTTGTATTTTCTACATTTTTTATATAGCCAATAAATAAGGGTCACATAATGTAAACACCACTGTTTCATTTCGTTTTACCTCCATTCACCGAGTCACATCATTTACCCTAAATAGAATTTTGAAAATCGGCCTACAAATAACGGAGAAATCGGGGAACATACATTAAAAAAATATACAGCCGAACATAGAACCTCCTTTTTCAAAGTCGGTGAAAAAGGAGGAAAAATTGCTACCACACGAATTAACTGAAAATGCAATTTAGAATCATCTTAACCCGGAGGTTTCATGTAAAAAGGTGTTTGTCAGGCAAAATTGAAAAATTATCTGTGAATTATTGCAACTGGCTATGAGAACAGGTCTATTACGACAATCCCAACGCAACAAATTATGGATTAGTTCTAGAGAGTAGAAAATCCATGGCCATAAAGTCTTGCTGTGCATATAGTGAGATCAGCAAGGTGTGGTGTACTACGAATTGCCAATCTCAATGAAACTGTTACTTCAGATTTCTACCGGCCTCTATGGAACAAATCGTCTATTATTCGAATCCTGCTGGGGCATGATTGTAAATTTATGTTTGTGATTGCCCTAGGCAACCTGATTGTCGGGATGTCTTCTGGATGATAAACCCTTGTTGGCGAAAAGGATAATTTAAAATATATATAAAAATAATTAAACAATTATATTACTGTCAATTTTTTTTAATTGAGTGGTGTTGAAGTTGGGGTTGATTATACTTTTAGTATTTAGTATTTGGAGTATTATTATTAGTTTATTTTTCAGGGTGCAGCTTAGAAAATCAAGTTATGGCGCAATTAACATCGTCAACACTAATTTATTTTATGACTTTTAAGACAAGCTGGCAACAACGGACTTATTTCTATCCATGCTAGTAGAAATATATAAAAATAATATAAAACAATAACATATTGATTTACGCTTTACCTCGCGACTTGTAGCATTACATTTATAATGAAGTTAACTGGTAATAATGTTCATACCATTATTTATTGAGTTTTTCAACATAGATCAAGACAAAAATACATAGGTCAACTTACTTCCACTTCTAGCTGTAAAGCCCCATTCCTTGTTACTGTGAAAGGCATGTACAACGAGTAAAATTATAATTTCGTTATTATTAAACATCATCATCTCTAGTAAACCATATCTGCAAAAAGTATAGTCTTCCATTACTAAGAAAATTACAGTGTCGTGTCTATTTGATATGGCAATCAATTCTCCGTTACGCCGAGATTACGGTACATTCACAAAATATCGCATAACAAACCGAGGTATTTTTATAAAGAAAATAATTGGCGATTCGCAATCTGGTCACTTCTAAGCGGTGAAATAAATAATCGACAATACCAATTGATCGTACTGTATTTACGCGCCTTCAAATGTCGAAACAATCAAGTTTCAGGACACGTTGTTTTTAATTGCTTTCGGTTTTTAAACAATCGATATGCCTACTTGATTAGTTAACATTCCAAAACTAACGTATACTTTTTACGATCTGTTTTTAATATGTATAATGACTATTTTGCTTCAATTTTATTTTGCTTATTTTAACGGCTTTATGTAAATTTAATGGAAATTAATATATTGTTTGTGTTTCGGTGATCAAATAAATTATATGTCATTATGTCAACAGTTTAACGCCTACTATCGTTAACACATTAAGTGTAGTCTCTCAATTTAGATTAACAAGTAATTTGTTTGTAATACCTCTCTGATAATTTATCAGTGTCTTATAGTTTATGTATTGCAAAGTTTATATATACAAAAACCTAGTTTAAGTGGATTAGTATGCTGTTTATATTTTATATTTTGCGTATTTTAGTTAAGCAGCTGTTCGTTCAAAGTATTGTCTTCCGATTGCCGAAACTTTGTCCCATCTTTCAATCAATCTACGTATTCCATCACAAAAGAGCGATGCATCTTTTGAACTATCTCCATGAATCTACCCTTTTCAAATCGTCGTAAGAAGTGAAACTTGTGGTCGTGCGTTGTCATGTCGTAGAATAGCATTGTTGTGTCTTTCCTCGTATTCCAGACTTTTTAGCGCAATACTTGGCTCAAACGCATCGTTTGTAGTTGATAGCGATTCCTATTGATGGTTTATTTAGGTTTTAATAGGTCATAGTAACCACACAAATTTGATTCCTCCAAATACACGGCATTAGCTTGGATTCATGGATATTTCATGGATTTTCATATTCGTTGATGTTGATGCCTAACCAAGTGGTTCCCGGGATTTTCGCTTTAGATTATCGTAACATTGCCAGCAACAATTTTGCATCGTAAAAAATCTTTCCGATTTTGCCGTGGAAGCATTTCACACATGACTAAATGACTAAAACCTTTCAATGTATCTTGGCTTAATTTCATTCGGCACCAAATTTCCAACCGTTTAGGTCATTCCTATGTTCTTCAAGCGATTGGAAATTGTTTCTTATGTTACTTCCAACAATGATTCAAATCACGATTAATGCTTTCAAATCCTCGTTTCCAATTTTTTGCCTGTTTCTTGCAAAACGCTCTTTGTCTTCGGTATTAAAATCATCATTTTTAGAATGTTGAAACCAGTATTCACATGTTGAAATCGATGGAGCATAGTTGTCATAAGCTTCGCGTTCGATGAACTTCAGCTGCTTTTTCTTCAAATTGGAGTAAAAAAGTAAAACTTCCTGCAAATGGCAACGTACTTAAAAATTGTATGTTCGCATTTCCACGAAATGGCACATACTGAAAAATGAGGTCTGTCAAAGCCTGTGAGTTACAAATATACCCGATGCGATTTCACACACAATAACACCATATGTTGCAAATCCTTTAAAATAAATGTATAGGCCAAATATTTTGTATGTTTTCTTGTACTGTGTATTGTATTTGTATGTTTATTTGGAGTTAATAAAAGGCCATGTACAAGAATTATTTACTAGCGTTGGGAACTATCGACTGAAAACAACTATCGACTGTTTAGTAATTGCTAGTAAAATCAGTGGGACCGAAAATAGCGACAGAAACAGTCGATAGTAAAAAGAGCTGTCGTTATTCTGCAAAATCTGTGTACTCGTGTATAATCAATAAAGTAAGTAATTAAAGTAAGTAACAAAGTAATAAAATAAGGGCATTTTTAATTAACTACTTGGTTACTTGATCTTTAATTAAAAATTATGGAAATTTTATTGAAGAATATTGAGGAACAATTTTGTTGGAATATTTGACCTTGTCTATATATCAGTTATGAACTAATTCAGTTGTAAAAATAATTTATTAATACTGACTAAATTGGTAAAATTATATATAAGTAAATGTACGCTATATCAAATCAAAATAATGTATATGATGTTTCCGGAAAAGGCAAAGGCTACTCAAGATTACCGAAAAACTTATTCCGTTCACTGAAATCAAGCCTAGCACCATTTTTTATCTACAAGATACACAATGTACATTTTTAAGAACTTTTGCTTACATACTCTACATATTCACGACTGTTAGCATTGATTAAATAGTCACATTAAATAAGTTATGACATAATTACTAACACCTAAGTTATTTTCAATTATGTTCTTAGAATCTCTAGAATCTACGAATATTTTTAGTTGTAAATAATCTATAAAATCAATACATCACTGTACAGAACATGAATTTATTACCTATTTTTTTAACCGACTTCAAAAAAGAGGAGGTTCTATGTTCGGCTGTACGTATATATATATATATATATATATATATATATATATATATATATATATATATATATATATATATATATATATATATATATATATTTTAAGGTATGTCCGCCAATTTATCCGTCAATTCCAATTTTTATTCCAAAGAGACCTCTTCCGAGGTGGTCCAAATTTGGATCAGATGGGGGGAAGGCAAGAAAATCGAGGGAAAACCTCAAATTTCAAAGAGAGGAATACAATACACTACGTTAACGGCCATGTACAATTTATTGAAGAAAGCTGTTTTATATACTTCATAACAACAACAACCTCTTTGACTGAGTTCCAAGTTTTCCAGTGATGTCATAAGAACTGTGTAAATATATTATCATCTGCAAATGGACTTATTTCGGTAAACCTTCATCCGATAACCAGAAGAACCAATTACAAAGTCTTTAAATGCTTAAGAGGGCGTTTCGAGAGAGCTCCCACCAAGCTGACGAGTAAGATTTATAGAAAGCGACTAAGAGGCTCGTTGCGGCGATATTTGAACCTGAAAATGAAACAATACCGTCTTATAACATTGACAACTACGATTCAACAAGAGTTTGCTGCTGCTGATAATAGATGGGCTTTCTATCAATAACGTTAATTTTAAAGTCCTGCCAACTCTTTAAATTTCAGCAATTAACTTCTTTAATAAAGCTCCAATCGATTAATTAAACTTTAGGTAATGTTTTTTGTACAGGTACTTTAAAAAGTGCCAGCGATCTCACCGGATTGGAACCCATTAGCTCGTACTCGTAGAGCCGATGCTTAATCTATACACTAATTATCTTGCACCGAATTTGTGTATCGACATGTATTTAAATAGCTTTCATCGGTTTTTTTATTTTTAAATTTTTATAGATTAATATTATCAGGCATTAATATATCAGTATTGCGGAATCTATAGGCAATTATACTAGCGCGTACAATATATGTAACCATATAATCATGGCCAGTTTTATCAGCACATTTACTGTATCTAACTATAGGCAACTATACTGGCGCGTACATTATATGCAACCATATATACATAGCACGGGCACGATATTATGCTACAACCCTATTGACTCCAACATAGTACATTATGCTTCCAAAAACTGTTTCTGTCAATCGAATCGTCGCTTAGCAAGGCAGCCGGTACCTGGGCTGAACATTTTTCTCACGTTATTTATTATATATATTTAGTTATAGTAAGCAACGTTCGTTGTTCCAATTCACTTGACAATTCCTGTTCTTAGTATCTGGTTTGTAACAAGATGGACCTGCCAATTATTTGAAGAGGATTTACTACTGAAGATACGGATGCAATGCACCTATGACAAGCAAAAAAGCTGTTATATACATCATATGCAACAGCACCTCTTTGACTGAGTGCAAAGTTCTACTTTACCGGTCATGTTATAACAACTGCATTAACGCACTATCATCTTCTAAGAGACTTATTTTGGTAAACAGTCATCCCATGACCAGACGAACTAATTTCAAAGTCTTAGGTAGCTTAAGGGGGCGCTTCGAGAGCGCTTCCACCATGTCGACGATTCAAATTTCTATAACGCAACTAAGAGGCTTATTCTGGCGATATTTGATGGTGAAAATGAAACAATTCGAACAATTCCAAAATATCGATATATCGGCGAAAAATAAGCATTTTCGGCATTCTTACTCCAGTTACTTAAAATAAAATAGATATATGTGGTATATTCAAAATCAAAATTAGGTGTTTGCATGTATTCTGATCATTTTTTCGCTTTAAAAAGGGATTAAAAATATGGCGTAATATATTTTAATTAAAATATTTTCCATCATTGACTCTTTTTCCGGTCTTTCTGGTAGCCTGTGCCAGCCAAGGCACTTTGTATTGATCTAGACAAGTGAGGAACAAGTTGGCCTGAGAATGGTGGACGCATTTAAACTTCCCATTCAAGCTGAAACACTATATCCTTTATTGTTGCATCGTGCGACCGAGTATTGTCATGCAAGAGGATGTCCTTGCATCTGTTGCTTACTATTTTTGGTATTTTTTGTAAAGAGGCAGAAAACTCTTCTTTTTGTTAGACTGGCAATGAAACTGTGATATTCGAAATTGCATTTTAAATTAATTCAGGTTGTAACCATTTTCTCCTTTTAAATCTTTTCCATTGTATGTAAACGTCTGAAAACAGTTGATTCATCAATTGGGTTTTTCCAATAAACATTGCAGTTCATTGTTTTCGAAGTTTTTTGTGAATGTCATTTTGTTTTCCTTCTTCAAATATGTGAGAAGTAATTTTCAAGTTTCCATCGTATGTTAATGTCACTGATAATTAATCAATAATAATAACAACTTATTCATTTCAACTTATCATTATTCAATATGAATTGTACAGAAACTTCCTGTTCATTTTCACTATCAGGAAAATCAACAATTACATCGAACCAAGTTAATTAAGTCAGGGGTCATTTCCAATCACAATTAATAAAGTGAACGTAAAGAAAATGTATTAGCAAACTTTCCAGTTGCTAACTACCTTCAGTGAAAATACAATACCTTAATAACTATGTCTTGAGTTGAATATCCTTGGGGCCATTTTAAAATTAAAACCATTGATCTGACCGAACGGTTTCGGTCTAATAACTGTAGCACCGATTTTACGTTCTCAAAATTGTTTCTCTTGGCACAATCTCGCTTATCACTTTATTAGATGGAAGCTGTTATTAACTAAATAATTGTAGTTCTGATAACTAGTGATAATTAAAGTTTCATTGATAAAAAAAGAAATATTCGTCTTATATTTGTAAAAGCAAGCGATGACTTTCTATGACACTCTTCCTATAATTTCTTGAAAAACATAAAGTTATAGTATTATTAGTATATGAGATGGACAAATATCTGACAAATGCACAATATATATTTAGTAATTAGATGTTGACCATTTGCTTTTAACATAGTTGAAATACTTAGCAGAAATCCAACTAGTGGTATGAATGAGAGGAGCTGAATACAACGATATTGTCGCCCAAATTATAATCGTGATCCCCCATGCTTGACTATAGGAAGCAGGTAGGGCCTTCTTTTGGAATTTTCCTTATATCTACAGAAAAACCGGCCGTTTGTAAGAATCAACGTTAATGGTAATTTATCAGATCAAACCACATTCTTCCAATCATCAAGTGTCCAAGTTTTAAGATAGTTACACCACTTTTTTCTCAGCTTGGAATTGGTTTCTATTATAATGCATTTAGCAATTGCAGCTCTTCTGTGAATGCTAGTTTTGTAGAGTTCCCACCGTACTGTCTTTGTCAAGACAGTATTACAAACGTGAGTGTCGGGTTCTGATGTACACATTGTTGATAATATTTTACCATGTTTTGTGCGGTCATTATTGTGGATGCTGTCGCTTATGTAACATCTGAAAGATAACACATTTCCCCGTTTATGAAACGCTTGTTTTAACTATCGTAGGACAAAGACTTGGTGTGTAAACTAAGCAGTAGTTACACTTCGCATTATTTACACGGAAGCAATGTTGCACATACAACAAGATGTAATATATTGCGGTATTCATATTATTTTATCTATCCATTGCAACTTACAACAGATATGTATTATATCAGTTGTACTAGCCATTTAAGGACAATTAATTAAGTATTGTATATAATACCATATAATACCTACCTACCTAATACATATAATTACCTATTATGTCCATGTTTCTGAATACAACTTCCTTTGGTATGGTTGGTAGGACCTTAACTGATATCTCTGTTTGACTGAACATTTTTTTGTTTAATTTAAGACAAAAATCATCAAATGGCAGTTAAAGATTCTACTGATATAACTATCAGATATGCCGATAAAACCGTGATTTATGATTATCAAAATGGTATCATTACGGGACAATCACTCAAGCATATATCGTGCTAGAAGAATCTAGAACAATAATGTAATGGTATTTTAGTACCGTCAAAGCTTTGGACGGTAGGTATCAATCTGTCTCAGAAATTATAAAAAACAAATACTAATTAAAACACATTAAAAACAAACTAAATTACTTTAATGGACTACTGTGACGAAGCATATGTTATCCACGAATATATACGAATATGTTTCCATTCGGTTATTATATATTGCAGCTTATTATTTTCTGTTGCAATCCCGTACTATATTAAAAAATAAATATTTGATTTTGAAGCTATATAATGCTCTTTTTGTCGGATCTTCCTATTTGTTTTTTTTAACAAACATGTGAGCGTTACATTCCAGTCTACCTTCGTAGTCGTATCAACTTAAAATAAGATATGCATGTTTTATATTTAATGTTGCTTAAGCTAGGTAAATTAACGGAAACTATGCAGTTTCCTAGAATTTGTTAATTCTTCTTAGATAGGATTCATAATGTAATATTTTCTATTTTATGTTATTTTTATCTCTTATTTTAGTAACCTGTTCTTTATTTATCAGATATGCTGATTTTTTTATAATATCTTTATTAGATACGCTTAATACAATCTTAATTTAAAATTAATTTATTACTACATTTCCTATGTACTTGGATAAATTAACAGTTAACAATATGTATTCCTCAATTATAAAATTATAATTATTTATTAATTATTAACTTATGGCTATAGTTTACACTAAATGTATACACTTTATATAATTTCGTATGGTTTTGTTCGCTTCAATCTTCTGACATCCTGCGCACTATCCAGCAGTTGTATTGCTTCCACGTTAGTATGATTTAGTAATTTTCTTTCGTGCTTCAAGGCGAAATCTTGGATAACTTCGCAAATCCATTTGATTTCCAGGTCATTGTGTAGTTCTTCGTTGGTTACATAGCGATAGGCATTGGTAATCAATCGAAGAACCTTGTTTTAACAGCGTTGTATGACTAGTTGATTTGAATTTTTAGTGCAACTCCATATTTGCACCCCATAGGTCCAAATTGGCTTTATGATTGTATTATAGATCAACCTCTTTGATTTTACATCAAGTTGAGAGTATCTTCCGACTGACCAGTATAGTTGTTTTATTTTGGTTCTAATGTGTTTTGCTTTTTGTCTAACGTGATGTTTCCAATTTAATCTACCGTCAAGATGGATTCCAAGGTATTTAGCTGATTCTGATTGAGGAATCGGGCATCCATTGAGCGATATAAATAATTTCGCCTCAATATAAAATTAACGTGGAGAGATTTGGAGCTATTAAGTTGATTTTTCCAATCTTTAGTCCATTTGTAGATTTTGTTGACTGCCACTTGCACTTTTTCTATTGCCCTAGGAAGAGATATATCTTTTGCCATAATAATTGTGTCGTCAGCAAAGGTTCCAAGTACTGTTTCTTTTGTTGTTGGAATGTCAGCAGTGTAGAGCAGATACAGGAGAGGTCCTAAGACGCTACCTCGTGCGATACTCTAAATTTTCTTCCGAATAAATATGACTCCAGCAATTGACAATAGATACGCGATAACAATTTGCTCTTCTTACAGATTAATCCCAAATGCCAAACCCGATCAAAAGCTTGTGAGATATCCAAGAATATTGCAAGGCAGTATTTCTTTTCCTCAAACACTCTTTCAGTAGCTGCAGTTACTCTGTGCAATTGATCGATTGTTGAATTTCGAAAACCAAACTGGAAATTTGGTTTTGTTACCAAATGTTTAATACGTTTAAATATTAGATTATGAAATAGCTTTGATATTGCAGGTAGTAGCGAAATAGGCCTATAAGATTCGACTTGTTCTGCAGGTTTGTCAGGTTTTTTGAGCATAATTATTTGTGCCCCCTTAAAGCATTCCGGTAGATGCTTCAGCCTTAAACAGGCATTAAATATATCTGTCAACATGATGATTGATTTTCGTGGCAGTTCTTTCAATAATCCAGGTGAAATGTCATCTATACCAGGTGCCTTTTTAGGATTGAGGTTATTAATTTCAGTGGCAACTTCTAGTGGAGAAATTAGATTTAGATCTACATCGGATTGATAAACAGGAGATGTATCCATGGTAGATTCTATATCATTAGTTTGAAATATGTTACCTAAGTATTGTACGAACAATTCAGCTTTTTCATTGTCGCGTCGAACCCATTCATTTCGATCATTTTTAATTAGCGGTACTCGAATAATTCGTCTTTTAAATATTTGAGTTGCTTTCCATAGCGAATAATCTTTGTCTGCTTGTGGGCTAATTTGCTTACATACTTTTGAAAGCAATTCTGTTTATATTCTTTGATCTTTTGATTCGTCTGATTACTAATTCTATTAAAAGTAGTTTTGTCTGCAGCATTTCTGGTTCTGTGCCATACTCTTCTAACTTTTCGCCTTTATTTTATCATTTTTCTAATTTCGAGGGGGTAAATTACTTCATATTCTAATTTCTCTCTTGCTATTAGGGTAGCATTTTTTGTAGCAACAACACAAATTTAATTTGTTGCTCGAAACCGACTTCAAGGTGATCGGTTGGTAGTAGTTAAAATAATATTGTAAATAGATAAGTAGATTTAGGTAGGTATTAAGTTACATTGTGTGTATAGTAGAATATAAAATTCGTGTAATAGATAGGTTATATAAGTTTTTTAATTATTTCTATTTAGTTATTCCCACGATTAGTTTGTACATATTTTATTTTTTATGTTAAAAATGTAAGTTTGATTATTTTTTAATTTTTCTGAGTTCCTTATTTATTTTTTTGAAATCGGTTCAATTTTTTTGTTTAATATATTTTTCTAAAAGACCCTCAGTGTCGCTTTGTATCGCCGTTCAGTCAGTCGCCTCTCTTTTTGCGTTAATTATAACACTTTTGTTTTTGAAGTAAATTAATAGTTTTTATTTTTTTAACCCTTTCACATGTTATAACTGATATACCCACTCATACTTATACCACTCGCTATGAGATCCAACAGATGCAGATGATGCCGCAATAAGTTCAAAAAAACTTGACACTCAAAAGAAAAATCTGCCTACCTATGAAACTCTCTAACACGGAGATTCCACAATCAGATGACGTCAAATACTTCACCATTTTGACCGACGCTTCACTTGGCGCAAACAGATATGGACCAAAAGGAAATAATTTGCACGCTGCGGAGCATGACTGGCTGAATCCTGTATAGACGTATAGTATACAACTATGGCGCACAGTAATCAGCTACAGTAACTTCAAGATACTCGAAATACAAAGCAAAACGATGATAATTGTGTTCAATACTATACCGTAAATAAACAATAAATATGTGTACCTAGATTTGAATCTAGGTACACATAGGTGTGTGTAGATGAACAGTGGAGGAAGAAATTGAGTCATACAGAAAGAACGGTCAAGCCAGACTAGGCCAAAACATTCACAGTTAGCTGCTGAATTAAGATTTTTTTTGTTTTGGCCTAAAAACCAGGCGGTGGAATGCATGACGCATACCTGGAGTGACAAGTTGGACCGGGTTATGTGGGACTGCCTCTGGGCTTACCGATACACTAAACCGAAACCGCTTCACAGTTGACCCCTGTGGATAGCTACTGCTACTGCATTAAATTTGGGGATGTGGCACCCGCCGATCGGGAGGCCGTTATTGGGCACGAGGGCCCGGCGATTCTATTGATTCACGAACCTGAGTTAACACACAACTGGATACTGTTGTATGGGGGCAAAAGTTATGACTGTAGCGACGGATGAGGTTATTTCAGCCTGGAAAAGGGGTGGAGCTTGGCGGTGACGCGGTGCTAAGCTCCCAGCATGTCGACCAGCTCGTGAACAAGCGCGTTTTCAGAAGAACTTAAGCTGAGTTGTTGTTTGTGGAATGATTGAGATATGAAGTGCTTGATTTCTGGAGTGTCAGTTTCCCTATGAATTTGATTATTTCTGACAAACCATGGAGCGTTTAATATTCTCCTGAGGAGCTTATTTTGGAAAACTTGAAGCCGTTTTGACCTGGCTGGGTGTAACAAACTTGAAGTAGACATTAGATCCGTAGAGGAGTACGGACCGAATTAACATCTTGTAAAATACGCATTTGATGGAGATGGGAAGTCTGTTAGAAGGGCAGATCAGAGAAGATAGCAGGTTTGCTATCCCCGAACCTTTTTGGATTGATTTCTGGATTTGGGAATGCCAACCGAACCGCTGGTCGAAACTGAACTAAGATACTCTCGCGTCAAGAAAATTAGTATATTAGATTTAGTATCAAGATTCGCAGACAGAAGATGAAGGTGATATCAATGGGTGCACAACACAAAGGAGAAGTTAAAGGAAGATCTACCGATGAAAATCTGACAACATATTAGATAATTGTTTCAAGGAAAGAGGTTATTAAGTAGTAGGATATATTACTATAACTTAATAATATTCATTCATATAATATTACCTAATGATATTTATTAACAAAACTAAGTGTTTAATGTCAAATGAACTTTTGAAGTTGGAATAATGGACATAAACATGTTTTTATATGGCTTTAAGATAGAAAGTGGCGTCAAACTACCAGGTAACAGAAATATGTATTGGTTTTTCAAGTCAGTGCGATGAAAATTGAGCGAAATTAAACGTGGTTTCGGAAGAAAACGTGTTTACTATATGATAAATATTGAATCTGTAAATTATACGCTGAAAAACGACTCATCTTATGAATTTCTCGAAGAGCCTACTCATATCTTCATCAAACGGGTTTCTGCCAAACTGCCAATCAGGCAGCACTGCTTGATGATGACTTTCAGTTAATTTTTTTTAATTAAATAGGAAAAGCTTGCTGAGAGTGAAAATATCATTGATTTAATTTACGATTAATTGGTCCGTTCTTACTAAGCGGCGGTTGAATTGAATTAATCATACTTATAATGAGATAAATGGGCAGTAAAACTAATCACCTGAACAGTAATGGTTGTAATAATGAGTTCCTTGACGGGCAAACTCTCTCAACCGTAACGTTGCCGCTCAGTATTCCCGCTTCAATGTTGTAAAATACTATTGTCCGTTTTGTCAGAGTCCACCTTTTCATTCGCGTGGGAATGTTCCCTTACGAAATGCCGGCGATGTCGCAGATTAGATTTCTATCCGCGATTCGATCTTCTTTGTTCGGGAAGTAACTGGACCGACTGGCTCGTTAAAATGCCGACGGATATATGAAATGCAAATCACCATGATTATATTTGTGGTACTCGAAATATGCACGTTTATAGAATAGAATTAGTTACGATAGCTATATATAGTTTTTACTGGATAAATTTCGAAACCAAAACATATTTGATACAAAACCATTATCAGATATAAAAAAACTTATCAGATTAAAAGCTTCCAATTAACACATGGACTGAAAAGTCACGGGCCTAACACATAGATAACGCTAGTTTTATTATATTTAGCGCTTTTTCAGTTAGTACTAACTTCAAAAGGTTTATAAGGACTCCGCTCCATCAGAAACGAAAATAAAACATTGGTTTGCTGACTTCAAATGTGGTCGTAGAGACAGCGATGATGCAGAAAGCAGTGGACGTCCAAATGAGGTGGTAACACTAGAAAACATAAGAAAATCCACAATATCATTTTGAATAATCGAAAAGTGGAATTTCGTGAGTTAGCTAACATCGTAAGTATATCAAAAACATGTGTTGTTTTTATAATATTGCATGATTATTTGATTATAAGAAAGCTCTGTTCAAAGTGGATGCCGCGTTTGTTGACTGTTGATCAAAAACAAGAAATTGTTGATGATTCTGAGCAGTGTGTGGCCATGTTTAAACGTTACAAATCGGAATTTTTGCGTCGATATGTGACAATGGATCATGGATCACTTCACACCGAAATGAAAACAATCGTCATCTGGGTAGACAGCAATTGGTGGCAGGCAAAGGTATTTTGAGGCAAAGATAAATTGTTCTTCAAAAGTGGTATTGAAATGTTAAAGCGGCGTGGGAATTATTGTGTGGCTCTTATTACGTTGATGAATAAAGCCAATTTTGAACAAAAAAAAACACGTTTTCTTTGTTACTCCCGGGACATTTCAGCCCATATGTTACAAGCTATTACAGTAACCTATTTTTAGGGAATCCATCAGTTTTTTCAGTAACATAGTTTTGTATAACAGAAGTACAGGAAAAGTTACAGTACCTTTGCAGAAATAGAAGCTTATTGAAAAAAAATGCTATGTTATTAATCGCTAGTTTTTTTTAATATGTTAATATGTGACAGAATGTTGTCATATCGCAAAATGTTATGATTCCAAAAGAATAAGGCTATAAAAATGCAAGCCTCTGCCTAGGGCTATAAAATGCAAGTATGTTAGTAGTTAACAAGATACACATATGGACTAGAAATTTTAAAATACAGTTTGAATAAGCTCGAAATCTTCCCATGTCAATTTTGCGTTGCAGCGAAATGACAAAGACCCAATTGTATCACTTTCTTCATGCAAAATCAGTTATGGTAATCGACAGTAAGTTAAATTAAATATCACATTAGACAAAAAAAAGAACAGATCGGGCTAAAGATCACAGAACTGTGCTGGTTAGTCAGAAGGTACTCCCAACTTGATCTAAGATCAAAGAGATAATTTCATCAGTCAATTATAAAGGTTGCATACGTGCACATGATGACCTCGAAATGAAATGGATTTACCAATTTGTCCAATATTTCGCTTTCAAGCATGAAGTAACATTACGAAATCACAGCAACCTGGAAGCCGTACGGCTATTGGATGGTGCACAGGAAATCAGAAGATTGAAGTGAACCTAAAAACTCGAACTTGGATTGAGTGCTATTCTTAACTTTATCTCAAATAGCATCATATATATATATATATATATATATATATATATATATATATAATATATATGAATAAAAATAATTAGTTGAAAGAACATTTTCACACTTAAGAAATAATATTTGGCGTCTTTCACTTCACCTTTGTTAAAAAAAAAAACAATGGTTTTTGGTAACACTGTCTGCAAAAATAGTAAAAACTTAATGAAGGTTGTTCAATAGATATTAGAAATGGTCAATCGGCAAGCATTTAAGCTTCAACCCAGTTCAATGTTGTCATCTTGACGAACACTTTTTGTGTATTAGTAATGTAATTAGTGTTTCTTGGCATTGGTTGTTGATCTCTATGAATATTTCCTATACCAAAAATCAGTTTTATAGTGAACTTTTATATTTTGTTTTTGTTTATCCTTCTAAATTTCATTTGTATTATGGTAGTCGTCCATTATCATATATTCATAAATTGATGTTTAATATAAAAGTACAGGCTATTATGTTTAAGTAATGAATCATAACAATTCTTATTTTTATTGTGTGCAAATGCGGCACCCAATTAAAGTTTTCCCATGTACGCATCTTCCTGTATGATTTTTTAAAATATTTTAACTATTTGACCGCAAACTTTTCCGCCTATATGTTATTCAAACTAGGACCGGGCTTTTTTAATTGCTTCAAGTTCTTTTTATTTATCAATTATCATTAGTCGAAATATAGTATTGGTAGAGTGTATTATTCTATTTTACAAATAAAACAAGTATGTCAAGTTTAAACCTACTTAGTAATATGAATAATATCAAATGAATTTCAGAGCAGACAAATGATACTGTACAAATAAATAAGAGAAAACTTTCATTTATGTCATTTTATATAAATTATTCAAAAATATCTGTATCCTAAAATAATGTTTCAAAATCTCATTTATATACAAACCATATTAAAAATTTATAAAATAATATAGATTTAGTTTTATTATTTTATGATTAAATTACCCAAATTTTGTAAAAACATCCATTGTACAAATTTATAGTTATATAAACTCCTAATAATGTTTAACAAAAAATCATACTTATTTATTCCATGTTAAGTAAATTTTCAAAATTCGTAAATTTTTATTTGAAAGAGTGCACTTCCGAGGTAGTTCCATTGGAACCAAATCAGGATCTGATATGGGGGAAAGGGGGAAATCAAGGGAAAACCTCAAATTTCAACGGTACGTACGTTTTCACTTATTTTTTATATAAAATAATCACATATTTGAGTATAATGTTATTGCTGAACTGATATGACGAAAAATCGGAAGTTCAGTGTAAAAACCATTCAATTTGCCTTTCAAGCACTAACAAGATCATATGAGAAGTCGTAGAAACATTGTAGGTAACTGTTTCTATGGTGTGATGATTAGAACGTTAAGTTCGCACGCGGAGGTCTCGGATTTGATTCCCAGCAGGTCAGCAACTTTTTTTGTTCCAGTTTGATTGGAACATTTGTCAAATCACCTAAAAAGATAAAAATTTAAAAAAATACAAAAAAATTGAACCGACTTCAAAAAATGAATAAGGAACTCACTAAAAACTAAAAATGATTAAACTTTGATTTTTTACACAAAAATAAATAATAATCGTTATAATAACTAAATAAAAATAAACAAGAAACTTATTTAACCTATCTACTACACGTATGTTATTTTATATTCTACTATATACACATAATTTAGCTTAATACCTACCTAAACCTATTTATCTATTTATACTATTATTTTAACTACAATCAGCTGATCAGTTTGAAGTCGGAACCGAGCATAAATAATACAAAAATAATAATATAAACAAATCTAATCTAATTTGTTGCTCGGCACTGTCGGTTAATTTTTTTTTTGTTGAAAATATTTTATAACTTAATGTCAAGGACCATAGTTCGTTGCTCACGTTAAGGAGTAGATCCACTCAACACAAACCGTAATGGAAGTGACTTTTAGTACATATCAAAAAAGCATATTATGATTTTTTCTTTAAAACATCTTATTTGACACAACTTTTGAAAATTACGGATTCGACGAAGAAAAAAATGTAAGTATATTTTTATGTTAAAATAATCATATGTCATCTATGTTAATTCAAATTGTTACTTAAATGTAAATACTTGGACATATAATAGCGGCTTGTCTTCATTATTAACAAAACATTACCGGAAGTTCATAATTATAGATAGCTCTATCTCGTTGGAGTTTTTATATTTACGCTTGTCGATCACCTTTGACTTTCTAATTTATTTACTTTATTGTTAATATCATCGTTGTTAACAAAAAATAAGCATTACACGTGGCGATTTAAATTGATTATTTTAATTATCAATATACATTTAATCTTATTTTAATGAAGTTTTGATTTAACGACTTAGTAAGATATTTATTAGTGTAAAACAATACTTATTTAATACTTTCATAATATATGTTCTTTTAATCATCATGATCATTCCCAGCTAATTCTAAGATTAGTTGTCAAAATCGTATGCTTCTTAGATTATTTCTTATTTTCTTTAGTTTAAGTTTAAGCTTTCAATTCTATATTAAAGTCATGTGTATATGAACAATCAACATTAGAATCAGCAATTAAATGGTAAAACAGGTCTATTCTATCATTTATAGTCAGTATATAGACTGTTCACGTTCAATTTATTGGGCAGACTTAAATAATTAATGGGTGTGGAACCATATATTTTTGTCTCCATTAAATTCGTGAAACTAGTTTAATTCCTGCCTTTATTATACACGCCTAGTTCGTAAAAAATATTTTGCGGCTTTTAGACAAATACAATATAATGTGAATTTTGTGTATTCAAAATTTAATGAATTCGCTTTCTTGCTATTTTCTATTGATTTATAAAGTTTCTTTTTATATTTTACTTTCCTTTAAACCAACTAAGGTTTATCTGGACTGGACGTACTGTTTAACGTGGGCTCCGAACCGCGGTCCTTGGTATTAAGTCTAGCGACTGGCGAGTGACCCACTTGGAGATCATCTCAAACAGAAAACATCCGGTCTTACCCTGCTTGATTACTGGCGTCACTGGCATGATTGTCAAATTTTGCATTCTTGCCTTATGGACAATCACAAACGTAAATTTGCAACTATACCCCAGCAGGATTCGAACCCTCGACTACTACAACGTTAGGAAAGTCGTCCTATTACCTTGATCACTATAACCAAGGCCGAAAAGTGTCATTTGATTTTGGTTATTATTATTTTAGGGTAAAATGATGTGGCTCGGTGAATGGAGGTAAATCGAAATGAAACAGTGGTGTTTACATAATGTGACCGTTATTTATTGGCAATATAAAAAATGTTTTTTATACAAAGATAAAAAGGATGGCAGCGGAGTTACCTGAAGACGAGGCTTGGGCAGTCGATGGTGGCACGTCTTAACCAAACGAGGGTTGAGCACTGAATGACCGAAATACCCTTCAATAATATCCCAGATAAACGTCTCGGGGTTGCCGCCAGCTATTCGTTGTCGGGTTCCAGTTGGCACCCCGCCCGTGTTCAACATCTGGGATTATATTTCTGGGTATTTTGTAGACCGTTATTCCACGATGTAAAATTCGACATGCTAAGATCGCTACAATACTCCCCTGCCAGAATTTTACATAAAATTACTTCAACAAAAATACAAAAATGTTTGCAAAAAATATCAAATACAAAAAAAAACATATACCAAACAAAATGTGCTGTGTAAAATGGGCTTTGAAAAAATATGATAGTTCGAAACGGTTGTGGTTGGTACGGTTGCGATCTGGTACGGCTGTTGATATCTTCCGGTCCTACAGATACCGTTGCATCATCGTCGCTTTGGCACTTGAATGTGGTCCATCGACGACGTTGAAAACAAGCTATTCTTCAGACAGGGCTCCCGTAATCGACGCTGTGGGAGGATCGACTGTTCGACGACGTGGTAGCTTATTTTCTTCGACGACGAGACGTTAGCAATTCTGGTACTTCGGCGAAAACATAACGAGTCTACGATGACTGCAATCGCTACCTAGCTTCTGGAGCTGCTCTGTGACTAATCCGTAGTCACATACGTTAGGTTAATTCAGAAAAAAAAACAAATAACGACGGTATCCGACCGAAGCTGCCCAAAGCCTTTTAAATCAAAATATCTGCCATTATGACGGAGACGGCGAGCGAAGGAAGACATTATGATTTAAACATAGCGCCGAAAGAAATGTTTAGCCGAGACGCTGATGATTAAGCAGTGATGTAAAAATATTCCAAAAGATTGTGAAATAAAAATTTTGACAAAAAAAAATTAAAAAAATTAATTGGAAATAATGAAATTAATCGGAATAAAATGAAAATGAATCTTGAAGGTAAAATTGAAAAGGAATCGAATTAAAAATATTTAAAATTTTGAAACAAAAAAAATATAACGGTCACGTAAAATACACCATTTTCTACGTACCCTCCATTCACGAGTCCAAACCCAATTTTGCGAAAGATCACGTCGGGGTCACCACCTTAGGGTAAAATGATGTGGCTCGGTGAATGGAGGTAAATCGAAATGAAACAGTGGTGTTTACATAATGTGACCGTTATTTATTGGCAATATAAAAAATGTTTTTTATACAAAGATAAAAAGGATGGCAGCGGAGTTACCTGAAGACGAGGCTTGGGCAGTCGATGGTGGCACGTCTTAACCAAACGAGGGTTGAGCACTGAATGACCGAAATACCCTTCAATAATATCCCAGATAAACGTCTCGGGGTTGCCGCCAGCTATTCGTTGTCGGGTTCCAGTTGGCACCCCGCCCGTGTTCAACATCTGGGATTATATTTCTGGATATTTTGTAGACCGTTATTCCACGATGTAAAATTCGACATGCTAAGATCGCTACATTATTATTTCTAAAATTTTTCTCATTATTCCTCATGATAGTTTTATATTTTATATATCTAATAATAAGTAAACATAAATTTCTTTCCTTATTCTGATTAAATTTAAAGTCCTACGACACTCTAATGATAATTCCATCTATAATGACAAAATAATGACTGATACATCAACTAAGAGGCTAAACCAAAATGATATGGTACAATTACAACAGCTATTATTCACGTCTTGCTTGCTCATTTTGCTTTACTATATTTGTTATTTTATTGAAATTTAAGCAGTTTTTTTTTTGAATATCGAAGATGTGGAATTACTAGACGAAGAACAAAAAATGAACATTCTCTATCGATAAAATGTAACTTTTACTTTCATATTTTAAATATGATGCTTTCGATATAGCTGTCAAAGTACATTGTGATAAACCAAAAATGCTCAAAAATAAGGAATTCTAAAACAAGGCTATAGTCATCAAGTTGATACTGAAAGCTGAAACTCGATATTTCTTAAATCATTGTCGAGTTTGAGTGGAAGGAATAAAACTACAAAGTCTCAAGTCTACTCCAACCTGATAATTTACCTCTTGGCTTCGTTAGCTTTATTATTGCTCTGATTACGTGATCCGTTATTTTGTTTTTTTTTTGGAAAGATAGAAAATATGAAGTGATTGACTAGTGGATAGTTTTTTTATAATAAATCTTTGAATTAACAAAAATATAACGCTAGAAATTATATTACTCTCGATATTTGAGTACTTAAGATATTTGTTTGACTATATGTTTACTCAAAGGTGCGTCGTATTAATGAAATATTTTTTAGAAATTTATTAATACATTTTTGCGAAATATTATAGACTAATTCATAAGTGTTTAGAACCTATTTGTCTCTATTTAGTTTCAAAAATATTAATACTTTGTGTATTAATTACATTGATACTTACCATGCTATTTTTAATTAATCTACTGTACACAAAACTATACAAGATCAAGCGGTTTAATTATCTTGAAATTATATCAGTGCTACTCAAAAGTCTTTCCTCGATCATAATCAAATTAATCTACATTAATCAATTCTTTTTTTTGTGTTTTAATTCTCATCGTTTTCTTTGTGAATATTCTGATATGGTTATTTTAAGAAGTTTTGCATCAAGAGATGTCTCCCCAGCGACATAATATTGTGACTATATGAGATGTCAGTATTACTCCAATTGTATATGAATTCAACATACACTATTATTCTACCTGCTTGGTTTGACTTATTTATATGATTATTTACATGTTGAAGTTTTTTGGTTACTTTTTATAAATTTTCTTCAATAACAATTATCATCATGCCAAACCTTATAAAACTATTAAATTACGTCAAAGAATATATCTAGGACTTTTGTTTTTCCTACGCTTTTTCAATAATATCTATGATTCAATTGTTTGTTTATCAATTGTTTGTTCATAAACTAATTTGCAGGTATTTTTTCCTCCTTATGATTGGTTTTAGCCTTTTCAAAAATACTTTTTCAAATAGTTTAAATATTACTGATAGCAATGACATTGGTGAAATTAGTAATATAATAATATGAATTAAGAATTATAATTACTTTGATCATTTTTCAAACATCTGGACCGTGTTGCATGTTCTGGATCAAGTTTGTGAATTTTGTAATGTTAAAAAGCATTTCTCTGGTAGACATCTGGTATTTGTTGGACTGTGTAAATATCATTGCTTTAGATTTTTAGTAGTCCTCTAGTGTAAATAGACTGTTTCTTTGCCATTTGTAAGATTTTGCACTTAATTATTACTTTTGCGTATTATTTATTTTCTATATTACACATTAGGTTGCATTTTTTGTAGTTTTTTTGCATACTACTTCCTTAATTTCTTTGGATAATTTGTTGTAAATTATAAAATTGAACAAGGCTAATTCAGTGTCTAAGTTTAATTATTGGATTGTCCTGAGTAGTATATTTAGTTGATTGCAAATATATAATTACATAAAATTAGTTGGACAACTTAAAAAAAAAACAGATTGGATGGATTTCGGAACACCAAATAACGTCGTTTTCTTGTTGGTGTTAGATCACACCAGACAAAGCGAGAATTACTCGTTTCGTTTTAAATTAATTAACATTAATCTATTTCAGGTCTACGAGTTGAGAGTAATCACGCACTGAACAAATAATGTGACCTGCCGCAGGATTTACGACCGGTCGCATATTAGATTGTCCAGAAATTGCTCAGGAATGTTTAACGATAACGATATTCTGTATATGTAATATATGTATACGGCTGAAGTCTGTGTAGGCGTTTAATAGGTCGTTCGGTTTGAGAAGCGGTATGTATCTACCTAAAATAGTTAACAAATACCTATACGGTACGGTCTGATTTATGTTATTATTCAATCTCGTTAATCCCGTATATCTATACATAGTATATATTTATATTTATTACTTCCTTAAAAGGTAGTTTAGAAGACAATTTTTGTGCCATAAATTGTTACATAAAAAGTAATATTTCAAGTACTTTAACTCCACTTATTGTTTTAAGTAAATAGTTTATTTCTATATTGACGCTATGTAATTGTCAAAATATAATCTACCATATTTTTAAAATCAGCAATGCTAATAACTGTTAACGAATCAAGTATTGTCAGTCTCCCCTTCGATATTATGAAAATCAATCAGAGCGAATATATATAATTTCTGAAGGGTATTAATATCTGAGATAATTTTACCCTTAAAGAAAATATATATGATGACAATAACAGAATCACAAAAATATTGACTTATTGTAATAATATAGTATAGAGATTCTAAAAAATCATGAAATGGTTGAAGATGTGATTATAAGATTTTATTAGGAATAACACATCGTAATAATCCGCCATATTAACTCAGAAGCGATAGACGGTTTGGTAACCAACAATTCGTATATGGTAGTTAGTTTTTATATTCTTTGAATTTCATCCGTTTCGATTTTATTCGAATTAGTTATTTTATACATTCTAGTTTTGTGCTACCAATGATACGGAAAAGAAATGCAAAAAAACGGATTTATGAAGTAACATAATTCGAGCTTGTCAAGAATTGACTTGATGGTGTTACATGTTTTATTAGTCATCAAACAATGACTTTTACTCGACTGAATTAAAACTTTATTAATTAAGATACAATGTATGAATTATATTTCCCTATAAATACGTATTTTATTGTCACTAAACGGTTATACATGAGTTTTTAATATATAATAAAAAATAGCTTTCTTACTAATATTGTTTTTTCAAGTTCTAATTGAAAAGTCCCCGGTCTACCATAATAAAACACATTTTTTTGGCAAAATTAGTTTTTTTTATTCAACATAATTCCCTTCAAGGGTGATACATTGATTATAGCAACACTCCAACTTTTCGATACCATTTCTGTAGTACGATTTGTCCTTTGCTTCAAAATAGGCTTCAGTTTCGGCGATTACCACTTCACTCGACGAACATTTTTTCTCAGCGAGCATTCTTTTGAGATCTGAGAACAGGAAATAGTCGCTGGGGTCAGATCTGGAGAATACGGTGGATGAGGAAGCAATTCGAAGCCCAATTCATAGATTCTTGCCGTCGTTTTCACTGACTTGTGACACGGTGCATTGTCTTGGTGAAGCAGCACTTTCTTTTTCTTCAAACGGCCGCATTTTTCGGCGATTTCGTCTTTCAAACGGTCCTATAACGCTATGTAATAGTCGCAGTTGATGGACCTTCCTTTTTCAAGGTAATCAATGAAAATTATTGCATGCGCATCCCAAAATACAGACGCCATAACCTTGCCAGCTGACTGTTGCCTTTTCTCACGCTTTGGAGCGGGTTCATCGTGTGCAATTCACTCGGATCACTGTCGATTGGACTTCGGAGTGAAATGATGGAGCCATGTTTCATCCATTGTCACATGTCGACGCAAAAAACTCGGGTTTATTACGCTTGATCATCTTCAAACACTGCTCGGAATCATCAACTCGTCGTTGTCTTTGGTCAAAAGTGAGCTCGCGCGGCACCCACTTTACGCAGAACTTTCCCATACCCAAATATTCGTGGATGATATGATGTACACGTTCAGTTGATATCTTTAGAGTATCTGCTATTTCATTCAATTTCAATTTACGGTCATTCAAAATCATTTTGTGGATTTTTTAATGTTTTCGTTGGTAACAACCTCTTTTGTTATTAGTTTGCCTTGACGCTCTATGTGTCAGACCGGGGACTTTTCAATTGAGCATTTCAACTGTTCAACTGTTAATGCACAAGACAACAGCTATTTGATCATATTTGCTTTTTATGGCCTTGATGGATGGGCATTTTTCGAAGGATTTTTTATATTTCAAATATTCTTTTTTTCTTGTTAGAACATATGATCATTCGATAGCATTAAAAGCCCATTTTCTTCTATGTGCTTTGTTCTATGTATACTTATTAACCTAAATCCATTGCGAGATATAATTTTCCATATTATTTGGTAACTAAAACTAGAATTATTTTATTAGGTACATAAAAATATATATAAAAATACATATTAAATAAAACTAATGAAGATTGCATTAACCTCAAATTTTTTAGACAATGTTATTTACCTGGGTATTACGTTTACCATACATAGTTGAACTAGACTAACATTATAAAGGTATTAATTATAGTAGATATTTACATCAAAATGGTTGTTCGCAGAAATACATTACCGATTAAAGATATGTAATGGCGCCTGGATCTCGTCTTATAAGATTTAACCACATCTCTCTCTTTTCGGAGTATTTATCGTCGTATTAGTGCATTAAGGAACCTATTGAGAACCCATAGTTATAACTCAAATTTATTTAAATTATGTATCAATAAAACATGTATGCATAGAAATTATCAACTCTTAGCAAACTGTTACGTCTTTTATAGAAATGTAGCTTTTTGGCGTCCTTTATTCTAATAACAAATAAATACGTAGGAATAATGTTACACGACTAGCTGGAATGTTGAGGATGTTTCTATTGAATACTTTTTTTTATAAATACTTCCGTGCCAATAATGTCAACCGGACTAATTTTCGTGTAGTTACTGAATACGCTGATAAATTTGATGTAAAAGATATGGACAACCAAAATTCAGTTTTGACAGATTCTGACTAATATAAACGAATTGTGTAAATATTTTCATTTCTACTAAAATATAGAAATCTATTTGCTCAACCGATAAATATGACGAAAGGACAGTCCTTCTACTGTTACGATAATCGCGAGTTCTAATCTTGCTGAGTCAAAAGGGCAAGATCTGATAAGGAAAATGATCCTAGTTACGCCAGTAACCAGTCTGATAGTAGGATGATCTCCAAGTTTGTCAATCATCAGTACACTTATTGATCAGGACATTGATTCAAAGCTTAAGTTAAGAAGTAGGTCCTAGTCCCAATAAACCCGAGTTGGTAAAAATGAGACCCTAAAATATAACTAAAAATCACTGCCTAGATGTTAGATTAGTCATTTAATTTCAGATATTTTAGAGAGAACTCATCTTAGAACATTTCTACATTTTGGCAAGTTTTCAATACAGGTCGGATACTTTCAATGAATAATAATTGATAACCAATTAAACAAATATTAAACTATTTGACATTCGACCAGATTGACAATGTAAGCTAATTTGCAGGTTATGATTAATTTTAGTTTGGGGTCATTTTTATGACTCATAATGTATAACTGGCATTCGCATGTCGTTTGTTATAAAATGTTTAATTTAAGGACATAAAGTAACAATATGTTAGGTTTAATATAGATTAAATAGATTAATAATAATGGATTAATTTAAAGTAGAAATAAATCGTATTTAAGAAATTATCAGTGACACTTCATAACTCACCTTCATGCGTTAAATAAGTAACCCAATATTATTTAACACTACCATATTGGATGTCATTAAATGAGGTTCATTAGTTGTGTTTTTTTTGTCAATTAAGGCTTAACATAAAAAATTATAAAAAAGGTTTTGTTTATTTCTAGTCAGTTGGATATCCTTCTGATAGCGTAAAAACGATACGCCTTAATAAGGTTTATTGAACGACTTTCTTGGAAATTAAGTACACCTAATGGTAAAACTGTAGTGATAAACATTGTTAATTAACCGAAGAACTTTGTTCGTCATCACATAAGTCCAAATAGGCTTTACTATGAACTCGTAAGTCAATTTGCTTGATCTTATCTAGAAGTTGGGAATATCTTCCAACTAATGAATACAGATTTTTAAATTTATCAAATTGTAAATTATTTGTAAAAAGTAATTTGCCTTAAACATTAAAACTTGAAATACGAAACAGTCCGCTCATTCAGTTACTGTACTAGATTAATTATCTCGTCAGAGCGGCAATATAATTATTATCTAAAGCAGCCGTTGTTTATTTTCCCTAGAAAAAAGCAGGTTTACGAACCGGAAGCAAGAAAAACTAGAAATGGTTTGCGGTCTTTACTTCACTCCGTCTATTATATACTAGATGTTCAGTCATTTTAAATTAATTCCTATGATAACAGTAATTACTGCTCAAAAGGCTTCATTACGAACATATATTGCGGATTCGTTTTTGAAAGGAAATCTACTTTCTTATCTTATTCGGTTTGCTTATAATTTCTCTTGTTCACTATGCGGTTTTGAGTTAATTTATTTTAATGTTATTGCGAATGTTGATTATATAAAACACGATTTTTAAAATGTTTCTAACCGCAGTTTTTTAAATTTTTTATTCACGTGAGTTATGATTCTGATTACAGAAAGACGCATGGAGACCTATCTAGCAGGCAGTGTAGAGTCAAAACATTACTTTTATTACCTCCTTTGAGAGGCTTTTAACAAGTATGTTGTAAATGTAATATAAAAATAAAGCGATGAAGCATAAGTTTTTTGTTCTGGCCTAAAACCAGGCGGTGCAATGCATGAAGCATACCTGGTCGCGAAGACTTGCCCTGGAGTGACAAATTGGCCCGGGTTATGTGGGACTGCCTCTGGGCTTACCACTAAACCCCTGTGGATCGCTACTGCTACTGCATTAAATTTGGGGATATGGTACCCGCTAATCGGGCAGCCGTTATTGGGCACGAGGACCCGGCGATTCTATTGATTCGCGAACTTGAGTTAACACACGACTGGATACTGTCGTATGGGGGCAAAAATTATGACTGCAGCAACGGATGATATCGTTTCAGGAAAAAAAATTCTGAAAAAGGTGGGAGGTTAGCGGTGACGCGATGCTAAGCTCCCAACATGTCGACCAGCTCGCGAATAAGCGCGTTTTCAGAAGAACTTGAGCTGAGCTGTTGTTTCTGGAATGATTGAGATGTGAAGTGCTTGATTTCTGGAGTATCAGTTTCCCTATAAATTTGATTATTTCAGAGAAGCCATGTAACGTTTAAGATTCTCCTGGGGAGCTTATTTTGCAAAACATGAAGCCGTTTCACATGGTTAGGTGTAACAAACTTGAAGTAGACATTAGGTCCGTAGAGGATCCGAAGGACGGACCGAATTAACATCTTGTAAAATAAGCATTTGATGGAGATGGAAAGTCTGCTAGAAGGGCAGATCAGAGAAAATAGCAAGTTTGCTATCCCTGAACCTTTCTGGATTTAATCAAGTATAAGACAATATATAAATAAATGTATCACATATTAATTGTTCGTAAAACATAGATGATGAGACATGTAACTAATTTATGTATCGTGTAAGCTTCAGAACCAACGGAAAGAAGTGGTGATTATTTGGAACTAGTGTACAAACAATGCTGCCGCTCCTTATTTTCTTAGATCTGTATCTTATTTTAATGTAAACAAAACCCTTATTATGTAAATACATCATGTTACACCACCGAATTTTAGACTATTCAGTGCCGCATAGACACCCTATATAACACCTCCCTTCTGAAATATTGACCAAAGCGATATATAATACGTTGTCGTTACCACGCCTAGGCAGCTTTCAGTTGTAGTAAAATTATTTGAGAACTTTAAATATGCCTTCGTTTGAGAACTTTAAATATGCCTTCGTCCACCAGTTTGCTTTCGATTATTTTCTGAATTGCGCTATTTTTACCCAAATTTCTCTATTTTTACCCAAATTTCTGATTCTAAAATTTCTGAGCAACTGAGCTACTTCAATGTGCCTTTGATACATCACATACACCTTAACCTTAATCTGCGACGCTTACCACTGATGTTTTTCAAAGCGTGGATAGTTCGTATTTCCTATTGTCATAGTTCAGTTCAGTGATATATGTTAGGCCTATAATAGTACAAATTTATTCGATAGCGATCCCCGACGAAATGACACATACTAAAAAGTGAAGTCTGTCAGTGAAGTTTCAACATGAAGTTGGTTACAAATCATAGAGGGAGTGTTAACTTAATACAAATAATTTCAGAATTGTTTTGCGTGGTCTCAGCAGGAAGGCGCTGAGAACGTTATTTCGCTACATTTCATTGGTTAGATCACCATTACAGGCACCTATAAAGAAAATGTTTTTTTAGAAAAGCAATTCATTGGTTGAGGATTTCATACGCATCATGTGACCAACCTCTGTTGTCACATTCTACTGACCAGTTAAATTTAAAATAAAACCCAAATGTAATTTTTCAAAAGAAATTATTAAAATAAAATTCTGTATAAATACAAATATTATAAAATGTCAAAAAGCTAAAATATAAGTATATAATGAATATATATAATCTATCTAAATAAAAAAATTATGAAACATAAATAAATCAATAAAAAATAATTAAATGCGAATATAAATAACGCCTATTTCAGTAAGACCTGTAATACCATCTGTTCTAAATCCTTTAAAATTATTTTATAGGCCTAATAAATTAATATACATAATAACAATAAGTATTCTCTTAATAGGAAATTATTTAATTTAATCACGTAATGTTTTGTATTCTTCTTAAAATACGCCTGCAACTTATATATTTTATGGAAACAGAACAACACTCAACAAAGGATCGGCCTTTGCGTCTTTTTTCGGCCATCAATCATGTACTAAAATCAATATTAGTGACGCGTTTTGAACACAAGGAAGATTAACTAACGATGTTTAGCTACTTCAAAAGGTTTTTTACGTAATACACATTATAGTAGTCGGATATTTTGAATAGTACACGGATAATAATTTATAATTATTTTGTGTTTGTATAACGAAGAACTATAATGTTCCTGCGATATTACTACTACTTTAGCCAGCTTCTGCCAAATTAAAAAGCATGACATGCAGATAGTATAAATATTATAAGTAACTGTATGATTGATGGTGACGATCTTAACGTCAACGAACTTAATACCAACTCATACCTAATTCATGTCAGCTTTATAAGGATTGTATTTTATCACTTTTAATGATGACATTTAGAAGAGCTATTTTATGGGTTTTATCCATTGACTGTATTAGTGTTGATTATTATTCGCTTAACCAAAGAATAGTGACAAGCCAACAATGTTTAGGCCTACTTCTAAACACAATTAGTTTTTTCTACATACCACAATTGGTTTATAGCCAAAGCTAAGGCGAATTCACTGTGAATTTATTTGGAATGTTTTAATTGGAAAAAATTCGCTCAATTGTTTAAAGTATTGGACGTAATTCATGACTTGTTCATGAAAATAGTTTATTAAGAGTAAAATTGAAAAAGAATTGTGGATTGCTAATTTTTTTTTTTAATTATCATTCAAGAGTCTTAAGTGTTCCAATTTGCGTTTTTAGAAATAATTCGTGACTCTCTTCATTTCTTTCAGTCTTTGTATTTCTGTTCTGTTGCTAATATTATGTGTGAGTCTAGAGCATTTACTAGACTTCTCTAGTTTGTCGTATTTCTATGACTGTTGATGTTGATGCACTTTTAATGCCATTGATCTAGAATGATTAATTTTTATGGGGTTCCTTTGCGTTGATCTTCTTTAAAATTTTGTTATTGTCATATTTAAGTTGGGCAAGTAATCTTCCTTTTTAGTCTCTGAAAAGGCAGGTTAGTTACAAATTACAAAAAGGCCCTCTGAATTTCATTGGGATTCATTTAACCTAAGATATTTACTTTTTTTAATTAAAACCGGCTATGTGGAAATGATTTGCTTGTTTTCATTCAAGTATTTGAAAAAGGTGGTGAAATATGGAACAAGCTCTGATCGTCCACCGAAAAAGCTGACGAAATTCTTGAAAAAGTCCGGCAAGATAAGCATATTAGCGGTGTCCACTTATTTCCTCACGTTAATATCAATATCATGTCTCTCTTCAAGTAATAACGAAAACTTGTCGATAGTAATGGTGCTTATTTAGTATAAATGAATTAATTTTTAGTCCCATCATCATCATCATCAATACATAGCCAGCACTCGGGGATGTCTATCTCTCAACTAATAAATTGCTTTTGGTTCTACAGAACTTTCTTCACCAAGTCTTGCTACTGTTTTTGATTAAGACCGTTACCCATGTTCAGGTCATTGTAATGTACATCTCTGGATTGGTTCCTCAACTATGCACTGATTATCATATCTGAATCGAGTTACTTCATTTTTAATACCATATAAAGTTTTAATACGTACTAATAGTACATACGTAATATGTACTATTTGAATTTTATTAAAAACGCCAGGAACTTTTTCCCAGAATCCATATTTGAGACTAGTTTGAGGGTTATGGTCGGATAAATGAAGTAGAACAAAGGTACAAAGAGATAAAGAGAGAATGGGGTTGTTCTAGTTGAAGGAGACTTGAGCTATCGATGCTGGCACGTCTCTACTGAATGATGGTCAGTAACTACTGAAAAACAAATAATGGGTTGACATTAAAAAATAAAACCAGAACTATAAAATACAAAAATAATTCTATGAAAATCTGTTTTAAGTTGATGTAATTATAGATCCGCTTGAAATCGACACTTACAAAGTGGTTTAAAACATAAAACAAGCGTTTCATTAACCTTTTTTTCGAAACTCTCCACAAATATTCCGAATTAATTGAACTGAACCGAAATAGCATCGACATTTCATGGTCATCTGAGCGCGTAAAAGCACAATGAATCCGTATTTACTCCAACATTAACTGCATTTTATTTTCACTACCGATACTATTTAACGATTTATGTTGGTGAAACCTACCGTGAAACGGCAATTGTTTCATTGGCCCATCTAATAGGATATCACATATAGTTACAATGGAAACACCGCCAATTATTGTTTTAAATGCATTATTGCATAGTGGTTGTATCGTATTATGAAACACATTAGTGCCAATTAAATAGTGGTTTTGTCCTTTCATCATTATTTTTACTATCATTTATTTATTTTTTAATGTTCTGGTTTAGTGTGTTTATGGATGTTAGATTATTCTTGTGGTTACATTATATCGAGAAAGTTTTTACTATATTTCGTCACTATCTTTTTATTTTAACTGTTAATTTAAAGTTTTATGTCTTTATTAGGCGTTAACTCTGTAATAGCGACAAAGTTATTCTCCTGAATAATAAATCGTTCTTTAATTTTTCTTCGTGTTGGGAGTAGTCGATATAGTGCAGAAAAGAAATAATGATATTTTTTGGGCATCTCTAGTTACCAGTACAAATTAAATCAGTCAACTTTTTTTTAATCAAGAATCAAGCGTTTATTGTGAACGAGCGAAACCCCATTGGTTTTTTAATATCAGAGACAACTTTTTCTTATATGAATGCTTGATTTTTTAGGACTATGCACGAATCGATGTAGATCTTGAGAATGTTATATTCGCTGTTCTTGAACTCCTATAAATTCTCTAAGTTAGGTCAAACAAACAATATATTTCTACATAATAAAATAACTCCAAAGTTATTTTAAAGAAGTAAAAATACATGCTGATAGGAAATATGTAATATTTCACATTTATATTGTTAAAAGAAGCCTAATCTTATGATACAGTGTTTTAGTTTCACACCATAAATTTTTTATTGCATCTTACATTAGACATGCTTAGTAAATCTTAATATACAAATTAGGTTAATATTATTAATCTGCTTTACTGGCAAGACGAGTGCGAGATAAATACATCAGTCTGTATTTCCCAAATTAAAATTAAATTGGACTACTTAATCCAAAGTTAAGAGTAAACTTGAATGGTTGAGTTCGCTTCAATGTTCTGATTAGTTATCTCATTTCATGTTTTAAAGTATGGTATTGGATAATAAATTTATTGTAAATAAATAATTCGTAGTAAATTGGTTACCTCGTGATAACGATTTAATGTTTTAGTGCAGTTCCACAAGTCCAAATAGGCTTTATAAGTGACACATAAACTAATCAGTTTGATCTTAAGTCAATTTGGGAGTATTTTCCAGTACTTTCCGACTAACCAGTACAATTCTTTTATTTTGAGTCTCATCTGCTCTGTTTTTTGTTGAATGTGATGTTGGAAATAGAACATCATGAACTAGCATCCATGTAATTTGCGGATTCTGCTCATGAAATCCGGTATTCCTCAAGTGATATAATTAGGTTTTATCACACAATTTGAATATAATATGTTGATTGAGTCTCTTCTCTAGCTGCCGCAACTAAACCCTAAGTTATAAATTAATAGTAATTAATAGACGAGACTATTTTGTATAATATAAATGCACCATTTGAATCTTGATTGGAAGGTCGAGGCGTTTTTTGACTCTACCAGGGAATTGATTAATTTCGTGGGATTTAGAATAGACGCAAAATCAAGTCCATCCAATCAAGCAAGCAAGTGATAGTCGGAAGGGCAATGTTTAGTTAATATGACGGGGTTTTTTTTCTTTTTCCAAAGTGACCAGCTAGAATAGTATGGTATTGTGCTGATGTCGTGTTCGGGATAGGGAGGTTTTGCGGGCGACATTGACTAATCTGGCTGATGGACCTGTAGTCAGAAGGATTTAACTTGACTTTCTTCTTGGGAATAACAGCGACAAGCGCATGTATTCAATTGTTTGGGAAATGCTTTAACCTCAGGAAGGAGTTAATAATGTTGGCAAGCTCTGAAAGTTGCTGGTGAGGTGGAGACCATCGAGATGACGAGGGTAGAAATTTGTCATTTTAGCATTTCCATTGATTTTGCAATTGCATAGCAACAGTATCGTTCTATAAAAAACATTACAGTACATTAAAAATAGTGCTTTTGTCCTTTCATTTCATTTCATTTTTTCTGTAGTTTGTTTCATTTTTAAATGATTTGAATTATTTGGTGTGTCTAGTATTGTTAGTACATTCTTATAGTTACACCATAGTTTATGTATTATACTACCTACAAAATATTTTTATATTTTGTTCATCATAATCTATTTATTTTAACTATAAATTTGAATTTGGTCTTCTTTTGGTGTTGACACTATAAAGCTGACAAAGTTATTGGCCTGAAATAACAAGTCGTTCATATTATTGTATACGTATTAAAAGTCAATGATAAACAGAGTTAACACATTTTTATGTGCATATTTTGTTAAGATGTTGCGTAAACCACACGCTGAGAATGTTTATAATACGGAATATTAGCATTAATAATTGAAAAACTTTAGTTTTATCGAGATATGTCAATTCTTTTTACCAGGGGGTCTGTTTACATTTTCGCTGAATTTTCATTTATGTACTTTCAACATATTTTTGCATGCCTTTAACTGATTTGTCAAGATATTTTTCCTATTTATTTAAGATACAAAGGCAGTTTAATAAGTCGGTGAGTTTTTGAATGATTTTTTTTTAAAGCGTTTTATTTCTCGACATCATCTTTTAACTTAATATATTTAGTCCTGCGTTTATTAAAAGCTTTTTTTATTGCTTCCAAATAATAGGTTTTCTCGAGCCCATCAAAATAGCCACTGACGACATTTCATTCGATCCAAACTTGTCACCCAGCCATTTATTCAGGTTTGGAAACAAGAAATGGCGCAGAAGACTAATTCTGGAGAACATGCTGGACGTAGTAGAAGTTCGTAGCGTAATTTATGGATTTTTGCCATGTTGATTACGCACGTGCATTTTCTTGACACTTTTATTTGCTAAATGCGTTCGTTTTTGCTTCAAATCAATATCAAATCTGTCTTAAAGCTCTTAATAATATTCACCGGTGATTATTTTACTCTTTTTGAGATAATTGATATGAATAACACCTGAACATCGCCAATCATTCTTTCAAGCGCTCACGCGTTGCGCGAATATCTTTTTTATATGCAAATATTCATGTAAAATATGATGTATTCGCTCAGTTGAGATGTCTACAGCTTCAGCCACCTTGCGGATTTACAAATCATTTTTTTTCCATTTTTGTTAAAATTTCAGAGGTTGTCTGCTGTCAATGGCGGTTAAAGGCCAACTAATTGTGACAGCTTGCTCACTGCAGTCTGTAAATCGATAGCAGTTGAGAGCAGCAGTGATGCATTTAAAGTTACCGCGCGGGAAACTCAAAAAATCACTGACTTATCGAGTTGCCCTCGTATAATATTTACAATGAATTTCGAACGTTTTGACAACATGTTTACCTTAAAGTCTGAATAATAGTAGGTAATTATATATATAACACTAATTTAAGATTACTGTTATTGGCAGTCCAATATTTATACCAGTAGAATTATTAACACTGAGTTAGTGAGAAGGTGTTTATGTAACAATTAACCCCATTAGCACGATTGATTGTGTTATGACAGAAATATATGATGGCGTCGCGAATTGATATTAACGTTCAAAAGTAGAATTGTCAAAGAAATTCAAAAACATTACCAATGATTTATCATAGTGTCATCTGATACAATGTTTGGTGAATACGGCGGGTGTTGCAGTACTTTCCATTGTTTCTTTTGTAGCGTTACGAATTGTATTATCAAAACTAACCTGTATACCAAATTGGGAAATCAATGAATTCAAATAATTATTGTAATTTTTTGAATTTGAACCAAAATAATTTAAAAATTTACGAACAGTAACCAAATAACCTTTTTCTATAAACAACATGGACCTATGTATATTTAAACAGTCAAAAACAGTTACCAACACCAATGAGTTCAATTATTTCAATATCCGGCTTATTTCTTATTAAATCTGTCAAATCTTCCTTCTGACTGCTAACTCTTTTCACGTCTCAAAAATATTTTGCGAAAAACGAAGAAACGTTAACCTTAAAATCACTACAATGATTGAGGTATATAAATAGGGGGATAGCAGAAATAAGTAGTAGATGCTCGCATGTATTCTGATAATTTTTTTCACTTGAAAAATGCGTTTTCGGCATCAGATTTCTGCAAAAACAAATGGAAAACTATTTTATCTAGATAACCACAACCATTTAATAGTTAAGAGCCTATGAAGGTAAAAAGGGTTGTTCAGAAATATTCTTACGAGTAGATGTAGCCTTCGATAAGTTATGGCATGATGGCCTTTTTCATGGCTGTAGAAAATGTTACAGAAGCTGAACTATTAAAATCTTATATTACACACAGAAAGTTTAGAGTCAAACAAGAGGAAGCCCACTTCGCGATAAAAGAGGCTAAACCAAGTGTATGAAAATGAAGTGTATTGGGGCCAATTCTTTACTTGTTCTACAGATGTGATATACCACGAATGTAAAATACAACGATGGCTATATTTGCTGATGATACTGCGAATATTGCTGTCGGGGACAATAGAGAAGAAGCCACATTAAATTACAGCAGGCGAAAGTAAATCTGTGCATAGAACAGCATATGCAGTTCACAGATAATAGGTTTTTCAGAATAAAATCGTAAGAAGCATTGTAGGTGCATCCAGATACCATAGGACTGGTTACTTAACCGAGACCTTCAGATACCGACTGTCACTCAGGAAATTAAGAGAACTGCAATGAACATGAAGATCCTTTGATCTTGTGTAGTGTAGGTTCATTTAATATAAAAACAGCAATGTTAATACATAAACATTATTTAACGTTAAACAGAGACTATGATAGGGCCTATTTCCATTTCATTTTCTGAACTTATTGTAAATTTATAAATTAAGTAAGTTGGAAGTTATTTCACAATTTGAAATAACTTCATAACAATACTTAAAAACATTAAATTTTTAACATAATTTGTTGAATAAAATTATTCTTCTTGTAAAATTTTATTATTTTTACCTAGAATTAAAGTCAATTCTCGTACACTTAAAGCTCAATAAAACTACATTCTTCTTTCATTCGACAGGAATGCCTTATTATGGAATTTCTTAACGGGTACCATTCAACGATTTACAGCTAGTATAATCACCAGGAGACACTAACAAACGCAGCATTTTATTATTCCTAAACGGCATTAAAACAAATTAAATGGCGTCTTTTTTCGACATCACTTCGAAAATATACAAGTTAATGTCATTCTTGAGATCGGAACAGTCATGTAATAGGACGAAACTATTTTACAAGAAATAATATAAAGAAAACTTAACACGCAAGAATCTCAGTTTTCAAAATAATTTCGTATTCGAAATCTTTGATTTGATTACTCGATGGTTTATATTGATTAATATGTTTGTGACTACCATATTAAAGCTACGGTAATCTAAATAAAAAGTAAGTTAATATCAAAACGATTATTTTATCAATTAATCCAAATTCCATATCTCTATACGCTCCGGTTCCAGTGACCTACACGAATGTTGTCAATAAACAAATATTTTCGTGTCCTAATTGAATAAATTGTTATGCATGTATTTTTGTTTCGCTATAAAACGACTATTTCTATTAAATTACCCTAAAAGCCGATTATAGAGCGACCATTTAAATATACCTCTCCCTTGCTTGTCAAATGCTACTTGAATTAACCGCTTAACTTCGTTATTTATCGATTCAAGTCACTTCAGTAGCTAGTACGCTTCTGTAAACAATACTTAAAGAACCTAGGGGCGTGTACGTTATGATTATATCTGATTTCGGATCAATATAATGAGATTTATTCATGGCGTGAATATACAGTTGAAAATGTTTGATGTAAATGTGGTATTAATATTCTATTATTGAATTTAAATACGTATTAAATAAGTTGTATAAAGCTCACAGAGATTATTATTGGTTATTAAAAATACACTGTTGAAATGTTTGTAGATTACAACACCAGAATATGTCCTGCAGATTATATAACAATTGACAAAATATTTGGTACATTTCAGATCAAACGCTTTGGTAGAAACCCAAACCGGGTATTAACCCGAAGAAGCTATATCTGTAATGTTGTTTGTTCTAGCCTCTTATGTCTCAGTTTGCTGTTTTTTTTTTAAATTTTCTATTCAAACGCACCCATCTATTATATTATTTGGTATATCAATTTTTATGTTGTTAGTTCTTACCTGTTATGTTCCAAATTACTAATAAATCCAATTCTTCAACTTCAAGCACTTATGGCCTCCCGATATGTTAGTATTTTCGACATCTAACAACTTGACTCATTTAAGTCAGCCTTATTATATGACACTTCTGAAAGAGTTGATGTTCAATAACAAAGTATTACATAAAAATTAAATAAAATTTCCGCACAGAAGGTTTATTCAGCTCAAAACTAGAGATGAAAAAAAGTATAAAAAATGTATGGGCACAAATAGCTAAAATTCAGAATTATGTATGTTGCGAGACAAGGAAGCAAACACATAGTCATATATTAAAAAGTAATCATTAGAAAAGAAAATATGATTAAAAATTTAGGAATCAGAACCAATTAGGTTGTCGCCACTTTGGTAGGATAACAAATATCTTTTAAAATGCTTTCAGAGAGCCATGTAATATTTATTTATATAAGATATTGATATTGTCATATATGAATTGGGATTGAAGAAGTATATTGAATAGATTATACAGAAAAATAAAGTATTTTTTGAAACTATTAATACATTTTTTGCATCATTTTCTGAATTTATTGAGCAACCAAACCTCATAACATCGTAACACTTATAAATTAAATAATTTTGGAAATCACTTCACACTTCAATCTGAAATAACCTTATATTCTAACAATTCTTAAAAACATTGAATTTTTAACATAGTTCTCAATTAATTTTAATTTAATAAGCACGTAGCATACATATTACTAGTTATTAACTAAAATTATCTAGTAATTTTCCTTCCATGTTGTTCTTGATATATAGATCTAAGGGTCCAGAACCAAACTTTGATGGAGCGTTTGATAGACTTGTTTCACTTAAGTTTAAAACACGTATACAGTACAGTTTTCATGTAATTTAAATATACTAGTTCAAAGGATTTTTGTGTCACAACATTCGAGTAAATCCATCATCAGTACCAATCAATTGTAATATTAAAACATTTTTATATTCATACAATCTAAGTTTTTTGAAAATCATATAATTTCTTCACTGACCGTTGATACCTTTATAGATACCCTCGCTTCTAACAAACTATGGGGCGTTAACAACTCTACGAAGAACTGTGTTTTGATATTGATCATTTTGGTTTTAGATTTCTTTGCACAACCCATAATTGCACACCATAGGTCCACTGCTTTAATTTAATTTATTTATATAATATATATATATATATATATATATATATATATATTTTGTTGTGCGGTGATAACTCAGATTATCTTCTACTTGCTTATTTTTAACATAATGTGGACAATATATTATTATTCTAATAAAAATTAAAATATTTTACCAAGAATTAGGTTTCATCAATGCTTTCCAAAATATAAGGCATTTAGGTATTTAATATTTGCTATCATTTGTTGATCAAATAAAGAATAGCTATAATTTGTAAGATAATAATAAGATTGTTGCAAGTTATACTATATTACCCATATTCTCTCTCTGGAGAATTTAATTGAATTTTTTTAATATATTCAATTTAATTAACATTTATTTTTTGCAAGTATTCTTCAACACAGGCTCTTTCTATTGTGTATTAAATCTTAGGCGGAATAACATTATTATGACATAACTGATATGATGTCTGCTGTGTTGGTCATTCGCCAATGTGTTGATTAACCAGTTTACCAAATATTAGCATCCCAAAATGTATTAATTTAACCACGAAAGTTTCTCACTAATTAAAAAATCTAATATGTTAACGTGACTAAAATCCATGGAAAGTAATTTCCAAATGCCAAATGCTTGAACAGATTCTATTAAGTAATAACAAAGTCGCCAATAAATTGATTACACATTATCTTCAAACTTTTGGATCTCTAAGCCGTTCTTTTTCGTTGCCATCAAAATCGGCGTTTTTAAATCGTTGATACGAAAAATCCTTGAAACCGGCAATTAGGATATGACGAAGCAACTTCACCATAAGGTTCTAAGGGTGTAAATGTTGTATCTACAGTATTGTATAACATACAGTATATCTTAATACTATATATTGATAATTAAGTATTTCTAGCCAATGTATCCTTTTTAAAATAACGGCCTCTTCTTAATTATCATTACGTTGGTTATTTTATACGAAATTTTGAAATCCTGATTAACCGCTACGTATTAAAAATTTACTACTTGAACCAAACATCAGTTGGGTACTATAAAGCTTTATGGATACCATAAGGTTCTATCGAATATATTTGAAAAATAAGTAGGCGGTTTAATCCCCATCAAGAGTAAACCGTACGGTTCGAAATACTTCGATCGTTTGGGCGTTAAGTTTAATTTAAAAAATGTTTATATCTAATCTTGGTTATTTAAATATTACAGACAATTAAACAGATAATGTCAGAATTTTAAAATAATTAATGAACATGTTAATACATAATGTAATTGAAATAATCCATGTTTTATTTTCACTCTAAAATGTCGTTATAATTTATAGTTTGAAATAAGACAATAAACCAATTACAGTTTATTTAAAGTGTTTTATAATATTAAATTTAATAAAACTATTTTTCTTATTATAATAAAATTAAAAAATCAATCAAAAGACAACCTCCACATCGGAAAAAACCTTCGTATTTGATTACTAGGTAGATCGTTAATTTTTTCAATTTAATGTTATTTTAGCATGTTTGTTATAATTCCATCAAATAATAACACTAACAGGTCAATTGAAAAGTCCTCGGCCTGACACATAGATGGGGCTACTAGAATTAAATCCATACGTTTTTTAGTTAGCCCTAACCCTCAAAAGATGCGTGTATAAATTTGACAGCTGTCGGATCATTAGTTTGTGAATTATAGCTTTTTGAGTGAAGAAACTTTTGTTATTGTGAGAAAAATGGAAAAAAGAAATTTTGTGTGTTGATAAAATATTCCAAAAAGAAAAGATAGATTTGCAGCAAAAACTTGGCTTGATGCCGAGTTTCCGGACACTGCCCCAGGAAAATCAACCACCAAGGATTGGTATGCTAAGTTTAGACGTGGTGAAATAAGCACCGAAGACGGTGAGCGCAGTGGACGCCCAAAAGAGGTTGTTATCGACGAAAACATTAAAAAAATCCACAAAATGATTTCGAATGACCGCAAATTGAAACTGAATGAAATAGCAGACACTCTAAAGATATCAACTGAACATGTACATCATATCATTCACGAATATTTGGGTATTAGAAAGCTCTGTGTAAAGTGGGTGCCACGCGAGCTCACTTTTGACCAAAAACAACGACGAGTTGATTATTCGAAGCAGTGTTTGAAGATGATCAAGTGATAAACTCGATGCGTCGATATGTGACAATGGATGAAGCATGGCACCATCATTTCAGTCCGAAGACCAATCGACAGTCATTCGAGTGGACTGCACACGATGAATCCGCTCCAAAGCGTGGGAAAACGCAACAGTCGGCTGGGAAGAGTATGGCGTCTGTATTTTGGGATGCGCATGGAATAATTTTCATTGTCTACCTTAAAAAGGGAAGGACCATCAACAGCGACTATTACATAGCGTTATTGGGCCGTTTGAAGGACGAAATCGCCAAAAAACGGCCGCATTTGAAGAAAAAGAAAGTGGTGCCTCACCAAGACTATGCACCGTATCACAAGTCAGTGAAAACGATGGCAAAAATCCATGAATTGGGCTTCGAATTGCTTCCTCATCCACCCGCTATTCCCCATCGTATTATCCAGATCTGGCCCCCAGCGACTATGGTATACGAACAGGTACCCAGATTTCAAAAGAATACTCGCTGGGAAGAAAATTTCGTCGAATGAAGATTCGTATTACAAAAATGGTATCGAAAAGTTGGAGGGTCGCTATAATCAGTGTATCATCCTTGAAGGGAATTATGTTGAATAAAAATAATAATTTTGCCAAAAAATGTGTTTTACTATGGCAGGCCGGGGACTTTTGGGATTTTGGAATTGACGTCAGTTGACCGATCTATTTTTCTTTACCTATGCTTTTCTCTGTTTTCCTTTGGTTTCAGTATGTAATGGGACATGATATTTCTCCAATTCTTGTTACTATTCTTTTTTTTTCTTCTTCCTTTATTAATCCAAATAATTTTAGGTGCTTGTCTACTCTTAATAATTCTCAATAATTTCTACCCAAACAGACGCGTGGTATGCGTCACTAAAATTTGATTTTGCCGCATGGCCCGTTCTTTTCAATTATATATATTTTATACAACATATATTTATTGGATTCACAAATTAACCCTAATTAAGTATCCCTTATATATATTAAATGAGTTGAATACGAATTTAAACTCCCTAATTTTTAATTTTTAAGATCATAATGTACGAGGGTCACTATTTATATTTTGGGAATAGGCAAAAAAAGCAAATAGTTAAGCAGCGAATATATTTTTATTGTTTTTCAAAGTACCCGCCAGTATGATCGATACACTTTTCAAAACATGATTTTTGAACGCTTCAATAGCTTATTCGGGCGATGAAAATCGTTGACCACGCAGTTTATTCTTCACGGATGGGAACAAAAAGAAGTCATTGAGTGCCAAATTAGAGCTGGACGACGGATGACCCATCAATTCGATGTTTTGAGTACTCAACTAGTCTCTTATTTGAGCCGGTGTGTGAGAGCTCGCATTGTCATGATGAAGAACAATCCGGCGTCTCTTGTTTGTTTTTCTTATTTCACCGAAGACCTCTGGCAAACAAATAGTTGTGTACCAATCAGCATTTACTGGTCTACAATCCTCTAGAGGCACTGTTGCAATATGACCAGTTTTCCCGAATAAACAGGCCACCATTGTCTTTGAAGCGCTCCGTGTGCGAACGACTTTTGTTGGATTTGGTTCATTTTGGAACACCCATACAGTTGACTGCTGCTTACTTCCGGGCTCATACGAATATATCCATGATTCGTTACCTGTCACGATGTTATAAACGTCTTTCGAAGCACCGCGATTGAATTTCTTGAAATCGTCGCACGAAAATGTTCACGATTCTATTCCATTTTTTGCCGAGACGAAACTTTTAACTAAATATAAAATATAAATAAATAGCGTCCGTGCGAGAAAAAGTTCTGTCCTCCAAAAAAGCTCCAGGCCCAGATGGCATAACAATAAACCATCTAAAAAACCTCACTGGCAAGCAACTATATGAACTTGCCAACATTATCAACTCCATCCTGAGGTTAAAGCATTTCCCAAAGAACTGGAAACATGTACTTGTCGCTATCATTCCTAAAAAAATGCCAAGTTTAACCCTTCTGACTACAGGCCTATCAGCCTAATTAGTTGACTCTCCAAACTTGCCGAAAAATCGATATTAAACGCATTAAACGATTTCACAGACGCACACCACATAATCCCGAACGAACAATTCAGTTTCCGTGCTAAACATTCATGCCTCCATCAAGCTGCCCGCGTCGCAGTCACTATCCACCGGGCAATGATAAAAAGTCGAAAAACTGGAGCCATCTTCTTAGATGTCTCTAAAGCTTTGGACCAAATATGGCACCACGATCTAATATTTAAAGCAAAACAACTAGGTCTATCGAAGGACCTAATATCCCTGATAGATTCATACTTGACACCACTTTCTTCACAACCGGTTACTGTCCCGACGCAATACGCAATAGACTCCAAGTACAACTGAACCAAGTGATAGCGTGGTACAAATTCTGGCGGCTTCAGATTAACCCGAGCAAAACTCAGGCTTCTGTTCCAAAGTATCCGTAAAACAGCATATTAAGCAAAAAATCCTACACATTTGATAAATTATATATTATTGTTATATTTTAACCATATACAATATTTTGCGAATAATATTTTGTTTGTTTTACAAGGACGTTAAATGTTGTAAAACATTATGAACTAATTCCAAGTACTATATTATTTCAACATAAATATTTCTGTTTATATCGAGGAAATCTAGTCTGCAAATATTCACAGAAAATCTAAAAATAATCGATTTAGATTAGGTTTGAACTGAAATAATATACAAAGTATATAGTAAATAGGAAGTAATGACTAAACAATTTTGGAAGTAACTGCCTTGTTATTATATTTACCTACGGAGAATAAATGAAGTGGAGTGATTCCGCCTACTATGATCTAAACAATATTTTACGGGGTCTTCTATATGAAAAATATGAGGTATTTTAGGTTTTATTTGAGATAAAATAAAACATTTGAACTAATTTTATTTAAAAAATTGCTTTCTTGCTTGTATACTAATAATAAATAACATTTTAGTCTGTTTTTTTGTTATGGTACAAATTTCGAGTGGTCAAAAAATTAATGATGGATGTAGTTTACTACTTGAATATTATTCACTAGGTAGTGTTAACATAATACGATACTTCCTAGTCCTATTCCTATCTCTAAATCCAGATTTTCCTAGATCCTATTTCCTAATAAAAAAATCACCGATCAAACTAATTTTAAAACATAACCAGTTCTTAGATTTAAAGTCGCTTTTTTGTATTTGTTAAGATATTTTTGGAGAATCTGTTGGAATAATAACGGTGGTACATGTTACTAGTACTGTGTACGGTCAGACTTCAATTCATTCAATTTCAATACTAACATTAACAGTTCGATACATGTATCATAATTTTTTTTTCTATTTCCTAAGTAAATTTTCAGCAAACTATTTTAAAAATAAATATGATTCATTATAATTTTGTGAGGTTTACGATATTGGATTTCATTTATTGCAATTTATAATTGAAATATCAAATCTAACGTCACTAAAACCGCCGAAGAGTAATATCTAATGATCAAAATGTCATATCTGAAGGTCGGATTTATCTGTCGATACGTTATATTTATAGATAGTCTTACTCACTCGATGATTATAAAGAAACCTGAAAAAGGAAGTGGCGGTGATCATTAATGAAGTTGGTATATTTGATGACATGATATATTCTTGTAAAAGTGTTATTAGTAAGTTCGAGATAAACTTCAGTTTAGTTCTAATTGTCTCAAAAGAAAGTATCTTTTAATTACTGAATTGATTGTGAAAATATTGGAAGTTGTTATAATTATAAGTAAGTATTAAGATCTCTTTAATTCTCAGTATTATATACGTATTGTGTGAGAACTAATAATCAGCTTTAACTCGACTCTTTAATAAATGCATTAACGTAATGATAAGTATGTATCATTTTCTTTTTACTGTCGGTACAAATTAGAAAACGTGTAAAGTATAAAATAAGAACTTAATTTGCTTCTTATTTTAACGGAAAGAAGACTTACTTCCGACCAAATTCTATTTCAGTATAAACAAATCCATTAATAGTAAGCACTCCATTCATAACACCTCACAGTTAATCATAAAGACGAAGGAATAAGGAATATTTTACTATACGTCGTAGAACTGAAGTCATCGTCTTCTGCTAGATAATATCTTAATATTAAATGACGTTCTAATTTAAAATGGATAAAAATTGGTAACATATCTTTTTGAAACTGAATTAGTGAATAACGTAGAGTCCTAAAATTCCAAAATATTGTAGCATAACTCTGCTCTGTGGAAAAGTGCTTTTATTGGGTCATCTTTGACTCAGAAAGTCTACTTTTTGACTATATCCTCTGCTCAGAAAATCTACTTCTTCAAAACAGATCTCATATTTCTTCATCAAAATGTCATGAGTTATATCATAAAAATCAAAATATCATTGCTTAGAAACTAACAGCACAGATTGCCAAATTGTTTAAACCAAATACTTATTAAACATCAAGTCATCTTAAAATATGTTTTAGGGTAAATGATGTGGCTCGGTGAATGGAGGTAAAACGAAATGAAACGAAATGAGTGGTGTTTACCTTATGTGACCATTATTTATTGGTTTGGGGAGTCGATGGTGGCACGTCTAACCCAAACGATGGTTGAGCACTGAATGAATGGAAATACCCTTCAATAACATCCCAGATAAACGTCTCGGGACTGCCAGCTATTCGTTATCGGGTTCTAGTTGGCGCTGCTGGCACCCCGCCCGTGTTCAACATCTGGGATTATATGTCTGGGTATTTTGTAGACCGTTATTCCACGATGAAAAATTCGACATGCCTCAAGGTCGCTACAATACTCCCCTGCCAGAATTTTACATACAATTATTTTAAGCAACAAAAATACAAAAATGTATGAAAGAAAATCAAATACAAAAAAAAAGATATACCAAACAAAATGCGCTGCATGAAAAGCGCTTTGAAAAATATGATAAATCGAAACGGTTGTGGTTGGTCCGGTTGCAATCTGGTACGGCTGTTGATACCTTCCGGTCCTACAGATACCGTTGCTTCATCGTTGCTTTGGCACTTGAATGTGGTCCATCGACGACGTTGAGAACAAGCTATTTTTCGGACAGGGCTCCCATAATTGACGCTGTGGGAGGATCGATTGTTCGACGACGTGGTAGCTTATTTAATTCGACGACGAGATGTTAGCAATTCTGGTACCTCGGCGAATGCATGACGAGTCTACGGTGACTGCAATCGGTACCTAGTTTCTGGAGCTGCTCTGTGACTAATCCGTACATCGTTACACATACTTTACGGTAATTCAGAAAAAACAAATAACAACGGTATCCGACCGAAGCTGCCCAAAACATTTCAAATCAAAATGTCTGCCATTTTGACGAAGACGGCGAGCGAAGGAAGACATTATGATTTAAACATAGCGCCGAAAGAAATGTTTAGCCGAGACGCTGATGATTAAGCAGTGATGTAAAAATATCTCTGAGTTCAAAAGATTGTGAAAGAAAATTTTGACAAAAAATTTAAAAAAAAAATGAATTGGAAATAATGAAATGAAATTTAACCTTCATTGTTCCAGCACTAAAATAAAATTTAACGAGGAACAAATGTTTGAATGAATGTAATATTGAAAGAATTTGAAAAGGAATAGGAATAAAATGAAAAGGAATATTGAAGGTAAAATCAAAAACGAATCGAATTAAAAATATTGAAAATTTTGAAACAAAAAGTATAACGGCCACGTAAAATAAACCATGTTGCACGTACCCTCCATTCACGAGTCCAAACCCAATTTTGCTAAAGATCACGTCGGGGTCACCACTTTAGGGTAAATTATGTGGCTCAGTGAATGGAGGTAAAACGAAATGAAACAGAGGTGTTTACATTTTGTGACCGTTATTTATTGGCTATATAAAAAAATGTGAAAAATACAATTAGATAAAACGGATGGCAGCGGAGTTACCTGGAGACGAGGCTTAGGCAGTCGATGGTGGCACGTCTAACCCAAACGATGGTTGAGCACTGAATCAATGGAAATACCCTTCAATAACATCCCAGATAAACGTCTCGGGGTTGCCGCCAGCTATTCGTTGTCGGGTTCTAGTTGGCGCTGCCGGCACCCCGCTCGTGTTCAACATCTGGAATTATATTTCTGGGTATTTTTGTAGACCGTTATTCCACGATGTAAAATTCGACATGCCTCAAGGTCGCTACAATGTTATACGGATTGGCCAGGCAATTGCTTCAACTTATGTTCTAATGTTAGATTATTCAGTCGGCAATAGTGTTAAAAGTATTTTGTATTAAGTTGTATAAAATGTATAAATTATTTAATTTTAAGCTTAAATTATATGTTAATTATTATGTGTGTTAGTTTCTATATAACTGATTTAACTAGTTAAATTCCGTTGTTATTATAACAAAACTTATTAAAAACTAAAAAGTTGTATAAAATGTAAAAATTATGTAATTTTAAGCTTAAATTATATGTTAATTGTTATGTGCATTGGTTCTTATATATCTAATTTAACCAGTTAAATTCCGTTTTTATTATAACGTTATGCATTCGAATAAGACTAGTTCTTTGTCTAGTAAACCAAATGGTAGCGTATGTTTATGTATTAGAGGTTGGGAAATATCCGTGCTTATGTCCTTCTTCACAGATTTAGGTCAATGTGTTCGGGAAATTTCTTATCTTAAGCTTTTTAAACTGAGCGGCTTGTACGCGAATCTAAAGTTGCCGCCTGTTTAAACGTTGCTTTGGATAAAATCGTTTTTTGACGAGAGTACAGAGTTTTTGCTTTGTTTATTTTAGCATCGTAAGGAAGATTGATGACCCCAATGTGGAATAATATATCGTACGCTCTTAAATTTAGTGGGCGGAAGATTTTTATAAAGTGTCAAAAACAATTGATGCAAACAAATGGTACGTTTGAAATTTTTTAAATTAAATTTTAATATTTTAAAAAATCGAAAGTAATGTGGAGTTGTTTAATAATAACGTTTCAAAAGTCTTAATTTAACTATCCAAAGAGGTACAAATATGGTTCCAGCCTTCATGATAAATACTGGGCGCGTGTTTCCCATTGATTACATTGATATAAATTTATGAAACGAAATATGCATTTATTCAAAGTATGAATAGTTGTTTAACGCTCTCTAAGGAACTTATTTATTATCAATGTGGTTCATCGGTAGGGTGAGGTATCTTTAAAATTAATTTGACAAGTCTCTTCGGTCATTCTGGTCTTTATTTATTTATAATTCACTTCAAAAGTATAAATAATCATTCAGAGCATTCAACATTTCTAGATAGTTTTGGAGCATATACATTAATTTTAAAGGATTTACAAAAGATGCTGTTAATTACAAAAGATTGCGTATTAAGTGGCATCGGGTAGATTTGGGATCAATTTCATGTTGAAGCCTCTCTGATGGGTTTCACATTTCAGTATATGTCATTTCGACGAAGTACGAACAAACATTTTTTCAGTGAATTGAACACGTCTGAATTTCTACCAAGTAAATCGCATTTGCGGGAAGTTTTATCTTTTTACTTCAATTTGAAGAAACATGCAGTTGAACGTCATGGAATACTGTGTGAGGCTCAATACTCAGTCATGCTCCATCGATTTTAACTAATGTAAAGAGGGGTTTCGATGTTTTAAAAGTTATTACTCGATGATACTTATTAAACATCAAGTCATCTTAAAATATGTTATACGGATTATACGGAATCGTTTCAATTTCATTAAATATAGGGATCGCTGTCGACTACAACTGATGCGTTTGAGCAACCACATGTTGCAAAACTGGTGAAAACATACTTAGAAATATTAAAATGGAAAGTGCGTCCCGAACCGCCGTATTCTTCAGACCTTACTCCTTCTATTTACGATGCAATCCGTAAAAAAACGGATATCCATGGACTCTAAAACTAATGTATAGGCTTATAACTATTTATACATCTAATTAGAGGTCCGTTTCAGCTGTTCATATGGGACTGAACATATTTAGAATTCGATTTTTTATTATTATTTAATTAATACATTGTTACTAGTCGTTTCCGTCTAACCTACAATTTGTCTTTATGGTAACTTAAAACTAGGTATATAACTAGGAGGACCCATCGGCCCTCTCTCAGTCTCTGGTGAAATAATGTTTATACATGTCACTGCTGTATTTTTTAATATATGCACCTCACTACACAACACTACACAAGATCAGATAGTTTGATTCTTTTGTGTCTGTGTCCTGTTCTGGTGGTATCCAAAAGCTGCAATATTTCAATATTTTCATGAGAATGGAGTCTTTCGTCGTGCCCCCTTGCAATTCTGTTGATTTCTTGACTGACTGTGGGTATCGAAGAATTCGAATTGAAATAGAATTTTCATTGCAGTTGACAATTTTATTCAAGAATGAATAAAATATTCAATATGTTCATTCTTTAATTATTTTCCTCTTTTGTAAATATTGTGATACTGCCAATTTTTTGTAAAAAATATAATAGCCTACAATAATAACAATTATAAGAAATACGATAAATTTTCATCGTATGCCTCCTAATATGCTTCTTAGAATTGTTTTGGTGGTTTCCCATGTTCTTTGGTTAAATCATCATATTGAAAGCTTCGAAAACATTATCTGGAAAGTTATATTTGATGGTTCATGTATTTCATAAATCATCATTTATCTCTCAATTTGAATAATATTAGCCCCTTCAATAAACTAAAATAACTTGTGTATATTCTGAAGGAATGTTATTCCTTAAAGATAGAATCAATCAAACGTTTTTTCCACTTTTCTCCGATTTTACTACCGAAACTAACCATTTGTGACACTACGTATTATATCTACTCGACTTTGATAATATATCAATGTAGTAATAAATCAATGATAATATAAATACAAATAAATTATTTAATATATTGTAAATATTCATACAAAAATTGATTTCTTAATTTTTTCTTGTCTCAAATTACAGTAATTCAAAACATCATTCAATTTAACGCTGCAACTGATATCATTGATGTTCATCATATCATGAGTTTATTAGAATCGCTATAATACTTATCAAGGCAGTCCTAAAACCAATTTGAATCGTATCAAAATAAAGAACAGACGAAATTTCATTATTTTGAAAATATTAAAATCAAAGTAAATATATCGTAGTAAATTAATACTGAATCTAAATGTGTATGTAATGTATCTAAATGTCACGATATTTTGACAGGATGATACTTGAGATTTTTGTTGGTATTTTATTAGAGACAAAATTCACAAATTTCTAGCATTGTCAACTGGTTTTTACCAATGATATTGTTAATTAAAATATAACGTATATCTACAAAAAAATCTCAGAGATGTTTAGGTTTTGTGACACACTCTTTATGTTTTTTGAGTGTACTCAATCCAAAAGTGACTTCCTTTTTTTATAGGACGACAGGTCTTTTGAAAATTTGGGTAATTATGTTAAACAAGTTATTACATGAAAATAAAAGAAAATAGATTTATTTTAATATTATTATGGAAATATATAATAGTATATTAGAAACGTGTTATTTTATTTAGAAACTATTAACGATACATATCAGGTCTATCTGGATGCTCCTTCTTTTTCAATTTTTTTAATGTTGTAGAGAATGAGGAAAAGGTTCTGAGGTTCTTTTTGATGAATCTGATGATGATGAAATGAACCATTGTACTGTATCGTATCAGATCTTAAACGCATCCATCAAAACATTAATATTAATTCACTAAACCAATTTTTCGTCCTCTTGGGCAAAGTGGGGAATGAACTCACTATATATATAAACCAGGAGAAAGATAAACTAGTTGAAGTCTTACCAAATTAAACAATTTCGCACTTCTATCATCTTCCAACTCAGAATCTCGGCCAACGTTGTCGGGACCTTGGGCGTTGCCATACTAAATTCTGATGTCCTGGATCTTTTTTTTTAATTATTTTCGTTTTCAGGATATCAAAATACATAGAAATCAGTTGAAAATACTCAAACAGTTTTTTGTTGCAGGCCTGTGTAATGATTTCCTTGATTTTGTAGGTAATATTATAACTCTATTTGTAAAAAAACATTGAAAATATGTTTTAATTTCTTATGATTAAAAAATAAATTATAGTCATTTATCATTATAGTCATTCATTATCAGTTAAAATTATTTATTATCACTTTATTCATGTAACAGGTCAATTGAAAAATCCCCGACCTGACACATAGATGGCACTACTAGATTTAAATCCATATGATTTTTAGTTAGCCCTAACCCTCAAAAGATGCGTGTGTAAATTTGATAGCTGTTGGATCATTAGTTTGCGAATTATAGCATTTTGAGTGATATAGAACAAATTTTCGCGTGTTGATAATATATTGATTTTTGAAAGGAAAAAATACAGTTAAAGTAAAAATTTGGCTTGATGCCAAGTTTCCGGATACTGCTTCAGGAAAATCAACCATCAAGGATTGGTGTGCTAAGTTTAGACGTGGTGAAATGAGCACCGAAGACGGTGAACGCAGTGGACGCCCAAAAGAACGTTGTTACCGACGAAAACCTTTAAAAAATCCACAAAATGATTTTGAATGACCGTAAATTGAAATTGTATGAAATAGCAGACATTCTAAAGATATCAACTGAATGTGTACATCATATCATTCACGAATATTTGGGTATGAAAAAGTGCAAAAAGTGAGTCCGTGTAAAGTGGGTGCCGCGCGAGCTCACTTTTGACCAAAAAACCAAAACGAGTTGATTATTCGAAGCAGTGTTTGAAGATGATCAAGCGTAATAAACCTGAATTTTTACATCTATGTGTGACAATGGATGAATCATGGCTCTATCATTTCAATCCAATGTCCCATCGTCAGTCATCCGAGTGGACTGCACACGATGAACCCGCTCCAAAGCGTGGGAAAACGCAACAGTCGGCTGGAAAGGTTATGGCGTCTGTATTTTGGGATGCGCATGGAATAATTTTCATTGACTACCTTGAAAAAGGAAGGACCACCAACTGCGACTATTACATAGCGTTATGGGACCGTTTGAAGGACGAAATCGCCGAAAAATGGCCACATTTGAAGAAAAAGAAAATGTTGCTTCACCAAGATAACGCACCGTATCACAAGTCAGTGAAAACGATGGCAAAAATCCATGAATTGGGCTTCGAATTGCTTCCTCAACCATCGTATTTCCCAGATCTGGCACCAGCGACTATTTCCTGTTCTCAGAGACCTCTAAAGACTGCTCGCTGGGAAGAAATTTTCGTCGAATGAAGAGGTGATCGCCGAAATTCAGGCCTATTTTGAAGCAAAGGACAAATCGTACTACAAAAATGGTATCGAAGAGTTGAAGGGTCGCTATAATCAGTGTATAACCCTTGAAGGGAATTATGTTGAATAATATTTAGGGTAAAAAATGATGTGGCTCGGTGAATGGAGGTAAATCGAAATGAAACAGTGGTGTTTACATAATGTGACCGTTATTTATTGGCAAAACAAAAAATGTGAAAATACAAATAAATAAAACGGATGGCAGCGGAGTTACCTGAAGACGAGGCTTGGGCAGTCGATGGTGGCACGTCTTAACCGAACGAGGGTTGAGCACTGAATGACCGAAATACCCTTCAATAATATCCCAGATAAACGTCTCGGGGTTGCCGCCAGCTATTCGGTGTGTTCAACATCTGGGATTATATTTCTGGGTATTTTGTAGACCGTTATTCCACGATGTAAAATTCGACATGCCTCAATTCGCTACAATACTCCCCTGCCAGAATTTTACATAAAATTACTTCAACAAAAATACAAAAATGTTTGCAAAAAATATCAAATACAAAAAAAAACATATACCAAACAAAATGTGCTGTGTAAACTGGGCTTTGAAAAAATATGATAGTTCGAAACGGTTGTGATCTGGTACGGCTGTTGATATCTTCCGGTCCTACAGATACCGTTGCATCATCGTCGCTTTGGCACTTGAATGTGGTCCATCGACGACGTTGAAAACAAGCTATTCTTCAGACAGGACTCCCGTAATCGACGCTGTGGGAGGATCGACTGTTCGACGACGTGGTAGCTTATTTTCTTCGACGACGAGACGTTAGCAATTCTGGTACTTCGGCGAAGACATAACGAGTCTACGGTGACTGCAATCGGTACCTAGCTTCTGGAGCTGCTCTGTGACTAATCCGTAGTCACATACGTTAGGTTAATTCATAAAAAACAAATAACGACGGTATCCGACCGAAGCTGCCCAAAGCCTTTTAAATCAAAATATCTGCCATTATGACGGAGACGGCGAGCGAAGGAAGACATTATGATTTAAACATAGCACCGAAAGAAATGTTTAGCCGAGACGCTGATGATTAAGCAGTGATGTAAAAATATTCCAAAAGATTGTGAAATAAAAATTTTGACAAAAAATTTTAAAAAATTAATTGGAAATAATGAAATTAATCGGAATAAAATGAAAATGAATCTTGAAGGTAAAATTGAAAAGGAATCGAATGAAAAATATTTAAAATTTTGAAACAAAAAAAATATAACGGTCACGTAAAATACACCATTTTCTACGTACCCTCCATTCACGAGTCCAAACCCAATTTTGCGAAAGATCACGTCGGGGTCACCACTTTAGGGTAAAAAATGATGTGGCTCGGTGAATGGAGGTAAATCGAAATGAAACAGTGGTGTTTACATAATGTGACCGTTATTTATTGGCAAAACAAAAAATGTGAAAATACAAATAAATAAAACGGATGGCAGCGGAGTTACCTGAAGACGAGGCTTGGGCAGTCGATGGTGGCACGTCTTAACCGAACGAGGGTTGAGCACTGAATGACCGAAATACCCTTCAATAATATCCCAGATAAACGTCTCGGGGTTGCCGCCAGCTATTCGGTGTCGGGTTCCAATTGGCACCCCGCCCGTGTTCAACATCTGGGATTATATTTCTGGGTATTTTGTAGACCGTTATTCCACGATGTAAAATTCGACATGCCTCAATTCGCTACAAATAAAAACTAATTTTGTCAAAAAATTAAATGTACTATGGTAGGCCGGGGACTTTTCAATTGACCTGTTATAGGCTATGTCAGTAATAGAAGGGTCATTCCCACTAGAATTGTAGACGCATAAACACTTGATTAACATATTAATGATTATATACACGTATATGATATATAATTTTAAAGTATCGATGCGCTTGTATAAATAAGCGTATAAAATAGAGGAAGTGTGATATCATTCTGCTAATTGAGGTGTTATACAAAACCGTTGAATTTTTCCTGGAATATACGAATTGAGAACAATCGGGAATTATATATGATTCGTTCATTGTCTTTGTGCTTTCCCGAATCGCGCACGACGTGATTCAGATAATTATATATAATAACATTTGATGAATTTCGAGTATAAACCTAAAAGTGTTTATTAAATAGAATTTGAAACGTTCTACAAAACACTAAATAGGAATTATCTTAATAACATTATAGCGTTTGAATTTAAGTAAAAATGTTTATTACACCTTAATTAGGATGAAACATTTTAAATGAAAACATCATTATTTTATACATATTGTATTTGTATAAATAATTGAATCCGAATAAGTCAAAAGCTGCTCTAAGCTCTACTTTAATACTTTGAGGAAATAATGCAAAAACATAAAAATAAATAATAATAACACAAAAAATGTTGTAAAACTTAAATTTCAATTTTTTGTAGATGTTCCTAAGGGAGTCGGGCGTCAACAGAACAGTCGTTCTATTACTGTGACAAATACTAGTTTGAATCCCGCCCAACTTGTGGGTATTCGTTAATTATATTACTAATTATCAGCCAGTCAACCATATCAATAACTAGGCTAAGCAAATCCGTAGATTGTTTTAATTAGATGCCATTTTGATGCTTACTAATGAAATCCTTCAAAATTGTTTAAAAGTATATTGTTTTGTTTTATTTCTCATTGCAATTTTATCATAGAATACACCTGGTGCCAGAAAGACGAAAGAAGAATAACCCTTAAAAAATCAAATACCTAAAACTAGAAATATCAACAATTATATTATATAAATAGGCATCGCGTCTAAAAATCTTAGTATAACTACATCAGCTTGACATTTTGAAATAAAAATATTTAAACAACCAATCGCTGTGTTAATCTGACCTACATTTTAATATTATTAATGTATAAAATGGACGCCTTAAGCCTTTGTTTCAGCACACCACGATAAAATGTCATATTCGAAATCCTAAAAGTTACGTATTGTGTTCAAAATTATATCATAGCTAAGAACAATAAGCCATCAACAAATGCAATATTATAAATATCAATACACAATATATATGAACAGAATTTTTAAACAAAAATGTTCATAAATAAGGAATGGAATTAACTAACTCTATAGGTTATAAATAAATCTAACATTTCAATATATCTGTAATTATTTTTCAATGCAGTATAAAGCTAATAAATGTAAGGTTATCGCGTGATTTTAATAGCAAGCCGTTATAGATCAGTATAATTAATTAATTTTACATTTCTAACAAGGTTTTATTTTCATAACAGTTGGAAATATAAACTTAAACTATAAAATCACGACACCAAACAAATGCGAAAAATATTTATTTTTATAATTTGTATTGTAATAATTATATATTAAAAATGTAAATCTAACCAATACTTTACCGTTATAATTAACAACGTTTTTTAGAATTACAAATTTTGTCACGTACTCGAGTGAAATATTACTTGTATGGTTTTCACTTATTAAATTACTTCCAAAATATTCGTTGATAATAACAAATTATTTTTTACACTCAAAACGTTCTCTCTATTTGTTTGTTTTTTTTTTCATTGAAATTTCTAACCTCAAAATCTAATTGACATTGACAGTTTTTTAATATATTTTGTACGTTGTAGCTATTTACTTCCTAGTTGTCTATTGACGATACTTCATACAATAAAAATATATGTAGAGTACAGGCTGAATCATTGCCCGACCTTTGTATTGGATGTTTTGTAAACAATTGCAAACGCATAATGAAAATTGCATAACTTATTTAAATGATTGATGGCCTATCATATTTCCGTATTGATATATTTCATATTTATTGACTGACAGTTATATTTAACTATATCGCATTGTTAAAAGGCAGTTCCTATTGGTTCCAAAATCGTAAGTGTAAAATCTAATTATAAAATTGTTTGGATCTAAAACATATGGACCGTTTGAAACAATTCATATTTGATCTACTTTCAAGAAAACACGCTCTTTGTATCTTATTAACGGTTAATATTTCTTTTCAGTTGAGTGTATTGTCATCCATTAGCAATATTATTGCTATATATTGTTTTATAAGTAGGTAGTTTGTTTTGAAGCAAATATGGTAGAGTTTGAGTTTGTTTGTTTATTTTTATCCAGAAATGACCGGCTATCATCTGGTCGAGTTCGTCAACCCCATCAGCAACGCTGACTGTTGTCTGGGAACGCGGTGTGGTTTACAGGTGGTTGGCCAGGCAATCGTCAAGGAGGTTATTTTATTTTTGTGCGAGCTGTAACCCGAAGCGCTAAGAGTTTAGTATTGCCTACATGGTTCTTTGTTTACTTTTTCCAACTTTTCTCAGTGCCTGTAGATCATGTCGCAAAAAGGAAACTACCTTTAATTTATATATGTCTGTAAGGTATTAAAATCTATATTATTCGATAAATTCGTAAATAATATGATAATACATTATTAATTTGTAAAGAACTGAATGATATTATATCAATACAAATTTAATTTAGTCTTTTCAGGGATATTTTTGTGCTGTCATTTCTATGATGAATTAATTAATTACTTAAGAGTGAAGTGAAGGGGTATTGTCCCTTATAAAAGGTTGTTATTCTGTTGTTTGTGTTACTTTTCATTTCTATATCTTTTGACTTGTTATTGTTGTTAGTGTTATTGTTCTTATTATAGTAACATAAATGTAAATATTTATTTTATTGATTATTTCGTTACTCTAATTTTGCTACTTTGCTATATTTAGGGAAGAATATATCTAATGTTGTGGGGTAGTAACATCTTAACAATAGATATATTTTATATTTAGTCACGGCTTTTTATAATTATGTTCGTGCCAAAAGAATTTGCTTTTCATGTTATTTCAAAGAAAGATGCTGCTGAAAGTTATCAAATATCTTGGAAATGTAATGGATATACTTCATAGATAAAAAATACCACGTTTTAAATATGGTAATTTCGATGCAGTTAATAAAAATACTTTGTTCAGTCAAAGGAATTTGAGGATTTGGAACTATAATGGAAGATTACTTCAGACAATTTACATATTTATGTAGTATTTTCAGGGTCTAGACTATTTCCTCTGTTATCGTTTTATATTTCTACCGAATGTGAATAATAATTCTTTGAAACAATTTTAAAACCACACCCAACAATAACATTATTATTCTTAAAATATGTGTTAACTACATTTTTCATTAGTATGAATGGGTTTAAAAAGATCTCATCGATGGTGGTAAATAGTATCCATTTATGTTGGAAAACTAATGTCTTTGATTCATATATTTTAATTTTTTTGATGGTTTTATCGACTAGTAACTCTTCATTTTTTTATTGTTATCCCAATATCCACACTAAACATTGATTTCTCCAGAATGCATTCGAACTAATGGAGCTCATGTATTCCCAAATAAATGAAAGATACAGGTTGCTTACGTTCGTTTGCCTTTAGTTCATGGATCAAATATTTATATTTTCTTTTTTTTATGTTAAACAGGTAAGAGGGATATTAGTGTTGAATATATTTCAATTTGAAATTTCAATTTCAATTTTATTGATATTAAAATATTTGTTTTTGCCAGTACTTTAATACAACTCTGACTCCTTACTACAATAAATAGGTAAATTGGTTTAAATTTAAAAAATAAATTATTTTTTTACTTTAAATATAATATAAATTAATAAAATAATGTTAATATCAATTGTTCTAAATTAAACGAAAACATTGCAGTCAAATTAAACCGACTCAAATGAATTTAGAAGGTCAATGTCATTGCTGTGACCAACGAAATCAGCGAAGATCGAATAAATTACAGTTGTTTGTCATTCCGTTTTATTACATCGCCAATAGTAGAGGTAGGCTTTCGTTGTCGTTTATAAACAAAAGACTACGTGTTTGTTTCTAATGCGAAAGTAATTTTAGGTGTTTCAGCGATGATGTGACTATACAGCTATCAACTAATGGTAAAAATGTTTTCTTTCTTTTTACATCTTTTAAAATATAATATAATTCGATATTTATGTACTGAATTTTTAAGGTATTATGTAATTTGATCACCTATATTTCATAAAAGAGCAACCGAGAAGAATATTTTGTTTATTATGAGCATTTGATTCCAAATTATTTTTAAAAATTAAATGAATGGACGTTGGGATCTTTTCCATTTCATAGTTAAAAATTATGTTATATAGAATATACTATGTAGGTCCTAAGGTAAATAACTAATTCTAACGAACGATAAATGAATTTTTTTTTATATTAGATCCCATTTATTAGGTAAGATGATTTTTGGACACCCTCGGTTTAATATTCAGTAACTGAGAATCTAAAGGAAATAAAATACATGTTTTATTTGTTTTAATTTTTCCACACCCTTGTAAAAAAAGAATAAAACATCGGTACCCCTCCCCCCCATCGTCTTACATAATAATTGAATTACCCGTAGAGATATTCTGTTTTTGTTATGTTCAAAAACTTAATGTTACTTCTGCTCTATTCAGCGTACTCACCAGGCATAACGCTTGTTTAGATCGATGCATCATGGCTTTGCTGCCACACGGTTTCCAAAGTTTGAAGAGATACGAAAATTAATGAATGAATTGGATCGCCGCCACACCAATTTCGTTCTTTTGACACGGTATCGCCATGTTGCCAGAAAGATGGGAAAGTAGAAAATATGGAAAATATATTGACTTATACTGTTTTCATTAATATTTATAAATTTATAATTTGTTTTCTATAAATGCCTTGTAAAACTGAATTTATACATAATATTTATATTACATCTAAAATTATGTATAAACTACAGAAACTGAAAATATAATGTGTTTAAAGCTCTACAATATAAAAACACACAGTTATTACTATAATAAAAAGTACAAGTAATAATTAATACGAATTAAATTGGAACCCGTTAAATAGATTAAAAACCGGTTACTAAATTACCTATCTATTTTTTATACTGTTTATATATTGACTATAAAACCAGTATTGATTAATTGACATGACGAAGGGAATCTACTCATTTAATGAAATGAAAAAAAAATAGGCCAAGCCAGATGTTCTGTTCTAAAATTAAATCCTAACCTAATAGTTAAAAGAATAATAATTTATTATAAGGATTATTAATTAAATTTGAAGGATTTTCCGATGTCGTGTATATTAATATTTTTAAAAATATTGTCAATAGATATTCATATTAAATGTTTTAATTGCCAGTTGTTGATTCTTTATTGAATAAGTGCTATCTAAAAGTAAATCGGGAAGTAAAAAGTAAACATATCTAGATGTCGATGGAAGCCAGCATTGTGTGTACCAAGGTATATATATATATATATATATATATATATATATATATATATATATATATATATATATATATATATATATATATATATATATACCTTGGTATATGAATCGATTTCTTAACTTACTAACCTATTAAATATATGTTAAATACTCATTAGCTTGATTTTGACTATTGAAAATCGTATTATTTACGACTTAATCGTTATTATTTGAGTTTTGTAATCAATATAAAATAAATATAGCATATAACTATTTCAAATTTAAACAGATTTATCAACGTTGTTTTGTTCATTTTCAGAACAAGGCTCGGTGAGAGGATGGTCAGTATGAATTCAACATTGGTGGAAACTGTTAGCATTAATTATGAGGATTTTAATGAAAGCTTCCTTACCTGCGGCACTTGCTTATGTAAGTATTACTAAATGAGTACATTAAATTACAGTGGGAGATTAATTTTAGATAATTTGTACAAAATAGCACTGTTATTAAAAAATGTGGGGTTTTATAATCAGTATATGATTTTTTGAATTATTTATTTTTTAAAGATTTTGAATTAATTTTGAGGGCTTGCGTTGTAAATTCAAAACACCGTCACCGCGGTTTTCCATTTTCTTGTAATATCTGAATGATACATTGGCTAAACGACATGTATCTTGATACAATTGGAAGTTTTACTCTTTTTCTGTACAAATTCTCATGTTCGGATGATTTAAGTTGACTTTTAACACGTTTAAGAACGTTAAGAACACGTTTGTTGACAATATATGTAAACTGTAAATATATACAATAAAAGGTGAATCAAATACAATTACAGAGGAGTTTCGTGTTATGTTATCTATTGCAAATCCTTAAAAATTAATTCATATCAAAATTATCCATTTACTACTAGTGTTTATTTAATATTATTTACGTCTAGTAGATTTTTTTATATTTAAGTATACTAATCTTAAGCATAAAAGAATTAGATAATTTTGCAGTATGGAAGATTGCGTAACATAAAATTTTAACCATTATACTATAGATAAAGAGATCTATAAAATTATTGTGTATTTAGAATTAAAAAATAATTGATTGATAAATAATATTTGAATTTATTTTTTTCTATTCTATTACCATTTTTTACGATTTGAAATATTCACACATACATACTAAAAAAATAAAATAAAAACGAAAAACTAGCCCTTTGTATGTCATGCGGTTTAACAAAAAAATAAGCTTTGAAAATAAGAAAATAATGTCAATTTATAAACAAATTAAAATGTATAGTATAATGCTAATATAAGGCAATCAAGTCAAACACTAGTTAGGCCTATCACCAACGAAATTAAAGAACTCTTTTGCATATTTCTTCAGCGTATCTAAATACATTTCAGTGATATTTGACCACTGTTTTGAAGAAAATTACCATCACTTTGGTTTTATTCTTCTTCAGGATATTTAGAAATTAAGATGTTAGAAATAGGGATCGTCCCTTTAACTATTATGAGATTACACTGAAGATACTAGCATTTATTCGTTTATCATGCCTTAACAAATCCATCTCTTGCCTTTGTATTGGCATTCTACAACACTTATTATGACCAGCTTTCAAAATTCTAGTTCAAGGTGTACAATTCTAAAATATTATTTTAATATATATAGCACAATATACCATGTATGTTACTGTAAATGACACATATATTTTACGAGAATATAATATATAACCGAATTTATATGTCATATATGCCAATTCTTTTGTTTTCAATCCTCCATCTTCTTTGTTGTTGAATTAATGCCTTTTAACACTTTATTTAAAACGATTTTGGATTATAGATGATATCGATACTGATTATTATGCAACCTTCCATACTACAAAATATCGGTTAGGCCCAAGAGTTTTGAATATGTACTGAATTTTATATTTAGCACATACTACTGCATGTAATGAAATCAAATAAGAAGCACAGTAATATTAACTATTGTTGATAAAAATATGTGTTTAAAATAATGTAAATAGATTAAACGTATTGTTTGTTGATACAAAGTGGGTAATTGTAATCTAGTTTCGAACTATATTAAAACCGTATATTAGAACATAATTTTTTTTACTGTAATCAAATTTAATAAAACAGATTTTGAATCATTATTTTAGTGTCAAGTATATATAAATCTTGACTATAATATTAGTGAACCTCTGTCTATATATACCTCTGTTGTAGAATAACCTTTAGAAAGTTTTCATCAAATACCAAAATCATATCCTTTAATTTGTTTACTTATATATGCTAGAATTATATTATTTATTTATTCTCACAGTAGTAAACAAATATCAAGGCATTAATAATTTTTATGTTTTATTTGCCGAAGTTTTTATTTATTTTTACAAATTAAAAGCAATACCGATCATATATTGGATTAGAGAAACTCTTACAATATTACAACTAGAACAAGAAATAGATTAATTCTTATTTATCTGAATATTATTTCGAATATATCTATTCTGTCATCATTCAATAAGTCCCGGGCATGATTAATACAACACAAATTTTGGACAAGATTCAATTTTATTTCCTTCAGGAGCTAATACAATCAATTCAGTGGTATATAACTATTACCATTTGCTTCAACTTCGACATTCACTTCTTTATTTGATACTGGATGTGGATGAATGGCAAAACTGTTAGAAGCGCAAGTTGACCTTCGTTTTCATCGACTTGTAAAACAATGTATTGTCTTTCAACGAAAATTGTTTTACTAAAACCACAGTAAGGCTTAAGTGGCGTTAATACTGCCAATTATATTTTAGTTAAATTTAAATTGAATCGATTCGGCGAAAATGTCCAATATTAATACAAATAAAGGTTTGATAACCAAGTGTTAATATACCATATTATTTTCGAATTTTCTTAAATCGACAAGGCTGATAATACAAACGTTTTAAAATTCCCCATATATGATCGGTACTGTATATTAGCAATTATTAGTGAAAATTGTCAAAATAACATTTGATTAACAATTTCAAATTATTTTCTTCTAAAAATCAATATTTATAGGCTTTATAAAAGAAATTTTGATAACAAATATCTTATATTTATATAATTAATTATTTGTCCTAATTATATTTTAATCAATATATATTATATATATTATCTAAAAATATCTCATTAATTTGAAAACATCTTTATATATTTAATAAACGTTCTTGTAACTTTTATTAATAATTTCAAATTTTTTTTTCTAAGATTTAATATTTATATGCCTTACAAAAGTAGTTTTGATAACAAATATCTTATATTTATATAATTAATTATTTTTGAACTTTATCTTCTAATGGAACATTCCAATCATTTAAGCTAAATCAATATATGTATATAAATATTTAATATAATATTTAGAATAAAGCTAATAGAGTTTATCTAAAGACATCTAATTAATCTGAAAACATCTTTATACAGTTTATAAACCTTCTTATAAATCATTAATTGTAAAATAGTTGATAACCTTTATATTTAATGAAATGTCAAATTAAGAAAAGGGAATTAATAGGACTTATAAGATAATAATAGAAATTTCGGTATTGAAAAGCCGCTGTCCAAAATTAATATTTTTTGTTTTTGTTGTTACAGATAGCGTTTGGAGCGGTGCGTTTTTATTTTTATTTTAATTTTGCAATCTAACGTAGTTTAGCATTCACCTCATGACCATTTAATGTAAATGTTATCAATAACATTCTCACATTTCCATTTGTTTTAAGTGTTTAACATGCACATCAAATTTAACCTGACATCATTCTCAAACGATAGCTCTACTACCATCATCATTGTTTTAACTCTTATGCATTTCCGTAATTCTTCTTATATTTAACGGTAATGTATCTTTTATTTCAGGCATGTACGATGGTAATGAACACACACCAAAATTATTACAGTGCTCACACACTGTTTGTCTGCATTGTCTCACCAGAATTGCAGCGTCTCAAACTCGTGATACCGGGACATTTCGATGTCCGATTTGCAGGGAACTAATTACAATTCCAAGAGGTGGCGTCAGTGCTTTACCCCCCTCGTTTTTAGTTAATCAACTATTGGATTTAATGTCAAGACAGAGAAGAGAGGTAATAACGGTTTATGCTTTCTGAATCACAATTCATAAGAAGAGTGTTTTCATTTCAATTGTCAGCTAACGGTTTTAATATAATTACATTTGCTATTATGTACATTATCATTAAAGTATTTATTGTGAATTGAAAATTGTGTCTCAGGTAAAGAATTACCACCTAGATTACACTACCAAGATTTTAATTGTGGAAGCATCTATGGAAGTTGTGAAGGTCACTCAGAATCAATGTTATTGGTAAAAACATTGCACACACACACTCTGATAATAAAATAACGTCATGCCGTATATATTGTCCTAGTAAGAGCATTAGCTCGACTAAATTATATAAAATATTTAGGCGCGCAGGTTTTTCTTGAATTATATCTAATTTAGAATACAAAATGTTATATATAACATTGTCACAAGCTGTGTTGGGCAGTATTTTCATGTTAAAATACGTAATTGAAATACAAATACATATTCGGCATTTGTAATTCAGTTGGTTCTTAAAAATATAATTTGTATTTGATATTTTAAATATGAAGAAATTCATCAAAGATTCTCGTTTTAGCAGTGTTATCTAAAGAGCAATTGCTAAATACGCTTTGTTATGGAATTTGCCAGAAGGCCCAAATCGGCTGAACTCATAAAAGAGTGTCTTGGGCATTAGTTAATATATCTCTATCCCAGAAGATGGAACTATCTTTACGAAATAGTGTAGCTTAGAGAAATAAATCAAAATTAAAAATGACTTATTTAGGTTTTATTCATTCTTCAACGAAAGACTATTTGTCTGATACTACATTTAAAAATTTAGCATTCATGAAAGGAAATTAATCTTTTACTGGTAATTGGTAATTTGTATTCTGCATAACAAATCTGCGTTAGTTGATACATATGATATATAGAATAATTTTAAAAATATTGTGATGTGAAGTATGTGTAAATAATAAGATTAAAATGAAAAAAAAAGCGAAACTAAACAAGTATTAGAAAAGTTACAATAGAATCTTTCAAAAGATTGACATAAGCTGAAGAAAAAATAATATTTTTCATTTTGAACCAATAAACAGGCAAGAAATACTAAAGATTATACTATACTATTCTTATTATACTTTTCTATTTTCAGGATTAAAAATCCTCGAAAAAATCAGTATAGTTTGGCTTAATATGCTTATGCTAAAAAATCTTGGTTAAATGTTAGACCATCTCCACTTTATGAAGAACCACTTCACATCAAACTATTAGCGATTTTATTGCATAGTTCCGTTTTTCAACATTAAATGTACTTATGCAAAATGTCCATTGGGAACTTACATTTTTTAAAAATAGATATAAGATACTAGTGTTTATAAAATATTTTGTTTAAACGATACCTCCATTATTTTCAACTATAATATATATTTTACCTTGCAAAAGAGCATTAGCAATATATAGAAAGATCAATATATTCAGTATTTTTCAGATACTAATTTAAAATATTCACTGTACAGGCTTATAATTCCCTTAAGGATCTGTAATGATTATTTAGTTTCAAAAATATTTTTAAAATTTTAACAGTCTGTGGAACTAAAATGAGAAAACAAATAAATATTCCTGAAATTACAAATATTGGATTTATGATTCAAGGATAGATCCCAATCGACACAATAACATATTGTGGAGTAACTAGATAATTCTATTAGTATATTGAAAACTGCAAAACAAATTTTAATAATAATTGACTTATTAAATTGATTATATTAAATTAATACTTATTAATATGTTACATAGTTTATTATTTGCTATTATTAAACAAAGTGAACCTTAAATTAATATATAATTTTAATTGTAGGTTATCCCAAAATGCTCAGTTCATATAAATCAGGAATTGTTATTTTGTGAAACTTGTGACACAGTGTTTTGCACTTTATGCACTGGAGGGTCTCACAATGACAGTACGAATAGTTGCGAGCATACTATTATACCGTTTTCAATTGCTATTAAACGTATGTCAGAAATCCTATTATATAAAGCTAATGAATGTATCTCAAAAGTAAGCGTTTTGAATATAATATATTGTATATAACGATTTAAAATATTTAATTGTTTCATTTTATAGTTAACTCAAGCGCAAGAGGGAGTAACAGCGGAGTTAAACAAATTAACTAATGCAAAAGATAAATGCATAGAGCACATCGAATCAACATTCCAACAAATTCAAGAGGCAATAGATAAAAGAAAACAGGAAATGATAGATCAGGTTAATCAGATGTGTAACGAAAAGAAAAGAGTTTTGGAGGAACAACATGGGTTGATTGAAAATGAAAAGAACAAGGTAATAAAGTGTAATGTTAAATAGAGAAATTCTAGTATATTTTCACTAGGTGGAGCAAGAATGTCATGGACTTCAATATCAAGTGGAAGTTAGAAACATAACTCAGAAGATTGAAATATTAACGGAGAAATTAGATACGGCATTTAGTTTAGGAGAACCAAGAGAAAATTCTTTTCTTAAATGTGATTTCACTCTTAACGACAGCTTGGATCAAATTCAACAGCACTTAGGAATTTTAGGTAGATACAAAATAAAATATTTCATTCGCGCTTATTGATTTGATGATATATATAGGAAAAGTACGTACTAGTACTACGTTTCCAAGTTTATGTACTGCCCAAGTTGAAGAGAGTATTATTGCTGGAATTGAAAGTTCTATAACACTCACAACTGTAGATTACCATGGAAATTCAAGAAAAACTGGCGGTGATCCAATACAAGCAGAAATTTCGTTAGTGAGTATTATACAGAAAAATATGTTTGCTAATGTTAATATTGCGAGGTAAGAGGCTTATATAAGTTTTATTGCTCTTTTCCGGAGAAATCCGTGGGAAAGTTATTAGCTCTTCAACAAACATATTCTAAAATAAAAGGTCCGAGAACGGTGGAAAAATAGAAGTTATAGATAGAAAATAATTCGTCACATGTTTTTTTTGAATTTTATAAAAATCAACCGTTAATCTTTATGAAAACAGCAATAACATATCCAAAGCTCTAATATACAATAAACATAGAAACAATATACTTTCAGGTAACGACGGATCAAAGTGTAGAATCGTTATTACCTCTTCGAATTCAAGACTGTGAAGATGGCACTTATAAAATATATTTTCGTGCTCGAAAACCGGGAAGGTAACTATAACTGTAACAAAACAAAATAAATGTAACAACTATGATTCTGATAGATATGGTGTCAAAATATCTGTGATCGATCGTCCAATAAAGGATAATCCATTATATTTCGATGTTTTAGAACACAATAATCCAGTTGCAATCTATGGAAGTAGAGGTAGCGCAAAAGTAAGTAATGTAGTGATGTGGGGTAGTAACGCATTCACTTTCATCATTTTTATAGGACGAGTTCAATCAACCTGTTGCTATAGCAATAGATGAAAAAGATCAAACCATATATGTTTTAGATACTGGTAATTCTAGAATAAAAGTTCTTAACGAACAGTTTGAATGTATTAAGCATGTAACTAACGAAGGCCTCTTAGGAAGAAGTTGTACAGGTATTTTGACACAAAAAGATTGAAAAAAATATTTTAATTATTTGTCTTGATTTAGGAATTGCTATTTCGAATAACGGTTTAGTTGTCGTAAATTGGCGTAGCAAAGTAGTGACTGAAATGGATAATGATGGCGAAACAATCAAATCATTTACTTACAATGCTTTTCAAGAACCAATAGATGTTGCTGTAGATAAAAGTTACGGCCATCTTTTAGTTGCTGATAATGGAATGAGTTGTGTTTTTGTTTTCGATGAAGAAGGAAAAATATTATTCCAGGTATGTTAGCGTATAGGACTCAAATAATCAATTACATATTTATATTTACTTAGGTGGGAAAAAAAGGAACATTTTGTTTAATATCTTCAGTGGCAGTTGGCCCAACTGGCGAAATTTTTGTAGCTGATTCAAGAGTTCAGATGTTTTCTGCTAAAGGTGATTTTATGGAGATTGTTTATGATGAAGGAAAAGGTATGTTTACTTTTACTATTAAACCATTTTAGACACAACCATTTAGTACAGTTATTCATATATACTATACACTGTTATTGTTAATTAAATACAGATTTTTCGATATTTGCTACATTAAATTTTTTTTATTATTATAATTTTCTAAAAATGATCACAAATGCATTAAAATAATAAAGTATAGAAATATAGAATGTATTTTCTTTTAAAATCATTTTGCAGAAAATTTGCTTAAAACTGGAAGATGATGAGTTGGAGAAGTCATTTTGGTTTGTTTTTCAAAGCGAATTTATTCGTAAAAATTTCAAACACCAATTGTTTGATTGATAAGAATGACTGAGTTTCTAAAAAGTATGTTATTTAGTGTTGTGAAATCAGACAAAACCTTTCTTATTGATCAATTCAGTCTTTTTTAATCGCCTGCTTTAGTTGTTGACAGTAGAGTCGAATTAATGGCTTGACCAGGTTCAATTAGCTTATAATGAAGAATTAATTTCCAATCCCATCAAACCCTTACCATCATCTTCTTTTGCAAATCTTTTTTGAAACTTCTCCTGATTTCGACTAGATTTTTTCGTACTTTGTATAACATGATCCATTTTTAATTGGTTCATTTTAGTAACTACTTTAAAATGCAAATTCATAGTTTTTTTTATAGCCAATTCATGTGGAACTCAAGTATCGAGCTTCATGATATAGGATATATAGGTCGATGGATTTAAGACTAACTGTGTGTGCTTAACAATTGACTGTTCAGGACAAGATTCAACTTTAACACTGATATTCATTTATACAATTATGACCATAAACACCCAATCTTTAATGATCCTGCACAGCTCTCAGCAGATTTCTCTTTTTGGGCTCTAAAGTTATCTTCAGGAGTCTCCATTTCAAATGCCCTTATTATAGACTTCATGAAAAAAACATTCTCAATATATGTTTCTTTTTTCTAGGAAAAGGAAGATATGGTGGAATAGTCGTCGATCAAGATAATAGAATTATAGCCAGTAGAACAGAACAAAAAGGTCGCAGTTACCTTCAGGTCTTATGTTCAAACGATAAAACTATAAATCAGTACATTGATTCATATGATTCTAAGCTAAAAAGACCAAACGGCTGCGCGGTTACCAATGATCATCACGTTATTGTAGTTGATCTGGGAAATAATTGCATTAAAAAATATCGGTACTGGTAAGTTTGATAGTGTATATATCAGAACCAGGGCTTGTGAAATTTAACACTCTAAACTAACATTTAAAAGTAATAATTAATTTAGCGGTTTATTAGAATAATGTTTCCTGTTTAAGGACTGAAATTTTATTTATTCTATTTTTAGGAAGCATTTTATATATATATTTTACTTTAACGAGATTTAAAATTGTATAGATAATTTATTTTGTTACTTATTTCTAATTTAAGAACAGTTTGATGATTTGATGTTGTACATTTTTATAAACTTACACGCAACAATACTGATCAAAGGTTTTTCAAATTAAAAAAAAAACAAAGTAAATCACATTGAAAGCGCTTATTAATATCTACTAATTACTATATGCGCCCTATATAATTTATGTAAGCTTAAAACCTCAAATACTGATTTTTCGTTACTGCCTTAAAACCTGTTAAGTTGTCGCAAAGTTACTTTTATTATTTAAAGGTAAATCTTTGCATAATTAGTTTCTTAATTGTTAAGCTGCCAAGTTACTTTTTAATAGTACTTAAAAAGTAAATGTTTTTGTATAGCGCATGCGTTTTTTGTACAAATTGTTTTTGTTTTCTAGTCATTAGTATGTATTTTTTATATATCTGCTGTACGATGTTCGTACCTAATAAAATTATTAAAATCAGAAAATATGTATTATTTTAATACCCGCGTAAAGTTAGACCGTTCATTTGTATCAGATAACAAATATAGTACTAATAATTATCTATGGGCATGAATTTAAAATCTAAACTGAATACTGAGGATAAAGGTAAGCGCGCACGTGTATGTATAGGACGGATGATATTTTTTTAACATATATTATTTTTATATATATCGTTATTTTTAAATTACAATGCTTATTATATAATATACTAGAATTATTAATAATCCACCATTAGTAATCTTTATATACCTACAAAAATGTTCACAGTACAGTCATGTACATACACATTAGTATGTACATGTACACATGGAACACACGTAACTATTCGAATATAATATAAGAAGATTCAAGAGATTATGATATGACGTTATTTGTTCAGAGGTTTTCATGTCAGTTTTTCTTTTTCATGTACTTTTGCGATGGGGAATAACATAATTATTTCAGTCTCACCTTTTATTGGATATGTTTTTAACATACAGAAATGTTTCAAAAAATATTTTACAAAAATGTAACAATGCAAATTATTAAAAATTTCTACTTCAATTACAATAATATAAAAACTACATGGTTTAATATAATAAATGGTTTACATAAAGTACTAATTATGAAACAGAGGTTATTCCTTTTAGAAATCGAACATGAATTAAAATGTTTTAAACACAATTGTTACTCATCTTACAAAAAAATCACAGCTTTCTTGCAGTCCCTCCTACATGAAAATCACAAGACATTAAAATTATATCGAAAGGGGAATGTCAATACCATGGAAAACATACACAGGTGTTCTAAGTGTAGTTTATTATTACTATTATTTTTAAAAATATTTACATGTTTAATCCTAACAGGGTCAAGAATGAAATATTTTTTAAATTAGTAAATCAATATGTTTTAAATGAATCTACAATTTCTAACCCTGTAAGGATAAGTTACTTTGTAATAATTTTTAGTTTAAGATCCACCCAATTCACGAAATCTCCATGTATACTTAAGTCTTTTCACATAGTTATTCTTATGAACACATTTTTATCCTAAGGGAATATTTATTTATTTTAAAAAATACACCCTGTTTTCCAAGTCTTTTGGCTTATTTGGTTTCAACTTTGGGAGATAACTGACATCACAATATTTTCACCCTGTAACCATTTTTATATAATAAAGTCTAATGTCTACATTTATCAAGAGTATGTACAAATTAAATTGCACTTAATAAGTTGAATGTAGACAAAAGACTATAAGGTGAAATTAAACTGAATTGAACTATTAGAATATCAAATTCGATTTTGTTCATAAAATTAAGTACAGACAAAAATAACAGTCTACAAAAAATTGATAGTTTTCGAAAGGCACATTTTTTGCAACAAAAACACAGTATTCTAACATAAACTTTCAGTTCGAACGCCAATTTAACAGGATAGTTCAATTAGCATGTCAAAGTTTACAAAGATATTTTATTTAACAAAATATAAACTAACATGTCATACTTGTAAAATTCATCAAACAAAACTACGACACAGTAAATATATGTATATCTTTGGTTAAATGGTTTGACGTGCAATTTTACTAACCTGTATTCCAATAATTATCACCATTTTCAGTGGATAGTATAAATATATTCACACTCGATAGACAATATAAGTCCTTACCTATTTCATTATTGGTCTGTAAAAACTAAACACATCCTCAGCACTAAAAATATTACAAAGTAACTTTTATTTTAATATATGTACATATAATACACAGCGTTAACCCGTAAAAAAATATGGGAAATTTATATTTGAAGTACTTCAACAAATTGCGTAACTTAATCGTCTATACAGACTAAGGATAAAACTGTGCATTATTCAAAATGGCCCGATATACCTAGAAATACCAGAAATCGTTTTTTTTTTAAAGATAGGTATTAGTGATGAGGTTAGAGTGGTTTCTTAGGCATTTCTAATCCACTTTACATGAAAACTAAACACATCATTGTAACAGAATAATTGTAAGATTCATTATATATAAAATATCAAAACAGTTATTACTACACAAGTATTTACGGAAATAAATCATATTTAGCAGAACTAGTCTTAATATAACATGCCTGAATAAATACATTAATGCCAATAACACAGATTTTTCATGATGTTATGTAAAAATATAAATAAACATTTTATTTAGGCATATTGTATTATTAATATATATTCATATATTGCAAAAAATAATATAGTCAAATTCTAAGTATTTAAATCTTAGAATTTGGCCTAACTGCTTAATTTAAATGTGTGGGACCTGCTACAAAATTAACACATGCGAAACATAATAGTTTCGAAAAAGTTCAGAAATAATACTGCAAAGTCTGTTTCATTACTATGTGTCAACTCATTTTACTTACTTATTTGAAGGGATATCCTGAGGGTTTGTGGGTTCTAGTTGTTCTTCACTAGGGCTAAGTTTAGGTTGTAAAATTTTAAATGCTGAACCTAAACTCGGCTTCAGTTTAAATGAGCTAGGTTGAGGAGCGTGTTCTAGCAGAATATTAGTTTTCTCATCCAAAGATTTTAATCTAACCTGGAAACATGAAATAATTTAAATAATTTTATTATTTCAAAGATTCATTTGGGTTATTATGTATGGATTATAAAATCGTGGCGTCCACCACGTGACACCTAGTGCCGGCTTGTTGAAACGACAATGTCATTCATTTTATGCCGCCTGGTGAGGCTCGTGAGGAAGGCTGGTGCTTTCTAAATATTGCAGCTATGCTTGTTAATTTGGCGTTGACTCTATGGCGTTAGGCCATTCTAACTCTAAAGATATGATTTTTCCGAAAAAGGTTCTTTTCCAAACAGTCCAAAGACCAGTAAGCGTTCTATAATCTATAATCATTAATTTTGAGCTGCTAGACAGTTAAATATTTTATGATGTAAATTCGTCAACTTGTGCAACAAGCGCGCGAAAGGTGTTATTATGCATGACGAGGAATTGATTACCTCAGGTTCTTCAAATCAAATATTTGTATTTGTCGCAAGCTTTATTTTTCCTATTAAACTCTCAACAGTACTGTTGTACTCTTGATGAACAAGGATATATTTTCTGGACAAAAACGAAAATATTTATTTGAATTTATAGAAAAAAAAACTAAAAATTAATTTGGAGTTATTTGAAAATTAATCTGTTTTTCCAAATATAATTGTAAAGATAATTATACTGTATCAAGATCATTCCAGAAGTAAATATTTTATTTAGAATGATAAGGATAGTAATATTATTTACAAAATACCTTTTCACAACCATCTGGTGGTTCTCTAGCTAAGAACTTGTTGATGTGTGGTGAAGTACCAAGCTTGCTAGCTTCATTATCTGGGCTGGAACCATGACTGTCACCTGCATAAAAAAATATAATGATCAATTATGTCCAAGATTTGTATACATGGTTTTCCAATGATGTCAAAAGTATATATTTTATAAAAATCAATGTTTAATTGTGAAACCATGTATATTCTGCATTAAATAAATCTACATGGTACAAATATTTATTTTGAGTGCAACAACAGGGCAAATGGCCACTAATATCTCCATTCTAAATTCAAAATGATATATGTATTAACTGTATTTACATGCAGGGAATCAGAAAATTAAAAAAGTTCTAATATATCTGTGTTTAATAAAAGTAACCTTCATCACTTGATGTCGAATCTCTTGACCATCTTCTTACCAATGAAGGTGATAATGAACATCTCGAAGAACCTCCTTTAAATACCATCAACTTAATACAAATAATGATAATCAAGTACTAAAATTACATACGTATTAAAAAAGTTAATATACCTGAAGAATGACTGAAATCTTGTGGTGTTTGTGTGTTTACTGATCGAGATTTATATCTTAATAATTCTGCCAGTGGAGCTCTATGACCTTCTGGTGTTGCCTGTTGTAGATCAGGTCTATAGCAGGAAATTAAAATAAAATTAGTTTTATTTATGATTATTATGTTGAACAAAACATGCCTATCACTTGAATTTCCTTCTGAGCCAGTCCTAAGAACAATTTTTTCTATCTCTTGATTTAACCCTTCTACTGAACTACGCATTGAAGGTTTTGGTATGGGCTTCAAAGATATGTTTACTGGATTTATTTTAAGAGTTGGTGAAATTATACATGCTAAATGAGGAAAAAATGTTTATATTATTTGTACTACATAGAAGTCAAACTTACAAGCCAATGTTTGAGAACTGGTATTTGATACATGATCACCTGGAGAAACATGTCTACTACTTGATTCCTTATTTCCTCGTAATTTTGGTCTTAAACCAAATTTATCAAATTTATCCTCACCCTCTGATATACAGTGAATTTTTCTTGATTCTGACCAATCACCTTCATCTGTCTGACAATATTCATTAATTAGGCTAATATTTGATGTAGTTAGATGGGAATATAATAATAATAAATTATAAAAATATGTAACGAAAACTTACCTGTGTAGCTCTATCAATTTGAAGAGTTCCCATGTGACCCCAAGAACATGAATCCCTAGGCCAATGTCCTTTGAGGTAAATTGTATCCAATGATGCTGTCCTACGCATTGCTTCCACTGATCTCCCACTATATTTTGATTTTCCTAAAATTAAATACAGCCAAAGAAAATGTAGTAATATCGTAATATACATATATAAAGTTTAACAATTATAATACAATGATAAGCTAATTCTTCCTAACCTTTATAACTAGAAGATCCCGGGCTCCTTTGACCTGAAGCTTGCTCAGGAGATGTTCTATTCCTCCAAGATAGTGAGGGTGATATACATGTTACCATAGTAGGACTTCTTGCACTTTTTACTGTACTTGTTGGTTTTACTACTCCACTCATTGGTATAGTTGCTTTCATGGGTCCCTGTTTACATGAATTAGGTGGTGTTTTTGCCACCCTACAAGGGGTACTTACAGCGCTTTGTTGCCCAGACATATCTTCTTCCAAATAAAGCAATATTTATGCAACAGAAGAAAAAACACAATGATTAAAGCAATGGTTTGTCACATTTTCTTGCTGTTCTTTGTGATGCTGCATAGCCGAAAATTAAAAGCGCTACATTTCTATTCTAGCGGCTTTCAATGCGATTTTTATAGTCTTTTTGTTCTCTGATAAATCACTTTGCGCAAGCTTTATTTTTAACGAGAGTTGAACATTTTTAGCTTTTACTGACAGATCTTACTTCAGCTGTCAACTTCAGCTGATTTTCTCTAGGAATGTTTTTGCCACGTGGGTATATAAATAACATATATATTGTATCACAGAGGGACACAGTATCGATGGTTAATTATGTATAACTAGTTATCTAACTAATTTGAATTATTTTAGTCATATGGTTTAATATTTACTTTGTGTGTGACAGTCTTGTGAGATAACAAAAGATAAGTTAAGTTTGTGCAATATATTGTTACTATTTTATAATTATGGAATCTATTCTATGAGTGAGTTATTATATATTTAGTTTTTAATTTAAATTTACATTTGCATTTTTGGATAGATTCAAATTGAACTTGAATATATGCACCATTACACAGATAATGATATAGCAAATAATATAGTTAGTGGTAAGTATTGGAATATATATATTTATAGTTCATATTTTAGTTCAAAGTATTTTTAAGTTATCTAAACTTGAAAACCATAAATCATGAGTAGAATATGGAAAATTCTTACTCGTAAAAAGGCAATTGAGCCAGCAACAACACAGGAAGTAACATTGAACAGAATTCTAAATACATTTGATTTAACAGCACTAGGTGTTGGTAGCACCTTGGGTGTAGGAGTATATGTTCTTGGAGGGCAGGTTGCTAAGAGTGTAGCAGGTCCTTCTGTTGTATTGAGTTTCCTAATTGCTGCTGTTGCTTCTTTATTTGCAGGTATGTCTTTTATTATTATTCTGAAAACTATGTGTCAAAGAAATAAAGTAATATATATTTTTTAATTACTCATCATGTTTTATTGGTGAGAGTGTTTGTTTAAATTGAATTATTAATTAGGCATTTTCTTAATGGATAATAAGGATATATACAACAATAAATTAAATTGGAATGTCATAATATTTACCTATAGATTTTATATTAGAAATTGTTATATTTTCCTATAATAATGTTAGCTTCTTTTAACCAATAAGTCATTTATCATTATAATGGATTAAATTTGATTTGATTAATTACCTTACAATAGTTCAATTATTATTGGACATAATCTTTATACATTTTTATTAGTATGTCAGATATAAGCGTGATCATTTAATTTTTTGATGATTCAGTGACAGACAATTCATCACTATTCTTGTTTTGACAAATTATTTATTGATATTTTTTGAGAAATATTTAAAACAATTGTTTTGTATGTATCAGTTATAATATTTATCAATGATTAACCAAAATTATATTTCTTTTAATTTCCTAATTCTAAAACATTTCATCATAACATATAACATTATACCTATTCAGGAGTAATTATTTTTTTAGATCAAAAGTTGCAGCATCTTTAGATTCAATATGCTTAAAATATGTAAATATGTATAAAATTAGGTTCTCATTTATTTTTGATTTAATAACTTTAATGATACATTAGACATATTTAACCAATTAAGTTATTTACATTTTCATTGCTTTGCTGTTTTGCAATATATATATATATATATATATATATATATATATATATATATATATATATATATATATTGCATGATTATTTATACAGTGTTATTTATAGAACACTCAATAGATAAATTTGACTTATTTCTCTATTTTGTTAACCAAATCTGCTACTAAAGCACTCATAACTTCTTCACAGGAAAAAAATATGTTTCAGTTGCTTTTAATTATTTATTATCGGATTTTTTGCGATTAATTGAATCGCTCCAATACTCATCCATTTTTATTGAGGTTTTAATTTGTTATATATCCGTTTATTTAACCAGAAAGAGAACAATTTCCTGCAGATGTTCCCGATCTACAGTATCTACTGTAAATCTCTCATTGACAGCACTACCACGGAGAAACTCTATGAGCACTACTTTACAATTATTTAGCTAAATAATGTAGAGATCGAAATTTTAATATCTTATATGTTATAGGTTTATGTTACGCAGAATTTGGTGCCAGAGCACCAAGAGCCGGCTCAGCTTATATTTACAGCTACATTTGCGTGGGCGAATTTGTAGCTTTTGTAATAGGATGGAATTTAATATTGGAGTATATAATAGGTACCTTCAAATATATAGTATTTTTCCAATTACATATATTAATTTGATTTAAATGTTTTAAGGGTCTGCCAGTGTTGCCAGAAGTCTCAGTCTTTATTTGGATTCCTTAATTAATAACACAATGCAAGATACTTTTAGGCATGTAGCTCCTTTAAGTGGGGGTTTTATGTCAGAATATTTTGATTTTTTTTCATTTAGTATATCAGTTTTATTGGCAGGTAAAATTATATATCCTAATATTATATATTAATATAATATTGTTTTTATTTATTATATTTCAGTTGCTCTAGTATTTGGGGTGAAAGAAAGTAGCATGGGAAATAACATAGTTACTGTACTCAATATATTGGTTTTAATATTTGTAGTTATAGGGGGATCCATCAAATGTAAGTAAAATTACAACAATTAATTACATTTTACGTTTTTTAAAATCTAATAGATTTCTCAACAAGTTTGAAGAGGTTATTCGTCCACAATAATCTAAAAAGTACACATCATCATGTTAATATTTAATCTTTCATAAGATCATCTATAATTTTATTACTGATAGTTTTATTATGCGGTTATAATTTTTATTAGTTTATCCAGTGAATAACTGGGGGCTTGATATTTCATGAAAGGGTACCGCCGCTTCTAAAGAATTTTTAGATTATTATTAGAAAATATTATTTGGAGTAGATCAGTCTTATTGTTGAGTTCCTATTATATTTTGACACATTTATTTTATGCAAGATGGTTAGATACCATCTCAATGGTCTTTCCTTTTCCTAGCTTCATCCATCATGTCTTATTTGTGTTATCTTTTTGGTCACTTCTCAAAACCTAACCAGTTTGCTTTTACTGTTTTATTTCTTCTGTCATACTTACTTCTATTCCATTTCTACTACACCAAATCATATTTTTTTATATCATGCTATTTTTGATATCCCATTTCCTTTCTCCTTTGTTTGTCACTTCATGGCATAATAGAAAAAAAAACACTTGAATATGTTTTTGATTATGTGTGATCCTGAATTTCCACTCTGAAGCAAGTTATGAAATCGACCAAAAAGTGTTCAGTCTTTTGCGTTTTTTTTTGGAATGCAAAAGATTCTCTTTGTGGCCCACTTCCAAACTGGTTAATAAAACAAGTTAGATTATTATGGAGTATTTTTGGAGCAATTTGGCTGCAAAAATTCATAAAAATAGACCAGATTTACAGAATTGTTAATTCTTTTCGCATATAAGTAACATATTTTCTCACATAGTAAAAAATTATCAAATATATCAAATAAAGAGATTGAGTGGAATCCATAAATTCAAAGATCATTGGAATAATTGTATTGAACTTAAATTTGTAATTATTATGTAGTGCTAACATTTTTATATTTTCAGCTCATGCATCTAACTGGTATATTTCTCCTAATAATACAAATACCACAAATGATGTAGGAAATGGAGGTTTTTTTCCTTTTGGAGTAGAAGGAATGATCAAAGGTATTTATTGCTGGCATATTAAGAATTAAAGTAATGCATTTAAAAAAAATGTGTTGAAATAAAATTATTTGTTTCTTCAGGGGCAGCCACATGCTTTTATGGATTTATTGGTTTTGATTGTATAGCAACAACAGGGGAAGAAGTAAAAAATCCTAGGAAGGCTATTCCAATAGCGATTATAGTGTCGCTATTTATCGTTTTTTGTGCTTATTTTGGTGTATCTACTGTTTTAACCTTAATGGTTCCCTATTATCAACTGGTAATTTTCCTATATGTATATTTCATAATATCAGAAATAGATTTAAATAGTATTATAGAATAGTATTAAATAGTTTGTTACCAGCTGCATTGTATTTAGTAATCTGTTCTAAATATTACTTTTGTTTATTTTATTCATTATCATTTACAATATCAAATAATAATATCAAATATAAAAATAACTTTAGGATCATGACGCACCTATTCCGAGAGCGTTTGAGGCAATTGGATGGTATTGGGCAAAATGGATAGTGGCAATAGGAGCTTTATTCGGACTTTGTGCTAGGTAATTTTGATGTTAATTAATAATATCGTTTATAACTCATTGATATTAGTCAAAACTTAGTTTTTATTATACATATTTTTAGCTTGTTTGGTGCAATGTTTCCACTTCCGAGAATAATTTATGCGATGGGAAGTGACGGTTTGGTTTTCAAAATTTTAGCTAAGGTACATCCAAAATATCAAACTCCATATCTAGGAACCATTTTTGCAGGAATATTGACAGGTTTCTATAATTTATTAACATATTGTTCATATTACTGAATAATTGTTATATTTCAGGTTTAATGTCAGCTTTATTTAATCTTAATCAGCTAGTTAACATGATGTCTATAGGAACTTTATTAGCTTATACTATAGTAGCTGCCAGTGTATTAATTTTGAGGTAAGTACTTTTGTATATTTTAACAACGATGTATACATTAGAACTGTGAATTTATTTTCAAATATTTTCCACCATTGGTTTTCATTTTTATGGCAGCGCTTGCACAGAAATATATTCATAATTAGGAAGGCGGTATTATAATGTTATAGAAATAAATCATAATGTGATAATAAACTTGGGTAATATTTAATAATTATAGCGGATGTTGTATCATTTTTTAATTTTTGCAATTGATAGATAAGGATAATTTGATTTGATTCGAGCAGTTTATATTAAACTACATCCAGCTGATCTCGCTAAATACAAGATTCCTCCTATATATTCCTCCTTGATGTGATTGTTGATTTTCTTAAACATAAATATTATTATTATTATTTAAATTATAAGCTTTATTGTATTATGTACTAAAATTATTAATAATCCTCCGTCTATTGCAAATTTTAAATACGTAATTTAGTTGGTTCCTACAATTAGTATAATCTACGGTTGTTACTTGTTCATATAGAGTTATTTTAGATGACATGGGCACATTCGGGGTTATGCAGAAATAATAAAATATTCGTAGCAAACACGGGTAGTTGGAATATAATAGCTATGATAATCAACAAATATCACCCGTCCGATTCTTACCAGTGCGTACTACCTTAAATATTTTAGATTATTTAAACGTTTAGACACTACTATGCAATCAACTCTACAGTATTTAAGTTCATTTTTTGTTTGATACAAATCTGACAAAAACGGTTTTCAATTTCTTCTCACAAATATTTTTGTATCTGCGGATACCCTTAAATGGTGTTTTGTTGATTTGATGAAAATGATAATATAAAGCCAAATTAAAAGACAGAGCCTTAACATGAATATCATAAGGTGGTAGGCGTTATATTGTAAATCTGATAAACATTAATCCACAGTTCTAGTAGACACAGATCAGATATAAAATGTTTTAATAATTATATTAAATTGTCAAAGATCTGATAATCTGTTGATGTGAAATGAATGTATGATTGCTTTTAATAATCTGGAATAATAGTTATGTATTTAACAAAAATTGTATAACAACTAGATACCGCAGTCTATTGTTCTTGTATTATTAATGTTCATTGTAGCTATAATTATGTAACGTTTTATTCATAGATACAAAGAAGAAGTTAAAAAAGTATATATACCTGTTAAAGTGTCATCGGATACTGATAGTACTTCTAGTGATAGTAGTGATGGAGAAAAGTAAGTTATGTTGGTGCTTTTTGTTTTTAAGTGTTCTGCAGTCTGCATGTATATAATGTTAAGTTTGCAGGTATGCCATTTATTAGATGTTTGTTGCGAAATTCTATCATAAAAAACTTTTATTAAAAATATTAAGTAAAATTATTTTTTAGATACAATGATGATACAATCCGGCAAAATTTTGATGGGCCAACTACCAACGATGAAACAGATCTTATAAATAATGAATCGGTATCATGCTGGAAATCGTTACTATATATATTTAACTGCAGAAGTCGGGAGCCCAATCATATAACTGAAAATATCGTAGTTTTGGAAGTATTTTTTTATTGTAAGTCGCTATAAATATTAAATATTATTAATTAAATAATTTTATTACTAGGTATTCTTTGCGTATGTCTTGGATTTTGTGCAATGTATCTGAAAACACCGATAATAAATCACGAAATATGGGCTATAACTATTGTTTCCATTGTGACATCAATAACCATTTTATTAATTATATCACTTTCTACGCAGCCAACTTCGAAGAAAGAATTGGCATTTAAGGTATTCTATTAATAGTAATAACTAGCTAGAAATGTACAAAATGTATATTATATTTATTTTAATAGGTTCCATTTATTCCGCTAATACCAGCTATCAGTATTATGGTAAATATATATTTGATGCTAATGCTAGATTATCTAACATGGATAAGATTTGCTGTATGGATGGCTATAGGTATGTTATAATTTTTTGTTTATTGCTATGAAAAAATTTTGCTTAAATTTTATATTGTGTTCATTTAGCACATGTAAATATTTTTCACTGAATACATAGGTATCCCAATGTATGTTTGCGTTTGTTCGCACAAAGTGCATCACAAACATGTAAATGGCACAAACTATTCCGCTAATATCGCACATGAACATACTAAAATGTTAAATGGCTTTTCAAATTTAACTTTCCAACCTGAGGAGACTAAAAATGACACGAAGAAAATTAAAATTGCACCTTCACCACCAATAATGGAATTAAATGAAAATATTGACATTCAAGATGCGGTCATAGCTCAACTTGACCAAGTCCTGGAAAAGGCTGTGTTGAATGACTGGACTGAGGATAGTTTAAACGATGATATAAGTAGAATTAATGATAGAAAATTGTCTGCTGGTTCAGTGTCTAATGTGTCTGTTGTGATGTCGTCTAGTCTTGAAAATGTTATTGTTGATGTTCATTGTGTTGACATTAATGTTAATTCTCCTTCAAATTATGATAGTGACATCACTCTGGAAGCTAAGGAGGATATGAGCAATGAAAACAATATAATTGCAGATCAAGAAGTTGAGGAAACCCCTGTAACACAAAATGTGATTGTTCTGTCGCCAATGGAATATGCTCATGAAATTCAAAAACCTAAAAATTCTATAAATGATCAGAATCAAATTGGAATCATTAATGATGATAGAGATGAACTTTTAATTGAGAAAAGTCTTAGTAAAAAATTTGATGAAAAAATAAACAACGAACACAGAGCTGATGTTGTTAAAGAGATAATCAGGCAATCTTCAATTGTCCGAATAGACGACAATGTTAATATACATGAAATAAATAATTCAAACAGCGACATAGATGAAGAATCCGCCGCTGTAACTTCTAAAAATAATAATATGCCAAGTGAAAATTCCGCTACTTCAGAATCAGGAAAGCCAACTGTACATGATCTTCGTTCTGTAACTCTGCGAAAAGTTCAAAAAGCTATTAAAGAAGCGGACCCAGTTTTGAATGAAAACGCTTCGGATAATAATTTAAAAGCTGGAACAGAAGAATTTAAAAATTTTCTGAAAAAATTGGACAGTAAATTAAAAACACGGTCTGTGCCACCAAATTATCCGTTTAAAAGCTATATCCCGTTAAGTAAACCAAAAGATGTAAAACCAAACGAAAACGTTATCGAAGAAAAAATAGACACAATTGAAGCAAGAAATAAATTAAAAGTATTTTTAGAGAATGAAAATTATAGAAAATCTGCAGGGGATGTCCAAAAAGGGGACACTACACCTAACGTACTTTACGAAACAAAAAACCCTTTAACTATTCAAGAAATGGCTTTTAAAGAACATAAAATCAAAATGCAAAATGTCTTTAGTAGCATAAAATTTAAAGATAACAAGAAACACGATGAGTTGTCTAGAAGGTTATCAAAATCTCTTGGAAGTAGCTTGTTAAAAGAAGATCATAAAATCAAAATGCAGGATATATTTAAAAGTATAGAATCTTTAAAACAATAGATAATGATCACATTGAATCTCAGTCTCATTCATAAAAATTAGCTTTATATTCCAATACTGTTTACTGATGGCTTAATAGCTGTGGATCATATGGCAATAAAAGAAAACAGTAGTTATGTATATATCTGTTAAAGTATGTGCTTTTATACGTGATTCATTTTAATAATTTATGTTTCATCTATATTAATACTCCATATAATTGTGCATACTGTGTTTGTGTGCGATTACTGTCCGCTTGGATAACATTTTAAATAAATGTTTATTAAATAAGATCCTATAAATAGATTTTAATGTTTTTTAGTTTTTATTTGATATTTAATTATGTAAATATTTTAGCAACCTTTATTGTCCTTCCTTATTGCTTAAGTTACTAAACATCATTACACATTTTTTAGATACAGTTTTTGTAATAATTGCATTAAAACCATTAAAATTAACAATATCTTTTTAGGCCTTTCAGTTTATGGTTTTTACGGACTACCTAACAGTTTAAGAAGTTATCTTATAGATTATGAAAGAATTGATTGAACCTAACTATTTGTTCATGATTTGTCTAACATGGATCTATTTTTATTATCGATATACATATATACCCACACAAAACTTAGTTTTAGTAAAATATTTTTATTGACCTTACTGTATTAGGTAGGACATTCTGGTTCTACAATTACCATAAAAAATCATTTCCAAAAGCTTATATAGTAATATGAACATTCTAGTCTAAAACTGAAATAAAATGAATAAAGGACAAAATATAAAACAAAGGTATTTACAGATTACTAACGTACATAATGTTACGTATATAATTGTAGATAAGATCAAATCTAATTTACATAAATTAACTTTAGAAATGTACTTTTTAGGACAAGAATTATCTAACTTTTATTTATATTTATATCGGATTCAAGAATATATTATATTTTTAATTAAACTAGTTGCTGAAACTAAAAAATGCTTTTATTATCCTAAAAAACTACAAATAATACTTCGGTATAAAATCAATAAATAAATCACAATAATTTAGGTCTGAAAGCAATACTAAAATATAGTTTTTAAATTATACCCTGTATAAGTTAGATTTATGATTTGCAAAACATGAAGATATATGTTATAACAATGTGCTACTATTGATGGCAGTTTTAAACTGTAAATTTTGATAATATGAAAATCAAAGTGTTTCGTTGACATCATTATTTTTGGCTGTAATTGCAGCAGAATAGGGTACATTGCCATTAGTGCCATTTTCTTTTACTGAATTTTGAGGCTTAAAGGGAGGGGATCTCTCGTTACTATGCCATATTCCATAAGCAAAGTAAATAATCAAACCTAAAATGATACATATACAATATATATATATATATATATATATATATATATATATATATATATATATATATATATATATATATATATACATACCAATAATAAGCCAGTAAACGTATTTTAGCCAAGTGTCCTTATTGATATTTGTCATTAGGTAAATGTTAATAAAAATGCTAATTCCAGGAATCCATGGAACTAAAGGAACCTATAAAAACAAATGGTCAAAATAAAATATAGCACAGATATATTGTGTACATACCGTAAAACCCAATTTTACATCGGAAGTTGGTTGGAAAGAAACAATAAATAAAAGTAATAACAGGAAAAATCCTAAAATAACACAAGTAGTAATGAGCCACGCCTCTCCACGATATAAATTATCTTCAAATATTGTCATTAATCCTGATAGTATAAAGCAAAAGATAACTGAAATATAAGAGATATATTAACTATGTAGAGCAAACGTGTATATAAAATACTTACAGAAAACTATAATTAACCAAGAAACAATAGCAGAAGTTATTTTCGTTGGATATGACTGTTCGGAGCTTATCGTTTGTTTAATGATTGATTTTAAAGTTACAGGTTCTTGACTATTATCACACTTCTTCGAATCGGGAGCATATCTACATGATTTCAAATAATTATAAGCAGACTTTTATAAAATGTGGTTTTTCTATAAGAGCGGGTCAATATTGGTAGTCTGTGGCTGGCGGTGTTTCAATTGTCGCCAATCGTCAATTAATTGTTTTATTGGCGCACAAAGCACACCTAGGCACAAATTAAACAACACAAATTGACTTATTGCATGAACGATTTAAGGCTATAGTTATTTCTCGCAGCGGTGACGAAGTTGGTCATCAAAATTACGCAATTTGTTTTTCACGAGATTTTATCGAAGTCACAGGAGGACCCTACCACCTGAACAAGCCGTGGGAAAGGATGTCATATTCCGTAAATAATAGCATGCATGGGTCTTTTAGATAAAAAAAAATCGTTACAGCCTCACCCCAGCTTGTTCTATTTTTTAACCCGTTCTTATTGAAGAACCTATATGTACATTTTGTTATATACCTTAAAACCAGGATGCAAGCAGCAACCATAGAGTATGCGAGCAATGTTCCGATGGACATCATCTCTGTTAATTTACTCAGTTCAAAAATGCAAGCAAGAATGCCTATAATTTAATTTTACCATAAGTACTAAGACTATACTTTAACATCATACTTTAATTACCAGTCACTGCACCAGCTAATAATGTACCCATGAAAGGAGTTTGAAATTTTGGATGCACTTTAGCTAATGTTCTAAACAAAAGTCCATCTGAGGCCATTGCATAAATAATTCTTGGTAAGGGGAACATGGCACCTAAAAGGCTAAAAACATATATTTAGAATAGGTAAAAAATGTTGTTCACATCATATATAAAAAATATGATATACCTTGAAAATAAACCACAACAAGCTCCAATACTAACTACATATTTGATTACTGTCCAACCTATAACGTCATAAACATGGGACAAAGGTGCTGTTGTATCCTGAAAGGAAAATTATTGTACAAAATACAACAGTAGGAATGGTAATATATATAATAATATATATTACCTGTTCATAGTAGGGTAACATCATCGTTAAAACCGTGGACATTCCAAAATATGCCATGAAAACTATAAGCAGAGACATTACAACACCAATAGGAATAGACTTTTGTGGTGTTTTTGCTTCTTCACCTGAATATTATTATTGTTAAAACAAATAAAACTTTTTCTTTATTTGTATTACCTGCAGTTGCTATGCAGTCAAATCCGATAAATCCGTAAAAGCACTTCGCAGCTCCTTTAATAACACCTTTTATTCCATAAGGTGCAAAACCACCATTTCCTAAACCTTTTGCTTCATCGGCCGTTTTACTCCAATTACTCGGGTTGGCTGGAAACATTAAATATTTTGTAGGATACCAATATCATTGATATGAGTGATACTTACATTTAAATATTCCCGACGTTATAACCAAAAGAACAATAGATATATTCACAAAAGTAAATACGTTGTTAACAAGTGAGGATTCTTTGGCTCCAAATGCTAAAGCAACTGTTTTTTTTTTCATTAGTATAATGTGATATTTTAAATAAATAATTTAGTATTGTTCAATAAGTTTGCGGAATTGAAAAAAATTACGGTAACTCTAATAATTTTTTGAAGTTTAAAAGGAACCAGAATCCTATGATAAGAGATAATAAGATCTATATGAAGTGATTAAACTTACAATTAAATTAAAAATTACAAAAAAATTGTATTCACTAATTTTAGCGGTGTTTTTTTTAGCTATGTGGGATGTGCTATCTTGATCAAATATTATTTTATCTTCTGAAAAGTTCTGAAGATTTTTTCACGAATGTTACAATAATAATATGGGTTTGTCATATTACTAGTATGAAGGTAATCCACAAAGGAATTTGTTTTAGACACCAAAAAACTGAGACTAATATTTTTTTGGCGGGTTTTTGAATATAAGTTCGTTATGTAACCGAAGACAGACCTCTTAGCATTTTCTTTTCATTCCAAATCATCGAGGTAGACCCATACGTATCCCATAGAAACATAAAATTATTGTGAATGTATCAGATAATTATTCCTCGTAAATCCAGGATTTATTGAATATTCAGATTGCTATGCGCTTAAAAATTGACAAGATATATATAGTATGTTAGTAAAGGATTTTTAGTTAAAGAAGGTATATTAAAACGCTCTAGAATTTTTAGTTTCGTGGACGAGCATAATATACGAACTTATTGAACAAAATAGTATAACTATAAAACCACATACCAGAGAAAACCAGTGAAAGGGCAAGAGAAAATACGTCAGCATATGATGCTACGTGTCCGCCGTTCATTGGCATGGTTTGCTCAAAATAATGTGATATAGTGTTATTTGCCATATTATCAAAATATAAAAATAGCGCCTTAACACACGCAGCTGAACCTGTAATAAATTACTTCATACATATTCGTATAGTTTATATAAAATAAAGATATGTTTAAAATAAGAATAATAAAATTCACCTATAAGATATTCCAGAATGAGATTCCATCCTATTATGAAGGCAAAAAATTCTCCAATACAAACGTAACTGTAAATATAAGCTGAACCTGCTTTTGGAACTCTGGCACCAAATTCGGCATAGCATAATCCTAAAATCGGAATATTATTAAGATTTAAGATTAAGACTTTACCGAAAAAAATATTGCAGATGGCAGAAATTAAAAAAGATACTATCTGAAACTAACATATGATGAAATATTAAATAATGTTAAATAGTTAACGATGATATTTACTCATAATCAAATCTTGTCAAATGCAAGTAATTGTATATTGTTGAATTAAGCTTATTGTTTACATTAAATGCGGATGTATGATGTTTGTTTATATAGAGATATATTATTCAAAACAAAATTAAACTATTATAATCGTTATTAGACTGCTTACCTGCTAAAATAGAAGCTAGTGCTGCAATCAGGAATGATATAATAACAGCAGGTCCAGCAGTTGTTTTAGCTACTTCTCCAGCTAAGACATATACTCCCACGCCCAACGTACTACCTACCCCAAGAAGAGTTAAATCTAATGTTGATAATACTTTGGCTAATTTGGTATCATCGCTTTGAAGAACCTCTTTTTTTCGACTAAGGGCACTTTGGGTTTGTTGCCAAGAGGGAATTTTCATTTTTTGCGATGGATCTAGAAAGTTTTACATTTTAGCGCTAATTAGCGAATTTATACAACTGATAATGATCAGCGATAAAACAATTAAACAGGACAAATTTTGTATAATTAGTTTTAATAGTCTACAATAAAACAAGAACATTGTTTTGATATCAAGATAGAGAGATATTTGAGTATATAGATAGAGGAGTTGATATATTTGGGCCTCTGAATGTGCCACCCTATATGTAGACGACAGTATATCAGCATAATCTAAAATTGTGTTGATACACTAAGTAAATATTTTCTGTGTAGAATATACCATGTATTAACTGTAACTCTATTTAAAAAATGCGAATAAAAATTATTAATATTAATTTTAATAATAAGGTAAATTTATTTCCGTAATATCCGATAAAATAGTAATTTTTTATTAATATTACATTTTTTATATTACATTTTCATAATTATTAGTTTATTATTATATGATTATTAATTTATTTCATAAAAAAATTAATTATATGGAAAATTGTTATTTTAATAACGGATTAAAATTAGCCAAGATTTGTCATCTAAATAGTATTTTACATATTTTGCAACGATGAATGAATATATTTGGCACGTATTCAAAATATTGAAGGAAATACTATAGAAAGTAAAATGTGCTTATAAATAAGTGTAGGTAACATATTTTCAGATATTATATTTCATGCTACTTTGTAACAAACATATTAACAGGAAAGGAAAAATGACTTACCTATATTGAAAATATATAGTATTTCTTCCATGCTTGCCGAAATTCAAAATACTAATCAATATTGAACTAAAAATACTATTATACACAGCCTGTTTTCTCAATTAACACTACACAAATCAATTGACACCAATTAACAAAACTTTTATTGAACTCTAGTCCGCTTTTTACTAGTGCCAATCAGTATCGTAAAAAGAAGGCTTAATCAGAACAATTGGGCCACAACGTGGCAAAAGCCGGCTTATACAAGATCCAAAAAACAATACCCAATACTACTTTCGGCTAGAAAATAATTGTATCCGATATAAGTAAAATTTTAGTCAAGTGTAAAATTCGATTCCTTTTACTTTTTTAAGAAATCGGAATAACAAATAAATAAATGTTCTAATTACTAGTAATTTCGATAAGTGTTATAGTACATTTCCAACACTGCAGTTTTTCACTACACCATCGTTTTATAATATTTTATAATACTGACGAAATGCACATGATGCTAAAAGCAACCCAGGTAAAAATAAACCATATTTTCTGATGTAATTTTCATAGGTTAGCAGTCAGACACCCGCCTTGAGTTGCTAATTCGTTCACCGGAATTACGTCATTGGCGTACTATATTTTTTACCTTTTTTATCCTCCAAAAATTTCTGGTCAAATATAATATTGTTCATTTCAAAATAGATTTTCGCATATTTGTTGTGCCTTATGATATGTTATTCATTTTACGATATTAATTATTTATCTTTTATGTTATAATTTTTAATTATTTTATAAGAACTATAAAATAAGGTATTGAAATTAATGTTTTAAACAGAAGTGGAGGAATTATAAATAATATAAGGTTACGTTAATTTTATTATTGCTTCTGAAAAAGGATTTTAAATAAAATTCTGAAATAAAGACCTGAAAATCTATATAACTTGAAAAATGTATTACTGGTATAAATTAAATAATATATAAATTTTGCATTATTATACATTTTGCATATTAGTATTTAACTTAAAATGTTTAAATTAATATGTAGATGGTTTTTTAATCGCTATATTTTCTCTAAAATGTTATTTACTCATTAGTTTTTCAATTTGCTTTTTTCATGAATTGAAATATCTTAATTATACAATTTATTTCAAATATAACTTACTGTGATATATATGTCAATATAGGTAAGTTCTATAAACTTTTAATTGATCACATGTATTTATGATGCTTATATACGTCTTCATTTTCATGTAAACACAGAGTAGAGCTAATGGAAACAAACGTTTCGATTAATTGAACTCAAACTAGAAATCTTTGAGTCTGCCGCAAATTATGAACTCTTTCAACTAAAAGGCGACCAATTAACATTTCTTAATAGGCTTTAGTCTATTCATATATAGTGTGTAAAATTAATCGTATATAGTATAAAATTAATTATTTATTTTAAATGGCTTAAATGTTATTTTCTAAATATAATTTTGCTCTGCCGAGTTTGTTTCAATTTAAAATATAACCTTTAATATTTATACTATATATATATATATATATATATATATATATATATATATATATATATATATATATATATATATATATATATATACAATATTTCAATATTTTTATTGGTTTTATTTGGAGAATATCAATTCTAAGTGTTAAACGTGTATTAGCTTTAAAAATATGTGAATGTATAATTTATAAATATAAATAATATATAAATATATTTCCTTGTGTTCCAGGTTGAAAGTTTAATGCTCACTATACTATATGATATTTAATTAATGTATTGAAAATTTGTAGAAAGAAAACTTAATTTACATACTTATTACTTTAATTTATTAGATACTTACTTGAATTTTTGTCTAGCAATTTTGTTATTTTGACGAAGGCGCTTGTTTCTAAGCTAATGATAACCGAGGCAGAAAGTTCTGGTTATTTAACTATAATAACAAATTATTATTATTATATTACTAATTATAATAATATAATACTAACTGTTTTGCGGACATAGCAATGTATTAGGGAAAATTCGACGGTTAAATCTAGTTTTATCAAGAAAGATGTAAACAGATAATAACAGAAGAAAGTAAGGAGAAATACAGTTATATCAAAATGAAAATGAAACTCTACAACAAAGGAAACAAGAACTAAACGTAAAAGGTAAATATGCTCTCTAATGAAAGTAAAATACATTATTTTCATATGCAATTGTTGATTAGGTGCATTAGGCCTCCGGGGGATACCATTACATTTAGACGCTCTACTACCTACTCCTCATAGGTGGTGTGACAAAGAGTTCAATGTAAATATAATAAAACATATCCTACAAACTACTGTGACTGTATAATTAACTGTAGTTTAAGTCCTATATTATACACATTGGATGTACTATAATGGTAAAATAAATTATGCTTGATAACATTATTTTTGTTTCACTATTTCATTTAGATTATAATTTTGTTGCTAAAACCAAAATGAACTAAAACTCAAAGTGGATACGTCAACTATGCGATGTTTTGACGTCAACCATTTAGATGACGTGAGTTCACTGTTTTACTGAACGGACTGTATTTTCAGTTCTTATGTTATTTGTTGTGATTAAAGTCATTATAATTAACTAGAGGTTAATTAGTTTTACCAAACACAGAATTAGAGAATAATGTTTTGAGAACTAATTACTTATATAGATGCATTATTATATAAATATAGATACACAGACAAAGAATATCTATAAAACATTTATTGTATATTTACAATCTAATATTATAATATACTTTATATATTAGACGATATAAATTTAATAAGATTTAATACCTAATAAGTGCATATATCACAAACGGTCGCTGTTCTTAGTAAGTAAACGCACCTACATTATGAAATATATTGTAATTTATTTTATGATCTGGCCTAACAGTAATAACATTATTTTTAGCAACTTGTGTCACTTTAACATTATGATATATATGCATATTAAGTTAGAATATTACTTAACATGCATATATATTTAATCATAAATTGTAATTAAATAAAATCTAAATAAATATTTATAATAAGGGATTAAAATTTAAAACATGTCAGCTAGTAAAATAATTAGTTACTTGGCATAGTTTTGTGAGTCATGATGGTTAATTTCATCTCTCCTATAATGGAGTTGCATCTTTAATAAATGCATAATTTGCAATATATTTAAAAAAATATTACTTTAACAATATCTATGATGGCAAAGATGTAAATCTATCGGTTTGGGAATACCTCTTCTCATCATCTTTTTCTACATTTGCTTCTTGTAGCTGAAGATCTTCTACTTTGTGTTTTTTGCCTTCAACACTGTTTCTTATTCCATATGAGAAATAAATAAGAAAGCCTGAAAGAAGAATGATTAAATTTTAAAACAATGAAGTTTTTAAAGATGTTGGTTTTTTCTTATAATTACCTATTCAAGTTATAGTTAATTAATTAGTGTTAGTAATAGTAGCCTTAACTCAAAATATAGCATTTTTATTTTCTGTACTCTGGCTTTTTTATTTATTAACAAGAAAAAATTTATATTTTAAAGGCTTAATATTTAATCTTAACACAATTAATTAATTACTGTAAAATATAAAATCATGTAAACTTAAGATATTCATTAGTTAAATTACTTTTATTCATAATTTTTATCTTAACTAAATACTGGGAATATATAAGGTGACTTGTATTATTCATTGTACTATGTAGACGTCCAAATTTTGTTATATATATATATATACGCCATAAGGACGAGGAGAAATAGTGACAATATTTATTGAAAATAATCGTTCCATTATTGCCATTCAGCAGAAATTGCGTCAAAAATATCCTAATCATCCAGTGCCTCACAAAACCACAATTTATTGCTTACATGCGAATTTTCGAGTACGGTACGACAACGGACAGGCCTGATTCTAGAAGATAACGAGACCTGTTTCTCAGTGACCACGTCAATAAACAGAACAGTCGGTTTTAGGGAACACAGAATCCTCAATACTCCTTATTGCTGAACCAAGATACCAAGACATGATTGAAAGTGCCTGAAGTGGAAGGACAAGGACTAGAGGACATTTTAGAGGTTTCAGCAAGATGGGACCACAGCGCACATAGCTCGTTCAACAATTCAATTATTGAATGACGTTATTCCACGAAGACTAATGTCGCGAAGTGGCGATTTAGCATGGACAGCCAGATCTCCGGATTTAACAGCACCAGACTTTTTCTTATGGGGAATTTTAAAATCAAATGTATGTGAATAAGCCCCAAACGATTCAACATTTTAAAGAGAATATTAGTCACGAAATTGAAGAAATTCAGCATCAGATGTTGCATGAAAAATGCCTTAAAGGAGCCGAACGTTTTTAATCATAACGAAAAAAAAATGTAAAGACAAAATAAACTTTTTTATAAAAACCAAACTTACTTATCTTTTCTTTGAGCAAACTTATAGGCATTCAAAATGATAGTGGGACTTTTGACCCAAGTTGTATAATGGATTATTTCAATAAATTTAAAATAAAAACCTCCTTTTAAAATTTCTTTTCAGTTAATATAAACTTGAATATTATATATAAATATGAATATATATCAATATGAACTGTTCTTTAATTTCATATTTCTTTTATAATGTTTGTGGTAACTTTTACTTACCAATAATAAGCCAAACAATGAATCTAATCCATGTCTCGAGATCTAACTGTAACATAAGATATAAATTGAAAAATATACTAACGCATGGAACGATTGGCACAAAAGGAACCTAAAAATATTATTTTTAGTTTTGCTCTTTGAAAAACATTTTGTAATGTACCTTAAAAGTTAATTCTATTTCAACGACAGGTTGTCTGGCTATTACGATAATTAAAACTACCATAGCAAGTAAGCTTACTATGAATCCAACCAAATAAAACGCTTCTTTGAACATAACATTAGGAACATTTGTTATTATGGCAGCAAAAAGTAATGTGAATATACCTGAAATATAATTTACTTATAATAACAGTAACTTATTTATATTAGTTTATGAAATGGTCAAACATGTTTAACTGATATTTTCTTCTTGTAATTTCAATGTTAATCTAAACAAATTTGAAAAAAAACGTACTATAAATGGCTATACTCCAATTTGTTATCCTAGATGTCCTTCTATTTGCTTCCTTGTTGTTGTTTAAATTAAAAATCTCTTTAAATGAATTGAAGAATGTAGGCTGATTAAATTGAACATTATTTTTTTCGAAACTCTTGATGATGTTTTTTTCATCAGCTTGATATCTGTTAAATAAATAACCAATTAACACATTAAATTAATTCAATATAATAGGATTACCTTAAAATTAAAATGCATATTGCTACGATTGTATAAGCCAGTAATGTACCAATTGACATCATGTCAATAAGTTGATCTAGATCGAATAACATCGCCATAACACCTGAAAATGTAATCTATTTTTAGCATTTATTTACATACCGTTTTTAGGAAATATGAATTTTATTTAGGAGGATGCATATCTGTTTTCCGGATTAATCTGGTTCTTCCATTATCTAGTCGGATATTACCTGTTACGTTGAAAATAAACATTTCTATTTCTCGTATTATTTATTAATTATTATACCTCAAAAGCAGTGTAAATATATTTGTAATATAAGTTTATTGAAGCATTAGCGAATATATTAATTATCATCAGCTTAGGAAGCAACTGCCATTTAATTGCGAATTTCCTAAAGTATTGCGGCTTTTCTGTCTGTCAATATCTATTTGCCAGATAGTTTATATATATGTAACAAATTTCTTATGTATATAAAGTTATTTGTTGGTGAATTTCCGCCAATTTTGCTATGTTAAACTTAGTTCAACAAAGTTAGGCTGTTTGTTGAAGTTTTGCGATAAATGAAATAGAATTTTCTCCGTTATCAGATTTTTGAAGACTTGCTTTTTTGCCAAAAGGTTATGATTTTTTAGAGTACTATTTTCAATATAATTATAAAAGCTGGATAGGAAAATTACTGGACTATTACTGTTATTGTTATGTAGATGAATATATACTAATGCTTAGAGACTTAAACATTCTGGAAGGAATAGTAAATGTTATCAAAATAAAACTTTTTAAAGAATTGTTTTTTTATATGACAGTTATTTGCTTAAGGAAATAAGTCTTGTTTCCTACGAATTTCTTTACGGATTTGACATGCGTTATTTTATTCTTCTGATACAAGTTTGGTACTTGATTGTGGTGATCATCCTCCAGCCATAAGTATATATGAGACTTGGTTTCTACAATTCAAATGTGATTTGAAGATTCAAGACAAAGAAGGCCCTCTTGAAAATGTGAAACTGTAATAGTTATTGAATGTAGATCCAGCACACACTCAAAACCAATTGGCAAAAAAGTTGGATGTTTGCTAAGTCGCAATTTACAGTGAACGATTTCAAGCCATGGGAAAGATGACGTCAAGATATGTCACATGAAATGAATTACATGCAATTAGAAAATGGAAAAATCGTCAGTGAAATACGGCTGGTAACGGGTGATGAAAAATAGATTTATTTTGAAAATCCTAAGCTAATCACCTAGCGGGGCCGGCCAATCGACTGCAAGATCAAATCGCTTTGGTTATGGTTAAAATCTTGTCTGGTGTCGTATATTATGAATTGTTGAAACCTGGAGAAACAGTTAATACTGATTAGTGCCGATAACAAATGATCAACTTGAATTGCACATTGATCAAAAAATATTAAGAATACGCCGAAAGATATGATATGATCAAGTAATTTTGCAGCCGTCATACTTACGCATACAAATTTCAGTCTAAGGCATTATAAACAACGTGTTTTATTTAGCAAAAAAATCGGAAAAGGTTTAAAGGCACACCTGGTATCTATTTATTAAAGATGTTTTGACTTTAATTTTTTTATATATTTAACTTAATAACTCAAGCTCCTCAATATATGTATTCCTCAAGCAGAATCAGCTAAATACCTCGGCATCCACCTTGACGGTAGATTAAATTGGAAACATCATGTTAGACAAAAAGCAAAACACATTGGAACCAAAATAAAATAACTATACTGGTTAGTCGGAAGATACTCTCAACTTGGTCTAAAAATAAAAAGAGATTAATTTATCAGCCAATCATAAAGCCAATTTGAAGCTATGGGGTGCAAATATGGGGATGCACTAAAAATTCAAATCAATTAGTCATCCAACGCTGTCAAACAAAATTCTTCGATTAATTACCAATGTCTATAGCTAGGTAACCAACGAAGAACTGCACGATGACGTGGAAATCAAATGGATTTGCGAAGTTGTGCAGGATTTCGCCTTAAAACACGAAAGAAGATTACTAAATCATACTAACGTGGAAGCAATACAACTACTGGACCACGCGCAGGATATCAGAAAAATGAAGCGAATCAAACCATACGAACTTATATAAAGTATATACATTTAGTGTAAACTATAGCTTAAATTATTATAATTTTATAATTGAGGAATACATATTGATGTATTTATCTCGCACTCGTCTTGCTTGTACAAATGAAATGTAGTAATAAATTATAGCAGATATTTCAAAACTCCACTCTGTATTTGAATACCAATTGGGTGTAGTTTATTACGAGTCATTCAACTTGAACGGAATAATTATGGGGATTTACAAAAGATTGCAATTGAGTTGCACAACCTGGCATACGGCAAAGTAATTTTGCAACATGGCAATATTAGATTAAATATAAAGCTGATATGTTCCAAACTATGTATTAAGGAATAATCCAAATTTTTGAGTTGTCTTACGTTAGATGTATGTCCAAATCAAATTGGACATCATGGAAGGTGAACCACGGTATTTTAATAAAATACTGAAAAACTGTTTGAATCGGTACAAATTCAAATTTTAATAAAAAACATTGTTGAAGTTGACAATAAAATAGGAGGAATATATTTAGAAAGAGAAAATCGCAAGCTGAAGTGACGAATAGCAAAGGGGTTTTGTGATTTTTCCATGAAATTTGATTACTTTATGGAAAGAAATCAAATTTAAAAAATTAAATTTAATAACGATGATATAGAGGAATATTAATTTAAATTGAAGAACCTCTTAAACCGTTAAAATAATTAAAATGCATTAAAAATATTAAAATAACTGTTTTTGTTCTTTTAAAATTCTCACATTTCATAACAGGCGCACTTAAAAAAAATAATTATAAATATAAAATAATTATAATTTACAAGACACTCCGGTATATTAAAAAATACTAACCTGCAAATAATCCTGAGAGGATAGTGGCAAATATAGGGGTTTGTGACCATTTGTTTACATTTCCTAAGGTCTTAAACACAATACCGTCTTTAGCCATAGCGTATATTACTCTGGGTAGAGGAAACATGGCCCCCAACATACTTGTGCATAAGGCAAATATTGCACCGATAGTTACAATCCATTTTATTGTGATCCAGTCAACTCTTTCGAAAGCATAAAGAAACGGTGTCTCGTCATCCTACAAGTAACATTTATTACACATACAACAAATATATAATTAATGAATTAATATATATTATTATATATACCTGCTCATAATATGGTACCATCATAGTTATAACAGTGGATATTGAAAAATATGATGCGAAAATTATAAGCAGACTGATAACAATCGCTATGGGTATGTCTCTCTGAGGATTTTTAGCTTCTTCTCCGGTAGTGGCAACAGCATCAAAACCCACAAAGCCGTAAAAACATTTTGCTGCTCCAGCCATAACACCGTTGATACCATACGGTAAGAAACCACCCTGGCCAGCTTTGGGAGGAACATTTGTTAATTTCCAGTTATTGACATCGGCTAGAATCACAAACATTTTAACATTAATTACTTAATAACTGTCAATATCTAAAAGCTGATCCAAAATATATTCATAAGGAGGAAAAGAAAATAACAGCACATCAGACAGACTAATTAAAAATTGCACATGAATCAACACCTGTTTGAACTGCATCATGATATAAATGATTTGGTTGTATTGTTTCCGAGCCCAAATAATATAAAAATAATAATATAATTTTGTGACATACAAAAAGTTAAATTGCCAACAAAACAAATCAAAATTAATATAACTGTTTGGGATCGGTTGTGTTCTTAAAATTAAATTACGAGCAAATCTGTTTTTTTTTGCTCACCTAGACTATTAGACATCTAGATTTATTGAGTAAATATCTAACACTAAAAAAATAAAAATAAAATATTTTTAATAAAAAAATTTAACCGACTTCAAAAAAGAAATAAGGAACTCACTAAAAAATTAGTTTGACTACTTTGAAGTCGATGCCGAACCCAAAGAGTTATATTAATTTAGGTTTGTTTTGTTGCTAATTTAATTATTTATATATGTTCCAAAAATATATTATTATTTTTGTATTGTTTAGGCAAAGTGATCAGTTGGTAGTAGTTAAAATAATATTGTAAATAGACAAATGAATTTAGGTAGGTATTAAGCTAGATTGTGAGGTTAAATAAGGTTTATGTTTATTTTTGTATAGTTATTACAACGATTATTATGTACATATTTTATTTTAAAATGTTTTTTTTTGTACTAAAAATCTAAGTTTGATTATTTTTTAATTTTTAGTGAATTCCTTATTTCTTTTTTGAAGTCGTTTCAATTTTTTTGTTAAAAATATTTTATTTTTCTCTTTTTCGTGTTAGATATTTACTCAATAAATCTAGGTGTCTAAAAGTCTAGGTGATTTGACAAATATTTTAACTAAACAACAACAAAAAGTTATTGTCCCCGTCGGGAATTGAACCCGCGAATTCCGTTTGGAAACTAAACGCTTTGACCATTATACCATAGAAGCAGTTGTGTACATACATTCTTGTACATGAATTGTATGTGCTTGTCGTTGGATGTGCAAGAATCTGTCGTTGAAATTGCAACAGTTTTTCACTCATATTGCAAAAGGATGGCTTGAGATGATATAGGCGCCGTCTTATGCTATTGCTATTTCTACACTAGTTTCTTTAGACAACTTGTTTAGTTTGACGGTGAAGGTTTCATCTATCTCGTAATGCACCAATCTTTGTTCATTTTAGCAAATGTATAAAATTCCGACTGTGGATATTTCACTTTTAATGTAATATAGATGATTCTCTGAGACTATTCCATGTTTTATTTTTTCGTTTTAGAATATCGTAACATATCCATTTTCATTACCAGTTACAATATGTGACAGAAAAATATTTCTTGGTGAACAAAAAATCTATTTTTACATTCTTACACAGTTGACAGTCTACCAATGGGTGGAGCAGCATTACCACAAAAATATTTAATAGAATTTGGTAATGAGTTTTGGTGGATATAACTAGTAACAAAGTGGTCATAACGGCGAGTAAAATGCTATATGTGAGAGAAAAGCATCAAAACTATCCAGATTGATAGTGGTACATTCTCGTTAAGCTTCGAAACATTAAAATTTCGGTCAATAGATACTGATGAGATTTTACAGACAAACAGTAATATAATACAAATAATCAAAATATAACTATATGAAGAAAATTAAATACATACACTAGTATTATGTTTAGTATGTATAAACATTACCTTTTATTGATCCAGCAACAACAACTATTCCAATCGTAACCAAGTTCAATAGAGTAAAGATGTTGTTTAATACAGATGATTCCTTTACTCCAAACGCTAATAGAGCTGTAAGAAAAAAGATATTGTTGAGTAAGTGGTTTAGTATTATAAAACAATAATAAATTCAATAATAATATACAAAAGTATGCTTTTATCATAAAAATATATGGGATGATAATAGTGCAGTATAATATATAACCAGTAATAAATTTAGTTATGTGTTATTATTATTTTGTACTGTATATTTTATTATATATTAAAAAGATTACCCGAACAGTTATATTAAGTTAGATATGTTTTGTCCGTGATTTAATTTTGTGTATATGACACAAAATGATATTATTATTATTTTTGTGTTGTTTCGGCTCGGCACCGACTTCAAAGTGATCAGTTAGTAGTAGTTAAAATAATATTGTAAATAGATAAATAGGTTTAGGTAGGTATTAAACTAAATTGTGTGTATATAGTAGAATGTAAAATATGTGTAGTAGATAGGTTAAATAAGGTTTTTGTTTATATTTATTGAGTTGTTACAATGATTATTATGTACATATTGTATTTTAAAACGTTTTTTTTTTGTGTTGGAAATTTAAGTTTGATTATTTTTGACTTTTTAGTGAGTTCCTTATTTATTTTTAGAAGTCGTTTAATTTTTTAAAAGTATTTTATTAAGATAAGAACCCATCCTGTTCCCATTAACTTGTTATTAACATAAACATAACATAACATATTATCGAAAGTATCTTAATCTCTGCAACAAAATATATTTAAGATTACAATTGAAATCGGTTCATCATTAAGCAACATGGATAAAATAAAATATATTTAATATATCTTTAAATAATTTTTATAATTAATTCCATATGTGTTATATAGAAAATTGTTACATAATCAGTTGTAATTGACCTAACTTGCTTTACCTACATTCAGAAATATATTTTCTAGCATTAACGTAAATTATATAATCTTGAATATACCTCCGACGCATTTAAATTGTTAGTTGTTTCAAAATATCCGAAGGATTTCGATTCTCGATAATTTTTAACAGTTTTGTTACGATTTTTTTTTTGGTTTAAATTGTTGGGGGGTACGACGAATGGAATTGACCGCTTTTGGGGAAGTGCTGAGAGGTTTGTTGGGCAGTAACGTCTCTGGCAAAAATTTGATGTAGGCGTTTTGGGAATTTGATCTGATGAATTTTCGAATTCTGGGTATGCAAGTGTCCTGATGTATTTGGGAATTTTTGACAAATCATGGGGTGCTCAGAGCTTGTCATATGATTCTGTTCGATGACTCCGTATTATTATACGGATTTGATCAACAACCTGTAGAGCAAAACCTTGATCATTGCTGACGATTTGCTGTTTTGCAAATGAGAGGGTAAAGGACAGAGGCGACTTCATATCCTTTATTAATTGCCTTATTAATTTGTTTAGAGAATGTGATCCTGTGGGGTTTTTGTCTCCATAGAATTGGAACGCTTTCCGCTCTCAATTGTTCAGCGAGTATGTGTCTGTGACGGCTTGGGTTTTGTGAATTTTGAGGGATTTGACTAATTTATTTCCTTGCTGATGCTCGTGAAGGACGTCTAGTTGGGGGGTACGACGAATGGAATTGACCGCTTTTGGGGAAGAGGTTTGTTGGGCAGTAACGTCTCTGGCAGAGATTTCATGTGTGTCCTGATGTATTTGGGAATTTTTGACAAATCATGGGGTGCTCAGAGATTGTCATATGATTTTGTTTGATGACTCCGTATTATTATACGGATTTGATCAACAACCTGTAGAGCAAAACCTTGTTCATTGATGACGATTTGCTGTTTTGTAAATGAGAGGGTAAAGGACAGAGGCGACTTCATATCCTTCATTAATTTGTTTAGAGTATGTGATCCTGTGGGGTTTTTGTCTCCATGGAATTGGAACGCTTTCCGCTCTCAATTGTTCAGCGAGTATGTCTCTATGACGGCTAAGGTTTTGTGAATCTTGGGGGATTTGACTAATTTATGACTTGAAAGAGTTTTTCTAATCTTTAATTGAAAGGACGACATAAAAATAAACCGTGGAATTAGCATTTTAAATTTAGAAAAGTTTCATTTTCGGTGTGAACCTAACGACTTTGACCATTGTTATATCATTATAAGATTAATGGCATCTACTGATTGATAAGTGACCAACTCAGCAGACATCCGGTCCTATCGAGCCAAGTCAAAAAGTCTATATTTATTCCGTGAATTATTGAAACATATATATCTTTCAATTTAAAAGAGAATGAATTTGATTAGGATTTGAGCTGTATACAAAATGAGAGCGTGAAGTTATTCTATTGTATTCACAACTATTCTTTAAGCACAAGTAAAAACAACAAATCAAGATAAATTATATTTTTTAGTTAATATTTTCTAGAAATGTTTATACAATCAAGCGATATGGTTAGTATAGACGAATTGGCATTTTGTAAGATTTGCTGATTTATAAATGATCAACGTAAAGATTTCCTCAGAAGATATCCAGTCAACGTATTTTGGGTTTTGAAATAGAAAGAACTCGATAATTGATAAAAACGTTTTAGAAGTGATGCTTTCAATTTTCACTTGCCGGGCATTGGACAAACGTATCAATCGTAAGAAATACCTTTCAAAGATAACCTAGCAAAATTGTGAAACTATGACATCAAAATAGGAGACCCAGTTAAAAAAGGTTGTCTTCTGTTGGACAGAGTGTTGGTGTGCTGTTGGTGCCGCAATAATATTTTTCACTAAATTTCGCCACATTTAACGATATGTCCCAGTTATTCTGGTCTCGGATAATATTAGTCGCTTAATTTATAAATCGTTTTCGATGGTCTTAATCCATGTCTTTTTCAGAGCTGATCCAAAAGATATATTTTGATAATCGAAGTCTGTGGGGAATTCGTACACCCTTCATTCGACAGATGACAAATGTTTAAACCATTGTAGTCTTTGCTTTTCTGAATTTATTACTCAACTATGCATTGATGTCACATCTTAAACGAGTTATTTAACTTCAAATATTATTTCAGAGATAAACATGCAGAATTTGCCTTAAGAATCGCATTTGAAAGCCCCAAGCTTAATCATACCGTGTACAAGTATCGGATCTATACAGAAGGATTGACAATGTAAATCTATCTTCCGATTCGACTTACTTCAGTGATAAATGCCCCTTTCTTCTCTTGTATTAGTCATATCTCAGATACTTGTTAAATTCGTGCACTTGCTCTAACTGGGTTTGGTTAATATTTACAATAGCATCAGAGATGTTGCTCAAACAGTGAATCCGGAACGCTAAAGCTATTGAACAAACCATTAACTATATGTCCGAATTTATCAGTAAATTTGCATCCTCGAAACCTCCGAGATATGGCGCAGGGTCATAGAAAACAATGGACAATATTGCCAATATTAAGTTCGTTGTCTATTTTTTCCCGAAATAAATTAGTTGAAAATTTTTTATCATATATTGATGCTTAGTATTATATAAAATTTTGCAAAATTTGACAATATCAAATAATTTCTAAGAAAATAAACCTCTTCTATTTAAAATTAATATACTGAACTGTGAAAATAATTTTTTGAAGATAAGAGATAAAATAAACTTATATAACATGTTTGATATATCAAAAATTAAAGTGTAGTAGTCGAAAATCCGTTAATCTCTCTATTTGGCTGATTACTTGGCCCTACTGGCAAATTATGACAAATACTCTTTCAATAACACAAATTACATACATTTAAATATAGCCCTGCCGCATCTAAATAACCCATTGTTCAAAAATATCAATGAATGATGGGTATAGACATACATAGTTTGTGTAAATATTTTTTAAAAATGTTGCATGTTTTTGTTTCTTTTTTAAGTTATTCCGTACGATAACTGCCCTCAACCAGACACGTATTGATCGAAATAAGCAATAATCAAAAGTTTGTGAATCAAATGTCTGGTGAATATGGCGGGTAGGCTTTATCATTCAACCTTCGCTTTAGATTTTAACGAATTTTGCAACACGACATCCGAGGCGTTTAATACTATAATATGCTTGTATAATAACTGTTTTCGTTCAGTTTTTACCGTACCTTGTCAAGTCTATCGAAATCACAACTTTTAACATGTCAAAACTACTATTCATAAGTGGATATGTATGTACTTAATGAATTCATCAACAACCCTGTCTGAACTTTTTTCCCTTGCCCCTCCACTCATCGCTAATCCTGACCAGTAAGGAAGATATTATATAGCTGTGTTTTTGTATTCAGAATACCTATTCTGGCTTTATGAGACGATATGTTATCATAGTGTAAGATGATCTCCATGCCTCTGCTACTAAATGTATTTTACTGTTCTGGTTTAATTGCGTCTAGCAAATATTCGTACCTTGTTTATTTTTCCATCGTAGAGGTATCTTCATCACCATTTATCCATATTAGTGTTTTTTGGTTTTTTTATTTCTCAATATAAGTTATATATATATATATATATATATATATATATTTTACATATTTTAAAGTCTCCTTTTACCAACTATGGGTTTATCTGGACTCGACCTACTATTTAACGTGGGCTCCGAACCACGGTCCTCGGCATTAAGCCTACCGACTAGCGAGTGACCAACTTAGAAATCATTCCAGAAGACATCCGGTCTTACCCAGCCTGGTTACTGGCGTGACTGCGATTATTTTCTTTGTCGGATTTTACACTATTGCCTAAGGACAACCACAAATGTTAAACAATCATAAACATAAATTTACGACCATGGTCCAGCAGGATTCGAATCCGCGGTTATCGCAACAGTAGGAGGACCGTCTTGTTGCCTCTGCGCCCCCAAGCCGGCTTTTTATATATTTTAAACCGTAACTAATAATCAAATATTCGGGCAACGATATCAAATTATTCTCACTATATAACTTTCGCTCCTGCCGTTTACTATTTATTTATTTATTATAGATTCATCAGCCTCCTGGACTATTTAGGGTCCTTTGCTATTTGATATGAGTTCTTTTAAATATTTTTCCAAATATATTATTAAAACATATGGATTTATAAATGGGTTGATTACAATTAAATTAAAAGACTATTACTGGATTTTTTTGTTCTCATTTACTAGAGCCTGACCCTCGAATTAATTCAGATAATTCTTGTTTGTCTTGAAAACTGTTTATGAGTAACCTATGCAAAATCTATTCAAAATATTAATTTTATTTAACTAGATCATTTCTCCAATAGTCCAGTTACCAAGAGGTGACCAGTTTATATTGAACGATTACGAAACCGGTTGAATTTAATTAAATGAAAATACTTTTTACTTTTCCATATATGTTTACGAATGTTATTTAATGAAAGCAGAGAAACAGGCAGTGTTCTTTAAACGTATTGAACATTAAGATATCCTGATTTTTACTTAAGGTTATTAAGTTGATATTAAAATAATTTTATTCACGATTTTTCATTAAATATTTTTATACTATATGTATTTAGTATTAAAGGCATGTAGAGAATGAACTTAATCTTGGATATATTGTCAAATGTTTTATATAAACTAGGACCAACTTTCAGGAAATACTTGAAGTTGCCTTGCGAAAATTTTCTATCCAAAATTGAAGTTTCTCGAGTCATGTAGCAATATGGCTTCGTATTTGCATCGTATTTGCGTGGTTTCGGCGCCTGGCAGTTTTATCCAGCGTACACTTGCCGTGATCCTCACTGCGTCGCATCACCAAGCTGCATCCCATTTTGCAGCTGGCCTTAACGTTTCATAACATGCACAGTCGGTAGGATTCTGGGAAGATCATAAGGCCGTTCACTTTTTAATTCATTAGATTAACTGGAATTAACGAGCAAAAACACAACATATTAAGGAAAGAAAACGCATTGGTTGCCGTTTGATTAGCAAAACAGTTACTCAAAATATTTCTTGGCATAGTTAAGTAAAGCTCCGGCACAAAATCGCAGTCGAAGTTGTAGGTATAAAGCCAGCGAATGTGGATTGAAGGTGCTCAAAAGTCCACTTGCCATAAATTGCACAAGTATAGACGATTTTGGACCTGAGCAACCGAGAGTTGATTATAAGGTAAATTGGGAGTCTGGACCCGTTCTTTAAAATTAGTCGTTTAAAATCTAGTTTTCTAAATATTCAATAAATTAATTATTTTACTATATTGCTATTTTGACCATTAACGGTCAGTTTTTGAATTAAACATATAAATCAGATTGAACTGTGTCTTTTCTCAAAATAATTGATATCGCTTTAGAGTCTTGCTATAGGTTAGTGAAGCCGCTCGTGCTCTTCCGGTGATATGTGGTTACCGAGAAAGTTGTAACCGAAGGCCGGATAAAATATTTTTTAACAAAAAAAATTGAACCGACGAACAAAAAATTAGATTAGTGTTGTTCGTACTTTAATTTCGTGTATATGTTACAAAATTATATTATTATATTTGTATTGATTGGCCTCGGCGCCGACTTGAAAGACATCAGTTAGTAGTAGTTAAAATAATATTGTTAATAGATAGATAGGTTTAGAGAGGTATTAAGCTAAATGTATATAGTAGAATACGAAATACGTGTAGCAGATAGCTTAAATAAGGTTTTGTTTATTTTTATTTAGTTATTACAATGATTATTATGTACATATTTTATTTAAATAAAAGTTTAATACTTTTTAGTGAGTTCTTATATATTTTTTGAAGTCGGTTCAATTTTTTTGTTAAAAATATTTCATTTTTATCTTTTCAGTGTTAGATATTTACTTAATAAATTACGTAATTATCTTATTAAGTATTACAATGTGTAGGCCAAGTAAAGGTGCAACCCGTATGAGGAAAAATAAAAATAAAGAAACAATGATTGAAAATAAGGCCCTTAACCTAAACGCTTCAGGCCACGGGGTCCGTTACCTAGCTTAAGTGACTTGACAAATGTTCTAACCAAACTAGAACAACAAAAAAGAACCCGCGACCTCCGCGTGTGAGAGGAGCGCTTTAACTACTACACTATAGAAGCAGTTGCCTGTAATTTTCTTACATTCCATATTGTATGGTTAGTGTTTAAAAAGCAAACTGAACGGCTTTTGCACTCAACTACTTCCGGTCTTTCGTCACATCAGTTAAGCAATAACATTATACACAAATATCTGATTATTTTAGATACAAAAATGTGAAACCTTTCTACGTGTTTTTGAAATTTAAGAGTTCCCTCGATTTTGCCGGATTCCACTATCAGATCCAGACTTGCTTCCAATGGGAACCCTCGAAAGGGCTCTCTTTCGAATAAAAAAGGAATTTTGAAAACCGGTCCTTAATTGATGGAGAAATCCGTGAACATATATTTAAAAAATATAGAGTCGAACATAGAACTTCTTCCTTTTTTTGAAGTCGGTTAAAAACAACACTTTTAAACGATGCTTATGCTGCTGCTTTATCAAGCATTAAACATTTTGTGAATATAGCGTTAGCCATTCGTTTTCGAATATCAATACCGACAAATACTCCTTCTTTAAGTTTTGCGTATGACAGTTTCGGAAACAACTTAGTAATAAGTACTGGCGATCTTTCGCGATTCAGCGCTTTGACAAAGCTTTTAATAAGGCCAAGTTTAATGTGAAGAGATATCAATAAAACGTTCCGGAGCATCAAATAACGTTGAGAATCATTTTCATCTGCTGGGCTTCAAAAGTTGATCCGCATGTGTAATCTTGTATTATTAGAATTAACAAACATCCATCCTTTAAAAACACCCCTAGTCAAGGGTTTCTACTAACAGTCCAGGGTGTAAAGCTGCCAAAAGCGGATTTAAGTGGTTATGAATTAATATAGTGTACTGGAATTTAGATAGAAGCTTGCAGTTTAGGATGTACGGCTACCAAAGGCGAATTGTAGTAGCTTTGCTGATCAGCCGTAGACAATTTTAAGTTCGAATCGCCAGTATTGTATGAACCGTCGATTCAAGTAACCAGTTTTATCAGAAATAAAAATATTTTGAATTAGATTTTCATATTTTTTATTTCTTTAGTATTACCTTGATAAATTAATATAAAATAAAAACCATCCTCGTTTACTAGAAAATATGATCATTTTTGTATATCATTATTAATTTCTGTTCAAACATTGATAGATAAATTATTAATATTCATGTTGTGTTAAATGTTGTATAATAAAAAATAATACCTTTTTCTAAATATAACGTTAGAATTTGTGAAAATATTGTAAATTTTTTGTATCATTAAATACAAATAGAAATATTCGTTTCAACTAGTAAATGTATTGATCTAAATATCAGATTTGTTAATGCTACGTTTCCTAGAAAGTGAAAGTTTAACGTACGAATCCTTACTAACCATACTAATAAATAGATATAACTGATGGATAAATTGCATAAATTTATAAAATAAATAATTCCTTATTGTAGTATCTTAACTTGAGTGAATGAATATGAATATAACTAAATTCTGCAACTATGTGTTCACTTTTTAATATTGTTGCTTATTCTATAAATCTCTAAATATATTTTTTCATTAATATTAAAAATATGTTGGGTTTACCGCATCGTATGTTATTTTCTCTTACATGGATGTACTAGAACATAATTAGCTTCAACAACAATATAATAATAATAGACCGATATTAAATTCAAGGTTCAAGTAGCCATTGAAAGATAATGTGTAGATTTAAGGAAATTACTACGAGTACATGGGAAATTCAATTATAATCGAAATAATTTGAGCAAAATATTCATTAAATATAACGAGATTTTTGATAGCGTAAAATTAAATATTGGAACGATACCGAAAAAAAGGGTTTCTAAAAGAGGCTTTTTAGCTATTAGGCCTGTTGCTTCATACACATTTTATCCAGTTTTATATTCTTATTTATAAAAAATTACATATATCTATTAGTTTTTTTTTGATGAGTTACAAAACCAACGATATTTGATGGAGAAAAGGCGATTTATTAACATTTTATCAAGCAACCTAATTCAACTGTTAAAATCAAAACCATCGTATTTTGATATTTTGCTACATAAAATATTAGTTTTCCAGTTAGTATTATTGAGTTATTCAGTGTATAGAGACGCTCATAACTGCATTTAGATGAAGTTTTACTTTTATTATTTGCTTTGAATAAATCAGTTGCTCTAGCGAACACTTTTAGAAGCTGATAGTTCAGTTGCTCCTTAATGACCCATTTGGCAGTTTTGGTTTCAACGATTTAAACCCTATTTTTAAAGAAGTGACAAAGAACGACCTGGAGAATCAAAAAATCAGAAAGCACTGAATTGCATGGCTTATAGGACAAAAGCCCAGCTCAAACCCTCAAAGGGCTTTCAGTTAGCTCAGCAGTTGACGAATCAACTATTTTAAAACATTTATGCGATGGGAAAGATCCAAAAAAAATTGAAAATTCCATTTCGAATCATTTCAACATCATGTTTTTATTGCTTGCTGGGAAAAAAGGAGTGTTCTGTGGCGTATTGTAACTAGAAATGAAAGGTGAAGCTACTATGACAAGCCTAAGTTCGAGAAGTCATGGATTAGTCCACGGGAGCCATCGAAGGTATTGAAATCGAAACGGAGTACTCATGACCATGGAGTCTTGCTGTGCATATGGTGGGATCAGCAAGGTGTGTAAAAGTTGCCAAAATCGAATTAAATTAATTCTGCGAATGTCTACCGACATTCTAGCCTTTCTTTTGCATGACAATGTTCGACTAGTTGTTGCAAGACTTGTGAATGCTCCATAATTACAGCTTAAATGGGACGTTCTGCCTTTTGAATAACACTTATCTATACGGACACAATAACACGGATCTACAAAACTTGTACGGTTAAATGCTTAACGAGCTCGAAAATGGTTCGATGATCGAACTGCCGTTTTACAAAAATCGTTCTTTCAACATGATTCCCGAAATAGATGGGAAAAAGGAAATGATGACAAACATTTTAAATATTTTAATTATTATTATTCAATTATTATTTCTGAAAACTCATTATATATAGTAATATAAACAGACTTTTTCCGGAAATATCGTTAATCTTTCATTAGTTAAACATTTGTTTACAAAATCGAGGTCAATTTTCCTTTGAATGATGATAATAGAAATAAAAATATTGAAGAAGATATATATATATATATATATATATATATATATATATATATATATATATATATACTGCCAATTTTTTCCAACCAATTACCAATTTTCTCAATAAGGGCTTGTTTAAAACCAGAATATGAAGAAAATACATGCAAGTATCTAATAAATTAAATTATTCTTAATATTTACCTGTTAAAATTAGTACTAAGATCAGGGACACGAAATCTAGATATTTTCCTAGGAAATTAATATTAAGGGGAACCCATTCGATTAACTGATCACTTATAGTACTATTTGCCATTCTATCTATGTACTTGCTCAAACCAACTGCTACGCTGGCAGTACCTTTAAACAAATATTCGATTAGTAATGTTTTTATATTCAAATTCGAAAATATTTTTACCAATCACATATTCCAATATTAAATTCCAACCAATAACGAAGGCGATGAACTCCCCTACAGTGACGTAACTGTAGACATATGCAGATCCTGCTTTTGGTACTCTGGAAGCAAATTCAGCATAGCATACACCTGAAAAAAATATTAAGATTACTAGAATGTTTTCGTAAATGCATATTAAAGTATGTATATTTATAAATACAAATGAGATTTTAAAGAACTTAAAACTTTAAAAAAATATGAGACTCGAAGAAATTAGGCTTACAAAATTAGGAAGTATTTTTGGGTTGAATGGCAGTTGTTTAGATAAAATTTTCGGACTCCGCCGGTTATAAAGGAACGTAACAGGTCAACTGGTCCCCGGCTTGACACATAGATGGCGTTACTAGAATTAACTCCATATGTTTTTTAGTTATTTTTTTTGTTCTGACCTAAAAATCAGGCGGTGGAATGCATGACGCATACTTGGTCGCGGAGACTTGCCCTGGAGTGACAAGTTGGACCGGGTTATGTGGGACTGCCTCTGGGCTTACCAATACACTAAACCGAAACCGCCTCACAGTTGACCCCTGTGGATCACTACTGCTATTGCATTAAATTTGGGGATATGGCACCCGCTGATCGGGCAGCCGGCGATTCTATTGATTCGCGTACCTGAGTTAACACATTATTTAACCGGGTACTGTTGTATGGGGGCAAAAGTTATGACTGTAGCGTCGGATGAGGTCGTTTCAGCCTGGAAAAGGGAGGAGCTTGGCGGTGACGCGGTGCTAAGCTCCCAGCATATCGACCAGCTCGCGAACAAGCGCGTTTTCAGAAGAACTTGAGCTGAGTTGTTGTTTGTGGAATGATTGAGATATGAAGTGTTTGATTTCTGGAGTGTCAGTTTCCCTATGAATTTGATTATTTCTGACAAACCATGGAGCGTTTAATATTCCCCTGAGAAGCTTATTTTGGAAAACTTGAAGCTGTTTGACCTGGTTGTGTGTAACAAACTTGAAGTAGACATTACATCCGTAGAGAAGTACGGACCGAATTAACATCTTGTAAAATAAGCATTTGATGGAGGTGGTAAGTCTGCTAGAAGGGCAGATCAGAGAAGATAGCAGGTTTGCTATCCTCGAACCTTTTTGGATTGCTTTCTGGATTTGGGAATGCCAACCGAACCGCCGGTCGAAGTGAAGACCTATGTACGTGACGTTATCCAGCCATGGAATTATTGCGGTGTCGATCTTAAGTTGCGAGACGCGCAGTGCGTAACTCTTCTTATGGAAAATGATGGCCTGGGTTTTCAGGGGGTTGATTTGCAACCTCCAGAATTTGAACCACTTGACCGCCACTTGATCCAGTTGCTTCTGTAAACGTTCATGAATTTTAACTTCGAACCTGGCGGCCGTGAAGAAAGCAGTGTCGTCAGCGTAAAACGCGACATCAATGTGCTCTTTTCTCGGCAGATCTGAAATAAAGAGGTTAAATAAGGCTGGGGCCAGCGGGGAACCTTGAGGTACGCCAGCATCAATTTGTTTACGACTGGAAAGTGATTCCCTGATCTTGACCTGAAAAAATCTGTCCGAGAGATACGACTTGATGAGAGCGGTTAGGTCTTCTGGGAGGCCTAACCGCATGCACTTTGCGATCAATCCGTCGTGCCAGACCTTGTCGAAGGCTTTGGTTAGGTCGAGAAGAACTGGTCCAAACGTTTTACGTTGGTCAAGAGCATGATGGATGTGTGCGGCCAGATGGGTAGCCTGATGGACTGATGAGTGGTGAGCGCGAAAGCCGAATTGTTCATCTGGAATGATGTTGTTTTCCTTTGTGAAAGAGCTGAGAGCGTAGAGTATTGCCCTCTCGGCAAGCTTCAAAATGGCGCTGAGAAGGCTGATAGGCCTGTAATCAGATGGAGATGATTTTGCTCCTTTCTTGGGTATAACCTCTATATGTGCGTGTTTCCAAGACGCCGGGAAGTGTTGCAGCCTCACAATGGAGTTAATGATGTTTTTTAGTTAACCTTAACCCTCAAAAGATACGTGTATAAATTTGACAGCTGTCGGATCATTAGTTTGTGAATTATAGCATTTTGAGTGAAGCAACTTTTGTTATTGTGAAAAAAATGGATAAAAAGGAATTTTGCGTGTTGATAAAATATTGCTTTTTGAAGGGAAAAAGCAAAAACAGTTGAAGTCAGTTAAAGCAAAAACTTGGCTTGATGCCGAGTTTCCGGAAATGAGCACCGAAGGCGGTGAACGCAGTGGACGCCCAACAGAGGTTGTTACCGACGAAAACATTTTAAAAAATCCACAAAATAATTTCGAATGACCGTACATTGAAATTGAATGAAATAGCAGACACTTTAAAGATATCAACTGAACGTGTATATCATATCATTCACGAATATTTGGGTATGAGAAAGCTCTGTGCAAAGTGGGTGTCGCGCTAGTGGTATTTAAGTCTAAAACAGTGAGCTGAATTAGCTACTTGGAAAAGTTTGAGGAACAAATCTAGAGATGCAGAATACATTGGTTTGGATCTAATAAAAGGTGAAGGAATTCCTCACGCAGATCTGATGTCGATATAGAATAGACTCCAAAAAAAAAAAAACACGGAGCAAGATCATAGAAAGTGATCTGATAAATAAGATATTAGTATTGTTCGAGGTCAGACAGTTGCGACCGACCGCCAGCTGTAACGATGTTTAGTGAATAATGAAGTCTTGCGGCACTAATAGCAGCATATCGATTGAGAAGTGGATATTTTCGCCGAGCGTCGGCTATGGACCGATGGTGGTGGATATTTGATACAATGTACAATGTAGATTACCTGTGAGTTAAAGTGAACAATACATATTTTGAACTATTTCTTATTTTACTCAAAATAGGTCAATTGAACAACTAACCACATTTGAAAAGAAACATCCAAACTATATATTCACATCACACTAATTGATTCAAATTACAAAGGCTCACTGGCCATTGAGTATATTCGACTGAAAAACACGTTTGAAATAAAAAATAAAGAAGAGGATTTGGGGATATACATTTTTTGTCATTTCATTAGTTATAAAGATATAGAGAGATATATATTCATTTCCTATATGTATTACTATTGGAATGATTGGTGTTAACTATATCTTATATATAAAAATGAATCGCAAAATATGTTCCTAAGCGCATAACTCAACAACGCCTGGACCAATTTGGCCAAATCTTTTTTTAAAATGTTCGTTGAAGTTCAGGGATGGTTTTTACGGCGAGAAAAATTAGAATTATTGCTGGAAAAACCCTAAAAATAGCCCTTTTTGTTTGAATTTGTTTCGTGTATCAGTTGACAATTCATCTGTCATCTGTCAAAAGTCATCTGTAACAGACAACTTTTTTTTTTAAATTTGATATGACTTGAACTCAAATCCTTTTAAGCCGTACGAATTGTTTTATTTATTTAAAATTTGAATTAAATTTTAAACAAATAAAAAATTTTAAATAAATAAAACAATTCGTACGGATTAAAAGGATTTGAGTTCAAGTCATATCAAATTTAAAAAAAAAAGTTGTCTGTTACAGATGACTTTTGACAGATGACAGATGAATTGTCAAGTGATACACGAAACAAATTCGTATATCGTGTTTTGTGCAGAGTGTTTAGTTAGTTAGTGTTTGTTTAGTTCGTGATTAGTGAAAAAATAATTTATATTTGATATGCCTCCTATAAGACGAAGCAATTTAGGTAGAAGAACCAGAAATGCTATAAACCAAGCTAATTACCGATCTAATCGTACTGCACAAGAACGTGACGACGGAAATGAACGTGAAAGAATTCGGATATCACAAACGCGTGAAGCGCGAGCGCGACATTCAACTAATAATCGCGCAAGTTTGAATCCAGCTGCTTTCAGTTACGATGTGTCAATTGACTACAGTAACTACCAATGTGTTGTTATTGGTTCTATGAACTTGGTTTGCTCACACTGTAAGGCATTAAAATACAAAAACGATGCCAATGGATTGTGTTGCGCAAATGGTAAAGTGAAATTGATACAATTGGATCCACCACCAGAACCATTGTACTCATTGGTTTCAGGAATAGGAACAGATTCTATACACTTTTTGACACATATTCAACAATATAACAATTGCTTTCAAATGACTTCATTTGGGGCAACAAATGCAGTTCGGGAAAATTTTATGCCAACTTTCAAGGTATGTATTATAGCAGTTACTCATAATTATTTTAGCGAACAAAATTTTCTGTCACCAAAGTTAAGATGTGTTACTAATCTTCAATTTCTTAATCATTACGAAATATATCACTTAGTCATCATATTATATGGTGATTCAGTTTCAGTGACACTTTTATTATATTTTATATTTGATAGATATTAGTTAAAACTAAATATATACTTTTTAAGATCAAATATTATTTAAGTTTGATCATTGACAATCCATTAATTTATACCACACCATAATATTTTTTTTATTTACAGATACAAGGGCAAATATATCACAGAGCAGGTTCACTGTTACCAGTGTCAGATAGCGACAACAAATTCCTGCAAATTTATTTTATGGGCAATTCACCACAAGAAATTGATCTGCGTTGTGCACATAACAATTTAGTAAAAAGGTCTATTGTAGAACAATTACAAACTTTATTTCATCAACACAATCAATTGATTATATTGTTTAAAACTGCCCTGGATCTGATGCCATCCGATAATCACAAAATTGTAATCAGAGCTGATAAAACACCTGCAGGTCAACATACAAGACGTTTTAATGCACCAACTATTGATGAAGTTGCTATCGTTGTAGTTGGAGAAAACTTGGAATCCCGTGATATTGTTTTACATCGTCGGAATTTTCAATTACAACCTATAAAGGAAACACACCGCTCATATGATGCACTGCAATATCCCATTATATTTTGGCAAGGTGAAGATGGCTACGATTTATCAATAAAAATGATAAATCCCATTACAGGTAACTAAAATATTAGTTTAGCTATGGCGATAATATCTCAGTCACTATATTATGTATTTTAATTTTATATTTGAATGTTATTAAAACAAAATCTGTTTACAGGTTCTGAAACCAACAAAAAAGTCAGTTCAATGAACTATTATTCATACCGCCTAATGATTCGGGAAAATGCAGATAATCACATATTGAAATGTCGGCGATTATATCACAAATATGTTGATGACATGTATGTTAAAATTGAAACGGAGAGATTAACATTCATCAGGTTGAATCAAACCAAACTCCGATCTGAAGAGTATATTCACCTTCGAGATGCGATTAATACTGATGGAAATGCACAGAATGTCGGTCGGATGACTATTCTTCCAGCAACATACATCGGAAGCCCTCGGCATATGCACGAATATGCTCAAGATGCCATGTCGTATGTTCGTCATTATGGTACAGCAGATTTGTTCATCACATTTACATTCAATCCGCAATGGATAGAAATTAAGCAGGAGTTATTACCTGGGAAATCATCCATTGATCGTCATGATATTACAGCCAGAGTCTTTAGACAAAAGTTGAAATCTTTAATGAATTTCATCGTAAAACATAATGTGTTTGGTGAGACACGCTGCTGGATGTATTCTGTGGAGTGGCAGAAACGAGGATTGCCACATGCACACATTTTGATTTGGTTGGTTGAAAAGATAAGGCCAAATGAAGTTGATGCAGTGATATCAGCTGAAATCCCTAATGTACAAGTAGATCCTGGATTGCATGAGGTAGTTATCAAAAACATGATACATGGTCCCTGTGGAACTCTTAATCAAAATTCACCGTGTATGATGGATGGTAAATGTTCAAAACGATATCCACGGACATTAATATCGGAACCAATTACTGGTAATGACGGTTATCCATTGTATCGTCGCAGATCGACAGCAGACAATGGAAAATCAACAATTGTCAAATTAAATTAACAAGATATTGAAATAGATAATCGTTGGATTGTTCCATATTCACCCATTTTATCAAAGACATTCAAAGCACACATCAACGTTGAATCTTGCCATTCAGTGAAATCGATTAAATACATTTGCAAATATGTAACCAAAGGGAGTGATATGGCTGTGATTGGAATTGGTGCAGAGAATTCTAATGATGAAGTTACCCAATACCAAATGGGCCGCTATGTCAGTAGTAATGAAGCAGTTTGGCGAATATTTTCTTTTCCTATTCATGAGAGACACCCTTCTGTTGTTCACTTAGCTGTGCATTTAGAAAATGGACAAAGAGTGTATTTTACAGCACAGAACGTAGTACAAAGAGCTGCTCAGCCACCATCTACTACATTAACCAGTTTTTTTTGAGACATGCCAAAACGATGATTTCGCACAAATATTGCTATATTCTGAAATGCCAAAATATTATACCTGGAATCAATCCTCAAGGAGATTTATACGACGGAAACAAGGAAAACCAGTTCCAGGATATACAGATGTATATTCCACCGATGCGATTGGCCGGATTTATTCAGTACATCCAAGCAATGATGAATGTTTTTATTTACGACTGCTATTAGTCAATGTACGTGGCCCAACATCATTCTAATAGTTACGAACTGTTGATGGTGAATTGTGTGGATCCTACAGAGAAGCCTGTCAACGTTTGCAATTGCTTGAAAATGACGCTCATTGGGATCAAACTCTCAATGATGCTGTAATATCATCACACACTCATCAAATACGAACATTGTTTTCTATAATCATATCTACATGCTTCCCATCAAACCCAATTGATTTGTGGATCAAGTACAAATATTATATGTGTGATGATATTTTGTATCAAATACGGAATAGAATGGGAAATCCAAATATACAAATCAGTGAAGAAATTTACAATGAAGCATTGATTTCAATTGAGGACATGTGCTTGATAATGTCAAACAAACTATTAATTCAATTAGGCCTGACCGCGCCCAATCGTCCAATGCATGACGCTTTTAACCAAGAGTTGCATCGAGAAAGACTGTATGATCTCAACGCTTTGAAAGAATAAATTCAAACAAATCTTCCACTGTTAAATGAACAACAGAAGTATGTATTTGAAACTCTTATGAAAGTAACAAATGATGAAACTGGAGGGATTTATTTCTTAGATGCACATGGTGGTACAGGAAAAACTTTTTTTATTTCATTAATATTAGCAACAATTCGCTCACAAAATAAAATTGCACTTGCACTCGCTTCGTCGGGAATCGCAGCAACTTTGCTTGAAGGTGGTCGAACAGCCCATTCAGCACTAAAATTGCCATTAAATATGCAAAGCAATGAAACTCCAACCTGCAACGTTTCGAAGAACTCTGCAATGGCAAAGGTTTTGCAGCAATGTAAATTGATTGTTTGGGATGAATGCACGATGGCACATAAAAAATCTTTGGAGGCTTTAGACAGAACCTTAAAAGATCTACGTAGCAATAATAACCGATTTGGTGGTGCAATGATTTTATTAGCAGGAGATTTTCGTCAAACATTGCCAGTGATTCCACGATCAACGCCAGCTGATGAACTCAATGCATGTCTAAAGTCCTCCAATTTGTGGAAACATGTTAAAGTACTTCATTTAAGCAAGAATATGCGTGTCGAGTTGCAAAATGACCAATCTGGAAACATATTCTCTAAACAACTCATTGACATTGGTAATGGCAAATTTCCTATAGACATGTTGACGGCTTGCTTTTGCTATGACTATAAACAAGTCCCAGGGGCAATCATTAAGTGTTTGTGGTATTAATCTAGAAAACCCATGTTTCTCACATGGTCAATTGTATGTTGCCTGTTCCCGTGTTGGAAAACCATCAGATTTGTTTATCTATGCGCCAGGTAATCAAACAAAAAACATCGTATACCACAAAGCAATATAATGATAATAATAATAATAATTATGATTCACATGATTAACAATAAAGCGATTACTTACTTTTCAATCCTTATATATGTTTTATTTAATTATTTTTTATTCACAACGCCCTATCACCAGGGTGATGGTTCTGTTCAGGAGAATTTTTTAAAATACGTAGGCACAAAAAGTGCCACATTACAAATCTTTTTGACAGGACGAAGTCTGTCGGGTCAGCTAGTTATTAAATAAAAATTAACATATTTTTAGATATGTTAGAAAAGACAAGTTAGAGATAAATCACTGAATAGAGTTAAGGAACTCAGTAAAGAGTAAAAAATAACCAAACTTAGATTTTTAACACAAAATAAACGTTTTAAAATAAAATATGTACATAATAATCATTATAATTACTAAATAGAAATAAACAAAAACCTTATTTAGCTCGTATGAGGAAAAGTAGGAATAAAGAAACAATGATTGAAAATAAGGAACGCTTCAGGCCCTGGGGTCCGCTACCTAAATCTGACAAATGTTCTAACTAAACTAAAACGAAAAGTTACTGTCCCCGTCAGGGACCCGCGACCTCCGTTTAAGAGCTGAACGCTCTAACCATTACACCACAGAAGTAGTTGTCCACTATATTTCTACGATGTCTTATATGCTACGGTCAGTGCTTAAAAAGCAAGCTGGATGGCTTTTGCACTGAACGACTTTCGAGTTTCTGTCACATCACCTCAGCAATAACATTATAAAAAAATGTGAAAACTTTGTACGTACCTTCTTTCTTTCGATAACCTCAGAGGATATTCAATAACACTTTTTTTAAATTAAAGAATCAACGTAACCCTTCTTGAAATTTTTTACTTTACTGGGTTACAATTAAGTATTTTTATAGTAAGTAAAACATTGCTGCTTGTGCTTCTATTCAAAATGATCATAATTTATTAGTTGTTCTTTGAGTTTTTTGTTATTAAAAATAAGAAGTTTTTAGCAGTTTAGAAGAAAATAAGCAGATATGATAACGTTTATTTTTCTGTAATTATAGTTTGGTACCTAGTTACGATTTATTTAACTATTTAATTATAATTAAAAAATCAATTTAATTAATACTTGAAATGTCACTAATTATTAGAAAAAATCAACTACTTCATGTTTATAAAAATATCATTATTTTTTAGATTTTCGAGATAATATTTGATTAATCGATTAAAACTTGGCGCGTAATTGCCTTAAAGTATTAAAATTTATATATTTGATTTATCTACAACACTCTTTGAAAATTCTAATATATTTGAATAAATACGATATAAGCAACTTGACATTTATTAATCAGTCACAAATAAATTAATTTGTAATTTGTGATAAGATAACGTTATCTACCTATGCGATCGTTATAATATATAAATGACACATTTAAAGACTTAAAATATTTTTCTTAATATAGTTATTTGTATTGTTGTATTAAAATCCAGAAGAGCTTTTCGTTATTTTTGTCTATGTTAATGCTTTTGTTAAAAATGTCTTTTACAAATATACTACTAGATTTCAATTTTTCTCATCTTTCTAAGGACATCGGAGTTAGATATCCAATTGTTTTATAAAACGCTTAGTTTAGTTACAATAATTGAATATATCGAGTGTTGTCATAATAAATAATAGACTATAGAGACTCAGCCTCAGCCTATATTTGTTTATAACATCTTTTATTAGAAACGTTTTTTTAGTTTAATTTTACTTTTCGTCTGAACTCATTCACATTCAAGAATTCATAAGCAAAACGAGTGTGTATTAAACTAGACTAATTTAAGTTAAAGTAACACATACCCTTTATACAAATTCATGTGGTTTGGCTCCTTTCAATATTCTTATTATTTCCGCTATGTCTTGGATAACTTTGCCAATATATATAATCTCCAGGTCATCGCGCAGTTCTTTTTTGCGATACGCATTGATAATTAATGTAAGAACTTTATTTTGACAGCGGTGGATTGTACGCTTATTTGTTATTACTGAGAATCTTGTGTTTATATTTGCACCTCAATACACCTATATAACCTTTAAAATACGATATTATCAAACGTTGATAGTGGATTTATATTGGTTAATATTCTTTAATATTTCGAAACACTACCATAAATATCCTGTATTTTTGTTTTTGAATTACTTTTAACATTTTTAGACATTTCTGAAGTCAATAAGTGAATCAAGAATGAAACAAATATTATTTCAAAATAATTATGTAAAAATATATTGTAAATAGAGAATAAAGTGGCCAGCGGAGTACTGTCACTGTCAATAAAGCTGCTTTGTAACAGCAATAAAAATGAAATAATTTTATGTATTCATTGCTTGAAATCTATTTTATTTTAACGGAAAGTTGCAACTTATTGTCATGATGCATTGCTGGTTCAACACCATTTCAATGTAAAAGATCTATGATATTATAAGTTATGAAATATGAAGGTGATTTCATTGGGATTATTGAAAAACAGGTAACTTGAACGGCTAACCAAACCAAACCAGGCCGTAATGGTCGCGACATATAACATATATGGCTTAGTGATCTAAATTTCGGAATCTGTTTCTGAAGAGGAACTCTAAATAGTCAAAATTAACTTCTTCTACTTAAGTTACAGTCTGGTTAACAGAAGTCTAAAGAAGAAGAGCTAAATTTGATGAATACTCCTTATATTTCAACAATTTGGAAAAGTTTCAGTAACTTTTTTGACTTAATCTTATTTAAAGTAATCAATCCATTTTTTCTAGTATTTTTATAGTTGATTTTCTCTACTTCAATTAAGTTGATTGTCTTTGCAATCAATTGATGAAGAAGTTTATTTGAAGGAAGATTGACAACGGGTTGGTGGACTATCTGTCCAGGACAGAATAACTAATTAGAAGGCATAACTATGATTATGAAATGGGCGCACAATACTGTGGGAAACCCTTTTATAAGGGGATAACAGCTCCTCAATGTGATAAGGAGTTCTTAATATAGAAGAATGCCTTCAGGGTTGCTTGGATTTTACTTCCTTCCAACTTCTGCATGTCTTCAAGTATAATAAAAACGATATGCTAGAGATAGATGAATCTTAATAATTTATACAGAGTTGCTTTCATCGAAATTGAAAGCTTGCTTTTTTGTATAAGATGGGATATTTTTTTATAACATCTTTATTAGATACGCTTAGTACAATCTTAATTTACAATTAATTTATTACTACTTTTCCTATGTACTTGGATTAATTAACAAGCAAGACGAGTGCCAGAAAATACATCAGTATGTATTCCTCAATTATAATATTATAATTATTTATTAATTATTAACTTATAGCTATAGTTTACACTAATATTACACACTAAATGTTCACACAACTTCGTATGGTTTTGTTCGTTTCAATTTCCTGACATCCTGCGCGCTGTCCAGCAGTTATATTGCTTCCACGTTAGTATGATTTAGTAATCTTCTTTCGTGTTTTAAGGCGAAATCCTGCACAACTTCGCAAATCCATTTGATTTCCAGGTCATCGTGTAGTTCTTCATTGGTTAGATAGCGATAGGCATTGGTAATCAATCGAAGAACCTTGTTTCGACAGCGCTGTATGACTAACTGATTTGAATTTTTAGTGCAACCCCATATTTGCACCCCATAGGTCCATATTGGCTTTATAATTGTATTATAGATCAACCTCTTTGATTTTAGATCAAGTTGAGAGTATCTTCCGACTAACCAGTATGGTTATTTTATTTTGGTTCTAATGTGTTTTGCTTTTTGTCTAACGTGATATAAGATGGGATATAAGAAATGATAAACGTCATTACTTTTGAAAAGGGTCTGCTGGTTTTGAACACACCAGTTGAATTGTAGGTCAAACTGTGCTTCTTTTGGGGCCACTTCATCGGAGCTTTTTCTATGAAACTGGTATTCATGGAAGCCTCCTTGTTTGTAAAAAAATCGCCTGCGTTTTCTTTGGATGTATCTGTAGCCGCTAAAATTTGAACCACTTGACGGCTAGATTCAGTTCTATTTCTGGTGTGTTGTAGATGACGCTGTCGCAGGAAAAGGCGGTGTAATCTGCATATATGTACTTATTTTCTCTTGAATGGAAAGTTACATAGAACTCGTTAAGAACTGAGATGCCAACTTTACATTGGAAAGTTATATCTTTCAAGAAGGATTGAAGAAGGTTCTCGCCAAGACCACAATCTAATATTTCAAAATTATAGGTCTGTGCCAAACCTTGTCAAAAGCCTTGGAGATGTTTAGAAGAGAGGTATTTTGACCTTTAGAATGACCTTGGTGATGTATGTCCAATATGCAAACCCAATTGTATATGGCGGATTATACAATGGAAATGTTCATTTAATGCGTGTATTATCAATCATTCTCAGAGTTTTGAGGGGGAATTGACCAAACTTACCTCCTCTGTAATATTGGAAGAAGAGTCTTTATATATTCTTAAAAATTGTTCATAAATTTATGTTGGTTATTTCAAGACATTCAGTTATTCCATCGTAAAAAATGCTATGATACTTCAACTTAATTAAAGGTTTGACAGATTTCTATAAAATTTCTTGTTTTTAAAAAAGAATATCATATGAACTTATCGAATAACACAATATTTGTTTGAAGTTAAGAGTCAATTAGAACATGAAAATATTATAGTTTATATCTAATGACACTTAATAATTTACTAATGTTTCTCTCGATAATTATTTTATCTTATCAAATTCAACCACGTGGCTTTGATTTCAATTTGTCAAAACTCTACTGTTGTAAATACCTTGATTATATTACATTTTACATGTATAATCCATCGAAAGGCAACTTAGATCTTTTTACATCTTTTATTATATTCGCTTAGTACAATCTTAATTATATATTACTATTTTTATTTTGCATTCGGATCAATTTTCAATAATAAGGAGTGCGGGATAAATTTAAATTAAGCTAAATAGTTTCACTGATACACTTTATACAAGTTGGTACGTGTGGTTTTATTTCTTTCAATAATCTGGTTGTTCAGTAATTATGTTGCTGAGATTTAGTAACCTTCTTTCAGGTTCTACAGAGAAATCTTGGATAACTTCCTGGATACATTTGATTTCGGAGTAATCGTAAAGTTCTTTGTTGGTTACGTAGTATTAAGCTTTGGTACTTAATCGAATCAAAGAATCTTAATTAATTTCTTATGGCAGCGTTGGATTTCTGGTCGGATCGATTTCTTAGTGCAATACCATTTTTATACCCCATACACAAGTAATTAATCAATTTAGACTACATAGGCTTTGTTATTGACCAATAAATCACTAAACGTTCACAACCAACCAGCAGAGTTGATTAATTTTGAGTTTGATCATTTTGCCGTTTTGACTAACATGATCTTTCCAATTTAGTCTACCATTGAAATGAATTCCGAGGTATTTCACTGATTCTAATTGAAGAACTGGAGATTCCTCAGTGATGTAATTAAGTTTTCTTCATGGTCTAGTTGGCATAATCAAACAGGATGCATTTAATATATAACCTACGAATTATACAAATGATAATATTTGATTCTATATAAATTCTGTCTATTCTGTGTAATTGATATTATAAACAAAACCTCCTACAAGGAAATAATACATTTTTGTCAAATCGATATAAAAACTAAAGATCATGTTTATAATAGATAATCTTGATGGATTATACTTCAAAAATTACAAAACTGTATTCACAAGATTTTTTAAATTATATTTCTGCTAATTTTCGTTAATTCTTGTAAATAATAAACTCTATTGCGGTAAATATATACATTATTGTACCTCAAATTTATATGCAATCCAAGCGAAAAATACTTCTAACAAAATTATTTTCAATTACAACATACTCTATATAGGGATTTCCAAGTTACTATTGTCTGTAGCAATTAGTTTTAGATCGATTCTACCATTGCAAAATTACGTTATATTCGTGGTTTACGTGTATACTTGCGTCACTAAATATATGGTTGTATATCATTTGACTCAATACTTTAATGATTCACACCGGAATAAATCAAAATTACATTAAAATATGAAAAGAATTATGGAAGTACATTATTAGTAATTTTCCAAGGCTGCAATTTTTCAAGGAAGTATTGTACATTTATGTAAATGTATAATTCATATTTTTCGATTAATAATGGATTTGCTGCTGATTAATCATTCATAATTCTAATCCATCATTTCGAATTCATCATGACGTAAATAATCTACAATATGATTTTGAATTATTTTAAATTGAGATTTCAAGAGTAATATTTCATACAAAACATAGATATGAGAAAATTTTAATTAACTTCGAAAAAGAAGGAGGTTCGGCTATATATATATATATATATATATATATATATATATATATATATATATATATATATATATATATATATATATATATATATATATATATATATATATATGTATGTATGTATATATTAACCACCTTAACTACTGTAGCGAATTGAGGCATGTCGAATTTTACATCGTGGAATAACGGTCTACAAAATACCCAGAAATATAATCCCAGATGTTGAACACGGGCGGGGTGCCAATTGGAACCCGACACCGAATAGCTGGCGGCAACCCCGAGACGTTTATCTGGGATATTACTGAAGGGTATTTCGGTTATTCAGTGCTCAACCCTCGTTTGGTTAAGACGTGCCACCATCGACTGCCCAAGCCTCGTCAACAGGTAACTCCGCTGCCATCCGTTTTATTATTTGTATTTTCATATTTTTTTATATTGCCAATAAATAACGGTCACATTATGTAAACACCACTGTTTCATTTCGATTTACCTCCATTCACCGAGCCACATCATTTACCCTAAACTACATTATCTAAGAACATTGTACAAAAACATTGTAGACAACTGTTTGTATGGTGTAATGGTTAAAGCGTTTAGCTCTAAAAATGAGGTCGCGGGTTAGATTCCCGGCGGGAATAATGACTTTTTGTTGTTGTTTAGTTTTTAGAACATTTGTAAAAACCTAGGTGAGTTAGGTAGTTTAACAATAGTGGCTAGTGGGTTCGGCACCTACTTCAAAGTGATCAGTTGGTAGTACTTAAAATAATATTGTAAATAGATACATAGGTTTAGGTAGGTATTAAGCTAAATTGTGTGTATATAGTAGAATATATATTCGCGTGGTAGATAGGTTAAAAAAGGTTTTTTATTATTTTTATTTAGTTATTTCAGCGATTATTATGTACATATTTTATTTTAAAATGTTATATGTTAAAATGTTTTTTGTGTTAAAAATCTAAGTTTTATTATATTTTAATTTTTATTGAGTTCTTTATTTATTTTTTTAAGTCGGTTCAATTTTTTTGTTAAAAATATTTTATGAAATATTCACTTTACGTTTAGCTAATTAAAATAATATCTTCAAGATTTAGAGTGTCCATGGCTCTTGTCTAAAATCAACAAAAGCTTGTTTTCGCATAGTACTGTAAGTTTGGATTCACTTCTAAACATTAACGAAAAACAAGGTCCAAGAGAAGAAATCGACGAAAAATATAAAAGAAGGTAGGTTTTCACTCTATCGCAAAGTTATGAATTGGAGGTGGAAAGTAAGAACATCTGTATAGAAGAAAAATATTTCACATTTTCGTAATGTTGAAGTTAATTTTGAGTGATATCTTGATGTAAGACCTTGGTTTGTCTAGATAAATTAATACTGAATCAGTATTTCCATTATGCTAAAGAACACTTTAGAACTAATTTACAAAAAACAAGCCATGAGCGAAGTTTTCAAGAAACTACCCCATTGTTTGTTTTTAAATGAAATAACAATAATCAATGTCTTCTTCCATATATAGAGAATATTTTAAATATCATTGTTATCGATAATATTTTCACTATATTTCGTACCAACTAGAGTTTATATGTACTGGACCTGATGAGTGACCAACTTAGAGATCATCCTAGAAGACATGCGAGTTTTATACAGCCTAGTTAACATTTACTGGCGGACTGGGGTGGATATTCCTTGTCTGATTTTACACTGTTACCTAGAGATGTTTTCAATTGAAATTCAAACATAAAATACATTCACGATACAATATACATATATAGATACAATACACATTTACAATAAATGTAAATAATGATTTTCAGTTTTTTAGTATTGGGGCAGTCAGAGTCTTTAGGGTTAGTTAGAGTCTTTACTATTTCCTCTTCTCAATATTGGAACAATTATAATTTTATCGTAGACCGCAGAACGTGAAAACGTTGAAATAAAGTTTTCCACTTTGTTGATTTATCATATCTGCTATCCGAAATCCGAATCCAAAATTTGTCCATAGTTGCACTCAGCATCAGGAAACAAATTTCTGAAATATTAATTATTGTCGGAGTTGCTAAACTCTATGGTGGGTCACGATTGTAAGGAAACTTGGATGCATTGAGAACTCCATTCATCGTTCAAGACGCTTATCGTACGACATTACGAGCTAGTAGGCATACTTTGGTAGCACAACAATTCTTTCATATTTTCCTTTTTCTATTACCTTGATATCTTATTGCCACAAAACTTACATTATCAAAATTATATTAAAAATTGAACTGAAAATTATTAGTTATAAATATTTATTTATGAATAAAACTCAAGAAATTACTTGGAAAACTGATAGCTGAAATGAAATAGCTGAAACAAACTAAAACACCTATTTGGAAGATTAAATGCTTTACTGTTCCATAAATATACAATAAGTTATTAGGATTTTTATTAGTACCTTCTCTCATCAAATTATTCCAGTCAGTTCAATTGGTTGTGGTATTCTACAGTACAAATAATTTTCAGGGATACATAGAAATCCTTTATGTTTCAGTTGTTATATCCAATATATAGTTCATACTCATAAAAAAATAACTCTCTTTAAATAGTCGTCCATTTTTGTCGTCTATGTACTAGGTTGCCAGGATCGATATATTGTGATTGTAGTTGTAAATGTCTCTACAGTACAAAATCCGATAACGAATAACCATCCCGGCCCCAGTAACCCGGCTGATGTCTTCTCCGATGGTCTCTAACTTGGTCACTGACTTTGACTAGTAGGTTTAATGCCGAGAAATGTGGAAGGTAGCCCACATTAATAAGTAGGTCCAATCACCAAAAAAAACGAAGAGATTGTCGTGACTAAAATACGTATATCTCCATACAAACGTTTATCATATATCAAAAATGGTTGTAGCAAGCTGTAAAAACACGCATCAAATAAAATATAAGCTTTGGTTATTTTGTAATAAAGGCTTTCATATATATTTCATAGTTTCATTGTTATTAGGGATCCACATTGTTGTTGGTTGTCAAATATCTATGGATGCGTTCGGAAATATATTTTATGACCAAAAATGTTGAATACTGACTAAAGACAATTTGACTTTGAAAATAACTTTTCAGCATTTTTACAACTTACACTTCACACTTCGACTTATACTTCAAACGTGTAGGTATTTTTTGATAGATTCGATTAGATAACATGAAAATCATGTAAAAAATAATGACTCAGCCAAATATGACATAACGGTCTGTTAACGGTAATTTAGAATCGTATTCTAATTGCTGTTAAGTAAACCTTTACTAAGATTAAAGTTGAAATACGTATGCTTTCGTACGATAAAGCACACTTTATAAAGGCATTTCACATTTGTTGTCAAAAATTTAGTGCGCGAATTTTTCTTTTATTTTATCACTATCAGTGTCAAGACAAAGATACAGAAAATAATAATAGTTGTATTGGCATGTCACAATTGAGTTCGAAAGTGACTGGAAATTAAATGGATAGGTCTAAAACCGAGTTCGTGTACGTCAAACACAACAACAATGAGCACGACAAAGTGAAATTGAACGATTCCGCAGACCCAGTGTTCATGTGATCCAGGAAAAAGCAGCAATCCACTAACAAACCAGTAAATATGGTGCTAACAAATCAGTTACAAGTTTGGAAATGGTAAGCGCTTGTCAATATTGGAAGGTATTAAAATGCAGCGCATTATGTTGTATCAGTAGAAAAGTAAAATTGTCACAATTAGTTCCAACATCAGATCCATTAGGTTCATTAGTTTTTGAGACGGAAAATGATAACCACTTCTTAGGCAACATTCAAAAATATAACAATTGATTTGTAATGACGTCGTTTGGCGCAACGCCTATTCTACAGGACAATTTCATACCCATTTTCAGTGTATTATATCATCAAATATTTTTGGTAACAGTCAAATTTGTATCAAAAATACAACATGCAGAGACAAATGCAGATGTATTACTTATTAGGAGTGCTGATACCATCAACAGATGCAGATCATTAATCAGCAAATTCAAAAATACATAATACATTTATGTAAATCCGTATGCGGAAATTCATAGCCGTTGTGCTCACACAACAACAGTGAAGCGAACTGTTTTCCCAGAAATACAAAAGTTGCTTCATAAGAACAATAATATAGTCAAAATGTTCAAAATAGTATTGAATCGAATGCCATTTGACAGCTATAATATTGTCATCAGATCTGACAAAACACCGGTGAGCACGCGAAGAGGTGAATTAATGAAAAATGTCTGAGTGAATTACAAAGAATGGATGAAGTGGCTATTTTTATTGCCGGAGAAGATTTTCAAGATATATTGATACTTATTTTAAATTCACGTATGCTCAATTTAACTTGCATCTGCGTTTTAATTTACTCTTAAAATTTTCGTTAAATAATTAAATCATATTATAATACATAATATAATCATATGAATCACATTTATTATAATTCAAAAGATATGATGTTATTATTTTTTTAAATAGCCATTATAAATAAGAGCATTTATTTCGCCGTTAATAACATCTTGACACGTCAAGGTCAACAACATTACAAAATGTTGTATATCTAATATTATTTAATCTTTAAATCTGCAGATATATGTCTAGGGTCTAGTTTTATATCAGCCGTTTGTTTTAAATGTAAAACTCTAAAATGTTTTGTGTTTTTCAACATTTGATTGACTTGAATATTAAAAAAATATTTTTTACGTTGTTTATTTCATTCAAGATCTCTATTTCTGAGAAGCAATATTTTAGTGGATTGGCTGGAAAGTAATTTTGATTTACTATAAACAAATGTTATTGTGCCAAGATACTTTAGTCTTTTCTTTATAATACTTTTTTCTTATCCTATTTTCATCTTTTTAACAATTTTCATTTTCATGTATTATTAATGAAAATTAATTATTAATTTTTAACAGCTGAATTTAGCCACAAATTATATACATACTCATTTACATATCTTATTTTTTTATAACGGTTTCTTTATAATACAAACCAACTATTATTTATTGTTTTTGGGCTGTCATAACAAGAGTTATGAAATCTTAAACTCTATAAATATTATAATAATTTAACATATTTTAAATTTGCAGTCTGATAAACAGGTAATGAATGAGAATATGTATTTCTTAGATAAAAACGTGGTCTGTACGATAAACGCCTGGCCTACGTTAGAAAGATTGTTGTTATTTTTCAAAAGTGATATTTTTTTCACAAATATAATCTTCTACACAATACCGTCAAAATAGCTGCCAAAATCTGGAAATAGCTGCCATTTAGCCAGATAAACTCCTATATTTTTACAATAGGATAATGAATATCGAATAGTACATTACGAAATACGAAACGATTAATGACATTAAACTGAAAAACATTTAATGTAGGTCCTTCAAATAAACAATTATATCCCCACAAAAATATCCTGGAGAAATAGTATATTTCAATTGGTAATATGGCATACGAAAAATACTTCTCTCAAGATGGCTACCGAGATAGTTCACAATTGACGAATTAAATGACAAATGTTAAAAAACAATCGGAATTATTTTTGAGGTCGATATATAACTGGTAGTATAGCGTGGATTTGTCAAAGAATATGACAGATATATAACAGTTTAAATCTCGAGTTAGTTTTACTTGAAAACTGAAAAAAACATAGGCTGACATTGTCGCTAAAAATATCATAGATACATTTTTGTGATGAAGACAGTATTAATACAGAGTATTCAGACTATAAGTACCATCTAAACAATTAGGCCGATCACCACCAAAAAACTATTCCATTAAAATACTAGCTCTATATGTAACCACCATATTCATCAGATATAGCATCTATTGAGTCTGAAAAATTACTCGATAGAAAATAATTAACAATGATGTCACTGGTGAAATTAAAATTTCATTTGAGTGGTTGGAGCGGGACTATATTTTTAGAAGGGACGTAAGGCATCGGTTGTTATGTTAGACTTTCATATGATTGTTTTTTCAGTGTAAGTTACTTATAGCATAACCCACGTAGATATAATATTTCGTAAATATAGACATTGAACGAATAGTAGAAAATGAGTCAATCATAATGAAACTAAATGACTTCTAGTAAATTTATTACTCAAGTCGATCACTCACCTGCAAATGCACTAGCTACGGCAGCAACCAAAAACGATAAACAAACTGCGGGCCCCGCATCATTCTTCGCCACGGATCCAGCCAATACATAAACACCAAGACCTAGATAGATCAGATAATTATAGAAACTTAAACCTCAATCATCATAGTTTTTATGCTTATACCTAAAGTTGATCCGACACCTAGAGCTGTCAAATCGAAGAGATTCAAACATCTGTCCATTTTAGTTGCAGACTCATCTTCGGAATCAGTTTTCCGCCTGGTTAGAGCATTAAAGATTTTGGTAGTCATCTGCAAAATACCAAAATATATATAATTTAATATTTACGATAATTATCAATAAAATTTTAAATACATGATATGCGATATTATTGTGTGTGCGATAAATGAGTTTAACTAGCGCTTTTATTACAGATTAAAGATCAGCATTAACGTCAATCCATAGTCCGCGCTCAACCTTAACCAATAAACAGCTAACAATATCATTCCAGATGAGCAATTCGGGTTCCGTGCCAAACACTCAGCCGTTCCGCAAAAACCAACTGTGCTTTTAACTGATAGTTAAAAACTTGGAGCGGTCTTCTTGGACCCAGCCAAAGCCTTTGACAAGATTTGGCACGAAGGCATAATGACGAAATGCATCCGATTAGGTCTACCTGATGACCTAACAGCTCTGTCAATCATTTCTGTCAGGACGATCGTTCCAGGTGAAGATTAAAGACATTCTCTCTAGCCGGAAAACCATCGACGCAGGAGTTCCACAAGGCTCCACCCTGGCACCCGCTCTATTTAATATTTTTCTTTCAGATATCCCTAGGAGACCACAAGTTGAGGCAGCTTTTTACGCAGACGACACTGCTTATTTTGCTTCTTCAAGAGTAGCACCGTACATCCGAAGCGGACTTCAAAAACAACTGCATGAGACGGTCCAGTGGTTACATTTCTGGAGGTTGCAGGTCAACCCACAGAAAACCCAGGCCATCTTCTTCCACAAGAAGCGTTTTGCACCGAGCATTTCGCGTCTTAAAATCAAGAACGCCGAAATCCCATGGTCAGAAGAAGCCACCTATCTCGGTTTTGTCTTCGATCGCAAATGTAGGTGGAATTCCCACATTCAAAAGTCCCTCCATAAAGGTCAAGGTATTGTTAATTTGCTGTTCCCGCTTATCCACCGGGCCAGCAGGCTTCCTCTCTCTATAAAGTCTCTCCTGTACAAGATGCTGGTTCGATCAGTCGTTTTATTCGGCTCCAGTGTCTATCTAAAATACGTCTCACCTAGCAGGTGGAACGGCTTCAAGTCTTTAAAAACAGAATTCTCAGGCGAATGATCAGTACCTCCTGGTTCGTCAGGAACAATCAAATTCACAGAGAAACAGACGTCCCCCAAGTTCACGATTTTATATGCGAAATTTACTCGATAAATTTCTCCACTCTTCGTCTCTCAGACAGTAGATGTATTACCGAGCTGGCCGATATTTTAGGCCTATAACTCATTCGGCTCTTCGTGGCCTTATTCTATGACAGCCGACACTTCCCCGTCGTGCTCTAACTCCAAATTGTCTCGAATTTCTCCGGCGAGCGATTAACTCATGTACCGCAAGCTGCGTGGTGTGTTCAACTTGTTCATTTTTTGATTTCACAGACATGTCTACTCCACTAATCCGTTGATTGTCAAATCTTAAATGAATTAGTTCATTTTTAATACGATATTCTAGAGAAACATGTAGAATTTTCTTTAAGAATCCCATTTCAAAGACCGCAAGCTTACACATGTCAGACAGTAACAGTGTCCAAGTCTCGGAGCTATGCACAAGGACTGGCGAGATAATCGTTTAATACTTTGGTCTTTATTTCATTAATTATCAAGATGGCATTGCACTGCGAACTATATCACGAAGAATGATAGAAGCTTCAATATCTGTATTAGCGAATATAACTCTATCATCAGCAAATACCAGATATCGAATGTCATATCCGTTTTTAAACTCTTCGTATAATTGCATCTACTACTCCTTGAGGCTAGGATCTTAAATTATGGTATAAATTAATATAATATAATATAAAATATGCAATGTGGACACTATATTTCTTATAAATATTTATATATGACTAGTCTCAAGTTGATCACTTTAGATTCATTAGAGAAAATCTCAGAACCATGTTTTAGAGCCCATGATAAACAGTAGGTCCAGCTCAGATAAACCATAGTTGGTTTTTATATTTACACAATTGGTTGATTAAATTATTTATGGAGTAAGTGAAATATGCATATAATAAGTTCTTGTTCGGAAAAAAATGTTAAAACTTATTCAACATTATTATTTTCTATTTGGGAATATTAAATGTTAATAAATAATTATTGACTCCACGAAGAAAAAATTGCGATACCTTTTCTCAGAAGTATAGTTAAATTATACGTAGTCATTTTAAATTAAATCTAATATAAATACAAAATGAAAATATAACATTGTCTGTTACTCAAAAACGTCATTAAACTATATAAATTTTAAATAAATATTATGATTGTATTAACCCCTTAAGTGTTTTATTTTAATAGGAGAATATGAAATCTCTTATTATATATGTTATATGAAACGAAACAATGTATTGTTTAAATATTTTTTTTAAATAGATGTTTGAAGTAAATACAAGGTGAAGAACTTTTATTCACTGATAATAATAACTAGTTGTTACTAGGTCAATAATCACTGTATCAATTAAAATTTTAAAAAGTATATATAAGTTATATTATATATAAAATAATTTAACAATTTGATCTTAATAAGATTAAATTATTTACTACGACTAGGCTCCAAAATTACTTTATTCGAATTACACTATCTTAAAAACTTATCCATATTACCGTCGATTATAACACAATTTACACGAATCCTCATTTTTTAGTTTTTTTTTATTAGTAATATATGACATATTGAAATCAATTTGTAACGTTTTACAAAACATGGCGCAAGTATTAAGCGTAAGTCAAATTAAGATGGAAATAAAGAAAAATTTCTGAGCAAAGCCGAAATTGGTATTTGTCAAAAGTGGAGATTTTAATTTGTAAGATAGATAACGATTCACTCAGCTCACAATAATATCCATGGGATAACATGCTGTAAAATTAAATGACACAGTTGAATTAAATACATTTTATTGGAATAATCTGGAAGACACGACAAAACTAGTCAGAAGTACAACAACAGGAATTGATAATGAGAAAAAGGAGAAAACAAAATAATGAAGGGAAGACGACATACAAAAATTAAAAATTGTTAAAATTGAAAAATTGACATCTGTTAGAAATGTGAGATCAAGTGATATAAATATTAAAATAATAATGATAAGAAGAAATAAAAAAAGAAAGAAAAATGATGATTAATATTAAGTGTTCATTAACAAAACAGATTGATAAAACCGAATGATGCTTGCTGCATTCATTAGTAACCAAATTGAAGAGATGAAAATAAGCTATAGTAATAAAAAAACACCCATACTGAGGCTAACAAAAAAAACAAAAAAACAAATCCGATATAAAGATTAATTATAATATAGTTCTCTATAGAGATAGAAAAATATAATAAGAAAAACAAAACAGTTGATCAGAGAATAAAGCAGTTAATGAGAATAACACGAAAGATGTAAATAAAATTGAGAGTACAACAAGTAAAACAAAAAGCATTTGGAGGCAAATCCGCCCCAAATGATCTAGAAATATTCTTTAGACGCCACCACCAGAGGTGTTAAGCCTTTCATTCATTCTATCAGATGAATTTTACTACTCGTATTACTTTATACTTATATCAATCAATCTTACACTCACACAGTCCATCAACGACAAATGGTTGTGGCAGGAATTCATGTTATCTGAAGATACAAAAATGTGTCGATTCATAAAATGAACTTAGAGGCAGTATCTCTTGTTTAAAAAATAAGAAAAATAATAGCAATAGAATTAAATATCATATTCATGACAATAGTAACAATTCCTTTTAATTTCATGATATGAAATAAAAGGAATCAATCTTTGAGAACTTTATAAGCCTGTAAAAATGACTTACAAGTAATTAGCGTTAACAATATGTTAGAAGACATCTCATAATTATGTCCAAATACTTTTTTGGTATAGAACTAAATATGTTTAACACCATCATGATAAGTATATTAATATCATCATACAATTGTTTTGACATGCAAGCACCTAACATTTCAAAGCAATAAAGACTAGAGCAGTGAACGATGGTAACATTCAATATATTAAATTATGAGTATATTGGTATATTTTCCCATACGATTTTATTCGTAGATGTAAGATGTAGTTATATAACAATTAACAGTTAATTATTTTAATATCTCTAACCTTTTAAACTAGTACTTTCAAGATCCATAAAACGTAAAGTAAATTTGTAATTTACCTGAAATTTATTAATAAATAAACTGCGTCGAACTTTTTAAATTTCAAAATCTTCATGTTATTGCAATTGACTATGACATACTCAGATTTTTTTTGTATTCGTAATAATTTGCGGATTATAACAAGCCTATATTGCTTTTAGTAGTATTATTAGAATATTATCTAAAGTATAACATTGTATTACGTAATATATTATTTAATGTTTTCTAATATAGAATATAACTACTATCAGGTTGTTTATTTTTCCAAATTTATTTCGTTGCCCTTAAAGTCATTCCATGTGTATAAAATGCATTGTTTTTCAAATGCCAACGTTTTTCTAAGATCAATCGACGACGCACCTTGAACCGACTTTAGTTTAGAATAATCAGGCTACTAGGGTGTTTCAGGAACTGATAGGGATTGCATTTTTAATGAAAGTTGAAAAAATCTATGCTATAACATAGTAGAAGGTGTATTATTAGATTGGTGAGAATACCAAGAGGTAATTTGCCAAAAGGCCTCTTGAACCAATTGAGCCACCAACGCAAATGACGCATAATGATCAAAACAACAATTTTTAACAACAATCTGTTCTAGATATTTGAAAGCCATTTCAATTATTCCAAAATAAGGAAATTTGATATTGGTCACATGAATTTGGTGTTAAAATTATATTTTCATGAAAAAGAAATCGTTTTTGCTTCATTTGAAATTAAAATCTTTCTCGATGCTTTTAGGTTTCTGAGCATAGAAAGAGTTTTTTGTCATGGCATTTGGATATTCATAAATTACCTGAGAAAAGATACAATGTTTTCGACATTTCAGCCATTTCATTTCATAATTCTTGAAAAATAAATATTACTTATATGAAATAAAACTTATACGAAATAAACTTATAGATACAGGCAATACTAGATATATAACTATGTTAAGAGTTCTTTTAAATTATTATTTTATTTATAAAATAATATTGCATGCATTTTCATTATTTAGGGGCTATATAAATATTAAATTATTTCTTATTGACTAAAACAATGAATTTTTATCAAAAATATTTTTTAATCAATATTTTAACATCCTAGTAGTGTTATTGTATAAATTTGGTAACTTAACAATTGCTTGCTGTTAAACATTTAATTGTAAATATTCAATATTAATGAGTATGCTATTAATTACTAATGACAAAGCTTTCGTTAAATTATTATATAATTTGTACAATTAATGCATACAATTTTATCATTTATAATAATAATTATATTTGTATATATATTAAAAATTAAATTACATGCTATATAAAAAATTAAGCTTCTAGCAAGTTTACTTTTCTAATCAACAGTTGCAAATTTTTAACATTATAGTAATACAAAGTATACATAATATATTTTATCAGATAATAATAAGACGTGACAGTTTTGATTCTACTACTAGTAATATGTCAAACACAATATGAAAATAAATTGTATATATAGTAGTTGGATTATTATATGGGGAAGTGTAATATTGTAAATAATATTCAAGGTAAATGTATTTGTTGATAACCAACCGATAGGAACTAATAACTGTTACTAGGTCAGGATAATAAACGGACCTGTTACTACATTTTGTTTAAAACTAGGTGTACTGAAGCATATAACGTTTCCCAACATTGTATTTATACAAGTTTCGAATGAATAACATATAGGATTTTAAGTATAAATAAATTACTTACTGTAGTAAATTATATTAGTCGCTTGTTACACGGGTGTAGAAAAATAACTGGTAAACACTATATGTATACCAAACCAAACCGAAAATTAAGGATACCGCACAAAATCGGAATATGTCTAATAGCAATAAAGCATTATAAAAGCCAGGATCAAAGGCATCTGAGATTTAGATAAGAGAGTGTCGAGACAATTACTTGTCTCGTGTTTTATAGAAACGTACAGATAATTTATCTGCAACTGCCAATTTAAATACAATCGTAGCGATTTTCGCGCGATTTATTTTGATAATTATTATATGGCGGTATTGTCTCGTTGATCTAGGTAGCATTTGTTTTACGATATATTAAGTGCTTGCATGTATTATGATCATTTTATTATTTTAGTCATTTATTGAGAGAATTTGGGAGGCGACACAATAATCAGAATATTTTCCATAAGTCTCCAGAGCCTTTTATCATCATTCTGGCAATATGGCGATACCGTGTAGAAAGAACGATGTTGATTTTATTGGTTTTCCAGTTTATTTCGAAACCGTAAGATTAACAAAAAGTAGATATTTAAATAAAATGTCATGAATTTGTAGGAAAGTGTGAAACATTATATCCAACTATAAAGAGGGAGACAATCCTTATTATATTTACAATGAAATGTTCTCCTACTTATGAGATAGAGTTCAAGTCGTGTTTTTTGTGGTTTCCACCTAATCCACCATTGTAAGTTTTCATTCATTTTCCTGACTAATATTTACTCCTGTAAGTTGGATAAATAATGAGGTAATATATTGCGCTCTTCCTAAAACATATTTACCTTTCTACGTTTGGTTGTGGGAAATGTTTTCGTCTTAGATTTTTCTCTATACCACTTTTTTGTTGAAATCTCTGAAGCATCCTCTCCATATTCTTAACTATTAAAAAATGTTTCCTAATCGCAACCACGCAATATGTTGGGCGCAATCTAAATATTGCAGTAGTGTTAGTCGCAATACTACCCAAAAAACCCTTTTTTTACCTGACAAGTAATCAATCTGTTATTAGAAATATCTTTAATAATGAAGGATGTTTCATGGTCAGTTTCCGTTGAGCCATCGAATTTAACATTTTGAGTAGGTTTTTTAAATTGTTTTGTTGATACTTCACATTCTAATCAATATCGGATGCCTTGAAGTGCTAATTTGAGTTTTAGAATAAATCGTCTGCTGGAACCACATCAGGTCAATATGGTGGTTGTTCGATGGTATTTGTCTATTGCCTGTCGCCTTTTCCTTCAGTTGAAGATGTATTCACAAATCTTTGAATACTGTGGAATACTTGGAGATATATCACAAAACACACTGAAGTTGAAATAACAAGATCGAGAACTGCAAACAAAGTTTCAAACTTATGTCATTAGAGAACATACGTGCTCATATTGTGACGACAGTAATTTTATTAGCATAGTAGAGTAATAGAACTCTGGTGTAATATATAAATACTTTAATCCGCAGAAAATATGACATATTTGATAAAGTATGAAGTAAAAGTATTAATTAAGTAAAACTACATGAACTAATATCAACATATCAACTAACTATTGGTTGTTTTTCAGATTTATAAATTAATTCTAATCTAATTCTATCATTTCTAGCGCCATTTTTCAAATTTAGTAACAATACTAATTCATACAATCTCAATCAGTATTTTCACACTTATTGCTTGACACTCGTATTATGTTAAATATTTAGTGTGTGTATTTGCTAACAATAGAACCAAAATATATTCAAATGCGACTTTAACATGAATTAAAGGGATTTTGAGAATCGTTTAAACAATATTGATAAAATTTGGGTCTAACACGACAATTGTGAATCAAAAGAAGAGATTCGATTACTCCACTAAATTGTTAAAATAACTCTATTACTATTATCCTTTGTATCAGGTAAGAGTGTGCAGTACATCTAAAGGAGAAAAGATCCAGGAGGTTTATCCACTAAGGTGTGTTCCTGACTGAAAAAATGTTATTTTAATGATAAAAATGCTGCATGAGTATGATCGGAAACGTTTTCATGCAGCAATAGTATGAGTTTTCGTCTCTTATCAAGATGCGCAGTCAGTTTGTTCAGTAGTTGGCTGTAGTATTAAGCAAAATACACTTTCACTACTTTCCAGGAATTCATATGTCAGATCTATGATCTGATTAGGACATTTAAAGTTTACACGTTTGTGCATTTTGGTAGTATTTCCTCGATTATCATAATATAATACATTTTATGTTTACAAATTGAGATCATTTAGAACCACCAGAAACAGTTTTCTCCGAGACAGTGTCTAATTCAATATGATTAAGATATTGAAACAAAAATAATAAATAAATCTCAATTATCCTTATATAATAAGTTGCTCATCCGTCAACAAATGCTAAAACCGATATGAACTTGAAGTCCAACCAAATATAATTCTGAAAATTCGTAAGAGGTATTGTAGATGCATCCAGATAATATAAAAATGACTACCGTGACATTCAGGTACCTGACAGAGACTTCACTTGAACAAAGTCTTTACTTCCATGTTAATACCGAAATATAACGAGCCCTAGGATAACATTTGAGCAGGATATATACTCAAAAAAATCTATTGGGACTATAAACAATAAATTGTAGGCTAGTCGCCAACAGCAACAACTAGTAACAATATATTAATTAAGTATATGTCACTTCGCGCGACTGTTATGGCACTAGATTGTATTCGAAGAATGGTTCATGTTTTTTAAAACTGAACGGTGTAACGACTAAGATGTCTGCAATATAGACGTCGAGAGAGGTTTGGTCTGTTTTCTAACAGATAAAAACTCTCAGTGTCGTTTTGTATTACCGTTCAACCAAGTCCCTCCCCTTCTTTCATTAAAATACAGTAGCGTTTTGAAGTAAATTAACAGTTCTTGTGTTTTAAACTATTTCATATTTCATAACTTATACGTGGCCTATGTTGTCTCCGGTGAATATAACTGGTAGACTTCCTTCCATTTTTATTTTTCCTACTTCTATAAAGAAATCTATAAATTTAACAATAATAATTTCATGTAATAAGTTCATTATTTATTATATTTATTTACAACTAATAAATGTATTTTGCAAAAATTGCAAGTCTATGAAAATCAAATAAAATAATGACGCGCTATGTGTTGCTAGGTACTACATAACTACAGCAATCAGTTCCTTTAATTGTTTTTATTATATATTTCCCAAAAACTGAACTACTTGAATATTTTGTATACGTGTGCAAATACAAAATTTGTATATTATCTTTTATATTTCATGCGCTGGTCTATACCCCCAGCAAGGATTGTTTACTTCATGACGCAGATTTTACATCACAAAATATGTCGATAGTGGCCTCAACAACTTGATGTGAGTGTACGATATGAAACGATTTTATAATATCATGTGAAAAGCATTAACATTTATATTTTATTTTAACTTATTACGTTCATTTAGTAATGCTTACTGGGAGATCTGAATAATAGTACTTTTTTGTTATATTTTAGAGTCTTCTTTTGGCGAGTGACCAACTTAGAGATGATTCCAAAAGTCATCCGGTCTCTAAGTCTAATCTCTAAGTACTCTCAAAGTCACCCAGCCTGGTCACTAACGTGAGACCAGGCTGGGTGATTATAAATAATCCCAAACAAAAATTTGTGCCCATGTAGCTGCAGGGTCCGAACCTGCGATTATCACAACAGTACGAGGGCCGTCTTATTGCTTTGACCGCTGTTTCAACTAATCCAGTAGTAACAGTCTCACTGAGTATAAAGAAAAAATATTACCATTTGTTATTAATTATTATCAATAATTTAAGAATATGAAAATAAACGTGAAATATAAAGATCTCTTTAAATTTATTCTAAAATTCTAAAAATTACGACATTTTTGTTTCTATTTAATTTGGTAAGGAGTGTTTCAAATTGGGTGGTCTTTTAAATTCTATTAGATCTAAATTTTTACTCTATTTATTAAAATGAATATATCATATAATAATAAATGGTTGAAGTATAGCCAGCGCATAATAATTTGAATTCAGTGAATCCACAACAAGTTACACTAGCAGAATTATATGGTATTTCATAATAAGAAAAATGTATAATTTTTGGCAGTGTGACAAATTATTACGTTTATATTTAAACAATATACATTATTGTAAACATATGGAAGATGTTTAACCTTTAATGTTTTCACGACGTTTCTGCATAATCTGATCTGCCATCTTCAGGTCTTGTTTCTTTCTTTTATATATATATATATATATATATATATATATAACAACAAATAACTACAAAATATCTTTACATTAAAAAAAGAAGTATTGAAGTATTAGTGATCCTGTTTCCCATCTGTTTGAGGTTTCAGGTTTTTCAAATACGATCGAATAAGTTCAATCAAACATGAGTACATTGCTTAAACAGAAAGCTCCACTGAGTCTTCCAACTACTATTCGTTCCTTCTAAACCTATACAGATGAAATCGCCGAATCCATATATCTGAATGATGGGAACAATTTTAGGCCAACGATGGACAATAATTTGAAATAAAAAAACTCAAAACTTATTTGTTCTTCATACATAATGTACAATATAAATTGGTTATAACATTTTTTATTGTATAATTATATATTTCGAATATTTCTGCTATCTCTGAAAGTGTATTTGAATTTCAATATTAATCGGGAAATTATTTTAATTGTTCGACAAATATCAGGTAATACGAAAGAACTACACAATACCCCCCAGATAGAGATTACGTGTGTGTTTTAGCAATATAATAAGTTTTTTTGGAAATAATGAACATACTTAATATGTAAGTGTGTGATATGTAATGGAATTTTTCAATGACATGACAATTAGGTAGCAATTAATATGTAGTTTGTAAAAGTTATTCAAGGATGATTAGAAACGATTATTCACTGTCACATTCATCGCGTTTCAGTAATTCTTGACTTAGAAACTAAGAAAGCAGAATAATTCAAGAACCTTCAATGTGTTTGTAGTAATAAGTAACAAGTTACATTATTATTAGGTTGATAAGAGTTTATTTTGCTTATTCTTTTCATTTGTTTACGTGTTCATCAACAATGTGACTACTAATACAGACCTAATGTGTCAATGTATGTGTTGATGTCAGTTGTTGATGATGTCAATTCTTAACCGTTTCATTCTTATCCAACAATCCTACAATACAAGACCAAAAAAACCAAGAATCATATTTAATCAAATAAATTGTAAAATGATAAATAGTGATGATTAGAAACAAACACACGTCTACAACAAAAAGCTGTTTGAGTATTTTCAACTGATTTCTATGTATTTTGGTACGTTGAAAACGAAAATAATATGGGAAATATTCCAGAACGTCAATATTTAGTGTGGGAGTGCCCAAGGCCCCTGGGACGTTGTCCTAGATTCGAAATTCTGACGAAGGTGATGCCATACTGATACGTCAAGTCCTCTATTAGATGATAATAGAACTCCGAAACTGTTTTCCCAGTGCGAGCTAAATGATTTAATAAGAAAGTCGAATCTGAGTTCTGCACCATATTTGGAAAAATTCAAGTTTCTTCTGTCTGCAGCTGTCATTCTTATATGTCATTTCGAAAACCTCAAAGAAACTTAGAAGAACTTGGAAATGGAGCTTGAACTCGTAGGATTCAGATTCAAATTCAAAAAAGACCATGTCTGGTAGCTATGCGGCGATTTTGTACATGTGGCTTAGACAACAAGCTGGGTTTACCAAATTGCCTTGCTTTTTGTGTATCTGGGATAACAGAGACTGAGCTAATCTCTGGACCAAAATAAGTCGGCCGCCGAAGGAGCTTAAGGTTGGTGAAAAGAACGGCATTCAAGAAACAGTGATACCTTCACATAAAGTTCTTGTACCTCCGTTGCACTTAACTTTGGGATTGATGAAGCCATTTATAAAATAACTTCTCAAATATGGAGATTAGTTCAAATACATAGTTTCAAAATTTCCAGGCCTCTCAGAAGCAAAGTTGAAAGAAGATGTTTTCGTCGGGCCAGACAACGACAGACGGCTTACTCACCCAAGATTCATGACTACCATGATGATCCTCAAAAAGAAGGAATTTTTAGAAGGTCATAGAGAAATATTTAATCAATAATACTCAAACTATAACCAAATCGTCAAAATAAAGCAAAAAGGATTTTAAGCTTCAGGTTGCCAGGATTTACGATTTCACGAGGACATATATATTAGATAAAAAATATTATCGTTAATGTTTTGCAAATAAAATAATATTTCTCGAGTTTGTTATTTTATTTTAATGTAGTAATTCGTTTAACATAGTTACTTAAATTATCAAGAAACGCAACGTTCAATGACAAAAAGGCAGTCATTTTTCGGATTCAGCATACCCAGAAACATAGAGATTAACTCACAAAACCTAAACAGCCTTTTTTTCTGCAGACTTGTGTAATTTATAGGATCGATGGTCATTATTCATATATTAAATTTTACCAACATCAGACGCCATCTGATGTTTCTAATGGAAATATTGATATATTTCATTATAAACCCATAAGCGTGATTTGATTCGTTCAATGTGAAAACGTTTTTAATGAATATACTCGTAAGATATTTATTGTTTAATTTTTGGGATGATGCCATTTGACCTAGGTCAGCCAAATAAAAATCTATTGATGATCTTATTTCCACTTTTAACAACAAACATCATTATTTGCTACTCTGAAACTCTGTTGTAAATGAAAGTATTATCAATTTTCTTATTTATGAAATCATTGTACTTGTTTCAAAATCATTTGTAATTTTTTTTTCAAAATCATTCTTTACCTAGGAAATATCAATTCAGAATGATTTAATTTTTGCATTTTTACTTGTTAAGGGTTTTTATAATTCCATCAATAATTACCGGCTCAGATCTAATTTATCTACATTGATTGATTACATTTGATTACATTTTTAAAATGATTAATGGAAATAGAAATATTGCTAACAATATTCAATTTTTTTTGTTTTAAACGTATTCAATTCATGATTTCAGCCAGTTGTTGATTTGTCAACTTGTAACTCACCCTCGTGGTCTTTATTCATTTGAATTGGATAATGCTTATAACTCATTGCTTATTATGCTTTTTGACTTTTAGAGTGTTTGCTTTTGGAATCGATATCAATATCATTATACACAAGTCATTGCAACCAATATCAACAGATGGAGAGGCGTCATCATAAACATCTGCAGCAGTTTTCTTCAAATCAGACAGAGCAAATAATGAAAATTGAAGATGTAATTTTGAGTGTACCGATAACCATATAGTAATAGCGATTAAAAATGTGACTTGTAAAAATATGGCCAATAGATGACACTGATGAGAATTGCTAGTTCTAACAATACAAATACAAATGTGTTCATACAAATTTATCGTGTTACTTTTATAATATTTCCAGAACTATCAATGTGTTTCTAGAATTAAGTAACAATGTAAGTTATTATTTTATTGATAAGCAGGTTTTTCTGCACTTTTTCTACTTGTCAACAGCTTTCTACTTATAAGTTTATGAATAATGATCAATGAACAGTTACTCAAACCTGATTTACCTATAATTTAATTATAGATAAGTTAATAAATGATTATGGTTATTAGCAGTAGAAACATTCATATCAGTGTTCAAATTTTTTGTTTTAAATACATTCAAAGTTTTCAATTTCATAGTTTAAAGCGTCGAGCTATCTGTTTAAAAACATTAACTTGGATGTTCTTCGAGTTCTTCTTGGGGTGATATCAATCAAGTGTTTTCTCATAAGCATCGGCAGCAGATTTCTTCAAAATTCTAAATTATTGAAGTTGGTAGTGTGGACCATTTACTGAAATTCAGAACTTTAAAAAATTATGACCAATAGATGTAACTAATAAGAATTGTCAGTTCTAATAATACACATACACAAATTAATTAATTCAAAATACCAATACGTAAAGTTCACAAACTAATAGTTAAAGTTTACTTAATAAAGTACAGTCAATTATGCCGAAATAGTATTTTGAATTTTGACAGCGGAAAAAGCATGTTACGTGACTAAAATGCTTTATTTATCACAATTCTTTAGATTCTTAAAAAAATGAATTATTTCAGCTACATATCGTGCAGTATACCAGTCATTAAGTTATGAAAGTGCTTAAAAAATCTTATCGGTTATTAAATCGGTTATTTAATCTAACTTATGTATCAATTTTCGATAACCAGCTTCTTGATTCTGACTATATTCTTATTGTTTGTGCTCGTTGAAGGTCGACCAGAATAAGGCAAATCAACAACCACTTCTTGGTTTATTTGATTACCTTACACCGTTCATGTGCCTGCGATTTCGGCACGATTCACCGTGGGTCTTTTGTAATATTTTTAGGCCATATTTAACAATGTTTAAATTGACTATAAGGCCCTCGAAAGAATAATTTTAACACACTGATACCCAACATGGTGACAAGTGTTAACACACTAATTTCACGTGGTAACTCAGAATCAACCGTCTAGATAATGAAACCTGGGGGTAGAATTACGGTTGTGTCATATTGTCAAGGTCACTTTTTCTGTAAGTACCATTAGATGGTTAATGTTGCAGCTTTGTGTAAAATATAGTGTAAAGAACGATAGTTCAGCAAAACAAATAGTCGAAAAGAGGAATCCATAAACCGTTAGAGCTTAATTAGTTTTTTCTTCGGATGGTATTTTAATACTTGGTCAGTAGTCAAACAAAAGCGAATATTTTATTTATCAAAGATTTTTACTTTGTAGTTCTTCGATTTCATTGAGTTGAAAAACAGTTTCAAGGTGTTCGGTGAACTAATAGATTCACTAATAGGTGTATTTTACTTGCCATCTGCATTCCTGATTAGAGCGTTTTGTAAAATGGCCTTCTTAATAGTTTTTATTATTTATCGGCTTACTTAGGGACTCGCAAATAAGATAAGTATTTTGTAGCCCCAGTGTCTTCTACTTACTTTTTACTTTTGTATTTTTTTACTTTTGTGAGTATTCCCACAACTGTGTTGAGCTCGATGGGCATCTTCACTTTTCTGTCAAATGCATCCCATACTAATTCGATAGAGGAGCGGTCTGGCGATTGTCATGGCCATTTGCAAAATGCCTTCGTTTTGTTTTTGCTTTAAAAACTCCTAACGTAGTTTTGACGCATGTTTAGGATCATTTTGCTGTTGGAAAACAAAACTTGGGCTAATTAGATTTACTCCAAACCGAATCGCATTTTCCTGAAGTATTTTCAGGTAGCCTTCTTACAGTTTTCTTTCAATTTTAATATTATGATCGGGCTTATTATTACCAGGGCATCATACTTAACACGTCATTAGATCCAAAAATCTTAAATTTTTCAGTTTGTTTTCCTTCCAATTTGTATGTGTTTCAACCTATTAAACTCTATTTCTCTCATGGGTGTTAGTTATTTCGATTTTTTGACTGATAGGCCCGGGGCGACAAACAGTAAACGTCTCTTTGCAGTTGTAATTGATTAATTGTTGAACTGGTAATATAAGGCGCAGCGGAACATTGATTTCGTTTGAAACATTTCAACAAACTTAACAGGTCAATTGAAAAGTCCCCGGCCTACCATAGCAAAACTCATTTTTTTTGGACAAAATTAGTTTTTTTTTATTCAACATAATTCTCTTCAAGGGTGATACACTGATTATAGCGACCCTCCAACTTTTTGATACCATTCTTGTAATACGATTTGTCCTTTGCTTCAAAATAGGCCTCAGTTCCGTCGATCACCTCAGAACTGATCTGAGATCTGAGAACAGGAAATAGTTGCTGGGAGCAAGATCTGGAGAATACGATGGACGAGGAAGCAATTCGAAGTCCAATTCATGGATTTTTGCCATCGTTTTCACTGACTTATGACACTGTGCATTGTCTTGGTGAAGCAGCACTTTCTTTTTCTTCAAATGAGGCCGTTAATATAGGAAAATGTACTGGCTAATTGGAAGAAAATCACAATTATCAGTACATAATAAATTGCTATTATATAAGCAAATATTGAAACCTATATGGACATACGGAGTTCAATTATGGGGATGTTCTGCATAGAGTAACATAAACAAAATACAAATTTTTCAGAACAAAGTCCTGAGAGGTATCGTGGGTGCACCCAAATACTATAGGACTGATTACCTACATCGAGACTTTCAGACACCCACAGTCAGTCAAGAAATCCAGAGAATTGCAAGGGGGCATGAAGAAAGACTCCATTCTCATACGAATATTGAAATATTGCAACTTTTGGATACCACCAGACCAGGACACAGACTCAAAAGAATCAAATCATCTGATCTTGTGTAGTGTTGTGTAGTGAGGTGCATATATTACAAAATTCAGCAGTGACATGTATAAACATTATTTCACCAGAGACTGAGTTAGGGCCGATGGGTCCTCCTAGTTATATACCTAGATTTAAGTTAGCATAAAGACAAATTGTAGTTTAGACGGAAACGACTAGTAACAATGTATTAATTAAATAATAAAAAAAATGAGGCCGTTTTTTGGCGATTTCGTCCTTCAAACGGTCCAATAACGCTATGTAATAGTCCTTCCTTTTTCAAGGTAGTCAATGAAAATTATTCCATGCGCATCCCAAAATACAGACGCCATAACCTTGCCAGCCGATTGTTGCGTTTTCCCACGCTTTGGAGCGGGTTCATCGTGTGCAGTCCACTCGGATGACTGTCCGATTGGCCTTCGGAGTGAAATGATGGAGCCATGTTTCATCCATAGTCACATATCGACGAAAAAACTCGGGTTTATTACGCTTGATCATCTTCAAACACTGCTCCGAATCAGCTCGAAATCAGAAGTGAGCTCGCTTTAGACAGAGCTTTCTCATACCCAAATATTCGTGAATTATATGATGTACACGTTCAGTTGATATCTTTAGAATGTTTGCTATTTCATTCAGTTTCAATTTACGGTCATTCAAAATCATTTTGTAGATTTTTTTAATGTTTTCATCAGTAACAATATTTTTTGGGCGTCCACTGCGTTCACCGTCTTCGGTGCTCATTTCACCACGTCTAAACTGAGCATACCAATCCTTGATGGTTGATTTTCCTCGGGGCAGTATCCAGAAACTCGGCATCAAGTCAAATTTTTGCTTCAAGTGTATTTTTTCCTTCAAAAAGCAATATTTTATTAACACGCCAAATTCCTTTTTATCCATTTTTTTCAATAACAAAAGTTACTTCACTCAAAATACTATGATTCACAAACTAATGATCCGAGAGCTGTCAAATTTATACACGCATCTTTTGAGGCTTAGAGCTAACTAAAAAACATGTGGATTTCTTCTATTTCATTCTAAGATGGATACAGACATGGATAAGAGACAATGGATAGAAACTACTAAATTTGGTGATTATTGTTATAAGCACGGTTGTAAAAATAATAAACAACAATACTCGCATGTTTATTTAAAGATTTATTGCAGTCTTTTTATGCATTTCCGTATCCGGTATATCATTTCCGTATGAATTTCTATACGCTGTATTTTTTTACAAAACACCTAAATGTTATGTGACTTGTAAACAAAGAATGAATCAGTAGATCCAAATTAAATTTTCGTTATATTTTTATAAAATTTCATATATTAAAATTGTCTAAAATGTTAAATTTTACTTTGATAAAAAAAGATTATGCCTCTCTACTTAACAACCGTAACCTAATTATATGTATTAAAATATATATTTGTGTATGAAAAATATGTTCACTATCATAAAAACTATGTCGCATGTGAATTATTACTTAAGTATGTCGGTTGTTTGATATGTGAAATATTTTTAGTTACAACAGCTACAAATCAACGTTTTTAAAATTCAAAGAATAAGTTAAGTTAAGTTAAGTTAAACAAGGTACCTTGAAAAAATTGACCAGTTTGCGAAATTACACATTTAGTTGCAAGTATGAAATAAATTGCCGCGCTCTTCTTACAAGGAAGAACTACAATATATTATTCCTTATTGACGTAATTTCTTTACCGTTTCAAGGATATTCTTTATAGAAATAGAATGATAAAATACAGGTCTTATTAAGTGACTACTTAATAATAATTTATAGGAGTGATGGCCACTATTTACATTTATAATCTCATTTGATTTGAAAATTGTTTTTCAGCAAAAAATTGATGATACTTATTTTCATTTTTCGCGATAAATGCCATTATTTGCTACTAAAACCCTGGTTGAATTGTATTACCAATTTGATCATATATGAAAATTGTAAGGGTCGTTCAAAATCATTTGCAATACCAAAAAAAAACATTAAGATGGTTAAAACGAATAAAAAACCTAAACGTAATGAAAACTAAAATATAAAAAAACCATATTATGTCTATTAATCTAATGAATTATTTAAAATACCACATAGTTTGCAAACATTTCAAAAGATTTTTATCGATAGGGAAATTCGATCAACACGCAGAAATCTTGTTGAGTGCTTGAAAAATTGAGTGCCCGAAGGTGCAAATAAGTTCGAAGGCAATGAAAAGGCATTTGAAGAAACGGAATACTGCCTACAATATTCCTGGACATCTCACAAGCTTTTGACCGGGTTTGAAATTTGGATCTTACTTAAACATCTACAGGATAATGTTTTGTGATATATACTGTTGATATCCGAATAACAAAAGTCATTAAAACATTTGTCGACACAGTCATTATGGCTAAAGACATCTCTGCTTATAGCGGATGAAAAAATACTAGTAACAATCAATACGAAAAATACTTCCAACTTGACCTAAAATCAAAAGATTGGTTTGTCAGTCAATCATAAGGCCAATTTGGATCTATGGAGTGCAAATATGGGATTGCACTAAAACATCAAACCAACTTGTTATCCAACGATGCCAAAACAAGATTCCTCTATTAATTACTAATGCTTATCGCATTGCAACATTTTTAAATCACAGAATCGTAGAAGCACTATAGCTATTGAACGACACCCAGGATATCAGAAGATTGAAGCGAACCAGACCACATGGACCGAGGCAATTTTAGTGCAATTTTCAGAGATCAAATAGATTGTACTTTGACTTATAATCTTTGATTTGTACATTGACATGTAGTGTAATTTATTAAATATCATGTTAGCTTTTGTTTTGGCAAGGTAACTATAATTATGTTCAGCAGTTTTACATGAAATTTTAAAGAACTAAAATAGGACTATAATTAAATAGAAAAGTGCATCTTATACACAAACATACATAAACTAGAATATTACTTACGAACGAATTAAATGAGTGGAATGTGATATGTATTGTAACTGGGACCAAGTAAAATTATGCGGTTACGACTTATTCATTTTGGTTAATATATTTATATAGTTATTACTTTTAATACTACTTCTGTAGTAATCATATTATCTATCTTTATATTCTTATTTCTTAAAATATCTGTTACATGTTACCTGGCGCTGATGTATTTTGTAGTTGAATGCCAAATATGTATGAATTCAAAATGCATGTGAACATAAATAACGCTCGTTAGTTTTCGTACGTAAAATGGCGATCACTAATATGCCAATCTTGAAAGTTGATAAGAATAATCCTAGACTCTAAGTGAAATTGTCAAACAGCTTGTCAATTGTCACTTTCATTTTTAAACGGTTTCACGAAATTTATATGTATTAATTAAGTTTATTAGTATGAATGTCATGATGGATGATCAAATTCATTCCACCTGTCTACGAGGCCGAATGACAGCGGCGATGGATGAATGCTCTGCCGTGTCCGCTAATTCTAACTGGAGTGGAATATTTTACAGTGATCGATAGCGCCCACCATAAAGTTCAGGCAACTTGTGTTAAATGTAAAGCCCCCATCCAAGGTAATTTGAAGTCAACTTCAGATTGCTTATGAAAGTAACTTATGATACGAGTTATGTTCGACCTAGAGAAATTCCGAAAATGAAATAGAGATATCAAGCAAAAATTAATACTAGAAAGAGAAGCCTACTGGGATGATGTGATCAGCGTCTCGAGCTATGGACAATCATGATCCACCACAGGGTTTAGCAACTCCGCCAACAACTGACACTACAACAACTTTATTTCCTAATGGACGAGGCAACAATGGACCAATTGCGAAAGGCAATAATATCGTTACAGTGTGATAAGACCGCTGGAGTTGGCCAAGTTATGAGAGTGTTGCTCTCTCAGATTTGGCGATCAGAGAGAGCATAACAATAATTGCACCTATTTTGAAAATAGGCGACAGTAACTAGTATATGAGCTATCTAGGTATAATCTGCTATTAATTGTTGGGAAGGTGTTCAGAGAGCTCGTGAGTAGACAAGCCAAGAAAAGAAGATGGTATGTAGACCCAAAAAAGATTTTGTAGATGATATCTTCGTGCTACGCCACCCGATGGAGGAGCGTATTAGATGTGGAAAGAGTGCGATTGTTGTTTTTTATTGATTTCCTGTCTTCTGTCCCTGTTTTCGACTGTATGCACTGGCTCTCACTTTGGGCAGGTTTAACCCATTAATTAGTGAACATATTCCGTTAAAAGTTATTAAACTCCCTCAGACGTTTTACGATGGTTCTTATGGTTACGCAGTTATTTGGAGCCGGTGATACAGAAGAATAATGTGGCATTTACCGCCGAAGTACAGGAGCGTGTGTTTATATTAGACAAGCATTAGTTACATGTGGAAGAGATAAAATTTTACAATCTAGGCCGAAATCCGCCTCTTTGGAACGCTTATCTTGCCAATCTTGTGTAGGGCTCCGAGTCTTGGATACTGTTCAAGTTGGAAGTCAACTTCTACATGTTTCCCTGCGAGGTCGTATTGAAAATGAAGTAATTCGTTAAGATATGATGATCACTGTACAATATATACAACAAATATCATACATACATATGTACAACATATCTGTGAAATGAAAAGTGAAATAATTCTTCACAAACTTTTGTGGCGAACTCGGCCGTTTGTATGGAAGATATAGAAAAGAAGTTCCAAAAAAGACATGAACCAAAATTATAGAAAGCGATCTGAAAAATAATGGACTAGTATTGTCCGAAGCCAGAATAGCTGCGGCCGATCGACAACAACGTATTGATTCAGAACTAGAGGCCCCAAGTGGCAGCTATGGATTGATGATGATGAAATAGTCGCGACTGGCTGAACGGCGGTACAAAGCGACACTAAGGGAAAAAACAGAACTAGTCTAGGGCCGTATTAAACAACACCTCCCTCCTAAAGAATCGGCTACAAGGATGTACATAATTGTTATTCCATTTGAACAACTTGTGTTTTTTGTGTAAAATTATGTTTCAAATGAAATAGCACTGTTTCTACCCAAATTTCCACGGTAACCCTCTACGGGTTCATTCCAAATTTGGTAACTCCTGTGATTCCAATAGTCTACGGCTAATAAACTGAGATACTGATCACAGCTATTTCAGTCTACTTTGGTGGCCTTACACCTTGAAGTGTGATGCATGTGCCGGGAATTCACAGACTAGGGGTGTTTTTCAAAGCTTGAATGTTTCTTACTTGGAATAGTTTATGGTTACACTTTTACAGCTTTATTTATAGCTTCAGCTGCGAGACTTTTCCCCGATACTTACTCCACTTAACTACATCAAGAATCGCTTAGAATAATTAGAATAGTTTATGGCTAGGAATCGTTGAGCATCTTCAATCCATCTTTTGTGACCTTACAATTTCAGCTGCGATACTTTTGCACTAACTCCACTTAACTACACCAAGAAATGCTTCGAGTAAATACGGAACGATTACCAATTCAACGTCAACCTGTATTATTTTCTTGATAATTAATTTGATTCCGGTTTAGTGAATTAATTCAAAAGAGAACAGCTCCATGATCCTAACGAAATCCTACTAACTGCCCTTCTTTTATTGATTAATAAACTGGACTAGATTAGTTCTATTTTATTTACACTACCTAATACCTAACTGTACTTTTTACTTTAAATAAAAACAGGTAAAATACTGTATTTTGTAACTTGAATTTTACCAGTACCCAGATCTGGATCTTGGCTAGCCTAGTTATGGTAGATGCAGGATGTTGATAAGCCCAGCCAAGGGAAATTTAAAAAAACAGAAACATCATCAACCGAACAAAGAGAATGACTTGAAACAATAAGTGACTTTATTTTAAAATTAAAATTGGTCGAACATAAAAACCAAACCACAAGTATATATTTCGAGGTAGTTTCATCCTGTCTTATTTGTTTGTTTATATGACGCATTCGGACATAAATTTATTTTATTTTATTAATGCAAAAAATACAAAACATTAAGTTATTGCGGCTATTATCTGAGAAAAATTTTAACATAACCTGTTTTGTCTTTACTTAAATGCCAGATGATATCAAAATACTTTTGCAATATGTTTTTTCAGATCAGTAAGAGTTATTTAATTTCAAAATAAACATTAAAAAACGGTATGGATATATATGGATATTGTCTTTAATATATAAATTGTAATTTAATTCATTTGATTTAATACGCGGGAAATCGGAAGATTGAAGATTGTTTTATTTTAATTTGAAACATACATACTGATGTATGAATCCCGTACTCGCGTTGCCTATATATTAATGCAAGTACAACAGAATAGTACTAATAAATTAATTTGTAAATTAAGATTGTACTAAGCATATCTAAGGTAAGATGTAATTAATTAAAAAAAAATGATTTACTGATTAAAAACATTTTTTCTCAGCTTCAGAATTTTTCTGTTTTCAAAACAACTGTTCAATTCAAACATTCATTCCATTCATTTACGGTTATATATAATATCAGAGATATCATAGATAAGTAAGTGCTAAGATGAAGGACTGAGAGTTAAAATTAAACGCAACCATTACAGAAAACAGTTATCAGAATTTATTGGTACATTTGATGTTAAACATTGAAGGAAACACTCTTATTTTTCTTGGAAAATGAATGCTAAAACTATAAATAGTTTACAGCAGGTGCGTGCAAACTTTCTTCAATTTTTGCGGTATGGGCTTCCAGATTTTAGGCCGACGTTTCGCAATCGTTACAAATTGCGTCTTCGGGGCTGGACCTTCCCTAATCGGATTATCTTATTTAATACACAAATGATAGTTGCTTAGGACCTTGCTAGTTCAGATTTTTTGAATAATTGAGCGAAGGGCGATATGTCAAATAGGATTGATCTTATAACGATTGTCTTTGTTGAGATTATTTCAGTCTTTATAAATCTCTTGATGTTTTTTTTTCACCACATAGCCTTGAAGAGTAGCTTAAAACTTGACGTTATAAAACTGAACACTGTGGCAGGTATGCATCCAGAATTCAGCCAAAGCTGACTAGACCGGGTGTCCTGTGTCCATATCCCACACATTTGACTGAGTCCTTGTACATACCTGTTACTTTTAACGAATACCTTTTTGCTTCAGGGTTAGGAGGCGCCTGAGATATTTTCCTATGTGATTTGAATATACTTTGATATGTATTGTGTATGTTTGTAGGAATGTTTACTGTGTACTTTGATTTTGTGTCTTATAGTAAACTTCATATTTTGGTATATAATGCGGTCCGATGTCCTTGAAAAAAGGGGAGAATTTTAGGGAAACATTTTCGTAGGTTCTTTCGAAACATGTCTTATATATTTCCTTTTTATATAGATGGGTATTGCATCTCATTACTTATTTTGAGGGTTTTTTTATGTATGTCCTTCAAGCTATACCCATTTCGAGGTTATTAGTTTATTCTCTAAGGAATGTGGCTTGGATATGATGAAGACACTCTAAATGAAAGAATTGGAGACGGATAGTTTTTAGGATGGGTCTTGATGACGTAGCCTGAAGACGTTTGCCTTTGTGTTATGATTTCCTGTAGACTTGATATCCTAGTTAATAATTATCCTTTCGTCGAACTAAAACGTCTAAGAAAGCAATTTCGGAATAATCGTCAGTCTCAATGGTTAATTGGATGTTTTGGTGTTCAGAATTCAGGTGAGCCAGGAAATGGTTGAGTTTGTCTATTCCATTATTTAAAATAACAAAGGTCTACATATTTAAAACAGGTGGAAAGTTTTAAAAATGAGATATAGGGAAACCCATGGCAGTATGGATGTTTTTTCATAAAACATTGCTTGGAAATGGAAATATGTGCATGAATGTTGTGTTTTATGATTTTATGATATAGGAAATAGGTGTCTTAGTACATTTCTTTATTTTTTATTAACTTAATATTACTATATACTTGCATAAGTTTATGGTACATAAGCTACGGAGACTTTTGTTTAGCTTAAAAGATTCAGAAGTGAAAAAAAATTGAATTGAAAGACAAAAATCTCTGGGTTAACCGAAAGAATTCGAAGAAAGTAGAAGTTGAAATTTATGGAATTTTCAGAGGAAATTGTTAATGATTACATTTGATTTACAAACTGCTCATGATAATTTTGTAAAATTCGTGAGAAACTACACAGAAACAATTAAATGGAAAACCCTGCAGTAGCTCACCGGATATCTCTAACTTCGATGACATGTTTTCATTAATGTCTCAACCAAATATTTTCCATAAATAACAAAAATTGCTTGATTGGTTCAACTCTAAATTGTTTTTTCTCCTATGTTACTGACCCCAACTTCTTGAAGTTTGGTTCTTCTTTTTTATTGTTCAAACCCTGTTTCTCAAAGCCTAATCTATATGAACTGATATAGTACTAGCATCAGCATATCAGATGGACCAATAAATACCCAATCTGAATGAGTCTAAGAATCCAATATGATGCTACAAATAACAATCGCAGGCTTCCCACATATAATAAGTTCCTACATAAAATTGGCGAAATGCGAAAAATCTTATCTATACAACCACTATTTGGTTTAAATTCTGTTTGCTCTCCTTGGCTTATTCCTTTGAGAACTCTTTGAAGTTTTATTTACATAATTTAAACAGTTTTACGATAATTTATAAGATACATACAATTTTATAGGTTTACAGATTATTAAATTTTCTGATATGTTATCTAGATTTTACCAATTTTTTGACCATTTGATACAATGGCTAATTTATGGCATCAACGTCGTTAACGTTTATCCATTAAACAATATCAACATATATTCTTGATGTAACATTTAACTTTTTTTATCTTGTGTTGAACATACGGTTAAAACCTGATATTTTTCAATTTTGGAATAAAATCCGTATATATTTTTTTTTAATTGTACCGCCTTTTTCGATAAAACGTATTTGAAGCATATTATGCAGATATTCCCATTGGGTGCATCTATATAAATGGATATTAAAAGTCATCTGGGGATTTACATTAAGTTCCAGAATTAATATTCAAAGACTGCTAAAAATATGAATGTATAGCGACACGATTCTTTAACTACTTTAGTAATAGGAAACCCACCACTACATTCCTTACATGACAACATTCCTCCCAAATCGTAATAAATGAACATCCTTTTATATAGTAGTGCTTTAGATTCAAGTATACCGAATCTGATATTAAGAAATTTGTTTACCAGTATAAAAACATGTTGTCAATTATGAGAAAACTTTAAACTGCTGACAAAATAATTAATTAATAATTATTATTAGAGTAATAAATCAGTAAATAAAAAAACGTATTAAAAACAAAATATTGTTTACAACATTATTCTCACTTTTCTAAATCATACAATCATAACAACTATTATATTAATACAACAGTGTTTTTGATGTTATTTTGTTTTGAATAAGTCGTTAGTTAATAAATAAACGGAAACAAATGCCGCGCTTGATTTGCGTTGCCCTGAAGGTACATGATGAAATAGTATTGAATATTTTGAAAAGTATCTTTGGTATCTGAAATATGTTAGATAATGTCTACCTTAAGTTAATTGAAATTTTTCGTTGCTATATAACAAAAATTTACATTAAAAATTTGAATACCTATATGAAATTTGATGATTTATAATGTCCTCATTTATGTTACTGAACAAAATTAAAATATGTTATGTGTCTAGTCCATACATTGAAACTTTTCCTAATTCAAAATATGTTGTTAATTTATTTTACAAACATGATACATATTCTATTTACAAATCATATATTTTAAAAAATATCTAAAATTTATATTTACTAATGACATCCTCTACTCAATTCGCATATTAAAAAAACCTTAACCCAAATAAACTTTAAAATGTTACAAACGCATTGTGAATATTAATGCGTATAATTAAAAATAAATACATTTAAAGTGTGAAATGAAAAATATAGATTATATTTAGTTTAAATATAATATTAGTTCTATTTACCTTTTTGATTTTCTCCTTTTCACTTTGCACAAACTATAAATAAAATAAATATCACACCTTCCCGCACATTTTTTTACTATTAAATTCACGTTAAACTTTTGTTAAAATTTATTTACCAACAACAATTACTGTTTTTTAATGGACCTTGAGATATCTATGGTACAGTTTATAACCTGTTCTTTGGAAAATTCGTAATGATTCGGTGATTGAATTTCATTAACCTGACAATATCAAAGCTACTCGAGACTGCAGTGTACCACTTCGAAAAATTATTTTAAGTATAAGAAATGGTTTTACAGATGGGTTCCCCCTTTACCAGCGAATTCGGAATTTGACATTGGTTTTTCATTTTATTAACGTGTAATAGTCAATTAACCAGAAATAATTCCACTAATCAATTAGCATAGATACTTTAAGATGATTTCAAATATATATTTTTTTAAAATTGTATATGCCTTATTTCAGTTTCATAGTGTCTACCTCTACCTATAATTATTATATTAATATATACAGTTTTCTGTTTCTATCAGTGAATACAGTCATACCAATAGGAAATGGTATAATAAAGTCAACTGTCAATAGTCTCATACGACATCTAGTGATATTATTGATAGACTCTTTCTTTTCAGGGAGATTGTAAGAATCGTAAGTATCATTTTTAAAAATCGGTATTCATCTTGTGTTTAAATAGTAGTTCTGTGTCTGTATGTTTTATTTTAGGTATAATAACTTTTTATTTAACTGATCATATTAAGATTTTTAATTCAAGAAAAGTTTCTAGTATTTATTTTTGAAAAAAACTCATAATAGGTTATGTTACATGTTTTGTTATCTTAATTTGTTGTAGATTCATCAAGCCAGATTTATATTATATATTTTGTTCTTTTTCAGACAATCATGGGGAAGATTATGAAAGCCGGAAAAGTCGTGTTGGTCTTAGGTGGCCGATACGCTGGCAGAAAAGCCATTGTAGTAAAAAATTATGATGATGGTACTGCAGACAAACCCTATGGACATGCCCTGGTTGCTGGAATTGATAGATATCCCCGTAAAATTCACAAAAGGATGGGCAAGGGAAAAATGCACAAGAGAAGCAAAGTAAAGCCTTTTATTAAGGTAAAATTTTCTTATAATAACTGTGACTTTGTGTTAAATGTTTCAAACAATTGTTTACTTATTTTGAAAAACGGTAGCTTAATTAATGTCAAAAATAGCTATTTTAAATGATTTATATATAATTTTAGACATTGAATTATAACCATTTGATGCCCACTCGTTACACTGTAACTGATCTTACTGATGTGAAGATCACTCCAAAGGATTTGAAAGACCCAATGAAGAGGAAGAAGGCTCGTTTCCAAACAAGAGTCAAGTTTGAGGAAAGATATAAACAAGGCAAAAACAAATGGTTCTTCCAGAAATTGAGGTTCTAAGTTTATGTTGTTAAGGTTTAATAATAAAAGGTAACTTAAATATAGTGGTTTTATTTTAACATACTGTGTTCAGAAAGTAATAAACTGTTTTACAACTATATCAAAATAATAAATTCAAAGTTTCTTTAAAGGTATACATAATTTATATCATATCAAATCATAAAAGTTGGGTTATAGTTTTGCATTTGACTATATATATTTGTGATTGTATTTTAATAAAACACTTCATTTATTTACAATATTTATTAATTAACTAGATTATGGACGCAAATAACAGTATATAACAAATCAAGCATTAAATTAAAAAAGTAATGCAATGAAGTTTCTTGATCACAAAAAAGGAGGGTACAAAATGTTTTTATTTATTTTATAATAAGTTAATATTTATAAATTATCTATATAGATCTTGACAAAATTTTCCAATGAGATAAAAAATTAATTCTACATAAATTCAAAAATTAGTGAATGCATCATTCGTGAATAAATATTGAATCGGTGAAAGAAAAAACAAGATAATTTCTTTTCATATTAAAAATTAGGTAATACTATTAAGTACTGCATCAATATTTAAAAATATTTACACCACTTTTAAGATTCTGTAACTAAATGTAGAAAATATATATTGTTTTAGCTTCTAGAAAAGCCTGTAAATCTATAGTTATTAGCCGGAAATATATATTTTTTATATACACAACATGACTCAATCGCACATTATCTGCCTTTAAAAAAATAACAGAATTTATAATTGATACAGCCGAAATTAAAATCCCTAATCCGACCAACAACTAGTATATCAAGTCCATTGTTAAAGAAAATTTTAAATCGTAGTCACAAAAATTTCTATACACAACATTATTTCATGTCTGATGGCCTCTTCTACTCAGTCATTCCCACAGTTCATTTGGAAAGTTGTTTACCTCAGTCTGTTCTAGAATTGGATTGCCATCAACTGCATAGGAAATTCGAATTCTCATTTTTAAGATGTTCTAGAAGAAAAAAAAGATAACCAAATATTTATATAAAGTCTGAAATTACAAAAATTATGCATTTAATAATCATATGATTTGAAAAATTAATAATATATTGACTGAAATGGTGAAGCACTTACAATTCATGACGATTTAATGCTATAGGCCAAAGTTTTGTCATAATGGTAAATTAACTACATTTCGATTATTATTGATTTTAGTACCGGATATTAAAATAATGGGCTATTTTATGCTTGCTTCCAATCAAATTTAAGTGACATATTTTTTGTTGTCATTTGCTGAAGTCTACTGTTCTAATTAAATCAAGGAACAGTATTATTGAAAATTATTGAGTGCTATAGCAGGGAGACAATGATGGGCGTATAGGATTCGATGTTTTAGAAGTGATGATTTTGATACAAACTAACTATTACGGGATATTGTAATTAGAAGAATTAATGCGAACTAAGAAATATCCTTAAGATACCTGTAATACACCAATTCTAATAGACGTCTTTGTAACCTCATTATTATTTAGTTTTATCGATGCCTTAGTTTACTACATTAAGCTGTAGACACCAACTGACGTTTGTTGGGTAATTTGTCGGAGATATAGGGTAAGGAGGTGGTTACGACAATTAACGACCGCTGTAACAGGGCGGAATGTGTCGTTTCGATTTGGATTGTAGGGATTCCCGATTTGCTGGACATAATATGGAAGCATTCTTACATTTGAAGTATTGTTACATAGCGGGACAGATATGATTCTAGATATTCTAAAAAATCTGTCTGGTGACGTAAAGTATTTACATTATAAAGGTTCCATTTACTTTAAAATATCATTGAACCGGCAGTGTAATTAACTGGAAAGGTCGATTAAATGTGCTCAAAATCTCCCAGCAGTAAAATATTAGCATACACCATTAGTACTTCGATTCATATCACATGCATTTTATACAGGAATTTGAGGGAAAATGGGCAAACGAAACGGACGAAGGTTCAGACAGTGGTCACAAATAACTTAACTATAATTGTAAGGTGTTCAGACGGGACAACGCATACATTCCTTTGATCGTTTCTTCAGGACGGAGGTGCTCCAGACATGATTTGTTTTTATTAATTTTTTTCATAAGTTTCGTATACAGCGTAGGATACCGGCAACCGATTCAATAAGTGACCATGCTTGACCAATAGTTTTAATGTAAATTAAATGTTTGCTTTTAAATCCCATGTCTCTCATATCAGGTTAATTAGATATAAAAAAAATCCATTTTTGTCTTTGAAGTAAACAGTTGGGAAGCATAACTCAAAGGTTATTGACTACTTTTTTTTATAGATTATGTCATCCCTTTTTATTCACTATGTTCAATAGAGTTAATGTAGACGTAAATAGTATTGACTTTAGAAATAAATTGTGCATTGAAAAGAATTAATACAGTATATATTTTAAGTGAAATTGTTTAAATTTTAAAATAAGCCAGGTTTCAAGGTAACAATTGAAATAATTTAGTTGAATAAAAAAATCCTTTCTCTCAATATTTCAAGTCATTCTCACTTTTAACTTAAAACTACCAATTATATAAATATTCCAAATGACATAAATAGTACTTACATGTCCTGGATTTGTAATTTTTAAGACTTGTGTAACTACTCCATTTGGAGAAATTGCTGTATCAGACGGGGAAAGCATTTGAATCTGGAATGTCTGTAAAATAAAATAATTTTTCCACGTCTTATTTATTGGATATTAATAAACATTACCTTAGGAACCGCTGCTTGAAACAAAAAGTTTGACATTGGGAACAAAGAGTTATTACTTGCTGTTACATTTATGGTGACAGTATTATTCTCTTGGACACCATCAAATGAAAATATAATCTTCAGTCCATCTTTTTCAAAGGCTGTCAATGGCGGTATACTTTTAGTTTGAGTTTCAACAGGACCGCTTGTGAAGAGGTCATCTAGTAAAATTGTTACAGTGATTATTAAAATTAAGAATTTCATATTTATTAAATACCAGTAAGGAAGTTTGAATTCTGATTATTGATCACAGGTAGAAAATTTGCGTTATTATTTTCAAGGATTAATCCCATATTGTTTGTATCGTTAGAAATCGGAGGTCCATCATTGAGTGGCCCTAGACCTAAAAGATCTAATAGATCTTGATTATTGGTATTCGAGATTGTTGTCGCTTTCGATGGTTCAGATTGCGGTTTGATAATGTCTAACTCTTCAGAGCCTCCCAACAAATCGAGTAGCGCATTCTAAAATTATTTTGAAAAATGTACTATAGAAAAAGTATTATTGGATTTAAATGTTCCGTTCCATAAAACAATACTAACTGATTCACTAGGTATATGCTGTGGACTATTTTCTTGAGACTGTGGTTCTAAACCATCTATATCACCATTGGTGTGAACATTTTCATCTGTTTGACGAATAACTTCCATAGGTGGCATTCTAATTTAAAAAAAAAAATAGTAGAATACAGAAACAGGAGGCAATATATGTAGTCATAATTTGGAAGCATTTAAATTTTGAATAAGAAATACCTTTCTAACAAAGCAGGTCTTAAGTGACCATATTTCCCAAAAAGCTGAGTAAATTCAACACCTCTCTGTTGCAATTCAATATGCAAACTTGAACAAAATGAGCTAATGATCTGTTGTATTTTGCTAAAATCATAAAAAAATATGTTCAAACAGATTACAAAATTTCTGTTTAACTTACTTGGTGGTATTAGTAAATCTAGTACTCAACTTTGTTAAAGACATGAGGGCATACTGTTTGGTAGTAGATGTATTTTGTGGAGACCATAAAAGCCTAAATTATTTTGATTAGTTCAGTGACATTTAAAATATTCAACTATATATATATACCTCTGATATATATCAATAACTTGTTCTTCTGATGGTGATTTAAAATCATAATCTTCTTCCGGAGAGGCTTGCAATAGTAAATCACCATATTCTCCTGTAGAGAACCATATTTTAAAAACTTTATATAAATTGTAAAATTTAAATATACCTATTGCCCATACTCCCACTTGAGTTAATGGTTGCCTGTTCTGAAGATCTTCTGATAATGCTTTATACAACTGCATAGCCATATAACCTTGCTGACTTGTACTTTCTGATATAAGTTGAATAGTTGAAGCTATTACATCATCACGGACATAATTTCCTGCCTATAATTAGAGATATTCTATCAAATGTGACCAATATATATATAAAAAATAATATAAATATACTTACAGCAACTAAAACTTTTAATAAAGTATCCAGATGCCATCGTTTATTTGGGGCAAATCTTTCTGCTGCTAAAACAATACTACTAGAACAAGGTGCTTTGAACTCTGGATCTGCTTTCTCCAAAAATGTCAGCAAATCTTTAATCATTGACCTAATGTTTTGAGAGTTAACTAAAGCAAATGATAACTCCATAGCTCTTCTTCGAATTGAAACATCAGGATCTAGATAATACACATTTTAAAAATGGTTTAAAAGGAATATACAAGAAATGTTCACCTTTAAGACATTCCAAAATAGTGGATCTGTGTCTCTGAACTGCAGATGTATCAACATGAACTGTTCTTAACAATGTGTTTAAAGCTACATATCTGATATTCTTATCATTATTTAGCAAAAATCTTCCCAGTATGTTTACTGCCAGAACCTACAATATCAAGTTTATATCTGATATATATTTTCAAAATATAAATTTTCTTACCCTTAATCCACCTTCAGATTTGATATCCATGATAGATAAAACAGTCTCATACAAAATAGTATTTCCAACATTTTTACTTGTTTCAGTATTGGTAGCCACTTGTGCTAAAATGTCATTCATTGCCTCTGAAGTATCCGCATCGTTTATACCAAGTATTCTAAGAAGTTTCAGAATTTTCACCTAAAAATAGATACATTTTATGAAAAAACATGTTTATTATGATATTGAGAAAATACCTGCAAGAATGGGTCACTAACACCAGAAACATCATGTTCAGGAGAATAACCAGCCAAAATAAGATTTTTCAAAATCCTTACCAAATTAGGTACGATCTGAAACAAATATATATAATTGCAATCATTAAAACATTTAATAAAATTTATAATAAATTAAATATTTTTGCTAGCTATAAATTAAAGATAAAAACTTTACAATATACCTTCTTAAAATGATTTAAGGTATCTGGGCTATTTTCACACATTTCTGTTATTAAAGTAACACCAGTTATAAGGACTCCATGATTTTTTTCTGATAACATACTTCTGGTAGCTGGTAAAAATATTTCCATCAATTCTGGTACTCTGAAAATATAATTGCAAGAATAATTAAGTTTACATAGCATCTTTATATGTAATTAATATATTTAAATGATATTTTATACTATTATTATATTTTATTACCTTTTGATTATCCTGTATGCACATAATGCAGCCTTTTTCCTAATATATGCATTTGGTGATTTCATTAATCTTTCTACTTCTGCTGCAAGGTCACGTGCCATTTCTGGCGAAGCAATAGCACCAAGTGTGCATAATGCTAAACCAACTACAAACTGGGTTGTTGAATTAAGATCACTGAAAAATAGTATTAATTTTTCTCTGAAAATATTTAAATATCAAAATTTTACTTTTTTAAACAGTTGGTTATTAAAAGATGTACATCCTGCCTTTCATCTAACAATAACATAGCTCCCAAATATCCTATTCTTTTATCTGTAAATCGAGAGCTAGCAATTAGCTTCAAACATTCTAGTTGACCAAAATGAGCAGGATATCCCAGCATATGAATATACAGAAGTTTGGCTATGTTGCGACATCTAAAATTATAAATAATAAGTTGTGAAACATAACAAATTCAAAGTAAAAATATATAATAAATAACTTGAAATAGTAATATAAAATATTAATTGGAACATAATTTGATTGTCCATAAAATAGGTTAAATGTTAAATCTGAAATTAATGATGTGGCTGCATTAAATGAAAGATAACAATGTATATTCATTTACAATTGATCAATTATATTAGATTCATTGTATGAAATTAATTATTTTGAATATTAAGTGTAGTTATAAAACAAATGATTTTTGTTATACTTTACCTCCAAACTGAATCTTCTTCACGAAATGTGCTTCTTATATATGCACATTCTTTATTAACTACACTACGTTCTTCAGCAGCAGTTCTTGCAGCACGAATTTGTCTTATCAAGTCCCTAAGCCGCATAGGTGTAGGCATTCGAACTATAAATTAATTAATATAATATTATACTGATACTGGACAATACTACATACCCCTTTCAATGGCCTCATTAACAACTTGTTTAATTGTGGCCATGTTAAAAGCCGGATTGAATCTAAAATGTAATTATTATTAGTACATAACTACTTTTACATTTAAAATACATTACCCATGTTCTGAGGCATTCATATTAGTTCTTTAAAAACAGACAAATTTACTCAGGCTAACAGTAGGTTAAGCAACACACGCACATTTAGAGATTATTTAGCCCTTATTTGGTCTTAGAGGCTTTATTAAGGCTTCTAAGCAAAATCAAGTTAAACAATTCTTTAAAAAGGGGTCCAAACACGAAAAAATTCACCTGTATTTTGCACCTTGCTTATTTGACAGCTGACATAAATACACTGCTTTTTATAAGTAATTTCTTTTTACCGAACAATATAAACTAATTTTAAAGGTATAATATATCACGACTATATAAAATAAAACACTTTAATTATAAAGAAATGTAATGTTAGTATCTATCCATTGATTTGACATAAATATGCAATATGGCAGGCAGTGACGTCACGTGACAAGTGGATAGTTAATTAAATCAAGTTTGAATTTTAATATTCTCACTTTGAGGTGGACACGTATGTTTACGTCATAAATAAAGTTTCATATGACTTGGACAAATTTAACAAGCTTTTGCCTTTTGAAATATATATGTATATGGGTTGTTTGGAATTGATTAGTACTTTTGTCTTTTTATTTCTTAAATTATGAAAAAAAGAACAAGGGAAATTAGATATTTTACCTTCTGTTTGCTTCAGGTGGTAAAACACTCCAATCAGATTCATAGTATGGATACATATTTCTTTTATTTACCCTATAAATGTCTTAAAACCTAGAATATACTTTGACTTGGCTGTTTTTTGATAAGGCAGTATGTGTAACTATTTCATAGATAAGAACATTTATCAATTTTATTTTTACCTGTCCTGTTTATATATCATGTAAAGTGGTAAAATAAGTAAATATGTTATCAGACAATGTAGCACACAAAGGGAATTTGCAAATTATAGATTTAGAAACATAGTGATTTATTTAACATATTTCATATTCAATAAAAATATATAAATGCATAAAAAGTTACTTAAAATAATGCAAGACTAGGTGATAATGTCTATAAACAAACCTAATATAAAAATATAGCAATATTTTTAATTTGGTTTGGTACAGCTATTACTGTTAATATTGTTGAGGTGGTTTGATCAAATTGGGACATTCCTTATAACAGAATACCTTCATTTAAATTAGAAAGCTCTAGGTTTCTTCACTATTTCTAGGGGGTCTTATAAAGGTATTTCTTTTAATACAATCTACTAACCACCTAATACCTTCATCAACACCCTCCCTATAAAGAATATTTTAAAATAAAATATATCTGATATAATAAAAATTTACCCTGTCAAAGCAGATACAGGCATTACCATACAATCCCTTTTTCCAATTAGATGGGCATTTTTATTAAAAATAGGTTTCACTTCTCTGACACCCATACAGTCTGGAAGATCTTGTTTATTTGCTAACACTAACAGAGGTACACCTTGTAAATTTTCATTTGCTATCATCTTATCTGAAATGCCAATTTTATTAACTCTTATTATGAATATTAAACATACTAACCAAATATCTCCTTTGATTCATCAATTCTATCTCTGTCTGAAGAATCAACTATATAAATAATGGCATGTGATTCCTCATAATACTAAAATTCCATTATTATAAATTTTTATTCGCTCCAAATATTTTTAATTACCTTATCCCATAATGATTGTAACTCACTTTGCCCACCTAGATCCCAAAAATTTAACTGAACACCTCCAACATCTATTTTTCCAATATTTAATCCAACTGTTGTTGTTATCTTTGATGGATTTATACCTTTATAATTTTTAGTTAATTTTGTTTTAGCTGCTTCCAAATATGTCTAAATGTTGTTTATTATACATATGTGCATTAATATTTTAAAATAAAATACATACCGTTTTACCCGCATTATCTAAGCCTAGAATAAGGACACAATATTCATCTTTCTGGACCATGTATTTATAAAAACCGTATATAAGGGTATACATTTTAAGAAGTTTAATAATTTTTTCTATGTTTAATAACGATACATCATTTGAAGGGTTAGGTGATTACCTATTGTTTTCTTCTTTTGTAAAATAAAATTGTTAGCTGAAAAACATTGTTTTTACTTAATTGGTGATGATGATGTTTAATCAGAGATTATAGTACAACGTTAATGCAACAGAATCAAAAATAATTATTAAAGGTAAAATCTAATTATTTAAAGGCCGACTTCTTAACTACTGTGTTGGCATCAGTTGGCATAATATTGGGTTGCCTAAAAAAGGTTAAGGTTAATGTTGACATTTATATTTATAGTTATTTTTAGAACATTACTAAAATTACATAGGTATAAGAAAATGGTCTTTTATAAATAAACAATATATAGTAGTGACAACTATTTGTAACGGCTGCAAGTTTGTTGACTAGAGCTAATGAATGTATTCATATTATTTTGTCTGTTTAATTGTGATGCTAGGATATACATTTTATTTACTACATAGGTCCTAGATATCCTTTTTCGTGTAGTGTCTTGTTAAGTAATTGGTATGTCATTATTCCGATGGCTTCTTTAAAACTAAAAGAGGTTTTTTGTATACTACATTCTCTGTTATTGTTTGTAAGTAATTAGCATATTTTGTGGAATAATATATATTTAAATTATTTCATTGTAGATTTCAGGATTAATTCTCCTTACGCTTTCTCCTTATTTACTTTTTAAATTGTTTAATCATTATGCATTTATTCCATCAAATAGTGTTGGCCCATTTTTCGTAATATTTTTCCTTGGCATTATTCATTTATTCGTTACTTGGTTGGGTATTAAAGGACCGACAAGAGAGCATAATTTTCACATAGTTTTGGTAAGAAATGCTTTTTATGAATCTCTGTAAAATATTCTTTGGAATTAAAATTTTCCTTTAATAATTTAATTATATATTTTTAGTTTATGATTTGTACCTTCATATTATTAGTATGTGAATTTAGTGTTGGTGTTTGGTCAGTTATATTATGGGATGAGATTCCAATTGCATCTATTGATTTGATGACTAAGTTATTTGAAAATTTTGATAACAATAAAAAACAATGGAGTAAACTTCAAAACAAGGTAAGTTTTTGTTATTACCGGGTTGTGTAGATTACTTAAAACAGGCAGCGTGGCCGAGCGGTCTAAGGCGCTGGTTTTAGGCACCAGTCCGAAAGGGCGTGGGTTCGAATCCCACCGCTGTCAACTTTTTTTAAATTCTATATTAGAAATAATTGAATCTAATTTTTTTTAAAGGACTATAATATTGCTGTTTTTAGTTACATTGCTGTGGTCTAGATGGCAGTGAACACTTTAATGGTACTAAATTTATGCACCCAACATGTTTTAGTACTGATAGTTTAAATCACACCACTGCTATTTTCAAAGAAGGTTGTAAAAAACCTTTACTCAAGTATACCAAAAGTATAATGATAGATGGTGTAATCATTGGCTTTGCGTGTTCAATATTTCAGGTAAAGCAAATCCATAATTCTGTTTTCAACAATAATTCTATTTATGTGCATTTTAAATTTTATCTTTTAGAAATACTTTTTGCTAAATAATATATTTCTATAATATTTAGTAGCTTTTCGTTTTCGGTTCATCAATCATCATTAATTTTGTTAGGGTCATAGAAAATACTCTTATTTTTGTTTTGAGTTTATTTTAAGTAAAGTGGAGAAAGTGTACATTATTTTTAAAAATATAAAACCCAAAAATATCTGATTGTTATTATTTACAATAAGGATTATCATATTCACTTATTTTACTATTGTTTGTTGGCAGTAATACTAATTTTGTAAATAATTAATGTATATGAAATATACTCATTAAGAAAAATTTATATTCTTAAATTAATTTTATAAAATCGTAGAAGTTTGTGACTGTTTGTAGTGGCAATAACATAAAATAAGACTGCATATTTATATTTTGAATATTTGAATCATTATTTACTGAAAAGTCCTTGTATTTACATAATATTTTCTTTTTATAGGCTTTGGGTATATTTATATTTTATTCGTTCTTTAAAACATTACGTGAAGCAAGAACTGAACGTGTTGCTCGGATGGCAGCTACGCAAAGAGAAATGTCTACGACAAGCGCCGGTCAAATACAACCGCAAATCTATGTTCCTGTAGCTGCAGCACCTCTTAACACTGCAGCTCCAACCTCAGCATCTATGCCTAGCACTTCTACTGTTGTTGACAATGATAAAGCTCCTGCTTCGCCTCCTGTAAGCTCGCCATGAATATTATTTTTATTTTTTGTTGGTTTATTAATTCTTCATTCTCATTTAGTATTAAAAAGATGCTTTGCTTTACTTGCGCCACTTTAGTGGATCTGTGCAATACATTTAATTCAACATATGTAAATTATGTAATTCATTAATTGTTTCATAGCTTTGAATCTATCACTTTTTTGGATAATAATTTCGTTTATTCTTTTTTATTTCAATTATAAAAACTGACATGTACTTTTGTAAATTATTCAAGGCAAGTATTATTCGAATAACAATAATTAAATGTGCCTTATATCATGAACAAGTGTCAAATAATTGATGATTTAACTAAAACCAGTTGGAACAGTCTTTTTAATAATTCAGATTTAGTGTATATTAATGTTCTTAGAAACACTAACATAGTTTATAAGTTGTATTGCAAACATTCAACATTATGCTGATGCGTATTATGAAATGTAACATTAGTAATTTAGTTTTTTTTTGTTCATTTTATTTATTTTTATTATTTTAATTTTTTTATAACGGTAATATTTGATTTGTGCCTTTTGACATATTTAAAATAATATTTGTAGTTCAAATTCCTTCGGAGCTTGCTGAGTTCTTATTGAGATTTAACTTAAAACAAATGAAGACTTGGATGAATCTCTACTTTAGACTGTATGCTTTTGAAGGCATTTTACTCATAATATTTAAGATGAAATAAGGACACTATATTTTTGAATAATTTTTTACTACTTCTAATAGATTGTGAACGAATTGTTAACTTAATTTAAGTTTACATCTCGATTATATGTTGTGATTACTAGTCATTATTGTTTGCAACTATTTTTTCATACATTTATGCTGTTGCCAAAGTAAAATATAAAGTACCTTAGTAACTTGAATGTTTAAGTTAGATTTGGGAATGTGATATTTTTTAAGGAACAATTATTCATCATTAAAATAAGGCTATTGGCATTTTATATGCACATTTTTTTTAATAGTAACGCACATTTTGACTCAGTACTAAGTTTTCATATATAGATTTCAATATTTATATATTAGATATTCATATATTTATATTATGTAAGACATTTTTTTATATGAAATTGCAAATATAATAATAAATAGAAAAGAGCAAAAATTAGTTTTATTACCTATATTATGGAATTAATCCCAAGAAAGGAGTAATGTCTATTTTACAAAAGAATTTTTTATATTCAAAAGGTACAATTGAAATGTACTATATACTGTACTATATCTGGATAAATGATAAAGATAATCTGCCATGATTTTATGTTTATATATAACATAAATAGGATAGAATGTACAAATATCATAAATATATATTAAAATGTTAAATGTGTTAATCTTTTTCGATCGTTTTGAAATACTCCTGCATAGCCCCAAAGTATTATTGTCATAACATTGTTGCATAATGTACTTTTCGTGACGTAAAACTACCTTATAATCTATTAAGATCTTCGCTATTATAGATCGTCACGTTCTTCTCGTTAGTAGGTAATTAAAATAAACTTCAAATATGTATATTTTGATTATATAGATGTTATTATTATTATTATCGTTATATGATTTTGTACATATATTATTATATTTACCATATATTGATACTGATTGGATTATTCTTATGATTACATATATTACAAAATTACATTATATTACAAAATATAATTTCGATGGATTTTGCAGTGCCTTAATAAATATGCATTAAACTTGCGAATGATACAAAACAAGAGTTAACATTTTATGTTTTTGAATAGTATACTTTTATGTTGGTTGTACGAAGTGCTTTAGCTAGTTCAAAAAGGAAATCTATAATTTGGAAGAAAGTTCTCTTTTTATATATTGTGCGAATTTAGTGAATGTTTCATATGAACTTTTAAATGGTGTAAAAAAGTTGCTTATTGGGTAAAGTGTTATTTAGGCATAAACAAAGGTTTGTCATTGATAAGTAAACTAAGGGTATTCAATTTAGATAAGAACTATATTTCTACTATATATGTTACAGTGAACTGTACTAATAATCAATCATTAAGATTTGTTATGGAAAATGAACTACTTTTATTTTTTCTTAATTATTTTTCCAAATTCCAAAAAATTCCATAATTAATTCTATCATTATTTAATAATAAATATTTTAAAAGACCTTTTATCTTTATTGTCATTAACATTGTGTGCGATTCTAGCAAGCTAGAGAGGAAAAATCTGGGCAAACATCTTGTGATGAATTAGCTGGATTTGTGGATTAGATGAATTAGTTGGATATGTTTTAGTTTAATAGCTAGTTTAATATGTGAAATAATCTATCAATATCTGACACAACTAAAATAAAGATTGAATAGGGCCTTATAATGCTTGTCCTCATTGATGTGAAGTAATTATATCAGTCACCAGTTAATTATTGTCAGATAATTTAATGATGCCGTGATAATTGTAGTGATGATCAAACCTTACTTTGTTCTGTGCGAACTTCGGTAGTTTCTGGGTCTATTTATAGTTTGATAATTTCCTCAGCACTACATAGCATTTATATACTTTAAAATTCATATATTAATACTTACAACCAAAATGTTACTTCCCTTTCAGGAACATTGCGTTCATAAAGAAATGTAAGATTTGTATTGGTTAAAGTTTATATGGAGAAGAACTGCATACGGCTAAACTCTGTATATAATAATGTCACAAATACATAATATAACTACAAATACATAAAATTAAACGAAATAAGAAGTACATATTGACTGGCAACCAACATATAGATTATGCGATACATTTATATAACCTGCTAATAAGTGGTGCTGCCCGATCAATTTTTTATACGGTAGAGTTACTGTTTCTGCCTGACATATGCATATGCATCATTTTCTCCTGTAAATCTTGTAGTTCTCTATTTAATAAATGTAAGCGATGTAATTTCATATGTAATGCCGAGTACAGATCTGAATATTCGGTCCGAGCGGATTTGGCGCATTGATGAAAATAAGGCAAAACGTAGCCCAATTCCCTACGCACGCATGTTGTAGCCCCTTGATAGAAAGGTACTATCAGCTGTTATAATAAAAAATACCGTCATATGCGTAAATTTTATCCTGAACTATATTAAGAGCATTCGAAAATAAGAAGAACCGTGTGTCTTCTCTGTCCACAGAAGGAGAATATTCTCCCCCATTTACCTCTTTCTACAAATGTCACTTTCAGATTTATGATATAAATGTTAAAGAGTCTAATTTGAGCACGAGAAAAACATATTCTGATGAAGATATGATCGTAACTGAAACGATTCTAGAGGCCCACTGTATCATTGAACTAAAATATTATTGTAAAGGTTATTAAGATATTTCTACAAATTTATGAAATTGTCAAAAATGTTAGGAATCAAATAATATTAAAAAAAACTGCTTTCAAAAGATTACCAATAAAAGTTATTTTAAGATAGGAAAACGAATACGAATCACATATCTTTTTATCAATTTCTTTTTATTATGGATTAGTATGAGCTTTTTATAAACATACTTAAACTTTAATGAATTATAGTCCAATTTTGACCACTGGGTGATCACTGGTTCATAATTAATAAACAAAATAAATGTATCTATTTTCATTCTATAAGTAATATTCTTTTACGAAATAATGCGTTAAAATATTATAATTATCAATTTTTAATCTCTTAAAATGATTAAATATTTTTAATAATCTTATTATCTTAATATAAAACAACATATATTTTATATCAAATCATTACTATATTTAAAATAATTGATTTTGATATTTAAACTTTTGACTTTATTAGGTGACAAGGTCAATTTTGATTGTTTATTGTTATTTTTTCTCACATACAATACACATACAATAATTTTCAGATTTATCTGAGATTAACCTCATAAATTATCCAAATATATTACTCCCAGCTTAGGGGGATTTATTGAATTGTTCGCTACAGCCGCCTGGAATAAGTATGAATGTAGGGACACGTATTCGTCATTAATAAAATTTATATTGATAATGAACGTGTTTTATTAAGAGAGAAAAGTAATTCTTTATAAAAATATTTTAAAGAAATGTAAGTTATACGGGAGAGTTGGTATATATTTATTATAAAATTTACTTAAATTATAGGTTGTAATTTTGTTTAGTTGGACAGGCTGGCTCTCTCAATGAACTATGTTCATATGCTGTGATCCAAGAATTTCTACAGGGTAACTATGATTTTCACTTATATACGTTACCTTATACTTATGCGATGTTTGATGATCGTTTCGTTCGGTTTTCGCTTTCATTTTTTATCTTCTAATTTTCTAGGTTATGTGAGGTACTTTATGTCAACCGTATCACCTTTAAAGCGACAATTTGTTCACCACTTTTCAACAGGAAAACGGAAAAACATGGAACTTATCTGTGTTTGTGCAAAATAAAGCTTAATGATATAGTGGTGAATATATATAGTGCGTATAAATATATTTTGAGGGATTCGATAAAAACATTTCTAACCTGTAGTTTTATTTAGAGAAATTGGTATAGTCATAGAGTTTCTTTATGAGTATAGGACAGGGGATATTATACAGTGAAAATAGCAGAATAGTATCACACGATCGACAGTATCCATCCATTGTTTACATTCTTGTGATGTAATCATAATTGTTGATCGCAGTTTTACATCTATAATGACAGTTTGTATCTAACGTTTGATTCAAAGGCATTAATTTCAATTTACAATGATTTATTATGTTAATTTAGTTTGATTTAAGTCTTCATTCGATAAAGACGCGTCTTCATATTCTTACGGCCAATACTACCTTTTTGCTTCTATTAACTACTAACTCCTTTTTTTTTAACACTAAATTAATCGTTCCTAATCTTTTGATATTACATCTAAGAATTTATCCTTCTTAAATTAGCATTACCGTGTGTTTTTAAAAACAATTTTATTAAACAAACAATGTATATATATATATATGATATGTGAATATATATATATATATATATATATAGAAGCAAAAAGGTAGTATTGGCCGTAAGAATATGAAGACGCGTCTTTATCGAATGAAGACTTAAATCAAATTGTATAGTTAATAGTATGCTCTAGATAATATTAGGTGTAATATCTAGTGGTGAAAATTTGGTAATTCGAATGTCAAGACTTATTGAAAAACTAGTTCAAACACTCAAAAAACATTCAGACATCCTAGACGGGTGTTGCTATACACATTATAGGATAAGCAAGGTATACTCAGCTGCTCATAAGATATAGCGCCTTTTAATTGCCACAGAATGAGCTCGATAATAGGCTTTGATGGAGTGTATTGCACATGGTTACAAAATGGCGAAGAACATTGTAGGAAAGAATGGAAAATATTTTGATTAATGTATTATCTTTTAAATAGGCTTTTTTAAAGTGCAACAATTATCAGAGTACAATGCAAGCAAATACTTAAAATAAATAAAATATAATAACATATACGTTAGGTGACAAGTAATGAAATAAAAAACAAAACTACGTACCACAAAATTACGGTATATTTTATTCTTTCAATATTTACGCTTAGTTTAATTGAAAGGGGCAGAAATACGGAATCGAAGTTTTCGTGTTTTCGTGGTGAGGTTCGTCGGAAAAAGAAGTTTTTGATGAATATTCAATTTTGAATTCAGAAACGAATAACGTCGCTTATTTTAAACGTCTGTATTAATCCGACGCGAAATGCGATGAAAAGTAATTGGAAATTGTAATTGCAAACCGAGAAGAGTGTTAACAGCAAAATTCAACGACCGAATTAATGCTTCTCTAAAATGTCTTATGTTCAGCAATATAATCGATAATGCGATGAAAAACTTAAAACTTTGCAAAATATGTTTTAACATTATAACATTAAAGATTTATATCTGTTATATCTTTTGTTTGCTAAATGTATCGTAATTTGAAATAAGTAAATATTGAAATAATTTTAAAATGTTAAATAGACGAACGATGTGAATATTTGAAAATATGTTTCATTAATAGAGTTGGTGGTTGATAATATATAGTTATAGTCTATCCAAAGGAGCACTGAACATACGTCATCAAGATGCTTAATGTATTGCCCATTGATGTTTGTAAATTAGTTTTAATACCAGACAATATTTTCTTTCTCATTTTATTCCAGTTAAAAGGAAATATAATGCTATCCGATATGTTCGAACATGTAAACGAAAGCAGCAAAAGTCGTTCGTTTGTTAAATGTCTGCAAAATTCTTCAAAATATTAGTTATAACAACTACAGGTTATAAACCGGTAAACGTCGTTTTAACGCTTTGCTTGTATTTTATAAGTTTCAAATAGCTGCTTATTATTACTCTGATTGGAAATGACGAAGCCAGACATAACAGACTGCGTATTTAATCAGTTACTTCGAACATTTAACAACATTTTTATTGTTAAAATATTAAGTTGCAACGGTTTTTATTGAAAGTATTTTTTAGCGTGTTGCTGCACGGCACGGTCATTAAAATATCTCAAAAAATGAAAAATATAATCTCTGAAGGATTCTCTGAAGAGAAACGGTCCTCATACGAAGCAGGTGACGAATTAAGATGAGCTTGACGTGGTTTTTATTGGAAATATTTTTAGTGTCTTGCAGCTGCACTGAATATTAGTATGGACGCGGTCACTGAAATATCTCAAAAAATGAAAAACATAATCTTCGATTCGGGTAATGGATCAAGATCAGCTTAATGTTAACACTATCAGAGATCAAATATATAAAATGTATAAAAACAGTGAGTAATTTTTTCAATGCTAACATAATTTAATACAATTATTTTAGAGGACATTGTCTGTCTGAAACGAGATATGGTCTTTGAGGCATGTGGAGCATCCCTTCCTACATTGTTAGGTAATATAGGATTTAAATGGTGTAAAGATAAACCACGAAGAGGACTGATAGAACTTACGGAGATTGCTTTCAAAAGAATGCAATATTTAGAAGCATATAATAAACTCAAGGAAGACTTATTATTTTAATTGGTGTATTTAGATGGAACATGGATATTTGAGAATCGGATATTGGATCTCATAGCAAGATGATAAAAAGTGTTAAGACAATAAAAGTTCATGGAAAAGATAAACGTAGGAATAACAATTGGTTAGGTATTATTAGTCATAACATTTAATAATAATTAATTGACGATATGTTCTTCTTGTTCTACTTAGAAATGCTGAGTTAGAATGGTTAATAAAACCTTTAGTTTGGATGAACTCGATTAGACACTTTGAAGAGGAAATTGACAAAACATGGAATCGTGAACAAATGTCAGATAGATTGGAAATTAACAGCTTAGTTCTTCACTTGAATTAAACTTTCTGAATGTGGGATTATGATTCAATGCTGACAATTTCCAAGACTGGGTGATGAGAGTGGACACAACTAAAGAGTATAATTTATACACGATAACTGTAGGAAGTTGTATTGTTCAGTTGTTCAATATAAATGCGCATTAGGTTAGAATGTATGAGGAGAGGATGAATACTAACTTTTTTACAAATATGGTAAATGTATTGGGTTGAATTCAGTGATTAATTTTATCAAGAATGGTGTATACGGGTATTAAAAGAAAAAGCAAAAAAACAGAGTGATATCAAAAGGATTTGACCAGGAGACACACTATCAAAGGAAACAAAAACTAAACGTAAAAAGGTAAGTATGCTTTTTAATGAAAGTGAGATACATTACTTGGATATACAATTGTTAATTAGGTGGATTAGGTCTGCAGGGGAATCTACTACATAAAAAACTTTTTTTTTGTTCTGGCCTAAAACCAGGCGGTGGAATGCATGACGCATACCTGGTCGCGGAGACTTGCCCTGAAGTGACAAGTTGGACCGGGTTATTTGGGACTGCCTCTGGGTTTACCAATACACTAAACTGAAACCGCTTCACAGTTGACCCCTGTGGATTGCTACTGCTACTGCATTAATTTTGAGGATATGGCACCCGCTGATCGGGCAGCCGTTATTGGGCACGAAGACCCGGCGATTCTATTGATTCGTGAACCTGAGTTAACACACAACTGGATACTGTTGTATGGGGGCAAAAGTTATGACTGTAGCGACGGATGAGGTCGTTTCAGCCTGGAAAAGGGGGAGAGCTCGCGAACAAGCGCGTTTTCAGAAGAACTTTGAGTTGTTGTTTGTGGAATTATTGAGATATGAAGTGCTTGATTTCTGGAGTGTCAGTTTCCCTATGAATTTGATTATTTCTGAAAAACTATGGACCGTTTAATATTCCTGAGGAGCTTATTTTGGAAAAATTGAAGGCGTTTCATCTGGTTGGGTGTAACAAACTTGAAGTAGACATTAGATCCGTAGAGGGGTACGGATCGAATTAATATCTTGTAAAATAAGTATTTGATGGAGATGGGAAGTCTACTAGAAGGGCAGATCAGAGAAGATAGCAGGTTTGCTATCCCCGAACCTTTCTGGATTGCTTTCTGGATTTGGGAATGCCAACCGAACCGCCGGTCGAAGTGGAGACCTAGGTACATGACGTTATCCAGCCATGGAATTATTGCGGTGTCAATCTTAAGTTGCGAGACGTGCAGTGCGTAACGCTTCTTATGGAAAATGATGGCCTGGGTTTTCAGGCGGTTGATTTGCAACCTCCAGAATTTGAACCACTTGACCGCATGATCGAGCTGCTTCTGTAAACGTTCATGAATTGTAACTTCGAACCTGGCGGCCGTGAAGAAAACAGTGTCGTCGGCGTAAATCACTGCGTCAATGTGCTCTTTTTTCGGCAGATCTGAATAGAGGTTAAACAAGGCTGGGGCCAGCGAGGAGCCTTGAGGTATGCCAGCATTGATTTGTTCACACTGATCATGACTGGGAAGTGATTCCCTGATCTTGACCTAGAAAGATCTGTCCGAGAGATAGGACTTGATGAGAGAGGTTAGGTCTTCTGGGAGGCCTAACCGCACGCACTTTGCGATAAAACCGTCGTGTCAGACCTTGTCGAAGTCTTTGATTAGCCCCAGATGAACTGCTGCAAGCTTTTTACGTTCGTCAAGAGCGTGATGGATCTGTGCGGCCAGACGGGTAGCCTAATAGACGGATGAGTGGTGATGGCGAAGACCGAATTGTTCATCAGGAATGATGTTGTTTTCCTTTGTGAGAGAGTTGAGAGCGTAGAGTATTGCCCTCCCGGCAGGCTTTGAAATTATTTAACATTAACCCAGTTACTTTGAATTGTCATGAATATCTATTAGTGAAATCGCTATAGGCACCTATAGTTAGTAATAAAAATAGGTATATTAGAAACACATTTAAGGTAAACTTAAACAATACTTTTATGAAATTTAACGGTAATAGAAATTACATTCATTAAATGATAGTTAACATAAATTATGTATGACAAATTTTATTCGACATTTAAATGAGTTTCAATTTAATTCGAATTTGTTATAAGCACAACTGTTGTGTTAAAAATGGTGTTTATTAGCGTTTTTGTTATTTGAAGTTACTATTGACACTAACCTGTTTATTAACAATTACTTATGTTAATATCACTATCAGTCAACATGAATAAGTGTTAATGAGATAACCCAATATATTTGATTATGTTATTGTCAAACTAAGCTTTAAAGCGGATCGTCAAAATAATTTGTTTCGGTCTAGTTGTAAATTTGCGACTGGATACATTTCAACAACTCGACATTTGTTTTTGGAAAATGATTTACACCAGTTGGTTCTCGCAATCTGACAGGCCGTAAATAACGAACAAATTAAAAAGGAAATTTCCAATAAATTTGGTTTCTGATTGCTTGTTTTGAATTGTAGTAGGTGTACGACTGTACAATGGACTTTTATTAGTTGGACATGCAGCACGATTTTTGAATGATATTATTTTATGCGATTTTTGAAATCAATGCATTGTTAATGCAACATCATGCATTTGAGAAACACGGCGGGCAGTTATATTATATTAGGGTCGTTTTTTAACATGTAATTTTAATTGTCCATAACAAATAACAAATATATATTTATATAGTGAAAATCACTATTAATGAAAATAACTATTAAACAACAACCTAAGATACATATAGATAGGATAATAGTTGTCTATTTAGTGCTATTAATTTATCTTATTTCAAAATTATATTTTCGATATAGTTTTGAAGAAGGCCAGCAATAGCGAGTTACAGACACTAGGGATGTCGGCCGCTGAGAAAAATATCGGAGAAAAAAAAATATCGAATTTTTTTATATCAACCAGAAAAATATTGATATTTTACAAAAGATATATCGATATATTCGATCGAATAAAAGTATTGATATATCGGTCCAAAAAATAGATTTTGTCTAAATATTTTAACCTAGATATGCCTACTGTTCTGTCTACTGTTTTAACATACATCATACATATTTCTACACTTCATTGTATTTCATATTGAGAGTTACTGACTGCTCGAAGTTGTCATTTGATGCTAGTTCTAAAAATAGCTGTTTAGTACCTTCATTCTTTTCAAACCTATTTTGAAGAAATGATTTTTTTTGTGGTATTCATAAAAATGACGCATATTGTAGGATAAGTTTTTTTACTTCATTGTTTAAAAATTTAGGTTTTTTATAGTATAGCACCCACATTTATTTTATGTCATTTTCTATTGGGCGTTAATGTTTACTGTACGTTTAAATGGCTTAGTTACTTATAAAATACAAAACTATTGTAGGAACTTATATTTTATAATTATTTTTCAGCTATGTCATTTTTACTTTATTTTAGTGGTTTAACCCTCACGGAACTGTTGACAGAGCTAGAAGAAAATATCTATGACAGCAGTAGTAATGAACAGGACATTGTCATTCTACCTCCAACGAACACATACGAAGACCTCATCGAGGAAGATTAGGAAGATGAGCGAGACGTTGTCATTCGTAATTTGCCTGCCTGCCAGTTAGCGCAAGCAGAAATTTTATAACCATAAAATGAAGAAATCCAACATAATAATGAGAGAGATGGTGAACAATGGGAAGAGGATGATTTCTGGCGGCTACGGCAACATATAACACCTAACAGGTCAATTGAAAAGTCCCCGACCTACCATAGTAAAACACATTTTCTTGGCAAAATTAGTTTTTTTTTGTTCAACATAATTCCTTTCAAGGGTGATACACTGATTATAGCGACCCTCCAACTTTTCGATTCCATTTTTGTAATACGATTTGTCCTTTGCTTCAAAATAGGCCTCAGTTTCGGCGATCACCTCTTCATTCGACGAAAATTTCTTACCAGGGAGCATTTTTTTAAGATTTGAGAACAGGAAATAGCCGCTGATGACCAGATCTGGAGAATACGGTTGATGAGGAAGCAATTCGAAGCCCAATTCATGGAATTTTTGCCATCGTTTTTACTGATTTCTGACACGGTGCATTGTCTTGGTGAAATAGCACTTTCTTTTTCTTCCAATGCGGCCCTTTTTTAGCAATTTCGTCCAAAAAACGGTCCAATAACGCTATATAATAGTCACTGTGGATGGTCCTTCCTTTTTCAAGGTAGTCAATGAAAATTATTCCATGCGCATCACAAAATACAGGCGGCATAACCTTGCCAGACGGCTGTTTCGTTTTCCCATGCTTTGGAGCGGCTTCATCATGTGCAGTCCACTCGGATGATTGTTGATTGGACTTCGGAGTGAAATGATGGAGCCATGTTTCATCCATTGTCACATATCGATGCAAACACCCGGGTTTATTACTCTTGATCATTTTCAAACACTGCTCCGAATCATCAACTCGTCGTTGTTTTTTGTCAAAAGTGAGCTCGCGCGACACCCACTTTGCACAGAGCTTTCTCATAGCCAAATATTCGTGAATGATATGATGTACACGTTCAGTTGATATCTTTAGAGATTTTCCTGTGGCAGTATCCGGAAATTCGGCATCAAGCCAAGTTTTTGCTTCAACTGTACTTTTTCTCTTCAAAATGCAATATTTTATGTACACGCGAAATTCCTTTTTATCCTTTTTTTCCTTGTAGGCACACGATTAAAACTAACTCGTTACAGAGTGTGCCATAAGGCCGTAACAGTTGCTGATCTGCATCAAATGCAAAGTGGCATTACATATAGGATGCTTCTTGGAGTACCATATTTCAAAATAATTTTTTTAGATATTATTACGTATTTAATTATATTTTTATAATAGAATTATAAAAAGAAATACTGTTTCGTATTTGTTTTTTTTTTTAATTATTTAGTATGCTCAAATGTCTACTGTACGTTTAAAAGAACACCCATTTTTTTGTTAGAAAATTTATTTGAATTTAAATTTCCTTAGTGTAACTGATATTTTTTATAAACCTTAAAAAAATCGATATATCGATATATTAATATCTTTTCGGCATCCCTAACAGATGTATTGCTGCTCTTGCAACAACACAACATGTCCTTTGACAACACTCGCCCACCTGTTGGAAAAGCTGAGAAAAATAAACTGTCGCAGCTCAAATGGGAAGTTCTGATGATTGGACACGGTATCACTATGTTGCCAGAAAGATGGTAAAAATTATAGAAAATGATGGAGAATATATTTATTAAAATATATTGTACTAATTATTCTTAATTAATGGCTCTAAAGTGAAGAAATAATCGACGAAAAATGATGATGAGAATATTTGAAAGCACCTAGTAATAACAGAATATTTTTTTTAATATCGAATATTTTATTTGTATTTTTAAATATGTTCTTATTGTTTTTAGCATTGAAAGGATAGCGTGGATATACTGTGCAGTGGTAATCTATATGTCAACTTGTTATTCAGTCTTAATAATACATTCGTAAAACAAACAACTTCTTTCATAATGTATTGACACCAAACCAAACTACATTATATGAGGAAAAATTTATGTTCGCACATTTTAAAAATGCCGCTTTATTTAATAAATGTCTAAAATTTTTGTGTCTAAAACTATTGAACAATTGATGTATTGAAAACAAATTTAAAAAATTGGTTTCGGTGCCGACTTAAAAAATAAAAAAAGTGAAACATTGCTATATTGTTGTGATTAAAAATACGTTTTGGTTTTCTTATCATTATAATCTTCTTTACATTATCATATTCTTCTTAAATAGCAGTGGTTCTATGACGCTTCTCGATTAGAAAAATCACTTGAGCTCATAAAGAAGCTGCCCTATTTTCCTGATGTAACACCGTGAGGTTTCCGGCTATTTTTCATATTAGAAAAGCGCATTGATGTTTCGAAGAAACTTGAAAATGAACGATGGAAAACTCGAATTCAGAAAAATTAAAAAATCTAATTCAACTAGTGTCAAATTGTCGACTAGTTTTTTTTAACTAGTGTTTGAAAGAATCGAAACTAAAGGAAACAGTTTAATAATCAATTTGCTTGCTCGTTTGTCCTGTATGCGCCTCTAAACAGTTGAAAGAAAATACAAATAATTAAAAACTTGTTTGACATTTGCCATAGTTGATCGTACAAGGCGTTATCTAATATATAAAAGTAATTTGCTTGCTTTCCAATTATTTCTGATATGATTCGATTGTTATTCGATGTCTACCACCAAGAAGGCTCCCAGCCTAAAAAATATATAAATAATATAATTTTATTTAGTTTCATTTTTTTTCATTTCATTATGAAAATAGAATAAATTGAAAAGTAATTTGATACTTGTTATATGTGACGTGACGTTATTTAATATTCAATAAAATATTTTTAATACTAACCGACTAATAAAAATAAACAGAAACCTTAATTAACTTAGATAGGTGTAGTAGATACTACACATATTTTATATTCTGCTATATACTCACAATACAGCTTAATACCTACCTAAACCTATTTATCTATTTACGATATTAACTACTACTGTCTTCTGACCACTTCAAAGTCGGGGCCGCAAATTAGATTTATTTTGTTCGTAATTGTGTTAATTTTGTGTATATGTCACAAAATCGACCTCCGTGAGCTGAACGCTTTAACCGTTACACCGTAGAAGCAGTTGCCTACAACATTTTTACGACTTGTCATATCATATGGATAGTGCTTAAAAAGCAAACAATGATTTTTGAACTGAACGACTTCCGATTTTCCGTCATATTAGCTCAGTAATAACATTATGTTATACACAATTATCTGATTTTTTTAAATAATATAAAAACATGTGAAAACTTTGTACGTGTCTTTGAAATTTGAGGGTTTTCCTCGATATTTCCCCTTCTCACCAACAGATCCTGATTTGGTTTCAATGGAATAGACTTCTCCTTTTTTTAAGTCGTTTAAAAATGAATACTAGTTTGATTATGTGTAACTGTAATGAAATTTTACTTGGTTCTTCTGAGCACGACTGCAAGGGTTCCTAGATCAAAAATCTATATAAATTCAAATGATACTTTTTAATTTGAAATATAAACAGGTTATTTAACATTTGCTATATGTTTAATATATTTATATGTTTAATTTACTAAAATTAGTTAGGCTACACATTATTCTTACTGTATCTCTAAGGTGTATAAACAAATAAACCAGATAGATGAGGTTTCCTCAGAAACTTTTAAGAAAGAATCGCAATATTTTTGGAAAGTTGTCGGTGAAATTTTAATAATCGTGTCACTATTTTATATTTTTTAACAATTATTAATAACCTATAATATATATAATAACCTATATAATATATATTAACCTATAACCTAAAACCTATATAATAATGAACAAGGTTTATTATCTTAGTCACGCTAGTAATTAGGCTCGGTAACACCAAATGTCTTCTGATACAATCTTTAAGTACACTCGCCAGTTAGTAGGCTTAATGGCTTAAAACTCACGTTAAGCAGTAGGTCGAATCACTAAAAAAATCCAAGAGGATGAAGTGACTGAAATCAATAAACACACACATACTAAATATTTCTTGGTTATATACTATTAAAACCGTCTCGAGTACATAATAAGAACAAAAGCTCCTTTCTAAATATTTCAGAGGAAAATATGAAGCGATTATTTGAATTTATGGATAATGTAGATTTGCTTTTAGCAAGGTCGTATTTAACATTTTTCTTAGAAGAAAGTTCTCGTTGAAATTCCTTTTAATCTGAAGACTTAACAACAAATTATATAAGATTTATATTTAGAACGATATATATTTCATTTAGTTATGGGATTCATTAATTTAATTAGAGCTTGGGAGGTGTTACGTGAAATGCTTCACAAACAAAGCCAACACGTTATTGGATACATATATATTGATCCTGTATAACTTTTCGAAATAACCAAACTGTTCGATATTCTATCGAAGTACATCAATCATTTTTAACCACCTCACCACCAAAGTTTATTTCGACACTTTTTACGCTAAATTTATTATTCGCAGCAGGATTAGCTTATTATGGGGTGAATATTTTTTAAATGTATATATATATATATATATATATATATATATATATATATATATATATATATATATATATATATATATATATATATATATATGTGTGTGTGTGTCTAAACCTTTAATTTACTTTAAACCTATTTTAGTTTAGCGGAACAAATGGCCACATGTTGGAAAGGCTGAAGAGACAACATTGTGGGAAAAATTATATTCTAATATAAACGAAATTCTTACAATATACAAATTCACATCACATCACGTTACGAAACACCTCAATTTTTTAAAACATCCAGTGCCATATTGGGTGCTTTATATACCTTATCCCTTTTGAAGAAACAATCAGAATTAGAAAGTGGGAATATAGAAAGTTGCCTTTTTTATTTAAAAATACGCTTAAACATATGTTAAATTGTTTTTTCCCGAAACTTATTATTATATAAAAATATTAAGTATTGTATTTGGTAAAAACGTTAGGTAGTTATAGGCTATCCGGTAAAATCACCAATTCACATCATAAATATTTATGAAGTCAACACATCAAGTGGTGATTACCTAACAGAATTTATCCATACACTGATAACAATAATATGGATGGAGAAGTCAATGCCTGAGAACTGGAAAAAAAGTATTATTTGTCATATCTATAAAAAGGGAGATTATCTCTTCTATATACTGTGTACAAAATGTAGAGAAAATACAATTGGTGAATATCAATCAAGTTTTAGGCGTCGTAGGTCCACGATGCTATTGGCAGTAAAACAAATACTATTAAAAGTCTGGAAATACGACATTCATGTATATAACATATTTATATAATTTAGACAAACTTATGACTCGATTGATAGAAATCAATTGTAGAGATATTGATCAAATTAGGGAGACCGCATAAACTAATCAGAATGAAAAAAGCAACAATGCTCGGTAGCGATGGTACGAATCTAAAACCAACTAACTAACGTAATCAATATCTCGAATGGCTTAAAGCAAGGAGATGGGCTGGCCACTACCCTGTTTAATATTGATCCAGAATATATAATAAGACATCGGGAAGGAAAACCTGCTAACCAACAAGACTCAACAGCGGTCTGCCTATGCAGATGACATCAATATTATGAGCTGAAGAGCAGAAGCGCCAAGCCAGGCATATTCAAAACTAAAACTACATGCTAACAATGTCGGCCGTGAGATTAACCCCAGTAAAACAAGACTTTAATACAGAAAAAAGGTAATGACACACGAATCATAGTAGAAGACCATATTGAGTTGGTGGATTACTTTATATACCTGGGAGTGGAACTGAATTCAGCGAGTATGGAAGATGGAGGAATTGGCAGAAGAATAAGCATAACCAATAAACCTATTTTACAATGACCCATGTACTAAAATTTAAAAACTTACACTGTAATAATAAACAAAGAGACTACAAAACATGAAAGAAAAGAAAGAAAGAAAGGTATTAAGACAGATAATGTGACCAATTAAGGATAATAATATCTGAAAAACTAGATCTAATGGAATACATCGGAGACTCTGGGAAGATGAAACTAATGAAGATGCACGTGAGCTTCTTGGTAACCGAGTGTGGAGGAGAGCGGCAGGAGATAAAGGAGGCGAAAGCTCAGTTTGGGCTGTAGCGCCAAGGGAAGAAGATATAATATAATAGTTTTATAGAGATAGAGATATAATAGTTTTACATACTACTATATTTCCTTAATTTGAAATTATTTAAAGATTAACTCATTTTATGTTCTTCTTTAGGCCACTAGTTGCTCCTAAACTTCATAATAATATTAGAAAGTCTCTACTGAATTCATTACTTATGGACTAGGACCATAAACTATTGCTTCGGGCGTTAAGACTTCCGAAATTGAAATTCGACTATCAAAAATCGACTATTGCTTAATCAAAATTCGGTTATATTGATTATTTTCCGTTGAGTTAGTTTGTAAATTAAAGGAGTATTTGCCGAAATTGTGAAATTGTTTATAGACTTTTATATTTTAACATACGTCTATGTTTTATTACGGGTAATATACAAAACTACTTGTTAAGTACGTAATTTGCGTTAGGTCGTTCATAAAAAGGATTTATGGTTATTGCGCCGTAATGTGTTAGAGCTAATATTATTTTATCCCATAAAATGAAACTACATACGCTTTTAGATAGAACTATAACATTCATAGATAAAATATAATATTCATAACATATAACATTTTTATAGATTTAATTTTGAACATTACACCTTCTTGTCGTGTTATAATGGACTATATCCAATATTCTTTAGTTTTAAATTTCGATTAATTTTGTCAACGTGTCATATTGAAAATAAAACGATTCACGTTGTTCATTCACGGTTTTAGGTATTAAAAGGGCAAGGAACTTTTTCTTAATATATATGTTGTTTGACGGAAAAATATTTGAGAATGGTTTTATATCGCAATACTCAAGGATTTTTCGCTTAAATGCGATAATCTAATAAATAATAAATATCTGTTGCGCTTTTAATACAAGTAGAAATTGTTATTTGATGTTTGTTAAGAAATAAGTAACACAATTTGGAAGAAATGTAAAATACATTTTTTTATTAATAATTATGTTGGTAAAATTATTTATTGATTCTTCCTGACAAAGTTATAGGCAGATCTGGTCAGTATTTAAATTAATTGTAATTAAAATACATAATTGAAATGCAAATACATATTTAGTATTGGTAACTCAATTACATTAACACTGAAAAGTCCTCGGTCTACCACAGTAACACATATTTTTTTAGCAAAATTAGTTTCTTTATTCAACATAATTCCCTTCAGGGGTGATACACTGATTATAGGGACCCTCCAACTTTTCGATACCATTTTTGTAGTACGATTTGTCCTTTGCTTCAAAATAGGCCAGAGTTTCGTCGATCACCTCTTCATTCGACCAAAATTTCTTCCCAGCGAGTATTGTTTTGAGATCTTCAATTGACCTGTTAAAAATGTAACTTATGACTGGTATTATAATTGCTTGACCCTTGAGGTATTTTGCAGTTAGTATTTTAAATAAATATGGTTTCAAAATAAATTTTAACATAAATACATTTGTTATTCAGCCCGAATCAACTGTAGCTATAAGATACTGTCTTGTAGATCAGCTAATATATACCTGTTCTACAAGATGGAACTCTTCTTACGTTTTAATAGTACAATTTTTGAGAGTTACATCAAAATTAAATGTCTTATTGGATAAGTCGGCTAGACTAACATTTTCTCGGCCATATAATTAGAATGCTGGAAAGAATTCATTATAGTACTGAAACCAATTGATACAGTATTAGATTACGATTTGGTAAGTTTTGTAAAATGTGACTTAAAATAAATGTAGCTGTTTTCGCCTCATGGCACCACTCTTGTTAACAAAATATATTGATTCCAAAAAGAATCATAATAGGTCACATGCAAATAATTCAAAATCTTGCAATAAAGGCAAATTACAAAAAAAACATGATATAATCCCTGGAAATAATAGTACAACCATAAATATAAAAAATGGAGCTATAGTTAAATCAGCTTTATAAATGATAAAAGAAAAAAGCTTACCACCCTTGAATCGTATAAATATAAAAAATATAAAAATTTATTCATACAATATATAGTTTGCGTTCATCGGGACCTCTAAAATGATAGCCGTTTTATGATTGTTAGGATGGATAACTGAACATCGTTTATTTACATAAGATTGCAACACTTACATTTTTCTAAATAATGTAATAGCTGTTTACAAAAACTTGGTCCTGCATAAAATACAATGATACGTTTATATTGTTCAGAATATGTTATTATTAGAAAAGAAATATCACGACTTTTAAGTTTTCTTTTTATAAGGAAGAAGGATGATCACGAACAAAGCTGATGCAAAAAATAAACTGCACTCGTCTAGCATATATATTATTTTAATTAACAAGGATATTTTAGCATTGTGTGTCATTGAAGCAAAACATTCTCTTGTCTTCATAGAATGAAAAAAAATTTTTTTGAAACCTTAATTACATTTTTAAAAAATTAGAAATGATGTAAAATATTTTTAACGATAATTCAAGTATTTCTGGGATAATTAAAATTGTCTTTATGAAAATTAAGCCTTTATTTGAAAAAAATTGTAAAATAATTCTTTTGAAAGTATTGTTCATTACTAGTCTCTATATTTTCTAATCTATTTAGCAATGTTTTTATTATTATTATTTTGTTAAATAATAAACGCTTATAATTTATATCCTGTTGGATTCTCTACGTTCTCTCTAATTTTCTCTAATTTTTTTGTGGTATTTTAGGTTTTACAAAGATTGGACAAATTGGACTATTGTGATATACACAATTAATGACGGCTTAGCTTCTGCATCAAATCAATTGGCTTCGAAATATAATGACATTTATAATCAATGGTAAGTAACGCATACTCCTCAAATAGATTGAACTACCGTCTTACTATGATCTTAGTTAAAAATACAGACCAGGATCAGCCACTATTGGTTATAAAACTAATAGAAGTAAAAGATGGATAGTTTTAATGGATTAATACAAAAGAAACAATTCAGTAAACAGTTCCCATGTCACAATTAAAAGTAACTGTCTAGGAGTTAAAATAGAAATAATTAAATGCACCTACGACCAATTGACATGTATCACAAAAATATATACTATTAAAATAATAAGCTACTAACCAATATGATCCAATTGGATGAAAAGGAGATTCAATCCAGATAAACTCTCGTTGGTAAAAAAAGATTCAAAAAACAGTATTACTTAAAAGTAATATTGGATCATCATATCAGGCGGAATTATGAAATAGAAAATAAAAATATTTTTCGTCTAGAGGCTTCCAAAAAGAGTTTTAAATTTATCAAAAATCTATTTGTTGAAGGTTAATATAGTCGAATTGATAAGGGATATATTTCTTATATATAAGACAAATTATATTATATGATACACAAAAACATATTGTCGCAAAAAAATTAGATATCTGAAATGCACATGAAATGTCAATTGCATTGGTGATTATTCAGCAAATTATAAGGGTTCCATACAGTTGCACAAATAATAGCAAAATCTATAACCTGCGATAAGAAAAAGAAGATATCAACAGTCACAAAAACAGCCGACATAATCTTTTTACATTATCCAATCAAACCAATAAACAAGCGCAACCAGAAATATCTGACTTATTGAACTTACTAACGAAATCAATAGACTAAGAAATTATGAATAAATTAATGAAACAAATGAGAACACGGTCACAAATCTAGCTTAATTGCCGGATGCTTAAACATAAAATAACCGTGTGTAATACTAATGACCTTGAAGAATATGACGGGGAATTAAAATATTATAGCAGAACAAAATATTGACTAATTACTACACAGTCGTGCTACACTTTTCAACATGATAAATATAATGAAAAATACTGTTTTACTGAAAGCAAAGCGAAAACCTCATTTAAAATGTTTGCTTAATACTTTTTTAATCACTCTTGAGTTGACTTGGATAATTAATTATCCTGCCAATGTTTAGTTGGAATTTTTTGAATTACAAAGTAATTCCGCGCTAAAAATCTTCTTAGAAAATCTCCAAAGTCATAATGTTTTTCAGAAGAATTGATAGGTATTTTGAGGTATGTGCAAGAGTTTCCTGCATTAATTCAACTAGTTTTAAAGTCTCCAGGAATTTTTGAAATCTGAATTATATAAGAACTAAAGACTTGGCTACGCACGGGTGTATGTGATAAAGATATTGATTTAAATTATGTGGCGTAAAGGATTATTATAATATGCATAAAATGGTTAAGGTAATATAAGGAATAGTCCTTCCAATAAAACAGTCAATGCATGTCATCAAGACTGTCGAACATATTGTCAAATTCAGTTAATAAAAATCGGATTTTTCTTTCTCATTTTACTAATTAGCATTACTTTAGTTAAAAAGAGACAGAACGAAGTTTGATTAGTTTGAACATGTAACCTAATCGACTTATTTGTGTTGGTACTTATCGACACTGTTGTTATATGTCTGCCAAATTATTATTAATATTAGGAATAATAATTTGAGGTTATAAACCGGCAAACGTCCCTTTCACGCTGGTTTTGATATATTACAAACTACTGCTTAACATTTGTGATAATTGTGATAAAAATGACAAAGCCATTAAGTAGTCAAAGTTAGGAACTGATTGCTTCTCCAATCAGTTACTTCGAACAAGAGCGAGATAATAAATGCGTTGGAGAGGCACGTATTTATACTATTAGACGCTATAATGCTGGACTCACCAAAATGAAAGCGCCCACATACAAAGCGGGTGACAAATGAAGTTACGAACACAATTATTTCAGGGAAAGACTTTTAGCCTGGGAAGTACCCATAAAAACTTGGAAATATGCAGCTCTTTGAAGGATATTAGTTATTCCTTGTTACGCTGCTAGGAGATATAGTATTCAAATGGTGTTAAGATTTGCAGGTTGATTTAAGATGCCCATGAACTGAGAACTTCCAAACATTAAATGTTAAAATAATCCAATATTTAAAAGCGTACAATCAGCTTAAGGAAGATTCCGTATCTAATTTTGTGTTTCCAAATGAATGGTTAAATACTATTTTAATTAATTACTCTTATTCTAAACTCTATATATATATCCAATAATCAGATCGGATGGTGTTAGACGTTTTAGTCTACGCACTTCACTGTCACTTCGCATATTTAGATGATTAGTGAGTACATTGGGATGCACTGATACTCTTTGGAATTATTTCATTCAAACGTGTTAAAATACACTCATTATTGGTTCTATAGAAATATCGCGCTGTATCACTTCATTTGGAACATAGTACGGAACAACGACAATGTTTGAATGATGTATATATTAGACTTGCTAGCGGTTCCCCAATAGCCCAAGTCTAAGTTGTTTCGCTTTGGCGAGTATGTGCTTCTTCCAAGTTAGGCGTCGATCTAGGCGTCTACATACCAAGATACTTAGCATCCTATGTTTGCGGGACAATTATTGTTATAGAATCATGTTCTTCTACGCAGAGTAAAAGTTATATGATGCATTTGGTTTCCTTGGCTTTGATGCACGGTGTTTTCAGCCACATTTGTGACTGATTTCTGTGTTTTTGTAGGTTAATTGATGCTATGGTTGATTGGTATTGATGCTATGCCTTAATGAGAGGCTAAGACCGACCATGGAGAAATGAACAGTAACATGTTTTTGCTGTGGCTCGACAATCAGCTACTAAAGAACTTGGAGGAACCATCATTTATTGTTATGGACGATATACCGCACCATATCACATTGGTGGAAGACAAGTGCACCGACTATAGTAACGAAATAGTTTGCATAACAGTAAGTTTTGAAGAGACCACTTTGAAGAGCGAAATATTTGAAATTGTTACTTGATAAATGTTTAATTGTTTGAGGTAATTTACTTTTTTAGAAATAGGCCTGAAAGGAGATACAAAGTAGATTAGATGGCTGAACAATATGGTTATAAAGTATAACGTCTTTCTCTCTATCACTATACATTCAATCCAGTCGAATTAATATGAGGTGTGGCAAAGCAGTACTACAATATACATGCAGATCAAGAAGGATATAGCAGTGAAAACTGTCTGGACGTGCGGAAGGAAGCATTGTCGACAGCAATACATTTAGTTTGGATGAGCTCCATCAAATAAATTGTGGAATCGTGAACAAGTGTTATATAGACTAGAAATTAACAGTTTAGTTATTACTTGAACATTGACTTAGAAAGAAACAGTTAGTGAATGAATAAGTTGGTATGTTGAATTATGAGCCAAAGCCAATAATTATCGAGACAGGGTAATGATATATAATGTTAAATGTGTATAATGTTAAATGTGTATAATGTTAAACATTCCTCATAAATGGCTCAATCATTTAGTAAAAATCACATGGAAATACGTTCATTAATGTTTGATCTTTGAGTTTTTTGAGACTTGTGTTTGATATGCTGTGATTTTTCATTTTATGCAATTTTTTCATGATATAACGTGATGCAAGTTTAAATTGTTAATAAGGTTACAAAATAAAACATTTTGTTGGTTCAATCTGATTATAACATTTTATTTTACTTGAAAATACTTAATTTTACTTAATATGGATTAAAAATATTAGTAGCAACAAGTATGAGACAAATTGAAACTAAAGGCTTTACAGAATAATTCTATCGTACATTAAAATTGACTTAACTGCGTGTAATTTGGTTTAAGCTCGGCGCTATTGTAATCTAAAAATGCGTGTGAGAAAAACCCAATTGTGAAAAAGCGACAGCAATTTCAAAGAAAGCGAAAAGTAATTTGTCTGCTGATAAACGAATTTCGGTACGTAAAAACCGATTGTTATTAATAGCGTTGCTCGGCAGTAAGAACTCTGAAGAAATAATATGTTAGACAACATTTAGACTATTCATTCAAAGGAGTAAATATCGTTTTGTCCCTCTGTTCCTTTTTAAACAAAATAAAGTCCAAATATACATAATGGCTACGAGTTTTTAGGGCATTGAAAGGAATGTGTGAAATACATTATTATTGTTTAAGTCTTTTTAAAGTAAAATTTGATTCTGCATTGATTATTCATTAAGTTAGCGAAACACTATATATTTAGAAACGTAGATCTAAAAATTCTATATTAATCTTTCAGTAAATATAGAATATAAGTAATAGTCAATCTTTCATAAGAATCACTAAGTTCTGTTATGGATATACGCCAGTTTAATCTCACTTTGATTCTTGATTAAAAAAATTCCTAAAAAATATCTTTGTTTTGAATTTAAATTTTTCATCTTAGACTATGATTATACCGAAGCCATAATATTTGTGACCAATTGTTGGCTTTTCATTTGTATTAGCTACACAGGACCTGTTATTTAGCGACTGCAAAATGAATTTATAAGTAGATAACAGGTATATAATAAAGTAATAAAAGTTTAGTGACTGAATTATATAGACTATCTAAAATAACGGTGAATTAATGTTATCACGATGTCGAATGTATTGACTATTGCAATTTCCAAATTCGTTTTAAAATGAGACAGAAGCAGGTGTGAATGAAAACACACTCTAGATAAGATAGCTAAGTAATATGGCCACAGAATACTACTTCTTAGGGTGTCGGTCGGCGAGAAAAATATCGATATTTCGATATATCGACATTTAAAAAATATGGATATATATTTTCGACATTTTTGAAAAAATATCGATATATCGAAGGAAGGAACAATTGTAATATTTAAAAAAAAAATGAAATTAAGTACCAATTTTATAATGTTTTTTATAAAGTTTAAGGTTATGTAAATCAATAAAACTGCAGATAGTGATCAGCAATCAACCCAAAACAGACATTTTGAAGTATTTTAAAAACCAAGGGTAAGTGTTGGGTTTTTCATGTTGACGATTTAGGTTAGAAGTGTGTATAAGAATGTCCGTCTTATGAGGATATTTATATATATATATATATATATATATATATATATATATATATATATATCCTCATAAATGAATGAATCATAAATGAATAGTTGTTCGTTAGTTATTTTGTATGTATAATGTATGTTATTTTTTAGGGTTTGTCATATTAATTTACTCATAATAAATGATTAAACGTATCTTAATAATATATAATAGATTTAACAGTGAAAAATTTACTGAAATTATTTTTAATTAAGTTAAGTTTTATAATTAGCGTTAAAGCTAATTATATCCAACAATTATGTCAAAAGAATTAAGTAACCAATTAAATGGAATATTTTATTTCATATTGCTGTACATTACCTGGGATCAAGAATAATTGTTTCTAAGACAAATTTATAATTGGGTAACAGGACGTCATAAAATGTTAAGGGAAAACAATTTTTTGAACTTATTTATATTTTCCTATTTTAATTATTTTAATTCATTCAGAATTCACAGACAATATGCCATTTTTTCTAGAGATCGGATTTTTGGTTTATGTTATTAATTTAACCCAATATTTACAATATATCGTAATATTTATGTTACATATTTCTAGATTTCCGGTTTTTTACTTTTCCAAGAAAGATATTATAAAACTAAAATTAATTTCTTAGCAATTTAATTGTAATGTCTCCCAGTGCGTGTTCTGGAGAACCTATTCAGTGGAATAGATATATTTTTTACGGTCTCTGCGCTTAGTGGTTCATTGTTAGTTAAAATTTCTTAGGCGAGAAAAAACTGCAACGCGAACCTCTAAGAAAGGGTAGCTATTCAGTGAAAGGTGAAAAGTAATTTGTCTGATGATAAAGGGATTTTCTCGGAAAGAAGTATTATTATTAATAGTTTAATGTCAAAATGATAAGGTCGTAAGAATAATAGATGAGTTTGCATTTTTTATATGTCGTTATTATTTTATATGTTTCTACTTGCTTCAGTCTTGAGCATATTCTTTTGATTTTTTTTATTATTATAATTAGGTATTTAGATTTCGATTATACATTTTTCAAAAATTAAAAATATTATTAAATAAGTTTTTCTTATTAACAGAATTGAATGATTTACTTGTCAACCCAATATTATCTATAATAACATTTTAAATTATGTTCGCTCTAGAATTAGGAGTCAATATTCTCTTAGTCTGCTGACTCTTGTGTTTTCTAATCCCAAGAGATATGCTGCCTTTCTTCGGGTAAATAGTATTTGTTTTCCCGTACGTTTCGCAGATCCGCAGGGAATTATCCGGTATTTTGTTTTGTTGTTTCCTCCTGGTTTAGAATAGTCATAATATCTCCTAACCTGTAGGTTAACTTCAGTTATGCGTGTATCAAATTAACAAATACCATTTGTGGGTTGTACGAATGACCTATCTTACCTTACCTTACTATCTTGACATATCTTATTTACAAATATAAGAAATATATAATATTTATATAGTATAAAGGCGTATAGTTGGGATTATTTAAATATATTTTTTACACCAGCCATATATGAAACACATTTTTCCTAATTATCTGCCGCTAGAAATAATTCGGTATTCTCAAGGTTTAAATAGAGTTATGAAAGAGCTGTTTAATTAAATTAAAACATGAGAGGTTAGATGCTAAAATCTAAAAACCTATAAAATCGGTATATAACCGTCAATCATTGTTATTGATAAGCGAAATGCAATATAAAGATAATGTTCATTAGAAATAACTAAATATTTTAAGTCACTAATTATATAAAAATATTGGGGTGATGATTATATATAAAGCACATCGATATTTTTCACAAAATGGTATAAAATCCATTGAAACTTATATAAAAACAAGATGTATGATATTTAAGAACAAATGTTTAAATGATATATTTTACTGTATTCATCATCTTGCTCATTTCGACTAGTAATTGTTCTGCTACATAGACAATATTTAAAAAATAGTAATGTACATGCATTTGCACAATAATATTTCAAATTTATAAAAAAGCTCTCGGTAATTTCAGAGTACTTAGAATTATGTTAGATTTCACTAAAAAGAGGTAATATATAACAAATATTATAAGATAACAATCTATAAGAAATTTAATGTTAGAAATAACGGTCAATGCTCTTATAACCTTACACTATTTCTTAGGTAACATATGAAGGCTGTTGCCAAGTTTTGTGAAGGATTTATAGTATTAGCATTATGGAATATGATGTTCTCAGTTGCTTGTATCTTGTTACAAGGTTTTGAAACTTCATCATGGGACTTCGAACATTCTTCACTATATCTCGGAAATGTTAGTTTCCTGTTTTAAAATTGCTGTGTATTATCTTGGTCCATGTATTTTTCTTAATTGTTCATTGTATCTTTCATCTCAAAGGTCGATTTTGCGACAGAAGTTTATTAATTTATTTTTAATTCAACAGATATATTGAAACCATCGTTAAGTTTGTTCAACTGTGCACTGATTGTGCATTTCTAATATGATTTCGAAGGGAAACATGCAGAATTGGTTCTGAGTCTCGGAGCCATGCAGAAGGATAGGCAAGATAGGGATTCGAAAGAGGCGGATTTTAGTTTTGATTGTGATATTTCCTTATTTCACACGCAAAAACCCCTGTAACTTGGCCAGTCCGACCTGTTACTTCGGCGGTAGATGCCATTATGTTCTCCGGTATTACTGATCTCAAGTGTTCTTCAAATACAAGAACTATTAACTTCTGGATTTGCTTCCTAATGGATCACTTTGACATTTACAGTAGATAGCAGTCCATCTGTTGTTAATATATTGATCTTTTTTCCGTTAATTCTTAAGCCAATATCATATCGGTCAAGAAGTTTGTAGCATTATTGAATACTGAACTATTGCATTTAATGCCCTTTTATTGGCTATATTGAAAAGCAGTGGAGAGAACATAGAGAGTATGGAGAGCATCTCCAAGAATATGAAGAGTATCTCCAATATTATGGAGAACACTTGGCAAGCAAATTGATTTGAAATCAGGGGAGTGAGCATGGAGTGCATGGGGAGCACGTTCAAGAATATGATGAACATCTCCAATAGTATAGAAGGTATTTGACCAGTAAATTAATTTGACAAATTATTTTACTCGCATATAGTTAATGGAACCATCGTTTAAATGATACTGCCGATGTAATCTAACTCAATATAAGCAAAAGCTTATCGAAATGCTTAATTCATCATACTTTAAATCAGGTATAGTTTCCTAGGCATTTTGCGGCCATTCTGATCTACAATATATTTCTACGCAAATTTCTATGGTATATAGCTTATGGTTTGGTTTTCAAAGATTTTCTACTCCTAAATTTTTATAGTCCATAGCTGACAGTTTTTGTACTTTAGTAGCTCGCTGTGGTTCATATTGAAAAATGGATAAAGATCCTTCAGGTTAGGATAAGGTCTGTATTTGTAGCTGTACTTTGAACAATTTCGGTCTACCTTTGGCTGTTGTTGACGCAAACATTGATGCTCTGAGTGACTTTGGAGGGGCAACTAATCCAACGCCAGGCCGTTTTCTAATCTTGATATGTTGTTCCATTCCGATTAATTGACTAAGCTCAACAATAGTATGCACACATTGGATATATAGGAAAATGAAAACAAAACTTTGCCTTACTTAAAATATTTTACTTCATCAGAAGAACTGGCGACTTATTGGATCTTTAACAGTATCCTCCATCCATCCAGGTCATCTAATTTTATTTTAATCTTGCTGATAATTTTTGGAAAGGAATCAATTAAAAATAAATCAATATTTTATAGCTTTATTGGCTGTAGTATACAAGTAAACATTAACTGCACTGCTTAAAGTTAAATTTATTGGTTACAACTAAAAATATGATAACAATTTTTATCAGTATTAATTTAGTCTATCTTATACATATATGTACAGTTTCATGTAAGTTAATGGTTTGTCTATACATATTTTTAGTTAGGTTTGGTTCCCGTTGGCATGAATCTTCACAGCGATTAAAGGATATTTAATTATTTAAACACATTGAGCGCTTGGTTCTATCTGGTCCTGGTTTCGAACTAAAGCATTTGAAGCTTTTCTAGATTGGATCCACTGTGAAGCTCTACGCCCGATAGCTCCTAGTCATACTTTTTCTTCGCCGTTATGGGGATAACTTGATCGTACAAACTGAAAAAATAAAAAGTATCATATTAGTACTATAAGGTATGACATTAAAATTCATAATTATACAGTGAAGAATTTTGCTTTTGCTGTTTTCTTGTTAAATTCTAAGCTGTAATGCAACAAAATTGGCTTATATGTATATGATTCCATATATTGTTTATTACTGACCGTTTCTCTCACCATTTTCATTTTCTGGCAAGTGTTTCTATTCACATATCTGATATATTTCTACATTTGGTGGTCCGAAATGCTAATATTCAAATATGTCCTAAGAAATTTGACAATATAGAGCACAGTCATGTTATAAAGTTATTTGGTCATAGCTGTTTTTATTCGTATTTCGTCAACGATGTGGTGAAAATACAACAAATAAATAAAAACAACTACTAAACAACCTAACTGTTAAATTCAATGGTTTTGACATTTATCTCCATAAAATAACAATTTTCGATGTAGTATTATTGAGTTATTCAGTTATTATTCGTTGCCTAGTGATTCTCTGATCATCGAACACTTAGAATTGCATTTTGTTCGTTGCTTTTGTTGTTTAATTGGTAGAAATTTGTTTCCGAAACCTATCAAATGCTTTTAGAAACTTATAGTCATGTTGCTTCATCATATTATAATTGTTGGTTTTGGTATCCACGGTTTCAATACGGTAATTTTGATATCAATGACAAAGAACTGCCTGAAAACTAAAAGGCTCCAGGACGATGAATTGTAATATTAATTGAATTAAAACCCAGCTCAAACACAGCGACAGTAGCTTTTGCAGTTTTATCATTATGGTTTCATTATTGGTCAGGTTAAAAGAAAATATTTTATTGTGTTATTGCCAAAATGCAATTGCAATTTTCCTCAGTAATCAAAAAATTTCATAAAAGATATTCATTTTATTTAAATATTCAAACTTGACCCGTTGTTATTATCTTTGTGTTCGAAGAAAAACTTGTGTTTCCTCAAGTTCTTACATCATTTATAAGACATTATATTTCGGTCTTATCATAAGAATAACTTCCTTAAATTTTTAAAATTATCTGTTCAATTAAAAAAAAAGTAATGTACAAAATATATACATAATCTACATATTCAAAGCAAGTTATATTGTACTAACCGAAACCGTGGTGACGGTACATGAATTTGCTCTGGGTCTAAATGTTGCAGTTCTCCATTTACGCTTGATTTGGGCTTGCACCTGTAACAAAAAGTACGCTAAAGAATTTCTGTTAAAATTGAAGCGGTAATACTAGACTTTCGCGGAAGTTTCGAGTTATAGTTTCGAGACGTCAATATTGGTTTAATCATTTTCCTCGTCCAAGTTAGCAGTGTAATTTTATATGCCATTAAATTTCTCGAATTTGATATTTATGACACTATGTAAATTTAATTTATTTTTGAAATGGTATATTTATTATTCATTTTAAGGGTTTTATTTAATTAATATATTTTAAAATTTATATCATATAGCAAGATTAAGTTATAGCATTATTTTTGTTTTTTTTGTCGAAATGTCTTGTTTTTTTAGTGCAAATCTTATAGAGGCAAATATAAAAATACATTGGAACCAATCCTATATCATATTGACTTGAAAACGAAAGACGGAAAAATAATAAAATCTGTTTAGCAGTAAGTTAACTTCGTAGAGAAGTAAATTTACTGTTTTATGAAAATTATTGATTTAAGACTGTATCATGGGCTATATTAATTTTCATTGTTTTTCGTTAAAGTAGTGGATGTGTTGAGTAACGTGTTGAAATATTAACAATGAATATTTTGACGATAGAGCTATATTCGCCGATATAGATGTTGAGGCTTGAAGCCATATCTTGAAGCCAGCTTCTTCACGATATAATTTGCATGGTAAGATAAAATTAAAACATTTACAACAGGCGAATGATCTACAATTTTGTTCAAACTAAATTAGATAATACAGGGGAATTTGATCTCTTCGAGGTCATATTTTAAATTATTGTTATTTATTTATTGAGATAACATAATGGTATGGATGTACTTTATGCTTTTGATTACAATTATTGATTGCAATTACGATTATATATAGACAACACTGTAAATTCTGACAAATAAAAAAACAATCTCAATAACGCTGGTGACCATAATGTGTAACTTGACGTGTATATCCAATAAAGAGTGAATGAATTCCTTGTAGATATCTGTATTGAAAACTTCAATCTGTATTGAATCACTTGAATCAAATAACTAAGAATTAGATATAAAAAAACATTAATTAAGATAATAACGAGTTACCTGTAGAACAGAAAGTTAATTTTATCTGTATGCTTGATATAAAACACGTTAAGTTATTATGAATATTAAAAATTTTAAAATGAGATGAATTTTTTTTGCATCGTATAATTTTCTTAAAGAATTTGAGTAATTTTATCTACGTTTTCTGATTTAATAACTGCCTTGTTCTATCGAATTATTATTAAACCCACAGGTTTCACATGTCTTTTACAGCATACAGAATATAGTCACTACGACTATAGCATTTAATTCATAGATAGTTAACATACCTTATAATATAATTCTAACAATTACAAGCATGTTACAGCTTTTAACTTTAATCTCTCATCAATTCTGAAGTAACATTTTAAACAATAGCTGCGTGTTCTTCAAAATTTAATTAATTAACCCTACCTTCATAAAATTGTAATTAAAGTTATTATTAATTTAGATTTATTATTTATTCCTTTCAGAATTTATTCTTATTCCCTAAGCTCCTTAATTTGTTCTAAACAATTAGGTGATGGAGTTGAGAACATTCTTAAGAATCCTATTGTTTTATATATCTTGATACCTGTAATCTTGAAGATATAAATGAATATGGAAGGTAAGAACCTGGACATGTAGTGTTATTAGGATTTCCTATAAACCACAATTTATTTTATTTAATTTTGAAGATAGAAAAATTGAATTTTAATACACAATATCAATTTATATCAAAATATTTAGAACCCCATGTGGTGTATATAATAGATACTTTAGATACACATTACTTACCTCGCCATTGCAAAAACAAAAAAGAATCGCAACGCACAGCCCCTGAAACAAAAATTTATTTAATACTAATTATTTGAAAGAAATATGAAGGTTATTATACTGTTGTAATATTTAGTAATTTGTATTTTCATTAATTCCTTTGATAACGCAACGTAATCTTGTTACTTGTTTTATTTAAAATTGCTTTTCTAAAATGCTTTTGAGTAAATTTCCGTGTAGTTCCTGTTTAAACTTTTAAAACACAACATACGTTTTATCTCAATCCGGAACAATTGGAGCAGTAAAAAGTTTCATTGGAAAATCCTGCGGGAGGTTTTCCACATTTCAAGCTTTGTGCAGACATTATTATCAGATAAGCGAAATTGGTTACCAATTATCCGTGATTTATCAGGTTTACTTTTCTGATATTTTAAAATATTTTATTTTGTAATTGAATTTAATGAAGTTATATAATTTGCAAAATTATGTAATTGTTCATATACATAATAAAAAATTTGTTACATTATTAAACAATATGCATACTGAAATATAAATAAATAATGTTAAGTAGAGATACTTTTTCTTTCGATAGTTTTTAAAAGATGGTTATTTAAAAAAATGCCTATTTTAATATTCTTTCCAATAAAACAGCCAATGCACGTCTAGATGATGTCGAATACACTGCTAAGTATTTTTTAATATAAAAATTCATTTTAAAATTGGAGTGGATATTTCCTTTCATTTTAACCTTAGATAAAAAGAGATAGGATGCGGTCTAATGCATCGGAACATGTAGCTGAATTAGCCTATAAAATTCGATTTGTCTTGGTAGTGGTCGACCCTGTTGTCAAATATCAAAAAACAAAATTCTTCAAAACATTAGCGAGAGAGGAAAAATAGAGGTTAACATCGGCAAATGCTGTAAACCAAAATGCTTCAACATTACGACTTACTAAGTCGTATATCTTGTTGATTTACGTTGGTTGTTTTATTGGATAAACTACAGAAATATTTATTCAATAAAATTTTCATACTACCATATTATAGCGCACTTGAAACATAATAGTCTACAGAACATTTTGACATAGTATTTACCCAATAGTGTTATTCGTTTATTCAATCAAAAATCATTAAGTCAATAAAAAATCATTGAAATCAATTTAAAATGTCATTTACGTCATGTCTAGATTTTTACTAAAAAAGAGAAAAATTAATTTAGCGCAAGTTTGTAAAAAATTGTGTGGTGTTTACGACAATGAGTATTTAGGAAGATTGTTTTGGTCATTTTCATCTTGAAAATATCGTTGTTAAAGTTGAATCTGACGTAAATTGTTGAAAATTAAATTAAATGCTTAAAAACTAGCAGAAACTTCACAAATAGTTATTAAACATGAATTGATGCCAAAGAATAGATGTCAAGAGAATGGAATTGAAAAGCTTATTGATCATAATCTGCTGGAACCTGACCAAATTTTAAACTGGACGCGCTACAATCAACAACTAATGTAATTGAAACAAGAGATTAAAAAAGGGCAAAATTGATGACAAAGGCGTTTCTAACCATTAGGACAACGCTAGACCATAAACATATTTGAATTTGCTGGGAATTGCTCCATTCACCGTATAGTCTGGACTAGGAGTGTTGGCTACCGAAAAAAATATATCGTTTTCGATATTTTTTTAAAAATATCGATATCTTTTTTGCAGCAAGTTTAAAAATATCGAGAATTTATAAAAAATATATCGATATTTGTAAGAAAAAATACAGTCATATATTAGCCTAAAAAATTTTTTTTTTCCAAATATTTTTAAAAATAGTGATATTAAAATTAAGTACCAATTTTAAAGGTTTATTAAGAATGATATATAATTTATTTTCAAAAAATATTGGAAAATATCGGTTAAAAAAATATCGATGTATCGACCAAAAAAATTTCGACCAAAAATATCGATATTTTTTTTCAGAAAATCATCCAACGTCTGACTATAATTTGTTTATAGTTACCTGTCTCGTCAAAAATTTCAAAAAAGGCTTGTAAAAATCGCTAGGAAGGTCTATTGAATGCTGAACTGGTAGCGGAAATCAAAACTTACTTTGAATGAACATGTATGATTTAATAAAGATATATTTGGAACTGATGACATGCTCTCAACAGAGCTACAGTAGTTAGTTTTCAACCCCTTTATTATTTCCATTCTATTGTAATAGAATTAAATAAAAAGAAACGCTCTTGGATATAGGTACATCCCCGTGTTAGAAGCACAATTAAGCAGAAATAAAAAGAACACTAACCAACAATGTGTTCCCATTAGCACCCAAAACCGTAATACCTACAAATAGACTCTATAAAAGAGAAAGGTTCAAAAAGCATTTTAATTCTATGTAAATAATGGTAAAAGTAAACAAATATTTTTCTCGCCAAAAAAGCAGGCGTGTATGGAAATTCGTCGACCCTAAATTTACATAAATAAGGGACGCGAGAAAAAATATGTTATCTATTTTGTATTAGCTTTTTAAATTAAGCAAATATCATTATGTTTCCCGTTTCGGAATAACTGGTAAAATACTGTGTTAAACTTATTTTGTCTTTTTTTTGTAGCTACAGTAGTATATGAAAGGAAAAATGCATTCTTATTGGTTTGTAAACCTATAATTCTTTGATACAATTATCAATTATATTTAATATACAGTTATAGAATATATATGGATTTTTGTATCTTGCCTCCATGACAATATCTCTATGTCTTGTCATCTCTATATATATATTGATTTGTACCCTTTCCGTCTTACAATTTAAAAAGATATATTAATTTTTTTGTTAGTAAATTTAATATTTATATTCTCCTAGTTTCCATTACCCATTCAAATAAATTAAATTTCTATTCCCAGTTTGTTTGTTCTATATTGACATTTTATTTTAATTTTCATAGTTATTTCTTCTGGCTCACATATTCATCTCATTATAATATTGTCATACTTCATCTGTTTAAGACTTTCTGTATGTGGTAAGACATTTCTACTTTTACTATATTGTTATAACATATAAGTTAATGTTTTTTTTTCTATTTAACATTTTTTGTTATTTATCCACTAATTATTAGTTTTTATTGATTAAACAAGGTTGGGCATAATCTTCCGCCTTGTCTTAGTTCTGCTTGGGTTTTAAAGGCGTTTGATTTCATGTTGTCATTGCAGACAGCATTATCCCATATATTTCTATAATCGGTAATATAAGTTCTATTTGCTAATTTTGTGGGATTTGCTCCCTTTTCCATACGCTATTGTAAATATCCACTAATAACTCTTTTTAGTTTTTCAATTTTTATTATAACATAACCACTCAATAATCGGCTTTATTCACCAACATACTCGCCTTTGACAGTAATACATTCAATTTAATGTTCTTCTAAAGTTTCTTCTTGTAGAAACATTACTTTCTAACGCTTTGGGCGCTTATTACCGCCTAATATGATTATGAATGAACGTAATTTGACTCCAGTGTGTAATGGTGGTTTTATTCATGATCAAAATCGATATAAAATTATTTTTAATACACATTAAAGGCCCTCAATAAAGCTCTAAACTGTTCAGTGATAGAAAAGTCTTCACTAATTTTCAAAAATACATATATAAGGTTTTAAATGAGGATTCGATACTCAATTAAACAATAGGTGTATGGATATTAATTGAATTCTTTTTTAATTGTAAATCTTATGCTTCTGTGAAAGGTTGAAAACTCATTTTGTCAAACAATTTTATTTCAAAAATCAGAAGTACATTTCGGTTTTCTAAGCTTCCATTTTCTTAACTTAGCTGCCTCTGGTGTCCGTACACCTTGAACTGTAAGTTTCTGCTGATCGTCCAATAGATTGGTGGTTGTACAACTGCAAGTGTTTTCATAAATTCCAATAGCTGATATCTGGGGACACTTTTGGTAACCTCATTCCATTTTAGGTGGCCATATATCTTGACATAAGACTGTCAAGATAACTTTTGAAGGTACTTCTGTTCAAATTTCAGTAAGCTAAAATGAGGGCTGTTCCTCCATCTTTCGAGTTTCCAAATGCAAAGAATCTACTGGTTGGGAGCAATTTTCGAAGCTTCAATGTTTTCAGATTTTAATGATAGATAACTAGAAATTAATGTACTCCAGTCTTTGACTACCAGTAAATTACGTTAAAGGAAGATTACTTAATACATTGACTCTTTTTTGGCCAATGCATATTTTCTGTGACATTATATTACAGATGAATACTGTACATTATATATAAGTTTAACAAGTTCTTCAAAACTGTTTTAATACCATCAAGTTTTGAACTAATATCAGATCTTTAGTAATAATAGGGAATTAAGCTACAAGGCTTTATACTTTTGTAGTGAAAATATCAGGTTATGATAATCTTATGCATTATAGTATACAGTGTTTCTAGTGTGAAATGAAATTTCCAAAACGTTAATATAATTTTGGCTATAAGAATAGAAACTATTAAAATGTTATTTAGCTTTTGCCACATTTGACAAACTTTAATGGGGATTCCTTATAATTAGCTTAATGATAATTTGGAAAGAAAAGAAGGAAACGACCTTAGATGCATATGACATTTATTGGAAAATCTGCAAGAAATATAATAAACTTGTAATAATTCAGTTGTTTATTTGTATCACCTCCGCGACTTTATTGTTATTACAATATTTACAGTCTTTTTATTTATTTACTTTGTTGTGAACATTTTATTGCTCTTAATGTATTTTCATATATGTATTTACTTCATATTTCTTGTTTTTTTGTTAAAATATAAATAAAAAATTAATAGAATTATCTTGAGAAACTATCAAATTCTACAATTATAATTTTCAATATTTATAATCTGTCTAGTTCTGTATAGTAGTAGAGCTTAAATTAAATTTGCATCAAAATAATATCTTCACAGTTATGAATGTAAGATTTTAGTTTAAATATCCATTTCTCACTTAGTTGAATTGCATTATTTTCAATTTAACAGGCACAAATGGTTATATTACGCAACGATGGAATGCTTATTTAACCTGATAACATCGAATGCTAGAAGGTCTTGAAATTAAGCAGCGTACGAAATAGGACTAAATTGTTTATTCAATTATGCGAGTGAAATGGTCCTTGTTATCGCTAACGTGCATCTGAAGGCATCTAATTTTAATATTCCAAATGTTAATAGAGCTAAAAACAGCTGATTCATTCAACATTCTCATTTCAGGGCATATGTACTTTAAATATTAAATAACCTGTTCGAGCTTCAAGTTAATTTTTATTTGTTATTGTTCGGGTTTGTAGCAGGTTCATCGAGGTTATAATTGTTATTTTAGCTTTTTTATAATACAACATTAGGACTTTGAATTAGTTATTTTTGTTGGCTTGTGAGCATTAATAGTTTAATTCCTAACAATCTGTACCCACTATTTTCTTTTTATTTGAAAAATATGTTTTGTAGGGTCGTTTAAGAGTGTATGCATTTTTGAGTATATTCGTGTAGTATTACTAAGTTATATTAAAGTGGAAAATACGTGTATATCTGGAGGAATTGACAGGCTCTATCTGGGAATATATGAGTATTTTCATTTTGAAAAGTTCTCGTTCTCAATTTGATTATAATGTACATTTTATTCAATTTTTCAAAAATGAAAATTCATCGCGGTCTCATGGAAAATTGGTAAAAAAGTTGATGAAATTCTTTAAAATATAGGCTGACATTGCTAACAAAGGATATCAAAAGAAGTTGGTAAACCGCTTCTTATATGGAAGAAAAATGGTTTACACTGTAGATCAGGTAGTACAGCTATGTGCGAAAAAGATCATGGTTGATGTTCGGAGAAATTTCGCAAATTGTTGCAAAACCAGTCCCTACATCAAGGAAGATGATGCTAAGTGTTGAATTCGAAAGGAGTTCCTCATTAAGAGTTTGTAGAACGTCGCTGTTAATAATTAGGTTAATTGAAGCGATTATGATTGAAAAAAAAATAGATAGGTACGAAAAGGCTGTTGCAAAAGTCGTTGCAAAAAGTCGGCAGTACTGAATGTTCTGGATTAATTATAGGGATCTACATATATAGGACATATTCCATGGTTTCTCGACGACACCCTGAATAAAGATTTACACCCCTCCGTATGGGACAACCGTTTGAAAAAGTTTATTCGAAGGAAAGCGTTTTGAATAAAATATTTTTACCAAAAAATTGAACCGACTTATACCGAATATATATATATATATATATATATATATATATATATATATATATATATATATATATATATATATATATATTATTTACATATTTATTTATTTATGAATTTTTTATATATTTTAAAGTCTCCTTTTACCAACTATGGGTTTATCTGGACTGGGCCTAAAGTTTAACGTGGACTCCGAACTACGGTCCTCAGCATTAAGCCTACCTACTGGCGCGTGACCAACTTTAGAAATCATCCCAGAAGACATCCGGCAAACATAAATTTACGACCATGCCCCAGCAGGATTCGGAACCGCGGCTATCGCAACAGTAGGAGGACTGTCCCATCGCCTTTACCACTGCTTCGCCAATATATAAAGCCGGTTATATATTTATTTTAACTACTACCGACTGAGTACTTGAAGTCGGTACGAGCAAACATTTTGATTTTGTTTTGTATGAAGATTTGTTTTCTTGGTAATTTAATTTTGTGTATATGTCGCAAAATTATAATATTATTTTTGTATTGTTTGGGCTCGGTATCAACTTCAAAGTGATCAGTTGGTAGTAGTTAAAATAATATCGTAAATAGATAAATGTGTTTAGCTAGGTATTAAGTAAAAATTAAGTCTAAATTGTGTGTATATAGTAGAATATAAAATACGTGTAGTAGATAGGTTAAATAAGGTTTTTGATTATTTTCATTTAGTTATTACAACGACTATTATGTACATATTTTGTTCGAAAACGTTTATTTTGTGTTAAAAATTTAAGTTTGATTATTTTCTACTTTTTAGTGAGTCTCTTATTTATTTTTTGAAGTCGGTTCAGTTATTTTGTTAAAAATATTTTATTTTCCCCCTTTTCGTGTTATGTATTTACTCAATAAATTAGGCGGTTATTTTATAAGGATTACATTAGGTAGGTGAAGTAAAGGTGCTGTCAGTATGAGGAAAAATAGGAATAAAGAAACAATAATTGAAAATAAGGAACGCTTCAGGCCCCGGTGCCCACTACGTAGCCTAGGTGATTTGGAAAATGTTGTAACCAAACTAGAATAACTACAAAAATCGTTGGCCCGCGGGGAATAGAACCCGCGATCTCCGCGTGTGAGTTGAACGTGCTTAGAGCCATTACACCACAGAAGCAGTTGCTTGTAATATATCTACGGCTTCTCAAATGATTATGATTAGTGGTTAAAAAAACTGAACGGCTTTTGCACTGAATGACGTCCGGTCATCCTTTATATCAGTTCAGCAATAACATTATACCCAAAAATCTGATAATTTTAGATAAAACAATATGTGAAAACTTTGTACGTTCCTTTGAAATTTGAATCTTTCCCTCGATTTCCCCAGATTCCACCATCAGATGTTGACTTGATTCCAATGAGACTACCTCGGAAATGCCCTTTTCGAATAAAAAAGAATTTTGAAAATCGGTCCATAATTGATAAAGAAATTGGTGAACATACATAAAAATATACGGTCGAACCTCCTCCTTTTTTTAAGTTTGTTAAAAATATTAAACGTTTTAACGATTTCCTTAATAAAGAGATTGATTATTCTTATTATTATATTTCATATTTTAGTCTCCTTTTTACCAATATCTGAACTGGACCTACTTTTAAAATGGTTTCGCAGTAATGGTCATCCACAGGAGTTCAAGGATCATATTTACCAACATAAATTTGTACCCATGTCCGTGCGAGCTTTGCGGGCACACTATGTATTGATTTCGTAGGTATTGATGTCGACTTTTTAAGCAAAATATCACTATTGTACGTCATTCTTGTTGTTCAATTTTGATACCCGTATTATTATTTACTTGCAAATATTTTTAAACGATATTATCTGCTTTAATATATTGTGTTTCATAAAATGTCTGAAAATCAAAGCATATCTGGGTCATAGAACAATATTTCAGGATATGAAACGAGACACACAAAGAATCCTTTGTAACATTACCCAAGATTTTATTTTATTGAGGATGACAGATGCAAAGAAATATTAAGTGAAATAATATATCTGAAAAATATGCAGAATTTTTTTATTATAAATGTATTAAAAATAATATTATTCATAAAACGACATATTTTTGACATCATTTTTGTACTCATGAATAGTGATTTGAGTTTTTTTCATACACAAAATAGTTCCATTATTCTATAAGACATTAATAAGTGCCATAAATATTTTCAGTACATTTTATGATTAAATAGTAAATAACTATAATTTATACTTTATTAAGTATGGCGGATTCTTTAATTTCTCCTCCTTTTTAGTAAATATGTTTTATCTAGAAGGAACTGAGTGATGAGTGACTGATTTAGAGATCATCCCAGAAGACATTCAGTCTGGAATGAGATGGCTATTTCTTCCTTTTGTACAATCACAAATATCAAGTACTGAATAACCTGTGACTATCACAGGAGTTAGGGGATCGTCCTAATGCCTCAACCATCATATCTGTCGGGTGATAGGTCTGATAGAAGATGAAAAATATAGATATTACAACAATTCTAAGCGTAGACCTCGTCACAATCATCAATGTCCCTTGGAAAAAATATTAACTGCTGCAATATTATAAATTTGGTCAATAGATTGCGATTTACTGCAAACTAGTAAAAACCGTTAACAAATTATGATGTGCAAGGAAAGAGGGTTGTCCGTGGAGGTCTTAAAGAAAGTCTATTAACTATTGTAGAAAATAAGGATAAGTCGAGAGTTTGGGTAAAAATGTAGAACGCTTTACGATTTTACATGTCCTCCTTGACCAGGGGGCGGGCTAATCTTCTATGTAACGTTTCAATTTTAGTATATATACCGTTGAAGTGAGTACCTGCAAACGTTATTTCGTAATTTTTCCAACAATTACTGAATAACATTATTAAAATATAATATTTTAATAAGAAAGTTAATCCTATTCAAAAAGTTCTATCACACTAGAATTCTAAATGTATCTTATTATTAATTAATTAATTTTTAATTAATTATTAATTAAGTAGTTAGTATAAAATAAATTTTATCTTATTCTATGTATTATTTACTTTATAGTATTATAATGCTCTAAATGTTATTTTGTCTTTTAGGTGCAATAAATATCAAATTGTTACAATGCTCAGCGAGGGAACGCTTATATTGCATGATAACATCTACTCTTAAGTGGTTTGGAGAACTAAGCTGGTCACTAAATTGACCTAAAATTTGTTTATTCAATTATCCATCCAAATGTCGCTTGTTATCGTTTACGTGCATCTAACCTTAATATTCTAAGTATTAATGGAACGAGAAGTTCTATTCCAAACCAACTTTCTTTGTACGGTGTGTATATGTCTCTTATATTATTTTGTTTCCTTTAGTTAAGAGTTTCTAGGTTTAAATATCATAATGAACTATAAATGGGTGTACACGTATTTATTTGCGCTTATGGCTGAATATACTTATTCTTAATTTTGTTTACATTTCTGTAGATATAATTAGAATGGACAAATAATGTCCTTGGTATACTGAAATAATTTGAAGATAAAAAAGTGAAAACTAATATAGGAAAAAAATGCTTCAAAGGAGTAATGTTGATTTATGTGATAAAATGGTATTGCACCGTCACGGCCATATGTTGTGTAGCAAAACCAGTAGATATTTAAATTTCCTAGTCACAATAGCCAGATATTCACAGCCTCATCTGATCATCATATTGCTTGAATACTTTTATATATTTTATACATATTTTTGTTGTTACTTCATTTATTTTAAAGTTATCCATATAATAATGTCCATATGTTTTTATAAAGAGATTTTTAAATCATTAACTCTTTTTTGAGTTACTTGCACATATTTTAATCATTTCTTTCATTAAAACTTACATATGACAGAACTATGTGGACTTGGAAGCGATCCAATCATATAATTTTCTCATGTTATGTCAACATTCCGAAACAGTATCGCCATAACTTTTTAAAAATGTTTAATGGGCTTAATACTCAATACGTTTACGTGCAATCAACGAAAACTGGTTTTTTATATAGAGAAATCTTAAAACCATCTAATTTAACAGTTAGGTTAAGTTTAACAGTTGTTTACATTGACATTTTGATTGGCACAAATATTACTTAATATTTATTTAGTCTTTTACGTATACTGTCTTGAACGTTCTGTCATAGCATTCGATCTTGATTGACTCTTGAGTGTCACAGGTATCTTACCTAGATAAAAACTCACCTAGATAACAAACATGTCAAAAATGAATACAATATATAATATTAGAATTAGTTAGCTGCTATGGATGATAGGAAATCGAAAATGTTAAAATTTTTATGTTGAAATTAGCAAGACTATCTGAACATCCAATTTTGGGGATATATTCCTAAAGCAAATAATGAAATCATTGAGGGTTATTAATCCATCATATATCTTTAGGTTGCAGATATCACACCTCTTGGTATGCAATGTCTAGCGTTGTTCAAGTTTGAGTTATACAATTGAAATATATCAATTATAGTAAAATATGTTGTATATTTTAACAGCCTGAATTTTTGAACACTTCAAATTTTCAACTGAACTGGACACACTTTATTAACATATACCAATATATAAAAATAAGTGAATTATCATTCGGTTTTATGAAACAAACATATAATATAATTAATATAGTATATTTATTCATAATTAAACATCTAACATATTAATTTTATATTCAATAATTTAAAATATAAATATTTGACAATAAATAATATTTATAATAAATAATTAGTAAAGTAAAAAGACACCTTTATATTTTGATTTTATTGATATAGTACATAAAAGACAAGTATTTGTGACAGTATAACTAAGAATTTTACATTTCCATACTCTATACAATCCTTTTACTATTCTATATTTTTCGATATAAAATCACAAAAGCACGAACTGCTCAATTCAACGAAAAGAAATATTTTAGTACGAAAAGGACCTTTCCTATTTTTCATTTCGTTATTTTTTGAAATATTCTACCGTTGAATAGAATCCCTCTTGGGGTAATTTCCAATTGTCTGTTATATCTTTCTACTGCTCTAGCAGGAACTTGTATAAACGACCGAGGGAAATTTATTTAAAGTGCTTATTTCTCTTGTAGGAAATGATGACTGATAATTAAATATTTCTTTGTTCTTTTACTGATTTTAATAATTTTGACTGTACTTATTGATATAAATACGCTAATAATATATATACAGATATACACATATAATATAGTAAATAGACACTGCACTTCATAGACAGATGACACTACAATCGCTTTTTCGATCCATTTTATTGACTTGTTTGAATTATTATTTTATTAAGATTCACGAAATAATTTCATTGGTTCATTTCATTCCAATGTTTAAGAAGAGTAAGAAGAGTACGTTTAGCATGTTTCTATGTTTCTATGAATAAATTATAATCAAAATTAGCTTGTTATAATCAATATTCGATTTACAATATTAGTTTTTTGTAACGGGATGTATAGAAAGCAAAGCAACGACATTTTCCAGCTCTATTTAGAAAGTGGGTAAATCATGTTAAAAATTCCAAATTATCTGGATTAAGCATGTGTTAACATATCTTACACATAATTACCATATAATATATAGGTAACGTATTACGTTTTGGGTTATATAAACCCAAAATCTATTTTAAAAGGTACATATTATTACACTGCAAGAATATTTTTAGTATAATGTCAATCAACATTTGAATAGTGCCAAATTATATTATCCTTTAAGAAGATGCATATAAAGCTTTTATTAAGAGATAGCTAGGATGTTTAGGATCTTCTAGATTTTTTTTAATAGAGTGCATGGAGACAAAATATAGATCTCTCAAAAAGTATGTAAAAAAATAATTAAATGCAGCTTTTGTTTATATTTTTTTATAACTAACTTTGCTGACCAACAAGATGAGATTAATTTTATAGAGGCAAAGCAGTATATCCCACTTATCAACTCCATCAAGAATGTTCTTTATATCATGTGTGGGCTTCTTTAGATTCCGCGCTGTCAATAACGTCATAGTAATTTGAAGAGATATCTCTTAATAATGGCTTTCAGAATAAAATGTGGCACCTAAAATGTATGATTGGTTTAATAAGTTAATACAATTTTAATAGCGGGAGATAAAAAATTTAAAATTTTAATAGATTCTATTAAATTAATAGTAGGGCCATTAATATGAAAAGAAATATCAAATGCACTAAAGTTTTTTGCTATCTGTAATTAAATTTAGTTTTTATTTGAATATTATAGGTCAATAAAATATGTTGTCAGAAGTTCGCAATCATCAAATATATATCTCAAAAAATAACATTTTAAACTAACATTTTTATATCTAGCGATATATCTTATTATTACAGATATATGGTTGTTTAATATATAGGTTCACCCAATTAATTTTTTAATTGATTTAATCCATACATGAGGTGAGAATCTCGAAAACAGCCAAAACAGCTTTGCTGAATTTTAAGGTATTTGTTAATTTATACTAGCGTTGCTGACTTTATTCTCTTGACATTGTTACAGTTGTTATTTTAGTGATTCCCATAATACACATATAGTCTGTTCAAAGTTATTTTGTACATACGCGATTTAAATTTGTGACATCAAAACCTCGCAATGTTGTCGCCTCAACTCTGAGTTTTAGTTCAGTTTTATTATAATAAATAGTTTTCACAATATTCAATCTTTAGTTTTTTAATTTTCGGTCGTTATTTATATTTTCAAAGCTTACCTTTCAAGCTCTATTTTTGAACTTTCAGTAATAACATTGAAAAGTGTACTATAAGTAAGAAAATGTTTATATACAATAATATTGCCGAATTAAAAGTGATTAGTGATCTTTTAGATCCGTATTGGCAAACTCTCAATACCTTTCTATGTATACCAATACGTTGTAAATGAAACATCTATAATTTTTCTGAATTTTTTAAAATAATGCCCTTTTAGTATCTGTTGTTTTATTGATTATTCAAAATATAACAGTTAGATACTCAGTGTTCACACAATACTCACTTGTTCTGTTCATTGTCAGGTCTCCATAAAATAATGTTGATAGTGATACATTTTTGATAGTTTTATGTTTTTTTTTAAATTTTATAAGAAATTGGAAGCATTTCTGTATGCATTTTGAATGCATACATTCAATTGACTTTACTCTTGCCTAATGATTTTTGCTTGTTAAAGTTTGATTAAGTGCCTTTGATTTTTTGATGATTTATATTTTCAATATTTTTTAAATTTAATTATGATATTAGAATATAAGATATATTGGAATATAATATAGATAAGATATTAGAAATTGAAGAATTAGAAAAACTGTATCGAAAGCTTTGTCAACATTTGAAGTTGCTTGAAGGTAGGATTAGGTTTTTGTATACTAATATACCTGTAATTGGTTGTATCAGCAGGATAGATTTACAAAGCAGACGTAATTATTTTGAGTAAGTTGTGGCTCAATTTCAAATACTTGGCGATCACAAAATATTATTAAAGTTTCTGGTCTTCAAAAGTGTTTTATCATTCTAACTTTGTTCTTGTAAAAATAATTTTCTTTTAAATCAGATAAAATTATATATCCCCAATTTCTGTTAAATTTTCTTCTGTTTTTGCTTATTATAAATTAAATTTTGATTCTATTGATTGTTGGTAGACGCGTAATTCAATTGGAAATACACGAGAATTAATATTAAAAATAATATATCAAAATCATAATATTATATCAAATAATATTTAATACTCACACATAGTAATAGAGAACTTTATCGATATTAATAGATTTTTATGTTATCAATGGCATGGAAATTATTGATAAAAAAATACACGTAATTTTAGATACGATATTGATACAGGTTATTACATTACCGGTAAGAATTCGAGTTTTACTTTAAAAACTGGAACCATAAAGAACAACGATATCGTAATATTCTGGGTCACGTTTTAATTTTATGACCGTAAAGGGTACGAAAATCAATACATATTTTTTAAATATATCGAAGAGATGAAATCGATACAAGAAAATACTTTTTACCGCTCATACATTAATATTATGAAATAAATTGTAATATTATTAAATAAGTAATCATCATAAATTGATAAAAATTCATTGATTTTTTCTGGGTTAATTGAAAATGACCGGAGGCTACGATAGAGTTTTAAAATTGAGAAAATAAATGGTTTAATGGAAATTACGAAATAAGTGATTGCTTCATTACTCAACCCTTTATCGAACTCGGCCTTTTATTGGTTAGAGCAACCATTCCAGAACGATGGGCGTTTGATATATTTTCAGTGTTTCGGGCGGCACGGACATCCATCAAAATATTATACAGAATACCAATTTGTTGTTTTAAAGTATACATTACTAAAAATTGATAATTAGTTAAATACAAAATCATTAAAATAAATAAAATATAACTTCTAAGTGTTAAGGCAATATTATCGCCTAGAAATGCTAAAAAATTACAATTTTTCCTATTGTCAAATCTTAACCCTTTAAAGGTATTCCCTAAAGAGAATATTTCAAAATTTAAATTATTTTAGGAGGTATACGGTATATCATAAGTAGCTGTCTTAATGAAATAAATACTTCTTTCGAGATAATTGATATGATATCTCCAGTCCTAGTAAACCGATTATCTTGAAATTGTGTAAGTCTTCTTTATACATTCTTCTATTATATTCTACCACAGCTCTTATTTTTTCGATAGAAATATGTTTGGTTTTTGTGCGAGAGTAGCATTTCTCTAGAATCATTCTCAACGAATACTTAATTGCTTAAAGTTAATTGAAATTTTAATTTTTTTCGTTTAATTTATTACTTAAATATTAATAAACACATAGTAAAAGATGGGCTGCAAAAATATTTTGTCTCTTTTTTATTTTACTTGAAGAAATACCTAAAATTCATACCTCTAGACTAGAATGTCTAGACCCTCTAAAATCCCCTTAATTGATGTTCAATTTCCTTTGGAATACTTTTAATTTAAGATTTTGGGATGGTCTTTATTTCAGATGTTATTACCATGATATTTATACTCTTAATTGTGTGCTGTTTTGTCACATATATTGAAAATAAATGTTAGTAAAACTTGAAGTTTTCTTGATTATTGAAACAAATTCTTTGAAAAATGCAAAAATATTTAATCAATTTTCAGCAACCATTGAAGTATTAAAGTGTAGATTCATAAATAGAAACGAAATTAGTTTTAAAAATAGTGGGTTTCTTACCAGTTATGATGATTAATACATTGTGTGTTAGGTAATAGGTAATAGGTAATAGGCTATTAAGTTTGTCTTTTTATTTTTTTTTTCATTCAGTAATATGTAACGTTATCATAGTTTTGGCTAAAGTTTTGAGTGTTAATAATCTGTGTGTACAACAGGTGCCACAATCGCCCACTATTCAATGTGGAACAAAAACATTAGAATGTGAGTTTAAGGGTAACAAAATTTTGTGCATAAAGACAATGCGTCGAATGTTATTCACAGTATTAGTATGAATCGTTATATATTTATTCAACACATGAAGGTAAGGTGAAAAGTTCTCGATTTGACAAAGAAATTCCGCGATTCTCTGTTAAAATTTGCTCTTTATTTCAGCAGATTTGCTTTAATGTCATTCTCTTGCATCAGCATTAAAACCAGGAAGTGAAAGTTGGACTGAAAATATTCATCTAAGATTTTCTCAACCTTGTGAAGCGCATTCCAGAATTTATTTAAGTTTGAGAACAGATGGGTATTTGAGGATGCCATTTTAGGAGCATAGTTCTCAACTAACTTCAAGTTATTCCAGCCTTAATATATCCTGGTGTACAGGTGTCCTGTTGTCCTGACGACAGATTGTTTTTCTTCATTAAGCCAGGCAAATTTTGACCAAGAAGGAAATTATTGTGCCTTTTTCAAGACACTAAACTAACAGGAACTCTTTTACATCGCAAAACACGCTGGACATTTTTGGCACTGAACCACTAGATTCCACCCATTGCTTTGACTGCTACTTTGTATTTGACGTTCTCAGCGAACTCCATGTCAACAATTATGACAAAGTGCCGTAAAAAATAGGCCGTATCTAAATAGAGATCGGCCTAAAAGTTGCTAGAAAATCGTTTAAGCATTTGGTTTTGATCGGCATTCAACAAGTTCGGGTTTCCAAACAGAGCTTTGGTATCCCTGACGTATCCTAAGTAAGTCATTTTCAAGTGCGATCCTCTTCAATTCAGCTTATCATTTTTTAACGATCGACATAGAAGGAGCAGAATCTCAGTAAGCTTTTGTCAACTTAGGATGAATTTATTCAGGGGTTTAGTGTATCATAAACGAAATATTTTATTTCCGAACACATACACACAGTATTTACTAACTGAAATTTTTTACTATTTTCTGCATCAGGCGGATAAATTTTTATTTTACCCTCATATTTGTCACATTAAGCTCTCTTTAACATTCAGTTGTTCTCCTACAAATCAAAAAATGGTAGGAATACTGTGGAGATATAATTTTACAAAATATTATGTATTAAACTTCTGAAATATATTGAATAATATAATTAGTTTAGAACTTATCCAAAATGTATTTCGACCCATAAAATTGTGCTATTTGGTGACAAAAAATTTTTTTGCCTTTGCATATCCAAACATTTGCGTGAAGTTCTTCATTCCAGGTTTCAGCATCATGAGCCAATAAACTTTGTTTGGTCTCAAACATCAAAGATTCTAATGACTTTTTATCAAACATTCAATTCATATTATTTCGTAAACGACCTATTCGGCAGATCCGTGGACCTCTGGCTTTTCTATAAACTAAAACAATCGCTGTAAAGCGCAACCGGCTCAGGAGATTAAAACTGAATCGAAGAAAACTTAAAGAACGCCGACTCAACAACTATTTAGAGGCCTGGAAATAAAGAAAAACTAAATATTAGGAAAAATAACTATATACATTTAAAAATCTTACTATTTTTACCACTGTTGAATATTTCAGATAAGGATCGAAAACAATTTAGTTCCAATTTTGTTATTATTTATTGAATCTGACATAATATAACAGTGGCCCAATTACATTACAATCAGAAACTACTCGAACAAAACCTGCATTCATTTTAATTGGGTTCAATCCGAACTTAGAAATGTTAGAATTTATAATCACTCGGTGCAGAGTTATTACTTGTTTTGTCCTTCGCCAATTAAGAATAACCCGATACTAATTGGATGGAGTAAATAATTGGTAATTATGGTCATGTTTTCGTTACATATTTTTTCAGGTAATATAATAATTACTTACTTGAAATGATGTTGTAATAGCTGAAACTAAATCATATAGATTCTCCCACATGTGTCCTCCCTGAGGTCTAAATGGAGTTAGAAGGAAGTTTAATCCCAACAGTGGCACCAGCAACAACGTAGCTCTAAAATAAAAAAGAAATTATATCATATACATAATTTAACGATCTCATATTTTACCATTTTTTAGTATACTACAATTATATTGATGTCATAGAGATGTCATAAATTTACATTTATTGTGTCTTATTATTGTAAAAGTGTAAAAAACGTATTTTCAGTCCAGAAGATGTTGAATTACCGGTCAATTATCATTTGCGGGTTATGTTTTTATTTATTTCAGGTTTATTATTATTTGCAGGTTCTATTTAATTTTAAGCAAATATTCTATGTTAAGAAGGAAATGGAAATTTACGGTCAACTTACTTTATCTATAAGAATGTATAATAATAATAAAAATAATTAATAACATTGTGGCTGTGATGCGGTGTTATAAAAGAACAGTGGGAAATAATGTCTTAGTTGAGCGAAAATTGGAATATGGGTATTTGGAAGCTCAAATCAGCTTAATAATTCAAGGAATATTGTTAGTGACTGCAATTGGTGCTTTTGAGATAATTACTGGAATAAATATGAGTGTTTTATTATTAGATACTATATCTTTTCAAATGTTATAAAATATTTTTAACAAGAAAATTGAGCCGACTTCAAAAAACAAATAAGCAGCTTACTAAAAATTAAAAAATAATTAAACTTAGATTTTTAACACACAAAAACATTTCTAAATCAAATATGTACATAATAACCGTTGTAATAACCATTAAAAATTAACAAAAACCTTGTTTAACCTATCTACTACACTACTACGCGTATTTCCTCCTTTTTCGAAGTCATTTAAAAACGATAAGTATTTTAAAAATTAATGATGTACATGTAAATGTGAATGATGGTATGTAAATATTCACAAAATTACTTTTTCAATTAAAATTTGTATAGATATGATGTTATTCTGTTATTATTCAAATTTGCATTTGCATATTGCATAAGCAGTTAAAGCAATTTCAAAAGTATTGGAATTGGAATTTTATCTATAATAATAATTCACAAAGGGATGAACTCTTTTTTTCTTTAAATCTGGCTGTTTGAAATGACTTTGAGTCTCCGTTGACTGTGCTTTGATGATGAAAATTTTGATGAAAGATGATTAATGTGAATATTTGAAGTAGATTTTCATTTTTTTTTGAAATTTTTAATGTTATTGACTTAAAAACTTATTGTTTTTGTTTCTGATCAGAATATTTAAAAGAATTTTAAATTTTATAACATGTATCTTACATAGTTTGTATTTATCATAATGTTATTAAAATATTATATAGTGAAATAGGGTAAGAGTGATTATTTTCTAGAACCAATACCTGTCAAAAAGTACGACATTATTTTAAATAATTTATACTTTCCACTAAAGTGACTATATTTTACTAAACTACATCTACATTTTCTCTTCCCAAAGATGTTAAAAAGGATATTGTTCCCTACTATATAATTAATTTCAAAGATAGTTTTGACCGGTATTTCTGAGAATGTTATATGGGTCTTATAAAATAGATCTCTGTTAAAATATTATGTGCTTCAAAATAAAAGACATGATAATAATGAGTTTTATGTAGAAAATACTATATTACAAATAGCGTTGCTAACTATCAACTGAAAATAGTCGAAACAGTCGATAGTCAAAAAACTAACGATTGAAAATAGTAATTACTATTTTCAGTCAAATGCACGGTTCGGCTGTTTTTTCAATTCGTGATGTCAGACGAAGATGTACGAGTCCTTTCCTGTATACATTGTGAGAGAGGAAAGGACGGAGATAATTGCTTGGGGCAGTTAATTTTATATGTGGTTATATTTTCCAACAGTAGTATAAGCGAGACGGAGATATATAAATTCCTTCGCGAACTTTAATAAAAAGGAAAAAAAATACTGAATACTATTATAATAATAATACATAACATGCATTCTATAATTTAATTTTAAACGAAGTAGAATTACTTTTATATTTCAATGTTCTGTATATCTGTAAAAAGGAATGGAATTTTTCTATGGAATGGAATAATACCCTACAAATGTTTCATTGTATTTTAAGGTGTTAATTGCTATTTTTAATTAATATATTATAATAAATATAGACAATACAATAGAACTTAAAAAAAACCTAAAAACTAAAGATGTACAATAACCATAAATACTATATAAAAATTAAACATATACCTAAACATAAAATAAAATGCTTTATTTATTATCGAACGGAAATATTTTTTAACAAAAATCGAGAGAGTAATTGAAATATTATTACTGCTATAAAAACAGTCAAAATATTTTACTATTTATCGTTCTCAATTTTAATCTTTTTACCCAAGTACTATCTTGATTAACAATCTTGAAAAATATCGTACTAAAATGCTATATATTAATATACAATATATTGTTATTTACAAACAAACTACCAAAAAAGTCATAAAACTACATATATATCATATAAATCTATTTATGCAAAAATTGGGTATACATTTTTGTCAAGGTCGAGGGTATGACGGCAGAGCCAGAACATTAAAAATCAGTCGAATGAAACAAGTAGAACCAAAAATAGTATATAAATCTAATCAAACAGTCGATAGTAAACATTAACAAAATTAGTCAGACTGAAAACAGTCAACTGAAACAGTCACTGGTAAAAAGTAGTAAAATCAATTGAACCAAAAATAGCGACTGAAACAGTCGACAGTAAAAAGTAGTCAATTACTAAACAGTCGATAGTAAATTTCAGTCGATAGTTCCCAACACTAATTACAAACAATTTCTTTATGGAAATTTTAATCAGCGGGATTATCGAAAAATTGGAAAAGGTCATCAAGCTTCACATATTATGATCGGTTTTGGATTTGTTTTTCCTTTAAATCCAACGAACAAACTTAAGAAGAAAGAGAACTTTAAGAAGAAGGATTTAAGAAGAGAAGTTTCAGAAGAAAAATGAGTTAGATCAAATATTTACGAATGCAAACATAATTTTATTTTTAATCTTGTTATAAATGATAGATTAATGATAACAAAACACAGTGAAATTTGCGGTTACTTTTCCAATTAATCAATGGTTAGTCTTTTCCACTCTCCTTTAAGTCGCAAAAATAACCCGAACCCTTCCTTGTTTGTCAATTCGAAACCTTCCGTTTACGCATCAAATGTTTTTAAATCGTGTTAATGAGAGTTGAACTTCTTCTTCGTTAACTTCGATTAACTTTTAATACAGTTTTTTATCAGTTATAAAAGACGCAAGATGAAGAAAAATATTACCTACGACAAAAAAAAATTAATGGGTTTTGTTACAACATTGACTTTCCGAAAATTAATCTTGTAGAAATAATTTTTTTAAATTGTTTATATACGCAATAAAATTTAAATATTCTTTTTCGGTATCGCTTAATTAGATTTTTAAGGTGACATAAACGATATTAGTTGTTATTAAATATTTATATACATATTATAAAAAGTATATTAATTTTTTTTAGGTAAATTTCAGACAAAGGTATCCAAGTTTTAATATCATCAAGAAAATATTTTTATATATATTAATTCATAGTAGGTATGATATTTCATTTTAAACATTTTTATTAAAAATAATTTTGGTTTATTATTTTGCCTAAAAACTTTTGTTGTTCCTCGGACTCATTAGGTAGTGGAGAAATGAAATAAATTAAATATTATTATTAAATTATTATTGAAAACACCGTAATTTTTTACAATTTGGAGAGATATTTTAATTGGACATATCGCCGTCTGGAGATGTTGCGTACATTTTGTGAGATTTATGAAAGTTTTAAAGCAATACCTACATATTAATCGGCTTGGAGAAAAGTTTACCTTCCTTTTTGAAGAAGACTGCTGGGGTTGTGAAATTTGGCACACGGTTAAAGCTTATATCGACAAAGAATTTTTGAGGTTTAAAATGTTTATGTAATATGCCCTACAAATAAATAAATAAATAAATAAATAAATAATATATGTTGTACGTAAACCAACAAAATCTGGCATCGCTGTATCACAAAATGCCGGCAGAGCAATTTTAAATCGAAGAAAAAGCTCTACATATCTTACTTGGAACGATATTATAACGGAAATTGAGTGTGTTAAACCATAATTAAACAAGTTTATTTAATTTTAATTAGTTTTATTTAAGATTTTGTGTTATATTCGATTATTTTCGTATTGTTGGAACTATTAAAGAGTTATGGCAGTTTGGATAAAGAACAGTTAAGAATAGTGTGATCACGTCAAATTATATTTTACAATTGTTGTAGATAAAACAAAATAATGTGTTCGCTTTATTGGAATGCATATATAGCTGTGAATGTATATATAGAAAAACTCGCATTTTCAAAAATTTCATCCAAAAATAGATTAATAAAATTCGAGAATATTAAGTTTCCTTCTTTGTTTATAATATACCTAGACTTTTGAAATGAGCACTTGATTGCATTTGATGTCCTGTGAACAGAGAACAGCTAAGAAAAGTTGTTCTTGTTTAAGGACTTATAGTAGTTGGTATAGTTCTGCAGACATAGTATATAGTAATACTAGAGGTACTTCTAAAGGTTGTCAAGAACGTTCTGTAAATTTTAGTGGTATTAACTTATGATTCATTTCAGGTGTCTTTTACTTCATTCATTCCATCATTTGGTGGTGAGTTGCTAGTTTCTACATGTAACACAAGAGAAAGTCAAAGGCAGCAAATAAATGAAAGAGGGTAAATTTATGGGTAAACCTATTATCAGTAAATTTTTAAACATTTTGAAGCATTGATACGTATTGATGCGATTAATATAATAAGATATGTAATTATACGACATTTTATTCTTTGAACTTTGTATTATTCACTTTCATTATTTCCTTTATTGAAGTTTTGAAAAATCAATAATAATTTCAATGATTGTAAATACATTACTTTAATATACATTTCAAAATTGTAAAAAGTAAATTATCTAATTAGGTTTCTTATTGTTTTAAAAAACATGATAAAAACAAATATCAATTTCAAAATTGTTTAATTTATATATAATCGGTTTCAATACAGAAATATGTATTACTTAATTTATTATTCCATATTTATGTTTATAACGTAAAATTAAAGACCGATAATGTGTACTTATATTTGATGCTCTGAAACTGTTACTGTTCTGAAAATAATCTTACTTATGATATTTTGTTATAATGTTCAGTGATGTAGTAATTTAAATTTTGTTGATTATTGAAACTTAATGGGAATTAGGTTAAATTAAAAACCATTTAAAACATGTTAGTGAATGGTAGCTCTTGAGATAGTTATTTTAATATGTTGACATTTATTATTTTTATTAAACTTATATAAAATACATATATGATCTTATATTAAAAATATTGTAAAAACAAGTTTTAGTAACATATTAATTTTGAATTATTTCCTTTATTCTATAATGACAGAAACATGACCAATTTAATAAACTGTGGTCGCATTTCGAACACAGGGCGATCACTAGCCTTTATTAAACGCCAACAATCTTGTTCAAGGACTAGTATATTAAAAATACTATTATTACTACTATTAATTTTGCCATATAAGTGAGGAAGGAATTCGTTACCTTTTCAGTCGACATATATGTCCAACTGAAATATGGGTTTCTGAAGTGAGTTCTCCAATTCTCACTGATGTTCGCTACCGCATTTTAATTTAATAACTTAAGTTTTAACACAGCCTTGTAAGGAGATATGAAACATTCTCCTTAAGCTCGTATTTGATTGACTTCATGCTTATATATTTATATAAAACTGAAGGCATAGACTTGCCAATGCATTGGCGTTCAGAAAACACGGATTTTAGTCTTGCTATTTTAGTCCTTGCTTCCAGGCGCACTATTTAAGAGAAGTGAAAGATCCTGCAGCTTGGCCGAGACAATTTATTACTTCAGCGATAGATGCCATTTTCTTACGTTGTTATTGATTTAGTATTTGAACTCCTGCACTTACTCTAACTGGATATTGGTGAGAATTAAGGACGCGAAAAAAATTACAGGCGATGTGTGGTTTATCAATATTATGTTTTTTTCTTCGTTAATTATCAGGCTGTGTGACTCAGTAACGGGAACTATATACTAGTAGTAAAGAACGCTTAATTCCTCAACATTATCAGAGAATATCGGGAGAAAATCTTCAATCAGATCAGATCGTTTAAGAAGAGTACCATTATACTTTTGTTGTGAAGCATCATACTGAACGCTATATGTTATCTATATTATGTTGATAAACAGTGGATAATTCGATAAATCGTTTTGCATTTATACACAGCTGGTAACCAAGTATTATGCCCGAATAAGTTTAATAATTTTCAGGGGAACATGTGCAATTTGCAATAGTTAGGATATAGTTCTAAAGTTTGGGTCGGTGTATCTACTAGAAAGTAAATACAGAAAAAATCAGTAATCAGATGTACACAACGGCGAAGCCTTTCACATCAAGCCTGCCTGCTTTTCTCGACTTGTTCTTTCGCAAACTCTTTCTCATTGTTACATTTCTATAATTTTGGTTTAAAATTTAAATTAATTGTTAGTGTTAATGAAAAATATACAATGATCATATAATTTATAATTTCATATTATACTTACTATTTATGATTATTATACCATCAAATTAATTATATTTTTATTTCATTTTAGTTTTAATGCTTTCAAACTTATTTCAATTTCAGTATAACTGTCGGTACATAATTAATACAGTTTATTTAACTGTTATAATACCAACATTATTTTAAATTAAAAATTAAATAATTCTATGGTAATTTCCGTAATGTATTTTGTGCTTGCATATTTAGTTTTGGTTGCAGCAAAGTTAAAATGGTTAAATGTTTAACAATGCATGCAGCGTCTTCTCAAGGGTATTAAAACGTATCAACGTTAACTTTTCGACAGAGAAAATGATTAAATTCTATTATGTTTTGAATTATATCCATGTTTTTTTTGCCAAATCGTACCATAAATTTAAGTTTTATAATCATGAACTCAATTTAAATTTATTTTTGTGTTATCTCATCATTTATTCTTAGATAAAATACTGTATTTAGTGCTATATATTTTTACATTTAACAATACATTTTAGGGTATACTTTTATTAAATTTTATATAGTAAACTCATAATGAACTTCGTATATTTAACGGTACCTGTTTTTGTGAAATTATGAGTATCGTGTTAATGGCTCCCAAATTGCAATTTTAATTAGGTTTGTATATTTTCGTTCAGAAATAAAATTTAAAATTTGGAACTTTTTTCGAATTTAATTTCTGGCTTTGTTAATTATTACATACGTTGTTATGCCGGTGTGGTTTTAATTTACGTTGTTTTAACAATTTGATTATTTAATACTGTAAACATACTTTATTTCGGTATATTTTGTTTGAAAATTAATACTAATTGTTCAGCTCATGTGAAGAAAAGTAAAACAACAGGCTGTAAGACCTAAAAAACGCAAGGCAGATTCTGCAAAAAGGTCGTCAAGAGATTGATGGTTCTTTTAAGAACATTTAAGCGGGTCGAATACCGGAATACTACTGCAGTATCGACAATAACACCCGCGGAAGTGTCAGAAATGACATATGTGTGTAAACAGTAATTTAGAATCAAATTCAAGAATAGAGTTGAAATATATAGTGACTGTTTCTGGCAAAGCCTACTTAGTAAATGTATTTCACATTTGACAATATTAGTCCACAAATTTACTTCAGGAGAACTTGTCTTACTTTTATTATTAACAATGTAAAGGAGAAATCAACGCCTAACTTAGGTTGTCGATAAGATGTGCGGTGAGCTACTTCACGTGCTAGCCGCACTGATGATCAGCAAAAAGCAAATATGATAATGGTCGTATTAGTTTCACTTATGGTAGTTACTTATTTCACTACCCCATGGAAATAGATTATGATATCAACAGGGAAATGATAACCGTTTATTAATATTGTAGGGCATTAAAATATAACGGTGAATTTACTGGGTTATGTGGATTTGGTAGAAATATAAAATTGACATAATTTTATCATCAGGTTCATTACGCTCATTAATTTCTAGGTTAGTTGATTCTAAGCGACGTCATTTAGTGCAACACGTATTTTACAGGACAATTTCACGGCCATTTTAAGGTATCATCAGATGTCACTATCAGATGTAGATCATTATTTCATGCAAATGTATATTATGGGCAATCCGGATGCAGAAATTGATAGGCATTTTGCTCATAATCCAATAGTGAAGCGAACTATTGTCGAAGAACTACAAACGTTTCTTTATCAGAACAGTGATTTAGTTAAAATAATATTGAATCGAATGCCATTTGATAGGCATAATATCGTCATTAGACTTGAAAAAATATCTGCTGGCAGAAAAAAGAAAGACGTTTGATTTACCGATAATCAACGAAGTTACTGTTATTATTTTTGGAGAAAATTTGTAGATAGGTGATACAAAGGTCACCGGATTATCTAGAAATTAAATAAGATAATCCCAAATACGTTGCTGGAAATAAACGCTTTTATAGTTCTAGATATCTAGAGAACCAATTAATATGAAATAATTAATATTAATAATACCAGAAATCATTGCATATATTTTTACCGTTTACCGATTTACCGTTTTAAATTTAGAGTCTTGAAAATTTATCAGATTTTGCTAGACAAATCTCAGTTGTCGTAATGCAATTCGGGAAATGCTTTTAAGGTCAAATCAATAGTCTGCATCGCTTTGAAAAATGACATCCGAAATATTGCTGTTTCTCCGTCTTTTCAGGTAAATTTAGATTCAATATGTTTGCTGGCTTCCATACTTTCATATGTTTAATTAATCGGAATTAATTTATTATGGTGTGATAATAAATTTTAATTTTTATAAATTAAAATAAATTTCAATAAATATTTTGGGAATTTTGCAAGAAAACTATATTTTAAACCAATATCTTACAATGTTAATAATAAATTTATATAATTCAAAATTAATAGCAATTTTTTAGATTCATTTTAATATTACTATTTACTTTATGTAAAAATTGCACACTCATTTTGAATAGAATTATTATTAACTACGAAAGTTTGTTATAAAGTAAACTGACTTACACCTTACAGTGAATATTTAACACGTTGGATTATATTAAATTAAATTGACATTTATTTGATGAAAATAATTGATATTTCTTGAGAATGGTTTTTAGTTTAGTAACATAATGAATATATAGTGAATGTACTGTATCATTAGGTTATGTGCATTGGAAGTAATAGAAAGAGTAATGTCTAATAAATGAAATAATCCCAGTGCATTGTTGATTCTGACCATTCTCACTATTACTAATCTGTGGTTTGAATTTTAGGATATAAACTGAAAGATGACAAATATTTTTAGGTAATTTTAAACATAGATATTATTGTGAAATTATTAATTTAGATTTAAATTAATTAATTAATCAAATTTGAATTGATAATTTGAAATTTAACTTAGAAAGTTAAGTTAGCTTAACATTTGTTATATATTATCCTTGTATCACAAACATTTTTAAGTGTTATATTGACTGGAGTTATATAATTCAAAAAGCTGGCAATAAGTAACTAATACGCTAATATAATTATTAAAAATTATTTAATTATAAGTGTCATATAAATGAGATCTCTTAATACTCCTTAAATATCACAATAGATCAACAAATTAAGCAATAATTTAAATTAATACGTGAATCTGTGAATTATAATAATACAGTGGGAAAAATATTCAACTGTCAAAAGTTTTTTTGTTCATACGTCATCAAGATGTTTGGTGTATTGTCTGCCGCAGTTTGTAAACTCGTTTTAGAATCAGACAATATTTTCCTTCTCATTTTATTCTGGTTAAAAAGAGAGACAATGCTGTTTGATTAGTTCGAATACGTAAACGAATGAGCCTATCAAAGTCGTCCGATTGTCAGATGTATGCAAAATTCTTGAAAGCAAGAGTAATAAGGGGCTATAACTCTAACCTATACACAATTGTGGCTGTATAATTAACTGTAGTTTTTAGATGTAATATAATGTTACAATAAATTATATTTGATAACATTTTTGTTCAATTATTTTATTTTAGATCAGAATTTTGTTGTATGTTAGAGCCAAACTGAGCAAAAACTCTGTTGATGCGGCAACATTGCGATGGTTTGATGTCACAAATTTAAATGACATATGTACAAAATAACACTGACCCCACTATATATGTTTTGTTTTATTTTTTTCTGGTTCATTTTACAGATCCTCCTTTGAGGCCCAATATTTTAAATAGCCGCTCAGCATTATCTTGTTAAATTTCTTTCCTATATAAATTCTTTGTTACTAACAAACCAGAATGATTAGGATTGCAATTTTTTCATTATAATTATGGATGTTATTTAATTATTATTTAATTAGTAAATATATGTATTTCATTTATATGTTAATTTTGAGTGACATACTTGGAGTGCATAGTATCAAAGTCATTTAATGCTGGTGCCAAGCATATAATTGAGAATTAATAATTAAACACTCTGCTAATGTGATTCTGAAAGTTCATTTTGTTACTAGTTGACACAACTCTCGTTTATATTATTTAGAGTGCTCGATTTTGTTAGTTCACTTCAAACGTATTCTTAATTATTTTCTAGAATATAGTATTTCAAATACAGAATCTGTGTAAACTTTGTATTGGAAAATGTAATGTGCCGAATCCGATGAAACCCGAAAAAGAGGCGAATAGGAGTGATACAATGCATTTAAAAGCGGTCGAGATATGATGGAACTCATATCTCTGGCTAGAACTAGAATTGTTATTTCGGGGCACCGCCTTTCATTCGATAGAAGGCATACAAAATAATTCCGAAATAGAATTCGGATATATTGATTTTGGAAAATTAGTTAATATAATTTCTTGAGACTAACACGATGCTTTGTATTTGATATTTAGTTTTTGAGATGGAGATGCGTTCATAGAAAAAATTGGTGATTTTTTTGCATTGCATCTTCAAGGCAAAGGCTGTGAGGTAGAAAGTTTACTTATCAGGCTATCCTATTTAAAACATAATCTCTTCTCTTTATGTTAGGGTTGGCATTTAAGCATTTGTCTTATTTTCTGATAATAAACTGTATGGCTTAAAAGTTTTCTCGATGATTTCTTACAAAATGTTTCAATATGGTTGAATTTTTTGTTGATGTCCTATTGATATATTTTTTTCTATTAATTTGATTACGTAGATGTAATATCTTAATTTATATTGTTCTACGTATTTCGTTCATGTTACTATTAAGGGTAAGCAATGCATTCAATATATTTTTTTCAGAATTACTTTGTTATTGTAAATTTTTATTGAAGAAATTTACAAGTTAACTTTTGCTTTAAAATATTTCAGATTTCAACTGTTTTATGATTAACATTTTTGGTTTATAATAGATTTCATGCCGACCATGTCGGATAATATTCAATAGAGAAAAAGGGATTCCCCTTTCCAAATTAATCTCCTCTAATTATCTTGTGATGGGTTAATTTTCTCGCCAGAATATTGATATCTAAAACATATATAATTAAATGGTCACTGTAATATCGTATCAAAGGATATTGATTGGATTTCTAATCGTTTTATTGCCATAAGGTTTCTGTCTGTGACCGCACAATTTCGAAAGGTCGATGTATCATTTAAGTATCCAAGCAAGAAGGGTTTCCATTAATTTTATTCACCCTTGTTCCGGGGACGCTCTCTGTTTTGTCACAATTTTGATATCGGTATAAAAGGTGTTAATTTGATTTCGGGGCTTCTCATTTGAATATCAATTGGGAACAAGTGATAGCCTCAAAGCAATATTTAGTAATAAAAGATTAATTAATACCTTTTCTTAAGGCTGGCATTTGTTCTCGATCTATCAATTTCCATTTAGAATAAGTCGTATTGAAGTTAGTTCGAATCTGAACAAAATATCCGTTTTAATTTTATAGATGTCCCTTGAAATTCAGGAATTCTGTTATTCTTCCGATTCTACATTCCTATCAGAAGTGATATATAAGGTAAGTTTCTTGATGCTGTTATGGAATCAAATACTGAAGTTCATTATTCTCATTTCGTTGCTCATATATTGTCATTAATAATTCGAACTTCTTGATTCAAACGTTTTATTGGATAAGTATGAATTTTGAGATACTAGATAATTTTTCTTTTATATTTAACGTGATTAAGCTACAGTTAGTTAGTTTTAAAAATTAATGATGTGCTAATGTTAATGTACTGATGTTAATGATTAATGTTTAATGAAACAGGCATTTCTTCTCGATCTCGTATACTCATATTTTGATATAAAATATCAAAGTTAAGTATCAGCAATTATTTTTGACTTATTATATTTATTTAACGATGCCAGATATTAACGAGATTGTGTGGAGGAATTTCTTAAACATCTTTACCTACCTCTAGGAATATGTGCCAAAGTCTATTTCTTGTTCATATCAAAATTAATTATAATGTTGGCCGATGACAATAAAATTGAAATACGATATGGTTTATCTATAAGACTTATTTTAATAATTCCTAATAATTCCTTTCAGTTTCGTGTTTGATTGATATCTAGCTTACTATTCATAAATTTGAGTATTTTATAAAATATTTAAAAGATCTCAGAGATAATCTATCCCCCTATAAGTATTTAAGAGGGAAGTATTTAAAATTAACTATTATTTTAAACAAATAGTTAATGGCTTAGAAATCTTGTTAATTTCTTTTTTGTTTTGTTAAAGATGGTTGCTTCTTAAGCGGCAAGGAATTAAAGACTTCCGCTAATTGCATTCTCTTTATTCGGTTTTTTAATGTTTTTTTGTCGTTCATTGTTTAATTAATTTTTATTGAGTATTAAGGAGGCCAATTTAATTTTGGGCTTTTAGTTCTTTTTCTTTACGTTATGCTATACAGTGCCTTACTGCTGTCAAATTAAAACTAATACGAAAAGAGAACGACAAGAATTTTATATCCCAATGAAAGTTTCTTTAAAATATCATTGTTAAGTAAGTAATTTTTATGTTTATTTAAGTTTATGCCAATTATTTATTAATCATCAAGTTTATGGTATGAATAATTTTGTATTGGTTTGCAAAAGTAAAAGTGGTTTTCAGAAGATGCGTTTGGTTTCTCATATAAAATGGAAATTAAGAAAACATATTTGTTGTTATTTTGTTACAATAACCTCATTTTAGTGGATTTGAATGGGATGAAGTAGGACTTAGATGTTGTGGTGAAGTATAGGGAGTTTTAAGGTTTATAATAAACTGAATTTAGATTATTCTACTAAGTGCAGTGTAGGTATTTCGAGTCTTGCATATTGACAGAAAGTTAAATATAGTAAGTTCATTTATATTTAGAATAATCATAATAAATATATTATTTTACCGCGTATTTCATTTAATGTTATCATACCAGATAAAATAACGTTCATTTAAAAAAGTCGAAAGATATGTGATGCGTTTCCAACGACTTTATCATTAGTGTTAAAAAATATTTTCCAGTTGCCTCGAAAAGTTCAAGAGCTATTTGTAGCTCTTTATATAATGTAGCACTGCAAAATACCGAGATGATTAAATAGTTTAAGAAAAGAAAAAATAATCAATTTTATTTTAAAAATTTTCTGACATTATTGTTTATCGATGATTTGCTGCCCTAGTACTCGCCAGAGCTTTGTGGCTCACTAACAACGTGGGGCAATTCGTTTCAATTTAAATTTTTTTTTAACTAATAGATTGATCCAATGTGAAGTTATGCAGGATGCCTTTTTCGGTCCTATATTTGCTAATATCCAATTGCCTTATATTTCAAACAGTAAGTAAGTTCTAATGCTTCTTTACAGAAGGCAACTTATTTTGGTTGCAAATGTTACCATTTCGTAGCTCCAAAAACTTACCAAATACAAACTTAAACATACATTGGAATTTGATTTCATGGGCATTTCAAATGGTCAGATTAAATCACTGAAGATTCTGGCATATTGAGAGCCCTGTACCCTTTTCTGGGTAAGTCAGTCAAATCAGTCTTGATAAGAATCCTTGTATATCAATGGTACAAAATATATCTGCAAAATACCGAGATGATTAAATATTTTAAGAAAAGAAAAAATAATCTATTTTATTTTAAAGTTTTCTGACATTATTGTTTATCGATTATTTGCCGCCCTAGTACTCGCCAGTGCTTTGTGGCTCACTAACAACGTGTGGCACCATGGTCTACTTTTCAAGTCAATTCGTTTCAATTTAATTTTTTTTTCAATTAACAGATTGATCCAATGTGGAGTTATACAGGATGCCTTCTTCGCTCCTATATTTGCTAATATCCAATTGTCTTCTATTTCAAACAGTAAGTAAGTTCTAATGCTTCTTTACAGAAGGCAACTTATTTTGGTTGCAAAGTTACCAAAGTTCGTAGCTCCAAAAACTTACCAAATACAAACTTAGATATACCTTGAAATTTGATTTTATCGGCATTTCAAACGGTCAGATTATATCACTGAAGATTCAGGCATATCGAGAGCCCTGTACCCTTTTCTGTGTAAGTCAGTCAAATCAGTTTTAATAAGAATCCTTGTATATCAATGGTACATTCCATATTTCTACATGCATGTATGGTCTCATTTTCTCAAATCTATCAAGATAAAATAACTGCAAGTGCTCCAAAATAAGATAGGATGTTTCTAAAGACCCTAAGGTACTTCAGAAACAATCAGATAGCATCTCGGTTCACAAGCACCGGAAATCACCGGAAAGTGAATAATGAAAAATTTTACAGAAGAGTGACTACAATAAATTATAGTTCAATTTAATCCATTCCTACTCAGCTTTTGTATTACCATTTTGTACAATTTGCTACAGCATATTATATGTTTTTCTTACATAACATGATTAATGATCAGCTTAAATACTGTCATCAGTAAAAGTATCCGATTATTTATTTAATAGCGAACAATATAAACAGATAATAAATAAAAAATTTAAAAATGTTTTATATACATTATCATTATTTTTTTATTTTACTATACAGTAAGACATTTTTACATTTACGTTAATTACTTTATTTATTTAATTTTTCTTATTTTATTTTAAAATTTAGTTACTAGTATTTTATAACTAATTCCATATTATAAAATATAATTATCTAAACACATTCTATTCTGCATTCTTACCTTAACGCTTGTAGTGTAGATCTAGAAGCACCTCCGCCACCACCTTGACCATCATTCGCAGGTCCCATTCTCAGCTTTACGACAACTACACGAACGATATTGATTAAGAATATGAGATTCAAGAAGATGGTCGCCGCCACTGGTATTTGTTGAATTATATCAAACCGCGATTCCTTTATCCAGCACCTGAAAACAAAAAATATCGAATTAATTATCAGCTAATTTAGGAATGACATATAGAAAATTAATTATACGATTTAAATTCAAACCGTTCCAATTTTCTTTTATTTACTGGTGTTGAATAAATTCTATTTTAGATTATCTCGCGAAACGTACACCATTTTGGCGGGGCTTCGTAAACCTATTTACCATTCCCAGTGCAATTTCTGATGTTTGTTAAATCTATTTATTTAAATGAAACAATATACCAGGTTGTTTAATAAGTTCGCGGAGTATTATTTATTCCTTTATGTAGAATAAAAAAATTGACTCATCTTGATAAAATATTACATCCTCCATAGTGGCATTACAAAACTTTTATAATTAAATTAAATTGGACTTGGTTTGTGGTCTCTATTTTATTTTTCTAAGAATTGAAAAAATATATAGTCTATTCAAAACACGTAATCAATATGTGCTTGTCGAAAGTTTTAAATTCGTTTTACTGTTCGATAATATTTTCCTTCTTATTTTATTCTATTTGAAAAGAGATAGAATGCTATTAGAGAAGTTCGAACATATAACTGAAAGAGCCTGCAAGAGTTGTCCCTTCGTCAAACATTTGAAAATTCTTCAAAATATTATAATTACGGGCTATAAACTGACAAAGTTGTTTTAACGATTTGTTTTAATAAATTTTAAATCGCCGCGGTTTTTATTAAAAATATTTTTTTGCACTTTGCAGCTGCATTGAATATTAATACAGGTATGGTCACTAAAATATGTCAAACAATAAAAAACAATATAACCTTAAAATCACCAAAAAAAAGCCGTATTTATGCAAAATAGGTGACGAATCATGATCAGCTTGATGTTAGCTGTATCAGAGATCAATGTATACAAAATGTATAAAAACAGTAAGTAGTTTTTTCAATCGAAACATAATTTAATATAATTATTTCAGACAAAAATATGTTTGCAATGAAATGATGATGTAGATCAACAATAACGAGAATAGACATACAGTCATCATCTTACGTAGCAATGTTCGACTGATAACATGTTGATAAAGTGCATTGAAATTGCCTGAATTTGTACTAAGTAAATCGTATTTGCAGGAAGATTAACATTTTTTACTTCAATTTGAAGAAATGGCGGCTGAAGGTCATAAAATGCTGTGTGAAGGTTATGGTGATCATGTCCCATCGATTTAAATATGTAAATACGGGTGAAGAAGTTATAAGAGTGGCGATTTGGACACCGAAGAAAAGGAACGTTCTCGATAGTCAATACAAAGACGAGGAAGACGAGGATCTGAAGGTTTTACTCGATGAAACAATAAATGGGGATCACAGTTTACAGTTGATGCGTTTGAGCCAAGCATTGCGTGAAAAACGGTCGGAATATTTCTCCATTCGTGTCAGTGTATTATTTCTTCGGTCTTGTTATACTTTAGTATGATAACGCTTGTTGCTAAACTGGTGAATGCATACATGAAACGTCGTGTTTTCCAGACCTTGCTTCTTATGATTTCTACTTGTTCTATATATATATATATATATATATATATATATATATATATATATATATATATATATATATACAATATACAAATACAATTTCAATCACATTCAACCAACTGGAATTTTTGTCGGCAGTTGTAGTGGCATAAAAGAAAAACATTTCAGAACTTAACTATCCCATTTAAGGTACACAAGAGGATCCACGCACTTATTTAAGCTTTGATGGTTAACTAGTAAAAGTAAAGGTAAATGGCTGAAAATACCTGTAGGTGGCTTTAGTTATTATTTTATTTTTATGGCTGTATGTATAGGGTGGGTTTTTTGCAAATTATACACTATATTATATTAACACTTTTATTTATGGGAAATAAATTATGTTACATAGCAATAACAATTGGTGGTTTTCTACCAGTTTAATATCTTAGTAACATAATTGCTGCATATACATTTAGCGAATATCTCTATAGTCTAACCTCTTATCACTATCGCTTTCAAGAATTTTACATATGTGTGAAAACCGGATGACTTTGACGGGCTCATTCGTTCACGTGTTCGAACTCATCAGGCAGTGTTTCTTTTTAACTAGAATAAAGTGAGAAGAAAAAGCTTGTCTGACTCTAAAACAAATTTACAAATTACGGTAGGCAATACATAAGATTATAGATATATTCCTTCAATGGCATTGATATTGCATATATTATTCATCTTAATATATTAATAATAATTGATTTCTGTCATCAACCGTAAAAAGGAGATTATAAAGTACATAAAAAACAAATTGTGATAACTAGAAAGTTAGATGAAAGGTATAAAATCCCAACTTCCTTTCGGTCACTAAATGATTATACACGCAATACATTATATCACATACTGGATGAAGAATTAAAGGAGGTTTGTTAAGATATCCAAAACTATAAATTATGATATGATTAGGGGCTAAAAATTAAAAATTTGTTTTACGGAAAGATTACGGCGACTTTTTGGATCGACACTAGTATGTCAGTATAAAAATGAAGTTATCTTTATTAAACAAGCATGTATCTTAAGGATAAACAAATAAAATATCCACCACGTTAAGTGTATGTTTCTGAAAATATTTCACCAAACTTTAACTTAAAAATAATTTATTTTTCACTATTTCTTATAATAAAATATTTTATTTTTATAATAACTATTAATTAATTATTTTATATTTAATTTTATAATTAAAAATTGAATTTGAAGAATAAAATTAAATATAAAATTGGGTTTAAAATGTTAAAGAATATAAAAATATATTCACGTTTATATTAGTGTTAAATAATACATAATAACGCTATTGTTTAACATTTGAACGTCTAAAATTGAATTTATAAGGAATTTTAGGATTTAATATAATAAAGTACAATATTTCGAAATGTGGAAGAATAGATGCTAACTTTAATATTTTTATTGGAAAGTCAAACTATTGATATTTTATCTGTAAACTACACTGAACAGTTTATCGAATATCTAGTCCCTGAGGATACTGAACTGTAAATTCATTTTATTTGAAGAAAATATGAAATCCTGCTATATTGTATGGTAGTTTCTATACACGTATACCAGCACCATATATTTTAAACTGTTATGAAAAAGTAAGTAAGATAGTAAACATTCTGTTTTTATGTGTAATATAATATCATGAATTTATTGTAAATAATAATATAATATCAATGATTTCAATAACAATGAATTATTAATATGTACTATTAAAAATTTCATTTATATTTTAAACGTTTGTTTAATATATTTAAAGGTTCCTTTTTTACCAACTTGCCTTTATCTGAGCTGGTTTAATGTGTGGTCCTAATGGTCCTCGGCATTAAACTTACCGGCTGGCGAGTAACCAACTTAGAGATCATCCCAGAAGACATTCGGTCTTACCCAGCCTGGTTACTGGCTTGATTGGGATTATTATCCTTGTCGCATTTTATACTCTTGTCTTGTGTCGATTGGGTCGATAACTGCTTATTATTTTTCTCATAGAAATGTCATCGAATCCATTTTACATTCTGTAAGTCCTCTCATAAAGTGTAGTGACTGGAAAACCTACAAATGCATGTCTTCACCTGCGTACTCTTATAGAGAATACTTTGTTTTTTTAATTAATAAATAAATATGTTAATTATTTATTAATAAATGTATTAATGATATAATTTTATAAATATAAAAATTAAATTGTAATTATTTACAAATACAGGTTTTCACATTTTTAGTCAGTTCACGTTTTAGTCAGTAGAATTATCCGAAATATACATAAAAAATGCAATAAGCCGGCTTGATGGCGCAGTGGTAAAGGCGTTAGGACGGTCCTCCTACTGTTGCGATAGCCGCGGGTTGGAATCCTGCTGGGGCATGGTCGTAAATTTATGTTTGTGATTGTTTCAAATTTGTGATTGTTCTAGACAAGAGTGTAAAATCCGACAAGTAAAATGATCCCAGTCGCGCCAGTAACCAGGCTGGGTAAAACCGGATATTTTCTGGGATGATTTCTAAAGTTGGTCACTCGCCAGTCGGTAGGCTTAATGCTGAGGACCGTGGTTTGGAGCCCACGTTAAACTTTAGGCGTAATCCAGATAAACTCATAGTTAGTAAAAGGAGACTTTAAAATATATTAAAAAAAGCAATATGTAGTAGTTATTTTCGCAGAGGTCAACAAAAGGCAATAAAGGTTTTGTTATAAACATTTCTCACTTTGTGATCATAAACATTCATTAACAATTCAATAAACACCAGTTTAAACGTAGTTATTTTAGAAGGGCTGAAAAATATTTTCATCATGCACTGAAATCAAAACCGTAGTGAGTTTGGGGACAAAAAATAACGAAAATCGCCTAAACTGACTAAAAATATAAAATCGATTCGAAAGGTTATGGTTTTCGTATTTTAGGATGCGCTTGGGATATTGAGGAATAATCGGCTGTATTCAAATGTTAAAGTTGAGAAAAAATTGTTAAATGTGACATAAAAAAATGTTTCTATTAATAATATGAAGTAAAGGAATTCTTGAATCGTTACGAAATTGTTGGTCTTGGACTATCCTATTCATAGGAACTACAAAAAGGAGTCTTGCTGTTATATTTGAAAACCTATTTCTCAGTAAATTGAAAGAACAAAATTGAGTTGAGAACATTATAACACGTGACAGATAATTTTAGTAAAGCTATGAAACCCAAATGAAAACGATATAAAAATTGTAGGTCTAATAATTTTGGTGTGTTAAAGCTGTGAAGCAAAGAATATTCCATTAATTCACAAATAAAGTCCAGCCACTTGGAAAATGAATGTCTCCGCTAGGCAGACTGCTCAAACATATTTGGCGGGATTATGACTAGATGGGAGAATGGAGGTTATGGGTGTAAACATAATATATTTTTGCTCCGGATATCAGACAAAAGCCAGAAAATATACCTGCATAATTATATAAAGAATAATATCTATAATATAATCTATAATATCTTGTGGGCAATGTGTTAATCTCGGCGATTTAAAAATGGTTTATCCAACAGAACACCCAGTTCTTAAATAACTTAATAATAAGGTACCACTTAAATCAAATTATATCCTGATGATAAGATCTTCAGACATCTTGCTGAACTCTCTGACCAGGTTAAACATTGAAATGAAATAGTTGATGTGATAATCAGAGATCCTGTTATAACAAATATAGATATTATGAATTCTGTAGAATAGATATCACAAATAGATTCTAGACATAACAAATAGATAGATAGAGAAATAAATAAATGTTAGATAATAGAGATACGAGATTTTGGTTTAGAGTAATGCCACAAAGATTCAGAAGCTTCATAATTAATGGGTGACAGTTTACCAGTTTGCTTCTGCTAATAAAAATAATCTATAAATTGTATAAAACAATATTTACGTTAATTAATATAAAAATTACTGAATTAATTTAAGGTTGTGTAAAAATGTGTAGTCTTAAATTGTTAAATTGCTTCATTCTTAAATTGTATACATAAAACATAGAAATAGTCTATGTGTTTTATGATTGTATATGTCATAGTCGTCATTGTCATTATAGGCATTGTGTCAGACTAAAAGCAATGAATAGTACAGAGCCATTTTTGATTCCGATCAAGTTTTAGAATAAAATAAAAGCCTATTTTAGTCTAACCTTTGTTTGTAAGTTTTAAGGGGATGTTCATTTATTGCCAACAATGTTAACGAATCCCTTGTTTCGAAAACAATTAAGATATCTAAAGTTCTTGAACTCTATTATATAGTAGACGTATCTTCTAAGATTGGAACTTAATTATTCAATATAGGCTTATTCATTAATAACACCAAATTATACGTGAACATTAATTATAAGAATATAATGTAGTTGGATGTATACTGTTATTTCAAAAGATAATAAATTTCATTTATTATGATGATATTGCACCTAATAAAACTGTAATAATTAAATTTATTTATATTTACAAATTATTTAAGATCTTGTTATTATGTAAAATGAAATATATAATGACACTAGCAGAACCAGCAGTTGTCCTATTCAAAGGCTTTAAATATGAACATTTAATTTTTTAAAATTGATACTAATTGTTTGGATAAAATTCGCTCAAATTCGATCAGCTGAGCATATCTGTACACAATAAGCGTAAATCAATAATAAGTACATTTTTAAATAAAATGTCCCTAACATAACTTAACACACTGGGAGTCAGTAATATCTACAAGGTCCGAAGAATATGTTAGTTTTACAAGACTCAAGTTCAGTTTAGTTTTATGTGTCGGAGACAGCCCATTTACTTTTAATATTACAAATAATATATAATATAATATTTAATTCATTTTACACATAGCAACCACCATTGTAGCGCCGGTTATCATGAAAAAGTCACCCTGACCAATACAAGTCAGTTGAGATAAAAAAAATATTTAAAAATTCCTGGAATCTTATCGCTGCTACCTACCGGGACTGATTATGACTATAAACCATTCTCGACTTCGCGAGTTCAAATACATACATACGGACAGAAGAATTATACATATAGAGATATCAAAAATGTATATTATGTTAAATGAATGTGTTGTACATGTTGCGGTGATTTGTGCATCTAAAAATTATATCCAATATCAGAAATAATACCTAGAAAAACTACTACTGAGGCAGAAAACTTGCTAAATAGACACTGCTACTTCCTTTTCGTGCAAAAAATAATGGAGAAATATAATAAGAGAGTACTGCATGTCTAGTTCGGAGAAATAAACATTATTTTTATGTTACAGTTCAGACGAAAGTACTCATATAATTATGGAAACAGATAGGAACGATGGGTTGAATGTTAAAAATGTCGTGCTCACGAAGAATACTCAAGAGTGTAATCTAACATATCGTTCTGTAAAATAACGCAAACTTTATTTCACTTACTTCCTGCTGTTATTTGTTATGTTGGGTAATATATATGGCTCGCTTCGTCTATAGCCAACATGGCTATGTAATATTTTACCATTTTTGAAATTAAACAATTACTCAAGTTCACAAAAATATTAGTTAATTGTCTTACATTTTTAAACATTTATCACTAATAGTTCTAAAACTGAATTAACTAATAAATATTATAAATATTATAAACTTGCTGCTATCTTATAAACTTTATTCGCACAGTGGTCAAGGCGACAGGACGGCCCACCTACTGTTGCGACAGTCGTGGGCTTGAATCCTGCGGGAGCGTGGCGGTAAATTTATGTTTGGGATTGTTAATAATTATAATTGTTTGAAAGGAAAAAGTGCAATATCCGCCAACGAGAATGATTCCAGTCACGCCGGCGATCAGGCAGGGTAAGACGGGTATCTTCTATGATGATCTCCAAGTTGGTCACTCGCTAGTCAGTAGGAATAATACCGGGGATTGTTATTATAATATAACAAAAATATCCAAAAAGGCCCCTTGGATATTCTAAATAATTAAATGTTTTTCTTAAATTGATAAATTGGTAAACTACGTGTTGAGCTAATTTGTAATTTTGAGGTAAAATGGTCATAGCTAATGAGGTAATAATTTTATTTGAAATGCTTGAGCACTGCTATCGAGCCTATAATATATAACATTCAATGTTTGAATGGTGAATCAACTAACCTATCTACAGAACCAACAGGTTTCCCACTTCAACTAAAAGTTTGTTATATAATCCGATGGGATAAATTTTTACATTAAGTTTGTTTCGCTTTTCAGGTGGAACAACTTTGATGAGTTCCATTAGTGCACATATTTATCTTCCATTTATTATGGGATGCCCAAGCAGACTGAAAACAGCATAGAGTGCAGTTTGACCTTTCTTTCGTTTTGTAAATTATTCACTTCGTTAATCTATATTCAGCAGAATCGCCAACTAGATAGAACAATATATATACCTTGGACCTCAACCATAACCGTTAGCAAAAATCATAAAATTAGTGAAGGTGAATACATGATCTAGCTTACAATAGGCTCATTCTTCGTTGGTGCTGCCTGTTTTGAAATAGCGCTATATATTACACATAAACTGGAGGTTCTGACATAGGATAGCTGTCTAAAAGATAGTCTCGTAAAGATGCATATTTATACATTTACTTTTGTAAACCTAAAGTTTAAATTGTTTCGGTATTGGATTGTATTCGTCATATTAATTGTTCATTCTATCGAATTATTTTCTTATAACTGACTTATAATAATGAATAAGTTGTGTATGATGTAAACAGAAGAACAGAGCATCCGTGGTGTTATGACGAAATTTGATAAAGAATGGTAACAAATTTCCAACAAAATCAACAGAAAATTATAGTTATATTTATATATGTTTTTGATTGAGGAAAAAGGTTTACGTTTTCGTAGAATATAATATAATAAAAAAACTAAACGTTTATGACCATGCTTCGTCATAAACATACATCTGTTGATAAAAATCTTATTAGGGTATTAGAAAATTGCATTTGTGTACCTGTATAAACCTGAATATATTTATATTACAAATTGTATTTTAAATATCACAAATTTAAACTGAATCTAGCGACATTTTAAATTATACTTAGAATACCTCGGAATAATGGTCGTGTTTTAACGTTTTTCTAGCATAAAATATGTATGAAATATACAGTCTTCAAATGGAATTTAACATAAATAATATATTTTTGCATTCAGCAGGTCTGTAATTTATTCAAATGATAGTCATTTGAGACAATTTACGAAATAATATTCCTTTTCCGCATAGAAAAATGCATTCTCGTTACTGACTCTAATGCAATAGATATTTTCCTGAAACTATTGCATCATTTGCAAAATATAAGAATACATCGGTTATATATTATTTTTATAAAATGATAAAAAGCTCTTTACCGGTTTCTACATACAAATTTTTCATTGCATTTTATTATTGCATTTTCGCCAATCCTTTTTACAGATCCATAAAACATACAAATATAAAACTAATTCTAATTCCTTAAAAATTAAATTATTCATTGCATGTTCATTGCAACAGTATTGAATAATTCTTTTTTCTTTTTTAAATTAAGTACGAGAAGGAATATATAAATCTCCGTCTCACTTATGTTACCCTTGGAAAATATAAGCACATACAAAATTAACTGCCCCAAGCAATTATGTCTGTCATTTCCTCTCTCACAATTTATACAGGGAGGAATTTGTACATCTTTGCCGGTCATCCCGAATGGAAAAAAGAACAGTCCAATTCTCGTTACTGACTTTAACGCAATAAATATTTTCCTGAAACTATTGCATCATGTGAAAAACATAAGAATATATCATTTATATATTTTTTTCAAAAATGATAAAAAGCTCTTTGACGCTTTCTACATACAAATTTCTGCGTCCTATAATTTTTCCGTATTTTTGTAAGTAGAGAACAAGTTGGTGAAATTTTTATCTGTTGTGGTTCATAGAAAAACTTAACTACCTCTTTTAAGGTTCAATAAAGGGATCCTCCGAATCCAATTTAAACCTTGATGGTCCAGTAGTAAAAGCAAGGGCAAATGACAGAAAATGTCTTTATGTGACATTAGGTCTTATTTTAATGATTGTTTACTGATTATAATAAATTTTGGGACGGTTCTTGAGAGAATATTACCAAAGAGATCTTTATTCGGCATTTTAACATTAATTTTTTAAAAATAATTTCTTTAGTTACCTCTTTTAAGGTTCTGTAAAAGAACCCTCTGAAACCTATTTAAGTCTTGAGGGTCGAGTAGTAAATGTAAAGGTAAATGAGAGAAAATGGCTTTATGTTTCATTATGTCCTTTTTTGATTTTTTACTGAGTATAATAAATTTTGTGATGGTTCCTATTACCAAACGATTTTAACTCGGCATTTTAATACTATATTTTTAAAAGTAATTTCTTATATTGTAAGACAGCCGTAATTGAAATTTAGTTCAATGAAGTAAATAATGAAGAGTTTTGTTTAAAATTGTTTAGAATTTAATCAACACAAATATTTGTATTTAATACAACTGCAATACTTAGTCGAACAACACTCTTCTTTAAAATGTTGGCCTTTTTATTGAAATAATAACACTATTGATTAGCGTTGGGACTTTCGACTGAAATTGACTATCGACTGTTTAGTAATTGACTACTTTTTACTATCCATTGTTTCCGTCGCTATTTTTGGTTCGGCTCATTTTATTACTATTTACTATCGACTATTTCAGTCGTGTACTTTTAGATACTATTTTCTGTTCTACTAGTTTCATTCAACTAATTTTTAATATTCTGGCTGTCCTCCTAGCCGCGACTTTGACTAAAATATGCGGAATGTAGGCTTAGATAGATTTATATGTAATATATATAGTTTTGTGATTTTGTGTGTAGTTACCTTGTAAATAAAAATATATTATATATTAATATAGCAGCATTTTAGAACCCTATCTTTCAAGATTGTTAATGTAATAGGGTAAAAAGATTAAAATTGTGAATGATAAATCATAACATACTTTTGACTGTTTTTATGGCAATAATAGAAGTTTTTTTGATTGACTTTTTAGTTTCGATTTAAATCTCTCTATTTTTGTCCATAAATGCTTATAAAGTGATATTACTTGATTTATATCAGTTACACTTAGTTATTAACAATGGAAGAATTCTCATCACGGTAGCAAAGCTGAACACGTATATTATATTTTTGAATAGTGATTAAAAATATTGACGTTCAGTAATAAATAAAACATTTATATTATTTAAAAGTAGATTAGTTTTGTTCTATGATTAGGAATGTCTAATTTTCATTTATTATTTATGGTTAATGTACATCTATAGATTTTAGGTTCTGTTTAAGTTGTATTGTATTATCTATATCTATTATAGTATATTATCTATAGATAGTAATTAATTTATTAAAATAGGATAGAACATTTGTAAGGATATTATTCCATTTCTTTTTACAGATCCATAGATCATACAAACATAAAAGTAATTCTAGTTCCTTCGAAACCTAATTATTCATTGCATGTTAATAGTATTCAGTAACTATTTTTTTCTTTTTCATTTTTAAAGTTTAAAATTAACTGGTCCAAGCAGTTATCTGTGTCATTTCCTCTTTCATAATTTATACAGGGAAGGATTTGTACATCTTCGCCTGTCGTCACGAACGAAAAAAAAAACAGTCCAAGCGTGCATTTGACTTAGTGACTTAGTAATTACTATTCTCATTCCCTAGTTTTTTGACTATCGACTGTTTCGACAGTTTTCAGTCGACAGTTCCCAACGCTAACATTTATTTTATATAATTTATATTAAATATCACAAACTGAATATAGCAAAATTTTAAATTATATTTAGAATTCCTCGGAATAATGGAAGAGTTTTAACATTTTTCTAACATAAAATATGTATGCAGTATACAGTCTTCAAATGGAATTTAACATAAATAATATATTTTTACATTCAGCAAGCCTGTAATTTATTCAAATGATAGTTATTTGAGAAAATTTACGGAATAATATTCCCTATGCGCATGGAAAAATGCATTTTCGTTACTAACTCTAATGCAATAAATATTTTCCTGAAACTATTGCATCATTTGAAAAATATAAGAATATATAGTTTATATATATTTTTTATAAAATGATAAAAGGCTCTTTGACGATGTTTACATAAAAATTTTTCTACGTTTTCGGGACCTCTATTTGTGTCCTATGAATTTTCCGTATTTTTGTAAATAGAAAACAAATTGGTGAAATTTTTATCTGTTGCGGTTGGTAAAAAAACTTAACTACCTCATTTGAGGTTCAATAAAAGGACCCTCCCCAACCCTGATGGTCGAGTAGTAATGTAAAGGTAAATGACAGAAAATGTCTTTATGTTTCCTTAGGTCTTATTTTATTGATTGTTCGCGAATTATAATAAATTTTGTGATGGTTCCTAAGAAAATACTACCAGACAATCTTTATTTGGCATTTTAACACTATATATTTAAAAATAATTTCTTAAATTGTAAGGCAGCCAAAATAGAAATTTATGAATTAACAACTTTGTCCAATGAAATAAATATCGAAACTTTTTGTTTAAAGTTGTTTATGTACATGCAATCAATAGGCATTTTTGTATTCAATACAACTGTAAAACTGAATCAAACATTACTCTTTAAAATGCTGGCCTTTTTATTGCAGTAATCTCTCTTTTCAATAATCTCTCGTTTTTTCTCTAAATTATATTTAACAGGTTATGTAAATCTTGTTTCTAGCTAAAGTGTTATTTAGTTTTATTTGTTTTATTCGTCTAATTTGTGAGTTCATTTTAAATGGTATTGTAATTGTATCTAAAAAACTAGTATTCTGGTCAGAGATGCGTAAAACTAAATAACATAAAACTTCTTTGTTATTTGGTCTTGGTTTACCGATAGTTAATTCATAAACTAATTTAAAGTTTTTTGTGGTACAAAACCCACTCATTTAGATATATTTTAGAAAACCATACTATTGACGTTTTTCTGTAAATTATGTCCAATTATGTTTTAGGTTCAACTTCTATAAAAATATGGTTTCTCAGTATAACAAAATGTCAATTTGTTTTATATGAAAATACTCTAAAATACTCTAGGATGTATGTGTACATATATGTGTATAATTGTGAGAAGTAGTTTTGGATGTAAATAGCCTTTATAATAATATATAATATATATAAAATAACCATTTTCAACGGCGATAATGTTGAAAGCTGACTAAATGGTTTTAGGTAGAAGAAAAGTGTCATATTTTATCAAAATTTTGTGAAATAGTTCGTATTTTTCAATCAACCGTTAATCAAATAGGTATTGTGATAACCCTGAATATTTGTATGGGCTTCTTTTTATATCAAATTTTAGGAACTCTATTAAAGCCTCTGTAGACCGTTTGTGATAACAATCATTGAATTGAAACGTATTTATTTAATATCAGATTGTTCATTAATTATCTTCTTATAAGTGTATATTAGTATAAGATAAGATACGTGATGAACTGCAAATCTGCTTAATTGAAATTCCACTGAATCGATTTAATTAAAAGTTAAAAGAGCCTCATATTTAAAATCCTTCTTTCATCCATACTGGATTTCTGCGTATTTTCTACGTCTTTAAAGCACTCATAAAATTGAAAACATATTGAAGAGTGAAATACTAGGTGCTTGCGTAAATAATAACTCTTTTTGGCAACTTGGCGATACTTTGCTAAAAGAGCGATATTGATTTGGTAGCAATCTGGTCATTTTCTTATTTAGAATTATCGTAGTTTATACACTTTTCATAACTCATGATACTTGCCTTACAAGGCAATGAAACCATGATATTGAAAAGGTTTGAAATGAAATATTTAGTTAATTCGTGTGGTAGTTACTTACATTATTTTAGTTTTTTTTGTATTGCATGTAAAATTGTAGAGTTGTCAACTTCTAATCTGAAAGTCTGACTTGATCAGAGAAAATATTGAATTAACTTTTTGGCCCAATAAGATTTACAATTAAATCCTCGAATTTTTGTTAATTCTCTAGGTGGTTCACTGTCACTCACATGAAAACCAGCACTGTTAACCTTCTTTTTAGGATGTTTATGTGTCTCTTGAAATCAAACAACAAAAGGAATTTATATCGAAAATACTAAATATAGACTGATCGTTCAAAGATCAGCCTCTGTAAATATTGAATAACTTATTATTAATTATTGGACAGTTATTGTTTTATGTAGGGCAATATTGAAACCATTTAATATTTATATTAGGTTATTTCAAAATTGTTTACATTTATACTTCGCATTTTCAACAACAGGGATCGCTGACCAATATACATGCAAGTACCTAACAACACAATAACAACCAACACACCAAGTAATACAATATAATGGTGTGAAAATATGGGCCTCCAGGCCAGGAATATCTCTTCATGAAATTCTTCGAAAACACCATAAAATTAAATTAATGTTAATCAATTAATTATTAATTAATTAATGTTGAACCACACCTGCTAAAAGTGTGGGTAAAATTTTGAACAGACTGAAATGAGCGAAAAGTGACCTAAAGTATTTAATTTATTAATAATATTATTTATTATTATTTAAGTATTGATTTACTTAATTTATATTATTGTAGTGATTTAAAGTATTTAAATAACTAATAAATCTTCTATCTAAAATATCCGTATTAAACATTCTAACACCTTAAATTTAATTGTGTCAAAATCCGCGACATATCATCCAATTATAATGATATTTGCCTCAGTTTTTTCGCGCTCGACTATTTCAGATTGAATGGAAATGTTCAATCCAGATATGAGACATGGATAATTTCAAACGCGATTTTTTTTCTGACACGAACTGATCGAGTTCTTTTCAAATTCACTAATGTAATCCATCGACGACAATGTTGAAAAATCTATTCTTTTGTTTTGTCTCGATTCTACGGTATAATAAAATCGGACAGGTTAGTTTGCTTCTGTATCATTTAATTAGGTTTTAGTTGAGTTATTTTTACTATCTTTTGTTGCATTTTAAAGTTTCTAACCAACTTGAGTTTATCTGAACTGAACCTGCATAAATCCGACCCAAGGCCGTCGGCATTTAGCTTGCCGACTGTTGAGTCGCCGACCAACTTAGATATCATCATAGAAGATATCCGGTCTTACCCAGCTGGCTATCGGCGTGATTGGGATGACATTTCTAGTAAGATTTAGTGTTCTTGTCTAATAGATCGTGAATAATAGAATGCCTAATTGTAACAATTACAGCAGTAGGAAGGCCGCCCAGTGGATAATCCATCGTGCGCACATTTTTTTAAACATCTCTTATACCATACCTAGAAGTTATATTAAATACTAAACAGAAAAATAAATAGTTTTTACAATATAAGCAATAATCATTTTTTATTGGCCAACCTATTACGTTCATTCACCATCAAGTTCATTAATTATATTAGTATTAAGAGTATAAGCAATTTTGAAAGAAAGAAAGAAAGAAAATTTGAAAAAATCTTTTTTCCTTTCGAATTTTCAATGTTAAAATTATTTTGGCAAATTTGCTGTGTTAATAACCGTATCGAAAAAGTACTTTTTATGTTTAGATGCCAAAATATAAAAAGTACTTTTTCTATACGACGATAAAATTTCATATCAATCCAACTATTAGTTTACAAATTACAACTTCTTATTTCTGAAATGCTATGGATAAAGATAATTTCTGGTATTTATTAATTTTTTTATGAGAAAAATTATGCTCATACTAAATAGTGGCCTGATAAGTGCTATTCAAGTTCTACATTAAACCAATATAATTGAATAATCAGTACACCATTAAACTTATAAATATTATGTTAAAATTAGTTGTTGTGTTTGCTCACTTTATCAGCAAATATCAATGCTGGTAAAAAATCATTAATAACTTGCAGACGCAAAAGTTATTTCTACAAAGTTCCAACGAATCCCATGAATATATACCTCTAGATAAGAAAAATATGTTGTTGAATGAAGCAGCAGAATAGTTTGACATAAAATGTATTATATTATACATATAAGAATTGGATACTAACATATACTTGGTCTCGTATTGATTGCAACATAAGTAGAAGTAATAAAAACATTTTCATTTGTCTATGTAAATAATTTAAATAAAATTTTTAATATAGTTCGGGTTTTCTTTTAGCGAGATGAAGGAATTTTATATTTAAATATCATTTGTTTTCGACAAAGTTGGTGCACATTTATTTTTAGTTTTTTATGACTTATACTTTGATATCATAAAAGTGGTCGTGTTTTTATTTTAAAACTTTCGAGTTATTTTTATCTCTTTTGTCATATGCTTTGAATCTATATACATCTGAAAAATAGCATAATCATTATTATTCTTTTTTGGTTAGACTATTACACCGTAATTCCCAGTTAGAAAGATTTTAGAATGTTGAAGATTTATAGGTTTCGTTATTAATTGATCTGGATAAGTATATATTTTCTGTTTAAGTTCTTCAGTTTATAAGGAATATAATAATTCTCTACATAAATCAAAACAAAATTTGTGTATAAAAACATAAATTGAAATTAAAAGTTACACAAGTTTTCACGAAAAAAAATTATGAGCTATTTAGGTTTTGTGGCATAATATTTATTATTTGTCAGTCTGCTGATATCGAAAATGATTCGTTTTTATTATATGACGGCACAGGCTCATAGTTTCTTGGTGATTAACTTTGTTAAACAAGTTATTACAATAAAATAAAAGAGACTAGATCTGATAAATATTATTTCATTTATAAAACGTTTATGATACATATTTTTTATCTAATAACGTTGTTTAGCACATACTGAAACCTTATTTTTTTCTCAGTGATGCTCCTTTTTGTACATTTTCGCTTGTGTCTTTCTGACGCATCCAATATTAGCTTGAAATCACTCAGATGCTTCATTTTCCTGGGTATCTTATCCCCATATCTTTAATGTCTTGATGAAATCGTTCACATCGTTCGTCATCTCACATATCTTCCAAATTTTCTGGCAAAGTAGTAGAAATGTGAATGAAGAAAATGTACTTTTAGATTCAATAAACAACATCTAATGCCTAGTTCTACACAAACAGTTCTCTTCATCTTTACTTCTGAGACGCTTGAAAACTTTGAAAGTATATACTTGAAGCAATATCCATTTTTGGAAAGGTTTGGTTTAAATTGCTGCGTCAATACCAACTTTATGTGCAGTAGTAGTAAAAATACTGTACACTGTATGTGGACGTACCAATATTTCTTGGAGGACCATTTTTCTGACGTATCCAATATTAGCCTGTAATCACTCACACCCTTCATTTTCCTGGATATTTTTTCTCCATATCTTTAATGCCTTGATGAAATCGTTTGCTTTCGTCATTGTCTTGTGTTTGTTAACACTTGTGATGAGTTAGATGAATGAGATAGTATCACGGATAATATATAGAGTGGACCAAAATCCTAATATTTGAAATGGCGTTAAAAGAAAACGATCACATTACATACCTTTTAATAATTTTATTGTTGGAGTATAACATAACTTATGGCTTTGTAAAATTTACCATGGCATATGTTTGCTCTCAGTTCTTCAATAGATTGTAACTTATTATAAAAGTAAGTTTTTAATAAAGCATTTTTTAATAAAATGCGGGCTGAATATTATATCTTTAAGATAGTAGTTATTGACAAATATTTTTCCGAAGTGCTTTTATAAAATAAATCTCTATCATCTCCTATGGAAACAACAGGCTTTTGAAATATTGGTAGCAATTGCTCTTCACGTATCAGTAAAGTATTTCAATGTATAAATAAAGAGGTATTTTAACCTAGAAATTTGAAAAATTTGAAATTGGCGAATTATTTTCATTTTGTTTTTTCACATTTTCAAAGTTTGACCCTTTAAAAATATACTGTTAAGAGGAATTTGTCAAGATTTAAATAGTTTCCAAAGATCTTATTGTTGAAGTGGTGCAGTATTTAAACCGTGGCATCTTAACGCATTTTTCTTGAAACTAATTTTCTTAAGAGAGTTGTCAGGATATCTGAAGATCTATTGAATAGATTCATGAAATTTGGTATGATCTTTGTTATACATTCTTCTATTTTTTTTATTGAAATTAAATTTCTAGATTAGAATAGCCTCTTAATTGGTTTTGTGATATATGAGAAATTTAGTGAAAAGCTTTGTTTCTTAATGTGATACAATGATAGTAAATGTGTTTTTTATTGACTTCTTAACATTTTTAGAAGCAATAGAATTATATAACTTTGCTTTATAGTTTTGTAACTGAGTTAGACTGCCCTAAAAAGCTCGTCTTCTATTTAAAAATATACTTTTGATGTTTCCTTTCATTTCCTTTTTTTTAATCCCATGGTAAATGCAAATTTTGGTTACAGAAAATTATGTAAACAGTTCGATAACAACAAAAAATACACTTTATTACGATTTTAAAAAGCATTTTGTGCATTATTTCATTACTTAGAATCAAACTATGGCATAAACCTGAATCACAATATAATAACAACCCACCTGATGTCTCCGTTTCCAAGCTAGCTTAGCAGAAGAAGTTAGCCAAGAGTTTTGTATTTACTGAATTTAAAAAAAAATATATATTAAAATATACTTATGAAAATTAATTTTTAGTTATTAAGTTATTTTAAATATATATTATCTAACACATGAAAAGAATGTTTGTGCTTTTTATTTCCCCTGCACAACATTTTTGAAAATTAAAATTGCAAAAAGGGGGAAAGGAAGTTAATTAATTCAAAACAATTGAATTAACAGCTAAAGTATTATAATCAGATGAACGAAATACAAATCCTTTGTTCTTTTGGTTGAACAATTTTGACCAGGATGGCCTAACAAAAGAAAAATTTGCCGGTCAGTTTCAGAGAGTTGCTGGTTTTTGTTCGCGCGTTTTTTAATCGTATTATTCCACGGTACAAATATTTTTGATATACTAGTTGACCCAGTTATTTTAAAACGTTTCCACTTTTTTCGTTATGATTTGTTTAAAATTAATGAGGGAAATCACTAATTTTCAATTTATTTAATACCATTAAAATTTAAATTTCTTAAATGTTTTAAATTCTTTTATACATTTCTATAACGCAGAGTTCAGCTCCAGATGGAAAGTGTTGTATATTTACTTACTAAAAGTTTACTTAGTTTGTTGAACTAGAAAAAAATTAATTTTATACGAAAATATAAACGAATAGATAAGTTTTTAGAGCTTTGTGGTCTCATTGGAAGTGTTCTAATTTTTGAAAATATATTTAGATAAATAAATTTAATATTGCGATAAATTTGCACATTATAATATTTATTTAATATGGAATGTGTATTCTGAAATGTTAATCATTTATCATAGAGCTGTGAACGTTTGTCGAACAATTACACAAGTCTTCAAAAAAAGCCAAAATCTGTTTAGGTTTTGTAACGTAATCTTTAGGTTTTTGAGTGAACTGAATCCGAAGACGATTCTTTTGAGAATAATTTTGTTATAGGATGATACTTTTCATGGTCATTTGGGTTATAATATATGTATATGTTATATGATGTTATGTTAGAACATGAAATTTCGGTCAACGTTATAGGGGACGTGGCCACTGGTATATCAGCAGCACGAGGAATGAGAGGCATAGATGATTGCAGATTGGGGTACGATATTTACGATCTATTTCGCGTTATATCGGATCACATCATACGAACAAAAGTAACTTTTATCACTATAACTTCTTTGCTGGTGCCATGCCATAGGCAGTTCTAATGGGAGAGATTTTTCCTGCTCTCAAATCAATTTCGAAAGTCTTTAACACATAGTCTGTAAAATTATGAGATGCCCAAGGTTCATCCTGACATCCAAGTTTTAAGGCAAAATATACGACGTATACTTTACCCACAAAATCTTTTTGCTTTAATGCCATCCAGTTATTATAAATATAATAGAAACTGTTAGGCGAATACACATGTTTTAAACCACGCTCGTTGTGGGCTGTCTTTGCTTGGAATCTGATAGTACTTGCATTACCAAAGCTGTAATAGCATTACTGAATGCATATTTATAAGAATTCTGCCTGAAGTTTAGTGTAATTTATTTTACAATAATTTTGCAAAAAATACAGACATCTCGGAATTTTTCTTTATATTATTTTTCTTTTCTGAATTTCAAAATAAATAGAAATCAGTTGAATATACTAACACAGCTATTTTTGTTGAAAATGAGTTGAATAGAATATTAAATAACTTTATTAACCCTTTTCCTTTGAAGAGATTCTTCAGAAAGTTCAAGGAGTGTGTATCTATTAATCGAAGGCGTCGACTTATATACTAAGATTTAAATTTTTCATTTGAACCTAACCAAAATATCATGACTAACTTTGAATTTAATTTGCTTTTGTTTTAAAGATATAGCAAACTATGTGCTCAATGAATCCCTGATTCTCTAACAATATCTGTTTAACGCATATAAAATAAAAATAATCAAAATGATTTTACTTGTCGTTTCATTAGCACGGATGAAATTTATCATTATATCTATTTAACTTTTTAAAAACTTTATAAAAAATATGACGCTCATATTCAATCAAAATATAAATTTGATTATTATTGCTGCTTACTTAAATAAAATAATTTTTTTTATTTCCATTTTATTTAATCGTTAAGGACTAACATTGGTAGGGTGTTTTGCAATTAAATATAAAAGTGTTTAAGGTGATAGGAAGGAAAATTATTTTCACATAGATTATATTTTTATTGTCGAATGAGCTTAGGCATATAACAGAATTTGATCAATAAGAAGTGTATATAATATTATTAAACTTTCCTTTCCAATAATGTAACATATAGGATAGAAGGATATTTTTAATAACTGAAATATCGAGTATATTTGTTCATTGTACTGTATTATCATTGAAAATAACGATTAAATTTATATTTAGTATATATACTATTATATTCATAAGTACAGTTATTAAAGTGTATTATAGTCTAGAAACTTCAAAAATTCCATTTCAAGCTCAATGTTTTAAGAATATATCCTGAATAAAATATTATAAAATTAAATAATTTTTTTATTTATTACAATTAATTTCTGACGATTGGACTATAGAGGAGGTATCCTCCGTTCACACCTCTCTTATATATTCCCTCGTAAAACTTCTTGTACTTTTTTTCATTTTCCAGAAAGACCAGCTAGAACCTAATGGTCTTTAGCTGATATCGCTTCGTTTTCAGGATAGAAAGGTTTTGCAGGCAACAGAGACCCTGAGTTACGTCTGAGATTGTTGCATTTGGTTAAGTACCGGAGTTTATGAATGAGTCGGGACTTGATCAGATTGTTGTCGTGTTCTAAGGCGCTTTTGGAGAATCTCACACTGAGTATGTTCATGAAGCTTTTCACGAACAGGATGCCTGATTCTAGGTGTGTTTTCGCGATCCTCCTAATGGGGCATTGAGTAACGCGCGGTCGCTTTTCGGAGACGTACCTGTACCACAACTGTGCTCTGTAGAGATAGACTGGATAGACCAGCATTTTCTAGAGAGTGGCTTCCTGGAGATTGGGAGTTTTTCCTGCAGCGGAGTGGAAATAGTAGACTGCACACGTTATTGCCTTTGCAAATAGTCTGCTGAATTTAGGCTGACCATTGGAACCTACGGTAATTGAAGACTGATGAATGATATGTTCTGGGGCCAGGATATAGGGACTTTTTCAATTTGGAGGCGGTATGCGCGGAAATCATTCTTGCGGTGGAACAGAACAGTCTGAGTTTTGCTCTGGTTAATCTGCAGAATTTATACTACGGAATCGTCTGGTTGAGTCGAGAACAAACTGTGTCATCTGCGTAGAGTGCTGTGAGTAATTGCTTGGGAAGTGTAAAATCAGCCATGTAAAGGTTGAATAGGACTGGGGCTAGTGGAGCACCTTGCGGGACTCCTGCAGAGATTTTTTACGAAATGAGTCTACGTCGCCGATCATTACTTCAAAGGATCTATCTTCCAAGTATAAGCGCATCAGGGAAATTAGGTCATTCATTAGACCTAGTTGTTTTGCTTTAAATATTAGGCCGTTCTCCATATTTGGTCGTAAGCTTTAGATACATCTAGAAAGAAAGCTCCAGCCTTGCGACCCTTTATAAATGCCTGATGGATGGTTGCTGCGACACGAGAAGTTTGGAGTATACTGAGAATAATATTTATTAGTGGAGGCTGATTAATAAGTTGGCCCGGATTAGTGCTACTCTATTTACATAATCTAACAGCTGGCATTATTTTGCATTTTATATAAAAATGGTTAATATACTGTGTTTTGTGTTTTATATTTCAAATACTCCACTGAAAAATATGTTTATGTATTTCATATATTATTAAATACATGCCAGATAGTCTGAAGCGCCATTGTGTTTCTTCATTGTATAACGGACGTGGTATGATGATATATTGATGATTTAAGAACATGTTGGCGCGAATTTAGCTTTACCTTTAAAAATTGTATAATTATCTCAATTATATAATAAATTTAGAATACTACTTAAAAATATGGTTACTAGCTTACATAGAGCTTCTTAAGGCTTCTTGTCATAAATAATAGAACATATTTATATGCGTACTTTAGAAGTGCCCGTTCATTCTACATTTTATAGAAGTAAATATAATTTTATAATTAGTAATACGAATTAAAAAAATATATACGGTTTTATCCTATCAAAGCAATGTGACATTAAAAGTGATTATTTGCTTGTTGAAAATTATAATATAGATCTTATTGGTTTTCTGAATTACAGGTATTTTCTTAGCAGAAAAATAATTAAAATATCTGTGAGCTGACTTTTGGATATATATCGACGTCCAACATAAAACCGCCGAAGTTGTTTAGAAAGAAGTAAAATCTGCTCCTTAAGATTAAATTGCCGATGAAGTGATTTATGAAACGTTACTATGAAAACGAAACAAAGTTAATGCTCTCTTTGTCATTATTAACTTTTCTTTTAATACATTTTATATTAGATATGTTTAGTACAATATTATGTTACAAATTAATTAATTGCTATTGTTCTATTGTATTTACATCAGTATACGAGAGAAATCGAGTGCGGGATAAATGAATATGTATTGTTGTGTTAAAATTACATTAAACTTACCGAAGTACTTTATTTTGGTAGCGTTGGGTTACTAGTCGATTTCAAGTTTTAGTGGGACTCCATATTGATACTTTGTAGGTCTAAATAGATCTCTAGTCTAGTAGACTTCAAATGAAGATTGTATTTCTGTATTTCTGGCCTATTTGGTACGCAGAGCTGGTATTAATGGCAGGAAGTGGCAGCTAATGATTCATACGAAAACCCTCCTCTATGTTTTGAAGTATTGAAAATTATATTTACAAGAGTTTATCAGAGGGCCTAAAATGGTAATGAATCAGTGATAAAAATTTTTGAACCTAAACATACATATGAGGGAGCTAACATGGAAATGGCAATTGATCCAGAAGCCTGTGCGGTCAGAGTTAGACCTGACAATACTCGAAGCGAGCTCTTCCGAAAGGCCAATTTCTAACGTGACAATGTTCTAAAAATGTTTTATAAAGTAAATATAAAGTACCATTTAGACAAATGTCTACCTGAAACTATAAATAAACATTTCCCAAAAAACTCTTTTATCGAGGCGGTCAAAGGTGTTTTTACAAAAATTGGAAATGTAAAAAATATGTTAAAAATTGTTCATTCGAATAGCCGCTGTTTGACCAATGGTAACAAAACATTTAGTGGATAGTAAAACTATTGTTTGCTCTTTTTATTTCACTTCCAGAAATATATAAAATGTATATCTCTAGACTATAATATTCCTTTAAATATTCATTATTTTATTGGTCTAACAGTATTTATTTCTCCCACCTATTCTGTATTTATATCGCATACTAACCCTTGGATTTTCAGTCTGTCTCGTAGGCGTAATTCTGCGTGTTTCAATCTACAGAACAAATATTTTGATATACGATCACCATGAATTCTAATCAAATTTTAAGTGAATTGATGAAAGTGTATAGAAGAATGGTTAACAAGAAACCATCGATAAGTCGAAGAAGTTGCCGTGAAGTTTTTGAAAATATACTGGAAAAATATAGTGTGAAATTATCGGACATCGAGTACGATTTTATACTCAATTACATGGAGGAGCAGGGTTCTGAAATTCGCATATTTAAAAAGAAGCCACGTTTAATTGATGATAATCCAACGAAAAACCAATACCATGATGAAGAGAGTGTTTCACTTACTTCCGTTAAAACTAAAATAGAGCAAGAACTGTTGAAAAGAAATGTAACTAAAAACCGGAAACCTAATAATAAAAAATTTCCTTACAGAACCAGAGCTGTAGCCCGTCGAAAATTATCATCATCACAAGATTCTATGTCGGATACCGAATTGAGTCAAGTAGTTAGCAGAAGAAAAATTACGGCTTTGAGAAAACTACAAGGATCAGACGATACATTAGCTCTGGTTAAATATGATCCGACAAAGGTGCAGGCGAATACATGTTTTTCTGATGATGAGGAAGATGAAGATTATGATGATGAAAGTATTTGTATCAGTGATACTTCAAGCGGACCCTGGTCGGGGTCAACAAGATCTAGTATTTGCTCGGATTTAGGTGACTTTCTATCTTTAGGCCTAAAGCGTATTGGAAACTTAAGTGAGTCGGACACCGATTCAAATGATTCTGAAGATGATAGCGAGAGTGAAGATGATGACCTTGACTGGAATCCTGTTCTGGGATTTTATCAAAGAAGTGAACTTCTTAATGATCCTCTTAGTTCGGACGAAGAAGATAAATTAACTGGTTTATTAGATAATAAATGTTCTCTTCGACCCCATGACAAAAAACCCAAGATAAATTAGGATATTTAAAAAAAAGTATCAATGTGTTATATGTATATAAGTGTAAAATATACCGTAATTTGTAATTTATAAACAGCTGTAATAAATATCTTTTCAACTATTTTAACAATAACATTTTTATTATTACCCTAGATGACCGGGTGAACTTCATGAACCTGTATCAGATTATTTATATAATATAATGTAAAATTTATTTAATGTTTGTTCTTTTCTTATATTATTATAAGTATCAATGATCGGAGGACTGGGTGAACTTGTCACCTATATCTATCTTGCAAATTTTCAAATCAAAATAACAACAGTCACATTTTCGATTGTCCGGGATAAACAAAACATCTAAATCTTGTTCTTGCCTAAGAACTGATATGGTTCTGGAGACATAGTATATCTTGTACTAAAGGTAAAAATTATTAAGATTTTTTTGTACATTTTATCAGTACTAACTTTAAGTCACTTTCATAGCCACACATAATAAATATATTGATTTGTGCAGAACGAGTTCAAAGGAAAGTCGTATAGAATGCCAATAATTATAAAATGATTTCATAAAATTTTAATCCCTCATTTGTTGGTGAGAAGTTTGTGCTAATGTAGGATAGAAAACAAAGTAGAAAGTATTAGATTAACGAGAGTTACAGGAGACAAATTAAAAACGATTTCATAGTATTATAAGAAATAAATAAAAGGTTTAAATAAATAAATTTGCATATAGGGAACAAAATGTAATAAAAAAATTTAACAGCTACTGTTTTAAATGTTGAAGAATGGATTAAATGCGTAAGTAACAATGCAATATTATTTAATAATAGAGATAAAGAAATTATTATGTCAATTAATGCTGGTATATAGTTTTATTATCTTTCGATGCATATTTTAGGTTGAAAAAAAATGGACTGAAAGGCAAAGATTAAAAGATACATAAAGAAATGCAAAAATGAAGTGAAACTAACTACATAATTTACATAGAGGAAAGACAGACAAATTGTAGAAATTATGAAAATCCCCCAATAAGTCGGTACATATTTTAAAGCGTTCAAAAATTTTACGGTGTTTTGGGATTAAAGCAATAAGTTATATAATTTTTATTTTTTTTGACCTTTTATCAATTATTTACTTTTATACCTGAGTTTTGGGTAGTTAACGTTAATTTAATAAATTGTCAATTAATAAACTCCTTTAATATAATTTTAAATTGTAAAAAATAAATTGGATAACTATATTGATTGTACTATACGTGTTTAAGTTAAAGAATAATTTAACAGTATATTTTTAAATACCCTTAAAATTACTAAAAAATAGATAGCTATAATATATAAATTATGTTATTAAGGTATCGTTTCCTTCAATAAATTTATGTGAGAGTAAATATTTTATAATTTTATTTGGGTTTTATTAGTTTATTACTCTTACGGTAAACATTTTCCTCTCTTTAATTTTTATTATTTATATCGTAGCCTAACCATTGGACATTCAGTCATTTTCGAAGGTGTGACTGTGGCAGCTTCTCTATATAGAACAAATATATTGATAAATATTTATCATGAATTTAAAAAAAAATTTAAGCGTCTTTACAAATTTGCTTAAAAGCATATTTAGTAGGGATCGAACAGAAAATCGAGTTTGTGGAGAAATATTGGAAGATTATAGTGTGGAACTGAATATTGAGGAGCAAGAACTAGTGAAAGAAAATGTAATTAGAGATCTAAACCCTAAGAATAATGAACTTTACTACAGTAATAACAGAGCTACAGTTTATCGAAAATTGCAATCATTAGTTATCGAGCCGAGCCAGACATTGACAAATACACATATTGATGAAGAAGCTGGTCGTGTCAGTAATATTGACGAGAATAGAGAAAATGAATTTGCTACGGAGAATGATTTTTATTATCGCGAAAAAGTTCCTGAATGGGCTCTTCTGAATTTGAAAGAAGAATACTGGCCGAGATCATCAAAATCGGCTTCGGGTGCTTGTTTAGAATATAATTGTGAGGGAGAAGAGGACCGATGGAGAGAAAATTGTATTCAATTTTCAAATGTGCCTAAATGGGCTCTTCTTAATTTGAAAGAAGAATACTGGCCGAGATCATCAATATCATCTTCGGGTATATATAAGATGACAGCGACATTGAAGATGACAGTGAATTTGAAGAGGATGAAGTGAATAAAGAAAATACCTATAGCGAATATTCTTGGGTTGATCCCTGCAGTTTGAAGGACTTTGAATCGAATTATGTTATTTTAGATAAGAAGATAAATTAATAAATTTATATAACAAGAGTTCTGTAAATAAATTTGTATGGCAGCGAGAATAAATATGTTAGCGAATAAAAAGATGATGAACTTGATTTGCATCTTTTTAGTTCGGACAAGAAAATAAACTGACAGATTTTTGATAAATAAATGTTATCTTGAGAGCGGTAAAATATACCCAAAACAAATTAGGAAATCGATTAAAAATGACAAACTTAATATATGTATGTACGTTTAAATACATGTTGTAATCTGTAAGTCATAAATAACTGCAATTAAGATATTTTGTACGATTAATAACAATTTTATTCTTACATTAGATAACCATTGATTGTTACTTTGAATATGATACTAGCTCATGTAGTATATTCTTAAGAATTACGAGGAAATCTAATTTTAGGAAGGTATGTAAAAATGGAAAAACGCTGCGTTAAAGGTCTTGAGTTAAAAGGTATATGTAGAAATAGAAATATAGTATATATAGAAATAACATGTTTTTTTGCGAAAATATTTCTTCATTCTAAAAGTTCTCCCAATATTACATAATAAAAGATGACGATGGCAAAAAATACTTTTTATATAAATATAAAAAGGATGATAGAATAAAAATAAAGATAAAAATTACTCTAATTGGGTAAACAGTTTTCCTGGTGTTTTTTATATCTAGTAGGTAATCATCTATTATTACAGTCTGCTGTAAGGAACGTGCTATAGTTCTAATTAAGCTTTCTAAAGACTATATTTTACGTACATATAAGGTCAGATATCTATTTTTATAAACTTTAAAATAATAAGGTGATAACGTAAAATGCCTAACAAAGAAATTTCTGTATATAAAGGGGGATGTTGTTAAAGACGATAACAGACCGTAAGATAAGTCGTCTTTGTTCTCCATTAGAGATAATTTAGTGGATTTAATTATATCTTAAAAGCAATCTTAAACTCCAAAATTTATTAAAACAAAAAAATTATTTATTAAATTAAAGTTAAACAGAAATAAAGTGGTTATTTTGTGTTGTTGTAATGTTTTCATTAATCTCCTAGAAATTCAACTATCTGCCCGTGGGCAATAAGTATTATTATGTGAGTTCCGTTATATAATATAACTATCCTGGCATTTAGAAGATCACATCAGTAAGTGATCTACTGTACAACTTATAATCTACATCATATTCTAGATATTATTCTAACTTATTTTAAAGTCTATCCTAACCTATTATAAAAACTATTCTAGTTTATTCTAGAGAAGGGCCATCGACGATGACTCGCAACACTTTATTTTGGAACCTCTGGAGGATATCTATTTTAGATTTGCTAGTAGTACCCCACGGTTCAATACCATAGATCCAAATGGGTCTAAGTATTGACTTATAAACTAAAAACCTTATTATCTAATGATAGTTTAGATTTATGCCCTATCAGCCAGTTGATTTGGTTTAGTTCAAGCCCAAGCTGTTTGCGTTTTGTCACTATATGTTTTTTCCATGTCAAACGTCAATCGAAATGTATTCCCTGGTATTTAATGTTGTCTGTTTACGGAGGTTTCTTGTGGCTGATATCGGATCCTCGTGTGATCATAAAACCGCTTTATCGCCAGCGTACTGCAACAGTAGTGTTTCTCGAGGTTGGTAGGTTAGCTGTATACAATAGATATAACGATGTGCCAGGAACACTGTCCTGTGGAATACAGTGTAGGTCAGTGTATTCGTCACCTTGTTTGACAATAAAATGTCTGTCTGTGAGGTACGATTTCAGCACTTGAAAGGGCGTATAGGGCATAAGGTTTTTCAATTTAACATGCAGTCCAGTGTGCTACACCTTGTCGAAGGCCTGAGAAATATCGAGAAATGCAGCGGAGCAATATTTTATATCCTTTAAGTTTTTGTTAATTTGGTTGACTAATCTATGTATTTGTTCTGTTGTTCCGTTTTTATTACGGAAGCCAAACTGATGGCCTAGAATAATATTTCTCTCCTCTGCGATTATTTTGAGTCTCTTAATGTATACTTTTTCGAATAGTTTAGAACAGTAAATTTTTCATATGGCAGATCCATTTGAAACGGAGTGTTAAGAAAGTCAACAATGTAATTTTCTTCTCTTACGGATATTTCAGACGGGTATGGATTAAATACTGTTTTTAAATGTTTAGGTATTGTTGTCAGTTTTAATGGGCGGATTATGTTGTTGAGATTTTTTAATTTTTTTTTGTTGCTTTCCAGAGAGAATATTCTGTTGCATCAGTAGGCGTTAAGTTTTCTAAATAGTTTTGAATTAATTGATTCTGTTCCGTATTTATTAGCACTTTCAGCTCTTTTATGGCCTTGTTGACTTTTCTCTTTTTTTATTCTGTTCTGATTTGTTGACAGGTTTTTCGCAGTTTTCTCTTTTCAGCAATTCTTTGTTTAATTATAGATGAACTATAATTAAACTTTTGATATATCGCGCTATTAACGCGTACCATGCGGCCTCTTGTATAGGTTTTGTTATATTTTTTGGTGCTATTTCTATATTTCTTTCTGTTTTGAGATGTAAATTTAGAGATATTAAACTATCTAATTTCTCTCTAGAGAAGAAGGTGTTTTGGTTTTGTTAGGAATATTTGAGTTCATCAGATGATAGGCCGAAGCATGATTCAGCTTTGCATGTTCTGGTTTCAATAATTTTTGTAACACAAAAGTCTATGGTATCGGGAATTTTAATTCTATCTGATGGCCGATATGTTGGCTCACTAGTAAAGATATGCTGTAAGTTATGTGCCTTCATTGTTTGGTCAATTTTCTGCCTTTTGCTGCTATTAATCTAGAACCCCACATTACATGTTTTGCATTATTGTCTCCTCCGACAATGAATCTATTATCCAGAGTATTAGAGAAACATGTAATCAGTGAAATGTGTTTTGGATACCATCATGATATCGATATCTTGTTCATATAAGAACATTTTGAGGTCCCTGGCATGTTGCTGGAGTTCATTAGTATTCCAGACGGCTTTATTGTATTTGTTGTAATGGCTATCAGTCATTAGGTTAGCTTGTACATCATTATACTCATTTGCTCCATAAGTGTACACATCATTTCCTCTAATTTACAAATAGTACTTACAGGTTCAATGTTGGCGTTGTCTACATGTTAGGTTGGGTCTGACTGTTGGTTATTGCATGTGCATTTGATTTGTAAGGATGTTGTATTGGTGCTTTAGGCGAGTTAAATGGGATGGGCTGTTTTGATGGCTGTAAGTTTAATTTTTCTCTCAGTGCTGTATAAAATATTTGTTGAAACACATTATGGACTAGGCGTTCGCTATAGTTTGCAGGATGATCTCCGTTACAGTTGACGACGCATTGTACTTTATCGTCACGTATTTTGCGTGTGCAATCATCAGTCGCATGCTTTCCTGCGCATTTCTCACATCTAAACAACTTGCGACGTTATGTTTTGGTTTGCCTATATGCTTGGCATATGGTGCATTGTGGAATGATCCATTTTGTGTATATTGGCTCACATTTAATGACATTGTGGTCCAAATACTTAATAATCTCGTAAAAATGTTTATTATTTTCTTTTGTCTTCAAATCAATATAAAATATTCTTTGTTGCATGATGTTTAATATTGTGTATATTTACAACTTGATGGCCTTGTTAAGCTAGGGCTGTTTTAATTGTGTTTGAGCCGGGCCTGGTGTTTAAATGTGTTTGGCGTGATGTAATCCTTTTATGACTAATTTAAAAAAAATTCAAATTTCGGTCGAAAATTATCATGTGTTATCATTATCAAAATTATCATTATCAATTATCATTGTCCAATTTTTTTTTGTTAAAACTTTAAAATGTTCAGGGTCAAATATTTCAATTTTCACTGTTTCAGATCCGATTGTTTTTATTGAGTAATTATTACATTTTGTTTTGAGCAAGTCACGCACATGTTTAACGATACCTACCTTATATATTGTTACTGGTCTGAGAATTGTTTGTTGGTTTTCTTTGTTGGTCTGGTTTACTTCTGGCTCTTCTACCAGGGCACTGAAACTGTTGTATATTTAGATGCGTTTTTGAAGCCACTAGTCACTGATTTTCAACGGTTTTCGGACGACTTGTTCCTCGGAACTTATCAAGCGTTTTTTGTTTGTAACGATGTTCTGTTCATGTATTTGAGGGGTTTTAGTTATTGGCAACTGATCGTTATTTGGTATAGCGAGTATTTCAATTGATAAATTGACAGAAATGTGTTGTGGATTAGCCATTATGTATTGAAATTAACCGTACAAATCACTTAACAGTTATTGAATGTTTAATTTAATTTTTTTTACGCGCACCATATTTTACATGCTCGATTTACCACTCCGAAAATAAGAAAGATAAATCCTAGAATGTAGAGTCCTAGCTTATCAAGAACTAAATTTTAAATTTCACGTTCAATAGTTCATTTTTTATATCATGTTCTCACCCTACAATGGTTGAGCCTAGGTTTTCACATTTTATGACCTACACTTTTATAACACTAATAGTAACGCAGGTGTTATTTTATACAACAAAGCGTTTTGAAAAAAGTTGTAAATAAATATAAATATGAATAATTATATATTAGTTGTATAATTTTAATTTTATTTAATTTCTTAGGTGTGTAACTATAAGATGACTTTGAAAATTAATGGACAATGCTTGTTTTCTACTTTTCTATATTAAATTAATTTTGATTTTGTTTCCTTATAGCTAAATTCTAACCTCTCATTGCGTTTTTGTTTGCACTGCATCTAACAGAGTTTGTAATTTCATATTTTTAAATTTTCGAGGATGTCTAAGCATGGGTGCTATTATTGTTTGAGTTCACAAAACTTATTACCGAATCGTGTATAAAAAGGATTTCTATTTTCTGGGCAAAAGTCTCTTGGCGTATCCACCTTATATATTCTGTGATTCAGAGTTGGATAGAAACCAGATAATCTCTATATGTTCACAAACAATGGAATTATAAATATGCAATGTGTTTGCTCCATTAGATTTTTTTTTAGAATTAGAAAATTTTTAAAAATCATAAAGTTTTAAATCAAAACTAATATTTCAGGTAGATTAGCTGCGTAGCTTGATGATTTGTTCAGTGTTTATAATGTGACAGACGAGTTATATAAATGGATAAATTTCATAGCTTTCCTCAAATTAGTTATCAGTGTTTCTAAAATGAAATAGGATAGCTAGTGCGCTATACTAACTCATTGTAAAAAATCGATGAAATAATTTCTGGTTTTTTAAAACTAAAACTTTTTAAGACATTCTTCTTCCAACCAGTCTGGAATTCAAATTCAAATCGGGACTTTCCGAAAATACATTTATTATGCTGGTCGCTTTCCAAGTCTTCACCAGCAGAGGATCCAGCGCAATTTCATCAATTTTCGAAAATGGCATCTACCTCTTGCAGGGCTCCCGTGTTTCCTACAGTTATCTGGTTAAGGGTGCCTTCAGTTTTGCCCAATATCAGCATGATTCATAGGACCAGTTAAAGGTGGTTTTAGTGGGTTTATATATTTCATATCATTCATAATAATAGGAAAACAATTTTTTTCCTGATTTCAAGCTCGAAAAAATGTTCCTAAACTGGTAAATAACAGTAAAAGGCAACTATTATATTCTAGTATAATATAAAAATGTTAAATTAAAATGTAACAGCATCAGATAGAGGAATATTAACTATAGAGTAGAGATAACCTAATATTAATTACTCGCATTTTTTATAATGAAAATTAATTATTAATTTTTAACAGTTCTTACTTAAATTTATTGTATTTGTATTTCGCTATTGGCGTGCTCTGCTATTATAAACTCATTTTATGGCGTTTAAAACTTACTTAAATACTATAGGTATTGGCTATAAAGACTAAGCGTGAAAATCTTTTCAGTGGAAGTCTTTGAAGTAGTATTTTGCGTAAATTAATTCTAAACTTTTAGGATATATTATAAAGAGAAAATATTAAAATTCTTTTAATTATCTAAATTACGCCTATTTTAGTAAAACATGAACTAGTTTCGCCACATTGGAATAAATGAAACAATAAGCAGTAACAGTTTCTTTTTCTCCATAATTGGCATCATATCTAAAATTCTTTTTATTTCAACTCAACTATCTTAATTTTTGTATCAGTCTTCAATATAGTTTAATAATCTTTACTGGGCCACATTGAATAAAAGGGACGGGTTAATGTAAAAAAAAGTATAATATGTATGTATTTCCAAATCTTTTTACATGATATAATAATAAAAATGATTTTCAAGATGGATTTCAAATCAAATCAATTTCTAATCAGTATTATCCAATGCCGAAACTTATTGAATAACATTAGAATACTAGAATTATATAAGTCTAGGACAATTTTATTTTCAATTGAAAGCTTAAATAGTCTTAGTTTATCTTCAGATTCTTAGTTTATCGTAGACTATAGAATATATACAGAATATAAAAGAGTATACATCATTTCGATTTGAGTATGTAATACATTTATATAGGAAATGTTATTAAAAAACGGGACATAATTTACGGTAAGGGCAATCAACACACATATTTACTAGATATAGGAGTGTCAAAAATAAAATAAATAGCAGTTGGGGACTAACGACTATAAAATAAGTAGAATTAATTAATTTCTTCTTTATATTAATAAGTAAATAACGAAATTCTATTATCAAACATTGTTTTATTATTTCTCCTGAAGCGATTGATTGTTAAGTTTTCAACAATAACATTAACACATAAATAAAAATCATGTATGTATATTACGCTGTGTAATCCTTCATGATTTTTCTCTATTTAACTGCTCCTTAACATTTAATTTTTATATATTTATATTTTTAACACTCTTACGCATTTAATTATGTTTTCTATAATTTTTCCGTATTCTCTTATTTTCTGTATTAATATATAGATTGATATTTGATTGACGACTGAAGACACTTAAGCCATTCCTAACTGTATAGGTTGAATGGAAGTAACACAATTATACGAACTAATTAGTTAAAATTACAAATTACCAAAAAAGTAATACAGCATTTTGCAATTTTTTCAAGCATTGAGAAAATTATAATTAATTAATTATATTTTATAGCTATTATTATAGTTTGATTAATATTGTGGTGTCACCTGATTAATACAGCATTGTGTATTCGAAGAAACGGGTGTTTATGTTAGGACTGAATTTTCGTTGTTATATATGTTAGAATATATATATATATATATATATATATATATATATAAATCCGCAACAATGTATTGTACCGCATTTTAGCAAGTGTCACTTCATTCGGAAAAATTAAATAAATTTTAAAATAGGGTACAACATTTTTTAATCCTTCATATTTCATAACATTCTAGCATAGTTTTATAAAACACAATATAAAGTTGGAAGATATTGATTTACTTCAATATCTGCCATTTTCACGCTGCAGAACTAAATGTGTTTACTTTTGAATTTAGTTTTGGGAACCGGCAGAATTTCAAGTGACACCTACATTTGCATAAGTTTGATATTTGCAAACATAGCGTAGCTTTTAGAGTTTCTACTTTATCACATTTCGGACAGGTGATGTTGGGATCGAGGGTTGGTTTCATTAAAGATATATATTTTGGGCGTGACTTCAGGTGACACTAAAATGTTGTTATTGTCGACGTTACCGTTAAATTAATGAGGTCAAAGGCGAATAGGAAATACATTAGATATTATACTTGGTCTAAAAAGCGTGCTGTTTGATAACTAATAAATATATTAAAATTTAATAAAACTTTAATAATCTAATAAATTATTAAAAATAAAAAAAAATTAATAAATTAATTACCATAAAACCTAAAATGTAAAATTTGATATTTATGTACGACATAACGTGAAATATTAATGATCTTTTCATCATTTATCAGTATTTATTTGTACTTTGAATTGAAAACAAGCTGATGTACATTTTAAAAGTATTCGTAGACGGGGAGAGTCAAATCAAGCAAAGTCATGGGATGGCTTGAAAACTTGGCTTGATGCCGAGTTTCTAGACAAAGCCCCAAGAAGATCAATCATCAAAGATTGGTATGCTAAGTTTAGACGTGGAGAAATGAGTACCGAAGACGGTGAACGCAGTAGACGCCCAAAAGTGGTTGTTACAGAAGAAAACATTAAAAAAATCTACTAAATGATTTTGAATGACCATAAATTGAAATTGAATGAAATAGCAGATACCCTAAAGATATCAACTGGACGTGGACATCATATTATTTACGAATATTTGGGTATGAGAAAGCTCTGTGCAAAGTGTGTGCCGCGCGAGGTTACTTTTGACCAAAAACAACGACGAGTTGATGATTCGGAGCAGTGTTTGAAGATGATTAAGCATAATAAACTCAAGTTTTTACGTCGATATGTGACAACGCATGAAATATGGCCCCATCATTTCATTCCGAAGTCCAATCGACATTTATCCGAGTGGACTGCATACGATGAACCCGCTCCAAACCATGGGAGAACGCAACAGTCGGCTGGCACGGTTATGGCGTCTGTATTTTTAGTTTACGCATGGAATAATTTTCATTGACTACCTTGAAAACGGAAAGACCGTCAACAGCGACTATTACATAGCGTTATTGGACCGTTTGAAGGACGAAATAGCCGAGAACGGTCGAATTTGAAGAAAAAGAATATATTGCTGCACAGTATCACAAGTTAGTGGAAAAGATGGAAACAAAAATTCATAAGTTGGGCTTCGAATTGCTTTCTCATCCACCGTATTCTCTAGATCTGACCCCTAATAACAATTTCCTGTTCTCAGATCTCAAAATAATACAATAAGAAATTTTTATCGAATGGAGAGGTAATCACCGTAACTGAGGCCTGTTTTGAAGTAAAGGACAAATTGTTCTACAAAAATATTATCGAAAAGTTGGACGGTCGCTATACTCAGTGTATCACCCTTGAAGGGAATTGTGTTGAATAAAAAAAAATTGCTAAAAAATGTGTTTTGCTATGGTAGGCCAGGAACTTTTCAATTGACGTGTTATATATAAGGTCATTTAAGCAGGTATACCCGAAGGACTAGTCATTTTTGAAAGACAGATCGACAAATTAAGGTCGGAGGAACACTTTCCAATTACAAAACCATCAAAGCAAGTGTCCCTCAAGGTTCCCCATTAGCTATACCACGTTTCAATTTATTCATGTACAACACTGCGGTGAGAAAGGACGTAGAAGCCGTACAATACGCGAGCGACATGGCCTTCTTCACGGTCGCTCAAAGAAAATTCAATCAAACGTCTCCGTTAAATGTTTAAAATTGTGGAGATTGTAATGTAACCCACCGAAAACCCAGGCCGTAAATCAGCATAGCCATGATCAACTGATTCTTCAGGAAAACAAAAATCTCACATAGAATATCAACAATTCGGTTATCCTGTTGGCTTAAGACAAAGTTTCTATATTTTCTATATTTCTATCGACGATATAATCATTTTCATTTCATTTTAATTAAATTAAAGAAATAATTGGTAATCCCAATAAATATTTGAAGAATAAAAAATAAATAAATGAAATTTAGTACATTAAAGGCAATTACATTTGGTCCCATTGATATGTTTCTACTAATTATTATATTTTTAGAAGAGAATGCAATTTATCACATCCCTAATTACTAACTTTAAACATCAACAAAAAATATGTTTTAATTGTTACATCTACAATAGCTACAGCTATTAATCTATTTCAAGACAATTTGGTTATCGATATGTAAGAGATATGAGGTAGCGACCATTCCAATTACACTAGCAACTATATGATCGTCTGAAGGGTCCTTCGTATGATGGGCTTTAGGGTGTTTTTGCTTGGTCTTTTCTTACGAACACAAATGGTACTTCCTGAAGGTCATAGGGCTTCTCTTTAGCATGGTTGGTCGCTTCTACTGGTTTTAATAGTTTTATGTTGGCCGGAATATTTCTCCCGGTAGCTTCAATGTAGTGCCATACATTTGCTCCACCACGGTACACTGTATTTCGTCATTAAAAACACAACGAATGCTCAAAAGAATGAGTGATAGGCTTTCTGTTTATTTTATATTGTTTGTGGCTACCAGTGCGTTCTTTAATGTCCTATGGAATCGTTCAACTATTCCATCGCTTTGTGGGAACTCTACCTCGATCTGTTGTTATTTTTGTTGGTATACCAAATCTTGCAACCCAGTGCTCTATGAATTTGGGTGCTACTGTTTCGGCTTCGATATCTTTAATAGGTATTGCTTCAGGCCATCTAGAGAATCGATCTATAATTGTGAGGATATATCTTTAATTGCTGGATGATGGTAAATGTCCGACAATGTTCATATACACATGTTCTAGTCTGTTAACTGGCATATCTATTTGTTTATGAGGTGTTTTGTTGCCTTTTGTTACCTTCGATTTTTGGCAGTGAATACATTCTTCTGTCCATCTGTTGATGTCTTTTTTCATATTAACCCACACATATTTTGCGGTTATCGACCTTTTACTTCCTCGCTATCCCGGGTGTGCTAAATTATGCAATTTCTGGAACACTTGAAGTCTGTATTTTGCTGGCATATATGGTTTTATTTTACAGTTTAATGAGTGGCAATAGAAAAGGTCATTTAGATCTGGTAGTTGTAGTTGCTCCAGTTGTAGGTTGGTTTTCATTGCTCCATCGAGGATGTTTTCCAATTCCTTGTCTTCCTTTTGTGCTTTTGCAATTGCTGTATAGTCCAGTGATTGTTCAATTTGATTTAGGTTTGGCCTTGAAAGGATATCTGCAACTATATTTTTGAACCTTCAATGTGTCTGATATCCGTCGTGAATTCCCCTATGAAATTAATATGTCTAATTTGCCTTGGACTTTGCTTGTCTGACTTCTGTTTGAAAGCATATATCAATGGTTTGTGGTCTGTAAATACAGTAAATTGACTCCCTTCCAAAAAATGTTGGAAATGCTGGATGGAACTATATACGGCTAGAACTTATCTGTCATATGTGCTGTAATTTATTTCAGTCTGAGACAATTTTCTTGCAAAGAATGCTATGGGTTGAAATTCCTCACTTGGTTGGAGTTCTTGCAAAACTCCCCCCATAGCTTTGTCGGATGCATCGACGTTTAGGACTAGTTTAGCATCAGGGTCTGGAAAAACCAAGAGAGTCGACACAGCCAACTGTCTTTTTATTGTATCAAATGCCCCCGTGCACTTGATCATCTTTAGGTATCCATCTTCGATAGAAGTTGACGATTCCTAAAAACCTTTGCAGCTCTTGAACTGTTCGAGGTTTTGAGATATTTTCTATGGCTTTTACTTTTTCAGGTAGTGGTGAAATTCTACAGCTGTTGATTTTTTTTCCTAAGAATGTACTTCTTCTGCTCGAAATTTACATTTGTTTGGCTTTATTGTTAGCCTTTGTTGCGATAGTCTCTTTAAAACCTCCTCCATATATTGAACATGTTCTTGACGGTTGCTTGAAGCGATGAGAATGTCATCTGTATAGACATATACATAAGGTAATTCTTGGAAAAATTTATCCAATCATCGTTGTAATGTTTGACCAGCGTTTCGTAGTCCAAATGGCATGTGGATATATTCATATAACCCTAGCGGTGTTGTGATGGCTGTCTTTTCTATATTCTCTGAGTTCATTGGTATTTGGTGATATGCTTTATCTAGATCAATTATTGTAAATACACGTTTATTATGTAAGTTTGAACTGAAGTGTTGTATGTGTGGTATTGGATATCAATCTGGTTTGGTGTTTGCATTTAACGTTTGGTGGTCTCCAGATATTTTCCATGAACCGTCCTTCTTCTCTACCATGTGGACCGGGCTCGACCAGCTCTATGATAATTGTCTAATTATTTCTTCTCTCTCAAGTTTTTTTTTTCTTGTCTCAAATAATTTAATTTGTAGGGTGCTAGTCTTCTGGTTCTTGCATGTGCTGTTGGTGCTCTTGTCTCGATGCGATTCACTGTATCTGTATTTATACAATTTTTAATGGTCTGATGACATTTGGAAATTTGGCAATTATCTTAGTGGCTGTTCTATTGCACCGAGTGAAAGTCTGGTTTGAAGGATATATATTAGGTTTTGGTACCTGATATCTACCTGTATTTCAAAATGGGATAGGAATTCTGCTATTACAAAAACCCAGTCAAATGTTCTTTCCAGACCAAATTCTAATGACAATTTAATTGTGCCATAAGTTGCGAGCTTCGAGCCTTTAGCAGAAAAAGGTTAAAATTGGAGTTATATGCCCCTTTGTACTTGTTTCTTGGTACGATGGTGAGTTCCGCTCCTGTATCGACTAAAAATGTGATGTTTTGTTTTCTGTCGATAATGTTCAGGCGGCGCGGCGTATTGGGAATCCTGTACGTCGCATTCACTGAGGTGCCCTTGAGTTTTCTCGAATACGTACAGGGCGGAACACATTTCCTGGCTTTTTGCTGATATGATTTATGATACCAGCGAATATCTAGTTTGTCAGGAATGCCTCCCATCAACTTGCGTATCTTGTTAGTTTTGAGATCGCAAACCGTTTTATTAATCTATTTTTAACTTGTATTTGTTAGTGCCTGCTGGTTTTCGAATTATGTCTATCACCTCGCTGAAAACATCGTGATTTAAGCTAGCGATAGTGTAATCGAATTTGGGTGCGTCTGTTGTAAGGCTAATGTGGTTGGTTTCGGATGTCATTGTATACCCACCAAAGATAATGAATCTGCTGTCTATTTTTCTGCGTGCCCTTGATCGGTTTTGGTTAATCTTATTCTGTGGCTAGTTCGCGATAAGAAGAAGAGGCCTGACATTACCACATAACTATTATAGGATAACTACAGGAAATCATATTATAATGTGTGGAAGATTTGTGTGCATAAATATGCGTGTAATTGTTCAGAATATGCATGAGCATTTGGTGCGAATGTAGGAGAGAAAAAATATAAACTGTTTTACAGATATGGCAACTGCACCAGGAATAGAATGCACATGTAATATCAGAAGTTACTAAGGAGAAATATTGTGATATCAAAAAACTTGATAAGGAAATAGCGCAACGAAGTAAATAAGAACTAAACGTAAAAAACTAAATATGCTCTTTAGTGAAAGTAAAATACATTACCTGGATATACAATTGTTCTTAAAGTGATAATACACTGGTGGGGAAAATCCCAAAAAGTGCATTAAGAAAGGCTACAATTAAGGAATGGCTTAAAGTATATAAAATAAATTTCGATGAAATCATATCAAATAATGAACTATTTCAAATTGTTACTCGATAAATATATATAAAATATTTAATTGCATTTTATCTAATTCATTTTTTTAGAAATAAGCCTGAGAAAAGATACATTGTCGATCAGATTACTGAACCTTATGGCCACAGAGTATTATGTCTTCCTCCCTATCACTGCATATTTAATCCATTTGAGTTGATATATGGTATTGCAATAGATATTCAGGTCGAGGAGATTACGTTAATGAATAAAGCCAATTTTGAAAAAAACTTACATTGTCTTCGTTGCGCCCGGAACTTTTCTGCCCATGTGTTCTATACTAGACATACTATAATGTTTTCTTTTATCGTTAAAGACTTAGATGACGTGAGTTCAAGGACCGCAGATCCAAGCCTACTCTAATTTCCAATACGGTCCAGATAACCCACATGTAAGTAAAAAGGATCCTAGGACATAACAAAAATGATATTCTCTTAATTATAATTATTATAAGGCAGATTATAACTGATTGGCTTTATTTTATAACTCCAAACATTTAATTGTTCATTGTTCCCGCTTTCAATGGAATTGACGTAATTTTTAAGTCTGTACAGGCGCTTTAAATGAATCCTCTACAATTCGAAGAATAAATAGGTTCATTAATCGGCATCAGCAGAAAGGGATTTATTCAATATTATTTTCCCGACGTTTTTTTATTACCTTTTCTGAAACTGTGTTTATTCATTTTTTCTTAAATACTTATTATATTTGAAAGCATACAAGCAATATCATAAAGTTGATTGGCCAAATATAGTATACAGGAGTCATTCTCAGTACATTTATAAAAATATAAGAGCCATCCAAATAATTAGTAATTAGGAAAGACAATATCAGGAGAATATGGCGTGCGAGTGAACCTCCATTTTCAAAGAATTAATTTATCACTACTTTTGCTACATATAGATTAGATTTTTTCACATTGTAAAAACATTTTTTGTTTTTCCTTATATTAAAATCACTATTTCTGAAACCATTTTTTTCTAAAAAACAATATCTATTAATATTTCCTTTTTCGTGAAATTTTCATGAGAGTATCATTTAATTGGAACTCAAAGTGTCGTGATTTTAGAACTTATTTTCTTTGAGCAGGAAGCATTTTGTCAAATGCAGAAGATCATTGATGGGTTTTGAGAATTTCGAGCATAGAAAAATAATCTAAAATGTTTTATGTTGCTTATAAAAGACGCTGAAGTTAGAAATGGTTTATTGGAAGGTATTATAAATATTTCATAGAATGAAGACGTTTTGAGTGTTGCTACTCTTTAAATATGTTTTTTAGTTTATATATTTTATAGTTTGGTAGTTGTATATTTTATATCAGGTCTGTTTGAAGTTCAAAATTCGGTTTGAAATCTTATTTGACGTTAACGGCCCTTCAAACATGACAAATATCAAATTAATTTTTGATTGCTTCTATTTTCATAGATAAACGTTAACTAACAGAAACATTTATATATGATATATTTTTTGGTCTAGGTTTCTTCATTTATTACTAGGTAGTCAATCTGATTCTGATGTAATAATTAATATTACTTATATTACTTACTATTAATTATTGTTACTGCTATACAACCCTTCATACCAAAAAATAATTTATTATTTTTATTTATTTAAACATTTTTTCTTTAAATATATGTAAAAGAGGGTTTTATTTGTTTATATTTTCTAGATGTTTTTTTTTCTTAAAACATAAAGACATGTACCATTCAAGGAAATCCTAAATCGTTCCTAATAGCTGAATATTTAGCAATAGAAATAATTACAATGAAAGGCAACATTGTTGATGTTACTTCGAGAACTTCATAAGGGTTAATTTTTGAGGACGCGACGCTCAGAGTCACTACCTTTTTCTTATTTATTTTATTTTACTCTGTTTTATGGCACTCAACATGAGTTTCATGTTTTCATGATGGTAAGTTTGTTTACAAAATATTCCAGTTTTCTTTATTTAATTCCTATTCATTATATCTTAAATTTCCCTTTATTATTTTGTATTCATTATTCTTCATTTATTATTATCAATACTTATCGGTGCATTTATTTATCGATACTATTACTTAACAGTGCATGATCCACCAGCATAATAAATTACCCGTACTTTTAGCTGCCAGTATATAACTGTCAGTACCGTTATATTTCAATATTACCTGATATTAGAAGTATTTATCGTTATGAACACCGATTCCTGTTATATTTGAGGTATATTTGTAATTTCGCCGTCATTGAGAATCGGTTAAACAGATTCATTTTCATTATGTTTGCAGATATATCAGTTGACCAGCACGACCTCAAGATCTCGAACCCTTAGAATTTAATATATTTATTTTGTAAGCTGTTGTTATATCATTTATTTTTATCTCCGTTTTTATTTATTTAAGATGTTAGATTATTTTATTATATGTAGTTTTTATTTTACTCCGTGGATTTAATATTAAGCCTACATATGAATAAAAGTGAATTTAATTCCACAAATTTACCGAAATTTTCTCTAATTTATTTCTTCATATACTTAATTGTCCGTTGTTTCTCAGTTTCACTGAAACTGACGTTACTCTAACTCTCTACAGACCTATTAAATTAATCTGCTACAATCCGAAGAATAAATAGGCTCATTAATCAGCATCAGAAGAACGGAAATTTCAGCGTAGCAAGGCATTTTGTCGGTATTATTTTTCCATAACGTTTATCTCTTTTTTGTTGTCGCCTTTCTCAAACTGTGTTTACTAATTTTTTGTAAATATCTATTAAACACAGAATTAATCTAATAATGTTTTATACCCATTCTTATAATTTGGTTTGGATGTATAATGTACAATATATAATAATTATATATAATCAAGAAATAAAATATAAAAAACCCTAACTCTAAATAATAATAAAGTGTAATTTTTTTCGAACATAATTCTTACGTCTGTTGAAACCCCTTGTCATAAATAATAATTTACTTTTCTTATTTCGTGTTCTTGTAGTCCTTGTTAACCTACGGGGTCGTAAATGTTGGTGAAAATATATGGCCCTGGCAGAAATTGGCAATTTTATTGAATATTCATTACACCCCGGGAAATGATGATGGGAAAAAATATGGCTCTATCTTAGACGCAATATCTTGTTCTATATATTTCAACAAACTTTTATTATTTAAGATCTAAAAGGAAACATGAAGTAGGATAGGGACATGAAATAGAAAGCAAAATACTGTTTATTTAATGAATTATTTAAAGCTTTGAGTTGAAAACATGACTTGAAGTTAACTTCACTATAATATTTTACCAGTATTAGTATATGTCATGATGATTTGATTATTATGATTTTCGTCCTTTCTCTTTCTAATATTTCAAGCAATGTCGAACATGTGGTGATATTGAGTTCAACCCATATAGCTGTAAAATGTCATTTTCAAGGGAAGAAGTATAAAATTCTCTCTTCGAATTTTTGCATACAATCTAGAATCATTCATACCGTTCGTAAGGAGCTTGAAGCACTCATCTACCATAAAACCCTACCCATTCCTTACTCGCGGTAGATTATCAAAATAATAATATATAATCAAGTAACTCATGGCAGGAATCAATAATAGGAATCAATAATAAATTATTTGAAAAATTTTGGTTTGTTAGTCATAGTCATTTCATATGAAAATCTATATAAATATCTTATACACCATATGAAATTATTATGTATACTCTGCCGTTTCTAATAATAATATTCGCAATATGAATATTCATCTTTTTTAACATACGTTTTGAATATTGAACGTTCTTTAAAATCGTTTAATTTTCTTAACCTACGAAAATAAAAAATCATTAGATGCCAAATAAGGTAGTTTTTGTAGGATGGATATATATATATATATATATATATATATATATATATATATATATATATATATATATATATATATATATATATATATATATATATATGTAAGATCACATATAAGGGCTTGCATTGAAGATATTTGTGAAAATTCACCTCTATTGAACTTTTTCGTAATTTTTCCGAATGCTTTTAGCAAATATGCAGTGTCGTGTGCCATAATGTCTAAGAGATGTGCAACTATTAGCTACCATGTGTTTCTTTGAACTATTATTGGGGTTGTCTCGTCTTGGGAGACATATATAGTCGATTTTTGTTTTTTTTTCAGACTTATAGGCATACATGTTATATAATCCGACTCTTATATAATGTTTTATTTTATCGTTAAAGATTTAGATGACGTGAGTTCACCGTTGAATTGAATTCATTGAATTTCATTGTGAATCATTCAATAGACATGATGTTAAGCTGGTTACTTGCCTGTCGGCATGTTTTCTATCGAGGACCGTGGATCCAAGCCTACTCAAATTTCCAATCCAGTCCAGATAACCCACATGTAAGTAAAAAGGATCCTAGAACACAACAGAAATGATATTCTCTTAATTATTATTATTATAAGGCAGATTATAAATGATTAGCTTTATTTTATTACTCCAAACATTTAATTGTTCATTGTTCCTGGTGTCAATGGAATTGACGTAATTTTTAAGTCTGTACAGGCGCTTTAAATGAATCCCCTACAATTCGAAGAATAAATAGGTTCATTAATCAGCATCAGCATAAAGGGATTTTTTCAATATTATTTTCCCGACGTTTTTTTATTGCCTTTACTGAATCTGTGTTTATTCATTTTTTCTTAAATACTTATTATATTTGAAAGCATACAGGTGATATCATAAAATTGATTGTAATTTTGTTTATTTGTATTAAATATTTAATATAATATTAGTTATTAAAAATAAAAGAGATGTGCAACTATTAGCTACTATATGTTTCTTTCAACTATTATTGGGTTTGTCTCGTCTTGGGAGACATATGTACTCGATTTTTGTTTTTTTTTCAGGCTTATAGGCATACATGTTATATAATGCCACTAATACGGCAATTGGTATTCTAAAAAATCGGTCTGGTGTCTGATGCCGTGATATATAGAGTGATGAAAAAAATAAGCGTTTCAAGAAACATATAAAAGCTATTAATATTTTAATAGCAGATAATTATTAACTGCAGACATTAAAATAATAAATCGGTATAGATACTTTTTGATAAAATGTCTTTTTATCTGTTAATTGTTTTACGGATTTATTATTTCAACCTTGTTTCCAAACAAGCTGCAAAAGGCAACTATAGATATTCAATTGCTTTAAACCCTTTTGAAGGTACCTATTCAAATCTCATTGTAATATTTCATTGCAAAAAATTATTAAATGTAGGACAACAATTGTATCTGACAACAGACAACGCATAGCTGCAAAAATGCTTTATTACTTATTTTTATTAATACAATTTTGTTTTTAAATAATACCTTGATAACCCCTTAGATATAAAGTTCATTCATTATTTTATTATGTTAATAGAATGTTTGATGTAAAAAACTACGTTCCAGAGAAAATGGTGTTAAGATATTTAAGACTTTAAGATAGTATTAAGTGTTTTTCATTCGAACAAATGTTGATCCTTTTCAGATTTAGGTTAGTTCAACATATGTAAATCTTGTCGTATCTTATCTATGTTTCGAAAACAATATGTTTTTAAAGTGATAATGATATGTTTGAAAATTAAAAAAAAACTCTTAATATATAAAACATGGTCTAACATGGTTAAAAACTTTTAACTATATAGAAAAATTAGTGATTTATGTATTAGTATGAAATAAAAATACATTAGTGCCAATCATACAGCTAATAATGAAACATATTTGTTGAAATTCGAAATTACCTGTAAACTTAAATATATATTTTAAATTTTCAAATGTCAGTTTAATAATTTTATTCTATTTTGTGTGACAATAAATTTAACTAGCCACGAAAATGATTATAATTAACGAATATATACCGGCAAATTAACAGCCAAAGGCATCAATTATTATTTATTATGATGTCACAACAGGCATACAACGGGTTTACGCATGGAGCTATCTGCATTATTAATGTCGACGAGATACTGACTAAAAACAAATTTTATAGAATTATTTATGACATATTTAAGCTTCCGAGTATGTATTTAAAATATGTCACTATCTCGACTATTACAATTTTGAGGGACAACATATGACATAATATGTGCTAAACATATCTTCGTGTGTCCTTTTTTAATTACATATGGTCGGATTGCGGAAGCATAAATAATATATGTTTGCGTTTGTGTTTAATATAAAGACAAAATGCCAACACTTAATGTACAATTTTATGTAGTTCTCTAATCGACAATTACCTGACTGTTTGGTAATGAAATGTATGTTAGACTATTAACGTTACATGGATTAATGTTACATTATCACTGAAACAAAAAAAAGGACCATTCCAGAGGATATCAGATAATTCCGGCTTGGTTACTGAGATGGCTAGGATAGTTTTCCTCGTAGGACTTGATACTTTTGCCTATGAATAATCGTTACTGGAAACGTTCACAAACGTAAATTTACAATCATGCCCCAGCGGGATATGAACCTCGAACTATCTCAGCAAAAAGAAGAGCGTTCTGTCCCTTGGATACTGCACTACCAATCCGGTCTCAATACTCTAGTCAATCGAGAATGTTTAAACATAAATGGCTAATTAGCTCACATAAAAAATAATTAGAACATGGTTATTGATTACAATAAAATCGTTTCCATAATTTTTTTTTATTATTCTCGACAATCTGCCTGTGGGCAATGAGTATTATTATATGATTTCCGTTATATAATATAACCATCCTAACATGTAGATGATCACTTCTTATTCTAGATACTACTCTTATTAACTTATTTTGAAGTATACCCTAACTTATTCTAAAAAGTATTCTAACTTATTCTAGGGATTAATAAATCTCATTCAATGTGCCTATTAAACACTTCGTATGGTAGTTTGCGTTTGAGCCTATGCACTTCATTGTCATCGTGCACATTTAACTGTCTGGGTCGTGCAATGGGGTGCACTAATATTCTTTCAGAGTACTTCGCACTAACTCCAAATCACGCTCGTTATGGGTTCAAAAAGGATATCGCGCTGAATCAGTTTGTTGGACACGTAATATGGCGCATCGACGATGACTCGCAACACTTTTTTCTGGAACTTATATCTATGTTAAATTTGCTAGTTCAATGCCAGATGGGCCTAAGTATTGACTTATACAGCAAAACCTTGTTATCTAATGATAATTTAGATTTACGCCCTAGCAGCCAATACATTTGGTTTAGTTTAATACCAAGCTGTTTGCGTTTTGACACTAGTTGTTTTTTCCATGTCAAACGTCGATCGAAATGTATTCCCAGATATTTAACATTGTCTGCATGAGGAAGCTCATGACTATTCAATTTTAGTATGGGGCATGTTCTTCTACAAAGGGTGAATGTCATATGGGTAGATTTTGTCTCATTTGCTTTGGTACGCCACGTTTTCAACCACAATTCGGCTTTGTTAAGATGAACTTGGAGGTTGCTTTTGGCTGATATTGGATCCTCGTGTGGTGATTAAACCGCTGTATCGTCAGCATATGTTGCAACAGTAGTGTTTCTTGAGGTCGGTACGTCAGCTCTATATAATAGATATAACCAAGAAAACCACCCTGCGGAACACCCGAATATATTGGGAATAGGTCAGTGTATTCGTCAACCTGTTTGACAATAAAATGTCCGTCCGTGAGGTACGATTTCGGCAATTGAAAGTGCGTTTGGGCAAAAGCTTTTTAAATTAAACATGCAGTCCAATGTACTGGTTGAATATAGTGGTTGACTATTCTATGTATTTGATGTTATGGTTCCGTGTTTATTACGGAGCCAAATTGATGGACTGGAATAATATTTCTCTCCTCTGCGATTATTTTGTGTCTCTTAATATATAGTTTGCTTTTGCTGTTATTAATCTAGTACAAATATAATAAAATAAACACAGGTATTAATTGCATCTTTAAATATATGTACTTATCCATTCATTTTTTCAGAACTTTGTCTTTTCCGTAAGGAAGGGAAATATCTGTTAGAACAGCAGTAAATTCAATATTTATATCACTTATTGCTTTTTAGCCATATCTATCGCATTCGATATGTGCATACCAACTTGAAACAATGTTTGTTGAACTTTTTCCACTCCGAATAAGGTATCTCCAAAACATGATTTTTGAAAGCAACCATTCTTGCTTTAGGTGTCGAAAAGCATTCGCCACCCTATTTATATTTGATATATGGGAACATCCTATGATCCTATATGTGAGAGCTTGCATGAGGCCAATTCTTCTTTTGTTTGGTGCTAATACAAATATTTTAAAGATTTGCCGCCAGTACAGATATTATACACAGCCTATAATATATCGTGATTGTAGTTCATGTTCATTTATTTACATCCATTGACACGAGCGTCTTTTTGAGCTTTTATCAAATTATGCGGAAATCAATGTGAAAGAAATTTTTTTGCAGCTAAATGTTCATGTAATTATTAAATGCAGTCTTATTGATGCGCACCATACTTGGATGATTTTATCTCACAGTCAACTCATCTCACGGTTGCAATATTTATTCGCGCACAGCATCAGTATTTTTTGGCACAACAATTGATTTTGGACGATCTTCACGACTTTCGTCGATGAGACAGCTGCGACCACAGTTGAATTCGTTATGTCAACGCTTCGAAAAATGGAGTTTCATCACCAGAAGCCGAAGAAGTTCATCAATATATTCCTGGCTTGAAAATGTCCCAGAGTTTCTACATCTCCATTTAGACAAAATTCTGAAGTCACTGTAAATAACACAAGTTGTGTGCTAACAACAAAACGTTCTGGAAAAGTTTATGGTTATGAATGTTTCAATTGTAATTGTCATATTGAGGTTAACAACATTTAGCAATGATGAGGCTTTAAATATAAATAGCAACGCGCGTATTTGTTTGTAATATTTTTTAAATTATTTTAAATATAGTTAAATTTTTGGTGAAACAGTTCAATTAACCTTTATTAATTTGACACTATAATCTTATTATCCATCTATAAGTATGTATATCATTTTAAAGTTTATGTGAACAGTTGCCATTAATGTTGTTAATAACAATTTTATGCCATTTGGAAGACATTCAAACGTTTAATTTAACTGTTAGGTACATCTTTATACTTTTGTCTATGAATATATGTGCTTCTTGTCTCTATATTGACTATCATATTAACATTAAATCAGCAACAATAATTATTTATAATCTTGTATATTACAATGAAATTATCTTTTCGAAATCCCAATATGATTACGAAGTCGTAACATCAATTGTTATGTAAATTTTAATATTTAGCACTGATAAATGTGCCTTCATAATATAAATTAAATGGACATATTATAAAAATTGTTAGCGAACGGCTTTACGATGACTATATTTTCATTTTTATTTTATAGCAGTCAACTATTACTTGCGAAACCTTTTTTCAGTTTTATAGGATCACCTGTCGCTTGTTTTATCACCTCTCGTAAAAAGGCCTCCACAAAAAATATGTAAAAGTATTCAGTTTCCTGTACATTCTGGGTTCACTTTAGTACCTCATAAGTTTAACTATATCTAGGTATAAGAATCATTAGTAAATTAAGGTTTTAAGATAAATAAAATTTTATGATTTTATAATTATATATTTTGAAGTATATTATTAATATATATATATTTATATATATATATATATATATATATCTATATATGTATATATATTTGTATATATTTATTAATATATATATATATATATATATATATATATATATATATATATATAATACAAATAAAACAAATTAATTTTGTTACTATTATTTATATATCACATGTCTAATGTACTACACGTCAAAGCGATCTAATATAATGAATATGGTTTTTTTGATTTCCATGATTTTCGTGATTACTTTAAGGCAGTATCAGAGGTTGCTTTGTACTGGCGAAAAATAAAACTGTTACTGGTTACTATTTACTAGTTTAGAGTTATGTTACCTCCAGTGTCGTTTTATTTCAAAAGGCTGATATTTACGACTAAGAGCTGGTTTCTTGATTTGTTACTCTTTAAGACAGAAATGGTAAAGTGGTAGTAAAATGAAAATGGTAAAACTAATTTCGATTCATGAAAGGATGCCAAAAATAGTTTCAATCAATTTTAAAGTAGTAATTAATTGTATTTTTGTTCCATTGTGTATTAATGTGATAATTATTATGTACACAGTTTTCTGAAACCAACATCTTAACCAATATATTGTTAATTCCGTTAAATGAGATGCTATTTCTATTAAACTTCTTTGATTAATTGACGATGAGATAATCAATCGAAAAATAAAATCAGAACTAATTAGAGAGTCATCTGTTATTGAAGATATTACATATTGAATAAACTATTACCTTTATAAACATTTTAGAATTCATTCTTATAATTAAATTTGGACTTAAATTGACATCTTATTGAAGTAATGTATTTTAGCGTTTAAACGCAAAATGTATATAAAATGAACTTTTCGGCACTGTCTTTTCTGTAATTTGGTTTTTAATATGGAATGGTGGAACGTTATTTTGCAGACATGTTATTTTTTATTTTCACAAGCTCGAGCTTAAGACGCGATATGGGATACTGCCAGGAAAATAAACATTTTTTTACTTTGTCTTGCTCATCCATCAGTGTCATTCCAAAGGTTAACTAAAATTATTCGTCAGAAAAACTCTTCTCTTTTATAAAATTGGAGACTTTGAACGTATAATAAATGGCTTCTGATGATGGATTGTTAAGTAATAATAGAATTAAGTATTATTGGCGCAAAACTTCTTAATTATTCGGCTTTTGAAATAAATATATATATGAGTACGTTTCTCAAGACACGATAAATTAAAAAAAATTATAATATAAGTAAGAATTGTTATACTACTACGATCAAAAAAATATACACTGTACTCATAATAAAACACAAAAGGATTATTTATTTTGATAATTATTCAAAAGCTGGAAAAAAATAGATGTCACTTTATACCGATCTATACGCTTATTATCCATAATTTCTGTTGTAAATTTTTGAAAAATTATATAGAAAGCAATATAGAATTAATAACAAACAATTATGTGTAATTTGTAATGTTGAACTATCAAAGGAATCAATGAAACCTAAAGAGTTTACAGACACAAAAGCTACAAAGGAAGGCCTAAAGAGTTCTTGGCAAATAAGAAGAAAGTGTTAGATAATAGGACAAAATATGGAGTCTATGTTTTCACAAGGAACTCGAGGTCATAATCATGTCCTAGCTTCTTATGAAATTTCACAATTAATAGCCAAGGCCGGCTCTCAACATGTTGTTGGTATTGGTAAGATACTAATAGCAGCATCTCGATTATTCGAAAAAAAAAATAAAGCGTAGGATTGTAGATATAGCAGATAACAGTGAAAAAACAGTCGTAGGCCATCTGAAATTATGTCGTTATATTCCCTTTCGAATCGATGAAAGTACAGACATATCGGATAATTCCAATTTGATATGTTTTGTACGATATTGAGATTGAGAGTATTATTTATGAAAAGTTTATGATTGGCAAATCTTTGATCAAACAACGGAAATCAGCAACAACGACAGTCGAAGAAATATTTAATTTGATTAATGATTATATCAACAAAAATTTTTATTTTTAAAATTATTTAATTATTACATTGTTATTAGTCGTTTCCGACTAACCTACAATCTGTCTTTATGATAATTTAAATCTAGGTATATAACTAGGAGGACCTATCGGCCCTATCTCAGTCTCTGGTGAAATAATGTTTATGCATGACACTGCAGTATTTTTTATTATATACATCTCACTACACAACACTACACAATATTAGACCGTTTGATTATTTTGAGTCCTGCTTTGGTGGTATACAAAAGTTGCAATACTTTAATATTTTTACGAGAATGAAGTTTTTCCTCATGCCCCCTTCAATCGCAATTTTCTTGATATCTTGACTGACTGTGGCTATCTGAAGGTCTCGATGTAGGTAATCAGTCCTGTAATATTTGGGTGCGCCCTCAATACTTCTCAGGACTTTGTTCTGAAAAATTTGTATTTTGTTTATGTTACTCCTTGCAGAACATCCCCATAATTAATCTCCATAATTGAACTCCGTATGTCCATATAGTTTTCAGTATTTGCTTATATAATAGCAATTTATTATGTACTGATAATGATGATGGTAATGATTTTCTTCAAATTGGCCAATACATTTTCCTATATTTCAATTCCAGTTCTTTTCTTTTCTTCTTTGTGTGTTCGTTCCAGCGAAGTTTTGAATCAAGTTTCATTTCGAGATATTTAGCGTTGTTGCTATATGGAATGATAGTATTAGTTAATGTTATTGATGCTTTAACGGTCTGATTGTAGGTGAACTGCACATACATAGATTTACTGTCGTTAATTTTTAATTTCCAAGCTTGTGTCCAATTGTTTATATTGTCACCTGCCTGTGGTAATTTTCATGTGGCTTCTTCACTATTGTCACCGACAGCTATAATCGCAGTATTTATGATATATCACAAGTGTAGAGTAGATAAAGCATTGTCCCCAGTACACTTTCTTGTGGCATACCTTCTTTAGCTTCTTTTATTGTAGAGTAAGCTTCTCCTTGTTTAACTTTAAACATTCTGGCTGTTATGTACGATTTTAGTAGTTTGATGTGTTGTTTTGATAACACTTTCTGTAGTTTATGAACAAGGCCTTCATGCCAAACCTTACCGAAGGCTTGTGCTACAACTGAGAATATAGCTGAGCATACTTTTTTACTTTCGTAGGCTTTTTCAATAACATCTCTTCTTCTGAGGACATGGTCAATTGCTGAATGCTTGTTAATAAACACAAACTGGTGTGTTTGCCTTAGGGTATTTCTCTCTATGATCGGTTTTACTATTTTCAATAGGAAATTTTTAATCACCTTAGATATTACTGACAGCAGTGATATAGGTCTATAGGCTTTTATTTAGTATGGTGAATATCAACAACAATAACATTAAATGGAAGTGATGGCTTACGACCAATTTGAGGCACTCTTATTGGGCTTTATCGAAGGGTATAGCGCCGGAATGTACATAACCGCACTGTAGCATCCATTCAGGTGCATTTGTTGTCAAGAAAATGCTTTTACAGTTTCTTGCCATTTTGCAATAGTTCAAATCGAATTTAATAAAATTCTAACATGATTTTTATTTTAAGCTCTGTTAGTGCTTTTAATGTGAATACTGTGTAAAAATGATTTTCGGATAGACGATTTTTGTTAAAACAGGACTGTTTACTTAGCTTTATAACATTCTCACTATAGTTTCGTAAATTGATAGCGTACTACTAGAGCTATGATATAAATTTTATGCTATCTATATATCGGAGCATCGTTAGACATTTATTACTCCTAAAAGTACATCTCCAGTACTTTTGCAGAGGTAAATGGAATTCGGAGTAAATTCCCAGAAACCGAATTTAATTTGAATTATTTATTCTAAAAAAGATTTATTAATTTATCTTAATAAAAAATGTAAAAATATATTATTTTGTTTTTTTTCTTTACTGCTTGTTCTATTCTTTGAGTTTGCTGTATTATTAAATGAAAGTTAGAATTTTTGAGAATATAATATTCTCGTTATAGAAGAATATCAGTTTAGTTCGAAAAATAATAATTAATATTTAACTGTGGTTTCCAAAAAGATGTTTTTAGTTCCATTCAACTATCGATTAAGTGCACAGAGTGACTGCGACTATTGAAAGAGCGTTTGAAGAAAAGAAATACTGCCCTGCAATATTCCTGGATGTCTCATAAGCTTTTGATCGGGTTTGGCATTTGAGATTAATCTGTAAGATGAGCAAATTGTTACCGCGTAACTACTGTCAATTGCTGGAGTCTGGAAAATTTAGAGTATCGCACGAAATGGCGTTCTCGACATTTAAAAATATTTCGGCTGGAGTTCCACAAGGTAGCGTCTTAGGGCCTCTCCTGTATCTGCTCTACACTGCTGACATACCAACAACAAAAGAAATACTTCTTGGAACCTTTGCTGATGACACAGTTATTATGGCGAAAGATATATCTCTGCCTTGGGCAATAGAAAAAGTGCAAGTGGCAGTTAATAAAATCTACAAATGGACAAAAGATTGGAAAATTCAACTTAATAGCTCCAAATCTGTCCACCTTAATTTTGCATTAAGGCGAAATAATATAAACTTAATTATATCACTCAATAAATGCCCGATTCCTCAAGCAGAATCAACAAAATACCTTGGAATCCATCTTGACGGTAGATTAAATTGGAAGCATCACGTTAGACAAAAAGCAAAGCACATTAGAACCAAAATAAAACAACTATACTGGTTAGTCGGAAGATACTCTCAACTTGATCGAAAATCAAAGAAGTTGATCTGTAATACAATTATAAAGCCAATTTGGACCTATGGGGTGCAAATATGGGTTTGCATTAAAAATTCAAATCAGTTAGTTATACAGCGCTGTCAAAACAAGGTTCTTCGATTGATTACCAATGCCTATTGCTGTGTAACCAATGAAGAACGATAACGAAACGAAACTGCACGATAACCTGGATATCAAATAGATTTGAGAAGTTGTGCAGGATTTCGCCTTGAAACACGAAAGAAGATTACTAAATCATTCTAACGTGGAAGCAATACAACTGCTGGACAGCGCGCAGGATGTCAGGAGATTGAAACGAACAATACCATACGAACTTTTAGTGTGTATTATTAGTGTAAACTATAGCTATAAGTTAATAATTAATAAATAATTATAATTTTATAATTGAGGAATACATACTGATGTATTTTCTCGCACTCGTCTTGCTTGTTAATTAATCCAAGCACATAGGAAAAGTAGTTATAAATTAATTGTAATAATAATAATAATTAAGATTGTACTAAGCGTATCTAATAAAGATGTTATAAAAAATAGAGTTAATGCGGTTCATATTTTATTTATGTATTTATTTAATCTTTTATTTAAGTTTTATATAATCTACTGAACTTACTAATGTAATATACTTATAAAGTAATGTCGTATATACATGCATATTCCTAAATAAAAAATAACAATGTTACATTGGATGTTTTTGAAATTAAATCTTTTTTCAACTAGCTGCTACAGTAAAAAGATGTATACATTAAAAGCCTTCTTTAACGGAGACAATGTTGATGGAAATCTAAATAATTTATGTATCATCAGTTATTCTCGTATCAGCTATCCCTGGCAGCAAAATGTATTTTTTCATCGTTGCGAAATAACGTACAGGATTCTTTCGAAAAATTTTAGTTTAAAACAGGAACAATACCAATCTTTATTATATTATTCTCTTCGAGATATTTTTAATAATAATTTTCTGCAAATCTTCTGAAGGCTTGCATTTAAATGTTTGCAAATAAAATTGTTCAAACATAGAGGTTGTAATGATTTCTACTGGTTATTCTTTTTTAGAATAGTTTTATCAATTTTTAACAATCAGGTGAAAATTTCATTTCTATACCTAAATAACTGTTATAATTAATTTAAACAATGCGCCATAATAATCTTTCAAAGTTATCATGAATATTGTCTTTAAAAGTATTCTAATTTAATTATATAACTGTTAAAATTTGTCGAGTTTCTGCACTGGTAACAGGCTACCATATTAAGTAGTATTGGGAACTATCGACTGAAATTGTCTATCGACTGTTTTAGTAATTAACTACTCTTTCGACTGTTTCAGTCGCTATTTTTGGTTCGACTGATTTTACTACTTTTTACCAGTGACCATTTCAGTCGACTGTTTTTAGTCGCTATTTTCGGCCTGACTGGTTTTGTTACTATATATTAACGACTGTTTCAATCGTATACTTTTAGTTACTATTTTTGGTTCTACTTGTTTCATTCGACTGATTTTTAACGTTCTTAGTTTGCTTGTGAATAACAGTATATTGTATATTAATATAGCAACATTTTGGAACGATTTTTTTCAGGATTGTTAATGTAATAGGATAAAAAGATTAAAATTGTGAATGATAAATAGTAAAATATTTTGACTGTTTTTGTGTCAATAATAGGTAATTTTTCGATTCCTCTCTCGATTATTGTTAAAAAATATGTTCTGTTCAATAATAGGTAAAGCATTTACATAATTTCATTCAGATCATTTTTAATTATGTCTTGGATTAGGTTTTCTAATGATTAGGTATATGTTTAATTTTTATTTAGTACTTATGGTTATTATACATCTTTAGTTTTTAGGAATTGTTTAAGTTCTATTGTATTGTCTATATTTATATATTATCTAAAATAGCAATTAACGCATTAAAATACGATAAAATATTTGTGGGGTATTATTCCATTCCATAGAAAAAATTCATTCCTTTTTACAGATCCACAGAACATTAAAATATAAAAGTAATTCTACTGCGTTTAAAATTAAATTATAAATTACATTTTGATAGCATTCACTAACTTTTTTCCTTTTCTTTTTTAAAGTTAGTACGTGACGGTGTTTGTACATCTCCGTCTTGCTTATACTACCGTTGGAAAATATAAAACATATAAATATATAAAATTAACTGCCCCAAGCAATTATCTCCGTCCTTTTCTCTCTCACAATTTATACAAGAAAGGATTTGTACATCTTCGTCTGACATCACGAATTGAAGAAAAAGACAGTCGAACCATGCATTGTACTGAAAATAGTAATTGTTATTTTCACTCGCTAGTTTTTTGACTATCGGCTATTTTCGACTGTTTCCCGACAGTTATATAAACATATCATCAATATCAAATGCACCTAAAGAGCTTTTTAACACTAGGAACTGTAATATAGATAAGGTTTTGGGAGGTTTGTCGATTAATTGGAGATTCTGTAAAGCTCAAAGGAATTTTTTTAGGTAGTGTTAGCAATGTTCTGAAGTGTGACTGACGTTGGCGATTTTAAAAAGCTTTGTACATAATGGACGCCATAGTCTATAACTTAGTCGCTTTGATACTATGGATTATACTTGAATAACAAGAGGAAAATAAGGAGTGGTTCGAATCCGGTATAATTTTTGCGATACTAAAATAATTTCGATCATGAATTAAATAACAAACTAATATTATTATTATAACTATTTTGATCAGTTGGATATAAAACTCTTAAGAAAATAACTGGCTTGTTGAAGAAAAAATTGTATTCATCCGGGCAATGTATTTTCTCATACAACACAGGAAAAACCTTGGAAAAATATACATTGTTAGAATTGAAGTTCAAGGTGATACAGTATTCTCTTTAATTTTCAGATTTTGAAAGAAATAGATAGAAAATTCGGAAAATTAACTGTTTTTGCATTTAAAAAATTTTCATCGATAAAGAGGTTATAATGTCGAATACATGTTATTAGCAAATGATTGTTTGGGACAAGTTCATTAAAGTTACATTGAATAGTATGAATGGGGAAGAATATAAATAAAGTAATTCATTCAAGGTATAACATTTGCGACACTATTAAGGAAAGCCTTGATAGAAGTAAATTATAATGGTTTGAACATGTTTGTTTAGTGATAACATGGTAAAACTCCGCCCAGATCTCTGTGAACAAATTAACCTTGTTGGTGAAAGACGCAGCGAACAACTCTGAAAAAGAAATGAATCGAGATCATAGAATGCGATTTGGAGAATGAGAGATTGACATCCAGAATCCTGCAGTACTAAATGCAGTATATTGGTTGAAAAATAGACACTCCCCAGAACGCTGACTATAAATTGATGATATGATATATGATTTTAAATCAAATTTGTAATGCATTTTAATTTCTTATAAAATTCATTCATTTAGTCTCTCATCTTAAAATCTAAAGAATTTTTTTTCTCTGCTGCATATCTTTGAGTAGTGACCCGATGAAATTTTTGAAATAAGAATTTATCACTATTTTAATAAGTTATATATAAGTCTAATTTTTATACTTACACTTAAGTTGTAATGTTTTATGTCTTTTACGATTCATTTGTTCATATATTAGCCAATGTAATTGTAACGCTAATTAAAAGACATTACAGTACATTGTAGTTAATATTACGCTTTCCATTATACAGAGCTGCGTATAAAATAAAAATAAACTACATGATTTATGGTCCACACATACATAATTTTGTCCTGGAAAGACATAAAAGAGGATTGTAGCAACAGTAAATATAATTTACAACTTTTCGGGACTAACGTTAAACTCATAATTTGTTAAACGCTTGTAAGTTTAGACATTGACGTTTATGACTAAATCCATTAGTTACACAGCCATTAATAACAAAATCGTATTAAAGGGCGTAAAAATATAGTAAAATAATACATTTTTATTATCAACAATTAATGTCAAATATTATTAATAGTTCATTCAACAACTCACTCTCACTCTCTTCACTTTAGACATTATTATTGCTACTTTTCCTATGTACTTGGATTAATTAACAAGCAAGACGAGTGCGAGAAAATACATCAGTATGTATTCCTAAATTATAAAATGATAATTATTTATTAATTATTAACTTATAGCTATAGTTTACATTAATATTTCATACTAAATGTTCACACAAGTTCGTATGGTTTTGTTCGTTTCAATCTCCTGACATCCTATGCGCTGTCCAGCAGTTGTATTGCTTCCACGTTTGTATGATTTAGTAATCTTCTTTCGTGTTTTGAGGCGAAATCCTGCACAACTTCGCAAATCCATTTGATTTCCAGGTCATCGTGCAGTTCTTCATTGGTTTCATAGCGATAGGCATTGGTATTCAATCGAAGAACCTTGTTTTGACAGCGTTGTATGACTAACTGATTTAAATTTTTAGTGCAACCCCATATTTGCACCCCATAGGTCCAAATTAGCTTTATAATTGTATTATAGATCATTTATAATTGTATTATAACCTCTTTGATTTTAGATCAAGTTGAGAGTATCTTCCGACAGTTACGCAATATGAAAGAGTTTTATGAAGGGACACATTATTCTTACAAAGAGTGTCAAAATTTTGACTTTGCGTATTAATATATGCATAAAAACTGTTAGTTAGGGATAGGATTATGTAACGAAGTATTACATTTTTATGCAACCTCCGATACTTCAAAATAATGCGTTATTCCATAACTTCACTCTCTTCAATTTAAACATCAACTTATTCTTCATCTAGGAGGTATATGAGTTACGAAGTATGAAGGGATTTAAAACAATAAAACTTAACTAATTTACTTTATAATACTATTTATTTTACGAAAAGAAGAGGCGGCTTTTTGAACGGCTATATAAAAGAATATTGAAGTTAATAATAGATTTGATGATAAATGATTTTTGAGTATAGCCTGTACCTTAATATTCATGGAATTACCCTTTCTATGGTTGAGAAACTGAGTTACTACAATCCCCTTTTAATGGCCCTTCACTTTGAATTGCCATCCAGGTAATCCAAATTCCAGTAATGTTAGTTCGCTGCAACTTTAGTCAGCCTTTGGAGGCCTTACATCCCTATCTGAGATATTTGTTTCGGGAATCCAAAGTGAGGGTGTTTTTCAAACCTTGAGTGTACATCACTTCTTTGAGCACTTTCAATTAACCGTGTGACCTCACAGCTTTCACCTGACCTTTAGAATTTTATCGAGTGAGTTTACTAAAGTGACTGGGATGTCCCATGGTTTACAACCATGCCCCGCCGGAGTTCGAACTCGCGGCTACCGCTTCAGTAGAACCATCCAATCGACTTAACCACTGCGGCTACCAAACCACATTTGCAGAATGATGAATTAAGGGTCCTTTAGGCGGCTTCCGCCAGCTACCATCTACTCAGTTGACGATATTTTGAGTCAAGTATGCAAAACAATTTTTAGTTCACCTAAACAGTCCAATCGACATTCTGAATCGTCGCTGCATCGAATTTCAAAGTGTGTGTAAACATCTTAAAGTTATACTAAAAGAGCGCAACTTCATTTCATTCAGGGATTATGTACAGCTAAGGTATGTAACATTTTATTGTCCGTTAGCCCTGAATTTTTATACCTGGAGTAACATGAATTGTTGACGTGCAGTATCGGTTAACAACTAATGTAAAGTTAGTTAGTATTCGGCATAATATGGAGAGTTTTATTGTCACACCTGCTATTTAATAATATATCATAATCATAGTCCTAACTTTTAAATACATATAATTATTAATAGGATATAGAACATTATTTATTAAAGTAATTCCTAGTGATCGAGTAGTGGTCAAAATTCGACTGTAGTGAATAAGTTAATAATGCTTCTTTTGTGGCATGAACTAATTTTTCATGAGTTTGTTTTATTTTTCTCAATTTCCCGTAATAATTCCCGTCCTTATTCCTTATAATTTATAATTCCGTCTTTATAAGTCCCCTAACTTATTCTAAATAAATAACTTAAGAAAATAGTTATCAGTTATAAAAAGCACAATAATAAGTTTTTATTTGTATTTTTTGGCATATTTTTTGACAGTTCTGATTCTTAACATTATTATTGGTTCAATATAATTTAAAAGTGTTTGCTCTCTACTATTATACTTTTATTTTTTAAACTCTGTCACATGATAAAATTTTCGTATATGAATATACATTTCTATAAAACGCCTAGATACATTTATTGTCACTATGAAAAGTGAGCATTTTATTTCTGTTGTCTACTATTTATAATATCTTTTCAACTTGTCCTTGTATATTATGGTTCTAACAAAACTCGAACCACCAGAGTAACACAAAAACTCAAACATTAATGAAACTTGATGTACTTCTATGTTTTTCTTTTCTATATAACTATGGTTAATCGCATATGCTTTCGAGGACACATTATTTTAAAAAGGGTGTTAAAATTTAAGCTTAGTATGTATGTAAAACTACTAGTTAGGTTTATAATTATCTAAAGTAATATTAGAATTGTATGCAACTCCCAATACTTTTCCCAATACAAAAAAGTAGCCTTGGGAACTATCGACTGAAAACAGTCGAAACAGTCTATAGTCGCAAAACAGTCGAAACAGTCGATAGTCAAAAAAATAGCGACTGAAAATAGTAATTACATTATGAGATAGGAAAGGACGGAGATAAATGCTTGGAGCTGTTAATTTTAAATGTTTTTATATTCTCCAATGGTAGTATACGCGAGACAGTGATGTATATATTCATTCACGTGATAAGTTTAGAAAAGAAAAGGAAAAAAAACTCATTTCTATTGTCATGTAATAAATAATATAATTTTAAAGGAAGTAGGATTACTTTTATACTGCATCTTCTGTGGATGTGTAAAAAGGAATGGAATAATAACACCACAAATGTTTTATCGTGTTTTAATATATTAATTGCTATTTTTAAATAACATAGCATAATAAATATAGACAATACAATAGAACTTAAACAAAACCTAAAAACTAAAGATTTTCAATAACCATAACTACTAAATAATATGTAAACGTATACCTAATCATTGAAAAGTCTAATCCACGATGAACCTAAAAATGATCGTACAATAACTACCAGACCCTTTTTAGATAAAAGTTTTATTTATTTTTGAACGGAAATATTTTTAAATTACTGTTCAGGGATATTGTCATGTTCAACTTTTCTCCCGTGAGGCTATTTCTTCGATCGTAAATTATTTGCCCAGATATTGAAAATACTACTTCCCAGGGGTTGCTGGTATAGAGGAATATTTTATGCGTAACTGATATAATTCAGGTAGTTTCATTTTATGGGTTTTCCAAAAATCCAATGGGTTTTCTAAACGCCCAATAAATGGAATTTCCAAATACTGCTAAATCTGTAAAGTTGCTGCAGTACTTGTAGTAATTACTTCTTCCATTCTATCCATTTTTTTATCAAAATATCTCCAGATGTCAATATATTCTTGGTCAGTAGTTTTGTCTTGAATTTCGAGTTGTGGAACTATATTTGTATTTTTTGAACTTAGAATGGAAGATACTTCTATTGTGATAACTTTTTGTATCGCCTCAGCATTATTTGCAATACCAAATCCTGTTTTTTTAAATCTAGGATCTAAAAATCTGGATTTCCCACATATCGTGTTCATTTCTAAAATTGCCAGGTTTTATTGATGACATCTAATCGACAATTTTGTCATTTGTTCCCCATTCTCTTGGTAAAATCCTGGATTTGATGGAATGTTGCAGTCCTCTTATTAACGGTATAATTAAAGACATCGTTGGGATATCTTTCACCAGTTAACTCGGTGGTCATTATTTCAATGGGCTTTAAAAGCTGAACACATTCTGTTAAGATAGTCCGTTCGTTAACAAATTAAAACTGCGGTGCTCTTCTGAATAGCCAACAAAATAAAATGTTGAATATTGAAGTAAAGTTTTCCTATCAGAAAATGTATTTATTACAAATATTTTATATACTTTATTCACCTCTTTGCGATTAATATTTTTAAAAGAAATTTAACAAATGCTACTGTAAAAAATTCTTCAAATCTTTTGGATCTATGCAATTTCTGAAACCTTTGGAACCTAATTTTAGTTTTCAATATTTTAGTAAAAAAGTTTCGACAAACAGGAGGCTTGGACAAAAATCGTGAAAGTTTATCAAAAACTATTACCTCTTATACCGGTCCAAAGTATTACCTGTTATGCCAGTTAAAAGTATCTTACTATTTATCGTTTCCAATTTAATATTTTTGCCCTCGAAAACTAGCGTTCCAAAATGCTGCTATATTAATTTACAGTATATAGTTATTCACATGCAAACTACAAAAAAAAAAAACATAAAACCACATATATATAAGCATAAATTCGGAGCATTACTTTCAAGGTCGCGGCTAGGATGGAAGGCCAGAACGTTAAAAATCAGTCCAATGAACTAGTAGAATCGGAAATAATAACTAAAAGTAAACGACTGAAACAGTTGATAGTAAATAGTAATAAAATCAGCCGGACCGAAAATAGCGACTGAAAACAGTCGACTAAAAACAGTTACTAGTAACAACAGTCGAACCAAAAATAGCGACTGAAATAGTCGATAGTAACAAGTAGTCAATTACTGTCGATAGTCGATTTCAGTGGATTATTACCAACACTACAAAAAAGCGACTTTTTATTGTATGTTGCTTATACTTACTAATAATTATATTTCACAAATAAAATAGTGGTTATTTTATTGTATTAAAAAAGTTTAATAGTATTTTAACAAAACAATTAATGTAGGAAGACGAAATACTGTAGTTGAAAATAGGTGTTCTGGATAATATAAGATATGGCTTTTGATATTTACGATACATAGGAATAAATAATAATTAAAAATATAAAACAAAGCGAATTATAGGATGAAGTAACAGATTTGAACGTCGAGAAATTATAGATAAAAACATTGACGATGTTGAGTATGTTTTAATCGACTTTATCCAGTTGAAATACAAAATTTTATATTATATTTACAAGAAATATTGACTGTAGTAAAAAACAAAATTAGTATTATAATTAGGCGAGTAAATTTAAGACCCTCTCGGCTTAGGTTTGTAAATTAAACATATCATGCCTGGTGAATTGGAATATTAACTTGATTTATCCGTAGGTATTCATCTCTGTCATAGAAAAGGTCGTATTATATGTAATGTATTACGTAGTGAGTATACAGTGGTAATGTTAATTTTCCTAATTAGCAATATTATAGTGATTTAATTTGATATATTAAATGGGAAGTTGCCTTTTATGTTACCACATTTAATTACAGTCGTATTTCCTCAACTTACTCTCATAAGTATATTAATAAATGAGATATGTATTAAAATTTATTAATTACTTTAATTTATTTATAGTAATTTAATTAATGATAATGGGGTAATAAAAAAGATTTTAGTTGCTTTTAATCCAAGCTAAAAAATAAAATAGCTATAAAAGAATGTGGTAGTGAATTATATATTGGCTGCAATTGTCTTATATAAAATGCCATTGGTAATAATTGACAATATAGCCTTGAAATATTAGCTCAACATATATATTTTTCTAATACTAATTTTCTGTCGATTTATGGGACTTTTTGAATGAAAAATAATCCTGTTGTTAATGAGAATTGATAACAGTTAGAAGAATATAAGAAGGCTTATTAAAGTAGCTTTTTTAATGTATAATAAAGTAGATTTGCGAGTTTAATATGAACGAAATCATCATGAGTTAACGCTGTGTTATAAATGTTTGTGACTTGAACATGATTGTGGGTGAAATATTGAATAATTAACAGAATTTCATATTATATGAAAAAATAAAGTGGGTCCAAAAATATAACGGCTGGATAAGGGAAAATTGCGGAGGTAGTGATTTGTACGATTTTCTTACTTATATGTACCCTAAAGGATGTAATAGAACTAAGAGCATTATCATTTTTGTACAAAAATAATATATATCACATGAAACGCAATGTGGGCAGTATTAATGTAAATTTAACAGACAATATTAGCATATTTATTATTATAAGACACATATTTGAGGAAAATTAGATTTGAAAGCCCTTAAGAGTATTAAATTTTAAAGGGTAAGTGAAGGGATAATTAAATTAAAAAACGTTTCATGTCAGATACTCAAATTAGGGTATTTCAGTTTCTGACATTTATATTATAAATATGTTTCAAAATATTATTAATCTAACTAGTTAACATTAAAACCTAGAGTAAAGATATATGGCCTATAAAATATTTAAAAATATTAATGTTACTACTATCCGACCGAACTAGAAATTAAAATTTCTGTTTCTGCTTTCAGGTTTATGGGTAGACATTGCCTTAAATATTCCGGTTGAGATATGAAGGGCCAACATTTTCAATTCGTGTTTATAAAAGATAGATTAAAACGAATGTTATTTCAAATTAGCGAAAATTATATTTTAATAATAAGTAAATTCTTTATTGTATTAATAAATAGGTTTCGGCTACGGCAGTGGTTAAGGCGGCTACACGGTCCTCTCATTGCTTCGAGTTCCGCAGAGTGTGGATTTGCTTTATGCTTATAATTGTAATGGTAAACGTCTCTAGACGGCAGTCAAAAAATAGCTATCCCAATCAAGCTGATAACTGTCAAACTGAGTAAGACCGGATGTCTTCTGGGATGGTCTCTAGGTTGGTTACTCACCAATTAATATGGAGAACCGTGGTTCGAGGTCAACGTTAAGTAGTACATGCAGTCCAGATAAGTTCTATTTGGTAAAAATAATAAGTTATATTTTTGAATGTATGAAATACATAATCTTATTTATCTATTAGTTGTAATATTTAATTACCATATAACTGATTCATAGTTATGACTCAAAGTAAAATTACAATACAATTGGTGCAAAGTTAAAGGGTCCATTATAACCTGTAAAAGTGCTTCAATAATCAAAAACAGAAATGTAAATTTCTTTAAAAGAGTGCCACAACGTTTTGTTTGAATACCCGCGAATATACTATTTATATTTACTACCCAACATATGATATCTGTAATAGGTAAAAATAGGCCTTTTAATTTTTGTTATTTATATAACCTGTCAATTTTAAAAATGTTGTAATTATGTTGTTTTTTAGCAAACATAATATCGTAAAATTGATTTCAAAGCGTTGCTTTAATTTGTCTTTTGTCATATTATCTACGAATGTACAAAATTACCGGTTGTATAAAATATACATTTTGAGCTTGCTCTGTTTTTAATTCTTCACAATTTTTAATGTTTTGTTTGTGCTTTGAGATATGTGTCACTTCCTTTTAGCACAATTGATCTCATTTAGTTGTGGAAGCTGCACTTTAGGTAATTGGGTATCAAACTATTACTATTACTATTACTATAACTACTATTACTAACCAGTCAAACTATATATATCAAACTAAGGTATGAGGATATAAGGTTGCAAGCACTGCTTTATTTTTAACATAATGAATGAGAGAGGCTGACTGGTTTATAGACATCAATGAGAAATAGCAAATCAACGTGAGATACGACCACTGATGATTAATCTAATTTCCTATGCATTTTGTTGATATTTCATGGATGTACCTACCAGTAGTAACAACTATAAATTAAATGTTATAATATTGGTATAAATTATAATAATAATATATAATAATAAAAGTTAAAATAATTGGTGTAAACATATTTGTTATTTAGTACTGGAATAATTTCATGACAATAATGACAACTGTGTTTGTGAGTTTAAAGTATTTGTTGATATATAAGGCCTCGACTTTAATGAAATGACAATTGTTATAGATCTGGCCGTAATCGAAATAATTATTAACTGGCCAAAACTATAGGAACTCGTCGATGCCTGAAGATGGAGTTTTAAACATGTTTTGGTGTAGTACCTGGATGGACTTCAAGTTAATAATTTGTCTGTCCTCAAGAAGAATCCCAGTATAAAATGTTGATTATATTAGATTAAATAAAAATATCTATACTGGGCACGCTTATATAATTGTAAGATAACTTCTAATCGGATTCTTGTATTTCACTTCAAGAAAGTTCTCAATTCCCCTCGATTAAAGAGGGGCTATTATGGACTAAATACTCACTCTAAGGCATATGTATCGTTTATTTAATAATAATATTGCAACAAATAGCTTTCTATTTGCTTCCTAGTTCAGAGTGCATGATGTAAATTTGATGCAATATTAGCATGAAATTTGTGGCATTGTAAAGATACTTTTAAACTCTTACAACTTTATGAAACTATATAAACGTAGAACATTTGGCCTTTTTAGCAACATTTTTGTTTAATTACATCAGTGAGGAATCCAACCATTGTCAGAGAGATGACGAACGGAACCGCATGCTTTGAAATTATTTTTTTAATTCTTATATCTTTATTTCTAGGATTTTTTTAAAATATAAATAAATTTGCAGATAAATCGTTGTTTTATAAATATAAAGCCTTTTTTAACTGGGCACGGTTGATGAAAGTCTGAATAGTTTATAAGCCTGGTTTCGTTTGTGGGTTAGCCATTTCTCTCTCCGCATTATACTTTTTAACTGTTGGCAAAAAACTTACAGAATGTTTTTTAAAAAGTGTGGTTTAAAATTGGCAAAACAGTAACTTTTCAGTAACTACTGGATGGTGTAATAAATTTGGTAGTGAAATACAATATACTTTATTGTTCAGTGATTTTTATTTATTTATTCGCAGGATAATATAATAATTTTTATATACATTTTAAAGTCTCCTTTCTACCAACGAGTGTTTATCTGGAGTAGACCTACAGTTTAATGTGAGCTTCGAACTACGACCCTCGGTATTAGGCCTACCGACTGGCGAGTGACCAATTTAGAAATCATCCCAGAAGACAACCTGTTTACTAGCGTCCTCCTGCTGTTGAGATTGTCATTGGATCGAATACTGCTGGAGCATTGTCGTAAATTTATGTTTGTAATTCTTTAGAATTGCAATCGTTCTTAGGGCAATAGTGCAAAATACGACAAGGAAAATGATCTCAGTCATGCTAGTAATCAGGTTGTATAACAGCGTGATACCTTCTGGAATGATCTCTAAGTTCATCACTCGCTAGTTCGGAGCTGACGTTAAGTAACAGGTCCAATCTAATTATCCTAGTTGCTAAAAGGAGGCATTGAAACATAAAAAAAATATTTGATTTAATATTGTTTTATCAGCAATAGTCAAGCGGAAAATATTTTCGTTAAATTTTTAACTGTTAATTCATGTATAACTCAAGTAGCGGACGAGACACTTCACATATTTCTTTTCTCAATGTGAAAGGACTTTATAGAATAAGTATTAGGAAAATATTTTAATCTTAGTATTTCACAATATGATTGTTGTCTTAAATATAAAAATGAATCCTTGTTCGGTAGTTTCGCTAAAACTCGAGAACGGCTGGACCAATTTGGATAATTTTGGTTTTGAATTATTTGTGAAATTCCAGGGAAGGTTTAAAGGGTGAATAAATATGAAAGTGTTGAAATTAAATAAAAACAACAATTTTGGTTTTTCTTTGATGTCGAGGTCGAGCGCACAATCTACGTGCGCGAGAACTTTCTTAACATCGATGATCCTTTGTGATAGTGACTTTTTAAATTATGTGCTCTTTCTTTTGTTGATTTTTTGTGATAGTGACACTTTACTGCTAAGTACTTTTCTCCCTTTGATTAATTACAATTTACTTTACTGCTAAGTGTGCGATAACTTTTCTCACTTTGATTAATTACAATTTACGATACCGAGTCAATCAAATGTGCGAAGAGCTATCTTACGTGCTAACCGCACTGATGACCAGAGAGAGACAGATCAAGAAAATAGTCGTATTGCTATGTCAGAATTGCGTCCTTTAGAGAGTGACAGTGAAGTGGATAAGCTTAGAGTGCCACGAGTTCGTGCACATCAACTACAACAACAGCGAGCATGACATAATGAAATTGAACGATTCCGCAGACACAGTGCTCCTGTGATTCTGGAACGAGCTGCATTCCACTATGATGCGGCAATAGATTATAGTGCCGACAAATCGGTAACAATTGGGGAAATGAAAATAATTTGATAATATGGCAAGGCGTTAAAATACAGTAGTGAATCTATTGGATTATCTTGTGCTGCAACATCAGATCCTTTACGCTCTTTAGTTTCTGGGATTGGAAATGATTCTAAGCACTTGTTGGCCAATATTCATAAATATAACATCTGTTTCCAGATGACATCATTTGGCGGTACACATATTATACAGGACAATCTCATGCCCATATTCTCACAGTTGATCCAAAATTGCCTGCACTAGTTACCAAACACATGATACATGGACCCTGCGGAGTTTTCAACTACCACTTATCCTGTATGGTTGACGGCAAGAGTTCCAAGCGATACCCAAGAGAACTGATTGCTGAAACCATACCGGGAAATGATGGATACCCATTGTATCGTCAGCGATCAGTTTCGGACAATAGGCGATCGGTAGTTGTGAAGGTAATAGAACAAAATGTTGATGTAAAAGTTCGCTAAAGGTTTTTCTAGTTGTCAATTGCTTGTCTTTTTGCTTGATTGATAATTGAATAATATCAAATTTTACAAATATACATAATTGTAATTATTGTACGAACCCGAGGACAGTTCACAGCATTATATAGAAGTTTCGTTATTGAATCCCTATAAACAGAGTAATATAAAATTTTAAAAAATCCGAAATCGATGGCATATTTTCTCGTGCTGTTAGATGATTTTGTTAAATATTGTGTAGTGGAAACTGAATTTTAAAAGTAACGATATATAAATTAGTAAATAAATGCATGTAATGTAAAATTCGTCAAAATATATTCTTATATGCGTTGAAGGTCAGCGTCAAGTATAAAATACCGTAGTCGAATTTTGTTTACAATTCTAGATCCAAAGGTTTTACTTCAGACATATAAAGATGCGAACTTAAACTAACTACACATTTCGTTTTTTGTGATAGGTCGGGAAGTAGTTAAGAGTAATAAAATATAAATATTGAATAGTTTTGAGTTGTAATTTCTGGTAAAACAAAGATGAACAACTAACAATAATATAATTCACACTAAAACAAATATTAATATTAGAACGGTGTATATTTAGGGCGGTTTACGTTAGTAACCAATAGTTTAAATTGGGATAGTTAACAATTTAGATAGTCACAAGTTTAGCTACCTGCACTAGTTACCAAACACATGATACATTGACCCTGCAGAGTTTTCAACTACCACTCATCCTGTATAGTTGATGGCAAGAGTTTCAAGTGATACCCAAGAGAACTGATTGCTGAAACCATACCGGGAAATGATGGATACCCATTGTATCGTCAGCGATCAGTTTCGGACAATAGGCGATCGGTAGTTGTGAAGGTAATAGAACAAAATGTTGATGTAAAAAATCGTTGGATCGTGCCATAATCGCCAATATTATCCAAAGCTTTTGAGACCTATATCAATGTGCACTATTGTAACTCCCTGAAGTCGATAAAGTGCATATGTAAATATGTTAACAAAGATAGCGATATGGCCGTCTTCAGTTGTAACCAATGCAAATGACGAAATATCACAGTACCAGGTGGGGCGCTATGTACTTAGCGACGAAGGAATTTGCCATATTTTTTCATTTGCGATCCATGAAAGACACCCTACAGTAGTCCATTTGGCAGTCCATTTAGAAAATTGCCAGGAGGAAAAAAGTCGAGGACTCGAAATTGTCGAGGATCTCAATGCGACCATTCAGAATTTTCTTCCAGGACAGTTGGTTTCCTTAAAATATTATGAACACCGTTATGAACCAGGACGACGTAGTCAGGTATCCCACGGAGTTTCTAAATTCACTGGAGTTGCCTGGATTACCACCTCACAATTTGAAGTTAAAAGTAGGATCAGTTGTCATCGTGTTGCGTAACATTAATCAACCTCGACTGTGTAGTGAAACAAGAGTGGCTGTGAAGAAGATGATGAATAATGTCATTGACGCAACAATCATAAAGGGAAAATACAAAGGAGATGATGTCTTGATCCCGCGTATATAGATGATTCTAATGGATTTACCATTCGATTTTAAACGTTTACAATTTACAGTACATCAGGCCTTTGTGATAACCTTAAATCAATCTTTAGGTCAGTCGTTCGAAGTTTGCGGAATCAACTTGGAGTTTCCCTGTTTCGCGCATGTATAATTATAGGTCGCTTGTTCGCGCTTCGGAAAACCGTCATCTTTGTTCATTGACGCACCAAAAAACAAAACAAAAAATATAGTTTTTCAGAAAGCTTTAAATTGATTAACAAAGCATATCATAACTGTGTGCGGAGGAAGGTTTTTTAAGTATGACACGTCGTGTGTAATTAATCGAAAATAATAATAAAAATTCATTCATACCGAGCATTTTTTTATTAATTACGGATTATTAGGTCTTTTATTTATCGATTGAGGCTGTACGAAGTCTGCCGGGTCAGCTGGTTAAAAATATAAATTATCTAATGGTGAATTAACTTTACATTTGTTGAAAACCATCAATGAAATTATCAATATATTTTCATGAATATATTAGGTGTAAGGAAAACTTTTCGAAAGAAGGGGATATTATCAATATATTGTAGATTAACCAATAATTTCATTGATGTAAAGCTCAATATTCTAAGATTGGACATCTGGCAACAATATAACCTTAAAGTATTAGAGATTTTTTGACAGTATTACATTTATTGTTTTCTCTTATTTGAATTTTGAGCTAAGAAAGTCTCATTTACGGGATATTTCTATTTTACTTCTTTAATTTGGATATGGATTGTGATGAGACAGCTTGATTGCCTTTTGAAGTGTATAACAACGTAATTTAGGTAAATAGTCTTTTGATATAGTATCAATATATTATTAGAAAAATGGGAAATGTAGCATCTCGATACAAAAAAATTTGAATAAATCGTAGTTCCGTAATTTCATAAGACATTTTCTATTTGTGAATTAAATAAAATTCCGAACCAATTTGTACTTCCAATATAAACTATTAATATAGTACATATGATTAAATGTTGAATGATTTATACAAAAATCTAAAACATAATTTGGGTGATTGCATTGGGTGATTATATTACGTTATTTTTAATTTATATATCTAATTAACTATTTATATAGCTGATATCTAATTAATTACTAGATGGTTTCCAGGAAAATAAAAAGGCGTGCCAAAATATCAATAATTATAAATAATGACCTGCTTGGACACTAAAAAACCTACTGTGGTATGAAAGTATTGCCGATGTTTAAGCTATAACAGTAAAATGGAAACCTTATAATTAACATCCGTATAACGTCATGCGAAAATGTCAACATGACACGCGTTGTGGCAATCATAAACTTCTATCATTAATCTTGAAACTGATGTCACTCTAAGGATCTATTATTCTATTCGAATATTTTATGTACTATTGTTCCTAACAGATATAAGTTTATTTTATTGTGAAACAACTTGGCTAGAATGTATATATAAAATATTGAGAGTACGTTTATTTACGTGATTAAAAGATTTTTTAATAACGAAGTATTAACGAAGTCTTATATTGTATTTGAAAGGTGGTCTAAAATATGTGATAGGGTATATTATGCAGAAGTAGATCAAAAACTTATTGTAAAATGCGCATCATTGGTATACTGTAAAGATGTATACATATAAATATAGACATAATAACATTTAACATTTAGATACATATAAATAATAAGAGCACCGTATAAATTATATTCCGTTAATGTATTTTAATCATTATGTATGTATATATATATATATATATATATATATATATATATATATATATATATATATATATATATATATATATAGTATATAAATAAGATAAAATCTTAAATAAAATGTGGGGAAATATATAAACACCAATTCCATAAATATAGAAATAAGAGGACTTCCTCATGAAGAGTAAATTTATCAATAAAATTATATAGAAATAAATCGCATAACATGAAATCAAAGTGTACAAAATAATATGTAAATCAATTCTAATAACTTATTGTGAGACGAGAATACTATGAAAGTTAAAATAGTGACAAGTAATAAAGGTGGACAGGGTGCGAAATATGGAAAAATGGAAAGGCCGCAATATAAAACTATTACCAGAGTATATATTAAAGAGACAACTTAGTCAGTAACAACTCAACTCAACAACTCAGTAGCAGTCAGGAAGGAATCAGGAATAATATCAGTGATATAAATTCACTTCGTTGTTCATTGTGAGGAAACCTTCATGTTTTTCGTAATAGCAATAAAAAGTGTAATTGTTAGGAATTATCACGGTTAGACATCCTTTTAGTTTCCTGTTTATTAGCAAATTAAATTTAACCCAAACCGAATATGATCCCCAATATAATATCAAAGACGAAACCAAGTAGCAATTAATAATCTGTCCTAATATAGTCATTTTTAGAATCTCGCGAAAGATTAATTTTCAAGCTTATCCAGTTTAATGAAAAAAACAGGGTCTGTTAAAAAGACTAATTATTATGCTTAAGTATAAATTATTGAGGCATACTCAAAGAACGCTTATTTTGTCAAAATAGCGAAAATTAATTAGGTCTCCTCAGTTCCGGATTCATTAGAAGTAAGTATAAAATACAGTTAATAATGTTTACCACTGGGTGTAGAACATTTAATTTTGTTTTATAGGTTTTAAAATATGTTGTTAGTATTGCTTAAGGATGTTTTAAGTTATAATAAAGAAGAATGAAAGAGCGATACATTTTTCTTGTATTTTTTATTATAAATTAATTTTATCGTAAAAATTAAATGAAATATTTGCCGGTTAGAGGGAGTTAACTGACTGGGTCAATACAGAGAAGTGCTAAAACGGAATTAATTAATATGTTCCTTATTTGAGGACAATTCAGAATACAGAATTCCAGAACTTGATAGATATTGGGGTTAGAAATTGGTTTCCTGCTGGTTTAGTCTCCTTCGATCTAAGAGTGGCTTTAGTATCGGGGTAAATCAAGAAAGATTACGATAAGCGTTGTGTATAATCACAAAATGTTTAAAATGAATGTTGCTTGTGTTAAATTAAAGTGATGTTATAAATATGTTGATACTAATCACTCATTTAAATAGAAAATATATACATGTTTTCAACTGTTGTTTATAGCAACAAAAAGTGTATTGATACCTTTTATAGAAACTAAGGTTTAACATATCGCTGGTAAACACTGTAAAATTCTAATATGATTATGCGACCATACAGGCAGCCATAAAGCTTCAGTCTAACTTTGAGGACCACCAAATCCCCAAATCTCAAATTAACTATTATGGGGAGTCTTAGAGTAGATAGTGTGGAGTAAATTTCCATCTCCAACATTATTGTAGTAATTAGCGGATGTTTTGGTACAAGAATGAGACAAAATTTCGATGGAAATTACTGGGACACTATTCAATGAATAATTACAGCTATTTTAAAAGCAAATGGTGGCTCTGAACTTTGAAAATAATGATGCATTGCCATAACTGGACAATAGTTAATATATTTATAATACATATGAGCGTTAATATTTATTATACATATGAACAATATTATATATTAGTTGTTACGCCACCATTTACAAAAACCAAAATTTAGAATGTAATTAAAATTAAAGAAATGACTATTATATCAAATTTGGATTTTTTGGATTTGGAAGATTTTCCATCCGCAAAACACATTTTTTACTTGAATTGTAGATGCATTATTAGCAAATAAATGAAAAGAACCACAATTCAAAAATCTGAACAGATAGTAATTAATAAATGTAAAATTCGAAACAGAGAAAAATCAATTTCTTATCAGACCAACTTCGGAAAAGTAAGAACCTTAAAAAAGACTAATTTGAATTATTTCGGGATGGATAAGGAACAAAAGTCTCATTTCCTTAGGATGGATATAAAAAATGTAATTTCACCCAATAAGCTTCCCAATGTTCTTTTATATCTAACATTAATTTACGTCCTTTAATTTATTAGGATAAAATTAAACAGAGAGGTATTGAATTATTTTGGATAAATGCTGGATTTTTCTTGAATTTCTTATGTAAATTGTTTTATTTCACATATGTGTTTTGATTAAGTTTTTATTAAAAAATGAAGTTCTATAAAAATATATCAAAAAACTATTGGTATTCTACTATTGATATCTATTGGTATTGTTTGTAAAATCAAGATTTTGTTGCTTATATTTAACTATATTTTCCATTACCCTGGTGATTACCTTATATACTGTTTGGCTTTTCAGTTGGCATAGGTCATATAGGCATGTAATGTTTGTTATAATGATGCAATGTTTGAGCGAAGATACAAAACCATTTTACTTAATTTATTTGTATGCTACTAGTAGTATTACATTTCTTGCCTAAAATGATACGTTCCAAAAGTGCTCTATTCCAAAGTATACAATACTCGTTTATTATGTTTTGTTTTGGTTCGGCAATTTAAATTTCATATTAACGCAACAAAAATTACTTCACTAATGAGGGTTATGGGAATCACAGGGCGCTTTTCAAGAATCATTAAGCAATATAACAAAATTTGGTAGGAAAGCAGTTGGCAATGCAAATGTTACAGTTAAGTTTGGTTTATAAAACCGCTATATCATGCCATTTTGATTGTTGTTGAACTGTAATTTTAAATAAGGGGTAATATGTCTTACCAGTTGGATTTAACAATGAAATTAGTAGGGTAGTCGATAAATCAGTCGATACCGGCTCGCTTCGCTGACTATAAGATACAAGTTAATTGTGGAGTCCAGATGTTAAATATGAACAAAATCCTTAACTTCAAAACAATAATAAAGACACATTTAAAATTTGAATATACTAATTGCATGTGTTATTATTTTTTCTGATAGATGACATTTGAACTCGTACATTATACTTACGAATCATACATAAAACATTTCTGAGAGCAGATTCTGTTGGTTAGGAAAATAATTTAAATATTCAAGGTATAGCTCAATAACAGGAGCTTGACCGCCACTACAGCATATTTCTGTTCATCTTTCTATTTTAAATCACCAATATAGGGCAACTGATTTCCTATACTTACATTTGTATCATTTGAATAGTCAATAACTTTTCTATGTACTTCATGGCAAATCTATAGAGTATATTTTGTTTAGCAGATTCCCTAGGTTCTTCAGTGCGACATTGATAATATTTTCAATTAGCTTGTTTTATTTGTTTATTCCTAATGAAACTTGTAAATCTCTTTCTATTTTTTGCTCTTGATTGTATGTATTAATTCGTCACTATTTTAATTTAAAACAATAAAAAAAGTTAATCTGGCAATATTTTGTCAACTATCTGTTGTGTCATTCTATGTCTATTTAGTCTTCTTAATTAAATCTTATATTCGTTTCATTTAAAACAGTTTAAAATTTGATAAAAAATTCCATTATAAGCTTTAAAATGAGGAACATAACAATTGCTTATTAGTAATTAGTAATTAGACTGGCTGTAGATACCTGTATAGAGTGCTGCAGCTATTTTTACTTATTTTATTGTCCGACGTACTTTTGCCCTTAGACTTACGCGGCAAATGTTATATTCTCGAGAAGTAACTTATACCGTTTTGTTGTAGGTCTTCCGCTATTTTATGTTTCTGGTTTAGGTTTATAGCATCAGGTTTGTACGTATCAGGACGTGTGTTTCTGATTGTTATTATAGAGTCGGCCTCAGTCAGTTTATATTTGCTATTTTACTGTTTCCTGCCAAAACTGAGTAAGAAAACTGTATCGGGAATTTTCTGTTACTTTCCGTTGCTTTATTAGTGCTATAGGGTGAGCTACAACAAGTGGGCTGTCAGATTTTTTGTTGTAATCTCTAAACTAAATTTATCAAAAGTCGTAGGAACCTGTAATAGATGTATGAGGATCAGATGTTTTAAGTGATTTCGATCTCGTGAATTGTTTTGGGGCATTAATACAATAATCTAATGTATAAATACAAAATGTCTATGTTATTTATTAATATAATTGTTTGGCATTATGTATATTGTCATATACTTTGTTACAGTATACTGAACACTGTATAAACATTTTAATCGACATTTTAATCCAAATAAACTCCTCAAAATTAATAAATGTATGTGATTAAAATTAGGTACCTATCTAATACATTGTATTAATAATAAAGAAAATCAAAAACTTACATTTTCAGCTCATTTCCTTCACCGAATCTTGCTCGGACTGGGACATAGATCAGCGTGGTAATTAGAGGGATCCCCCATCCAATTACCATCATCCAAGCTAACAGACTACTCTGTGAAATAAAGGCCCATACCAGAACTGTGTGAAGATAAACTCCTTCGCATAACATCCAAGAGTAATTTGAGATCAAGCAGCTGTATAGCACAGTATGTAGGGCGATGCACCAGAACTGAAATTAAATAATAATTTATTTTACAGAGTGTTGTTGTTGATGTTTTTCCGTATTTGCTTTTACTTATTAAAACAATTTTAATATAATAAACCAGACTACCCCAGCAAGCTCATCAACAATTGAAGTAATTACATTTTAATCTTATTATAGAGGAAGTGTACATACTGGCAATCTATTGAATTTAAACAAGTTTACGAGCAATTATGCTTAAAACTGTATTTGTTGTTGATTCAATCAATTTTAATTGGCTTGTATTAATACAATGTAAAGAATCCTACTGTACAGATTAAGAGTTATAAGTATTACTATAATGAGAATTTTGCGAAATTTTAAATATTGGTCACATTCAGATGTTTAGATTTTTAGAGTGTGAAAACTATTAGAATGATTCATATGTAAGAACACTGGGAGCTACCTATTCAATATTAAAAAAACATATGAAACATATATTATATTTAATTTTATTTTGGTTCTATCAATAACATTATTGACAGCCGTTTGTACTGTTGAAGTCATATCTGTCCAAATTATTAGTTGTAAAAGCAGGGGGTAAAGCAGTATCATCAGCAAGGGTAGCCGTTGTTATACTCTATCGTTTAGAAATATCACCGTTATAAATTAACTATAATATTGGTACAAGGACACTACCTTGTGTTGCGCTGGCATAAATGGATTTCAAATCTGAATACTTATCACCGCATCAAACTATGAAGGGAGGATCTGAAAAGTAGGATTTGAGTGCAACCTGATTTAAAATGCCATTTAGCAACAACAATTTGGTTTTATATCGCATTATTACTGGTGAGTGTCGTTTTGTGACTTATTAAAACCGAATTAAACAGTAGTATTAATGAGAACTGTTATCAACAACAACTTATTATTTTGAACCATTGATCGAAAAAATTTGGATTGGCAGATGTTTGGTATTTATTTTGCATCATGATAATCCTTGACTTCACATTGCTATATTTGTATATCTGTTTCGTGATTTAGGCTACATTTAAGTTGAATGTTCACCTTGAGCACTAAGGTCTTTCTAATGGTGTGTTGGAGGTCTGTTAACTCAGTAATGAAGTTTAATAATATTTTTGTTGAAAATGAGTTAAATTATGCATGGGTAAAAGGAAATTAGAAAATTATTATATGATATTCTTGTCTGATGTTTACGCAAATTGTAGGATCTTCCATTCATTTAAGTAACGAAATTTAATTTTGTCGCTGTTGTAAAATTATATTACATAACCCTAGTGACTCATACTGAACCAGTTTCAAATTCATAGTGAAAATATGTATCATAGTATATGATAGAGAGTAAAGATAGAGATAAGAATAGGTAATAAAATGCGGACATATATAGATGCATAGAGAAACACTAAGGAGTCAATCTTCTATTTCCATTTGAATTTGGTTCTTCAAAATGCTACCAAATGGATGTACAAATTTAGGTCGCAGAACTTACCATACTGCGAGTCAAGGACATCTAAGGCAACATTGATACGGTCACCAGAGCCAATACAATCTTTTGTTCTCGGAAATGGATCAGATTCTATATAGCTTTTGAATCATATCCAGAAATATAACAATTGCTTCCAATTGACGTCATTTGGATTCTGGATCTGGCTTTTAAGGCAAGTATAATGAGAAACAATACACTTTCATCATCATGTGGCTGATGCAAAATACGTTGGCAGGTTTCCGTTGATATGATTTTTCCAAAAAGTATTATAATATAAAATATGTTTTTGAAATAACGATTTTAATAAATTATTCCAGTTCAAATTGAATAATTTATATTTTATTTTTCAACTATTTTTATTATAATTTACTTTTACATATATTTTAATATTATTGCCTGTATAGAATTAATTTATTACTTCTATTTACCGAATGCCTGCTAATTGCATTCGATGTAATAATATTTTATATTATATATAATTAAGCATTATGCAAATACGATGTAAATCATTTTCAGCGAAGAAATAAAGAAAATGGAAAACAGCAAAATTTCTTTACATTTCTTCTTTAGTATCGAGCACAGGTTTTTATCTAGAAGGGAATCGAAAAATTTAATTCCGAACACGTAGGGGAAAAACAATTATGGTTCGTTATCAGTTTTTAAAAAGGAATATAGATTATGTTTATGGTTTTGGTGCAAAACTGTTTAATCAAATAATTTCAGAGATGAAATAGAAAATGGATATTGATGAGAAGACGTGACAACATTTTCTAATGGCAAAATGGGAACAATTAAATTCAAATCTTGAGAAATACGTTTTGCATAATTTTTTAGACTAATGTTAGTTTATAATGTGCGTATAGATCAAATTTGATAACAATAATGTTTTTATATTTTACCTTATTAGTATTAATATCCACAAAAAACAAGTATGTTTAATAACTAAACTATTGGCTGAAAAGTCCCGGGTTTAACATATAGATGGCGTTAGTTTTATTGCATTCACAGCTTTTTCAGTTAGTACTAACCTTCAAAAGAAAGCTGTTAATATTAAATGATATTCTTCATATAAGTTTGTGATCTATTCTGCTAAGAGTGACGTTACTTTTGTTATTTTTGAAATAATGGATCAAAACGATTTCCTGTTTTATTTTCCACTGTTTCTTGATGGGAAAAATACTTTTTAAGCAATTGCTTCGTATTATAAGGACTTCGCTCCATCAAAAACAACAATAAAACGATGATTTGCCGACTTCAAACGTGGTCGTAGAGACACCGATGATGCAAAATGCAGTGGACGTGCAAATGAGGTGGTAACAACATAAATAATCCAAAAAATCCACAAAATCGTTTTGAATGTTTTCGATCATTCGAGCGTGAGTGAGCAAACATCATAAAGATATCAAAAGGACGTGTAGGTTTTATATTGCATGAGCATTTGACTATACTTTCTCATAGTCAAATGCTGTCCGGTAGTCTGTTGCACAAGAACTTGTTGATGATCCTGTGCAGTGTTTGGTCATGTTTAAATGTAACAAAGCAGAATATTTGCATCTATACGTGGCAATGAATGAAACATGGATCAATCACTTTACTAATCTAAGTGGACAACAACTGGTGAACCTCGTCTAAACCTACCGAAAGCACAACAATAGGCTGGAAAGATATTCGACATCGACTGTCTTGAGGAGGGAAACATCATCAACAGTGAATATTATATACCGTTATTGGAGTGTTTGAAGAAGGACTAAATTGTAAAGAAACTATCGCATATGGCAAAGAAAATATTTTGTTTCATCAAGACAACGCAACGTGTCTATCAAAACAATTGCAAAACTACATGAATTGAGCTTCGAATTACTCCCACATCTACCGTATTCGCCAGATTAGGCACCTAACTACTATCGTTCTTCGCAGATAAGCTCACCGGAAAGAAATTTCGCTGGAATGAAAAGATAAATCGTCCTACAAAAGTGATGTTGAAATGTTAAAGTTAAGTTAGTAGTGCTGAAATGATTTTGTAGCTCTCAATGGAGATTACGTTAATGATTAAAGCCAATTTGAAAATGAACAAAACAAAAAAAAAGGCGTTTTCTTTGTTACACCTGGGACTTTTCAACTCATTTGCTATTACGAGAACATTTTTGTGTAATTATAGTCAGCTTGGTGATATGACCTACATCAGTTTTATGAAGTAATTTATTTAACAAGTTAACAGATATTCTCCGATTCTTGTCTAACGTAATGTTTATATTTCAATCTACTATCAACGTAGATGCCGAGGTATTTCGCTGATACTACGCGATGTATTAGAAATCCTTCAACTGAAATAAAATAGGGCTTTTTGACATATTTCGAACTGTTAATCTGTATAGTCATTCTCAGTTTGTGAATATTTTTGACTGCCATTTGTAACAGGTCAATTGAAAAGTTCTCGGCCTGACGTTTAGATGGCGTTACTAGAATTAAATATGTAGGAATGTTCGTCTGGTCGGTCGAAAAGTTTGGCTGTCGATGCGATTGTTTATCGGAACACTCATTACTATTTTTGGAGGGAATTTGCACGAGAACTAAAAACACTGGTTCGCGAAATACTTGATTATTTCGGTATTGAATGATACATGTGGTCGACGGGAGAAATGACAGGATATTCGTTTAGGTAGAAGTACGGTAGCGCTGTGGAAGTGGTACTGTTACAAGGGGGTGAAGAAAAGAAAAAAAAGCGAAACGTCGTCGTAATGGTCTTTTACATCCTGGATACCAATCCACCGGCGTTGCCAACCTTTGAACTTGTTGTAGGTGAATGCGTGGTGGCTTAAAGGGTCGTGGCGGTCGCCACAAATCCATATGTTTTTTTAGCTAGCCCTAACGTTCAAAGGATGCGTGTATAAATTTGACATTTGTCGGGTCACTAGTTTGTGAATTATAGCATTTTAAGTGAAGCAACTTTTGTTATTGTGAAGAAAATGGATAAAAAGGAATTTCGCGTGTTGACAAAATATTGCTGTTTGAGGGGAAAACATACAGTTGAAGCAAAAACATGGCTTGATGCCGAGTTTCCGGATACCGCCCGAGGAAAATCAACCATCAAGGATTGGTATGCTAAGTTCAGACATGGTGAAATGAGGACCGAACATAGTGAAAGCAGTGGATGCTCAAATGAGTTTGTTGCCTACGAAAACATTTAAAAAATCCACAAAATAATTTTGAATGATCGTAAATTAAAATCGAATGAAGTAGCAGAACACTCTAAAGATATCAACTGAACGTGTACATCATATCATTCACGAATATTTGGTTATAAGAAAGCTCTGTGCATAGTTCGTGAGCTCACTTTTGGCCAAAAACAACGACGAGTTGATGATTCAGAGCAGTGTCTAAAATGATCAAGTTTAATAAACCCGAGTTTTTGCATCAGTATATGACAATGGATGTAACATGGCTCCACCATTTCACACCAAAGTCCAACCGATAGTCATCCGAGTGTAATGCATACGATGAACCCGCTCCAAAGCGTGGGAAATCGCAACAGTGGGCTGGCAAGGTTTTGGCACCTGCATTTTGTGATGTGCATGGAATAATTTTCATCGACTACATTGAAAAAGGAAGAACCATCAACAACGACAATTACATAGCGTTATTGGATCGTTTGAATTGCGAAATCGCCGAAAAACGGCCGCATTTGAAGAAAAAGAAAATGCTGTTTCACCAAGACAATGCATCGTGTCACAAGTCAGTGAAAGCGATGGCAAAAATCTATGAATTGGACTATTTCCTGTTCTCAGATCTTAAAAGAATGCTCGCTTGCAAGACATTTTCGTCGAATGAAGAGGCGATGTCCGAAACTGAGGCCTATTTCGAAGTAAAGGACAAATCGTACTTCAAAAATTGTATCGAAAAGTTGGAGGGTCGCTATAATCAGTGTATCAGCCTTGAAGGAAATTATGTTGAATAAAAAAACTAACTTTGCAAAAAATGTGTTTTACTATGGTAGGCCGGGGACGTTTCAATTCTATGTTTCTAGGCACTTCTTTTATTATAATGACTGTGAAATAGGCAAATATTCCAAATGCTATATTTTGCTGTTCTCTTTTACTTCATTTGGAATACATAGTCTCTTTCTATAAATACTTCCAGTTAATGCTTGTCAACGTAGTCTGGCTAAGCTGACTTTTGAGTTAACTCAATAGACAAATCATTTATTTAGTATGAAATATAAATATTGACAAAAAAGATGAAAATAAGTAAAGGCTAACTGCAGAGCGTATTTTAGAAAATAATTATTTAAATTATATTTTACAATACAGCTTTGAATCTGCAGAAAAACATTCTCTGTTTATTAATCCATCCTGAATTTTATTTTCCAAGCCAATATATTGTTTATTTTTAGTAAAAACATTAAGAGCGCTGTTTAAATAATAAATTTTTATAAAAAATATCTAAAATAATAAGATTTTTAAATGAGGCTCGGCATAATTTCTTGAGTGCCCAAAAAATCTGATGCTTGGGATTTATAAAAATCTGAGCGGTGTTATCCTACAAATGAAAATATTCATTAAACGGATCGTCATAATATAACTTTATTTGCGAAGAAAAAGTGAGCAAATGTTTTCGGCGAAAGTTTTAAAATTAATTTTGGGAAATTCTTATCTCTAATAGGCGCTGAGATGTAATTGGAAATACCTGGGGAAAAAGCCGCTCGTTTCGGGTAGGTAAAAGTTTGTTTTCGAGGGGATGAAGAACCTGTAAAACCTAAATCAATTTAATATGATCTTTATTAATTATGTAGAAAACGTACGTTATAGGATACAAGAGGTTATATCGTCAAACGTTTTATATTTAAGATCTAAGGTTTTAGTATTTATAAAAAAGTCATTAATATTTTCAGAAAGCATATGGAGGTACAGCCATAACCATTCGAGATGATACAAAGCATTTCGAAAAAGAAAAATTCCGCAAATACTACCTGCAAGCAACCAGTGTAACCCTAGAGGATGTCCATGGACCATTAACAATGTCTACGATTTATTGCCCTCCTAAACATAACAACAAGGCAGAATACCTTCAAGAATTTTTTTGTACGCTAGGTAATAGAATTATAGCCGGAGGAGATTACAATGCAGAACATTTAATGTGGGATTCAAGAATAATAACCTCAAAAGGTAGAGAACTTCTAAAAGCAATAAAGACAGATAAATTAGAACATACCTTTACTGGTGAACCAACATATTGGCCTTCAGACAGAAATAAAAAACCAGATACTATAGATTTCTGTATTGTAAAAAAATATTGATACAAAAAAGAGTCATACAGAATCATGTTTCGACCTGTCTTCTGATCATTCACCAACAATAGTAACACTTTCTTCAAAAATTACCATCAAAGTTAAATCCCCTTCTCTGTGCAATAATTGAACTAACTGGCCCTTATTTAGAGAAATCTTAGACCGAAACATCTCTCTAAACTTACCGTTACAAACTGAAATTGATATAGAAATAGCAGCAATAAACGTTACAAAAAATATACAGGAGGCAGCATATTCCACGACTTCTAACAGTGAAACCATTCCAAGAAAAAATACACATATATCATGTACAATACAGAAAAACGTGACAGAAAAAAGTAAATTCTAAAAACGAAAATAATTGGGCTAAAAGCAATAAAGAGAAGGCCGACATTTTCTCAAAACAATTAAAAAATGTTTTTAAACATTTCCAGTCTCAGCTACATAAATATAATGAAAATAAAATTACTATCTATCTAGATTAGCCATTTCAAAAGGACATATCGCACCAGAAATAAACGGTCAAAAAAGTTAAACAAACAATAATGAGAGAGATTAGTATTAAAAAAGCTCATGGTTATGACTCAATTACAGGTAAAATGTTAAAAGAACTATCAGAAAAGGATATAAAACTATTAACATTTATATTTAATTCAATACTACGAATTAATATCTTCTATATTAATAGCTAAAATATTAATGATTCTCAAACCAGGAAAAATACCAGAAGATGTGACCTCCTACAGGCCTATAAGTTTATTTCCGATAATCTCGAAAATTTTCGAGAAAATATACATAAAGTAGCTAAACTATATTATAGAAAAAAGAAAAATTATTCCAGAACATCAGTTTGGCTTTCGCAATAAGCATGAGACTATAGAACAAGTACATAGACTTGTAAACAGAATAAACACTGACTTAAATGGCAAAAGATATTCTTCGGCTGCTTTCCTGGATATATCTTAGACTTTTGATAATGTATGGCATACGGGCCTGCAGGTTAAATTAAAGGAACTTCTCCCTCATCCGGACTATGAGTTACTAAAATCGTATCTTACTGATACAAATTTTATTGTAAATCAAGGCGATGAACATACCGAATTACATCCGATATATTTAGGAGTTCCGCAAGGTAGTGTACTGGGTCTAGTACAGTATCTTCTGTATACGGCCGATCTGCCCACCACAAAAATAACTACCGTGGCAACATATGCAGGCGACACAGCAATCTTAGCATCTCATGAAGATCCAGTCACAGCATCAATAAACCTACAAACCCACCTGGAGCAAATATAATTATGGTTGAAGGCATGGCGCATGAAAGCAACTGAAACAAAATCTACCCATGTAATGTTTACCCTGCGTAGAAGAAAATGTCCACCAGTGAATATCAATCATCGTAAACTCGTCGTAGATCGACGCCTAACCTGGAAGAAGTACATACTCTCTAAACGAAAACAACTTGGACTTATATCAAATATATTGGCTCATCGGGCGCAAATTCAAGTTATTATTAGATAACAAGGTATTGCTGTATGAGACTATACTCAAGCCTATTTGGTCATATGGTATCCAACAATACGGTACCCCTACCGCTAGCAAATCTAATATATCCATCATTCAACGGTTTCAAAATAAAGTGTTGCGTGCCATTGTTGATGCTCCGTACTATGTTTCAAATTAAGCGATACAACGCGATATTCCTCTAGAACCTATAACGACTGTAATTCAACGTGTTTGTGTGAAGTACTTCGAAAGAGTGTCAGTGCATCCCAACGCACTCGCTAACCAGCTAAATATGCGACGTGATAATGAATTGCTTAGGCTAAAAGTTTTAACACCATCTGATCTAATTACTGGACATATATAGACTTTAGAATAAGCTTTAGACTAATTAATTAAGATAATATTTTATACAGGAGATCGCTTAACGAAGTGATTTTCTACATGCCATGTATATATAATATAGACATAAGGAATACTTATTGCCTATACTGCAGATTATGGAATAGCAAAGAGTAAAAGAGTAAAAAAAATATATTTAGGAATTCAGGAAAACAGTTAACACATAATGTTATTTGCTAGTGTTGTTTATCTTCTATAAGTGCAAGGAATTTTCAACATTTAACTTTCTCGTATTTCGGTTTGTTTTATCCTGATATTTTTTTAAATTAATACTCTAATAAAAGTTTAGCTGAAATAAAAAAAAGTATATTGAAAACTATAATTATTTAATTGATGTTTTGTTGTATTAGTTTTATTACAGTTCTGATCAACAGAAGTGAGTTCGAATACGAAAAATTCATCCTGATATTCAAAAACCAATACTTGAGAAAATGCAGATCTGATATTTAGATTATGTCATATGTTAGTTTCCTAAAATCTAGCCCTAACTTTCAAAATACAAGAGTCAAGGTTTCATGACTATTTGCCAGTAACGGTCAAAAAGATGCTCCAAGGAAAAATAATTGGCTCAATAAAAGAAGTGATAAAAAAGAGTAGCATAAAATTGAACTTTGCCTAAAAGCTTTCTTTTTTGTTTCTATTTTGTTCTATGAGTTACGCCTGGGTGTTATTGCATCATGTATTAGTCAAATATTTTAGTGTTTCTACTTCCGCAATTGAATTAAAATTGGATATAAAAATTAATTGTTTCTAAAACTAAATCAAATAAATCACTTAGACTTGACAGTAACTTTATTTCTAGTTTTAATCATATTATCCATGATTGAACATTAATAACTTCCTGTTAGCTAGTGCGACTAATATTTTGGTTGAAGATTTAGGTTTCATTCATTTAAGTTAACACATTGATTTAATTGATTAATTATTTTAGCCAAGAAACCAAGCCAAGTCCAGCGAAAGACTTGAAATACAAAAAATATTTTCCTTAAAACAAAGCATCTTGACAAAAACTCTCATAAAGATTATTTCTCCAGATCTAAGTGATAACAAAAACCTTGAAGGAATAAGTAGAAAGTCCTTTAGATCCTCATTTTAGGAAAGGAATCCATAAAAGAGAAGTGGAACAGAAGGAGAAAGAGCAAATCGAAGAACTGGCTAAAGATTGTTGAAGCCCAGATGAAGTATAAAATTTTATTTTTGGTATTGACAAAATAGACAATTTCGTACGAGGATAGTGTCAAACCTTTCAACGTTTGTTTTGGTCAATTAGGCAGGTGGGATAGAGTTTGTCATTTAACTAATTTTTTATGTACCTAATTATGTTTAGGGATTTCGCGTATGATTGAATGTTATTTTATATGTCTACAATATCACTTTCTCGTATATCAGAATGTACAGAGGTCATTTCTCTTACAATATTCAGTTTAAATACATCTATATTATTTATAGTGACCTCTCAATTATGATTTTTTTTTGAATGTTTATTATTATTTCCGAATCGAAGCTTCATTTAGACATTTTTTAACTTATTAATATATTATTACTAGTCGTGGCCGATTAACTTACATTACTTTATCTATTTGTCTCTACAGTGACATAAAACTAAGTACTTAGGAAGTTTAGGAAGACGAATTGGCGCTCACTTAGTCTCTAATACAATAAATTAAAATAAAAGTTTGTAACACCTGTATATTTACATTTTAGTATACTTCCCTGAACAGCTACACAAGAGTGTATGGTTCTCTTGAGTCTCCGAGCTAGTTCAATGTTATCTAAGAGTCAACCCTTCGGAGCTAATATGAGAGAGGAGTGTTCCTTTATGTCTTGTGACGAATTTTTTAATTTCCTCTTTAATAGTTGAAATTCGAAAGTCTCGGTGTAAATAATTTTTATAACTCCTTTTTAGTAATTAGGGTTTATTTATATGGGACGTACTGCTTAAACTACGCACTGATCCACGGTCTCCGGTAAGTGACTTCCGATCTTACCTAGCCTCGTTACTGGCGTGACTATTTTTCTTGTCGGATTTTGCACTTTTGCCTTTTGGACAACCATAATTACAAACAATCTATGGACTATGGCAATAATAGGAGGACCATCCTGTAATCTTGACCATTGCGCCAACCAAGCCGTTTTTATAGAATGACGTGGGGCAAATTTCCCGCTACCATTTTTATTGTCTATAACTTTATATGGTCTAAATGGTGACCTGCAACATATGACGCTGAATTTTTTCCTTGCTCTTCCATTTCAGGCACAAGAAAATTTCGAATCATGTCTTGGTACCGTTCAGCAGTAATAGTAACTGTAACACCTTGGTCATTTTCAAAGAAATAGGGACCAATGATTTTTCCAGCATGAATACCACACCATACTGTTGTTTTTAGTGGATGCAATAATGTTTCATAAATTAATTGAGGATTATGTGTTATGTGTTATGTGACCACAAAAACCAACTGTTCTGTTTATTGACGAGGCCACTGAGAAGAAAATGGGCTTCATCGCTCATTATCAATTTAGACCAAAAATCTTCAATTTCACCAGACAGCCTTAGGATTGAATTACTGTACTCAACTCGTTGATCAGGATCTCTCGCTAGCAATTTTTGGACTAATTGATTTTTGTACGGGAACATTTTCAAAATTCGACTTAAACTGCGTACAGAAATATGTCTCCGAATTGATGTTTCTGGAGACTTTGCAACACTATCGCGCACCAGAGCCACATTTTCAGCATTACGACCGTTGCTTTCAGAACAAGGTCTATCTGCTGTCGTAGCGTACTGTCGAAAATTCGCATATGAACAATAAATTGTGGTTTTCTGAGGCACTGGACGATTAGAATATTTTTGACGCAATTTCCGCTTAATGGCAATAATGAAACGATTATTATCATTAAATATTGTTACTATTTCTGCCCCTTCTAGTGGCGTATATTTATCCATAATAAAATTTGGACGTCTACACAATACACTGGTTAAAGCGAAACGTCACATAACCAAGATGGCGCGCAAACAAATGGTAGAGGAACTTTTACTCCACCTGTTATTTGAGTACATCCGCAGTACTTAGTACTCATGACTTTATTCTGAAATTGTTGTGTATTTGTTGATATAACTTTTCGTAGAACATCACAACTGAATTCCGTTAGTCCGGTAATAGTTTTCAGTATTTGCTTGTACAGTAGCAACTTATTATGTACGGATAATTTATTCTCTTCCTTTCTTCCATCTATCTTTATCTTATCTTTTCCATTTTTTAAAGTTTTTCATCAAGGCTCATCTCAAGCTACTTAGCGCCTTTATTAGTTAACAAAAATTACACTGAAAGAATAATGGAAGTTTTTTTTAGGCCGAATGAACAAAATGATGTAATATTCTAGAGCAGAAGCTATTTTCCTTTAGAAGGATATATAAATAAACAATACTGCAGATATTGGGCCACTACTAACCCAAATGAGAGACGTGATATATTGTTACAGAGTTTAAAAATAACTGCTACTAAAAATTATTCACTATTATTAAAGCAAATTCTCGTACAAAAAATATTATAATGCGGAAATCCTTTACTACCGTAGGTCATGTTTTATTTATGACAGTTTGAATTTTGAGCGTTCTTACTATACACATTATATCAAGAAAGTATATAAATTGTTAATATTAGTTAAATAATTAGTATTAATCTAGTACATTTTTGAGGAAACTATAACAATGTCAGGGATAAAAATTGAACGAATTTTAAAGCATTGTTATTTTAAATATATCTCTTATCGAAATAACCGATTTCATAAATTTGTTTGCAGAAACATTTTGCTTTATCCGACAACTCCAGAAGTAGCCGCTTCCGAACTTATTTCATATTTATTTATATAATTTTGTTATATTTGTATAAATTGAATTGTTTGAATAAATGTAACTTATTATTTCATAATAATTCAGCATAAAGTGATATTGTGTACAGAATGTATTATTATCTCTCAGCGTTGTATAAATTTAATATTAACTTGATGAAATCACGAAATAATTCACAATTTCGAACAATTCAACTCCATATCGATTTCCGTACTTTGTTAGCAGAGTGACAGCGTAACGGATATCCGCCTGAAAGTGCAAATCTGTAATAAAAGTCATCGTTCCTGATAAAGAAAGGCGCAGTAAATTTAAACGAAGCTCGCCCGTACTCCAACTTAGCCTAAAGTAAGTTTACATTTGTAAAACTGTATAAGTTAGCATTAAATGAGGTAATATCATATATTTCTTAATTTCGAGACGTTAACTAAGGTCTTCTTTATTAGTTAAGATTTTGTAGTTTGAACAGAACTAACCAATTAATTTGATAGTAAATAATAATATATTCACAAGATTTAATTAAAAATAATAAACACATATTAAGACATTTATTTTACTTGTATGTTATATTAACTAATTCAGATTTTTATATCGTTTATCATATAATAGGTCACTTTCAAATCACTGACTTTCTTAATATAGGATATGTAATAAGTTTCGTTCCTTTATATATTTCTTAATTTTGAGGGGCTAATAAAGGTCTTCTTTGTTATTTAACATTTTGTAGTTTTAACAGAATTGGCGAATTAGTTTGTTATTAAATAATAATGTATTCACGCTAATTAGTTAAAAATAATAAAATCTTGTTTAATAATTGTATTTTATATTATTCTTTTAAGTAACTAATGAATATTAAGTAACTTAGATTTTTTAATTTTTTAACATATACAATATTTTCACTTTCAAGTTGTTAGCTACGTAGTATAGGACATTTAATATAGTGAGTTTCGTTCTTGATTAGACATCTTTTGTTTGAATGGTCCGCCTTTAAATCGCTGGTTTAGACCTGTAATTTGCAACGTAATACCCATCTTATACTCTGTTCTTAGAACGCCTCTTTCCTGTTTGACTTCGTTTCATATCCTTTGGTAGTCAGTCTCGTGTAATCCATCCATATATATTGCTTATTTTACATAAGCTCTTTCTCATTTACTATTTTATTATAATGTTACATGATGCTTGCAACTGATGCTTTTTAAAATTTCAAAAACCTATTATTAGATATAGTTAATAATATTTAAACATGCTATTTTCTTCTAGACAAGAGGACAGTGTTATGTTACATTTTTGGATATCTTTTATATTACAGAAATGGTTGCTTCATTTTCATATAAATGTAGCTATCGGCTAAATAAAAATAGCTGAATGACTATATCAAGAAAGATGTCACACCTACAGCTACTTGCTAACTAAATAATGTTATAAACAATATGGTTTTTACATATAAAAAAATCATGCACATTTTTTGGATTGCTTTTTCTATTTGGATTTATTTGTCAGTATATCTCATCAACTAAATATCTAATTCATAACTTTAAGTAATATAATCTGATAAATAAAACCGAGTCATATCAACTACATTAAGAAATGTGACTGAATACCAGTCGTAGTCATCTAACAAAGGAAATACTAAATGACTGACTTTTAAATTTTCTTCTGAAAAGATACGACTCTAGCAATTGACAATAGATCCGCGGTAATACCATATATTCGGTTTAGTCCTAAATAGGTTCCACCCTGTCAAATAACCGTGAAACGTCCAGGACTACTGTAGGCCAGTATTCGTTTTGTTCAAGCACATTTTCAATAACCACTGTTTACTGGCGCAAAATACTCCAATTGTTCATTCTTAATTCTCTTAATGACGTTTTTAAAATTTAAAGTTCTCTTTAATCGACTGTTTCTTATAACCTTGAGACCTCTACAATGTTTATATCAATATTCACACGTTCTACATCCAAATGTATGGTCTATTGCAATTTGTAAATTCGATTTAAACTAATACTGTTTTTTTATAATTATTTTATTTTAGTTAAAAACAAATAGACTGCTTCCTGATGCGCCCTGATATAACAATGAATCAGCCTATAAAATCCTCCTGCTCGTCAGTTATCCAAAAAATTTCTCTAAAATATTAATTATAATAATTAGAAGTTACAAACCAGCAACGATGTTTTAGTGCTATTCTTGTATTGATAAATTTCAAATCGCTGTTTAACATTTGTGATTACTCTGATTGAAATTGCCAAATTTCTAATACTTTGGATATTGGTTTTTCCATTCAAAATCTATCAGACACACGGAAGAAGAAATTGACCAATGGAATCATGAACAAGTGTCGGAAATTAACCGTTTAGTTATTGTGACCAAGAAGTGTGTTAGAGTGAAGAAAGTGATAGTGACAAAAGATGGCACTGAATTACTGACTTGATGATTGCTGATTGCTGACAATTAAAAATGCAGGGTGATGAGAGTGGATAGATATGTGTGTAATTTTTCAGAATATATATAAGCATTTGGTTAGAATCATGAAGAGGGAATAAATATTAACTGTTTTGCAAATATGGTAACTGTATTGGGAAGACTGCAGTGACCAAATCTAATTTTACCAAGAAAAATGTACACGGGCATTAGGGAGATTAGGTAAATTAGGGAGAAAGGCCGTGATATCAAAACAACAAACGACTTGACAAGAAAACACAATAAAGGAGACACTCACTTAACATAAAATGGTATATATGCTCTTTAGTTAAAGTAAAATTCATTACTCGAACATACAATTAGATGGATTAGGCCTCAAGGGGATCTCCATAGACCACTACATAAAAAAGAGCCCCTACAACTCTACATCATAAGTGGTGTGGAAAAGAATTGAATATAATAGAACAACTCTAACCTATAAACCATTGGGGCTGTATAATTAACTTTGGTTAGTTCATTAGTCTCTTGATAATAGAGAAATAATAGACCTCAATAATAGTACACTACATGTAATATTAGAATAAATTTTACGTTATAACATTATTTTGGTTTCATTATTTTATTTAGATTAGAATTTTTTATATACCAAAGTCAAAATAAGCTAGCAAAGTTGATGCGGCAACATTGACTTGATACTATACTATACTATCTATTACAAATCTTTTAAACTTAATTCACAGTCTTATTATTGCATTTTTTTTCAGAAATCGGATAAGTTTATCAGTCAAGATACTTACACAAAAAATTAAGAAGATTTATTTATCAGCATCTAGCAAAATACGTACCCACTTAATAGACTTTATAAATAAAAAGAGATAATGCAAAAGTTAATTGCCTATAAAATAATAGATGGCTGCACTATCAGAAAAAAAATTACGGAAAAGATCTGGGGGAATTGGGAGCTTAGGAAGATTAGTACAAAAAGAGGGTAGGTTCATTCGCTTTTTGGTCGACGGTCAGCAGGAAATTCTTGTTGGGGACAAAAAAAGGTTTTTGTTAAATTAATATATATTAGTTATCTTATCCCTCATTAATTACAACTTTCTGATATATTTTTTTCGATAAGGATTTTATGTAGCTAATGCCACAATCGTTCTTTTTACTATGTCTTGTAATATTTATAAACGCATTGGATTTTACATTTTACTTTGTGAACATTAAATTTTCATTCATAATGAAACGAATATTTAGAATGTTTAGCACAATATATAGATAACCGTACAAAATATTTCAATATCAGTTTCAAAAACAATATGATGAATATCTTACTACTTTGTAAATTACTCGAAAAACATATTTCATACCTAATTCTTGTCAAATCAATAAGATTTATATATAAGATTTATATTTATATATTTATATATTTAGTTCAGGATTTTGTATTAAACTCGCAGAATTTTCAACAGATTGTTAATTTTTTTTGTATGTTGTTTTGCTGAAGTATAAATGGCATATTTTTGTTAGATCTCGAGATATTTAAAGAAAGATCAAAGCAAATAAAGCATTAATAATAGAGCGAAACCATAACCCAATTTTATAATCGGGTATGTTGGTAACAAACGTCGAAATCAATACATACTTTTTTCATTTTTTGATTTTTCTTGTATTGTGTACTAGGTTTGAATGATTTGAACCAAATCAAACGCTTATTCAAACTTATGGTCATACTATTCCATAATTTTCGAATTATTGAATTAGTGGAGATGTTGATGCCAGTGACAAAGAGCGCTAGGGACCAAAAAAGTTCGAAGATAGATAATTATATTACAGGTAAGATGCAATAACCATTATAGTAAGGTAGATTGATGAGGTGAGGTAAATATATTAACTTTTATGTCGTGTATATTTTTAGCAATATAAAATTTACTCTATTATTTGGTTTTGAAACCACTCATTAGGTTTTTATACAGCTTTAATATATATATTTTAAAGTCTCCTTTTACCAACTATGGGTTTATCTGGACTGGGCCTAAAGTTTAACGTGGGCTCCGAACCACGGTCCTCAGCATTAAACCTACCGACTGGCGGGTGACCAACTTTAGAAATCATCCCAGAAGACATCCGGTCTTACCTAGTCTGGTTACTGGCGTGACTGGGATCATTTTCCTTGTCGGATTTTACACTCTTGCCTGGAATATTCGCAAATTTTAAACAATCACAAACATAAATTTACGACCATGCCACAGCAGGATTCGAACCCGCGGCTATCGCAACAGTAGGAAGACCGTCCCATCGCCTCTACCACTGCGCCACCAAACCGGCTTTAATTTTTCTTGTTGTTCCAAATATGTTGGATAATCTTCTGTAGAAAATGATTTGATATTATACGTATTATTAACAGAATGTATAAGTAAGTGAGCGCACATATATGGCACATATATAAATGGTGATAAATTAAAAGAGGATATTTCTATTATAACTAGACAGGAATTTTGAAAATATCTGAAATATCTATTTGGTGAATATATATTAAACGACAAGATATATATTAACTAAAGTATTTTTCACGATTTTCTGAAATTTTTTCCAAAGTTTTTGACAATATGGCAATACTGTGCAGGAAGAACGATGTCGGATTGGCCGCGATCCAATAATCGGTTTACACTTCTTCGGTACCCGAACAAGTTATATTCAGAAGGCGCTATGTTTGGTGAGAACGCTAGCTACGATAGAGCTTCCCATTCAAACTGTAACAGTGCATCCTGTACAACGCTTGCAACATGTGGTTAAGCCTTGTCATACAAAATAGTGACATTGTCTCTGTTACTCGCTATTACTCTTTTTATTTGCAGCAATGCGTCTTTCAATTAATTTATTTGACTTCAATGGACATGTGCACATGTTCAAATGACTTGAAGTATAATTTTCAGCCAACAAATATTAAAATTCATTGTCTTTGAACCTTTTGGTAATCCAGGATGTCTTTTGTTATTGACACAAAATCACCACCTTTAAATCATGGAAACTAAAACCGACAATTGGGATATGATAGAATAGGATCACCATCAGGACCTTTTTCTATATTTCTTCAAACTAAACAAAAAATGAAATATCTCTCTTTGATATTGAATAATTCAAAAAGAAAATATTGATGCATATTGTATAAACAAATTTCAAACCATAGAATTTAATAATTATTTTAGGAGTATTTTTTTTAATAATTAGGTTAGGTTGCTAGCAACGATACTTTTTCACCAATAGGTATAGCTGATAAAAATACATGCATTAGGTTGTATACGGTTTAAATACAAAAAGCGAGCTTTATTTCAAATATGTTAACTAGATATATTTTAGTAATAATTAACATTTATGGAAATATTGTTAGGAAATCTATATGATGAAAAACAAACTCTGAATCCGTGCAAATACGAATTTTCAATTTCCAAACATAACAGCGAAAAAATCTGGTAGCTTCCAAAGGCAAACAAATATTCACTTTCGATATAGCCCGAATCTTAAGATACGTTATCAATCAAATGTACGAAATCTCAATTTTGCTACATATGAAATTTAGTTTAGTAATATAATATTTATTTCAATAAATGGTTATATTTTTATTCGTGCTTCTTTCTGTTAGTCATAATTTATATCTATATAATTGGTTAGGTCAAATATTATTACAGGTTAGTGCATAAAGTCGTGAAAATGAAACGAACATTTTTGCAAAATGAAATAAAAAATTAATTTATAGTTGTCAAAATTATTTAGTTCTTTAGTATAATTAGTATAATTAACTTGTTTCCATTTACTGTTATGTATTTTGATCAGCGAAAATGCAAAGAATTAATGTGATATATTATTAAACAACTTATCTTAACTGTTAAATTCGGTTAGTTCCACTTTTATTTAGATGAGATAACAGTTTTTCATTAAATAATGTTGATTTATTCAGTGTATACAGACGCTAATAATCGGTTGATCAAAATTGCATTTTCGACATTCGTTACATTTGTTTGATTTAACGAAATATACAGGCAAAGCCCATTAGACATTTCTAAAAATCTATAGTTATGCTACACTGTTAGACATGAATTGTCGGTTTGCGTTTATAACGATAAGGGGTAATATTAAGGATAAAGTCTTACAATGTATTGTAAGACTTGTTGGACAAAAAGCCGTTCAAATGCCTAAGAGGTTTCCGACATCTTAGCAGTTAATGAAATAACTGTCCAGATATTTATATTCAAAGAAAAATCTCCAAAGGGGGACGTGGAGGAAGGGAGGATCCATATGAAATGACTGAAACTCAATCCTCATTAATCTTTCTGAGCTTATACTATATTTTAACCTATAGTTTTAATTCAGCAATATGGTGGCAGATTGAAGTCATAGATACTGATAAACAAAATACACAAAATATTTGTTATGTTTCCATTTGAAAGTGTCTTTATAATATTGTTGATATATAGAGAATGGGCACACAGTTTTATGTGATACATATTTAAATTATATATAATTTAACTTTGAAATTTTGGCTTTGTTTTTATTATCTATACAAATTACCACAAATATCAATTGCTTGTTCTTTTGATAAAAGGGTGTTCTTTGGATAATGGAGAGGACTATAGTAGGGACACAAGTTTTATATAATTTATTAAACCTTTTTTTCGGCCTTCACTATCCCCGATTCTCATTCGCAAATCTCACAAATAGTCCTGCTTGAATAAAAGAGATGACATTGCGGTTTTTCATCCTAGTTTCCCTTTTCTATTTTCGATAAGAAAACGTGATCGACCGTGTAATCTAATGATCTTTATTTGACCGTTAATCTAATATGTTACATTGTTTCTTTCAGACTTACAGTTGACACAATTTAAAAAGACGTAAATACAAGTCAACTAAAATTAAAATTTTATTTAAATAAAAAATTATTTACAGGGTGGTCCAGAAACAATTACCCGGTATTTTTGAAAATGAAAAATTTATAACAAATTGTTTTAAAAACACTAGATATTTTATTAATTCAAGATCATTCGATTTTTCAGTTAAATAATTAATTAATTTTTCTATAAAGTCTCCTTTGTCTTTCAAACTCCTTTTTTGAAGTTTGGACTGCCAATTTCCTTTCAGGTAAAAAGTTATTTTATGTTTGGAGAACAATAAATAAAAATCGGAATGATAAATCGGGAAGGTGATCGAGCAAATCGTACCCAAATTCTGTATTTTCATGGTCAACTCTCCCTTCTGTGCAGGTGCATTGCTCTGATGTAAGCTAATTAATTTTCTTTTACTTCAGGCCTAGCCCTTCTTTTGGCAAACTTTGGCATCCAACTAGTCAACAGGATTGGAGTAAAAATTGTTGCTTAACATTTATATTGTTTCTACTGTGTTGTGGTATGGTATGTGGTGGCATGTCGTCCTATGGCCCTATAGAGAATTGTTACAAGGCTGATTGTTTAGGATTAGCTTTTGATAACCTTTAAGAAAATGCGCTACCTATATTGCGTAAAATTTTCGCATCCCTAATTCTTTGTTATTTTGCACCCTTTCTTCTGATATATCCACAGTCTCAACTATCACACTCACCCGCACTTGACTATTGTCGAACACGTTATCATGCACCTTTTTAACGGTTTTTTCGTAGGCCATCTTCAAATGATATGCGATTATGTTTCGCTTCAGCTACCCACGTTTTAGCCGTTGACATGGAAGGAGCAAAATATCCGTAAACTTTTGTCGATGAGTGCATTTCCTTAAAGACTAATCTATATAAAACGAGGAATCTTATGACTGCATAATATTCAAGTTAATCCATTTTAGTCTATTATAAAAATGTGTACCAACAAACTACTTAAGAAAACAAGTTATAATTTGTTATTCGAATGAATGACAGGCGCACCAACGTCTCTGTCATATCGAGAACTTATCACTTGTTTTTAATGTTTTTGGGCCTCGCTGTATTAACATTTTAATGTTCCTTAAAAGACTTAAAAATATTTCTATTAAATTATATCTGGATGATATTTAGTTAACCAATTAATGAGAAATAAGCCTTAGGTGTAAGTTTTATTAACAACTAACTTTAAAATAATATACCGGCCGGGTAATTAATTTTTACACAACTTTTTTTACTATGAAATAATTTGGAGTTTAAGGCGCTCTTTTGAAATCCGGTCTGAGTATATTATGCTATATTTTATGACTATGGCGGTTTGGATAAAATATTCAATTTTCTTGCCGGTGGGTTTGGCGCAGTGGTGTCTAGACGACAGAACGGTCCTCCAATTGTTGCGTTAGTTGCGAATCCAAATCTTGCTGAGATGTGGTCGTAAATTTGTGTTTTTGATTGTTTCTAATTGTATTTGTGCATAAATGTAAAATCCGACAAGGAAAAGTGTAGCAGTAAAGTCTAAATGTTTTCTAGGATGGTGTTTAAAGTTGGTTACGCGCCAGTCGGTAGGTTTAATGCCGACAACCGCGGTTCGGATCCCGAGTTAACCATCTTAAGTCCAGTCTAGATAAGGCTTAGCGGGTAAAAAAGGGACCCTAAAATATGTACGTTAAGTACATTCAATTTTAGGAAATACTGATCCATTTTTAATATTTGTTTTGAAGTCTCCATTTTACCAACGAGGGTTTATCTGGATTGGACCTACATTTTAACGTGGGCTCCGAACCAGGGTCCTCGACATTAAGCTTACCGATTGGCGACTGACCGACTTAGAAATCATCCCAGGAGACATCCGGTCTTACCCAGCCTGGTTACTAGCGTGACTGGGATCATTTTCCTTGTCGGATTTTGCAGTCTTGCCTAGGACAATCACGCATATTAAACAATGACAATCATAAATTTACGACCATTCCCTATCAGGATTCGAACCCGCGACTATCGCAACAATGCGTGGACCATCCTGTCGCCTTTACCACTGCGTCAAACAAGCCGGTTAAGTACTGATCTTGGAACTCTTTAAGTTGACTATGGCGTTCTTTATCTAGTATTCAAAATAGGGATGTTGATATTTTGATATATCGATTTTTTTACAATCTATTGGAAATTTAAAATATATGTCGATTTCGATATCTTAAAAAATATTGATTTTTTAGGGTTTATAAAAATATGGATATTTTATAAAAGATATATCATTACTTTTTTAGAAAGAATTACTATTTAATTATTTATAGTTATATCAGCATGTTATAATCGGCATATAATATTATTGTAAAACAAAATCAATATTTTCTAAACATTTTAATATGTAGCAAACCTTTAAAATTAAGTACTAATTTAAATTAAATTAATCATTAAATAATTTAAAAATAATTCATTAAATACCTATCATACTAAAATAATTAAAAGTTTTTAAAATATTACCTGTTTTAAATATTACATTTTTTTAAATTATTCGCTAACAAGAAAAAAAAGTTCGACATTTCTGAATTGGGGATCACAACTTTCGTAGATTTTTAACGCAGAGAATGTTCACTGTAATGTTTTGACTTGATTTTTTTCTTCTAATTAGAATAACATAAATTTAATCTTTTGTAAATGTGGATTTGTTATATATTTCAGACTTTGAAAAGTCTGTATGTTTATCTACAAAGAATTACCTTACCTAAGAATTTTGTTATCTTAGAAGTTTTTGGGAAACTGTGCATTAAGAAGCTGAGCACAATGATAAAAAATATTATTCTAGAATATCTATTTGAATTTCGTAATAAGCACGGAACTATAGAATGAACATAAATAGAGAACTATGATGTGCTGTATGTACTAGATATATCTTCTATATATTGTATCTTCTGTATATTGCAAATCTACCGACCACAGAAATCACTATTCTGGCAGGCAGCATAGGCAGATGAGAAGGTAATTTCGGCGTCTCAAGACGTCTCAATGACTTAAGATCCTTGATCTTAAAACCGTTATTCTTCCTGATTATATACTTCATTCGATTCTTCAAATATATATTCTTGGTGCTTCTGCATGTACTTGCTAAACGAACATAACTTGGATTTAAGCTAAACTAGATATATTGGCTTTTTGGATACAAATTAAGGTTATCCTTAAATAAGATATTGCTGTACAAGTATCTATATTTTTATACATTATTTTTAAAATCTAATTAAAAATATTATCGAATAACTGGGTTTATTACTTCATGTATTATAATATATATACAAAGAAATAAAGCAGCAGTATCATTGATTGTGGTACCTTTTAAAATTTACAGCGATGAAAATAACTTATCGATTTTTGAAACATTTCCAAAGCTTAATAATTTTTCTTCTAGAGGTAATTTATGTGTAGCCTGAGGGGTAGGTAGATTGAAAATGTATAATGTAGGCATGTTTATAAGGAATTATAAAACATTATTCGATTTCGTATGACGCAGAAAATGAACCATTTTTAAATTACTATGTGAAGTAAAGCAATTTAGTTTATCAAGAATTTAATTTATAATTCGATTAAACTAGGCGCTGGAATTAATTGTTGTATTTTTTTTCGGCTGGATTGAGAAAAAGGTTGATTTCACAGGCTTAGGTGTATTTGTTGGTTTTATACATTTTACTAGAAAGTACTTGGTGAATAAAACACAAAAATTAATTTTAATCCAAATTTGTTTCTTCATTTTTAAAATGGGTCCCTAAAATAATACACTTAAGCTAACGAATAATTTAATTATTAAGTAACCGGTCAACTCGATCAGGTGTCTGTATTATTTGTGTTGGGCAGAAAATTGCTCATGTTTTGAGATCATAGCCTAATGACAGCCTTGATGCTTTGTCATGATGTAAAATCAGATCTACAAAATTATCTTATCTTTCTTAGGCCCAACATTTTATCCATATCCCAACTATATGTATACCTTTGGGTAAGACCGCTGTAATTCAAAATTTAAGGCAAATTCTTTATACGATATTTTCAACAATTGCAAAAATTCTAATTGCGTAAAATTCTCATTAATATTTCTTTTGATGACTGCAGAACAATCTAAATAACAGATAACGTTCAAAAGCGTCAGAATTTACCTACAAAGCAACTATTATAAATGAAATTCTATTATTCAAAACTTTCAAACAATTCTTTTGGTCGCTATTCGTAATTAAGTTAAAATTGAAGAATAATACTAAATTATTATTTATGGTGATACTGTTGAACATTAAAGCGCTTCCAAATTTATATGTTTTCTTATAATTGATGCTTTTGATTTTTGAACAGTATTTCATAAATGTGAATAATTAAAAGGTGATAAGTAATAATACTATAATAGGATTACGGTAAGATTACAGATGATAATTGCTAACATGTAATTATACACTAATATTTCAACTTTAATGTTGTTGATTAATAAAATCCAGGTGGTATACCGGTATATTTCCAGCCAAATCAAAGAGTCAATAAACAAATTCAATAAACAATACAACCGATATTTTAATATAGTTTAGCTAATGGATGGTATAAATTTAAATAAATAATTAAGCATATTGTTACCACAATACTAATTATTAATTTTATAGGAAATATTAGATTACTAACAAAAATATAGTATGTTTTTTTGATTAAACATATTTTTAATTACAATATGTTTTATATCAAGAATTAGATTGATGATCCACTGAAATATTTCTAAAACAGGTATTGAACACGATTTTTAGATGTGTACATGTAAAACATGGTAAAATTCAATATAAGAACGAAAAATGGCTGAAATACGAATTGACTGCAAATGTCATTGCTAACTGTTTAAATCCTGGGGTTTCATTGCTTGTCTGACAAAAAAAGCTTTCTGTAGCATATTGTGACTGGCAAATGAAAAGTAGATCTAGAACGACAACCCCAATGCAAGAAGTCATGGTTTAAATTAGGAGAGCCCTACACATTAGTGGAATAATTATGGCTATAAAGTCTTGCTGTGTATATGATGGGATCAACAAGTTGTAGTGAATTACGAGCTGTTAAAATCGAATTAAACTGCTACCGCAGTTATCTCTCGAAGTTAATTGAACAAATGGAACGACGTTTATGGTAAAAGCAATAGTGAGTACCAGACAAAGTTCCAATATTTCTGAAAGATACATTATTATAGCTCGAATGGGACGTTCTGCTGCATCCAGCGTACTCACTAAAATGCCGAATAGGTGCGAAAATGGATCAATCGTTACCAAACCAACATCGTCCTTTCCTCATGGCGTCGCTATATATTGTACCAATTTACCTAAAGGCATTTTTAAAGTAAAAGAAATTGACCAGAATATATGGAAGCACCTAATATATATAAAACATGAATTCAAGAATACCTACCGCAAACCTGAAAAATATTGTTAGTTGAATGAACATCATCATGAAAGTCGCCCAAAAGTTTAAAATAGAAATTGTTTTAAAAAAATGTAAAAATCTTTAAATTAATATGTTAATTTTCAAGAAAACGGTGTTAATAAGATAAAATAATATATTTTTTATTTGAGACATATTTTTAAATGATTATTTATATGCTTATCATTACATGTATGTTATATTTATATTAACGAATGTTGATGTATTAATTTCCTTAATATAATTTTTTTATGTTTATCTATGGAAATACATTAATTGAGCAAAATGAAAAGTCTATATATATTTGAAATACGAAGGGATTTATTTCACAATTAAAATGTTGTTAATGAACAACCCACATTTTTATGTCGCATCCATATTTTTGCTGTAAATTTAAATTTGCTTCATTTTTAGCTTTAATAATTCTATTTGTTATTAAATTTGAAAAAATAAAATCTTACTTCTGAATGATTGCGTGATTTAATAACCTTAGCGTTTAATTTAAGAGTATTAAATACTGTTTACATTCCTTTTCTATAGTATAGCAATGTCAATTCGACGTCATTAGGTATAACCAAATCCCTGTTAATTATATTGAGACAAGGTATACAGCGTGATTGTGAATTTAATTACCTTCTAGGATAATTGTTCCGCTAAGATTAAGTACACTGTCAACTATGACAAGGGTCAAGAAATAGCAATGCATAGTTACAATACGTTTGAATTATTTACTTTTTGAAGTGTGTTTATGTTAGTTATTATTACTATTAAATTATAGATATTAGTATTGGGTTATTAAGATTTGGATATTTATTTGATCATATGTATGGTTTTTTAACACGGGAAGTCACAGATTAACTTTATATAAGATAAAATATAGTTTCAGAGAAATTTAATTTAATTTATCAAGTAATACATAAGACTAAACTTCTTCTTACTTTTCTTTAACTTTTGTCCAACCTTTTTAGGATGCTCAGAGGTCGATATTATTAATTATAATAATTTAAATATTTATGTATATTGTTTCGTATGAAATTTTATACTACATTGCATGCATTTATTCATCTTTCATTTTATTTCAGCTGCCATTTATCTTAGTTCTTTTCATTTGGTAGATAACTAAAATTGACGCGATTAGAGGGATTTAATTTTACTTGCTTTATAAATGTTAGGACGCCATTTCTCAACAGAATAAAAGGAGTCGAATTTCCAGATCATATTATTTTTTATAATGATAATGATAGCGATAACGATAACGATAACGATAACGATAACGATAACGATAACGATAACGATAACGATAACGATAACGACAACCACACCGACAACGACAACGACAACGACATTAAGAAGTTTATTGAATTATTAGTAGATATCTACAATAGAATATGGAAAGAAGAATTAACCTATATGCATAAAAGGAAAAATAGTATGTAAAATTGCAGTACGAAAAAACTAGATATGGTCTATCCAAGGTAGCAGTAAACAGTGAACTATAATGTTAAAATACAGTATACTTTATAACATTTTTGTTTCATTAGTTTATTTGTATTAGAGTGTTGTAATATATAACAGCTAAATTAAAGTAAAAGTCAAAATTAAATTCTGTAACATTGCTACGTTTTGACATCTCAAATTGAGATGACTTGAGTTCACTGCTATTTTGGATAGATTATTTGCCTTACGTTCATTGATTTGGAAATGTATTTGATATAGTAGGAAGGGAAATATTATGGGTTATCTTAGAACAAAAAAGGCTAGGTTAAAAAATTGTAAGAATGCGGAATGGCTGAAGTTTATGTTCAAACATATTTAATGAAATATAATAATTAAAGGATGAATAATAAAAAAATGTTAAATAGATAAAAACACTACACAGATAAAACTACACATAAAAACTATATAGAGGGTATAAGAATATAGAAAAATAGAAATGTATTATTACTTACAGAACATTTAAAAATGTTAATAAAATCAAAACGGAAATGGTGAAGTGGGTCCCAGGAAAAATTAATATAAAAATTAGTGATGCTAAAAAGAGAACAAATAAAATAATTTAAACATTTGGTTGTAGAAATCGAATATAATGTGACTAACATTAATGAAGAAAGAGCTTAAGGGCAGAATTGGAAAAACTATATATTAACACTAATATATATTAAATTAATTAAGAAAATTTGATATTTCAGTTGATTATTTAAGAATTGATAATTTGCGACAGGAACATAGAACCCTAATATTTAGTTGCGAAACATGGATATTGCAATGGAGGCAATAATCAAGCAATAAAAATTAAATATTTAGAAGAATTATAGATGTTAAAAGTAGACAGTATGAGAAGGAAAAATTATGCAGCAGTCAAATCGTAATCCTGTTAATTGATTACAGGTGCGCTGATATTTGAAATTAATATGAGAAATCTTTTTCAATATCAAATTTCTAATAAGGACTAAAACTCGTAACATATTAATTTATAGAGCGATGCGATGAAAATGCATGTAATGAAACTTTGTCACGCAAAACATGTCATCATTATCCAATTTTCAATTTAGTTTAAAATGAACTCAAAATTAATTCATGAGTATTTTCATTTGAATTCGAATGCAATGAGATGCAGCGCAATTCAGCGATTGAAATATATTATGTTGATTGCGCTGAATGAATTTAAATTAGCCTGAATAGAAATCAGCCTGGTTTGATGGAAATTAAACGTCGTAATATTAGAGGTTCTGCAACAGTCGTATGGAAGGCAACACATATATTAGATATCGAGTTTCTTATTAACTGAAATATAGAAAGCTGTATGTAAAGAAAGAAAAACTAAATTACTAAATACTATGTTAATGCAATCAGTGATTATATTAAAGAATTAATTGCAAGAATTTTTGTGATCATACAATATTACTGATATAACGGAAAACTATTTTTATAAAAAAGTTTTTTTATGTTTTAATATATTTTAGATGTATAGGTATATTTCAGTTCATTGATCTCTTATGACACCCTTTAGATTTAAATTTAAAATAAGATTTAAACGAGGGCGGTTTGATAAGTTAGTGACTTTTTGAAATTTCAGTGCAGTAAATTTAAATAAATCACTGCTGTCATCAGCTGCCATCTATTGATATATTACTGTGGCATTTCAAACAAGCTTCAAAATTTAGTTTGTTGATTTAGTTGACATCCATTGGTAGCAGATAACTTTTCGAATTTTAAAAAAATGAGAAAAAGTCATTTGAAACATTACTTTTTTACAAAAAAAAACATTACCGAAAGGAAGGAAAGACTTGAGGACTCTGTACCATCAATTTCAACGGTTTAAGCAATGTTTTACTAACTTTCGCTGTGGTTGTGGTATCAGCAGAAGTGACGACATATGCCTAGGTCGCCAAAAAGCGGCTGCCACGCCAGAAATTGTAAATAAAATCGAGTCTGCTGAGGCTGCAGGTTAATAAACTGAGAGAGTACATCATATTTTACATGAATATTTTGAGTATGAGGAAGCTACCCGTGCTATTCCGCGTAGTGCCAAGATTGCTCACACCCGACCATAAGCGCATCCATATGAGCTCTTCAAAGGATTGGATGATGATGTTCAGTTACAACCGAATGAGTTTTGGCGCCGTTTAAAAATATGGATACATCAGAAAATACTAGAGATTCCGGGTTTTGTCGAATAATGTTAGTTCTTTCAAGACAATGCAGAAGCGCACAATTGTGTAAATTCATAAATCAAAATTAATTTCAAAAATTCATAAATTAGGATATGAAAGGCTACCTCATCCAACATATTCTCTTTATTTCTCCCCCTATGTTGCAATATATCTATTATAGTTTTTGCTTAACGTTTAAACATTGCTTCTAGATTGTTTCTAGATTCTTTTAAAATAGATAACAATAACAATAATAATATATAATAAAATAATATCATATAAATAAAATAATTTATTATTGTTATTTAATAATTATTTAATATAATTATAAGTAATATAGTAATATAATAAATATTAATTAATATAATTGAAATGGAGGAATATTATTAGATTTTAATTAATATTAATTAATATAATTGAAATGGAGGAAGATTATTAGATTTTATATTTAATAAATTGTTATTTATGAATTAATTTACTTTTATTAATTACTGAATCTGGGATTGGTATTGGATATGACATTGGATTTTAGATCATTTTTAATAAGCAACAATGATGTAATATTTTTTTAAATGCATATAGTTATGTTACCTGATTTTTTATTTATTAAAAGTTACTTATTACAGACCTTAAATTAGGAAAATACATATTGATATATTTATCCCGTACTCGTCTTGCATATGTACAATATATTGAATAAGTACAATAAATATAATAGAAGAGTAGTAATAAATTAATTTCTAAATAAAAATTCTACTAAGTATATCTAAAGTAAGGTCTAAATTGAGCCTAAAATTATAAATTATATACTTGAAGCGTATGTGAAATGCATTTTATTGATAAAAAATCGTGAGATCAACTATTATGAGAACCTACTGCATATAATTTTATTCCATATTCTTGCAAAACAAATCGATATTGCACCGAAAGAATGGATGATTTTCGCACATCTTCAGCTTTTCCGTATATCAGACAAATCATGCTGCAACGATCTGAATAAGAGGTAATCAGAAGGTGCCATTTCTGGCGTATACGCAGGGTGCTGCCGAATTATCCGTTCAAACCTTTCAAATCTGTCATGCAAGATGCTATGAATAGTATATCGCTCAGTTTATTCAATTATTCAACACCGGTATAGATCTGCAGTAAAGCAAGTACTTTATATGCTAATGTAGAAGTTAATTAAGTGTTACAATCGTGTGTCCACAATAGCTTGTGAACACATTTATTTTGCTGAATTTTACAAATATGTACTATTGTACATTGGTAAAGTTGATGTATTTAAATCGTATTCAGTTTTAACAACCTAAAATTATTCATAATTTCAACTTAAGGACTCAAATATAAAAATTAAAATATATTTCGTTTTTAATTTGGTAGTCAAGTCCATCAGACATGAATTAAATAAGAGATATCAAAGCGAGTCTATTTCAAAATTTATAAGCTGCGTGACCACAGATTTGTAGAGATGGCTTAATTCTATTATGTCAGTCTAAAGTTTGTAAATTATTGTAGAGATATAACGCCGTACTGAATTTAATTAGCTTCCGAAACAATTTCTCGGTCAAGACTAAACAAACCGCTTGGAATGACAAGGGTCAGAGAAAGGAAAGAAACTTATTGACGCTCCTAGAACACATCTGTTTTCTGTAAGACATTACACGACAAGCTTTTAAATATATTACTTTACTTTACAAATTTATATGCATTCTTTTGTTTTGTTTTCATTCATTTAACTTAATTAATATGTAATATGTATTCAATTATATACTCAATTCTACCATATTTGATCTGATAATTCCAATTATGCCCATAGAACGATGATGACGATCTCAAAAGTATAGTACGTTAAATTTGAATGCACTATTCTTGCTAGGTTTGGCTCTATGTGAATGCTATTTATTTGCAAAACGCAAAAAGTCGTTTCAAAATAGATAAATCATCCTTTGATTATCTTTTCATTGATTTATAACGGAAATATAAATCCCATAAAATATATTTGAAAATATCACCAGAGGAGGGAAAATAATTTTACATGCGCTTTAAAAATAGTTTAGTTGTTTTCATGTTTCCTGTAGACAAAAACTTTAACTAATATATATTAACTGATCAATATAGGAAATAAGATTTACTATAATAATACTTTTATTGGTGTACCTATTACAAATTTAGTTTAGGTTTATGGAGATTATTAGAAACAAAACTTTTTTTATAGCTATACATCATGCAAGTCAATTTGTCCAATTTAAAATGAATACATTTTATTTTCAGTCTGATGATATAAGTTTTTTAATCGAATCTGATGTAAGTTGGCAAAAACATTATATTGGTCACACGAATTTTCCGGAATTATTTATGTTATATATATATATATATATATATATATATATATATATATATATATATATATTTTATTACATATTGAGTAAAGAAAAAACTAAAGTTTTAACAAAAGTTGGATCGCACTGGAATTAATAAGCAAAATCCAAATTTCAATTTAAATTTTAGTTTTTTAAATTTTAGTAGGTTTAGTTCAAATTCTGCGTGTTTATATACAAGCTTTGTACACTTCTAAGACGTAAGATATAGATCACTCTGGCTTAGGCGTGTTTAAAAAATTCTTATACTAGTTGCTTTCAAGGTGGCGATGGCTATCTAGTCATCAATCTCTGCACTAAATATCCCTATAATGTTAAAATTTTGTTGAAAGCTGGCGATTGTACCGGCAAGATATATGATGATATTCTGATGCTCCTCAAGCCCTGACTTATATTATACATGATTATATGTAAAAACGCACTCGCGGTCTTGGGACATAAAAGTGTTTGACAGCAAGATGCTGGTCATAATAAAAACTTATTCATTGAGTATGATGTTAATTCGTAGTAATCTGGTCAATGATGAGAATGAAAAGACCATCTGAATATTACAATTTTGTTGGTTAATCATAATGGAACTTCCCTCATGTATGCCTGTAGGAAGTAGGCAGTCCGGATTGCAAGTACTTTTGATGTAAAATAATGTAAACAATGATTTCATCAAATCAAATGTCCATGTTTTATGATCGTTGAAAAACTTTTTCCGCCGTTTAGCGTTGACTTTCTTTATAAAGTGTTTTGCAATCGTAACCCCTCCATAAATATTAGCTTTGTGGAGCTTCTACCATAACATACTGTTTTTTTCGAGATAGTTTAACTCAAATAAGTGTTGAGTTCTGCAGTCATTTTTGCCGCGTTAGTTTTATATCACCGGTCCTTGTCAGTTAACTTTGGGTTTCGTCTACTATCCTTATTCGCTGATGTTTTGCTAGGTTTTGGGTAGGTTGTGATTACCCTGGATATTGTTGTTCGCCAATAATTATACAATTTAGTCGGCTTCCATTAACCAAGCATTGACATGCAAGCAGTGAACAAGTGCCGACATGTATTAAGATATATATAATTTTTATTATTTGATCTCCTATATTTATTGTTTCTCAATATATAATTATGTTATCTAAACCAATAATGTATGTAGCATCTTAAGATAATTATTTCTTAACCAACTCATAATATGTATTATTATACTCATATTCATATTATGTACTATATAATATGTATTATATAATATGTATTATATAATATGTATTATATAATATGTATTATATAATATGTATTATATAATATGTATTATATAATATGTATTATAATATATATTATAATGTGTGATACATGCTATTGGCAGATATTCCCTTTCGGAATATTCGAAGAATAACATTTCACGCGCATTCAAAAATACAAAGGCCGCAACTTTTCCAACCGGCTATTGTGTTTTCAGTTGCATGGCGTAAAAATTTCTGTTTATTACAGCTAAATAGGACCAAATAGTATTTTGAATCGCAAACACGCTGTTGTTTTCGATGGTTTGCGAGCTTACGGTGGCACACATTTCATGTAAAGGGTTCACATATCCAAATATCCCTTTAAAATTTAGCTAGCGCTTTACTTTGTTATTTTTACGATGGTAATTATATTTTGTAATGTTGATTTAACTCTCACATATAATTATTTTCAATATATTAAATATTCCCTGAACTAAACTGAAATTAAGTAACGTTTAAACACAAATATATATACATGGTTAAAACACTAAGTCAATATTTTTGTCAGCAATATCTGAAGATATCAATATTAATGTTATCAAATCTGCAGAAAGGTTTATTGAAATATATGACACTTTGATTTATATGTTTTTAGTCTTATATTAATGGCATCTATAAATTAGGATTTAAAGTAATTAGTTAAAATGTTTGACTTAGTAGCGGCAGCGTCCAAAATGTAAGTGTGGAAAATCCTACAAGGAAAATGATCTCAGTCAGGCCAGTAACCAGTATGGGTAAGACACGTTAAGCAATAAGTCTAGTTCGAAAAACAGTGTTATACTCAGTGCGTTATGCACTTCACAAATATGTTGGATATGTTAGATGTATGAGTTATAATTTATAGATTTTTTTTACAACGTGTAGTTATTTTTGTTTTTTCTATGACCTTATACAGATATAATGAGAAAAAAACGTCGTAGCTTTATGCTTCCAACGTTTTGAACTTTTATCCTGTAAAGAGTATTGTATGCACATGGTAGTGGAATGGTAATAATGGCTAGAGTCCCGAGCTGACTTAAGCAATTTCAAAAAGTTCATAATATACCGTTTTATGTCCCATCCGACAGGGGTGGTTTTGGACAAACGCGTACTGCTGCAAGTTGTTTTCTTCTATTTGAGTTTTATTAAGTTTACGTCTAAGCACGCAGGAGTAGAAGTACTCACACACTTTCGATTTAACTAATATTTGGAATTATACTCGTTATGGGTTCTGGATATATATTATGGTAGATCAATTCCTTGGAGATGTAGTACGCAACATTTTGTTTTGGAACCACTGAAAACTGTTAAATAATATTTGACAAAAGTACTTCATAGTTGGATTCCGTAGAACCAAAAATCCTATTGATTTGTACTGCAATATCTTTTTATATAAGAATAGCTTCGATTTGCTTCCGAGAAGTCAATATATCTGGTTTGGTTAAGTTGTGTTCATTTAATCTGTATGGGTTTCTTCTAAGTTAGACATCGGTTTAAAATGCAAGGTCTTCTAGCATATTTTAAGGTAACAGGTGAATTAAAAAAACCCCGGCCTGACACATAGATGACGCTACTAGAATTAAATCCACATATTTTTTAGTTAGCCCTAATCCTCAAAGGATACGATAAATCAACTATCAAGGATTGGTAGGCTAAGTTTAGACGTGGTGAAATAAGCACCGAAAACGGTGAGCGCAGTTGACACCCAAGAGAGGTTTTAAACATTTGAAAAATCCACAAAATGATTTTGAGTGACCGTAACAATTTGAATAAAAACAAAATGAAACACAATTTGTACAAAATTGAATAAAATAGCAGACACTTTAAAGATATCAACTGAATGTGCATATCATATCTTTCACGAATATTTGTGTATGAGAAAGCTCTGTGAAAAGTAAGTGCTGCGCGAGCTCACTTTTGACCAAAAACAACGACGAGTTGATGATTCGGAGCAGTGTTTGACGATGAATAAGCATAATAAACCCGAGTTTCGCGTCGATATGTGACAATGGATGAAACATGGTTCCATCATTTCACTCCGAAGTTCAATCGACAGTCATCCGAGTGAACTACACAGGATGAACCCGCTCTAAAGCGTGAGAAGACGCAACAGTCGGCTGGCAAGGTTATGGCGTCTGTAATTAGGGATGCGCATGGAATAATTTTCATTAACTACCTCGAAAAGGAAGGACCATCAACAGCGACTATTGCATAGCTTTATTGGACTGTTTGAAGGACGAAATCGCCGGCAAACGGTCGCATTTGAAGAAAAAGTAAGTGCTGCTTCTCCAGGACAATGCACCGTGTCACAAGTCAGTGAAAACGATGGCAAAAACCCATGAATTGGGCTTCGAATTGCTTCGTTATCCACCGTATTCCCCAGGTCTACCTCCAGCGGCTATTTCCTGTTCTCAGATCTCAAAAGAATGCTCGCTGGGAAGACCTTTTCGTCGAATGAAGAGGTGATCGCCGAAACTGAGGCCTATTTTGAAGCAAAGGACAAATTGTACTACAAAAATGGAATCGAAAGTTGGAGGTTACTATAATCAGTGGGGAATTATGTTGAATAGAAAAAAATAATTTTGCCAAAAAATGTGTTTTACTATGTTAGGCCGGGGACTTTTCAATTGACTTGTTATTAAACTTGATTAAACTATTAAAAACTAGCTGACCCGACAGACTTCGTCCTGTCAAAAAGATTTGTAATGTGGCAGTTTTTGTGCCTACGTATTTTAAAAAATTCTCCTGAACAGAACCATCACCCTGGTGATAGGGCGTTGTGAATAAAAAATAATTAAATAAAACATATATAAGGATTGAAAAGTAAGTAATCGCTTTATTGTTAATCATGTGAATCATAATTATTATTATTATTATCATTATATTGCTTTGTGGTATACGATGTTTTTTGTTTGATTACCTGGCGCATAGATAAACAAATCTGATGGTTTTCCAACACGGGAACAGGCAACATACAATTGACCATGTGAGAAACATGGGTTTTCTAGATTAATACCACAAACACTTAATGATTGCCCCTGGGACTTGTTTATAGTCATAGCAAAAGCAAGCCGTCAACATGTCTATAGGAAATTTGCCATTACCAATGTCAATGAGTTGTTTAGAGAATATGTTTCCAGATTGGTCATTTTGCAACTCGACACGCATATTCTTGCTTAAATGAAGTACTTTAAGATGTTTCCACAAATTGGAGGACTTTAGACATGCATTGAGTTCATCAGCTGGCGTTGATCGTGGAATCACTGGCAATGTTTGACGAAAATCTCCTGCTAATAAAATCATTGCACCACCAAATCGGTTATTATTGCTACGTAGATCTTTTAAGGTTCTGTCTAAAGCCTCCAAAGATTTTTTATGTGCCATCGTGCATTCATCCCAAACAATCAATTTACATTGCTGCAAAACCTTTGCCATTGCAGAGTTCTTCGAAACGTTGCAGGTTGGAGTTTCATTGCTTTGCATATTTAATGGCAATTTTAGTGCTGAATGGGCTGTTCGACCACCTTCAAGCAAAGTTGCTGCGATTCCCGACGAAGCGAGTGCAAGTGCAATTTTATTTTGTGAGCGAATTGTTGCTAATATTAATGAAATAAAAAAAGTTTTTCCTGTACCACCAGGTGCATCTAAGAAATAAATCCCTCCAGTTTCATCATTTGTTACTTTCATAAGAGTTTCAAATACATACTTCTGTTGTTCATTTAACAGTGGAAGATTTGTTTGAATTTATTCTTTCAAAGCGTTGAGATCATACAGTCTTTCTCGATGCAACTCTTGGTTAAAAGCGTCATGCATTGGACGATTGGGCGCGGTCAGGCCTAATTGAATTAATAGTTTGTTTGACATTATCAAGCACATGTCCTCAATTGAAATCAATGCTTCATTGTAAATTTCTTCACTGATTTGTATATTTGGATTTCCCATTCTATTCCGTATTTGATACAAAATATCATCACACATATAATCTTTGTACTTAATCCACAAATCAATTGGGTTTGATGGGAAGCATGTAGATATGATTATAGAAAACAATGTTCGTATTTGATGAGTGTGTGATGATATTACAGCATCATTGAGAGTTTGATCCCAATGAGCGTCATTTTCAAGCAATTGCAAACGTTGACAGGCTTCTCTGTAGGATCCACACAATTCACCATCAACAGTTCGTAACTGTTGGAATGATGTTGGGCCATGTACATTGACTAATAGCAGTCGTAAATAAAAACATTCATCATTGCTTGGATGTACTGAATAAATCCGGCCAATCGCATCGGTGGAATATACATCTGTATATCCTGGAACTGGTTTTCCTTGTTTCCGTCGTATAAATCTCCTTGAGGATTGATTCCAGGTATAATATTTTGGCATTTCAGAATATAGCAATGTTTGTGCGAAATCATCGTTTTGGCATGTCTCAAAAAAACTGGTTAATGTAGTAGATGGTGGCTGAGCAGCTCTTTGTACTGCGTTCTGTGCTGTAAAATACACTCTTTGTCCATTTTCTAAATGCACAGCTAAGTGAACAACAGAAGGGTGTCTCTCATGAATAGGAAAAGAAAATATTCGCCAAACTGCTTCATTACTACTGACATAGCGGCCCATTTGGTATTGGGTAACTTCATCATTAGAATTCTCTGCACCAATTCCAATCACAGCCATATCACTCCCTTTGGTTACATATTTGCAAATGTATTTAATCGATTTCACTGAATGGCAAGATTCAACGTTGATGTGTGCTTTGAATGTCTTTGATAAAATGGGTGAATATGGAACAATCCAACGATTATCTATTTCAATATCTTGTTAATTTAATTTGACAATTGTTGATTTTCCATTGTCTGCTGTCGATCTGCGACGATACAATGGATAACCGTCATTACCAGTAATTGTTTCCGATATTAATGTCCGTGGATATCGTTTTGAACATTTACCATCCATCATACACGGTGAATTTTGATTAAGAGTTCCACAGGGACCATGTATCATGTTTTTGATAACTACCTCATGCAATCCAGGATCTACTTATACATTAGGGATTTCAGCTGATATCACTGCATCAACTTCAGTTGGCCTTATCTTTTCAACCAACCAAATCAAAATGTGTGCATGTGGCAATCCTCGTTTCTGCCACTCCACAGAATACATCCAGCAGCGTGTCTCACCAAACACATTATGTTTTACGATGAAATTCATTAAAGATTTCAACTTTTGTCTAAAGACTCTGGCTGTAATATCATGACGATCAATGGATGATTTCCCAGGTAATAACTCCTGCTTAATTTCTATCCATTGCGGATTGAATGTAAATGTGATGAACAAATCTGCTGTACCATAATGACGAACATACGACATGGCATCTTGAGCATATTCGTGCATATGCCGAGGGCTTCCGATGTATGTTGCTGGAAGAATAGTCATCCGACCGACATTCTGTGCATTTCCATCAGTATTAATCGCATCTCGAAGGTGAATATACTCTTCAGATCGGAGTTTGGTTTGATTCAACCTGATGAATGTTAATCTCTCCGTTTCAATTTTAACATACATGTCATCAACATATTTGTGATATAATCGCCGACATTTCAATATGTGATTATCTGCATTTTCCCGAATCATTAGGCGGTATGAATAATAGTTCATTGAACTGACTTTTTTGTTGGTTTCAGAACCTGTAAACAGATTTTGTTTTAATAACATTCAAATATAAAATTAAAATACATAATATAGTGACTGAGATATTATCGCCATAGCTAAACTAATATTTTAGTTACCTGTAATGGGATTTATCATTTTTATTGATAAATCGTAGCCATCTTCACCTTGCCAAAATATAATGGGATATTGCAGTGCATCATATGAGCGGTGTGTTTCCTTTATAGGTTGTAATTGAAAATTCCGACGATGTAAAACAATATCACGGGATTCCAAGTTTTCTCCAACTACAACGATAGCAACTTCATCAATAGTTGGTGCATTAAAACGTCTTGTATGTTGACCTGCAGGTGTTTTATCAGCTCTGATTACAATTTTGTGATTATCGGATGGCATCAGATCCAGGGCAGTTTTAAACAATATAATCAATTGATTGTGTTGATGAAATAAAGTTTGTAATTGTTCTACAATAGACCTTTTTACTAAATTGTTATGTGCACAACGCAGATCAATTTCTTGTGGTGAATTGCCCATAAAATAAATTTGCAGGAATTTGTTGTCGCTATCTGACACTGGTAACAGTGAACCTGCTCTGTGATATATTTGCCCTTGTATCTGTAAATAAAAAAAATATTATGGTGTGGTATAAATTAATGGATTGTCAATGATCAAACTTAAATAATATTTGATCTTAAAAAGTATATATTTAGTTTTAACTAATATCTATCAAATATAAAATATAATAAAAGTGTCACTGAAACTGAATCACCATATAATATGATGACTAAGTGATATATTTCGTAATGATTAAGAAATTGAAGATTAGTAACACATCTTAACTTTGGTGACAGAAAATTTTGTTCGCTAAAATAATTATGAGTAACTGCTATAATACATACCTTGAAAGTTGGCATAAAATTTTCCCGAACTGCATTTGTTGCCCCAAATGAAGTCATTTGAAAGCAATTGTTATATTGTTGAATATGTGTCAAAAAGTGTATAGAATCTGTTCCTATTCCTGAAACCAATGAGTACAATGGTTCTGGTGGTGGATCCAATTGTATCAATTTCACTTTACCATTTGCGCAACACAATCCATTGGCTTCGTTTTTGTATTTTAATGCCTTACAGTGTGAGCAAACCAAGTTCATAGAACCAATAACAACACATTGGTAGTTACTGTAGTCAATTGACACATCGTAACTGAAAGCAGCTGGATTCAAACTTGCGCGATTATTAGTTGAATGTCGCGCTCGCGCTTCACGCGAATCAAATATAAATTATTTTTTCACTAATCACGAACTAAACAAACACTAACTAACTAAACACTCTGCACAAAACACGATATACGAATTTGTTTCGTGTATCACTTGACAATTCATCTGTCATCTGTCAAAAGTCATCTGTAACAGACAACTTTTTTTTTTAAATTTGATATGACTTGAACTCAAATCCTTTTAAGCCGTACAAATTGTTTTATTTATTTAAAATTTGAACTAAATTTTAAACAAATAAAAAATTTTAAATAAATAAAACAATTCGTACGGATTAAAAGGATTTGAGTTCAAGTCATATCAAATTTAAAAAAAAAAGTTGTCTGTTACAGATGACTTTTGACAGATGACAGATGAATTGTCAACTGATACACGAAACAAATTCAAACAAAAAGGGCTATTTTTAGGGTTTTTCCAGCAATAATTCTAATTTTTCTCGCCGTAAAAACCATCCCTGAACTTCAACGAACATTTTAAAAAAAGATTTGGCCAAATTGGTCCAGGCGTTGTTGAGTTATGCGCTTAGGAACATATTTTGCGATTCATTTTTATATATAAGATTACTTGATGCTATTAAGGCCTCGTGATGATAAAATTGCCATGTCTGCGTATGTTGCTATAGTAATGATTTTGGTAGCAAATACATATAGGAGACAATACTGGACAATACACAATAGTATAAGTGTACTATGGTCTTATTTGGTTTACTCATTTTCGGACGAAGTTCAAATTTATATGCTGGAATAGAATATTATTAAATTATTCTAATTAATGTATCCTCTTGATGTAGAGTTTCAGGTAATAGACTGATAGGCCGATATGAGGTCTTTTCTTCTCTTGCTTGATTTTATTTGGCTTGATTTCTGATCCATTCTGTGTTCTGTGTGTCTGTTTTTATTACTAAATTTTTTATAGTCAGTTCCGCTATTATCCAAACGCCAAATAAGTATTTCATTTATTACATTGCATTGAATATAAATGTCGTCTTTTGTATTAATAAATATTTTGTATGATACAACTATGACGATAATTACATTATAAATTGATTCCTATGTTTTAGAAATATTTTCCTTGTTGCAAGTCGAAAGAAAATATTCTTATTATAAATATAATTTCAAACTCGAAGAAAAATGCACAGGAAAATGTTTTTAATAAACAGATTAAAGAATATTGTTTCAGCAACTCTCGTAAATATATTAATGTTTTATATGATACAAATTAAGCGAGAAAATTATTTTTGTAAATAAAATCATTAAACGAATAACATATAAAAACGTACAACATAAACGAATAATAAATATTGAATACGATATTCTGCCTAATATGTCCGAAATGAGTTTTTTTTCTATCCAATTATGATTTCCATCTATAGATATATGAATGCATCTAAATCAAATCGAATATCGTTATATTATTTTTTGATAGAATCGGTTTCAGTCAGCGGAATAAACAAACATCCTCACTCGAAAAATAAAGTATATGTATTGAAATACGATCTAGAATTGAATTCACTCGTTTTGGGAATATCTGAGATATTTTATCTTTGTAGAGAAGTTACGGTAAATCGGGATAAATCTAAAGTAATACTGTGTTTGGTAAAGATATACATAATTTTAATATTTTCGCAGATGAAATGTTGCCTTTTACGTATTGAATGTTGCTTTATTAAATAGTAGCTTATTTTTTATTACAGAATATGTTTATTACACTTGCTTGTTTACCAAAGTAAGAATAGTTTAGTTTAGAATATTTATATTGTAAATGGGCGTTTTAGCAAAGGTGCAGTTAAATTGAAAACTTAAATCTATGCATATTTAAGTTGTGATTATGTTCACTGACTAAAATTTATGTATTAAACGTATAATTTATGCATTATACTTGTTTACTTATTACTTGTTATATAATTATTTTTGTTGATTTATCTTTCAAATAGCTAAAAATATTATATTCATATTCTCTTTATTTGCAAAAATAGTTTCCTAATCTTATTTATCAATTTGTAGACATTTGCTAGTACAGGAGCACGTACGATCTGAACTTTTTCCGCGCAGCTTTAATATTTTACAATTTTAAGTCTTTACAAATGTAAAGGCTCAATCGCTGCTCGAAAAATTTTAAAAATAAACCTGTTTGCTTGTTTTAATAACTCTCGCAAATATTTGATATTTTATGAGATATCCATAGATACAAATTGAGCGAGTTAATTAATTGAGTAAATAAAATTTTTAAACGAATAACATAAAAATGAACATATAAAAACATAAATAAATGATATATGTTAAATGTGACATTTTGCCTAATATATTCAAAAGCAGTTTTTGTCGATGCTATCCAGTCATGATTTTTATCTATATCTATATGAATGCATCCAAATCAAATCGAAGCCGACATGGTTGGCGCAGTGGTCAAGGCGACAAGACGGTCCACCCAGTATTGCGATCCTTAATGTTTTTATAGGCAACAGTGGACAATCCGACAAGGAATAACCATTCCAGTTACGTCAGTAACCAGGCTGGGTAAGACTGGATGTTTTCTGGGATGGTCTCTAAGTTGGTTAGTGGTCAGTCGATAGGTTTAATGCCGAAGACTGTGGTTCGGAGCCTACGTTAAACAGTAGGTCCTACACAGATAAATCGTCGTTGGTAAAAAGACTTTAAAATATAGAAAAAAAATCAAACCCAATATTGTTATATTATTTTTTGGGAGAATGGGTTTCGGAATCGGTCCGCGGAATAAACAAAAGGAGCAAAATGAGCAATAAAGTTTATGTATCGAGTTATGATCTAGAATTGATTTTACTCGTTTTGGGAATATTTGAGGTACTTTATCTTTGTAGAAAAGTTACGGCAAATCGAAATAAGTCTGGAATATTATTGAGTTTGGTAAATATATACACAGTTATTATTTTCCCAGTTCAAATATTGTCTTTTAGTAATTTAATGTTATTATATTAAAAATTACCTTATTTTCATTACAGAATATGTTTAATGAAATTCTATTGTAAATAGGAATGTTTTAATGCTTAAATTGAAATTAAAAAAATAAAATGAATAAATTAAAAAGTGTAATGTATGCATATTTATGCATTTGTTATATTTATATATTTGTTATATAATTATTTTTGATGATATATTTTATTTTTTAACACAGCTAAAATATTCTGTTCTTTTCTAACGACTTCCTCAAATAATATAAAGTTCATAAACAGTTAAAAAATCAAATTCAACATTTACTTGTAAACAACATTATCTGTTACATTTCTTTGAAGAACTCAAATCCCCATACATTCCAATTTATTGTTTGTGATATTGGATGTAGTCCACTGGATTTACAGAAATCTTGTTGATAAGTTGATAAGATGAAAGAAATTGACAACCACGAAAATGATGTTGACGGATTCGATCCATCCCCCAACATTACAAGTTAAGCATAATTTGTCGTTAATATCTATGTCATATATAGTTCTACCATAAAATGCAACTCTTCAGATTTCTTTGCGGCATCCTCCTTGGGCAATTGTCTTATCTCTGTGACAAGTAGCTCTGTGGGTTTATTTGTTCTTATAGAACAATAATATGAAAAATTGATAAAAATTGCTTGAAGAGAAACGTGACTATATGTAGTTGTTGATAACATGAGAGCAGATTAAAAAACACACAATAATTATACAATTATATCATAAGTTTAATAAGTAATTTTTATGATGGCGACATGCCACACTTTTAATCATTTGATATTAGGTTTACATACAATTGTAAAAAGGTATATATGATAGAAATAAATAACACAGTTATCATAAAGAGCTAAACAGCTCGAATAATGTATGAAGTAAACGTGACTCAACAAGAAAAAATATGCTGGGATTGCTTGGAATTTACTAAGAAAAAAATATTACCAAAGGGTCTACGTTACGGAAAACCCTGATAACACCTGCAGAGGGAAGAAATTTACTGCTGATAAATGTTGAAATTATACACCTACTTCCGTAGGTAATGATAAGAAAGATATATGCTTATTTCAAGCTTATATATATATATATATATATATACAGAAAAAGGGCATAAGAATTAATTGATCATTTCTACTGCATTAGCTTCCTATTAATGACTCGAATAATTTTTACGTTTAAATCAACTTCTATTTTACCTAATTTTAAATATACTATATATAATAGTTTAATTATTTATTTATTTTTGGTATATTTTGTAGCCTATTTTTTTACCAACTATGGTTTATCTAGACTGGACCTATTAATTAACATGGGATCTACAGCCGATCTTGTTCAGCCTTTTTGCTATTGGGATTAATTTCTTTGTCGAGTTTTAAACTTTTGTCTTTTGGACAGTCACAATTATAAAGAATAACAAACATAAATCTATGACCACGTCTCAATAGGATTCGGACCCGTGACTATCGCAACAGTATGAGGACAGTCCTATCGACTTGACCACCGTACCAACCAAGGCGGTTATATTTATTTTATGTTCATCACGAAGCAAAACAGACAAATACAGAAACAGGGATATAGAAAAGGAGAAATCTAATTTCTTATTCAAATAAAGGATGTGTGTTTCAGTGTTTATAGAATTTTTATTGGAATCGTGATATTTGTTTATTTGGGTAAAAAATGTCTTTTTGAAATTCATAGGATAGTTGATATTCATATGCTTCAGGCCAGTGATTTTAGTACATTTTCTTATAAATTTGAGTTTTTGTTTTCGAAAAATGTGCAAATTATTATTTTTGCAATATTTTTCATGCTCAGAAAATACAGTTATTTTATATTCTTAGTACAACAGGAATTTCGCTCTGAAGAAACTGAAATCTTTTAAGTATAATCAATTAGTTCAGTTCAGCGGGTGCAAGTTTTCTTAATAAATATGAATAATGTCTAGTGATTATAGCAGAAGGGGTAAAACAATATTTTGGTATCGAAAAGTTGACTGTTTTTATATCATTGTTCAGCTCAACTGCTTTAATTTTAACGTTTTTATAAGACCTTTTATTAAATACGCTTATGTTAATAGAAGCTTAACTATAATATAATTAATTAATACTTTTCTTGTGTGCTTGAATGTTTTTCCAAATTAAAATTAGTTAGAGTAACAATACACATTAGAGTAGCTCAAACTGTAGTTAATAGTAACATTTTAGTAATACTTTAGGGACCGTCATGCGGTTTGATTCGCTTCAATCTTCTAATTTTTTGCACGTTGAGTAGTAGTTTTAATGCTTCCAGGTTGATATGATTTAGTAAATTTATTTCATATTGTATAACGAAACCTTCGATAAATTCGGTTCATTTGATTTTGGGGTCATCGCGCAGTTCTTCGTTGGTAACGTAGCAATAAGCATTGGTAATTAAGCGATGAGCTTTGTTTTGATAGCGTCGGATTACTAGTTGTTTAATTTTGAGTCTTATCTGCTCAGCGTTTTGTCTAACACAATGTTTCTAATTTAGTATAACATTAAATACAGACTTTGAGGCATGTCGAATTTTACATAGTGGAATAACGGTCTACAAAATACCCAGAAATATAATGCCTGATGTTGAACACGGGCGGGGTGCCAGCAGCGTCAACTAGAACCCGATACGAATAGCTGGCAACCCCAAAACATTTATCTGGGATTTTAATGAAGGGTATTTCAGATCATTCAGTAACCGACCATCGTTTGATTTAGACGTGCCACCATCGACTGCCAAAGCCTCGTCTCCAGGTAACACCACTGCCATATTTTTTTATCTATTTTGTATTTTCCACATTTTTATATTACTTCAATAAATAACGGTCACATAATGTAAACACCACTGTTTCATTTCGTTTTACCTCCATTCATCGAAACCCTAAAATAGTTATATTTGATATTTGTTGGGTTTCTTTCTTTCATAATTTTCATTCTATGAAAAGCACTAAGGAAAAAACTCCACTTATCCAATTAAACAAAAATTTTCCAAAAAACTTATCAGCTGATTTATAAAGAAATTCGTAGACACTAAATTGTATTTTGAATTATGTTACTCATTTGAATGACGTCTTTGCCCTTCAATAATAAAAGACGTTCCCGGATAAATAATATATAAGTAATAAGATTTTGAATATCTAATTAACAACTTCCATTCGGTATTACATAATTTCTTTACTGTTTTTGTCGTTTCTGGAATTTGATATCTGATTTAGAGTTTAGTAATTTGCAGATAAGATACATCAACATAAAATTACTACTATACTGGAGCTTAAAGAATGCCGTAATGGAGCTACAACTTGTTTTTGTTGATAATTTTTATCTAGAAATTAGTTGAGTTTGGATAAATAAGTCGTCAAAGTAACAAAAAAACTCAAATCTTATTCACCCTGTAGATTCAATTCTAAAATGTATTTTATAATTTCGTCGATTTTTGTAATTTTATTTGAACATTTAAATTAAAAAATAAAACGAAAACATTAAGGGTTATCCTCGAAAATAACATACATTTCCTAAATGATGAAATATTGAAATTATGTATCTGAAACGGATAAGATATCGTGGCCTGACTCTACCGGATTCTTTTTATACTTTCTCCGAAAATAATATTATCTCAGTTATCCTTTAAACGGCAAAATTCAATTTTGGTTAGGATTTCAATATATTCATTTTCTGTATCTATAAATATACTATTCCAAAAAATAATTTGGCATTAATTTTTTTTCATAATATGCTTTATTTGGTTGCCTTATTTGAAGAAATAATTAATTATATTATATTACGCCTCAGTATCTAATGCAGTTTTGAAAACATAACCTTTTATTAATTTTTAATATAACTATTTGTTAATTAAATTTGTTATTTTTTAGTTTTATTAATTTATACTTCTGAGACTTATGACTTAGACTAATGAGTTGAACTAATGAAATTCCAATCTTATTCTATCAATTATGATGTCAAACAAGCGTATGCAAATTTTGAAAAATCTGTCTCACTACAATATTATACCATATCATCAGCATCTAGACGATAATTATTAACAAAAATCATCAATATTTCAGTTAATATGCTCATGACGACAACCATTATAGTGTGATAAAAATGTTGTAGTGGTAAGCTACTATCGTTTTAATAGTGAAAAACATTAGACATTGATATAATAATTGCTATATTTACGGTATACACTAAGAATAATTACCGGCGGCCTACATAATTAATCTATATTAATGTAAACAATTGTTATCAAACCTAACTTAATTGTTAAATCCAGTGGTTTTGATATTTCTTTATATAAAATAACATTATTCGATATAGCATTATTGAGCTAGTGTAGAGATGCTAATTATACAATTCTCTCAACATTGCATTTTATACATTCATACATTCGTTGACTGATTCTCAAGTATTTCAAATGTTGTGCAAGATCAATTCCAATTGTCGGTATTGGGTTCAACAGTTTCATAGGTACGATTTTAATGGCAATGATAAAGAAAGGCTAGGAGGCCCAAAAATGTTGAATGAATACAATTAATTTCAATACCTATTGTACAAAAATCTAGCTCAAACTCTCAAAGAATTTTCAAAAAGTTCAGCAGCTGATGTATCAGCTGTTTCTACATGTTTACATATTAGAAAAAGGCTCAATATGAGGGAAAATACTAGGTGATGAATTGACTGAAAATTCTATGGAATGCTATTCCGAAAGGTTTCAATATTCCGGTTTCATTACTTGCCGCGTAAAAAGAAGAGTTTTTTCGGCGTATTGTGTATTTTATAAGTTTTTAATTTAATTCTCAAGTTATTCTAGATATTCTTTTCGTTGCATTGATGGAAATATTTTGATGATGATTTTATTCATGGATTCTTGAAAGACCTCGTATATGTTGTATCTATCTGAAGTTTAGAGAAATATATATCTCGGTCAAAATTTTTATGACGACTATAAACGATCTATTATATTATATCTTTCACGAAGAATAAAACCATTAGTTTTTATCATCCAGTTCACGGTCTACTTTCGAACTTTATGTACTTGATTTCTACCTGTTCGAGGGTTAAAGAAAATTATTTTTGCCATATTCATTAAATAGTATTTAATTCTTGGTTTGTTTTCCTTGAGGCACGATCTCAGATTAATGCGGATTTTTTACATACTGTGAATATTTCAAATTTTTCAAATCCTAGCTATTAGCAAATATGAAAACTTGTTTTGTTGACATTTAATTAATACTCGTTAAGTGTCTATTATATTATTGAATTAAATGTTTTCCAAGTTAAAAATGAACAATAGTTGATAAATCCATATAGAATTTGTTGCGTTTAAAAATCGCTAGATGTTGAATATCCTCATCAATTCATATCTGTCGCTTGATAATTGTATACTTTTCAACCAATATGCTCTTGATGGAGATGCAGGACTTCACATTTTTCATTCCCCGTTACTCCCTTCATTCAAAAAGTAGATTTTATCAAGTCTTTGGAAAATCTCTTCTGTTGTCTTTACACCATTCATTCGACCGATACCCAAATCGTTGAAACTGTCATTTTTGGATTTCTCCAATTGTGCATTGATATCGAATTTTAGTTCAATAATTTAACTTTTAATAAGATCTCCAAAATCATGTAGAATTGGCCTTATGTATCGCATTTAGACCTCAAAATTATATACACTATTCAGTGACAGTGTTCAACGACTGATGTTAGGAAGACCCAGATTTTAGTCTTGATTATAAGGTTTATTTTCTTTCATCTGCACCATCTTAGTTTTTGCGGCTTGGCCAACTTTTGCAACTTTGATTTGGATTATTACTTCAGCCGTAGATGCCACTTTCTTCTCCTATATACTAATCCCAAGAACTTGAACTCCTGTACTCCTGGCTCTAATAGGATGCTGTTAAGTAAGCAGCCAATAACCTAGTATTTTCTTTTTTAGTGATCAGCTAGACAATACGAAAAATCGTAAAGGATGTTCGAAGCCAAACATCTGTATTAACGCACTATATTTATGGCCTTTGGGATCAAATATTATGTTAAAAAGCGTCGGAGACGGAATTTTTTTTAAGAAACGTTGTCTTGAATCTGAAATAAATTCTACGAATACATTCACATACGTACACAGCACGTTGTAAGGTGCTTGGATAATCTTAATATTTCTAAGGGGAATATGTTCATCTTCCAAAGCTGCTCAAAGTTAGATCCAATGTGTACAGTCAAGAAAAGAACGACAATTTATACTCCATTTTTTCTTCATAACCCACATTAAAATTGTCGTATAATTCATATTAGAATATGAAACCATCCAATGGACCGTTTATTTATATTTTTATATAGTGCTTTTATTATTAATTTTGAAGTAGTAATTAAAATATTATGAAAATATATCTGAAAATAGAGCCTTATAAATAATTAAAATAGTACAGAAATTTTAACATTACAAATATTTTTGTATCTAAGCTGTTAATTGTTATATTGATCTATTGTTGGTAACTATTAATCAATTAATAATTTTACCACTTATTGTAACTAAACTATTGATAATTTATCTTTCTTAAGTTAAAGGCTCCAGTTTACTCATTTCAAATATAGCCTTTTGGCGCTGTAGCAATCTTGATAAAATCTGTCGAACATTCTCCTTTATTAAAACTTTTAATTAATATTTATGCTTTAAATTAAATGGCCTGCAGTTGAGTCGATATAGCCTGGCATTTCTTATAACGAGGAGGCTGTTAAATCTTGAAAAAGAAAGAAAAAATTAATTGAGAATTGAATATTAAATAGTTGCATTTTCGATTTCGTTCTAATTCGTTTAGATGGTGAAATAAATTATTCCTACAAAATAGTCATTTTTTAATGAATAACATAAAGCGGATAAGAAAGGCTAATTGTCTTTTTCATAATTCATTATCACGTATAAAACTACTCTAAGTTGAAATAAAAGATATGTTAATAATAGTTTTATATATATATTAAAGTCTCCATTTAATCAACGGCGGTTTATCTGGGCTGGTCAGTTTAACGTGGACACCGAACCATGGTCTTCGTTATTAAACCTACGGACTGGCGGGTGACCAACTTAGAAATCATCCCAGCAGACATCCGGTCTTACTCAGCCTGGTTACTGGCGTGATTCGGATCATTTTTCCTGTCGGATTTTACACTCTTGCGTAGAGGATAGTCACGAGTATTAAACAATCACAAACCTAAATTTAGGACCATGCCCCAACAAGATTCGAACGCGCAACTATCGCAACAATAGGTCAACAATAGGACAGTACCTGTCGCCCTTATCACTGCGCCAACCAAGCCGGCAATAATTTCTTTTACATGGAACTATTTTCATGCCAATATTTCTGATCTTTTTACTAGACCTACAAATTGATGTTCTACGTTCACTCGAAACAACAGTCTTCGATGAGTGATTCACCTTCGATTAATACAAGTGTGGTGCACATATTTGGAGTTTTTAACTGGCGAGCGACTAACACGGACATCATTTGAGTGACATCATTGATTATTATTTAGTGACAGATTTTACATTCTTATCTAAACAATTAATAATTATAATGATATCGATCGATTCGGTATTACATAATTTCTTTACAGTTTTTGTCGTTTCTGGAATTTGATATCTGATTTAGAGTTCGGCTGGGTAATCTGCAGATAAGATACATGAACATAAAATTACTTACAAATACTAAAAATCTTAAATGTGATGTAGTAATAATGACTAGACTGGAGCTTAAAGAATGCCGTAGTGGAGCTACAACTTGTTTTTGTTGCATGTGTTAATCATTAAGAATTAATGAGTTTAAATTATCTCTACCACTAACATTATAACAAGATATCAGTAAGAGTTATTTCAGAACTGTAACAAGTTCATATATTTAAATATAAGTATACATTATCTTTCTCTACATTTATGTTTTAAATTTCATTCTAAAATGTATATTTAAACCGCAACGACACAATTAGGCAATATATTTTTCACAATTTAGAAATAATTAAATTAACTACTGATTTTTCAAAACTTAGGTCATTAAAGTAAATAATCAGAATAATTGATTAGTTTCCTTTTAACTCCTTCATAATTTCATTATGTCATTTATGTATTCATATATTCATATAGTTTTTAATTTTATTCCACATTTCTTACTTTTGCAATAATCACATTTTCGCATTTTACAATGATCTCACTTATACAATGCAAAATGTAAAATATACATTTACGTGAAGATAACTTTCTTAATATTTTTAACGTAAACTTGCCATAAATCTAACAATACAGAAATAACCTAAAAAATTACAAAATCTTAAATTACACTGCTTAAAATTAAGTAAATTAGTTTAAAATGTTTCAACACACAGTTCATTTTCATATCATTGCAAAATACATGATCCGATATGACTACATCTCATTTTTATTAGTTTTTAAAATAATATTTTTCCTTATTTTTCCACAATCCTTTTACAATCATTTTTAAGAATAGTATTATTGGTAAAAAAACTATTGTAAAAAATAATACGTCAGTGAAAAATGAAGTGCGTGAAATAATTTTTTTTTCTTTTGGAAGCAAAAAAATAAAATATTAACAATTTAAAAATGGCTAACCATACCGTTCCAACCCAATCACACTGCGGTACAAGATTAGAACAATCATCGATAACACAAACCCCACAAACAGAAAGGACTACAGTCATAAACAAAAAACGATTGAGAAGCCCAGATGAAGAAACCGCGAGAAAACAAACAAGTATCAGTGATTATTGGTTACAGAAGCCAATAGAAACAACAAACAGCTCTAGCGACTTATCGGAAGAAATCGCAACCAATATACAACCAATTCCTAAAAAAGTCGTTCCCAAACCACTACCAATAATAATTTATAAGGTAGGAGTAATAAAACACATCCATGACCTATTGAAAACCATCACTACCAACCACACAGTCAAAACCGTGATCTATGAAACAATAAAAATCTAAATGTTTGACTTTAAAATTCTAGTGAAAGAATTAGACCAAAGAAACACCCAACACCATACATTCATGCCAAAATTCAATAAAACATTCAAATTCGTACTAAAGGGATTACATCACGCAACGGATTTTGACACCATCAAGGTAGCCCTAGCTGAACAAGGTCACGAGGTCGTAAATGTTCACAATATACGACAACGCATGACAAAGAAACCACTGCCTATGTTCTATATTGACATAAAACTAAATGGAAACAATAATGCGGTGTATGAAATTAGTGAATTAGAAAATAATATTATTAAACGCGAACCATCACATACAAAAAAAGCAATACCACGATGCACAAGGTGTCAAGCGCACAGGCACACAAAATCTTACTGTCGCAAATCATTTAGATGCGTAAAATGGGCAGGGGAATATAAAACGATAGATTGTCATGTACTCGCAAAGTTTGCGATAATAAAGTAAAATGTAACAGCAATCATCCAGCGAACAATATATTGACATTATGATGATTTGTGAAATGCATTTCACAAACCACATGTGGATAAAAATGATTTGCATGATTTATTGCCTACCTGAACATAACAACAAAGCAGAAAAATCACTTTCAAGCTTTCTTTAGTACTCTAGGTTTAAGAATAATAACCTGAAAAGGTACAGAGCAGCTAAAAGCAATGAAGAGATATAAACATATCTCTAGTGTTCAACCAACAAATTGTTCATCAGACAGAAATAAGAAACCCGATACTGTAGATGTCTGTATTACAAAAAATATTGATACAAAAAATCGTGCAGTATCATGTTTGGATCTGTCTTCAGATAATTCACCAATAACAATAACAGTCTCTTCAAAAATTACAATCAAAGATAAACCCCCTTCTCTGTGCGATAACAGAACTAACTGGCCACTATTTAGAGAAAACCTAGACCGAAAAATCTCTTTGAATTTACCGTTTCAAACTGAATTTGATATAGAAATAGCAGCAATAAACATTACGAAAAATATACAGGAGGCAGCATATTCCGCGACTCCTAACAGTGAAAGATATCCAAGAAAAAAGAAAGTTACGACGGAATTGGCAACAGCTAAGAACTGAAGAGAATAAAAGAAAATTTAATGAAGCAGTAAAAGAGCCGAAAGAACAAAAATGCACAAAACCAAGGCATTCAAGAATACTTGAAGATAAAATTGATACTAACTGAGGCTACAGATTACCCGTTGAACAAATGAACAAATGAAAATAATTCGGCTAGAAGAAATAAAGGAAAGCACTCTTCTCAAAACACTTAAAAAATATATTTAAACCTTTCCGGTCTATGATGAAAATAAAATTATTAGCTGTCAAAATTCGCCACTTCAAATTGACTTACCACACGAAAAATTGATGGTTAAAAAAGTTAAACAAACAATAATGAGAGAGATTAATATTAAAAAAACTCCCGATTATGATTTATTTACCGGTAAAATTTTACAAGAACTATCAGAACTATTAACAATTATATTTAATGCTATGCTATGCTATCTGAAAAGTAGCTAAAATATTAATGATTCTCAAAACAGGAAAAAAAACCAGAATATGTCACCTCCTACCGGTCTATAAGTTTATTATCGATAATCTCGAAAGTTTTTACATTAATGCTAAACTATATAATAGAAAATAGAAAAATTATTCTAGAACAGTTTTGGTTTCGCAATAAGCATGGAACTATAGAACAAGTGTATAGACTTATAAACAAATTAAACACTGACCTAAATGCCAGAAGATATTGTTCGGCTGTTTTCCTAGATATATCTCAGGCTTTTGACAAACTATGGCATAGGGGTTTGCAAGTGAAATTAAAGAAATTTCTCCCTTATCCGGACTATCTGTTAATAAAATCGTATCTCTTTAGATAACAAGGTATTGTTGTATGAGTCTAGAATTAAGCCTATTTGGTCATGTGGAATCCAACTAAGTGGTACCGCTAGCAAATCTAATATATTCGTCGTTCAACGATTCCAAAATAAAGTGTTTCGTGCCATTATTGATGCTCTGCACTGTGTTTCAAATGAAGTGATACAAGTACTTCGAAAAAGTGTCATTCCAATGTACTCGCTAGTAAGCTAAATATGCGACGTGATAGTGAAGTACGTAGACTAAAACGTTTAACACCATCTGATCTGATTATTGGACATATAAAGACTTTAGAATAAGCTTTATAATAATATAAAGTATAAAGTTCCTCATCGATATAAACTTGCCAAAATTCACTCAACCAAGTGAACCCGTTCTCCTTAAAAAGGGAGGCAACATCTTCGCTTAGCCGATTAATAGATAGAAGATTCTTGGACAGATGAAATTTAGCAATTATGTGTATGTGAACACATTAATATTAACATTATTAAAATATCTTACTTTATATATACATTTTTTCAAAAGAAAAAAAAAACGAAAAAAAAAAGAAATTTACGATCTGAACAGCCTGATTCAGCAAGCATGGGGGAGATGGTTCCGTTATAATTTGGGTGGCAATATCTTGGTCATCAACTGGTCCTATTGACATCATTAGCTGCATTATAACGATTAAATATTTCGACATATTCAATGATGAAATTCTTACTCTGCATATTGCTGTGAACACTACCACAGATAGTATGTATACAATCACTTCTACATTAAACATTGTTATATTCTAAATTGATAATGTGCCTATGTATAATCTTGCCTAGCCAGCACAATCGCCAGACCTTTAAATATCTGAGTGATTATGAGAGCAGAGTAGATTCTCATCTACAACAACATTGAAGCAATTGGCGGATATTTTGGTATAAGAGAATAAGAACATTCCGTTGGAGAATATTCGGACATTATAGGAACCTATCCGCGATGAATTACAGCTGGTTTAAAAGTAAATGGTGGCTAAACACATTAATTAATAAATATATATTCGCCGGCTTGGTGGCGCAGTGCTAAAGGCAACAGGACGATCCTCTTACTGTTGCGATAGCCGCGGGTTCGAATACTGCTGGGGCATGGTCGTAAATTTATGTTTGTGATTGTTTAATATTTGTGATTGTCCTAGACAAGAGTGTAAAATCCGACAAGGAAAATGATCCCAGGCACACCAGTAACCAGACTGGGTAAGACCGGATGTCTTCTGGGATGATTTCCAAGTTGGTCACTCGCCAGTCGGTAAGCTTAACGCCGAGGACCGTGATTCGGAGCTCACGTTAAATAGTAGGTCCACTCCAGATAAACCCATAGTTGGTAATAAAATGGCTTTTAAAATATGTAAAAATAAATAAATAAATATTTTGTATATGTTCTGTTATTTTGTTCATCCCCTATATTTCTCTTTTACTATAAGCTAATGAGTAATATTGTCAAATACTATTTTAGGGTTGGTATGATTTTTTTACAAATAACTTGATAATAAATCGGACAAATAACTTGATTTGCAAAACGAACAAATAACTTGATAATTAATATTTTGCGTTTATTTGACTTTTATTTATTTGAGATAAGTGTGATATTAACAATTTCACGAATTTTCTCATATTGTTTGGCATAATGTCGGTTGGCCGAAATACAACTGTTGCTTATGCAAAACAATATCTTGATGAACAGCATTTTAATCAGAGAAATACAGTTTTGTTTATAGATTTAATGACATATTATTAAAAAAACTAATGAATATGGTTTTAGAAAAATCTACCACAAATAAGTTTTGATTGTTTTAAAAAGAACAAAATACTATTTTGACAAGAACATGTAGTATATAACTAGATTCAGCAAGTAAAGCGTCACTAGCACAAAAAAAAAGGGATGGGTATCCGAAAAAATACTCGAGAATTCCCAAGGGGTATATCAGTGTCGGGTCAAATTTTCATTCCGAAAGAAAATTTCAACGTGTTACGAATATGAAACTTCTACGTATGTGTCGACTTCAAGGCTGCTCGTGATATTGTAAATTAATAAAATGTCATATTCAAAAAGTTATACCTTGCGAAATGTCGTGAAACGCGGACAGCGAATCATAACTTGAATATATTTAAAGATATTTAACTTGGATATTTTAATTTTAATAGGAATTTAGTATGAATAAGGTTGGGTAATTTAAAATGAATTCTACCTTGATGTACCGTTTGAGTGAAGCTATCTGTGTAGAGGTCGGAATTATAGAATGAAAATTCTCGAGTTTTTCAACATGACGCATACAACATTAGATCTACTCGATTTCTGCATAAACAGTTTAAGTTAATAATTCCGCAACCATCCTATTTGCCTGATTTACTCCATTAGATCTTTGACCGTCCCATAAATTCGAAAAACCATTTCAAGGATAGCGTTTTGGGTCAATTAAGGAGATTAAAATCGAATCAAGGAAGGTTTTAAAGGCCATTCGAATTCATGAACAGTTTATAAAACTGGAAAACTTTGGACGTTGAAATAAATATCCTATTTCTAAAGAGTTTTGAAAGGGCTAAAATACACGTGTAGAAATCCGTTTGCGTTTTACTTGAAAAACCCTACTATTTTTATTAAAATAGTATATGTGAGAACCGAAGTGGATATGTAACAATCGATAAAGGAAATTATTTGAATTATTAATAGTTTATTCGAGCGATATAATCTCTAATGATTCACTGAGATAATGTTTAAATAAATAATTAGATAAAGGACGGATGTATTTGAACTTTTACGAAAGCGGATATAAAATAGATAAAGTTGCATACGTAACTAAGTTCAAATTGGTGTTACCCATATATATTTTGATAATTAATAAACATATCATTTTCCAAGAAAATAAACAGCTTTTATTAGCTTATAATTTACTAATTTGTAGCGGTACTATTTCGTCAATAGTTTTAGTGCTAGTTTCATTAATTGTATCAAATATTTGAGGATTTACAGTATAGGAAAAATCGTAGCTGGAAAGGTATAAATTCTGGAGTTATTAGTAGCTGGAGTCATTCTCGTCTCGTACGTTTCCATCCTGTTGGAACCAATATTGGATTAACCTTTTACCAATATTATAAGCCAATATTGGTTGAAATTCAAGCATGCCGGTTTGGTTGGCGCAGTGGTCAAAGCGACGGAACTGTCATCCAAGTGCGAATGTCGCGGGCCCGAATCCTACTGAGGCAGGGTCATAAATTTACGTCTCTCCTTAGGTAAGAGTGCAAAATACGACAAGGAAGTAAGAAATGATGTATTCTAAGATGATTTTCAAGTTGGTCAGTCACCAATCGGTGGGCTAAATGCTTAGACCCTTGGTTCAGAGCCTACATTAAACAATAGGACCAGTCTAGATAACTCTTAGCTTGTACAAAGGAGACTCTAGAATATAAAGCTGTTACCATTTTGATTTTGATTTTGAACTTCTCCAAACGGACTATTGGGGATCTGGGATGATTTTTCCTATACATGACATATGAATTTGTAGAACATTAAATTAGAGACATTTGATAAATTATTAAGAAGGTAATTTGGCAATATAAAAAGTAAATAATCTACTCTTAATATATATCAGTATTAAGTGTGTTGGTTTTGATAGTGCCACAATAATACACATTTTAAAAAATATTATATTAATTAGCAGGTTACTTGAAAAGTCCCAAGTCCCCGGCCTACCATAGTAAAACACAGCTTTTGGAAAAATTAGTTCTTTTTATTCAACATAATTCCCTTCAAGGGTGATACACTGATTATAGCAACCCTCCAACTTTTCTGTACCATTTTTGTCGTACGATTTATCCTTTGCCTCAAAATAGGTATCAGTTTCGGCAAGCACCTCTTCATTCGAAGAAAACTTCTTCCCAGCGAGTATCTTTTGAGATCTGAGCACAGGAAATAGTCACTGGGGGCCAGATCTGGAGAATACGGCGGATGAGGAAGCAATTCGAAGCCCAATTCATGGATTTTTGACACGGTGCACTATCTAGTTGAAGCAGCACTTTCTTTTTCTTCAAATGCAGCCTAACAATATTATAACTAGAAGCCTATAACATTATGTAATAGTCGCTTTTGATGATCTTTCCTTTTTCAATGTAGTTTATAAAAATTATTCCATGCGCATCCCAAAATGCAGACGGAGTGGGTTCATCGTGTGCAGTCCACTCGGATGACTTTCGATTGGTTTTCGGAGTGAAATGATGGAGTCATGTTTCATCCATTGTCACATATCGATGGAAAATCTCGGGTTTATCACTATCACTATCACTCGGTTTATCTTCAAACACTGTTCCGAATCATCAACTCGTTGTTTTTGGTCAAATGTGAGCTCGCGCGGCACCCATTTTGCACAGAGCTTTCTTATATCCAAATATTCGTTAATGATATGATGTACAGGTTCAGTTGATGTCTTTAGAGTGTCTGATATTTCATTCAATTTCAATTTACGGTCATTCAAAATCATTTTGTGGATTTTTAAAATGTTTTCTTCGGTAACAACCTCTTTTGGGCGTCACTGCATTCACCGTCTTAGGTGCTCATTTCACCACGTCTAAACTTTGCATACCAATACTTGATGGTTCATTTTCCTGTGGCAGTGTCCGGAAAGTCTGCATCAAGTTTTTGCTTCAACTGTATTTTTCCCTTCAAAAAGCAATATTTAACAACACGCGAAATTCCTTTTTATCCGTTTTTTTTCACAATAACAAAAGGTGCTTCACTCAAAATGTTATAATTCACAAACTTATGATACGACAGCTGTCAAATTTATACACGCATCTTTTGAGGGTTAGGACTAACTAAAAATATATTGATTGAATTGTAGTAGCATCCAAGCATAATACGGTTGGGGGGTTGGAAGATTATCTGTTTGTTTACACTGCTTGATTTTATCCGTTCATTTCAATAATGTTTTCTTATGAAAATCATCTAACAAATAAACTGTCTTAAAGTTTGAATGAAAATGTAGATGTAAAATAATATTGTCTGATAGTTAGAATGTCTAAAGAGTAATTTTGTTGAAAAAGGCCACATTTTGTGGAAAGAATCAGCGGATAGCGGAAATCATCTAACGTGGTTATGATTGTAAACGAATTTTTCGGCAAAAATTCAATAAGTGCAATCGACCGCATTCACTCGAATTCAAATTACCATGTTAAGACAGTTCGGTTGATATTCATTTTCAAACAGGTTTTCAGATGATAGAAGACATAAAAAGAAAATTTTCGTTTAAATATTGTTTTGATGATCGTATTATACAATATCACATGCGCATAATTTTAGAAGGGATTTACTTAGAAGGCGATATAATAAATTTGGGGCCAAATGTATGAACATTGCTATAGAAGGCTCTATTGGAATTAAATGAGTGAATAATATAACATATTATAAACCTGTCATCAAGGGCATTTTAGAATATATTCAAGGATATAGTTAAATTGAGTCTGTGGAAAACTCTCAAAAGCTCTTAAGGCTGAAAAATATGCACATTGTCACATTAAATTAAAAGATTATATCATCGAATTCATTGAATTGAAGCCTGAATTGATTATACTGAATAAAGTGTGAAAGTTATATACGTCTGAACGACATAATCTATTATACAACCTGTAACTTAATAAATAGTTCATACTTATATAAGTTAATAATATATAATAATATAACTTGTAAAACATTGACTATTCCATAATTTTAGGCAGTATTTTAATTTTACGTTAACAAAATGTAGAAAATGAGCCAATCTATATTAAGTTCATTTTAAAGTGTTGCATCGGGTTCTTTTAATATAAAAATTGTATGGAATCCGATCGAATTGAATATGGAATCTTGAATTGTATTATATTTGGATTCGTTTTAAATAATAAAAAGTAATATATGTATATATCATTTATTGTAAATTCTCTTATGCTTATCTGAAAATATTTTTTAAACATCGTTCGAACGGGATATTTTTTTGGTTAAATTATTGATTTTAAAATATCTTGATTTTGTAAAATCATCCACTCGTCTCGAATAACCTTCAGAATTTTCACGTATATGAATATGGATTTTCCATGACAATACCGCATTGTTAGATCAAATCGCTTTTTTGTCGTTTCTGCAATTTCATTTCCGAACTCCCAAATCTAATTCTCCCTTCCCGAATTGGAGAATTTTGGGTGAATGCAAATTAGCGGCTATTGAACTTACATAGCAAAATATGTTGTAAGCGAAATTGCTTATTGTATTAAAGAATAATCGCTGTTCAAACAATTGAATGTAGACAAGCAAATATTGAAAATATTTTGTCATTTTGTTAATATATAAAAATAGGCTTTTGTGGTCTTTAGGTTACGTATAAGTTTACGGGCAAATTAAATTTAATTAATGTGTTTATTAATTGAATCAATTAATTATTAATTTAATTTAATGAAATTTACGAGCAATTTAACATTGTTAAACACTCAAATTTCCTACGGTTATATAACATTTAATACATGATATCATACTATTATTAAATCCAATAATTTTTTTTATGAAAATATAATATTTGTATAAATAATTAGCGTTTTTCATCACTATAATACTTAGCCACTAGGTTAAAGCAAAAAAGGTTAAATTCGACGTTTTAGATTCTCGCACCACATTGGTTCCGATTTGCGAAGATGGAAAAGCTGCTACATGCTGCATCCCATCAAATAGTATATGCAAAAAGTTTATCAAAAAAGAGATCGATTTTTTCTGTTATGACCGTGAAGTATTACTATTGAACGTTAAGTACGTTAAGAACATTTGTAGAATTTTTAAAGGCAGATGACAGAACACTATATACAGGTATATTTTTGGACTAAGTGCATTATTGTAAATGGTAATTGCTATGAATATATTAAATCAAAAACATATGTTGACAATTCGTGCCTATTTTTTTTTAAGTGTTTGTGTTGAAAAAAAATGTAAAGTAAATCTAGTTATATGAAGTGTCAATTTATTGAACTTGGTGCCTCAGAACTCAACTAATACTCGAATCAAAGTACTTAGTAATACTTTCTCTAACTTGACGCCGTTGAGATATGCATTAGTAATCGGCTTGTGTTGTAAAAATCCGGCTGTTTTCATTTATTTTCAAGCCCTATGGCTCTGCAAAACGAATTATACCGTAATCAATGCTCAAAGCCTCAATATCTATATTAACGAAAAAATCACCAGCGAATATTAGATCGGTTTGTAGCATCATATTGAATGTCATATTTTTTTACTTTTCTTTATCTGTTTACAAAAGCCTTTGATATAAATAGATATACTACTGTGTTAAAAACAGAGGGGGTAATATTTCCTTGGCGAACATCGGTTCGGATTTTTTAAGGGTTTTAACGTATTAGTGTTAAATAGTGATGAGTAGTGGAGCGACCCCGAGGCATATCGAATTTTAAACTTTTACATATTATGGACTCGCGAATGGAAGTTTCGTGCAACATAGCTTATTTTAAGTTAACTTTTTGTCTCTGACCCATTTTCCCGAATTTTTTGTAAATTATTTCTAACTGCTTTTTCTTTCAATATTTACATTCTTACAAGAACTAGTTCCTCATTAAATTTAATTTTAGTGCTGGAAAACAATAACTTTCATACATTTAATTTCATTTTTCATTTCCAAACGTTATCATTCCGACAATATTTTAAAACCTTAGAGCTTTTAACTTCTAATTTTTGGTTATCTAATCATCAAAATTTAGACTAGACATTTCTTTCGGCGATATGTTTAAATCAGAATGTCTTCCTTCGGAATACCATAACATACGTGACTACAGATTAGTCACAGTTTAGCCCCAGTAGTTAGGTGCCGATTGCAATCACCGTAGTCTCGTCATGTCTGCGCCGCGGCACCACTATTGTCAACGTCTCGCCATAGAAGAAAATGAGCTACCACGTCAACAAAACATCGAACCTTCCAGCATCGATTACGGAAGCCCTGTTGGAAAAGTAGTTTATTTTCATCGATGTCCGTAGACCATATTTAAATGCCAGAGCAACGATGAAGCAACGGTATCTGTAGAACCGAAAGATATCGACAGCCGTACCAGTATCTAAAAATTTTCACACACGGCAGTATATTCCGTATTCCGGTAGCCGTTTTTTTATCACCTTATAAATTAGTTTTCTCATAAACCTGCTCAATGCTCTTTGTTTGTAGCATATTTATATTTTTTAACATATCAGTAGCATTTCGTATTTAATACCTTTTCTCCGTGCTATAATTTGTATTTTTTTGTTAATTTTTTATGTAAAAAATTTTGCAGGGTAGTATTGTACGACCTGAGGCATGACGAATTTTACATCTTAGAATTACGGCCTATACAATATCCAGATATATTATCCCAGATGTTGTAGCTCACCCAATAAACGAAAATGAGGGTCTGGCACCCCGGGACGTTGATCTCGGATATCATTGAAGCGTACTTTGGACGATTCAGTCACTAACCATCAATCCATTGATTTTCCAAGCATCCTTTTCAGTTAACTTAGCGCCACTTAATTTTACATATTTATATTTTATTAACATTTTATAGCGTCAATAAATAACAGCCAGATAATACAACCATCAGCTATTGTTTCGTCTTACCTTCAATCACCAAGCCATAGAACCTCAAACCAATGAAAGTTCAAGGGTAGAGGGAAATCAGTTAGAGGAAAACGAATTGATGTGGATTTGCAAAGCGCTGTTATGTAAACAGAATTTTTGGATAGTCGTTGGTTCGAATCCGGATGGTGCATGGTCGTAAATTTATACTTTTGATTGATTAAAAGATCCCTTATGACAAGGGAAAATTATTCCAGTCGTGTCAATAGCCAGGCTGGGTAAGATATCTTCCGGAATGACCTCAGTCGTTAGGTTTAATGCTGAGGACCGTGGTTCGAAGCTCACGTTAAGCAGTAGGTCTGGTACAATTAAGCCCTTGATGCACACACGTTTTGTTGATAAAAATGTGTAGTAGAAAGCATTTGGTTGTCAAACAAATAATTGTTATTAACAAATATTTAAAAATCTTTAAGATTTTGTTGTAATTTTTTCAAGTTTTAGACCTATTCCTCCAATGTAAAATGTAAATGTAAAATAATGGAAAGGCATGACACTGCATTTCTTAATCTCATCTTGAAATTAAGGATATTGTTATTATGCTTCAGTTCATACTAGGGTAAGCTCCACAATGAAATTTTATCGTATGCGCTGTGAAGTGTATTCTCATATATAATATTATGTAAATTCTGTCTCACAGTTTGAATTAGTAAATAATACTATATTACTAATTTTAAGCTATATATTGTTTCTTAATACCTCTACCGTATGGTTGGCCTATTTGCAACAAGGATGCGAACGTTTTAGTCTACTGTATTAATTACACGTCTCAGTAGAAGCTACACTAAGAACCTATATTCAGTATGAGCGATTTAATCGTCAATTATGTTGCGATTTTCAATACCGCATCTCTTACTCGCACCGTTTTGTTAAGGAGAATTAGACACGATAACCGACCATTAAGCAGGATATCACGCTGTCATATGGTGTCGAAGTAATCGATCATAATTACATCTAAGACGGCTAGTTTATGAAATTCGGAAGCATGCGGAAATTTAACAGCGACATAAAATGGTGTATTAATATTTGTGAATATAAAGGAAAAGGGCTTTCAAAATATTAAATATTATATTTTGTGGTTAATTTTATTAAATGAATAATGTTAGAAATACTAGAAACACAAAAAATTCTGATAAAAATAGTAGTGACTGAATATTGCCTCAAAACCTATTAATAGCTGGGCATGAGTTTTGATCGGATATCAGCCATATAGCAATTGTTAAGTAAGCAAACCCAACTGTTAAATACATTTGTTTTATGCATTTCCCTACATAAAACAACAGTTCTCCATTTAATACTATTTAGTTATTCAGGTTATAGAGACGCTAATTATGAAACGTTCAAATTTAATTTTTGACTCATTACTATTTGATTTGGAGAAATCTATTATTTCCACTGATTAAATGGTGGTTATTTTGTGGCCAATAACAACGGCTTGGATCAAAAATGTTAATAAATCTGAAAGTTAGAAAAGTGTAAGATTTACTGGACCAAAACTCGACTCAAGCAATCAAAAAATTTCAAGACATTTTAACAGCGGAATCAACTGTCTTCAGATGTGCACATGGCATGGCAGAGATCCAAAGGGAGGCAAAGTGGCTGTCACAAGAATCAATGTCATTTCGAACCATTTTGACATCGCGGTTCGCTTCGTTGACAGGCAAAAAAATATGTGGCGTCATATGCTAATTCCAAATCCAAAAAGTAATGTTATTTGTTAATAGCTATTTGTTGGATAATATACTGTTAAGTGTAACAACAGAATGCGGTTTAACTTACATAAATTTTTGTAGAAGGATATCAGTTAGCTTCTAATCTTAATATTAAGAATATTTTGTACTAATTATAATAATTAAAACTTTACGATGGAGTTACTATATTTTGCTAAAAACTTTCAATTTAATGCCGACACTAACAAGAAACAAACACAACAACTTTGTATTTGTTAAAATTGATAAGACAGCCATTGTAGATAGAAACTTCAAAATTGGGACACGCCTTTCAATTACTGCTAAAGAACAAATTTACCGTTGACAGAATTTAGCCGCATGTCTCATGTATTTATGGCAAAGGTAAAATCAATTTTACTAAACAAATTATTCGCCTTCCAAATGTGTTTCCAGAATCAAGGATGTCATTACATTAGTTGGGGAGTTCCGTGTTTATATCGTTGTAAATTCCGATTTCTCTGTCAGTTATTTCTTCAAAAACTGATTCATTTTTATAATACTATCATTGCTTGTCTAAAATAATACTAATTTACGTATTTACTTTCTTGTTAAGATAATTCTGCATATGTTATTTATAATTCTTGCGAGGACCTGAAATATGTTATGATTACAGTGTTGGATAGAGGTTGCATATAAAATGACTTCAGTCAGTTAAAATACTAATAATATCCAACATTTAATTTTGATATATTTGAGAAATAATGTTGCTCTAAGCTGTATCTTACATATTTAAATAAATTACAAACTGATTGTTTTGTTTAGAAAATATATTTTTATCTCATGTACTCAAATTTAAATATCGATATAACAACAGCAGCATCAAGACAAGTTTTTGCTTCAACTGTATTTTTTTCCTTTAAAAAGCAATATTTTATTAACACGCTTTAACAACATTCTTTGGTCTCTTATTTTGAATTTGGGTTATAGCGGTATGATCTGTAAAGATAAGACGACGTAAAAAAACTTTTAAGTTTTTTATCTTTCATTGCTCATATAGGAAACTATATGGGAGCGAGGTTAGCCCCAAGCTTGGAATAGCTGTATGCATAGAGCAAGATGATAACTTCGATCCAGGTCTGCTCCAAATAGCAGAGAATCTTGAACTTCTAGACAATCTAGCGTGGAAAGAATAACTCAAGTTAGACCCATGCCTGGTATTGGGACACGCTGAAGTAACTGAAGATTCCAGTCAACTTCAGATTGCCCAGGCTTGAGCCAAGCTTGGCCCAACATTGGTACACTGAACATTTCTTCGCTGCCAACAGAAGCGGCACTCATTGTGCTCACAATATATATGAACTTCAAATTACATTTAATATAATCATAAACTTGGCTGTATTCTTATGAAAAATGGAGTATTAAAATCGAGTGGAATTTTTAATGTTACTGTTGAGAAAACTATGACAATTCATGAACGTATTGAACGACCTAGTATATAGTCTAAAAATATACAAATCTTTTTGGGCCTACTTCAGTTTTTCATAAAAATTTAATCAAATATATTCTGACTGTGTCATCTCACAGATGATATAAATTGGATTTTTTGTAAACCAAACATTCCGAACACAAGGTCCTTTTATTGATGCGTATATGTTTTTATCTATGGAAGATTGAGACATTCGATTCTGTTCGTAAATTACAAAAAATATAGGCCATTTTAAAAATAATACAAAGTATTGCTTACAATTTTATATCATATTTACATTATACTAAGAATATAATTATGGCATTGAATTTAATATAATTTGTAGTGAATTTAGCGATCCGACTACTGTTCGGAAAAAGAAGATATTCGATTTGGAACGATAAATATAAATAATAATAATTATTGGTATAAGTAAGTAACAACTTTGAGATTGAAATTAAATGGTATAATCATTTGTTAGTAAGTTCTTTGGGAAAAAATACATTTAATATTTGTAATGTTATAATAGAATAGTTAGTTAATTAATTTTTATGGAAATGTAGTAAAATATATTACTTCTGTCGTATAAATTAAAAAAGTAACATTTAATTAATAAATACAATAATATTAGTTAAAAGACATTACATCATCTGACTGAACGTGGTTATGTCATTTTTGCTCGTATAGCAGGTCAATTGAAAAGTTTCCGGCCTACCATAATAAAGCATATTTTTTTGGCAAAATTAGTCTTTTTTTTATTCAACATAATTCCCCACTGATTATAGCGACCCTCCAACATTTCGATACCATTTTTGTAGTACGATTTGCCCTATGCTTCAAAATAGGCCTCAGTTTCGGCGATCACCTCTTCATTCGTCAAAAATGTCTTCCCAGTAAGCATTCTTTTGAGATCTGAGAACAGGAAGTAGTCGCTGGGGGCTAGACCTGGAGAATACGGTAGATAAGGAAGCAATTCGAAGCCCATTTGGATGGATTTTTTCCATAGATTTCACTGACTTGTGACAAGGCGCATTGTCTTGAAGTGAAGTAGGACTTTCTTTTCCTTCAAATGCTGCCGCTTTTCGGCGATTTCGTCCTTGAAACGGTCCATTAACGCTATGTAACAGTCGCTGTTAATGGTCCTTCCTTTTCAAGGTGGTGAATAAAAATTATTCCATGCGTATCTCAAAATACAGACGCCATAATATTGCCAACCGACTGTTGCGTTTTCCCACGCTTTGGAGGGTGTTCATCGTGTGCAGTCCACTCGGATGACTGTCGATTGGACTTCAGAGTGAAACGATGGAACCATTTCTCATCCATTGTCACATATCGACGCAAAAACTCGGGTTTATTACGCTTGATCATCTTCAAATACTGCTCCGAATCATCAACTCGTCGTTGTTTTTGGTCACAGAGCTTTCTCATATCCAAATATTCGTGAATGATATAATGAAAACGTTCAGTTTATATCTTTAGAATGTCTGCTATTTCATTCAATTTCAATTTACGGTCATCCAAATTCACTTTGTGGGTTTTTTTAGATCTTTTCGTCGGTAACAACCTTTTTTGCGCGTCCACTGCGTTCAAGGTCTTGGGTGCTCATTTCGCCACGTCTAAACTTAGTATACCAACAGTATTTCTTTCTTCAAAAAGCAATATTTGATAAACATGCGAAATTCCTTTTATCAATTTTTTATCACAATAACAAAAATTGCTTCACTCAAAATGTTATAATTCAAAAACTAATGACCCAACAGTCAAATTTATGCACGTATCTTTTGAGGGTTAAAGCTAACTACAAAAAGTATCTATTATACTTACATTAAGTAGGAATAAAAATAAACCCTCCAAATTGTATTATGTTGCCTCGAAATTAAATATTTCAAAAATATGGTGTCCATATAAATTTGATCAAGGAGAATTACTGGAGCAATCATCATTTGCGAAAATAAAAACGGGACATACTCTAAACATCTCATGAATCTCACCAAAACATTTGACAAAATGTGGAATCATGGCCTAATTTTCTTGGACGTCAGATTTATCCAAATCGACAGGATTTGCCACTCGTCTTGTTATTGTTTAATAACTATACGTTTGACCATTCTAGTTTTATATAGTTCGCTCATTTATAAGTATCTTCTCGTCGTTTCTCAAAACCAAATCAATCAAGTTTCTCGACCAATATCAAGATAATAAGTGTTCTTAAATGAAATGTTAATGATATAATGGTAGCCATTCTATTAATGGAGCATGGTATCTCAGAAAAAATAAAATACATCAAGAAACAGGAGTACCATTAACCTATGAGCTAACAAACATAGTCACTGAAAAACTTCAACGAATGAACTTCTGCAATTAAAAATGGATTAATTTGTTTTATTCCCATTCTGCTACAATAATGTCATGTTGCATAATTTGCAATGGATGGATGGTAATGATAGAATGGAATTGGATGATTGGTAATGAAGAAAGGCTTTCATGCTCTCATGAGCCCTTTTGGCCAGAAATTAATAAATAATTTTAATTCATCCCCCTCCTTCATATGACAAATTAAAAGAGTAAATACATTTATTTTAACAAAAAAATAAAAATTATATATTAATTTTCGATGTTTAATATCATATTTCTTATTGAGTCTTAGGTTAGTAACTTAACAGTTCGTCACTTCACAAACTTATCTATTCAAAATATAATCTATTCAAAATAACAGTGGACTCACGTGATCAAGATGTTTAATGTATTGCATAACACAATTTACAATTTTTTTTTAGAATCAGACAATATTTTCCTAATCATTTTACTTAAATTAAAAAGATTCGCAGTGATATCTGATATGATCGAACTTGTAATGCAAACATTTTTGTTTCAGTACTTTATATAGATTATAATTTTTGTTTATGTCAGAGCAAAACTTAATTAAAACTCAGAGTTAATGCAACAACATTCCGACGTTTTGTCGTCACCAATTTAGATGACGTGAGATCACTGTTTTATTGAACGCACTATAGGATGTTATTATCTAGTACATTATCAAGCCAAAAATCAATTCTTAGTATGGATTGTTTTCAAAATAACAAGTTTTAATGAATTAAAATATTACTATTAAATTCTCTCTAGAAATAATGGAGTCAGCATGCATCCAAACAGTCGAATTTTAAAGGAATTATTCAATGAAACTCTATTTGGGAACTAAACTGATGTAACAATTTTGTTACATGTATTACTAAAAACGCTTAAAATGTTAAAGTTGTTATGCTGTTAGATATTTCCAGATTATTTGCTAACGCCTCTTTTACAAAGACGATTTTTAATATGGTTTTGACTTAATAAGATTTTACAAAGACAAAGAGGCTTTATTTCAATTATACCACCATAATGACTTATATCACGGAAATTTAATTTGTCGCTTTCCTTTTACCATCTCTTATACTCTTAACAGCTATGTAAATACAATCAGTGTAAAGCGGGAAATAATTTTCAAGTAAGTGTGTAACAGTACATTTTATAGGGTGTAATAAATAACGATAGAAAAAGATATAAATTATATATACTGTAATTATTTCATAGGGTAACATTATACTAACTACAGTAATAATATTATTTAGCATAAAAGTAACAAATTAAAATATATGAAAAATTTTATATATTATAATTGTTTCTTGCTTCAATGTTATAATATTTTTGAAAATTTATAAATAAAATTTATCAAGACTTGCAAATATGTTTCTGGTAGTTGCTTGCATATATTTTGGTCAGCGATATATATTAGTCAAAATGCGAAGTATCGATGTAAATAGATATTAAACTATATTCTCTGTTTCTCAAAATTTCATTCATTGTTTGTGTTGCTTCATTTGAAAAGACCTTTTGCCGAGGCATTAAGACGCTTTGTGTGATGCTGCTGCGTCCTATACCAATAGTTAGTTTTGGTATCAACAATTTAAAAGCGCTTAATTTGATGTTAATGACAGATAACGTTCTGAAAGATCGAAAATGTTTGAATACGATGAATTGCAATGTCTATTGGATGACAATTCAGCTCTATTTCTCAGGGATCTTTCACGCAGCTTAAGAGTTGATAAATCAAGAGAATATACCACGATAATTCTAAGCGCCGTCTAATGGAGACATTAACATCGACATTGAAATGGAATATTCATAACCATAGCCTTACTGTACATATGATCAGGATTGTTTTGTCTATGTTTCTAGAAAGATAAGAAAAAGTTCTGTAGCAAGTAAAATATATTTTACCAATTTCACTCAATACATGACTTTTAAAAGGGTAAAAGTGATGGTGATCAATAATACATTAAAAGCGCCTAAACCTAAACCACCGCTACCATTATTGGGAGTTTTGGAGCAGATAGTGAGGAGTAGATGTCTATCTCCAATATAGTTGAATCTATTCCGCTAAAAAATGTTGATGTTTTAAAAGGAATTGGAGGCGGCTAAACACCTGATTTTTTACACCTTTCCTGAAGACCATTACTAATTCAAATTGTTAACAATCTATAATAACATTTTTTATTTATAATGAAATAATAACTATATTTTAAATTACCAGACAAAGGGGATAAATCCATCAAATTATATTTTACCTGATTCGGAAGCTAAGCTAAATGAGGTGCATGTAGTAAATTTAATATCTGCATATCGAGCTGCCTAGCACCTATTAATTTTGATTGTTTAGGCATTAACACCGTAACTAATATCGATTATTAAATTATTATTGGAAACAAACATCACATATTAGCAAGCAGAGCATACGCCGAGATAAATATCAAGATATTTTAAAACTTATACTATAAAAGGTTTTATTCAATGCTAAATAATTTTTTTGGCAATATTAAGCAACATTTTATTTAACTTAAGTAAAAAAAATCTGATTGAAAAAATTCCGCTGATGACAAGTAAGTGAGTTATTATTATTTTTATTTTTCCCCATTTTGAAGATGTTCTAAAAATAGTTTCTTTCAAATACAATTTAGTTCTCAATATTTATGATATCAAACATGAAATCAAAATAAATTACTAATTAATTATTACGAATATATCAAGTAATATAAATGACCAAATATTAAAAATCTCTAAACAATATTTTAGTTTTTAAATAATAAAATATACCGATTATTTACATTTTCATTCATTGATTCATTTCATACAATTATCTATTAGCCTTTAGAATCTCTAAAATATAACAAATACTTGTTTTAAAAATTCTTAAAAAACTTTAGTCACATTAAATACCTTTAAAAGCCGCAGTTTAAAATATAGTAACATATACAGTCCAAAATAAAATCAAGCAGGCGATATTTTTATATATAATATTCAGTGTTATTTTTCGACAGCATTTTGCTCACCAAACCGGTTAATGTTGTTGAAATCAAAGTTTCCGTAAAATCCCGGTAATTATGAAAACATCATTATAAATTGAAATGCTATATTAATAAATAATTATTTGCATTAATGGATAAACACTTTAAAACTTATCTAAATTTAAAAGATCATGTTCCAGCAATTCAAATTATAAATTTTTTTGTTTATTTACTTAAATTTATTAATAAATATTGAACCCACGATATTTTCCATCCAAGCTATACAATTAAAAATAATCAATATACAGGGGATAGATAAAATAATATGAACACCATAAAAATATAGAAATAATGCGAGGTGTAGTGAGTCTTATAAGTTATATTTCAGTGTATTATACGCTTTGCTGTGCGATGGTTCAAACAAACAATCAGTGAAATGTAAGATCTTTTAGATATTGGTTAGTATTTCATGAGTAACAGTATCAAAGGTGAAGTATAACATGATAACACGTTATGATTATGGCAAAACATAATCGGCGAAGAGGAAATTACCGTGAATGAGTTCTGCTGATACTTTAGCAGAACTCATTCGAGTAATATTGTTTCGACAGAAACAGTACGGTGGGAACTTCTCTAAGCTAACATTCATGGAAGAGGTGCGATTGCGAAATTCTTTATAAAGAAAGCCGATGTTAAGCTGCAAAAGAAGTTTTGCTACCATTATAAAACATGGACACTTGATAATTTGAAGAATGTGGTATGGTATCGTTAAAGAAATCTTACGTCTGGATTGCTTACTCCTACAGTCAAGCATGGAGGAGTCTCCGTTATAATTTGGGCGGCAATATCGTGTTATTCAGCTGGTCCTCTTTTTACATCACTGATCAAATTACTGTTAATTTAGAATCTGTTAGAATCTAAATAAAATTTCTAGGCATCCTCAAAAATTAAGTTTTTACTATAACTACCTTACTATTATTGCCAAACACTACCATATTCCGAGATGATAATGGGCCCAAACACACATCTAAAAAGTTTTTTTCTTGGTTTGAATAGCCTCAGAATGTCATTCCGGCTAGTACAATTGCGCAAAATAAAACCGTTATAAGGAATTTTTGAGAACGAAGTGTCAGGAGCTGATTTCGACCATCATTGAAGCATTGACTGGATGTTTTGGTACAAGAAAGGGACAAAATTCCATTGGAACTATTCAGACACTGTACGAATCTAGTCCGCCAAGAATTATAACTGTTTTAAGCTAGCTGTGGCTCAACACCTTGTTCATAAATAAATATTTTATATAAGTCATGTAATCATATTATTTTGTCAATCCCCAGTATATGAACCTTCTCCCTACACCTTGTAATATTCATCATTTAGTTAAAACTTATTCGTAGTAAAATTTTACCAATTTTACAGAAAATTATTTAGAGTGTACCTTTACAATTATCTCTAATGCAATGATATATTTCAGAAGCGGTTTTGCTGCAGAAATATATGCTGTAATGGATTAAAATGCAAAATTGGTCTCATTTTATAAAGATGGATAACAGTTACTAATTGGAAATTAACTATTATTCGTATACCTTGAAAATTAAATGCAATATCTAATAATTTTATCTAATGAATACATTTATCCGAGTGCTACCTAATGACCTACATTTAAAGTCATATATTAATAATTCTCTAGTCGTCCAAATATAGCCCTAAATCATGTTTCAATTACTCTACAGGGAAGATATATACATTTTGCGAATCTGATCTGATGCGACGTGATGCCCCGTATTAGAAAGGCGCTTGAATTATGTATAAGCAGCCTCTGTAGCATCATGACAAGGTGTGCAGTTGACTTACGGTGTACTGATATATTGGATGCAATATATCACGAGTTAATCTAAATCAATGAAAAATTCATAAGGGAGTCCTGCCTTACCTCTTTTTATATATTCGAGAATATTTTAAAAGCTTTTCAGTAAAGACTTAATCTTTAATCTGACAATAAGATTTAATTTTTACATATAAATGCGCGCTCAAAGCGTGGCTTTGGTCATGATGAAATTTTGGTGGTTTATGCTCTGTACGTATGCAAAGATTCCTAGCCGAAAAACTATGAACGTTAAAGACAAATAAATTTTGATTATTATTTCCGCCCGGCATCCATTGCAATGCTGTGTAAAGTAAAAAGTGTTTGAATAAAATGTTTATTGAAACATTTTAGTGCAAACATTATTTTTGGATTTTGGTGCATACACGACTACATTTCTACATTCGGATTTGTAGAGTAGTGGATGAGATGTCAACATTGTAGTATCTAGTATATAAAAATTAAGTTTCTTTAATACTCTCTAAAACAGTAGAAAGTCCAGCAGATTTTATTCTAAATAAAATGTAATTTTTCCAGAAACAGAAGAACGAAATGGAAAAAACAGTATGTGTGGTTCATGGATGACGCAATAGTAAAACAAATTTAAGATTCAACTAATTAGCTAATGTCTAACTGAATTGGCTGTGTTGAATTCGATTTAATAATTATAAGAAAAAAATCAAATTGACAAAGTTAGTATATCCAAGAAGTTGAAACAAAATTTTTCTCCAAATAATTCTGTAAATTCGATATCGAAGTACAAGTTTCAAATAACTTAGAAGACGATTAAAATGTCATGTCTATATCAGGTCTGCAACATAAAACCTGTTTGGGTATTTTCAATTGATTTCTATATATTTAGATATGCTGAAAACCAAAACTGCTATACAATACAGCACAATAGACTCTTTATAGAATCATCAAATAGAAGCCTAACTAATTTTATTTCTTTAACAAATGTTTAATCCTTGTTTTTCTTTGGCATGGCAGAGATCGAGCAAATCGCTGTACCTAAAAGTGTTGACCACCGAGTGAGCTCAAATTGCTTAAAATAACGTCCTCTAAGATACATTGGTATCTCCATTAAAGTTGTTTTATCATGCTGCTGATATTGGACATAAACCAGGTATTTGTGAAGAATAATGTAAAATCACTTGCCAAAAGAGGAGTAATCGTCGGACCATATATTAGTCAGCTGAGTGATCGGATGAAAATGGAAATATGAGTTGCTTTCAAGTTGGCCATAGAGAAATTTTTAGGCAATCATCAAGACCTATAATAAGAAACAATAAACAAATCATCAAAATAATGCTAAAAGCCTTTAGGTTGCCTAACACGTAATTTTCAAGTACATTTTCTCCATTCTCAATTACGTTTTGAAAAATTTCGAACATATGAGTGAAGAATAACAGGAAAAATTTCAGCAGGACATTAAAAAGATGGAAATGCCAACGAAAATAGAGTATCTGTCTTTTTTAGAGATCTTCGGATTCATCCCACAAGTGTTGTTATAGAAATAGGAAATTCTTTTCATATTAAGCACAATCGAAAATATAAAAATTACGCCACAAATCCTATAAAAATCTTAGACATTTTCTTGCAGACCTGTGTAATTAGTCCGATACATGTTCGATGTAGATATGCGGTGAAATCTAATATCTGCGTAGAAATTAAAATGGCAATCGATGTATCCATCCGTTCTGTTACAATGCTAACAACCTTTGGTAAAATCAGACAACTGCAGGTGAAATTATTTACAAAGTTTTCCAAAGCCTCGCACAGAACCAGAAATATCGCCAGTGTCTCAATAAATTTGTTATATCAGTAGAGAGCAATAGTGATGTCAATATCAATGTCAATCACAACATGCAAATTACCATTCCAGACGACACGAAAATAACTTCATGGGTGTTGTAATTAATCAAAAAATTTGGACCGGTTCCAGGCTTTATAAAAGGTACTATGGCTACTTATTAAATGATTAAATTAAATTTATATACAGTATTACCGCTTCTTGTAGTAACTTATAATTTTAATTTTAATTTATAATTTTTATTAATAAAATAATCATTATGGATAAATATTTGTCAAATTTGCCATCCTAAACAATGACTGCAATATACATCAATTTGGAAAAGTCTTTATATATTTTAATAAGAAAGTTTTTAGAAAGAAAAACGCGACCATAGTATGTTGTGTTGAAAGTGATTTATGTTCAAAGTTTACAATAATAAATGCTAGAAAGTTAAATATACTTTATATCGAGTTAATATTCATAAAAAGTATACTTTTTGCTATTGTGTTTCATGCGAAAGTTATATGTGTAATGCTGATTCATAAATTACCCTACTCTTAGATAAAAGTTGAATAAACTTTTCTTCATTCGAAGATTGTTTGAAACATATTTATTGAATTAATAATAAAAAACAAAAACATATATAATATTTTGTGTTTTAAAATAGATAAAGTTGCGTGTGTTTCGGCGTTGCTATAGAAATGTATCCAATCATGCAGCTTTAGGTTTAACAATGTTACGGTGACTTGTTTTATGCTTCAGGTTATCTTAAGAGGATTGCGCAGTCAAAGTATTTCGATCGCAAGCAAAGGATATCGTATAATGAACTGCACTATTACCAGTCGTGTAATGTTACAAAGCCCTCGAATATGACTTACTACTACATATACTGGGTGTTACCTTATGTTATAAGATGTTCTTGATACTCTTAGAATATTTATTATTATTATTATTATTATTACTATTATTATTATTACTATTATTATTATTATTATTATTATTATTATTATTATTATTATTTATTATATATACAGGGCATAGACAAAACAATATCAACATTATGCAATATATCATATCTTGTTGGATGTTGCTAATATTGCTTATGTGTAAATAATGCGACGCGTAGGTATTCCTCAACTTGCATGTTAAGTTTTAGTGACAAAAGTCTATCGTGGCAAAAGTAACAGCAGAAGTCAAAACTCTCTTAAGTAATACTGTTTCGAGAAAACAGTATAGGAATAATTGGAATAATGTGGTATGGTCCGATGATTCGTCCTTTACATTGTTTCCTATAAATTGTCAGATCTTCCTACAGTTAAGTACCGGTAAGATTAGGGCGGTCAGTTTGTAGTATTCATTTGGTTGTGTCATTCACATTACTAGGCGGAACTACGAAAGTTCTTTATATGGTTAGCATATTGCTGTCAAATACTGTCATATTTCAAGATGAGTTCGCTGATACACACATATAAAAAGGTTCTTTGATCTGAAGATCATCAGAATATCATCAAACATCTTTCCTAATTAACATAATCGCCAGACCTCCACATAATTGAACCGTTTTGAAATTTTAGAGTCTTGGAGCAAATAGTGAGTGGTAGATTTGTATATCCCACATAATTGTGGTAATTGGATCTCTGTACAAGAATAGGAAAAGATTCCGTTTGAAACTATTTAGACACTATTCTGTGAGTGTAATTGGGCTATTTTAAAAGCAACTGGTATGCCGCGTAGATAATAGTATTTTCTAATCCAGTTTTTCACTTGGTTCGCTTGTTCAACTATTGTTTATCGTCATATGTTGAATAGATAAGCTACCCAAGACTGTCAGTATATGTTAATCAGTTAAATACACATGCTCAAACGTTGACCTATATTAAACAAAACAGTGAACTCACGTCATCCAAATTTATAATGTTAAAACAACATTCTAATCTGAATAAATTAAAAATAATAATAAATAAATTAATACTATGTGCTGGTCAAAGTATATATATATATATATATATATATATATAGAGAGAGAGAGAGAGAGAGAGAGAGAGAGAATTTAGAGAATCCACCTTACCTTGTTTCTTTTAACGCAGTAGTAAATATTGTGTCTTTCAACTCATAGTTCCTCATTTTCCTCTCAATTTTGGATGGATATCTTTTATTTATGCAACGAACGCAATACATTATGAACTATCTACATTCTAAATATATTGCATATATAAATATATATTCATACATTCTAAAATATATTGGTTGATTAAATACACAAAACAATCAACATTGAATTCGTTAATGTTATCCCTTTGAAGTTCGCGAACAGAACCAAAATAACACTTTACTTGTTTTTACTTGTAGTACATTGCTCTAAGAGGAATTGGAATCCTGAACGAAATAGGTGAATCCATTTTGGTAATTAAGCTTTTTCTACGGACTTATTTCACAAGAAATCTATATCTATTACATATAGTGTTTCAAATAATGTTTCAATTTGGAGAAGTCACATTATAATATGCAATAGTATAAATAACACTAAAGAAATGTTATGGTAAGAAATAAACTGCTAGTTAGCAAAAAGTTTCGTCCGTTGCAGTTTTTTTTAGCTTGAGTGAAACAATTTTGATAAACTAAAAATGATAATAAATTGACGAAATAAGCCATTGTTATATTAATGGCTAAAATATTTACATTTTGATTTCGGTCTCATTCTATGTGTTTTTTGTTTTTGGAGAATTAAATATGATATTTGATTAGATTGTATAATAATTTATATATATTTAATATTCTTGTAACGAAATGTATAACTGATTGTTTTAAAAATATGCAAGAAATGGAAAATGTTGATCCAATATTTTATAGTAGCTAAGAAAAATTTCTTAAAGTAAATTGCTTGCACTCCAGTAAAATTAAAATAACCAATAATAAAAGTTAAATTTTGCGACAAAATCTTAATACAAGTAAAGTTACAGTATCCAAGACGATATAGAATAAGTTAAATCATCTAATTTTAAAGCCTCAGAATTTACTCAAAGTCTTGTATAATTATGTTGCGTTTTGATTGATGACATTTAAAGTCATTAATCTGACGGCGCAAACCTTCTGGGTCTTTTGATTGAGTTATTTTGCCAGGCCTCCTTCGACATCAATTTTAATCCACTAAGGGAATTATATGGTAAATGCATCCAGACCAGCCAGGTCAAGCTTTAACAGTTTTTGTTGGACCTTCGATGATGTTTGTTCCAAGATTATTTTGATAATAGGGGCCTTTTTGTCAGATTGATCACTTCTGAATAAATTTTTGCGACAACATTTATGATATTAAGCGGAACAAATTTTAATACTATTTAGTATTTTAATCCTATCTATTAGTTAGATTCTAAACTGTTCAATTAGTTCACAAAATGGATTGGTAGTTGAAATATGGCTTCATTATGTCCGGAATACTTATTGTTGGTTTGCAGCATCTATTACCTCTTTGGTTGATGAAACCTATTTTTATTAATAAAAAAAGAGATGAAACCAAAAGAATATCTGGCTAATAAGTTAGATGCCAAGTCAATTCGTATTTCAACTGACCTATTTTATTTTGTCATATTTTCTACCTGTAAGCTGATTTTTGATTTTTACATGATTTTGCATTAAATTTTTCTAAAAGTTTACAAAAATAATCTGTGTTTATTGTTATACAACCTCGAAGGTCCATGAACAACATCCCTTTTACATTTCAAGGAACTAACATTGACACCTTTCTTGGTTCGACTATTTCGGAATTTTTACAGTAGAACCAATTCTTCTGTATAGTGATCAAATGACACACACCTTTTAAAATCTTTTATGGGAATTGTGTGAAGCTTGATGTGTCCCTTAAGAATGTTTTAAATTCAATCTTATTTATATAACTATTTATATCTTATTCATAAAATTAATATTTACTTTTAGTGTGTGTTGTTCTGTTAGTTGTGATAAAAATTAATGGATTTAATGAGATTAACACCATGTATGTATAAAGGGTCATAATTGAAATTATAACCCCATTAGTAGGAAGAAAATGAAAAGATTCTATTGAAATAACTGAAAATGGTGAATATAATGGTAATATACAAAAAGTTATTTCAAAATCTTGTTGTGTAGTAGATAGAGTCAAGGAAACAAAATCCAGAGCTCAGATTGAAAATTAACCTGAAAAAGGCCAGCAGAAAAACGTAAAATTGATTTTGCTTTATATTGAATCACTTTTTAATAAAGCGAAAACAAAATGGATTAATAAAAAGGAAGCTCGTTTTAAGAAAGTGCAATTTCCTTTGCTTCGATAGTACAACGGTTCTCCCAGCACAAATAATAAACTCATTTTTGCCCATGAGGAAACATAAAATGAAATTTCCCTCTTATAATAAGTATGAGTTAACTTTAGCAATATGAAACATTTTGTACTCATTTTTAAACTACAAAGGTATATATTCGCAGACGTTTTGAATTCGCCGTGGATATATAAAAGAACGAATTCCTGTTGCTTTGATTTGCCTGTTTTATTATAATTAACATTGTGCAGCATATTATACATTTCATTGTATATCAGTGTTTTATAAACGTCACTGATTTTAAAGAAAAGTTGGGAATTAATATTTTTTATCTTTTGATCTAACTATAGTATTAAACTAATTCCAATTTGTCAAGCTTGTTTTTGAATGAAATATTAGGCGTACAAAAAAATCCCGGCTTTCCAAAAGAATGTTTCATTTAAAATTGTATGTGTTTTGGAAAATCTCTTATGGTAATTCATTATTCGAATAAAGGCAATTTATATTTAACTGAATAATTTTAAAAGAATGAAAGTCAAGATTCCATGAATTGCAGGTCTCAATGTGCAAAAAATCAGCTTAAATTTTCAAGGAACTTTCAAATAGCTTAACACTTGAAACAGCTAACAATGGGAAGTTTTACTTCATCCAATACATTTTTGAGCAATTAATCCATTTTGTTACTGTCTATTTCGTTTACAAAGAAAACCTTCTGATGCATAAACCCTCCTTAGTATCACTTTATCCAATTTTCGCAATAAATGGCGTATTTATTGATAAAAAGCGGAAGTAACTTATTTGCAATAATAATGAGAATAAACAATCATTTAACAGATCAATTGAAAAGTCCCCGGCCTGACACATAGATGGCGCTACTAGAATTAAATCCACATTTTTTTAGTTAGCCCTGACCCTCAAAAGATGCGTGTATAAATTAGATTGCTGTCGGGTCATTAGTTTGTGAACTATAGCATTTTGAGCGAAGCTACTTTTGTCATTGTGAAAAAAATGGATAAAACGGAATTTCGCGTGATGATAAAATATTGCTTTTTGAAGGGAAAAATATAGTTGAAGCAAAAACTTGGCTTGATGCCGAGTTTCCGAACACTGCCCTTATTGGGCCGTTTGAAGGACGAAAAGGCCGAAACGGCCGCATTTGAAGATAAAGAAAGTGCTGCTTCACCAAGACAATGTACCGTGTCACAAGTCAGTGAAAGCGATGGTAAAAATGTATAAATTGGACTTCGAATTGCTTCCTCATCCACCGTATTCTCCAGATCTGGCCCCCAGCAACTCCTTTCTGTTCTCAGATCTCAAAAGAATGCTCGCTGGGAAGAAATTTTCGTCGATCACCTATTCAAATCGCCGAAATTGCGGGCCTATTTTGAAGCTAAGGACAAATCCTACTACAAAAATTGTATCGAAATGTTGGCGGGTCGCTGTAATCAGTGTATCACCCTTTTGAAAGAAATTATATTGAATAAAAAAAAACTAATTTTGCCAAAAGAAAATGTTTTACTATGGTAGACCGGGGACTTTATAACTGAACTTTACATTGCCCACAGAAAATAAATAAATTATTTATTGAGATTGATTTTTTGAGGACAACCTTTTTGTGAATACAGTCGACATAGGTAAACCATTGTGACCTATATATAACAATTATTTCAAGTAAAACAGAAATTAGCTCATTTAGTTTTTGAAGTTTAGTGATTTGTAAAATTCAATTTTGAAGATAAATAAGGAATCATCCCGGAAATTTTGGCATTGGATTGAAAATGTCGATGAAAACTAATATTTTGAAAGTTAAATATTTTTTCACATTATAAATAATTAACTATAAGAAATAATACTTATGTCTAATAACTTATATGTAATATTTGTTATGGTTAATTGTCTTAAAATTGGGTAAGAAATCACCATCAAACAATTGTGGTCAGGATCGATTGATCCCAATTGTTCGTTGAGGTTCCCGTGTTCTCGGATTGAGGTCAACCAAAAGTTATGTGGAGAAAATAGCGTAAACTGGTTTCAGCAGAAAATTCTATTTGCATTTATTATGTCATCAAGAGTTTCTAGCAAACTATGGATAAACTACAACTGTAGGTACTAAAAACATTACTTTTCCATTACTTTTCGTTTAAGTAAGTAAGAAAGACACATTCGAAGCAGGCCCTTAGAAAAAAATATATTAATAGAATTGGTTTGCAAATGTTAAAGTTTTTCTGAATTTTATGCCACCTCCAGAGAAGGTAAGATAGAAGACAATCAATTAAGAGATATAATTGTTCCGATGGAATAATTAATTTAAATACTGGAAAGACATGCAAATGCTTTATTAAAGCATAACATAAAACTCTCAAAGAGCTTGAAAACAACCCAGACATTTATATGCGATGTTAAATGAATTAACTGAATATGTCATTTTGACCTATTTCAACATAATGGTTCAATTGCTTGCTAGTAGAGAAAGAAGAGTTTTCGGTGGCGAATTGTGGCTGGCGATGAAAATTGGATCTACTACGATAATCCCAAGCTAAAAAATTCATGTGCCGCACAGAAAAGCGATCATCATGGACACCTAAGCGGAATACTCATGCCCATAAAATTTTGCTGAATACATAATAGGATTAGGAACATGCCAGTATATTACGAGATTCTAAAATTGAATTAAACGGCAAACGTGTTGTAGTAAACCATATTAGCAATAGCTAAATAACAGATGCAAAGTCACCTTGTTTCATGACAACGCTTGTCTGCGCTTTGCAACAGTTAGGAACGAGAGAAAGTTGCAGATTGAAGAATTCTGCAGTACACCCACCGGACATAACGCTTTGATCTGATTACCACTTGTTAAGAATTTTCATATTTATTTGTAGAACTACTCACCAAAATTGCATATCAATCGAATCAACGCAAGGCAATAAATGAGTCGAACAAACTGAAGACATTGTTATGTTTATTAAAATTCAAACATTATCTAAATTATTGATAATAGAAATTAAAATATCACCGGGTAATATAAAGTCAGGTTACAGCTCCAAATCATCATTAACTGATCGATGAGAACCAAACCATGCACTGTAAATTAACATGTGGGTGAGAATGGTGTAAATTGGTATTACATCATCCTGGGAACTCTAGTGATTGGGAAATGTTTTAGAATTGTTAGAGATAATGATTGGCCTAAATTAATTAATTGCTATAGACAGTTGCAATAGTAAAATACATATTTTAACGTTTGTTTGAAAATTTTGCTTTGTTATTATTAGTTTTTTTGCAGCCTTTGTGCTAATTACGAATTAATTACGTCAATTAAAATATATCAATATTTGCATTACTATAATAAGTTGAGTTAAATTATTGTTATATTGATTTTTTTTAAAGCTGTAAAAAATTAATAATTGCTCTTACCTTATTGTTTATAAAAATTTCAGTCTCATCGAAAACCAGGTAATACCATAAGAGCCATAAAAAATTATTGATGGCGAACGATGCGAATAAATTCATATGGATTAGGATCCTGGCACATCGTAACGACCTGAAAGAAACAATGCAGTATAAATTTTACGAGCAACTAAAACAGATGTATTGATGTTTATTAGGCAAATGTGCAATATGGTTAATACAATTTTGTAACACACTGTAATAATATCAAAACATTTTAGTATTTACTTGACCCTAGAGTTCTGTGAAACCTATGTAAGTTATGATGCGTGTAGTTTTTAAAACGAAAACCTTTTTTTCTTTATTTTATTTAAGTAAAATTTAAATTTTATTATAAAAGTACTGGAGACTTGTTGGTACGAGTGAATTAGCAATGCTGCCGATATAATACTACTTTAATATATAACTGAATCCTTAATTCTAAACATTTCACTCATCAGTATAACTGATAAAGTCAACACACCTCATCTTGGAATAACCAGGGCCATATCAGATGCGCTGTATACCTCTATGCTGAAGAAACGAATAAAGGGATGTATGTGAATGGATTCCATTTTGATAGCTCATAGTTGTAGTAAAATTATCCATGATAAATAATAAAATCTCCATGATAAAGTTTATATGGAATGGTTATCCAAGTTTAGGTCCCTGCAATTTCAGTAATCTACTAATCTATAATCTACGGCTGAACAACAGAGCTGCAACAACCCATCTTTGATGATCCAGTACTCTGAACTGAAAGCTTTTGTCCAAATCCAATAGATTAGAATAATTCACAGCAACTTCAGTAGGCATTTGATGATTTCAGATAGTGACTACTTTCAGTGACGTATTGTCGGTTTTCGATTAACTTTGCTGGTTTTCAAATTATTGTAGAATGTTGCCATTTTACAAGTGATCGAGAGGTAGATTTCTATGACGTGAATGCCGAAATTTTTATTTTGGTGCTGAAACTGGTGAGATATCTAATACTCGGTTTGCTATCTGGTATCTGGTTATTTGATATAAAGCTCTTATTTCTACTATTTAGTTTCTGTATTATGCGTTATTCTTAGTTTATCGCTATTTTAAATATAGATTTATATTACCCGATTTTATGAATTATTTTTATATATTATAAGTAGTGTTATTATGCTTGATAATTTGGGTATACCACTTGTATTGTTTTATCTTGTGTACAGTTTTATTGTTTCCACTTGTGTTGTATTTATTTAAAATAATCAGATATTTGTGTATAATGTTATTGCTGAACGTATATAACGGAAGCCCGGAAGTCGTTCGGAGCTTGGTCAGAACATTTGTCAAATCTTTAGGTTATATATATATATATATATATATATATATATATATATATATACGCATACTAGGCGCACTTATGAATATACTTTTATGAATTAGACCCTGAATTGGCCAATTTTACAATGGCCTGCGTCCATTGTAAAACCTGTTGGATTATTAGTTCATTTGATAATCAATGTTTAGTCGTTAACGGAAAGAAGTGCCAAATAGAAATTAATCTGAATTGAAGATATGACGTAGTGTGAATAGTTATCACCATATGTTTTAACATGGCATTAACAAATTAAAAATGAAAATATAACTTAGTAAGCTTCAAATAATCCTATTAAATTTGTATAGAAGCTAATTCGATTTTTGCTACTAATATCGCAGACTTTTCTTTTCCTCTTTTACATCAACATTGTATTTTATAAGCGTTCACCTTCAAACAATATTTATTATACTAACAGGTCAATTGAAAAGACCGCGGTGTGACACATATATAGCCCTACTAGATTTAAATCCATATGTTTTTAGTTAGCTCTAAACCTCAAATTATGCATATATAAATTTGACAGCCGTTGGATCATTAGTTTGTGAATTGTAGCATTTTGAGTGAAGCAACTTCTGTTATTGTGAAAAAATTTGATAAAAAGGAATTTCGCGTGTGGATAAAACATAGGGAAAAAATACAGTTGAAGAAAAAACAAAGCTTGATGCCGAGTTTACGGACACTGTCCGAGGAAAATTAACCATCAGTGATTAGTATACTAAGTTTAGACGTGGTGAAATGAGTACCGAAGACGGTGAACGCAGTGGACACCCAAAAGAGGTCGATACGGACGAAAACATTAAAAAATCAAAAAAATTATCTTGAATGACCATAAATTGAAATTGAATTAAACAGCAGACTCCCTAAAGATATCAACTGAACGTGTATTCACGAATATTTGGGTATGAGAAAACTCTGTGCAAAGTGGGTGCCGCGCGAGCTCACTTTTGACCAAAAACAACGACGAGTTGATGATCCGGAGCAGTGTTTGAAGATGATCAAGCGTAATAAACCCGAGTTCTTGCATCTATATGTGACAATGGATGAAACATGGTTCTATCATTTCACTCCGAAGTCCAATCGACAGTTATCCAAGTGAACTGCACACGATGAACACGCTCTAAAGCGTGGGAATACACAAAAGTCGGCTGGCAACTTAATGGCGTCTGTATTTTGGTATGTATGGAATAATTTTCATTGATTACCTTGAAAAATGAAGGACCACCAAGAGGTACTATTACATAGTATTATTGGATCGTTTGAATGATGAAACCGCTGAATGGAACGGACGAAATCGTAAACGGCCGCATTTGCAGAAAAAGAAAGTGCTGCTTCACCAAGACAATGCACCGTGTCGCAAGCCAGTGAAAACGATGGCAAAAAATTCATGAATTGGGCTTTGAATTGCTTCGTCATCCACCGTATTCTCCAGATCTGGCCCCCAGCGACTATTACCTGTTCTCAGATCTCAAAAGAATGCTCGCTGGGAAGAAATTTTCGTCGAATGAAAAGGTGATCGCCGAAACTGTGGCCTATTTTGAAGCAAAGGACAAATCGTACCACAAAAATGGTATCGAAAAGTTGGAGGGCCGCTATAATCAGTGTATCACCCTTGAAAAGAATTATGTTGAATAACAAAAACTAATTCTTCCAAAAAAATGTTTTACTGTGGTAGTCCGGGGACTTTTCAATTGACCTATTATGTTCAACTTAAAGATTATGATTTTGTTCGAACATTTATATCATATAATGACTAATCATATAATCAGACTAATTTACTTAAGTTTATTATCAAGCGAAATATATGATTGAGACAGCATGAAGATTCTTCCATCTCCCTTATTAATTTTAAACCACTTAAATATCCCATATTTCAATTTATTTTGTTTATGACAACGTAATACCTTCTAGTTTATTGCGTTTCCTTTACAGTTTTTTGCTATGCTGTTAGCTCGAATTTAATTTATGTGTAGCACTTCGTCCACCTTAAACCATTTTAAGTAACGACCACAACAATTTTATCCACAAAGAATTATTGCGACATTATTCGACCCTCGTAGTAACTGCGATTTAAAATTTTCTTTCTGCTCTCACGAAAATATCACATAAATGCTTTTATGGACCATTTACCACAAAATAAGTGTAAGCTTTTGTAGGTCTTCCTACATATTTATTTTCTAAGTGGCATTATAAAAAAACGAAAAGTGAAATGCCACAGCTTGTTGTACATTCAGTGTTTAAAATATGTTAATGAAAGTGAACCTTATAGAACAAAACTTTAGAGGTAATATACAATATTTGGTCTTCAAAATTCGTTCAATATAATAGTTATAAAATGTTGCTTAGTTAGTGTGCAGTCCAAGTAAATATTTTTTTGCATTTCGACTTTGTTCATCCACGTACTATCCTTCAAGTATCTATTTTTGTTATACAGATTCGTCCTCATCCGTATATTTTATTCATCATATTCGTCCAATAGTCAGTAATCGCTGGATTCCTGAGAGTACAGTATATGAAAAAGAAATATGAAGCGAATTCTTAAACGTTTAAAACTGCTGTTACTGTCTATTGTATATTCAACCAAATAACTAGGAAATCTGAGGGTGTTGAGAATCAAGTCTGTACAATCAGGTTAAAACTCATTATATTAATCAACAATAGTCATTTCTTGAAGTAGTTTCCATAATAATTCATTAAAGCCAATGTTTAATAATTCTTTGAATTTATTATTTCTATATTCTGTAACTTAAACACTAATAGTAGCTATGACATGATATTTTACTGATAATAATGGTATCCATTGGTAAGTGTAAAGACTTATGGATCTTTATGTATTTAAATCCAAGATGCCAATCCAATTAAGTTTTATTCATATTATTATTAAACTAAAACAATCACCTAAACTAAATTTTTAAGACCTTATGATATTTACACGCTACATTAGTATTTGTTTTTTTTTTTATTTTCTTGCGACTATTATAACTGGTCGCCTAAAAATGTTTTTCGATATCATTTTATGTCGATACAAATAACTACGTTAATAATTATCGATTTTTAATTTGCTCCTAAATGTATTATCATGGCAAATTGTCCAAGTTAATGAAGTTAAACGATACACGAAATGGGTCTGAGCGTGTACTATGACTAATTAGGGTATTGTTTGAAAGCATATTGTTGGGAAAGGATAGCCATTTAAAACTACCTTTGCTGCATGTCTGCCGTAACGATACTCGTGATCCGAATACTTTTCTTTGTATAACAGAATGAAGTACGAATTGAAATGTTCTCGTGTTCGGTGTTGGTTTTAATAGTAACGTCGGAAATAAAATAGCTATTGTACTCTCATTTTCATATACTGCTTGCAAAATAAAGGTTGCCTATTTTAAATATGTAGGTTCTATTTTAAATTTTTATATGTAATATTTTAAAATTAATATGCTTTTCTCCTGTATGTTAAAACTGTTCACTTAGCACGTGGTGGCGTTAAAATATACTTGAAAAAATATGTCTTCTCTTGTTATATTTAGTTCATGGACAATCAACTACTATTATTTTAATCATTAGGTGTATGCATCAGATCATGTTTTCAAGCAATGTATCTTTTATGTTAAAACTCGAATTCATCAACTTTTATCCCATCTTTCCAACATCATGGCGATACCATGTGTATGAATATTTAGATTTTATTTTCAGTATATTTTATTTCAGTATATAACTAAACTATTTATTTTACATTATTTATTAAACATGTCTGTCTTTGTTTTATTTAATTACAAGAAAAAGCAACAACCACTATTTTAATTATTAGGTTCATTAGTTAATTTTAAAGGTCTTTATTGAGATAAGTGGGCATAATACTCAAAAGTTCCGTTAGTTCAGCAACGAATCAATTACCGATTGATTTGTCCACCTCTTCAGCATTTCTAAAGCGTTTTGGGTTCTATATATTATATATAGATAGAATTCAGAAATATTCTTCACAACTCTTGCAAACTCTGTGTCTATTACTTGCTATTACCGGTTTTATTTCCAACAGTACGTGTTTCAAATTGTACAATTGATGTCGGTAGACATTTGTAGTAAAACTTTATGGCCATAAATATTGTGCTTCGATGTCCATATGAATGGTTCGCTTGATCGCACCCGTAACTTATTACGCTTGAGTTTATCCTTGGAAATCCACTTTTTATGTTATTGCTAGTCACAATTCACTTCAGAAAAGCTGGTGTTATTTTTTGGCTGGATTATAATAAAACCACAATACTGTAACGGTTGGAAAATAAATGTTCAGTCAATTTGTGTGCTAACCGTTTTCACTCTTTGAGATCCTTTGTATGGCATGTAAACGTCTGGAAATAGTTGAATCATCAACTGCTAAGCTATTTGAAAGTCTTTTAAGAGTTTGAATAGGTTTTATCCAGTCAAACCACTTTTAAGTCGCTGAAACCAAAATCAACAATTGGGATCTAACGTAGCGTAACGTAAAAGTGTTTTGAGGGTTTGGTCAGCAGATTTATTCAAATGAAGCAACAAAATCGGACTAGCTTCTGTGTATATTGAATACATCAATAATACTAAACTCTTACCTTATGTAGGGAAATGTCAAAACAATCGAATTCAATTGGTTAGGTTGTTTAAAAGGTATTTACAATAATGGTTACTAATAGATATCGCGGAATAATATACCTGAAAATATCTAATAATTTAAGTTGTTCAATATCGCCATTAATCAGTACTAAGTGCTTTCTAATTTCATTTGTATCCCTTTGGAAATGTCTCATTATTTCTTGTGATATTTGATTCGATTTCTAAGTGGCGATTAATAGTACTACAATGGATTAGAGTTAGGGTTCAAGTTAGAATGTGTTGTTTCTAAATAGTGGGTACCTATGAAGGGTATTTGATGGTACTTAAATAGACTAGGGCTTCAAAAGACTACTTAAATTACATAATATCGACTTCATATAAATACTGGAATGTTGCGTATTTATTTAGCTTCAATCCAAGTTCCATAATAATATAATTATGTGATATAACTATGATGGAACATATTCTTATGACGTTGTAAAGACACCATTGAACTATATTGTTTTTATCATTCATTCTTACATTAATCTTATTAAGAGTTGTGTGATATTTGCTCTTATGGTAATGCCCCCTTATTGTGTCAGTTGACACATCAAACATTTTGGTTCCCGTCAAATTATAAATAATTGGTTACATTTGGTGGAAAAAGTTTGCTCTGTTCATTAAATTACTGAAATTGTTCTCTAGAAAACTAACTCGGAATTTTGTATTGTAAAACAAGTCCAGAGACATTCTAAGGCTGGCTATTTGTACTAAAATTAATTTAGAAATAAGAGATTCATATTTTAGAAGAATTTGAAGATGAATTTATGATTTTGCAATGACTGAAATCAGTAGTAATAATCATTTGTGTTGTGCATCAAATAAATTATTTGTTCGTATAAACCCACATTGTGTTTTTTATATTTTGAAATCTCCTTTTTACCAACTGGGGTTTATTTGGACTGGACCTATAGCTTAACGTGACCTCTGAACCACGGTGCTTGGCATTAGGCCTACCGACTGGCGAGTGACTAACTTAGAAATCATCCCAGAATATATCCGGTCTTACCCAGCCTGGTTATTGGATATTTAACTTGTCAGATTTTGTACTCTTGCTTCGGAAAATCACAAATTTTAAACAGTCACAAACATAAATTTACGACCATGTCCCAGCAGGATTTGAATCCGCGGCTAACGCAATAATAGGAGGACCGCCTTGTCGCCTTTACCACTGCGACAACCAAGCCGGCCGTTGTATTATTCCACGAGAGACTGGAAATTCATGTATATGGAGAATTTGTGTAATATATTCTTTTGACGGATCTTAATATACTAATGTAAGAGTTTCAGTAAGAACAGCAAATAATAATTGATTTACTATTATATTATATATATAATATTTTCAGGACTAAATAATAATAAGCTTTGTTATTTTGATTACATAATTTACTTTTAATGAAAACTATTATCGCAGTAAAATAATAACATGTTTAGGAGATTCATTCATTCGTTCACATCCATCACGTAGCAGTATCAAAAAAACATAAGTTTAAAATAAATATGAGAATGTGATGGAACGATATTTTAGTAAAATTTATTTCTATAATTTGTTATTAATTAATACCCAATCAAGTTAATAACTCATAAGAATATGTTCCTTGTCTGAATATTTAACAGGATTTAATTTAGTCAATATTAAATGGACTAAATGTACCGCATGACCACTATACAGAGTTCGTAAAGTTTTGAAATTTTAGATGCCAAGAACAAACAAAACCACACCTTTGAAGCTTAAGAATTTAAAATATCGTTTTAACGGAACAAATACGGTTTGCTAAAAGCTTCAAGTACAGAGTACACGTCTTTCGCAAAACGATAATATGGTATGCCATTTTCAGTTATTTCTATATAACATTAAAGATGATTAAACACTTTAGTAGGCTTCTAATAGAAAAAATCGTCATCATAGACATTTCGCGACTTCTCTCTAATATTATTAATAAATATGACAAATACTATAATTTGTACAAATATTGTGTTTGAGATATTGGTTAATAAACTTGAATTTTAGAGATTTGGTCAAAACTAAGATTGTACATCTAAGAAAGACAACTTAGAAACTGTATAATGAATTATTAGGAAATTACTTTATATGATATTCACTGACAAACACACTCTTCTAATGACATACACCTATTATTAAGTTTACCAACGTGTTTTCAAGATCGACGAAAAAAAACAGCAGTAACAATTATAATAATGAGATTGTTTATTGTTTGTGCTGGATGGGTTGCCATGTTTATCTTATAATAAACTTATTCCCAAGCTATAGAATTATATAGCATGTATCAATCTACTAGTTATTCTATGATCATGCAATAAAATTTTCTATCTTAAAAACTGAATTTGTGTTTTTTATTCTGTTATGCAATTTAATAAAATTTAATAAAATATTGCGAACTGAAAAGGAATGCATTAAGTTTTTGGCCAACAGTGGTGAGTTTAGTTTGATTTGATATTACGATTTACGTAATTATTAAAACGTTTCTCTGGAAAATGTAAAGCATCATAGTGAATACATTATATTTTGAATAATCTCAAGTTTTAGTACACTTCATCTGTACGTTTCTAAAATGCAATACCTTTGCTACTACCATATGCTATCGTTTATATTCTAGTCACTCATTATAGCTCATTAGTTTCAGCGGATGCGCGCACAATTCTTGTGCTATCCTTTCTTACAACTTTACAACAACAACTTTATAGCTCATGGCACTCATTTATGTTAATAAACATTGTGAATCGCATAACAATTTTGAATCCATAATTCCTTACGTTATTTGGTAATATCTTGCTACAAAAGAAGGGCAAGTTAAAATAAGGTTTGATAATGGTAACCCTATGGAAATATTATTTTGATTATAGAGATTTTCATTGACAGAAAAATGAATCTGTAAGTAAATAGAAAATAGTAGATTCAAGTAAAAATCTACGGATGAAAATATCAATTATATTTTAACTACATTTTCGTGGATGTCTGTTAATAAACTTCAATACCATTTCTTAGACTATACTGACTTAGCGTTCGGGAAAGAAAAAACGAACAGTCAATACGCAATGAGTGAATAAGAATTTAACTTTATAGGCGATCTTAGAGAGGCAAACAATCAAAGAGATGGCACTACTTGATGATTGTTTTTGCATGCTGTTTTACTACCATTTTTTGAATTGTTATGTTAAGATCTTCAAAGGTCATTGATTGATTCGTTTGAATTAGTTGCTGTCCGTTTGTTATCCAACGTTTCCTGTCTTGAATGTTATTTATATCGCCTTATTATAATTGACATATAGTACGTATATGATCTAAGATGTTGTTTTTCCAGAATTTGAAAAGCCACAGAAATGAGACGTTTCCTTTCACATCGTTTCCTTGGAACAATCTAGCCACATTTCAAAAATGAATTAGTTCTGTGGGAAATGCCAATTTATTCGTATTATGCATAAACAAAATTGGTGAATAATTATTATGCATGACTTCGACATTTAAGTAAGAATATATATATATATATATATATATATATATATATATATATATATATATTTTTTTTTAAGTTGATTTTATTTATATATTGGTTATGTTGTTTTTTAACATTCTGTATGTTATTATAAAATAAAACTTAATCAATTTATTTCAGAGAATAAATAAATTGTTTTAGAAATACTACTGGTCAATAGTGACGTCATATGTTGGCTACGTGACCCCAAGGCCAACTAAGTACTCAAACATTACAATACATGTAACAAATAAGAAATATTTTTACAGATCTTTGTAATTAATCAACAACCAATCAAACTCCTTTTGGTAAGTGAAGAATGATAAACTTTTCACCAATGTCTATTTTAAGTTTTCTTCTACCACTCTGTGGTCTATATATCACATTTTTGTCTTTCTAACTTGTAGTGAGAAAATAGAACAGAAATAAAGTGCATTTATTAGAAAATAAAGCGCTGCCACTGTCAATGTTCTTGTCAATTACGCACTACTTTAAGTATTAAGGAATTCAGTATTTAATGAAGTAATGAACACTATACAAAAATTGTTAATTAGTATGGAGTAATTCACATATCTGTCAAAAAACGGCACCATAAGTTTAAAATAACTGCTGCTAATAGTATAACAGTAAATATTATTATCATAACTATAATTTTAATTAATTCACTTTCCAAGCTTGCCGAGAAAGCGATGTTACATGTTTTAAACAACTTCACGGAGGCATACCACACACGTCTACCTCTACGAAGGACAGGTCTGGTACAGGTATGTCTCTGAGAGACAACTTGAACAATTCTTAGTGTTCCAATCCATTAAAATCCGTGCGTTGTTCAATGCTCTATGGTTCATGAGGAACATCAACACTCACCTGAAATCAGGCATCCCGTTTCTGAAGAATTTCACGAATATGCTTAATATAAGATTCTCCATAGGCGCCTTAGAACAGGATAATACCTTGACTAAATCACTACCCATCCACAAACCAAACCAACTATGGCAATCCCAGTCATAACCCAGGGTCTCTGTCGCACGCAAAACACTCACTAACCCGAACCCGAAGCGAAATCAGCAAAAGACCAGAAAAGATGAAAAAAAAATGAATTCGGATTAGATATCATTAAAAAGTTTAATGAACTATTTAATAAAATTATGAATAAATAGTAATCATAAAATTATTTAATCGACTATGTTAATGACGACATAAGCACGCATTTGATTTAACTCTATTTGTAGAATCCTGAAAGAAATTTCTGCCTACGATATGGTCGATATACGTATGTGCATTATGTTATTTAAAATCCATAAGTGTCACTTTGACATTTAGGGAGGACGGAACAAGCTAAAATAATTATTCTCTCTATTTTTATTTACGTGAGGCATATACATAGACATACGGTTGGATAGGTATACCAGCATTGAATTTAATCTGTGTTTATACACAAACAGGGAATAGTAAAAATAATATAAACACGATGTCTTATAGTTCATCTTGTTATATGTTGGCTACACCGCTACAACAAAAGTGATAGCAGAGCTCAACACTCACTTGAGTGATATTCCGACAAAAACAGTGTCAGTTCCGCAAAGCTAACATTCATGAAGAAGATGCGATTACGAAATGCTTATAACGGAGAACCTCAAAAGTAGCCTATCATCCAAACTTCGTGCTTCTCTCGCTCATATTAACTCTGTTACTGCGAATAAATATCTCAATACCTTCAATGGTGAGGTAATATGTCTAGAATATATAGCTGTCAAACATAATCCAAGATTATAATGCATCCATACACACCGCCAAAAAGGTATTGATTTGAGGAGTATCAAAATATCATCGAATACTTTTCCTGACCAGCATAATGAACGGACCTCAACATAATTAAACCATTTTAGATAGTTTTAGAGCATAGTTAGGTAGATTTTCTCCTTCAACATCATTAAAACAATTTTAGTATAAGAACAGAATTCCATTGCAAAGTACCTAGACACAGTTGTTTTAAAAGCAAATGGTTGTTCAACATCTCGATAATAAATAAATATTGTGTATGTCAAGGAGTAAAATATATATCGTAGTTCAAATATATATATATATATATATATATATATATATATATATAGATATATATATATATATATATATAGATATATATATATATATATATATATATATATATATATATATATATATATATATATATATATAGATATATATATATATATAGTAATTAATTGTTGTTCGTTAATCAGCTAAAACTCGAGAATGGCTGGACCGATTTGGATAAATTTGGTCTTGAATTACTTTTGGAAGTCTAGGGAAGATTTAAAAGGTGTATAAATAAGAAATGCTCTAAATTAAATAAAAACAACAATTTTGTTTTTTCTTTGATGTATCCCCCGTCATTCAGAAATCAATTAGAACGAATAGTTTAAAATGAATAACTAATTAGAATTTTTATATCTTTATTCTCAAGAGGTGAAAAATAAACTTAATTTTAGCTAACTACAGTTGTTAACTATTAGATTATTTTTATGAAGATTAACTGCAGTTGTTAACTATATATCATATTATTTTTATATAGATTGATAAATCTTAAGTTTTGTCACAAATTAAATTTCTGAACGCAAACATAATATTTGACATTTGACGACCAGCTAATATGTCGATTCATCTTCTATGTCGATCGATACCTTCTATCTTTTTGAGAGACGATTACCACGTGCGCGAGAACTTTCTTATCTTCGGTGAACCTTTGTGATAGTGACATTTCAAATTATGTTCGCTTATTTTTTGTTGATTTTTTGTGATAGTGACGCTTTAGTGCGCGCAGTCAATCAAATGTGCGAAGAGCTACCTCACGTGCTAACCGCATTGATGACCAGAGAGAGGGAGATCAAGAAAATAGTCGTATTGTTATGTCAGAATTGCGTTCTTTAGAGAATGAAAATAAAGTAGATAGGCTTAGAATGCAACGAGTTCGTACATATGAAACACAACAACAGCGAGCACGACATAATGAAATTGAGCGATTCCGCAGACACAGTGCTCCTGTGATCCTGGAAGGAGCTGCATTCCACAATGGTGCGGCAATAGATTGTTATGTCGACAAATCGGTAACAATTGGGGAAATGAAAATAATTTGTAAATATTGCATGGCGTTAAAATACAGTGGTAAATCTAGTGGATTAAGTTGTGCTGGAGGCAAAGTAAAATTGCCACAATTTGTCCCACCACCAGATCTTTTACGCTCTTTAGTTTCTGGGATTGGAAATGATTTTAAGCACTTCTTGGCAGAAAGATATCATCACATTCAGAAAGATAACAGCTGTTTCCAGATGACATCGTTTGGCGCTACACATATTATACAGGAAAATTCCATGCCCACTTTCAAGGTATACCGTAACATTTTATCTTATTTACTATGTATCTTCATATCTTTGTTACTCATTGATGTATAATAAAGTATTAGAAATATTTTTTTATAATATTCAAGTTTGTATTAAAATATATATCAGAAATATTTATAGGACAAATCTTTAAAAATTACAGATACAAGGACAATTTATCACTTACTGGGGGCGCTGTTATCACTACCAGATGTGGATTATCAATTTTTACAAATTTATTTTATGGGCAATTTAGATGCGGAAGTTAATAAGCGTTGTGCTCATAATCCAACAGTGAAGAGAACCATTGTCCAAGAATTACAAATATTTCTTCATCAGAACAACAATTTAGTAAACATGTTCAAAATAGCATTGGATCGGATGTTATCTGACAGCCATAATATTGTCATTCATTTAGGTCTTTTAGTATTTTTTAGATATTTATCGATTAAGGCAGTACGAAGTCTGCCGGGTCAGCTAGACTAGGTGACAGAAATTTAATTTCAAGTTTTCAAATTATATCTTAGAGGCCATCAAAACGGAAATACCACATTAAAAAATGGGTAAATTTATTAATTAAATTATACGTCAGTGTAACATAGCGTTTATTAATTATGTTTAACCCTTCAAGTAATAAACTCAAATTGTATTAAAACCACTCTTCTGGTGACACAAATTTAAATTCAGATTTGGTGGCACTATCTTAGACAGCATCGCGAAAGCAACGGAAAAACAAGCCCCCTCGAGAAACGTTTACTAACTCTCATTTTGATGCAAAATGTATTTCAAACTTGCCGTCTAGGCCATAACCAGTTAATTTCTGATTTAAATTTTTACCACTCCACCCTTCCGCCTTTCAAACATTTAATTAAACATCCAGAAAACGAAAATTAACTGCTAATTGTTAATTCAGTTATTAAAAACCACAGTTAGAATAATTAGCGCAATACAAACCGGTTAAATCATACTTTTATGTACCTCGCCTGTATGTGAAAGGTGTAATTACGAATATGGTATATAGAACAGAAGTTATACAAGACAAAATGAAAGAGTTATTTAAATAAAGGCAGAAACATAGTACTAGAGCATTTATTCAAAACTAGCCATAGTTTTCATGCTAATTTTAGGCTCTGTATGCACTGGGTATCGATGGGATCAAATAATATTTGAAAAAATAATATCTGGTGTAGAAGAAAGGTTAGGTAGCAGTCCTTCGGGGTAGGTTTTCACAATACATACAACAGTGGTTGAGAGTTGTCCAAGAGTTAATCTGGACTGGATTAACGTATGCTTGGTATCGCGGCCCAACAACCAACTTAGGGAGTACCTTTGAAGGGGTGCTTATTAACAGGCATAACTATTATTGGCATAAGTAAGATGATTGATCCTTGTAAGACAGATTACTTTTCTTTACGGAATTAGGGATTTCCCATACAGTAATGCAATTTTTTAATGTGCAACAAACTATATTTAGGGTTGTAAGTAAAGTTGTTTGTACATAATTTCAAACTTACTCTTCTATAATTATATTAGCTGATTTTTTTAAAATTTAAGGACAGAAGAGGGGATTTATTGAACTGCGGTACAGAGCAATTAGCTGCAAACAACAGATGTTTTTATCTACTAAAACCTCTCTTAAAACTTATAATAAATGACATATTTATAGCAAATGTCCCTCAAATTACAATGTAGGCCATATACAGTACAATGATAGTCACGCCATATAAAACACCTCCCTCCTAAAGAAACGACAATGGAGATGCACGTCGTCATTGTGCCATCTAAACAGTTTATACTTGTAATATTATTTTTGAGTATGGCCTGTAACTACATCCGTCACTTTGATTTAAAGATTTTACTTTTTTTGAACTTTTGGTAGAAACAGTACTATTTCGATCCTGTTTCTACCCAAACATTCATGGTATATCCGGTATACAATGGATTACCAAATTTTGATAACTCAAAATTCTAATAGTTTACTGATGAGAAACTGAAGTACTGTAATGCGCCTTTACTCTCCATTCACCTTGAATGGAGCATGAAGTTTCTGTCAAAATTACAATAGACTATGTTAGCTTAGAGCAAGTTCTGTCCGCCTTTGTTGGCATTACGTTCTGAACAAGCATCACTCTACCGAAACTCTACAGACTAATGGTTAGGGGTCTTTGAGCACCTTCAAGTCATCTTTTGTGACCTTAAAGCTTCTGGTGCGATAGGATTACACTAACAACTACATAATTATATCAAAGAATGCTTCAACTAATTGCGAAATGACAATTCAACGTGAACCTGTCTTCATTTCTTCACTATTAATTTGATTTCGGTTCATCAAATGAGTTCAAAAGAGCTGTATGACTTTCCAGTAATCCTAGCGACTGCGCTATTTACGAAATATCAAGTGGTATATATCAGAAACTATTAATATAATTTAAAATAGTATTTTATTTTAAACAGAGAACAGGCGACTTGTTGAATGGCATAGAATGACGCATTATACCATTCAGTTTTAAATCAATGTATCACCGTATACTAATGAATGCATCACTTTCAAATTACTAATCTCTGATAATAAACCTATATTTATTCTATTAGTAATATTTGGTTAAATTCCATCAAAATCTATTCCATTTTTTAAAAAAATTTCCTTCTCTTTTATTAACATTACAAGGCAATGCTCTCCTAATGTCATGTATATAATATAAGATATTGATTTGACTTTGTTGGGGAACATATGAACATAAGCATGAATATATAAAAGAAATATATAAACAATATATAATTTCATGGTTTAATATTACCAGTATTGGTCAATGTGGTGTTGTAAAATGTTAGGTGTATTATTATATAATCATCCTGACTGTGTTCTTATATACAGAATGTTTAAATCAATAAATATCTATAAATTAAAAACAAGCAAGAGGCTTCAATTTATAATAGCACATCCTCATTGCAGTATTTTTGGCAACATTTTGACATTTTGACAATTGAATGTACCTGCTAAACAATTAAATGTGTGCGATCGCAACGAACTGCGTAGGCTAAAATGTTTACTACGGTCCGATTAAACTAATAGGTAGAATAGACAAATCATAATAATTTTTAGAATAATATAGAATAGTAGTTACATTAAGTTATAAGTTTATACAGAAGATCAGTTACTGACACGATCTTCCATATGTCATTGGATATATATAATATCCCATAATATACCTATTGTCCATTGGAAAAGTTGTTGAATGCTGTGAGCTCAATTTTCTTATTATTTAAATTTTTAAATTTATTATGTTCTAATTCCTTAAGTTCAATAATACGAGCCATAGTAGCAATTGAAGATGAATGTTCTGCTTCTACGAAAATTTTCCATAATATTCTTATTGTGGAAGAAGAGTTGTAACATGCAAGGATTTATCATGTATGTTATCCTGATGATTTTATTATCAAAAATATAATCATACTTTAATTAACTAATTAATTTTCCATTATAAAAAAAACAAACGTCTTTGAATATAATGTTTTTTTTATATATTCAAATAAACTGTTTTCTGGACTACCCTGTATCAGACGGAATAGCTTTAGCTATAGTTTTATGTTGTTCACCTATCACCATTATATACTTTCTGATGGCATGTTATTAATATTTTAAAAATAGCTCATTTTTATTATATCTCTTTAGCATCCCTCCTGATCCATGTAGTTTATTATAACTTTATCTCTTTGTCACTGTAAATATATCGCATATACTTGGTTTTATAAAAAAAATATAAAGATTTTGCTAGCCGGCTTAGTTGACGCAGTTTAGAAGGTACAGGATGGTCTGTCTGCTGTTGTCGGTCGCTGCAGTTGCGGGTTCGAATCCTGCTGGGGTATGGGCCCTTAAACATGTATATGTCTAAAATTTATAGTTTATTGTATATGTTTATATAAATGTATGTTTGCGATTGTTTAAAATTGGTGATTGTCCTGGGCAAGAATGCAAATTCCAATAAGGAAAATGATCCCCTTCACGCCAGTAACCAGACTGGGTAAGACCGAATATCTTCTAAGATGTTTTCTAAGTTGATCACTCGTCAATCGGTAGGCTTAATGCCGAGGACCGTGGTTCGGAGCCCACGTTAAACGGTATGTCCAGTCCAGATAAACTCTCGTTGGTAAAAAGGAGAATTTAAAATTGTATATGTGTGTGTGTGTTTGTGTAAGTATGTCAGTATGTCATCTGATTTTAGACTACCTGAATGGGAAAGAGTAAGATGGGTTTAGTCTGTTTTCTAAAAACCCGATAATTAATAAAACCATCAGTGTCGTTTTATATCACCGCTCAGCAAGTTGCGTCATATTTCTCTGAATAAAACAGTTTTTAGAATAAATTATAGTTTTATGTTCTATATCCTTCCCTATTTTATGAATTAAAACATTTTAAGGTATTAAGATATTTATATATTTGCGTTGCAATATAACTAATGTAAAGTAACAGGTCAATTGAAAAGTCCCTTCAACATAATTCCCTTCAAGGGTGATACACTGATTATAGCGACCCTCCAACTTTTCGATACCATTTTTGTAGTACGATTTGTCCTTTGCTTCAAAATAGGCCTCAATTTCGGCGATCACCTCTTCATTCGACGAAAATTTCTTCCCAGCGAGCATTCTTTCGAGATACGGGGACATAGTCGCTGGGGGACATATATGGAGAATAGGATAGATGAGGAAGCAATTCGAAGCCCAATTCATGGGTTTTTGTCATCGTCTTCACTGACTTGTGACACGGTGTATTGTCTTGGTGAAGCAGCACCTTCTTTTTCTTCAAATGCGGCCGTTTTCGGCGATTTCGTCCCTCAAACGGTCCAATAACGCTATGTAATAGTCGCTGTTGATGGTCTTTCCTTTTTCAAGTTAGTCAATGTAAATTATTCCATGCGCATACCAAAATATAGACGCCAAAATCTTGCCAGCTGATTGTTGCGTTTTCCCACGCCCTGGAGCGGGTTCATCGTGTGCAGTCCACTGGGAACACTCTCAATTGGACTTCAGAGTGAAATAATGGAGCCATGTTTCATCCATTGTCACATATCGACGCAAAAACTCGGGTTAATTACGCTTGATCGTCTTCAAACACTGCTCCGAATCATCAACTCGTCGTTGTTTTTGGTCAAGTGAGCTCGCGCGACACCCAATTTGCACAGAGCTTTCTCATACCCAAATATTCGTGAATGATATGATATACACGTTCAGTTGATGTCTGTAGAGCGTCTTCTATTTTATTCAATTTCAATTTACGGTCATTCGAAATCATTTTGGGGAATTTTTAAAGGTTTTGATCGGTAACAACCTCTTTTGGGCGTCCACTGCGTTCACCATCTTCAGTGCTCATTTCACCACGTCTAAAGTTAGCATACCAATCCTTGATGGTTGATTTTCCTGGGGCAGTGTCCGGAAGCTTGGCATCAAGCCAAGTTTTTGCTTCAACTGTATTTTTCCCTTCAAAAAGCAATATTTTATCAACACCGTAGAACATGAAATTCCTTTTTATCCATTTTATTCACAATAACAAAAATTGCTTCATTGAAAATGATATAATTCACAAACTAATAATCCGACAGCTGTCAAATTTATACAGGCATCTTTCGATGGTTAGGCCTAACTAAAAAATATATAGATTACATGTATATGGACATATATTACATTATATATGGACATATGTATCAAGCCGGGGACTTTTCAGTTGATTTGTTACGTAATTTATTATTAGTATAAATATTGTCACCTGTTATATCAACTTCTGTTAGAATATGTAGAGTTTTTATAGGTTTTTTTTGAACAAAATATTACAATTTATTTGAATTTCTATAGATATTGAAAAATTCACAAGTCGACGGTGACTAGTTCACGAAATCAAAAGTCCATTTAAAGCTGAGCGAAGGAGCACCGTATCCCTCAAAATTCTCCAAATCTAATAAGACTCCCGCAACTTGGTTTTTGTTTGCTTGGGAAAGTTTTCCTTTTGTTGTTTGGATGATGTATTATGGGGCAATTCTCGGCTTTAATGTTTTTGTAAAGTTAAATTGATATTTTAGGAATGTTTTGGAAATACTTTCGTACGGCGAAATATTTAAAAGCTGGACGCGGTATATAATTAGTTAAAATATCGGTTTAAAATTTAAAATTAAATTGCATTTATTAACGGAAGTAAGCTACAGATTTTTTTGAATTAGGATATTACGGCATGGCCAGCCTCGTCTAAAATAGTTTAATTCCACGTTTTTACTTTTTCGAGAAAGAGTTACGTTTCAGACTAATTCGTGATCTATATTTAGGTAAAATTTTAACGTTTTAAATTATAGGACTATAAATTAGTGTATATGCCTCCAATTACGAACCATTTAAAAACATTTTCTTGTTTAAACTCATGGAAAGTGTTGCTGAAAGTTTTTTTTGTATTTGTTCCATAATTTAAGATATGCTGACTTCAATACGGCTTTAGAAGATATTAAATTTCGGTGATTAACTGAAAATATTTGAAGACTACAAGTTTTAGGGAATTGGAGAAACTAATCAGTGTCCATGGGCGGAATGTGCGAAACTTGAAATAATATCGGCTTTATCAAACTCGGTATTCATTAATACTCAATATTAGTTTTAGCAGAAAATAATCGTACTTTTTGATGAATATACGAGAATTGATGAATAAGAAACTTCAGTTGGTCAAAATCATGTAAAAAGCATGTGAGCAATATGGAGTTCCAGTAAGATGGTACTTTGTACCATACAAATGTCCGATATTCTACACGATTAGAGGGTATCTCAAATAGAGATCACCAATTCTTATAGACTTTTTCTTGCAGATTTTTTCTAAAATTATAAGTCTAACCCAAAAATCGCTGCTGGTGCTGGTGCCCTTAAATTCGTTATAAGTGGCTAAAGGTAAGAAATATTTATATTTATGAATATAAGTTACAGGTAGGCGGCCAATGTCAAGAATATGTGTTGTAAAGCAAGCCTACATACACTGTTGTGTAATATAGGATTTAAGTGGTGTAAAGATAACCCATGAAGGGGTTTAATGGAATTGCCAGACATTGCTTTAAAAATAATACAATTTTTAAAAACATACAATATAATCAATGAATAATTATTATATCAATTTGTATATTTAGAAGAGACATGGATATTTCAGAATGGTATATTGGGTCAGTAATGGCAAGATGATAATAAATCTAGTGTAAAGACAACAAAAGTTAATAAAAGCAGGTAAACATTGGAATAACTATGGATTAAGTTTTGTTAGTCAAAACATTTATTAATAATTCATTGCAGACATACAGTTCTTCATCTTGGAAACAGGAATTGTTTAAACCCTGGGGCAGAATTGATATTATCCTCTAAATCCAAGGGTGACTACCACGGATAAATGAACCATAACCTATTTTTGCAGAGCTTTTTGCATTAGCTTTTAAAGAACTTGTAATTAATTGTATTTTGTGTAATTTACTTTTTTAGAAATAAGCTTGAGAGAAGATACATGGTAGATCAGATTACCGAACGTTATGGCCACAGAGTATTATGTCACATCCATCCATCAGAGCATAACATATTTAATCCAATTGAGTTATATGGGGTGTTGAAAAGAATTATTACGGAAGATATTCAGATCCAGGAGGATATTCAAACCAGAACTGTCTGGATTTATTGAAAGAGGTATTATCGAAAATAACACCTACGATTTTGATGAGCTCGTTTAGACATATTGAGGAAAAAATTGACAAATGCTAGAATCGTCAGCAAACTTGTAGTAGATTAGAAATAACAAGCTTAGTTATCCACTTGATTAGTGTTTCTGAACGTGACAGTGATTGAATAAAACTATTATGAATGTTCTTTTATGATTCAATGCTGACAATTACCAAGACAGCGTAATGAAAGAGTAACAACTAAATGTCAGTATATAATTAATATATTTTAACTGTATGAAATTGTACTATAGAGCGTGAAAACTATATGAGAATGTGTGTTATTGTTCAGAATATACATGAACGTTTGGTTAAAATGTTTGAGGAGATAAATAGTAGTAACTCTTTTACAGATATGACAAATGCATTAAGGAGAATGTAGTGATTAAATGTAGTTTTATCAAGAAAATATATAGTAGAAACAAATAAATATACAGGTAGTAATAGAAGAAACTAAGGAGAAATATAGTAATATCAAAATTACTTTACAAGGAAACATTGCACCAAAGAAAATAAAAACTAAGCGTAAAAGGTAAATATGCTCTCTAATGAAAGTAAAATACATTACTTAGATATATAATTGCTAATTAGGTGGATTAGAAAGTTCAATATAAATATAATAAAATAACTCTAACATAAATAACTCTAACATATAAATTATTGTGGGGGTAATATTAATTATAGTGTTAAGTTCTTGGATAATATATGTTTTAGGTGTACTATTCATTAGTCACTGTAGTTTTATTATTTTATTTAGATTAGAATTCAATTATATGTCAAGGTCAAAATGTACTAAAACTTAGAGGTGCTGCGGCAACATTGTGTCGTTTTGAAAGATCACGTGAGTTTACTGCTGTTTTGAATTGATTATACTTATCTGGAAGCCAATATATAATAGGTTGGGGAATTATAAATTTTGTTTTTTTAATGTATTTAAAAGTGAATATATATTTACAAATATGTACCATCTTACCGCTTTGCTGATGAAACCGATATTCTGTAAACCAAATAATTTTCACAAGCTACCTTTTTAAACCCAAATTTATTTTGTAGTTTTGCCGATACTACAAGAAATGGCAGTCTGTGGGTTTATCTTCCTTTTCTTTCTCTACTTTGATGTGTCTTCTTAACAGTTTTTCATTCCATTCAAGCTGTTTTTCAATACCTTTACCTGAAGATTTTAATACCTTGTTAGTCCTGCCAAATGCATAGTAACTTCCTTCAATCAATGCCAATGCAGACTTTGCAATCGTTTGTTATATTTTTTGGATTTCGATCGGGATTATACATGTCAAAATTGGTCAATATTATTTTGTATTACCAGGAATTTATTTAACGATTTGCCAGCCAGAGTGAGGTTACACATCCATTTTTTTGCGAAACGAGAAAACCAATTCTGGAACGAGCATTTACGTTGCCCACAGTTAGATAAAAACTACAGATATTTCGAAAATTTTTGTCAAAAAAAGTTCAGAGTTTAAAATACGGGTAGCCCAAAAATATAAATTTATTTCAAATAAAATATGGCATCAAGATATAGTCGAATATAGTAAATATAGTAGTACAAATTTATTTTGTTATATATTTGGGTAAGTTACTGCAATGCTAAATGTGCTATAAAAATTTCATTTGTTGATGAAACGGAACATTTTGACATACATTATGTCAAGGGTTGTTTTTTTATATATCTGTGTATGTATATTATACGCATGATGTACATTTTTCTATGTAAATCCACTAAAAAACAAGCATGCAATGTTTTCGTTGTCGTGACAAAAAACATGCATTGCATTTTTCGTTCAATTTTGGGTTTTTTGTTCAGGTACTAAGGTTCAGATAGCGGCGAACATGTAGAATATTTTTATCAATATGTCTCTACATTCAAAAGCCTATTGTACTCATATATTGACCTTAGACTCACAGATGAATACAAGTATAAAAGGAAAACCAATCAGCTCCGCTAAAAATATAATTCAAATATATAGTTTCAATAAAAACTTTAATTTTAAAATAATATAAAAAGTAAAAATATAATTAAAAAAATAATATATAATCTAAATTAAGTATTTTAATTTCTAAGAAAATTGTGAGTGAATACTTTTGTGAGCTTTTATTACGAAAAATTTAAGGTTGAATACTACTGAGTATACTATGAATACTGTTATCAATAGTAAATATAAAATTGATTTACAGATTACAGATATTTAAAAAAAACAGCTGCGTGATGTTAAAGTATATACTATCTGGCATTTTTCTTAGACCAGGATATAGGAGACTCAATTTTTTACTCTATCATTTGAGGAATGTAATATATATTACATATAATATATATTAGCACCATGTAACACTTAGTGAATGTTATACTGCTTTAGGGCATTTCCTTGTTTGATGGTCCTCTGCATAACCACAAAAATGAGGCTACTAAGACTGGACTTTATGAAGAATCTTTCCAAACGTGCTTAAACCCTAGGCGGTATTTTGAACTTTCAGTAAAACTAAATATGAAATTTCATGTAACTATCTAGTGGCGAAATAGTTGAAATTCTATTCATAATAAAGGGTACTTAAAATGGTTAAATAAATGTGTTTGGATATTCTAATTATGTTGATATAATGGATGTCATATTTGGCTGCAAACAATTTCAAAATTAATTTTTGGGGGAAAAATAATATCGGTTTTTAATTGCTGACTTTAAATGTGTATATCTCTAGTAACATATATTATGAAGCCATACTATTGGTCTTACATCGTTCCTTCACTTGATTATATCAGATATATGATACAGTTAAGGGTTATATCAAAAAGTGCATAGAGCAAATATGAATATATAATATGCACTACAAATAGGCTTATATTCATATAACCAGGAGGTGTTTTAACTGAAACACTTGAAGACGTTCCACCTGGCTAGGTGAGACGTATTTTAGATAGACATTGGAGCCGTATAGAACGACTGATCGAACCAGCATCTTGTACAGGAGAGATTTTATAGATAGAGATAGCCTGCTGGCCTGGTTGAAAAGCGGGAACACCAAATTACAAAAATTCTCAGGAGAATAATCAATGCCCGCTGGTTCGTCAGGAACAATCAAATTCATAGAGAAGCAGATGTCCCCAAGTTCACGATTTTATATCCGAGGTTTACTCGAGATATTTCTCCACCCTTCGTCTCTCGCACAACAGATGTATTACCGAGCTGGTTGATATTTTAGGCCAATAACTCATTCGGCTCTTCGTAGCCTTATTCTATCACAGCCGACACTAACCCGTCGTGCTCTAACTCTAAATTGTCTCGACCTTCTCCGGCGAGCGATTAACTCATGTACCGCAAGCTGCGTGGTGTGATAACGACGCCACGTCCTTACCTGACCCTTGTGCCTCTTAACGGTGTTACCGGTTACGGGCACAGTCCTTACTATCAGTAAGAAGTATCAGTTAGGGTCATTGGATCAGCTGATAGGGTGGGGTTTAGTGGGTAGCCCAGAGGCAGTCTCCACATAACCAGGCCAACTCGCTTATTTCTGCGGGTCTTCCCGACCAGGTATCCGTAACACGGTAACGGGTCCCCTACCCGGTTCCAGGCCAAAAAAAGAGGTGTTTTAACTTTTATTCGCTAGATTTATAGCTCTTTTACTGGTCGTATTGTTTACAGACAATATTGTTCAAGTACTGATATTACTTTATATTATTCCAGTAGTGTTGGATTTCTGAAAGAATAATGGTAAGTTCAGATAAAATACTATGGAATACATCGACATCCTAACAATATGATATCTACCTCAAAAACCATGGGGTGCTGTGTACGGATATTTGGGTATATTTTCATTTAAACATATAGGTAAAATAATTATTGTCCAAAAGGGCTAATATATTGATTATTTTTAATGCATTTTAGCTCGAAATAATGATGGATTACTAGATGTTAGAAGTTTTCTTATGATGTTATTCGGGTTAGTAGGAAATAACGGCGTAATTTGAATTAATAGAATATATGAACTAATTTAAATCATTTTAAATTATATTTTAAAATTTTTATTAATCATATTTTAAAGTATACTTTATCAACTAGGGCTTATCTGGACTGGATTTATTGCTTAACGGGGGCTTTGAAACACGTCCCTTAATATTAAGTCTACCGACTTAATGTGACCAGTTACCAACTTAGAAACCATATCCTAGTAGGCGTCTGGCCTTATTCAACCTACTGGTGGCTGACGTGATTGGGATGGTTATTCCTGATCGGATGTTACACTGTTGTCTAGAGACAATTACAATTAGAACATATTGCAACAGATAACTGACAACTCTCTATAATTTATTGTAATAAAATTTGTAATAATATAATATTTTTTCTTAAAAAAATTGTCTATTTATCTTAAACATTTAGATATAAATGCTTCTGATAAAAATATTTCATCTCTGGAATTACTATATACAATAATATCGCCGAAGTGGAATATTAAGTTTTAGTATAACATCTTTTAGTATACCAACATTATATTTTTCATTTTATTTTTATCATGTGTAAATAACAGGATTTTAAAAAGGAAACACATTACCGGCACTCTCTAGTATAAGCTAAATAATGTATAAAGTTTAAATGCAGTATTTTTAAACTATAGGGAAAGTATATACAAAATTAAAACTTATTATATAGATAATTTATCTGCATATTAAATAATTATCAAATGTAAATGTTTGTAGTAAATAATACTTGGGTAGTTGGATAAATTACGCTTTCAACAGGTTTAAATTGAAGCGTTTGTACAGTATGGTGAAAAGTTAAACAAACCGAAGTGCATATCACATGAAAATGTAATTTCGGTTCGTTTGTTTGCCTGCAATTTCCTGGCTTATTAGTGGTAATAAATATGGTGGTTGCATATTGTAACCGGAATACTGTCATGTTAAATATCTACATTAGAAAAGAGAATAGTCCATAATTTTATTTCCAATGGTTGCATTTACAAAAATGGTGAAATAGATTTAATTTAGTTAATATTTAATTACCTTTTTAGGTACAAAGTTAACATATTTTCGTACACTAAATTTCTTGTATTTTTAGCGAATCTTGAAACTCAAAATTTAAGGTAGGTTTTAATGGAACAATAATAAATATAACAGACATTCAGTAATTATGACGAATTATTGTACGGCTATATATTTTAACATACAGTAGAATGAATATAACATAAGCTATAATGACATTGTTTGAGTGTCTATTTAATTCATTTTCGTGTTGAAAGGAGTGTAAAATCAGATTGAAAACGTAAATTAACCACAAAAATGTAAAATGTCTCATACTTCATAATTAGCGAACAAAAAAAACCATTTACTGTGACTAATATCCTTTTTTTAAAATGAAGCGCCATACTTTACTTTTTACCCGTCAAATTATTTTCGATGTAGTATCATTTTCCATTAAAGAAAGCAAATTTCCCTTCCTGAATGGAGGTTGTTTTTTTATTAGGGGAATTTAACTGAAGCGAACGATAATGGAAGAAAAAAAAACAGTAAAAGACTTGAAAGTGAAAAAGCTTGTTTCGGTCCAAATTTCAAGAATTTTGAATTCAAACGCTCAAAAGTTTGCGCGACAATCAAATTGGCAGAGATAATTTCCATTGCCCGAAGGTTTTGAAATATTTAAATATCTATTACATATATATAGAATAATAGCTGAGATTAAATTTGTTTCCTCTTTTTATTACTTTTTTAGTAAAACATGTTTACATAAGATTTTATTGAATTATTTTATTGTGAGAATTGAAATATCCTAGCCGCCATATTGTAAAATCCGTTATGCCTAAAACTTAGTTGATAGATGTTCAAATTTTGAAATTAAAAAATACATTTCTACTATTAATTATTGACTGGATGAAGGGATGCGATTGAAGTTATTTTAAAAAGTACATACTTAACATTATTTTAAGGGATGGATTAAAAATACTAAGAAATTGCTAATTTTGATAACATGGAGTAATTATGATTCCAGAACCAGGAAAGCCACCCCATGAAACTGCGCCGCACCGACCAATATGTCGATCGATATGTCCGAATTATTTGAAACATTTTTTTTGAAAATGATTAAAACAATTATTAAATAATTTGTTCGTAAAGTATCTTATTTCAGATCATCGATTTGGTTTCAAGGAACAACATTCCAAGATTGATCAGATTTACAGAATCACTTAAATCACTAGAAATAGAAAAATCACTAGAAGAAAATCAAGGTTGTTCTGCAATATTTGTGGATGTTACTCAACCTTTCATACTTCATACTTCATACTTCAGAGCCTATTTTGAGCCTGCCTATTTTGACTTGAGGAAAATACAAGTAGGTATGCGACAGGGTAGTGTAATAGGACCAGTCCTTTATATGCTATATACTCTTTACTTGCCTAAATTCAATGAAAATGTTGTTGCTACTTTTGCAGATGATGCTGTAATACCAGCCATTGGAGATAACAACACTGAATCAACCAAAAAGTTACAAACATCTATTGCCGAAATCCAATGCTGGGCAGATAATAGCCCATCAAAATAATCAATTACAAGCCAGTATATATAAATATGCAACCAGCAAAAATTGTATTGTTTATTGGGTAGATATTCGGACGTGGCAGTATATAATAAGTTTTTACTTTACCAACAAATATTGAAACTAGTAGGGACTTATTGTATTCAGCTCTGGGATTGTACTAGCTAAAGCAATAACAATAGCATACAAAGATTACAAGGTACTGCCTGCCAGATATAGTTGATGCTCTACTGTACATTCGCAAGGACAATAATGTCCTGAAAATAAAAACATTCGATAACATTATCAAGGACTCGGCCCAAAAACATGAATAGAGGCTCTATCAGCACATCATAGTTGAGGTTGTCCAGCTCCTAGTAACTGATAGCTTTGAATATTAAAGAAAGTAAAAACGTTTGATCTAGGTCAGTGAAGTTATAAGTAAAACTCAGTATAACTTTAAAGCACTGACATAGATGTTAAGCCTAAAGTATCTATATAGCAAACAAATAGCTTATTAGTGTTAATTTACTGGAATGCTTTTGTAGATTCTGTATTACTATAGGGATTTGAAAATATTTTATGAAATTCATCAGTAGATTTCTTTAAATAAAACAACAAAAGTAATGTTTGTCGAAAATGCAATTTGGAGCCTTCCCTGCTTAGCATTTGTATACATTGAATAACTAATAACACTTAATTATACAAAACTATTGAATTTAATTGTTAGGTTGGGTTGTTTAACAATTACTTGCACTAGTATGACAACACTAATACCTTGTATTTTCACCAATAGATATCGCTGATCAAATTACGTGTAAGTGACTAATATAATATACATCTCACACATAACAAAACCACTCCAATGGCCTCGGAAAACTCTAAATTAAGTTATATCTCCTGTAATATACTAGAATCATGAATAAATTGTGTTGGGTCAAGTAGACTCTTCAGTAGCCTGACACAAGTGATAAATTTTATTGAACTGTACAACAGATAATTAAAAATGACAAATATTTAGTTTGATATAAATATTTCCTAACTCTTTTCCCTTGAATAATTTGAACGATTAACCCAATACTCATATAAAGCCTTTTTCTGAAAAATGTTAATCAACTTTGTGGATATACAGCTCCCCTTAAGTAAAATCTGACACCGCAGGAAATTTAATACCGGTGATAAAAATTCTGACGATATAGCCCAACAAAGAATCTTGTTAAAAAAATGACATAGGTCATATTTGCTATACATTTTCTTGTCAAAAAAGAAGGCAACTTCATGAATTTTTAAATTAACTTTATCATCCCAACACATTGTGCTATTATGCACGATGTTGTAGGTTTACGAGCTGTTGATTTAATTTACTAAAGTGAATAAGAAGCTCTCAATATTTCTAAATTTGTTTTATTTACTTTTTTATTTATTTTTAATGAAATTTTACTTGCAGTCAGAAACATAGAAACTAAACGAAGAAATTTTAAAAAATGGGGGAAAATTTTGTGTAGATAAGAACATTAAAGGAGTTGATAAAATGTACGAAAAGAAAACCAGGATGGGAGACCTTCCTTGATTGCATTGGATGCATTTGATTTGAGTAGTCTTTAGCATACATTGGATTGAAATAATTTTGAAGCATCACAACGCTCGATCGTATGTTATGAATTAATGGAAACGCTTAAATGACATTATATAATTATATAATTATATAAACGGATAGACATGACATATGCAGAAGCGTGAGAAGGACGGTGGAATATATTTTTAATATTGATAATGTATGATATAGTTTTTAAATAATTTATAAAATAATTTTATATATTAAAAGTGTCCATATTAATATGATGTAACTTGTAATAAAATTTTGAATTTATTAATAAAATCGCTCAAAATTAGTTAATTTTGACAGACTCTATAATTTATTATATATCGATTTAAGAAACCATCTGGCTTTTATACTTGTTTTTGTTTAAACGTTATTTGTTCTGGCCAACTGGGTGAGGATTACAAAATAGCAAACATATTTCTTTCTTGCGTAAAAATAGTAAAGCCATGCTACCAATAAAAACTGTAATTTATGGGGTTGTAAATAAATAAATTAGATGCATGTTTTTCATTGCAAAATTCTGTACGTGAATAAACTATATGTTTAACGTTATATTAATCAAGATCTTAGAATCTAAATATTTATTTTTAGTTATATTAAAATCACTTTGAATTTATTTGAACTCAACCTGTTCATCGCTGGCTGATAAATAATAATTAGCATAAAAATTATCGATTATTGAGTGACCAACTCAGAAGCTCTCTTGAAGTTCATTGGGTTTAACTAATCTGGTTACTGGTCAAATTGAGAACGTTGTTTACTGTTGTATTTTACAGTCTATAGCAATTCACATTTACAAAGCACAGAGAAATAAATAGATCTAGATTAGCATCTAAGAAAGATATAGAGTATTTGAGCGGTACTAGGATTGTTTCATAATCTTGGTGTAGTCAACTAGAATTTAGATATTAACATTGTGTCGATAGGAATATTTTAGACAACCTATATACAATTTTTATAAGTATACCAGGTGTACCGAACAGTCATTACAGGTTTTTTATTCAGAGAAATACTAGAATTATAAATAAAAAATGGAAAATTTTATTTGAATAGATAAAATTTCTATAGAATAGATAGAATTGGCCATTTGATTTTATACATTTTGCCCATTTTTCAAGCAGTTTATGAATGTAATCCAAAATAAAACTGTTTGTTCTTTGAGCAAAACCGTTCATAAAGCCATTTCCTAACATCCTCGAAATTGGCGATGTGCTGCTTTGCAAGCACGTGACCCATTGATGCGAAAAGTTGATAGTGCTACGGGGCAAGGTCTGAAGAGTACGGCGTGTGCGATAAGATGTCCCACCCAAGAGCTTTCAACCCTTCCTTGACGGGTTTTGCTGTATGACACTGCGCGTTATCGAGCTGTAAAATCATTTTACCGTGTCTTCGGACCCATTATGAACATTTTTGGATAAATGCATGATTCAAATTGATTATTTGTTCTCGGTAGCAATCAGTATTAACTGTTTCACCAGGATTCAATAATTTGTAATACACCACTCCACTGTAGTACCAGCAAACAATGCGTGACCAAAACGATTTGGCCTTGGAGTCGATGGGCCGGCTTCGCCTAGTGATAACAATGATCTTTTACACTTAGGGTTTTCAAAATTAATCTAATTGTAGTTTCGCATCTTCAAATTTGTTCGGTCTACCAGAACGTTCTTTGTCTAACACATCGAAATCACCACTTTTGGATTATCAAATACACCCATCACATGTTTTTAAGGATGCATGGAGCATGTTCACCGTAAGTTTCTACCAGCAAACGATGATTTTTAGCGGCTTTTTTTTGATTAAATAAGAAAAGTAATGCGTGCCGCAAATTCACGTTTCCAGTACTAAACTTGACATTTTCAAAGAGGAATAAATCTGTGACATATAAAATAATATATGTGCCAAATCATAACATTACATACTTAAGCTTGGCGACAACCGTTAGAAAAACCGGTAATCACCTTCCGGTACATCTGGTAAATGCAAGAATGTTATTTGATATATCTAAAATTAATTAAACAGTTATTGTTATATTCTTTTACTTCTTTAGACTTAACTTAGATTTAATCAATATATAACTATTTGTTCATAATGATGATGATGGTTTTCTATTATATACCCTGTTAACTTGTACTTTTTAAACAATTGTAATGAATATAAAGGTATGACTCGTTGAATGCTAAATTGCTGAAACTTGTGAACTGCACTGCAATTTTACTTATCGGTGACGTTTAGTACAATATTAGTTGTTTAATTGAAGCAATTTACAGTGCAAAACATGAAACTTATTCATCAAATACAGAACACAAGTTCTGAATAAAGAATACTCGTCTTTAACGTTGATAATGAGACGTGTCATGTAATTCACATTCCCATCTCACTACGATCGGGATTATTGCAACACATCAATATTTTTTATCTAGTGATAATACCTATATTTACGCTTTTGTAGCTTAAAAAGCATTTCTTTTATTCTGATAAAATACTCTTGTTTTTCAATATATAGAATGTATTTAAATGGTTGTAAGCTTATTTTCATACATCTGTTAGAACCAAATATTCCAAGTGTAGCTCCACCAAGATTAGAAAAAGAAAGAAGTAGCAATCATTTTTCGATAATTTACTTATAAAAAACTTAAATATTTTTTCTTACTATCAACTGTTTAAGTAACATTTATAGATTCTATTCGACTCGAAAGAATCTCCATCATTATACAATATTTTGTGTAATTTACATTATAAAATGTGTAGAAATGCATTATTTAAATAATATTGTTTTTACATATGTAATACCATTTCAATAAGGAATGGAACCAGAAAGACAACCACTAACTTATTTTCTCACTGGAAAAGTGTCCATTTAAATGGGAAAACGTTGTTGGGATACGCACAGCAGTTTCCGACGTTGCTGTTGACAAACAGGCTGTCCCAGTAATCCTTATAAAAGAGAAAGGAAAAATCCTAAAGCGTATGAAAAATACTGTTCATTTTGGGTCTTAACCTCCTTAGTGTAAAAATTGTAATCTTGCTGCACATGGTTTTGACAAAAAAATTTAATAAAAACAGTGTCATACAGGTTCTTTTAATAAACAACTTGAAACGTATTAATATTAGTTCATGATGTTAGTTTGAATAAAGCCATACATAATATTACGTCTAATCTAATACACTTTTAAATAAATTGTTTCTTTTGTAGAATTACGGAATTGTGCTTGTTAATGTTGCCATCTGATAACCGAGTTTTTTTCGTGAATTTAATATTTTTGATGGTACTCTAAGGTTTATCACTAAAAATAGATAGATCCACCAACGGAAAATAAGGCGTAAATAATGTTAGCAGCGTTTACTAATATTAACTTTATCAATTATCAATTTTTTTACAATTATCTTAACATAATGCATGAACAAAGAAATGAAATATGTGACTAGGAATAGTTATTTGGTTAGAAATGTATTAATTTGTAATTAAAAAATCTGTCTATATTACCATGCCATAGCTAGAATACAAAATGTTTTGGGTTTAAGTCAAGATATTTCAAAGTACCATTTTTTTGTTTATTCAGTGATTTCTTTTTGATATGGTATTTTCTGCTGGTATTGGTTTGATGATATGCTTCTAACCAATTCACAAAGTTATCGATATTTTTGTAACAAAACTTTATTGTTAGTAGCTATTTCATTCCTCGCCTCATAATTCTACTTTCATATTTCATTTACTAATTCGTTAGTATTATAGAGGAACGACCATATCATCGCCATACTATATATTATATCATTACATATTGGCAACACTGTGACTATGTGAATAATGCTACGCAATACTTGATTAATTTTAAGTGCTGTTGGTTATATTTCATTTATTACACGTTTTATTCTACGAGAGTTACAAGAAGCTATCGTTGAAATATGTAATCTCTCAGATATGGTCAACATTTCACGAGTGACAATATGGCACAACGGTCTAATCTTTAAAGCAAAACAACTAGGTCTACCGGGTGACCTAATTTTCCTGATCTATTCATACTTGGAATATAGATCCTTTCAAGTAAAGGTCGGCGATGCAGTCTCCTCTCGGAACAAAATGCCAGGAGTCCTACAAGGTGCTCCATTATACCTAGCCCTGTTCAACCTTTACTGAATTCCCACTTCCCAAGCAATCACACACAGCATTTTATGCAGATAACATAGCTTTCTTCACCACCGGTTACAGTCCCAACGCCATCCGCGACACACTCCATGTCCAAGTCAACCAGGCGATTGCGTGCTATACATTCCGGCGGTTACAGATTAACCCAAGCAAAACTCGTATTCGGTTCCACCGCACGAAGGATTTCCGCGCATATCGCCTCCAAATTGAAAAAGTCCATATCCCTATCCAATCCGATTGCAGGATCCAATGGTCAGTCCAAATACAGAAGACCATTTGCAAAGGCAATGTCAAGGTTTATGAGGAATACGAATACACACCTAGAATCAGGCATCCCGTTCGAGAAAAGCTTCACGAACATGCTCAGTGCGAGGTTCTCCCCAGGCGACTTAGAACACGATAACAATCTAATCAAATTCCTACCCATCCACAAACCCCGGTAGTTAAAGCAAATACGTCAATCCCAGTCGTAACTCAGGGTCTCTGTGGACCGCAAACCTTTCTATCCTGAAGGCGAAGTGATCATCAGCGAAATACCATTTGGTCCTAGCTGGCCATCCTAGAAAAAAAAACGAGCGACAGTATCCATGGTAATGCCGGCATACCAAAAACATGGCAGAATATCATCGACGGTCATAACATTAAAGTTAACTGACAGGAATCAAAGAAAATTAAATATGGCTGTGGCTAGATAAATGTTTTAAGGCCCGATGAATCATCCCTTATATTGTTTCCTACAAATATATGATATGTATAAAGAGACCCAAAAGATCCCTACTTCGTTTTGATTTGGGTGAGAATATTGTTGTATTCACCTGGCCTTCTCATTCACATCTCTGAGTGGATTACTGCGAATAAATTTCTCGACATTCTGATAGACGAAGTTTTTAATATGACTGGCATATTGCTGTCAAACACTGCAATATTCGAAGATGATAATGCGCACAGCCAAAAGGTTGAAAAGTTTTGATTTAAGTAGCATCAATATATCATTAAGTATCTTTCGTGTCCAGCACAATAACCAGACCTCAACATAATTGAACCGTTATGAGGAGATTTAGCAGTAGAGAATAAGGAGCAGATTTTTCAACTGCAACATTATTGAGGCAACTAGCGGAAGAATTGGCAAATTGGCAATATATAGCATTTATAGAATGCAGTGTTTCCTCTGTAAAACTCCGCTACTATTCATTATTTAAAATGACTTTAAATATTAGACACTATATATCGCAAGCAGTCATCGATGTACAAAGTTTGCGTTACATCAAGTTTTTAAGGTATTTTCAGTAAACAAAACAAATGAAGCTATTAATTCATTTAATGGCATATTTTGCAGCGGTCATCATACAAATAGAACAATTTCAAACGAAATTACACAAAAAGCATCACCGATATTCCAAATATTAAATGTAATCGTAAAAGTGTTTTTGATCAGTTTTTTTATGCTTACATTTTAATAAGTCGTTAGAAATATTTTTACCAAGCCTGTTGCACAACAATTAAAGTCAGCAGGATATTCCGGTCCAGATTGGTTATATTACCTATAAATCTGTTTTACTAACAAGCTGGAACTTGCAATTAAACTTTCGTCATGCACTTTATTACACTCTGCAAATAAATGCAATTTGGAGAACAGTCGCGGGAACGTCAGTCGAAAAGCTATCGTAAAAGTTTTCGGGAATTTGTGCCGTAAAAAACTTTTGAAATTTATTTTACACTTAAAAGTTAGTCATTAAAAATGACTAAAAATAACAAAAAGCTAGCTCCAAATGTTCCAAGTTGCAGTGCGTCCTAATGGAACTAGTTTTATTTAGTTTCAAGCATGCTAACCATAATATAATGTAATGTAAGCACTTTATAAATAAAGAAAATGTATAGTAATTACTACAATATTTTTACCAATACCTAAAAATGTTGAAAATACTGTTTTCAAAGTTTTATATGATAATATCAAATTATTTTTAACTGACTTCGAAAAAGTAGGAGGTTCTACGTTCGGCTGCATATTTTTTTAAATGTATGTTTTCGATTCCTCCGTCAATTGTGGAGCGATCTTCATTATACTTTTTTTATTCCAAAGAATGCACTTTCTATTTGGCCCCGTTGGAACCAAATCAAGATCTGTTGGGAAAGGAGGGAAAGCGAAGGAAATGCTCAAAGTACAAGACATTCACATATTTATCTATAATAATCAGATATTTGTGTATAATGTTATTGCTGAGCTGATGTGACGGAAAATCGGTAGTCGTTCAGTGCAAAAGCAATTCAGTGTGCTTCTTGTAACTATAACGTATATGTTTTCGTAGAAATATTGTACAAAACTGCTTCTATGGCGTAATGGTTAAAGCATTTAGCTCCCAAACGGAGTTCGCGTGTTCGATTCCCGCCGAGGACAATAACTTTTTGTAGATGTTTAGTTAGAACATTTGTCAAATCACTTAGACTAGTTAGCGGACACGGGGGCCTGAAGCGCTCTTTAATTTCATCTATTGTTTCTTTATTCCTATTTTTCCTCATGCGCACTGCAGCTTTTGTTGGCCTACCAATTGTAATATTAAATAAAATTACTGCATAATATATTGAGTAAATGATTAAGATTAAGAACTGAAAAATAAAATATTTTTAACAAAAAAATGAATGAAAAATTGAACCGACTTAAAAAGTAAATAGTAACTTTTAGCACAAAAAAAGCATTTTAAAATAAAATATGAACATAATAGTCGTTAATACCTTATTTCACCTATTTAATGAACTTATTTAATCTTCTACTATATACACACAATTTAGCTAAATACCTGCATAAACCTATTTATCTTTTTATAATATCATTTTAACTACTACCAACCGACCACTTTGAATCGGTGCCGAGCCCAAAGTATACACAAATTTCATGGGTTGGGTACTGTAATATTTTTAGAGATTTTATTCAAGTGTTTTGTTATTTAAATAGATATTTCGAAACGTCCTGATATTAGGTATATATTTTGACAACTAAGTACTTGAATCACTACCCGTTGAAGCATTTCATAAAATTTGGTAATAAAATCACTGTCCAAATCTACCAAACATGAACATAAAACTCAAAGTTGTAAAATGATTGATTAATTGGATGAGATATAGACTAGATCAAGAATTTGTTATTTTGAAAGCATCCTATTAGTCTTAGAAAGTTGGTGAGAAGGGATGGATATGTTTCTTAATAAACATTAGGTTAAAATATCAAGAGTAATAATTTAGAGTTAAAATCAGTAGGTAGGTAGGTACTAAGAGACCACTTAGAAGCCAGATAAATATTCTTTAGAACAGGTTATGGATGATCTTGTGGCGTATATTTATTTATTATAAAATTTGGACGTCTACATAACACAATAGTTACACCTAACCAAGACGACGCCCAATCAAAATTGTAGCGGGACTTTTCCCGCGACTCTTCTTATTGAAAATACAGTAGAATATAAAATACTACATCTAATATAAGCAACATAATTTCTTAGATAAAACGTGAGACAACTATGTATGTCATAATACAATAGTTAGTTTTTAATAAGATTGCGTACACCACCAACTATTAAATTTAAGTAAAGCTGCTTTATTTAATTTGCAATATAATGTTCTGGTAACCAGAATGCAATCTTATAGTTATCTCGTCAATTTTTACCTGAAAGTAAAATATCAAATTCTTCTTGTACCTTTAACGCAAGAAAAGGTCTTGACGATGAAAAAATATTTATTATGTTATGAGAAGTTCGAACGGAATTCTGAAAGGAATGTGAGGGTCGTCTTGTATAAGGAAAGTAAATGTCAATATCCGTAAGCCCTTTTTGAAATCCTTTCATCGATATTTTATAAAGGTTTGAGCGTGATTCGTATAATACATCTTTCATGCATTCGATTGATTTTATATGTTTAACCGCGTTCATAAATTTATATACATTAAATATAGACTAGTTTCCTATTTTGTGTCCGCTTGTTTACTAAAATAACTGACGTGAAATGAGCCGAGGTGTGGTTGACAATAAATCCACTAATGCGTATAGAGATACAAACTTAGTGGCTCGAGAATTAATTATGAACACTAGTTGATATGTTTAGAGATGAACTATAGTGATGAAGACCAGATGTTTCTGAAACGAGACACGGTTCATGCAAATTAGTAAATTCTAGTGATGATTGAGCTAATTACTATAAATATGATATTAAATAACTTTAGTATTTTGTTTAGTTAGTTAGTTTTTCATAATTTAGTAACAGCTTATGCTTTGTAATAAACTTCTTCAGATCTTCTTTATGTTTTTCTGTTGTGTCTATCCCTTGAGGTGAGATCCGCTAGTTTCGTTATTATTTATCATGTAGCTTAGTAGATTGCTTGTGTTGAGTCCAACCCGTTTCGTTCATGTCCTTTTTTGTACACTCATGTCTCAACATGGCCATATCATCGCAAGAGGACTTCACTCTTTTTTCGGGACATTGCTCTCGAAGTTCCTCATTAGTTACAGAATCCAGGCTTGTGTTTTGCTTCTTGTTTTATTGTAGTCAATCAACATTCTGAGACATACCTAGCGCCTAGTCTACCGCTATCGCATAGAACAGCTTTTAGACGTTCTGGTGTGAACTTGTCGCACAGTATTCTGGTCGTCAATCGGCATTTTGTTACATCGCTTAATTTTTGGCAGTAGTCATAACAAGAGAATTGGCTGTAACACTAGAGCATTTCTTATTTTAACTCTGACGCCAGCATTTCGTCGTCCACATACAGTGTCTCAATGAACTGCCATGTTTTGTTTCTTTCCCTCTTTATCAAAGAGCATTAGTTATCTGCACAAATACAGCTTAATTGTCGCTTAGATTGACTATTTCATGTACTCTTTTATAACTCTTTCGAATGTTTCTATAGAGATCGATTGGTTTTCAATTTTTGCACCCAATTGAACTACCTATCCTCTTTCAGATTGAAATAATTTTATTATATTTCTAATTTTCTGGTGTAGTTTTTGTTGTGATGATTTAACTGAAGAAAGTGCTATGGTGTGCAGGGGTTATATAGAACTCAGTTGCTGTGTCGTCAGGATCATTCACGTTTCCGCTCTTGATTTTTCTATCAACTTTTCTTTGCACTTTAGATCCAATCAACAATCTATATTCGCACAACGTCGGCCGTTTGAAACTATATTCCAGCCAAGATATGCTGTATTGATCCCAACAAGTGATCAAGGCATTATCGCTGGTGTGCAGAACTTCTAATCCGAGCTACCACGCGGTATCCTTCACAACTCTTACAAAATACTTCTGTTACTTTCTGTTGCTCATCTTTGTTGTAAAATTAGTTCATTTAATTTAGTCAGTTGACATCTGTACTAACAGTTTCAGTTGATTTTATCAGATCGTAATATGTTAGATCTTGCTAATCACACCATATGCACAGCAACACTTTCACACATAGCCATGAATATTCTTGTGACTTAATGTCGATGTGAATGGCTCTCCTGGACGAACTCATAGATTTTTGTCCTTGGTATTGTGGCAGTATATTCTTTTATTGCCAGTCACAAGTAAGCTCCTCTTTTTTGCCTGCAAGAAACGAAAATACGATGAAAAAAGTTTTAAATGGTGTTTTCAGTCATTTCGTGTGGTAATGAGTTTTCCTCTTTGTAGACTTTTCCCATTAAATTTAAATAAGTGAATTCAGTTGCTTTGTCAAATTCTAAGGTGTCTAAAAGTTCTCTGAGAATTGGAGCTGGATTTTCGTCCAATAAATCTTGAAATTCATTGTTTTCAGTTTTTTAGTCCTCTAGGTTATCCTTCCAATACCGAAAATTTAGATATGACGAAACAGTATCACCATGAACTTCCAAAATTACTTGATGAGCATCTGCAGCAGATTTCTTCAAATTAAACAATAGAAGTAATACATATCAAAAATGTAATTTACAATGCAATGATACTATCTAGCACATTTATTGACTGTTATTTTATGTAGAGAAATGTCAAAACCATTATTATTACACATTAGGTTGTCTACATCTATATCTCGTATTTTCACCAAAGATCATTGATTAAAATAAATGCAAGCAACGAATACTAAAGATAGATTTAGAAAACTAAAAAAATATTTGTGCAGTTCTCTATATCAGCTCTTACTTATTAATTTGATGATAATTACATAATTTTGCTTTTCAAGGTAACCAACTAGGATGATGAGGTCCATTTGAAAGATCGCTGGAATAACAGTATAGAAATTGTCATCGGAAAATAGTTACAAACAGCTACAAATGCTAACGTTTTTATTCTCTTTTCAGGAAATTTTCATATCATTTCTAGGATCTTATTGAACAAACTATGAAAAATGAATGAATGAAAATGTATGAGCAGACTGATTTATATTATTATGGAACCATTGTGATATTTAATTTCACGATCGAACTTTGACTGTTGACACATAAACTTGTATTAAGTTTCTAGCTATAACACAATCCAGCTTGCTACGATATTAAATTTATATGAGAACATGCAAATTTAATTACATCCAGCAAATTTAGCTATATAATTTTTATTAAAAATTATTATTTTATTATAATTTTTATTAAAAATTATAACACATTGCTTTAAAATATATCTGGATTAAACAAAGTAATAAGTTCTGTCTTTGTTGTAAATATGAAAATGATTGCTTTGTAATAAATTTCAATAAATATTCTTATAAATTACAATAAGAGATGTATATATCCAGTTCTTTCAAAACCTCTATATCAATTACATATTTAGTAGTGATACTTTTTTTAATAAAGTTGGCTCTTTAAACGTTTTATGGCACTTCTTATGATACAAACTCAAGTATGTCCTATGATATACATGACATTTCAATATATTTACTAATTAAATTATTTTACTATTTTATATTTACACATACACAGATATTGTCATTATTGCTAGATTGTTTAATGTTAAAAAGATGATTTTATAGTTCGACGGAAATCAGTTATTACGTTTGTGATTCGAAAACCAGATGAAGCTAAAAAGCTGAATCTATACCTTCTCATTAGTCAGTAGTTACAAATACAAAAGCTTCTTAAATGATGTTTAATTAACGAATAGACGAGTAATACTATCTCCAATACCAAATCGAAATTAATCTACACAGTTTTTTCTGTTAATTAGATATATTGTAATAAATTTATTATCTCCAGTTGGTTCTTTTACTCAAATATATTGCTGTTTTGTAAATTCTTCGACCCAATGCGAGTATCTTTTGAGAGCAAGCCCACACTTTTTCAAGTAACATTTCCAACATTAATACAATTATTCTCCAATAAAATCACATATATTTTTAAATTTAATGTGCTATAATTTAACGTTATTATTGTGATGATTATAATGAATTTAAGCATTCAGAAAACATATGTATTCATTTGTTGTGAATGGATCGTGGGTTGATAAGTATTTCTGAAAACGAATGTAATACGAACTGAAGATATTTAAAGATGAGTAGATAACAATTTGAGGTTTTCCTTGCTTCGAGGTTTGTTATTTCAAGAAGATTCTCTTTGATCTAATAATATTGATTAGAAATACATGAGCTTTGGTGGTTAATAATAAAGTTTTTAATAAAATTGTTTGAGTAGATAATAACTCCTGGTAGATAGGTATTAGTTCTTGGTAGTATAATTCATGTGGCTTTTATAAATTAGATCATTATATTTGATGTATCTACAGTGGATGGACAGTTATAACAGTATAATATGTGACTTAGTTTTGACAAAAACTGCATGTTTAGACAGTAACTTATTATTCAAGATGGATGGAATTTTATTTAACTAACTTTTTCATGAATTTAAGTATTCTGGAAGCATTGAATGCCGCAATTAGAAACAAGAAAAAATCTTATCAATCAGTATTATCATAAAATGGTTAAATTAATAATTTTTATTAATATACATTTTAAACATCAAGTTAATCTATGTTTGCGTTACAAGTCATTTAAAATTATTAACATATTGATCCATTATACCTAAACCAATCATACTAATAAGCCTATCCTTTCTTAAATTCAATCGGATTAAATTTAATAGACTTGTTACGGATAATTGCGGTATCGCCCACCCGAATTAGCAATACATCTCGTCAGATTTAAGGCTATATAAAACCTCTTATTAGAAATCAAGTCCTGATTTGATTGGCCATCATTATTCGAATGTAATAACAACCTTATTAACATAATTTTTATTTAAAACTATGTAATTAAGATATCTGATTAATTAAGATTAAATGGATATTGATTGAACATTTAGTTTGGTTTAATTATTAGGTGCTTGATCTATCCTCTGCATTAAAATATTATATTATCTAATTAATCATAGCTTTTTCACATCTTTTGGGTAACGTGGCGACGCCATGTCGAAAGAACCATGCTGGTTTAGTAACTCTCCAATAATCGATTGTTTTTCGCACTTCCTCAGCATTTTCGAAACACTGTCCCAGGCTATATTGCATTCGTCTGATCAAGTGGTAATCAGAATGCGTTATGCCTGGTATATATGCTGGGTGTGATAGAAGTTTCCTTTCTCTCTCGCAACTCTTAAAAATATATATGTCCAAGCGTTATTATGCAAGATGATGACTTTGCTTCTGTTATTCGATATTTCTAGTATTTTTTACAACAATACGTCTGTCAATATATTAAGTTTACGTCAATGAACATCTGCAGTAACAGATTCATTCAGTTTTATCAGTTTATAATATAATTGATTGTTTGCTGATCCCACTCTATGCGCAGTAGCTCTTCGAATAACTTCTGATTTTTTTCCCTTGAGATTGTCATAGTAAATTTACTCTACACCGCCATTACAAAACGCGACAAAAAACTCAAAATTTTTTGCATTGCCAGCGTTTGAATTTACGATTTTAGAATGGTTCAAGGTGGAATTTTCAGTCAATTCGTATGGTAGCTATTTTCAACTGTTTTAGTATCTTTCGCATCTAATATAAATATCTGTAAACAGTTGATTCATTAACTGTCCAACCGCCTAAAGTTTCTTTGAGAGTTACAGTTGCGACTTTCTCCGAAAAGTCATTGTCAATCCATTGTAGTCGATTTTTTTGGTGCTGTAGTTAGATATAAAATAATGTACGTATTATTGTATTATATATTTATATTACGCATTTTACCAATACATTACTTGTTTTCTTCACTAACATTTGAACTTATGCATGAACCAGAATCAGAATATTGATATTGATATAGGAACAGAACACAGATCGTTCATTGTGTAATCACTTGATTAACATCTTCAGTGTTCTCTCAGTGCTTATTCTAAGTCTCAGTTATTATCATATCACAAACTAATTGTAACAAAGACGCCGTATATATCATATGACATAATATAATATAGTTGTAGAAGTTGGTGAAAATTTAACTTAATATAACTATTTGGGTTCTCTTTTTTATGTTTTAAAGTCTCATTTTTGCCTATGAGGATTTATCTGGACTCCTTGGTCGGTAGGTTTAGTGATGCCGAGACGAGTGACCAACTTTGAAATCATCCCAAAAAACATTCGTTCTTACCCAGCCTGGTTACTGGCTTGACTGGGATCATTTCCTTGCCGGATTTAACACTATTGCCTAGGACATTCACAAATATTAAACAATCACAAACATAAATTTACCTTTACCCCAGTAGGTACACCAGTAGATCACGCCACAGTAGGATTCGAACCCGCGACTAATGCAACAGTAGGTGGACAGTTCTATCGCCTTTACCACTTCGTCGTCTAAGCCGGCATTTTATATTTCTCATTTCAATGTTAGATATTTACTAAATAAATTTCGCAGTTATTTTATTTAATATTACAATGGATGGGCCAAGTAAAGGTGCAATGATCGAAAATAAGGAAAGCTTCAGGCCCCAGGATCCGCTACCTAGCCTAAGTGAATTAACAAATGTTCCAACGAAATTAGAACAACAAAAAGTCATTGAACTCGCGCTAATCGAACCCGCAACCTTTGTTAGGGACCTATTCGCTTAAACCATTACATCATAGAAGTAATTGGCCACAATATTTCTACGAGATCTTATATGCTATAGTTGGTGCTTAAAAAGCAAACTTAATGGCTTTTATACTGAACGACTTACGATTTTCAGCCACATCAGCTTAGCAATAACATTAAACTCAAGTATATGATTATGTTAGATAAAAAATATGTGAAAATTTTGTATGTGCCTATGAAATTTGATTCCCCCCCTGCCCCATGCGATCGTCAGTTACTCTCAATGTGACCACTTCGGAAGTGCATTCTTTCGAATAAAGAAATAATTTCGAAAATCGGTCCACAGTTGACGAAGAAAACGTCGAAAATAAATTTAAAAAATATATACAGCCGAATATACAACCTCATCCTTTTTCGAAATCGTTTACAGAAAGCAAAATATTAATTACAAATATGTTCTAAGTAATAGTTTATATCAGGTTAAAATAAACATGCGGTTTTTTTGTTGAAGAAGAGAGTGATCACAACGGCCGAAATAAATCTTTGAATGGGCCAAATTATGAACATTATGATCTTTAAAATTGTGTGATAATATAATATTACAATTAAGGTACTAAGATCTATTTAAGGGATTATTTTGTATGAGACTTGAGTAAGACTAAAATATCTCTTCGTATTTCACTTCTGATATTCGATAAAAATTCGATATTTAGTTAATTCAATTAAAACAGAGATTGTGGGTGTGTTTGCGAAAGCGAAACGAATTATTTTCAGAAATACTTACCGTGATGAAATCGATTATTTAGGCAGTTTTATTAACACTCAGGAACAATATCATATTGATACTGAATGATTTTATTAGTAATCAAATATTCATATTCTCGAATATGACTATAATCTATCTATTAATCTATTATTATTTAATTACTATAAAATGATAAAATTTCGAAATTTATCTATATTGTGTTGCTGACGTAAATATTAATTTACTTATATTTTTGAAATATTTATTTTAAATGTTTTAAATTCCCAAATCTTTTATGAGTTATTACATTTTTAATGGGTATTTTGAATAATTTTATTACTGCTATCGCAAAAGTACTCTCAAAATTTAGCACTATGTTTCTTCTAATTTTTGATTCAATTTATAAAGTTTTAAATAAGGCCTTAAAAAGGAAATTGTTCATTTCGAAGTTTAGTGCTTTTTTTGATATCCAAAAATCCAAAAAAACTAGTGAGAGTAAAAAGTAGAGCAACTTTTAATTACAAGAAAATTTAACTATGATTGTGTAAAGATCTATAAATAATAAATAATCTTTGATAAAAATAAAAATTTATAAATAATGTATAATTTATAAAGATCATAGACCTCTGAATATTGAATCTAGTCAAATTTAGTGTCACAGGAAAAACACCAATAAAAACTGTTACACAAATTTTAATTTTTTTTTGTTTTTTTTTGTTTTTATCATCAATCTATAGAAGGACTTCTTATGAGTATAATTTTAGTAGCTGTGCTCGGCTTCGAAGATCCTAATTACTTATTTATCACGTCTGAATCGATGCTGTTTATCTTTCATGACATGTCTAAACCATTGTAATCTGTGTCTTTGAATTTGTTCCTCAACTATGCGCTGATTGTCGCGTGCTAAATGAAAGAATGCATTTCAAATGGTCTCAGAGAGAAATATGTAGAATCTACCTCAAACATTATAGACCTCAAGCTTATATATGTCAACCTGTAAAATTATCAAAATCTTGGAATCATATAGAAGGATATATTGCTTATATTGCCAGCGCTCGAAATAGGCAGATTTTAGTGTTGATTATAATATTTCTTTCTTTATCTTAGAGAAGCAAAAACTGCCGGATTCAGAATATTATTATGGCTGTAGATATCACATTCCATCTCGTTGTGATTTGTAATAACAGAAGATCCATCAGTTGTCAATATTTTGGCCATTTTTTTATAAATTGTTAAGCCATGTGGCTATATCATGAGGCTATATCTGCAGTGCTATATCATGAGGAATACTAGAGTCCTCAATAACTGTACTAGTGAATATAATAGTACTATCAGCGCACTTCAAATCGATTCAAGTTATTTATAGCATCATACTGAATACCATACCTATTTTTAAAAGCCCTTCGCTTAATTGCATCCACTACTGTTTTGAAAAACAGTGTAGAAATTGCATTTCCTTTTCGAACAACATGAATTTGACAACTTATTTCGCATTCGCACATAGCAATCACATTAGATTTCTGGAAAAGTTTAATAATTTTTACATCAATAAAACGACATACATCTAATACGTTTCTGTTTCAACTGATAGAGTGTGAAAATATTGTCTATATTTTACATAACCTTGGTGCCTCCAGAGGTTCACACACAATTATTTAGTGACTTTATTGTCTTTTAAGATAAATTCATTGTTCGCGGATCCTTTGGAAATAAAATTTCAGAAATATCAATTGCTGTTGGATTTGCTCAACTAATTTTATGGTGTGTCATGATAGCAGGGCTACTAAAAGAATACCCTCCATCGTTCGAGGCACCATCCTGTGACTTTACGATGGTTCCATTTGCCTTTTGAATATTATCGATCAACGATTTACTTCCACCACTCAATCTTCTAAGAATTTTGTACACCAATATTCACATTTTGATGCAGTAATTCCACGACAACGCTATGGCAGTAGGCTTTTCTTTCTAGTTTTAGTTTCTGCTTGAACGAAAGCGTTTCGTTTTGATGGTTTTCGATATTCTACTCTCTGTAGACATTCGTTTCACATCCAGACTTTTGTTTTGTATCGAGCAGGAGGACATATTTTAGTACCACATATATTAATTGTTTCAAATATTTGCCTTTCTGTTGCATCAATATCTTTTTCGTTGGCTATTATTTTGCTGAAAATATATTTGGCATTCCTATTTGAAATTCCTGAGGTTTTGAATGATCAGAAGCTCCACTCGCAATTAATTATATTGATTTGTATTGTATAAGTCATTTAATGAGACAAATGGCAATAAACGTAAACCATTGTCATTTTCCCATAGCAAATTTCCTAAAACTCCTTCCCAGCCATTTCCAGCTGAATCTGTAATTGTGTTGAATTTTCCAGCTAGAATCGATATACCAGTTACTCGAATAGCACTTTTGAATTGTTTCGAAGATAGTAGCATCAATGCATTGTAGTCAAAGAGGTTCCATAAATAAATTTGAAAAAGTTTCATAATAACATATTTTATTTAAACAATTACATTATTTTTGTTCTCAGTTGATAGTGGACAGAGTATGCTATACTTACCATAAATAAGATACGATTTAACAATAAGTCTATTTTTGATGCAGGTTGCATATAAACGACAAAATAAGATATAATTATTATTAATATAAATTACAATACATTGAATACAATATTAAGTTCAAAACTTTTCACTTATTTGCATATTTTGATTTGTTGATACTGTTTAATGAGCAAATTAAATTATTGTGGATATAAAGTTGGCCCTAACTTTTTATGATGCTTTTTGTGTCATAATTTTCAGAGGGTCATGTCGTTCGTGTGCAATTTTATTATATTCAGCTAATAACTTTTTCATTAGTTTAATGTCAGTGTGAATAAAATTATTAATTCAACATTTAGATAACAAAATCCTTTAGTACATATATATATATATATATATATATATATATATATATATATATATATATATATATATATATATATATAATATATTTGTCTTCTTGTCGTATGTTGGAAATTATTAAATTAATACTTTGTTAATGATTTTATCTTTGTTTGAATTTATTTCCTTCATTTTATTACCTTGAATTACACCGGGACCGTTACAATAACTTTGATGTATAGGTTTAAACCTTATGATGTATAAATCATAAGGTTTTTCTTTGTGTTGCAATTCTTTAGTTTTCTAACTTAACAGTCAAATTTAACAGCTCACAACTTACACTATGCCAGGCTGATTCGACCTAATATCCCAATATCAGTGGTTACGGTGACAGGACGCCTCTCCTACTACTGCAGTAGTCGTGGGTTCGAATCCTATCTGAACAATATTTGTGATTGTTTGTAGCTGTGATTGTCCACAGGCAAGAGTGACTGAAGGAATCAGGTAATCATTACTGTATCAATTAGGCTAGATAAGATCGAATGTTTTGTGTGATTATAAGTTGTAGTTGTGTAAGTTAATTGCACACCAGTTGGTCCACTTTATATGACTAAACTCCATAAATGATCATATGGCAGAGATATATATGAATAATAAATATTCATTTAAATAAAAAAAAACATTTCTTAGCTTTTTAAGGATTGGTTTCATTACCTCCGTCCCGTATCACAAAATTCGAACAGATACAATATGTTATTATTGTGTTTGTAGGCTTATAGCTCTCATCTTAATTTTTGTACTATTTTTCAATTATTGGTTCTGTATTATTGTTATTGTGTAAATTGTTATGTTGGTGAAAGTATCCTATTCAAATATTCTGATATACATATACAAATAACGCGATTAGTTTAGTATTCCACGCGGAAGGCTTTAAAAACGTAATTTCCCAAAAGTAATTATTTAAACCAAAATAATGATTTTTAATACTGCTTGTGTAAAATGAAAATGTCGTTCCACAGTAGACTTATCTTATTTTATCGTATACCATATTTTGTTTACAAATGTAACTTTTATATATATATACAATCTGGCAGCAAATACAATATAAAAACAACTTAACATAAATTTGGAGCATTCGACACATTTTCTTGTCGACCATAAAAATGTATGATAAGACTTTTTTTCTGATAACCAGAGGATTTAAAACTTTTTCGATAAATCAGCCAGGTCCAAAACCACACAAAAGAACAGGATATATCTCAGTAAAGTTTAAAATTCAATTTCGCGCTTGTATCTTCTTCCCCTTTCAAAATAAATCTGCTTTGTGCGGGCAATCCTACTATAGATATTTTTAACTTTTGTTTTACAAACTCCCTTACTAAAATTTAAACATTCCACGTCTAATAAAAATAAAAAAACAGTTGTTTTAAAATAGTTTTTTTTTATAATGTATATGTCTATCCAAATTGAGTTATATATGGAATCAAATATGTATTATGTTTTATCTACGATGTTATTATGGGTAATCTCTCGATTATATTATTAAAAGTTCTCAATAATTTTATATAGAATACATTTCTAATTACTGAGTGTTCAATGTATTATTTTCTTATATTTTGCAGTTGAAGTTTTTTAAACATGATACTTTTTTGTTATTCAATTTATTTTTGAGTGAATCATAAACTGTTGAAGATAATTATTATATCCGTGGTTATAGAATTTATATAATTAAGGACGAACTTGAACGTGTAAATTATGACCTACAGATGACCATTATAATTTAGACCATTTATATTATAACTTATAGGACTAATTCAAAATTTAAATATTAACTTACGTAATTAGTCATTTTAACTATAGTGAAGTTATCCATATAGTTAGAGCTGTAATATAGAAATATATTTCCAAATTTATTCCAAAACTTATTATATATCATGTTGCTATGAAAATTAACGGATAATAATTTTGAAGCTTCAAATAAAAAATGGCTGATGAATCAATTAAATATGCAATCAGTTAAATCTTCAAGGTTAGCTATACCATGCATGATTTTCTTGAAGTAGTGTTATCCTAGTTCTTATACAGGATTTTTTTTATTAGTTTAAGAAAAAAAAATTAAATATTATATTATCGATAAAAAATATTATCGGTTCTTCAATTTATTCGTATACGTTTCTATCTAATATCATTCAATATACATGCCGTTTTGATCGATATATTTCTAAGATCTGGGTGAATTAAAATTATTTCACAAGGTCCATTGATTGTAAACCGTTAAGAGAATATTGCAGATCATAATCATTTCTTTTTTGACCTTCCTGGTGACCAAATGGGGTTTGCAATAGTTTATAAACCTTATCCAGGTTTAGATCATAGTTTTTTGTATATTATTATCGTATGCGAATATTTTTATCCATTGTAATGATTCGTTTAAAAATTATTAGATTTGGTTTGGTTTCATTTGGGATTTAAAACTGTTTGATAATCGATATGTAGCTCCATAGCGATGTTAAGAGTTGCAATACGTTGATAGACCTCGATATATTTAAGAATTTCATTGACTTTTTCAAGGACTGTTCGGTCAGGAAAGATTTGAGAAAAGAAAAACAAACAAGTTGATTCAGACTGTCATTCACTTAAGTACTCATCATTATAAATGCCACACAATTGTACATAGGTCTACGCTGTAACTTTCCCTTTTTGTAAGTAGTGATAAAAAGTACCAACTCGCGTAATAACTTTTAGTTGAGTCATCAATAATATTGGATTAATAATAATAATATAAGATTAATAATATAAGATTGGATTTGTTTAATAATCAATTGAATCGGTATGCGTAGAAGTTTAGCGCGTTACTTTCTTGTTAATTTCTGCGTCTGAATAGTAAAAGATAAAAATATATAATAAGAAATTAATTGCATATAAAATAAAAATAAAATAATATACATGTTGAGTCAGTCACCGGATTTCGTTGTTTAATATTTAAATGATATCAATTTTCTCCTTTGCAGAATATCACTGGATATTGCATATTTTCATGCATATTGCATTAAACATTGCATATTCACATCTTAAAAACGATTATTGTCTTGGACCATCTGCAGCGTTTTATCTCTGCCTTGTATACATTTTATATTCATATAATTTCATTAACAGTTGGTAGATTATGCCTATTTAAGTTCTCTCCATATGGTACTGTGTCTGGTTTAATGACAATAACGTAGTTTTCGGTTTTAAAATTTATTGGAAATGGTGCTGAACAATCAAATGGCTATGATTTTCAAAAACGTCTCAAGGTTGTCAAAATTTTTCTCTCTTCTATCTGCTCGATGAAATTGTGATGTTCCTCATCGCCCATCAAATAAATTAGTAATAATTTTGGATTGGTCTCAGGTATAAAAAGAAAGAAACGCTTTGATGGTACACTGGTCCCTGAATCTTCATGTCGATTCAAAATTACGACGATCGTCGTTCTAGACTGCTCCAAATAATGTCATTTGTAAGCAAGTATAGAATTTATGAATTTTACGTAAAAATAATTTCTTGAGATGTGGTTTCAGCTAATAGTGTTTTCAATGATTTTGGTGCCATATGTAATAATGGAAACTTTTTCTCATGTGCAACATAGTTTCATCTTTAAACTTAAATGTATGATAATTTTTGAATTTTTTTCGGATTGCCGATAACGAGTTGAACATGTGAGGAAGAGGCTTTAATTCATGTCATTGTATTAGCTCAAAGACATTCATTTGCAACCAATTCATTGCATGCAATTGCAACCTGGTATTTTAAATGTACATTTTTTGTCAAGTATTCTTCTGTAGTTACGTATAATTTCTGTACTATGTGTATGTCGACCGATATTTCCTGTACATCTGAAGACATGGCATTCTTTAAAACAGATAAACAACAAATAAATGTAATTAACTTGTTAAGTGAAAATTAAAAGAAATGTGATAAAATTTCACTAATATAGATAAACGCATTGCAAATAAAACTAAGAATGACAATATATATATATATATATATATATATATATATATATATATATATATATATATATGTATATGTATATAATATACGAAAATGTTTCAATATTTGGAATACCACACTATTTGTCCATAAAAAAAATCGATCGACTTTACTTCAGTATGCGGACCACTAAAGAAACGAAACGGGCCCGAGACATTTTTAAAAAGATTAACAATGCGGAATGAAAAATGGATACGATATGAGAATACTGTTCGAAAGAGATTGTGAGAAAAATAAGGTGAACGTTTTTAAACAACTACAAACCCTGGATTGACGTCAAACGAATTCATGCCGTTATGGTTTTTCTCTAAAATCAATATTCGTAAGTAACGATAATGAAGCATCATATTTTTTATATCTGCCATTGTCTCTTTTAGTGTTTTACACTATTTTGTAACAATTTTCTTGGGTTGTATCATTGACCTTGTTAACGGTAATGAACGTACATTTATACGATGCGTTATATCTCATGATGGTTAGGGTTCGAATTCAGTATAAGGACTGAGAAATGTATGTTGGATGAAATAATAAAACCCGCAACCTGAAATATCATATAACAGTGATTATAATTGCAATAGAATCGGTAAAAGCCTCATTTATATCTATTTTTAAAAACATTTTGTATTTATAATTTATTCAGGTTTAATATGATGGTTAAAATTATTCATTCACATTTATTATTCTAATATAAAATTATAGTCATTGGTTATTTGAAATTATTTATTTAGTTCTTAACTAAAATATGAAATAATTTTTTAGTTTGAATACTAAATTTAATGTTAATAATTTTTTTATAATAGTAGAACTTATTTTGAAATTATGTTTTTTATGTTTTAGCAATTACTGATCTTTAGAATTAATTTTTATTAAACTAAGCTTTAAAATAATATAAAATATTCCCATGTTTATAGTATAATATTGATTGTGAAATGTATTTCTTGAAAATGTTTTTATTAGATTTTCCTTTTCAAAATTATTTTAAAATTTTCATTCATTATGTCACTTTATTTGACTCTATTGATTTCCATTTTTATTATTTCTGCAATGTTATGGATGGATGGATATAGTAGCTATATGTTTAATTTTAAGGTTGTACTTGTGATATTTGCAGATAATTTATTTCGAAGATTCTCACTATTCGATAAGATGAATATCTTTTTTTAATTTATTAATATATCGTTACTAGTCGTTGCCGAAAAACTTTTAATTTGTCGTTACGGAGTCAGTATTTTTTTCCAGTGTTACTTAGTCTTTAATATAATAAAATCAACTAAATGTTGGGAACAATTTTCAGTATTTTTACTCTTTAGCGTACTGCGCTACACAATTATGGAATAACCTATGGTTTGACATTCCTGAGTCTCTAGAACGCAGACTTCAGTATTGTCCAAGAATTGCAGCACTTGTTAACATTGTTAACATGTCAGTGGAGTTTTTTTCTCATGTCTTGTTGCGAATCCCTTAATCTCTTCTATGGAAGTTGAATCCGAAGTTCTAGGTGTAATTAATTGTTACTATACTATCAGAGTGCATCTGCAGTACTACTCACTACTTGATTCTGAAATACTTGTATTATATTGTTATCACATCTCGCAAAACATTTCCATAAATTAATTCCATAGATCCATATGAGTTTTAGTAGTTGCTTTTACAGCAGAAACTTATTATCTACATATAATTTAGATTTTCTTATAAGAAATTAATTTTTTTGTGTTTTAATTTGAGTACTTCTCTTTTCTTTTTGATATGCCCCTTCAAATGAAGTTTTGCTTCAATATTCATCCCAAGCTGATTAGCATTGTTAGTGTATAGGATAACAGTACAATTCATATTTATTGATATATGCACAGTTTGGTTGCAAGTTATTTTAATATGCACTGATTTACTCTCGTTGACTTTTATTGTGCTATATCTATAACTGCGTTTATTTGTATTGTTAATGGCGTGTTGCAGTTTTTTGGTTGCTTCTCACTATTATCTCTAATAGCAAGTATTGGAGAGTCATCAGGAAATATAGCCTTAGTGATATTTTATTTTTGTGAAGGCCACATTCATCAAGTAGGTAAATAGACACCCAAAATACTGCCTTGCGATACACCAGCTTTATTTCTTTCATTGTTGAATAAGTTTATCCGTGTTTAACTCTAAATACCCTGGCTAGGGTGTAGGAGTTTAAGAGTTTAATATATTGCTTAGCAAATATTCTATGGGGTTCATACATAAGCCAGAGTTTGTCTAATTAAAGAATAAGCCCTTAAGCCAGAGTTTGAATAAAAATAGCTAAGGAAACTGTTTCTCTTCGTAGGATATTATAATTACAATTATCACCTTCGATTATCGTAGGTGATTTGTCATGTTGAAGCACCCGTAATCATATACATATAATATTTCTTTTTCCTTCAAAATATTTTATTGTTTAAAGCATATGATAACAACGAATATATATATATATTAATTAATAATTTATATATAATACATATAATTTACTAATGTACTTACACTAATATATTAATTCGTAATTCACCATTCGTAATGAATTAGAAAATAAATTAATTAAATTATCCGTTTCAAGAATCCGAAATTATAAGCCATTTCTGACACGATATTTTTAAGTGTGAAATATATCCTCAGATTTAGCTCTGTAAAATTATCAGTTAATAGCTATCTAAACACAAACTCTACATCAATAAAACCTTGAGTCGATCTAAGTAAACCAGAACAGGATTATACCAGAAAAAGGAGGAGTACTTTAAAAAATAGTTATTAATATTATATTTTAAAAAATATAACTGATTTTTAACTATATTTTATAATGAATAAAACATCTCCTGACGGCTAGGTTGGCGCAGTGGACAAGACGACAGGACGGTTCTCCTAATGTTGCGATATACGTGGGTTCAAATCCTGCTGGGGCATGGATGTACTTTATGTCTATGACTGCAATTGTTAAAGTCATCCAGTCACGCCAGTAATCAGGCTAGCTAAGACAGGGTTAATACCGAGGACTGTATTTCGGAGTATACGTTTGGTCTGTAGGTTCAGTCCAGATAAACTATCGTTAGTAAAAGGATAGTTTCAAATATATCAAAAAAATCTCCTAGTTTTAATTTTTTGTTTACAGAATTATCGTAAAAATGAGAACAAATTTCAAATATTGCTTTCATTTTCTTCATCACTAATGACTCCTTACGAACTCTCGAGTATAAATCAATTTTATCTCTTTATATATAAAATCTTACTTAATGTATAATTTATTTTTCCCTTCCTGTTGCGGAACGCGGTACGAGTGCTTTTAAATACGTTTTTACTGATAAAGTTCAATTTAAATATTTATCATTTGGCTGAATAATGGGCCCCGGAAGAAAGGAAAATAATTCAGTTGAGTTGTCAAACTGTGAAACAAATGAATTGGAGAGAAACACGACAAACGAAATTATCCACCCTGAAATGTAGACTATGGGGGAATTCGTCCCAAATTATAATTGTTTTTAAAGACGCGAATTTAAATATTTACTCAGTTTATCGAAAGCAATCAATTTATTTTTTCATTGCGAAAATGTACACATACGTATATTTTAATTGGTACTGAGGGAGCACATGTGTAATAATGGATATTGGTTTACTAAGGTTCATTACATGATGCGTTAGATAACCATAAAAGCACCTATTTGTAATCGGTGTCTATCAACACCATCAAAAAGCTTGAGGTCTAAGAAAAACAGTTTGTCAAAGATTTATGCTAATACTTTTTTCATTAACATGTCCCCCATCAAGGGTGATACAGTATTTTGATATATTTTTTCTAAAATGGTTTGTCTTTGCTATTAGTTTCGAAAGTCACTTTTTTATTAGACTAAAATACATTTAGATGTGTAGTAGTGAATAAATATGTTAATTGTTATACTAGATCATTTGTCTTTTTGTTTTACTTGAACTGTTGTAAGCAAGTTTTTGGTCAAGTTTTCGAAGAAGCCAGAAGATGGGCGGATAAACTATTCAGAAATAAGAATAAAAACTACGAGAACAACGTTCTCGACAAGATGGAGAAAGACTTCAGATTTGACAATCCAACAGGGGTCTATCGATACCGAAAAAACGTGAGAGAGGGTTACAAACCTCGAAAAAACTTCTGCGGAAATTAAAAACCGAACAAATAGAAAGCGACCCTCAAAAGATAAAGAACATTTGGAAGCAATATTTCTAAACTTTACTTGAGACTCTATTGCTAAAATCAAGCAAGATATAAATCTGAGCGACTAGCACTAGCAGAAATCAAACAATCAATAAAGGACCAGAAATATATAAATCAGGTGGTGAACAACAACACAATCTATCTATACATTTATAACAAATATATGGAAGGAAGAGCTATTTCCGAGTACTGTTCCGATTTGTTCTATATATAAAAAGTATTATATAGTACTCTTCTATACATTTCATTTAAAATTTTCACATACATTATTAACCAGTGCCTACAATCTCTAGCAGAACATATAATTGGTGAATATCAATCCGGTATTAGGCGTAGTAGATCCATTATGGATCAGCTAATTACAGTATAACAAAAATACTACGAAAAGTCTGGGAACACAACATTGAAGTATATAACATATTTGCAGATTTTATACAGGTTTATGACTCAATTGATATAAAAAAAACTGTATCAGATATTGGTCAAATAAGAAATACCGCACAAACTAATCAGAATGATATGAATTAAAAACCAACTAACTCACGCATTTAATATCTCGAAAGGCATAAAGCTAGGGCATCGGCTGGCTCTTGCCCTATTTAATTTAGTTTTAGAATATATAGTAAGGCAAGTAGATATCGGGAAGGAAAACCTGCTAGCCAACAAAGCGCTACAGCTATCTGGCTATGCATATGAGGTATTAAGATAATATTATGAGCCGAAGAGCCAGGCATAAACCTACATGGCAAGAAGATCGGCCTCGTAATTAGCGAAGAGAAAATAAAGACTTTAATACAGAAAAGAGAAAATGAATACGCACGAATCATACTATAGAAGGCATTATCTGTGGATTACTTTACATACCTGGGAGTGGAACGGAACTCAGAGAGCACGGAAGATGGAGAAATTCGCAGAAGTATAAACATAGTCAATAGCTTATTTCGCAAAGTCAAACATATTAAAATCTAAATATGTATACAGCCGTAACAAGCTGAGAGTTCATAAAACAATAATAAGACTCTTCGCAAGCTATGGAAGTGTAGCGAGCTTGAGTCATGTCGAATTTTACATCGCGAAATGGCTGTCTACAAAATGCCCAGAAATGTAATTCCAGATGTTGAACACGGGCGGGGTGCCAGCAGCGCCAACTAAAACACGATAACGAATATCTGGCAACTCCGAGACGTTTATCTAGGAGATTATTAAAGGGTACTTTCGATGATTCAATAACCGACCATCGTTAGGTTAAGACGTGCTACCATCGACTGCCCAAGCGCCGTCAACAGGTAAACCCAGCGCCGATACCTTTCATTTATTTGTATTTCCTTAATATTTTATATCCTCAATAAATAACGGTCACTTCATGTGCCACTGTTTCATTTCGCTTTACCTTCATTCATCGAGCCTTATAATAATCCTGAAGTGGTGACCCCGACGTGATCAAAGTGCCTAACAGGTAAACCAGCTCAACATAAGTCACTTGACAGGTGCTTGACACGTGCATGGAACCCATCAACGTCACATGGTCAAAGTTATCCCACGAGACTAGCCTGATGGGGGAAAGCCGCAGAATCCCATCATGTATAACATCATTATATGAAAACCATTGCATCACAAAACGGGACACGTAAGGCACGACACTTATAGGTACCCTCAAAAAAATCGGAACGCCCCAACACAAACAACGTACTGCTACAACTTTGATGGCAGCTGATCCCGTAAAACTCCTCGCTCAGGTTGGGATCCCCATCTCATAAGCAGTCCCTAGGCGATTCATTGCGTAATTGCAGGTGCACCCCGGAACCTGCACCACATAGAGGTACGTTCCACGGCAGCGCCACTAGGAGGCGAGTGATGTAGCGACCGCTACCACCCTTTAGACTACCACGCATTCACCCACAGCAAGTTCTAAGGTTGGCAACGCTGGTGGATTGGTACCATGCGATTCCCGGCTACAAAAGACCACCACGACGACGTCTCGTTCTTTTCTTTTCTCTACCTCCCTGTAACTGTACCACTTCTACAGCGCTAGCGTGCTTCTTTCACCTAACCTAATATCCTGTCCATTCTCACATCGACCACATGTATCAATTTAATTAAAAACAAAATAAAAAAAACTAAGTATTTCTTGAACCAGGGTTTTCAGTTCTCGTTCAAATTCCTTCCACAAAATAGTAGTGAGTGTTCGGACAAACAATCGCATCGACAGCCACCACATTCCGACCGATCGACCAGATGAGCATTCCTACAGAAGCGCAGCATAGATAATGACACAAAGAACAAAAAACCTGCTCAATGACTTCGAAAGATATTGGGAATAACATCTCGAGAATTAGATTTAATTAAGAATTATATAATCTGTTTAAAGGACATGTGTTAAGGCCGGAAAACAAGAGGTTACCAAAAATAATTTTATGCAGCCAAATGCACGAAAAAACAGCAGTGGGAAGACCCCGATTCCGAGCTCCTGGGCATATGAGTATGGAGGAGAGCGGCAGAACATGGAGGCAGAATATAAACGAGGCCATATTCGATGTGGGTTGCAGAGCCATCGAAAGAAGATTTCAGCAGCTGAACTTTGTTTAATAGTTTTATTTTGAATTTTAATAATAACTCCTTATGTGTTTATTTTAAGTTAAGGTTAACTGTAACTATGTGATAACGTCAATATCAATTAATCATTGATTATTTGACATATATGTAAAATAACATATATAATGTCAGTACTGCACAATTGATTATACATTTTGAAATTTATACAGCCAGAAATTAAAATTAATTTCTTAGCATTATTTAAATAATAATTGGTATATTATGAAAAATTATAAATGCTATTAGATATAGTTAAATACAATTACAGACTTCATATTACTACTGACATAATGCTGCAATAATGGTTAAAACAAATACAAAATAAATTACAGAGTAAATGCTGAAAGCTTAGCTAACATTAAAAATATTTAAGGCTATCTCTAAATATCCTTCTAAAATACGAATTGCGTTGTAAATAAAAAAGACGAAAATTAAATACAAACTTTTCGAAAGCAATCTTCAGAATTTTTACGGCATAACGGAACAATAAGTTTCGTTTAATGTTATGGCAGCTTTTTTACTGTTGTTGAAGTTAAAATTGTTTTAAACCGTTTTCTAAAGAGCTGCGAAAAATTAATACTAATAAAAGTGTAATACGGTGAGTTTGTATACTTACTTGAAGTGAAACAGCAGCGCCAAGGAAATTAACAAAGCTATCAACGATACGGCATATCCTACAGAGTCTATTATGACCACAACTCGTCGGAACTGCAACAAAATACAATTAATTAAATGAAATTTATAATAAATATAATGTTTAGTAGGAAATTAGCTTTTATTTATTATAGTTTTTATTAGTTTTACAATATAGCTCACATTGTTGAGCCATGTGATTTATTAATAAACTTTAAATACGTTTTTACTAATATAATAAAAGTTATAACAATTAAAATTGACTAGATCTGCGTTAAAATGGCTTTCACTGACGAAATAATACCGAATCGCTACAGCTGCAGAATATTTTGCTACAATATTCTATAATATTCTGTAATTGAATAATCGAAATATTGAATTCAAAACTAAAATGAAACTCTTATTTGTGCAGGTATCTTTTATCTTTATAAATCTATCCAGTTTAAAACAAACTTACCAGATAATATTTTTTTTTGAACAATTACATAACATATTTATCTTATGCAAGTAATGGCGTTATAAGATTTCGGCGTTTGTCTTTACAATAACTTAAATCATAATATACATATACATACTTAAATTATAATGTATTATTGTAGTCTCAATTACGTTATAGTGTTAATACTTATTAAATTATGTTATCAACACTGATGTTTTTTTAATTAAATGCAATTCACTACAAGACAGTACAGTACACAAAATCAATTAGTTTGATACCTTTGAGTCTCTGAAGATGTGAAAATGGAGTCTCTCAAGATGTCTCTTTGCGATTCCCTTAAATGCCTTGTTGTTGGAAGTTGGTATTTTTCAATTAACCAATACATTTTCCTATATTTTACCAGCTATTTCTTTTCCCTTTATACATGTTCCTTCCCGCAACCTTTTACACCAAATGATTATCATATAAATATTATTGTTATTGGTGCGCGTGCGATCTGATTATTTAAATTGTCACTTGCCTATGTAATTTTCGTGTGCCTTCCACGCTGTTGTTGTCGACACCAAGAATTGCATTATCACCAGTAAATGTAGCCACGTTAATAGCCGAGAATACCTTTTTACCTTTAAACCTTTTCAATTACATCTGTTGTTCTAAGCACATGGTCAATTTTTGAATGTTTGTTAATAAACCCAAACTGTTATGTAGATATTAGGTTAATTCTCTTTATAATTAGTTTTACTCATTTCAACAGGAGTTTTTCAAATACCTTTGAGTATATATATATATATATATATATATATATATATATATATATATATATATATATATATATATATATATATATATAAGTAGCCGACTGTGTTTTTGAGAATGCTTTTGAGTACAACAAGGGGTGACGATTATACGCTGGATTGTAATCTGTGGTAAGAGTGATACTTCCAAGTGGTACGCTGTGCGCTGCGATACTCGAAAATCGACCACTGAGATGAGATTGATTGCGATAATATTCGGTTTAAAGCAAGTTTGGGATGTGGGCCGCCGAGAAAAATATCGATATTTATGGATATAATATATAAGATATTTATACATTTATATACATATATTTCGATATTTAAACAAATATCGACAAATATCGCGTTATATCGATTTCAACCTTTAAAATTAAGTACACATTTTATATGTTGTTTTAACATTTTAAGTATATTAAAAGGTTTTGAAAATATTTAAGTAATACCTTCTTTTTTTTAAACATCAAGATATAACAAGTACAATAATACCTTTACATCAATTATTTTTCTGTTTCCCCTCTTCTATTTTTTTTCAACAAAAACAAATTTCATGTTTTTCTTTCGCTCCACATCTGTTTCATCTTGTTCTTGTTAAGTTTTAGTTTCACATATAATTTTCATGCGTAATAAGCCAGGTATAATACTGTAAATAAATTAAGGTTTACATTATATTCCTTTATTTTAGATATACCGTTAATGTCTAAATAATGATTGTTACAAAACCTTGTAGCTTTATATGTTAGTTGCTAATACTCTTAAATCTAACGACAGTACTATAGAAAACCACGAAATGCTTTTTTATAAATTCCTACCAGGACTTTCCCTTGAAGAAGTGTTTACTAGAATGAATGTTTTATTTCAGTGACACATATTTTAACTATCTAACTAATATGACTAAATCTATACCCCACTTAATACATGTGATTATCATTCGTTCTGTTATTTTCTTTATTTCCATGAATTTGTCGGCGTAGGAAATAATTAACAATAATATACGTACTTGACGTACCTACCTAATACTCCTCACAACCTCACTGTACCTCAAAATAAAGCTTTAACTTAAGAAAGACACCTACTAATTCATGTGTAGCTTTTGTAAAAATAAGTTAAATAACAAATGTAATTATTTACATATACATATCTGACTTTTGCTTAATATTACTATGCCAGAATCACTATTCTTCACTATCAAGAATACGAAATGTAAATACATATACTAATATACTACAGTATTAATAAAATGCTATATATTATAACGAGATTTCAGATAATAGGTTTAAATAAAAAAAAACAGTACAAAGAATAACTTTTTTAATATATTTTAGGGCTTCCTTTTTACCAACTGGGCTGGACCTACTTCTTAATGTGGGCTTTCAATAACGATTATCGACTTTGAGCCAAACGACTGGCGAGTAACTGCTTTGTAGATCAACCCAGAAGATACCCCATCTTACTCAGCTTGGTTGCAGGCGCGACTGTGATCATTTTCCTTGTTGGATTTTGCACTCTTGTCTTATGGACAATCTCAAACATGAATTTACAACCATGTCCCAGCGGGATTCGAATTTGCGATTATTACAACAGTAGGAAGACCGTCCTGTTGCCTTAATCACTGCGCTAAACAAGCCGTCAGAATTTTTTTAGTAACAAATTTATCTATTGAACACATAACCGAAATATATGAAAATATTTCAATTATTTATGAAAATATTAAACTATGATATGTATAATCATTTGTTTAACAAAAACTCTATTTGTATGAAATTATATAATCACATAATATATTGTTTAAGCTAAATCCAGGATAAAATATCCGGCATATCCCGGATAACCTTACATTTTATCATTACGCACTGCTAATATTTACTTAACCCACACCAAAATTAACTTTTGCCCCTTGGCGGTGTCCTTCTAAAATAATTTTAATACGCAGTCAGTGTTTGCTTTTCCATTGTGAGTTTATTAACAGTTGATTAAAAGAGTCGATATATTTATTTTGAATTAAAAGGCACCTGGAATATTAATTTTTCAAAATACAAGTAATATTGTTCTGTGATTTAACATATATTTATATTGCGTATATTTTTCTTTATTGGTAGTTTATGATCGAAAAAGTAATTCGTCTAATGAACTATGTTCTATACATTAATCTTCAGGTTGAGCAGCATTGGAAACTAAATATATTCTAAAGATTGCTAAAGCCCTTCTTGTAATTGCTGGGCATTTGTGCGGTTGTTTGTTAAAAAGGATGCCATCTCCCCACATCTTTTTAACATAGTTGTCTATTTAATTATAATGAAAGTATTTAAAAGCAGACATATCTAATAGCCAGAATCAGTCAAGTGGGGGGTATCTATTTTAAGATGATGATGTAACATATGATATATATATATCACAATTAACACTGTAATACAACTCTTATTTTAGCAGTTTCTCTGTTTTGGTCACAGATTTAGAAAATGTTAGTTTGATAAAAATAAATAAATGTTTTTCCATCAGCTTTGATTAAATACATATACATATACATATATATATATATATATATATATATATATATATATATATATATATATATATATATGTATATATATATATATATATATATATATATATATGTATATATATATATATATATATATATATATATATATATAATATCTTTCATGAATTAGTTTAAATTACTTGTTTTAATTTTAATCTTTGGTTTAAATCTTCTTAATTTAATCTAGTGATAAATTAATGTGTAATGCACTTAAGCTTAAGATGTATGAAGTCCATGAAAATATAATAATAGACAATGGATATTATACTATCAAGCTAAGGACAACTATAATTTTAGAATTCTGAGTAGCAGTAGCTGCTTAAATGTATTCTGATAAATGTTCACTCTAAAAGGTATTTATTCAGGAAAAATTGTATAACACAGTTTCTTTTATTAAATTATTAAGATTTCTCCATATTTCTGACAATATAGCAATACATAATCATCAATCCATATCTGCAATAATCTATTTCCATTTCTCCTTTATTTCTTTACATTCAGTTATTTGTAACAGCAAGTCGAGAGTTTGTTCAATTGGAATCGGTAGATATTTGAAGCAACAGATTCATTCGGTTTTAACTGTTCATAATAGTCTACACATTTTTGATTTCACCATATATAGTAAGGCTTTATGGCCATCAATATATCGCTTCGGTGTCGATATAGATGCTTTTTCTCAACTAATTCATTATTTTTTGTGCTCGGGATTATCGTAGTAAATCCAATTTTTATCGGTCACTTTTACTCATTTGCAAGAAAAAACTTTTTTAATTAGAGAAACATTAAACTGCAATTGTAGTAACAATTTTCCTCTCTATTGGGTTTTTCCCATAACAACTAAACCTCTGGAAACAAGTGATTTATCAAACGCTGAGCTATCTGACAGTTCTTATTGAAAATTATTTGGCCCACCAGGCCGTTCTGTGCTTTTAATCGATGAAACCAAAACCAACAATTGTAATATGATGCAGTATCACTGTAAGTTTTTAAAAGCATTTGATAAGATTAGGTTGTAGATTTCTTCAAACCAAATAACCAAAGTAACGAATGTCGAAAATGTAATTTTGAGAGTTTGATATTCAAACTATATGTAAGCACATATCATATAAATATTTTCTTAAATATCTTAGTTTGGCTGACATAGTGTGATTTTATTATTATCCTGAGAAAATAATGTTTTATAACCTCAAACCATCACTGTTTTATTACACACACAAGATTTAACTTTTACAGCTACAAGGATAGTAAAATATCTATTTATATCTCAAATAGTCCGCTTTATGAAAATCTTGTAATATAGGATTACTCTGGAATTTTTTATACAGTTATTTTATTAAAATATATTATTATCGGGAAGTATACAGAAATTATATAATCTTAACAAGGAACCAATTATGGACAACGATCAAATGACTGTAAAACCGGTTTGTTTGGCGCAGTGGTAAAGGCGACAGGACGGTCCTCCTTCTGTTGAAATAGTCGCTAGTTCGAATCCTGCTAGGGCATGGCCGTAAATTTATGTTTGCGATTATTTAAAATTTGTGGTTGTCCTTAGGAAAGAGTGCAAAATCCAACAAGGAAAATGATCCCAGTCACGCCAGTAACCAAGCTGGGTAAGACCGGAAGTTTTCTGGGATGATTTCTAAATTTGTCACACGCCAGTCGGCAGGCTTAATGCCGAGAATCGTGGTTAGAAGCTCACGTAAATCCAGTCCAGATAAACCCTGGTTGGTAAAAGGAGACTTTAAGATATACAAAAAAAAAATACCGTAAATGAAAAATAATAATAGCGAAAAAGTAAGTTTATTTGGTCCCATGAATTCGGAAAAATTTAATATATGCTTACTTTGATGACAAATATATATAAAAAGAGAAATTTTACTACGGAGCAGAGCTAAATTGATATGGTATTACATGATATGGTATTAAAATATAAGAACGGAAGAAATCGAACGTGAATCTTTATAGATCACCATATAATATAATTGAAATATTTCAGTTGCAAATTCAAATAGAAGCTATATAAGTAGATCTTTACATAAGCAAAAGTTAGTTAAGATGATGACTTCAAGCGTCATCATGTTGAAATAGTACTGAAAATATAGATGGAAACCTTTGAAAGAGAAGAATTGTTGTTTATAGTTTAAGAATTTTTATCCACCACTGTGTCTTTATTCTTCGCTTAACCTCACCAGCTCTCCTACTGTTAACTTCTTCGTCTTCGGATTATTTGCTAAGTTTTGCACTCACTCTAACTGGATGTTATAGAGATATATAAGATATATAATTACAACTCTTCTACTATTAATTCTTTCATTTCGTTTATTCTTAAGTTATATACATCAGAAATGCGAACTATAACATGAAAAATACTGGAAAACTTATATCGGTACCATCGTACAAGGATTGGAATAGAAATATATATTCTCCTGTTGTACACCATGTATATTATGAGTTGACACATTTCACTGAAAGATGTAGAAATAAAAAAATATATTTGATCACATATTTTGTACACCAAAGTAAACTGTTTAAGAATAAAGCTTGCCTAATAATTTATATCTTTTACGAGCAGTTTCTGAGATTTTTTAAAATGTATTGAATTTTTTTTTTATTGCTAAATTTTCGAATATTTTCGTCATTTATTATTTCAATCTATATAATAGGTAGAAAATCAGACTTTTCACATGACATTCATTTTGTGTGATTTTTAACTTTTTGAAAATTTTTAAATTATTAGTCTTCTTTGCCTCAACATTCAAAAACAAAATTGCCTAATTTTGATATATTTTGTAATCCAAAGTCTGGTATTAAGAATATGGCTAGTATGTTCTTCATCAATATCTTTCCCCGATAAATGTCGACATACATTTTCTATGTTTCTCATACTACCAACTATGCTAATTAATATGCTCTCCCACATTTTAACTTATTTCTTTTAATTTAGCAAAAAAGTTCATCACAATAAAATTTGAGGTTTTCGCCATAAGGTTCGCTGTTACAATTTAAGTTGTTTTATATTATTATTTAATTTAAGTTGACTTTAAGGAAGATCAAAATGCAATGTATCGTATCGGAACGGTCTCTTATACGCTAACAAACACTGCGGACATCAAAACAAAACAACAAAAATCAATAAAAACTACACACTTGTACATATAAGCATAAACCTTTTATCTATATAATCATGGATACACGATAATGATCTCAAACAACGTGTCTTTTTAACTCATAATTTAAACAATTAATTATTTATTTTAAAAGAACATGTTCAAAGTTAATTTATAGTTATAATATATTAAAAAATAAACTGTATTAGTTTATATGACGAATGTGCAGAATATGAAATGTAAAATAAATGTAAAATATATAAACCTACTTACCGACAGATCCTCCGTGTTGACGCAGGTGGTGTAGTTCACCCAAGTCTTGTTAAAAGGTTCATGAAAATACCAGGATCCATCCGGTTCACATTTATAATAAACGGTATCTGGAAAAAAATGAGAAATAAACTTAAACGAAAGACGAAACAAATTTCTTTTCTGAAAGGTTTGTGGTTGATGCTTCGGAACAAAAAGACATATACGTTCGAAACGAGATGTATATCTTGACAGGCGACGTGTGGGATAGAGATAAAGTGGGGAATCCATTTTGTATAAAATAAAAACATCGGCAATTTACTTGCCTTTATTTGATGTCTTTTGTATCAGAATAGCCTTATTCTGTTTCAGTAGCTTTCATTTATCTTTTCCCATTTTAATACCAGATAAAGCAACAATTTGTTAACCCAACTGATTTTTAAAAAATATCTGAAAACGATTTATACAAAGACAATACATATAAAATCAATAAATTGTCTTTCCCTTAATGGTTATGTAGACTTAGAGTACCTTTGTTATATATTATTTGTATATTTGTAGAAGATATTTTGTACTCCAGAAAATCTCTCATCATAAAATTTATTTTTGTAATACTCATTAACAATTGTATATTTCATTATATTAATTCGATTCGTATAAATATTGCTTGACACTTAAACGTCTAAAATTGTTTATGTCTCATTCAGGGGTGTGCAACTGCAATGGTAGGTAGTGGGGCAAAGTTTCGCTTAGTCCAATCATTGGCGGCCCTGACAACGCAAATTTGATTGGTTAGTTTAAAATAGTTATGTAGAAACCTGTAAGTAAAATACATTGCTTTGAATGGTCTGCCATTTCCCCGTGACGTCACATTTATTGGCCAATAGTATTTAAATAAAAATCAAATTTAAATTTTAAAATTAATTTATTAAAATAAAATCCTATAGAAATATACATAAGTGTAAATAATATAAATATATATAAACAAAAAGCAAAAAAAAAGCAATTATGAACTCTATTCTAGGCAATATTAAAATATATATAATTCTTCTATAACGCCTTCCCATATATGTTTAGTGCCATCAATTTTATGGGATCTATTAGAGTTTTAACTTATCTTAATATGTTGAAGGTAAACTTTAAATCCTTCCCTGTTGATATTGCATTAACTTCATTAAACCAAAAATACAATCACACCTCATAATAACTTAAAATTTGGTCTTGAAAATCATCATGGATTGGACAGTTGAAACACTAAAAATTTATGCGTTTTTTAAAAATATTTAGATTTTAGAGTATTTAATCTGTGGAACTACTTAATATAGAATATAGACAAATATTGCATGTTGTCTCTTTTCCAGAAGTTTTGTTAAATAGAAATAAGACTAAAATACAATATTAGACTCGTTTTCCTCAGAGCAAAATTCTCTGGAACTGAAAATATAGACCCAACTGGTGATGTAACAATCTCAAGTGGTACTATATCTCCCGTTAAAAAAGAATATAAGTTATCTAATATGTTCATCTTCTTCACAATTTTCTCCAGGAGAATGATGTGAAAAAATTGAACTGATGAGCCCTTTTAAAAATTTCTCGAACATATTAGGGGAAGGATGCTGTCTCTACCTCCATAACCTCTAAGAGATCCAACAAAATTCTTTAAGCAATCTTGGTTAAGATTTATTAAACAAATGTAGTTATTTGTAAATTTAGACAAAATAGATTTCTTTAAGGTAATAAATCCCCTAAAAGTAGCAATTAAATTTATTGATGGCACCATAACAAATATATTCTTAACAAGGCAATCAAATTTAAATATATAATTCCTCTACTATAAAATGATTGAACACTGATTGATCTACAAAGTTAAAGTATTGCAAATATTTTAGGGATATTTTACAATTAAAAGTAGTATTTATTACTACTAATTATCCAGTTATATTAATTGTTACCTTCTTGTAAGACTTCTTTATGTAGAGACATCACAGTGACAGCATATGAACAACTTGGTAGATTAATTGAATTTTATTACTACTAACATCTTCATAAGGTTTAGAATTTCTGTAAACAAACAATATATAAACAGACATGTAGTATATAGATAATTTTATATGTACCTGATAAAACCAATGTTGGATATGCATTTACCCTAATACCTGTTCGTGAAGGAAGGATAATTCTAAATCTTTAACTAAAATGTCCATAACAAACACCATGACGTTGATGTATTTGCATTGTGGTTTATCCAGGTAACTTACTACTATTTACTTGATCAACCCATTTTTGGAAAGGAGCGAGATCATTCTTTGGGAAACGATGTCTAATTTCCGTAATAGAATTTTACCCCGGTGTAGTGTATCTTTTGCTACACTGACGCATTGACATCAATATTTATATTATTACTTCATAATAATTAATGTAAAACAGAAAATATGCACAACGTAAAACGAAAATTTCGTGATCTAAATAAAAACCATAACCTACAAACAACAGACATAAAAATGAACGCCCATAGAAAATGCTGATTTCACACAATTTGATCGACCAATCACATTTCATGTTAGTGGCGGCACCAGGAATTTAAACTAGCCAATCACAATTTGCGATTGCAGCGCTAAGTTGATTGAACTAAACAAAACATTTCCCCAAGGTCGCCTATACCGTGAAATTTCTATTTTTTCTATGGTCTCATTTTACAAAATAATTTTACAGCATAATTATGTTAAAGTAGTAGAAGTGCATGACCGTTTAATATTAATAGGAATAGTATCAGAACTTATAATCGGCTTTGAAAGAAAAACAGATCAAACGCGAAACTTTCATCCTGATATAGATTAGCAAAATTCGTATATAAGAGGAATCGCCTATCCTGTTTGTTTACAAGGTATTTTCGTAAGCTATTTCAGGTTCATAATATAATGTAACATTAATTAATTAATTTTGCGAATTTCACTTAATCTACACATCAAGTAGTGAACACAAAACAGCTTGGAAGCATTTCTCTTGTTTAAGAACTGATAATAATTAATATTTTTTGGAGATCTATATCAATTCACTAGAGGTAATTGTAAATATTACTAATATTTTCCTTTAAATTTCATTGGTATTAACTTCTAATCCTTCTAATAAGTAAATTCATTGCGTGACAAAGTACTAACAGAATGTTGCAGATAATACATATATTTATTGGTGCATCAAGGGTTGTAAAGTATATTACTAATTATAAAATAACTTTATAGAATTTTAGTTCCTCATTGGTTGGTGAGTTGTTAGTTCCCATGTAGGGCCTAAGATAAACTTGAAGGCAGTAGATTAACGAAAGTCATAGAAGACAAATTAAACAAATTAGCTTTAAAAAAATATAATATCTCCTGTCCAGAAAAAATATAATAACATGACAGCTACTGCTTTAAAAATTTTGTATATATATTTTTTTTCACAAATAAGCTAGTGTACTTATTATTTCCGATGTGTATTTTAGGTAAGAAATATTAGTCTATATTTCATACTTTATTTTTTATTTTTTATACTTTTATTCATTAGTCTATAAACATAGAGATTACATGAGAATTAATTAATTATTCACAGTAATTTGATTATTATTTTAAACTGATGATAGTTTTTAAGATGTTAAAATTATCAATTAATAAAATACAATAAAGATTTTATCAATTATTTAATTATTTACTTTATAGATGTAGGTTTCGAAAAGTCTTTAGTTCTTTTAATGAATTCTAAATACATTCCTCTAATATGCATTTCTAAATAGTAAAAAATAAAGTAGCCAACTGTGTTGGTGGCTGTTCTTTGCATACTTAAGTAAAATACCATTAATATATACTTAATACAATTAAATAGTACCAGCTTTTTTATATATGCTATTTTACTCTTTAAATCCGTTATCAACTTTTGATCAGCCTATAGTTAAGAGACCGTTTAATGGTTATAAATTTCCGTGCTTTTATATTCTAATCTAATATCTAATTTCTAGAGGGTGCAAAAAAGATCCAATTTCTTTCAGTATTTTGATATGTTAATATGTTTTAATATATAAACATACGTTAATTTAATTAATATTATATATCATATTTCTGATCTTACAGTGAAAATATTTTCAAACAAATTATTCTCTTTAATATGTTATGCGAACAACATGATTAACTAATAAATTATGGTAAAATTTCGACCACTGGACGATTACTAATAAAATATAAATGCTATTATAAAGCTTAAATATAAGCATAATTCCAGTATATTGGGAGACATAGTTACACCATCTAGCTCAAATCCCTTGAAATAATTTCGCATTTCTAGTTATAACGTTTAATTAGCTTTGAGGTTAAGTCGCTTTATATTAAGGAGGATTGGTAAATTGTAGCCTTAATGATTGTTCTTATGGTCAAACTGACATATAATAAAGACTACAGACTACAGTAAACATATTTAGTAGATGATTCTCAGTAGGGTTATAGTTTACTAGAGTTATTTGGTTATATAGCTTTTATGTTCTAACTAAAACGAGATACAAAGAATAAAAAAATGTGTTATGTTAGTTTAAATATATGCATTTTTAAGTGTAGTTATATAGAATCTCTAAACATTTTGCTTCAAACATTAAATGTAAATATATATCTATATTTTTTTGGTTAAAAATATTGTACAAATTTAAAATCCTTTTTAAATTGATTATTTGTTAATTAACGGTAGTTATTAGGTTTTGGAATTTGCTATGTATAAATAGTTAATAATTGTCATTATCTCCTTCATTTTAACTTTCAATTTTTTATTTTTTTTTTCATCAATTAAAATAACTATTACTTCTTGACAAAACTTGTTTGTTACACCAATCACATAGAATACAAAAAAAGAACAGAAATCTCTTCTACATAATAAGCACCTTAATTGTAGTAAATTGTATGGATTGTGACGAGCTTTTTATTTATTTAGTGTTCGAAATATATCTTCCCAGTGGATTAAACCTCGCTAAAATTCGTATTTTTTTAGAGTTATCAATTCTTGGACACATATTCTTGATATTTCTGTTTAGTCAGCCCGTGTGCTTTTGATCCAAAATAATATAATCTGAAAGAGCAATATAGGGAGAATATGGAAGGTGAGGTAGGATGTCCCATTTTAGCCCTTTAAGTGTTAAGTGGTTCTTGTAACACTTGGAGCAGTACACTGAGTTGGTTCCATCATATACACAATAAGACTTTCGCGACATTAATATTTGATTTCATCGTAGATGTCCAAAACTTGATCGAGGTGTACACAGTACTTTTTCTCATTTGAGGTTAGGTATAGTGATACTTTAGATCGATATTTCATCTCCAGTAACTATACAATGCATAAACATTTGATTTTATGGCGTGTTGGGATAATTTCTGATATGTAAAAGAACACAGTTCAATGTTTGTAGGCACTAATTCATGTGGCAGTCAATATAGATCTTTTTAAACTATTTTCATAACTTTTAAATGATAGAACCTGTTACTAGTTCCAATTCCATTCCAAATTAACTTCCAATGAGTGAGCAAGTCGTTAGTAGGGTAACAATTTTAGCTTATTAGGTCCTCCACTTCTTTACTGCTCCAAAATACTCTTCTAGACAAAGTCAGCTGGTTTGAACATTGGAACCATTCCCAGCGCAACATTTCTTCTTTTACTAATATACTCAGATGTCTTTGTTATCATTTCAGGTGCTTCAGGCATATTTTCTTGCAATTATAGCTTAGATATGAGGTTGACCCAATCTATACAAAAGGGCGGGTTTCAATTTGTACCTCTAATATTTAATGATTCTATAGTTATTTTAACAAATTTTTTAATACAAAAATAACGTATGTAGTGATTTGTTCATTTATTTCATACCAATGTGTTTAGAATTACTATTTTCCATCAATTCAACTACTAAGCATTACAAGAGATAAGACAAATATAAAACAGCCGGCTTCGTTGGCACAGTGTTCAAGGCGACATTACGGTCCTCCTACTGTTGCGATAGTCGCGAATTCGAATCCTGCTGGGGCATGGATGGACTTTATGTTATGTTTGTGATCATAAATGTAAATGTCTTTAGGCATCAGTGGAAAATCCGGCAAGGAATAACCATCCCACGTATGCCAATAAGCAGGCAGGGTAAGACCGAATGTCTTCTGGGATGGTCTCAAAGTTGGTCACTGGCCAATCGGTAGGCTTAAAACCGGGGACCGTGGCCAGGACTGATAAACTCTCGTTGGTAAAAAGAAGATTTTAAAATATTTAAAAAAACAACGCATAACAAACTGATGAGCAAATTTTCTACTCATATTAAATTGCCTATTCGGTTTAACGTTCAATATAAAATCATCTGTTCAAAATCTATCTAGCAAAATTGCTCTGAACACAACAGAAACATCAGTAACTAAAACTATACGTTATGATTCGAAAATAGAAGTGTGATGATAATTTTAGTTGATTATATTGCATTATTCCAATATATAATATATAATTCCAATAAAAATTCTAATTAAAATTACTTTAAATTGTTACAACAATTTACTAAGGTAGACTTTTTTATTTAATAAAAAGGCTTAAAATCAATAACGATTTTATATAATTATCACTCATTTTAAACTGACACATTAAATATGTTAATCGCTGTTTACATTCCTACATATATTAATTCGATTTACTTGATACAAAGTTAAGGCATAGACATCTTACGTTATTTGATAGCTAGCTTAACTGCGTAAGGATTATTCAGTATACCCTCGGGCAATCCGCCTTCCATTTTAACTTAATATAGACTTTCCCAAGAAAACTACCTGGCAAATGGATTTTGGTAATCTCTGAATCCTTCTTCCCTATAACTATTTACTTTAATCGGCGTGTGGCTTGATTTAATTCAAAAATATTAATATATACGCAGAACACTATAAAAATAGTTTACAGTAAATTTTGTTTTTAAATTTCTGTTATGTTTATATTATTTATGATGTTATATATTTATTATTTACATTGTTCTGTTATTTTTCTTTTACGTCGCTTATTAAGTAAGGTTTATTCGAACTGAAGCTACTGCTTAATATCGGCTCTGAGTCAATCCCAGAAGACATTCGTACTTACCCAACACTTTGGTGATTTTGAACTAGTGTCTTACGAACAACAGCAATTATAAACAATAACTAACTATTACTTATGAGGTAGTCACAAAACCAATACCAGATATAGCAAGATGAATTATATATATTATAGCCCCTTAATATTGCTTACTAGAGTTGGAGCAAATCAAGTATAGAATTGTGGCGACCGCCACGACCCTTTAGGCCACCACCAATTCACCATCAACAACTACAAAGGTTGGCAACGCCGGTGGATTGGTACCATGCAGTTCTGGAGTATAAAAGGCCATCACGACGACGTCTCGCTCTCTTTCTTATCACCGTCCCCCTGTAACAGTACCACTTCCACAGCGCTACCGTACTTCTTTCACCTTAACCTAATATCCTGTCAATTATCCCATCGACCACATGTATCAATCGTAAGTTAAAATAAACAACTTTGATTCAACCAGTGTTTTTAGTTCCCGTGCAAATTCCTTCCAAAAATAGTAGTGAGTGTTCTGACAAATAATCGCAGCGGCAGTCATACATTTCGACCGATTGACCGACCCGACGAACATTCCTACAATTGGTGACCCCGACGATATATATATATATATATATATATATATATATATATATATATATATATATATATATATATATATGTATATATATATATATATATATATATAGCTCCTTGAAAAGCTTCGGAACGGATTTCGATCGAACGTCAACTTGAAATGTTTACTTACTATTTTGTTCGATTTTGGGTAAATGAATTAATTTGTATTAGAATAGTTTTTAATGAACATACTATTACTTTATAGTAACTCACTTTTACCTTATTTAAACACTATCATATCAAGATTAACTGAGAACCTGTTCAGTTAAACAAGGCGCTGATAATTTTTGCCAGTTTTTCTTATTTTAATCTAAAGAAAAACTTGTGATATACAGGGGATAGAACAGAAATTAACATCAAAACAATATAGTACATCTTGTTGCACTGTTTCTATGTAAATAATGCGACGCGTATATTTTGCTCAGTTTACATGGTAACGTTATATTTCAGTTTTAGCTTCCAAGAATGAGGAAGGTTCCTGCATCATTTGAGGAGCAATATCGTGATATTCGGCTGATGTCTGTCATTTTCATTACATGTAGGATTAGTGCTAATGAATATCACAACATCCCCGATGATGATTGAATTAATTATTACATGACTTATATGACTAACATATTGCTGCCGACAAACACAGCCAAAATGAACCGGCCTTAGTTTGAAGAACAACAGAATATAATCAAAGACCTTCGCTAGCCAGCACAATTGACCTAACCTCAACCTAATTCAGAAGCTATGGGGAGTTTTAGAACAAAGTCAGGAGTAGGTTTCCATTTATAACATCATTGAAACAATGGGTGTATATTTTCGTACAAGATTGGGATAAGACATAGATATTCTACTACTGTTGTATCTATTCCGTGAAGAATTGCAGCTGTATTAAAAACAAATGGCGACTCAATAGTTTATTAATGAGTAAATATTGTGTATATATCACCTGTGCTTCCTCAATGTACTTGAAAAAAAATACTTATAAAAAATCAATCAAGGATATATATAAATATCCAAAAGATGTATTGATTCATTGTTGAAAAATATTATAATATATATTCACAACAGGTTACCATCTCTATCCCACCATACCACCTTTCTGACAGAAACAAAGTGCGGGGGTTAAAATTATGCAAACAAACGTTTCAGTGCTTTCTTGACCGAAGAGAAATTACGAAATATTTCCTTTAAATTAAATTAAACATCAGAATCAGAAGCTAATATAAAAGAAAGTCATGGTCCCAGGACTGACGTTACCGATGTAAAGAATGTGCATCAATCTAATTGATAAGACGAGCCTGAATTCATGCGACCTTCTTTCTATTTTTAGTTCCTCCGTCGCTTTTCTACGATTGTATGTAATACAAATCATCCTCGTCTGTATTGAATTATTTAACATTATTCAAGAGTTACTATTTGTGCATTTCAATTAAATAATATGACATCAATCGAAACAAATGACAATTAAAAAGGTTAATACTCAGTGAATATTGGTAGTGGAGTACGGTATCCGATTACAATGTATTTATATCAATGAATTACATATGATTATCGAATGCTTTAAAATAAATCACCTTATATTTCTATAAATATAACGACTGTGTTTCTTTAATTGTGTTTTATCAATTGTAATAGATGGTGATGGTACCCTCTGATATCCCAATTCCAATTAAGTTTCATGCATCTTAACTGTAAACCAGTACATTAATTTAAATAACATATATATTTAAAAATTTTTAACAAATGAATCTGAATTCTCAGCGTTCATAATTCGACATATTGAAGTGTTAGAAAAAGAGGTGATCTTTAACTTTCAGCAAATAACACTATTAAAAGCAAACCTTAATATTACTAAAAATAAACTATAAATAAAAAAAATAGTAAGACTTTTGAAATATATTAATTATTTATTCATTTTCCCAATTTTTTTATATGTTTTAAAGTCTCCTTCTCTCTTTACCAACAAGGGTTTATCTGGACTAGACCTACTGTTCAACGAGGTCTCCGAACCACGGCGAGTGACCAACTTTGAAATCATCGCAGAAGACATCCGGTATTACCCAGCCTGATTATGATATGAGCCCCCTTAAATATTATCATATAATTAAATTTAATATCTGCAATGGAATTTAAAGCTACCTTTGATTACATTTAATGTCTTCAATTAACTAAATGTCAATATCTTTGAATATATTCACCTTAGGAAATTAAATCGTGGGCATAGTGCTTATAGAGGGAAATCATACACTTCAATGCTATACGAGAAAGTGTGTTATTGTCATCAGTGGTCCTCAATTTTGACCTGGAGACAATCCAATGTATAGCGTTTTCAATTTATTAAACTCAACTTGGACATTACAATAATCTCTGCTAGATTAATTAAAATAAATGGCTTTATTTTTATAAGCTTCAATCGAATATTTTTGAATAAAGGCATTTATTGTTCGAATTAGAAAGGCAAATATAGATTATAACGAGCGTGTTATTGAATACATTAAGTAGTATAGAGAATGCTTTAAATAAAGTTCAAGTAACTTGTATCAATTAACTTTTTTGCAGGATAATGTTAAAGAACGAGACAAAACTTATTGTTTTGGCGCATATTCAATTAACTTAATAATTAATAGTTAATAGTTAAAAAATGGTAAATTGTTTTTATTGTTTTATTTTTATAGTGTCGTATTTGCAATATCTTTATTTTATCTGCAATATCAATTTATTTCCTATCAGAAACGCCTAAAAAGCTTTTCCTGGAAAGATGAGGTTAAATATAACATTTGACACCATTTTAAAGTTGTATCAAAGGGAAGAAAGGTCTCTTAAATTTAATAAAAATGTATAATTTTAAACCATGCGACGTTTTATTAAAGAAACTGTCAGCGATCTTGACATGTTTTTTCTAATACTGATACTATTTCAGAATTTATTAAAGCACAAATTTACAGGAAACTAAATTAATAAAATAATGCAATGTATTAATCATATCTTAACAGGAATACAATCAGTTATTTGGCTTTAATGTATTTAAATTGTAATTTAATTGTTAAAATTGAATAATTACTACTAATGCTTATAAAATTTGCTGCAATTTTTGTATTATAATTTACCTAATATTTCATTTTGTCGGAAATAACTTGATGAAACAACTAAACAGAAAATACTGACATATCAATCCTATTTTAGTACAAACGAAACCCTTTGTTTAAAAACACATCATTTTCTTAGAACAAGCAGGCCGTAGAGCTTGAAAAATATAATATGGATGTATGTTGCAGAGTGCCTCTGTTACGTATTTGAGGAAAAGGATGTGTTTTTAGACAAAATGGTTTGATTGTTTGAGTTTAATAAAAATTCTTAGCATCGTTCTTTACCAATTTACAATTGGTATCTTGAATGTATATGGATTTTAAATACGACTACGTTTTGTACTTTTTTTTGTAACGGCTTCCTATGGTCCCCAGCACAGTGTGTAGGCTATACTGTTGCGTGACCACCAAATTAGATGCCAACCCAAAAGACGTCCGGTATAGAAGCCTGGTTACTAGATTTATTACAATATTTTCATTCTACCATTTCTTTTTCGTCTGGTATTTGCCTATGAGTAATCGCAATTGAAAACAATCAGCAACATAAATTTACAACCATGCCCCGGAACGACTCGAACTAATGAATGCAATATTCTTATATGTATCTTTTGATTTTTTAGACTTACTTAAATTATTTAATTCATTCTAATTTGCTTAGGTTGTAGAACATATTTTGAGACAAATGTTTACATTGATGATTGTATTCTACAATTTTTCCAAATGAATATTATTCGTTGGCAAACATTAAATATTCTCGCAAAGAAATAGATTGTTATAAATATTAACGGCTTTAACTGTACTTTGAAAATAAAAATCTTCCTATATATACTGTGTAATAGTATACTAGATTTGTTTTCAGAAATTTAAAAACACAATTCTTAAGTTGTGTCTTTTTAAACTTTTTAGATATTCTTCATATTTTTAATACAGGTATTTTATTTCTTCTTATAATTATTCTAATTATAATTTAATATTAATATTGGTCATTATTTTCGAATAGATTTCATTATAACACTTATGTTATAATAAATACAACAGGAAGTTAATACAATAAATAATGGTATAAAAGAAAAGTAATTTTCTAAAATTAATTTAATATTGTGACCATAAGTAAATATAGCTAATAAAAGCTTAATTGCGATTATTTCTGAATATTTTTATAGCTATTTGTTATATATCACGCACATTTCTCTGATTTATGGAATAATATTGATCAGGATATTTCTAACAACGAAATATATCTTAAAGCCATCATTGAAGGTTAAGAATTAATGTACCAAACCAGTATTATTGCCGTAGGAATCCGTTTGATTCAATTAGATATTTCCACTGATGATTTAATCTGAATTCCATATAGCAGAACTGATTAAATTATTTTGTTCAAAGCCGCAATTATAAGCTCTGTTTCAGATTGTAATCATCCTTTAAGACCGCAATTTCATTTTCCTATATCTGTTTAGTTAGATGCAATTTTCATGCATGAAATGTGAAGTATACTGGCAAGTTTTACAATATTAGTATTTCGAACAACTCTAAATATTTTGTGTATTAATATAAACGAAATTCTTCATTTATTTACACACCGTTATTTTAAACTAGAACCATATTAGTCGAACTATATAATATATTAATATTGCAAATTACATATCTCTCAGGAAATCTGGCGGTGATATATAGAACGAAGTTGATTTAAAAACAATGCATCTATTTTCGCGTGTGACCGGCCTAGACATTGCTAGATATTTGTTTTGTCTCGATGTCTGTTGTGGACGTTGGTTGTTGATCTGTTTAATGATATTTTATAAGTTTAAACATTTTAACTATTGACTGACTTATTGTTTAGAAATTTCTTGTGTTGTAGTCTCTAAAAATACTAAAGCGTTAGTGAGACTCTAAATAAATAATATCAATAATATCAAAACCTTGTGCTACCAAAGCGGTGTTGCATGGGTCTAATGAAGTGGTAATCAAAGGACGTCATGTCTGCTGAATAAGTTAGGTGTGGCAACTTTCCATTCGAACAGGCCGATCATTAGTATTCAAGAGAATAAGTCTGAGTCTATTCGCTAGCGATGATATTTTTTACAATACGTCTCGTTCTATTTGTTCAATTGATGCTGACAGTAATAGTTTCAAACGATTTTAGTAGCTTCTACTACATTACATCTTGCTGGTCTCTAATGTGTATAAGATTTTACGGCCATGATGCTTTTGTGTCAATCTTGATCGCTCCCCATGTGGTACTCAGTTTCTCTCTTTAGGATATTTTACACTGAATCTAAGGGACTAGAAACAATTTATTTACCATCTGCTAAGCTGTTTGAATTTCTTTTAATTTCTTTGGGCATTTGAGCTGAGTTCCTCAGTACTTTTTTGACCCTGCAGATCGTTATTTGTCATTGCCAATTAAATGACATTATTGAATGTGTAACAAATGTAAAAAGTATAAATATGAACACAGAACATAGAATATAGTATGGTAACTTAAATGGGAACACCGTTAGTCGTGTTTTATCAGACGTTAAAACCAGGATAAGAAGGTTCAAATAAAATTAAATATTTTTCTAAAAATTCTACTCTAGAACAAAAATGGTTTAAAAGTACATAATTATAAACTTCAGGAAACCTCTTATAATCTTCTACATGAAGTATTCGAACAGGAAACCTTATTCTTTATATTTAAGACCGACAAGTTGATTGACTAAGCTGGTTTAACCAAGATGCTATTTGTAATTGTTGTTTTAATAGCAAGTCTTCTATAATATCTAATATGTGTATAAACATAGATCATTTCCCCTTACCTATCGGAATGGAAAATAAGGCTTCCAGTTAAGTATTAGAATCAGCTGTTGCTCAGCCCACTTTGGAATCTTCAAAAAGAATTACAAGTAAGTACAAATATATATTTTTTTTGAAATGATGTAAATTGAGGAGTAAAAATTGAAAATTTTAATACAGGTTACTCTACGGGTGCTTTTGAAACAGACGAATCTGTCCCTTCAATTTCAGGCTGATAATAACCAGACAGTATAATAACAAGAAGATCAACAACGAAGTGTATATGTGGTAATATTGCAACCAAGAATTGTTACATATATACTTTTATGATTTTGTTATTATGTTATATTATCTAAAAAGCAAAAGATGTGCAAAACCAAATTTAGCAAGAAGTATCATTCAGATATAGTAAGTGGTATGGTAGCATAATCAGCAAGTGGTCATTAAAGCGATTAATTGAGCACAACATACTGCGCAAAGGTAATGCAATAACAAAAATACTAATTAGATGTTCCTTGTTCTGGTGGGTGAAAAAAATAAATAGGATTGCAAATGACAAAAATGACAAAATTTTTATGGCTGCATATAATTAATATAGTTACTCAGTACATTCCAATATTGTGTTTCGAAGTAAATTTCGGACAAATAATTTTTTAATTTATGGTTTTTTATTTTTAACTTTTAAGTTAAAAATTATATATAATCAAATTATATATTGTATTTTGAAATATTTTAAAAATATTTTGTACAAATGTTAACGCACAAAACTTAGTTAGAACTTTTATATAGGGGAGATCGCATTCTAAGTCTATATTTTGTGATTTTGAGCGTTCTATGATTACCGCTTATGTACACTGCATAATTCTATAATATATAAAGGTGCAATTATTATTTTATGTATAATAGTTAAATGTCGAAATCATATAATTTAACAGTTATATTAGCAGTTGCAGATGTTGATTCCTTACACTGCGTCTTTACCAATAGATATGGCTTGATCAAATCAATTGATTATTTTTCGTTTTCTTTTAAACTATATAATAATATTGATGATAGTGGATTGAAAGTAACTAAGTAAAAACGATCCGAATAAAGGCATTAATTGTTGAAATTAGAAAGGCAAACATAGATTATAACGATCGTGTTATTGAATACATTAAGTAGTATAGAGAATGCTTTGAATAAAGTTTAAGTAACTTGTATCAATTAACTTTCTTGCAGGATAATGTTAAAGAACGAGACAAATCTTATTATTTTGGCGCATATTCAATTAACTTAATAAATAATAGTTAATAGTAAAAAAATGGTAAATTGGTTTTAAAATAATTTATTAAATTAGTATTTTAGAATTATCTTTATTTTATCTACTATATCAATTTATTTCCTATCAAGAACACCGAAATATATCACCTAAACAGCTTTTTCTGGAAAGATGAAGTTAAATATAACATTTGACACCATTTTAATATAATTTAAATGAAGTAATTTAAATTAAAATTTAAAATTAAATTTAAATTTAAATTTAAATAATTTCAATTAAAAGTCATAATAATTCAGTGTAAGGAATATTGGTATATTTATGTTATATCGCTCCACTGATATGGCTCTGGGTACGAAGATTGTATATTCTAAGGAGCGATGGTGTGTGTATGTTATGACTGAATAGTTTGATGAGTGAGACATCTAGACATAAATGTTTAGTTTATATTAGAATAGATCGTTTCCCAGCGTCGTTCAACAAGTCGCCACTTGTATCTGTAAAACAAAAGCTTTTATTATTTTAAACCTTCCACATTTCATAAATTTTACACAGTAATTGTTTTAGTTGTAAACTGACCAAGTGAAAATGAAAACCAGTAAAAAGTTTAACATTAAAATGGTACTAAGTTTAAAAGATGTTATGGCATTATATTAAATTTAAATATATTTCGAGGTACCAAACTAATTCCTGTAGCGATAGTCGCGGGTTGAAATCCTGCTGGAGCATGGATATACTTTATGTTAGTGATTCTAATTGTAAAACTATTTATAGGCAAAAGTAGAAAATCCGATAAGAATTACCATACCAGTTACGCCAGTAACCAGACTGGGTAAAACCTGTCTTCTGGGATGGTCTCTAAGTTGATCAGTAGCCAGTCGGTAGGCTTAATGTCGTGGTCCGTGGTTCGGAGCCCACGTTAAACAATAGGTCCAGTCCAATTAAACCCTCGTTGGTAAAAGGCGACTTGGTGTTCTGATTGTAAAAATGATATATATTTCAATGTTTTTCTGGCTAGATTTATTCTTTTTTAACATCAGGGAGTGTGAAATATTTAAATAATGTGGTTCTACATATTTGAACAGTTCCATTCACTATTAATAATGGAAAAAAGTTAGCTTCGTGTTATTAAAATATTAATTTGATATAAAATTTTCGATACTTAGAAAAGAATAGAATGACGATCTAACTACATTTTATATATAATTTCAACATTCTTTTAATATAGTTTTTGGCCAGATTGACCAGGTGTTTTCGTCATTCAGTAGTAACTAGTGGCAAGTAGTAAATTCACGGCAACTCCAGCCCTACTCTACTTGATAAAAAGAAGATTTTCATTAAAAAACCTTTAAATTAAATGCTAAGCAATAAATATAATTTTTACAGTAATTAAATAACATATTGGCGGATTCGTTGACCACTGCCCGGGAGATAGGACGGTACTCATGGATGTACCTTATGTTTGTGATTGTAAATGTAAATAACTTTATAGGTAACAGTGTAAACTTCGACAAGGAATAACCAAAACAGTTACGCCAGCAACCAGGCTGTGTAAGACCGAATGTCTTCTGGGTGATTTCTAAGTTGGCCACTCGATAGTCGGTCCATTCCAGATAAACCCTCGTTGGCAATAAGGAGACTTTAAAATATTTTGATATAATAATAATAACATTTTACATTACAGCTAAAACATTTTTAAATTATATGTCTGACATGCCTTAAACATATTGATAAATATGAAAATAAAAAATATTTATTACAAAACAAAAATAACCGACGAAAACAAAGAGTCCTTCTTTGATGTTGAAAAACGAGCAAATTCAAACCGGAGACGTGCCTTTGAATAAATGTTTTCAAGCAAAAAAATCACGGGACAAAAATTCCAATTCATTTTAATTGTTTCATTTCTACCCTTGTAATATCAAGCGATACATCGTTACAAAAGTTGTTCATATTGTTCGATATTAAAAACAACATTTTAGAAGGTATGTTTAGTTAGATTTTATTTCGCTAAAAATAATTAATGGAATTAAAATTAAACATTATAGAGTAGTTATATAAAATAATCTATTTCATATTAGGTGTTAACTATTGTAAAATATATACGCTAGATAACATATTTTAATATTACCATATTTTTTATATATAATCCACAATATCAAATATACATTTCATTTTCTTAATTACTTTAAAGTAATTCGTACTTTCAATTTGTAATATCTAAAATTGCATATCTATATTTAGATATATGAAATGGGTATGGGGTGTATAACATCAGTTATTAGACAAACATAATTTTGCTAGATGATTTTAGCCAGATTGTATATGTTTCTAAGAGATCCCATTGCTATATGTACCGAGCCGTAGTCGGACTTGGTGTGGGTCTGGATGATAAGTCACTTTTATTTTCCAATAGCTTATTACCATAGTTTTCATTGAGCCCCATGTCACAGGACAATATCCCTGTGTACTTTAGACTAAACAATAAAAATTATTTTTAAATGAGAGATTACAAAGACGACATTCTCTATCTCTAATAATGTACACATGGCTACAATTCAGATTATTGAAATATTCTTATGATATCGAAGCTTGAAAACGAATACTCGATAGATAATTTGTCTAATTAGTGCTTAATAAGTACGAATTATTGATATAATCACCCCATTCGGGATGAGAGATATTTATCTTTTTGGATTAATCTTCTTCTAATCTTGAAGGTTATAGAAACAAACGAACGAATATGTTCTCACGCAGTAGCAAATGTTTCATTACGTTCTAATAAATAAGTGCATTGCAGTGAAATTCTAACAGATATATTGTTCTAACTGAGAGAATTTAGATTTGAACTAATTTTTTGAATCATTCCAATATTATGACGTAACACGCTCCGTTTCTCCTACAACTTAGTTGGTCGGGAAACCGAAAATAGAGCTTCTGCTGCATAGCTAAGTTAATTTCAGGTAGACGATTACGATATATGACGTAATATACATTTCAGTGGCTCTGATCTTACTGAAATTAATCGATTTCATCTGCTAGTTGATTGTCCTCCTCATATTATAATTGTGCTGTTACGGTAACTCCAGGCGACAAAAGACAATCATTATCATGTGTTCAACTTATGTGGCCACATACTGATAAATCTCATTGTTCGGGAGGGTTTTTATATCAATTAACGTATAAATGCAATAGACTGTAGTCTTTATATATTATATATCTATTATAATAGTTCAGTACAACAGCACTTCATAAGTTTCTTCACAACATTCTTGTTTAAAATTCTTTTAACAAATTAACCTTATCTCTTAGAGTCAAATGGACATACTAAAAGCTTAAAAATATATGTCATTTATCATTCTGCAAAATAATACAATCAAAATAATAAAAGAGTTGTAAAGCTTAATATTAATAATAATAAATGGTAATCAAAAATTATTACCTATTTGAAAGAAAGAAATTATTTATATTTCCACATTTATAAAGTCCACTTCTAAGTAATCCCCCTCAGGTTAAATCGATATATATTAATGTTATCTCCATATTTCAATAGTTGCGTCCTGGAATCGATTGATTTGGTGAATTAAATAGGGCGAATAGGGCTTGTACAAAATGGCAACGTCTAGGTGAGGAAGAGTTATGTGAGAAAATGTATTATCATGATCAATATGGTCAAAAATTAGCCATCCACAATTTTGCCCTATTATGACAATTGGATTCAAACAAAAAACTATATTTTTACTTTTTAATTTCAACATTTTGCATGCAATTATGCAAGATGCAATTTAGTCACTCTAAGAAGCTTTGATATATTCATTAAAACAAATTGCCTAATTTTTATAAGCTTTAATTGCTTCTTGTTTCTTATAAAATATATAATAATATTGCCGTTACTGAAGTGAAGGTATCTAAAGTAAAAACGTTCCGAATAAAGGCATTAATTATATGAATTAGAAAAGCAAACATCGATTATAACGAGCGTGTGATTGAATATATTAAGTAGTATAGATAATGCTTTAAACAAAGTTAAGAGTAACTTGTATTAATTAACTTTTTTGCAGGATTATGTTAGAGAACGAGACAAAACTTACTGTTTTGATGCATATTCCATCAAGTTAATAGTTAAAGATTATTAATTAGCTTATACGACGATTATACTACGATAATGGCAAAATTGATGTTAGTAAGTTAATTTTTTCTGATAAGATGAGGTTAAATATATCATTTAACAGTATTTTAATGTCGCATTAAAAGGAAGAATGGTGCCTTACTTTAATAAAATGGTACAATTTTACACCATGCGACATTTTATAAAAGAAACTGCTGGGAATCTAGACATGTTTTTTTCTAATTATATAATAGTAATAAAGCACACTTTTGCAGAAGAATTACGTGTCCATTGATATCAATTACTCAAGAATTCTTCATAATCTATTCACATCTAGCATTGTATCACTATACAATATTATTAGATTAATTGTATATTTAACTGAAAATATAATAAAATTGTTAAAAAAGGATATTCAGTAACAACGGCCCTATTTAAATAGCTTGACTATAAGAAACATGCGATTTTTAACACAGATTTTTTAAAAATTATTAGTCTTAATCTCTTAGAATGTTAACAATCTGACTGTGGGCAATAAGTATTATTGTTTGATTTCGGTTATATAATACAACCATCCTAAGATGTAGAAGATCACTTCAGTAAGTGATCTGCTGTACAACTTATAATCTAAATCTTATTCTAGATACTATTCTAACTTATTTTAAAGTCTATCCTAACTTATTCTAATGACTATTACAACTTATTCTAGAAGTTATTAAATTTCACTCTATGTGTCTATTAATCAGTTCGTATGGTAGTTTAAGTTTGAGTCTAAATAGTCTTTCACGTCTAGTCACGTCACTAATAGTCTTTCAGAGTACTTCGCACTAGCACTTCGAATCACATTCGTTATGGGTTCTATGTGGATTACGCGTTGAATCAGTTTATTGGACACGTAATATCATCGACGATGACTCGCAACACTTTATTCTGGAAGATCTAGAGGATATCTATGTTAGATTTGCTAGTAGTACCCCACAGTCCAATACCATAGGCCCAGATGGGGTCCAGTATTGACTTATACAGCAAAACCTTGTTATCTAATGATAATTTAGATTTACGCCCTACCAGCCAATACATTTGGTTTAGTTTAAGCTGTTTGCGTTTTGTCTCTATATGTTTTTTCCAACACGGACGTCGATCAAAATGCATTCACAGATATTTAACGTTGTCTGCTTGCGGAAGTTGATGATTATTCAATTTTACTGAGGAACATGTTCTTCTGCAAAGGGTAAATGTCATGTGGGTAGATTTTCTCTTTAGATGATTTTAGCCAGATTGTATGTGTTTGTAAGAGATCCCATTGCTATATGTACCGAGCCATATTCAGACTTGTCGTGGGTCTGGATGATAAGTCACTTTTATTTTCCAATAGCTTATTACCATAGTTTTCATCGAGCCCCATGTCACAAAACAATATCCCTGTTTACCTTAGACTAAATAATAAAAATATAATTATTTTTAAATGAGAGATTACAAAGACGACATTCTCTATCTCTAATAATGTACACATGACTATAATTCAGATTATTGAAATATTCTTATGATATTGAAGCTTGAAAACGAATACTCAATAGATAATTTGTCTAATTAGTGCTTAATATCATCGACGATGACTCGCAACACTTTATTCTGGAACATCTGGAGGATATCTATGTTAGATTTACTAGTAGTACTTCACAGTTCAATACCATAGGTTTAGATAGGCTTAAGTATTGACTTATACAGTAAAACCTTGTTATCTAATGATAATTTAGATTTACGCCCTACCAGCCAATACATTTGGTTTTGCGGAAGTTGATGATTATTCAATTTTACTGAGGGACATGTTCTGCAAAGGGTAAATGTCATGTGGGTAGATTTTATCTCATTTGTTTTGATACGCCACGTTTTCAATCACAATTCGACTTTGTTAAGATGAAGTTGGTGATTTTTTGTGGCTGATATTGGATACTCGTGTGATGATAAAACCGCTGTATCGTCAGCATATATTGCAACAGTAGTATTTCTTGAGGTAGGTAGGTCAGCTGTATTCATAAGATATAATAATGGGCCGAGAACACTGCCCTGCGTCACAGCCCAATATATGGGCTCTAGGTCAGTGTATTCGTCACCCTGTTTGACAATAAAATGTTTGTCTTTCTGTGAGATACGATTTCAGCAATTGAAAGTGCGTATGGGGAAAATTATTAGTTACGAATTGAATTGTATATCCATAAACTATGCTTAAAAAATGTGTAGTAAATAGATAAATAGTAAATAGATAAATGTCTATTATTATTATAGGAAATTGAAGGTAATAACAAACTTAGAGTGATTATTTGGAATATAATTCTCGTATGCCATATGTCAAGATTTTGACAAGCCTCTCTTGAAGTCAATTTTTCACATATAAAATAATTTGCCGTGAACAAGAACTGATATTCAATCACTTGGTACCAGATTCGATTTATAAGATGGATTCATAACAATCTCCCAATCAAATTGCTGGAGCTTCCGGTGAGTGTGTGATATATGTGGCCGGTCATTGTCCTAATGGAACACTATTTCCGTCCCAGTGGCCAAACTTCTGAGCGATTTTTTCCCTTTATGCGATCCAATTACTCACAATACAGTATCTAATCATGAGATTGGTCGTAGGAGCACAGCTCATAGTGTATGGTTTCTTGTCAATCCCACTAAACGCAAATCAAAATCTACTGGCAATCGAAACGTCTTCATCTGTATCGATGAAAAGCTGCAAAATATAGCATATATTATCTTTGCCGGTGTCTATTTTGATGCATATTCAAACATAACAACGATACATAAAACTATGAAATAATTTTAGACAATACAAAATATCATCTCTCTAATACCATTAGTAAACCGATTTTTGTAGCACGATTTTTTGAAGTATTTGTTTATTGAAAAATAATTAACTTCTTTTTTACATAATTTATTATGCTTTAAATAGACTTTTAGTTGGTGCTCTGAGTGTAAATTTTAATTGATACAAAAATATTACTTCCTAACCTAAATTAAATAGTCCTAAAATTGAAAATCTTTTAGCAGAAAATTCATATAACAGTACAGCAATGTAATAACTCATTAAATGAATAGGGTTAAAAACAAATTTTCATAATAGCGTTTCATAATACCTAAAGTAACCAAAAGCTTAACGAAATTGTTTACCAAAAATCCGTGTTGCCCACTAAACATTAATGTAATCCCGGATTTAATATTAGCATCTATTCAAATCTTCCTTTTAAAGTAACCCTATTGAATGTTTCCATTCCGACGCCGTTATTAACTAATGTACGAAATCGGAGAGCAGAGCAATGATTTATACGATATACGATATGTTCGTTTCTCGAACGAATAATAGTTTGCCAAGTCCATACGATCTAATCAATAAAATCAATTTTAATTCTATATGCTCGGTTTGAATTTTCAATCTGTGTTAGATGAGTTTCTTAGAAACCATTGTAAAGTTTTACGTCCGTTTCTTATTGCAATAAATTGATTTATTTTCAGTTTTATTTTTATTTAGGTGATTTAGATGATTTCAAATTATTTAAAAAATACATAGAATATTTGATATTATTCACCTTGTTCGAGATATTTCTTGATGTAATTAATATTTATTTATTATTTTAAAAAAAAGAGACCTGACATAAGAGGGGAGTGATTCCTTTTTCAGTTTTATTTTCATTCAAATTAATGCTAATAAGTGAAATATTTTGATAGTATATATGATGATTTAATGATAATTATTTCTATATAAGAATTCTTGTGCAGGAGTTTTGTTTATTACATATGCTTAATGCTATCTTATTTTAAAATTTAATTAATATTATTGATATATTAATGATTAAAGTGATAGTGGCATAATATAAAAAAAAATAAAAACGCGACAAAAAAACTTTTTATTGGATAACGCCTAGTAAATTGTATAGGTATTCTATTGTACCTAGGTCAATGCACAGACAAGATGAACGCGGGATAAATACATTATTTTTCAGGCCTAAAACCAGACGCTGGAATGCATGACGGATATCTGGTCGCGGAGACTTGCCCTGGCGTGACAAGTTGGACCAGGTTATGTGGGACTGATTCTGGGCTTACCAATACACTAAACCGAAACCGCCTCACAGCTGACACTTGTGAATCGCTACTACTACAGCATTAAATTTGGGGATATGGCACCCGCTGATCGGGCAGCCGTTATTGGGCACGAGGACACAGCCATTTTATTGATTCGCGAACATGAGTTAACACACGACTAGGGGTAAAAATTATGACTGCAGTGACGGATGAGGTCGTTTCAGCCTGAAAAAGGGGAAGGTTAGCGAGGAAGCTCCCAGCATGTAGACCAGCTCGCGAACAAGAGAATTTTCAGAAGAACTTGAGCTGAGTTGTTGTTTGTGGAATGTTTGAGATATGTGGTGTTTATTTCTTAAATTATTTCTGAAAAATCATGGAGCGTTTAAGATTCTCCTGTGGAGCTTATATTGGAAAAGTTTAAGTCGTTTCACCTGGTTGGTGTAACAAACTTAAAGCAGACATTAGATCCGTAGAGGAGTACGGGCCGAATTAACATCTTATGAAATAAGCCTTTGATGGAAATGGGAAGTCTGCTAGAAGGGCAAATTATAGAAGATAGCACGTTTGCTATCCCGGAACCTTTCTGGATTGCTTTCTGGATTTGGGAATGCCAACCGAACAGTCGGTCGAAGTGGAGACCTAGGTACGTGACGTTATCTAATCATGTAATTGTTGTCGTGTCGATCTTAAGTTGCGAGAAGTTCAGTGCGTAACGCTTCTTATGAAAAATGGTGGTCTGGGTTTTTAGGGGGTTGATTTGCAACCTGCAGAATTTTAACCACTTGATCGCATGATCGAGCTGCTTCTGTAAACGCTCTCGAATTGTAACCTCGAATCTGGAGGCCGTGAAGAAAGTAGAGTCGTCAGCGAAAAAAGGCGACATCAATGTGGTCTTTTCTAACTATGGTTCTTTTCTTTGTGGCTAAGTACCGTACTGATCTTGACCTAGAAAGATCTGTCCGATAGGTAGGACTTGATGAGAGCGGTCTTCTGGGAGGCCTAACCGCACACCGGAGCTTTGGTTATGTCCAGGAAGACCGCTCCAAGCTTTTTATGTAGGTCAAGAGCGTGATGGATGTGTGCGGCCAGGCTAGTAGCCTTATGGGCCAATGAGTCGTGAGCGCGAAAGCCGAATTGTTTATCAGGAATGATGTTGTTTTCCTTTTTGAAAGAGTTGAGAGCGTAAAGTATTGCCCGGCATCGGCAAGCTTCGAATTGGCACTGAGAAGGCTGATAGGCCTGTAGTCAAATGGAGATGATTTTGCTCATTTCTTGTTTTTTTAACGTTTTTTAACATTTTATTTTTAATATTACAAATAATATACTATTATAATGAAATATTTAGTTTATTCTACATATGTCAACCGCCATATATCTGACAGATATAAGCCAATTGAAATTAAAAATATTAAAAAATCTGTAACATTATAATAGCCACCTACCCCTCCTAAATGTGACTATAAACCGTTTTCGAATCTACATAAATACACACAAAAAATATCATCAAAATCGGCACTACCATTAGGAGTAGTTACATACACAGGGACAGAAGAAGAATATTTATGTGGATTTCTTAAAATAATATACTATATTTAATGAATATATAAAATTAGAAACTATAAGGCAATTTAAAAAGGTATTTCTGTAAAAACTTATTAATAATTACCATAATAAAAGTTTTATTGAGAGTTTAATTGAAAATCTTAAATGAATAAATATTTAATGCATAAAAATTAAACGAATAAATATTTATAAAATTATATTGCATCGGATATATTAGTTTATAAATCTTCGTATATGTATGCAAAAACGATTAATATTCTCGAAATGTTTGATTTATGGAAGCGTAATACCCATCTTAAATGATTAGCATTAAATTTGTAATCTAAATATTGCTAGTTTCATAAACAACAGTGCTATAAATTAATTTATAGCGATTTTGAAATGGTAATATTTAAGAGGCTCAAAATTAAGCTAACTAAATAGATACAATATTGTATATGTAAAGTCATATAGTGTAATTATTATGCCAATATTTCAAAAGATAATTAATTCACAAACATACAACCCATTAACTACCAAGAGCTAATTATAAATAAATATTATGAAAACGTTGATTAGCAATTACTATTTCCTAGATTGCTAATTTTGTTTCCACTAAAATTTTTAATTAACGTTATAATTTTAAAATATTTTTGCACTATCAGAAATAATATAATTATTTACTAATTAGGTTCCTTATTATTCAGTACAAGGGTATTATTACTATTTTAATTATAATTCTACACTTAACATTTAGTTTATTGACACGTGGAGTTTTTATGTTTATTTACCATTATGTATAACTTTACGTTGTTCCTTTTAAAAAACTTACCTGTAGTACAGCTATTATTAAGCGGTTATTTCAATTAACTACAATTTCCTCATTATTAAATATGTCGGGTTTCGTTAAGTTTAGTGTTTTCTTACTACATTCATATAAATAGGCGCTGCGAGAAAGTAATTGTATTTTAGTGAAAAGCATGCTCTAACTAAAACAGATGTGAGTAATTTATTTAAAAGGGCAAAGACGACCTGAATAATCGAGATATTTCGGAAAAAAATGGAAGAGCAGCGGGATGAGTACTTGTACCAATCGATTCAAAAATGTTTTAAATTATTGGTAGTTGACTTATCAATAGTAGGCACCTGCTTACTGTTGATTGATTGATAGGTCAACCAGTAATAGACTTATTGGCAAAAGCCCCAAGAATGATAAGAATGCGTATCTCATATACACTAAAACCCAGACACATTGAGAAATATTTTTTAAATAACATATGACCTCCTTCTTCGCCGGCAAAAAAGGGATATTGGTATTAGGTGAACATCAAATTCCATTATCCGCTTGAACGATGCATTTAAAGAAAAATGTTTAGGGTTCTCCAAAAGATCAGATAAAACCCCACTTCAGCACGACAATATTTGTCAAAACGACACAAACTAATAAAAAATATTTGAATCTATCGATATAAAAACCTTAACCTAAAACGCTGTATCCTCCATATAGTGATCCGCTCACTTACCAGTTGTTTTAATCGGTAGACATAACTTTTCGAGGTAGGTTTTCCCTTGAATAATATCTAGTATGGGTTAGCCTATGAATTGTATATTACTCAATAACAACATTTTCATAATTCTTTCAATTTAAATAAAATATATGTTAAAACCTATAGACCTATCAATTAGTTTTGATAATGATTTTCTTTGTTTTATTCAAAGTATAACCTCTACATTTTCCCATATTTCAGAAAATGCACGCATTCCATCTCGAAAAACCGATATAGATTTTTGAGCTATCCGCGAATCTCTTCCTTATCGCGTCTACATTAAAACGTTGAATCAAGTATTCACAAGTTAATATTGATGGAGTATGGTTGCCATAAACATTATGCAGCATTCGATCACCTTCAACCGCCTTTCAACTTCCACAAATTGAAATAAAAAGTAAAACGTTCACCAAACACGGTTTACTCGGTACAAGTTCAGACATATTGAACATACCGACAAATAATTTGTTAAAATTTTAAAAAAGTTGCTTCAACATGAATATTACAAATGTAACCTATGCATTTAATACACAGTAACACCATGTGCTGTAAATCCTTTAAAATTAATTTATAAGCCATGTTTAATATTATAATTATTTATTAATAAATAATTACAACAAATCAACTAATTCATTTGTTACCCTTTTTTATAAGAATATGGTGATGTATCTTTTAAATTTCGCACGTTCTTTAACGTAAGAAGCGTCTACAGCAATTTCTGCTAATAGCATAGCGCTGGTCACTTTGACCGGTCTCACGAAACTAGCATTCGCGCCAATATTGTAGCGTTCTCAAAAGTAAAAATAAATTAATGAACATAAGAAGCACTAAGAAAAGATAAAGCCTTTATATCTTCCAAATCTTTGTTATAATGTATTAAATTGTCTTTTACAAAAAATATAATATACACTCAATAGAGTGTACGTTTAATATATAGAATTAGACCCAACCGAATTATTTGAGTTTAGTCTAACTAGTTATGTTATCCAAAAAATCATGTCACTTAGTTCTAATAATTCATAAAATATCTATTATTTCTATATTACTAATATTTAGCTGACAGAAATAAGATAATATCCAAAATATATCTTGTTATGCCGATAAAGCTTTTTATAAGGAATTAAAATATTACGCCTAAGAAATTCAAAATATTTCAACCAGAAATTAAATTTGTTTAAACTTGGGACTAAATTAAAATTCGGAGTAGACATATTTGCTTGCGCACGTCATCACGTTTATATATATTCACATATTAACATATTTATATATATATATATATATATATATACATATATATATATATATATATAAATATACATATATGTAAATATGCAGAGGAAAAAGGGTAACTCAAGTATATTTTAATAGACCAAATAGAAACAAATACTGTAGTAATATAATTATTAAATATTTTAAATTATAATATAAAAATATACAATATAAACTGAAATTATAGATTTCAAAATATATTTGCAAAACTATTTTAACCTAATAATAGTATATTGCTGAGTACTTTATCCATCCCTAGTATCTTCTTTTATTTGTATTTTATATGTTGTACGTTACACTTATTTTTGACAATTCTGTAATTTTAAATTAGTAAATAAACAAAAGAAAATGTCTATCTTCTAGTTCAATTTTCAGGCTATAAGAACCGAAAGAACAACAATATGTAAGAAGTTTGCTTTTTCCGTTTTAAAACGAGATATTCCCACAGAATATGTTTTATTTGAAATTCTATTATACTCTCTACTATTCTATATGTTTACTATTTCTTCAAACTACTGATAATGTTACACGTTTTTGCTTTCAAGGTGTTTATATTGCACCACTTTGTTTTTTTTTTGGTCTTTTCTGTGGATTATTTAATCAAAATTTAATGGTTGCACATTCTTTATAATTAATATGCTATGTACAAATAAGTTTTGATATTTTTTTGCAATTTTAAGCTTATTCAGTGATATCAGCAACAATTCAATTGAAAAGTCTCCGGCCTGACACATAGATGGCGCTACTAGAATTATATCCATATGTTTTTGAGTTAACCCTAACCCCCAAAAGATGTGTATATAAATGTGACAGCTGTCGGACCATTAGTTTGTGAATTATAACATTTTGAGTGAAGCAACTTTTGTTATTGTGAAGAAAATGCATAAAAAGGAATTTCGCGTATTGATAATATATTGTTTTTTGAAGGGAAAAACAGTTGAAGCATAAACTTAGCTTGATGCGGAGTTTCAGGAAACTGCCTAAGGAAAATCAACCGTTAAGGATAGGTATGCTAAGTTTAGATGTGGTGAAATGGACATCGAAGACGGTGAACGCAGTGTACGCCGAAAAGAGTTTGTTACCGACGAAAACATTAAAAATTCCGCAAAATGATTTTGAGTGACCGAAAATTGAAATTGAACGAAATAGTGCTGTGTAAGGTGCGTGCAGCGCGAGCTCACTTTTAACCAAAAACAATGACGACTTGATGATTTGGAGCAGTGTTTGAAGATGATCAAGCGTAATAAACCCGAGTTTCTTTACATTGATATGTGACAATGGCTGAAACATGGCTCTATCATTTCACTCCGAAGTCTAATCGACAGTCATCCGAGTGGACTGCACATGATGAACCCGCTCCAAAGCGTGGGGAAACGCAATAGTCGGCTGGCAATATTATTGCGTTTGTACTTTGGATGCGCGTGGAATAATTTTCATTGTCTACCTTGAAAAAGGAAGGTCTATCAACAGCGACTATTATATAGCGTTCTTGGACCGTTTGAAGGACGAAATCGCCAAAAAACGGCCGTATTTGAAGAAAAAGAGAGTGCTGCTTCACAAAGACAATGTATCTTGTCACAAATCAGTGAAAACGATGGAAAAATTCCATGATTTGGGTTTCGAAATGCTTCCTCATCCACCGTATACCAGAATATACCAGAATATTACCAGAATTCTCGCTGGGAAGAGATTTTCGTCCAATGAAGTGGTGATCGCCGAAACCGATACCAAAATGGTATCAAAAAGTTGGAGGATGGCTATAATAATTGTATCATCCTTGAAGGGATTATGTTGAAAAAAAAACTAATTTTGACAAAAAAATATGTTTAACTATGGTAGGTTGAGGACTTTTCAATTGACTTGCTAAAAAAATCGACCCGGATTTCTTTGTGAATAAGTGAAAGTGATTCCCGACCGAGTCATGAGTCATTAATCAAACGATGTAGTAGTGGAAAGAAGCACGATCTGATGGAAACTGCGGGTGATGTAAGACGTTACATTGTAGCTTCTACGGCTAAAATTTCCTTTACGGATATTGATATATATGGCATATGCAAGATTACTTTATTGTATCTTTTGCTTACGACTAACTTATATTCATGTTCTTTGTCGCTGGTATTACTAATTTGGATGGAATCAGTACTAATATTTGTAATGATTGAGCGCATGTTTCATATAGTAGTCGATATCTTCGCGCTTTCAAGGATAATTTGTCGTTTTCTTTTGGGAATTTAGTAACCAAATTCAAAATGGCAAATAATAAAAAGCCCCATAAAAAAGATCGCCAAAACAATATGACCCGCAGCCAAAGACTCAATTAATTCAAAAAGATCTTAATTAAAAATCCAATGTATGGGAGATAGTAAGATGTAATTTAATATTAATCTATCTTTTGTAACATACTCAAAACTTATTTTTAGACCCTGTATGTATTTTAGGATAGCTAGGCTAAACTAAATTTACTAATTCAAATAATAATGTTAAATGATATCATTTTTAAAGTCTACTGATAAATATCCGAAACAATAAAAAGTAAACACATATTGGTGAGATTAATGTAATAAAATACGTTATTTGTTGTTTGTGTTGAGTTATTAATAGTTATTGAAGTAAATTATGTATAAGTTAATTTAAAAATTGATGTGATAAATCTGCCTCAACATCGAATAAAGTAATAGTGTAGGGTGATTAAAATAATGAGTTCCTTGCGTTAAATAATTTAAAAAGAAAGCGAACAGAATCTCATAATACCGGAGAAGTTATGGCGATAATCTTCGTAATGGCAATGATTTTTGTAGTTTGTAATTTGTAACCATACTTATTGGATTGGATTTTTTTTTTAATCTATTATAATGATGGCTGAAAATTATGACCAGAATTAATTTTTAGATTATGATTAAGTTATAAAAAATTACATTTAATTAATAAATTTATATAAGATTAGGAAAGAAATAATGTGGGATGTTTTTAATAGATGACTTAAAGGTCACATCTCTTATAATTGTTTGGTTTGGTCAATTTTCAGGAACTCATAATATAGCCTTTGAAAGGTATATAGAATGATTTAATTATAATATGTGTCATATTTTTACTCAGTGAAGAGTTATTGCACCCTGAAAATAAATATTCCAGAAGATTATATTTTTCGTATTTTGCTGTTTTATGATACTTCTCAAAAGAGAAAATGCAGCTCAGTATCATCAAACATTGTGTGATGTTTACGGTAACGAATGTTTCAGTAAAAACCAGCGTCAGAATTAATGCACTGGTTGCAATAAAAAGTTATTTATTCAAAAATATCAATAATGTGATAATATGATAAATGATGCACCTTTTGTATAGTCCAGGCATTGCCCTGCCCGGCTGCTGTTATTTTTATTAATTCAGTTTTTAGACTAAATACCCAGAAATGTTTTACCAGAAAGGTGGAAAAAAAAGTCTTCTATCACAGCTTGCGTATAAATAATGGAATATGTATGTATTACTGAGCTCATACGCCAAGTTTGGTAAATTATATTTCATATTACATTGCTTTCATCTATGACGAAAGTAGCTGAATTGTTGAACATTTTAGGAGTGACAGTATCCACTGCAATGGCAGCATAAACGTGGTAAAATATCATCGACGAATGGCAATAATGAACTAAACACAAAATTAACTGTCAGAGATCGACGAACATTAAAAAGATTGTGGCTAGACAATATAAAGCTACCACGGCAAAAGTAGCAGTAAGTCTCAACACTCAGTAGAGTAATATCGATTCGACAAAACCAGTTTTGTTTGGTTTAGTTTGGTGAGATATGTACAAAGCTAGAAGTCATGGAAGGGTTGCGACTACATTATAATATAGGATATAGGATTCATCAGTTTTATTTTTTCCTACAAACGGACTGGTTTATATAACGATCACCCAAAAAGAAGTGTTCAGCCGCTCCTCATTGACATCACTGGCCAAATCGCTATGAATCAATATATCTCGACATCCTCAACGGTGAAGTTCTTACTGCCAAACACTTACGCACCCATACACACATACACAGGTTTAGTGTTAGTTTGAGCAGCATCAGAATATCATCAAACTTCTTTCTTGACCAGCACAATTATCAAACTTCAATATAATTGAACCATTAAGGAAAGTTTTACTCAAAAAATGTGAAGTAATTTTCGCCTCCAACATCACTGAAACAATTCGCGTATGTTTTGGTACAAGAATGGGACCACATTGGAAACTATTCAGACGAAAACTCTACAAATCGATTTCGGGAAAAATTATAGCTATCCCAAAAACAAATGAACTCAACACATTCAGATATAATCATTGTGTTTATGTCATGTGTTGATCCCCTGTATATCGTTAATTTGTATTTTCCCGATATTAATTTTCCTCGACACTATATATAATAATATGGAAAAAAAAATTAAATGAAAATAATCGCAATTAATGTTTGGAATAAATTTTAGATTCAATAAGACCTTTTCACAAATTTGATAAATAATTTTACTGAAACTAAACAGAACTGAAATAATAAATCCTGCTTTGCTAAAAACTGAAATGATCGAAACAGCAACGAAACAGTAACCGCTTAGCGGAGCGCCAATTTATTACTGTCTTTAATTCAAAATTAATTGCCGAAACTATCATTAATAACAAAGGTTTTTGTAAAGAACTGAAAGTAAGGCTTACGTTTTGTATTCGGGAAGGAAATCTGCTTAGAAATTACGGTATCTGCAAAGTCGTTATCTTTTACACTTTGATTAATATTGGGCAAAATATAATTCATAGAATCTCTAATATCTAACGATATTGATTCAACTTACTATTTGGTTCGAATCCTGCTACAAATGAGGGACATGATTGATTAGCTATTTGTCCCGCAGGTGTTTCAGGCCAGCATGACCAACCATCAAACCATGTAGGGCAAAACAGTCCTGTAAACAAAAGAAACACTAATATTATGTTTTATTCTAGCGACTTCTAGCGAGTAAAAATACATATTTGTACCAAAAAAATAATTATTATGGTTTGTTAACTACCTAAATGCGAATATTAATGTGATTTTCTGCTAAATAAATTCTGTTTATTTTTTCAACGAAAATTTGTAATCATCAAAAGCGGATATTTTTTATTTGAAAGTCTGATTCTACACAGAAGCGTTTAAATCAATATTTGGTTTTGCTTTCGATATGGTATAGTTATCGTAACAAGAATTCTATCTGCCTGTCAAATCCTGAGAACTTGTATATTGGGTCATCTGTTCAAGGTGGTGATACCCAGTTTTTGAACATACTCAAATATTTCTTTTTATTTCACAAATTTCCAATCTAACATAAAAAAGATAAATGTTTGCCTGTTTGTTTTCAATGTCTGACTGTTGATCCGACTATAATGAACGTTTGGTGGGTAAAATATAAATCAATATAAACAATATATTTTCTTTTTATTTTTGCTTATGTTTAGCATTATAGTTATTCTAATTCTAACTTGTAATGTAAAATTCTAAGTTCTAATATAAATTTATAAAATGGTGGTAATATTAGATATTATTGTGAATTTATTATCTTTATAATTAATGTTCATTAAGGTTAAGCTTTGATTAATGTAGTCTAATATATAAAAATGAATGTGCGTCTATACCATTGATTCAATTGTAATGAAATATTGGTACATTTTGCTGTGTACATTCACAAATATCTAACTCAGAAACCTGCATAAATGAACATTTTTATAATTTTTTTTTACTCAAAGGAACGTCAATCAATTAGATTTGAAATATCTGTATATGGGATAAATTACGATGCTTAGTACTAGCGTTGGGACCTTTCAACTAAAATTGACTATCGACTGTTTCAGTCGCTATATTTGGTTCGACTGATTCTACTACTTTTTACCAGCGACTATTTCAGTCGCTATTTACGTTCCGACTGATTTTATTACTATTTATTATCGACTGATTCAGTCGTGTATTTTTAGTTACTGTTTATAGTTTTATGATTTTATTGGTAGTTTGCTTGTAAATCACAATATATTGTATATTTCAAGAATACTAATGTAATAGGGCAAAAAGTTTAAAATTATGAATGATAAATAGTAAAATAATTTTGAATGCTTTTATTGCAATAATAGGTTTTTTTTCACTATTTCGTTTTCCTTTCGATCTAACTCTCTAGATTTTTGTTAAAGTCTCTTGATTGTGAAAATTTATTTCCCAACATCTTAAAAACTAAAGTTAGATTCGAAAGATTCCAGAAATGGCATGGATTCGAGACGACTTGAGGAAGTTTTTACAGTTAGCAGTTAAATTTTGTAAAAAAAATATTAACCGTATAGAAGTGATAAACTATATATAATATTTATACTAAATGTTTCTAATAAATACATTTTCTGAGAGGGAAACTCTTCTTTAATAATCAACTATTTATTTTCTTTGCTATTACATATACAAAAAAGTAATTATGGTCGCGAAAATTTTTGGTTAAAATTTATTTTTTTAATTTTTTTTTACATCCCCGTCTCGCTTATACTACCGCTGGAAAAAAAAACATTTATAATAAGCTACTTCAAGCAGTTATCTCCGTGTCTCCCCCTACCATTTATACAGGTACGAATTGGTATATCTCCATCTGGCATCACGAATGAAAAAAATACGGTTATGCACGGTTTCATCACCAGTTTTTTGACTATCGACTGTTTCGACTGTTATGCTACTATCAACTGTTTCGACTACTTTAAGTCGATAATTCCCAATGCCAGATAGTACATAAAAAATGTTTAGTCTGTTGTAAAAATGCTTACGAAACATTTTGTTTTTTCTTTGGGTGCGTACACGAGCGTCTTAACAAACTACGTGTACTTTTATCACAGAGTTGTAAGAAATAATGTGACACAATAATGTGTAAAACTGATTGAATTATGGATAAAAACCAAAAGTGTAAAAATGTCACAATTCCATATATTTTTCCACCAATAGCACAAATAGTGTATATGTAACACTTCCTATTCAAATTAAAATGTAATTGTGTTAGGTATATAGAAAGAGAATGTGACATCTTTAATTCTTCAGATATTGATATCCTCCATCAAAACCATAATTATAAAAGTAGAATGAATGATACATAGATAAATAGGTCTAACGTAATGAAGTTAGAAACAAAATATTTGTAATGTTATATTTTGTCATAAAACTTAATATATTATAAGAACAAATACTTTTGTTACGAGGCATTGCACCGAATGCCGAGTATATCTAGTTTAAAATAAAAGAAATATAATACCAAGTAATATAAAGGTGGAAATATGTTTGGAGTTATGACACGATAAGCTTAGGGCTAGATGAAATTAAATATGACTGAACCTTATTGGTGAAATAAGCTGGGTACTATTGAGAAGAAAGTGAGAGAACACGTGGATAGGTTACGCCATGGAAGCTTAGGACAGCGTACAATAAAAATCATCTGCAAACTCGTTTAATTTCAGTCATTCAATGAGGGATATTATTATACACTGTTTACAATTGCTTTTTTGTTGTTTTGTTTTTTATTATCGAAATATTTTTTAACTTTAAAGAATTTCTAAGCAGTGATCCTCCTTATTTTATCTTGACTTATATTAAAAAAAATACCATACAGAAAGACTGTAGAATGTGCGACAATGGGTATTACAGCCTATAGCCGATGAATCTATTGAGAAATGTGCAACTAGAAGACTAGTGATCACACATGGCAATAGTCATATAAATTGAAAAATTACAATGATTTTTTGCCAATTTGGAATCAGAAACATAAGTGCGTATCAAACTATTTAATTTACTTTTATTACCACAGAACTCTGTCGTCGGAATATAACTGTTTTTTAAAAATATTCATTTAAAAAATTAAAACGTGTAAATAAAGAAAATATGAGGTTATTAATTTAAAGAGAGTATATTTAATTGTTATTACAAATAAAAAATTCAAATCTCGGAATTATCAGAGCAAAGCTCGGTCTCTCGAGTACTCATTTTAAATTAGCAATCAGATTTTCATGTAGATTGCTGATAACTTCATCTATTCAATAATTCATCATTCTAGTATTATAGTAATCTGAGTTTAATATGAACTTACCTTTGTTAATGATATTTTTTTAAAACGCTTAAATGGTAGGTATTATATGAGTAGAGAATTTTTAATTAAAAAGGAACAGTAACAAATTAATTTAAAAAACTAATAAGTCAGAACCTCTGCAAGATCTTAAAGAACGTTATACCTACACGCCAGTTTGGATATATTGACAAGTATTCAACAATTGACCAGGTTTCTAGAATAACAAATGTAATTGAAACGTACACGTATAATCAGACTGCACAAGCGCCAATAAAGAGTTCAGAACGGAATTGGTTGAAGTATGGGAAAATGTATTGTGTAATTGAAAAAAGTCAGCACAATTATCAGCACATAATAAATTGCCATAATACAAGCAAGTATTGAGACCAGTGTGGACGTACGGATTACAGTTATGGGGATATTCCAAAACGTAATATATACCGGATATAAGTTTTTCAGAACATAGTTCCAAGAAGTATTGTAAATGTACCCAAATACTGCATGATCAATTACCTACCGAAACCTTCAGATACCGACAGACACTCATGAAATCAAGAAAATCGAATGAGATATGAGGAGGTACTCCACTCTCATATCATTATCGAAGTAGAAAGAATAGGAAAACAGCAGTGATAATACATAGATATTATTACACCAGAGACTAAGGTAGATCCGATGGGTCCTTCCCGATATATATCTAGATTCAAGTTATTGTATAGACCAATTGTAGGTTAATCGAAAATAGTAAAAATTAATATTAGAGATATTGAAGATTCTTGGATAATATGTAATAATTCATATTAAAAATTGGTGGATACTACCATTTATATTATTTCAATAATTTTTATTTAACTACTTTAACGAAATCTATTTCAGCTATTAATATTATGTATACTTCAGACATTAATTTTCTGTTATTCGGAAGCATCTGTTCTGGTGTTTCTAAAAGCGTTTTAGTTTAATGGAGCTTTATCCGAGAACTAAAACTGCACCATTAAGACATAAAATGCGAAGGAATCTAAAGACAGTCTGATATATAATTAAGATTTTCTATACAATTTCTATACAACAAAGGACCAACGGATGTAATCACTTCCAGACATCAACAAAACAAACATGAAACTGAAACTCGCCACTTCTCTGGATTACTCTGTCTAATCTACAAAAGCTGGATAACGTGACAAGAGGAGAAGAAAGAGAAAATTTCGGTATCCTAGGGCTTTTAGTCGCATATGGGCCGTCACTCATTTAACTTTTTTACTAAGTTTTTGTGATATTTTTTGAAATTACACCTAAAACATAATATACAAATATAATCTCATGGACAATGAACCAATTCGAAATTGTTTTACATACATACATATTTTATTTTAAAACTTATTTTGTGTTAAATTAAAATTTTATTATTTTTTAATTTTAAGTGATTAGTTTATTCGTTGTTATATTCTATTGTTAGATTAGTTATTTTTAATTTATTCCACAAATTATATAGTTGTTTTATTATGTGTTGCAGTGGGTAGGCCAAGTAGAGTTTCAGTCTGTATGAGAAAAAATGGGAATAAAAAAACAATAATTGGACATAAGGAACGCTTCAAGCCCCGGTGTCCGCTACCTAGACTAGGTGATTTGATTTGACAAATATTTTCCAAACTCGAACAACAACAAAAAGTCATTGCTCCCGCCGGGAATCGAACCCGCAACCTCCGCGTGATAGTTGAACGCTCTAACCATTATACTATAGAGGCAGTTGCCTGCAATATTTATACGTCTTGTCATATGAGATGGTTGCTTAAAAAGCAAACTGAACGACTTTTGCAATGAACGACTTCTTGTTTTTCATTACATTAGTTCAACAATAATATTATACCCAAATATCTGATTATTTTAGGTAAAGAAATATGTGAAAACTTTGTATGTGCCTTTGAAATTTGAGGGTTTCCTCGATTTCCACGGATTCCACCAAAAAAAATAATTTTGAAAATCAGTCCATAATTGACGGAAATATCGGTGAAGATACATTTAAAATATATATAGTCGAACATAGAACTTCCTCCTATTTTGAAGTCGGTTAAAAATGATTGGCATCATTATACTTTTTGCGTATAAAGTGTTATTATTATAAGGAAACTAGTAAAGTGATAATAATCACGATTTGCCAGATAACATTAGTTCACAGTTAATCTTTTAAGATGAAGTTGTTTCTTCACCATATGTAATTTCAAGACAGAATAGAATATTTGTTATTAATCTGTCAGCCTCTACAACTTTTTAACATCCGTTTATACAATCAAGTGTAGTAATTCCTTTCTGTTATTTTTTCTAAAGAAAACAAGTTATAATTGTAAATAACGATAGTTAAAATATATGTATTAAAACATTGATCATTTGACACATTATACATTTTGCCCATCTTTTGGGAAGGTGATGAATATCATTCCAAAGGAACTGTTTCTCATTTCAGCAAACCATTCATCGAGCTATATTTTAACTTCTTCGAAATCGGAAAAGTGCTGCTGAAAAATCGGGTGCCTCATAGATGTAAAAAGGTCGTCGTTGGATAGAGCTATGTCAAGTGTGATAAAACTTCCCATCCAAGTGATTTCAACACTTCTTGGACTGGTTTTGTTCTATGAGACGGTGCGTTATCATGCTGTAAAACTACCTCCACTTGCCTTTGAGCATATTGTGGACGCTTCTCCATTGGTCGAGAACAGTTCAAGTTGATCAATAGTTGTCGGTAACGACACAGCATGGTCTTGTGACTAAAGCGATTTAGCCTTGCAATCGATGGGCAGAATTCGCCAGTTGATAACCATGATTTTTTGCATTTGAATGAATACGAAATACGGAGAAATGAATATCCTTCGTACCTTTGAAACATCATTTCACTGACGATTCTTCGATTTTCCAATTGCTTGTCATTTAATCTTTTAGATATATGCATCGCTTGCAGTCGTCTACAAATTGCGAGTTTACTCACATTTAACTTTTTTGGCAAGCATTGAATTCATCACATAACTCCTGCAAGTCTGCACCCTCAAATGTTTTTGGCTCATCAGGACGTTCTTTGTCTTGAACATTTAAATTGTCGAAACTACATGTCACATGTTCTTACCGATGGAGAATGTTCATAAAAAATCTTCAGCGGCTTTTGTCTTTTGACGATACTAGAAAACTTAACACCCAAATTTTTTTTAATGTATTTTTCCCGTGATTTTTAATAATTTTGCTTATGCTAAATAAATATATTTGGGAGAAAATCAGCAATAATTTACCATTAGAAAAACAATTATAAATATAATAAACAGGAATATAAAAAACATGTTTTCAAAACAGCCGAAATTGTTAAGAATATTTAATGATCTTCGGTCCATTAATTTCAATTAAAACGCAACGCATAAAGCATTGTGTTCAATAACAAAGAGTAAATTGCGAACAAAAAATGCATCGATAGGATAAATAATGTAGTTTATTTTGCTACGATTCCAATGTATAAAGTTTATTCTGTACACTTTATATTTGCAAAGCAAATTTGGTGCTTTGTTCTGCACCAGACCATTATTGATGGAAAATAATGATAAAAAAATAAGCCGTAGGTATTTACATACTCTTAGCTAATATTTTAGCAATATAATAAGTCTTCTTGTTGATATAGTTGCCTGCTATTCACTTATATGAAAGTTAACTTTTATTTTTCAGACTTGTGATAAATATAGTTATTTGTGAATAAATTAGTTTCCAAAGAGATTCATTTTTGTTCTAAATATTATAAATACAATTTGTATGAATTAAGGTGTGTGATCTTTTATAAAACGGCGTTACAAAAAAGTTTTGAAATGATACAGTAATTCAAAGATGATGATGAGACAAAGCAGTTTATAACTCTTTGAATGTCTAGGATATGAGTGCTTAGTTATGGGCTTACACAATATAACAAATTTATTATTTAGTGGTACTAATTATAGGGTGATGTTTTCACTTCTTAATCCTGGTAAATATATATATATATATATATATATATATATATATATATATATATGTATATATATATTATATATATATGGTTCAATATTCATAAATTTATTCATTTACTAAAATGAACATCAAAATATACAATATTTAACATAATTTTTTTAATAATATTTTCAACCAGTTAATAGCTGTTATTTATATTATTTTAAGTTTCTTCTTTATTTTATTCTACTATATTTTATGTTAAAACTGTTTCAGCTGTATTCAAAAGTCAAGTTTTATTACCTTAACGGGTTTGTAAAATCAAGTTAAACTCGCAATAAAATGTAAAAATACAATAGGGTCGTTAAAATAAATTTGCATTTTATCAATTATGGAATATAACGGTGGCACGGTAGAAACATTTTATAACAAAGAAACTGATTGACACAGTATTAAAATTCAAATAATATTTGATGGTGTTTTAAAAATATTTTTGAGAAATTGATAAAACGGAAATTATCTAGAGTGGGTCATCAGGCAACATGTAATATTCTACTATTTTACTCAAGAGTATAATCTCTAATTTTATCAATTGAACTAATTTTACAGAATGCTCTTTTTTTCTATATTTTCTTATTTTAATCTATATATTAAAAATTTCCTAATTTTACCCAATAGGGGTTTATATGGACTGGACCTACAGTTTAACGTGGACTCCGAACCATGGTTCTCGGCATTAAGCCTACGGACTCGCGAGTCACCAACTTAGAAATCATCCCAGAAGAGATCCGGTCTTACCCAGCCTGGTTACTGGCGTGACTGGTATCATTTTCCTGGTCGGATTTTGCACTGCCTAGGACAATCACAAACATAAATTTACGATCATGCCCCAGCTGGATTCGAACCCGCGATAGTGGACAGGTGGTCCGTCTTGTCGGTTTTACTACTGCGCCAACTAAGCCGGTGCAGAATGCTTTAGATTTTTGCAACCATAATTCACGTTCTATTTCCTTTAAGTATACTAAATATATCTCAAGAACTACTAATACTTATTATACTCTCATAAAAGCATGTCGTAATTTGTAAATCGTTGATGGAATCAAGCTTAAATTAATAGCATGGAATGCTTAAATGCTTAAAAATGTATTGTTTGGTATTTGTTTTGATGCAACCTTTTTGAAATAAAGTTACTAAATAAAATATTTTTAACAAAAAAATTGAACTGACTTAAAAAAATAAATAAGAAAAAACATTCAAAATTAATCAAACTTAGCATTTCAAAATAAAATATGTACAAAATAATCGTTGTAATAACTAAACAAAAATAAACAAAAACCTTATTTAATCTATCCAAAACACTTATTTTATATTCTAGTTACTACCTACACACAATTTATCTTAATACCTACCTAAACCTATTTATCAATATTATTTTAACAACTACACTTTCACACTTTCACGACATCACTTTGAAGTTGGTGCAGTTGTGGTATTAACCGATATTTTAAATTCCTATAATAATCCTAGTTTGTTAGATTTTTCTTTGCCGTACTTACAGTTTGATGTGGATTCCAAATCATGGTCCACAACGTATCAATCTTCGACCTTTAGTGAGGTTTACCTACATGCAGCATATTAATATGATCATCTCAGGAGGCGTACGGTTTTATTTGGACTATTCTCGATACTGTGATATTTTGATCAGCGATATTGATTGATAAAAATACGAATTAACAATGTTACCTAACCTAACCTGACTCCAAAATTTTATGTTTTTTGACATTTATCGACATAAAATAGAAATTTAGTGTTATTGATATATTCCGTATAAACAGACGCTAATCATGGAAGGCTCAAAATTGTATTGCGACATTCATTACTTACATTTTTTTATATGAATTTGATGTAATCTGCCCCCGAAAGAAATCAAGTACATGATGTATAAATTTGTGAGGCTCTATTATATCCCGGTTTTGTTTTAATAATTTAAAAGGGATGACTTTGATGCCAATAACAGAGAAAATCCATGAGGACCAAAAGAGGGGGAGATAATGAAATGCTACACTTATTGACCAAAAAATCCGCTTAAACTCTTAGAAGACAGCTTAGCATCTGATTATTGAACGTACTTCAAATTTTACATGGCATAGGATAGTTCCAATTGAGAGAAAATTATCACCACACGAATTGACTGAGAATTCAATGTCGAATCATTTTCACATGGCGGCTTCATTGCTTACAAGGTAAATAAAGTATAATTTTCTGTAGCTTGCTGTTACTGGCGATGAAAAGCAAATCAATCTACAACGACACCCCCAGCTACAAACAATTATTGGTAGCCCTTTACTACAAAATATTGTTGTACATATTAGAAAATTAGCAAGACGTAGCATATTACTAGCATATTAAAATTGAATTGAACTTGTTGCTGCAGATCTGCAGGCGTAAAGTCTCTTGGATGACGCTCAGCTACGCGTTACAAGATTTGTGAATAAAAGACTGTCGTAGATCGAGTGGGAACTTCTGCCTCACCTAGACTATTAACCAAACATAGCGCTTTTTGATTAAAACTTGTTAAGATTGATGTAAGAAGGCTTGCTTAGCAGATAGCCTCAACATGCTGAATAAGAACGAAAAAAGAATATATTATTTTACCGCTATCAAACTGACATCATTTTTGCGATACAATATCGACATGTTGTCAGAAATAATTACATAATTCATGTAATCATGTTACAATATGCATATCCTCCAGTCCCAAATGAATTCAAAAATCTGAAATTAGAGCGATAAAAAATGACAAAACAACCAAGAACACTTTTCGAGAAATGCTGTCTGGATAAAGTTAATGAGGAATTGTATTTTGTTTAAATTATCATCGTTAATATGGATGTAAGTCTATTAATAAGTCTTGGCGGCTTAGTTGGCACAAGTGGTTGCTCAGTTGGCTTAGTGCTCAAGACTACAGAACGGTCCTCCTACTGCTGAGATCGCAGTTTCAGATACTGCTGGGCAAGAGTGTACAATTCAGCAATGAAAATGATCCCAGTCATGCCAGTAACCAAGCTGTGTAAGAACGGATATCTTCTGGGATGAGCTCTAAGTTGATTTCTCGCCAGTCGGTAGGCTTAATGACAAAGGGCGTGGTTCGCTGCCCACCCTAAACGGCAAGGCCAGTGAGCACAATCCCTAGTTGGTAAAAAACAAACTAAAATATAGCAAAAAAGGCATAGAATAAGTTTAGATTAAGTTAGACAGACCCTTTTTAAGTTTTATTTTTTGTTACATATTTTAGTTCCCTTTATTATATAATCTATATAGTTTTACTTGACATAAATCATTTTTCCTTTTAAAATTATTTTATTGTCAGTCAAGACCGACTGTTTTTCATCTAACAATGTTTTTCCTTTAGCTCTACGTCAAAATAACTTTTTATAACGCACGTACCTTAGCTTTTTAGCCATATAAGCCGCTTTAGCCTATAAAAACGACCCTTTGATCCGTCGTTACGTTCGAAATAACCCTCTGTAGTTGTTCAGGTTTTATGACAAATTTTCATTAGCGTATGGCAGTTTCATTACCATATATTTTTCATAATATAGAAACTTGATTATGTCAATCATTTCGCGCATAAAGCGTGTTCTGCGCAATTAAATTTAGGTTTTTATTTTTTGTAATATATGTGTTCATTTACGATTTGTGTTAAACTATTAGCAAAATTAGCAATGTTTATTTTTCATCGATTACTTGGGAGGGTAAGAATATTCTTTTTAATTTAATTATCAGTAATATTACCTATTATATTAAAAATACCTAATCATAGAAAAAAGACTAATTCATAACATAATTAAAAATGATCTGAATGAACTGATATAAGTTCTTTATCTATTATTGAACGGAAATATTTTTTAACAGAAACTGAGAGAGTAATGGAAATATTACCTATTGTTGCCATAAAAACAGTTAAAATATTTTACTATTTATTATTCTCAATTTTAAACTTTTTACCCTATTACATTAACAATCTTGAAAAATCAAAATGGTATAATATTAATATACTATATATTCTTATTTACAGCAAACAACCAAAAAAATCATAAAACTACCGATATTACATATAAATCTATGTAAGCATAAATTGGGTACATTTTTGTCAAGGTCGCGGCTAGGACGACTGAGCCAGAACGTTAAAAATCAGTCGAATGAAACCAGTAGAACCAAAAATAGTAACTAAAAGTACGAGTAAAACAGTCGATAGTAAATAGTAACAAAATCAGTCTGACCGAAAATAGCGACTGAAAACATTCGATTGAATCAGTCACTGGTAATAATTAGTAAAATCAGTCGAACCAAAAATAGCGATTAATAGCGAAAATGGCTGAAACAGTCTATAATAAAAAGTAGTCAATTACTAAACAGTCAATAGTCAATTTCAGTCGATAGTTCTTAGCACTAGAAAAAACCTGTTGCTATGATGCGATAATATTCGAATATAATCATTTTTGAAATTTTTGACGATGTTTGTAAGAGTTATTCAAATTCGATCGATTATTTCAAGTCGTGTATTTCAATATTAACATTACAATTTAATTAGAAGAGAAGGATACATAAAAAAATCTTGTACTATGAATTAGTATTTATACAATTTAATAACATGCAAGAATACACCGTAGATAGTTAAAAATATTTAAAAAAAATTAATAGCCGAAAGACTATCGATTTCACCGATCCGTATACGTCTGAAAAATTTGTGGCCTTAATTGTATAGCTTAGACCTACAATATATTTAAATTTTTTCGTATATAGAAAACCATCTGTTAGGTGTCCTTTCATAAAATGTCTTTTACGTATAATCAAAGTATTTTTTGTGAGATTTTTTTAAAAATATATTTTAAAGTCTCCTTTTATCAACTATGGGTTTATCTGGACTGGGCCTAAAGTTTAACGTGGGCTCCGAACCACGGCGCTCAGCATTAAGCCTATCGACTGACGTGACCAACTTTATAAATCATCCCAGAAGACATGCGGTCTTACCCAGCCTGGTTACTGGCGAGATTGGGATCATTTTACTTGTCGAGTTTTACACTCTTTCATAGAACATTCACAAATTTTAAACAATCACAAACGTACATTTACGACCATGCCCCAGCAGAATTCGAACCCGCGGCTATCGCAACAGTAGGAGGACCGTCCCATCGCCTTTAACACTGCGCCACCAAGGGTGATTGTGTGATTTTTATTTAAATATTCTAGTCAAAATGAAGATACACAATATATCATAGAAGGATAACTTATATGGGTTCAATCGTAGGGTTCAGTTGTGCGTCTTGGTCACCAGAGAGCGGGAGGTGTAAAAGCAAAAACAACCAACAGATTCTTTTGACTTATGCCTTGGTTTGAAAATTTTCGTATATAATTCGTACGTAAAATATTAAAAATGAAAAAATGGTGAGAAATGTCTTATTTTTCGGGAACCAAAGATTAAAATAGAGTGCATTATTTTCTAAAAGGTCTTCTGTCTGTATCTTAAAAAAGTTTATTAAAACAACTATGAAATGATAACGATTATTTGGCAACCCCGAGACGTTTATCTGGGATGCTATTGAAGGCTACTTTGATCATTCTGTATCTGACCAGCGTTGAGTTCAAACGTCCCCCCATCGACAGGCCAAGCCTCGTCAACAGGTAAACCCAGCGCCTATCATTTTACCACTAGTATTTTCGACATTTTCGTACATTCGTCAATAAATAACGGTCACATAATGTAATACCGCTGTTTCATTTCGTTTTCATTCACTGAAACCGTAAAAGATATTTAACCTTAATCTCTCGAAAATGAAACTATGACCAAAATTTCAATATTGGAGTCAGAAATTCTTCCCTGTACGCTAAAATCCACCAAAAATAATTAGAATTAGATAAATATATTTTTCAAAGGAAATCAATTCAGAGATTTGAAAACTCAGAGTTAGAACATTGCTTTTCCACAGATTATTTTGAAGTAGAAGTATTTATATACCGACGAACCAAGTAAAACAACAACTTTAAGACCAAGAATTAAATGTATATGTATAAATAATATTGCAAGTTAGAATCGTTACATATATTTATACATTAGGTAGTTCTTGATTCTTATACGTTAATGGTATTTACATATCTCTTACTATTTTGCTATGCTATTGTCGTTATCCAGTATTATCTAAATGTTATTTTACCGTGTCTGTCAATTATATTTTATATCCGCAAGTATTACTATTCTTTTAATTATCTGGAGTATCCTCAAATTGTCATTGCAATAAAGAAATGAACAATTAAGTGTTTTCGTTTCGATGGATGGAAAAGTCAAATTTTATGTATAGAAATATATATATATATATATATATATATATATATATATATATATATTTATTTATTTATTTATTTATCTTGTGTCAAGGTGTGACAAAACCGATAGTCATCAATTATTTGCCAGTTAATCAATCCGTTGTTAATACATATGTCATTTATACCTGAGTTAAATCTTAATCTCTAAATTAGTGATAGGTATAACCTAGGATTCATAGGTTTATTATCAATGAATGAATGAATGAATCCTGTATCGAATTGCTCCAATATTTGTGAAAAATTAATTTGCAAAACAAATAAATAAACAAATCACAAATTAGTAAAAGGCAGGTTTTACAGAACAGCGCAAGTTTAACGAAATAATCATACATTTTATGATAATATAAATTTAAATTGAGGTGATATTCTTGGAAACTATTTTAATAGTGTAACTATAAAATTATTCTCAAATATTTTACCAGGAACATGATCAAAAATAGTTATGAGCGATATATGAAACGATAATTAGACTTAATGTTATTTAAAGGTAGAAAAATCGAAATATAAAAAACGAAAAGAGAATAAATACAAAACATAAGGAAAAACAACAAGCTATCATAATCATTTCAGATAAACCCAAATAAAACTAAAATGTATTTAATATTACTTACTATTATCATTTAATATTTGTTCAGTAATACTGGATTTGATACGTTTAATAAATTGAAATCCGGGACCTGGGTTTATATCAATACAATATTGTTAGGTTGTCTTTTTATTTCCATCAATTAACCGCTAATAAAAAGTCAATTTTGCCTTCGAATATTTGTGTAATAACCATTCCGTTTAGTGAATTATGTATGATAATTAACTAACTCTTGTTTATTTCTAATCCATTACCGGACATACTGATTAATAAATAATACGCTCTATTATTTTAATTTAATGGACAAACATTGTGTTCCCAATATACCGGAGCTATAGTATTTGTAGTTCATCACATAAAATATGCAATCTAGCCAATAGAGAATTAATACAAATTCAATAATTCAAATAATAACAGAATTATATCTACCTAAATTTATGTAAAGGACATTCCAAATTAATACAATAATAAACATTTACTGATGGACTAGTTACATTTTGAAATATTTGTTTTTAGTTTTTTACTTCATTTATAAGAGTATTCATTAAAACAAGAGAAATAGAGATTCACGTTCCGAATCCAATAGTTTTCTGTACTGAAGAAGACTCGGAACATAGATATATGAAATTTCTAGGAGTCGTTTATTTGTCTTAACTAAGCTTTCCTTCTGATTCGTTCCTTTTAAGGACACAGTATCAATTTTGATCGCCTGTTCGAATTTAGTAAATATATTTGTTATTTAGCAAGACTAATATGACACTTGATATTTATTTTAAGAAATTGGTGTAGTATCTGAATAAAGTGTGTGATGTATATATATTAAAATAAGATTAAATCGGCTGTGTCGCTGGTGTAGCCGACTAAATAACTTCCATTTCTTTTCGTTAAAAGAAAGTAATTTCAAAGTAAATTAAAAAATTTTGGTCTTTAAACCCAATACGTTTCATAAGAAAAACTACAATAGGAAAGAAAATCAATATATTTCTTCATAATTCATCAATCTTTACTTAAAATTGTTTTCATTTGTAGTGGACGATGTATGAACATTATTCCACTATTCGTTTTCTTTCTAATTTTGTTGTTTTATTGGAAAAAAAAAACATCTATTTATAACTCATTGAAGTGATATTGATGAATTTGAATGGATTTCGCCTGATAAGAGTGAAAGAAATTGTCAGTCACTGATTTAGTCAAGAGAAATAACAGCCATATAATAAGACAAGTGTAATAGAACTTCAATAATCATTTTCTTTCAATTTTTATCACCTTTTAGCTTTCAATAATGCTGGACTCAATTTTATTTAGTTCAATGATCACAGATATATCGTTTGATAACTCGAAGTTCTGAAATCACTCCCAACACTTTTACTCCTTTTCTCACTTTACTAACAATTTTAGCATAAGTATATGAGGAATTTTGATGATTATCAGTCGAAGGTTTTTTGTTGAAACAAAACATTGTTTTACAATAACGAAAAAGCATCACGCAATTGATGAACATTTGCAAACTAACAGTTTTAATAATTTTATAATGCAGACTCCAACTAATGAACTTTCACCAAATTATTATTACCTAAATTTAAAGAATTAAGAATAACCTTACCTTACCTTACATATACATATATATATATATATATATATATATATATATATATATATATATATATATATATATATATATATATATATATATATATATATATATATATATATATATATATATATATATATATATATATGGTTTCTCAAATCATTGAATTTCGAATTTGAATTTTGAGTGAATGTTCATTAGTTGGAGTCAGCATTATAAAATTATTATACCTTAAACATGTTAGTTTGCAAATGTTCATTAATTGCGTGATGCTTTTTCGTTTTTCGTTCTTCGACTGATAATCATCAAAATCCCTCATATACTTATGCTAAAGTTGTTAGAAAAGTGGCAAAAGGAGTAAAAGTGCTGGGAGTGATTTCAGAACTTTGAGTTATTAAACGATATATCTATGATCATTGAACTAAATAAAATTGAGTCGAGCATTATTGAAAGCAAAAAAATGATAAAAAGAAAATGATTAATGAAGTTCTATTTCACTTGTCTTATTAAATGGCCGTTATTTCTCTTGACTAAATCAGTGACTGACAATTTCTTTCACACTTACCAGATGAAATAAATTATTCAAATTAATCAATATCACTTCAATGAATCATAAACAGATGTTTTTTCCAATAAAACGATAAAATTAGAAAGAAAACGAATAGTGGAATAATATTCATACATCGTCCACTACAAATGAAAATAAGTTTAAGTAAAGATTGATGAATTTTAAAGAAATATATAGATTTGCTTTTCTATTGTAGTTCTACTTATAGATTTAAACTTATGAAACGCATTGGGTTTAAAGAACAAAATCTTTTAATTTACTTTGAAATTACTTTCTTTTAACGAAGAGAGACGGAAGTTATTTAGTCGGCTACACCAGCGACACTGCCGATTTAATCTTATTTTAATATATATACATCACACACTTTATACAGACACTACAGCAATTTTTTAAAATAAATGTCTAGTGTCATATTAGTCTTGCTAAATTGCAAATATATTTACTAAGTTCGAACAGGCGATGAAAATTGATGGTTTGTCCTTAACAGGAACGAATCACAAGGAAAGTTTAGTTAAGACAAATAAACGACTCCTAAAATTTCATATACCTATGTTCCCAGTGTTCTTCAGTATAGAAAACTATTGGATTCGGAAGGTGAATCTCTATTTCCCTTATTTTAAAGAATACTCATAAATGAAGTGTAATGAAAGAAAATGTAACTAGTCCATCTGTAAATATTTATTATTGTATTAATTTGGAATGTCCTTTACATAAATTTAGGTAGATATAATTATGTTATTATTTCAATTATTGAAAATTGTATTAATTCTCTATTGGTTAGCTTGCATAATTTATGTGATGAACTACAAATATTATAGCTCCGGTATATTGGGAACATAATGTTTGTCCATTAAATTAAAATAATAGAGCGTATTATTTATTAATCAGTATGTCCGGTAATGAATTAGAAATAAACAAGAGTTAGTTAATTATCATACATAATTCACTAAACGGAATGGTTAATACACAAATATTCGAAGACAAAATTGACATTTTATTAGCGGTTAATTGAAGGAAATAAAAAGATTACCTAACAATGTTGTGTTGATATAAGCCCAGGTCCCGGATCTCAATTTATTAAACGTATCAAATCCAGTATTATTGAACAAATATTAAATGATAATAGTAAGTAATATTAAATAAATTTTAGTTTTTTTAGGTTTATCTGAAATGATTATGATAGCTTGTTATTTTTTCTTATATTTTGTATTAAAATAGTTTCCAAGAATATCACTTTAATTTATATTTATATTATCATAAAATGTATGGTTAGTTCGTTAAACTTGCGCTTTTCTGTAAAACCTGCCTTTTACTAATTTGTGATTTGTTTGTTTATTTGTTTTGCAAATACATTTTCCACTAATATTGGAGCAAGTCGATACAGGATTCATTCATTCATTCATTGATAATAAACCTATGAATCCTAGGTTATACCTATCAGTAATTTTAAAAGGTTTAACTATTAGAATCTTATCGCAATGCAGCTGTATCGTAAATCTAATGTTACTTTTGATTTCAGCAATTTAAAAATGGGTATTTTGATATCAATTAGTAATAAAGATCTGAAGAACAAAAAATTTAAGTTAAAGAGTCGGTCATGAGTTGTGGTTGACAAACCAAATGATTCTAGGCATTTATATGTGATGGTTTGGTTTTCGAATGGTTTTCAAATGGTTTCAACATACTGGTTTTATTATTTGCTTGGCAAAGAAAAATATTTCTATAGCTTCCTATGAACTAGATCTCCTACAACAAGCCCATGCCCAAAAAGTCACTGGTTAGTCTAAGAAAACCTTTGACATCGACATCGAAGAGAATATTCATGAAAAAATAAATGAAAATACTACAGCAGATGTCCATCGATACACATTGAATTGTATTAAAATTGAGTAGTATTAAAAATTCCAGTAATAGCGACTAGTGGACGCTAAATCATCCTTTTACATAACAACACTCAGTCACACCTTGCAAAAGTTGTGAAGGAGGCACTATTGTAGCTAGAATGAAAAATTCATCAAATGGTTATGACACATATAAGGACCTAATAATCTATAAAGATATCGTGAAGTTACTGTTGGAATATATTTGAAACCGTTCAATCATTGACATATCGAACAAGGAGATAATATCTGTTTAGGGACACGTGGGATGGAAAACAGCGATCACATAATGCAGAGGACATTTCCAAAATATTGTATAATTCCGATAAACAACTGAATGAATACGAGAACTCTAATTACATCTGAATAAATGTTATTTCAAAAAATTAGTCAATCAAAACGAAAATTACGATCTAAATGAAAATTGATGAATCGCCCAAGCCTAATATCTAAGAAGTATATAAATAATTATAATATATGTACATATATATGTATTAAAAATATTAAGAGTGTAAATACTAACACAAAACAGGTTCGAAGATTTGTACGAAGCTGGTGGAAAGTCTTAACGTTAAGCCACTCAAGGGAAAGTGTAGTGCTTGTCAGTTTGATAAACCACCGCCATTATTTAAAGTAATCGCGAATGTCTCTAAGTGGTTTTCACCTAAAACAAATGGTGCGAAACGCGAGACGTAACATTAAAAGCTTTCGTTTCATGAAAGTATTCGATAGTCGTATAATAATAATAAAACTTTTGAGAATTGGTTTAAAATTCATTAAAAAAGGCATTGCAATTATTTTATATAGGATACAAGTGTTCCCTCCATATGCTATTTCTGAAGAAATTTTAAATGATTTCATAAATTATTTTCCCAACTTTAAACTGCTGAGAAAGTATATATTATTACATCATATATATATATATATATATATATATATATATATATATATATATATATATATATATATATATATGTATATATATATATATATATATATATATATATATATATATATATATTCAATAAGTTACATTGCAATTAAATATCAACATTTCTTTAACCAACATTAACCTAGATTAGATACCAGCCAAAAATGTTTGCACAAATCCATATTGGTCCTTTAAATCGGACAATAGTTCAAATAAAATGCGTAAAAAGTCAACAAAAATGCAAATCAGCATCATCCAAGGCGACAGGTAGGACTATCAAGACATCCAGGTGTAACAAGCAGCATCCATTTATTGAAATAGATGATTATTTCAATTTTTTGTTGTCCTCATATGTTCTATAATCGCAGAGAAGATTTAAATACAATCATATTAAACAAACAAACCTATTAAACGATTAAAGAAAAAAATTAATTTATGTAGATAAATTAAAATAACATTCATTGGTCATTGAAATAACTCAAAGATTATAAATAACTTTCGAATAAATGCAATCGTTTTAAGCGCATATACAGATTTTTTTGCCCAAACCGCTATTCAAGATGTTGAAACAGTAAAACATATTCGATACCGAATATACGAAATATATAAGAACAGTAAGTATACAAACTATTTTATCGAGATAAGCATAATTTAATAATATTATTTTAGAGAAAATTGTCTTTCTGGAAAGTATACATAAAAGAGTTAGGGACATGCAGCTTTTGAGGGATATAAGACACTTCCTTTCCTACACTCCTGAAGGGCATTGCCTTAAAAGTAATTCAATTTTTAAAGGAATAAAATAAGCCCAAGGAAGAACAACTATTCGAATGTGTGAATCTTGATGAAACTTGAATATTTAAAAGTGTGGATACAACAAAAATTGACGGAAAAAGGTAAAATTTACAATACCATTCGATTAGGTTTTGTTGGTCATTATATTTATTAATAATTAATTGCAGATATATTTTGGTTTAATAGAGTTCCATTCAAAATCTCTATATTATTTTATAGACTATATGTTGTTTGGACAAAATAGTTACAATGGCAGCTATATAACTAGAAAACAATTAGACCTCTAACAATATAGACTAACTTATGCACTATACAATTGAAAGAGAAAAAGGATCAAGCACAATTACGTTATCACTGAACAACGAGAGTATGGTACTAAGTTAAGTAGGGAAAAACCGGGACTATAATTGCAGTTTTGAGTACAATAGCCATATGGGGTTATTATTGGTCGACGGGTTACTTGTGTATTCCAAAGAATTCACGAATAATAATGAAACAATGAATAAACTAGCATAATATCTGGATTTTTTTCTGTATGCTCGTTTACTAGTTGTATTGAAGTTTCCATATTATGCTTTTTTAACATTAATTTGCCTATAAATAGACCTTAAATATAATTAATTTAATCTATCTATTATCTAAGTATTTAATATTTCTAACATATTTAATTAATTATATAATATTTATAATATTCTTATATAATTATTAATGTAGAAGAATTATTAACCTTCTTTCCCGAGTCTACTTTTTGCGTCTAGCTAGATACAATATATTGCTTAACGAGATTAAGCTTAATAGCTTAGACACCATTCCAGATATATTAGGTCTTGCCTAAACAGGATACTAACGTGTCTAGAATGATTTTTCTTTTTTAGATTTAAGATCTTGTCTAGAATTCGAACCCACAAATTCTCTTAGTACAATAACACAATTACAGTTATTTTGTTAAAGGAGTTAGATTATTTTATTAAGGTAGTTTTTTTAAAGAATATGAATATAAATCTCTAATTATAATTTTTATTTACACTATATTAAACATAAAACTGTTACTGCTTTATTAAATTTTCATTGGCTGCATGCTGGTTGATATTAAATGGAACCTCCATCGTAAATGTCGCCGTAAAACACATGCTGTTCGATATAATACAATCTTCTGCAGTTTCGTTGATGTTATGGCTAGAAATTTCAATTTCTTTAAGTGTTTTCAATTGAATTAAATTGCAGCAAATGCCATAATGACAATCACAATAAGGTATTTCAGTAATATTTATTTAGTTTCGATTAAAAATTCTACCTTGGCCGTCTTTTGTATCATTTCCTTAATCATCTAAGAGTCAATCACACATGACAAAGTTCCCATGACTTGAATAAGTAATAATATCCAATATGCCTTAATTTACTAAGTACTTTTTTAAAACCATTATCAAACACCGTTAATGTTTGATAATAGAAGCAAAATTAATCCAAGCTGTGCGGATTCGACAAAATCTGTACGATTCAAGTCATGTAGGCTACTTGAGAATTAAATTCATTATTTACAATTGTTCTCTAAATTCTTAATTAAACTATATTATCCGTGAGTCTTTCTTCTTTTAAGATACAACTTCTCAGTTACCTTTTACTATCCATCTGGGAGATAACCATTACCATTTCAGATTCGAATTCGGCTTCTGAATCTGATTCAGAACTAATTTCCAGTTCAGTCGTTATTAGGCAATATTAACTGCTATTGTGTCAAGCCTACTACTGTGTACAGCCTTATTACGAAGCGGTTTCGGCGCCTGCCAGTTTCATTCCGCATACACTCGCCATGACTCTCACTGTGTCTCCTCACCAAGCTGCGTCCCATTTTGTGCCTGGTCTAAATGTTGGTTGTCAGACAGGGAAAAACTATTATATTTCTATTTAACAAAGATTCGTAATTTATATTTTTTTCATTCATTTATTTAAGATAAAATAAACCTGAAAACTCCATATAACTCTCGACAGACAAGCGTTGTATCATTTCACTTGTCACAGAAATGACAGCTCGGTAATTAAGCATGCAAAAGGTGTGCTTGTTTCAGTTTCTGTATGCTCATCATCGATATTTCTATTCAGTGACATAAACATGGACAAATACGTGCAAATGTCAAGGCTTGGGGCTTAAAATATATTTTCAGGTGTATTGAAAATTTTAATGTGTCTAAATATCACTAGATACTATATTGATATTTCCATTTAGTGGGTAGTGAAAAATTACTGCAGAAAGATTAATTCCAATATATCACACTGTCACCAGATATTTCGAAAGTTCGTGTCATGTAAATAAATAAAATTGCAGATTTCGGAATGAAAAAATTAATCTTAAATTAAATAATATTGATCATAAATACTTACTTTATATACAGTTATTGGAGTACTAATACGCCAGGGCTGTTATATATAGCTTAAATAATATTAACAGAAGAATAAATGAGATATTAATTAATTCCTTGCAATTTTCGTTTCTTTTATGATAATACATATGACAAATATGTTTCTACAAAATATAGTCAAGTTAACTAAATGATTATTTTAACATATTTTCTCTAAATATGGTGCAATGAATTTTCATTAGAAATACGTAGTTTTTCTTAGATATAATCAGGCTGAGAACATTAAAAAAGTTTTATGCATTTTTAAAAATATAAACCGGCTTTATTGTGATAGCAGCTCGAGCTTTTATGGGATAAATTCTTGAAATTTTACTTGCTAGACATAAAAATAAAGTTTACGCTTTAGCGCTTCGACTCTTGGTCAAAATTTCATTCCTCCGAGATTAAAATTCAATCTCTTCTCTCTTAATGAAGGATTTATGGCTTGGATTTGATTTTAAAAGGTTCCATTATGTACTGTGGTTTTATTAGTTGCATAAGAGGCTCTGTCGCAATATTTTTATGTAACAGTTTTCTTAAAATAAGCAAATATTTAATAAAATATCGGCCATATAAATATATGAAGCTTATATTCTGTCTAATAAAACAGCCAATGTTCATCAAAATTTGTGACGTCAGCCAGTCGTAATGTTGTCGCATTAACTTAGAACTTTGGTTTTCAACGATTGACGGTTTGTAACCTCTAATTAATATCACTAATGTTTTAAAGAGTTTTGCAGATACTTGACACCAGTGTCGACCAGTACCAACATTGAATTTTATAAACTAATACGGTAACAAGTACCTAATTTAACTAGGATTACAAACTGCATTTCGCAGTTTATTCGATCTCATGTATCATTGACTCATGGAGCATTGGTCGCTCAATTGAAAGTGCTATTATGTTTATTCAGTAATATATATATATATATATATATATATATATATATATATATATATATATATATATATATATATATATATATATATATATGCTTTAATATGACTTTATTAATATCAACTTTAAAAAACTCAGCCTTGATATGACTTAAAAGAAAAATCATGCTTACTCTAACTTATATTCAAAAGTGATTTTTGACTTAAATATTAAGTAAAATTATTGCTATACTAGCAAAATGTTAATAACAAATTGTTTATAAATAATACTGTAAAACCCATATAGCTATTACTAAATGCAAAGTCATCCATACTCTCCGGGTACTCTTTTATTGACTAATTGATGTCAACTCTTCCAATTATCCTTTTATGGAAAATCAAAATACGTACTGTTATGTATTGAATTGTTTTTTCAACCGAAAGAATAAGATAGTTCATAATGATAGACATAACTTACTACATTTACAATAACATTAATAACAAATTTGAATCACCAAATTTGAATTCAGGGTAATTATATAAACATGATAAAAATCTCAAATAATATTAAAAGTAAATTAAAATTACAAATAAAATTGCAAATGCTTACCAAGCAAGCTCTACAACTTATCTTTATATTATTTTCATTAAAAAAATTCAAGTACATACTATAAATATTCATGCTGATTCGTCATTTAGTCCCTCTACTTAAAAAAAACCTATTATATATGCCAGTTAAAAGATTTAAAAGACTTAACCAGAGAGAAAGAGCAATATTTAGTAAAATAGTACAGAATTGGAGCAAGGATATTGAATAAACAAGTGGAAAAATAATATATTATACCTGAATTACTAAAATGTATTAATCTTATTAAAAAAGATAAAATTATTTTGAATCTAAACACAAAGTACGATTACTCGGATATAAAATAAATTAATGATGTACGACAAAATATTAAACTATTGGATAAAACATGTATTATTGTACAAAACAAATCACCAAAATCAGGAAATTAAAAATAAAATAACGTATCTTTATATATTTTGAAAGTTTTAAGAGTGGATATATATAGCGCGTCCAATAAAACAGCCATCTCACGTTATCAAAATTTATGACGTTAGCACATCACAGGTGTTTTTCATTGTAAACAGAAAAAAAAACGGTTTAATAAGCAATATAACGTAGGCATTTGAGGGCACATACAAAGATTTTATTGAAGCTGACGAACATATAACGTTATGCAAGATCATAGTGCAAAATTGGGGATAGAAAGGACATTGAAAACAATTAAACAAATTGCTATAAACATTCACAAATTGAACGAATAATCTGATAGTGAAGGCAAAATTTTCAAAATAAAACTCAAAGAGGTATATAAAGCATCAAATATATTTATCAATAATTAAGCTCATATGAATCAGATGTTTTAAAACTAAAGGTAAAGTATTGTAGCGACCTTGAGGCATGTCGAATTTTACATCGAGGAATAACGGTCTACAAAATACCCAGATAAATAATCCCAGATGTTGAACACGGGCGGGGTGCAGCAGCGCCAACTAGAACAGGATAACGAATAGCTGGCTGCAACCCCAAGACGTTTATCTGGGATGTTATTGAAGGGTATTGCAATTCATTCACTGCTCAACCCTCGTTTGGTTTAGACGTGCCACCATCAACTGCCCAAGCCTCGTCTCCAGGTAACACCGCTGCTATCCTTTTTATCATTTGTATTTTTCACATTTTTATATTGCTTCAATAAATAACGGTCACATAATCTAAACACCACTGTTTCATTTCGTTTTACCTCCATTCACCGAGCCACATCATATTACCCTAAAGTGGTGACCCCGACGTGATCTTTCGCAAAATTGGGTGTGGACTCGTGAATGGAGGGTACGTGGAACATGGTGTATTTTACGTGGCCGTTATATTTTCTGTTTCAAAATTTTAAATATTTTTAATTCGATTCGTTTTCGATTTTACCTTCAATATTCCTTTTTAATTTTATTCCTATTCATTTCATTATTTCCAATTAATTTTTTTTAATTTTTTGTCGAAATTCTCTTTCACTACCATTTGAACTCATAGATAGTTTTACATCACTGCTTAATCATCAGCGTCTCGGCTAAATATTTCTTTCGGTGCTATGTTTAAATCATAATGTCTTCCTTCGCTCGCCGTCTCCGTCATAATGGCAGGCATTTTGATTTGAAAGGCTATGGGCAACTTCGGTCGGATACCGGCGTTATTTGTTTTTTCTGAATTACCGTAACGTATGTGACTACGGATTGGTCACAGAGCAGCTCCAGAAGCTAGGTACCAATTGCAGTCACCGTAGACTCGTCATGTCTTCGCCGAGGTACCAGAACTGCTAACGTCTCGTCGTCGAAGAAAATAAGCTACCACGTCGTCGAACAATCGATCCTCCCACAGCGTCGATTACGGGAGCCCTGTCCGAAAAATAGCTTGTTCTCAACGTCGTCGATGGACCACATTAAAGTGCCAAAGCAACGGTATCTGTAGGGCCGGAAGATATCAACAGCCGTACCAGATCGCGACTGTACCAACTACAACCGTTTCGATTTACCATATTTTTCAAATCCCTTTTCACCCAGCTCATTTTGTTTGGTATATATTTTTTTTTGTATTTGATATTTTTTTATACATTGTTGTATTTTTGTTGCTTGGAGTAATTGTATGTAAAATTCTGACAGGGGAGTATTGTAGCGACCTTGAGGCATGTCGAATTTTACATCGTGGAATAACGGTCTACAAAATAGCCAGAAATATAATACCAAATGTTGAACACGGGCGGGGTGCCAGCAGCGCCAACTAGAACCCGATAACGAATAGCTGGCGGCAACCCCGAGACGTTTATCTGGGATGTTATTGAAGGGTATTGTGATTCATTCAGTGCTCAACCCTCGTTTGGTTTAGACGTGCCACCATCGACTGCCCAAGCCTTGTCTCCAGGTAACACCGCTGCCATCCTTTTTATCATTTGTATTTTTCACATTTTTATATTACTTCAATAAATAACGGTCACATAATGTAAACACCACTGTTTCATTTCGTTTTACCTCCATTCATTGAGCCACATCATATACCCTAAAGTATTAAATAAAGACATACTAGCATGATTGGTTGCGATCATGATATTACAAGTGTATGAATATAATACTCCTATAAAAATAATACTTCTATACAAAATTAATTATCGATACAAATTATTATAGCAAGAACTAGATGATGTATTACATAGCAACAATCTCCTTTGAAGATTTTTATGTATTTTGCTAGCTTAGGTATTACAACCGTTTTATTCATAGAGAATATTTTAATTGAAAATGAAACAAAAATCATTAGAACAACTATAATAGTTATTTTGGATTTCTAAAAATAGACATAACCAGGAGTGCTTGCTAAAAAAGTTACAGCTTAAATTTATTTGAATTAAATTTTATAGGACCCGAGATCGTAAAAACACGAACATATATATGAATAATTACCGTAATAATGTATATAAAGTTATAAAGGAAAATCCAACAAAAGATACTCAAAGAAAACCCTTCTAATTTCAAAGGATCATAAAGGGATATCCAAATGTAGTCTGAATTTAAAGGCGTCTCTGTTATTGTGACCTCAGTAGGCCGTCTAGTTTAACATATATTATGCGTATGTTTGTTAATAAACATATAATTAGCACAATAATTTCATTTACGTCTAAAATTATATGAGAATATTTGAAAAGATGCTTTCAAATGAAAATCAATAACTTTTTATGATATTTAACTATTACATATATTTAATATAGACAGACACGAACTTGCGTAATCTAAAAATCATAATATGTAGTCGATAGGAGTTTGGCACAGTGTCATGTACATCAAATATAGGGTGTCAAGGAATTTCATTAAAATATTTTCAAAACAGTATGGTAATGAGGGTTGAATTTAGATACGCTTCCTATATTTGAAGGCCAAGTTGACATATATAGTATACATAAATAATATCGGTTTCAATAAAATAATAATAAAATGTTCTAGAACTGTGAACTAGATTTGTAGGATTGATTTTAATTGCCTAACTATAACAGGTCAATTGAAATGTACCCGGCCTATCATAGTAAAACCCATTTTTTGGCAAATTTTTTTTTTATTCAACATAATTCCCTTCAAGGGTGATAAACTGATTATAGTGACCCTCCAACTTTTCGATACCATTTTTGTAGTACGATTTGTCCTTTGCTTCAAAATATGCCTCAGTTTCGTTCCAGAGCATTCCTTTGAGATCTGAGAACAGGAAATAGTCGCTAGGTCCCAGACCTGGAGAATACGGTGGATGAGGAAACAATTCGAATCCAAATTCATGGATTTGTGCCACCGTTTTCACTGACTTATGACACGGTGCATTGTCTTGGTGAAGCAGCAATTTCTTTTTCTTCAAATGCAGCCGTTTTCTTTGTCTTGTGCGGCTGTGTAATAGTCGCTGTTTGTTGATGGTACTTCCTTTTTCAAGGTAGTCAATGAAAATTATTCCATGCGCATCCCAAAATACAGACGCCATAAACTTGCCAGCCGACTGTTGCGTTTTCCACGAAGTTTGAAGCGGGTTTATCGTGTGCTGTCCAATCAGACGACTGTCGATTGGATTTCGGAGTGAAATTATGCAGCCATATTTTATCTATTGTCACATATCGATGCATATTTATTACGCTTTACCATCTTCAAACACTGCTCCGAATCATCAACTCGTCGTTGTTTTTGGCCAAAAGTGAGCTCGCGCTGCAGACATGATTATATGATTTACACGTTCAATTAATATATTTAGAGTGTCTGCTATTTCATGCAATTTCAATTTACAGTCAATCAGAATCCGTATAAATCTATGTAGGGTAAATGATGTGGCTCGGTGAATGGAGGTAAAACGAAATGAAATAGTGGTGTTTACATTATGTGACCGTTATTTATTGGCTATATAAAAAAGTGTGAAAAATACAATTAGATAAAACGGATGGCAGCGGTGTTACCTGGAGACGAGGCTTGGGCAGTCGATGGTGGCACGTCTAAACCAAACGATGGTTGAGCACTGAATGAATGGAAATAGCCTTCAATAACATCCCAGATAAACGCCCGTGTTCAACGTCTGGGTTTATATTTCTGGGTACTTTGTAGACCGTTATTCCACAATATAATATTCGACATGCCTCAAGGTCGCTACATCTATATAATTTTTTGTTTTCATCGGTAACAACCTCTTTTGGACGTCCACTGCGTTCACCGTCTTCGGTGTTCACTTCACCACGTCTAAACCTAGCATACCAATCCTTGATGGTTGATTTTCTTGGGACAGTGTCCGGAAACTCGGCATCAAGCCAAGTTGAAATTTTTTCTTTCAAAAATCAATATATTATCAACAGGCGAAATTCCTTTTTATTTATTTTTTTCAGAATAATAAAACTTGCTTCACTCAAAATGCTATAATTAACAAACTAATGATCCGACAGCTGCAAAATTCATACACGCAGCTTTTGAGGGTAAGGGGGCTAACTAAAAAACATATGGAGTTAATTCGAGTAGCGCCATCTATGTGTCAGACGGAGGACTTTTCAATTGACCTGTTATACTCAATAAACTTATAGAGATTTATCTCAACGGCCATTTTCGTATCCACAATAATGTCAAAATTTAATTTAGTTTAATTTGCTGTTTGGTAAACAACTCTTCTATCTCGGACAATATCATTTTTACTTTCTTACTTTCCTCGTTAAATACAAATATTAACATATATAAAATAATATTAAACATAAAAGTGTGTATTGGTATTTTGTACAATTGTACTTAAAATTTCCTTTTTGAAATCATTAATATAGATAATGGTTTTATAGGTAATTGACATTTTTGACAAAAATTACATATGTTGTTTTATCCTATTCTATATATACCGTCGTTTCAACAAAGTCAAATGTAAATTAATTTAGAATCCAGTCAATTATAAATAGTAATCCCTATGATTAACTTGCTTTGCCGACATCAATTTAATAATTAGCAGAATTATCCAATTGAATGGTTGTTGATTATAATCTGTTATATCCATTATTTCATCTATTACAAATTCCATATATTTTATGTATAGATATTTACTTATTTTAAGTATAATTTTAAAACATATCCATCTGTAGCATCTGCGATGTTTTATGATAATAATAATTGTTAAAATTAGTCCTGCTTCTTACTGTTTATATTACTGTTTAAAAAATAATTTATTTTATACACTTTTTAGATCAGCTTGTTACAATATTTACTTATTCAGTTTTCAAACAGGATCAATCCAATTGAGTTTGTCCTTTGGGGAACTGTTCACTAAAACTTATACACTTTTTGAGCGTTCTGCGATGTTTTAGACTTAGTTATATTTTATTTACTATTAGTTTTACTTTAGTTGTACTTCAAAGGATATTTTATATTAAATTTTATCTGATACCCCTTTACTTTTTACCCAAATACTTTTTGTCAGAGTTTTGTTAACCGTTGGGATTTAAAACATTGCCACATAATTAAATGAAATATAGATTTGATGAGCGAAGAGAAAAGTATTAGCAATAATTGAGCCTGAATAAAGTTTGATAATGTTCAGATTCAACAAATGTAACAAATCAACAAATCTTGATCGAAATAACCAGCAACTTTTTTGCAACATATATTTGCAACAGCAATATATTACCATAGTCTAAATAAGGACGAAGTTCAAATGTGGCATTAGTAAATTCAAAGTAGTGGAGAAAAGATGTTACGAATAATTGCTAATTTATTCGAGATCTTCTTATAAACGAGGCTATTCTATCAAACAATGCAGCTAGTAACAGTTGAAGGATAAATTGGGTATATGTGATGGATAAAAAACCATTATTATGTTAATGTGCGCCACAACGTCTGAAATTTGATGCAAGTTTGATAGATTCGTTATACATTATCCATCTGTATCTATTCTCTGTGGTTCCTCAATGTAATAATACATCCGTACAAACTTCCAACAAATTGTATTTGAGTTCTAAGGGCCAAAATATTTGTCGTTAAATATTGCTAGGTGAGCAGAGATAGGTGAGAGTTTATATAGGTGAAGGTGTGAGCTGAAACCAATCAGTTAAGCTTCAACATTGCTAATTAATTTTTGTTAAAACTATTTTGATGTATCTACCATTTTTACTACCTTTATAATATTTATCATTTCTCATAAAGGTAATATGGAATTAATACCGGCGGTCAAATTTGAGGTTAGATTTCATTTGTTTTGCCTATTGTGCTTATGAGTCTCTAATAACTTTATTTTTGTTTCATTTTCTTTATATTGAACAAAATTACATTAATATAATTTTACGGACTTTACAAGTATTCATGCAGTCTACATATCTTCCTATAAGATTTGAATCGCAACAAGACAGATGAAAACGGGACATCACTGCTACTACTGTACATTTTTTGTCTTGTAAGTCTGAAGGTAAATCAAGTAAAAAAAATCCTGTTGAGAGAATAATTAGACATTTAAGAGAATTTAATATGTCAAAGCACGTATAATCATAATTTTTACAAAAGGACTTGATGTATAATTATAACTGTATGTGCTCTTATAGTTACTCATCCTCATCAGCTACCTAAAAGTAATCAGTTAGTGTGACATCTGAATATATCTTATTTCCTTATTGTTTTTACAAATCTACAACCCTTAGGCTAAGCCTTTAGGAAACATTGACTGATGTCAGTGATTCTGAACGCTTCTAATTGGTATTAAACTTAATATGGCTTTTTTTTAAAATTGTGTTTTTATTTATAACAAACCTCAGTTTTCACTGTGCTTTTAATAACTGATCTAGAAACTAACTAATGTTTTTTAGGATATCTTTACATTATCTTGATTTCAGAAGTTAACGCTTCTTGCGATTATGAATTATCTAAACTAATGCTTCTTAACATGTTAATTAATTGTAGCCGTATGTTTAATAGAATGAACACTTGAACTTCTTCTAATATATCGATCGACCCCATAAAATGTTTCGCATAGTAAAATTTCCGTTAGTAAATTGAAAAACGCTGTAAAATACATAATATACATAAATAATACTAAGTGCATCTGGCTATTGAGGATCGTAATATTCCGCAAGTGTATTAGTTTTACAAAATATATACACTTTTTAACCATGTCTCTTTTTAAATATATATATATATATATATATATATATATATATATATATATATATATATATATATATCAAGATATAGTATTTCCAGATCAAATAATATTTATTAATTTTTTTTTGTATATTTATAAGTTTAAGTCAATAAGTAAAAGTAAAGTTTATAACTAATTTTGTCTCTGTAGATTAGCCATCTGTATCGATATATTAAATTAAAAGCAGCTAAAACAGTAACTTAATTGTAGTGTAAGATTTTAAACGCAAACAGAGCAAATCAATACTCGGAAAATATTTGCACGGCTTGGAAAATATTAAAAAGGAAAGAAATTAGCTACCACTTGAGATGGCTAAATATGCAAACGGTTTGCCAGCATATTTTCTACTCGCTTGCTAAAAAGACATGTATTTGTGGTATATTGTAAAGGGCTTTCAAAAGTCGAAGTTATGGTTTGGACCTATAGAAGCAGTTGTGCTGGAACAAAAACGGAGTGAAAAAAAATTCCAGCGTTATATTTATATTCCACGTGTCTCAATTGATAATTTGTTTTAAGAAATGTGAAAAACACTACTCTAACCCATATAAAAAAACTGTCCAACGCGATATCGACCTTCTGATAATAATTTGTGGACATGTCTTACATCTAATTCGAACGTGCAGGACACGTAAGAAAATATAATATAAAGTAGTATAATCACTAACAACAATAAATAATAACAATATAACTCAATAATAATTAAAAGATACATACGTGATGAAGGTGTGATAAGATAATAATAAGATGGCTCGTATTGCAAGCTTGTAAATAACACATAGAAAAACCCAGATAGACAATGTTTATTTTTTACGCATCTTTTGTAATTTTGATCTAAATGTTACGGTAAGAATTTAAGTTTTTTGTTATATTAATTTGAAGGTAAGCTCCGTAATAATAATAAAATAAATAAAATGCCCTTTGCATCCTAAAAACTGATGATATCAATTTCTGGGTCCATTTCTAAATACGACCTCTCTTGAGAGCCGAAGGACGAAGTTCAAATCACTCTTTAAGCTCTTCGATATAACAAAATTGTAACTTAGACTAATTAAAAGTAAAGCTGGAATTTGACACATTCCTATGTAATTCAAAAATATAGCAAACAGAACTTTAGCCAAGACTTCTGATGATCCAATTTAACCACATCTGTTCCCTGCATCCAACCTCCTAACTAGTCTACACTGATGATTGGAACCATCAAGAGAGTTGAGAGAGAACCGCCACCACAGTGAAAGTTGGTCTGGGTGTCTTTGGATTCTCAATGAGTATAACGAACCCTTACATTATCTTTATTGCCGATTTGATGGCTATTTGGAGGGCACTACGGATTGTGCTTACGTACAAATCTTCTAATTCGCTGGTCTGCTCACACTCAATGAATGCAATTCATGTAATCGAGGCTGTATCACTCAACCATATAAGGTTCAATAGAGGGACAACAATTGAATGAATTCTCAGTCTTATAAGCATAAGTGGGAGCGACACCTACTGGTTAAAAAGGTCATATGAAAATACATATAAATTGCAAGAATTATTCACAATTATATTCTAAAACGATTTATAGGCGAAAACCTAGGTCAAATTTCAAAGAACTTTCAAGCAGCCTATATTTACCTGCAAATGAATCAACTATTCCTAGACGTTCACATGCGGTGGAGAAGATCTAAATGGAGGTAAAGTGACTACCAAATGTACCAACAACATTGCTTGGCACAACAAAATAATTTTCTGTGGCGTATCGGAGCTTGTGATGAACAATGGATATACTATAACAATGCCAAGAGCAAAAGTTATGGGTCAATCCAATCAAATCAGTATTCAAATCGGCATGGAAGCGAAATGTTCATGACCATATAATCTTACTGTGCATATAATGGGAACCGCATGGTATAGTGAATAATGAGGTTCTAAAATTGAATAAAAATGTTGCTGCTGTTGTCTACTTACATCAATTGAGCAAATTCAATTACGTATTGTTGCAAAAAAGATCAGCAATAGCGAGTAATTGACATAGACTCAACCTATTCCGCTATAACGCTTTATTTATTTTTATTTGCGTGTTGTAGGAGTAGAAGATTGAAGTATACATCGTTACAACTTGGATACAAAATTATCGTACACCCAGCGTACTCTCCAGACGAATTACCACTTGTCCATATAGATTGCGCTTTAGATCTATATAGGTTGCCTGGCTAACCGTTTCGAAATACGGAAGAAAAACGAAAAATGATGGATCATCATACCAACATTGTTCTTTCAGCACCGTACGACCATGTTGACAGGTAGATGGGAAGAAGTAGAAAATGATGGAAAATATCTCGATTTATATATATTGTACCAATTTTTCCAAGGAATGCTTTTTAACAATAAATATTATTCGATTGATAATTCGTAAGATTAACGGATATATATCACTATTCTCACTTACCTTCTTTGTTTGAAGTATCTGTTGCATTCTGGTAACATTCTAATTTTCTTTTTTCTATGATAATGTTAGGGTCGATGCCACCATTATCTTCTTCCGACATATTAGTAACTTTTTGTGAATTACTTTACAGAAAGGTATTTATATATTGCTTCTTCATTAAGGTTTCCTTCGATATCTGAAACAAAAATATGTATAAATATTTTCTAATATTATATATATTTAAAGCTACCAATATAAATAATAAAAATACTATTACTTTATAAATATTTGTATTGTTTATTCCTTATACAAATAAAACCGTTGTAAATCATTATTTAACAATACAGAACGAAATTTTTAATACGAACATCTTTCTAATTTTCATGAACAATATCAAAGCCGGTCGAGCAGGGACCAAACTAATTTCAAACAAATTGAGGTTGACACTTGATAAATTAACTTATTACGTTATTTTATTTAACCAAATTATGATAATATGCATCATTTATTTAAATGAAGGTTTAACAGTTATTACCAGAGCGTTTCAAAAAATACAGACGAATAAAGAAGCTTTAACCATATCCTCCGTAAGTCTTTCACTTACTTATAGCCCTATAAATGTAATTGAATAGATAGCGAAAATATACTTTTTATAGTACGGGTTTAAGGCCTACATTTACATAAAGTTTGAATTCGAGTTTTTTATGTGGGTCTGATGTATAAAAAATTTGAATTTCAATTATTTGAAAATTGTCTTTAGTTAGAATCATACTAAAGTATTAACTAGTATTACTATTATTTTTATAATAGAAAGTAACATAATTATTAGTACCTTCTTAAAATATATTTCGATTATTTAAATTTAATTTAATTTTGGATTACATTTCAAAGTCCACTTTTTTAATATCTAGAGTATATTTAGACTGAAGTATGTGCTTAACGTGGGTTTCGAACAACACTCCTCGACATTAAGCCTACCAGCTGGCCTATGATCAGCTTTGAGATAGAATACGTTAAACTGAAGGCGTTGATGGAACTGGCGCAAGTTCCCTATCGGAGGTATATTGCGCCCTCCCCTTCTCCACCTAAAATGTAAAATCGGCCATTTAAAAATTAACCGTTGATCGAGCGAAAACATATAATCTAAAATAAATTAGGTTTTGTTATGCGTTAAAAAGTTTATAACAATACATTGTTTTTAATATATGGAAGAACAAAAGTTAGTGTGGAATGTAAGGTTAAGTTTTATAAAGTTAAAATATCCAAAGAGCATCAATTTTTTTTATAGGGATACATCAAATAGAAATCAACATATGCCAAACTCTCATCTAGATATAGCTGCAGATTTCAAGAAACAAAGAAGAAAATTATTTTCTTTGTTCAAATAAAAACGTTCCAAAGGATATGCCAGAAATAATATACAATTGAATTAAAAGTAATATTAGAGGTACTTATTAACTGTTATACACATTTTTTTACCTACCATAAATTAACCATCCATTCGTTTTAGGTTAGTAAATGTAAAGTACCAAAGGGTAAACATTTCAGTAATCGATTCATTACTGGGGTTTGTCCATCAAAAATAATAGTAAGATCATGATATATTTAAGTAATATTTTAACTTTTCTTTTATTGGTGAAATATTGCGAGTAGTTGTTGAGTCAAAGCCGATAAAGATAAATCAGAATAACAGAAAACATTAAATAAATATGGTGTTTGTCACTGTGCTTTTTTTAAGATTTGCAATAATGATGACTTTTTATCTTTGTTTTATCAAATGTTTCCCAATTTTTATTTACTCGGTAGACCAAAATACGACATTCAATTATTAAAGTGTGCATTTTAGTTAGTAATTAATTTAATATATTTCATAAAAACTTAATGATAATTATACATATTACAATATTTGCTAGTCTTTAAATAAGTTCCCAGTATTTCCTTTATTATTATAACATATGTTTGATTATTGCTTTTTAGTTTCATGCCTAAATTTCTACATTATAGAACAATATACAAAGAGAAATATATTACAGTAAAATATTAAGCACCAGTTACAAAACAAAGTATATGCGCTTGCGTAGAGCTTGCCAAGAGAGCGCTTGTTCACTCAGACTTTTAATTCAAATAAATGAAAATACGCATGTACTAAACTGAAATTACCTTCAGTTTACAGTATCCTCTTAAAGATGGGATCTCAGAGGACATCTGGTCTTACCTACCGTAGTTAGAGTGGTAATGGTTATTTCGGATTGTTACTGTTTTTAGAGATATTTACAATTGCAATCGCAATCAGTGACCCGTGGGATACTTATACCCTCCACTATTGAAGTAGTAGGAGGATCGTCCTGTTTTAACTTAAGCTTTACAGCACCAACCTGGCTTTTAATATAAAATTATACTTTATTTGAAATTAACTATATTGGTGCTGCTATGACTCTATGACTCTGAAAATAGAAAAAAATTATTTGAAATTTTTTCGTGAGAAAAGTTTAAAAATCCATATTTACTTTGAAGTAACCAATCCTATAGAATTGAATCAGACGAACAAGACAGCTTTGGAATTATATAAGTTTAACGTAATTTGATAAAAGCTATATGGGCTATTATTCTTCTTCTATTTCTTCTGTATGGCTTCGAGGTTTGCATTCTTTTATAGTTTCACATATATAAGCTTCAGATTTTTCAAACACAATGCTTAAGGCGTATTTTGCATGTTTTTATCCAAAATTATAATATAAGTGAAGTCATCCCTTTAAGATACGACAATCAGAGCACAGTGGATGAACAAATTGAGAGAGACAGATTGTAATAGTTTGGACATATCAGTCAAATGAAAGAAAGGTGAATGAGTTCACACACATGAAAAAATCGACGTTAAACGAAAAATCGAAAACGATCTCTTAAATAAAGATTGACATTGTTGGAGACTAGAACAATATTCCACCAACAGCAACATGTTGATTGAGAAGTACACACTCTCCCCAAGCGCTAGCTATAGATGGATGATGATAATGATAATTATGAAAATTCGATCGAAGTAGCTTTAGCCGATAAGAGGCTGCACATATTACAGGATGAATTATGATACAGTAATGTAATGTAATTAAAGGTTATAAACAGGAAAACTCTGCAAACCAAAAATCCAATTTAATCCGTCAACACTGCGACGTCATAAATGATCGTGTATTTACTATTTTATTGGATAGACTATAGTAAAGATATTATTTTTTATAGATCCTATTAATATAATTAATCATGAGCACTGTGTTAAATATATGATTTATATCGATACCAGAGGCAGTGTAGAAAACAAGATGAAGAATTAGTCGAAGGCTCTGTATTTTGTATCAATACTGTTCAAAATTTTATAAAAGGCTAGCGATGTAAATAAAGTTTCTCTTTTGTTCCAAAGACATAAGTGGTATTATTAATTCCATGCCGAATTATAAGTTATTCGTAACACACTGCTCACTGGATATTAACTGAAACGAATATACCGTCACAAAACTTTGTGTGGTTATTAATTCAGTAGATGACTATCTTCACAGATAACCTTGTCATCTCCTTCCATAACAATATTGATGAACTTCCATTAAAACGCCACATCCTAATACTTCATTAATTATGATTTTTACTTCATTTGCAAGAAATGATTAAATATCTTTACGTGATAGTTGAACCTAAAGATACACAATTCGTGTTATTACTTAATTAAGCAATAGATCAGCACAGTAAAAGACATGACATTAAATATTTTAAGTAAATAATTAGAAATTTTAGATCTTTTAGATTTTAGAAATATATGCACGCTAATATAATAAATTCGTTGTCTATTCTAACAAATGTAGCTCCAACTCCTAAACTGTCTTAATTAGGTAACTTGGTTGCCTAAACTATCTCTAGGGTTGCCTTCAATACGGAAGTTACGCGATTCAGATTTAACAAGTTTGCTCGAACAAATCGGATATCGTAGGTAGTTAGTTGAATGAAACATGCTAAATTTTCAACATTAATCGGCATACTAATAAATTGCACTTAACAAGTTGATATATAATTTATGCTAAAGTCTCAAAAATTTATACTAGGTCCGTCTTTTAAATTATTGAAGTGATCAGAATTTAAAAAAATCTGGAGATCATGTGAATTGTATTATTTTCTAATTAAATATAATTTTAATTAAACCTGTTAAATATTATTTGGATAATACAAGTGCGTGTTTTATTTTTTTAATCCCTTAATTATATACAGATGCTAAGTTGTTTAAATTATTTGTGGTGAACAATCTACTCATGTACATTGATTCCGATCATTGATTGATTAAAATATAGAGTCATTTTAATATTCCCTATTTCATAGGAACCTCTAACAATATCTATCCAGCTAATAAGCTGTTAGCATCAATTTTTGTGAGACGTATAAATATCATAGACTCGTGGACTACATTCAAGTCGATGAAGTAATAATTTCGAATTATTGTTGAAAACTATTGACAAAAATGAACATGAACTTTTGTAAAAAATAGTTCTAAAAAAACCTTCTTTGTATTTTCTGATCACCGCAGGTTCTCCCGCTCTTCGAAACTTCATGTCAACATTATTTAGTAGCAATTTATTTCAATCAAATCGGGTATATATGATCAGTTCTGCCTATTTGGCGCTAATTTTTCGTTTTTGTTTCTACTTCGTGGTTGAATTTCATTACATAAATATAGTATTATATAGGTTTATAGACATTGTATTGAAATCATAGATAGCTCCCCAGTAAAACTGCTGTCTGGAACCCTTTTGTTTGTATTATTAGCTCCAGAGATTCACTGATTGTCGCTAACTTCAATTAACCTTGATTGCCTACAAATGACTATTTTAGGTAGACTTGGATGTAAACAATAAAGCGCTTACTGCAGTTACTACTAATTTATTAATTACTCTATTTAAACCGAAGTAAATCAAAACTGTGGATTTTCTAGGTCTTCTCAACTCGACCTCTTGAACGTGAATGTTTCATACGATGCTCTATGGTTGCGTCGTAAAGTAATGGGTATGAACACTACCCTGAGATAAAATGACATCTTTCAAGAACCTTACCTCAGCAACAGATTTACAAATGTTCCCAGTAAATACGCATAAATCCTGGACAGTTTTTTTCCGCGAAAAAAGTTAGATTCGAAGTAGGGTGGCGGTGGCAATTATGTTACCAAAAAGGTACCCTATGACACTTGTCAATTTAGAAACTCTTTAACAACATTTACTTTTTTTATATCAAACTCAAAATACGTTGAGGTATGAGTGTCATTAATTAATAATTATTAATGATTACATTTTATAGGCTATTCGCTTATAATCAACAGTTAGCATCCAGTAGCTTTTTTACTCCTATGTATTACGACTATTAACGCAATAAAAGTGAAAAATACACTTCAACAATTGGTTCAAATACATTTATATTATATCAGTATTAGATACAAATATTTTATAATAATAAAAATAAACGATATTTCCAAATAAATGATCTTATCCTTATTCATTTAGTATAAAAGTTATACGTAATATGAAAATTTTAATATAATAATATATTAAAATTCAATTACTAAAATTATGTTTCTAAGAACATTAAAATTGCATTTCAAATTGGTTGGGAGTGTCTAGTCAGTTATTTAATTGAATTTATAGGAGATGCTTGTGGCTTCTTCATAAACTTAAACTCTAAGCAGGAAAATAATTGCAGAACGGTTTTGGTCTACTAACAAGTGGCACAGTATTGCAGCACACTGCAGTAGATAGTTAAACTTAAGATAATCAAATAAGTTTATGTACAGTAATGTTATACATAAGTTTAAATTACTGATATCGAGCGACAAACAGTTATATATAGTGCGATATGCAGTGCATATTATTATATATCATACTTTATATAACTTATAGAGGAAATAGACAAATTTGTATGATCGCCATTCAATATAGTATATCTTGTTGAATATTGGTAAGTTTGAGTAAGCTGAGTCTTGTAAGTTTTGTAGGTAATATTTTAGTGTATTTTATGGTTTGTAATATCGGTGAAATGTGTGATACCCCAGATGTTGTTTAAAGACTCACGAGTGTCTGCCACGATAATTACAGCGTAAGTAAAGCCTGGTAAAATATCATGGTCCAAGAGAAATAGTGGCGGAAACCCAAAATCTAACTTACATTAACCGATAATGTCGAAAAAAAGTACTGTTGGAACAGAATGCAACACTCATTTAAGTATTACAGTTTTGACAAAAACAATACGGCGGGAGCTCCACGGAGGTTAAATTCACACATTAATATAGTCTATGCAAAACAGTAGTGACGCACGTCATCAATATATGCCAGTCGAAATTTGAAAATTCGTTTTAAAGCCAGACAATATTTTCCTTCTCATTTTATTCTATTTAAAACGAGATGAATGTTGTTTGAGTTCGAACATGTAACCGAATGAGCCTGCAAAAGTTGTCCGTTTGTCAAACATCTGCAAAATTTTACAAAATATTATAATTACGGGTTATAAACCGGTCAATGGTTTGTTTTAATAAATTTCAAATCGCCGAGTTTTTTATTGAAAACATTTGCAGGTGCGCCGAATATTAGTACGGGCACGGCTAATAATATATCTCATAAAATAAATGACAATATAACCTTAAATTCACCAAAAAGAAACCTTATGCCAAACAGGTGACGAATCAAAACCAGCTTGATGCTAATTGTATCAGAGATCAAATAAATGAAATGTATGACAACAGTTAATAGTTTTTTCAATCGAAACTTAATTTAATATAATTATTTCAGAGAAAATTCTTAGTCTGGAAAGTATCCATAAAAAGCCAAGTAATGTGCAACTATTTGAGGGATGTAAAACATCCCTTCATACACTGTTGGGTAATAGAGGATTTAAGTGGTGTAAAGGTATCCCAGGAAGGAGTTTATAAGAAATTCCAGACATTGCTTTTAAAGAATACAATTTTTAAAAACATATAACAAAATTAAGAGAGAAATATTATATCAATTTGTATATTTACATGAGACATGGATATTTCATAATGGTACATTGGATCACTCATGGCAAGATGATAATATATATTGTGTAAAGACAACAAAAGTTGATGGAACAAGGTAAGCGGTGGAATAATTATCGATTAGGTTTTGTTAGTCATAAGGTTTATTAAAAATTCATTGCAGACCAATCGTTCTTCATGCTGTAAACAGGAATGTTTTAAATCCTGGTGCAGAATTAGTGTTTTCTTCTAAGTCCACGTGTGACTACCATTGAGAAGTTAACCATAGCATAGCTTTTAAAGAACTTGGAGGATCTATCAGTTATTGTTATGGACAATGCATTATATCATAGTACACTGGTGGACAAGGCAAGTGCATCAACAAATTCTGCAATTAAGGAATGGCTTGAAGTGCATAAAATAAGTTTTGAAGAAACCATGTTAAAGAATGAACTATTTAAAATTTTTACTCGGTAAATATAAACAAAATATTTAATTGAATTTTATATAATTGACTTTTTCCGAAATAAGCTTGTGAAAAGATACATGGTACAAGAGATGAACAACAAACGAGGTAATTTGTTGACAGTTTCGTGTAATTCATGTAAAAGACAGGAATTCATAATGAACAACATCACATATTCGGCTTCGTACTACTTTTTGATTTTTTGATGGTATTATTCTGTTATACTATTTTTATTAACAAGTTTGTTATTAATGATTTACTGAACATTAACAAACAAATTACTTACCAATCACGTACGTTGTGTACTTAATATTTTGTTCATCATAATATTGACTTTAATTAGCTTTAATTAAAATTGAGTTGATTAGAGAAACTAATTTATGTACTCTAAATATTTATGTAAAGATTAAGCGGAACTATTTTGCATCCCCATTCTAATGGCCAATGCAATTTCTAAGATTAAATAAACAGCTGCTAAGTAAAATTAATGTAATGCAATTCCAACTCATTTGCTTCGAATCGAAATAAAAGAAACGCTTCCTTCGTTTCGGTGAAATAATTCGGTTTAAAATTCTAAATAGATTACGGAGATAATGAATTAGCATGAATAATTAAACCCTCTAGTTGAAAAAGAATATTTAATTAACACAATTAATATAAGGCATTTTTATTTTTAGAATTAACAAATATAATTTTTATCAATGAGTTGAAGATTATTATAGAATAGTTGTTGTTAATACACGATTTCATTTAGTATAATTTATGGAAGAATATAATATTTTATAGAAAAAAATGGAATATAAAGATAGAAATCGATAATGTAAATAGAAACGACACATAAAAGAAGGTCTGAGAATAAAAGTATAATGAAGGTATATAAAGTGCTACTGAAACTTGAAAGAAAATGACAGATATCTTGCAAATGTGGATATAGAGGTTAGATTCACTACCCAGCAATTTAAACAACTTTAGAAGATAAATACTATTCATAAAAATTAATTAAACCTATTATAGTAATCTACAAATATAGTAGTAAAATACAATGTATCGGTTTCACTACTGCTTCTCAATAATGTTAAATCTTTGAATTGGGAAATTCACCCAATATAATATTTTATTCAAAGCATTGTCTATAGTTATTTGAATCCTTGAATGTATAGTCCTTGAATTAGCGATGTAAGATGGTTGGAACCATAGAGTAAATAGAGATTCATCTTTGTCACTCATTCATTTATCACTCTTTACTTATTTCAGACGATATTCTTGTCAGTCACATGTAATTTATTTGTACACAACATACAGGAATGTTACATTTAGCCTTTTTTTAAATAGTTTCGTGACTAATTAATATTGCTGGTTCTAAAAAGTTTTGTGTATTGAAACCAAAGAAAGGAGATACGGAGAGATTGCTAGACAGAATCCAGCTATATTTGAAAAATATATTTATCAAGTTATTATCAGAATTAAGCATAAAATTAAAAGGTGAACATGATCATGCATACTACAGAAATTTTTGTGACGAATTTAAATTTACGTTTCTTTCGCGAGATGTGTATATTATATTTATATTTACATACATATTTCTTTATATATTTTGATTTGATTTTAATTATATATTTTGATCACCATATCATGTTTGAATTGTTTAGATGTTATTTGACAATTTTGCGAAATTTTAAACATAAAATTTCTTTCGGAAACAAAATTTAGTTATATCGGTTCAAAAAGTTTTGTCGGAAAAAATTATTCATATTTTTTCGGCATTCTTATTTCGTATTCTACCAATGTTTTTTCAATAATTCCATTTTTAAAACAAACAAAAAAGATCATAATACATGAAAATACTTATTAGTAATGAAATCTAGAGAGATCTAGGACTACTTGTATTTACTACATGGTAATACAGTTCATACAGAATCAAATTTGAACATGTAATCAATTAAACCTTCGCAAAATTAAATTAAACAAGAAAAGTAAAATGAAAATAATTTGAACTTGCATACTAGATTTAACATGCTCTGGTATGATCAGAATATAGGGAGGTGCTTAAAATGAAAGCGAATGAATTGTTTTTTTTTAATATATTTTGTCTCCTCCAAAGTACTTGTCGTTGGATACAATTCATTCATGCCAAATATTTTTCTAGCTTCCAAAATCGATCGAATTACAACTTAAATTGTTCCAAGTTGACGTCCTCCAAGATCCTTTGAGTATAGGTAAAAGTCAAATAGAACCATGTCAGACGAGTTGAGCAGTTTCTAAATGATTTACGTTTTTCTTTTTTGGTGAAAACTAGTGAATACGGAATACTGTGCGTGAGATATATAAAAATAGGAAATAATCAGTCTATAACGACAGCCTATTCATGACTTGAGGCTGCGTGATAGAGACTGTTTAAAGCCCAGTCAGATAATATTAGCTGCTAAATAAGCGCATGTAATTCAAATTTAAATTAAAATTTAGACACATCCTATAGCTTTTGTTCGTTTTTGGGGTTTTACTCGATTTTTTATTATTACATGTGAAGAAGTAATATAAAATTGTCCATAGGTAATGATTACTCATTTCAGAATATCAACTGAAATAAGTTTTATAAAATTATTTACTCTCCAAGGTAACATGTTTAAAATGCATTAACTTGTTGACAAGGTTTGAAAAGGTTACAAGGCAAAAGTGATTTTATAGTTTTAGATGCATGTTATCATTTAAGTTATTACTAATTGCATAAAATTTTAGTACGCTTATTCTGTTACTGCTCGTTTCACTAAAAATAATTGTACTGTAGTTATAAGCCAGTAGTAGTTCAATCTAGTAAATAAGCTAGACGGAATAATTTAACTAATGTTTACAATACATTTTTGAAATGTAAAAAAGGGAACATTATTCTTTTGAATGATGATTTTTTAAATCTGTTTTTTGTTGCTGAATTCTTAAATCGAGATTATAAAATGTTGCAAAAAGGTATCGAATGCGTTTTATTCTATCGTCAGACAATAAATGCACATAAATACACAGGTAACATTGGTTAATGAAATTTCTAGAAAATGAAAATCAAATACAACAACTAACAATATAAAGCTATCTCTAAAGTTTTGTTGAATGATTGTGCCTATATTCTCAGCTTTAAAAAGATAACTTTACTATGAAATGCACCTGGTATATAATTTCCGATGAAGAACATGAAAAAAATTAAATTTTTCTTTGTGTTTCCTTAATTTGGTTCATTGCACAATACCTTCAAATATAACAAAAACACCCACAATTTTGAAAATCCGCAACAATTCGTTATTTTTAATACGTTTTATATTTGCCCCTTAAATGTATTATTTATAAATTTTTCTGAAGTTTTTAATAATGGCGTTATAATGTGGCGTATAAAAGATGTTTTTCTAACTCTTCTTTAAGAGCAAAATAAATACGCAGAAAATAATTCCTTTCATTCCACCCGTTTTTTTATTATCGTCTTATTTTTCGACGGTCTTTAAATTGATAACTTAACATCGTTTTTACCTCAGAAAACAAGCGAGCTCCCCCACTTACCGGCCTCAATACGGTTAGAGAAGGAATAGCAACAGTTGCCATTCACATTTATTTCCTCGTTTCTCTTTAAGTATTTCTCTGAAATTCTGCTCCGGTGGAGCTGGCAGAATATCCGGAATTAAAAGATCACAGACATCCGAGATAAAAATATGTTGATGGCAGTTCGGCCTCTACAATTGTGTCAGATAGCTTTTAATAGATTATATAATATTTGGTAATGTTTGTCATTGAGTAAGTGAATTAGTTCTAAAAATACTTCTTGAATAGAACGTTTGAGGTATAACATATATTAATGAAGAATATATGAAATATGTTCATTTAGCTTATTGGTTTATTTAGCAGGTCGGCTTATTTAGATATATTAATATTATTAAATATAAGTGATTTTATTTAAATCAATAAGTTCTCACAAATATATTACACTGTGATAAAAATAAGTAGTTCATAAGAATTATGGTTTTTGCTGTCGTGAATTTCTTGAGTCAAGTCACCGAGGTAAATGTTATTTCAGTTTCATACATCATTTCCGACAAGATACGAGTGTAAAGAGACTGAAATTATCTTCTTCTTCAATCTTTGAACCAACGACCTTCCAGTCTTTCAATCTCTTCGGGGTCGTCCTGGTGGTCGTCTGGCTAATTGTTTACATCTCTAGCTATTTTCGCCACTCTGTTGTCTTTCATTCTAGAGATCTGTTCGATCTAAAATTTTATGCGTGTCCGGATGCTACCACATCGTCTGTCGTGTATCCCTCGCGAATATCTCTGTTATCTAATAAATATCTTGTTTCTTCTTAGGTATCTTAATGTATTTTCCGTGATTGCTCTTAACACTCTCATTTCGTTAGAGGCATCCTTTTTGTTTTAGCTATGTCAGCTCGTGCTTCAGCTGAGTGTGTCATGACTGGCCTTACCTATGTCTTATAAATTCCTACTTTGCTTGCCATTAACATGTATTTGTTTGTCCAAATGGTTGGTCTTAAGTCACCCGCTATCCTGGCTGCCTTATTAATTGGGCTTTTCATACTGTTCTTGAGACCTCCATAACACAATATTGCTGTTTACAGGTTGTGTTTGCAACTGCGGGGAAATTACCATGCTTTTTGTTATAGAGGTCGATATTGCTATATGAAAAATTACAGCCTATTTCTTAAAAGCCTATGGTAACACTATAAGCCGTCCCTTGTCTGCGAATCATGTTACATAATCAGAGTAATATATGATGGTATATTTGAGTATTGGAGAGCGTGTCTTCCCAACCTATATCCGTATGTTCTTTACGCACTTGCTCTATTATCCTGTCCATTATAATGTTAAGGAATAGAACCACCGCTATCGTCCTGCCTTACGCCAGTTTTTACAATTATATCATCTATTAGCATTGTTCCTATTTTGATTGTCGTAGAGTTCCTAGTGTTTAATTTTTTGACAGTATCTACTGTATTTAGATGTATTTTTCCCGCGTTTCTTTCGTCTCTGTCGAATGCTTTAGTTAAGTTTAGAAAACATAAGTGTGCTGGCATGTTATTATATCACATTTTGAAAATTTGAAAACACTTACAATCCGTTTGTGTTTTATTTTAATAGTATGGCAATTTTTTTTTATGACAATACTGAATGCTTAGTTCTGATTTTAAAAATATCGAAACTCTTAAAATAAAACGAAAACGGATTGGTGGTTGGTTGAAGAGCTAAATATCATAGTTCATTGTTTATCGTAGAAAATAGTGGAAAGATTAGAGTCACTTATCAGAGTTCATATAATTTCTTCTACAATAATTTTTTCAATTAATTGCATTTTTAGGTTTCTTCACTAAATTAAGTATCCGTATAAACTAACATTTTCCAGTTCACAGCTCGAGTATTATTACCAGCATCATATAATAACTTATAACTTATCGTATAAAAGTCGATTTTTTTAAATAAAAACAGGAGCCCCTTAAAATAACACCTACATAGAGAAAGGCTACAAAACAAAAGAAATATAAATAAGTAGGATGTATGAGAACAAGGCATGCTCGGTGAGCGCATTCATTATACATACCAATCAAGATGCACGTGTTATTGTGACAGTTTCGTTAACAACTTATTAATTTTAACTATGATCAACAAGTGATCGAAATTCGATCTAATGTATTAAGTTTATTATGTTTTGTAGTGGACTGAAATTTATTTTATTATTTTATTAACAGACGAACACTTCAAAAACTTATCTAAGTTTCAGAATAATTACCAAAATACTGTATCTAATTCATAATTTATTTTATTTGCCCAATGAGTTCCATCGTTAATTTTTCTCCATTACTCCACCCATAAAACATATTACTTTAACGTTCGCATCCTTTCGTCCTTCATATTTTCCGCCTAAAATACCATATATAATCAAATCATTTTTGTCATGGATATCATATATTGATAACTTTTTAATTTTTTAAAATTTTTTAATAGAAAATAAATTTTTTGCCTTGATCTTAAATGAAAATGCAAAATTAAATGCATTATTTTACATTATTTATCACGTTCTTCCACTTTTAAAGCAATATCTGTCGTATTATCAGGAGGTTGCTTATTCTGTAATATTTGTAAATTTTTATATATTTTTTCAAGCTGCTAAAAGTGAGACTCTTCAAATAAAAGGCAAATGGATGGTTGGTGTTTTCAAATGTGTTTTATCTACTATACTAATAAACTGCCTTTGGATACAGTGAATTTGAAGTATAGGGAATAAATTAACAGGAAACCCTTGGAAGTCAGGCGGAAACACCAACAGACAGTTTGGCAAATACATTATTTTATATTTTGCCACGATATTAACATATTCTCAGACGTTTAATTCTTGAAGATTCTTGAATTATTTAATTTTGGGAACTTACAAATTGGATTTATTATTCATTCAATTATCATGTAATAAATACGTTGATGTCAAGAATTATTCCATATTCTTCACTACATTTAATCTGTCTAGTTCTGGTTAGTTTGTTTATTAAATATCAGAATTTATATACATCTGAACGTGCCTAAACATTGAATTAGGATTGTTTTTAGTTTACTCTAATGACACCTAACGTAATCTTACCTTAAATACGTAAAAAAGGAGGAATTTAACACTTTCGTACGTACAAAAAGACTGTACTGTTCTATAACATAGTATTAAAATGATATATAATAGTTCGTCACTTTAAAAGACGCTATTTTAAAATTATGGATGCTTATAGGACTTGGCCAATTCTTGTGATTGATTTGATGGTAAATTTCATATATACGTGATTATTCGTACTCTTAATTTCCTTTGACAATAATTTCTTAAGATGATACTTTTGACTAATATTTATTTATTACTATACTTTTGACAAGAGCAAACAAATTATGATAATATATTATCAATAAGTGCTAAAATAAATATAGTTCCGGTTTAAAATAAGATAAGTAATCTAACATTAGGTAGCCTTACTGCTATGTTATGCGATAAATTACACGAAAAATCATTTTGGCACATCGAAATAATATAATATTATAATCATTTTTCTGCTGTTGAACCTATTAGGAATGTTTCCCAATAAAATTTGCAACTCTAACGAATACAGTGAAGATGAATACCCTACACGTAATGATATAGTTACTCTAATTATTTATATTTTTGGTTTGATTCTAGCTAATTTATTACCTTAATAATTCTACTAACGCAATATACTAACGTAATAGTGAACTAATATTTATGAAATATATATTTTGAAACCTTGTGAATAAAATTTTAAAGAAATATCATAGAATAGAATAGAAACTCCTAATAAAGTAAAAAATATTATAAATTGTTTGTTATTTAAGAACATAGAAAAATTTTATATATTTATATTAATAAAAAATTAAAATATGCGATTATTTAATACGACAATTAATGAAACATGTGCGGAAATTTCCTTTTTTTTTCGCCCGTTTGGATTTCTGCTAACATCTTTACCAGATTCATAATACGGGGGTTAAATTAGGGAGTCTAATTTAGCTTTAACATTTTCTTATGAATTTGAAATTTGGGAAACACACAAGATTGGAACACAGGAAAAGTGTTCTTGGTTAAAAATTGATAATACTCGAATTGTTTCTGGAAACCCAGTGCATCATTAGATTACATGTAATTGTAAATTATTAACTTAATTTCAAATTCATCTTCTAACAGGTCAACTGAAAAGTCCCCTGTTTCACCAAGACAATGCACCGTGTAACAAGTCAGTAAAAACGATGGCGAAAATCCATGTATTGGGCTTCGAATTTGCTTTCTCATCCACCGTATTCTCCAGATCTGGCCTCCAGCGACTATTTCCTTTTCTCCGACCTCAAAAGATTGCTTGCTGGAAAGAAATGTTCGTCGAATCAAGAGGTGATCACCGAAACTGAGGCCTATTTTGAAGCAAAAAAACAAATCGTATTACAAAAATGGTATCAAAAAGTTAGAGGGTCGCTATAATCAGTGTATCACCTTTGAAGAGAATTATGTTGAATAAAAAAAAATAATTTGCCAAAAAATGTGTTTTACTATGGCAGGCCGGGGACTTTTCAATTGACCTGTCAGATAGTATCGTGTACTACTGCATAACTAATGTAACTATTAAACAACCTATCCTAACTATTAATTTCCATTTTTTCGACATATTTCTACATAAAACATCAGTATTTCTTTTAGTATTATTGAGTTATTCAGTATATAGAGACGGTATTAATAATACACTTTTGACATGCATTACATTTGTTATTTCATTTAAAAGAATATTTTGTGAACTTATGGTAATATTGCTTCGTTATATCCAAATTGGTTTCAATGATTTTAAAATGGTGATTTTGATGATGAACATTATAGAAAATGCTAGAGGAGCAAAAGCGTTTGAGTACAATAAATTCTAAAACTTATAGGACGAAAACTCTACAAAGTATTTCAATAACAGACTCTCAAGTTTTCATACAGATTAACTAACATTTAATAAATCAACTAATTCTGGACGTTTACCTACGATGAGAATGATCCAAAAAGAGACAAATGATATACACCAATTCTCGCTAGTCACAAAAAATTAAAGAAATTGTTACAAATTGACGTATTGTTATAAAAAAAAGTAACAATAGCGAGTGATAGACGGTCTTCTTCCTTTCACATGGCAACGCTCTGCCACACGTTGTAAAACTTGTGAAGAATACTCAGCAGCTTAAATGGCTCCAAGTTCTGCTACATCCAGCGTACTCACCAAACATAACACAGATGGCAATATGGAATATCTAGTAAATGGTTCTGAAATATAGAAGAAGTGCCAAATGGAGCAATGATTGTATCTCTGCGAAACAAACTCTCGTGCCGAACAAACATTCTTTCGATATAGAATCATGTTACCAAACAGATAGGAAAATGTCATAGAAAATGATAGACATACTTTGATTAATATATATTGTACTAAGTTATCTCAATAAATATCTTTTATTAAGTTAAAAGCAATCTTAATAATTTAACCCAATTTAGATTACTATACGCAAGTTCACAAATGATATTATGAATGTAATTGTAGATAATGAAAGAGCTATGTTAAAATCAATACGTTAAATCATACTGTCAGTTCAAAGTTATCTCCAGAGTAATTTTGCTGTATGCATTTTGCATCTATAGTATTCTTCTTGGAGAAAACACGAAATCCTGGATATGATAAAAACTTTTAAAATTGTGCTGGGCTATCCATTGAAAATTTAGTCAGTGAAAGATATACAATCTTAAAAATCCGTTAGAAATAATTGATTATACTTAATTATATTTTCGCTTTTCTTTAGTTCCTAAAAATATTGTTAACAAACTTATATTATTATTACTTGTTATTATAAATAGACTGAAGGGTAATATGTAGCCATCTCTTCTATTTTACTTTTAACTAATGTATTCTTTATTAATATTGATCCATTAAAATTACATATTTAATTAGTTGGTATTATATTCCAGAAAAAATACATATTTATTTAAATATCTTAATCACAAAACTGATTGAAAATATTGAGTTAATAAGAAATTAATAAGATAATATTATCAATCCCAAAAAATGAGAAATGACGTGTTAAAAATGTTAACTTATAATTAATCAGACCAAAATATTCCCCTTAGACATTCGCATTAAACCGAATTTATATTCAAGAAGAATTCCCATCAGAAATCATATTTTCTAGATTATACAGATCAGCGCTTCAGAATTTATGAATATTCTTTGTATCCATTTGCGCATTTTCCGTAAATAAAACAATTTATTAAAATTTCAAACATTTATGTATCTGTTTACCTGTTCTTAGATCTGGATTAAAAGGACGTTTCTCCCTTTGATATCAATCATTTTATTACGTGAATTATTAGTGCGGGCAAACTTCTTACCCAATTATCCGAAGTAAACTTTTTACTCAAACGTCGCATTGTTTTTGTCAGTATATCAATTGTTTGTAAATATTTCAATAGGGTTGTATTATTTATAAAGTAAAAATTAACTTAATAAGACTTAATAGGAATTTTAATATTTTTTAATATACCTACATTTTTAGCATTTCATATAAATACATTTTCGTAATGAAATATCACTATAATAACTCTAGTAGTACACTTCTTCTAGTGTACGGCTATAATGGAAGTCATGGTAAAGGACGAAGAGAACAAACGCGTTTTATGGTATTGTGCTAGGTATTGTGTAATCTGAGTAAGACCGGATTTCTTCTGGGGTGGGCTCTATGTTGACCACTGGTCAGTCAGTAGGCAAATGGTCGTTGTTCGAAGCTCATGGTAAGCAGTAGTTCCAATTCAGGTAAGCCGCTATTTGGTAAAAATAAAATAAAAATATAACAGAAGAAAAAAATAGAATTTACTATTGACAAAAAAAATGCTTTTTCCAATTCCAATTTCTTTTAAGAATTATTATTGCATGTTTCGAAAATGTTTCGAAGATGCGTCAAGAAGACTAAAATACATTATGATATAATTAAAAAATTTGACTTGCTAATAGTGACAATGAAGACAGAATCAACTTGGCAAGACTTTAACTTTAAAAATAGTTATCACAAAGAAGTATTAGAATTTAAAAACTTGAGATGATTTGCTATTAAGCGAGAGAGACTCTCTCTTTCATTGTTGAATAGAATTTCATTCATTGAACGACTAGCTTTGCCAAGCACAATGAGGTAACTTTCTGTGATATTATACATATTATGATGAACACTTAAACCTATGTATCCCAGAATATGTTACAACTGTCAAAAATATGATAGGCTGTACAATATAAATGTCAATTTGTTAAGTTGGACACACAATGCAATTTTTCCCAAAAAATACAAATGTCCGTTATTGTTGAAAACTCCTTCTAAGGTTTATTACGTATTTGTTATTTGACTAATATTTTACACAGTTGCATCGGTTATATAAATATCGTTGACTTTATTAACGAAACAATATATTTCGGTTTGTTTTGGATTTTAGTAAATTGTGTTATTTATGTAGAGTTCATAAACAAAAAAATATTTATTTGAAATATATGGTCTGAAAACTGATATTTGAAAAACCTATTTTTGTTATAAATTTTGTCTATATTGAAACATTACATTATTTTTTATTTTATTATTTTTAACAAAATATTGGTAACGGGAGCATTCTGATTTAAACCCTTTTTTTTTGACAACTTTCCCCGGCTGCTTAGTTAATGTGTAGTAGTGAATCCGTATTTCATTCGTTGTTGTATCAAAATTTAATGACACATTTTTGGGCACTGAGTAAGTAATGAAGGGCACTGACCCTTCATTACTTTATGACAATTGATATTTCAAATAAATGTAGATATTTGTAATAGGTATATTAATTGAAAAATATGAAGTGAAAATATATATATACATACATATATATATATATATATATATATATATATATATATGTATATATATATATGTATATATATATATATATGTATATATATATATATAGATATATGTCAACATATGAGAGATGATAATAACTATGTGCTAACGGTAATTTCGAATGGTTTTCTCATTTATCAAGTAAACATTTTTCAAGAATATGACAGAAATTGCTGCTAACTTCTTATGGTAAAACATACTTTGTAAATGTATTCAACACTATAACTTAAAATTTATTAATAAAACAAAATTCTCATTTTATTCTATTTAAAAATAAATAGAATTTTAGAGAAATTCGATCATGTAACCGAAAGAGCCCGCAAAATTTTGTCGCAAACGTCTGCAAAATTCTTCAAAATAGTATAATTACTGGTTATAAACCGGCAAACGTTGTTTTAACGCTTTGTTTTAATAAATTGCAAATCGCTGGGGTTTTTATTGAAAATATTTTTTGCGTGTTGCAGCTGCACTGAATATTAGTACGGACACGGTCACTAAAATATCTCAAAAAATAAAAAAAAATATAACCTTAAATTCACCAAAGATAAACCATACTTAGACGAAAGAGGTGACGAATCAACATCAGCTTGTTGTTAACTGTATCACTCGAAACATAATTTTATACAATTATTTCAGAGAAAATTGTTAGTCTGGAAAGTATCCATACAAAGCCAAAACATATACAGCTATTTCAGGGATGTAGAACATTCCTTCATACAGTGTTGGGTAATATAGGATTTAGGTGGTGTAAAGATAACCCACGAAAGGGTTTAATGGAACTTCCAGATATTAAAAAGAGTTTTAAAAATAATACAATTTTTAAAAACAGATATCAAAATCAAGGAAGAATTATTGTATAAATTTATATACTTAAATAAGACATAAATAGTTCAGAATGGTACATTGGGTTGCACACAATACACAATGGTACAATATACTGTAAAGACAAGAAAAGTTGATGGAAAAAAATAAACGTTGGAATAACTATCGATTAGGTTTTGCTAATTATAAGATTTATTAATAATTCGTTGCGGGCATATAGTTCTTCATGCTGGAAACAGGAATTATTTTATTCCTGGTGCAGAATTACTGTTAAATTAGTGTTTTTCTTAAGTCCAAGGGTGACTACCATGGAAAAATGAGCCATAATAGCAATAATTTGAAAATCAGCTTTTAAAGAACTCGGAGGAACGAGGAGGAGTTATTGTTATATACAATGCACCATATCTACTATATATATAATTCACTGGTGGGGAAAATCCCAACAAGTGCATCAACAAAGGCTGTAATTAAGGAATAGCTTAAAGTTCATAAAATAAGTTTCGACGAAATCATGTTAAAGAATGAACTGTTTCAAATTGTTACTCGCTATATATAATATATATGAAATATTTAATTGCATTATAAGTAATTTACTTATTTAGAAATAAGCCTGAGAAAAGTAGAAGTACATAGTAGATCAGATTACTGAACGTTATAACCACAGTGTATTATGTATTCCTCCCTATCACTGCGCATTTAATCCAATTGAGTTGATATGGAGTATTGCAATAGGCATTTAGTTCGAGAAGGATATTTAAACCAGAACTGGCTGGATTTTTGGAAAGAGGCATTGTCGAAAATAACACCTTCGGTTTGTGTGAGCTCGATCAGACACATTAAAGAAGAAATTAATAAATGGTAGAATATTGAGCAAGTTTTTGGTAGATTGGAAATAAACAGCTAAGATATTAACTGATTAGTGTTTCTGAAGATGTCAGTGACTGAATAAAACTTAATGAATGTTGGTTTATGCTTACAATTACCAAGACAGGGTAGTGAAAGAGGAAGCAACTATAGGTCAGTATACAATTAATATAATTTAATTGTAGGAAATTGTATTATAGTGTGTGAAAGCTTTGTGTGTATTATTGTTCGGAATATACACGAAAATTTGTTTAACATGTATGAGGAGAGAAACAAAAATAAGTGTTTTACAGATACGGCAAATGCATTATGGAGAATGCAGTGATTAAATATAGTTTTATCCAGAAAAATGTATACAGGTAGTAACAGGTCAAAGTAAAGAGAAATATGGTAATATCATAATGACTTTACAAGGATACATTGCATCGAAAGAAACAAGAACTAAGCGTAAAACATAAATATGCCCTCTAATTAAAGTAAAATACATTACTCAGACATACAATTGTTAATTAGATGGATTAGGCGTTCGAGAGATTCCACTACATAAAAAAAAAACGGGTAGAACCCTACCTAAACTAGTGTGGAAAAAGTTTAATGTATATATAATGAAACAATTCTAATTTATAAATTATTGTGGTTGTATAATTAAGTGTAGTTTTAAGTTATTCGATAATATATGCATTAGATGTACTATAATGCTAAAATAAATTATAATACGTAACATTTTTGTTTCATTAATTTATTTATATTAAAATTTTGTTATATGTCAGAGCCAAATTGTTCTAAAACTCAGAGTTGCCGCAACAACATTGGGACACTTTGACAGGTCAACCGTGTCACTAATGTTTTGAACAGACTATATGTTATTATTTAGTCACAAATATAGTGCGCGAGAACTTCAGTATCACGGAAAACTGTCAACGAAAAGTGAACTGATTTAGGTCGCCGAAGTCAATTAAATAGGCAACAAGCTACCTCACCTATTAGCCGCACTAATAAAAAGAAGTAATGAAATAAAGTGGATAGGGTTAGAATATAAAGAGGCTTCATAGAACATTAGATCCTCACAGTCATAATGTTATCATTAGACCTGACAAAATTATTAATTTATTCACCGAAAATGGATACTTTTTTACATTATATCACTTACTCTGGCAGTAGAAAAAATTACTCGTTATGGAAAGCAACTTGGATGAGGACGTCGCTACGTAATCAACGAAGAACTACACGATGACCTCGGAATCAAATAGATACACGAAATAATCCAAGATTTCACCTGAACCCATGAAATAAAGTTGCTAAATCACAGCAACGTGGAAGCAATATAGCTACTGGGCAACACGCAGTAAATCAGAAGCTTGAAGCCGAACCAAACCACACGAATTAGTTTAGTGTGTAAATGTATTCTTAACTTTAGCCAAAGTAGTTTAGTTTCATTTTAATTTCAGAAATATATACTGATGTATTAATCAAGTATTTGTGAATTAATATTATACTAAGCATATCGACTGTATAATGTAATTAATTAAAATAAAAATATATTACTTACACTATCTTGAACTAGTGAATTGATAAATGTTGAAATTACAAAAAAAATTGACTCATATATGTTTTATCAAGATTGCAATATCTATAACATAAAAAAATAGAAATCTCACGGTATAGGCGACCTTGAGGAAATGTTTTGTTTAATTCAATCAACGGTAGCTCTGCGATCGCAAATTCTGATTGGCTAGTTTAAATTCCTGGTGCCGCCACTAACATGGAACGTGATTGGTCGATCAAATTGTGGGAAGTCAACATTTTATATGGGCGTCCATTTCTAAATTTGTTGTTTGAAGGTTTTGGTTTTTGTTTAGATCAAGAAATCTTCGTTTTACGTTGTGCATAATTTCTGTTTTACATTAATTATTATGGAGTAATAATATTAAAATTGATGACAATGCGTCCGTGTAGTAAAGGATGTAGTGTACCTGGGTGACAATCTACTACGGAAATTATATATCGTTTTCCAAAGAATGATCTGGCTCCTTTCCAAAAATGGGTTGGTCAAGTAAATAGTAAAAAGTGGTAAGTTACCTGGATAAACCATAATGCAAATATATCAACATCATCGTGTCTGTCACAGACATTTTAGTGAAAAAATTATAATTACCCTTCCTTCACGAACAGGTATTAGGATAAATGCATATCCAACATTGTTTTTATCAGGTACAAATAAAATAATCTATCTAATACATGTTTATTTATATATTGTTTGTTTACAGAAAATCAAAACCTACTTATAAAGATCTTTGTGGTAATAAAATTCAATTAATCTACCAAGTTGCTCTAATGCTGTCAGTGTAATGTCTCTACATAAAGAAGTCTTACATGAAGGTAATAATTAAGATAACTGGATAATTAGTAATAATAAATACTACTTTTAATTGTAAAATATCCCTAAAATATTTGTAATACTAAACAAACCTTAACCAAGATTGCTTAGAGAATTTTATTGGATCTATTAGAGGTCATGGAGGTAGAAACATCATCCTTCACCTAGTATGTTCGGGAAATCTTTAAAAGGGTTCATCATCACATCAATTTTTTCACATCATTCTCTCGGAGAAAATTGTGAAGAAAATGAACATGTTAGATAACTAATATTCTTTTTTAACGGGAGATCTAGTACCACTTGAGGTTGTTAAATCACCAGTTGAGCCTATATTTTCAGTTCAAGAGAACTTTGCTCCGGGAAAAACTTGAGTCTAATATTGTATTTTAGCCTTATTTCAGGCTATTTAACAAAATTTCTGAAAAAGAGGCAACGTGCAATATTTGTCTACATTCTATATTAAGTAGTTCCACAGACTAAATACTCTAAAATCTAAATATCTTTAAAAAACACATACATTTTTAGTGTTTCAACTGTCCAATCCATAATGATTTTCAAGACCAAATTTTAAAAGTTATTATGAGGTGTGATTGTATTTTTGGTTTAATGAAGTTAATACAATATCAACAGGGAAGGATTTAAAGTTTACCTTCAATATATCAAGATAAATTAAAACTCTAAGAGATCCCATAAAATTGAGGGCGCTAAACAAGTATGAGAAGGCCTTATAGAAGAATTATAGATATTTTAATTTTGCCTAGAATAGAGTTCATAATTGTTTTTATTTGCATTTTTATAGTTTTTTTTTTGCTTTTTGTTCATATAAATTTATATTATTTAGATTTAAGTATATTTGTATAGGATTTTATTTTAATAAATTAATTTTAAAAATTAAATTTTATTTTCATTTAGATGCTATTGGCCAATAAATGTGAAGTTACAAAGTAATCAGGCGAAATAGCAGACCAATCAAAGCAAAGTATTTTCCTTACAGGTTTCTACATAACTATTTTAAACTAGCCAATCAAATTCACGTTATCAGCGCCGCCAATGATTGAAATAAACGAAACATTGCCCCACTTCTTACCATTGGAGTTGCACACCTCTGGTCTATAATCATTGGTGGCATATAGGGGTCAAATAGCAAATTTGATAAGTAATAAGTACACGGATATATATATATATATATATATATATATATATATATATATATATACATTTATTTATATTAGTTAGTTTACAATTTTATATTATAATGTTAGATTTGCTACGCTTAAGGTCATCAACGATACCAATTATTAACAGTGATATAAAAACATTTAATTTGTGTCAACCATATCCAAATCACTGTCTCATCATACGGTTTGCCAATAAAACATATTATAAATGTGAACAGTACATGATATTCTCATGTGCAAAAGGAAAAATGTAAATTTGCGAAATCAAAATAAAACACCATTTAATTAATAATTGCAACTAATTGTTAAACAACAATTAACATCAATCATTTTTTAGTCTTGATTCTTAAAAAATATGTTAGTGTTTCGACAAAATAATTCATAACTAAAAGCAAAGGGATTTAACATAATTCATGCCTTCTATGACAAAATGATTGTTTTTATGAACTTATTCAATAAATAGGAATTACTTATAATTATTGCCTAATGTAATAAAAAATAAAAAATCTGAAAAGGTGAAATATGATTATAAAATTTTGTTTTAAATTAAATAAATGTTTTAAAATTATTCAATATTTTATATTTGATATAATTTCCTTTTACCTTTTAGGATTCATTAGGAATTTGTTCAAATTGGACTAGATTTTATTCAAGCATATCTTTCAAATATTGACCTATAAATTAAAAAAGTACATTTGGAACCACTTTTAGGTTGAAGTTTCGCTAAAAGGCTACTAGTATATATCATTTCCTGGAAGTGTTAACATAAAAATTTGAAGTTACTGAAGTACCTTCAAATTTTTGAATTTGGACCGAGTAAATCACATGGGTTGGAAGTCCTACTATCTTACTTCAATTTGAAAAAATACAGCTCAAGGTCATAACACGCTGTGTGAAGCTTAGTGCAATCATGCTTAATTGATTTGAGTCGGATACCGTCTAAAAATGGCTGAAATACGAGCAAAAACATAACAATGTTATTTTCAGCATGGCAAATCTCGACAACATGTTGTAAAACCAGTGAAAACATACTACATCCATTGAATTTACATTATTATTCTACTATTACATCCTCCATTTTATTCAGAACTTGTTTCGGTCGATTTATGGATATACTCAAAATATACACCATCCTTTGATAGTGTGAGATGGAGTGGAATCAATACATTCTTCCCACACCATAAAGACATGATTCCGATTTTTCATAATAAAATATCAAATTAAAAATATCCTTTCAAACCAATTTATAGGCCTTAGTTTTTGTACACTCGTACAGAGATTATCGCAAATAATTACTATTTTTGGCATAAAAATTCAAACCGTAAAATTACATGTTCGAATTATACTGCGTTGAAAATTATCCTTTGACAAAGTTTGATCTCGTTTGGCTTATCGCTTTATAGCAACTGTACTAGTCATTTGCATAAGTAGCTTGCCGGTTTTATGTTACAAAACCATCCAATTATCCATATTCATTGATTTCTATAACCTAATTTTAGATTCTACTATTTCTGTATTCCTTTAGTGAATTCATATGTTCTTATAAATAATATTCTAAAATTAATATTAATTACTCTCAAAATATCCTAGAAATATGTCTTATTATTTTAATAACCAGTTCACAATATTTTATCTAAAATATACCTATATACACATACAAATAGGCATTTAAAAGCCTATATTGCCCTGTTTATCAGTCCTTTTAGATTATAGACTTTCTCAGCACTTTTAAATCATCGACTGTGCTACTATATTTCAATTTGATCCATGACCGTTTTCCTCTTAGAAACTTTATTCATAAATGTTAACTTTTAGTTTTTTTTTTATAGTTTCTGGTAATAAACTGAGACAAGTGATTTTCGCATGTTTCTTTTGCCGCTAACTTAGCTCATTAAAGGATTTTTCCCGCTATGTTAAACAGTTTATGTAACTTTTGAAATTAGATCTGTCAAGTTCTTATGTAGATGTGAAAAATATTAAACATTTTCTATATATCCACTTTCTCATAAAATAAATATATATCGAAAAGGATAATAAACTACATATTTGATTCCATAGTATGTGACATATAACACGTGCCGTCATCTCAAATTTCTTTTTTTATCTGGATTCAAACCTCCATTGTTTACGAATGGGACCTTAAACGATTAGAAAATCTAACGGCAAGGTAAAATTTTGTCTAATTTTAAAAAGATTTTTTTTTATATCATCTTTATTAGATACGCTTAGTACAATCTTAATTTACAATTAATTTATTACTACTTTTCCTATGTACTTAGATTAATTAATAAGCAAGACGAGTGCGAGAATCAGTATGTATTCCTCATTTATAAAATTATAATTATTTATTAATTATTAACTTATAGCTATAGTTTACACTAATATTACACACTAAATATTCACACAAGTTCATATGGTTTTGTTCGTTTCAATCTCCTGACATCCTGCACGCTGTCCAGCAGTTGTATTGCTTCCACGTTAGTATGACTTAGTAATCTTCTTTCGTGTTTTAAGGCGAAATCCTGCACAACTTCTCAAATCCAGGTTATCGTGCAGTTCTTCATTGGTTACATAGCGATAGGCATTGGTAATCAATCGAAGAACCTTGTTTTGACAGCGCTGTATGACTAACTGATTTGAATTTTTAGTGCAACCCCATATTTGCACCCCATAGGTCCAAATTGGCTTTATAATCTTATATATAAAAATGAATCGCAAAATATGTTCCTAAGCGCATAACTCAACAACGCCTGGACCAATTTGGCCAAATCTTTTTTTAAAATGTTCGTTGAAGTTCAGGGATGGTTTTTACGGCGAAAAATTAGAATTATTGCTGGAAAAACCCTAAAAATAGCCCTTTTTGTTTGAATTTGTTTCGTGTATCAGTTGACAATTCATCTGTCATCTGTCAAAAGTCATCTGTAACAGACAACTTTTTTTTTTTAAATTTGATATGACTTGAACTCAAATCCTTTTAATCCGTACGAATTGTTTTATTTATTTAAAATTTTTTATTTGTTTAAAATTTAATTCAAATTTTAAATAAATAAAACAATTTGTACGGCTTAAAAGGATTTGAGTTCAAGTCATATCAAATTTAAAAAAAAAAGTTGTCTGTTACAGATGACTTTTGACAGATGACAGATGAATTGTCAAGTGATACACGAAACAAATTCGTATATCGTGTTTTGTGCAGAGTGTTTAGTTAGTTAGTGTTTCTTTAGTTCGTGATTAGTGAAAAAATAATTTATATTTGATTCGCGTGAAGCGCGAGCGCGACATTCAACTAATAATCGCGCAAGTTTGAATCCAGCTGCTTTCAGTTACGATGTGTCAATTGACTACAGTAACTACCAATGTGTTGTTATTGGTTCTATGAACTTGGTTTGCTCACACTGTAAGGCATTAAAATACAAAAACGAAGCCAATGGATTGTGTTGCGCAAATGGTAAAGTGAAATTGATACAATTGGATCCACCACCAGAACCATTGTACTCATTGGTTTCAGGAATAGGAACAGATTCTATACACTTTTTGACACATATTCAACAATATAACAATTGCTTTCAAATGACTTCATTTGGGGCAACAAATGCAGTTCGGGAAAATTTTATGCCAACTTTCAAGGTATGTATTATAGCAGTTACTCATAATTATTTTAGCGAACAAAATTTTCTGTCACCAAAGTTAAGATGTGTTACTAATCTTCAATTTCTTAATCATTACGAAATATATCACTTAGTCATCATATTATATGGTGATTCAGTTTCAGTGACACTTTTATTATATTTTATATTTGATAGATATTAGTTATATATAAAACTAAATATATACTTTTTAAGATCAAATATTATTTAAGTTTGATCATTGACAATCCATTAATTTATACCACACCATAATATTTTTTTTATTTACAGATACAAGGGCAAATATATCACAGAGCAGGTTCACTGTTACCAGTGTCAGATAGCGACAACAAATTCCTGCAAATTTATTTTATGGGCAATTCACCACAAGAAATTGATCTGCGTTGTGCACATAACAATTTAGTAAAAAGGTCTATTGTAGAACAATTACAAACTTTATTTCATCAACACAATCAATTGATTATATTGTTTAAAACTGCCCTGGATCTGATGCCATCCGATAATCACAAAATTGTAATCAGAGCTGATAAAACACCTGCAGGTCAACATACAAGACGTTTTAATGCACCAACTATTGATGAAGTTGCTATCGTTGTAGTTGGAGAAAACTTGGAATCCCGTGATATTGTTTTACATCGTCGGAATTTTCAATTACAACCTATAAAGGAAACACACCGCTCATATGATGCACTGCAATATCCCATTATATTTTGGCAAGGTGAAGATGGCTACGATTTATCAATAAAAATGATAAATCCCATTACAGGTAACTAAAATATTAGTTTAGCTATGGCGATAATATCTCAGTCACTATATTATGTATTTTAATTTTATATTTGAATGTTATTAAAACAAAATCTGTTTACAGGTTCTGAAACCAACAAAAAAGTCAGTTCAATGAACTATTATTCATATCGCCTAATGATTCGGGAAAATGCAGATAATCATATATTGAAATGTCGGCGATTATATCACAAATATGTTGATGACATGTATGTTAAAATTGAAACGGAGAGATTAACATTCATCAGGTTGAATCAAACCAAACTCCGATCTGAAGAGTATATTCACCTTCGAGATGCGATTAATACTGATGGAAATGCACAGAATGTCGGTCGGATGACTATTCTTCCAGCAACATACATCGGAAGCCCTCGGCATATGCACGAATATGCTCAAGATGCCATGTCGTATGTTCGTCATTATGGTACAGCAGATTTGTTCATCACATTTACATGCAATCCGCAATGGATAGAAATTAAGCAGGAGTTATTACCTGGGAAATCATCCATTGATCGTCATGATATTACAGCCAGAGTCTTTAGACAAAAGTTGAAATCTTTAATGAATTTCATCGTAAAACATAATGTGTTTGGTGAGACACGCTGCTGGATGTATTCTGTGGAGTGGCAGAAACGAGGATTGCCACATGCACACATTTTGATTTGGTTGGTTGAAAAGATAAGGCCAAATGAAGTTGATGCAGTGATATCAGCTGAAATCCCTAATGTATAAGTAGATCCTGGATTGCATGAGGTAGTTATCAAAAACATGATACATGGTCCCTGTGGAACTCTTAATCAAAATTCACCGTGTATGATGGATGGTAAATGTTCAAAACGATATCCACGGACATTAATATCGGAAACAATTACTGGTAATGACGGTTATCCATTGTATCGTCGCAGATCGACAGCAGACAATGGAAAATCAACAATTGTCAAATTAAATTAACAAGATATTGAAATAGATAATCGTTGGATTGTTCCATATTCACCCATTTTATCAAAGACATTCAAAGCACACATCAACGTTGAATCTTGCCATTCAGTGAAATCGATTAAATACATTTGCAAATATGTAACCAAAGGGAGTGATATGGCTGTGATTGGAATTGGTGCAGAGAATTCTAATGATGAAGTTACCCAATACCAAATGGGCCGCTATGTCAGTAGTAATGAAGCAGTTTGGCGAATATTTTCTTTTCCTATTCATGAGAGACACCCTTCTGTTGTTCACTTAGCTGTGCATTTAGAAAATGGACAAAGAGTGTATTTTACAGCACAGAACGCAGTACAAAGAGCTGCTCAGCCACCATCTACTACATTAACCAGTTTTTTTGAGACATGCCAAAACGATGATTTCGCACAAACATTGCTATATTCTGAAATGCCAAAATATTATACCTGGAATCAATCCTCAAGGAGATTTATACGACGGAAACAAGGAAAACCAGTTCCAGGATATACAGATGTATATTCCACCGATGCGATTGGCCGGATTTATTCAGTACATCCAAGCAATGATGAATGTTTTTATTTACGACTGCTATTAGTCAATGTACGTGGCCCAACATCATTCTAATAGTTAGGAAATGTTGATGATGAATTGTGTGGATCCTACAGAGAAGCCTGTCAACGTTTGCAATTGCTTGAAAATAACGCTCATTGGGATCAAACTCTCAATGATGCTGTAATATCATCACACGCTCATCAAGTACGAACATTGTTTTCTATAATCATATCTACATGCTTCCCATCAAACCCAATTGATTTGTGGATCAAGTACAAAGATTATATGTGTGATGATATTTTGTATCAAATACGGAATAGAATGGGAAATCCAAATATACAAATCAGTGAAGAAATTTACAATGAAGCATTGATTTCAATTGAGGACATGTGCTTGATAATGTCAAACAAACTATTAATTCAATTAGGCCGGACCGCGCCCAATCGTCCAATGCATGACGCTTTTAACCAAGAGTTGCATCGAGAAAGACTGTATGATCTCAACGCTTTGAAAGAATAAATTCAAACAAATCTTCCACTGTTAAATGAACAACAGAAGTATGTATTTGAAACTCTTATGAAAGTAACAAATGATGAAACTGGAGGGATTTATTTCTTAGATGCACCTGGTGGTACAGGAAAAACTTTTTTTATTTCATTAATATTAGCAACAATTCGCTCACAAAATAAAATTGCACTTGCACTCGCTTCGTCGGGAATCGCAGCAACTTTGCTTGAAGGTGGTCGAACAGCCCATTCAGCACTAAAATTGCCATTAAATATGCAAAGCAATGAAACTCCAACCTGCAACGTTTCGAAGAACTCTGCAATGGCAAAGGTTTTGCAGCAATGTAAATTGATTGTTTGGGATGAATGCACGATGGCACATAAAAAATCTTTGGAGGCTTTAGACAGAACCTTAAAAGATCTACGTAGCAATAATAACCGATTTGGTGGTGCAATGATTTTATTAGCAGGAGATTTTCGTCAAACATTGCCAGTGATTCCACGATCAACGCCAGCTGATGAACTCAATGCATGTCTAAAGTCCTCCAATTTGTGGAAACATGTTAAAGTACTTCATTTAAGCAAGAATATGCGTGTCGAGTTGCAAAATGACCAATCTGGAAACATATTCTCTAAACAACTCATTGACATTGGTAATGGCAAATTTCCTATAGACATGTTGACGGCTTGCTTTTGCTATGACTATAAACAAGTCCCAGGGGCAATCATTAAGTGTTTGTGGTATTAATCTAGAAAACCCATGTTTCTCACATGGTCAATTGTATGTTGCCTGTTCCCGTGTTGGAAAACCATCAGATTTGTTTATCTATGCGCCAGGTAATCAAACAAAAAACATCGTATACCACAAAGCAATATAATGATAATAATAATAATAATTATGATTCACATGATTAACAATAAAGCGATTACTTACTTTTCAATCCTTATATATGTTTTATTTAATTATTTTTTATTCACAACGCCCTATCACCAGGGTGATGGTTCTGTTCAGGAGAATTTTTTAAAATACGTAGGCACAAAAACTGCCACATTACAAATCTTTTTGACAGGACGAAGTCTGTCGGGTCAGCTAGTTGTATTATAGATCAACCTCTTTGATTTTAGATCAAGTTGAGAGTATCTTCCGACTAACCAGTATAGTTGTTTTATTTTGGTTCTTATGTGTTTTGCTTTTTGTCTAACGTGATGCTTCCAATTTAGTCTACCGTCAAGATGGATTCCAAGGTATTTTGCGGATTCTGCTTGAGGAATCGGGCATCCATTGAGTGATATAATTAAGTTTTTATTATTTCGCATTAATGCAAAATTAACGTGGACAGATTTGGAGCTATTAAGTTGAATTTTCCAATCTTTCGTCCATTCGTAGATATTGTTGACTGCCACTTGCGCTTTTTCTCTTGCCCTAGGCAGAGATATATCTTTTGCCATAATAACTGTGTCGTCAGCAATGGTTCCAAGAAGTGTTTCTTGTTTGTTGTTGGAATGTCAGCAGTGTAGAGCAGATACAGGAGAGGTCCTAAGACGCTACCTTGTGGAACTCCAGCCGAGATATTTATAAATGTCGAGAACGCCATTTCGTGCGATACTCTAAATATTTTAAAAAGAATATGCAACCGAAAATGTATCTCTTCGTGTTTTAAGGAATTAACAGAGAGCGTTATTCAATCAAGAGTAAAATGTTGAAGTAATAATATTACTGTCAGTTGTAATGGATCCTTAGAACAAATAAGCAATTGCGAGAAACGCGACACTCTGAAAGACTCAAGACAGATTAAGATGAATTAGGAGCACATACCCTACAAAAACACTTGCGAGAAATTGGAAGTAAATATTTAATTCTATAATAAGAATGATAGCCGAAATATAAAGCGCCAATGTTTTGGAACAAGTAATATATATTTATATATTTTTTTATATTTTAATATTTTATTTTATATTTTTTAATATTTTAAAAATCTTATTAAACATATATTACAACTAGTTACTTACGTCCTTTCTAATAAGTAGTTTCTTTCCTTAACATTGTCCTTCAAATCCAGGTGTAAATTTTAGACATGAGAATAATAAGGTACTTTTTACACATAACTTATCTATGCTAATTTTACACATAAATTATCTATCGTTTTTAGGTCTTAAGTCAACGTATCTGAGCCTCATGAAATTTCTAACGACAGCACGTCGCAATGTTGGCAAATATATACCGTCAAAATAAGCATAGCGCCAAAACAACGTTTGTCAGTTTATAGCTCCTCATCTTTATTATTAATAATTAGAAGAATATGACTAATGATCAAACGAAATCATCCTATCATTAATATTTTGTATCTCTTTTTAACTAAAATAGAATGAGGAGGAAAAATTCGGTTTGGTTTTAAAATTCTTATTTAGATTTTAGGTTTTTAGAATCTACGGTGACACGTTCATATTTTTCACGTCGTGATGGAGTAAGTTTAATGTTATTGTGGACAAACTGATTTTTCATTTATAATATAATATGCAGCTTTGGCAATTCTCCGAAGAAACTGATTTTGATACGTTCGAATGATATGTATACTGGATATTTTTATGCAACCTCTTAATTGTACACTCTTAGTGCACCTTTCAAAATTTGATAATTTGTTTATGTAATAACAATTTGTTGTGACGTGATGACTCGGATTATAGTCCAAGCAATGCCATAATTTTTGACTCTCATACAAATTTCTGCTCGTTTTTCCCTAACATGGTCTTTATACTTGTGCTTTAGATTCAGTGTCATACTTAAGCATTTTGCTATATTCCAATGGCAATAAGGCTATTTAGTTTTAAAATTTGTTTCAGTTCTTTAGAAATTTATAAAATATTACATTTTTTTGCTGCACTTATTTTCTGTTTGGTTTAAAGAGCCAATTTATTTGGCACAGTTTGTATGCAGGTGGTCTGTTTTGTTGCTTTAAGCTTTGTTGGCTGCGATCTATCTAACATCTTTTGATTAATTTATCCATGGTGTGTTGTTTCAGGTACTGTATTGATTATTACTAAATACTTCTGTTTGTAAAATCGCCACATATCTAATATTTTTCTTTTTGAAGTTGTTCAGTTATTTACATCCATTCTAAATCAATTCTAATGTGTCACTTTGTTTATTAGTGATAGAAAATGGAATATATTTATTATTAACTCGCTTATCCTCAATATAATTTGAGTAATAATATAATTCTCTTAATATTTCCATCAATAAGTATTGCTTGTAAAATTAACCATCTATTATTTAAGAAACTAAAGTTGGTTTCTTGTAGTAAATTTCTCTTGATTCAAATATATACGGTATGTAAATAAAACCTTTTGTATAAATAATTACATCAATATAGACGAGTAGACAAAGATGCGAATAAACCATTAGTTGTATAGTTGGAAAATGTAAGCCCAATTCTCAAGTGTAAAATGTACTAACAGAGAAAATATTGGAATATTAGTAAATACGGAAGTTACTCCCTACTTGCTATATTATTGACATGTGCCCATGTAACATATGATACAGCTCATAGCAACTTATATACAACAAGACCTTTTTAAAAGGAAACTTGTTCTTTTACCTAAAAACTAATGAGGATGATCCACATCTGTTCATCTGATATTCTTTTTACATACAACTGACCATTCTGTAATGTTTGCCGAAGTTTTATTGAAATGGTTTCATATATATACATATGGAAGATGAAATAATCAATCGCGGCATCATTGATTTCTAAATGACATAAATTATTCATTATATTATTATCTTATTCATTATGTGATTTAATATAATTTTTAAGATATTAATGTTATAATTAACAAAATGGCGGAATAAATTTACATTTTATACTAAGATAAATAGTTTTCTATTTGTATCAACAAGTTATTTTGATATAAAATTAGGATCGTATTTAGGATAGTACAACGATACTAAACTGACGAGATTAGGGCCATTAAATGTTATTGAATTAAACGATAATTCTAACCGCATTATCGGGTACACATCGACTGGACCGATGGGTTTCAGTTTAATTTGGAATAGAGTACGATCGTTCATTAAAATGGTTATATTTCATCAGCAGTATATATAGCAATAATTTTATTCAAAATTTTACTCAGAATTGCTTTACAGTTTTTTTAAATTTTATAAATTACAAACAGTTTTCTACAAAGACATGTACGTTGTTATATGGTAGCAATTTTATTGGTGGCTTATATTAATATCTGTAATTCTTTTTTCGTGTGATATGCAATTATTGAATATTAAATACGCTGTCTACCATATGTGTCTCTTAGTAGCGGGTTCGAATCCTACTAGGGCATGGATGTATCTATGTTTGTGATTTTAATTGTAAATGTCTTTATAGGCAACAGTGGAAAATTCGACAAGGAATAATCATCCCAGTCCCACCAGAAACCAGGCTGGTTAAAATCGGATGTCTTCTGGGATCGTCAGTAGGCTTAATGCCGAGAACCGTGGTTGGGAGAAGTGGGTTCGATCCAGATAAATCCTGGTTGATAAGAAAGAGGACAAAATATAAAAATGATGTTAATTAAAAAATTATATTGAATGATTGGCTCTTGAAATATGCTACAGTTAATATTGTTCTCTTGACACATAAATACTTATGATGTTTTTTTTATATATGAATGAACTACAATAAACCGACGTTAAACTGTCGGTCCAGTCCAGAAAAATACTCGTTGGCAAAAAGGACACTAAAAAATATGTAAAAAATATCGGACACTAAAAAATATGTAAAAAATATCTAACCAGTAATATCTCTTATATCTCGGTAATCTTAATGCCGAGAACTGTGATTCGGAGGCCATGTAAAATAGTAGTTTCAGTTCAGATAACCCTTATTTGGTAAAACTGAGAAAACAAACAGTTACAAGGTTTTCACAACTTATTCAGATTTTCGATTCCTCCTTTTTAATCAACAATATATTATATTTTCCAATTCGATAAAATAAAAAAGTAAAGAAAAAATCCTTACGAAATGTGTGAAGAATGTAGTGGTCTAAGCCTGGAAAAGCTACACAAACATGAGTTGCTGGAACCAAACCATACCGTTAATTCGACTCTACTAAATATGTAAATCGATTGAACCAAGCAATTTAAATAGACGGATGATCAATAAGATTTATCATCTATCATTTTTATGATTCTATCACCACAATGCGACCATACAAACCTTTAGTAACACATTATTAACTCGGTAGATTCGCTGAAACGTTTTGATCCATACTCCGTATAGCCCAAACCTAGTCCCGTCGTACTAGCCTTTATTCCGCCGTCTGCAGTTGCTTCAACGGAGGATAGTCAATATCACTTGTTTAAGTTTTCTTTTGTAAATCTAACGAATTTTCCAATAACGCATTTAGGATTTTACCAAAGTGACAAGAGCGATAAAAATGAATGAAAACCAAAATAATTGTTTGACACCCTTAGAAATTATAATTTTTTATCAGAATAATAATAATAATAAATAATAAAAAATAATAAATAATAGAACAATAAATATTTGTAGATACTATTAACCTGAAAATTATGAATAATAAGTAAAATAGCCCGCAATTATCATGTTAAAAACTATCAATTCAATAAAAATCAGCTTTTGCAAGACTTTGAAATACATTTAACTTAAAGAATTAGAGCGGAAATTTTGCTCTACTGAATTCTACTCAACAATTTTATAAAATATTATGACTATATATAATGAAATACTAGATTGTTTTCAATTCACTTTGAAATATATTTTGAAAAACATTAAGAATAGCTAAAATTTAAAAGCAATTAAATGATCGATACAATATTTTGGACGGTAGCATTGGGTTCACACCATTTTTAGCCCCTTAGTTTGATTCCAGTTTTTATGGGTGGTTCATATCCTTCTCCACAATATTCCAAATGATTTAAAAGTAGTATTTAATGTTGCTTCTCTTCACACATTTTTGTGAAACTCATATCATCAGTTTATTTAGGTATTGTTCACAGTACTTAAATATATGTAACTTAAAACAACATAATACTGCACAATAAAATTCTCAAAATACTGTGAATCTATGTTACATAAATCTTGATACGTTGTTTATATTAAAACAATTACCATCTAAAATACGAATGTTGAAGTAATATTGTTTTTCTCTGGCCAAAATCAACCAAAATATATATGCGCTAGTAAATCCGGTTAAACTAGGTTAATTTTGTTTTTTTATATAATATTTTTACATCATTGGCTTAATAAGTTAACATATCAAAAAATATGCAAAATATAAAACCATCAGTAGTCCCTACCTTTAATAAAGATCCAAAGAGAATTAAAAATGGTTATTATTCTTTATTAAAAAATGTGTTTGTTAATGTGTAGTTGTTTCTACTCACCTCAATCGTGTCTATTTTTAGTAATTATTGACCCCTTGGAGCAGCGGGTTGTAAAAATCCGTGAAACAAACTGGTTTACATAAGAAAAGTTTTTGCAACAACCGCGGTATTTGTCATACTTACATCCTATTGATTTCTAGCAGTTCTTACAAAATAAGCACAGAACAATTTAAACGAGATCATGGAAGCCTGTTTTAAATATATTTTGAATTCTCGCTTGTTTTTGAACATCTGAAAAACCTAAACAATTTCACGAAAATTAACAACATTGAACGTTGAACAATATTGTTATTGAATAACAAAACTTATTAATTAACGTAGCAATATTGTAATGTAGCATAATATATTAACATCTCGTAACCATAACGCAACATTATTCACTTATTATTTTCCGATCAAGTTGCTACTGAAAAACAGTAAATGTTCGTTTTCAATTAGAAAGATCGGAAATGGAAATTAATACCCCGGATAGCAACCAATTCAGTTGTTGAACGAGGTCTGTGCCGTTTATGTGTATAAAGCCAAGCTCTAGATTTACAGCTCCGCTCTGTTAAGCACGGTAACGTTTGTTTGGCCAGACCCATTGAGTGGTCAGTATTTAATAGATCTCTAAATCGTTAGCTGAAATCCCTTTAGCTGCGCACCATTCACACTAAACTATAAAGATATCATATTATAAAAAGGCTCGTATTTTATTTAGCGTAAAATCTAACGAGAAACAACGGTATGCGTCCAGGTCTACTATGGATTAATCTTAAATGTTGGTGATTGCTATTCAGACCACACGTGTTGCAACACGTGTTTTTATCTCATTAGTACAGTGTTTGATGGCGCTCTTATGCAAAGTTTTATTTTAATTAAAGTGTTCACTTTTTTGATTCCCTTAACAGGATGAACAGGACACATTTTTTGCTCTTTTAGCGTAATTAATTAGCCAATATCAATATTACAAATGTTATATAGAGCGAATAACATGGCACTGGATATTCTAATGAATAGCTGTAGTATAGCATTGGATCGGCAGTATAGATAGTAAAGTAAAATAGTTTTCATGTAAATTAAACATTTTTGTTTCAAATCCTACATGTTTTGTCAATTTATATTCATCAAAGAAAGTAATTCATCCTTAAACTAAGTATGCTGGAACGATGATTGGCTGTCATGGCTAAATGATATTGATTTGTTGCTGATACTAATTAATAGTAACAGTTTACTTTCACCAAATTGTTATTAACTAACTCAATATATATTATATAACTACAATATATTGTAAGTAGATAATATGGTGGTAGTGAAGAAAGCTATTTCAATTACATAAAATGGTAGGAGGGGATGTTTGCGAAGTGGGAAATCAGTCAAATAAAGGTTGAACGGGGCAGAGGCTGGTGGGGCAACTTGCGGGACTCCTGCGGAAAGATGGCTCCAGCTTTGCGACCTTTTCTTAGTGCCTGGTGGCTGGTTGCTGCAACTCGGGCTGCTCGATGAAGGCTTAAGTGTTTGGCATGTTTGGAATTCTTTGTTCGAGATTAAGTGGTATGCGTCTGTGAAGCTATTTAAAGCGTGTAATATCGCTTTTTCGGCAAGTTTGGGGAATGAAATAATCAGGCTAATGGGCCTATAGTCAGATGGATTAGACTTGGCTTTCTTCTTTGGAGTAACAGCTACAAGCGCATGTGTGACGATTATATTATTTACATTCCCACATACAGAGATGAATGAAACATGTTATTTTCAAAACTTCTTGTAGCCTGACAGTATATAATTTGATATCTTGAGAATCATTATTACTGAAACTCAGAAAAACTACCATACTATGATATATACTATCTCTTCAAATCAATGCTAATCAATTAAATTTGGTTATTTAGTTCTTGATGATAGTTACTCCTTGATCCTTAAATGATTCAAAGGATTATTATATAACAATATGTCATTGGAGAAACCTTTTGGTATAATACATTGTTCTCATTTTTATTACATTAATTTTTATGAATGTATAAAAAATATATATTTAATACCAGAAATTTACAATAATCATTTAACAATCATAATTATATTATATTTCTTATAGCCAATTAATAATTAAATGCAATTACGAATATTTTATAATAAATATCAATATATATATATATATATATATATATATATATATATATATATATATATATATATATATATTAAAGTCTCCTTTTACCAATTATTGGTTTATCTGGTCTGGGCCTAAAGTTTAACGTGGGCTCCGAACCACAGTTCTCAGCATTAAGTCTACCGACTGGCGAGTGACCAACTTTAGAAATCATCCCAGAAGACATCCGATCTTACGCAGCCTGATTACTGGCGTGACTGGGATTATTTTCCTTGTCGGATTTTACACTCTTGCCTAGAACATTCACAAATTTTAAACAACCATAAACATAAATTAACCCGTGGCTATCGCAACACTGTGAGAACTGTCCCATCGCCTTTACCACTGCACCACCAAGCCGGCTATCAATATATTAACATTATCATGTCATCACTGCTACTAATCATACCCAAGTTATTCGAAAAGCTATTTCTAAAATTCCTGAAATTAATTATAGAAGAAAGGCAACCCAATCCGGCTCAGAAATTTGGATTTAGAAACAAACATGCCACAAGAGATCAGATACATCATTTTACGGATATAATTGAAAAGGCTTCGGAAGAAATTGAAATTTGTTCAGCCGTAATTCTAGACGATCCAAGCCTTTAATAAATTGTGGCAAAAGGGACTCTAGGTTTAGCCTTAGATCTGGATCGAAATTATTTGAAAACAAAATTACCAAATAGTTGTAAATAAAAACCAGTTGTAACATTCCATGTTAAATTTTTAATCGACGAAAGTTATTGCGTTTTGAAAATTATTTTAGAGCTACATGTTCGTTATATTGTTATAAATTATTATCATTATATAATACGTGTTAATCTGTATTTTATTATCATCGAAAATGATGCGGTATTTATGATGATTAGTACCTAAGTGAACGCCAGTATTATTTAATTTGATTTGCTCCTGTTTGTTTAGGAAATGTCAATGTTATAGATGAGCATCGCTCTGATAATCTTTAAAATGTTGAGATAAACTGACATTTTTATCTCGCGACCCTTCTAGAGAACTAAACATGAACCATTTGCTTGAATGACTTTAATGGGCAATTTGATTCATAAACCGTACAGTCCAAACGTTGCCCCATTCAATCATCATTTCCTCTGGTAGCTTCAAAACACTCTCAATAGTGCAATGAATTAATTAAAAAAGACTTGGGAAAATTACAGGATTCACATTTCCTTACAGCTCTATATTTACAGCGACAGGGTCTTAATTTACCAGAACAATTATTATTTACACCAATAAATTTATTTTAAAGGATTTACAAAAGATTACTGTATATTAGTAGCATGGGGTACATTTTTAACCAACTTAAAGTTGAAGCTTTACTGACAGGTTTAATTTTTCAGTATGTGTGATTTCCTTGAAGAGTAAACAAAAAACATTTTCGATATTGAAAAGGGGAATTGCTACCACACCTGTCGTCTTCTCCACACATTGCTTCTTCTAATTACTACAGAGCAACGTTTCACTTCTTATTGAGATACCAATGATTCGATTCGTGGATAACCTCAAACGATTCATGGTGTTTTCGAGATGCAGTTGGTAAATTTCCTGAAAGATGGAAAAAATCGGTGGCTACCAATGCACATCGGACAATTGGACAACACGGGACTTTGGACAATTATCCAAAGTATGACAAAATACAGTATACCGTTATTTTTTCACAACAAAACTTTAAATTAAAAAATACTTTAAAACTAATGTGTAGATCTATACATCAAAAGGTTGCCAATCAAAATTGATATATATCGTTGAATATATACAACAAATACAACAATATATACAATTTGGTTCGAAAAAATATTCGGAAAAACATAAAAAATCCTAATTATCTTTTTCTTCCTTTCCATCCAACCTTTCCTATCGCTTTAAAAAATACACCCTTTAAAAATAAACAAAATTTATTACACACATAGTAAGGTATATTAATAGCTTTTTAGGTCGGATGGGTATATCTACGGTTTAGCCCGAAGCGCATAAACTTCTCGAACTATCTTGGTCTTATGAATAAACCAACAGTAGTTTTTAAATTGCCTAGAAGTCTTTTTGGTTTCGGGCAAGTTTTAAACCGTACTTCTCGCCACACAGGAATCACAAATTTACTTCAAAGCACCTTAAACCGTCAGTTTCCCTAAATTTTAGCCGGTGCTAACTGGAGCATGCAGAATTCGCATCTAAGGGTTGTTCTATGTATTCAACAATTTAGGACAAATCTTATTTTACCGGCAACTTTTAGGCGACGAATTCCTTAGATTTCTAAAACATAAAATACATAAATAAAAAGCGGCAATATTATTCACTTCAAGATATTCTTCATATTACCTATGGTAGTTCTTATATTATTTGATAGATCATCTTTTTGTATAGATTAGAACCAATAGTAGCGTTCGTGTTTGGTGATTGTTGAGTAACCATGCGGCACACACTATTCGAGTATAACTCACATAATTTGTTTCATTATATTATACTATACTATACATTTGTTTATATATTCATCTCGGCATGAAAAATAAAAACACATATATGTTAATTGTTGTTTAAAATATCACATGATATAATGAATAAAGGAAAGAAAGGAGGGCATGGTATACTGAAATGATAAAATAGAAACAACAAAAAGGAGAATGATACGATTTATTTTTATTATATTTCATTACATTGAAGGGTAAATATTATAATATCTTTACTAATTTAGAAATCAACAAAACACCATTTTCAAAAAGCTTGATATTCTTTAATAATATGAGAAAACAAATCATATTTTATTATATTTTATTCTATATACCATAGCATCCATCATCACCATACATGTATATAATATGACGCAGAAATTCTAGAACGAAAACCGAGTCGGTAAATATTCGGATTTGTTGACAAGGAATATTGTCATCAACCAAATATAAGGTGCTGGAAGCTCAAAACCTCTAATCTAATGGCATTGAATTCCTCCGCATTCACCAGATATTGCCATTCTTAATATTAGTTGTTAGGACCACTGCTATGTAACTTCATTGGGCATCTAGGTCTGAGTGACCAGATTGGTCATGCTATCCATTGTTGGCTCACTAGCACTTTTATGACAATTCAGGAAAATACCATACCCGCAATTATTCAAAAAAGTTACGTTAGCCCTAAATTAATATGCATTATTAAAGGATAATATTAACGATACTTCGAAACTATAGTTGTAAAAAATTATAAATGGATAATGATATACAAACAAAGTTAGAGTCACAGAATTAATATGCTTTTATGTTACTCAATCGTAATCAGGTTGAAGCTTTACTGATTGGCAGTAGAGGACACGAAGTCAAAAACGAAAACAGCACTGGTTTTTATTTTCATTTGGTCCTATATTTTAAACTAAAATATTGTAATATAGCAACTCATTATTTATGATCGGTGTACGTAATAAAATTAAAATGAGTTTATTCACAGATTATTTCCCTTTACCAACCGAAAAACAAAATATGGCCCCAAGTTTAGCATCGGAATCAATCTAGAATAGAAACTCCTAAAAAAATTAGAAGTAAGTATAAATATATTATACTTTAAAAGTTTTTGAAAATTCGAAATCGACCTGAAAAAATAAAATTCTCAATCGTATTTTATGTCAGCAATCCCCATTTTGTTTGAATACAATGTATTGTCTGGAGCAATTGTTATTTATTTAGGTGAATTAGAAAAGTCAATACAATTTTAACAATAATGTACTTAATGTTCACTTATATGCAAGTATCGGGTAATACAAATAGATGTCCTGGTACCATCATGAGGTACATCAACTAATGTGGTGTATACTATGTATGGTACTAATGCAGAAGTTTGGTATATTTGTTAAATATGGAAATTGTAGTATATTCTAGAGATATTACACTGAAACGAACAGAACTTTATATTTACAACATTTTTTTTTATATTGCTTTACAATAATATAGTTTTGCTTGTATTTTGATGTTAAATCCTATTGTAGAAATAGAAATTTTTTATTCATTTTGAATGAAATGAATACTATTTAAATAATGCAATATTCCATTCCAAATACAACAGAAAAGAAAAATAAAACAAAAGAAATTTTCAAAAAAAAACACACAAATATATCCTTGCCATGTGTGAGGGAACGGTCTGTTCATTCATTTTTTTCAACAATTAATCAAGTGTCAATTAACAAAATGTATTTAAATTGATGTTGGCGGGTAACTGCACTAACATATTTATTCAGGTTTGCAACTTTTAATACACTACATCTTGCTGATCCCACTATATATATAATAAAATAGTATTCCAATTAGAATTCCGGTTCATCTTCTGTACTTAAAAAAATATTTTTTTTTTGTCTACCGATATATCGCGATGTTGATACTGTACGAAGTGACACTTTCAATTAATTTATGTGGTAGCTATGAAGTGTTTAACGGGCTTCGGCAGACAATTTCTTCGAAGCAATCAAGAAAAGTAATAAATGTCGAAAATATAATTTTGAGCATTTCCCAATAGCATCTGTATACCTTGAACAATTGAATCATACTAAACGAAAAACTATTATTTTATGTAAAGAACTGTTAAAATCATTAAAATTAACAAATATCGTTGTCCACATGTATGCTTCGTTGTTTCACCAATAGCTAATGCAAACACCTAAAATTGGGTTATTGAAAAATTTTCAATATGGGTTATATGACAATTGTCAGATTACATAGGGTTTTTGATGTTTTGAAAATATTTTACTCAAATGACTCAAATGACCCACCTTCCTTGTTAATCGACCCATTCTTTATGATATAGACCTAATAGTTAATTTACAAATTAATGAAATAAACTAATCCAACCTGAGTTGTGCATAATCTTAAAATAAATATTCTTTGTATGCTGTATAGTACTGTAGAGTATACTATTATTACACTTCAACTATTTCTTAATTGCCCTAAATAGTTTAACAACTATAATAAATGCCAAACGAATAATTAATAAAAGTCCAAATTCATAAAGACTTCCACATAGTTAATTAATTAAGCCTAATTTATTTCTAAAGAATTTCCGGCTAAAACAATTAATTTTCTAACGAAGCTGTTTTATTGTCCTATCTCCGTCCCATGCATGACACAGGAATACCTTTCATTTGTAACTTTCCTCTCACGAGACAATCCAAAGTGTATGTGGGTTAATGGCATAATTCTCACGAAATCCATGTCTAAATTAGCTGAAATATGTTAAACCTTCGTTATATAGCCACCTTACGATCGCAGTCTCAGTTACATTGTACAGATCCTATTTCGAATTAATTGTCAATCAAATGTGGCGAACCCGAAATTGACAATAAAACGCGCTTGACGTTTTCCAATATTAATAATTTTGGATGCTTGAAATTATAGACAATTTTGGTATTGAATTGGAATCATATAAATGCGTTGTAGATTGTATTTGCATTTGACTTGATTTTAACAATTCTTGTATAACTTCGGTAAATGGTATATAGAAGCTAGATTCTTCAGATAACTGCATGCTATCAAAAAGAAATTTAGTAACATTTTCAATAAACATTCATTCACTCATTTGCACTATATATCCAATTATTCGATCTCTTATATCTTTGCCATCAAAATAAGCATATTTTTCCTCCCTATACTTTTAGTTTTAATATTGTATTGTCACTATTCAGTAATATATTTCTTTGGAACTAAACGAAGGAAGAAACTAAGAAGAATTTATTCGTGTTTCTAATAAGATGCTTGCATAACAAACTTAATTGAATATAGTTTTACTATTAAATCAATATTCACTCAAATAATGTTTCATGCAGTATATATTCAATAATATATTAAAAAAAACACATAGATGGCGCTATTAGAAAGCGTGTATAAATTTGACTGCTGTCGGATCATTAGTTTGTGAATTATAGCAGTTTGAGTGAAGCAACTTTTGTTATTGTGAAAAAAATGGATAAAAAGGAATTTCGCGTGTTGACAAAATATTGCTTTTTGAAGGGAAATAATAGAGTTGAAGCAAAGACTTGGCTTGATGCCGAGATTCCGGACACTGTCCCAGGAAAGTCAACCATCAAGGATTGGTATGCTAAGTTCAGATGTGGTGAAATGAGCACCGGTGAACGCAGTGAACGCCCAAAAGAAGTTGTTACCGACGAAAACATAAAAATGATCCACAAAATGATTTTGAATGACCGTAAATTGAAATTGAATGAAATAGCAGACACTCTAAAGATATTAACTGAGTGTGTACATCATATATCATTCACCAATTATGTTTAATAAAAAAATAATTTTGCTAAAAACTAAAAATATGTTTTACTATGATAGGCCAGGGTCTTTTCAATTGGCTTGTTACCACATAGTGATGTGGATTAGATTACTTATTTATTTTGTGATTTCTTCTTTCACAATCCCCTCGCTTCGAATGGAGTTTTTCCTCCATTCTGAAGTATTTCTCTGATAAATTCATATCAGGATCGCTCAGATAGCCTTTTGATTTTTTCCACTCCGTCCAGGCTTCCCATATACACTCTACCTGTCTTTCTTCGTCCATTCGCTGTAAGTATATGTGTGTGTGTATGTGTTTACTTCTTATCCTTATCCTTCCAATCCTTATTGTATCTTTAGTAAACTTCTGAGTCTTCGAATATATTTCAATTCTGCTGATTTAATCACCTGGCTTCCATTGCCTTCGATTTCCACAAGCATTTAAGTATACAAATGTTTCTTCAGTTATTACTCCCTCAATTTAGATGTTTATTACTTCTGGGTTTATCATCATCATGACTTATTTTGTTTTTATTCATTATTATTAGTTTTCTTAATATCATATTCCATCTTATGATAAAATTTTCTGTAGATACTCTGAACCATATTCGACAATTTCGAGTATTATTAATAACTTCTATTTTGAGAGCTCAGACTACTTTAATAATAAAACACATAATTATTTAATTTTTTACCAATTTATTACGAATAAATTATATGGATATCATTAAAGTCTTAAGTAAAGTTTAATAATTCCAATTGATTCGAGTAAATTTTGCTTATTGTGTTGCAGTACCCTTTGGTGAGTTTTCAGTAACTTGAAAAAAACAGTTAACAATATTTCCAGGTCTATAGTATGTCCAGATATTCTTTAAATAAATTGCTCCTTTTTTTTTCAAAATATCATTTATATCTCTCAATATTTATTAATCAATCATTATCTATGACAACGTTAATTAAGATTAAGTTATTTAAACTTAGTTTTTAATCAAAGTTAATAATCTATGTGTAAGTTTATTGAATGCTTTTTTATTACGCAATTTGAATTTTGTTAATGTAATAACATTTGTTTACTAGTGTCGATCCTAGTTGCAAAAAAAAAGAATATTTGAACAAGACAATAACAACAATACACTTATATAAAAATAAAATATTTTATATACGATTATGGTCGATGCATAAACAAGGAAAGAAGGTTTACTTTCAATGCCTCTATGAGGGCTTAGTTCAATTATTACAAAGCAGTATTTCAAACTCACTTCGTTTTCCAAATCAAGTGAAAATTAGCAGAAGATATAATGTTTAATAAATTGGTGTATTAGATCAAAAAAATAACACCTAAATGTTTTTAAAAATAATTAATTTTCATATGTCATATTAAAGCTATTGAATCGGTTTATTATTAAAGTTCTTTTGAACAACAAGGTCCACAAAAGTTTTTATACGATTTTCTAGTATGTTCTACATAAATCAAACAATTCATGAGAACTGTTTCTAATTCTTGATCTTATTCTTATTCGTTTCTCTTCATTATTTCTGCACAATTTAATAACAAAATAATAGAATAAAAAATAATAAATAATATAAGCACTCCAGACAATATATAATATTTTAATAGAGACTTATGCATCATATGACATATATCATTTCAAAGAATATTCTAATTTCTATACATGCATTTATAAACTCAAAATAATTTGCAGAGATGCGTTGAATAAGGTTTAAGCCATATGTTCATAAATAGATAAAATGTATCACTGAGCTTGGCGTAATTTAATCCCCTTATTTGGCTTAAAGGCAAATTCTGTTATAATATCAAACACTCCATGTTAAACGTTTACGAATTATATTGAGGTCGTGGTAACTTAATGTATTATTCAGATTGTTTAAACGACAAATACAATGACGTTGAATTAATTAATTTTGAGGGATGTAAATGGTGGAAACTTACAGTGGACATACACAATTAATAAAAATATCTGAATATTGGTCTATATGTCTTATACGTTAATGTTGCGATATAGTAAGCAAAAAAAAAGTTAATCGAAAAAATAATATAAAAATGGTAAACTACTAACCTTTGCTGGCTAACTTATAATTTGTCCCTATAGCGACTTAAAACTAGGTACTTATGTAGGAAGACCCATTGGTCTTTACTTAGGCTCTAATAAAATAAAAGTTAGTAGCACTTGTAAAAGCGAGTTTTATTTGTTTATATTTTCTCGATGTTTTTGTTTTCGTAAACCACAGACAGAGACATGTACCATTCGAGGAAATTATAAAACGATCCGAATATCTACGGTACTTAGAATTCCATCTTGCAGTTCGATATTTTAGACCCTTCAATTCTAGGGGCGTTCAAGTGTTTTTCTTAAGGGGTTAATGGGTTTAAGGTTTGAATCATTATAAAAGGAACTAGGCGGGATTGCCGCTTATTTTTAATTGTATAATTTGCCGCGGTTGCAAATACTTATCAACAGAAATAATTACCATGAATGGTAACATTGTTAATCTTTCTTTGGGGTTGTATTTGCCAGATGTGATCACGGCCTAAGGACGATAGAACTTCATAAAATGCCCAAGCTGAGTTACAGCAAATTGTGAGTGAAATGGTGTTCTCAGAGCATTTCAGTTTTCAGTTTTTAATTATTATTTATTAAATCTCCATTTATTATGTTCTAATTATTATTTTATATTTATTAGCGTTCATTTCTCATATTCTAATATTATTTTCCATTTATTATTCTTCATTTATAAATCTCTAATTATTATTTTATACTTATTATTCTCTATTCATTATGCTATACTTATTTGTTTATTAATGCACCTATACTTATGTGTTTATTGTACTTTTATTATTTCTTGGAATCGTCGTATATTCTCCATAATTCTTAAATTATGGCAAATCAAAGTTAATAGTTTTATGGCTGTGAATGTAAATATATATTAAAACTATTTTATAATCCAGAAACCAACGTCAAAATAGACAATATTTCTGATGATCTATGGATGACTTGAAGCAAACATAAACGCCACCGAAAGTGGTTTTGGATGGCAACGTATCTAGAGTATAGCTTTCTACCTTGTATGCAGTGAAAGTCCATCATAGCTGGAGCTGGATAAGTGAGTGCACTAGTAGTGGTACTGCTAATTAATTTATTTATTTATTTTGAGAATTTAGCTTAATCCTAACGAGGCCTAATAACCTTTGTGGCAGCAAATACCGCGCGTTACTTCCCTTGATCTGGTGCACGTCATTATTGTTAGTTAGTGTTAGTGTGGACATAAACTAATATATTGTACGTTACTTTCCATTCGTACCGTGTGCACATATCGTACTTTATCCAAGTACCGTTTGTCATTGCTATCAATTATCGCTATTATCACTATAATCCATTATATGTTGTTTATGCATGTTACGCATATTTATTTGCGTTATTTATTTTGCTATATATTGAGTAAGTAGTTGTTATATTATTATTTTGATCCCTGCTTTTATTTATTTGAGATGTTTAATTTTTTGTTATTGTTTTATTAAATATAAACTTTACTCTACGCCCTGGGTTTAAAAATAACCCTACACACTTTTAATTGCTACTACCATTTAGTACCCTTCTCTACTTAACTACACAAGATCACATGGTTTGTTTATCTTGAGTCTGCGTTCTAGTTCAGTGTTATCTAAAAGTTAAAGCACTTTAACAAGTTGGAATGCGCTTGTAATATCTTAATATTAATTCTGAACATTCCCTTAACTGACTTCCATATTTTATTAGTTATTTTTTTTTCTTTTTGGTATGTTCCTTCCAACAAAGTTACTTGCATCTGGGATAATAGTATATATTCAATTTATATATATTCAATTTATGTCATTTATTCTCCATACCTAGGTCAACTTATTTATATTATTACTTCCGTCTTGCAGTTTTCTAATTGTTGATGGACCAATAGCAAATATCGAAATAATCACTAGAAATGTAGCATTTCCGATAATAACATTTTATATTTGTGGTATGTCACATGTATACGGTAGGTAAAGCCAGGACCCATAACACTGTTCTGCGGTATACTTGCTATTGTTTCTTTTATTGATGACTAACCTTCTTCTGGTTCAACTCTAAATATCCTGGCTGAGATGTAGAGGTATTTAAAAGTTCAGCATATTGCTTCGGTAATATTTGTATATAGCTGAGTAGACTTTTTTTAGCTTCGTTAGTTCTTCAATATTGCCCGTCATTCTGAAGCTCAAAATGAACCATCATTATAGATCGCTATCAGAATGAATTTAGTTCTTTTATAATAATATCTGCATTTTTTTCTAGTCGCGCTATCTTATAAAAGATGATGGACTGAGGTCAAAAATTTTAATATTTGCAGGTGCGCTATTTGGCAAATGTCGTTCATATTTACATTTTATCTGTGTGTTTTGTGTGTTACAGATTTATAGTTATTGCAGGTTGTCTCGCCCTCGCTATTGTCTTTAATATCAAGTATAAGTGTTATCAGCAAATTTAGCTGGAATAATATTTTCTGTTAACATAGTTGTATGACATAATTTTCAGTCACTTCAGCCATCAAACGCGGCAAAAATGTATATTGTTCTCTCTAAAAAGCACATAATAAAAACCAATCTAATTAAAAATATATTGCCTTTATTATAATTACATAATTGTCAGTCGCGAAATAGTATGAGTTACGTCATCAAAATTAAGCACTCAATATTTTGCAATTCTAGGATTTTGATAATTAGAGAATTTTTTATACGAGACTATTTTTACTAGGTGTGATAGTGTGAGGAGTCGAAATGATTTGATTCTCTACGTTTTAAAAAAAGCAAACAATTTAAACACTATGTTCTCGGACTATAAAATCGGAGCGGATGTAGTTTAATGGCGATGAGTGTCGAAATAAGTTTAATTGATTTCATTTTAACACCAATGATTTAATGGAAACTTATAAATATATTTGTGAAAACATCATATATACTAATTTACAAGATGATTAATAAATTAATTTATATTGCCATTGAAGCTATTCACTTCAAATTGTATATTAAGATACTAAAGTTGAACGATTAACACTAATCGTGGTACCTAAATATTATTTCTGGAATTTATTTCAACCCATTGTAAAATTAGAAAATATACTAATTTGCTGAATTTTACAGATTCATTTGATTTTGTTGCTTTAAAGATATTTTGAAATGCATTTCGCTATAGATATGCTTTATTATCACTATAATCTGCTTGAGGAATAAAATGTACGGATTACATTCCTGCATTCAGAATTTGGAAGTATGTGAAAATAATAACCATGGAAGTATCATAGTTATTATTGCATTTTTAATGAAGAAAAATTGTTTTAAGATCAGCTATAAATTAACTAGAAAACAACATCTCATCCACTGCTGTAAAAATCATATTTAAAGCTTTTTGTATGACTTCTGGTTCATTCACCTTACAGCCAAAATATCAGGTATAAAACATTTGTTGACATTTTATTGTAATCAATAATATTCTCTTAATTATTTCAGAACAACATTAAAACCAGTATTTTTATTAATTTCATTCTTAATGGATACTAGCTTTATCATGCATACGTCCTTATGGAACCTTCTTTTGAAATTCAACCAAAAGATTGATTACACTGCATAATGAAATAGGCATTGCGGCTACTAGATATATCTGGGTTAATTAATAAACCGATAATCAATCAAACATTATTTAAGCAAGTATTAATTTACTGGTAATAGCAAGAAAAATTTTAAAAAATACACATAAACCAACAGAAAATCCTCATAAATAGCTACTGACTAAGAGTTTAGGTCGCCGGCAATAATGTACTACAATCGAAACTCGCTGGTGCTAAAGGTCGTTTAAAAAAGTTTATAATATAAAATTAAGGATAACGTTTGTAAAAATTGAGTGTTTGAAATTGATGAATGATGTTATTGAGTTGTATGTGCTGCAGAACATGTGAAAACGATCCTCAAATGTCCAAGAGGCTAACGGGTCTTAATAATAAATAAATAAAGTACAAATAAATATAGTAATAAACAATAAAATCTAACAATAATAAATTTAAAAAAATTCGTAAGTATAATAAATCGTATTTAAAATAACGAACGTTTATGTTTTTATGTTTATTTATAACGAATGTTTATGTTTTAATTAACATTTAGTTGCATTTGTAATACAGTGAAGAATACTTATCTGCCTGTCGTTCTTAAAAAGTGCCAAATAGTGATTAATAGATTTATTTAATGAATTGAATGAATGATTTACCTACTTGAAGCAAAGTGTATCTACAATAAGAACTGTAAATGAAGAAAATGTCAGTATTGGTGAACTATCTAAAATTGTCAATGAACTGTATTCGAATAAAGCAAGTGCAAAAAATTCTGTATCATATAGCATATTCTATAGTGCGGTATAGTATAATATAATATATGTTATAAGTTATAGTTAGATTATAAGAATCACTTTTACTGACACAACCGGCAGTATCGTCTCAACCGCCTATTCAACAATTTTTTTAAAATATATAAAATAATCAAAACAGTTAACGATTATAATCATAATTCAAATTATTTTCGACGATTAATAAGCGATAAAAGATTATTACTTCTGATAAATTTTATCAAACTATTTCAGCTTGAGAAAGCACCGCAAGAGATAACCCATCTAACCAGTTCATTCAATTTTAATTTTATCCTATCTTAATTTTATTAACTGCCTACGTGAGTTAGAGTTAGAATTGCCTACAGGTGTTAACTTTCATAACATCATTTACTCTTCTAAGCATTTATGTCATAATTGAGAAATATTGTTACTACAAATACTATTAAAAGTAATTAACAATAATTGTTCTGACAGAGAAATGCCATTTAATTAAGAATATATTTTAATTTCAATAAAATGTTTCAATAAATCATTTTCAAAATTTTAATCTATTGGTAAAATATTTACTTGAATATAAAAAATATGGTTTACTCTAAAAGTAACTTTACTCTGCAAAATGTATAAATTAGTATCAATATAAAAATCTTCAAAAGGGCAAGTAATTTTGAGTTAATTTTAATTTCATAAAAGTTGTTGCCCTTAATATTTCTCTATTTTTTTTTCAAAATATATGATTTACATTTGATTGGAGCGTGCCAGATAATATTGTAGTAACGTAACACATGTGCTGAAAAGTCCCAGACGTCACAATGAAAACGCGCGTTTTTTTCATAATAAACTTTATTCATAAACGTAATCTCCATATCGGCGCAAAAATTCTACATATATCGTTTCTTGTTTTTGGTCAACAGTGAGCAAACGCGGCACCCACTTTGAACAAAGCTTTCTCATATAAAACCAACACGTTCTTTTGATATCTTTACGATGTTAGTTAACACACGCAACTTCACTTTTCGATCATTCAAATCTCATTTCGACGCCCACTGTGTTCTGCATCATAGGTGTCTCTACGACTACCTTTGAAGTCAGCAAACCAACGTTTTATTGTTGTTTATGATGGAGCTTCGCTTGAACGCTAATTTTTATCGTAATGAAGTAGTGTAAAATTAAAACACGAAATTGTTTTTGATGCATTGTTTAGCAAATAACAAAAGGATTCAAACTATATTCTACTCATAAACTAATAATTCTACTCATAAACATATGAGTAGAATATTATGAAATTTCGACAGCTTTCTTCTGAAGTTTAATACTAACTAAAAAAGCGGCGAATGCAATAAAACTAGCGCCATATATGTGTTAGGCACGGAGCTTTTCAGCCCATGTATTATCTTGACTTAGACATTTAAATTAATAATAACTAATTAAATCAATACTTATAGCAGTAGGCTATAATGGTTGCACCAGGCATAAAATAATAAAATTTAATGTCAATATCTGATATTTCCTTCTAAAATATTTGAATGAAATTAGAAAAACTTTAATTATTCATTCATTATTCATTCATTCATATGAGGCAATGATATTATAATAAATTTTACATTACTCAAACGGAATTACGTAATTTCTAAAATTTAAAAAAAAATATTTTTACTACAACTACAAGTTCTTCAGTTCTTCTGTATATATGATGCGGCATCACCAATTTATTACAAACTCTTGAAAAGTGTACTTCATCAGTACGGGGCATATTCATCATATTAAGCTTCATCCGACCACCATTTGTTTATGTCATTTTACATTTACTTATATATAGATATTTAATAGAAAATATTGAACATTTCCATAACTAAGTTCTAATGGCGGTCCATTCTTTTCGGGTCGATCGATAGGGTCGATCAGATCAAAACAACAAAAATATCTAGAATATTTAGAATTTGTGTTATATTAATAATTCTATAGTAGTAATAATTAAATTGTTGTATTATTCTTGCTGGTTTAACATGCATTGGTTTTAATATATGGAAAAAGTAAGTGCAGAATTTAAGGTTAAATTTTTAAAAGTTATAAAATCAAAACAGCACCAATTTTATTTTTAGTGTGAATTTTCGCTGCCGTTATATATTATTAATTTAAAACACATCAGTTTCAATAACCTGGAATAGGTATTAACATATGCCAAAATTTAATGATAACAAGAACAGAGAAGAAAATGATTCTTGTTGTGTTGAAAGTAGTCAATTCATTAATGAAGTTTGTCCATCAAGAATAGTAGCAAAAGTTGTAGTAACTGATAATAATTAGACGTTTATTTTAAACATAATATATTTGGTAATAATTAAAATTTTATTTTATTGCTGAGATGTAGCTAAAATTTGTTGAGAGTAAAAGTTGAAGAACATGAAATTCGGAGAATGAGAAAAGATGAAATAAGACAGCATTTTGCTGAGATGTAAGAACAGTGTACTTTGAAATAATTAAATTTGCCAACAAAAGTAGACCTGGATCAAATAAACAAAATATAAAACTATCAATGACACCCTACTGATCTAACGAAAAGGAAAATAATAAGCAATATTATATAAGAGTATATGTAAATAAATAATTGTTTTGTAAAAATAATGATGTATTGACTATGATGTTTTTCAGCTTTAGATTACGATCATCCATTCGTCTTAGGCTAGTAAATGTACAATATGTTAATTGAAAGGCCGAAGTAGTCAATTCATTAATAGGGTTTGTGGATCAAGAATAGTAGCGATAATATTTGGAGATTTTTAGGAAAATTTTACTGCTTTCATACATAGTGGTGACCTTTTTGTTTGGTTTTAACAATATTGACTGTGTTTGATCTAGACGATATTGTTTTTTTAAGTTATGTTTATTTATATGTAAATGCAAATTTATTTAAATATGTTGTTTTTATAAAAATAGAAAGGCATATAGAAATTATTTTTATTATTGCATTTTATTGAATTATTTTTTAAATAAAATGTATTATTTCAAAAAAATTTCAATGTTTATTTCCCTCTGTATATATAGTTTCAACATTAAATAAATTATTAATCATATTTGTGTATTTTTATTTATAAAATATTATCACGTGTAATACAATATTTGCCATATTCAATACTTTTTTAAGTAATATGTGTTATTTTTATTATATATTGCTTAATATGTTCGACATTAAATCTAAAAATCACGATAAAAAAATAAGTTAATGAAGCTGTATATGCGCATGCGTCAAAACCAGAGATGTTGTGGAGTAATGTATCTTAGTGTGGATTAGGCGAATATCACTCCGTCCGCGGTATTTCCGTTCATCGAAATCAACTGGTGGCGCATTCGGTTCCTCTCGAAAACTTTCGATCTCCAGAAATTATTTGATGGTTTCCATCATTGGGTTCGTACGCTCTACGCAAATGAAAATAATTTCACAATGTCATGCCAAAATAAAATGTCTTGTAAATCATTTTTTGACGGTACGTTTAATGCTCCTTTCCTAAAAAGAAATGTTTAATGTTCAAATATTATATATCGTCTGGGCGTTTTTAAAAGAATATTAAATTATTGTAAATATGGCCGGTAACATAATAAACAAAGTCATGATAATGAAGAAAATACAAATAATATTGAAATCCAGCTTGCTTAAATATTATGGTGAAAATATGTTATAATACTCTTATGTTTAAACAACTTTACTATTCTATTTATAAATTCTTGAATATATTTTAAAAATTACAATTATGTAATTACTACTAGAAGATTGAATATATGCCACGAGAAAAGACTGTATATGAGGAAATTTCAGTATGAGTTAGACATAATAGAACCATAAATTAAGAATATTACCTTTATCGGATGGCACAAAATTATAAATGGGGTGTTCAGGCAATTCATAAATACTGTTTCGAAGGTGAAATATTTGTTAACTATGTTTAGATTATTTCAAACATATCGGCTGAGTAGTATGAAAAAATAAAAGCTGACCTGTACAAGATGATTTAGACGGAAGAGCAGCCGTTCTTATAAGAAGATCCTATGCTAGTATCTAATTATGAACTAAAAACTAAACTTGCTAACAAGCACATTTGAGGAAAAAATTCAGGAGAAACATATTGAATAATATATAAATATTGTTGAATATGTCTATAGAATAACATAAGTAAGTAACTCTTTTCTAAAATTACTATATTTAATTAGTTTTACCGGTATACAAAATGGTAGTCGAATATGGTAGTCTTTTTGGAAGCGGATCCGCGGCTCCTGGGACAACTTTCTGTTCGTCGATAAGCGCTGAAAGTTATACGACAAGCAATGGAACTAAGCAAAATGCATGCGCACTATAGCTTTGAACTCATTTTGAAACCAGTTAGGCCTGAATGTTGACTAAATTTAGTTCTCCTCATACGCATTTTCTATTTTCTTTGTAAATTAGCACAGAATGCTCGGGTCAGTACCCACCAGAAGTCAAGTTTTGCCACACCCTTCCCTCTATGTAAAAAAATTAAAAATATATTGACATCCATCTGACCCCATCAATCTCACTTACGTATGTATCTATTGAAAATTGTTTCAAAAAAGTATAGCACGTGTGCTGACGATGATAAATTCTAATGTCTTGGTAAATATCTCGCTATTATATAGAGAGACTCTCAATCCCAACATTTTTCAACCACTACACCATTTCTACTATGCGTCAGTTTCACCACCCAACAATGTCAACATTGTTGTTGATGTGGCACATAACTTCTTGACCTTGTCCTCGATAATATACATTTCCTATTAATTACTATCATAAATTAATAAAATAAAAATTATAGAAGTAATCCGCTTTTGTTTAAACTCGAATACCCTTGTAGTAGAAGAGATAACATATATCTGAGATTTACGTCGTGTATAAAAAATAATTTCCGCCAAGATATAGGACCTATAAAAATATATATCAAGTAAGATGGTAGACCCATATAATGACGGATTGTTAAGGGTATTTGTTATATATTATTTAGTATATTTTTATGTCAGGACAAGAATATTTTTTATCACGAGAGTTTGTGTTATGAAAAAAATTCATATTGCGGAAAATGATACGACAAAAACAAAATATATACGTATAGTTAATTTATGATATAAATAGATGTATACAAGTAAAACTCCTCGAACAGTAATACTAGGAAATTTATATATATATTATATATATATATATATATATATATATATATATATATATATATATATATATATATTTATATATATTATATATATATTATATATATTATATATATATATATATATATATATATATATATATATATATATATATATATATATATATATATATATATAGATATAGTTAACTTAACATAGCTGTACTTGAAGTGTTTAATTATCACCTCTAACTACAACGGAAATTATTGAGGTTATTTCTTTAGGAATCTCTACAGGCCTTTGTAAATTACATTTCGGTATATATTCAAAGTTACTGTATAAAAAAGCGTCATATGTTAAGAATTATGTCTACAAACAAGTTGATCCGTATTTGAAGCAAATAAGGAAGCAACTCTCAGATACATTATATATAAGTTTTGCAAAGCAAAATACTTTTGTTAATATTGAAAATGTGTAAATAAATAATACTTTATAACATAATATTCTAAAATAAACTTTTGAAGATAATTATGCCTTACTGTGTAAGACACTACCCAGCAATAAAAAGATAAGAGAATAACCATTTTTCGAAAACTATTTTAATGAGAGCTCGGAGAATAATTTTTCTTAATTGAGTCATTTTCTTTGAAGAAATTTATTCTACATTTTTATATGTAATTATACATGAACTATCATTGCGATTTCATATTTGTTGCCTTTATATTGCTCTGAATCCTATATTACGTTTTTCACTATAACGTATTTTAACATTACATCACTGATGCTTAAATCATTAAAGAGAATCACATATAATTAGCTAGTATAGAAATATGACATAATAACATGGAAAGCAAACAAAATTATAGACACTAGATGTCTCAGTCAATGGTGACGATATTATGGCTGTGAGATTATCTGATACAATGCTATGTTTAACATTTTATTTAGGTCGTTATTTCGGAGAAACATAAGTTTTTTCATATAAAGTGAATTTTCGAACAAACCCAGAAAAATTTACCAGCCATCACAAAAGTCGATCCTTTGAGACAGTCAGACTATTGATGACAGTGACCATGACACTTTGCAAGGGAAAATGTAATTGTTGTTTTTACTATTTTCCTCGCAATTATTCCATACTTTCTCACCATATAAACTTTCCCTGGACTTCCTCAAGTGCCTCAAAACCAAAATTTGTCAAATGGGGCATAATTAAATAATAATAATTCATCTTAAATCAATCTAGCCTTTCTCGAGCTTTAGCGAAACTAACGAGTGATTTAAATGAATTGCTTATCGTTAGTCTGAGTTCACATTTCAAAAAAATCATTATGGCACATGTAAAAGCATAACTCAAAAAACTACCAAACAATAAATGCTAATATTAACGTATCTGAAACCCTTAAATAATAATTTTTTAGAAGAATATCCTAGTATATGAATGTTAAGATTATAATAACGATAGAAAAAAATATATTATAGAAAAATATTTGAATAAAAAAGGTTTGACGGAAAATGATATGATAAAGCGATTTATTACGGTGAATTTCATTTTGTCGTAGCTATATTTCAAAATAAAAATGTGGTTCTATACTATTAAATATACCGATATCGGTGTTATACTTTAAACATATTTTTCTAATATATTTTTTTACTTTATGAATACTTAGGATATTTTTTTATATATTTTAAGATATATCAATATCTGCATAAAGTCAGACGTTCGTTTAACTTAATTTAACTTAATTTTGTTTTGTTTTACTGTTAATCGTATATTGTATTATTATACCTCCCCAATTAAATTCAAATATATGGTATCTTTAAGGATACTTGAATACTTGATATATGGTATATAAGTAATATGAAAACCCGATATGCTAATATGATGTTGAGCTACTATTTGATTTTAAAATGCCTGCATTTTGTTGCACAGTAGATTCGTGGAATGTCTGAATAGTTGTGTCTTCAGTGATCTTATATATGGAGATCTACTCGTTACACTTCTGTGAAGTTCCCCATAATAGTTCAATTATGTTGAGATTTGGCGATCGTGCAGACCAGGAAAGAATTTTGATGATATTTTGATGTTCCTCAAACTAAGAACCAAGATCTTCTTTGGCTGTATTTATAGCGTATAATTATCCTGAAATATGGTGGTATTTGTCAGCAATAAGTTAGTCATAGATAGAACTTCACCATTGAAGGTGTCATTGAATGAGAACACCAGCTGTATACCACGCCAATGCCGCCCAAATCATAGCGGAAGCTCCCCCATGCTTGATTCTAGAAAGTAGATAGTATCATAGGCTTCTATAAGTCTCCCTACTTAAACCCGGCCGTTCATAGAAAAAAAATGTAAACGATGATTCATCGAATGATACTACAATCTTCTAAGCTTCAAGTTTAGAGGACTTATGATTGTTGCGCCATTTTTTCTAAACTGAATGTTTACATTCATTATAACGGCTTTCGAAATCACAGCCTTTCCATGAATGTTAGCTTTGTGGGGCTCACATCGTATTGTTTTCATCGAAACAGTCTTATTTAGGGTGTGTCCTGCCGTCTCACTTTCCGCGGTAGTTTTGTGATATCTATAAATACAATTGAATATTACACAGCATCTAAGAGACCAAATATTTCACTGATCACTGGTTTTAACCGTCACGGGACAACATGTGTAATGTAATCTTCCGCCAATATGTATAATATGCAGGTCCATGCCTACGAGAAAACTAAAATAAAATAAATAAAAACTGTTTAAATATATTGTAACACTACAAAATTACTTTCTTTTAAATGACGATGAAAAGGACCTGTTTTAAAGATTTGTTTTATTTTACTAAAAACTATATGCGATTAACTCACCACATAATAAAAATAAAACGTGCCATAGAAAAATGAAGAAACATAACAAACTAAAAGCAATATTGCACATGCCAAACTAAATAAACTATTCGTCGTTTATATTACTGAGATAAATCAGACAATGAAACACGAACGAATTTTAAGGTTCGAACGCGGCTGTAAAGATAGCGTGCTTATTGCTTCATGCTTATAAAATGCCAACGAACAATATTTGTGGAGCATTTCCCCCATAAAAGTTTTTATTGGAACAAGCAGAACAGAACTTTTGTTGAATAATTTGACTATAAAAATAGACAGCAAAACTGTGTGGTATTAAACCGCTGTTTCCATAGTTTAATAGATCACAGGAAACTCTAATTTATGTTTGGATTTATGTAATTAAATTTTGGTATCAAAGTTAACCAACCAAATTTTTTATTTTCTAAATGTAATTTAAGTAGAAACAAAACAACAAACCCTAGCGAAACACTATTAAAAAAATTGTTACTAATGATTAACGTTTAAAAATATCATTAAAAAACTATACCACAAATTTATAACATATTTAATGAAAATTAAACAAAGCAAAGCAAACTAAGTCATTCTGTAAAATCCCTTTATCAAAATAGTGAATTTAACTACCTAATTTAAAAATATACATTCCATAAAAATTAAAATCATATATTCAAATATGATATTAAATATGATAAAATCATCTGATATTTTAATTCTTACTGAACATGTAAATATTGATGATATTTATTAGTATATTCGATAATTTTAAGGAATATTTCACCTATCTATTGATTTGATCTTCTACCATGCTTTCTCTTCCAAAATCAAAATCAGGACTAAGTATCTGACCACACATTAAAATATACTATTGCTAAAATAATATAATTAAATTTCGAACAATTTTACATCAGGTTTATTTAACAGATTTAGTTTCACTGGACTTCTTCTGGATGCTCCTGTTTCTCAATTTTTCTTTCGTTTCATAGATTATATAATGCTTTCATATAGCAATCATCAAACGAAGAGATAATAGCTATAGTAGAGGTGTATTTTAACACAAATTGAAGAATCGTTTTAAAAAGCGTTTTAAACTTTTGGCAACGTATACAAAATAGTCTTCCTACAGTTGTACCCGTGATATTTTAATTTATAAAATCTTCTGTATGTGATGAATTTGATGAGGATGGCGGACACTATCACAATTCCTGATCTAATTGCGTTTAGCGGCCTCTTATTTGAGTTTGTATTATACATTGCGAAAAATTAATTTACATCCATTGAAAAATATTTTTTATCAACAATATTCATCTTATGGTTTTACTAATATACGGGTAATGTACTAACAAAATTCCTTTTACATTTTATATACTAGATCTAAAAATTTCTTGAACATTTTATGGGCTCGAGTATAGGAGTCTAATTATTGTCACTAATTATTTGAAGAATTTTGCAGACATTTGGCAATATGGCCCACCAGTATCAATCCAAATCGAATTTTATAGCCTGATTCGATTATATGTTACCATGTATTAGACAGAATTTTATCTATTTTTATCTATTTTCACTGGCTACTATTGGTACTATATTGGACGTCATCTATGACGGGCATTGTCTGTTTTATTAGGCTAAAACATATCCAGTGTAGCGACCGCTACGACCCTTTAGGCCACCACGCGTTCACCTACAGCAAGTTCAAAGGTTGGCAACGCCGGTGGATTAGTACCATATGGTTTCCCGGCTATAAAAGACCACCACGACGACGTCCCGCTCCCTTTTCTTTTCTCTATCCCCTTGTAACAGTACCACTTCCAAAGCGCTACCGTACTTCCTTTACCTAACCTAATACCCTCTCAATTCTCCCGTTGACCGTTGACATGTATCAATTTAAATCGAAATAAACACAAGTATTTCTTCAAGCAGTGTTTTTGTTCCCGAGCAAATTCCTTCCATAAATAGTAGTGAGTGCTCGAACAAACAATCGCATCGACAGCCGCATATTCCGACCGACCAACCGGACGAACATTCCTACAATTGGTGACCGGGACGTGATCAAACTGCCTAACAGGTAAACCAGCTCAACAAAAGCTACTCGACGGATGCTTGACACGTGCATGGAACGATAGCACTATGAATGGAACCCATCAACATCACATGGTCGACGTTATCCCACGAGTCTAGCCTAATGGACGAAAACCACAGAAGCCCATCATGCATAACAACACATGGACACCCTTGAATCACGAAACGAGACACGTAAGGCACTACACTTATAGGTACCTTCAAACAAATCGGTATGCCCTAAGACGAATGACGTCCTACTACAACTTCGATGGCAGCTGGAACCGTAAAACTCCTCGCTCAGGTTGGGATCATCATCTCATAAGCATTCCCTAGGCGCTTCATTGCGTGATTGCGGGTGCATTCCGGAACCTGCGCACATAGAGGTACGTTTCACGGCAGCTCCACTAGGAGGGTAGTGATGTAGCAACCGCTACGACCTTTTAGGCCACCACGCATTCACCTACAGCAAGTTCAAAGGTTGGCAACGCCGGTGGATTACTACCATGCGGCTCCCGGCTGTAAAAGGCTACCACGACGACTTCTCGCTCTCTTTTATTTTCTCTACCTCCTTGTAACAGTAACACTTACACAGCGCTAACGTACTTCCTTTACCTAACCTAATATCCTGTCATTTCCCCCACCGACCACATGCATCAGTTTAAATCGAAATAAGCAAGTACTACTTCAACCAGTGTTTGTAGTTCTCGTGCAAATTTCTTCCACAAATAGTAATGAGTGTTCGGAAAAACAATCGCATCGACAGCCACACATTCCGACCGACCGACCGACCGACCAGACGAACACTCCTACACCATATTCATACTCAACAATTCATATTTATACTATTTTAGTTGAAAATAAAGAGTATTTATACATTAACAATCATCCATAATTTTTTTATACCAACTTCTTACCTAATTATGTTTTGTAAAATGTAATTTTTATAAAAAATAATGTAGCTTAATAACCGGTTTAAATACTCTAATAAGTTGACAATACTACCTTAAGATAATACCATTTTGAGAACAATAAAATACCACATTGATTGGGCCCTTTATCATCGAACGCCATTAAAATCAATGCTGATTAATTCTTTAGATTTATTCCCAATTCCAAACCCGAAATTAAGGTTTGTTAGGTACTATATGTAACATAAAAATCCATTACAACTAATATTTAGGTTATGGTGGAAAGCAAACTTCAAACACCCTCGGTTGTTAATATTAGTAAGATAAATGAGACAATAAAGTTGAAACAAAATTTAAAGTGTAAACGTGCCAGGTAAGGTTACGTGCTTATTGCACTTCCTTCCATTCCCCGTAAATATTTAGCCGTGATATTTGTAGTATATTTACAATAGAAATAACATGGTTACGTGCAATTGATATTATTTTAAAAATGGGTCGCCATACCTATTCATGTTTATGTATATTCTTTAAAATATTTTAATTATATTTTTCAAATGAAAATTATATGAGTTTACTAATTTTGTAATGACATAATTTAGAGGTTAAAAGTAAATCCAAAAGGTATCTTCTAGTCACTGGTATGGCTGGTGGTGGGTTTTACTTGTTTTTTGTATATGTATTACCAGGCCGCGTTGGGACCCAAACAGTAACTATTACTACATTAGAAGGATCTACTGCCACTGCCAATACGGTACTAATTACACAAGTTTACAAATTCGGGTCAACTTTTGGCACCGAGATAGTTTTGTCACGTGTGCAAAATAAAGTTGTATTAGTGGTCAATTGGTGAAAATGTATAATCATATTCGAAAACTAATGGTTGAGGCAGATTTACAAAATATTTAACGGCTAGTGAAGCTGCAGTATGTGCATCATTTCAAAGTGTTGTTCACAACGTTCTCTGTAACCACAAATCGCCTGATTAGAAGCACGTAATCGACAATTTGTTGCCAAATTACCACATTGTTGGAGTTCGAGTATCTCTCAAAATACATGTCTATATTCACATTTTGATTTTTTCCCCCAAAACTTGGGCTATACGAGCTACGAGCAAATAGAGCGACTACATCAAGATATAGCGAAAAATATATGTGAAATAGATTCCAAGCAGTGTAGAAGACTCAGTTCAACTTCTGTTCATTTCTGATGTATACTTTTAAATTCAACAAATAGCCGTTAATGGTCAAAAATAGTAAAATAATGAATTATTGAATATTTCTAAAACTGGAACCAATGTTAAAGAACAGGAACCCAATTTACATTATAAATAGCTTTTGGTTGTTGAGGTCAAAAGCCGTGTATACTTATGCTATTAACTCAGTTAATTATTATATGGCTTTATAGCAAAGTAATTGAGAAATCTTTAAAACATATATTTTTGAAGAATTAATCTTTTTAGAATAGCCTTAAAATTTTTATTAAAGGCGTTATTAAGAAAATTTGTAAAATTGTAGATTCAACGTCTGATTTGAATTAAAATTGTTTATAATCAGTACGATTATTGAGTTATTAATATTCATTTAACTTTTGTTCAACCTTTTGTTCTGTCGCTGGCGTTTATTTCATTAGCATTGTCGAGTTAAATCAGCAAATAAAAGAAGTACAAAGTTTTAGTTTGACGTAGAAACGAAGATTGCGTGCATATTGCTTTTCCAGAAAAATGCTAACGTGCAATATTTGTATTACCGCTCGCGATAAAAAGTTTGCAAGGGAGCAAATATAACGAAAGTTTTATTGAAAGTCCTAACGATAAAAGAGGATGGTGTTCTTTTACAGCTTATACGATCCTTAATATCGCCCTGAATAGAGGTATAGTAATTTAGATAGATAATATTGGCTGAATATTTATTTTAAAATGTTGAACTGCAGAAAAACTGTTTAAAAACTTTAAAAAGAATTTAAAGAAAATGCATATATACAGCAATAAGCTTTATTTGTAATATGCGAGACTAGGGTATAAAATATGAAAATTCTATATCCATATTTTTATATGTTTTTAACAGTTTCCAAAATAGACCATTGTTTTTGGATCTGAGACAAAAGTTTACGGAGCTTATGATCCTTCGATTCATGCCAAGTATTAAGAAATGGATCTAAATGTAAAAATAACCAAACCACAACGGAAACTCTCAAAAAAGGCATGATATCGTCTTGGACTATTGGAGACTGAAGGTGAGTAAATAGTTTGGGGATATTCAAATAAATGGTGAGTAATATCTTGCGAATTGTGTGAGAGCTATGTCCATGAGTGCCGTACGCGATCAGTACGCCAATGATTTTGACGGCAATCCCTGGACTAATTGTACGCGAAAACAACAATCGAATCAGTTGGTGGAAACTAGTGTTTAAGTGCCAAAGGTATTAAAGTCGGTTGCATCTGCCAGAATGATCATGACTAGTGGATTTGGGATGAAAATAGTATCTTGAAGTTAATTGATTATCTTGAAAATAGTAAAACAGACACAGGCAGATATTTCTCAGATCATCTTGGCCAAACTTTCAACTTTCAAAAGACGCCTGGCTTATAGAAATAAAAGCATCTTTTACCTGGATAACGCACCAGTACACAAGGGTGCTTTCCTACATAGGAAAAATGCAGTATTCTTTTAATCTAGGGTAAGGTTGTGACGAATTAAATTGTTGCTTCGATCCGAAAATAATTAAAAAAAATATTTTATTTATATATTTATTTAGATTTATTTATTTAGATATTTATTTATTCAGATTCAGAGTTATGATATCCGAATCATAACCCTTAGAGGAAGTAGAAAGCAGATTTTTTAGCTCTATTAACTCAGACGTACCTTTAATCAAAATTGCTTGAAGGATATAAATCAAAATATCCTCCAATTGATCAATAAAATTCAATAATTATCAGCTATAAAAAGTTAATTAGAAAAATATGAAGCCGAAAAAGCTTTCAAGAACAAAAGAGCATTGGAAGAGTTCTGAAGAAATTCAACAACTAAGTTATATTCAATCCTCAAGACTCTCACTAGCCCCAAATCTAAAAGGAATCCACTAAAGATTACTAGTGTATTCAAGGTCAAGATATATATGATATATGGACACACGCTCCAGTTATCTTTGGCTGAAGACTGGATGGATACTGCCAATTAAGTTCACTTAAAATTCAGTATTATGAAACCGTGGCAGGTACTTGTTTAAATATGATAATCTGATTAGGCGAGCTTCAATGAACAGGTCTCATCCTGAAGAAGTATTCTGTAACGATTGCGAAACATCGGCTATATTTAGTCAATAGACGCGGCTCCAATTTCAAATACATTTCTGCGAATGCATTATGCTAATGGAGAGTACAGACATGAACGAAGCGAACGTTCGAGATCTGTGCAAGACCGTGCGCGAAGATTCGGCATCGATTCGGCGAATATCTCTCCGTTCACGGTGATCGAAATCAAATCGTAGCGCGTTTGGTTCTTGTCGGAAAGACTTGGTCTCCGAAAATCATTTGACGGTTTTCATGGTTTGGAGGCACGTATTCTTTATTATAACCAAACTTTTCATAATTGCATGCCAAAACAAAATGTCTTGTGAATCATTTTTCGACGGTACATGTAGAGTTCTTTTCCTAAATAGCAATGTTTATTGCTAAAATAATATGTACCATCTGGGCGTTTTTAAAGTGTATCAAATTGTAGTATGGCCGGTAACATAACAAAATTATGATAAGGAAGAAATATTTATTCCAAAGAGAAAAGAATATATATGTAGAAAATAATGATGAGAATGAAAATAATGAAAAAAATAATAACGTAAATTTCACTATGAGAAATATATTTTTTTTATCTTTAAATAATTTATATTCATAATGTAGATTTACGTAAATGTAACTTAAAATATAACAAACCAAATAATAACAAAGCAAATTAAAATACCTATGTTTCTAATAGAATCATAAGAAGTATTTGTCATCAAACTATTAATTTAGGAAGTATATTATATTTAGATTTAGTAAAAAAAACTTTATTTTTCTCTTATTCAGCTACTATCCTTACTATTAAATAGTTACTTCAATTATATAACTGTTTATTATATAAACAAACAAGCTCTAATATCTGAAATAAATATATAGTGTAATTAAGAATATTACCTTTATTTGATGGCACATAATGTCTAAATGTCATCAGGCAATTCTTCCGTCAATGATTGAGACAAGAATTATATAAACAGGTATGAATTTGTATTTACTGCATGATGTATAATTTTATGCTGGAAATTTACAAAAAAATGAAAAAATAAAGGCTGACAAGTACAAGATGATTTGGATGGAAGAGCCACAGTCTTTATAAGAGGATATAATGCTAGTATCGTTTTAAATTATAAACTAAAACATAAAATAGCTAACAATCACATTTGAGACATATCTTGGAAAAATCAAGGAGTAATACTTAGAAACCGCTGTAATATACCTGCTATCTAAAGAATGACATAGGTAAGTATCCCTTTCAAGGGTTCAATGAGTTTTACTTTATATTTTAGGTCGAAATTATGGTAGTCTTTTTTGGCAAAAACTAAACTAAATTAAAGGGTGGTATGTTTACATGTTTATATATATGTTACGTTTTAAAATGTTCGTATTCTTCTATGAGTTAGGTAAAATTAATAGTAATATGACACTGGATTTTTCAATTGCTATTTCTAGTATTTGCACAATTTTCATATATGCTCCGAAGAATAATATATCGAAAAATAATGTTTCAACAACCCTTGCAAAACTTAATATTCTTATGTTGTTAATTATTATTTTATATGAGATTATTATTAAACATCTTTTCTGTCGCCAGTTGTGAAATACTTTTTCCATATTATTTGACAAATTTTGTATTACGGAAATATAAGAAAAACAAGTCATATTTCTATGACACGTTTTTTTTTTAATTACCAAATAGAAATCAAAGATAAATATTATTTCAGATTTCATTACAAGGTTCTTGCAAGCAAAACATAAATATTTTAATTTTTCGTGTTTTTTATGAGATTTTTATTTATTTATATGTATTATTATTAATCATAAATAGATATTAGAAACATATTTATGCTTGAAAAACTTCTTTATAGATATAACTAAATTACAAGGATAAACAGGGTTATATTCTCGTAATCACAACCTATATCCATAGAAAAAGTCATGTAATTCATAATCCCCAAATTTTGCCCACGCTCTATCAAGTTTGTTGGGCCGAGCTGCGGCTCCCAAAACAACGTTCTGTTCGTCGAAAAGTGCTGAAAGTCATGCGGCGAACAATGGAACTAAGCAAAGTGCTTGCGCACTACGACTTTGAACTAATTTTGATGGTACCAAACATAGTTTTGAACATGTTCGGCACGAATGTTCGCCGAATTCAGTTCTGCTCAAACGCATTTTCAATTTTCTTCCGAAATTCGTCCCAAATGCTCAGGTCTGTACCCACCGTAATAGAAATAATTCTTCAGTGAAAATAGTGTAACTTAGTGTTTTTTTGGCTTTTAGAATCGGTTTATATTAGTTAACGTGTTTTTGAAAACAGTAAAACAGTTTTTTAAACAGTAATTTTAACATCTACACGAAAGGTTAATACATTATTATTCCTAAAACTAAAATTCAACGTAAGCTTAAATTATGTTACCTATAATAACAGCTAATGCATAAATTTAAAATCACTTTCATTTATAGAATTTAACATCTTCTGTAATATACTACATCCTACGATAATCCTTATATCAGAAATATTTTTAAACAATAGACGAGTCCGGAATATCAAAAATAGCTTTCGACTTGTTCGATAATAACGGCTGTCACATAGATCATATATGGCACAGTATCATCAATTTTCGTTCACATCATAACATATTGCCGTTAATATATATTTTCACAATCACATTGTCGACGAAACACTAAAGATATAAATAAATACATAACACGTTATTAAACATACCATTTACTGTGTTACTAAAGATTACACATTTGTTATATTTTATATTTTCCGTAAAACGAATAACTAATATTTAGACCAATCAGTTTAGTATCCAAAATGTCACCTTCGATAAGAAATATCCATCCTAGTTACGGCTGTAACCAGACCGATGAAATATTTAGATTTAGATAGTTTTGTGTCTATTTAGCATATCTTTTCGTTTTTTTTGTTTTTTTTTTGGTTTGTTCCTTTCATTAATTCAGACGAATGCAACTAAAGACCATTTGAGGAAATGTTCTTCAGTTTAAAGACATTTGTATGTAATTGATAATACATGGCAAGTCTCTCTGAAATGAGTTTTTGCATTCGGTTTTATGAGTTTATAAATAACCAGAACAAGGAAAATAACGGAAAGCTTTGAACTTGAAAGTTAAAACCGTTGTGAGTTATAATTAAATTCAATTGAAGATTAAAGAAATAACCACTTTTCTTAACTTAAAATTTTAAAACATTGTCTGGAAGTTTTAACCGAGAATATTTTTAATAAAACAAACAGCGCTTGATAAAAAATAAAAAACGTTTATGATCTCAACTTTTTAATATATTAACAAAGTGTATTAATATAAATTCAGGAAATGATTTATTCAGTAATATAAAATGGTACTCACTGATAACAGTTATGTGCTATCAATAACAGTGCTTCAAACTTATATTTCCTGCCTTTTTACTTTCGTTATAGTACATTTATTAAAGAGCTCGTAAATGAGAGACATATAGAAGTGTCGTAACTTATCGCGCTTTTTGCGGAAAGGGAAATAACTCCATAATGGGAAATTGTCAAACCTGATGAATGTAAAAGAAAAAATTTAACAACTTTTCAAACTAGAGGAAACTGTATCATGGAGATTAATATATTAAAAATTAATATTTAATTCAATATGATTTAATTTTAGGTATGTACTCTTTAGAATTTTTTTATAATTAAATTAATTTGAATTGAATTTTGAATTAATTGAAAGAATTGGGATTTATTAATTATTAAAACGTTTCTCTGGAAAATGTAAATAGTTTCAGCAAATACATAGAGATCTTTTAAACATTTAAATATTTTAAATAAGTACCTTATATAAAATTATAAATATCCAATTTTTTAAAACATATTTAATTTCCTTTTTTCAAAAAAAAAAAGTCGGTATCAATCACAACATCTTTATTCTATCAACTGCTACTTTCATTAGCTATACGCTGTGGTGCGTTTTGATCGATCTGATGATTATCGGTCGCCACTCATTGCTCTCTAATTTTATTGGTTATAGGTTGTGATAGATGCTATGGCATACTCTGTAGTCCTGTCGCTCTCCTTTCACTTCGTGGCTGTAGAGATATCAGAGCTGTAAACTTTTCACTAAATTAGTGCTATATTAACAGTGCTGTCATAAAATAGGTTAAGTGTAATATAAATTTCAATAAACTTTTATATATTACAGGCATAAAGCAGTCTTCTTAGATCCTGTATACTTTTTACTTTTTTATGGTAAAGAAAGGAAAAGCAATCTTTATATTTTTAATAACAAAAACAATTTATTCGACGTAATTTTTTTCTTTCATAATTCGAAGCAACTAATTCCTCAAATTTTATACGTTTATAGCATATCTCTCTTTTAGCAGATTAAACAATACCTACTACATGATTTTCTCTAAACAAATACTAACATCCATATTCTATTATTAAAATATTATATTTATCTATTTTCAATTTAATATTATAGATTTAATAATACTCTTTAGCAAGCTTCAGTTTTAATACTTTATAGCAGATATTAACATAATTATTTAATGAAAAAGGTTCCCTAGCAGAAATAATTAATTATTATTATTTTTTTTAAATATAATATATATTTATCAATCTTACTTTGTTACAGAAATATGGCTAGAACTCCAAGTTTCTTACATTATAGTTAAATATAACTAAAATATTGAAGACAAACTTTTGGAGCCCGAAATTCTATTTAAAATACTGCTTATTGTATCTATTGAAATGTCTATATCTTCTACCAAATATATATCTATCATTGACGATTTTTAGGAGCCATATTGTACAGTTTAGCCACTATTTCATGCCTTAATGCAGTTATTCAAATTGATCGTATCACCAAGATTTTGTATCACCACTTACAAACCATTGTTTTTTAATAGGATAAATTCATCACAGTGTCATAGGAAGGTCCATAGCTTTAATTTCATCTTATAGTTTAAATAAAATAGCTACACAAAGGCTCTGTTGATGGACCCTTGTAGTCTACAAATAAAATGCTGGTCTGGATAATGTATGAATCCTAATTTAATAAAGACTCTATTTATCAATGCCTAGTTGTGCCAAGTTCAGTGTTTTATTATAGCTACCTTCCTGCATTTGTCGATTTCCTACAGCTTTATATAGATTACGCAGTAAGGGGCAATGTTTTTTCACAACATCATAAGAAAGCCCAAAATCACCGATCTTAAATTTTTTCCTTCGTCACAGCAGGTGATGTTTTGTAAAAAGTATGTTATGCCAAGCGCTCGTAAGCCATATTTCACACGCCACTATTACATCTTCCGTGATATTTTTTCGTAGATAGTTACGAAATTTGTTATAACACATAAGCAATCTGTTAATAAAGACGTTTCATTGATTTACCCATCGATCTCAATTATACCCGGGAGCAACAATGATTATTTTATTATACTCTTTCGAACTATATATATAAATATATATATATATATATATATATATATATATATATATATATATATATATATATATGTAATATATATATTTGAAGGCTATAAAATTCAGAAGAAAAATGAATGATATTAGTTTTACCTTTAAATAATTTTTATTCACAATGTGTCCAAAGGTTTACATAAATGCCACTTAAAATATAACAAAACAAAATAATAACAAAGCAAATTAAAATACCTATGTTTCTAATTGAATTATAAGAAATATTTGTAATCAAACTATTAATTTAAGAAGTATATTATATTTAGATTTAGTAAAAAAAAACTTTATTTTTCTCTTACTCAGCTAGTATTCTTATTATCTTTATTAAATAGATACTTCAATTATATAACTGTTTATTATATAAACAAACAAGCTCTAATATCTGAAATAAATATATAGTGTGCGTAAATAAATGCCACTAATTCAACGCATATTTATTGTTCAGTTTATATGCCAAGTCTTGTAGTTTATATTTCAGTATATTATACGAGTTCTTCTACTATAGTTAAATCAAGCGATCAAAAGGTGTGAAATGTGAAATCTGTGATTTCTCCATCTTCAAAAGAGGCCAAATTATTGGTGCTCCATTACCTAAATCGTCTATGATGAAAATTGTTGAATTGTTTAACGTTTCACAAGCGACGGTTTCCACGGTAATGGCACCATCTATAAAATATGGTAAAACATAACGGCGCAGAGGAATAGTAATCGAAACTCAAAGTTAACTGACAGAAATCAACCAATATTAAAATGGATTTTGAGCCAACATAACATACAACATAAAACTACTGCGGCAAAAGTGACCGATAACTCAACACTCAAAAACTGTATAGCGGGAGCTTCACAAAACTAACATTCATGGAAGGGCTGCAATTTTGAAACCATTTCTAATAGAAACCAACGTTAAATTGCGAAAGAAGTGCTGCAACGATCAGAAAACTAAGGCATTTGAGAATTGGAAGAATGTGGTAAAGTCCAATGAAATATTATTAACATTGTTTCCTGTAATGTTACGATCTGGACTGTATGTCTCCTACATTCAAACATCGGGGATATTCTGTTATAATTTGGTAATATTTAGCTGGTGTTTTTATTCACATCACTAGCCGGATTATTACGAATAACTATCTCAATTGTTGCTACCAAACAATTCCATATTTTAAGATAATAGTGCGCCCGTACACAGACTTCACCCTTGGCTTTAGGAGCACCAGAATATCATCAAAAATCTTCCCTGACCATCACAATCGTCAAACCTCAGAATATTTTAACCACTATGAGTAGTTTTAGAGTAAAGAGTGATGATCGGAATTCCAAGAATAATACAACACTCCTTTGGAAACTATTCAGACATTGTACGGATCTATTCAGCGCAGAATTGCAACTGTTTTAAAAGAAAATAGTGTCCATGTATTTTGTCCATCCTCTTAATATTTATATTGTATGAAATATGGCCTTTGATTTAGTTATTTAGTGTAACAAAAATTAGAATGAAAATATTAATATTTTCATTTAATGTGGCATTTTATTTAAAGTAATCACTATTATAAATTTAACAATAGGTATTATTATATAAATATCATATATAAATAGATAGTAACGTTACCTAAGTGCAAATATTGTTCTTATTTACACTACATTTTATTTCTGTTTATAATAAAAATAAGCCATTAAAATGCTATTAAAATTCGTTATATTATTCAGTCTCTGATCCAGAGCATATTTATAAAACATATATTTGTATTCAAATTAAAGCTGACGATCTTTTATGTTTTACAATTCTCGACATCAAAGCAAAGTCATGGTAATTTAAACAAAAACGTTAAAATGACATTTAATATACCCTGTGAATAGGTCTTCCTAATTGATATAGGCTTGTTAGTGTTTTGCTTATATGTCTCAAAATTTGAGTACGCGTGTTTAGCGGTTCTAAACTGGTTTATGTTGCTTTCTGTGTAACGAGCCAAAAATTAAATCCAAATAATGATATATTTTTGAAGAGACTTCTAAAGTTAACTAAGTAAACAATTAAGTTAATTAAATTAAATTCTACCTTAACCAGAATTATTTACACTTAGATAACAAATACTAGCAAAAACTTAATAATATACTACTATATTATCTATTATTATATTAAGAAACTATATTAATTTTGACTCTTCCTAACATTAACGCTCGTCAAGCACTATTTGAAATTTAGAATTTGTACATTCTTTACAGTCACTTTGGTTTTAAACAATTTTAATTATATCAAATTCAGTTCATTAGTTAGTTAAATAATAAAAATAACGTAGTAGTAGGACTTTTCAAGCTTTTTAAAGCCTCTTGCTCCATATCATCAGTTAATCTATCAATACACCATCAGAATACTGTCACAATATTTTAGTTGAGACTATCTTCTTTCTGTTGCTGTTGTATTCATGTATGCCACTTATATATCATTTATTCTAACGGAGATATGTGGGCTTCAAGGGGACAAATTCAGTAGCGCACAATTTGCAATTTAATTTTAATGTTGCTTCCTTGTGTTTTTATACCTCAGCAATTATGGCAGTATCATCCGCAAAAGTAACTATTTTATTTTATTGCGACTAAAGTAATGGCACCAATATACTTCAGGTAAAACAGTACCTCTATATTACTATCCTACGCTACTATCGCATTTTTTATTTCAAATCCCCATATGCATCATCATGATTAACACTGAAGACTTCATACGTTTGCAAACTTTTTAGGTAACACCTTGCTCGATGTGTCTCCTCCTACTGTGACTCATCAAGAAAAGCGGAAAAACAAAGTATTCTTTCGTCATATAACATTTTAAAATTATATCCGTAATTCTGTTACCTTGATCTAGAGTTGATTGTGTTTTCCTAATTGAATTATTTACCTTAAAATATTTCCTATAATAAAGTTAAATCAAGGAAATTATTTTTGTTGCAATTTCAGTTGGAACAATCTAATTTTATGATGTTTTTTGCAGTTAATCATTTGAGAGTTCACTTAGATAGTTTCTGGATATCTCGTTTGAGGTGCCTTCTATCATTGTTTTTTCTGGTTTAGTCTCCTGGGATCTAGCTTGATGCCATATTCTTCTCTTAACCCCACATAGTATGACAGAAGGCATCCAGGTATGAATTGGTACCAAAACGAGCTATTTGAAAAGTACATTAATTCCTCATGTCACTTCAGAAATAGGGTATCCACAACAACTTTGAGATGTGCACCATTAACATTAGAATATTTGACAAAAATCGTGGAGACATACTTTTCTCCACGTCAATTTTAAGGCAAACCAGATTCTCAACAACATAGATTTAACAAAATGACTGAAGAGGATCAAATCTTATGAACTAGTTTGGTTTACGGTTAGCCCTTGCAAATAAAAGTTTTTCAAACTTCAAATTATTATAAAGAAACTGCTTTTTTCGATACGGTTTTTAACCTGATATTTCAAAATCTACTGAACATATGTACTTGAAATTTGCTCGGAGACTTCTCTAAATAATCTTCTATCGTAATAAAAAATTAAAAAGCTCGGATATTTGCAGTATTTGAAAAATAGAGAAATGTAAAAAATAGCTCAAATTTGGCAAAAAAATCGCTATAATGTTTGATCAATAACAGCATTTCTCTAGATTAAAAATTTTCTTTTATTATCTTGGTAGGAATGTGATGTAATGTGAACGAAAGTATGCCATTTATTTAAGACCCCCGGCTTCATCAACCTATAAATTTTTAGATTTTTTATTTTTTCACTTTTTTATCTTTAGTGCATTATTTAAATATTAATATATATTTAGTAAAAATAGATATAATAAATATGTTGTTTCTTTTCTTGAATTTCACTTGAAATGTACCTATAATGCGTACCTGGAACAACTTCTTAATATTGATCTGACGCCATCACAATCTAAATATTTAATAGTACAAATAATATAGATTCATAAATATAAACCAAGTTTATTTTCTCGTTGAAGAATCTAATAATGATATTATGCCACCATAAAACATCCTGATTGAAAAAAGCAGAAATACCACTTCGCCAGAATCAACAGCGGTACGTGTCCAGACTTTATTACTTATCAGGCCATTAAAAGTTATTTCACGAGAGCCCCATATTTTTTATAAACCTTGACATACCAATCGATACCGATCTGCTTCTAATTAGTTGCAGTATATTAAAGATGATTCTCTCCCAGCTTACGTCAGCTTCCGATGACAAATGACGGTTTAATACTGGGTTATCTAAACCTAAACGCTCCCATGTATTATATTTGATTAATTAGATAAATTTTCAGCGGGGTGTATTGATTTATTACATCTAATTATGTGACAAAGTTTTCAAACACATTTTTTAACTTAATTTAATAAATTACTGTAATAATTGGAATTATCTTTTAAGTGAATTGCGCCATATTTCATGCTTTGGTTTTTATTTATAATAATTATTATGAATATAATTTAAGCATTTTTAAGTTTGACTAAAACGATTTACAAATGACAAAACGATTTATATTTGTTCTTAATCGAGAAAGCATGTCAATGGGGGTGATTGTAGGTACTTCTGGTCTTATTACTTAATTTTTAACTGTTCAATGTTCCTACAGCCCTACAGTCATGTTTAGGGTTTGTGACGTTTTAATATCGGAATTTTAATAAATTATGTTAGTGTTAGTTAGAAATACTAGTTAAGTAATTTCCATGTTTTAGTACTATCCCAATAAAAAATACATAGAAGTTGACAACAAACACGTAAAAATTCACATCAGGATATTGAGAAGTCGACATCCCTGAAATTGGATTCCACACCAGTTATAAAATAAAACAGATAGCTCAAAGACCTACTGACGGTATAATATAACAATTTTCTAGAGCATGAGATATTCCCTTGCCTCGTTTTTTCATATAGGAACATCTGCAATTGAAAATATAGAGTCAAGTTGCAATTCCTGAACTTCTAGAAATGCATCCCCCATTAGTATTGAATGTATTGATCACGATGACTTTAAATAATTTCTCAAACATACTAGCTGAAGGATGTATATTCCTGAATCCAGGAGCAGGGTGTATTGATTTATTACATCTCATTATGTGACAAAGTTTTCAAACACATTTTTTAACTTAATTTAATAAATTACTGTAATAACTGGAATTATCTTTTAAGTGAAGTGCGCCATATTTCATGCTTTGGTTTGTATTTATAATAATTATTATGAATATAATTTAAGCTTTTTTAAGTTTGACTAAAACGACAAATTACAAAACGATTAATATTTGTTCTTAATCGAGAAAGCACGTCAATGGGGGTGATTTTAGGTACTTCTGGTCTTATTGCTTAATTTTTAAGTGTTCAATGTTCTTACAGCCCTACAGTCATTTTTAGGTTTTGAGATGTTTTAATATCGAAATTTTAGTAAATTATGTTAATGTTAGTTAGAAATACTAGTTATGTAATTTCCATGTTTTAGTACTATCCCAATAAAAAATACATAGAAACACGTCAGAAGTTGACAACAAACACGTAAAAATTCACATCAGGATATTGAGAAGTCGACATCCCTGAAATTGGGGTCCACACCAGTTATAAAATAAAACAGATAGCTCAAAGACCTACTGACAGTATAATACAACAATTTTCTAGAGCATGAGATATTCCCTTGCCTCGTTTTTTCATATAGGAACATCTGGAATTGAAAATATTGAGTTAAGTTGCAATTCCTCAACTTCTAGAAATGCATCCCTCATTAGTATTGAATGTATTGATAACGATAACTTTAAATAAGGATGAAGGATGAAGAATGTATATTCCTGAATCCAGGAGCTATAATAGATCCAAAACTATTTTGGTTAAGTAGTCTTAAGCCAATATTTTTATTCATATATTTACACAAGTTTTTGTCTTTAATGCAATGAGGGGGTTCAGGAAAGTTATTAAATTTTTAATTGAGGGTACTTTAACAAATGTGTCATTACTTGGGCAATAGGCACTATTTAAGTTCTGAATTGCTTTGCACCCAAACTCCTAGTATATTTAACTTCGACTAATCCTCTCTTAAATGGTTTACATAGAGTAGCTAAAGTCCTGTATGTATTTGGACTGGGTTTTCATTCAAAAATTGTTTCGGTTCATTCTCTTGGATCTTTTTTATCTCTTCTTCTTTATTTTTTTGTCACTGACAACAAATGTAACCACATATAAATCGTTTAAACGAAAACGGATTATTGGGATATGATGGAAAAACATTTAATTTTCAATGTTGTTATTGAGTAAATTAATGTAACTAACTACATGGAAAATTATTGGTTATATATTTTATGTAGAAAGATTGCAAAATCATCAAGTTTAAAGACTAGGTTATCTAATATTTATCTATATTGATTGCACTTTTACCAATATATATCGCAGGTTAAAATACATGCAAGCTCGTAATAATATTCTTTGAGTTAAGAAATATATTTCTGCCATATCACATCACATATCCAAGATACACGGCAAGTATTTTCTATTTTTAAATTAAAAAATGTGATAAAATTTCAGAAAGATACATGTATCTTGATGGTAAGTAATATGGTGGTAGTAAACTAATTTAACCTTCAAATCTTTTACTTTAAAATTCATTTCAACAGTCTGGCCTACTACAGAGACAAGATAGATTCTTACAAAGAAAGAAACCAACCGAAAGAAAAAAAATCAATTTTCAACAAAGTACGGGCTCTTTGAATTATACTGTCTGATACAATTTTTTAACTTTAACTAGTTTTAATAACTTAAGATTGCGTTAAGATGCGTCGCATTCTGTTATAATAGTATGAATGTATTTATTCTTAAAAGCTGTATTACTTCACAATGACAGCCCGTATCTTTCCATACCTATCGCATATTCAGTGATGAAAAAAAAAGTATGAAAACATGAAACTAATCTTAGACTTAATCAAATTCAAAGAATACAACTGGAAAGTTTGTGCTATATTGCTTGGACTACAGGTTTCATGAAACCTTGCTGTTTTCTCTGTTTGTAGTATAGTAGAGACACCATAAACCACTATGAAGTTAAAAATCCTAAAGGCCAATGGCCAAAATTAACTGGCTTTCTTTGTGGTAATTCACACATTAAATATGAACCTCTTATTCCACAAGAAATGTGATTCTTCCACTATTACATATAAAAGTTGATTTAATAAAAAAAATATGTCAAGGCCATAGATAAAAATGGTAAAGGATTTTGGTACTTGAAAACTGTTTTCTCCAAATTAAGTGCTGCTAAATTAAAAGGTATCTTGTTGGCCTACAAGGTGAACGTTTTCACCATGAGATAAAACATATAGAAAAGCGTTGTAATGAAATATGGAATGCTAAAATGTTAACAGTTTACTGCTGGTTTGTAATGAAAGAAGATATTACTGCTCTCAAGAGGAAACGATAATATTTCGTCATTTTCCTTCAGAAAATATGGCTCATTTTTTCTATTAGCTACTTAAACCTGAGATATTTTGATTCATTGTCTATTTTTAAATATATTTAACTATGTTTTTGTAAAATTGATAATATAAATAAATAAATATGATTTAAAAATTTTTTACTGTATTTATTTATAATACTCTAATTTATCATAACATTAAACTGTTACATATTACACAAAATTCATTTAAATATGTCTTCAGCAGGTACAAATTTATAAAAAAAACATTTTGTTTAATGTTATAGAATACAAAAAATTGTCACATTCAAATTACCATATCCATATTAATATGAAAACCAAATAATAAAAAATAAAATAATTTTTAAAAAATAGAAATTTTGGCGCCTAATATAATAAATAATAATAAATTCTAATAACCCAAAACGCCAAACCCAATAGTAGTTAACGATGAGAGATAGGCGTCATATAGTCTTACTGCCATACTAGTTGTTTATTGCTAATAAATGAGAAATTAAATATTATAGTTTAGTTATTATAGTATGGATGTAAACACAATTTGTGGTCGAGATCATTAAAATAAGAGTTCATAAAATGTTGAGAACTAAACTAAAGTGTATACTTAAATATGCTATTCCATATGTTCACACAAAAAGGAAATAAAATACATGTCAATACCCTAAGCAAAGGTTTTGCCCAACATCTAAAGAATATTGCAATAAGAGGTGTGATATTTGCCATAATTAAAGTATATATTTAACTGTTGCTTTCTTGTGTTTTTACCTCAGTAATTATGGCAGTATCATCAGCAAAAATAGCTATTTTACTGTATTGCAACTCAAGAAATGTCACCAACATACATGAGGTAAAACAGTCCCGTTATATCACTACCCTACGTTACTATCGCTTTTTTTCTTTCAAATCCGCATATGCATCATCGTGCTTAACACTGAAGATTTAATACGTTTGCAAAGTTTTTAGATAATACCTTGCTCAATGTGTCTCCTCCTATTGTGTCTCATCAAGAAAAGCGGAAAAACAAATTATTCTTTCGTCATATAACATTTCAAAATTATATTCGTAATCCTATTACTTTGATCTAGAGTTGATTATATTTTCCTAATTGAATTTTTTACCTTAAATATTTCTTATAATGAAGTCAAATTAGGGAAACTTTTTAATGTCGACGTTTTCATTATTTTTGTCGCAATTTCAGTGGGAAAAATCTAATTTTATGATAAGATTCTTCCAGTTAATCATTTGAGAGTTCACTTAGATAGTTTTGGATATATCGTTTGAGGTGCCTTCTATCATTGTTTTTTCTGGTTTACTCTCCTGGGAATCTAGCTTGATGCCATATCCTTCTCTTAACCCCATATAGTATGACATAAGATATTCAGGTATGATTTTGTACCAACACGAGCTATTTGAAAAGCACATTAATTCCTCATGTTACTTCAGAAATAGGGTATCCACAACAACTTTGAGATGTGCACCATTAACATTAGAAAATTTAACTAAAACGTGGAGGCATACTTTTCGTCACGTCAATTTTAAGGCAAACCAGATTCTCAATAACATAGATTTGACAAAATGTCTGAAGAAGGTCAAATCTTATGAACTAGTTTGGTTTACGGTTAGCCCTTGCAAATATTTTTCAAACTTCAAATTATTATACCGAAACTGCTATTTTCGATACGGTTTTTAACGTGATATTTCAAAATCTATTGAACAATTGTACTTGAAACTTGATCGGAGACTTCTGTAAATAATCTTCTATCATAATAAAAAATTAACAAAGCTCGGATATTTGCAGTATTTGAATAGAATTTGATAGAAAAGCCTTGTTATGAAATATGTATGTTAGCAGTTTACTGCTGGTTTGTAATGAAAGAAGATTCTACTGTTCTCAAGAGGAAAAGCTAATATTTCCTCATTTTCTTTCAGAATATATGGCTCATTTTTTCTATTGGCTACTTAAACCTGAGCTATTTAAATTCATTGTCTATTTTTAAATATATTTAACTATGTTTTTGTAAAATTGATAATATAAATAAATAAATATGATTTAAAATTTTTATACTGTATTTATTTATAATACTCTAATTTATCATAACATTAAACTGTTACGTGTTACACAAAATCCATTTAAGTCTATCTTCAGCAGGTACAATTTGATTAAAAAAAAGCATTTTGTTTATTGTTATAGAATACAAAAAATTGTCACATTCAAATTACCATATCCATATTAATATGTATTTAACTTTGGCGCGTAATATAATAAATAATAATAAATTCTAAACCAAACCGCCAAACCCAATAGTAGTTAATGATGAGAGATAGGCGTCGTATAGTCTTATTGCCATACTAGTTGTTTATATATGGATATAAATACAATTTGTGGCCGAGATCATTAAAATAAGAGTTTATAAAATGTTGAGAAATAAACTAAAGTGTATACTTAAATATACTATTCCATATGTGTACATAAAAAGGAAACTAAGTACATATCAATACCCTAACCAATACGAAAGGTTTTGCCCAACATTTTAAAAATATTGCAATAAGAGGTGCGATATTTGCCATAATTAAAGTATATATGAACATAGTGGCGAGCTAAAATTTATATATAATTCTACTGCACATAAATAATATAAATGCACACATAGAGAGGCAACCAATTTCTGCTAATTCAGTTTTAAATGTGAGCCCATATGATTAAGATTTTATAGTTTTTTTTAAAATTATTTCAGTATTGTTTTACCATAATATTAGAGAAAATGTTGGGGTCAAAAGAGCTAAAATATTTAAATTTTTAGTAATGACAACAAATGAATGTGTTGTTTTATTGAATGGTATATTTATAGCAAAATTTTCATAGTATAAACGGAATTCTAAAATACGAATCGTCTACTTTCTTTATCCACAAAATATAATTTTATTTCCAAGTTAAATTTTAATAAACTTGATTAATGTAATCTATTGAGGACACAAGAGCACAAAACGTTTTGTTAAGAAATTATAGTATTTTAAATAGGTCGTAAGATATTATAACATCATATTAGAGGTTATAATTTTTATTCTTCTGTTAAATTATTAAGCTAAATTTCAAATTAATTTACCTCAGATATGTAATAAAACAAAAGCTCATCTAGCTATAAGTAAGTACCTCCAAAGCTTATATTGATCCAATAGTAATTTTATAGGATTGAAATGTCAACGAATTAGGTATTAAAAAAAATTGAAATAAATATGAGTTGTTGTTAAGTGAGCTTTTTCTACTGTTTCTTTTTTTATTATTATAGGTATTAAAGGCGTCAAAGTATGTCGCATATAAGATATCTATATTCATACCTAAGGCATATATGAAATTCAAAAATGCATATACAATGATTACTACTTTTCACAAAATAAACATTTCACACAACTTAATGGATTTCGAATTTCTATCCCTACGCAATCACTAATTTTTACATATAGATGTCTAATAAATAAAATATAAATTATATATACTATTTGCTATTGTTGTATAGTATATTGTTGTATAATATACAACAAAAGAAAACATGAATTAATGAAGGGAGACATAAAAGTATTACTATTATTAAAACTGTTTATAGTAAGCGCGGGTGTTGTTTCACGCTGGCTAAAGGTGATTAATCAACAGTGTAAGTAAAGCGAAACCTTACACTTTAATTAAAATTCCTCGCTTATTGGCGTCCAACACAAAAACACAAATTTCAACACAATGAGTAGTAAGAAAACACACTTAAAATATCATTTTCTTTTCACACCCATTAAGTAAAAATAAATTTGGTAATGATAGAATAATATTGAGATTTATATGCTCACGTTTGGTTTGGTTTTCGAAATAGGAATTCCAAAAATACTTAACCTTAATGCACCGTAACTAGGCTAGTAATTGATAATATTGCCTAGTTTTATTCATAACAATTATGGTTTCAAACAAAAGTACAGTAACATGCATCGTCAATAGTATTCTTCTTTAATACAAGTTGTATTAAATACTAATCAATAATATGTGCTATTTTAACTAAAGCCTTTTGCTACTTGTCTGGTAATACTATTACTCAGTCACTGTAAACCCCCTGAAATTTCTTGGCGATCTGTTTTTTGCCAAGTGATTTCCATAAACCTCTTTTGAAAACAACTTTGCATCATTAAGATAGTTAATAAGAACTTAACGAACTGGTAACAAGACAGGACAAGATCCGGAGTATACAGTAGAAGCTTCAAAACTTCCCAACCAATATATCTCAACCTTTGAGCAATTACAAAAGATTTGTGTGGCCTAGAGTTGTCATAATGGGAAGAAAACACCTTTCCTATTGATCATTTCTGGCTGCTTATAATTGCATGCTTCAATCGTTTTAGTTATTAACGGTAGGGTATAGTTTACTGGTTTGGTCAGCTCCAAGCAGCCCATTAATAAATTCTTTTCAGTTGTACCAAATACTTAAGAGCATTTTCCTTGGATTAGTAACCCTTGCAACCGTTTGTGAAGCTCTTCGAAGCTTTGACCACGATCTTTTTGTAGCCTGTTAATCGACGTGCTCCACTTTTCGTTATATTTAGTCATTCATTTCAAATATTTAAACTCGATCCATTAAAATTTTCAACGTTAATATATTTGAAATCTTTTGACACGAAATAATTACTAGGAGAATATAGGTAGTAGAATATATAAAATGTTTTATAAACACAAAATAAGATTTTAATTATTTTATTTACTCAAAGAAATTGGCCTTTACTATAAAATTTAAATTTATCTTGCACTTAGCTTCATTTTATATTGACTTTTATTTATACATTGATTTATGTATTTAATTTTAATTTATTAATTTTTTTTATTGACTATTTTATGTGAGTATCGTCATTGATTTTACCATTTTATATCATACTTGTCAGCCTGCTAATAAATTGCCTTTCTTTTTTTGAATGTTTTTTCTTATTTGGTTTAACATGTAATATACAGAGATATAACAGTCTTTTAGCTTTTTGTTTACATTTTTTAGTTTAAGTAAATATTTTTACACATTAGGAATCATATAGCCACAATATTACTCAGCAACAGCTCAATCAACAAGAAACTACGGTTCCAGTCAAGCAAGTAACCGAGATAGGTAAGACCGGATAGCTTCTAGCTTCACACGCTAGTTTGTAGGTCCACTTTATACTAACGATCATGTTTCAAAATTCTAAATAAAATCTATTGTTTATGTAATAGTTATTCTCATTTTAATAATAAAACTCAACCTTGAACATAATTCTTTAAATTATAAACTTAATTAAATATATAAAATATGATACTTTTTAATAATATCATGAAATATTTAGTACAGGTCATAAACCAAAATTAATACAAAGAAATATCAGCTTTATTAAAGGTATACGGGAAAATGGGTGTGTTTTATGTTTTGGTTGAATTTGATTAATCGATAGCATGAATAATTCGAAACCTTGTGCTATAATTAAAATTGGTATTTTTCGGTATTCCACTAATCTTATCGAGATATGCCCTAAATCTCGATAAACCTATATTTATAGCACTGAAAACTAATAAATAAAACATTACGTTTATTCAGATTCATTACATTAATCCAGATTATTTATAGTTAAATACGTAACAAGAAAATGTACTAAATAAATTTTAAAACACATATTATCGAAACTATTTATGTTTTCAATATACAATGACATTAGCCGATAATTTTATTCAAAGCTATTCTCCTAATATATTTTAAAGAAGTCACATACTAGTATCGTATGAATGTACATGGACTTTAAATCGCTTGTATATCTCTTAGTTGGTGCTTAGTGGATCTTCTGGCCACTTCTACTGCTGAAATATTTAAGATTTCGCTAATTATACATTTCTTCTGTCATCTAATGCTGTCAACAACGAATATTATTTATATGCTATTCGTCGTTGAGAATGAATATTGTAAGTAAAGGATTCTGGAAGACGGGATGGATACTGTCCACAACATTCAGTTCGATAAAGTTGAGGCCCTAGCCTCTTCACAACTGTATTTTGTAAACTATTTAAATATTTAAAATCATAAAAACTATCCCAACAAGGGCTATGCGACCAATCCTCTCTGGCAGACCATCTCCTCTGTTTTTTGAATCAACCCAAATCAACTGATGTTACTACGCATACTTGCTTAAATAAGATGACATTTTCGTTTGTAAGAAGAGTCTGGAAGGCCTCTCTGAAGCGTCCAACACTAGTCTGATATCATTTAGACGCCCCAATTTCCTTGGTATCTACCCTATCTCTTTAATATCCTCATGAAATCGTTCTTTTCACTGACATCACAACTAGTCGAGGTGGGAATGATTAAAATATACTTCCAGACTCATTAGACAACCTAAAACTGGGAATGCTTTCTGAAATTTTCTGACGATTTGTTGGTAGTTTGTATAATATTCGGTGATATTTTATATTTGTCTATGACCTCCTTACAAGAATTGACCCTTCTTTTTAATAATCCGTAATGCTCGTGATATACTGTGGCTCAATCATAGAAAAAAAATCCTGGAAATCTTGAAATACTATATTTATGTGCAGCGGCGACGAAAGAGCTTTATGTGGAAATATTTTAAACTTACTCTAAGCTCCCTCGGCGGCCTACACTTTTGGTCCTGATGATATGCTTGGTCTCTGCTATACCAGAAAGATAAAAAGCAAATATTTTAGTATACCCAGCTTGTTGTCCTAACAACGTGCACAAAATATTAAAATCGCCGCATACTTGCCTACTATTATCTTCATATATTAATTTGTGATGAATTAATTTCTTATACTTTGTTTGAATGGAAGCATAAAAACTGCCGTTGTGAGGTAGAACTGCTTTAATTCCATTTTTAATGAAAATATTATGCCATTTTACTAAATCGTATTCAAATCATGACATGATTCAGGTCCGGAAATTATTTCCTTATTATTTTCTATTTTAGCGTATCAAAATACGCAGAAATCAATTGAAAATATTCAGACAGCTTCTTTGTTGCAGAACTTGTTGCAGTTGTTAAAGTAATTATTGCAAAATATTTTTTTAGAAAAAAGCTATAGGTTATAGGAACACTTTATGGTTATAAACATCGGTTATTTAATATTCGAACAAAAATTGCATTGATTATTTCACTTTGTTCGATCTTGTTCGTGTTATCGAAATTTACTCACCAGAGACAAATAAATACAAGTGGATAAGTTAATTTATTCCCAGCAGCTTTTCCCTCCACATCGTTACTATATACGTTGCACAGTGGAATGATCAAAATCGACCCCATAACATCGAATGGTCCAAAAGCTGAACCGTGTTTTATAGTGATGAGGTTTGACATGTTATAAACCAGGGGAACTTGGTAATTTATGTACTAAGGGGCAACAGAAATTATTGATTCAAAATATACAGTCACACAGAATATACTTAAATCTAAACAGGGCATAACTAATCAGTAAGAGGAAATTATTTTTATTTGTTATTTATAGTTACACTTCCATATAAATACTCTTGTTCGTTGAAAACTATTAGAGCTATTTAATATATATCAATTATAGACTCGGCAGCCATATAGCATATCAAATTTCCTGATATATCTCGCCATCTATCTGCCTATATGATAATGTGTAAGTTAACCTCAAGTAAAATGCTGCTCAATCAAGCAAGCAACAACAGTTGAATAGTTGATATCGGTTGATATCACCTATATAGTATATAGTACATATAGTATATAATAAGATGATAAATAATTGAGCGCTTAAATAAAATCAATACAATTTCAATTAAGTTTGATTATATTTAACTTTTTATTATTAACATACATTTATTTCCTTGCGAAGTTTGGATTTAGCTAAGGATATTTTTCTCTTTTAAAAACAATTCAGTCATATTCAACTTTAACTTTAGAAATGTTCACACTTTATCAATAGCTACTTAATGTGTAGTTAAAATTTACTAATATACCTTTCTTCTAAACTTAAAATAACTTAAAATAATATGAATAACGGTATTGAAAGTAATAATGATAATGAAAAAGATACAAAACCAATTTGATGTGAAATATACTATATCTCAATATCGAAGTAACTGCGATATAATCTAGTATGTATATTTATAAATGTTAATAATGTTATGTTATGTATTATTAAATATTTGCTTTGTATTTGTTGCATAACTTTATATTTTTCATCATATATGTTAAGTAATATATGTAATATATGGGTAAGTAAGTATCATATATGTACTGTACATATCCCAAAAATTAAAATTATTGAAATTAAATGAAAATTACCCTATGGTTCATAATTTAATTTTAGTTACATTTTGAATGAATTGAATTGTGTACCAGTAATACATATATATATATATATATATATATATATATATATATATATATATATATATATATATATGTATGTACATGTATATATATATATATATATATATATATATATATATATATATATATACATATATATATATATATATATATATATATATATATATATATATATATATATATATGTATCATGTTGATATGACCATCTATAATCAGTAAAAAGATAGAGGGAACCATAGAATTAGCAAACAATAAACAAAACCTGACGTAAATTAACTAAATGTACATTCGTAGAAAGAGCTGATCCTATAAGATATCTTGTAGCACCTTCCTGTAGTTTATTCAAGTAATTAGTTTATGGCTGTTTAATCTATCTATTATTACAGATCTGTTTTAAACCTATTTTAAGAATAAAAATTGATTTGTTTTTTGATACTAAATTCTGCAAAAAGAAAACAAAAGTTTGGAGGAGCTTAGTTGAAAAATAAAGTAGATATATGAAATTGAAAGAAATTCTATATTAATTTATGTACAAGAAAATATACTTTCTATACATATATGTATTTTTATTAAGGCATTTCTGTTTCAAATATTAAATGAATATAATTAATCAAATATTTTATTATATCGCATAAATACAGTTTAATTTAACGGGCTCGTTTAAAAGGAACAAAAATACTTTAAATGACATTTTATGTGATACGCACACAAAGCTTAATCAAAAGAAATATCTAAATATTACCTCTACTAAAACTGTTTATGGTAAAACGCGCGTGTTGTTTTATGTTGGCTAAAATTGATTAATCAATAGCACGAACGAAACGAAACCCTACCCTTTAATTAAAATTGCTCGCTTGTCGGTATTTAAAAACACAACACAAATTTCAACGCAATCAACAGGTATATAGCATAAAATTTCTTTTACTTTTGAAAATATTATATATTGTTTATAATAACATAAAATAACACACACAAAAAATGCAGTTTCAGATTTTATTGGTTGCAAACGCTAGTCAATTACAATAAAAATACATTGAATGTGTAGTCGGTGTTATTAGTTCCAGTGGTTTACGACTAAAAATGTTGTTCAAAATACAAGCTGCACGTTTTTTAATGTTACTACTACTTCTTCCACTTTCATTCCTTCACCACTGTGTTCCATGTTTTAATCTTTTATCGGTATACACTTCCTTTATATTTTCGATTTTCTATCAGGATGTAATTCTGTCGAATTAAGAGTCGATAATTCGATGGCTCTATTTTATTAAGTGTTACTTTACAGTGTAAGTATAAACGATATATAACTGAATTATATGAAAGTTGTCGACTTAAGCGCCAATTAGATATCATGTGGCAAGTTTATTTTCACTAAATAATGCAAAAGCAAAAATGCTGCAATCATTTTGTATTGATTTTCTATCGTCTGCTATTGGAAACTTATTGTTAATAAAATGTGCTATCCAACCTTGATGTGTTTCAGATAGAGATATGTTAAAAATGTGTGAAATAAGTTTAATTTATTTTTTATCCCCTTTCAATTATTATTTATATCAATAGCCGTATATTACCTCATTTACTTGCAGTGTTATACTAGAAATGATGGCGTAAATATACTAATTAAAATATTTTCCATGATTTTCTACAATTTATTCCCATTTTTCATTATTTCATCATTTAACAATATTAACATTTTCATACTTCTTTAACATTTCGAAACAGTTCCACCCGAATGCTACGAATCTCAGCAAGTGGTAATCAGAAGGCGCTATGTACAATGAGTATGCAGGGTGCGGCATAACTTACCATTTTAGCTGCAAAAGTACACCCCCTCTCTATCAACCCTTGCAACAAATCGTTATAATACAACATAATAACTTTGTATCTATAAATCAATATTAAATCACGATGTTAATATTATTAAAACGAAATCACTCTTTCAGTAAATTGGTATAGTAATTTTAACTTCTTTAGGATCTTTCTTAAATTAATAAGGAATAATATAAATAAAGAAAAATTAAGGAATTAATTCTTAAATTACTAAGATTCTTGAACCTTCTTTTGAGTTTTAAGTTTATAATATTCAACCAATAAGTCTTATAGTAGTTAACTTCGAACTTTTTTGATCATCCAAGCCTTTCTACATCAGCACAGATTACTACAGATCATCATAGATTTTATGATTTTTTCAAATCCAACAAAAAAAAAGTGACCGAAAATACGTTCCGAGATAGAATCTGCTGATAGAAATGGAAAACTGTTATTTTAAATGCTCAAACCAAACAAAACCATCGAATTTAAAAATTAAGTTAGGTTGTATAAATAATATTGATAATAATTATTTATTGTCGGTATATTCATCCATGACGTGCATTGGATATTTTATTTTATAAGTTACTAGCGACCCGCCCCGGCTTCGCACGGGTGCAATGCTGACACTAAATTAAATACACTACAGAAAAAATATGAATATTGTATATAAAAACATAGCGGCCCGCTCCGACTTTGCACGGGCATAAAATATATATGCCTATGTCACTCAATGAAAACATGATTAAAATCGATCCAGTATTTTTGGTTCATTCATTACTGCCCTTGGCCTGCACGCATTAAATTTGGAGTAAAACAATTCCTCTTCCCCTATACTTACTATGAAGATTTCCTGCTATCTTTGGAATATCTAAATTCATATAATTTTTATTACATTACACATTTTTAAACGCAAATTTTAAATTTGTAATATCTCCGAAAATATTTGTTTAATTTACATGCTGTAAGGAGCCATATTGATCTATATTAATTGCACACTGTATTTAAGGTACTTAATTCGATAAGGATTAATGCCGTATTGCTTAAAATAGCTTCCTAAATAAGCCATTTTCTCACGTAAAAAGTAAACAATAAAAATGGTTAATGCGGGTTATCCCTAAAAGATAAACATATACCATCGCGGACTTTTTTGTAGACCTTTTTATGGTGTACAATACTGTAGTACATTAATTTGATCTAACTCGTAGGGTTAGGCAGCGTTTTTGCTAATTGCTAAATAAGCCTAAAAAAATAGGTTAATTTACGACATCACGTTAGAAACCTCTAAAATTAGCAATGTTGCCTTAGTATATTATGCATGTATTATACATATAAACCTTTTTCTTGAATCACTCTATCTATTGAAAAAAACCGCATCAAAATCCGTTGCGTAGTTTTAAAGATTTAAGCGCACATAGGGATATAGGGACAGAAAAGGCGACTTTGTTTTATACTATGTAGTGATATATTAGGTTTACATTGATATTTTGAATTTTCACAGTAGGTGTTGCTCATCGAAATACATACACTTAATATTTAATTTTTAAATTCTTACTCATAAGTTATTCGAGCTAATAAAACAATTTTATGTTTTATAAATTTTACTGCTCTATTGAATTGAATTTTAATTGTTTGTTAATCTGCTGATTAATATATTATCAATAATTATACTATTAATGAGATGTTACTCTTCATAGAACATAATAAAAAATGAGTGATTTGCAACGAAACGCTTCTTCAGAGATTTTCATGTGGCTTTATAAAACTAACTATATACAAGATAAATGGTGTATATTATCGGCAGTACAACGTATCTCAATATTAAGCAGGAAAAAATTTGATGATGACGCTAAAAAGAAAATCCAGAATACAATTTGTTTACCTTGATATATGTGTCGTGAAAAATACATCATTTCCACTTTTCCCTCCCCAAATTGTATCTCTACACATCAATTTTAATACCACATCAGGATCAAAGTGGAATTGCTTTATAAACAAATTTTTAGAATTGGATTTATTCAAAGTAACCTAATGTTGTTTTAGCGATACACAATTTCTAAATATATTGACATACACATCATATATACAAACATTATTTAATCTTAAAATATGTCTTCTTACTGATTTTCTTCATTAATTACATCTTCCATTAGATACACTTACTACGATCTTAGTTTACAAATTAACGTATTACTATGGTTCTGTTGTACGTAATACACAAGCAAGGCGAGAACGGGATTAATAGATCAATATGTATTGCCCAAATTAAAATTAAACTAAACTGATTAAGCTAAAGTTAAGAATACACTTATACTACTTAGTGTATAGTATAGTGTATGTGTATGTAGTTTAATGTATGTATGTAGTTAGTTTGGTTTGCATGTGTCTATCCGTTTAATTTCAAGGTCATCGTGCGGCTCTTCGTTGGTTAAGAGTATAGCGTAGAACTTTGTTTTAGATGTGTTGAATTACTACTTGGTTTGAGGTTTTAGTGCAACCCAATGTTTACATCCCATAGGCCCAAATTGGTTTTATGATGAACTGATAAAGCAATCTCTTTGATTTTAGGTCAAGTCGAGAGTATCTTTCGACTAATCAGTAAAGTTTCTTGGCTTTGAGTCTAATCTCTAATCTAATGCTGTGCTTTTTTGTCTAACATGATGTTTCCAATTTAATCTATCATCGAGATGTATTTTGACGTATTTTGCTAATTCTCATTGAGGAATCGGCCATCCGTCAAGTGATATAACTAGGTTTATTCGCTACGACGCAAAATTATCAAGGAGAGATCTGACTATTAGATTGTATTTTTCTGTCTCTAGTCCATTTGTCGATCTTGTTGCCTGCTACTGGTATTTTTTCTACAGCCTTGGACAGAGATACGGATTTGCCATGACAACTGTGTCGTCGGCAAATTCTCCAAGTACTGTTTGTTTTGCTATTGGGATACCAGCAGTATAGAGCAAAGACAAAAGTGGTCCCAAGACACTACCCTGTGGACCTCCAGCCGAAATAGATTCAGAATGCACCATTTCTTTCGAAAAAATATGATCTCAGCAGTCGACACTAATTCCGTGGTAGCAGTTTGCTCATATTGTTGATTAATCCCAAAAGCCATATCCGGTCAAGAGCTTGTGAGATGGCCAGTAATATTGCAGGGCAGTATTTATTATCTTCGAATGCCTTTTCAACAACCGCTGTTACTCAAATAATATAGTTTTTCTATAAATGGTTTAATGCGTTTTAATAGCAGTTTCTCAAATAATTTGTATATCGCAGGTAGCAGCGAAATAGGCTTGTAACATCCAACACTTTCTGTCATTTTGTTAGGTTTTTTTTATCCATACTGATTAAAGAAAAGGTTCAATTACCACAAGGAATTAACGTTTTGTAAATAGTAATTTTAATGTCTGAGCTTAATTTAAATTACAAGAGTAAGAATACCAACAGTATTTTTTCGTTTTATATCCTTTACGATTTATCATATGTTTTATTTATATAATCAAGAAGAAGTTAGTCTATATAATTTTGTAACTTTATGCTAATATGATATAGTAACGCAATACCAAAGGAACAACTATATAATTAAGGTATATCAATATCATCTGAATGATAGTACTTTCTATGTACAACAGATTTTATAATAATGAGAAAGCGTCTATATGTCAACTGACAGCATTTGAATCTAACCATTTTTAGAGCATTATAATGTTTTTACATTTTTTTTATTTGCACGTAATTTATAAGTAATTATACTAGTTAGTTGGTATGAAAAATAAAGTTATTTATTTACGATAGTTTACGACGACCTCTGAACACACATCTTTATCCCAGGAGAATAGCGTGGAAAAAATTAGATTAAAAAAGCAATTTACTATGTCATTGCATTTGCGCGCAGTTCTAAACTAGTATTTTATGTATCCCACAGGTTAAATGCTTTTAATGGAATTGCCACTATGTCTTTTTGCAGACAAAAAGTACATATTTTGGTAAATGCTTGATCCTTAAAACATTTTGGTAATATGTTTTATAAGCTTTAAATCTGCTTGTACAACAAAAATTTAATAAAATAGACCATATAACCGTATTATAGAACCCGAGTTAAAACGAGTAAGCTTCCTATTGGCACAATAGTTTTGCGTACTATTAACAATTATTTTTTTGCCGTAGTGATTAAAACAACAGAACTGTGGCGGCTTTGAATCCTTCTGTGGCATTGTTGTAAATTTATGTTTGTTATCTTTTTACTTATATTTATCCATAAAACAAGAGTGTAAAATCTTGTAAAGAAAACCATCGTAGTCAGGTCGATAATCAGGCTGAGTAGGACGGGATAAAATGATTTCTAAACTTGGTCAGAAAATAGTTGATAGGCTTAATGCTTCCGACCGTGAATCGAAGATCACTTATTAAGCAGACTGGGCTTCCGTATAAACCCAGGTTGGTAAAAAAGAAAAGAAAATATATATCAAAAATTGTTTTATAGGTGCCTAGACTACATATTCACGAATTAGTTTTTATTGATTCAATTTTAAATGTGTACCAAATATTTATAAAACTTGGTTCGTATATTAGCATCAATATTTTAGGATTGAATATACGTTGGGAATTTTGGCTTTAATTAACTTAAAAACTATTTTAATTTAACGACAAAAAGAGGCGACTTGTTGGATCTTGTCTACAAAAAAAATTAAATTACAAACCTTCCACTCATCATATATTACAGCTAGACTAAACGCAACGTTTTATTTTAAACAATCGTCAATCATCATGTCAAATATCAACCATTATATATAAAATATATAATACGTTTTACCTAAAAAATTGTCGTAAAGATTTTATTTCGATTTTTATGCGCTTCCGTTGGTATCACAAGACTTCGAATATGTTTCATCAAATCTCCACACTGTTGCCGATCAACTTTGCTTCGGATGATAGTCCTTCTTTAAAGCTGTTCTGTGATGAGTCTGTGAGGAATTCGTTCACCTTCACTATTCGACAGAACTTTCCAAAGGATTTGTTTCTCAACTATGCGCGAATTATCACATATGAAAAAATTAACTTCATTTTCAATACAATATTAGAGTGAAACATAAGCATCGCATTTGTAATATTTCAAGTCGGGCCATTGAAATAATATTTCCCAAACTATTTCCACAATTTCTGCTGCAGCAGACAACTCCGGCGATCTAACCATGCTTTAGGAATATTATTGATATAAGTAGTTATTGTAAATTAGTGGTATACATTTTTAAAGAATATAGTAGATTGATCAACAAGATCCTATAAATTAAAATAACCATAACTTAAAATTACCCCAATTTCCGTTTTATTTTAAGTATTTCCGTCAGCTTCAATACAGTTATTCCAACACATCTCCAGTCACTCTACTAACCTTCCAAAATGCAAGATAAATTGTTCTTAATTTGACAAGCAAGTGTAAGCATTCAGAGAGAGCTAAATCTGGCGATTAAGTCTCAATATTGAAATAATTACTAAAATAATTCCCTTCTTTATTTTCAGGATATTTTTTTCTGTTTAAGTAGTTTTATGGAAATTGTATTATAATAAAACTAGTCGCTAAATACAAACACTCCTACTAGCCGGGTTCGTAGAAGTACTATTAGTATCTTGTTTTACCTAAGTTGTATCCATAGTTATAAAACGACTCACACGTCCACTTATTAAACAATCTATATGTATGATATGTAAAAGTTAACTGATGACACTAACAAAAGTTTTATTTTCTCGGTTAATTATTATAATTTGTAGAAGCCGCACTTTATTTTAATATTAAGTACTTAAAAGAAAATTAAAATTTTTTAATTTTGAAAATAAATTTTAAAATATAATTATTTTAAATTACAGTCGTTTTTGAAAATTACTCCAATGAAATAAATATGAGATCACTTATTTGCCATCATTCGGAACATTAACAATATTAATTTTACAGAAAAGAGGGTGAACCATTCCCGAGGCCGTCAGACAAACCTAAAATAACGTCGTTCATTACTGGAAATTATACCGTCATTTATTTTCATACAAACTTGTTAAAATCGATAGCTAAATTTTAATGTATGTTAATGGACTTACGTTCGAAGTATAACTGAGCAATAATCGGATCAGGACGATACCGTCAATAATAATAAGGCTTCAGTTTAACTGAAAAATTGTTTTTATATTATATTGATATAATTATTAATCAAAATAATACTAAAATAGTCAATTAATTTGAAAGATTTGTAATATAAAATGTAGCATTAATTATAAGTTATTGTCGTTTTCTTATCCTGTATATTTGTAGAATTATGAATAAAAAATCAGCATTTATATAAATTTAATTAAGTAACTAATAACTTAAGCGCTGATTCAGTTTCATTAATTTGTTTAATTGTTCTGAAAGATCTGATATCAAGTGGATATTATGTATTCACTAATGACAAAAAACTAAATAAATGTAACTGTATGATAACTATATATATTAGAATTATTGTTACTACTAAATATACCTTTATAACCTGTAAGGGTGGGATGAACAAATGTAAATTCTTTATATCTTATTCTTATCTTATTTTTATTCTTTATATATTTTGCAGATATTACGTATTGCTCGAGATAGAGAAGATTTACAGAAAATATCTAAAAGTGACCTTGGGATTCGACTGGGCTTTTATTATTGGGTAGGGAAGATATAGGGTACCAAGAAAGAACTTTACTCTATGTATATTTGTGATCACGATTCTCTTCACGATTGGGTTGCCTGACTGTAGGAGGGTGGAACTTGGATTTGAACACCTGAAGTTCTTGTCTTGTGCGACTTGTCTCTAGTAATACCAATTCCAGGATTTTCTGGGGGACCTTTGTAGATATCGCGTCTTCTACAAAACGAGTGGATCGGCGATACCAGGCTTTGCGGAACGCTAGAGCGACAGCTCTTAACACCAGAATCTGAATTGTTCGTCATATGTTGTGTAGAGTTAGCGTCTGTGAAGCGATTCAGTGCGTACAATATTGTTTTATGTGAGAATAGAAATAGAGCTAATAAATCTGAAATCGGATGGGTTCAACTTTACCATTTTTTGAGGACACCTGCGATATGCACATATTTCCACTCGTATTTATAAAACCTCTTGGTTTACTTTATTTAAGGTAGTGCGTATATCACGGCCAATCTGAATGCATACTGTATATCCCAAGAAATCTTATGTTTGACAGTATTTTTGGATTTTCCCATGAACTAAATTAACTAGAGGTAAGGCAAAAAGGACACTTAACATTAAGCATAATTAACAATATATCTCGTTAATTTCCCTAACATACTGAACAAATGATAGTGTAGCGACATTGGGTATTATTACTTCATTACCATAGTGGACTATAAAATATTCAATAGTGTTATCCCAGAGACGGAATACGTGCGAATAGACTGTCAGCGGCGACTCCAAACCAATGGAAAAAAGTTTTAACAACCCCTAGACATTGTTCTCAAGTACCTTTTGAGGGTACTTTTGTATTCAGTAACTGGCCATCATTGAGTATAGGCATGTCACCATCGACTACTCAGGCGTCCTTCAGGTAATATTGCCTCGTTCTATTTATCCATTTTAAAATTTCCTAAATTTTATATAGACAACAGAAAACACTCACATCATGTAATAATTACTATTTCATTCAATGGTGAAATACCGATATAATTTTTCTCAAAACTGGATTTGAGCTCTGATCTTTTGTATAACAGGACATCTTTTAAATTACCAGTATCTTTTTGTGACCTAATACTCATTCGGATATTTCGGAATTTTATTTTTGTTCTACTTCTCCATTAACATTTATATTCTTGCAATACTTCACTCCTCATTAAATTCAGTTATAATGCTGCAACAGAGATCTTTCATGAATTTTATTTATTTCTCAAATGTTGTGTTTTCGACAATTTGTTTGCTACGTCGGAACTTTTAATATCTCAATTTCACGTCATCATCTTCAGAGCAGCACCAGAAACCAGGTACGAGTCAGAGGTATCGTAGACTCGCCATATCCTCAGGATAATCCAGCAGGATAATTCTCAACACTACACCATTGAAGAAAATTAACTACCACGTAGTCCAAGCGTCGAATCCTAGCGTCGTTTATGAAGTTATATTCGAAATACTATTTATTTCAACGTCGGCTAGAGACCGCATTCAAGTGCCAGAGCAACGATGCAAAATATACCGATTGAGTTGCTAAGGATGAGAAACAATATTGTAAATAAAATACAATTTATAATCTCTCTCCTTTGTGTAAATTAATGCAGAGTGACGAGTTTGTTTATTTAAATTAATAATATAAAATGTATAAAATGAAAGAATACAAAATCGCTCTATAATAGTGAAAATAATTATGAATTGAATGGAATTGACTTATTATATCGTATTGATTCGTTCATCGGACCCAACTGATAATTATACGCACGACATACAGAAATTCTACTGTTTACAGTTAACTAATCTGTTTTTGTTCTTCAATTATTGTTGTATTTTTTCTTTCCTCTTAATTCAATGTTTTTGTTCTCACTATTGACCCTTGACTGTTTCGACTTATTCTGATAAGGTGTAACTTGTTACTCGTTTTATCTAGCCCCGGCACCTGAACCTCCATCATCCTATTTGCTACCCACGTGTTTTCTATTTGCTCGGTGCCTTTCAATACAATACGATATTTAATACTGTCCCAAGTCATAATTCTTTTCCCATGTCAGAAATATTGCAAAAGCACTTAAATGATCTAATAAATTAGACCTCTAAATTATACAAAATTAAAATTACCCCAAAACATTATAATTTTCGTAATCTTAAAATTAAGCTATTTTATTAAATATAAATATGTGTAATTACGTAGCAACATATATGTTGCCATATTTTTTATATTTATAAAGTGCGTTTTTTTGTAATAAGAGTGGGTCGACATAGGTAGCCTTTATCGGCCATGTTATTTTGGCGGCGTCCGTTCAACTAGTTGCTAATTATTCAGTCACTGAGACAAATTAAAACGTCAAATTGCATAATTGAGCGAAATGTCCAAATGATAAAATATTATTATTACAATAATTATTCGTTAGGGCCCCGGTCTTAGCAAAAATCCTATTTAACGAACAAACGCATTTTTGGGTGAATGGCTGTATTAACAAACATAATAGCCGTACATGGAAAGACGAAAAATATAAAAAGCTACTGTTTGGTGCGGATTTCGGGCTAGCGAGGTCAAAGGGTCCGTATTTTTTACGAGCGTCACAGAACGAATAGTCCAAATTAAACTATATGAACATGGATGACATATGCCACACAGCGGATGTCATAATGGATATTAACAATCTGAGGATATCTCCGGCAGATATAACTGTAATTAGCACCGAAAGAAGTTATAAATCTATACCAATAAGATCCAATCAACACTCCTTGTATATTTAACATAAACCTGATCTTCGTACAAATACAGCCTATCTAATCTACCAGCTATCTATATCGGATCATCTAAAAAATGGGAAATTCCATAGATAATGGCCTAATAAAACATTTCAAAAAGAATAGCTCAATTCATTTCGTTTCAACATCAACTCTTTTAAAAATATGTTAAGCAGTGTATGAATTTTTATTCATCATCAAGAAAGAATAACATAAAAAAATTATGTGATACCAAGTTCAATATACTAATACTTCTTATACATTTTCTGGTATTTCCCGACTTCACAGATATCTCCTTATGTCGCATGATTTTAATTAAAAACTAGTATGTGCAAATAAAAGGACAAATCGCAAATTCTAGTGTGCTTGGCTATATGGGTGTTTGAATGAATGAATCAACGTAATAAGAGCCGGTCCAATAAAACCAGCAATGTACGTAACGAAAATTTATTCGTTAGCACCCAATGATGCCACATTAAACTTTAATTGCCGATATATAAGTTCTAATTATGATCACCAATGCTTTGAAGAATTTTGAGACAATTTGGCAATGACCCGGCAGTATCAACCCTAATCTGATAAAATTCAGTCTGAATCGGTTACGTTTCGTTTCGGATTTAAAGCGAATTTTATATTTTTACAAACTGCAATTGGCAACATATTCGACCCCACGTATGACGTACATTGGATGTCACATCAGACTGTAGATAAAAATAACTAGAGAAGAGAATCGACGATATAGACTGGAACCCTGATAGAATAGACTAACTGATTCTAATTTTATTAATTTTCTACGGTTTACATTAACAAATTTAATTCTTATAAATGTCACCTTAAGTAATGCCGATCTTGCATTTGAACCAAATGGGTATGTATTATCTTTGCATATATGGTGAAGGTTTTCAATTGTTCTTTCAAGTTGAAATTTGAGTTAGTGCTATATTTGTCAGCTGCTTTGCGCAGTTTGACTATAGTAGACAAAAATAGAAATCGGGCAGAACACCAATAAGCAAAAGAAAGAATATTTCTACAAATAATATAATATGTTTAAATGTTTTTATCTCTTTTCTTTGTACCAGTAAATAGATATTTAAGAATCATAATTTTTATTTTCAAGCTCAAGTGGAACTGTCGTCTTCTCGCCGAACATCCCAATATGACCAAATTACAATTGTAACAGTATAATTCTGATTAGAAAGACCATATCACAATAGGAACGAAATGAAACTTTGATAGACATGCTAAAATATAGAAAAGGTTAGAAAATCATATCAAAAAATGATGATGCTGGTGCCTTTATGATCAAAATCGTCTTTAAATTTCCCATCTTTCAATTTTGATTTAAATTGAAAACATATGGAATTTTCTCTAACACCATAATACAATTCCAATATCTATATGTTAATTAAAATTTTATAGTAAAATGATCGCCTATTTTTTTTTTCATCAATTTTACTCAAATTGAGATTTGCATAATCGTTCATAGTCGAATTATCGGTTTCCATATTGTGCAACGTGCAACAATGCAACGTTCCAAAATAGGAACGAAATTCAGACTAAGAGAAAATATGAAGATGGTTTTACGATTTTGGTAAAAGACATTATCGGTTGACCATTCAGTCTATTCGTCTGATTAGCAGAGCTTCAGTATCTGAAGATATAACCTGTAACGATTGCACAACGATAAAATGAATCTAATAATAAACCCACCTCCAATTTGGAAGTCTTAGAAAGAAAACTTAAAAACAAAAGAAAGTACAAAATAAAATGTAGTAGTACAATACCATTTTTGTAGCCTCTCACTTATTGAATGTAATTCTTATTTTAATGTGATGATATGTGAATATAGGTTTGGATAAATATGGCATTTATTGTTTCAATAAACTTTTACTTTTTCAAAAAAACTAAAAACACATCAACCCACTCATAGCCTCATCAAAGTTAATAAGCCAAAGTTTGAATTCTTTATTAATAACTCAAATATTTTAAACAGCAGATACAGAACTGCGTCCAATATTATTTAATCATCAACTGATATCCAATAAATGTCGTAGCTGTTGTAGCAGTACTGGCTATTAAACATATTGGCATAAACAACAACAAGAAGAATCAAAATTTTCGTATACTGCTGATAAAAACCAAAAAAATAACGTAATGAAGTTTACAAGTAAATCAATTTATAAAGTGGTTTAAATATGATATAATAATATGTTTAACAACCAATAGATTTATAATTAAAAATGTTCTTTCAAATTTCCTTAATATCTAAGACAATCCGCAAGAAGTATAAAAGAAATTTATTGAGGTAATGTTATTTCGTCCGAATCATTTAGACTGTTGAGAGTGCCCAATTTTCTCATTATTATAGAACTTTATAAAATCAGGGAGCAATTTCCCCCTTATTAGTATTCCGTAAGAAAATTTCCATCTTATGTATAATGAAATATGCATGAGCAAAGAGAATATGCTTTGTAAAAGCCGATGTGCGAATATATTTAAGAATTATCAAGGGGAAATAAACAATAAATAATGTATACTATTTTTAAGGGCTTAACGAAACATGGATATACTGTACATAAGTATAAGCCATAGATATTATAATGAATTGAGTATTATGAACATGTTTCTATTCTAATCATGTGGCGTATTGCCTTAAATAAATGTCTAGAAAACCAAAATCTATACAATAACTCTCAAATTGTCATACAATTTCGACTATCATGATATTCCAATTAATTGGTTAAATACCTAAAGTAACACAAAACACTCCCAATTTTAGCATTAGCATTGTTGCGAAGCAATATTTTAGTTATTCAATTGTTTAAATAATTTTAGTTTTTAGTTTTAGGTACATTTAAACAGCATCATTTAGATGTAATTTAACGACTTAATATATATAAAACTAAAACCTGCCTGGGCTAAGGAAACACATATGCTATATTTTGAAAGCTGCGAACTTTTTATAATTTACAGACACAGAAGTATCAACAAATCAGGCTGCGAAAGCAGGTGTTTAAATCAACCTTCTCTGTCGTCACAAAGAAATCCAGGAAGAACCATCAGGAACAAAATAGTATTCATCCAAATCGAATTCGAACAACGCGCTCAATCATCACAGCGTGATTCTAGTTAATGACAAGCATATCAGCATAAAACGAGAATAAGTATATAGAAAAGCATAGGAAGCTGCTCATTCCCATTAACGCTTACACAAAAACGTAAATCTAAACTAAATATGTGCTTGCTGATCCATTTGCATAAAAGAGGAAATACACTTGCATTTTTAAATAAACTTTTGTGTATACTTTCCTGTACTTCAATAATCATAATATAACTTATTTATTATATTACCATATAAGAAAAATAGTAATATATGAGAAAATTATTACTGAATAATATGTTTCATCGTCTCGACAACATTTTGTTTTGCATGTTAATCTCGGTTCCATAGAGGCATAAAATGATGTTCGATTTACTTCACCATCCACTGTCTGGCCATATCTCTTAGAAGACCATCTCTATGTGATTAATTCTTATTCGATATAAAAGCTTATTTTAGATATAAAAAGCAGTGCTTTAAAAAGATATCGAGGAAGCGTATCACTAATAAGGATCTGGATCTTTCCCAAAGAAAGCTGTAATAATAAATAAAATGACAAGACTGTTGTCAAGAAGTTCGTGAAGAATCGTGTATTCAAAAAACTCGACGTCTTTATAATATTTGTTCTATCTCAAAATTACCGTCAAGATATCATGAATATAATTTGATAATATTAACTCTTTGCGCAACTGCCCTCGGATCTACTACCATCATCGTGTATCCAAACAAGGGACTAAGCAACGGGGTGAGTCCGGGCTCGTCATCTCCGAAGCCTATTTGTAAACAGCTAGCTTTATATCGGCAAATTCGAATTTTTTAATAAATATTTCCACCTCATATGCACGAACACATTGAACAACCTTTTCAACCAATAAAGTTTGATCCTCTCGATTTAAGATTATTTATTTATTAGTGTGTTTTATTTGTTACTATTTTTATAAACCATGTTCTCTCAATAGCATATTAACTTTCTCAGGTATAATTGTTTATTATTTACGTTTCCATTATACGACTTTATTTTTTAGTGTTGTAATAATAATAACATCAGAAACAAGATACTAAACCAAAGAGAAGTATACGTAAAGTATATTAGAGTCCTCCAATATATGGGCTCGATTCGATTTACAATTTCCGTGCCTCATTCTGGAAATGTGAGGTAAAATATTATTGAGGTTTTCCTTTATTTCCAATTCGAGGAACCAATTAGCTAATGTTCATTATGATAAAGCATAAAAAACCCTATTCATCCAGAAATAATCTAGGTAAATATTTGTATAATTACAAAAGCATCAATAAACATCATCAAAATATATAGGTGTTAAGAATTTATGCATAATACATATCGTTGACCTATACTGAGAATTTTTTTATTATCCTAAATCGTCAAATTAACTAGGCTTGTATATACCGTATAATAGAACTTTATATTGTTCACAATTACATTCAGCCACTATATTCTTATTTTAATAATTTTACCTTACTGCTAGTTCTTTTCATTATAGCGGCAATATACCTAGGACCCAAAAATCCTTTTTAATAATTAAATATGCGACTTGCCGTAGGTTCTCATCATAGGCATGTTATTTTATTTCATATTATTGTTAAAAATGTACGTACTATAGGTAAATTTTTATGAAACATTAGATTTCGGAAAAAGTTATTTTGATTCATTGAAAATAATTTGTTCATATAGATTCCAAATTTTAATTAATAATACTTTTAATGTCTCGATAGATGGATTCTTGCAACTTATATGGTTATATGGTTAATATCATTGTTCCGTCAATGTAGACATTCCTGAGCAAAAAACTGAATCAAGAGATTTTCACAAGCCTCTTTTGCCAGACAAACTACCTCAATTTTGACCTAGTCATTAAAAATATGTGTGGTCTAAAATTGTCATGATGCTATGTCAAGATATAGCTTATTGTGCTGCTGGTATGTCTAGCCCACCAGGACAAGGATCATCATATATATTTCTGACGAAATTTGTTTTTCAAACAATGTTTCTCAGACCTTCAAAGAAGTTATTATATTTAATGGTTTTAAAAAATATTTCGGTTTTAATTTCGACAATAGATCGAAAAAGAATCCCTTTTGAAATTAATAGCTTTAGTTATAACACCAAAAGAGTATTCCTATTTGACAGCTAGGTCTGGCAAAATGATACGATAAAGACAATATTATCCTAATAACCTTTGATAGCAGTTGAAGTTTCCTTGATATTTTTTTCAAATAATGCTTTTGTTAATCAACAGTGATTATATCGGGATATTAATATAATCACATTATATCTACGTATAAATACGTATATCATGTGAAAATATATACCAAAATATAACACTTCTAAACTCTCTTAATAAAGATAATATTTAGAAAATTATATTCTTATATACGAAAGTCTACATCAATTCTAACCACGCGTATCTAGAAACGTATAACGCGAAGTATATGAATAGTTTGTCAGTTTTAATTAGAAAACGTCGCTGAAATATATGTTCTGTGAATTAATTCTAGCAATTCTAGCGGTAAAAGGAAAAAGGAAATGCTTTCTCGTCTTTTCAACTAATTAATTTTCGTTAAATACAGGTTTCAGATTTTGTACATTTTTAATTTTTTTATAAAACTGCATTATCTTAAAGAGAACAAATAGCTTAACACAATCACTCAATGATTCAAAATAGTTGAATTACGCACTATTCAAAACTTGGAATTTATACTTGTAAGATATCAACTGTATATCAACTAAATATATACCATAAGGTATACAAATAAGTGTCTTAGATTCTACTAAGATGCAGTTATGTAAAGCAAATTCATTCATTTAAAATGTCATGGATGTAAAGATAAAGATATTTCAACGGCAAAACCTTCAATTATTATCTATTTGGTATCAACATATATTTGTTAATTTTTTTCTTTGTTAAAGTTTTGAGCTAAATACCCATAATTTGCTCAAAATAGAGACATTTCTATTTCTAGTTTTGGTAATGTTAAATTAGGTAAAGCCAGTTGTTGGAAGCTAGGTAAATAAAGTAAAAAATCTAGTACCTTTGGTATTCGATGACAACTTGTAAATTTAATGTAAATCTTACTGAAAAAAACTCATTTAAACTCATTGTCAGCCTTCGACCATAAATTATATTGCAAATCATTGTCCTACATGATCCACTTTTCAACGCTCATAAACATGGCTCGATTTCATCTCGTTTTAACAAATTGAATCTCAGTACAATATATTCCCACTCCTAATTCATGTAAAACACCAGCATTGAACATTTTTGATATCATCCCTCTTAACTTTTTTCTGGTTATTTTAAGGAATGCATATAGCCAAACAAGCCGAGGTTGATTTTCAGTGTTGACAATGGCGTTTACTTAAGCACTCGTCACCACAAAACACTGCACAATTATCTCAAAGAACGTTTTGGAAGGAAAAAAGCAAGATATATATATCTTAAAGTTCAATAACTTTTTACTGTATAAACGAACTGCCTTTGTATCTAGAATGTTCTTTATATTCAATCTATTTATTAACGTAACGTCTTCCATCTATAAAGGTAAGAATTCTTCGAAATTAGTTTCACTTAATCTTATTTGCATAACTAAAAATAGTGCAAGAATGAACGTCATTAGGCCATAAGGTCAGAAGATCACACAGTAATCAATGTCAACAGCCACATTAGTCGGAATAATAAAAGAAACTTGTGAATAATACAAAATACAACTTCAATCTAGCGGAATATTTTAATTTTTGCAATAAATTAAATTATTTATACACATTTTTAACATACCAAATTAAGCTTTTATTCAGATTTTACATAGATCATATTTTTTTATAATATACATTAAATTATTCATCAATCTCTTTTATTTAAAATCTTCCTACAACTCTACTTATTAATTTAATTTTATATTTAATTAATTTAATTTTAATAAGAACTGCTAAATCCAAACTAAATTAGCGCATGTATAAATTTGTCCTTGCCTGTAGTTTTTCTACAATCGTTAAATTTTCATTGCCTTCATGAGTCTATTAAATAATTGTATGTATACTGATCAGCGACATCTATTGAAGGGATGCTAAGTATCCAATTGTTTTCTTGGATACTTAGCATTCTCTCAACCAACCTAACTTAACTATGAAGTTCGATGCTTTTGACATTAATCTACATCAATTTACAGTTTTTCATTTAGTATTATTCAGTTGTTTAGTGAATACAGACGTTGATCATGAGATACTCAAAATTGTACTTTCCACAATTATTATTTTTCTAGAATGAACTGAACAATTTTACCGCCAAAACCCATCATACACTTTTAAAGACTTATGGCTTCATCATATTCCAGTTGCCGTTTTTGGTTTCTATTATTTAAGTCCTGATTTTGATGTAAAGAACAGCCTAGAGGTCAAAAAACGTTCGAAAACATCCAAAACCTATTAGATAAAACACAATTCAGATTTTCAAAAATATTTCATATAACTTAGTACTTAAATCAGGAACACGAATTGAGTGAAATTGACATTTTTTAATATCACGATTTTCGGAAATAAAGTGAATTTACTAACTCAATCCCTAGCGCAAAAAATCTTGAGATAGTCCAGAAGAGACATCCAGATCGACAATGAAGTGGAACATAATATTGCATATACATAAATATTGCTCTGCATATGGTGGAATCAGAAGAAATATCCAGAACACATGCAAGCACATAATATATTCGGCCTTCTTTATGGCATTACAATTGTATGTAAGTTTCATCACAAGTTTTAAACTTCATTTAGAATTTTCCAACATTATTTCCTGACCTAACAGTTGTTAAGTAAGTTTCAATCGTGTTCAATTTGTTTCTACAAGTTCTACATCAGATGATGAAAAAAATATTTTTTATTCCGGAAATTCTCCGTATAATATATATTACATTGTTAACTCGTTAGGACATGTTTACTGCTACTTCTTCTAGAATATAATTATATTTTTCTTACAAAATATCAAATATATAACATATAAAATTAGAACAAACAAAATTAGAGTGGATATAAAAGAGAAATAAATGGATTGATTTATGTTATATTCATTATTTATTCAGACACCGACCTACCAACCATGGCGAATATAATACGATGCGAGATCATGACGAATAAGAGAATGATTACATGAATTCATCTCGAGACCTCGCGATTAATATTTAAAAGACTATAGAACGAACTTCCCCCAGAAACTTTTCGTTTTCCTGTAGAGTTGTTTATTAATAGAGGCAAGAAAAATATTTATTATTAAAGGTATTTCCAACTTTCGACATTGAAATTGACATAAAGTGGCATCTTTGAGAAAAATATAGAAAGTTTGGTATTTTTGTCTTTAATGAACTGGGGTCATAGCTCAGTATAATTTTTATAACTTGTATTACGTAAAATATTTTGTATATTTTTAGCATATATATTATAAAAATTATGTGAAATATATAAAAACCATTTAATGTTTTTTATTTTTAACAGTAACCAAAGAACCTTCTTGCTTTAATATAAATTGTATTAAATTTCATAGAATGTCCTATATATAATAATAATATGCTTTCATTTTTATTTTTTTTTAGCAACCATATTTACCAATCTATTACTAAGGGTCACTATTTATATTTCGGGAATTGGCAACGCTGTTGTCATGTGAGTCCATCTGACGGTTCCATCATAAAGTTTGACATTTTTGACGAAATACGTATTCAGAACATTTTGTCGCACGGACGCTATTTGTTTATTTTATATTTAGTTGAAAGTTTCGTCTCGGTAAAAATGGAACTGAATTGTGAACATTTTTTACGATTTTCGACGTAGATTATCACAACAAAAGTGAATCGATCAACTTAATTTGACCTTTTACGATGAAGTTCCATCAAAAACCACCGTGTACCGCGTGTTTACTGAATTCAATCGTGGTCGTAGTTCGCTGTCCGACGAGTTTCGTGAAGGTCGTCCAAAATCGGTTGTTGTGCCAGAATACATCGATGCTGCGTGCAAAATGATTAAGCAAGATCGTCATGTCACCTATTGTGAGATTGAGGCATCCCTAATCATTAGTTCTACCAGCATATATGCGATTTTATATGAATACTTAGCTGTGCGAAAGTTATGATCATGTTGGACCCAACAAAATTTGACAATCGATCAAAAAAGGCTAGTGTCGATTGGTGTAAAGAAATGTTTAAGAAATTAAATCGCATTGCTTCGAAAGACGTTTATAAAATCATGACACATGACGAATCATGGGTATATTCGTATGAGTGCGAAAGTAAGCAGCAGTCGACTGTACGGGTGTTCTAAGATGAACCAAACCCAACAAAATTTTTCGCGCACGAAGCACTTCAAAGAAAATGGTGGCCTGTTTCTTCGGGAAAACTGGTCATATTGCAAAAGGGCCTCTAGAGGATCGTAAAATAGTAAATTCTAATTGATACACAAAGATTTTTTTGCCAGAAGTATTCAGTGAAATAAGTAAAACAAACAAGAGACGGATTGTTCTTCACCATGACAATGCGAGCTCTCACACATCGGCTCAAACAAGAGACTATTTCAGCACTCAAAACATCGAATTGATGGGTCATCCGCTGTTCAGCCCTGATTTGGCACCCAATGACTTCTTTTTGTTCCCAACCGTAAATGTAAGTGAACTGCGTGGTCAACGCTTTTCATCGCCCGAAGAAACTATTTAAGCGTTCAAAAATCATGTTTTAAAGATACCTCATTCGGAATGGAATAAATGTTTTGAAAATTGATTTAAGCGTATGCAAAAGTGTATCGATCATCGTGGAGAGTACTTAAAAAACAATTAAAATATATTCGCAGTTTAACTATTTGTTTTTTTTCCTATTCCCGAAATATAAATAGTGAGCCACGTAGTAATATGCTCTTTTAACACAATTACTTTCTGATTAAGTAACAATTTAATATATGCAATATATTATTCATATTTACAATATATCTCATTTCTGATTTTATACGCAGATCAAATCATTTTTCCATCAAAATCAATCAGACTGTATCAATGATCGGAATAGGGGATGATCGGTTCAAACATATTAATATTCATCTTAATCTTTGATCTGTTTTATTGACAATGTCGGTCCTTATCAACTCTATTGAAATCAAAGGTGTCAAATAAGGAGTTGTTATCTAATCATATATCAAGTACACAAATAAGTCCCCTACCTCCAACAAAGGAAGATACCTTTAATTAAATTATGAATCATTGTAACAAAATAATTTGGTGATTATGTATCAGCATCGTATATTTCTTCATAGCCATCACGCAAATGATATTTATATAGAAATTGTATCTGTTTTAATTTAAAGAAATCTATATGCGAATATCGTCGAATTTTTGGAAACATATAGTAATGCTGATTTGAAACTTTTGGTTTGGAAGCCATAAAACGTAGTGGAAATATGATAAGTTATGAAGACACGAAATTCTATAAATTCAGAATATTGACAATCACATGCCAAGCATAATTATAAATTAAGCGTTTTTGTTGCATAAGTAAAGCTATGATCAGGAAATTGCAACATGTATCATGAAAACATTCGAATATATTTTACAAAATTCATAAAAATCCACAAACAAATTCTAAAAGGACAAGCTCACCCACTTGATGTATTCGTCAAATACTACTCCTTCCGATTACTACTCTTTCCGGTGAATCACTCATGATCAGAACGAACCCGATTATCCTTTTTATTTTGCCAAATATAATAGGCTTAATTTGAAAATGCCTAGATATCCCAGAGAGAGCTTTGAGAGCTGTGAAAATACACTGTGAATATTTCATCGCATAGACTATATCCTGGCTCGTAAAGAAAATTTGTAGCTAACGGTGTACTTACACGGTAATTGAAAATATTTGTATTATTGTATTAAACACAGTTTCGATCAGTACTTAATGTTTTTAACTATTTATTTATTTTTATTAACAGAAAATTAATCAGCATCTTCGTGAAACAAACTACATAAAAAGATTCACATTAATTTACATTTGTAGTATTTTACATAATACTTCAAACGAAAAATTATTATTATTTAAAATATTTATTATAACGATATTATTACTAAGTGAACTGACTCTGTCTTTTAATAATACTACTAAATCTATACCTATAAATATTGTTTAAAGTTTGTTGCTTTATTCAGGACAGTCATTTATGAAAAGCTTTTTCTGTTAAATGGCTGCCGTTATTTTATAATTAGAAACGCATAATCGATTAACTCAATTCACGTTTTAATTAATTTAGCAAATTTAAGCTTGAAATTGACGTTTTTTATTGACCTATACCGATATTCTTCTTCCTTCGGAACGGAAATTGTTTTTAGTGATTTGTTGCTGATAGAGAAATGGGAAAAATATCGAGAATTATATCCCGGGGAATGTTTGAAAGCACAGAATTGGTATACATTTTCCTTATTCGGGAACAACTACTGTTATCTGTAGTTTTTTTTTTCGAATTGTTTCTGTCTTGTTCAATACAGGAAAAAGCATACATACCGTTGCATAACATATAATATAATGTATAACATATAATTTACTTTAAATAAATAGAAAAATAAGCAAAAAAAGTAGCATTGACTGCAGATAAAGAAATGAAATATAATTTTCATCATAAAAGAAACCTTTTTCCTTCAATCTGAAATTCTATAAAAAAACAACTATGTCTTCATTTCGGCTATTATTATCTGTCAACTGTATTTCCCATAATATTACTAAACATTAATAACATATACATTAATCACAATCTCTTTAAATACCAGTTTACAATACATTAGATAAATTGTTAAAATATTTCCAGTTGATAAAATATCTGCTTCATATGAAAATATTGTTTAGTAAACTTATATATTCTACCCTCTTGGAATGAGAATTGTTTTTCAGTGATTTATTGCTGACGGTAAGATAGAAAAATATATACAGAATTACCTTTCGGGAAACATTTGAAAGTAACAAATTGATATATATTTTATTCAAACATGGCAACTAATCTTAAGTAATTTTTAAATGAATATTTTTAATAAAATACAGAATACGTTGTTTCCTTAAATTTTAACGCTCAAACAAAGTCACTTATATAAATTTCTTAAAATATTGACTGACTGAACAAATTATATACAATAGCATGTGAGTACTGGTCTAGAATATTTAGAAGTAGCGATTTGGATATAAAATATAAAGAGCAATTAATGGATGATCTTATTGAGTTAAGGCCTAGCTCATGCGCAGCATTTACTTTGCTGCAGTATAATATAACTAATTTGAAGTGATATATAAAAAGACTAATTACAAAAGGTGGGTATTTTCTTAATCGCGAATATAAAATGCGTATAAAAGTATAATTAGACCACAATAACCGATATTATCACACGAAATAAGTGCATATTGTTTCAGCAAAAACATATTACTATATCAATCATAATTTACCTGACAATCCTATTTCATTCTCTATATGAATCTACATAACTCTTTTGGGTAAAGTTTATTGTTGTTTATTTCATTCTTGTGGGTATATAATTAAATTTCAATGTTTTCACTAAATTTCCAGAAATTTTAAAGCAATAAAAAATATTTTAAACAAAACTATTAGTGCATCCCAATGCACCGGCCAAACAGTTAAATGTGCGCGATGACAATGAAGTGCTTAGGCTCAAACGCAAACTACCATACGAACTGATTAACAGACAAAGAGAGTGAGATTTAATAAAATCTAGAATAAGTTAGAATAATTTTTAGAATAAGTTAGCATTGACTTTAAAATAAGTTAGAATAGTATAAGATCTGCACAAGATCACTTAATGAAGTGATATTCTACATGTCATAAAAAAAACTAATTTTATTAGTAACTATTAATAAGTACTTTAATTAAAAATTATACTTTAAAATACACTTTACAAATATTAATAACATAGCAAAGAGAAAAGAAAATATTTTAGTGATGTGATAAATTATTGCATATATCCGGTACGTTACGACTATTTTTAACCAATGTTAAAAAGCAAAAAATAAAATTTATCAGAGAACGTATTTTACTTTTTATACCAGCAAAAGAAGGAAAGAAGTAAATCCTCATAAAGGTGTGTGAAAATTTCATGACCCTGAATATATAACAGATGACAAATGTGTCAAACGTATTTAATTAATTTATTCAGAAGATTGACGTTTTACGGTGATTATTCAAAGTTTGATGATTATCATTAGTTTTCAAATCGAATACCACTGTTAGTTAATATTTATTATTATTACACAAGTTATTCAAACTATATATAAAACTATTATATATAGGGGACTTATATAATGCACAATTTTGAAAATTTTACAGAAACCGAAACAAATGGTAGTCGGACGGCGCAAGATTCGGGCTATACGGTGGACGCACGAAAATTTTCCAGCCAATCTCTCAATTTTCACCGAATCGCTATGAGTGTGTTTAGTATTTTCGTGATGGACGACAGAGCTTTTCTTATTAATAAATTCTGTTTTTTTTTATTCATCTACCTCATTTAGCTTACGATGAAGAAATTTTTTCCAATATCGTCAAATACTTAGCATCACCTTCTGAGTCATCTGTGAAACATCTAAAGGAAACCAGTCTATTTTTCCTATATTATTTCCACTATTATAAATCATTGCCAGCGATTTAGAAATGAAAACCAATTAAGTGTTCGATGTTGATTCATATGTAACCTAAATATTAAGATTCTTTTAATATACAGCCTTATTTTAACGACGTCAAAAGTATTTTATGATAGATATTTAATTATATTTAAAAATTTCATTGTCTTTTTCAACTATTGTCCAGTTAGGGTAACGCATGACATAGTAGTTTCTGTAACGAAAACCAAATAAGCAACACTAGGTTCCTTTAAGCACTCATCACAGTAAACAACATACAATTTTCGACGAGTCTGAGACGCATTTTTTTTCGAGGGTTAAAGATAAAATATGACGAAAATAAAATTTTTCGAAACTCAATATCTTATGATTGAGTAAACAAATGACGCCAACTTGATATCTAGAAGGTTTTTTGGGCTGTTGCATTTCAAATACGCTATAACATGAATGCTTGATATAATATGATAGATATACATACTTTTAAAGACATCTGCTTAGAAATCCTGGAATTACTTTATCCCTAACCTAACCAACCCAAGGAATTCCACCAATATCTTCAAATCATCTAGTATGTGTTAATAAGATCAATATTCGGGATTTATATATTTCTTTTTTACTTTAAGTCAATATTTTATAGGTCAATTGAAATTGAAAAATTAAAATAATTCAATGAAAATAAATCAAAAAAAATCAAATATGGTGAATTATTATGAAATATATTGTCTATAACCTTTCAAAAAAGGTATTTCTTGAAATAGATATTTGAAATATTATTGAAATAATAATTTTTTTACAAACTAAAATGACTGATTTCAACTAACTAAATTAATACGTTGAATATAAGAAATATAAAATATATAAAAAACCAAACTAATAATAAAAATTTAATATTTGCTTGTCTAATATTTTCCTTAGTTTTTATTTTACGTAGTGATAATAATCGAAAAGAAAAAAGTCTTAGTAGTTTTTTTAAAAATTTACTGCTCAGAGCATTCAAGAGCAATAAATTGATAGAAATATAAATGAAAGAAAATTCCAACAATAAAAAACACTGTCGAAAAACATAAAATAAATGTTTGAAACTGTACGTTTCAAGGCTAAATTAAATTCTATTTCCCTAATTTATAACTGTATTCCTTATTTATTCCATTTCATTTGATTACGAGAAATAAATACAAATTAAAATTTTCCAGCTAAATTAAATTTACAATCACTTTATATATTTTTTGCTTGTTTCATTTTCTGTTTGCCGAAAACACCCACTGTTGTTTTCTTAAATGACAGTAATTAAAATTATTCTGTTACTATTATTAAATTGTTTTAAAAAATGATTTCGTTTTAGACTTACCTTCACGTAAAACCCGAAAATCCCCGTCAAAAATAGTTTAGTGTTTTTTTTTCAGTTTGCTATTAACATTGACACAATCTGAATGTTAGGTGGTAATCCGCATTCGTTTCGGCGAAGATTCGTCCCGATTGTTCCGCTGTTTGATCGTATCCCGACGTTTCCCAGGACGGCGCGCAAAACACTGGAGTGTCGTCCCGCAACTTGAACGGTTTTCTCTGGAATCACGGTGCGCGCGTATAGTTTTCCCCGGTGGTTTTTCTATGACACCAGTTATCGGGTTAAAATATAATTAAGTCATATTTGATCATAAGGTTTTGTAAACAATGAAGTTCTGATTGAATCGGTGATATTAATTGTTTATAAATATATTTTTGATTTCTTTTATAAAATGTCAATTAAATGTATAAAATGAACAAATAGACTTTCGAGATTATTCTCAACTATAAAATGAATCGACAGAAATTGTACTAGGTTGAGCATTATAGGAATATGAATTCTAAATTTCATTGAAAAATTGAGAAAAGAGAATCATAAATATTAGTATGACTGTAGTATTTTCAGTATACCTATTAATACATTCCAAAGGGTCAACAAAATACTCCTCTAGAGTAATAAAAATAAGGTTTTTACTCAATTGATTTCAGTGTGAATACTGAAACAATTTGTAATTTAACAAATAATTTTAGCGGTAGGTTTTTAGGCAGCTGTACATGCGCACTCTTTTTTACTGCAGATTGTTTGGACGGCATCTTTTCGAAAATATATATTATTTATACCAAATTATTCCGTACTTTGTTCCGAACATGTAGGAAAATATATTCGTTAATTGAAAGAATATCACAATTATCAGTACATAATAAATTACTATTAACAGGTCAATTAAAAAGTCCCCGGCCTGACACATAGATGGCGCTACTGTAATTAAATTCACATTTGTTTTAGTTAGCCCTAACCCTCAAAAGATGAGTGTATAAATTTGCAGCTGTCGAATTATTAGTTTGTGAATTATAGCATTTTGAGTGAAGCAACTTTTGTTATTGTGATATTGATAAATCATATCAAAATTGATAAAAATGAATTTCGAGTATTGATAAAGAAGCAGTGTTGAAGCAAAAACTTGATTGAACTCTAAAGATATCAACTGAACGTGTACATCATATCATTCACGAATATTTGGGTATGAAAAAGCTCTGTGCAATGTGGGTGCCGCACGAGCTCACTTTTGACCGAAAACAGCGACGAGTTGATGATTCGAAACAGTGTCTGAAGATGATCAAGCGTAATATACCCGAGTTTTGATCCCGCTCTAAAGCGTGGGAAAAGGCAACAGTCGGCTGGCAAGGTTATAGCGTTTGTATTTTGGGATTCGCATGGAATAATTTTCATTAACTACCTTGATAAAGGACGGACCATCAACAGCAAATATTACATAGCGTTATTGGACGAAATCGCCGAATTTGAAGAAAACGAAAGTACTGCTTCACCAAGGCAACGCACCGTGTCAAAAATCCATGAATAGGGCTTCGAATTGCTTCCTCATCCACCGTATTCTCCAGATCTGGAACCCAGCGATTATTTTCTGTTCCCAGATCTCAAAAGAATGCACGCCGGGAAGAAATTTTCGTCGAATGAATAGGTGATTTTGAGGCCTATTTTGAAGCAAAGGACAAATCGTGCTACTAAAATGGTATCGAAAAGTTGGAGGGCTATAATCAGTGTATCATCCTTGAAGGGAGTTATGTTGAATAAAACAAAAATAATTTTGCCAAAAAATTTGTTTTACTATGGTAGGCTGGGAACTTTTCAATTGACCTTAAATAAGCAACTATTGAAACCTATAATAACATAGCGCATAGAATTATGGGAATTATGGAAGCTAATATAATACAATACAATTTTTCTACAACAAAATCCTGTGAAATATTGTAGGTGCATCGAGATACTACAGGATTGATTACTCACATCGAGACCTTCAGATACTGACTGTCACCCAATAGATCAAGAGAATTCCAAGGAGACACGAGGAGACTGAATTATGATATCAATATCGAAGTGATGAAACACTTGGAGTACACTAGAATAGGACACAGACTCAAAAGTATCAAACAATTTAACCTTGCGTAGTTTAGTGTAGTGAGGTGCATTTAATAGAAAAACAGCACTGTTGATACTTAAACATTATTACAACAAAGACTAAGAGACAGTGCCGATGAATTCTCCTAGATATAAACCTAGAGTTAAGTTAATTTAAAGACAAATTGTACAACAACTAGTAGACAAATACGTACAACAACTAGTAGACAAATACGTACAAATACGTCAACAACTAGTAACAATATAATAAATAATTCAAAAAAATATGTCCCAAATAATTTTATTAAGGCTTATCTTTAGATATGATTAAATTTAATTTATTTTTTTATTAATAATAGTATTTGACTGATGCAAATAAAAAAATCGAACAAAAAATTAGTATGTTCAATTTATTTCATATTATATTACTTACATCGAATACATATAACATATTAGCTAAAGATTTAAACTATTATAAATTACCCATACTGTAGTAGGGTTCTTTCACTATATTTACACTGAACTTACCTTTAGATATGATTAAATTTAATTTATTTTTTTATTAATAATATTGTTTGACTGATGCAAATAACAAAATCGAACAAAAATAAGTATGTTCAATTTATTTCATATTATATTACTTACATCGAATAAATATAACATATTAGCTAAAGATTTAAATTATTATAAATTACCCATACTGTTTATGTGCGGTGTAGGGTTCTTTCACTATATTTACACTGAACTTACACTCGAACAACATATATTCTAACCATATGAACATGCTTATATATTATTATATATTCATTTCTTTTATTGTATATTCTGGGGAAATATGTATCGATCTACACAAATATTTTACACTCGTATAATAATTTGATTAATATATAAAATATGTGTTTTACCTTTTTATTTTTTACGTTTTTTTTTTAAATTTGTCCGAACGCTGTTAATAATAACTTAGTGTTAAGTTTGTATTAATACCTGAATTTTTCCGGTCCACATCTTTAAATTCACGCAGAAAATTACATACTTATTTAGAAATTCAGCTTCTTATTAGGTGAGTTATGATCCACATACATTTTCTCAAACATAATCGTCATCGTCATCGTCACTTATAAAAAATAAATTCGTCTAAAGCGATGATAGTTTGCGTTAGGAATTTTACACATTGACAATATTAGAGCTTTTAAAAAATACATAAAGATGTTTCCTGAATTTTTTGATCTATTCTATTTATAAAAAAATTTAATTAGAAAAGTGCCAAGTCTGTCAATTCATGTTGGTCAAATGGTTCAAATTGACTTAGGTTTTTGAATCCGTATATCGTGTGACCAGATACTAAACAGATTATTTAAAATAGCCAGTGGCGTATTAATCGCATTAGTTACCACTTCCCTTCTGATAAAATTACCAAAGATATGTGCATGCCTGGAAAACTTACTGATAGAAAATTACACTGTTTTTACCCAAATTTCCTTAGTATATCATAATGGTTCCCAAATGTTGGTGCAATCTGGCTTTGGTGTTCGCACACGGGTAAGACTGTAAGCTTGTGTCCAAATTACAGAATAGTATGTTATTTCAGAATATGCTAAACTGCAGGGAATGATGGAATATAGTGCGCATGTGCCAAATATTTGCGCTCATCTTTTCCCCACCTACAGTGTATAATCGGTCATTTTAAAATTAACCCTTGTCCAATGAAAAGAAATAAACTAGAATATGTAGATTTAAAATAAAATTTTTGAATTAAAATTTTGTGTTGCATTAACAAGTTCATAACAATAATAATTAAATTGTTGTGCTATTATTAGTATTGTGACATACATCGGTTTTAAAATATGGAGGAACAAAGGTAAGTACTGATTGTAAGGTTAAGTTTTATAATGTTAAAATATCCACACAACTTCAATTTTGTTTATAGTGAGAATATTAAGCGCCAAACTTGTAACAAAACATTTTGGACATCACATTTCACCCCGATATAGCTACAGATTTCAACATGATAACAAGTACCAAAAAAGACAATTATTCTTTTTGTTGAAATAAAAACGTTTCAAAGGCTATGAGAGAAATAATATACAATTGTACTAGAAGTAATCTTAAAATTAATTATATCTTTTATACACATTTTGTTGTAATTAACCGTCCGTTTGTTTTAGGTTAGTAAATGTACAATACGTCAACTAAAAGACAAGCAGTTCAGTAGTCGATTCATTACAGGGGTTTCCCCATCAAAAATAGTAGCAAAAATTGCAGTAACTGATAAAAATGTATATGCTTCAATCATGATATATTTTAGTAACAATTTAACATTTCTTTTATAGGTGAAGTTGCTAGTAATTGTCGAGGCAAAGCTGATGAAAGTTAAATCAGACAAATCGGAAACATTAGATAGGATTTTGCAGAATGCAATAGTAGTGGAGGACGTCTCTTTGAAAAGACCAAATTTACCGGTAGGAGTTGACCTGTATCTGACATGTGACATTAATACATATAACATTAATCATCAATAACACCCTAACTATCTAATGATTACTACTCTGAAGGTGGAGGAGTGAAACAAACAAGGAAAAAAAGAATATATTTTTATAAGAGCATAGGTAAGTAAATTATTGGTTTCTAAATATAATAATGTATTGACTGGCGACTTCTTTTTGTTTAGAGTATCCTTGTTAATTCACAGCAGCATTACTCCTCCTTTGGTAGTCTTACACCCTGAACTGCGCTGCTTATGCTAGCCATCTGCGGACTAAGACTATTTTATAAATTATGGTTATGTGCCTTAATTAATCCACTATTGGTGACATTACAGCTTGAACTAAAATAGTTTTACTTAAACTAGACAAAACCATGTTGAGCTATGCAACCAGCAACTGCAGAACAGTGTCCAATACAATGTGAATCTGTCTTCTTTTTTTGATAAGTAAGACAATTGCAGTTAATTGCAATGGCGATTTAATGAACCAAGAACAAAAACGACACTGCCAGTTTAATCTTAATATAATGTAAACCGGACGCTTATAATGTGAATATATTACTTGTCCTATCATATCACCATATATCAGACCGATTTTTTAGTATATCTAATACCGTTTTAGTCAACAGAAAATTGATTTTATTATTTTCGATATTGCGAACTGTTTAAATAAAATATTATCGCAATATGTTTTTTATTGAATTTATTCTTTTCATATATTATTCATTTATTATGAATATATTCATAGATTACTAAGAGATCATTATTAACGATTGTCACACAACAATTCGTACATGCATACTCACATACTGCTTACTTTTTAAATTTTATGCATTCACAAAAATGTCGGCTTGGGGGCGCAGTGGTAAAGACGACAGGACGGTCCACCTATTGTTGCGATTGTCGCGGGTTCGAATCCTGCTAGAGCATGGTCGTAAGTGTGTTTGTGATTGTTCCTAGGCAAGAGTGCAAAATCCGACAAGGAAAACGGTTCCGGTCACGCCAATAACCAGGCTCGGTAAGACCGGATGTCTTCTAGGATGATGTCTAAGTTGGGCACTCGCTAGTCGGTAGACTTAATGCCGAGGGCCGTGGTTGAGAGCACACGTTAAACTGTAGGTCCAGTCTAGATAAACCCCTAGTTGGAAAAAGGAGATTTTAAAATAATTAAAATATATATAAAAAAATTAAATGAAAAAAAAATCACTCGTAAAATAACAAATAATTTTATTTGTTTTCGCTCAGAGTTAAACTTAGTGTTAATTTCAATAATAATTTTTGTTTGAAAGAAGAAGTTAAACTTAAATAAACAAAATAACTTTTCCCATTCTTAGTTTAAAAGCACACCACCTACTTATTCCAGTTAGATTTGTTTCTCTGATAAACAAATGAAATTCAAAGTATTTAACTAATCGTCAGTTTTAATTGAATAGTATTTTGTACCGTTGTCTTGATATGGTGTTTTTGTTTCAAGCAATATAATAAATTTCATATTCAAAGCCACAAAAGTCGGCCCTTTATAAATGGCCGTGTTTTACCCCAGATTGGATTTTCTTTCATAAGTTTTCCCCTTAAATCAATTACGCTTAAAAGTTTTGTCCGAAAATTTATTTGGAAACTTATGCCTTTACAGCGGTAGAGGTGTATGGAAATCATTTTATTGGAATTAATGCACAACAAAAAGACTGTTTAGAAAACTTGCAAAATGTAAACAGGTATTTATTAAATATTTTATAAATTTTCACGTATTTTCCTGTATTAAAATTTATTTTATAAAATTGTAATTAAATTAGAGTATCAGAAATATTATTGAATATAAATAAGGTAACAATTGATCAATGACCATAGAGTAATAGAGGTGCCTATATATTTTTTTTAAATAAATGTATTAAATAAAATTGAATTAAATATACATATAATATTTAATAATAACTAAATATAAATATATAATGTAAATTTATCTACAAAATATAAATATAATATAAAAATAAATATATCTATAAAATAAAAATATTATATATTAAAAAATAAAAAGCAAAAAAAAATATAATGCAAAAAACTTTGGTGCATTGCAAATAAAAATTATCTCTTCCCTCTATTTCCTTTTTCATATTTGTTTAGTGCGATCAATTTAATAGGATTTATCAGAGTTCTGTCTTTTTCTTTTCTTATACTAAAAGCAAACTCTCAGTCTTTCCCTCTTGATATTCTGTTCACCTGTTTTAATCAAAGGTATATACTACACCTTGATAGCACTTTTAATATTATATCCAAAAGATCATTATGGAATGTACAGTTGATGGGTTTTAAATTTACTTTTTTTTAAACATTTGACAAAATTTTTATCGACGTGGCAAAATTGCTGAATAAAATAAGACATAGCTCAAAAACCTACTGACAGTATAATAAAACAATTTTATTGGAGTGTGATTTTTTCATAATTGTCTATCACACATGTCAAACATGTCACACTTAAATAACCTGAGATGTACACTACGGTACAATATAAAACTTTGTTTGCTCTTATAATAACATCTGGACTGAAATTATAAAGTCAAGTAATTAATGGTAAGAATGAGCAGAAAGGGGTTTACTGGCTGAATGAATACAAAGTTTACCATTACCTTCTGGAGTTTGTTCAAATGTCGATGATACTTCGTCGATTAAAGTATTAACAAACTGTAAATATCAAATGGATCAAGTTAAAGCAAGTGGGGGAATTTAAGAACTTGAAATCAATAGTACAGGAAAAAAAGTGATAACTACTTCTCTAATGAGCCGAATCTGTGAAGCTGCAGGAGTTTTTGCTTCTCTTCGTGTGGAAGGGAGGAAGTATTACAATCAAGATAAATACATCAGCATAAACTCGACACAATTTTTTATGAGCGTACGCTGCATTATTTTTAAAGCGAACAAAGCAAGACATGGCTAAATTGATATTCTTCAACGTCTATAATTTCAATGAGTAATCAAATAAGACTTATTATGAATAAAATTTGTCAATAAACCGTTTCTAAGAATCTCTTAAACGTTCTTCAATACTACTTCATTAAATAATTGTTGCTACAAAAGCTATATAAGCTAGAAATTTAAAATAGTTATAGAAATATATTAATATTTCACTGACCTTAACTTAAGAATATTAGTGCTTTGCGCAACATTAGTCATTTCGTATACAATATTCGAGAATATCTCTGAGAGTTAATAAGTAACGCACTGTAATAGTATCGTAGGATATTTTGCACAAATATTCAGCTTCTCACTTGTTAAATTATTATCCTCAATTGAGCTTTACTGCTTAACACTTCAATAATTATTAGTTTGCATACTACTCTTTACCATATAATGAGATATGTTCTGTCTTTATTTAAAGTCACGTCTAATTATAATTTAAAATTTATTACTTCAAAATATAATAAAGCGAAAATCTGACTTTATAATCAAATTAGTGCAGTATATATCTGAAATTTTAATTTCAGCTCTAACTGATATTTATTTATCTTCAGATTACTAATTAATCTTAATAAACTTCGCTCCGAAGCAAAAACGAAAACAATTTTGTTATTAGTATATGAGCGTACATTATACATATATGAACATTCTGAAAATTTAGTAAACGCAAATAAAGGGCTGTTTTCTAAATTATTCGATGTTAATAAACAATATTAATAACAATTGATTCATAATGATAGCAGTTTTAGGTTTTGTCTAATATTATTTTACCCATTTTCTAATTTATTCAGAATTTTAAAAGCAATTATTAGTGATAAAAATATTGTGAATACTGTGAATACTGTTGAATTCAAATAGCTTTACCTGTTGCAATAAATTGCAGAGGAAATTAAATTACAAGGAAATGTAAGTATATCTATAAATTACAATTTTAACAAGACCATTTTGTACTAAAGTGTTATTATTATTTCATAAAACACTAATATTGATACTTGCGGATTGAATACTTACATTATAGAAGTTGACAGCGTAAACCATCACTAAATCATTAAATTCATAAAATTATCCATGCTCAATGATACTTTGAGGAATCTAAAACGCTTATATACTTATAGGCAACAAGATTTTTAAAAAATTAAGATATAACTTCTAGAATTGTTTTAAATTCCGAGATAAAAATGGTACACAAAATTTATTGTGACTGCGGACATTATCATGATATGGTAAATAGATGGTATTATAAAATTTTCATAATTACAATTAAACTACAGGAAACTGTCACTTTTAAAACTAAAATAACACAAGCTATTCACAAACAATATTTAAATATTCCTTCGATTTTTTTCTACAGAAAAACACGCATAGTTTGAAATAAAATCTATCTAAAAATCAAATAAAAGTATCCGAAGTATTTTCTAATATATCGAGAGTATAAAAGGAAGAATCATTAAATGCCAATGTCATGTTCAAGGATTCCTATTTAAACCTGAGACGCCTTATCTGTTTTTTATATACTACATGTTATATATGTTCATCTAACAATCTAATAACTTAGAAATATTTATTTTACTTTATATATTTTACTTTATTTACCTTTACTTTATATAAATAATTGCGAATAGCAATTGTACTTCTTCAACTGAAGTTAACTAACCAAATAGTTGAATATTATACTTATACGTTTGACAGAGTTTATTTGTTATTAATAAAAGAAAGGATATAATAATTAACTACCCTTTATCATTAATTACCGAATCTTGAAAATGCAGAATGGATTTATGGCTTTATTGATAGAAGCAAAGAATTGATTTATTTTCAACTGTTAGATTTTATACTGAATCTAAAGAAGTCTAGATTGTTTACTGTTATAGTTGAATTATTTCTAAGTATCGCCTTTACTATCATCAGCCAGTTTGCCTTTGTTTGTTTTCTGAATAACACATCAAATGAATCAAATAAACATCATGTATAAAATTCATTTAATTAAAAATTAAATTTTTTTATATATATGGCTGATAAATAAAAACATATATGTTTCTTAAAATAATTATAAGGTTATATGTAATTACTCTTATCTAAAATAAATAACAGTGAACATCAGTTGAAATAGCATTTATAAGCCCAAGTGTAAAACAATAGACACAAAACCATACCCTCAAATAAATCAAAGGACTAATATATCAAGAGAAACTGATAAAAAACAGCACCCTTGGTAGAAATAAACTTTCGAATTCGAACAGTTATAAATATTGCAGCAAGATTGGTCAAATGGCCATATGTGTTATTAATAACAAAATTGGTTTTCTTATCTGTTCCAGTACGATATTTATTATTATTAATTAGTAAGTTGAAGGTAAATAAATGGCAATTAAAACTTGAAATAAAATGTGTATATAATAATATATATATATAATATATATTATAATATATATAATAATAATATATATATATATATATATATATATATATATATATATATATATATATATATATATATATATACATTATATTTTATTATTATTTCTTGTTTATTATTGTGCATTTTTGTAATAATTTTTGTATCAAGTATGCAAGTTTTATTTTTATATGATACTGCGATACCACGTACTATGAATGGTAAACTCTTATTAAGGAAAAGTCAAATGCTTTAAAAATCATTTTCTTTGCGCCTATATTACGAATTTGAATTAGCCAATCAAATTGCTCGAGCGCCGAATGAAGTACGATGATTCTTTTCTGAAATTCTGTACTGAAATCTCTATTGAGTTCAGTCCTTATTAATTAGTCATGATCAATCGTTTCCAAGTTGAACAATCTGCCCATGGACAAAAAGTATTATTTTATGATTTACGTTATATAATATAAGTATACCAACATGTAGAAAATCGCTTCAGTAAATGATCCGCCGTATTCTAAAGCCTAACCTAATGTATTCTAGAGACTATTCTAACTTGTTCTAGAGATTATTATATCGCACTCTATGTGTCTATTAATCAGTTTGTATGGTAGTTTGTGTTTGACCCTACGCACTTCAATATCTGTCCTTCAACTGTTTGGCAAGTGCACTGGGATAAACTAAGTCTTTCAGAGCACTTTGTACTAACACTTCGAATCACACTCGTGTGGGTTCTAAGAGGATATCGTCCTGAATTAGTTTGTTGGACACGAAATTTGAGGCATCAACGATGACACGCAACACTTTACTCTGGAACCTCTGAAGGATAGCTATATTAGATTTTCTATTAATATCCCACAGTTCAATATTATAGGTCCTAATGGGCATAATAATTGACTTATGCAGCAAAATCTTGTTATCTAACGATAATTTAGATTTACGCCCGATTAGCTAATATATTTGGTTTAGTTTAAGCCCAAGCCATTTGCGTTTTATCTCAAAATGTTTTTTCCATATTAAACGTCGATCAAAATGCATTCATATATATTTAACATCATCTGCTTGCGGGAGTTTATAATTATTAATATGGGTAGATTTTGTCTCATTTGCTTGATACGCTATGTTTTCCACAGCAGTTCGACTTTGCTTAGACGATGTTGGAGATTTATCATGGCTGATATTGGATTCTCGTGTAATGATAAAACTGCTGTATCATTAGCATATGTTGCAACAGTAGTGTTCGTTGAGGTCAGTAGGACCGATGTATACAATAGATGTAACAATTGGAACAAGAACACTGCACTGCGGAACACCTGAATATGTTGGATTTAGGTTAGTGTATTCGTCATCCTATTTCCCATAAGAATACCTGTCTGATTTGCGTTTCCAATTTAATCTGCAGTCCAGTGTGTCACACCTTGTCGAAGGCCTGAGAAATGCAGCGGAGCAATATTTTTTATCGTTTAAGTCTTTGTTAATTTGGTTGACTAATCTATGAATGTGTTCTGTGGTTCCGTGTTTATTATTTCATCTGTGATTATTTTGAGTCAAAGATATCGTATTATTAATAGAAAAATGAACACCAATGGTGCCAAAAAATGTGGGAAAAATACATAAAGTACTTAAAATAAACACGCACAGGCAAATTTTCGCAAGATTAAATTTTCAACTCACCGCAATAAGTCTCAGTAAAAACAGTGCAAGCGCATATCTACTAACATGACAATTTATTATGACTCATTCCTTCTTTCTCTGAGTACTAGCTAAAACTAATTTTGTATGCATAAAAATGATTTATAATGTTTTTAAAGACAATAAAATACAAAAATGTTAAATATTAGTAAGAAAAAAATCATACCACAGAATGATACTTGACTTGATAACAAAAATTTATAAGCGGATATCGATTCAGCGCATTAAAATCATCATACTTATTACATGTTTGTTTCAAGGAGGAACCATAAATGAATCAGCAACACCTCATGGTGCAGAACTGTCTCTTGAAAATTTCCTTTTTGGAGAAAATACGCAAGTTATTTGTTAAGTATGCTTTTATATTCTCAATAATTTTAGCTGGTCCCTGACATTATTTTTTAGACTATATTTCATGTTATATTAAGCAACATAAATAAAATAATTCAGGAACTAAATATATATTTTAAATCGTTCTGGGAATAGTCTAACAAAACGTTTGATATATCCTTTTGTAAAAGTCCTTTGAATATAATAGTTGAGTTGATAAAAGAGCTTCCGCGGCTACGAGAGACCCGAATGCAATTTGCAGAATCGGTGCGATATTGGTAGCTGCAGCGAATTTCTACAAATTAAACGTCTTTGCTGGTAATTTGGCTTATCCTGCGAGACCGACTGAGGTAGATTAAATAAGATCTTTGCTAAAATTGTAAACTTTTTCTGAAAATGAAATGTTCTTATGATGGACACTACAAAGTTTTGTAACAAATTATGTTTATGAGGTTTAGAAATAAATTACAACCGTATTATGAACGGCCAATTTCTGAAAAATCGGATTTTAAATATAAACTATAATAAACTTCAGAAAACCTCTGCATGAAGATTCCCAAAAAGAAAGTTTATTCTTTGCATATCAAAAAGGCCAGATGATTATGGACCCAAATGTGGAATATCATTGCTTTATAAAGGTAAAATTCCTAATTGTAATTTTAATAGTAAGGCCTTCATTAAAACCTATATCGATAATTCAATTGAAATACATAATATATGAATAACACCAGATCATTTATATTAACCTATCGAAAGTTAATACATGGAATCTTATAGAAATATTATTTAAAACTGAAAATTATAACAGATACATAATGCTTTTTAATTAAACGAATCAGTGCCTCCAACTTCATGCTTAGATGAAACGGACAGCATAACACCGAAAAGACTAAGACCTAAGTGAATATATAGTAATATTGCAAGCAAGAATTATTATATGATTCTATTAGTATATTATATTATCTAAATATTGTTTAACGGTACCAGGAATTCATTTGTGTGCGATATATAGTCTTTTCAATTTATTGGCAAAATAGTGTACAAAATAAAATGTAACTTTCTCGCTCAGATACTATGCTAGCAAATGGAATCTTTAGAATCTTGAAGTACATAAAAAATCTAGTTTGGCGCGTGCCCTCAGTTGGTTTAGACGAACAAAGCTTGGCTACAAACTTATATGAAATATAGGTTAAATATATATAGAAAAAACTTATTTCAGCATTTCCAAATAGAAGACTTTAAATTTTTTTCCTATAGTAATAGGTTATTCAATGAATCCATATAATAGTGATTTCGAAATGTATCAGTCTATACAAATAGCATATACAGATTTATCTACTTGTACTATCTATCTACCTCTTTCACCTTCCTAGAGAAGCAAAAGCTTCTGTAGCTTGGCTAATTCAGCTTAGTACTTTGGCGGTAGATGCAACTTTCTTTTCCTGTAGTACTGATCCCAAATACTTGAAACTTCCCTACTTGTTTTAACTGCATCCCGTTGAGATTTACATTAGAAGGCGATCAGTCAATGTTGATCTTTTCTTAAACGACATCAAAATGGAGGAGGCTTTATGATCCACTATATATATTTTTTACTATGTTCACCGATTTCTCCGTCAATTGTGGACCGATTTTCAAAATTCTCTTTTTATTCAAAACAGTGCACTTGCACTCCCATTGTAACCTAGTCAGAATCTGATTGGAATCCGGGGAAATCTAGAAAAAAACTCAATTTTTCAGGGCACGAACAACGTTTTAGCATTTTTTTTTCTAAAATAATCAGATATTTGTATATAATCTCATTGCTGAGCTGATGTGACGGAAGCCGCAACTCCTCAACGGTTAGGAGTTAGAGGGACGTACAGACAACTAATTGTATACTTTCAATTTATTTAGGTAAGCTGATGATGAAAGCAGGGACAGGGTCGCTATATCCCTCAGGGGTTTCTGAAGAGGTTTTAGTAAGGGTTTACTTACAAAATTCGTTGAGTGCAAAAGCCGTTGTTTGCTTTTTAAACACTAACCATATCATATGCCTCTATAGTGTAGTAGTTAGAGCGTTCAGCTCATACACGGAGGTCGTGGGTTCGATTTCTCGCGGGGCCAACTACTTTTTTTTGTTGTTCTAATTTGGTTAGAACATTTGGTTAATCACCTCGAATATTTCTTTAAATTCAATCATTGTTCATCGACAATCAAACAATACAAAAGTAATAATATAATATTGTGTCATAAACACATGATCAAATTACGAACTTTATTGATTTTTTGAAGTCAATTTTTAAAAAAATTTATCTTTAATTCCTAAACTGTATGACACTGCAGCATATCAAGAAGAATGCTAGTGATGTCAATGTTTGCATCAGCGAATATAGAGCTATCATCAGCAAACATCAGCCAAGGAGTTTGTAGCATATAATGGAATACCATGTCGGATTGCCATATTGAAAATCACTGGAGAAGGAACATATCCTTGGCGAACACCGACCCGGACTTCAAATCAAATTGATAATTAATTTCGAACACAGCTAACGGAACCATCGTGAGATACCTGAAGAACTAATAGATGAATATGTTCTGCTACCAAAGCTGTCCAAAGTGAGTGCGAATGTATCCAGTGAAAAGCATATCAAAGATATTTCTTATAATAGTTTTTTGGCTTCACCATTTGGTTTTATATTATCGGTACTCTGAAACAAAAACAATATATTCTTTCTCACCTCCAAAAGCAGTCTTTAAAAAAATTATATTATGACTTAATACTTAATAACTTAATTTCACGAATTATATGAAGTCTCCTTTTCGCCAAAGGGGGTTTATCTGGACTCGACCTACGGTTTAACTTGGGCTCCAAACCACGAGCCTTGGTATTAAGCCTACCGGTTGGCCATTGACCAACTTAGAGACCTTCCTAAAATACATTCGATCTTACCCAGCCTAGTTACTGGCGTGACTGGGATGGCTATTCCTTATCATATTTTCCACTGTTGCCTATAAAGGCGTTTATAATTACAAACATAAGCAAAAAGTACATCCATGCCCCAGCAGGATTCAAAACTGCACCACAAGTAGAAGGACTGTCCGGTCATCTTCTTTATCATCATATATCATCTTAGGTATCTTCATCATAGGTCATCTTCATATATATATATATGATATATATATAATATATATATATATATATGATATATATATAATATATATATATATATATATATATATATATATTAATTGTGATGTTCTATATATATATATATATATATATATATATATATATATATATATATATATATATATATATATATATCCCAATAGTATATAATTTGCCCAATATAGAAAACCTACATACATTTTTGATTATGAATTTATAATATTGAGAGAAAAGCTCATTTATATGTTAAATAATTTTGAAGGTTTTTGAATCAGAAAGTTTAAATATTATTCTACTAAGGACATTCCTGTGTCCTTTTTAAACACTTTGTATGGTAATGACAAGGATATAACCATACCTGTGATAAATTGTTCTTGTTAATTTTTTTCTTGTAAAGACATAAAGTCTTTATATAAGAGGTGATCGTTTAAAACCGTTTTAACACTATAAAGCCTGGACGTGATCTTGCATCTAAATAGAGCTGTTAACATTCCTAAAATACCTGCAAAAAATGTCGTTAAAAATGTATTGGTTTACGTGACGGCAATTTTATATCAGTATTGGATTTTTTAATTTATCCGTGGAAGATTACTTCCATAATTATGGGTTATAAAATGGTTTTAATTACATTTTTTTATAGAGTGTAAACTACGTGTTTATTTCCTTTTATAGTTTTTCGTTGATAAGTTTTCATATATTAATTTAACAATTTATTATTAATTATATATATCGTATATTATTAATTTGACAATTAGATATTTTTTATAATTAAAATTATATATTAAAATAATTTATTTACAATTATTATTATTGAATTATTGGTTTTAGTTTTGGTCAATACTTAGGTCCACCAAATATCAAAGTATATCAAAAGTTGATATTTAAAGCCTAATTATCTTGTAGGCAAAGAGAACAGACGGTTGTTGATATTGTCGAATTTGTTTTGTTCGGAGGACATTTTCAAATATCTCGGGTTTTTCTTAACAGCTGTATATATTTATCGATAAAGTGGACACATAAATTTGTCTGTCTATAAGAAATATAAAATATAATATCAAATGTAACAGTAGAAAAGACGAATAATTTACTTGAAGCAGGTAGCGCGCGTCGGTCAGAGCCTAAAATATTTGTTTAAATATTTAGTATCAGCGATCTGGCGGCTATTTCTGATTGTTTGATTTGGGGGTATGTTGTTTTATTGGAAATTATTTATTTGTCGAACAGATTACACAAATAACAGTCTTAAAAATTCGTCGTATATATAACCTTTAACGGTGCCAAAGTTCACGTCTCTAGGTGGACCCGGTTTCGTCAAAATGGAAGACAAAAGTTTCGTTAAGCCAATTAGTGCATAAAAAAATTACTCGATACGCTTATTTATAAAAATCGAACACTTAGAGTTAAAATACAACAGAAGAGAATTGAGAAGATTAATATAAGGAGAATGCCATAGTAAGTGGAATCAGCCCCTAAATGGAGTGCACGACAATAAACGCGCATAAGGAAGTTATTAACTGTATAGTGAATCCGTATAAATAACGACCATAGTTTTTATAAGTTTTTAGAAAATTTCAAATATGGCCTCGCCACAAATATAATGTCCAACGAAGGACTCACTAGAGAACTGAACTAGCAAATCTTCATAATATTCTTCATATACTTTTAACAAGACAATTCACTACTGCAAACATGTGCTGATTTTGAAAGCCAATCTGTGAGTTTACCTTCAGTGTTTTTTAAATTTTTAGATTTAAAAAATGATAAGACTTCACTTCAAACCAAGCACATCATTCAAGTATTTATGTTATCTTCGAAAATAAATTCTTCAAAAATATTTTTCGAAAATATTCAATTATATATATATATATATATATATATATATATATAAATATATATATATATATATATATATATATATATATATATATAAATATATATATATATATATATATAATGTCCAACGAAGGACTCACTAGAGAACTGTCTTCACTAGCAAATCTTCATAATATATATAATATATAATTAATACAAATAAATTATTGACACAGTACAGTTTTTTTTTTAATTTCAGAAGGGGTTTTGTAAAATATGCTATTATTGTCGAAAAATGAAGGCACCTCTGAATACTGCTTGAATAAGGATGGTTTAGCTCCAAATTTCAACAAATGAATACGTCGTTCTCAAAGTGCTATCCATATGTAACCATATACCATATACTTTATAATTTAATTAAAACATTTACAATTAATAAAAAAATATTTTCCATTTAATTAAAACAATTCTAAATATTTCGAATAATTTCAATTGTTTTCAAAGGTTTCGAAACTGAACACTACATATCTAACAATCATTGACATGGTAAAGAAGTATATATTATGTATAAAGTTAAAACAGAACTGATATTGTATTCGTTTGTAAATAATTATATCTTGTTAAAGATGTATAAAAAGTATTGCAGCTTACAAACAAATTCCAGCGGGATCGTGGGAAGATGTCCATATTAAAATAACATATCTTAATGGTTTATATTATAGACATGTAGACATTAGCAATATATATTAACAGTATTAAACATGTTGAGATTTTAGTATTATTAATTGATATTCTGAGATTACTTTTAACAAACCGCTTTATTTAATACACCTATCTAAACAGCTGAAGAAATTTTTACTTTAACATAACAAGTTAACAACTAGTGCTTCATTAGTACAAATTTATTTAAATTAATTTTTACTAATTTAATATGTATTTTTTCAAAGTATACGAAACAATTATAAAATTAAAAAAGGAATGTTTCAATTAACTGGGAGAGACAAAGACGATGGAGAAAAGTCGCCAGATTGGCAGCTACTGGGAGTTTCAACAAATTAAACGTCGTTGCGGTTGTCTTTGCAACATTAATTATCTGATTTAATTTAACATCTACTCAGCTAGACAAGATCGTATTTTATCACACAAGGTCATATGAGATCAAGGTTATATTTTACAGATATATATGTACTGCAAGAATATTTTCTGTATTAATTTTTGAAGATTTTGAAATTCTCTATATATTCTTGCATCAAATTCATCACGGAAAACAATTCATATATATGTACATATACATGAAAAAACTGAGAAACTTTATTTACATTGCTGGTATTTTATACATTTCTGAATAGCCTCGATGCAAATTATAGCGCCCTCTACTAAATGTTGTTTTTGTTTCCTACATTTCCTCTTGTATCAACGTAAACAATATATTTAAAAGTAGTAATGTCGGGGAGAAGGAACTGCCTAGGTGAACAAAAAAGACAATAAAGACTTATTAGACGAAAATCTAGCAGCGATGAAGCGCAAATGTTAAACTAAACTGGCTACCATTTCTTCACATCGATAAACCATAACTTCGCTGGCACACGGTTTCAAAATGCTCAAAAATATCTAAAATATATGAATTATAATACATAGATCGCTGCCAAACCATTATCCTTCGATACAGTATATTGCCAGAAAAATGAAAATATCTATGGCTTTATTGTACAAACCGCCCTTAATAATTGCGTTTTTGAAGTTAAAAAAATTATCAGTATCTATGCAAGCGTCTAAACATTTATTATAATATAGAATCTTCCATTCAAAGTTTTTTAACATTTGATTAGATAGTAAGTAACAATAATATATTCATATCACTATTTATTATTCACACTTTTAAAATAATAGTCGAAGTCATACTGTAACTGAACAAATTTGTTTTAAGTAGACTTATTAATATAAGTATTGGGTATTTTGATTTGCTCAATAATAAACAATCTGGACAATCGCCAAAGTTCGATGATGTATAGTTTACCTTCTCTTTCAATGTTTTTTGTTGGTCTTTATCCATCTTACTAATCCCATTAAGAGGAACCCATTAAGAAAATACAGAAAGGACTTTATATTTGCCAATTATACTATCATATTTGTATATCAATGCATATATGAGTGAAGTATAACAGAATCGGAATTCTATACCTATAAGATATTGTTTATAATTATTTCCAAAATAAGTAATACGTAATAAGTAATAATATAAGTTATACCTAGAACCACATTCAAGCTCTTCACAATTTGCCACTCATTTACTTTATATGTTAGTCTTATCGTATTCTCATTTAAATTTTAAAACTTCAAATGTAATTGCATCTAACCTTAACGTTAGTTTAAAAAATAGCACTCGTTTGTCATATTCATAAAATAATTTATCATAATGTTATATTAATAACAATATAATGAAATTAACAACATACATTTATAAACAAAACAAAAATTACATTAATTTTACAAAAAAGAATACTTTTCATACCTTCTTATATACAAAATTATGGTCATCACATTAATATTAATACAATTAACAATTAATAACAAATTACTAGAACATATTACTATTTTTTACCTCTTTATGTAAAGCAATGCTTTAATTAAATTTTATTAACTCCCAAGTGATAAGGGTATTAGAAAATGTGAAGGATTTAGTCAGAGTTTAGAGAAACTCTACGAGATTGGCAACTGCTGCAAATTTTAACAAATTAAACGTCGTTGTGGTTGACTCCACTACTGTAACATCAAGTAATCAAGCTCGATATTTACAGAGAATGGAAATGAGATCGATAAAGCAATATACATTCTGCACATAAAAATTTTAATTATGTATTAGTAGATTTTAGCTTTAATTGAAATCCAACTTACAACGCTTATTTGATAAAAATTTGATAACTATATATATATATATATATATATATATATATATATAGACTTATTAATATAAGTATTGGGTATTTTGATTTGCTCAATAATAAACAATCTGGACAATCGCCAAAGTTCGATGATGTATAGTTTACCTTCTCTTTCAATGTTTTTTGTTGGTCTTTATCCATCTTACTAATCCCATTAAGAGGAACCCATTAAGAAAATACAGAAAGGACTTTATATTTGCCAATTATACTATCATATTTGTATATCAATGCATATATGAGTGAAGTATAACAGAATCGGAATTCTATACCTATAAGATATTGTTTATAATTATTTCCAAAATAAGTAATACGTAATAAGTAATAATATAAGTTATACCTAGAACCACATTCAAGCTCTTCACAATTTGCCACTCATTTACTTTATATGTTAGTCTTATCGTATTCTCATTTAAATTTTAAAACTTCAAATGTAATTGCATCTAACCTTAACGTTAGTTTAAAAAATAGCACTCGTTTGTCATATTCATAAAATAATTTATCATAATGTTATATTAATAACAATATAATGAAATTAACAACATACATTTATAAACAAAACAAAAATTACATTAATTTTACAAAAAAGAATACTTTTCATACCTTCTTATATACAAAATTATGGTCATCACATTAATATTAATACAATTAACAATTAATAACAAATTACTAGAACATATTACTATTTTTTACCTCTTTATGTAAAGCAATGCTTTAATTAAATTTTATTAACTCCCAAGTGATAAGGGTATTAGAAAATGTGAAGGATTTAGTCAGAGTTTAGAGAAACTCTACGAGATTGGCAACTGCTGCAAATTTTAACAAATTAAACGTCGTTGTGGTTGACTCCACTACTGTAACATCAAGTAATCAAGCTCGATATTTACAGAGAATGGAAATGAGATCGATAAAGCAATATACATTCTGCACATAAAAATTTTAATTATGTATTAGTAGATTTTAGCTTTAATTGAAATCCAACTTACAACGCTTATTTGATAAAAATTTGATAACTATATATATATATATATATATATATATATATATATATATATATATATAATAGTTCAAGTAGAAATATGGATGATATTAATTGTCTTAAATTAAAATATTTGTTACCATCTGAAACATAGGTATAAACAGTTAAATATTTAATGTTTAAATGCAACCCAGTTAGAAAATACTAAAACTTGCTTCATAGAACTCAATACCAAATTATTGACAAAGTATAGCTTTTTTTTGAATATCAGAGGGATAAAGGATGTCTTTCAAATATCAGCGACTTCTTACCGTGTCGTGAATCCAAGTGGTCAAAATTTCAATGACTGATAAGATCCGACTATAGAATCAAATGTGTAAAGGAACTCCTAATACTAACACTTATTTAATGGTGCTAGGAACCCGTTGAAATTAATTAGTCAACGATGCATATCTCCACTTATCTTAATTATTACTAAAATTATGTGAAATTCCTAATTCAAGTAATTATTATTATTTTTTTAATATATTTTAAAGTATCTTGTTACCAACTGTGGGTTTATGTGAACTGGACCTACAGTCTAACGTGGTTTTCGAACTACGGCCCTCAGCATTAAGCCTACCGAGTGGCGGGTGACCAACTTTTGGGCAATCAATTGAGCGAAACTATGTTTCCATTAATACTTTATTACTGTAGCGACCTTGAGCATGTCGAATTTTACATCGTGGAATAACGGTCTACAAAATACCCAGAAATATAATACCAGATGTTGAACACGGGCGGGGTGCCAACTAGAACCCGACAACGAATAGCTGGCGGCAACCCCGAGACGTTTATCTGGGATATGATTGAAGGGTATTTCGGTCATTCAGTGCTCAACCCTCGTTTGGTTAAGACGTGCCACCATCGACTGCCCAAGCCTCGTCTTCAGGTAACTCCGCTGCCATCCGTTTTATTATTTGTATTTATCACATCTTTTTTATATTGTCAATAAATAACGGTCACATCATGTAAACACCACTGTTTCATTTCGTTTTACCTCCATTCACTGAGCCACATCATTTTACCCTAAATTACTAATACTAACTAATATGCAACTAATTAACTAATGGAAATGTATGAATGTTTAACCATTGAATGGATGACTGTTAAGTGAATCTATGTTACGTAAACGTTGAATGCTAAACTCCAATATCTGTTGTTCCCGTCCTTGATGGTTCGGTCGATTGTGTCACTGGCCAATTCGCGATAAGTAGAAGAGACCTGACACTACCACAATATTTATAATTATTATAATTATTAATATATATTAATTATATAATATAAAATATATAATTACAATTATTATAATATTATAATATTTATAATTATTAATTAATTTTATCATTAATTATTTTATTTTTAATTAATATAATTAAAAATATAATACTAATATAAAATTAATAATTAATTAATAAATTATTTATTACTCTAAAGTTTGTAAAGTGTCATCAATTAAAAACTTAAATATTTTGAAGCCATCAATAATGTTATTGTTACAAAGAATCGAAATTGTTGTTGGAAGTCTAGTATTTATGGGTGTGTTTAGAAATTTGTTTTGTATCTAGACATTATAACATTGAAGGTTCTTTTTCTTTTCTTATAACCCCATCTGTATGTTGGGCAAAGTTAAACTTTTCTCCAGAGGCCCTTATTGAGTTTTCTCTCCATTTATCTATGAATGTATTCTATATATAGCAATTGCTATTATTATGGCAATTACCGTGAAAATGTAACTCAAACAAATTCCATGAACTCATATAAATATACACATACAATTTCATCAAAATCTGCCAAACCGTTTAGTAGAGGTTCAATTACACACACATGGGCAAAAGAATTATACGTATAAAGATAAATAAAGCAAATCATATTATAGTATAATTTATTTATTAGTTAAAGTTCAAGCTAATGGGATTCCTCTAATGAATTTATATAACAACTGGTATGCATTCTCTGGTTGATCTGTAGGTACCATATGTCCAGCATCTCGTACCATAACTTCTGTTAAATTGCCTGCCACTTTCACGAAACCGGCCACATTATCATTTACTAACCAAGGATATCTTGGTGCTTTTTGGTATTCTTCAGCAGCACTAAAATCTAAGTACTGCAAATAGTTCGCTGTCAGAATATAGTTTACAATTATGTCCAATTGCCCGTTATAAATAAGTACTCGGTAGTTACTCAAGAGTTCACTAACCCATGGTGAAACACTTTGCATCATATCGGTGGATAGTTCTAAATAAACAAAGAACGACTGCGATGAGAAGTATTCATTTCCCACATGCAAAGCTTGTCGGACCTCTCTTGTATTCAGAAAGTCTTCCCATGCCACTGGATCGTCATCTTCTTGTTTCAAATAATTATATACGTTATTCAAGCCAGTAGATTCAGTATAGTAACTAAAAAGTTCATTGAAAATATTAACAGCTTGATTATATAAACCATTATTTATATTTTCAATAATTTGAGCTTGATAGGAATTGTAAGCCTCCACATTCTTTTTATCTGCCAGTCCCAGTTGATATAACAAATTCGAGTAAAATACTTGGTTAATTGGATCACTTAAACCATTACCGATCACTAAACCTTGGAGATTTATTTTCAGGTCAGCAGATGGGTTATTTTTCAAAATCGTGTACCCTATAGCAGGAATATATTTGCCAGCATACGATTCTCCAGAGATAAAGAACTCGTTCTTTTGCAGCTCAGGAAATAGCGTGAAAAACTGAGTCAAAGCATCATATAAATGAGCACCGACTTGCGATTGGTTTGTCACATATAAATCTTCTGTATAGCTGAAACCAGTTCCAACTGGTTGATCGATGTAAATTACCGATTGATTCTTATGCCAGGAATATTCTCTTAAAGTTACACTTCCGTTTTCTTCAACATAAAATGGACCATTTTCGACAAACAGGCCGTACAAACTTGATGCTCCCGGACCACCTTGAAGCCATAACACCACTGGGTCATTTAAGTAGTCGTTTGCAGATGGAAAAAACCAGAAGAAGAGGCTAGCATTATTTCTCTTGTTGACGTTAAAATAACCGGAATAGCTAACGACGTCTTTGAAAGCGTCCAGGTGAACTTCGGCAGCTTCTCTGGCATCCTTAAGTCGATTCGTTTGAAGGTAGGAAGTCAAAACAAGGCGTTCTCCCGCATCAGAATCAGGTTTATGTATTTTGGGAGTTTTCTTGCTGAAGAACGGAAATTTTCCATTTACGCTCTGTAGGAAAACCAAGATGGCAACAGAAAGTAGTAGTATTTTCATTGCAAACTCTGAAATGAAAATAAAATAATTTCTAAGTAACTAAATCACAAAAAAATTTCAAAGTTTGTTTGTTGGTAACTTCGCATTTCACTTCTTTTTATGCTGCAATATTGAGTATCGGGGAATATTTGTGATATTTTTTATGTTAAATCGCTCTAGTTGCTAACAAACTCAAGAAATACTGGTCACAGTAACCCAAGGCGCATTACTTTATGTATCGACATTGGTGAAGTGGTTGGAAAGATGTTTAAAAGTGGACTCTATGTTCCAGAGACACTGCGTAGGCCTGGTTAAAACTTATAGTGTGTACGACGAATATATTTTTTAATACTAATTTATAATATGTCCAGTAATATTAACCTGTTCAGATGAAAATATTTTCACGATTCAATATTATGTTTGAGCGGGCTCTATTTACTCTATAATTGGTTAACAGGTCAACAGGTAGCAAATCCTACTTAAGCAATGAGAGCAAAATGATGGTTTATAATCAAGCCTGTCTGGGTATAGAGCATCTATGCGGTACAGCGATAGACAGGAATATTAAAATATTGGAAAGGTTCCAGAGCAAGGCTTTAAGAACAATTTACTGAGGAGAGTTACTCAATATTCAAGTTACTCAATATTCGAGCTGGCATTGGCGCTGAGTGGGATATGAGAACAAAATCACGTGACGTCCAGGAGGTGCGACATCACAAGTATCAGTAATAGATTAACGTAGAGAAAAAAATATATAATATAAAACAGTTTAGAAAATGAACATTATAGTGGCTTATTGCTCTCAGATAGATTATAACAGGCCGAACAGAGAAGGGGAAAAATTAGTCCTATATTAATTATTAACATAGGATTAATAATAATATTAATAATATAATTCATATTAACATAAAAGATGAATTAACTGGTAATGATTCTCTGGTAGTACAATCCCTAAATAAGCTAATAAAAATTATTAAAACAAACAATTCAAAAAACCATTATGTTTTCTATGTGTGCTCTTCCTAAAAGACATGAAAAATTTTCTAAGCATATGTCAAAAATGGTAACAAAAAATATATCACAAATGACAATAGAAAGCACCGACAATCATTAAATAGGATAGGTGATAAAATCAGATGATAAAGGCTTTGAACCAGAAACTACAAATATTCTTCGCCAATAGTATCACTAATATATTCAAAAAAGTACTAAATATTGTGGATAATAAAACAGCATTCGATTTTGACTATATCAAATTATACCATTGCATACCCAATATTCAAAATTCTTGTAAAAGCAGTAGTAAAACTGTGAAGAAATTAAGCTACTTACAGTTGAAAACATTTATACTTAACTAACAACGCAAATAGTGATATTTATCTTCATATATATATATATATACATTTATAGAATTAAAAAGATTAATTTTAAGTGCATACTTCTGAGTGATCTTAGATTATACTATGAGGTCCGGATATCACGAAGAATGATTGATAGTTGGTATTACCATGACTATATTGCAAATTTTGCAGTGTTATATTAATCCCCTTTATCAATATTATATCAAAAACAATTTAATACGTCATATTTTTATTGTTTTGCCACGAACACGGAAAATATAGAACATATTATTAATTTCAGGTTTTACTCTATATTTAAAATTTTTGAACATTATTATTTATTATTATTTCGAGCCTAGCACCTGCTTCTTTCATCATCCTGTCAGCTTCAAACTTCAAGTTCTTATGCCTCTTCTCGCATTAGGTGCTAGCCTATATCTTGATCGTTCTTTCGTTCCAAAAATGCATTTGTTAATAAAAAGACATTTTATACATTCAATTGTATTATACACATGCAACGTGTCACTGAGCGTTTTCATGCTAGAGGATCACTTTGCGTCTGTTAATCGCTAGTTCTAGGATTTTTTGCAGCATTACGTCTTTCAATTTATTCAATTGACATCATTATAAAATAAAACTATGAATATAAAATATTATAACTGGGCATATGATGTGATCACTATAAGGCGTCTATGTTCATGTATATTCCGCTTCGGAATCGATATGGATAACTCTTTTAGACTAACCAGTGACTTTTGTACTTGCGGTTGTCGTAGTGATCCACTTTTCATCGCTAGTAATAGTATAGTACCAGGAGCCCTATACTGCCTGGCCAGCAATTAAATTACTATTTCGAAACGATTTAAAAGGGTTCCTTCTTTTTGATCTTTCTCAGGACATGTAAACGTCTGGAAAGAATTGATTCATCAACTAATAAGCTGCCTGAAAGGTACCTCTAATCGAAGTACATGCAAGCACCTAATTTTAAATAGGTGACTTTATAGGATATTAACCATCTCAATGCTACTTATATAAAAAATATAATGGTTTCAACAAATTGTTTTCAGTATTTTGATAATTTTTGTGAAGATGTTACAAAAGATATTTGGTTTATCAACAATTAGTCTTTTTAGATTGATTTTACATTAATATATAAACAAATGTATAACAAATATTCGTTAATCTGGTAATGTTATGTAATGCCATCGGGGTTTTATATAATATTTTCTACAAAATTAATTTTTTATGTGTGTAAATGAATCATACTTTCCCAGGTCTAAAGGTTAGAAGCGATTGAGATATAACTAATATTTATAACATAAAAAATGCTGAGATATACTACGTAAACTTATTTTAATTAAACCAATTTTCTTACAAAGAAGGCTTTGATTTGTTAAAAAAAAGAGCTCAAATTTTGTATGTGTTAAATAATCATCCCCATTGCCCCATTCATAATTGCTGTTATGCATGTATAAACAATGTTAACGGAATGTGGAAAATGGGCGATTGATTTATTGATATTTGGCATCTTTGAGACGTATAAAGTAAAATATCAAGAGGTCTACTAAGATCATCCACATGTGAGAACATCACTAAATACTTACTTGACAGTTTCATCTGATTACTTGAACGCTTTCAATTTTCTCTTATTTATATTTAGGCAGATAAATGTAAAATAAATATTTACGCAAAGCCGAAAAAGGCATATCCGAAATATTGACTACCATAACGGCCAACCATAGAAATATCCAAAAATTATTTATATATACACAAATCATTAACATTAATTACAATACTTGGTATATGTTAAGGCGTAGATATGTATTAGATGTATGCAAAAGGTGTATCTTAAAAATTGGTTAAAAGTCATGATCAACCATGAGAACATTTTTCATTAGTATGTTTTTATATCAATCGTATTCAAATATATATACAATAATTATCGCTACTTAACATCAGGTGACTCAATTTTTTTTTTCATAAATTAATGATTATTAGACGATTTTTCAAATCAATAAAACTACTTAATATTTTAGAAATATTTCTTAGTATATTGCATCGGATATTTTCCAGCAGTCAGCTATATTCATAATATTTTTTGGCAAAATATGTTGCTTGCCTATTTTTTTGGATCGATATGGTCTGATTTTTGTAGAAGTTTCTAGCAAATATCGTCAGAGGAGAGATATTGTTTGATTAATCCACTATTTTCAGCCAATAATAAACCACTAAAGTGAATCATAAGCCAGAAAATTGAATATCATATGAACCCTTATCCTTATCCGTGCTTCGGCAATAATGTATTCCTTCATCTCTTTATTAAAATGAAGGCATATTTTGAACAAAAGAAAAACAACAATAACATTTACACACGTCCAATACAATGGCTGATTTATTGAATAAGGTTGTTAAATAATAAAAAACACAAAAATATATTAAAAAGGTGCTTTATTTCATATAATATAAAATTATGCCAAACGAATATTTCTGACAAATTTGTATAATAAATCATAAGCGGCCTTCGGTTGATCGGCGGGTACCATATGACCAGCATTCCTCACCATCACTTCTGTTAAATTTCCAGCAGATTTGGAAAAGCCTGCGACATAGTCATCAACATACCAGACTTTCCTGGTCGCATTTAAATATTCCTCAGTTGAATCGAAGTCCAAGACTTGAAGATAATTCGCTGTAGATATATAACAAACAATAATATCCAATTGTCCATTATATAAAAGTATTCTGTAGTTGCTTAGAAGCTCACTGATCCAGGGCGCTACGCTTTTCATCATATCGGGTTTAAGTGAGTCGTAAACAGGATCAGATTGCGAGGAATAAACTTGATTACCTACATGCAGCGCCTTTCTAACTTCATCGGAATTCAGAAAAGTTTCCCAGTAATCTGGGTCATCTAGTTCTTGTTTTAAAAAGTTATAGACGTTTTCAAGCCCGGTATCTGAAATAAAATAGTCAAAGAAACCATTAAATACTTCGGTTGCTCTTGCATAATCCTCTTTGTTAATAAGTTCGATGATCATTCTTTCGATTTCATTATAAGTTTGGACGCCATTTTTATCCGTAAGACCTATTTGGTACAAGAAATATCCATATATCATTTGATATAGAGGGTAACTAAGGCCATTACCAATCAAAAGCCCCTGTAGATTGATTTTTAAAGAAGCTGTTGGATTATTTTTTAAGATAGTGTATCCGATGGCCGGGACGTATTTACCAGCATATGATTCGCCGGAGATGAAAAAATCATTTTTCTGTAACTCCGGAAATAATGTAAAAAATTGCGTCAGTGCATCATATAAGTGGTTGCCGACCTCCGTTTGATTTGTAACGTAAAAGTTATTAGTATAACTGAATCCGGTTCCAACTGGCTGATCAATAAATATAAGCGAATGATTTTTGTGCCACGAGTATTCTCTTAATGAGACGCTTCCATCAGATTCTACAGCAAAAGGTCCATTCTCGATAAAAAGTCCATACAAACTGGAAGAGCCGGGACCACCTTGTAACCACAATACGACAGGATCATTTTGATAGTCGTTAGCTGATGGAAAATACCAGAAAAATAGACTTGCGTTGTTTTCTTTGTCTACGTTGAAATATCCAGAATAACTCACAACGTCTTGAAATGCGTCTAGATGTACTTCAGCAGCGTTTCTTGCCTCCTGAAAACGGTTTGACTCGAGATAGGGAGTTAGAATAAGTGGTTCGCCGTTATCACCTGTGCAAACGTAATTTCTCGGTTTCTGTTTTAAAAATGGAAATCTACTATGACTCCCTTTAAGTGTAACAATTAACGCTACGATGGTAACTAACAACTTCATTTTAACGAAAATCTAAAAACAAAATATATATATTAATGATACATGAAATTAGTATCTTATAATATCGGACATCATTAAAATGTATGTAGAACAAGTGTAAAAGTATAAATATTAGATGCTATATCTAGCTCGATCAATTTTTCACATTAAAAAGTCTGTTGTCGTTGTCGTGTTGTCGTGTGTTGTAGTGATATATGGATATTTCTGTTGTCGAGAAGAATTTATATAAATTAACTTAAAAATTTCATCACCCTTTCCAACAATATTATCCTATCTTTCTGGCAGCATGGTGATAATGTTGAAATAATAATAATAAATACCGAACACAAGACGTTATGTTTGGTCAGTGCAGGTTAGGCAGAACTTCCCATTCGAGCTGCAATAGTGCACCATCCTACAACTCGTCCCAAACTATTGCGAGCTTTATCATGTAAAAGCACGACCTTACTTAATATAGCAGCTCTTTATTGAACAATACGTTGTTAAATTTATTCCATTTAAGAGGTCAATTGAAAAGTCCCCGACCTACCATAGTAAAACACATTTTTTGTCAATATTAGTTTTTTTGTTGAACATAATTTCCTTCAAGGGTAATAGACTGATTATAGCGACCCTACAACTTTTCGATACCATTTATGTAGTACGATTTGACCTTTGCTTCAAAATAGGCATCATATTCGGCGATTACCTCGTCATTCGAGAAAATTTTCTACCCTACGAGCATTTTTTGAGATCTGAGAACAGGAAATAGTCGCTGGGGGCCAGATCTGGAGAATGCGGTGTATGAGAAAGCAATTTGAAGCCCAATTTATCGATTTTTGCCATCATTTTTACTGACTTGTGACACGGTGCATGGTCTTGGTGAAACAGCACTTTCTTTTTCTTCAAATGTGGCCGTTTTTCAGCGATTTTGTCCTTCAAACGGTCCAATAACGCTATGTAATAGTCGCTGTTGATGATCCTTCCTTTTTCAAGGTAGTTAATGAAAATTATTCCATGCGCATCCCAAAATACAGACGCCATAACCTTGCCAGTTGACTGTTGCGTTTTCTCACGCTTTGGAGCGGGTTCATCTTGTGCAGTCCACTCGAATGACTGTCTATTGAACTTCGGAGTGAAATGATAGAACCATGTTTCATCCATTGTCACATATAGATGCAAGAACTTGGGTTTATTACGCTTGATCATCTTCAAACACTGCTCCGAATCATCACCTCGTCGTCGTTTTTTGTCAAAAGTGAGCTCGCGCGGCACCCACTTTACACACAGCTTTCTCATACCCAAATATTCGTGAATAATATGATGTACACGTTTAGTTTATATCTTTAAAGTCTCTGCTATTTCACTCAGTTTCAATTTACGACCATTCAAAATCATTTTGTGGATGTCTTTAATGTTTTTGTCGGTAATAACATCTTTTGGGCTTCCACTGCGTTCACCGTCTTCGGTGCTGATTTTACCACGTCTAAGCTTAGCATACCTATACTTGATGGTTGATTTTCTTGGGGCAGTGTCCAAAAACTCGGTATCAAGCCAAGTTTTTGCTTCAACAGCATTTTTCCCTTCAAAAAGCAATATAATATTTATAAAAGTTGCTTCACTTAAAATGCTATAATTCACAAACTAATGATCCGACATCTATCAAATTTATACACGCATCTATTGAGGGTTAGGGCTATCTAAAAAAATGTGGATTAATAATAATAATAATTAATTCTAGTAGCGCCATCTATGTGTTAGGCCGGGGAATTTTCATTTGATCTGTTACGTCATTAGACATCTGTAGTTACAGTTTCATTTAATAACAACTTGTAATACACTAAACCTGACTAATGCTAAATAATTCAATTCGGTGTCGATGTGGAGGGCTCTCCTGTGCTAGTCCAAGCCTTTTTGCATTGGAATTATCGTAATAAATCAACTTCTTATAGACTATCACAATATAGAGTAGAAAACATTTTTTTGTCTGTCTAAGTTCGAAATGATATTTTTAGTCTAGTAGCCATTTTCTCTCCTTCTGGATCCTTCACATAGCATTTGAATGCCTAATTCATTAACTGCTAAGTTCTCTAAAAGTTATTTGAGAATTTCCGGGTCCCGTTTTTGAAAGGTTCTTTTATATCGATGATAAGTCTTTCAATTAATTTCAAAGGCAATTCAAGGTTTTCTAACATTATTAACCCTACTGTCACTTCTTTGGCAAGGACATCATCACCACTTTAAATCGTTGAAACAAAAACAGGCAATTGGGTTATGACGGAGCAGTATTTTTAAGCAAATTTCTAAAAGTGTGATGGTCTTCGGCGTCAACAGCAGAAAATCACAAAAGTAATGGATATCGAAAATGCAGTTTTGAACTCTCCAATAATACCAAAGAGAATCCAATAATACTGAATGGAAAACCATTATTTTGTGTAGAGGTATGTCAAAACCATAGTATTTAATAGTTAAGTTGGTTAACAGTTGTTATATAATAATTGGTATTTTCACTAATAGATCTAGTTTATCAAAATACATGCAAGCACCTAAGACAGTCCACAAACACCACAAATATATAGAATTTATTACTATAACTGAATATAGAAACTAAACCTACCTTATCTAGACCTATTTACTTGATTTAAAGTTATTTAAAAAATATACAAAAGTTCCTATATAATATAACTTTGAGATAAATGGAGTAGCGATAACCAAAATTATACAAAACGTTTGATCGGTGAAGTTAACCTGTTAGGTAAGAAATTTTAAAGGAAAAATTTAAAGGCGCCGATTGGGGAAAACAAATAATCCCACTCAGTGTTAGCCATGGATTAAAATAATATATTTAATAAACAAAATAGTGAATACAAGTACTATATAAGTTAGCTCATGTAATGAAGCATAATTTGAAAAGCATAGAGATAAGCACAAAAATACTGTAAAGAGCAAAATACTGTAGGAATAATACATTTACGAAAAAATAAACTGTTAGTTTAACTAGCTACTAGCCATAAAAGAGTTAAAAATAAAGAAATATATTTAGTTTGTAGAAAAAAATTAGTTATGATTCAATACTAACATGTTAAAACATTTTAGGTTTTCAGTGAAATTTACATAGTACTCTGTCAAATAACTATACTACATCTATGTATTGCAACACAGAGCACATAAACTTAAACGCAATACTTTAAAAAACTACTTACCCTCTATACATATCAAAGATGTATGTACTGTATGATTATATGATTGAATGTCATGTATATATAAAGAAGAACGATGAGATTAATTAACTTAAATCGGCTTAATTTTGCTAATCATTTTAAGTGGCATATAAATGATCGATCATCAATTATTAAAGGAAATCTACTAAGATTCGATACTGATCTATGCAACACTTGACACCTTCATTCATATTTAAGTTTATTTGGTTTACTTATCATTTAATTCTTATCTCATTTAATTTTTCATTCAAATAGTTTAGTTCTCTCACAACCGCATAAACCGTTCGTTATTTATTCATATTGAAAGGTACCAAAATAAAGAAAAAGTCATCCATTTAGCCAGCTTAGTAGTTACAATGGCCGAGGCAACAATGTACGCAACAATACTCCTTCTACAGTTGCGGTGTTACATTTTAACCTATTTCTTCCCAGTATTGCGTGTACAAAATGCAGTCAAATAAACTTATTATATAAAAGTCATCATGTATGTGTTAAAAGGCATTCACAAATTCTCTCAATTAGTATTCGTGAAAACAAAAATCACTGAAAACATATTTTTTCAACAATTTATTTCAAGTATCAAAATATATATTTTTAAAATTCTATATGCGTATTCTTGAATGTTATATAAGTGGAATACACATGTAAATCTATTTCTTAAACATATTTGACCTATGACACTGCAGCAAATGATTCAAACATTCGTTGTGTTGACGCAACATTGGGAGTTGCATAGCTCATTTTCGTTTAGTGAAAAGAACTCGAATTGTGCGTTTGGTGTTAATGAAGTGTTCTGTAGTCTAAAAACTTTGTAAGAATTATATCAGGGTTTGTGTCACTTTTGAAGGATTGGAGCTCCGTTGTAGTTAAGTACATCGTAGTGTATTCTGCTGCGATTTTCATATTTTATTTTATTATTATTTTATTCTTTGCCCTATTTTCGGCTTTCTAAAAAAATAAAATAATAACAGCTGAGGAAATTATAGCTATTCTTAAGGAATTAAAGACAGAAGAATCCATTGATGCAGTCATCATACCTCCTGAAGTAGACGAACTTACTGATGAAGAAGAAATAGAAGAATGACGTACGATTATCAATGACGGGGGTGATGAATTACCTGTAGATGTGGTGGGCACAGTTAAAATTCATGCTATTACAGACGACAAAATAGTACCTGAAACTACACAAACTACTTCTAAAAAAACAAAACAGAAAAAGAAGAAACCTATAACAAAATGGCTGAAGTGTACTCCAACTGTACTGTGTTCACTGAGACTCCTAAAAACTGTGTCAGTCAAATGTATCGAAGAAATAAAGAATAATACTTTGACACCAATATAAATGTTTCAACTTTTCTTAGACAAACCAACTCTGGATGAAATAGTAGAGATTTCAGTGAAATATGCGTAATGTAAAAACACCCACACCTTTGCTATATCACGTACTTATTTAAAAATTTATTGGTGTCCTTATATTGTCTGGTTTTCACTCTCTCCCTCAAACGAAATTTTACTGGAATTTAGATGAAGATAAATGTATCCCTCCCATACTCAAAACAATGTCACGGAATAGATTTGATGAAATAAACAGGTACATTCATCTTTCTGGTAATGATAAGTTGGCCAAATCTGATAAGTTTCCCAAGCTAAGACCTTCTTCCAATGAACTAAATAAACAGGTGATGCAATTTGGTGTATTTCCCCATAATATATCGATTGATGAAGAGATGGTGCCATATTTTGGACATCATTCTGCTAAGAGATTCATACGAGGGAAACCTGTATGGTTTGAATTCAAATTGTGGTGTATAGCCTCAGCTGACATGAGTGACACTTATGGTGGAGCTTCACAGACCACTATTGAAAATGTTACCATCTTTTTTGATAACTTCTTCACAAGCCATTACCTTCATACTTTGTTGTCTGAAATGAAATTTTTTGGAGCTGATACAATGAGAGAAAACTGAGTGGCTTCCTGTCCACTTCAAAAAACAAAAGTCTTAGCGAAAAAACCAAAGGGAAATTTTGATTATATATTTGATTGCAACAACAAAGTATTCGCTGTTAGGTGGTATGACAATTCTGTTGTAACAGTATTTTTAAGCTTTGATACCCTTGAGCCAATAATGAATGTAAACAGATACAACCGGAAGGAAAAGAAGCACAATATTGTCACTCGACCAAATGCTAATCACCAGTACAACCAAGGCATGGGAGGTATAAATTTACATGACAATGACATTGCATACTATATAATGAGAATTAGAGGCAAAAAATGGTGCTGGCCATAATTCTCCAATAGAATTGACTATTGTCAGTGCCTGGAAAATGTACTAACTCGCAACAGCTTCCACTGTTAGTCAAATCGATTCAGATCTCAGATTGCATTAAGTTTATTTAAAACTGAAAAGGAATCTGAACTGGAGGGGAAACCACCAACCTTGGACACCCCTGCACAAACACATTGCCAGGATCAGTTAGGGAGGATAGAATTGATCATATTATAATCCTCAATGAAGAAAATGTAAGGGAGAGATTGAAGATATACAACATCCAGACGATCTACATATGCAAGAGATATCAGGTTCACCTTCATACATAGTGTTTTTCCAAATTTCATGGTGTTGCCATCAACTTTGGTCAGTTTTTTCATATAATCATCAGTTTTGTACATTCTTATCAAATAAAAGCATGTAATAGAGATATCAAAAATTTCTTTCCTTTTTACCAGAAAACCCCCAACGTTGCGCCAACGCAACATTATCTTGATGACAAATTACCATAATAGTTAACAATTTTTCTACTTTTGGAAAAAAATGGGTAAATACCGCCCTAGTAAGTACTTATTCAGTTGTTCACTTGCCAGTTGGTTACATTAAATAGCAAAACCAATGCTTTAAATCCTACATCAATTCAGTAAAATTGAGGAAGTAGACATGACAAAATACACATAGAAAGGCACTCATTAAATACATTAAATAAATTATTGTTAACAGTTTTATATCGCCAAGTAAAGGTGAACCTATATTTTAATCTACATTTTACAAATAAATTCAAAGTCAGAATTTTAACTTTTCAAATACTAAAAGTATAAAATAATATCAACCGGCGCATTCGCCATACTAGACATTTATATTCTAAATCCATTTTTTATTAATTCGTAAATTCGTAATAATAAACTTAATATTTTTATTTATCAATCAGTATTTTATGTATATATATTAATCTTTAATATGTTATACTCACCATCGTTAATTACTGCCACCATTTGTGTCCATAAAAGCCTTATTACCATATTAAAACTGAAAAAAAATTGTTAATATATAATTTCCGAAACAACCCAGTGACAATTCAAGAATACCGATGGTTAATACCAAAGAACAGTCCAATTACTACTGCGATTATCGCAGGTTCGAATCCCCAATACGTTTATGATTGTAATTGTAAATGAATTTAGACAACAATGTAAATTTCAACATTTAATAACATTCCCAGCAACGCCAGTAACCACTATAGCTGAGATCAGATGTATTCTGGTAAGTCCAGATAAATCCTCGTGTTTTTAATAAGACGACTTTAATAGAGCAAAAATAAAACAAAAAATGAAACATGTACTAAGAAGTAAAACATTATACTCATTCAAGATATTAATAGATTTAATGCTATGCAATGATCATAGTATTACATTTTTGTAAACTCAATTTATTCTCATGAAACAATTAACATCGAAATTTTAATATATTTGTATTTAAATTTTGTAAAATTATCTTAATTAAAGTGGTTAGAGGATTATTCGTTTTACAAGCACCTTCGCCATATTAGAAAATGTTAAGTTATTCTAGGAATTAAGATTATTTGGCAGGACAAAAAAGAGACTCTAAATTAGGTCATTAAAATATACCATCAACATATATCCTAGCAATATAAAATAAAACAAAACTGCTCAATTTCTCATTTATTTAATTTAAAGTATTCCTTATAAAATTGAAAACTAAGTTATAAGCATTTTCTGGTTGATCTCCAGGAACAAAGTGACCCGCATTTCGTACTAGCACCTCAGTGAGGTTACCTGCTACTTTAATATAACCTGCAACAGATTGATTCACTTTCCAAACATTCCTAGTTGCTGTTTTATATTCTTCAGCTGCACTGAATTGTAAATTTTGTAAATAGTTCAGTGTTAATGGATATGCTACAATAACATCTAACTGACCACTGTATATCAAAACCCGATAATTGTCTAGTAATTCGACTAACCATGGAGCGACACTTTTAGATATATCTTCAAACAGACCGAAATAAACTCCATAGCTCTCGGAGTCATAATACTGGTTTCCTACGTTAATAGCTTGTCGAATGTCATTACGAACAATCAATTTTTCCCAGGCATCTGACTCAATAAGAACATCGTCCAGATAATTGTATGGATTTTGTAGTTCGGTGTAATATTCGTAAAACTCCATAAGCTCATCGAAAACAAATGAAGCCATTTCATAGTCACCTGCTTTTAGATAAGAGCGAGCCTCTTCTTCGAAACTGTAAAAATCATCACGTTGGCTTAGATCGAGTAACCCCAATTGATAGAGATAATCCCCATAAACCAATTGATGAATTGGATCAGTCAAACCGTTGCCAATTAGAAGTCCCTTTAGATTTATGTATAAGGAAGCGTTAGGGTTATTTTTATTGATCGTGTAGCTGATAGAGGGTACGTATTTACCAGCATACGATTCTCCTGCAATATAGAACTCATTTTTCGCCAATTCAGGAAACAGAGTAAAGAATTGAACTAGTGCCGAATATAAATGCGCTCCAACTTGTTCTTGAGTCGACACGTACTCATCGTCATCTGTAAAACTGTACCCGGTACCTACTGGCTGATCTATATAAATAACCGAATGGTTTTTATTCCAAGAATATTCCCGAAGAGTAACGTTTAAGTCCTCCTCTACAATAAAAGGTCCATTCTCAGTAAAAAGTCCGTATAAACTGGACGATCCCGGACCTCCTTGTAACCATAAAATGACGGGATCGTTTTGGTAATCGTTTTGGGATGGGAAGAACCAAAAGAATAGGTTTCCATTTGTTCGAGGTTCAACAGTAAAATAGCCCGAATAACTCGAAACGCCCTGAAAAGCTGAATGATTAACTTGTGCTGCTAGACGTGCTTCCTCGATTTGGTTGTTCTCCAAGTAGGGCGTAATTATAAGGGGCTTTCCTAAATCGGTGAGTGGTTTATGTGTAAACGGTTTCCTTCTATAACTGGGATATCGCACTCGAGGACGTGCAGCCTCGGCTAAGACTATAGTCACCAAAATCAGCAAGAAGGTTTTCATGTCTTTCCTGTAAATTAAAACATATTTAAACTTGAGTTAAATAAAATGTTTACTGATCAAATGAAAAAGATTTTAAAACAATAAATATTAAAGTTATTCAGAAAATAATAGTTAATTTGACTGAAAAATTGTTAGGCTAAACTATCTAATTTGTTAATTAAAAATGTTATCTTGAAAAAACAAATGTTTTGATTAATTTCCGCTAAATTGAAATTTCTTTAACTTTAGTTTATTAAATAAGTTGTTTCATGTTATGTAACATTTTGTTTATTTGAATTACTCGCCAGAACCAAGATACCTGCGATACGATGTTATAACTTTTTTATATTTCAACCAATGGCATTTTATTTAGTTTTTCATTTCTGTTGGTTGATTATGTAATATTAATTTAAAAGCAGACATTTAATAAGAAAAAATCAAATTATTAGCCATTATGTGATTGTTACCACTTATGTGATTGGTTTGTCTTCCAATCAGGAGTCAAATAATGTAAGTTGATTTATGAATGTAAACTGCGTTTTCCTGCGTCTATTGTACAATCAAGTTAAGGTTATACAACAAAGGCAAATATGTCTAGCAGCCATAAACTTAAATATTATATGAAAGAACGCATGCATCCGAACGGAAAATGGTCAGCTCGCGCGAAAAGCAAAATCGATCTTGAAGCCTTCTTTAAAGGCTGTGAATTTATCTGATGGAACTACAAATAGTAGTACACCTTAATAGTTTTTTTTTCTGTTAACTGTTACTTTCTAGATGAACAAGTTTTAATAAATATTTAATAGATGATTTCACAAAAAAGGATTTCTTGCGAGCAATTTCTACAATATATTTGAATCATAATTATTTTCCAACTTTTTCTCATCTAGTAACATTCTTGTAGCACATACCTACAACATATATAGCATATCGAAAGTGCGATGTTGATTTAACAGCGATTCAGTCATCAACTCGTGTTCGCATTTCCATACCGCATACCAGATAAGCAGTGTTCGATATACCAAGTAGTAACCAAAAATCGCTATATCTGGCACTCGCCAGACGGTAAGTGTACCAAAACTTGCCACTCGAACTTCAAGAGTTTATCCTTTACAACTAGCTAGATTACTTTACATTGTTACCCTCTATTGCCCCTTTTGCAACAATAATTCGTTAAATATGTTCAATTTATATCAGCAGACATCAGTTACAGCTTATTTTATTATTTGCACAGCAAGACTTTGAAGCTAAGGAGTATGAAGCACAGATATAAAAAGTTTTCCTGAACTAGCCCAAGGGATAAACATAATACGCAGTATAAAAAAATGCGTAAAAATTAAAAAGGTTAGAAAAAACATTTTCGTCAATTCGTATTTTAGCCATTTACTATTCTTTTCAATCTTTCTGATCGTATGTATGTCGCCACTTTTAAGTTCATACATCATCGTTTATACCAAAACCATTAATTGCGATATGGCGGAGTAGCATGACGATAAGTTTCTAATAAACTATTTCCATAGTATTTCGACCTATTTATTCTTGTTGTTTTCTAGACGTAAAGCAACTTCTTACCAAAATATAGTATATCAATTTTATGTACCTATTGCCACATGATAAAGAATAGTTCATAATGTGATAAATTGTTTAAACAATCATCACATCAAGTAATCAAATTCAGATAAAAACAATTTGTTAAATGATTTTTATTCTGGTGCTGCGGTCATATACTTATTTCTATAGAAAATAACCAGTAATTAATATAGATAATTTTTAATTTATTATACAAACTACAAATATATTTTAGATGATTTCATAGTTAACATTTTGTTGGCACTTTAAAACACTTATTGCAAATTATTATTCGAGGAAATAGATATCTAGTCTGGAGTAAAAATTTTAATTCAAATATTCATAATGGAACTATTTAAATAGTTATATCGTTAAACCACTAAAAGTAATGAAAAATATTTAATATGTAAGTTTCGCTAGATGTAAAACAAATTTTATCTTATCAATGGTAACAGTTAATAATTATACATCACGGATGTAAATCGATTCGATATAAAAATGTAAAGTTTTTTTTAAATTCTTGGATTCTTCTGAATCACACCCATGACCATTAATTATATTGCTTAAACGTCAGTTTAAATAAAATCTTTAACGATTAAGGAGCACACACATTATATCTTATAATATATATGTTACAAATCGGAATAATAGGTGAGTATTTAATCGATAAAATAAAATTAACATTATATATATATATATATATATATATATATATATATATATATAAAATAAGATGAATTTGCATATATTACACTTACACACTTACCTTATATTGATGACAACGTGTTAAAACTAAGTTACTGGATAAAATTGAACTAATTGTTACCTTATTATATTCGTACTTACTCTTAAGATAAAAATTATCTTGTAACATGAATGCCATTCCACTTAAATAATATTTTATAATAGGTATATAAAATATAGGATATACTTTGACATTATTGATGCTTCATTGCAAAAATTGCATTTACTTTTTAAATGATATTGAATTAATTTCTAATTTGCCTTTATTACTTCCTATTCCTGTGGTAATATAAATATTATATTAATTCATTTTAACACAAATTTTAATTCCCTAAAATGCTACTCAGTTATAATTGTAATGTACTATTAAATAAAGATGTAAATATTCTTTGTAGATTATTAACTATTCAATTGACTAACTGATTCCTGATTGGCTTTTTTTTCGTAATCTGTAAAACGTGGGTTGCTATTTATATTTTGAGCCTTGGCAATACCAAGTGTTGTTAAGCTCCACTGGTATTTCCTACTGAAAATTTGGCCTTTATAACCACAACATTCTTCAGAATGGATTGCCCTTTGAACACAACTGGTATTATTTACAGTGACTTGAAAATGTTGTCTCATAGAGTCATATGAAGTTAAGTCATAAACATTTTCGTGCAACTATTTTGTACAACTTACCCAAGAAGCCCTATCCTTGACTACGGCGAAGCGTTGAAATAATGAATTTAATTATGGATGCAATTCGGTTAAGGACGAAAGTTGTAGTTGTTATGTCAGAAAAAAAAGGATGCTGTGCTCGAAATAATATTGGAAGATCGTTTTGTGATTTACCGTGAGATGAACATCGATGTGAGTTTGCATGAACATTTTGCATGTATAATTTGACAAGAGGTCCAAAAGATGGTCGTGTCAATTGATGCAAGTAAATGGCCAGAAATACGATTGCGGTGTATCAAAAGCTGTGTATAACATCTCATTATAACATAACGTCTGCATAGGTGAGAAATCTTGGATATATTTGTTTGAGCCCCGAATAAAACAACAATTCACCGTGTGAAGTCAAATCTCATAAAAATGCTTCGAGCCAGAAGTTTCACTGTTTCCTGGGAATAACTGGATATGTGATAACCATAAGAGCGACGTAGAATGGTCAATTCTGAACTATTAACATTAATTAATATTGCTTATCAGAAGTGTTTCGTGAAATACGAAAAAAGAAGAGATAATGAAGGAAACCTTTCAAACAGCCATCTATTTCTATTCGATTAATCTTCGTACTACGCTGATGTAGAACCAATGATTTTTTCCTGCGTATCAAGAACACATTTCGTGGCCAACGTTTTTCGGCGTCTGAGGAAGTCGTTAGGTATTCAAAAAAACATGATTTGTAGGTCCTTAAACAGAGTGTAATAAGTATAATGGAATACTTTTAAAAATAACGAAGCCATTTTCGTTAATAAGTTACTATCTTATTATTAGGCTCAGAGCATATAATTGGTTGTAGAAAATGTAAAGTGCTTTTTCTTTTTAATGTTTTGCAATTCTATATTATCATATTTGGTACAAACATTATATATAAAACCCATTTGGTAAAAATATTGTCTTATTTTTAGGTTGGCGTATTTGATCGGCGGAGTAATTGTGTGACTGATGGAAATCTTGTAAACAAACTAAACCAACATATGCGAATAACCAAAACGGAGGAAGAATAAGTATAGAATTATGGGTTGGTTAAAAGAATCTCTATTTCCATTATGTTAAATTCTTGCCCTAAAATTCATATTCCTGCAAATTTCAAAATCGATTTAATTATATATCTTTTGTCATTTATTTGAAAAAATATAATTCCACCACAGTAAAATTTTAAATAAAAACTGACAATCAGAATAATACGGAGCCGCATCATTATAATTTTTAAAAAGTATATGATGGTCTTGGCCGGCGGTTTTGTTCAAATGAAATAATATTATGCAATTTTAAGCGATCCTTAATTATCGTCTGTATACAATAAATAACTCAATGATACTAAATAGAAAAATATTAGCTTATACAGAGAAATGTCAAAACTATCAACTATCGGAAAGTCCTCCTTGTGACTTCAATACGACAGGATCATTTTGGTAGTTATTAGGTGATGGAAAATACCAGAAAAGAGACTTGCATCTTGGTGTACTTTAGATTAATTTAAGTCTTTCGATAAGGAGTTCGAATAAGTGTTTTAAAAAATGAGATCTCCCATAACTCATTTGAAATTTAACAATTAACACTACGATGGTAACTAATAACTTCATTTTAACGAATACCTAAAAATAAAAAATTATCTATGAACGATTCATGAAATCAATGTATTATTAACAGTATTTATTATTTATTTTCAACTATGCGTTATTAATATTAATTAATAAAATTATTAATAATAGGACCTCTTCTGTCTGCATGTATTCCGATCAATTTTTTACTTCAAAAAGTCAGTTATTGTGAAGAATTTATATAATATAAATTGATCAAATATTTTTTCATCCTCTTTTATTATCTTTCTGGCAATATGGCGATCAAGCTATGTGTTATCGATTTGAATAAGTGCTAATCCGAAAACGCTATGTCTGATAAGTACGCTAGATTATACAAAACTTAATAATAGAGCTGCAACAATATATCCCTCACAACTCTTTCTACGTGTGACTGGACTAACCTGTGACTTTTTGTATATGAGATTGTCGTAGTAAATCCACTTGTCAGGTAGTCGCAACATGCAGCAGCAAATACTTTTTTTCTGGCAAACAATGAAAATGCGATGTCGAAGCGGTTCGCAATGACATTTTCAGTTAACTCGTGTGGTAGCCTTTGATTCGCTAATCGCTAAGCACTCTTTGAGAAAAAACTGGGCTTTCGTAAGGTATTTTCGCATCGGTGGTAAGTCTTGCAATTCATTGTTTTCTAAAGAGCCTCCAGACATTTCTTTTGTATAAGCATTAGAATCACCGACAATTTGGTTATAACGAAGCAGGATCACTATAAGCTTCTATAAGGGTTTGGTGATCTTAGGCAGCAGATTCCATGAACACCAGAAAACAGCAAAGTAGTGACTGTCGAAAATCAATTTTGAGCTTTCCAATGATACTAAAGAGAATCCAATAACACTAAATATAAATGCATGTGAATTGTCAAAACCACCGAATCTAATATCTAAGTTAGTTAAAAATTATTACATTCGTATTTTCATCAATAGATATCGCTCATCAAAAGACATGCAAGCATTTAATACAGTACAGATGTACTACAAATGTAAGCTTTTTATATGATTTAATATAGAAATTACCTAACCTAACTTAAACATATTTGTTTGATTTAAAGCTAATGATTAATAATAAACTTTTGTTTGATGAGCTTAACCTGCTGATTAAGAAACATAGCAACTAAGAAAGGTGCTAGAAAGGTGTGTACAGATTAAAATAATATAGTATACTGATGAAATAGTAAATACAAAATATTATACAAGCTCATGTTTAGGAATATAGTTAGAAAAACATAAAGATACAGTCAAAAATACAAGAATGACCATATACTGTGAGAAATAACACATCTACGGTAACATAGAATGTTAGAGTAAATAGCTATTAGCTATAAAAGACTTCAAGTAAAAAAAAATTAGTTTGTAAAAAATATAAATGCGTCATTTTCTTCTACGTTAAAGCAGAGCTTTCAAACAACAGCATGATTACGTTCGACAAAATAATAATTGTTCAGTGAAATTTAAATTGGACTCTATCAAGTAACTACTAAATCATATAATACAAATTAACTTCAAAGTTATATTTTCAAAAACTACTAAATGAACAAAAGAATAATATCATTTAGTAAAAGCTGTAGAAATGTTTAGGATCCACTGAGTTGCTTCAATGTTCGAGCCAACAGCATAGTCTTTTACGTTTGGAATAGATAATTACGAATTAACATCCCGTAATAGCATATACTTATTCAGTTGTTCATCCGCGAGAAGGTAGGTTTAATACCAAGAACGGTGCTTTAGAACACACATCAAGTCACTAAATATTGAAGAGATAGACGTAACTAAAATACATATTACAAAGCCTATCATTAACAGGTCAATTGAAAATTTTTGACACATAAATGGCGCTAATATAACTAAATACATTTTTGAGTTAGCCCTAACCCTCAAAAGATGCATGTATAAATTTGACAGCTGTCGGATCATTAGTTTGTGAATTATAGCATTTTGAGTGAAGCAACTTTTGTTATTGTGAAAAAAAAATGGATAAAAAATGGAAGATGATCAAGCTTAATAAACCTGAGTTTTTGCGTCGATATGTGACAATGGATGAAACATGGCTCCATCATTTGACTCCGAAGTCCAATCGACAGTCATCCAAGTGGACTGCACACGATGAACCCACTCCAAAGCGTGGGAAAACGAATCGATTATGATTATTATAAAATCCAACATGGAATAACCTTTCCAGTCAAGCCAATAACAAGGATGGGTAAAATCAGATGTCTTCTGGAAAGCCCGAATTATGCCAGGTTAGTGACAAGTAGACTTTAAAATATAGTTAAAAAAAGCAAACTGTACTAAGAAGTAAAACATTTTGCTCATTTAAGTTGTTAATAATTTTGATATGAAACGGTTAAACTAAAAAAATTTCTAAACGCAATTTATTTTCTTATTGTAATTGAAACCGAAATTGTTTATATTTTTATGTTTATTTTCTGGAATAGCTTAATGCCAAATTCAAATTATCCTAAATAAAATCAGCTCATAGGTGTTATATTCCTTTACCAGCGCCTCCGCCATAATATATTTTCATCCGTTATACTAAGAATTAAAATATATTATATCATAGTACTAAATATAGACAGTAAATTGAATCTTTAAAGACTAAATTCAAAACAATCAAAGCTTGGAAATGTAAAAAAAATTTTAAAAAAATTAAACAACAAAACTGTGCAATATTTAATATATTTATTACAACGTCTTCCTAATAAAATTGAAAATTAAATTATAAGCATTTTCTGGTTGATCTGCTGGAACAAAGTGGCCGGCATTTCGTACCATCACCTCGGTGAGGTTACCTGCTACTTTAATATAACCTGCTACAGATTGATTCACTTTCCAAATGTTCCTAGTTGCTGTTTTATATTCTTCAGCTGCACTAAATTGTAAATTTTGCAAATAATTTAGTGTTAATGGATATGCTACAATGACATCTAACTGGCCACTGTATATTAAAACTCGATAATTGTCTAGTAATTCAACTAACCACGGAGCGACACTTTTAGATATGTCTTCAAACAGGCCGAAATAAACTCCGTAGCTCCCTGAACTATAATACTGACTTCCAACGTTAATAGCTTGTCGAATATCATCACGCACAATGAATCTTTCCCAAGCATCTGATTCAATAAGAGCATCCTCTAAATAATTGTATGTATTTTTTAGTTCAGTGTAATATCCGTAAAAGTCTATAATCTCATCGAAAACAAATGAAGCCATTAAATAATCACCTGCTTTTATATAAGAGTAGGTCTCTTTTTCGAGGCTATAAAAATCATCACGTTGGATTAGATCGAGCAACCCCAATTGATATAGGTAATCACCATAAACCAATTGATGAATTGGATCAGTCAACCCATTACCAATTAGAAGTCCCTTTAGATTTATGTATAAAGAAGCGCTGGGGTTATTTTTATAGATCGCGTAGCTGATAGATGGTACGTATTTACCAGCATACGATTCTCCTGCAATATAAAACTCATTTTTTGAAAATTCAGGAAACAGAGTAAAGAATTGAGTTAACGCTGAATATAAATGCGCTCCAACTTGTTCTTGATTTGACACGTACTCATCTTCATCCGTAAAACTGTACCCGGTACCCACCGGCTGGTCTATATAAATAACCGAATGGTTTTTATTCCAAGAATATTCTCGAAGAGTAATATTTAAATCCTCCTCTACAATAAAAGGTCCATTCTCAGTGAAAAGCCCGTATAAACTGGGCGATCCCGGACCTCCTTGTAACCATAAAATGACGGGATCACTTTGGTAATCGTTACGAGATGGGAAGAACCAAAAGAATAGGTTTCCATTTGTTCGAGGTTCAACAGTAAAATAGCCCGAATAACTTGAAATACCCTGAAAAGCTGAATGATTAACTTGTGCTGCTAGTCGTGCTTCTTCGATTTGATTGTTCTCCAAGTAGGGCGTGATTATGAGGGGCTCTCCTATATCAGTAAGTGGTTTATGTGTAAACGGTTTCCTCATATAGCTGGGATATCGCACTCGAGGATGAGCAGCCTCGGTTAGCACTATTGTCACCAAAATCAGCAAGGATGTTTTCATCGTTTACCTGTAAATTAAAACACATGTTAATTTAGGTGATACAAACTGCTATTAATTAGCACATTTTAAACACATTAAACACATACAACTATGAAAATAACAAACAATAATAATAAATATAGAAAAACAATAAATATAGAAGTTATTCAAATAATTATGTCTAATTAGTTTGAAAAATTGTTAGAGTTACTTCTGCAGTCCATTAATTAACAAATCTAGTTATCTTAAAAAAGCAGCATTTTGGTTAACGAATAACTAAAACGTTACATAAATTATTAACATAATATTTCCTTTATTTGGATTAGATGCCAGAGTCATAACACTTACGACGATATTATAATAATTTTATATTCCAACTAATGGTATTTTTTAGTTTTTCATTTATGTTGATCTATTGTGTAAGATTAATTAATTAGCAGAATATTAAGAAGCATAAATCAAATTATTGGCCACAGTTAGGTGGTTGGTTTATCTTCCAATCAGCACTAGCAATGGAAGTTTATTTATGAATGCAAACTGCGTTTTCCTTGAATATTATACAATCAAGTTAAGTCTACCATCCATAAAATTAAATCGTATATGAAAAGGATGCTTGCACCCGAATAGTTTTAATAAAAATTTGCTTTGGATTTGTCTGATGCAAATGCAAATAATAACAGGTCTTAATTGTTTTCCTTATTTATTGTTAGTCAATCTGAGAAAAAGCAAAACCCAGAATGTGGTTCAAAACAAAAATTTAGCTAGACTCAATCTCAAAAGAGTCTTTTGCATATGGAACCTTTCTAGATGAACTATTTTTAATTTATATTATATATTTTAATTAAATTTTAGATGCTTGCATATACCGGGATAATTTTTTGACACTAGAAAAGCATTTATTGCGAGCAATTATTACAATATGTATTAACCAAAATATTTTTCCTTATTTTCCAACTATTTGCTATCTATCTGGAAATATACTTATAGCATATCGAAAGAACGATCTTGCTTTAGCAGCAATCCAATAATCGATCCATTTTCGCATTTCAGCGAATGCATTCCATACCGTATGCCAGGCAAGTCATGCTTAATCTATCTGATCAAATAGTAATAAAACTATTTAAATATTTAAACTAAAATTTCATATTTAATTATCAGGCATCACCTACTAAAATTACTTTTAACTACATTAAACACTCATAATCTAATGGATAAACCTATCAATCACTGGAAGTAATAAAAAATATCTGAAATTTGTAAAAATTTCGCCAAATTTAAACAAGTTTTATCTCATCAATAGTAAAATAAACAAATTATTCATCACTAATGTAAATCGATTCAATTGAATTCTTTAAAATCACAGTTTGATTTCACATCAGTTAAATTAGAATCCTTTACAATTAAGTGCCACACATAATCCAATATACTGGTGAGTATTTGATATATAGAATAAATTTCAACATTAATGATAACATAAAATATTGAAAAAACTAGGATGAGTCTGCATATATTACTATATACACTTACCTTATATTGATGACAACTTATTAAAACTAACTTACTGGGTAAAACTGAACTAATTATTGCCTTATTATATTTGTACTTACTCTTAAGATAAAAGTTATCTTGTCAATGCCATTCCACTTAATAAATAATATTTTATGTTAGGCATATTAAAATATAAGATATACTTAGTCATGATTGATGTTTTATTGTAAATATTGCATTTACTTTTTAATTGAAATTGACTTGAACTTATATTTTAATTTTATGACTTAAAATAATATAATAAGGTATTATACACGTTCATTTTAATAAAAATGTTGATTCATATAAATACAACTCAGTGGATAGAGTGTTTGATTACAATAGATATTATCATAACAATAACTTTTTCTTATTGGAAGTACAAATTAGTTGACTCAATTTTACAAAACCTACTCTAGCTATTGTAGTATAAAACATCGTAATGAAAGATAGCTTCAGAGAAGAGACACCTGGTAGTACTAGTTTATTTATCTCTTTAAGTAGTATCTTATAAAATACATCTCAATGTTGCAATGCTCCTATTGACAAATCATGTAAGGTATAGTGTCGATGCTTCAAAACGATTTTAGGCTTCAATAGGAAGAATAAAAATAGAAGTTAGAGAGAAGTTAAATTATGTTACTATCCGTTTCCATGGAGAGTAACAAAATAGGACTAGCCCCAGAGTATTTTTTGACAGAGAATTATAATATTGCCTGAAGAAACTGGTAATGGTCAATCACTTAATAACTAGCTTTCGATAATTCTCTCAAAATTAATTAGCAGTCTTTAAAGTGTTAATACATTAATACTTACTGTTCGATATTGATGAATCCAAAACAACTTTTCAAATGTTTTAAAATAAAGTAATAATGTAAGTATTATACACGTTCATTTTAATAAAAATGTTAATTCATGAAATATTTTTAGCAAAAAAATTGAACCCACTTCAAAAAATATATAAGGAATTGTACTGATATAACTAAGTACTTGTATAAATGTTGAATTGTAATTTTTTTTAAATTTTTACTCTTCGTGATTCCACAATCTGCCCTATTGGCAATAAGTATTTCTTATGTCTATATTATACATACATGGCATGTAGAAAATTACTTAATTAAGCAATCTTCTGTATAAAATATTATCTTAATTAATTAGTCTTATTCTAAAGCTTATTCTAAAGTCTATATATATCCAGTAATCAGATCAGGTGGTGTTAAACGTTTTAGTCTACGCACTTCGCTATCACGTTGCATATTTAGCTGATTAGCGAGTACATTGGGATGCACTGACACTCTTTCAAAATACTTCACACAAACACGTTGAATTACACTCGTTATAGGTTGTAGAGGAATATCGCGTTGTATCACTTTATTTGAAATATAGTACGGAGCATCAACAATGGCATGCAACACCTTATTTTGGAACCGTTAAATGATGGATATATTAGATTTGCTAGCGGTACCCCATAGTTGGATTCCATATGTCCAAATGGGCTTGAGTGTAAACTCATACTGCAATACATTGTTATCTAATGATAACTTGGATTTGCGCCCGATGAGCCAATACATTTGATACAATTTAAATCCAACTTGTTTCCGTTTAGAGAGTATGTGCTTCTTCCAGGTTAGGCATCGATCTAAGTGCATACCAAGATATTTAACATGCTCTGCTTGGGGGAGTTGACGATGATTGATATTCACTGGTAGACATATTCTTCTACGTATGTTAAACGTTACATGCGTGGATATTGTTTCATTGACTTTAATGCGCCATGTCTTCAACCATAATTGTATTTACTCCAGGTGGGTTTGTAGGTTTATTGATGATGTGACTGGATCTTCATGGGATGCTAAGATTGCTGTGTCGTCTGCGTATGTTGCCACAGTAGTTATTTTGTGGTGGACAGATCGACTGTATACAGAAGATACAGTACTGGACCCAATACACTACCTTGCGGAACTCCTGAATATATGGGATTTAATTCAGTATGTTCATCGCCTTGATTTACAATAAAATTTATTTCAGTGAGATACAATTTTAGTAACTGATAGTCCGGATGAGGGAGAAGTTTCTTTAGTTTAAGCAAGCCCGTATGCCATACTTTGTCAAAAGCCTGAGATATGTCTAAAAAAGCAGCCGAACAATATCGTATGACATTTAGGTCAGTGTTTATTTTATTTACAAATCTACGCACTTGTTCTATAGTCCCATGCTTATTGCGAAAGCCTTTTTCTATTATATTTTTTCTATTATATAGTTTAGCTTCTTTATGTATAATTTCTCGAAAACTTTCGAGATTATCGGTAATAAACTTATAGGTCGGTAGGAGGTCTTTCTTATAGGTCGGTAGGATTTTAGCTACTTTCCAGATACTAGGGAAGTAATTAATTCGTAGCATAGCATTAAATATAAATGTTAATAGTTTTATACCCTTTTCTGATAATTCTTTTAAAATTTTACCAGCAATTAAGTCATAACCAGGAGCTTTTTTAATATTAATCTCTCTCATTATTGTTTGTTTAACTTTTTTGACCGTTAATTTCTCGTGCGGCAAGTCCATTTGAAATGACGAATCTAGAAAGCTAGTAATTTTATTTTCCCCCCAATTATTATCGTTTGTTTTAATAAGTGGGTTATTCTGCTGGGATCTCCTAAACTTTTTTGTTACTTTCCACAACGAATAGTCTGTAGCCTCAGTTGGTGTCAAGTTTTCTAGGTATTCTTGAATGCCTTGGTTTTGTTCAATTTATTGCGTCGTGTATTTTATATGATATACGTGTATTTTTTCTTGGAAATGTTTCACTGTTAGAAGTCGCGGAATATGCTGCCTCCTGTATATTTTTTGTAAGGTTTATTGCTGCTTTTTCTATATCCATTTCAGTTTGTAACGGTAAGTTTAGAGAGATGTTTCGGTCTAAGTTTTCTCTAAATGAGGGCCAGTTATTTCTATTATTGCACAGAGAAGGGGGTTTCTATTTGATGCTAATTTTTGAAGAAATTGTTACTATTATTGGTGAATGATCAGAAGATAGGTCAAAACATGATTCTGCATGACACTTTTTTGTATCAATATTTTTTGTAATGCAGAAATCTATAGTATCTGATTTTTATTTCTGTCTGAAGGCCAATATGTTGGTTCACCAGTAGGGATATATTGTAAATTATCTGTCTTTATTGCTTTTAGCAGTTCTCTAGCTTTTGAGGATATTATTCTTGAACCCCACATTAAATGTTTTACATTGAAATCTCCTCCGGCTACAAATCTATTACCTAGCGTACTGAAGAATTCTTGAAAGTGTTCTGTCTTGTTATGTTTGGGTGGGCAATAAATCGCAGACATTGTTAATGGTGCATGGACTTTCTCTATGGTTATACTGGTTTCTTGCAGGTAGTATTTGCGGAATTTTTCTTTTTTGAAATGCTTTATATCATCTCGAATGATTATGGCTGTACCTCCATGTGATAAAGTTTATATTTGGGAATTTTCAAAAAATGTTTGTCCGTAAAATGTGTTTCGGAAACCATCACAACGTCAATATTTTGTTCAGTTACAAACATTTTTAGTTCCCTGGCATGTTGTTGGAGCCCATTGGCATTCCAGACGGCGATTTTCTAGCTAATAGTTTCAGGCATTAGGCAAGTTTGCTGACGAGAGTTGTGAGTGGACCAAGCATCGTACTCATTTGATCTATTAGTTTGGCCATCATGTTTTCTAATTTAGAAATGTTGCTGCTAATTTCAGTAGGTTGTGATGTGATTTCTCGATTTTATGCTGAACCATATATATTTTCAACCATTTGGGCATAAGTTATGTCTTGTTGACTTGGTCTGGTGGGTAGACTGGTAGGTGTGGATTGTTTTTGTTGCTGTTGATGCCTTTTTTCTCTTAAAGTAGGGTAGAATTTGTACTGTAGTTGCTTGTGAACTGCGCAACCCTTGTAGTTCGCTGGATGGTTTCCGTTACAGTTAGCACATTTCACTTTATCATTGCGAACTTTACGAGTACAACCTCCTGTTTTGTGTTCCCCTGCACATTTTACGCATCTATATGATTTGCGACAGTGAGTCTATGTGTGCCCGTGCGCTTGACACCTCGTGCATTGTGGTATAATTTTTTTGTATGTGGTGGTTCGCATTTAATAATATTATTTTCCAATTTGGTGATTTGATACATCGCCTTATTATTCCCATTAGGTTTTAAATCAATATAGAACTTAGGCAGAAGTTTTTTTTGTCGTGCTATGTCGTATATTGTGAACATTTTTCAGCTAGGGCTACCTTGATGGTATTAAAGTCCGTCTCGTGATATAATCCTTTTAACACGAATTTAAATGTTCTCTCGGATTTTGGCCTGAATGTATGGTATTGGGTGTTTCTTTCATCTAATTCTTTTACTAGAACTTTAAAGTGCTCTGCTTCGAACAATTGGATTTTTATTGTTTCATAGCTCACTGTTTTAATTGTGTAGTTCGTAGTGATTGTCTTCAATTGGTCATGGATATGTTTTATTACTCCTACCTTATAGATTGTTAGTGGTGGTGGTTTGGAAACAACTTTTTTAGGGCTTGGTTGTATATTCTCTTCAATCTCTTCCGACAGGTTGCTAAAGCTGTTTTTGGTCTCTATTGGTTTCTGTAACCAATAGTAACTGATCTTTGTTTGTTTCCTCGCGATTTTTTCTTCTGGGCTTCTCAATCGTTTTTTGTTAATTACTTTAGTCCATTCTGTTTGTGGGGTTTGCATTATTGCTGATTGTTCTAATCTTATATCATAGTGTGCAGGTGATTTGGTTGAATCGCTATGGTTTGCCATTTTTAGATTCTTAATATTTTATTTTATTTACTTCGAAAGAAAAAAAAATAAAATAAATACATTGTTTATTTCACGCACTTCATTTTTCACTCAAGTATTACTTTTTGCAATAGTTTTTGACCAAAAATACTATGAATTGTAATATATGTAATAATAATCGTTGATTTTGAAGTCGGTGCCGTGCCCAAACAATACAAACATAATAATATAATTTTGTGACATACACAAAATTTAAATTGCCAACAAAACAAATACTAATTAATATAATTTTATTTTAAAATGTTTTTTTGTGTTAAAAATGTAAGTTTGATTATTTTTTGTTGAATTCCTTATTTATTTTTTGAAGTCCGTTAAGTTTTTTTGCTTAAAATATTTTAATTATCAGCCGTATATCACAAATGGAAACTTGATCCATTAATTTTTTCACTGTCAATTCAATTAGAACCCAATTATCGAGCTTTTTGTTATTCTGGTATATATTTTTTTTATTTTAATACCAATGTTTAGTCCTGGAGTGATATTGCGAGATGAAATACTCGAAATTTTCAACGATTGATAAGCCACGGCGAGGTTCATCCTCATCATAGAAATGTTCGGGACGGAAATGAACAAATCAGTTTATACACTGGCGTTTACTTAGGCACTATAAAAACTCCATAATTTTCAAAAAAGCAAAATATGACAAAAGGACAAGGAGATCTCCTGGGATCTGTATTTTGAAAGCACAACATTTAACTAAGTAAACAAATGACGCTATAACTGCTGAAATCTGTATATTTAATTTTTCTATAGGCTTTTGTTTTTAACAAATATTACTAGAGATATTTAAAACCATTTATTATAAATTATTGAAACATAAATTGCATTATTAAGCGTCTTAGTGTACTTCATGTGCTGTACGCAATTTTGACTGAAATATCTCAAGTAGAATATTTTGTTATTTATAAAAGAATGACTATGACAAATTTTAAATGTTATAAAGTACTATCCGTTTACAAGGAATAATTAAGTTACTGAATGGAATCTTAATGGCGTATATCTTGATTATATTTACTTATTAAACTATAAAGTACCATATCTCTATTAATAACATAATTCAGAATCACTTACACTTATAATTAAATGTAGCGGATTTACGTCATTTATATTTATCACGTTTCAGATTAATTGCTACTGCCAATGAATATTTATATTAATTATATTATATTGGCATACATATTATTATATACAGTCATATATTAATAGGTTTTATTTTAGAATGTTATTTACATTCAAACCGGAAAAGCAATAAAGTAGAGCAATAATCTCAAACTAAGAATATTACTTGAACCTTTTGGACCAACAAAATAAAAAAGTTCTTCAACTAGTTAACAAAATTGTATACGAAAAAGACTTTTGTTCCATCTGTTTCAACGTCAACATCCATCTGTTTGCTAGATTAAACCCCCTCTAATATTTCTCACATATTAAAACATTATTTAGTGAAAATTATTTTCAAAAAATCAATAACAGGAAAGATTTCGGAAAACTCCTAGAGCGATGGGATCTATAAATTTAAGGATCATGATAAATAACATTAGAACAATAAATTATTTTTCTTTTGTTCTTTTAGATCATCTGCCCTCTCAAGGGGAGATTTTCATTATTTTCATTCCCTGAGATATTTTGATTTTCAAAAATCTTTCTCATATACGTAATGTTAAAAATGTTAAGGAATCCAATTTGAATTTGAAGATAATTAATATCTGGTATATATAGGACAGTAGACAAAATACAAATAAAATCTGTTAATGATGCTTTTTCAAATTATTTCTTTATATTGTAATTTGTGTACGCTATTGAGGTTACCTGCATTCTGGCTTTATCCTTAATTTAAAAAGGCATTTGTTGACAAAAGTTTATAAAATATATTAATAAATATTATCCATAATCTTGCTATAAGTTATATATAACAGAGATATAAGGTCTAGTCCCATTGGCGACACCGTGTCGAAAGAACGACAGTGATCCAATCATCTAACCGTTTATCAAGCAATCCATGCGGCATCTATCAGAACAAGTGATAATCATTAGGCGCTATATATGGTAAGTACGTTGGAGTCGGCAGAACTTATTTGTGCCGAAACACTATATATCATATCTGTAACAATATATCATGTATCATGCATGCAGAAGATAACTTTTGTAGCAGATTTATTTTTCATAACCATTCACAATACGCCACAGAAAACTTTTTGCGAGGCAAACAATGAATCCGCGATGCTGAAACAGCATTGTCAATCTGTCAGATTCGTGTGGCTTTACTGTTTTGAATCCTTCCTATAGCATATAAGCATCTGGAAATGAATATAATGTTAAATATATGACTTGTCTCGATAGAAGAGCCAGTATAGAAAAGAGGAAGGAAAGTTAATAGAGGGCGCTGTGACTTGTATCGAGTGGGTATAAATTACCCACTCGATACCAAGGCCATAAGTGGTGTATTATTCCGTCCCGTCCCGAATCATAAGTGAACTGTAAACGATACTTCATCAACTACTAAGTTGTCGTAAAGCTCTTTAAAATTTCGAACTAAGTTTGTTTTACAATTCCTTCTCATTTTATCTTCCTGGCCGTTCTTCTTTGTTTCTAAAAGCGTTTGATAGGCAACTTCTTCAAGTTAAAAAGTGATAATAGAGAATGTCGAAAATACAAATATGAACATTCCATGATTGGAAATATACCATAGTTAGGTCAGACAGTTTATCAGTTCTTTACATTTATACTTCGTATTTTCACTAATAGATACCGCTGATTAATTTACATGCAATATGAATTATATAAGATAATAGATCTATTTCAAAAATATATGCTATAAGAAATCTCTTAAAAGGAGCAATTAATAAAAAAATGCTAATGTGAAATAAAACAAATATTTGTATTTAAATTAGATATATATTTCTTACAAATTTAAATAACATATCATATATATTTTCTGGCTGATCCCTAGTGGCAAAATGACTGGCGTTACGTACTAGTACTTCGGTGAGGTTGCCACCATATTTAACATAACCTGCTACGGATTGATTCACCTTCCAAACATTCCTGCTTGCAGTTTTATATTCATCAGCACCATTAAAAGACAATTTTTGTAAATAGTTCAGAGTAAGAGGGTACGCCACTATAACATCCAACTAACCACTATATAACAAAACGTTATAATTATTTATTAATTCAGCTAACCATGGTGCTACACTTTTTGGTATATCTTCAACTAAGGCATTGTAGACTCCATTTGATTCGATATCATAGTATTGATTCCCAACATTGATAGCTCTGCGAACATCATCTTGAACAACAAATTTCTGATAATCAAATGTTATAAAAATATCTTGTTCCAGATAATTGTATGGGTTATTTAGTTTAGTGCAATTCTTATAAAACTCAAGAATTTCGTCAATAACCTTTGATCCCATTTTATAGTTCTCGGCAGTTATATAATCTTTGGCTTTTTGTTCTAAATTATGAAAAAATTTAAGCTGATTTTTATCGATCAGTCCTAATTGATATAAATAATTTCCATACACTAACTGATGAACAGGATCTGTTAATCCATTACCAATTAAAACGCCTTTCAAATTAACGTGTAATGATGCTTCTAAATTGTTTTGCAAAATTGTGTAACCAAGGGCTGGTACAAATTTTCCTGCATAAGATTCTCCAGCAATATAAAATTTGTTCTCCTTCAAATCAGGAAATAGAGTGAAAAATTGAACCACCGCTTGGTATAAGTGTAAACCAATTTCTTCTTGACTCGCCAAATAGTCTCCGCTTGTAAAACTAAACCCTGTCCCAACTGGTTGATCAATATAAATGACGGAATGATTTTTATTCCATGAAATTTCTCTTATAGACAGATTTAAATTCGAACCAACGATGAATGGTCCATGTTCGCTGAAGATACCGAATAAACCAGAGGATCCAGGCCCCCCTTGCAACCATAAAATGACGGGGTCGTTCTTGTAATCGTTTCTAGAAGGAAAGAACCAAAAAAATAAGTTTGACTTCGACTGATCGTCAACGGTGAAAAATCCTGCATAACTTGGAATGTCTTGAAAAACGGATAGATTGACCCTGGCTGCTCGCTGTGCTTCTTCTATTTGATTATTTTTCAAATATGGCGTAAGTATGAGAGGATCTCCTAAATCTGTTAAAGGTTTATGATTGAATGGTTTTCGTTTGTGTTTGAACATGTATTTATAAAATAAGGCGTCAGTTAAGGCTATTATAGAACATACTAGAATCAATATCTTCATTTTCTTTCCTAAAAAAAAAACTATAATAAGTATAATTGTATTCGAATGGTGATATGAAAATTATTTTTTAAATGATATCATTCAGATTTCATTTAAGTTGTATTAAACATATATTTAAAAAATGTTAGGAATATATTTTGTTGGCATGACAATAGATAAAATGTTTGATTACAATGGGTGTTATTATAACAATATATCTTTCCTTATTGGAAGTACAAATTAGTTGACTCGATTTCCGATTTCACAAAATGTAATCTAGCTATTATGTTTTGTAGTGAAAGATAGCTTCAGAGGGGGGAGACATCGGGCAGTAGTAGTCTATCTCTTTAAGTAGTATCTTATAAAATATACGGTCAATCAATTAACAAATAGCTTTCGATATTTATCTCAAAATTAATTAGCAGTCTTTACATTTTAAATATTACTTACTGCTTGATGTTGATGAATCCAAAACAACTTTTTAAAGGATTTTAAATAAATAAATTATCCAGCACACAGCGCTCAGCTAAATATCTAGGTATTAATATTGGTGACAAGCTAGAATAAAAAAAAACATGAAGTAGAGACATTCAGGTATGAGTTTTCTTAAATTATGTATCGATTAATGATAGATGAACATATAGTATATCCAATAAAACAAACTATGCACGTCATCAAAATTAATAATGTCAGCTTGTCAGTTTAATGATGTCAGCGGAAGCATTCACCGAATTAACTTTGTTTGACTCATTAATCAAAGAAGTTTGGTTTACAACGTTTGATAACAATACCATAACAAATAGAATTTTATAAACTTACATATTACATATATATAAACTGTAACATGTTCTGATGCATATAACAGCATTCTCTCTGTTTTTAACTAAACTAATGCTAAGTAGTAAAATGATAAAGAAAAATTCACTCACAGTTTCAAACCAATTTTACATTTGTACAAATTGGGTTTGGTGGCTTCGACCACATCTATGACAAGCATTGACTGTTTTATTGGAAGGATATATTTCAAAATGTATTATAATCTGAGAATAATCTAATAAAATCGATAGTAGCATTTTCCAGAATTATCAGAATTCTTCGTTATATATTTCCAAAATAGACATAGTGTATTCAAAGGTTTTTTAGTAATGCGTCATGGATATTTGTGACGTCGAAACATTGCAATGTTGCCACATCAGTTTGGCTTTGACATACAAAAAAATTTTAATCTAAATAAAATAATTAAACAAAAATGTTATGAAATATAATTTATTTTAACATTTTAGTATATTTAAAAACTACAGTTAATTATACAGACAAAATAATTTATAGGTAAGAATTAAAATGTCTTATTACTACTGCTTTCAAGAATTTTGCATACGTCTGACAGCTGGTCGTTGTCCGGTTTGTCAGATGTACGCTAAATAATTCAGATATTAGTTATAATTACTACAGGTTATAAACCGACAAACATTTTAATCCTTTGATTAATATTGATAAATGTTAAGTCGCTTCCTAATATATTACATTACTTTGTTGAAAATGCCGAAAACAAAAGATACTCAGAGTCACAAATTGATTGCAGCTTTAATAGGTTATTTCGAAAAGCAACGAGATAACGGAGGACTCTTTTGTCGGTAAATTCCGTTAGGGAGGTAATTATTAATGATATTAAATAATATAAGTCCCTACAATTTTATTAAAAATGTTTTTAGCAGATTGCTGCCGTGCTAAATATTACTGTAGGTACTCTAGAAAGAATAATACGTTAGATTCACCAAAGAAAACCCGTCTACATACAAAGTGAATGACGAATCTTGACCACCTTGATATTGGCTTTAGTCGAGACCAAATATACGAAATGTATAAGAACTCTGGAAAGTATACATAAAAGAATTACGGACAGGCCGCTTTTTGAGAGATGTAAGACATCCTTTCATACATTCTTAGAGATAACATTAATCAAGATAACCCTCGGAGATGTTTAATGGAACTTCCAGACATTACCTTAAGAAGAATTCAATAAGAGGCATAAAATAATATAAATAACTTGAATATTTTTAAATGTTTCATTGTGACAATCTTGGCAGCACAGTGACAAAAAAAATTTAAAGACAACAAAAATTGATGGATAAGCTAAAAGTTACAATAGCATTTGACTAGATTTTGCTGGTCATTATATTTATTAATAATTTATTGCAGACATATTGCTGGTCGAAAAGGATATTCCATCAAAAACTGTTTGGATATGTGGAAGGAGTCTTTGTCAACCGTAACACCTTCGGTTTGGATGAACTCGCTAAGACATACAGAGGAAGTAATTGATAAATTATGGAAACGTGAACATGTTTTAGACAGACTAGGAATCAACAGTTTAGTGATTGAGTTGGATAGTGAGTCGGAAAGTGAAAGTGACTAAAGAAACTCTCAGGATATGTTATAATGCTGTGCTATGCTGAAAATTCCTGATACAGAGTAATGAAAGTGGAAATAACCAAAGGTAAGCACATAATTAATTGAATATAACTGTAGGAAATGGTATTATAGGGCATGGAAGACATTAACGGCCTGACACATAGATGGCGCTACTAGAATTAAATCCATATGTTTTTTAGTTATCCCTAACCCTCAAAAGATACATGTATAAATTTGACAGTTGTCGGATCATTAGTTTGTGAATTATAGCATTTTGAGTAAAAAATAACTGACAAAAAGGAATTTCGCATGTTGATAAAATATTGCTTTTTGAAGAAAAAAATACAGTTGAAACAAAAATTTGGTCTGATGCCGAGTTTCCGGACACTGCCCCAAGAAAATCAACTATCAAGGATTGATTGATTGATTGTGGTAAAATGAGCACCGAAGACAGTGAACGCAGTGGACGCCGAAAAGAGGTTGTTACCGACGAAAACATTTAAAAAATCTACAAAATGATTTTGAATGACTGTAAATTGAAAATTAATGAAAATTCAATATCAATTTACACCTATTTCAGCAGATACTCTAAACATATCAACTGAACGTGTACATCATATCATTCACGAATATTTGGGTATGAGAGAGCTCTGGGCAAAGTGGGTGCCGCGCGAGCTCACTTTTGGCCAAAAACAATGACAAGTTGATGATTCGGAGCAGTGTTTGAAGATGATCAAGCGTAATAAACCCGAGTTTTTGCGTCGATATGTTACAACGGATGAAACATGGCTTCAACATTTCACTCCGAAGTCCAATCGACAGTCATCCGAGTGGACGATGACCCGCTCCAAAGCGTAAGAAAACGCAACACAAGTCAATGGAAACAATGGTAAAAATCCATGAATTGGGCTTCGAATTGCTTCTTCGCCCACCGTATTCTCCAGATCTGGCCCGTAGCGAGGATTTCCTGTTCTCAGATCTCAAAGAATGCTCGCTGGGAAGACATTTTCGTCGAATGAATAGGTGATTGTCGAAACTGAGGCCGATTTTGAAGCAAAGGACCAATCGTACTACAAAAATGATATCGAAAAGTTAGAGGATCGCTATAATCAGTGTATCACCCTTGACGGGAATTATGTTAATTTTGCCAAGAAAAAGTGTTTTTCTTTGGTAGGCCGGGAACTTTTCAATTGAACTGTTATAAAGCGTATAACATTACTTGGACATTTAACATAAGGGCTTTGTAAATACTTTATATACTTACCCCTTTGTGATGAGAACGTTAAGATATGGTTTCGATACGAACTAATTATTTCCTTATTAGATTTTATCCTAAACTCTTAAAGATAAGTATTATCTTTCAAGAGGTCACCTTTTTGGTAAAAAGCAAAAAATAAACGATATCTCGCTAAGTTAATATAACAGATAAAAGAATCATACAATTTTGTCTAGTCACAGTAATTGAAGTGCACCAGTTTACAGTAGATAGGTAGGTGACATACTACTTAAATTTAAGTATTTATGTTTTAATTAAATTATTCATTAATAAGTTATTATTTTATTATAATGCTGTTGTATTAAGTGTATTAAGGGTGAAAATTTCGTACATCTATGTAAAAATTTAATTGGTTAAGTGTTCAGCATTGGCAGCTCCATTTCATTCACGTGCTTTTCTTAAATAACTTATTAATGATTACTACAAACCATTATCATTGCAACAACGTAACACGTCTATGCTTCTTAAATGTAGTTTCAAAAAGATTAATTTACTCAAGATAATTTCAAATATGCTTTATTTTAATAAAAAGCGTTTTTTTAAATAATTATTTGATCTGATTAATTTAATCGGTTATTGACAGATAGAGACTATCTAATCAATTTTTGTTCGAACGCTACCAACCGTATTTATTTTTGATGTAATTTCCGTTTTAATAAAAAAATACAACTTTTTCAATTTGCTAGGTATTCATATGTACGTTTATCATTATTTCAATTTAAAAATATATTTGCTGGGTAAAATAGCTACAATATATATTAATCAAAATATGTTTCATAATGTTCTACAAGTATCTCCCATCCCAATGAAATAACGCTGTTGGTTTGACAGCGATCTCTGCCATGCCAATCAAACCCCCCCATGAAAACCAAAGCCATGCTGCATCGATCAAAATAAATGGTAAATGGAAGGTGCTATATTTGGGAGCTTTATAAAATATAATTTGTAATTTAAAATTACTTTCTTGTGTTCCAAATTTTCTTTCCTATAAGCTGCAAAATACAATTTTCTTAATATATGAACCCATCCGAAACTGTAGCACAGAATGTAGAATTTAACTAGCCTGTAAATATAGCATTAAAATAACAATACAAAATTGATATTTCGACTTAGGTAAGTAGCATTTGATGGCTTCTCTCAAATAGCTTACCAAACCCTTTAATCGATATATTTACCACCTACAAAACCATATAGGCATTAATTATTACTAATGCCAAGACCTGGATTTAGCATACTATCTTTTATTTGATTCCTTTTCTCTTTAGTATTATTTTTTTCATCGCATGATGAAAAGATCTTCGATCGAAGATTAGCATCAAAATCAGCCCCGAGTAATACAACAACAAACTTGCAGTAAAAGTCAAGTTGAATTAAAAATAACAAATATAAAAGAAATTATATTTATTCCATTAACTTTATTAATTTTATTACGTGCTTGCATATATTCTGCTCAGTATTTTAATTTAAAAAAGAATTTATTGAAAAAACAGGTACAATAGTATAAATTTTTATCATCATTCAAACCATGTTGGTTGTGTTGGTATAGCAGCGTAAACATCTAGAAACAGTTGATTCATCAACGGCTGACCATTTTTGGACCATTTTAAGCTCTCTCTTTTGCCCTCCAATATATTATTGGTTACTAGAATTTTAATACACGTCTTTTAAATCACAGAAATGAAAATTTTTTATTTTAAAAATTATAAAAGTATTTCATGGGCTTGCCTTCAAATCAAATAACAAAATTAATTAATATTGCAAATGCTATTTTGTATACGATGCTATTTGATTTGTTCCACTATTAATACATGGAACGCTGTTATACTATGTAGAGAAATGCCGCGATTTCTAGAACAATCAAATACGTTATATAAATGTTATTATAGTGGTAGTCTGTGTGAATAGTTTCAAACCGATTTAACAAAAGAAGTATTATAATTTAAAAAAATATATATAATTGAAAGTATTACCTCTCTGTAATTAATACTTTATAGATACGAATACCGCATAAAAAAACTATTTTTTTCTAATAAATTTTCATAAGAAATAACGAGCAGTGTAATTAATAACGAAATGTAGTATTGAGTGGGGTAATAATAGGATAATATGGAGGTTGAGGTAAGTAGAGCATTATCGTGTTGAAAAATTATGTTATCGGATCTCTTGTATTCTTTATTGAACTCTTTATTTCGTGATTTTGATCGTTCATAGATTAATAGAGCGTTTTTTAATTAATATTAAATTTTCAGCATCAATAATAATCCTAATTAAAACAAACTTTTTCATTTATATGGCTAGAGTAGCAGATCAAATATAAAACTACTCAAATGTCTTTAAATTCTATTCATTAATGCGCAGCAGCTGGCAATAACAGGCAAGAGTTTTAAAGATTTGCCTACTTCTGACTCATCAACTTCAACACATCAACACTGTAGATATTATTAAAGCTGTTTAAGAAAATAATAAATATTTGACATGAGAATAATTAGCATATATACTAAAATTTGTTATAGTTGGATTTGTTTTAAATACTCCTTTTGTAAAATGGTATGAATTAATTCCTGTCTCTACGAAAATAAAATTTTCGACATATTCAAATAAATATGTTTTTATTTCAGGACTAAAATAGCCGAAATATGGGAATTTTTTTAGTTCTATCAGCAATCCTGTTGATCGTTCAAGGCATCAGCGCCCAATTTCCAAATCATGGCAGACCGAGACTGAATAAGGACATCCCATTCAAAACACCAACCGGTCAGCTTATTTTAACTGACTACGTCAAGGACAATAAATTAAGTGAAGCACGAGCTGCTTCTGAAGTACATTACGATGGATTCCAAAACGTTTCAAGCTATTCCGGTTACTTCACTGTAGATGAACTTTACGACTCAAATTTGTTTTTCTGGTTCTTCCCTGCTCTGAACGACTACGAAACTGCCCCGGTTGTTCTATGGCTGCAGGGCGGACCAGGTTCATCTAGTTTGTTCGGGTTGTTTGGCGAACATGGACCTTTCATAATCAATAAAGATCTGAGCGTAAGCTTGCGAGAATATTCCTGGCATAAAGACCATTCCGTGTTATATATCGATAATCCTGCTGGAACTGGGTTCAGTTACACCAACGGCGGTTTCGCCAAGAACGAAACGAAAGTTGGTGCAGATTTATATAGAGCTTTAGTACAGTTCTTTACGATATTCTCGGAGCTTCAAGATAAACCTTTCTTCGTGTCTGGAGAATCTTATGGAGGAAAATATGTTCCGGCTATCAGTTATACCCTTCACAAGAATAACCCCACAGCCGAATTGAAAATTAACTATCAAGGTTCTCTGATCGGCAATGGTTGGAGTGATCCAGCAAACCAGTTTGTCTACAGCGACTTCCTTTACCAGTTAGGATTAGTTGACATCAACGTTAGAGAAGAAATTAGAGCTGTAGAAGCTGAGGCCGTTCAATTGATTAATGAAGAAAATTTCACAGAAGCTACACAAAAATTCCAAGATATTATATTGGGTGATTCGAACACTATTTACCACAGGGCGACCGGCTTGTCCAACATATATAATTATATTGACGATTCTGATGAACCCTCATATTATGGAAAATTCCTGAGATTGGAGGAAGTTCGCCAAGCGTTACACGTGGGATCTGTTGAATTCGGAAGCCAAAGCGATTTGGTTTATGATTACCTGTGGGATGATATAACAGTAAGCGTTGCCCCGTGGATCTCCGAGCTTCTGAGCTATTACAGAATTCTAATTTTCAATGGACAATTAGACGTCGTCGTAGGATATGCCTTAACAGCCAATTATCTACAGAAATTGAATTTCAGTAGCGCTGCTGAGTATAAAACTGCCGATAGATATGTCTGGGAGGTTAACGACAGGGTAGCAGGATATGTTAAAACAGCAGGTAACTTAACTGAAGTGTTGGTTCGTGATGCCAGTCATATGGTTCCTGTTGAACAACCGGATGCTGCTTATGATCTCTTATACAAATTTGTTAGAAACATACCACTAGCAGATGAGTTTTAAATAAACTATTTAATATAAATTGTATATAAGATTATAAATGATTTTTATTTCACCTCAAAATATAATCAATTTAATATTTTGTTAAAGATTTATAATAAATCACTTGTATAAAACTGGATTAGTTGAATTAATATAATAAAAAATAATCAGGTGTAATATCGAGTGTGATTATTTTACACTAGCACTTATTTAAAAGTATATTTAAAAAGAATTAAAAATGTAGATTTAACGCTGTAGTTTATTAATACCCAGACCAAAACCAATAACTTTTGCTTCATTTTGAAAATCGACCAATTGGGTTATTCACAAACAATTTGAAACACTGACGTCTTACCATTCTATAAATTATGCCACGCTGTAAGGTAACGAGGAGTATGACAACTTATGTTTTAATTCACATAATAAATGTTTTGTTATGACAAACAGAGAACATTTCCAATATATCAATTCCATAATATTTCACAAATACTTGATGATACACTTTCAAAAAATAGCGATATTAGAAATAACTTAAAAAAAACAATTATTTGTAAGGTTATGACTTTTATGCATAATTAAGGCGCAATATTTTATTATAAACCCAAAAGTTGCATGCACTGTTTCTACTAGCCTACACTAATTTATTATTTAAATGATTCGGTAACCAACTCTTTCAAAAGAGTATTCTTTCAAATTATCAGAATATTCAAAAAGAAATCAAAGTGTTTGAATATGCAAAGAAATCATACCTCATTAATTAGGTCACTACCTACAATAAAAATAATTTGATAGATTGTACTTAAAGCAAAAACTCTAAATAGTGGTAAACTATATGAAATAAACTGTAATGATGCTCATATGACCATAAATGAGACAAGGTGAGATATTAGAGCGTTGGCAATAAGTAATAACAGATAAGAAGCTTCTACCTCTGTTTATACTACCATTTCTGAAACAAATTTGTCTATAAATGCAAGGATCGCGATAAACAACATGCCTTTTAACAAAGGTAACAATACCAAAATGTAAGAAATACCATATAGAGCCATTAGCAAATGCTGCAAGACAACCAATCAAACCAAAATGTTCAAATTTCAATGTAGAACATCCAGTAATGCACAGAAGATGCGTAGTGCCCGAACCATTACAAGAAGGAACAAAGTTACTGAAGCTAGACTCCAACCAAGGAGTGACAGAAGCCGACAAAAATATGTAGTTATGATAATGAAGAAACGAATTTCTATTAAAATTAATAACAAGCAGGAATATTTGATTGAATATTTTTTGAACGAATAAGAAGATTAAAAGCCTCAACTAATAGAATTACAAAAATATATATTTGCCTTATATACCGTCCGACAAAAGATATCATTATCATTAATTTTCAACCTATATGGATCTCTGGAATTTTGTTATGGAAATATTCCACTAAAAGTAATATATACAAGATAAAATTATTTCATAACGTAAGTCATAAATAGATGTCAGATAGATAGGGATGAGATTACTTATACCTAGACTGTCACAAAGAAATAGATATAAGAAAGAAGAAACAGCATCTTTATTAGATACGCTTAGTACCATCTTAATTATAAATTAATTTATTACTACATTTCATTTGTACTTGCATTAACTCACAAGCAAGACGAGTACGAGAAATTACATTAATATATATTTCTCAGTTATAAAATTAAAATAACTTAAGATATAGTTTACACTAAAGGTATTGCTTCCAGCAGTTGTATTGCTTCCACGTTAGTATGATTTAGTAATCTTCTTTTATGTTTCATGGCGAAATTTTGGATAACTTAGCAAATCCATTTGATTTACAGATCATCGAGCAGTTCTTCGTTGGTTACGTAGCGATAGGCACTGGTAATCAATCAAAGAACCTTGTTTTGACCACGTTGGATGACTAGTTGATTTGAATTATTAGTGCAACCCCATATTTGAACCCCATAGGTCTAAATTGGCTTTACGATTGTCTTATAAATCAACCTCTTTGATTTTAGATCAAGTTGAGAGCATCTTGCAACTAACCAGTATAGTTGTTTTATTTTGGTTCTCATGTGTTTTGCTTTTTATCTAACATGATGTTAATTAATAAATGGACATTATTACTGTATATTGCTACTAGATACGTTGAAGGTATTGTAAAAACAAATTGTAGGTTAGTCGGCAACTAGTAAAAATGTATTGATATAAAAAAATTACTACATTTCAATTGAATTTTACAATAACGTAAAAGTAACAAGGAATTTAATAAACAGAACTAATTGGCACTTCCCTAATAGATACTGCAATAATGTTTACTTATTAATTATTATGCTTATTTACACTAAATAAGATCAAATGGTTGAATTCTCTTAAATCTCCATCCTATTCCAGCGTTATCCGGGAGTTACAATACTCATATCTCATTATTCCATTGATTTATTTAATGGCGCTAGCGGTTTAATTATAGTGGTTATTTAATCCCCATATCCGCTATTTGAGTTTCTTCATCAAATTTCGCCACTGCTGATAATTGGCCACAACTATTCTGACTAGGATATTGCCAATCTAATCTGGTATATAGTCTGTTCAAAGTTATTTTGTACACGCGTGATTTAAATTTGTAACATCAAAACGTCGCAATGTTGCTGCATCAACTGAGTTTTAGTTCCCTTTGGCTTTGACATACAAGAAAATTCTAATCTAAGTAAAAAAACTTAAGAAAAATGTTATCAAACAGGATTTATTTTAACATTATAATACATCTAGCATCATCAAAAACTACAGTTAATTATACAGTCACAATAGTTTAGAGGTTAGAGTTATAACTATTGTTTTCACTATTGCTTTCACGAATTAGGCATACGTTTGGCAACCGGACGACTTTGACAGACTCATTCGTTTACGTGTTCGAACTAATCAGACAGCATTGTGTGTCTTTTTAACTAGAATAAAATGAGAGCGAATATTTTGTCTGATTCTAAAACGAATTTACAAATTGCGGCAGGCAATACATTAAACATCTTGATGACGTATGTAGAAAAAAACTTTGAATAGACTATATCTGTACTTTATTACATGTGGACTTAAAAAGCACAACGAATTATACTCACTGACATCTATTCTCCATATATATTGTAACGTTTGGGTTGCTTGTTTGTTATAATAGCAAGTATTACAATATCACTAGTAAATGTAGTTATGGTGATATTTTCCACTTTCCATTGATATATCACATGCGCAAGGTATTTAGAGAATGGGTTACAATACACAGCCTTCCACATATATCTGCTTTAATTTATTTTATTCTAAATTACTTCTGTGTGCGTAAAGGCTACCTCAAAATGAGGTGTAGGTGTTTAAGAGATCTAGATAAAAACTAGTGATCGCCTTATGCTAGAAATTCGATTACATGTATGTTATAAATATAAATACAAAATAATAAATGAATTAACATATGTTTATATATTAAAATAGAGAATATATCAATAAAACAATTTTAAAATTCATATTTGACTTTAGCATGTATATTAAAAAATAACGAACACAATTAGGTAATTGAAACTAGTCCTACAAAGTATGCTAATTATGTAGTTAGTGTTTATTCCTTCAGTTCATTTTAACTCCTGCATATTTTCATTACTTCATTTATGTATTCATATAATCTTTATCTTTGATACATATTTCTCACCTAAAATATATATTACAAAAACAATAAATACATAAGGCTGATGAAAATTTTAATAAATTGAATAAATAAATTAAAATTTAAATAATATATTTTTTCCTATATTTTTGCATTGCTATTTATTTCACTCTTCGATCTTCCTTTGCAAATACTTCATCTTTAATTTGTCTTCTATGGATTTCCTTTATCTATTTTGTTTTATTTCCCCCGTCCAACTAACAACTCACCAACAAATGAGAAATTAAAATTCTATTTATAGAGACTACTTTATAACTGTTAATGTTCTATGCAATATTCATTTTAACTCTTGATGTACAAATTTATTGTATTTATTATCTGCAATGTTTGGTTAGTGATTTGTTAAGAAATATATCTACTGATGAAACCTTGTGAGAAAATTCTTCGCCGTCACAACGGCTATGGACTAGGTTTGTTTATATATTTTGTGTCACCGATCGAACGTCTATTCATGATTGCTTGATTGGAATATATTTAAGTTTTTGCTAAGCCGACCTTAATATTGACGAAAAAAAATCAAAATTCTCTCGAAATTGTTTTTTTTTTCATTTTCATTCAGCAATCAAGTAAAAATAACTGTTCAATATTACTAAACTGACTTAATTGATGGATCTAATAAAATATATAGCAAAATGTGTTATATATATATGGCGAGTTTTAAAAATGACTATAAAACAGAATGAATTTTTTGAAATTCAATATACTATTTTCAATAAAAAATCATTGCTCTCGAAAAGAAACTAAAAATAACTCGTTTGATTTTGTTTCAAAGTCTTACTATTTTTTGATTGCAGTAGGAAGAAGATACTAAGCATTTAGTGAAATTCGATGGGAACTTAGAACCTACCAACTAGTTATTATTGATTATTAAATTCGTCTCTAGCGGTGTATTAATCATGCAAAAATTATTGAAACAACAATTAATGGACCTATGGATGTATGGACTCTCAAATATTAAGCTATGAATTTCTTTAAAATTTTGCTTAAGCTATTTAAAAGATTTATTCAAGATTTTTTATAAACGAATTCATATTCTTTAATATTAAAATAAATTGCCATGTCATATTTCTCCTTAAACTACTTAAATTAGAACACACTCTTACCAACATGTCTGAGCATTATACCGATTATCATTAATTATGTACTATTTACACAACAATTCTCTTCAACCGCATCAGAATTATCTAAATATGCTATCAATCTCATACTCGACGTAATCAATCAACAAATATTTGAGACATTTTTAAATTGCTTAATAATTCATCGTGTATTTGTTATACTGTCATCTGCTTGTTATAATACCGTAAGTATAACATTGTTTTTGTCCTCAAAACATAATCATTAATAATCAATGTATTTTAGATGAAGAATCTGGTATTTATCTTCCTAGCTGTTGTATTTTATGTAAATGCAAGGGTAACTTACCCGAATGTATACAAACCAATTCAGACTCTCGAGCTCACCTCAGACGAAGATGTTGGCGATCCTCTAATATTAACTCCTTTGTTAAAAGAAAATAAAATTGAAGAAGCACGACAAAAATCCACTGTAAACATAACTGGCTTCGAAACCGTCGAAAGTTATTCCGGATTCTTTACGGTTGACGAAAATTTCGATTCCAACCTATTTTTCTGGTTTTTCCCATCTGAAAATGATTTTCAAAATGATCCAGTACTTTTATGGCTGCAAGGTAACGAAATCTATTGATTTAGTAACAATACTATAACAATATACTATATAGAAATTCTCGGATAATTGTGGGTTGTCTAACCGTTAAACAGACTTCTTAAAATATCAGCAACTATCACGGCATTTTTATTTTTAAAATATATTTTTTATAAAAATAGATCAAATGCAACAATAGATCAAATGAAATGATAATTCCGTAACCAATAATTCATAATTTGTAGAAAACCATGACCATTCTTCTTTAAGAGATTAATTTCTAGGAGTCCTGATATCTGATTATTCAGTTTTAATCGCTTTTCTCTTTTTACACTTATATTACCATCGAAGTAAATATGTATAGAAAGAACTTGGAAGAAAAAACAATGAATGATTAAGTTCATATTGAGAGTACAAATAATTTCTTTCATACAAATAAATGTCGGTGGCTAGACACTAATCTTTCTCATATTTCTAGCAGACTTCTCGTCTTTTTGGGATTATATGATCATAACGTGAATTTGTTTCATCGACAAATACTCTCACTTGTCAGAAAATCAATCTTATCAGATATTTCTACTATAAATCAACGTTCATCCACTATAGATAAATTTAAGTTCAATTACAGAAACCATCCACAAATGACACTTATTGGATTCAAAAACATGAGACAGGTATATCTTTATATACAATTGCTAATATTTCAAGACCATGTTGTTGGCATAGCATAGTCCAATGTAGAACATAGCGTTTTATATAGCCCATGGTAATCTTTACCAAAACATTTAATATCAAGAAAAATCCAGCATATCAACGTAGATAATAATTGTATCCACCATAATTAATCATTTTTGCTCAATTATAAGATTTATAAGAATTATAAGATGATATTCCAATTTCCCTAGATTTTTGAAATATATTTCAAATTTCAGGTGGACCTGGAGCATCAAGTTTATACGCACTCTTCTGCGAGAATGGACCACTCATAGTATTAAATGGAGACCAATTAAGTCTAAGAGAATATTCGTGGACGAAGAATCACTCTGTGCTCTATATTGATAACCCTGCAGGTACTGGTTTTAGTTTTACCAATGGTGGTTACGCCCAAAACGAAACAAAAGTAGGAGAAGATTTATATCAAGCATTAGTTCAGTTCTTCACCCTATTTCCCGAAATTGCGGAAAATCCATTTTTCGTTACTGGGGAATCATATGCCGGTAAATATATTCCCGCGATAGGTTACGCGATATACCTACACAGAAACACGGAAGATATTCAAATAAACTTAAAAGGATTGCTTATTGGGGATGGTTTGACGGATCCCGAGAATCAGATTTCAGAATATGGCAACTATTTATATGAATTAGGTTTCATTGATCAAAACGGAAAGGAAGAATTTATAAAATACCAAAATGAAACGATTCAGTATATTCAACAAAAGGATTTCCTAAAGGCTTTTGATACTTTTGATATTTTATTAAATGGAGACTTCACATCACCAACAGTCTTTCAAAACCTCACTGGATTTTCCTCATATTTTAACTATCTTTATAGACCAAGTCCTGATGATGATAATAGTTACGAAGCATTCCTTCAATCAGCGGATGTGCGAAAAGGTATGATTCTCCAAATAAAACATGAAACTTAGAAAAAACTTGTCGATTTGTTCTAGCTATTCACGTAGGCAACTTGTCGTATTCAAGTGAAAACGTAGAAGAAAACCTTAGAGAAGATTTACTGCAAAGTGTTGCTCCATGGGTTGCTGAACTTCTTTCAAATTACAGAATGTTGTTTTTCAACGGTCAACTGGATATAATCGTAGCTTATCCCCTTACAATTAATTTCCTTAATAACCTGGAATTTAGTGGATCGGATGAATATAAAACAGCACCAAGAAGTATATGGACGGTGGATGATGAAGTTGCGGGTTACGTTAAGGTAGCAGCCAATCTAACTGAAGTTTTAGTAAGAAATTCTGGACACATGGTTCCAATGGATCAGCCTAAATGGGCATATGACTTAGTTTACAAATTTGTAAGGGATATTAGTATAGCTTAAGTTGTTCTGTATGTATTTTACATCATTCAATATAAATAAAAATATATTATCAATAAATATTATTACTTAAAATAAATATTACTTAAAACCATGTCAATTCAGATGACAACCTCAGACAAAAGTGTTAACAAATTTATCTTTGTTCTTCTCTCTTAAAAAGCTCGATTTAATAGTGTTACAAATGTAGCATTAAAATTAGTAGTACCTAAATATTATATAAAACCAAAGACTGACTCAGACACTTTCAGATCTTTGAGTTATGGAAATTGACGCATCGAATTTGGCTTAGTAAAACCATTGGAGATAGATAATTATGTTCCTGATATATCCAGTAGTACTATTTTTTCTAAATTTTCACAATACGTTCTCCAATAGTCATATTTATAGTTCAGACAACATCCTACCCATAGATATAAATTATAAATAGAAAATCATATTCAATAAATATCCAACCAGATACCGCCAATTTAAATACTAATTATTAACAAAATAAAAAATATATCCGAAATGTTCACTTATTAGTTTAATCTGCTCTAATGTCTAATAATAACTTCTTTAGCGTAATATTTCCAATTTAATTAACCATATGGATGAACACCAACGTGATATTGTCTAAGTAATCGGTCCTGCAAGTGATTAGGTTTCTTCGTTGAAACACAAAGTTGACGTGGACATATTTAGAGCTATTTAACTGCATTTTCCATTCTTTTTTTTATTTCAGTTTTTCGTCCATTCGCGGATCTTGAGACAACCATTTGTAATTTTGCTGAAAGTTTAGGCAAATATATATTTTTCCAAAATGATTCGCATCGTCGACAAATGTCCTGAATACTGTTTCATTCGGTAGTTTAGAGCAGATATAGGTCCAAGACACTACCCTGTGAAATTTCAGTCGAAATATATTTGAGTGCTAGTAACTATCCCTTCATGCGACACTCTAATATGTCATTTGAAAATATACAATAGTTTACCGTACAGATGATAGATATATTTTTTTATAAAGTATTATAAAGTAGAACTAATTTTAAAAGTCTAAAGTTAATTTTAAATATATGAGATTCGAGTATTGAGGAGTATTCGAAGAGCTTCGGGACATTCTTGCGAGAGCTTTTTACATTCGAGAAAATGTCAGATAGGGAAATAAATTAAATGAAGCAATTACTTTGTTTCATCGTATACATTAAAATTATTAGTGTATTCAACCTCCCACTTTTACTAACTAAGGACTTATCTTGACTGAGCTTACTCCTTAACGTGGGCTTTGAATCATGATACTCATTGCGCCTATCAACTAATGAGTGACCAACTTTAGAAATCATCCCAGAAGACATCCGTTCTTACCCTGGTACTATGGTTACCTCCGCCCAGATCAAGCAATCACAAACATAAATTTTCAACAGGATCTTAAATCACAGCTACAGTAGACCAATCCTGTCGCCTTAACAATGCGACTACCAAGCCGACGTACAATATTAATTCTATGTTACAATATCAATAGCATTACGGTCAATACAGAAATATTACTGATAAGAATTCAATTAATTAATTAGGCTTTTAATGCATTTAATGCACTTCCTTCTATCATACACCATCAACGATTAATAAAGCAATTAATAATATAGCAAGTTTTAATTTTAAAATAATACATCCTTCAGATATCAACAGAAAGAATAACTCTTGCATTATTGTTTCTTTTCCAAATAATAATGACAATATAGCTTAGACGTAATCTACAAATAGTGTAAATAATACCTTAATACCATTGTTAAATTAATATTAGGATTTTAATTGATGATACTTAATAAATGCGTCAATACGTATAATTTGTTGATAAGATAATGAATATTTTAATTAATATTTTCACCAGGATATTATGTTAATTCTTGGCTAACGGCTTTTATGTGATAAATATTTCATGTTTGTGATAAATGGAAGGGGAAAAACAAATGAATAATTGTTAACAAATGACAAATGACACTGTCGCTCAAATCTAATATAGAAAAACCCTTTATACTGAATAAAATGATGAAAAGGTTGTCTGTTATCCTACCTTCTACCTAAAATACCCCTATAACATAAGCCAAGATAAGCGTTTTTCTAAACGGTGATGTCCTACGGATTGAACTACGGACTGAATGTACGGAACCACAAATTCTAATAATCCACATACTACAAATTCCACTAATTTACTACAGGATTCTTGCTTAACTTCGAAACATTGGTAAGTTTATTCGCCAGTTTGCATTTGGTAATCAAAATCCGAAAAAGGTAATAGTTCGGTTCTGAAAAAGTACAGAGCAGAGGTGAAAAATGTGCTGTGCATAAAGTTCAATATATCAGAAAGAGAACAGTAAATAAAAGGTGGTGGAGGAATACTAAAAATAAATTAAAGTCAATCACAACAGAAAATACGGTAAGATTAGCAAATAGTAAGAAATAACAAACCTAAAACTGCTAAAAAGAGGTTAGAAACGTGACCGCTTGGAGCGTGAACAAGAACGGTGGAATAGGTCCTCTATATTCTTGAACTAGACAGGTCCGTAATAGCGTAATTGATAAAATAATTAAAAAGTATGTTGGGAGATGATCTCCTACGCAATAAATGCAGAGATAAAATAAGGGGATGACACCAACAGTATAAACACAGCAAGAATAAGAAGTCCATTAAAAAGAGAATAATATAGGAAATAATATAGGAAATAAAAACCAATGCAAGGAAATAAGGGAAAAGGAAGAAGAAATGGTAGAATATGTCAAACATTTAATTCACCATAAATTAATATTGGTAAAATCCGGATAGAGCAAAATTATTTATTTTTTGTTATTTAATAACTAGTCGTTTTCGACTAACCTACAATTTATCTTTATGATACCTTAAATCTAGGTAAATAACTAGGAGGATCCATCGGACCTATCTCAGTATCTCCTGAAATAATGTTTATATATGTCACTGCTGTATTTTTTACTTATATGTACCTCACTACAAAACCCTACACAAGATCAGATGGTTTGATTCTTTCGAGTGTCTGTGTCCTGCTTGTGTCCAATTATTTATATTGTCATTGCCTGTTGTAATTTTCGTGTGGCTTCTTCACTATTGTCGCCGACAGCTATAATCGCAGTATCATCAACAAATGTAGCCATCGTAATATTCTCCATTTGTGGTATATCACAAGTGTAGAGTAGATAAAGCATTGGCCCCAGTACGCTTCCTTGTGGTATACCTGCTTTAGCTTCTTTTTTTGTAGAGTAAGCTTCTTCTTGTTTAACTCTAAACATTCTGGCTGTAATATACGATAATTTCAGTAGTTCAGTGTGTTGTTTTGGTAACATTTTCTGTAGTTTATGAATAAAGCCTTCATGCCAAACCTTATCGAAGGATTACTTTTTTACTCTCGTAGGCTTTTTCAATAACATCTCTTATTCTGTGGACCTGATCAATTTTCAATGCTTGTTAACAAATCCAAACTGGTGTATTGATATTAGGTTTTTCTCTATATGATCGGTTTTATTCTTTTCAACAGGAGTTTTTCAAAAACCTTAGGTATTACTGGCAGCAGTGTCTATAGGTCTATAGGCTTTTATTTCATTTGGTGACTTTCCAGGTTTTGGGATCATTATAATTTCCGCCATCTTCCAAATGGTTGGGACATGTTTTAACCTAAATACTGTATTGATCAAGTTAGTGAGTTTTATAATTCCCTTCCTTGGTATCTTTTACAGTAATAATCCTGTTATTAAATCATAACCTGGTGATTTCTTGATTAATGTCAGTTTTAATAACTTTGGTTAGTTCTTTTTCGGCGTGACTAATTCAATCACCAAATTTTCAGCTTCTATGTGCAGCAGATTATATTTAATATTAGTTTCGTTTGGTTTGAAAGTTTTTCTAGATATTCTACAAATGCTTCTGCTTTCTGGTGATTGTCACGAGCCCAATTCCCACAAAGGTCTCTTATAAGTGGACTGTGTAGACATAAGCGCTTTAGATATTTCGTGGCTTTCCAGAATGAATAATTAATTTCTTTATCATCTGTTAAATTTCTCAGATAGTCATTTATGTTTAATTTTCAGTATTTTCCTTTTCAGCCTTTGGGTTATATTGTTTAAAGTATTTTTATTTTCAGGTGTTATATTTTCTTCACATCTTTTGGATAATTAATTCGTTTAATTGTACTCTTAATTTCTGGTGTATTATTCCAAGAAGATTGTTGGATATCTACTACGAATTTTTCTGTTTCAAAATTTAATTGTTCAGTTGTCTTGAGGGGTACATTTAGTTGAATTAGTTTGTTGAATTCTTCAGCAAATCCTTCCCAATCTGTTCTCTTGTTTGTTACCATTGGGTTTCTTTCTTTTCCTATTATATTTTCGCTCAATGTCAGAATCACAAGCCTATGATCTGAACTTAGCTCAAATGTTTCTTCGACTTTTATATAGTTGGATGTTATATTTCTTACTATGAAAAAATCTAAGAGGTCTGGGGTTTTCTCTTAATCAGTCGGCCAATAAGTTGGTTTTCCAGTTGACATGTAACTATATTTTAGTTCAGCAGCTGCTTTATGTAGTTTATTGCATTTAATTGTTGTCATTCTGGATCCCCATCTTGTATTTTTTGCATTGAAGTCAACTCCAATTAATGAATTTTTCTCCCAAGTTGTTTAGGACATACAAGTAATTTTAATTTTTTTAAATTATATCTTGGAGAACAATAAATTGCTGCTATTATAACCCTGTATCTGCTTGATTTTACAGTGACTGCCGTTACCTGTTTTTCTGCTGTACTAAGCCCAAGTCTTGCCCTGTTAACTGGATGTATGGTATGATAAAATTTATATCTGCTAAATTGTATGATTTTAGAATTATTTTATCAAATCAATTATTTAATCAAATTTCTGATATTAGGCAAATATCTATTTTTGCATATCTAGGAATACTTCTAGGTTAGCGTAATGTTGCTGGATTCCATTAGCATTCCAAATTGCTATTCAAATATCTTTCTTTGCCATTTCTGGTTCTTGGGGCCACAGGCCTAATGATTCTCAATTCTGGTTTTACAATTCTTTTGGAAAAATAGTCAATCATGTTTTCCTGTCTGTGCAATTATATGTATATATATATATATATATATATATATATATATATATATATATATATATATTTATATCAAAATCACAGCAAATTAACATTTAACAGTAAAAATGCCAGCTGCTAATGCTAAAATGTTAAGAATGTTCACTAAAGAAATTTACTGACAAGAATGGGCCTCCATTATATGGTTCCCGTTCAAAGTAACTGATTATAGACTCAATCTGGTCTATCTGGCTTCTGAATTTTCAATCAGAGTAATAATAAGTAGCGCTTTAGTGTATTAAAGAAAGCAAAGCATTAAAATAATATTTGCCTGTTTGTATCTTTTTATAACTATTGTTTTGAAGAATTTTGTATCCATTTGGCAATCGTTCGAACTTATCACATAGCATTCCGTCTCTTTTTAACTAGAATAAAATGAGAAGGAAACTATTCTAAAACGCATTTACAAATTGCGGCAGGCAGTATATCAATCATCTAGATGACGTATATACAAAACTACTTTAGATAAACTGTATATAAAAATGAATTTTTATTCGTTAGTTACACTAAAACTCGAGAAAGGATAAACCGATTTGGTTAATTTTGATTTAAAATATTTCTGAATGTTCAGGGAAGGTTTATACAGCGATAAAAATAGTAAAATGAATAGTTTTGTATTATAAGATACAAGAGGTTTCTGCGACTGTCATTAATGGTTTCACTGTCACAAAGGATCTATGTTTCTGTTGGGTGTCAAATATTTATAGGTGCATTCGGAAAGTTATTTTGAGACTAAAAGTTTTGAATACTGATTGTTGAAAACACTTGTTCAAACTGACTGTTTTCAACACTGAAATTTCAGATTCAAGGACAAATTTATCACTTACTAGAAGCTCTGTTACCACAAACAGATGCAGATTAATTCTACTAGAAATATATTTTATGAGCAATTTTCATGCAGAAATTGATAAGCGTCACGCAAGTAGTTACAATTGTGAAGAAGAACAGTGAAACGAACTGTTGCCTGAGAACTGCAAAATGACATCATCAAAACGACAATTTAATCAAAATGTACAAAATAGCATTCGATGGGGTACCATCTCACAACGATAATATCATCATTACACCTGAAGAACACTTACCAGTAAGCAGTAGTGTTTTCAACTAGTGTTTCTGTTTCCATACAAACTCCTTCGACAAATTAGTAATGAATGTTCGAACAAACAAACAAGTCAATGCACACAAGCAACAAACGACAACGTTTCTACAATATCTGTTGTAAACCATTTAATATTAATTTATCTATTGTCCAGTATTTTTTTATTGCCTCTTACATTAGATATGCTTAATTTACAAATTAATTTATTACTACCATTCTGTTGTGCTTGAATCAACACACAAATAAGATGAGTACGGAATAAATACATCAGTATATATTTCCCAAATTTCAATAAAAACATTTCTTTTTAGGTGAATTCGTCAACAGAAAAAAATGTTTCGATTTATTTTTATAGCCATACTGTTAGTTACCCTCATTCTTGATACTAAATCCCGTTCGTTTATTTCAAAAGTCTATCCTAAATTCAAACAAAGTCAGTCAAAAATTGGAGAATTTCCTGGTGTACCAATTATCCTCACTCCCCTTACTGAGAGTGGTAAAATTGATGATGCACGAGATGCTTCCCAAATCCATTTTAATGGATTTTTGGGAAAAACAAGTTTCTCCTCTCAGTAAGCGGACGAGGAGGTTTAATTCAACGAAAATCGACCAAATTGCTATTATTATTGTTAAAACAAAATTGAAAGACAAATGTAGATGATACGGGATTCAACAGGTCAATAGAAAAGTCCCCAGCCTGACACATAGATGGCGCTACTAGGATTAAATCTATATGTTTTTAGTTAGCCCTAAACCTTCAAAGGATGCATGTATAAATTTGACAGCTGTTGGACCATTAGTTTATGTGAATTATAGCATTTTGAGTGAAGCAACTTTTGGTATTGAGAAAAATATTGATAAAAAGGAATTTCACATGTTGATAAAATATTACTTTTTTAAAGGAAAAAATACAGTTGAATATATGACAATGGATGAAGTCATCTGAGTGGACTGCACACGATGAACCCGCCCCAAAGCGTGGGAAAACTCAACAGTCGGCTGGCAAGGTTAAGGCGTCTGTATTTTGTGATATGCGCATGGAATAATGTTCATTAACTACCTTGAAAAAGAAAGGACCATCAACAACGACTATTACATAGCGTTATTGGACCATTTGAATGACGAAAACGGCCGCATTTAAAGAAAAAGAAAGTGCTGCTTCACCAAGATAATGCACCGTGCCACAAGTCAGTGAAAACGATGGCAAAAATACATGAATTGGGCTTCGAAGTGCTTCCTTATCCACTCTATTCTCCAGATCTGGCCCCCAGCCACTATTTCCTGTTATCAGATCTCAAAATAAGAAAGAAGAAGAAATTTTCGTCTAATGAAGAGGCGATCGCCAAAACTGAGGCCTATTTTGAAGCAAGGGACAACCCCACCAAGGTGAGTCACCCTTGAAAGGAATTATGTTAGACTATGTTAAAAACAACTAATTTTGCCAAAAAAATGTGTCTTATTATGATAGGCCGGGAACTTTTCAATTGACCTGTTATATACCATTCTTTCCCTAATCCCTGACCATAATTCATTAGGAGCAAATTTCTAAAAAAATACTTAATTTTTAAAACCCTTTTTCAATCATTTTAAAATAAAAAATGTGTCTTATATCTCATATCAATCGCCTTGCTAACTTTTTCCATACAGCGCATGAACATATTAATTCAGAAATAATAGAGTTTATCACTACTAGCCGTCGGTCATCAAATAACTCAGTAAACAGTTTAAATCAAATCGCTGCTGGTTCAAGCTCTATTTTAAACGTATAAATAAAACTGTAAGTAACATTATTTAATTTTACTTTTACTTTATTCAACCATATTTAATGTAGTAAAGAATAGAAACCTTTATTAATAGAAATTGTTTTAGTTCGAAAGTTGTGATATTTTATAGTTTTAAGATATTTTATGATGTTATATTGACTTCGATGATAGAAAAATATTATAGGTTAATGTAACAAAACTATGTCTCAAAGTGTGCATCAAAATAAACCATGTCACAAGGCAATGTATATACATAAATTAGTAGTATAAATAATGCATATATATATAATTATAATATATTTTACATAAACTATTTTAATTTGATTTTTAATAGTGATCGTGTGAGTCGTATATATTTGTTTGTGTTCATATTAAGAATTTATACAAAACAGAAAATATACTTACACAAAAGTATGTTAATAAGGATATAACAGATACAAAATAATAATTATAGCATTACTTTAAATGAGTTAAATTGACGCCAAAACAAAATAATCATCCAAATATTTAAGATACATGAAATGTAATTGAAGTTGCACTAACATTCGGCATGGTCAGTCGCATAACAATTGAACCAAGGAAGTATGTTAACATAGTTTTATATTTCTGAAAAATATTTTTGTAACTATATAGTAATGATTCGTCAAATAAATATGCAACAAAACTCTCTATGATTACGCCTATAAATTAGTTTTAAAGGATTATTTTAAATTTGAAGCTTTTTGTAAAATATCGGTACAATGTATTTAATTCAAACTTTGTTGTTCATCGATAGCCGTTACTTTCTCCCATTTTTCAAGCATTTTACGTATTACATCTCGAAAGAACGGTTTATCTTTTGAGACTATCCATGAATCGACCCATTTTTTTGGTATCTTAAAAGGAAGTGAAGATCTTTTCAGAAGGATCACCACTTATATGTCAGAACAAGTGGTAATCAGAAGGGGAAATGTCTGCAAAATATGACCCGTCGATTTTATATTTTCAAGTACTTTTCCGCCGGTTTAGTAACATTTGATAGGGTTTTATCATGCTGAAGAATTACATTATTGTGTCTTTACTCGCTCAAAATTCAGACATTCAACGCACTGAAAACATTTCTTGTTCACACTTCGACGAAATGACACACTGAAAAGTGACACATGTCAGTGAATCTTCAAAAGTTTGTCACTGCTATAGGACTGGTACCGTACGGTTGCGGGTATACCAGCAAGACTACATCCTCTCTTTCAAATTTATTATTGCAATTTCTTAACACTTCTATATAACCTTGACCTTGACATAATATCCTGTCCATCCTTCCGTCGACCGCATGTAGTATTTAGTATCGAAAATAAGTTTTTATTCAACTAGTGTTTTCTGTTCCCATACAAATTCCTTCGACAAATTAGTAATGAATGTTCGAACAAACAAACAAACACAAGCAACAATCGACAACACTTCTACAATATCTGCTGTAAACCATTTAAAATTAATTTATCTTTTACCCAGTATTTTTTTATTATCTCTTACATTAGATATGCTTAATTTACAAATTAATTTATTACTACCATTCTGTTGTGCTTGAATCAACACACAAATAAGACGAGTGCGGAATAAATACATCAGTATATATTTCCCAAATTTCAATAAAAACATTTCTTTTTAGGTGAAATCATCAACAGAAAAAATGTTCCGATTTATTTTTATAGCCATACTGTTAGTTACCCTCATTCTTGATACTGAATCCCGTTCGTTTATTTCAAAAGTCTATCCTAAATTCAAACAAAGTCAACCAGAAATTGGAGAATTTCCTGGTGTACCAGTTATCCTCACTCCCCTCATTGAGAGTGGTAAAATTTATGATGCACGACTTGCTTCCCAAGTCCAATTTAATGGATTTTTGGGAAAAACAAGTTTCTCAGGTAATCTTTTAATTAAGCAGTATTATATTTAAGGAAATTATACATTTATACTTTTTATGAGTAGGTTACTTCACGGTGGATAAAACCTACGAATCGAATTTATTCTTTTGGTACTTTCCATGCGAAACGGGCGATAAAGATGCTCCTTTATTATTATGGTTACAAGGTGGTCCAGGTGCTACAAGTTTAATAGGTAATGTTATAACTTAAGATTACTTAATTATGTTACTCATTTTTCATTGTAAATTTGTAAAATATTAGGTGCTTGCATGAAAACTGATTATTTTTCAACTTTAAAAATGCATTTATTGTGAAAAATGACTTTGGTTTCACAGTGATCCAATCATCGAACCATTCTCTTTGGCGTTTCGAAATCTTATGCCAGACAAATTTTGCTGCATCGATCTGAACAAGTGGTAAATAGAAGGCGTTAATCTGGTGTCATTTGAGCTGAAATAGTGCATCCTCCACAACCGTTGCAACGGGTGGCCGTACCAGATGCAGATCATCAATTCTTACAAATATATTTTATGGACAATCCGGAGGCAGAAATTGATTTTAGAAACGTTTCTTCACCAAAACAACTCACAATTTCATCAAAATTTTTAAAATAGCCTTGGACGGAATGCCATCTGACTGCCATAGACATGTATATTTTATCGTCGTTAAACCTGACAAGACACTTACCAGTGAGCGCACGAGGAGGATTAATTCGCCGACAATCGACCAAATGGCTACTATGTCAGAGAGAATTAGCAAGATAGATATAGATGATACGAAGTACACCGAGTCATCTAATATATACATAAAATACCTCCTCTATAAGTTTTAGTGTTCTAATGCTATAACGAGTTTTTATTTATTAAACACGAATATATATAGACTAAAGTATCAAAGTTTTCATTTAAATCGATCCGCAAGTCCCAAATAATATTCATTTTTGTGTACTTTAAAACAGCACAACCATATACCATTTGATTACATTAATATTGAGCGCAGGAATTTTATTTTCTCTTTTGCCAGGACAAAACCTGTCTAATTCTGGCAATAGTTTACCTAAGCATTAAAGTCATAAGGTATCATGTTGAGTATAAATACATCTTGGACTATATTTTATTTGGAATTTCTCAATTTAATCATCTATCCATTTTCGCACTTCTAGAAAGTGTTTTATATGCTGCCATTTATTATGAATATTATAAAGTGTATCTTACACAACTCTTGCAACGTATGGCCGAGCTCTATCATGCAAAAGAATGGCTTCTGTTACTCGTTATTGCTGGTCGTCTTACAATATATTCAAATGATATCGTTAAACGTACGTAGTAACTGCTTTTTTTGGCTTTATCGCCACATAATGCACTGTGCCTTGCTGATATGCACACCAAAACATAAATATTCTGTTTCGGTGTCGATGTAGATTGGATTAATCCATTCAATAACTTTCTATGTTTAAGATTGTCGTAATAGATCCACTTGTCATCACCAGTCGTAATAGTCACAAAAAACACTTCTTTTTACCGGAAAAGCAACGACAACATCTAGAAACAGTTGATTCATCAACCAATAAGGTTTGTGAAAGTTCTTTGAAAATTTGAACTGGAATTTCGACCAATGCATCTTTCATTTTCAATTCATTGTCTTTAAATTATTTGGTACTGTGGGCTGCTCTTTGTTGTTGTCATCAAAAATGCCACTTTTCAAGTATTGAAACTAAAATAGACAACAGGGATCACTACAAAGCAGCATCACCATAAGCTTTTATAAGTGTTTGATGGGGTTCGGCAGCAGATTTATTCAAATCAAACAACAAAAATAATGAATGTCCAAATTGTAATTTTTGAGCGTTCCTTCATTAACGTCCATATACACTGAATAACTCAATATCACTAAATGTAAAAAGTGTTATTTTATATAGAGAAAAGTCAAAACCGTCAAATTTAACAGTTACATTGATACTTGCATTAATTTTATCTTGTAACATATATAAATACTCGTGTTATTTAAAAATCCTTAAATAGTTTATACTTACGTAGTATTTCCTTCAGGCATTTTCGTTGAAAATGGACCGTTTGAAACCAAATTTGAACACGGATTAAGAGAAAGAACTACTTCCTGGACAAAAAAACATTCCGTTATTTATATCGATAATCCCGTTGGTACCGGTTACAGTTTTACTACAGGTAAGTTCTCATTTTCGTGTTCATCTTTTACTATTATTTATTTATTACATCGTTTCCGACTAACTTATAATTTGTCCTTAGAATAACTTTAATCTAGGTGTATCCATCAACTCTATCTTAGTTTGGTCCAATAATACTTGTGTATTAACATTGTTGTTTTACACTACACTACACAAGATCAAATGGTTTGATTCTTTTGAGTCTGTGTCTTGTTCTGGTGTTATCCAAGAGTTGTATTACTTTGATATTAGCATGGGAATGAAGTCTCTCCTCATGTTTCCTTACGACTCCTGTCCAGTAGTCCTGTAGTATCTGGGTGCACCTACAATAGTTATTCTTGAACTTTATTCTGGAAAACTTGTGTTTATATTACTTTTCGCGTAATATCCTCACAATCGAATTCTTTATGGCCGTATAGCTTTCAATACTTTTGTATATATAGCAATTATACCTTGAATAGTATATTCAAAGTTTTTTTAGTAACGCATCATGGATATTTGTGACGTCGAAATATTGCAATATTGCCGCACCAACTCTGAGTTTTAGTTCAGTTTGACTTTGACATACAAGAAAATTCTAATCTAAATAAAATAATTCGACAACAACAAAAAAAGTGTTATCAAATATAATTTATTTTAACATTATAGTACATCTAACATATACATCAACATACAATCGAATGCTATTGTAACTTTTACCTTTTTCCATCAATTTTTATTGTCTTTACACTTTTTTTATTACTGTCGTGCCAGGAGTGCCACAATGAACCATTTTGAGACATCCAAATTTCATCAAGATACACAAATTCAAATAGTTTATCTTCCTCGGTCTTATTTTATGCCTTTAAAAATTGAATTATTTTTAAGGTAATGTCTGGAAGATCCATTAAACCTCTCCGAGGGTTTAATTAAGGCAAATATAGCCATCGTGATATTTTCCTTTTGGGTGTTTCATATACGTACAGTAGTTACAAAGTTACATACATACAAAGTATTGGCCCTAAGATTCTCCCTTGAGGTACACCTCTTTTAGCTACTTTTATTGTAGATTCTGAATGTGATGTAATATTTTAATAATTTAGTGTGTTGTTTCAGTAACATTTTCCGTGATGCCATACCTTATCGAAGGCTGGTGCTATTTCTAAGAATATAGTTGAACATACCTTTTTTCCTTCATAAGGTTTTTCAATTGCATCTGTTATTCTATGCACCTGATCAATTGTTGAATACTCGTTAAAAGACCCAAACTGGTATGTAGGTATTAATTTTTTTCTCCATTTTTTTTGTTAATAGCTTATATAACTACTAATTTTAAATTTTTCATATATGACTAAACTTTATAGTAGAATCTTGAACAGGGAACTTAAAACTTGTCCTTTCAAGGTTTCAATATTAATCAGAATATTAAAGAGTATAAAAATATATAGATTTTTTCTACATCTTTGGTGTAGCATCCAAAAGTATTGTATTTTTACTTACTCTATTCATCTGAAACCACTAAAAAACATAAATTCTGACATATGAAGGGAATTTATTAATGAATATGGTTAGATTCAATCGTCTATCGATGAACTGTAGAGGCATATAAGCCCTCAGACTTCTTGAAAAAATAATTCTCTTCAATCAGCTGCTGTACGAGATGTTTTTGTCTAAAAACACTTTCTACAAAAATATATTAAACAGAAATATCTAATTCATAAATAATTATGAGAATGAAGCTGGTGCCTTCATTAAATATTCCAAGTATTACGACTGAACAATCTTTGAATTATTTGTAATAAAAATACGCAAATGAAATACTAATACATATTTAGTATTTGTAATTCAATTACTTCTTAAAAATGTAATCAAAGTCAAAGTTTCAAAGGTCCATTAATTAAGTTTATTAATACGAATGTTGTTACTAATTAGGGCAAGTATTATTACTAGGGAAAACTTCTGCCTACTTTAGGGCTGCAAGCTTGTAATTTGATGCATTTTACTGTAATTGCATCATAACTTAAAGGGAGCCTAGAGAGAACATTTGATGTAATTTTAAACTGTCATCTAAAATAAAGGGAGCCATATTATTCTAGCTCTAGTTACAAAAGTTCTAGTTCTAAGCCTTAATATTCTCAAATTCCATCAGCTCGTGGTTTACTACAGAGCTAAAAAGCATCGCTTCAACATTAGAATATTCAAATTCTAGGAATCTACGGCCGGCCTTTGGTGTCAGTACACCTCTAACGAGCTGTAAGCTTCTGCCTAAGCTCCAACGAACTATGTTCAGGGACGCTCAGAACGGTTGGAGATCCAAAGTCAAGCAGTCTTCTTTTATTGATATTTTGTTTGATTCTTGTTAACTGGGCACATATTGATAGTTTAAATTCAATTCAGAACAAATGGTAGTACAAAAATATTACTATATTAATATTAAAGATAACAAAAATCTACTGAAGCTAACTGCTAACTCTTTATTTTTAGGTGGATATGCTCAAAACCAAACTATAGTCGGCGAACACATTTATAGAGCACTTAAACAATTTTTTACGGTATTCCCCGAGGAGAAAAAGAAAGATTTCTACATTACCGGAGAATCTTACGCAGGAAAATATATTCCTGCCGTCGCCTACACAATTTATCAAAAAAATTCAGGTCAAAATGAAACAATTAACTTAAAAGGCTTGGCGATCGGAGATGGCTTCTGCGACCCCATTAACCAGTTGGAATATGCTGACTATTTGTATCAAATAGGATTGTATGATGCTTCAACTAGAGATAATATAAAAAATCTAGAAAAACAGGGATTACAAATGATACAGAATAAACAGTTCGCTGAGGCGGCCCGTTTCTTTGATTCTTTGATGGACGGTGATTTTTCCAACACTACAAAATTTAAGAATGCCACTGGTTTCGATAACTACGATAATTTCTTGTACCCCATTGATCCTCTCAACACTGGCATGGAACTTATGGCGAAGTATATTGTGCAGGATGACGTTAGAGCTGCTATTCATGTAGGAAACGCAACGTTTAATGAAGATAGCGCAGTAGAAGAGAACCTACTGGAGGATTTAATGCAAAGCGTCACTCCATGGATAACGGAGCTTTTAAAGCATTATAAAATTTTGTTTTACAATGGCCAGCTGGATATTATTGTAGGATATCCGTTGACAGTCAACTTTTTAAATCATCTTGATTTTAATGCAGCAACAGAGTATCAGACCGCCACTAGGCATCAATGGATAGTTGATAGTAAAATTGCAGGATACGTGAAACAAGCAGGAAACTTAACGGAAATCTTAGTCCGAAATGCTGGGCATATGGTTCCGGCTGATCAGCCTGAATGGGCGTTGGATATGATCACTCGATTTAGTCATGGTAAACCTTTTTATTAAATTGTAATGTACATTACGCTGTGAACAATATTTAAAGATCTATAATCTTAAACTTAACATTTAGCAATATAATAATCTAATAAAAGATAGACTCGTCCACTCATAAAAGTGAAACATGTTATATACTTACTGTTGATACTTATATACTGTAATATTAGATAGAATTAATCGGACTAATAAAATAAATATATTGAAAAATGAAATAGTTTCACTCCCTAGTTTTATTAAATATTTATAATTCGTTGCTTTATTTGAATATACTTCATAACGCTATTCTTGAAAGGACATTATATACTGAAAAATTAGCTTAAATAATAATATATTAATATATTTATAATTCTATTTATAAGAAGAATAAATGTACATATCCAAATTAAAAATAGACTATGGGAACAACACTAACAAAATATTATTAATGCTTGTCTTCTATTACATAAGTAATCCTTATCTTCAATGTTATACTGAAGTATCAAACTTATAATGAAATGTCTGTAATATTATTGTTGAAAGCGTTAAGCATTATAAGTAGCGTTGGGAACTATCAACTGAAAACGGTCGATAGTCGCAAAACAGTCGATAGTCAAAGAACTAGCGAACGAAAATAGTAATTATTATATTCAGTCAAATGAACGCTTCGACTGTTTATTTCCATTCCTGATGTCAGGCGAAAACGTACGAAATCTTTTCTGTGTAAATTTTGAGAGAAAAAGGACGGAGATAATTGCTTCGAACAGTTAATTTTATATGTGCTTATGTTTTCCAACGGTAGTATAATAGAGACGGAAATAATCCTTCACGTACTAACTTTAAAAAAGCAAAGGAAAAAAATTACCAAATACTATTTACATGCAATGAATAATTTCATTTTAAAGGAAGTAGAATTTCTTTTTTATTAGAATGTTCTGAGGATCTGTAAAAAGGAATGGAATAATAACCCCACAAATGTTTTATCGTATATTAATATGTTAATTGCTATTTTTAAATAGCATACTATAATAAATATTAATGATGCAATAGAACTTAAACAAAACCTAAAAACTAAAGATGTTCAAGAACCATAAATACCAAATAAAATTTAAACATATACCTAATCCTAGAAAAAAATAACCCATGAGATAATTAAAAATGATCGCCCAATAACTATTAGAGCTTTTTCAAATAAAATAAATGCTTTACTTAATATTGAACGGAAATATTTTTAATCACTATTCAAAAATATAATATACATGTTCAGCTATTCTCCCATGATAAGATTTCTTCGATTGTTAATAATTTGGCCAGATTAAAAAAAAACTTATTCCGAGGAGATAGATGTTGCAGGTATAGCAGAATATTTTAAATGTAACTGACATAAATCATAGAGTAATAGAGATGCAATTCAATAGGGGACTCTGGCGCAAAATTTTGCTTTGCCCCACATCCAGAGGGAGCCATAAAGGGGCCATTCAAGTAATTTGATTGCTCAATTTAAATCTCCATTATAGGCACCTGTAAGAACAATATTTTACTGTGCTTAGTAATGCTTGGTTATTAAATTAAATTCAATTATTATTAATTAATGGTAACAATTATGAACAGAAATGTGACTCCTTCAATTTACCTTTTATATAAGTTTGATTTTGATCCACTTCTATTTGTACATATTCTGAGCTCGTGGTATTATTTTTACCATCACTAAATTGTTCATAAGTACTTAAAGGAAGGTTTAAATGTATCACAAAAATGTCTCACATGGTAACGATCATAAATCTGTTTCATATTTAACCCAACCAGTTTAGGATTTTTAATGTTTTCTACCCATTTTTTAAAAATCGTTTTTTTTTTAACGGAAAACGGTGATGCCTTTCCTCACTATCTGTGCATCCGGGCACATAACACTTTCTGGAACGGGAATGCATTTCAACTACCGACTTGTATATAGTAATAAACTAAAATAATAATTTAATGCTTAATTTAAAAAGCTAACCACACTGTTCTCAATATAGGGCACATTGAAAATGGCGTGCAAAATAAACAAACCATAGAACGAAATGAGCCAATCAGATTCCGTCGCGGCTCTTAGCATAGCTAATAAAACAATATGTTAAACGTAACGACATATACATGTTGGACGTCGCGAAACATTTCGCCCAAATTTCCAATGAAGTTAAATCTCTATTTCTCTATGACATAAATCAAATATCATTTTATGAGCATGCCAAAAATTTAATGGGTTTTCTAAATGCCCAATAAGTGGCATTTCCAGATGCTGCTTTGTAAAGTTGTTGTAGCACCTGATAATAAGTTCTTTCATTTTAGCTAGTTTTTTATCCAAATGTCTTTAGATGAAATACATTTTTTGTTAGTATTTGTGTCTTGAATTTCGAGTTGTAGTACTGTATTTGTATTTTCTGAAGTTAGAATGATTTCGACACCACCTAATTGAAGTAGTCACGTGATTGGAATAATCACATCTCTTTTCTATGGCGGTGTTTACGATTGGGTTATTGGCGGATAATTTTGATTAATTTTGATTTGATTTGTGTTCTGTCAGTTGTTCGCGCTCTGACGGATTTAAAGAAATTTCGGAAGTGCGCATGTGCAGTGTAAACGAATGAAATTTTGGCTGTGTCGACTTTTGGTGCCATCTAATACCTTCTATCATATCCAACATAACAAGTCTATAAAACTGTTAGTAACTTTTTAAATGAAATATATTTTCTCGCAAACATAATCAAAACCTTGTAACTCAAAACATTCAATCCAGCGTTTTTCCATTTTTTAAATTCTTTCTAACGCTTAAATTCATTCGACCTAAAGTTCGCCATCGCCTTCTTCAGGTTTGGAAACAGGAACTAGTCACAAAGGGTAAATCTGGAGAATATGTTTTATGAATATATGTTTTTTTATAACATCTTTATTAGATACGCTTAGTACAATCTTAATTTACAATTAATTTATTGCTACTTTTCCTATGTACTTGGATTAATTAACAAGCAAGACGAGTGCGAGAAAATACATCAGTATGTATTCCTCAATTATAAAATTATAATTATTTATTAATTATTAACTTATAGCTATAGTTTACGCTAAATGTATACACTTTATATAAGTTCGTATGGTTTTGTTCGCTTCAATCTCCTGACATCCTGCGCGCTGTCCAGCAGTTGTATTGCTTCAACGTTAGTATGATTTAGTAATCTTCTTTCGTGTTTCAAGGCGAAATCTTGGATAACTTCGCAAATCCATTTGATTTCCAGGTCATCGTGAAGTTCTTCATTGGTTACATAGCGATAGGCATTGGTAAACAATCGAAGAACCTTGTTTTGACAGCGTTGTATGACTAGTTGATTTGAATTTTTAGTGCAACCGCATATTTGCACCCCATAGGTCCAAATTGGCTTTATAAATGAATTATAGATCAACCTCTTTGATTTTAGATCAAGTTGAGAGTATCTTCCGACTAACCAGTATAGTTGTTTTATTTTGATTCTAATGTGTTTTGCTTTTTATCTAACGTGATGCTTCCAATTTAATCTACCGTCAAGATGGATTCCAAGGTATTTAGCTGATTCTGCTTGAGGAATAGGGCATCTATTGAGTTATATAATTAAGTTTTTATTATTTCGCCTCAGTGCAAAATTAACGTGGACAGATTTGGAGCTATTAAGTTGAATTTTCCAATCTTTCGTCAATTTGTAGATTTTTGACTGCCACTTGCACTTTTTCTATTGCTCGGCAAAGGTTCCAAGAAGTGTTTCATTTGTTGTTGGAATGTCAGCAGTGTAGAGCAGATACAGGAGAGGTCCTAAGACGCTACCTTGTGGAACTCCTGTCGAAATATTTTTAAATGTCGAGAACGCCATTTCGTGCGATACTCTAAATTTTCTTCCGAATAAATATGACTCCAGCAATTGACAATAGTTACGCGGTAACAATTTGCTCAGCTTACAGATTAATCCCAAATGCCAAACCCGATCAAAAGCTTGTGATACATCCAGGAATATTGCAGGGCAGTATTTATTTTCCTCAAACGCTCTTTCAATAGCTGCAGTTACTCTGTGCACTTGATGGATTGTTGAATGGTTATTTCGAAAACCAAACTGGAAATCTGGCATTGTTACCAAATGTTTAACACGTTTAAATATCAGTTTCTCAAATAGCTTTAATATTGCAGGCCTGTATAAATAGGCCTGTAAGTTTCGACTTGTTCTGCAGGTTTGTCAGGTTTTTTGAGCATAATTATTTGTGCAACTTTAAAGCATTCCGGGACATGCTTCAGCCATAAACATGCATTAAAAATATATGTCAACATGATGATTGCTTTTCGTGGCAGTTCTTTCAATAATCCAGGTGAAATATCATCTATACCAGGTGCCCTTTTAGGATTGAGGTTATCATTTTCAGTGGCAACTTCCAGTGGAGAAATTAGATTTATATCTACATCGGGTTGATAAACAGTATATGTATCCATGCTAGATTCTATATCATTAGGTTTTCCATAGCGAATAATCTTTGTCTGCTTGTGGGCTTAATTCACTTACATACTTTTGAAAGCAATGCTGTTTATATTCTTTGATCTTTTGATTCGTCTGATTACTAATTCTATTAAAAGTAGTTCGAGTACTTCATATTCTGATTTCTCTCTTGCTATTGGGGTAGCATCTTTTGCAGCTGACCGAGTTTGTTCAGCTATATGTTTGGTTTGTTGCTCAAGATCATTTATAGTTTTAAGTCTTACTTTTAAACTGATTTGTTCCTGCAGTATTAATCTGAATTTGTCCCAGTCAGTATACTTGTTGGTAAGATTAGGCTTTTTTGCTTTTCTTAGGATTGTCGCGCCCAGTGTCAACAATACTGGAGTGTGATCAGATGTTAGATCGCACAAGCTTTCTGTACTAATTTGATTTAACGAGATGCCTTTTGTAATGTAGAAATCCAGCAGGTTTGGGACTTTATTACTGTCTGTGGGCCAGTAAGTAGGTTCGCGCCCTGAATGATAATTACAATTTGTAAGGTTAATGGCTTTGAGTAATTCGTTTCCTTTTCCAGGTGTTATTATTCGTGAACCCCAAGCTGTATGTTTAACATTAAAGTCTCCACCAATAATAAACCTTGGGCCTAATTTTGAAAAGATATCTTTACATTGTTGTTGTATCATTTTATGTCTTGGTGGACAATATATAGCGCCAATATTTATTTTAGCCCCGTTTTTTTCCATACCAATTATCGTAGCTTGTATTTCTTCATTTTTAATATCTTCCTGTTCGAAATGTTGTATATTTTGTTTAATTATTAAAGCTGTTCCGCCTCGAGCCCGTTCATTGGGATGTAGTGTCCAGTAAGCATCATAACCCTGTATTTTAATGTAGCTTTTTTTTTAGAAAAGTGTGTTTCCGATATGAGAGCTATATCTATGTTATTTGTTTTTAAGAATAATTCTAGTTCCCGGATTCTTTGATTTAGTCCGTTTATACAGTCAAGTAAATAATTTATGTCATATATTTTTTTATTATTTTCGTTTTGTGTCATGTCTACGTAGAACAACGGAAAAGTTTTAATTTAGTTTTTCGCCATTTACATTAGTTGTCTTTTTCGCTATAGGCGTGACAGTTACTACTTCGTGCCCGCAAGATCGTAATGCCGATTTAATTTCGTCCTGATTTGTTGTGGACGGTAATCCTCTAATGACTGCTCTATACCACTTATGACTTTTTAACTGATAAGTGTGGTATTCGAGTTTATTGAATGAATTGTTTTTCTTCATCTCAATGAGATGCTTTTTTACATTCCTGTAGTCCGTTTTATTACAAAGGGTTACGTTAATATCATCGTTAGACAAAGCTTTAAACTGCACTCGGTCAGAGACTACTCCCTTTATTTGTGATCTAAATAATTTAAAATTGCCAACATTGCTTACTTTGATCGGAGGGGGCAGAGGGATTTTGTCTTCTTGCTTCTTTTTTTTAATATTTATAGCACTTTTTGCGATTGGCGAAGGCGTCATTTCTGACTTCCTCTTTTTATCCTTCTTGTTTGTTACTTCGATCCAGTCAGACTGTTCCCCTACCTCTAATACTAGTTCGTCTTCATCAGTGTAATAGTCTTCTGCATAATTAGTATGCTTTTTGGTGTATCTTGCGTGTGACCTTGCAGTTGCAAACGGATAGCAGCCATATCCTTAGATAATTGCAACAGTTGTTGGTTCAGAAGCGCGTTATTCGTTCTTATTTATTCGTTTTCTTTCAATAATATATTCAAATCCATGTTGTTGTCCATCATGTTATACTGTTATAATGAAATTTTTTTTTCAGTACCTTTCACTTTTTCCCCTTTCTGGAAAACGTGAAACATCTTTTGTTTGAAAGCACATATTTCCTTCACTTTGGGTTGGCCCTTTCACCGTATCTCATAAAAAATATATAGATGAATTTTTATTTGATATTTACGGAGACTCGTTTTCGAGAATGAAAAAACACGTGTTGACTCTATGAAGGTCGGGACCGAATTTTATGAATATGTACTGATAATTTGTGTGTGTGTATATATCTGTATATTGTCTTCATGGAACAACACTTTTTTCTTCTCTAGATGCTATCGTTTTTGATATTTCAAATCAATATCAAGTTTTCCAAAAGCTCATAATAATAGTAGTGATCGTTTCACAGTTTGCAAAATAATCTGTGCCATAACTCTGTTGGCCGGCAGGCACAACTTAGCCTACTTTGGTGCACGTTTATCCGGAGAAACCCACTATTTTGTTTGCTTCTTCTTCTTCCGGTATTTTGTTCGGATAGCGGCTGAACATCGTCAAACACTCCTTTGAAGAGGTCACACACGTTTGAGATGTCCACAGCTTCAGCCACCTTACATATCGATATCTGATTATCTGATCGTCCAATATCATTGCATCGATTGTACTCTTTTAGACGAACTGAATGTTCTGGAACAAAACAGAACTCAGATAAGCACTTCTTTATCATTAAAATTCGTTGTGCAGAATTCCCATAGTATTTATCACGCCTTTCCTCCGCTTCGGTTATAGTCCTTTTGTACATAAAAAATACCCAGCACACAAAAATAATTTCCAATTTTGTTAGAAATTATTTCCATCCATCCATAAAATTCGAAAGGTTGTGCTCTGTTAATGGCTGTGAAATACAAACTCAATGTGGAGGAACCTTTTCCGTTTGGAATCATACAGTGGACAAACTCAACCAGTTCTGACTCAATTTCAACATCCAGTTTATCGTGGAGATTGAAGACCAACCTTATCTGGCACACCATCCTTCTGGGTTTTTAATCATTCAACAGACCATAATAAAGCAAGATCCGTATTGGCTGATTACTCAGCTGCAAAAGGCATTTTACTCAGAATAGCCTGATTAGGAGTGTCTCAATATCAAAGTTCCCGTCCTGACGATGTAATCTGCAATGACTGCGAAACATCAGCTGGTTTTAGACAACAAACCCGGTTCCGATCTGAAAGTCAATAATACAAAAACTCTAAATGTTTTATTTAATATCTTGAATTAAACATTAACATACCCTCAATTGAAATTTAATCGTTTTTATGTTGTATGTCTGAATTACCTATCATAACCATATTATCTCAAGCAGACAAGTACAATGACTTGAATATAATTTATCGTGAATATAAAATATGAAAAGCATTTGTATATCAAGAACACTTGTAATAATATATACGTTTTATTCCTTTATTAAATTTTAATTATCCCCGCGATAAAATGTTTCACCAATACTAGTAATTACTGTGTTGTTATTAGGTAGTTTGGTTTATATTACCAGTAAGTATTTATGAGTTATATTTTTAAACTGAAACCTAATACTATTATTTTTCTAGCGAATTCGAAAATGAATATTGTATTCTTTATATTTGGACTTTATATAATTAAACAATCTGAAGGTTACTATAAAGATAAGCCTCTGCCACATAGAGAACTTGAAGATGTTGGAGAACCTCTCATACTTACCCCCTACATTGAAAACGGTTCAATAAATGAGGCTCAGCAAAAAGCAAAAGTGACCTACTCGGAACTAACAAAAAATAACCTCACGAGTTATTCCGGTTACTTTACGGTAGACAAGACCTATAACTCCAATTTATTCTTCTGGTTCTTTTTATCCGAAAATAATCCAAGCGAAGATCCAGTAATTCTGTGGTTACAAGGCGGGCCAGGAGCATCCAGTCTTTACGGCTTATTCACCGAAAATGGGCCTTATGAAGTTAATGAAAATCTAGAATTGAGTTACAGAGATTATTCGTGGACAAGAGACCATTCAGTATTATTCATCGATAATCCAGCTGGTACTGGCTTTAGTTTTACCGATAGTGGTTTTGCTCAAAACGAAACCAAAGTTGGGGACGACTTATATAGTGCCCTAGTGCAATTCTTCACGTTATTCCCAGATCTTCAAAATAACGATTTCTATGTCACTGGAGAATCTTATGGAGGAAAATATGTACCAAGCATTTCTTATACTATCCACAAGAATAACCCAGGCGCAGATCTCAAAATTAATCTGCAAGGATTTGCCATTGGAAACCCCCTAAGTGATCCAATAAACCAAGCCGACTATGGCTCTTATATGTATTATCTTGGATTAATAGATTCGAACCTGAAAACAAATTTAAAATCTTTACACGCAATGTTTACCTGTGCGATACGAAGACAAGAATACGAAAAAGCAACTAATTTACTAGAAACTATTAGATCTAAAATGCATAACAGTAACGGTTTACCAAATGTTTACAATCACCAGGCGATAAAAGAAGAGGATCTAGAATATTTTGCTACTTATCTCAGCCAAGATGAACTTAGACCACAAGTGCATGTTGGAAATGTCGAGTATGGTATAAGTAGTGACACTGTATATGATAATTTATTAGCTGATAAATCAAAAAGCATAGCACCATGGATTGAAGAACTTCTTAACAATTACAGAGCGCTGTTTTACAATGGACAATTAGATACAGCAGATCCATATCCTCTGATGGTAAATTTTCTTAAAAAACTATCATTCAACGGACACGATGAGTATCTAGCAGGAGAACGTCAAATTTGGCGAGTTGGTGATGAAATAGCTGGCTATTGGAAAACTGGTGGATATTTAACAGAAGTCCTAGTTCGAGATGCTGGACATATGGTTCCAACATTCCAACCAAAATGGTCTTATGATCTTATCTATAAATTTGTGAGAAATACAACTTTAGATTAAGCATTATAGTTTGCCAAAAATGTTATTTAATATATAAAAAAACTATCTTTCTACAGACTTTTGAATTATTAATTTATATAAGCTTAACTGAATGTTAAAAAATAATATAAAATAAAAATAACTTAAATAAAATTATATTTGTTCACCCAAAATTAATCAAAAACATTAATCCTATACACAATTAAAACAATAATACAGCTTTTGAGATAAATAACATATTCAAAACAAAATTGTACCACTATTACTCTTTGAATCAGGCAGTAATTTTCTTTTAACTGTTCGCGATAACCTTTAGATAGCTTTTAACTTAGCTCCAATTAGTAAGTAAAACTTTACTATACTTATAAACATATAATATATATATTATATATATACATATATATATATATATATATATATATATATATATATATATATATATATATATATATATATATATAATCATTAATATGTTTTAGGTTACAAATAATGAATTTGTTTTATACCTCTATCCTTTGTTGCATAATATACCAGATAGATGATACCATTCAAAGTCCACATAGTGACTCGGATCCATTGATTCTTACTCCTTTAATAGAAAATCATCAGTTTAAAAAAGCTCTTCAATTATCAAAAGTGAAGCTTCCAAACTATCCTAAACTAGTCAGTTACTCTGGATATTTTACAGTTGATAAATATTTTGGTTCAAATTTATTCTTTTGGTTTTTTCCATCAGAACAGAATTTTAATAAAGATCCATTAATATTATGGTTACAAGGTGGGCCAGGCTGGTCAAGTTTAACAGGACTTTTCTTAGAAAATGGGCCTTTTTTAGTAACTAATGAAGGTAAATTAGAGCGAAGAAATATAAGCTGGACCAAGAATCACTCAATATTGTACATAGATCAACCAGTGGGAACAGGATTCAGTTTTACTCATGATGGATATGCTGAAAATCAAACAATTATATCAAAACATTTATGCTCTGCTTTGACACAATTCTTTAAACTATTTCCTGAAATTCAAAAAAATTCATTTTTTATAGCTGGAGAATCATATGCTGGAAAGTATATTCCAGCTCTAGGATACGCTATAAAGCAAAATGAAATTTGTACACACATTAACCTTCAAGGTTTAATTATCGGAAATGGATTAATTGACCCTGAGAATCAAATGGTATATAGTGATTATTTATATAAACTAGGGCTAATTGACGAAAACGAGAGGCAAAATTTTAAAGAATATGAATATAAGATTATAGAAAATATTCAAAAAAGAAAATTTATGCTGGCTAGTAATTTGATGGACCAATTTGCTATAGGATATACAGAAAAGTCAATAATTTTAAATACTACTGGGTTATTATCTCCATATAACTACCTACTAGTAAATAACACAAATGAAACTTGGACCAATTTTATTAACAATGATGGAATCAAGAGAAAAATACATGTGGGCGGAATCAAATTTGATATAAACAAGAAAACTGTTGAGAAGAAATTGTGGCTGGATATACCACATAGTCAAGCAAATATACTGGCACAACTACTTAGCTACTATAGAATTTTATTATATAGTGGTCAAGATGATATTATAGTAGGTTATCCTTCAACAATAAATTTTATTTCAAAATTAAATTTTACTGGAGCCAACGATTATAATAAGTCTGTAAGAAGAATATGGATTATTAATCAGGAAATTAGTGGATACATTAGGTCTGGTGGAAATCTTACTGAAGTTTTAGTAAGAAATGCTGGACATATGGTACCCCTTGATCAGCCAAAATGGTGTTATAACCTAATTTCTAATTTTATAAGGCAATCTCTATGATAAGCAATTTGTTGATATTATATAATCCATCTGACCATATATATATATATTGTTTTACACACATTACTGTTCTAAATAAATAATACATAAACAAAAACATTCATTTATAAATTTGGTTAGATACCAAATCAACAGCTCTTCTTCCCCATATTCCTTTAAATTGGAACTACTAGATTCTGCTAAAATAGAACATAATATCTACTGTCATCTGCTGGGAAATTTAATTTGTTAAGATACTCTGTGGAGCACAAATTGGCTCAAATTCATTGCAGTAAAAATAGTAGAAAATGGCACAACCTCTAAAAAAGTCTTTGAAACAAGTTAAACCCATTTTATCCCTTGACAAAGAAGAAGCTAGAAAAAGGGTATTACATTTATATAAAGCATGGTTTAGACAATTACCTTATATTGGTATGTGAAATATATAACCTCATTTATAGTTTATGTAATATTTGTAATTTTCAGTGAGACGATATGATATTCCAAAAAATGTTGAGCAATGTCGCTCGAAACTCAGGGAGGAATTTACTAAATACGATGATATCAAAGATGTGAGGGTCATCGATATGATGATTATTAAGGTATGGTAAGATTAACTGAAATAATACATTTCTGAATCATTATGTTTTAGGGGCAAATGGAGTTGAAAGAAACTGTAAATGTTTGGAAACAAAAAGGTCACATAATGGCTTATTTCAAAGACACAATTGAGCCTAAACCAACAGATTTTCTTTCAAAATTTTTAACTAGCAAAGATTAATATATGGTATTTAAGAATAAAATATGTAGTACTATAAATATATAGGTAAAATTATATAAGGTACATTTAATATACCCTAAAGGCATATGTACAAAGCTTATGATTTATTAATATAAAATTTTCACAAAGTAAAATATAAAAAGTATTCTAAAACTAAACAAAATTGTTTACAATAATAATCGATTAAAATCATATTCTTCTATTTCCTTTTAAGTAAGGGGAATCTTTTCCTAATAAAAGGTTTTATTTCTTGTAAATCTTGATATCAAGTCAAAAGCCCAAGCAGGTTGATCTGCTGGTACCATATGACCTGCATTTCGGACAAGAACTTCAGTTAAATATCCAGCAGTTTTGACATACCCCGCTAATGTTTTGTTTACATACCATTTATTCCTGAAATAGTTAACAAATATATACACATTTTTTGTAGATACAATTATTACCTTGTAGCAATTTTATATTGATCTGCACCATTAAAATATAAATTCTGAAGGTAGTTTTCTGTTAATGGGTAAGCTACAATAATATCTAATTGCCCATTATAGATTAACACTCTATAATTATTTAAAAGTTCTGACAGCCATGAAGCAATACTTTGCATAACATCATTCATTAAATTTTGCTTAAAAATAATTGACAGTTTTCTTTTTAGCCAATAAAATATAGTTATTTGAAAAACTTACCTCTACTATTTGATTCTCAATGTTAAAGCTAGTATTCCCAACATGAATGCTTTGCCTAACGTCTAATCTTTGTATGTATTTTCCCATAAGCAACAGCTCTGTATTCAATGGATCTACTGGATAGAGATAATTAAAGTAATTGTCAAAACCAGTAATATTTTTAAATATTGAGGTATGGTTATTGGTATCACCATTAAGGAGTTCATCAAAAACTTTAAAAGCTTTTATAAACTGATTATTTTGAATGTAACTGGTTGCTTGTTGTTCATATGATTGAAAAACTTTTCTTCCATTACTATCAATTAAACCTATCTGATAGAGATAATCACTATATTTTAGCTGGTTTATTGGGTCAGTAAGACCATTCCCAATACTCAAGCCTAAAACAAAGTATTTTTAAAGTATTACAGTTAAATATTTAATCTGTTAAGTTACTAAATAAAGAATTTATAATTTAGAAATAATAGCAATATAACATTTTAGTAATTTTATTACCTTGAAGATTAATTTTTAACTGAGGAGGATTTTTAGCATGATTTCTTGAATGTATTATATACGATACAGCAGGAACATATTTGCCACCGTAAGATTCTCCACTTACAAAGAATGGGTTCTTTTGTAGTTTTGGAAATAATGTAAAGAACTGAATTAATGCAGAATATAAATCTTCTCCAACTTTATTTTCAGTTTGTGCATATCCACCTGAAGTAAAACTATAACCAGTTCCTAAAAAGGGTATTAAATATATGTATATTAAGTGTATTAAGTAAGTATATATATATATATATATATATATATATATATATATATATATATATATATATATATATATATATATATATATATATATATATATATATATATATGTATATATATATATATGTATATATATATATATATATATATATATATATATATATATATATATATATATATATATATATGAATATATACTATATTTACCAACGGGATTATCAATATACAGCATATTATGGTTGTGTACCCAGGTATATTGTCTCTCTCTTAGTCCTTTTTTAAACTTAACTGAGAAAGGTCCATTTTCTGTAAAAAGACCAATCATACTGGATGCACCTGGGCCCCCTTGTAACCAGAGAACTACAGGATCATTATCTGAATCAGTAGTGGATGGAAAATACCAAAAAAACATATTTGAGTTATAATCTTTGTCTACAGTTAAATACCCAGAATAACTAGTAAAGTTCTTAAACCCATTAAAAGTAACTAATGAAGCATTTTGAGCTTCTTGAATCTTATTTTGTTCAATCAGGGGAGTTAATATAAGTGGATTTCCTGCGTTACCAGTTATTGCTTCTGAAGGTATCTTGGTGTAAAAATTCGGAAAGGCACTATTTATTATCTTAAAATAATATAGAAGGATAAAACTTAAAAAAGTTTTCATTTTTACACAATAATATAATGGCGACTTAATAGAGATAACTAAGAATTGAGAATATTTTAACAAAAGGTTATCGGAAGTTTACATTATCATATCCAAATACATTACCACAATCTATAGTTTATAAAAATAGGTTATATACTTGGTGAAAGAATCTTCCATAATTAACTAATGCAATGTTTTAGTTGAGTACTTCTTTAGTAACTAAATAATTTTACAAATATTAATTTTATTTGCTAGTCACAATCATTTATTTGTATATTTCAGTTGAGTAGTGTGTGAGTGATATACAAAAATTTTGTAGGGAATAGGAATCATAAAAGTAAAACATTAATAATATATGAAATAAATCAAATTTAAAATATGTTCCGGGTGGCCGCCGAGAGATGGTGCTTTGAAATCGAATGGCTTTTTGACAGTGGTTCCACATATATGCGTAATGTTTTTACATTATAATTTTTTAGTTAAAATAATAACGCTTCTCATTATTTACGGGAAAGAATTTGAATATAATCATTCTACTTGTGCCTAACCTATAAGTTGTTTATTTTTTTGCATTGTAAATTTCTTATTTTCGATCGTTTTTGGATCTGTTTAATTTAATCCCAAAATTGTTCAATATTGCTTATTGCTTATTTTCCTTAGTCTATTTTTCTATTAACTGAAATTACTAACTTAAAGGTTAGTACTAATTGTTTACGGATCGTTGAATCGTATACCTTATTAAATCGTATACCTTATATGTTTTAAGAGTTTTTTTTACTAGATTACTGTTTTATTATTATACTATACATAAATAATTGCAATATAGTTATTATTACATATGTTCTTCTTCATATATCAAATATTTTGAATCGTTATATCATATTGTTTCCTTTACCTTCACCATTTTGTAATGAAAACATTAAATTTGATTACAAAAATATAATTCGAATATGTTTACATCTAAAGGATGGCTTTCTATTTATTAACACGATAGGTTGAAGTCTAGTTATTTAAAACAAGATATTTAAGTTTTTATCTTTTGTTTTGAAATAAGCATATAGTTGTTTAAAAACTTTTTTTATTCAGCTTCTTTTGCTGCAGTTGAAGTACGTGTACATATTAAGGCCGTATCTAGCGAATACGGATAATTTGAACTTTATTAATGCTATAACCAAAGGTTCTTATCGAAAGTAACAATATCTGTAATAGTGTAATATATTGGAGAAAAATTATACTATAGAGATTTAACACAATTAGATTATGAAATAATTTTATAGTAATTCCTCAGTCCAGTAGAGCTTTATACATCTAGTAACAACAAAATGTTTTGTAATCAGATGAAACAGTTTCGAGTTATTCTGACCACACCGCTAGATTTTTTTGAGAAGTCAAAGCAGAGGAGGACCCGATGGCTGAATTTAAAAAATCATTTACTAAATGTGCTTCTTTGATTTATTAAATTGTTTTAAACAGATATTTTATTTTTTATATCCAAAAAAAAAAGTAAAATAGACATTATTACTTTTTTATACTCACACATACAGACAAATTTATTAAATTCGTACCAGCATTGCATTGAAAGGTCCTTGGTCATGTGCATTGCTTCAACGGCAAAATCCGATTTTTTGCATTGTATTGTTATTAGTGATAAAATCTGGATCCATCTTTAAGGTAATCCAAAACTAAAACTATCATGTTTATCCATCAGCATTAACGGCCAACCGGAATATACATGGCTCTAAGCTAATGCTGCGTATTTAGTGGGATCAATTTGATGTCAATGAGGATCGCTATCGATTATAATTGATGCGTTTGAGCCGAGTACTGCGCGAAAGACGGTCGGAATACGACCAAAGACATAAAAATTATAATTCAGCATGTTAACGCTCGATCACAAGTTGCAAAACCGCTGAAAATAAACTTGAGAACATTATTATAATTGAATGATAACAGTTTATGTTTGTTGTCATTTGCCTTATTGAACAGGTTTGTGGTGACTAACGCTGTATTCCAATATCCTCTGAAGCATCAATTAACATATCGGAAACCAAAAGGTGTTGATTGAGCGGTGTTGGATTATATTTTTATTAACTCCCTATTTGGTTCGATGATCATCATTAATTGCCATCATGATAAAGTGTAAAAAGTCGCATACAACTAGTCAAGACGGGAGCTACTTGCGGAACCTAAAACATCAGAAGGAGTTTCAAATCGAAACTACAAATACATTTTACGCATTCCTTAGGCACTAGGATAATTAAATGGTATTGATGTGAATACAATGGAAAATCAAATATCTAAAACAATTGTCGAGTGTGTCACTAAAGTATCTCTATCAGCCCATTATAAATCACAACCCTGAATATTCTAGGAATGTCGAAAACAAGCAAAAATCTAATCGACAATTTGGAAATTACTGCATCCAAACGTGAATATCGAACGTTGTACCCAACGCTTAAGAGACAACGACAGCACTCAGAAAGGAGATGGAGCATCTTGAGCGATGGAGAACGTTCTTCATGCAACTATATTAGCATGTTCCACCATAAGGTTTAGCAAGTCCGCCATCAACTGACATTCTAGAAACTTTATTTTGTGATGGCGATCCAACAATAGACAAATTGCGAACAGAAATAAAGTCATGAAAGTGAGGTAAAAACGCTGGAGTCGATCAAGTTACGACAGAAATGATTAAGTCCGGTGGGGAAACGTTGTTTCAACAGCTGTTCTGCTCACACAAATTTGGCGACCGGAAAGAGCATCGTTAGCATGCAAGAAAGAGATAATTGTAATACATAGATGCTTCAAAATAAAGCTGTTAAAAATGTATAATACTCTACTCATAATTTTGTGAATTATTTTGCTAAGAGTGACACTACCTTTTATCTTTGATCAAAAACAATTCCTTGTTTTAATTTTATACTGCTTCTTGATTTGAAAAATACCGTTCAAGGGAAGCATTGGCTTGAAAAGTGCTATAAGGACTCTTCTTCATCAGAAACAGCAATAAAACGTTGGTTTGCTGACTTCAAACGTGGTCGTAGATATACAGATGTTGCAGTATGCAGTGGACGTCCAACTGAGGTGATAACACCAGAAAACATAAAAAGTCCACAAAATTGTTTTGAATGATCGAAAAGTGAAGTTGCGTGAGTTAGCTAACATAGTAAAGATATCAAAAGAACGCGTTAGTTTTATATTGCATGAGCACTTCACTATGAGAGAGCTCTGTTCAAAGTGGGTGTTGCGTTTATTCACTGTTGACCTAAAACAAAAACGTGTTCATGTTTCTGAGCAGTGAGCCATTTTTAAACGTAACAAATCGGAATTTTTGCGTCTATATGTGACAATGGATGAAACATGGATCCATCACTTCACTCCGAAATCAAAACGATCGTCATCTTAGTGGACAGCAACTGGCAAACCTCGTCCAAAGCGCCTGAAAGCCCAACATTTCTCTGGAAAGGTTATGGTCTCGGTATTTTGGGATGTGCGTGGTGTAACATTCCATCGACTATTTTGAGGGGAAAAGCACTCAATAGTGAATATTATAAAGCGTAGCAAACAAAAAAAAATTATTTCATCAAGACAATGCATCGTGTCACTAGTCAACCAAAACAATGGCAGAATTGAATAGAATAGAATATGATACTACAAACTCCTTGACCGATTTGGTGTTAGCTGATGATAGCTCTATATTCGCTGATACATATGCATTCTTCCTGATATAGTTCGCACCGTAGTATCATGTGGCTTGAGAATTAACGAAGAAAAGACCAAAATCCTAACAACTGATAGATTACCTACTATTGCAAATCGCTACGGGATCCATTTGGAGCAGTGCAGCAGTTCAAGTACTTGGGATCAGTAGTACAGGAGAAAAAAGTGGTACCTACCACCGAAGTAATAAACGGAATTGGCCAAGCTGTAGTAGTTTTTGCTTTTCTAAGATGGTGCGTGTAGAAGAGAAAACATATTACAAATTAGCTTCTTTCACAAGCTTATCCTGCCAATTATTTTGTTGGCTCCAAGATTGAAGACACTGTTACAGCTTGACATGTGTAAACTTGAGGGTCAAGATTATTGAAAAATATTTGAAAAATAAAACGGATATTGTCCGAGCACAGAACTGTGGCTGAATTTAGTTAAGTATGTTCGAAGTTCTGCAACACCAATCGCAGCATATTGGTTGGGAACGTAGACTCTCCCTGAGCGTCGGCTATGTATTAATGATGATGATGAAATAATACCATAAGTGCAGGATACATTAGAAATCATCGTGGTCCGGTAGATTAAATATAATGCGCTGGCGCGTGCGTCCTTACGATTGAGAAATATTTTAATATTCTCAGTATTGCTTGGGATGTCGAGGGTGACCCTGCGTCTTAATTATAACTAAGCTTCTGATATCGGCATAGTATTAGTCTTCAAGACGTAAAATAACCTCTGTATTATTTTTTAAAATAAATGGTAATGTTCATAAGTTTTATAATAACCTATGTACACCAAACAGGTATTATAGAGTAAAAATGACCTTTAAAAAACAGTATAATGACATTAATTTACAAAACATTTTATAGGAGATAAAAAGAAATATACAGCATAATATTAAATTTTTAATTATAAATTAAAGGATATAAAACAACGAACCTTAACTATGCCAAAACATTTACTAAACTACAACATATTTGGATAATACAAATGTATTATATGTAAAAAAAAATTTATTACAACTTCCTTGTAGATACATTCCTTTATACTTCTCGCACTATTTACTAATTAATTACAATAGAGTAAAAGTTGCAATAGAACATTTTCCAAATAAAGGCAAGGTTAGCATATTTAATGGAAAAAGAGCTTACCCATTAAAAAACCACCATCATATTTAATGAAATCAAGATACAAGTACATAAATACATGACAATATTTTGTCTTTTTTCAATACATATATACCTTTCAAGTATTTCTTATTAGATCTGCTTTTCTCTTCTTTGATATTTTGGCAGATAACTTTTCGTTATCATCCAATCATACTGCTGTAGCAGGTATAATACTTTCCCAAATAACTACCTTTTCAGGATTAATGGTATGCAATCTTTTCCTTCAGTTCTGCAATGCCTATAAACTGGACGATTAATTGATATTACTTAAATATATAATTCCCTATTACTTTGTCAAAATTCAATTACAGTATGTTATTTTGTGATTCCTATTTTCTAGTTGTAGTTGTTTCAATATTGAGTCGTATAGCATTCCTAACAAAAATAATACTTATACATAAAGACTTAAATTAATCTTATGCGCATAACTCTTCTTGCCTTATTCTAGTCTACTTAAAATTAATTCGTAAGATAATAATTACATCGGTACTTTTATACTTATACAGTTGTATATTAAGCTTCTTGACTTCTTGAAACTTCTTGTTCTCTGAAAAATTGTTTAAGCAATAATATTTGTTCTTTATCGTTCTTTGGTTTCTAAATTTCCAAACCTTACAAATTCTTAAAATATAAATTAGAGTGTTTAACATCAGTATTATGAATCTGTCAAAGATGCTGCCGAACTTTAGTAGGTATGGATACTAAAGTCATTAAGTTGAGGACACAAGAGGGCTGATGATCCTTTTTGTCATCGGATTTAGTTGTGTAGCAATCTCCTGGTGAAATTTTCGCATATGTCAGTTTCTTTCTCTTGCTGCTAAGTATGTGTTATTACAAACTTGAGATATTAATTTACTTTCAGTGCAAAATTTAAGTCATTTAATTAATTTATCCTATTTGTAGCAACTGCAACTAAACTTACCTTTGACTCTTTTTGTAATCCTATTAAAATGCTAAAATGTTAAAGTAAAAGGCATTCTTTTTAAGTAAAAAGGAAAGCCAAAATATAACTTTATAAAAAGCCATATCAAACGCTTTAATACTTAAACAAATAAATGCCCAACCTTTAATCAAAGCGATACGGTACATTGCCATTTCTTTTGAGGAACGCTTGGCTTGCAATACCATGCAATGTTGCCAAATCTAAAGGCAATAACTATATATTGTACTAAATACTAAAAAAACGTATATACTCTATTATTATTTTTTGTTTAAAAACAAAATATAAAAGTTAATGTCAGAAAGTCTTGTTAAATATATTATTTTTCTATAATAAAATACATTCACAAAGCAAATAGCCTAGCTGTAAATGGAAACATCGACATCATCGAATCGTACAAAAATAGTAAGAATGATGCAGAGAGTTATTTTCTGAAACCTGCGCTTTTCTACCTAACTATAGTAAATCCACCAAAATTAATTCACGCCCATTGCTTATCGATGCTGAAACTCATTTGAAATGTTGAAAACAATTTAGCTCTCGACCTGTTTTTTTTCGTTCCAGTCCAAAAACCCTATACAAAAGCCACTTTTAAAAGCCGTACTCTGGATGCCGTCAGACGTTTCGTTTATAAATTTAAAGAAGAAAATAAAACGTGAAGGTGGAGCGACAATTCGCCGTTCTAAAGCCGAACATGTAGCCCCTGTTTCGTTTATTTTCCGGACCATTCTGTCCGTAACTGCGAGTTCCTTGGGCAATTAAAACGGGCTTATCTGCATAAAGCGGCCGTCGCGACGCTGGATGACGCAGCCCGTCCTCGCTCTGTTCTGCTCTAAGAGGGCCCGTAAATACCATTCTTTTCAGGGTCGGATCTACAATTTTTCCTCTACACCTTCGTATTGTAACGGTTGATCTCATAATCCTTTGATCATTTTTTATTTAAAAGAGGCTTTTATTGAGAAAAGTTGGTAGAATATATATTAATCAAAATATTTGTCATCACTATTTGCAACTTTTATTATAGACAGGAAAAATGTAATACTTACCCATCAGTACAATCAGGGCATAGAATAACAGATGTAATTGAAGGCGGGGTGTTCAGCTATATTGTTAAATGTAGCATAAGCCTTCGTTAAGATATAGCATGACTGCTTTGTTCATAAGCTGCAGGAAATGTTACAGAAACAACACATCGAACTATTAAAATTTTACGTTAAAAGAGAAAGCCTACTGAACAATAAAGGAAGCTGAAGAAGGTGCACAAGCAGGTGTATTGGGACTAATTCTTTACTTACTCTATGAATGTGATATACCATAAATGGAATATATCACGATGATTAAATTTGCCGAGGGCACTAAAATTCTTGCTGTGGGTGACAACAGTGAAGAAGCAATGACGACAGGCAAGTGACAATATAAATAATTGGACCTAAACCTGGAAAAAAAATTAACGAAACTAAATCTGTACATGTTCAGTTTACATATAATCAGACCGCACAGGCACCAATAACAACAAATAATACTATCATTCCATATAGTAAAAACGCTCTGTATGTAGCAATGAATCTTTACGCAAAAATTTAAAAAGGAAAAGGAAAATTCTATAGTTAAAATATAGGAAAATGTATTGGTTAATTGGAAGAAAATCACAATTATTTATGAAAACTGTATGGGATACATTGAATTCAATTATGGGAATGTTTCGCGAAAACTAATATAATACGATACAAGATTTGTAGGTGTACCTAGATTCTACAGAACTGATTATCTGCATCGAGACCTTCAGGTCAACTCAGGTTGACTGTCACTCAGGAAATCAAGATAACTACAAACATGACGACAGGCTTCATTCTCATATCAATATCGAAGTAATACAACTCTGACAACACTAGAAGAAGGAGGATGGAGGAAGGAGAGGAAGAAGATGGAGGCAAAATATTCAAACAATTTGATTTTGTGTAGTTTAGTGTATTTAATAGAAAAATAGCAGTGTTGATACATAAACATTGTTACACCATAGACTAAGATACGGCCGATGGGTCTTCCTAATATATATATCTGGATTTAAGTTGTTGTAAAGATACATTGTAGGTTAGCCGCCAACGACTAGTAAAAATGTAAGAATAAAGAATTAAAAAACAAATTGTGCCAACTGAGCCACGCTCCATCAGTCTGAACAAATTGTAATCAGAAGGTGTTATATTTGGTGGTTTCGCTACAGAACTTCTCATTCAAGGTGTAATATTGTATCCATTACAGCGCTTGTAGTGGCCCTGTACTGGCCCTGTAGTGACGTAGAAGTCATAAAAGTTATTATATTTTAATAAATTGTTTTGAAAAATTACAATTGGGTTTGTAATTTAATTAGTCAGTAGAATGTGACTTCAGAGGTTGGTCACGTGATGCATATGAAATCCACAACCAATAAAATGCTTTCTTAATAAAATATTTTCTTTACAAGTGCCTGTAATTGTAATTTAAACTAACCGATCAAATGCAGCGAAATGCATCAAGGATTGGTATGCTAAGTTTAGACGTGGTGAAATGAGCACCGAAGACGGTGAATGCAGTGGACGCCCAAAAGAGGTTGTTACCGATGAAAACATTTAAAAAATCCACATGAATGAAATAGCAGACACTCTAAAGATATCAATTGAACGTGTACATCATATTATTCACGAATATTTGGGTATGAGGAAGTTCTGTGCAAAGTGGGTGCCTTCCTGTTGAGACCACCCAAAACAATTATGAAATTAAATGTATTAAAAGTTAACACTCTATAATATGTATCATTTCGTGGAACAAAGCAAAATGAGTGTAAACAAAATATTCCTTCAGTACGCTGAAAATGTCTGAATGTGTACCGATTAAATCGCATTTGCTGGAAGTTATACTTTTGTGCTCTAAATTGAAGCAAAAGACAGCTTGTGGTTATCGAATGCTGTGTGAAGCTTTTAACAGACATATTCTAACGATTTTAGCATGTGAATACTGGTTCCCCCATTTTAAAAGCATTGATTTTGACACCAAAGACAAAGACCAGAACGTTCTTAACCAATAGCCAAACATTTCTGAAAACGAGGATTTGGAGGTATCACTTGATCATGATTTGTGTAAAGCCCAACAAGAATATGCAAAGTTGTTGGGAGTAACAAAAAAGCATTTGTAATCACTTAAAGAACATGAGAATGGTCCAAAAGCTTAGATATTTTGTGCCTTATGAATCCCACGAATTCGTACCAGCCATCATATACTGAAAGGCCCTTAGTTATGTGTGAATTATTGCTTCAACGCCAAAATCCGATTTGTCATCATGACAAAGTGTAAAAAGTTGCATACAACTTATCAAGACTGGAGCTATTTGCGGAACCTAAAACATCAGAAGGATTTTTCGAATCGAAACTATAAATATATTTCTTTCGCATTCCTTAGGCACTAAGATACTTAAACGGTATAGATATGGATACAATGGAAAATCAAATATTTGAAATAATTTTCGACATATTACAATGTGAAATTTTGTATCTTTCACAACTGTTATAGTGTCCATGTAGTGATGTAGAAGTCGGCAACCTCGGCATAATTTCACAACGATGCATGACATCCAAATTATTTGATAGTTTTTGATGACAGTTTGGTTCGGTGGAAGCCTTCTACTACGTTTGCTTGTTTTGTCTTGGATTAAAAATCTACCATTCTTAAAAACCTTGAAACCATTCCCGACAAACTATTTCGCTAATGTAAATATTACAATATGTTTCTTAAAGCAACTGATGTGCTTCACCTCCAGATAGCTTAAAATTATAGGACCAAAACAAAAATTAGTGACAAAAGGCGCTTATTTACCCGAAAACTTTGGTAGGTGTTATTATTTCAAAGTTCTTAACGCTATTGCAATCTAATTTACTTTTTTCTTGAACCTATTGTTTGGTTCACATCCCTGTTTAAAAATTTTCTTCATTGACGTTTCTTATATTCCACACTATAATCGGCATTTGTAAATCTCCTGAACTTGTTCACACGGTTTGTTGATCATTATCTTAAAAAGTATATTATTCTCCATTACAATCAATATACTTATGCGCTTGAGTTAATCTTCGTAAAACTTTTTTCACTACGACTAAGGTAACGTGGGTTTCAAAAATAAATAAGGGGCTCATAATCAGACTTACATTTTTAACACAAAAAAATGTTTTAAAACAAAATATGTACATAATAATCATTGTAATAACTATATGAAAATAAGCAAAGACCTTACTTAACCTATCTAGTACGCGCATTTTATATTCTATTATATACACACAATTTGTGCACAATGTGTGTTAAAAATCTGTCTGATTTTATTTTACTTTTTAGTGAGTTCCTTATTTATTTTTTGAAGTCGGCTCAATTTTTTTGTTAAAAATATTTTATCTTTCTCTTTTAGTGTTGGATATTTACTAAATTAATTACGCAGTTATTTTATTAATTATTACAATGGGTAGGCCAAATAAAGATGCAGCCCGTGTGAGGAAAAATAAGATTAAGGAAACAATGATTGAAAATAACGCTTCAGGCCCCGGAGTCCGCTACCTAGGTGATTTGACAAATGTACTAACCAAACTAAAACAAGAAAATATCGTTGCCTTGTCGGCAATTGAACTCACTACCTCCGCATGTGAATCGAACGCTTTAATCACTTCACCATAGAATCAGTTGCCTCCTATATTTGTACGTAACCGCGGTTTGATAATAGGTGCTAGTAGTTGTAATGAGTATTCAAAATTTTAATAAACATTATGTATTTTTGAATGCACCCATAAATATTTGTCAACCAACAAAGGGTCGATCCTTTCTTACATTACTCCTTTCTTAAATTCGTTCTTTTACTTTTTTTGCAATTATTCGATATTTTCTCAGCATATAAACCTTCCCTGGATTTACACAAATATTTGAAAACCAAAATTACTCAAATACATTCGGCCGTTTTCGAGATTTAGCGAGACTAACGAATAGTAATTGATCTATATATTAATCGTCTTAGTAAAAATTCTGTCTCCATCTTCCTCTGAGGAGTGAAATTTGGCACGGTTAAGGCTTATATCGAGAAAAAGTTTTTAAGCCTCAAATTTTTGTGCAATATGCACTACAAATAAAAAAATTCCAATAAAACGATTTACGCCAAAATCAAGCAACAGGAAATAGCCGTCACATCGGTGACACAAAATATATAAACATATATTTTAGGCTCTGGCGAAGCGCTGCTGGATCCAATTTTTGTACGATAAATTATTAGTCATTTCTATTATAAATCTAAATGTTTTTTGTAGAAAGAATAAATTAATGTGTCCACTTTATCAGAAGGTATATACAGCTGTAAAACAAAAACCCGACATATGCGAAAATTTCATCCCATCATGGATTAACAATATTCGAGAATGATAAGAATCATCTGCCCCCTTTGTTTACAAGATATTTAAAATTTCCAAATCAGCTTTTGATTTAATAGCTAAGAAAAACTGTTCTTCTTTAAGAACTAGTAGTAATTAATATGGTTCAGGAGGCATAGTACAATATAATTGTACTAGAAGTAATTCTATTAAGATTTTTATGTAAATTTTAGCGATAACTTCTGATTCATTTCAGATTTCTTCAGCAAATACATTTTTTAACAAAGAACTATGGCAAGACCATAACAATCCGAATATAGCAAGTTAAAATTGCATTGGTTTGTTCATCAAGAGTTAAGATGAATGTTTCAAAGATCGAGGAGTAGAATAAATAAGTAGAGCATGATGCAATTTTACTTAAAATATAGGTAAAGAAATTATTCTTTTAATCAACCTGGTGTATTTATTGCTTTTGCAATATATATTTTAACTGAGAAATATAAAAAAAGAGATAAAGACTATATGAATACATAAATAAAGTATTAAAAATATGCACTAATTAAAATGAAACTTAATACATAATTTACATAGATGGACCACATAGGACAAATAAAAGATATTATGAAATATTAACAGTAAATTTGTAAACATTTTAAATCATTGATGAATGTTAAGGTGTTTGACGATTAATGTAAGAAGATATGTAACTATATGACATTTTATACTTTGAACTTGTTATCAATTATTATTCACTTTATAGACCGAGGTTTGGTAAAATCAGTAATTAATTTAATGATTGTAAATACATTCCCTTACATTTCTAAATTGTAGAAAATAAATTAGATAATTATGTTCGTTATTGTTTCAATATACATGTTAAAATCAAATATGAATATCAAAATTATTTTATTGATATGTTCTTCATGTATTGCTTCATTTATTATTTCATATATATTCTGAACAGGTCAATTGAAAAGTCCCCGGCCTATCACAATAAAGCACATTTTTTTGGCAATTTTTTTTTATTCAACATAATTCCCTTTAAGGGTGATATACTGATATATTTGGACCGCTTTTCAATAACATTTTTGTAGTACGATTTGTCTTTTATTTCGAAATGGGCCTCAGTTTCGGCGATCATTTCTTCATACGACGAAAATTTCTTCACAGCGAGCATTCTTTTGAGATTTGAGAACAGGAAATAGTTGCTGGGGGTCAGATCTGGAGAATACGGTGGATGAGGAGGCAATTCGAAGCCCAATTCATGTATTTTTGCCATCGTTTTCACTGACTTGTGACACGCTGCTTTGTCTTGGTGAAGTAGCACTTTCTTTTTCTTCAAATGCGGCCCTTTTTCGGAGATTTCGTCCTTCAAAAGGGTCCCATAATGCTATGTAATAGTCGCTGTTAATCGTCCTTCCTTTTTCAATGTAGTCAATGAAAATGATTCCATGCGCATACCAAAATACAGACGCCATAACCTTGCCAGCCGACTGTTACGTTTTCCCACGCTTTGGAGCGGGTTCATCGTGTGCACTTTCAGTTGAGTTCTTTGAATTGTCTGCTATTTCATTCAATTTCAATGTACGGTCATTCAAAATCATTTTCTGGATTTTTTTTAATGTTGTCGTCGGTAACAACCGTTTTTGGTCCACTGCGTTCACTGTATTCGGTGCTTATTTCATCACGTCTAAACTTAACATACCAATCCTTGATAGTTGATTTTCCTGCGGCAGTGCCAGGAAAATTGGCATCAAGCCAAGTTCTTGCTTCAACTGTATTTTTTCCCTTCAAAAAGCAATATTTTATCAACACGCGAAATTCCTTTTTATCCATTTTTTCACAATAACAAAAGTTGCTTCACTCAAAATGCTATAATTCACAAACTAATGATTCGACAGTTGTTAAATTTATACACGAATCTTTTGAAGATTAGAGCTAAATAAAAAACATATGGATTTAATACTAGTAGCGTCATCTACGTATCAGGCCGTGGACTATTAAATTGATCTGTTATAATATAAAAGTAAAAAAAAATCATGTATGTTTATGCTTGATGCTCTGAAATTGTTACAGTTCTAAAAATAATCTTACTTGTAATACTTTGTTATAATATTTACTGCTGTAGTAATTTAAACTTATCAAAACTTTGTTGTTTATAGAAGCTTAATTTGATCTTTTTGATCTTATATGGAAAATATTGTGAAAGCATGTTTTAATAACATATAACTTTTAAATCATTATCTTTACTCTATTTTAAGAGATACCTGACTTGAACATAACATTGGGGTCGAATTTCAACCACAACGCGGTCACTAATTTATATATAAAATGTGGTGCATAAGTTCCGCTACCATTTTGATTGCCTATAGCTTTGCTCAAAGAAAAGATCAGTAAGTTTGGTTTTCCTGAAGATTTTATTATTTGGCCTTTACGCTTTTTTTTATTATGATCGAAACCGGCTAAGTGGTGACCACGATTCGCTATGCAACTTTTGATTATTTTAAAGCATTTTTCATGACATCTTGCAATATCTGAAGCTGAATTTCTTCAATTTCGCTACGAATATCGTCTTTAAGATGTTGAACTGTTTGGGGCTTATTCACATAAACTTTTGATTTAAAAAAACCCCATAAGAAAAAGTCTGATGCTGTAAAATCCGGAGATCTGGCTGGCCATGCTAAAAAATCAGTCTCAAAAATCAGTCAGAAATTAGTCTTTCTGGAAAAATATTATGCAATAATTGAATTGTTGAACGAGCTGTGGGTGCTCTGGCCCCATCGTTCTGAAACCACATGTCCACTAGTCCTCGCTCTTTCAGTTCAGGCACAAGAAAATTTCGAATCATGTCTTGGTACCGTTCACCTCTAACAGTAACTGCGACACCTTGGTCATTTTCAAAAAAATAGGTACCATTGATGTTTCCAGTATGAATACCACACCATACAGTTATTTTAATAGATGCAATGATGTCTCATGTAAATTATGTAAACGATAAATTATTGTTATGTGAGGCACTGGACGACTAGGATATTTTTGACGCCATTTCTGCTGAGTGGCAATAATGGAAGGATTATTTTTAATACCTATTGTCACTATTTCTACTCGTTCTTGTGGCGTAAATTTATCCATAATAAAATCTGGACGTCTACACAACACAATGGTTAAAGCGAAACTGAGCAAAACGTCACAAAACCAAGATGGCGCGCAATCAAAATGGTAGCATGACTTTAGCCCCACCCTATATTAGGTTTATAATATACGTGCCAACTGTGTTGATATAAAAGAAAAACATTAATATAAATATTTATATCCATTTAATAACACGTAATCTTAAGAAATGCAGCTTTAAGAGCAGCATTTTTTCTTAATTTGCATCAATGGATGTTTAGCTGAACACGGCCCTGGATGTTCCCAAGGATCATAAATAGGCGGCCTGACAGCCCATCGGGGGCAAGTAGGCCATTTCCATGCACGGGAACAAGTTCCATCTAAACAGGACGGATCCGTCAGCCGAACACCGGGAAAACCGATAGATAACGACGCCGCCGCTTTTCTTTGTTTTTCCAAGGGGGAATGGGAAATTATAGTTTTTCGTTTTGCGGCGAATTTCGCTCGGCAGTTTTACGATTATTGCGGTGACGAAATTTGATGCTGCCGACAACGATATAAATTGGAAGAAATAATTTCAATTTTTTTATTTCATTCCCACTCTAATTCCGAGTTTCAGTTGAACGATAAACGTTGTTTAATATAAAAATGTTCACATTTTTACATTTGTTAGTTAGCTATTGTCAAAAATTATTAATACCAGCGCCATTAGGGAATTGTCAATTGTCACTATTTTTTTGAAAGCACCATATTAATAATATATAACAACTATCTATTTTTTTAAAATTTTGACTTTAAACCATTTGTAACACTTGTAGTTTAGTATCCATAACATATTTCATCTCACAATGATCAATTTGTTCACATGATTCTATTACGTAAACGGGTTATTTACCTTTTCAAACGTTTAAATATTCAAATTTGCTTAATCCTGAACTATAGGCTTCTGGATATTGTGTTGGTAGAATCCTTTCAATGTGGTCTCTTGTTTCTTGAGGAAACGGGAAAAGTACTAGTGAAACTTTTTCGGTTCTCAATCGACTGAAAATATCATCGAGGCACTTTTTTATTCAGAGAGAAGCCATTAGAATTACTAGAATATTTAGGTGGACATGGCGGTTTTTTAATAATATGATGCTATATGCCATATCTTTTAAATGATAGGTGCTATTCTAGTCTAGAGGCTTGTATTTTAAGTTTTTTTTTAAAGTGGAATAATAATTAATCAAATAAAATGTTTACTATTTTTTACTAGATATTTACTAATTCTATAAAAATATTTAAAAAAAATTCAAAAAAATAAATCCAAAAAGTTACATGCTGATCAAGTGGGGGTCTCAAAAAAGGAACGCTCTCGTTGACACGAATCTTCCTAGTAATTTGAAACAAAAAAAAAGAAAAGGCTTGATCTAGAAAAGTGTTGCTATCGTACAAAAGTCAAGTCATTTTTTATCAGTTGAATATGAGTTTCAGTTGAACGATAAACGTTGTTTAATATAAAAATGTTCATATTTTTACGTTTGTCAGTTAGCTATTGTCATAAAATATTAATACCAGAGCCATTAGGGAATTGTCACTATTTTATTTAAAGCACCATATTAATAATATAAAAGATAACAACTATCTATTTTTTTTTAAGTTTTGACTTTACACCACTTGTAACACTTGTAGTTGAGTATCCATAACATATTTCATCTTACAATAACTTTGTTCACGTGATTCTATTACGTAAACTGGTTATTTACCTTTTCAAACGTTTAAATATTCAAATTTGCTTAATCCTGAACTGTAGGCTTCTGGATATTGTGTTGATAGAATCCTTTCAATGTGGTCTCTTGTTTCTTGAGGGAACGGGAAAAGTACTAGGGAAACTTTTTCGGTTCTCAATCGACTGAAAATATCATCGAGGCACTTTTTTATTCAGAGAAAAGCCATTAGAGTTACTATAATATTTAGGTGAATATGGCGGTTTTTTAATAATATGATGCTATATGCCATATCTTTTAAATGATAGGTGCTATTCTAGTCTAGAGGCTTGTATTTTAAGTTTTCTTAAAGTGAAATAATAATTAATCAAATAAAATGTTTATTATTTTTTACTAGATTATTTACTAATTCTATAAAAATATTTCAAAAAAATTTAAAATAAATTCCAAAAAGTTACATGCTGATCAAGTGGGAGGTCTCAAAAAAGGAATGCTCTCGTTGACACGAACCTTCCTAGTAATTTGAAACAAAAAAAAAGAAAACGCTTGATCTAGAAAAGTGTTGCTATCATACAAAAGTCGTCACTTTTTTTTTGAAAAATTAGGGCTGTTCAAAAAATCTAAGTTTTGAAAGGGCAATTTACTAGAGAGTTAAGCTTAAAAAATGTGAAAAAATTCAAATATGTAGAATATCCCTTTAATCAATCGACTATATAATTTGACAACCTATATTAACCTTTTGAAACAAATAAAATTATTAAACTGTAAATATTTCTGTTAAATAGGAGGTAATTTAGAACTTCTCAGTATGTTTTATTTCAACGTTTTAAAATAAATTAATTTGCCTAAAAGTAGGGAAAAATATTTAGAAATATATTGCTTAAAATATTAGTTTAAATTATGTAATTTAAAATTAAATTTAATAATGTATCATATTTAAAAATGAAGGGTTCCATAAACAAAAAAGGTCAGCTACTAAAATAGGTATCAGTTGATGTGCCTCAGTTTAGCATTAAAAGCAAAACAGTTTTTTTTACAATAAATAAAATAGATAAATTAGGTTTGATTTATGTAATTCTAATTTTTCCAACAGAAATATAGAAGAGAATAGTAACTAATAATAGGTAATATTTATTTCATATATTAATGTGTTTAATTTTGTAAAATTAATCTTGAAGTTATCAAAACATCTCTAAAAAAAATGTATTCGTAGTTACAATCATCCGTAGTTAATATCAATAACGCAATATAAGTAATATGGTTCACATGTAAGAAAATATGGGCCACTAATTTAAATAAAACACAAGTTACCTATGTCACTTTTACTCTGCGTTGGAGAACATGATAAATCCAAAATAAAATGTTGCGTGCCATTGTCTAAGCTCCGCACCATAATTTTAATGAAGCGACACAGTTAGATATCCCTTAGAACCCATAAGGGATATAATTAAAAGTATTTGTGTTAAGTATTTTTTAGTTAAGGATATGATAGTGAAGTGTTTAGACTAAAGGGTTTAACGCCCATCCGAACCGATCTGATTAATATTTAAATATTAAATAAATACATGTTAGACAAAAACTGTTTAATAAGCAAAATGGCAAGAGACAATTTACCCCCTAAGTTTGTTAAGTTAAATAAGTTATATAATTGAGGTAACCGCGTTATTCACGTTGAAAATCTTCTAGCTATTTAAATATACATGTTGATGCTTTTGTAAACTGTTATTTGATATAATGTCAGTCTGGACTTCGTAACTCTTTATATACGAAAATCTAGTTTATGAGCCACCTGTTGCTCAAGAGTAGCTGAAAAATACTTCGATATTCCAGAAATATTTTATTCAGGATCTTATTTTATTCATTTTATAAAGGTACTGTGTGGATAAAATTACTTGTTTATGTATTATATTATTTGGTATGTTCTGAATTAAATAAGTGTTAAATATATATGGAAATAACAAACAGTAAAATATAGATAAAATTACCAAAAATCTTCTTTTAAAAACAAAAGATAAACTGGATTGTTGTGTTAAAATTTTATATTGGTAAAATAAATAAAAGTGTTCAGTCCTACAAATATAGCCAGGTTAGAGATCATTCAATAAAATAACTGAGAATACTAGCAATTTTACATCACCATTAGATAGTATTTCATTATGAAATTGTTATGAAATATAGTTTGTATACTTGGTTTGTGTTAATTATATCAATTTAATTTAGTTAATATATTTCTCAAACCAAATATAGTTACCATTAAAGTTTTATTGGTATTAGTAAATAGTTTTCAATTTTTCTTTTTTTTTGTTGATCAATGGAGAACAAAGAGCGAGCAAAAGGACTGGCGCATCTTCATCGATTCTCTTGTATAATCTTGGTATCAAAGTAAATATGGTTTACAAGAAATAAAAGTGAAAAAGTAATCCTGTGTTAGATTTCTTGTATACATACAATATGGTTCATCAGTTCTTCAGTATTAAAAAAAATAACATAATTATCTTTCAAGATTATTTTTAGGAGAAATTTGGGTCTGATCTTGTGGTGGGTACAGACAGGAGCATTCGGCGCATTCACAGAAAGCACATGCGTGCTTAGCAAATTCGGCTGCATTTTGCCTTTTTTTTCATCAATGCACCGAAACTGGGAGAACCGAATATTCAGATCTGTATACGCTATTATAGGATAATCTCCGTTGCCGGTTGTTATTGTTATACGAAAAAAAAACAGCTTAAAATACTGAAGCCACTAATAAAGGATAACAACGTAATCTCAGTATATCAATAGAGTTTATAAGATAGTATTAAACCATAGACCAAATAATTTGAGATGTCATTGACTGTGGACAGCCTTTTGATAAGCTGTTACATGAAGGGTGTCTTCAGGGTTATAAGCGGGAGTGTCCTAGGGTAGCGTGTTGAGGCTAGCTTGCCTGATATACAGCGGTTCCTGAGATGTAAAATAGTACAATCTGACGACACTGCCATAATAACTGTAGATAAATAGCATGAGGAAAGAGCAATAAAATTGCAAACATCAAAATAAAATAAAATTAGAAATTGCAATAAGCAATGAAGACTGAGTTTCTCAGACTCACCGTTTTTATACATGTCATAAATTTAACCTTCAATAGAACTAACATCAAGGTATGTAGACACCCTCTTTTCAGTGAATTCAAAATAATATTGTTTTTATTTTTTAAGAGAGTTTAGTCATGGTGCCCATACATAATAATATTCAGTAAAGCTGCAATACAATAAACATATTTCCAATAAAAACCCCAATAACTTTTTTATATTTAATAGTATCAATTACGCATTATTACTGGCAGAACGGCCGGTTACTGATTAGATGCGTTATCTGTTTTTGAGTGATTATTTGGCCTCGGCATATTAACCAGAATAATCAAAAATAATAAACAACGATTTGAAATATATTAAATCACGCAAAGCGCCAAAAACGTTTGCCAGTTCATAATCCACATTAGGACCAAAATAAAACAACTATACTGGTTAGTCGGAAGATACTCTCAACTTGATCTAAAATCAAAGAGGTTGATATATAATACAATTATAAAGCCAATTTGGACCTATGGGCTGCAAATATGGGGTTGCACTAAAAATTCAAATCAGTTAGTCATACAGCGCTGTCAAAACAAGGTTCTACGATTGATTACCAATGCCTATCGCTATATAACCAATGAAGAACTGCACGATGACCTGGAAATCAAATGGATTTGCGAAGTTGTGCAGGATTTCGCCTTGAAACATGAAAGAAGATTACTAAATCACACTAACGTAGAAGCAATACAACTGCCGGACAGCGCCCAGGATGTCAGGAGATTGAAACGAACAAAACCATACGAACTTTTGTGAACATTTAGTGTGTACTATTAGTGTAAATTAAAGCTGTAAGTTAATAATTAATAAATAATTATAATTTTATAAATGAGGAATACATACTGATGTATTTTCTCGCATTCGTCTTGCTTATTAATTAATCCAAGTACATAGGAAAAGTAGTAATAAATTAATTGTAAATTAAGATTGTACTAAGCGTATCTAATAAAGATGTTATAAAAAAAGTTCATAACCTCTAATTATTATTACTAATGTTTTGAAGGACTTATTTTGGAGATATTAGCAGGCTGATACGGTTACATGTTCTAATGTATCAGAGATAATTGTATTTCTTTTTAACACAGAATAAATTGAGAAGGAATATATTGTCTGGTGTTAGAACAAATTTACAATCTGCAATAGGCAATACATTATACATCTTGATGACGTGAGTTTAATACTACTTTGAATAGACTATAACTCATTTTTGCAATTGCAAATCCGTTTTTTATTACCGTGATACTCATGGAACACCAACGAACTCTAGTATGTAGAACAAAAAAAAAACGGAAAGCTGTTAATCAACTTCCTCAGCGAAGTTTTAATGTTGGTGATTAACTTTTCGGCCTAATTCTTACTGCCCGCCACATTCGTAATTCTGCCGTAAAGCTATTCGCGTGACAAATCGTGCGATTTTAACGGCAATAAGGACGAAGTAATTAAAATTATTATAACCAGGGGACACTGTCTCCGTTTCACCTGCAAGTTTCTACGTCTTTATCCGCCCCGTGCATCATCCGAATGCCGACAATTTCGGATAATTGGTCCCTAAATTCCTGGACTTTATGAGGCGGTCATTCTTTTTCCGACTATGAATTACCGAATGGATTTTAATGATACGAACTACTTATTTAACGGCGCATAACCTTTATTTCATGTCGCCATTAAATTAAGAATTAAGAAGGTCCTTTGGTTTTATTAAAATGGCTGAACAGTTCCTGTCACATATAATTATATAATCACATACGTAACATAGTAATCGTTAAAAACCATAATATTTATCAATGCTTTAAAATGTTTAAAAAATTACTGTTAATAATTAATAATTTCTAGTTTAGTTTTAACTGCTGCATATGGTCATTGTTTCCTTTATATTTTCATGTAGTCTTTACCCATTATCCATATTTCCCAACTAAAATTTACATTGCAAAAACAATAAATGCACCAGGCTGATTAAAAAAATATTTTTTTTACCTTCATTAAAAAAAATTGTATCATTCTTTGTGTATTTATTCCACTATTCGATCTTACCATTGCAGCTTACCTTTAATTTGGCTTCTATGGCTTTGGTTTATCTATTGCTTTGTACTTTGTCTTATGTCCCACGTGAGAACTAACAACTCACCAACAAATGATGAATTAAAATTCTATGAATCTATTTTGTAACTGTTAATATTTTTTGCAACATTTATTGTAACTCTTGATGCACTACTTAATGTATTTCTTAGTGATTTGTTCTGAAATGCCTTTACTAAATAAACCTGAAATGAATCAGAAATTAATACCACTAACATGTACAGAAAAATCTTAAAATTCTTAAGAATTATCTCTAGTTTACTGATATAATAAGTTTCCAAGTCCATATTAGTTCAGCTTTTAAGCAAGAACATTTTTTTTTGAGCTATTCTCTGTTCGCCATGAATCAAATTAAATCAAAATATTTTGTAAACAAGGAGGACAAAGATGATTGTTGTTATTCTAGAATTTTGTTAATCTATATGGGGATGAAGTTCTCGCATATGTCGGGTTTTTCTTTCATATCTGAATATATCTTCCGATAAAGCGGACACTTTAATTTATTCTTTGAATGAAAAATGTAAAATATAATTCTACGTGATATTCTGAATCGTTTTTTATCAAAAGTTGCCATAACTCTTTAATAGTTCCAACAATACGGAAATAACTGAAAATAATATAAAATCTGCTTTAAACTAAATAACTTCGTTTAATAATGTTTCAACAATTTCACTTTCCGCTTTAGTCTTGTTCCAAATGTAAAATGCAGGAGTTTGTTTTCCGATTCAATATTGCCTATCGGCATTTTAGGGTCCAACATTGCCAGCTTTTGATTTTAAGAACTGCGCGTTCGTACTTGATTTAAGTACAATAGTAACGATTAATAAACTACCATATAAATGTTACAGCTGACAGCGTATCAGCAAGCAGCAGCTTAAGGATTTGATCTAAGGACCTATCTGACAGCTATTTCTGGTTGCTTGATTTGGGCGTATTTCGGTTTATTGGAATTAATTTATTTGTAGCGCATATTATACATAAATTTTAGATGCCATGAAAAATTACCTAATTAAACATGCCGTATCATAAGACTATACATCTATCAACAATATAACTTTCAAATTTTAGCGAGTATATGTTAGTGTCACATTTTTTTAAAACGCATGCTAATATTAACTGCAATTTCACAGCAATGCTAACAAAACTTCTTCAACATAATAATAATGTTCTAGTTATACGTTTAATTTTATTATAACTAGATCTTTTCTTTAACAAAGAAAGCTTGTTAGTTTAAGAACGCAAGGTATGGAGGAGCATCAGTAATAAACTATGATGTGTTTATCAAACCGACATCGAGATTCCTGAAGTTGCATGTACAATAGACTAGATGACTGTAATAAAAAAGCACAAAAATAATGATTTATAATAATAATATACTATATATAGTTTAATTATTTATAACTATATAGAGAAAAAATACGTTTATTTTAAAATTAAAAGTGGGATAACAAAGATTTTAGTAGAAATAAAAACACAAAATTTTAAACTTCAGTCAATTTCAATTAAAAGTTAAACGCCAATCAGAAGCGCTTTTAAAGATTGACGTCATTTACCGATTCCACGGCACCAAGGCTACCAAAGTCGGATTGTAGTAACTCAGTTTCTCAATCCTAGGCTATTGATATTTGGAGCCATCAAAACTTGGGAAACTATCCCATGTATGGTATAATAATGGAAATTTGGATCCAAACAGTGCTATTTAGAAGATAATCAAAGGTAAACCAGCGGATAAAGGTATAGGCGATGCTCAAATAATTCTAATACAACTCTAAGATGTCTCAACGTGACAACGACAACGTATATCATCTTCGTCGTTTATTAAGGAGGGATGCGTTATATCGCGCGAGTGATATGGCTGTGGTTATGAAGATGGTGTGTTTATGTTAGACTGAAAGGTTTAATGAGTAAGACGACTACATGTAGGGGTTTGATTTATATAAGAGCAAATTTAAACCAGTGGTATTGTTTTGTGCTCGCCGTTCAATGCTCGTCACTTCTTTCTGGATAATAAAATAATTTTAAAGCAAAATACCAGATGTATCGGAAAGTCATTACTGTTTTTTTCGAAAAAAACGACATATTTATTTTTTTTTTGGTTTTGGCCAATTGATTGTCAAGTGTATAGAATTTTGCCCGTCTTTTAGGCAATCTATTGTTGTCATCCCCAAAAAATGCTGCTCTGAAATCGGTCGCTAATAATTTTTTGGGCCACATTTAACGCTTCTGCCAATTGTTTTTAAGTAGGGTCTTCATCCAATAATTCTTGCAGTTTCGCAGTTTCAAACTTTTTCGGTCTACCAGGAGGATAGAGGTTTTTTACCATGAGGTTTTTTTGTCGTTCACATCGAAAACACTACTTTTGAATTTTCTATACCACGCCTCCAATTGTTTTTAAGGATAGAACATGCTTTCAGCGGCTTTTTTTTTTGATTAAATAAGAAAAGTAATGCGTGTTGCAAATGCACATTTTCAGACATAAAATTTGACATTTTCACAGTAATAATCAAGTGTAATCAAGTATTAATCTATGACGGTATTATTTTTGCAAAATATAACATATATAGCTACAGACAAATGGAGATTTATTTGTGATTATATATATATATATATATATATATATATATATATATATATATATATATATATATATATATCTTATATATAAAAATGAATCGCAAAATGTGTTGGTAAGCGCATAACTCAACAACGCCTGGACCAATTTGGCCAAATCTTTTTTTAAAATGTTCGTTGAAGTTCAAGGATGGTTTTTACGGTTAGAAAAATTAGAATTATTGCTGGAAAAACCCTAAAAATAGCCCTTTTCTTTTTCCCATATAAATGATTTGTAACTAAAACGTAGTCAATTTGAGCTTTATTGCAATGGTATAAAGTTCATATTAAATTACAAGCACTCACTGTTGTCTAAGCAATGTAGGTGTGTTCCTAACGTCAAAGATCATATCTATCAAAACAATGTGCGTGTGTGCGTTGGAGCACAGAATACATAGTTGGAGGAGTTTAATGTCGCGTTCCGAAACTCGCGTTTCTTTTGTATTAGTTTCGCACGCGAGATAAAATGCATCAGTTTCCACGTCATTACATCAGTAAAACAAAAATCGCGTTACCAACAGTGTTTTATTATTTTTAATATCCAAATTTTAAATAAATAAAACAATTCGTACGGCTTAAAAGGATTTGAGTTCAAGTCATATCAAATAAAAAAAAAGTTGTCTATTACAGATGACTTTTGACAGATGACAGATGAATTGTCAACTGATACACGAAACAAATTCGTATATCGTGTTTTGTGCAGAGTGTTTAGTTAGTTAGTGTTTGTTTAGTTCGTGATTAGTGAAAAAATAATTTATATTTGATATGCCTCCTATAAGACGAAGCAATTTAGGTAGAAGAACCAGAAATGCTATAAACCAAGCTAATTACCGATCTAATCGTACTGCACAAGAACGTGGTGACGGAAATGAACGTGAAAGAATTCGGATATCACAAACGCGTGAAGCGCGAGCGCGACATTCAACTAATAATCGCGCAAGTTTGAATCGAGCTGCTTTCAGTTACGATGTGTCAATTGACTACAGTAACTACCAATGTGTTGTTATTGGTTCTATGAACTTGGTTTGCTCACACTGTAAGGCATTAAAATACAAAAACGAAGCCAATGGATTGTGTTGCGCAAATGGTAAAGTGAAATTGATACAATTGGATCCACCACCAGAACCATTGTACTCATTGGTTTCAGGAATAGGAACAGATTCTATACACTTTTTGACACATATCCAACAATATAACAATTGCTTTCAAATGACTTCATTTGGGGCAACAAATGTAGTTCGGGAAAATTTTATGCCAACTTTCAAGGTATGTATTATAGCAGTTACTCATAATTATTTTAGCGAACAAAATTTTCTGTCACCAAAGTTAAGATGTGTTACTAATCTTCAATTTCTTAATCATTACGAAATATATCACTTAGTCATCATATTATATGGTGATTCAGTTTCAGTGACACTTTTATTATATTTTATATTTGATAGATATTAGTTAAAACTAAATATATACTTTTTAAGATCAAATATTATTTAAGTTTGATCACTGACAATCCATTAATTTATACCACACCATAATATTTTTTTTATTTACAGATACAAGGGCAAATATATCACAGAGCAGGTTCACTGTTACCAGTGCCAGATAGCGACAACAAATTCCTGCAAATTTATTTTATGGGCAATTCACCACAAGAAATTGATCTGCGTTGTGCACATAACAATTTAGTAAAGAGGTCTATTGTAGAACAATTACAAACTTTATTTCATCAACACAATCAATTGATTATATTGTTTAAAACTGCCCTGGATCTGATGCCATCCGATAATCACAAAATTGTAATCAGAGCTGATAAAACACCTGCAGGTCAACATACAAGACGTTTTAATGCACCAACTATTGATGAAGTTGCTATCGTTGTAGTTGGAGAAAATTTGGAATCCCGTGATATTGTTTTACATCGTCGGAATGATCAATTACAACGTATAAAGGAAACACACCGCTCATATGATGCACTGCAATATCCCATTATATTTTGGCAAGGTGAAGATGGCTACGATTTATCAATAAAAATGATAAATCCCATTACAGGTAATTGAAATATTAGTTTAGCTATGGCGATAATATCTCTGTCACTATATTATGTATTTGAATGTTATTAAAACAAAATATGTTTACAGGTTCTGAAACCAACAAAAAAGTCAGTTCAATGAACTATTATTCATACCGCCTAATGATTCGGGAAAATGAAGATAATCACTAACACAATATTGAAATGTCGGCGATTATATCACAAATATGTTGTTGACATGTATGTTAAAATTGAAACGGAGAGATTAACATTCATCAGGTTGAATCAAACCAAACTCCGATCTGAAGAGTATATTCACCTTCGAGATGCGATTAATACTGATGGAAATGCACAGAATGTCGGTCGGATGACTATTCTTCCAGCAACATACATCGGAAGCCCTCGGCATATGCACGAATATGCTCAAGATGCCATGTCGTATGTTCGTCATTATGGTACAGCAGATTTGTTCATCACATTTACATGCAATCCGCAATGGATAGAAATTAAGCAGGAGTTATTCCCTGGGCAATCACCCATTGATCGTCATGATATTACAGCCAGAGTCTTTAGACAAAAGTTGAAATCTTTAATGAATTTCATCGTAAAACATAATGTGTTTGGTGAGACACGCTGCTGGATGTATTCTGTGGAGTGGCAGAAACGAGGATTGCCACATGCACACATTTTGATTTGGTTGGTTGAAAAGATAAGGCCAAATGAAGTTGATGCAGTGATATCAGCTGAAATCCCTAATGTACAAGTAGATCCTGGATTGCATGAGGTAGTTATCAAAAACATGATACATGGTCCCTGTGGAACTCTTAATCAAAATTCACCGTGTATGATGGATGGTAAATGTTCAAAACGATATCCACGGACATTAATATCGGAAACAATTACTGGTAATGACTGTTATCCATTGTATCGTCGCAGATCGACAGCAGGCAATGGAAAATCAACAATTGTCAAATTAAATCAACAAGATATTGAAATAGATAATCGTTGGATTGTTCCATATTCACCCATTTTATCAAAGACATTCAAAGCACACATCAACGTTGAATCTTGCCATTCAGTGAAATCGATTAAATACATTTGCAAATATGTAACCAAAGGGAGTGATATGGCTGTGATTGGAATTGGTGCAGAGAATTCTAATGATGAAGTTACCCAATACCAAATGGGCCGCTATGTCAGTAGTAATGAAGCAGTTTGGCGAATATTTTCTTTTCCTATTCATGAGAGATACCCTTCTGTTGTTCACTTAGCTGTGCATTTAGAAAATGGACAAAGAGTGTATTTTACAGCACAGAACGCAGTACAAAGAGCTGCTCAGCCACCATCTACTACATTAACCAGTTTTTTTTGAGACATGCCAAAACAGACAGTGATTTCGCACAAACATTGCTATATTCTGAAATGCCAAATTATTATACCTGGAATCAATCCTCAAGGAGATTTATACGACGGAAACAAGGAAAACCAGTTCCAGGATATACAGATGTATATTCCACCGATGCGATTGGCCGGATTTATTCAGTACATCCAAGCAATGATGAATGTTTTTATTTACGACTGCTATTAGTCAATGTACGTGGCCCAACATCATTCCAACAGTTACGAACTGTTGATGGTGAATTGTGTGGATCCTACAGAGAAGCCTGTCAACGTTTGCAATTGCTTGAAAATGACGCTCATTGGGATCAAACTCTCAATGATGCTGTAATATCATCACACGCTCATCAAATACGAACATTGTTTTCTATAATCATATCTACATGCTTCCCATCAAACCCAATTGATTTGTGGCTGAAGTACAAGGATTACATGTGTGATGATATTTTGTATCAAATACGGAATAGAATGGGAAATCCAAATATACAAATCAGTGAAGAAATTTACAATGAAGCATTGATTTCAATTGAGGACATGTGCTTGATAATGTCAAACAAACTATTAATTCAATTAGGCCTGACCGCGCCCAATCGTCCAATGCATGACGCTTTTAACCAAGAGTTGCATCGAGAAAGACTGTATGATCTCAACGCTTTGAAAGAATTAATTCAAACAAATCTTCCACTGTTAAATGAACGACAGAAGTATGTATTTGAAACTTTTATGAAAGTAACAAATGATGAAACTGGAGGGATTTACTTCTTAGATGCACCTGGTGGTACAGGAAAAACTTTTTTGATTTCATTAATATTAGCAACAATTCGCTCACAAAATAAAATTGCACTTGCACTCGCTTCGTCGGGAATCGCAGCAACTTTGCTTGAAGGTGGTCGAACAGCCCATTCAGCACTAAAATTGCCATTAAATATGCAAAGCAATGAAACTCCAACCTGCAACGTTTCGAAGAACTCTGCAATGGAAAAGGTTTTGCAGCAATGTAAATTGATTGTTTGGGATGAATGCACGATGGCACATAAAAAATCTTTGGAGGCTTTATACAGAACCTTAAAAGATCTACGTAGCAATAATAACCGATTTGGTGGTGCAATGATTTTATTAGCAGGAGATTTTCGTCAAACATTGCCAGTGATTCCACGATCAACGCCAGCTGATGAACTCAATGCATGTCTAAAGTCCTCCAATTTGTGGAAACATGTCAAAGTACTTCATTTAAGCAAGAATATGCGTGTCGAGTTGCAAAATGACCAATCTGGAAACATATTCTCTAAACAACTCATTGACATTGGTAATGGCAAATTTCCTATAGACATGTTGACTGGCCATGTTGACTATCACCAGGGTGATGGTTCTGTTCAGGAGAATTTTTTAAAATACGTAGGCACAAAAACTGCCACATTACAAATCTTTTTGACAGGACGAAGTCTGTCGGGTCAGCTAGTATATATATATATATATATATATATATATATATATATATATATATATATATATAAAATATAAGTCACGTGACGTCAGTGCTGTTACGAGGCAAACTATATTAAAGAGTCAATCAAATGTCGTCAGAGTAAAATGTTTTTCTTATAGGTGCCTATAAATGAGATTTAAATTAACCAAATCAAATAACTTTAGGTCGTTCAAGTTACAACCCCATCTGGATGTTGGGCAAAGCAAAACTTTTCTCCAGAAGCCCCTATAGAGTTTTCTCTCTATTAATCTACATTTATAATGTTTTTATCTATATATTAATGTTTTTTGTTTTGTAACAAGAGCTATTCTACAAAAACAAAGACAATTTTAAAATATGTTTTTCCTCGGTTTCATGTGTTACTTGTTTTCTATGGTATTACTACAATTCTAGTTCAAAATAAGGTATTTATGTAAGTACATTAGCGCAGTGAAGACAGTATACGAATACTATCCAACTTTGCGGGCTATTATATCCAGATATCTCTATTACCTCGTCGTATCCATGATGGCCTAATATAAAGCTTCTACGTGAGCCGGAGTTATGGGGGGTTCTTGTTGGCGCGCCCCTGTACGCCAGATCAGCCCGAAATGAAACTTTACGATATTCGGGCCGTTCGGGGCGGACTGACGGCTTAGTTGCGATACAAACTGTCAAACCGGGACCTGATGGACAACTGTCGGACGTGCATGGCATGTTATCGGTATTGGCCGATTGCAAATCGATACGCGATGTGGAGCTTTGTTGGGTCTCCTGTGTATAAAATGCAGATAGCAATCGGCCCAAGTTGAAAAAAGTTAACATGATAAAATTAATCGTTGGACAATTTTAATGTTTAATGTTTAAATCCATTTATTTAGAAGTCGAATTTATTAGAGTATGCTTTTATCATAATAATATACTGTAGAAGAGTTAAGCTATAATGAATTTTAATAGAGCTGGTGGGCGCAGTGGTAAAGGCGACAGGACGGTCCACCTACTGTTTCGATAGTCACCTGTTCGAATCCTGCTGGGGCATGATCGTAAATTTATGCTGGTGATTGTTTAATATTTGTGATTGTGATTTGTTAGGTAAGAGTGCCAAATCTGACAAGGAAAATGATATCCCAGTCACGCCAATAACCAGGCTGGGTAAGATCGGATGTTTTCTGGGATGATTTCTAAGTTCGTTACTCACCAGTTGGTAGGCTTAATACCGGAGATCGTAGTTCGAAGCCCACATTAAACTATAGGTCTAAGCCAGATAAGCCAGATCCTCGTTCGTAAAAGGAAACTTTAAAATATTTTAAAAAAATTATAATAGAAAAATTATTAATATTAGGTATATAAATAAGTCTCTTTCGGTCAATAAAACAAGGCGATAAGAGATAAGAGATATTTCATTTTAGCTATTTTATTTTAGCAACAAGGACATTTTCTTTTGTCATTTAAGTTTCGAACCAAGTAAGTCTCATCAACTATTATTTTTCTTCTATAACTTCTTCGAAACAAATTGCAAATGAGACACCTTCATTGTCTTAGAACAATTAGTAATTCACAACTTCAGGGTATAATCAAAATAATATAAACACATATATATATATACATCTTGTGGCATGTTAGCAACATTGTTTCTGTGTAAATAGAGCGAGACCTATATATTACTCAGTTTACATGCCAAATCTTGTAGAATATTTTTCACTATATACGCTTTGTTTTTGCGATGGTTAGAACAACCGATCGGTGAAATGTGTGATCTCTCTTTGACAAAAACATTACGGCAGGTTCTTTATAAAGCTAACGTTCACGGAAGGGTCGCGATATCGAAACGTTTTATATGGAAAGCCAACGTTAAGCTGATAAAGAAGGAAGAATATAATATGATTCGACCAATCACCCTTTATATTGTTTTTTACAAACGGTTAGATTAATATATGGTGAACCCCAAAAGAAGCCTGCAAACTGGAGTGCCTGCTTCCTACGTTCAAATATGGATGAGATGCCATTATGATTTGGAAGATAACATTATGGTACCCCGAATTAATATATCGACAACCACAATAACGAATAGAAATTCGTGATTGATGATTGTGATTGATTGACTATGGTTCTATCTATGATTAGCATATTGCTGTCTAATGCTTCCACGTTGAACGATGATAATAAGTCTATGACACAGGCAAAAATGTCCATTCTTGGTTAGAGGAGCATCAGAACCTTATATATATATATATATATATATATATATATATATATATATATATATATATATATATATATATATATATATATATGTCATGGCTAATATTACTTTGTTTTATCTTGACGGTGAATTTACAGCGTAAGACAAAAACATTGTTTAAGACCAAAACCATGAGAAGATGCGCAATTTAAAGTTAAAAATACGTTAAATCATAATGCTATAAATGATATTAATGGAGTATACAATTGTGTTTCTGCTTTAGTAAAATTTTTATCCAAGGGATGTGAATAAACACGAGTATGCATATGTATGAATAAAATTTATTTAATACAATAAAGTATAATACATGACAAACAGATATTTCTGTATAGATAAAAAGATTGTCAATAACGTTCAATAATGTTGACGTTTAGAATGACGGGAAGGGGTAAAACAGTTGAAGTATCGAAAGACCAACGATACTTATTAGGGTTAGGCGAACGAATTATATGTATTATACTATAATACAAATTGTCGTTAAGAGTCGAGAAATAATATGATAATGGGATCTTGCAATATGATAATAACTATATTAACCAGAGATTATTTCCTGCGACTACGACTTATTCCGATTAAAGATCTGACTGAACGGTCGTTTCTTAGATAACTTTTTTTATTGTCAAATCCGTGTTCTGTCTAAATGATGTAAAATATTCGTAGCCAATGATAAAAAAATATTTTGGAAAAAAAACCAAATCCAATCTTCAATATTTTGATAAAACCTTGGAACTTTTAAATCTTTTATTCTCATAGCGAACTGCGTAATATAAATGGATGTTTTTTGGTTTACCGAGTTTTTGAAATTTGTGTTATTATGTTTGATAAACAAATAATTGAATAAGTGTTTGCTATCAAAAAAATTTAAATCACGAGGGAATACTTGGGATAATGAGTTGCAGAAATTTTAAAAATATCCTAAAAAACTCCTAGATAAAATACCGTTATAGCGGAAAATATAAGCAAACATATATAGGATTGATGGGAATACGATTTTAACAATTATTTTCATGACAAGAAACTTTCCGTCGCCTCTGTATTGATTGGCTTTATGAGATGAGAGTAGGATGAGAATCAGTCTATTGTTTCGTCTCTTCTTCATCGACAAGGAATTTATCAATATCTTTATCAACAGAGCAAGGCGCCGCTCTCTCTGGCGTTTATATGTCCACTGAGATAATCGATTGAGCATTCTTTAAAATTGTAAATTTGCGTTAAATTAGGGTTACTCCAATAGCGGTAATAATGGAAATGTTCACTGTTCACTTGTATAGTGTAACATCATTTTAAACAAGTCAGCAGCATCAATGTGTAGTTAATAAGGTTAGTAACAATAGGTTAGTATTTTTAGTGTTTCTATACTGCTTTGTAACATGTACAAGTGGAATACATCTACAAGGAGGGAAATAATTTAATATATAAATTGACTTAAAATTCCATTTGGAAAAACTACTTAGTTATAAGGAAGTCCATTAGGAAAAAAGCCCATGTATGACATACGTGGCAAATGTAGTGAAGACGGTTTTAATTTTGTGCATCGACTTTTATGAAGTTAGTTAAACAATGCTCTTTAATCTCTGGTTGAAGTTATTGATGAGGTTTCTAGTAAGAATCCTTTGAAATATGAAAGTAGAAAGATCGAATATTATCAATATCACAACATCCTTTTTCAGATTTAGTCAAATTAATAAAATTTTGCGTGGTATATATTAATGTAATAATTTATGGAATTTTAAGAATTTTACACGTTATGATTAATTCCAGATTTTTTGTTGACAACCACAACATTACAAGTTTTCTATAAAAAATGGTATATTTTTAAATTGAAATAATATAACCATGTGTTCAAGTATATTATAAAATATAAACGTTGACTTTAAATATTGCGGTAATTAAAAACCAGAAAACAATTCTAAAATGGAGGCAACCCTACAATAGCAATTTCTCCAAATTTACTCGATCTCTGGGACGCGGTGCTGCTGTCAACTCCCTAATTGGAATTCAAACTACACTAGACCGATCGCTTTAATTGTTTCTCCGTTCTATGCAGCGTACCGATCTTTCTGCAGCACGTACACCTCTAAACCCACCCTATTGGGACTCGGACGTTACCTGTATAGGTCGTATTTTTGGCGTAAACGTCATTGGAAATTTAAAATAGCCTTGCTACGTTTTTGTTCATTTCAGTTTCAGCAGAGTTTATTTTTTCTCTTAATATGTTACTAAGACTATTTTGTTTTAAATTTAGATTTATTATTGAAACTTACTTATTGAACTTTACTTATTGAAATTTGATAAACTATTAAAAATTAGACAAATAAAAAAATATAACCTAAATTAATAATGATGTGTTGATATTTCATTCAACTATTACCGAGTAAAATATATCTATTATATACTTAAGTAACTTAAAACTATTCCAAACATTTCAAAAGGTACAAAAACTTTGTCTCCTTATCGTTTAAATAGTATTTTATTTATCAGTAAATACATATTACTTTTGTCACATACTCTCACGTGCTTTCTTCTCTTATAAATGAATTTCCTTCTAGGACTTTCAGTACTTCTATTAAAAGTAATGAATACATTTTTATAACATCATAGGTAACCTAACTAAAACTAATTCATTATCGATTATTTTATATTTTATCTATCAATTACTATAACGATATTTATTACATTCTCGCACATGATTTCCTCGTTTTAAAAGTTAACACGTTTAAAAAATTAAAATTTATCTTTGAATGGTGTTAAACGGATGAATCAAAAATTAGCCAAATAGTTATTAATGAGGTTTCGAGTAAGAATCCTGTGAAATATGAAATAAAGTTAAAATAAGATGCACTATCAGGTCAATTGAAAAGTCCCCATCCTACCATAGTAAAACAAATTTTTTTGGCATAATTAGTTCTTTTTATTCAACATAATGCCCTTCAAGATTAATACATTGACTATAGCGACCCTCCAACTTCTCGATACCATTTTTGTAGCACGATTTGTCCTTTTCTTCAAAATAAGCCTCAGTTTCGTCGATATCCTCGAATTTTTTCGAGTTTCAGTTCGAGAACAGGAAATAGTAACTAGGGGCCAGATCTGGAGAATACAGTAAATGGCGAAGCAATTCGAAGCCCAATTCATGGATTTTTGGTACGGTGCATTGTCTTAGTCAAGCAGCACTTTCTTTTTCTTCAAATGCGGCCGTTTTTCGGCGATTTCGTCCTTCAAACGGTCCAATAACGCTACGTAATAGCCGTTGTTGATGGTCCTTCCTTTTTCAAGGTAGTCAATGAAAATTATTTCAAGCACATCCCAAAATACTGACGCCATAACCTTGCCAGCCGACTGTTGCGTTTTCCCACGCTTGTGGGTTCATCGTGGGCAGTCCACTCGGATGACTGTCGGACTTCGGAGTGAAATAATAAAGCCATGTTTCATCCATTGTTACATATCGATGCAAAAACTCGTGTTTATTATGCTTGATCATCTTCAAACACTGCTCCGAGCTCGCGAGGCACCCACTTTGCACAGAGTTTTCTCATACCCAAATATACGTGAATGATATGATGTACACGTTCAGTTGATAACTTTAGAGTGTCTGCTATTTCATACAGTTTCAATTTACGATCATTCAAAGTCATTTTGTGGATTTTTTTAAATGTTTTCGTCGGTAACAACCCCCTTTATGCGTTCACTGCGTTCTCGGTATTCATTTCACCACGTCTAAACTTAGCATACCAATCCTTGATGGTTGATTTTCCTAGGGCAGTGTCCGGAAACTCGGCATCAAGTCAGGTTTTTGCTTGAACTGTATTTTTTCCCTTCAAAAAGCAATATTTTATTAACACGCGAAATTCCTTTTTATCCATTTTTTTTCACAATAATAAAAGTTGCTTCAATCAAAATGCTATAATTCACAAATTAATGATCCGACAGCTATCAAATTTATAGACGCATTTATTGAGGAATACAGCTAACTAAGAAACATATCGATTTAATTCTAGTAACGCTATCTATGTGACAAGCCGGTGACTTTTTAATTGACCTCTTAGTAATAGTAGTTTTGCAGATATATTCAAATTTCTGCTGCAGTAAATATCACTATATATAAGTATTTCTGTTGAGCAGATAATATGTTATATTAAAATTTCACAACATATGTTTAAATTGTTAGTTTTTGGAATACTTTTATACTCCTCTTGTCTCTTTACAATTGATCTATTTTCAGTTTGTGTGTCCACATCTCTCAACCTATTATCAGTTACCGATTTCTTATTTCAGTTTTGCTTGTCCGCCTTTCATTTTTTTTATTTCTTACTTTTCCGGGATTTACTTCTGCCCTTTAGACTTGTACTCTCTATTGTATTTTTTCTTTCACTTTAATAATTTTATTATTATTTGTCATCATTTTCTGCTTTCATAGCTAATATTTGAACAAGTACATTCTCTTTCCTTATATATCCATTCAATATACTCAGTCCTATTCCTTATTTATCTCGTTTCCATCATAATTGCTTAATATCTTATTTTTCGCCCTAAACTTGTATTGTCCTTTGAATAATATTATCCTTCATATACTCTATATTTTCCCTCTTTCTTTCTCCCTTATCTTCTCTACTTTGTAGTTTTGTAGTGTAGTTTGTGTAAATTCTTATAAATATATCCTCCATTATTCAATTGACCAAAAGTAATTTTATAACAACCTACCTACTGTATAACTTCTTCTTCACAAGACATTCTATAGGTGGTAAGCCTATCCCTTGAATACAAAGCTGACATTATGATATTGTTCGCAACGGTTTGGAACATTTGAAGTTGTTTGACTGCCTACTAGACATATAGTAGAGTACAATAACGGTTTAAGCCGGCTTGGTGGTGCAGTGGAAAAGGTGATAGGACGGTCCTCCTACTGTTGCGATAGCCGCGGGTTCGAATCTGTTGGAGCATGGTCGTACAATTTGTGATTGCCCTAGGCGAGAGTGTAAAATCCGACACGGAAAATGATTCCAGTCATGCCAGTAACCAGGCTGGGTAAGACCTGTGTGACCTGAAGTGTCTTTTGGGATGATTTCTAAAGTTGGTCACTTGCCAGTCGGTAGGCTTAATTCTGAGGACCGTGGTTCGGCGCCCACGTTAAACTGTAGGTCCAGTCCAGATAAACCCATAGTTGGTAGAAGAGGTTTACGGGATTTTCGGTTATATATAGTAGATATAAAAGTGTTATAAGTAACACTATCGTCACTGATTTCATTAAAAATGATTTAACTGCTCCAGTGTATTGATAAATTAATATTTACAAAAAAAAATACTTGTTTGTTAGTTAATTTTAGCTGCTTTACGGTTGATGTGCTATTACAGAAAATGAGAGGACTCTTTCTCCCTTACCTTCTCTAGTTTGTAGTTTTGGTATGATCTATAATTAATTATAAATATACCTTCCATTATACAATTAACCAAAAATAGTTTTATAGCAACCTACCTGATGTGTTTAACTTGTTTTTTTTTTGTAAAATTAATTAATCGCTTATCGTAAATCAATTGATGCCACTTATGGCAAGGCCAACATTTCGCAAGGCATTTTTTCTGGTAATAAGCCCATGCCTTTAATATACAGCTGACTTTCTAATACTGTTGGAAGGGTTTTGGGATCATTGTGATATTGGGTTATATATAGCAGATCTAAAAGTGCTGTAAGTAACATTATTGTCACTTATATTAGTTAAAATGAATTAACTGCTTAAGAATATTGTTTAATTAATATTTACCGAGAAGAACAGCTAGTTTCAGTTACTTTATGTTGATGTACTGTTACGAAAAATTAGTAAACTTTTTCTCCCTTACCTCCTCTAGTTTGTAGATATTTTAGGGCCTGCAAATAATTATAAGTAAATCCGCCAATACTAAATTAACCAAAAGTAATTTTATATCAATCTACCTGTTGGTTAACCTGCTTTTTTTTGTAAAATCATTCATTTGCTGATCCTAAATTACTCATTGATGCTACTTATGGAAAGGTAAACACTCCGCAAGGTATTCTACCTGGTAGGAAACCCATGCCTTTAATATACAGCTGACCTTCTGATATTGTTGGCAGGGGTTTGGTTCATTTGAAGTTGTTTGACTGCTTATTAAACAGATAGTTGAGTACAATAACAGTTTAATATGTTTAAAAGGGGTTTACTCACAGTACTGTAGAGGTTTACGGGATTTTTTGTTATATACAGTAAATATAAAAGTGCTGCAGGTAACACTATCGTCACTAATATCATACAAAATGAAATAGCTATTCTAGTATATTGATAAATTAATATTTACTTAGAAAAATACTTGTTCGTTAGTTAGTTTCAGCTGCTTTACAGTTGATGTGCTATTACACAAAATGGGGAACTTGGATCAGTCCAATTCAAAGAGACAAAGGACGTCCTACCGTATCGATATCGAGGCAGTTAAGAGCCGTATTTCCTGACATAAGCCAGGCCATTCGTCTGCAACGGCCAGCAGGAAAATCGCGGACATAAAACCGGCATCGTAGGGTCCTCTAGAAGAGCGCTCTAAATCGCCGTAAAGGTGTCAAGATAGGTCCGATTTAGTGGGCAATTGGACACGAGTAATGCGACTGGCAAAGGATTGACCAAGTTGGAACGGCCCTTGTGACATTACCGGGCGCGGACGACGGAAATGGCCGGTCGGTGATTAGACGGGGCGGTAGACGACGGCCACCTCGGTCCCAGGACCTAATTAAAACCTATAACTAACGAACGCGGGGTTAGCGGCGTAGAATAGCGGTTTGTCCTCACCATTTCCCTCCGTTTTAAAAACAATGATACACTTAATAAAGTATATTATATATGTTATCAAAGTATTGTTGGGTGCTGAATAGGGTTTCCTTTCATATTTTGTTGTTTCTATAGGGAGATGTACAAAATTAGCACACTTTAACAGGACCTTCCTTGACGATTTATCGTGTAATCATTTTAGTACTCTAATTTTGATTGTTCTTATGAAAATTCATGGAATAGAAGAGCACATGTAATTCTATTCTCTAACTATTAATTATTTATCGATAAAGTCCATTTCCATTTTAGTTTCTGTTAGTAACACATAGCCCGAGAAATTCCGGATCTAACACATGGATGGGGCTAATTTTATTGTATTCACCGCTTTTTTGATAGTACTAACCTTCAAAAGGAAGCTGTTAAAATGTGCATGTTCTACTCATAATTTTGTGAGTTATTGTGCTAAGGGTGGCACTAATTTAGTTATTTTAAAACAATGGTTTTGTTAATGGAACAATTTCAAAGCAATTCAGAATCAATTTTACACTGCTTCTTGATAGAAATACATACCGTTCAATCTCCGTAATGGCTTGAAAAGTGTTATAGGGAACTCTTCTCTCTGCTCCTTAAGAAACAACAATAAAACCTTGATTTTCTGGCTTCAAACGTGGTCGTAGGGATACCGATGACGGAGAACACAATGTTCAAATCAGGTGGTTCCACCAGAAAACTTGTAAAAAATTCACAAATCGTTATTATTGATTGAAAAGTGAAGTTGCCTGAGCTAACATATTAGTAATGTCAAAAGAATGTGTTGGTTCTATATTGCATGAGCATTTGACTATGAGAAAGCTACGTTCAAAGTGGGTGCTGCGATTGCTCTCTGTTGATCAAAAATAAGAACGTGTTCTTGTGAGCGTGAACGTTTAAGAAAGTATTTGGTCATGCTTAAATGTAACAAACCATAATTTTTGCGTCGATATGTAACAATTGATGAAACATGGTGACTGGTGAACAACTAGTGATAGGTTGATTTTGAGGCAAAAGATAAATAGCTCTACAAAAGTGTCATTGAAATATTTGAGCGGCGGCTGGAATAATTGTGTGGCTGTTGATCAATAAAGCCAATTTAGAACAAAAAAAGTGTTTTCTTTGTTACGCCTGGGACTTTTCGTGTGTGTGTTTGTTGTTTGTTGTTTGAACTACAGGTTTTATTTAGTAGTATTTTAAAATATATAAAAAATATAAAAAATATCATAGAACTGTTAGAGAAGAAGGTAGCGTTTTAAAAGTAGAATTTTGTTTCAGAGTCTGTTTTAGAATTAAGTTTTAGAGGTAGAAAGTAGAATTTTGGTATCAGCGGTTTTATACCTCCACACCACGTGATACTTTTAAAGTTAAAAGTTTGAAGAGTTAAAGCTATTTTCGACATCCTTGTTAAACCAGTGTATAACTTTTTCTTTAAAATGGCGACATTTACTATGCATTTTCTTTCATGTATAACTGTAAACAATATAATTTGTCTCAGTCTCAAAGAGATTGAGGTACGATCGAATCTAAGACTATCTTGAAAGAAAATTTTACTTTTTGATTCAAAAAATATACTACTGAAAATCATTCCATTTTGTTGTCTGTGAAAAATGTGATTTGGATCATTTCAAATTTCTAATTTTCAGCATTTTGTCCAGTAGCTGTATTGCTTCCATATTGCAGTGTTTTTGGTTGCAATAATCTATTTATTGTATTTCATGTTTTAAGGCGACATCTTGGAGAACTTATTTAATATCATTTACTATGTGTTTTATTTAATTTTAATATTACATTGTTGGTTACATATCGATAAGCATTGATAGTCAATCCAAGAATTTTATTTTGGCTGCGTTGCTTAACTAGTTGCTTTAATGCTTTAATGCAACTTCATAAGTCCAAATTGGCATTATAATTGATAAACCTGAGATCTGTTTGACTTTAAGTCATGTTGGTAGAATCTTCTCATTAGCCAGTAGAATTGTTAATATATTAGTTAAATCTTCCATAAGTTGCAAAATCACTTGGTAGTCTAATTACTCTTCTAAGAACAGTTATTAATAACTTGCCAATAACTTCAATGAACTTATAACAATCTCAATTGTACTGTCAATTTGATAGTTTTAAACTTAGGTGTCCTCCTGAATTCTTGCTAAATATACCGGTACCTTTTGAACCACTGACAACAATTCGATTAATGTAATCAACAACAATATAATTTGCTTGTAAACAATAGATGTGTCCTATTTGCAGTTTATTTCAACTTAAAGTGGTAAAATAAAAGTTTCCCCACAAAGGCGTTTCTTTGTTGAAAACCTATGGTGGCACAATTTGTCTCTCTTCTGTTGAAATAATTGTCTTCTCGTTATAAATTTTTATGATGACTATACAAGTTTTGAAAAATGAATTCATTTCACATAAATTATGACAATAAATCCACGACATATGTACAACAAACTCTTTGAAACTAATTTGCCAGTTTAATTACACGTGATTTTGAATCTAAAAATAAATAAAATATAAAGTTCAGCATCGAAGATAGATTATCATAAGCATTTTTTGTTTTCCAGTTGCCAACCAGTTATTTATTAATGTGTGTTGTTTTTCGGAGCTATACTTCAAATCACGTTCTTGATGAGAGTGACGCTAAATGTTTGTAAAAAATACTGAGTTCAATTGGTTTATTTATTTAGATGCTAACTATGACCATCGAAAAAGCACTTAATAATTTTGATAATACTATATATATAACAAATAACATTGTTTTAGTTGCTTAGAACAAATTTTCGCACATTCAGGCCGCCGAAATGATAGTTACAAAGCTATTACCGTTGTGTTTCTTAATTAGTCAGGCGATAAGTGACCTGCCAACAAATTACGAATATTTTACATCCAGTGGTATTAGTTCCGGGTTATCGGCTGAGAGCCCGACTTTCTATCTTAACGGAAAGGAAATTTATATATACAGTGGTGCTATTCATTATTTTAGAGTACCGAGGGCTTACTGGAGAGATCGATTAAGAAAATTAAGAGCTGCAGGTTTTAACACCGTGGAAACCTATATAGCATGGAATCTGCATGAGTATCAATCCGGTAAGAAACTCTTATTACTAAAAATATGTATTTTATTTACTATTGAATAACTTATTTAAAATAATGTTCTTATACTCAATACGTTTTCTGGATACAATATTATTCGCTTTTTAATTTCCATTCAACATTTGTATTTTATTCTCATTGACCTTCATTTTGAAAGTGACTTAAACCCGTGTACATAATGTTACATAACTAACCTAATACATTTGGCTTTGTGCACATATCTACTTACAAGCTATCAAAAATACATCATCAGAACTAGTTTTGTATAAATAATTCAAATACAGATTATCAGATATGAAATTTTAAGTAGTATATTTAGTGGTAATTTATTATTAAATCGTTGTAAACAATCATTGAAGGTATCAAGTTAAATCAAACATATTTTTAAAAATATACTTGTATATTTATCTGATTTATTGATGTCAAGTAATATTACTGTTAAAAGAAAATATAATATATATAAGGAGAATACATTGCAAGTATACTCTTCATCTTATCGTTGTTTTTTTTAATATACTTAAGATCATAACAATTGTTATATTTTGAATCTAGTTAAATATCTCAATTGGGTTTTTTATTATTTGATATTGATACTGTTGTTCACAATATAATATTCGATAATATTAGGTACCAATGCGTGTTCTAATAATTTTTTACTTTAAAGTGAATTTAAATAAAATTGTAAGATTATTAATCAAATGATTTTTCATAATTTTCCAAATTTTCTCGTACATTTCTGGCAATATGGCAATATCGCTTTGAAAGAATGATGTTGGTTTGGTATCGATCTTGTTATTGATCTATTTTGACAGTTTTTCAGCAATTTGAAACCGTACGCCAGCCTACGGTGCATTAATTTGAAAAAGCGTTAATCACAATGCGCTATGTCTATTGAGACTGCTAGCTTTACCCCCATCCGAATTGGGACAGTTTATCTTTCAGAACCTTTCCTGAGATTTGTCTGCATGACAAGTAAGAGGATGACTCTTTATAATAATAATTTATAAAGTTCGTTCAACGACGTCAGTAGATATCTGCAGTAACAGTTTCTTTTGATTTTCGAATATAGTAATATACTACATCTTGCTGATCCCACCATATGAATAGCATGACTATGGTCATGAATTTTCTACATTCGGCATTGATATGGATGGCTTTTCTAGATTAACCTATAGCTTCTGCGCTTGAGGTTGTTATAGGAGATGCACTTTTTATACATACATATAATATATGGAAAATTCATGTTTTGATTTTGTTTCAGCAATTGCTAAGTGTTGAATTGCTGTGCTATTGTCCATAATTCAGTGTGTTCGAAATTTTTGAGTCTTCCATAAGAGTTTATAAAATTGTTTGAATAACGAAACTGAAATTTTAAGCGCTCAGTTATTAATATCTGTCTATACTGAATAATTTAATATTATTGAACAGAAATAGGTTATTTTATGTCAAGAAAAATCGATATATATATAGTTTTGATATTTATCGACATAAAATAAGAAGTATAACTGGTCAACTGAAAAGTCCCCGGCCTGACACATAGATGGCGCTACTATAATTAAATCCATATGTTTTTAGTTAGACCTAACCCTACAACGATGCGTGTATAAATTTAACAGCTGTCGGATCATTAGTTTGTGAATTATATCATTTTGAATGAAGCAACATTTGTTATCGTAAAAAAATGTGAAAAGGAATTTCGCGTGTTAATAAAATATTATTTATAGGGAAAAAATATAGTTGAAGCAAAAACTTGGTTTGATGCTAAGTTTCCGGACATTGCTCCAGGAAAATCAACTTAATCAAGGATTGGTATGCTAAATTTAGACGTGGTGAAATGAGCACCGAAGATTGTGAACCCAGTGGAGGTTGTTACCAAAAGAGGTTGTTACAGATAAAGCATTAAAAAAATTCACAAAATCATTTTGAATGACCGTAAATTGAACTTGAATGAAATAGCAGATACTCTAAAGATATCAAGTGAACGTGTACATCATATCATTCACGAATATTTGGGTATGAGAAAGCTCTTTGCAAAGTGGTTGCCGCGCGAGCTCACTTTTGACAAAAACAACGACGAGTTGATAATTCGGAGCAGTGTTTAAAGATTATCAAGAATAGTAAACCCTAGTTTTTGCGTCGATATGTGACAATGGATCAAACAAGGTTTCATCATTTCACTCTGAAGTCCAATCGACAGTCATGCCAGTGGACTGCACACGATGAACCCGCCCAAAGCGTGGAAAAACGCAACGGCTGGCAAGGTTATATCGTCTATATTTTGGGATGCGCATGGTATAAATTCCGTTGACTACCTTGAAATGGGAAAAACTATCCACACTGACTATTACATAGCGTTATTGATCCGTTTGAATGACGAAATGGCCGAAAAACGGCCGCATTTGAAGATAAAGAAAGTGCTGTTTCACCAAGACAATTCACCGTGTCACAAGTCAGTGAAAACGATGGCAAATATCTATTAGGCTTCGAATTGCTTTCTCATCCGCGGTATTCTCCAGATCTTGCTCCCAGCGAATATTTTCTGTTCTCAGATCTCAAAAGAATGCTCTCTGGGAAAAATTTTCGTCGAATGAAGAGGTGATGGCCGAAACTGTGGTCTATTTTGAAGCAAAGGACAAATCGTAGTACAAAAATGGTATCGAAAAGTTGGAGTGTAATAATCAGTGTATCGCCCTTAAAAAGAATTATGATGAATAATAAACTAATTTTACTAAAAAAATGTGTTTTACTATGGTAGGCCGGGACTTTTCAATTGACCTGTTGGACGTAATAGACCTAACTAGCTTTGTTGAGTTTCATTTTAGTAAAATTTTATTTTATATTTTATTATTGTAAAGTCAAGAAGTCTTGATTCACTTAATTTGTTGCTCTTCATACTAAACCACATAACAACCAGACAGTTTGACATTAAAAATAAATATAATATGAATACATTTGAATTATTAACCTATACTTAACTATTTTAGGACTGTACGACTTTGGAAATGGAGGTTCAGACATGTCAGATTTTCTGCATTTGGAAGAATTTCTACAAATAGCTAAGGAAGAAGATCTGTTCGCTATTGTTAGGTCCGGACCATTTATCTGTGCAGAATTCGAATTTGGTGGTTTTCCCAGTTTCATTCTTCGAGACGGAGACAAACTTTGGGTTAGGACTAACAATGAATATTATATGAATTATGTTTCAAGGTAAGAGTGATACTTTGGAGATCACCTTAATGTAATCCATTAAAATATTAATTAAAATTTTTGGTTCCAGATGGTTTAACGTGTTAATGCCAATTTTAGCGAAGTATCAATTTACCAAAGGTGGTCCAATTATTATGTTTCAAGTTGAAAACGAGTACGCCATTACTGGTTATGAAGATCATAACTACCTGTGGAATCTGAGAGAATTAATGTTAAACAATGGTATTTATTAATGGATATGTAAATGATATTTTAAACTCTTTAGAAAATTTTAGGTATTACCGAGCTTTTGGTGACTGCTGATAACCCCTGGAAAGGAACTGCTGGAGCATATCCGGAATATTTCTTGATGACTGGAAACTTTGATTCTGATGCTCAAACCAATTTGGATACACTTAAGTCTATGCAGCCAAATAAACCGGTTATGGTTATGGAATATTGGTCAGGTATTTTATAATATTGTAACGTTATATAACAACACAATAATATTTGTTTATGTTAAGGCTGGTTTGATTATTGGGGAAATGCTCATCAAACCAAGACACTGGACCAATTCCATGAAGTCTACGAAGCAATATTGGCCTATCCCGCATCAGTAAATATGTACATGTTCATTGGAGGGACGAATTTCAATTTTCTGAGTGGTGCCGAGAATTTGGCATTTGATGATTGGAATACCGGTAATTTATAATTTATTTATGATTAAATATATTGCATAAATAATTAGGTCCAACCATTAGTTAATATAATTTTTTTATTTAAAGTACTATTTTATCAGAAAATTGTCAAATTTAATTAGTCACAATTATTCATTTTCTATAATTTTTCATCTCATTTTTCCCTTTCATCTATTTGTGTTCCTCATTTCTTAGCAACGTGGAAGCACATTACTACACCTAGCCAAATAATTTATGAACAAAAGTTGCTATTACTGGTGAATTCAATATTGCCAATTCAAGGGGATGCCATTCCACAACGGCTATATCATAAAATTGTTTAACTAATTTTGACCTAAACAATGTTATTCAATTGCAGTTACATCAAAGTTAAAGTCCAGTATGTACTCCACAATTTTTTATCATTTCTGGAGAAATTAACTTAATCTGCTATTAATTTAGAAAATTATCAAGTTTAATTATTTACAATTATGCTTTTTCAATAGTGTTATTCAATTGCATTTACATAAAAGTTAAAGTCCTTCTTAATCTGATTATTTTAAAAAGGAATATATTGGAAAAAATTGGCGCAATATGTTTTATTTAAAATATTTTTAATATATTTTTACAATTTTTGGAACGAATATTTCTGGCAAAATGGCGAACCAAAAATAAGTCTGGTGATTAAGTTAAGTGCGGCAGAATTTCGCATTTGAAGGTCAATAGTATATATAGCCCGTTCAATAAAACAGTGATCTCACGACATCTGACTTGACGATTTTTGCTTTGGTATGAAAATAATTCTAATCTAAATAAAATAGTGAAACTATAGTGTTGTCCAATATTTTTTTTTAATATTATAGAACATCTAATGCATATATTATCGAAAGACCTAGAACTACAATTAATTATACAGTTATAACAATTTCTAGATTAGGTTTATATTTTATTGTATTTATATTGAACTATTTTCCACACTACCTATGAGTTATGAGTTCTAGGCGAGTTATGTGAGCTTAATCACCAAATTAACAACTGTATAACCAACTAATAAATTTTAATTTTATTAGAGATCATATTTACCTTTAACGCTTAGATCTTGTTTCTTTCGGTACAGTGTTTCCTTTTAAAGTCATTCTGATATCACTGTACTTCTTATTACTTTGTTCTGTTAGTTGTTTCAACTCTCATTACCCTGTCTTGGAAAAAGTCAGCATTGAATCATAATCCCACATTCAGAAATGTTCGCTCAAGTGAATAACTAAGCTGTTAATTTCTATTTAACGATGCCATTATTGGTCAATTATTTCTTTAATGTTTCTGATCAAGTTCATCCAAAACATAGATGATATTAACTATTCCTGTTTCCATTATGAAGAACAATATGTCTTCAATAAATTTTTAAATAAATGTTATGACTAGTAAAATCTATTCAAATGTTATTTCAATGTTTATTTTTTTCCATCAACTTGTGTTGTCTTAACACAATTTCTATTATCATCCTACTATGAGTGACTCTTCAGTATGTTGGTACCATTTTGAAATATCATCTAAATACAGAAATTTAAATAATAACTCTTTCTTGATTTTATAATATGCTTTTAGAAATTTAATTAGTTTAAAAGCAACGTCTGAAAGTTCTATTAGACCTATTCGTGGGTTAGCTTTACATCTTCACACCTTGTTCTATATTTTTAAGCTTTCTATGGATATTTATCAGACTGACAGTTCTTCTGAAATAATTGTATTAAATTATGTTTAAAAAAAAAGTACTCATTGTTCCTATACATTTTATATCTTCGATCGGTGATAAAATATGTGTGATAAAAATGCGTACCTCTCTATCGAATTTTACTGGCAAGAGTGGGCCACGATTATGTCGTTCCTGTTCGAAGTAATTGATTAAAGATGCAATCTGTTTTGTTTGGCTTCGCCATTTTCAATCAGAGTAATAATAAACAGCGATTTGAAATTTATTAAAACAAGTTTGCTGGTTTATAAGTTGCAGTTATTATAATTAATATTTTAAAGAATTTTGACAACCGGGTGACATTTGCAGGCTGGTTCAGTTACATGTTCGAACTTATCAAACAGCATTATGTCTCTTTTTAACTAGATTAAAATGAGAAAGAAAATATTGTCTGATTCTATAACTAATTTAGAAATTGCGGCAATATACTAAACATCTTAATGACGTAATTTCACTGTTATATTGAATATACTATGCTTCAAAACTATTGCTGGTCTTTTTCGCAACAATCCCTCCTTTAGTTTATTGATTTGACGTCGGCAGATATGATACAACCAACGACCAAACTCACGAATTTTGCCATTGTGGTGTCGAGAAAAATCGCGATGTTGAAACGGTTCGAAATGGGATTTTATTGATATTTTCGATTCTATATAACCGTTTTTTCCATCCCATGTTTTTCGCCATGACATTACCAATTTCACTATCATTACATGTTTGAAACCAAAGCCTATAATTGAGATATAACAGAGCAGCATCATCTCAAATTTTTAGAACTTCTTGATGGGTTTAGACAGCAGATATCTTTAAATCAAACAACAAAATTAAGTAATGTAGAAAAAACAATTTTGAACGTTCCCAGATTAGCCTCTGTATATACTTAATAACTCAATTATACTAAATAGAAAATTTTTATTTTATGTAGAGAAACTATTAATTTTAATACATTCTTATAATCTACTAAGAGCGAAATACTACATGCTATTTTTCATTGCTATATCTTTCTTACTCTAGTTGTTCTCTTATTGCTTTTATTATTGGTTGTTAACATTGAAATTTCTTGTTTCTGTCAACATATGTCGCTGGTCAAATTTCATGTTTAATCCTTACTAAATTAACCTAATACATAATATTAGAAATACTGTTAATACGACACTGATAAAAATTCATGGTCCTAATATGTGTAGCTTGATATATCTTCCACATTATCTAATAAAGTTATATTCTATTTTAGATTTTTCACCAATGACTACTAGTTATGATTACGGCTCTCCTTTGGCTGAAAATGGAGATTATACCGACAAATATTGGCTGACACAAGAGCTGCTCGCAAAATACAACCCAATTAAGACCAAACTTCCTGCTGCACCTGAATTATCTCAAAGAATAGCTTATCCATGGGTTACTTTAACGAAACAAGTGACTGTCAGCAGTTTAATAGAGCAAGCACCATCCTGGAAAACTTCGAAGCCGGTGTCCATGGAACAAATGGATATCAACGGAGGAAGTGGACAAAGTTATGGTTATGTGGTTTACAGGAAGACCGGCGTAAACCTGGCAAAGAACTCGTGGCTTAAAATCGACGGAAGAATCTGCGACACTCTTATAGTTTTGGTTAATGGCGTCAGAGTATCGCCCGTTATCGAATATGCATCTGATCTAAGTAACTTTGGAACTTGGAAGACCCTTGAACCAAGCATTATGATAAACACGGATGCATTAACTGGCGCCACCATCGATTTAGTTGTTGAAAACTGGGGAAGAGTTAATGTAGGGGCGTACCGACAGTACAAAGGACTTTGGCAGGGAGATATCTATATCAACAATGAAGCTGTGTACGACTGGACAATGTATGCTCTGGAATTTAAAAAATCCTGGACTGATAACTTATATTCCTGGACAGATGTTTCTTCGAATAACAATGAACCTGTTTTGTATAAGGGTAGTTTATGGGTTGATGGAACTCCAGCTGATACCTACGTTTATATGGAGGAATGGGTTAAAGGACTAGTAATAGTGAATGGTTTCGTTTTGGGCAGATATGCAAAGATGGGACCACAACAAGCTTTATATTTACCAGCTCCATTACTGAAACAAGGATCTAACGATATTATGGTTTTTGAACACTACAGAGCGGCTAGTCAAGTGAAATTTGTCACTGATCAAGTATATGCTAACCATTAGATGTAATAAATAAATTATAAATCTTTATTGTTTTCTGTTCTGCGTGTCTAATCTATATTTTATAATAAAAATTTAATAATGCTTTTGATTATTCAAGTCAAATAAAGCCTCAGGTAGGCGATAGTTCATATATTTTTATTCATAAAGTGGTTGTAATTGTAAGAAAAAATCATTTTTTAATTTTATTTTTAAAAAAATTACTTAACAGTGCTAATCTTTTTAGTTTCTACTAAATTTTTGATATCGAATAATTTTCTTTAAAGTTTCACTAGTACTTCATTGGTACTTCTATTGGTACTATACTGTACCACTATTAGAAAGATTCTTTTTAAAATATGTTCACTTAATCACCAAATTAACAACTGTATAACCAACTAATATATTTTAATATTATTAGAGATCATATTTACCTTTTACGCCTAGATATTGTTTCTTTCGGTACAATGTTTCCTTTTAAAGTCATTTTGATATCACTGTACGTCTTATTACTTTGTTCTGTTACGTGTTTCAACTCTCATTACCCTGTTTTGGAAATGGTCAGCATTGAATCATAATCCCAAATTTAGAAATGTTCGTTCAAGTGAATAACTAAGCTGTTAATTTCTATTTCACGATGCCATCGTTGGTCAATTACTTCTTTAATGTATCTGATGAAGTTCATCCAAACCGAAGTTGATATTAACTATTCCTGTTTCCATCACAAAGAACAATATATCTTCAATAAATTTTGAAATAAATGTTATGACTAGTAAAACCTAATCAAATGTTATTTCAATGTTTATCTTTTTCCATAAACTTGTGTTGTCTTAACACAATTTCTATTATCATCCTACTATGAGTGACTCTTCAGTATGTTGGTACCATTTTGAAATATCATCTAAATACAGAAATTGAAATAATAAATCTATTTTGATTTTATACTATGCTCTTAGAAATTGAATTAGTTTAAAAGCAATGTCTGAAAGTTCTATTGGACCTATTCGTGGGTTAGCTTTACATCTTCACACCTTGTTCTATATTCCTCAAAGAGCTACATATTTCTAAGCTTTCTATGGATATTTTTCAGACTGACAGTTCCTCTAAAATAATTGTATTAAATTATTTTTAAAAAAAAAGTACTCATTGTTGCTATACAATTTTTATCTTTGATCTGTGATAAAATATGTGTGATAAAAATGCGTACCTCTCTATCGAATTTTACTGGCAAGAGTGGGCCACGATTATGTCGTTTCTATTCGAAGCAACTGATTAGAGATGCAATCTGTTCTGTTTGGCTTTAATTGACACGACAAGCTTTATATTTACCAGCTCCATTACTGAAACAAGGATCTAACGATATTATGGTTTTTGAACACTACAGAGCGGCTAGTCAAGTGAAATTTGTCACTGATCAAGTATATGCTAACCATTAGATGTAATAAATAAATTATAAATCTTTATTGTTTTCTGTTCTGCGTCTCTAATCTATATTTTATAGTAAATTTTTAATAATGCTTTTGATTGATATTGATCTGAGAATTGTTTTTCTTTTTTATTGCCATAAATAGAATAGCACCCAAGTCAAATAAAGCCTCAGGTAGGCGATACTTCATATATTTTTATTCATAAAGTGGTTGTAATTGTAAGAAAAAATCAATTTTTTATTTTATTTTTGAAGAAATTACTTAACAGTGCTAATCCTTTTAGTTTCTACTAAATTTGTGATGACGAATAATTTTGTTTAAAGTTTCACTAGTACTTCATTGGTACTTTTATTGGTACTATACTGTACTACTATTGGAAACATTCTTTTTAAAATATGTTTCTAGTTTTAATGATCCATTGGGATAATCATTTAATAATTACCTAATCATTTAAAATAGGTGACTATAAAGATACCGAAAAAAAATTGAAACAAAATTAGTTTTTTTTTATTTATTAAGTTCACCATTATTTATTCATAGCCGGTTCTAGGGAACACTTCTCATCTAATACGATGTTGTTGTGCAGCAATGAATGTGCAATTTATAATATTCTTGCTGGTCTGTCTGACAAAAGGAAGACCCACACAAGAGTATGACGTATTTGTTTATTTTTTATTGGACAAAAACATTCCATCACTTTATGTTATTTTCTGCTCCTCTATTACTCTTGCACTTGCTCGAGTGAACAGTTCAGTTTTAGAATAATAGGCCAACCGTTAGTTGTCAAAATTTTGGTCTTTACTTCATTATTTCTGAAACCATATTGCTCTGCAATGCGCTCTGTTGCTGAAACAGGGATCTAACGATATTATGGTTTTCGAACACTACAGATTGGCTAGTCAAGTGAAATTTTCCACTAATCAATTATATGTAAATCATTAGAACTAATTAATAAACGGCAATTCTCTATTGTTTTTCACTTTTCTTCTTCTCCTTTTAATTTGCCTTTCTTGTTTCTATATTTTAAACTTCGAGCAAGGCTGTTGATTGACATCGACCGGACTATTCAGATGATTGACATAATTCAAATATTTTTTGTTATTGTGATAACATTTCGGTTAATACTCATACTGTATTGGTTCCTAAGGTTGTTTTTCACTGCATATATGTTACAATAAAGCCTCAGTTTAATATTTATAGTTTTATTTACTTATAGATAGGATGGTCATAATTATAGAAGCAATCAATATTTTGTTTTGTTTGTAAATTGTTTTACAGTTTAAATCTTAGTATATTGTATTATATATTTGATGGTCCATAACTTTTTTTAGAGTTTTATTGATACTTTATTTCCAATATTTTAATATGTGCTTCTAGTTTCAATAGTCGATTGGGTGTATAATAATTTAGACATTTTCAAGTGATTTTAAAAGGATTTCAACGAAACAAAATTCTATTACAGAATCGCGACATTAGTTATTGTTTTTTTAATTAAGTTCATCATTATTATTTATCCACACCGTTGATCAGGGGGAGTGCCTACTTCTCAAGTAAAACTATGCTGTTGTGCAGCAAGACTTCGAATAATCTTTGTGGCCAAATACAATGAAGACACACCCTACTAAGTCTGTAATTAATTTGTTGATCTTTTACTGGTCAGAACTACCTCCAACTTCGCCGTCTTTGTTGCTTGATACTTTAGCCACAGGTGTCACTTTCTTCACCCGTACTGCTGGTACTAAATACTTGAACCCTTGAATTTGCTCAAACTGAATGTTTTCAGGTTTAAAATGGTAGACCAGCCATTAATTGTTAATAATTTGGTCATTTTATGATTAATTATGAAGCGCTATGGCTTTGCAATGCGAACCATATAATGATTTTCATGATTCTGCTCAATCAATATGCTATCCTTTTCGCCACTACCGAATAGTGATCTTAGATGCTGTTAACCTTGTGTTGTTTGTATTACTTTATTTAATCTTATTCCTTATTTTTATTTTGCCTTGAGAATATCTATTTTATTCAAACGGTAATAAAAAATTTCGATAATTCTTGAATTCAAGTTAAGAAATCGCATACTCTTTATTGGGCAAACATATCAAAAATTCTTGTTCTTGACTATGTTATAACTCTCGTATATATAATGTAATATCGGAGAAAAACACAAAAAAATTGGCAAAATAAGCGATCAGAGGAGCCTGATTTTAGTATTAACTGTAATATTTGTAATATAGACAATTGAAATATTAAGTAACTTAGTGTGGCTTATTATTTACAATTGTGTTAGTTGGTTTTAGTCTTTATTGGTAACTTGTTAGTTTCCTCTTCTTCATTGGTGACCCTAAGTATTTTAAATAGGGACTTGGATGATGTTGGGATTTCCAATTGTATTGTAACTGTTTAAATACTTTACAATTCTTTATTTTTAAGCCTTATGGTTCCATTATGCGAACTATACTGTGAATAATATTATATTACAAATTATTTATAAATTATCATAACCACTTTGAAAATAATGCGGAACGTTTTTAAATTTATTAAAATTACTATCAGAGCTTTATTTGATTCATGATGTTTAACTATATTGTTAATTTATGTATTTAACATTAGATATTATGGATTGAAATAAATATTGATATAATTATGTTACATCAATGTTATTCATGAATAAAAATTAGAATTAAAGTTTATATAATTAGTTTCGTAGTTTAGCATATTTCTGACCATGTTATCGACACATTCATGTGTCAACAGAAGAAACCTTAACTGGTTGCTTAAAATGGACGGATCCATTTTCCGTGGGCGGGGTAAAAGAAGCAAATCGCAAACACCTAGATAAAAGAGCCATCCCCCATCACGACAATATTAACGCCATAAATAGTCCAAAATCTCCTCGGGGAGTACCCCATATCCATCGCCCTAAACAAATTAGTGATTTACAGCCGGTTTTTAATTAGATTTCCAGCATAAAAAGCCATAAATCTGAGCACTATTTCCAGCACAAAGGCAGTATATTAAGATCGCTATCTTTATTTCGGCCCGGGGCTGCCTTATCGGTATGGGCCATGCTCGCAGAGACGGATTTCGCGAACGTACACACGTGTCGAACGGAGTGACGCTGCGAGGAAGAAAGTCAACTTGATCGGTAATAGGCAAAATCGACGTATACAGAATCTCTAAAAGTTGAATCGAAAACTATTCCTAAGTATCTTTACATTCAATGATTTTCTGGCTTTTGTTTTTAGTTTACTTTAACAAATTTAATATTTTGTTCAGTCTCAGTTCAATTTGAATGCTTATCGATTTGTTGAATGTCATATGCTCTTTTTAAGAACATAAAATTAGACGAAATCTAGTTAAATGCAAATTCAATATGTTAGTAAACAGTATAACATTTATGTGTAATGCGTTAATTAACAGGTCAATTGAAAAGTCCCCCACCTGGCACACAGATGGCGCTACTAGAATTAAATCCATATGTTTTTTAGTTAGCTCTAACCCTTTGAAGATACGTGTATAAATTAGACAGCTGTTGGACGATTTGTGAATTGTATCATTTTGAGTGAAGCAACTTTTGTTATTGTGAAAAAATGGATAAAAAGGAAATTCGCGTGTTGATAAAACATTAATTTTTGAAAGAAAAAAATAAAGTTGAAGCAAAAACTTGACTTGATGCCGAGTTTCCGGACACTGTCCCAGGAAAATCAACCATCAGAGATTCGTATGCTAAGTTTAAACGTGGTGAAAAGGGAACCGAAGTCGGTGAACGCAGTGGACGCCCAAAAGAGGTTGTTACCGTCGAAAACATTAAACAATCCACAAAATTATTTTGAATGACTGTAAATTGAAATTGAACAAAATAGCAGATACTCTAAATATATCAACTGAACGTGTACATCATATCATCCATGGGATGATGTACATGATGGCTACGAGAAAGATCTGTGCAAAGTGGTTGCCGCGTGAGCTCACTTTTGACCAAAGACAACGACGAGTTGATGATTCGGAACAATGTTTGAAAATGATCAAGCGTAATAAACCCAAGTTTTTGCGTCGATATGTAACAATGGATTAAACATGGATCCATCATTTCACTCCGAACTCTAGTCGACAATCATCCAAGTGGACTGCACACGATGAACCCGCTCCAAAGCGTGGGAAAACGCAACAGTCGGCTGGCAACCTTATGGCGTCTGTATTTTGGGATGCGGATGGAATAATTTTCATTGACTAGCATGAAAAAGGAAGGCCCATCAACAGCGACTGTTACATTGCGTTATTGGATCGTTTGAAGTACGAATTCGCCGAAAAACGGCCGCATTTGAAGAAAAAGAAAGTTCTGCTTCACCAAGACAATGCACCGTGAATTACAAGTCAGTGAAAGCGATGGCGAAAATCCAAGAATTGGGCTTCGAATTGCTTCCTTATCCACCGTATTCTCCAGATCTGACCCCCAGCGACTTTTTCCTGTTCTCAGATCTCAAAAGGATGCTCGCTGGGAAGAAATTTTCGTCGAATGAAGAGGTGATCATCGAAACAGAGGCCTATTTTGAAGCAAAGTACAAATCGTACTACAGAAATGGCTTCGAAAAGTTTGTAGGGTCGCTATAATCAATGTATCACCCTTGAAGGGAATTATGTTGAATAAAAAAAATTAATTTTGCGAAAAAAAATTATTTTACTATGGTAGGCTGTGGACTTTTCAATTGTTATTAACTATATGACTCAATTTTTGCAGATTTTTTGAACTTAATATTTTGTTTAAAAATATTATACAACGTGCACAGCAGCATAAGGTATATTGCTCACTTGACTTAGAATACCTTTTTGAACTTGAGAAGTTCTCCAGCGTGGCACTAACTTATTCCTCAGACCTAGTTCCATCTGATTATCATTTATTTTGGATTCTTTAGTGAGGCAACATATTAGAACGCTCGACAATGTGCGTATTTGGTAATAATTTTATATCTCGGGAGCATGCAAATTTGTTTATGATGTTATTTCTATAGTATTGATTATCTAAAATATGACGTAAATATAACTATAAATAACTACAACAGAAACATAGTAGTTTCTACTGTTAAAAGGAAAATTATATAAATGTAATTATATTTGCCATAAAGAATGTTAATGTACCTACATTAATTAAATTTCTTGAGTTTTTTCAATTTTTTTTTCAGTTAAATGATCCATAAAGTAATCAAAAATGTTGGTAAATAACTATTTTGTCGAACGATTGCCACCATGTGTAGTATCACGAGGTCCTCTGATATAAAAATCAAATTACCTATGTCTAACTCCTCTACTTATTTCATTTTAACTTTATCCTTGACCCATACTGCTCTTCATCCCCTTCATCGCCCGATGGTACCGTCTGATATAACATATAATGAGATTAATCGTACATCTTTACAACAGATAACAGGGTAAAAACGTGTAAAGTTAGAGGCAAGTGATCCTCTTAATAGAAAGTAAAAACTTTGTATATACTTGAAAGATGCTAACCATGCAGATATTCAATATCGTTTAAAGTATAGGGTTTCATGAAAGAAGATTCTCTTTTCCGGTGTTTTTAATTGATAGTTGAGAAATTAATTACAATGACGACAAAAGTAATAATAGCAAAGCTATTTTGTCATGAAATAGTTTATGATATATTTACAATATTAATTCAGAATTATGTAAATCATGCGATTTTTAAAATCATGATTTCAAATAGGCATATCATACCACGCTGAATTATAATAGATTTTCTTCGGAGCTGAATATTAATATATCTTTAAAACTGACAGATAACCACTTCTGTAATTGATTATTGACTTGACTCAACTCAATTTTTATTCGAAAAAAATCCTTCCAGTTTTCAGTTAAATTGTAAGATAAATGTAATTATTTGTAATATAAAAATATGATTGTAAATATAAAGACAAAAAAGACTTTTTCTATTGATTGTTATTGATTTTTGAGAATAATCCTATAAAAGAATGAAAAATATATTGTCATTTAAAAATCATGGACATTAGATTAAAATTTAAATGCACAAGTTGTTGCTAATTATGTCAAAGTGATCCAATACATCAAATATGTTCTTGATTTTATTGATAATTTATTCTTCTCTTAATTCTTTCTGATGGCCTAGCTTATGCATTACTGACCAAATAAATAGTCATAGCAACGATATGTTATTGACAGATATCACTGCTACCAACGATGTATAAATTATTCGAGATTTATTCTTAAAACATCGTATTATGGATGTAATTTAGAAGGTTTTTGAATAGAAGGAAATTTGAATGCCATCCGGGCCTACAATACAAGTTGGCAAAAAGTTAGCTAGGCACATGAGCTAAATCTTCTATTTCCAATTGTCATTTCAGAGTGACATACGGTGAAGAATATTCAGATTTGTGGGTGTAGCACAAGGTAGTATCCAATGTTAGGTATCAATATTGTATTTAGTCTATAGTAGTGGTATCTCTATATGTGATGGAGAAACAACGGCCACATTTGATACTGCAGTATTCGCTACAAGTAACAATGCTGATCCAAAATAACAGTAAATAGAGTTCAAACAGCATTGACGCTCTAAACGAAAACTAACTAGAGTTTAAATACTTACACTTGAGCCTATCGTCAAGTTACATGCTGTTCACAATATGTTACAAAAACGTGTGGAAGTTTGCAAGACGTCCAAGAAAATTGGGTGTTTGTTTGGATGACAGTCCGAATGATCATTCCACGATTACGTGATCACAAAAACATCGAAGTGTTACACTTGCATTATAATTGCTTGATACCAGTGAATTACCCAGAGATTGAAGAGAAAAAGACCCTCTGAACTAATACAGTTTACAGGTCAATTGAAAAGTCCACGGCTTACTATAGTAAAACGCACTTTTTTGACATAATTCTCTTCGAGGGTGATACACTGATTATAGCATCCATCTAACTTTTCGATATATCTAAAATGTATAAAATATAAAAATAATTTAACATGATTGAAAAATAAACCGTTGTTTTTAAAGTAATAGAGACCGGCAATTATCTTCTTCCCTATTTTATTTCAAAAGGAAATTTGAGAATGAATGGTCATCTCCATCTCACTTATAGCATTGTTGAAAAAATTATTCATATGAACACATTAATTAATCACAATTAATTTATTATACTGTGTCATAGTTACTTTTCAAATATTAAAATACGACGAAACATATTGTGTATCATTATATCGACTGTTTCGACTATTTTCAGACCACAGTGTGTATATATTTTAAAATATAATTCAATATAGTTATATTTTATATCATCTGTCTTTATACCGTCATGCTAGTTCTCTTTGTTTAGTGCATCGCGTATACCCCCGTTTTGGGATATCGGAGAGAGCCAAGAACTATGTGACACCCATTGAGCAAAACCCTATTAAGAAGCTTTTGAACTGATTCGACCTACGACCCATAGATTTCCATCCAGGTGGCCTGCTTGAATCGATGGTAATTTCAGTGTGAAGAAAAGTAGGATAATAAAACTTGGTACCCAATGCAGGGGTGGCTACCAACTATAAGGAGTGCCTCGATAGATACATCAAACTTTGGGGTCGTTATGTCTGGTCTTAAAAATAAATTTAAGGAAAAATTACTAGATAATAATTAGTTGTAACCATTATTAATATCCATTAACCATACCATTGATTACAGTAATAATATCAATAATTTTAAGGTATGTGTTAAACCTGACTGAGTATTTTCCTCAACTAAAATATCTAACAATAGAAGAAACTGTAACAATCCTGCCCATAACATCCTTTTTAACATCGCGAAAACGATGTAATATCTCAGTGTATTTCAGTTATGTCTTTGAGATGATTTAGTTTAAAGTTAAATCATCTTCTCCGGTACGTTCCACTTCGCTATCTATTACGGAACGAACGACTGAAATCCAGTTCCTCGCGACTTCCGAAAACCGTCGACACGTCGCAGGGAACGGACGCGACACTCGGCATCGGGATGCGGGCGGCGACGCTCCCATAAATCCCATCTTTAATTACCCCCCGAGCTGTCAAATCAGACGATCTGACAGTTTTATGACAATTTATTGGCGATCCGGAGGAACAGAGGGAGAGAGAAGCGACCGCCGCGCCGCCTGTAATGTCACCCTGACTGACGGACAACTATGCATTCAAATGGCTTGTTTTAGCCGGTCCCTGAGGAGCCGCCCGACCGGGATGAGTTACGGTTATTGACGGCTGCCTTCGGTTTTATCTTTCGGGTAGCGCTGACGGGGCCAGGAATGGTGGGTTGGTGGGCAGCGGCGGACGGGGAGGGGGTTTAATTGTGGCTCGCGATCGATAGTTTTGCGATCGCTAAAAGGTCGAACGGAGGTGACAGGGACATATCCTTTGGGTTTTTAAGAAGTTCTTACTCGAGCTCCATCTATCGTTGCTTTTCATAATCACTTTAGTCAACTAACTAGGTCTGGTTTATGATATGTGTGTTAAACTATGTTTTATGTAATGTTTTATTTTTGTGAAATATCATAGATGTGTGTGTGTGTGTGCATTTATATTTTCAAATTTTGAACAAAATGCCAAAATGACTTAAATAGAAACAAATATTTTTTCTCAGTCTATGTTAAAAATAGTTTGTTCATTCATTCGGTTTTAATAACCCCAATAGACTAAAAGCCAGATCAGCGGAGATATATTTTATATTTAAGGAATAGCCTAATGGAGCTAAATATGATGACTAGGGTTGTGGCAAAAGGCGGATAGTACGCAAATGATGTTCATTATCAACTATTTTTGACTCTAGTTTTCTGATTCGAAATAAGGACAATTAAAGGCATTCAATCACGAAACTACATAGAGGTTGAAATATTTGATATATAATGTTTTTACATATTTTACAGCATATATTATAACCAATAATTTTTATTATATAAATATTTTATATAGAATTTTGAATAGGATGTGATACAAATATCTAACACTACATAGAATTTTGTTTATGTAATCACAATATTTCGTCAAATTATATATTATATGTATATAAATGTAGTGTAATTTAGAAAGCGATAATATTTGCTAATATACAAGCATGGGGCTGGTTAGCTACTGAATGTTTATTGGAAGTTCTCTATGACTAATACTATATTATGTTTTAGGTTAGATCAGATAGTTATTCAATAGATTAATTTTTATTTTAATTTAATGATCTTTTCGTTAGTTATCATTCGTTATTCGTTTTTAATCATCAATCTGTAGTTCATTCTTTTGATGATAAAAGCCGTGATGATGTTTTTTATGAGTTTCTGCTACTTAACTACAACAAGTAATGTAAGAAATTGTAAATTCAGAATTGTCATACGAGTCACTACATTCAATATCACAAAGTATCATAGAGTATGAAGAGTTATTGAAAATTGTGAAAGGGAATCTTAAAGATTGCAGAGTGTGTTAGAGCGCTCATCATAGAGTGTGTTTTGTAAATCTATTAACTAGCGATCATTGAGGGTAGCGTTGTAAAAACAAAAAGGTAATAGCGCAAAAGCTGCATATCTCTAGAATAGAATGGAGCAACAAATAATTGTGTCATTAGTGTGGACGAGGTATACCAAAACTTTCCAGAGCGTTCGAATTTTCATGTATACACTGCGATGTGTCTATATTTAACATCATAATTTTTTTGATTATTTAGGAACATTCAAGTTCGAGGTTTTAGATTTTGAAATTTTTGCCAAACTTCCAGATGTATACATATCTCGTCTCAATGAGCGAATTATAACAATCTAGTAAATTAATATTAATAAGCTATTTGCTTTTATTCGAATTTGCTAAAATTTATCATTATATAAAAGTGCCTATTATACGAGATACACTTTGGGCTTAACATTTATGTCACTGTTTTTAATATGCGCTGAGTTTTATTTATAACTTCACTGAATAAAAATAAATGGTTTTACTGTCTTTAATTTTCTGATTAGACTGTCATTATTTGGGAGCTGGAGAACCTCAATTTTATTGTGCTGCTGAAGCCTCCGTTAATATCTTTGGTTATAATCCTTGAAAATGTTATCCATAGTTTCTACCTTCAGGTCCTTATGCAGATTGTCGTTACGAATATATCATGTAACATCGACATGGAGCAAGGTATCTTTGTATTATATTTTTATTGCTTTTACTGGTACAACTCCATAGTTCAAAAACCATGAATTCACACTGGTTTCAAGATTTATTGGCAGAGTAAAAGCTTACTATATATCGATAGGGATGAATAATATGTATCCAATAAACAGTACATTTTTGTACTTCAGCATATTAAAGATAATTTAATAACTAGAGGATCTTGTGTGTTTCAAATAGTTTGAAGATCTCATTAAGGAAATATAAAAATGGCTATTTACTCATAGTTTTTTCATATAAATATATAAAGGAAAGGTGTATTAAGTCAAAAATTAATTCATATATTTTATTGTTATTACTTGAAAAATACTTTGAACCTTGGATTGGCTAGAGCAAAGTTCAGTTTCACAAGTAGTATATTCAGTAGCCGTATATTGTCTACTATAGGTTGTATATATATGGGCAAAATAATATGCTATAGTATGTTTAAATATTGACTTTACTTTATATGTTTGGACATGATGCTCTTAACATTAACATAAGAATTTAATGGTTTCGGGGTTATTACCAAAGCCAATGAATAATCTGTACTAGGGGTATTTACAATAAAATTTAAATTTGGAATAAATTAAAATCGAAAGAGAATCAACACCAGTTTCTGAAATATTAATTGCACTACACCCCACATCCCGCTAATTAAACAAATCACAGAACAGCGAACCTTTCTGGCAGTAAATTCCGAGGAGCCGAGAGGGGTTAGGCAATATCCAGCAGATGTGGCGCGCTTCTAATTACCTTTAATGATGTATGCAACCCGATTCGCTCAATTTATCGGGGGCCCGGAAGCGCCGAAAATAAAGCAAATCGCGCGAATGGATTCACATATCAAGCAACAGCCTGCGTAGATGCGACGCTAATGTCGGGATGGCCTTTGCGCGAGCGGCAATAAGAGGATAATTGAGTATTTTAATGGATACGGTGCCGCTCTTTCCGAGACCCGGTCGGATGGGCGCGCGCTAAATTACGCGTTACGGCCGCCGACCTGGCCGCACACATGGCGGATCGCAAATTGACCGATAAAAAGTCCTCACTTTTTGTCTACCTCCTGCCATAATTTACTCCTCTTTACAGCTCCCTCTTCAGCAACACTTTTAACAACATGTGCTTCGAATGAACTACTCACTTCCAAATAAATTACGAAGCAGCGCCGTGTTTAATTTCAGCGAAGCGCATTAACAGAAAAAAATGTTTATGTAAAGTGCCGTAAAAACTCTTCTTCATCAAGTATGCTTGGTTATTCTTTCGCTCTTTTGTTTTCAAATTGTACTGTTGTTCAAATATGTGGAGTTTATTATAACTTATGTAGGTGATAAATTTGGAAAGTATCAAACAACCAGCAAGAATAACAATTGATATATTTAGAATTATAACAAATGATTAAAAATTACTTGGAAAGGCCCAGAGAGACGTTGTTGTTAAAAAAGTCTTAAAAGTCTCAAAGTAAATAGAAAGTGTTAATGACCAGTAAATAAACAGAAAAAACACCCCGCCAATATAACGAATTGCCTCGAATACGGATCGGCCAGATTAACAAATAATGTCCAATATTAATCTGAGTATAAGTTAAAACTAAAACTAAACTTAGTTTTAGAAATAATAAATCGGTTATAATAACTATTACAAATTGATTCTTTCCTAACTACATTCACCTCTTGAAATTTTGGAAAACATTTTTCAGCACCCATAGCAGTGTCAACATTCATTACAATTACATAAACCCCACATTATAAAGCAAATACTTCTTACGTTTCTTATTATGATTAATCTTGTCACACTTTTCCACTTTAACTAGATTTAGAGCCGCCTTCCTTTGCTCCGAATTCTACACTTGTCCACAATTATCTTTTAATATCAATTTAAAACAATATAAATTTAATATAATATTATTTTAATATAGTTCGTTCCACAAAACAATGAACTTCATCTAAATTTATGACAAAATCTCGCAGTGTTGCTATATCAACTTTAACTTTTAGTTCATTTTGGCTTTGAAATGAAACAAAATTCTAATCTAAATAATATAACATATTCTTCTAAATTGTAATAAATAATTCAAAATTTTCTGTTATTGTCGGCAAATATAAATAAATAAATAAGTCGAAGTAACTGAGTAGAGATGCAATTCGTTTCTGACTCAGACTAATGACTTCGGTATTTTCTATCAAAGTAAAAATATGCAGCAATTTGGAATTTGGTAAAATAAGCAAAGTAGTAAAACGTTTGCTGGTTTATAAGCTTTAGTTATAATCACTAATTTTTTGAAGAATTTTGGAAAGGTCTGACAACCAAGCGAGTTTTCTAAGCTGATTCGGTTACATATTCGAACGTAGCAGGCAGCATTGCATCTCTTTTTAGCTAGAATAAAATGGGAAGGAAAATTTCGCCTGATTTTAAAACGAATTCACAAATTGCCATAGGCAATACATTCGATTTCGTGATGACGTGATTTTGAAGCGAGTATACCTAATTGATCCACCCCGAGTAACAGTAGACTTAGCGTATCCTTTCTTTTACGCGACACCGTATTATTACAAACAAATCCGAGTTTTCGCATTTTGTTGTTCACACAAATTGATCACATTTTTTCGTTAAGTCGCATTGTTTTGAAATCATTGTGTTATAATTTTATTGAAGTTCCATTTCACTATTTGCAAGTGGCGTACCTAACATAACCTTACTTATAATTTTTTTATGTTTTTTTGGGTATTTTCAAAATGTTTCAGTGTTTCCTGAGTTTCATTATCATGATTTCGACAGATTGCACTAGTTTCGATCGATTGTGTTGATAGTATTAGGTACTGCAACAATATTTTTGTCCATAAGTGGAATTCCCTTGTAATTAATCTATATATTTTAAATAATCTACCTTTGACCACTGAAGATCTTCAACAACCCGTTTATGAACTCTTGAATTAATATAAAAAGTATCCGCCGGTTATAATGAATCCATATAATCAGCGCTTTCTTTAGAAACTATTACTCGGTTTCCTAATGCGATTGTCATTAATTTATGCGTAAAAAATAGCGCCCAAACAAATGGTTAGGTATAATAGAAAACTTTAACTCAAGATCGATATTTTCGACTTCAAAGTTGGAATAAAAAAATCCTAAAATATCCAACAGCGGCCCATTTATATAGCAATACCCTTTACTTACTTAACAAACCGAAGATCGCGTACATAATTTTACTTTGTTAGACTAATAGGTAATCCTGAATCTAACATTGCGTTTAAAGTGTTTTTACACATCTGATCAGCTTTACCAATTACCACATAGCTTATAGAAATTAAATATGGTAATCTGTTGAAAACTTGAAGTAAATTGGTTGGTATTCCAGGTCCTGGTTCCTTCCGCGAATCACCATCACGTTCTTGACCTTCTTCATGTTTCTATTCCTGCCCACTATGTTAAGGATATTGGGTCCGTTGATGTGACATTACACTACGATTGAAACATGTACCAAAATAGATCTTAGACATATTAGACTCTTTTGAGAGAAATCTAGACACAGACAAGACACTATTTTAAAAACAACTATTATATTTTTGAGTGTTGGTCAAGAAGTGGTTAGAATCATTTCCCATTCCAGAAAGCAATGAGCGTATTGGATCTGGCAGTGGGATCAATTTTGGTAATTGTACTTTTCCACAGGTGCAGCATAACCCAGTAAATTTGCCGTTGAATTTTAATTCGATACAATATTGATAAACGATTATCATTTCCACAATTGCAACTGATTTGTCAACATCAAAATATATTTTCTAATCGTAGTAGAATTCTTCTTGCTCTTAGATTGCAGGAGCACTGCGCCTCGAAAATCGCTTCTGAAAAAAGAAATTGAAATTTCATTGTTTCGTGCTCGCAGTTGCGCTTGATTGCATGAACTCTTTTTAATCTAAGCCTATCCTCTTCATTTCCAGTCACTCTTGAACGTAATTGCTACATACGAATACGATTGATATCATTTTCTGTCTCTTGCTGGTCATCAATGCTGTTGGAACGTGAGGTAGCTAAACGAACATTTTATATATGTCTCCTCTTAAATTGTGATTAAAGTGCGATTATTGGTAATAAAACCAAAGAATTTTCGTGCATTAAGTTTGTGACTAAATAATAACAAATGTGAAATACATTTACAAAATATACTCTACGAGAAACAGTCACTACATATTTCAACTCTATTCTTCGTAAATATTTACTCGACTGTAATTAGAATACTGTTTGAAAGTCTAACGGTAATTTCGGTACGTAGTTATTTGACATCATATTTGATATAAATATATTCAGTATTATTAGTCAATATTATTCACCTCATTTTCGTGTTTTTGAATCGATTAGCTCTCTAAAGCCTATATTTGTATGAAATATAAATTTCATAATGTATTAAACTGTCAATACCAAAAGTTATCTTCAACGTTCAATACATTATATATTCTAATCGCAATTTCATCATAGCTTGTTATCATGGAGAAGAAGCCTCTTAAGTAACCAACGGGAATGCTTATTTTATGAAACTTAATTTGTTATTTAACTCAGTTGTATATTTGATCTTACAGAAACCTTGTTTGAAGACTGAAGCAAGTTCTTGAGATCATCTCAAAGGTACTTGTTATTCTTAATTATGTATGTGTTGAAGAAGTGCCCGGAGGCAAAATTTGAAATAACTTCAAAATTGAGAAATAATAGACTATAACTTAGGAAGAAAACAATATTAAAATTTTCAAGTCGCATGTCTCTCTTGACTAACTATATGATTATATTTTTAATTTGTTGACTTAAAATAATTAATAAATTATGGCAAAATTTTTGTGACGAAAATTAAAGTGTATAAACTGTAGTTGCTAAAATATCAATTTATTTAATTTATAGCTAAAAAAATATAAATAAATATAGTAATATGATATAACACATGGACTGAAAAGTCCCGGGCCTAATCAACTGCGTTTTTCCTTGTTCTAAATTGGTTTTATTCATTAACGTAATCTCCATCAAGAGTCGCACAATCATTCCAGAGCCGTTCTGACATTCAGTACCATTTTGGTAGAACGATTTATTTTTTTGCCTCAAAATAGGCCTGTCACCAATTGCTGTCCACTCAGCTGATGTTTGTTTTGATTCTGCGGTGAACTGGTGGATCCATGTTTCATGTATTGTCACATGTCGATGCGAAAATTTAGGTTAGTTACGTATAAACATGGCCAAGCACTGCTCAGAATCATGAACATGTTTTTGTTTTTGGTCAACAGTGATCAAACGCCCTCTTTGTGGCTTAGCAGAATAACTCACAAACCTATTGGTAGAATATCATGAATTTTTTTTGCAGATTTCTTTTGAAGATTAGTATTAACTGAAAAAGCGGCGAATAAAACTAGAGCCATCAATGTGATAGGGACTTTTCAGGCAAGGTGTTAAGTTAAGTTAGTTATTTTATCCTTAAGGATGAAATTAAATAAATACATATTTATAAGAATTTTTGAATTTATTATACAAAATACAAATACAGTAGGTTATCAATAGAAATCGCATTGTTTAATACATAATAATATAGTTATGTATCTAAATATTTGTTATATAAATTTGACTACTTAAGACAAATTTATTGGTGTTACACACATTCCGTATTGTGGCCTACTGTAGTTAAGATAAGTAGTTACGGTCTAACAAACCCACAATTTACCCGGAGAACACCTAATCTAGAATATTTATTTGACTTTGTCGCTTTTAAAATTCTTATCCAAACAAATCGAGTCCGCTTTTGCGTACCCCTGTGCCCCCGTCGTGGACCAGACCCATGCCTTTGTCCCAAATCCTGATTTACGCCTTCGCCGAGACGGATTTTAATGTTATTTCAAGTCACAAATTGTTTAAATTGCGTCGTGAGTCAGCGTAAAGACACTAACGGCCTCTCATTAGCCTTAGAGCTGGATCCACCTTATATTTATTCATTTTATTGAAACGAATCTCGACGAAATCCGTCTTTAAATTAGTGGCTAATTCCAATTTGGCCATCTCTCCTTCTGTTTTAACTTAACGAGTTTTTATCGTCGCCGTTCCTTTTCAATTGCGTTCTTTATAAAATTCGATTGCAGTTCTAAATTTAGACCGACTGTCTACTTTTCCTTTCTCCCTTTTTATACCCTTAGTAATAGAATATGCATATCATATATCGACACATTAAGAATTTAATAATGTATATGTTTGCGATATGTCTGTATTTATTATTTAAGTTCATTGTTTTGCTTAAATGGTCATAAAATAAAAAAAATAGCCTTCAATACTTTGTTATGTTACTGTTTTTTAAATTTATTTTTATATGAAATTTATATTATACATAAGAATTAGTTAAAAATATCTTACATTACATTATATTATTTTATTAGGCTTATGAATTAATTTTTATTAACTTCACTTCTTTTATTAGCCTCATTTTTGAATATGTGTGATATCGTCGAGAATTATTGTCAGTGCGTTCATTAAAAGTCGCTTTGGCTGAAGTGTTACTTATTTACTTTAATTGGATGAACAAGGCAGCTGGAGGTTATCGAATACTGTGTAAAGCTTTTGGCAACCATGTTCCACCGATTTCATTCAAATGAAATTGAAAGGCATTACTCTATGAAGTCGTTAATGGATTTCAGTTATAAATAATGAATTTGAGTCTAGGCCAGCCATTTTCAGCATGACAACGTTTGACCACATATTGAAAACCGTTGAAAGCATACTTGGTCACATTAAAATGGGAAGTGCTACCCATTCTGTCGTATTCTATAGACCTTACTCCTTCTGATTACAGCTTATTCCAACATATAAGTCGTGACTGTTCTGAGTAGCATTTCACTTCGCACTTCATACTAAAAATTTGGTCCATTCATGGGTAGCCTCAAAAGATAAATGGTTTTTCGAGATAGAATTCGTAAATTACCCGAATGATGGGATAAAGTAGCGGATGTCAATGGACAATACTTTGAATAAAATACATTGTTTCAATTCAAAAATATCCTCTAAAACTGATTTGTAGGCCTAATTTCTAAATGACAAAAGATTTGTTACACAGAAGTTTAAGTTAAAAATGTCTTAATTTACATTGTCGTTATATTACAATATTTTAAAGGATACGTAAACTGTAATTAAATGCATGTTATAAGAGATAATAGATATATATTGCTATAAAAATTAGTTGTACTTTGCCCTATCATCCTCATAAGGCAAAGGACGGGGTAATAATACCAATTTGTTTTGGTACCATCGTGAGGATGGATATCAGATCGCACTGTTTGTTCTAGAGGCCCTCATTTCCTGCCACATATCCTGTCTTAAATCTAACGATATTTACGGATTAATAATTGTTTCTTAATGACTACAATCTTGTCCCATCTTGCGGACAGTATGTTAATCGTATGGTCAAAGAGTCTTTTGAAGCAGTCGTAAAATTAATCTAATGTTTTTACTTCTGCATAGACCAGCTCACACTACTTTCCAGTCTGTGATGCCATTGTCAGGATTAAGCTTTGTGCCGTTGATGAAACCAAATAACAGCTAACGTCCAGACTATTTAAATTGTGTGGTAGGACTTGTCACTTATGTGTTTCCGTCTAGGTTTTATAAATTGTTCAGTATGAGCATTGACTCAATATTAAACACTATAATAATGATCTCATTAATATTTTCTTCTTGAGCTTTTAAACAACCAGCTTTTTTTGTGTAATAATTATTATTGTTACTTATTTGAAATAAAATATCATAAAATTCCCAAGCATAAACAAATACCGATGTTCATAAAAAATGTCCTAATAAGTGAAGAGAACAGTGAAAAATCAAACGATCGCAACATATATTTGAAAATATGATGATGATGATTAAAAAAATGACAAAATAAAGCACTATTTTAAAGAAAAGATCCTGATAGAAGTTATAGTTTGCGATCAAAGTGAACGAGTAACCGTTTCTCTTTAGAATTCGTAAGTAATTGAATTCGTAATTGCGTATATCTATTTCGATTTCGATTTTGAAATAATCAAAATCAAATCAAAATTTTGATTTTGAAGGTATTTATTCTTTTATTTTTTCTTTGCATACTGTCTAATCGTTTTCAAAACATCGTAAAATTAAATAATAGGTCTTTCACTCAAGTTATATACTCAACATCATTATTACGATCTTTGATATTATTTTAAATTATTTATTTAATTTATGGAAAAATGATACTAGTGAAATTATTCTCGAATTATTATATACTCTCTTATTATTATACTCTCTTATTATTATTCTGAATATTATCGTTTTTGCTTAATATCCTTATAAATGAGTTATCACTCAATTTCATCAACTGAAGTAAAATCCAAAATTCTTGTCAATTAAAATTCAAACACCTTTATTATTTATAGAAAAAATTTTATTAAAAAACAAACCCAATCGCTATATATATTAAAAAAAATTATCAATAATTTTTTTTTAATACAACACCTTTTTTACATATGCTTACTACACCCTTTATTATAAATTAATTTATTTATACATCATTAATATTTATAATGGGATCAATTCTCATTATGTATTTTTCAAATTAAAATTTAATAAAATAAAATATTTAAAAATTTAATACTAACACTTATACGGTATACAAATTCTGTTTTTTTTCGATATTTTCGTGGAACCACTTGATATCAAGGTCATTGTGCATTTCTTGCTTAGTTATTAGTTGGGGAACATTGTTTTGATAGAGTTGAATTAATACTCTCGTATTTATATCCAATAAGTCTCAATAAGCTTTAATTATTTTTAAATGAGATTAATTGTTTTATATAATTGAAATCAATCTCTTGATTCCACAGTTATGTTTAGAGTATTTTACAGATAACTAGTATAACAATTTTTTAATTCAAACGCAAAATCTACACACTTTTAACATGATAAATCATATTCAATTTACCATTAAAATGGATCTGTTTTTTCATCAGGATATAGAATTCATATGGACATATATTGAACTATAACCTATATTTTACCAAAACCAGACTTATTTGGATGGTTGTAAATTTACTCGTGCTTTAAAATTTGTGCTTTAATTAAATAATGTTTAATTACATGTGTTAGCTAGTGTATGAGTAATTCAGAAGATGGTATTAGTCGAATTGTAGTTTCATTGCTAATATGTAAGTCTGTCGGTCGCTAAATAGAACATCGAAAATATTCTGAGCAAACCTGCGTTGAAAACGGTTAATACTGACATTAGAATTTGCAGTTGAACGAGACCGTTCCACCACATAAATCCTAAGATTATAGGCCGAGCCGGCGTCGCGGTGTTACAAGAAACGCGGAGGAGGCATCCCGAGACATTAATGTAATTGTTGGGATGAAGTTATTAGCCCGGAACACAGCTGCTTATTGGTTTGGAAATGCAGATACTGAGGCAATAATCGGCCCCGCGTAACTTAAGCCCTCTCGGAAGGGTTAAGAATCGTAAATCGCGCGTCCCGTGACGTCCCGGCGAGATTCTTGGCCGAGTTAGTGAAGATATCGCGCTAATACAATCGCCCGATGATATATTCCGGGACTTGGGCGATTATTGCGATCCAGCGACCATTCAAAACTTAATTCCGGAAATTTATATGTGTAGTTTCGACGCTGGTACGGTATTTGTTGAGTTACGATCGCCCACTTACCGATCGAATAATGAAGCCTTTACGGAAAAGCATAATTACATTTCATACGAAAATATACTTGTCAAATCATCAATTTATTATGATAATTTATTATGTTCAAATACTACGAAATATTTCGCTCGTTCTACCAAATCAGTGTATAGCTAGTAATAATATTTTTTTAGGGATTACCTTCAAATAAAGAAGTAGTTTCAAATGCAGTGTCAAATGTCATTATATAATTTATTCAAAACAGCAGTGAACCCACGTCATCTTAATTGATGACGCAATGCTGTCGAATCAACTCTGAGTTAAAAATTTTAATCTAAATAAAACAATAAAACAAAAATATTATCTAATATAGTTTATATTAACGTTATAGTATAGTTAATGCATATATTATCGAAGAACTTAAAACTACAATTAATTATACGCTTGTATAATTAATTTCGCGTTATCTTTACACCACTTAAATCATATATAACCAGTAGGAACAGTGAGGGAAAGGATGGTCTATATCCCTCAAATAGCTGCATATCTTTTAGCTTTTATGAATAATTTGCTGACTAACAAAACATTTTTTTCTGAAAAAGTATTAAAAGAAATTGAATTGCTTCCTCGTCCACCGTATTCTCCAGATCTGGCCTCCAGTGACTATTTCCTGTTCTCAGATCTCAAAAGAATGCTCGCTGAGAAGAAATTTTCGTCTAATCAATAGGTGATCGCCGAAACTGAGGCCTATTTCGAGGCAGAAGAACAATCGTACTACAAAAATGCTATGGAAAAGTTGGAGGGTCGGTATAATCAGTGTATCGCCCTTGAAGGGAATTATGTTGAATAAAAAAAAAATTCCCGATATACCATGAGCTTCTTCTGCTTAGAGGTTCTTGTTTCCCTAGATTTTATCATTCAATCACCAATTCTCATTTAATTCATCTACTCTAGTCATTCTTCGGTATCAATGATTAGTTTTTGGAAATATCTTTGTCAGACCTTGGTACTAATGTCGTTGTAAGGGCGTATATAGGGTCAAGTATTTTTAGTAATAAATATATTATATGCTATCTTAAACATTATTAAATATGTAAATAAAAATATATAGGAATTAGTGATATAAAATTAAAATTAAAAGCTGTTCCACAAATATATTATCTTACTTTAGATAGCAATTCAACAGATCACCGAATTTCTTGTATCTTATGTCGTAGAAAACATTTTATAGGGTTTAATAAGCACAAAAAGTATCGACACTCTCTCAAGAAGCTATTTATTAAACCTACTCCTTCCGAGCATAATGGCCACGGAATTAAAACACTAAAGCAAACGGATACCAACACGCAGCACTTAAAAATGCGAGGGTCCTATCCGGAGCGGAAAAAAGATACACGCTTAGCGTATAAATGGGCTTGATTGAGCGCTGAATAGGCCAAGACGGCACTTGTCACGTGCCGCTTTAAAGACAGGACTTGGATGAGAAAAACGAAAGGTAAAAGGACGGTAATGTGTGCGAGGGATGATGATACAGGCTCTCGATCGCGCCGTTATGGGGTGACTTAGTGAGGAGACGTATTGAAGGGCGCTCTAAAGAAAGATTATAAAGTGATATGTTGCATTAAAATTCCCAAGTGGAGATCATACATCGTTGAATATTTGATCATTAATTACGTAATCAAGATCGCGTAGTAACATTTTTTTAGTATTATATAGTTCATATAGTTAGAGTCGACGTTTAACTTTAACATAGTAAAGACGTGTTCCGAGAGACGGTCAGTGAAACGAAACAAAAGTGCAACATCTGTGTTACAAATGCGGCGTTAAAAGAAGTTTAATAATAACATTCTAAACACTGGTGAAAAAAGTGAAAGTGCGATCGGAAAGAAGGTAAGTACAGTAGAAAATAAATGCAAAATGCCATAAAACCTTAAGGGTCGAAAATTCAATATTAGGACCACAAATGCAGCATAGGACAATTTGAAACATATAAATAACAGTATTATTTCAACAATACGTAAAAAATATGGAGAAGAAGAACACTGCACAAAAAGCAGATAAAATGGAAATATCGACATCAGGCGTATCACATATTACAGTTTTGAATGTAGAGAATACAACTAAAACTCAGAACTAACAGGCACTCTATAATGCGTGGATAAACGAAAAGTCGGCGCGGGAGAGTTTTGAAATTGCGTTAACCAATATGCAAACCATCAAGCCAACAAAAGCAGTCCAATTGTTACACACATTACAAACAGATGAAGAAGAATTGCAGAAAGAAGTAGTCTGGATAACAGTTACAAGTAAGAGAAGAAAAGCAAATAATTCCTCAGGATCTTCACTACGGAAAATAAAAATAAAACAAAGTAATGCACAAAATAAAGAAATTCGAATGCCCAGGTCACTGCCAATTATCGTAAGTAATGTTACCGACTTTGACTTGCTTTACGAAACACTGAGGTCCAACTATATAATATTCAAAGCAACGGTACATAAAACTCAACGCCGAATATCGTACAACATTCACAAAAATAATAGATTGTTTAGAGTTGCTGAAACTGCAATGGCACTCTTATGAAGACAAACAAACCAGAGACATCAAAGTTATGGCAAGAGGGCTTCCATCAACAGCTAAAAGTGAAAAAATTATCGCAGAACTAAACCAAAATTGGCTTAAATGCTTAAATGCGAGAAATATTTTAAAAAACTAAAAATAACAAAGGAGAAATTTTAGTCCACAAGAAGCCATTACCATTACCATGTTAGCCTTTGAACATGATACGGACACAAAAACAATTTTTGGTATTAAAAGAATTTTAGGGGTCGAAATAAAAATCGAACCTCTAAAATATCGAACTTAGAACTTATTTTTAAATGAGATTAATTGTTTAATATAATTGAAATCAATCTCTTGATTCCACAGTTATGTTTAGAGTATTTTACAGATAACTAGTATAACAATTTTTTAATTCAAACGCAAAATCTACACACTTTTAACATGATAAATCATATTCAATTTACCATTAAAATGGATCTGTTTTTTCATCAGGATATAGAATTCATATGGACATATATTGAACTATAACCTATATTTTACAGTCATCAATATATTTGAGGATGTTGTTGACTGCCACTTGCACAAGTATTACTTTTCTTTTGTTAGATATCGTAATGTGGTTACTGTTATATGGTTTGTTATTGAGATGTTGAGAATATAGAGCAGATACACAAGGGATGCAAGATTATCGTGTGGAATTCTAGCTAAAATAAGTTTGAGTATAGAATGGTCCTTCATGTAACATTTCAAAATGCTTTAGAAGAAAAATTTTGTAGATGAGTCCTAAATGTTGTAGATATGTTACAGGGCATTATTTCTTTTCTTCAAGCATATTTTCAGTAATCGCTATACTATAACTACTTCGTCGATTATCAGGTTGTGATTTCGAAATTCAAATGATTTCTAAAGAATATTGAACAAGGTAGACAGTAGCAAACTAGGCCGACAAAACCAGACTTATTTGGATGGTTGTAAATTTACTCGTGTTTTAAAATTTGTGCTTTAATTAAATAAAGTTTAATTACATGTGTTAGCTAGTGTATGAATAATTCAGAAGATGGTATTAGTCGAATTCGTTATAAAAAGTACTCTCAATGTTGTAGTTACATTGCTAATATGTAAGTCTGTCGGTCGCTAAATAGAACATCGAAAATATCCTGAGCAAACCTGCGTTGAAAACGGTTAATACTGACATTAGAACATGATACGGACACAAAAACAATTTTTGGTATTAAAAGAATTTTAGGGGTCGAAATAAAAATCGAACCTCTAAAATATCGAACTTAGTACCGCAATGTAAAAGATGCCAATTGCATGGATACACACAGAAATTCTGCAGAAGAGAACGTAGATGTGTAAAATGTTCAGGTAAATATATAACCACAGAATGTAGAAAACCCAAAGAAGCTAAGCCGAAATGTGCAAACTGCAATGAAGCGCATCCGGCAAGTTATAGAAGATATGTAGTTCCAAAAACACAACAAGAGAGGAGAAATAGAATAGCTCAAGTTAAACCCCAAGAAATAATGACAGAAAAGAAACAACCGAAAGAATATAACAACGCAAATGGTGAAATGACTTATGCCCAATATATCAGTCAAAATAACCAAAGAGACACAAAGAAAGATGAAGCACAAAAGAAAAAATGATCGAATATTTTTCCGAAAGGATTGAAAAACTAAAACGAAAAACATTAGGCCTGTGGCCCCAAAAACCCGAAATGGCAAATAAAAATATCCGAATAGCAATTTGGAATGCTAATGGAATCCAGCAACATCACTCTACCCTACAAGTATTCCTAGATATGCAAATTGGGCACGTGATAATAACCAAAAAGGAGAATCGTTTGCTGAATCTCTAGAAAAAACTTTCAAACCAAACGAAACTAATATTGAACATAATTTGCCGGACATAGAAGCTGAAAATTCGATGATTGAATTAGTCACGTCGAGAGAGTTAACCAAAGTTATTAAAACTGACATTAACTCAAGGAAATCACCAGGCTACGATTTAATAACAGGAGAATTACTGCAAAAAGTACCAAGAAAGGGAATTATAAAACTCACCAACTTGATCAATACAACATTTGGATTAAAGCATGTTCCAGACATTAGGAAGATGTCGAAAATTATATTGATCCCAAAACCTGGGAAGTCACCAAGTGAAATAAGAGCCTATAGATCTATATCACTGCTGCCAGTAATATCTAAGGTTTTTGAAAAACTCCTGTTGAAAAGAATGAAACCGATCTTAGAGAGAAAAAAACTAATACCAACACACCAGTTTGGGTTTATTAACAATCACTCAACAATTGACCAGGTCCACAGAGAAACAGATGTTATTGAAAAAGCCTACAAAAGTAAAAAATTATGCTCAGCTATATTTTTAGATGTAGCACAAGCCTTCCATAAAGTTTGGCATGAAGGCCTTGTTCATAAACTACAGAAAAAGCTACTAAAACAACACACGGAACTATTAAAATCATACATTAAAACCAGAATATTTAGAGTCAAACAAGAAGAAGCTTACTCTACAATAAAAGAAGCTAAAGCAGGGGTACCACAAGGAAGTTTACTGGGACCAGTGCTTTATCTACTCTACACTTGTGATATATCACAAAAAGAAAATATTACGATGGCTACATTTGCTGATGATACTGCGATTATAGCTGTCGGAGACAATAGCGAAGAAGTCTCACGAAAATTACAACAGGCAAGTGACAATATAAATAATTGCACACAAGCTTGGAAAATAAGAATTAATGAAAGTAAATCTGTACATGTGCAGTTCACCTATAAACAGACTGGACAAGCACCAATAACATTAAATAACACTATCATTCCATATAGCAACAACGCTAAATATCTTGGAATGAATCTCGATGCAAAAATTCGCCTGAAGGAACATATAAAGAAGAAAAGAAAAGAACTGGAATTAAAATATAGGAAAATGCACTGGCTAATTGGAAGAAAATCACAATTAACAGTACATAATAAATTGCTATTATATGAGCAAATACTAAAACCTATATGGACATACGCAGTTCAATTATGGGGATGTTCTGCAAAGAGTAACAAATGAAATATAAATATTTCAGAACAAAGTCCTGAGAGATATTGTGGGTGCATCCAAATACTATAGGACTGATTACCTACATCGAGACCTTCAGATACCCACATACAGTCAAGAAATCAAGAGAATTGCAAGGGGGCATGAGGAAAGACACCATTCTCATACGAAAATTGAAATATTGCAACTATTGGATACCACCAGAACAGGGCACAGACTCAAAAGTATCAAACCATCTGATCTTGTGTAGTGTTGTGTAGTGAGGTGCATATATTAAAAAATTCAACAGTGACATTTATAAACACTATTTCACCAGAGACTGAGATAGGGCCGATGGGTCCTCCTAGTTGTATACCTAGATTTAAGTTATTATAAAGACAAATTGTAGGTTAGACGGAAAGGACTAGTAACAATATATTAATTAAATAATAATAAAAAAAGGTTTCAGTTAAATTTATGCGACCATTTAACAACATAATCTAATTTGATGTTATATGAACGAAATATTATTTTCAAAAAAATCTTAATGCTTAAAGAAACCGTTCCGTGCTATATTTGAGATTTAACTTGAATTAAACATGAAATATATAGAAATATGCGATTATTTTGATGTTTTGCTATGAGTGCAGTGAAGGGCTTCTTTCCGCACATAGCCATGTCACTTAGATTATAGTGGCCCAGTTTGACTGAACAGAACATTTTAAAAATTTGGGTGGCTGCCATACGATGTTGATAGTTTTCAGGTTTTTATGATGGTTCCATTCTGATTTTACAGCTCTTCAGCCAGCTCTTTAATATTGTACATATTATATCTATAAATTAGTTTTAAAACTCTTGAAGCTTTATTGTGAAATCGGTACAATGTATTTTATTCAGAGTATCTTTCATCATTTCATTCATTTTTCAGGTATTCTACCATGAAAAAACGATATGTCTTCTGAGGTTATCCGCGAATCGATCTATTTTTGGTAACAGAAGGAGTAAGATCTGGAGAATACGGCGGGTCGGACAGTACTAGTTGTCATGCTGAAGAATAAGATTGTTGAGATTGTTGTATCTTTGCTTATATTCCGATAGTTTTTCATGCAATGATCGGCTCAGACGCATCAGTTGTAGCTCGTAGGGATCTCCATTGATGGTTTCATTCCATAACGCCTTCAAACCGCCACCTTCATATTATATTGGCTGTCCAGAATGCTCTTTGAATTCGGTGTCAAAATCGCAGCTTTTAAAACGCCTAAACCAGTATTCATATGTTGTTATTGATAGAGCATAGTTGCAGTAAGGTTCACACAACATGCAATGACCCTCAACCGCCTTTTTCTTTAAAAACGAAACTAAAAAATAAAGTTCTTCTGAAATGCGATTTACTACGTACAATTCCAAACATTTCCCATACTGAATAAACATTTTGTTCGCACTTCACGGAACTCACTGAAACAGATACACAGACACAGATACATACAGACACATCAGACACATAATGAAAGTGATGTCTGTCAGTGAGGTTTCAACATGAAGTTAGTCGCATCAGGTACATATGCAATTGATACAATGTAATACCATCATTGTAAATTCTTTAAATTTAATTTATAAGCCTGATATAAAAAACGTGGTATTGTAAAGTATATAGTCGCCGCAAATATAAACTAAATATTAACAATTTACAACTCTTGGCTTGGATAACACTTGAGAAGAACACAGACTCAAATCAAACCATTTGATCTTATAGTGCAGTGAAATGCATTTGATGTAAAACAGCAGTAGTGTACCTATCCTAGAAACTATTAATAATAATATGGTAATAATATGGTAATTAAAAACTCAAAAATATGAACAACCTTAGATGTGAAACTGTAACTTTCCTAACAACGATTTCCATTATTAATGTTACCTTTACTGATATGAAATTTTAAATTCGCTCTCTAAGAACTGAGAACTATATACGCCTGTTTTCTCTGTTTTTAGTTATCGTATATCTCATCATCATTGATCTTACGTATATCTTCGTGATAATCGTTAAGATTTTAATTGAAGAAAGCTTTCTCTACCATACGCCAAAAATCAGTATATATGCTTAATATATATAACAGTACTATTACTACGACTACTAGTAGTTATTTATTTTATAATTGAATTTTAAATTAATTTCAGTATTTTATTTCAGGCATATAAACATTTTCATCTACTTTGGATAATGTGACCCATATACTAACTTTCTTGGATGTTTTTAAAATAAATATCCATTTCTTAGTTGCGGTTATAGATCAACGCATATTACATATCGTGGTCTACTTACAGTAAATTTTTCCAATATTTTTTCACACCAAATTTATGTGTATTCAAAACAGCTAAATTAAGGGCCGTTTAATAGTTTACGCTGAGTTTTCATCCAATAAATTTAGCAATTCAATAGTGTAGAACGGTTTGGAACTCTAGGTGGTGTATTTCATTGAATAAACTTTTGTAAATCGTCGAAATCAACAGTGATTATGGAACTATGCTGGAGCAGCATCACCTAGGGATGCAGACAAAATATCGATAAATCCTTTAAAATTGGTATTTAATTTGAAATATTTGGTGAATTTTGGTACTTAATTCCAAAAGTGAAGCAAAAATATTACTAAAGAGCTAATACTTCACTATTTTTGTTTTTTCTTCAAAATATCGGTATTTTATATGCTTGTTGCATATATATATATATATATATATATATATATATATATATATATATGTATATATATATATATATATATATATATATATATATATATATACAACTATATACATATATAATATAATAATAAACAACTATATATATATATATATATATATATATATATATATATATATATATATATATATATATATATATTAGAATATCGATATATCATCATAAGATACTAAAAGTATTTCACGGGCTTCCGCAGCAGATTTCTTCTGATATTTTAAGCGTCTATTTAATAATAACTTTAATATTATCCATTAAACAAATTTGGAAATCCTGAAATTGATGTTTTGCATTTTGTATGAGATTTATAATGTTAACTAGCAATAATTACCGATTAAGAAGCGAAATAACTTCTGTTACTAATTTATATTAGCTGTATTTCAATCCTATGTTTGAAAATCGCCGACCCATTAAAAATTAAGGCTCACAAATTTACAGTGAGCAGATTTTCAAATGGATGGTAGATTTCAAATGAAATGGAAATGGACAGTCATCATAGATATTGCATATTCAGCAAAGCAAGGTAACGATACAAAATACAATAAAGTTAGAAGGTGCAGATTACAGAAACCTTGGTTACATATCAAATTAAAAATAATTGTCTGGTTTCAAAATCGAGCGAACGCATTTCGAAAAACCCCGAGGCTAAATCTATTAACAGAACTGAATATTTCGCGAACAAATATGCGAAAAGATGCTGTAAAAGCTTTTCCTGGCAAACTCGTTAACAGGTTTTACCTTTAATTTTCGGCTTTATGATAATGGCCGCTGTTTCGCCAATTAACAAAGTTAACGTTCCTTTTACCAATGGACTAGTATGCAAACTCGTGTTTACAAAGAAAAAAAAAGAGTATGCATTACTATTGAATCTATATGGCATTTGTGGTATAGTGAAATTTTTACGTAAAGATATATAAATGGATTCAATAAAATATATAGGGTTTATGAAATTCCAAAATATATAATGATATAGATTTATACTAATAATGAAGGATAGAGGTATTTCAAATTCTATTTTATTTTTATTTTTTACATTAAGTGTGGTTTCTAAGATTTTAGTAGATATAAAAATACAAATTCTGAAAATTCCTCACATTAATATACATCAAGTTTCTGTCAGAAGCATTAGGATACATTACTGTCACTTAGTATTTCCTAACAGAATAATATATATAGTGTTAAATGCATATAATTTTAGAATTATTTTGGTTGTTATTAGTTGGCACCTATAATAAAAATATTTTATTAGGAAGGTTTTTTACTGATTGAGGATTTCACACACATCACGTGACTAACCTCTGACCTCACAATCTATCAACCTATACCTATATCTGTTATACATAAAATATAATTAAATAGGAATATAACAAGTTAGTAAAAAGCATATAAAATTGTCTATAGCGTTCTTTCTCTTATTCATAATTCTTTAGTGCTGTCAATTTAAATAAGATATATTAAAGATTCTATCTTTTTGTTCCCCTATACTGAAAGCAGAGTAGCGCATCTAAAAGTCTGTCTCTTTAATATTTTACATACTTCTTCAACACAAATATGCATTGAAGCAAGCAATAATTATTTTTACAATGTTATTGTGAAAATTGTTTAATAGATAATTAGAATGGTTAATTTCATATGAAATATGTCAGAATGGAATAAATATACATTCGTTTCAAGTAAATGAACCCTTTCAAAATAACTAGGTTTTTAATTGATAGCATTTTACAAAAACTTTTATGCAGTATAATCACATTTACCTTCCATGTAATTTTGCCATCACACATTTGGACATACACATGGGTTTAAAGTTTGGATAATATTTTCATGATTTCTTCTGTGGTATTCCTGTATAAAACAATATACATATTTATGAACAGAAACGCTCTATTTAAATAATTGTATACGTACCAGGTAAAAGTAATCCTAACTCATATACACATCCTTAATCTAGCTATCTTAGACTGTTTCTTCCAGAGAAAATGACGTCTGGTTTTTTGTTTTCGCACATACACTGGATGCACAAATTTTTGGGACTGAAGATGCACTATAGTCAAATAATAGTGCTTATAATTAAATCACAAAAATGCTGAACGTTTTCTATACGAGACATACAAAAATGGCGTCATAAACAAACTGAAAAACAATAGTCGCGTTATAGAAATGAACCAATCACATGCCTTCATGGGGCAATTCAAATGAATCAATCAAAAAGGTGGTCTCAGAGCCAGCGTTAGTTAGACCACGCAAAACATTTCCTCGGTTTCGTTTATTTAAGTAAAACTTCTATATATACTCACACTGTAGTTACATTAATTAAAACTCAAGAATATTAGGGTTAATTTTAATGATATTTGATTTGTTAGAAGAAAAACTATTCGAAAATAGGATAAATTCACGGAAAAAATTTATAAAATTTTAATTTTTAAATAGATTAGTTTTGGAACTCCGTCATCTTCCGCTGACGTCAAGCACTTTCAGAGCATATTAGTAATAATTGTGCAGTATACGAATGTCCTCAGCATATCAGAGTCTTACTACACAACATAGAATTATTCAACGGAAGATAGTGTGAAAATAACACATTCAGATATAGAGAGATATTGAGATGTATAGAAACATAACATTTTAAATGGAATGTGTTTTTTTTAATCTAAGTCAACCAAAATTATACACTGGAACTAGTTTGGAAATCAGAAGGTTGAAGATCCAATGATTATACTCAAACGAAAATATAAAGACGAGACAGTTCTCATCCCGAGGATTGCGATGATCCCAACCGATTTGTTCTTTGAGTTTAAAATAATTAAATTTCTGATTTGTCATGACGATTAACAAATCACAAGGCTAATCCTCGAGTGTTCGTGGTTTGAACTTAGGAAATGCATGTTTTTGTCATGTCCATTTGCGCATGTTCACGTGTCAGCAAACCATCCGTTTCCTTTGTTTTTGCGCTTGATAATAAAACGAGGAACGTCGTATATCAATAGATTTTCACTGAAGAGAATCAACCCAAGTGCAATCCATGTAGCAAAATACATAGTGTCTTTACTTGGTTGTATTTCATTTAATATTTCTCGAGAATATATCTTATTACTAGAAAATAAAGAATCTAGAAATTAATCACGTGGTTTGACGCTTATTTAAAATTAAGTTAGAAGAATTAGAAATAATTTTTTTCTTGATATATAAGTTTGTTGCGGTTAATTGAATTAATTCAATAGAGAACAGCCTTCTCCAGAATCTCCAGAATCCTATATAAATAAGTTATGAAATGTATAGAGTTTAAGATAAGCCTTTAAAATTGTTTGAAAACTATTTTATTTTAAAGGAAATATGTAGCGACTTGTACCGACGGCAAATACAATTCTACTGCTCCAATATTATTTTAATATAAACGAAACCTTCACTTAGTCCTAAATACTACACTTTAACACATTACGACATGTCACAAATTAAACACACCCTTTATATCTTTGAACAGTTAGTGTCATATCGGTCAACCAACCCTATTTAACATATTTATAAATATAGATTTAATTGTTTGCTTAGGATATTTAATTTTCTTTTATTCATAGTTATTACTAGATTTGGTCTGCGTGGTTTGTTATATTTCAAGTTAAACAAGAAAAACAAACAACATTTTGTCTATCCATTTTTAACCACATGTTTGAATAATATATAAGAAAATGAAAGAATTGAAAATTCCAAAAGTCACAGGCTGGTGAAGCGTGAGGTTTTAAAAAAATGCCAAGCCCTTCATGACACGATTGCGACATTCTTAGTAATATAAATCCAAAAAAGTAATATTCTTGATATATAGAAGAGCTACTATGGTACAAAAAAAAGTAAAAATATTTTCTTGCCATATTACGGCTGATAAAAAAAATTAAAATTTACAATATTTCCAGCTATTTTAAAATAACAAAGTTATAATTCTATTTTAAGACAAACGAAACTTTTAATTCTACATAATTTAATCATTATATTTCACGGTCATATTAGCTACACCGTTTTTTTCGAACAGCCATAGCACTGACCATCCGTCGTTCTATATAATATAGTTATTTGGGTATATAGATTACAAATTTTGTTTTGGATTTTTTAATTCTATTCATTCAGAGTTTTCACTAGATATAGTTGACAACGGCTAATTTTATTTCTCAAATTTAAGAAAATAGCAGCTCAATGATTCATGTCGAATTAAAATATGGATTTGAGACCGCTCAAATAAATGCTTACTCTTAGATAGTTATATGTTGATAAATTAATTATAATAAAGAGAGATAATTATGTTGATAGTCGAATATAATAACTTGATTTAAATACAAAATATTTATTGGTTATTTGGAAACAATCTAATTTATCCGTGCATAATAAGGTGCTGCTTTATAAGCAGCCGCTAAAACCTGTATGGGCATATGCATCACAATTATAGGGATGTTCCGTGAGAACAATATAACAAAGTACAAATATTTCAGAAAGATGTTGTAGATAATTATTTTAGATGTACCCAGATACTACTCGAACAACTAAATTACATCGAAACCCTTGGATTCGAACTGTTATAAAGGAAATTAAGAGATTCGCAACAAGAAATGAGGAAAGAGTCCACTCCAATGTAAACAACGAGGTGCTGGAAATCCAGTACAACACTGAATTAGGAGGCAGACTCTAAAAAACCAAATCGGATCATCTTGTGTAGTTGTGTAGTGAAGTGCATTACATTTTATAAACACTGAAAAGTTCTACTAATTTTTGTTTTATTACAGAATAAGTAAGGGCCAAACGGTCTTCCTAGATAACTACCTAGTTTTACGTCACTGTTGAGGCATACTGTAGTCGGCAACAATTAGTAATTCTATATTAGTAAATTTAAGAAAACGTAGATTTTTATTGAAATAAATAGAGTTTTATTAACACAGCTTCATTAATAAAGATACAGTAAATGCAAATTAAAAGAATTGAACGACTGTTAGCAAAATGAAGCGTCTTCATAATTAATGTTTTTTTTTTGATAATAAATCGATAATACCGAAAATACACCCTATACGTGGCTATTATCTTATTTGGTCAGCTTAAAGTTAGATTAAAATTAAATTCTTCTGTCAGTTTGCCTTTGATCTGATTTTAAATTGCACTATTTCTTCACAAATTGCCGTAGTATATCTCATACGGAATGGTTGTCCAAGTTTTAATGTTTCTAAACTGCAATACCCTACAACTGGGCAACATCAGTTCGCCTTCGGTAGATTTAAGCCTTGGGTAGTCCTTAGTTTGAATATTTCCTAATTATAATAATTCATGGATAGGAGACTTTGAGCGAGTTTTTGGTATATTATATTACACATATTGATATCACATTGATTTTACACTTTTGGTTTCAAAGTATGCTTCGAGTAACTGTGGAGAGATTGCCCATCTAGCATCAACCTGTATTTTATTATTGTATGAAGTTACAGTAAAACTATTTGTCATAGTCCACTGTAATTCCGCCAGATTACCATTGATGATATTCTGAATTTCATTATTTCAGTTCTCCTTTGGTAGCCTTAGACCTTGAACTGTTAGGTTTGCATCACGAATCCATGGTCTAGGGGTATTTTTCAAAATTTTCTAATTCTAATAGTTTTTTGGCTAGATGGTTTTTTTAGATGGCATGTTTTTGATGATATTATACATCTTGATAGCCCAATGCGATATTTCCCATTGGTGATATTACATCCCGAACTGTTACTTTTGCTCGAACTTTATTAAAATGTTTCAAGGAATACTTCGAGTAAATCTGAAGAGATTGTCAATCAGCGTCAACCTGTATTTTATTCTTGGTAAGCTGTTTCTTCTCTCTTCTCTCTCTTCTCGTGGTAAGAAAGCCCACTCCGGTTAATTGCAATAACTCAAAAAAAGAAGTGCTTTATGATCTCCCGAATATCCTATATAAAGCGCTAGTGATGAAAAGCATAGAGTTCAAAATAAGATTTTGGAATTGTTTAAAAACTACGGATTATTTCAACGGAAATGTGGAACGACTTGTGCATACAACAGCGCTGCTCCAATGTTATTTTAATATGATTGAAACATTTAAATATAAACATTGCACTTGTGACTCACAACTCATAATCTGATACTATATGTTTAAGTTTTTTTACAAGCGTGATTTGGTTAATGTTTTTCTCAAATTAAAGAAACACCTCTGCGATCGCTGATTAATATCTAATGAAGGTCTTAACAGAAGAACATATGCTTACTTTTAGACAACTATATGCAATGAAAGACTGGTAATTATGATGTTGATTGAAATAGAAACTTTTAAAGCAGTTAATAATACAGTAGCTTCAATAAATTTATATATTAAAAGCAAATTAAAAGAATTGAGTGGACGGAGTAGCGAAATGAAGCGTCTTCGTAACGAATGGCTTTTTCCTCGATAATCGTTAGCAGTGTAGTTTCGGCCGTTAATCGGCCATAGAGACGGAAACAGGCCGCGTGTCCAGGATTAGCCCTACGAGAACGGCGCATATTAAACATATTTACTTGTTAGTCCACACGAGGCCGTACAATACGGTTTAATTAGGGCGACGGACAAACGGCTCGCTTAACGGGCACAACTTGCCGCCGCCGGCCGCTGCAGAAACCCAATTTCAATAAAAATAAAATACGGTAACGCCCTTTCGGGCCGTCTCTTAATAACTGCGCGCGTCGTTCCGTATGCGGTTTTTTAATAAAAATATTGACCGAATCTAATGTCTGAGATCCTAATTGCCCGTAATTTCGGACGTAAAGTCTCGTTTACGTCGTTCGCTTTTCACGAGACGAGGCTTTGGATCGGGTCCGGGAGGGACGTTACGAAGGATGGTTATTGGAGCGTAAATGAAACAATGGCCGCAATATTCTTATACAATATGCATAATTAGAAGTCACATTATTATATAAGTTAGATTTGACGTTATTATCTTCCTCCGTTGAATCCCTTTATTTCACACTCACTTACTAGTTCAAACACATATTTATACGAACTTCATCATCTTCTCTTCATTGTTTTGAAAGTATTTTCAATATAAGACCAAAAATATATTAGATACAATTAAAGCAATACATATTTGTATATTAAAACATATTAAAATATATGCATACTATCTCAAGAACTAACATTCACAAATTTTTTTAAACTGCATTTAATTAAATTAAATCTAATTTCCATTAATTTTCAATAATACAATAAGTGTAAATTACTACGCTACTGAATATTATAACAAGATATCGCAACTAAGATTATATTCAGAACAGAACAACTTCAGAATATCATATATATATCTTTCTTTACTTTTATGTTAGTAACATAAGTATGGAATAATAAATAAAGTAATACGTGTTTGTATATTAAAACAGAGAATATATCAATAAAACTATTTTAAAATTAATATTCCACTTTAGCATGTATATTAAAACAATAACGAACATAATTAGGTACATTATTTTGTTCAATTTGATAATTCATAATTTCTTCTATTTATACTATATGAAATATATATTAAAGTCCTTATCTTTTATACGCATCTCTCATCTAAAATATGTACACCAGGCTGATTGAATTAATACTTTCTTTACCTAAATTCTTAAATATAATTTTATTGTTCTCTGCTTATTTTTTTTCACTCTTCGATCTCGCCCTGGCCGATAGCTCATTTAGTGTTTTAGTTTGTCTTCTATGACTTTCATTTATCTGTTGCATTCTATTTTATCTTATGTCATACGTGGGAACTAAGAATTTGCCAATAAATGACGAACTAACATTCCATGAAATTATTTTTTACGTATTAATATTCTATACAATATTAGTTTTAACTATTGGTGCACAAATTAACGAATTTACTGCCTAATATTCGGTTGGTGCTTCGTTAATAAATTTATTTACTAATGAAACCTGAAATTAAACAGAAGTCAATACCACAAAAATTAACAGAAAAATCTTAATGATGATGATATACGATGTCTCCATAACTATATCAATATGACAGTCCTTAAGCAAGAACAATTTTTTTCTCCTTCTTCACCAAACGTCAAAGTAAATAAAAAGCTGATTTCAAAAATCTTGTAATGAGGAGTTTTATGGACTGCACCTACTGTTGTGGGATCCGAACCACGGTTCTCGACATGAAGCCTACCGACTTACCCAGCCTGGTTACTGGCGTGACTGAGATGATTATTCTTTGTCTGATTTTCCACTGTTGCTTATAATTACAGTTACAATTATAATCACAAACATAAAGTACATCCATGCCCCAGCAGGATTCGAACCCACGATTATAACATAGGAGGACCGTCCTGTCGCCTAGAACACTGCCCCCATCAAGTCGGCTTTCAATTTTTTAAATATCGTTTCAGATGTAAAAAGACAAAGATTAATTTAATGTTAACGAATAATATCCTTTATTTTATTTTATAAACTTAAAAAACACCTTTAAAGCCAGCGAGATTTTATCCAAATACATTATTTTCGGCGAGCTAAACCCTTAATCCCCACTTCTACCCGCTACGTTTGTTTATATATTTTGTGTCACTGTAACGATGATAGTTTAATAAATGTCATTTAACAGCTGTATCGGTCGACATATATCGATCAAAAATGTATTTAGTAATTTCTTAGTGCCTAGACTACTCGATCTGAACGTTAACCCAAGTTTGAGTTTTTTGAGTCATAGCAAATCGTTCTTATTGGACGAATGAAAGTTGTGTGTCCATATTGCAAATAACTTGGGTTTAAAAAAAAGGAGTGTGGCACCAATAGTACTGAATTGGAGCCATTAGATTCATCAAGTTCCGGATTTTTTGAATTTATTCTATGTTATGACATCTAGTATTATATAACTAGCATAGCCATTAATTTATTTTATACATCTATTACTAGAATTGCGTTATTAAACCATCGACGTCTACATGGATCTACTCTTCCAAAAACGTTTTGTGTGCCATTGTTCATTCATTTTGTTATCAATTTGCTTTGCTGCAACATTTTGGCTATCCCAGAATTCCTCGAAAGGTGCAAGTTGGAGTTTCATTAGTATGTATGTTTAACGGCAGCTTAAGTGCTGAACGAGCTATTCGACTGTGTTCCATCAACGCAGCTGAAATATCTGATGAAGCGTAAGTACAATTCCATTTTGCGATTGACTCGTTACTTAAGCATTGATAGTAAAAACATTTTTCCAGTTACACCCGAAGTATATAAGAAAACAACTCCGCCACATTCACCGTCCTCTACTTTCATGAACATATTGTCGGCATTTTTTTGTATCTCGTTTCAAAAGGGCACATTTCTTTGAATGGGCTGTCTTATTACCTCGGAATCGTATTGGGATTCGTATCCTAACTCTTGATTAAATACATCGTGCATTAGGCGTTGTCATTCTTGATTGTATTAATCTTTTGCCAGTAAGCATCAAGCACATGTATTCAATTAAAAGTAATATTTCATTGTGTATTTTTTTGCTCACGAGTTAGAAAACTATCAACATTATTTATTTCCGCGCCAGAAAACAAAGTTTTTATGGAAAAAATTATAAAAACATTTTTTATTAGAAATATTTAGTTCGCTAAAACCTTGTGAAAGTATTAAAACGAATTGTCAAATAAAGTTGTTACACTAACACAGTTAATGACATTAAACTGATAACAGAATTGAAACTGGATAATAAAAAATTGGTGTAAAAAACTATTTGAGAAATCAATTTGAATCTTGAAAAATACGAATTAATGACAGCTGTACCTAAGCAAGGAACATCATTATGCTGATTTTAGCGCCATCTATATATATCAGGGCACCTTACCCTTTCTACCTTACCATTAAGGAAAATATCTTCCGTAATGTTCTGTTTCACCTTCCATATCCCCTAAATATAGAAGATATTTAAATTATATTCTTGGTTTAAAAAACGGTGCTTTTTTGCATGGATTATGAAACATCTGTGCATCATTAAGATATAATTGCACTATATATGTTCATGTCTAAGACTGTCCATATCCACTTTCTCATTAAATCTTCGAAAACCAAATGGTACTAAAAATGTTCGTCTGGTCATAGATGAGGATTTAAACAACAAAATCAATGTCAATCAAATCAATGTTATTTTTCGCTTTTAAGTAAGTATCATAGATGCCGCTATCCAATATACTCATGAAGATAGTGTTTACAAAAATTAATCATTGCAGTTACCAGTTTCACCGCCTTGGTAGACGATAACAATAGCGGCATGTCTATGCAATGTAGAATATTTTGTGGTTTATTCAGTTTGAAATAAAATAATGCGAGGATCACGTTTAAGGTTAAGATAGAATGATGAATCAAATTAGCAAATTCAAAGCTGTAGTGAATGTTTTTGTTTTAATTAATTGCTAATGAACTAAACAGATATATATATATATATACATAGTTGTAGAAATTCTCTTGTATGTATTTGTTAGTCGTTAATAACATTTAAAAAACCAAAACTATACTATAATTACCATAATGTTACAATATAATTTGAAATGCTTGTTTTTCTGGTACAAGGCAAACCACAAATCATTAAAATATTAAAGTTAGTTGCAAAACTTTATTAGCCAGCGTGACATTATCGGCAAGAACCCGTTATAAAATGAAGCATAATAATTACAGTAAATCAGATACAGAGAATTGCGTCCTATTATTGGGAAAGGATTGACTTGAAATACGATTATAGTTCCATGTGCGCCAGTTATTTTGTTACGAAGGGGTTTTCTGAAAGATTAAACTATATGGGGCTCAATTAAATGAGATTTGTAATCAAGTTTTGTCAAGTGTATTCGTATGTCATAGTAAAAAATAACATCCCTAACATGAATGAATATTTCAGAATATTACATTTTTGATGGAATTTACCAAAAATTGTATTTACTGAAATATATATTACTTTATTTCTTAATTTATTTGTAGATATTATAAGGAATTAAAATATGACAACTACACTTATCTTATAATATATTTATGTTCCATGTTACTCATTTCTCTAAATGTTCTAATAGTTAAAGTCATACGTTCAGGAGATCTGTAAATTACTCAAAAGGGTAAAATAAATATAAAGCTTCTATTGATGTTGTGATAGGTAATCAATACGTTACATATATTTTTCAGTTGGATATGACTAACTACTAATTACTGTACTTCTTTAAATTGATGAATATGGCAGGATTATTAGTGAAAGCAATTTAAAATTAAATTAAAGGGGTAAGTAATTTAAAAGTGAAGAAATACGAATTGTTGGCATGATCTATATGCTTCTATGAAAATTAAAATAGAATAGTTACCCGATGTTTCTGCAGATTTGGAAATAAACTGATTGGATAACTTTGTGATAATGAAAATTCGAAAAGCATTTCCTTCGAAATATTTTAATATTAAAGCAGAGGTATTATATATATCAACATGCATCTTTACCATTCAAAGCATTACTCTTTTATTTTTTGCAACACTGTTATTATTGTTATCATAAAATTTCCTTCGGTCAGAATTTGCACCATATGTATAACTTGTTAAGGCTATCACATATGTCAGACAGAATCACATGTTCTTTACTAGATAAAAAGGTAGGGATACAGAAAAATATCTATAAATCGATTATATTATATTATTATATTAAGGTTTACTGAAAATATCACTACATTTTATAATGGTTAGAGAATATCGATATTTTTTACTTCGAAATATTGCTATATCGATATTTTTAAAATATCGAAATCGATATATCGAAATTTTAAAAACTTATAGTTTAATAAATATCAATATTTTTCGTGGCTCCGGACATACTTGATTTAATAGGGTTAATTTTATAGCTATCAGTTTTTGTTGATATGGACAAGGTAGTTATGGAATAATTCATTATGGTTATATTAATATTATATTAATTGACAACCAAACTGTTTTGGCATCTGTACATCAAGCAGGATTTATTCATACCCTGTTGGATAGGGCGTTTTTTCCAATTGACTTATAATCATTTCGAAATATTCAAAATGAAAATATAATGTAGCTTTTTTGTTGAATATTTTTCTGTTAATGTTAAAAAGTGAGTGCAGTTTTATTTCGTACATATAACTTTCAGGCTCTATAGACCTAAAATTACACATTATGGAAAAGCGTATCAACAATATGATTATTCTATACAATATTTCTTATCTTTATGATAACAATACCGATAAAGATGCCGTGTCAAAAAATGATGTTAGTTTGGAAGAGGCCGAAATAACGTTTCGTATTCAACCGAGTGAGGTAGAACGTTTACTTAAATGTATAACAGTTTATCTTTTGTCTGTTCTATTCACTCTATTCTACATACTCAGACTGCTTTGCGACAATGTGTCGATCAATTTTTCAATTATTTTAATACATTACACTTTGCTAATACCACCATATGTGTTGCTATTTCTTATGGCTGCAGCTACAGATATACCGCTTTGGTGTCTATCTTTTCTTTCTGACAAGGAATCAAACCGTGACGTTGAAATAATTCTAAAAGTTAGTTGCAGCCAGTTCGATTAGTAACACCTTTTGCTAATTTAAATTTTCCTATCGCATGTAAATGTTGAACTCTTCCATTCCTTCCATTCCATTCATCTTTAAAAATGTTTAGTTGACATCAAAATTACCAGTTTCACACAGTATGCTCTTTAGCTTAAATAATAACGATTCTCAAAGCAACGAAAACACCAGAAGTTGCTACCTCCTAAAGGCTTATAAGTTTATTATCGATAATTTTAAAAGTTATTGAGAAATAACAAACTATACATTTGTTCAGCTGCGTTCTACATATATCTCTGGTCTTTAATAAAGTATATGGTATTGCAGGTTAAATTAATGAAACTTACCTCACAGATTGTTATTTTACAGCAAAACAAGGGGATGAAAATAGCGAGTTATATGCAATATATTCAAAAGTTCCGCAACCTAGTGTGGCAACTATGGCAACATACGATACGGCAGTCTTAGCCTCTCATGAAGATCTATTCATAGCATCAATTAACCTACAAACACACTTAAATATAATACAAATGTGGCTGAAAAGATGGCGTATAAAAGCCAACGAAACAAAATCCATATAACTTTCGATTAATTTAGTCATATAACTTTTACTCTGCCTAGAAGAACATTTACATCAGTCTATATCAATAATTGTCAACTCCCGCAAGCAGAGAATGCTAAATATCTTGGTATGCACCCAGATGGACGCCTAATTTGGAAGAAGTATATACTCGCCAAACGGAAACTACTTGGACTTAAACTCTACCAAATGTATTGGCTTATCGGTCGCAAATCAAAGTAAGTAGTAATTAAATTACAAAATATTATTGTATTAATCTATACTCAAGCCTATTTCGTCATATGGAATTCAACTATGGGGAACCGCTAGCAAGTCTTATATCATACAACGGTTCGGAAATAAAGTGTTGCCTGCCATTGTCGATGCTCCCTACTATGTTTTAAGCGTTTGAATTCGTATGGTATATTTGTCTGAGTCACTCGGATGCGTGGGAACAGTAACATATTCTTTAAATTTTTATTTTAAAATTATAGCTTATATAAAATAGTTTTAGTTACATTTCAATGAATGTTTAACACTGCTGCAAAGCCGTGTTGGATTTTTGAAAACAATGATGTGCACGCCGATATTTGTATCAAGATATGCAGATTTATGTCTGGCAAATTAAGTAAATTTAAGAAATCACTCTGATAATTAACAAGTTTGTTGTAATTTATTAAGTATTGATAAACCTGTAACCTACTGTTTCGCTAGATAATATTGCAATTTTAGATACTAATACAGTATGTTCATTGAGTCACCAGATATTTTGGAAACTTTGTTAAACATTTCGTTTATGTTTACAATGTATAATGTGTAATATAATTTATAATTAACAATATTTGTTGGTAATGCGATGCGTTTTGTTAATTCACTGCCTACCGCCTTCCATTACTAAATTTCAACAATTTTGCTGCTATGAAATCAGCAGATGAATTTTATTAACCGACTTCATAAAAGGAGGAGGTTCTATATTCGGCTGTATATATAATTCAGCATATATAATAATATAATATATATAATTCAGCAGCTGTATATCAAATCAGGATATAATGGGAGGAAGGGTGGAAGTCGAAGGAAACCCTCCAATTTCAAAGGCACGTACAAAGTTTTCACATATTTTTTTATCTAAAATAATCACATAGTTGTGTATAATGTTATTGCCGAACTGATGTTACGAAAAATCAGATGTAGTTCAGTGTAAAAGGCGTTTAGTTAGTTTTTTAAGCACTAATTATATTATATGGGAATTCCTAGAAGAATTGCAGACAACTCTTTCTATGGGGTAACAGTTAGAAGGCTAAGCCCACATGCAGAGGTTGTGGGTTCGATTCCTAACGGGGCTAACTTTTCTTGTTCTAGTTTGGTTGGAAAATATGTTAAATCATTTAGACTAGGTACCGGGCCCGGGGCTTGTAGAGTCATTCCTTGTTTTCAATTATTGTTTCTTTATTAGTATTTCTATTAGAAATATTCAAAAATAATATATCTACATAATGATCGTTGTAATAACTAAATTAAAATAAATAAAAACCTTACTTAACCTATCTACTACCCGTATTTTATATTCTATTATATACACACACTTTAGCTTAATAACCTAAACCTATTTTTCTATTTACAATATTATTTTAACTACTACTAACTAATTACTTTGAAGTCGGTGAAGTACAAATATTTTACTTGTACCGGCATATTGGAGTGACAATTTCACTATAATTGCTATAACTGTTAGATACTTCGACAGATGCTGTGTACAGACCGGGCCAACGAAGAACAACGAATGAGATTCGGCACTGGATGCCGAATATCCATTCGGCTTGGATGAAACCTACATATAGCATTTGTTATTAGGAGTAAACTATCAATGGGCCTGAATCCGTTTATTTCAAAGACGGCGGCGAGTATAGTGTATGGGGTCCTACCGTCCACACAGCATTCGTCGATTCCAATCATTTCCTTTGATGTTACCGACACTCTACGGATTGTAAGCGAATGTCAACATACCTTCGTTGGCCGTCGTCCAACCGTCCAAACAGAACTAAAAATATCCCAACAAACCTATTCGTAGTCTTTCGTTTGCCCGGTCTGTATGTAGCAAGAGAGGAACATTTGAATTAACAGTTTAAGTACGCATAAAGGAGTAACAAACCATTTTTATAAGATTGTACATATATAGACTATATATTATTTAATTTTGATTATACATTTATATTATATAGTGTACTTTTAGAAAAATGTCTTAGCTTAAAGTAGCGTGGACTCTTGATTACTGTTAGAATAATAACATCAAAATCATTGCGGTTTATTGGCCCTATAATTTATTCTAATTCAATAATTAGATATTGTTTCAAGTAGGAGTTGCAACACTATTTCAAGCGACAATTAATAGTTCTCCTGGGCCGAAAGTTTAAATCATATCGGACATTCAACGTACCTAATAGCATTATCTCGAAATACAAGTTTGCGGATAAATTAGGCTTGCCATTTAACACAGATGTCCACTTGTCCAGAGAGCGGCAGAGGGTTGCAAAATATGTTAATCATTTTAACGTCGTCCTGACGTTAACTGGACGTATACAAGGCGGCCCGCATATTGAGCAGCTTGACCGGGACGTAGCTTGACAGGAGTCGAGTGCCGGTGAAGTGGGGAAGTGGGGAAGCGGAAGCGGGTGGTTATTTTGTATTGTCTAAATATTTTGTTGAATCGACTTTAGAATTGTTTCCCCAAAACGAATAGTAAAATATGTAATAAAATGATTTCATATGAACCGAGTATTAGCATCACCTAATGGTACAGTTTATATGAAGAAATCTCAAGAGTATCAATCGTATAAAGATAAAAAAATTGAATTGAAATTTGAAAGTGTAATATTATTTACGAAAAAAAGGCCGAAACTTAGTCGTGGCACATAGATGGTGTCAGTACGAATCAGTAAAAATGTGATTCCTGTCTGAGTGAATGTGTCAATATTTTGTTTAATCATTTTCAGCTTGTTCTCTCCAGTAGCTTGTTAAACGATCTTTTAATACAGATGCTGTACCTGTTTTCTTTCATTGAAATTAGTAAAATATCATTTTCTATGGACTAATTCATAAGTAAATGCATCTGCTCCTTTCATGTCAGTAATCATTTGCGAATCAAGCAGCTGAATTTAAACATGGCAAAAACAAATCCATAAACGATTTTGAAACCTATATTTGGATAGACTCATTAGAAATCTATCAGTTTTATGTGCCAATATATAACCATAGATTAAAAATAGGTCTGCTACTGCATATTTGGAATGAATCAGCAGTGGAAGCAGGGAAGTGAAGCCTTTCGCATTTACCACTAACGATATGATCAGAGAATTTTTTGATGCGAATGAAACAGACCACTGTCCTTCTCGATGCCAAAATCCATTATTCTGGAATGAAAAAAATCGTGTTTCACTGTACACAGCGGTGTGTTAGCGATGGAAAAACTATTTGATGTTATGTACAATTTGTTTATCCACCTCCCTATTGTCATGATTTGACACCTTTTCTCGATTTATTCCCAAACTTGATAAAATTTGGTTTTGGGAGCGGATCTAATGTAAATATTGAGAGGGCCATAAATTAATATTTTCATAGCTTATTTTTTCAAAGAAAAACTATGGAAAAAAATTAATAACTTTTAATTGATAATAACGGTATCAGACCCAGAACTTTTAACCTTATATACGCAAAACTTGTTTGAATTTTAAATGTGAATGTTAATTTGTAGAAGTAAAAAAAATGGCCATAATTTAAATTCCATTAGTATACTCATTGAAATCCAAGCTAGATTTTATTTAGTAAAACTCTTTAATAACAATAAAATATTGTGTGATGTGAGTTAAAACAGTGCAATATGTGTGATCGAATATCAATGCGCATTAACATTAAATGGTGTCTGAAAATGAAGAATTAAATTTTTTTGATGCAGCAAATAATAAGCTTTAAAAGAATGTATTTATTTGGAATGAGACAAAAATATCATGAGGCATAGAAATTAAAATATAGCAGGGTATTCGCAGCTATCCATAATCACACATATAGCGCATAGGAATATTATTTATTTATAATATTATGAGAGAATTTCAACTAAGTGACGACTCTATCACAGAACAACATATTTTAACTAATGAACATCTTCAACATCGCATTCCCCTACATCCATTTAGGACTTCTAATGAGGAAAATGCTGGAAGATTCAATGTAAATGCAACAGGGCCTACCAATGCAATGTATCCAAACTACAAATAGAAAATAATTGAATAGAGCCTTGGCAAACCTGTGCATGTGCAACATCAAATGAATTAAAGATGTTCTGTAAATTTCGTGATACAAACTTGATCAGAAAAGGTATATTCTTGATTTTGTTATTGAAATTATTTCAATACAAAGCGTATTTATTTGGCTACGAATGAAGCTATATAATGCTAATAATTTTTATTATAGAAATAGCTTTTTATACCTTAGTTTTCTTTTTTAAAAGCCCTTGAAATTGTCTTCTTATAATAATGTCTCTGACAGGAGTTAGGAAGAAAGGTTAGGTTAGAAATTTTAAGGTTATTCTATATATGTCACGAATGAAAAGAGATTTAATAAAATGTAGATACCTCATCAGGTATCCTGAGTAGTAGTTTGGCCAAACATCTTGGAATTTCGAAAATTTCGTACACAGTGGATGCCACATTTGTCAGTGATTTGTGAAATGGAGTCTCAAAATATCGATGACATACTACAAATTTGTGTAAGTCATTGTCATTTCTCATTTTATTGCATGAGAAAACAAATAAAAAATTGTATATTATTTATAATATCTTAATATATATTAAAAGTGAATTTAAAATATTAGAATTGATTTTTATACTCCAATATTACATACGTTAAAGCCGGTTTAATATTGTTGTTGACGCTGACAATAAAACAGTTTCGGTTCATCTGCACGTCTGGTTTGTTCTCTTATTAAAGACAAAAAGTTGTCGTAGTAACATCATATTTATGTTGTAATTAGAGTTTTGGCTTGACAACAGTTGGCGCTAACATTGGTCTGGACGACAAACGGCTTTCGATATAATTATTTTCTGGACACTGCTGTTACTGGAAAGGAAAATGATTACGCGCTTGCCTTAATATATCCAAAATAATAGTTTCAATAAGTATTTTTTTAATAAGAAGTTAGTGTTGTTAATGATATTTGTAAGAAATGCTGAATTCTATAACTATGCGCATGTTTGATGAATTTGTAACATGTAAATTTATGAATAATTTGAAATACTCAAATATATTAATTTAATAAATTATATAGCAATACTCCAATTATACAAAATTATTTCTGATAGTAACTTTATTAGAAAGGTTTATATTGGAAATAAAATTGTTTATAAAAAATTATTACATCAAATATATCCAGTCTTGATTTTAGGAATTTGAGATGAGAAAAACACCGAAAGAAAGAAGAAAATTAATATTGCAATTTTAAGTTATTGATGCATTTTTTCAAAATATTTTTCATTTTTTATTACGTAATACTAAAGTAGCAAAGTAAAAGATGTGTAATAGATCAATTTCTTTAAACCAAGTATTATGCAAGTAATTATATATTTTGAACATCTTTAAATGATTTAACAAATTATGGCTCTTCAAATTCAGTGTGCTGTCTACAGAGAATGGAGTTTAATAAAATGCATTTATGATTATATGAAAAACTTTTAAAGGATTTCTCGGGGCTTATTATTAGTTAGGTAGAAAATAATACTGGTCTGCCACGAAATCCTCCTTCAAGAAATTATGCTACAGATATGAAAATTTTAATGCTCTGAATTTACTCCAGTTGGCCGATTTTTTCCATGACGTCTAAATTTTATGATAGGAATTTGTTTTATTTGAAAAATTTAGGTTTTTTCAATTTTTTATTATACTTCAACATCATAAAGAGAGTATGTACATAGAAAATAGGTTTTGGGGAGTTGTATAGGAAAGAATTACAGTGTCGAATGTGATTTTTATGGTGGTACATACGTGCATGCGCAGTATTCGCTGTAACTTTACAACGGTTATTCGAAAGCTAGTCATTTAATTGTTTACGTTTTGTATAAAATATTTTTGGTAAGTTTTACTAAAGCTCATATTCTTTATTTTTTTGAAGCATTTTAGGTATAGTTTATGTATTTTTTTCATAAACAGAGCCTATAAAAATAAAATAGAAATTTGAAAATTATTCTAAAATAAATTTTATTTGATTATGTGTTATGAAATGCCGCCATGAACTTGTAGCAATCCTACAGACAGTTTTTGTTACATTTGTGGTGAGTTTACTTTAGAAATACAGCGAAATGCGATAACAGAACTTGTTAAAACAGCTTATCAGCTGTATTTTGGATTTTCTATTGATGGGAGAGATAAAAGTTGGCTGCCAAAAATATGGTGCAATAGTTGCCCAAAAATAATCAGAGGCTGGCTTGAGAGAAGTCACAAATCCATGCCGTTTTCAATGCCAATGATTTGGAGTGAATAACAAAATCATGAAAAGGATTGTTATTTTTGCGTGACAACAACACGAGGATTGAAAAAAAAAGATTGTATACCCGAATATCGCATCTGCTAAGAGACCGAATCCTCATGGTGATGACACTTTACCTCCAGTTCCACCAAATAATAGCGAAAAATCGGAAAATAAGGATAATATAGAATCTTGGAGCTGTCTCAGATGAGCATGGTGAAAGATTTCATCAAGATATTATGCAAATTGAAGACACTATAAAGGAAAATGGTCAGCACCAATGCTTACTGATTTCTGTTGATCGACTCGCCGAGAAATTCCAATGGAAACCATAAAAAGAAATAAAACCGCAAAATAACTTGATAACTTGACTTTTATCACTTACTTGTCACTACATAATGAGATAATTTAATGATGTAACTTGTGATTGTAAAAAAACTTTTTTTACTGCAAAATTTAGACCGTAATATTTTTTCTCCTTTTTATAATAAATGTTATTTTAATAATATTATTTTCTAATTAAATGAACATTAATTAAAAAATCTATGCGCTATACTTATTTGCATGTTATTTTTTATGTTTAGAGCGAGAAATGTGGTGAATTCACGCATAAAAACAAAAAGGAGAATACACTTTTTTGCAGACCGAAAGAATTGATTACACTAATTTTATGTTCTTAAGTTGATATGATTTTTAATGAAATTATAGGAAAAACTGAAGAATGAATTAATAATGGAGAAATATATTATTTTGAACCATGGGGAATTTTCAACAGTGAAAATAAAAAAAGCTAAACTATTAGAAAAATCATATTACTTAACATATTTTATTAATACAGTCAGTATTAAAAATCACATTTAAATATATTTACCTTATTAGTTTGTGGATATGATAACTACAGTAGTCATTCTTAGTATGTTATGTCCACTATCTACCTAGAGAAAAATATAATGGAATGAAACAGCTTCGTAGGTAATAAAAGCCCCATGACGGCTATCTCCTGTTCAACAAAATATTTATTAGGAACTGGCAGTTCATCCTTATCTAATAACTTGATCCCACTGCCTTTGACCCTCCTAATTAGAAACTAGTGCTATGCTGTCAGCCCGTCCTATTTGGACGTTATAAACATGTGGAAATGGTCCAACGCTGGGGCAACTACATGTAATATACATAAAGTTTTATCGTCCGGTACTTTGCTGCCATGCTGTCGGCTTGACCCCTGCCTGAGCTCTATTTGGATGTATTTCCATAAAATTTATGACGTATGACGCCATGATTGAGGCGATTTTGGCAATGGAACTTCCAATCTCACGGGTGGGGGACGCTTTTTGCTAGATAGGATTAATAGATGCGGAAGGCTTGGTTGGTTTTTCGTCTGCTATTTTATTATAACAATTTTTCAGTTGGTAGATTTAATTTTATTAACGGACGCTACTAAATATTTGATACAGTCCACTAGTTACATATTTTATTTGTTTATAATAAAAGGGATTGAAAATGAGAGGACAATTGTGATTGATTTTATTAAATAGTTAAATATTTTGAGGACGTTCATAAAATTAAATATAAATATAGATGAGAAAACATTTTTAGTTTATATTGCAAAGTAGTTTTCAAAACGGCTTAAGTGCAAATTTAATTTTTAAAATAATGTTTCGCCAATCAATATATAAAAAACTATTTTTCGGACAGTGTTTTAATTCTGTATTGAAAGGAGTCAAACTTCAAGCAATACAGGGCCTTTGCATTTATAGCTTAGTGATGCTAAGTAAATTTCACTAATTAAGCAGATCTTTCGATTTAAGCTAGCCCGTGTAGATTTTCCCATCACAATTTGACAGTACTTTATATATCTGACTTTCTGTCTATAGTCAATTCAAAATAGCAGTGACACGCTTGTCAATATATGTCTGTCTAAAGCTGTAAATTCGTTTTAGAGTCAGACAATATTATCCTTATCATTTTATTCTATTTAAAAAGAGATAGAATGCTGTTAGAGAAGTTCATGTTCATGTAACATGTAACGGAATGAGCCCGCAAAAGTTGTCCGTTTGCCAAACTTCTGAAAATTCTTCAGAATATTATAATTACGGGTTATAAACCGGCAAACGTTCTTTTAACTCTTTGTTTTAATAAATTTGAAATCGCCGTGGTTTTTACTGAAGATTTTTTTGCGCCTTGCAGCTGCGCTTTATATTAGTACGGACACGGTCACTAAAATACCTCAAAAAATAAAAAACAACATAACCTTAAATTCGTCAAAAAGAAACCGTGCTTATGCGCACCACGTGACGAATCAAGATTAATCTTGGTGTTTCAGAGATCAAATATACGAAATGTATAAAACAGTAAGTTTTTTCAATCGAAACATTATTCAATACAATTATTTCAGAGAAAATTGTCAGTCTGGAAAGCATCCACAAAGATCCAAAAGATATTCAGCTATTTGAGAGATGTAGAGCATCCTTTCATACATTGGTGGATAATCTAGGATTTAAGTGGTGTAAAGATAACCCACGAAGGGTTTTAACGGAACTTTCAGAGATTGCTTTTAAAAGAATACAATTTTTAAAAACATATAACAAAATCAAGGAAGAATTATATAAGTTTATATATTTAAAAGAGCCATGAACGTTTCAGAATGGTACATTGAATTTCTCATGGCAAGATGACAATAAATATAATGTAAAGACAACAAAGGTTCATGGAAAAAGGTAAACAGTGGGATAACTATCGATTAGGTTTTTTTGGAGGAACCATTAGTTATTTTTATGTATAATGCACCATATCTAACATATTATAAATGAAATATTAAATTGCATTTTATGTAATTTATTTTTTTAGAAATAAGCCTGAGAAAAGATACATAGTAGATCAGATTACTGAATGTTATGCCCAATTGAGTTGATACAGGGTATTGCAAAGAATTATTACAATAGATATTCCGGTCCAGGAGGATATTCAAATGGTAGAATCTTGAGAAAGTTTTTGATGGATTGCAAATATACAGCTTGGTTATTAACTTGACTAGTATTTCTGAAAGTAACTGTGATTGAATAAAACTTCATAAATATTGGTTTATTATTCAATGCTGACGATTACCAAGACAGGCTGATGAAAGAGGAAAGCACTAAGGTCAGTATACAATTAATAAACTTTAATTGTAGGTAGAAATTGTATTGTAGAGTGTGAAAACTTTTGTGAGCATGTGTGTTATTTTTCAGAGTATACATTAACGTTTTTTAACATATATGTGTAGCGAAATAACACTAATTGTTTTGTATATATGGCAAAGGCATTAAGGAAGATGCAGTGACTAAATGTAGTTTTATCAAGAAATCTGTATACAGATAGTAACAGGAGAAACTAAAGAGAAATATAGTAATATCATAATGACTTTACAAGGATACATTGCATCGAAAGAAACCAGAACTAAACGTAAAACATAAATATGCTCTCTAATGAAAGTAAAATGCATTACTCAGATATGCAATTGTTAATTATGTGGATTAGGCCTTCGGGGGATATTACTACATACAAAAACGCGTCTAGAACCCTACCGATACTAGTGTGGAAAAAAGCTCATATATATATAATAAAACAACCCTAACCTATAAATTATTGTGGATGTATATTAATTGTGGTTTTAAGTTCTTCGATAATAAATGCATTTGATGTACTATAATGTTAAAATAAATTATATTTAATTTTATATGAATATTTGTTCAATTATTTTATTTATATTAAATTTTTGTTTTATGCCAGAACCTAAATGTACTAAAACTTGGTTGATTTGCTTCACGGTCTTTTTGTTTTTACAGTATTATTTGAAGGTATATGTTGCTAAAATCTATTAAACTTCTGGTAATGCTACCTTATTATATATCAATTGTTGGTTGGATAAAAAGTCATGGGTGGCAAGAAATCCTAGAAATCCATATCGACTCTAAACTGATGTATTTATGACCATGAAGCATTGCTATATATATGGTGGGATCAGCAAAGTGTAGTATATTACGAGCTGTTAAATCCGAATTAACTTCAACTGAATAAATTGAACAATGGTGAACAATATATTCTAGTCGACGATACTATATTAAATTATATACTTTGATAGCTCGAACCAAAAGTTCATCGGATTATATTTGCCTGTGATCTTATGTGATAGTTTGGTTTCCTATTGGTCACATTCTTGATCCACAAAATTTCCTAGCTTTTAAAATCGCAAACATCGATATATTATTTCATTGGACATATTAAAATAAATTGAAGAGACTCAACTAAATATTCAGTGAATAGGAATAATACTACAAATATTACTAAAATATTGTATTAATTTTTTTTAATTAATATCTATTATAAGTCTTTTGTACCTTTTAAATTGTTATTTCATATAATTAGGTAATTAATTTCTAATTTAATCAATAACTTAATAGATAAGTAATAAATATTCAAAATTTCAGATATGTCATGCAATACATTTTCTCAACATATAATTATTTTTATTGTTAAGGTACATTAATGAACAAAATTCGAACTTTTAATATAAAGAAAAAGTTGAAAAACTGATTTTGAGTAGTTTGTAATTAAAATAACGGGTCTAAGTTGATCAATAAATTAATTAATGGCAATAACTTTGCAATCCGTCAAATATAGAAGCAAAAAATATAACAAATTTATATTATTATAGATATTGTAAGTTCCATCAAAATGAATATATCTTCTTAGATTTTGTGTTTCCATTCTTTTCGAGCATGTATCTATCATTCGTTCTTTCCGTCATTTTGTTTTGAATGAGGCGGATTAATTGACTGAATACCACTTGCAGTCTAAATCAAGTTAACATTTTTGTTTTTCTTTCACGGGGAGTTAGTGTGCCAATACTTTAAATGGTTGAGAATTAATGAACTATAATGTATTATTTATAGATTTCTTTTTATGTTTCAATTACTATATTAATTAATATATTTAAATTAAATGATAATAATACACATTTAAATTAAATTATAACAATAACAATTAAATTAACTAATAATAATAGTTATTTTGCTGTAATAAGACTATATCGTTATATTTAACAAGTCTGCTTTTAGAAATAATTCTAATTTCTTCTAGTAAGGAATAATACGGGAGTATCGTAGTTAGATGAATTGCGTGATGTTTTCACGACGCAGCCGGCGAGCGGTTGTATCTCAAGGAGAGCACGTGGCTTTGAAACGTGTAGAAATCACAAAACACCGATAAACTAGCGACAACGGTGCGAATTGACTGATAAATCGAATCACACTTGCAAATAAGCGCCAGTTGGGCGAAACTCCTTGATGTTCATAAACGAGGCCGTACAACATCCCGGAAACTATTTCCGTAGAAATATAACAACGTTTCACAATATTTATTCTGCTCACAGTACTACACATATTTAATTCATATGTTATTTTGTTTGGTATATACATTTTTAATAATCATTGTAACATTTTAAACCAATTGAAAAAAATATAAATATTAAAAAGAAGCGGTTGTTTCTTGCTTATAAATAATAGAATAAGATGTAGAAATTATTTAAAATTATATTATTATTATAAATTAGAAATTATATTATATATATATATATATATATATATATATATATATATATATATATATATATATATCTATGAATGCGATGTTAAATCTCGCAAACTAGTTACTACAATACAAATATTGTCCTGAAGTTCATTGGTATAACCCAAAACCATTTTAATGCAGAAACCAAATCAACCTTATGGTCTATAATATTTGTGGTTCTACTTGATGACTACCGTAAATACTGATATTCAATATTCGAACGCGTTTTGTTAGTCACAGTGATTTATAATTTTCTATATAAGCATTATTAGTAAACAGGCATCTATTTAGGCATAAGACTTTAAAGCAATTGTTTTTCCTGGTGGTTTCGATTTCTCTAAGAATATTTTGTTAAACTATTAAACAAATATTCGTTTAAATAGCTATATCAATAATAAAACTGGCGCTTTTCTGAAAGTTTTCAAACATAATGTTCAAGTCTACGTTGATACACTGTATATGTAATAGCCGGAAAAAAATTAGGTGTGTAATTAGTATGCTTTATTGGCCAGTATCCTGTTTATTGTGGTGGAAGTTGAGCAAGATTTCTTCGGAAGTTCTTCTCAAGATTCGCCACATTCTATTTTTTGAACTGTCATAATTCCGGCTTGGTTGTGCAGTAGTAGAGGCGACAGCACGGTCCACCTACTTTTGCTATAGTCACGGGTCCGAGTCCTGCTGGGGCGTGACTGTAAATTTACGTTTGTGATTGTTTAATATTTGTGATTGTCCTAGGCACGAGTACAAAATCCGAAAATGAACTAAAACAACACAATGAAATAAATTTAAGTTCATATGTACATAATAAGACAAATCGGTGTTAGGAACAATAGTAAATAATAAAACTTCAGAGGTAAATTCTTCAAAATTAAATTATAGTCAAATTCGTTATATAAACTTGCATAAAATTGGCCTTATTAAATATTTCTCTTAAGACAGTTCTTTTATATATATATATATATATATATATATATATATATATATATATATATATATATATATATATATATATATATTTAAGAAGAATTTACGAAGAATTTAGCCCTGAAGTTTTATTATTTACTATGGTCCCTAACACCAATTTGAAAATGTCTTATTATGTACATATGAACTTAAATTTATTTAATTGTGTTATTATCAGTATCGGTATATATATATTAAATATGCCATTGATCCTTTAGTTTCTTTAGTTTTTTTCCATAGTCTCTTTTGATCAGCGATTAAAATAGTATAAACTAAATGTTCGATGGTTTTGACATTTCACCACATAAAATAATAATTTTCCATTATTAAGTTATTTAGAGTATATAGGGGCTTATTATGGAACCCTTAAAATTGCCTTTTCGACATTCAGTACCTTGTTGTTTAGGATGAAGAAATCTTCTATCGAAGCTCATTAGAAATTCTCAAGAAAAATATCTGAATGAATTTTATTTACTTTTTGACTCCCATGATATATTTTGACTGATTTTCAAAATAATTTTAACCTCTGTTGTGTGTTATATTGCAGACCTGTGTCTTGTTGAATATCCTAGGAGTGTACATGATTTTAATTCTAATATTTTCTTTACTTCCTCAATACAGTGTTAATTTATTTTGTTGCTATAGGACATTGGCATATCTTTAAGATGATTTTATTATTTCTTATGCGATATCAGAGAAGTGATCAGATTGGCAGTATCTTGCCACCAGGATGTTTCGTATGGAAAAATCCTAGTTTAGGCATAGATATTTGGAATTATGAAGAGACAATACTGTGAAAATTAAACTAACACAAAAAATCTAAAAAAATTATATGTTATTAGTCATTCGTTGACAAGCTTATTATAATATTTAAAAATAAAATTGATCTGTAAAAACATGTCATATTATCCAAATCAATTCTATATTAGTATAAGAAACTGATTATATATATAGGCAATAAAAATCTGACACCTAATGCCTATATGTGTGTGGCAAATTCTACATCTAACTTCGCGTAGTTATCGGACGACTCCGAGTAATTGGCTTGTAGCAAGCGAGATATGCAGGGACCGTCTTGTGTGTATAGCCTGGCTGGCATAGCTATTAACACGGCCAATATCGGACAATGGCAAGACGTAACCGAGATATGAATGACGTGACCATGCTGAAACTGCTGTAACCGTGGTTATGAAATAGAAGAGAGACCTCGGCATGCCGGACCGCTTATTTTGCTCCACATTATTAAACATGAACGAATCTGATTGTGACAAATTAAAATATTTCTTATTAATTAATCGGCGTTATTATTTCAAATGGTATTATTTTGTTTAAATGTGATTTTTTAATTTATAATAATCAAAAACATGATTTTTAAATATTGTTTGTAACTTTTATTTTAAAAAATTCTGCCTTATTCTGATGAAGTTAAATAATAATGTCGTCAAGATAGTAATAGTTGATGATTACCATTTATTTTTATATTTTCGTAAAGTAATTTTAAAAGATAAAATGCATTCATATTAACGATTGTCAAGACTCACTTGATTGAAGTGACTCTAAACGACAAGTTTGAAGAGAAAGTATAAAAATAATAGAATGTTTAGTGGATATAAATTATGTGAGTATGGTGGCTAAGAAATGATATGAGTTGATATTTTAATTCTACATTAAATGCTACTTTCATTCATCCATTGTAACAGGTTTTGCCAGATTTCAACTATCCAGTAAACAATATGCATATACAGTTCTATATATTTACAATATCAAATTAGTGCTTCATCAGTAATCATTAGTAATTATCAAATAATTAAATGTATTTGTATAATTTTATTTTCAAACATTATCCAAGTTAGGAAATAACTCTTGAAATGTTTTTGCCACATTATTGGTTAGATGATTCTATGACTGCGATGACACTATATGACTTTATCTATATTATTTAATTTGGAATTAACCCAATAATCCTCACATCTGCTCTTTATCTTCCATATCGAAATAAATATTTCTAAATTTCCTATATTTGTAGAAGCATTTAAATCAATAATTCGTAATAACTTCGAATTAAACATTTTTAAATTTGCTAAAATGACATTCCAATGTGTTAAAATAAATATACTGAATATATCATTATTTAACTAAACACAAGAAGTACTTCAGTTATTATGAGAGAATTAGTTATAGAAATTTCCTACCGAACGTAGCAATTTTACTAAATACCATTTAATATGAAATATTGCTACAAAGATTAGCAAAACTTAGCAGTAGTGGAAGTATCTAACTAGGAAAGGCCCCAAATGAGCAATAATTAAAAAAATTGTATAAATAACTGGGAATGGACTAAGCAGCAGTAGATAATCATCTGTTGAAACTATTTAGACCATGATATGTTTTTTAAAATGTGATGTGTCCTCCAATTACAAAACGACATTTGTGAGATGATGAAAAATTTATGTGTAATATGGTGAACTGAAAATTCAGGAATTAGTGTGTTAAAGCCAAACTAAACAATAGCTGGGATAATTTAATTATAATTTTACATTCCATGGATATTAGAAGTTAATTGAATACACCACTCTTCTAATAAGCCAATGTACTTACTAACAAAAGTATCCAAATACAAGATCTAATTTACTTGGTAGTAAAGACAATTATAACGTATTTTATTATTTTGCCGATAAGTCAAATAGTGGTCTAAATTGCAGTGCACCAGGCAGTGACTAGTGGTGGACAGTCAATCTTTCCTAGCCTTATCTCATATCTCAATGAAATCTTTCAAAGAGTGACTCCCGCAACTATTCGAATATTTCGTAGAATATCAACCATTACCTGGTTACTGAATCACCACTCCTCTACACTATTTTTTATGAATGGTTACAAAATATTTCTAGCGTGGATCCCTCCTCACACTCCTCCAAATTGACTGAGATTTGTTGTTTCTCACACGGTCACTTAATAATTTGATGAGTTTTGTTTCCTTGCTCTTATGTGGGTCTATTACATATGTGGACTGAGCTGTCCACGTTACACCCAGCTTAGTTCTACGTATCGATTACACAGCTTCGGGAATTGCTTAACAGATAAAATCAATATTCAAGTTATTATGACTAGCCTATTTTGACAGCAATATGCTACCCCGCCGTACTATGAGATTATGATTAATACATATACACAGCTACTAAAATTCTGGTTTGAGGAATATCAGAATATCTTCTCTGCCCAGTGTAGTTGTTAGACTTCAGCATAACTGAACCATAGTTGAGAGCTTCAGAACAAAGAGTGAGGAATAAATTTATATTTCTATCATTATTAAGGTATTTGACGGATGTTTCTATGCAGTAAACGCATACAATTCCATTGGAAACTTTTGAAGTTAAACGGTTCATTTCCACTATATTAACATCTATATTTTTGTTGTCATGATTAATTTGTTATAACATTTAGTATACTTCATATTTTTACGCAAATTATAATATTATTTAATAACAAAGACTTTTTAGGCAGACTTAAAGCTACCTAAACTAGAGTTGAAAATCATAATGATAATCTTTAAATATAAAATTTAGACAGCAAGAGATCGACATGCCGGACCGCTATCTCACACCGGATTATGAAATTGAAAGGGATGAAATTGGGTTTTGAGTAGATAATGTTTGAACGGAAAGCCAAAGCAAAATTAGCTGACTTTGCCCGGTTATTAGCAGACGGCACGTACGCGTTTGTGGTTTAAACTTATTCGAAAACTACGGAAACAGAGCCAGCAGAAGCAACTTACCACGATTGTCATATACTATACAACTTTATTGCTTCATTATATAACTTCATATATTAATTTTTTATTTATTGTATACAATTGACGTATTTCATCTAGTTTAGTTTTCTTTCAAGTTAATTAAAAAATAAATTTTGACGTGCACTTTAATATTTTTTTATTTTTATTATTTAATTAATATATTGTTCCTAGTCGTTTCCGTCTAACCTACAATTTGTCTTTATGATAACTTAAATCTATATATATGACTAGGAGGACCCATCGGTCCTATCTCAGTCTCTGGTGAAATAATGTTTATACATATCACTGCTGATTTTTTTAATATATGCACCACACTACACAACACTACACAAGATCAAATGGTTTGATTCTTTTGAGTCTGTGTCCTGTTCTGGTGGTATCCAATAGTTATAATATTTCAATATTCATGTGAGAATGGAGTCTTTCCTCATGCCCCTTGGAATTCTCTTGATTTCTTGACTGACTGTGGATATCTGAAGATCTCGATGTAGGTAATCAGTCCTATAGTATTTGGGTGCACCCACAATACCTCTCAGAACTTTGGTCTGAAAATTTTTGTTTTGTTTATGTTACTCTTTGCAGAACATCCCCATAATTAAACTCCGTATGTCCATATAGGTTTCAGTATTTGCTTATAAAATAGCAATTTATTATGTATTGATAATTGTGATTTTCTTCCAATTAGCTGGAATATTTTCCTATATTTCAATTCCGGTTCTTTTCTTTTCTTCTTTATAGGTTCTTTCCAGCGAAGTTTTGCATCGAGATTCATTCCGAGATATTTAGCGTTGTTGCTGTATGGAGTGATAGTATTATTTAATGTTATGGGTGCGTGTACGTTCCGTTTATAGGTTAACTGCACATGTACAGATTTACTTTCATTAATTCTTATTTTCCAAGCTTGTGTCCAATTATTTATATTGTCACTTGCCTGTTGTAATTTTCGTGAGGCTTCTTCACTATTGTCTTCGACAGCTATAATCGCAGTATCATCAGCAAATGTAGCCATCGTAACATTTTCCGTTTGTGGTATATCACAAGTGTAGAGTAGATAAAGCAACAATTCTTTGTGGTACACCTGCTTTAGATTCTTTTATTGTAGAGTAAGCTTCTTCTTGTTTGACTCTAAACATTCTGGTTGTAATGTATGATTTTAATAATTGGGTGTGTCATGAATAATCAATTCGAACGAAGAATAAATAAATTGAAAAAAATTAAAAAATGCTGACAACTGCAAAGCTTCTGGTTACATAACATTGTTAGTTTTGTTTTCTGGCACGGAAATAAATAATTTTGTTGGTCTTCTATCTTTTGAACGCGAAAATTGACAATAAAGCATTAATTTTAATTGTGTTAACAATGTGTGTATATGTACATGGTCAATCATTGAATAGGTGCTGATATAACTAAACTGAGGTGAAGGTATTAGCTGTTTTCAATCAAACGAAGATTAAGACTAATCAGAGCCATGACCTTAAAATTATTGAACTCATAACTAACAATTGGAATATGACTAAACTGTTACGCTATAGATTTTTAAAATTGTTTATCTAAATGTTTCTAAAAGTATTAAATTCTATAGCATCCTCTGAGTGTTTCTTCATTGAGTGTCTGTATACACTGAATAACTGAATAGTGTTAAATAAAAAACCGTTATTTTATATAGAACAATGTCAACATTATTGAGTTTAATAATTAAGTTTGGTTGTTTGACAGTTGTTTATTTTGATTTCACTTTTATGAATAGATATCGCCGATCCAAATCCATGCTTATATAAGACATATATAGTAATGACTTTATACATTTATACAGTTTTACAGTTATATGTACAGTTTTTAATTTATTTTTAATTTTATTAATATATAGCGCATTATATTAATATTGATTTAGAAATATTATGGTAATAATTTATTTTTTGTTATAAATAATGAAATAAAGTTAACCAAGCAGGCTTTCCTCAATAGGAAAGAAATTTCGAGGAATATGAAGTTTTATTCAATTTTATTTTTAGTTTTTTGATGACACTTGTAACAATATATTGTGTTCGACGTTGATATTAACACGTTCAATATCCGATGCTAGACAACCAAGAAATGAATGACGTGACCGGATCCAAACGGCTTCAAATACCCTTTCTAGATAGACGACACGATGGAACGGCAAACTGTTCTCAGTAGATTATTAAATTGCTAGAGAAAGAAATAAACAAGTTTTCATTGCGGTTGCTTTATTTGTGTATCTTTTTTTTGCTATTTATTTCTAACAATTAATTTATATTACAGTCTTTGATCATATAATTTTAAATAATATTATTAACAAAAATTACAGAATGCGGCCAAAATTAATATACTTCTTCTTAATTCATTTAGATAGAGCATCTTTTTTATAAATTTCGGCTTATCTGGATCGGATCTACAGTTACGATCAAATATAAGTTATGCCAACACACGCCATAAAGTCAAATTTTTGATTGAAAATTTTAATAATATCTTAGTGATTCTTGTGGGTCAATTGATATTTTCGTTTCAGTTACAAGAACTTATTGAATAATTTATCTCAAGCATATTGTGCCATCTCTGAAGTTAGTGTCGTGTTTAAGATCTGTCCAATTTTGATATTAACACATCTAATATCTAGAGGGAGCAAGACCTAACCGAGATATGAATGACGTGACCATCCCAAAAATGTCTCTAACTACTATTCCTGAATGAACTCGTCAGGATAGATCGTCTTTTCGTGTAAAATATTATTATATTCCAAAGATATAACTATTTTGTCAGCTATATTAATTTAATAACATATAGCAGTAAGATAATACACTAAACTGTTATTTATTAATCAGTTTTACTAGAAAAATATTTATATAATATTGAAAAAACAAAAACAAACTGCTTTCTCATGAAGCTATTTATTTTTAACAAAAATATGGCAGACGCTTATATTTAACAAAATATTGATCATAATTTCTTGTGTATAACACAGAAATATATCATTTTATGAAAGTGAGAAAAAGATCACAAAAGAAACCAGGACTGAAATGTGATATATTGGAGATTAATAAATGAATGGAGCATGTCAATAATTAAAATGGTTAGTAATTATTTACACAAATTAATTTGGGTTTGACATATTTCTGGATGACGAGGGAAGGTTTATGTGGTGAGAAAATATGAAAGAATTGCTGGGAAGACAGTAAAACCAACAATTTTGTTTTACACAACATTTACAACATACCAAGTATCACTGTCACTGTCATCAATAGTTTCACTATCGCAAAGGAATTTTTAAAATATTTAAGCTACTAGCTTTTAGTCTTGGTTCTACCGGTGGAAAAGTAAAATTGCCATAAATGATCCCAATATGAAATCCACTACGCTTATTGGATCTTGGATCGAAAATGATTGAGAAATCATCTCATAGCCTACAATTAAAAATATAATAGTTCAATTTTAAGCCTATTTTCAAGGTGTTCGATATTCATATTTCTGTTATAAATAGGTTAACAAAAATGTTAAAGAATTGGAGATATAAGGACAAATTTATCATTTACTAGGAGCGCTGTTGTCATTACCATATGCAGACATTTATGTTAAGTTTATTTTATGAGCAATCCGGAAACGGAAATTGATGAACAGGAAAGCGAACTTTTGTACAGGAACTGCAAAGGTTTCGTCATCAAAGCAACCGTTTAGTGAAAACGTTTATTGTAAAATTTGATCGGATGCTATATGACGGTTATAATGTCGTAATCACACCTGTTGGATAAAACATCTGGCAGTAAGCATAGAGGATGTTTTATTCACCGATAATCGACGAGTCTCTATTGTATCTAGTAACCATTAAACAAAAAACTGATGAAATCTAGGATACGTTAATTGGGATATGCGCATATTGAACTAAATTTTATTTTAAAACAGATCATAATCCGAGTTTGACGCATGCATACATACAGCTTTTTATACTTACAATTTTTTATGATGATTATTATATTTAATATCGAATAAGCAGGTAAAAAGGTTCCGGAGGTAAACAAAAATGGTAAAATTTTGGATACAACCCACTTTATGTATATTTAATAAAACAAAATAATAAAAATATAATTATTATATGTCCAGCTATTTTATTTTTAAAAACATTATATTACAAATCATCATTATTCTTTATAAATAAATATACACAGATTTGATAAGTAATTGATTTAATATTGAAACTATATATAAGGAGGGAAATAAACATTAAGAATTTTTTTAAATAACACATTTTATTTATAAATTACTATTATGAAATGAAATAATAAAAATAATTTCTATATGCCTCTCTATTTTTATAAAACACCACATTTAAATTAATTTACGTATTTTAACAATTAACAAGAACTCCAAAAACCATTTAAATAAACATTACAATAATAACAGATCAAAATCGTTTAGATCAAACACAGCCAATATAATTAAAACGAAACGAAAAAGCCACCACCATATATGAATGCAGTGAAATTCTCCTAAAAATCTCTAAATATGATCGCTACTATGCTTGATCCACAAACCCGGTTAACGAATTGATTACCTCGAATTTTCGATTAACATATTGTACATTTACTAGCCTAATGAATGGGTGATCGTAATTTGGAGCTGAATCTCAGTCAATACATCATTAGTTTTACAAAACAATAATTTATTTACCTATACTCTTATAAAATAATGCATTGTATTTTCCTTGTTATTAGATTATTAGGGTGTCGTTGATAGTTTTATATTTTGTTTATTTGATTCAGATCTACTTTTGTTAGCAAATTTAATTATTTTATAGTACACATCACTGTACACTGTTCTTATATCTTAGAAAAATGCTGTATAATTTCTTCTTCTCTGATTCTCTGAATTTCACATTCTTCGACTTTCATTCTCAACAAATTCTAGCTACATATTAGCTATAAAATAAAATTGAAATCATTACTAAAACATATTATGTTTAAAACAAATGTCTAATTACTACCGGTTATTACAATTTTTGCCACTATTCTTGATGGACAAACCTCATTAATGACTTTGACAACTTACAACACAATAACAATTATTCTCTTCTCTGTTCTTGGTATAATTAAATTTTGGCATATGTTGATATCTATTCCATGTCATTGAAAATGATGTGTTATAAATTTGGCAGCTAACATTTCCACTTTCAATAAAATTGATGGTGTTTGGATTTTATAACTTTATAACCTTACATTTAACCTTACATTTTGCACTCACCCTTGTTGTTCCTTATTTTAAAACCATTGTATGTTAGACCACCAAGAATAATACAACAATTTAATTATTATTACTATAGAATTGTTAATGTAATACAAGATCTAATTATCCTAGGTTTTTTTGTTCATTTGACTTGATACACTGTACCGATTGACGCAAAAAGGATGTACTGCCATTATAAAAGGAACACAATATAGTTGATTCTTTTTTATGCAGTAGATGGCACATGCTCTAATTCCGGAGATGGTTGTGAAGTAATGTATGAAATCTATATAGATGCTCTAATTTTTATTAAAGACAAGACTTATTTATGATAACTTATTATGTATATATTCATTATTTACTCCTACCTAAAAATGTTTTTTTACCTTTGTGTGTGTATTGTAGAAGTTTCTTTGTTTCTAGAATATAATGTGTCAATTAAAGTTTGTATGAGTATTAGAAACAGTAAACAATAGTTTGAACCTAGAAACCTTGATCCTTTTGTGCTGAAAATCTGATCTAACTTTGGTACCGTTTACACTTCTCTGGAGTAAACGTTAAATTACGTGCTGATATAAACGTATGGTCGAGTGCATTATTCAAAATACCGACCTTAAAATGTTGCTCAACTTGCTAACTAAATTAGGTCGTAAATTCTTGTTTATTTATTTATTGCACTACGATGCATTATTACTATTTATTATAATACCTTAGTGCGTATTTTCCCAAGATTCATATGGATTATAAATTCCGCAAAAGTTTTAGTTGGTTTTGCTAGTTAAGTTAGGATTTTCATCAAAACTTTTTTATTCGGCTTTGTTAAAATTTATTTTAAAATGTAGGGAACCAGATACTGACATCTGTCTGTAACATAAACGTATACTTTGTCAAAAGTATGGAAGTTTGTTTTATTAAATACTGAGTTTTCATTTATTTAATAATAGTATATTCTCGTATGTCAGCGACTTTTTGACGAAAAGTGAAAATACCAGTTAGAAGAGATAGTTGTATTTAAAATATTATAACAGCATACTGTAGTGAATAAGGTAATAATAATAGCCATAAAAGTCAAAGAATGTGAATATTTCATTATGAAATGTGTTGCGCTGTATTTAATTCCTAAAGGAAGTTTTTAAAATTATAGGCTTTGTCTAAGCAGTTTGTGAAACTTTTTGGTTAATCCAAACATCATCAAAAGTTTCGCTATAGTTTGCTATAAAATTTCAACCATTAAATTAAAATAAAAAGAGTTGCAAAATAACTACGGTCTTATATGTTGCAATATACGTGATTGACAAAGGATTGACAAAATATATTGTTCTCACAAAGAAGGTTGCATCTGAGATAGTAATGTAAGAAATATCTAAGTTTTCCTGAAGGAGGCGTACCCTGGTATGTAGGCAATGTAGAATGGTATCAAGATCTTAACAAGTGGCCTTTAAGTTTAAGGGCTCTGTAACTACTAGATGGTCAACACATGATTCACAGGCTCAAGAAGACCAAACCCTGAATATTTGTGTATTAGGAAAGGAGGAGTAACCATGCAAATTTGTTTATTAATTAATAATAACATCAAATGTATCTGAAGAAAATTTTCTGGGGTTAAGAAAACGTTATAAGCATAAAGAGTGTAAAATAGTGGTACGTGTTTCATCATACATTAAAATATTTATTGGGAAATTTTAGTTTTATGAAATACTCGATCTGATTTAAGATATATATTAATATTTTTTAAAATGACTACCACGATTTAAATGTGAACAATGATATACTAATTAAATATGAAGTGATATATTATTATCATTAAAAAAATGTTAACTGTACTATATAATGTCGAAAAATGCGTTCCAGATATTATAGCAACATTTTTTAATTTATTTCAAGGATTATGGGGGCAGGTGCAGGATCTCTGCCCAATATGAACAAACTAATATGAATATAATAATATTAACAAATATAGTATATCTTGTTACATATGACAACACGAATTCCTACTAGTATTAGTACGTACTACAGTATTTTAAAAAAATATCTTAAATTGTTTCTAAATTCTTGTTATAAAATCGGTTAACAACATATCTCCCTAAAAAGGTATTTAAGTTAAGATACGTCAAATGCGTGGTTTCTGACCAACATTAAAATATATCATCAGAATTCAACACTCAAATAATAATGTCTCGACAAAACCGGTAAAGAGAGAACCCCACTAACATTCATGGAAGGGCTGCGATTGCGAGACTCTTTTGTTTGTTTACTGTTTCCTTGTTGCGTTGCTTGTTTCCTACAAAGTGGCCGGATTTATATATTAATAATATCTGTTTTCTCTAGTCAAGCATGTGCTATAATCCATTATGATTGAGTATAAGGTCCTCTCATGAACTGGTTGCATTACAGCGAAAGAAAATTTCGATATCTTCAATTGCTTATTGGTGCAAAATTCCAGAAGGCAAAGGTGAATAAAAAAAATTTCCCGGAATGATAATGTACACATACACACAGCCAGAGATGTTCGATATTAGTTTCAGAGCATCAGAAAATTACCGAACATCTTCCCTGCTCAGTACAATTCAACCATCACATCCCAACCTAATTAAATCGTCATGTTTTAGAGTAGCGGGTGAGAAGTAGATTTCGATCTGCAATATTATTGAAGCAACAACTATTCAGACATTATTTCACTAAGAATTTCAACTAGTTTAAAACTCAATTGTTGTTCCATACCTTACTAATATCTTAAAGAAATATTGTGTTTTTCTCAGGTGTTTATATTCTGTAGAAGTCAGTCCGTTACCTGTATTGATTGAGTTATAAAATTTAGAATTCAATGTTATAAAAGGCTTAGTTCTTATTTCATGAAATGTACATAAATTAGTGTTGATGCAACCAAATGGTGCCTGAAAAAATAGAAACTTTGATACATCACGAGAAATTGTCCCCGGCTTACCATAGTAAAACCAATTTTTTTAGAAAAATTACTATTTTTTATTCAACATAATTCCCTTCTAGTATGATACACTGATTATAACTACACTCCAACTTTTCGATACCATTTTGTAGTACGATTTGTACTTTGCATCAAAATAAGATTCGGTTTCGGCGATTACCTCTTCATTCGACGAAATTTTTTGCCAGCGAGCATTTTTTTGAGATCTGGGAACAGAAAATAGCCGCTGGGGGCCAGGTCTGGAGAACACGGTGGACGAGAAAGCAATTCAAAGCCCAATTCATGGATTTTTGCCATCGTTTTCACTGACTTGTGATACGGTGCATAGTCTTGGTGAAGGAGCACTTGCTTTTTCTTCAAATGCGGCCGTTCTTCGGCGATTTCGTACTTCAAACGGTCCAATTACACTTTGTGATAGTCGCTGTTGGTGATCCTTCCTTTTTCGAGGTAATCAACAAAAATTATTCCATGAGCATCCCAAAATACAGATGCCATAACCTTGCTAGCCGACTGTTGCGTTTTCCCACGCTTTGGAGCGGGTTCATCATGTGCAGTCCACTATATATATGTATGACTGTCGAATGGACTTTGGAGTGAAATGATGGAGCCATGTTTGGTCTATTGTCACATATCGATGCGAAAACTCGGGTTTGTTACGCTTAACCGTCTTCATCACTAATCCGAATCATCAACACGTCGTTGTTTTTGATCAAAACTGAGCTCGCTCGGCACACACTTTACGAAGAGCTCTCTCATACTCAAATATATGTGAATGATCGAAACTCACGTGATGTACACGTTCAGTTGATATCTTTAGAGTGTTTGCTATTTCATTCAATTTCAATTTATGGTCATATAAAATAATTTTACTTTTTATTTTTTTAATGTATTCGTCGGTAACATTAACACGCGAAATTTCTTTTTATTCATTATTTTCACAATAAAAAGTTGCTTCACTCAAAATACTATAATTCACAAACTAATGATTCGAGAGCTGTCAAATTTATGCACGCCTCTTTTGAGGGTTAGGGCTAACTAAAAACATACGTATTTAATTCTATTGGCGTTATCTATGGTTCAGGCGGGGGACTTTTCAATTGAACTGTTAAACTAATTGAAATATTTGAAAATAATTTAGATGGCTTTGCATAAACTCCGGTGATCATTTTGATGATTCAGTGAATACTTAAGCAGCAGTTTAAAATGACCAATAAATGAGATATTTGTCATCCTTAATATACTAAAGTTATTAATGAATATTCAAAGAAAAATTAGGTTTAGATAAATCTTCTTGCCAAATTAATTCTGCGGTTGTTCTTTATTAACAAAAAAAATCATGTTGATTGGTCATGTGCTATAAATAGAAGTTATATTATTCGTCATGCCCATTATAATGGATGAAACACATATTTATCATAAGAAGAAAATCATAAAAATCTTTTTTTTCTGGATTGACGACGTTTTATTCGATGTCCGTAATAAACAAACTGTTATAAAGTATAACCGTAAATTAATGCAAATTATTTTTCCTAAATAAAAATAATAATGTTTTCCTTTTCTCGCTTCACTCCTATCCTCCGAATAGTAGGTTCGAACGGACCAAATGAAACTGAAAATTACCAGATAAGCCGGAAAACAGTTTCCTACTTTTCTGGACGACTGTTATCCAGCTCAATCAGAAAATAGAGTCGTTTACCCGAGAAAAACAAATTAAAACTTTTTCTGTCGCCTTCCGATCGTCCTCCGGCAGCGGCAAACGACGGTGCGCAGATAAAGAAAACACCCTTAACCCCGAAGACGACTAACAATAGTCGTATTTTCCCGCTAATGCCCCAATATTCTTCGAAACCGCTTTACCTGAGGAACGTTATTGTGAGTGACGGGACGTTCCCGGTCGACAATGCGACGCTAACGGCCGCGTCGGGATGAAGACTTACGAGCCGACGGCGAATCCAGATGGGCCCGATTAGCGTTAGGAGGCTTTATTGTTATTTTTCGGGACGCAATTAGCCTTTAGGGCGTACCGGGGAGGGTCGCTAATAACTTATCTGTATGTTCGAATTAACGAACACTCTAATGCTTTTTAAACACTACCTAGTTTGAAAGGGAAACTCGCGTGTTATGTTTGTCAGAGTTCCATCCCTAAGTCTTAATTTTCATGATATTATTTTGCTGATGTTGAATAACATAGTTGTTCTTAGCCCTTAAATGCATAAATTCTTTTGAGCTATTTTACTTATCCAAATAATCTGAGTGCACAGCACTAACTAACTTGGAAAATGAGTCTTACAATACGTGTTATTTTTTACTAAATAATATAAAGATTTCACTAAATAGAATATATAACAATGCGAACTTATCTATGCGTTCGAATTAACGGCCAGTCTAATGATTTTTAAACACTACCTACTTAGAAAGAGAAACTTAGCTGTTATGTTTGACAGTACCATCACTGGGATTTAATTTTCAAGATATTATTTTGCTGATGCTAAATAACATACTTATTATTAGCCTTTAATAGTATGAGTCCATTAGGGTACATTTACTTTACTGTACTTCAAATAATACGACCGCAGAGCACTAACTAATTTAAAAAATGAGCCGTACAAGACGTGTTATTTTTCACCAAGGAAAATATAAAGATTTCACTAAACAAAATATATATCAATAAAAACTTATCTGTATCTTCGAATTAAAGGGCAATCTAATGCTTTTCATACATGTTACAGTTTGAAACGGAAATTGATGTGTTGCGTTTGTCAAAATTTGATCTCTGGGTTATAATTTTCAATATATTATTTTTCTTATGTTAAATGACATACTTGTTTTTAACACTTAAATGTATGCATATTTTTGGGTAATTTTGCTTATCTAAATAATTTGACTGCACTAAAGTGATTAATTAATTTAGAAATTTTATAGGACAGATAGGATAAAATATATTATAATTTCTTCCAGTTTAAGTGTATTCTATATATTCCCGTCTTGTTTCAAATAGCGCTGGATATAAGATTTTCGTTCCTTTAAACGTTCGTGGCAAGATTTGTCGAAGATTTAGAAAAAAAAAGCATATTTGTTTAGGCACGGAATTGAATTGTTATATGATCATTTCTACCTGGTTAGTTCAATAAATGCATAACCTTGAATATTGCCCTGATCAAGCATTATAAACATATAAATACAATCATAGGGCACCTAGTAGATTAGTGTAATACTAATAGTCGTACAAATACAATACAATACGTCTTATTAAGCTATTAGATCGTTTTTGTGATCTTGTTAGTTTTAGTATATCCTGTAATATCTAATAATTAAATAAAGCTTGCTCTTTTTATAAAGTAAATTGGACTTTAAATATAATTGAAGTTAAATGTCTTTTGAAAAATAAAATGACTGGGAGATCGTTTTTACTTTTCCTTTTAGTGTTTTTCTTCAAATTTGGTAAGGAAAATAAGTTAGAAAACAAAAATAGTTAAAAATAAACATACATTAACTAATATTAACAGACGATATTTAAGCAATTTGTTATTCGAAAACATTTAACGATTTCCTTTATAAAGTCCATTTGAACGTTATTTTGCTGATGTCAAGTCTTAAATTTCGTCAAGCGAAGTGATGCCTGAATTCTTTACATTTTCCATATTTTTCGATTTTAGTTTGAAAGTCCACGATCGTAGCAGTAAATAACGCTTAATCGTAAAACAATAACCGTAAAAATTAATGGACCGTCAACGGGCTGGATTCGAAAGTCGAATAATAAAATCCGATTCGATGAGTTGCGTGAGTTGTGGGAACGGAACGATTGGAAGTTCGGTAAACTATTCAAAACCGAATATATATTTGAAATAATTGCTGCTATTCAAAAAAATTAATGATCACATAGTTTATAACACTGCTAAGGATTATGCCTATTCCAAAGTTTATTTTATTTCTCTTCGGGTATATAGTCCATAAATTTATCAAAAATGGTTATAGTGCGTTAAAAACAAAAATAAATAAAGCGTAACTTCACATGTATATTGAAAATCATTTTTATATAATAAATGATCCTTAGCTAGCATTTCACGAAATACCAGTCTACTTCTGAACCAATATTAATCTATTCATACTATAGCTTATTATGAACTCGCGTCATCTAAATTGATAAAGCCAAAACGTCGCAATGTTGCCGCATCAGCACGTATTAGTTAATTTTAATTTTGACATACAACAAAATTCTAATATAAAAAAATTAATCTGCTAGAAATACAAAATTATAATATAAAATTTAAAAATACTGCTACAAAATATAATTTACTTTAACATTACAGCATATCTAGTGCATTTATTATAAAAGCAATTGGTTAAAACTTTCACACTCTACAATAAGATTTCCCTCAGTTATAGTATATTAATTATATCTTACCTTTCGTTATTTTCTCATCATCTCATCATCCTGTCTTGGAAATTTTCAGTATTGAATCATATAATCCCATATTTAGAAAATATCATAAAAGTGAATAACTGAGCTGTTAATTTCCAGTCCAACATTTCTTCACAATTCCATCATTTGTGTATATCTTCTTGAATGTGAATGATCGAGTTCATCCAAACCGAAAGTGTTATTAACCATTCCTGTTTGCAGCTTGAAGAACAATATATATATAATGAATTATTAATAAATATTATGAATAATAAAACCTAATTTACTTTTATTCCAACGTTTACTTTTTTTTGTCAACATTATTTTTATTATCATCTTGCCAAGAGCGACCATTGGGTATAGAGATCCCCTTCTGAAATATTAATGTTCAATATCAATACAAGTATTGAATATTTCAATACAAATTATGTGCTTTTAAAAAGTATATCCTCTTAAAAGCAATGACTGGAAGTTCCATTCTATCTCTTCGTAGGTTATGTTTTAAATCCTATATTACCTAGCAGTCTATGAAAGGATACCCTAAGAAATAATTGTATTATATTAAGTTTATGTTTAAAAAACTACTCACTATTTTTATACATGTCATATAATTGATCTCTGATAGAGCTAATATTAAGCACCCCTTTAGTATAACGACGGTCTCTCTTCGGTGAATCTAAGATTATGTTTTGTATTTATTGAGATATTTCAATGACTCTGTGCATACTAATATTCAATGCAGTTGCAACACGCTAAAAATATTATAAAACCGCAACAACTTAATAATTAACAGTAAAAATGCTTACCTGTTTAAACCATCTTACTGACATTTTTTTACTCCATTATTTCGTTCCTGTTCGAAATAACTGATTAGAAACGTAATCTGTTATGCCTAGCTTCAGCATTTTGAATCAGAGGGATAATGAGCAGAGATTTAAAATTTATCAAAACAAGCAAAGCGTTCAAATAGCGTTTGCTTTGGTTAACGCTAACGTTGATAGAATAACTAACATTATTTTTATAACTTAGAAAGTGTGTTTTATAATCTGCTAAGTTGTGTTGTGTGTGTCTTGTTAACCTGTAGTTATTATAATTAATATTTTGAAGAATTTTGCGGACGTTTGGGAGGCTGGTTCGATTAGATGTTCGAACTTGTTGAACATCATTATATATCTTTAAATGGAATAAAATGAGAAAGAAAATATTGTCTGACTATAACGCATTTTCAAGTTACGACAGACACTTATTGATGACGTGAGTTCACTGCTCTTGTGAATAGAGTATAGTATATCTATTCACACACTTCTAAAAAAATCTCTTCAATAAAAAAATCTTTTTAAAATCATTCTTCATAGTTTTAACTTAATTTTTTCCACTGAATGTCTTCCTTTCATCATTGTTGTCAGCTTCACCACATGTATATGATTATTTAAGAAGCCAGTGAGTGTTTTATCTTGTACATCTCTCTATTACTTGCAAAACAAATATATGTTTAGATAAAAAATGTTGTTGCTCCTTTATCTTGACTTTTTGGTAGCAATTGTTGTGCAACATGTGATACATATCGTCAAGAAAATTGAACCTTCACATACCTCGTCTATAACAGTGCTGTCATATACTGTTGCGACATAATTATATTTATTTTTGTTATATTTAAGAAAATTGTTTAATTTTAGGTTTACGAAAATTATAAAAATTTTCCTTTTATATAGTTTAGAGGTATAATTTATTACACCATTTAAATTTTTTGTGACATTTGTAACTTGGAAAATGATTTAAGAAATAGTAAAATCTAATATATTGCATTGTATCGAATGTCTGGTGACTGAGCAAACAGAAAAGACGTGGCTAGCATGTGTCTAGGTAGTGTTCCAGATAATGGGGGTTCAGGTACCGACGCTAGACGATGCGTGTAAGAAGTTAGACCTTAAAATAATTAAAGCTTAAAACCTTAAAATAATTAAAAAATTAAAATAATTATTATATTGTTTTAGTGTAAGAAATTAGACCTTAAAAATTAATAAAAAAACAGAACATCAGAATTAACAAAAGAATTTCAGAATTATTCAGAGAACATGAATTAAGAAACAGTTAAAAGAGTCAAGATTTAATCAGAATTAAGAACAAAGAAAAATTTTCAAGAATGGAAGTCAAGAACCAAAAATAGTAGAGTTCCTATATATATTGTATATAATCATCAGTTGGGTCCGATGACGCAATCAGTATTATCTATAACCAGATATACGATTTAGTAAGTAATTTTAATTAACTTCCTAATTCTTTTCACTCATCGATATTACGAATCGATTTACATCTTTCATTTCATAATTTATTATACTATTCATTTAAATAAACAAACTTGTCTTTGTGCCTTAATTTACGCAAAAAAGAGGGAAAATAAATTGTATATTATTTACAAAATTGTTTTCTTTCCATAACATATACCGTGTTGTAAAGACACATAATCAAGAATCATGTTGCATACCTAGTTACTACTTTTTGTCGAAAATATATTGTTTAGACATTAAGTATTATTTATACCATTTTAGCTATAAATTTGTATATATTTATGTTTTTGTTAATTAGCGACAGTGTCTGGGTCTCTTTAAAGTCGATCTTTACATAGTTAATTACAGATAACTGTCAATGACTTTAAATTTTTATGAAGTTTTTATAACTCTGGTGAAAAGTGCTGTTAAAATATTAAAATCCTCTCTTAAATTTTCACCTCTGCTTTTGAAATTATTATCTATTTCATAAATTTGTGAAATTATTTAAAGAGTTGAATTTTCGCTAATTCCTATTTGGTTTAGTCGTTTTGCCGAATTGATAAATTATATATAAAACAATCTGATTAGTGTTCGTTTATCAGAATATTACTGACTATATCTTCTACCATAACTTGCATACTTTTGCGATTATAGTTGCAATGTAACGCTACTCTTTTAAATCGTAGTCTCACTACTTCCCAAACTATAGTTTTATAACAAATACCTATGCTGTTCACTATTATTTATAATATTCCCATATTCAACTTTCTACAATATTCTCAGTATGTTGTCTCTCATATATTAAAAAACAATGTTTGCGGCTTACATTGAAGATATGATAATATAAACGAAAAAACAATTATGTGCCATTTTTTCCTATTCCAATCCTACTTCTATGTTAATCTAAATGACAATGGGAATTTCAAATCTATATTAGATCTATATCAAAACATTCTTTCAATTCACAGCTCAATTAATGAATTAATCCCTACGTTTATAATTTAATAGTATATGATTCGCACATTTTTAACACTCTATTTGTCGTTAATTATTTTATTATTTTAAATTATTTTTTTAATTTTACTATATTATTACTATACTTCGTTCATTTAAGCTTTATTCCGAGTATTTGATATATCTTTCTTGAACCAGTGGGCCTATAGGTGATACTAATCAACACCAGAACCAATCATACTGATTGAACTCAATATGTAAGATTTTATATATAGATATAATACTCGTTGAATATTTTAGTAAAGTCTTAATTTTATTCATTTTTATCATTGAATGTATTATATTAATAGACAATATTTACTCTCCACCTGCTGCTGTTCAGCTTATAAGGAAATATTGTAGTATATACAAATGATATTAACAGTTTTATTATGAAAATCAAAATTTAATAAATTATATCAAAATTTAGTGATACTGTGATATTTTAGGTTCATAGCATATAACAGTTTTTAGGGAAATAAAACTCCATAAGGTGGGGAAAAAGTCCCGCTAACATTTTAATTGCGCGCCATCTTGTTTATGTGACCTTTAGCTCAGCTTCACTTTAACCACTGTGTTGTGTAGGTGTTCAAATTTTAATATGCCAGCAGAAATAGTGACAATATTTATTGAAAATAATCGCTCCATTATTGCCACTCAGTTGAAACTGCGTCAATGATAGAAGGGGCTTTGTGTGCATTCAAAGACTTAAGAGTTTCAATTAATTTAATGAAGGACACAATTATTGAACTTTGGAGCAGTTAGAAGTTAGAAAAATAATGAACCTCATGAGATATTAATGGAAATATTGGGATACCATCTAGTGCGGTATGCGTGATATGCATTTCTTTCAAAGTAAAGCTCGCTTCGTCATAAATGTTTATAACTGGGCGGCATGTTTTTTTGTGGTGATATAAATAAAACATTTGAGATATTATATAATATTATTACTATTTTTTAGACACTTAACTTTAAAGATGTTAAATATAGTATTTTAAAATTATTTATATTCAAAATATATCTGTAATAAATTACATTGATTGCTAGCTGAACTAAACTGAAGATATGAATCGCAACCGGATGCTGCCAACTTTACGACCTTCGAAATTAGACGACATATCGAAGCCACCAGGGGTCGTTACAGTCACCGACAGTTCGCAGGAATGTTGACTGTTCCAAGTTAAGCGGTAGATCATGTGTCATCCCGTTAGGGGCTAAAGGGGGGTAGAAGGCGCCTGGTGTTTGCAATGGTGTTTACGGCCGTGCCGAACGCTAAACTGAGACAATTACTGAGCCGCTAGGCCTCCGATAACTTACTGTCTTATTGGCAATTATCGTTCCACATAAGACCACGAAAATGTTCTAGAAAGGCGCTCTTGGCAGAGGGACGGGATATAACTATTAGTTAATTTCAAATTACATCCCTATATCGTTTATCTTCCATAAAACATGTTTTTAATCAATTTATTGTAACCATATTTCTTAAACGAAAGCAATATTTATTCTTATACTAATAACAATAATGCAACAAAAGTCCTAAAAATATGTCTTACCTGAAAGAAATCAGTTTAAGATAAATTAAGTGTTTGCAGGTATTTTGCACAGCATTATATATTCGCGTAGACGGAAATGCAAATATAAAAGTAAATAATTAAACTACTTCACAAATGCAGGTCAGTTCTTGTACTTGTACTTGAGTAGGTGGGAACTATTTTTAACGTTATTCTCAATGTTCAATCGGTATGTCAAGATTGGTTCTAGTTTTGAGTTCGGGCTTGGTGGTAGCGCTGCGCTGTGCTTATAACGGCTGTCAGCTGATGACGCTGCATTAAACATCATTTTAAACTTGCTTTTGTGCTGCCATTATATATCGGAACTTTTGAAATTATAGAGACAACGTTGCGAAGTTGTGTGAAAATATTGTGTTACGTTTGTGGTTGTAATATGCTCGGTAAAGGTGGAACAATCATGATAAATCCACTCAAAGTTTCGTATTTGCACTTCTTTGGATTTGCTGTAGTAACTGACACTGACAACCGATGAGTATCGAAATTGTATTGTAACGCGTGCAGAACAATGGTCATTTGGTGAAAATGTATACTTTTCATTTTCTGCGCTAACGTTATGGGGAGAACAGAAAAATCATGTAGATGTTGATATAAATGTCGTCGGTATAATTGGAAAAAAATAGCACACTAGAAATATCCTGACATGTCAATTTAGCTGTTGATCGACGATTACTGTTGAACCCTAATACCTAAAACAAATCTCAAGCAGTACAAAAGATTTAGTTCAACCTCTGTTCATTTCTGATTTATAATTTTTAAAGAAATAATGTTTATCGGTCATTAATGTTTAAAACTATTAAATAAATTACTTTATTAAATATTTCGAAAATTAGGACTAATATGGAAAAATAGGGCTGTTGATTCCTATTCGCCCTATAAAAAAGCACACCTTATAACAAAGCTTTTCGTTGCCCAAGTCCAATACTGCGTATGCTTGTGATATTAAACCACCTATTCTGTTAAATTAAAAGGTTTCAAATTTTCTCTATATAAAGTTACAGTTTTTCATATAGTATCAGTTAGTTATTCAGTGTATTCAAACACTAGTCATGGAATGTTCAAAGTAGCGTTTCGTCATTATTGATTATTTTTATTTTTAGTTTTTTGATTTGAATTTGATATCAAACTCGATTAAACACCTTTAGAAACTTATAATGATGTTACTCCATCATATATTAATGTCGGTTATAGTTTAAACAATTTAAAAGATGATGTTTTGATGTCATCGAAAAAATGTTCTGGAGGACCAAACAAGTTTGAAGACAATGTATTATAAGGCTGTAACATTAGTTTCAGTATAGCAATTTCATTGATTTTCAGGAAAAGAATGAATGTTTCTGTAGTGTATTATAATTGCTTATAAATTTAAACTAAACATGAATAAAATCGATCTACTATGACAAGAGGAACCCCAGCAACAATAGTCTAGTTCAGCCATTCACATCGACGCCTAAGCAGAACATGATGCATATTACGGCTGCTAAAGCCGAATGAAGCAGTCACTGTTGATACCTACGGACGCCAATTCAACTTTAATTTGTTGAGGTAACAAAAGTATGATTTAAACTTATTGTTGCAAAAGCAACCAACGGTATCCAGAAAAAAATACGTGTCTCTTACATGACAGCATTCGAATACGTGATGCAAGAGTTGTATTCGCCAGATATAGCACCTTATAGTTACCATTTGTTTCGATCAAAAAACTTGGCTTCCAACTTAATTTTTTCTAAGGGTACCGCCATATTGCTAAAAATGATTAAAGTTGTCAAAAGTTATTTAGTAAATGCTTTTTAAAACGAAGAAATCAAAATTCATACTACTAATTGCTCAAAACCTATTGTTATAACTTGGACTAACCTTTTACTCTTTTTTGTACTTAGTGTGCTGTTGAGACAACAAGTAAATAGAAAAAATATTAAAATTAATATGTATAGCTGGTACCTACTCTAGTAAAATGTTAATTCTACGCGAGAATAAGAAATTGGCATATCTCGTCGATTAGAACAAATGACGATTAAAAGGAGTACCTGTAATGTATACTATATAATCTTTGATAATATTTAATATATAAAGTTATGCTTTTTATTAAAACATTAGAAAATATATATTTTATCTAACTATATATTATCTATAACTTGAATATAGAAGTGAATTTCAGACGATATGTATTAACATTTGTTTTATTATCTCAACTATGATTGTTTTAGTGAAAGAGTTAAAACTGCACATTATTTTTTGCTTTCAAGAGAAAAAACACAATTTAATAAAGTAAAATTTATTAATAAGACCAGGCTGTAGCTTCATAAGTATTATGAAGGCTTTGACCGGAAATGTTGCGAAAATCATATCAGAAAATAATAAAGCGAACATATAGTCTGTTTAAAGTAATTTTGTATATACGTCATTTAATTTTGTGACATCAAAACGTCGCAATGTTGGCGCATTAACTCTGAGGTTTGGTTCAGTTTGGCTCTAACATACAACAAAATTCTATCCGAAATAAAATAATTGAACAAAAATGTTATCAAACATAATTTATTTTGATTAATTAATTTTATTACCATAGTTAATTATACAGCCACACTAGTTTATAGGTTAGAGTTATAAGCTCTTATTACGTCTGACAACCTGACGACTTTGACAGGCTCACTCGTTTACGTGTTCGAACTAATTACACAGCATTGTGTCTCTTTTTAATTGGAATAAAATGAGAAGGAAAATCTAATCTGATTCTAAAACGAATTTATAGATTAGGGAAGCAATGCATTAAACATCCTGATGACGTATATACAAAAAAAACTTTGAATAGACTATATGTGAGTTGATACTTAGCACTATATATTAATAAACACTTTTTATCATTTTGGAGATAATTCCTATATTATCTCCAAAATGATAAAAAGCAATTTCACAATTTCTTTTTCGTCTTATAATTAGCGACAACATTGGATAATTTATAAAAATAAAGTTGTTTCTGAACCAAACATCTGCATTTAGATCAGCTCTTATCCTCCTATTCTGATTAAAGATCATGATGTTTCATCATGAGGTCCAAGACATAATATTTCTTAAAATGGCTGTTTTTTTTCCAATGTTAGGAAATGCGGCATTAAATTTTACAGATTAAATTTAAATTAATTTTAATAATTTATGAAATGTGAAATGTTAAAATGTTAAAAAGTTTTAGTCTATGACTTATTCCATGTCCATTATTAAGTAGTTTGTAAGAATCGATAACCAATAAATACATTTCACGTGCCAACTCAATCTTCAATTCAAAATAACGATCACATAAATAACGTTTATCTGAAACATCAGAACGCAACTGCCAAATAATGAATATATTCAAATGTTTAATCGGTTCGGTTCGGTTCAGATGACACGACTTCGAATGATCTCGATAGCTTCTACGTATTAGTTCGGAACTTCAGAAAGTAATTTGGATCCTGGCGGGCGCGTATTTATTTCCAAGCGAAGGGCAATAAAACAAATAATGGCCGCCCGAATTAAACACTATGAAGTCTGCAAGGAAATTAACTTTATCCATAAATTTGATTTAGCGCCGAGCTGAGTTGGGCGAACTGGAGAACCTTTTGATGTAATTAAACATGATTTGTACGTCGCGCCAGGGTCGTATCAGTTCTTGAATGACTCCCGGACCGATATTTTAATTTCATACATGGAAAATATTTATGTCAGTTGAATAATTGATTTTTTCTGTTGTAGATAATTTTAATTTTATTTAATTTGCATACGTATTGCTTAGCAAATATAGATTATCTATTAAAACAGTAAAACAGCTAATGTCATCAAAATTTATGCTTATGAATGTCGCAATGCTGTAGCAATTTTGACATTTAAATTATTTTCGTTTTCACATGTAACAAAATTTTAATGAAAATAAAATAATGGATCAAAAAAAAATGTTATCAAAAATTATTTATTTTGACATTATGGTATAGTATGGTATAGTATAGTATAGTACGTATAGCATTTACTATCGAATAAGTTAAACTGTAGTTAATTATACAGTCTCAATAGTTTGGAGCTAAGTATTCTTTTATTATATTTGTATTAGGTTCTTTTCCCCACCACCTATGAAGCAGAGTTCTAGGTGAACTATTTTATATAGTGATATCCCTTAAAGGCCTAATCCTCCTTATTTACAATTGTATATCCATGTGAGGTATTTAACTTTCATTAGATATTGTATTTATCTTTATACACCAGCTCTTGTTTCTTTCGATGTCATTCTATTTAGCTTATTTATTTTTCTTTAGCTTATTTTGTTCCTACGTACGATTTTCTTGATAAAATTTTATTTAATTACTGCATTCTCTCTAATGCATTTTCCATATCTGGAAATCAATTAATATGCATTCCGTCCTCATATGTTCTAACCAAGTGCTCATATATATTCTGAATTATTACATATATATATACAAAATTTCTTACTCTACAAAATGATTTTCTACATTTATCTTATCTTAATTATACTCACATTTCATGATTGATTCCTTAGCATGATTTTCATCTCATGATTCCTAAACATTTGATTCCTTCACTATCACTATTCATTTGTCAATTTCTTTGTCATTGTTTCTGATGGAGTTCATCTAGAGTAAATATGTTATTGTATTCAATGTTTTATTTCATATATCCAAATTATTTACCACACCCCATATCTGTTCCATTGGATTGAACATGCAGTAATAGGTATGAATACCTAATAATTTTTGGCCATATTGCTCAGCCATCTGATCTAATGTGAATCTTTTTTCGAGCCTATTTTTTAATAAAATGTAGGTTAGTAGTGTATGAACGGATACTAACAGTTTTCTCTAAAATAATTGTATTAGATTATGTTTATATCGACAAATGTTACTTGATGTTTTTATTTAATCATAAATTTAATCTGAAATAGGGCTAACATCAAATGTGTGTCAAGAAATGAATACGAAAATTAATTAATTAAAGTACGAATTGTAACAATAACCATTCTCAGAAAACTCAATATTTGAAAACTTCTCAATGCATCGCTTTTTTGACTTAATGAATGTTCTGATATGGGAAAAATCATCTATGGGCAATATATTATACACAAATATTAATGAACCTTAACTGTATTATGAATTAACAAATCGCAATTTGGGTAATGGGACTAATGGGTGTATTATCCTATATCTAACAATAACCGACTTCTTACTAATAATTCCATGTATCTTATAGTATAGGACTCCTTTATCGAAGTTTGTTACTCATATCTGGTTAAAAGCCTAAATTACGCCTATGTTTTTTCTAAAATGTATTTCTGCAATAAATTTGTAATTAAAAATACTAATTTAAAAATGGCTTAAATATATTAGTAATTTAAAAAATTTAAATATTGAATAAATACCGTTAATTTTGCATAAGCTGTAAATGTATGTTTGTAATCCTCATTTTAAGTATCTGAAACTGATTATTCAAAAAATTAAAAATAAAACTAGAATAAACAAATCTTTAAAACGTAATATAACGTATGAGGGAAAGGTCACTCTTGAATTATACTACAAGAAAATTTGCGCGTAAACAAATATAAATAAAGTGCCTAACTAACTGATAATAGTCATTAGTATTTGAAAAAGCCTGACTTTAAACTTATTTGCTTTTTGTTTTCATTTATTTTTATACAAAAATTTTAGCATTTACTTTCTAACTATCTTGCATTTATTTATTATCCATAACAAAATCTGCTTTATTATGAAAACATTTAATTAATAAATATAAATAAAGACGAAAGAAAGAAATGAAGATTTAAATTGAAATGAGCGGTTTTAACATAGTCTAGCAAAAATATAGGTTTCGTTGTCATAACTGGGAGAAATTTTATTTTATAATATTCTAATAAAACAAATAATTACCCTTTTGAACTTTAATATCATTTTATAACAATAGTTCTGTTAATTATCGAACAAAATTGAAATATTTTTTAATCAAAAAAAAGGGCTTAAGATATTTAATTGAGGAAATATACGAATATATTTAGATATGTGTTTATTGGTGACAACCGAATAAAATATAAAATCAGACATTTGATTTAAACTAACGAATAAATTGATATATTGATTATTCTGTCCAAATCATGCCTCATGTAATTCTAAAGTTAAATTTTAAATTTAATTATATATCTTGAAATATATTCCCTTCTAAAATTATTTTTTCAATAAAACTGTAGCATACATATATTTTTAATTACCTCTTAAATAGAAGTTCACAATTTAATTATTTTTTGTTCAAAATATTTATAAAGATTTATATAAGGACTAAAATGTTGTAATTATATGGTGACATCAGTGTTTAAATGTTTTTACAATACAATATATATGAGTTGCATGTAATATATATAAAACTTTACAATCGGCAAATTAGACAGGTTTATGTATCGCCCCTTTAGATAATATTTAAAAACCATTTATTAGATAGCAATCGAAAACCATTATGTGATAAGATAAAACATAAGTAGGGCGGCAAGATGTTTTAGGATTTCGCTCTTATTAGCAGGCGCTTGATATAGGGGGAGAATCTCCGAATGTGACAATAACCTGAGCAAAATAGAGAACTATATTGATCTTTAAAATTCTGGAACTCTTAGAAATATACAGGTTTATGTTCCTTTAATAATGTATATATTTATAGGAACGTTTCCCTCGTTAGAAGTGTCAACAAATAAGGTTACATAAAGGTTTGTTTAATCCGATCCTCTGTACCACTTCAAAGGCGTTACTCATTCACTCAAACCGCATATCGAATAAGGTAATCAATATTATTGCAGCGAAATATTCTGGTCAGTATTTAATAATTGTACCTAAGTCAAAAACATTGTTTCCATTAAACAGATGCATGTACATACTAAAACCGTAAGAATATTTTCGTTATCAACGCTTACAAGGAAGCCTTACAGCCTACAACTTTTCATAAATCATAATCAGGCAGCTTGACACTATTACAGTCTGACATATATAATCCGTACCTGTATCTACAACTTGCACTTACAGGTCTTTGTCTTTTAGCAAGTCATAAGCAAGAAGATTGTGTGCAAGTGTGCAAGTGTGTCAAAGTGTGCAAGATGGTGTACATTCGACAGCCTTTGTAACCATTACATGTCTTTGATACATCCAAGCGCACACACATATACAAAAAAGCATACAAATAACCTTAAAATTTCATGTTTATTTGGAACGTACCTTGTAACTATTGTTAAGTAAGCCACTTAATAAAAATGCTGGATGTGAAAACATGTATATAGTCATAATTCTTGAAGTATATTTTAGATTCCTTGTATAATACAGGGCAATAAATAATAAACCAGAAATGTCTACAGCAAAAGCTAAACATACGACGAAAAAAGTTGATTTATCCCACTCAAGAAAATTGAGCGTCAGTTCATCCGTCCCGCAGTTTATTTTCCGCGCAAATCGGAATCGCAGGGCCGCCAATTGCAAATGCCGTTTACTTTATTTATGTTACGCGATTCATCATGCCTTTTGATTAGTTTACGGCTTTTATGGAGTGGAATCTGATGACGTGGCGAGAGGCCCGATTAGTTTTCCGATTGATTGTTTCTGTTCGAACGGGTAGCGCCCCTTCTGAGTGAAAGCCGATTGTTGAGTGTCGAAAATTGTTAGGTAATACATAAAATTTTGTGTTTATGTTGTTTAGTTTTACGCGTAAATATATATTCTTATTTTGACTTGCTATTTGAGTAACAGAGTATGGTATTATTGGTTAGTAAAGATTTATTTAATACAATTTTCTATTAAATTTCTTAGCGACAAACGTAAACCAACATATGGAATATAGTTTTATAGTCTATTCAAAAGTTGCAGTGAACTCACATCAGTTTGTAAGTTCCTTTTAATACTAGACGATATGTTTTTTTTCATTTAATTCCTATTAAAAAGAGATATAATACTATCTGATCCGATTGTCAAATATCTGCAAAAATTCTTCAAAACGTTAGTGATTATAAGAGGTTATAAACCGGCAAACATTGTTTTGTAGTTTTTGTTGTTTTGGTACACTTCAAATCGCTTTTTATTACTCTGGTAGAAAATGCCAACGTCAGTCAGATACAGATTAAGTCTCTAATCCTTAACTTGTGAGGTAACGGGGGCACATTCTTACCAATAATATAAAAATAAAATTAAGGACGATTTGTTAATTCATTCTGTGTGTGGATCAAGATATTTTAAAATGGAACATTAAGCCGACCTTGGCAAGACCTCATTTAAAAAGTTAGAATAATATTTGATTAGGTTTATAAATCATAATATTTCATTCATAATACGTAATTCATTGCAGATATATTGTTCTTCATACTAGAAGCAGTAATTGAACAAAAATATCTCAACAAGTGGTCGGAAATGGCTGTAATTAAGAAAGGGCTTGCAAGACACAAATTAAGATTTGAATATGCTACGTTAAGAAGTAAAGTATTTCAAATTGTTACTTGCTAAATATAACTGAAATACTTAATATTATAAGAAGAGTAGAATAATCGCAGAAAATTATATTGCAGAGTGTGAAAGATAATGTAGTGTAAAAATAAAGTGTAATTGCTTAGAAAATATGAGCATTTAGTTAAAATATACGTGGAGAGAATGAACACTAACTCTTGTTCATATATGGTAAATACATTAAGGAGAAAGTAGTTATTAAATCTAATTTTGACGAAGAATGTACACAATTACTAACAGAAGAAATCAAGGAGAAATACAGTGATATCATAATGGTTTAACGAAAAAACACAGCAACAAAGGAAACAAGAGTTAAGCATAAAAATGTAAATACGGTTTCAATACGAATTTTCTATATGAAAATAAAATACATTATTTGGTTATACAATTGTTAATTGGGCGGATTAGGTCTTCAGGGGATGTATGGGCAGTTAAGAAAAGAGTTCAATGTAAATATGACAAAATAACTAACTATAAGATAACTAACATATAGACTACGTTGGCTGTTTAATTAACTGTAGTTTAAGTTAAAAATTACGTATTAGCTTCATAAAATAAATATTCATTTGTCAATGAGTTCTTAGTTCCCATGTGGGAGATTAGACACAGCAGAAAGCAGGGGAAAGACGAAAGCCATAGAAGGCAAATTAAATATGAGGTGTCTAGAAGAGCAAAATTGAATAGTGGAATCTCATTTATTTCATAGTCTCATGTATTCAAAGGACAATGCAATTGTATTTAAAAATGCAGAAGAAATTATTAGTAAAACATAAAGACTTTATAAACATAGACATGAAGTACTGAAAATATGCAGCAGAAAATATAGCTAAAAAAGGAACTAACTATATAATTTGCATAGATGAAATAAATAGGACAATTAGAATAATTTCTGCTTTGTTAACTGACGATGAATTAATTAATGATAAATATTAAGTGCGTAACGATTAATGCAATATCTGACCATATGAAATTTTATGCTTTGATCCCTTTATCATTATTTACTTTAGAGGCCTAAGTTTAAAAAATCAATAGTTCATTTAATTATTGTAAATACTTTGGTTTAACATATCATTTTTAAATTTCAAAAAATGAATTATGTAATTTAAACGATAAAAATTTAACCCTCAGATAATTCGCCAGAAGGTTAATAGTTAAAATACGAGATCTAAACTGGCCAACGGTTTATTCTAAAATAACACAAAGTTGTATGCCTCCCGAACGTATTCCTACTGTATTCCTGTGCGGCGATACTCAAAGTATCAAAACAGAACTATAGCCAATTCAAAGCAGTAGTGACACGTGTGTGAACATGTGTCTGTCAAAAGTTGTAAATTCGTTTTGCAGTCAGACAATATTATCCTTCTCATATTATATTCTATTTCTATTCTATTCTCTTTATTCTATTTAAAAAGAGACAGAATGCTGTTAGAGAAGTTTGATCATGTAACTGAAAGAGCCTGCAAAAGTTGTCCGTTTGTCAAACGTCTGCAAAATTCTTCAAAATATTATAATTACGGGTTATAAACAGACAAACGTTGTTTTAATGCATTGTTTTAATAAATTGCAAATCGCCGCGGTTTTAATTGAAAAATTTTTTGTGCGTTGCAGCTGAACTGATATTAGTACGGGCAAGGTCACTAAAATATCTCAAAAAATAAAAAACAATATAACCTTAAATTCACCAAAAAGAACCCGTGTTTATGCGAAACAGGTGACGAATTAAGATCAGCTTGTTGTTAGCTATATCAGAGATCAAATATACGAAATATAAAAAGCAGTAAGTAGGTTTTTCATTCGAAAAAATTTTTTGACGAATTATTTGAGGGATGTAGAACATCCCTTCATAAACTGTTGGGTATTATCCTATATTAAGTGTAAGGTGTAAGGATAACCCACGAAGGGGTTTAATGGAACTTCCAGAGATTGCTTTGAAAAGATTATAATTTTTAAAATCATATAACAAAATCCAGGAAGAATTATTGTATCAATTTATATATTTAAATGAGACATAAATATTTCAGAATGGTTCATTGGGTCGCTCATGGCAAGATAATAATAAAAAGAGTGTAAAGTCAACAAAAGTTGATGGAAATAAGTAAATGTTGGAATTAGGTTTTGTTAGTCATAACATTTATTAATAATTAATTGCAGACATATAGTTGTTCATGCTGGAAACAGGAATGGTTTTATTCCTGGTGCAGAATTAGCATTTTCCTCTAAGTCCAACGGTGACTACCATGGAGAAATGAACCATAACTTCTTTTTGCAGTTGTTTGAAAATCATCTTTTAAAGAACTTAAAGGAACCATCAGTTATTGTTATGTATAATGCACAATATCTACCATATATATAGTATACTGGTGAGGAAAATGTGCATCAACAAAAGCTTGGTATAGACCGAGTCATAGGTCCAGAAGGATATTCAAACCAGAGCTGCCTGTATTTATGGAAAGAGACATTGTCGAAAATAATACTTTTTTGTGAGCTACATCAGACACGTTGAAGAAGAAATTGGCAAGTGGTAGAATACTGAGTAAGTTTTTGATAGATTGGAAATAAACAGTTTAGTTATTATCATGATTAGTGTTCCTGAAAGTGACAGTGACTGAATAAATCTTAATGAATGTTGGTTTATGATTCAATCACCGAGACAGGCTGATGAAAGAGGAAACAACAAAAGGTCAGTATACAATTAATATACTTTAGTTGTAGGAAATTTTATTGTAGAGTGTGAAAGGTTTATGAACATGTGTGTTATTGTTTAGAATATACAGGAACATTTGGTTAAAATATGAGGAGAGAAATAATACTAACTGTTTTTGTAGATATGGCAAACAAAAGATAAATATGGTAATATCATAATGACTTTACAAGGATACATTGCATCGAAAGAAACAAGAACTAAGCGTAAGACATATATAATCTCTTATGAAACTAAGATAGATTACTCAGATAAACAATTATTAATTAGTTGGATTAGGCCTTCGGGGGATACCACTACATAAAAACTAAGAAAACTAGAACTCTAGCTATACCTATAGTGTGGAGAAAACTTTAATGTATGTATAATAAAACAACTCTAACCTATAAATTATTGTGGCTGTATAATTAATTGTAGTTTTAAGTTTTTCAATAATATATGCATTAGCTGTACCATAATGTTAAAATGAATTATAATACATAACATTTTTTTTCATTATTTTATTTATATTAAAATGTTGTTATATGTCAGAGCCAAAATGTACTAAAACTCAGAGTTGCTGCGGCAACATTGCGACGTTGTAACAGGTCACTCGTGTCACTACTGTTTTGAATAGACTATACAAATTAAGCCTATATCTAGGTGCTGAATCCGCATAACGTGGTCCAGAAATAGGGAACTATTCAGTGCGTAACCTTGGACGACAACGCGGCTCCGTCAGACGGATGGATCAGGTGTTTTTACCTATACTAATTGTGTTAATTATTGTTTAAATTGTTTTAATATACCAATATGTATTACTTCATTTACTATTCCACATTCATTTTATAATACAAAAGTAAAAATCATGTATCATGTACGAGGGTGATTTAAATATGATGGAGACGAACGTCGTAGATGGCGCGTATGTATGTTTAGAAAGTCGTAGCCATTGAGAATGTGATAACTGGGTTTTTTACGAGCAGTGTGGCATAGTTTTGGTCGGGAGCGCATGTTTAACGCGCGTTTTACGACCATGAATGAACGTCAAGTGCCGATCGTCGTAGCGCAACATATTGTCATAAGTTTTTTAGTACGGAAAAGCTTTAAAAAGGCGGAATTTTTTCCGCGTTTGCGAAATCAGTTCGGTAGTGAGTGCCTGAGTAGGGCTGCCGTGTTTAAATGGGCCAAAGCATTCAAACATGGACGCGAGTCTAGGATGAGCCACATAATCGTCGACCGCGAACCAGCATCACACCAGACAACATTCGCCGCGTAGAGAAACTAATTTCGACTGCATTCGGCATCAGTATTGATGGTGTAGAGTTTGTCATCTACGAACACCTTTAATATCGAAAAATAACGGAGCGATGGGTTCCTAAACTATTGAACTTCGAGCAAAAATTTACGCGGATTACGCTTACTGACGCGATACGAGGATATGATACGCGGAGAGGGACGGTTTTTTAACGCGAATCTTCACTACAGACGAGGCATGGGTACACTGTTACACTCACAAAAGCAAGAAGTCGTCTAAAGAGTGGAGGAAGGGGTGACAGTCAAAGCACAGACAACCAGGTCCGCGTATAAGTTTCTGTGTGCGGTGTTCTGGTACGTCGATTTCCTGCACAACCAACGTACCATTAATGCTGCATACTACTCTAACTTTCTGAAAACATACGTGAAACCCGCTTATCGCTCGAAACGGAGGAGCATTCCAGTACGAAGTGCGATTCTTTTCCAGGATAATGAGCGCACTCATACTGCGCGTTTAACGCTCGATGCAATATCGGAGTAAGGGTCCTGATTTATCCACCCTGTTTGTGTCACATGTTTGACCCACTGAAAGAAGCCCTGGGAAGTCAAAGATTCAACACCGACGACTAAGTAGAGGAGTTCTTGCGCTTATGGGGCTGTCCGACTTGCCCAAGGAATTTTTCGATACCAGCATCAAAAAACTTCCGGAAAGACGGAAAAAATGCTTAACTAGTGCGGGGAAATACCTAGAAAAACTGTAAATTTTTCTAAATTTTTTCAATAGTAAATAAACCTGTCAGAGTATTTGCCTCGATCTTATTTGAACCACCCTCGTATTTGATGCACTGATGTTGTTACAGTTCTAAAAGTAACTTTATTTATGGTACTTTGTTAAAATGTTTAGTGATATAATTTAAACTTATCAATGTTTTGTTGGTTATTGAAATTTAATGAAAATTGGATTTAATTAAATTCCATTTAAAAAATGTTAGTGAGTGTTAGTCCTTAATTAATGTAACATATTAAATATTTTTCTGCTCTTACTTTGAAAATACTGTGATAACAAGTTTTAGTAATATATCATTTTTAAATTATTCCCTTTACACTATTATGACAGAAACATAACTAACTTAATAAATTGTGGTTGAATTTCGAATAGTGTTGATTGAAAAATGTTATTTAAATAACATGTCTTGTTATATTTGGAAATTTTCAACTCATATATTATTCCAGGTAAGTTAGTGTACGCTGGTGAAATGGTCGATGCTGTTCTTCCGTCGTGCATTCGGGAGACAAAATTTAAAGGGCAAAATATAAAAAGTTGTATTCCAGAAGTCGCAAATAATTCGAGAATGGAGCAATAAAGAGACAAACGAACAAAACGCGGAACACGAAGACAGAGCCGGCGCGCCCTTTATTTAACATAATTTAATTTGTTAAAGCGGACTAATCCCATTTTTCCGTGGGGCCGCGTTTAAAAACGCGCCCGAACACAATAATTTCTCTTTGCGCGCACGAAAATGACAAGTTTTATTTACATCGAGGGAAATTTAAGAAAGATTTCCTCGGAGAAGACGGACCAATTGTTCGGGCGTTGTTGCGAGAGTGCGGCTTAATACATTTCGGGGGAATAAATAAACTGCCGCCGGGATGCGCCCGGCCCCGCAGGAAACAGGAAGGTGCTGATTATTTATGATGCGTTTTTCTCTAATTTACATTTTTCTTTGGCTTAGGACGCAGGTAAGTGCCTTTAAATTTTATTAACGGTACACAAAAAAGAACGTTAAATTATTTAGTACGTTTTTGGCACGATGATGAAGTGGCGCCCTGTCGTCGCTTAAAACGTCATATTTTACACTTTTTCTTTTTCGGTTCGCTACTTAATTTTGAATATACACTTAATATTTAATTATAAATGCCCTGTAAATCATTTTAAATTATATCCAAAGTATATTGTGTTTTAATAAAATATATTTTTCAGTATTATTTATTTCACTAAGTTAATATATAGCAAATTGTAATGATAACTTGTTGATTTTTAAATATACAAATATATTTAAAAAATTAAAAATGGTTAATTAAATAAGAATTTATTATTTAATTAACACATATTTAATGCCCATAATTGTCATCATTGAGTTACATACATTTTAATGTAGGTTTTCTATTCTTTATCTAAAAAATCGCTCAATTTGTATAATGATAATAATATGGCGAACAATAATGCTTCAAAACACCATGTGTCTTTTATAGAAATAATATTGGTGTATTAATATCTTTTTTAATATTCTAATACTGTTTAAATTTCTATGTAAAATTTCTTTGCAATGAAAGAAAATTTGTAAATAAAATAACAAGCAAATTGTAATTAAGAACAAATTGAGTTAACCAAGTTATAACATTTTCGATACTACCTCAGAGTTAAACAGTTTGAAGAAAATAGATAAAAAATACATGAAATTTGCAAAAAATAATATAAAATGTTCTGGATAATTTTTAGTTATTTTACATAATTTATCTATTTCCCGTAGTCATTTATACACTCTTCCTATTCTTCTTCGTCTGAATATATATATATATATATATATATATATATATATATATATATATATTTTTTTTTTTTTCAGAACAGTCAATCAGATAATAAAATTTATTTCTTTTATAATTATTGTAATACGTGTGTGATTTATATATTACGGGTTTCCAGGAGAGTCAACCCGCCATAAATTACAGTAGTTAGCAAAATGTATAGAGCACAGCTTCTGCGGTGTTTGCTAATAATGAAGAATTAATTAAAGAATAAAAAGCCAAATAGAAGTTTTCATAATTAGTTATCGTATGATAAACATGTTCTACCTTAGTAAGAAGAGAGTACCTTAGTTTTAGAGACGCCTATTACTTCCCAATAGAGACACGTCTAGTTTATTCTTGCAGACGGCATCTCTTTGGCGAACACCTGTTTGCTTGTATTAAGCTTTGTAACTTAGATGGAAAGCTGCACCTTCAATGAGCAGGCCTTTTCTAAAATGTTCAAAAGTTATAGCTGATGTTTTTTTTTAGTTATATTAGGTGCTTACTTGTATTCTGATCATGTTTTCACTTTACTTCGCTAATTTGAATTATTATGCCAGCTGAGCCATACTGTACCGATATGAACAAATAGTAATAATCAGACGCTATATCTGGTGAGAAAATTGTTTCCGACTGAACTTTCGCAGCTTTTGCAACGTGTGATTGTCATGCAAGAGGATGACTTTGTATCCCTTACTGCTGAGGTTTTTTTTAACAATATGCCTTTAAACTTGTTTATTTGGCATCGGTAGGCATCTCCAGTAATAGCTTCCATCATTTGTAGCTTGGTGTTTTATATAATGGAAAATGGTTCTCCTGAAACATCTCAGGGTTCTTTGCACTTGGGATTATCGTAGTATATCCATTTTTTATTCTCAGATACAATACACCACAACAAACTTTCAGTCAATTTGTATATTAACTCTTTTTTTTGTTGTCCTCGTGGCATGTAAACGCCCAAAAGTAGCAAATTCATCTGCTGCTAAGCCATATCTTTTCCTTGTTTTAACTGGATTTTCCTTGAACAGCTCTTGAAATTAGTGGTCAATGGACTTTTTTGATTCTCTAGGTTGCTCTTTTTTAATGACATCAAATTAATTTCTAAGTATAGAAACGAAAACTTGTTGGGATATATTAAACTATAAACTATTGGAATATGAAGGAGTATCTAATAATGATTTATGGATTTCGGCAACAAAATTCTTCAAATCAAACAACAAACTTGATGAACATTGAAAATATAAGTCTGAACATCTCAAAATTCTCCAAGATTGTACACTGAACAACTCAATAATTCTATGAGGATATCTATATCTAGTAAAATAGTTTTATTAAACTATGTATTATTTCGTTAGCATACTGTTATTGTTTACTAATAATCAGCAAAATATTTGTTGCAACAAGAGAGGAATGGCAGGTGTTTCTGTAGCTCTTACACTATTTGCAGAAAAGACTTATCTTAAACAATAGGAAAAATTACGAACGAATGTAGTCTATTAGATTGGTGCGGTTAAAATTGTACGGCCAAAAATAAATAAGCGAATCATGATAAAAGTGTGAGGGAAAAATCGCATCCCTAAATCAGAATCTGGCATAACGAGGTTTGCCGCTTTGACAAGCCCGCGAATAAATTCACAAGCAATTTGAGAATTTGATAAAACAGAAAAGTATCTTTCCATAAAGCCGATAAATCAAACGTAATCGCTATAAATGCAGTCATGGCGGGCCGTCGTAAATTATACGTTCGTTCTTCAAAATGGGAATTCGCGTTCATTTTCACAAAATTACCGTAAATCAGCAGTGACGTTGAGCTTCAAAACGTACATCGGAAAAAACTTTTTAATTTATTACCGATTCCAGGGCCATTTGTTTTGTTCGGTTGCGCTGCCACGGCCCGGACAAAACTATGTAGTTGACCAATTATTAAATTTTATTTATGTTTCAGTGATTTTACATTTTTCTCCCCTGTTTTGCATTTCAATAAAGTTGATGCCAATGATTTTTGTATCGTATCGACTGTTTTGTATACACCTATGTACACGTATATGTTCTTTAAGGAAAGTTTTATGATAATCATCTTGTTGTAAATCATGTACTATTAAATTGTGTTTGCTGGAATTAATAAATTATATATTAAAATAAAGTTTATTCAAGCTAGCCTTAAGTTATTTTATTTAAATCCCTTTTTCTGAAGAATAGTTTATCGGTATCATTTAGAATGCTATTTATTATGTAACATTCCACTGTTTTGTTTCTTAGGATATTCTATTTTATATAAAATTAGTAAGATTAATGGATTCTATGATCCATTTCCTTAAACATCCACCAAACTGATCTATACTGAGACTATTTGTTGAGAATATACATATAATTGTATTGAGGGCATAAAAATTAATGTCTAAATAAGGTTTACTAAAAAGTTAAAGATCTCTTTATCCATAAATCGCATCTCCTAAATCCTTCGGAAAGTAAGATGTCTCTATAACCTCTATAAAAACAACCCACTTTTTATTTCAGAATTGGTCAAGGTCGTGATCAGTTGTGGGTCAGATATAAACCATCTAATGTATTGTCCGACGAACGTCTACCTTCACTCTGTTTCTGAGAGGATCTGAAATTTTGAAATTATGTACTGTAGCAAACTTAAATTTTGAATGAAATTTAAAATTTAAGATTGCTGATCTGAAATTTATGAACCCAACGTTTTGTAACACCGTGTGAACAAATAGAACTTTATGCGAAGGTAGCACTGTTTCTTACAGAACGTTCTTCTCATCAAACATAATCTCTCTCGTTGGCGAACTATTTCTCATAAAGTGTTTTACTCGGTTTTAGCTATTTCATAGAGAAAAAGCAAGCAAATTTGGTATATGCACAACATTTTAAAATCGCGAATAACTGCGAATCTTGGTCTTCATATTTTAATTTGCGAAAAACAACCCAGTTTTTGTAGGGTCCGTTCTAGGTTGATATTATATATATATATATATATATATATATATATATTTCGATGCAATAACCTACAGGAATGCAAGAATAAGAACGCTGCTGTGAAGCAAAATAACTTTAAGGGTTCTTTATGATGATACTATGAAAAGGTTTCTAACATAATGAAAAATTCTGATGTCCTATAATGTTTCTCATATTAATTTAGTTATCAGTGTACCTAAGTACATATAAATCAGTTAAAAATATTTAAACAGTTATTTTGTTGCAGATTTTTGTTATAAAATATTGTTTCGATTGCCACTTTAATATTTATATCGAAAACTCATCAACCTTAAATCCTGTATAAGTTGTCCTGTGATTAATATATGAGTCTCGCTTATAATATTTTTTATTTTGAAATAACAGGAAAAAATATCTAATTGTTAAAGAGCCCTTGTTATCGTCGTAGTCCACTACGAAATATTCTTCAAGTGCATGTAAGCCCGATAGTATAAAAACTTCCTATGTTTTATGTGTTAGCTTCTAGTATAATCAGTTTATTCCAATTACGCAAATATGTCAAAAATTATAGAAGCAAAAATTTCCAAAGGAGGCGTAATCAACAGCTATTACTAAAATAAAATTTAATGATTTTAAACTGCTGTAGCGGGCTGTGGTTCATCGACACTAAATTTAAACAACCATAGTCATCCGACTCTCCATCTAAATAAGAGAAATCCATATGATCGCATCGTATGTATTTTATATGTATCTCATAATTAGGTAAATCCCAAGAAAATAATTATTTTGAAGTACTAATATCATATACGTAAAAGGAATGCCAGAACATAAAACTACAGAGTAAGCTGAACTTATAAATAAAAGATATATAATATAAATCAAATTGTTGGAGATATTTCTTATTATTTTATGTCATATATATTCAATATAGATCTACTTAATTGTAAATATAAATTTTTAGACATAATATCCTAATAAAGTTGTCACAATTTGTAGGGATATGATTATCATTTCTTCTATACTTATATTATCAAGAAACTAAATTTTTAAGAATTATGCAAGATTTTTTGGTACATATTTCTTTTTCTGAGCCCCGGCGATGAGTGTGTCTTTTAATTATGCCGCTAGTATCTTAATCATATATTTAGTGGTTCTAAATTTGTGTAATTTTTAATTAGTAAAAACTAAGCTTTAAAATATAATGAACCCAATTTCGTAGAAACTGAAATTTTGGTCAAGTGTGTCCAATTTTTATATAATATTAATGTGGTCGATTTTGCAAGAAGAAATTAAATAATGATTCTTATAAATAATTTTTTGTAGGGTAGAGGAGGGATCTGTCCAGCTTAGTCTTGTTTATTTTCGAGAGACACGGCAAACAGGAGGTTGGTAATTAATTACCAGTGGTGGCAATAAAACGAAGCCGGCCGTCGGTATTTATATTTAAGAGTGGAAATTAAATCTGAGATATTCAAGGCGCGGGCATTAGCGAGCTGCCCTCCATGGGCAGTAAAAGTGATTTGTGTCGTCGGAAATGGCCGGCATCGCAAATCCGGTTCCATTCTTTGGTGGCCAGGTTCAGGAACGAGTCGGATTAGTGCATAATACCAATTATTGGTGGACAGCCCTCCAGTGGCGGATCGTTTTCTTGATTCTACATCGAAACTAATAATACATGTTTTCAAAAAATTGTATTAAGTATTAGTTGCTTGAATTATCGAAGAAAAAAGTATTCAATTTAAAACATCTCTTCAATACCGTATAAATATAAATAAAATTATCATTGAACATTAGGAAAGGTTGAACACATTGCGAAATTAAAATATAAATCAGAGAACTTAATTATTAGTAAGAGAATATGAGTTATAAATAATAAGGATTTAGAAGAATTTTTGACAAAATATTGAAGAAAGTGAGAAATACTTATAAGTGGGAATTCAGCCGGCTTGCTACAATTGCGATAGTCGCGGGTTCGAAACTTGCTGGGGAATGGTCGTAAGCTTATACTTGTGATTATATAATATTTGTGATTGTCTATAGGCAAAAGCGTAAAATTCGACAAGTATAATAATTCCAGTCCCGCCAATAACCATATGGGGTAAGACCGCATGTCTTCTAGGATGATTTCTAAGTTAGTAACTCGCCAGTCGGCAGACTTAATGCAGAGGACCGTGGTTCTGAGCCTACTTTAAACCCTAGGTCCAGTCCAGATAAACCTTCGTTGGTAAAAAAGACTTTAAATATAAATAAAAGTAGACATTTACGTGAAAATGATGTTTTTGTAGTGTATAATATTAGGTGGGTTTTATATTAAGTAGTTCGGTAAATATTGTCTGAAGAATTTGGTGGGAGTTAGATTGATTAGGTGATATAATTTTATGTTAATTCAATTGTAGCTAAACTTTGATGAACGCGAAACTATGGGGAGTTGTTCTGGTGCATGCGATGGTTTCCGGCATAAGAATGTATACAAATAAAAATATATAGTTTGTATATTGAATAGGACAACAGACACAGTTAAAAAATTATTTCATATTTGTCACATTTAAGAAGATATCACTTAATACATAAAAACTGGTTTTTTGTTGGTAAGATTTTAATGAAACTTTGGTGAGATTTACAGTTACATTACATACGTCTTTGAATATTTCCAACCTCAAATAATCTCTATAAATAATTATTTTGTTAGCTTATTCTTTCATTATAACAGAAAACATTACAGATTTGTTCGACATTTGTCATATTTAACGGAACATCAATAATATTAAATTTAATATATAGCTGCATCCAGTGCATGGCAGTGTAAGTATAAATAGTAAGTAATAAAATAAAATAGAATTATATTTTAATATAAATAAAAAAAAATGTAACGGTATACCTGATTACTAAAATGAGTTAGGGTACATATTATTGTTGGGTTTTCATTTGATGCATACATTCATTATTTTTGGATTATTGTGACCGAAATTACAAAAATTAAATATCTAGCGGTTGCTGCCTGCAGTAAAATGTAATTTCCCCAGAAGTAGAGGGCTGGAATTGGAGAGCATTGGCAAATAAAACGCATAAAGATATACTGTTAACCAGTCAGTATCTGATGCCAACATTACAGTGATTCTGCATTCAATTTAATAATTCTTGCATTTTCCAAATTCAACATATATTTTGTGCATTAGATATAAGAGAATATTTGTAACGTTAAATCTAATACAAAATATATCAAACAAACTTAAGGAAAAGCTTGCCAAAAATTGAAAACATAAAAAAGGAGAAATTAAAAATGCGGAATATTATAGATATTGACAGATATATAAACAAAGTATTGACAAATAATGGTCATATGTGAAATAAAATAAATCAAAAAGATATAGTTCCAAATATCCAGTAGTTATGAGTAATAAATTATGAATTTTGAATGGGTAATGAGAAGATGGTTAAAAGGTAAAGGTAAATGACGTAGGACACAAAATACAATGAACTATTTTGTTGTAGAACTTAAGAGATCACACATCCATATTTTATTTGTGTTGTATTGTAACGCTTGCAGGGTGTATTCTTTCAGTACATTTTATGACTATTTCACTTCAAATTGTAAATTATATATTCACAGATTCTTTTTGAAATTGATTTGGTTATATATTATATATTTTTATAATCAGTTGTATTAATTTGAGTGTGGCAAGCTTACCATTCTACAAGTGACCAATTTAGAGAACATCGCAAACTACATTCTGTCTTCTTAAAGTCTTTTGATAAAAAATCACTAACATAAAATACATCAAATATCTGGCAAGAATCGACCAGTGGCTAGCAAAACAATAGGAAGACAGTATTGATAATACGGATATTGACCATTGTGTCCACCTTGACTGTTGCTGTTACCAAGCATAAATATTCCCTTGCCTAAATCGTCGATATAATGTGAATCACATAAATTGATAACTCAGCAGGTACGAAAAAATCTCAAAAACAGTAACTTTATGACAACACATTTTGGAATATCGTACTAATTAAGTACGAAAAAATTAATTATAAAATATTTTAAACACTGTGAAACCTATTATTATTAGAAAAAGCTTAGAGGTTCAATCGTCGCAATGTATCTCTATAGGCTAGAAAATATAACATACACTAGGCACTTGACAGACTGTCTTAGGTAAAACACAAATAAAATTGATGAAAATTCAATTTATTTATATCTCATTACTAATGCATTCATTTAAACAGCTTTGAGGTTACACATAAAAATATCTACAGTAATACATTACATACTATAAATATTTGTGTTACGCCAATGTATGTCGTAATTAAAACGAGGTAAATGCTTGCTGGTGGCCAACCGAAGGTGCCAAAGGAACCGAAGACAATAGAGGATGGCAGAAGGGCTGTACCTACATGAAATTTGGCCACGATGGAAATTAAATTACACTAAAAGCTTCAAGGGCCGCTTGGTGGGCAATTTTGATTCAATTCACCTTTGCAGGATGTTCAGTATTTACGACAAAACACCCGACAGGCAATAAAATTCGAAATAAGGAATAATCATGTAATACCGCTTAATGCCCTCCGCTTAATGATCCGAAATAATAAATACTAAAACTTTTATGAGTGCGCTTTGCATCACAAATGAAACGGCTATATATTAGAATAAATTAGTTTTATGTAGCCTACATAAGTAATTATCTGATATAAATTACATTTGTAACTTTTTAAATTAAATTTTACATTATATATGCTTAGTACATTACTTGGTGTATTTCGTATGGTTTGGATTGCTTCAATCCTTTGATTTCCTAAACTTTATTCAGTACCATTACAACCGTCACGATGCTGTGCTATAGTAACTTTCCTTTATGGTTTAAGAGAAAATCTACTTCGAATATAATAGATTTAATTTCGAGATCATCGTGCAGTTCTTGGTTGGTTAAGTGACAATAATTATTAATAATTATTAAGTTTGTTTTGGCATCATCGGACAACCGGTCACTTTAATGTCGTAGTACCTGTTAGACTAAATAAGCATTTTAATTGCAATATGTCTTATCATCTCTTTGATCTTGGTTCAAGTTGAGAATATTATAGAAATGATAAGTAATTATTAGTGTTTTTCGATTAAAGAGTACACTTTTTTATTTTGAGTCTAATATGCCCTGTTTTTTGACATATTTTGTTCAGTGTAACTTATCATCCGTCAAGCTCAATACCGAGGTATTTCACTAATTCTACTTAAAAAAACTGGGAATCCTTCAAGTGATTTAATAAGCTGCATTTGTCGGTATATAGTCCATTTGTGGATCCTGTTTTCTGCTACTTGAACTTTTGTATCGCTTTAGGTATAAGTATATATTTTTTCATAACGACTATGTTGTTGGTAAACGTTCTTAACTACTGAATTTATGAAATGTCCTTAAAATATATAAGATTCCAGTAGGTGACTGTAACAACTTGGTAGTTTTGCGGATAAAACCCCAATGTTATACCCGATCAATTCCTTACGAGGCGTCCAGGAATATTGCAACACAGTATTTCATTCCTAGTATGCCCTTTTAATAACGAATATTATTCTAGTTACTTGATCGCTTGTTGATCGTTGCTTTGAAAATGTAAATTGAAAATCTAGTATTATTATAAGTGGTTTAACAGGTAATAATATTTTCTCAAATTATTTTAGTAGCGCAAGTATCTCGCTCTGTAAGACACGACTGTATCGTTTTGTTAGGTTTCTTAAGCATAATTATCCCTTCGATGAAATGAAATCTTAAATATGTGTTCAATATGTATGTCAATATGATGCTTGAATTTTTAACAGTTCAATAAGTTTATAAGTTTAATAATCGTCGTGAAATATCATCAATTTCTGAAGCCTTTTTAAGACTGAAGGATTTGAAAATTTTCGTGGTTACTTCCACTAGAAATTAAACAATTAAAAATATTACAGTTTCTTTGAGAAGTAATTAATTTCAATAAATTTGCCTTTGTAGGATGAAACGGGCATCAAAGGAAATTGTTTATTATAAGTGCTATAGATGTGATAGAACTCACGTTATGTTAATTGATTGACATAAAATAAAATTAATAAGTTTTTATCACACTATCATCAATTTGTTGAAAATGACATAGAATTATATGTTGTAAAAGAGAATTATTTCTTTTTAATGGTTTAGGTGCGGCCTCATTACATGGTGCATTCAATAACTTACTTAGAACTGTAAATATTGTACAACAACAGTAAATAATTATTAAAAAATAATATTTTGTAATCTAGAATGCTAACGCTGGCTTTTGTTTCATTACGATTTCATTGTGTTTAATACTATTACGAATTTATGTTTTTTTTAACGATTATTATTACCAGGAATGCTAGATCTCAACAATGTAGTTTAACTTCACTAAAATGTCAATTTTTTCAACTTACTACACGTTATATAATAATTTATCCCACATCAAAACTCCTAACCATAGAGGTCAGCCGTTGATTAGTTCCCATCATTGCAATGTAACAATATTTGGCAATTTTCCGTTGAGATAGAAACTTGAACCCGTATTCAGAGAAACCTTTGCCTTTGACAACATTGGTTCATGTCAGCTAAGCGTATGGTCCAGTGGTCAGAACATTATGTCAACTACTCAAGTCATCACTCAACTTTTATGTATTTTTTTAAACTGATGGTTAACAAAAATTATACCGTTTAGTTCATAATGAAATTTAGTATCGTAAATCCAGAATAATTTTGCCCACATACATACGACGATTTCGCCACGATTGTTGCTGGAATATCGATCTTCGTTTAACAGAAATATATGTTTTAGGGAAATGAGATTGACTTAGTTATAGAAACTTTATCCATACTTTATTTGCAACATATTGCGTGTTAGGAGTTTTATGTTAAGATACATATTAGAGGACTAAAATGGTACGAAGACAATTAATTACAAGATTTAATGAGTGAAAACTTAGCTCAACAATTGATGAGTCAACACTGTTTTCATACAAGCAATGTATGGACTGGAAATGTGTACTGTATTGCTAAATGCTAAAATAGAAGGCAAATATTATGGTAGATGCCTATTAATATAAAAAATGCGACTCAGTTTACTGTTGTATTATATAAAAATGGTCAGCAATAGCGAATAAGAGACGCAAAGTATCTTGCTTCTAATGTTGTCAGCCACACGTTGCAAGGGCTGTATTGTTGTATCAAATGGAAAGTTCTGGCGTAATCAGCGTATTTACCAGACATACTGCCTCCTGATAATTGGAACCAGCTACTTTCCTATTTTGATCCTTTCCTTTTTTAAAATTGGTTTTGTAAAATACTTGTTTAGTGAATTAACTGCTATTGTAAGATATGTCAATTATTTTGATAATATTTATATTAGATATTTTGATTTTAAGGCATTAGTTTGTTGTTTAAAGTTTGCGATTATTAAGCTGTTTACATTGCAAACTCGTTATATATGAACCCAAAATTAATTATTTGCTACAATTTGTTTCTCATTGGTTGATTTTCTTTAGCTAATGTTTAAAAAGTAAGCAAAATGTTTTATAATTGTGATTGCACTAGAGTCTACAGACAATACAACTTCGTTATCGAATATCGTGTTATCTTCCATGACAACTTGTAATGTGTAATAAATACTTTGAAAAATAAAATATAACCTAAATACGTTAGAAAGCAAAAATCTGTTGACTGCAAGCGTGGAATTCATAAAGAAAATCCTTTATTATTCAGAGGCAGTCTTTATATTCTAATAAATTTATCAAACGCAAAATATAAAAACAGAATTTAAATTTTTGATACCCCGTAAGATATATCGTGGGTAACCTACATTTCTAAAGAAAATTGTTGCCGGAAATGAATTACTTAAACGCCTATTGTATATTACATGTGTTACGGGCTCGAACATTTTTCTCCTTAAAAATGTCTCGGTCTTGCCGCTATAAAGAGTGCCACTTTCAGTCAAATCCTGCCGCCCGCCGGCTTAGGGCGGACGAGTTACGGCCCAACTACCCGCAGGAGCCGATACCGCCGTAACGTTCCTGCTGCAGGAGTTACGATGTTTACCTCGGGGATCATGCCGAGCGCAAAACTGTTCCCGGCTGATGTCCAGATAGCGTCTGGTTTACGGGACGGTTTAAACTATGTCCAGTCTAACGGACCTCATATACAACGCTATCGCACCTCCCTGGGGACGCCTTTCGGGCTTCGGCCGATATAAAACAGGAAGACATTGTTAGATTAGGGAATTAGCGATGGCTATACCGAGAAAATAACAAAGACATTTTTTTGAAGCCTTCTTGTAAAGAGAAAACCTGACATTTATTATATGTATATATATATATATATATATATACATATATATATAGGATATTTTGAAAATATAAGTATATATTTATTTCTAGTAACTCAAAATTATGTTTCAGAATTCTTAAAATTAGATGGTATAACTATTTTACATGTCTACAGGGTTGAAGCATTGAAATTGAAATAAGCAATTTTTCAGATTTACTGACAGTACTTTTAGACATTTGCAAATTAAAGCGTTAGTATATATTCGAAGTAAGGGTGCCACAGTTAGATGAAGCAATCCCTTTCCAAAAATATTTACAAATCAAGCTGTAAAAAGGGGTGTTTAATGCAATCTTCTATACCTTCGTAAAGAGTACGGAAAGGACCATAGTCGTCGAAATAAGGCACGCATGTAGTGAATTTGTTAAAAGATTCTGGTCATTAGTCCATAGGTATAAACATATATCCCATATATTTGCAAATAAATAGTTTTAAAATAATTGTCAATTTTCTTTAACAATTGATTACAAAAAGTTTTTACAAGAACAGCATGATTTCATATTGTTTGTAGGTTACTATTCATAAATTATATGGTTATAAAGTGCAGTATCATCATTCCATAGCCAGCATTTGGCGAGAGTGTTTATGCATTAACCAATATGCTGCCATTCGTGGCGCAGAAATTTGTATATTATCCCCTAAATCTCGTCACAGGACCGAAGTCTGGGAGAAATGTGTCAATTTTTTATTAGACAGGTATCCAAAAACCATTGTAATCTGCGTTTCTGAATTTCTTCTTCAACTCTGTACTTGTCATATCTTAAACGTATTCAATTTTTTCTAATTTGATTCCGGAGAGAGTCTTTGCAATGTAGTGCAGGTGCATAATTTAAAGCATTTATGATCAGTAATATAGGAGAAGGGAGAGACAACTACTGCTTAAGTAATAAGCCGAATGGACGAACTTGGAGGTGTTTTGTTTATCAGATGGTACATGTGGATGTCGGTAAATATTACAATCAGGACTAAAATCCATTTGCTTAGAAGGCTTATTCTTTAATGTTTCTATGTAGAGTCGGAATTTGACTCCTACAGTTTGATACTTGTAAGCTTAAGGCCTTTTAAATGCACCGCTTAATATAAGTTTTACATCTCTCATTCGAAAATCGTATAAAATAAGTCATTTATTGCAAAAATTACAATGGCGTGAATATAACTGTGGAATAAAAGGAGAAACAATACCACACATTCCTGTGACAAAATTGATCTTTTAGATGGAAGACACAGCGGATAACTACGAAAGAAATTTGGATCCAGATTACAGAAAATAATTTGAATACTAGGAGACTAATTTTGTCCGAGGCCAGTATGTTTGTAGCCAATTGCCAACTGCTGCAGGGCTTTGATAAACATATTTAAAATTCAAGTATATTTGTTGATAAATAGGTGCTCCTCCCCAGCTCTGTATGATGAGTAACTTTAGCGTTATTTTAAACCGTGAGTTTCATCAATTGTTCGGTTAGTTTTGTGGAATATGAATTGGCAGTCTGGTTTGTGAATCACACAGACTTCTATTTATATTCAAACTATCGCTGTACCGAATATTTGCATACCTGTTGATAAGGAATGTCTACTATTTTTATCTGTTTTTGAGAGAATTTATAAATAAGTCCCGAATAGGTTAGATTTTTAATTATGTTCACATTCGAAATGCCAACTATTGGTTCCTAATAAATGCATTTCTGATTGTTTATATTATCATAGCGGTTACAGTTTCCTTTTTTGATGAATAGAATTTAAATAATGTTAGGCCTATAAATTTTAAAAAGAAGCTTTATTATGAAATATCTGAATATTGTACCCTTTTAAAGACTGCTCGATAATCGCTATTTTTGCAATATTTCAGGCATTTTACGAATTCCATATCGAAAGAACGATTTATCCTTTGAAGCTATCCACAAATCGACCGATTTTCTGATATTTTCGTAAGAAGTAAAGTACAGCTCAAACAGGCCGCGATTCATATATCAGGACAAGTAGTTATCAGGAGGATCAAGGTCTAAATAATTAGATTGTTGGAATGGCATTTCCCATTTTAATATTTCAAAGTATATTTGCACCGGAAATCGATTGACCATAGTTACCATAAGTTTTACAGAGCATTGGATGATATTCAAATTCTCTTTCTGTTTTAAAATTTCCTGCAAATGCGATTTGCTCGATACAAACTCAGATACTTAATATTCAGACACCAATATATTAAATGTATTCAAAGCGCTTTTTGTTCACACTTCGACTAAATGACTTAAAAGTGAAACGTCAATGTGCGACGAAATATCAAAGTGGACGTCATAGAGTAAATATAGAGGTTTAACTTAAATAAGCAAAATCGAGGTAATGTTTTGCGTGGTCCATTCAATGGCGGCTCTGAGACCACTTTTTTGTTTGGTTCATTTAAATTGGCCTACGAAGGCGTTTGATTGGTTCACTTCTATAACGCCATTGCTTGTTTCAGTTTCAGTTCTAATATAAAATAATATTAGCATTCTTGTGTCTTAAATATAATCACTATTATTCGATTTTAATGTATCTTCATTCTCAAAAGTGTTGTGTATCTAGTGTTTGTGGGGAAATAAAAACCGGACGTAGTTCCTTGGAAGAAACACCCCAAGTTAGCAAGATTGAGGATTTGTGTGACTTAGTATTGCTTTTCCTGGTACGTATACAATTATTTGTATAAAGCATTTGTGTCCATATATACTATTATTTACAGCAATATAACAAAAGAAATTATGAACATATTACCCACACTCTAAATCTAAAATGTGTCCAAATGAGGCAATGGTAAAATTACATTGAAGGTAAATGTAATTATACTACATGAAAAATTTTTGTTACCCTTTAACAAGTTGTTTGTAAAGTGCCATCAATTTAAAACTTAATTATTTTGAAGGGGTTCATTTACTTAAAACCAATGTATATTGGTCAAGAAACTTATAATTAATATTTTGGCTTAAGGCTCCTTAATCGAGATAACTTTTTCAACAAGGTGAGCTTGATTTGAAAAATAATAATAACGTGCCTCAATACATTTTTGTGTTGAACAAGTAGGTAAAATATTAAAAGACTTTCAGCTGTGCTGCTTTGCTTTCAGTATGAGCGAACAATAAGATAGAAATTTTAATACATCTTATTTGAATTGATAGCATTAAAAATATATGAAAAAGGGAAGGATCTATAGACAATTTTGATTATATTTGCTATGAGATATGTTGTGTTTGTGAATATACATTATATATATTCTTATGTTTTAGGTTTTTGATATTATATAATATTTATATTTGTACAGAATTTTATATTAATAAATGGTTTTGAAAACTTACATTTTATTTTGGTTTTATTTAAAATCTAATTGTTCAGTAGAATGTGACGTCAGAGGTTAGTCACGTGATAGGTATAAAATCGTCGACTAATGAAATGCTCCCCCTATAAAATATTTTCATTACAGGTGCCTGTAATGGTATTTTAAACTAACCAATGAAATTCAGTGAAATGACGTTCTCAGCGCCTTTCTGCTGAGACCACGCGAAACAAATCTGAAATTATTTGTATAATGTTAACACTCTATATATTACTCTATGGTGGACGTAAAAGTGTCAATGAGGTTCCAATATAAAGTTGTTTACAAGTATATCCAATGTGATTAATATATAGTAATAACATCTGTTGTTAATCCAATAACATTAATTTATAGGCTTCTACATTTATAATCACTAAATAACCTCAAATGTACAAGAAAATAATTAAGTCGCTACATAACTCAGATTGAGCATTGACCCGCTTAAGAACCCTCACCTTTTTATCTGTTTGCTTAGGATAAAGTGTAGGAAGCTGCGCGACTTAGATACCGCAGTTATAATGAGAATTATCACCTCAAATTAAGAAGTTTTTCTAACTCTTTCGGCCGTCTCGGGTAAACATTAATCAGGCGCGGTCCCGCTTTTTTTCCGCGTCGCTACCGCGAAAATATGTTCTGGCAATTACAGATAAAAAGTTTCTCGATTAATTTGCGGGTGATTTGCACATTCGTTTGGTTAATTAAAAATCGGAATATTTCGTGGAATTTTAATTAAAGGGGGTTTGTGATTGTGTTTGACTTTTTCGCTTACGAATATATTTTTATGGCGGCCAAAAGTTTCATTTAAATTACTTGCTATTAATACAAAAAATACAGAGCAATTTGAGTATTAATTCTAAATTAAATCACAATATCTATCATGTTATCGTGTAACCTGGGACGTAATAATATCATAGTGCGGTAATATCATTTAGTTATGTATTGACAATGTTTATTTATTAAGTTTACAACTTAGTGAGGATTTTTGGGTAATATAGGATTTAAGGGGTGTAAAGATAACCCACGAATGGGTTTAATGTAACTTCTAGAAATCGCTTTTAAAAGAATAAAATTTTTAAAGACATATAACAAAATCAAGGAAAAATTATTATATTAATTTATATATTTAGATGAGACATGGATATTTCAGAATAATACATTGGGTCAATCATGGCAAAATGATAATAAATACAGTGTAAAGACAACAAAAGTATATGGAAAAAGGTTAACGTTGGAATAACCATCGATTAGGTTTTGTTAGTCATAACATTTATTAATAAATCATTGCAGACACATTCAAACAGGAATTCTTTTATTCCTGGTGCAGAATTAGTGTTTTCCTTTAAGTCCAAGGGTCCATGGAGAAATTAACCATAACTTGTTTTTGCATTAGTTTGAAAATCAGCTTTTAAAGCACTTAGACGGAGTATCAGTTATTGTTATGGACAATGCAGCCAATATATTGGTTACTTGGTAAATATAAATGAAATATTTAATTAAATTTTACGTAATTTATTTTTTTAGAGATAAGCCTGTGAAAATATACATGATAGTTCCGATTGCTGAATGTTATGGTCACAGAATATTGTGCCTTCCTCCCTATCAATGCATATTTAACCAATTGAGTTGATTTGCAAAGGATTATTACAATAGACATTCAGGTCGAGAAGGATATTCAAACCAGAAATATCTGGATTTATGGAAAGAAGCGTTGTCGACAATAACACCTTGTGTTTGGATGGACACATTGAAGTAGAAATTGACAATTGTGGAACCATGAGCACGTTTTTGATAGATTGGAAATAAACAACTTAGTTATTTACTTGAACAGTGATTCTGAAAGTAACAGTGATTAAATAAAACTTCATGAATGTGGGTTTATGATTTAATACTGTCAATTACCAAGACAGGGTGATGAAAGAGTAAATAACGAGAGGAAATAAAGGTCAGTATTTAATTAAAATACTTTAACTGTAGGAAATTGTGTTATACAGTGTAAAACTTTATGAGCATGTGTGCAACGTTTGGTTAATATATATGAAGAGAGAAATAATACTTTTATATAATCAAGTTTTGCAGATATGGCAATTGCGTTAAGGAAAGTGCGTTGACTAAAAATATAGTATTAGGAAAGATGCACACGGGTAGTAACAGAATAAACTAAAGAGAAATATAGTATCAAAATGACTTTGCAAAGAAACATTGCATCGAAGGAAACAAGAACTAAAATATGCTTTCTAATGAAAGCAAAATACATTACTCAGATATACAAATGTTAACCATGTAGAATAGGCTTTCGGGGACTACCATTATATAAAAAACGCGCATAAAACACTACCTATATTAGTGTTGAAAAGACTTCAATGCAAATATAATAAAACAACACGAACTTATAAATTATTGTGGTAGTCTAATTAGTTGTAGTTTTAAGTTCTTGGATAGTATATGCATTAGATGTACTATAGTGTTAAAATAAATTATATTCGATAACATTTATGTTTAATTATTTTATCCTTTAGCAACCTCGAGGCATGTCGAATTTTACATCCTGGAATAACGGTCTACAAATTACCCAGAAATATAATCCCAGATGTTGAACACGGGCGGGGTTCCAGCAGCGCCAACTAGAACCCGATAACGAATAGCTGGCGGCAACCCCGAGACGTTTATCTGGGATGTTATTGAAGGGTATTTCGATTCATTCAGTGCTCAACCCTCGTTTGGTTTAGACGTGCCACCATCGACTGCCCAAGCCTCGTCTCCAGGTAACACCGCTGCCATCCTTTTTATCATTTGTATTTTTCACATTTTTATATAGCCATTAAATAACGGTCACATAATGTAAACACCACTGTTTCATTTCATCTTACCTACATTCACCCAGCCATATAATTCACCCTATAGTGGTGACCCCGATGTGATCTTTCGCAAAATTGGGTTTGGACTCGTGAATGGAGGGTACGTGCAACATGGTGTATTTTACGTGGCCGTTATATTTTTTGTTTCAAAATTTTAAATATTTTTAATTCGATTCGTTTTCAATTTTACCTTCCAGATTTATTTTCATTTTATTCTTATTCATTTCATTATTTCCAATTCATTTTTTTAAATTTCTTGTCAAAATTTTCTTTCACAATCTTTTGAACTCACAGGTATTTTTACATCACTGCTTAATCATCAGCGTCTCGGCTAAACATTTCTTTCGGCGCTATGTTTAAATCATAATGTCTTCCTTCGCTCGCCGTTTCCGTCATAATGGCAGACATTTTGATTTGAAAGGCTTTGGGCAGCTTCGGTCGGATATCGTCGTTATTTGTTTTTTTCTGAATTACCGTAACGTATGTAACTACGGATTAGTCACAGAGCAGCTCCAGAAGCTAGGAACCGATTGCAGTCACCGTAGACTCGTCATATTTTCGCCGAGGTACCAGAATTGCCAACGTCTCGTCGTCGAAGAAAATAAGCTACCACGTCGTCGAACAATCGATCTTCCCACAGCGTCGATTACGGAAGACCTGTCCGAAAAATAGCTTGTTCTCAACGTCGTCGATGGACCACACTCAAGTGCCAAAGCGACGATGAAGCAACGGTATCTGTAGGACCGGAACATATCAACAGCCGTACCAGATCGCAACCGTGCCAACCACAACCTTTTCGAACTATCATATTTTTCAAAGCCCTTTTTTATGCAGCACATTTTCTTTGGTATATATATTTTTTTTGTATTTGATATATTTTAATACATTTTTGTATTTTTGTTGCTTGGAGTAATTGTATGTAAAATTTTGGCAGGGGAGTATTGTAGCGACTTTGAGGCATGTCGAATTTTACATCGTGGAATAATGGTCTACAAAATACCCAGAAATATAATCCCAGATGTTGAACATGGGCGGGGTGCCAGCAGCGCCAACTAGAACCCGATAACGACTAACGAATAACGGTCACATAATGTAAACACCACTGTTTCATTTCGTTTTACCTCCATTCACCGAGCCACATCATTTACCCTAAAATCCATATTAGAATTTTGTTATATGTCAAAGTCAAAATGTACCAAAACTCAGAGTTGTTGCGGCAACATTGCGTCATTAATTCGGAACATATGGGTCCATTGCTGTTTAAAATAGACTATACAAATATTTTAGAATCCGGATATTAGTATTTGATCATACTAGACTAAAGACAAAAACACATCAAGGATTCAGATCGATATGCGTCAATTAAGGGTACAGTAGTATTATATCATTACAAGAAATGTATTGGGACGAGAAAATATTTATGCTAAGAAAAATAACTATAACAAAGACACCAATATGTTCACGTACAGTGTAATCTCAATATAAAAAATATATATTTTGTTTTTGTAATGTTATCAATAGAGGCAAGAATAAATTCATTAGGTAAAAGCGACATTTATGGTAAGCACGACATTTATGCTTTAACCAATAGTTCTAACTAGTTTCACAGACCATTGTTTACTTATTGAAACGTGTGGATCAATATAAATAACAGTTTAACAACACAGCCTATTTACTAAATTCGGTGGTTTTGAAATTTGGATGGAAAAGATGTCATGGAACGTTGAAAATCGAATTTAGGACATTTGTTACTTTTGTTGGTTGATTTGCGGAAATTTGCTGCCGAGTTCATCGAACAACTTTAGAAACTTAGGATGATGCTGCTATGTTATACCCAGTTTGTCGGTTTTAGATTCAATGACAATGATAAAGATAATGATAATAATATTCGATATTTATACCAGTATGTCAATAATAAAGTATGGCCTGATGGAACGACAACCACAAGCGCAAAAACCACAGATTATGTCAGGATATTCATCACCATCGACACCGAAGCTGAATATTTATGCCTATAAAGTTTTTCTAGACATATATAGAGGTGGAATCAGAACGGGACAGTACATTACGAATTTCTATAACCTAATTAAATTGTTAACGCCGTTGTCTACCAACGTTAATTAAACAAATTGAGTTAAGTGATAAAACGGTCTGAATATATGTAATCAACATATATGTATAAACATATATGTATAAACTAAATCATATGCATATCTTATAATAATATTGGAAATATATTATATATTCCAATATTATTTGGACTCCAAATAACACAGCAAAAAACCTAAATCTAGACCGGAAACTTTTACATTATCGATAAAATATTTTTATATAGCATAATATAAAACACAAACCGATAAAACAAGTTTGAAATAGCCGAACTTTCTCTGATATTTACGATGACATCATCTAAAAAGGTTTTATAAACGATTCCGAGGCAAGATATCTGCAATCTTCCCACTTTGCCCTATTCCACTCTTTTTATGCAAAATAAACCCAGATGAGATTTTTCTGCGAGTCCGCATAAACCGGACGATTATCCTGCCGCGCTCACTTAGAAACATTTCCTTATTAAATACCGCCAACTAATAAGATCCGCAGGAGCGAATTGCTCCATATTTCCTGCGGTAATGGGAGCCGTCTTCTTTTCGGGCCGCCCGTTGCCACCGCCAGACAGATATTCGAACGCGTCGCTTTCATAATTTTCCTGTTATGACTATTTCTTGTTTCGGTTTGCGTCTCGAGAGGTCGCCAGGACCGTTTCGCTTTGAGACTACATCGTCAGTTCGTTTTAGCGGTGGTTTTATTTATTTTTCTTGCCACGATTTCATTTGATACCGTCGCTTATTCGCGAGAACGTCATGGTGATATATCTTCTCTCTGGAATGAAGCACAAATATCTTATAAATCTATTTAGATACAGAACTTAACTGTAATAAACATATAAAAATAATATGGGGCGTCGGAAAACCAACCTCTTATTTTCGGAAAACCTTAATGCCATTACTTATTGATATAAATGGTTATTAAATTAATTTCGACATAGATGTTATAATTGCTAAGCCAAAAAAATAGGATTATTTCGTAAGAGACTCTAATATAGTAAACCTCAAACAAAATGTTTTATTAATGAGATATCAATACATTAGATCCCTAGATAACAAGAAATAAAAGAACATGTACTTTGAACAGCGATATTAATTGGTGAAAATGTACTAATATAAACAATTTTAAGAATTGCAATTTAAAATTAATTATAAATTTTGGTGTATACTGAGCCTAAAAGAGGAACACTCAAAATTTAATTTTTGATATTCCTTATTTTTGTTGCTTGATTTGTTGAAATTTGCAGTGATATTGTTTCAATATATTCCATTTTTCGGTCTGATTTTCAACTATTTAAATGTAGTGGTCTTGAAGTCAATGACGAAGAAGGTTTTGGAGGACCAAGAAAATTCGAAGAGCAATTGCAAGCCTTATTGGAAACAGTTCAATCTCTCTTTATTTCAATAGCGACGAAATCTTGCTGTGCATCAGCAAGGTGTAGTATATAACAATATAAATATAAGGTGTGTATTATAAACTGCTAAAATGGAATAAAACTACTACAACTGTGTCTTGAACAAAGAGAACCACGTGTTGTTGCAAGAAATACTAGTAGTCATACTTTTGAAGACACTTATTAACCCCATATTCCCGAGACACTAGACACTAATCTTTTGATTATCACTTGTTCAGAAACAATTCAGATTAGCTTGGATACTACGCGGTTTCGAAAAGCGAAAACAGATCGAGGAATGGATAGCTGCCAAATCAACGTGGTTATTTTACCGTGCCGTTTGAAATGTAAAATGATCAGAATAGATGCAAGAACCTAATATTAGAGCTACCAGTTAATTTTCAACACTTTCATCTAATAGTTTAGTCCAGTAATTTAAATGTTATAAACTTTCCTGATAATTTGCATTATGAAATTAACTACTACTGTTTTATTTATTACTTAAACACGTTAAAGGTTTGGTTTCCAATATTCATTGTTGCTTTATTTTGATTTGAACAAATTATCTGATTATCACATAGTCATTATTTCGATAGACATTAGGAATATCACTCTTTTACAAATGTTGTAAAACAGTTAATGGCAAATTTTATCAGGTATGAATCTTATCAGATCAGCTAAATTATGTCAAACACGTATTCATAACTTATATGTCAATTATTTATAATTTTAGTGAGTTAGTTTATGAGTTAACTTCTTTTCAAAATCTTTTTTTAAATGCATTTTTTTTTGCTAACCTGACGAAAATTAAATATTTCATGTGGCATATTATAATTATAAAATACAATTAAATGTAACCCAAACAGAATATGTTTGGTTACAAGATCATAACATTTATTTTGGTTAGATTTGGTAATATTTGGTAATATTTATTTATTTTGGTTAGATTAGTAAATATTAAATATAAATATTTTATATATGCATATCTGATGTGGAAAAATGATTTATAGATAATGTAGTAACCATTATATAATTCCAGCCTGTTATTAACTATAGCTTTACAAAAGCGACAGATTATACTCAAATAATATTTTCTTTCCACAATTTAACGTGGCTTTACAAAGTCAAAATCAACAACATTTAATTAAATTGACTGACTTGTTAGATTATATTTCTAAATCCAAGGTTTTAATTATATATAATCCAAGATATTAATTATTTTAATGAAATTGAAGTTGCGTTTTAAATAATGTTCAACCTTTTGAAGGTGATAATGTTAAGGTCTTCATTATGATCCGAAGGAAAACTGTCAATATATATCATTATCATAATTGGCTACATTAGAAAATTGATCTATAAAAGTTATTTAAATTTGAAATGATATTTTATATAGAGAAAACTCGTGTTCTTTTACGTGTTGATAACAAAACAATTTGCCGCCATAGAAAAATTGGGCTTTATGATAGAGAAACAAGAATAGATTTTTGGAACTTTAACTTTAATATTGTACAAGTATTACATATGTTAAATGCTAAGTGCCAAGCTTAACCCGGGTATAGGCATTGTTAATTGTTAACATACATTATATTTCCACTAATAATAATATAATTTTAACATTATTTCTATAATTTTGTAGTTTTTGCTACTATTCTTTTTTTTTAATATATATTAGCCTGTTTTTGCCCATTAGGGCTTATTTGCATTGCTCCTACTACTTGTAGATTGCGTAACACGCTTCTTTATATTAAGCGTAGTGAATGGTGAGTGATCAACTTTAGGGACCATACCAGACGTCATCCGATCTTAATCAGCCTGGCTGTAGGCGTGACTGGTATTATTTTCTTTGTAGAATTTTACACTCTTGCTTTATGGACAAATACTATTAGAAATAGTCTCAAACACAAATTTACAACTTTACCCCAGCAGGATCGGAGCCCACAACTATTGCAACAGTAGTAGGACCGTCCTGTCGCCTTGACCAGCGCACAATTCCTAAACATTAAACAATTGTTACTATATCTTTTCAATAGTGATAAATCTAAACCAAGTATTTCTTTGGGTTCAATAATAAATGTATGAGGAAAAACATAAAATCTAATAGTAAAGGGTTGGAGCTGAAATTGGCACAACTAGAACCGTAAATAATAAATTATATTTCAGGTCAACATCTTTTGTAGGTGTTTACCGTGCAAAAAATGGAATTTCACTCTGCCCCCGCCAACAAATTCCATTCCCCAGGTGACCAAAACTAATCGATCGGTTCTTTTTCGGTTTCCCCATCGTCCTCCGGAGAACTCACCGTCGATAAATTCACGTCCTAACGCCAGTCCACCGCCGAAACAATACCCTTAACTTGCCAAGTTATTGCATCGGATCGCGTCGTTGAAACTCTTCGCTAATACCGCCTCCTGGAGGGACCATAACGTGTTATACGGCTCACTATAAGGTGGCCGATATACGTTCGGCCCGCTTCGTAAATATCCAGCTGGACAAAGTCCGGTCTGCGTCCCCAGACTCCACAGCGCCGCCTATTTAGATGTCCCGCGCTTATTTACTACCTCTTGAGGAATATATCGAGGCAAGTTTTGTGCAGAAAAGTGTGATAATTTAAGGGTGAAGTTCATGCAACTGTAATGCTGACTAGAAAACGCATATAAACGTAAGCAACGACTGCAAAGTTGGATCTATAGTGTCATTTTTCGACTCGCAAATAAGTTTTGTAATAGTTCAAAGATATATTTAGTGAAATAATATTACACATATAGTTGGAACTAAAATGTACTTGGACTAACTAAAATAAAAAAATAAACCTTTAAGGTTTTTTAATAAGAGCGGGTAGATGTTAAAATTGAATAAAACAAGTAGTTTGATCATAAAAAATTTAATTTTTATTTGAATGGAATATAATACTAATATAGACCTTCGAATAAAACAGCCAATGCACGTCATCAGCACATTCATAAAATTAGTTTTAAACTCGGAGGGGATTTTTTCTTCTCATTTTAATAATTAGCATTACTCTGGTTGAAACGAGAGAGAAAGAAGTCAATGCGTCCAAACATATAAGTAAATCAGTTTATAAAATTCAGTTTATGTTGGTATTGGTCCACACTATTATCATCTGTCTAGTATTATATGTCAAAATTATTCAAAACTTCAATGACATTAATCAAAATTTATAAATCGTCAAATGTTCTTTTGGCGCTTATTTTGATACATTTTTAACTGCTGATCAAACTTTATGATAACTCTGATACAAAAATACCAAAATCATTCAATAGCCAGAGTCAGTTACTTCGAACATGAATGAGATAATGGGGTCCCTCTTGCCAGTAAAATGCGTTGGAAAAGTATTTATACATTATATATTAAGTTGATTCAATTTTTGTGGAAATATTTGTTGTACTACACGTGCTGCATCTGCACCTAGTATTAATATAATCATTGAGAGCGAGTGTATAAAAAAAAGCGACACAAAACCTAACAGGAATAGGATACATTCTATTGGAGGTTAAATTTAAGAAATATATGAAAACTGTGAGTCATTTTCTTTCCATACAAATATATTTTAGTTCAATTACTTCAAAGAAACCTGTTAGTCTGGGAAGTATCCATAGAAAACTTAGCAGAATGCAGCTTTTAGAAACATGTAAGTCAACCCTTCATACACTGTTAAGAAACATAAGATTTAAGCGGTATAAATATAACCCACGAATAGGTTTAATAAGGCTTCAAGTGAGTATTCTCGACAAAAAGAATAGAATTATTAAAAGCTTATAATTAAATTAAGCGAGATCTATTTTTTCCATTTATGTAGTTAGATGAGACATAGATATTTAAAAATGGAACATTGGGTCACTCTGTATAAACAAAAAAATTGATAGGAAGTTAGAAAGTCGGAAAGTAAAAACTAGCATAAAATAGGTTTTGATAACATAATATTTATTAAACAATTCATTGCGGATATATTATTGTTCATAATGAAAAGAGGAGTGACCTTATTCCTGCAACTGTGTTAGTGTTCGGTCACTCGCCAAATATAAATTAAATGTTTGTATTTTATGTATTTTCTTTAGAATTGAGACTGAAAAATATATACTGTAGAGAGAAGCAATTCTACAACGAAGCTTTGGCTTTAAATAAACTCTTATCAGACAAACAGAAATCAGAAACAAAACAGAATGGTGGGATCGTAAGTCAACAAGTGTTCGATAGATTAGATCAGAATTTATGAATTAGGAATTACGAAATTATTTAATTAATGAATTGGAATTAAGGATGTGGTGATTATATCTAATTTCAAGAAAACTAGGGAGAAAATCAGAGATATCAAAATAACTTAATAAAGAAACACATAAACGAAGGAAACAAGAACTAAAACAAATGGTAAATGTCCTCTTGAGTGAAAGTAGAACATATTGCTCGGATACACAATTACTAATTAAGTAGATTAGGCCTTCATGGGATACCACTACATAAGAAACACGCATAGAACTCTACCTCATGGGTGGTGTGGAAAGGAAGTCACGCGACAACGTTGCATTATACTTTGCTGCAACTTTCTGATAGATTATTAACACATAGATTCCGCGAAATTTGAGTGATAGATTGTGGTATGTTTACTTTAAGATTATTTTCTAATAAATACTAAAACTACTGATATTAGTAAACCGCACCAATGCAGTTAATTAGTATCGGCTTATGATTTCATAAAACCATAAAACGTCAGAAGCCATTTAAATTGCACGTTCTTGGTTCTTAATCGGTGTAATATCTGTAATGGATAATATAATCTAAAATCATTCATGTAGAATGTCCATCGTGGTGTCTGCTGTATAGCACATAAGATCGTGATGTTAAAGCCAAATATGGTCAACGTCTATATCATTTAATTGGCCCCTAAATAAATATTTTATCATCATTCTATAATAATCTCCCTTAAGGTCAACCTTATGTCAATTGGATCTTGTACGTTCTACTATGTGAGGGAGTAATGACAATCTCAGGTTTGGCAGTACACTTTCACGGATGGAGACGATGTTTTTTCGCTCTGGTGTATTTTGACGTACAGTTTTTGACTGATTATTTTTCGAGCAATTTTTTCCCGAATTTGGACACTAAATGTCAGTTTTACCACTTTGAACGACCACTGCTTTTGTCACACAATGGATGTCTTAAACCTTTCTACTAACGAACACGTATTTTGAGTTTATAGAGTTTTATCAATTGAGTGTGTATCTCAATCGTATAAATTTAATAGGATTTTGATACGAGTAAAACTAATTAAAGAACAAATAACTAAAAGCCTACAACTAACTAAAAATAATAAAAGGGACCGCGAAAATTGTCGTCCAAGTTAGTTAAAGTCAAGCCTAAATAATCGAAAAATTTTCACTCTTGCCTAGGACAGTCACAAATATTGTTGCAAGATTGTCAAATTGTTTTATTATATAGAAGAAAATGCGATCCATTATTATTAGCTTTATAATTTTTGCTTTATGTTTTTGAAATCGTTATTTAAAGCATTCAATATAAAGCATTAAAAAAGATCCCAAAATTGTCACGTTGTTCATTAAGATATTACTCGACTATAGGCCTTATTCATTATGTATCATTAATATTTTAGATAGAAATTCGAAAAACATATTAGAGTTTTATTATTTCCCAAACCCATATTACTGTTTAAATAGTTACAAATACAAACAGTGATATTATTTACTTGCTCAACATATCAAAGCTTCTAAAATAGTCATAATTAATCCAATATGGAAAAGGGTTTGACGGTGTTAGAATGGAATTAAAAGAAACTACTGTAAAGGAATTAAGTCATCAGTCGCCGGTTCTATCTCACGTGGCAAAGCCTGTTACCGTTCTTGCAACAAGCGAAACGACTCTCGCCAGTGGTAAACCAATTTACGACAGTCTCTATGCATAGAACATCCGCGATAAATATCAAAGAGCTACCCGAATGGAACTTGACAATGGCGGGTAAGTCAGTCCCAACAATTCCGTTTGTGAACGGGAATGGGTGACCGCAGCTTGTCCGGCCCTCATCCGCGGCACCGCATCAAAGAAGGGTTTAGTTCTGCTGGCGTTGTGATGACATAAGCCACCCTGCTGCGAGACAGACGCCCGCCACGACGTTCGCGGCATTTTGGTTTATTCATTATTTTAAGAGCATGTGTTAGTATTTTTTTTACTAAATCAGCCTTACTTAATCAGTAATATTTTATCTCAAAAATATATTAAATTGTATTGAAAATAGTTTGGATCGTTTCCACAATAAACGTTTTAAAATAAAGACATTGATATCTTGTGCTTTTTGTAGAACTGTTTGGTTCAGCAGCGGTCAAGGCGGCAGCCTGTTACTGAGTCATTAACTCGAACCTGACGATCTTTTTTACTTATGTATGTGGTTGTTACAGGAAGCAGTAATTATTAGCTAATGTATTAAAGCAAATATGATGATAATTGCTTTTTTTACTTCTTCATTATATGTTAACAATGGGACGATATATTTATAAAATGTTTATTTCTTAAATGTATTTTGCATTTGTATATGCATGTTTTTACCCAGTTTGTGACTTTATTTTCCACCCCGATTGAGGCACATTTTGTTAAATTATGCAGGATATAAATTAAACAAATCTTTTTTATAGCTAAATGTTCATGCTATCTCTTATTGATGCTTGTGAAATATTACTTGATGTATTATATTATTTATTGGATTAAAAATTTTAAAAAGAAACTTCGGCATCTATTTCAAACTTTGAAAAAATAACTGTTTCTAACAATTTTAAACCTTTAATTTTAAACCTAATTCAGGCCTGATTTTTTAGACATTGGCTTCATCATTTTTATAGCTAAATGTTCATGCGATCTCTTATTGATGCTTGTCATACTAATCTACAAGAATGAATCAATTAGAGGAAGTCACGATCTTACAACCATTAAATTCTTTATGCCAACGTTCTACAGTAGCCAAGGATAGAACTTGACCAAAAGTTGAGGTAATAATAATGTTTATGAGTAAATTAACGAGAGTTAAGTAACTGTAGACAACATAAGATGTGTTTCTGTAATGATTCAAGAACTTAATATTCTAATTGGAAACATCAGATCAAACGTAACAGCAGTCAGAATTGCCAAGGCTCAAATATACATAGCAACCCTCGTACATCAAATAAAAATAATTATATATATATATATATATATATATATATATATATATATATATATATATGTATATATATATATATATATATATATATATATATATATATATATATATATATATATATATATTGTACTTAATTATCAACATATTCAGGCTTTCATTTCTTGCACAAAATACCCCCAAATTTCCTAACTAGGGTGCTAAAAATTTAATACTTACCAAATATTAGACTATTTAACTGTTTTTGATGTCTTTTTTTTGAGTTAATTGTAGTGTAATATCTGCAGCTTCTCTTGTAATTATATAAGACTTTGAATAAAATTAAGCTTCAAAACTAAAAGTTATGTTATTTATTCTACACCTTCTTTAAAGCTTCCAATAACTGAACTTTTCAAGGGTGAAACTGCGTTTTCTTCAATAATAAAATTACCTACTTGCAACATTTTTTTTTACATTGAGATTGTAAGTAGAGGTCTGTTTTACGGAACTTCTTTATTCACTTAAAAAATAATACTTGGTGTATCTAATCTAAATAGTTATCTTAAAAACAAAACAAAACGGAAAACTGCAGCATATGAATCCCAGACAAAAGATGTATATAATAGTTTTAAATAATTTGATTATTAACTAAACAATCTGAGAAAAAAATCTTATAAAATATATTTTTTAATATAATCTAATTTTTTAAAAAAATTCATTATTACTGAATTTCTGAACACTGTATTTATCGCGAATAGTGTATATTTTTATGGAAAAACAGCAAAACGAAAAAGTTAGTAATTCATACGTCACAAACACAGCTATCTTAGAATATCCATAGTCAGCATACTTGAAAGTTCACCGATTTTCTTTACCTCATTCAACTTTCTCATTTTAGTGCTAGTGCCCTTGCGTATTTTTATGAGAATAGTAGTTAACTATTATTTTAAAGTTAATTATATGTTTACATTATTATACAATTAACTTATATAATTATCTATTGCTATGTAGAGTAGAATTAGTGGCAGGGATTCTGCATTGAATTAGATCAGGGATTATGTCCAGCATAACCAAAGTGAAAAGTCGGTGAAAAAAATGTCATGTATGCTGTATTAGTCGCGCTATATTACATCTACCTTCTGAATAAATGAAAGGATATATGTGATCGGTGTCTCGACCCAGCAGCTTAGAGCTATGTTAAAATTATTTTTGAGCATCATTGTATCGTCGTCCATTAGTTTGCCTTTGATGAGTGCGAACAGGTTTCGCGTGTTTGTGTCCCTAACTTCTACCGCTGAGCAAATGTGTTACTGCAATCCAGCTTTGGCGACTCTACCCCTTCTATTGAAAACGTCTGTTCAAATTCCACCACAACAGTCATCGGATTTACGCCTTATGCAGAAAATTAGACATAATACTCAAGCGTATTTGGTCTTAACTAACCTAAGGGCTAATAGCGAGTCTTCCAGGCCTATTTTACATTCTTATCGGTAGATAACAAAAATAAACTCGTATGCGAAGAGAAGAATCAGCGTCGCCTTAACCACTGTATAAGCTAAGCTAAAAACTATTTAAAAATTGAATATAATGCCTTTGAAATGGGTGATTTGTACGGCACGAGAATAATAAGGTATACTACATATTTATAGGTTTTATTGAGAATGGATTGCTGAATGAGAAAACTAAGCACATCCGCCATATAGTCCAGATATTTTTCCATGCGATTATTACTTGTTTTTATCACTTTCAGGTTTTATAATCTTTTATTCAGAATGCTCCACACTTAGTTTAAACATTATTAATTATATAGAAAGTTGTTTCAATTACAGATGTTTTTTAAAGAATGCTACACTTATATATGAGAATTATAACACTGTCTTATTTATGGGTCACTATCACACCTGATGCACAGCAGTGCATCATTATGATGGAGGGCCGAAAGGGACCGAAGCTACTGTTAAAACTTATAATTAGCAGCGGTGTGCTGTTCTGTAGATGCTTTATTTCAAAGTAGGGTGCAACGTAAGCAAATTATTGCACTTCTAAATTAATGTTGCATCGTAAATGTTTATTACCGATGGTCATATCCAAGCGTTATTTCTTAACATGTGATCCATTTTACAGATTGCGATACAAAATGCCGATCTATCTACATTAATGCATTATTAAAATCATGAAAACGTGAAATATTACTTGATGTATTATATTATTTATTGGATTAAAAATTTTAAAAAGAAACTTCGGCATCTATTTCAAACTTTGAAAAAATAACTGTTTCTAACAATTTTAAACCTTTAATTTTAAACCTAATTCAGGCCTGATTTTTTAGACATTGGCTTCATCATGTGACTGTTTTCTAACTTTGACAGTTAACACAGGGCGGAACAAAAAAGTTGTTTGAGTATTTTCAACTGACTGCTATTTGACTGATTTGGTACACTAAAAATGAAACAAATATGAAAAAAATATCCAGGACCTCATAAGTCTGTGGTACGATCCACCACGATGATGATCTATGGTGATTTTTTTTATATATTTGTCTAAAATATTCCTTAAAGCAGTTCTGTTTCGCAACGGCGATTTTCATACTTCCATTCCTGTAGGTTATTTCGTACACCCCAAAGAGACTTAACAGAGCATGATAAGTATGATACAACAAGCTTGATTTTCCAAATTTCCTTGTTTTCTGTGTCTATGGGAAAACACAGACTGAACAAATCATTGGACTAAATACAGTTGATCGTCCAGGGAGTCTAATAAACAATAGTATCTCCACGTAAAGTTACTCTAGCACCCCAGCATATACAGTTGTAGATGAGCAAAGGTGAAGGAAGGTGTTTTCGCAGGCCCAGTCATTAAAAGGATTATGACTGACTTACCATTCATCACGAGCATGACAAATCCTAACAAAGAAGGGTGAAATGACTTTTAAGGGGGGTGTAGAGACATTTTTGGGCAATCATAAATATATTAACAATAAAAAGATCGAGCGTTACACACTTTAGGTTGCCTAATATGTCTAAAAGTTTAATTTCTTCAATTCCACTTTTTCCTAAAAATTTGGGAGATGCAAGCGACACATAAGGTGAACGACTTTACCAAAACATCAAAGAAACGGAGAAAAGATAGCAAGGAATATTATAGGTCTCAATGATACCAGACTAGTTTTAGGAACCTAACGGAGACTTTTAAATGATGAATCATGAATCATCTCATTTAAGGTCATCATGACCATGACTGATATGATAGATGTAACAAGCGTTACGTCCTATGACAATAAGTTAATTATTTTTGGATTCAGTACGTTCAAAACCATCACAAAAAAGATAAATCACAAAACCTAAACAGATCTTCCTGGTAATTTATTTCAAGTGTAACAATGCCTCCATTTTATCATTCTGCTTATTTGTGAACAAGATGACGTTTGAAAACCTTGCACTCAGTGCCACATTCAATTAGGACACAAAACCCACTCTAATACACAATAAAGATGGCCTACTATAGTTGGTTTAATTTTTCCACTATACGCTGGCAAAACCATGATTTCAATACAGTAGAAGTTTACTTTATTATGAAAGTTTTACAAATGGAGCAAGGTCAGAGTTATACTGTCGATGTATTAAAATTTCTCAATCAATTTCCCTCAATATTTCTCGTACCTTCAAATATGGTGAATTTATAATCTAGTATTGTAATAGGTACCTAAATATAACATCTTCTTCAATCACATGTATTGTTGCCATCAGAAAGTTGAATTACTAGCTAATTAGGTTAGAGCTACTCAGGATGGGCCGGTAAGTTCTTTCCAGATATTTTTAATACTTTATTGCAGTATGTGATCCAATTTTGATCGCTCGTAAATATACGATTTAAAAATTGTTTTTTAGATTTTCTATCGTTTTTGCAGTGATTCACAAACGGAAACTGGGTCTATCAAATATTTTAAGTAAATCATATCGAACATCCTTTACTATACAATTTTATGTAAATGCTTTAAAATCTGTTTTTTTTTTGGTCAAATTTAAAAAATTTTCATTAGCCATATGTCGATTGTGATAAAGAATCTGCATATGACGAAAATGATATTCGAGTTTTTTTGTTCTTTTATTATTAGGCTTCTAATAAACGGATTGAACGAATAACACTACTTTTTGTCTAATGTATTCTATGATTTTCTGCATATATAATTTGATTGAATAAGGCTTTCTATCTATTTATTAGGAAAATTGAATTTTTTATTTTCGACCAATATATATTCTACTTGGTGTGGTTTAAGTAGTAAAAAACTTGTTATTTTAACATTATATTGATAAAAATGTGATCCGGAAAAAAAATATGGACCACTAATTACAAACATGAGATGTTAAGAACCTGTAAATCAGCAAAGCTGAACAATTTTCTTCAAGGGCAATTCTGTGAATTAAACAAAATGCAGAATTAAACCTCATTAAGAATTAAATGATTTTTAAATTAATTAAAAGATAATTTTTTAATAGTTAAAATTATTCTATAAATCTATAAAACAATTAATGATATATTTTAGTGAAGAAAAGCTGTTTTAGGTACTTTTTCAAAAGTTTCTCACAACGTAATTTATTGACCCGATTTAATAGAATTACAATTTAGATTCGAAATGATTATCATTTAATTAAAAACAATTAAAATATCAGCCACGTTTTTGAAATCGAAACAAATGCCATTGATCTCACCTTTTTTGACTCCTCTCCAAATTTTCTCTTTCGTCTACCTCCCCCTTTGCTTCCATCTTCCCAAGCGTCGTTTAGGTAATCCGACGCCAACGGGCGACGCCTATATAATTGCTCCGGGTTTTCAATTAACGGCCTCAACAAATCAAACCGTTTTAGGAGCGATCCAGGCAACGTTCCACTGCCTTTATGTTCTTCAATCCTCTGAAATATAGTCGCGCGGAACTGCTGAATACAAAGAAAAGGTAATTGGACGGATAAAAATTATTGGCAACGGTTTAGGGCCCTTTTAACGGCCCGGGATGGCATTTTATTGGTTGAAAATGGCTTAGTATCGAAAGGTATAGCGCAACATTCCGTTCGATGCAAATTTTGGGATACGTGATATTGTTCTAGATTAACTTTCTTTAATTTGGTTGATTTACTTTAGCTTATTCTTAATATCTACACATAGTATAAAACAAAGTCGCCTTTGCTGTCCCTATATCCCTATGTGCGCTTAAATCTTTAAAACTACGCAACGGATTTTGATGCGTTTTTTTTCAATATATAGAGTGATTCAAGAGGAAGGTTTATATGTATAATACATGCATAATATACTAAGGCAACATTGCTAATTTTAGAGGTTTCTAACGTGATGTCGTAAATTAACCTATTTTTTTAGGATTATTTAGCAATTAGCAAAAACGCTGCCTAACCCTACGAGTTAGATCAAATTAATGTACTACAGTATTATACACCATAAAAAAGTCTACAAAAAAGTCCGGGATGGTATATGTTTATCTTTTAGGGATAACCCACATTAACCATTTTTATTGTTTACTTTTTACGTGAGAAAATGGCTTATTTACGAAGCTATTTTAAGCAATACGGCATTAATCCTTATCGAATTAAGTACCTTAAATACAGTGTGCAATTAATATAGATCAATATGGTTCTTTACAGCATGTAAATTAAACAAATATTTTCGGAGATATTACAAATTTAAAATTTGCGTTTAAAAATGTGTAATGTAATAAAAATTGTATGAATTTAGATATTCCAAAGGTAGCAGGAAATCTTCATAGTAAGTATAGGGGAAGACGAATTGTTTTACTCCAAATTTAATGCGTGCAGGCCAAGGGCAGTAATGAATGAACCAAAAATACTGGATCGATTTTAATCATGTTTTCATTGAGTGACATAGGCATATATATTTTATGCCCGTGCAAAGTCAGAGCGGGCCGCTATGTTTTTATATACAACGTTCATATTTTTTCTGTAGTGTATTTAATTTAGTATCAGCATTGCTCCCGTGCGAAGCCGGGGCGGGTCGCTAGTTAATAATATTGTGATCTATAATATTAAGATAATAAGATTTTATTTGGAAATATATCACTTAATATATTCCGAACAAAGTTTGAGGGAAAACATAAAAGGGTAAGTTAATTTGGTTATTGATTTTTTAACGTAAACGTAGCTCTCCGTCGACTTTTATTACCAAATACTTTGCTATGAATTACATAGCTATGTATGTGTACTATAGAAATACCCAATTTTGTACAGTTAATATTAATTTTGTTTAATTTTTTTTATTAATTATATTTTACATTAGATATTCATAGTGGAACCATAATTTACAAATCAATGTGTTACTACTCCTCTGTTGTACTTGCATTATTAGCTAAGTAAGGCGAGTACGGCACTAATACATACTATTTTCAAAAATTAAAATAGAACTAATCTCCTTAAGCTAAAGTTAAGAATACACTAAACAAGCTCATGTGGTCTAGGTCCCTTCAATCTTCTGATTTCTTGCGTGTTGTCCAGTAGCTGTATTGCTTTCACGTTGCTGTGATTTAGCAACTTTATCTCATGTTTTAAGGCGAAATCTTGGATCGCTTCGTATACCCATTTGATTTCGAGGTCATTATGCAGCTCTTTGTTAGTTACGTAGCGATAAGCATTGGAAATTAATCGCGGAACTTTATTTTGGATGCGTTGAATTACTAGATGGTTTGATGTATTAGTGTAACCCGATATTTTCACCCCATAAGTTCAAATTGTCTATATGATATGTCTTTGATTTTAGTTCAAGTTGAGAATATCTTCCGACTAATGAGTATAGTTGTTTGACTTTGAATCTAATCTGCTCTGCTATTTGTCCAACATGATATTTTCGATTTAACCTACCGTCTAGATGTATTACGAGATTAGCTGATTCTGCTTGAGGAATCGGGCTTCCGTCAAGTGATATAAATAGAGTTTTGTCATTTTGCCATAACGCAAAATTAATATGGACAGATTTGGAGCTATTAAGTTGTATTTCGAGTAGAATATGTCACAATAGTTTATAACAATTTATGAATATCGCGAATGTGTTTGAATTCATTCTCATGCTTTTTTCAACTCTGGTCTCCAAGTTATTGGCCAAATGATTTTGTTCGCTTTGCGTTTACCTTAATCCCTTATCATAAGGAATGAATCATTGTAAGTAATTTTGTAATATTTTGATGCCCTTTTCTCCAATATTAGACTATTGTTAATATTTCTCTAGTTTGTATGCTAATTATTTCATTTTCGAAGCCTACAACATCGTTTTTATTTCCCTTATTTATGTTGTCTATTTCCCTTGTTTTATGCAAATCTTGAATTTGTTCTTGTACTTTTCTTGGCTTTCTATTAACATGTTTACTATTATTCTTCTCTTGCCCTTTTTGGTTACCGAGTCTTCTGTCCGAGATTATCCGGGAATGTTTTCATCGATTTCTTTATCCAGCTTTCTTTGTTTTCTCTTTTACTGTGTTATTAGCTTACGTTGATGGCGATTTTGAGCATCTTGGCCTTTATATCCTTCCCACATTTTGTAAGTTTTTGGATATTCATGTAGATTTTGTTATCAGCATAAAAACGATTGGTTTATTATTTTTGTCCTGATGTCATGTGTTCCCTATTTTTTACTATTACTTTTATCCCTATTTTTTACTATTACTTTTATCTATTTCGTCCTTGTTAAGTCTACTCTATTTTTTTTATAAATTCCTTGATTATCTTTTTTAATTTGTGAGTATCTATGTGTACAGGTTTTAAATCCCGTAATTAGGACTTCTCGAATATTACACTCTTATCTATGAAAAATGTCCATTGCGTACAATATACAACCATGCCCCGGCGGGATTCTAACCCTTAACTATGGCATCAGTAGGAGACCGAACTGCCTTAACCAATGCGATTACCAAGCTGGATAGATTTGGTATCCTGTCTTATGTTGTTATCTGTCTTCACAGTTGATAGTTAATATTAAAATAAAATAGAGAACATAAATAGTTTTTATAACTTTTTTATCATTGATATTTTCATAATATATATTATTGTAGGAAACCCTTTTCTGCTATTAATTTCAATATTTCCTTATTATGTTCATTATGGTCCTGTCTTCTTTGATATAATGGGCTGAATTTGACAGGTTTTTCGGCTTCTTCACCTTCTTTAGTTTGGTTTTGGAATTATAATATGCCTTATTTATTAATATTTCGTCTAATAATTACATAATATATTTTTAAATTTTTATTGCCTTTAGTTATTCATAATTTACTGTTTTAATAACAACATATATACTCTTCACCACTTTGTTCTTTCCTTTGAATTTCCTTAGTGACTATAATTGTAAATAGCGATAAAAATTTTACACAATTTATTATTTCTCCGGATCTGGTATCAATTAATTTTGCTTCTTTCTACCTTTTCCTTACTATACTTCTTTATACTTAACTGATATATAGAGTAGGTAAACGATTTTTTGCTTAAGACTTAATAAACATAATTTTCTTCGTTGTATCTAACAAGTAGGAAATTTAAGCTAAATCAAAAAACATTTCATCGGTATTAACGAATTTACCAATAAACTGAGCCTCCAATATTCAATATATTAAAATTTTTTTTGTAAAATACAAAATTGGTTTCGTTGTATATCTTTATGTAAGAGATGCTAGTCAAATGAGTTTACATCTTCGTCATCTTCGTCATATTTTTCATCGCATCAACAGCTTTGAGACTAACAATAATTTAATTTAATTAATTTAATAATAATGATTTAATAACAACTATTTGTTTTGTATGGTCATAGAGCATTTTTAATTTTATGTAACAGTGATCTATGTTACAGTGAACTCAATGGACAAAGTAAACGACAAATATAGCAAAATGGCGTGTATTTATAGTCAGTTACATATATGAATGACATTTCAAACATATATTTTTTAAACTTCATTAGGTAGATAAAAGTAAGTAGTCCAGTTACATTTTTCGTGATTTCTAATTATCTAGAAAGCTAGTCCGGTCTGACACATAATGCCGAAATGACACATTAGGTTGTTAGCGCAGGCAAGACGAGTCATATAAATAACAAAGTTTAGACGTGCTTATTTCATTAAAGGCCACTTTGGCCCATAACTCACTATTATGTAAGTTTGAGGAGGTCTAAAGGGACGGTCGGACAACAAATTTCGACTATCTAGATGCGAAGTGTTGATTCAGGACACATCCCGAAAGTAGCAGGAATGTCCCATAAATCAGAACCGTCGACATTGGCGTAGGACCAGCGCGTAAATCTACCTAGGTAGAGGGTAATTTTTTTACCGATTGTGTGATAAACAGTCATCGTGTTCTATTAAATCTTGATAATGTAAAACTCGGTTTGTCTTATCAATCTAGTTCTTTGAGTTCGTTGAGTTAACATGTATTTTGTTGGGTTGTGTATAATTAACAGGTTTTACCGTGAACTTTTAAGGAGTTTGAAATACGAGTAAAAGTTAGTTATGAATTAACTAAATAAATGAAAAAGTAGACTTCATAATAAAATTGAGAATATAATTATTAATAACAAATGAAATCAAATAAAAAATAAATGGTAGACTGCTTTATAGTTTTACTTGCTTCACTGTCGACGAGGTGTTCTTTGTGATCCCCCTTTGGTCGTATGTCGATAAATTTATCTAAAGCAGATGCTATGAGGGTTAAAAATCAGAAGTACTTGATAAAGACGTCAAGTAGTATTTTACAAGAGGCTAACATGTAATGATAATATCAGTTATGAAAAATCAGGAAATATTTCAAAATAGGAAAATAATATTGTTTAATTTGTTTTGTTGATTTCTATACCAAAAGTCTGTATTATAATGTGAATATTAACGATTATTTTAAATAACTTATATTTTGTTATAGAAACATTATAGCTCTATATTCATCTTTGTTTCATCAAGAACTGAATTTTTTTCTTGAAATATAAAAATTTAAGACAATAATAAATACTATGCTAGAGGAAGGTATTTAAATTAGATTAACTAGTACCCCTACAAAATATTTATAATATTTATACTATATATTTATTAAAAATATTTATACTATTATATATGTATATATATATATATATATATACATATATACATATATATGTATATATATATATATATATATATATATATATATATATATACATAGATTAGTTATTCATCGGATTAATTATTTTATATTAATTATTATTATTATTCATTATAATTTAATAAGTAAGTTAATAAGTAACTTAAAACTTATTATTAAAAGTTTATTAAAATTGACTTGGGGAACCAATAAATCTCTTATAATAATAACAAACCTTTTAACATATAATCCTTTAAATATTTGCTTTTGTCACGAAGCATATCAAATAAGGATTTTGTATTAGCAGTTTTTACTCAAAAGCAACACATTTTGACTACCTTTTACGACTTTTGTCCTGCTATCATTACTGTCAATAACTTTTAATAGTATTCTACTGATAATGAACTATTGAATGTGGTCTTTTTGGCCTAGCCGTCAATTTCCATTATATAGAGTTTTAATTAATTTTGATACTGTTATTCTATATGCCCTATTCGGTAGTTTAAAATAATTTAAAATAAGTTTGTTGGTTTTGCTTAATATTCTACAAAATTACCATTAATGATATGTGCATTCAAATAATAGTAAAATCCGAAAATGGGTGGGTCTATTTCTTAACGTGAATTAATTTTAATTAAGTACTTTAAGTATTTTAATTTTATTAAGTACTTTGTCAGTTAATTCTATAGATGTGTGTAATTACAATGAGTAACTTAAAGTATATTCTGTTCCTTTACTATGTCTCAACGTTTTGACTAAGCTACTGCTTCTTAAATGTTCTGTTTGCTTATGCCTTGTATTTATTTACTAATTAAAACACATATTCAATTCAAATGATTCAGTGTAATAAGGTCTGTTAATTATTGTTTTTATTATTTGAACTATATTTATTGTTTCCTAATAATAGTAGTAGTAGAAGAAGTATAATAGTAGAAAATAATTTTTCAAACATTTGAGATTGTAGAAGCTAATTTGTGGCTCGTCAAGTCATTATCTTTTTAGCAACTGCACTATTGCTTAACGTAGTCACATAAATTACCTGCTGGATAGGGCAAAAATATCGCAGTCTAGTTCCTTGAACCATTTCAATCCGAAAAAATCGAAATTAGTAAAAACATCCATAGCCTACTACAGTTTAGATGGACGCTTCATAGTTCAGGAGCTAATTGAAATTGTCTGAAATAGCCAAGGACTCTGAAGTCCACAAAACCAAAGGGAATACTAAAGCATAGAAAACCAATCAAAAGCCTATAGAAAACAACAAAAGAAAACTACCAGGCTAATGTACAACTGTTACCCACAAATAATTTTGTCAATCAACTATAGCTGATAGGGTAATGGAGGCTCTTTTTGATAAAAATAAAATACTTAGTAAATAATTGATTCTTCATAATTAATCAGGGAGAATGTTCCATTGCTCCACCAATACGCTGTTTGTGTGCCGCAGGACGTCGCCACAGCCACAGGGAAATCTCGCCACAGTTGTCGATTCTGTGAGACACCCTGAGTTTCTATCGTGGACGATTCTTTTCTTAATCCACATTTTTATGGATCTCTTCGTTGCGTCTTCCACCCAAAAGGATGATTTCTCCAGAGAAGTCTGTGAGGAATCCGTTCACCTTTCATTCAACGGACATATTCAAGCCATTGTAAACTACGTCATTGAATTTGTTCTTGAACTGTGCACTAATTTGCCTATCTTAAAAGAATGACTACATTTCTAATACGATTTCGGAGAAAACATGTCGAATTTGCCTTAAGAATCACGAATGTCAGACATTAAGAGTGTCCAAGTCTGAGTTAGTCTTAATACAGAAGGAGCGGTAAAATAACGCACCCTTGAACTTTAATAGATAATTAATAGTCTGTTTTAAACTCTACACGTTTTATAACTTAGATTCATATGATAATATGAAATAACTTATATGTAACGTTAACAGCTATGAAAATATCATATTTTGACGTCTTCAGATCACACTGTGAAAACGAGAAATTCACGAGCTATAACCTACCAACCGGCTAATTTGCTCAGCTCGCCTTCTACATGCACATCATCGCTGAATGCCCCGCGCGCCCCACCACTTTGGCCCATTACACCCCACTTTATTTCAGCCAACCGAGCAGAAGACTGTTATAACTTACCTTTGTTAATGGTAAGAACGCCTGTAACAGTTGTAGCGCCACATTTTGAATATTAATTTTCTCTGTTAAGTACACTTAGCATAATTGTTATAATTTTAAATTATCGCAGAGACATAACGATAAACAAGACGGGTTAGGGGCGGATAGGGCGGCAGAGACGGCGCTTATCTTGTTTAGGTTACGATTATTGGCGGTTTTTATTGCGCAGGGGGCGTTAGTTGCACGTTAGACGACGATTTAAAGGGGGTAGACCGGGTGAAGACCAGGCATGGTTTGTTTATTTTAATGGAAAATTAACGTAAAGTGTGCTGTAGATTCTTGAAAAACAAAAAGAAACCCAAAGAGATGCTTTAACGTTATTGTTAAGGAGACACGTTTTCTTGTTGTTGCCTTTTGTTTACGGAATTAATCCAATATTTTAATTATACGAAAATATTCAATGCGGAAATGTAGAGGCGTGTTTAAAAATAATTCAATAATAAACATTTTAAAGAAATAACACTAATTATGTTTTATTTTACATCACTAGTAAATTATATAATCCATTATAAAGTAATTTAATCTAAATGAATGTAGTGTTTCGCGAACATACTCTACCCATTAGAAATTTCACTGCCACTACTCTGTTACCTTACGTGAAATCTAAATTTACTCTATAAAGATAACCTCACAGTTCAGAGTTTAGGACCGCTTAAATACTAAGCAAATTTTGAAATTTTTTAAATGAAAGTCTTATGTAAAAATTCTGATAGTTTTGTAGCCGCAGTGGTCTACTTCTGGAATGACAAAAACCTATATAGTAATCATATATCCATGAATGTAGCTCTTATTGGGCTTTAATTCCAACAGTTCTGTTGGATACATTTTACTATAACATGCATAAGCATAACTACCGACATGGCGGTTCATTCCTAGTCTGACGTTCAGAAGGATGTGACACGTGATGTTTATATACGTGATAATATTTATTCACGATAATATAACTCATAATACTTAAGGTACCAGTGAAAAAAACATTTTGAGCTATAGTGAGAAAATAACATGTTGTAAAAACTTTTTAAAACTATTTAACTTACAGTTCGTGGAAAAAATCAAAAATCAATCATTTAGAACACAAATTATTGCGATCAGATCTTACTTGGGATCACTTAAATTCGTTTTTCTTACTTCTGGAACAATGAAGAATAAACTATGTTGACTGTTTAATACCCTATACTACTTGTAAGTATTGAAGTTTTATTATTTTGTTTATGTAATTTCATCTGTAGTAATGATATCTGTATGTTTTAATATTTTAATGTTTTATGCAATATATTTCCATTTTTATCTGCTAAAGTCGTTAATTCACAATCAAGCCAAGCAATAATCACATCAATGTTAAAGGATATTACAATATACATCATTCTAAATGAAGAAACATATACTAAAATACAGATTTATTCTTATAGACGTATATATTATTTTAACTATTTTATCTGTAAACAAATACAATATGCTCAAAATGTGTATAAACATAAGATATATTTATTCTCAACTCGCATTCTTTGAATAAGTGCCGCTAGTTAAACAGTTCGAATTTCTACAAAATTATACAGATATGTCAAACATTTATAAATACAAACAATTTTCAACCTTCAGGAAAATTTTTAAAATTCAATTTTGTTTCTAAAATATTTTTTAAGCAATCCAAATGTTAGTATTGGAAAAGTACAATATTTTATATAACAGTTTACACCTTCCCTTCTTGATATTGATATAGGCATCATAATGCAGAAGACTAATTTACTAATTAGAATAATATTACTATTTTAGCAAATTTATCTAAGATTAATGTAAGCATCATTCATCATCAATGATGTAAACATCATCAAGGAATTCATATTTCAGCTATCAGTTTTCAACCTGATTTGAACAAGGATCTTCAATGACTAAACATGTCGGAAATAAATTTAATTGTTCAAATTGTTATTTTCGTTAGTTAGCAAAAGCTCCAAGCAATATAATATGCTACACAATTTGGGAATATTTTTATTAGGGGTCTAAAATAATACCGAAAAAGAAGTTAAGATAGGATGTCCATATCACAATCTACTTTCCACTTTAGCATTGGTCATCAGTTGAAAATCTCACCAGTTAATTAAAACCAATTGTGCGTAATCACAAGTAATCATGCAGTAATTAAATAATAAAAAAATTAAGAGATTTAAAATTACTCATGGTCTACCTTGTGTCGATTGTTATTGAGAATAGAGATCACTTGACTAGGTTATAAATGCTTCATAATGACGTCAATAATATAAATTTTATACGAGAATATTTTTGCTATTCGTTTTGAACTTCATGCAAAGCCTGTTTGATTGAGTGCGTCTGTCACATGTTCTGTTACTCGTTTTAGTTTTATGTGTTAATTCTAGAAGTTTATCATGGCAACGTTCTAATTTAATAAACTATGTAAGAAATTCTATCTAGCTTTCAGGAATTGTATTCTAAAACGATAAGTAAAAAACTTGACGTCCTAGAATTTAGAACCAAGTTAACTAAGTAAACATAAAATAAGCTTACAGTGCAATTGAAAATAATCCAATACAACCTCATAAACTAAAATAATGTTCATTTTATAAAATCTATTGCAATGAGAGAACATTTAATGATGAAGTAGGATGTTTTGCCCCACTAGCTATGTTCGTCGAATATTGCTCCTTTTGGCTACTGATTGTTCCAATGGAAGCAAAATGATATGTATTCCATAACGTTAACATCTATGCATATCTTTGGTAAAAAGCGAATATGGACTCTTATTAGCTTGAACAACTCTTTGACTTGGATGAAGATATTGTTCCAAATTGAATTTAATAAGTGCCCAAGAATTAACAAAAATTTTATTTGCTTTATATCATATCAAATTATTTCAGTTTACGTATTTTGCTACATTTTAAGGATAAAAAAGGCTCCATTATTCAATAATTCGATAACAATACTTATTAACAATACAATCGATAACTTCAATAATTGTTTATTTTTTAAAGCAGAGCCTATATATGCTGCCCAAACGATAGAAAGTAATAACACATATTGTACTAATTTTTCTGCATAACGATTGATAAGTAGTCAGAATGTATCTCTATACTTCACATAAATTTCAGCTTCTTTATCTAAAATCCCAAATATAAGATTTCAAATAACTATAGCTATTAACATTTATAATGTTTTAACTTAGTCTTTGTAGTTTAAACTGAATTTGTTAAATTATCTTCACTACTTCACATATCAGTAATGATAAATTGTTGATTAGAGTTTTATACAATCCATATATTTACAGACACAAATGTTCTCAATTATTTATCTTATTTGTTTGTTGCACGTAGTTTGGAGTTTTCCGTCCTTAATCAAATTCGTGTTAGTTCAGTTAAATAAAAACTAAAACCGGTACACCATTTTCATCATATTTTTTTAATAATCACATATTTAATTCCCAAATAGGGCAAATGCAGCGAAAGTTCAAAGAAATATATGTGGTGTCTATTCAGAAAAGTATTTGAGTGAGCGCCGGTATCACTATAGATTTGCTGCTGTTTGGCTACTGATTGTTCCAATGGAAGCAATACGATATGTATTCCATAACATTAACATGTATGCATATCTTTGGTAAAAAGCGAATATGGACTCTTATTAGCTTGAACGACTCTTTGACTTGGACGAAGATATTGTTCCAAATAGAATTTAATAAGTGCCCAAGAATTAACAAAATTTTTATTTGCTTTATATCACATCATATTATTTTAGTTTACGTATTTTGCTAGATTTTAAGGATAAAAAAAGGCTCCATTATTCAATAATTCGATAACAATACTTATTAACAATACAATCGATAACTTCAATAATTGTTTATTTTTTAAGGCAGAGCCTATATATGCTGCCCAAACGATAGAAAGTAATAATACATATTGTACTAATTTTTCTGGATAACGATTGATAAGTAGTCAGAATGTATCTCTATACTTCACATAAATTTCAGCTTCTTTATCTAAAATTCCAAATATAAGATTTCAAATAACTATAGCTATTAACATTTATAAAGTTTTAAGTTAGTCTTTGTAGTTTAAACTGAATTTGTTAAATTAACTTCACTACTTCACATATCAGTAATGATAAATTGTTGATTAGAGTTTTATACAATTCATATATTTACAGACACAAATGTTCTCAATTATTTATCTTATTTGTTTGTTGCACGTAGTTTGGAGTTTTCCGTCCTTAACCAAATTCGTGTTAGTTCAGTTAAATCAAAATTAAAACCGGTACACCATTTTCATCATATTTTTTTAATAATCACATATCTAATTCCCAAATGGGGCAAATGCAGCGAAAGTTCAAAGAAATATATGTGGTGTCTATTCAGAAAAGTATTTGAGTGAGCGCCGGTATCACTATAGATTTGCTTCTGTTTGGCTACTGATTGTTCCAATGGAAGCAATACGAGATGTATTCCATAACATTAACATGTATGCATATCTTTGGTAAAAAGCGAATATGGACTCTTATTAGCTTGAACGACTCTTTGACTTGGAAGAAGATATTGTTCCAAATTGAATTTAATAAGTGCCCAAGAATTAACAAAAATTTTATTTGCTTTATATCACATCATATTATTTTAGGTTACGTATTTTGCTATATTTTAAGGACAAAAAAAATTATATGTTTTGTAATACAAGGCTTTATTATGAATCTCGGTTCAGATTTTTCTTCAGTTTTAATTACATTGTTATGATTTAACTATGTTACTACTTGTTTATTTTCTAAAAAATATTCATCCAGAACAAAGGATGAAACTAAAAAATACCATCACCGTATTTTCATTCATCAGCGCCGAGCATTTATACATTTTATCTGCCCTTCTTCCCCACCCATCTTTGAGTCTCCGCTCCTGTCTAATTGCCACTCACTCGGACATCCGGGACAGATCTCTTGCTGAGGTCCGGCATCGTTGTCCGTTGTTGTCTTCACAAAGGGCCCGTCAGGACGGATCCTTTGTACGCTACGTCACGAAGAGGACAAGTCCATTGTCTCTTGCAAGAAGCTTCCAACATAATACTATTAATTAATTAGATCCGGCTTTAAAACAATTTCTGCCTGCTGCCGACACTACTTGTCATTCTCTTAAATGGTTTGAGCATATAGGTTCATTTCACAGAGGATTTATTAAATTACAAAAGAGAATAAATAAAACGAACAAAAACTACCATATTCATTATACAAAAGGAAAATAAATGAACTTATATATATATATATATATATATATATATATATATATATATATATATATATATATATATATATATATAAACAGCAGTTAGAAATTATGGCCAGACATTATTTATAAGTTATAAAGTAGTAATAGTTACAATTATATAAATTATATTCATAAAATTATATGTAATAAATATATTATTAATTTTGAAACAAACAAGAACTATATATAAGAAAAATAAAGATTAATTTGAAAATATATTATTTAATAACAATTTAATTTGCTAACTATAATTTTGCTAGTTTTGCTCATTATGCTTCATATTTTATTAGTTATATTTTAGAGTTACCTTTTTCCAATTAAAAGCTTTTCTGGACATGACCTATTACTTAACATGACATTAGATTCACGATATTCGACTTTAAGTCTAAAGTCTCACATTGTATACATTTACTATGGGAAATCTTAATTATAACCCATATAACATTACTAAAATATAAAATAGATTCACACTCGGAATTCGAATACGGAGACCGTCAAATTGTGTTGGGTCTTTTAGATTTTTTTGAACAATTTTCAGTAAAGGAAACATAAGATATTAATTAGAATAATAAACGGAGAAGCTAAAAATCGGCTAAATTATTCGATAACTTCAATAATTGTTTATTTTTTAAGGCAGAGCCTATATATGCTGCCCAAACGATGGACAGTAATAATATATATTGTACTAATTTTTCTGGATAACGATTGATAAGTAGTCAGAATGTATCTCTATACTTCACATAAACTTCAGCTTCTTTATCTAAAATCTCAAATATAAGATTTCAAATAACTATAGCCATTAACATTTATAAAGTTTTAACTTAGTCTTTGTAGTTTAAACTGAATTTGTTAAATTATCTGCACTACTTCACATATCAGTAATGATAAGTTGTTGATTAGAGTTTTATACAATCCATATATTTACAGACATAAATGTTCTCAATTATTTATCCTATTGGTTTGTTGCATGTAGTTTGGAGTTTTCCGTCCATAACCAAATTCGTGTTAGTTCAGTTAAATAAAAATTGAAACCGGTACACCATTTTCATCATATTTTTTTAATAATCACATATTTAATTCCCAAATGGGGCAAATGCAGCGAAAGTTCAAAGAAATATATGTGGTGTTTATTCAGAAAAGTATTTGAGTGAGCGCCGGTATCACTATAGATTTGCTTCTGTTCATTCCTAAAATATTTCTTTATTACTCTTCGTGAGTCCATAATCTGCCCTATTGGCAGAGTATTTAGATATAAGTATTTCTTATGTCTATATTATATATAAATGGCATGTAGAAAATCACTTCAATAAGCAATCTTCTGTATAAAATATTATCTTAATTAATTAGTCTTATTCTAAAGTTTATTCTAAAGTCTACATATGTCCAGTAATCAGATCAGGTGGTGTTAAACGTTTTAGTCTACGCACTTCACTATAACGTTGCATATTTAGCTAATTAGCGAGTACATTGGGATGCACTGACACTCTTTCTAAGTACATTACACAAACACGTTGAATTACACTCGTTATAGGTTCTAGAGGAATATCGCGGTATATCACTTTATTTGAAATATAGTACGGAGCATCAACAATGGCACGCAACACCTTATTTTGGAACTGTTGAATGATGGATATATTAGATTTGCTAGCGGTACCCCATAGTTGGATTCCATATGCCTAAATGGGCTTGAGTATAGACTCATACAGCAATACCTTGTTATCTAATGATAACTTGGATTTGCGCCCGATGAGCCAATACATTTGATATAGTTTTAGTCCCAGTTGTTTCCGTTTAGGGAGTATGTGCTTCTTAAAGGTTAGGCGTCGATCTAAGTGCATACCAAGATATTTAACATGCTTTGCTTGGGGGAGTTGACGATGATTGATATTGACTGGTGGACATGTTCTTCTACGCAGGGTAAACGTTATATGCGTGGATTTTGTTTCATTGGCTTTAATGCGCCATGTCTTCAACCATAATTATATTTGCTCCTGGTGGGTTTGTAGGTTTATTGATGCTGTGACTGGATCTTCATGGGGTGCTAAGATTGCTGTATCGTCTGCATATGTTGTTCCTAAAATATAAAAAAAATATGGAGGATCATAAGCAGCTTTGAACTCTCATAAGGATAGATTATCAAAATAAACTCAATTGATATAATATGAAATATATTCAGAATGCAGAAAATTCTGAAAAAATAATATTTGAAAGAAACGATTAAGAATAGATGATAATTAAAGAAGTAGATCTCCATTATAAATATGGCTGTTACTATTATTGATCTAACTGTTTAATAATAAAAGATCTTTATCACTAGACAAATTATTAGAAAAAACCGTATCCACAGTACTGTCTTTACGGACATCATACTTAAACTGTTGAGATTTGTAGAACATCAGATTTTAATTTTTCTAAAAAATATTTAATAAAGTGAATAGTTATATCTCTTATGCACCATGGCGGATAGAAAGTCATTGGAGATTTTTTTCTGTACTAAACTCTACAACATTAATAATTTGCTATGTTCTATGATGTCCTATTGTTAATAAAATTAATAGTTCTGATGAACGGTTAAAATGGACGTAGAATAAATTTTTAAAATAAACCACTACAATTAGCACGCGTTTTGCAGACGTTAATTTATTTATGATAACATGGTAAATGAAACTAAACATAAACCAGTTGACAACTATCAAAATTGCTTTCATAGAAAACAATATAACCAATTTGAAGTTGAATATCTCTAAAAAACCACCACTTATTTTCATACGGAAACCATCTAAAATTTAGTTACATATTTAATTGGTTTAAAGGAAGTAGTTAAAACGTACAATTCTCAATTCTTACCTTAATGGAGAAGAAAAATAAGCGCTCATAGTGAAAAACAAACCTGGAGTCATACTGAACTTATATGTTAAAACTAGTAGACCCGACAGGTGTCTTGTTTTAAATCCAAATATTTCAATATTTTTTAAATAGAATGTAAATTTTTTAACCATTTTAATGAAGATACATGTAAAAATATCATCACACATCATCGCGCGTATAACTATCGCAAATTGACCGACTAAATTAAAATATGCGCATGAAGTAAATCTCGTTTTTGCCATATAACAGAATATAGTCAGCAATGTGTTTACAAAACAACAGGTTGGGGTTTGCATTGCACGTAAATATGATTAACAGATCTGGTCCACTGTATGTACGCACAAATGTAATGATTTCTTGAATATAATTTTTCTAAATAAAGCGGAATACCAGTATATGATGATGGAATAATGCAGTACCGATGTTGTTGATATCAGTTATTCTATCTACGGTACACGTGGTAGCATCACACAAATGTAGGTAGTCCACAGTACAAATCTTCCCGTGATTAAACTTGATATACCATCATCGCTCATTTTCCGTTTTCGCATACATATCAACAATATGTTGATAAAACAGCTGGCTGCATCGGAGAATGTTATTATCCTAATAGGATCCAAAGAAATTACTTACACAAAAAATAAATTTTGTATTCTGTATTTCCTTGAGTCTTTAATGTTAAATTATATCCATCTTGTCGTTTTTCTTTAAAATATTTATTGATATTGCAAAGCATCTCAAGAACGATGATTGTCTTGGTTCATCTGCATTATACTATTTATGCAATGTGTAAATGTGTAAATCCATATCAATTGCAGCTTCATTAAGAGTTGGTACAATAAAATTTCCTACGTGCTTATAATATAACTTATCGAGGTGGTTGTCGTTTTGTAATTTATTGCAAGTTGTGTTGAACAACTGGATCATTTGTTTATTATTTTGCCACAAGTCCCCAAAGTTGCCACAATTTCACTTTCCTCAGTAATGTTATATTAATTATTGATATGGAATCACTAAGTGCAAAAATAATTAGTTCAATGAATTTGTGGAAATTATTTACAATAATTATTGCTAATGTTGTCACAGTTTTGATGAAAAAATTACAAAATTAATGTTGAATATATATTAGAAAGTTTAATGCGTATATTTCAGCCTTGAATGAATTAAAACCATTGAATATTTGTTACTTCATACATCTCTCGCAATGAATTAAAGTGAAATTACAATTACAAATGATTCTTGTGAGCGGTTCTTGCTGCAAACAAATTAGATTTGTTAGTCCCATCAGCGCAGCTAAATTTTAGCAGAGGAATAATGACGCCTATCGACCCCCCACCTATCCGAATAAAAGTTTCATGTAATGGAAAACGTATATCATTAGAAAATTGCGGCAATTTGGCATCGCGTTGAAGAAAAGGCCCCGGCGAGACAGTGACAAATACCGGACAAGGGTTAAGCGGCGGAACATTTGATCCGAAAACGACGATCAACTGAAATAATTAGACGTTCGCCGTCCGGAACTTGCGGATGCTTTAGGAGGTGAATTACGAGTTCCGACGTGAATCCAATCGAAACAACAATTTGTCCATTAAATTTGACCCAAAATTTGGTTGAAACATTTATTATTATATTAGTTATTTGATTTAATTTTACATTATTTTTATTTCACTGTATTTTAAATATTATTAATAATTTGACCAAGCGATAATGTATTTATTTCGTTAATTAATTTTGCAGTCTCCTTTTTATCAACCTGGCTTACTGACCGTTGAACGTAATGCTTAGCGAGTACTCTGAAATATACTTTTTAATGTTAGACCATCTGACTGACCAGTAACCAAATCAGAGACTATCCTAGAAGACATCTACTTTTACCTGGCTGGTTATAGAATGATTATTACTTGTTCCTACAATAAATATGATAAACTATAATTACTCCTGTTTTTAGCCTAATAATAATTTTTTAAATATTTAATAATTACCCTCCTTTTTTTAACCGACTTCGAAAAAGGAGGAAGTTCTATGTTCGGCATGAATATACATGTTCGTCGATTTCTCCGTCAATTGTGGGCCAATTTTCAAAATTATTTTTATATACTGTACACTTCCGAGGTCGCCCCATTGGAACCAAATTAGGATCTGTGGGGAAAAGGGGGGAAATCGATAGAAATGCTTAAATTTAAAAGTAACGTTTAAAATTTTAAAGTAACGAAATTTTCACCTATTTTTTATCTAAAATAATGAGATGTTTGTGTATTATATTATTGCAGAGCTGATGTGACGGAAAATCGGAAGTCGTTCAGTGCAAAAGTCATTCGGTTGCTTTTTATGTATTAACTAGAGCAAATAAGGCCTCGTAGAAATATTGTAGACAACTGACTCTATGGTGTAATTGTTGAAGCGTTTAGCTACCAAACGGAGGTTGCGGGTTCAATTCGCGATGGGGACAAACAATTTTTGTTGTTGTTTAGTTAAAATGTACATAATAATCGTTGTAATAATTATACAAAAATAAATAAAAACCTTATTTAACCTATCTATTATACATATTATATATTCTACTATATAAACACAATTTAGCTTAATACCTACCTAAACCGATCTCTCTATCTGTCTATTTACAATATTCTCACTAACTTATTAATTTTAAGGCACTCCTGAAAAGATGGATGATAATATAATGATGCTGTAGTTTAAATAGCTATACCAGCCATTTTAGTTTTCTTTCTGGTGTTACATTGTGAAACAATCAACTTAAATTCATATTTATACATTTATACAGTCATTATTAGTCTCTAAGTGAATCTTTTATGTTAACCGTTAAGATATGAATGATATTATATGTATATAATATCCCTTCTGAATAATTTCTTTCAATTTCAACAACTTTTTCCATCTCTAATTTTTGTATTTCTCCAGCATTCTGCAGCATTTTGAAACCGGGTACCAGCCAAACCATGCATCGACAAGTGACATAGTAATTAAAAGGCGCTATGTCTCCATTCCAGAGGCAAAAAAAGTTTATCTTTCACAACTCTTGCAATGTGTAGCCAAAGGCTGCCATACAAGCCGTATCTATTACTCATCGACTATTTATAAACTACTTTAATGACCCTGCTGGACTTTAATTGCCAATCACAATATGTCACAGAAAATTCCTCTTTTTACCTAGGAAGCGATGAAATTGCTATGTTGAAGTTGGTAGCAATGACATTTTCCGGAAATCAGTTTGGTTTAATGTTTTCTCTTTTAAATCATTCCAGAAGCATTTAATCTATCAACTGCTAAGTTGGGCGATGTATCTATGAACCTCTTCGTCCAATAATTCTTGAAATTCATTGTTTTTGTGCTGTTATGGTCATTCAGGCTTTTCCTTGTCAGTGATCACCAACACCATGCATTTAGTAAAGGTGTCCGATAGGCCTGGGAGGAGGGTTTTTTGAAATTAAAAAATAAAAATTATGAATGCCAAAAATATAATTTTAATTATTCCATGATTAGTTTCTGTATACCATGAATAAATATATAATACAATAATACCTTTGTCAATATAAAGTAAATAGTAATTTTATATAGAAAACTATGAAATTAACGGAATCGTTAGGCTGTTTAATAGTTATTTACAATAATATTTCGTACTTTCATCACTAGATACCGTTGATTAAAATACATGCAACCACTTAATAATTTTATACAAAGCTTATTTATAATATACCTTATTAGAATTCAGTGTACAAATGTATAGTTATTTGTTCATATTGTCTAAATCAAGTGTCCCACTGCAGTTCATATTTCGAAATCTAATTGATAATGTGATATTTATAACCATATATGCTTTATTAGTATAAGAAAATTGATATTTTAGGTAAGTCATATGGTTTATTCATGGGTTGTTTTGTCTGTTAAGTATGTCTTTTTAAAGCTGAAAATCGATATTTTTACTGAAACGTTAAACGTCGTAAAAGAACAAATGTTCTTTAAGCACATGTAATAAAAATAATACGTCAGTAAATGTATTGCCATCAAAGTACCGACATTTAAAAATAGCATCTGACATTGCGAAGGACCCTGAAAATTACATTCCAAGACATCCACCTTTTGCGGCAACTCATTTTTAATGCCTGATACTCAAACTGACAAATTACCTAGCGGGATTTCAATTGTTGCTCGACAAAGATCATTATTCGAGAATTTCATTGTCGACACCATTAATTTACCCTTATTCTATTTGTATATTTCATCCCCACGCAAGACTAACGATCACTAAATTTATCTCCCTATTTCAACAAAATTGGCTTCTAAACTTTGCGCAGAAAAAGACAACTATGCAGTTTCCGAATTATATTTCAGCGAGTGTAAATTTAATTGGAACATTTTATATATATTAAACCACTAATATAAACTTTATTCCTCTGTATTTCTAATTAGATTTTATTGCGTTTAATATCTCCTAAATAATGAAATAGTACATTAACACGATCTTGTTTAGTGGCAAATTATCATTATAGGAATATAATTTTTTAAACATCCGAAATATAACTCTCGTATATACCAAAAATGATGTCAAGTATTCCTTATATTTTTGCTTTAATGTATTTGTTTTTATGTTAATTTTTTCAGATATTGGACAAGCTGAAAGACAACCCTGAACTCTCATCTGCGTTACGAGTTCTTCACGTACACTAATATGTGCGTGAACAAATAAATCAATATTTCCCGCGCGTGAAATTTTGATTGATTCAAGTGAGAAGCTTGAATGTTCGAAATTTAATCCATATACAATGACTCTTGATGATCTCTGCCTTGTTGATGATAATTACGGATACATATATAAGCAAATATTGCCCGTAGAATAAAACAGCTGACTCAATTTGCCGGTTTATAAATTCTAATTGTTATCACTAATATTATGAAGAATTTTGTAGACATATAAAAACATAGCCCACTGATATACTTACGTGTTCCGACGCATCAGTCATAATTCAGTATTTCGGTAATGCTTGCTATGATTTTGCAAAATTGCAACTTCCTATCTAACATTCGCTCTTCGACTGCTGAAATGACCGAATTATTTGAAAAAAGCTTTTGATTTACTTTTTAGATTAGTTTTTTCAATTCGATTTTTACTTACTAAATATCTCTAATCCACACAGTTGTTGAAATTAGATAATATGATAATACAGTGAGTCTTCACATTAGATTCGCCCTGTTTTATTATTGCATGATCCACTGACCTGAAAGAGAAGATCCAGAGACCTGAAATTGAGTTTCTGAACCAACTGTCAATTTTTTAAAAAATTACTTAGAATAAGTAATTACGTTATAAGTACATACGTTATTTTAGATATAAATATATATGCGATATATTTATGATTTACAGTAACTCGTCCAAATTCATATCTTCATAAATATAAGTTGTATATGTGTTAAACGAAATTTGCGAAACTTGTTTATAAATTTGTATGTGGTGTGTTTGCATGCCGCGAAACAGCCCGATTTATTGGGGTACGACGATACCAAACAGAAGCAGAAAATATAATTTGCACTGTAGCGACCTTGAGGCATGTCGAATTTTACATCGTGGAATAACAGTCAACAAAGTACCCAGAAACATAATCCCAGATGTAGAACACGGGCGGGGTGCCAGCAGCGACAACTAGAACACGTTAACGAATAGATGGCAACTCCGAGACGTTTATCTGGGATGTTATTGAAGGGTATTTCGATCATTCAGTAACCCACCATCGTTTAGTTTAGACGTTCCACCATCGACTGCCCAAGCCTCGCCACCAGGTAACACTGCTGCCACCCGTTTTATCTATTTTGTATTTTCCACATTTTTTAAATTGCCAATAAATAACGGTCACATGATTTAAACACCACTGTTTCATTTCGTTTTACCTCCATTCATAGTCATAAAGTAACACCCTAAAGTACACTATATTAAAACCTTTCAGAATTTAATCACAATCATATCAATGGTTTAGAGACGCAACGATGTCAAACAGACATTCATTTTAACATATGTTAGAGATATACTTTTTTATTAACTTTTTTTGTATGCATATATATATATATATATATATATATATATATATATATATATATATATATATATTGTATGCATGTATATATTTTAGTCAAATCATCTAAACTTTTATATTCACTGCTTTAAAGAACTTAGATATAGAATTAATCTAACACAGATATACGTCTAAACTGTTGCCATTAATACGACAATCCATGTTTAGCAACTACATTACTAATATATCGGTAAATTTTTGTTGGAAATTTATTGGAAAATTTTTGGAAGTCGTTTTTTTGGTATATTTTGTAGTCTCCTTTTTGCCTGCTATAGTTTAGCTGAATTAACTGTTTAACTGACTGAACCTATTATCTAACATAGGCTCCGAACCACGGTCCTCGGCATTAAGCCGACGAACTGGCGAATCATCAACCTAGAGAGCATCCAAGCTCGCTGCGTCAGATTTTAGGCTAACAAATAATATAAACATTGTGAATTATAAAGTTATATCGATCAAATTAGATCAAGCTATTTCATCACTAAACATTCGTTCAATGCTAGCAATAGTAATAGTTGCATGGCAAGGATCACTTACCAAGTGAATTTTTAATGTAAGTTATAGAGTCGTTGTTGACTCAATTATTTCTTAGAAGTCTGTATATTACTGATTAGTATAACTAATTATATGAAAACATAACAAATTGCAAATGAAATAAGTAGTTGCGCGCAAAGTTTAGGTAAATTGAAATAAATATATTTAGAAGCATTTCTGAAAAGGCACTTATATTTTTATAAGGAGCGAGTTTCAGTTGTGCAGTATCTTGTTAGTTAATTCACGGAAGAAAAACGACATGAAAATGAACTTTGAAAAATTATATTTAACTCATTCTCCTCAGTTCATTTATGTTAGGTTTTGAGCATAATCAGTAGTATATTGTTAAATCTAAAACTACTTTATGTATTACTAATTGAATTCATTAATTAAATATTCAGATATTGATTAATTTATATAATTTTTCTTATTCAACTTTTTCCCGAAAAATCCATTATTGAATAAAAGAAAGTTTTTGAGAAATATTATAGGTTTTTAATAACACTGTGTGACCCAAATATTTTAACATAAAAAATATTACGTGCTCGGCATTCGTTATTTTATTGTTAAAATCATTGTTTTTCATATGGTTATCTAACACGTGATGTTCTTCAGTAATAGTGTGAATACTATTTACGTTTAAAACCTGTATTACTCCACAATGGCAGCCGACACCTTCCATATCTATTGCATGTTCAGTTATTATAAAAGAAAGATATGAAAACATGAGATTAACTTCCATAACCAAATACAAAGAATACAACTGAAAAGCTGCAAATTCTGCTAATTTTAAAGTTGTTGCTATATTGCTTGGAATACAGGGAGGTATGACAAAATATTGTTGTTTCCTCTGTCTGTGGGAAAATAATGATACCAAAATCTATTATGAAGTTAAATATTGGGCAAAAAGAACTGACTTTGTTTTAAGTAAAACTTTAAATATAAACCCCTTACTCCACAAGAAAATATGATTCTTCCGCCATTACACATAAAACTTGGTTTAATGAAAATGTTTGTCAAAGCCATGGATAAACATGGTAAAGAATTTTTGTATCTGAAAACCGTTTTCTCTAAACCAAATGATGCTAAATTAAAATGAGGCATTTTTCTTGGCCCACAAATAAAAAAGTTATAAAAAACAGTTAATTTCATGAAAATCTTACCGCGAAAGAGTTAGGGGCCTGGTTATTTCTAAGTAAAGTATTTCATGAATTATTAGGCAGCCTTAAATCTGAAAATGTCGATTTTTTACTGAATGACTTTACTTATTTTACTGAGTTACAAGTATTTCAAACGATGGGGCGCAGAATGTCTTTAACAAGGCATTACTTGCACTCTTCATGCTTGCATTACGAAAAGTTTTTAGATGATAAGTAAGCCATGAGAAAGTAATAAAACACGAGAAAAAGAAAAAGAGTATCTTTAAACTAGAGTTTTCTCGATTGGACTTACGGCTTAACATGGGCTTTGAGCCATGGTCATCGGAATAAGCCTATAGACTTATAAATGACCAATTCAGCGATCACTCTAGAAGAAATCTGGTGCCTTTTGATGTAGAGGATCTCATACAATGATTGTTGTTGCAAGTTACAAATGGGATCAATATTATATATATATATATATCAAACTGAGAGATATTAAACTACAAATAATGTTATAATTAATTGGTATGGGATTACTATTGAGATTGGATTTAAGTATGTTGAACAACTGAAAGCCATGAAGTTGATAAAAAACGTGAGAAGTAATCGTCTCAGTGCTGGATGTTCAGTATTTCTAGAACATAATCTTATATCTAAAATAACAAAGAATTAAAAATCCTGATGAAATGTATTTTTTTTTAATTAAAAAAATTGTTCCGCCACTGATCGCCATTACAACTCGCATAAAGAAAATGGCTCTTTGCATACACGGCGCAGTCTTGCGCGAAGACTGATCTTATTCGTTGCACTGGCGTCAGATAAGTGTTCTTTATGTTAATGATTATATGCATGCTTTTAAAAGTTAAGCTATGTGAGGTGGGGAAAATTGGATCCATTTGCCTAGCGAGCGACGTAATTATTACCAGTACCCTCTGGTGTCGCCCAAAGGAAATTTCCCTTGATTTAGTTCAGCAAATATGATAAGATCTTGATTAGTGTTGTAAAAATATATAAGTTTCTACCTAGTCTCATATAATTTCGTAATCTTAGTAGCAAAGTGTTAATCGATTTGTATAATTTTGAAGCTAGCTTTTGAAAGTTTTGGACTTACGAAACTATTTACCGGTATCTGTATTTATTTATTAGTATTAGTAATTTTTCATTTAAAGTTTTAATAAGGTTTTCTAAGAAAAAATGCCAAGATGAGTAGGAGCGAATATATTCTATTATATTTTTTGGTTTAACAATTATGTTTTCTCTTTATATATAAAATAAGTTTAATTTTTTTTAATGAGGCCTTAAACTTATTTCCAATTTATATACTGACTGTGACGAGAGTTTTGTGGTGATACAAGATATATTGAATAACTTAAAAATATGATAATATACTCTTGTCAATTACGAATTTTATAAACTTGAATGATACGCCGTAATAGTTCCGTTAGAATGCACTAATTTAAATATCTAAAAGATGGTTTAATCGCTCATTGACAGAGGCGGCGTTGGATGAGCTGCCATTTTTTTAATAAAAACCATGTTATAAGATCTTCTAAAGCTCTGCACTATATGGTAGTACGATATTTTTGTTCTTACAAACAATACGCTTGATACGGATCTTGGGATATTTTGCACTCTCTTGTCATAAATGTCTGTAGATTTTGACAGAATACCATGAAACCTATCAATCGTATGACAATTCCAAGTTTATGTTTTCTAATATTATTTGGTAATATTTTACGTTAATAACTGCAAAAAACGAATTAAAATATAATTAGGTGATGGAAAATATAGTTAGGAATATTTTCGTTGTCGCAAGAAAGAATATGCAAGTTAATTTTAACAGCTATTCCTTTGTAGGCTTTCTCTAAGCATATTGAAAGCAATTATATATTATAAGCATTTCTTGATTTTATTCACATAGCATTTTTTTGCAGCAGTTTTTTGGTTCAAAATACACTTAGAGAACAACAATGTCGTCAACGTAGGTTAGACTCGTTGCATCCTCACTAGTTGGAAAATCCGCAGTGTATATAAGGTACCGCACCGGTCTTCGTACGCTACCCTGTGGTACACCCGAGCGCATTTCATTAAAAGCAGTATATTTATCATTATGTTTAATCTTGAAGCTTTGATTGAGGTAGGATGAGAGTATATAGTGATATTATGTAGAACCATCATTTTAAATTTATATAGCATTCCATTATACCAGACCTTCTTAAAGGCTTGATTTAAGTCCAAAATTGTAGTAGAGGAGTACTTTACTATAAATCTAGTGATAAGGTCTACAGTGCGATGTAGTTATGTGATTGTTCCATTATCCTCTTGGAATTCAAATAGGTGATTATGGATATTCCATTTGTTTACCAGCTACTGACAGGGGGATTATAAGTCTACATGAAGTCATATTATCTAGTGATTGATAGTTTGGGCACTATTGCCACTTTTCAAATATGTCTAATTTTCTATTACCTTGGAACATGTTCGAGCAGTAAATATTAAAACAGGTATTGAATATTTCAAATAAGTTCATGATTAGCTTGTCTGGTAGATGTTTCAACAGCATTGTGAGGATTAGATCGTAGCCTGATACTTCTTCTTCCTTGAGTTCTTATTTCTCTCAAAATCTCTATAGTACGCACGCTCTTCAACGATAGGTACATTTGTTGATAGGTTGTGTTTTTTCTGGTCAGACTCTGAGAATCGCTGAAATGCATTAATTGGATAGTCAGCAAAGACACTGGACGTCTTCTTATTTGGTCTTGATTTGTTATTTGATAAAGACGAGACAGGCAATATTTTTTATTTTTAATATGACACAAATTTTCTAACAACGCCATTTCATCCAAATTTGGGCTTAACATTTTTTGAATCTTTTTATTTGAATATTGAAAATTATAATTAAATTTTAATATAGTATAGGAAGGAAGAGATACTGATTGGTCAGTGACCATACTTGTGCTTAGTGCTTTTTCTAGGTTATATTTAGATAGTATTTTCAAGTTATTTAAAATAAAACTTTGATAGATGCACATCAATTATTCCTAAATGTTTGCTAACTATCGCATTTTCTTTTTCTTTTTCTCTCTTTAAAATTTGAGAAAAAAAGCATTGACAGATTAATTTCTATACCAATTTTTTTCTTGTCATTTCACCGACTCATACATTCAACAAAAATAAGTTTTTATTTATTTTAATATAGATTTATTCACTGGTTGATGAAAATGATTGATTGGTTGTCATCGCAAACTTAATTTATCCGTAAAAATATTTTCATGTTTTGCTTAACTTAAACAGAAAGATATACTTGTATTAAATATACAAATTAGCCGCTATTTTTTCCAGTAATCGTAATACTTCGGAAGTAGAATGGGGGTTTCTAGATTTACAACCTTTGAATGCAATATATTTCAAAAATTTTGTCCGTATTTGAAATTTGATTTCAACTTAATCTGTAGTAGTGTATTAGTGTGTATCTTTTGAATCGGTTTCAATATATTCAGTTGACTTAAAAGATACCTGTAATTCCAGTTGAAAGAATAACCAAGAATTAGGCCAGGCTAAATTAGGGGAAACGGTGGTGGAGGAATTAGATTAGATAGTTTTTAGTTAAAAGGTCGCGACCTTGTATGTTCAAAAAACGTATTTTTGTTTTAGTTATTTGAGAACTAATATATCTACCAATATAGAAACCGGCTACAGATCAAAAAAGAAGAGGAGAAAAAAACTTATATTTATATCCCTATATAGGAGAATTGAGACAAAATTTGGAATGCCTGTGGGTGCTATTGATTTCCTTCAATATGATATTTTTGCCACACTACTATATTTGTTACGAAACCACAAATCCACATATTTATTGTCACCTGTAGACCAATGTCACCTCAATTTTGTTAAATAATATAACAAAGCGAACAATAAACTCCCTCCGTCCGCTCAAATTTTCACGAAATTTGATGTCTTTACGACGATCGCAGACAAAAATGTCCATAATCCGTAACGCGGTCACAATTCCCGGTCATATTTTCGAACGGCTGCAATCAGCAAATCCGTATAACGGACACAGCTCCATGGACCAATAAGTTCGGTCCGACGCGAGACATAATATCGGCGTTTGACTTAATAAACTTTGCTTTTTATTTGATAGATCCCGTTCTAGCTCATGTAAGTTTCAACATAAATAGAGGGATTAGCTTTCAAACGTCTGGATCAGCCATATCCTTTATCGAACAAGTTTTAGTCCAAGACTCGGACAAAATTGACGTTGTTTATGGTTAGTAGTTTGGAATGGTTAAATAAATAATATTTAATAATGACAATGGTATAATTTATATACATTTTTCTTTCAAGATTTTCATCACTTAGAATTGTTTTAACTTATTTTGTACATATACAGTAGAGAACTTCAATTAATTCATATCTATTTAAATATATATATATATATATATATATATATATATATATATATGTATATATATATATATATATATATATATATATGGTGATAGATAATTTGTGAGGTTCTAATGAAACAATTATTAAAAATATCCGTTCATTACTAAAATATGTCTGAAAATGGGGAATAATGCATGGTATATAATTTTAGTTATAAAAAATTATAATAAAAACTTTTTAATTATCAAATCGTACACATCTCCACGCTATATTCCTAACAAGGGATCATTCTTTGCTCTAAATATTAATTTCCCAATTATATTCATTTCCTCAATTTGATATAACTCCTTGTCGTTTCCAAGGATTGATTAAGTTATCACTTGGTGTAGCATTGTAGGAATCTAATCTCCTTCAATAGTTCTACTTCCGAACTCTATACAAGGATAAATATATTTTATGTCCTAGCAATTTATTATCAATATATATTTTTTAACATTTCATTCAAAATGTTAATTTGTGCTTGGTATCCTTTATCCTTTATCAAATATATAAAAAATACTATTTGTATACCAGAAAAATAATTATTAACTTTTCTTAATCGATGGCTCACTATCTTTGAAAATTTTCAAAACATCCGAAGACTTAGTAGCACTGTGCAGTTCTAAATAACTAAAAAATAATCTAACTAAAAGTATAAATTTCCACAGATGGGTAGTTATAAAACACATTAAAAAAAATTGTTTCGAAAACCAATAGATTACACAAAAACGTAAAAGTACTTGACTAGGAATGTTCTAAATTCTATGAGACATTGTTGAACTGTATTATGTGCGATATATTGCACTTAAAACAATTAATTCAGAATAATCCACGATCAGATATATCTTTAAAGATTTCAAAAATAAAAGCCATTGAAAGGGTTTTGTCGGGTGAAACTTATTTTGAAGAATTTTATACTTTTTATTTAGACATAAAATTTTCTACTACTAATCCTTGATGTTTAAGTATAATAAGAAATGTATTTAATATGGGTTTATATAACGGTGGAAGTTTCAATATACTTAGATACTTACATAGAATGTCCTGTAAATTAGAAACTAAGTTATTGAAAGCCCAAACAAAATCTTAATAGATTGTCATAAAATCTTTCACACACATATAACTCTCTCATAATTGTATTTTGAAATAAATCGTGTCTTGGGTAATTTCAAACTACGTGACATTTTTACCATATAAAACAGTATAAATCAAATGTTGCCAAAACCAGAGAATAAATTAATTATCTAAATATAATAATGCATGCAATATGCCCAATAAAGCCTTAAACATATCTAGAGTCTTAAAGTAATTTTAAATTAACAGTTAGAAAATAGAGATATTTTTATATTCTCTAAGTCCCTAAATATTATGTGAGTATAAATAATATAAGGTAGGGGTATTATAAATTCTTCGAATGGATTTAAAAGTAAGTTTTCTTTAAACATCATAACCATAAGAAAAATTGTAATTATGGTTAATAAAATATATAAACTAATATACGCGCGGTAACCTTTTTGGATACCCACGTTCTTTTTTTCGCTGATAGAGCAGAAGAAGGAGGAGATCGTTAAGCTCCGAGATAATAACCAGCCAGCAGAGTTTACATTTTTTATTCGGCTGTGTATAATTCAGAAAAGTAACTGGAGCCAGGCAAGCCGCATTATGGTAGGAGACATAATTTTCAGTGGTTTACGACTGTCGAGAAAAAATACATGAATCAGCATCCTGCTTCTTTGCCACTAATAACAAAGCGAACATTGCTGAATTATAATTATAATAAATATTATTTTAATATCATTTTATAACTAGAGTTGAATAAAAACATTAGTACATGACTTACATTACATGTTTTGCATCAAAATGAAAAATACTTTTTATTTTTTAAATTTTTTAACAGCGTAAATAGAAAGCTAATTATTATAGAACTATTCGGAATTGAAAACTCAAACTGAATGATACCAATGTGTTCGAACATTGTAAACTTTGATTGTTTATTTTTGGAAAAACTTGCTATGAACAAAAATTAATTATAGTCCGCCCAATAAAACAGTTAATGCAGGTCATCAAAATTTATAATGCTACTTTGGTGTATCAAATATAACTTTTGGATTATTTTGACTAACATAACAAAGAACAAATGTAAACCAGAAAATGAAATAAAAATAGTGTATAGTATTTTAACAATGTAGTAATCTAATGCATATATTCCCGAAAGACTTAAGCTACAATTAATTAATCAGGAACATTAGTTTATAGGTTAAAGTTGTTTTATACATACTATTTTCCCACACCATCTATTAGGTAGATTTCTAAACACATCTTTTAATGTAATGGAATCTCCTGGATGCCGAATCTACGTAACTAATAATTGTATATTCAAATAATTTATACTTTTTTGCATTTAGTTCTTGTTTCCTTGTTAAGTTATCTGCAAGGAGTTAGTATTAATTCTCGCCTCATAAATTCCAACTTAGTTCTCATATATATTGTAGACAATTACACCAATGTCCATACACATAAATATTTCTCCCTCTACAATACGATTTCTTTACAGTTATCCTACATTAATTACGTATTCATCATTAGGTGTTTCTGCTGTTATCACTCTGTATTGTTGTTTATCATGTGCGATATTTATTGTTATTATTGCTATTTATTGGGCCATAAGATTACATTCAAAAAATTTCATTCAGTCTCTTTCCTCAGAATTCAGTTCAAGTCAATTACGAAATTGTTAATGTCTAATCTATCAAACAGTTATCAATGATTCCACCATCAGTCAATATTTTTTGTTGTGTATACGATGGAGTTTTTCTAAAACAGAGGTGTTATTATAGATAATGTTCCTTTCCGCAGTCTATCTTTATTCAGGTTTGTTTAAAAAAAAGTAAATTATATAAAAAAAACAAATATTTAATTTATATTTAACATGTGACAAAACATCAACTCAGCTTCAGGAATAAAATCATGCTTGTTTCCATTTTACTTTTACGTCTAAAAATAAAATAAGATTTTACCATCTATAACTATATCTCTATATCGTTAACTATATCTCCTAACTGCCATATATCTCGTAGTACATATTGGCAAAGCTTCCTCACAGTTATATAGTTATATTAGTCATCACAGTTATATTTGCTTTAATACTCTAATTTGAGTTTGTAAAATTTACATTTTACATAAAAGTTGTCATTATAATTTAAATATCTAATATCCAATATCTTCCATATATTAAACAAAGCATAATATATAAAAAACGAAGCTTTTATAAAAAATTTATTCAAAGAATTTCAAACATTTTCATAGAAACTATACTATAATGTTTTTAGATTTAGTCTCTCCTTTATTTAGTTCTTGATTGATTCTTTATATCGTTATATGTTACTTATATGTTTTATGTGGATTTTTTTCCAGAAATTCGTGGAGACACTTTTGACAGTAAGTTTCAGCTAGTAAATAATGAGTTCCAACGACGCATTTTATTATTATTAATTATTGTATGAAGTTGATGTTGCTACTTCTGATAAAACATAAATACTAATAGTTACTATATACAAAATTATAGGCAGTTTGTTATCATCACATCAGATGATCAAATATTTTTTTTCAAGTTTACATCGTGGTTATCCGTATATGTAATACTTTATTTCTGTATAATGTCGATAAAACAGAACTAAATTATCAAATATAACAAATTTATGTAGATACTATAACACTTATCTAAGGATAATTTTAACATGAATTAATGAATTATCGGTATTAACGAGCACTGTATAAGTATGAGTATAGCCAGTTCTACTCATAGATGGCACCACCGCTGCATTTCGGTCTGGTCGGAAAACAGCGTCGCCACGGTCACATTCCGAACTAAAAGAATTAAATTCGCCGGTTTTAATTTGATTTCCGTCACCATACCGCCCGTTGGAAAAGAGGACGCTTCCCTGGTATTAGGAAATCAGAAATGTATAGATTGTTGGAAAAATTGCCGCATGTAATCCGATACGATTGCCGCAACAGTTTTGTCCGATTGAGTGTCTCTCATTTTTGTTCGTTTTCGTGACATGACGTGTCCTTTTTTGTAGTGTTGTTGATGCAGAATAAAGGATATGAAAGAACAAAGAATGTCGAGCGGTTGGTTTGTAGAGGATTCTGGAGATAGGAGAACATAAGATGGTGATGGTGTTTAGAATCGATGTTATTTTAAGGAAGCAGCGTACAATGGATAAAGGTTTCAGTAAATGTGCGTGTATTTGCGCTTAATAAATTTATAATTTATATGCATATTAATTATAATATTTTGTTTAATGTAATCGTATAAAAATTTGAATTAAATAATTCTCTAGATATAATATTTACTTCAAGTTTGGATTTGTAGTTCAACAACCAGATTTGATTATTCGATTGTTACTATAAATAGGTTCGATAGAGATGATGGCATTACTTTAAAATATCATTAACTTTTTTTCTATTATCTGTTTACAACTCAATCAAGAAGAAAACTGGAAAATTGCGTATTTATCTGTTCACCAATTTTGCTGCCTAAATTTGATTTTTATGCATTAACGTGAGAGTAATTAGTCTGTGTAAAAACCATTTTCAATATTTTTTCAAAATAGCCAAAATCGCAACAAACCCAATAAATTCTAACAAATGGTCAATCGTACATCTCCACATTATGCACATTCACCAATATTATTATATTTCCAAAAAAAATATGCATACTGCTCGGTGCAAAATCTTTTTAAATGTAACATCCTTCTCCTTTTTCTTCAACTTACTTTTAAATAAATTAATGTATGCTGACGTTTTTTTTATTCTTCAAAATAGTTCATTTTTTTGATGATTTGTGAAATATTCAATACAGTTTTAATACGATCAATCAAATTTTATAGTCAAGAGAATAGTCAAAGTCTCAGGGAACTAAATAATGTGCATATATAGGTTAATAAGAAAGGACGTTGAGAAATTAGATATTTTTCATTTTGGTTTTTAACTTTTGATGAGCACAGTATTATTTTTTAAATACAATTTTACTGGAATCTAATTAGGATTATTTAAAAAAAACGTATAGGGTAATAATTTTTTTTTACTTTCAAATATTTTTCATAATCTATAATTTATATTGCCGTTTGAAATTAACTTCTTTTAGGATATTTGTTATATTAATGAGACATTTCTGACTAAAATACGTGAATATTACTTTTATAATATCATTAAATTTTTGTATAACGATTGACTACAGTTAATACTCACGTATGATTTCTCGTAAATAATATTTTTCTGTAGTTGTCGCGTTTTACTGTAGTTGTACAGAAGCTATGACGGAATGATTGGTAGAGCTACAACTAATATATTTGGAGATTCTAGTAATTATTTTAGGTAAGTAACGATGGAAGGTTATAGATATTTACTTTAATTAATCAATTATCCTCTTAACATTTAATATTTAATTTTAAAAGAGTAGAGTTATAGTAGTTTAGTAGAGTTATTTTCGTAATGATTAGTACTTCTTTGGCAACTAAACCTCATTATATATACTTGTTTGAGTTCCAATGTTGTAAAATCTAGACAAATTTATGAAATTAAAAACTATATATTAAAAAAAATATTTGTTCGAAATATAACTAAAAAATAAAATTTTCATTTACTAAATATAACGCAAATATGTTACAATTTTGTTGATATAAATAAGATTGAAGTTGAAGCGACTGTAAAAACGACAAACTTAATGGCAACGTCGAGCATTCGCTTGCATACACTAAGTTAGAATATATTTTTCAGGTTGTAATATACTAAAAACAAACGATATTTAGTCAATAATTTTGTTCTCTCAAAAAATTATGAAACTCGGCAGAGATAGATTGACATATTTTTTGAAATGTTTTCATATAGATTGTAGTTATCTTAACTGTAGTTTCAAACATTTTATAAATTTATATAGCATTTTATTTACAGCTTACAAAAATTAATATATAAATTGTAAAGAAATATTCCGTCAACAACAAATAAAAATAAAAAGGCACATAAAGTAAATTTTAAAAATATAAAACAAAATAATACCTATAAATATCGGGAGAGTTTGTCCGAAAAGATAATAAATAATAATAACCGCTGCGCAAATTATCTAAAGCAAATAATTTAGCTGGAAATCATATTGGATCGATAGTCGGGGCAAACGCAAATAACAAAATTGCTGCAAAACTCCTGCAAAATGTATTATATTTATAACCCGGGCAGCGCTTTTAATCCCATTGTGCATAAATTTGTGATTGACATTACGTCAAATTCGGATTATTAAATATTAAATAACAATTATAATTTTCATTTGGGACATCAATCAGTTTCGAGAATAATTAACTTTGGATCAAACTGCAGGCGAATTTCATAAAATTACTGCTGCATTATTGGATAAAATTCGGCTGCGGCTCGCAATTAAAAATGTTATTGCAGGATGACAGACAGTCCTGCTAATTTGGTTAAAACTTATTAATTCAACGGTCAATAATTTTGTGTTCGATGCATTTAAATATTAATATTTCAGATTAGTTGGGCTGGACTAGCTGCCGTTTGAAACTGAAAACGTAATTTTGGATTTCAAACAAATTTATAAAAATTTTAATTAACGTGATGCTTTCTGTGATTAAATCTATATTAATATAATATGTTGAAATTGGAAGCAACTATCCAGAATCCTGATCCAGCTTTAGACAAACATGCGGATTCCGTGTCAGTAAATTCAGCTTTCTTTTAAGGCGAACCAAGAATCGACCTAAATTTTAATATTTTCAGAAAGACTATACTGCTGTACAGCCAGACTCATTGGACAGAACATTGGACGTATAAAGGATAACACAATGGAGGAATATCTGGATAATATAGTCGGTGGGATAGGATACCTCATTTCAACATTTCAGAATAGGTTTCTTAACCTCTTCAGCCACATATGCATAGACCTTTATTATAAATTGTTGTTTTATGCCCTTCTTCATATAGTGACCGTTTTTCTTTCAATATCCATCTCGAACGAATAATTTCAGTTTTATTGCGCACTCTTGTAACTATATAATTCTGACAGAATAATTTTATTAACAAAACCAAAGTCCCATTAGTTTATATTTGCACCATTCCTAGTGTGGATTCTTTACCTGTCTTTTTTAAATAAGAAACTGATTATTGGTTAATAGAAGTTGCATATTTTCAACAAAATCAAGCGGTACACGGTATAAAATAAGTATGTTTGTTTTATGACATGCCAAGAATATAACTAACACTTGAGAGAATTGTAGATTATATATTAGTACAGAGAATAGAACCTTTTCTGGCTTGTTTGACTTATGAAAATAAAATCATGAAAATAATATATTTTATAATAATGAAAAATGGTTTACGGTACTTTATATATAGAGAAATAGCTAGATAATTTCATGTTTATTTTTAATATATAAAAAATAACAAGTAACATAAGCAAATTATAAGACTTGGTATATTTGTTGAAATCTCAATTTTCAATAATCTGTAAAAGGTTATTTGAAATTTCTTAAATATTATATTAGAATTAATAGGCTTATGAGTTAACATTCGTTTGTTTTGGCATGCGAACTGCCTTTATGTGATTTGATATAAAATTTCTTTGCAAGATTTAGTCCTTAATACATTTAGGAAAACTTTGCTGTTATAACATTTTTATTAATATTTATTAATAACTATATGTGGGTTAGACCATATATCTTAAGTTGAAACTTTAATTCAACTGTAATTTCGAAATGTATTTTAGATTAAAGAATAACATCGTCTTTTAAAAATGCTAAGTAATGAATACCACATCTAATATAGTAGTGCTGCGTCTAATACACAAAACATAGAAATATAGAATGGGATTTAAATTTATACACTCCTAAACATGTTTTGCACGCCGAATCACTAGGAAAAAGATTTACATTTTTTTGACATCTCTGTGACAGTTTATATTTGTTTCTTTGCTATTTTTGTGTATAATTATAAGAAACTTTGTTATGCTATGATGTAATTTTTTAGGGTTTAAAGTAAATATTATGTGTTTAAATGCAAAATTATAATACGATTGTTATTTTTTAGGATGCGAAAGCTTAAAATAAGTTATATTATATTATAATATATATTTTCCAAAGGATTCGACTTTAGCGTAGAAACCGTTTTTAAAAGTTTATTCTTTGCATTTCAGATCGACCAGATGATTTCGGACCAAAATATGGAATATCAATGCAAGTAAAAGTAATGTAAATAGAACTTTTAAAAAACAAATAAACGAAAATAATCATAAAACGTCTTTTCCCCCAGATGATTTTGAAACGGACGAATCTGTGTTTTCAACTTCATGGTGAAAATAACCATGTAGTATAAATATAACCATATCACCAAAAAGACTAAGTACTACGACATATACAGGCAATATTTTTAAGAATTATATATATATATATATATATATATATATATATATATATATATTCATGTATTCATATATATGATTTTGTTATATTATCTAAATGTTTGTAACCTGTTTTAATTCATTTGTATGTGAAGCTCTATTTAAACTATTTTATTTATTAGCAAAAACATGTACATAACCAAAGATAACGAAAATTATGATTTAAACTTTGTTATCAAATGGTAATCTCATTTTAAAATGATCAATTGTGTACAACATACTGAGCAAAGGCGATAAGGTAATTAGAGAAATAATAATTAAAGGTGCTTGTTCTGGTGGATGAAGTTAATTGAACTGCAAAGAGCTAAAATGGAACTCTATTATTCTTCTATATATATATATATATATATATATATATATATATATATATATATATATATATATATATATATATATATATATATATATATATATATATATATATATATATATATAGAAGAAAAGGAGGGTCTGTATTGTTATATTAGATATTGTTTGTTGATGTATTTTGAAAATGTTTTATACAAATTTTAAATACATATTAATAACGTTTTATTTTTAAAACTTTATACATGAGAAATCACATTCTAAGAAATTATGTTCTGAATAATAATATGCCTTTTATTTATAATCCGTAATATATATTCCGATTAAATATATTAAGAATAACTGGATAACAAATATAAATAATAAAATTTACATTCATTATAAATTCGAACTTATTAAAAAGGATACATTTGCAAATATGGCTTATAATATTATTTGAAAATATTAAAACCAGCAGATTCAGTTGCTAATGAATACAATAGAAAACTTTAATGTTAAACGTGAAATGAAAACACCTTAATATTGTAATTATTCTTGCAAAAGATGCCCAAGAATTAATATAGTCCAAATACGAATAATAAAATCTGTCCGCTTCAGAAACGTATGCTCACATTTCCTTGCTGAAAATCTCTCGTTGGAACACTCCCACGCTTTCTCCGCTTCCTTCTAACCATCTCGTATCGCTGTGCTCCTGGCTCTTAACCCACGTTTTCTGACATTTGATGAGTCAGATTGACTGGCAGTTGACAGCACCTCGTCTTTAGTTAGCGCGGCCTCGCAGGAATTGTTTATAGTATCTGACAGACCGGTGAAATTGAAGGTGTATTTGTTTTTCCCTTTCCTCACAACTTTTTTGTCTAAAGGAGAAAGCGGAGTGTCAGGATCATAGAAGGTCTCGAAGATACGAAGGAAAGCACTGTTTGCTACACATAAATTACTCTTCGCCATAAACAAATAAGGTTTCTTATTTCTATATTATACCTAAAACCAGATATTTTAATTAAAATTGATGTAATATTTTATGATGTTAAGGTTTAAAAAAGTACCTTTTATTTTTATCAGTAAAGGGGTTTCTGAAATAATTTGAGAATTATACGTTCTTAAAGTTTAAAATTTTGCAATTATATCCTATAAAGTGGATCTGTATGGTTTAGTGATGATTTTAACAACTAAAGTTTTTAAAAAAATTATGCCGAAAAGAGCTTAAATGTTATTGTGAATAAAGTTCATTATTTTCACATTATTAACAAGTTCTAATTAACCATTAAAAAATACATGTAGATCTTTTTTTTTGTTTCGTTGTCTTTAGGCAAGAACATAATAATTTTTTTATTTTGTAAATATTTTTTTCAGGTAATCGAAAATGCCAATTGAGACTCAGAATCAAAGATCTAAAGTTTCAGTAGGGCTTATTGCTTTTCACTTTAACTTACAACTTATATTAGCCTAAGATTTTTTCTTCAATGTATAGATTTATTAAACACCTTATAATTCTAATACATTTACATTATTATGGAATATTTACTTATACGATATATGCAAACTGTTTAACTAGACTTGAATTTCAGACAGATTGCTCTATTTATTACAATGTTTGGCATAAACCTTATGATATCTGGTATATGTAAAATTTGTTTTTACTTTATATTTGTTCATATGAGTAGGGTTATAAATTCAATTTGACTTATTTAAAATGTTTAAAAAAATAAAAGTTTTAATTAAGATTTAGCCCTTATCAGTAATATGAAATAATGATAAAACTTATTATTATGAAAAAAATCATTATTATGAAATGCTAAAACTAAGGACTTGTTTTATGTATATTCTTTTACGCATATATAATTTTTTGTCTCTTCTAATCCAATTGATAGCATTATCTTCCACAACTGAATACTTAAACTTTGATGGTGAATATATGTTAAATATCTATGAAGAATCCTGCTTAATTTAAGATATAAAATTTTATTATATAGACAAAACAAGACATGTTAAATATCTGGTCTTGACCCAACCTTAATATAACGAAATAAATATATTTTATAACTACAGTATAATTCTTTTGAATCATTGTTTATTTTGAGCTTTATTACAAAGAGAGAACACGATTCATAGCAACAATTTATCGTAGTATAGTGTTACGGTTAAAAGTTAAAGTTTTATTTTGTTAAATTAGTAAAACGACCGAAGGGCGAAATCTTTTAAACGCGAAAGGACGACAAATAAAATTAAAATATATTAACACATCTTTACTATTGTTTAGTACAGATTTATAATTTTTATTATTTTGTACTTTGAAATAACTAGTAATCTAGAATAACTTTTAGTGTGGCTTCATATATTCACCTAGCACGAATGAATATTTTTGAACATATTATGGTAAAATGATGTGCACATCATACATCTGAAAATTATGCTGCATACAAAAGTAAAGGCTTTAATATTGAATTCACGAGATAAATTGGAGGAAACCGTACCTAAAAAATCGATAAACTCTTATAAGCCCCGTACCGGCAGGAAGTGAAAGACGAATGCCGCCCATAATGGAGGTCATGCATCACGGCCCGATGAAAGTTGTTCCTGCAGATCAGCAGCTTCAGCAGGAGGAGGCTGTCTATCCCGCCGCGGTGAGTTACGGCGGCCGCGCCTACCGATAAAGCGCTTTAATTAAAATGCCGTCTTCGCAGGATTGATGTCCTGCAGGGATGGGAAGTCGCCCGGTTTTCGGCAATGGAATAACGGATTCGGTCTCGATTATGTGGTCTCGTTCGTCTTTTATTATACCTGATATAAAAAAAAATGCTCGATTTTGTTGGTATTAATTTTAAATAGGTTGAACATTTCAGGAGAATATCTTTTAAGCCTTAATAGATTAATATACACGCTATTTTAAAACATATATTACGAGCATGTCCGTTATATAGCGAAATCATACAATTTTTATTACATTACACATTTTTAAACGCAAATTTTAAATTTGTAATATCTCCGAAAATATTTGTTTAATTTACATGCTGTAAGGAACCATATTGATCTATATTAATTGCACACTGTATTTAAGGTACTTAATTCGATAAGGATTAATGCCGTATTGCTTAAAATAGCTTCGTAAATAAGCCATTTTCTCACGTAAAAAGTAAACAATAAAAATGGCTAATGTGGGTTATCCCTAAAAGATAAACATATACCATAGTATAAAACAAAGTCGCCTTTTCTGTCCCTATATCCCTATGTACGCTTAAATCTTTAAAACTACGCAACGGATTTTGATGCGGTTTTTTTCAATAAATAGAGTGATTCAAGAGGAAGGTTTATATGTATAATACATGCATAATATACTAAGGCAACATTGCTAATTTTAGAGGTTTCTAACGTGATGTCGTAAATTAACCTATTTTTTAGGCTTATTTAGCAATTAGCAAAAACGCTGCCTAACCCTACGAGTTAGATCAAATTAATGTACTACAGTATTGTACACCATAAAAAGGTCTACAAAAAAGTCCGCGATGGTATATGTTTATCTTTTAGGAATAACCCACACTAACCATTTTTATTGTTTACTTTTTACGTGAGAAAATGGCTTATTTACGAAGCTATTTTAAGCAATACGGCATTAATCCTTATCGAATTAAGTACCTTAAATACAGTGTGCAATTAATATAGATCAATATGGTTCCTTACAGCATGTGAATTAAACAAATATTTTCGGAGATATTACAAATTTAAAATTTGCGTTTAAAAATGTGTAATGTAATAAAAATTGTATGAATTTAGATATTCCAAAGATAGCAGGAAATCTTCATAGTAAGTATAGGAGAAGAGGAATTGTTTTACTCCAAATTTAATGCGTGCAGGCCAAGGGCAGTAATGAATGAACCAAAAATACTGGATCGATTTTAATCATGTTTTCATTGAGTGACATAGCCATATATATTTTATGCCCGTGCAAATTCGGAGCGGGTCGCTATGTTTTTATATACAACGTTCATATTTTTTCTGTAGTGTATTTAATTTAGTATCAGCATTGCACCCGTGCGAAGCCGGGGCGGGTCGCTAGTACATAATAAATTACCGGTATATAAAAGCCGCTCTCAAAAAAATGTTTGTTTCTATGAAATTATATCAGTGAAATGTGCCTATTAAAATGTACAAACAGTGAAACGAAAACAGACAATTATTAAATAGGTTGAACATTTTAGGGGAATATCTTTTAAGCCTTAATAGATTAATATACACGCTATTTTAAAACATATATTACGAATATGTCTATTATATAGCTAAATAATATATATCACTGATTTACAAGTCATTTTCGAATTAATTGACAATGGAAATATGTCCCGAATATTTATATATTCAGTTAAAGTCAAACATGGTTAAAAATATTTGGAGACATTAAAAGCGAAAGTCTATCCCCTAAGCTATATAGTTCAGATATTGTCTAGTTCAGCCATTATTTGTGAGGTCCAATGGTATATAACCTAAAAACATAAGAATTTACCTCTTACGAGTCATTATTTATGAACAATGTTAATGCTTAGATAATATCTAACAAATAGTCCAGTCTCAAAATTATTCAAAACTTATTTTTAATATTATATTAAATATTTGTATTAAATATTATTATTATTATTATATATTTTATTAATTTTTTTTGTATAAAAGGATAGAAATCTTTCTATATTATTAATATAAAGACATATATTAATATAAAATGTTATGCCATTGTTCCTAATTGATAAGGGCAAGTTGTGTTGTTAACAATGCTTTTAAGTTTAAATTTTAAAATTTCATATTTAAAGGTTCAGTTAATAAACATTAAATAAATCAGACTTTTCTACATCTGTTTGAAGGGTTTTATTTACAGTTTATTTCCGCGTATCAATAATAAATTAAGCTGATATCTACCGAAAGAGCACTTGTTACATTTAACATATATATTAACTTCAATTGTAGTGGAATAATTGTTTCAAAAACCATACAACGTGTTGCATCGCTATCGCCATACATAATAAATTACCGGTATATAAAAGCCGCCTCTCAAAAAATGTTTGTTTCTAAGAAATTATATCACTGAAATGTGTCTATTAAAATGTACAAACAGTGAAACGAAAACAGACAATTACGTTCGAAGATTTCAACTCATCATTTCCCCCTCAACGATATTCGATGGAATTCGGGATTTCCCCGTCTCTCCGCCTCGAGCAATCAACGAAACTTGATCCGAGTTTCTCAAGAAAACGCATAAATCATGAAAATATGATGAAAATGTAGTATCTTGGACGCAGGCAGCTCCGCTCTATATTAACATTTATTCAAATGGTGGGAATTAAGTTATTAACGGTGAAATGCTAGGCAACATGGCGAAGATTAAACGGCAAACGCGCACCAACTTTCGGGCATTAGATAAGCTTTGGCTTGTCGTCTTGCGAGAAGGTGCACGATTTTCTGATACTTTAATCTTTATGGTATTAATTGGCTATGCGTGATGTCTCGTTCAACTAACTAGATACTTTCGTCAAAGAGATGTGTTTAACTTTTGAACAAATACATGTGAAGTTTCTTAGTTTATATGAGTTTGCTAAAAGTATCCTCGTTGATTTTTACATCGTTATTTAATATATTTTTTATTACTCTTAATAGTTCCACAATCTGACCAGAGGGCGATAAATATTTGTTATGTTTATGTTATATATACATGGCATGTATAAAATCATTTCAATAAGTGATCTCGTGTATAAAATATAATTTTATTTATCTAGCCTTATTCTAAAGCTGGTTTTGAAGTCTATATGTCCAATAATCGGATCGAATGGTGTTAGACGTTTTAGTCTACGCACTTCACTGTTACTTCGCATATTCAGTTGATTAGCAAGTATATTGGAATGCGCTGACTCTCTTTTGGAGTCCTTCATATAAACATATTGAATTACACTAGTTATTGGTTCTAGATGAATATCGCGTTATATAACTTCATCTGAAACATGGTACGGAGCATCGACACTTTATTTTGGAACCGTTGTATAATGGATAAATTAGACTTGCTATCGGTTCCCCATAGTTGAATTCCTTATGACCAAATAAGCTTGAATATAGATTTATACAAAACTATCTTATTATCTAATAATAACTTGGATTTTCGCCCGATAAGCCAATGCATTAGTAGAGTTTAAATCCAAGTTATTTCCCTTTGGCGACTATGTGATTCTTCGAAGTTAGCTGTCTATCTAGGCGCATATCAAGATATTTAGCATCCTCTTCTTGCCGTTCACACACGGTTGAGTTCACATTTATTGATATTGACTGGTGGACATGTTCTTCTACAGAGGGTGAAATTATATGACTAGATTTTGTTTCGTTGGATTTTATTCGTTATTTTTCAACCGCATTTGTATTTGATTTAGGTGTGTCGTCTGCGTATGTTGCCACAGTCGTTATTTTTGTTGTTGGTAGATCGGCTGTGTATCGAAGATATAGGACCCACTACACTGCCTTGCAGAACTAAAAAAAAATTGCATGTAATTCGCTATGTTCATCACTTTCTTAGGTTTTACAGTATAATAACGACCTCTGAGGTAAGATTTTAGTACCTCATAATCCGGATGAGGGAGAAGTTTCTTTCATTTAACCCGCACTCCCGTATGCCATACTTTATCAAAGGTCTGAGATATATCTAAGAATGCAGCTGATAAAATATGTGTTGGCCTTTAAGTGCGTATTTATTTCTATGCATTTGTTCTATTGTTCCATGCTTATTGCGAAACCCAAATTGGTGATCTGGAATGATCTTTCTTTTTCTATTATATAACTGAGTCTCTTTATGTACAGTTTCTCAAAATCTTTTGATATTATCGATAATAAATTTATAGGCCGGTAGGAGGTGACGTCTTCTGGTGTTTTCCCTGATTTGATAATGACTATTATTTGAGTTACTTTCCAAGTGCTAGGAAAATCATTAATTCGTAATATAGAATTGAATATGAATGTTAATAATTTTAGCCCCTTCTTTAATACTTCAAGTAATATTTTTCCGGTTTTTAGATCTTATTCAGGTGCTTTTTTACAATTAATCTCTCTTATTATTATTTTTTGAGCATCTTTGACGGTATTTTTTTTATATGCTAAATTCATTTGAAATGGATTATTTAATATAAGAATACATTCACGTAGGCAATTTCTCACGAACGAATGCGAACGATAACGGCGATACAGTATATTTTTCTTAACAAATCGTTTGTATTAATTTTTGGATATAAATTGTTGACTACAATTTTCCAGGATGGATGATTATTTGACGTAATAGTGGGTGTCCTAATATACCCCATGAAAGTTTAATTTGTTCCAACACGGAAGTATTGTATCATAATAAACTAAGTTTTATTTTATCGGATTATCTTTGTTTATATATCTTTAGCTAATGTATATTGTTAGCCACCCATTATTCATCCTGTCAGTTTAGAAGAACTACCTTCCTTTTCCACCCTTGGCGAATATTACAAAAGAAAGCTTTTGTACTGAAAACTTTTTGAATGTCTCTCTTCTAATAAACATATATCTCTTAATTTGTACGTGTTTATCGCCTTTGTAATCTTAATATATCCTTCACATTTGCTTTGTTTAAAATATTTCAACATTATTTGAAGAAGAATTTTAATATATGTGTTAAATCCACTCAAGTATTATATTTTATTCGTAATTTCTAACAATATATGTTTCAAAATTATAGACTGACTTCGACAAGGTATTTATTAAGAGACTAATAAATATATTAGAGACTAAATAAAGCAGCAAAAAAGACTAAATATGCTTAATAGAATTGATTTATTTATCAATAGCATCTATGTTATTTTTCATATTTAATTTCATCTAAAACTATATTTGCATATTTCCTAGCTACTATCAGTTCTCAACACATTACGCCAGCAACTGCTCAACTTTAACAAGTCTTAGCCGATATGAGCAGACTCGCGGTCATAATAAAGCGTAAATATTAACACAAAGAACTAACAGAGCCCCGCCGCGAAACGACACACTTTCTGCATATTTTAGCGAATATTTTGGGCGAAAACTCTAGTTTTTACGGCGATGACGGCTTGTTACGACTCTAGAGCGTTGTTTTATCAGTTGGATCTCGGTTCCAATGGCGGGAGTCTAGCGGAACAGTGTTATGCTACAGATTAAGTTAATATTTTTCGAAGATTGATTGTTTGTGATTGAGATTTTTAATAACCCCGATCTATATAATTAATAAAATGATAATTTTAAACGTGATCTAACATTAGCTTAGTTATAAATATCATAATAAATCACTAGTTTAATAAAAATGATAGAACCTTTTACGACTCGAGGGAATTCCGACAATACAATGAGCCTCAAGGTTTTTGGAAAACTTGCTACGTATATGTGGCCTATCTGTAAATAATATATTCAATTTAGCAGAAATATGTGGAGCTAGTTCACATGGCCGGATTCATCGGATCTGAAAAAAAGGCAAAAAATTTACTTATAGTGCTTCTTCCAAGAAAATTGGTTCTGGCATTCCATAAACTTCTGGTCGTAGAATACACTTTTTTCCAGTTGCTGTTTCATCCATCAGCTTGAACAGAGCTCGGCTGTTTTCCTTCTTAGATAGTATCATATTTAGACATCATTTCAATGATCAATTTCTTGAAAAAGATGATCAATTATAGACTACTACTTATTTATTATTAATACTTAATAAAAATTAAATTTAATTAAGATTATATAAATACTTACAGAATTTTGTCATTTTGTGGCTTTGTTTTGTCTGATTCTCTATTTGTTGACTTTCCGAGAGGTACACAGCGTGAACGGGTTCCACGCATAATTTTATGATATGAAAATTGCCTGAAATGGATTCGTTGTCTTCGTAATACTTTTGTTCTTCTAAAAACCAGGTCTTGTGTACAAATCTGCATTAATTATTTTACAAATCCAAAATATATTCACAACCAAAATTGATTTTACATCACAAAACTTTGATTTTTTGAGAACAATCATTTCAGACAAAATGTCTTTGAAATCATTGTTACGGATCGTACACAGCTTTCAAGAAAACTTCCATTTATTATTATATTACATAGGCCATAAAAAATATGTGTATTCTTTAACTCATAAATCGATATTCACTAATGGATCACTTTGGATTAACAAAATCGAACGTAACGAAGATGAAGATTAAACGTAATGGCATTTACATTATAAGTAGTTGAAAATATGATGAGCTGAGTCAGCAGATAATCAATTCTTTGACGAGTTTTTGATGCTTTTAGTTTTTTCTTGTACAGACGTTGACTGTAGATGTCATTAGTCTGGTAAATCAGGATGTCGCATTTATCTTAACTCCAATGGGTTAGCTCTCTCTATACGATTGATCATATTTGCTTCAAAAAGAGGGTGGGATATTGAAAACTTGTCGAGTTTATCTTCTACCATACTTTATCTTGAAGTATTAAAATTTGTTATTGGGTAAGAACTACAAATGTAGAATAAATTTAACATCAAAAGGAAGATAAAGGTATATCACTCTTTTTTTGTTGGCAATCCTGCTTTTATATTAAATCAAGCAAAAATAAGCAGTCATATGCTTTGATTTTCTATATATATTTTTATATACAATTTCCTATATTTCAACTCTTGCACTTTTCTTTTTTTTTAACACGATCCTTTTGGTGAAATGTTGCATGAAGGATCATTGTGAGATTCTAAGCATCTTTACTATATGAATGAATAGTATTATTTATTATTATTGGTATTTATACGGTCTGATTATTGGTAAACTGCACATGCATGCATGAACACACACATGCACAGAACATTATTTATTTTTATTTTTCAGTTTTCGAGCGAATTATTGATACTGTTACTTGACTCTTTCAGGTTATTTCTTCTCTATTGTATTCGGCAGCAAAAATCGCAACAGTATGAGGAAATATAGCCATCGTGATACTTTAAATTTGTGGTATATCACATCTGCAATTGGTTTTAATATACTTCTTTATCCCCATGGCTGTATAACTAAAACTCGAGAATGGCGATTTGGTTTAAATTATTATAATTATTACAATTTTCACTATTAACAATTCCATTTAAATATGCAATGAATTAGCTCATATGCTAATCACACTCATGACCAACCAGATATAGAAAATGATAATAGTCGTAATGGTATGCTGCGTTCGAGAGCGAATAAATTGGATAAACCTAGAACTTCTCTGAGCTCGTCTGCATTAAATACAACAACAGTGAGTACGACAAAATTAACTTGAGTGATTCTACAGACGCAATGCTCCTGTGGCCCAAGAACGAGCAGCATTCGAATTCGCTTCGGAAATTTATATCAGTTATCATTAACGAATTGACAATTCTTTGTCAATATTGTAAGGAACTAAATTATAGCGGTGAATCAACTGGGTTATACTGTGCTGGTTATAAAGAAAAATTGCTACTATTGGTCCTACTATCCCCCTATAATTTCTACAACGGAAAACCTACTACCTCTTGGCCAACATTCATATATCTAATATTTTTTTCTAATTAACGTCGTTGGTCGAAACATATATTGTACAGTTCGAAATGACAAAAACCTAATTATATTAATTGACTTATGCATGATTCCCTCAAGTAAAATCAGTCAAATACATCGGCAAACATCTCGAAGGTAGTTTAAATCGGAAACATTATGTTAGATAAAATCCAGTGCAAATTAGATTCAAAGTCAAGCAACTATACTAATTAGTCAGAATATACTCTCAGTTTGACCTATAATCAAAGAGAATGGTTTTGTCAGTCAATCGTTAAGCCAATTTGGACCTGTCGCGTATAAATATGGGGTTGCACTAAAACACCAAACCAACTAGTGCTCCAACGCGCCCAAAATAAATTTCTACGGTTAATTACATCACATGAACTTGTTTAGTGTATAAATGCATTCTTAACTTTAGCTTAAGTAGTTTAATTTTAGTTTAAATTGGAAAATACATACTGATGTAGTAATTCCGTATTCGCCTTGCTTGTCTATTAATACAAGTATAACAGAACAGTAGTAATAAATTAATTTGTAAATTAAGATTTTACTAAGCATATCTAATGTAAGATGTAATTAAATTTTTAAAAAATTGTACAGAGTAATGTCGTAACCACTATCAAGATATCATACCATAGAAGCTTTTTGGTAACACTGAAATCTGTGTCAAAAATATCTAATATGAACAAAATTGTCACTTCTTAGGGGTGCTGTTTCCACTATCAAATGCAGATCTTCAGTTCTTACAAATTTATTTTATGGGCAATCTGCATAGGGCAAATTGATAGAGAAACTAACTATGGTCCAAAAACTACAAACGTTTCTGCATCACAATAACGATTTAGTCAAAATATTCAATTGTGTTGGATCGAATGCCATCTGATACCAATATCCATATCAAACTTATCGGACGACCTATATATATCAGTAAACTTTTCTGTCGATAATTGCTCCAGAGTATTTTCTTCGTGAAATAACTGTTGCGCCATAACACCGAGTCGAATTAAAAGACTGCAGCTCCGCGATGCTCCCATCAAGACAAGCAGAAACGAAACAAAACGAGTGGGCCTCATTGTGTGTGGTACAGCCGGCCCCCCTCGGGCGGAGCGGAAATTAGAGATAGCGCTGCTTAGACGAGAGCCTGATACCGACAATCGTGGAAATTAACGCCAGCGAAAATACTCAAGGGAATTCTACCCAACAGGTAATTAACAAGTTTGATGGGTTTACTTGCGCGCGCCGTATTAAAATTGAAATTTTGACCGGGACGCCAAGACAATCGAATACCGGCCGCATAATTGTTTTGCCGAGTTTGGCGTGTTTGCCGCGTTCCTAATTAACACAACTTTTTGATATTTTGATTATTCGCTCGGCTGGCAGGAACATTTGCGCGGCCCTGACGGATCCTATTAAAGATACCCTGGCCATTGTGTTTGGAAATGGGTGAGATGGCGTGTCGACAATCAAATCAAATCTATTTCTAGTTTTCCTTACTTAATCATCGTATATTAAGAAATATGTATATGCATGGATTATATAGTCTATACAAATTAGCAGTGAACTCACGACATCTGAAGTGATGACGTCAAAACGTTGCCGCATCAACTCTGAGTTTTCGCCTGATTTGCCTGATCGAGTTCATCCAAACCGAAGGGGTTATTAACCATTCCTATTTCCGGCATAAAGAACAATAATATATCTGCAATGAACATTTAAAAGTGTTATGACTAATAAAATCTAATCAATTTTTATTCCAACGTTTACCTTTTTCCATCAAATTTTGTTGTCTTAATACTATTTTTATTATCACCTTGCCATGTATGACCAACTACTCACTGTTTTTACACATGTCATATAATTAATCTCTTGATTTGTCACCCCCTTAGTAAAAGAACGGTCTCTTTTCGGTAAATCTTTCATATATCCTTCATATAGCTTATATCATTCATATTTTGAGAAATTTCGCTGACTCTGTTCATACTAATATTCACTTCAGCTGCAATACGCTAAAAATATTTTCGGTAGAAACAGCAGCTACTTAATAATTCACAGTAGAACTGCTTACCTCGTTAAATAATTTTACTATTAGATGTTCTAACTTGTCAGACAGTACTCTATCTCTTTTAAAATAAAATAAAATGAGAAAGAAAATTGTCTGACTCTAAAACTAATTTACAATTTGTGACAGGCACATATTGATGACGTCAGTTCATTGCTATTTTTAATAGATTATACACCGTATATATAAGGATTAGATTCGGGCTGCTTTTTTCAAGTAACCCTTCTTGGCTTCTGTTAACAGGTAATACTACAATTCTGATATTATAAGCAGGTAACGTAAAACCAGAAAATTGACCAGTATCTTTTTGAAACAATTTTCTTAATTAAAACGTAAATTTTCCTTGCCCGATAAGGCTATTCTGAATTGGATTTACTACCTAACCTTTAAGAAGGCCTCTGGTATTACCCAGCCTTGTTACTAACATCACTGGGATTATTTTTCTTTTTAGTTCTTGCACCCTTGCTAGTTGGACAATCTGAATTATAGTTATCATCAACATACATCTATGACCATACCCCAGAAGAATGGCGTAATTAATTTTTAAAATATCGTTTTTGCTAACGTCTATTAACAATTCTAAAACAAGTAATCAAAAGACACCAAGTTACAATTCAATACAGTACAAAATAGACCTCTTAAAATAAACAACATATTAAACTCAACACTATAAACTCTTAAAACAAAAATAAACTCAATTAACTTATAATATACTAATAGTAACAACATACTAATTTCTTATCTAGGTATGGTGGTCATCTTGTTGCGTATATATGAAGATATATATGAGAGCACGTTCAGGCTCGATGGATGCCGGAGAATTCGTCTGTAATTACTTATAAGTGTGTTCCAAACTGTGTTAAAACATAGAGGTATAACATTTTATGACCATTGAAACCATAGAAATAAGATTTCAAAGAGCTCGTGAAGTGACAAGTAGAGCAGAACGTATATGATGAATCATGAGAGACATTCATGAAAGAATCATAAGACAAGAAAAGCATGCGATTGTTGCTTTTTGTTCCTCTCTCAAAAGTACGTACACTGACCCCCACTTTGACAGTCTTGGAAACTGGACATGTTTCGCCAAGACTTTAACAATAAAACTGCAACAATATCTTAAAGTGGTTCTGTCAACTATGACCAGTGTAAAATTATTTGCTGAATTAATTTTAGTTCCGAGCTAGTATTTTCAATAATTTAGAGGTACTAGTAGATACAATTACGGGAAAATTTTTAAAACAGACGTTAAGTAAAAAAGACAGACGAATGAGATATTTATTTAAAAAATGTCAATTCTTCTGACTTAAATTTGTCTTTTTCGAACGAACATCGTATTAGAAAGGAAATAATTCATTTAAATTGTGAAAATCAGCGCACAGTTGAAGAGCGAATTTAGAGATTCAAATTATAAAGGATAGAAACCGATCTTTTGTGTAGAATCAGAAATAGGAAACTGACAATCGCGCGTGCTGCCTGATTGAGAATGATGATATATCTTAAAACTTAACGTTTGACAGGATTTTTTTTCTTCTTCAGGTTTTCAATGACATAAATAAATCTTTCGTCAGAACTCATTTCGAAAGAGTTCTATTTACTTTTAAGTAAATTTTGTTCTGACGAGCTACACCATCTAATATAAAGCCCCGAAAATTAATACATAGTTCTCAAGTACATATTGTATGGCGTACTATTCCATTTTTAATTGTAGCATTATTATTTTGGTAAAAAGCTTAAAATTACCAATAATTAATAATAATTACTAATTATGATAAAGAATAAACTGACAATACCAAAACATTATAAATAAATAGTTTTATATATAAATACTATAAGTTTAATACTTTATATAGAGTCCAATAAATTAATTTTTTGAAGATTTTTTTAAATTGAAGCTATTTTATTCAAAGTACTGTCCATCGATAGATGGGAAAAAGTATCATATATCAGACAATTTACGGATAACTCCATCTCGAAAGAGAGATGTATCTTTTGTCCACGAATCGACTCAATTTTTTCGTACCCCCGTAAAAAGTCAAGCACTGCTCAGACAGGTTAAGCCTCATATGTTGGAACAAGCAGCAACCAGAATGAAGAAGGTCCAGAGAATACGGCGGGTTGGTTCTTCCACTTCCCTCTTTAATGTTTCGAAATATGTTTTGACCGGTTTTACACCATCTACTTGAGCGTTGCCATGCTGAGTGAGTAATGCCTTGTTTTAAATTTTTTTGGGCTCTCCAAAATGCTCCTTGTATTCACATGTTGAAATCACTAGAGCATGGTTACCATATTTAAGGTCAGGTTTAGTCTATGCAAATTCAATCATTCTCAACGTACTAAAAATTTATTTGTTCACATTTCGAAATAATGGTACATACTGACAAAACTTGAAGTTGGTTACAAATGTAGCCGATGCGATTGAAAACGCACTAACACCATCTACAGTAAATTGTTTAAAATTAATTTATAGACCATTTATTTTATATAATTATTGTGTTGGTTATTCTTTTTATTATATTGTTCTTAAGCTTAATGAATATATTAATTTGTTAAATGGCATAGCATTTCCAACTATAGATATTTAATTATGTATAGTAATATTTCTGGAAATGATTTCCAGAGAGACGAACATCCTGTTAATCTACTTAATTTAAAAAATAACCCATTCCGGATAGGATTCCATTTAATGGCATACAATACAACGTCGATCGCAGATATAAATTAGTATTATGTCCGACTAAAGCGACCCATAAATATATTCCGACATTTTTGAGGTAATTTTAGATAAAGACGTATCGGAAACAAGGACGAGATGGGGCAGAACAGAACGGACAACAAAAGGCGGGGATCCGGGTACCCTGCCCATCGAGCAATAAAATTTAAACATGATTAGTCTGTTCTCAGCGCAGCGCGGCGGACGATGCGAACCTCCTAATGCTCGATTATTTATGAGGCAATTCAAAGTCATAATTTAAATACTAAGTGTTATTGTTAATATCAGAGGCGAGGGCCGATTAGGGGCGGGGGACGGAGCGGGGTGGAGGGGAGCGGCAGACCGCGATCCGGGTCGCCGTGGTCATTAGCACGCCCGGTCCTGCAAGAATGGCCGCTAGATGTGTGCTTATCCCGGCAGTAAATCATTACAATATGCAATATAATGCCGGAGAGGTCTATCTGCTTTTTCGCAGGCAGATGCTCTTTATGCCGGCCCCGGGGGGCCGCCTTTAAATCGTCCTTCTTTATTGTTTGCCGGCGACGGCCTACCTGTGTTTAATTTTAACCTTTTGTCTCTGTTTAATTTGCGACAGAGCGACCTAGTCGTCCGCTTATCTCACCCGCCCTACGTGAACCAGTGGGGATTTTGCCCAACCCAGCATATTCAAATCTCATTTTTAGCCTCTCACTTTACTATTGGAATTTAAATACGTCAATGTCACACATTCCTCAATATCTTAAAGATTATATTGGCTCATTGCATAACAGTAGATCAGAGGTCAGGTAAAATTTCTCTTTGGGCCCTTCAAGTTTATACTGCTAATTTTGATGGTAATTAAGTTCACTACGCTAATGAAAACATTTCGACTTATTTATATTCTCAATTATAACAGTCAGATTCATTCTAGATTTTCTCTTTTACCGTAAGTTATCGTAAAATAAATACATTAATTATGTCTAATGGGACATAAGATTACATCTATAGATTACAGTCTTAGTTTCAGTATTTATGATAACAACAATTATTGGAGGTATTGTATATTGTATATTGTGTATATTGTATATGAATAGATGAAAAATGTTTACATACAAAGACAATAAAAATATACTATCCAATACACAATTAGGCGATGAAATAATATTTCTGGCTACTTATGATTTTTGCAAAGATTATTCAGTCTGGTATTACCTTGTCATAAAAATAGCTTACCAAGGTTGTCATATACGTTGCGTTATAAAACTTATATAGTAATGTTGTGCGACTGATTACAAAAAAAGATAGCTCGTTATTAATATTCCTATTATAAGAAAATAATTTCAAAGGCACTAAATATTTTGAACTTTTGAATTAACTGAATCCTATAGTTAGACACTAAATTATGAATCTTAATAGTAATCTCAAGCTATAATAAGACAGTACTTAGAACATGGTTTACTAAATAATCGTGAAAAGTAAAACAATACATTAATTAATATATTACAAGTTAATATAATTATTTGTAATAACTTAAAGTTATTTAAATTTGTGTGATGAATTATGATGATTTTTCTGATTAATTATTTACCTGCAAAATAAAACATGTTATAGGATAGTGATCGGCAGTTAGCTTCGAATATTTCACTACCGTTTTAGTTATTGATATAGTTTTCCAAATTCAAGAATATCAATGACGTAAGCTATCCGGGATCTCAGCGCTTGATCCAAATTGAAGTTCTGGGAAAATTCATCAGGTGATATTGGACGACGTCGTCGCATTTGTGTCTAAAATCAAAAGGAAAATATATATAAATTAAAGGATATATAATTAAGGATATATAAACAAAAGAATAAATATACATAAATCTAATAGAGTATCCCTATTGTAGTAGACTCCAGACAGTGTCACTTTGTTATCTAACTCTTAGATTCTTAGCAAGAGTTATAGTTGGGCGTAAAAATGGTTTCATATTTTTAAGCAAAATTGCACAAACGAATGAAAAGATTTTCAAACTTAAGTCTGACAAAGTCAGGTTGAAGGTTTAGTTCAATATATGTTAATAGGCCGGCTTGGTGGCGCAGTGATATAATCGATGGGACGGTCCTCCTACCTATACTCTTGGGGCATTGTCGTAAATTTATGTTGATGATTGTCCTAGGCAAGAGTGTAAAATCCGACAAGAAAAATTATCCCATTCACGCCAGTAACCAGGCTGGGTAAGACCCGATGCGTCCTGCGTTGATGATTTCTAAACTTGGTCACTCGCCAGTTGTGTCCAGTCAGTCCAGATAAATTCCAGTTATATATAATATATATATATATATATATATATATATATATATATATATATATATATATATATATATAATATATATACATAAAATAATAACATGAAATAACATTATGTTACATAAATTTCTAAAATAATGATAATAATGATCAATAACGGCAAAAATCTTCGAAACTGCATTTAAAAATACTAATATATAGTTATTTTGAAATCTAGTAACAACAATATCAGTAATCATGTAAAAATGAAAACAAATGTGTCGAAATTAAAATAATATTAAACCAACTATATTTGCATACACAAAAACAATATAAACGAAATAACCCAAATTTATACTCGCCTCATTATTGCTGATCGAAACAACTGTAATAATTAATATTATAATGTTTAATATAAAATTTTCACTTTAAATTTAATAATAAAAGTAATATTTATATTGGAATATGATTAATATCAACATTTGTGTCACGGGACACAATCGCAATTAAATATATTACATGTGTTTAGATAAAATGAGTTACTGTACCAACTAAAATAAATCATAAAATAAAATATTGATTGGAATATAATTAATTTTGATATTTTTCCATAATTTAAAGATGTATGATATACAAATACACATGTAGTGTAACAGCTTCAGGACATTTATTTTATTGAGTTGTTAAAGATAAGGGTATTTGAAGTTCATAAATATTTGTTAATTAGTTTAGTTATAACAGTTATAGAACTATTATATATAATATAAAAAGTCGGAAATGTGAACTTTAATATTTTTAATGCTAATCATCTGATTCAGCTCTATAGTAATCAAATCAAAGAACTATTCGTATTTTATTTATAGTAGGAATTAATAAAATAGGCTTATTTATATAGTATCTATATGACATATCTATATCAATATGACATGTCATATATCGCATATGACAGTTTAATATAAAATATATAAAATTTAATTAATCATTTGGACCTCATAAATGAAGTGGAAGTGTAAATACGTTACTATTTCTAAGAAGAATTAGGCTTTTGTTGTGGTAGGTCGAAATATTATTTACTTGTAAATTCAAGTGTTATCTTCTAATGACTTTCGTTTTTGATTGAATATTTAAAAATGTGAAACATATTTTTATATCGATTTTTTGTCATGCAATGAGAATTATTAATAAAAATCGTCAATGAATACTATTAATACCTGTAATAATACTAAATATGTATTTCAAGTTTATTTCAGGTCTGTAAAAAACAAGAAGCAAAACAACAAGAATTCTTTCAAATAAGCAATAAGAACACAACGACAAACTAATATCATCTCTAGAAAAACTCTACTTGAACAAAATTGATATCATTTGAACAAATCTATAATTTTCAACACAAGTTAAGAGAAAAATTAAAAATACCTTTCCAATCAATAAAGCTTCTTTAATTTATTTTTTTTATTTAATTAAGTTATGGAAAACATAACGATGAGACTAATTTAATCTCTCTTTAGCAAAAATGTACTTCTTTTAGAGAAGTCTAGGACTTTCAGCACAAGCAACGAAATAAAGTAATACTTTTTCAATGAGTAAAGTACCTTAAACTTAATTTATTGGATTTAATGAGGTAATATTTTGAGTCACTCAAGATAATACAAATTAATGGAGCAATTATAGAAGAAGTGCTGAAGAAACAAGCCGAGAAGAGTAGGCATGATTTAGACTGAATTGTGATTGTGTAGATAAAAGTTTCGTAGTTCACCAATTTACGCAGGAACGCAATGGATATGAAAAGCCTACGGTTGTCGACTATAACTATTAAGTTTCACTTTTGACTGTATACTGGCTCTAACCTTAGGGAGTTTTGGAAGCGGAACATGTTCCCATAAAAATAATTAACCTTTTAATAGCATGTGGGTGCGAAATGATCTGTCAAAGTCATTTTTGATCGGTGTTGGTATTCGTCAACGAGGCGTCATCTCTTTGTTGCTTTTTTAACATAATAGTAAAAAGAGATACAGATATTTAGGCCTTAAGTACTTTTTGGCAAAAATATTAAGAACCGACGGATAGCGAGACTGGTTCTAGTTTTCGAGTTCGGTTATAGTATCTGCATCATGGCCTATAATTTGTTTTTGTGCTGTGCTTCGAAATGCGTGAAGATTCAGGGACAACGTTGTCGAGTGCAGAAGTCGAGTCAAAATGTTTTTCTTGCGTTTGTGGATATTATATGCTCGGTAAACGTAGAAAAATTTTGACCAATGGACTCAAAGATGCATATATGATATACTTTAATTCTTCTGTAGTAGACACTGACAAGCCATGAGTACCGAAATTGTTTTGAAACGCATGCACAACAAAGTTTTACAAATGGTCATTTTCTGTGGCAACGTTATTGAGAAGATAGAAATGTCATGCAGATAACTGCTGCTGTTGCTCGATAAATGTTTTCGGTATAAATACAGAAAATAACACAGTATATATATATATCCTGATGTATCATCAAAATTCAACCCGGACAGTAACGCATTGGCAATTTGTCCAGATATAAGTGGAAAAAATTCCTTAAGAACTTCTTCTGCATCATTGGCGACCAACTAAAGCATTTCTGACTTGATATATGATAACTAATGACTGCATAGTTTAAAAGACTTAGTGTCTGATAAAATAACACTATAAGCATTGTGTTGTTCACAGTTTTCTTGATAATTAGAGCAGCATTAGAGCTTGAATGTGGATCAAAATACATGTTCTGCATTCACATCTTGATTTTTTCCCATAAAATGTGGGTAACCTGAGCGACGAGCAAGGATAGCGGCTACACCAAAATATAACAAAATACAATAGCCAGGATTTTTGGGATGAATGCATGATGAACGATTGTTGATGGACTCTAATGTATAAAACAGATCCCAAGCAGTATAAATGATTCAGATATGTTCATTTCTGATAACAGGTTAATTGAAAAGTCCCAAGCCTCACACATAAATGGGGCTACTAGATTTAAGTCCATATATTTTTTAGTTAGCCCTAACCCTCAAAAGATGCGTATATAAATTTGACAACTGTCGGATCATTAGTTTGTGAATTATAGCATTTTGAGTAAAAGAAATTTTGTTATTGTGAAAAAGGAATTTCGCGTGTTGATAAAATATTGCTTTTGAAGGGAAAAAATACAGTTGAAGCAAAAACTTGGCTTGATCCTGATTCTGACAGATTGATGATCTTGTTTGAGTTTTCGGACACTGCCCCAGGAAAATCAACCATCAAGGATTGGTATGCTAAGTTTAGATGTGGTGAAATGAGCACCGACGACGGTGAACGTAGTGGACGCACAAAAGAGGTTGTTGCCGACGAAAACATTTCAAAAATTCACAAAATAATTTTGTATGACTGTAAATTAAAATTGAATGAAGTAGCAGACACTCTAAAGATATCAACTGAATGTGTATATCATATCATTCACGAATACTTGATCAGGCGTAATAAACCCAAGTTTTTACATCGATAAGTGACAATGGATGAAACATGGCTCCATCGTTTCACCCCGAAGTCCAATCGTCAGTGATCCGAGTGGACTACACACGATGAACCCGCTCCAAACCGTGGGAAAACGCAACAGTCGACTAGCAAGGTTATGGAGCCTGTATTTTGGGATGCACATGGAATCACTTTCATTGCCTACCCTGAAAAAGGTAGGACTATCAATAGTGACTATTACATAGCGTTATTGGACCCCTTAAACCACCGCATTTGAAGGAAAAGAAAGTGCTGCTTCACCAAGACAATGCACCGTGTCACAAGTTAGTGAAAACGATGTCAAAAATCCATGAATTGGGCTTCGAATGAGGAAGCATCCTCATCCACCGTATTCTCCAGATCTGGCCCCCAGCAACTAATTCCTGTTCTCAGATCTCAAAAGAATGCTCACTGGGAATAAAAAGAAGTGATCGCCGAAACTGAGGCCTATTTGAAGAAAGATTTATTACTTATGTAGTTAAATGATACATAGATATATCAGTATGGGACCAATATGCCTAGTAGTCACTCGTGGAAAGATGATAATAAAAATAATTTTATGGCAACAAAAGAAAAAGTTAAACGTTGGAATAACAATTGATTAGGTTTTATTAGTCATAAAATGTATTAATAATTCATTGCAAATATATTACACATCATGCTGAAAACAGGAATGGTTAATAGCACCTTCCGTTTGGATGGTCTCGATGAGACACCTTGAAGAAAAACTTGACAAATGATGGAATTGTGAAAAAACATTAAATAGATTGGAAATTAACAGCTTACCTATTCACTTCAATGAAACTTTCTGAATATGATATGATTCAGTGCTGCCAAACTCTACACAGGGTGATTAGAGTGGAAACAAGTAAAGATGGGTATATAATTAATGTGCACAGATATGTGTATAATTGTTCAGAATATACATGAGCATTAGTTTAAAATATGTGAGGAGACATATATTTATTTTATTTGTTTATTTAACCCGTCAGCCTCTTGGGCTATTTAGGGTGAATTACAATGTATTATGTGACACTAAGTGCTATAGGAAATTCAACAGCAGCACGAGCAGCTCCTCCGTCTACAGAAATGAACACTCATGGACATCTCTGCTAAGACCTTCAACCCATTACGTCCGGCCCACGTAGGTAATTCTGTAATAGGGATTGGCTATACTTATGGTCTGTAGGTTTGTGGTAAATAACCACGTCATCCGCATAGATTCGAGCTTTGATATAAGAGGGGATGACTTCGTTAATGGAGTTCATGGAAATAATGTATAGTAATGGGCTAATACATGAGCCCTGAGGTACATCGTTAGTTTGATTAACCCTGACCCGAAAGCCTGTGTTAGCCAAGAACGAAGCAATGAAACCGAACATTCTGCCCCCTATTTTCCAGTTAGCTAGTTATTTCAGGATGCTATCGATATTGATGGAGTCAAAGGCCTTTTCTAAGTCAAGAAAAACCGCAGTCACGTGTTGTCCCGAGTTAAAGGCCTTACAAAGGTCCTCCTGAAACCCGATCAAGTGATCAAGTGTAGAGTATCCTCTTATGAAGCCTTTCTGACGATTATTTAGTAGTCTCTGTTTCTCAATTATATATATAGCCTATGACAGACCATACGATCAAGTATTTTACATAGGTGGCAGGTTAGATGGGCCTGTAGCTGGATACTGAATGCCATGGTTTACCTGGCTTATATATAGGGACTAATACCGACTGTTTCCACAACAAAAGCAAATGTCCCCTCATCCAAACTTCATTGTAGATATTAAGCAGATGGAAGTGTTGCGATTGAGTTAGGTTTTAAGTTAAGCAAATGTTGTCTAGTCCGGATGATTTGTTATTTTGTCCGGATGAATTATTATAAATATGTATTTAATTATAGTTCTTACTCATTCGATAACATATGCATTACATATACTGTAATATTAAAATAAATTATATTTGATGACAGTATTTTTGTTTGATTATTTTATTTATATTAGAATTTTGTTGCATGTCAAAGCCCAAACTGAAATAAAACTCACGGTTGATTCGCCAACATTCTGGCGTTTCGACGTCATAAATTTAAATCAAGTATGTACAAGACTTCTTTGGAAAGACTAAATAGCTGAAGTACTAATTCAATATAACTGAATGTATATTAAAAATAGCATATTGTTAATTAGTTAATACTTGGAGAAATGTCGGATTGGGACATATCTGAATGAATATAGAATATTATGTATTTTTTTACATTTTGCTCTTATACAAATTATTCTTATCAATCCAATCATTATATGAGACTCAAACAGCAATCGGTTGCTCGTTGGGCTCAACGTGGTGCACCGTTTGGAAAAGTTAGCCGTCGAACAGGACCCGCCGCTACTGCACGTAGCGAACGCCCCAGTCTAATAATCGCAAAAGTTCTGCAATGTCACGTACCGTCGTCGGTATATCGCGACGACGAAAATGGCGACGTCGCTGCCATAATTTGGCGAAACATGTAGCCGAAACGAACGGGCCGTAAATAGAAAGGATTCCGGGAGATCGCGCCTGCAAGCGATTCTTGAGAAGCGACGACGATTCTCAAACGTCTCGGTTCAATTATATGGCATGTTCTTGCCATGTTCCTGCATTAACGTATACGTAATTAATATATAGTTCGAGCATTTTTATATTATGTATATTATTCTTTGTTAAATTAATGAATTTCTCAATGTATTAGATTTTCGCCACATTAAATTGAAGTTCTCTGAAATTGAAATATCAATTTCTTCATTTTCAACCATGATGAATGTACAATGCACACTAGGAAAAAGCCAAAGGTAAACACGTTAGAAAACAGGTCAATTGAAAGGTCCCCGGCTTGACATATAGATGGCGTTACTAGAACTAAATCCCTATGTTTTTTAGTTAGCTCTAACCCTCAAAAGATGCGTGTATAAATTTGACAGATATTAGATCATTTGTTTGTGAATTATAGCCTTTTGGGTGAAGCAACTAAAAAAATGGATAAAATGAAGTTTCGCGTGTTGATAAAATATTGCTATTTGAAGGGAAAGAATACAGTTGAAGGAAAAATATTTGGGTATGAGAAAGCTCGGTGCAAAGTGCAAAACAACGACAAGTTGATGATTCGGAGCAGTGTTAGTAGATTGTCAAGCGTAATAAACCCGAGTTTTTGCATCTGAATGTGACAATGGATAAAACATGGCTCCATTATTTCACTCCGAAGTCCAATCGACAGTTATCCGAGTGTACTGCACACGATGAACGCGCTGAAAATCGTGGGAAAACGCATAAGTCGGCTGACAAGTTTATGGCATCTGTATTTTGGGATGGAATAATTTTCATTAACTAACTTGAAAAAGGAAGGGCCATCAACAACGACTATTACATAGCGTTATTTGACCGTTTGAAGGACGAAATCGCTGAAAAACTGCCGTATTTGAAGAAAAAGGAAGTACTGCTTCACCAAGATAATGCACCGAGTCACAAGTCAGTGAAAACGATGGCAAAAATCCATGAATTTCTTTCGAGTTGCTTCCTCATCCACTGTATTCTCTAGATCTGACCCCCAGCGACTATTTCCTGTTTTCAGATCTCAAAAGAATGCTCGCTGGGAAGAAAGTTTTGTCGAATAAGGAGGTGATCGCCGCAACTGGGGCCTATTTTGAAGCAAAGGACAAATCGTACTACAAAAATGGTATCGAAAAGTTGGAGCGTCGCTATAATCAGTGTATCACCCTTGAAGGGAATTATGTTGATTAAAAAAAAAATTGCCAAAAAAATGTGTTTTATTATGGTAGGTCGGGGACTTTTCAATTGACCTGTTACCAAGAGCCAGCAGGAACCATTTTCGGTGGCGTTTATGTATACTTCTAATTATCAATAGAAAATAACTCTCGTCACGTAACGTAAATTTAGAAGCAGTTCCTGGCTTAAATAATAGTTTATAGCTTAAATTTGCAATTATAAAATTACTGTCTTCAATTTACAGTAATTTAAGAATTTTAGAAAAATACCAATAAATAATAACACACAATATTATATGTGGCAATAACGGTCCTCAAAAAAGTATGCTGCTGGGTATCCACAAAGGCGAGAAATCGGAGAATTAAAAAAAGCAGTAATCCTACCTAGTTCACTTCACATTATCTTTCAAACCTAAAAAAAATAAATGATTCAAAATTTAAAAAAGTCTAAAATATTGAATTGCTAGATACAATCATAAGTACCATACATATTCGGAATGATTTTGTTGAAAGACTCATGTCTTTATATTTGAAGAGATTGTCATTTTTTGGTTTTTGATTTTTTTTGTTTCTAATGGTTTTTTGCTGATGTCGCTGCAGACTCGAAAAAATTGTTTTTGCGGGTAGCAGAGACCATGGGTTACAACTGGGATCATTGGGTGGGTAGTTAATCAATTGATTTCCTTGTTACAAGGTGCCAAGTCATAACTTCATACTGAGCATGTTTCTGAAGCTTTTCATGAAAGATATGCCTGATTAGATATGAGTGTTCGCGTTTCTCACAGACCATAGGGCATTGAGTAACATGCGGAATTTTTTTGATTAGAACACTTGGAATTGTGCAAGCTATCCTCGGAGACGTTTCTGTACCACACCTGCGCTCCACAAAGGTAGACTGGGCGGGCCAGCTTCTTGTTCAGGGTCGCTTTCTGGGGGATTGGAAACTAACATTTTCTGCAGAGGATTGGACACAAGATGCTATGCCATTGCCTTTGCAAATAACTTGTTGGATTTGGGCTGACCATTGGAACCTGCGGTCAAATTGAAGATCAAGGTATGATATCCTCAAGAGCAAGGGGTTAGGAAGTTTTTTGATTTGGAAGCGATATGCACGGAAGTCCTTCCGACGATGGAACAGAGCAGTATTAGTTTTGATCGGGTTAATCTGCTGTCGCCAGAACTTGAACCACACAATCGTCTGCTTGAATCGGGCTTGGAATCTGCTACGGAAGGCGTCGGGGATGTATCCGGTGGTGAGGGAAGCTGTGTTGTCTGTAGAATGCTGTGTTTGATTGGACAAGGCTGGGGCTAATGGAGAACCTTGCGGAACTCCGACGGAAATTTACTTTCGAGAGGAGATTCAAATAACTTTAAAGGCAAATCTTCGGAATTAGGGAAATTATATCATCCGGTAAACCTAGTCTTTGAAGATTGGACTATTATGCCATACATGTCTATACCGAAAGTTATTGGATACATCAAGAAAGATGGCTCCAGTCTTACGATATTTTCGATCAGCTTGGTGAATAGTGGCTGAGACGCTATTGCTTGCTGCTTGATGAAGGCTTGAGTATTTGGAGCGCAAACCAAATTGTTCATTGTGAATTATGTTGGGCGCGTCAGTGTAACTGTTAAAATCGTGTAATATCACTTTTCGGTTAGTTTGGAACATCCCCAAACCCTTTCCAGAATTTTTACTGTTTCAGTCGTTTGCTTCTCAAATTGATAAAATATACCAATATTGTGTTATTTTATAGATCAATGTTGAACATTACTCACTAACAGACATAGAAACTGTTTAAAAGATCACTTTAATTTAGAGGCATTGCCATTCTCGTGACTTATAAATCCCTTATATGGTTTTTGAAATCAGTAAAAAGCAAGTAAGTGGCTTATACTTCCTCCAAAATCCCTTCGAATCTATTTGACTAAAACATTAGGTGATTAATTCTGATTCTTCTTCCTATTTTAGACTAAATAAAAATAAAATATTATTTAGTACTACGGCTTTCTGAAGTTCTGTACTTTGGAACTACCAGAGAGTAACAATCGGGGTAACTATAATGGGAAATTAAAAAAAAATTCGATTTATAATAATTTATAAATACAATTTAACATTTGAATACTGAATTCATTTACAAAAAAGATCAAAAAAACCCTATCTAATTTGGTACTTCTGATATTTAAACAAATATGAAAACATTTTGATTAAACCTAAACGCACGGATTCCGTCTATTTCAAAATAACATCTGGATAAACGAATATTGTAATCTCCAGATGGTAATCTTTCAAGTTACTTCAATTGAAAAAAATATTTTTACTTATTTCTAATTCTTTGAAGATTCTAATGTGGACTGAATAACTTCTACTGATCCTAATATTGAACTTATATGACCATATTTTCCTTTTCGATAGCTAAAAGATCTATGAATAAAGGCATATTTGAGTTAACTAAATTATACTGCTTTTCGTGTCTATTGGATAGCAGAGACATAGGAAATTATAAATCAAAATAGTTGGCCGCCGAGGGTGAAAACACTTCACAAAGCGGAAGAGTTCGTGAAAAGAATGTTCTTCAAGAAACGTTAATACCTCCACATAAAGATGTTTTACCACTGCGGTATATAAATTTAAGATTGACGAATCTATTTGTAGAATTACTTCTCAAAGATGGAGATAGATTCAGGTACATAGTTTCGAAGTCTCAGAAACAAAGCTGAAAGAAGGTCTTTTCATCGGAGCAGTCACTGATAGCCCGAATGATCTACAATTCTTCATGATTCTTAAGAATTTGAGATATGCAAGTGAATATGGAGGTGAACGATTTCACCAGGTTATTGAATAAATGGCGAAAATATACTTTGCTTCACACAAGCCAAGATGTAAAAAGAGGAGCCTGACTACAAAAAAGAAAGGATTTTAGTATATTTTAGAAGACGTATGTTAGATAAAAAATATGTATCCTTAATGACTTCTATATATTATAATATTTTTCAAGCCTATTCTCTATTATACTCTCTATTTTTCTTCATTATAATAACTCGTGTAATATAATTACCCAAATTGTCAAGAAATATTCTATGAGAAAAAAGTCATTTTCGGATTTAGGAAACCCAAAAACCTATTAGGCCACAAAACCTAAACAGTTCTTAGAATTTGACAGATCTCTGTAATATTTTGAATAACATATTACTAACAAATAATTGCAATCTTTATTTGCCTTATTACAATTATTATACAATATTTATTACTTGTGTTCTAGAAGTATATAGACAATTATTTTTAACCGACCTCTCAGTTAATAATATCTCGAAGTAAAACAGTAACTGATATTAACGATTTAATGTTCTAGTACATACATTTTAATGCAACTACTTGTATGATAACGTTAGAAATATCGTTATGTTTACATCAATGTTAATAATCTCAGATACCGTAATGACAGTAGCAGTGGTGTTTATGCGAAGCAATTTGTTTGCATTTTGGAGTAGCCTATTTTAGGATATAAACTACAATTCAATTGTCGTTAAAATTCAAACTTATCAATACTATAATGTTCACTAATATGATTTAGAAACGCCCATTACAACATATTATCCTGGCGACCAATAAAACGATGACATTATCTGAAGCGGCCCGTTCTAATAATGGAAACGCATCGTCACAATATTGTTATCTTTCGACATCGTAACTCGCAATCGCTAATCTACACCGCTGTTCAAAACTAATCCAGTTTAAAATCCGCATAATGCAACAACTACAAATAATCCGGCAAATATTATCGACAACGGCCGAACTGCTGGCTACATAAATTCCGGGTCGGCTTTTGAAGGACCATGCGGGCAAATTATTTCGCTTTGATTTATTTGTTTATTTATTTACGTTGCATGAGACACGGCACATGACTGACTGCTTTTGCAGGGTCCATTGTTTTATGTAAAAAGACATATTTTATGACAACCAAGCAAATTCTATTTTCCATAATAAAATAAAGTTATTCTATCTCATTAAGTATGACTGTATCACGAAAAGAAGTACAATAAAATAGGATATCTTAAAATAAAAATAGGTTAAAGAATATGACACAAAGGTTAAAAATAAAAATATTGGAAATCAAAAACCAATCCATATATGACTATCTAGATCTAACAGATTACAAGGAAACAAGCTATTCGATTTGGAAGGCAACTAAAAACCTAAAACAATCAAGTCAACAATCGACAATCAAATGTGCACACCCCATTTATAAAAGACTTAGAGGGAAATTGGACATGCAACAATCAATTAAACACTGAAACATTTGTCAACTATTTAGAAAAAAACCTAATAAAACTGAGTTTGAATATAGTCTATCTATCAAAAGGGCACTAAAAAGTAACATCAATAAAAAAACATCAGGTCTATGTTAATATGGTTAAATAACCGGACGATATCTGTAAACAAAGATTGTACAGATATTTGTAAAATAGCTGTTATGATACATTCATATGAGAAAGTTATTGTCATTATGATACCTGGAAAACAACCAAATAAAGTAAATTTTTATTGGCCCTTTACGAAAGTATTTGTAGAACTCTAGTTAAAAAGGTTAAATCAATCCAGTTTGATTTTATGAGCAAACATTCAGCAATAGACCAGGTACTTAGAATCACAGACATTATAGAAATAGCATACAAAGAGAAAAATTCTGCTCACCTTGGACTTAGCTCTTGGACGTAATACAAGCCTTCAATAAAGTTTGGCATTTGGCTCATGTATAAACTCCATAAAATGTTACTGAAGCATCTTGTTGAATTCTTAAACTCCTACATCCGAGCTAGGACGTTTAGAATTAAACAAGAAAAAGCTTACTCAACAATGAAAGAAAAAGCAGGTGTACCGTTATTCAAGGTTTTTGTCCTGTTCTTACATTCTCGATATATATGATAAACCATAAATAAAATATAGCTACATTTGCTGGTAACACTGCGATACGTGTTATTGGAAATAACAGCCAAAAAGCAACCAGAAAACTGCAACGCGCAAGTAACAATAAAAATAAGTAAACCCAGACATGGAGAATAAAAGCCAACGAGAGTAATTCAATGCAGATGGAATTCACCTATAACCAAACTGTTCATATACCAATAGATATGATAATACTATTATCCCAGTAACAATTCTAAGTAGCTTGGGATAAATGTTGACGCAAAGCTTCGTTAGAGAACTTTATGGAATTGAGTTATGAAGATATCCTGCAAGAAGTAACAACAGAATACAAACATTTGAGAATAAGGCCTTACGAAGTAGGGTGAATGCACCCAGATACTATCCGAACAAGAGACCGGAGACTTTTCAGCTTCCAACTGTTGTAAAGGAAATCAAGAGATTTGTACCAAGACATGAGGAAAGATTCTACTCCCGTGCTAACACCGAAGTGCTATAACTCTTGGATAACACCGAAGTATTATGCAGACTCAACAGAATCGTGTAGGTAACTCGATTGTTTCGAATGAGAATCTTTTTATATTTCAGTTTCTGAAAAACTATGGAGGTTTTCAATAAGAGCCTGTAGCACTATAAATTCTTCAAGAGGAGAACCAAGCATGAATGTTTAAAGTTAAATAATGAGAAAAAATCACAAAAAGTAAGTAAAATCAATGAATTTAAGTACGAATTTATTAAGAAGAAGCTAATTCGTCAAATTTAGTATTTATTTCTTCTCATTTCTTCATCATATTTTACAAAATGTATTTCGTGTAAGACGTGTAAGTAAGATTTGTGTGCAAACATACTTTTTTTTACAGGCCTTCTGGAAAATCAGAAACCGATTCACTTTTGCTTCAGTTATATTGTAGAATGCAAACTACCTAATTACCTAATTATGCCAAATAATTTTTATATCTCCCTCCTATAAATACTATATATATATATATATATATATATATATATATATATATATATATATAACATATATGTACATGTTCCACATGTAAGGAATGACACCTAATCTATCTGGCTGATGGAGCCGCGTCGCCGTCTCTATGCTATGCTATGAATGGTTCTCCGTTTTCGGGACCACGTTATACGAATGCAGCACTTAGTTATAGTCCTAATTTATTATTTGTTTTGAATGCTTTGAGTATCGTCGCCAAAGGTGGAATACATTCGGCTGTTATACTATTTTGTATTAGTTTAAAATAAATCGTTGACCAGTTTAGACCTTCTATTTTAATCAATGGTAATCTTTAGGTGAATGCATTGATAATTAAAAATGTATCGTTTAAAATAATGTATATAGAAAGATATATATATATATATATATATATATTGATGTAAAAATTCAGGTTCGCCTATTCAAAGACTGTTTAAGCGAGTTGATAATTAATAAATAATTTTCATTTAATTATACTTCGCCTTTCCTCAAGAATATTTCCTTCGCCATTTTGTCGGTACCATCGAACACCAGTTAGTCTTTCATCAAAATTTAAATGATTTACAATAGATGGTGCTACTATGTTTTACATTGCATTTTATACATTTGTAACCAACTTCATTTTGGCCAGGTGAAGCCCCACTAACAGGCTTCACTTTTCAGTATATGTCATTTCGTCGAAATGTGAACAAACCATTTTTTCAAGGCGTTGTTTTATTCTGGCTTTTTATATCTGTCTGTATTTTTATTCCTGTCTACTAAATCGGGAAGAAAATTTTTGGGATGTTTTACTTTTTTACCTCAATTAAAAAAAAGGTCAGCTGAAAGCCATCGTATACTGTATGAAGGTTATCCACAAGTTCCATCGAACTCGTCTTGTAAAGGTTTGATTGACATGCCAATGATTTTATCCTTTGCAGGACAGTGAAATATATTTAACATACAATAAGAAAATACATTAGTGTTAATTAGTAAATGAATATGCCGCGTTAACGCTGTGGTTACTGTGGTTGATTGCAACCATTCCATTTCTAAATAATATCACGTACTTAGGTCTACACTTCGACTGCTGTCCTATGCTCTGCAAAAACGGTCCCCCAATTAAACGGATACCCAATCTTCATGAAATACCTATTGTAGAATATCTTATCCGATATATATATATCCATTCCGTTTTCCTCTACGGACCTAACGTATACTTCAGGTTCCATGATTTGTCAGAGATGTGCAAATTCACAGGGAAACCGTTACTCCAAAAATTAAGATATCTATATCACATACTTTCCACAAACAACTACTCAACTTCAGGTCTTCAGAAAACGCACTGATTTGCAAGATAATAGATATGCTAGGCGTTTAACATCACCTGCCACTGCTAAACTTCCCCTTTTCGAGGCTACAATGAGCAACTCTATCGATGCTGCTCTTATTTTTGCCTCACATGGCTCACCGATGAGGTGGTTTGGTTTAGTGTTTTGATGTGCCGGTAGTCAATCCCCTATAACTTGGTGAAAGTATTTACTTCAGAGTGAGTCTTCCAGGTCGGATATGCGTCAGACATTCCACCGCCTGATATTAGGCCAGAACAAAAATACCATCGATCTCAATGCGTGAATACTGGTTTCAATATCTTAAAAGTGCTGATTTTGAAACCGAATACAAAGAGCGTTCTGGACAGCCAAAATAGAGAAAAGATGATTTGAAAGTGTTACTCGATGGTGATCCATGTAAAATAATCCAGTATACCAATTTTCAATCGCTCGAAGAACATGGGAAACATCTAAAAGCTTGGATATTTTATGCCGTATGAATTGAAGGCAAAACACTTGAAAGGCGCTTGATCATATGTGAAATGCGACAACGGCAAAATCAGAAAGGTTTTTTGCATCCTATTAATACTGATAATTAACAATGGATCTATTGCGATAATTCAAAACAAAAAAAAATGACGGAGACCACCTGGCATTAATATCCACAGCAAAGCCGAATATTCATTGCTTCGAGCTAATGCTGTATTTGGTGGGATCAACTTGGTGTGGTATACTATAAGCCAATAAAACTTATTGAAACCATCAATGGGGATCGCTGCCTACTACAACTAATACGTTTGACCCAAGTACTGCGCAAAAAACGGTCAGTGTCCGAGACACAACAATGTTATTCTTCAGCATGGCAACGTTCGGCCACATGTTGTACACTGTATTTTCTAGGCCTTGCTCCTTCTGACTATTTCTTGTTTCGATATATGAGACGTGATCTGCCTGCCTTCATTTTTATAAATATAAAAAATGTATCGATTCGTGGATATCTTCAAAAGATTGGTCATTGCCTCAAAGATATCGTTCCTTCCTGATCCAATTCCAAATTGATTGGAAATTGATAATAGCATATTTTCTTGGCCCAATTTAATACAACATTTGCACAAATACTTAGAATTGTTCCCAACGCTTGTTTGGAGTAATATCGATCAAAATATCTCCGAATTCTTCAAGGGGTGGAATGGAGATTTTACTTCACATACAGGTTATTCAGAATTACATTGGCTTTCGACTACCATTCTTCCCATTTTCAAAAGAGGTGATTAAAAATTATTTGTTTTAATTTTGCGCCAGAAAACAGAAGATTTACTTTGATGGAATCGTAGTTTTACCAGAAAAGTGATAAAATGCCATCGATCAAACTAGATCACTGAGTTGTATGTTAAACCATGTGACTGATACGGCTCTCATTGTCCAACAAACGGTCTATTTATGTTAAACTTGAAGATGTGATGAGTGAGATGTCTTATCATAGTGCATTATTTTTCATTAGAATAGGATTGATACTTCAGTATTGCTTGTTTGGTCGTTCCAATCCACTTTTTTTCTTGCTGTGACAAGCATTATTAGTTCGTGGATTATTGAAACAAACATCCAAGTTTAGAGGGCAAGGTCACCAAAGGAGGACTGAAATTTCACTAAAATAATATGGTTTACTGGAATTTTCACAGAATAGGTCAGTTGCTCATGCCTAGACTATATGAAGTTGTCAAAACTTGGGAAACCATTCCACACAATATCATGAAATTTGGTTATAATAATGCCCTTTAAAATATCGTCAAATGCTACGTACAAACCGGGCCAACGAAAAGCAACGAATGGGTTTGTTGGGATATTTCTAGTTCTGTTTAAACGGTTTGACGATGGCTAACGAAAGTTTTTTGGCATTCGCTTGCGATCCATAGAGTGTCGGTAACATCAAAAGAAATGAATGGAATCGACGAATGCAGTATGGACGGTAGGTATATATACATTATAATCACCAGCCGCCGTTCAAAAAACCAGGTTCACGTCCAACGAACGTTTACTCCTAACAACAAATGCAATATGTACGTTTCATCGAAGGTCAACAAATTTTCGGCATCCAATGCCGAATCTCATTCGTTGTCCTTCATTGGCCCGGTCAGTACGTAGCCAAAGGCAAACTGGCGAACGAAGTTACACACCAAGCATGTCTACGACGACCCTGGTTCTTGAATATGCGAAGTGGAATTTGCGAGAACTGAGATAGGGAAAATATATTTTATATAAGCTATATTTAGAAAAAGTTTTATCAATACAATATCATTATATAACAATAAACAATTCTGAGACATTGATAAATGTATACGTTGAATTATTTCTTTCTTGTTTATCTATAACTTATTTTCGTCCCACCCTTTAATCCGGTGTATAAAAGTGCGACTTTGCAATTTTTAAAGCATAGGCAAATATTTAGTCTCCGGAGCCAAAGGCACCAACAAATCACCCGTTTCTAACCTGTCGCCGGGCGTGTTTAATCTGCCGCCGACGAAAACCGACTCAAAAGCAAACCGAGAGAAGAGCGGCAGAGGTGGCGGTTCCCGGGGGCGGCGAGCTCGTTAGGAAAGGGGTGTGCGTACATTTCGAGAATTTATAGACAAACAGAGAGCCGTTCGGCCTCAAAATCTACGTTCAAAACTCACATTAAAACAATGATATACGAGCTGATTTAAGATACGGCCTCATTCCGGGCACGGACCCCTAATTTATATCAACGTCGTCATTTTATCAATTACAAAGCGAACGTCTAAGTTGCAGCCGTAAATTTCCAGTCCGCGTTTGCTTAATTAGCTTTCGAAAAAGTTGGCGACCAAGATTGACGCCACTCCGGATCGACCGACAATCGATCTCAACTAGCTGTTCAATATTCATTTGTATTCTGGAATCGGATTATTAGAAATCCGGATAAAGGGCGGAAGGCACTGGATAAATTGTGCATAATGAATAACTATATTAATTTTTTTCAATTATAATATACAATTAATTGCAAGGTCCTGTCCTATAAACGTTATGCATTCATTGAGATTATATAACTATTCTGAATGCAATTTTTACGTCAGGATTGTCAATATTTCAAACTAATAATAATAGGACATCGGTATGGTAACAAAACTTTTAAAATTATGGACACATTATCACTTAACGTGCCACGTGTTTAAGAAAATCCGAGCAATCGAAAAGTTCAATTCAGAAAATTCTTCTAAAAAATAAACCTTCTTTGAATTAATACACAATTTTATAAATTTGGGTCAACTTTTGGACCCAAACAAATGAGGGCGTTTCTTTACGTTATATGATGCTTTGAACTCAGATCATCAATTTATGTGCTCAGAATAAAGACATTTAGAAGTGAAAGTTATATGGAAAAATCGGGTCCCACGTTTAAGCTTTTCGGAATCCCCGTTACGCGGCCAAATGTAAATGAAAAATGCAACAGCTATATGTGTGTTTCTCTCTCGTTTGGCCTAGGTATTAATAATTCTAACCTAAGTAGTTAACGGCCATTTTTAGGTGATATAATTTGTGCTGTTTATTTACGTCAAGTTTTTTGGTATGTGTTTTTATATATATTTGACAATTATTTTAGATTATTCTGTGTATTTTAATTTATTAGTCTAATAAAAAGAAAACCCTAAGGGGATATTTTATGATCTCCTATGAAGGTCCAGGAAATTTTCAATTATTTTAAAGATGAAGACTATACACTAAAATGTAGAAAACCATGGCTGAAACAAGATGTAATTCCTACTAGTAATTTAAATAGTGAGTATTTTCTTAAATAGTAATGATTTATTGCACTGAAATAATTAAGCAATATTTATTGAAATTCTTTACCTTAAGACACGGAAAATTGGGGGCATAATGGCAATATCACAATCACATAAGTTTTTTATCCCAACAAGACCCAGAAGTAAGTATATAATAAGAAACTTATGTTTATTATTAGAGAATGGGGGTTCTAACTTGAAATTTATATGTTCATTTACAGATAACTCAGCCTGTCCCATCAGTTTCGTTTCAGGTTGTATGAAAAACTAATGGCTTTATCCTTATTGAAATACAGTGGCAGAGGATATAAACTGTTATAGAAGAAATTCTGCTTACCTTCTAGAAGAACATTAATGCAGATACTGAATAAGGTTCCTTTTTGCTGCTGGAGTAGTAACCTCTAATTTTGGTCGTTAGTTCAGAAACTTGACTGTATAGACCAAACTGCAGTTGTCATATTTGATAAAATGTACCTTAACATAATTAGGTTGTTAACTTAGTTCATTCTAAAAAATAATACAACAGAACCATTAATATTTATATTCTCTTATTTTAATGTTTGTTTTAGGTTTGTCTTAAATATTAGAAAGAAGAAAATATCAGTAGATTACGTGTTTTGGGTAGTGGAGATATCTCTGTGATTATATCAATGTCTCTATGGTCAAGGAAAATCAATGTAATTGTAATATATCAATAAAATATATTTAAATATATTAATTTTTTTATTTTTGCCAGTAAAATTAAAAGAATTTTTTTAATTTCCCGCTTAATTTTTTACTATACATTTTTAAATTTCCCTCTCAAATTTTTAAAATTCCCGCTAAACATTTTTAAATTTCCTCCCGTAACTAATTGTCATACGGCGCATGCGTATGCGTCCTTACACGGATATTCCGAGCGTAACTTAGAACCAATTTTAACATAGGAGATGCACTTCTAAGTTTCTTTATTCTATGTTTATGTGTCAGGATTAGTTCTAATTATAAAGTTCAAGCGTATGGTGGCAGCACTGCGCCCTTATAACGGCTGCTGCTGACGAAGTAGCATTAAACATCATTTGGAACTTGTTATTGTGCTCGAAACATGTAAAAATGCAGTGACAACGATAAAAAGTTGACACTGACAAGCCATAGATACCTAAATTAATTTGTAATGCATGCATAATAGAGCTATACAAACGGTCAGTTAGTAAAAATATAAATTTTCATTTCCAATGGCAACATTATCGAGAAAAATCATATAGGTGATATAAATGTCGTCAGTATAAATTAAAAAAAAATAGAACAGTATAAATATTCTAACATATAATCAGTATTAAAGCTTGTTCTCTATACGAACAATAATTCATTGCCAATTTATCCAGGTATGGGTAAAAAAATGCTGTAAGAACAACGTCTTTATCACCGACGAGTAAGGAAAAAAAAAGGAAAAAAATCATATGGTATATTAAAGATTATTGGTCGGACCTGATATTCGAAAATTAATGGATAAGGCAAAGTTTACAAAATGTTTAATGCTTGATGAAGCAAGAGCATAATTTTAAAGTCTTGATGCGATTACCAAATTATACCATATACCATATATATATATATATATATATATATATATATATATATATATATATATATATATATATATATATATATATATATATATATATATATATATATATATATATATACATTCTCTATGTGAATGTATATATATAGAGTAAGTGGAGTGGCTATACTAATATATGGTGAGAATCGAAAAGGCGAAAAAGGCGATACCAAGTATATTACTGATTTATACTTTTTAACACAATAAATGATCATTAACTGTGAAAAATTATATAATAATGAATTTATTGAATATTTTGAAAATGCACAGCTGATTTGGTTTAAGCCTCCCAATTTTTCTTATTACCACCTTTTGATTACTCGAATGCAAAAACGTGCATACTTGTGCTATTAGATTCTTGCATGTTTTGTAATAATTTTTTCAGTGTCACAAAATAGATTTATTAAAAAATATTCATCAAAATATGTCTCAGCATTTTCTTTTTCTTCTCAACTTTTTCCCATCGTTCATTTCCTATCACCTTTCAAAACCGTGCATCAACTACGCCATAGTGTAATGAACTGACAAGTGCTAATCAGAATATGGTGTATCTGGCGGGTACGCTGTATGCAGACTAACTTTTCTTTCAATATTTCACAAGTATTATTATGTCTTTATTGAAATAATATGCACTTCAATTTCTGCATTAGCCCCTTTCAATGGGTTTTAGCAGCACCTAATAAACGACACTGAACACTATAAATGACATGTAATCAGATCATGTCACACAAAATGTAGTAGTTTGTTTTTTGTTTGATATGCTATGAAACGGGACGCTGAAACGATTCGCAATAGCCTTCTCATTCAATTCGTATGTAAGTCATTTTCTCTCCTCTTATAACTTTCCTGTCGTAATCAAATGATTGATGGTGTATCTGGTTGATTCAGCATCTGAAGATTTTTGAAAGTTTCTTTCTGGGTTTTCATTCAAAAAGTTTTGTAGTCCATTGCCTTGGAATTGCCGTAGCCATTCAGGTTGGTCTTTGACATTAATATTTCAAACTCAATAATTTAATATACAATAGAGTGTCTGTGAGTAAATTATTGAATACAAGTTGAACACAAAAGCGACATGCAGTAACACTAAGTGTTGCGCAACTTCTGGTGTGATATTGGGATCAAAATAGCGTATTGTTTTTTGAAACTCTTTAAACTGTAACACCTAAATAACAAGATAAACTTTCCATACATCGACATAATTAACAAAGCTTTATATATCCAAATAAATAACAAGTAATTTCTTTAATTAGTTTAAAACTAAAGTGGAAACTCAATTACGATAACATATACATATTGTGTACATAAAGTTAAAATAATACTTTTATAATATTACAATAATTTTATAATTTATTTATTAATTTTATAACGAAAATGACTTCTAAAATGAATTTTTAAATGTAAAGATAGTCAGATTCAGAAAGACTTAAACCTGACTCATTCGCCAGGTTGCAAAAAAAGTTCAAATAGACGATTTTGGAGATGTTTAGTTTTTGAGAAAATTTATTTAGTGTATAGGCAAACTGATTCTAACAAATTTTTGACTAACGCTATATAACTGATAAGAAACTACTAATATTTACCTAAATATATACTGATCTACTTTTATCTATATTTATATAAGAAAAGAACTTGATTTTATATGACATAGATTGTCAATTGCTCTCCAAAACATCCTAATTAATTTGGACTATGAAATATGAAATATTATGTAGATTAGTTAGAATTTAAAACAAATTGAAAACAAATTTTCCTTGCATCTAAACTTCAATACCTTCTTCAGACTTGTTAATTAGTTTTTGAAAAGACAGACATTCAAGTTTTCAGGCTATAATTTTACAACATATACATCACTTTGCATCAGGAGAATCAGATTTCTGAATATGAATTTGTAATTACTAATTGTGCATCTATCCTCTTCCATATATACTACTTAGAGAACAATAGAAGGTTTTATTCTGGAACTATCGAATGCAATAAATTTCCAATATCTCAAGGAAATACTGATTTTTAAAGAACTCGTAAAATCAACTTAGGAAGTAAAATCGTTTAAAAAGTACGGTCTAACCACATCTTGCCATCTAAGTTACTATACCTATAGATCTCTCACGATACTATATCTTTAATTTCGGCTTTTATGGTGTAGCTTTTAATTTTAAACGTTCATCTTTCCTCCTCGTCATCTGTCTCCCCCTTTCACCTCTTTGGCTCACTCCCAACCCTACCGTCCGACGCAGACAGACAAAAAGGCCGCAAATTAAACCGAAACGACGGCAAATTTCCCGAAACACAAAAGGCTCAATCATTCCGAACCCCGGTGCGGTCGCGTTAACGCATTACCCCGAAATTATGAGTCTAATTAGACGATGAATTATGCCGTTCGTTACGCGTCGCTATATAAATAATCACTACATTACGCCCCCTGACGGCCGCATTCTTCATTAACAAAAACTATACGTTTCTATTACGGCTGACTGATCGCGGACTGTCGAACGGATGGGGAGGACGCTCGGCCGCCAGAGGGTCCGCGCAAATGACGATTGACCAGGTTGCAGGGCAGGTATTTATTGTTGCTGCATTACGTTACTGTCCACGAGATATTATTTAATTTAGCCATGGCAAAGCGAAATACGATTCGGCTAAATACCGTGATCAATCCCATGCTTTTTAGTGACGTGTTCATTTATTTCCCATTAGCGTTTTAATGAAATTTTAGTCAGGAATAGTTATATCGGCAATTGTACATTATCCTTAGAATCTCTACAGAAATCAGCCCTCTCTTAGTCTCTGGTAGAGAAATCATAATGTATTAACACTGCTCTATTCCAATTAAATCCATCTTACTACAATACACTACATAAGATCAAATGGGTTAATAGTTTTGGGTCTGTGTCCTCTTCTGGTATTATCCAAGAGTTATATTACTTCGATATTGACGGGTCAATGTAATATGGATGCAAATCTTCGTGTAATATTCTTGGTTATCTTAGTGTTACCTCAAGGTCTATCTCAAGTAATCATTCCTGTAAAATCTGTGTACAACTACAATACTTCTCAGGACTTTGTTATGGAACACTTGTATTGTATTGTATCAGTTCAATTGAAAAGTCCCCAGCCTACCATAGTAAAACACTTTTTTTTGCAAAATTAGTTTTTTTTATTCAACATAATTCCCTCCAACTTTTCGATACAATTTTTGTCGTACGATTTGTCCTTTATGTCAAAATAGGCCTCAGTTTCGGCGATCACCTCTTCATTCAAGGAAAATTTCTTCCCAGCAAGCATTCTTTTGAGATCTGGAGAATACGGTGGATGAGGAAACAATTCGAAGCCCAATTAATGGATTTTTGCCATCGTTTTCACTGACTTGTGACATGGTGCATTGTGTTGGTGAAACAGCACTTTTTTTTTATTCAAATGCGGCCGTTTTTCGGCGATTTCGTCCTTCAAACGGCCCAATAACGCTATGTAATAGTCGTTGTTCATGGTCCTTTATTTTTGAAGGCAGTCAACGAAAATTATTCCATGCGCATCCCAAAATACAGACGTCATAATCTTGCCAGCTGACTGTTGCGTTTTCCTACGCTTTGGAGCGTGTTCATTGTATGCAGTCCCCTCGGATAACTATACATTGGAGTGAAATGATGGAGCCATGTTTCATCCATTGTCACATACTCGTATCGCAAAAACTTGGGTTTATTTTGCTTGATCATCTTCAAATGGTGCTCCGAATCATGAACTTGTTGTTGTTTTTGGTCAAAAGTGAGCTTGCGCGGCACCCAGAGCTTTCTCATACACAAATATTCGTGAATGATGAAATTGGTGAAATTTCTTTTGGGGGTCCACTAGGTTCACCGTCTGCGGTGCTCATTTCACCACGTCTAAACTTAGCATACCAATCCTTGATGATTAATTTTCCGGACACTCGGCATCAAGCCAAGTTTTTGCTTCAACTCTATTTTTACCCTTCTAAAAGCAATATTTTATCAACACGCGAAATTCCTTTTTATCCATTTTTTCCCACAATAACAAAAGTTACTTCACTCTAAATGCTATAATTCACGAACCCGACAGCTGTCAAATGTATACACGCATCTTTTGAAGATGAGGCTAATTAAAAACATATGACTTGTTATTGTATTTATATTTCTTTTCGCGGAAAGTCCCTATAATTGAACTCCGTATGTCCATACAGGTCTCAATACATTCTTGTACAATAGAAATTTATTATCTACTGATAATTATAATTTTCTTCCAATCAACTAACACATTTTTCTGTTTTCAAACTATTATCAAAATGTAGTAAGACTGATAATTATAATTTTCTTCCAATCAACTAACACATTTTTCTGTTGTCAAACTTTTATCAAAATGTAGTAAGACTAGGTTATTATTATTTTTAAATTCACTTTTAAACCTTCCTCCCTTCATTTTAGTGTCCTCTCTCATCTTAAAATGGAGTCTCATAAAGCTATATCAGGTGATTAGAGGACTATAAGTCTATATTTGTCTGAAAAGCTCTCAAAGATTCAAGCTTGTGTAAAAAAGCTCGTTATTGTGATAAAAAAGCAAGAATTATCGGTCAATTATTCCTATAATCTCAGACCAATTTATTGACAGGAACAGTAATACTCAAGTAAAACTAATATTTATTTAGTTTAAGCCAATGAAAAAAGGCTATTGTTTCTTTGTTTTACTATGTCTTGATTCCAGTACATAGTATATATAACATATTCTTAGCAGTCACTATTGAAAATACAAAACTTATATATTAAAATATACAGTCGAACATAGAACCTCTTACTTTTTGGAAGTCGATTAAAAATATTTACAGTTAACACAGTTTATATTTAATTATAACATAGCGATAAAGCAATGTCAGGTGTAATAAAGAAATATTTCATAACATTGAATGACATTCTGCTATAGTCAAAATTCTGATGTTAAAAGCAAAGAAGAAATCAGCTTTAACCTCTTCTTTAAAATCGAATCACTAACGTGCTAATTAAAATGTTGATTTTCGTTTGCCGGTTTCTAACCTCTAATTATTGTCACTAATGTTTTGAAGAATTTTATATACATTTCACAAAAGAGTTGACCAGCACCAACACAAATCGAATTTCAAGAATGATTCGGTTATATGCTCCGACGCATCAGATATCATTCAGTCTCAGTAAAATGAGAAGGAAAAATCCGCTGCGAGGTAAAGACGAATTTTACATTTTTACATATATATTAAAAATTAAAGAAGACAGAAAATTACTATACATACAAACACCTAATGGATTAGGCACAGCGATTTGCGCGATAAGATTGTAAATTATTTGTAGGGCCAGTTCTGTCTAAAGCATATTTTAATACGATTTATTAATTACCATATCCCGATCCACCAAAGTCAGTCCCGTTATTAACTTAATATTCATCCCATCCTAATTCCATCAGTAACGGGGTTATCTGATTTTTTATTAGTTAAATAACATTTTCTCATAACTAAGACAAAATATAGTAATAAATATATTTAAGTATTATATAAATACAGAAATAAATATGAAACTTACTCATTCAAAAATTCAGATCATCGTTCTTCACCAAATGTAACTCCATTGTATTGATATATTGAAGTTATAAGAATTGGTTATAATAAAGGCTTTCTTTCTATTTAGCATACTTCGAATTATCCGTTTATCCTTCTCTGCTGGAAATGTTTGTCCCTATTATTAAAAAATTGGAACAGTCTAATGAGACGAATTTTAGGCCTTGAAGATAGTAGCCACTTGGTGCCAGGTCTGGATTATAAGGTGGATGCCTAAAAATCCCCAAACCAACTTCCTGAGGTTCCTTCTACCGAGTCGCTGTTGATGTTGTAGCGTTGCGTTATCTTGATCAAATGCAATTCCTGCCCCACTAGTCAAAGTTGGCCGTTTCTGGGCGATACCACCGCGCTGAGACAACAACCAATTTCATTTGACATTGCTTATGGCTTTTTATGGCTAGTTAGACCACTTCAGCAATGGGACGATTTTGTTAAGATTCTCAAGTAATTCGCAGATAGAAATTCGGCACATAAGATTGTTTGGCTTTACTCACCAAAGAGTGTGGTTGGTTTTCGTATCCAGCTTGTTTTAAATTGTTCCAAAAGGTTCCATGTGAATTGTTTAGTTTCCGGATAAAAGAAAACATCTTAAATGTTAGTCGGCAGTTTCCACGATTTTGTCCACATTTTCGAAAATTAAACTTCCAGAGAGTAGTGGATCGTTGAACTCGAAATTATCGAAACAGAATCAATGTTTGAAAATGCGCCTAATTGACTGCTACAGTTTCAGAACCAAAAAAAATCACTTTCTTAGAAGAACTATAAAATGTAGCGTTTTTTTTCAGTTTTTGGGGTTTTTAATTTCTGGTGCCTGGTAATCATTAACGTGAGTTTAAACAAAATCAACCATTCACAAAACTTAACTAAGTCTTGTACGAAATAGTTTTCTAATAGCGTTTTGTGTAAACCGAATCAAACTTTCGTAGCACGCGGTGCAATTTATTGCAGCCTTCTATGCTATTGATAAAATAATGGATATATTTTAACTACATCTAATATATGTTATATCGCGCCACTGATACAGTTATGTCCACAATGTGTGTATTCAAAGTAACAATGCATGTGTTTATGTTAAAACGCCATTTTCCTGAACTTCAAAACACAACTAAAGTTAAAATTTCTTCTATGCACTTCATTGCCTTGTTTTTATGATACTGTTTCTAATTAGAAAATATACAATTATATGTTAACTTTGTGCAGCTATAAATAAATAAATGAATTGTTCCCAATTTTCACCAAGAAGTGGTCCTATTTTTATAGGAAATTACAGAATAAATCATTTAATATTGCCATACCTTTATTTGAGTTAATAATATCCAAATTAAACTGTAGTAAGTAGCTTACTATTACCAATTACTTGTCATATAACATTATTAAAATGTATAAAAATGTACTGCCTAATTGAAAGAAAATTACAATTACCAGTACATAATAAATTGCTATTATATAAGGAAATACTGAAACCTATATGGACATACGGAGTTCAATTATGGGGATGTTCTGCAAAGAGCAACATAAATAAAATACAAATTTTTCAGAAAAACGTCCTGAGAGGTATTGTGGGCGCACCCAGATACTATAGGACTGATTACCTACATCAAGACCTTCAGATACCTACAGTCAGTCAAAAAATCAAGATAATTGCAAGGGGGCATGAGGAAAGACTCCATTCTCATGACAATATTGAAGTATTGCAGCTACCACCAGAACAGGACACAGGCTCAAAAGAATCAAACCATCTGATATTGTGTAGTGTTGTGTAGTGAGGTGTATGTAATAAAAAATACAGCAGTGACAAGTTTAAACATTATTTTACCATATACTGAAATAGGTCCGATGGGTCCTCCTTGTTATATACCTATATTTAAGATATCATATAAACAAATTGTAGGTTAGTCGAAAACGACTAGTAACAATGTAATAACTAAATAATATTATAACACTCAGAACTATTATAATATTCATTAATTTAAAAATTCATAAACCTATTATATACAAAAATAAGCCATTAAAATTCGAGATTAAAATTAATGATTGATTTAAAAATGCAAATATATAATGGTAATCCAGCGAAAAGATTTCTGATCAGTTCATTTCTGTTTGTCATTTCATTTTGCACTCTCAAAATCTAATACATTCGCTCCTCTCTTGTCTTCACCACGGAACATTTCCTTTATTTAGCGCAGATTAGAAGGCGCGATCTCATTACCCTAATGACAGACGATGGCCAGGCGATATTACAAACCTGTCAAAACAGAAGCATAACCAGTCGACAAAATAGATATCTATCGCAGTTTGATGCAAACGTTAGAATAGTTTCTGAATTTTCACATGATATAATTTTTGAATATTTATGATTGGATCATTGTTTATGTAACTATGACAATTGAATATCCTCATAACTGATATATTAATAGTGTATAACTAATAATTCTAGAAAAAGTTATGCAATATATTTTACTTAATTTATATGTATATATGCGTACAAAATGAACACGATTAACTATTAATATAATATCTATTTTCCAATAGAAATTATAACAAATATCGTTAAAATTAAATTAGGCATTCTGAATAATTTTACCGTAACGTAAAATATTATGGATCGACGATGAATGTCTATATAGGCCATTGTCTAAGGCCGCGCGGCGAAAATGAGAGTTGAACGGAGAAAATCTGCAAATAAAAGACCCGTCAATTCGGAGAGATTTTTCATCAAGTTGCACCATCTGAACGGTTGATGTTTCGGTAATGAACAAAAACTGGTAATGATGAAGGACTCGCGATAAGCCGACGGCTCCTGATTAACCGCAGATGCGAGAGCCGAACACAAAGGAGCTAGACGACGGCAGCGCCCTCTCGCGGACCAGAGGCGAAACGTCGTTCGGAAAGTTTAGATAGGTTGCGAAAAGACATGCATTATTTTCGGCATCCCATTATGCGGTCATATTTATTATTTTATTAAATATGGGGGTTTATAAAACTTAGTCATGTATCCTATCTCACCTATATATTTAATAACAATATTTGTTAGTTGTATATTAGGTTTCATTAATAAATATTGAGTTATTAGAGAACGAATCAGGCGTTTTAGTATTAAGTTTTCGTGCTGTAGTTAGGAAGTTGATATTAAAAGGCGACCTCGTCATTTCGTCAAGAACCGATTTCGTAGTATTTTTATTGATTTGTATTGAATTGAATTTTACGTAATTTGAATACAATTGTAGAAACAAATTCTTCTTGAAATTAATTTCGAAATTAAAAGTAAATTAAAATTAATTTGAACAAGAATGATTGGTTCACAATTCCATTAATTTACCTAATATATTGATAACTGTTGCAAACAATAAAAACATCAAGCATAACCAGACTAAATAGAAATGTTATTCATTTTATTTATGTGAGCTTGAGCTCAACAAGCCAATCATATACTTACTGCACCTTTTTCACTTCCCTGTAGTGTAGAAAGTTCTTTATGCTACGCGATTTTATATACGACAGTAATAATTAGACGTTTTATTTTAATGGAGATAAAATAGTAATATATTATTTAATAAAGAAAATTGGCAGCAGAGCATAAGAAACTACATGTGTAAGGCATGAATTATCAGTAAAATTTTATATTTATTATATATGTTAATTCTTTTATGTTAAAAAATATGAAAATCGATTTTGTTTCAAAATGTCATGATTTTTTAAGATATTTTACATATAAGATATTAACCTAACTATACAAAGAGTATCAAATTTATTAACAACATAAGATTTAAATCTCTATGAATTATTATTTCTTATTATTTTATATAGCTGTTTGGAGCAGAAACATAATAATGCGAAAATATTAAAAGAATATAAAAAAAGTATTACAATAAATCGGATAAATAAACAAGGATAGACTTATCAAGGTAACAAACAACATAATTAGGTAGCCTATTTAAGTTATCGAGACAACCTTTTTATTTAGAACATTCATTAGAAGTCAACCAACAAAAGATAACAAGCTGAAAATACTTTAGAATTTTTGGTGCAACATCCAAAAAGGGTCTCCGGCAGAGGCCCACTCATTAAAAATTACCTTATATAATAAACAGATTAAATATTGTTTTGATTCATATGCATTTAGATTAAGTATTGTGGTAGAGAGATTTAGTTTAGTATTAAGTTAAATTGTGTGTATATAGTAGAATATAAAATATGTGTAGTAGATGGGTTAAATAAGGTTTTTGTTTATTTATATTTAGTTAGTACAACGATTATCATGTACATATATTATTTCAAAATGTTTTTTTTGTACTAAAAATCTAAGTTTGATGATGATTTATTTTTTTGTCAAAAATCGGAAGTCGGTTCAATTTTTTTGTCAAAAATATTTTATAGATATTGGCCTTTGTACGCCCACTTTTAAACTGAACATTAAACATGAACACGGGCAGAACATTGGTTTAGTGATTTGTTCTTCATAACGACTATAAGGCAATTGCTTGATTTCAAAATCATTTTTACCCATATAAAATTATGTTTAATCAACAAGCATTATCTATTCACTACATTATCTATTATTTATTCCAAACTAATTATAGGGTGGGCTAAAAACGTGTCAGTACCAGATTTTTAGGACGCAAGGTATTTTGGTTCGTGGATCACTGAAATTACACAAATATATACGGTTTTGGTCCTGAGATATCAAAAGCTGTTTTGTTTAGGTTTCGGTTTTAGTTGCAAAATGTTATTAAGGGAGTTGAATAGCCAGCCAGCTTGCCTTTTAAAATTGGTTCTAGTTTTCTATTATTTTATTGCTTTTGGCCATTAACTCATTCTTTTATAATGTTTTTAATCTGTTTCAAACACGGTAATCACAAATCATCATAAAATCTTTTGTTGTCTCTTTCCTCCTCCCTTGTGCAGCACCAGTTTTGTACAAAAAATTAGGATGTGAATACAGAAATTTTATTTTGAGAGACATTCGCGCTCCAAACTTATGGTAATGTTGTCACAAATTGTCGATTACGTGCTTGTAATCCGAATATTTTTGGTTACAGAGTAATTCGGGAACAGGACTTTGGAGCGATGCCCATACTGCTGCTTCATCAGGTGTTAAGCATTTTGTGAACTTTGCGTCAGTAATTTGTTTTCGAATATCGTGTCCGATAAATCCTTATCCGATTTTCCTTAATAAATTAAGTGTTTTTTTTTTCCATAACAAAATTGTTTTTGCACTTGTACCTAGACAATTTGTTCAACTGGCTTCGACACTGATGATACGTTAGGATGCTCTACTAATTGGTTTTGCATTTATACCGAAAAAATAGTAATCATCTACATGATTTTTATGTTTTCTCCATGGCATTGGCACAGAAAATTAATTGTATACAATATCATTACGTACAGCTTTGTTCTGCACGCATTACGAAACCATTTTGATACCAATGGATACCAATGGATTGTCAGTGTTTACTACAGCAAGGCCAAAGTACTGCTATTACACATCTTTGAGTGCATTCGTCATGGTTTTTCCACGTTTACTCAGTATATGGCATTCACAAACATAACAAAAACACTTTGAATCAACATTGCAACGGTGTCTCTGCATTTTCACACGTCCAAAACTTGACCTGAATTTGCAAATTTGTATTATTATTGTTGTATAAGGTATCTTAACTTCGTATGGATTAAAGTTTAACAGTAACTTAACACAAATCCTGCCTATAAAACCGAAATTTCTGAGCCAACTAAAAGCTCCATCTATCGTCCGATAGCGCTCTAAGTGATGAAACTCTCCCAGAGCGATGCCGTAAAGTACCGAAAATGCCGATAAACCAGGCCACGCTGCATCTCTCGTAAACAACGTGTTTCTGCCGCAAAAACCTCGGCGCTCGCAAATCCTGCTGCATCATTTCGGAGCCGGCGGCGGCGGCGGCGGTGGCGGCGGCCGTGCCAATCTGCGCCCCTGATGGACGGCCATCGCTCCAAACTCGGAACGTTTCGCCGTTGCAGAGACATAATTTTGCTAGGCCACAGCAGGGGTCAGTGGTGTAGAGTAGCCCTGATTTGAATAACTATTTTTTTATTTATATATTTTTTTCATGGATATATATTTAATAAACTTGTGTTAAAAATAAAGAGCTTTATTTAATATTTTACTGTTATATATTAATATTAAATAGACATTTTATTTTGTTTATCTAGTTTTGAAAATGTGTTATAGTTATTTTGTATTATTAACTCTTATATTAATTTTTTTTCTTATACTTTAGGGCTTGCTTTTTACCCACTAGGGTTTATCTGGACTGGGCCACATACTGCTTAACGTGGGCTGCGAAGCGCCTTCCTCAGCGTTAAGCCTACCATGAACATCTTGCCTTTTGGGCAATTACAACCATACATTAACGAAAACGCGTATGCAAGATTCGAACCCGCGACTATCGAAACAATAGGACTGTCCGGTCGCCTTGTCCACCATGGCAGCTAATTTCTACATAATGTTGCCGAGATTCAAACTTTGAATCCGTTGCTAATATTTATTTTGAATTTATTTTGTACTAACTGTTAGTCTTGTTAATGTTAGCAACTAGCGATTCATTAATATTTTAATAATTCTAATAAATGTATTACAGCTGTTCTTTTTAATAACTTTTATTAATAAGAGTCAACACATTTTAAAATAAGTTTTACTTATTTAATAACGTCTTTAATGTTTGGCTATTTAATTAAAATATATTTGGTTATTGCTTGTTTACAAAGAATTTACTTTCTTGGTTTTCTAGAAGCTTAATTATCCATAAGTAATACAGCGTTATTTCTAGTGTGCTTGTGTTCTGCCTGAAAAATCACTAAACTCCGATTGGCTTGCCTATGCGGTTGATATATAGAAAACAGTTTAGTTCTTTAGACTTTATTTCTTATTTCTAACCCATAGATTTGGGGTAGAATAGGAAACTGACAAAATCTCTCAATGTGCAACTGGTCTAATCTCAGATAATAGATTTCCATATTTCCCTACTGCTTTCTCTAATATTAATCCAAGTTTTATAGGTGCAGCTAAGCAAAAATAGCCATAATCTTTATTTTTATTAGATTATCCATAGGTACCGTAGAAACTATCAATCTTTTTTATACTACAACTATTCTCATAATACAACTGAATATGGTCGAGTAAATAGTATACACAACAGGTATTAAGTTCCTTTCTTGTGAGGAACACGTTGTTTCATCAGAAATATTAAAGAAAAATTACCGAAATAAGGGTCGCATCGTTGATAACCTGCTAACAGCTATATTATTTGAATGCTGGCAATTAGCAGGTTTGTCATTGCCGAAACGTGAGCTTCCAACAATTTAGAAATGTGGAGTAAGGAAAACATAAAATATGCACCTCTGAAGCTACAGCTAATCGGTATCTTTATGGTGATGGAATATACGAAAATAAATAAAAATAAAATTTTTTGGATATGAAGCATTTTAATTGTTGGACATTGTGGGACTGGTATTATGACATTGATAATTGTTATACTTTCAGTTTTCATTTAATATATAGTATATTACATGCTATTACTATTTACTATTTTTGCAATTTTCCCTTTTTGTCGATTTTACCCAGAAAATATGGCGGAAAAAACTCCCTTGTGGAAAAAAATCTCAACTCGCCCTTCTAAAATATTTTTGACGAGTTCATGAAGATAACGCATAAATATAATCAAAGTTAATGAACCAGTAAGTAATACAATACTGTTATTATTTAATTGATGACAAGTGCAGTTTTCCTGATCTTTATTTAAATCCTAGTGATACAAGATATAAAAAGTGTCTTTGAAAATGGACAAAAATTAATAAGACTACTTGTAGTATTTCATAAACAAACCGATATCAATTACCAATTTTTGATGAGAGTTAAACAATATTATGATTATAAATGTAAAAACAGAATGTGATTTAGGAACGAATGCTTTATGTAAAATATTTTATCCACATAAAAATAATATATATTTCTCATTAAAGACATTTTATTTCAACTGTTTCAGAAACAAGAGATCTTTATTAGGTTTATACCAATTGCTTTTCATAGTAGAAACCAGAGTGTATTACGAAATTTAAGTATTCTGTTTCAATGGTGCTGAAAGAAAAAACAATAAAATCAATCAAACTTGCATAGTTTTCGACAGTCTGACGTGGTATCTATAAAGACAAGGTAATTTTACTTAGAATTATCCTGATTCAAAGATTTATTCTCCTTGGGCGGAATATATGTCAATGATAAATGAAGTGGTAGTTGAAATAATACGTATTAATATGCCTAACTGTAAATTTATATATTAACACAGGATCAAACAAAGCAACACAGGATAAAGAGAGGTTAGATTTACAACGCAGCGCTTTCATTGGTACTGCATTGCATATATTGAAAATATTTCATTTAGTGTTGAAGGTAAGTGAATCTTTAATATGGTCAGATATTAAAGCATGAGATAATATTTGTAGGAATTTCACTTCGTTGAAAGAATAATTAGTTTAAAGTAACCAGTTTGTTTGGACTTATCCTGACCGGATATAACAAATAAGAGAATAAAAATATCAAAAACCAAGGAATATGTTTAATCGAGTGTATATATAAGAAGGGATAAAGCGGATATAATATAAAGTTAGTTATATACGTGTGAGATCATTATCTCACATCATTTCCATTGACGTTACAATAATAGAAGAGAAATATGATAGACCATGTACCATTAAAATATTTTATATTTTTACCTCAATAAAAACAGTCAGCCGCATTATTGGAAGAGATGAGCGTAGAGCGTTCCGACACTGATGCAGCGGCGGTTACCTTGGTGCTGGCCCTCCATCGTGCTTTTTACGACCGGACGCCGAAATTATCGCTGTGGATTCCCGTAATTCAGAAAGATTTCATTTTAATGCGCTCCGCGCTAATACTGGAATGAATCAAATTATTCGCGGGATCCAGATTTTATTTGCCCGCCCCAATCGCGTTTTGCAACGTGACCATAAATTGATATCTGGACCATCCCTGATGCCGACCCGTCAAAATGGAGCTACGATAGCGGCGACGATTGTTTATTGAGTGTAACGAGATTTAAGTGACTGATGATCATGCGAGATATGCTGATACTGGTATAAAAAAGCGTAGTTTTTGACTGCTTTTGGATGCTGTAATTTGAATACCATTGAAGTACCTAAACTTGAGCTAATTATAAAAAAATACTGTTAATACTAACTTCAACATTAAAGAATCTACGCAATCCTTTATATCGATATATTATTCTATATGAGTACAGAGATGTTTAGACATGTATAAAGATATTTAGCCGGAAATTGACAGGAACTAAAGTGAAAATCAAGAGGTGACAAATCTGCTAGTTGTGCTGTATCTCATTCCAGTTTATGAATCTTTCACACATATTGTAACGCATATCAGGGTTTTGTTAAATAACATAACACATATTACGATTTTTACTTTATGTAGCTAACTATTTCCGCAAGAGTTCTTCATTCAATTTTATTTCACTGTATAGATCTTATCAAACATAGCTCAATTCGGTTTTAGTAGCTGTACATTCATTATTCATTCTACAAAAATGCGGAGCTCTAAATTGTATGTGCTTAATGATTTTATGATACTAGACTCAATGATTTTCTCACTTTGAACTATTGTTATATATCAAATTTTCACTGTCAGCTACAATAGACCTTAAGAGATCTTGAATCATGCAGTTGTAACACCCTTGAGGCATGTCCAATTTTACATCTTACCATAGCGGCCTACAAAATACTCAGAAAGTATTATAGCAGGTCCTGGACAAGCGCAGGGTTCTAGCTGTGACGACAAGTAAACGATAACGATGGGCTGGCGACCCCGAGACGTTGAACTCGGGTAACATTTAAGGGTGCTTTGGATCATTCAGTCGCTGATAATCGTTCAGATCAGACGCATTACCATCCACTGCCCAAGCGTATTCTCTGCGCCACTACCTTTTTTTATATATTATACTTTAAATAACATCAACAAGAAACGGTTGCATCATGTAACCATCACTGTTTTGTTTCACCTTAGCTCCATTCACCGAAACATACCCTCCAAACAGTCATTTAGCTGCAGATCATCTAATCTGCTTAGTTCTATAAGATTATTAAGGAAGGCATGGTTATTGGGAAAGTACTTCTTTTAAATCTGGATATAATTTATTATCCTTTGGTTTTCCATTGTCGAATATTTTCGCCATGGTTATTGTTGCGTCTTCATATGTAAAGACGCATATCTTATATATAATTTACACGTCGATGGGTAATATTTCTTTCTTCGATGGTTAAGATAGTTCGAATATCCTCGACGTAATTAGTTATAACGTTTGACCTGTGTAAAAAGCTAGGTTCAATTAGAATATAAGCGGGAAAGAAAGTAAGCATTGTACTTAGCAAGAATATTAGCATCTAAGATAACACGTGTAGTGTTTAGAAAGTAAAATAAGTGAATAAAGTCCATAAACAGTTCAAAACCTGGTTTATTATTTGGTGAAACGAAATCGCGCGTTAATCGCCCCAACAAATTGGTCCTTCGAGCCGGATGTAATTGTGAATATTGCGAAGATAAAGTTAGAAAAAAACAAAAACATTTGGAGTATTAGTCCGACATTTTTGTAGCTAGAAATCACATGGCTTGTTTGTGTCGTGGACTGGAAACAAGAAAAACAACAGGTTTGGTCACTGTAAGCAGTGAAAAAAAATATTGAAAGATAGAACAAGCATGTAAACGTTTATGGTAACACCAGTAGCCTGTACATATTAAAATAAGTGAATAAAGTTCACAAACACTTCAAAACATAGTTCACAATTTGGTGAACCGAAATCGCGGGTTAATCACCCCAACAGTTATTAGTTGTTTCATTTCACTGCACTGCATTGAATACTCACATATAACAGGGCAATTGAAAAGCCCCCGGCCTTCCATACCATACCCAGTAAAACACATTTTTTGGTAAAATTAGTTTTTTTATTCAACATAATTCCCTTCAAGGGTAATACATTGATTATAGCGACCCTCCAACTTTTTGATACCATTTTTGTAGTACGATTTGTCCTTTGCTTCGAAATAGGCATCAGTTTCGGCGATCACCTCTTCATTCGACGAAAATTTCTTCCCAGCGAGTATTCTTTTGAGATCTGAGAAACAGTCAGATCTAGGGAATACGGTGGACGAGGAAGCAATTCGAAACCCAATTGATGAATTTTTGCCACCGTTTTCACTGAGTTGTGACACGGTGCATCGTCTTGGTGAAGCAGCACTTTCTTTTTCGTCAAATGCGGCCGTTTTTCAGCGATTTCGTCCTTTAAACGGTCCAAGAGCGTTATGTAATAGTTGCTGTTGATGGTCCTTCCTTTTTCAAGGTAGACAATGAAAATTATTCCATGCGCATCCCAAAATACTAATATGACTGTTGCGTTTTCCCACGCTTTGGAGTGGGTTCAACGTGTACACTCCACTCGGATGACTGTTGATTGGATTTTGGAATGAAATGATGGAGCCATGTTTCATCCATTGTCACATATTGATGCAAAAACTCGGGTTTATTACGCTTGATCATCTTCAGACACTGTTCCGAATCAACTCGTTGTTTTTGGTCAAAAGTGAGCTCGCGCGGCATCCACTTTCCAGAGAGCTTTTTCATATCCAAATATTCGTGAATGATATGATGTATACGTTCAGTTAATATTTTTAGACCATCAGCTATTCATTAAATTTCAATTTACGGTCATTCAAAATAATTTTGTGGATTTCTTGATGTTTTCGTCGGTAACAACCTCTTTTGATAATACATCTTACTCTTATAATAATAAACTAATGATCCGACAGCTGTCAAATTTATACACAAATTTTTTGAGTGTTATGGCTAACTAAAAAACATGTGGATTTAATTCTAGTAGTGCCATCTATGTGTCAGACCGGGGTCTTTTCAATTGACCTGTTACATAAAAACCTATAGACGTATAAGTTAGACATACTACGAGATACCAATGGTAATTTACTAAAAAGTGGATAAAGCCTTTTTTACAGACTTATTAAACATTTCTTCTTCTTTACTTAAAAGAAGAACAATTTTATTCTTATATCAATTCAGTTAGTCTATGATTTAAAGGAAAATGATTATGTTATGTAGGGATATAAGTAAAACTTGTCCTAACATAATGCTGGAAAAATCAGACTGGGTAGGCAAAACAACACACAAAGATTATTATATAGTTGAAAATTAAATTGTGATTGCAATTTTAATTTATTGTTTCTAAAATTTGAACCTTCCTTGATTGTAGTATAATTATTAAATAAAATAAAGGAATATATAATTTTCTTTATGGGGATAGTGTTTGTAACGGTCTCCTTTTCACTATTTTCACAGATTTATTTGGACTGGACCTACTGAATCTACAGTGACTGAGAGTGATCAACTTGGAGATTATCTCGGAAAAGATCCAATCTTACGCAGCCTGGTTACTGGCGAGATTGGGATCATTTTTTGTGATTGGAAAATCACAAGTATAAATTTTCGGCCAGGTCCCAGTAGGGGTCGAACTCGCCACTACTGCAACAGTAAGAGGATTGTTCGGTTGCTTTGACCACTGCGCAAACCAAGCCGGCAGGGGTTAAGAATTATGTTTGAGGTATTTATAATAGATTAGATAAGTTATCTTACATTTTTAAAAGCATGCCCTTAGTCTAAAACACAGCCTGAATTCAATGGCCAATGGAATGTCTTATCCAACCATGTTCATCCAACTTCCACTTCCTCTTCCAGTTAATCCACAGATAAACTATAAACTTAATAGTCAATTTCGAAATATAGTTTTCTGAACTTAACTTTAAAATACCTGGTTGAAAAAATATTTCGATTAAAATATATTAAGTACGTTCGAATTTATACGGCACAATCCATGAGGTCACTAATCAGGCGCCCAACGTCCATCCTGCACGCCTTGTTTATTCCTGCTGAAAATGCAAATGCCGCGGCAGAGGCAAATGCTCGCGCATTAGCCAGAACCGCAACTCGCCCTAATAAATACCCGTTAAATCTAATTTGCGTAAAGTACGCGACAGTCGGCGGCGAATAGCCGCGTCCATTTCTATATAATTATGCCCGGTGCTGTAATGGTGATGCTAGCCAGCGAGAAGGATGTGCTGAATAGTATTGCCGACGTAAAGATTACCACACACGTACGGATGTTTTCGTTTATCAAGATACCCCGAATCAATGGTAGATATCTTCCTGAGATATAGGCATCGAAATGCAACTGTCAACTACAGTTTTATTTAATTATCTTTCATATATGTAATTTTAATTGGAAATGAATATATAAGAATATATAATATATAATATAAATGAATATATGTTAAGAGTCATTACGGCGAAACCAATGGTTAATAATTAAGTTTATTGTTATAAAATACTTTTCCCTTATTAATTTTTCTTATAAATATAATAATTTCTTAATTAAATTTAATTTAACTTGAAAATGTCAAGGGAACATCAAGCTGTTTGCAGTGATTGTTGTACTCGCTATCAATGGAACTAAAACACATTCAAGTGCGACCTTAAGAAGGTTCAATATAATTTATGCTTGCAATTTCTCACTTTGCAAGTTCTCAGAGCCCGCAAAAATAATCCAAAGTTCGTTCCAGTTAAACTCTAGTTTGATAAAAATTAAAAAAAATAAAAATGAAAATATAATTTTAGAAAAACGATCACAAGAAACAAAAACTTAGTTCCTGCTGAATTATGGTTCCTTCTCACAAAAACTATTTCATAGAAAAAGTGCTGTAGAGTGTCTATATTTTTGAATACTTTTGATTAGAACTCAACAATTTACTCAATAAACAAATAGTATCTTATGCGATATACATTATGTAATGTATCTATATACTAAGTACCATTACGATAGACTAGGTACTATTCTATGTATCTATTAATCAGATCGAAAACTTTCTTTTTTTGATATTGGATTGGTGAGGTAATAAAATGATCAGATCATCCATCTATGTGGCAACTGTAATAGTTTTTGAGGTCGATAGGTCAGCTGTATATAACAGATAGAATGCAACCGTATGGATTGACGTTATTCCGAGAAACTTTATTTTGGTATATTTGGATTCTATTGATATTGGATTTATATGCGTAACCCCATTGTTGCTTCACCTGAGGCTTCAAAATTTGTTTATATTAATCCTATAAAATAGTTACAAAAGATTTTTTTAATTGGAAGTTTCATTGTGAAAAATCGTATGAAATGAATAAATGAATTAATGAAAAAAGTATTGTGCGTCGATAGCCGCTACTTTTTTCCATCTATCAGGCAATTTATGGATTATATCTCAAAAGAATGATGTATCTTGAGGAGGATCATATCTTCATGAAAACTGAAGCGCTGTTCAGACTGATATGTCGAAACAAGTAGTAATCAGAAGAAACAAGGTCTGAAGAATACAGCTGGTGGTGTAGCAGTTACAAATTCTAAGTATATTTTTTGCAATATGGGGTCGAGCGTTGTCATGTTTCAGCCGTTTTTCGCGCACTGCTCTGTTTTAACGCATCAATTATAATCAAAAGCGATCATATTGATTGCTGCAGTAATGCTTGATTGATTAATGGAGAATGCCTTCAAATGCTCTTCAAATTATTTTGGGTGTTTAAAACGCTATTTGTCTTCGGTGTTAAAATCGCCACTTTTAAAACGTCGAAACTAATATTCACGTATTGAAATCGACGGCCGTAAGCTTCGCATAGTATTCGATGCCTTTCAGCCACTTTTTTATTAAATTAAAAGTAAAACTTTCCGTAAATGAATTTTACTATATACAAATTCAGACGTTTTCAACACACTGAAAATTTTTACATTTTTGACCACACTTTGCCGAAATGACATCTACTAAAATGTAAAACTTCTACACAAAGTTCGTTACAAACATTTCCAATGCGATTAATACATACTAACATCACTGTAGTAAATTCTCGAAAATTAATTTAAACATCCTCGTTTCTTCTACTTGAGCTTTTTGACTCAAAGCAATTATATCAATTTTTACATAACACTATTTAACAAATCAGATATATATGATTCAATATAAATTCCAGAACATAAGAATTATACTATTCGCCAGTGTTGCAAGGAAACTGAAACTAGAAAATAAAATTATTTCCTTTTGAAAATTAACCAAAGGGAATAGCTTAATATTATTCATATTACTTGACATCTATAATAAATAGTTTCAACAAAATTGCGTACTGAAAATAAAAAAAATCACAGCAACCTCAAATGTGACCGCCATTTCATTTGAAATCAAGAAAAACCATTCTCGGGGCTGCCCCCCACTCTGGACATCGGCACCCCGCTGCACTGTTCGTCCCCTTGGCAGTAAATCAGCCGAACAATGCGGCTCCGCGAGCCGATGCCGCTTCTGCGGCTCCCGAGTTGTCCACGTCTTCCCGATGGATGGTGACATTTTAGGCTTTAGACAATCTGCATGACGGCGATAAAGTGAGATTAAATTTGGAAATTTTATTTTAGGGGTGCATTTTTTCTTAGTTTTATATAGGTCAATATATTAAAAAATTATGTTTAATTTTTGAAGATCGATTGTTCTTAGATAACAATTTAGGATATACTTTCTGTTTAATGTTTCCAAGTATGTTTTCATGCTGAAGAAAAATATTGTTTTAATACTCGTCTTAAAATTTTATTAGCTGCCTAGAACGCTGTTTGTCTTCGGCGTTAAAATCACCACATTTAAAACGCTAGTATTCACATTGATATCGATGGGTCATCATAGAGCATCCGAAAATGTACAGACGTCATTTAGTCCAAACTAAAGTAAAAAATTAAACTTACCACTAATACGGTTTACTCGATACAAACTCAGACATTCTCAAAGCACTGAGAAAATTTTATGTTCACACTTCAACGAAATGACACGTACTGTGTACCCGATGCGATTTAATAAACAGTAACACTGTATGTTGTAAACATGTATCTTTTAAAATTAAAATTTGCATCTGTACCTGTAAAACTTTATTCAGACAAATGTACTTTATTCAAAATCTTTTTCATTGTTATTTATGTTTATTGATATACTTGGACATGTTAAATAACTCCTCTTATTTTGGGTCGATCCGAGAATCGACTTATTCGTTTTGACTTCTTCGTCGAAACAAGAGATAATCGAAGATAACAGTGTGTGTACGCATAGTGGAATAAAGCACTCAAAATAAGCATTACCACGTTTCAAATTTGAAATATATAACCGAAAGTTTTCCTGTTCTAAAATAACTTAATTGTAAATTTTACTTTCATAATGACAGTCTGAAGTAGATTCGTTATAACTGCTATCAAATTAGTGGTTGGGGCTACAGGATAATCCTCCTACTGTTAGCATAGTCACAGAATCTAAAATCACATTACATTATTGCGATTGAAATTGTAAATATTTCAAGGTAACACTGTAAAATCTGATAAGGAATCAGCTCTGTCATATAAGTAACCAGGCTCGGCAAGATTGTATGTTTTCTGATACGGTCTCTAACTTGGTCACTGATCATTCTATAGACTTAATGCCTAGGTCTGTCGTTCGGAATAAACGTTAAGCAGTAGGTCCAGCACTAACTAGCTAGCTACCTAGATGTACCCTGGTTGATAAAAAAAGATTTTAAAATGTAATAAAGAGACATATATAAAAATATGTATTTATTAGGGTTGGGAAGTATCGACCGAAAAATAGTCGAAACAGTCGATAGTCGCCAAACAGTCGAAACAGTCCATAGTCAAAAAACTAGCGACTGAAAATAGAATTTACTATATTTATAATAATACCACACAATTTTAACAACTAATATGTTAATTTCTATTTTGAGCTAATATACAATAATAAATAAACACACATAAAATAAATATCACAATAACCATGAATACCAAACAAAAATTAAACATACACTTAATCATAGAAAAGAAACTAATTCATGGCATAATTAAATATGATGGCATACTAACTACTAGAGCTTTTTTAAATAAAGTGTTAAAATGCTTATTTTTTATTAAACGGAAATATTTTTTAACAAAAATCGAGTAGTAATCGAAATATTACCTGTTATTGCCATAAAAACTGTCTAAAGTATTTTACCATTTATCATTCATAATTTCAATTTTTTTTCCATATTACATTTACAATATTGAAAAATATCGTTCCAAAATGCTGCTATATTAATATACAACATATTATTATTTACAAGCAAACTACCAAAAAAAATCATAAAACTATATATATTAATTAGAAATGTATGTAAGCATAAATTGTGTACATATTCGTCAAGGTAGGGGCGCCAGAGCCAGAACTTTAAAAATAAATGAAAGTAGTAAAACCAAAAATAGTAACTAAAAGTACAGGACTGAAACAGTCGCTAGTAAATAGTAACAAAATCAGTTAAACCGAAAATAGCGATTGAAAACAGTCGACTGAAAATAGTAAAAAGTAGTCAATTACTAAATCATTCACTATATTATCATTATTATATTACTTCATTACTAAACTAGTCGATAGCCGATTTCAGGCGATAGTTCCCAACACTAGTATTTATTATAATATTTATTAACTAAGTAACATTAAATCAACGTATAAAATTACGTTTTTGTTGGTTTTGAACATTTGAAATATAAAGTGAAAATATAAAAAAAATTAAACGATCAAAATAAGAGAGTTTTGAGAGGTTCCCTTTGAAATTTACTGCTATCAAGGCTTTGTAGTAATGATTGCACCAAATATAAATTAGATTCTAGAATAGTAAATTAAAAAAATATTCTTCCTGCTAGGAAACAGTTTAGCAGTTAACGTAACTACTAATATGTATATTTACTGAATTATTATTTAACAGAGAGCTTTCTGTACTTAAATGTATCGTTTAACTTTAATTTAATTCAATTTAAAACGAACAAACTAAGTTCCATCGTGCAGGACGTCCCATACCGGCGGCAATGGAAGTTGACACTGGCGCGCGGCGATATATGGTCCTTCGGCCAAACTGTCACTACGTTCGCGAGCGGGCGTAACTCCCGGCCTAAGATGCACTAAATTACCATAAAACCAACTGGTACGGATCGATTTGGTTGAACGATAAAGACTGACCTGGGCCGTTCGAAACTGGAGGAATTTCTCCACCTGTAGCACCGTCTGTTGCTAATTATGGTATCAATGCTTATTTTTAGATTTTTGAACTATATATGGGGTACGACTTGATACCTTTAGTAGTTGGATTTCTCTACCTATCACGCATATTTCAATCGCAGTAGGTCACAGGTGATTTGTTAAAGAAATATTAGGCGCAAGTTTATCGAAAACTGCATAGCTTTTGGAGTCAGAATTAATTTAGTTATTTTTGTTCAAGAAATGTAGGTGTTGAAAACGGACCAGGCCGACTTATGGTTCAAAATGTTAATACGACTCTTAAATATATTGACTAGAACGATATATTTCATCTAACGACATCGCTGCAAAATTAAACATCAACCATAACAACAGTTTTGAATCATTTATACAACAATGAACATCAAAAAAGCTTGATACTTGCTTGGGTTTACATGAATACATGAATTAACAGTGAAAAATTTTTTTGGTGAATCGCTGCTAAAAACATATCATATCAAGCCATTTTTTCCAAGGACTGTTGCGGATGATGAAAAGTGGATTATACACAACAATAACATGAATGAAGTATTGTCATCAAAGTCTGGATAAGCTTCATACAGTTGCAGAAGTAATATAAAAATGTGAAAATACAAGTGGTAAAAAAATGCTGGCAGCGGTGTTACCTGGTGACGAGGCTTAGGCAGTCGATGGTGGCACGTCTAAATCAAACGTAACATTTTAAACTTAAACTGATTTTTTTAAACTACTAAACTAGGGAAAGGCTGTCCATCAGAACCACACATATATCATTGATTAGTGCTTGAAACTTATATGAATAAATTTCGAAAGTAACTAAATTATTTTTTCCACAACCCATTATTTTTCTTTGATTTAATTTCGTAGTTCATTTTTTTTCTTCTTCATATCCATATCTGACATAATATCATCTTGACAAGGGTGAACAATTTTACTGATAGTTTCATGGCCTCCAATATTAACCATTTTACATGTTCAACATCCAGCATATGTCATATTTGTTTATAAATTGTAATATGTGCTTCTTTTCTGTTAAACTTCCAAGCTGCATTTCCTTTTTATTCTTTATACGTACGGTTTCATGATTTCTTAAGATCATAGAATATTTTCATCAAAATTAAAAAAAAAACAGATAAAGCACTATTTTTATAAACACTCGATTTGCATAGATGACTGGATTCTAGTTTCATTTTAACTAGTCTGACTTAAAAAATCATCTTATTTAGATCTTATATAAACTGACAATAGGTAAAATGAAGTAAGTAATGGTATATTTAATTCAGGATATAGTCTTGTATTAACTTTTTTATACTTTCAATAGTTTATTTTCAATTAAATTCATAATCAAAAGAACGCCCAAGTCCGACGTAGTATTAACAATGGTTTTATTAGGTTAACATAATAAAGCTTTTTAACTTAGGTCTTATTGATTATATTTTTCGTAAAAGCAACACGATCTTGAGACTCATCTAGGTGTTATCCAGTCAGCTTGTTCCATTCGTTTACACCAAATAGGAGTATTCACACACATTCGTCCACTGAACACCATTCTTTTTAACCGAACACACCTTAGCGGAGCATATCAAACTTTTTACTAACAATCCGCCAGCAAAAAAAAATTATTCTCTGGAAAATGATGATGAATAATTTTATTTATTTTTTACGATAATTCCAAACGTGAAAGTTTGTCAACCCTTCACGTCAACGTGGCAGATTGTTGAAGATTCACTTGTAAAAGATACTTCTGGATAACTGATCGTATATAAAATAGATGTTTAATTACGAGTTACATCTGGATAATCCACCTAAATATGAAACGTTAAAACTAATAATTGAACAAAGAGAGAAGTAGTTTTTTTTGCTCAGTTTTTGACGGTTTTGCGACGACATTCATATATTGCCTGTGATATGAGCAACATTTTTTATTTTACTATAGCAATCTAGTAAATTGACACTAATAAGCTATTTGTTTGTAGCCTAATGGTGACAGTTTAAAATTAGCTTTAAATTGACGTACTTCTTCTACGATAGACATATTGGCCTTAACACCTGTGTCATTCTTTTTAATGTGCACTAAGTTTTACTTATAACTTTACTGAACCAAGTCAAATATCTTCTTTATTTTACGACGAACCCATCATTATCTAGGGGCTGGAGAAATTCAACATTGATGGATCCTCTGTTTATATTTTTGGGCACAATCGGTGATAACATTATCGATAGTTTCTATCTTCAGACCCCCATTTAAACTGTCGTTACGAATGTACTACGGAGCATCAGGAATATTTCGTACTACCTTCTTTTAGGATATTTATATAATGTTTATATTACTTTGGCTGAGAAAATCTCAGAGTTGAATACCATAAGCCCAAACTGGTTTCAAAACTTGTTGGTAGAGTGAAAGCTTATGATATACTAATAGGACTAAATATCTACCCAATAAGCAATATATTTTTTATACTTCAGATTGAGTTTTTCATATTTTTTCTTAAAGCCACCTAATATATTTAGCTGTATTTCTGTACGGGATTACTCGCTGATTTATATATATTGGCTTGAGCTTCTTTTGGTGTGACATCAAATGTAGCAACAATATTTTGCTTGAATGTATGCAAGTTGGGAATGTTCAGCAGATAAAGGACTGGTACCAATACCTCCTATACATTTCCCTGTGCCTTACATACCTATTAAAGTATCGGTCTGTTATATATGAATATTATGCTTTCAACCCTCATTCTCAAACTTTATTGAAATATTTTATCCTAGAGATTTTTTATGACACTTCTTTCTATGACTTCTAGTAACTGGTGATTCTATGAACCTGATCAATCATAGACATAATAATGAAGACGTTATGTATATTTTTTTTCATTTTTAAAATAATTTGTTCAAAATTGTTCAAGTATAACATTTTCAGCATCAATCTGTTACGCTACAGTGACAGTCAAGTTGTTCGTTGGAAATCCACTTCTAGGTTGGAAAGCAAATGTAGATTCTTTAAAATAAATTACGCATCTGTCGAATTTTATCTACGATCCACTGCGCGAACCAATCGAAAACGGATTTTATTTTCTTTTTAATTACTGGTACACTCCTAATTCTCCGATTTTCCACAGTATTAAAAGCATCACAACTCCGCACCTGTAAAACTCGCTCCGCATCCATAATTCTGTCAGCGGTCGAAAAAGCCGTCGACGGGGATCAGATGCCGGCCTCTGACGGACGTAACGGCCGGAATGACGAATTGATTCGGCCGCTGACGGATCTATGACGCCCCAACCTCTACTCCGATACACTATTTCAATCGACTGACGGCGTATTTGCTTATTTTCTAGCCTGTATCCGATCGAGAAACCGTAAACAGACAAATGTAAACAGTTGCAAGTGCCTACTGGAATGAAAGCTTCGTTTTAGTTTGGATCAGACGACGTACAGCTGACCATTTTTTTATTAAACAGTTGAAGGATATACAATACTTCTAGAGCCGAATGCGTAGCTATCTAAATTATCTTAAATTTAAACAAAATTATTCAGCCACTGCCTACAGTTGCAACAGTTTTAAGAGAAAGAAAAGAAAAATTGTCGACTGTTTTTATAATTTTTCAAGCAAGTAAACATAAACATCTAATTAATAAGTAGTATTAATAATTGATAATTACTACAAGTATTCATAATTTAAATGTATAAATTATTATTAAGTTGTTATTAAGTATTTTTTAATAGTAATGTGACTCAATAATAATATAAATATTAGTTCGTAGACACAAAGAAAGTGTTAGTAAGTTACTAAAGCATGTGTAATAATGTTTGTAAATGCCATTCTCCACCTGAAATATAAAAGATGTAAAAAGGACGAATATTTGTAATTTTCAACAAATGCATGTGCATAAACCACTGTTTAAGAACAAATATAAAGTTACGCCAATAAATAGAACCGAATTAGAAACCCAACGCTGTTAAAACACTGGAAAATCTGTTAAAACAAAGTTCTTCGATGAACGATTCTTGATAACGCTAAGCAATGAACACACAACTACATGACGATCTCGAAATCAAATTTATTCAGGAAATTGTATAGGATTTCGCTTTGAAATATTGAAAAATAGTTATTATATCATAGAAATATAAAATAAATCAAACTGCTAGAAAACACGTAGGAAAGCAGAAGACTGAAGTGAGACAAACCACACAAACTTGTATAAAGTGTTTAGGTGTTACTATCGACACTTAACTGTTACTATTGAACTGTCATTTCAGGGATGAAATCTATAAATTAGAGCGAAACCATAAGATCATGTTACTTTAACAATCGACAAAACTTACATAACGACCTGATATATTTAAAAACGAAATCTAAGAATTAGCCAATTGCCCATACATAGAAATTCTGCATATACAACCTATTTTTTCCTAATCCCTTCAAATGTAACAATTATGGAAAGTTTTCTAGGGAAAATATTAGTAAATATTAACATTTTCCGAAAAGCATCTTTAGATATATTTCTTGGATTTTCAAGAATTCATTTCAGTTTCAGTTGTTTTTATGCAACATCTACATCAACATCGTTTTTGTAAGTAAAAGTTTAAATAGTAAGATTAAAAAGTATTGTTCTGCTCGAATCAGTTATAGAATTAGGTACTTGCAAGTCAGCGATATATTCAATGGTTTTGACATTCCACGACATAAAATGACAGTTTCCCATGTAGTGTTATATTATTTACTATATACAGATTCTAACCATGGAACGCTGAAAATTACATTTTCGTCTTTCTTTTCTTTTACTGCTTGATTTAAACAAATTTATATACCATTATATCCGTATTGCTGGTTTTGGTTTGCAGTAATCCCAGCAATGATTTAATAGTGCTGTTTTTAATGTCAATAGCAAAGAACAGTGAAGATATAAAAAAATTCATCAGTTCATCAACAATGAATGCAAAATCTTACCAAAAGAAACTGACCTCAAATTCTCAAAGAGCTTTCAGACACCCCAGAAGTAATTAATGATTGAAGATGAAGTTATTTTTTCGAACATAAAACATTCTTAATAAATATGCAAGATTCTTAATATCCTGAAATCATACATATTTGTTAACAGTGATGATATCTATAGTTTATTAAAAATAACAGTTAACTCACATCATCAAGATATTTAATGTATTGCCTGCCGCAATTTGTAAATTCGTTTTAGAAACATACAATTTTTTTCTTCTCATTTTATTCTAGTTGAAAAGTGAGACAACGCTGTTTGATAAATTCGAACATGTAACCGAACCAGTCTTACAAAGTCGTCCCATTGTCAAACTTCTACAAAATTCAAAATATTAGTTTGAATAACTATAGGCTATAAACTGACAAACTAAGAATATGATCCCCTCTTGCCAGCACAATTTGTTAGAGAGGAAACATTTCTACCATTAAATATTAAGTTGCTGCGGTTTTTATTAAACATATTTTTATGTTGCAGCTGCCGTGAACATTAGTATGGACAGGGTCAGTGAAATATATCAAGAAATGAAAAATGTAATCTTGAATTCGCCGAAAAGGAACCCTCCTCATACGAAGCGGGTTAGCTCTACTAGAGATCAAATATATGAAATGTATAAAAACAATGAGTATTTTTTTCAATATAAACATAAAATAATAAAGTTATTTTAGAGGAAACTGTTATAATGAGTATTCATAGAAAGCTTTCATGCACCGTTGGGTAATATGAGATTTAAAAGGTGTAAAAATAACCCACGAAGAGGTCTAATGCCATCTCCAGACATTGCTTTTATACAAAATTATATATTATAAAAAAAGGTAAATGTTGGAATAACAATTGATTATATTTTATTAGTCATAACATTTAGTAATAATTCATTACAGATATGTTGTTCTCGATGCTACAAACAGGAATGGTTAATAACAGCTTCGATTTGGATGAACTCGATCAGACACATTGAAGAAGAAATTGACAAATGAGGGAATCGTGAACAAATATTAGATAGATTGGAAATTAAGAGGTTAGTTATTCACTTGCTTGAAACTTTCTGCATATGGAATTATGATTCAATTGTGACAATTTTCAAGGCAGGGTGATGAGAAAGGAAACAGCTAAAGGTATATAAATAATAGGTATATAATTAAATACGATAACGAAATCTTTTGTAGAGTGTGAAAGATTTATGTGCACAGGTATGGGTGTGATTATTAGAATATACATGAGCATTTGTTTAAAATGTGTGAGGAGAGAAATAATACTAACTGTTTTACAGATATGGCAAATATACTAGGGCGCATGCAATTATTAAATCTAGTTTTATCAAGGAAATGTATACATCTAAGGAGAAATGCAGTGGTATCAAAATGACTTTACAAGGAAACACTGTATCGAAGGATACAAAAAGTAAGCGTTAAGGACAAATGACTACCCAGTCTAATGAAAGCAAAATACATTACTTGGATGTACAATTTTCCATTAACTGGATCAAGAGATACCACTAAATAAAAGAAAACGCGCTTAGAACTCAAACTCAGTGGTGGTATGGAAAAGAGTTCAATTTATATATAACAAAACACAGTGCAAACCTACAAACTATTATAACTTTATAATTAAATGTAGTTTTAATATGCATAGTATGCATTAGATATACTATAATATGAAAATAAATAATTTTTGATAACAGTATAATTGTTTATTTATTTTATTTGGATTAGACTTTGTTGTATGTCAAGGCCAAAATGAACTAAAACTCGGCAACATTTCGACCTTTTGAAGTCATGAATTCAGATGATGTGAGTTCACTGTTTTATTGAATGGACTGTATGGGTTGTATCTATGTCTATGTAGATTTATTGAGTGACATATTTGTTTCTTATTGACAATAAGTCGAATTTCAAAATTTTAGTTCATAATTTGATTGAATTTATCAGTGTAATTATAAATAATTTTCAAAGAGAAGCAGAATATATGGGTTACCTTCATAACAGCAGCTCAAAAACATAATAAGGAAAAATAAATCAAAACACCTATCGTACAGCATAATCGGCAAGATGGCATCCACGGTAACTTGCCTTTAATCTAAATCCATTTCGAGGTAAATATAATCTAATTCAAGGTGGCAGCACTCGCAGATTACACGGCTTCCTCCAGGCGACCTTTTGCCTGTCATTTTCCACCTTCGACGTGTGTAGCTCAAAAGAAACGACCGATCGCTGGGGAAATATGCCGTTGCGACGGAGGCGTCGAAGGCAACGGAACGCGTTAACAGGCCCTTATTGCGGTCCTGTACAGCGGCGCACGATACCGGGACTACTTCAAAAAAATAATTTTAAATATATTTCACACCTTTTGTTATTATTAATATAAGTAGAAATTTCAAAAAAAATATGAATCAAAGAGATAAAACGCCTTCAGATAGGAACCTTCTTTACATATCAAAACGAATGGTAGTTCGAATGGTCTAGGTCGGGATTATAATGCTTATAGTGACGTACAACATGACGTTGTGAAAAATTATTTTAATCTGCCCCTTCTTTATTAAATTTTCAGTTTCATTTAATAACTTGTTGTCATTAAGTTCATGTAAATGTGAAAATCAAATAGATTTCAAATATAGAAAAGTGATTCGTTGATCAATATTTAATGATTCTACGAGATTTTCTTGTCTTTATCAAATATTTTTAACAAAAAATTTGAACCGACTTCAAAAAATAAATAAGGAACTCACCAAAAATTAAAAAATAATTAAATTTAAATTTAATAACACAAAAAAAGTTTTAAAATAATATATGTACATAATAATCATTGTAATAACTATTTAAAAATAAACAATTAACCTTACTTAACCTATCTACTACACGTACTTTTTATTCTACTATATACAAACAATTTGGCTTAATAGCCACCTAATTCTAATTATCTAATTACAATCTTATTTTAATCACTACCAACTAACTACTTTGAAGTCGGTGCGGAATCCAAACGGTTAAATTAATATAGATTTGTTTTGTGGGTAATTTTTTTTATATATGTGACATTTTGTATATGTGTACTGTATTATTATTTTTGTATTGATTGGGACTCAAAGTGATGAGTTGGTAGTAGTTAAGATAATATTTTAAACATATGAACATGTTTAGGTGGGTATTAAGCAAAATTGTGTGTATATAGTAGAATATTAAATACGTGTACTGGATAGGTTAAGTACGGTGCTCTTTATTTATTTATTGAAGTTAATTTTTTTTACTAAAATTATATTATTTTTCTCTTTTTGGTGTTAGATATTTACATAGTAAATTACGCAGTTATTTTGTCAAGTATTACAATGGGTAGGCTAAATAAAGTTGCAATCAGTATGAGGAAAAATAGGAATAAATAAAGAATGGTTGAAAATAAGGAGCGCTTCAGGCATGGGGATCTGCTACCTAGCCTAGGTGATTTGACAAATGTTGTAACCAAACGACACCAAAATGTTATTGTCCACGCCTGGAATCGAACCAGCAACCTTCGATTGGGAGTTAAACGCTTAAACCATAACACCAAAGCAGCAGTTGTACACAATTTTTCTACGGCTTCTCATATGGTGGTGTTAATGCTCAGACAGCAAACTGACTGTCGGCTTTGCTTTGAAATCGGCTTTTACACTGTCGATTTTCCGTCACGTCAGCTCAACAATAACATTACAATTAAATGCATTTTCAAAATCGGCCCACAATTGACGGAAAAATATATTAAAAAAATATATATACAGCCGAACATAGAACCTACTCCTTTTTCGAAGTAGGTTAAAAATTGATCATTAATTTGTCGATGTAGTTTCAGATATTATTTATATCCCGTAAAATTTTGCTATGATGAGCTTCTGCAACCTTTATAAAATAATAGTAGAAAAAATTCAAGGAATACGCTTTTTTAACCACAAGAACCGACATATTTATTTCAATAAAAGACTATTTTCTTTTGAGAAACAGCAGTCTTGACTAAAATATCCACTGTGATGTCCACCGTTTATATGAGCAAATCTCTATATGTCCAATAATAACGTAGTTAAATGGAATCAGAATTAATCATGTAGTATGATTTTTTGTCATAAAATATGTGTTTACCTCTTCTACAACAGATATGTCGAAAATGACGAAAAAAGTTTAATAAGATTTTGGTATTTAATTGTGTTAAAATAATAATAATGTTAAGGATAAAATATTATAGCAAGTTAAAATATACTGGAGAAATGTTAGAAAATACTTTCATTTAACTACTTTCATTTTAAGTTATTCTTCCATTATTATTATATTCCATTCCATTTATATATTATTCTTCCATTATATATTATTTCCATAATGTTTTATATAATTAGTTTAAGCAATTATTAAGAAGGATTATATTTTAGTTTTGAAGCTGTCATAATTATTTTAAATTCTTACTAAATTTAAATTACCAGCTTAAAAACTTTTTATTGAAATGAAATATATATATATATATATATATATATATATATATATATATATATATATATATATATATATATATCATATATAATTTGGTGAAATTATTGACTTAAATTCAGTGCATCTAATTATTTTATATTAAGTTAGCACTGGTGGAATAGCATAATATATTATACCTAGGTCTAAAAAATAATCAATACTTTGATATCAGACAAGTTAAAATTATCCTAGCCATAAATTTAACCATAACTAAAATAACCCTTTGTAGCATTGATTAGGAGCAATAATTGAGTTTAAGATATCACGTTATACTATAAGCTATCACCAAGAAAACCAAGAGTAACTACAGCCAATACAAAATGCTGTAAGAAAATATGTTTTAATAAACCCGTTTATTAACATTTTCTTATTTCTATCTTATAAATATATATATATATATATATATATATATATATGTTAGTCTAAAATCTGACCTAGCTAATAATCGACATTACTAGCAGAAAATGATTTTCATTTTAACATACAATATGTCGATTAATATATATTTGTTATTTTGATTTAACATAAATAAAACTTTAAGGTGTGAATTATTCCTTTTACCCCAAGAGCCCTGCCCATTTCTGCTGCACTGACAACTCCCAAGAACTAAATATCTTCAAATAAACGTATAAAATATTTACTGTAGTACACGTCTTCTTGACTATGTATATTGCTTTGTTTCCTACAGATAGCTTTTATATACTTCCAATTTCAGTTTAATAGAATTTAAAGTTTTATCCTTCTATTCCTATTTTTAATATATATGCAATTCGAATTGCCAATTATAAGGAACTTCAGTTAGATCTGTTGTACTGGTATTATTGGAAACAAATTGATCTATAAAATAAAGCATTAAGTTATCATAAACATTTTGTTGACACTTTTTAATTTATTATGCACGGTTGTCGGTATTGCATTTTATAATCTTTGATCCATCATATCTCGTCCACTTAATTGCAAAAAAATATAAGTTCATAGTTTCGTTTTTGTTAAGAAATGATTATTGCCTGGAGAAGTTAATGTATTTTAATAAAAAATTGCAGCATTTCCACTCTTGCTTTGTATGAATATTATTAGTGATTTTCTAACAGATAACTTTACTCTATGGGTAAAGATTCAGTCAGGGTAAAGGTTTTTACCAGTCACATTACGACGCAGCCAGATGACATCGTCTAGAATCATTCTCATTTTAGTAGTCATGATATAACAGATAACCAGTCAATTGAAAAATCCCCGGCCTGACACATAGATGGCGCTACTAGAATTAAATACACAGGTGTTTTAGTGAGCCCTAACCCTCGAACGTTGCGTTTTGCCACGTTTTGGATCAGATTAATCGTGTGCAGTCCACTCGGATGACTGTCGATTGGATTTCGGAGTGAAATTATAGATCCGTGTTTCATCCATTGTCCCATATCGATGCAAAAACTCGGGTTTACTACGCTTGATCGTCTTCAAACACTGCTCCGAATTATCAACTCGTAGTTGTTTTGGGTCAAAAGTAATGTCGCGGGCACCCACTTTGCATAGATCTTTTTCATACCCAAGTATTCGTGAAATATATGATGTACACGTTCAGTAAACATCTTTAAAGTGTCTGCCATCAAGCCCAAGTTTTTTCTTCAACTGTATTTTTTCCCCTTCAAAAAGCAATATTTTATCAATACGCGAAATTCCTTTTTATACATTTTTTTCTCAATAGCAAAAGTTGTTTCAATCAAAATGCTATAATTCACAAACTAATGATCCGACAACTGTAAAAATTTTACACTTATCTTTCGAGGGTTAGGGCCCACTAAAACACCTGTGGATTTAATTCCAGTAGCGCCATCTATGTGTCAGGCCGGGGACTTTTCAATTGACTTGTTATTCGCTTATGTTGTAAGCATATGTTCGATAATAGATTGTGAGTCTCCTCTACCAAAGGTGCACTTTATTGAAGAAAGAATAGACTCTACATAAAGCTTTTGTATGAGTTCTCCATAGTTAAAAGAACATTTTATAGTGTAGCTACCTTGAGGCATGTCGAATTTTACATCATGGAATGACGGTCTACAAAAGTGCAAAATCCCCGGAAATGTAATCCCAAATGTTGAACATAGGCGGGGTGCCAGCAGCGACAGCTAGAACACGTTAGCGAATAGCTGGCAACTCCGAGACGTTTATCTGGGATGTTATTGAAAGGTATTTCAATCATTGAGTAACCGACCATCGTTTGGTTTAGATGTGCCACCATCGACTGCCCAATTAACCATATTAACACCAATTAACGTATGGTAGATTATATAAATTTTAGCATCTGACTGTGTTATACTTCACTGATTATATACCACCAACAGTTCGCTTCACTGTTGGATTGTGAGCATAACAGCTTTGTCCAAATTTTTAAGAATTAATACTCAGCATCTGGCAGTCATAAAAGTACTCATAGAATGTGAAAATTTGTTCTTGTCTCTCCATACATTTAAAATTTTGTTAACTTATTTTGTGATACAAATTTGAAATTACGTTTGAAAATTACCTTATTGGAGAATGATTGAGACGTTTTGGTGTGATTTCTAATAGATAAAAAGCCTCACTATCGCTTTGAATCGCCATTCAACAAGTAGTATATTCTTTTCCGTAATAAAAACAGATCTTAAAGTAAATTAATAGTCTTTATTTACTAATCCTTTTCACAAAATATAATTAAAGCAGTCGGTAGGATTCCGAAAATATCATAAGGCTGTTCTCTTTAGAATTAATTCAATCAACTGGAGTCAAATTAACTATCAAGAAAGGAAGGGAGGTTGAGCTAGCTTCCGAAGCAGTTCAGTGCTAGCTTCCGAAGAGAACGGTCGTGTCCGAGCCTACCTACACTTCCGAGAATTACCCGCAGCTGATTGCCAAACGATCGACTCGTAAACCGCTTCCATCAGCATCTTCGCCCAAAACATCATAAGCGTTTGTAAACGCCGGAAAGCGCCCAGAGTCATCACCTCCTACAGAAAGTTGCCCAAGCCGTCCAACAACCGAGAAATCTGCCGACGATAGCCCTGACGATGCCCGGATGATGGGCCTTGGACTTATCGAGTATCTGCAAAAAGAAAATGTAGTGCTCAAAATTGAGGTTATTCAACTTCGAGTATTGCTAACAAGGCAAGGAGACGAGCTTTCCGCAATGCGGGTGCTGCTACAAGACGCCCTTGCTAAACACACCTCGCCCCTGTCAGTACATCAACTTCCTGAGGCACTAAATGCCAATGAACTGAATGGAATTACCGTGGTGGGAAAGTGAAAGAGAGATCCCATCACCCCGCCACAACCTAGTCAGTTGTCGAAGGCCGTCGATAAGGCTAGATAGGCAGCTGCAACCAAGTCGCTGCCATGCCGTCTGCTCAACCCATCCAGCAGAGAGCCAAGGCCAACTCGCAAACACCAACCTCCAGAAATGCCATCAGATCAGCGTCCACCAAGCCGATAACTACGACAGCTACCCAGCCAACGCCCAAATCAGCGGCCGCAAGACGACCCAGCCTACTCAGGTAAGTAGGTAGGCTATTAATTCATCAAACACTTCTCTTCAAGCAACGACAGTTCCAAACACTTCGGGTACTGTCTCACAAACTCCAAACCCGCTACCTATGCCAAGTCTTTCGACGAAACCAAATCCAACCGCCGGTCCTAAAAAGGAAAAAATCCCTCCCATCGTTCTTCGTGACATGAAGACATATTCAGATATCCTTCGAATAGCAAAAGATAATTCCATAGAGATTACTGCAACTTTAAGCTGAAAGGGCGGAATTATATACCAATTATTTATACGTTTAGGCGTATATTTATATATTATCGCGATATTTAGGCGCTTATTTATACCAACTTCAAACGACTTCCGCAAACTGACCAAGCTTTTTGAAGACCGGAAATATGCCTTTCACTCCTTCTGCCCTCCTTCTGAAAGGGCAATACGAGTCATCATCCGCAAATTCCCAACGATATTAACGGTTGACGAAGCCAAAGAACACGCAAGGTTTCCGTTTCGTTGTTCTTAACGATGAAAGGAACATCATTAATCTCACCAAAATAGGCCTGTCAATCGTGAAAGTCAAACTCCAGCGAGGCCGCCTGTGCAGTGCTACAACTGCCAGCTACTTGGCCATTCCAGCTCTCGTTTTAGAGCGCCTCACTGGTGTGTCAAATGCGCCGGTCACCATGAAACCCATTCGTGCACCAAGGTACGCGAAGAGCCACCTAAATGCAACAATTGTGGAGACCCACACACAGCTTATTACACAGGCTGCAGCTGTCGATCTGCTCCCAGGAATCTTAGATCAATCCAATCCAGACAAACCTCCGGCAACACAAACTCTGCGTGGAGCAACCAGTGGGGAAGGAGGTTAGATCAAAAGCTGGCCTCCTCCAATCGGGCAGATCCCGCCAATATTCCAGCCCCTGCCCTAATGCAATCTCCTGCACTGCCAGCGAGTCTTCCAACTACCTTCACACTGCAGCAGCTGCTCAGCATCCTGCAGTGATTTCAATCCCAACAATTCTTTTCCAATTTCAGCAGTTGTTTACTCGTTGAAATGGCTGCTTCGAAAATGCTAAAAATCATGTCGTGGAACGCCAACAGCTTACGTGATCAAAAAGTGAAACTGGAACTCGTTCTTTCGTCTTCAGGCATCGATGTAGCACTTATTCAGGAGACTCTCCTAAAACCCTCTCATCGTTTTTCCTTCTAAACTACACAGTTTACAGGAAGGACCGTGTCCCAACTCGCGGTGGCGGAACTGCAATCCTAGTCAAAAAGGGAATCAAACACAACTTTCTGCCTTCAATTGTATCGTCGCCAAATATCGATGCCACCTCTATCTAGGTGGAAACTCAGGATCGTCCAATCGTGATCACCTCCTCGTGCAGGAAATGCTCCACGCATGACTCGTCTGCCTTCAAAACGCTCTTCGACGGCCCAACCTCAAAAATAATCGGTGGAACGCTCATCATCCCATGTGGGAATGCGAGCGTGCAAATCGAGCAGGCAACGATATCGTAGCAATGAGCGCAAACTTAGGACTTGGTCTCGCCCTGCCGGATGACCCTACTTATCACCCCGCTATTGGACAACGGGGCTATCCACGCATTCTGGATTTTTTGATTCTCCAGAACATCAATCGTCCTTCTGATGAACAAGTTCTCGACGACTTACATTCGGATCATCGTCCGATTATATTAACTCTCGGGGATTGTTGTGAAATCGAAATTCCTCGCTTCAAAATCAGAAAGAAAACCGACTGGAAGAGATATCAGAAAACTCTCTTGGAATCCTATCCAATCCCGAAGATTGATCGACCTGGTCAAGTCGAGCGTGATGTGTCGAATCTAACGCGAGACATTCCATCCGCCTATCAGAATTCATTATTCGAAGTTCCAACTTATTCAAACTCTCAAACTGAGCCAGTTCCTGAAGGCATCAAGTCACAGTTCCGACTCAAAAATCGTCTCTATCATAGAGCTCGTGCCACCCTTAACTCGGCAGACAAAAGGGAGGCCAACAGAGTAAAACGAGAAGTGAAGGAAACCATTAAAGCCCTCAACTTTCTGGCAACTTTCTAAAAGCCTCGTGGGGAAGGCGCAAAACGTCATAGCCCCCCTAAATTCAGCGCAGACAGGAACTTTCGCAGTCACCGACCACGAAAAGGCCGAGCTCTTCGCTAAAACCTATGAGGCCTAAATGGAACACCTCCCTCCTGCTACAAATATAAACGCTGTTGAGAACGACGAAATCATTAGGAATGCCAACTCCGTTCGTTCTCAAGTGTCTCCGAGTTATCTTTTAAACCACCTAGTCACTGCTAAAGCCCTCATGCAAATGACCAGCAAGATTCGGAACAAGAAGGCCCCGGGTTTCGATATTTCGATAGCTCAACTCAAAAATCTTCCCTACAAGCAGCTCGCCGAACTAAGTAATATCATCAAATCCATTCTGGGGCTGCAACACCTTCCATCCACATCGAAACATGCATTCATCGCAGTTATCCCCAAAAAAGCAGCTAAGCAATCACTTTGTGACTACAGACCTATCAGCCTACTAAGTTCCATTTCCAAGCTTGCTGAAAGAGCAATTCTTTCAAGACAAACAATATAATTTCAGATGAGCAATTCGGGTTCCGCGTCAAACACTCAGCCGTTCATCAGACCCATCAGTTGGTTGCAAAAATCAACCGTGCTTTTAATCGACGTGAAAGACTTGGAACAGTCTTCTTGGACGTAACTAAAGCCTTTGACAAGGTTTGGCACGAAGGCTTAGTGGCGAAATGCATCCGATTAGGTCTACCTGATGACCTAATAGTTCTTTTCAAATCATTTCTGTCAGGACGATCGTTCCAGGTGAAGATTAAAGATATTCTCTCCAGCCGGAAAACCATCGACCTGGCATCCGCCCTATTTAATATTTTTCTTTCAGATATCCCTAGGAGACCAAAAGTTGAGGCAGCTTTTTACGCAGACGACACTGCTTATTTTGCTTCTTCAAGAGTAGCACCGTACATCCGAAGCGGACTCCAAAAACAACTCGATGAGACGGTCCAGTGGCTACATTTCTGGAGGTTGCAGGTCAACCCACAAAAAACCCTGGCCATGTTCTTCCACAAAAAGCGTTTTGTACCGAGTATTTCGCGTCTTACAATTGAGAACGCCGAAATCCCATGGTCAGAAGAAGCCCAGCTATCTCGGTCTTGTCTTCGATCGCAAGTTTAGGTGGAATTCCCACATTCAAAGGTCCCTCCATAAAGTTCAAGGTATTCTTAATTTGTTCTCTATAAAATCTCTCCTGTACAAGATGCTTGTTTGATCAGATTGTCGTTATATACGGCTCCAGTGTCTATCTAAAATACGTCTCACCTAGCCAGGTGGAACGTCATCAAGTCTTTCAAAACAAAATTCTCATGAGAATAATCAATGCCTCCTGGTTCGTCAGGAACAATCAAGTTCATAGAGAAATGGGCGTCCCCAAGTTCACGATTTTATATCCGAGGTCTACTCGAGATATTTTTCCACTCTTCGTCTCTCGGACAATAGATGTATTATCGAGCTGGCCGATATTTTAGGCCAATAACTCATTCGGCTCTTCGTGGTCTTATTCTATCACAGCCGACACTTTCCCGTCGTACTCTAATTCCAAATTGTCTTTACCTTCTCATTGGATCAGCTGATAGGGTAGCGTTTAGTGGGTAGCCCAGAGGCAGTCTAGACATAACCAGTCCAACTCGCATATTCCTGCGGGTCTTCCCGACCAGGTATCCGTAACAGGATTCCCCTTCCCGATTCCAGGCAAAAAAAAGACAGGTTGACGACGTTGGATTCGATCGTTCCGCAATTACTCAAAGCATTTCTTGGTGTAATTTTTTTAACTGGAGGAAGGTAAATTAATAAATTGAGAAGCAATAAAATATTTAACAAAAAAAACGGTCTTCAAAAAATAAATAAAGAGCTCACTAAGATGTAAAAATAATAAAACTGAGATTTTTAACACAAAAAAGCTTTAAAATAAAATATGCACTTAGTAATAGTTGTAATAACTAAATAAAAATAAACAAAACCATTATTAGTTATCTATTACATGTATCTTGTGTTCTATTATATACACAAAATTTACTTTATTACCTACCTAAACCTATTTATCTATTTACAATATTATTTTAAGCCGGCTTGGTAGTGCAGTGGTAAAGGCGATGGGACGATCCTCCTAGTGTTGCGTTAGCGGCGGGTTCGAATCCTTCTGGGGCATGGTCGTAATTTAATGTTTGTAATTGTTTAATATTTGTGAATGTTCTAGGCAAGAGTGTAAAATCCGACAAGGAAAATGATCCCAGTCACACCAGTAACCAGTCTGGGTAAGACTGGATGTCTTCTGGGATGATTTCTAAAGTTGGTCATTCGCCAGTCGTTAGGCTTAATGCTGAGGACCATGGTTCGGAGCCCACGTTAAACTGTAGATCCAGTCCAGATAAACCCACAGTTGGTAAAAGGAGACTTTAAAATATATATAAAAAATATATTATTTTAACTAATACCTGCTACTAAAAATTTAGATTATATATATATATATATATATATATATATATATATATATATAAAATCTAAATTTTCTATTTAACAACATTATGAATTTCTTAGAAAAATAATTTCAGTTGCGTCAAGAAACTAAAATATTTTTCAATAGAGGCGTCAATATTTTTACGGCGTAACTAATAAGTAAACTATTAAATATTATGCTAAAATAACTAAAGTGTAAATTAGTGTTTTCACTTTGATGTTAGTAGTAATAGGTAGCCATTCACTTCAATACCCGTACATTTTTTCATCAAAACTTAATGAAGAACTCGTCAATACCTCCTCGTAAGTAAGGAACAGACCATATGTTTACGTTGGAAATGATGCGCGAACGACAACTACATGGAATTAAAACAGGCCGTCGGTTTAAATCAGACCGTAAAATTGCAGAAATTAAACACCCCGTCAAAACAAAGTAAAATATTGGTTTTTCTAATTTTAAACAAAGCATTCTGTTCCGAATGATTGACCCATAAAATTGTTCGATACGTATTTACGACGGCCTAAAATAATAAGCTCACAATAAATTCATATATTTTCTATTTATTAATCATTCATTTAATGATAATTTATAATTATTGTTGTTTAAGACTGGCTTTCACAGTGCGCATCCATAATTCCGGAATTATTTGACGGATATTTTATTTTAAAAGTGCCGGAATAATTTCGAAAAGTTTCCACGCAACGTCCATTATTTATGAATCGTAATTTATTCGTTTTGTACCGATGCGACCGGTTTAATTATAAAAATAAATTTTGTTGCGTTTAAAAATAAATATAATTTTATATGAGGGTGGGGGAGGTCAGACCCACCTATTTAAATCAGTCTTTTAATGCCACCCTTAAAATATACTGTTATGTAAAAATATCGGATATTTGGTATTAAAACAGTTCTGATTTAACATTTTAATATCTTTTAAATATTTTGTGCATAGAAGTTACTGTACTAATATTCAGACTCAGTTGAAAGCTAAGTAAGTCCTTGGAATATCTATTTAGAGCAATAGGAAATTGAAGCATTGTCTGAAATGTATTTTTTTGTTATATTTCAGCAAACGTTTATATTGTTTGGATCTAATACTATATTTTGAACCACTGTCGTTGCCAATAAATCTACCGAATGAACCCGCGACTATGACAGTAGTAGTAAAAGGACCATCCCAACAGTGAAGGCACGAAACAGTGAACAATTGGAAGACGCACCACTGCGCCAACCAATCCGGCGTTTTTCTTCTTTTATTATAATGTTGTTGACCGGATGAATTTCTTATCACCTACATCTTTATTGTAAATTTTCTCTGGCAATAACAATAACCGCTTTGTATATTTTCAGTGAACTTAATAGTGTAGATAATTACCTATTAAATTATAATTTATTTTGACTAACATTTAAAAATTTTGGCAGTAAGAGGAGCTTAAGCTCAGTTTTTGTTTTTAGCATCAATATTTTGAATATAGTAAAATGTCATATGATTTTATAATATTTTAGATGATAATATTTTAGTGAACGTCATATTATCTACATCTAATGATTGTCGGTTAACTAAATCTTCTGGTTTGCTCACCCTCAGGTGTTTTGTCAGGTCAGATGACGATATTATGTCAGATGTGATTCAATCCAATACTATTTGGAATATTTTGACTTCATTATTGTTCTGTTGAAGTAACTTTTTTAGTTCTTGGTTAATAGCTCCCTTCAATATGGGATTGTGAGTACAATGCCTATTAATTTCCGTATTTAGATTTTCCATAAAATAAATGTGTAAAAATTGATGATCTGTATTTGGTAGTAGTTACAACGCTCATGGTGTGCGATAAATTTGTCTTTGTATCTGCAAACTTTTTTTTGACACAAATTTGAATGTTACCACAAATCTTTAAAGATTATATTATATTATTAAATTATTTAATGATTAAATCTTTATTGAGTTGTTTTTGCGATTTTTTTGTAATTACTTCGTCCATACCATTACTTACTTTACCATTACCATTCCATACTTCGTCAGTGTATATATATCTTCCATGAAATTCGATAAAAAATTTAAAAATCCTCCTAGCCGTTCTTTAAGTCTTCTCTTTACCAACTAGGGTTTATTTGCACTAGTGATCTGTTGGGCCCATTGGACAGAAGATATCTAGTCTGGTTGGAATCATATTCCTTGTCGGATTTTGTACTGTTACAATATATACAGACATAAAGCCCATTACCTTACTGTGGGTACAAATCCGTCTGTTTAAAATGTAATTATATCTTTGAACACCCTTACGTAGCGTTTTAAAATATTGAACTCTTTATCGTGTAGTTATTAATATTTAATAATGTGTTCTTGGTGGTTTCTAATACCGTAATTTAATGTTATTAGTTCATTTATCGACAAGGTTATTATTCCATTATCATACATGACTGATAAGCTAACTTTTGCTCGTAAACATATTTATTTTCTGTTAAAAAGAGTTATTGGAATGATTATTCAATTTCTTAGAAACAAAACAAAACTTTCAATTAATTTTAAAAGTTGCTTCTAATTTTTTGGCCGCAAAATATGCCACTATTACTTCTTCATTATATTATTGGGCGAGCCAGTGTGTTATCTGTGTGGAAAACGTCTTTCTTTGTTTCGACCGTGTCACAATTTTTTTCGTCTATCTAAAAGGAACCTATAATATTACGAATGGGTAATGATTTTATAACTCTGGTGATTATAACCGAATAAAATATATATGGAACAAGGATAGTGATAGAATTATTGAATGCGACGAATAATTTTTGATAATTTTTAAACTCACATTCTAGCATGCACCTGTTCAATTGTTAGCGAATACTTGAAGCTCATTTGACGTGGAAAGACTCATATTGAAAAGGTATATAGATTGATAAATAGTAAATTTATGTCTGTAAATCGATGAGATTCCAATACAGTTCCTGTGTTTCAGTGATTTTTCTGATATTAAGAGAGCTTTTGGATGTTCTTAACAAGGTTTTTCCATGTCTTCAATATTGTACAGGTGCTCACCCAATTATAAACCCTTATAAATCGAACTGACCTCATTATAAACCATTGTTTTCGAAGGAGCAGAATTGCCCAGCCCATTTCCCACTTTGTTATGAATTACTCTATATTTTAAACGTTTTTAAATAAAAACAAATAGTTTTAGAACTATGTTACTTCTTTTCTTCTTATTATGAAAGCAATTCGCGTAATTTACAAACGTTATAAACTCAAACAGGCAACTGCGATATTTCCCTAAAACATGGGAACATACAAACATAATCATAATTACTAAAAAAGGAGCAAATTCATCGCTTTTAAACTATACACTACTTTCAAAGTACTTTCAAACTTTCTACTACTATTTTCAAAAATTGTTGAAAGAGCGATACTTTTTGCGCCCAATAAATTTACTGAACAAAACAACATCATACCACATGAACAACGGGGGTTCCGTGCAAAGCACAGCACGTATGCACCCATCCGCCATTCATTTAGCTGCCGAAATTCAATATTAATTAGCAACAATCGCAAGTTCTGTGCAGTATTCCTAGACCTAAACGAAGCCTTCGTTAAACTCTGGCATGATGGTATTATACACAAAGCCATTTAAGCATGTGTAACCGAAGACCTGATTATTCTTCTACGATCATTTTTGGAAGTTTCTCAAAGTTCCCCATTAGCCTCAGCCGTTTTAATTATATTTCTGTCCGACATGGCAATGACGAAAATATTCTCAAAGATAAAAATACAGACTAAATTACGCGCCACGCCACAAAATTCTGGAGGTCTTAAATTAACCCACAGAAAATATAGGCCATTATATAATACAGAAAGAAAGACATTCGCGTGGACCACCTGAAAGTGGAAAAAAATCCAGTACCATTGAGGTTGTAGGTTGATGAGTTCTCTACGCATATAAACCAAAGGCCACGGATCTGCAGAAAAATCAAAAAACAAAAGAAATTACTAAAAGCTGTCTATAGCAATCAAAGTTCTGATGTATAAGTCACTAGTTAGATCTATATATTTACACTCATCACACATCTGGTCCAAGTCAGCCTAGAACAGATGGACGGGCTTCAAGTAGAGCAAAACAAACTTCTAAAGCAATTTTTGAGCACCCGATGAATACCTCAGAAATACCCAAGTACAACAAAAAACTCACACACAAACGGTTCAGGATATATCAAATCCCCTTTCAAAAATTGGATAACAGACGCAGCCCAATCAAATCATTATGGTGATCCCTCAAAAGTGGTGAATTAATTCTTCATCTAAGGTCCTCGTACCCACTAAAACAACAAAAATACTAACCATATACCAGTAAGGAACACATCAGCTGTTCAACCAGGTTAAAGACATCTGCCTCTTTCGAATGCTTATCTTGCTAGTCCTTCTGTATGGTTCCGAGAATTGGACACTCTAATCCTAATGTATTATGAGATCGTAATAGAAATGAAGCCATTTGTTTAATAATATATTTAAAATATTTTTTCGATATTCCAAATATTTTCGATTGTGTAACTATTTTAACTTGGCATTTTGTAACACCGAATTAATTGTTATACAAAACGAACAGCTGATACTTTAGAGGATTATAGGTCGAATAAGACAAATATTAATAGAATATTTTATTATCAAGTAATATAAAGTAAATTGCCAATATTTCAACTTATCTGAAAAATTGCGAAAAGCCGAAATGCATATAAAAAGGTCTTATTTTTCAAATTTTTGCGAAAAATAAAAAGTTTTAAAAGAAACTGTCCATAGCTGCCTCTTCATTAATTATAAATTTGCTTCTTTATATAATTAGAAGGGTTGAAATTAGGTCAGGTTAACTTCCGGCTGTAACCTTTTATGTTTTGAATGTTTTTATTTTTTCTTTGTATACTCAAAGCTTCATATTCAAGAATCAACATGTACCTGGTAAAGCACTCTTGTTTGTTTTTTATTGCTTCAAAAGCACCTAAAGCTTACCCATCGAAACCAGAATAACCCCTTTAGCCATTTTTATAAACTCTTTAAAATTAAATTTCTAATATTATTCTGTTTTCGCTTAATTATATTGGACATTTTTATTCCATTTCTCTCCCACCTAACTATAGTCCTTCAGATAAAACAGCCAATTGACGACATCAATTTAAGTCGCAATATTGCCGGATCAAATTTAGTTTTTGGGATTATTTTGATTTTGACATAACGAACATGCAATGAGAAAACAATGAAACAAAAACAACATTTTAAAATATAATATATTTTAACATTATAGTACATCTAATGCATATTTTATCAAAGAACTTAAACTATGTTACAGTTAATTATACAGACATGATACCTTATTGGTTAGAGTTGTTTTATTATATTTAAACTGGTTAATTTTCCACACCACCTATAAATTGAAGTTCTAGGTACGTTTTTTATGTAGTGGTATTCGCGTTAATCCACCTAATCCACAATTGTATATCCAAGTAATGTATTTTTTTCCATTAGAGAGCATATTTATTTTTTGATGTTCAGCTTACTTCCTTTACATATTTCCTGTGTTTCTTTGTCAAGACATTTTAATATCACTTTATTTCTGTTTCGTTCGTTATATTACTGTCTGTGTTTTTATTTTTCTTCATAAAATTAGATTTAATCACTACCATCTATCTTATGCATTGCCTATGAGCACAAATCTTTCACATTCTATAGTTAATCTATTTACTATTTACGTTTTCTATTTACGGTTATCCTATATTGTTTACTACTATTGGTTAATATTAATTTAATACTCATATTTAGTTGTTTCCTTTCTTATCACTCCGTGTTGGCAGGTGGTATTGGCCTAAGCCCATAACAAAAAGTTTTATTCACTCACTATTACTTTCACTCCCAGAATTACTATATAAGTTAATTATCAAATTGTCAGTTTCTAAGCTATTAACTGCCTGTCTAATGGAGTTTGCCTAACCTGAGCATGTTATTGCAGTCAATGATTATTTCTACTCTGTCTTTTTCCAGACTTATTTCTAAGAAAAGTAAATTGAACATTTTGAACAATAATATATCTGCAATGAATTATTATAATATTATATATTATATATTAATAATATTATGTCTAATAAAATATAATTCTAACTTTTTGCTTTTACTATCAACTTTTGTTTTTTTACATGCTTTATTAATATTTTAAATGAATAATCTTTGAAATATCCATGTTTTATGTAGATACATAAATATTTATGATAAATTATGTTTATGTAGAACATAATTTCTTAGTGCTTATATAAATCGCCCGCTTAGGTGCTTAGATATGCACGCTTTCCTTTCAGTTAATTCAATATTATATTGTTTTTTACATATTGGAAGATTTTAGCCACAGTGCTTATATTAATATTAAGTTCCGCTGCAATATGCTAGAAAATATTTATAATAAAATCTCATCTATTTAATATTTAATAACATAATTACGCATAATATCTCTAACGCAGGACCTTTTACTGACAAGAGGAGGTTAAAGTTTTAGTTTTAAGTTTACTACCATTATCTCGTTTGTGTTGGAAGTACTATTGACTCAGACTATTTAATGGCTTCGGCATTTTCAACCTTAGTAATCACAAATATTGAACAGCAATTAGAAATGTATTAAATTAAGCTCTAAAGTAAAATTTGCTGTAGTGACTAATAGTCGGTAAACTTAGGTAGTTTCCGCCTGATTCTGCGACGTTGCCATTTATAAGCAATCGAGAGCCACTGCAGCAGCCATTTTGAATTTGACACTGGTACTGATAAGATCTGTTTTATAAGGTTAACAATTTTACTATTATTTATATTATGTCTATTATGTTATATGGGATGAACATTATACCAATAAACTTAGATAAATTTGAACTTGAGTTTCAATAAAAAAAGATTAGGTTAATTTGTAAATTCGAGTATAAAAAGATTAGGTTAATTTGTAAATTCGAGTATAAAAATATATTATATTCTTCAAATGTACAAATAATATACAAGAACTGTAACTTTTTTGCTGTAATGTTTCATTTACTGTAATTAGATATTGTTTGATTTTCTCTTCATTTATTTCCAAACTGTTTTAAAACGAAATATGTTTATAAAAAGTTCTTCATTTTACCTTTTCTTATATGGTAGATCAAAGATGTATCAAGAAGATTTAATTTGAGTCTCAAAGGAAATGTTAGGTTAATTAGTGATTTCAACATTATTCTATTTATATTATATTCTTTATAAATACGTATTATTTTCAAGAACTGGCAATGTTGCAAATTCAAATCCTACGTACTCATGCCATGATTCTCCAGATTTAGACTCTAGTAACGTTTGCTGGTTAATAATCTCTAAATATTTTGGTTAATACTTTGAATAATTTTGCAAACATCTGACAAGTGTCCATCAGTATCAACACAAATCGAATATTAAAGACAAATTCGGCTCGTTCCGACACATCAGACAGCTTGCTGTCTCTTTTTAACTAGAATAATTCGAATTAATAAAATGAGAAGGAAAAAGCCACCTACATCTTTAAAACAAATTTTACGTTTTTACAAAATGAATTTCGAAGTACATTCGACGTCATCTGTAATGTGAATTGGCTGTTTTATTACAAGAATTATACTCTATAATTTTTAAGGTTTTGTTTTTTTGTTCTACCTCGCCATTTTTTATAGACTCTACTGCAATTTCAACTATCGCAACTGAATTAGAGCGTAGAACTCAAACAGGTTCGGAAATCGCATTTCGGTAAGCGAGCGGAGACAAAATCCGCGAGAAAAAGCAATTTTTCAACTGTCGCCCGGAAATATTCCGCTGATCTGTCGACGCTCCCAGCGAGACCTGTCGACAATAAAAACATCTACTTTATTACCGAAACAACGGATCACGCGGAATCCAATAACGATCGTACTTCGTCACCGCTGAAGAGTGATTTCCATCCTGTTTTACATACCAATCGCGTCGCGATGACGACGAAAGTCTTTGCAGTAAAAATTGACTGATCCATCGTCGAGAAAAATGTCTTTTCTATGCTGTTCTTGGAGCGTAATGATTAGCCCTATAGACGCATGGAGAGATAACTCGTCCTATATAACTAGATTTTATAGGATTGTTCTTCTTTGTCAAATATATTTCGCCGTTTTTATCATAAATAACCGATTTTCAACGAATTGTAAAGATTTGCTTATCAAAATGCTTTGTTTCTTTACCAGTAATATGCTTCAGAACTAAATAAATATATTGTTTTAATTACTGAAATAATGTAAACAAATGCAAACTTATTTTTAACATTAAAACATTAATAAATCTGTATGAACTGTGGTTTCTGGGGAAATATTTTAACCTTACGAATGAACAAGACTTGTTTTGACATATTGGAACGTGAACTGCGAAACATTAACTTCTACCCTAACAACCCTAACAACAAGTAACGTTTATTTATTTTTACTTGTACATCAGCTACTGGTCAGTTATTCCTCCACCGGTTTCCAAGAAAATATATGAAGGCTGAGCTAGTCGACGGAGCACCATTCCAGCTTGAACTGTTTACAAAATAGCTGAAATATTTCATTTACATAGTGAAACCATCTAAAGAAGATCCCATTGTACTGTTATTAGATAGTCATTACGCCCATACAAGAAATTCAGATATAATTGACATTGCACGTGCTTATGGTGTATCTATAATATGCCTTTCCCTCATTTAACTGATCATCAGCCTTTGGATGTCTCATTTATGTTTCCTTTTAAAAGGTATAATACTACGCCCAAGAGAATTGGTTGCTAAATCATCTAGGGTGAATTGTTACTTACCAAGTTAGAGGACTAATATGAATACAGAAAAGCAGCAAGAAAAAAGTTTTCACAAAAAAGGACCATATTTGGCTACCATGCCTGATTTAATTGCTGGCTTGGTAGCCGCAGTAGTCAAGAGGGCAGGACGACTCCTCTATGGATATGGATGGATGTAATTTATATTTATTGTTGTAAAAGCAAATGCATCTAGACAATAATGTAAAATTCGATAGTGGATAACCATCCTAGTGACCAGGTCGGGTGTGACCGGATACTTATGGGGATGATATCTAATGGTGGTCATTGGCCGAGTCGAGAATGGAAATTCGGAGCATACGTTAAGTTGTAGTTACCGTTACTAAAAGGCTAGACTAAAAAATGTAAAACATACTTAAATGTCTTGAATGTATGCCTTCTTCAGTCACTGCCTTCACATTGAGTTGTTGAGTTGTTGAGTAGTTCAAGTTCAAGTAGTTATTATATTTAATAATTTCAAAATTTGCCAATTTTTTTGAAACATTTTTTTCAAGAATTATTTAATTTATAACATTCCTGATATCGTAATTACATTACAAATAAATTAATGAATATAAGTCATCAAAAAGCAAACGAAAAATAATAAAATGCCCACACTCGCTCTAATTACTGTCTCAAATCAGTAGGCGAGATTGAAATTAATTGAAATTATTCGCTAGTGTCTCGAATTCCCTATAAAGCAGAAATTATTTCTTAAAAACATTTTATCAATTCATTCTGTTCAATTTTCCACTTCGCAACAGTTTTGTTTAACCATAAATCGTGAATAAAACTATATGTCCCAAAGAAATAAGTCTCATATAAAATGCAACAACTTCAGACATAATAGGCTCCGAAATAAACAAACATAAACGCTATTAAAAACTTTTAAAGGTATACTTTATAGGGCATTGTCAACATCAACAAAATGAATGAACTATCAATATATCTCCTGAAATGAACTTTGATAATGTATTAGTGGAACAAATATTAACTTTATACAAACATGACCAAAAGAAAATTGCAAAAATTCAATGGGAAATAATTGCAACATATTAACATTATCTCAGTTTAAAAGAATTTTTGTATTATTTGGTTACTGGTCATGTGTTCCATCAATTTAAATTGCATCATTTTTTTTTCATACATATAACTTACTAAAGAACTCTTCATCCTTCAGCATATCACATTTTCCAGCTAAAATACACAATAAAAGTAATTAGTATATCAACCTTTTTTTAACAGATAACGTATTTACCTATATTCTTCAATAGAAACGATTTTTTTTCCTTATTTCATCTTGTTCCACTCTTTACTTATTTTACATTAAAACCATGTGAGATGATTTAAGGTAAGGTATCGGTCGTATTGCTAAGCTCTATATTATATTTTTTTCATTAAGTATCTCAAATCTCTTCTTGTTTCTAGTATTTTTTATTTTTAATAATTATTATAAAGCTTACAGAATTATATAAATACCTTTTTATTATTTGCAGTATTTGGTTGGTGCTTTGTGCATTTACTTAGGAAAACTGAGATGAATTTGAAAGTAGTTCTAATATACTATGTCTTTGTGTAATTCCGACTGCTATAATTTTACTTATATAAATTAGACTCCTTAATATTTGTATTATGAATCTGGAAGAGACATTGTGGAAATAAAAATGGGTGAAGATATTCCTCCCTTATGGGCGGGGAGAGTAGATGATATATTCTTATTTTTCAATTTAGTCAATATAATTTAAACATTTTTGCAGGCTTACAGTCGGGTTTTAGAGAAGGTATTGGCTGTGGAAACCATACGGATGTGTTTGTATTAATTTTTGCTCCGCTTTCAACTGTATGCATTTCACCAGCCTCATTCTGGACAGTTTGGAAGCTGATCATGTCCGCCTTAAAGTTACTAAATTCTTTCAGACCCCTTGCTCTGATTCCACTAAATATGTTCGAATGTAAAATGATTTTATAAATCCCTTTGAGGTTCCAGTCGGTGTTCGCCAAGGAAATATCGCCTCTCCGCTGTTTTTCAAGAATTAAATTGATATAATTATGCGAAACGTTTTTATAGTCAAACATAAAATTCAATATAATGTTATACATCCCTTGAGCGATTTAATGTTCCCTATACAGATGTTGCAGCTTCTAGCATTTTTCACGATATAGTTCGCATCGTAGAACTACCTACCTTGAGAATAAATAAAGAAAAGACTAAGGTACTAAGAAGTGATGGATCACCTGTTATAGTAAATCTCAACTGAATCCAGTTAAAGCAAGTGCTGGAATTCAGGTATTTGGGATCTGTAGTACAGGAGTAAAAAATAGCTCTTGGTTCTCTAAAATGGTGCGTGTGGAAGAGAAGAAGCATTACAATCAAGAATAAAATCCGCCTCTCTCAAACGTTTATCTTGCTTATTATTCTGTATGGAATCTCTTACATTTACCTCTGACATATGCAAGCTTGAGATCTTTAAAAGGCGACACTTAAGGCAAATATTTTTCTTCAACATCATATTAGATAACAATCCGTTTAAGATGTGTTTTATCTAGATGCTAAGTCATGCTACAATAAGAGCACAGTTGAGGAATAAATCAAGAGGAACAGTTTATAATGGACCTGCCTGGATATGTCTGTCGAATAAAAGCTTAATTAATCCCTCACAGACTTATATGACAATATCGAGCTTCTGGGTTGAAGACGCAGTGGACAGCTCCGAAAGAGACATGAATTAAGATCATTGAAAACGATTAGAATAATAGTAGACGGACATTGTCCGAGACCCGAACATTTGCAACCAATCGCCAAAATTTTCAGAATTTAGTGAAGAATGTTCAAGGGCTGATTGATTACGATGAGGAACTATAATCTGAAATTTCAAATTGCTTCGTTTTTGAAAAGCTAGACACAGTTTTCGCCTTAGGATTATCTACTCTATTATGACAAACTATTAGCACTATTTCTATTTCTTGCCAACAAGTTCTTTTCACAACAATTTAAAATAGGTATATTCCTATTAGAACCTTATTTGCTGTACTTTTTCTCAATATTCAACAACTTTACAGAAAATTCGATGTTATTTTATAATAATTGTTCCTATATTAACTAAGCGTAGCTACAATAATTCTTAGGATTTAATTCTTAAATGGTATCTTGTGATGCACCTTATTCATTTATTTATTAATTTTTTATTGATTCATTTATTTGACTCTAACACTATAGCTGCGATATAAGAGTTTAATTAGCTGATCTATTCACTTTCGTGATGTTTAAGAGATCTAATGGATTCTACATCAGAGTGTGCTTTCATAAGACCTTGTCGAAAGCTTGGCCTATCTCTAGTTGGCCTATACATGAGCAGACTATTTCCTCTTCGCCAGCTTGATTCTTTTCGACAATTATTGAGTGCTTTTTTTTACAACTTTATATCCCTATTCCTCTTCTCTACGGCTAATTTTAGTTTTAGTCTGAAAATATATGGGAAATGTTTTGTTTGCGGATGTTTTAATGGCTACGTTAATCTAATTCTGTAGAGAAAAATTCAAGAGTTATAGACCCATAATTAATACTTCTTGAGATTAATAGTTCCACGAAATAACACATAACAGTCAAATAATATTGTTTATTAACAGTTTGGCTCAACGAAACTATTTCATTATGAATAAAAGTACGATTTACATAATACTATTTTTATATCATAGCAGTGTGTTTTATCACACTTACTCTATTGATAAAAAAGTTCGAATTTTTCACACGAACGTTTCATTCTAAGACGCTGTGCTCGCCTATGCTTTCGAGACAATCAATTTGTTGGTTATTCGAAAATCGGGAACGACGAAAACAATTTTCATCTCTCGTTGCCAAACGGTCGGCGTCTTTTCGCGGCGGGCGGACGGCTCCGTTAATATCTCAGACAAAGTGTCGTTCCATAGATCACGGGACGGGACAGCGCGCCCGTACGTCATCCCTATATGGACAGCTTTACTGCTTCACAGAAAACGGTTTTGAAAGATGGCCGCCAGCAGGTCATGAGTGCGGAAAAGTTTATGGCGTAATGCGTTTTTGGTGCAGTTTAAGGGAAAGATTCATGGGCTTTTGCCCTTAACCAAGGGGAGAGCTATTGGAGGTTATTGTGGGGAGTGGACTAGATAAGCTTAACATCTAGCTAACACGGGTTTTAAATTAATTTTTATAAAATATTGATATATATTTATAGATTTAATGTAATACACATCCCGATGGTAATTAATTTGTGTTAAAATTAAAATTATCGTAAATTTCAGTATTTTTTTTCTTATACTTCAAGTAACATAATGACGCTGTATCGAACGAACGATGTTGGTATAGCAGCGACATTAATTTCAATTTTCACAATTTTCGTAGTATTTCGAGGAGTGTACCAGTCAAGCCAAGTGGCATCGATTAGAGCAAGTGGAGCTACATCTGGCGATCACGATTGAGTGGGGCGAAACCTAGACCGGCGTTAATATATCCTTCAAAATATCCGCAGTGTATGGTCGAGAGTTGTTATGTAAGATAAATTTGTGTCTGTTACTCACTAGTATTGCTGATATTTTGTATAGTGCAATCGACACTAGTATTCCATATTCTAACCAAGACTTTATGGACGTGAATATCCCGGAGTTAAGCCATGAGTTTTGTTCATGAATGTTTCATTTAATCACTGTCACTTTCTGAGACACTTTTCAAGTTAATATCTAAACTGTTAATTTCCAATCTAAACCTAGTTCACAATTTCACCATTTTTCAATATCAAGTAAACGAAGGAAGGAAGATGGTACTTGAAAGTTTCAGATGATACATTCTGTATTCAACCATGTGATCCAGTGTGTATCTTTTTTAGATCTATATCTAAAAAAGAAAATTAAATAAATCGCAATTGAATTTATGTTTACCAAAATTTACGAAGAACCATTTGAAATACTTTACTCGTTAACATGGTATTTTCAAAAGTTAATTTATGTTATGCATCCCTTAGTTATAGCCTTTGCAGATCCACTTGTTGGGATTTTTTTGTTGGATTCTTGTTTCTAGCATGTTGAAGTGTGCTAAAGTATGTTGAATTATCAATGACAATAACTGATGGTTCCTCCAAATTATTCAAAATCTGATTTATGAAACCAGTGCAATAAAGGTATGCTTAATTTTGTTTTAGTTGTCATACTTGGAGTTGGAGGAAAATTCTAACTCTGCTTAAGGAATAAAACCAGTCATATTTCTACCACGAAGAGCAATATAACTGCAATAAATTACTTTAAAAGTAGTATGATTAACAAACCTTAATCAAATTTTATTTTAACATTTATCTTTTTCGATCAACTTTTATTGTCTTTACACTCTTCTTATTAGCGTATATAAGAGTGACCTCATGTTCCATTTTCAATACACAAAATAAAATAAGAAATCTTATTACCTAAATTTTATTACATGCTATTAAAATTTTTTTCTTTTATAGCAATTTCTGGAAGTCTCCTTAGACCTCTTCATGGGTTATCTTTTCACTTCTTATTTATTCTAAATCCTATGTTTCCTAACATATGATTCATAAGATTATTCATAAGAATTAGGTGTATCATAACACTCACATTCTCCAAAGAGCTGAATATCCCTAAGCTCTCTAAGGATAGAGAGTAACAGTTATAGAGTAACAGTTATCTCTGAAATAATTGTATTAAATAATGTGTATATCGAAAAACTGCTCACTGTTTTTATACATTTTATAAATTTTATCTCAAATAGAACTAGAGATGTAGACTTCTTTTCGGTGAATCCAACGTTCTAGTTTTTCTTTTTTGAGAGATTTTAGTTATAATATTCAATGAAGCTGCAACACAATAAAAATATTTAAAATAAAAACTCCAATAACTTAATATTTAATAGTATTCAATTCTTTGCTAACGAATTTTATTGGTAAGAAGGGGCTGCTACTGTCTCGTCCCTGTTCGAAGTTATTGTCTAGAAACGTAATCTGTATCTAATTGACTATTTATTGGCTTCGCGTATTAAAAAAATAACAAGGAATATATTGTCTGATATCTGTATTATACGCCTTGATAGTGTGAGTTTATTGCTATTTTAGATAAACCATATTTCTCGATGCAAGACTTACATAACATACATACCAAGGATGCTGTTTTGAAATGTCTGAATCTTGTTCTGAAATATTCGATTTTTTTCCTATTCTGCTATATTGTTGTTTGTAGTTGCTTGCAAATCATGATCTTATTAATTGACTTCGAAAAAGTTGCCGTTTTTATGTTCGGCTGTATATATATATTTTACTGTATATATATATATTTATTAATGTTCGCCGATTTCTCCGTCAATTGTGGGCCGATTTTCAAAACTCTGTTTTTATTCGAAAGAGTGCATTTCCGAAGTGGTCCCATTCAGGATGTCAGGAGGATTCAGGAGGTCCCATGGAACCAAATCAGGATCTGTTGAGGAGAAAGGAATAAAATCGAAGGAAATGCTCCAACTTCAAAGGCACGTACAATGTTTTCACTTTTCGGTACCGACTTCAGGGTGATCGGTTGGTAGAAGTTAAAATAATATTGTAAATAGATAAGTAGATTTAAGTAGATATTAAGCTAAATTGTCTGTATATAGTAGAATATAACATACGTGTAGCAGATAGGTTAAATAGGGTTTTAGATTATTTTTATTTAGTCATTACTATTATTATATTATATGTACATATTTTTTTTTAATACTTTTTTGTGTTGAAAATCTAAGTTTGATAATTTTTTATTTTTAGTGAGTTCCTTATCTATTTTTTGAAGACGGTTCAATTTTTTTGTCAAAAATAATTTGATATACTAGCATTTCATGTTATATTTTATTTTATATATAATCTATTATTTATATTTATTTCGGCTAATTCCTATTTACAATCTCCTTACTTTTCGGTTGGACATTTAATGTCATCTAAATATTTGTAAGTAAAATAGTTACAATTTACATTAGTGTGTAAAATGTAGTACCTTTTTGATAAGAATATAATTTATCTCATTTAGTTTAAATTAAATTAAAACTTGTAATTGTTTACTTCGGTCTATTATTTTAGCGTTAGCTGTCTGAAGTTTCTTTATAAATTCTTGTTGACTCTTATACATACGGATGATGAGCTGCAAATAGACGCAAATGTGGCTATTGTAATTCTTGCCAGTTTGCTTATATCTCAAAGCTCAGATTTCAGGATGCTATCATATCTTCTGTTTTGTTAGATATTATTTTTTCTCATCAAAGCCACGGATCCTGTGGATGTCGGACGTCTGAATAATAACATTGTTTAATTTGGCTTGCTTGAATATCTAGAGTAGAAGCAAGATTTTTAGTGTGAAAAACCATTAGAGTGAAAGCATATTTTTTGAAAAAGTTTTCTGTTTATATAAATTGATATTTGATCCGAGAAATTTTGTTATCCGTTTCTCTCTATTTCGAGATTTATATATTTGAGATGAGCTTTAGCGAAAAACACGTATCAAGGACAACTCCATACGAACTCAACGCATTCGGATTTCAATTAATCAATTTTCAACTGTTTTTCGAAAAAAATAAATAAATCTATCGCAGCCTCCCATGATGCGTGCGTACGTCGTCTCGCTGTATACATCAATGTGTCATCCCGAGAACAGATAACGTATAAATATTGATACGATTAATCAGTCATCAGGATGGGATGATAGACAACCACGACTTTTTCCAAATAATCTTCGGGAAATCATTTGTTTGGAAACTGTTGTAACAGTGGCGTGCTACTAATATAAATTGGAATGCTCTCATGAATAGTTATTTTATGTATATAACAAGTAAATTGTTTACTGTTTAAAAAACGGAAATTTTCAGATACCATTTTTCTGGATTCTACAGTTAGCAACGTTAGAGGATACCTTGCAGTTTCCTTTTTATTATATAACTTCGTTAACTCCTCGGTATAACCTTGACATAACCTAATATCATGTCTATCCTCCCGTCGACCACATGGAGTCTGAATCGAAATAAATAAGTTTTAAATCAATCGGTATTTTCTGTTCCAGAACAAATTCCTTCTACAAAATAATGGGGAACAAACAAAGTCAAAGCACAAGCAACAAACGAATATTCTTCCACATGTATTTTGGACATATATTTAAGAGAATGTTCAGTATAAATATAAATAACTGTGAAATTTGTTCATATGTCAATTACTGGTTTTGGTTTCAAACATTTAAATATGGCGATTTTGATACCAACAACAAAGAACGACCAGGAGGGCCACAAAAAATCGTAGAAAATAATCTACAAAACTTAGAAGGCGAAAAGCTAGCTCAAGCTCTTAAATAAATTTCAGGTAGCTTAGGAACTGATGTAAATTGATAAATCTACGCTTTCGAGACGTTTCAGATAGGAATGATCTAAGAGGAGGGAAAATTCCTGAAAATATTATTTTAAATCGTTTCAACATCGAGATTGGCGAAGAAAAGTGGATCTACTGCAAAAATATCAAGCTTAAAAATTCGTGGGTCAGTCGAGAAAAACCACGTGCATCAACGTGCACGTGCCAAAGTGGTATACAGAGGGTTATATAATCTTGCTGTGTATGTGGTAGAATCAGCAAGTTATAGTGTATTACGAGCTACTAAAGTTGAATGAAAGGGTTACAAAGGTGAACAGATCAGTTAACGTATTGCAGCAATAAAAACTGCAATAGCGAATGGCAGGCGTAAAACCATCCTCTTGCTCGACGATGCTCGGTCAGATATAGCCCCTTGTGATTGCTAATAGTTCGGATCGATTAAGTATTGCTTAGCTGGTAGACGGTTTTGAAATACTGAAAGTTGTATTAATTGATGGAAAATAATTTGATTAATGTATTCGTAATAATTTTTCTTATTAAATGCCCTTTATAACAATTGACCAAAGTACATGCAAGTGTCTAATATTTGTGAAATACGCGTTCAAAAAGAAACAAAATAATTTTTATTAATTCTACACATACCACACGAAATAAAAAAATACTCCCTTTTTGAAAGTTTCTTACAAAAAAGCATTGAAAAATTAGAGCGGTTAGAAAATATTACTCTTGAAAGAGAGTATGTTGAACAATAAAGTCATGTTTCTAAAATATATATTACCTGCTTAATTAGACCGGAAATTTATGCAGTGATGTGTTATGCCGTATAAAACATTTTTAATAAATCATTATATTAATAATGTAAACCCCATTTTCATGATAAATGTGTTTACGTCTAGGTATTTATATGTTCTATAAACCTACAATAACTTTACCGAAGGCATCTATCTGTTCTAAAGTGGATATTCGTACAAAAATTGACGAGATTTTACATCCTCCTCCCATGGTAGCAATGCGTGCAACATTTTCCATCGACGAGAACATAAATAAGTCGATAGCAACCGCGATTTATAACGCCTTTCCAACATTCTAAATAAATCCGGCTCTTTTTATAAATACCATAAAATATATTTCACTTAAACACTTCTATAAAATGTAGTTATTTACGATGACGGATTCTATAATTTACATTTTTTGTTCGTCTTAATACTCTCGGCTCGGAGTGATATGGACCAGGCATCCGATTACTGATGGAGGAGACGGGCAAGAAACAATCGACCAGCTGTCAGGGTGTTTGGTAGGAAGCTGCTTGCAACTATGCAGACAACCGGGCTAAAAACGTCTTGTTTAGTAAATATTTTGTCATTCGAAAAGAATTCATAAACTTAAATCAAGTTTGCAATAACAGGAAATAACATTATTCAGATGCTGCTAAATAATAAGAAAATAAAGTCTTGTTATAATTAATAATAGAATAATCTATTAATAAAAATTAAAAGAGGTTCGGAAATGTCAACCTTACTTCAGAGGTTCAACTTGGGCGTTTGATTTGCTATACCCTCAAAATAAATAACGTAACATATAAATTTTAAATAATACAATTATGTAACTCTATTCAATATTCAAATTCAAAACTCTGTTGTTCTGCTTTTTGTTATGTGCTATATTGAAAAAATATAAAACAAAGTCATTACAAGTGAGGTTTTATTAATCTTATTTAGCTTAAATGAAAACCTTATATAAAATATTTTGTTCTATATATAAAGGCTAGGTTAAAACATAGGATAATAAGCTTTATTAAGAGAAATTGATATATGTATTTTACTCAATATATTCTCCATTATTAGTTATGATTTTATATAATCTTTTCTTCAAAATGTATCTTGTATTTGGTATTTCAATTACCTGATATTGAGGTATTTTGTATTTAATATTTCAAATATTTCAAAATACATATGAACACAAATACATTATAATTTAACCCAAATCAACTGATGTTAAAATACTCTCTTGGATACTAGTTAAAATGGCCCTCGACGTTTATGGCTCCCCTTACGTTTCTATAGCCCAGCTTGTGAAAAAGTATATATTAAATGATTTATTTATTACTATGACAAACTTCTGCCTATTTTAATGTCTGTAGAAGCCAGATTAAATCGGTACAGGATGCAATTTGAAACAAAAACAAATTTTAAAAAAAGAGGTTAAAAGATTTGCTAATTTTTTTTTAACTGTTACTTAGAATAAAGAGATCCATATTAGCGTTATTCTACCACCCTAGTTACAAAATGGGTTAGTTATAAGACATCGTCACAACAGATAAGAGGCAAAGGACTAACAATTTACAATTCATGCCTTAGAGGCAGATTACAAAAAACATTAAATAATGCATGGTAGTAACATGAGTAGAAGTACTAGTAAAGAAGATGATAATTTCATGGTTTTTTTTGGCGTACAGGGACAGTGATCTATCACATACATAAAAAATAATGATATAATAAATGAGCTTCCTAAACGATCAAAAATAAAAGCTTACCCTCTTTAGTGAAGTACGTTGGGTGGTAAAGTAGATTGTTTAAGCACTTTAAACTTCTGCTTTGATAATATATTTTAAAATTGACTAACTAACTATTAAATGTTTATTGGGACACCTAGATCATTAATCAGTTATTATCTTTTCTATCTTAATTTCCTATGTAATCTTTTCTGACATACTAATTCATTTTAAATCCAAAAATGATGTTCAGTATGAAATATGCTCTATCAATAAATGTGTAAAGAAATCAGAAAATGTAGGAAAGCGATTTATTGAAAAGAATGAAGGGAAAAAATATTAGACTGACATTTGGGATCAGCTAAGATATTCTTACGTTTTGCAACCATTGTTTTGCATTAACTGTTAACCGGTAGTATTGGGGAAACAATAAACCTGAAAAAATATCAAATGTTCTCATTCTCAACATATGATTCGTATAACAATCACCCCATTTGTTTTAATAATTCAGATTCAATTACACCAACGAAAACATCAACAAATAGTATATATGTGAGGATTCATCCTGTCTCAGAACATATAGCCATAATAACAATCTGAATTGGTTTTTGCAAGTAGTATGATATCCAGGAGTCAAAAGCTTTTTAAAGAATTATGGAAATCCCAACAGTAAAAGGTAAAACACCCAAGTTCCGCCCTCAATCAAGGACCCAAGAATGGAGCCGTATTTAATATAAACCACGACATAGATACTCCAATTCAATCCCCAGAAAGCGACTCTGTATAAGATGCTAGTCCATCCAGTCTGCCTTTACAGAGTACATGTGTGGTACAGGTATGTCTGTGAGGCACAACTTGCACTACTCCAAGTGTTCCAGTATATAAAAATGCGCGCGTTACTCCATGATCCGTGCTTTATGAGGAACGTGAACCCTCATCTCGAATCAGGCATTCCGTTAGCACGAAGCACATGTTATCAATTAAAATTAATGCTTCATTGTGAATTTATTCATTCTAAAGAACATTATTTATCTCCGCGACAAGAAATAAAGCTAACAATATTTTGTATATGAAAGCATTATAATAAACGCTGTTTTTGAAATATTTTTTTAAAATGATTTATTCCATTTCGAATTGTATATTCATAGATCGGACAGGGGAATGTCCGTTGAGCTAGTATAACATAAAAATTCTAGGAAAAATCAGTTTTGGTCATTTATTGTAAATATCCCGAAGCTATTTTTGGATAAATGTTTATATTAGTATCTTATTGCAAGCCTTCCAATAATTTAAGAGTACACATATAGTTCGGATAATCGAATCCCACTATGAGGGTATGTCCAATTGAATAATAAACAGAACACTCCCTTGCCCATCAACCCCTCGGGTGGGAAAAAATCGAAAACGCACATGGAAACAATTACATTCGGCCGAAACCGGTCGACATCACCCTTCCTCCGCGATAAATAAAATTAGAGTGTCCCGTCTTCCGGCAGCAAAAACTCCTCGTGACGTTTGTTGTCAGCACTAAATCAGTGACCGCAAAAAGGGGCCGAGGAGACGGTTGACGGCGCCGCCATCGCCGCCTCCATCTCGCAGAGCTGACTTATCGCGACTCTGCCGACTCTTTGTGCTAAGGAGATTTATGTTTTTAATAAAATCGAGGCCGCCATGTTCAGTTTTTAGTTTTATAGGGCTTAAGACGAGAATTATGCGTTTTTTCATTCTTAGTTCGGCGGAGGTTGGGCGGCTGGGTGCTCTTCAATCAAACATATCCAGAAGAGAATTATTTCGTCATTTTCGCTAGAGCGATTCAGAATTGTCTGGGTTATTAAATGGACTCACGAAGTTGGTAATGCATTTTAAATTTGCTGGGTTATATATTAGCTTGGTGAATTATTTTTAACGATTTTATAATAAACTAGATGACCCGTTAAATTTCATATGACCATCACCATCTGTCAAGTTTTCTCCTACGATAGCAACGGTCAAATTTTTTGTAGCCACCAGGTGTTTTATCAGATAATATTCGATCCAATATCATTTGAGTAATGAAGAAAAGTTTGTACTTCTTAAACAATAATTCGCTTCACTGCTGAATTGTAAGCACAACGCCTATCAATTTCCGCATCCCGAATGCCCATAAGATGAAGTTTTGATTATCTGCATCTGGTAGTGGTAACTGCGCTCCTAGTAAGTATTATTTTATGATTTCCGTTATATAATATAACTATCCTGACATGTAGAAGATCACTTCAGTAAGTGACCTGCTATAGAAATTATAATCTAATTTTTATTCGAGATAATATTCTAACTTATTCTAACGTCCATTCTAACTATTCTAAAGACTATTCTAGAGATTATCTCACTATTAAATCTCAATCTATAGGTCTATTAATCAGTTCCTATGGTAATTTGCGTTTGAACCTACACACTACACTGTCATCGCGAATATTTAACTGCTTGGCGAGTGCATTGGGATGAACTAATAGTCCCCCTAACACTTTGAATCACACTCGTTATGGGTTTTAAGAGGATATCGCGCTGAATCAGTTTGTTGGAGACGTAACACGAGCATCGACAATGACTCATACCATATTATTCTGGAACCTCTCGAGGATATCTATATTAGATTTGCTAGTAGTACCCTACAGTTCAACACCATAGATCCAAATGGGCCTAAGTATTGACTTATACAGCAAAACCTTGTTATCTAAAATACAATAATGTTCATATTTACGCCCTATCAGCCAAAAAATTTCAGCTGTTTGCATTTTGTCACTATATGTTTTTTCCATGTTATACGTCGACCAAAATGTATTCCCAGATATTTAAAGTCTTTTATTATTTAATTATAATAATATTAATATTTTCTCCCATATGATTTGATACACCACGTTTCCAACCACAATTCGACTTTGGTAAGATAAAGTTGTAGGTTTCTTGTAGTTGATATTGGATCCTCGTGTGATCATAAAACCGCTGTATCGTCAGCATATATTGAATCAGTAGTGTTTCTTGAGGTCGGTTAGTCAGCTGTATACAATAGATGTAACTTAGAAGGAATACCCAAATATATAGAATGTAGGTCAGTGTCTTCGTCACCTTGTTTTATAATAAAATATCTGCCTGGGAGGTATTATTTTAGTAGTTGAAAGTACGTATGGGGCAAAAGCTTTTTCCAGTCCAGTCCAGTGTGTTCACAGTCCAGTGTGCCACACCTTGTCGAAGGCTGAGATATATCGAGAAATTCAGCGCAGCAATATTTTTTGTCATTTGGGTTTTTATTAATTTTGTTGGCCAATCTATGTAATTTTTCTGTTGTTCTATGTTTAATTGATGCCAAAGCCAAATTGATGGTCCGGAGTAATATTTCTCTCTTCAGCGATTATTTTGAGCATATTAATGTATAGTTTTTCAAAAAATTTAGAGATCACAGGTAATAAGCCTATAGGACGATAAGAAGTGACGTCTTCTGATTTCTTCCCGCTCTTAATGTTAAATAAATAAAAAATAGTTCTTGACAATATGCGTTGTACCAAGCGGAGCCATTTGAAATAAACTATTTTATTTTAGAATTTTGGTCAAGAAATGTTTAGAATTATTTCTCATCCTAGAAATTAATGAGCGTAATTGATCTGGTTGGGGCCAATTGTGATAATTTTAGTTTTCCACTAGTACAATATAACCCTGTAGATTCATCGCTATATTTAGTGCCTTACAATATTAACAAACGATTGGCACTTTCCCAGTAGTAATTAATTTGTTGCCGCCATAATCTTGTTCCAGATTGTTGTGAAATGTGCTTATTCTTGGATCACAACCATCTCTCGCTGGTTATCAGTGCGGTTATCACGTAAGGTGGCTGGTTGAACATTTGATTGACTTTGACGACCAAAATCAGGTCGTCTTCTCTTGGTTAGTAATAACAGTAAAGAAATGTTGGCATGACCTTGATTAGAGTACAATTCTAAATTACCATTAAGAACATAGTCCTATCATATTTTACATATATGTATTATTTTTTATTTGATTTTAATGTTATCGAATGCATACACTATAAAAGTTACCTAAAAGAAATATTATTTCGATACAAACTGACAATAACCTGATTTAGCCAAAGAGTTCGATGAGTATTAGTACACTCAAATATAATGCTGTCATGAGAGGTCATTATTTATAGCGATTGCTGCCTTTCAACCGTTATAATATTAAATATAAAACCGGTCACCAATACACCAAAATGTGATATAATATATTGTACAATAAAACTGCATACCATCGCTATGCAATCTAATATACAAGAATGAGATAAAATTTCTCGCACTGCCAATGCAAGACGCCGATTCTCGGATCATTTGAAAACTCTTGGTTTACCTTTTCTCCAACGGTATTGTTTCTTCTCTAATAGTCTAGAAGAGTAAAAATATGTATACAGTCTCCTTAACATCATTACTGAAGGCAAAGTTTTTTCAGAAACAAAGTTCTCCAAGTTTGGGAATAGACGAAAATCTAAGGGCACCAATTCGGAAATTAGGTAAAATGGTCAAGCTAATTGTACCACAAGTCTCAGTATATTCCCATATCTTATGATTCTTTTCAATTCTCAATTCTTTTCTTGTGATATTGAAAGGAGATTTGTTATTCTTCAAGCAAGTCTTATGAAGGTTGAAGTAACATTCGCCTGTAACTATTCAAAGTTATCAATTAACATTATCCCTTTCACATTCCAAAATACCCTTTCCGACAGTCGACTCGCCAATTGGTAGGCTGATGAGGACCGTGGTTGGGAGCCCACCTTATACATAAATTCATTCCAGATAAACCGTAGTTGCTATAAGGGAGACTCTCATAAAATTAAGAAAGCAGATACCAGTTTTATTTATTTAATACCTTTTCATAAAATATAACGTACGTAATAAAAAAATGCTACCTTCTAACTTTAGCAATACATATTAAAAAAAAGAATCTTATGTTTACATTTTGATACAATAAGTAATTTATAGAGGAATGGTAGATGAATGATTATTTGAAGTTGTCAGTGTAACAAAAAATAATTTAAATAAAGATCAACAAATCATTATTATGTCAATATTCAAGAGAACATTCTTCACATATTAGACTAAAGGTAAAAGTAAAGTAAAATTGTCCGGCAAAATAATCAGATCCTGTATGCATCGTATCTTGTCGTGTCTTATTCTCCGTCGCACATTAACTATAACAAATTTCTGACCAACTCAAACTCATTATTTTTCTCGTTCATGAACCCCTCCCGCTCTTTGCTCTTCGAAGGCGCTAATCCTCAGCGAAGGACCGTTCATTAGAACGGCCGGCAATGTGTCACAATTAATTGTTAAATATCGCTTATCGCCCGGTGAAGTAACGGGGGATGACAGCCGTAATTAATCTGCGTTATTTCCGCCAAGACGGGGATGTCCCTCAGGAGTTGGCCGGCCGCCGAGATGGACCTTCACCGAGAGGCAATCCGTCGGGATCGACCAGCGAAAGAAACGAATAGTGGGGAAACGGGCATATGGATATGCTGCTAAATAGTAACAGATGGGCGGTATTTATCACTATTGTTATGGTTGTCGTTACTTGGGGTGAAATTTCATATAACGATGTGTTCCCGTTCTTCGTAACTGAAGTTTATTCATTTGTAACAGGTCAAGCAATTAATTATGTGGATGCTAGGATTTGTAGCATGATTTCAATGATTTGACAGTATTGACATGATGTCCTATATTTCATTTTAAGTTACTATACTTTTTATTTTTCCAAATTACAATATGTGACAATTTAATTTGATAATGTTAAGAAAGAAATATATTTTAATATTTACAAGACACAAGAAACCGGCGCTAGCAAGTTGGGCATTTTTTATGAATTCTCTTTGGAGCCAAGACCCGAGTTTACACTATTGTTCAGCCTTTTATATTGATTTTGATCACGGTGACTAACGAGAGAGGATAGTAAGTTTGTTTTTTTTTAAATTAATTTAAAGTCAAGCAGAATTCTAAGCGAATGTATTGAACATCACTGATCCATTATTATATCTTATTACTATCTACCATCTAATTATATACTTTTTTAGCCGATATTTGTACTTTTCGACAAAAAGATGGATCTATGGTGAAGGTGGATTATGAAGATAAGATTGGTGATTATGATTCGATGTGTCACGTTGCAAAGAAACATGGGAGGATGAAAAAAAAGTTATTCTGCAGATATTTTTGAGGCATTACCTGTTTATATTTTCATATTTCTTCATTTCATTCTGATTTTTTTTCAGGCATATTTTTTAATCATTTTTCATTCTAAAAAGGCATTTATTGAGAAGAATTGTTAACACACATATTAATCCAAATATTTCCTGTTGTGTTCTGCTGTTCGACATGTTTACCTATTTTCTGGTGCGGGTGCGGCAGAACTTTCCATTCGAGTCGCAAGAGTGTATCCTTGATAACTCTAAGTTTTTTCAGCCGGCTTGATGGTACAGAAGTCCATCAGAACGGCCTAGGCATGGTCGCAAATGTATGTTTGTGATTGTTTAATATTTATGATTGCTCTAAGCAAGAGTGTAAAATCCGACAAGGAAAATGATCCCAGTCATGCCAGTAACTAGGCTCGGTAAGACCGGAAGTCTTCTGGAAAGTTGGTCACTCGCCTGTCGGTACCCCAAGTTAAGCTGTAGGTTTGTTTAGATCTTTTATCGTTAAAATATTTATTAAGCCAAACTTTCAATTATTAAAGTCACTACCAAATGTTCCTATCTGTTTACCGTATGCGTTTCATCCATACAGTTTATAAGCTGTGAGACTTTTGTGGGCGTTCCAATTATAAACAAATGAGGTTATTATATGCGTTGACAGGAGTGGCACTTACAGTTTGTTTTGAATGCGCTATAAATTTAATCTTATGCGGTGTACACAAGCAAAATATAATACAAGATGGGTAATAAATAACAAGGTTTTGTTTTCGTTAACTATTAACTAGTAAGAAGCATAACAAACGATTAAAAAAGAATTATTTCACAAGAGTTTAAAATCACTTTAAAGTTATTACAACCGACAAGATTATTTAATAGTATTCATTAGACGCAGAGAAGTAACTGTTAAAATTATGTAAACGGAACCTTTTTACTGATATAATTTATACGTGTACAGCATATATAATAATTTAGAACTGTGACTTGCTCTTGTTGTCGACATCATGTTTTTACTACCGAAAAATTGTCTTTGGTTGTTTTCTTTGTTTGATTATTTAATGTTATAATAGATTAGTTGTTCGCTTTGTTCAGATTCGATTCTAATTATTGTTTTGTTAGTTATTGAATATATTATGATATGATGTGATATATTAAATGGAAGAAAAGTGTGTTGATTTGTTAGAAAAACCATTCAATGTATTGCTGTATAATGGATACAATAGTTCTTGTTTGTTTTCACAAAATATCAAAATTGATTTATTTATATTTTTTTTGTACTTTTCTCACTTCTTCAGCATTTTGGAAAGGGTATGCCAGACCATGTTGTATTTATTTTAACAAGTGATAAGCAAAAGACATTTGACGAGTATCTTAAATATTTCATTGCAATAGTAAACCTTTCACATCTCTCTCAAAGTGTTAGCTTGCATAATCATAAACCGAATATGTTACATCACAATACTTCTTCTTTGTATATAGATGTAAAACAAAAAATATGTTGTATATTCAGTTTCTATTTATACTTATCAACTATGAAAATTAAATTATTGTGGAAAATTTAAAGTTAACATTGGTACATCTCACGAGTTTAGTTTTATGCGAATTTATTACTTCATACGGCAAAGAATTTTTTTTACTATAATAGTTACAAATGTGATGACCATTTTTTCATTTCATATATTTTCATATTTCTAGGAACATGGCTAAACACGCAACCATGTTGAAATAATGATGTTGCTATTTCCGCACTTCTTGAGTAACACGTCGAAACCGTGCGATATTTATTCTTCACAACTCTTAAAACGTATGGCCGAATGTTGTCACTCAAGAGGATGAATTTACATCAATTATTCAACACCTCAGCTGAGATTTCTATACCTACATTCAATTTTTTTAACTGACGTATGTAAACAACTGCAGCAACACTCATTTGGTTTTGGCATATATACCATACTGACCCACCAGTATACAATACTAGTCATGAATATAACTGTTCGGTGTTGATATGGAGAACTTCCATGGACTACATCATGACTTTTCGACCTTGGAATACCTTTAGTATATACACTTCCTATCGTCAGTAAGAATACATCACAACAAATTTTCAATTTCTGAATCAAGTCAATTTGGGCAATAACTATTTTGTGTCTTTTTGGATCTATTCCATCGCATATACATGTTCAGAAAAGTTACTGAAGATCTTCTTTGAAAGCTTGAAATTAGTTTTCGTCCAATCTTCCAAGTCTTTTTGGTCCTCCCGTTGCTTTACCATTAACATTAAAATTACCACTTTTAAATCGTTAAAACCAAAAACTACATTTGTATTATGCATTCTTATTCAAATCGCACAACAAAAGTAATGAATATCAAAAATGGAGCGTTCCATGATTAGCGTCTGTACACACAGAAAAACTCAATAATGCTAAATTAAAATCTGTTATTTTTGAAGACATATGCTAAAACCATATAAATGAACAGTTATTGAACAGATTACAATGTCTAACAGTTATTTACATTGATACTTTACATTTTCACCAATAGCGCTGATCAAAATACACCCAAGCACCTAATATATAGGGACTGGTAGAGATCACATTCTTGAGATAATATCACTCCACCATATTGATATAAGATCATCTGGAAATTCCTTGGTACCACGGGATTATTATTTAGTATACAAAAGATAAATGTTTTACTTCACAATTATCAATTAGTTTACTTAATTTTATTACGCTATACACGCCAAGAAAATCACATGATTTACTTACATGAAAGAAAACATGAAGAAGATGAAGAAAATAAAGGGAGAATATTATTATCCGCCCGTAGTATCAATAACAAAAATGTCCATTAAATGCACAGAAAAAAATCTACTCCATCGTCCCTTTTATTCACTTACATCCTAATTGATCCCAAATGACGACAAATGTCCGCCATCGTTCAACGTCATCGTCGGGATCCGACGGCCTAAACGGACCCGAAATAATTAATATGAGCGATATGTCCCCGGCAAAGATGGAGATATCCTTCTTGGCTGAACGATAGAGATGTGACTCGATGGAGACGTGATTGACGGGCAAAGTCCCGGACCAGCGACGGGAATGAAACGGGCCCGTCCGCTGGAGTGATGCCGACAAATTGCCTGTCGGCCGAAGAGGACCCGCCATCACCGCGTCTGACGACGGCAACGTGGTGCGTCTTAATTGGAAGGTCCAGGTTCAGTCGACCGTCATCGGTGAATGGAAATGTCGGTTAAATGGGGCTTTTTGTTAAATAAACCTTTGTCCAAGTAAAAGTGGAATGTATTTGTACGAATAAATTATAGCTCAAGTTTAAATATTAGTTAAGTTTTTGTCTATATTAAACAACATTGTTAACCACTATTGATTCAGGCATTCCCTTGTCTATCTCTAACGGCTTCACTAATATTTGAGAACTAAAAAAGACTATAATAAATTTACTATTACATAAAGTAGTAATATATTAATGTTTTTTATATTACTAGTGATAATTGTCGTGTATGCATAAATGGGGCGAGCGAGAACTATCTTAACACTTAGACTGAAAGTACCGGACGTATCAAAGAAAACGCGTTTTTGTTTTGTTCTAAACTGGCTTTGTTCATCAACGTAATCTCCATCAAGAGCTTCATAATCATTCAAGCGCCGCTCTAACATTTCAATACCACTTTTGTAGAACGATTTATCTTTTGCCTCAAAATAGTCCTCTCAGATGACGATCGTTTAAATTCCGGAGTGAATTGATGGATCCGTGTTTTATCCATTGTCACATATTGATGCAAAAGATTCGGTTTGTTACGTTCAAATATGGCCAAACACTGCTCGGAATCGTTCTTGTTTTTGGCCAATAATGAGAAAATGCGACCGTCACTTTGAACAGGGCTATCTCATATTCAAATACTCATGCAATATAAAACCACCACGCTCTTTTGATAACTTTACGATGTTGGCTATCTCACACAACTGCACTTTTGAAGTCAGCGTACCAACATTTAACTGTTGTTTCTGATGAAACGGAGTCTTTATAACAGTTTTCAACCCATTGCTTCACTTGAACGGTATTTTTTCCTATCAAGAAGCAGAGTAAAATTAACCCACAAAATAGTTTTGATCCATTGTTTTAAAAATAACAGAAGTAGTGTTACTCCTAGCATAATATCTCACAAATTTATGATTAGAATATCATGAAATTTTAACGGTCTTTTTTCAAGGTTAGTACTAACTTAAAAATCGGTCGATGCTATAAAACCAGTCCCATCTATTTATTGGGGCCGGAACTTTTCAGTCCATGTGTTATAACTTCTAGGTAACTTGTCTCAGGGATTAGAAATTTCGTTAAGTGAGATACCTGCCCAAGAAGAAACCATGTCTTCAAAAATATTCGGGTTGAAAGCATGACACTCTACATCAATAAGACCTTAATGATTATTTTCCAAATAGATTAATATCTAGGCCATTAAGTCACTTGCTTCAAGGGTTTTATGAAAAGTTTTAGAAACAATTAACACTAGACAAACCTAAATGAAAACTATGTGAAAGGCACTGTAGGAAATTGAATCCAAATCACTGTTATGAAGCTATCGTCACTGCATAGGCGGGCGACATAATTTTTAAAACTTCTACATACTTTCACCACATCCATCAATACCACAGATGTCAAGTACCTATAGAAGTTTTATTAATTCGCAATATTCTCCCGACTTATTTAGCTGCTTCAAATAGATAAAAGAAGATAATTAAGTTGCTTCGAATCTTTTCTATTATATTTGTACATTATTGAAATAGATTTTATATTCAAAATCGTTGTACAAAAATTCTTCATTACTGGCTTGGTAACCGTTCTAGTTAAGGGGACAGCACGGTCATTCTACTGCTGCGCTAGACATAGGTTTGAATCCCGCCGAGGGATGGTTATTTATTTTTAATGGATAAATTTATGTTTGTGTTTGTTTCTAATTGCGATTATTCTTCAGGCAAGAGTGCATAGTAATTAAGATGGATAAGACCAGATGTCTTCTAAGATGCTCTCTAAGTTCGTCACTCACTTGTCGGCAGGCTTAATGCCGAAGACCGTGATTCGGAACATACGTTAAGCAGTGGGTCCAGTCCAGATAACCCCTTAGTTTGATAAAGAGACAAGTTGTTATTGCGTCCACTTTTGTTATATTTGATGTGCACTATATAAGTCTGCCCATTTCATTTCCAGTCACCCTTGAAAGCAATTGTGACATTTCTCTATCTCGCTGATCATCAGTGCGGTTAGTAGATTAGGTAGCTTGTTGCGCATTTGATTGACTTCGTGAACTTAAGTGAGGTTATCTTCTCATTAGCATTATAAATCATAAAAGTAAGAAAAGTTCTCGATCCCCAAATTTGTGACTAGATCACAGTCCGTGCCGAAAACCTATCTTCTATGCTTAATACATTACATATTTTAACACTTGTTATAACAGAATCGTGGCAACAAAACAGCTACTGGGCAACGTGCAGGGAATTAAAATATTGAAGCCAGCCAAACCATAAGAACTTGTATAATGAAGCAGCTAACAAGATTAACGAGCTTTTGATCGACTGAAAACAGTCGAAACAGTCGATAGTCAAAAAACTGGTAACTGAAAATTGTAATTACTATTTTACTAAAATAGTAACTACCACTGTAAAAGCGAATTATTTTTTAAAACTTTTTTTTTAATTCGTCTCTAAAAAAACAAACAAAAAAAACACTTGTCAAGGAGTTGTAAATCCCAGAATAGACCCTTAGAAAGTTTACGCTTACGGTAAAACATCGATCATATTTTAAGGGTAGTTGGATATTTTATTGGTGTGATCTATGCTTCTGGGAAAATCTGCTCGATTGGGATTTGCCATCCTTGCTGACACCCAGCACCAAAAACAATTGCCATAATTGGCAACATGCTTAGCCTCCTTCTCGAACTGCAGTTGCCAAATGTGATAACTTAATATGCCCACGGGCTTTTCGAGCTCTATGAAAGTTCATTTATGCAACCGCAACGGTCAGAGTAACTACGTTTTTCAATCGTGTCGATTATATAGTGTCTTATGCTGAGTTTTTCACAGAGTATTCCAGTTTCCTTTTTATTTTAATTCTATTCATTTAACTATTTATTTACCTATTCATTTACCTATTCATTTACCTATTCATTTATCTATTCAGTTATCTATTGATTTATCTATTTATTTACCTATTCATTTATCTATTCAGTTACCTATTCATTTATTTATTCAGTTATCTATTCATTTATCTATTCAGTTATCTATTCAGTTATCTATTCAGTTATCTATTCATTTATGCATTCAGTTATCAGTTTATTCTGAACATTCGCCGCTATTTATTTATTTAATTATTATAATTCATAATCACTATAAATCAATAATAATAATTTTATGGTTGCAACTGTAAATATAAATTCTAGCTACCTTAAACCAGAGGCTGATGCCATAGTGGCCAAAGTTACTGATGTATAGTTATAATTTATGGATAATTTGAATCCTACATAAACGCCACTGAAAGTGGTTTCTACTGGCTTTTGATGGCAGCGTATCTAGCGTGTGGCTTTTAGCTTTCTCCCTTCTACGTATTGCACGTCCATCATAGCTGGAGCTGGAGAAGTGAGTGCACTAGTAACAGTACCGTTCATTTGTTAATTTGTTTACTTCTTTTAAAAATACAGCTTAATGATAGCGAGGCCTACAAACCTTAGTGTGAGTAGATCCCGTGCATTATCCCTTGATCACATTGCACGTCATTATTGTTTAGTGTTAGGACATAAGCTGGTACGTCGCGTGCTATCCCTTCGTACCGTGTGCACATCTCATACTTCATCCAAACATAGTTTACCATTGCTACCAGATATCGCTATTGTTTTTCATCATTATTCTCTAATGACACATTTTGGCATTGTTATACACATAACACTATCGGCATTGAAAACTCAACAGACCGACGTACAAATTCAATTACCAGTCAATTGGCCTTAATCATCAGTATCATCACCGTTGTTAATCAACCTGGCCGATAATTACTTTAATAATTATACGGCTGATTTAAAGTTCTTTATATTTTACTTTATTCTCGAAAATTGGTTGCTCAGGTACTTTTTTATCTATTTCAGAACTGTCGCCCGACTATTTCCTCATTAGACGTTTACCACCTCTACTTTTAGTTTAATTGATTTATTGTTGCTTGAAAGTACCTTATATGATGTTTATTTTTATTGTGTATATATTTTCTTGTAACTAAAATAACCAAATATCTTTTAAAAATAATTTATATTTTTTATTTACGCCCACATAATAAAATTCGTTCTACACTATTTTCAGTCAAATACACTTTTCGACTGTTTTTTTCAATTCGCGATGTCAGACGAAAATGTACGAACCCTTTCCTGTATAAAATGAATGGACGGAGATAATTGCTTGGAGCAGTTAAATTTATATGTGCTTATATTTTAAAATGGTAACATAGCATAAGCGAGACGGAGGTTTACATATTCCTTCATATACTAACTTTAAAAAAGAAAAGGAAAAAAATTATTATTGAATACTATTAACATGCATGTTCTGTGTATCTGTAAAAAGGAATTAAATTTTTCTATGGAATGGATCCCCACAAATATTTTCAAAAACAGTCGATAGTAAAAAGTAGTCAATTACTAGCCATTCGATAGTTCCGAACACTAATACTGATGTAACCCACACTCGTCTTTCAGGTGTATTCCTACGTGTAAAAAGAACAATAGTAATACATTTGTAAATTAAGACTGTACTAAGCATATTTAAAGTAAATTGTAATAAAAAAGTTAATAGTTACAGCTGTATATTGATTTGCGTTTGTGTCTTCAATAAACTTAGCCAACAAAAACAATTGTTCAGTTAACGACATATTATATAACTTTTCAGTTGTGTTATTATAAAAAAAAATGATCAATTTTATCGGTATTTTATTTTAACTGGTTTTATACTAATGTCATTAGTAATTTAAGCATAACTGACTCTGAAAAAATTTAAAATCAGTAAGCTACGCTTTCCGTTAAAATGCTCGATGCTAATTGGACTGAAGAAATAACTAAAACTGCGATCGAAACGGAAACCCGTTTCATACTGCTCTTCGACGAAAATAATAAATCGCAAATGAAAAAAGCTGCAAAATTAAATTACGCAAACGACTCAATTCAATTTAGCCTGCAACTATAAAGGAAGCAAATTATTGCACAGTAGACGAAAGAAGTTACTTAGCCATAGGACGCCTTTCGTTTTAATTTGTGTCGTGCCGCATTAAGAAATGCCAATACCAGCATGGCTCTAAAATTATATTATACTCACTTATCACATTTAAGTTAAATACACATAACAATAAACACAATTAATGTTACTTTTCGAAACATTTGTATAATTAGTTTGTGCCATTTTCGCAAACCGTCGAACTATACGGGTCCACAAATACTTCGAATATGAGTCACAATGGTTTCAAGTTTATACTTAATTTGCTTATTTACTTCAGTTTCTCTTTATCACTTTATGATATCTCAGAAAATGCATGTGCGATTTTATCACGAATACAATTAATTAGTTTCAATTTATAAAAGAAACAAAAACTTTTTGTTATGTATTATTTAGGGAAGAGACATTAGAGGAAATAATTAAATACTACTTAGAGTTAAAGAAATTTACTTAAATATAAACGAGATACTATTAAAAATGCATAGCCTACCCTATGACCCTGTATGATCGATTAAATCAGTTTCGGTAACATTGACATTTAATGTTGTTTATTTTTATATATATATGGAAAACAATTTCCCTCCTCATTAAATCTTACGATATATCAAAACTGGTTCTATTTACCGATACGGCTAATATATATTTTCCCGAAAAACACGAATTGTTTGTAAATATTTAGATTACGAAGAATTATCAGGCTTATCTTGGAAAGAATAGTCCAACAGAAATGAACGATCCTGGTACGCACAATCCCCTTGAAATTATATAAAATATTGTTACTAAAAAAAATTGAACCGACTTAAAAAAATAAAAAAGGAACTCGCTAAAAAATAAAAATTATCAAACTTTGATTTTTAACACAAAAAAGCATCTTAAAATAAAATGTGTACATAATAATCGTTGTAATAACTAAATAAAAATAAACAAAAAATTATATTTATTTAACTTACCTACTACACGTATTTAATATTCTACTATATACACACAATTTAGCTTAATACCTACCAAAACCTATTTATCTATTTGCAATATTATTTTAACTACTACCAACTGATCACTTCGAAGTCAGTGCCGAGCAACAAATTAGATTTGTTTTGTTCGTAATTTAATTTTATGTATATGTCACAAAATTATATTATCATTTTAGTTTTGTTTAGGTTTTTGTTTACTAAGTATTACAATGGATAGCCCAAGAAACAATTATTGAAAAGAAGGAATGTTTCAGGTCCTGCGTTCCCCTACATAGTCTAGGTGATTTGGCAAATGTTCCAGTCAAACTAGAACAAAAAAAGTTGTTGCCGTTGGGAATCGAATCCACAACCACCGTGTGTGAGCTCTATGTTTTAACCATTATACCATAGAAAGAGTTGCGCATAAAATTTCTACAACGTATGAGCGTTACGGTTAATGCTTAAAAAGCAAACTGATTAAGTTTTACACTGAACTATTTCCGGTTTTTCGTCACATCAATTTAGCAATAACATTATACACCAATATCTGATTATTTTAGATAAAAAAATATATGAAGACATTGTACGAGCCTTTTAAATTTGAGGTTTTCCATCGTTTCCCCCCTTCCCCCCAACAGATCCTAACTTGGTTCCAATAGGACCACACCGTAAGTGCACTCTTTCGAATTAAAATTAATTTTTAAAATCGGTTCATAATTGACGGAGAAATCGACAAATATACGTTAAAAAATATATATACAGCCGAACATAAAACCTCCTCCATTTTTGAAGTCGGTTAATAGAAGCGACCGCAAAACTTCAAGTAGCAAATAGTTGTAGCGCATTTACATTTTGAGTAACTCCGGTCCAATTATTTGCCCTAGTCACATCAACATGCAATGGATTATATTAGCTTATTCGTTAGAATTCGTAACAATAAACATAACTAATATTATTTTATAAAAACTATTAGTACTATTACAAATATTACCTCGCATTAGTCTCAATTATTCAAATTCTTATTTAATGTTTATAAAAGTTTCATTCAACATATCTTAAGATTATGCCTTAGGGCAGGGTGTTAACTATTTTATAGTAATTATATGCAAAAATTAAATCCAATAGTTTTAATTTGTAATAGTAAATTACTGAAGAAAAAGAATTATGAAATTCAATAAGGAAAACAGTTATGACATTAACAAAGTCGCCAATGGTTTGGTGCGCACGATAAAGTCAGATAATTCTCAGTTTATCCTAAATGCTTGCATGTATTTTGATCAGCGAGATCAACTGATTTATAATGTACCAAAATAAAAGCTGTTAGAGTTTAACATAATAATTAAATTCGATATTTCTTACTTTTTTTAATAAAATAAGAGTTTTCCATTTAGTTATTGGGTATATACAGACCTTAATTAAGGGACAAGCATAGCCTTTTCAACATTTTTAGATATTACCAGTTGAATATCAGTATTAATATACTATTTAATTATACCTATTTATATCATATTTTTTAAAGTTGCTTTAGTTTCAACAATTTGAAAATGGTAATTATGATGTTAGTGACCAAGAAACTGCAGAATAACAATTTCAAATATTTAGAGAATTGTAAGGCTTATATTGAATGCAGACGTTTTCATAAGATTTAGAAGATTCAAATGGACGAAAAGTGGTTACGACACTAATTGACTGAATATAACTCTTCAAACCATTTCAGCATAGCGGCTTTATTGATTGGCAAGTAAAAAAGAAGACTTTTCTGTATCGTGTTATGATGAACGAAAAAATTTTTTGCGATAATTCCAAGTTGAGTGAAGTCAAGACACGCTGTTGCAGCTCGAATGGGAAGTTGCCATCATGGAGTGAAATATTAAAATTGATGTGATAATAAGATCGCTGGCAAATCAATATCACTTTTTGATATTGATACAATTGAGAGATTTTTTTAAATAGAATTATGAAAATTCTTGATTAAGTTATCATATATTGTATCAAAATTTCTCAATAAAAGTCTTTTTAACGTGAGAATACATGCAATAATAACTGGGAGAGTTTAATTTGTTGTGAATATTTTACAACCATAGAACTGAATAAGTACTGTTATTTTTAAGGTTTTATTAGTTCTCTATTTCAAGTTTTATTAAAAAATACTTCTTTCTACATATTTAACTACTCTAATACTGCAATATCACATACAATTTACATAATTTTTTGAATAATACATCAATACATATTTATCAAACTTGGACATTAATTACGATAGATCGTCCACGAATACGAAAACATATTTTAAAAATTTTTGGTATATGTAGGACTATAGGTATAATTGTACTTATATAATAAATAATATATTTGAATTCCAACCAGTTTTAAGCTTGAACTTAAGAAGATTTTCGAGATTCAAGATTTCTGAGTTTACGATATCTTAAAACACCTCGTCAAACAATACAATACTAACGATCATTAAATGATCGTTTTGTCTAATTATTAAGAAAGATTCTATACCTAGCAGAATAGATAGTTTCAGTCATTGCAGTAACCACGCATAGGTGATACCGCTTGTCTTTCGAAACGATGTCCTTTATTTTTATGATGCGCTAGCTTAGTAGCAGCTCCAAAACTAGGTTTCTTCAATAACGTCTAGTGATATAAACATGTACTGGAAATCTATATTACTGGAAACCTGGAAATAACAAGAACGTCATTATTACGAGAGGGTACGAGAAATATTTACCCCATAAAAGCAAAACGAAAATATTGGAAAAGTTACTGTTTCTGAAAGGGATAGTTTCAGAGGAATTATGTTTGTGCCACTATAGAGGTGACAAGATTAGAAATGCTTCTTCATCACAGCATTACTCTTATCAGTAGAGTGAAGTGCCGTATCATCGTCGTGGTGAATCGTAACGCCTCTGCAAAAACTCCATGTTAAACTCCCAATCAGGCCACCAATCTCGCTGCAAACATCCATAACTCTCTTCACCACCGTAAAAGCTTGAATCGAACCAAAGATTTTGACAAGGTCCTGCACGACGGTTTGATCCCAAAATGCGTACGTCCTCACAGAAGACTTAACCACTCTCATAAAGTCCTATCTATCGGACAGATCTTTCCAGGTCAAGACTTTTTCCAGGAAAACTTTGTCCATTCGAAAATCATTCAACGCTGGCATCTTAAGGTTCCAAGCTGGCCCTATTTTTATTTAGCCTCTTTCAACTCTGCCGAGAAAAAATAATTTTAACGTCGCGTTTTACGCTGACGAAATTACTTTTTCAGCGGCCTCTAAGACCGATTATACCATTCATGGACGCATTACAGAAGCAGCTCGATCATGCGATTAAGTGGTTAAAATTCTGAAGGTTGCACATCAACCCCCTTAAAACTCAGGCCGTCACTTTCCATAAGAAGCATTACTCATTGCGCATTTCGCAACTCAAGATCGACACCACAACAATTCTATGGCTGGATAACCTCACGTACCTTGGTGTCCACTTTGCTTATTTTACAAGATATTCTGGTCAAATTCGTGAAACCCAGTAAGGTGAAAAGTTTAAGTTTTCCAAAATAAGCTTCTCAGGAGAATCTTAAATGCTCCATGTTTTGTCAGAAGTAAATAAATTCATAGATTCATTCACAAATTCACATCACTTCATTGGAAATAATAAAAGCATCATTAATAGTTAGAGTTTGGTTAGTCATTATTAATATCAATAAATCAAACAAATGAATAAATTATATCAACTAGTTATATTCAAAATTCTATTGTTAAGAACTTCATATCTTACGCGTCCTCTACATTTAATGTATTTTAAACTAACTATTTTAATGAATCAAGATAAATCTCGATCGGCACATCTACATTTGCATTTGCGGTCACTTTACGAAACAACTTACTGTTTCTGAACGGGATAGTTTCAAAGGAATTACGTTTGTGCCAGTATATAGGTGACAAGATTAGAAATGCTTTTAAATTCAAATAAATGCGTCTATTAAAGCACGGCATTCTTCTTATCGGTAGAGTGAAGCGCGCTATCATCGTCGTAACGCGTCTGCAAAAACTCCACGTTCGTCTCCGTGGGATGCAGATATGTCGTATTAAAAACCTGAATAATTAACCGAGTCGCATTTGTTTGATATCGGTATAAATTAATTTTTATCGGTGACGGTAAATTTATGAAAAGTCATTTATCAGGCTAGTTTATAGGGATTTTATTTCGTTAACGCGTCCCGGCCGCAGCGAAAACTACTGGGCTACAAAATAAATCAATCAACTGGAATTTTTATGTGATTGCAGGTTTTTCCTCTCGTTTTAGCACTGTGAAGCAATTTTTCTCGTTGATATATTACCAATAATTATTTAATACCCCTGTGCAATATATATATTCGAAAAACAAAAAATAATATAATTTTTCGAGAAATTAGTATTGACGTAAAAAAATGTACCTATTTTGATACAATACCTATTTTATTAAAGAGCATCTATCAGTAAAATATTAACATCATTAAGAAAGCAATTGTAACTACAAGATCCCTTCAAAAAAACCCTTAGAAAGTCCAGAGGTTGTAGTTTATATCATCCTTAATAATTAGTTTTCTTTTACTAGGCATCATGACTCACTTGCTATCATAGTTGTAGATGACTAATGTGATAGCATGTTGACAGTTGTTAAAATCTCATTTCATTCCTTGACATAGTTTCATTTTTATTAATAATTAAGCCATAAAACTTTCATATTCAATTTCAGAAAATTTCCAGAGAATTTCAGCTTACAACTAATATATATGTTAAATTTGCTATATTGTTTCGTCATATTCATTTTACATTTGATATATGAGTTTAAGTATTATCGTACATACACAAATTGATGATTACAAAATTCCAACAAAATCGATGTAAAGTTGCTGTTTTAGTGAAGAATAATCATAAAATATTTTTTCATCGTGTGATACGTTTCTGAGTTGATCCGTAATTTGAGGTGAGATGTAATGATATTGCTATACGTCTGGTAAAATATAATCAAAATAGTAGTTTTTCTAGACGAGCGAGCTTCAAAGGAAACGAAGACGATAAACTGAAATTAAAGTCCTTTTGGTAGTGTTGAACCATTACCTAACTGGAGAAAACTAGATGAAATGGAAATTGTACGAGTCCGCAGTGCTTGCACATCTTACTTGGAAGTAAATGTTTATTTTTCTATGCTCACTGTAGTCGCTATTTTGGTCAAACAAATTGTTATGCAAATCTCCCTTCTGATCACCTTCAGATACCTTGCTTTTTAGAGGTTAAACAAATTGGAAAAACGCTTAAAGATGTATAGAGCTTAAAAGAAACAATGCTAAAAAATCGACCTAAAATAATAAGTTTTTCTAACAGGTCAATTGAAAGTCCCCAGCCTGACACATAAGCGGCGCTACTAGAATTAAATCAATATATATATTTTTAGTTAGCCCTAACCATCAAAAGATACGTGTATACATTTGACATATCTGCCGGATCATCAGTTTGTGATGGCATTTTGAGTGAAACAACTTTTATTTATTATTTTTTACTTTAATTTGTTATTGTGAAAAAAATGGATAAAAAGGAATTTCGCGTGTTGCTATATTGACTATATGACCGTAAATTGAAATTGAATAAAATAGCAGATACTCATTCCTGAATATTTAGGTATGAGAAAGCTATTTGTAAAGTGAGTGCAGAGCGAGCTTACTTTTGACCAAAAACAACAACGAGTTATGATCAAGTGTAATAAACTCAATTTTTTGCATCGATATGTGACAATAGATGAAACATGGCTCCATCACTTCGCTCCGAAGTCCAATCGACAGTGGAAGAATCGACAGAGTGGACTGAACACGATAAACCCACTCCAAAGCGTAAGAAAACCAACAGTCGGCTGGCAAGGTTTTGGCCTCTGTATTTTAGGATGCGCAGGGAACAATTTTCATTGATCACCTTGAAAAAGCAAGGACCATCAACAGGGACTCTTAAATAGATTTATTGGACCGTTTGAAGGACGAAATCGCCGAAAGCAGCCACATTTGAAGAAAAAGAAAATGCTGCTTCACCAAGGCAATACACCGTGTCACAAGTCAGTGAAAATGATGGCGCCCAAAATTTTAATTGCTTCCTCATCCACCGTATTTTCCCGATCTGCTCCCCAGCGACTATTTCCTGTCCTCAGATCTCAAAAGAATGTTACCTGGGAAGACATTTTAGTGGAATAAAGAGGTAATCGCCGAAACTGAGGCCTATTTTGAAGCAAAGGACAAATCGTATTACAAAAATGGTATCGAAAAGTTGGAGGATCGCTATAATCAGTATATCCCTCTTGAAAGGAATTATGTTGAATAAAAAAAACTAATTTTGCAAACAAATTTTATTTTACTATGGTAGGACGGAGACATTTCAATTGAACTGTTGTATTACTTTATATGATATTTTATTTTATGAATTATTTAAATGTGCTGAATCTCATATAGGTCTTCGTTAGATGCGATCATTATTTACATTAACTGAATTTTAAAGTACATTCTAAAAGACACAGCCGCAAGGATCTACTCTTTCACTATTATACATCTCTTATTTGCGTTAATATATCTAGGATGTAGGAAAGGTTTTTTATATAACTTTCATAATAGTATTATTGAACTAGTAAAACACTTTAAAAGTGTTAAATGAATGAAAATACAATAGTTTAAGAGAAGCAAAACAACAGCGTAGCAGTATAAATAAGCGAGAATTGCGATAGAGTTATCTAAGTTTACAAACATATAATTAAAATCTGTACAAAACCATTAATATGCAAAAACATATGATATATTTATTATATGCATAGAGGAAGAAAAATAAAGATAATTTAATAATTTAAATTTACTTCTGAAAATTTTCTTCAAAATTTCCCACCTAAATGACTGAAAGAAGAAATGTATACAGACTTATCATATGACTAACAATATTATTTCGAACATAATATAATAAAACATATTATATGTGAAAGCTATAGTCCTAGAAATCGATTAAAACTTAGTATGACGAAGCAATAAAACCAAAATAATTTTTAATTATAATATTTATTGTTATTATAATTCATTTAATTATTTTAATATATTGTTTCATAACTATATATTTTTTGATACATTTTTGGTCTACTTTTGGCGAACTGTGGCTTACCTGCATTGGACCTACTGCTTAACCTGGGCTCCAAACCATGGTCCTCGGCATTAAGCCTACCGACTGACGAGTAACCAATTTTGATATCATCCCAAAAGATTTCCGTTCTTATCTAGACTGGTTACTGTCGTGACCAGGACCATTTTCCCCGTCGGAGATTTTGTAATCTTGCCTAAGAACAATCACAAACATAAATTTACGACCATGCCCCAGTAGGATTCGAACCAACGACTATCGCAACAGCAGGAGCACCGTAATGTCGCCTTTACCACCAACCCATCATATAATTTATTATATTATTAATAATATAATTTCTATATTAAATATACTGAAACTTTATAATAATTATAGGATATATAAATGATATATTTAAACATTACATTATTTAAATATAAATTATAGACTAAGCAAATAAATATCTTTTATTAATGTACGTTATCTACCTTATTCTTATTTTATAAGTGGGAGTGATGTAAACCGACATGCTTGAAGCTTACAAGAAATTATACTCCAATATAAAATTGGGAAGTTTTAATACAATGTTGCAAATTAATATGTTTGTTTTCGAATTGGTACATTCGCAATAATTATTTATTACAGTTGTTTGTTATGCAGAAAACCATGTAGCTCGTATAAAACTTATAAAATAAAATTTATTATTTTTCAGCGAGTGTCATTTATATCTTATATATGCAAATTGTGATTTCAAAAGTTTACGGATATACTGACTTATACATTAGTAATTCAGCATATATATTGATATTGCATATATTGTGATGTAGTGTTTTATATCCTAAATGTAATACAGCTAACGGGGGATAAATTTAATATTTGAAATGTCAAAAATAAGGAATCGTTGTAAATTGCCCCGATTCCTCTAGGAATTATGAAGAAAGGATTTTAAATAAATAACCATTCTTCATCATCTAATTCACATAAGTGATGAGAAATATTTGATTGTAATTATTCATGAAAAGTTGATTAGAAATTGAAGTCATATTTTTCAAATATTTTCAATATAATGGTTAATATTACAATTTTAATTTAAAATGTTAGACAATGTTTAATGTGGTGTAGTGAGGAGTAATTTTGGTCGACGCACCATAGAAATGGCAAAAGAGTTTACGTGAAACACCAAAGTGTTTTCCTACTCTTTCAACACAGCATTCAACACAGCATAACAGAAAGGGCACCAAACACACGATTTAGTTATCTTAGACATCTCTATGTCGAACCTTCACACCACTCAATGTAAGATTTTAGATAAAATATTTTTAACAAATAAATTGAACCGGCTTCAAAAAAAGAAGGTTTCCACTTAAAGATAAAAAAAATCAAACTTAAATTTTTAACACAAAAAAAGCTTTAAAATAAAATATGTACATAATAATCATTGTGATCACTAAAAGATAATTAAAAAACACCTTAATATTCACCTAAACATATTTATCATCAGTTCAGATCAGTTTGAAGTCGGTACGAGCAACAAATTAGATTGGTTTTGCTCGTAATTTAATTTTGTGTATTCGGTTTGGCCTTTTAGTAAGTTCCTTATAAATTTTTTGAAGTCGGTTCAATTTTTTTGTTAAAAATATTTTATTTTATATTCTAACCAAACTAGAAAAACAACAAAAAGTTGCTGTCTCCACCAGAACTCGAGCCCGTGATCTCCGCATATAAGCTGAACGCCCTAACCGTTACACCATAGAAGCAGTTGTCTGCAATATTTCTACTATTTCTAGACTACTCATATGATATGTTTGGTGCTTAAAAAGCGAACAATGGCACTGAACGACTTCTGATTATCCATCACATCAGCTCAGCAATAACATTAATAAATAACAATTATTTGATTATTTTAAATAAAAAGATATGTGAAAACTTTGTACGTGCCTTTGAAATCAGAGGGCTTCCCTCAATTTATCCCCCTTCCCCCGACAGATCCTGACTTGGTTCCAATGGGTCCACCTACGAAATGGCCGAATAAAAAAAGATTTTTGAAAATCGGTTCATAATTGACAGAACATTTAAACAAATATACAGTCGAACATAGAACCTCCTCCTTTTTGAAATCAGTTAAACAATCATTATGTTTGGAAAGAAATTTGCGCTAAAGCAATACTGGAATATTTTTCACTGATACAAAATGTAGATATTGGACCGAAATTACCCCAAAAGAGAGATATTAAAATTACTATTATCATTAGTTTTTCAAATCGAAGCAGCATGTCCTAACTGATGATAAGTTTCCAAAATGTTGAAATGCGATAATGGTAAATAAACAGATGGTAGTGAAACTAATGGAAAGATGAAATAAAGTTGTAACAAGCTTGTTACAATTCTTTATAAATGCTTACTCAATCGGAAAATTGATAATAATAACAAAATATTTTTAACATTTAAAAAATTTAATCGAGTTTTAATTATAAGTAAGAAACTCACTAAAAAGTAAAAAATAATAACGTTTTAAAATAAAACAAGTATATAATTATCGTTGTAATAACTAAACAAAAATAAACAAAAACCTTATGAAACCTATCTACTACACATATTTTATATTCTGCTTTATTCATACAATTTAGCTTAATGACTATCTAAACCTCTTTATCTATTTACCTTATAACCCGTTGAATGATGGATATATTAGATTTGCAGGCGGTACCCTATAGTTGGAAGACCAAACTAATAATAACTTGGGTTTGCGCCCGATGAGCCAATACATTTGATATAATTTAAGTCCAAATTGTTTTCGTTTAGAGAATATGTGCTTCTTACAGGTTAGTCGTCGATTTAAGTGCATACCAAGATATATAACATGCTCTGCTTGCGGAAGTTGACGATGATTGATATTCACCGGTGGACATGTTCTTCTACGCAGGGTAAATTTTACATGGGTGGATTTTGTTTCATTGGCTTTAATGCGCCATGTCTTCACCATAATTCTTCTTCACCATAATTGTATTTGATCCAGGTGGGTTTGTAAGTTTATTGATGCTGTGACTGGATCTTCATGAGATGCTAAGATTGTTGTGTCATCTGCGTATGTTGCCACAGTAGTTATTTTTGTGGTGGGCAGATCGGCCATATACAGAAGATGCAGTACCGGACCCAGTACACTACTTTGTGGAGCTCCTGAATATATAGGATGTAATTCGGTATGTTCATCACCTTGGTGTACAATAAAATGCCTATCTCTTATGTTTCTCTAATTTAACCTGCAAGCCCGTATGCCATACTTTGTCAAAAGCCTGAGATTTAACTAGGAAAGCAGCCGAACAATATCTTTTGACATTTAGGTCAGTGTTCATTTTGTTTACAAGTCTTTGCACTTGCTCAATAGTTCCATGCTTATTGCGAAACACAAACTGATTTTCTGGAATAATTTTTCTTTTTTCTAATATATAGTTTAGCTTCTTTATGTCTAGTTTCTCAAAAACATTCCATATTATCGGTAATATACTTATAGGCTGGTAGCCGATAGAAGGTCACATCTTCTTTTTATTTTTCCAGGTTTGATAATCATTAATAAATTAACTACTTTCCAGATGCTAGGGAAGTAATTAATTAATAAATGTTAATAGTTTTATACCCTTCTCTGATAGTTCTTTTGAAATTTTAGCGGTAATTTAATCATAACCGGGACCTTCTTTAATATTAACCTCTCTCATTAGTGTTTGCTTAACTTTTTGGCCGTTAATTTCTCAATAAAATCAAAAATAAAGTAATTTTATTTTCGTCATCTTTATGTAGCTGAAACTTGAAAGGTTTAAAACATTTGTTAAGTGTTTTAAGAAAATGTCGGATTTCTCTTTATTCCTTCTAGCCCAATTATTTTTGTTTGTTTTAATAGGTGGGATATGCTGCTGGGGTCTCTTAAGCTTTTTTGTTGCTTTCCACAACGAATAGTCTATAGCTTCAGTTGGTGTCAAATTCTCTTCTAGTTATTCTTGAATACCATGGCTTTGTTGATTTTGGATGAGTTCTTTCAGGCTTTTATCGCCCCATTAAATTCTCTTTTATTCTCTTCAGTCCTTTTTTGTAGCCAATTCCGTCGTAACTTTCTTTATTCTGCAATCTTTTTCTCTATTGCTGCTATTTCTATATCAATCTCAGTTTGTTACTCTATATAAGGGCCAGTTAGTGCTATTATTGCACAGAGAAGAGGGTTGAAATTTGATTGTAATTTTTGAAGAAAGTGTTATTATTATTGGTGAATGATCAGAAGACAAGTCGAAACATGATTCCCCATGACACTTTTTTTATCAATATTTTTGGTAATACAGAAATCTATAGTATCTGGTTTTTTAATTCTGTCTGAAGGCCAATATGTTGGTTTGTTTTTATTTTGTTTGCTTTTTTGCTTTTAGCAGTTCTCTACCTTTTGAGGTTATTATTCTTGAACTCCAGATTAAATGTTTTGTATTGTAATCTCGTCCGGCTATAAATCTATTACCTAGCGTATTAAAGAATTTTTAGAAATGTTCTGCCTTGTTGTTATGTTTAGGTGGGCAATAAATCGCAAACATTGTTAATGGTCTATGGACTTCCTCTGTGGTTATATTGGTTGCTTGCAGGTAGTCTTTGCGGAATTTTTCTATTTCCAAATGCTTTATATCATCTCGAATGATTATGGCTCTACAGCCATGTGCTTTATTATCAGGGTTATTTGTGTCAGGGTAAAATGTGTTTCGGAAACCATCATAACGTCAATATTTTGTTCAGTTACGAACTTTTAACCTTGGGATCATTTAAAATGGACCGATCTCTACGGCACAGAGATTCGAGCAAATATCTCCGTCGTTCTTATCTCCCATCTTAATTATCTTCCCGCTCAAAAAAGTAATTTGTACACATTCATCTATTTACAATTGGAAAGAATAGAGAAAGCGCGCATATGACTGAAATAGTTACTACTATTTCCAGTCGAATGATCCAGTTGGAATATTTACTATTTTATTATTTATTATTACTGTTTATTTATTTATTGTATTTGTAAGTAACTAAGTATGCTGCATCACACATCTATGATGTTAAATTGTTTTATATTGTTTCAGTTTAAATTTTTTTATTTTACAATCAAGATTAATTTTAATCTAAAATAAGTAAAACAAGATAACAAAGGCATGATTTTTTTGTTACCAATCCAATAAATATAATAATTTCACTAGAATTGTCTATAACGTCTTGTCCAAAGGTCTATAAGCTACTTAAGAATCTATAAAACCAAAAGAAATAGAAACCGTACAAAAGGAAAATTGTTATTTACGATCAAGTTACAACGAAAAAGTGATTTTAGCCTTTTAAAGAATCCAGCGCGGAAAATATGCCACTTATGTCAGATTCGAGCCTAGTGGGTATATTTTTACGGGATATGTTTTTTTTTCACTTTGGTGTGATAGATTGATTATTTCCGGACACAATGGCACCTGCGGGGCCGCCGGCTCCCGGCCCGGTCCTGACGCCTCTGCCGGCAGCGGCCGTCAGCCGCATGATGGACGTCCGCGCATAAAGCTGACGAGTGAGTCATGGCGCCTTCACAAATGGCCCTGCGGAGCCCCGTATATCACTTTTATTACGGCCATCTTCATTTTCATATTTCATATTTGCATTTTCTGGGCCGTTATAAATCAGCCGGTTTATGGCTAATTAGGCCTTTGTGCCGGCGGACGGGGCCGTAACGGCTTATCGGACGAGGCCCGGGGGGCCGCGGAGGCGCCCTAACGGCCGGGGGGTAGTTTTTGTTTATTCGAGGCTTTGCGCGTTTTTTTTTATTATTACGAACGAGAGGGACGAAGAGAAAGACGCCTACGATCCGTAAATTGAAATCGATACAGTTTGGAAACTTTGATATCCGCTGTTTAATAACTCAATTTTTCGCTCTTAACGACGTTTCTTTCGTTCCTCGAGCACTATAAAAATAATTTATTAATTTATTCCCCTCTAAACGTATCTGATTAATATGTTAAATTCTGTCCTTAAACGATTTTCACGTAAAATTTCTGATAATAATTGGATAAGAATAAAAAGAATAATTTAACTATAGAAATAAGTAGGTCACTGAATTTTTATATTTGGGACATGACTTTCAATAGTAAAGATTAGTAATAAAACATATCATATTGCTAAAGCGGTTAATACTATGCCTTGTTACGTAAGAGGATTTTTGTCAGTTTTTTACCCCCTTCACCGCTAATGTAAGAAAATATAAAAATAATAAAATCTTATCTGGGCTGGACCTACAGTTAAACGTTGGCTCCGAACCACGGTCCTCGCCTTTAAGCCTAGCGACTGGCGAGTGACAAACTTAGAAATCCGTTCTTACCCAGTCTGTTTGCTGGCGCAACTGGTATCATCTTCCTTGTCAGATTGAGAACCCTTACCTTTTGGTAATTAGAAGAAATCACAAACATAAATTTACGACCATTTCCCAGTAGGATCCGAACCCGCGACTATCGCAATAGTAGGAGGATTTTCTTGGCGATTTTATTTTAAAATATAATCTTAACTTTGCACATTTGTATGATCTTATGTATAAACTACCAAGACCCCCCTTGTGAGATAAAGTAAGTCATTGTCAACCCCTCCAAATCATTTTAAGGGATAAATAAATGGCCCCATATTAATTTTATTATTTAGCTGATAGTCACACTACAAATTAATTAATATCATATTTTTTCAGTTTCCTGTTTAGGAATCTACATTGATCTGACTATTAATGGCTTTCGACCTATGGTCCTCAGCATTAGTGTAGGATTGGCGCACGACTTGAAACAAATTCCAGAAGATATCCGGTCTTACCTAGTCTGGCTACTGACATAACTATAATGGTTTTTCTTATTGGACCATTTACTAATTTACAACTATGCCCTGGAGCTCGAACGGACTACTATGGCAACGATACAAAAACCTTCCTGTCGACTTAGCCACGTCGGATATCAAGCTAATATCATTTGTTTTTTCTTCCAACTACAAAGAGTCTTTTCGCTAAGACTTAAAATTTTTTAAATTTTGAACACGTACTTGACTTAGTTATTAAAGTCTTTAATATAAAAAATTACAAATTGTGACTCTTATGTTTCTTATTACTTAATGATATTCTTATATTAAGAGTTTGTACTATCATGTCTAAAATATACTGTGCATATTTTTGTCCATCTTCACTGGCTTTAATAATATAAGAATGATATTAGAACCAAATTTTTCAAATATATATAAACAATAAACAATTTGCATAGGTTATTTTCTAGTACATGTTTGAATGCTTTGAAATTGTTGATAGTTTTTACCAGTATATATATATATATATATATATATATATATATATATATATATATATATATATATATATATATATATATATATATGTAGTTTTTTAATCATTTATGGTCCGGGTTAATAACTTGTTATGGTCATATTATTTTGGTGGCGTCTGTTTAATCTGATGTTTTCTATTTAACCACTGACGGAAAATCAAAATGGGTGGTAATTGTGTTGTAACTAAAATGTTAATTAATTATTTAAATTAATTATTAATTAATTAATTAATTAATTAAGATTTATTTCTGGAAGATTTTGACTTAGAAAAAAAGAAATTAGTTTATAGTACATTGTTACAAATTGTAGCATAAAAATTGTTAGATATTGTCTTTCAGTGTTGGACAAGTGAGATTTCTTTCCAACAAAACTAAACCTTTTGGTAATTTTTGAATTAAAATCCATAAAACCATTACATATTTTCCCAAGAAGTAATATAAATTAATAAGAAAATGTTTCAAGTAGAATACAAATTGTGTTACACTAATTTGTTAAAAATACATTTTCCACATACTTAGAACTCTAATGCTATTTTATACACTAAATTAAGACTTCTTGATATTTAGAGATAATCCTTCAGGATAAAGATATTGTTTTTTATTATACAAACAAATTTAATTAAAATTAAACAGATAAATATCATTCACTTTTATCAGTTATTCTATAATTTCTTATGTCGCCGGTTCTGAATTACTAATAATTTCATCATATTAGTTCTGAGTGACTGTGACGAAGTTCACTTGAAGAATATCTTTTCATCCAACATAAATTTTTAAATTTTGACGTTTTTTTGGAACGATTACTTCGAGAAATGCCTATATAATATCTGTATGATGAATGGCCATGGTAGTAATAATTGCAAAATAGTCACTCAGAGCTAATTTGATGAAAGTGTTATTAATTCATAACCGCGAACATAAGAAATTGTAGAATAACTGATAAAAGTGAATGATCTGTATAGTTTTAATTAAATTTGTTTAATATGATATTAATTATGTCAATATGCAAAATATGTAATATCACTAATTAAATAATCCATTACAGAGACTAGTTCTTATATATAGAACCGAATAAATAAGCTAAGTAAAATTGATGGCGAGACCGAACTAAAAGAAAACAAAACATATTGCAAGAAGTATGTGTTTCATGAGCTTGTCAAAAAGAATAAATTTAAAAAATACTTGACCAAATATATTTAATATCTCGCGAACAAGCTGCAATAAAATCGAGTGCATTAGCGTCCAATTTTATTAAATATTTCCCGGTATTAATTAGACTGGCGGACGCTACAAGCCACTGGGCTTATAAACCTCTCACGGATGCTCGCCGTTGGTATTTATGGGAGACGGGTTGGTCCAAGTTTATTTTCTTTGTCCGATGCTGATTTTGCTGGGATATCTTCCAGTTCAGATGGTTTATTCCTTTTGTTGGGGAAGCCATATTTTGTAGTCAACTCGGCTATTATCACCATGGAATGACTTTTAATTGGCACTGCTGCTTAACACAACTCTGGTTAGTTATAAAAAAAATATTTTCAATATACAATATGACTCATCCAAATTAGGTCCATTTTGGAAACACTAATTTATCATTAAAATACTAAGAAATGGCATTATATGGTTAATTTACAGCACATATCATATATTGTTAGAAAATGGACCATCACATATTTGTTCACACCTTTCTTGCTATCATTAATATAATTTCCTGAAATTTTTATTACTAACTTTTATTATGGAGATTCACTTGAGAAACTAAAATATTAAACAAGCTAGTTAAGTCATTTTCTTTTATCTTTGTCCTCTAATATTCCAGATTCTCCTATATGTCTCCTGATGCCTATAGTTGATTTTCCTTACTCCCTATTGGTCTTGTATCCTGTATAACAAGGAATGTCAGGTGGCTTCTTGAGGTTTATTCTTGATTATGTCCTTGTTTGACTTGAATTTCTAAATTATTTATCACTATATGAATGACCCAAAATCTAAAATATAATCAAATGTATTTATATGTGATAATCATATGCTGTCATAAATAACGTCATAAATCGCACATCTGATGTATCTTTGTTTCCGAAATTCTACTTGGTTTCTACCGTTTCTTATTTGTTTTTATCCTATTGTTACTTTACGAGTCCTATTGTTAGTTTTAATTTAGCCACTTAGCTGGTTGCAACATATAAGCTAGGTTAGTAGTCGCAATGGTTAGGATAACAGGATTCTTCCTCAACTGCTGCTATAGTCGTGAGTTTGAATCCCACCAGTGCATGGTCATAAATTTTTATTTGCGATTATTTCTAATTATGATTGATCATAAGTGATAGAGTGTAAAATCCAAAAATTGTTAGTCACGTCAGTAACTTAGCTGGGTAAGACAACAATCAGGGATAATCTCCAAACAACATATATGAATATAAGTTTGATTTTTTATATAAATAAGTTTGATGTAATCACATGCACATAAATATAAAATAAAACAATTCTTTGCGGTATTTATACAAAACATATTAACTAGAAATGTGAAAAAGAAAGTATAAATCAGTGATTAACACTGAAGAATTATATGTTGGCATATGGCACCCATTGTTCTAATAATTAGAACGGGAGATAAAAGAGACTGCAATAATTAAGAACCAGCAATAATTGCTAAAAGATTCGCACTGCTGATTTCGAAAAGGAAGAAGTATACAAGATTAACCTGATAAAAGTGGTAGAAAAAGTAGAATGGCTGAAAAAAGCTGCTATGACTTAAAAGGAAAATATTATGGGTTAAATTGGAACAAAGAGGAGTGATCTCTATGGGACAAGCACAAATTTCATATAATTAAGTTTAAGCAAAACATTGTTCAATTTTTTATTGAAGGAATAACAAAAAAATGTGGAAAATATAAGAAATAAATACGGCATATCGGATATGTTAGTAATCAACATAAACTTAAATAACAGAAGAAGTTTTGCTTTTGATAATGTGTGATACGAAGTGAAAACAATTTTGTATAAAGCCAGTGATAAATTAGGCCACCTAGAGAAAATCTTTAGCAGATGGAACATGTTGTTAAGGAATAAAGCAAAATACTTATGAAAAAAGCTGTAGTGAATAAAGTAAATGTGTCCAAATAGAAAAATTAAAAAGTATAGAATAAAAAATTGAAGATAACGAAGACCAGGAAAGGAAAATTAATGCTACAATTGGAAAAACTATATTGATACTCTACTATGAATAGTAAATTTATAAACAAAAAAAGCGATATGAATTAAAGCAAAAATTGATGTATCCATTGACAGACTAATTCTAACGTAATGATACATAGGTGCTATCAGACAAAATCTAAGCAGCAAAACATCTTAGAAGGGTCAGAAGAGTAATAAGGATGAACACAATGAGAAATTCTGAAATAAAAAGTACCTTCATATAGTGTTTGGTAACTACTGCATGCAATTTTGGGTCAGCTGTGAAAAAGCGGGCATGAAATTGTCCTGTTAATATGTATAGCGCCAAATGATGTCATTTGGAAACAGTTGTTATATTTCTGAATGTTGGCCAAGAAGTGTTTAGAATCATTTCCAATCGCAGAAAATAAAGAGCTTAAAGGATTTGGTGGTGGGACCAATTGTGACAATTTTACTTTGCCTCCAGTACAACATAATCCAGTAGATTCACCACTGTATTTTAACGCCTTGCAATATTTACAAATTATTGTCATTTCTCCAATTGCTACAGGTTTCCCCAATGATCACAGGAGCACTGAATCTAGGGAATCGCTCAATTTCATTATGTCGAATAGAATAATTAAAAGATTATATAGACAACCTAATCGATTTGGCTCTTTACCTTATAGACGAGGCAAGACAGGTCGGAAGAATTAGCCAAGTGTGGACGAAGAGAGTGTAAAAATCTTCTACTAATCTATTATAGATTATACGAGTATATAAATTATAGGTTTTTCATACCACTATTTACTGAATGGTAATTTTCAAAAAAAAAATAGAAAGTGATACTATTCTGCTCCTCAATAATATACCAACATTGCAAAATATTTCAATTATAACAAGTAAAAACAAATAGTCAAAATGATTGTAATTAGGATTTCTCACAGCAAGACGGAGGCTATCAAGTCTAGGGTGGCTTTAACCATCGCGCCCCCGTTCGGTTCTTCCTATCGCAAACAAATTAATCATAAATTACGGCCATTGCCTCCACTTATGTCACCCTTATAATTATAAATTTACTTTTACGGCTCAGCTTTATCAGATATTTGTAGGAATTGCTATTCCGGGTGAGCGCTCATTTTGCTCATTAAAAAAATGAGACACGTGCGTTGTTTATGTCTTTTAATCAGAATTTGCCGGGTAATTAAATTTATCTCACTTTTTTCCACTGGACGCATTTTTTCCTGTACTCCTTTTATGTTTTAGAAATTCATTATTATATCTCCTTATATTTAAATTATAGTAGGTATTATAATTTTATACCATTATAATAGGAATAACATTTATTTTAGTATTTATAATATTATAATACGTATTATAACATTTTTAATATTATAATAGTTATTATAGTATTTATAATGTTGAAATATTTATTATAGTATTTTAATTTACTAAATGTTTATTATATACAGCAAAGAAATAAAAGACAATGTACATAAAATCAATTTTTCTATGCAATCTATAATTGTTCAAAACGCCCAGAATATAACGCAAAATGTAACATTTGTTACACTGCATCAAAGGTCATTTAACCTTTTCTGTTACAAATTTATGATAAAAAATAAGGCATAGAACACTTAAAAAGCTTTATTCTATATTTTGTGTCACCGATCTGACGGTTATTCCTTGTTGCTTGATTTGGTAGTATTTCGTTTTATCATAAATTTCTTATTTGTAGAGCATATTACACAATCATTTTAGGCTTAAAAATTCTTCCTCAGTATAATCATTAACCGTGCCAAATTTCATGAGTCTGGTGTTACCGTTTTCCTCAAAAAGGGAGGCAAAATATTCGCAGAGTCGATGAGTGTATAGACGATTAAGAGCCCCTTTATCACTATAATGTTTGTGTCCATAATATAATAGTGAGGAAAACTATTTTCGAAGACCTACAAACGATTCTCCATCAAAAAAATATTTTAGAGAAAATTTTCAAAATAATAGGTTAATTGAATAGTCCCCGGCCTGACACATAGGTGGCGCTACTATAATTAAATCCGTACGTTTTTTAGTTAGCCCTAACCCTCAAAAGATGCGTGTATAAATTTGACAGCTGTTGGAACATTAGTGTGTGAATTATAGCATTTTGAGTGAAGCAACTTTTGGTATTGTGAATAAAATTGATAAAAAGGAATTTCGCGTGCTGATAAAATATTGCTTTTTGAAGGAGAAAATACAGTTGAAGTAAAAACTTGGCTTAATGCCGAGTTTCCGGACACTGCCCCTGGAAAATCAATTATCAAGGATTGGTATGCTAAGTTTAGACGTGGTGAAATTAGCAGCGAAGACGGTGAACACAGTGATCGCCCAAAAGAGGTTGTTAACGAGGAATACATTAAAATATCCACAAAATGATTTTGAATGACCGTTAGTTGAAATTGAATGAAATAACAGACACTTTAAAGATATCAACTGAACGTGTACATCATATCGTTCACAAATCTTTGGTTATTCGAAAGCTCTGTGCAAAGTGGGTGTCGTGCGAGCTCACTATTGACCAAAAACAACGACGGGTTGATGATTCCGAGAAGTGTTTGAAGATGATCAAGCGAAATAAACCCGGGTTTCTGCGTCGATATGTGACAATGGAAGAAACATAACTCCATCATTTTACTCCAAAATCTAATCGATTGTCATCCGAGTGGACTGCACACGATGAACCCGCTCCAAAGTGTGGTAAAACGTAACAGTCGGCTGGCTAGATTATGGCGTCTGTATTTTAAGATGCACATGGGATAATTTTCATTCGCTACCTTGAAAATCGAAGGACCATTAACAGCTACTATTACATAGCGTTAGTGGACCGTTCGAAGGACGAAAAAAATACGCTGGAAAACGACCGTATTTGAGGAACAAGAAAGTGATGCTTCACCAAGACAATGCACCGTGTCACAAATCAGTAAAAACGATGGCAGAAGTCCATGAATTGGCCTTCGAATTTCTTCCTCATCCACCGTATTTTCCAGATCTGGCCCCCAACGACAATTTCCTGTTCTCAAATCTCAAAAGAGCTCGCTGCGAAGAAATGTTCGTCGAACGAGGCCTATTTTGTAGCAAAGGACAAATCGTACTGCAAAAATGGTATCGAAAAGTTGGAGGGTCACTAAAATCAGCGTATCACCCTTGAAGGGAATTATGTTGAATAAAAAAAACTAATTTTGCCAAAAAAATAAGTTTTACTATGATAGGCCGGGGACTTTTCAATTGACCTGTTAGCATAGATCGTGAGTGTGATGCCTTATGTACGGGTTCAGATGCCGATATTATCTGCTATTTGCTGAAATTTTGATGGTCATTTTTCAATTCAGTTTTCTTTTTATGTCATAATTCTTTATGGAAAAGTACTAAACTTCATTCATTTTAGTTCTAATTACGCTTTATTTTTTCATTGTCACATTTTTCTTCGTTTAGATAAAGTTTTAAAAAATAGATATGTATTTTTAAACCAGGCAAAGTGGTTATATTTATAGTATAACATAGCAATTTTGTTCAAGTGTACATACACGAATCGCATATAAATAGGACAGTTTCCTTCGATATTCACAAGAGTGTCGATCAAGTTGGGGTTTGACTTCAGCCGTTAAATGCTGTCGCCCCTATGCCGCTTTTTCTCCCTATCGCAAACAAATTAATCATGAATTACGGCCATTGCCTCCACTTACGTCACCCTTATAATTATAAATTTACTTTTATGGCTCGGCCGTATCAGAAATTCGTAGATACTGCCGCGGCTGTATGCAAATCCGCGCTCGTTTCGGTCGTGTTTTATATTCGGGTTCATTTGCTTGACGTGCTGTGAACGATTCCCGCTTTATTTACGACGGAATTTTAATATACAAAATGTCGGTTAATGTACCTCTGTACCGGCGAATTTTCGCCAATATAGACCGCAACTTGGCAACGTATCAACGTCTTCTACACAATCATATTTTCAGGATTATAGTTGTAGTAACGAAGCTGAACAAAGTTTAATGAAAAAGTTTCTGAATTACAAAACTTCTCAGTCCATCAGACTTAAAAGCATTCAAAATTACTATCGGAAAACATTCTAAAATACATGTAATAAAACAAAATTATAAGGAAAAATAAACAAAAACACCAGTTTAGGTTAAAATCATTTATTGTTTAGACACTAATGAATCTTTTAGTTATCTGTCTTTTATCAACGGGTAACGAGAATTATTACACAATAATAAATAAAATTAAACTTATTTTTATTCTCATAACAGGACTCATAACAGTAATCAACAAAACATAATTTACAATAAAAATATCATATTTTAAGGTATTTTAGTATTTAAAGAAGAAAAACAATATGGAACCATAATTCTTAATTTTTTACCAAAATCGTAACATATCATCATTGTCCTCCTCTGAATATTTAGAAACGTCATTACATATATTATTATCATCAACAAATGATTCTTCAATTGTACTATCTTGGATAAATATCTAGTCATTCTGCTTATGCCTCAGATATCTTTTTCAGGACCCTTTTTGATCTATTCTCTTTATTGTTGATTTTATTCTCTTTCTCTCTCTTCTCGAAACCTGTCTTTTACTTTTTTCTGTTCCTTTTTGTTGATTTTGTGCAGTTGAAGACAATTTTTTTAGGGTTATGAGGTTTCTCTTTGTCGCACATTTTTCTGTTATAGTTAATTGCTTGTATGTTGAGGAGGAGTAGTGAACATTTGCAGTTACGGTGGAAAGGAACTCACTGATTGCAATATAACTATATTACAGAAATTGTTTCTGTTATCATTATATTCATTGTGATCAAGAACAATAAAATATTTATCTGTATAAACATGGATCGGCCTAATACAGGAAATATGTCGATTGTTTTAAGAGCACAAGTTTTAAAAGGCACAGTTTTTGAGTACTCTATTAAACGGTACAGTTATTTCGTATGGAGTTTTTTTAATCGTGTTTCTTGATTTCAGGCACATTTATAGTCAATCGCATAATGAGAACTAGTATCTCAAAAGGTAATCATGTCAAAATAATCAAGCTAACTTTAAACAACATTGCGATATAGCCTATCTTCGACTTATAAAATGATAATCTCATATACAAAAAGGTCTTCAAAAATGTTAAATGCGAGAAGGTATCTTTTTCGCGACTTGATAAACCTCACCTTGACAGTGCTTTAGTGAAATATATTTATTTTTTTGTTATTAATTAATTAATATGTTGTTACTAGTCAACTTCTCTTAATAATAACTTAAATCTAGTTATATAACTAGGAGGACCATCGGCCTTATCTTAGTCTCTGGTGAAATAATGTTTATACATGTCAGTGCTGATTTTTTTAGTATATGCACCTCACTACACAACACCACACAAGATCAGATGGTTTGATTCTTTTGAGTCTGTGTCCTGTTCTGGTGGTATCAAATAGTTGCAATAGTTCAATATTCGTATGAGAATGGAGTCTTTCGTCATGCCCGCTTGCAATTATCTTTATTTCTTGACTGACTGTGGGTATCTGAAGGTCTCGATGTAGGTAATCAGTCCTATAATATTTGGGTACACCCACAATACCTCTCAAGACTCTGTTATGAAAAATTTGTATTTGATTTATTTTGCAGAACATCCCCATAACATCCCTCCGTATGTCCATATTGGTTTTAGTATTTGCTTATACAATAGCAATTTATTATGTACTTTTAATTGTGATTTGCCTATATTTCAATTCTAGATATTTTCTTTTCTTCTATATATGTTCCTTCCAGCGAAGTTTTGCATCGAGATTTATTCCAAGATATTTATTGTTGTTGCTATATGGAATGATAGTGTTAATTAATGTTATTGGTGCTTATATGGTCTGTTTATAGGTGAACTGCACATGTACAGATTTACTTTCATTAATTCTTATTTTCCAAGCTTGTGTCCAATTATTTATAATGTCCTTTGCCTGTTGTAATTTTTGTGAGGCTTTTTCACTATTGTCTCCGACAGCTATAATCGCAGTATCATCAGCAAATGTAGCCATCCATTTGTGGTATGGTATATCACAAGTGTAGAGTAGATAAAGCATTGGTCCCAGTACACTTCCTTGTGGTACACCTGCTTTAGGTACACCTGCTTTAGCTTCTTTTATTGTAGAGTAAGCTTCTTCTTGTTTGACTCTAAACATTCTAGTTGTAATGTATGATTTTAATAGTTCGATGTGTTGTTTTGGTAGCATTTTCTGTAGTTTATGAATAAGGCCTTCATGCCAAACCTTATCGAAGGCTTGTGCTACATCTAAAAATGTAGCTGAGGATACTTTTTTACTTTCGGAGGCTTTTTCAATAACATTTGTTATTCTGTGGACCTGGTCAATTGTTGAGTGCTTGTTAATAAACCCTAATTGGTGTGTTGGTATTAAGTTTTTTCTATCTATGATCGATTTTATTCAGTTTTATAGTTTTTCAAAAACCTTAGATATTACCGGCAGCAGTGATGTAGGTCTATAGGTTATTATTTCGTTTTGTGACTTCCCAGGTTTTGGGATCATTAGAAATATATTAATGTATCCGCCATATTATTGTCTATATAAATTTTATTCAATCGGAAATATTAATAAAGTTTCAAAGATCATGACTTTTTGCCGCGAAAATAACGTCTCTTGCTGTGAATTGCTTGCCAAAAAGCTATAGAAAATTGATTCTGCATTGAAATTTCCAGTTCAAATAACGACAGTATAGAGAACCACTCAAATTCACTTTATTTATTATTTATCAAATATACTAATTAAAAGTTATCAAATGTAATGTATGTAATGTATGTATGTAATTCTTAATAACTCCCTTTATTGGGAGAAAGGTTCCTTAGTTAAGCTTTTTTTGGTTAAACCGAACTTTTTTGACCAGAGTTGCGAAACCCGACACTCTGTCCTGATGTAATATAACATCACACCAAGACATAGTGTTATTACACGATAAAATTCATATAATGTGTCTCTGGTAAGTGGTTTTCATTTGCTTACGTTGAGATTTGAGCATAGAGTAGGTCGAGAATGGTGAATGTTTAGTTTTGAAAATATCAAATCTTTAAATAAAATGTAAATCTACATTATCTAGATTCTATTATGTATGTATTGTATTCTATTATGTTGTATGTATTGTATTCTATTATGTATGTGTATTTTTAGGTGACCTATGTGCCTTATCATTCTTTATATACAACTAGTAGGGCTTGGCAATACGGGCCATATCATGTACAAGCATCCTCAATATTCGTGTCGGCGAATATAGCCCTATCATCAACAAGCCAGCGAAGAACTTATTATCGTCACTTTAAATGCCATACCTGTTATTAAAATTGCTTGCATAATTGTATATTCTTCACTTTGTTAATTGAAATAAATCTATAGATTATCTATTTAAATCTTAAATGCGGAATTTTGGAAGAATTTCGGTTATTTTTAGTGAAATTACTCAAAATATATTATGATAGCACATCTCCATTAGTCTTCGTTCTGATGTGATTCGGGATCGTAGGAACCTGCAGGAATAACCAAATTGTATATCATTCTAACTATTAGTTAACAAGTTAAAATAGTTTTAGTGAAAATCATTTTTAAATTTTCAAAACAATCAATTAATTTTATTATATAACTCCGTATTTTGAAATCTTGTTTTCTCACAGGAAACCTACTATTAAAGCAGAATAGTATATAGATTGGTCAATAGGTTTGGAAAATAAAGTGAATTTGCCAAACTACTGAACCAAAACAACATCGTATCGATGATTTGAAATGTCTTAAGCCGTAAGGCGAAATAACATTACTTTTTACGTTCATATGTGATAATACAGTCTAACCAAAAAATGTTTGCACTTACGTCATCAATATGTTCAATATATTGTCTGCCGAAATTTGTAAGTTTATTTCAGATTAAGAAAATATTTTCCTTCTCATTTTATTCTAGTTAAAAAGAGACACAATGATGTCTGATAAGTTCGATCGTGTAACCAAACTAGCCCATCAAAGTAGTCCGGTTATCAAACGTATGCAAAATTCTTCAAAACAATAGCAATGTAGGAATGTTCGTCTGGTCGGTGGGTCGGAATGTGTGGCTGTCAATGCGATTGTTTGTCCAAATACTCGCTACTATTTTGTGGAAGGAATTTGCACGAGAACTGAAAACACTGGTTGAAGAAATACTATACGATATTATTTCGATGTTTATTTCGATTTAAATTGATACATGTGGTCGACGGGAGAATGGGCATTATATTGGGTTAGGTAAAGGAAGCACGATAGCGCCGTGGAAGTGGTACTGTTACAAAAGGGTAGTGAAAAGAAAAGAGAGGGAGACGTCGTCGTGGTGGTATTTTATAGGTAGGAACCGCATGGTACCAATCCACCAGCGTTGCCTACTTTAAACCTTGATGTAGGTGAATGCGTGGTGGCCTAAAGGGTTGTCGCGGTCGCTACAGTAATAAGAGGTTATAAAACGGCAAGTATTATTTTAATGCTTTCCTTTTTTAGATAAATTTCAAATCGCTGCTTATTATTATTCTGATTGAAAATTTCAAAGCCAGACAGAACAGATTGCGTCTCTAATCAGTTATTTTGAGCACGAAAGAGATAATGGAAGCCCTCTCTTGCCTATAAAATTCCTTAAAGAGGTAGGTATTTTACTGTTAAATATTAATTTGCTGCTGTATTTACTGAAAATATTTTTTGGCGTGTTGCAACTGCACTGAATATTAGCATGGACGCGGCCACTAAAATATCTAAAAAAATGAAAAATATGATTGAGTTCATAAAATAAACCGCCCTCATACGAAGCGGGTGACCAATCAAGTTCAGCTTGATGTTTCCTCTATCGGTGATATATTTAATGAAATGAATAAAAACAGGGAGTATTTTTTAAATACAAATATAAATTTAATACAATTATTTCAAAGGAAACAGTCTGAAAAGTATCAATGAGCTCAAATGGAACTTTTGGATATTGATTTTAAAAGAATAAAGATTGTAAAAGCATATAACAACATGAAGGAAAACTTATTACTTCAATTTATGTATATAGATGAGACATGGATATTTCATAATGTGACTAACATACCCTCTTGGCAAGATGATAATAAAAATAGTGTTATGACAAGAAAAATGATTAAAAAAGGTAAATATTGGAATAACAATATATTAGATTTTATTAGTAATAACATTTATTAATAATTAATTGCAGATATATTGCACTTCATTTAGAACAGAGCGGTTGGAACAACCGCTTAGAACGGTCCTGATGACTCATTTTATAGTACAGGAGCAAGATAATGTTCATTATAATGTCTTATTGATTGCTTGTATTTAATTTACCAAGAAATAAAAGTATTTCTTATATGAGAAAATATTTCTTGACGCAGCGTTCTTGAAGAAGAATATGTCAATGAATATAAATACAGGGCATGGATAAAATAATATGAACAGCTGACTTATAAACAATATTTATTTATTAATAAGGGGTTGGGACATCGGCTGCTCTCAAAAAATCTTCAAAACGGAACGTTGTCCCATTCTTGTACCTAAACATCCGCCAGTTCTTTCAACAATGTTGGAGATGAAATTCTACTTCTTATTCTCTACTCTAAAGCTCACCACAATGGTTCAATTATGTTGTGGGAGGATTTTTGATGATATTCTGATTTTCCTCAAACCAAGACTGAAACTTTTTGGTTGTGTGTATGCATAGAACTTCTTTGTTGAGGATATCTAGATATTCTTTCGCAGTAATTTGAATAGGAATGTGAATGACATGACCAATTGAATATCACGATATTACGGACCAAACGAAATCGGATTCTTCCCCATGCTTGACTGTAGGAAGCAGACAGTCGAAATTTTTGGGGTTCTCCATACATAAACACCACCTTTTTTAAGAAAGAGTATAAATTATTCAGTGGACTATACCACATTCTTCTAGTCATTAAATGTCCAGATTTTAAGATCTTTACGCCACTTCTTTCATAGCTTAGCGTTGGCTTCCATTATAAAGTTAATAGCAACCTTTCCATGAACCTTAGCTGTGTGGTGCTACATCCATTATGTTTTTGTCAAAACAGTATTATATAAGTATATTGAGTTCTGTCAGTTAACGCTATTCTTCTTTGCCGGTTTCGGAAAAAAAGTCGGCAAAGAAGAACAGGTTTCTCACACTATTCTTCTTTGACGACAATATTTTACAATATGTTGAGTATCTATAAATGCCATGGGTACTGCCGCCTGTAAAACAAACAATTCAACTATAATACACTGAAATATAGCCAACAAAATTTAGCATATAAACTGAACAATATGTACGCGTCGCGATATTTATACGGAAGGACTGTTATCAATAGACAAGTAGATGTAGTACATTGTATGATTTTCATATTATTATCTTTTATATGTCAAATTACCAGAAACAATTTGTCAGACCTATAAATTAATTTTAGAAAATTTACAGACATGATGTTACTTTGTCTAAATCGCATCGGGTACTTTTCGTTGAGCTGTAGTTTTGTTGAGGGTCAAGCGTGAAGAAGAAATGTTTTCAGTGCGTTGGAAATGTCTGAAATTATACTGAGAAAATCACGTTTGGCGGAAGTTTTACTTTTCTACTTCATTTTGATGAAAAATGCGACTGAAAGTCTAAAGGAATGCTGTGTGAAGCTTATGGAAACCAAGCTATATCGATTTCAACATGCGAATATAGGTTTCAACGTAAAAGTAGTGATTTTGATGCTAAATTTTGAAGACAAAGAACATTCTGGACACAGAAAAAAAATTGAATGCATTACTAGATGAAATTATCAATGGGGATCGATATCGACCACATTTGCGTGATGACATTCAATGCGTTCATGTCGAGCTCTACGAGAATGCTACCTAACTCGTCGTATTTTCCAAACCAACCGCATTTTACTTCTTATGAACAAACAAAAAAAAGGCTAAGATATTCTCAAAAGATACATGATTCTTTCGAAATGGAATCCGTAATTGCCTGAATGACGGTTGTAATTGACAATACTTTGAATAAAATTCGATTTACCAATTTCTCACAATAAAGCTTCATTTTAACAAAATGCTTTAAAACTCGTATCTAGGCCTAATATTTTTGCATTTTATTGCCTAGACCTATTGAGTGATGTGTTATATGTATTATATTTAAACCATATAGTCGGTAAATGTTGCTGGAGAGCGATGATTTGAGCGAGTCCAACCATCAAGCCGGTCTAGGTCCGTCCTAGTGGCATTAATTAGTCCCCGAGCTCGGCTCATAAACCCATCGCCAGACGGTGGCGCTGCCCGTGTCCGGTTCGTATTTATGACGGACGGGCCTTGTTGCTCACCACGGCAAAAACTCACCGCTCAATCATATTTTAGGGATTTTATTGTTCGATCGCGATGTAAAGTGGCACGGTCGATTGTGCGCAGAATATAAAGTTACTTATTTATCGCGCTATAATTTATAAGACGCGTTTATTATGGCGTTGCGTGGTCGAGACGCGATCCTCCGCTCTTATGGGCCTCCTTAATCGACCGATCAACTGCGCACCTCAAATAAACCGTGTAGTTAAAGATTGATGCATAATTTATCAGCAATAAACCGCGCTGTTTATGCGACTTTTGTCATTTTAATAGAGACCGGCCATTCGGGCCTATCGCTTTTCGAAAGTGCTTTTGCTAATAAATATCCGCGACCGATATCTCGGATGAATCGCGCGTTTTTTTATGGCCTTCGTCAGCGTTCTTTTATTTTATTGCTTTGATTGGTGCCGTTTTTCAGATACTCCGGCTAAATAAAATCAGATAAGGAGTCTGAACAACAGGGCTCGTTTTAGTACTACAAAATGATTAAAAGGGGACGGTAACGTTCTTTTCTCTGTGCGGTCTGATCGATATTGTACGAGATATCGGTTGAAAACTCCCCAGTCTGGCTATAAAATCGTATTCATTATAAGAACTATACGTAGAGAGTACCTGATGACTCATTGGCTAATCGAGACCAATGGATATGGAGACGACAGTCAAAGGACACCAAAGGACAACATCAATAAGTGTTGATTGGAAATAAATAATAAACCTAAGCTAAATATACCTAAATAATAAATCTTCAAATCTTATGTTATCAATTTATTCCAACCATTTTCTATTAATTATATCTTATATTTACACTATCCTGAAAATTCATAACACTTCATTTAAATATTCAACTTTTTTCATCTTTTGAAATATCTGCAAAATCAGAAAGATATAAATAAAATTACAAATAAACAAAAAACGTATAGAAATATGACCATTTTTCATTCTTGCCTTTACTGTAATATACAAACAAGTTCTTTTTTCAATTTATTTAACATAAAATTATAGTTTTGTTCCATAACAATCCACAAAATTAGTGTTATAAAATGATAACATTTTACTAATAATTCATACCATATACACTTATTTTTGCATTGCATGCCGCTAATTTTCTCTATGAAATAATAAATAATTATATTATTATATTAAATGTTGGGATATAAAATTAACCTAAAAATAGATTCTTAACCACAACTCAGATAAACAACAACGTGTAGCTGTGAAATCGTTAGGCTAGATTATTACAAATGCTCATGTGCAGTTCTGGCCAATCAACACCTATTGGGGGATCCTTTTACGGTCGTCTGGGATATGGTATCGGGACCGGGCGATGGAAATCCTAAGATGAACACTTTTTGATACAAAGCACGGCGCGTTAACTGGAAATCATGACTCAAAGTTTCAATATAAAAGAATTAAGAATACTCTTCATTGGATATGCTATATTTAATTTTATATCATTTATTGTTAACCTGTATATTCTGTGACCGAAATAATTCATAATTTTGAAGTAAGGAAGGTTATATAACAATTACTATTTACATTAGATAATAAAATATATACATCAAAAAGTCAAAGAAAGTTATTAACATTAGATTCCAGCTTGTAGGAGTGGATTGTTATAAAGTACTTGATAGAATATATTAGTGTTTCTTTATATAACAAGTCAATTAAAAAGTCCCCGGCCTAGCATAGTAAAACACATTTTTTTGGCAAGTTTTTTTTTTATTCAACATAATTCTAGTTCTATTCTATAAATAAATTCTAACTATTTTTGTAGTGCGATTTGTCCTTTGCTTCAAAATAGACCTCATTTTCGTCGATCACCTCCTCATTCGACGAAAATTGCTTCCCAGCGAGCATTCTGTTGAGATCTGAGAACAGGAAAGAGTCGCTGGGGAACAGATCTAGAGAATACAGTGGATGAGAAAGCTATTTAAGCCCAATTCATGGATTTTTGCCATCGCTTTAACTGACTTGTGACACGGTGCCTTGTCTTGGTGAAACAGCACTTCCTTTTTCTTCAAATGCGACCGTTTTTCGGTGATTTCGCCCTTCACACTATCCAATAATGCTATGTATTAGTCGCTGTTGATGGTCCTACCTTTTTCAAGGTAGTTAATGAAAATTATTCCATGCGCATCCAAAAACACAGATGCCATAACCTTGCCAGCCGACTGTTTTCCCACGCTTTGCAGCGGGTTCATCGTGTGTAGTCCACTCGGATGATTGTCAATTGGACTTGCCTAGAAGCAACCACAAATGTTGAACATTCATAAAAATAAATTTACGACCATGTCCCAGCAGAACTCGATTCCGCCACTATCTCAACAGCAAGAGAGCTGTCCAGTTGCCTTTACCACTGCCCCAAGCGAGCCGGCATATATCACTGTTACATTACTATAATGGATTATTTTCCTTGTGATCACTAAGGTATATTCAAATATGTCCAAGTTAACCAACATTGTTGTCCAGATATTTAATTGAAGCATGGTTTTAGCAATACGCGTGATAAACGCATAAAATTAAATCACGTACGTATATGAAACAAAAAGTAAAAGAACAGTCAAATAATAGCAATCGTAATTATTCTGGAGTGCTTTGGAACCACTAAAGAGCCGGAGGTATAAAAGTAAAAATAACTGACAATTTTTTGGTTTTGGTTCTATCCTATGCTCTGAAATTTTCTAGGATGTCTTTTATTATGCTTGTTTATTTTCAATTTTTTATATGATTTCAACTAAATTTGTTTAAATTCATTTTTGAAGGTACAAATAGAGTATATTATTTTCCAAAGGATCCTGCTTTAGCCTTGGAATGGCTTATAATGATAAGCAATGATTATTTTAAGGAAATTATCCTGCAACAGTACCGACCGAATTATTATAGATCGAAATGTCGAAAAGCATTGCTTAACCAAAATTCATTTCCTAGTTATAAATTAATTAGTAAGCCTTTTGTTATTCTCAAAATGTTTTCAAAAGGTGTCTCAATTAGGAACATCTTATAAATATGCGAAATTAAGTACCGGAATAAATTTGCTACAATAACACTTGCTACAACTTAAAATAGTTGTAGCAAGTTGAAAAAAATTTGAAATGTTTAAACGATCTGTTACACATTAACATGATAAAACTTTTCGTGACAGTTCAATGATGAGTTTTAGTCAAGTTTAAAAAAATTACAAAAGGAAAGGCAAATCTTTAAAAATTAACTCACACTTTTTACGACATATAATATAATTTAGAATTAATTTAAATACTCACATGTAATTACTCTGAATATTTATTGTTTTTATTTATTTTAAAGTATATTTAATTCGCACTTCTGAATTATATATTTTTTTTTGCTAATATATTAAAATAAACCTTATTAAAATGAAACTTGAATGAACATAGATTATATTTACATTGTTTATATTACAATGTAATGCTCGCCCTTATAACAATGATGCTCTCATCTACCTTTTGATTCTATTTAATAATTTAATTCAAAAATTGGTTCAATAAATCCTGGTCCTTTTGTATAAATCTCGAGCTTTCCGCATATGTCTTTTCTTCGCTAAGAGCGTGTTAATATTAATCACCTAATTCCTGAGTTTACACGCGCTCCTGCTAGGCCATTCCGTTTGCTGGAGTCCTTATATCATTCTGTTTGTCTTCTGTCCAAGCTGGTTTATTTTTAATTAGGAATTGGGACGTGATAAGTCCATATACAGCGTTAATAGACAATAGAGTCACGCGAAATGTATTCCTAGGTAAAATAATTTAGTGTACATGCATTCATTACAACAGTGACTATTCAGGAATATAAGCAATGTTGCGCAATATTATTTATGGTATTGCACCTGAATTTAAGAATGTTTAACGGTTTATTCAAAACGATAACATGATTATTGATAATTTTGTAAACTTCCAAAATTTAGGAGAGTTTACTAGATTTTAACTTTCGTATAGCTGATCAATTAGCATAATAATAACATTGAAATTAATTTTAATCTTTCAGGTCTGAGATGAAAACTATTCGAACTATTTTAATTAAAAATTATTATCAGTATATTCTGTTTATGGTATTAAATTTTAAATCAAATTTGTTTTGGAATTTGTTCTTAAAACGCGTCAAATCAATTATTTAAGAGAAGCAACTCATCGCGGATCGCCAATTTGGATCTTTTGAAAAATCTTTTGAAATTTAAAAAGAAAATGTTTAAAAATTGTTCTAGATATAGCCCAAGTCTATATATATATATATGTATATATATATATATATATATATATATATATACATATATTTATATATATATATATATATATATATATATATATATATATACATATATTTATATATATATATATATATATATATATATATATATATATATATATGTATATATATATATATATATATATATATATATGTATATATATATATATATATATATATATATATATATATATATATATATATATATAGCTATAGTTTACACTAAATGTTCGTATGGTTTTGTTCGCTTCAATCTCCTGACATCATCGTGCAGTTCTTCGTTGGTTACATAGCGATAGGCATTGGTAATAAATCGAAGAACCTTGTTTTGACAGCGTTGTATGACTAGTTGATTTGAATTTTTAGTGCAACCGAATATTTGCACCCTATGGGTCCAAATTGGCTTTATAATTGTATTATAGATCAACCTCTTTAATTTTAGCTCATGTTGAGTGTATCTTCCAACTAACCAGTATAGTTGTTTTATTTTGGCTCTAATGTGTTTTGCTTTTTATCTAACGTGATGTTTCCAATTTAATCTGCCGTCAAGATGGATTCCAAGGTATTTAGCTGATTCTGCTTGAGGAATCGGGCATCCATTGAGTGATAATTAAGTTTTTATTATTTCGCCGCAATGTAAAAGCAACGTGGGCAGATGTGGAGCTATTAAGTTGAATTTTCCAATCTTTAGTCCATTTGTAGATTTTGTTGACTGTCACTTGCACTTTTTCTATTGCCCTAGGCAGAGATATATATTGTGCCACAATAACTGTGTCGTCAGCAAAGGTTCCAAGTAGTGTTTCTTTTGTTGTTGGAATGTCAGCAGTGTAGAGCAGATACAGGAGAGGCTCTAAGACACTACCTTGTGGAACTCCAGCCGAAATTGTTTTAAATGTCGAGAACGGCATTTCGTGCAATACTCTAAATTTTCTTCCGAATAAATATGACTCCAGCAATTGACAATAGTTACGCGGTAACAATTTGCTCATCTTACAGATTAATCCCAAATGGCAAACCCGATCAAAAGCCTGTGAGACATCTAGGAATATTGCAGGGCAGTAAATCTTTTCCTCAAACGCTCTTTCAATAGCCGTAGTTACTCTGTGCACTTGATCGATTGTCGAATGGTGATTTCGAAAACCAAACTGGAAATCTGGTATTATTACCAAATGTTTAACACGTTTATACGAAATATTCCTGTAAGTTTCGGCTTGTTCTGCAGGTTTGTCAGGTTTTTTGAGCATAATTATTTGTGTCATCTTAAAGCATTCCGGAACATGCTTCAGACTTAAACAGGCCTTAAATATATATGCCAATATGATGAATGCTTTTTGTGGTAGTTCTTTCAATAATCCAGACGAAATGTCATCTATACAAGGTGCTTTTTTAGGATTAAGGTTATCAATTTCAGTGACAACTTCGAGTGGAGAAATTAGATTTAGGGTCTACATCGGCTTGATAAACAGGAGATGTATCCATGGTAGATTCTATATAATTAGGTTGAAATATGTCAGCTAAGTATTGTGCGAACAATTCACCTTTTTCATTGTCGCGTCGAACCCATTCATTTCGATCATCTTTAATTGGCGGTATTGGAATAGTTGGTCTTTTAAATCTTCGAGTAGCTTTCCATAGCGAATAATCTTTGTCTGCTTGTGGGTTTAATTCACTTACATACTTTTGAAAGCAATTCTGTTTATATTCTTTGATGTTTTCATTTATAATTTCTCTAATTTCGAGTGGGTAAATTACTTCATATTCTGATTTCTCTCTTGCTATTGGGGTAGCTACTACTACAGTCAGTATATTTGTTGGTAAGATTAGGCTTTTTTGCTTTTCTTAGGATTGTCGCGCCCAGTGTTAACAATACTGGAGTGTGATCAGATGTTAGATCGCACAAGCTTTCCGTACTAATTTGATTTAATGAGATGCCTTTTGTAATGTAGAAATCCAGCAGGTCTTTAGCTTGTTTTGGGTAGTTTTCTCCAATCCGGATTTCTAAAATTTTTCCACACTGTCTGTTAACTGTCTGAATTTCTGTCCCATTTCAGTCTGGAATTGTTTAAGCAATTTTGCCATATCAATGATAGTTGGCTCGTTAGCTTTCTTCGGTATATGACCCATAGTTTCAAATCAGTCAGGACAAGATGATTTACTTCTGAATAATATACAACTAGGAATAATCAGATTTCAATCCCGTATTTGCGGTAATAATACAAAGTAGTGTCTTTGGACCAATGACCTTGATTACATTGGTTGATGACACTACCTTACTTGTTACAAGTAGCAACATTAAGAGAATTATAAATAATATTAGTGAATGAACTAAGAAATGATGAAAATTAAATACTTCGATGTCTAGGCATGTAGGTCTCAATACAAGAAGATAGACTACCTGTTGGTAATAAATGGTTTTAGGGTGATTCTAAGTGCGAGGAGAATGTTAAAAAGAAACTAGCAGAACATTGTGAGGCTCTAAAAATGTGGGAGTTTCTTTGAGTACAATTCGAATTATCACTCAGCAATGAATTGTTATTATATAAACAAATTGTGAAGCCAGTGTGATCCTACGTTATGCAGCTATACGGTTGCACAAAGAAATCTATTATCAATGTGATCTAAACTCTTTAAAATAAAGTACATCAAACTCTAATTAAATTTTACGTTATCGTTTAACTTATTAAGTTAACGTGAGGATCTGAAATTTTAGATCTGTACTTTAAGAATAATATTAATAGAAATTAGATATTCTATTTTCATAATTTAAAAATATATATATATATTTATTAGTTTATTATTCAACAACATGGACTTACTGCTTAAGATGGACTCTACCACACCCCTTAGCATTAGGTGTATCACTCGATCAGTGTCCAGCTTAGAAACCACCTAACAAGATGTCTGGTTTGTCGTAGGGTTGAAAACAAACAAAAATAAGTAAAGCCCCTTTTAAGACAATGCTACTAAACTTACGCAATCGAAGAACTATTCTATCTAGAATTATCATTAAGGAACTACTAAATATTAATAGCTATAAGTATTTGAAATGTCTCATTAACAAAAACTGACTGCAACTTCTCTAATTCTATTGACAACCATATCAAAAATATATTATAAATATATAATAAAAAATTGAATTCCGATACCGGGAATCGAACCCGAGCCTCCTGGGTGAAAGCCAGGTATCCTAGCCACTAGACCATATCGGATATAGCACAAGTATTGTGAGTATCAGTAGCCAGCAAGAAGTATTTTTACCTTATTACATAAACATTCTGTTTCAATTCAAGATCAGATTAACAACTTTTCACTCCCCTTTGAAGAAACTGAACCAAAAAAATGCACTGAAATAAATTAGTTTAATGCAACACGATTACAATATATTAATATTAACATAAATTATATATTTTATACTATACATAAAATATAATAATGCAATAATAAAAATAAAATAAGTATTAATAGTAAGAATGCTTTAGCTACAACATGTTACGTTTACTAATTCTTATATTAAAGAATAATATATTGTTAAACAGGGTATTTTTAGATCGGCTGAACATATTCTTGTGACAAATTTTGGTTTATAGATAAATAACTAAGATCATAATGTTAAACACTTAATATTTAACAGATTTATCTATCTTTCTTCTATCTACTCTCAAATATCAAAATAAAAACTGAAATGTTCTTACTTTTCCTAAAGATGTTATATTTTACATAACATTTGTACATAGGATTTTTCATTCGTTATTTTCTGTATAACGATATGGTCTAGTGGCTAAGATAAGAACTATTAAAGACCTAAAGTTACCGCTTCATATTAATATACTTACATACTATATATGTTTAATGTCTTGTGATTTATTCATATATTTTAAGATAATTGTAATATAACATAATAATGTTGTTTTAATAAATTATAGTACATTTGAATTTATACACAATACACTGAATTTAAAATCATACTTTTCGTTCTATAAATACTTATTATAATATATTATTATAATTTTTATTTATTTTGTAGATCTATTTTTAGTATTATTTTAAAATCTAATTTTTGGTCCTCTGGCCTATATTTTTTACTTGCAACATCCGATATGGTCTAGTGGCTAGGATACCTGGCTTTCACCCAGGAGGCTCGGGTTCGATTCCCGGTATCGGAAAACACTTTTTTTTTAATACTTGGGAGATTGTTAAATGAAGGAAAATGGCTTTATTAAGTAGCTATTCCTGATATTTCATGCAACAGTACGTCATTTAATTTGTTCTATTGTTCTCGGTAGACATCTGCAATAAGAATTTAGTTTTACATACTATACATATAATATTTTACTACACCTCGACATCACTACCACATATACCGCAAGATGTGGTGTTAAATATGAATGAATATCCTGGACTATCGTAATAAATCGATATTTCATAGCCAGTCACAATACGTCACAGCTCTCAATACTTCTTCTTTTCCTGACAAGCAATGTAACCGTGTTGTTGGAACATATCTGCATTTTCTGTAAATTTGTGTGACAGTCAACTTCCTCTCTTTTGAATTATGACCTGAAAACGCCAGGAAATAGTTCATTCATCAACATATAAGCTAATACATTCAAAACATCCCTAGCTGAATAAGACCACGAAGTTGTAAATATACATAATATTAAACATCATGTAACAGAAGAGCCACTGCCAATGTTTTATGTAGGGTGTTGTGCAAAGCAGTGTTCTTGGCCCATTGCTATATCTGTTGTATACAACTGACCTACCGACCTCAAGAAATATTACTGTTGCAACATATGCTGATGATACAGCGGTTTTATCATTAACCGAGGGTCCAATATCAGCCAGAAGAAACCTCTAACTTCATCTTAACAAATTGGAATTGTAGTTGAAAACGTGGCATATCAAAGCAAATGAGAGAAAATCTACCTATGTGACATTTACTCTTTGTAGAAGAACTTGCCCCTCAGTAAAATTGAATAATTATGAACTTCCATAAGCAGACAACGTTAAAAATCTGGAAATGCATTTTGATCGACGCTTGACATGGAAAAAATATATGGTAACAAAACGCAAACAACTTGGGCTCAAACTAATCGAAATGTATTGGCTGATAGGTCGTAAATATAAATAATCATTAGATAACAAGGTTTTGCTTTATAAGTCAAAACTTATGGTATTAAAATGTGGCGTACTACTAGCAAAGCTAACATAGCTATCCTCCAGATGTTCCAGAATTATGCGAGTCATCGTCGATGCCCCATATTACATCTCCAGCAAACTGATTCAGCGCGATATCCCCTTAGAACCTATAAGTGCTAGTGGATCCCAATGCAAGCGCCAAATAGTTAAATGTGCACGATGACAGTGAAATGCTCAAACGCAAACTACCATACGAACTGATTAATAGACACATAGAGCAAAATATAATACTTTCTAGAATAAGTTAGAATAATCTTTAAAATAAATTAGGATAGACTTTAGAGTAAGTTAGAATAGTATCTAGAATACATTTTAGATTATAAGTTTGTACAGCAGACCACTTACTGAGGCGATATTCTAAATATCAGGATAGTTGTATTGTATAACGGAAATCATATAATAGCACATATTGCCCACGGGCCGATTGTTGAAGTTCTAAGACATTAACTAAAAAGGCATCTAAGATGCCTGAAAGTTCTTTGAGAGTTTGAGCAGGATTTTTGTCGAATTACTCTTTATCTTCGAAATTTTGCTCGTCCAGAGTTGGTTTGTAATAGACATCCAAAATCTGCAGTTTCGAATCATTGAAACTATAACCGACAATTGGGATATGTCAAAACAATATAATCATAAGTTTCTATCGATTATAAAATATTGTAAAAATTGATTTTCTCTAAACTAATATTGACTGAAGGAGATATTATTTATATACACAATATTTTATGTCTTTATATAATATTAATATTCTAATATATTAGTATTAAAATATTTGGTATTCAATTGTTAACTAATAATAATATTAAAATATTTTCCCACTAAAAATATTCTCGCTTGTGGTGTTCTTTGTGGCTCTGAAGCACATAATAATATAATTATTAAAACTTTTAATATAGGAGATCGTCTTTTATATGTGACTATTCTTATGACTGTTATTTTATGTAGAGACATGTCAAAACAATCGAGTATAATAGTGAATTAATTTAATTAACATTAACATTGATAGTTCACATTTTCACCCATACATATCTCTCATAAATTTCATTCTAAATATATAAGGATGATGCCATAAGTTATATTACTAACTTCAACAAGAAAGGTATTTTTAGTTTCAATTTAAAAAAAAAATTGGCATTTCCACCTATATTTTAAAATCGCAGCGTCCGATATAAGCTAGGATACCTGGCTTTCACCCAGGAGGCTCGGGTTCGATTCCCGGTATCGGAAAATATTTTTGTCAATTTTAAAAAAGTACGTCAGTGTTTTTTCTTTTAATAATTTATACGTATATGTATTTTTTTTATAGTTACTTTAGTAATTTCAAGAAAATATCAATTGTGTCATAGGTCAACAATATTTATTGTTTCCAATAAGATTGCTATGTGTTAATTAAAATTAACTGTAGAAATGTATTTATTTATCAAAATAAATATTCAGTGGGTATTAAACTACTGAAAACATATAAACTTTACCTTAAAGTTCATCATGTGAATTTTGTGTGGTTTGTTATCGACATTTTGTGGTCATCTATATATATCGAAATACCGATATTTTTCTCTGCGGCCGGCATCACTAATGCACTCGACACATATTTTCTTCCTTTAAAACAGTAGGCACATATTTTGGTGTTGGTTCATTTCGGAGAGAATCGTTTCAAAGAACTTCCTTATAAAAATTTTAAACAAACTAACACTAGAGGCATTTCGTGGTTGCTATGGTTTAATACTTGTATTGAGTACAAAACTAATGAAAAACTGCATCCTACGGATCACCACTCTGAGAATATGTGTGATTTGCAAAAACGCCTCACTTGTTTAAAAAAAAAGAGATAGTCCAGATTATAGAAACTTCCGAGAAAGAACTCTTAGAAAAGTGTCTACCAAAATTATACAAATGAGACTTTAGAGAGCTGACGAATGCTTATAAGCTCAGAAGAATATGCAGGATTTGGAACGTATAAAATGTGGAAAGTATACGATTATCGCTTTTATTAATATTCGTTCTACCTTCGACTATAAGCACTGATTCTTATTTGATTTAGAAAGATGAACATGTTTCCTAAAAATTTATTAAAATCCTTAATGAATCTTACGATGATGCCAAGTGAGTAGTGCAACTTAATTTGTTCCATTCATTTGAAACTCGAGCTGATGTTCGCCAAGATGTTTTCGTTCGATAGCTTTTCAAGATAGCGGTCCATCCAATTATTTAAAAAGTATTTGAACAGTATAGATTCCTTAATTAAAATGATTTGCTAAAAACAACCGATAATCAATGATGCGGATGTTGATGCTTTGTGTACTCTTTATGAAGAAATTACCAAATTTAGATAAGCAATTGCTCACCTGCCATGTCCAATTTTAATGACATCCAGTTAGAAGGAGTGAATGCGTTCTAGCGCTAGGAATCAGTAATTCAGGACAAGAAAGTGGCATCTACGGTTACAATTACAACGAAAATCCCGCTCTTACGCATATTTATATTGTCAACAGTTCTGTATGGCTCGGAGATTTTTACTCTGAATAAATATAATGCTTAAGATATAACAATTAATGAACGTATTTTTAAAGATCAAATCTAAAGGCGCAGATTAAAATGTATTCAAATTACATATCTATTAAATGAAGGGGAAGGAATTCCTCAGATGTTTGTATGTTGTAGTTGATCATTAAGAGGAAAGACATGGAATAAGATCATCAAAATCTATTTCAAAATAGGAAACTGTACCTGATTTGTTGAAGTATATTTAAGATCCTGTAGCAGTAAAAACTGTTAGCTGTGATGGTGATATCTTAAACTCCACATTGCGAGGGTTGATCAGAAAAGATGTTTTACAATTATTTTGAAAAGCCTAAATATAGGCAAGATATATTTTCTAGATATAGATCTACTGCAAAAGATGAAATAATATTTTTACTTTAAGCTTAACATTTTAGTATAATATTTTATTGTAGCAGAAAATGAAGTGCAGTATTTATAACATGAGAAATATTATGTCATAAATACTGTAGCCACCCTTCATCATTTAACTTTGGTTTTTCAAGTCTTAGTTTCTAGGAAGCGTCAAACTATCACGTCATGTATCTATCATTCACACGAGTATCCAACATGGGTTTGGAACTTGGATAATAATTGGAAAGTAATTTACTGATATTGTCATTTATAAAAATATGTTTTAAATATCAAATATATATTGAAAGGGAATATTTATAAAGACTTTTTATGTTCAAAACATGAAAAATCATCCGATATGGTCTAGTGGTTAGGATACCTGGCTCTCACCCAGGAGGCTCGGGTTCGATTCCCGGTATCGAAAACCCTTTTGTTTTCACTAATTTGATTTCTCAAAATATAGATATTAATTTTGAGAATAATATTGTATGTTTTTTTTTGTTATACATTATCACAATAAATTTTAATCTATTGGCATTGCATTCCATTTTAATCCAAAATCTCAAGAACGCTAAATTTCGGTCCATTCTTAAAAGCTTAATGATCATAAATATTTTGGGGAATTTTGAAGATATTTGACAACTTGTCCCACCAGCTTCAATCCAAAATGAGGTTTATAGACTGATTTGAATACACAATCCGACGCATCAGACAGCTTTTTATCTCTTCTTGACTAGGACGAAATGAGAACAAAAATCTGCGCCTAGTTTAATATCAACATTTCATTTTTGCAGACTGAGATTGGCATTATTTTCAATGACATTTATGAAATGAATTGATAATGTATTAAAGGTTATATATTATTGGAATAATTGGTTTCAGTCTTCATAAGACTTTAATTGATAAAATGTAGTTCTCTACCACCCTCACAAATATTTTTCAACATTATAATATATCCGATATGGTCTAGTGGCTAGGATACCTGGCTTTCACCGAGGAGGCTCGGGTTCGATTCCCGGTATCTCGGAATCACCTTTTCTTCTAAAATTAATATTTTTAACAGTTTATGCTAGATTGATAGAAGTAATTTTACACTATTTAGTTTAACTATAGTTGATTATTGTTAATATATTACTACTAGTATTTTTCTTGATAGTAATTTATTCCATTGTATTATATATCCATCAATTTTTCATGAAATAAAAATAAGACAATCTTTATTACTGAATTATAAGGCAGACACTGTAAAACTTCTTATATAACTCATTATATTATTTACGTTTTGACGCTATATGATATCATTACATTTCTGCTATTAATATTACAGCTACAAGTATAAAAAAATATAATTTAGTCTTATAATCTAACTTAATACAATATATCTCTAATAATGATAAGTTTTCAACCCGAAAACAAAGCTAGAAGTATCCGATATGGTCTAGTGGCTAGGATACCTGGCTCTCACCCAGGAGGCTCGGGTTCGATTCCCGGTATCGGAATAACTTATTTTTCATTAAAATATAAAATTGCTTCATTTTAAATGCACTATTGAATAAAGTTACCGCTAGTTATTATTACTTTGAAGGTGTTTCATGTTGAGATCATAGTAAATTTTATAACAGATATTTTATAATCCACTTAGTATTCCTCTGTACTTTTTAATTTAATGTAATTATAGGAGCAGTTGACTCATCCATATAAATAAATTTTACATTAATTATATAAGATATTTAATATATTTTTCATTGTTTATTTGAATGGCTTTGCTTAATTGAGTATTTGCGATTTGATCTGACTTAACTGATATTAGTATATTGCAGTATAAATTAAACATATTATATATATTATATCTTTAATTATAAACAATTAACATATAGTCTGTTTAAATAATAGTTCTAAAATTACTTAGCATATCCGATATGGTCTAGTGGCTAGGATACCTGGCTTTCACCCAGGAGGCTCGGGTTCGATTCCCGGTATCGGAATTAGCTTTTTTGTATTAAATGAATTGTTTTGTGCTTATCATTAAACTGAATAATTTGAACGATAATCAGTCAGTTTTATTCTACATAATAACATTTCTGGATGAATTAGTTTCTAACATATTTAAAAGCCTCTGAGTTATTGAATTATGGAGTAAATTCTAGAGGAAAAATATATAAAACTATCTGTGGCACCTTATTTTAAAATTTTTAGTGTTAGTTATCCTATAATAATCAAGAAATAAAATTATTATAGACATCTATGGTTAATTGGACCGTTGTAAATGTATTGTTACGTTATTCGATTATTGTATTGTTCCTTGATTCAATGCAAAATTATGTGTATGTATGGCATTCAGGAATATATAGCATTCAAGTTTTTGTTTTAGTAATATACATATTTAAATATTCATACCTATTCCTATTTATTTTCTCTACAATTATTTGCAATTTATATTCATAATGTATCAGTCGAAGATAGACTCTTTAAATCTAAAAAGGGTAACGTATCTCTCAAATTTGCAAAACAACATAATTCCATCACTGTAGAACTTTGGGTCTATAATGTGTGCAGTCTATCAATGTCGTGAAGAAACACAAGACCTTTCCTATCACATATTTGCGATATTTTCCTAAATCATCTGTTTCAACGCCATCAATCATTGATACTAGAGAGTCTGTTTAAACAGCTCATGATGAAAAATTCGTTTTAAATGTCATCTAATGCTTCCATCCATTAGATTCAATGTGAACTATACTATCGCTCGGTTTTTTTTATTTCAATAACAATTCACAAATGAGTAGTCGGTTTTATGGAAATATTTTAAAATCATTTTATGATCGATTTTTATTTCCGCATCGATATTGCTTGATGAAATATTTGGGTCAACATTGATATTTTTTAGAATTTCATCATTCGTTCATTTTTCAACTATTTACCATCTAGAACGATGTTCATATTTAGAGCACATTTTTTAACATAAAATTTCCTAGACGTTAGAAAGCAAACCAATTTTGATACTGGTTTCTCCTTAAGCACTCATCGCCATAACACCAAATAATTTTCGATGACCCTGTGCGATACTTTTCCCTTTTTAGAAGTCTTAGTCTATTTTGAAAGCTTAATCACTTTTGATCGAGAACACAAATAATGATCATTCAATCATTCTCTATTATTTCATGTTATAAATATTGTTATAGATATGGTTTTTTGCCAATATTATATTTTTAATTTATATATTACTTAATTTATATGTAATAAATATTAAATTTAGCAGAAATTACTATTAATATTTCGTAATACTAACTTTGCTAGTTTTGTAACACTTTTTTTTGTACTTATATATAGAACAAATCAAAACTTCATTAGGAACTGATAGTGAAACTAAAAGTGTCTTTTTCTCTGAGTTAAAATATAGTTAAATAAAGTCTTATAACGAATAAAATAATACTTAAGGTAATTATTATAGAAAGAATAGTATACTAATATAGTATATAGTATATATTAATATAGCATATGAAGAGAGTTATACTTTAGTCATTCTGAAGCCCTTTTAATAGTAATAAAAGAAAACCTATGGTATTCTACTTCGTGTGTGATTGTGATTCATAAATTTATTATTTTTCAAACTATCAAAGACAGAGTCATATTTCTTTATCGTTTATGGCACAAAGTTTACTTTATTATATCAAATAATTTATGGCATAATAATAACTTATGTTTTCTCTATAAACCGAAAGAAAAAAAAGTGAAATATCCACCGCGAATAACTTTAATTTTTTCTTCGTCTACTTCACTGTAAGGCATTTGCTTAATCTCAGCTATAAAAAGTGCACGTATAAAACAGTGCTTGAACCGAAGGGTATAAATTTTACGATGATGTTATTCGGTAGGTTTGATGACAGGTTCGCCTTCAAAGCACCAATAAAGTCGGCCGTAAAAGACTTTACTGATGTAAATAAGTGTTAGCTTAAATTACTTAAGGAGGTGTTTTATTAACGATAAAAGTTCGGCGATTATAGACAAGTAGCGGTATGGATGTTTGATGTGTATTGTACAACTTAGACACTTTGTCAGTCGAGTCGCCGGCTTTTTAAGTAATAAACGAGAATATTTATGCGTATTTAACTGCTATAGAGGCGAAATGTATCATATTAATTTAATATCATGTGTACTACAATATACAATAGGGCGTTATTTATAAAGGGTCATTTAATAAGTTCTTTGTCCACTAAGAGATGCTATAAGGTCGAGAATAATGTGTTTTTAAGAAAGTCTTCGGTATCTTATTAAGCAGTTTAAGTAAAATTTGCTTAAAGTTCCATATTACAAGAATGTGTGGGCGCAATAGATGTTAAATTCGCACTAAAAAACACACTTAAAAACTAAAAAAACCTAAAATAATATAAAAAGGAAATGTGGATCGTTTCATTGTAATAGAAGGGTTGTACTACTATGACTGTGAATCAAGAAAAAAGGTTAAGAAGAGAGGTGAATCCAGTAGTTGAACCCGAACTAATCCGAAATAAAGTGAGGTTTAGGCATCGATTTTTCTTGGGATGCCAGAAGAATTTTGTTCCAAGATATCTAATAGGTTTTCAACTAGTTAGGTTTTACTACTAGTAGTACTAGTTTCTATTCGCTAGGACTGCGCATGCGCTCTTGTTCTAATCTAACCTGACAGTTTTCAAAACTCGCGTCCTTTTCTACCACGCCTTTCGTACCACAGTCTTAGTTGTGGTTAGATGTCATTTTTAGGTTAATTTTATATTAACATTTTGTCGATGTAATATAATTATTTCATAGGCAAAATTAGCAGCAGATAATGCGAAAATAAGTGTATAAGGTATGAATTATTAGTAGAATATTATCATTTTATAACACAAAAATAATTTTGTAGTTTGTTATGGAACAAAGGATTTTACATTTTTAGATTAATTTTCTATTTATATTTTTTGTTGAGGTCAAATAATTATTTCATACACAAAATTAGCGACAGATAATACGAAAATATTGGTATAAGGTATGAATTATTAGTAAAATATTATCATTTTACACACAACACACTAATTTTGTAGATTGTTATAATACAAAATTAACATAAAAATGACATCTAACCTTAACTAAGACTGTGGTAGAAAAGGACGCGAGTTGTGAAAACTATCACACTAGATCAGACAAGTGCGCATGTGCAGTCCTAGCCAATAGAAACTTGTATAGGAATGAATGGAGAGGTCTTTTACTGTCGTCTCTTTCCATCATTCAGTAATCTTTTGGTTTAGACGTGCCACCATAGACGGGCCAAGCTTCGTCAACAGGTAAACCCAGCGCCGATTCCTTTTGTCACTAGTATTTTCTATATTTTATATCGTCAGTAAATAACGGTCACATAATGTAAACACCATTGTTTCATTTCATTTTACCTCCATTCACTGAGCCATATACAAACCCTAAAGTTTGTTATTAACTATTTTGAACTTGTAATTATGTGTATGTATCATAGTTATCAATATCTATTGGTAAAAAGGCAGAAGAAGTATCAGTGTAAAAAACTACCAATAAATCTAAGCTAACACTTAAATTCGTGGTTTTTGATACTTCTTTACATGAAATACAGTATATGGAGACACTACTCATGGAAGATTCAAAATTCCAATTTCGATTTTGGTTACTTTTGTTGGTTGATTTTAATAAATTCCATTAAATTGAAAAAAAAACTATTAAATTCGAAGGTTTTAACACTTCTCTATATGAAATAACAATTTTACATTTATTACTATTAAGTTATTCATTACATGGAGACGCTAATCATGGAAGGCTCAAACATGCAGTTCCGATATTCGTTAGTTTTGCCATTTAATTTGAAAACATTTGATATTTATTATTTTAATATATATTGATATTTTTGATAATTATTATTCTTATTATATGGAGATAAACTTGCTATATCCTAGATGTCTGTGTTTTAGTTTCAACGCTTTAAAAATGGTGATTTAAAATCAATGACAAAAAATTATTTGAAGGAAACATTTCTGAGAACAACGAATTGCGAGACAAAGTTTTCATCATCGCAGTCCAATTGCTCTTCTGGTAAAAAAAATCTTCTCTGGTCTATTGTGATTGGCGGTAAAATGAAGGGTTTGCTATGATACTTAAAAGTGTAAAAAAGTATGGGTTAGTCCAGAAAAACCATCCACATAGACAACGAAGCGGAATATTCATGGTCATAAAGTCAATAAGGTTCAGTGAATTAGGAGTAGCTCAGATCTAAGTAAACTATTATATCAGATGTCAGTTGAACAAATTGAACGATATATTGTTACAAAAAAACCAGCAATAACGAGTAAGAAACCAGTCAACAAGTTTTATATTTTGTTTGTCACCTTGCATGACAACGCTTGGTCAGATATCTTGTGACTGTAGGAAATCTGCAGTAATAGTTTCATTCGATTTAATCATCTCGTCATACTTTGATGATCATGAAGTTACCATTTCGGTGTGGATGTGGATGGTTTTCTTGACTAACCCATAACTTTTTATGCTTGGGATAATCGTAGAAGACCTATTTTTCATCGGCAGCCATAATAAATACCAGATAGCTCTTTTTTGCCCCGAAAGCAATTGAACTGCGATGTTAAAACTTTTCGGAATGTCATTTTTAGTTATTTTGTGTGGCAGCTATTTTCTCTCCATTTCGATTTTATATAGCACATATAAATATCCAGAAACAACTGATTTACATATATGTTGTTGATAAAATAGAGCAGCATCACTATAAGTATATAAAAGCGTCTGATGGACTTGGACAATAAGTTTCTTCAAATAAAACAACAAGAATATAATATTTGAAATTTTTTTAAAGTGTTCCATTATTACTATCAGTATACACTGAATCACCCAATAATATTAAATGGGGAAATATTATTTTATATAAAGGGAGGTTAAAACCATCAACAACCATTTAACAATTAAGATGCAAGTATTTTGTATTGTATTAAAACGTTATTATTCATTTGGACTAATTCATGAGAATGATTTTTTTGTGTTTTTAATAAACTTGATTAGTTAGGAATATATTTTTTAATTTTTGGCTTTATATAAGGTAATTATCTACGACTTTCAATCTAAAAAATGTATTAAATGTAACTAAGAAAAATTCTAAATGAAAAACGCATAGTTTTTAGGAAACATATTTTCTTCGTTTGAAAGTCCATTTACAAGTAAAGCAGTTTTCAAGAAAGTACAGAAATTCCACCCTCAGGAAAATATTAAATGCAAATATAAAAAATATTTAAGTACTTTTAGTTAAAATACAATTTTTATTTCTAATATTTTATCAAATATGTATGCAAAATTGCCAGGTTGATCAATTATTATTGGTAACAGTTATACTGATTTTGATAGAAATACCGAAAATTAGATGTCAGACAAGAACTAAAACTAGAAAAATATTCAGTTAGAAAGAGAAGTTGGCTGGATTGGTGTGGCTGCCGATTTGGAACCAACTAGACAACAACATTTGTAAATCAATCAACAACATTCAAAAAGCAGATGGAACCTTTGTAATACGATGAGCATCTCAAACAATGAGTGAAATCATTTAGCTGTCTAATCATGGCCTTCCACAAGATTTAGCATCCACCAGCAATTTCCTGATGATCAGCCAAGAATAGACGCGATTAGACAATAGAATTGTAAACGGCAATAAAATCATTAAAGTAAAGTAAGACAGCTGGACTCGACCAAGTCACGACAGAAATGAGCAAGGCCGCTGGAGAAACGTTTTAACAACGGCTTCACGTAAGATAACGTAGAGAAATTTAGCAATGACATCACCATCAGCATGAAACAAAGCGATAACTGCTCGTATACCGAAAAAAGACAATCATCAATTCTTTTGAATAACTTGTAATTCATTGAGTTGTTTCGGGCTAATCTACAATTTATTTTTACAATAAGCTTCTCCATCGATTCTTTCCACATGCTCTTTGAGATTCTTTTGATTTTCTGAGTAACAGCGGGTATCTGAAGGTCTCGGTGTTCCTTCAATATCTGGGTGTATATCTGATACCTTTTATTAACTTTCAGACTAGGACTCGAACTTCAACTCCTAGGGATCTCTTAGATGCCTTTTAGGAAAATTATTATTTTATTTATATTAGTTTTCGCAGAACATAGCCGCAACTTGATTTCATAGGTCTATATCGGCTTTAGAAATTTGCTTATACAACAGGAACTTATTGTGTTACGAAATTATCTGATTATATGATAACAGTTTGAGTGCAGTTTATGTAGAAGAAACCGTGCGTGTTTTATTGAATTAAAATTATTTATAGCGATAGACCTTAAGTCAAACTAACTAAAACACGAAATAAAATTGATAACGACGGGAAGAGTAATTTTTATTATCCGAAATATCCTGCAGATTCGTCAACGAAAGAGAAAAAACCGCCACCAGAAACGGCGTGAATGCAGGAAGAAAAATCGTTTTGTTCCCGTGTGTCAGACGAGGGGTGCAGAGGCCAGGAAAAACTCCCCAGGCCGCGTTACTAAGTGAGCTGTCACGAAACCGCTCAGGCACCGCCGCCGTGCCGCCGCCGACGTCGGCCCGGATCAACAGTTTATTCAATCCGAACAGCTTTTGCACGAGATTATGGGGCAAGTCCGCCACGAGCAACAGGCCGCGAAAATAAACCAAACAAGACGGCAGATTTGCGTTTGAGTGACTGTCTGCCTCCATTAATAAACGTTTTGGAGTTGATGCTTTATTCCGCGTCACTGATAAATGACTTATTTATCATTTTTAAAGATGATTTTTAATAGTTGCTATCGATCATGATTAATTTATATTGATAATTTTATATTAATCAACTGAAATAATTTTAAATATCGAGGCTGCTAGAATTTTTTAGATATGTTAATCAATTAGTAGTGTTATTACACCAGTGATTGCTAATATAGGTAGGTAATTAAATATCATTAGTACAAAAAGAGTACTGAGTAAAAAGTAGTTCCGTTTCTTGTTGAAAAAAAAATTGAACATTTAATGCGATAGAACAAAAAGTCCTGTTTTGATTAAAATATTCTTCATTGACATTACCGCCTTTTAGTGAGCATACTATGTCGAAAACTGTACCTGGACCAATGTTTCATCCTTTGATGGTATTTAAGAAATCAACCAATTTTTGATATCCCAAGTTTCTCGGTAATATTATTTTACTAACATTAACTTCAATAATGTACAAGTTATATTTCATCAAATTAGCTTTGTTATAGATTTATAATTTATTGAAAATATTGAGCCACAAATGTGAGGCACAAAGCCTGAAAACTGATTAATGTTTTATATCAAAGAAGAAAAACTGCTGAAACTCATCGTTTGATAGTAGAAACTCACTGTGAGCATACTCTGACCATAAGAACATGTGAAATGTGGTTTCGGCAATTCAAATATGCTGATGTTCAAGACAAGGAATATTCTGGTAGGTTAAAAGCATCTGAAGATGCGCAATTGTAGGAGTTATTCGATGAAGACCCAACATATACCCAAAAACAATTGCGAAAAAATTTTAATGTTATCCGAGTGGTAATTTGTGCACTATTACAAGCGATCGAGAAAACCAAAACGTTGGTTAGATCGCTTCGTGCATTAAATGACAGGCAATCAGAAAAAAAATCGGCAATAAAATATTATCAGCTGTAAAGAATAATAACGGGTGAAGAAAATTCTTGCAAGATCATGATTTCTGGCATCGTATATTACGAACTAGTGAAACTATTGAACTAGTGAACTAGTGATTTATAAAAAGTTGATTTTGCATGATAGCAACATACGGCCTTATATAGTAAAACCAGTCCAAGAAGTGTTAAAATCTCTTGGATGGCAAGATTTATCGCACCCACCGTACTCTTCAGATCTGGCTCCACCCAACTATCATGTTCTCGTATCGACGGAAGACGCCCTTGTAGGACAGCACTTAATCGATTTCAAAAAAGTTAAAAAATGGATCGATGAATGGTTTAGCTTAAAGGAAAAACTGTTCTTTTGGAATGGAATTCATAACTTGCCTGAGAGGTAAATAAAAAATATAGAATAAAATGTCCAATACCTTGAATACATACAATGCATCTGCCCATATTAAATAACATGTGTTATTTAGAGAAACATTCAACAAACTTTTTTCCTTCCGATTGTAATATACCTCTATAGTAACTTTTTTTACTTATATTAGCTTTACTATACGCTTTTAAAGAGATCGATTTATTTCGTTACTTAGATCTCGACTATAAAAGAAAAAAATTGGTGATGCTGATATAAAGCCATTAATACTTAAAAATTATACTGTTGGCAGATCTGATATTTTACTATATAAATTCTTAGTTCCGATAATTCTGTTATAATTTACTCATACAAATTTATTTCTTGAAACGGCAAAGACTTATTGGTACACATAATAATTACCTATAATACTAAGCTCTAGATGATATTTATAATATATGTTAATTCATTCTTAAGTGTCAAAAATTAGTCATTATTAACATAATTCGAAGACGCTTTTTATATCTTATGAACGCGATCTTGTACCATTTAATTTTCATGGTAGAAAAACTAAAAATTGTACAAGAATTGATAAATTTTTATGTAATAATTGAAATGCTATATCTTCTCTTATAATAAATTAAAATAATCTGTGATGAATTAATGTGAAATTATTCTTCAGAGAGAAGTAAAAGAAAATAATTGAAATTGAAAGCGAAAGCAATTAAACCACGCTAACTTTGAAAATAAATAACAGTAAATAAAAACTGTCGACATATAATTTCTTACGAATTATTTTGTTTTTAGTATAACTACGGTTTTAGAACTAGCGAACAACTGCTAGTTGATCATATTAAAGTTTTTAAAAATATTTAGGGATCTCTCTTACCAACTTGGTGTTAAGACTGTTATACCCGCCGCATACCTGTTATGTTAAGAAGTTATACCATTTTCTTAAGGACAAGTGTATTATAAACATACATTTTCAACCTTCCCCTAATAGAACTAGAACTTGCGATTAAAGTAACAGTAGGAGAACGGTTCTATTACCTTGTGTGCCACTGGCATCACAACTAAGCTAGTGGTTTGGAGTCTTAATGAAGTCTGAAGTTATAATTTAACACCAATTATAGGTGGAAGTGTCAATAATTAATAAATTATGTTATTTTGAACTAATGCATATAATTGTTAATTAATTAGAAATTATTCCTGTTATACCTATTTGTTCAATCACTTCTCCATCAATTTTCAGGCCACTCCTTTTCAGTCCATTATTTCTCCTTTAACAAACATACCGAATAGGTATATAAATTATTATTCAGTACAAATGGTTAAATATGCGCATACCGGTATCCTTCAGGATCGGCAAGGAAATATATTTTGTTACAAATTCATTTTAGAATTGATTATAAATTGGCAGCGGAGCCTTGTAAGACTTAGTATGCAGTTGATAGAGAGTGACAGAAATCGCCAGGCTCTTCCGTGATAAGATTAAAGTGACACTTTTCATACCTTATAAACGCGATCTTGTACCATTTAATGTTCATAGTAAGAAAATTAAAAATTGTACAAGAATTGATACATTTCATGTAATTATTCAAATGTTATCTTCTCTATATAAATATAATCTTCTCTTATTATAAATGAAATTAATTTGTGATGAATTAATGCGAAATTGTTCGAACCAATTGATCGGAGGAACACCAGTAACGTTTGGTCGATAATGCTGAAATGCTAAAAAACCAAAATGGATAGACCTATTCATAGAATCGAAACCAAATTAATTATACGATACCACCAATACGATATAACTCTTTTACTGTAAATATGGGAAAATGTATATACGAGGGTGGTTCAAATATGATGAAGACAAACGCTGTAGATGCCGCGCATGTATGCTTTGAAGGTAGTGGATTGAGTATGTGATAGCTGAATCCCTTACGAACAGTGTGGCATAGTTTTCGTCGGGAGTGCGGTTTCAATTGCGTGCTATCACCATGAGTGAACGTCAAGGGCTGAGCGCTTAAGTGGCCCAACGCATTAAAGTATGGCCGCGTAATTCTCGTGAATGAGCCGCATGATCGTCGATCGCTAACCAGCATCACACCAGACAATATTCGCATCAAACTCGGCATTAGTATTGCTGGTGTAGAATCTATCATCAACGAACAGCTTCAATTGACTGATGCGAGACGAGGCGGAGGGGGACGGTTTTTTTTAACGCGAATCTTCACTACAGACGAGACATGGGTACTCTCTTATACTCCTGAAAGCAAGATGTCGTCTAAAGAGTGGAGGAAGAAGGAGGAAGGGGCGCCAGTCAAATCGAAGACAAACAGGTCCGCGGATATCGCTCGAAACGGAGGAGCATTACAGCACGAAGGATAACGCTCGCCCTCGTACTGAAACACCCGAATAGATATATAACTTATTATTCAGTAGAAATGATTAAATATACACATACCGGTATCATTCAAGATCGGCAAGGAAATATATTTTGTTACGTTAATTTTAAAATTGATTATAAATTGGCTGCGGAGCCTTGTAAGAGTTAATTGGCATGCGGTTGATAGAGAGTGGCAGAAATCGACAGGCTATTTTAGGATAATATTAAAGTGAGCTGGAATTTGCGAAAACGCCTAGTTTGAGGTAAGCTCTTACAGCCGTCGCTATACGAAGATCATACTGTTTTATAGTATAATATTGTTCTAGAGTTTAATCTCTCGCTCATGTAACATACATGTATGACTTTGAGGTAGGATGAAACGGAATGCGGTTGTGTTATGAAGGGGACGAAGAAAAAGGGAAAAAAGGTAGTATGTCTAATGGTAAGAAGATAATGACAAGGGCTTCATTTATACGAATATTACATCGAAGACTGAGATTGGAAGGAGCAAGGTAATAAGTTTATGTTAAGAACGAATAGTGTAAGATATCTAGAGATAAAAGTTTGCTATATGTTACAATAATTTTAAACCCCCGTTGTCCTCTGTGTCACCGTTCAACAAGTTGGCTCTTTTTTTCGTCTGCAAGTTTTTTTTTTGTTACTTTACACTCTCCACGTTTCATAACTTGTGCAATCGGTTGTGCAATGTATCCACGGGGTATCATAAAGCTGTTCTCAATTGAATGTTTTCAATCAAAACATAATAAAATTAATTGTCAAGATAAGAAGGCAAGTTGATGTTGTATAGGTGATCGTCCCGCTGTTACTCGAAGTATTCATTACTCTAATTAGGTGAAGTACCGGCAAAAGTATAACAGGTGACACTGTAAAGTCACAACACGTAGTTTGAAGTGGCTTAAAGATCGCTATATATAAACTATTCTAATTACGAAATATTCACATTTTAAAAAACATTCCTAGTCCGAATCCAACCATCCCAATTCAAGGTGTAGTAAAAGGAGAAATTATGTAGCTGTAAACTGACATAGTATAATGGAATAAGTCGTTTCTTAGCTATAGACTATTAAAATTTGGTGTCATTTGAGAAACTATTCCATATAGATAGTACAAAGCAAACTGGTGGATTTAGATACCGGAGATATTTAGAAATAATTTTATTACAATTATAAGTTGACTAGACTGTACAAGGACCACGTATGTCCATTGGATCGTTTCTGTAGGGAGGAGGTGTCGAAGTCTGTGTATTTAATGAAACGAGGTCATATATTTATATTAAGTCTAAATGGTGTAATAAGTGAGACGTCTAGAGATAGGGGTTTAGTTTATATTAGAATAAATTTAAATCCTCAATGTCGTTTTGTACCTTTGTTCGTTAAATTTCTTTCTATATATAAAGCAATGTAGATTTTGAAACAAAACAAGCATCTCGCTTGTTTAAACTTTAGTGTTTCGGTGAAAGGAAGTAAAACGAAATGAAACAGTGGTGTTTACATTATGCGACCATTATTTATTAACGATGTAAAATAAAATGTGAAAAATACTACTGATAAAAAGGCTCGGCGCTGGGTTGACGAGGCTTGAGCAGTCGATGGTGGCACGTCTGAACTTAACGCTGGTCAGATAAATGATTGAAAGTACCCTTCAATTACATCGCAGATAAACGTCTCGGGATTGCCAGATAATCGTTATCATTTCATAGTTGGCGCTACTAGCACCCCCCTCCCCCTGTTCAGCATCTGGGATTATATTTATGGATATTTTGTAAACAGTTATTATTCCACGATGTGAAATTCGACATGTCTCAAAGTCGCTACAAAACCATTCATATTTCATATATTCATATTTCATTGTATAAATTTATTGGTTTAATGAAACCAATTTAAGGATACATAATGCGTAAATTTATCAGAAAACTCAATTATATAAACAATAGATTCTGAAATGAAAATTACTTAATAAATTCAAATTTAAATAGATACCGTAAGGTATCCCACTCGCGAACACTTTAAATAAATGAAACAGAGATCAAACCGTGCCGGCGCGAGATTCCAAGCCGTTCGATTTCTAACAATAACGTCTGCGAAATCCCCCAGCGCCGGCACCTACGCCCGACCACTATAAATACCTCTTCAGCGGAGCGATTCTATTTCCTTTGACATGTTTAAACCGGCTCGGTCAGGTTTCAATCACAATTCACCTCCGGTCCAAATCCCGGCCGGTAATCCTCGGCCCCGACTACCCGAAATAAGTCTTCATCTCTCCGCGCTTACGCCGTGATTTGTATCTGTTGATGCGTTTGAAGTTTAGGGCCAGATTTAAGGGATTTTCCGTTTGGGGGGCGGCTGATGAGAAAGAAAGGCGGGAGCGGGCGTTACGCGCCGAGTTACGATTCCTCCGACGTTTTTCGAATGAAGTTTTATTATAACGGCAACGACTGACTCCGAGTTGTAAAAGAGATTCCTATCTGGAACGAGAGGCAACTGAACTAGTCTATAAGTAATTAGTTTCCTTTCATCAGCATACAGAACCGTTCAAGATTTACTGGAAGGTACAATTGCTTTTTCCAACAATAAATATTTATGTTACTTGCTGTTAAATTAATTAAGTTCTTATAGAGCATTTTTACTGAACAGAATGAACGATATTTTGTTGTGTAACCTTAATATGTAGTCACTCGTAATTTGTGTAGTAAACGTAAGTCGCTCCAGATGTACTAATGAATTTCAAAATTTGTCATTTCTCAAAAGATATTTATAATGATGGTGTACTCATATCCATCACGGAATTGGATCATGCTTTACATGTGAAAACTAGAGAAACAAAACAAAGACTACTATAATTACATTTCTGATTTTCTATGTTTTTATGTGAATGTTGAGATATCTAATTTGACTGTGTTTTCATTATAGTATGTCCTCATGTATTAGTTGAAATCGTTCGCTTTAACAGGGAAGCAGATTTAACGAATATTTTCTAATTCCTTGCAGTTTTGTGATATCGAAGTCGTTGTAGTTTGTTTTTAAATAACTTAAAAACTATGAATATATCTCAGAGAGCCCATCGGTGCTTACCTAGTCTCTATAGTAATAATGTTCATATATTAACACTGCTATTTTATATTTCAGTTAAATACAATCCGCTGCATTACAAGATTAAATGGGCTTGACCCTTCTGAATCTGTGTTCTAAGCGAGTGTTCTCTAAGAGTTGTAAGACTTCAGTATTAACAAGAGAATCAAGTCTATCCTCGTACCTCTTTGCAATTCTCTTGATTTTCTGAGTAACGGTCGGTATCTGAACGTATCGCTGTAAGTAATCATTTTTATAGCGATATTCTTCCAATTAACTAATGCAGTTTTATATATTTCAGATAGAATTATTTTTTCTTCTTATTAATGAGCTCCTTCCAGCAGAGTTTCGCACCCAGATACATCGCGAAATTTTTAATGGTGTTGCTAGATGAGATGGCAGTTTTATTCACTGTTACTCTTGTATCCATAACTTGACCCACGCTTGAATCCAGCAATATATAACATAGTGTTATTCGTCAGTTGTAATTTTCTGATTGCTGCGTCACTGTCCTCTCCAGTAATAGGTGTCGCGCTTTTATTAACAAATATATCCATGGTGATATTCTTCATTCACATCACCTAGGAGTACGATGTATTGCTTTGGTAAGATTTTCTGAATATTGTGGATAAGTTGCGCATATTAGATCTTGTCAACGACTTGAGTTACATCTTAGAATATAGCTGAGCAGACTTTTTGTTTTCATAGGTTTTTCAATGATGTCTGTGATTCTATGAATCTCATTAATTGTTGAAAGTCTGTTCATAAAACCAAACTGAATCTCATAAGTAAATTCCACACAAGCCAGTAGATTAGCGACTATACAGTATGTTTACTTACAGATGGATCTCCTGTGTATCTCCCGTGCAAATTATAATAGTTATATTGCTAAATCTAATGATGAGCTTGATTAAAAAAATTAATATCTGACTACTACTAGCTTAACAGGTCTTAGTGTATATATTATTTAAACTTGATGATGTATATATGCAAGGTTTGTTAATTCACGGCAGTATTCGTATATTTATATATAGTGATATATATGTAAGGTTGAGGAATCCTTGAGCATTAGCATGACAAACTCATAAAATATATTGGACGATCATCTGGTAGTATAATTTTATATATAATATTTTCCCTCTTAATTTGACAAATGGTCAAAACCTGGCTCCAAATATCCAAAAATTTGTTCAGGCTGCATCAAAATCTGTGCCTACCTAACTGTGGTCCCCTAAGATAAGCTAAACTCAACAATTTGACTGGTATACAAACATTTGCTCGCCAGAAGTCTTCCAAAAAGCTCGGAAAAAATTGATGAGGAGAAATATTTGTCATGACAAGGCACTCATAGTCTCATAGACTTAAATAATGAATTTTTTGAATATCGAATTCATAGGTCATCGGTTGTCCTGATTTGGCTCGTAATGACACATTTTGTATTACATTAAGTATTCTATTTCTTTAAGCTTATCGTTCTATGCATATCAACTTATTAGGTTTGTAATTATAAAGAGAAAAACTCTAATACCAGCACCAGAGTTTATTAATAAGCATTCAACAATTGATCGCATGCGTAGAATAACACATGCCATTAAAAACGCTTGGGAATATAAAAGTGCGTTACGCTATATTCTTAAATGTACCACAAGAGTGTGCTATGGTTTGGTACGACAGTCTAATTTATGTATTACAGAAAACACACTGAACTATTAAAATCTTACATCATAGCCAGAATGCTTAGAAAAAAGCATACACTAAAATAAACAAAGCTAGGAGTTGTACCAGAAGGCAGTATATTGGGGCCAATTCTTTACCTACTTTACATATGTGGTATGCCACAAATGGAAAATATTACGATGGCATGTTGCTGAGGGTACTGCCATTCCTGTTGTCAGAGGCAATAGCGAAATAGACATCTGTAAAAAGTAAATAAATACAGGCCAATAACAATAAAAAGAATTGGACTCAAACCTGAAAAATAAAAATTAACCAAAGTAAATTTATGCATGTGCAGTTGTTCTAAAATCAGGCTGTGCAAACACCAATAACATTAAATAACATTATCATTCCTTATAATACATCATGTTAGACAAAAAGCAAAACCATTTAAAATCAAAATAAAACAACAATACCGGTTAGTTGAAAGACACTCTCTACGTGATCTAATATCAAAGAGATTGATTTATCAGACAATCATAAAGCCAATTTAGGCCTATGGGGTGCAAATAGTTGGTTACAATAAAAATTTAAATCAACTAGTCATCCAACGCTGTCAAAACAAAATTATTCGATTAATTACCAATGCTTATCGCTACGTAGCTAACTGCACGATGACTGGAAATTAAATGGATTTACGAAGTTATACAAGATTTCGCCTTAAAACACGAAAGATTACTAAATTATACTAAGGTGGAAGCAATACAACTACTGGACAACGCGTTGGATATTAGAAGATTGAAGCGAACCAAACCATACGAACTTACATAAAGTGTACACCTTTTGTGCAACCGATAGCTTAAGTTATTATAATTTTAAAATTGAGGAATACATATTGATGTATTTATCTCGTACTCGTCTTGCCTGTGAATAAATCCAAGTACAAATGAAATGTAGTAATAATTAATTTATAATTAAGATTGTGCTAAGCATATCTAATAAAAATGTTATCAAAAAAAGTCCTTATAACAAGAACACTAAGTATTTAGGAAGTTCTCTTGATGTAAAACTTCCGGGAAGGAACATTGTTAAACGTTAATTGAAAGAGAGTCACAATTACTATTATACAAGCAAATTTTAAAACCTATAGAGACCTACATACTTCTATTATATGTAAATGTAATAAAGGTTGCCTAGAAGGAAGTTATCAGAAACACAGTAAATGCACCCAAAGACTCCAGGACTGATTATTTACACCGACATGTTCAGATACAAATTGTCATTCAGGAAATCAAAGTAATCTCAATGAGATATATCCTGGAGACTGTCCAATATCATGTTAATATAAACACCAGACATATATACTCAAAAGAATCAAACTATTTGATCTTGTGTAGTATAGTGTAGTGTACTGAGGTATATTTAATAGAAAAGACTAATACATAATAAATATTTTAATATATAAAATTTATTAGGATAGAGATTAAGTAAGACAGATATCTGCCATAAAGACTTCCGAGATTTAGGCTATTGTATAATTTTTAGGCTAATATATAAATAATTTTTTGAACATTAGGCATTAGAAAGATTTATTTAAAATATTTGTTGATGTATTTTTGTGAGGATATACTTTTCCGAGAGATCGATTATTTTATATCATAAACATTCTTGTAAATACCTGACTTTTGTATTGTTAGTATAATAATTTACATTATATTTGTCTTGTATTTAGTCAAATTACCGAATGCTTGTTGGCTCCTTAACCTTCGATCCTTGAACGGCCGGCGTAAAAGCGGGACGCGCTTTTAGATCTGCGGAAATCGCTCACCGGCACCTGATCTCCTAAAAGCCGGCCGTCGCTTCCGTCACTCAAGCTCCGCTTTATCATAATTAGTGGCCCATTAACCGCCAAAAAAGACGGGGGGGTCCGACCGGTACCGTAAGAGCCCGTGTTTACGGTGGCGCTAATGACGTTACGTCAAATTACGTCAAACAATTAACGGTAAGTATGTGCCGGTTCGCCGGCAAGAAGTAGGCAAATGTCGGCCGTCAGGAACGTTTAGGCCGTGCCGTCGAGCGTCAATAATTGAACAGGAGAATTGCGGCTTCTGCACGGGAAATAGTCCGGGATACTCAATCGGCAGTGGGTTTTCTGCACCAGCGGTAATCAGGGTAAGATATCCAACAGTGATTTAAATGATTGTCCAGCAAATGATAATAAATTATATTTTTTAATTATTATCGTGCAGTTTCTCGTTAACTAGCTTTAAGCGTTGGTAATTAATCGAAAAACTTTGTTTTGGAAGTGTTGGATTACTACTCGATTTGATGTTTTAGTGCCACCCCATATTTGTACCCCATAAGTATTGTCAAGTTGGGTGTATCTTTCGATTAACCAATTAGGAAATTTAGCCAATTACGCATTCCTCAAGTGGTATAATTAGTTTTTGCCTTTTGGCCGCTGCGTAAAGTTGGCACGGACAAATTTAGAGCTATTAAGCTGTGTTTTCTAGCTTCCAGCCGATTTTTTGGATCTTTTTGATTGCTATTTGTAAGGTTTCTTTAGATCTAAGTTGTCCTTCATTATAATGGCTGATTCATTATAATAATATAATTTCACATCAAATGCTCCAAGTAATTATTCTTTTCTTGTTGGAATATTGGCAGCGTAAAGCATATAGAGAAGTGGTCTCAAGGATTATAAAAATATTTAGACAATTTTGCAGATGTTAAATATAAATAATCTAACAATCATAATAACTAATATTACTAATATATGACTAATAATTAATGATAAATAAGTGATAATTACAAACAATTCGAAAAAACTTTCAGAAAGTCTAAGTCCAATATTTTTCATAATAGGGATGATATATAATAAAGAATAAAGAATCAGATAGAAAAGACATGAATGCATGTAGGATATTTTGCTAAAATTGTAATAACAAATGATAGTCTAGGTTAGTATAGAAAAACGTAAGAAGATGAACCATAAGACAAAAATTATGGTATGATATCCAGTAGAGATCCAGAAAAAAGAGTGAGGATAGAACAAGTAAATATATTTAAATATCTGGGGAAAGGGAAAATTATGATAAAATTTGAAGAACTTTCGAATTTATACTTATACGCAAACAAATAAACAAAAATTATAATATACGAAACGATTAATCGACCATTTCTAGAGTTCAGCTGTCAGACATTGGTATTACAAAATCAGCGTAGCGCATATGAAATATCTCATAAGTGCTAGATGAGGTTAGAAGATGAACAGGATGAGAAATATTGAAATCAACATAGAGAATAGATCAACACAGAATTAGTCAGCAAAATACAGCAAAAAGAGGAAAAACCTAACCGAAGCAAGGATATTGTGCAAAAGCAAAACAGAATGTGCGGAATTTGTGAAAACAGGTACAAATTTTTTCTCAGTTTAGAACGCCATCAACCTCTTCAAATGAAGTTAACATCACTGAAGTAAAGGTAATAGGGAAAAACAAATTCATGGATAAAAGTAAGATTTGTGGGAAAATTGTATGAGAAATCTCTTGAATGTTGTATCGTAACAGAGCAACATTTCAAACTCAGTTGTCAATTTAGGCAAGACTTATCAGGATTTGAAAATTAATGTTAAAGGAATTAATTAGGATATAAAAAAGCCTGAATTACTAACGTAACTGGGATAAGTTTAGGTTAACTTTAGGAGATTATCCAAATATGATATCCTGTTTAAAGTTATTAAATAATATAACAGTATCTACATTTCATCAAATATTATTTATTTGGTATACGACACCTAATATTAAAGCCAATTTACTTTATTTAATTTAAAAGGAAATGCTCATTAGATAATGAAGAAAAAAGCATAATTTCGATACCAGAAATCAATCAACAGAAATATTAATAATAATATATTAATAATAATCAACTATAATTAAACTAAATAGAGCAAAATTATTTCCACTGGTTTAGTGTGTATTGTTAAAAATATTAATTTTAGAGAAAAAAAGTTATTCCGATACCGGGAATCGAACCCGAGCCTCCTGGGTGAAAGCCAGGTATCCTAGCCACTAGACCATATCGGATGATGCTTAAATATTGCAGCCATTGGTATCCTCATTGTAATAAGAATAGTTATTTTAAAAATAACTTATATTTTTAAGTGACAAATAATAGACATTAAATTATTTTCCTTGGTTATTTTTAACTAGTTGATAATGTCTATCGATAGAAAAATAACATGATGTAAAATCTATGTAAATATCATGGTGGTATCAGTACGGAAAAATATTAAAATTTTGGAAATAAGTAACCTCTTAGCGTTTTATATAAAAATTGCTACAATTTCTATTTCTTATATGGTCTGTAGTCTTCTATATTATAATGTTAACGGGGCCATAATATTATATAAACTCAAAAAATGTATGTAATTAATACCTTTAATGGCATTTTATATGGAATTGTTTTTTTATATTTTAAAGGCTCCTTTTTACCAACGATGGTTTATCTGTACTGGACCTACTGTTTAACGTTAGCACCTAACCGCGGTCTTCGGCAATAAACTTACCGATTGGCGGGTGCCAACTTAGAAATCATCTCAGAAGATATATCCAGCCTAGTTACTGGCGTGACTGGGATCATTTTCCTTGTCGGATTTTGCACTCGCAGCAGGATTCGAACCCGCAAATATCGCCAAAGTAGAAGGACCGTCTTGTCGCTTTTACCACTGCGCCAACCAAGCCGACATATTAAATTGTTACCGAAATAAAATCTACCCATGTACTCTGCGAGAAGAACATGCCCACCAGTAAATATCAATAATTGTCAACTTCTCCACGTCGAGAATACTAAATATCTTAGTATGCATCTAGACAGATTCCTAATTTGAAAGAAGCACATACTCACTAAACGAAAACAACTAGGACTTAAACTATATCAAATGTACTGGCTTAACTTATTGCCTAAACTAAAACGTTTAACACCATCCGATCTGGTTATAAGACATATATAGACTATACTACTAATGAACTATAAATATCCTTTTTAATGACTATTGACCATTGGCGCAAATAACTTGTGGTCTAGCTCCTTTTACTGTCCCTTGACGCTTATACTAGTTGATGCGGCTCGTCTGCCCCTTTGCGGGGCAGCCCGGACTCCCCTCTCGTCCTGTTCTTTACGGCCAAGTACTCGATCTCAGGTGTGCACGTGCTATTAGCGCCATCTACAGCTGCTCATCATTTAAATTATTTACCAGTTTATTATGTAGGTGGATTGTTGTGATGGCATCACTACTTTTACAATACCCACTTTTAAACTTTGTTGCGTTTTATGAAGACTACGTCCACGCATAATGGGGCTGAGTCATAAAAATTCTTACCGCAATTCAAAATAAATTTTTCCACTCCATCCGATTACAAGATAAATCTCTTGGGTTTATCGTTTAGATGATTGGCTATTTGTGCCGCATTAGGAATCAGTAACAACTATTTTGTAGGAGTTTAAATGGCTACAAATGAATATCTTCGTTTAATGTTTATCTGAATATTAATTAGAATGTGGGATGGTTTACATTTATATTATACTAAAACAGAAATAGTTATTTTATTTATACTTCTAATTTTTTATTTTGATATAGTGTTTGAATGACATATATACAAAGGCTCTTTATTCTGCAACTGGTATATTTGAATCAACATATAAGCATCATTTACAAGGTATTTGTAGTAAGTTAAAAAAAGGAAAGAATGTAAATGAAAATGAACAAGAAATTAAATCGGAATATGCTAGCTTAACGTCTATTTAAGAATGGATTAGTAAATATTAATACTATTCCTTTTAACATGCTACTGTTACAATAAAAGAAAACATTTTATATTGCTGTTGGTAAGTATTCAGTATCATGTTAGTTTTACTTATAACAAAGAAATAACAGCTGTAACTGATAATGATAGCTGGCTGAACTCTATAAAATTTTTGACGGTTATATATGATCGGGATTTCAGTAAAATCAAAAAGCTGTTCTCTATTAAATTCATTTAATTAACTAGAATCCACCTGTTTATCCTTTTAGAGAAAGAGCGGATCAAGAACAGAGGACAGGCGGACGTTGGATTGACAATAGTTCCGTAGTTGCTCGAAATATCCATTGACATTGTTCTGATAAACCAAACGTAGCACAGCTCAGGCTCTATGATCATCAGAGGTGATTTGGAAATATTGGAATTAAAAAACATAGGTACATTGAAATACAGTTGTTGTTCGTGGATTTCTGGCGCAGGCATCAGTATGAGGTTACCATATACTATAACAATTTAGGGTAAAAGGCTATTAAAAATGGACTGAAGTTTATGTTAACTTGCCTATGATATTAATATGACGGAATTAGGATAAAAGCTTGAAGTTCAGACTGTACAGATCCCAAAGGCGAATTGCAGTGGTTTTATTGCTCAGCCATAAATTATTGAGGATACGCAACTTCGGAAACAATACCATACAGTTTATATTACGGAAATTTAGATAAACAATGTAATTCACAATATCACAAAATGCAAACTGGTAAATAAAGCTATACTCTCTATATGGGACAACGACTACGTACACCCTCTGGAACTTTGCTCAAGAGAGAGGTATTAACATCGCTCATTTGATATGGCCCTGGTTTTTGGGGAAGTGTTTAGAATTATGGGTTCAGCTTATATATGAATGGAACTATTCCCACTTATTTCCATTAATATAAACAAGTTTTTGGCAAATAACAATGACAAATACATCTTGTATTGTCATTGAAATATTGTAACAGTTATCGTTGAAAACCATACAGTTTGTTAATTTAACATCTATATAAGAACTTAAGAATTCAATAAGATACAAGTTAAAGATCAAGAAACAAATAGCAGTTAAAATACTGAATATGGTGCTAAAATATATCTGAGCTAATTGTTGCAGAATACGCTATCAAAACAAGGTTCTTCGATTTATTACCAATGCGTATCGCTACGTAACCAAAGAAGAACTGCACGATGACCTGGAAATCAAATGGATTAGCGCGGTTATCCAAGATTTCGCTTTGAAACACGAAAGAAAATTACCAAATCGTACTAACGTGGAAGCAATACAACTGCTGGATAGCAGGATGTCAGGAGATTGAAGCGAACCAAACCATACGAACTCATATAAAGTGTTTAGGGTAACCTGATATGGCTCGGTGAATGGAAGTAAAACGAAATGAAACAGTGGTGTTTACATTATGTGACCGTTATTTATTGAAGTAATATAAAAATGTGGAAAATACAAAATAGATAAAACGAATGGCAGCGGAGTTACCTGGAGACGAGGCTTGAGCAGTCGATGGTGGCACGTCTAAACCAAACGATGGTTGGTGGAACTGAATGAGTGGAAATACCCTTCAATAACATCCCAGATAAACGTCTCGGGGTTGCCAGCTATTCGTTATCGGGTTCTAATTGGCGCTGCTGGCACCCCGCCCGTCTTCAACATCTGGGATTATATATCTGGGTATTTAGTAGACCGTTATTCCACTATGTCAAATTTGACATGCCTCAAGGTCGCTATAAGTGTATACCTTTAGTGCAAACCATAGCTATAAGTTGATATAATTTAATAATTGAGGAATACATATTGATGTATTTTCTCGCACTCGTCTTGCTTGTGAATTAATACTTAAATACATAGGAAAAATAGTAATAAATTAAATGTAAATTAAGATTGTACTAAGCGTATCTAAAAAAGATGTTATAAAAAAAATTGCAGAATGCCTCCTTCTAAAAGTAAGAAATTATAATTATCCGATGAAGATTTTTCACTAAAAACATTTAAAGTATATTACTTTTTTTACTAGTATTAATACATGTGCAAAATATAATAAGACAAAATCAAGACAGGTGATAGCGCTTTAAAGTATTGATAAATAATTATTTAAACTAACGATTTCTGTAAATTTACATGGATTGTGTAAATTATAAACACAATTTTTGAACAAATCTGTGTTCTACTATTTTTTTTCTGAATTTTCTTTATTTTTCTTCGGTATTCAAACACAAAACACTTTTTCTTTTCTTTTTATTTGAAAGTCTGATTATTTAATTTCCTCGATATTTTCAATCAGAGTAATAATAAGGGGCGATTTGAAACTCATTAAAACAAACAAAGCCCAACAACATCTTGCCGATTTATAACCTATGATTATCAATAATATTATTTTGAAGAATTTGGAGACGACTTTTGTACACTGATTTGGTTACATGTTCGGACGCATCAGACAGTATTCTATCTCTTTTTAACTAGAATAAAATGAGAAGGAAAATTTAATTTAATTTTAAAACGAATTTATAAATTGCGATAAACTATACATTCGACATGAATTCGTGACAAACCTGACAAATAAAATGTGCAAAATGTAACTATGACCAAACTAATAGTTAAATAACATAAGAAAAACTGAAGTCAACAGATATTTTAAAATTAAATCTTAATATATGTTGCTGAAAGAAAGGAGCCCTGTATTAATTTTATGGTAAACATTTAACATATAATCAAATGGCATCTACATGAGAATCTTAATAATACTTTTCTCTTAACCTAAATTAGTGGCCAATTCAATAGTACGGCCTTATTATTGACACAATTCTCATAAGGTCAAATTACTAATAGGCAAGTGAGCAAAATCAAAAAACAAACAACAACAAAGTATCTTCCTTATGAGGTTGAGTAAGACTGAACATCTTCTGGAATGGTACCTAATTTGGTTACTCGTCAGTTGACATAATAATCCAATTGATATAATAAGGTTATATTGTTAATTTTAGATTTTGGCCTTTTGTTTTTAGTTGATCACCTTGAACATTATAAATTACCATATATTTATAATTTTAAAATGTTTAGTTATTTATCTCTATATATATGTGAGCATCCATCCTGTAAGAGAAAAAATGACGGTAATAACAATATGAATAGGTCTTTTCAAATAGTATGGAATTCCACAGCAGATAAAAGATTCTAATAAAATTATTGACACACAACACTAAAAAAGAAAACTTCCAAGTCCCGCCTCACTCAAGAACTTATGGATGGGACTTAAAAAACCCCACACAGATATTCGACGATATTTTTATATTCAGGTATCCTTTAGTATCTTTGTTTTTCTGTATGGCACTATGTCACCATCCTCTATTCTCACATGTATGTTATAACTATGTTATATGTTATAGAGTTTATGAAAATCTAAAATATCGAACATATCATACTAATATCAATTTTAGAAGAGGTCGGTCTAGTTTGTGCCGTCTCAGATGCAGACAATGTTGTGTCAAATGCCAAGTCACTTTACCGGAATATATTTTATCGCGTAAACTAATTCGGGTTGGATGGCATTCTCAAAGATGACTGTCACGTCATGTTAGTGCAGTTTCTGAAGCTTTACGTGTCTCTACAGCTCCGTTATATGAAACGTTAGAGCGACACTTTTTGATCGCAGTGGCGTTTCGTTGCATCATATAATTATTTAGAGCCATAAAAGTCTATTAATTTTCTTTAAACTGACGTCAATTTTTATTTTGAGTTAGTTTACTCTCGTAATTTTAATTGAAGTTAAAATATTGTTTTTAATGTATGTAGTTACGAGATACTTAATGTAAGCTATAATGCTGAATATTTACTGTGTCTATAGGCAAGAATTTTAAATGTTATGAACGACCATTCTTCTTACAAGAGTAGTTAATCTGGATAGGCAGCATCAACATGTGAAGTTTCAGATAAAATTAGTTATTTTCCAAAGGATTCTAGTCTAACGAAGAAATGATTTTTAAAAATAAATAATGATAAACTTCTGAAAATCCGTTATAATCTCCTACATGAAGTTTTTGAACTGGAAGGTTTAGTCTTTGCATTTCAGACAACCATCATCATATCAGATGATAAATATGGAAGACCATTATTTAGCTCAGATGCAAATCTTGATTGCAATTTTAATAGTAAAACTTTCATTAAAATTTACATCAATACTTGAATTAAAATGCATAATATAATTCAGCAGTCATTCAATCAGCAGTTGTTCAGCCCACATTAGAATCTTCAAAAAAAATTAGAACTAAGCACAAATATCATATTTTTTCAAAGGAAGAAAATTGAGAGAATTGAAAACTGAAAATTTTAGAAGAATTTTGAAGAATTATAATACATATTTCTCCACAGATGCTTTTGAAACAGACGAATCTGTTTCTTCAACTTCACGCTTATTATTAAGAGCCAGATGGTATATTAAAACAGTATAATATCAAAAATACTAAGAAACAAGTGTACTTGTGGTAATATTATAAACAATAATTGTTATATATATTTTTATGATTCTGCTATTGCGTTATATCATCCAAATGCTATTTAAGAGTACCAGGAACCTATTTTAAATCGTTTGAGTGTGAAGTTATCTCTGATTCTATTATTTATTGGTAAATAAGATTACGAAACCAAATTTAATGAAAATTCTCATTTAGATATTATGTCAGCAAATGGTGATTTTTTAAACGATCGATTTTGATTAGGTTGCTTGTTCCTGTGGATGAAAGAAAAATGAATAGAAATGGAATAGCATGGCAAAACTGACAATTTTACATGGCTACATTTAATATGGATAGTATCCAATTAAATGCCTATAAAAATATATAAAAACCATAAGGAAGTGATCAGTTGATAGATTAAATATTTTTTTACATGTTTTGAAAATGTTTTATACAAATGTTACTACCACTTGCTTACAAATTTTATATCGATTCTAAGCCTGTCAATCCTTGGTTGGCACAGGGGTAAAGGCAACAGGACGGTCCACCTACTGCTGTGATAATCGTGGGTTCGGATCCTGTTGGGGCATGGTCGCAAATTTATGTTTGTGATTGTCCTAGGCAAGAGTGTAAAATCCGACAAGGAAAATGATCCCAGTGACGCCAGTAAACAGGCTGGGTAAGACCAGATGTCTTTCGGGATGACTTCCAAGTTGGTCATTGCCTAGTAGGTAGGCTTAAGCCAAGGACCGTAGTTCGGAGCCCATAATAACTGTAGGTCCAGTAGAGATAAACCCTCGTTGGTAAAAAGGAGATTTTAAAATATAAAAAAATATATGTATCAATCCATTATATAATTCTGAATAACGAATGAAGTATTCTTTCGTCATATAACTTTTCATAATTTAATCTTCACAATTTTTTAAGTGCAATATTTTCAGAATTTGCATTTTATTATTACTAATTATTTACTTATGTCTATATTTAGATTTTAACAAAACCTGAACATATTTAGCAGGAAAGTAATTATTTTTACTGTTACATTAAAGAAAACAATGAGCGGTTTCTCGTATGCTCTATACTACGCCTCTGGTATGCTCATGTCACTTTAATCTATCACAGCATCTCCTGATGGCCTGTCAGACGCTTGTCTCGTCTCGGCGACACAGTTTTGCTATAGAAGAGGCGGTATTGTGTCACTTTACAATTATTGTTCTAATTATTCCTAGAGGTGAAGCGACTCTGACACCCTTACGCTAAAATGGCGTCAGTTTGTCGCAAACAAACTCAACTCAACGTGTGGTACTTTACATAGGACGACAACAATAGCAACTGATGGATATAATACTATTTTTCTATTTTCATTAAGGCTGGAATACATATATGAAATTTAATATTTTGAATAAGATGATTTTAAATTAATAAAATTGGAAGGAAACTGCACCAGTTACTCATATTTACTTGAAATTGTAGTGGCTGCTTAGTAGAGCAGCTTATTTTTAAATCAGTTTATCTGTATTTATTAATTAATGTATTTTATAATTTTCACGTGATTTTAGAAATATGATTTTTTCGGTGGCAGAAATCTAGTAATGTAAATGTAGTATTGTGTAATAATGTATCTAGTAGTAAATAAGTAATTCTAAAGCGTTTAATGTCATTTTAAAAATTAGATATTGGTAATATTAACTAAATCAGAAGACTGCTTCTGCTAAGTTATGTACGATGGAAAAAAGGTGTCTAATTTTTGAAAACCCTGTAGTTCCGAGTTAAACTGGAACAAACATATATGAAAGAGACAAATAGAACAGCATTTTTTAAAATATTTCTTTCATTTTTTATTCTGTCTTAGATCTATTTAATTGAAGGTTTCGGGAACTATGTAATAGTGAAAGATAAATTATATTTGAAAATTTGCATTTTATAAGAAAATTATAATTGGCAGTAATATTATAATTAAATAATCAGAAAGTAGCGACATAATAATAAGTTGGCCTTCGGCTTTTCCGGATAGATTTAAAGTTGTATACACGTAGGAATTGTTAATGACTCCTTACTCTAATGTGGTAAATATTGAGAGTACATATTTTATTTATTCAGCTAATTAAACTTCGAAATTAGAGAATTATCTGGTATTTGGCGTTGAAGGCTTGAAGTGTGTCCGAATTCAATTGTTGGGTTTGAATTAAAATTGTGAAATTAAATCTGGTTCTGAACAATCAGTTGTAGAAAAACTCGATGAAACTCAATATTTGAGTTCCATATGAATTAAAATCCAAAAACTTAATTATGTTCGAGTATAAAATTGCTCTGTCGCGTGATTTGCCACGGTGATTTGTGCCTGAAATAAAAATGAAAAAATAACAAGTTAAAGGAATGCTGCTAATACAAAATGAAATCGATAAACTGTCAACATCGATCTGCCTTTATAGAAAAGAAGTTACTAGTCCTTTATTAATAAAGCAATATTAATATATTTTGAGGATTATTATTTTGATTTTTCTTATAAATGAAAAATTGCATTGGGAAAATTTTAAACTAGTACTCTTTTTATTTTTCTAACATTATTTGGTCTTTTTTGATCATATATAGATAAAAATGGTAATATTGGTGAAAAATCCACTGATAAGGGTTCCCAGCAGGCTTTAGCAGATTTTATTATAATTTGTATAGAATTCAGTTTAATGCTAAACGTCATTTTGTTGTGCTTTTGCTTGCCATAAGTTATTGAATATGGTTTGTCGTTTGACTATTGAATAGATTAGGTTATTTTACTACAAATTGTGTTGCTGTTTTAATTATTATATATGCATGACGGTTTATAAAGATCTGTAAAATAATTCGTATATACATTATAATTAACAGGTTATATTATTTTTAAAAATAGAAAAATATGTGTTACTTCTATTCTATAAGTATTTTCAAGCTGATTTCATCTGTAAATTCAGTATTCGTTACCTCTGAAAAAACATTCAAACGTTTGAATCCTATAGCGCACTCATGCAACTCATTTCAAATTAAGATCTTTAATTCGTCCTCCTACAATTTCTGCTGATATATACGATAGGTTCCTTATCTTGACCTTCACTCTTTCATTTCTAATTCACCTCTTGACTGTTCCTCACATTTAAGCTTTATAATACTATACAATCGATAATAACGGTATGTAATCGATGCTTACCACCCACAAATATATTCAGGTTATAGAGAGTTCTGATATTATGAGAAACTATCTTTATTTGAAACCCCTGGAAATAGGATTAGGACTTCATATTTGGGGAAAAATAAGGGTTTGTATGTATTTTGATAGCTTTTTCACTCATTTCCTTTATAAACTTTATCACACATTTTTCCGGGTACCCTAGAATATTACAATTTTTGCAACATGTCGCCGAGCATTGTTAAACAAGAGGATACTGTTATAGTTAATTACAATACATTTTATCCAATTAACTTCGAAAGAGGTTTATAGTAATATATTCTCTAGGTTTTCTGCAGCTCATAATACATTACTTCTTGCTTTATATTTTACCATATGCATAAAACTTTATGGACATGGATATTCCGGTTTTGTACTAATGTGAATGGCTCCCCGATAATCACTACGTGACGAGTGTGAGATGTAGTTGGGATTGTTGTATTTTATCTACTTCTAATGGCCAGTCATAACTTTTCTATTACCTGGAAAGCATTGAATATGCGTTGCTAAAAAGATTCTAAATCGATATTTCCTTTCCTTTGGATCTTTCCCATATTATGTAAACTCCTGGAAAGATATTTAAGAGTTTCAACAGGCTTTTCGACCAATAAGTTTTGCAAATCATTGCCTCTGAAATGTCAAGGTCCTCCAAGCCCTCCTATGTCACTTATATCCAAATCACTACTTTCAAATGGTTGAAACTGTTATAACTACCAAGGTTCTAAAAGTATTTGATGGTTTGATGATTTCTTCAATTAATCATTTTTCCTTGTCGGATTTTGTACTTTTGCTTAGGACTGTCACAAATATTACAATTACAAACATAAATTTACGATCATGCCCCAGCAGGATTTGAAACCGCGACTATCGCAACAGTAGGTGTACTATGACCAAACCAAGCCGGCTTGCTCAAGTTGTGTTTAAAAATGTATAGCCCTATAATTTTAAATAATATATAACAACATAATATTTTTTGGGTTATTTATTTAAGAATTACATATTAATTAAACGGGGTAGTCCATTAGCAATGTAACTATTTTCCGCACAAATATATTAACTTAATTTCCGTTAGAGTCATAAATAAAACTAATAAAGATTGAGATCCGGGCTTAATTGGAGTTTCTAAAGGTATTTGATGGTTTGATGATTTCTTAAAAAAAACAAAATTGCTGAATGTGAAAAAGTAAGTTTGTTGCTTTCCATAATTTCCCAAACCATACTCAAACATACATAAACAATCCCTTAAATGGTGTAATGAACGTGGAAAATGAAGTGTTGGAAATCATCCCAGAAGACATCCGGTCTTTCGCAGTCTGGTTACTGGCGTGACTGGGATCATTTTCGTTGTCGGATTTTGCACCATTTGCCTAGGACAATCACAAATATCAAACAATCACAAACATAAATTTACTACTATGCCCCAGCAGGATTTGGACCCGCGACTATCGCAACAGTAGGTGGACTGTCCTGTCGCCTTTAGCACTGCACCAACCAAGCCGGCTTGCTCAGGTTCTGTTTAAAAATTTATAGCCTTATAATTTTAAATAATCAATAACAATATAATATTTTTTGGGTTGTTTCTATTTGAAGAGCTTTGCTTTAAAATAAATTTAATTGTTATTTATAATTTAGATGATGTTGAGGTTCTATGTTAGAATTATTTAGATTTATTTAATGAAGCAAAGACTATAATCTTACGATCATTAAATCTTTATTACGTATTTTAAATTAAACTTTGCGCTGAAACTGAAATAATTTATAATACACAAAAATGTTAGTTTTTGTAGATATCGATAAAGAATTACATATAAATTAAACGGGATAGGCCATTAGCAATGTACCTATTTTCCGCACAAATATATTAACTCAATTTCCGTTAGAATCATAAATAAAACTAATAAAGATTGAGCTCCGGGCTCATTCGGATAACAGAACCGTGCTAATAAATTAAACTTGTATATTTTAAAGCGGCAACCGTCACGTCCTGTCCTGGATCCACTCGGATAGAGCGCGAACTTTGGCCATAAATCGCCATAATCGGTTAATGTTACTTAACCTCGTGATCTTCGAGAGCCTTATCTACGTACGCAAGATAACACCTTAAGGTGGATCTGGACTAAAATGTAAGCGATCCATTATGCGCCGGCTCGAAGAAAGGGTTCGGATTCGACTGCACTAAATTATAAAGTTATTACGGCTCGACGCTGATCATTGTTGCAGATAGTATGATGCCGGCTGAATTAATCGTTTGAATTTATAGAAATGGCTCGTGAGGTTAACCTGTCAAAGCCGCTTTGCAGAATTGCTCTTGGCGTACAATATCTTATATGTCATTAATAGTTTTTTAATTGCCGATCTGCTGGTAAAAATGCATTTGCAATTAAGTTGATGTATCAGTTTTATTTAATTATTTATTTTATTCATATTTTCAAACTGTTACCGATATTAATAGGTGGGTATAGTGATATGCCGTAATATTATACACATTTTATGTTACATTATATTAGGGATGCATGGGGATATAGGTTTCATGCAGTGATTGGTTTGAAGTATAGGTAGATTGTCCGCTAGGCTTATCGAAACCTTATTGTGATTATCTGGTACATACACTTAAATTTGCGGAAAAATAGCTAGTTCTTTCTGAAGGTTAAGGATCGATGATCTCAGATACAATAGCACATTCTTATATAAGACAGATGATTACATTTGTATGTGATGTTGGCAATTTACATGTTGTAATGAATTTAAGGATAAGGTATATAGAATACCTTACTCTACAAATATCTCCGGATTTGGCACAAAATGCGCACTATCCTGCATACAAAAACCATAGAAAAAATAAAGTATATTGCCTTCCTTCTCTAATGGTAGTACATTCTTTTCGAGTCGATCAAGTCAAAACAATAAAATAGTCTAGAATATTTAGATCTTGTGTTACATTAATAATTCTATAGTAAATTGTTGTGTTATTCTTGGTGGTTTAACATACGTTGATTTTAATCTTCGGAAGAACAAGAGTAAGTGCAGAATGTAAGGTTGAATTTTTAAAAGTTTTAAAATCCAAACAGCATCAATTGTATTTATACTGGGAATGTTAGCTGCCAAATTTAGAACACATTATTTTCAACGACATCGAATAGGTATCAGCATATGCCAAAATTTAATGATAACAACAACAGAGAAGACAATGATTCTTGTTGTGTTGGAAGTAGTCGAATCATTAATGAGGTTATTATGTCCATCAAGAATAGTAGCAAAAATTGTAGTAAGTAGTAATAATTGGATATTTATTTCAAACATAATATATTTTAATAATGATATAAATTTTATTTTATAGATGAGATGTAGCTAGAATTTAGTGAATCAGAGAAGAAGCAGTTAGACAATATTTTGCCGAGATGTATGAACAGTGTACAATGATACTATGAAGTAATTAAATTTGCTAACAAAAGTAGACTGGATCAAATAAACAAAATTTAATGATCTAATGACAAACAAGAAAAAGAGAAGACATTTGTATATAGAAGTATAGTAAATAAATTATTGTTTTGTAAAAATAATGACGTATGTTATTGACTGGAGTTTCTTTTCAGCTTGAAAGTACCATCATCTAGTCATCTTAGGCTAGTAAATGTAACATATAATATGTTACTCAAAATCACAAAGTAGTCCATTCATTAATTTGGTTTGTGGATAAACTATAGTTACAAAATTTGCAGTACCGATCATAGTTGATCATATTTGGTGATTTCTATGATAATTTCACTGCTATCATATATAGTGGTGGTTATAGTCGCTTTTCCATTTGGTTTTAACTATATTGGCTGGGTTTGATCTAAACGATTTTGTTGTTTTCTATGGTAATGTTTATCTACATGGTTCTTGGAGTTCTTGTTAATTGTTTAAATATCTACACTAATTTAAATATGATGTTTTTATAAAAATAGAATGGCATATAGAAGTTATTTTTATTATTTCATTTTATTAAATAATTTTTTATACAATGTGTTTTGTCAGAAAGGATGGTAAGTATAATGTGTATTTCCCTCCTTATATATAGTTTCAACATTTAATCAATTATTTATCAAATTTGTGTATATTTATATGTAGTAAATTAAGTTGTATGTACGCATGCGCTAAACTTTAATTATTCTTTGTTTCAAAAATAAATGGAGCCCAGTAAGCGCATGCGCTAAATCCGGATATATTTGTTGAGTAATGTATCTTAAGGTATATAGTTCTTTAAAAAAAAGTAGAGAAATGACAGAGATTTGACAGAATAACATTTTATGCAGTATTTATTGAATTTATAGAAACTTTAAATCACTTTTTCTAATTTAATTTGAATCCCACAAAATATTGTTAACTTATTATATTATTTAAAATGTCAATATATTCAATATTTCTACACTATACAATAAGAAAAACAAGTTGAAAAAGAAAACAGGTATTATAGGTTGAATTTGGAGCTCCCCTGAATATTTCAGACAGCACATCACGTAAAATAAGGGCAATTTTCCATCTGGACTTTCAATAAATGTAAAGGGACAACATCTTATGGACCGACCGACACCTGGCGTTGACTAAATTCAATAACTCCGTGACTTCTTTACGGTATTCGACGTCCTCGAGGCCAATATAGAGCCCTTCAGGAATTCCAATCTGCACTTGAGGTCGGCAAGACCGAAATAAGAACCCGTGTCGCGGACAGCGTGTTATCCGGCGAGTTTTTTTTACTGCAAATGTGTGATGATTGCAATTTTCTGATTCAGTAGATTTATGAGAGGTATTACTTGTAATAGATTATACGGACACTTTTTGAATGCAAATCTTAATGTATATATCCAATAGAGAAAACAATACACTGATTCATGGATAATTCACCTACTTTTATTTAGATAGATAACATATAGTCTATTTAAAGTATATTTGTATATGCGTCATCAAGATGTTTAATGTATCGCCTGCCGCAATTTGTTTCAGAATCAGACAATAATTTCTTTCCCATGATTTTATGCTAGTTAAAAAGAGACATAATGCTGTCCGAAGTCTGTGAACACAGAATAAATAAAACCGAAACATAATTTAATATAATTATTTCAGAGAAAAGTGTTAGTTTTGAAAGTATCCATAAAAAGCTGAAAGATATGCAGCTAGTTGAGGGATGTTGAACATCCCTTCATACACTGTTGGATATATAGGATTTATAAAACCAATTTAAACAAAACCGAGGAAGAATTATATCAATTTGTATATTTAGTTGAGACGTAGATATTTCAAAATGCTACATTGTGTCACTTATGGCAAGATGATAATAAATATAGCGTGAAGGCAACAAAAGTTGATGGAAAAAGGTAAACGTGGGATTATAACTATCGACTAGGTTTTGTTAGTCCTAACATTTATTAATATAATTATGTCATGAAGAACTATTTCATGCTGGAAACAGGAATATAAATGAAATAATTTTATTCCTGGTGCAGAATAAGTGTTTTCCTCTAAGTCCAAGTGTTACTGTCATGGAGAAATGAACCCTAACTAGTTATTGCAGAGGTTTGAGAATCAACATTTAAAGAACTTCAGTTATGGACCATTCACCATATCTTAGTACACTGGTGGAGAAGATCCCAACAAGTGCATCAACAAAGGCGGCAATTAAGGAAAGGCTTAAAGTAGATGTAATAAGTTTTGAAAAAACCCTGTTAAAAAATGAACTATTTCAAATTGTTAATATACATATAAATAAAACGTTTCATTGCATTTTTTACAATTTACATTTTTTAGACATAAACCCGACAAAAGATATACAGTCGATCAGATAGCTGTACAATATGGTCACATAGTATTACGATTTAATCCCTATCACTGTATATTCAATTCAATCGAGTTGATATGGGGGTAGCAAAGACTTATTATAATAGACATACTGGTCGAGAAGGATATTCCATCAAGAACTGTTTGGATATATGGAAGGAAGCATTGTCGATCATAACACCTTCGATTTAATGAACTCGATAAGACACAGTAGAAGAATTGATAAATGGTGGAATCGTGGAACAAATTTTGGACAGATTGGAAATTAACAGTTTAGTGATTGACTTGGACAGTAACTAAAAATAAAATACATTACTTTGATATATAATTGTATACTATTATACCTGTGTTCTTAATTGTAGTTTTAGTCCTTCGATAATATATGCATAAGATATACTATAATATTAAAATAATCTAAATATGTTTCACAACTATTTTGTTCAAATATTTTATTTAGTTTAGAATTTTATTGTATGTCAAAGCGAAACTGAACTAAAACTCAGGGTTGATACGGCAACATTGCGACGTTTTAACGTCACAAATTTCGATGACCCATATACAAAAAACGCTTGACTATAATAGACTATAATCATTTTAATTATTCTTCTTATATGAATTTACTTCTTGTAAAATATTAATAACTATGCAATTTTTATATAGTCTTGTCATAAAAATGGGCAATGTTATTTGCATAGATATTTTGATTTTATGTAATTAGTTTATGAAAATAAATCGGAAATTTCCAAAAACGAAAATATATCTAAAGATCTTTTCAGTGTTATGTTTGACGTTTGTAAAATATGACGAAAATAATTTTTCGAAAGAGCGTTGCTTTAGATTCGAAGAAAAGTTAAGAGTCAGAGGGAATACAATTTGACGAATAAGTTGAATATTGAAACTTGTATCTTATGTCGTTGATTTTAGTGCTGTTTTTGAGCTGTGTGGCTGAATGGGCTGAATGAGTGTTGAGCATTACCCAAATATTTTTTGCAATTTTTTTATCTAATTAGTTTCCCAATATTTTGTTTACTGTTTGAATTATGTTTAGGTAAAAATGCCCATGATTTATTGATAATTGTTGTATCCAAGAGTTATGTTCTTTTCTTGCCATCATGCTTCTTCAAATAAACATATGACTTAATGAGTTCGAAATAATTCAATTTAGTTTGGTATTCAGAAACGTGAAGGTTTCAGAGCCATATTTAAATAATTAACTTTGCTCACCGCTACACAAGTGCTGACATAGACTTGACCCATTCATGCGAAGACCCAAATATTTGTAGGATAATTCATATAAGTTTATTATTACTATTTATTTTATAATATTTATTTATTATTATTATTATTATTATTATTATTTATTTTATAATGTTTATTTATTATTATTATTATTTATTTTATAATGTTTATTTATTATTATTATTATTATTATTATTATTATTATTATTATTATTATTTATTTTATAATGTTTATTTATTATTATTATTATTATTTTTATTATTTATTTTATAATGTTTATTTATCATTATTATTATTATTATTATTATTATTTATTTTATAATGTTTATTTATTATTTATTATTATTATTATTATTTATTTTATAATGTTTATTTATTATTATTATTATTATTATTATTTATTTTATAGTTTATTTTTATATTAGGACGGTAAGAGGCTATTGTTGCGATAGTCGCCGTTTCGAATCCTGCTAGGGCATGGTCGTAAATTTATCTTTGTAATTGTTTTACATTTGTGGTTGTTCTTAGGCAAGTAACCAGGCTGGGTAAGACCGGATGTCTTCTGGGATGATTTATAAGTTGGACACTCGCCAGTCGATAGGCTTAATGCCGAGGACCGTCGTTCGGAGGCCACATTAAACTGTAGGTCCAGTCCAGATATGCCCTCGTTGGTAAAAGAAATGTATATTAAATTATATTCTCGAATCTTCGTTTACCAACTAGTGTTTACCTGAACTGGACCTACTGCTCAAGATTGGGCATTAAGGGCAACCCAGCCTGGTTATTTGTCTGACTGGAATCATTATTCCTCTCTGAATTTTACTCGGTTGCTTAGTGAAGTTTACAATTACAAGTATAAAATACAACTATGCCCTACGATATTCGAAACAGCGACTACTGCAGCAGTAAGGAGCTGTTCTCTACAAGTAAAAAAGTAAAGTAAAGATCCACTACAAGCAAAGGCAGTTATCTATTTTGAAAAGTCTATTGCAGTGGCTTCAAATATTAGAAGATATTGTGTTTAAAATATTACGCGAAAATGAGGCCACCAAAGGCGGATTGAAGTTGCCTAAACTCCGCTAGCCATGAGACATTGAAATTACATGTTTTAAAATCTACCTCTAATTTGTGAATTCCTGGCTCTAACATCCCATATTGGGGTGTAAGTTATGCAATTTTGAGAAAAGCTTCCAATTCAGGGAGTATGGGTAACAATCAGATTACATACACATACTACAGATTACCAGAAGTGGATTACATTAGCTTATATTAGAACAGGACTGAGTTGACAATACTACCAGTTCGGTCGTTCTAATAAGTCGTCTCTTATTTACATAAAACAAAAGTTTTGTTTCAAAACGCTACATATTTTATAACTGGTGCAATAAGTATGATCCCGATGAGATAAAAGTGATAGCAATGAGATTTTCTTTTAAATTCAATCAGTTTTTCTGATGAATACTATTAAATGAACTTTCAGAAGTATCACACTTGAAACCCTAAGATCACAAAGGTGAATTGAAGGTGCACAAAGATCCCTAGCTATAAATTCATAGATTTAAGATTAATACGACTAAAGGCGGACTGAAGTTGCTGTATACTAATATAATCTACTGGAATTTGGGAATAATCTTGCAGTTCATGATGTACGAGTTCCAAAAGGGTATTGCAATATCTCATTTGTTTATCTCTAGACTATTAGAATTTGAATTTAACAAAATACAGGATATATTGATAGAATTTGAGAAAAACTTTGGTTATATTCGAAATATGACCAAAAGCATACTGGCGCACGAAGGTAGCGGCAAAAATCGCAAATAATTTACCAAAAAAAAAATCAATTTAGTTGGGACACCGGCCACGTATATTCTTTTGGTCATTTCTTCAGGACTGAAGTTTTATATCGCACTACATATATGGCTATGGTTGTTAAAAGAATGGTGTGTTTAAAAAAATGCTGCAAAAAGGCTTAAGGAATGGCTTGCATAACATAAGTTTTAGTTCATGCTAAAGACGGAAGCATCTCAAATTGTTACTTGGTAAATATGAATGAAATATTTTATTGCCGGCTTGGTGGCGCAGTGGTAAAGGCGATGGGACAGTTCTCCTACTGTTGCGATAGCCCCGGGTTCGAATCCTGCTGGGGCATGGTCGTAAATTTATGTTTGTGATTGTCTAACATTTGTGAATGTTCTAGGCAAGAGTGTAAAATCCGACAAGGAAAATGATCTCAGTCATGCCAGTAACCAGGCTGGGTAAGACCGGATGTCTTCTGGGATGATTTCTAAAGTTGGTCACTCGCCAGTCGGTAGGCTTAATGCTGAGGACCGTGGTTCGGAGCCCACATTAAACTTTAGGCCCAGTCCGGATAAACCCATAGTTGGTAAAAGGAGACTAAAATATGTATAAAAAATATTTTATTGCATTTTATATCATTTACTTTTCTAGAAATAAGCCTGAAAAATATACAGATCTGATTCACAGATGGCTGAACAATATTGCCACATAGTGTAACGTCTTCCCCCTTATCACAGCATGTTCAATAAAATCGAAGTGTTATGGAGCTTAGAAAAGAATTACTATAGTATATATGCGGGTCGCGAAATATGTACAAGAAAAAACTGCTTGGATATGTGCAAAGAGGTATTATTCCAGAATAGCCCAAATGGATGAAATCATCCACAGAAGAAGAAATTGATAAATGGTGGAACTGTAAACTAGTGTTACATTGGGAATTAACAGCTTAGTTATTATATTGAATAAAAGCTCAGAAATTGATAATGACCGAATTAATCTTATATAATAATATATAATTATATATAATTAATAATTAATAATAACTGTAGAGAATCGTATTTTAGAGTGTGAAAGATTTATGAGCAAATATATGAGTATACTTTTATCAGAATATAGATTAAAATTTGGTCAAAATGGATGAAGAGATAATTAGTACTAACATTTTGTAGATGTGGCAAATACGTTAGGGAGAATGCAGTGATTAAATCTAATTTTATCAAGAAAATGTACCCAGGTAGTAAGAGAAGAAATTAAGGAGAAATACAGTAATATCAGAATGGCTTGACGCAGAAACACAGCAACTAGAGAAACAAGAATTAAACGTAAAAATACACTTTATTAAAAGTAAAATACATTACGTGGATATACAATTGTTGATTAGATGGATTAGGCCTTCAGTGAATATTATATATGGTTTAAAAAAGAGTTGTTACAAATGAAGCCAAATTTAAGTTCAATAAAACAACTCTTAACCATAAACTATTGTTGCTGTTTAATTAATTATAGATTAGTCCTTCGATAATATATACATTAGATACTATAATGTTAAAATAAGTTATATTTTTTAACATTTTTGTTTCATTACTTTATTATTTATAATATAATGTAATATAACAAGGGCAAAAAAACTAAAAGCCAAAGTTAAATGCGACAACACTGCGATGTTTTGACGTCATAAATTTAGATGACTTGAATTTCCTGTTTTATTGGATAGCCTATATAGTCTTGACGGTTATAACGTTTCAAGAAAAATTATTTTTTAACTATATTAAAATAGTATAGAGCCTCTACGCGAGTGAACAAAACCTCACATCAATTTCTTCGACGTCAAGCACTTTAAACTTCCGAACGGGCTTTGTTCTCGATCCGAAGAATACGCCAATAAATTGATATATTTCGTTCGACGAATGAAACGAAAACATAAAGAGATATCCAGCGCCATTCCTTCAGATCGGTTTTAATTTTCAGGCGTTCGAAGTCGAAAGTAATAAATAATAAGCCGAGGCCAGATAGCATCTTCACGTATCTCAAAACTAACAGAACTCGTCCACAGGATGGCCATCGGTATAAATAGTGGGAGTCGGTCGACAGTTATAAATAGCGTTGCGAGTGAGTTATGTCGGCGGCGATTGGGCGGATTTTTCCTCTGACGTGCGGGGCGATTTATGCGTCCGCGAACCGACTGATGGGAGGTAACCTGGGGCACGGTCTTTTTCGCGTTTGGCTCGAATTCGATTTATGGCCAGCTCGGCAATAACCAACCAGATATATATCATCCTTATTTCTGCCTTTCTCTTAATTAAACTTGGCTATCAGTTATAGATACAACACATAACAAAACCTCGCTCTTGAAATATTCTACCTCCCAATCATCCGTTATGAACATTCATAATTGTATACGCCAGTACTCTGCAGTATACTTTGTGATAAGAAGTAATTCAAATGAACCATCCATGTAATTCTTATTTTATCTTTGTTGGTACAGGTGCTAATAGGTCAACTGAAGTCCCCTGCTTACCATAGTAAAAGAAATTTTTTTGCCAATTTTTTTTACATAATTCCGTTCAAGGGTAATTCACTAATTATATCGACCGATACCATTTTGTAGTACCATTTGTCCTTTGCTTCAAAATAGGCCTCAGTTTCGTCGATCACCTCTTCATTCGACGCAAAGTTCTTCCCAGCGAGCATTCTTTTGAGATCTAAGAACAGGAAATAGTCGCTGGGGGCCAGATCTGGAGAATACGGTAGATGAGGAAGCAATTCGAAGCCCACTTCATGGATTTTTGCCATCGTTTTCACTGAATTGTGACACGGTGCATTGTCTTGGTGTCCTTAAAACGGTTCAATAAGGCTATGTAACTTTTTTCAAGGTAGTCAATGAAAATTATTCCATGCGCATCCCAAAATACAGACGCCATAGCCTTGCCAGCCGACTGTTGCGTTTTCCCACGCCTTGGAGCGGGTGCATCGTGTACAGTCCACTCGGATGACTGTCGATTGGAATTCGGAGTGAAATGATGGAGGCATGTTTCATTCAATGTCAGATATCGACGCAAAAACTCGGGCTTATTATGCTTGACCATCTTCAAACATTGCTCCGAATCATCAACTCGTCGGTGTTTTGGTCAAATGTGGGGTCGCGCATCCACATTATACAGAGCTTTCTCATACTCAAATATTCATGAATTATATGATGTGCACGTTCACTTGATATCTTTGGACTGTCTGTAATTTCAATCATTTTCAATTTATGGTCACTCAAAATCATTTTGTGGGTTTTTTAAATGTTTTCGTCGGTAACAACCACTTTTGAGCGACTACTGCGTTCACCGTTTTCGGTGCTCATTTCACCGCGTCTAAACTTAGCATACCAATCCTTGATAGTTGATTTTCCTGGGGCAGTTTCCAGAAACTCAGCATCAAGCCAAGTTTTTGCTTCAACTGTTTTTTACCTTGAAGAAGTAATATTTTATCAAAACGTGAAATTTTTTTTATCCATTTTTCACTTAAAATGCTCTAATTTACTAACTAATGATACGACAACTGTTGAATTTATACACGCATGTTTTGATGGTTAGGGCTAACTAAAAATCATATGGGTTTATTTCTAGTAGCGCCAGCCATGTGTCAGGCCGGGAACTTTTCAATTGACCTGTTAGTATCGACATATATATATTTTTGCTTAACAAACAATGAATCCGCAGTGAACACAATTCGAAAACCCTTCTTTGAATCTTTGCTTTCGCTTGTCTGTCAAGACGTCAACAGTCAGCAAGATTTTGTGCTGGATTTTCGTCCAAGAAATCTAGACTTTCATTGTTATCAAACTTTTTTGGTCTTTAAATCCCCTTTCCGTTAATATTAAAATAAACTCTTTTGAATCGTTGAAACCAAAATCGATAGTTGACAATATGACGGAGCAGCGTCACAGTTACTTTCTAAATGTCTTAAAAATGTTTGTTGGGCTTCGGTGGCAGATTTTTTCAAATTAAAAAACGAAATTTTGATTTCAATTTAAAGCATTCCATGATTAGCGTTTGTATACGTGGAATAAGACAATAATGTTAAACAGAAAACTATTATTTTATCTTAAGAAATGTTAAAACATGTAATAATAATTTTGTTAGTACGTCCAACAATTCTTTATAATAACACATATATATTAATTTTAAAGGATTTACAACAGGTTCGGGTACTGTATATTAAATCACATTGGGTACATTTAAAACCAATTTTATGTTGAAGCCTCACTAACAATATTTGTACCGAGTAAATCGGTTATAGTTGTTTTAGTAACATGGTTTCTAAACTGAGGCATTTCAAAAAACGAAGATTTAAAGGCATTTCTCTCGAAATTATTTTTTTCAAGACGTCTGCTATGTAACATTTATTTATTCAAAAATGCTGTCTAAAATATTGTGTTTCCATTAAAATGTGCGCAGAAACGATAATAATATAATGGTAACTTATAGAGATTCCATAATGTTCAATTAATCCAATTAATGAAAAAAATAAAAATCAACAAAAAACAGGAAATTTTGCAGAATAAAGGTTTTGCAAGCTTAAAAAAATAGCAATTTATTTTTTGATTCGTTCAGATCGGTGCATTATACGTTATGAAGTTTTGCAGGAACAGTCAAATTAAAATGGTTAGAGGAATATTTTCTTTGCTTGATGATGAGACATATATCTTTGAATATGATATTGGAGTTAACAAATAACCATAATGAAAATTTGCATATCTAGTGTGAAATTAATCTAAAATCATGATTTTTCTGGTGGCGTTCTTTTTCGAGCTCTTTTCCTCCAACCGTAATAGTAAATTAAAAATATATCACCACTTGTGATTGAAAATCTATGCGATTATTATATTTTGTATTATCTTTATACCCTTATATTAACAGTCTTTTAAATCTACATATCCAGTCTCTATATCTACACACTTGAAATGACTACCTTACCATAATTTTCCCATCTTTGATATAAAAATATATACACGTTGTGATGAGGATCTTTAAAGACTTTGCAATATACGATCTATGATGTTTTAATAGTCAAAATTATGTGATCGTATTTTTGCCGCTCTATTTCTATTAGTTTGTATTCAGGGCTTGTCTCAAACTCATCTTCAGTTTATTCATTTTGGAGATCTCCTATGAAGATTTTGTTCGGCGTTTCAATTACCTGACTTCTTACTCTTTCAACCTTCTGAGATTTTTAAGCATTTGGGATTAAAGCTTGCATCACCATGTGCCTCTGGAACTAAGGGTGTATCTTAGTTATCTATCGTAGATATCTTTAAATTGAAAATGTAAAATAAAAGTTCTTTAGAGACGATGCTTAGTCGACTAAAAATGGAAATAGGAAAGATGTTAATTTTATGTTATTGATAAAATGGATGTCCAATATGTGAATGACGTTTTAAATCTTATAATATAACGTTACTCAACAGGTGGTGTCTCAATTGTTGAGACTGGTGAACGTTAGTGTTATTCACAAGGGTTTTAATAAAAAGGTTAATAAAAAAAACCAATTATATAGAGATTTCATTATTAGTTTATATTTGTATACAATTTAGGAAAATTATTCTACCCTGATAAATTACATAAATCATAGACTAACAGTTTAGTTAATCATAGTCTAAGTTTGAGTCTAACAAGATGTTTTCTATTTAGAATTTGTATATTATAAGTGTTATCTGGTAAATAAAATTTCTGTTGTAAATCTTGATATTTTTAATTGTATATATAGTCAGAAAGTAGATTTACAAGCATTATTTGTTGTTTTGTACCTTGTTTAACTTGAAAAACAATTATATTTACTAAATATAGATTAAGCATTCGATGCGTATGAACTTTCGAACTCGTCAACAGTACAAGGATGAATATTTCAATTATTTGAATAAAGTAATTCGACCATAGCCATTCAAGTATTATAAAAGACTCAGTTTTTTAATAGCTTATTTACATTAGATAAGTTCTTTTAAAATTAATTCTAGTTACATTGATACTGTAAATAAACTGGTACTATGTATATTCAGGGAATTTATCAGTAAACCGACTTGTAAAAGGTACTTTTAGTATGCTTTAGAAATTGTTTATTCAAAAAAACAATATGTCAATAATTTTTTGTATTATTTAATTATTGCATTGTTAATAGTCTTTTCGACTAACCTACAATTTGTCTTCATGATAACTTAAATCTAGGTATACTATATTACTAAGAAGACCTATCGGTCCTATCTCAGTCTCTGATGAAATAAGGTTTATACATGTTACTGTTGTATTTTTTATTACATGCACCTCACTACACAAGATCAGATGGTTTGATTCTTTTGAGTCTGTGTCCTGCTCTAGTGGTATCCAGAAGTTTTTTTCTCATGCCCCCTTGCAATTCTCTTTATTTTTTTTTTGACTGACTGTGGGTATCTGAAGGTCTCGATGTAGGTTGTAAGTCCTGTAGTATTTGGGTGCGCCCACAATACTTCTCAGGACTTTGTTCTGAAATATTTGTAGTTTGTTTATGTTACTCTGCAGAATATCCCCATAATTGAACTCCGTATGTCCATATAGGTTTCAGTCTTTGCTTATATAATAGCAATTTACTATGTAATGATAATTGTGATAATGTAATTTTGTTTCAGTTAGCCAATATATTTTTCTAAAATTCAATTCCAGTTCTTTTCTTTTCATCTTTATATGTTCCTTCTAGTGAAGTTTTGCATCAAGCTTCATTCCGAAATATTTAGCATTGTTGCTATATGGATGTATTATTTAATGTTAGTGGTGCTTGTATGGTTTGATTGTAGGTGAACTTCACATGCACAGATTTACTTTCATTTAATTTTTATTTTTATTGTCCACTTATTTATATTGTCACTTGCCTGTTGTAATTTTCGTGTGGCTTCTTCACTATTGTCTACGACAGCTATAATCGCAGTGTCATCAGCAAATGTAGCCATCGTAATATTCTCCATTTGTGGTATATTCCAAGTGTAGAGCAGATAAAGCATTTGCGTCAGTACCCTTTCTTTTGGTACATCTGCTTTAGCTTCTTTTATTGTAGAGTAAGCGTCTTCTTGTTTAACTCTAAAGTCCAAGAATATCCAAAAAAAAACATGTTAGTTTACTAGTAAGTGACGTTTAGTGTTCTTGTAAGGAAATTTGCTGAAGATGTTTTTTTTAAGCTCTTACATTAAAATTATTTTAGTGTTTATAAATTTTAGATCATTTCTATGTATTTAACCAAATTAGCTATATAGAGTAGCCAGTGCTCAATTTTTCATTGAGTTGATTGAATGTGTTTGTATCTATCCAATATTCAATCAAAGATGACCATGCCGTATGTCCATATTTCACACATCGTTGGTGCTTTCCGTGTATGTCATCCTCCCAATTTCTCTTATATTTCCCCCTTAGTTTTGCGGTTAGAAAGTGACTGACATCCTGTGCTGTGAAAATTTTAGTAGGGTGTCGGTTAGTTTAGAGCTGCATGAAGATGTTAACTATGATAAGAAACATGGAGAACCTTTCATAGAACTTCTCGTGACACAGGAAATATGTCGAGAAAACAGAGGAAAAACAATAAGGAAAAGGTTGCTTGGCACACTTGATACCTTCTGGATAATTTCCAATGTCTCATTGGTGGAGGCTAAATAGGAAAATAGGTAGAATACATCAAAACCAACAAGAATATCCCCTGAAATTATTCGCATAATTCGTATGTTCTTATTATAAAATTAATAAATTTAATATGGTACGGTTTGGTATTCGGTCTCACTGTAAAGTATAGTAAGTACTTAGATCGGATTTTAACGTGTTCGTAAAAACCAGATGGGGATTTGAAATATTCGCTTGTTGATCATGAACATTTTCTATTTTATCAATCTATAATATTTGTGAAACTTCGGTTAATTTTTAGAAAATAAGCACGACTCCAATTCTGAAGCCAATATTTTAAATATAAAATATATCTATATACTTTTAATATCACTATTTATTTAATTTTCTTGAATGTCATGTCACCTATCAATGTCTCCACAACCCTTAAAAATAAAGACACCCTCGTTTTCATTAATCATCACATCAAAGGATTTAAAACAATTATAACTCACACAAAAGTTCCGTCATTTGTTAAAAAATCCCCCGTAATACAGAAATCTCACGTAATAAATTTGGCTTTTAAAATGTATGGAGTCAGTAAATTACTGATACAACACAAACGACATCAATTTAAGACACATTTCCATAAAGTATAAATGATTTTATTTGATTCGGTCTGCTTTTCATTTCGATGTTCTTTGTCGGAAAAATCTAGTCACCTGCAAAAAAGGAAAAAAAAATCGGGCGGCGTGTGTGCCTTGGAAAACAAATGAACGCGGTTGTCAGTTGACAAACTGATCGAGTTCAAGTTCAACCCTTTTGCGTCGGGGAAAATACGAGCGGGATCTGATAAATGGCGGAGTGACACGAGTGACTGATCCGACAATACAAACACTCAAATACGTAGTAAATTCATATCCGCGGTCGGAGCTAGCGGCGCACGGCCGCTCTTTGGTCCTGTGGCGAACGACGGATTGCACGATGGGACCTTTAAATTTTAAGATATTCAAGATCGTATTTTATAAGACATTATTCTTTTATTGAACCGCACTATAAATAGTTGTTCTTTTTAAAGTTCATATTTATTCCTGTGTTTTTTATATAATACTATTTATGACATCTTATATTCACATAATTTAGGTAATGTATACATTTTTTTATTTTAAATATTACGTCAGAGTACCTCAAAATATGAGCCAACAATACTACTATCTCTATTATAACTAATAAGTTCTAACACTACTCGTTAATAAATATGTGAGTTTTGATTTACACTTTCGAAATAATGTGTATAGTTTACAAAGAGCCTAAATATTGAATTTATGTGTGTGGTATTGCTTTCAATGGCATTTGATGTATTTATCTGTGTGCTCTCAAAATTGCTGAAAATGTTAAAAGGCTTCGATTGTTTTTTTAATTATTATTCGATTCACTAACAAGTTATAAGACTTCATTGAGCATTACTTACGCTTTATAAAGTCATCTCGGCATATTTTTACTGAGGGGTTTGATACCTTGAATAATAATACTCAAGTTTTTTGAATTAAATATTTAATGCAAAAATGTTTTAGATTGATTTGCGGTCGTTACTTATTCTCATTTAACTAAGATGCGGTTAAGGCCATCAGCGCTTTGATAAACTAACATTTCTAGTATTTTTTCTCGAAAAGTATGTTAATTCATTTAAATGGCATTTTGTCATTTTATTACACTTATACATTGATATACACAGGTATTTATATAAATGTGTGATATAAAATACATGTAGGTAATGAAACAACCTTTCGAACACAAACACTTTCAACCAACCAGAATCGACGTATGCTGTATCCAATTCCGTGTACCATCTGAAACATAGAAATATTTTAAATTTATGTCTCGTTGGTGTTTCTTTGATATTTTTATTTGCCTTTTCAGTAAGCATTGCAAATTTTATAATGAATTTAATTTTCGAGTGAGATAAAGTCTTTTGAGGATTATTTTGGAGCATTTATGATTGCACACTATTTATTTATTCTACGTACATCTATATAAATTAGTTGTATAACAGTAGTGAGATATTTATTTGTAACAGTATTTGTATAAGCTTGTTACGGCAATATTTTTAGTAAAAGTTATTTTTGCAAAATTAGGGATTAACAAATGTTGTCATGAGCTGTCATCGAGATGATCTTGCCTATTCTCATATAAGCTCTGAAAAATATGGGAAACCGTCATAGAATATCAAGGAGTGAAAGCTAACAAAAATCCAACACTAGATCTAAGTATGTTGTTGATGTTGATAATGTTCAATTTTATAACTACAAAAAATATGTATATAATAAAGAAAATGTCTGAGAAATAAAAATTCACATATAATATATACTATTCAGTTGAGTACATTTCCAATTCAAGTGATATAAGTATGCCAATGCTGAATTGGACAATGCAATAACGGGCTTGATACTGTTGCGATAGTCACTAGTTTAGTCACTGGTTTGCTAGAATCCTTCTGGGGCATGGCTGTAAGTATATGTTTGTTATTGTTTATAATTGTGGTTGTCCAAAAGTAGCAGTGCAAAATACAAATCAAAAAATCATTCCAGAACGGATGTCTTCTGGGATGATCGTAGAAGATCTAGATCGTAGATCGTCTAGGAAGAATCGTAGTCCCAAGCCCACAGGAAGCTGCAGATCCAGTCCAGATAAACCCTAGTTGGTAAAAATTAGTTATATTGTTCAATGTATTTAGGAAATATTAAATAAATTTTAATAAATTGAAATGTTGAATTATACAATCTACAAATTTGAAATAAGAATCTGAAACTAAAGTAAAGAATCTGAAAACTAAAACTAAACTGATCTAAAGGATCTTGTAACAGCTAATAGCATGCAGTAGGTAGAAATAGATAACAATGCAGCGGGCATGCACATAAAAGATTTTCTTCCATCTAGCATATGCTTTTTCCGAATAAACTCTTCTTGCATTTTATTAGAAAATATCCTGCTATACAAGAATATTTTCTAGTCTTTTTTCAGATAATACAGTTTTATAATTGCTTTAATTCCTAGCACTAGAAAAACATTGAATTAATGTAGATAATCAAGTCTCAAGGTTATAAATGAGCTTCAGAAAGCTTTTTCAACATTTATTAGCAATATCTATATGGGCTTTAAAATAAATTTTAAAAAAATACAGTTAAGTTGAGAAAAAATATTTTTGCTTCAAATAGTTTTTGAATATAATTTTCATTATTTAATTCACTAAAAAAAAGTGGAAAAGTATTTGAAGGACTCAAGACCTAAATATTTACAATATTTAGAGTGATATTCAATATTATATTAAATATAATTGTACTTCTTTTAAAGACGTGATATTAAATGTTTATATATCGTGTGGACGGTATTATCCCATTGCGCACCTCTGCCTACCCCGCTTGATGGATGAATGTGCAAACAGTGCATCCGGCGGTTTCGGTTGGCAAATCGGCTCGGCGACCTGTTGATGCCGACGGGTCGACGGGATGCTGCCGAATGCATCACCATTAAACGAAAAAAAAAAAAACGAAAAAAGCCGCCCTGACACTGATATGTGTTCGACAAATTAACGCTTGCCGCTCGACCATTTTTTACCACGGGCTTTTCTCCGTTGTGTTTTTCGACAGGAAGTCGGACGCGGAAATTGTCTGGAAAATCAACCCGGTCTTTAAAATTGAATCGTTAAATGCCTTTAAAATAAACATAATTATAATGATCTGGGTAAATTACATATATATTGTTTTAGTACTATAAATGTTTGTTATTTACTAACCATATTTATTAGGACAAAAATACTTGGTAATGGAAGTGGTTAGAAATTCGGTGAGGATTTAGTTTATAATCTTTATGTGCGCTATCAAATAGTTGGGAATATTAGAAATATCAGGTCCATTATTATTAGTGTTACTATACTCCTTTGTTTCCTAGTTCTGATCATCTCAGCAATGTAGCATTGTGTTCCAACACCATTGGTGTTGAATTATGTCTTCATTAACTTTCAGTTTCATTCGACGCTCAACGATGTAAGGGCGATGTAAGAGCATGTATCTACAACTCCAACGGACAAAACGTAATAAATCGCATACAATCAATCGCGACTGGAGCTACTCGTGGAATCCAAAACATCTGATGGAGCTTCAAACAGCAACGACAAGCACATTTCAGACACTAAAAGATGTAAATGAGGCAGCTATTGAGGCAACAGAAACGCAGACATCTGAAACAGTTGTTAAATGTGTATGCATTAAAATGTTTATGGATTGTAGAGGAACGAAAACGAGCAAAACGAGTTCTTAAATGGGAAACACGGCAAATTAAGAAGGAATGCTAAAAACTAAATCTAACGAGAGAATCATGGAGTAGTGAAAACTACTACATCGCTGCCGTCGATCTGTGAAGTCACATGATGAGCATCTCGAATGATGGAAAGAGGGCCACCACAGTGTTAAGAAAATTCGCAAACAATTAACATACCCAAGACTTTATTTTCTGATGACGAACCAACAATTGACGAATTGAGCACGACAATAAAATAATTGTGACTGAAGTGTGACTGAAGTTGATGACGTGATCAAGATTGGCGAGTTCATGTTCTGTCATGTCTGAATACCGTCATCATGGAAGAAATCAATCATTGTTCCTACAGTAAACCTATCTTTTATCATTTGTTTATATACAAATTCGTAAAAATTACACCTCAAAAGGTTAGCGTGGAGATAAGCCAAGGAGAGCAGCCAGAATTTGGACCAAATCGAGGGACTTCGAAATACTTCAGTTTATGGAGACACGTCGTACTGGATATGAAAATTGTACGATTGTCGTTTTTATTGATTTTCGTTCTGCATTTTTACTGTATACATTAGCCTTCAAAAGTGAAGCTGAAGAGTTTTGGAAGCTGTACACATTCCACTAAAATTATTACATTTCTTCAGGTATCTTGCCTTGGTTTTATTAGCTGCGTGCACAATGATTTGATAAATTCGCTGATATAGATGTTGAGACCTTTAGTTTTCCTTATGATGTAAGTTTGACGGGTGGTCTGCTATTTTAAATCTCGATGGGATTCAGTCATAGGTAGTTCAAGAGATCAAATTCAAGCTCTAAGGATCAGTAATATATTAAATTAAATTGACAGTTAATGCTGAAATAATAAACCGAATCGTTAAAGTAACCAATAAGCTTTTGCTTCTTCAGGATGGTGCGGTTGTAAGAGAGGTAATATTCCAATGAAGACTAAAATGTGTCTGTTGTTTTCTATATGCTATATGGCTTGAAAATTCGGATTTCAATGTTGATATCCAAAGAGTAAATATTACCGAGCTTTTGAATCTAATATTGACCGATGATAAGAGAGTACGAATATCTGATTTGAATAACCGTAATTTTCATTTCAATGTTATTTTTGTCAGTATTTAACAGTAGAAATACAATCAATAGGAGATTAAAGTTTGTCCACATTGGGCTATCGTGTTTTTCAGGATTGTAATGATTTCACTAGTGAGGCTATCCAAAATTGGTGCGTCGATATTAATTCTCACTTCGTATGTTAGTGAACCCTTACTTGTTATATTTCCGTTGGGAACCACAACTAACCGGCTGGTTGTTTTATAAGGATTTGATAGCAGTAGAAACTGCTACAAAGGCTTTCAACAGCTTCGATGCGAATGTGTGTATATATTTAACATAATAACAAGTACTATAATTCTAATAAATGAAGGATTTCTAAAAGAGCCAACGTCTTATAATCTTACCATAATATTCATTAACTGGATTAGAATTACAGCTTCGTTGTTTGATTAATGGAAGCTTATAATATATTATTTTTCAAAATACCAAAAAATAATTTCATTGAATATGAATTAATTATGAGGATCTCTTATGAATGCACCGTTAGTTAGTGAATATAATAATGTATCATATGATTATGAACATGTGCCTCAAGGTTTTCATTGACATCATTATGTTCATTTTGTTCACTTTGTGATTGTGAATGCTTACATTCGGGAATTATCGGTGGACTTGAGAAATTATTTTCAAAAGATTGAATCTAACACATTGTCAATGATATTGGCATGAGTTTTCAATATTACAATACCAGTAAAATACTACTACGATGAGGTAAAGAATCTAAGAAAATGCTTACATTACTGATTATATATACCGCCTTTCAAGCAGGATATGAATCTCAAATCAAAATATAAATTTTTTTTATAAAACAGTAGGAAATACTAACCTCCTATTGTATAGCCCATACCTCAATATTGCTTGTTTTGAATAAGCAAAATCACTTCCTTTAAAAATCAGTTTTTTCACCTCTTCAAAATTTTCCTGTGAGAATCGAAAAACATTCTTGGTTTTATTAGTTGATTACATACATTCTTTATTTCATAAAATTTATACATTATTAAGAAAGGTGTTGGTTTGGCAGCAATCCAATTAATCATCCAACATTTTTCGCACCTCTTCAGCATTTCGAAACTTTGTGCCAAACCATGCTGTTTTATCTGAACAAGTGCTAACTTTACAACTGTTGCAAAATGTGACCAAACGTAGTCATGCAAGACGACGACTTTACGTTTGCTAACACTATTGTAGCTCTTTTTTTAACAATAGCTCGTTCAACTGATGTCAGCAAATATCTGGTGTAACAGTTTGTTTCGACCTTCAGATGTTTCGAATTTTCCCGCAATTCCCAGCAGCCCACAGATCTACTCGAGGCATTGCACATACCTGAAGTTAGCACCCACGGTGAGGTGGCAACAAGTGGTACTGACAGAGGGTACGACGTGGCAAGCTCGAGTGGTGAAGCTAGGGGATGACGCGACGCCTCGAGGTGCTTTCCGTTCCTGACCCTGAGAGTGATCAGACGTGTCCACTGTTCGTAACACCTGAAGGTAACCCTGCCACATGCATTTCTTTCTTTTTAAATTCTTATAGTGTGATCTTGTTTAGTGTTTAATATCTTGTTTATGGTTTAATATTTGTTCGTCTAAAAATAAGTATTTCTTCTGCATATAATTAGATTCCATTTGTACCGAAATAAATCGCCGAATATATTGTCTTTATCTAACCGCACCTGTAACCTACAAGTTCATTGGGTTGCAGTAGTTCGTAATACACTAAACTTTGTTGATCACACTATTTATAGAGTAAGATTCTATAGCCATGATTATTTCATTCCTGTATCGATATTGACGGCCTCTCTCGATTTTTGCACTTGGTATAATGAAAATAGATTAACATTTAATTGCTGGTCACAATATGCCACTGCAAAAACTCTTGTTTTTGCCTAGCAGGCAATGAAACCAGGGTATTGAAAGGATTTCGAACGGAACTTTCATTAAATCCTAGGAAGATATTTGAAAGTTTGAAAGATTTTGAGGTGAGTTTACTTTCAATAAGTCTTACAATTTATTGCCTTCAACCCTTTTTGGTGTTTCGCGCTGATCTCCCTTATTACTATCAAAATCATCCTTAGATGAAGTGAAAATCAAAATCAATCAAATCAATCTGTGAATAGCATCTACATATATTAAATAAGAAACACACATTGAGAAAATGTCAAAATCATCGACTTTGACAATGAAATTAGGTCGTTTCACAATTCTTTATATTCATACTTTGAATTTTACAAATAAAAATAACTGATCAAAATTCATACAACCATCTAATATTTTGTTTGTATATACTATTACATAAAAAATTGTTTTCAAACTGAAAGGACTTATTAATAGGGTTGAACACATTTAAGTTTTTATATATCTGTATTATGGTGTAAATTGTATTGTTGTTTAAAACCTGATTATTAATTAGGTTTCTGGATATATAGGTTAGATCGTTATGAATTATCAACCGGTTGAGGCAGTTCATCCCCGTTTAATTGGATGTAACATTTTTACCACAGAAGATAAGATATATTCGGGGACGAAGACTTATGCCGAAATCTTCCGCCTAGATGGAAATCTTGCACGTTCTCCCGGACCGGGAGCATTCCTAATCCCAATTAAACTACTTCTGGTTATTATGAAGCAATAAAACCGTCACCTTCGCCTCGTCAACCCCTCGGCGGATCCGGAGGGTCGTATTTATGCCCCAAGTTGGCTTAGCTGTTGGATCCAGCGCCGTCGTTCTGGCAGACATTAGTGAGACTAATGTCAGAATATATTACCGGTTGGAGCGGGAATCGTAGACCCCGTGTTCCATAAATTAGCCAGATATCTTCTTAATACGAGCCTGCCAGCCGGAGATTCTGGCAATATTGTCGATTTTAAGCCGTGGCGGCAAACGTCACAATTAAGGTTTTCTTCTTGCCGCAACGTAAAGTCGGGGGGCGGTACACGGTCGCTCTTAAATTTTCGACGATGGATGCGTGCAAAGATCCAACTCGATGTGCGGGTTCCCGGAGCTAATTTGCGGTTAAGGATTTTGATGCCGTTTTGGGTCGCAATCCGAATAAAGACACGTTGGCAAGTCACCAAAAATATTTACTTATCCACTTCTTTATTTCCTCCATTAATTCTGCATCATTTTATCCGAATATAAATCAGAATGTTACCGCCAATATTACAATATAGTCATCATATCGCATATGTATCGAATTACTACAGTGTTTAATAAATTAGTGGAATAGAAATGAGAACGAAAATTATATCAAAATGATTTTAATTATCAGAATAACAAGTCAAGACACATAGATGGTGCTACTAGAATTAAATCCGTATATTTTTTAGTTAGCCCTAACCCTCAAAAGATGCGTCCATAAATTTGACAGCTGTCGGATCACTAGCTTCTGAATTATAGCATTTTGAGTGAAGCAACTTTTGTTGCGAAAAAATCGATAAAAAGAATTTCGCGTGTTGATAAAATATTGCTTTTTGAATGGAAAAAATAAAGTTGAAGCAAAAACTTGGCTTGGTGCCAAGTTGCCGGACACTGTCCTAGAAAAATCAACTATAAAGGATTGGTATGCTAAGTTTAGACATGGTGAAATGAGCACTGAAGACGGTGAATGCAGTGGACGCTCAAAAATGGTTGTTGCCGGCGGAAACATTAAAAAATTCACAAAATGATTTTGAATGACCGTAAATTGAAACTGAATAAAATAGCAGATACTCTAGATATATTAACTGAACGTATACATCATATTATTCATGAATATTTGGGTACGAGAAAGCTCTGTGCAAAGTGGGTGCCGCGCGAGCTCACTTTTGACCAAAATCAACGACAATATCAACGAGTTGATAATTTGGAGCAGTGTTTGAAGGTGATCAAGAGTAAGAATGTGGAGTTTTTGCATCGATATGTGACAATGGATGAAACGTGGCTCCATCAAGTTCACTCCTTGAAAAGGGAAGGACCATCAACAGCGACTATTACATAGCGTTATTGGACCGTTTGACGGAAGAAATCGCTGAAAAACGGCCTTGGTGAAGTGCTGCTTCTCGACAATGCACCGTGTCAAAAATCCATAAATTTGTCTTCGAGTTGTTTCCTCATCCACCATATTCCACAGATCTGGCCTCCAGCGACTATTTTCTGTTTCCAGATCTCAAAAGAATGCTCGCTGGTAAGAAAGTTTCGTCGAATGAAAAGGTGATCGACGAAACTGAGGCCTATTTTGAAGCAAAGGACAAATCGTATTACAAAAATTGTATCGAAAAGTTGGAGGGTCGCTATAATCAATGTATCAGCTTTGAAGGGAATTAGGTATCTTAGAAGTTTTCTGTACAATTTTTTTAAGTATGAGAATAGCCTAGAATCAAAATCCAGCTTAATCTTGAAACAATTTGTACCTTGCCTTAATTTGAGCGATAAATTTTAGAGCTGTGAGAACAGAATTATTTTTATCAAAATATTGTTTTTCTTCTGTAACTCTGAATTTAATCCCTAGCTTCTCCAATTCAATTATTTGATTAGTCAAAAAGGGTACCATAATAATTTGAATGAATTATTTTAAGAGTTTGAATTATTTTTTTCGGATCATAGGAGGAGTTGGGTTCGTATCACTCTTTAGTCTCTTGTTTTTGATTCGGCTACAATTATTCCAAGGCTCTTCCAATTTATGGAGGCAATCACAGTGGAGGTTTCTGGAAGTTTAATAAACGTAGCTATAATGAATGTTTGATGAAGAATTATTCTCAACTTTTTTTTTGGTCATTTGTTGGTCGAATCACCTTAAAATTTACAATGATAATCCGAAAGTTATTTTACTAATTTAGTATCTCTTTGGGCCTATTTTTTGAATTTTAGTTCCAGTGTGAGCCGTTTCTGTCTATAAAATTCTTTCAATAACATATTATCATTACTCGATGATGGTTTATAGAATAAAAATAGGTTCATAAAGATAAATGAAAATTTTAGTATATTAGAGAAACATTTCTACATGATTGACATTTCTACCAATATACTTATCAAAAATCAAAATGTTCGAGACCTATTAGAGAACGCAGCATTAATTTCCAAGAGAAGTGTGGTTGAATATCATTTTTACATTATCGGAATATTCGTTCCAGAAGAGTAATGTTGAACTGACATATTATCAAACTGGAAGTCTTGGTAAGTAGTTTTATTTCGCGTACATTAAAATTTGGGAACATAGCAACATTTTAAAAATTATTTAACATCTGTATCTCTCTCAGATTGTTCGACATATTATTTCCCAAATTACTGAAGCAGATAAAGTTGGTTATATTATATATTATTCCCAATATCAACATCATTAAATTTTATAAAAATTCTATATTATACTCAACTAATCTCTCTACATACCATAATTTGTATTTTGCTAATGCCAAAGATACCATATGACATCGTAATGAATTGATCAATGGCTAGATTAATATAAAAGTAATTTAAATGAATATTTAACAATTGATAAAGGTATAGAAATGTTGGTATATTGAATATTTGACTCCTCCTCTTTGTGAATCTGTCAATTTCAAACCGACTCACCATTATTTTGTAATTAAAATGTTCATATAATATTGATATCGCAGTTATCACTATATCATAAATAAACCAGTTGTCGTCTCCAAGTAGTTTATACTCTATATAATAAATAAACCAGTTCGAGAGACTTAGATACGACCAAGCAGTTTAAAAAGGACTCCTGTTATTGCGGTATTCGTGGGTTCGAATCCATCCTACGGCATGATCCTAAATTTATATTTTTGATTTTTTACAATAGTGGCTATCCTAAACCCAAGGCAAATCAAGGCAAACTGAGTTATACCAGTAGCCAGGCTAGGTAAGACCGGATATATCCTGAGATGATCTATAATTTGGTCACTCGCTAGGCTGTAGACTTAATGCCGAAGACCGTGATTCCAGAGCCCACATTAAGCAGTAATTCCGTTAAGCAGGCCAGATAAACCTTTGTTTTTAAAAGAAGACTCTAAACTATAACAAAAAAAACAACTACTAACCATAACTCATGCAAAATATTATTTTTAGCTTCAATTCGTATGGTACTTAATTTCGTTCTTTTTTTAATTCTTTTAATCGGGAAATCAGGCTTCAAAGTTCTGAAAATGGCCAATTGATCAATATGAATGACTTTACCCCTTGTTTGGTATAGATATGCATGCTTATATTTTTGTGGCCTTTTTCTGTCTCCTGTCTCATTTTTTTGAATTTTACGATACCATAGTTAATTCGGTTTTCAGAATACACCACCTTATTCACTTCAGCAGATCAAAAATAACAAGATACATGCTTATTTAAATAATTAATTGCTGTAAATTAAATGGTATGTTAAATGAATTATTGAAATATTTGAAATATTAAGATGTTGAATTTAATTAATTATAATATAAATTAAATTTTTTTTTAAAATAATTAAAAGCTTAAATTCTTCTACCATTTCTACAAATATCACCTAAAAAAGGCGCAAGATAGTTAATGTCCAATATCTAATGTTCATGCCATTCTTGAATTTATAATATATCATTTTGAGGAAGTTTCTTGGAATCAAATTAAATTTTCTACAGTTAGTTTATTGTATTATATGTCGTCAACAAGGTATTATTTTAACATTAGCAAACAACTTTTAAATATTTTGCAACTATATATATTATATGGTTATTAGAGTTGTTAGTTAAACAATTTTTAGTAATGTTTAGCTTGACTTTAGTAAAGATGTAATTAATTTTAAGAGCAACAAATGAATAACAAATAAAAAAATAATATAAAATAAAAATTAATTTCTAAAAAGATTATTATATATCTACTTTGTCTGTATTACTAGATTCAAATAATATTATATATAAAAACATTTTTAACCCACAGCTGAAAGAAAAATGCGCCTTGAAAAATACTCTTTAATATAAACAAATTATCCGACGAAAAGTTTGACCGTAAAAAACACCTCGACTTGAAAACAACGAAAAAAAGAAGTATTCCCAAACCGCAAACTTTTCAATCAGTGTCATCTAATCAATCTGCTCTCTGATTTGGCACATTTCTTCGAAGACGCTCAAAAAGCGAACGTCTAAAACACGCCTGACAAAGTGTGATTGATAGGAATCGATCGGGCTGAGGACCCGAATGATCTTCATGTAGGGATATTGGCGATATTTAGGGCATGATTTTCAAAAACAAAGATTCAAGGTTGACTATTTACTGAAAAGTCATATATTTAAATGATAAAAAATAGGTGTTTTAGTAAATATGCTTATTACTTTTTTCATAAGGAAACATTGTTTAACTTCAAAATAGGAATTTACTTAGTTGATGTGTTATTTTATTTAAATATATTTTTTAAATTTTATCTAATTTTCATGTTATTTTTCGACAGCTTCTTATTACTGTAGACTAGATTGTATATTATTATTAATTTTATCGATTTGTTATGGAGAACTATCTACTTTTTAAAGCAACCAATGAGTAATGATGATATTTTCAACTTGATGTTGATGATGAGGGTCAAAATAATAAAATCAAAAAATTAAAAGGATATAAAAATTGAAATTTGACAGTTATAGAAAGACTATATAGTTAAATAATAGATTTATTATGTATTTGTTTTTTTATGACATATAAAATTTATGATACATCAAATATTACGCTGTTGCTTATGAACTCTCATAGCTAGAAACAATCAATATTTTGAAGTAAATTTAAGATACTATATTGGAAACATTTGGGTAGGTAAAAAGCAGAGCAGATCAGATTCAAAATCATAAAACTGTACTGACTAATCTGATACTTTCACCATAACCTAAAATCAAACAGATTCGTTTATGATAATTATAAAACCTATTTAGACTTATGGAGTTCAAATAGTTATGGGGTTGCACAAAAACATCCAGCTAACTAGGGATGCCAAAGCAAAATCGTTCCGTTAATTACTATTACTTATCGCTACGTAACCAACGAAGAACTATACGATGACCTCGAAATCAAATAAATTTACGAATTTATGTAGAAGCAGCACAGCTACTGGAACCCAAGCAGAAAATCAAAAGCATGCTTCTATAATGATGAAGTAACATATCACAGAACAGTAGCAATAAATTAATTTCCTAATTTAAGATTGTACTAAGCATATCTAATATCTAATGTAAGAAGTAATTAAGAAAGTGATACATACAATAATTATCTATAGAATGATTATTTGAATGAATGAATTATTTCATGTACAACAATTGTTTTGAATAGTTGTTGAATTTGTTGATATTAGCTATAATATTTCCTATTTTTTACGTTTAGAAATATTAAAATCTGCATATTTTATTATCGGTCTCAATAGAAATAAAGCTATTTAAATTTTATCAATGTATTATAACTTCAATAGTTTTATATTATTTTTCAAATCCAGAAATTCACTGACTCAGAGATACATTTTTTACAGCACCTGCTAAATAATCAAAAAAGAATTAATGCACTCAAATCGGCAGAGAAATCGGTATTGTTTTTCTAAACTATAAAAATAACGTTTCCTGAAAATACAGTTTTATTAGAATATAACGAAATGATTAATATAAAAAGAGCATAGTAAGTAAGTAAAATAAACCGTTAAATCCTTTAAGATGAAGAAATACATTTGTACTACTATTTGTAATTATATGCAAAATCCTAGTTTAATGGTACCACTCCAGATTTATGAATTTGACGGATTTTAGATTAAAAAAAGTCATGCATTGAAACCATAAAAAAATTTCTAGTCAGGGCAGTCAAATTATGTGATAGTAGTAAACATATTTCCTATAATAGTATTATGTATTTTAATATATAGAATATTATGTATTTTAACAATAAGCAATTTCATTTGTTTGCTACTATTACAAATTTCTATACAGATTTCATATTATAACACTATGATTTTGTTATTCAGGAAAACAACATAGTTTTACCTCCTATTTTAATTTAATACTTATTTCGTATATTTACCTACTACTAATAAACTTTTTACGCATGTTCTTTTTATATTTAATCTGGGGGTTAATATAAAAAGTTCATTCACCCGTAGAACAGTTTTCAATACAAATATCACCAGTTCTAAATATTCCGCAAGACAAGCAAATTTTAAAGTGTGTTTCAACAAGCAAATAATGTTTTTATTGACGGTACCTTAAAATAATTTAATGTAATAAAAGAATGTTTGTATTTTTTGGTATAAAAATATTAAATAACTAATACTAATGCCCATTAATAGGTAGGAGTTTTGTTTATTAATATATCTAGAATATATCTGGAACAACAAAGACGAGATACTCATATGAACAAAATATACAAAAAGAAATCATATCAAATAATCATCATGACATATAGACCTAAAACATCGCAGTTTCAAACTTGATAGTGTACAAACACATTATTTAAATAATCCTCAAAGCCACAACCCCAAGATTCCAGCACTCAAAATCGTCACTTTTGCCGTTATCGTCAACGGGATTAGCACCCCGAATAAGGAGATTGATGCGTTTTGTACCCGAGCCCCATAGTCGGTATATAATCTAAACCATAATGCTGTAGAATGTATTCATTACTTCGCATTAGTTCGCGAAGGTCATTTGTAACTCCCGCGTACCGACTGGGAACATTTCATTGGTTAGTTGTCTTCGGTCCTGGCTTAATATGTCGCGTGGGATTAGCTTCTCAATTTTTGGGCCGCCGAGAAGGTTTGTTCCGGTGGTAATGTAATTTGTTCTTTAGGGTGGATATGACTCGGTATATTTGTCAGTTTCTTTGATGGCGGTGAATTAAAGTTTAAGTAGAGTATAGTTGGGTAACTTAATTATATATTAAGTTATTTAATAATCTAATTGAAAATTGAAATTATATATTTTCAGCCCATACGAGGATCCATCAATAAGATATTATGAAATCATTAGAGCGTAATTTAGCGACCACACCAAAATTCGACATAAAGTGATCGTGAATTATTTAATATGAGCAAATTAAAGTTTAAATTTCGGTAAAGTTTAGCAACAATATCTTGCCCACTTTGAAACTCTTTGAGGTTTTTCCGTTGTAGTCTTGAAGCTTTTGCGTTAATATTGTAACTATGAATGTATATGGATTTTAGTGCTTTAGTTTATTATCAAAATAACAGTAGCCGGCTTGGTGGTGCACTGGTAAAGGCGATCCTCCTAATGTTGGGATAGCTGCGAGTTCGAATCCTGCTGGAGCATGGTCGTAAATATTTGTAATTGTTTAAAATTTGTGAATGTCCTAGGCAAAAGTGTAAAATCTGATAAGGAAAATGATCCCAGTCACGCCAGTAACCAGACTGGGTAAGACCGGATGTCTTCTGGGATGATTTCTAAAGTTGGTCACTCGCCAGTCGGTAGGCTTAATGCTGAGGACCGTGGTTCGGAGCCCACGTTAAACTTTAGGCCCAGTCCACATAAACCCATAGTTGGTAAAAGGAGACTTTAAAACATATATATAATAAAAACAATAAAAGTAAAAATTTTAGGATTTTGAAGGTAAATCAGCTTCGACGTCAATCCGTAAGGTGATTATCAAAATCAATTACTTACAAAAAGATATAATTTTTTATTTCAAAGTTTTTATTTCAAAACTCTTCGACGGCGTTTAGATGTCAGCAACCCGTTTGTCATTTGGAGTTATGATATAGACAAACTCAACAAGTTACTAAATGTGAATTGACTTGAATTCTCTCTCCAAACTTCCAATTCGCGATGAAGACAGGGTACCTTTGAGGTTCCTAACATGGATTTCGCCAGGTTGCCAGAAATATAAGAATCAGTTGTAAAACTACGGGAAATTATATAAGATATATTTATTAATATTAATTAATACTATGTATGTGCTAATTTATCTCAATAAATGCGTTTTTAAAGTACATGTAAATATAAAATACTGTGAATTTCTCTCTATTGGGCAATGGCATTGTTGTCATTACTTCTAGTATAGCACTTGTTCTTAGCAAGTTTTTCATACAAAATTTAACTTTATCATTCCGTAACCTTGTTGTATTTGTAGTTATTCTCTAGAGTCAAAAATATATAGTTCATGTACGTTTTATTTCAATAGTTTAACTATCAGTGTCATACTTCTGAGTCCGAGTTGATTAGTTTTTTAAGATGCACAGCAATTAATATTACAAAATATAATTATTATTTACTGCGGAAACCGACTTACTGGCCTACAACAGTAATGAGACAAATAAAAAGATTAAAGAATATAAACATAGTTATTTAAAAAAAAATAAGTGAATTAAGCCCGAAAGTAGACAAAAATTATTAGCTGTTGAAAACAACTCGAAGATTTCAAAGACCAATTATTAAAACCTATATAAAACGATCGGAATGAATGAGTTCGACGCAACGATGAAATAGCTGAATTATTCGCATAACATTTAGTTAGCTTGTTCAAACCGAATTATGTAGAATTTTCAATATATACAAATCCTGTTTATCAGCCTGATGTAGCTGTAAATCTGATTTTCCAATGGAAGTTGCCATATAAATTAACAACAACTTCAATCCTAAAATGGTTCCTAGAATTGATATTATTTTACCTAGATTTAATCATCATGTTGACCTACATATTCAATGCCTGTTTGAAACTAAAGCATGTTCCGGAATGTTTCATGGTTGCTAGAATATTTATGTTCAAAAACCTGACAAACCGGCAGATCAAGCCGAATCTTGTAGGCCTATTTCGCTACTACATGTGATATGCACATCATTTGAGAAACTGCTCTTAAAAGGTGTTAAATCATTTATAGAAATAACATATTTCCAGTTTGGATTTCGAAATCACCAAGACTACAACCGATCAAGAATACATAGTAACAATAGTCGTTGAAAAGGCATGTGAAGAAAAGAAATACTACCCTGCAATATTCTTGGACGTCTCACAAGCCTTTGGTCAGGTATGGCATTTGGGATTAATCTACGAATTGTTACCGCGAAATTGTTGTCACGTACTCGAATCCACTATTCGAAATAAAATTTAGAGCCTCGTATGAAGAGGCTTTCTCAACACTTAAACCTATTTGACTGAAGTTCTCCCGAATTGTGCCTTGGGACCACTCTATCTATATCTGCTCTATATTGCTGATATCCCAACAACAAAAGAAACAGTACTAGTAAGGTTTGTCGACGATACAGTTATCATGTTAAAAGATATATCTCTACCTAATACTGTAGAAAAAGTATAAATAGCCTTCAACAAAATCTACAAAAGGACTAAAGACTGTAAAATACAACTTAATAATTCCAACTCTGTCTATGTTCATTCATCTCGATGGTATCTTAAATTGGAAGCATAGTGCTTGACACAAACAGTGCAGATTAGACTCAAAGTCAAGCAACTGTAGTGGTTAATCTGAGGATAATCTCAAGTTGTCCTAAAAACAAAGAAATTGGTTTATCATAGAGCCAAGTTGAACCTACAGGGTCAATATATAGGGATACACTAAAACATCGAACCGAACGAATGCTCGTCGCTACGTAACCAACGAAAAGCAGCACGATGACCTCTAAATCAAATGAATATACAAAGTTATTCAAGACTTTGCCTGAAGGCATGAACTATGAATACGTTTACTAACCCACAGCAACATTGAAACAATACAGCTACTGAATAACGTATAAGTGTAATAAGTGTATAAGTGCGTTCTCAGCTTTAGCTTATGTAGTTCAGTTTTATTTTAATTTCGGAAATACAAAGTGATGTGTTTATTCTGTTCTTGTTATTCTGTTCTGTTCATCTTGTTTATTTATTAATGCAAGTCAACAGAATAATAGTTATAAATTAGATTGGAAATCAATATTATACTAGGTATATTAATACTATACTAAGCAAATCTAAAGTAAGATATAATTAACGAAAAAATAAGTTAGAATAAGTAAACATTCTGTTGCATATACTTGAAACATATATATTACAAATCTTAAGTAAAAAATCTGGTTTAACATTTTATTGTATAAAGTCATTTCTACGAAGTAGTTTCCCTCGATTTAACAAATATTAATGGAAGCTCCTGGGGCAACAACTCGCGGCAGGAAAAATCTCCTGCGGCGTGTCACGACCCGCATTGTACCATCCAGCGCGCGTACGTTATCCCGGAGTCGCACCGCTCCCCGTAAATCCCGAGTATCTGGACTATCCTTTGTCGCGGTCCGGGGAATGTTCGGTCGGCAATCATTTATCGGGAAACAATGGTCGGTGAATATTTCATTAGAGCGGAGGTGCCGCCCGCGCCTCGTATTTCTCGCCGAGGCCCCGTGCACTGGATGCCTTGGAGTCGGTAGCGCCTGCAAAATAGCCGACTACCAGCGATCCCTCTACCGGATTCTTACTTTATTGCTAGTAGCTTTGTATGTTGATGGTTTTTTTTTGCTTACAAATTCCAAAATACATGCATGTTATTATATAAGGCCACATATTAAGAAAGTGTGAAAGATATTTTATAATCTTTTATATATATAAACGATGAAATGCTGTTTGTTAGTCTCGCTAAAAGTCGAGAACTGCTGGGTCGATTTGGCTAATTTCGATTTATGAAATATTTATGGAAGTCCAAGAAAGGTTTATAAGGTGAGAAATTAGTGAAAAGTTCTGCAGAAAGTAGCAAAAGCAACAATTTTTTCACTTATGTTCACTCTCACAAAGGGTCGACATTGTTGTTGGCTGTCCAACATTTATGAATACATTTTAAAAATATGTTAAATACTGATTAAAACTACCGACCTCTAACATCAAACCGCGATTGAAATATATAGTTAGAGTATTAATGTTGAATATGGTTTCTTAGCACTGACTTTTTAATACTTTACCCCAATTTATTTTTTATACAAATGTATTTTGCGTAGTCCTACTGAGGAAGATAGCTTTTTGATTAGTTCGTTTGAATATCCCTACAAATCATTTAATTGGCTTATTTCTATAAAGCGATTGTTTGTTTCTGTGGTTTATTTCAGTTTGTTTATGACACCATATTTTTGTTCCTGAATTAGGGTACGTTTAGAATTTTTAATTATTAATTATAATCCCTATTATTTCATTATAATCTATCTTCAGTCTCAAAAGTATTTTGTATCCAGTGTATGTATGGAAATAAAAAAAAGAAATTAAAGAACCATTTTTATTTAGCTAGATTATGAATAGGTGTGAGATTTAGTTGTTTTTGCCAGGTACATAAACAAATATTGATATAGAGTATTTATGTCATATATGTATTTTTTTATAGGAATGCAATAGAAGAAATCATGGAAATATTACTTTCATCTTAGGGGCAAAATGTGTCCAAATGGAGCGATAGCAAAATTACACTAAATCTAAATGTGATTATACTACAGCAACACTAAATCTAAATGTGATTATACTACAGCAACAGTTTTAGTGTAAAGCCATTCAATATGGACCCAAATTTTGTTGCCCTTTAAAATATTTTTTGTAATGTGCCATCAGTTAAATACTTAATTATACTGAAGGGGTTTATTTACTGAAACAAATGCGTATTGTTTAAGATATTTATAATTATTATTTTGCCTTAAGACTACTTAACCGATAGAGGTGGGATTTTTTTGGGTCTACGCATGGGACTAGAAAAATTAATACTTCAACAAGTATGTTTTAAAATATACGTTAATACACAATAAAATAATAAAACTCGTAGACCAACAAGTTAAGATTGATTTTATAGACCAGATGGTATCTCATGATTGTTTTATTATATTGTTAACAGATCTTTAAGCTGTGTCTTTAACGGACACAGTATGAAGGAATAAAATGACAGGAGCTGTAATACATCTTATCACTACATAGTATAAAACAAAGTCGCCTTTTCTGTCCCTATATCCCTATGTGCGCTTAAATCTTTAAAACTACGCAACGGATTTTGATGCGGTTTTTTTTCAATAGATAGAGTGATTCAAGAGGAAGGTTTATATGTATAATACATGCATAATATACTAAGGCAACATTGCTAATTTTAGAGGTTTCTAACGTGATGTCGTAAATTAACCTATTTTTTTAGGCTTATTTAGCAATTAGCAAAAACGCTGCCTAACCCTACGAGTTAGATCAAATTAATGTACTACAGTATTGTACACCATAAAAAGGTCTACAAAAAAGTCCGTGATGTTATATGTTTATCTTTTAGGGATAACCCACATTAACCATTTTTATTGTTTACTTTTTACGTGAGAAAATGGCTTATTTACGAAGCTATTTTAAGCAATACGGCATTAATCCTTATCGAATTAAGTAACTTAAATACAGTGTGCAATTAATATAGATCAATATGGTTCCTTACAGCGTGTAAATTAAACAAATATTTTCGGAGATATTACAAATTTAAAATTTGCGTTTAAAAATGTGTAATGTAATAAAAATTGTATGAATTTAGATATTCCAAAGATAGCAGGAAATCTTCATAGTAAGTATAGGGGAAGAGGAATTGTTTTACTCCAAATTTAATGCGTGCAGGCCAAGGGCAGTAATGAATGAACCAAAAATACTGGATCGATTTTAATCATGTTTTCATTGAGTGACCTAGGCATATATATTTTATGCCCGTGCAAAGTCGGAGCGGGCCGCTATGTTTTTATATACAACGTTCATATTTTTTCTGTAGTGTATTTAATTTAGTATCAGCATTGCACCCGTGCGAAGCCGGGGCGGGTCGCTAGTTTATATTATAAAAGTTTTTGGTTTTAAACAATTGCATAGACAAGGATAAATTTATTACTTACTAGGACCGCTGTTATCACAACCAGATGTAGATCATAAATTGTTACAAATTTATTTTATGGGCAATCAGGATATGATAATACATAAACGTTGAATTTACAATCCAACAGTGCAAGAAGTTAACTATTGTCTAATAGGTACAAATGTTTCCGTATTAGTATTCCGTAACGATTGAGTTTAAATGTTCAAAATAGCATTGGATCGGATATCAGATGTCATGATCATCAGTCATAATATCGTCACCAGACCTGACCAAATACCTAGTTGTTACATAGCAAGTGGCTATTATTAAGGTCGGTAAAAAATTGCAAGAGATGTAGGCGATATGAAGATATCAACCAACAGTTCTGGCCGTTTACTTAACGTTTATGATGAGTTTCATCCGAAAAAAATATTCTGCTGTCACAATACACGTTTTAATCGACTAATTCGTTTCCCACAGTAGATATTTCACACTAATCAACATACTTGTCTTTTTAAGGGTGGTTGTGTTGGCAATATCAAAATATTAACAATTTTGTTAGCACTAAACGAATCAGCGTCATGTTTTACACGATTGAAATAATACATAAATATATGAAAATAGTTTATAAAAAATTTTTAGCTCATTGAATTTTTTTCTAGGAGATGGAACAGGTCATCAGTCGCCTAGGGCTACGGTACGGTATGGCAAAACCGGTAGCAGACGTGCGGCAAGTACCGACCTCGAGTACCATTTTAAATCTCGGTACCACCACGGTGAGCGTTTATACGTCGTAACCGCTGTCAGCGAACTACGTAGAAGCCGGTAGCGCCTTATTGGGCTGGAAAAAGTGCTCGGAATCGTGACTGGACAACCGACGACCGTACAGTATCGAACTCGAGATGAACAGAGATCATTGAAGAATTGATTTGTTATTTTAAGCAGGCTATATATGTAACTCCGAAATATAGCTTCAGAAAATATATCTTTATATGGTAATTAGCCCACATCTAATGTAAGAGTTATGGTAAATGTTCCTATTACTTTCAATATAATAGAACAAATCTCCTGACTGATACTACATACATTGTTTTAAGGTTCTTCTATATATAGCATTAGCTTCTTAAAGCTGCAAAATTAGTTTGTCTAAAACTGAATTTTTAGCCGTAAAAAGACGTTTTAGACGTTTAATCAAAATGCTGTTCGCCAACTATACCTAAGTTCGTCTATACCTCTTCTACTAATCATATTCCATATATATGGAAAGATTACAATACAATGGAATAATATCTCGAATTTAGAGAGAAATCTAGAAATTTAGATATCGTGAGTAGGATGCACTGTTTTTACTTCTCATTAATTTTAATGGGTTTTTGGTGACGTTGATAAATAAAATGCCTGAAAATCTGTTATGTTTCTCTATGTATTTCGCCATTTACTGAAATTGTATGATTTTGTCCTTTCTAGTCTTATGGAATAGATTGTATGAACTTGGAACAGCGTTTGTTTGATGTAATGAATTATCATTTAATTATAAATCATTTTTTAATCTTCGATGATAATCTGGTGTGACACAAGATTAGAGATGAGAAATTAAAATTTAAAATGTATTCTGATAAATTTTTCACTCTAAAAAGGTATTTATTGAGAAGAATTAGTACAATATATATTATTTAAAATACTTCCATCATATACTACTGCTTTTTCCGTGGCGGAAGAAAAATGCTGTTATGGGAGCGATCCAATCATCGATCGATATTAATGATTCTTCATAATTTCTTGTAATATACTATATGCCATAACATAATATCTTGCTGATCCCACAATAAACACAATAAAGCTTTATTTGGTTTTCTTAGTATATCGATTTTTCAGCGTTAGTCGTAATACGTTACAGGAAATTCTTATTTGTTTTTCTGTGAAACAAAAAAAAACACGGTAATGTTAAAACGGTTGAACAATTTTCCCAACTTTTTTATCGCATCTAAATTGCATCGCGTTCCGTCGCATCTCAATCTTTTGAGAAAAATATTTTAATTGTATGAGCTGGGTTTTCGTCCAGTAAGTCCTGAAATTTATTGTTTTCAAGCTTTTTTAGTTCTTTAAGCCGTTCTTTGTCATCAACTTTAACGCCACTGCTATTAAATAGTTGAAACTGAAACCAACAGTTGGGATAAGACAAAGCAGCATCGCTATAAGTTTCTAAAATAGTCTGATGGGCGTAGGAGGAGATTTATTGAAAGTAAACAGAGAATACGGCCATTCCATGATTAGCGTCTGTATTTACTAAATAACTCAATAGTACCAAATAGAAAACTGCTTTTTATATAGAGATGTGTTAAAACTATCGATGAAAATTGATGCTTCGTATTTTCGCCACTAAATAGACTGACTAAAATGCATGCAAGTACCTAACATATAAATTTTTATTTGATCCCGTGACTATCACAAAAGTAGGTAGACCGTCCTGTCGCCTTACCACTGCGTCAACCAAGACGGCTGATAGAGGATTTTTTCAAATAAAACAGAGAAAGCATCTTGTTAATGTCGGGCAAAAGATTATACATGGCAAACGAATGGCAAAACTATCAAATTTGGTAATGTATGTTGTAGTTAAGCTTAATTATGATTATGTAAAAATATTGTCATTATTATTTGTTATTTAATAATATATAAATATTTTTCAGAAAATATTAAACTCAGCATTGTATTATATTTTGTTAAAGTTTACTTCTTTTGTTGTAATAAATGTTGAGTTTATAGCATTTTATTTTTCTACATTCAATAAAAGGGCTTAGCCGATCTAAAAATAGGAAATTTTATCCAAGTGGAGTTCATCAATAATGAAACGTGCAATTAATAAAAACAAGCGGTAATTCAATTGGAGGGCGCGTTTTTAGTTCCGAATTTTCAAGAATTGTTTAAACATTAATTTTTATTGGTAGTCTGCGACAAAGGCTGCGACACAAAATTGTAATAAATATTATAATCCGCCGTTGGAAATTAATTTATTACGCAAACATCACCGGAGAGAATAATATTTTTCGGTTGGCGGACAAAAAATTAAAAGCCCGCCATGTATGATTAATCCTTCCATTTCGGTAATGTAAAATAATTTTAATATTCCATAAATTATTGAAAACTTTCAGTTCTAAATCATTTCGCGCATAGAGGAGTCAGCCAGATATCAAAAACGTTTGAAATATCACTTTTATTTATATTAGGCCGTTCGGGACGGATATTTATTTTAATAATCGAACTGTACGCCGAAATGAAATTAAATGGATTATTTCGGAATGCTGTTCGTATTTGGTTAGTCGATATTTGTAATACTGTAAACACCATAAGATTCGCCTTTAAAAGGTTTTGCCAGTTTCGGTAGCCTGTTGGGAATATGTATGTCAGCGGGTACTGTTTTAGGTTATTGCATTTTTATATTATAATATTTGAAATTCATCTACTGGATTAGTGTAGTATCATCTGAACATATAAGCATATTATTATTATATATTTAAATATGAATTTGTAAATAATTATTCATTATTCTGTTGACTGTATCATGTAATATAGACTATGCTTTTTTATTAACCTTGATGGTTCAACAATCTGCCCTATGAACAAGAAGTATTTTTAATAATAAATACTATATACATAACATGCAGAAGATCACTTCTGTATATGTTGCTTGAAAGTCTATATTTGCCTATCAGATTGGATGATTATAAAAGTTTTTGGTAATTAACTACATTTGGATACACTTTTTCCAAAGTACTTATCACTAACATTTTGAATTACACTCGTTATAGGATCTAGAAGAATATCACATTATATTACTTGTTACTATAAAGAATTGAGTTTACAGGCAATTTTGAAAAAATGTTTTGCGACGCCCAATAGATGACACTATTTAGAACTTATTACTTCTTTGAATCGCTAAGGTGAGAAACGCGTAAGTATTAGTTTGGTTCATTTCATTTCTATTTTTTTAATATTGGGCGCTATGTACTGCCATGCGAAAGTAATGAAAAGTGCTTTACCCTTTTTGTTACGTTTTCCTGATTAAATTATCATCAAAAATAGTTCGTTTTAATGAAGAATTATAACCTGGAGTACAGAAAACATAATAATGAGAAATCGTTTTTCTTTCAAGAGGTTTCTGACTCACTTAAAAAATTGGTTATGTAAAGTGTGTGACTTAGTTTTGGGTTATTACTTAGCATTATTCTGGTTTTTTAGAATGTTTATTTTTAGAAAGTTTAAAAATCTGTTTTTAACCTTATTACTAATAATATTAACTTGTTACAAAGATTTGTATCCTAAAGTTAATCAATATTTGAATAAACTCAGAATTTTAAAAATATGCATATTGAAGTGGAATCAATTTTTTAAGGGGATACTTTATGTAAAGAAACATATTTTGTTTTTTGAAAATCAATATTGTCGTATAGATATAATCAACCAAGGCAGTTTCCATTTTTGATTTTGACCTATCAGAAATCATGCAGTCAAAAATACACATGCTTTAAAAATGATGATAAAAAAAAAGAAATGAAATTTTTCTTTATAATTTGTTATATCTAACCTATGTAGACCAAGATTGGATAAACCAATAAAGGTAATATATGATGCCAAATTTAGCATATCCATCAAGATTGTTTTATTATATTGTGCGTAGGTCTTTAAGTTATCTGTCTTATTTTATTCCTTATTTATTCCTGATTCCTTACCACTTCTATGCCATTAACGTCACAATAATTTACATTTTTTAAATACAAATTTTAAATCTTTTCGTTGTATAACACGTAATGTTTTTATCAAAAATGTTCGTTTATCCTTCGTTATTATTCTTCCTAGGTTATTCTTCGTTTATATTATTCTATTTATTGCAACATAATTTGTTATATGATATATATTATTTCAATGTTTTCTTTTTATTCTTTCTTCTGCTCCGGACAGTTATATGTAATTCATAAAGCTTCAATATTATGTGTTCAATTTATTCCACACACCTTTTATTAACAACTACTTATATTTTCACTACGCTTATAATTCATGACATTTCCTTTATACATCTTCTGCCTTTTGTTGTTAATCTTTTAAAAATATCTGCAATGTCAAAATTAGGAGCGGACTTAGAAATCTGTATACCAGCTACGTCATCGTTCGTAGGAAAAAGCAATATTTATTCCTGTAGAAGTGATATATTAAAGAATTGTTCCCAAAACTGTTGAGGTACAGGTCTAGATAAAGAAATTTTTAGGCAAATATTTATGAAAATTATACAAATTAAATCTCTGCAAAATACCTTGGCATATATTTTGATAGTAGGTTAAATTGGAAATCATGTTAGGCAAAAAGCAGAGCAGATCAGACATAAATTCAAGCAACTGTACTGGTTAATCCGAAAACACTCTCAAATTTTGATCTATATGATCTAAAATCTAGTCATAAAGACAGCTTGATCCTAGGGGGTGTTGCCCTAAAACATCAAATCAACTAATATTCCAGGGTTCTACGATTAATTACCAAAGCTTATCGCTATGTATCCAACGAGCTGCACGATGACCCAAATCAATGGTCCACAATTAAATTTTCAAATCAAATGGAAACATGAAACGAGATTACTAAATCACAGTAACATGGAAGCAATACGTCATCTAAACAACACGCGAGACATCAGAAGATTAAAGCGAACCAAACCACACGAACTTCTATAGTATAAAGTGTTACTTTTAACTTTAGCTTAAGTAGTTTATATTCATTATAATTTGGGAAATACATACTGATGTATTAATCCCGTACGTGCCTTGCTTGTGTATTGATGCAAGTACAACAGAACAATAGTAACGAATTAATTTCTAAATCGAATTGTATTAACCATACTTAGTGTAAGATGTATTTATTTGAAGTAAGAAATGAGTTGTGAAAAAAATGAGTTAAATAATGAATAACAGTTTAAGAGACAACGCCAAAACCGCTGCCTCAGGCATCCGCTGCGGACCCGCTCTTTTTGAAAAACCTTTTGTTATTATAATTGCACGATCTCCGTTCTATACAAGCAGTATCCTATAGAAGTTAATTTTTATTACTCGTTCTTTAACTGTATGAAAACCCTGTTGAGCATCGACCAGTAGGGCTAAGATATCAAAAAGGAACCCTTACGATGATTTCTTCCAGCTCTTATAGGAAAATGTTTCATTATTTTTGTATTTGCACGATTCATTCCGAGATATTTAGCGTTGTTGCTAGATGAAATGATAATATTATTTAATGTTATTGGTACTTATACGGTCTGTTTATAGGTGAACTGCACATGTACATATTTATTTTCATTCATTCTTATTTTCCAAGCGTGTGTCCAATTAATTATATTGTTACTTGCCCGTTGTAATTTTCGTGACGCTTCTTCACTATTGTCTCCCACAGCTATAATCGCAGTATCATCAGCAAATGTAGCCATCGTGATATTTTCCATTTGTGGTATATCACAAGTTTAAAGTAGATAAAGCATTGGTCCCAGTACACTCCTTTGTGGTACACCTGCTTTAGCTTCTTTTATTGTAGAGTAAGCTTCTTCTTGTTTGACTCTAAACATTCTGGTTGTAATGTAGGATTTTAGTAGTTCGATGTGTTGTTTTTTTATCATGTTCTGTAGTTTATGAACAAGGCCTTCATGCCAAACCTTATCGAAGGCTTGTACTACATCTAAGAATATAGCTGAGCATCCTTTTTTTATTTTCGTAGGCTTTTTCAATAACATCTGTTATTCTGTGGATCTGGTCAATTGTTGAATGCTTGTTAGTAAACCCAAACTGGTGTGTTGGTATTAGGTTTGTTTCTCTATCGCTTTTATTAAAAAACCTTTTATTATTATAATAACACGTTCTATATTCTCTAGAGTAATTTTTCCCTATAAGTTCATTTGTATTATTCGTTCTTTAATCGTATGAAAACCCTGTTGAGCATCGACCTGTAGGGATAAGATAAGAAAAAGGAAACCTAACGAAGTTTTCGTACCGCTTTTATTGAAAAACCTTTTATTATTGTACTTACACATTCTACATCCTATGCAAGCATTGTTCTTTAAAAGTTCATTTATATTATTCATTCTTTAACCGTATGAAAACCCTGTTGAGCATCAACAAGTAGGGGTAAGATAAAGAAAAGGAAACCTAACGAAGATTTCCTCCCGCTATTATTGAAAAGCCTTTTATTATTATAATTACACGTTTTACATCATATACAAGCATTTTTCTTTAGAAGTTCTTTTACCACGACCAGTAGGGATGAGATAAGAAAAAAGAAGCCTCACGAAGTTTTATGTGAGATCTTTGTACACACACACATTGTTTTCACTATTTCATGGTTAATATACAAATAAAATAAGGACACTAGTTCAACATAGTGATTGCATGGTGCTTTGATTTCAGTATGTTGACGGAATGATATTGAGTAAATTGTAGAATATTGTTGGTAAATATAATATTCGATGTGGTTCAAAGTGACTAAATTATATAATAACAAATATATAAAGTATTCTTATCCAATTGAAAGTATATCTCAAAGTAACCATTACCACCGAATTATAAATTAAATCGCGTTTCAATCGCAATTGTATCACTGCCAATGGTCAATCCTTACCCATAAATCTCGCATGCCGAAATAATCAGCGTCAAGTAGGCGCGCATCTCGGTGTCGTCGTGCGGTGGCGCGGGCGCATTCCTGTGATTCCTGCAAAAGCCAAAGACTGAACCGACGGCAGACCACCGCGCCGTTAATGTATAGCGAAACGGCCGTGATCGCTGTCGAGTATTGAAATGCCACTATTTATTGGGCCATTAGGGCCCCTCTTAAATCATACCCCGGCCATAACTAACGACGTGTATCTCGCAGGAGGAGCGGGAGCTGAATCGGCCGTCGCTACAGCCGCCCTCCCCCCTGTCGGGGGGCCGTAAATAAAACTATTCGGGAGGTAATGTATGGCCGTATTGGGGAGAAGCAAGCGGTACGGTCAAAACTGATTAAACCTGCTCGTTTTCTTCTAATGAGGATATTTTGATAAATGGTTCTCATAGAGAGCTCCAATACGAAATGGAGACCTTACCACGCTAACATTCAATCAACGCGCTAAAATTTATTATGTGTCAAATTAAAGACAAATTATATTCAGTTAATACCGTTTCTTCGTCATGACTGAGATGGATAGAGTGACGTTATTCAAACACAATAGTAACATTAAATATACTAGTACATTTTTATTACTATTTCACTAAATTTTTTGTATTACTCCTAGTAGTTCCACAATCTACTTTGAGGACAATAAGTGTTTGTTATGTTTATATTATATAGTCTTCAAAACAGCAGTGAACTCACGTCATCAGAATGTGCCCGTCAAAATTTGTAAATTCGTTTTACACTCTGACAGTAGTTTCCTTCTCATTTCATGCTAGTTAAAACATATAGAATGCTGTTTGACAAGTTCGAATGCACCTGCAAAAGTCGTCCGTTTCTCAAATGTCTGCAAATTTTCTGAGAGTATTATAATTACGGGTTATAAATCATCAAACGATGTTTTACTAAATTTAAAATCGTTGCGGTCTTACTGAAAATATGTTTTACTGTTACAGATGATGATACAGCTGCTCGAGGAAGTCCGGAGAAGAAGAGATCGTCTAGTTTTTTTCCTATTCCAAAATTACCAGCTGGAACCAAATGGTCTTTTGCTGATGTCGCTTGCTGTTCGGGTTAGAAAAATATTTTGCGGGCAACACAGACCCTGGCTTACAACTGGGATTGTCGTAGTTGGTTATCTACCGGGGCTTGTGGATGGGTAGGGAATTTGTCAAGATATTATTGTGCTCTAAGGTGTCTAGAGAGAACCTTACACCGAGCATTTTCGTGACACTCTTCACTAACGGGATGCCTGTTTAGAAGTGAATGTTGACGTTTCTCATAAACCATGGGGTTACGAGTAACGCGCGGTCTTTTTTGGATTAGAATACTTGGAGTAGTTCAAGTTGTCTCTCAGAGGTGTTTTAATAAGTCCAGCTCCATCGTTGGGTCCTTGATTGAGCCCGGGACTTGGAAGGTTTCTCTTTTAGTGTTGAGAATTCCATAATTTATCTCCTAGGAAATACCATACTATTTACAAAGACTAATTCAGATTCTTGTAATCGCTAATTGCTCTGATACAGGATGGATGCTCACATAAAATATAACCTTAAATTCACTAACAAGAAACCTTCTTCATGCGAATCGAGTGATGGACGAGGAATCAAGATCAGCTTGATGTTAGCTGTATCAGAGATCAGATATACGAAATATATGAAAAGAGTAAGTAGTTTTTCCAATTTAATACAATTATTTCAGACAAAATTGTTAGTCTGGGAAGTATCCATAAAAAGTTTAAAGTGCAGCTATTTGAGGGATTTAAAACATCCCTTTATACACTGTTAGGTAAAATAAGATTTAAGTGGTGTAAAGATAACCCACGAAGGGGTTTAATGGAACTTATGTCTAGAAAATAACTTATGTCTACTATATTTGTTATTTGTATATTTATATGATATACGGATTTTTCAGAATGGTACATTGGGTCACTCATGGCAAGATGATAATAAATATAGGGTAAAGGCAGTAAAAGTTGATGGAAGAAGGTAAACGTTGGAATAAATATCGATTAGGTTCTGTTAGTCACAACATTTAATCGTAATTCATTACAGACATATAATTATTTATGCGGGAAACAGGAATAGTTTTATTCCTGGTTCAGAATTAGTATTTTCCTCTAAGTACAAGGGTGACTACCATGGGGAAAGGAACTATAACTTCTTTTGCAATGGTTTGAAAATAAGCTTTTAAAGAACCTGGAGGAACCATCAGTTATTGTTATGGACAATGCATCATATCATAGTACACTGGTGGAGATGACCCCAAATGCATCAACAAAGGTTGTAATTAAGTAATGGCTTAAAGTACATAAGATAAGTTTAGAAGAAACCGTGTTAAAGAATGAACTATTTCAAATTGTTATGTGGTAAATAAAAATGAAATATTTAATTGCATTTTATGTAACTTACTTTTTTAGAAATAAGCCTGAGAAAAGATACATGGTCAGATTGCTGAACGTAATAGTCACCGAGTATTACATCTTCCTCCCTATCACTGCATATTTAATCCATTTTAGTTGATATGCGTATTGCAAAGAATTATTACAATAGACATTCAAACTAGAACGGTCTGGATTTATGGAAAGAATCATTGTCGAGAATAACACCTTTTGTTTGGATGGGCTCGATCAGACACACAGAAGAAGAAATTCACAAATGGTGGAATCGTAAGCTAGTTTTTGATAGATTGGAAATAAACAGCTTAGTTATTCACTTGAGTAGTTATTCTGAAAGTGTGATGAAAGAGGAAACAACTAAAAGTTAGCATATAATTAATACACTTAAAACTGTAGGAAATTGTATTTTAGAGTGAGAAAGCTTTATCCGTATGTGTGTTATTGCTCAGAATACACTTGAAGGTTTGGTTAAAATGTATGAGGAGAAAAATAATACTAACTGTTTTGCAGATATTGCAAATGCATTAAGGAGATCGCAGTGATACTCAACAAACTAAGGAAAATTACAGTGAAATCAAAATGTCTTTACAATGAAACACTGTATCGAACGACACCAGAACTAAGTGTAAAAGGTAAATAAGCTTTTTAATGAAAGTAAAATACATTACTCATACATATAATTGTTAATTAGGTGGATTAGGTTTTCGGGGGATACCAGTACCGAAAAGAGTTCAATGTAAATATTATATATTATATATATTATTATAAACAACTCTAACCTACAAATTAATGTGGCTCTATAATTAATTGTAGTTTTATTTTTTATGATAATATGTGCAATAGATGTACTATAATGTTAAAATAAATTATATTAGATGATATTTTTGTTTAATTATTTTATTTGGATTAGAATTTTATTATCAAAGTCAAAATTTACTAAAACTCAAAGTTGTTACAGCAACATTGCATTAATTCAGATAACGTGGGTTCACTGCTATTTTGAACAGACTATATATACATGGCATGTAGAAAATCACTTCATTATTTGATCTCCTGTACAAAATACTATTTTAATTATATTAAAAGTTTGTTTTAGTTTTATTAAAATTATATTACTTAGTCTATATATGTTCAATAAGTAGATCGGATGGTGTTAGACGATTTAGTCTACACACTTCACTGTCACTTCGCATATTTAGCAGATTATCGAGTACATTGGGGCGCACTGACACTCTTTCGAAATACTTCACAGAAACAGGATGAATTACACTCGCGATATGAGGAACATCGCGGTCTATCATTGCATTTGAAACATAGTACGGAGCATCTACAATGCCACGCAACACTTTATTTTGGAACCGTTGTATGATTGATGATTGTATTTGCTAGCGGTTCCCCATAGTTGGATTCCACATGATCAAATAGGCTTGAGTATAGATTTGAAAAATAATACCTTGTTATCTGGATTTGCGGCCGATAAGCCAATATATTTGGTAGTAATAGAGCTTAAGTCCAAGTTGTCTCCGTTTGGCGAGCTTCCAAGTTACGCGTCGACCTAGGTGCAAACCAAGATACTTAGCCGTGATATGGATTCATATATATTTCTTATTATTTAGTAATGTTTAAAGGATATCCACCATATTTTTTGGTCAGTTTTGACTCGAACTTGTTTTTATTAAAATATTATCTTAAACCTCGTTGTTAAGCATCACATTCCAAGTTCGATAAGTCTTCATCTTCTTCTTCCAATATAACTGATATTATATTTTAGCTTTGTGATGCTAATAATCTATTGATTCATTTACACTATAGAATTTGTATCTTAAATGACGTATAATGCATAAATGACGTCAAATGTTTTGCTAAATGCAGTTTCTAATTCAGAATTTTGCCTCTCGTTTTATCTTTGTTAAAAAGAAGCAAATCAGCTTATAGAATTGTCTTTAGGTTGACATTCGTGGACCATGTTTTCAAATGTCTGCAACAATCAAAGTATTTAAAGAATTAATGATTATAATTAGACCAACAAACGTTGTTTTGGCGTTTTCCTTGTTTGGATAAATTTCAAATCGCTGCCTAATGGTTAGTAGTTTAACCCTAAGTTGATGCAGAAACATTGTGATGTGCGGGCATCATACATTTTGTTTTTGATTACAAGTTTTATTATTATTATATTTTATTTATAGTTTTATTATATTTATGATGGGCTCTATACTTTAACAGTGTCCAGGAAGCTCTGCATAGGAATACTGTTAAAATAAGTCTTAACCTCAATAACAATTTATTTTTAAAACATTTCCCTTGGAAATGTTGTTTGTTAGTGCTACTGTATAAACTCTGACATGTTCTAATGTTTGTAGCTCATTCAAGTGATGGAGCATCCAGTATCCTGATCCATTGTTCTATTTGGACTCTGTTGCAGGATAGGATTAATCCACTATGTTATATATATGTCATATCATCAGAGCTTGAAAACCATTCAACATCTAGAACGTTTGACACAAGAACCTTTAGTAATTCGGATTTAATAATAACGAATTTGACAAAGAATAAGATTATCAGCCCAGATTTTTTGTGATATCCAGTGGATGATAGTTTTAAAGAAAATGGAACTTCTGTGTTTATTTATTAATTACACATACTAATAGCATTAAAATTCTTTTTTAATTTTATTTTTTTTCTTTTATTTTCTACTTCAGAATTAACAAAATTGAAATATAGGTATGATGTGTAAGATCACTAGTCTTTTGTCACTAGTTTTTGTTTTTGTTGTCAATCCGGCTTTTATAGCGTTAAGCAAAAATAGCAGTCATTTATATGCTTTATAGGCTCTTAGCAAAGCTTAGGTAGTGTAAGAGCTTATATATATATATATATATATATATATATATATATATATAATATATATATATATATATATATATATATATATATCTTTTGAATACTTTTGAATCTTTTGAAAACATACAACTAAGTATTATGTACCAATTACAGAAAAAATTCTATGAAATTCATTATTACAGATATAGTATGACCGTTCATAGCAGATTTGTTAATATCGAAACTAGAAATATAGAACATAAGAAGTATGAAATGTCAATCTCCAAAAATTAAAGGTAGAAGGTAGACTTTATGGTGAATATTTAATAGACAGCCCTGCTAACTAGATTCTTTCCCACTGAAGTCAAGTTAAGTCAAGAGGCTAAATAGAGACCTAGTTTAAGAATTCATATATGTACAGTTAAGAAAATTTAACTTATTAAAACATGTCTAAACACAAATATGAAGTACTAGATGAGGTATTGTAATTTTATTTAATTTTGTAAATGTTCAACACTTTTGCTAATATTATATTTATGTTTGTATTTTAATTATTGAAATAATACAAGGTATTTTGATACGATATGGGGTAAACCCTTTCCGCGCTCTGGCTTGCTAAATGCTTGTAATAATGTTCATTGTTAACCAGCTTTATTAAGAACGTTATTATTTTGCATGCAATTATATATATTATAACTATCGTTTTGTAAGTACCCTTTTAAAACTTATAACTTTAGTGAAGTTGCACCTTGGGTGACATATGGTGATCATACAAAAATATTAATTAAAGTATTGATGTTTAGTTTCATTAATATAGAATTTTATTTTAACTAAACATTTTCAAATCATACTAATTTTATAAATTTATAATAATTAAGTAAATATGCTAGTATGTAATAAATAGTAAATTGTTTGTTATAAAACATCTATTATTTAGATTTATTAATTTATTTATAGTCTGAATCTACATGTTTAATAAAAAGTAAAATTAGTATGGAAAACTTTAATAACCAGTACCTTTAATTTCCTATTAATTTACTTTAATAATTTGTTACTTATCTTACTTATCATACTGAATACAATAAATATAATATTGATTAAAAAACTGGGTAGGTTGTTCTGTAGTCGATCGTTTCCCCTTCTTTGGTTGTCGAGACAACCTCCGCAGTATTCGCGGTGCAGACGAATAGGTGGAGCCCATCCGGTTGATGGATGCAGCGACAAGCGACAGATAAAGGCAAAACACTTTGATTTAATGCCGGAGGTTTGTAGTTTGCTCGGAAAAATGGGGGAAATAAGTTCCTTTTTTGTAATTAAGGACCTCCCGAGCGGGAATTTATGGCTGGCAAACAAATTCTTCCTTAATGGCTGCTAATGTCTTCGGTATTTATGGCTTCGACCGTAGATACGGCCGTTTATCGGTGCTAGGGTGGACGGAGGGGGTAAGTTTGAGATTTGGCTGGCTCTGATATCCTGCCAAAGGTTTTTATTATGTCATATATATATAGTAATGGATCTCGCCCTTACAGATAGCTCATCTTTAATTTGCTTTCTATGGCGTTCGTTAATCTGCTACATTCTACTGTGTCTTTTATTCCATGTGCGAACTAACAACTGAACAAAAATTTTAATTCGATGAAGCCATTTTGTTATTGTTAATATTTTTTGCAATATTCATTTTAACACTTGATACACAAATTGACGTATTAATTACCTCAACATTTTGTTAGTGTTTTGATAAGAAATGTATCTGTTAATTAAATCTGAAATGAATTAGAAGTCAATCCCACCAAAACTTATAAAAAATAAAAAGAAAATCTTAATAACCTTTATAATTACCTCTAGTACAATGGTAGACTATGAAATTTTGTCATGTATTGTTAAGGCTTTATCATTGAGAACTTATATGGGACTGTTTATAATAAATATTGAATTCTGGGCTTGAAATAGAAGGCTGATTAATAAAAGTTAATTATAAAACAGTCTATGGTTGAATTATAAATCAAAAAATTAAAGCACTATTCAGGAAAAAGTCTTCCATTGTACAAAAAAAAATACACCCAAATTAGGATCTGTAATTGGAGTTCCAAAAAGTGGTTATTTATATCTCTTTAAAATATTTTAATTACATAGAAATGCTGATATAAATAAAATCATATCCGTTATAATATGAATAATACAAGATCAAAGCAAAATAACATAAATAAGTCACCTATATATTAAGCGTGTCAGTGTACTTTGATCAAATTCATCATGTATTAACTATTGGTAAAAATGCGAGGTATTAATTTATGTAAGTATTAAACATTCTAACCTAGCTGTTGAGTTTGATGGTTTTGACATTTCTCTACATAAAATAACAGTTTACATTTAGAATCCGATGTCCATCGAACATTTTTAGAGACTGCTGCTGATGCTGGTTTATCATATCTCAATAGTCGGATTTAGAGTTTACTCTAATATCAGCTCGAATGGGAAGTTCTGCAAAAATAATCATATCGACTGGCTAGACACGATTTCGAAATGATGAAGAATTGAAAATGGTTCTTTAAATACGGTACTGTCATGTTATCAGAAAGCTGGGAAAGTGCTGTGGAAAGTGATGGAAAATATTTATAAATAAATATAAATATTTTTTAAAATATTGTTGTAGGTCCTTTAGTTGAATTATGTTAATATACACAGTTAGAGGAAGCCCTTATTATATTGGTTCAATACCATATCAACATTCCATGAAGGTGAACCAAAAATATGTTCAAGAATTAGTTATCTTAGTACCAATCCTCTTAAACTCGGCGGTACAACCCCTAGTCGATCACTACTTAGCCCCCTTTGCGATAACGTAATGCATCTTTAACTCGATATTCGCATTAAAGAGATCAGAGAACTCGATAAAGTAATCCGAAGCAGAAATTCAATCTGATGGCTTCTCATGCATATTTAGGCCGAGCGCCGTCCGAATTAAGACGGACGTTCGCGACGCCAACTGTTCTTTTACAGGCCAGAATACGAAATATATAAATATGTATTGTTTAAAACTATGTGTGATAGTAGGTCTCCTACATTCAACAAAATAAATCCTTACCAGTTACCAGACCTAAGGAATTTTTGATTTGATACATTATATAGTAAGATTAGTCATCTATCAACAATATAAATTATTATTTATTTTGATGGCTACATATTTTTTCTATTTTCTCATATATAAATTTTGGGATAGGTAAGCTAAACGTTTTGGGGAATTTTTATTTTATATATCTAATTTGACAAAATTCAACTTAAGTAGAATCTGTAGTCGAGAGTGAAGAAATATTTATGCGCAGATTTGGTTGGCGTAGTGGTCAAGACGACAGGATCGTTGGTCTATTATTATGAAAGTCGGAAGTTCGAATTGTTAGTTATAAATGAATATGTGTAATTGTTTGTAACTGTTATTTTCCATGAGGCGATGGTGCAAAATTGTTCAAGGAAAAATAGCAGGCACGCCAATAACCCTGGTTGGTAAAATGGAGATTCCAAAATATAAGAAAAAGCATTTAAACAGTAGAATTTGATATAAATGGTATATATATATATATATATATATATATATATATATATATATATATATATATATATATATATTATAATTATTTAATAGATTTAATAGATAAAACATATAGTTAAAAACGCTTATGGTTTCTAATAACTTGCTGTTAGCTGTATTGAAAATACCAAATTTGCTTCCTGAAATGGTATCATTTTATGATTCTGATATAAATAGTGTATCGCTTTAGTGAAATGTTCCAGCAACCATTCAAACTCATCGATAATTCGTCACCGTAAATATATTATATATTTCGGACTTCATTTCAACTGCTACCTAACCTAGTCAGATTAAGTACAACAAACCACTTCGAAAAGTTACGTTGTATCGAGAGCACTGTTCCCTCTGAAATCGATCAAATAAAATACCAGTCTCAGTATCATTCACTAAAATCGTTATATATCCAGCTATGGTATGTTTCTTTTTTCTATATGGTTAACAAGCATAGTTTTTTATTCTTAATATCTACTCAGATAAAAAAATGTGTTTCGAAATAGGATGTTGAAGATGATTCTAAAAGCCTCATGGTATGTGAAAAACACGAAACATACCATCAACGAGACATGAAATTAAAAAAAACACCCATCACCTATCCTTTATGTTTTCTACCACCGATCTAATTCCAAATGCTAAGTTGCACACTGTTAAACAGGTTAATGAGATCCAATAAATTATCTACTTTGATCTTTGTTATTGTTAATTCTATGAAACTACTCTCAATAACCTATTTCACTTAAGGCAGCATAAAACACTTGTAAAGATAATCAATATATTTTGAAAAATTCACCAAAAAATCGTTAACTCAATTCAAATTTGGTAGTAGTAAAAAACACATGCAATACTGATAGAACACCGCTAATATTTAAAGTTTGTCGACATACCATGTGACGTTTTAAACAAAGAAAATTATATTGAGTGACCAGTGATGTGATAGTTTGTTGAAAATAATTTAATATATTTCTAGGCGCAATAAAATTAATGAATATTAGTGATTTATTATTCAAATATATACTATATATTATTTTTATTTACTTTTATGTTATAAACATAAATATGGGATATTAAATCAAGTAATACTTAATTAATTATATTAAATTAATTAAACAACAAATTAAACACAAATAGGAATTTAATTTCAATAGTGCAGGAATTATATTAAAGAAATGTATTTATAATCATTAAATAACATTATAACATAGGTCATATTACTAAAATAATTAAAAAAACTTTCAAAGAAAAATATTGTCATGTAGTTATATATGTTATTATATTAATCGTTAAGCTTCTTAATAATTATCAGCGGTTTAAAATATTTTCCGAATTGCTGTTAATATTTCATATTAATAATATAATATTTATAATATATTGATATAATAATATTCATATCTTACATATATTAAAATTATTGAAATCAATATATACACCAGGCTGATTAAAAGAATAATTTCATCGTCCTTTGCATCTGGCTCTACGATCTTTGAAACAGCAGCTGTAACTTTTTTTCTGGAATATCGCCCTTACAGATAGCTCATCTTTAATTTGCTTTCTATGGCGTTCCCCACATGCGAACTAACAACTCATCAAAAATTAAAATTCATTGAAGGTATTTTGGTATTGTTAATATGTTTTGCAACATTCATTAACTCTTGATTCACAAATTGACGTATTATTTACCTCCAATATTCGGTTAGTGTTTTGTTAAGAAATGCATTTACTTATGAAATCTGAAATGAATTAGATGTTAGTCCCACCAAAATTTACAGGAATGAATATGTCAGTTCTTAAGCAAGAATAAATTTTCTGTAGTTCAGTGTTCCATAGGCATCAAATTAATTTTTTTTTATTCTCAACAAAAAATATAAAATATACCTGCACGATGATACTATTCTTAGTTGTTTTTCCCCAAACTTGTCATAAGCCTTTAATAGTTTTAACAATACGGAAATAAATCAAAGTGATAAAAAATCTTGAACAATACCGCTTAGAATTAGTTAACTTTATTTAATAATATATTAACAAATCCACTTTCCGTTTTAATATAATTTCAAATATAAGACTTAGAAATTGTTCTGTCAGCGCTGCCGGATTTATATATACCAATAATAATATTATATATATTATACTTATATTTGGTGTCACCGATCTGGGTGTTACGACTATTCCTGGTTGTTTGATTAGGACGCATTTCGTTTTATTGGAATTTACTTATTTGTAGCACATAGCACATGACGTAAAAAATTTAGGCCTAAATATTCTTCCTCCATCTAAACTTTTACAGTGCAAGATATTGCTAAAAAGGGTGGGAAAATTTTCGCTAAGCCAATTAATATATAATGGATAGATTAAAAACAAGAATTGCTTTAATAAAATACCTTGCAATTAAATAATATATATACCTAAGGTCACCAAAATACCTTCCGAGAGCCAATTTATTTGTTATAGAACATGATAAAATACGAAATATGATAAGCAAATTGAAAACTGATAAGAAATATTATTTCAGGTACGGCGAAGGTAGACGCCAAAAATCATAAAGAACGGAAAACGTCTCGCATAAATTAGCTCCCGAACATTTTTATTTGTGATAGCCTGTCTCCTGGGTTTCTTATTATCAAAAAGTTCCTTCTGCATTGTTGATCCGCGAGGTCCCCGAACAATGGTCCCGCCATCGGTATCGCATGCCTTAATTCGCCGGGACGCGATGCTGCCCGCAGATAACCAGATACGGTTTCCGTGCGAGCCGGCCATAGATCTGTCAACGGGAAGTCGTTTACGTCTCGCCGCGACGATAAACAAATCCGTATCTGCGCATGCGGCCTGGCCCCAGTCACGATCCGCTATTTGAATACAATGGGCCGGTACGGCCCGCCGCTACGCAAGCGGACTCCATTCTTTCAGTCAATCAAAGTTCGATCAGCGTTTGCTGCCGTCGTCTCTCGCTCGCTCCCCCTCGTTTTCGTTCCGTCTCGCTCTCTCACAAGATACCACCATACATGGTACTGCCGACAACCAATCGTACATTGCCTGCGCTTGTTAAAGGGTTTCCACTCCCCGATATTATTTGATTCTAACTTCTATGACTTGTTGCTCGGATTAGTGGTTTGAACTTATTATCTCTAATTTTTAGCATAACTAATTAACTGTAGGTACAAAAATTACTCATATAATGCTAAACTTGATGTTGGAGGTTCATTTTTTAATTACATATGATTAGAAATACTTTTTTTTATAGTAGATTGACTGCATAAAAGTAAACCAATAAACGTGTTTATATCAAATTTTTAAAAAAAATTATTATGTTTACTTTTTGGATTAATTATTTATGTTTATTAATTATTATAATACATTTAAAATGATATTATTGCTAGCAGCATTTTGAATATGATAAAATATTTACACTTAAAATATTTTTTAAATTAATTATATGGATATATTGAATATGTTTAGTATAAAATTAATTCACATATTAATTTATTAGTACTGTTTTGTTGTATTTGCATTAATACACAAGCAAGGCAAGTACGGAATTAATACCGGTATGTATTTACCAAATTAAAATAAAACTTAACTACTTAAACTCAACAAACAAACAAACAAACTTAACTACTTACTCTTCAATTTTCTAATTTCCTGTATGCTATCCAATAGCTGTATTGCTTCCACGTTGGAATACAGGAGTTTATTTCGAGATAATTGTGTAGCTCTTTGTTGATTACGTAGTGATAAACAATGGTAATTAATCGGACAGTGTTTTGGGTGCGTTGGACCACTAGTTGGTTTGATGTTGTAGCGAAAACCCCCAGGTCCAAATTCGCTTTATGATTGACTGATAATAATCTCTTCGATTTTAGGTCAAGCTCTGCTCTGCCTTTTATCTAACGTAATAACAGGTCAATTGAAAAGTCCCCGGCCTACCATAGTAAAACACATCTTTTGGCAATTTTTTTTATTTAACATAATTCCCTTCAAGGGTGATACACTGATTATAGCGACCCTTCAACTTTTCGATACCATTTTTGTAGTACGATTTGTCCTTTGCTTCAAAATAGGCCTCAGTTTCGGCGATCACCTCTTCATTCGACGAAAATTTCTTCCCAGTGAGCATACTTTTGAGATTTGAAACAGGAAATAGCCGCTGGTGGCCAGATCTGTAGAATATGGTGGATGAAGAAGCATTTTGAAGCCCATTTTATGGATGTGGAATCGTTTTTACTGACTTTGGACAGGGTGCATTGTTTTCTAAATATTTTTCTAATTTCTAAATATGAATATTAGTTTTGAATATGACGTCATCCAATGACAAAACTGTGATCTGATTGAAATTCTATAGGGAATCATGAAACCTTGATTCTAAAAAGCCGTATGTCGTTTTTTATGAATAACAGCTCTGAAGTTGGACGCCTTAGGCCGTGTAGACTATCTGTCCCCTTTTCACCCCATGATTTATTGAGACATAAGGTAAAGACAATAAAAATTAGACAAATAATAAATCATAAAAATATTTCTCAACTTTCGATGTATTCGATGCTGCGTAGATCTGAATAAGTCAGCCTATGTCTGGTGAGTACGCTAGATGCGAAAGAATTTCCCATTGGGGCTATATTTATGACTCGCTATTTCTGGCCTTTTCTACAAGAGCACATCACTCAATTTCTTCAATTGACGTCGGTAGATATCTACAGTAATATCATTTGGTTCGGCATCTCGTGTAGTGTACAGACAATATGCATAGCAACATTTTGTTGTTCGTCTTAGTGTCGATCTGGATGGTTCTTTTGGTTTAACCATTGATTTTTGCACTTGGAATTATCGTAGTGGATACACTTTTCATGTCCAGTTATAACACGTCACAGAAAATTATATTTTCTGTCATCCTCCTTTTAAGTATTTTTCATTGAATTTAGACCTCTGGAAACCTTTTATTCTCTAATTGTCAAGCTCAGTCAGTAACAAACCAAATCAGCGCGATATCCTACTGGAAAATATATCGGGTGCCAAGTGGAAGTCACGAAGTGGCAGTGTAACAGGGCAACTGAAAAGTCACCCAAGTTTAGACGTGGTGAAATGAGCACCGAAGACGCTCCGGTGAACGCAGTGGACGCCCAAAAGAGGTCGTTACGGACGAAAACAATAAAAAATCCACAAAATGATTTTGAATGACTGTAAATTGAAACTGAATGAAATAGCAGACACTCTAAAAATATCAACAAAAAATATCTGGGCAAAGTGGGTGCAAGCTGATGATGAAGCGTAATAAACGCGAGTTTTTCCATCGATATGTGACAATGGATGAAATATGGCTCCACCATTTCACTCAAAAGTCCAATCGAGAGCCATCCGAGTGGACTGAACACGACGAACCAGCTCCAAAGCATGGAAAAACGCACCAGTTGGCTGGCAAGGTGATGGCATCTGTATTTTGGGATGCGCATGGAATAATGTTCATTGACTACCTTGAAAAAGGAAGGACCATTAACAGCGACTATTACATAGCGTTATTGGACCGTTGGAAGAACGAAATCGCCGAAAAACGGCCGCTTTTGAAGAAAAAGGAAGTGCTGCTACTCCAAGACAATGCACCATTCAAAAATCAATGAATTGGGTTTCTAATTGCTTCCTCATCCACCGTATTCTCCAGATCTGGCCCCAGCGACTATTTCGCGTTCTCAGATCTCAAAAGAATGTTCGCTGGGAAGAAATGTTCGTCGAATGGAGAGGTGATCGCCAAAACTGAGGCCTATTTTGAAGCAAAGGACAAATCGTACTACAAAAATGGTATCGAAATGTTGTAGGGTCGCTATAATCAGTATATCACACTTGAATGGAATTATGTTGAATAAAAATTACTATATGGTAGACCGGGGACTTTTCAATTGACCTGTTACAATACTCTGAACCGAATCAAGTGCACCCGAATTCACTCAATCAAATTGTACGCACTGTCAGTAAGATGCTTATTCATGATAGATCATTAACACCATCTCACCTGGTTAATAGACACATAGAAAATTGTTTAGTGTAACATATGCTAGTTATTAAGTTAAGTATTAGTTTATAAATTTGTAAAGGAGATAACTTACTGAAGCGATCTGTTACATGTCCTTTTATAATACAAATCCCATAATCCCACGAATTGTTGACAGTCCTGAATTGTAAAATTATTTTCGAACAGTTTTCTTCCTTTTGATCTTTCTTTGCCAGTCGCTATATTGATAGAGATTTCTAAATCATTGAAACCGAAAATGACAAGTGAAATATAACGGAGCTGCATCACCTTAAGTTTAAAAAATGTTTGATGGATTTCGTCAATAGCTTTCTTAAAGTCAAACAACAAAAGTAATGGCACTCGAATATACAATTTGAAGTATCAGTATATACTGAATAACTCAATAATACTAAATAGACATGTAGAGATATTAATTTATGTAAAGAGAATGTCAAAACCATCGAATTTAACTGTTAAGTTAGGCCGTTTAACCACTAACATATACTAATCAACATAGACCGCTGATGAAATTACATGCAAGCACCTAAGAATTGGATATATTCTTATAAAATGAATCATTTATTCTGAAAACTTACGTAAACATATTTCTAGGTATAAGTGAAAATAAGTGGGACGCAAGTATGATTAGCATGGTTGAGTTTTTCATTTATTTTAATATCTACCGAGACTTTAGCATTAGTTCGTCTTTCTTCGGACTATTGGCCGAGCGTCGTCCATTGCTCTCAGCCGATGCCAACCCGCGCGATTACTATTATTTATGAAACCGATCGGCGCACCAGAACGGACAATATAAAATTTATACACCGACAAGCCGCGTCACAATCATTAATTAGAATGCAGATTTCGCGGGGTTGTGTCTACTCCTTATCGCGATCTCTTTCGCGGGGAAATAAGTTATTTATGGGCGGGGAGGTGCCCACTTTGACTCGTACGATTCAATGCAGGCCGGCGGCGGCATAAATCAGAAACACCACTATCGTGATTGGACCTGCCCAGCGATCACTCACTATGCCAAGCGTAGGTATCTGCCTTTACCTTTTTACATTTCTATTTGGACAATTTCGCTTCGAACAATAACGTAGTAAAGTGTCACAAAACAAGTTAATTTGTTTCTTTTCGAATCTGATTCTATTATTACATTATCAAAGATTAATACATTTCTTTAAGAGATTAGTTTTAAAGAATATTTTTTGGAACTTGAAGCTTTGTTATGAACAATCGATACAATATATTTTAATCAAAATATTGTCCATTTATAGCTGTTTCTTTTTTCTATCGTTCAGAAAGAACGATGTATTTTTTGAGGCTGTTCAAAATTCAATCCATTTCTTGGTATCTTCATAAGTAGTGAGGGGTCCCTCAGATACGTTAGGACTCAAATGTCGGAATAAGTAGTATTCAGAAATAGGAAGAACTATAGAATACGGCGCCTAGTGTAGCATTGTCATGCTGAAGAATAACTTTATCATGCCTTTGGTCATCATATTTTGTTCGTTTTTTCTGCAATGATTGGTGCCAACGCATCAACTGTAGTCTGTAATCACTAGCGATCCCCCTTGATGATTTCATCGAATAATGCCTTCAAACCCTATCCCTATTTTTTACCCGCATAGTAATCTGTTTGTCGTTGGTTGCCAAAATTGCTACTTTTAGAACGTCGTAAACAATATTCTGATATTGAAATCGATGGAATATGATTGCCGTAGATCCATACAACATTCAATGAACATTAGCTGACCTTTATTCGAATTAAAGTGAAACAGCAAAATTTCTGGCAAATGCCAATTTACATGGTATGGTTTCAGACGCCTTCAACTCACTGAAAACATTTTTGTTTTCATTTCGACGCAGCATCGTTACATAATGAAAAAAAGCCTATTAATGTTTCTTCACCATGAAGTTGGTTAGAAATATATCCCATGCAATCTAACGCCCTAAATCCTTTAGAATTAGTTGATAGAACAGATAAAATATATAATACAAATAAATACTTCTCTTCCTATTTTTATAATTATGTTAATTTCAGTGGAAAAGTGAAATAACACAAAGAAGATTAGCATGACTTGACAAACATGATGCAGAAGGTTATTAAGCGTTCCACATTTTCGCATGAAAGAAATCCATTCATATCAGCATCATTCCTTCCCTTTCATTTTCATAACATACCAATAAGGACGATTTTCAAATCGTCTCCGATACCAAAAGCTACCAATAAGAAGAATATTCCTACTGAGCTGAAAATACCGTCAATATCCTATTATCATTATAGTAGTGTTATCAGAGAAGATTTTTTTAAAGAAAAGAAAAGGAATCTCTTTAACCTTCAAAATACTTTTAAAGACAAGCCTGAACCCACGGACAAAAAATCTTAAACGATTTATTTATTTTTAGCGCAAAAAACTATATGCTTTCCTGATGAATGAACTGTAGGTTTATTAAAAGAGGTTTGACAACCTTCGCATGATATTGTGATAATGGAAACGTCAAAGCTAAAGCAGGCGGGTTAATAAATGAGTAGATGAGATCCTAGTTAATATTACTAATCAAATCGAAGTAATCGTAATTAAATGCAAATCCTTTTCTTTGGAGTTAGATGAATCTTTGATGAATAATGAATAATGAACATTATATATCAGTTGGGTATATTTGTGCTTTAATGAACATCTTGCAATGCAAGAAAGGGCTTATCAAGGAACAAAATAATAAGCATTTGCACTGTTGGTGCGCCTGTAATGACATGAGACAATAACGGTTGCGTTATTATTCTTATTAACACCTTGCTTTTGCTTGTACAAATGTTAGAAAGAATTCTACCATACGATATCTGCAATTGTTAATGTATTTCTAAATATCAACATAACAAAAAATCATATAATAGTAATAACATACAAAGATTTCTGAGATGATTTTCCAGCAAAAGCCTTTATTAATTACTTCTTATTTAAGTAAACATTCTCTGTAATTTTTCCCTGTCTAGCCGTAGCTATATGATGTATTACGTTGGGGTTTGTAAAAATGAAACAATAAAATATCTAAACATTTATCAGTACAAATATATGATTTAATCTTTGCTAGATCGGGGACCATCACCCTCCAACACATCACATTATACTGACTACATATATAAATTCAACGTATACAATCGGACATTTATTTCTGATAAAACAAAATTGTCAAACGGTTCCCAAATTTAAATAAAATGCGACAACCTACTGAGATATATTTATATTAGATAGAGCAGTCAAATAATTCTGAAATTATGAGTGTTGTTCGGCTAACGCTACCGAAGGGTAGACGGCTGCCAAATTTACACCCCAAAAATATATAAATTATCGGGGGGTCGGAAAGATATCGTCCAAATTTACTGCTCCTTAGTGTTTAGCTTTTTTCCAGGGGGGAGAGAATAAATTTTAACGAAATTGACGGGCTAATAGCCTTCAATTTTGGCTTCATTTCAAGCGTTTAGAGGAAATTTAATAGTTTTCCAAGTATTAGAATTAAAATAGTATTGTGTGATACTATTCAGAGCGAAATACATAAAGAAAATTAAGATTCTAAATTTATTCATTGGAGTTAAAATAAACCTCGTTACTGCCAGTATACATCAAGTATTTATTCTCAATTATTAATCTTAATTTATTACTCTTTTTAAGACGATCTGTACATCTTTCATTCAAAGGATTGAGTTTTTGTGTTATAGTTGTGTTCGGAGTGTAAACATGCTGAGACAACATTGCAAAGTCAATTTAAAGTGTTTTGGTTAGATATATGTATAATATATGCTCGATTAACGTGGAAAATCATAATAAATGCACCTAAATAATAAATCAAATGAAAAGTCCCCGGCCTATCATAGTAAATTTTTTTTTTGGCAAAATTAGTTTTTTTAATCAACATTTCCCTTCAAGGGTGATACACTGATTATAGCGACCCTCCTACTTTTCGATGCCATTTTTGTAGTATGATTTGTACGACAAAAATTTCTTCCCAGCGAGCATTCTTTTCAGGTCTGAGAACAGGAAATAGTTGCTGTGGGTCAGATCTGGAGAATACGTTCGATGATGAAGCACTTCAAAGCGCAATTCAGCGATTTTTGACACGGTGCATTGTCTTGGTGAAGAAGCACTTTCTTTTTATTCAAATGCGGCCGTTTTTCGGCGATTTCGTCCTTCAAACGGTTCAATAACGCTATGTTGATGGTCCTTGCTTTTTCAAGGTAGTTAATGATAATTATTCCATGCGCATCCCAAAATACAGACGCCATAACCTTGTCAGCCGATTGTAACTTTTTCCCACGCTTTGGAGCGAGTTCATCTTGTACAGTCCACTCGGATGACTATCGATGGGACTTCGGAGTGAAATAGTGTAGCCATTTTTCATCCATTGTCACATATCGACGCAAAAACTCGGATTTATTACGCTTGATCATCTTCAAAGTCTGCTCCAAATCATCAACTCATCATTGTTTTTGGTCAAAAGAGAGCTCGCGTGACATCAACTTTGCACAGAGCTTTCTCATACCCAAATATTCGTGAATGATATGATGTACACGTTCAGTTGATATCTTCAACTTAACGTTACAAAAGTTGCTTCACTCAAAATGCTATAATTCACAAAGTAATATACAAGCTGTAGAAGTGAATCTCTTAATGAAGATGATACTTAGTGTTAAAGAATTGGTATTTTTTCTCGATGAATTTCATCAGTATACGCGGAAAAGAAGGTATAATTATGATTCCCAATCTCTCCCGGTACAAATACAAAAATGAAATTCGTCTTTATCACCGATGAGCAATAATTTCATTAAAAAGGGATTTCGTTAAAAAATCGAAGAAGATATTTGTCGGACCTTATATTCTAAAGCTAATAGCTGAAGGCTAGTTTCCAATATTTTTAAACTGATGTAGCAGCAGCACGGTCATCGTTTCAAAGTGTTGTTCACAATTTTCTCGAAAAACTACAATTCACCCGGTTACACGCACGTGATCGACGTTTTGAAAATTAAAACAATTTCTGCAATCACATTTTCAGTCTTCCTTTGAAACTTACGTGAAACGAGCGTTAACTAAGCGTTTAATAAATATAGTTGAGTAACGAAAGACGATATCAAGCATTTTGGGCCAAGGTATGATGAACGACTACTAATGGACCCTAATGCGTGAAACAGATCCCAAGAAGTACCAAAGACTCAATTCTATTCATTTCTGATTTATACTTTGTAGTTCAATAAAGGCCGGTTAATGCTAAAAATAGTAAAAGCAATTTTAAAAACGGGCTGCTGATTTGGATTCAGAAACCCAATTTATCCTATAATATAGCGTAGACCGGGGCATTTCTGTATCCGCTACGTCCATTTCTGTAATGCGTTGGTGGTAAAAAATCAACCGTCGTTTTTTGTGGCAGTTTTCATTATGAGGTAAGTTTAAAAATGATCTTTTTACAATAATTTTTTGACTGAATAACTTAACGAATTGTTTTACGGACTCAAGCTTCAATATTTTTCGACAATTTATATAAGCTTATATCTAAGTACAAATCTCCAGCAAGCCGAACGTACAAACGAAATTGACGAAAGCGGTACCTCAACAGTTCCCCATAGGCTACCTAAAGTTACATCAAGCAAAGGCGCATTGGCTGAGAGGGGACAGTCGTCCATCCAGCCTTGATTTTTCTTAGAAAATGTTCTAAACATGAACTTTTGTCTGGTTCACGCCCTGAGCTACTTCAGCAGTGGTTGAAACATTTCCAGAAACATGTAGCAGCTTCCGAAACCGACTCAGTGTTGTTTATATTAGATAATCATATTTCACACTGCAGTCTAGAAGCAGTCGCATTTTTCAAGGCAACATATATTCATTTATTGAGCATACCACCACATTTAAGCCACAAAATTCAGCCGCTAGGTCGACGGTTTTAGAAGTCGCTTAAAGATTTCTATAGGCACTTTTGCGACTAGTGGATGCTAAATGATCCAGGGAAAACACTAACTCAGATGGAGGACGCAAATTACCATCGTCCATGAAAAAAATGCAGACCAGGTTCCGTATTAAACCCCTTATATAATGAATGTTGAATCCTCTAGTGATGACGATATACCTTTAATAGATTTTACTAAAGAATCTCAAAAGAAAAACAGGTGGTGGTGGTGGAAACAGGATTGGCTTTATTCCAGGAACTGAGATAATGCTTTGCCACTCAGTAGATAGAAATTAAACTGTTGTGTTTTATTTAATTTACTTTTTTAGATACATAATATATAAGCCTGAAAAAATATACACTGTAGTAAGAAGCAATGTCTACAATCATATTTAGATTTAGATAAATTCCATTAGACAGACAGAGAAAAAATTGACAAATTTTGGAATCATGAACAAGTCCATACATTAAAAATTAACAAATTGGTAATTTACTGTAACAGCGATTCTGATAGTAAAAGTGACAGCGACTGAATGAAACTTATTTGTTGTGGGCTTATGGTCCAATGCCAACACACTGTGATAAGAGCGGAGCAACTAAATATGAATATATAATTAATATACCCTATATTAACTGTAGACAATTGTAATGTGGAATACTAAAGAATTATGTGCATAGATATGTGTGTAATTGTTCAGAATATACATGAGCATTAAGCTGGAATTTATGAGGAGAGAACTAATACTAACCTTTTCGCAGATATGGCAAAGCCATTTGCATTAGGAGAATATAGTGATTATATCTAATTTTATGAAGGAAAATGTACACAAGTGGTAATAGAAGAAAGTAAGGAGAAATACCGCGATATCAGAATGATTTCACAAGAAAACACAGCACCGAAGGAAACAAGAACCAAATTCAAAAAGGTAAGTATGCTGTCTAGTGAAAGTAAAGTACATTATTTGGATATATCTAAACTTCCACTCCATAGGTAATATGCAAAAGAGTTCAATGTAAATATAATGAAACAACTCTAACATACAGACTATTGCTTCTGTATAATAGGCTAGATGATCATTTTTAACAAAGTATTTTATGACAATTCTACATATTTACATTACTACATTTACATTATTATTATACATTACACGGAATTACATTTTTTATAAGCTTTCATCTGCTTTTAGCAGCGACTATTATTAGAATGAACTTTTTTATAGAAAATATATTAAAATTATAATTTCTGTAATTTATTTACCCAAATATTACAAAGTAATTTGAGACAATACAGAGCTGCATCGTCAAATGTATATAATTTAAACTTTTTTAATAATTTAATAATAATTGAAGGTTGGGTTCAAATAAGTAAACTGGATATTTCAGTAACCTTGTTAAATACATTTGCGTCTGTGTTGATTTTAATAATAGTATTCTCACATTTTCCTAGTGACGATTGAGCTATTATTGGCTACTCTTTAGAGTTATGACCTGCATTTATGAATTTATTTGCTTAGTGTTATACTGATAGTAATTTTACTTAACGTTTCTCAATGTTCTAGCACATTTCATAGTTGGTTTAAAAATCCTATTAAAGTTACGGTCATAGAATTTTGTCATATCGACTAATAGATTATCGACAAATTTAAGTTATTGGCCTTAATAAATACCTGTTCAAATTTTTTCATTTATCTTTTCTTTTCGCCGGTTGCATAATACCATTTTTTACTGGGATATATAAGATAAATAATCTAAATAAAATCGAAGCGCGCTAAAAACTCAAACTCTAATTTGCAAAAATAATGGCTAAGAAACGGTAAGTGACGTCAATGTTTAGTAGCGCTTGTGATAGCTATTTGACCTAAAATGGCAAATTTTGAAATTTTGGATTTTTATATCTGGCAATTTCTTGATAAACCTACTTTTCATTTTAAAATAAATGCATTTTTAATAATCTGTCTATAGTGTATTATTATCATAAATCAATATTTTTGTTATTCTTTGTTACAGTCATCTAACCTAAGATTGTTTAAGTCATACGATGATATTTACTTTAGATGTACTATAATGTTAAGCTAAATTATATTTGGTAACATTATTTTTATATTATTATTTTATTTTCTGTATAAATACCTCATAAATTTTGATAACATGAATTCACTGTCATTTTAGAAGGACCATGTGTATGGAAGATATAACCATTTCTGTGTTGAAATGATGTGTGACCGACGAAGTCATAAAACACGTTGGCGTCATCGGCGGTTCTGATCCTCACGAAAGTTTTTTTCTTTCGCGCGAACCTATCAACCGCCGCCACATTTCCCCACCTGCAGCGCCACCGACGCGGCCATAAAACCAGCACTTATCAGTCTTTTACCGCGCCCATTAGCCGGCGTTTAATATTTAACGGTGCGGCGCCCGGTCTGACGCGAGGCGTCTTTTTAATACCCCCCCGGCTTTCATTAGCGCCGTCTTATAAATCTCTATTGTAACGGAAGCGCGTCTAAATATCAGATAATATCCGGAGAATTATGTAAGCGTTAAGTTTTTACGGGCACGCCAGCGCCTTTTTTAATTTACTTTTTACGGGCCCGGATCCATTTGGGGAGTAACGAGTTTCCGGAAGTTTTGCCGTCGATGGCCAATCGATGTTCGCGGCCAGATTGTTTCGGGCGCATCTTGGCACTTTGTCGCGTCCTATCTACGATCTCCGAGAAAAATTTGTCGATGCTGAAATATTTTTACACGGAAAACTTGTTTATATTTACGCTCCTTAGATTCTGCACACTTTTTAAGCGATTTCGTGGGACGATCTCTTTGGAAAATCCGAAACATTGGTTAAAACATGATAGGTATGTTTAAAATATATCATAAAATACATAATTAGGCAAATATTAGATTTCTAACATCATGTTAGATAAAAAGCAAAACATATTAGAACCAAATTAAAACAACTATACTGGTTAGTCGAAAGTTAGTATAAAGCCAATTTGGATCTATGTGGTGCAAATATGGGGTTACACTAAAAATTCAAATCAACTAGTCATCCAATGCTGTCAAAACAAGGTTTTTCGATTGATTACCAATGCTTATCGCTACGTAACCAACGAAGAACTGCACGATGCTCTGGAAATTACGAAGGTAGATTTGCGAAGTTATCCAAGATTTCGCATTGAAACACGAAAGAAGATTAGTAAATCATACTAACGTGGAAGCAATACAACTGCTGGACAGCGCGCAGGATATCAGGAGATTGAAGCGAACTAAACCATACGAATTTATATAAAGTGTATAACTTTAGTGTAAACTATAGCTATAAGTTATTATAAATTTATAATTGAGGAATACATATTGATTTATTTTCTGGCACTGGTCATTCTTGTAAATTAATCCAATTACAAATGAAATGTGGTAATAAATTAATTTATAATTAAGATTGTACTAAGCGTGTCTAATAAAGATGTTATAAAAAAACTATTAGACTTCTAAATAGACTACTAGTATAGTAGAATACTATAAATATAAAAGACTACTATAAACTTTTGACCAGCGTTTCTGAACATTTTTCAGTCCGTCAACCCCAGGAAATCAAGCACAAATTTATAAGGACAATTTATTTAATACTGGAAAATATACACAAAAAAATAATTCGGGTTAATGTTTTTCTTAGTTGTAAGATTTATAATAGTTGTAAGGTTAGCGTAAGATTAGTTGTTGATGTATACAGGAGCAAGAGCTGGCATTTATTTATTAATTCAAATGTTCATAGATGAGAGAGCAAATTTTAAGAAACTCTGCTTTAGACTATTAAATATTTAAAAAACATAAACAGGCTTTGTTATAATAACTGGAAAAAACTTATATTTAATGCGCTGTTACGACTAAACAACTATATGAACCATATCACTGGGATTCTAAACTCAGGGGCAAATGAGGATACGTCTCCTTTTATCATCGTATACGTCAGTTACCTGTAATATTAAAAGTTTTGAGATACTAAACATCAGGAGGCTGTGGCGTTCACTTTTTGATCGTGTTCTGTATCTAGTGTTATCAGAAATTCGTGCCATCGGATCCGAAGAGGTACATCCGAGAACATTTGGTTCATTCCCTGTCGTGGCGCTGTCTGAACTGGTCGCCTGCCGATTGCTCGAACGGTTTTTTTTATTCCTGATTGACCAGCTAGAACCAAGTGGTCTTTTGCTGATGCTGCTTCGGGTTAGTGATAGAGATGTGTTGTGTGGGCAACAGAGATCCTGGGTTACGACTGGGATTTGTGAATGCTAGGGATCTGATCAGATTGTTCGTGAAACGCTTCACGAACGTAATGCCTGATTCGAGGTGAGTGTTGATGTTCCTCATAAACCATGGGACATTGAGTAACGGGCGGACCTTTTTGGATTGAAACACTTAGAGTAGTTCAAGTTGTCTCTCAAAGACGTACCTGTACCATACCTGTGCTCTGTAGAGGCAGACTGGACGGACTAGCATTTTATACAGAGTCGCTTTCTGGGAGATTGGAATTTTATTTTTTTCTACAGAGAAGTTTGGAGGCGATAAGCACGGAACTGCTTCTTGCGGTCGAACAAAATAGCTTGAGTTTTGCTCGAGTTAATCTGCAGCCGCCAGAATTTTTACCACATAATCGGCTGCTTCAGTTGAATTTGAAGACTGTCGCGATTGGCGTCGGAACTGTAACAGTTGGTAAAGAAAGCTATATCATCTGCATACAATGCTGTCTGGGAATGTTTGCGAAGTGAGAAATCAGCCATAAAAAGGTTGAACAGAGCTGGGGCCACTGTAGCACCTTGTGGGACTCCTGTGGAGATGTGTTTTCGAAGGGAGATTAGTCATTAATCTCTACTACTACATTTAGTTTTATGATCTATCTATATCAATCACAATGTCTGATTCTTTAGCAGTTGTATTGAGATGGTTTCATTAAGACAGTGAATATACTTTTGAGTAGGGTATTAGTTGTTAGTTTAGATTATTGTGAATATTATTTAAGTTAATATAAGTCATTGCTTTCACCTTTCCTTATCATCTCTCTTTAGTCCGCTTATTTAGAGCATCCCGAATCCTTTTCGAGATTTAGGATATCGGAAAAAACCTCATAATCAGATGGCGCCTTTTAACACAACACCATCTAAGAAACGATACATTAGTTCAACCCAAAACCTATAGATTGCGCCGCCGTATGCATGACCTGAAATCCATCACAGAAGTAAGAAATAATGCTCCAAAGCATCGGTGCTGAAACAATAGAATAAGTCAAAAAAAATTGTCAACCAAATAAATACAAACATAAAATAACTTTAATTATAAAAATATTGCTCCGTTGCGTTTCTGGATATATTTCAAGCTTTTGTGAACGTATGGTACATTAGATCCCAAGTTAAACTGAACAATTCTGTCCCAAACATATTTCCCGTTCTCGAAATTTTATCTCGCGGATGGACAGTTTGAAACATGAAACAGGGTGACGAATACCTCGAACTATATCCAATGTATTCAAGTGTTCTGCAGAGCAGAGTATTTGGCACATTACTGTCTCATAAAGAGCAGAACTACCGAAATTAATAACTATTGCTGTGACGACATATGCCGACAATACGAAGTTTTATCATCTCACGAGTGTATAATATTAGCTATATTAACCTGCAAATTCCTTTAAAGAAACAAAATCCCATTGTTGTTGAAAACATTACGCATCAAGGCGAATGAGACAAAATTTGCTCACGTGACGTTCCTTCTACGTAGGAGGATTTGTATTTCAGTAAGCAACATAGTCATGAACTCGGGCTAGCGAAGAATGTTAAATATATGGGAATATTTCAAATCGAAGCTTAACTTAATGAAACATGCATTAATAAAAACCAACAACTTGGAGTTAAACTGAACCAGATATGTTTCCTTATGGGCGAGACCGTAAATCAAATTATAAAGAACAACTTATTGCTATATAAATATGGTATCAAACTGTGTAGTACTACTAGTAAATACAACATAACCATCTTTTAAAGTGACAACTAGAGAGTTCAAGGGGGAACCCATCTGATCTGATCCAAAGTGGTAATATAAATTATTCTAAAAAAGTATCGGTGTACTCAAAACAATAGTCAAACAACTAAATGTACGCAATATCAGTGAAGTACGCAGGCTAAAATTTGTATGTATAATAGCCTTTAAAATAAATAAGATATAATATAAATGGTATTAAGTTCTGATTTATACGTTTGTACAGTCAAGAACGATCTTTGCATGTTATTCTCATATACCGTCACTCTGTCAGGCGAGCTAATTCTCAAACATATAACTTCTGATACCCTTAACATAACCTTCTTTTGGTTTATTATTCAACGCCAAACCAGGCTAAGATAGAAGCAATCTCCATTATCCAACCCAAAACAATATATAAGATAATTATATCTGTATGATATAATTATCTATAATGTAAGAATTAATACGCCAATTGAAAAATCCACGGGCTGACACATAGATGGCGCTACTACAATTAAATACATATGTTTTTTAGTTAGCTTTAACTGCGTGTATAAATTTGATAGCTGTTGGATCATTAGTTTGTGAATCATAACATTTTGAGTGAAGCAACTTTTGTTAATGTGAAAAAAATGGATAAAAAGGAATTTCGCGAAATATTGCTTTTTGAAGGAAAAATACAGTTGAAGCAAAAACTTGGCTTGATACCGAGTTTTCGCGCACTGCCCAGGAAAATCAACCATCAAGGTTTGGTATGTTAAGTTTAGACGTGGTGAAATGAGCACCGAAGACGGTGAACGCAGTGGACGCCCAATAGAGGTTGCTACCGACGAAAACATTAAAAAAATCCACAAAATGATTTTGAATCGCCGTAAATTGAAATTGAATGAAATAGGAGACCCCCTAAAGATATCAACTGAACGTGTACATCATATCATTCACGAATATTTGGGTATGAGAAAGCTCTGTACAAATTGAGTGCCGTGCGAGCTCACTTTTGACGAAAAACAATGACGAGTTGATGATTCGGAGCAGTATTTGAAGCGTAGTAAACACGAGTTTTTGCGTTGATATGTGACAATGGATGAAACATGGCTCCATCATTTCACTCTGAAGTTCAATCGACAGTCATCCGAGTGGACTGCACACGATGAACGCGCCCAAAGCGTGGGAAAACGCAACAGTCGGTTGGCAAGTTTATTGCGTCTGTATTTTGAGATTAGCATGGAATAATTTTCATTGACTACCTTGAAAAAGGAAGGACCATCAACAACGACTATTAGATAGTATTATTGGACCGTTTGAAACACGAAATCGTTGAAAAACGGTCGCATTTGAAGAAAAAGAAAGTGCTGTTTCACCAAGATAATGCACCGTGTCACAAGTCGGTAAAAACGATGCTTATAATCCATGAATTGGGCTTCGAATTGCCTCCTCATCCACCGAATTCTCCAGATCTGGCCCCCAGCGATTATTTCCTGTTCTCAGATCTCAAAAGAATGCTCGCTGGGAAGAAATTTTCATTATATGAAGAGGTGATCGCCGAAACTGAGGCCTATTTTGAAGCAAAGAACAAATCGTACTACAAAAATGGTATCGAAAATTTGGAGGGTAGCTATAATCAGTGTATCACACTTGAAAGGAATTATGTTGAATAAAAAAAAATAATTTTGCCAAAAAAATTTGTTTTACTATGGTAGGCTGGAGACTTTTCAATTGACCTGTTATATTTGAACTGTATCTAATTACTAATAACAATAACGTACTAAAGTGATTAATGAAATATAATAACAATGGTAGCATTCGACCAACGAAGCTATGCGGAGTTGTATATGTAAATTACTTAAAGATAAAACAGATTCAAAAATCCATAAAAATAAGATAAAAATTGATGATCCATTCGAGTTCTAAAAAAATCGCTCAAAACAGAGGAGCAAGCAATTAGTAGATCGGTTTATTAGAAACATTTAATCAATAGATAGTTAATTTAAGGCATTATTTGAAAATAATTCGAAACATTACTGCTATATCGGGAATACTTAGGTTATATCCATCTTAAGTAAAATTGGTCTAAAAGGAAGTAAGGAAAAGCGATTCATAGAAGGTAACCAGGAACTATCTGAAAATATATACTTTCGTTCCAATTGTTAACGATTTCAAATTTACATACGGACGCTAGACTGTTGTATCTATTAAATATATTACAGGGCGCTGAGAGATGTTCACATCAACCGGATACAAAGTGTTAAGATAATCCACCAGAGACTCGCTGATAAGTTGAAAATCAGCTAATCCACCAGAGACTCGCTGATAAGTTGAAAATCAGCTCACCAAAGAAAGCTCTTTATCATCAGAACATATCAGATGTTATGTTAGAAAATCATGAATATAAAATATACTGAAACCCTACAGTGCTCACAGTAAATAAACCACAATAGAACAGCAATGTGTTGCTTACTTATTGATGTAGCAGTTCCAAACAACACTAGCCTATCCATGTTATAAAATACGCTAAAAATATCAAAATATAGAAATCTAGAGAAGCACATAAAGAAATCGACCCCAGCCGTTCTGACCTCAAACAAAAATAGTTTTCTATTTTTCAGATCACTTTCTTGAATTTAGTCCGGTGTTCTATGTTCCGGTGGTTTGATGCATTTTCGCCATAGAACTCTGCGAGGAAATCGTTTACTTTTATTCGGTAAACATGTCCAAACTATTGCGATTTGTGCATCATCATTTCTGAAAGTGATTGCCGCATCTTATACGAATTATTTCACTTCTAATATGATCTCGGAGTAAAGTGTGTTAAGCATCGCATTTAAAAGACTCCAAGCCTACAGATATCAGACTGTAACATTGTCCAAATCTCAGAGTGATCATCTCCGAACAATTAACTTAATTCCAAATGAATTCTTGACCAATACTGAAAAACTGGATCTATATAAATCACTACATAGTATAAAACAAAGTCGCCTTTTCTGTCCCTAAAAAGTCCGCGATGGTATATGTTTATCTTTTAGGGATAACCCACATTAACCATTTTTATTGTTTACTTTTTACGTGAGAAAATGGCTTATTTACGAAGCTATTTTAAGCAATACGGCATTAATCCTTATCGAATTAAGTACCTTAAATACAGTGTGCAATTAATATAGATCAATATGGTTCCTTACAGCATGTAAATTAAACAAATATTTTCGGAGATATTATAAATTTAAAATTTGCGTTTAAAAATGTGTAATGTAATAAAAATTGTATGAATTTAGATATTCCAAAGATAGCAGGAAATCTTCATAGTAAGTATAGGGGAAGAGGAATTGTTTTACTCCAAATTTAATGCGTGCAGGCCAAGGGCAGTAATGAATGAACCAAAAATACTGGATCGATTTTAATCATGTTTTCATTGAGTGACATAGGCATATATATTTTATGCCCGTGCAAAGTCGGAGCGGGCCGCTATGTTTTTATATACAACGTTCATATTTTTTCTGTAGTGTATTTAATTTAGTATCAGTATTGCACCCGTGCGAAGCCGGGGCGGGTCGCTAGTATCTTTATAAAACCACGAAGAAAACAATTCTGTTTGTATTGTTGCAGAGGATTCTTATCGGCTTAGACATCAACAGCATCAGGGGGGGGGAAACTTGTAAATAAGTTCGACAGAACTTAATGCTTTTGATATTTCTAATATCTAGAATAAATCAGCGCTTCTTCCCATTGAGGCGGAGTCATACAGGGTTATTAAATATTCTGTGAAAACCTAATTGGTTCCCTTTACGTGTCAAGTGGAAATTCTTACCTTGCTAGGCGTGTTTACCAGGCATTATCCCTTTCGATTGTAACTTGTTCTGATCGATACTAGCCGCACTATTGGATAGCTCTAAAAGAAATAGTAGGTACACTTTAAAAAGTAAAGCGTTTATATGTTACAACTAAGCTTTGTATTTACAGATGAGTTTAAAATTTGAACAAACAAAAAATTCTTTAGTTTACTTCAACTCAGATAATATTCACCAAAGCATTACTTGCTCATTAAGTATTACTTATAATAATTAATTTTAAGTAATGAAGTTATTTTTGTCTTAAACTAATAGACACTTTATTAAATCTCCTTTTAATAGCACCAGATCTGGCCATGTTAATTTTGCGCTGCAGCGAAACTACAAAATCCTAAATATATCACTCGACGGATATCAAATTCCCTTGGCACCTTGGCATCCATCTTGACGGCAGGTTAAATTGCAATAACAACTACAAACATGTTAGACAAAAACCAGAACAAATCAGACTTAAAGGCTTTAACTAAAATCAAAAAGATTGGTTAATGTCATAATCCTACAGTCAATATTGACGCAAATATGGGGTTGCACTAAAACGTCAAACTAACTAGTAATCCAACGTTGCCAAAAGTGATCTTCGATTAATTTTTAATCCTTACAGCTACGTGACCAATAAAAAACTGCACGGTGACCTCTAAATCAAATTTATTAACGAAGTGATGGGAATTATGTATTAACATTTCGCCTTGAAGCATGAAATAAGATTACTAAATCACATCAAGTTGGAAGCAATACAGCTACTCGATAACATGCAAAAAAATCAAAGTATTGAAGCTAACTAACGAGCGACACGGACTTCTATAGTGTATAAATGTTACTTCTAACTATAGCTTAAACATTTAATTTAATTTAATTTGGAGAATGCACAGTATCGTATTTATCTCGTACATATATTTAAGTACATTATGATTGTATATTTATGCAAGTACAACAGAACTGTAATAATAAATTAAGATAGCCATGTCTAACGTATGATGTAATTAGTTGCAAAATCAAGTGGATTGACGAAGTGATGATAATTATGAACATTTCGTCTTAAAGCATGAAATAAGATTACTAAATCACAGCAAGTTGGAAGCAATACAGCTACTGGATAACACGCAGGAAATCAGAGTATTGAAGCTAACCAACGAACCATACGAACTTCTATAGTATATAAATGTTATTCTTAACTATAGTTTAAATAGTTAATTTATTTTAATTTGGAGAATGCACAGTGTCGTATTTATCCCGTACATTTATTCAAGTACACTATGCTTGTACATTTATGCAAGTACAATAGAACAGTAGTAATAAATTAACATAACCATATCTAACGTAAGATGCAATTAGTTATAAAATCAAGTGGATTGACGAAGTGATGAGAATTATGAACATTTCACTTTAAAGCATGAAATAAGATTACTAAATCACATCAAGTTGGAAGCAATAGAGCTACTGGATAAACGCAGGAAATCAGAGTATTGAAGCTAACCAACGAACCACACGAACTTCTATAGTATATAAATGTTACTCTTAACTATAGTTTAAATAGTTAATTTATTTTAATTTGGAGAATGCACAGTGTCGTATTTATCCCGTACATTTATTCAAGTACACTATGCTTGTACATTTATGCAAGTACAATAGAACAGTAGTAATAAATTAACATAACCATATCTAACGTAAGATGCAATTAGTTATTAAATCAAGGGGATTGACGAAGGGATGAGAATTATGAACATTTCGCCTTAAAGCATGAAATAAGATTACTAAATCACAGCAAGTTGGAAGCAATACAGCTACTGGATAACACGCAGGAAATCAGAGTATTGAAACTAACCAACGAACCATACGAACTTCTATAGTATATCAATGTTACTCTTAACTATAGTTTAAATAGTTAATTTATTTTAATTTGGAGAATGCACAGTGTCGTACTTATCCCGTACATTTATTCAAGTACACTATGCTTGTACATTTATGCAAGTACAATAGAACAGTAGCAATAAATTAACATAACCATATCTAACGTAAGATGCAATTAGTTATAAAATCAAGTGGATTGACGAAGTAATGAGAATTATGAACATTTCGCCTTAAAGCATGAAATAAGATTACTAATACACAGCAAGTTGGAAGCAACACAGCTACTGGATAACACGCAGGAAATCAGAGTATTGAAACTAACCAACGAACCATACGAACTTCTATAGTATATCAATGTTACTCTTAACTATAGTTTAAATAGTTAATTTATTTTAATTTGGAGAATGCACAGTGTCGTATTTATCCCGTACATTTGTTCAAGTACATTATGCTTGTACATTTATGCAAGTACAACAGAACAGTAGTAATAACTTAAGATAACCATATCTAACGTAATATGTAATTAGTTGTAAAATCACGTGGATTGGCGAAGTGATGAGAATTATGAACATTTCGCCTTAAAGCATGAAATAAGATTACTAATGACAGCAAGTTGGAAGCAATACAGCTACTGGATAACACGCAGGAAATCAGAGAATTGAAGCTAACCAACGAACCACACGAACTTTTATAGTATATAAAGGTTACTCTTAACTATAGTTTAAGTAGTTAATTTATTTTAATTTGGAGAATGCACAGTGTCGTATTTATCCCGTACATTTGTTCAAGTATATTATGCTTGTACATTTATGCAAGTACAACAGAATAGTAGTAATAACTTAAGATAACCATATCTAACGTAATATGTAATTAGTTGTAAAATCACGTGGATTGACGAAGTGATGAGAATTATGAACATTTCGCCTTAAAGCCTGAAATAAGATTACTAAATCACAGCAAGTTGGAAGCAGTACAGCTACTGGATAACACGCAGGAAATCAGAGAATTGAAGCTAACCAACGAACCACACGAACTTCTATAGTATATAAAGGTTACTCTTAACTATAGTTTAAATAGTCAATTTATTTTAATTTGGAGAATGCACAGTGTCGTATTTATCCCGTACATTTGTTCAAGTACTTTATGCTTGTACATTTAAGCAAGTACAACAGAACAGTAGTAATAACTTAAGATAACCATATCTAACGTAATATGTAATTAGTTGTAAAATCACGTGGATTGACGAAGTGATGAGAATTATGAACATTTCGCCTTAAAGCATGAAATAAGATTATTAATGACAGCAAGTTGGAAGCAATACAGCTACTGGATAACACGCAGGAAATCAGAGAATTGAAGGTAACCAACGAACCACACGAACTTCTATAGTATATAAAGGTTACTCTTAACTATAGTTTAAATAGTTAATTTATTTTAATTTGGAGAATGCACAGTGTCGTATTTATCCCGTACATTTGTTCAAGTATATTATGCTTGTACATTTATGCAAGTACAACAGAACTGTAGTAATAACTTAAGATAACCATATCTAACGTAATATGTAATTAGTTGTAAAATCACGTGGATTGACGAAGTGATGAGAATTATGAACATTTCGCCTTAAAGCATGAAATAAGATTACTAATGACAGCAAGTTGGAAGCAATACAGCTACTGGATAACACGCAGGAAATCAGAGAATTGAAGCTAACCAACGAACCACACGAACTTCTATAGTATATAAAGGTTACTCTTAACTATAGTTTAAATAGTTAATTTATTTTAATTTATAGAATGCACAGTGTCGTATTTATCCCGTACATTTGTTCAAGTACATTATGCTTGTACTTTTATGCAAGTACAACAGAACAGTAGTAAAAAATTAAGATAAACATGTCTAATGTAAGTTGTAATTAGTTGTAAAATTGTCGTTCTTAGGATAAGACATTTGCCGATTCGGAACTAAATTTTAAAAATCGCCAATCAATATTGATCATCCACTAATAAAATTGCAACCGGCGCCTTACAGTCGACATCTCGGCTTTTCCCAAGAATGAGGCATATTTCTGGACCAATCGGAGAGTCGCATATATCAAATAGTCGGTCAAAGAGAGAACTGTAACCACCGTCCAAAAGGATTTAATTCGATCAGTGTCGACGTCGAGATTCATTGCGCCATTAGACGAATGATTTAGAGTACTTTTAGACGCTGCTCAACGACATTTATGCCAGATGAAGGCCGCCGGCTGGCGGACGGAGCGCCCATCATTTACGCTCCGCCATAAAACTGTTTTGGTCAATGAATAAGGAGTCGATGTGTCGACGCCAAAATATTCCCCGTTAGTTTCAGCTTTTCGGTCTTGGAGTCGGCCCATATTCCACCCCGGGTGGAGACGCAACTTCCATCCGTCCAACATAAAGATCCACATATACGAGCCTTGGGAATTGAGTAATAAATTTTGCGGGGATCGAGTCCATCGCGGCTCCAAGGCAGAGTCCACCAGGTAATAACGATGGAGATCGCGTCGATGGTGATTTATACCGCAGGTGTCTTGATTTGTGACGAGGCGGACCCGGGGATATGTTTCTTAATCGCCGTTTTAATTGCCCGTTACCGAAGATATTCGGTCGGATTGAAAGGCCGGCTCGCTGATGGACCGTTTTAATAATGGGGGCGGGTACAGTCTACACGGACAACTAAACTGTTCTAAATAATCCATATTAAATTTCATTGGTATCAGTGCTTTTTTTATAAATATTGTTTGTCTAACTCAAATAACACAAGTGTGCAACTAAAATCTTTTTAAGTATTTTCCATAAATATTCCGGGAGTTTTAATTTTTTTAACTAAACTGAAAATTTATTACGGTCGAGCACAATGGCGTTTTTTTCATAGATTCATAAAAAAGTTACTTTAAAACAATTTTTCATCACAACGGAGGTTTTTATGTTTCTATTCCTGTAGCTACTTCTGTAAACCTTAATGTAACCTACAAGAACTTGAAATTGGTTATTCGCAAATTAAAATATGGAGCCCATGGTTGGCAGGCATGCGGCGATTTCAAAATTTTGTGCATACTGGTCGGACAACAAGCTGGTTTTACGAAATTCGCTTACTTTTTGTGTCTATAGGATAGCACAGACTGAATAAATCAATGGACCAAAAATACTTAGCTGCCAAGGGAGCTTTAATTTGGTGAAAAAAATTCTCCAAAAACTATTGGTACCGCCAAATAAAGTTCTGTTACTACCATTGCACATACATTTGGGATTACTGAAAAAAATTGTAAATTCACTTCCCAAATGTGGAAATTATATACATTGTTCTAAAAGCCTTTCGGAAGCAAAGGTAAGGGAAGGGTCTTTGGTCGGATTACACATTATATGGCTTACGAATGACCCACGATTCATCACAACCTTAAAGGTTCCTAACAAGAGAATTTTTTTGGTAATTATAAATATCTTAACTATAAATAAACCGTCAAAAGAATGTTAAGTGCTAAAAGAGTTTCAAAATTTAGACTGCTCAATAAATCTAAAAGTACATTTTTTCATTCCCACCTCGACTATTTGAAAGATAATTTGCAAGATATGAGTGAAGAACAAGCTGAACGATTTCACCAGGAAATTAAAGAGATCAAAAACACACTAAGGAAAATGGAGTATTTCAATAATATTGGACGACATCTTGGATACTTTAGAGGGACTTTACATATTCTTCCCATAAGCGAAAATATACACTGCGAAAAAGAAATGGTTTAGTGTATACTAGTGAATGTATACCAGAAAAAAATATATTCTTAATGCACTCTTATAATAATGTAAAAACTTGTTTAACATAGTTATCCAAATTGTCAAGATACGTATTTTCTTATGACAAAAAGAAGTCATTTTCCAATTCAGTATACCAAAAATACCACAAGACCTAAGCAGATGTAAATGTGGTGATCAGTATTGATCCAAGACTAATTACACTTGAGTGTCCATATCTCACCCAGCGTTCATGATATTTTATCCGTGTACTTATCATCCTCCCAGTTTCTTCTATGGACGCTCAGAGGGGATATCTCCTAGGCTCATTTTACCATACCTTTAGCTAATCTATTTTAGCTTTGGAATTAGAGAGTATGTAAAACATCTTCTGTTGTAGTTTGAATATTACTTTTATAATTTGGGACTGTGTTCCCGCGGGGGAAGAGTATTGAAGGTATCTATAAGAGGTATCTTCCAACAAAATGTATTCATTTGTTATAATTCTTGAAAATGAGGTCTGAAACCAAATATATCAACTTTATAGCAGTTGTTTTTAGGAATCAAACTGCAAGATTCTATGAGTATGACGCACCTATTCAAATTGAAATATGGTGTCAGGCAGGGTTGACCATTATCGACTGTTCTATATAAAATCAATATCAATCAAGTATAAGATCAACATCATTGATCAAAAATCAAGTGATTGTTTTATAACATTCTAACTGGAGAAAATGGACGCTATATCCACAACTTACAATATAAGGATAAAATTATAGAGCATGTTTAATAGAATTGGTATCTGAAACCAAAATGTATATTAAATCTTAAACGATACCCAGAGAAGAGTAAATAACGAGAAACTGAAGAAATATAGGATTCTAACTGCCTTTGAGTAATAATAAACTATCAATATATTCCAAAATTAAAGTTTATATGAAATATGGTGAATGCGCCATGACGTGATATGTCAAGAATACTATTTATACAAAATTCATAACCAACATGTGAAAAAACAACTTTAATAACATGACTCAATAATCTACTGAAAACGTAAGTTTCGAATATTAATCATTACATCGTTATGATTGATTTTTAATCCTCTGAATTTTATTTCTGAATTCATATCGATTCACTTTTCATTTTCGAATTTAAGCATTAGGTGGTATATTAATGTTTATAAATGTATACTAGGGTGAGCAAATTTTAATATTCCTGAAATATAAGACTGAAACTGCTGGGAAAATTGTGTGTTATGTACTATCGACCTAAAAACCCAAATCACTTTAAATATTTCCTTCCTAATTTTTCTTTGGTAAATTGTCAATAAAATCAGCCAAAACTCTTCAAATGCCAGCCTTTATGGTCATTATTTATCGATAGCCTGTGTTTACTAGATAACATTACATAACTTTTTCTCATTAGCTATAATATATTATAATATTTATTAAATATTTATATCATTAAATGTTAACATTGAATTTTCCTAATCTGAGGTTACAACTAAAACTTGAGTTAAATATCTTTACACAATTATAAATTCGAGAATTGGTCCTTATATTTTATCCAAACATGGTTAAGAACATAAATATAAACAAAATCAATGTAAATATTTTTTCATTATTCATACAAAAAAAATGGAAAAACTTAAAACCTATAATTTGTTTTATCTTAATTCGCTTTAGAAACATATTTTTATTTATTTATTAACCAGTAACAAATGTTTATTATATTATTATATTATACCACGCTAAACTATTAATTTTGAAAATAATTATAATGCACAGGCATTTATTTATGATGTTTTAAACAGAATCGAAATACTACTTTATATTGGTAAGATTATATTAATTACCCAGTTAATTAAATATTCCTGTTAATTTGGAAATATAGGAAATATATAATGTAAAATTGTAAATGTTTAATCATTTTATGGTATTAATACAATATCAATAAGTTAATAGGAAAATTAATGATATATTTACTTAAATAGCAATAGTTTCGAATGAGAATAATAAATATTGTTGATTTAAAATTTTTATTAATATAAATGGTTAGTATCAATTATAATAATTGCATTAACACAGTAATAAACGTAGAGCGAAATTATTTGTTTAATGTAAATATTGTCATTCAAAATTATGAACAATATAGTATAATTTATAAATAACGATATATATGTATTGAAAAAATGATGCGCCTGGGCAAATAAATTATTCAATTTTGTTTCGTGATTTATAACAATGTTTTGTTTTGGTTTATAGAGGATAGTACATTAATAAACATAAATAAAATATATTCTATAAAGATGTATTCATTATATAGGTAATAATGCATTATTAACAATAAAAAAGTGTTCCAAAACCGAATAACTGATACAAAAGTTCAAGGTTAAGCAAAAAACTTAATCAATATTTCGAAGCTAATTGCAATATTTACAATTGAGTAGTAACTAAATTATAGTAAGTTCTTCAATAATCTTGACTTAGTAGAAAGTTTCTAGATATCTGAATTGATATCTAAACAGAGAGTATGATTAATATTTTGACTAAAATTGCAGTGAACATAATCAATGCCGTATTTATTAACAGTGGGAAAAAAGATGATCATATATTAATTTATTACATATCTTAAATTACATATTAATTTTTAACTATTGTTGTGCATATCAATACATCGAAATATATTTCCCATATAAAAATTAAGTTAGACTGCTTAATCTAAAGTTGAGACTAAGACTTAATAGGTCATTTAAAAAGTCCTCGGTCTACCATTAGTAAAACACATTTTTTTGGCAAATATAGTCCTATTTATTTAACATAATTGCCTTCAAGGCTTATACATTGATTATAGCGACCCTCCAACGACTCTTCGATACTATTTTTGGAGTACGATTTCTATTTTGCTTCAATATAGGCCTCAGTTTCATCGATCACCTCTTTATTCGACGAATATCTCCTCACAGCGAGCATTCTTTTGAGATATGAGAACAGCAAATAGTCGCTGCGGGCTAAATCTGGAGAATACGGTGGATAAGGAAGCCCAACTCATTGATTTTTGACAGGGTGAATTGACTTGGTAAAGCAGCACTTTCTATTTCTTCAAATGCGGTCGTTTTTCGGCGATTTCGTCCTTCAAACAATCCAATAACGGTGTAATTGTAGCTGTTGATGATCCTTCCTTTTTCAATGTAGTCAATGAAAATTATTCCATGTGCATCCCAAAATACAGACGCCATTACCTTGCCAGCCGACTGTTACGTTTTCCCATCATTGTATCACCCTTGAAGGGAATTATCTTGAATTAAAAAAAAATTGCCAAAAAATGTTTTACTATATTAGGCCGGAGATCTTTGAATTGACCTGTTAAATAAGATGCACCACTTTCGAAAGCTTATTTTGTTAATCCTTCAGTATATCTTCAAGACTTGGGTACGGTTACAGTCATCATATATACACTTTTAGATGTAAATAAAGCACAATCAAATCAAAGAAGATATTAAAAAAGCTCCTTGATAGAAAGACACGTTAAATAATAGTTTCAGACCCTAAACATCTAAGATATGGACTCCTTTAATACTTCATTCATTTACAATCATAATAATTGATATAATATTGCTATCTATAACAATAAATCTTCGTAGGGTGAGCTAGTTGTTGACTTTTTTTTATTATATTACTATTTTAGATATACCTACAAATAATTAAAACTTGGTGTTTTTTTTTAAGAATCTACCAGTAAAATTGTTTGAAGAGAGATGGTAAACTCTGTTTTTCTAATTTTACACACACGTAGTTGATATTTTTGTGTTTCTATTTTACGAAAATTAATTGTTTGTACATCGGTGGCCTAGCATCTCTCTACGAACATTCCAATATCATACCACAGATTTCTACCGACCAGTAGATGTCTCTAAAACTCATTCAAGGTAGCAAACTTTCAAAATTTAATTATTACTCTCTACTGACACCCCAAAATGTTGTCACTGTAACGTAGCCTTTTTCTCATAAAGCTGTTGCTGTCAATGTTAAGCGCAATAGAAGTAAAGTAGTAGCTAATTTTGGAAAATCATAGACGGTATTCGGTAAACTTCGGTACTTTAAACCTTAAAACCACCTGATTTAGCGACGTTACCATTTACAAGCAATGGAGAGATAGAAAGGAATTATATTATCCCTTTTTGTTTAATCCTGGCACTGGTAAGAGATCTGTTTTGTACAGTTAACACTTTTAATGTTTATAACATATTTGTTCTTGTATTAATCATATTTTCGTTATAAACAACAAGTAGTAATGAATTATCAAATTTTAAATATTGTCCGAAAGGTTTTTATAACACTTATCATCTGATTATAACAATTATCAATTATATATATATATATATATATATATATATATATATATATATATATATATATATATATATATATATATATATTTATTTATTTATTTATTTATTTATAAATTTCAATTTTTATTTTTATTTTACAAATTGGATTCAATTCTACACCAAATTCATTATATGTTATCAGGGTAATGTGTTAAAATGTGAGAAGAAAATGTGAGCATATACAATCACAGCTTTTGAGTGTTATCAATTAGAAATTTAGAAGAGTGTATCAACGCTGAGAGGCATTCAAAGGTCCAGAATTGTTAATATTAATTTTTATTGTACGGCTGGTATAATATTGGCAAAAAAGGGTAAAAAATGTGAAATGGTTGATTGTGTTTTTATATACTGATAAATAAATAACATTTGTTATCTTACGTATTGCTTTATTTTCTAATTATCCTCTTAAACTTAAATATGTTTATGAATTTTTTCATATTACATTTATTATAATATAGAAGATGAAATTTGTAGCAATATACTTAGTTAAATCTGAACTTGACTCTCAAAGAAAATCTTATATTCATTAGTGAATTCAAGATAATTTATTCTATTTACATTGTATTCTTCAAATGTACGTATAAATTACAAGAACTGGCAACTTCGCAAATTCAAATCCTTGTACGCATGCCATGATTCTCTAGAATTAGACTCTTGCTAGCTATAAGACTTCAAAAATCTGCCAACATATACGCCATATTTATAATATATTCTTATTATATATTTTATGATAAATGTAGGTAGGGGTACTATTAATGCAATTTATCCATGACGTCATGTTATTCAAAACAAAACAATATAATAAATATACTTTATCTATTAAATTACACAGATAAAAATATTTCCTAATTTGTAGCATATAATTACGTTACAAATATAAAAATAATTAATTGTCATGTAGTCGGTCCTGTCCCGCAATCAACGCTAAATCAGTTTCTTATCTTCCCCGTATAATTTATTTTCGTATCATTTTGATTCATGCCGAGGACTTGAGTGAAATATCGCCTTTTTTTGTAAATCATCAAAATTTAAAATCCGTTGCCCCGCAGTGGATAATAAATGTCAAGGAATTTATTATGTACTGGATGGAGAATTATTTATTTGCAACAATTTCCATACGGATTTCGAAGGAGGCAGGTTTTGACGCGAAATTAAACCGAATTGATTGCTTTTGTTAAATAAATTTCCAACCTGAAGTATCGAGGCCTCATTATACCATATTTTATTCATTTTCGATAACCCCAACGAGTTAACAAAGTTCAAAATAGCAGTTTACTGTAATTCACAATATAAATTAGTAGCGGCTTTAAATATATATCGACGTTAAAAAATTAGAAACAATTCTGTATATTTTTTTGTTTATATCGGATTATTTGTATTAAATTATATAACATTGTTTTATCCAATTAATCCTATTTTATTATATTGAATTTTTAGCCAGTTATTATTTAGTAACTTTTTTTTCAGTTAGAAGTTAGTCCTTATTCATTATATTTGTTAAATATAATAATACGACATTATTGATCATATATGAATGAGTAGAAAATTACATTTTAATTATAATTCGTCACAGTGTATTGTTAAAAAACTAAATTTAGCTTTTGTACCAAGTCAATTTGCGATATGTATCAATAAAAAAAAAGATTTTAATTAATTCCTGTGTCATTTTATCATCAGTACCATTTAGAGAATAATATTAAAAAGCCATATTACGGATCAGTTTTTTACATTTTAATATTTTAATATCGAAAACAATATTAAAATAAATGTTATTATCTATGGAACTAATTATGATTTATAACTTGTTGCTCATTCTGTTGAAATGTACGAACATCTTCGATTTGAACTACTGATTGTGGGGAACTTGTGGGGAATTTTCCAATCTGCGAGAAATATCATGTTAATTGGAGATTATGCGGGTATTATGCAGGGAATATGTATTTACGATATCGGTAGTGTTGATTGGAAAATTTTACAAAAAGAAGGAATATGTTTTAGTGGACTTAGGGATATCGAACAACTCTCAGAATATGGCATTATAAACATATTACAGTTCAGACCAAATTGATTTCAGAGACCTTGTTTTTGATCCACTGTAAATCCATCACAAGATCAAGCTATAAATTAAATCACTGATGCCAGTTCTGAAGCGATTTCCAGTGCTTCTTAAATCTGTAACGACACAAAACATTGATGACGAGTGGCGAGCTCATTCCTTGCTAGATATTAATAAACGTGATAACACTGATTATAATTCATAACATTACACCTTATACCACAATATGAAAACATCAAAAAATAAACATTATTTAAACGGTTCAGGCTTCGGTGGCTTCAGACGGAGCTGGAGCGCTGATTGTGGGATCCCATTGATCTGCAAAGGAAATTTAAATAATTTTCATCTTTTATATTTCAGTGGGATAGCAAACCGAATCATCAACATTGGTTCAAAGAAAAAAAACAAATAATGAAATGCCTGAAATTCACATAATAAAAAAAAAAATGCCTGAAAGACTTACCTAATGATAGTGATTGCCTAAAGTTTTTGTGCAATATAGAAGTCTAACAATAGATAACACCAGAAATATATATATATATATATATATATATATATATATAGATGCGTAAACTATACCAGACAAAAAGGTATGTTAACATGGTAACTTTACAGAGAACTTCACAGAGAACATAAAATGAACTATAAAATGAAGACAACTAATATTTACCTTTGTCGGCTTGGTGGCGCAGTGGTAAAGGCGATGGTACAGTCTTCCTACTGCTGCGATAGCCACTGGTTCAAATCCTGCTGGGGCATGGTCGTAAATTTATGTTTGTGATTGTTAATAATTTGCGAATATTCTAAGCAAGAGTGTAAAATCCGTCAATGCCAGTAACCAGGCTGGGTAAGACCGGATGTCTTCTGGGATGATTTTTAATGTTGGTCACTCGCCAGTTGGTAGCTTAATGCTGAGGACCGTGGTTTGGAGACCACGTTGAACTTTAGGCCCAGTCCAGATAAACCCATAGTTGGTAAAAGGAGACTTTAAATATATATAAAAAAAACATTTGCATTTTAGTTATTTAATATTATTTTGAGTGTTAAAAGTACTAACTGCCGGCTTGATTGGGGCATGGTCGTAAATTTATGTTTGTCAATGTTTAACATTTGCGATTGTCCTTAGATAAGAGAACAAAATTCAACAAGGAAAATGATTCCAATCAAGCCAATAACTAGGCTGAGTAAAACCGTATGCCTTCAGGGATGATCTCCAAGTTGATCATTTGCCAGTCGCTAGGCTCAATGCCCTTAAGTGGTAATTCCGGTCCACATAAACTAGCTGGTAAAATGGTGACTCAAAAAATATAAAAGAAAACTTACTAAACACGATTTTTTAAAAAATTTATACATCTAATTCACGTTGAATAAAAACTTAGGTCGATCAAATTCCAAATTAAAAGAACTATTCTGATTAGTCAGAAGATACCTCCAACCTACCCAAAATCAAAGCAATTGATTTATTACTCAATTATAAAGTATATTTAGACCTATGGGGTTATAGGACTAATGTAAGATGTAATTAGAAATAATCATATTTTCATATTTTTTGACAGACAACTGTGGGTAATCAAAAAAAGCTAATATTAAATTCGATTTAAGAGCCCAAAAACTAATAAGATTTATTTTATTTGGTTTAAAAGGTTTTTTCAAAAATTTTTTGTTTGACAATTTAATCATCTCCACACTATTGTTTTATATTAATTATTGTTTCATCTTAATTATATCAATTAATTCTTAATAAGCCTTTGGAAGTCCGCTTTCAGACGTATTTCATTTACGAGGCAAACTTTTAAATCAGAACGCGCAGCTCAACATAAAAATATATTATTATATATCGATGTTCCGAGACTCTAACCCAATAATTAACCGATCAAGATTTTCAAGCAATAAGTTAAATTTATCGATACGTTTCGAAGTCGGCTGTAGCCTGTAACATTTAAATGTATTGGTTAATAGTGCATAAAAGGAAACATCAGATCTTATAACAGAATAATACCATTGATGTTGCATATGTACCTTTTTCTTTGTTTTAAAATAATTTTATACCGTTGGTTGATAAACTTTCATGTAATTGTTTACAAATTTGCTAAAATATTAGATTTTTAACGTTGTTACCTACTATTTTACAATCGCTTAAAAACTAAGTATATAACACATGGCCCGAAAATTCACAGGTCTAACACATATATGGAGCTAGCTTTGTTGCATTCACCACCTTTTTATTGAGCACTAACCTTAAAAAGAAAGCTGTTAATTTTTCATGATATCCTACTCATAAGCTTGTGAGTTATTGTACTAAAAGTGACACTACTTTTGTTATTTTCAAAACAATGGATCAAAAACAATTTGGTGTTTTATTTTTCCACTGCTTCTTGATGGGAAAAAATACCGTTCAAGCGAAGCAATGGTCTAAAAAGTGTTATAAGGATTCCGCTTCATCAGAAACAACAATAAAACGTTGACTTGCTAACTACTTAACTAACACGTAATAGAAACACCGATGATGCAGAACGCAGTGATCCGAATGAGGCAGTAACAGCTGAAAACATTTAAAAAATTCACAAAATAGTTTAAAATTATCGTAAAGTTGCGTTGGTTAGCTATCATCGTAAAGATATCAAAAGGTTTTATCATCAGGTTATATATTGCATGAGCATTTGACTATGACTGTTCAAATTGGGTGCATCGTTTGTAAATTGTTGACCAACAACAAGAACGTGTTCATGTAAGTTCATTTATAACACATATAATGAACTAACACTGCATTTGTCTCCATTAAATATATTTCAATGTATATATCAATCTTATCCAAGAGTTGCAATATTTCGGTACGAATACGAGATTCATGTCATTACGATTATCTTGATTTCTTGAGTAGCAGTTCTGTAAGAGGTCAAGAGTAATTGCGCTGTGAGGTGGATACATGAACTCCTGGATACATGAAGGGTTGGAAGAATATTTCACTGAAACAGTTAAAGCATTTAAGGAATTAGTCATCATTTTGAGAAATTGTTACTTGTATACATGTCCATCTACCGTCACTGTAGTTTTTTAGTTTAGTTCCTAGCAAGAAACATTCTTGATATCTACTTATCTGATAGTGTATGCCCAAGCAACACTTAATCCAAGCACTGCAAAATTGAAATACATTTTTAAATTCCCTCGCTTTCTTAAAACTATCTATGAAAATATAACCTTTAGGAAAAACTAAAATTCAATTTATCTATATAACAGATATTATATATAATTTCTAGTTTTCTCTTCTAGCTTCTCTACATAACTTTTAACTATACTAAATTTCATAATCCTTGGTATACCCAACATTCTTTGAAAGGAAACCAAGGGTTTCGCTACACTATTAATGACGATACGTACTGATGAAGTGACGCGATAGTGATTTGTTTAGGTTATAAGTAATAGACTAACATTAAAACGCCAATGTTGTCTGTTTAGATGTTCCAATATAGTGTTACTTTTTCTTTAAAATAAAACAGTTTCTAAGTAATTTAATAGTTTTTTTGGTAGAATTTCAGAGATGTCATAAAGCTCTTTTGAACTCATTTATTTAACCTGAATCAACTTAGTTATCAAGTAAAGTAGCATATCATCAAGAAAAGAACACATACGTTAACGTTTGATTAGCAATCGTTCATAGCAATATAGTCCAAACAAGAGAATCGCTAACCAAGCTGTAAGATAGCCAAATTTGGACTGAAGATCCCCTTTGTTATAACTATCAGCATTAGGAAACATTCATACTTAAAATAACTTCTAATCCATGGATTCCTAATATAAACATTGAATTTCAGAGCTATCCAAAGCGAATTGCAGTGGCTTTGTTGGTTAGACGTACTATTATACTTTGTAGTTGCCAAAAATTGAGAAATCGCTCCATACAGTCTCATACAGTCAGATATACAGTGTGTATATCGCGGAAGTTTCGGTTAAGATAGTGCAATTTAGAAGACTAATGAAAATAAGCTGAAGGACTAAGGTAGATGCGATACACACAAACAATTTAACTCTAAAAGTAAGCTCTTCAGTTGAGACAAGAATCATGTACATCCCGTTGGCTGATCCATCAGGTGGGAGATATTATATAGCGCAATTAATAGAGCAGTAGATTAATACGGATTTCGTTTACATTAGAATAGTCATCATGATTCCTAAACCAGGGAAAAATCAGAAGACGCCTTCTCTTATCGTCCTTATTAAGCTTTTTACTTGTGATCTCTAAAATTGTTGAAAATCTATACAAATCAATCAAAATCTATCAAAATAATCATGGAAGAGGGAAATATTATTCTAGACCATCATTTTGGCTACTATAATAAACACGGAACAACAGAACAAATACATAGATTAATCAACAAAATTAATGAATACCTAAATGATAAAAAATATTGCTCCGCTGCATTTCTAGAGGCTTGAGATATTGCCATCGACAAGGTGTGGCACACTGGACTGCATGTTACATTGAAAAAGCTTTTGCCAAATACGCACTTTCACTACTCAAATAATACCTCACAGACATGCAATTTATTGTTCTCATCCAATATATTTAGGTGTTCCGCAGGCCACTGTTCTTGATCCACTGTTATCTCTATTGTGTACAGTTTACCTACCGACCTCAAAAAATACTACTGTTGCAAAATATGCCGACGATACAGCGGTTTTATCATCAACGATCCAAGATCAGCCACAAGAAATCTCCAACTTCAGAGTAGATGAGACCAAATTTACCTATGTGACATTCATCCTTTGTAGAAGAACTTGTCCCACAATAACATTAAATAATTATTAACTCCCGCAAGCAGACAACGCTAAATATCCGAGAATGCGTTTTGATCGACATTTAACATGGACAAAACATATAGTGACAAAATGCAAGCAGCTTGGGCTTAAGCTAAATCAAATGTATTGGCAGATATGGTGTAAATCTAAATTATCCTTAGATAACAAGGTCTGGTTGTATACGTCAATACTTAGGCCCATTTGGACTTATGGTATTGAACTGTGGGGTACTACTAGCAAATCTAACATAGATATCTTCCAGAGGTTCCAGAATAAAGTGTTGTGAGTCATCGTCGATGCCCCATAGTACGTCTCCAACAAAGTAATTCAGCGCGATATCCCCTTAGAACCCATAACGAGTGTGATTCGAAGTGCTAGTGCGAAGTACTCTGAAAGACTATTAGTGCATCCCAATGCACTCGCCAAACAATTAAATGTGCACGACGACAGTGAGGTGTGTAGGCTCAAACGTAAACTACAATACAAACTGTTTAACAGACACATTGAGTTAGATAGAATAATCCATAGAATAAGTTATAATAATATAGAATAAGTAAATAAAATAGTAAAGTGAATTAAGTTTTTGCTTTTAAATTAAACTTCACTAAACTTCACTATACCTTAAATTTAATATTTAGAAATAGTAATTATTAGAGTAACTCTGATGAAGAATATTAAATTAAAGATAGACCTGTAAATTTATCAAATGGCAATATGTTAGAAATAAATATGATAAAATAATTATAAAATAAAAATAAGTTAAATAAAATATATATTGGGACTCAACATTTTAGGACATATTTTTTTGTATACGTATGGTATCAATTTGTAGGTCAGACATTCCCAATTCTTCTACCTGTTAAAGAACCTTCATATCTCGAACTCGTTTCCTGGCATTAAACGTGCCTGAAGTTAGAGTTTCCTAATGTCACACAAATCAGTAAGGACGATGAAAAAGCCAGGTGAAAACAATAAAACAAATAAAGCATGATGCAATTGGCGCGGCTTCCTCAATAAAAACGTACAAACGACTATGATTTAATCACTGTTAAACATACAGTACCCACGGCAGCACCTGCCGCATCACCTGTGGAATAAAAACCGCGACCTAAGCAAATACAGTTCCCGAGATACGGAGGCAAACACTCAAATTGAGCAATGACGGTGTGCGGTCGGTTTTTGATGTCGAGTCAATATTATCCCCGTCCGTACCTTAAGCGACGCGGTTTTCTCTGTCGGGAGATTTAACAACTCGGTTTTGATGTACCGCCATTAACTTCTACAATTGTTTCATTATCAAGGCCATCTATGATGGAAATTTTCATAATTTGAAAATATAGCCTTAGTATGACTTAGTTTGCAAACTATATTACTCTTTGTGCTTTAAAAGGGTAATATATTTGTTGGCTATTTGTGTTTGTTATTGATGAGAATCTAGTGATGTAGTTGGGATGTATTGAATTTTTCAAATGTTTTATGCGGTTTAAGTTTGATAAAAACCTAAAAGCATTATTCAAAGTATAGTCCAGTGGGTGTTTTTTTTTATAAGTTCAGGCTTTTATTAGTGCTCGTAGAAGTAAATTTTAATAAGTTTTTTTTTAATGAAGTAAACAATATAGTAGAGGTGTTCTGAGTGGACTAAAACAAGACGAGGGTGAAACTTGGCGTTACAAAAGCTTATGCTCACAAGAGCAGAAACTTAATGTTTTATACATAATATTTAGTACATATATATTTGGCAATTATTTACAATTAAAAATTTCATTTTAATACTATCTGATTATTATTAATAATTTGTTTTATTTAAGTTCGAATTTGTTAGTTACAAAAGGTCTATTCAAAATAGCAGTGAACTCACGTCATTAATAAGAGGCCAATTGAAAAGTCCCCGGCCTGACACATAAATGGCGCTGCTAGAATTAAATCCATATGTTTTTTAGTTTTCCCTAACACTCACAGCCTGACAGCTGTCGGATCATTAGTTTGCAAATTATAGCATTTTGAGTGAAGCAACTTTTTTTATTGTGAAATAAAGGATAAAAAGGAATTTCACCTGTTGATAAAATATTGCTTTTTGAATGGAAAAATACAGTTGAAGCAAAAACTTGGCTTGATGCCGAGTTTCCAGACACTGTCCCAGGAAAGTCAACTATCAAGGATTGGTATGCTAAGTTTAGACGTGGTGAAATGAGCACCGAAGACGGTGAACGCAGTGGACGCCCAAAAGTGGTTGTAATCGACAAAAAACATTTAAAAAATCCGCAGAATTATTTTGAATGACCGTAAATTGAAATTGAATGAAATAGCAGACACTATGAAGATATCAACTGATCGTGCACATCATATCATTCACGAAAATTTGGGTATGAGAAAGCTCTGGGCAAAGTGCGTGCCGCGCGAACTCACTTTTGAACAAAAACGACGAGTTGATGGTTCGGAGCAGTGTTAAGGCGTAATCAACCCGAGTTTTTGCTTCGATATGTGACAATGGATGAAACATGGGTCCATCATTTTACTCCGAAATCCAATCGAGAGTCATTCTAGTTGACTGCACACGATGAACCCGTTCTAAAGCGTGTGAAAACTCAACAGTCGACTGGCAACATTATAGCGTCTGTATTTTGGGATGCGCATAAAATAATTTTCATTCATTACCTTGAAAAAGGAAGAACCATCAACAGCGAATATTAACAGTGTTATTGAACCGTATGGGGGATGAAATCGCCGAAAACGGCCGCTTTTTAAGAAAGTGCTACTTCACCAAGAAAATGCACCGTGTCAAAAATCCATGAATTGGGCTTCAAATTGCTTCCTCATCCAACATGTTCTCCAGATCTGGCCCCCAACGACTATTTCCTCTTTTCAGATCTCAAAAAATGCTTGCTGGGAAGAAATTTTCATGAAAAAACTGAGGCCTATTTTGAAGCAAACGAAAAATCGTACTACAAAAATGGTATTGAAAAGTTGAAGGGTCGGTATAATCAGTATATCACAAAGGGAATTATGTTGAATAAAAAAAATTCTGCCGAAAAATGTGTTTTACTTAAAACTGTTAAGTTTATTGTATTGCCTGTCAAAGTTCCTTCTCAATTTATTCTGGATAAAAAGAGACATAATGGTATGTGATAAGAACTGTAATGAAAGACCAGCCTGCAAAAGTTGTTTGATTGTAAACAATAGCTCTATCAGATATCAAATATATAAAATATATAATATATAAAATATATAAAACAGTGAGTAGTGTTTTAAATATAAAGATCAGTTTATAAAATTTTTAAAAGCATATGATAGAATCAAGGAAACCTTATTATTTCAATTTCCATCTAAATATATGAAACACCGATATTTCAAAATGTGACCTATATACCCAATGGTCACTGATGGCAAGATGATAATAAAAACACTATTAAGACAATTGAAGTTGGCGTAAAAGGTAAACGTTGAAATAACAATTGTTTATGTTTTGTTAGTCATAATAATTATTAATAATTCACTGCAGATATTGTTTTTCATGCTGGAAACAGGAATGGTTAATAATACATTCGGTTTGGATGAACTCGATCGAACACATTGACGAAAAATATAATAAAAATGAAATTGTGAACAAATGTAGATAGATCGGAAACTAACAGCTTAGCTATTCACTTGAATGAAATGTTCTGAATATGGGATTATGACTCAATGTTGACAATTTCCAAGACCGGGTGATGAGAATGGGTACCAACGAAAGAAAGAACTAACCGTAAAAAGGTTAATATGCTCTCTAATGAAAGTAACATAGATCACTTTGATATACACTTGTTAATGAAGTGGATTAGGCCTCCAGAGGATACCACTACATAAAAGAAGCGCGCCTAGAACTCCAACTCATAGGTGGTATGGAAAAGAGTTCAATGTAAATATAACGAAACAACGCTAACATACAAACTATTATAACTGTATAGTTAATTGTAGTTTTAAGTTGTTCGATAATATATGCATTAGATATACTATAAAGTTAAAATAATTTATATTTGATAATATTATTGTTTGTCAAAGCCAAAAGGAACTAAAACTCAGAGTTGATACGGCAACATCGCGACGTTTTGATGTCAGCAATTCAGATGACGTGAGCTCACTGTTTTATTGAACGGACCATAGATTGTTGATATATACTTAGATTGATAATTGTTGATATTATTTAAGTTTATCTAAGTTATTTTATTATTTAGTAATTTTCATCAATTAACATTTCTGTAATTACAATAATAATATATAAACAATATTATATATATATATATATATATATATATATATATAATGATATAAAAAATATTAAATAAATATAAAAAACTAATGAAATATTGCCAGTACTTGATTGATTGATTAATTTTACTCGATTAATGATTTAACATCCTTTTGATTTTGACTTTTTTTGGATTGGTGTGTGCATAGCTAATAAAAAATTGTGCAGTAAAGATAATATAGTCACACTAATAATGCAGATATTATATAAACATATAATATTGAAGATATAGTAATATGAAAATTGATATAATAGAGTGACAAGGACAAATGTAAAACAGACCGGAGCAAAAGTAAAATAAATACTTTATAAAAAAGTTAAACCTCGATAACACTATCAACAATATAAACATATAATGCAAATACGAATGTAATAGAAGTAAATATTGGAGGATATTTTAATATAATGTCAGTTATGTTTCAGTTTATTAATTATGTTATATCTTTTGCAAATTATTTTAATTCATAATAGTAGAAATGCTGTATAAAGTTGACTGTGCCAATTTAAATCCTTGAAGTAAGAGGATTTCTATATTGAACAGATTCGTTCTCAAAATAAAGTTTCCTAAAACTAAAACATACGCTTGTTTATTTCTATCATTTCTTTGTGCGAAAAAATGTTATTATTCATATAATATATATGAGAATATAATTTTCAAGACCTTTAGTAAACGTGAAAAATTACATTAACAGAAATTTCACACAATTAGAATTTAGAATACTATTTTAAAGATCAATTTCAGTATAAAATAAAAATTTTATTTGTGAAAGTGACAAATTGGCACAAACTCGCATGTAATGCAATACAACACGTCCTAAAATATATGCATCTATTTTACAAAATAAAAACATAACTTAATGCATAACAGTTGAATTTCAACTATTAGACAAACTCACTATTAGACACTATTAGAATCAGTGGTACTCGCCCGTTGCTAGTAAATTCGCACAAATACTAGCGCGGTGGCAAATGCGACAGGATGGTCCTCCTACTGTTGCAATATTCCCAGGTTCGAATCCTGCTGAGGTATGGTCGTAAATTTATATATGTGATTACTTAATATTTGTGTATTGTCTTTAGCCAACAAAAGTTAAAAACTCCAAGTTATATGGATTATACATAAAGAAATTGATGAATATTATCAAGGGTGACACCTATATTTCAATGTTAAATTTAAAGTTACTGTCCCTTGACCAAGCAGTCCTGGGGTAGTTTTTATATTAATATATTTATATATACATACATATTGCTTTATATGTATTTATATGGCGGGCTAAAATATGAAATTAATCATTATATTTTACAACAACAACAAAAATTTGCAGACAGGAATTGTATGTGATTAAAAAAGGCATTCACTTATATAAATAATGTACAATTTAGCTTTTGTTCAATTTAATCAAATAAAACGAAATGAGACACAATCTAAAACTTCTGGTTCTCGTTTCCTTGTAATTGGCTAATTCAGTTTAGGTGATAAAACGTTACATTACAAGTTCGATCAGTTTTGAAGGAATTTATTTCCATCATGAGAACTTTGAGTAAACTAAAACTAAAATTACGTATTTTAGAATAAATTTAACGATTAGTTACATAAGTTTCAAATAAAAGGGTTTACATTATGATTATTATTACATTATCATTATTAATTACAACTGATACAAAATTTCGATACAAGTAAAATTTAATACTATTATGACTTCTATTAGTTATTATTAGTAATAGTTTTAAGGGTGTTGGCCACTGAGAAAAATATCGATATATCCTTTTGGATTTGTAAAAAAAATATTGACATATCGATATGTCGGAGTAAAAAAATATAGGTATATTTTCGCAAAAATATATAGACATTTTAAATAAGCTCTTACAATCAAATACCAAAAATGACTAAACCTTTAAAATGAGAAACTAAATTATACTAAACACATAAAAATTAAGTACCAATTTAAACAGTTTATAAAAAAATTTAAATTACTTTTTTTTAAATATCGAACAATATCGATATATCGGCCAAAAGTATCGATATTTATTTCAAATAATATCGTTATATCGATATTTTTTCTGCATTCCTAATTAGTCTTTAGTTTCTACGTATCTTCTATGTCTTGATGTTTAAGCCGTTTTTGTTTGTTTATTATCGGAAACGAGTCCGAAGATTATCTTTATTATATTATGTTATTATTTTTTGATGTCTTTTATTTCTTTATGGTAATAAGCATCCATCAACACCGGTCGCTTAATCAACTGTTTTGAAAGGGACTTACGAAAATATGAAATCAACATGGAAACTAACAAATTGCAAATGAATTAGTAAAAATAATTAAATAGGAATAAAAAAAAAGTGACACTTGATATTTTTTAAATTTGTAAGGCAATTTTATTACATTGATAATATTTCATGATTTTGTTAGCTTTTTTGTCTTTAGTTTAACATTTTTTTCTTTCATATTATTATTTTACTAATTTGCTGAACAATTTAAAAAGGAAAATAATACTTTAATAAATACAGGGACAGTATAAATGGACATTATAAGAAGCATATTTAATTTCGGTATCCCATCACCATTATGGCGTCCTAGCTTTTTTTAATAACATAATTTCCGATGACGGTCGAATATAAATAAAAAAATGCTTCATTTCCCTTTGTAAAGTGAAACGAAGTGCCCGCAACCGAAAAACAATATTCTAATAACCGACCAGTCGCAGCCGTTGGGTGTGTTCCATCCCCAAATATCATAAAATACGTGTTCCACAAAATAAAAGTTATTATTAAAATCATAATTTACTGCTTTTAATTTCTACATATTATTATTTATGGGCGAGGAGTTCTCCCCCTTGGTCTGGGTTTCTCATGCGGGTCAGAAGAAGAGCTAAATGCCATGTTGCCGCCTATAGCGATATTTCTGTAATGTATACAGTGTTGGCAACTAAGTTAAAATAGTTAATTCTAAATATAATGTAATATGAATAGGAATAAAAAATATTTAGCCAGCCTTCAAACAACGTTTAACTGAAATATAAGTTATCATTTGGTATATGTTAATACATTATTATATATTGGCATTATTTTTAAAACAGCCCATTGTTTAGTATAACTCTTTAGTATTCTTGTAACCATTAATTTATTAATATGTATGTTTTATTATATAGTAAATGAATTATAAGTGAATATAAGTAATTTCAAATTAAGTATATTACAACTTTAAGATTATATATTAGGCCTAAAAATAATTTTTGAGGGTTTAAAATAATTTATTGAGAAAAATCTGTACAATGTATTTTATTCAATTTTGTTATTCAATATTGTTTTATTCCAAGTCTATAGCCACTACTTTTTCCCATCCTTCAGACAATTTACCGGGTATTCCGTCTCTAAAGAACGATGTATCTCTCGAGGTTATCCACGACACGGCAAATTTTTTGATATCTTTATATGAAGTGTAGCGCTTCTCAGACAGACAGCAACTCAAATGCCAGAACAAGTTGTAATCAAATGGTGCAAGGTCTGGAGAAAAAGACGAGATGCGTAGCACTTTCCATTTTAATGACCCCAATTATATCTTCACCGGTTTTGCAACATGTGATCAAACATTTTAATGCTGAAGAATAACACTGTTGGGTATTTGCTCGTATTCCGCGTGTTTTTCGTGCAGTGCTTAGCTCAAACGCATTAATTGTAGTCCAGAGCGGTCCCCAATAATAATTTCATTGAGAAATCCTCTCGCCTCCAATGCCTCTTTGTTTTCGGTGTCAAAATCATCACTTTAAAACTTCGAAACCAATACTCGCACATCTTTCGATGATCTTCATCTGTCATTTTATGCAATTTGAAGTAAAAAGTCAAATGCGATTTATTGGTTACAAATTCAGATTTCTTTTCTTCTTTCTTTTCTTCAGTTTTCTTTGCACTTCGACGAAATGACATAAACCGAAACGTGGAGCCTGTCAGTGAAGCTTCAATATGAGGTTAGTTGCAAATGAACTAGATGCGATTAATATACAGTAACACCTTCTCTTGTAAATCCTTTAAAATAAATAATCGGCCTGATAAATTGTAGGGATTATTAGAGTTTTGAATCATTTTGATTAATTTTTTGAAATATCTTAATTTAATTATTATTAACTAATTACACTTAATTTAATTTATTACCAAATTGTAATATATTGATATTTTAAATTAAATTAATATGATGTATTGCGCTGCTTTATGTAAAATTAGTAATTAGATTGATATTAAAATCCTTTATCGATTTCGATACGGACTGAAAGGAAAAGTGACCGTCTGAGGACGATATGGCAACGCGGTCTCCCGTCCGAACTTCGTCAGCGTTTCACCCCGGACCGAGAAGTGACAGGCCGCCACAAAGATCGGCGAGGATTTATGTCACTGGTTCCTTTTGTGTTTTACCTAACGCACCGAACATTAGTCGCCATAAATCAATTTTATGGTTTTGTAAATCAAACGGCCTTAATGGGCTCACACGTTTCTCCTCTCTGCATCCGTCTCTGATCGAGACCATTATGCGCAGAGATCGGTCGGAGGAGATGCTCGCTCGTTGCGAATTTACGGAATGTGCTCCTCTAACAAAGAATGAAAAAAACTGTTTCATCACGGTAGTTTCGTGCCATTATGCATTTAGCCGGCTAATTTGGCTCGGTGCACATGTCTTTGTCTGGCAAATAGACCAGACATTTAAAATTGATGCTAATTAACAATAATTGGCAAATATAATTTGTTGGGAAAAGGGAGACGTATTCTTACATTCTTAGTTGTTTAATCCATTATCCTGATAACAAGACTATTAAGGGTATTGTTATGGTGCAGTTAAATTAGCAGAAACAAAATATTTAACAACCTTATTGTTCTTAAATTGGAGTTAGCAATTGCTGAATAACTTCTATCACGAGCATATTCGTAATAGCATCAATTTAATTTACTGAAAGATTCTAGGCCTTATTACTGAACAACCGACCAAGTATTAATTCTTACCAATGGTATCTATTGATTGTAATTTTATTACAATAGAACTTAGCAATAGTCAATTATATGAAATTCGATTGTTTTCACAATTAGTCTTTTTACTTTTCATCATTAGTAAACTTATTTTTATTAATTATCGCCCTGTGGTGGAAAGTCGACCACAATTTACAAAGTTAATCATGTTTCTATCAAAATAAACTAAAAATATTAACTTAATTATTGCATTAATGGTCAAACAATCTAAGCATTTATTAGCGGTTTAAAATATACACAAAATTACTAATAATGATTTCTTCTATTTGCCCCATATGTTCCATTTAGGTAAATTATGTAGTTACTTTATCTACATATTTTTCTTACTTCATTTATGTATTATGTATTAGTATTTTTTAAAAATATTTTATACATATTTTTCACGTAAAATATACATTGAGAAGCAATATATTTAATAAAAAATCGGGCTTGTTTGATAAAAGGATAATTTCTTTACTTACATTTTTAAATCAAATCGTCATTTGCTTTTTATTCCACTATTTAATCTTTAAAAGAATAACTATCGCATTTTTTCCTGCCAGTTCAACTATCATTTTATATAATATTCTGGAATCTTGCTATTACAGATACTCATCATTAATTTGTCTTCTATGGCTTTCGTTAGTCTATTTTGTCTTTCCACTTTACCTTGTGCCCACATGAGGGCTAAAAATTCGCCAACAAATGAGAAATTAAACCATTCATTTGTAAACAGAGCACACACGATTCTTGTTATTTTGGAATTTTGTTATTCTATAACTGGATGAAATTTTCGCATGTTATTTTTTTCTTTTATAGCTGAATATAGATTCCGATAAAACTGACAAATTAATTTGTTGCCCCTACAAATAATGTAAAATGTAACTTTATGTGATCATACTTTTCTTAATCGTTAAATAATAACTACCATGATTGTATTTAATGGTTCCAACCATATGAGTATAACCATAAATTAAATAAAATAATTTAATACCTTAACTGGTTCACTTGCCGTGTTAATTTCGTTTCAAATAGAAAACTTTAGGACTTGTCTTCCGATTTATACATGTTCTGCCGCCGTTTTGCGGTACACTGCTGCCAAATTTACGTCACAACGTAAAATTACAATGTCCATATTCGATTTAGGTACAACAGAAACGGCTAATAATCTACCCTATTGGAATTAGAGGTAGGCCGTCGGCCAGGTTGTGAAAATAAATGTTTATATATTATGTGTCACCACTCTGACGGCTATTTCTGGACACGTGATTTGGGCATATTTTATTGTATTGGAATTTACTTATTTGTAGTGCATATTACACAAAAATTGTAGAGCAACAAATTCTTCCTCCGTGTCGCCAAACCGATTAATATATAGAAAATTTTTAATTTCTTAGTCTAAAAATGTTTGTTTATTATCTTGTGTTGGGTTTCGTACATCTTACACCACTCACCACTCAGGTATGATCTCGGATCTTCAAATCGATCAAACCAACTCAAAGAGTTTTAAACTTTCTGAGAATTATTCTTAACGCCTTTTAGTAGAAATTCATAGTATCTAAACAATCTTGAATAACAAATGATAAGTATGGAATAACAAATGATAAGTATGATTCCTTTCTGTCTTTGGCCTTCTTCAGTATCATTTCCCATTAGCTTGATTTCTCTCTTTCTCTACTTCTTTGAATCTATCTTCTTCTTGTTTTTGTTTTTATTAGTTTTATTAACTCCTTTCGGGCGGCCTTTAGTTTCTTGTCCTTTCCTATTTTTAAACTATCAACACTAGACCTGTTCTTTCAGTTCTATATTTTCCAAATTTGAATTTCATGTTTTTCTACCGTTCTATTAATTTCGATTGTCATCAACCTCATTTTTCATCTCCCTCCAATTTCTGATTTATTGTAAGTCCCGATATTTTTTTTCCATCTCATATACTTCATCATACTGCTTACCCATTTGAAAAATAATTTTTGCTAAATTGCTGATAATATTAAATAAACCACGCTTACTTAATATCTCTCAACATATTATTTGCTAATATTGCAAGCCAATCGGAGCCTCCTTCTAGTAGGCTCACTTTTATTATTTACTTTTTACTTTGGTAATTGTTTTTCTATTTTTTCCCCACTTTTCAAAATTAGTAATGTTAGAAATTATGTTCATATACATGAACAAATATTTATTCCCAGAGGTTATCCACTTTGTACAATACAAGATGAACAAAAAGATTCATAAAAGTTAAGCCTATCAAATACTGATTTTTTTGCGTACTTATTTTATTTTGAATACCTATTTGCATCAATACATTTATTATATAGAATAATTGTAAGATAAGGCATTCAGTGTGTTACCAAGTAAAATTTGACAACTCATTATTTATAAAAGTTAATGTTTTTCAGCCATAATATTGATGAATAGAATTTCAACAACTCCTAATTGATCAGTTCCTTGAATTTGGAATAATCACCACTAGGAATTGTAAACCTTCTTTTAAAGTGTAATATAGTATTTTTGTGTATAATGAAGTTGAGTTATTGTTTTCAACATTGATACAGAATAATACAGAAATTAACAGATTCTATGCTGCATATTATTTAGCTTCATGTACAGAACTTTCGAAATTATGGATCTTTACTTATAAATATTAAGTATTTAAATCTACATATATTTTATCTTAATTAAATTTTAAAAAAGTAGTATATTAAAATTTTGGCTTTTTAAAATATTAATTATAATATAGTAATTCAACTGCAGTCACAATACCATTACAGTATTTAATTAATATGCCATAAAAGTAATGTAAAAATTAATTATCCAATATTAATTAATTTATTAATTTAGTTTTCATAAAGCAAAATGCAAGTTATGCATAATCAGTTAATTCTATGTATAGAAAAACTTAAAACTAACGCATATATGCGCAGTATTTACAACTTCCACCTTGTATATGTACTCGTACTCTAATTGAAAACATAAATTGAGATATAAATTACGCAATAGCATCCTGTTTCGACTAAACATTCCCTAAAAACTCGAAATCGTTCTCATCGGCTTGGAAATTGCTGAATTTTACTTAGCCAAGTAATTGTTTGATGGTCATGTAACAATGCCCGCGGGATAGGCTCTCGAACAGCAATAATGAGAGCCGTAATTTATGGTGGTACATAAAATAATGAAGATATCAATACGGTACATGCCGCCAAGAAATCTATTGCCCATCGAGTTGGTTATTGTTCGGCGAACCCATGATTCTCCTACAGGCCAGCAGTTTGTTATCAACCCTATTGTTTTTAAATTTTGTTCGTTCATATTTATTATATTTTATTTATTAAATACTAGTAGAAATACCAATAAATATCATAGGAAATATCATTAAAAATATATACTGACTTCGGGAACACTTATGAAACTAAATCCATTACATGATACTGAAAATAATTTTTCATGTTATTATATATATTACTTGATAACTGAAACAATAATTAAATTATTTATTCAAATACACAACAAAATAAACAAATAAATGGAACCTAACCTCATACTTCGTCAGTGTTATTTATTCGGTATTAGTTTACAAAAAATATTATAAAGATATTACAAATAGTAAATAATTGAAATTACCGATGTTGAATTTATATCTACAGCTTCCCGCCTTGCAACATTTAACTACTTTTCTGTATAATTGATTTATAATTAAGTTAGGAAACTTCACGCCATCAATATACATTAGAATACCTAATTATAATACAAAATTTTTAAAATTATGTATAAATAAGACTTGTAAACATACAAACCGTTCAGTGCAATCAAAACAATTACGTCAAACAAATATTAAAAGGTTTGTTTAAATTTGCTTTATTTCAGACCTCAATTTTTTTGCAGAAATAACATTTATTCTGGGTAGAGTTTTACTATATAGGGTTGTCATAAAGTTGTGTTTCAAAAGTTGTCATCATACCTATTCTGACGGGTATTGTTCATTCTCTAGAATCGAGAAGATTCTCTACGTTGGTTCTAGATTCCGCTTCAGGGACAGTAATCTTTGAAAGTTGATTAAACAATGATTTGAAATAAAACTATGTATCAAAATAAATGTTCTATTGCAATTTATTCAAAATATGTTTTGGAAATTTTCAAATGCTTTGAGATACATATTTTCTTTGTTACATATTATGTTTATTTTCAAAGCCAATTCTGTTTTTGTTATTGGTTCAAATTAAAACCGCGCATTCCATATTTGGCAATAACCGTAAAATTCTAAACATTGATGTTTCTATAATTCTATCAATAATAATAACTATTAATAATTACTATCGATGAATTATTGTGAGTATACCGACAAATATGATTCATGGTAATTTTAAACACAGTATGTACTATATTACTTTTTTTGAATTATTAAATTTTGAATAATTTGAGATTAGTTTAGTACAGTTTAGAAGTTATTTTTAAATGAACCAATTGGTTATAAGTAATATCGAATTTAATATATTGTGTTATTGAAGTAGACATATATTATCTTTCTAATATTTTTTGACTATTTGGTTTGATGAATGGATTTATAGGCTAACTGCTACATACACTTTTATAAATTATATTGTTATGTATTAATTCCAATTTATTTGAACACAATTGGGCACAATTAGGTTACTGAAATTAGACTATTTTTTATGAAGCTGTTTGCTGTCAATTATTTTAAATAATATTCCATCAACTATTTAAAATTAATCTGTTTTGAAAATATAAGCTTTAGTTCCTTTTAAGTATCTGCATGATTTATTATTTCAAAACTGTAAATAAATAAGTATTTGTCAAAAAGGATTATTGTTATTTATGAAACGAAAAAGACTAGTGAATTCAAACAGTATTTGGCGGTCACATACACCAGTGACCAAGACAAATTTTAAGGAGTTACTTTCTCAAAGGTATAATCGAGTTAAAATCAAAAAAAGCAAAGTTAATTTATTTGTGGAGTAGTTTGGAATGTACATAGAATGACTGATCTCAATTACCTCCAATATAGGGATTTCCTTTCACAATAATATGTCATAAGTCATACAGCAATAAATCAAACTGCCAAATCTGGTATGTGAAAAGGATATTCTATAGGCTATTAAAAATAGCAATGAACTCACGTCATCAATATGTGTCTGTAGCAAATTGTAAATTCGTTTTAGAGTCAGACAATGTTTTCCTTTCCATTTTATTCTATTTAAAAAGAGATAGAGTGTCGTCTGACAAGTTCGAACATCTAATCGAATCAACCTTCCGAAGTCGTCCGGTTGTCAAACGTCTGCAAAATTCTTCACAATATTAATAATAACAACAACAGGTCATAAACCACAAAATACAGAAAATTTCTTTTTTAAGTTACAAAAACAGTATTAGTTATTCTGTGGTTATAAACCGGCAAACGTTATCTGAACACTTTCCTTGTTTTGATAAATTTTAAATTGCTGCTTATAACTCTGATTTAAAATGTCGAAGCCAGACATAACAGATTGCGTTTATAATCAGTTACTTCAAAACAGGAACGAGATAATGGAGTAAAAAATTGCCAGTAAAATTATTTACAGAGGTAAGCATTGTTACTGTTAATTATTAAGTTGGTGTGGTTTTTATTGAAAATATTTTTAACTTATTGCAGCTGCACTGAATATTAGTATGGACAGAGTCAGATCAGAAATGTCTCAAAAAATGAAAAATAGAATCTTAGATTCACTGAAAAGAGACCGCCCTTATACTAAGGTTGTGACGAATCAAGATCAGCTTGATGTTATTTCTATCAGGAATCAAATATATGACATGTATAAAAGCAGTGAGTAGTTTTTTTGAACATAAACTTATTTTAATACAATAATATGGATATGGAGCTCTTTGAGGGATGTAGTGCATCCTATCATAGACTGTTTGGCAATATAGGATTTAAAACGTATCCAGATAACCTGCGAAGAGGTCGAATGGAACTTCCAGACTTTGCATTTAAAATAATACAATTTTTAAAAGCATATAATAAAGTCAAAGAAAACTTATTATTTCAATATGTATATTTAAATGAGTCATGAATATTTCAGAAGAGGACCAATATACCTAATAGTCACTCATGGCAACATGCTAATAAAAATAGTGTTGAGAGAACAAAAGTTGAAGGGAAGAGGTAAACGTTGGAATAAAAATTGATTAGGTTTTATTAGTCATAACATTTTTTAAAAGTTCATTGCAAATATGTTGTTCTTTATGCTGGAAACAAGAATGGTTAATAACCCCTTCGGTTTGGATGAACTCGTTCAGGCACATTGAAGATGAAATTGACAAATTGATTTACAATTGGGATTGTAAATAAATGTTAGATAAACTGGTAACTAACAGGTTAGTTGTTCAATTTAATGGATTCTCTGGATCATGATTCAATGCTGAAAATTTCCAAGGGAAGATTATGAGAGTGGAAACAACTAAAGGTGTTTTGCAGATATGGCAAATGCATTAGGGACACTGTACTGATTAAATCTAATTTTATCAAGAAAGTTGTATACAGGAAACACCGACCGAAGGAAACATTAACTAAGCGTAAAAACTAAATATGCTCTTTAATGAAAGTAAAACATATTACTTGGATATATAATTTTAAATTAGGCGGATTTGGCCTCCATGCATTATATGTATTAGATGTACTATAATGTTAAAATAAATTATATTTTATTAAAATAGTTTTTAATTTGGTATTAGAATTTTTATTTATAACAATTTAATTATTTTATTTAGATTAGAATTTATATAACTATGATATGTGTTTTTAGAGTCAAATATTGACCTGATATATATTGATATTGATATTGAAAGAATGATCTCTACTTTTGAGGTGATACATTGTAATGAAGCAACATGATATTTATATTTCTTGACGTAATAACTTATAAGTTTTATAATAGTATAGATTTAACGATAACGGGATTTCTTTAAATTCAATTAAAATGCTTATATGTTAAATGTATAAATGTATAAATGCCTAATCATAGATAATGTTTCGTAGAATTTGGCAGCTCCAAAATAAATATTATTAATGAAAATACATCTGTAGAAATGATTGGTGTTAACCGTCATCGGCCTGGTGGTCTTACCTCGATATAGTAGGTCCGTTGTGCTCCTCCAATTATCTCCCATTATCTTCTGAGCTTCGCGAATCGGCCGCTCCGCCGGTAATTAAGCAATCCATCAGCACTGTCGACTTTCGGTGCGACTTCGACTCAAAATCCGCGGATTTTCTTGTCCGTACCCACTGGAACTTTCATTTCGGATGGATGATTTACTATCGACGGCTTCGGTAGAAGTAAATAAAACAGAACTGCGAATAAATAGTCATATATAAATCACTGATCGTTGATGTACAGTACGGTGGACCTAGGAATAACTATTGCGGTTTTTATACTCCTCAAAATGTTTTTCTATAAAATGTATTTTTAATAGGTCTGTAACCTAGACATATTATGATATTTTTAATTAATGTTTTATCGCTAACCATTGCCGACCAACTCAAAATTTCTCTCTACAGTGGCTTAGAACTAGGTACTTATCTACAACGATCCATTTGCCCTTATTTAGACTCCAATAAAATGAAAGTTAGTAGCAGTATTTAGTACAAATCACTATACAACTACTCAACATCACACGGTTAGATTCTATTGTGTCTGCGCCCTGGTACAGTATTGTTCAAGAGTTACTGCACTTCGGTATTAATATTAGAGCGTAGTTTTTCATCATATCTTGTTCTTGCGAATCTATTAATTTTCAATTAAAAGACGATGGGACGGTCCTCCTACTTTTGCGATAGCCGCGGGATCGAATCCAGCCTGGGCATGGTCGTAAATTTATGTTCGTGATTGTTTAAAATATGTGAATGTTCTAGGCAAGAGTGTAAAATCTGACAAAGAAAATGATCCCAGTCACGCCAGTAACCAGGCTGGGTAGGACCGGATGTCTTCTGGGATGATTTCTAAAGTTGGTCACTCGCCAGTCGGTAGGCTTAATGCTGAAGACCGTGATTTGGAGCCCACGTTAAACTTTAGGCCCAGTCCAGATAAACCCATAGTTGGTAAAAGAAGACTTTAAAATATATTAAAAAAAAATAGGTTAAATGAGGTTTTTGTTTATTTTTATTTAATTATTACAAAGATTATTAGGCACATATATTTTTTTGTTTTTTCTTGTGTTAAAATCTAAATCATATTATTTTTTACTATTCAGTTAGTTCCTTATTAATCTTTTGAAGTCGGTTCAATTTTCTTGTTATAAATGTTTTATAACATATTGACATTTATTATTTTAATTAATGTTATCTATTAAATACATTTACGATCTTATATTAAAAAGAATATGAAAGCAAATTTTATCAGCACATTATGTTTAAATTATTTCTTCTACTCTATTATGATATAAATATGGTTAATTTAATAAAATGTGGTCGAATTTCGACCACAGGGCGGTCATTAATATTCAAAAAAAGGGAGAATTTACATACACTTATAATACAAATCATGTATTTATTTATTTATATATTAATAAATTACTTCAAAGAATATAATTTTAACTATATCTTTTCAAATCCCTTCAGAGTGAAACATTGTATTGTAAACGACAGATATAAAAATGAAACTGTCCGTCCGAGTCTCGTTTTCGACCCTGTACATGCACTCCGGACAAAGAGGGCGAGGCGGGACCCGCCGGAGGGGTGTTTTCTAAATGTTTGTCGTTAATTCATCATAATGATTCATATGCGTTAGAGACCGGGACCCGTTTTTACTCTGCGAATGTTCAGGGTGTAAATTACAACTTCAAGACAGATAGTCAATAGCGGCCTCGTCTCCGCACTGTTCGAGCCGAAGGCCCGAGCGGACGCTTTTTAATTTGAATTTTATTCGTAGAGAACCTGGGGAGTTTTTAAGGTGACGGACGAAACGTTAGAGCCATGTTAATAATAATAAATATGTTTTAATATTTGTTATTTAATATATATTAATAACATTGTTGTTCGAAATATAACCGACAATACTGGACATTACATTTTCCCGTTTCTATCGTATAATTTCTTATGTCCAGTTATCATAGATTAGTATATATAGTCAATCCAATGTAGGTGTGAACATACACCATCTAAACGTATCAAATTCTGAGTTTTAGTTCAGTTTAGCTTTGACATATAGCAAAATTCTGCTTCTGAATAAAATAATGAAGCAAAGATGTTCAAAACTACAATTTGTTATACAGTCACAAAAATTTATAGGTTAGAGTTGTTTTATTATATTTACATTGAACTCTTTTACACAGCACCCGTAACGTAGAGTTCTAAGAACATTTTTTATGTAGTGGTATTTCCCTAGAGGCCTACTCCATTTAATCAGCAAATGTATATCCAAATAATATAGACTTTCATTAGAGAGCATATTTAACTTTTTCCGTTTAGTTCTTGTTTCCTTCGACGAGGCTTTTCCTTGTCAAATCGTTTTGATATTATTGTATGTTTTTGTTTGTTATGTTACTACCTGTGTACGCCTTCCTTAATATAAATAACTGAATTCTCCCTAATGTATTTACCATATCTACAAAACAGTTAGTATTCCGCCTCTTCTCGTGCATTTTAACCTAATTCTCGTATGTAGTTCTGAACAAATACACACATATCTATGCACACCAATCTTTCACACTCTACATTAGAACTTCCTACAGCTATCGTATTATAGGAATGTTGCATAAGGCTGCAGTATTAGTCTGTATAAGGCTGCAGAAAAAGTACAAGTAGCGGTCAAGAAGATCTAGAAATCGACTAGAGACAGGAAAATACAGCTTTGCTCCAAATTGGTTCATTTCAATTTTGCATTGCGACGAAGTCACAAAGCCTTAATTATATCACTTGGATGACCGATTCCTCAATCAGAATCAGCTAAATACCTCAGAGTATATCTCGATGGTAGGCTACTACATTGGAAACATCACGTTATACAAAAAGCAGAGCAAATTAGGCTCAAAGTCAAGCAGCCGTACTGGTTAGTCAAGATATATTCCCAACTTGACCTAAAATCTAAAAAATAAAGAGATTGTTTTATGAATAAAAATCAGCTAAATCCCTCGGAGTATATATCGATGGTAGGCTACATTTAAAACATCATGTTAGATAAAAAGCAGAGCAAATTAGACCCAAAGTCAAGCAGCTGTTCTGGTTAGTCGAGATATACTCCCAACTTGACCTAAAATCCAAAAAATAAAGAGATTGTTTTATCAATCAAAATCAGCTAAATCCCTCGGAGTATATGTCGATGGTAGGCTACATTGGAAACATCATGTTATACAAAAAGCAGAGCAAATTAGACTCAAAGTCAAGCAGCCGTACCGGTTAGTCAAGATATAATCCCAACTTGACCTAAAATCCAAAAAATAAAGAGATTGTTTTATCACTCAAAATCAGCTAAATCCCTCGGAGTATATGTCGATGGTAGGCTACATTGGAAACATCATGTTATACAAAAAGCAGAGCAAATTAGACTCAAAGTCAAGCAGCCGTACTGGTTAGTCAAGATATACTCCCAACTTGACCTAAAATCCAAAGAATAAAGAGATTGTTTTATCAATCAAAATCAGCTAAATCCCTCGGAGTATATGTCGATGGTAGTCTACATTGAAAACATCATGTTATACAAAAAGCAGAGAAAATTAGACTCAAAGTCAAGCAGCCGTACTGGTTAGTCAAGATATACTCCCAACTTGACCTAAAATCCAAAAAATAAAGAGTTTGTTTTATCACTCAAAATCAGCTAAATACCTCGGAGTATATCTCGGTTAGTCAAGATATACTCCCAACTTGACCTAAAATCCAAAAAATAAAGAGATTGTTTTATCACTCAAAATCAGCTAAATACCTCGGAGTATATCTCGGTTAGTCAAGATATACTCCCAACTTGACCTAAAATCCAAAAAATAAAGAGTTTGTTTTATCACTCAAAATCAGCTAAATACCTCGGAGTATATCTCGGTTAGTCAAGATATACTCCCAACTTGACCTAAAATCCAAAAAATAAAGAGATTGTTTTATCACTCAAAATCAGCTAAATACCTCGGAGTATATCTCGGTTAGTCAAGATATACTCCCAACTTGACCTAAAATCCAAAAAATAAAGAGATTGTTTTATCACTCAAAATCAGCTAAATACCTCGGAGTATATCTCGGTTAGTCAAGATATACCCCCAACTTGACCTAAAATCCAAAAAATAAAGAGATTGTTTTATCACTCAAAATCAGCTAAATACCTCGGAGTATATCTCGATGGTAGGCTACTACATTGGAAACATCATGTTATACAAAAAGCAGAGCAAATTAGACTCAAAGTCAAGCAGCTGTACTGGTTAGTCTAGATATACTCCCAACTTGAACTAAAATCCTAAAATAAAGAGATTGTTTTATCAGCCAATCATAAAGCTAATTTGTGCCTGTGAATTGCAAATATGGGGTTTCATTAAAACATCAAAACAACTAGTAATCCAACGCACCCAAAACAAAGTTTTACGTTTAATTACCAAAGTTTATCGCTACGTAACCAGTGAAGAGCTGCGCGATGACCTCGTATTCAAATGGACACTCGAAGTGATCCAATATTTCACCTTAAAACGCTAAATTAGTATGCTAAATGACAGCAATGTGGAAGCAATACAGCCACTGGACAACATGCAGGAATTCAGAAGATTGAAACGAACCAAACTACGAACTACGAACCTGTTTAGTGTATAACGGTATTTTTAACTTTAGCTTAAATAGAGTAGGTAGTTTTATTTTAATTTGGGAAATACGCACTGATGTATTAATCCTGTAGTCGCCTTGCTTGAGTATTAATACAAGTACAACAAAACAGTAGTAATAAAGAATGTAGCAAGCGTATCTAATTTAAAATGTAATTATCAAAAAAAAAACTTTTCAACGTTATCACTGTAGGGCAGATACGGTGATATGTATAGATCAAATTACTTCTATCTTATTAATTTAAATATCTCCTATGTGTTAACCTGTACCTTCTAGAAAGTACCATGCAAACTGTTCTTGCAATTGATGTAGACCTTCACCCAAGTTGCTGTCATAAAAATCATAGGCACTGGAATTGTCATTTCGAATTTTTCCAAATTGATATTTAAATATTCTGCCTGTAAGACTTGATTTTTAAATAAAATGCATTATAATAATAAAACAAATAACAAAAAATTTATAATAATTAACAACATAATCTTTAGTATTTACAATACTAACTTACATATTACTACCCTTATTACTTGGTATTATAGATAGTAATTAATTTTCATTTAGAAACACAACAAAACTCTTCTATGTTGAAAATTAAAACTTATACATTTTATTGAGAGCTCCAAACGTGTCGATCTTTGTTAATGTCCCTTTTTACTTTTACCGGGTCAATATTTGTCCTAAATGTCCCGTTAAACACATATTGTCAATAGCAGAGAATCATAATTTACAGTCGTTGCAACTTGATCTGTCTGAGAAACTTATTTTCGGTCAGTGTTTAACCAGAATAAATATAATCTCGTCAAAATTTTGACAGCTCTACGTATAAACACGTTCAACGTTTGAAGGTGTGTTTGTCAATGCATCAACTTAAAACGTTTTTTTATGTATATGCCAGTCTTTACTCTAGTTGTGTTCACAAGTTTAACGCTTGAGTTGCTGAAATAACTTTTTTCTTTCTCGAATGTAGCACGTTTTATGCATTATAACAATAATTATATGTAAACATGCTAGAGACCCCCCCAAAATATTTTAAAATTAGTATATTAAATAACATAAGTCTTTAACATATAGGTATCTAGCACAATATAAACGACAAATGTAAGTAACCGACTCCAATCAGCCACATTAAGATATCTATAGAGTTGATAAAACTAAAATTTTTTCAACTGTATGCAAGGTTTTAAAAAAATACCATTTTTAAATTTAGTTTAAAACTCAATAACTTATTAATTGTGACGAAAACAAGTGGCAACGTATTGGATCACTCACTTTACTTCTAAGCAGATTGTTTTTTCTTAACATGATTTAGCAATCTGTCGGTTTATATAACATCACTCTCCTGAAGAAATGACCAAAGGGATATGTGGACTGAACAGCTTACAGCTGCAGTTACTTGCCCGCTTGGTTGGCGCAGTGGTAAAGACGACAGGACGGTCCACCTACTGTTGCGATAGTCGCGGATTCGAATCCTGCTGGGACATGGTCGTAAATTAATTTTTGTGATTCCTTAATATTTGTGATTATCCTGGGCAAGAGTGTAAAATCAGACAAGGAAAATAAATTTCAGTCACGCCAGTAACCAGGCTGGGCAAGACTGGATGTCTTCTGGGAGGATTTGTAAGTTGGTCACTCGCGAGTTGGTAGGCTTTATGCCGAGGACCGTGGTTCGGAGCCCACGTTAAACAATAGGACCAGTCCAGATAAACCCTCGTTGGTAAAAAAGAGACTTAAAAAACGTAGAAAAAAATAGTTCCAGTTACATTATTATTAAATAATTTTTTAGTATTTGTTAATTTTATTTATTACTAAGTATTTTTAAGCATTGGTTACAGCGTCGCTTGCTAATTTGCCGTTAATGGTTTGGTTTTTCTACCTTTGGTGACCCAACTTTTAATAGTCCACTACTTAGTAGATGTTATAAGTCATTGGTAGCTTTAGACCCTAAACCAAGATGCTTGTGCGAGAAATTCACGTATTAGAGATTTTTTTTTAACCAGGTTAATGACTTTACATCTGAACTATACCATTATGTATTAAGAAATTATTCGAATAATTACGATATGTCATTTTTCTTGCTTACTAAGTTTATTCCAGTTATGAAACATGCAGCCGAACAAAGTGACTGAAAATAGGTGCCTCGAATCGATAATTGGAGTTGGAGAAAAAAAATTAAATCTATCGGGGCCATATAAGGAGAGTATGATGGTTGTCGATTGATATTTGATAACTATTTTGTCAGAATTTCATCCACAAGTTTATGAGATAGAGCAGTATACTTTAATATCCAAGAGCTTTCTTTTCATGAATCTCTTCTGAAATTCACGAGTGAGCCTTATGGGACGAATTTACTTTTAATTCCTAATTTGGTTCATCTTAACATTAGTTTTTTAACTCGACAAGTTAAAAACAATATTTTCAGCGACTTCATGAACAAAACTGTATTTGCAATGTAAAATTTAAACAAATCGTTAGTTCTGTGTTTTGTCCTCTGTTTAAGATATTTATCAACTGAGAAAATGGAGCATTGAAAATAAGCTAAAGGCCGGATGACGTAAAAAGTCATTTACATTATAGTAGAATAAAAGAGTACCAAAAATTATCACATAAAATACTTTGAACCTATATGTTACATAATAATATAAGTATGATGGCTTATTTAGTTTTTCAGAATTCTGACTAATTTCTCATAATTGCTCTAATTTTAAATTGTCATATTATTCACAATTAATATTTTTCGGAAATTATATACCATTCGTTCCACATAGGAATATATTTGAATACTTTTGCTCTTCAGATACCAAAAGGTATCTTGTTGACTGATAACACCAATCATATATAAATTCCTTCCATTTTTCTTTCTGTATTCAGTCTTCTTGCCTCTGTCGAACTTTTGCCTTTCTTTTGAAATATTTCTCCGATACATTCTCTCTGCCTGTCTTGTTTCCTCTATAGGCCAACTGAGTTTTTTCCTCTCTATGTAATTTTCTACTGATTCAATATTGAGGTTTTTTCATATTTATTTATCTTTTAATCTGTCCATCTTTTTTAACATCCATGACTCTTCTGAGGTATTTCACTTATGATGTTTGAATTTTACTTCTCTTTGACCAATACCCACGTCTGGCAACCGAAAGTTAGTGTTAGTCTGTAAGTTAATATTTATTTTTATTTATGAATTTGTTTTTTTAAGATTCGTGGGTTTTCAATAACGGCATTTATTTTCATCACCCAGCTTCCATTACTTTCGAGTTATATACTAAATACCAGATACCTAAATACATTTACTTATATTTTTATAAGCATATTGCCGTATTAATGCGCTTTAATTAGGTTCAATTAGTTTTTAGATATAGGCTAATGAACATTGTTTAGATAAAGCCTATTTGTTGCTCAATAATTCAACAGTAAAGAAGGAAAATTAGTGATATACACCATTAACCAAACAATTCACTAATAGTTTCATAAATCGAACCGTTATGTGTGAAGCAATTAAATTTCTAAATTCTTAACACATTAATTAAATATCTATATTTGAAAATTATTATAATGAAGTTATTATTAAAAATTCCGCCAAACTGACATAAATATCAATATAACCTAATGCCGTATAATTATACTATAATATCTATAGGCTATATACAAACTGTCCACCTGAAAATCTTAGAATCTGGTTCTGATTTATCTCCGTTTGACGTATATACCCACACAAAAACCGCCTGTTTTAATCATGAGATTCCCACTGAAACCCAACTGACGGCTATCTGAGTACAGAGGCATATTTTAGATGTAATTTGTTCGCTGCCTCTTTTCTTTTGTACCAGAAGTTCGCGGCAGGATGGTAACGGTCAAGAGATGTACCTGACCGCTGCTCTTATTCACGTGTCTTTTTACTTATGACACTCATAAATAGTATGTCATGTTCGTGGCAAATGTGCTGTAGTAAATAATTGTTGGCAATTTATTTTCATTTTTATTTCTTTATTATTACGGAGAGTTGTTTATACGTCGCCCTCACTGTTATGTCGTGATATCTTAATCTAATTTATCCATAAAAGGTTACTACAATATTTTCTTAAGTATTTTACTAATGCTGCCGTTTATTGGTTGCTATTTTTCATATTTTCTCAAGCATATTTTATGGATACATAAGGAAAACGTACAGATTAAATTTCATTAAGGTTGTTGTTTATTATATAAAATTATGAAAATAATGGTCTTATTATTTAGGTAGATCTTTTGGTCGCACTGGATGGATTATATGTGTACAGGTATAGGTCCAGCTGTAGTATAAGCGAAACAAAGATGTATATATTCCTTCACGTATTAACTTTAAAAAAAGGAAAAAATATTACCGAATACTATTAACATGCAATTAATAATTTCAGTTTAAACGAAGTAGAATTAGTTTTATATTTGAATGTTCTATGTATCTGTAAAAAGGAATGAAATTTTATATGAATTTAATAGAATAATACCCCACAAATGGTTTATCGTATTTCAATTTGTTAATTGCTATTTTTAAATAATATACTATAATAAATATAGACAATACGATAGAAGTGAAACAAAACCTAAAAACTAAATATATACAGTAATCATAAATACTAAATAAATATTAAGCATATACCTAATCATAGAAAAAAATATTAATCCATGACATAATTAAAAATAATCGCAGTATAACTTCCAGAGCTTTTTTAAATAAAGTAAATGCTTTATTTATTATTGAATATTCTTTAACAAAAATCGAGAGAGTAATTTAAATATTACCTATTAATGCTATAGAATCAGTTAAAAGTATTTTACTATTTATCATTTACAATTTTAATCCTTTTACCCTATTGCATTAACAATCTTGAAAAATATCTATATACAAAATCTATAAAAATATTAATGTACAATATAAAGTTATTTACAACCAACCTCCCAAAAACATCATAAAATTATATATATTACATATAAATCTATGTAAGCATAAATTGGGTACATTTTTGTCAAGATCGCGGCTAGAACGACATAGCTAGAACGTTAAATGTCGGTCGAATGAAACTAGCAGAACCAAAATAATAACTAAAAGTATACGACTGGTGAAAAGTCACTGGTAAAAAGTAGTAAAATCAGTCGAACCAGAAATAGCGACAGTCGATAGTAAGAAGTAGTCAATTACAACAATCGATAGTCGCTTTCAGTCGATGGTTCCCAACGATAATATATATACATCGATACTACATTCACAGCAATAATATTAATTATGTCATTTGAGATTAAGCTTCATTTGCTTTGTTTATTGTGTTAAGGGTGAGTTCACATATTTTATAGAATAATGTGAAGTCATCAAGTTTGTACAGTCTGTCAACATATCAAAAAACTTCATCTATAATAAAAATACATTTCATCCAGTTTGAACAATGCTTAATACAGACAATATATATGACTGTATTAATAAAGTAAAAGTAAAGTAAAATAGACTAGGCATTGATCTAGGACTTCATAGAAGAACTTAGTATGTTAAAGCATGTCTAAACACAGATTTGGTAGTTGACGAAGTTTTGTAGTTTCACATTCTTATAAAATTTTAATACTATTATTAAAATTAACTTTAAAATTACAATTTATGCATTTTATTTACCCTGACTGTTACAAGAAAATTTGATACAATACAGAGCTGCGAAATATTTAAGGAAATCAAATTTTCATCATGAAAGGTATATAATTTGAACCTTTTTTGTTTTTAGTTATTATCAACTGTGTGAATCAAGTGAATCAATCAAGTGAATATTTTGGTAACTCTGTCAAATATATTTGCATCTATATCTACAATTTATAATCAGAAATGTTTCAGTAGGTTTGCCATCCATACAATTTTGGTATAACCTAGCAAATATAGGGAATTTGGTTCGTAGAAAATTAGTAGAATAAAAGTTCTAGTATTATTTTAGAAATATTTCAATTGCGGTCACAGAGTACAGTCATTATTGACGAATTGATTGTGTGAAAATTTAGACTATTTACTTTAGTAAATCCCAGTTCAATTTATTAATTTATCTTTGCTTTTCGTTGGTTGCACAAAACAAAATTTGGTTCTAAAACAAACTGCGAAATATAAGATAATTAATCCAAATAAAATCGAGACGCGCTGAATAGTTCAAACGTAGGAATGCGGAAAGGATGGTTAAAAAACGGTTGTCAGTTGAAGTATTTCAGCATATTAATATTTGTGTTTAACTACTACATTTGTTTGTTTGATCCACTGTTTATTGTGTTTGATATATCACTTACTATTGACAGTAATACATCTACATATTCAGTTACTTGTTTAACTCTTAAATCTTTTAAATGTTTAATACTTATTGTTAAGAAGACATACTTTACATTGATATATATGTTTAAACGATTATTTGCAGCTCTAAATAGGAGAATGACACATCTAATATATATTTCTATTTAGTCATATTGTCACAATTGTTCATTTGATTATTTCTCAAAGGTAGTTAGGGAACAAAAACTCAAATTAATATTTTGCCAACGGTTTCATTAAGTTATCAACCGCTGTCCTGGCCGTTTGTTATTTGAGCGTCGCTTCGACCAAACTTTGTACGTTAATGGCGTTTGGCAGAAACCGTAAGCCGTATCAATTTTTCGAATTGAGACAACGCCCCGTCAACAATGCCTAATAAGAAAACTTCAATATAACACAATCAACTTTTATGACGGGGACATCAAAACTCCGAACTTTGAAGCATCTGTATCCGTAGCATTTGTCGTTCTCCGATAAATAAGCCGCTATAAATAAAGATTTTTAATAAAAGAGAGCGTCGCAGAAGTCGTAACAGATAATTCCCCTAAAGAATTGCTGGAAATATTCTGATAAACATTTGGTATGTCTAGCCGCACCTTCGACATATAGCGAAATGTTGTTTTATAATCTGTAACATATTTTTAGATTTTTTCTTGTTCATTAATGTTAACCTCATTATAAATTATCACAATTAATAAACAATATAATTGGATATTATTAGTAGCATTGATGAAAAGTAATTATAGGTAAATATTAATATAAATAACTGTTAAAATACAATTGGGTTATAATATATTTTGTTAGTTATCTACATGAAATAACAGTTTTCATTAGAATTATGGAATTATACAGTGTATACATATTCTAATAATGGAACACTCAAAAAATTACACTTTCTAGTTTCATTATTTTTGTTGTTTAATTGAGTAAATCTACTACCAAAACCCATCGAATTCTTTTAGAACTTCATCATATCTCAGTTGTCGATTTTGGCTATAACGATTTTAGAGCATTTATTCCGATATTAATGACAAGAAGTCAATCAGTTGCAGCATCAATTTATTAGACGAATTTCTTAACGAAAACTCAGAGAGCAATTTCAAAAATGTTTAGAAAGTTTTTGTTGTTGTTAAAGAGTTGTTGAGTTAACTATTTTCATATGTTTACTTGTAATGGGAATGATCCAAAATGGTTGCCACACGAAGTGATTGAAAATGTAATTTAGAACCATTTCAACATCGCGATTTAAGTATTTGACACAAAAAACATGGTTTCCTGAAGCGACTAGCAATGAAATGTAAAGGTACGTGTGAGAAGCGAAAAGCCATGGGTTAGTGCAGGAGAATAGTCAATAATGAAGCGAAATATTCATGGAGATAAAGATAATTGATTTGAAGAAATGCAAAAAAGTTTTAATATGTGTATTTATACTCCAATATGTATATGCAAAACATATTGGAGCTATCACCTAGCAGTGAATTTTGACAGGGAAGTGCACTGAAATGAGTAAAATTAGTAATACGAATGAAAATATTTTTGTGCTGAAGCATCTTTATCAACAACAGCGAATACATTTAAATTCGATGTTAATATTGTAGTCAAAACTATTTTAATGTAACTTTTGAATGTATCATACTTTAGAAATCCTCAAATGTGTAAAGGATATATTAACATAACAATCATATATTATATGATACATGATATGATGATACATATTATATGACATGATAATACATATGATATTTTATATAATTATGATACAAATACACATTTTAGTTTTTGATTTTTGTATCTAGGGCAGTGTTACTCGACATATTTTTTACTAATTATATCTTACATTAGGTATACTTAATACAACCTTTATTTATAAATTAATTTATTACTACTATTCTATTGCAGTTGGATGAATACAGAAGACAAGGTCCTCTGGTTTTGATGCGCTTCAATTCTGATTTCATGTGTGTTTTGCAGTAGCTCTATTGCTTCCACGTTGTTATTTAGTAACCCTATTTCATGTTTTAACGCGAAATCTTGGAGAACTTTGTAAATACATTTTATGTTGAAGTAATCATCCAGCTCTTCGTTGATTACGCAGTGATAAGCATTTGTAACTAATCGTAGAACTTTGTTTTAACAGCGTTGGGTTATTTAGTTAATTTGATGTTTTAATGCAACTCTATATTTACACCTCACGAGTCCAAATTGGTTTTATGAGTGACTGATAAACCAATACTTTTAATTTTAGTTCCAGATGGAAGTATCATGCTAATCAGTATAGTTGCTTGATTTTGAGTCTGATCTGTTGTGTTTTTTGTTTACCATGATGTTTCAAACTTAATCTACCACCGAAGTAATTTAGCTGATTCTGCCTGAGGTATTGAACATCCGTCAAGTGATATACTAATGTTTCTCCATTTACCCGCAACGCAAACTTATCATGGACAAATTTTTAGCTATTAAGGTATCTTTTACAGCCTCTAGTGCCTTTGTAGATCTTGTTGACTGCCACTCGTACCTTTATTACAGCCTTAGGCAGATATACATCTATTCATTTAATAATATAATTTAACAAATTTACTAAAAACCTAATTTACGTATTACAGTTCTGGCCAAATGACCGCTGTTGAAAACGATATATCAGGACGTACAGCATTCGCGAGTATGCATTACAGACCTAAATTCAGCAAGTGACTTGCGTGAGAAAATCTTAACGTAGCTATCTTGGATAAAGTTATCTCATCTATAGAGTATGCAGTATTCTAACGCTAAAACCCAATGAATAAAGTCTTAATAAAACTGTATATAAATTCTATACAACAATATTTAATTGAGAACATGTCGACACTGAATTTATAACATGTTCAACACTTGTCAACTCTTTTCATAAGCATTGTTTCATATTCATTTATTATCTGGAGCTGCATGTTTTATCTTGGGGATAAACTTTCCTCAAACCCATAAAGAACAATGCTTCTTCTCTGAAGCGATCCATAAATAAGTTTTCTTATTTTCATATGTGATAAAATGCAACTCAAATATGTTTTGCACCAACGATTCAACCAGTTAATATTCAGAAAGTGCAATGTCTAATAAATGCGGTGAGTAAAGAAAAACTTCCCTTTAAAACGTTTTCACATATATTTTCGCTAATTTTATGGACAACATTTCTTTCTATATTCAATAAATACTAGTTAATTAAAACATATAGTTATCTATGGTTTCCTTCGGTTTGAACCTAATAGGGTTTGTTTGATTCCTATGATTCATCAATTAGTTGTCAGTAATATTTCCCTTTTCAAACTTTTGAAATCATTCGCGACAATATTTCTGAATTAAGCTAGTCTTCAACTTTTACACGCAATTGATTGACTATAGCTGCTCTGAAGATTTTATAAAATGTTTCATAAATGACATTTAAATTTAAGAAAGAAAAAATAATTATATAAAATGTCGATATAAAATCCTTAATATTTTGTGTTTATGTTTCTTTTTTAGTTATAACTATATAATAGATAAAAATTAACTTCGTAAGTGATCGCCTATGTAGTAAAAGTTTTAGCCTTTTTAGCCTACACATTATATATATATATATATATATATATATATATGTATATATATATACATATATATATATATATATATATATATATATATATATATATGTATATATATATACATATATATATATATATATATATATATATGTATATATATACATATATATATATATATATATATATATATATATATATATATATATATATATATATCGCAATATTTATACGAATCATTTCTTCAATACCCAATAAATATTGGTATTAAAACGTTCTCAAACATTTCCGCCCATAATTTTAATTACATTTAAAGTGAAAAATAACTTAATTTTATTATTTAATGTGCTTGACATCGGAATGATATTGGTGATTTTACATTAAAGCTTACGACAAGGCGATTTTTATTCCCGATTTATTATCCGACATATAACTATTTTCTCAGAATATTTTATTAAAATGAATAACAACCGCATATGATATTGACTCGTAGTATATATCACGACGCGTAAGATGGCATGTGTTATTCGGAGTTGCCGCCAATCTCTTATAAATCAAAAACATCTGAATTAACTGTGGCCCGTCGAAAAAAAACCCGCTGCCTACTAAATCAGATTATAAACACATCTAAATCACGACCGTACTGCATGACGGCCAACGGTGTCCGGCCATTTTTCAAGGGGACACCATTATGAATGGGCCGCCCCATTGGGCCATCTATCTGAAGATGCGACATCTTCGAAATGATGCCATCTTTACCATGACAATGAACGCCATATTTAACCCCCGCACCCCGATTCAGACGAACACACGTCCGGTTCAATCTTATGCGAGTGAAATTTACTGAACCGGTCCAGGTATAATATTTGACTTCATCTTATTAGACTTAGAAGGAATGTTAAATAACCAAATGACATCGGGAAGTATCAGTTACAGGGCCGTAACTTGCTATAACTTCATTAATATTTTATATAGTGGATACGTTACATGTCACTAACATTATTTAATACATTTTTGAACTCAAAATTAATTTATCAACAACGCTTTCAGCCATATTCTATTTTGGGTTATATATTTAATATTAAAAGTGCTGAAGCACACTAAAAAGAAGATAAAATAACAGGATTTGGAATGTAACAAAATTATTGGTTTCGTGGACAAAAATTTTATTTATACGTACATAATAAGTTGCTAACATCATGTTAGACAAATAGCAAATCACATTAGAACCAAAATAAAACAACTCTCTAAAATACTCTCAACTTGATCTAAAATCAAGGAGGTTGATATATAAGACAACAATAAAGCCAATTTGGACCTATGGGGTGCAAATACGGAGTTGCAATAAAAATTTAAATCAATTAATCATCCAGCGCTGTCAAAACAAGGTTCTTCAATTGATTACCAATGCGTATCGCTACGTAACCAACGAAGAACTGCACGATGATCTGCAAATTAAATGGATTTGCGAAGTTATCCAAGATTTCGCCTTGAAACACGAAATAAGATTACTAAATCATACTGACGTGGAAGCAATACAACTGCTGGAGAGCGCGCAGGATGTCAGGAGATTGAAGCGAACCATACGAACTCATATAAAGTGTATATCTTTAGTGTAAACTATAGCTATAAGTTAATAATTAATAAATACTTATAATTTTATAATTGAGGAATACATATTGATGTATTTTCTCGCACTCGTCTTGCTTGTGAATTAATTCAAGTAAAAATGAAATGTAAAATAATTTATAACTAAGATTGTACTAAGATCGTAGAAAAAAAAATAAGTTGATGTTGTATAAGAAAATTTTAAAACCGATATGGACTTAAGGGATCCAATTATGGGGATGATACACGAAAGGTTTTTTTTATTTTTGTTACATTGTTACTAGTCGCTGCCGACTAACCTACAGTTTATCTTTACAATAACTTAAATCTAGGTATATATTTGTGTTAGGAGGACCCATCGGCCTTATCATAGTCTCTAAAATAATATAATAATATTTATATATGAATTAACACTGCTGTTTGTCCAATGAATACACCTTAACTACACTATACTACTCAAGATTAAATGGTTTGATTCTTTTAAGACAGTTTACTTTTCTGGTGTTATTCAATAGTTGTTTTACTTCGATATAGACATGACAATGGAGTTTGTACTCATATCTGGGTGCAAGTAATTAGTCTTGTGGTATTTCGGTGCACCTACAATACTTCTCAGAACTTTATCTTGGAAAATTTATATTTTATTTATATTAGTTCTCGCGGAATATCCCCATAGTTGAATTCCGTATGTCCATATAGGTTTTAGTACTTGTTTATATAATACTAATTTATTATATACAGATAATTGTGATGATTTTAGTTACTCCTTTCGACGCGATTAATGGATACGTCCAATTTTCACCTTCTCATGTCCAGTTTTGAAGGTTTTTTTTTAGATGGTCAGTAAGAACTTTCATTTCCGTAGTTCCTACGTAGGTTTCTTATAGGTAACCATGTAGATATAATCGTTTTCGGCATTTTATGGTTTTCCAGAGCGAATAATCTGTTTCCTTGACATCTGATAGATTTATCAGATTCCTTTTCAACCTTTGGATTATATTGTTTAAAATAATTTTACTTTCACGTGTTCACTTTTGTTGCCAATTTTTTCGTAGCTTTCGTTTTTGAGCTACAATTTTCTTGATTTCTTTCGGATAATAAATTCCTTTAATCATATATAATTAACTGTTGTTTAAGTTCTTCGATATTATATGCATTAGATATACTTCGATATTATATGCATTAGATATACTATAATGTTAAAATAAATTATATTTGGTAACATTATTTTTGCTCTGTTATTTTATTACATCAGATTTTGGTTATTCGTCAAAGCCAAAATAAACTAAATCTAAGAGTTCATGCGGCGAAATTATAAAGTTTTGACGCTATGAATCTTTTAAGTGACGTAAATTCACTGCTATTTTGGATAAAATTAATATACCATAGTGTTCATATTATTTCGTCTACCTCCTGCATCTTTACGTCTCTATGAAAACTTTCATTGAAATAATATGTTTATGATAGAATGTTTAATTTGAGATATATGCAGCTTTTAGATAGATACTGAATTATTTACTGTAACTCTAGTATTGAGTACATCACCTTAGGATTTGCGTTTTCCAATTAATTTTTAATTTAGAGACATTTCTTTTATTTAATATCATGCCTAATATATATTTGTTATTTACTGAGTGAATTTATAGAAATTTAACTTTACCTCATTCTATCTTTAGTATATTAGAGTACAGCATTTTAAGGTTTCTTGAAAAGTTCTTCTTAAATCTAAAGGGACATCTTTTATGAACTTATTTTTCTTAACATTTTCCTTACTGACTTTCAGATATCCACAGTCAGTCAAGAAATCAAAATAACTGCAAGAGGGCATGAGGAAAGACTCCATTCTCATGAAAATATTGAAATATTGCAGCTTTTGGATATCACCAGAACTGGACACAGACTCAAAAGAATCAAACTATCTGATCTTGTGTAGTGTTGTGTAGTGACGTGCATATATTAAAAAATACAGCAGTGACATGTATAAACAATATTTTCACCAGAGACTGAGATAGGGCCGATTGGTTCTCCTAGTTATATACTTAGAAAGTTATCAGAAAGACAAATTGTCGATTAGGCGGGAACGTCTAGTAACAATGTATTAATTAAATAATAATAAAATTTTCCAGTGTAACAATATTATTGATTATATATTTATTTTTTTATTACACTATTAGAATGAAATAAATGTTTCCAAAAATATTATATAAGTGTTATGGGCAACATTATAAATAATTCCCTTAAAGCAACATTAAAACTAAATTAATATTTATAAAATAGTACATTATCTATTTTCCTAAAACGAGTGAAATAAAATAATAGTATACAATTAGATTTTTATATGAAATACTACCCTGTAAAGTAAACGTAATAGATAATCGAGTCTGGTAAATGACAAAATATATTCGATTCTTTGGATAACACACACCATGACGTCCCAGGCTACCGTCCAATGTTCAATTTCATGCTTATTTGTCATATTTTAACAAGCTGGACTTGTTGGTTGAACTCTGCGCTATCAATGCACGCCGCGGCCGTCATAAAGCACTTGGACGTCGAGGTATTCGAATGTTCGATGAAAAAGATACTCTTTTATAAGAAATTTATTTAAGGTGTGATGTCAATGAGGACGGGCATGTTGAACAACTTCCTTTTTTAATATGTGTCCGTTTTAATATACTTTGTCTGTTATGGTTGTGATTTAACTCGGTAAGCGTCCATCCCAGGAATTGTGTAATAATATTAAACAGGACTGTACATGTTGGAGGCTTTATACATTACCGTATTTATTTTACTATAAAAATTGCTTCTGCAAATGTATCTGTTAATAAATATATATTCATATATATTCATAACGGAAAGGGAAAAGTAATATATTAAAATTAATAATAATAAAATAATATTAATAATGAAACCATGGAATGATTTTGAAGGATTCTTGAGGGATGACAAAATGCGTATATAACTAAAATTTATGTAAAGTAAATATATCTACCTTAGCCTACAAATTAAGTTTAATTAATTGAACAGATATTCTTCTGATCTTAATGATGTTTAGTTATATTTTTAAGGAAGCAATTTTTTTTTGGATTTTCTATTAATTTATTATTAATTTTGCTGCTTTTATATTCTATTGTCTTACGAATCAATACTTAGATATATTTGGTATATTGTAATCGAACTATGGGGTATTGCTAGCAAAGCCTAATGCAGCCGTCATTCAGCGGTTCCTAAATAAGATGATGCGTGCTTTTGTCAATACTTGGAAGTATATCTCTAAAGAAGTGATATAGAACGATATTTCTTTAAAAATCATAAGGAGCATAAGTGTTTGTGTTAAGTAGTTTAAAATAATGTTAGCTGGCTTGGTTGGAGCAGTGGTAATGGCGACCAATATGGCGATAATACCTACTGTTGCGATAATCGCCTCTTCGAATCCTACGGAGGCATAGTCGTAAATTTGGGTTTGTGAATGTATAATATTTGTGAGTGTCCTAGTCAAGAGCGCAAAATCCCACAAGGGCAATGAACTAGTCCCGTTAGTAACCAGGCTGGGTACGACCGGATGTCTTGGGACTGTTGTCCGGGACGAAGTTGGTCACTCGCCAGTCAGTTGGCTTAATGCCGAGGACCGTGATTCGGAACCCACGTTAAACAGTAGGCTCAATCCAGATAAACACTCGTTGGTAAAAAGGAGACTAATATATAAAGAGAAAAATTAAAGAAATGTTGGTGCACCCCAATATACTTGTTAATCGGCTAAATATGAAATTGAAATACGTAGGCTAAAATTTTTACGTAGTACGATATGATTAATGGACCTCAACCTTAAGTTACTAAGTTTGTTTCATTGATTTATTTTATTTATAACAAAAAATATACACCTTATTCAGATTCTAGTTTAACCACCGTATCAACTAACTAAACTAACTTATTTCGATGAACAGCCCTTATTCACTAAACACAACATTCCTGGAATTAACATATTAATCAAGACGCAGATAAGTTCAAACCATAATATGATTTCAAATCGATATTATTAATATGAAATTTTCTAAGGCATAACATTTATTTATAATAACTTTAATGTTCTAAAATATAATAAAATCCCTCACCGACATAAGGTAGTCGCTAGGGTATTTTAAACTACGATTGAAAAGCATAAAACCTATTATATAGAGCAAAATCCTAAAACCAACACACTAGCTTTGGATTATTAGCAAATATTTAACAATTGATTAGGTGCGTAAAATAACATATATCTCTGAAAAATCCTATCAAAGTAAAAAAAAACAATCATAAACAAGCATAAATCTGTCATAACGTTTCTCACGAAGCCCTTGTTCACAAAGTGCAGAAAATGAACCAAACTAGTTGAAAACAAGCACACCGAACTATTAATGTCAGACATAACTGCCAAAATGCTTAAAGTTAAACAAAAGGAAGCCAACCCTACAATAAAAGTTAAAGCAAGTGTATCACCTTCTTCGCATGTGATTATCAGCAAAGGCAAAATATGATAATGGTTACATATGCTGATTATACTACCGTTCTAGCTGTCAGAGAAAATTATGAAATTCAACCCGGAAATTCTAAGAAGCTATAGACGACATAAAATATTGGACCCAAAATAAATATTAAACAAAATAAATAGTCGTATTTGTATGTTTAAAAAACATTAACCAACAACAAGGAACATATTAAAAAGAAAAAGAAAAATGTAGAATTCAAGTATATGAAAAAGTACTGGTCAATTGGAAGAAAATCACAATTAACAGTACATAATTAATTGCTATTGTACAAGAAAATATTGAAACCTCTATGGACATACGGATATACCTCTATGGACTATACTCAATTAATCAATCAAGGGAATGTTTCGCGAGCAGCAATGTAAATATAATGAAGTTTTCCAGAACAAAGTTTTAATAATCATAGTAAGTTTCCCCTGACTATAGGACTAATTACTCACACCGAGACCTACAGATATCGAGAGCTAGTCATGGAAATTAAGATAATTGCAAAGATACACGATGAAAGACTTCCTTTTCATGTTTATACTGAAGTATTGCAACTCATAGGTAACACGAGAACAGGATACATACTCAAAAGAATTAAATTTGTTTATTACATTTTATTTGATTTTGTATTTAGTATTTTTAGCACCAAAAACCATGGTGTTAAAACATAAACATTATTAGACCAGAAACAACGTTAGGACCAATAGATACTAGACTGATAAATACCTAGATTTAAGCTATTGTAGAAACAAATGATATGTTAATTGGTAACAACTACTAAAATGTAACAAACTATTAAGGTACTATTTTGGAACAATGGATTTCAATGTAAGCAAAATAAAATTCAATTAAAAATATAAACAATTTTAGTAATAATATAGAGAATTTGTGAATTAATCTAAATATGCATGTGATATAAATAAAATTGTTTGTTCCCACACGTGAAACAAATTTTACAAGTCCTACATTGTATTCGAACGGACTTGGCACTTTAATAAAGACATCACACTACGCGACAAACGATAATACTTATTTATTTAGTCGACATTATAATCACCTGCGGACAATTTACAGCCATTTACACACAATGTAGAGTACAACGTCGACCAGAAAAAATGTGTGAAACCAAACCGGAATAGAGAAACAACTTCCGCCCGCACGCATCCGCGTTATGGGCCAACTAAAATTATGATGAACTTTAAAAGCTTCTTATGGTTTAAAAAAATAATTAATTTAATTTTATCGTTTTTTTTCTGAAACGATAAGGTATATAGTACAGGAAATATAAAGAGTAATGTTGTTTTTTTGTGAATTGTATTTTATTATTATTTTTGAATATATTTACTGGTGTTATTATGCGAACACAACCGACTGCATCTATAAGGTGAGTGGTTTGTTGGTTTGTTTTAAATTATAGGCTTCGAAATTAATTATAAGGGATTTAGAACAGATGGTAACTGTTTGACTAACAGGCCTAACTTTTCAATATATGTCATTTCATTGAAGTGTGAAGAAACATTTTTTTTCAACGTGTTAAAAGTGTCTTACGTGTTAAAGGCGGTTGAAGGTCATCGATAACAACCATGTTCCATCGATTTCAATATGAAACATTGCATGCTACATGTGAATACTGCTTTGGAATAGACATGATTTTGACACCGATGGTAAACAACGTTTAGGGCAGAGAAAAATAATTGAAGGCATTATATGCAGAATCTTGGATGTAATAGAAAAAACTATTTCCAATCACTTAAAGAACATGGGAATTATTTAAAAAGTTGGATATTTTGTACTGTATGAATTGAAGTCAAGAGTCATTCAAAACATTATCATGTGTGAAATGCTATTTCAACTGCAAAATTGGGAAAGTTTCTTACATCGTAACGTTATTGGTGATGAAAAGTGGATCTATTACGATAATAGAAAGCAAACAACAATAATGGCGAACACCTGGTTCTGCATCAACATCAATGGCTAATCCGAGTATCCATGGTACCAAACTTAATTAAAGCAGCAATGAGGATCGCCATCGACTACAATTCGTATGTTTGCGTTCAGACCTGCATGAAACGAGCAAAGACACAATAATGTTAAATTTCAGCATCACAACTCGATCACATGTTGCAAAACCGGTGAAAATATGCTTAAACACATTAAAATGGGAACTGCTACCTCACCGGTCATATTTTTCAAACCTTCCTCCTTCTTATTACTGGTTATTCTAAAATATGAACAACTCTTTACTTCTTATGAAGATACCTGGTGGAATCCGTAAATTGCCTGAAAGATGGGTAAAGTTTATTTAAAACAATCCTTCAGATCTTCTTCAAAAGATCAATCAAAAAAGCAATCTTCAAACAAAAAACTAATTTATTGGCCCATATGCTATTGACTATACTATACTTACAAATATTTTTACAATAATCTTATTTATAGATAACATTCTTAGTTAAGAGGTTGCCGCATCTCACATACAATTTTGTAGAATCGGTTGTTTGTAACTCTGTATCACTTATATGCACTGATTGACTATATATTTTGTTACTGGCTTGAGGCATTACCAATCTTTATAACAGCCTAATAATTTTTAACAATCTGACAGTCACCAAAATTGATGCATAAAAATACATAGTTTCATGGCTAGAGTACTCTGGGTCATCCTGTTGAAATCAAAATTGACTGAAGACTGAATCGTGTATGTACCGGTTCCAAAATATTAATTAGCGTAACTTTATATTAAATATTACACTTTATTAACTTAATAATCTAATTACCATCAAAGTTAATATTTTAAAATCCATCACTGTTTCAGGCTGTAATGGTTTTGTTTATTTATGTGATTCTCGAAATTAAAATATTTTTCTGGCAAAATCATTATGGCCCAAATCTATCCCAGCACTTTTCAAATGCAAATAATTTTTACATATTACAAACGCAAGAATACATCACAGAATATGCGTACTGTGATCAAAGATAGTAAGACATAACAAATATGGAACTAACTTCAACTCATATCCTTTTCTATTCAGAGGGTTCTGTTTTATCGGACAGAATATTCAATATTCTAGAGAGACTGCTTCCAGTACATTGTTATTAGTTGGCAAAAGGTATTAAAATCGATCTAATCAAGACAGACTTTATAATATTTTTAATTATTCAACAATTGCTTCGAAGATTGAAAAAAACTTTGGCGCAAAACAGTTATATTTAAAGCAGTACGTAGAACGTAAAGCAGTACGTAAAGTAGTACTTAGAACTGGATAAAATACTTTTGTGTGATTACAACCAGAGTAAATGTTAAGAGAACCTCTTGTGTAAAGCAGGCTCCGAAGCATGGTCCTCAGCACTAACACTGCCAGAAGGCGAAAGATTTAAAATCATAAAGCAAACTTTTCATGTCAAGAATATATACGGTCTCATTTTTGATGTATCTAGGATAGTTATCAGATTACATATACATTGAAAATCATAAACTAAACATACATTACCAAAATTCGAAACCCACAACCAACCCTGCTTCTTAATTAATTATTTTTCTTTATATCGTCTATAGATATACTGAGTGCACCAGTCCCACAGACCGTTTTAAGCATCATCAACATTTTCTTTTTAATTTCTCTTTTTCCATTTGATAGTCGTAATCCACTAAATATATAGGAACTTCGACATAATGTACCAGAGACCTCAGCTTTCGTTATTTGTGAACACTTACAGCACCTTGAATTATTAAGATCATAACGGTAAAAAGTAGTTGTTTTATGTGTACTGATGCCAGAATATTCGAATACGAAAAGAAAATGAGCTTAAGAATTCAAAAGGTTTAAGGGGTAGTTGAAACCAACAGCTTTGCAACAGCAATTGTATGATAGTCGTAATCTCCAGCTAAAGGCAATGAAAAGGGAGACAAAAGTGAAGTGGTGATTAAAAATCTTTGACTGCAGTTAATAAGTGATACATTTTCAAGCAGGAAACAGGAAACAGATCATAATAGTTACGAAAGAAAAAATGATGTCTACAAGTAAAAAAGAAGCAGGATATTTTCCAGGACGGATATAAACACTACTACCTTCATGAATAGGACACGCTGTACAGATCTTTGAAGAATTTTGCAGAAGAGGGATTCGCACATGAACTTCCATTAAAGCTTAACATAAATCGAGATTTTTCTGGAGTTCCTAAAATGTACAGAACCTTTGTATTTACACTTGTGTCAGTATATGAATTTAACAGTATATGAATCTCAAGATGAATTATTATATAATTTGTAACTTTAGCAATATTATGAGCTTTATAGTACTTAGGATTTACATTACACTTTAAAACTGATTTGTTGTGACTAGAAACATTCGTTTTTAATCGAAAAATATACAATACAATTAAGAATAGGCTACTTGATTCTACTACAAGTAAGGATTATTATATACTTTTGCAATGAATGTTGCAATATTCTAGGTACATCATAAAAATATCATTTCTAAATGTCTCTTAAACCTTATATTGATAAAATAAAATCATTAAAACAAAATAAAAAATATACGATTTATAAAATTGAATAATAAAATTAAAATATCGGATATATAAATCCCAATGTCTGTTGCTTGGAGCTGTTTTTAATTACCTTACAAATCAAAGTCTCGAAATCCTGAAGGACATTTCGGCCATTCTTTCTTCATCTGTCTCAGTCTGAGGGCCATTGATGATAACAGAGTCGGAATTTATTCGCTTTTTAAGACTCGAAAAGCCAGAGAAGTAAATATTTATCTGCAGTTCATGCTAATGGCGCCAGGGTCGGTATTCCAAGATTAGGAAACATTTAGATTGTTTTATTTACTGAGGGGGAGAAGGAAGAGGATGACGAAGGGACAATGAATGAAAAAGGACGAGAACGAAACAGTTGGGAATTCTACGAACTCGAAAGTGGTATTTGTTTAATTATTGTATCATTCAGATTAAAAGTGATATCACTATTTCGAAAAATAATGTACTATTTAAGAATTAATATTACTCTATTTAATATATAATTCCATATAATTACTTAAATTATGCCAATGAAATAGTTTATTTCATGTTGGTAGAGTTTATACGCCATATTAATTAGTATACTAATTATACTGATAAGTTTGTTAATTTTTGCAGATAATGTGCAATGTCACGATATGTATTATATACTTCGTAACAGCGATGGTTAAGATATCAGGGCAGTCCTACTGCTGCGATATTCGTTTGGTCCCTTTGCGGATATTTCTAATTATGATTGCCATAGGTTAGAGCCGAAAATCAGACCAAAAGTAGTAAGTATGTGAGATAAGATAGCCAGTTTGGTTTATATTCGTATACATTAATAGTTAAATTAGTAGTTTCCGACTTTACAAACCTTTGCTATTATGTAATTGGCGCAGTCGGTAGGATTCCGGGTAGATAGAAGACTGTTCTCTTTTGCATTCAGTCAATTAACTGGAACCAAATTAACTATTAAGAACAGAAAACCGGTTGACGTTGGATTGGAAATAATTCTGCATTTACTCGAAGCATTCCTAATTTAAGGGTTTGAATGTTAAAAAAGGTGGATTTAAGGTGATCAAAGGCCTCTCATAAATTTCAATTAGAACATTCAAGCTTTAAAAAATACCCCTGGTTCAGGCACAAGCATCACAGTTCAGGGTGAAAGGTCACCAAAGGCGGAGTATGGTAGCTCAGATTCTGAGCCGCAGACTATTGGAATCTGCAGTCACCAAAACTTTTTTGTATTACTATTTTAGTTTCACAATCTGCCCAGAAGGCAATAGGTACTTGTTATGTTTATATTATTAGTCTATGCTATGTTTTAGTCTATACACTTCACTGCTACTTCGCATATTTAGCTGTTTGGCGAGTATATTGGGATGCACTGACACTCTTTCGAAGTACTTCATACAGACACGTTGAATTACAGTCGTTAATTGGTTCTAGATGAATATCGTGTTGAATCACTTCATTTGAAACGGAGTACAGAGCATCGAAAATGACACGCAACACTTTATTTTGGAACCGTTGTATGATGGATGTATTAGACTAGCTAGCGGTACCCCATAGTTGGATTCCATATGACCATATAGGCTTGAGTATAGATTTATACAGTAATAACTTATCTTGTTATAAAATGTTAACTTGGGTTTGCGCCCGATAAGTCAATATATTTGGCAGAGTTTAAGTTGTTTCTGTTTGGCGAATATATGCTTCATCCAAGTTAGGCGCTGATCTAGGTGCATACGGATGCTAAATATCCTCTGCCTGCGGGAGTAGAAAGTTATTGTTGAAGACTAGTGGACATGTCCTTCTATGGAGCGTAAATGTTATATGGCTGGATTTTGTTTCATTGACTTTAATTTGCCATGTTTTCAGCCACATTTGTGTTTGATTTAGATGTATTTGTAGGTTGAATGATGCTATGGCTGGATCTTCACGAGAGGCTAAGATTGCGGTGACGTCTGTGTATGTTGCCAGAGTGATTATTTTTGTTGTAGGTAGATCGGCTGTGTACAGAAGATACAGTAATGTACCCAGTATACTACCGTGTGGAACTCTTGAGTATATTACATGTAATTCGGTATGTTCATCGTCTTGTTTTGCATTAAAATGACGATCTGTGAGGTAAGATTTTAGTAGCTCATAATCCGGATGCGGGAGCAGTTTCTTTAATTTAACCAGCAATCCCGTATGCTATACTTGGGTGATATATGTCTAGAAATGCAGCTGAATAATATCTCTTGGCGTTTAAGCTCATCTTTATTTTGTTTACAATTCTTTGACTTTGCTCTGTGTTTTCGTTCTTATTGCGAAACCCAAATTGGTATTCAAGAATGATCTATTACACAGCTTAGCCTCTTTATGTACAGTTTCTCAAAAACTTTCGAGATTATCGGTAATAAACTTACAGGCCGCTAGGAGGTGACATCTTCTGATATTTTCCCTTGTTTAAGAATCTTTTTTAAGAAGATGTCGGCCTGTTCCTTATTGCTTCTAGCCCAATTATTTGCATTTATTTTAATAGGACGGTTATGCTGATGTTGCTACCAAAATTTTGAAAACCATTCCGTAGGAGTCTGCCATAGAAACAGTTCTAATAGATTTAAATCGTCAGTGTCGTTAGTATCGCCGTTTACCAAGTCGAAAGCTTAATCTTCATAATTTTTCATTATTTTATTTATTTTACTCAACTTTGGTGAGTGATGACATTCTTAGTATTTTTATTATTCTATTATCGGATTATTATCAAGGTATATTTCAAAGAATTATTTTATAATAGAGAGTGTGAGCAAAATTTAGTCAGGTTCACTCGCTGAGAGTGAAATACAAATATATTCAAATGCAAGTGATGCGTCCAATTAATACGAATAAGATTTAAAGATATTGTGTATCGTTGATTACGCATTAAAATTAGAAGGGATGGTGTGAACCTATCTGTAAAGCTAGACGAATATCTAAAGCGCCAAAGATCTGTTAAGAAAATATTAGGACACATTATTGAGTTGCTAAAAGCATATTAAGCACGGCTTAAAGATTTAAGTGTATACCTCTATTAGATTGCTCAATACGTTTTATTGTTCGCTCATGGACAAACTACTCATTTTGAATATATTATTTTATTCATTATAATCTCTCTTAATAGAACTATTACAACAATTTTCTAATTTTTGGATTTCATCTCTGTTGTATGTATCCAGATTATCAAAATATCAGACATGAGTCTAATGAGTTTAGCTGGAAATACTACAATATTAATCTGAGTTTAATATTTTAAAATTTAGGAGTTCCTTCCCATATTTATAAATTTTTCTCAAACAATAACTTAAGATAACATTTTTCACATTTGCTGAGAGGTCTAGAGAAATATATTATTAAATTATATGTCTAAGTTAAGAATTTTTACCATTAAATTATTTGAAATTAAATGAATTCCCAATTCAAGCGAGAGATCAGAACATACATTGTTTCATGCATTTTATTGATAAACTTACGTAAATACATGTTAATTAATTACTTTGAGAAAGAATAATTTTGTTTTGCAAACAATACAATTGCTTGATTTAGAGGCAGCGACTAAACAAACAACTATTTACTTGCTTTGAGTTTAACAATATTTAGACAGACGAAAAAATGGCTATGAAATATTAATTATCCATGATTTAAGTTAACAGAGAACGAAGATATATGTAGAGAAATAAACAAGAAGGGGTTTGATATTAAGTATTCCGAATTATCAAGAGACTGGTTTCGGATAAAATTTGATACTGAATAAAATGATCATTTACATCACTCATAATAATTTTCATAATAAGCATATGATTAGAAATATTAAACTTTCAACTTCTACATATTTTGTAAAGATAGTGTTGAAGTTAAATACTGGATTGATACGTTTGTTCGTATTTCGGGCAGATTGAAGTAGGAAAATTAATAGGTATGCTAAGTTTAGAAAATTTTGTATAAACAACATATAATAATCAACGCTTTGCGTATTAAAAATAGATCAATGGATCTGTTCAAACAACAAAAAATTATTTAATTTGTTAGTGATACATGGATCTACCTGGTAAATACCTGAATACAGATGATATTTTGTTCATCAAATATCTTGAGAAAAATAAAACTATCAATAGTGAATGCTGCTTGGCATTATTGAATACATTCCATATAAAAGAATAAACGACACTTACATAGAAACGACAATGGACAAATTGAATGAATTATATCTCCAATAGTTTGCTGGTTATACCTTACTTTATAGATTAATTCTCCATTAACTACTGGTTTTCTGCAGAGCCTATGAATAAAATTACTACTACGAATACTACGTGACTTAATTAAATACCATTAAGGTTATATATGGATGTGACCAAAAAAAAATTAAACTCTTATTAAATTATTTTCTTATGTATCTTCTAAAAATTTGCAATCTTCTAAATTTATCAAATTACTCACACTGATTGTTACTAATTACTACACTAAGTAGGTATGTGTAAACTGTTGCCATAATCATTTCATATAGTAGTTACAAATGTTAACTCCATTATTTTTAAATGTATTCCAAATGAAAATATTAATATTTGTTATTCTGTAAGAGTTATGAATATAATTCCCCTTTATAGAGAGGCTATTAAAGCTAAAGAAGGCGATCTTGTCACAAACCAAAAAAAATGTTTGATATGTTGCATCGTAGGCAAGGTATTTATAATGATTTAGTCATTAATTACTCTGGCTGTGCAATTGTCATGGCGAAATTAATAAACAATAAAATTAATGTCTATTATTAATAATCGCGTTTTTACTGCGAATAACCGTAAAATATTATTAGAGAAACTATCAGGGTGTGGTTTTTATGGGCTTCGGATTTGATTAATTGCAGAAAAGCACTTTTTCACCGTGAGGAAAAGGTTATTTTTAATGGTTAAGCGAGTGGGAAAAATTGCAATAAATTTGAAAAGGATAGCTGAACGAAACATTCTGATGATTGGGCTGGGCACCTAGTATTGAATGATTCGTGATTATTTGCCACGAGAATATTAGTTATTTAATACCAGTTAATAACAATATAGCATATGACGAAATATATATATATATATATAGTCCAGTAAATTAAAAATTAAGATTTTCCAATTAATTTCAAATCTGACGTAACTTATAATTATATGAGACTCAGAAATATTAATGAAAATATTCCATCAAGAGTAAATCAGAAGAATATACATGAATCTAGAAATATATGCTGAAATAAAATCCTTCGTAATAATTTCTTTCTAATATATTCAATCAATAAAATAATAAGAGATAATTAAATATATTTTAATATTAAAGTTTCAATATATAATTAGACAGTATGGTTTATTTGGAAGATAAATTGCTCGTCGTCCCATTGGAATCGCATTTATTGAACGATTTATAAGATAAATTTGTTTAGCATTGTTGCTGCAATTCATGATATCTGAAAAAAAAACAATTTAAAATTATTAAAGATTGATTGTATATTTTTTCGACTCTATTTATCTTTTATCTGGCTGGATTTGTTGCTACGTATACGGTGAACCATAGCTATCGCTCTCCAACTTACCTAGTAATTTGTATATATAACATACAGCAGAGAACTTTTAACGTTAGACTAATATTAATGATCCAATAAACAATGTTAAATATTGTGGGTTGATATATTATTTTTTACCATTAATTAGTTTCAAGTACTTCAACAATATTAGCATGAATGCGAATATGCTCTCGATTGTTTTGTTAGATCCTGATAAGGAATTGAAAAAACATCAACTGATTATATATCTCAGTTAAAGCAAAAACTGCACTCTCCTTATTCTGAAATGCAATCTACTGTATTGAAGACGTACTTGATGAGTTCAGTAGAAAAAACGATTAACAACAATAGATATAGTAAAAACACAAAATTCATAATTTATTGTCATTTCTGCATGAAATAGGTACACGTTGATCTTTCTGTATCTCACGAATTATATAATAGCATATAGCATTAATAGCATATAGCATATAGAATAGCATTCTCTCATATATTACGACAAAACTTCGAAAGAAAATGGGATTTTCCTCTCGAATATAGAAGAGTCAAAAGCTTATCAACAAGAACAATAAAATCGCAAAGAAGCTTGATATATGTGGACAAAACCAAATATAACAGTTTGCCAAGAAAAACAAAAAGCTGGAGGTTGGTATGTGGAGAAAAATCTAATAGTTTATTTACTTTGTTACTATTTTAGTTTATTTTGTTTTTAGTTTTAATTTTTAGTTGTTAATAAAAAATTGTTTTAATCATTTTAAGCGATTGTCGTTGGTGTATCACCAGACTGTGTCAGCAGACCTTTCTTCAGAAAATAACATTCATTTAGACCTCAATTCAAAAATGCCTTGCAACAGATGCTAAGATTTTTAATCAAAACAAATAATTTTTAAGTAAGTATATGACAATAAATGAAATATAGAATCACTAGTCAATAGTCCGTTCAATAGAGGATATTTTTATTTGATTGCTCGGTAGCAGATGACAATAGTTCAAAATGGCCAGAAACAAATACATTTATAATAAAAAGTTATAGATAAGTTGGTTTAAATATTCTGCTACTACAATTATATGTTAAGTACTTGCAAGTATAGTGGTATATTGTAGTATATTGTAGAATAATGGTCAACAATATTTATCGCTGAAATTACGAAGTATCAATGTAATAATACTATAATGCTATAATGATAATTACTAACTGCTAAATTTGTTGTTCTTGATATATATATATATATATATATATATATATATATATATATATATATATATATGCATAACAACGGTTTAACAACAATTTAGTACTACGGAGTTGTTCAACGTCTCCTGTTCCATTATATTCAATTGTCAGTTTTGATATGAACAACTTAATCGTGCTAAATTTGATGTCTATAACAAAGAACATCCCAGAAGGCTAAAAATCTTCGGAGACAATGAATAGAAAGATAAAAACGCAGTACAAACTTTGGCAGAACTTCCAAATGGTTTAGCGGTTGATGAGTCAACTGTTTAACGATGGAAAAGATCAAAAAGTAGAGTTAATGAAAATATGAATTTGCTAAAAACGCCATTTTAAATCGTTTCAATTTCACGGTTTTATTGCTTACTACACAAAGAAAAAGTTTTCTGAAATATGTTGCGGTTGGCAATGAAAAATTGATCTACTACGATACGCTACCATAGTGCAAAGAGCCGTGGGTTAGATTGGATCGCTACCAAAATTGCATTGTTCTTTCGACACGATATTGCCATGGTGTCAGAAAGATGAGTACTGTATTGTAGTTGTAAAAATATATTGAATCTATATTTCTCAAATACGTATAAAGTAAATACGTATAAAGTGAATAAATTATCAGCATACATGCAAGGACCTAATAATTATTGTAAAATAAATGACAAATAAAAGTAAAATGTTTGAGACTTTGATTTGGGTTTATAATTTATCAAAACAATATATATTAAGTGTTATAAAACATTTATTGTGAAATGCTAGGTAATTTGTTGTAAATAAAGTATACTACTTTATTTACAACAAATTATTAATTATTAATTTTTTATATTATATCTTATATTTTACAATGTTTCACTTATACTTACCTGTATTTATACTTTCAACAAGAATATTGTACAACATATAATATGGATGAAAAATAAATAAAAACCATTTATTCATAACATATATTTTATTTGAGCCTTCATTGCGATCAAATACAACAAAATAATTAAATAAGTTTAAATTTTTCAATATAACATAAAAAGAGCTTTGCCAAGATTATCAGCTAATGCGTATACATTTTTTGTATTATTCAGTGTAGTATATTTATTGATAAATAGTCATTTTTTTTCTTAAAACTTTTCATGGAAGAAGAGATATTTACGACATACGTATACTTAGTTCTTGCGATTTCGAAGGTGGTCTATCATAGATTCAGATAATTATACAATTTGTTCTCGCGGACACACGTAAAGTTTTGTAACGTTACAAAAAAAATCAGCAGTCGTTTAAATGATTTCGATTAAAATAATCGGCTATTAATAAACCACCAGCAAAAATCTACACTTTTAATTATTTTCGAAAAATCACTTCAACAAAATAAATCTTTTTAAAAAATGAACATCATCCAAACTGAAAATATATTTACCACTACAACTCTTGTTAATACTTTAAACGATTCGGTTTTTTCACCAACAACTAGAGTTTATCTTATCATCGAGCGAAGAAGCTGGTCATCACGAATTGGATTTTCTGTTCAAATCACCGACGGGAAATGTGAGAAAAATAGTACGGATTAGACGGCGGTCTGAAATCGCTTGGGACGTATTTAACCACTTAAATCGTAAGTTTGGGTTTTTTGATTTCTTGCCTCGAAGTTTTGTATGATTCCATTTTAAAGACATTCCAAGTGGAAAATCTGATTCGCTCGATACCAGGTTCTTCAATGAGAAAAATTAAATGTATCCTTAGAATACTGACTTATACAATATATACACAAAGTTATGACTTGAAATTCGTATAACAATGATAATCACTGATTTTTTCTTGCATTTTGCAAAGACTTTACAACCTCAACGGCTATGCTACATCGTATTACTACTGGTTGTTTTCTCTGTTTGACGATATGATAACATCACAATATACCGCTGTAGCGGTCGTTCGCCTTCAAGACTACTTAAAACTGTATCTTTACAAAAAAGGGGGAATGTATACAACACTATTTACACATATTTACTAGAAAGCTGCTTGGCCAATTCAGTATACTTGAGAAATTTCGAGTGCGGACTTTCCTCAAATCCACCCGCAGTCGGAGGACTCTTCGGAGCCGCTGAACTCGCACTTGAGCCCGGAAGAACGGCGGTACCTTTCAAAGGCACCCCCACGTTGGCTCCGCCACCACTACTTGCATTCTGACCTGTCGCTTTGACGGTGATCGGGTCTGGAATCACGCCATCTTTGACAAAGTGCATCTTGGATAAGTGATGTCTGTATGCTCCTTTGGAAATGAAAGGGGTATCGCAGAACGCGCACTTCATAATGGAGTCGGGAGTCATAACGGCATCGTTACATGCCCAACTGAAAGCCAGAATAGCTCCTGGAGTAGTTCCAGCTGCGCTGGGCGTGCTGCTAGCAACATTCGCCGACGTCACCGTAGCAGGATGGCTTCTATTATTGGTGTGCGTTTCAGTCTTGTCACATAGTTTCTGTAAAGCTGCTAAAGGGTGGCTGGAACCTTTCTTACCACCTCCACTAGCAGGTCCTTCTCCGGAATTATTCGCGCCGGACAGGTTATCGAACATGGAACTCAGAGCACCTAAGCTACCACCGGCACTTTTTCGATCGCTGTTTGTACTGCGTGGTGTTCCGGACCGATCACTACTTGCTGGACTGCTGGTGGAATTCCGACATGGACTAGTTGGTTGAGATGGTTCCACAGCTGCTACTTGAGGTGAAGCAGTATGACTTCTTCTCTTATCATCATCTTCCTTAGACACATCTCCATTACTATGAAAGCTCTGCCTTTCGTCATCTTCATTATCGTCCTCTTTTTCTTTCTTAATCTTTACTTCTACTGGCGCTTGATTCTCGGAAGATCTATGTTCATCATCATCGACTTCTTTTTTTATAGTTACCGGTGCTTCAACAGGCTCACTATCATTGCCACCAGGTGTTTTATCTCCAAATGGACTTTTTTCGCGTTTAATATCAGGAGTTGAACGAGGCGTACTGCTTAATGGAGCTCCAGGAGGTTCCATTTTTCTCTCTGGTGTTAAGGAATCTACTCTACTGCTACCTCTCTCTGACATTGAGCTGGACTCACTACCACTCCTTTCCCGCCTCGCATAGTGGCTTTGCTGTTGATGATAGCTTCTCAGTAAACTCATCGTTTGAGCATCAACTAAAGGTTTGGTATAATCTACGCTCTCATCGATCCCTAACCGCTTTAATATACTAGATCCCATGGGGGCTTGAGTATGTCCGTGACCAGCATAACCTGGGTTTTGCCTTGTCCTCGAATCAAAACTTTTTTCAATCAACTTCTCTATGGCATTTAAGACTGATGGACTGGATCCATTGTTGGTTTCAGCTGGAGGGTTAGATTCTTTGTTGCTCATGTCTGAGACTGAAGGAGATCGTTGCTGGGGTGATGGTGACTGATCTGACGGTGTTTTCATTTTGTTTCGGTCAGGACTTTCGGGAGGTAAAATATTATTGGACATAAGAGCGCTTTTCAAGAAGTTTCTCTGATTGCTAGTCATTCCACCAACACATTGTCTTATATGGTCGACAAACATAGTTGTTTCAATTTTGTTTCCGCACTTTTCGCAAGTTATTCTACCAGCTCCAGTAGGGTCACGCATTTTATCTAAAATGGTACTACTATCTCCGTTCTTAAATTCATGCTGAGCTCGCTCGAGCTCAAGAAGTTTCCTGACAGGTAAAGACTTTTTACGTTTCTCTCGAGTCTGTCGTCTTCTTCCGCCACTCTCAGTGATCGATCGCATTATGTGCTCTTTATAGTGAGAATTTTTAACCATATGGTTGCTCAATTCCTTCAGCGAGCTGAATGCTTGATCACATACTTTACATGTTAGAACAGCGCTGACGTGACTGCTGGTGCTTCCTGGTGGAGTTTGGTTATTGGGGCCGCTTCCACCACCACCTTTACCTTCATCTGAAGATCTCCAGGATATAATTTGCTCCTGCGAGATGATATTAGTATAATGTTGAGTTTCTTGCATATGACTGGTCATTTCGGCAAGCGATCTGAAGCTTTGGCCACACCACATACACTTGAGGATTTGTCTGGTTTGTTCAGCTCCTTTACCTAACCACACATCTTGTCCGCGAACGAGTTTTCTTGGAAGAGGCATTGTTTCTTTAATCAACATATTAAGATCTGACTGATTGGGCTTTCCACCACTCAAGGAGGAGGCGTTTGAATTTGTATTCGATGGAGATGTCATAGGTGACTGCGACGGTAAGTTATTTGATTGCATGGGAGGGACGGGCACATTTACACCACAATGTTTTGCTTCTTTCATGTGCGTTGTTAAAGCTGCTAAACTAGGAAAACTTTGCTTACACCAAACGCATTTAAGCACATCTTTAGCTTGTTCCGCACCTTTATTTAACCAATGGCTTTGCCAAGCGCTGTGTCTGTTACTAGAAGAATTTCCAGGAACCGCATTGGCCATGGTTCGAAAAATATCATCGCCGCCAAGCTTGCTCAGTTCACTCATTTTTTCTAACGCTTTGGTTGCGTCGCTGGGCGCTGGAGTACTATGTTTAAGTTTACCATTCCATAATTCAGCAGGATTATTCTTGGGTGATAAACCTGCGGCAGCAACAGCAGCTGCGAAATAAGGTAAGTGTTGAGCACCAAGACCTGGTGGCCACTGTGGAATAGTTGGTTTAAAATCCATCTTGGGTTTCCGCTGTGGAGGTTGTGGTAATGGTTCTTCCGAAGTACGTTTTCGACTGCTCACTGATAAATCCAATGGCCCATTGCCGGATTCTCCACTAGGGGGCGTCTCTGATTTCCGCAAACTAACCGAATCACTCTCACTGTCTTCGCTCTTATTTCTCCTGCTAAAATCTAATATTCCTTCAGCCATGTTTTGAGACAAATCCGCGGCAGCTGATGAATTGAGGATTCCGGGTGGGCTAGACGCACTTATTAAAGGGGACACTGGAGCCCGCGTAAAACCACCAGGTAGGGGTGATGTCATCATCAGCCTATGAGATTGTACAGCAGCTGCAGCTGCGGCATTGAGATAAGCCGCCATAGCAGCCGATTGTGGCGGCAATAAAGCTGCTGGTATTGAGGGAGGTAAAGCCACTCCAACAGGACTGAGCGACGCTCCTAATGGCACACCTTGAAGTAGAGCCGCACGTTCCGCCAACATTCTTTCGCTTTCACCAGACGGGCAACGTGGTAGGGTTTGAGATTCAGATGAGTCCCGGGAGTTACATCGAGAAGTTGATTCCCTGTAACAACAAACGTATTATTGTAGACAAAATAACCAAAAAAATAAATGAATAATTATATCAGATTAAGTATTTGTAACTTATCTACCTTATTAAAGTTGAATCGTCGTTAACACTCCGAGGACTGGTAGGAGATGGGACATCCCCAGCCTGTGGTGACTGAGCGTCTTCTTCTGCTGGCGTAGGCGACGTCGAAGTCGGAGTCGCAGAGCCAGCGTCCTCTTCGCCTTCAAGTTTTTCCCCTTCGTCCGGTGATCCGTCTTCTCCGCCTTCCCCTGAAATTAGAAATAGAATTTAAGATATAATTAAAACTCACAATCACAAATTACATCAAACTTATTTTTCGAACCTGGCTTTTAAGATGCATTAAAGTTTATGGCGGAAATAGACGATTGGGCTAAAATTTATATGATATAATAGTGAGATATGATAAAATGAGATGAAACAGTGATTCATATTAGATGCTTCAAACACAAAACTGGTCCTAATTTAATATCCTTTACTGCAATTTTGAATCAGGAAACCCATTATTCACTGTTTATGTACCATATATGACCACTAGAGATCTGTATATTTGAACTCAAGTACACAGCTACAAACCATGTTATCGTGTGCAATTTTTTTCAAAACCAAGTGTTTTTTCACTTATGATCACTAACTTCCTAAACCCTCGTTTCAATGCTATAGAGCCAAAAATGTGGACTGGTTTTTCCCAGCGAAAAATTGAATTAAACTGCTGATATTCACCGACGTCAAGACCTGCAATAGCGAATAACAAACACAAAGTCTTCATCTTGCATGGCAACACTCGATCATGCGTTGCAATAGTTGTGAAAAATGCACTGCAGCAGCACCAATAGGAAGTTTTGCCGCAACTAGCGCCTTCTATTACTATTTTTTCAGATCGATGCAGCATGGCTTGAGTGGCGGAAGTGTTATTGAGTCGATAATGGATTGATCCCAAATCAACATCGCTCTTTCAACTCGGAATCACCATTTTCCGAAAAAGACAAAAAAGTGTTATAGGAAATTATGGAGAATATGTTAAGTAATATATATAGTACGACTTTTTCTAAAAAATGCCTTTTTAAAATGGTGAAAAGATCAGGATACATAAAAGCACCTAATATATGTATATAATTGTAAATAACAGAAAAAGTGTGAAAATCTTCGATAGACGATATTTCACCTCTAATTTCAATAGCAATTCTTTATCAAAATCAGTTAATATTATAATTTTCAACAATGTCATACGTTAACTCTCCAGCCATTTTCAGTAATTTGTAAACTTATTTGGTGGAGTATATTGTAATATTAATACATGAATATATGGTACCTACGAATATCATAGAAATTTCTAATCATCGTTCGATCTTTTTCAAACATAACTTGTAAAACCATACACAAATGGAGTCACTGTTATTAAGAAACCAAATTCATGATATGATTATTACTGACATTATGGAATTAATTAACAGTTTTGTATCCAATTGGGCATCCAGCTGTGCTATTTTAGACTAATATTAGATATCTAGACTTACAGTTTTCCACAAATATCAGTGCTGAGATTGCTATTTGACTAAATGGTAAGAAAATATCGAAATAATGCACTAATATACGCAGTATCGAAGACAGATCGCCTCCGCGAGCAAAACAAATAATATTAAGGTCGATTAATGTTCGGCGAACTAGCATTTCCCGCTGCGACTTCGCGAGGCCTTGGGAGTGTAATTTGTAACAAAACGCGCGCTACGGACACATTAAAAAGCAGGATGTAAGCTCCCATATTTCAATGTGAAACACGCTCGCCTCCATCTTTGATAAAACTCAGACGAGCGAGCGCGCTAAATTTATTACGGTTTTCGTTTTTTCCGCCATTAACGCCGGATCACAACGATATTAGTTGGCAATTTAATGTGGGACGACGGAATTGAATGAATAACGAGAGGTTACACCGGGCTTCAACGACTACAAATATCACAAGTATCAGGCCTTTTTGTATATTGATCATCTTGTCGACTTATGGTTCTCTATTACTTTCAAATACAACATAGCTTAAAAATGTATATTATTGAATTAAATATATCTAGACATAAAATATAATTTAAATATCCAGTTATTAATTTTTTAATGCATTTATATTGTCATTCCATATATCACATTAGACAAAAAGCGAAGCACATCGGACTTAAAATCAAATAATTGTTCTAATTAGTCGTAATTAGTAGGAAGATACTTGTAACTTGACCTAGGCTCAAAGTGATTGGTTTATCACTCAATTATAAAGCATATTTGGGATTATGAATTCGCCTGAAAACAAAAAATTACATACTAAATTACAAAAATGTGGAAGCAATATAACTAGTGGACAACGCGCAGGAAATTAGAATAATGAAGCTTTCCAAACCACATTAACTTATACAAAGTTGGTTGAAGCATTACTCTTAACTGTGGCTTAAGTAGTCTAATTTAATGTTAGTTGGAAAAATACCTATTTAGATATAAAATTCCTGATGTCATAACAAATAGGACCAAAAACAAAAACGGAAGATAAATACTCCTACGAGATATATTTGCAACTTTGTCATAATTTTTAGCACGGTATTGAATACACAATAATAAATTTTAAGAGAATTTCGCAATTTTATAGATTTTTTAACATAAATATGGTTTATTTAGAACTAATATTATCAAGATATGTATCAATGGTGAGACTGGTCATGGTTTAAAATTATCATAATGGTATTCTAACATATGATAAAAAAATTTAAGCACCAATAAAGTGGTTTTCTTTCCTCAGAGTTATTCGGAAATAATTACATTTAAATTAAATTAAAGAAATCATAGAAAAATAACCTACAAAATCATTAGTGAGATTAACAGTCTATGCGTAAAATACAATTCATCATTCATTTTCTCTGAAACAATATGACCTCCTCTGTATAATAAGATTACCGTGTCTACTGATACGTATCCTTGAAGAATCACACACAAAGCCCAGTTTCTTCAGGTAGTTTAATATTTTCAGAATTTTTAATTTGATTAAATTAAGATACTCCTTATCACCAAATTCAATCAAAAATTTGTTTATCATTTTAGCAAATATTGAGTATTAATTACTAGACTATTACTATTTTTACTATATTGATATAGATATAACAGAATGGTTTCTCCAGTCCTCTCTTTTCGCACTCTGTCTCTAGGAACATAAAACCAAACAAGCAGCAAATATTTCCTAAGGAATGTTAATTTGGAAAATATGTAAAAAGACAGACAGCTGATATAAACCAAATATACATTATGTATGTACGTTTACAGTTCATATACAAGCAGTTGGTACTGTGTGTTACTTAATCAACGTCACGAAAATAAAACAAATGAAATATGAGGACTTCAATAGCAAACTGTTTTAGCAATGATATCATTCACAATTTATTACCGACATCAACCGAACGGAATTAATGATGGCGGGTTTTGTGTCATTTATGAGCTTCAATAGGTCGAATATCTGCGATTATGTGTCCCGAGTCTTCATCGTTCGGCATTTCTTTTCCATACCTACGTGTGGATCAATCCCTTCCACTCAAAAATTCCATCGCTCCGCCATAATAAGCTGGACCGCATTAATAAAGATTAATTTACAACGAGCTGCAGAAGCACTAAATCACTCAGCCAGTGACATCTGCAGGTTCGCCTTGAACTATCACGTTTTTCATCGTCGTCGTCGCCGTCTCTCGCACATACTCCAGGTGTTACCTGGCAATAATTGATGGGCCAGTCTGTTTATTGCTGTTTGCCCAACGAAAAATATTTTGAATATCGATATCGTTCAACATTCTCGATCGTATTTTCGAAACTAACTAAGCCGTTACAAATTTCAATAAATCCTACCGATCTGTGTGTATATAAATATAAAGAGATAGAGAAAAAGCGAAATTCTAATAATATTCGAGAGTTGCTTTTTATGATCCTATTTCAGAGTTCAATAGCAATTCTTTATCAAAATCAGTTATTTATCGTACAGGTTTGATCATTTTTTTAAAACAAAACTCTAGTTCGATTGAGGAACCATTATATCAACGTCATTACCTTATCAGATCTGCCATTGTTGTAAAGTGGAAAAAACTGATCTGTTCATAATAGGCAAATTTTCAGTTCACATTTAATGTCCTGTGGCAATGAGTATTTAGAGATGCTTCAATTGTGATCAATTTAATGATAAACAGTAACATCTGATTATGCTTGGTCATCGTGGGGTACATGTGGACCTTTCTAAACAATATGTTTTTAAATTATTCTTTGTTACTAGTTGTCGACTAACCAGGAGCCTCGCTCTCGCTCCTAATTTAGTCTCTGATCTAATAATATTTATGCATTACCATTCCTGTTTTTCGTTCTGGTGTTATCCAAGAGTTGCAGCACTTGGATATTAACATGGGAATGGGGTCTCCCATCATGTATTCATGCGATAGTTTTGATTTTCTGGTGTAAGTAAGCAATTCTACTATATCCAGGTGCACTTACTATGCTTCTTAGGTCTTTGTTTTGGAAAACTCTTATTATATTTATATTGCTTTTTCGTAGAACATCCCCATAATTGAATTACGTAGGTCCATACTTACATAAAATACATACATAATTTTTTTTTGTATAAGAGCAATTTATTATATACTAATAATAATGATTTTCTTACAATTAACCAATACATTTCCTATATTTCAAGTCCACAGATCTTTCTTTTTCTTTTTAACATGTTCCTTTGATTAGTCTAGCCTCAAGTATCACTCCGAGATACTTAACGTTGTTGTTATTAATGTTTGTGCGGTCTGATAATAGGTGAACTGCTAATGTACATATTTACTTTGGTGAATTTTTATTGTCCAGGTTTCAGTACAATTATTTATGTTGTTAATGGAATGTTGTAATTTTCGGGTTGCTTCCTTATGTCTCCGACAGTAAGAATCGGAGTATAATCAGAGCAAATGTAGCAATTGTGATATACATCATTTGTGGTATATCACATGTGTAAAGTAGGTAAATAATTGGCGCAATATACTTCCTTCTGGTACGGCTGTTTTAGCCTCTTATATTGTAGAGTATACTTATCTTGTTTGAACATTCTGGCTGTAATGTAAGATGTTATTAGTTCAATGTGTTCCTTCGGTAAACTTAAAATGCCTGTGATATGTCTAAGGATATAGCTGAACATATTTATCATCTTCATAGGCTTTTGTGATTACATATGTTATTTTATGCACCTGATCAATTGTTAAATATTTTTAATAAACCGAAACAGGTGTGTTGGTACTAAGTTTTTCTCTCTGTAATCGGTTTAATTTTTTCCAACAGGGATTTTTAACATTTCAGCTATTAGGTTTTAGGATTATAAATATTTCAACAATCTTCCAAACGTCTGGAATTTTTTTTAGTTGAAATGCTGCATTGATCAAGTTGGTGAGTAACTTAATTCCCATTCTTGGTAGCTTTTGCAAAAATTGTGCTGTTACTAAACCATAGCCTGATGAGTTATTTAGATAGATGTAGAAAACTTTGATGATATCTTGGCGTGACTAACTGAATCGTCGTATTTTTACAGTCTATGTCTGGTCGAATTATATTCAATTTCACTTTCATTTGGTTTGAAAAACAATAAAATAATAGCTCGAAAATGTCGCCTATATAATTTCAAATAGTTATTTATTAGTACCAAACGTTCAAGCGTCAAAGTTCAACCGTTATTTGCCAGCTGACGACAGTAATTTACCACAACATTGTAACATAAACACCAACCTGCACGTAAGATTATTAATATAAATTAGTTTCCCAAATAAAATCATAATTACATAACTTAAAACGGCATTTTAAATATTTTATCAAATTTACAAACAAACGTCAGTCGAAACCCTAACTGACAACACCCAATAAGCAATATTTATAAAGCTAACATCATTTAAAGGAAGTCAAAATACATTTTTTAAAACATTCTAAACTCTCATTTTTACCAATGGGAGTTTATCTGGATTGGACCTAGATTTTTATGGTCCTCACCATTAAGCTTACCGACTGGCCAGTGACCATCCCAGAAGACATCCGGTCTTACCCAGCCTGATTACTGGCATCACTGGGATGGTTATTCCTTGTTGGATTTTCACTCTTACCTAAAGACATTTACATTTACAATCACTAACATAAAATACATCCATGCAGGATTCGAACACGCGATTATGCCAACAGTAGGAGGACCGTTTTGTCGCCGTGATCACTACGTTAACGAAGACGGCAGTTAAACTACTGCATATATACTTTATGAAAAGACAAAAACTCAAATACTGAAAATTATTATTTGTTTAAGTTGTTGTACAAATAATTAAATATTACCATTATAGCGAAGACGAATAAAAAGTAACTAGAGTAATAATAGTAAATACCTATAGAAATAATTATCCACCGAAATTAAAATCATCGATATTCAGTTGATTGTACCATGAAAGAACGATATTGGTAAAAGTGTATGTCTAAATATCTGATATACATCCATAACAATATCGTAAAGTGAAAGATAAATCACATATCTTAGTTTCTGTGGCTAGTGCGGAATCCAAAATCAAAATTAACTGAAATTGTCAGTTAAAGAGAAGGAAAGAATTAGCATAAAATATCACTTTGTTACTAAGTATACCAGGTGGTGCCTACCTAAGTATAATTTCCCAGCTGTTGTTTTATATTCACCGTTATAGTCAATTTATCGAGCGGGGAATATTTATTAACAAAAATAACTTTATTAGGCAAGTCGGACAAGGCTACTTTCCTTTTCTCCCACCCCAATTGGACCGTTCGATATGTCAATTTGCTAACATTCATAATAATTTCCATCTGATTTATGATTAAACTTTGAAACACTCCAATGACAAAACCAATCATAACAAACATCAATTTCCTCTGATCCGTCTTCTTCTCGAACAATGTAAATTTACTTCACTTTGTGCCAGTTTACTTCCTTATCAACTTTTCATTCCAGATGTCGTGAGAAAAGGGTAATACCATTGGTGTAGGAGAAAATATTTAATGATTAAAATTAAAAATAATTAAAATATGTTGGAGATAAAACATAATTATATTAGATATTAAAAAATAATCTCTAGTCTATCAAGAGTAGCAGAGAACTCACGTCATCAAGATTTATAATGTATCGCCTATTGCAGTTTGTAAATTCGTTTTAAAACCAGACAATATTTTCTTTATCATTTTATTCCAGTTAGAATATGTAACCCAATCAGCCTGCAAAAACTGTTCGGTTGTCAAATGTATGCAAAATTCTTCAAACTATTGGTTATAATAAGAGGTTATAAATTAAAGAGCTCAAATAAATGGGTCAGTCGGAAACACATTACGTCTATAAGGGTTCGTTCTCAACCGTAAAATGCGTTAGAAAAGTAAGTATTGATACTATTAAATATTAAGCTGCTGGGAATTTTATTGAAAATATTTTATTGGGTTGCGGCTGTCCTTCATATTAGTATCTATACTATGACTAAAATCTCTCAAAGTAAAGGAAAGGTATATAATTTCACCGAAAAGAAAGTATCTACATACCTTTATGTTAGCTCTATTGAAGAGTAAATGTATGAAATGTATAGAAACGGTTAGTAGTTTTTCCAACAAAAGCACAATTCAATACAATTGCTTAAAGGAAACTGTTGAAGTGCAGAGTATCCATAGAAAAAGTATATACGATATGCAGCATACGCAGCTCTTTGAGGGATATATGACGAGAGCTGTTAGGAAACATAGGATTTAAATAGTATAACATTTATACATTATGGGTTACTTAAACCCATAAAGATATCCAAAGTAAGTACTAGACATTGCTTTTAAATTATTATGATTCTTGAAAACATAAAATAAAATTAAGGGAGACTTCAGATTTCGGTTTATGTACAGACATAGGTACAATACATAGGTATTTTAAAACAGAACATTAGGCCAACATTTATCGTTGAATAATATGGCCACAGAGTGTACGGAGACGTCCGTCCCTATCACTGCATATTCAATCAAATAGAATTGTTATGGGACGTGGCAAAAATTATTACAGTAGATCGACCTTCATGGTCGAAAAAGATATACAGGCAGGAACTATTTGAATATGTAGCATTTTTTTAAAATTATTTATAATATCACCCTACTGTTTGGATGAACTCCATCATACACACAGAAGAAGATATTAACAAATGGTGGAATGGTGATAGTTCAACATCTAACACTAGTGTGTTAGACTGAAAATGAACAACTTAGTTAGGAATGAAATTTGTGTATGTGGGATTACGATTCATCACTGACAACACCAATATAGGGTAATGAGAGTCGAAACAAATGGGGGTAAGTATATAATAAATATTGTAGTATTAATATAGTATGAACCGTCGAAAATCATATTGTAGAGTGCGAAAGATTTATGTGCGTAATCACTGATCTGTGATTACTGTGTAATCGTTGATAATACATATGAGAGTTTAGTTAAAATGTACGAGAAAATGAATACTAACTGCTCTGCGGATATGGCAAATGCAGTAGGAAGAATGTAGTAATTATATCTAATTTTATTAAGAAAAATGTGTACAGATAATAACAGAAGAAACTAAGGAGAAATACAGTGATATTAAAATGATTTAACAAGAAAACACAGCAATGAAGGAAACAAGAACTAAACATAAAAAGGTAAATATGTTCTGTAATGAAAATAAAATACATTACTTCGCTGTGTAACTATTAATTAGACGAATTAAGCCTCCCAATGATACCATAGGTGATTTATGAAGGAGTTAAATTTAAATATAATAATGTAGCTATAACCTACAAACTACCGTGGCTCTTTATTTTACTCCAATATAAGTCCTTCGATAATATATGCATTAGATGTGTTATAATTTTAAAATAAACTAAATTTTATGACACTTTTCTTTTATTATTTTATTTATATTTTAATTTTACATATTGAAACTAAAATGTGTAAAATGTGAACGATAAATACGGTAACATTGCATCGTTTTAACGTCATAAATTGAGATGACTGCTACTTTGGATAGACTATTTTCTAATTAGAACAAATAACACTAAAATAATCATTGAAACAATATGTTTTTGAAAGGGAAACATGATTTAGGTGTTATATATGTTATAATATTAATGCATAATGATAAATATAAATACTATTCCATATAATATATATAACTAAATGGGGTTTAAAAATTAAAATTAAAAAATAGAATTCTGAAAATCTGAAAAACTGAACTATCACAATCCAAATCAATTTTTCAAATGTCTACGCCAATGGCATCACCTAAAGAAGGTCTAAAGAAAACTGGAATAGTCTCACAAAGAGGCGGGAAGAGTATTCCTGATGAGCAATAATAAAACTTTATAATGAACACCGTCGAGATGAGACAATGAATCACATTTTCGTTCGGCTGTCAATCAGGTTATTACTGGAAACAAACGGAAAAGGGAGATTGTGTGAAATGATGGGCGTCCGATAAGTTTGAATATTGCAGGCGAGATGACAAGGACCCGAGATAGAGTTGTTTTCGTTTGCGATCGAGAAGAAAAACAACCTTTCTACGAAACAATAGGGAAGCGTAAATGTGAACTTACGTGAGAGTAATGAAAGGCACCAGCTATTTCTTTCACTTTAGCGGCTGATGATGTACTGGTGAGGAATAAAACGCACCGGTGAAAATAGCATCAAGATAAACCGTGTTTGACTATCCCCGCTATAAAAGAGATAAGGCTTTAAAGATTGTTTATTAATGTTGATTGTGAAAATGTAACTATTTAATTTTGCCGACGTCGAAAATTAAATAAAACGAAGATTAAGTGATGTGTAATTTGAGCGGCTTCGGCTTGAGAGATTGTTTCAAGTTAGAAACTATAGATTAACCTACTTAAATAATTTTTTCTCGTAGGCCTGTTTCATAATTATTTCAGTGATAATTTATATTACTATATTTGAATAGCAAAAAGATAACGCTCGCGCATATATTTTGGACATGCAAAACTTATCTTCAAGTATAATTTGACTACAAGAATACAAATATTGACTTTGGGTGTAAATTGTAGAAATCTTCTCTATAAATGTTGTTGAAATGTCTCTCTATGTTGTTACATTTTATTTTCTAAAAACATGATAAACCGTAGAAATGAGCTTAAAACGATGAAATGTTTTTTAAAATATGTCTGGATTGCTTCTATAATGCGAAAAGAAAAAACTAAACAGAGTTTGTAATGATTAGCATTCATTTCATAATTACGGAATAACAATTTGATTATAAAGTATGGATTATATATTGAATTATGGACAAAAATCGTGCTTTTGGTTAATTAGGTTTCCTGTGACGTTGTAATAAATTTTTATGCAAATACAAAAGCTGTCAAAAAGACATACATCCAAATTATCTGAATATTTACATATATTTTAAAACACTTTTAAGAAATGTGTAATCATATTCTACAAATATTCGATTGTTCAATAAAGTTACGACAATAAAACCTAATCTTTATCACTGTAATGCGTTTCTACAACAGCCATTTCTTTTTAATTCCTGGTCCTTTTAATGAAAATTCTTTCTCTTGAAATAATTTCTGGGGCATTTGATGAACCAGAAGTCTGAGGAAGACGGGACTGTGTAGTACTTTCGAGAAAATGTTAAAAATAAGTGACTGCATTTTATTATAATAATATTTTTTCGAAGTAAACAGAAAACATCAAATATCGACTTGGTAATTGCAGTGGTTGGAGCGAAAGAACGGTTCATCCATTTCTGCGATAGTCGGGGGTTCGAATCTCACAGGGTATGTGCTTACTGTATGTTGGTTTCGATACAATAGTGTAAAATCTGACAAGAACCAACCATCCTAGTCACGCCAGTAACCAAGCTGGATAAGACTGGATATATTCTGCTATAGTTTCTAAGTTTGTAGCAGATCTGATGGTAAGCTTAACATCGAATACAGTGATTCGGAGCCTACGTTAAAAAATAGGTTCAGATAGGCAGAATAAAATATTGATGTATAATTTATATTTATATATATTTTTATTCATATAATTATAAAATATAAGTATAATTATATAATTTAAAAATATGTAATTAAAAATTATAATAGTAATGAATATTATAATATATATTATATATATGTATATATATAATTTAAAACAATATATAAAATTGTAAAATGTTTGCAACAACTTTGTTTACTTTTCCAAGTACATGTTATGAAACCTTTGGTTCATAACATGTACTTGGAAAACTAACTCAATTAAACAAATAAATGATGACATAAATTTGTAACTGCAATAAATTCTAAATAAATTTTCTTTGATTTATTGGTTTACGTTTTCTTTAAGTTAATAAGTTGTATTCTCTAATTTCATTCATAATATTATAATATATATATATATATATATATATATATATATATATTACATATTTATATTACATATTTATATTATATATATATATATATATATATATATATATATATATATATATATATATATATATATTACATATTTATATTACATATTTATATTATATATATATATATATATATATATATATATATATATATATATATATATATATATATATATATATATATATATTACATAATATACAAATTTTTGAGAACTTTCAATTTTATTGTAACGCAAGTGATATATGGATATATCAATAAACATTATGCAATTAATTAAAACTTAATAAGTATTCTATGCCAGTTCAGGAATGATGCATATGACAATAAAAAGTCGCATAATTCCTTTGTTTGGTAACGTGTTCTGAATATGTATTAATCAAACAATGAATCAGATTGGGAAAAAGGAAATTACCTCACATCAGAACGACATTAAATTTATTCCGATGCAAACTACCAACAAGCAACAACGACAAAAATCCCGCGAAAACATCACGAAGTCGACCAACGATCGCCGCGGCCATCCCCACCACAAGCTCTCTCCTTCTCCATCGGCCGGAAAGAGGGCGTTCTCGTCGCTACAATGAACAATGCAAACATAAATCAAAGTAATTAGTATCGTTAAGCCGTTGTATCTACATGCTGAGTCGCTTCGCCGATTCATTGGTCAGAATATAGCAGGATTCACTCCGCCTTTCGATGCGGCTGCTGCCGTATAGCAGGAATGCCTGCTCCGCGTTTTTTATCGCACAAAGCTGATTTGTTCTAGATACGTTCGTGCATGCCACTGCAACGGCCTCAGTTCTTTTTTTTTTCGTTGTTTTTTTTACGGACCGAACCCCGATGCGCCGCCGTTCTTTTCCTGCTGGTTTATCGTGGTGTTTTTGTTTTATTTTTTTAGCTCTGTAATTATTATCGTATAGAATGTATGTTTTTGTTAAGTGAATTTAATTTTCAACGGTTAATAAGAATTTTGAGAATTTTACTGAGTTTAAAACAAATAAAATGGTAACTCCTGTTAAAGTACAATAATAGTAACAAAACTAATAAGTATAAGTACAAGGTCGGTCTCTAATATTAATGAATTCACATGAAATTTAAACCAATCTATCAAGAGAAACAATATAATAACGATAACAACTTACGTAAATGTACTGTATTATGACCTTTGAATAAATTTCACACTGCTATTGTACTGAACCAAATTTGCAATCCACAGAAAATTGTTTCATAAAGGCAATATATTTAAATTAGTCATCAGTTTTCTAAAATACATGTTTTGGAATCAAGTATCACCTACTTTATCTAAATGAATCATTATGCAAAAGTTATTTCAGAATGATAGTAAATAATTCAAATAATGGCTAAACTATAATAATAATAGTATTTTATCAATCTAATTAACATAGTTGTGAACGAATCTATAAAGGCTCTCTTTTACGATCATGCAAAGGAGTGTTCTGATACGGACCCTAAGTGAATTACCGCTCCCAGGACAAAAAGCGCCATCTCACGCTCGTCCTAGATATTATCAACAAATTGTCCATGTCTGAATCCGGTTACGGCAGCCGCGGACAAGTATCCGGGCTGCCGATTCTATAAATTGGCGAAAGATCGGAATCGAGCTCGCCGAAGCTCCTCCACAGCGTTCATTAACGGCAATCTGATATGGGCCCTGTCTTGAGATATTGAGTAAGTCGAAGTCAGTATGGACGGTTTTTACCTACAGAAAGAACTTGCTCTGAGCTAATGTGGTAAACGTCGCAGCAAGGGCATATAGAACATAAACACTCAAAATAAATTAACAAGAGAACATCCACGGAACTCCACTTTTTAATATTCAATACAATAAAATAATAATAGGGTTCATATATTCAACTACATTTACAAATACATCTGCAAGATTCATTATAGAATTATAGAAGAGACTATAAACGAACAAATTTTAAAGAATTTATATCTAACATGCACAAAATTTTTAAAATATTGTTTGTGTTAGTTTTTATACAGAACTATAAATAGTTAAATTACTTAAGCTCTATTATTACTTAACATATGTCTCTCTGCTATCATTTAAAGTCTCTGGAGTTAGTAGAAACACACCACTTAATGCTGCTTGGCTACTCTAAATTCGATAACACATTTATCAAATATACTGATATACAGTGAATAATAAAATAAGGCACTTGGAACAATTGCTGAACGCAGTCACCATAGAAAAAAAAATATCATTACCTCTAGCCTTAGAAAAAGTACAAGTGAAGTGAGTAAATAAGATACATAAATAGACTAGAGACTTGAAAATGCAGCTTAATTGCTGGAATTATGTTAATTTTGAGATGAGGCGAAATGCCAAAAACCTAATTATATGACTTGGGGGATGCTCAGAATCAGAAAAATATCTTGCAAATACGTTATATAAAAACTTAACAGATCATATTCAAAATTAAAGAACTGCAATGGTGTGATGGAGGATACTCACAATTTGACCAAGGATCAAAGATATTGGGTTATGACTCAATTTGGACTAAAACATCATATCAACTAGTAATCCAGAGCTGCTAAAACAAAGTTATTCGACTAATTACCAATACTTATTGCGACGTACGAAGTAGGTACGATGACCTCGAAATAAATAGAAATATTACTGTTATCCAAGATTTGGCATTAAAAGTCGAAAGAAATTTACTAAATCACAGCAATGTGAAGGCAATGCAACTGGACAAAACGCGGGAAATTATAAGATTGAAACGAGCCTAAACAAACTTGTTTAAAAGCGGCGGTCTTAACATTTGCTTAAGTAGCCTAAGCCTAATTTATTTTTATTTGGGAAATACTAATATATTTATCCCGTACTCGTCTTCCTTGTGTGTTAATACAAGTACAAAACACACCAGTAAAAAATTAATTCGTAAATTAAGAGTTTACTAAGAATATCTAATGTTATAATAAACTATACTGAATTATTTAGTGTTACTGTATTTAGCATTAACAAAGAATCTTAATAAGGTGGAGAATTGAGGTGTCACACATCTTTACATGTCTGCACCAACATATAGTGAAACTCTCACAATGGTACTGAACGAGACATTCGGTCAGCTACAAATCTATTTTAACATGCTGTTGTAAAAGTAATTAACAATATACCAAATATAAAAAATATGGCAGAAAAATAAATGAAACAGAGTGGATTTAATGTTAAAGATATGTAATTAGAAATCATCATTACCGTAACAATTCATTTATTAGCAAATATAGAAACCTCTGTAGATGGATGTTACTCATTTCTAAATTTATATATATATTCAACGATTCTTCATGAGTCTTTTTTAAAATAGCGTTGTAGATCATTAAAAATGGATTTACTGAAATATTCATAGGGGCACCGACAGTAGGTATACATTTATTCCACAGAACATTTATCTACTGATGCCCTTGAATGAAAATATGTAAAAAATAGCTTAAGACCCATAATTTCCTTAATAATATTGCCCCAATATAATAAATATTAAACTTTCATCGTTACTAAAGTTACGGGAAATTTATTCATAAAAATTCATTAATTATATTTCATGAATATATCACTATTAATTTTTACATAAATTTAATAAAACATAAAATAACGAAAATATGGAAGTGAAAGTTTGAATTAAAACTAAAATACAAAATTTCTCTGATAAGATTGATATTTTCAAACCAATTAATAAAGCGTGTCGTTTTTTTCCATGACTGTCCGGTTACATCCTGTATATATATATATATATATATATATATATATATATATATATATATATATATATATATATATATATATATATATATATATCACTGGGCGTTATTGCTTCCAGATTCCTTGTACTCAGTTCTAAATAGGACCGTTTCCCTCACAACGCCATGACGACTTCCCGGAGGTGGAGGCAATAAATCAATCACATCAATAAACCAGTCTGATTTACGATCATGCAGGTGGTAACGGCGGTCGCCAATTAATATGCAACAGGGTCGGCAACCACCCACGCACATGTGTCGGTCTGGTTGCAAACACGTAGCGTCTGGCGCCCAAGATGTTCGTACGCACGGAAAATGTTCGGTATGAATGATCAGAAACGAGTTTATACTGATAATGAAATTATAATGATCGTTTTTCACTAACAAGATAATATGTTTGTTGATAGAATATCTAGCATTGACCTTTTTCAGTTGTAATTTAATTGATGCTGATAGTTCATCAATACATTATACATGTAAAACACTATAGTTCAAAGATATTTGTACTAATTAATAATTTGTCTCAGTAATGAACATATGTTAATCTCATTGGTTTTTTTTAATATTTCATAACACAACATGAATGTAACTGTCGGATAGTTTAATGCATCAGAACATACATATATATTTTTTAATTATTACTCTTAGTTGTACAATAATCTACTCAAAGAGCAACATGTAAAAATGAATGAATGTTTGAAAATGAATCATCAAAATTAAAAGTTATTAATGTTATTATAAATAAAATGAAAAGAAAATATTTTCACTAAAAAAAGTATAGTGGGTTACATAGAAAACTTTCACTTGCATTTTAATTTCTAATTTATTATTACAATTATCTTAAACCGAGGGTATATGCTATTATATGTTCCGTGTAGTTATATCGTGTGTGACTTACAAAATATTCTTTAAAATTAATACACTTAAATTCAAATAAAAATAAGCAATCAAGTTAATGAAAACGTAGAAATATTATTTAATTTTTTTAAATCAATATTTATTGTTTTAATTAAGAATGTCTATATAATAACAAGTACGGAAAATAAAGCAAAAACAATTTTAATTTGTATGAGATATAAATTACACAGCCCAATAAATAGAAATTAAATTATTTCTCCACACAACACTAAAACAACGTTAAATTTAACTGAACTGCTGGTGGAACTGTAGTAACATTTTGAAATATCATAAGGTATAGTATGAATCATCAAGATGTTAAGGAAATCCGCCGTCATTACCAACAAATGTGGTATTATCCAAATCCTTACAAAAAAAGTAAACAACAAATTCGGTTGAATATTTGTGGATATTTTCTGTGTAAGCTTGAGGAAACAACATACAAATATGATGTTAAGCTATGTTAATTCATTGTGAAATTATTTCAAATAAAAATAATTACTTAAAGCTTGGTTATATATCTATAATTGTAGTTTGCAAAATTGAGAAGATATGCTAGAGATTCCTTAAAATACTGAGACGATCTTCTTGGTTTTCTGTACTTCCCTCATACGCAAATAACATTAAATTGAACTAAACTGTTGATGTACAGTAGTAATAATATCGGGAAAGATTATAATATGATAATTAAGATAATACATATGGTTACTTGGGCGACAATCCAAATTAACACTCCATAATAAACTTTTATTATACCAGCAAATCTTAAAACCAGTCCACACCTATAGTATGCAATTATGGGACTGCACAACAGCACGAAGAAATCCATTGATACCATGATCAACTTTCAAAATAAAGTTCTCCGTATCAATGTTAATGCTTCGAGGTACATTAAAAAGGAAGATATCTACAAAGCAGCAACGGTCGGCGAAGAAATTAAAAGTTTTACGAAAAACTGCAACTGCTCGACGTTATTGCCCAGAGATAGACCAACTAGAAACTAAAATAGATATTTGCGAAAATTTTGCCATATTTTAAAACAATGTGGAGTGCACCACTGAGGGATCCATCAATGGTTAGTTAAGTTTAGGTCTTAAATCATGACATCAAACAAATGAATATGAAGGAAAAACTACTGGATACTTATAGATTATATACTTAACTAGCGTCATAGGCTTTTAAATAGAAAAACGATTACATAAATTTAATAAATCTGTTCATGCCTAAATAGAAATGTTAAAATAGAAATATATAAAATATTAGATATTAAATGAGGAACCCTCTACATGATGCTACTAACAAATTACGAAACCAATAGACACATAAAACTATCAATTGTGGGGCCATACAAGCAGTTGTAATTCCCCATAATATTATCCAAAAGTAAGTACCTAGATATGATATACCAATGATAATACTATCAATAATATAAAGTAAATGGAACCTTAAATAAATCTCAAGAAAATATATTATTACAGAAAATTAGGAAAAACCGAAAAAAATATGCCTGTTAATCGTGACATTATGTGCATTATGATCAATTAAATGAAAAAAGATTTATCTTGATATACTAAAACAAAACAACTAGATAGTTAGAATTCTGCTTTAATATATCACAATCATTCAGTTGTTCGTTTATCATTAATCATCAAGTGGAGAAAAACAATAGAGAACCTGACCGTTTTAGAACACGTATCGCCTGACAAAATTGTGGCGCCTCAAATGACAGGACGTGCATGAATGCACTCCGAAAATGATCCCCGCCGATGATTTACTTTCAAGACCTCGCCTCAGTCGAATCGCTAATCGATTGTCGTATCGATTTTTATGCATCTAATGCCACGCATTCCTAAAATGCGCATCGCTTTATCGCTACAGTTGAATTATAGCGTTATCCTGTGGAGAAAAAGCGCGAATGATCGTTAGAAGGAAATAATAAATCTAAATCTTATCTAATTATAATGGGCATGTACGTGAATGAGGCGAGCGGTATAAATTGAGTCGCGAGTACATCCAATAGGAAATTGTTGCTTGAAATAAAAACCCTTTTAATAGGAATGGCGTGTGAGTAATGTCTGTATTACGATAGTCCGGTAAGATTATTGTTTTTGTTGTTTCTTGCGCTCACATGCTGAACTGACCGAGACACATTCTGATCACGATTTATTCAAAAAATCAATTTTAATAGTTTTAGTTCTATTTATTCATCTTAGGTATCGATTTTTGTCTATTTGTAATTAGTTATATGCAAAAAAAAACAAATATTATAATATTCTTTACTTTCATTACTCATTCAGTCTCAATAGTAGCTTTCGGTAGCTAGTTTTCAAGTCCGAGTTTTTATTTTATAATAGTTGCGTTAACTCATCAACCAACAAATATATTGTTTTGAAATCCAGATGGCCCTGCCACTTTGCCGCTGCACTGCCAACTTATTTTCAAACATCTGTTTTTATTAAGATGGTTGAGATTATATACAAGGTGTATTCATAAAATAAAGAGTGTCGTAGTATGTAGAAATGAATAATTCATTAATATCCATTAAAAAACTTACTGTACATGCCATTTATATTTATATATAACAAATGAAAACACGTCAACAGTCCCAGTCTCTTATTACTCCTAAAGCTAGCGAAAAGTAAAAAACACGTACGTATTTGATGTGTATGTATCAATAATTATAAACATTTTTAGGACATACATTATGTAGGCAGCATAAAATACAAAAATCGTGTCAATCATAACACAGTCATTTGTTATTGTTGTTTATAAAATTGAAAATACAAGAGTCAAAAAATTATGAAACTATCCGAAGCAATATATCTACTTTGACATATATATATATACTATAACATATATATATATATATATATATATATATATATATATATATATATATATATATAATTAGGATTTTGTTATTTTGCATCAATGCAAAATTAACATGGAGAGATTTGGAGCTATTAAACTGTATTTTCTAGTCTCTAGTCCATTAGTAGATCTTGTTGACCGTTACTTAGACACATAGAGTTACTTCTTTTGTCTCGATAATTGTGTAGTCGGCAAATGTTCCAAGTACTGTTTTTTTTGTTGTTGGGGTATCAGCAGTATAGGGGAGTGGTCACAAGAATTCCAGCCGAAATAGGTTTAAGTGTTGAGGGTCTCCCTCCTTCTGATACTCTAAATTTTCTTTCGAAAAAATATGATTCCAACAGTCATTCCCACAGTAATTGCGCGATAGCAATTTGCTCATTTTGTGAATTAATCTCAAATGTCATACCCGGTGAAAAACCACCAGGAATATTACACGACAGTATTTCTTTTTTTCGAATGCCCTTTCAACAACCGTTGTCACTTTATGTACTTGGTCGATTGTGGAGTCGAAAAATGATAATTAAAATGGAATTAAAACTTTCAAACTTGTATAGTCAACATTATGAACATAAAATTTAATTTGTAATTATGATACATAACACGTTGATACAGCTGTAGTCTTTCTATTGTTTATGTTAACTTAACTTAAAAAATGGAAAAATATTAAAAGTGTAAACAGGTTAAATTATGACCATTGCTGTTATAGTGATTTCGTGAGCTTGAAACATTACATGCACCGTTCATTCAACATTTAGCATTCAGCGATGAATTACTTTTTACCAAGATCTAGCACATCCTTCCAAATCCAAAACGACCCAAAATGATAGATTACGACTAAAATATGATTTAAATAAGGTTTAGTAATGACTTGCTATAGAAATCTGTTTTCGTTACTGAAGAAGAGGTTATTGCATCCGAATTATATTATGTTTAGTTATAATAAAAATATTGGTGGTATTAAAGCATTCAAAAACATATTAATCTTTGTGAAAATTATTTTGGAAAGCAATAAGCCCATTTTGAAAAATAATTGATCGATACTGAGTTAATAATTCTTTAATATCTTAAATTAATATTTAATATCTTAATAAATCAAATTTATGGAAATATAAAAATCATCCGGTGTATTAACGACGGCATTTTGAAGATTATACCCACTTATTATGTTTGACCCGCAATAAAGATTTTTCAGGATACAAACGTAAAATGTATTTATAAAAACGAACTTCCAATTCAAAACAGAAACTACAGACGGGAGATGGAGAAAAAAGAAGATAACGCAAGATAACCCAAATAAAGGTATAAACGAAAGTCTGAAGTTGATGAGCTCAAACGAGTGAGGTTGACAAGTAATAAGAAGACTATCAGAGAACGGACGAGCCGAGATGGGAGGTGGCGGGGGCGACGGGGCATTTGAGTGACAGGGCTCATTGTGGCCCGCTTCGACTGATGGACGGCTGAATGGTTTCGCTAAGACAACAGCGCGGAGTTGCCAAACATCTAACGAACGCAATAAATGCAATTTTTTTCTGTTCCTTAATAGATCGCCCGATTGATTCGCTCAACTTACCACCGTCAGATTGCCAGATCTCCGATGACGAGTACTCACCTGAAAAAAATAAATAAACTATTAGACCCAATTCTATTTTAACCACAAATAGTGTTTTATTATTTAATAACGGCGATAATGAAAACGTGTAACGAAATTGAATAATTATTTTAACAAGATCTGGCAACACCGTTCAACCTAACAAAACAACATCGCGATGTTCTCCTCATCGTCGACAGGTGAAAAGATGAGTGCTTTCCAAGCGGGGGAAAAATTAGCGGCTATTCCTTTGTTTTGTTCGCGATTTCGTTCGGTCAAAATAAGGGAAAAATTCGATGAACATAGGAAAAAATACGTTTTCTTTATAGCATGGATTTATGCAGTTAGTCCGTTTTTAGTTTAAATATATTAAGTCGCAATACATTTGGTTCCATATATTTCTATAGTGTAGGGATTGTGGATTAATGTTTTTAATTTTATCAAATTAATACTGTGTTGTGAAAATTGTGGCAATAATATTTCTTAAGTATTATCAGTCCCAAACTTTTTAAAAAATTTTATATTTACATACGTTTAATACATTTCCGCTGTTAGATATTCAATGGCTCTAAATTATTGACAATTTCGTTTTGTGTTTATACAAAGCTTATAGTCAAAATAAACTATAGATCTATAAAAATAAGTACCCTTTCAGTGCTTATGTGAACCATTTCATTTTGCACTATGTCATCAATAGTAATGTTTCTCACATTTCTGTTTATTAGCATCATTATAATCGTCGGTAATGTCCAATCATCAATTTAAAAATGTCAATATTTGTTGTTACTATTACTTCAGGGTGGGTTTCATGTGTGTTGATCTATGCACAGCTTCTAGCTTTATAGGTTAAAAACAAATTTATTCTTCTTCAGTTTCAAAAGTCCTAATCACATTTTTTAATGTTAATGTTACTGAATGTAATAATGTTAACGTAAGTGAAATAAGTGTTAAAAAAGTAAAAAACCTCAAAACTTATTTATACCCCTATATAAAGTATATTAAAACTGATCAGAACACAATAATATATTATACACTAAGAAATAAGTCACGACTTCCTTTTCGATAAACTTCAAGATCACTTACGATGAACGACGTCCACCTCAAACTATTAAAAAAATTGCCCAAAGCATACACGAGCCCCCTCCAGGTCCCACCGGTGCCGGCCAACCGAACAATACGGTCGCTCGGTGGCAGCGACGCAATTTATACCCCATTGTCTTTCATTTGAGCGCATATTTCTCCTATAAGGCATTCTCCCGATGGCATAAGGTATTCTTTCAGCCTCCGTGTACCGTATCTCACGAGGGCCCCGTATTTATACTGGCGTTCTTTCGCTATCTAACGTCTTATCAAGGCAGGCTTGTCAGGAGCCTTAGCGTTGAGCTACGACCGTACACCTGGTACAATTAGTTCTTGGAAGACAAACTGAGACGCAGTCTATACGATATTTGACAAGATTTTTGCTGGCTGTACGAAATAATTATTTGCAAATAAAATGAAGCTAAAAATATAAGTTGAGAATCAATAGTTTATAGTTATATATAATAACTACTGGTAGAGTCACTTAATATATTTCTAACAATATCAGTCTCATCTTTCTGTTTTAAATATCTTTTTAAACAAACTACTGAGATCAAAAGATAATATGTATAAAAATAGCGGTTGTGTTAACTTAAATGCTTGATTGAGTCCTGAATTACTATTCTCTCATTCCAATAATAAGTATTCTCAGAAATTCAAAATTGTTTTGTTTTCAATGTTCCTTCTTCTACTCAATTGTTGTTAAAGAAATTGAATGTTAGTGAAACTCAGTTATCTATATTGTATGCAAGAGGTGTTATTCTGTAGTAAAACTTTTTTGCATTTTATTAGAGTTTCGCATAAAAGACCATTCTCAACATTTATACCTATTTCGACTGGAGTTCTACATATTATGATGTCGACAAAAGTGACATAAGAGCTATAAAAAAAGTATACAGGCATTATAACTGGAAAATACAGCTTAATGCAATACAATATAATATAAATCTGTCAATGCCAATTTTTGTCGATTTTTGCAATATTACTCAAGCAGAATCAGCGAAATATTTCGATATACATTTTGATACGATGGTTACTAAATCATAGAAACGTGTAAACAATAAACTTACCGGACAATCTGCATAAGGGATATTCCCAATTTTAGTTAAGTAGTCTAATTTAATTTTTATTTGGGAAATACTTAGTTTATCTATAACAATAATAATAAGTTAATTTGTAAATTGAGATTGCATATCGAATATACGATGTCATAATAAAATCCCAGTTCCTTGGGTTGATAATTATATGATAAATTGTTTTAATAATTTTTTTTCTTTATCATTAATGCTTCGAATCAGTCGTGCTACAATTTAGGTGGACTAAAAATAAAATTTGATTTTTCAGTATTAAAATAGTAATAAATTAAAAAATTATGTTTATTTTAATATGTATCTAAGAATAAGACACAAAATTACACATAGTATATATAGCAAATTATTGATGATTTATCATAGCAAAAGCAAAAACGTGTAACATAAAACTAAATTAATAAGAACTAGTATGGCGTTTTAATATGCACCAGACGTTTTCGAAGTCGAGAATACAGTCGAAGCAAACATGCAAATGGGCCGAAGAGGTTCGTTTTCCAACATCTCGAAAACGCGCAGCCGGAAGCATTCGACACCTGTTAGGCAAACAACGATCCTCGATGCTGATCAGCCAGTCAACCGTTCTGAAGTTCCAATTAATCTTCTTTTGGAGTTGCATTGATAACGGTCACACAACAGCATATAATTGGCTCGATTTTGCATACGTCTCGATGGCAGATTATTTATTAATAAAGCGAAGGTTATTCAGTTCATTTCTTTGCTTCAATCACTCGCCTTTTTGCACAACGATAATTACCGTTAGACTAATCGGAGCAATCGATATGGTTTATTAATTTTTAATATAGGAGGTAGATCTTAACAAGGTAGCAGAATTGCAAAAAAATCTTAAATGCTAAATAATATATTTTTATTTATTTTTACAAATGGCTATTTCTAATGCGATATTATCATATGTGATTGAATCATGTATAAAAATATGTTATTAACATAAAGTTATATAAACGCCAACAAAAACAAAACTGGCAATATAGTAAAACACTGAGGGTTCTATTATCATTTCTTCTAATTAATATATAAAGGTGAAACAAAAATTAGACTAAAAAACCTTGATATATCAAGATAGAGTTACACATATATAGCATATATACGTCATATCAGAAGATAAAACTAGTCAATTTTTTTTTTAGATGATTACCTACATGTATTTTGATCAGCAATATCTATTGTGTGTGAAGTTTATCTAAGTGTTGTAAATTCAATGCTTTTGATGTTTCTCTACTTTAAATAAGTTTTTATTAGGTATTATTAAGTTATTCTCTGTATATAAACGCTCAAAAATGCCTTTTCGACATTCATTATTTTCGCTGCGAAGCCCATCAAATACTTGTAAAAATGTATGGTGATGCTGCTGCGTCATATCCCAATGATTGGTTTTAGTTTCAACAATTTAATATGTATTATTTTGTCATTGAATACCAACAACTCAAAAAGATGAATCAACTCATTCTAGAGGTTTACTTTCAATAGGAAAGGTCCAGGAAAGATGGAACTCATTGAAAATGTCATTTCGAATCGTTTTAACATTGCGGTTTAGTTGTTTGCTAGGCAAAAAAGAAAAGTATTTTAGGGAACTGAACAAAAGCAACTTAACACAAGCAAACATTACTTAAAATATAGTGAACAATATTTTAAGCAATTAATGTGTTTGTTGTTACAATAACTATTAACTTTAGTAAACAGCAGTATAGTAGACAATAAAATATAATATAAATAATGTTATGCCTTACAAATAGGTAGCACAACATATAAATTGACAATAATTGTCTACAGTTAATATATTTAAATAAATTAATTTTGAATAATATTAATCTAACACACATTTTTATCGCAAAATATATTCAAATTTAAAATTAACATAGCATTAATTCAACATATTGCTTTAGGAAATATGTACATGTTTGCTAATATTTATCGCTGTTTATTATGTTTATTATAATCAATAATAGATAGGAAATAATAGATTGAATGACTGTAATAAAGAATCACAAAAATATTTATTTACAATAAGAACATACTATAGAGAGATTATCAAATATACATTTATTTTAAAATTAAAAGTGGGACTTCTAAGATTTTATCAGAAATATAAACATTTCAAAATTCGCCATGTTAAGTCTAACACCAATCAGAAGCGTTAGAAAACATTGACGTCACTTACCGTTTTCTAACCATCATATCCGCATTCAAATATTTTACAGCGAAAAAATTGCTTTGAGCGTTCGTTTGGAAAAAAAGATAAATGAAAAAATTGAACTGGGATTTATCAAGGCAAATAATCTATATTTGCAACCAAGAGATGGATAGATAATGACTGCACTGTGTGACTATAACTGAAATATTATTTTTAAAAAGAATACGAGAACTCTTACATAATTAAGTGAGTATAACTAATCACACTAACCATGAAATTGTTGAATATGAACATGAAAGAACTGAAAGTAAAATTACTATCAGAATAACACTTGACAAGAAAATTAATAAATGCAGGTAATAACTCTAAAGAGTACCCAATAATGGCACATTTGCCACTTGGGGACTGTGTCATTATTGAAAGCAAGTGACTTAAATTTACTAAGATAAATCTAAATTGTATCGATGACAAACCCACTGAAAAATTTTACTATGATACTTTGAAGATACAGATGCAAATGTTTTTGACAGGGTTACCATAATAATTATATTACATAGTTTATAGTAACTACAACACAAAAAAAGGTTAAGATTATATTCAATTAAAGGACGGTTCGATTTTCTTGAAATTTTAACAGCTCCGTGAAATAGAAAGGTGTATACGATTTTGTACTAAGTTACCTTGTAAAATTTGGGTAAATAAAATGCGTAAAATTTAATTTCGCAGTTTATTATAATAATGGTGATATAATTTTATAAGAATGTGCAACTACAATACTTCATCAAGTGCTTTACGAAATCCATGTAAATACACTAAAGCATGTTTAAGCTTTAACATAATGGATTCTCCTATGAATTCTTAAACTAGATCCCTGCTTAGTTTCTTTTACTTTACTTGACATCAGTGACAATATTTAGGTTCATAAATGGTTTGTACGTAATTACTGTGTAAGTTTATAAAATCACGATGTTTAATCAAATACATGTACATGAAACCAGATATTTGATATTGACTTTTCGTAATCTAAACGTGATGGGAATTGATTGACACTTGTTGAAGGCTTGGATTTAATTAATATATTTCTTTATATTTTGAGAATACATGGTGGTTCAGTAGCGAACTATCTAGTTAGCATTCCAAACTTGTAGAAACATATACTGACTTCATGCACACTTGTACTAGTAAACCAGCTCATTATATTAAATAACGTTCTATATTATTTAGCAACTGAAAAAAGAAGAACATTATTTGGACTTACATATACAATGAACTAAACAAATGACCCTAACTCAAATATTATCAACAGTGTTATTTCGTTCGATATTAGATTAATTATATTTTAGACATAATTAAAGGTACTTCAAATAGTAACACAAACATTAGGGGCCCCCGCACCATCGATACACATTAAAATGTCCCATTGTAACATAAAATTATTAAAATAGTATATAAATAAGACCTGTACTCATGCTTACCCGTCTAGTGTGACCAAAACAATTACGTCACCAGCTCGCAGACCTGAAGCATTTTAGAGTGCATTTAAAATTTCACTACTTCAAACGTCAAGTTTATTTTCAAAGCCATTTTTAATAAATACGTAGAATTGTCTTAAACTATATAGTCAAAAATAGTCATCTCACATCAGCCTAATTAGATGATTAAAAATAAATGTTTAAAAGTAAACATGTAATTACTGCAAAAATGTGACGGTATTAGTTGGTGGAATCTTTATCTTAAGACCATACAAATCGTAGTCAAAGCGGAGTCCAAACACGAAAAAAAAACGGCACGGAAGAGTTGTCGTAAATCGCGAAGTCGATTCGCCAAGCTGCGCGGTCGGTCCTAAAACCGTCACGGGCAACAGCTCTAAAACAGATGTAAACAATTACGGCAGCAGTAAATTAAGAATTATTTACAATCCATAAAGAACAATGAAGCCGAATCCGAAACGTCTGCTGGAAGAAGGTCGGTGTTATTTACACTGCGCGCTAGCGGCGCTTCCGAACGTCAGATAAATCGTGAATAAATAACGAACAACAAACGAACGCGCGTATTTATTAGCCGTAAAAAGGGTGGGGTTAAAGGGGTGCAAACTAATACTAGAAAATGGGCAACCATCCCTTTTTATCGAGTATCCAATTTAAGATCATATCAAGAAAGTTTTGTTTTGTTGATCATACTAAATACAGAAAATTAAAATATAAATATCACTTTAAAAAAATTTAAATAACATATTAAGAAATAATCCATCGATCCTATTATCTATACATTAAAGAAACGAATATTGATATTTATTGAATAAAAAAGATAACTCATTAAGTCTTAAATTCAATGAAACTTTTTAGATCATTTGGGATGTACCAATTTTTTCATTGTTCACAGTCTTGTACTTTTATTCCCATTTTTGTTCTATCCTTCACATTACGTGATGTTTCTAACTTTATTTTACCTAACTCCCCTATTCCTATCTCCTACAAATGCGCACTAACATTTTTTGAGTATTACTTACGACTCGATATATTGTCACGTAACATACTTCATAACCTAATAATTACTTTGATTTTATCGCATGCTAAGCTTTATTACTGTTACCATTGGTTTTGACTAAGACTCTTTACCAATACTTTGAGATGCATTATCCTAGTTATGTTTATAACCTTGACATTATATTGTTTGATGCTTAATCAATACATAAGATGCACGAAATACATTTAGTTACGCTTCACTATAATTTATCGAAAAGATCCTTTTTGGGACTGAGGTTAAATTGTTCATATTCTCACATGAGTATTTTCATGTCAGCATGGCAGTTGAAGCCGTGTAAATCCTTATTGGTACCAAGTTAATTGTTGAATAGTCAATCTTAACAACATATTCTTATTTCTTATTACGAAAGTATTTTTTAACACCACATTAAACGGAAAACTGAGCAAATCAGACCCAAAAGACCCTACTTAGTTACAAGTTACATATATAATTATAAGATACTCCCAATTTGATATAAGATGATAGAGATTCGCTTATCAGTCAATTATACAGCCTATTTGGACCTACAATAGGAGTGCAAATATAGAAAAAATATTTTACAAACCTTATTTTGCATTGCTATTGAAGCCACATTGTAAAATGTACAAAAAGGTTTACTGAAGCCCATAATTTACATATTTTTTCGTCGTATTGTACTATTGTTATATGTGCAGATAATGTTAATTGTTTATTTTTTCATAACCTATTATTTTAATTAAAATACCAGCAATTGTAAGGGTGAAACACTATCCATTAAAACAAACTTGCATTCAATATTGTTTGTAGTGTTCATATTAATTTATCAAGTAAGCCAGGTATGCAAAACAATTATTTTTTCGCGCTTGATCCACACACTTTCAAAACTCGATCAATCACCGCTCACTTCACTGCTTAAAAGTCTCTTCTGATCAATCATCCGCTATCTGACAATCACTCCAGTTCGACTAGTGCGCCGATCATTCCAATCCCTGATCGCCTTACCGATATCAAGACGATATTTTTTGACTTTAGAACGTAACGCCACGCTCTTCGCTGTAATTAATCGAATCTACAGTCTAACCGACGCAAACTTTTAAGTTTGAGAATAGGCCTCCCGAAGCTTTTTTTCTCGGGGCTCATTCATCTTCTCGTGCGTCGACAGTTCGGCCAGTCATGACGATGATGTGGAGACAAGAGCTGTCACAATGCGATACTAACCCGGTACGTCAATCATCGATAAATTTCGTCGGTCGGTCGTTGTGTTTTTTTTTCGGTGTGGGTTGGTTTTGGGTTGGGTGGCCGTTGATAGGCTTCAATATTCCTTTCAGCAATTTACATCGTATTGATATCGCCTCATCAAAGTAATAAACTATATAGAAAATATAGATAAATTATTTTTAGTTATATTAAATAACTTCTAAAATGTACAACAACAAAATAAAACAGTTATATTAATAACAAAATCTGAAGGATTTAAATACAGATTACATATTAAACAAACTGGGATTAAATATTTTGGGAATATTTAAACTTGAATCCATCTATTAATAAACAATTATATCTTATTTTGACACGTATAAATTATGTTGACTATATTCTATATACATAAATGTAATTATAATTAATAAAACTTAATTGATACCAAAAACAACAATTCGAATGCCGTAGATTTGATTTTTATGATTTGGTAGGATTATGAACCCAATGCAAAAAAATCAATAAATAGATATATCTAGAACGTCAAAAATATTATTGTCAGAAATATTTGGCTATGTATTTCCTAAGTAGCCTGTAGTGATAAAATTATTGTTGTAGTGAGAAAGAAATTTTGTACGAGAATAATTAATAAAAACATATAAACGGTTAATTAAGAGTAACATGAGTTACATTTGTCCTTGTGTCATCTGTATGTGTTTACCAACTACTATATATCTAGACTGGACCTACTGTTTAATGTCGGCTCCGAACTACGGCCCTCGACATTAAGATTACTGACTGGCGAGTGCCCAACTTAGGAATCATCCTAGAAAAGATCCGGTCTTACCCACCGTGGTTACTAGCGTGCCTGGGATCATTTTCCTTGTCGAATTTTGCACTCTTGCCTTTTGAACAAATACAAATATAAATTTACGACGATGCCCCAATAGGATTCAAACCCACGATTATCACAACAGTAGCAGGACCATTTAGTCGGCTAGACAACTGCGCAAGCCGGCTATACGTATTATCACTAGTATAGTAAAATTTTATTACTGAAAAAACCAGTGCTACTTGGGGTGGGCCATGGGACAAAAACACTATAACATCACTGTTCATAATTAAGTCAATTAAACAATATGGTGAAGAACTGTCAGCACAAAGGCTAGCAATATATAGAGAATATTGATTCAAATCTGCTTGTTAAAAAAATTCAACAATAATACCGTATCGATTAATTGAACCAATGTTTTATAAAATATGGCAAATCTTATTATTAAGCTTATATTACAACAGATCTTGAAACGATGTGAACTGTAGATATTTATAGTACTTTTTGATGTTGGCAACAAGTACGATGACAAATAATTAAGAATTTAGTGGTTCAATATGTTCAACAAAGTGTCACTCTCAACTGATGCAAATCGATTGCTTTAAAAATAAATATCTAGCCAACCCAGGGGAGAAAATGCATTCATCGTATATAAACTTTTTCACTGTATATCAAATAAGTTTTTTCTAGAGATAAAATTTATCATAAATAAGTATATTTTGCAGCAGTACATTATAACTGAAGTTCTGTTTACTCGAAATTGTCTATAATAAACCAAGATATTTTAAACAACATAAAATCTGCTCAATAATAACACGTCACAGATAAATTATTCCCCATCAGTTTAATGAACAGAAATTATCTATTTAATAACACATAATAAAGTTCACTAAATTGTTTATGATATATTTTTCCTACACAGATACATCATGGTGTCGGTATAAATGATGTTAGACATAAGGCTTTACAGCAAATATTTGCAAATATATCGTTATAAAATATTCTCAAGTATATAAAGTCTATTACGATTGCTTATTGTAAACACTTAAATTACCGAGCACCATAAAATATAATGCCTAGGATATTGACTGTTAAATAGGTTAAATTATATTCGAATAAAACTGAATTTGCTACTGCAAAAGTGGTTATGGCGTACTTAGAATAAAACGTTTATTCACGGGTTTAGGTAAACACTGCAAAGGGTGATATTAAAACATTAGAACAAAACGTTAATTTCTTGCTTTAGTCAGTGGTCAAGGCGACATTACGGTTATCCTACTATTGCGATAGCCGCGGGTTCGAATGGTGCTGGATCCGCACTTTATGCTTGTGATTGTAATTGTAAATGTCTTTATTAGAAACAGTAGAAAATGCTACAAGGAATAACCACCCCAGTCACAGCAGTAATCAGGCTGGGTAAGACATGATGTCTTCTGGGATGGTCTCTAAGTTGGTCAGTCGCCAGTTGGCAGGCTTAATGCTAATGACCGTGGTTCGGGGCCCACGTCAAACAGTAGGTCTAGGCCAGATAAACCCTCGTTGATTGCTTGATATTTATATTAATATGCACATACAATAAGATTAAGAAGTTGAAGAAGACTGAATGTTGATTTTTTAGAGTTGTTTTAGATTTGCAAATTATCGTTTGCTTCAAAACTACTGGTCAAATATGGACCAAATTTTAATATTAGCTTAATAAATCATTGAATACAATAAATATTATCAATGATTATAAAGTATTATTAATACAAATATTTTCTCTTGTACCTCCACTGTATATATTACATGTCAATCGAAAAATATATGGTTGCCCTTTAACACGAAAATCAACTTTTGTCTGCTGTTCACGTAAAACAGAGAGAACCCTTTTGAATAATTATTTAGATTTGTAATCTGTAATTTACCGAGTTGAATTGTAGCAGAAAACCCAAAGAATGTCTTAAAGGTGTTTGTTACTTTCTGGACAAGATAACTCGTAAATAGTATGAAGACCTTCCTTAATTAGAAATTGGTATACTGTTGCAAATTGTGCAAAATGACTAGTGGAGCAGATTGATAATTGATTAAATTAGCCTGAAATTGATGGTGGAAATTCCTTTTATGACGTTTCAGTTATTGTGTCTGTGAATTCAGAGCCACTAGTGGCAAATCATGGAATATTAAACGTCATTCTCAACATCTTATTTCGAAATTCATGTAGTTCTTTTATCATAGTCAGGTTGAGGCGTTTCCTATATACCATATTTGCAAGCCACGTAGATTATAATTGATACTTAAAGTGCTACTTGATATACACAAGAGCGGTACTGTCAATACGCAAGTTACAGTTTACAGTGGCTTACTGGTTTTGATCTGAACATCTTAGACGGTGTTTGGTGTGTAAAGTTTTGTAGCCTTTTTTACAAAATTATTTATTTGGTGTAAATTTTTTTTTTGTAAATTAATTTGAAATTCCCCTCTTGAGACTTTGAAAACTCCCCATTGCTCATATTTAGCATTTTGACTGCTCTTATAAAAGGTGGTATTTACTGTTTCAACTGTATATATTTTATAGACTACAGAAACAGTTTAAGTTGCTATAGCCACCAAATATCTATATATTGACTTTTTAGTGAAATTGTTAAAAATAATATAGGCAAAAAAATAGTTTTCATAAATGTAATAAAGGTCAAACATAAAATTAGAAAAAGATAAATTAACACTAATTCGAGTACGCCACTGGACCATTGTCTATTGAACACGATGTCATTCGCTTTGGATAACAACAGCTGACTACCCGCACCTGTTCGGCTTTCCATCAAGTCTCCGGCCATTTTTCTTTTTCGAATTATGAAAGCTAATTAAACATAGTTTCCTGGCGAACCAGCGTTTTCCATTAGGGCCGATCGAGACTAATCGCTGACGATCAGTTTTAACCGGTCATTGTTGTCACCGTTCTAATTCTGTACGAGTTGCATTCGGGACCTTCTCGATTTTTTTCCAAATATTTAATTCATTCAAAACTATGGATATTACGAATCGATGATAGACGCGATGCTAATGATTTAGTAATTATAATTTATAATATTAACAGAAATTCAAACGGTTAATGCAAATGCATTATAAAACCGAAGTGCAAAAGAAATTGAGGTTACATGCGCAGTAAGATACATGATATTTATTACAATATATGTTAACACTCGACTTTATGACTAAACATATATGTTTACATAAACAGGACATTAGTCAGTAGTTTATTTTCGCATAAATGTTGTTTTTCACTCAGGAAAGCCATTAATGCCACAAAACATCCTTTGAATTAAAGATATAACGAAGCACAATTTCCTTATATATAAACAAATTGAAATAAAACATTTCGCAGCTATGAAATATGATCTATAGTGGAATACAATGGGTCAGTTTACAAGATTTTGAATTGACTGTATTATCTTTATTATAATAAGAAATTTTATTATATCAATTTATTTACGATATATCAGAAGTGTGTAGATTAGATATCGATATATCGATTTTTTACGAAAAAAATATCGATATTTATTTGGCCGATATATCGATATTTTTTATCGATATAGTTTTAGCCGATATTTTTTCAAAATAAATTAAATACAATATTAAGTCGTGTCTATTAAACTCATGATACTAAGAAAAGCATTCATTTATATCAAAAATAAAATACTGATATTGAGTTTCACATTATCTGAAAAAAATCGGGTGTATCTGCATTGGAGTAAGAAGATATCCAAGGTTTAGATTTAAAACACGAAATCAGGTTACTAAATAACAGCAACGTGCAAGCACTATTGGACAACGACAACGCAGGAAATCAGAAGATTGAAACGAACTTGTATAACAAGTCAATTGAAAATTCCCTGGCCTGACACATAGATGGCGCTTCTAGAATTAAACCCGTATGTTTTTTTTTTGTTAACCCTAACCCTCAAAAGATGCGTGTATAAATTTGACAACTGTCGGATCATTAGTTTGTGAATTATAGCATTTTGAGTGAAGCAACTTTTGTTATTGTGAAAAAAATGGATAAAAAAGAATTTCGCGTGTTGATTTTGCTTTTTGAAAGGAATAAATACAGTTGAAGTAAAAATTTGGCTAAATGCCGAGTTTTCGGACAGTCCAGGAAAATCAACCATCGAGGATTGGTATGTTAAGTCTAGACGTGGTGAAATGAGCACAGAAGTCGGTGAACGTAGTGGACGCCCAAAAGAGGTTGTTACCGAGGAAAACTACTAAAAAATCTACAAAATGATTTTGGATGACCGTAAATTGAAATTGAATGAAATAGCGGACATTTAGAGTCAGTGAGATGTAAGAGATGTAACTGGTTTAACAGTAAGATCATTCATCAGATCATTTTAAAATTGCTCTGATTGTAAATATAACTTTTAAGTTACTATGCAATTAGTAATAATTCCAAACTCAAATGGATAAGAAAGCATTTAATATATATCCAAAATTTTAGTAAAATTTTAATGGAAAATCAACTATTATAACCTTTAAGACCAATGGGATAACGAATTCCGGAATTACATCAACGCCCAGCCATAAATTTTAGTTGAATACTAAAAAGGACCTCTCTGTGGCCGCCACAGAGATGACCAATACAGCTTTAATTACCGAGACGAGTCTTTACCCTCTCCAGGCCAGAAAAAGAAATCGGAAAGGTCCTTTCTCCAACGTCCAAATTTATGAATGTTGGTCCGATAAATCGTCGCGTGAGACCGAAAAAGCGCCCAGCCGGCCCCTCGCCAAGAGGGTATTTTAAGCCGGCTGTCATAATTTGATTTAGAGCTGTCATTATCTTGCGTCACACGACGGATATAGTGCTTTTTGCAGATGTGACGCCTGTACGAAGCATACACTGAGTACCAATAAATTAGCTTCCCCTGACACATTTAGATTTCACTGCAGCGACGTTATATAGAATAAGGTTTCGGACGTAAATCACGCTACGTTTGACGTTATAAAGTGCGCCGTTGCTTCTTTTCCCGGCCGGTCGGTCTGGGGGGCTACGGGGGCCTCCCGACAAGTCATCACTTTTAACGTCAACCAGCAGGGCATTTTATCAATCCTGATCTATAAAAAAAATCAACCCCTGCTAAACCAGTTACATCTCATTTTTTACTTGCATCGTGTTCTGAAATAATTTTAACACTGACATAACACAAAATATTAATTGATATTATTTTAACGAATCTTTAAATAGCCCAACTAGAATATAATTAAGCCCTCCAGTTAGTTACCAATCTTTCTAAAATCAGCAATTTTATAATATTATCAAGTCACAATATATTTTATCGATTTTATGTTTCTTATTAATTTAATGAAACACTTAATTTCTTATTTCAAGTTCAAGTAATTTTGTTCTAACCTAAATAAACAAAATTCAGCTTTTGAAGGGCGTCTCCTTTATTTCTGACTTATTTTAGCTACTTCAACTTTTAATAGGCGACACTTCCTTCTATTAAATGAAAGGGATAGCATGAAAATTTCAATAAGTAATATTTGGTAGTAACATATAAAAATAAAATTGAGCTATTATATCTTGAATAATGTCAATCGCTCTATATATCATATTGTGTAAAGAACATGAATACAAAAATAAGTATTTTTAAATATTTCCTGTAACTCTTACATGAAACTAGTAATTAATTTGGTATTTGCTTTAAGAACATATTCAAACTTTTCATAGTTAAATTAAATATTATACAATAATATTAAATTAATAAAGGCACAACAAGTTGCGTGCACAATGGATTCCCAAATTTAAAACGATTAAGAGGATTTATTTTATGCATGCTTTTATTGCTCATCCTCGTTATTTTTTTATGAACTTTTTTAATCGGACTTGGAGTGTGTAATTTGCCATTTAAGATCGGGATTACGACAATGAACCCAAAGGATCGGTCAAGGGCCTTTATACAATTCTGGGCAAGATAATTCGATAAGGGCATGAACATATTTTTTAATTACTTATCGGAGTACTATTACAAATTATAACTAATGACATTACGATAGTAGAGCGGAATCAAAAGGTCTTTTTGATACTGAAAATTTCTTTGATAGACTTTTCCCGAGTGTTTCTCGATGTGTTTGGTTGGTGCTAACATGACATGGGGTATAATCTTCCCCACTCTATTATATTTTATTTTATTTATATTATATTTTATATAAGTGAGATGATATTTGAGATACCAGGACACAATGATACAAAAGTACGTTAATTTAGACTGATTATTCACTTGAAATACACATAACTGATATTGTTCCCTAACCATATATTTAATCAGACAATCTTAAATTGTGATGAAATAAAGTCCGAGATCTACATAGCGGGAATTTCTTCAACTATTATAATAAATTAGTTACAGTAACGGAACGTTTACTGAAGAAAATGTATAGCTTAGATTTTTGCGGATCAATTTGAAAATTTCATAACTTGAAACTTCGATTTTAGCAACTTCTCTCACTAGGTCTTTCGCTATATTACTGAATCAAGTTTATATCCTGAAAAGAAGGGCTAGTACGTTTCTTCAATTGCATTTAGTTTCTTCAAAAGTATGATGATTAAAAACATCATGATTGAAAACCTGTGTTTAGATAACACTCGCACAGCCAGTGAATTAAAATACTATTTGTTTTAACATCCAGTTAATTCGCCAAATATTTCCGTTTCATTTCTCAGAACATTTAAAATATTTTTAAATGAATAAGAAATAACTGAAAACAAACGAAACTAATCTATACATAGACTTGAATAACATTCGAAATATTAATGCTTGCTAATTCACTGTATATTAATTTAAATCACCCTAACATACTAACGGAAGAACTATTTACGCAGAAGACATATGATAAAATAATTAATGATATAATCTTATGAATTAAAAAGGGGCTATATGAAAAAATTATCCAAACAATATGTTTTCATGATCAAACGTATCATTCAAGGGACAACAAATAAAGTAGAATCAGGTTAGACAAAAAGCAAAAAAGATCCAAGAACTGTACTGATTAATCGGAAGATACTCCCAACAAGATCAAAGAGATTGGTCTAACAGTCAATTAATGAGTCTATTTGAACATATGAGGTGCAAATATAGTGTTGCGTTAAGACATCAAATCAACAAAGTAATCCTAGGCTGACAAAATTAAGTTCTTTGACTAATTACCAAAGCTTACTGTTATGTAAACAATAAAAACCGCATGATGACTTCGAAATTGAATTGTTAAAAAGTTATATAAAATTTCGGTTTAAAACCTGAAAAAACGTTACTAAATGGAAGCAATACAGCTACTGGACAACGTACTACAGATCAGAAGTCTGAAGCGCCTGATCACCTCTTCATTCGTCGAAAATTTCTTCCCAGCGAGCATTCTTTTGAGATGCGAGAACAGGAAATAGTCGCTGGGGTCAGATCTGGAGAATACGGCGAATGAGGAAGCAATTCGATTCGTTTTCACTGACTTATGACACGGTGCATTGTCTTGGTGAAGCAGCACTTTCTTTTTCTTCAAATGCGGCCGTTTTTCGGCGATTTCGTCTTTCAGACGATCCAATAACGCTATGTAAAAAATTGGAAACAATGATGTATATGAAATATCGCTGTTGAAGGTCCTTCTATTTTCAATGAATGAATGAATGAAAATTATTCCATGCTCATCCTAAAATACAGACGCAATAAACTTGCCAGCCGACTGTTGCGTTTTTCCACGCTTTAGAGCGGGTTCATCATGTGCAGTCCACTCGGATGACTGTCGATTGGACTTCGGAGTGAAATAATGGAATCATATTTCATCCATTATCACATATCGATGCAAAAAATCGGGTTTATTACACTTGATCATCTTCAAACACTGCTCCGAATCATCAACTTGTCGTTGTTATTGATCAAAAGTGAGCTCGCGCGGCACCCACTTTGCACAGAGCTATCTCATACTCAAATATCCGTTAATGATATAACGTACACGTTCAGTTGATATCTTTAGAGCGTTTGCTATTATATGCAATTTCAATTTACGGTCATTCAAAATTATTTTGTGGATTTTTTAAATGCTTTTGTCGATAACAACCTCTTTTGGGTCCACTGCGTTCACCGTCTTCGGTGATCATTTCACCACGTCTAAACTTAGCCCACCAATCCTTGATGATTGATTCTCCTGTGACAGTATCCGGAAACTCGGCATCAAGCCAAATTTTTGCTTCAACTGTATTTTTTTCCCTTCAAAAAGCAATATTTTATTAACACGTGAAATTCCTTTTTATCCATTTTTTGTCACAATAACAAAAGTTGCTTCACTCAAAATGCTATAATTCACAAACTAATAATCCGACAGCTGTCAAATTTATACACGCATCTTTTGAGGGTTAGGGCTAATTAAAAAATATATATGAATTTAATTGTAGTAGCGCCATCTATGTGTCGGGCCGGGAACTTTTCAATTGACCTGTTATTGACCAACAGAACCATAGAAATACATTACTTTAGATTGTACTGAACATATTTAATATAGGATGTAAACAGATGGATAGTTAATATACAGCGACTGATTTTCCGCAGCGCACTATCCCTAATGAACGTCCTGGGGTAATCCGCCACCCACTCCGTTCTTCTTCGGCCATAGATAAAGGTGGACATCCACATGAGCGGTGGCGGCGGGAAGCGAGAGGCGATCGGTGGGGTCATCCAGGACCGGGCGTTGGAAATCCGCTGAGTGCCCGAAAGTCGTCCGGGCCAATAAATTTCCAAGACACGCGGCAAATACGTAATCAGCATCGGCGGTGGCGCGAGTGCGGCTCGAAAATTAATTCGGCTCACGTTAACGAACGTCAGTAAATTAAAGGAGAGGCCATGCAGAAGGACCGGCGCCGTTTTATTGCAGGCCTCGGCCGCTGCGGTCAGCGCTGACACGCGTGCTGCAACTTGGTCGCTGATTTATTTGTTGTTCTAATTTGCGTTGCCGTTAATTAACGAAATTCGAACGTTGCGCAACCGTTCAGCTTCTAACGCGATACTTCTTTTGCGATTCACGTCTCGCAGGCCACCTCACTAATGAATTCTGGCAGTTGCAGCCAGCAGTCGATACTGCTAACTGAGAATCGCGATGGTGATGAATGCAAGACCGGACTTGCTGGACCTCTAAGGCTTTTAGTTATTATCAGTCAATCACAGTTAATTTAATATTCTTATATATTTGTTAAAACCTACATATAGTTGAAACGTGTTTACCTTTTATTAATTACACAAAAAATAAATAAAATATATGTTTGACGCAACATTATTCTGTATGTGATAAACATATGCCATACTGTAAATATTATTGAGGATTATTATTATAAATTTAACAGATGGTGCGATGGTTTTTGGTAACTCTTAATTTAATTCCAAATTCTTTTATTTTGCCAATTCTACATTTTGGGATTTTAAAGTTATCTTTTTCTCTATATTAACAATTTGTGATTAAGTGTTTTTATACAAATTCACCTTTATTTTGCAGTTAAACCTCATGAAATTATATAATAAATTGCTCGTTTCTGGATACTATATGCTCAATACACGTGGAAAATCTTGACAAATGTACTCCAAGATGCGTACTTGCAGTACTTTGAAATTGATATGGTAAACACCGACAAGCCATGTGGTCAGTGGTCACTTGGTGAAAATATATACTTTTCATTTTCTGTGGCAACGAAAAACTAGAGAGAACAGAAAAATATCCTGACGTACCATCATCCGGATTTTTTCCCACAAAATTTGAATGACGACACATTTCTGATATATATTTTTTTATTCAATAAATGGCCAGTAACGGTTAAAAATTGTAAATAAATGATATTATTGAATATTTCTTAAACTAGAATATATTTTATCCAATCCTTCCATTCATTTATATGAGCCCATAATTAAGCTTATAAACCGTATTTTTATACATTTTAGAGTTTATATTTCACGAATTTTGTTGGAACGAAAACTCTACTTGTCAATCATACGGAATGACGGAACGCAACATACTAGTTTACTACGCAAGGGTTTTAATTAGGACTGGTACTTTACTAGATCTGCACAGGAAAGAAAACAATGCTTACCAGTATATTGGTTCGAGTAATAAAAAGTTTACGTTGGAAAATTATCACTTGGGTTTTTTTGTGGATTAATTTACTATTATTTTCATACTCACTGACTATTATATTTAGTTGATCTTGGAATTTGGTACGTAGGCACCGTATTCAGTATATCGGTTTCAGTAAGGCAACGTCTATAGTGGAAAGGCAAGAGTTATCAGCTCATAATTCAGGCCTCTTGACACTCAAGTGATTAATAACATTCACAGTTTTGCGTATTTGATCACAATACTATTTTAACCTATTATTGATACTGAATTTCGAAGCATTGAAGGCTTTTTCCGAATTTGAATATCCAATAAGACATCACCTTATACAGATATATAATAGTTATAAACATTTTTTAAATTATAGGGACATGTCACTTTTAAATATCTAACCGATAATAGAACGTTACAAAAGGACCAATGATTAAGTTAATTCGAAAATCAGAACTGATTGGAGTATTGAGCATCCTGTATAGTATTTCTAAAACCAGTAGAAAGTATGTTTCTACGCATTAATTTCAAAAGTTATAAAAATAATGGAAATTATAATTATTAAAACATGATAACAAAAGTGTAAAAATGTCTGCAATCCCTTATAAAATACTTCCAAACAACAAAAAATTCTTGCTAAAATCATACCGTAAAAAGTTAATAGTCGATCATAACTCTTCATTAGGTAAATCCAACACTTTTTAGTTCTATTTTATCGAATGCAGAAAGAGTAGTTTTTTTTCAACGTTAATTGAACTGGGTCGAAGACTCGAAACGGAAAAAAGCTTTAACTGCATTATAAATTAAATTAATAAATCAATATCTGAAATTTGCTCATTAGCAATCATACATAAAGCGACATTAATGGCAATTAGATATAAATTATTGCTGAAATTGTTGTCCTATTTTAAAATAGTTTCAATCATGTGAAAACCAAGAGAATTATTTCGAAAAATTTTATTTATTGTGGCCACTCAGGTGTTGCATAAAACAAATATTCTGTAGGTCAACAATATCGTCAAGATAAAAATACGTATATGTTTGAAATTTAGAAGTCGAAACGCACAATGGCACAACAGACAGAATACACACAAACAGTTCAGCTTCAAGTGACTTAACGTAGATTACGACAACGTTTAATCCTGAAACTGATTGACAGGTCCTCTTTACCGCACCTGTCATCTCTAAATCACTTCGAAACGGCTAAATGTCATCCGAAGAAAATCAATTACCGAGCTTCAAACTAGGACTACATTAGCGAACATCCAGGGGCGTACCTGAATGCAATATATCTAAACTGAAAATGAGTACATATGTGATTCCTTGGTAATTTAAATGATTGTTTCGCAATGTGAAACACTGTTTATTAACTTTTATATCTCTCTCTTCAATTTATTTTAGGAATAAACTAAAATTAGCCATAATGAAAGCAAAAAATACATTAAACCAATTTGTAGTATTGTAGAATAAGACTAATCACTAACAATGGCATTGCAACCTTGCATATAATATATTAGAATTTCATTACATAATTCCATGAGATCCAACCGCAAAGTAACATTGAACATACACACAAATTTTAAATAACCTATTCTTAAATTCTTATATAATAATATAGAAAACATTAAAATCCCAAAAAATGGGAAGGTAAAAGAAGGGGGGTAAAAGAAGATGGGAAACAAAAAAAAAATATGAAGAACAAGAAAGCTTAAAAATGGATAAAAAATGCTCGAAAAAATATAATATGGCTGGTAAAATTAAGAAGCATAAAGAAAAGCGCTGCTTGGTAGTTGGCATGACGGTGTAAGGCGACAGGACGGCCCTCCTATAGCTGCGATAGTCGCGGGTTCGAATCCCGCCGAGCCTTGGTTGTAAATATGTACGTGTGATTGTTCTAACTGTGATTAGAAACATGCAAGTAACAAGTCATGAAAATAATCCTACTGGGTAAAACGGGGTATCCTCTAGGATACTCTATAAGTCGATCACTCGTCATTTGCCGGGGTTTATGCCGAGGACCGTGGTTCAGAGCACGCGTTAAGCATTACGTCTGGTTCAGGTAAACCAGAAAAACAAATTTCAGTAGAAACTAGAAGGAAATAATTTACAATTTAGTTTTTAAGGTGGTACATTTATTGCAAGTAATCCACAAGTATGCTACGTAATTAGGTATAAATGTGCTATATTTAAGGTTCAATCAAAATCAGTTAGTTAATTGTAAATTTATTTTGTTTTGGAGATTTTGATGTTGTTATCATAGCCATAGGCTCTCAGGGACCATCCCTCTGAGAGTTGACTTACTGATTTAATTTTTTTTTTTAATATTCAACAAGTCATCGTGCTTTCGTGACTTTTAAGAACATTGATGAAATATATGATACAATTAAACAATTCATAAGTGTGTAATTGAAACCGAAGAAAATACAGCATAAATATATAACAATAAGAGATAATTGTGTAATTGTACATAACAGAATAAAAACTACTATTGGTAGAATAGTAAATACATAAAATTAAAGGGTAAAGAAAAAATTACATAAGGAAATAAAAAACAAAAGCAATACAAAAATCATGAAAATTGTCAGCATTATCAACTAAATAAAGAGAACTGAGTGAACATTTTTCTTAAGAAGCCCAATAAACTGTGTTGTCACCGTTAGAATATTTCTATTTATAATTCTGTATATTATACGTAGATTTAAAGAAAATAAGTTAAATTCAATGGTTGAGAAGGCACTAAACGCATGTAGAGCCTATTTTAAGTCTAGTCTAGTTATTAGAATATGATTCAGGATGATGGCAAGAAACTGAGAGGATAGGTCAAAGGCGTTTGTTGATTTCTGGACAAAATTAACTGGGAAATTATAGGAATGCCTTCTTAATAACATATGGGCATAATGTTGCAGAGTGTGCAATGAGTTTACAAGCACAACTTCCGCCACTACAATTTCTCGATGTATTTGGTTGTTTCTGGCATACGATGAGGCATTCAGAATGATTTTTGTATATTATTTAGTTTAGTGGATTTGAAGAATGGGAACCATTCTTGCAAACCATATTTAAATTGAAAATTCTGATGAGGTGTCAAGGTGAAGACGAATCAGGATATTCATATACATTATTCGAAAAAAAAATTGAATTGATTGATTTGATATGATTGATACTGGTAGTTTTGGATGTAGAGCAATGTTAACAGAAATTGTCTTTGAAGTGAAGAAATTATGATAAAGCGTCAGCGACACAGTCTAAGATGATTCGGGATATTAATATACATTGTATGAAAAGAAACGGAACTAGAGGCAAAAAAATGTTTATTAACCGAATTAATTAATGACGAAATGAATGCGTTAATGAAATTAACAGAAAAAGCAGGCCCAAAATAGCTTCAAACATTGAACAATTGAATAAAACTCCGGTCATAAATTTGAATTAAATATTATTACATTAATAAAGGAAACATATTTAATAGATGGAATAAAAAAAGCAAATATATAAATGATTTAACTTGTCATGATAATTAATTTGACGAATAAAGTTTCGTGTAAGCGTAATTTTTGTCTTGGCTGGAAATAAAATTGAAATAATTTGCAATTATTTTAAATATAAACTTCAATAATGACTACAATATTCTTAGAGGAAATTTTTAATTTAGTAAGACAACATTTTTTTCAGCATCAGCAACCGTATGTAACCAACTGAGTTTTTTTAAACTAGAGGTATCAATAATTCAGTTCGAATCCTACTGGATAACGGAAGCTTTTATGGTCAATTATAGAATTCGACATAGATGGGTGAGATCAGATGTCTTCAGAGAGAATCCCTGATTGTTAGTTGGTTATTAGATAGTCAGAAGAATAAGGACCGTTTTTCGAAGCTCACCTAAAAAAGCAACATTTTCTAAATTATTTTTTAATTAATTCTCAATTAACTTAAAGTATCTCCAGAAAGTTCACCAATTAAATAAAAGTCCGGTGATAAATTTAAATCAAATATTATTATATCAATTAACGAAATGTATTTAATAGACACAGTAGAAAAAAATATAGATTTATGAATGTTTCAACCTGTCATGATAATTATTTTGACGAATAACGTTTCATGTAAGCGCGATTTTTGTCTTGGCTCGAAATAAAACGGAATCGTAAAAATTGAAGTGAACCAACATGAAACGTGTTTCCTTTAAGTTGCAAAATAGCATGTAATGTATAATAATGTGTAAATAAGTGAAGGTCGCCGCCGCTGAGCTGAACAGTAATCCCGGACGAACAACAAATAATTTTAACACTTGTCACGCTGCTAGACGATTTATGTGAATTGTGTTTGATGCATGGCACAGATCGCCACACACTATTATATTAATAGACCTTTGAGTGCCCAGACATGTTTCACGCAGCCAGTGAGACCATTTAAAAGTATTTTCGTCCGTCGACTCGGGTATTCTAATGGGTAGTATCGTACAGTTTACGGAGGAAACGAACACGCTCTTGTATTATCCGGAGCGGATCCTTTCAGGAAGACATGACGTCACTTCCAAGAGCCATAAATCTGCCAGGAACAATATTGATATCACGTCCGTCCATGTTATGACTCATCAAAGCACCGAAACGTGACATCGGACACAGGGTGTTGATTGCTGGAGGTCTTCCTGGTCGCGCAATTGTTTAGTATGTTGCTCGCCATTCCGTGCTTATAGACTTGTCTAGACGTTATTGTCATTATAGTTGCTGCTTTAACTGTACACCGTTAGCAAAAGACATACACGTACGTGATTGGCAAATGTATTCATATTTTTTATATAAATAAATAATTCCCACACAACGAGAGGTTGTGTAATCAATCGTCAAGCTCGTTAAATATTAGTACATTATTACAATATTCATTTATATTGTTTCTCGAAACTGATTTTTCCAGTAACATATTAATGCGATCAAATATCAATGTGCCTATTCTTCGAACTGTACAAATGCTAAAATTAGACTCAAGTTGATTTTCTTTAAATGAAAAATTAGTATTGGTTAGCCTTGGATTAGTTGAAATGTATTCTGTAGAAACCGAATTGAAACACCAAGAACGAACTGTCTGTTCAATGGTAGATTACAGAAATCCTATATATAAAATAAATATATAAAAAATGGTCAGATCTTCTTGCCTGAAAGTGAAATGGAATCAACAACCGGTTGAAATCGGGATTGGGGTAAAAAACCCTAAAAAAGGTTTGTTTATTTGTTAATTTCTAGACAACATAACTCGAAAAATATATGAAGATCTTTCAAAGAAAAATTATAAATCGGTATACTGTTGATAATAATATCAATGATCATGCTATCGAATTGTGTAATATGTCTACAATATCAGAGAGCACAGGAAAGAACTTAATTAACTTATTATTAAAAAGTTTCGAAAGTTTCATTTATTATTTTTCAGTGACTGTATTTGTGAATCCAGACGCTCATAGAATCCGCGTTTATAGATGCGATTGGTTGTTCTTGATATCCAGTGGGGGATTCGGAATTATTCTCAATATCTTATTTTGGAATACTTGCAGTATTTTGTCATAGTCAGTTTGATAAAAGGAGAAGATATATAATAATAAGAGAAGAAGAGGTATGGAAAAATTATTATAATTCCCAGATAATTTAATCTGACTATTAATCGGCGGTCAAAGTGAATTCCAAGGTATATATTTTTGTAGCTACAAAATGGTTGGAATATTTCTTAATAGGTAAAGTGGTTTCAGTCAGGGAATATGATAAGTTATTTCTTAAGTTTTTATGGCATTTTAATTTGCAGCTTTCAGTTTCCACCAAGTTGAGTCAGTCATTTGCTTATTATATTTAGCTGATCTTGAAACTTAAGGCTTAACCCTGTGGAGCTCCTGGAACCTTCTAGGAGAATCTGTTAGTTGAAAAACTAGTATTAAAAAAATAACTAAAACTTTGAGTTGATATTATCGGTTTTCGAGAATAAAAAAACAATAGTGCTTTGAATTTACACTATGATACTACACTGAAAATGGATCATGAGTAGTGTTTGGTACGAGACCCAAACTACTCATCGTGGATGTTTTTTTCATTCAGCCATGAGGAATATTTATTTAATGGAGTTTGAATTAATTTAAATTATATTTAATTTCAACCATGGTTCTTTAAGCAAGACACTGATTATCATTAAAGAAAATACACTGAAATTATTTTAAAATTTTTGAAATCTAACTTGCAGTAATGATTACTGATAGTTCTAGGAGGACCAATGTATCAAAATCTTAACTTAGTAATTCAGCATCTGTTATCTTATATATGACATTGTACAGAAAACATCACGAAAGTACGTAATCATCTCAATTATTTTTTAGACTACTGGTTTCAATTAATTCAGTTCGAATCCTAGTTAATGCGAGTTCTTATGTTTAATTACAAAATTCCACAAAAATTACAAGTTTAAAATTACTAGTTACTTGAAAGTCAGAAGAACAAGGACCGTAATTCGAAAGAAAATGTTTGTCAAATTATTACCTTAGTGGCTTTACGCTCTATCCAGTGAGCAATAAGCATGCCTTATATTATATTATATTATATACAGGACATTATATTATATACAGAACATGTAGAAAATAACTTCATCAAGTGATCTCCTGTTTAATATATTATCTTAATTAGTTATTCTTATTCTAAAATCTATATATATATATATATATATATTATATAATCAGATGATTGCTGTTAAATGTTTTAGTCTATTTGGTTCACTGCCACGCCGTACATTTAGCTAATTAGCGAGAACATTAAGGTGTACTAATCTTTTATACTGACTTTTTAAATTAATAATTATTTTAAATTACTTAACGCAAACATACTGGGGATATTATGGGTTCTAGAGGGATATAGTATTGCATCACCTCGTTAGAGACATAGTACAGTACAGATTCCATATGACCAAATAGGTTTGTTAAGTATTGTTTCGTATAGCGATACTTAGTTATCCAATGATAACTTAAATTTTCGTCCGATAACCATTTGATATAGTTTAAGTTTAAGATGTTCTCAATTAAGAGTTACTTCTCAGCTTGGAGAAATTGACGATTATTGATATTCACTGGTGGGAATGTTCTTCTATGCAGAGTGATTGTTACGAGTAGATTTTGTTTCATTTGTTCTAATACGCCATGTCGTCAGCCACAATTGTATTTTATCAAGTTGTATATAGAAATTATTTCATACTATTATAGGTTCTTTGTAAGATGTTAAGATTTCTATGTCATCTGCATTTGTTGCCATAGTTCTGATTTTTGTGACGGGTAAATATACGGGAGTATATAGGAAAAAGGAACATAATATACTTTCATTAATTCTATTGACCAATGCAATATATCGTAAACGAAAATTCAACGAATAACGAAATAAATAAATGCACGTAATTGAGAATATTAAAATAAAAATATGAGAGGGGACTGAAACAATAGGTATTGTTTTATTTCACCCTAGATTATCGAAGGCAGGCCTACAGGAAGAAGGAGGACGGAGGGAGAGGAGGGGGTGATTGCGGAGGGCGTCAAGGGTCGGTCGAAATTTATAGATCAGCGCCCGACTGACGTGCCTTTTAATTATAATACTTTATTGGCCGATAAATCTTTGACCGACCTGCCCCCTTTGAGGGACGGCACTCAATTCGGCACCGAGACGTACTTTATGCGCGAATTATGCATTATGCCGTTCGGGCCGTCGTTCTTTATCTCTCCCTTTTGTGTCGAGCCGCCGCCTCCGTTTGACGGCGGTGGCGGTGGCGGCGGTGACGCGGTCCCGGAGATGTTTTGTGGCTCCGGGGGGACGTATTAAGCGAAATTGGGCCGCTACCGGGCCGGAGATCGACTGGCGGCAGCGAAAATTAGCCGGAAAACGGCGGCGGCATTCCCCCCCTTCACCCTCTTGCCATTGTTTTTGTTTATTGGTATTGCTTGATTTCTGTTGATTGCCGTAGATATGCCTCCGTTGGATGAGGATATTCCCGGACGAACGATGCTCCGAATATAAAGCTACGATTACGGTATCTGTTTCGGCTTATTAGACTTCACGTAATGAAATATTCGATTTTATTTCCTAAGGATTTATTTATCAGCATGAAGATACTCTCGAACAGAGCATCTATACATAAACTGGAATAACAAAATGTATATTATTAAAATCAAATAAATAAATAAACAAAAATGGCTTACTTATACTGTGAATTACTATTGGGGGATTTACAACAGATGACGTAATTTTTGTAATATCACACTAAAAACTTTTGAAATTTTATTCGTGTTAAAATCCTATTTCTTACTTAAATCTATATTATAATGTTTTCATCACCTAATAGAACAAATTGTAGTAGTTTTAGGCCTACATAAACGAATATATGAGGCTAATAAATTAATTTTATGGTATTTCCAACAGATGGTATTTTTGTTTATTAATCCGCATCGGATACATTTGTGAGCAACAAAATGTAACTACTCTATAATTTACTCTGTACAAGTTAATTTCCACAGAGTAAATCGCATCTGAACCGACTTTGTTGGCGCAGTGATGAAGACGACAGGACGGTCCCCCTATTGGTGCGATAGTCGCGGGTTCGAATACTGCGCTGTCGCAAATTCATTGTCCAAAAAGCAATAATGTAAAATCCGATAAGGAAAATGATCCCACTCCCACCAGTAACCAAACTGGGCAAGACGGGATGTCTTTTGAGATCTTCTTCAAGTTGATCAGTCGACAGTCGATAGCCTATACCGAGGACACCGTAGTTCGGAGCAGTAGATCCGGGCTGGAGAAAACCCTAGTTGATTTAAAGAGACTAAAATACTTATAAAAAATCGCATTTGAGGGAAGCTATATTTTTTTATTTCAGTTTGAAGAAGAAGGTGGCTGGAAGTTACCGAATCTGTATGTATTATTTAAACAAGTGAGTGCTGGTTTCGACGTTTTAAAATAGCGATGTTGACATCGTGACAAAGAGCGTTCTGGATAGACGAAATTTGAAGCCGATGATTTGAAGGCATTACTTGATGAAAATATCAATGAGGATTAGTATCGACTGCAACTGATGTGATTTTATTTGAGCAGTCTGGGCTAAAAAGGCTAAAAATTGTCGGAGTATGAGCAAAGACACAATAATGCTATTCTTCAGTATGGAAAACATAGTAGGAAACAGTGGTACTAATACTAGTATATTGGCATTCATGGCTTTTATTCATGGACAGTGTTTGTTCCGATATATGAGTGGTGACCTGCCTAAGCAGCGCTTCACATTTTATGAAGACACAAAAAAATGAGTGGAATCGCCATTGTGGGCTTTGCAGACTTTTGCTTCAAAAGCAAAATGGATGTTTCTACAATTTTTTTCAGTTTTCATACACACTTTTCGATTTTTGAGAAAAATAAGTCTCCCAAAATATTTAAATATTAGATCTACTAGTTAGCCGAAGGGATATTCTAATAATGAATAGTAATTACATGTTCATTGACGTATCATATTTTATGCTCCCATCAAAATGAGATTATAGATTTTATTTTCTTTTTCGGCCACTTACATAAAAAGGCTGTACAATTTTCGAACACAAATACAATGCCCTGTTTTATGATAATATAATGTTGGTTTATATCATGTGGACCTATGAATATTTTTGCATATATATAATAAAATGCATTAAAGACCGTTACTTAAACCAAATTTCAAAAATTTTTGTTGGATTAAAATACATACTGTAGAAAATTATATTAAAGACAACGAAATATAATCTATTCAAAATAGTAGTGACGCACGTCTTCAATATGTGCCTGTCGAAAATCCTTAAATTCGTTTTACAGTCGGACAATATTCTCCTTCTCATTTTATTCTATTTAAAAAGAGATAGAATGCTGTGTGAGAAGTTCGAACGTGTAACCGAAAGAGCCTGCAAAAGTTGTCCGTTTGTCAAATGTCTGCAAAACGTATTATAAATACGAGTTATAAACCGGAACACGTTGCTTCAACGCTTTGTTTTTATAAATTTCAAATCGCGCCAGTTTTTATTAAAAATATATTTTTGCGCTTTGCAGCTACACTGAATATTAGTACGGGTACGGGCATATATCTCAAAAAATAAAAAACAACATAACCTTAAATTAACAGGTGACGAATCAAAATTAGCTTGATGTTAGCTGTATCAGAGATCAAATATAGAAAATGTATAAAAACAGTAAGTGGTTTTTTCAATCGAAAAATAATTTAATACAAATATTTCAGAGGAAATTTTTTCAGTCTGTAAAGTATCTATAAAAAGCCAACAGATATGAAGCTATTTGAGGGATGTAGAATATCCCTGCATACGCTGTTGGATAATACAGGACTAAGTGGTGTAAAGATAACTCACGAAGGGGTTAATGGAACTTTCAGACATTGCCTTTAAAAGAATACAATTTTTAAAAGCATATGACAAAATCAGGGAAGAATTATTATATCAATTTATATATTTAGATAGGACATGAATATTTCAGAATGGTACATTGGGTCACTCAAGGCAAGATGATAATAAATATAGTATAAAGACAACAAAAGTTGATTAGGTTTTATTAGTTCTAACACTTATTAATAATTTATTGCAGACATAGAGTTCTTCACGCTGGAAACAGGAATGACTTTACTCCTGGTACAAAATTAGTATTTTTCCAAAAGTCCAAAAGTGACCACCATGGAGAAATAAAGCATAACTTATTTTTTGCGGTAGTTTGAAAATCAGATTTTAAAAAACTTGGAGAAACCATCAGTTATTGTTATGTATAATGCACCATATGGCTGTAACAAAGGCTGCAATTAAGGAATGGTTTAAAGAACATAAAATAAGTTTCGAAGAAAGCATGTTAAAGAATGAAATATTTGAAATTTTTTATTTTATGTAATTTACTTTTTTAGAAAAAAGCATGTATGGTAGATCAGATTGCTGAACGTTATGGCCACATAGTATTATGTCTTCCTCCTTCACTGCATATTTAAGCCAATTGAGTTGATATGGGGCATAGCAAAAATTGTTAAATAGGTGGATTATGCCTTCGGGGGATACCACTACATAAAAAATACGCCTATAATGCTACCTCTACTAGTATGGAAAAAAGTAATATGTAAATATAATAAAAGAACTCTGACCTCTATATTATTATGGTTCCATAATTAATTATAGTTTTGCTTTCTTCGATAATATATACATTAGATGATACATACATAGATTATTTTATCTGAATTAGAATTTTGTTATATGTCAAAGTCAAAATGTACTAAAACTCAGAGTTGCTGCGGCAACATTGCGACGTTTTGACAGGTCACGTGGGTACACTGCTGTTTTGAATTGACTGTGGATTTGTAAATATATATATATATATATATATATATATATATATATATATATATATATATATATATATATATATATATTGTTTATCATTTAAATAATTTTACCAATTTTTGAACCAATATATATATTAATGGATATAATACAATTAAAACAATATATATAGCTTGTTTAGTGATCATTTTCCTTCGTTCTTCTTGATCTAAAATCAGAGAGATTGATTTATCAGACAATCATAAAGCTAATTTGGACCTATAGGGTGCAAATATGGGGTTGCACTAAAAATTCAAATCAACTAGTTATCCAACGCTGTCGAAACAAAATTCTACGATTAATTACCAATGCTTATCGCTACGTAATCAACGAAGTTATAAAGCCATCTAAGATTTCGCCTTAAAACACGAAATCAGATTAAGAAATTATACTAACGTGGAAGCAATACAACTACTAGACAACGCACAGGATATCAAAAGATTGAAGCGAACCAAACCACACAAACTTATATAAAGTGTATCGCTTTAGTGCAAACTATAGCTTAAGTTATTATAATTTTATAATTGAGGAATACATATTGATATATTTATCGCGCACTCGTCTTGCTTGTAAATTAATCTAAGTACAAATGAAATGTAGTAATAAATTAATTTATAATTAAGATTGTATTAAGCATATCCAATAAAGATTTTATCAAAAAAAAAATTGCCCGCGCAAAAATAATTAAAACAATGTAGAACATTTGTTAGATTCATTCCGAAACTGGAGCATTACAAGCATATTAACCTGGCGGGTGGAGAAGCTGTCTCCACGATCGAGAAGTTGCGAGGTGCGCTGATTGTGGCAATCGTCTGGTGCGCTTTCCCAACGAACGAAAATGGAACGAGGGGAGCCCGCTAACTTCATTAGACGCGTCTAGTCTCGATTATCGCTTCAGCCCGGCTAAACGAAATAAGATTTTTCACATATGGTCGCTGATTCCGGATTGCCGTCGAAAGAACTACACGGAAAATAAGATTTCTCAACGGAAAAATTACCGGAACGAGTGCTCCTAATCTTCCCCGTGCAAATTAATGACCAGACAAGGTCGAAGTGATCTGGAGAGGAACTGAAAGAGGGAGAGAGAGAGAGAGAGAGAGAATGGAAGAAAAAGAAGGTTCCGTTCGAAAATATGAAACTGCCAAAAAAGCACCTTTCCGACTAAATTAACTCGTTGATGGTTATTGATAAATTATAAGACAATAAAGTAAACGCAAACGATTAGCGACTTGTCAGTTGACGACGTATTTACTCATTTTCAAAGTCAAAAATAACGTTGTGTACGTTGGATGCGTCTCGGATGCAGCAAGTGTATACCTTAAGAGTCCCAATGCAATGAAATTATTTTAATTCATTCTCATATTTTGATACAATCTTTAAATTAATGAATTCATGAGAATTAATGAATGAATTAATTCAGAATACATTCATTCATTGGTATTAACAAGCCTAGCACAGACAAAGAAAGAAGAGAAAAAGAGGAATGTAAAGTTGAAAATTTTCTGAAAGTATAAGACCGCTAAAAACCTTAGAAAGTAACCATTTATCCAAACAGATTAAAATTTAAGAATATCATATATTTCCAAACCATTCCATAGCTAAAAATTGGGTCAAAAATTACTAAAGGTTCAGTTAAAAGATGAACACCATGGTTATTAATTGGCAATTAACATAAACAGTATGTCTATTCTTGAAATAAAATTCAAACTCTTTTTAACAAAAACAGCGTTTGGTAGATGTTTCTCAAATATTAAAAAAAAACTTTCTTTAGATTGAATAGACCTTAGAACCGCCTTATTAATCAACAAATATATTTCTGTAAATACAGATGCTTCAGTAACACATTTTTTGGTTTTATTCTATTATTTCAATATTGTCCCAGACATTTGGAAGATGGCGGAAATTATAATGATCCCAAAACCTGGGAAGTCAACAAACGAAATAAAATCCTATAGACCTATATCACTGCTGCCAGTAATATGTAAGCTTTTTGAAAAACTCCTCTTGAAAAGAATAAAACCGATCATAGAGAGAAAAAACCTAATACCAACACACCAGTTTGGGTTTATTAACAAACACTCAACAATTGACCAGGTCCACAGAATAACAGATGTTATTGAAAAAGCCTACGAAAATCAAAAAGTATGCTCAGCTATATTTTTAGATGTAGCACAAGCCTTCGATAAGGTTTGGCGTGAAGGCCTTGTTCATAAACTACAGAAAATGTTACCAAAACAATACACCGAACTATTAAAATCATACATTACAACCAGAATATTTAGGGTCAAACAAGAAGAAGCTTACTCTACAATAAAAGAAGCTAAAGCAGGTGTACCACAAGGAAGTGTACCGCGACCAATGCTTTATCTACTCTACACTTTTGATATATCACAAATGGAAAATATTACCATGGCTAGATTTCCTGATGATACTGCGATTATAGCTGTCGGAGACAATAGTGAAGAAGCCTCACGAATATTCACAACAGGCAAGTGACAATATAAATAATTGGACACAAGCTTGGAAAATAAGAATTAATGAAAGTAAATCTGTACATGTGGAGTTCACCTATAAAGAGACCGTACAAGCACCAATAACACTATCATTCCATATAGCAACAACGCTAAATATCTCGGAATGAATCTCGATGCAAAACTTCGCTGGAAGGAACATATAAAGAAGAAAAGAAAAGAACTGGAATTGAAATATAGGAAAATGTACTGGCTAATTGGAAGAAAACCACAAATATCAGTACATAATAAATTGCTATTATATAAGCAAATATTGAAACCTATATGGACATACGGAGTTCAATTATGGGGATGTAACAATAATAATATGGTAAGAGTAACATTAATAAAATACACATTTTTCAGGACAAAATTCTGAGAGGTATTGTGGGTGCACCCAAAAACTATAGGACTGATTATCTACATCGAGACCTTCAGATACCCACAGTCAGTCAAGAAATCAACAGAATTGCAAGGGGGCACGAGGAAAAACTCCATTCTCATACTAATATGGAAATATTGCAACTTTTGGATACCACCAGAACAGGACACAGACTCAAAAGATACAAACCAAACTCTGATCTTGTGTAGTGTTATGTAGTGAGGTGCATATATTAAAAAATTCAGCAGTGACATGTATAAAAATTATTTCACCAGAGACTGAGTTAGGGCCGATGGGTCCTCCTAGTTATATACCTAGACTTAAGTTAGCATAAAGACAAATTGTAGGTTAGACGGAACGACTAGTAACACTGTATTAATTAAATAATAAAAAAATAAAAAAATAAAAAAATTCAATATTGTTTAAAATTTTAAACGCGGAAGTGACATAGTACATCACTATGGATTGCCCGGATAGTGGATCGGGAAAAGGCAAAGAAAATCAAGGAAAAAGAAGGATATTATTCAAAGGCTGCCGCGCTCGAGTCGCCTTTATTATGAATTTTCGAGCAATTATGGTACCTTATATTATATTATATACAAGTAGTTTTTTTTTAGTTTTTCGAAACTGGAAATTGATTAGAGGGAAAGCGTTTTTAATTTTTCAAAACAGTTCTACAGAAGTAATATCTTCAATCGACTCAAAAATAATAACCTCGTAGTGGCTTTTTGAATTTGAGACATAGACAAAAATCTAAATATTATGAGTAACTCCATTATCTTGATGGCAATAATGTCTTGAGACCAATGGTTTCATGCTCAATACTCAAATTTCTATTTAAATTCATACTGAACGATGTAGTAGAATGAGACAAAGAGAATTGAATTTTTCAAATAACCTGTAACAATTTTTTGAGCGAGGTATATGTGGATGACTAATTAATTCTTAAAAGGCAATATTTAGCAAAAAGAAATAAACATTTTGATGTATACATATTTATTACGATGAAAAATTATCGGAAAATAAACGCATTAATAATCCTTATTAATAATGTATTATTAATCTTTTGTTAATCCTTGCCAATGTCGAAATGAGTGGGGCAAGTACAATAACTTTATTGGTAGACTTAACATGCATCGACCCAAAATACATTTTCACAAGTAAAATTTTGAGAGTGGGCAGAGTACATTGCGTGTCGGAATTATTTATTGTGTTTTATGTATTTCCTTGGTCTGACTATAAATAACGTAATAAATTATTTTGAAATAGCTTTGGCATATCTTAATTTAGTTATTAGTTGATAACAAAGGAAAAAAAAAAAGATTCCGTTTGCTAGAAACCTTCCCATGTAGACGATAAATTGTATGTGTTTTTTGTTATAAGCGGTTTTTATACCATCGCGATGTCGAAATGGGTCATATTAGTGAAACCTTGAAACTCGTCATAAAAAAAAACTACTTTATCGATCCGTTCGCGCAGCGCTGTCACCTGGATATTAACTTGATTGATTGCCACGTATCAATCAAACGTTATTGATGAAATTCCGTGAAAGGTGACTGGCAACGAGGTAGCAACGTTTCAAAACTAATAATATGTACATTTACAAAAACTGTCCATCAATCATAGTGACAATACGAAATGAAAATACTGTTTGCTCTATAAATAGATGCCGTAGATGTAATTTATGACATGTCTACCTGTTCTGCGTACTTTGCCACTGCCGTAATCCCTCCTGAGTGATATTTTGTTTGTATCGAAAATCGGTTTGAAGCGTCACCAGAAATTGTTTAGAATAAAACTCAAAAAAGTCAATGGGTAGAACAAACAAACGCTTTATTTCAGTTGAGGATATATTTTTATTTATAATAGCAACACTATATGAATGAAATGGACCCATTCATATTTGATCGAAAAAATTGTTGGCCTAAAATATCAAATAAATATTATATTTTAAAATATATTAAGCTAAAATAAATAATAACTTTAATGTATAGGAAATTGACATTTAGCACATTAAAACTTTTCAAAAATTTTTTGGATCAATATAACCACAATAACTGTTAAAAGATAAAAAAACATTAATAACTTTCAAGATATTTTATAATGTTTAATCAATAAAACTTTTGAAACTGTTTGAGTTGTACCTTGTAGTATATAGGAAAAATTCTATAAACCGCAACCAATAATTTATGTAACCAAAGTTTAAGATTTCTGACCATAATCTTCCTCAAAAGGCTTATATAAAAATTGTGTCTAGGCAATAAGTGTAAATAAGTCCATTACATAATTTCCTTCGACAATGACGTACATAAGAGCCTGTCAATCATACAATAAAGTCATGAAGCTACTGTAATATTGATATAGGGAAAATATTGCTATATATGTAAACTTATTCCCTTAAGACATTCGATGTAGATTTTCTTTAAATTTATATCTGCGTTTAAGTCCACTTTTATAATACGTATTGATATTTTTAGAAAACCAACATTAATTTGAGATTCTTCTGATTTTGCTTTAGACTGATCATGATTATATTTTGACAGACTATGTGAAATGTCACAGATTAGTGCGAACTTTAAACGTATTATGGAAACTTTTTCAAACCATAAGGTTTATTGGAAATTTTAAGCCAACATAACTTAAGCCATTGCTCATATTCTGATGGATATATGCGACATGGACCACTCAACGTAAGAAGCTGCGCTAAGTATTAAACAATGTTTTGTTGTCCTCCAAACAAAAAATTAATTATTTACACGTACTTCACGCGTAGCTTGTTTCATTCTATTACGATATCGACACTTAATGAAAAATCATATAACATATACTAAATTTAAAGTCGGTTAGGTATATTAAATTATAAACCAAAATAAAAAGAGAGAAAATATACTAAATAGTACTAAACTATAAATAACAGTTACATTATATATCCCTAGTTTATTCGTCTTCCGAAACATTTCTATTAATGAAAACAGGACTGTCGTTCGCAATGCGGCTGTTCCGCCCCTATAATCCGAGACCGCTTCAAAAAGTGCATATCTGGCACATCCAACTTATCGATTGGGATCCAACGAGAGGTAAGTCGCCGTAGACATCTTCGAGAGTGACAGCGTCGTTGTCCGAGTGACGGGCCGGCGTCCCCCCGCCCTCCAACCCTAAGCGCGTCCGCCCCGTCCCACCGCCGCCTGTCCGTCCGCAGATCAATGTCGACGCCGGCTGCAGGGCGCCGTCGAACTGTCACCTGCAGGTCCGACGAAACGATCCCACGTCTCCGATTGATTGAAGCGACACAGACGGGTTATTGGGGGTCACGGCTTCTTATTCGGTTAGTACGAATTAACAACCGATTGTCATTTACAATCGTAATTCATAAAATGACAATTAATTTAATATCCATCAATACAAGTTTAATTTCGCCCCATTAACATTTCTGAATTCGCTTCAGTATCGTTCTTAAGCGTTATTGATCTTAATATGACTGTAGTATATACATCTTTTCGACCCATCCGACGAGGCCAGTTGGAGGTGGATCGCGCAGCGGCTGCCATCCATCTCCATGATCCGGCATCATTTTTAACCGTCATACAGCGCGATGGACAAACACGCGTAAGTGGAGAGGTGTGCTTGAGATAATGGTCACCATAAGTCATGTGTTAATTGTGGTTTTTGCGCGTGGGTGCTAATGCAACAAACTGGCCAGGGTCGGACTAAGGGTTGTGTCAGTTTTTATCTATTTTTAAAACAAAAAGCGCTACTAACTTACAGTAAGTGGCTAAATGATTAGGGACAGCACTTGCACATATTGCATATATTATGTAATTTATAATTTGTTACACTTGCTTGAAAAAATTATATTGTTTTTGAGGGGTTCAGGTATCTTAAATAGGTAATGGTATCATTACTATTGTCTATGTGAAGTGTCAACACACCATATCCGAGACATTTGTCAATTAAATTGCACGCCTTGCAGTATTGTTGTTGTGTTGTCTAGACATATAATTTCTTTACTTTTACCAGACTTTTGATAAGGTAAGTAAACGGAGCATTACTTAATAATAGTTTTGCTATGTTTTGTCTACAAATTTACACATTAGTAATACATTATATAATTATTATTGGGCTCGATGCGATTACCTCAAATTTTCAACTTTTCAGGATGGGTAACGTCTCGTCTTGAACACGTCTCCAACAAGATGCAGAAACATACAAAAAATGTTACTGTACTCCACACATTCCCGGAGAGAGATTGCAGTTACTGCTGGATTTTCAGCTTGTCGTCGGTCGAATTATAATTAAAATTGATACTAAAAAGCTTCTTGAAATTATGGCAAATTCTCGAAAATCGGAAAAGGAGCGTTGCTCATTTGACTACGATGAGATACGGTTGCTGGAAGAGGACGCAGTACGTCAGCAGCCTACCAAAAAAACTACGCCTAATCGATAGCATGAAAAAGGACTTCAATGGGCTAAACAATATCGAAATATGACTGTTGCAAACTGGTGTGGAGTACGTATAAATTTTTTGAACAATAAAATTGGTCAATAACGATTTTCTAGTATCAATTCTATTAATTTACAGGTGTACTTTTCCGACGAATCAATCTTCCAACAAGAACAGATTTACTTTACGCTACTATTAAGAAAAAGTTTATTAAAGACAGACAGTTAACTTTACCATTATATTTATATTTGATAGCATGGATGCAGGTTAATTGAAAAAATAATGGTTACATATTATTTATAAAATATAAAACAAAATAACCTTAGTATAAAGTTAAATAACAGCTTAATTGTATTCAATTAAGTGGTCATATTAACAAAATACAACAATTTTATAAATAAACTCATATTATCAATATAAAAATAAGAATAAAACGTTCCTATTAAAAAATAAAATATATTGTTTTGAAACCTGTTTTAATTTAGTCATTACGAATGTATCGATGCAGTTAATTATGCAATGTCAATTAAATAACCTTAAAATCATTGTATATATAGATCTTGGTAATAAACGCTTTCTCTAATAGAGTAATAGATGATACTTTCTGGGCGACCTTACATGATGCTAATTTTATGATTTTAATGGCAGCATAAATGTAGACTTCAAATAATATTATGTAAGTTAATACATCCAGTGGCATGATGATTGAAACAAATTATTATTAAACTACATCTTTCGTTTGTTTGCATTGCAAAAAAACGCATTACATCATCGTATTAAAATATATGACTATATTATGAACCATAACAAAACGTGATATATTAAATTACGGATTGACCCATTAACCCACCAACGTTGCAATAACTAGATATTTTTATACGAAAAATACATTCGTTTATAAATTATTTTGCCTAGATCTTGCTGTAAATTAGTGTATAAATAAATTGGAATCATACAGATTGAAGAAATTTCATCACAATTGGGTATCAGCTATGGAAGTGTTCAATTCATCATCACTAATTAATTTGGATTTAAAAAAGCACACCGCAGTTTTAACAAGGACTAAATTGGAAAAAATGTATTGGGAAACCCTCGACACCCTCTCTATAGCCCTGACTTTTCACCTTGTCATTATTTTGTTTGTTGATTAGTTGCGCCCTTGAAAGAATCACTTGGAGACAAAATATTTGAAAGCAATGAAGAAGTAGTAGAGCACTGAGCTGACTACAGTGAAAAATGTTAAATGTTTAGTTTGTGTATACGATTGATACAATAATTTAATTTTATCAAATTACAGTTCATATTTGATTTTCCTCGTATGCATCAACAATTCTACCTTTAATACATCTAAATTTTGTCAAAAATAATAACGTTTCTAAAACTAACTATTATATTGCATTATATTGAAAATTTTCTATAGTAAGTACTACATTAGTTTCTAATATATTCACAAACACAAATCCTAAGTTTGCTAAATTACTGGTTTGATAATGTGCTGCATTTATTTCAGATTTCAAACAAGTTCCAAAGAAGTGAACGAAATATTGGATAATTAGTAAATCTGTTTGTTTTCGAGGTTGGTTACGTCGGGGTAAGCATTGCAATATTGTTTTGTCATCATTAGATTACTGGTAGGTTTGATATTTGCAATCCATAGATCAAAATTGGTATTATGATTGACTCAAAAACCTACCCCTTTGATTTAAGGTCCAGTTGGGAGTATATTCCACCAAACCAAACCAGTACCGTTCTTTGATTTTAAACCTGATCTGCTCTAATTTTTGTCTAACGTGATTATACAAAATACGCATTAGATATTAACAGTGATAGTGGCTTGAAATTGGTTGAAAGGACTTTTCATCGAACATAATTAGAGACAGATATAAGATTCAGCAACTAGAGACTATATAACAACGACCTCAAATTTTACAAATATTAAGCTATTGCATCTATTTAGATCATTTTTTAACTTACTATTAACAATTAAGTAAACTAATACAATATGTGCCATAATTTCTGCAACTTTTTCCTATATTTGGCATAATGGACGTACCGTGTTGCAAAAACGATGTTGGTTTGGCAACAATCCAATCATGGATCTACTTTCGCAATTCTTTAGTCCTTCATTGTGTTAGCGAAATTATGTTATATGAACAAATGGTAACCAGAAGGACCTATGTCTGGTGAGTCCTGCAATAGTGTAGCCTCCACAATATTTGCAACTAGTGGCCTATTATCATGCAAGAGGATGACTTTATGCCTTTTACTCGCGATTGCTTGATATTTTGCAACAATGACGTCAGATATTTGCACCCATATAGCACCTAATATAATATGATACAAAATTTCACAGTAGATAGTCAATGCGCATTGAGGTAAAGTAAAATTTTAAAGCACTACATATTTGCAATATCCTAGTGCACATGGCTTTTCATGATTGGTCCGTCCCATTACTACTAACAAATAGTAATTATATTATAAAAGGTTGCTTAAAAGTTCATGTTCTTGCTTAAAATGCAGATTATCAAAATAAACTTGAAATAATTATATAAGAATTGTAAATTGCTGTTTTTTTGTTCTAGTAATCCATGGATTCCGGAACACCAGAAACGCCAGACATGCCAGAAAATGTGAATATATTCATATATATTCTAGATATTGTAAGATGAAGCAAATTATTACAGTGGAAAAAGTTAATTAATCCAGCATAACGTAGCTTTTCGATTAGCAATGGTTATTATGAAGAAGTACCATGTTGACTCAGATCATCATCTCATAATTATCTAACAGGTATTGATGTAGCCGTAGCTGCATTGGGCGAATTCATTACTGGGAATATTTGACGTAATAATAAACCTGACTGTATGTGCTTCCAGTTTCAATAATTAATTGCTTAATTGCATCATAGGTAATTTAAAACTCAAATCAATTTTTTACTAAAACATCATTAATATAAACATTAGGAACACCACATATTAATTACCAGATCAACAGTGCTAAAGTATCATCATTCATTCATATGGAAAAAAGTATCCTCTTAAAACGCAATTTGGAAAAGACATATTTAAATGATTATTTAAGTCAGAAATAAGAATTTGCAAAAATAAATAAAAATATTTAAAATAACAATGCGCTCTAAAAAAGCCTTTTTTTTTCGTTGTCGCTAACTTCTACGATAGTTTCTAAGCGTTAATAATAGCAAAGGTCAACAGTTAGTGCCTAATTTCGTTTGCACAAGGGCCATTCTTCACCAGTTCTCGGCCTAAGAAAAAGTGAACTTCAAAAAAGCGTTACGTGCCCATTAATCAAGCCAGTTTACCGGTTGATTTATGTCAGGTACTAAATTACACCGGCGAAGATTTAGAACAGCTTTTGTAGGAGACATATGACCCCATCTGGAGATTTAATATCAAACTCTTGACAAATGCGGTCATAATATCTCCTGGCTCGTATCAATTTTAAAATGTAAACGTTGGAAGTCGCGTTGTCGGGATTTCAAATCTCCCCCCGCCACCCCACACTTCCGTTATTGAGTAAAATTAAAAATAAGGTTTCGAAAAATATCGAAAATTATTTATATTTGAAATTTTTGCAACCGAAATCAATTACTCGACAATCAATAAGTCGGACTGAGTTTAAATAATTTATTTTAGATTATTTAATGAAAGAACCAAGAAAATATTTCAAATATAATTATCATCAATTATCGAAGTAATTAAAGCAATTTCTTTCTGGTCGATTTTCTATTCAAGAAGTACAGCGCACTATTCGATCAAACAAGATTGATTATGACAAATTAACAGCATTGATTGATGCTGATCGTCACTTAACGATATATAACATGGCTAATAGTCTAATAGTTTCGAATATAATCAATGATACGGTCAGCAGGAAAATGTCAGCTTTAAAAAATTAATGTACCACCTGAACATAAACTCTACAATCTGAATGTTCTGATTGCGAATAAAAAACATCGTAAGATATCTACACCGAAATCTTCAGCTATACCTAGTCCGTAGACTCATGTTTTGTATCTAGTGTATTGACATCGACAGTGGTCTTTAAGATTAGAGAGATCGATAATGAGGTTAAATATATTATGCGTAGGTTGATATAAATGAAGGGAACTTCATATATTCTTAAATAATGCGCACTTCATTTACCAATTAAAATATTAATAACAAATATTATCTAAAGAGAATATATAGTTAATCTAATTAGTAATACACTTAACTCTACACCATGTTTCCAGTACTAAGTTATCGAACAAAGAAAATATGTTTTTAGTAAGTGGCTAATCAAAAACGGACCGTCCCTGATTCTGGAAGAAAATTCCTCCAGGGAATTCTCGACTAGAGGTTGATTTTCGGTGACGGGCGACAAGAAAATCTCTTAAAATTCTGTTCGTGTCCGGTCAGACAATTTGCTGAAATTGCATATGCGATGAGTAGCCCAAAATCATGTTTCAGTTTAATTCACGTCCAGGCAAGATTTACCATATATTTTTCATCTATATTTAACAAATGTACTTGTATTGAACGAATAGATATATAATCGTTGTTTTATAGAAATTAGGTAATGATACCAAATCACCAACAATTTAATTTAAAATAAAATGTATATGTTTCTTCACTATGTCTGATTGTTACTGAATTTTTGAGAAAATTAGAACTACTAATAAAAGATCCAGAGACTCGTATGTTTACTGATCAATACTAATATTGATATTGTGTCAAAATGCCATGTCACTCGATTACACGATCTAATAAATTAAACTATTTTTTATTATTCTTATATTTATAAAATATATATATATATATATATATATATATATATATATATATATATATATATATATATATATATGGCATGTAGAAAATCACTTCACTAAGTAATCTCCTGTATAAAATACTATTTTAATTAATTAGTCTTCTTCTAAAGCTTATTCTTTATATATATTATATAGGTCCAATAATCAGATCGGATGGTGTTAGACATTTTACATTCTCCTCACTATCACTTCACATGTTTAGCTGATTAGCGAATACATTTGGATGCCTGTGGATGACACTCTTTGATGCTATGGCTGGATCTTCATGAGAGGTCATTCCAGTTAAACTGTAATTTAAACAGAGTTGTTGATATCTTAGGAAAAGAAATAAATTATTATTGACTGGTATGCTGCATTGAATGCATATAAGTTCACAGAATCATTTCTTGATCAATAACTGATTCAGTGAAGCTGCATAAGATAACATAGTTGATTATTATTAATATCAGATGGTACAGTATCCTAAATTCGATAAACATTTTGATTATTCCTTTTGAAGCAGGTGCAACAGCAATTGCAATATGCAAAAATATATAGAACCCCTGTTTTGGGTAGCATTATGTCTCCGATAGACAGCTTACCTTCAAGACTTTCAATCAAGAAAGTTCATGCGATGTTCAACGCTCTATGTTTTATGAGGAACATTACCACGACACACACAATTTTAACACACACACATCCAGAACCAGACATCCCATTTGCGAAGAGAAAATGGGATGCCTTATGCCATAAAATATGCTTAGTGTAAGGTTTTCCTTAGCATTTTCATTTTACGTCATCCCAACCCGCTGATAAAAGCCTTACCCATTTAAAAACTCGTGGTTAGTAGTCCAACTACAACAGTCCCAGAAATAGCCCAGGCTGTCTGTCACTGGTAAATATATCATTTTGAATTTTAAACAGTATCAACTAAAGGTCATTTAGATCTAGCAATCTTACAACAAGAAAACACATGTTTTATATGGATGGATATTATGAATCCACATCCATCACTACACAACTGAATTAAAACTATTAAAAACTCTTAGAAATTATTATTAGATCAGTGAAGAGTAATCGGTGAATATTATCCATGGCATTGTTGAATCTAGTGAGCATCTAAATGAAGAAAAAACAACCTTACATACTAATAAAGTGATTTCACTCATACTTACCTATCAAAGCAAAATTAAATAATTTTATAAGCAAATTTTTTGATAAATTAATTTAGTTGATACTTTAGCTGATTATTGTTTTACAAAATGTAGTAGCTGTAAATCTTCATTACCATCTTCATTACCCATTATAATACTGTCAAGAAACACTGCTAATCTGCACATGTTTTTTTAACTGAGTTAGATATTTCATATACCTTTGGTATATTTAAATAGTGTAAAAATGATACTATTTATTTCTAAAACTGTTTTTTACGATAATTATCTCATTTAGAGAAGTTCTCAATTCATAGTATGATAATGATAAACATATTTCTAAAACAATATATTTTTTTTATTTGATTAACAGCCAAGAGAAATTATTGAGTATTGAATTATTATACTGATTAATTCATAGTGTGTCATAGTCTAGTGATTTTACCTTTATAAAATTTTCATTGAAAAGTTGTGCTGCATGAATATACCAACTCAAACTAAAAATTAAATAAAAATAGCAGAATAAAATCGATATATAATTTCTTCTGGTTCAGTGATTTGTGGTTAACTATAATGTATTAAGTCGCCTCAGTTTGTTTTCAACGGTTGTCCGCGTTAAATCAAGCTAAAACCTCGATCGAAAAAAAAAAGAAAATCCAAGTTGCTTCTGACAAGACCACTCAGAATTCCCAGCACCAGACGTCTTTATCTGCTCGAGATAAGCCTGCGACAGTGGACGTCCATCACGTCCAATTAATCGGTACCTATACGATGGAACAGAGTGTCGATGCCGAAAAAATACTAATCTATCCCGTCAATCTTTCCTCACATTACCACGACAGCCAGGTAGATGGGTCCCCTTGGCCACAATTTTAATTACTCTCTTCTGAATGAAAACAATTTTAATTATGTCAAAGCTGCAAGCCTGAATTGTTGGCAGTTTGATGAACGAACCCGATGGTGCCTTTCCTATATACAGGATGTACTTAATAAATGGGAAACTACTTATTTTAAATTTATATTATCAATAATTTTGTATGATTCTGGATCAGATCGTTGCCTAACTATAAATAATAATTTTCTAGTCACTTATCAGTCACTTTCAGTTTCTGGTTATAAAGTGAAAATAGAGATTTAATTTTTGTTATATTTATCTATATTTTGTAGTCAGATACAAAATTCGGTAGCTATTTTATAGGAGGGCCAAATTCACTATATTTTAATTAAATAATAGAAATAATTGAATAATAGAAAAAGGTAGTAATTTTAAAATAAAAACGGGTAATTAATGTAGCAACGAAAATGTTTTAAAAATTTTATAATATTTGGAACGCTTTTACAATTTAAGGTAAGTAGTACACGAATTGAATGTATGTAAGAATATAGCAGTTAAGTGTGTAGGAATAAACAAATACGTATTTTAAAATGATTCTTTCCTAGTCTAATTTTTAAAGCTGCATAGACCAAAGAAGATATTATTTAGGCTGAAAATAACCATATTATGTTTATAATATTAAAAGATTCCGCTAACAAAATCGTTAAAACACAATAACTGTTTTTCACTGTAATCGTATAAAACCATATTCTGCCATGTTTGAAGTTTTTTAACTCTCTTTTATTCATGGTTCCCGTATTCAGAGAGCCAATGTGATACAAATTATTTAATTAACATTTGTTTTATTTTCTGTAGTGCTTTTCTGAAAAACTGCAATACAGGATATCATATTATTTGTTATTCACACAAGCAGCACAATCAGAATTAGAAAAGATACAAAAGAAATAATGACGCGAATCGCTGGTAAAAGAAATTGTAACTGGAATAGAGGTGATAAAGCAATAATGTTAACAACTATTAATGTACTGATTTCAAATACGGTGTATTTAAAAAACATATAAAAGACCACCAGATCATTGGCATATTAGTATATCTCTTTCGAATGGGGTGTAGCTTGAGTAACATCAAATCAAAAACAATCAAATAAAATTTTAAAAAAATCGTCTATCGTCCATTAGAAACCCATTAATTAGAAGGTTAGAATTGCTTTAATTATATATATATATATATATATATATATATATATATATATATATATATATATACTCACTGAAGAAACAGTATTCGATTAAATAACAGCCATCAAATACCAAACGGACGATAATAAGTCGACGGGACGTCTTCGCGGACTTGTCCCAGAGTTAATTTCGCAGTCAGGCCAGAGCCTGAGTGACGGACAGTTTTATTGTCGCCCAAACCGACCGAAAGAAGAAGAAAAGTATGTCCTAATGGAATGCAATATATAGGGGAGCAGCATTTACTCCCCCGGAGATTTTTAACCGGCGACAAACGCAAATAAAAAAAGCTTCTGAGCATTTCCTAAAACATCTCCAGTTCATTTTAGACATTGATTTTTATTCGTGTAGTAATCAACACGACCGAACCGCCGGCTACTTACGAGAACATTTCTACCGAACATTATAAGTGCATGCACCCCTATTTTATAACGTAAAAGCGACGAATTGATAAGTTGAAGCACTTCATCCGCCATCATAATAAAACGTCTTTAAAAAAAAGTGGAACAAAAACGAATCTCCTTTAAACCGGAAAAAATAAATCCTCAACTCGGGGGCAGACTAATTGGTCCCGAAATACGTCGTCTGTCACTGTTTTATCGAGTCGTGAACGAAAAGAAGATAAACTCAAGCAGACGAGACGCCATCAGGCTTGCGTCACTGGGAATTAGATGGATGGAGTCCCTGGCGCATCAATGACAGTCCTTCTCGTGTGGTCAGGTACTCCGATTAGAATGAGAAACGTAATGAACAAAGGGAAAAGGTGACCGACAAACAAAAAGAACTGTCACATTATTGGCAGATTAACGACTAGGAAGAGATCGAATACAGTTCGGTGGGAAAATAATTGGGCGAGATTTTTTTTGTTTATCAAAATATTTAAAATGGGAATAAAAAATCTTTCAGTGTAATTAAAATTATAACTATAATTAACTGGATGTACACTTGTTTTATTTTTTAAATAATTAAACACCTACTAATTATCTAGTATCTTTTAAATACTAAAAATATTGATATTAAAGTATTTAAATTATAAATCATATATTATTTATATAATTATTATTAGGTTCCTAGCTGTACTTTAAACTTATATTCTGTTTATACAGTTGAATTGTTGCATGAAATCTCATGATACTTTCACTTTTTGGCACTGAAAATGGAATTTATTCGAGTTCGGCATAAATCCATTTTTGACCTTCTTTACCATTTCGAAACCGTGAAAGACCCTTAATAACGAGTAACCTATTTAGTAACCGATTGTCTTTTTTTCAACAATACTTCATTTCAACTATCCAATTTAAATCGGTGTGCATCCAACAGTGCAAGTAACAGTTTCATTCGGTTCTAGTAACTCGTAATGCGCTACACCTTGCTGACTGCACTGCAAGGCTTTACACTAATATTAATGTGAATAGCCCTACTGGAATAAGCTACAACATTTTTCGTTTTTCGTTTACATTTGAGATTGTGGTAGCAGATCCAGTTTTCATAGCCATTCATAACGTTGTTGTTGTAAATGTTGAGACGGTTGGAAATGGCACTTTCAGTCAATTTGCGTCGTAGATATTTTTCCTACTTTTAGGTCTTTCCTACGTGTTTAATGACTGAATATAGTTTATTCATTAATAGTTAAGCTACATGAACGTTCCTTGAGAGCTTGAGGTGAATTTTCGACCGGTAAGTCTTGTAATTAATTGCCTTAAAACTTATTTGTTCCTCCGGACTCAGTAATTTCACTCAAATCGTTGGAACCAAAACAAACAGTTAAGAAAATGTGACACAGAATCATAATAATTCGGAAGCACCTATCCTTAACTCAGAGAGGAATAGTAATAGCTTACAAAATGTTGGCTCCTCCATAATTCAAGTCTGTATACACAGAATAGCTCATAAAAATATTAAATGGAAAACTACTATTTTATACTTATTTGTTCATGTTTATACTTAGAATTTTCTTCGACTTTGAATGCAAGTAAATATTTAGCAAGATATTCTTTGCTAATAGTATAACGGTCTCTCAGCGGCACTACTTACGCTTAATTCTAATACTCCTTTAAAAAGTCTCCAATATCTTGTCTAAATGATAGCAAAAATAACGACTACAGTCAATACTTCAATCAATAATTATATATCAATACTTAAATATAAACTAAAACTGTAATATATGTACCATTAATTAGTATTTTTTCTAATTAATGCAGTATTGTTTTGACAACAAATTATTTTGCATAAATATTTCCGAAACCCAATCATTTTCAAAACGTCTAGCCCAATTCCCACAAAAATAACCATATTGTTACAGGTGAATGAATGAATACGCTCAGACAGTTTAACAAATGCCTTTCGAAAGAATGGAACTAGGTTTCGCTAGTTCGATTACCTAAACATAACCTTGGATGATATAAAAATATATTATGTTACAAACAGAGTAACATTTCCTACTTCCTTGTTTAATTTAAATCAAACTAATGAACCAGTTTCGAGTTGACACTTGACTTGAAGAAAATTGACAAGTTGATGTAAATAAAAGATAAATTAATTTGTTGTAGACAAAAAATATTAAAAATTGGGTCAATAACCAATATATCAATGAAATATGTAACAGGTAAGTTTACTGAAAGATAATACAATAAATATCTGGCAAAATGCAGTAGAAAATAGAAGATGGGACTGGATCATTTTACTATGGAAAATATATGAAATAATTTGGATAGTAAATAATAATAAACTAATTAAAAATAATCCTTGAAAATATCAGACTTTAAAAACACCTGATAAAGTATTGTTATTTTATTAGCTATTGAAAAACTAGGGAGACTAGCACTAGGTGTTCAACAAACTATTTTATATTATATACTATTTAACTATATCTATTTCGTTATTAATTATAATTATTTTATATTATTACTATATATGTTCGATTAATTATAAAAAATATAAATAATATATTAGAAGGAAGTCTACTTCAATTACATATTCAGTAACAAATATTATAAATTAATATAATCAAGTAGTTAAAGTCTAACAAATTTCTAAAGCAATATATAGTCATTATAAGAACATTGAAACTGAACAAAGCTAATTAGCAATCACACGTAGAAAAAAATCAGGAGCTACAAACATCCATTCTCTGTAGCACATGGAATACTCACGAGCCTTCCATTGCCAAAAGCAACTCACTTTACAACCAGTTACACAGATACAACGTAAAATGCCAGCAAGTTGTAAAGTCACTCATACACCATTTAAATATAAATTAGAAGGAAACAAAAAGAAATTTTCAAAAAAATCCTAAAAATAGAAAAGTAAAGATGAACATGGAAATCAAAACCAAGCCAAAGACGAAAAATAATATTAGGATGCTAGATGCTAAAACTAAAGGTAATAAGAAAAATAAATGTTTAAAGCAACAGTACGGAGATGCTGATTGGTATGGATTGAGTGTAAAATTTGTAAGTCTTGTGGTCTTGGGCCTTGGGAGTTATAACTGAACATATAACTGAATTTATTGTAACAAAAACTAAGAACCACTGTCTTACTCAAATTATTTCGATTATATTTATATTTTGGTATTAGGTAATAAGAAAAATAAAGTATTATTCATCGATATCTGCTACTTTTCTCACCTTTTAGACAATTTACGGATTCCATCGCATAGGCTATCCATGAATTTTTGGTATCTTCATAAGAAGTTAAGCGCTGCTCAGACAGGTCAGGACTCATATGCCATATGTCGAAATAAGAAGGAGCAAGGAAAAACACTTCCCATTTTAATGTTTCCCACTACGCTTTTATCGGTTTTGCAAAATATGGTCGAACGCTTTCATGCTCAAGAATAACAATGTTGGGTCTCTGATCGTATACCGGTTGTTTTTCACGTCGTATTCAGCTCAAACGCATCAATTGTACATGATAGATACCATAGTACACCACACCAAGCTGATCCCACCAACTACATAGGTTCTGTAGTATTCGGCTTTGTTGTTGCATGAACAGACGATCTCTAAAATTTTTCATTATCTCTATGACATTTCGCACATCAAACACCTTTTAATATCTCTTTTCCTTCCTTCTTATGTTCATGGAAATGGTTACTTGTATTACTTCCAACAATTCTACATCTTCTTCTGGCGTTTTACATGGATCACCGAGTAATGCCATCAAATCCTCGCCTTCAATTGTTTTGGCTGTCCAGAACGCACACGACTTTAGTAAAACGAGTAAAACAATATTACAATATAGTTTACAATATTTAGAGAATATCGATATATTTTTTGCAAATTATAGATATTTATCGTAGCTGTTTTTCCTGTAAAAAATTTGACATTTTTTATTTTCCGATATAGCCATTTTTTTAAATATTTATATATAAAAAAAATCTATTATATACCAATTATTTTTTAAAATATCGATATTTTTCTTGGCGATCGACAACCCTAATCTGTTATAAATTCTTTAAAATGAATTTAGAGGCCTTAAATCACTATAAGTATTCACAATAATTGTAGAAAAATCATTACTTTATAATAAATAGTGTCCAATATTTCGAACAGTCATTTGTTTAGAGTTATTCATTATATTGTTAATCCATGACCTACCGAAACACTTATCTCAACCTCAAATTATTCTTTAATATTTCTTGTGAGGGCGCGTGATGATTCCCGAGTCACCCTCGTGCCTCTCATTACCCGCCCCACCCGGCCAACGGAATTCGCCCCGACCGATTGTTAACCACCGCCGTTCGGTGTGTCGAGGGGACCCCCGAGACTTCGAGGTACCGGGTTAACTCGATCGCTGGCGTTGTAATTCGCACCGACAGGGTTAATTGCGTTCCGAAAGCGGTCCTGTTCGGCTTTTTCTGCGGTTTATTAATTCGGCCCCGTTGGTGGGGATGGAAATTTTGATCTGGCGAAAGCTTCCAATTTTCGGCTCGCCAGTTTTAAACTCAAATAATAAAACTATAATTGTCTGATAATTAGAATAAACAAATAACCCCCTACTTTTCTGATTTTCTGATTAAATCTGTCTAAGTATCAAAAAATCAATTATTTGACTAATGGTGCAAGATACTTGAAAGTTAAACTTTAAGGACGTGCATTACTTTTATTTTATATATGTACTGCGAATTAATTTTTAACCATTTTTTGGTAAGTCCATGATATTCTCAATATTATATTCCAAAATTCCCAGCTATACAATAATGTTACAGTTATCTTTTTTGTTATATTTTTATATTATAGAGCCTTCGATTCCTCCTTTTTACCGACGAGAGTTTTTATCTGGACTGGACCTACTGCTTAAGACTACTCAATAGCAATTGAAACAATGGACAGTATATATAAATACATCTGAAAAAATAAACAAAAGCACTATATACTTGTACGAAATTTGCAAAGCAAAAACGTAAACTGTTAAATTTCATAGATTTGACATTTCCGACCTAAAACTAACAATTTTCCATTAGAATTAATGAGTTATTCAGTATAAATAGAATCATGGAACGCTGAAACATTTTCGGGCACTCATTAGTTTCATTGTCTGTTGTGAAAAAATGTGTTTGTTTTAACGATTTGACACTGTCTATTTTTATGTCAATAACAAAAAAAAACGGTCAGGAGGACCAAAAAAAGTTCAAAGACAATCAATTATCGGCTATAACTGGCAAGACTTATTTAATGGAAACCTAAATGAAACTCTCATGGAACTTCCGGATAATTTAGCAGTTGATGAATCAACTATGTGCAAATATGTGTGACGAGAAAGCACAAAAAACGAGGAAAATATACGGAAAATTTTCTTTTGGACCGTTTCAACGTGACAATCTTATTGTTTAATTAGAAGCGAATAAGCTAAGAATAGCCGTTTTCTGCGACATATTGTAACTAGAATTGAATATGGATTTACAACGACAATCTTAGCAGCAAAAAGTCATAAGCCCATTGCAGGAAAGCCGCCCAAAGCTGAATATTCATGACCCTATCATCTTTTTGTGCATAAGATGGGATTATCAAGATATAGTGTACTGCCAGCTACTGAAACTGAATAAAACTATTACTGCTTAGATTTACCGACATTAATTGAACAAATGTAACGACCTATTATTGCAAAGAAACAGCAATAGCGAATAACAGTTATAAATTCGCCCTCTCGCCTACCACGCTCAATCACATGTTGCAGCTATTGAGAAAGAAACACTGAAACTCGAATGGGAAGTTCAGGAGTACTTTTCAAACAATTATTATTACATTTTTAAAGTAAAATAAATGTAAGAATACACGCAAGTGCCTAATAAATAACGATCGAATCAGGTGCTGTTCGACTTGAAGCCTGAAGTTTGAAGGCACAATGAAACATTTGTAAGTATATTTTGAGACATATAGCCGAGGAATGTCATGTTTCATCTTTTTATAAAAATATCGTGGTGTCCTCCTTGTAAACCTTATGATTCCAATTCCTCATCTTAAAACAGTTAGGTTAGGTACTCAACTGACATTTATTCCTACATCGAAAACAACACCTCTAAAAGCTCTTACATGTATTTATTAATTAAATGTATCTTCACCATAATGCTCTTATTTGATCCCTTTATCCTAATATAAACGAAAACAGAACATAGCGTTTTATCAACTTCTTCAATTTCTTCGACATCCAGTTTTGACATGAGTATAATACCACATATATAATATCCATAGATAAGTTCAAATCACCACAAAACGATATCTATATATGTTTCGTCATCTGTTACCGGTAGTTAGGGAGCAAATTAGTTGAAAGTGACTTAGAAGGGTGATGCACAAAAATCCAAAGATGTAGAAATATTAAAATTTAATTGTTACTAATAAATTAATTATATTATTTTCGTGAAATATAAAAATTCCTGGTAATATAAAAATATGCTTTTAATGTATTAAATTATCAGAAATAGCCCAAAAGATCTAGTTACAATTATTTAAGGCGCTTGGTTTTAATATAAAAAAACATCAGAAAAAATCTGATCGCATTGAATAAATATCTCATCGTATTTTATTGGCGTTAAGTTGAAACAAAACGGCAAGATATCACTAATCTAAAATAAAATATTGCAATAAAATAAATATCAAAAATCAAAACTAAACAGATGTAGGAATAATAAAGAAACCATATACCATTCTCTAACAACACAGTTAACGCTGGCTATTATAAAATTTGATGGCTTTGAAGAGACAGTTTAACTTATCGTTATTGTTGTAAAGCCAAAAAAATGTTGAAAAGCAATAAATTCGGTTGACCGGTCGACATCAACGGCGCGGTATTTTTGAATAAAAAATATTTCGGTAATAAAAATCCGTATAATTTCCGAACTATTTATAATATCCAATAAAAAGTTAATTTTATTCCGTATAATTAATACGCGTATTCACAACAAAACACAAAACGTACGATTATCATCTCAGTTTGACATAAAATGTCCAGTGTCACAGCGGGGACAATTAATTCCGGCTCGTTGCGACAGGAACATCTATAAACGGTCTACGGCCGTTGTGCATCGTAGTAGGGTAAGCGACCAGGCTTGTTTTCCTGCCCAATCAGTCCAAAGATTTATTGCGAATGACAATTTAACTGGCAAATATTTAAATTGTTTAATTTAAACTTGTTTAATAGTCTCCGGTAAATAAGTTTTTAAACTTTTCGCAGCCGTTTCGATTAAATATTTGTTCGACGGTCATAAACAGGTCCCGTCAAGTCACTTTCGTTTGTTTCACGTTGAGAACATCGACAAAGCAAACCCATCCACCTTCTCGGGACGTTGAAAATAGTTCGGATTCGCACCAGCACCACTTCGAATTGACATAGACCGGCTTATAGCAGGAATCATCGACTGCGCTTAATCTCGAGCAAATATCGGCTGCATGACAAACAACGTTACAGCGAAATGATTTAATGATGCAGGTGTTATAAAGTCGAAAGTTAATCCCTATTTCGTATGTTTGCCCTTTCGTTCGGAGTTTACAGCGCAAATGTTGATTCAAACATTTCAGTCGGTCATATAGCAACAGCTCAACCATTATTAAACCGACTTTTTTATTTAACCTTTTAATTATACCTCTATATTTTCTGTGATATTTTTACCACTATCAAATTGTATGAATTATGTCAGAGTGAATAGATATAAAAGTCAGTATAAATATTATTATAAAAATCAAGAGGTTTCAAATATAATTGTAATATACAAAACGGTCACTGAATTTTATCTGGTATCAATGAGTTCTTTCTCTACAGGTTATGATTTTTGTTTCTAAAGAATATAATTGGAAGCAGCTCAAAAATGCTTCTGATTGGGTTAAGAAAATTTGTAACATTAGAACTTAAGTTATCACGATTTGACTGATTCAAACATTTCAGTCGGTAACATAGCAACTGCTCGAGCATTATTTAACCGACTTTTTTATTTAACCTTTCAATTATACCTCTATATTTTCTACCGTATTTTTGCAATTATCAAATTGTATAAATGATTTCACAATGCATAGATATAAAAGTCAGTATATATAGATAAAAAATATATCATAAACATTTAAAAAACGCAATGATAAAATAGGATAACATATTATTATAATAAATATTTACGTTTGAAATGTAATTGTAATATAGAAAACGATCATAAAATATTATTTGGTATCAATGATTTCTATTTTGTAGATTAAATATTTGTGATTTCTGCGGAACTTTCTAAAAACAACTGGAAGCGACACAAAAATGTGTCTTATTGGACCACGAAAATAAATGAAATTAAGACTAAATGATCAAGATTTGATTGATTTCAGTCGGTAACCTAGCAACTGCTCAAGCATTATTAAACTGACTTTTTTATTTAACATATAAAAGTCAGTATATATATTCGTTATTATAATAAATATTTACGTTTAAAATGTAATTGTAATATAGAAAATGATCATAGAATATTATTTGGTATCAATGAGTTCTATTTTGTAGATTATAATTTTTGTGATTACTGCTAACTGTGAACTTTCTAAGAACTTATGAAGAAGTGACCCAAAAATGCTTCTTATTGGACCAAGAAAATAAATTAAATTAAGACTAAACGATCAAGAGTTCATTGATTTAAATATTTCGGTCGGTAACCTAGCAACTGCTCAAGCATTATTAAACCGACTTTTTATTTAACCTTTTAATTATACCTCTATATTTTCTGTGATATTTTTACCACAAGCAAATTGTATGAATTATGTCAGAATGGATTCATATAAAAGTCAATATAAATAGATAAAAAAATACATCATATACATTTAAACAAACATAATGATAAATTAATATACAAAACTGTGACAGAATTTTATCTGATATCAATGAGTTCTTTTTTTTATAGGTTATAATTTTTGTGATTACTGAAAAGTTTATAAAAACATAACTGGAAGCAGCCCAAAAATGCTATGAATAGGTCAAGAAAATTAATGAAATTAGGATTTAACTTATCAACATTTGATTGATTCAAACATTTCTATCGGTAACCTAGCAAGTTCTCAACTAATATTAAACAGAGTTTTTTATTTAACCTTTTAATTATACTTCTTTATCTTCTGTGATATTTTTACCATTACCAAATTGTATGAATAATGCCCGAGTGAATAGATATAAAAGTCAATAAAAATACTAAAAAACACAATGATAAATTCGGAATTCGGTTAAGGTGTAATTATAATATAAAAAACGGTTATAGAATTTTATTTGGTATTAATGAGTTCTATTTTCTAGGTTATCATTTTGGTGATTACTGTAGAACTAACAACTAAGGACAACTGGAAGTGACCAAAAATGTTTCTTATTGGACCAAAAAACAAATCAAGTTAGGACTTATCAACATTTGATTGATTACATTCAAACATTTTAGTCGGTAACCTAGCAACTGCTCAAATTCTATTAAACCATTTTTTGATTTAACCTTTTAATTATTCTTCTAAATTTTCTGTAATATTTTTGCTACTATTAGTATGACTTATTACAGAATTTTAATTTGAATCAATGAGTTCTATATTCTAGGTTATAATTTTTGTACAGCTCTCTAAAAACATAACTGAAAGAGGAACAAATAATAGGAAACAAAAGGATAATTTTGATTGGATCAAAAAAGAAAAAATAGGACTTATAGTTCATGACAATATTCACCTCAAGATTACTACCATATTATTCTCGATAGCCCTCTTCTAGTTACACATGACTTGCATTACAATATAATTCTACTGATTGTGATACATTTATAAAGCTAAAGGGTAAATGACAAATAGAACAAATTCGAAAACCTGCTGGATGCTACAGAAGTTGAAACGAATCAACCAGTCATTGGAATCTACAGTCTACAATCTACTTTTTTACTTACAGACTAATTATTCCTACACGATGGGCTCTAATTTTTCATTTCAGAAATGTAAACAGTTAAAAATAAAAACCTTAAAAGTAATTTAGATTTTAATATATATCAAATATATATCTTCTAAAATATATTTATTACCAAATATATCGATGTTCTGCTATATATTTTAGTACAATTTAATTATAATTTAATGATTGAATGATTGAATATGTTCTAAAATACTGTTTTTTGCATATATATAGGTGAGCACGTTGAATTACGATTTATTTTTAATGTCAGAGTATTATATAGTCAACCAATGACTTATAGCTTAAAACATATAAGATGCAATTTTAGTTTAATAAGTGTTGGTTATTATATATATTTAATACTTGAAAATACTGAACCTTTAATTACATTAGCCATGTTAATTCATTACAATATGATTTTATTTGATTCTATAAAAAAGTTTACTTATTTCATTATAAATACATTGTTTATCTAACTTATCTGTTAATGTAGACTAAAGAATTATAGTAGAACTATAGGTAGAGTAGAAATAAAACTATTGACCTAAAAAAATACTTATACATATGTTTCTCTTTAAGAATGAATGTGTTAAATAAGAAAAGGAATAAGACATTTATACTAAAACAATGTTTGGCTCTTTTCTTTTCTAATACCAACAGTAGACCAACTAAGTAAAAGCCACTATAATTTGTGTTTGCCATTGCCACTTGTGTTTTTCTTGTTCTGAGAAAATTATTTGAAAAATTGTTTAAACGATTAGCAGAATATTCTTCCATAAGATAAAAAGTGACAGAAAATAACACCAGTGATAACACTGATTTTATTAGTTTGCAAAGTCAAGAATTCTTTGACATGTAGGCATAAGACACAATAAAATCATAACATGGTTTCTACAGTGTATAAATCAGTATAAATTAGTTTATTTCCAATTTCATATCCTCATCGACACTTTCTTATATAAAAGTTATATATTTTCAACTATTCACATATATTATAATTCCATAATATTTCATCACATTCTGTTGGCAACATAACCACCTACTTAACGAACATCATATAATGTGTATTAATTTGTATAAGGTTAAACAATTAGTACACAAAAAACGCGGATTAGATAAAACAGACTATTAACAAATCAATTATAACAAGATTTATTGTATTATAAAGGCAGATTAAAAACTTATTAGGGATATCAAAATCGATTATGATACATTCCCACCTACTCGAACTAATCTTAGAGATAGGTTGACAGATCTTTTGGATATCCAAAACAAAAAAATAACTTTGGCAAATTAAAAAAGATCCGATCGCATGGGTGGCTGAGATGAATAACGATGGGTATTTCCGACAAAGTTTTTCACCAAATGACTTATGAATTTTTGTAAACAAATGTCATGACATCAATAATTAAAATGTAAAATACGATAAAAATTGTTTTCATCTGAGTCCCATAAACAACTTAAAAGTAAACGGTGCTGTTTATTTATTAATGATTGTATTTTAAAAGTTAATTGATTAATAAATAGATTCAATATTCAGAACGAAATCTGAGAAGCTTTTAAATAAAATATATGAAATAATTCTTCCTTTTATTGGTTAGAACATATCTAACTTTAGTTAAACGTTTGAAAACAATATTCCAAGAACGCTATGAAAAAACTAAATAAGTTTTTTGGTGAAATTTTGTGATATCTGTAAAACCAAGAAGTAACAGTACTTTAATGCATCCTGCAAGTGTGAAAGGAGCGCGGTATGCCAAGGAAACAGGAAAAACTTACCTAAAGCTGTGTGTATCTTCCTAATCAACAAGTTCACAGGGACACTTTTGCTTCTCATTTTCGTCAAACTAATAAAAAACTCAAAAAACCATAACTATGTTGGAAAAGTCTCCAAAGGAACTTTCCTTTAAAAGCCGAAAAAATAAACAAATAAAAACTAAAAAAACGTCCAGTCACTTAGAGCAATATCAACGCCATCAACTGTCACGATATCAACACTGTACAACAAACGTAATCCGTGACGTTCTTGTATGTTTTTTCCTATTTTAAGGAAATAATCACTGAAAAGCCGAATCGGTCTCAGAGCCGAACGTGCCCGAATGCTAAACCGACGACAGAGATCCGTCCGCGGCGAGAGCTGCCTTTGGACTGTTTACATCGCGCGCCGGAGACCCTTCCGCCGCGTTTAGGACTAGAATCGGGTGGGGGGCGCCCTTTGAAAAGTCACTTTGTGAGTGGTCGTGACAGCGGAACGCTGCCCTTCCCCGTCCTCCCGCGCGGCCCCTCAAAGACTCCGTCGGAGATGGACAAGTGGCAGCGGCGTCGCGTTGGCAGGTTGATCTTCGGGGATGCCATCGTCACGCGGTAACGAGTCGGGTTGCTCTGTGGTGGGGAGTGATTGTTCCGGAAAAAAAGCCCGAGTAGTCTCGGTCGAAGATATTGACGGTCTTTCGTTGTTTTAAGGTGTAAAAAATATATAATTTTTAATTAACAAAGTAATTGTACTTAAATATAATTTAAATCAATAATGAAACTAGACCGTTAATAAATTATTAATATTATAACACCGAAATACTCATACATATAATATAAAAATATTTTTGATTAATTGTTTGAAAAATTTTAAAAAGCGAACATCTTTTAAGTAAAATAATACAATATATAATTGATTAACTATCAGTAGTTGTTATGTAACAAATAGATATAGATATATTCTTTCAATACTTAGATAGTTTTTAAGCCATTATAAACATATGAATTTTAGTTTATTTAGTCTATTTGCTGCTTCAAATTACTTTTTGGTAAAAATGTCTTTAACATTAATTCATATTTAACTTTTCATATTTTTTAAAATATTTGGAATATTCTATCAAGTATATTAAGTTGTGCATTGTCACAAGTACTCTGTATCTATTGTGGCTATTTATATTATTTAAAACCACTTGCTACTGTAAATATATTTATAGATAGCACTAGGTTTCAGACATTACCTATTTCTAATAGTGGAAGTAAAGGTCTAAGCAATGAATAATTTTCAGATCTATTCTTCTCTAACCTGCTTTAAAATATAATCTAAAAAAAGTATATACAATATAAGGCTTTGATAGTATTTCTTCTATTTTAAACAAAAATATTGTAGTGAATAATGTTAATTATTTTAGATTATGTTTTAGATAAAACATTTTTCAACACACATATGGTTCAACACAATTATATCTTCTGCTTTGGTGATTTATAATGAAGTCTTTAGCTTCTATTTATATGTTTTATATATACTCGTTCCGTGCTTTCTGTTTGATTGATTCTTGATTTGTTGTTGATTTTCTTATTTTGAAATTTTATTGTGGAAAATTGGTACAATGTATTATATTTAAAGTATGTAAGGATTAAAAGTAATTTAAGGATTCTATGTCGAAATAACGATGTATCTTTTCAGGCTATTCAGGAATAGACTCAATTTTTGGTATATTCAGTGCTGCTTAGACAAGTCACGACTCATGTGTCGAAGCAAAGCCTGGAGGATACTGCGGATGGGGTAACACCTCCCATTTTAATGAATCCAAGTATGTTTTTGCCGGTTTTGTAACATGTGGTTAAGTAAAAAAGTAAATATTCCCGCAAATTTACTACTTCTTACAAATTCGGCCATTTTCAACGCACTAACACAAATTATTGCTCACATCTCGAAATTACACATACTGGCACATGAAGAAGAAATGTGTGAGTAGGGCCTCAATATGAAGTTGATTACAAATGTACCCGATGCGATTTAACACGCGGTACCTCCATCTGTAGATCCTTAATGTAAAATTAATTTATTGGTCTGATAGTTAAAAAAGTATTATCGATATATTGGAAAAACCCGTCCTGCAATAAACATTTTTACTGTAATATTTTAAAACAACTTGAATCAATACATTTTTTAAGATTAATCTTTTAATTATACAATAATTGTCAAAGATATCTTCCTCTAACCGGCATTAATAGAGAACTAGAAGTATCTAAAGTGTATTGAATATAAGAACACTATTTTGAACAAAAATACGTAATAGATAATATTTTGGTATTTATTTTGATCGATCTTTCAATATGGTTTGCAATTGAAACTGAAGTTCAGTTTATTAGGATTATATTTACATATATAGTATAAAATTCTACTGTGCGTGTGTATGTTTTCTAACTCCTAATGACCGACTTTGATGATATTTGATGTGTGCGTTTATATGGATTCGAAAATAGTTTATATTCACAATCGGACTTGGTAGATGACACTCCTATAGGTTTACAGATTTTTTAAGACATTTTTTATCGTTTGTTTTATAAAAAGTTTTATTGTGGATATACATTATTTTAACGAAACAAAAAGTTAATTTTGAGGCTGTCCTGTCTAAGATAAGATCATGTCTATTTGGTCAGGTTCTAACTTTATAAAAATTACGTACATCTCGATATATCTCGATATATCATTATAGTACAAAAATATAGTACATTGTAGTGATTTTTAACGATGTTTAATGATGATGGTTTGATTTATATTTGATAATATAATGAGTACAGCTTTAGTTATGAGAACAAGAAAATAAGAGAAATATTAAACTTAAAAACATCCATTATGAACATAATTATTTATAGTATATTTAACACATTCCACAACACATTTAAAATATTTAAAAATATAATTTATGTTATTTATGGAAAATAATTTCACTTAAATAGTCACTTCTATCAGTTTGGCAATACTTTATTCTTTTGACCCAATTTTGTAGGAGATTATCGAGTGATATCCTATTTTTACAAATGAGGTTCTATATTTACAAATAACTCAATGGATATTTTCAATAAGTGCCTCAATAACATTATCTCAAATTCGACATATTAAATTGTTTAAATAAGCAATAATATTAAAATTAGGTTTGTCCAGAGTCAGGTGGCCAATGCAAGAAAATTAATACACTCCTTCTTTTCAATATTTTGCAAATTTGTTTAAGAATAAGCCATTCATTTAGCAAATTTGTTTAAGAATAAGCCATTCATTTATTTCAGTATTAATTCGCAACTATAAAAAGATCGAATAAAAAATTTAAAAGAAAGGTGAAATAAATGAACGTTTAAGTAAATATAACAAAAATTATTATTGAATAATAACATTCAAGGTAATTTTTTCTCTTCGTTATTTACTGTTGGACATCTCAAAAGTAGTCCTAAATGGTAGATTATCATAAACATTGTAATATTGAACTTAACTAACGGTTTTTCAATAGTTCACATTTGCATAATTATTCCCCAAAATTGAATATTCCCGATTCTTAAAATATAAGCTTTCATTATTAAAATGATAATTTGATTTCTATTCCTCCAAAAGCAGATTGTTCAATTCGACGAATGTTTGTCATGTCAATGACTCACGAAACACGAGAACTGGCCGAACGTCAACAAATAAATTCTAATTTATCGTTGACTAAAATGAAGTATTAACATATTTCTCGATGACGATAATTATTTGGCGCCTGTTTTAAAACGGCAGCCCTACATACCCGGCCATGCATATTCATTACTTTTTATGTGTTTTTATTGCTCATTTTATTATTCAAAGACCACTAGATTGAATGTCAAAAATAGACGATTATGTCATGAAATGGATCTCTCGATATACATCAAGACATTATTTCACTCGTTTAATTAAATTTGGCTAGTCAATTTAAATTATTTAATGGGGCATTCTGCATGATTATTTTTCTCTTATTAAATGGACTTTATATAACTTGACTATCTTGAATATTAATTATATAGGGTATTATGACCGCCCATTCTAAGGATGTCAAAAAATATCTATTTATCGATATACAAAATAATATTTATATTTTTATCCGATGTATTGATTTTTTTTAGAAAAATACCGATAGTTATAAAAGAGAGTATTGAACTTTGAGTGTTAAATTTAAATAGTGATATTAAAAACTTAACTTTTGTTTAGATATTTCTCCCTTGGCCATCAAAAGGTTTTTTTGGAGAAAAGTGGGACTGGAGTGGAAATAGTTTGATATGAAAATCTAGTGTTTTTGAAAGAGCGCATCGAACTTTTGTTTTGAGATTTCTCTCCTCGATCATCAAAATAATTTTGAGTGCAAAATTAGGTTTGCAATTGAGTTTATAAATATCGATAATATAAAAAAGAAGTTTTTATATTTTGTGCCCTTCGTTATGTCGACATATCGATAATTAAGAAAAAAGCCGCTGCCCGGCCTGCCATAGTAAAACATTTTTTTTTCATTATTCCCTTCAAGGATGACCTCACTGATTATAACGACCTCCCAACTTTTAGATATCATTTTTGTAGTACTATTTGTCCTTTTCTTCAAAATTGGTCTCAGTTTCGGCGATCACCTCTTCATACGACGAAAATTATTTCCCAGCGAGCATTCTTTTGAGATCTGAGAAGGAAATCAGGAAATAGTTGCTGGTGGCCAGATCTGGAGAATACGATGGATGCGGAAGCAATTCGAAGTCTAATTTAGGTATTTTTGCCATCGTTTTCACTGATTTGTGACACGGTGCATTATGTTGGTGAAGCAGGACTGTCTTTTTCTTCAAATGCGGCCGTTTTTCAGCGGTTTGGCCCTTCAAACAGTCCAATAACGCTAATCTTTTTAATATTTCCGTCGGTAACAGTATCTTTTGGGCGTCCACTGCGTTCATCGTCTTCGGTGCTCATTTCACCACGTCTAAACTTAGCATACCAATCCGTGATGGTTGAGTTTCCTGGGGCAGTCTCTGGAAACTCAGCATCAAGCCAAGTTTTTGCTTCAACTATATTTTTTCCCTTCAAAAACCAATATTTTATCAACCCGCGAAATTCCTTTTTATCCATTTTTTTCACAATAACAAAAGTTGCTTCACTCAAATTGCTATAATTCATAAAATAATGATCCGACAGCTGTCAAATTTATACACGCATCTTTTGAGGCTTAGAGCTAACTAAAAACATATAGATTTAATTCTAGTAGCGCCATCTATAGGTCAGGCCGGGGACTTTTCAATTGGCCTGTTACTTTCAATTAAAATATGTAATCGAAATACGAATGCATATTTGGTATTTTCAATTTAATTAGTTCCGAAAAATATAATTTGTATTTGGTATTTCAAATACCTAACGCTGGGGTATATTGTAGTCAGTATTTCAAATAGTTTTTGTTTCAAAATACACTTGAGTGCAAGTACATTTATTGATATTAATAATTGGTGCGTTCTGCAGAAAGTAACAATTGACAGTATTTAGAAGCCAAATGGCGACCGTTACAAATATTAATATTTAAGGTTGGTATCCCTTCATTGTTTCAAATTGTCAAGTCTTTTGTCAATTGTCATTGTCACAGACTCTTATCAAGAAACTTCTGTATATTAATTAAGTTTATTAGTAGGAATATCCCGATAATTGGTCAAATTCACTTGATTCACTATGATATCTGACGGCGATGGAGTTAATCAAGCGAATGCTGAGACGGATGCAGAACTTGAGGCCTTCTATTATTGTCATATGACAACTAAAAGAGAGCTTAGAAACAAGATTTTATAAATTTTTAGACAGATATCTGAAATAAATGGAGCCATATTGGTACCATACCCCTCTGCTTACAAAATAGATTGGTTACCAGAAAGCACCATAACATATGGGACGCAAGATATACAACATCTTACTAGTAAAGAAAATGATTATTATTGTCTTTTTGTGAACAGGGACAGAGATCAACCGCAGGAACCGCTCAAAAATGGAGTTAGAGTTAGTTAACTTCTAAAACGGTAAAAGTAAAAAACCTATCATCCTCGAACGCTATCCAAATATAAAAATCTGTCGATACAATATCACATTTTGTGGTCTTCAGCACTTATATTGCCTTCTTTAGCAGATTTTATCCATACCCCAACAAGATGCTTTTTGTCTGATAATAAATTTAAATATCTAGTCTTTATGAAAGCAATTCTTCCTTTACTAATTAACAGGCTGGATTGCAATAGTTCTGTTCTTTTTAAATAACCTAACACCGGATACTTTTAGCAACCGACTAACACCCATCAAAACAAGAGAGACAAGAAACTTCACTTTCATGTTAATACTTAATAATTTAAGTATTAGAACTCTCATATAATACTTAAGCAGGACATAGACATACAATTTATATACAGTTTTTAAGTTATTGTAAAAAAAATAGGATTTTAGCAATGTATTAATTTTAAACAATGTATTTAACAAGACTGTGTTATAGAGTTATATAGAGTGAGTAAAATATGTGATTTATATATTTATTTAAATATATTTATTTATTATTTGAAAAGAAGGCGATTTGAACACACAAATGCATATAGTGACTTAATGTACCTATTGAGTATTACTTTGGTCCAAACTAATTTATACATTATACAAGTTGCTACTAATAATTCCCGCAACTGCGATGACTTCTAGAACTGAATATTTTCTTCGCTCCATATAGAGTATTTTTAAAGATTTTAGATTTTCCTTGCATGAATATTAATAGTTCACGTGCTCGGAGAAATTCTTGGATGAAAAATAAGCAGACCGTTGATTCTGGCTGTTTATAAACAGGATCAGCCGTTCAAGTCCACTTCATTTCGCCGAAAGTCGTTTCTCGATCCATAAAATTCAACGACGTTAGCAAAGGGCCATCGAAAGCACACCCTGCAGGACATTGCAGCGATAATGGCGGCCGTTTTGCGTAATGTTGCGTACACGGTCCTGTCCTTCTCTCCCACGTGGTCGATTCCAACAAATTGGGCGACGTTTCGATTTATTCCCCTTTTATTTTTGTTGCTTGTCTTTCAAACTGTCTATGTCTTTATCACGAAAATATATCTGAACAAAAAACAGTTAATAAAAGGTGAGTCCACCCTGATCATTATTCACCTGAATGTTTTAATGGGCAACACTTTTGAAAATGGTATTCGATATTTTCAGATAGTTAGTTTATGTGGAATAAATGTTATTTCTGAAAAAAAAAAGATTTCAAATAAAAATGGACTTTTGAAATAACGTAATTTTATATGTATATATGTTTTAAATCTATTCTTACACACGATAGTTGTTAGTCAAAATAAGTCTTACGCGGTGAGACTCACTCAGATATAACTTCACCATCAGTAATTTATTTCTGTGACCATCTGAGGACCATTTTGATGCTAATACAAAGTTTTTATGTAGTTTTTATTATCTGTTACATTTATAATATTTACGATGTGTCTTACAAACGCAACAACGGGGTAAATAACACTGCCGATAAAATTTTGCGTTAGAATCCATTTCTTTCTTGTGTATTTTGTGTATATGAGTGAGAAAATTATATTTCAATGGGCATGAATAGAGAAATTTATTTCTACACGATTTGAATGAATTTTTAATGCCAATCAGTTAGAAAAAAAATTGTTTAAAATTTTATTGAATTACCACATGTTCAAATAAACAATGAATAATATTAATTGAATTACAAGTCTCCAAAAAGAGCTAATTAACTTTCATCATGGTGAGGTTAGAAAAAAATAATACCATCATGTTGAATCATGCCATTTTATCAAATTTTTACAGCCTTTTTACAGAATGTTTGTAATGTCATGTAAAGCTTTCAATCATTTCGAACAAGTATAGATAGTGTGTGGTTCCAAGTGTTACGAGGAAAGTAGGTTGATTGCAAGTATAAGAATTTATATTAAAACAATAATTAGACATTGAGATCACAGTAATTTCTAAATATATGTTATAAGTGCAAATTTTTAGCGTTCTTTGGTTTTATTCGGATTAGTTATCATATATTTCATAGTTTTAAAATCAGTTTTTATTTACTACCAGCAGTATAAAAAACAAGCAAAAAATGGAGTTATTTGCATTTGCTCAATATATATATATATATATATATATATATATATATATATATATATATATATATATATATATATATATATGTATATATATATATACATTATCTCGTTTTAAAATAAAACATTTATCTGTAAAATAAGACAATATAGTTTCAAGCAGGGATGAGGGAGAATCTTCCTTAGTTAATCCGAGTCCAACTAAAGTTTACTTTGGAAAAAGAGAATCCCGTATATAACAGTAAATTAAAATAATATAAGTATTTTAAATCATGGCCATAAAAAATCCAAATTAGGGTCAACTTTTGGACCTAAGCAGATGAGAACGATTGTTTTTAGTTAGTGAAGTTATTTTATGAGCTGAATTCAGACCTTCTATCACTGTGTTAAGATTGTTTCTATTTTTTGGGTTCACGCATCAGCTGACGACATTACATTAAACATCATCTGGAACTTATTTTTGTGATGTGATTGCGCTTGGAAACATGTGCAAATACAGAGACAACGTTGCTAAATCAATTCAAAATGTTTTTATTATGTTTGTGATTGTTACTAGAGACACTCGGAAAAAATATTGCCACTTTACCGTAGGTATAAGTACAAGGAAATATCACAGTATAAATACCCTGGTGCATCATCATTGTCGAAGACAGTTCAGAAGAACTACATTTAATTTGGCAAAGTGAACTGAGTGATTCTGAATGGCTGACGCAAAGTCTACAATATATTTAACGCTTGATGAAGCAGCAGCATGGGCATCGGTTTCAAAGTGTTGTTCACCACTTTCTCTTAAACTCCAAGTCATCGGTCTACAAGCACGTGATCGATAATTTTTTTGCAAAATTACCACCACATATTGGAGCTCGCATGTCTCTCAAAATACATTTCCTGCATTTACATCTTCATTTTTTTCCAACAAATTCTACCACGGGCACCGAGCAAATAGTGCGGCTACAATAAGATATATCGATAGCTAAAAGGCGATACTGAGCATTTTGGAACAAAAGCATGATGAGCGGTTACAGTTGGACCTTAATGCATAAAAACGATCCCACCGAAAATAAAAAACTCAATTCATTTCTGATTTATACTTTTTTCTTCAGTAACAGGCCGTTAGTAGTCAAAAATAGTAAAAAAATAATTTACTAAATAATTCGAAAACTAGAACCAACATTAAAAAAACGGGCTGCTGATTTGGTTTTAGCTCCCAATCTACTTTGTGTTATCAATATACCATAGATAATGTAATGTTAATTAAACATAATAAATTTGATTCTAACCATCATGGAAGGATATAAAAATTCATCAAAATATTGATCAACAAAAAAGGTATTAGAAATAGTGCACATATTGCTACTATGGGCAATAATAAAATTGATTTATGTCATATTATATGAAGTTAAATGGAGTCAAATTTAAAAAAAGCTATTTTAGTTATATATAAGTTTTAAAAAATGAAATATATCATAAATTCATAAACTACAGAAAATGATAAAAAAACTACACACCGAACTACTAAAATCGTACATTAGAGCCAGAATTTTTATAGTTAAACAAAAAGAAGCTTACTCTACAATAAAAAAGAGTTAAAGCCAAGGCAGCCAAAAGCTAACCACAAGGAAGTGTACTGGGGCCAATGCTTTATCTACTCGACACTTGTCATATACCACAAATGGAGAATATTACGATGTCTACATTTGCTGATAATACTGCGATTATAGCTGTCGGAGACAATAGTGAAAAAGCCACACGAAAATTACAACAGGCATGTGACAATAAAAATAATTGTAAAAAATAAAAGTTCACCTACAATCAGACCGTACCAGCACCTGTAACATTAAGTAATACTATCATTCCATATAGCAACAACGCTAAATATCTGGGAAAGAATCTTGATGCAAGACCTCGCTGGAAGGAACATATAAAGAAAAAAGAAAAGAACTGGAATTTAAATATAAGAAACTGTATTAGCTAATTGGAAGAAAATCACAATTATCAGTGCATAATAAATTTCTATAATATAAGCAAATACTTGAACCTATATGGGCATACGGAGTTCAATTATGGGGATGTTCTGCAAAGAGTAACATAAAGAAAATACAATTTTTTCAGAACAAAGTCCTGAGAAATATTGTAGGCGCACCCGAATACTACCGGACTGACTAGCTACATCGAGACCTTCAGATATTCACAGTCAGCCAAGAAACAAAGAGAATTGCAAAGGGGCCTGAGGAAAAACTCCATTCTCATGATAATATTGAAGTATTGCAACTTTAGGGTACCACCAGAGCAGGACACAGACTCAAGAGAATTTGATCTTGTGTAGTGTTGTGTAGTGAGTTGCATATGATAAAAAATACAGCAGTGACATGTATAAACATTATTTCACCAGAGACTGGGATAGAGCTGATGGGTCCTCCTAGTTATATAACTAAATATAAGTTATCATAAAGACAAATTGTAGGTTAGTGGGAAACGACTAGTAACAATGTAATAATTAAATTATAAAACAAAATATCATAAACAGTACGAGAAAATTAATTTGCCTTATTAACGATAAACAAATCAATACGCAATTAGAGAACCATATCATGCCATTCTCGGATAATATTCGGGATAGTTCGGAAACGTGTTCGTCGGGCTTAAACCGAAAAACAAACAAGATTGACGCGACGAACGAACAAATCACCGGGAATGGCAGGAGGGTCAGCGGCTGTCGCAGGTTCTGGTTTACCTGGTCTGGCATATCGCGCAAATTCCGAAACAAAACGGGACGGAGTCGTAATTCACGGCACGGGATCGGGGCGAAGGCATCAAACGTTGGCCCGTTCCGGATTGATTTACCGCAGCGGCCGCAACACCGACTGGCCCGTGTTAACATTTCACCAGAAGCGTCCGAAACGGACAAAACCCATTTTATTGTGTAAGCCCGATCGTGTTAAATGTCACCGTTATTCAGTGTATTTTAATACAGATGTTGGATTAATGTACTGTGGCAAAGAGCGACGAAATTTCCGCCATTCGGCATCGACTTTTTCAAACTTTACGTCATAGACAACGACACGGATAACACATTGCGGCGACATCTTTTACACCGCTGTAAATGAATATAATTGAGCTGTCTTAAATAATCTGATAGTATATAATAACATGAAAGTCACTTGGTATGTGGATTTCGATAACATGTAACAGGTCAATCGAAAAGTCCCAGGCCTACCATAGTAAAATACATTTTTTTTGGCAAAATTTGTTTTTTTTTATTCAACATAATTCCGTTCAAGGGTGATACACTGATTATAGCGACCCTCCAACATTTCGATACCTCTTTTGTAGTACAATTTCGGCGATCACCTCTTCATTCGACGAAAATTTCTTCCCAGCGAGCATTCTTTTGAGATTTGAGAACAGGAAATAGTCGCTGGGGACGAGATCTAGAAAATACGGTGGATGAGCAAACAGTTCAAAGTCCAATTCATGGATGTTTGGAATCGTTTTCACTGATTGGTTACACGATGCATTTTCTTGGTGAAGCAGCACTCTCTTTTTCTTCAAATGCGGCCATTTTTCGGCGATTTCGCCCTTCAAATATCCAGATGCCATGGTCCAATAACGCTATGTAATAATCGCTGTTGATGGTCCTCCCTTTTTCAAGGTACCCAATGAATATTATTCCATGCGCATTCCAAAATACCTTGCCAGCCGAAGCGTTTTCCCACGATTTGGAGCAGGTTCATCGTGTGCAGTCCACTGGGATAATTATCGACTGGACTTCGGATTGAAATGATGGAGCCACGTTTCATCCATTGTAACATATCGACGTAAAAACTCCGGTTTATTATGCTTGATCATGTTCAAACACTGATCCGAATCATTAACTCGTCGTTGCTTCTGGTCAAAAGTGAGCTCGCGCAGCACCCACGTTGCACAGAGCTTTCTCATACCCAAATATTCGTGAATGATATGATATACACGTTCAGTTGTATCTTTGGAGTGTCTGCTGTTTCATTCAATTTCAATTTACGGTCATTGAAAATCATTTTTTGGATTTTCTAAATGTTTTCGTTGGTAACAACCTCTTTTGGGCGTCCATTGCGTTCACCGTCTTCGGTGCTCATTTCACGACGTCTAAACTTAGCTATCCTTAATGGTTGATTTTCCTGGGGCAGTGACCGGAAACTAGACATCAAGCCAAATTTTTGCTTCAACTGCAGTTTTCCCTTCAAAAAGCAATATTATATCAACATTCGAAATTCCCCTTTATCTGTTTTTTTTTTCAAAATAACAAAAGTTGCTTCACCCAAAATATTATAATTCACAAACTAATAATCCGACAGCTGTAAAATTTATACATACATCTTCTGATTGTTAGGGCTAACTAAAAAACATATAGATTTAATTCTAATAGCGCCATCTATGTGTCAGGCCCGGGACATTTTAATTGACTTGTTATATTTTAATCGACATTGCAAAAAGTTTGTCTCCCCTCTTGAGGAAAATGAAGGCATTTGGAGACGTGAAATTTGGTACGGTTAAAGTTTAGGACAATTTTAGGCCTCATATTTTTGTGTAATATGCGCTGCAAATAAATATATATCAATAAAACGAAAAACATCCCAATAAATCAAGCTGCAATAGCGGTCAGATCGTTGACACAAAGTATATAAATAATATTTAAGCTCTAGTCGAGGCACTGCCAGCTGCAACTTCTAAACGGTAGATTATTCGTCGTTTCTGTTGTACGTAAATCAATAACGAACACGTAATTTTTAAAATCAAAATATGGCAACGTTGTACTGCAAAATACATGAAGACAAATCCCTAAATATTACATTTGTAATGACAATAAAAAAGAGAGTGCGTTTGTAACTTTATTAAAAGGAGTTATTTAATATTAAGCAGTGTTATTTAAGAATTTGTATTACTTTTGCTTATTCCCGTATTGTAAGTTTGCGTAAATAATAATTAAGAATGGTATGGCCAGAGGGAACAAATTAATGATTTTCGCATTATAGGAATATACATGCAGCTATGAAAGAAAACCCGATATATAGAGTACGATAATTTGTGCACCAAGAATATTAACAATTATAAAATAATTTCATAGAATTTTAATTCCTCATTTGTTAGTGAGTTGTTAATCCCCATGTGGGATATCCGACAAAGTAGATAGCAGTAAATGAAGGAAAGCCAAGGAGGCTCTTTAAAAATATTTTAAAGTCTCCTTTTTGTCAATGAGGGTTTATCTGGACTGGACCCACAGTTTAACGTGAGCTCCAAACTATATTCAACATTAAGCCTACCGACTGGCCACTAACCAACTTAGAGACCATCCCAAAGGACATCCGGTCTTACCCAACCTGATTATTGGATTGACTGGAATGGCTATTCCTTGTGAGAATTTCCACTATTGTCTGTAAAGACATTTACAATTACTAGCACAGACATAAAGAACATCCAAGTCCCAGCAGGATTCGAACCCCCGACTATTGCAAACAGTAGGAGCCAAAGTCATGCGCCAAAGCCGGTAGAAGGCAAATTAAAGATAAGCTATCTGCAAGAGTGGAATCAAAGTGTGAAATAAATAAGCAAGGAACTTCATTAAACTGTTGTCAGTTGTCTGTTAGCAGTAACAGTTGCTAATCTTCGGCTAATTATAAGATCAATGCTTATTGATACGTAACGAAGGACTGATACATACTATGATCTCGAAGTCAAATGATTTCACCATAAAACTTAAAATAAGATTACTAAATGACAGCAATATAGAAGCAACACAGAAACTGAAAAATACGATTAAGTAGTCTAATTTAATATTAACTTGGGAAATACATATCCTATTATATACATACATATTATACATTTATCCCACCTTGGTCCTGCTTGTATAATGATACAAGTACAACTAAACAATAGTAATAAATTAATTTTATAAATTAAGATTATACAAAGCATATCCAATGTAAGATGTAATTAAGAAAAACTGTTTACATATTTTCATATTTACGAGAGTAATAATTAGATGGTATTATTTTAGGTAAATTTTATATTATGCAAAAAGGAAAACTAGCAGCATCATACGTATATTGTATGTAAGGTATTGATTATTAGTAAAATATTATAATTTAGTAACACATAATTTGTAGATTGTTTTCGAACATAGGGATATTTATATTAAAGAGTATGAAAATTAAAGTTAAAATAATAAAGGTACTAATGAAAAATTGCCTTTACTTAAGTCTTCTTTTAGTCCTAATTTAAGTCTTAATGATCAAAGACACAGTAGAAGAGAACGTTATAATCGTTGTGTTGCCGTTCAAAAGACAATTGCCGAGGTATTAATATAAAAACATAAAAAAATCTGTTTAAAACTACATCATTTCAGTTGATGGGATTGATAATAAATCACTGGTTAAATGGGATATCAAATTCTGTTGATCAGACCTTAGTAATCAGTCCATCTTTACCTGAGAAAATTTTTATATCTGAATAAAAAAACTACAGAAAATTAAGGAAAGAATTGAAAATTAATATTACTTACTGAATAAGAAACAGTCGGAAAATATATTTGTTGGTAACAAACAGCAATAAGAGCTATAATTTTCAGGAAATAAAAATATTTTACACATATATTAATTCGAGGTATATTAACCACAACGGTATTTACTTTCTATGTTATATAAGTTAGTGATTTTTTTAGTGAGTAGGCCTGTGAGTGAGAATCGCACTTTTTGGGTATTTAAGCTTTTTTCACTAAATATTCTAAATGGTTTTAGTAATTATCTTCTTTTCATACTATCTTAAAAATGTATAACATTCTATTAAGGCATTTACCATTTGATAACAAAAACCAACAAAATTACAAAGTTATCAATTTAAACGTATACAAGTAAGTTTTATTTTATTTCTGTACCATAACACTTTATTTGTTTTCATATTGCTGCTAATTTTCTCTATGAAATAATAAATAATTAAGAGGTCAATTAAGGAGTTCCCGGCCTGACACATAGATGGCGCCACTAGAATTAAATCCATATGTTTTTAGTTAGCCCTAACCCTCAAAAGATGCATGTATAAACTTCACAGCTGTCAGATTATTAGTTTGTGAATTATAGCATTTTGAGTGAAGCAACTTTTATTATTGTGAAAAAAAAAAGGATAAAAAGGAATTTTGCGAGTTGGTAAAATATTGCTTTTTGAAGAGAAAAAATACAGTTGAAGCAAAACCTTGGCTTGATGCCGAGTTTCCGGACAGTGCCCCAGGAAAATGAACCATCAAGGATTGGTATGCTAAGTTTAGACGTTGTGAAATGAGTACCGCAGACTGTGAAGTCAGTGGACGCCCAAAAGAGGTTGTTACCGATGAAAACATTTAAAAAATCCACAAAATGATTTTGAATGATCGTAAATTGAATTTGAATGAAATAGGGTCACTATAAAGATATCAACTGAACGTGTACATCATATCATTCACGCATATTTGAGTATGAGAAAGCTCTGTGTAAAGTTGGTGCCGCGCGACCTCACTTTTGACCAAAAACAACGACGAGTTGATAATTCAGAGCAGTGTTTGAAGATGATCAAGCGTAATAAATCCGAGTTTTTGCGTCGATATGTGACAATGGATGAAACATGGCTCTATCATTTCACCGCGAAGTCCAATCGACAATCATCTGAGTTGACTGCACACGATGAACCCGCTCCAAAGCGTGGGAAAACGCAACAGTCGGCTGGCAAGGTTATGGCGTCTGTATTTAGGGATGCGCAAGGACATTTTCCATGCTTGGATAATTTTCATTGACTACCATATTTTCATACTTACGTAACGTTATTGGACCGTTTGAAGGACGAAATGGAAGATATTGAAGAAAAAGAAAGTGCTGCTTCACCAAGACCGCGTGCACCGTGTCACAAATCAGTGACAACGATGGGAAAAATCCACGAATTGGGCTTCAAATTGCTTCCTCATCCACCATATTCTCCAGATCTAGCCACCAGCGACTATTTCCTATTTTCAGGTCTCAAAAAATACTCGTCGCATGAATAGATGATCGCCTAAACTGAGGCATATTTTGAAGCAAAGGACAAATCGTACTACAAAAATGGTATCGAAAAGTTGGAATGTCGCTATAATCAGTGCATCACCCTTGAAGGGAATTATGTTGAATAAAAAAAAAACTAATTTTGCCATAAAAATGTGTTTTAGTATGATAGGCCGGGGACTTTTCAATTGATCTGTTATAGTATAGCCAAATAGAATTAACCTAAAAAAAGATTGTCGAAAATTGAAGTATGTGTAAAAAGTAAATCTCCTATGTACCTGGTGAGTTTAAAAATGGGCAATATTTTGATCGATTCATAGTATAGTGACGTATTTTTATGCACACTTTCAGATTACCTCTAAATAGCTTGAATCTAATATTAATAAAGACATATTTAACTGTTATTGTTAAAGTTATTTGAACGAAAAAATACGATAAAATTAAATTATAAATGACAGTGGAAAATCCTCATTGAAGGCTTCATATATTATTCACTTATTGTTAATTATATTGCAGTTTTGACCCACTTTCATATGTATTTTAAATAATATGTTTTGTAATCAACATATTTATGTTAGTATATTATAACTATTTTTATGTATTCTTGTTAATAAAGAAAATTTTAATCTGACAGTAAACAATAAGCAATAATAACTTATATTTATTATAAATGTACTTATGCTATTTTGATTTTCATTTTTATTGAAATGTTGTTAAGCACTTTGTTGTGTAACCTGCATTCTCCTATTATATTAACATACTATGGGGCGCAGATGGAATTTATAGTTTTTTCCCGCAGACAATGGATATCCTCACTGAGGAATTTGATCATCAATTTTATGCTTAATAAGCTTCATCATTAATATGCTCCTGCATTATTAAGTATTTGCACAGTATCTTTAGTCAAAGTATCAATTTACTTATTTTCTGAGATTCTCACTTAGCCAAAAGTAGAAAATCCTATTTATCTTCTTGTTTTCTAAATTCCAAAATTTCAATTGACAGTGTCTATTACTAGAGAAAAAATCCATAAATATGTTTAGTGATAAATTCAATATATATTACACGCAAAGTTATGAAGATTTCTGATTAATTCAGAGTTGATGTCATAACACATTATTATCAACAGTATCAACAAAGCCATGTTCGAAATTATTTGTTTTGTCCTTTATAATCTTACATTACAAAAGCGGTCTGCAGTATCATAAAAAAACTTAGAAGCCAATAAATTGCATGACTTTCAGAAAGTTTAGCGATCGATAGATTCCAAAACAGGGGTAAATTGACTAAAAGTGCCATTCTCAATTTCAACATGTTTGTTTTCACTGCCAGTCAAAACAGAAGAACTTTCTGCGTGTCTACATACTACGACTGGGAATAAAAAATCTACTACGACAATCGCAAGTGCTGAAGTCATTAGTCCAGACCTATCCGCATCGACAACGAATTCATGGGCATATAAAGTCTTGCTGTGCATATGGTTTGATCAGAAAGGTATGGTGTATTATAAGTTGCTTAAACAGAATAAAGCTGTTAATGACGTATGCAAAAAAGAGCAGCAACGGCTAGGGACAAACGCAAAGTCATTCTCACGCATGACAACGTTCAGCCACACGTCGCAATGGATACTGTTACACCTCAAAGTGCTGCTGGATTCAGCGTGTATACCAAACATTCGCCTTTTGATACGAATCATACCATGATTGTCCAGATCGACGCAGTATGACTTGAGTGACACAATGTTTGAAAATACTGTGGATTGGATCGCTACCAAACCAATATTGATGTTGTATAAAATGATGGCTGTATAAAGCTTTATACAATTATTTATTCAGCTGAATATTTTCATTAAAAAAGGTCAATTGAAAAGTCCCCGGCCTGACACATAGATGGCTCTACTAGAATTAAATCCATATGCCCTAACCCTCAAAAGATGCGTGGTGTATAAATTTGACAGCTGTCGGATCATTATTTTGTGAATTTTGCAGTGAAGCAACTTTTGTTATTGTGAAAAAAATGGATAAAAAGGAATTTCGTGTATTAATAAAATATTTCTTTTTGAAGGAAAAAAATAGAGTTGAAGCAAAATTTTGGCTTGATGCCGAGATTCCAGACACTGCCCCAGGAAAATCAACCATCAAGGATTGATATGCTAAATTTAGATGTGGTTAAATGAGCACCGAAGACGGTGAACGCAGTGGAGACCCAAAAGAGGTTGATACCGACGAAAACATTTAAAAAATCCACAAAATGATTTTGAATGACCGTAAATTGAATGAAATAGCAGACACTCTAAAGATATCAACTGAACGTGTACATTATATCATTCACGAATATTTGGGTATGAGAAAGCTTTATGCAAAGCGGGTGCCGCACGAGCTCACTTTTGACCAAAAAGAACGACGAGTTGATGATTCGGAGCAGTGTTTGAAGATGATCAAACGTAATAAATCCGAGCTTTTGCGTCGATATGTGACAATACATGAAACATGGGTTCATCATTTCACTCCGAAGTCCAATCGACAGTCATCTGATTGGAGTGCACATGATGAACCCGCTCCAAAGCGTGGGAAAAGGCAACAGGCAGCTGGCAAGGCTATGGCGTCTGTATTTTAGGATGCGCATTGAATAATTTTCATTGACTACCTTGAAAAAGAAAAGGCCATTAACAGCGACTATTACATAGCGTTATTGGACCGTTTGAAGGACGAAATCGCCGAATAACGGTCGCATTTGGAGAAAAAGAAAGTGCTGCTTCACCAAGATAAGGCATCGTTTCACAAGTCAGTGAAAACGATGGCAAAAATCCATGAATTGTGCTCATTTGCTTCCTTAGCCACCGTTTTCCCCAGATCAGACCCCCATCGACTATTTCCTGTTCTCAGATCTCAAAAGAATGCTCGCTGGGAAGACATTTTCGTCGAATGAAGAGGAAAAACTAATTTTTACAAAAAAATGTGTTTTACTCCGATAGGCCGGGGACTTTTCGATTGACCTATAAAAAAATTAATCAATAAATATTTTATATCTCTACAGAGAATGTAGTGTATTAATTTAAATGTAAACATTAGTCATACAAAACCACTTTATTAAAAGTATCATCAAAACAATATAACTTTGTGAGGAAAAAAACTGAAATAAATAAGGTATTAATAATTAAAGATGCTTGAACCGTAACACCCACATAAATTTAAGATAATTAGTTAATAATAAGGTAATTATGAGATATTTTTAATTCCATGTCGAGTATTAGTTTGAAAGTTTCCAGAAGAATACGAGAGGTCTGATAAGACTTAGGATTTCTAGATTCGAGGGCACCCATTGTAATAGGTAAGGGCTTTCTAAAATGGTTTAGTTAATTTCGACTTCAAATTCCGCATATATTTTTTTGGTCAGTTCCATCGAGATCACAATTTTTTGGAACTGAAAATCAATATTATTATGGATTTATTTATTTCCTCGACGAGATTCGACTCTATATTGTTGTCCAGACAGATTCTTAGCTCACATAGCTAAAGTTATCGAAAAAATGTTAAATTGTTACACCGATAGTATTTTTGAATATTTTTTTGTCATTAAATTATTCGAAATAATAAAGCTAGATCGATATTTTTAACTCAGTAAATATTTGCTTAAATCGTGCATTATTGGATCATAATTTGACATATTCGGAGATAATAAAAATGTACAGTCAGATTTGGGCAAAATACATGCTTTACTTTAATTAAAATACAATTATATTAATATGACACAATCAAATTATATATATACAAACACATATATATATATATATATATATATATATATATATATATATATATATATATATCCGATTGTAGACCGATTTGGATAATTTTGGTCTTGAATTACTTGTGGAAGTCCATGAAAGATTTAAAACGTGAATAAATATGACAATGCTCGAAATTAAATAAAAACAACAATTTTTTTTCTTGGATGTCGAGGATCGAATCCGACAATCTTCGTGCGCGAGAGCTTTTTTCAGTTTGATTAATTACAATTTACTTTACTGCTAAGTGCGCGAGAACTTTTCTTACTTTGATTAATTACAATATACGATTCCGAAGAGAAGACGACCTGACTTAAGTCGTCGCAGTCAATCAAATGTACGAAGAGCTACCTCATGTGCTAACCGCACTGATGACCAGAGAGAGACAGATCAAGAATATAGTCGCATTGCTATGTCAGAATTGCGTTCTTTAGAGAGTGACAATGAAGTAGATAGGCTTAGAATGCAACGAGTTCTTACACATCAAACACAACAACAGCGTGCAAGACATAATGAAAATGAGCGATGCCGCAGACACAGTGCACCTGTTATCCTGGAACGAGCCGTATTCCACTATGATACGGCAATAGATTATTGTGCCGACAAATCGGTAACAATTGGGGAAATAATAATAATTTGTAAATATTGCAAAGTGTTAAAATACAATGGTGAATCTACTGGATTATGTTGTGCTGGGGGCAAAGTAAAATTGCCACAATTGGTCCCACCACCAGACCTTTTGCGCTCTTTAGTTTCTGGGATTTGAAGTGATTCTAAGCACTTCTTGCCCAACATTTATAAATATAACAGTTGTTTCCAGATAACATCATTTGGCGTTATACATATTATACAGGGCAATTTCATGTCCATTTTCCCACATTTGACCCAAAATTGCATGCAGTAATTACCAAACACATGATAAATAGACCTTGCGGGGTTTTCAACTATAATTCACCCCCAGTATGGTTGACGGTAAGTGTCCAAGCGATACCCAAGAGACCTGATTGCTAAAACCATAACGGGAAATGATGGATACCCATTGTATCGTCTGCGATCAGTTGCGGACAATGGGCGATCGGTAGTTGTGAAGGTAAGTGGACAAAATGTTGATGTAGACAATCGTTGGATCGTGCCATACTCGCCAATATTATCCAAAGCTTTTGAGACTCACATCAATGTGAAATATTGTAACACTGTGAAGTCGATAAAGTACATATGTAACATATGTACATATATTAACAAAGGTAGCAATATGGTTGTCTTCGCTGTAAACAATGTAAATGACGAAATATTAATTACCATATGGGTCACTATGTAGGTAGCAACGAAGCAATTTGGCGTATATTTTCATTTGTGATCCATGAAAAACACCCTACAGTAGTCCATTTGGCAGTCCATTTAGAAAATGGCCAGGAGGAAAAAAGTGGAGGATTCGGGATTGTCGAGGATCTCAATGCGACCATTCAGAATTTTCTTCAGGGACAGTTGGTTTCCTTCAAATCAATCGACACCGTTATGAACCAGGACGACGTAGTTAACTATCCCATGGAGTTTTTAAATTCATTGAAATTGCCTGGATTACCACTTCACAATTTGAAGTTAAAAGTAGGATCAGTTGTCATCATGCTGCGTAACATTAATCAACCTCCACTGTGTAATGGAACAAGACTGGCTGTGAAAAATATGATGAGTAACGTCATTGGGGCAACAATCATAAAGGGAAAATACAAAGGAGAGGATGTCTTGATCCCGCGTATACCGATGATTCCAACGGATTTACCATTCGATTTTAAACGTTTACTATTTCCAGTACGTCTGGCCTTTGCGATGACCATAAATAAATATCAAGGCTAGTGGTTGGAAGTTTACGGAATCAACTTGGAGTTTCCCTATTTCGCACGTGGACAGTTCCACGTCACGTGTTCGCGCGTCGGAAAACCGTCATCTTTGTTTATTTACGCACTACAAAACAATACAAAATATAGTTTATCAGAAAGCTTTAAATTGATTAACAAACTGTATCATAACTGTGTGTGTCTGTAAATATCTAACTGAAACCTTATAAATAGCCAATATTTCAGGAAAACTCTGTTTTTTAAGTATGAAACATCATGTGTAATTAATCGAAAATAATAATAAAAATTTATTCATACCGAGCATTTTTTTATTAATTACGGATTATTAGGTCTTTTATTTATCGATTGAGGCAGTACGAAGTCTGCCGGGTCAGCTAGTTGGTAATATATATTGATCATAACAAGCAATAATATAACACAGTTAATGGTCACCATATTTAATTAATTCCAGTTAAAGCGCAAAATGTTCGGTGGGAACATATTGTATCAAGACAATGAGGCGTATTTAATTCTGATAAAGTTCGAGTATATTTTTTCCAGAGAACAGTCGCGGTAATAAAGATTAAAATTTATGAGTTATGCGTGCACTGCCAGACCGACGTCTATCATGGTAAACGAAATTTATGATAATTGGTATAAATCACTCTATTTAAAGCAATATGTTGATTTATCGAGACGGGTCCGCGTTCTGGGCCTCGGCATTTACATACCGAAACACTTCTTCGCTTGGCCCGAGGTTATTGACATCTTGCCGCAATTAGGGCGGGTGATTGATAACTGACAACCAGGGACAAGCTAATTTCATCGATTCGTCATTTTTACCTTCGATCGATTTGCATTAATGAACCAGAAAATCGTTCCCAAACGATCCGTGAAATCTATTCGAGTCGTTTTACTGTCCCTTGAAATATAATTCCCGACCATCAATCTTACTAGATAACCAGTTTTCCTAAGTTTTATGTCGTAAATATTTCTTATAATAATGTGTATTAAACCTCACATACATTAAATGTAAACTTAACCAACTACTAATAGAACCTAAAAAGTAATATTCTTATTACAATAAAATTCAATTATTATAGGAATAATTGAATTAAGGAATTATGTCTGCTTGGTATCCAAAAGAAGTCTAGTCACTATTTTTGTAAGTATTTTTCAAATAAGGTTTCATAATCACCATACCATATGTAGCAAATATTCAGGAGCGAACACATATTGCTAAACACAATAAGAAATTGTAAGGACCCTTCTCACCGCATGACTTCTCATCACAGCATCACTGTCCGCTGGAACACTAACGAGAATACCTCGAAACAACACTTTTTTATAATATACGTGACTCTAGCTAGTAAACTAGAGCAGCTCTGAGTTTTTACTTTCTTGCAATATGATGACCGTTCGTTTCGTTTCTTAAACAACACATGACTTGATCATACACTATGGCTCTCATGACGGAGCTTCAATCGCAATAGTAAATCGAATCAATAGTTTGGCCAGATTCAAGCAGGTCATGATAAGTAAATCCCTTTCAATCCCATAAAACATAGCACTTTTGCCAGCTTTTAAAAAACTTCTGCGTAATGATTTATTTGAAAAATACACGATTTAGATTCTATTAATTAGTGATATACAAATAGAAATTCGACCAAATCAAACTTTCGCTGTTAATTCAAATGGAATTCAGAAGCATTCATGGCACAGAGTTCCTTTTGGAACCCAGTTACGTAAATGATTCAGAATTGTGATCGTTTTGAAATTCCAAAAATTTCATTATCATTTCCACAACTTTTCAAATTTGGCCAATCATATTTAGCATCGAATTTTTCGGTATTAAAACCAGCAAACCACTTGCAACACGAACTTGTTTACTGTATAAGTGTATTTAAGCTTATTTTAGCTTAAGTAACAGATCAGTTGAAAAGTTCCCGGCCTGACACATAGATGGGGTTACTAGAATTAAATCCTTATGTTTTTAGTTAGCTCTAACCCTCAAAAGATGCGTGTATAAATATAACAGCTATCGGATCATTAGTTTGTAAATTATAGCATTTGTTATTGTGAAGAAAATGAATAAAAAGGAATTTAGCGTGTTGATAAAATATTTCTTTTTGAAGAGAAAAAATACAGTTGAAGCAAAATCTTTTTTCCGGTTCAGTACACTATCCCAGGAAAATCCATCAAGCTCTACTTAAACACTATCTTCTTAACTTACTTTATTTCTTAACTACATCTAACACTAACTTTAACATTTAACAATTTTAGTTAAATCTATTCGATGTCGGCATTTGAACAATGCGCTATTTTTGGAAACGATTAATTTCCTGTACATTTGTGGTTTTACGACTTTTAGTCCTCAGGGTTGCTCCAGAAAATTACTACTTCGGACACCTCTATGTTATTATCCATTGAGGGAATGATTACAAAGAATATCCCCTTCCTTCTCCGGATTCCTTAATTATCTGTAATGTAGATAATTTTGACACCACATACACCATATATAAATATCAACATATTTTAACTAACATATTAGTTCACAGAATTATTTTTAAATTGATAACCAGGATCAAATTCTCATAAATCACTAAATTTGTTAAATGATTATATTTTAAATTTTTGATAGTACATTGATGGATCACTTATTTATTATTAAGCTCATATTCCTTATGAAATCGTTATTAAATTATAAGCCTTTTCAATTAATATATGAATATTCTTTTTTACGCGGCATTAAAAAGTATTTATAATTATTACGTACCGAATTTATTTATATAAAAAGTATTTTTTATTTGATGTGGCAGTGTTGTTTTAGCAACACTAATGTTACAATGCATTTTAAATATATAAAATACTAGCTGACCCGACAGACTTCGTCCTGTCAAAAAGATTTGTAATGTGGCAGTTTTTGTGCCTACGTATTTTAAAAAATTCTCCTGAACAGAACCATCACCCTGGTGATAGGGCGTTGTGAATAAAAAATAATTAAATAAAACATATATAAGGATTGAAAAGTAAGTAATCGCTTTATTGTTAATCATGTGAATCATAATTATTATTATTATTATCATTATATTGCTTTGTGGTATACGATGTTTTTTGTTTGATTACCTGGCGCATAGATAAACAAATCTGATGGTTTTCCAACACGGGAACAGGCAACATACAATTGACCATGTGAGAAACATGGGTTTTCTAGATTAATACCACAAACACTTAATGATTGCCCCTGGGACTTGTTTATAGTCATAGCAAAAGCAAGCCGTCAACATGTCTATAGGAAATTTGCCATTACCAATGTCAATGAGTTGTTTAGAGAATATGTTTCCAGATTGGTCATTTTGCAACTCGACACGCATATTCTTGCTTAAATGAAGTACTTTAACATGTTTCCACAAATTGGAGGACTTTAGACATGCATTGAGTTCATCAGCTGGCGTTGATCGTGGAATCACTGGCAATGTTTGACGAAAATCTCCTGCTAATAAAATCATTGCACCACCAAATCGGTTATTATTGCTACGTAGATCTTTTAAGGTTCTGTCTAAAGCCTCCAAAGATTTTTTATGTGCCATCGTGCATTCATCCCAAACAATCAATTTACATTGCTGCAAAACCTTTGCCATTGCAGAGTTCTTCGAAACGTTGCAGGTTGGAGTTTCATTGCTTTGCATATTTAATGGCAATTTTAGTGCTGAATGGGCTGTTCGACCACCTTCAAGCAAAGTTGCTGCGATTCCCGACGAAGCGAGTGCAAGTGCAATTTTATTTTGTGAGCGAATTGTTGCTAATATTAATGAAATAAAAAAAGTTTTTCCTGTACCACCAGGTGCATCTAAGAAATAAATCCCTCCAGTTTCATCATTTGTTACTTTCATAAGAGTTTCAAATACATACTTCTGTTGTTCATTTAACAGTGGAAGATTTGTTTGAATTTATTCTTTCAAAGCGTTGAGATCATACAGTCTTTCTCGATGCAACTCTTGGTTAAAAGCGTCATGCATTGGACGATTGGGCGCGGTCAGGCCTAATTGAATTAATAGTTTGTTTGACATTATCAAGCACATGTCCTCAATTGAAATCAATGCTTCATTGTAAATTTCTTCACTGATTTGTATATTTGGATTTCCCATTCTATTCCGTATTTGATACAAAATATCATCACACATATAATCTTTGTACTTCATCCACAAATCAATTGGGTTTGATGGGAAGCATGTAGATATGATTATAGAAAACAATGTTCGTATTTGATGAGTGTGTGATGATATTACAGCATCATTGAGAGTTTGATCCCAATGAGCGTCATTTTCAAGCAATTGCAAACGTTGACAGGCTTCTCTGTAGGATCCACACAATTCACCATCAACAGTTCGTAACTGTTGGAATGATGTTGGGCCACGTACATTGACTAATAGCAGTCGTAAATAAAAACATTCATCATTGCTTGGATGTACTGAATAAATCCGGCCAATCGCATCGGTGGAATATACATCTGTATATCCTGGAACTGGTTTTCCTTGTTTCCGTCGTATAAATCTCCTTGAGGATTGATTCCAGGTATAATATTTTGGCATTTCAGAATATAGCAATGTTTGTGCGAAATCATCGTTTTGGCATGTCTCAAAAAAACTGGTTAATGTAGTAGATGGTGGCTGAGCAGCTCTTTGTACTGCGTTCTGTGCTGTAAAATACACTCTTTGTCCATTTTCTAAATGCACAGCTAAGTGAACAACAGAAGGGTGTCTCTCATGAATAGGAAAAGAAAATATTCGCCAAACTGCTTCATTACTACTGACATAGCGGCCCATTTGGTATTGGGTAACTTCATCATTAGAATTCTCTGCACCAATTCCAATCACAGCCATATCACTTCCTTTGGTTACATATTTGCAAATGTATTTAATCGATTTCACTGAATGGCAAGATTCAACATTGATGTGTGCTTTGAATGTCTTTGATAAAATGGGTGAATATGGAACAATCCAACGATTATCTATTTCAATATCTTGTTAATTTAATTTGACAATTGTTGATTTTCCATTGTCTGCTGTCGATCTGCGACGATACAATGGATAACCGTCATTACCAGTAATTGTTTCCGATATTAATGTCCGTGGATATCGTTTTGAACATTTACCATCCATCATACACGGTGAATTTTGATTAAGAGTTCCACAGGGACCATGTATCATGTTTTTGATAACTACCTCATGCAATCCAGGATCTACTTGTACATTAGGGATTTCAGCTGATATCACTGCATCAACTTCATTTGGCCTTATCTTTTCAACCAACCAAATCAAAATGTGTGCATGTGGCAATCCTCGTTTCTGCCACTCCACAGAATACATCCAGCAGCGTGTCTCACCAAACACATTATGTTTTACGATGAAATTCATTAAAGATTTCAACTTTTGTCTAAAGACTCTGGCTGTAATATCATGACGATCAATGGATGATTTCCCAGGTAATAACTCCTGCTTAATTTCTATCCATTGCGGATTGCATGTAAATGTGATGAACAAATCTGCTGTACCATAATGACGAACATACGACATGGCATCTTGAGCATATTCGTGCATATGCCGAGGGCTTCCGATGTATGTTGCTGGAAGAATAGTCATCCGACCGACATTCTGTGCATTTCCATCAGTATTAATCGCATCTCGAAGGTGAATATACTCTTCAGATCGGAGTTTGGTTTGATTCAACCTGATGAATGTTAATCTCTCCGTTTCAATTTTAACATACATGTCATCAACATATTTGTGATATAATCGCCGACATTTCAATATGTGATTATCTGCATTTTCCCGAATCATTAGGCGGTATGAATAATAGTTCATTGAACTGACTTTTTTGTTGGTTTCAGAACCTGTAAACAGATTTTGTTTTAATAACATTCAAATATAAAATTAAAATACATAATATAGTGACTGAGATATTATCGCCATAGCTAAACTAATATTTTAGTTACCTGTAATGGGATTTATCATTTTTATTGATAAATCGTAGCCATCTTCACCTTGCCAAAATATAATGGGATATTGCAGTGCATCATATGAGCGGTGTGTTTCCTTTATAGGTTGTAATTGAAAATTCCGACGATGTAAAAAATATCACGGGATTCCAAGTTTTCTCCAACTACAACGATAGCAACTTCATCAATAGTTGGTGCATTAAAACGTCTTGTATGTTGACCTGCAGGTGTTTTATCAGCTCTGATTACAATTTTGTGATTATCGGATGGCATCAGATCCAGGGCAGTTTTAAACAATATAATCAATTGATTGTGTTGATGAAATAAAGTTTGTAATTGTTCTACAATAGACCTTTTTACTAAATTGTTATGTGCACAACGCAGATCAATTTCTTGTGGTGAATTGCCCATAAAATAAATTTGCAGGAATTTGTTGTCGCTATCTGACACTGGTAACAGTGAACCTGCTCTGTGATATATTTGCCCTTGTATCTGTAAATAAAAAAAATATTATGGTGTGGTATAAATTAATGGATTGTCAATGATCAAACTTAAATAATATTTGATCTTAAAAAGTATATATTTAGTTTTAACTAATATCTATCAAATATAAAATATAATAAAAGTGTCACTGAAACTGAATCACCATATAATATGATGACTAAGTGATATATTTCGTAACGATTAAGAAATTGAAGATTAGTAACACATCTTAACTTTGGTGACAGAAAATTTTGTTCGCTAAAATAATTATGAGTAACTGCTATAATACATACCTTGAAAGTTGGCATAAAATTTTCCCGAACTGCATTTGTTGCCCCAAATGAAGTCATTTGAAAGCAATTGTTATATTGTTGAATATGTGTCAAAAAGTGTATAGAATCTGTTCCTATTCCTGAAACCAATGAGTACAATGGTTCTGGTGGTGGATCCAATTGTATCAATTTCACTTTACCATTTGCGCAACACAATCCATTGGCTTCGTTTTTGTATTTTAATGCCTTACAGTGTGAGCAAACCAAGTTCATAGAACCAATAACAACACATTGGTAGTTACTGTAGTCAATTGACACATCGTAACTGAAAGCAGCTGGATTCAAACTTGCGCGATTATTAGTTGAATGTCGCGCTCGCGCTTCACGCGTTTGTGATATCCGAATTATTTCACGTTCATTTCCGTCGTCACGTTCTTGTGCAGTACGATTAGATCGGTAATTAGCTTGGTTTATAGCATTTCTGGTTCTTCTACCTAAATTGCTTCGTCTTATAGGAGGCATATCAAATATAAATTATTTTTTCACTAATCACGAACTAAACAAACACTAACTAACTAAACACTCTGCACAAAACACGATATACGAATTTGTTTCGTGTATCACTTGACAATTCATCTGTCATCTGTCAAAAGTCATCTGTAACAGACAACTTTTTTTTTTAAATTTGATATGACTTGAACTCAAATCCTTTTAAGCCGTACGAATTGTTTTATTTATTTAAAATTTGAATTAAATTTTAAACAAATAAAAAATTTTAAATAAATAAAACAATTCGTACGGATTAAAAGGATTTGAGTTCAAGTCATATCAAATTTAAAAAAAAAAAGTTGTCTGTTACAGATGACTTTTGACAGATGACAGATGAATTGTCAACTGATACACGAAACAAATTCAAACAAAAAGGGCTATTTTTAGGGTTTTTCCAGCAATAATTCTAATTTTTCTCGCCGTAAAAACCATCCCTGAACTTCAACGAACATTTTAAAAAAAGATTTGGCCAAATTGGTCCAGGCGTTGTTGAGTTATGCGCTTAGGAACATATTTTGCGATTCATTTTTATATATAAGATAATGTATAAACACCATAGGCCCAATATAATTAAAAATGGATAGTTCTTCTTATTGCACCATATATGGTAAACGTGGATTATACGTCAATGACTAAATAGATTTTCAGAATAATCCTAGCTGATGATACGAAATATGCAGTAAAAAAGACTTTTACATCACATGGAAAATTGAAATTTATTGTTTTAGGACGAATAATTAGTTCTTATTAGATCACAATTATAATATTGTGAAACTTACGAAGTGCCATCTAATTCTAATGTTTTTCTTTACTATGACTTACATACGTTAATGGCTTTTGCGATCTTCAATAGTTTACCTGTGTGCGTTGAAGAAATCCATCAAACACTTGCGGAAACTTGGTGGTGTTACTACGTTGTAACCCATCAATTGTGCCAAACAGTATTATTATCATAACATCGCTAGACATATAACTAATGGAAATTGAGGGAACACTTATTTTTTTAAATTAATTTATGGATCTAATAGATCTAGATATAATGGCTGAATAGATAAAAATTTCCACTTATCAAATATCAGAACTGACGTAGTTTCTACGATAATTTTAATAACCTCTAATTAACCTTTAAATTTGCATTCAAGAGAGCACATATTACTGTTGTAACTTTTGGCTCTTGCTAGTACGCCTGTGCCATTGGAATTTAGGTATCCCAATCTAGAATAGTAGAAAAGCTTAAACTACGAAATTAGAGTTATTCTTACATACGAAATTTTTTCAAGTCATAATAACGTATAAATACTTATGAACATAATGCTTGTACATATGCAATATTGGAAAGACTAATAACACAAGTAATATATTCCGATATATATTTTATAGATACAAAATACTTATTTTTTTATTATTTCACTAATCTAAGAAAAACCAATATTTTTAAAAATTTAGCTGGTATGTATTGATATCACCAACAAAACCAAAATATGTTTATATCGATGGATTTTGCTTCGGCAAATTAATGTTTAAAACCTCGATACACGATTCCCTTAGAATATAAAATGGACATAAAAATAGGGATGCAGAAAAAATATCGATATATCGATATTTTCTGAAAAAATATCGACAGTTTTGACCGATATATTTTTGGCCTATATATCGATATAACCATATATTTTAGCTGATATTTTTCGGTATTTTTTCAAAATAAATTAAATATAATTTTTAACAAACCTTTAAAATTGGTACTGAAAAGATTGGTGAATCTATCACTACTTAAAATATTTAGAAGATGGCCAACACCACTACATGAAAGGTATAATCACTAGAAAACAGACAGAAAGAAAACTTGACAGAAAAAGTTGAATATCGACAAGTGGTAAAATATTTATTAAAAAAAAACACTGAATGTTGAATTAAATATTAATCAAGACGAAGAATCAAGAATCTGAATTCAAAAAGTTACTTTTTTTCTGCGTTAAGATATGATGTTCTCCATGAATCACGTAACTGATACTTGTAGGAGTGTTAACACGAAAGCAATGCTGTGTGATGAATGCAACCGAAAAAATTGTATTGGGTTTAAAATTTCTAATGGAATTTAAAATCATCAAAGTAAACTAGTGACCTATAATCAATTGAATTCCGAATTCAAACTGAATCAAAGACGGCTAAAATTTTTATATTGTTAATCAAAGTCATAAATTTTAGATATTATTACTACTTCTAAAAAATGTTTTATATATTTTAATAAGTTTTGCAATTACCCATTAGAAAAAATACATAATAGTAAAATGTTTCCATGTACTGTTTAACATAATGGATCACATTATAGTTCCCCTCGACTATAAAACTATTTCGAACAATACTATGTCATGAATTATCAGAGATCTGCAAAAGAGTTTAAGGCCACTATCAACAAGCACGAGACACAATGAATAAGAAGAAACCTAGGAGGGTTATAAAAAAGTTTCGAAAGAATGTAAGAACGACAAAAGGCCATCAACAGAACACGGCTGGTGCGAGTTTTAAATTTCAATTAATCAGATCGGAGTGTCAACGCTGTTGCCGGCGAGAGGGACCGGAGCTGCTGTTTCGCCTGATGACGTAGTTACGTTTGGCTGCGCGTACATATTGGGTCCATTCAAATCATGATAAGAATGAACATCTAAGTATATGAAATTATTATATAATGCAATAATTGTTTACAATATAAGAGCTTTTTTAGGAATTATTATTGTATTAGATATATTACTTGATTATTTCGAGCTTAAAATTATATTGAATGTAGATATATTTTAGCATTTTTTAGGATTTTTGGTTTCAGTGATTTGATAAGAAACTTTTAAACATGGAATAAACCAAGTTAGTTACATAATATTTCATAATAGCAGCGTTTACGATGGCGAGTGCTAATGAACATATATGGCACTATATCTTATACGAATTCCAACAAAGCAAAATGTTTCTAAGTGACGGGATTCAATTTTGAGTTTCCTTGGTGCCGACGATGGATTCATTTAAAGGTAAGTTAAAGGTTTTTGTAATTACTAGCAAGGCCTTTAGAAGCATCGAAGTCTTGCCAGGTAAACTACTTGGTAAAAAGAAGATTTCAAAATATATCAAAACAAGAAAGTATGAATCCGTCTGATTTTATAACTTGCAAATGATAGGTTGAACAACATGTTAAATTAAGTATATAGTAATAAATATAATTTAAGGAATTATAAAAATATATTTTAGATATATATAGTTAAAATTAATTTATATATTAATGTAATTTAGGAAGCTTAATTGAGAAATACCTGGACATATTATACTCCAAAGATATATTGTCTAATATTAATTTTAAAAATAGAATTTAAACTATAAATTTCAAAAACTAATATAAACTTTAATCGTCGTTTTCGTATTAATAAAATTCACAGTTTATTCTGTAACGAAACACCTAGAAATGAAAGGTTCTTTTCGTTCGTCGTAAAGCAGGTAAGATGATGAGAGAAATGCGGGAGGTCGAGTCATGTCAGATAGCTAATCTGACGTATGAACACAGTGGCAACGTCGATGGGAATTTGCGAAGACCCACCGACGACAGGCGGCATGCAGAAATTATTCCACTATTCTAGATTGATAGTCGCGTATAAAAATATTCAAAAATTAACTTACATTTCAAGAAGTGAACGTAGTTTCGAGAGAAAGGAGACTGGCAGCAGACTTACCTGAAACAATGAAAAATAAATAATATAGTTCAAATTTATTTTTTACTTCATTAATTTATATCTAAGTAACGATTTATTTACAACTATATCAAGAATTTTAATATATATATTTTAACATTCAAATAATTTTAATCTAATTTTAAACTAAGGTAAAGTATATAACTAAAAAATATTTTTAACAAAAAATTTAAACTACTTCAAAAAATAAATAAAGAACTTATCTACTACATGTATTTTATATTCTACTATATACACACAATTTGGCTTAATACCTACCTAAACATATCTACTTACAATATTATTTTAACTACTACCAAGTCAATGCCGAACCCAAATAGATCTAGCAATATATATTTGTATCTAGCATGTAACTTCATCAGCAATATCTATAGATGAAAATGCAGAAAGTATCAATGCAAAAATCCTAACCTAACAATTAAACAGTTTTTTACATTTATCTGCATAAAATACTATTTTTTGTTATAGTATTATTTAGTTATTAAGTGTATATAGAAGTTAATCATAACTTATATGAAGAAATCTGCTGAAAAAGAAAACCATATAAATTGTTTTCAAACACTTTTGAACACTTTTCCAAACTTATGGTAATACTACTCTGTCATATCCCTATTGCCAGTTATGGCTTGAACTATTTAAAAGTGGCGATTTTGTTTTCTATATTGCGAAAAAAAAACGGTGTGGAGTATCTAAGAAGCTCCACGATCTGGATCACTTTAGCAGTTGGATAATCACCAGAAGTTGCGGTTTCGACACGTTCACATACACATACATATTGCGTATCACACATACTATGATAGAGCTCTAAAAGGTGGAAAAGTGGCTATATATATATATATATATATATTCTGATTATGATATGATTATGGGTATCAAATAATATATCTGAATGTTTTAAATTTCAATAATTTCTAGTGCTAATCTAGAACATTTTTTATTGTAATAATTGGATTTTCTGTAGAGTCATGTGTTTGAAACCGGAAGTCCGGTGAATCTTAGAAACCCTTCCCCCCACCCCCGTATTTCGAGCTTTATGTTTCTGATTGATTATAAGTGGCATTATTTATAAACAAAAATATGAAATCCGACAAGAAAAACTAACATAATTACGCCAGTAATCAGAGCTTTTGGTTGGTGCTTAGTTCTGTAGTTGCTGATAAACCCTAGTTGTTAAAAGGGATGCTTGATGGAATCGATACAATTTGAAAGTAAATTAATCTACTAGTAGTAATCAATCTAATACAATTTTATATATAGTCAAATTACCAAAATTTTTTGTTGTAAGCTCCAGTTTAGAGAATGGCCCTACATAAAGCTAAAAGAATAGTACGCGCTAACTTATGTCCTAATCCAATACAACTATATATATCTGCAAAGATAGTTATGCTGTTTATTTCTATTTGTGATCCATTATCTATAGATATCAAATAGAAATTCTAAATGTTTTTCAAGAATTTTCAATAATTTCAAGCATTTACAATTATATAGATCTTCCGATAAGTCGTATAGTCGTGGGTTTGAATCCCATCGGGACTTATTTCTAAATTCATGTTTACAATTAATTATAAGAGCTATTATCCATAAACAAGACTACGAAAGCTGACAAGAAAAACCTGTCATAATAACGTCAGTAACCAGGTTGAACTTTTAGTTGGTTCATCGGTAATGCCTTGGAGCGTGGTTCGAAAATGATGTCAAGTAGTGCATCTAGTACTGATAAGCCCTAGTTGATAATAAATATTTTGAACAAAAAAAATTAACTAACTTCAAAAAATTAATAATCAAACTTAGATTTTTAACATAGAAAAAAAACCTTTTAATTTAAAATATGTACATAATAATCGTTACAATACCTATATAAAAATAAACAAAAACCTTATTTAACCTATCTCCTACATGTATTTTATATTTTACTATATACACTCAATTTAGTTTAATACCTACCTAGATCTATTTATCTATTTACGATATTATTTTAACTACCACTAACTAACTACTTTTAAGTCGGTGAAGAAACACATAGAGTACCAACTTCAAAGTGGTTAGTTAGTAGTAATTAAAATAAGCCGAACATAGAAACTCCCCGTTTTTCGAGGTCGGTTAAAAAGGATGCTCGATGGGATCGAAATGATTTGAAAGTAAATTAATCTACTGTGGAAATATTTAAACCTTTAAGATCTACGACGTCAATAAATACAATTTTATGTTTAGTCGAATTGCTAAAGCTTTTTATTGTAGGCTCCAGTTTAGAGGATGGTCCTACATAAAGCTAAATGAACAGTACGCGCCAATTTACGAGCTAATCCAATACAACATTTCCGAATTAACTACTTTTCAATCAAACGACCCTCGACTGAGAGAATAACAAAATGATTCGTCATCTCCCTCGTCCGAGGTGCTCATGACGGAGACGGAAAAATCCAATATTACTTTAAATTTCGAAAGAGTGATTCAATGTTCCCTTTGGAGTGCCGTAATCGTAAAAAACTACGACTATCGTTTTTTACGAAGCCCATCGAAATAAATAACGCGGGCGCACGGTGTATATTCTCCAGCCGACTGCTCTTCCTCATTGTCCCGCAGACGGTCTGATGATTAATTAAAACATCTTCATAAATTCGGGGTTAGTACGCCGGGGAGACGAGGCTCCCGCATCTCCGTCTCACCACCGGGGAGGAGTGCCTCGTTTTGTTTTCCATTTTATGTTTTTAAGTGCCTGTTTCGGTGACTTTGAGTGATGCGAGACTCTCAACGTCATGTGATAAAATGATTTTTATACGTTTCCTTTTTTCCATATTTGGGTGAAAATAAAAAGCCGCCATTAAATTGTTTTTATTTTCCAATATTACTGCAATAATTTGTCAATATTGTACGTACGTGCGAAGAAATTTAATAACTAAATATATAAACTGAGTAATTTAAAAACACAATTTATACTTTTTCCATCGTACCACTTCTGGCTTTGGACTACACTGCACTACATATTCAAATGCATGTGTTGTGTAACGATTAAGTACCGTCAATGTCATTTTGTATTCAACAGCTCGCGTCTTTTTTCAAAAAAAAAATATTTTTTTTGTTTCCTTCCCCTTCACATTTTTTAACTGGCGCGCTAAGTAGGATTCCGGGGAGATGATAAGTATGTTCTATTTTAAATATATTCTATTAACCGGAATCAAATTAGCTATTAAGAAAAGAAGACAGGTTGATGTTGAATTGGGAATCGTCCTTCCGGTACTTGAGCGTTCTTTGGTGTGGTTAAGTGGAATTCTGGAAACAGTATGGCAGCTAGTAATAAATTATTACGACTAAGAAACATTCCAGATATAGAAAACACCCCTAATCTGTAGAAGCATCTCAGTTCAGAGTGTTTATTATTCTCAGCCGTAGACTATTGGTATTTCGAGTCACCAAAGACTAGAGATACTGTTCCATACAGGGTAATGCCATAGAAATTTTCCTAGAAACAGTGCGATTTAAAAGACCAATAGACAACGTCCTTACCTGTGGTTATTTATTTAGAAAGGAGGTGTTACATCGCGTGACTTTTTCCTACGGTCTACATTGCGCATTCAACTACATATGTTATATAAAATTAAAATGATGCAACGAGTGAGTACCTTCAGTTTCATTCTATAAAAACGTTCAACAAATCCTCTACTTTACAAAAGAATAAAATATTTTTTAATAAAATGAGTTTATTGTTTTAAACCCCGTTCACACTTTATAACTCATTTCTATTTATTTTTTGTCGCATTAACTTCGTCCTGTTCAAAGTAGCATTAGAAACGTAATCTGTTTCTGATCCTGACTATTTATTATCTTGGGAAATTTCAGAGCAGTCATAAATATTTAGCATCAATTTATTAAAACAAGCAAAGCACGAAAACAACGCTTCCTGATTTATAACATCCTATTATCACTAAGGTTTTGAAGAATTTTATAGATATTTGACAACGGCTACATTGATTAGGTTGCATGTTCGCACCCTTTAGATAGCATTGTGTCCTTTTTTAAATAGAACAAAATGAGAAGCAAAGATACGGTCTGATTTTAAAACGAATTTACAAACTACAAATTGGCAACAAAATTCGGCGTTGTAGTGATACGAGTTCAGCGCTATTTTAGACGAGTATACTAATCTTTGATATAAGATTTGCCAAATATTGGGTATATAGACCAAAATAGCAAGACTTTTGAAATACAATTTATACAAGTACTCAGTTTTATACTACTTAAAGTGCATCTGCGTCAGATAAAAGATTTCCAGTCTTAACAAAATGAGTTATTGGATTAATTTCTTATTAATATAAATTTTAAACTCTTTTGAGGACAACGTGAAAGTTGATTGATTTCCGACAAAAGTAAATTAAGCGAATAGGACGTCAATATAATTGTGCAAAGAACTAATATAGTGATGAAAAAACCAATATTTATATGCCATAACCTGCCTGGAATTCTTTTTTAAGCATTTTACATCAACATAGTGCATAAAACTGAAAATAAGCACCAGGATTTTTATTTATTATGAATAAGTATTGTATTTAATTTTGAATAATTAAACATGTATTAGGCCTATAATTTAGTTTTAAATGTAAAAAATTAGTATAATGTATTTTATTCAAAGTATAGTACATTGATACTTTCAGATAATTTATGGACTCTATTTCGAAAAAACGATGTATTCGATGAGACTATGCACAAGTCTGCTTGTTTTGTTCGCATCTTCATAGGAAGTGAAGCGCTGCTAAGACAGGTCACAGCTCATGTGTCGGAATAAGTAAGAATCAGAAGGAACAGGGTTTGGAGAATAACATTATTGTGTTTTTGCTCGATAGCGATCCCCATTAATGGTTTAGTTAGGTTTTAGCAGTTCACAGGATACCACAGCAAAGCTGATTCCACCAAACACAGCTTGGAGCACAGCACACAAAAGTAGCTTGGAGCCACGAATATTCGGCCTTACCGATGATGTTGTTACATTACCAGGTGGTCCGCATGAATTATTTCGCTTTAGATTATCGTAATGGATCAACTTTTCATCACTAGTAATAACATGATACAAAAAACCTTTTTACAAAAAACCGATTTTGCTGTTGAAGTAGTATTTCGCACATGACCAAACGCCGTTATCTTAGCTTCAAAATTAAAAATGTCAATATCACCAGTCTTCGCCAAAAACGTCCTAGGCAGTATTCATATATTGAAAAATATAACAGCGAATATATTATTGGAATAATTATTATAATTTTAGAGAGAATTTTAGAAGTAGATTTTAAAAATGCTTGTTTGGGAATGAGTATTACTATTTATTTAATATAGCTTTCTACCTGAGTCAAATTTCTTGGACATATTTTAGTATACGGTATGACTACAACTAACGACAACAACAACTAACTACAAGAAACTCTCTTGTGATAAGTACTTAATTCATTCCGCGTTTTACTCGTATGTATATCTCGTTTACTCATTTACGTTAAAATTGTTCAGACATCCTGAATTATCGCATTTCTCTGAAAAGTGAGAAGTACCTTGTCAAACCCCCGAGATAAAATAACCTGGCCCAAGAATTTTTACCGAGTTACCGAATGTTGAGTAAACATTTAATTTAATTTTGAATTTTTAGTTTTCAAAAAGTTTAATTGATTCTCTTAAATAGATTATAAGATGGAAAGGAGGCTACCTCAGAGTAATCTAAGAACATCGTATCCTTCGAATTTTACGACTGAATTGAATGTCTTATGGAAATACTTACTATACAATTGTTCGTTAATACATCCGGTATGTTAGGATGGACAATGAGTGTTTTATATTATTTAACCACAAATTTCTGGTATTTATTTCCAGTCTTCCTGGTATTCATTTTGCTTAAATTATCTTTATTTTGATTAAATAATCAATTTAAGATGTCATATTTCGTTACATTTTTTTATGAAATGTCTTAAATTCCATAACTTTATTTCTAAATAGAACGTAATATGAAATATTAATTAAATGTTATATAATATATTAACACCTTTTATTTTCTTATCTGTTTAATTCTGTTGATCCTCAAGGCAAAACATATTTGTATATTCATAACTTTCGATTAATTTAAAGCAATTACTATTACAGTTGTGGTAACAGATGTAGTCTTTTACAAAATTGTATTTAACATATGTAGGTGGATTTTAATTAATTTGCAAATTGTCATGTTTCAAAATTTGCGAACATTTACGCAATTCATGAAGGTAATTATAATACATTGTATTTGTAATATATGACAAGATCGTGATTTACCGAAAGTTCCGTTTATGTATTTAGTAAATCATCTTTTTATGACAGAACCCCGATGAAAGACAATATGGAAAATAGTTATGTAATTTTCTAGTTCAATTAATTGCTATTAAATAGATACTTTTAGGGTTAATTCAGGGCTTTATATAAAAGATGGCGTAAATAATCAATATTCTTTTGTTCTGTCTAATAATGTAGCCTCAACAAAATGGTTGTTATTAACAAGTCAATTGAAAAATCTCCGGCCTGACACATAGATGGCTCTACTAGAATGAAATCCATATGTTTTTTAGTTAGTCCTAACCCTCGAAACATCCGTGTATAGATTTGACAGCTGTCGGATCATGCTTGTGCCTATAGCATTTTGAGTGAAGCAACTTTTGTTATTGTGAAAAAATGGATAAAAAGGAATTTCCCATGTTGATAAAATATTGCTTTTTGTAGGAAGAAAATACAGTTCAAGCAAAAACTTGGCTTGATGCTGAATTTCCGGAAACTGCCACAGGAAACTCAACCATCAAGGATTGGTATGCTAAGTTTAGACGTGGTGAAATGAGCACCGAAGACGGTAAACGCAGTCGACGCCCAAAAGAGGTTGTTACCGGACGACAACATTTAAAAAATCCACAACATGATTTTGAATGACCGTAAATTGAAATGAATGAAATAGCAGATACTCTAAAGATATCAGTGAACTTGTACATCATATCGTTCACGAATATTTGTGTATGAGAAAGCTCTGTGCAAAGTGGATGCCGCACGAGCTCACTTTTGACCAAAAACAATGACGTGTTGATGATTATGAGCAGTATTTGAAGATGATCAAGCGTAATAAACCCGAGTTTTTGCATCGATATGTGACAATAGATGAAACATGACTCCACCATTTCACTCCGAAGTCCAATTGACAGACATCCGAGTGAACTACACACAATGAACCAGCTCCAAAGCGTGGGAAAAAGCAACAGTCGACTGGCTTATAATTCCTCATACAGCGCTTGTTTCACTCATTCCATATTAATATCAAATCACTCATGTTGAAAAATGCTCACAGAACTTTAAATTGTTTATAAGTAACAAATGACCTTCTGAAACCTGACCTGACCTGATTCTGAAATGAAACTTTAAGTTATATTATTATCGAATTGATGGCGTTTCGTGAAATCATTGAACAATAATAGAAACGTTATTGAACTATAATTTGTTATACGCTCATATTTAGTTTAACCGCTGATTAATTATTTTTTACCATATAATCTCTCGGTATCAAAATATGACGTAGTTAAGCTTAGGAGCTGATGTCCTAAACACGAGAATTGGCTATGAAAATAAAAATAAACCTCCGGCTATAGCTCCGACATGAAAATTTCAAAATGAAGCCGACTGCCTGCCCTCACTCCCTGCTGCCCCGGAAAAGGCCCCGCTGAAAGGATGACATTAAAGCAACTTAAATAACCTGTCAATCAAGGCGGGGCGGAACGCGATCCAAAGAAAGTCCACGTCCCGCCAAATCCGAGGTTTTAATGATGTGTCCGTCGCACGTGACGTTTCGTCGATAAAAAAAACGCCCCGAACACATATACAGAGGACTTGTCCGGATGGAAAGCTGGAAAATTCTGATGGCAGGTGACGGGCCGACTAATAGCCGACTGGACGATAGAAAAATACTTAAGTAGATCGACGTTATGGCAGTAGGATAAATTCGAGATCATACTAACAGGCGGTACCACTTCCCGTTTTCATTAGAACGCTTTCGTAAAGAAAGGATATTAGTTTTTTTTTATTATAGCAGTAAAATTTTTTTGGGTCCATTTTTTTAAATAAAAATTAGCATTTATTATGAAAATAGAGCATACTAAAATATATTCGAACTGTCAGTTTTGGTTTCAACAAGTGATAATTTTGATGTCACTGAGAAAGTAGAGCACATGATCTTAAGAACCGAAAAAGATAAGAGAATCAAAATCAACTCGAAATCTCAAAGAACTTTCGAACAGCTTAGCAGTTGACGAATGATCTATTTCTGCATGTTTACATGCGCTGAGAAAATTCCAAAAGGAGGAACAATAGCTAATATACGAATTGAAAATGTTATATATTTATAGCCATAATCCTTCTTTTGGAATCAGCAAAGTGTAGTGTAACAGGAGCTACTAAAACCGAATAAAATAATTACTACAAATATCCGCCAAAGTCAATTGAAGAAACTGAAAAACATATGGTTGGTAAAAAAGCCAGCAATATCAAATAACAGATGCAAAATCATCCTCTTGTATTATAACGCTTAGTCACACGTTGCAAGAGTTGTGTGGGATATAGATGAAGACGAGCAGATGAAAGTGGAAAGTTCTGCCACACCCGGCGTATTTACCAGACATAGTGCCTACATACAATTTGCTAATATCGATGCAGCATGACCTGGCACATGGCCTCGAAATGCTGAAAATGTTCTGATTCCAACATCGTTCTTTGACACGGAGTCATCATGTTGCCAGAAGTTTTGGAAGCAATGGTAGAAAATGATGTATACATTTTTAATGTAGAAAAATAAACAGAACATATCAACTAGCGGATGGAGATGTTCCGGGACAAATAATATAAATTATTTTTTTAAGAAGAAAGTTAAAAAAAAGAAAAAAAAGTTTACTTAAATTCCTATAGGTGCTATAGCTAATGATTTTAGTGTAGTGTAATAAAGTAAGAATCGATGAGTTCTCCTAGATATAATATAAATTTCAAGTTTTACGTGATTGAGAAAACAAAATCTAAGTTATTCGACAATGACTAGTAAAAATGTACTAATAAAATGATATATTGTGAAATAACGTGAAAAGAACGTCTTATGTTTTGACCAAAATATGGTCAATCCCAGTCACTACTTTTTTTAATGTATTTTGGCAGTAACCGAAACTTCTCGAGTTATATATCCATATTTATCAGACAGTTCGTGGGCTTTCGCAAAATAAATAACAATTAGAAAAATCACTACTATCTGGCACCTACAGCTTTTAAGGCGGGACGTCCTATTTCCACCTAGATTCAGCAATATATCACTAAATGTTATCGTGTTACAGAACGAGTTAAACAAATTTAATTTTAAAAATTGTTGTTTATTTTTACAATCAAAACATATGAACTGTATAATATAGCAACATTTCTCTATTATTTTCATGGCCTCCTGTAACATTTTTCCCCAGTGTTTTTACCCTTTTGTAACCAATTACAACAAATTACAATATACTTCCAGAAATAATTGATCTAGAGATTTCGTCAAGTTAAAGAAAGTTAATCAGACCAGTTAAGACCCAAAATTCGAACAGAACTGAAAGTCTCTGATAAAAACGTCATTAAAATATCCAACCTACATATTACTACATACATGTACTATACCACCAACCCTAAAATATCAGCGATTGTGTTTTTTTTTGTGTTATATAGATATGATACGTAAACTAATCTTCATTTGCTTTATTTTGAATACCGATCTCATGTTTCGTCTGCGGCCATTGTCCATTTTCGAATATTGCTTATTAAAGTTGTGTTCAAGTTGCATGACAAAATATATTATTTTAAGTTTTTATTCAGTTGGTGATATATATAAGGCCAAATATGTTAATAATAATCAGATGATTCAGTAGTTTTGATTATTTCAACGAATTTAAAACAATGTTGCATGAAAGTAAAAATTATGGAATTTTTCGGCATTTTCTTTGGAAACATGTATCCATTTTAGAATAATAAACAAATTAATTAATTATTTTTTTAATATTTTTAAAAAAAATATTTTAAAGTCTCCTTTTAACTAATGAGGGTTTATTTGGACTGGATCTACGGTTTCATGTGGGCTCCGAAGCACGGTCCTTAGCTTAAGCCTACCGACTGGCGAGTGACCAACTTAGAAATTATCTCAGAAGATAACCGGTCTTACCCAGCCTCGTTACTGACGTGACTAGGATTATGCCCTCTTTGTCGGATTTTGTACTCTTGAATAAGGACAATCAGAAACATAAATTTACGACCATGCCCCAACAGGATTCGAAACTGCGACTATCGCAACAGTAGGAAGAGATCGTGTCATCTTTATTACTACATCAACTAAGGCGGTAATTAGTTGTTTGGTAATACGACAAAAATTATTCTTGAAATATACTACGTGCATTTGGCCTAATTTTTTAAATATCTTTTTGGATATTGCATAAAAAATTTTTAGTTCTGTGTATTTTGGGATCCCTGTAGTTACAATGAACAGTAAACTTTCTCTTTATATGCAATAATAGCGATAAATAAATGATATACTTTCATTATAACTAATTAAAGAATGCCTGGCCGAATTTTCCTTTGGTATTCTTCTGGACACCCAGTTTTCAAATTTTTCAATATATCTACTAGTTCGGGACGTCAAAATGCAATGTTAACTTCTGAAGACATTTAGCAAGGATTTTCCGAAGAGTGATAGAACAATTATGCACATAATAATTTTGTGGTTATAATATTAATACCTTTTTTTAATTTAGTTACAAATAGGCAAAGTAATCAATACTAAGAACTAGCTGTGAATAATTTACCTCCTGAAACTAATCTGGTTAAGTTATTAAGAGTTATTAAGAGTTATATTAAATGAAACCGCTTTATTCACTGCTTTCTTTTGTTACTCCATAATGTCTTCTCGTATTGTTTCGTCTGTCGGTAGAATGCATACGTCTGGTTTAAAATATTTGATCCAACGTGTTTTATATATAACAATATAATTAAATTATATCACATTGAAAATTAAAACTTATAGATTCCATATCTAACTAAAAACCTTTTATTTCCTTGTTAATTAGACTTTACATATTTCCAAGGTTGTTTATAACGATCTGTTAGTTTAAATCGATTAATGCTACAAATGTAACAATCGATACAATCTTTTAACTTAATTTAAACATATGTAGGTCGGCATTAATTAAATATACGTTGAAATATTATTTTATCTGTAAATTAAACCAGATAAATCTTAAACAGAGTTTATAAAAATTCGCAATGAAACAATTGAATAAAATAATATTTAAAAAATAGGTGTTAACGTTTTTTTTAAACAAGTTTAATGCATTACACGGGGTTGAAAGAATTCGTTTTTTTAACATAACTAGTTATTAAAGCTAATATAAGGATATATAAATGGAACAACAAATAAAATTATCATTTCTTCAGAACATATTAGTTCACTCCGTTTTTTCATCAATTCGTAGCGGGCGGTTAGGTTTACTTCTCAATTAATACGCGGGTGCTATACCACAAGACTTCGAATATTCTTCACCAAGTCTCTGGAATTGAACAATATTGATTTGTCAGATTGCATTTTTTGATCTTAATGTCTTTTTCCGAGCTGTTTGCTACGCCTTCTAGACGGAAAGGTCAATTTTGGTCAAGTCTACAAAATTCGTTCACCTTTCTTTGGACACACATAACCATTGTTATCTGCGCTCTCACTTTGTTCCTCAACTTTGCACTAATTGTCGTATATTAACAAATGGGTTAGTTTTTAATATGATCTGATGATCTCAGGACCCCATGATTACAGGTTACAGTCCAAGTCTCGAAATACTGAAGGATTGACAAGAAAAGCATTCTAAAGAGCAGGACCTTAATTTTGAATGGTAATTATTTCTCTCTTCCGCAAGCACCATCTTAAAGAAACAAAAGCAGCTGCTGCTTGGCCAAATCGGATTGGCTGTATTATTGGCAGCAGCCATTTTCTTCTATTTTATTGCTAACAACAAATTTTTACTAAAATCAATTATTGTGAAACCTTATTCAAAATATTGTCAGCTTCTAATCACAATATCCTGCTATGTTTTTAATAAAATATGGTTCCCCACACGCCAGCATTATTTTTTTAACTTATAGAGGAATGCACAAAGTTTTTGGTACTTTAAGTGATATGAAATAATTCATAAACACATTACGCGCTTTCGTTTGAAGTAAGGAATAATCAAAAGGAGCAATATGCTGTTAACACGACAGGTGTAGTAACTCGTTCTAATTAAGTATTTTCATGTGCATTTGTCACCATTCATCATATATTTTGCAACATTCAACAAAATGTTTTTCTTTCAATGTACAACTCTAAACTCTTATTTGCAATCTATAACAATTTGCTATGATGGTTTCATTCAGTCGGTATTTCTAACTCTACGTTTTCTTAATACTAATATTTATTTAAATAGCCTTTAACATATATTTCTACATCAAAAGAATACTCATTAGTTAGAAATATTTTCAAATCAAAGTTCATTCGAAAATCCATTGCTCTATGCTAGCAATATACGCTTATTCCTTCGAAATGTCATAAGAAATTAACAAAAATAAAAAAATACCTGATTATAGAAAATTATAGCTGGCTATATGAGTACAACAGGCCGTGACGGCTCATTACTGATAGTTTATGCAATAATACAGCCAATGCATATCATCAAAAGTTATGACGCCAACACATCGCAATGTTGCTGCATTGGCTTGTAATTCTGGTGTACTATATTTGTCTGTTTGTAAACTCGAATTATTATCACTATAGTTTTGAAGAATTTTGTAAACATTTGACAACAGTGGCAAGCAGTACCGACACAAATCGAATTTTACAGACTAATTAGGTTAGATCTTCTGTCAGCATTCTGCATCATTTTAGCAAAGGTAAAATGAGAAAGAAAAATCGGCCTCAAGTTTAAAACGAATTTTACATTTTACAACTGCAATCGGTAGTATATTTGACGTCATCTATGACTGTTTCATTGGAAGGCCTATACAACTTCTGAACTTTACTTCAATTGCATTCATTACAATTTGTTACTCCAAACCTTTACATCTACGATCACCGGATTCAACCATCTCTCCTTACTATTCGTCTTTTCTATCAATCCTTTTTATATCAATACTCTCTCGCTATGCCTGTATTCTGATATAGGGATATAAGACGTGAAGAAAAGATAAATATCGATATTTTTTCAGCATCCCTATTCTGACATTCTAGTGGCATGCCCTACTATGTACATGCACACTAGTTTAAACAAATTTATTATAATATAATCTATTGGAATCACGTTTCCTCAGGCGATGGTAATATATTTGTAGACCGCATCCGATTTTCAAAATTATGCATTTTTGAATTTTTGGTGACGATGCCTGAAGAAAGTACAATTACGGGTATTCTATTCTATTCTATAAGTCCTATTTATATTGCCTAATAAAATTTAGAAATAAATAAAAATGAAGGGCTTTAATTAGTATTTGCCCAATCAATATTAATAATGAAAAAATACGTAATTTGAGGAAGATCTAATAGCCACTGGAAATATTCGCTGTACAGACCAAGCTTAATGGAATTAATTTTCTAAAAACTTTCTTATTGCCTTATTTTCAGTGAAATTTTATACTTTTCTGATAAGAAATAAAACATTATATAGAAAAATTAATAATATTTATTTTATAAAATAGAAATGTTCAGTAAAAGACAAATATAGCTACGATTTTCCCAAATGTTCAATATTTTTTGAAAGTGAATATAAATTTCGCGAAAATATTGTGTCTTATGAGAAGCCGATATTGTTTCCATCACTTTTAAAATAGGAAAATGAAAAACTGTAAGATATATTTAAGGACCTGAGGTCTAAATTATCGACCAAAAAAGAGATCTTCACGATAATGATCTTTAAGGGTCTTTAGAGATAAAGGAAATAGTCTTAAATTAATCGAGAATTTAAAATATAAAAAACCGAAGGATGATTTGCAACTATTAATTGTTTATTTACAAAAGTACCTCGGTATAATAACTCTAGAAAATCTGTACAATAAGCGGAACTGCGTTAAGCTGCGAGAGCAACATGAAAAATAAAATGACTGAACATTGAAGAAAAGATCAAAGTATGTTAATTTGCTGTTGAATATTGAAGGAAAATTTAGTTGAGTTTTTTGTTATTGTGATCGCTCTATTATTAGAATAATTAATACTACCAAGGCGTAATTACTTTTTCGTAGACAAAAATTTTGTATTATTACTATTCCTAGTATTCAAATACCAGCACATATTAATTAACAACGTATTTATAACAACACATAAAAGAATCTATTTTCATACTCGAGACAATGTCTTACAAGAGAGTCTTCCGGAGGCAGTCAGAAGCAGACACTTTCGTTTCCGCGATACAGCCACCGTAGAACTGAGGCGGGGAAAGCGTCCACGTTTGGTATGCTCCGCGTCTCGCGTGACAAACTGTCACTGCCAGCACCGTCTTCTGCTGTCTTGGTTTTGGCGACAAGTAATCCATGCGTGATCTGGCTTCACTTTTCCAAATGTGTTTAAAGGAATTATTATACCTAACGATTCTTCGGACTAGAGTAGGGCAATTTCATAGACAAAGTATAAAATATCAATTTATCTAGTTTATTTATATTCATTGAATTTTACTTTATTCATAGTTTTACTTGAAATATAAGTAATACTCAAGTTATGTGATGATTTTGGCTTTCTCGTTTGAATTTTAGTGACCAGGATTAGTAAATTATAATCTGTTGTTAACATGTTTTAAATGTCTGTTTTAAAGTATAAAAGAAACAAGCAATGTACAAGAAACGGTTTGCTTCTCTATTAAAAAAATCCTGAATTTTACACTAAAAAATCTCAAACATCAATTTTTCAAACGTTAGACTATTAAGTACTTTTAATGTACTTGAAAGATCTACGGTAGATTCGAGGACTGTAGAAATCTTTTGCATTTCGAGTTTTCCGTTGATAAGAATGTGACTAAAAATGAAAAACTGGCAACCAAAGAATTTTTTGTGCTCTACTACTGGAGAAAATCGGGTACTCGCGGTTGTTTAACTGGCAACCCAATAGTTATTTTGTCTCTGGTAAATACGTTTTGATTTACATAATTGCTTGCATAATATATTCTTCCTTAGATTATGTCCTATTTATAATACAAGTTAAAATCTAGTTTTAACTTCTGACAATAGATGTTTGAATAAATGGTTTAACAATGTGCTTGAAAATGGTTACATTTTGGGTCAGTCATTCGAAATAAAAGTTATGCATAAAAAGTAATATTTAGTTTTGTTTTATTAGTTTGCATGTATTTTAATGAGCATAATATATCGGCAAAAATATGTAGAGAATCAACGTACACAACTATTAGACAATGTAACCTCTTAAATTCGACGGTTTTGAAATTTTTTTACATATAATAACAGTTTTCAGTGTATGGAAATGGTAATCATAGAATGCCCAACATTCTACTTTCCATTTCAATTTATCAGTTTTCTAGTTTATATCATTTGAAGATATCTTAACGAAAACCAACTATTTTTTAGCTTTAATTATTTAAAAATTGCGATTATAATGATAATGAAAAAACAATCTAGAGGGCAAAAAAAAGTTCAAGATAATGCATTGCAAGACTTACTGGACGAAACCAAGCTCAAATTCTTAAACATCGAACCTTCAACAATGCGGTTTCATTGGTTGCTTGGCAAAAACGGCTTCATTTGCTGTAATATGACTGCCAATAAAAAGGGAGTCTAATACAATAATCACAAACGCAAATAGGCATAAAATATTCCAGAAAATCCTCCCACATCGACAGTGAAGTATAATATTCATTGCCATAAAATTTTACGGTATATATGGTAGGATCAGTAAGGTGTAGTACATCATAACCTGCCAAAATTGAATGAAACTATTACTGCAGATGCCTACTGATATCAATCGTATGATATATTATTTCAAAAAGGAGAACAGACACAAAGTTATCCTTTACATTACAAAGGAAAGATTGTTGTCTCGAATTGAAAATTCTGCCTCAATCAACGTACTCGCCAAACATAACGCCATTTGATTACCACTTATTTATCACTTGCTGCCAAACCATGGTACACCCATGTTTACAGGAAGAAAGGAATAAGTTGTAGAAAATATTTTTATTAATATTTTAACAATTTTTCAAAATAAATATCGTCTTAAAGTGAAAAAATTATTAGATTACATGCACACACCTACTAAATATAGAAATATAGAATCCACGAAACACAATAAAACATTTTCCAAGTACATTTTCATCAAATTTTACTGAAATGCAGCCTTCAGTAGTAGTAAAGGCCATATAATTTTATTTTTGATATGTTATCGGATACAAAATCTGATCAATTCTTGGTCAAACTCAATCATCAATAAAAAAAAATTATAAATTCTTCATCATGGAATCCATATGCGGTCTGAAAGTGGGGGAACTTTAAACTTTGTAATATTTTAGGCAATAGAAAAACAAAAAACTTATTTGTACATCCTATATATACAATTGCAAATATATCTAACATTGACCTAATCAAGTTACAATAATAATTCACTTGTAACGGCTCTATATCCCTCTTGAACTAAAATAAACCCCCCAATTCTACCCCCTAAAAAACAAATTAGTCCAGAATTTACTTATCCCATCTTGTAATAATTCGTACGGCTGGCAAGCCTAATATGGCGGGTCTCTGGTGCACCGGAGGTCGCATATCTCCTTCAGGACGACACTAATGGTCTTGAATGTTTTATCAATTTTATTGTTTTGGGGCTGTCAAGAGGAGCACCGAGAGCGGGAGAACGGAGAAGGGATAAATTTAGTGTTAATGTTTGTAAATTGCAGCTTTACGGTTATCATTCAACGGTCTGTCTCGGGTCACTGATCGATGAAATGCTTTATCGTAATTAAATCTTGATAAACGGATGGATTAACGTGATATTCTTTATTATAGTGGTCAAAAATTAATTGCGTTTTGTCCGTAAACCATAGAACATTTATATTACGAAAATTAAAGTTATTTAACGCCAAAAAAGATGTTTCTTTAAAATTTATTGAGAACGTGATGAGAACTGAGCCATGATGAACTTTTGGAAAGGATTCGAGAAACTTTAAGAAATACAATTTTGTAAGATATCTTAATCAACTCACAACATCAAGAACTATTAATTCTGCAACAGAGAAATAAATAATTGTATAATAATTAAAATAATTAACAATTAATCTAGGCCTGTAAATTAGTGTTAAAGGTTTTTTTTCATTTAAATGTTTATTACTGTATTGTGCATTTATGTATTATTCCCCATCTTTCGATCTCCCATCTCAAAATCTTTTAAGGCTATCCACTAATCGACCTCGAAACGACTAGTAATTAGAGTACGGCGAATGGTGTAGGTAACGCAGCCCATTTTAATATTTTTAAGTATATTTTCACCGGTTTAGCAACATGTGGTCAGGTGTCGTCATGCTGAAGAATAACGTTGTTGTATCCGACTCCTATTGCTTTCATTATTCCCTCAGTTATTGGCTCAAAGGCATCGATTGTAATCGATGGCGATTCCCATGTATGATTTCATCGAGTAATACCTTCAAATCCTAATCTTCATTTTTTCTTGTCAAAATCAATTTTCATATGTTGAAACTGATAGAGTTGCCATAAGTTACCCATTAGAAATTCAAACATTTTCAAAACAGTTGAAAATAAGTTGTTCACACTTATTTTAGACGAAATGGCGCATACAGAAAAGTGAAGACTATTAGTGAGGCTTCAACATGAAACTGATTACAAAGACGCCTTTTTTTGTCCAACACTAAATATGCGACTGTATAAGAAAATTTCTTCAATTTTCAGTAATTCTGTATATTTTATTTTTCAAATTACATTGATATTATAAGAAACAAATTAAATGCTTAATTGAGTTATTTATAACCTAACCTAAATAAGATGTTAATGTTTATGGTCTTTTTGTTTTCTTTTATGGTCTTTCAAATTCGCTTGTTTTCTTCTTCTTTCTTTTTTAATTTAGCAAGTGACCTATTTATTTTCGTAGTTTATCTATCTGTTAGACTGCAAATTGCATTACTACATTGTTGCTGCTGCCTTGGACTTCTGCAATTTATTGTAATTTTTAGGTTGCTATTTTCCTATTTTTCTGTCGTCTATTGTACTGATAAGGACATTTCATTACCTTTTTTGCCTTTTTACTACCTTGAGTGTTCTTTGTCAAATTTAAATTTTTTATCTGTCCATTTGTATTTGTGCACAGTTCCTGACTCATAATATGTCTTGATTTGGTTCCCATCTTTAGATTTGTACTAAAGGAGATACTAGCCAATTCATCATTTGTCCGTGAATTAAATTACCTCTCGTGTTTACCGACAGGTGTTTTGCCTAGGTCTGACGATATTATAGCTTTCATATGGCATTCGATTAAATGCTATCTTGAAATTTTGACTAAATCGCTGATCTGATGAAGAAACGTTTGTAGTTTTTGATCAACAGATCGCTTCACTGTTGAATTGTGAGCACAACACTCCTTTCACTGATTTTCGTATCCGGATTTCTCATAAAATAAATTCGAAGGCTTTAGGACTTTCCTGAAATGAATGTTTCAAATCCAAAATTAGTCAAATTGGTTCAGATTTCGCCATACTGTGTCATTTAAGCATCCTAACTTATGTTTGTTGCTTGTTCTCTTACCTTTTCATGTATATCACCATAACCACACCATAGGCTTCTAAACCAAAATAATAACATTTTAAGAGGACATTAACAAACCAGATATTTAAGAAATATCAAAAGTTTTATGATGTGATTATATTGCTCATGTTATTCTGTAACTCTGTAAAGATTAGGGTGATTATTCTTGTGTATGAATTATCAGATTTGCAGTAAAAGACTGTTGACGTTTTCTGTGTTGCCTTATTAATTCTACTGAATAGAGCGCCGTCCGAAACTACTGTGGCGCCTCTTCAACAGATACAGCTCTCGATTTTGCATGGATTCTTTACACAGAAAAGGACGTTGATTATTGACCTGACAGGGGAAGTGTGTATCATTAGTTTATAATTATTATGTTTTTTCAAATTTGATAAGATACGTTATTCCGTGAAGCGTGTTCCGAATAAAGCTAGAGCTTGAAAAAATATAGCAAATATATCTGCATATAATAATATTAATATTTACTTTATTTTTAATTATGATATGCTTTTAATTTAAAAAAATATGATAAAGAGTTAATTTAGCTAAAACATGATGTTACTGTATGTGAATAAATTCAGTATTTATTTTATCTATTTGGCATGAGAAGGGCATCATAAACTTTTATGATATTATGTATTCCATCTGATGTGCTTACATATATTTGATAAGAGCCAGAACCTTAAAAGAGCTCAGAGTAATATATCGCAGATTGCCTGTGACATAGCTCTCCATATTGGAAGGAATCAATACAATCCCTATAATTGAAGAGAGAAAACAAATTGTTTCCTTATATATGTTTTCTTTTTCTTCAGGTTTATCGATGCTTTTACCCTTCAGCTCCATGAGTGAACCATTTCCCAAGCTCGTAAAAATAAATTCCGCGTGCCCAAACGTACGAAATTTACTATTTCCTGGATGGGTTTCACCCGAAACTCTCCAACGTCTCGTAAACACATCAGTCGAATTCAGTAGACAGCGCGACATTTCTATCAGGCCTTGCGACACGTGCGGATCCTGCTGTTATTCGCGAGTGCGCCAACGACGTTTTTACTGCTAAACTTTCGTTATTGATGACGACAGACGATTGCGTCTCAAAACTGCTACGACAATAGGTTGGCAGTGGTTTTCTTGCTGTTGTTTTTTCTCACGTAACGATAGTTTTTGAGATCGATTCTTTGACGGGACAAGTGTACGCCCTTGAGTCACATTCTCTAGAAATCGTTATCGTTTTACTTAAAATTATTTTCAAGTTTATAGTTGTTAAGATATTAAATTTTGATATTTTATGATATAACATTTTTGCCAATTGAGTTTTCCGTACTAAATTTTGCGTTTTTGTCTAAACATCAACGTTGCAACGGTCAAAATAGTATTTGCTTATCATTAAATTTTGAGAGTTTTCGATCTATATATATTTCACATTTCTGTAGTACAGGTTAAGACTAAAGAATGTGTTTAAATACTTCGTATTTCGATATACTAAGCACTGATTTCCGTAGCTTTACTATTCCATAATTCTAGAAGTTCAGGACTCTGGAGTTTTTCCAAAAATTCACATATTTAGCTCATTATACAACATTCACAAATAGTAGACCGGAAAATTCGATTAGCCATCGATCTAACGTTAGGGAGCCGTTAGCTTTTTCTGTGTTTTTGATTCACGGGAAACGAATTCGTATTTTAAAAACACAGTAACATCCTAATATACTACTCAGAGTTCTCATGTTTCTTTGGGTGGTGTAAAGGATGGAAACAGAAAATCTGAACTTTTTATGGTTATAAATAACATTTTTTATATTCTAATACTTACACTTACAATTACACTTAGTTAGATGGCCACTGATGCAGTCAACTTTAGTATTAAAGTAATATATAAACCTATATATTTTATATATCACTGTTAGCAATGATAATAAAGGAAACGATTTATCAAATGAATAGATAATCATAGATTTGACTACTGATATGTATTATATATATATATATATATATATATATATATAATACATATCAGTAGTCAAATCTAAATATATATATATATATATATATATATATATATATATATATATATATAGTATATCATTTACAACTCTTGCGAAGAATGGTCGAACGTTTTCATGTCCAAGAGGGGATTTTGTGCTTTTTACTGGTTAGTGCTGGCCTTTTTGAAAACAATGCATTATTCATAGTGCTCAACTGACGTCGGTGTACAACATGTTCATTATGATTAGCTGTTCGTAATACTCTATACTTTACTGATCCCTTAATATGAATAGCGAGGTTTTGCTACCATGCACTAACTCATGCGTTTTTGCGCTTGGGACTGTATAAAAAATCCAATTTTTCTTCTCCAGTAATAATACGACAAAGAAAATTCCTGTTTTCCCGAAAAAGAATAAAACAACATGAATGAAAACAGAATTTTATATCATATAGATTCAACTAGAACTGTTAATTCAACAACTGCTAAGCTATCTTTCCAAGCTTTCATTGAGTTTTCATACAATTCATTGTCTTCGAACTTTTTCGATTATTCAGACTGTTCTATGTCATTGCCAACGCCATTTTTAAATCGTTAAAACTAAAACTAATAATTGGTATATTAATTGGTTATATGAAAGTTAAAAACCAAAACTAATGAATATCGTAAATGCAGTTTTAAGGATTCCATTATTAGCATATGTATAGTTATTTTATGCAGAGTTGTAAATAAGTAAAACCTGCAAATTTAACAGTTTGACATGAGACAGTTTAACATGATATTTATCCATAATTTTGCAAACAACAAAATTACAAAAACGATCGTAACTAAGTATGCGAAGATTAATGTTATCCAGAAATAATATATGAACAGAAAAGTGGTGTTATCTTGATGATGGACTGTAGATTAAACGAGCTAATTCGAAAATAATTTACATCTATTAGTTGATAATTATCGTATTATATGGTAAGATCTAATTTCAAGCGAACCATTAATTAAAAACAACCAAATATTAAAAAAAATCAAATAACCCAAAATCTTGAAAAAGTATTTTAATACATTAAATAACTAGAAATTCAACCATAAAAAATTATACCGCGTTTATTCAAGATTTAACATTTGAATCACTAAAAATAATAAATATTAAATTATTATTATCTAAAGACATGCGTTATAGTATATTAAATAAAAACTGTCTAGGATACATAAACTAAATTAATTTTACGAAACAAAATTTAAGCTATATTTAGATAATTATGCTACGCTGACAAAACGGTTTAAATAACAGTTTAGGAAACGATAATCAAACACCTATATTTGTTTCATACGATTTTAAAACTATTTTTTGGTGAGGTAATACTAATTTGTATGTTAATTCTTGTTGATGATTCGTTGATACTACCAAATATATCTAGTTTGATATGAATAATTTTCTAACCGTAAATATGTAAATCATTCTTTCGTTTTTGTTTTTTCTCTGTTCGAAACATTCGAGCCGTCACAATCGAAACATAAACAACGAATAAATAAGGTCAGATACATGCAAAATGTTCCGAATTTCTTTCTTTATAAGTTGGACGTAACAAAGTACAGTCATCTTCTTCAAGGAAACGACGCACATTCTTCTGGCACCGTCATAAATTTGAACGAAAACAGCGCAGACCCCAAGAAAGATGGCCGTCAACCCGTCTTACGATCGACGCTTGCTGCCCGGGAACTTTATTATTTATAGATTTGTTTATCGGGACAACTTTCATATTCGTTATCGAACAGACATTAATATGTCACTGGCTAGTGCTGATTTCTCAAAAAAAGACAAGAATTATGGTGATGTTCCGCGGCGTTTAGGCCGACGATATATCAAAACCCACGCAGCCTCTTGACGATGGGTCATTCTCAGAAAAAATGCTATTTTTTACGCTATTATCATATAACATAAATATGTCCTGTTATATAAAAATGTCTAATCAATTTATCATATTAGATATTTTAAGAGTATTTCTCCGTTTTTAACGCAGTATTAGTTTCCAAACAGAACTACACTAACTAAATCTATTAATTATAAATACATATAATTGTAAATAATTATATTGTATATTTATTATTGTTAGTAAACACCATTATCCAATAGTAATGTAGCTGACGTTAGTAACGATATCACTAATATGATCAATTTGCATTTTTTTAAATAGATTTAAGAAAATAAATTAGCAAACCTGTAGTATGTAGTAATCAAAGAATTTTTTTTAAATTAAATTAATTATATTTTGATAATAATTTTAAAGCCACTTACTATAGATGGTGTAACTGTGTATTAAATCGCATCGGATGCATTTGAAACCAACTTCATAATGAAGCCTCATTCACAGGTTCTACTTTTCAGTAGGTGTCATTTCGTTGTAGACTGAACAAAATAATTTTTCAGTGCATTGAAAATTTAATATTTTTACTTCAATATGTGAAGACTGGTTTCGACGTTTTAAAAGTAGTTATTTTGACACCGAAGACAAAGGGCATTCTGGAAAGCCAAAAATTCTTCAAGTTAATGATTTGAGAACACTAACAACTCGCCTAAACTATTAACAGTGATCGATATTGATTGCAATGACCAGAATACGAATAAACACGCAACAATGTTTTTTTTCAGGATGATAACGCTCGGGCGCATGTTGCAAAACCAGTGAAAACATACTTGGAAATGTTAAAGCGGAAAGTGCTACATCACCCGCGTATTCACCAAACCTTGGTCCTTCTGATTACTAATTGTTCCGATATATGAGTTGTGATCAGTCTGAGGAGCGCTTCAGTTCTTATAAAGTTACCAAGATTCGTCGCTAGTCTTAAAGAATATATCGTTCTTTCGACATGAAATCTATAAATTGCTTGGAAGATGGGAAAATGTAGCAGCTCGATGGACAATACTTATACAGATTACACGATAAAATATGTTGTATCGATTTTTCGCGATAAAGCTTCAAACATTAAAAAAATCATATAAAACAAAATTATACATTTTATAAACTTCGTACCATTTTAACTATAAGTGAATAAATAATTATCTTTCTTTATTTGTGCCGGATAAATACATCAGTATTTAACTTCTAATTTAAAATTAAATTAGACGAAATTAAAGTAAAATCGGTAATAACACTTATACCCTTTACATAGTTTTTGTGGTTTGATTCGCTTCAATCTACTAATTTGCTGCGCATTGTCGAGTACCTATATTGCTACCGCGATGGTGTGATTTATTAACTTCCGTCAGGTTTTACAGCGAAATTTTTCTTAATTTCGTGAATTTTGAGGCGACCTTGTACTTACTCGTGACTACATAGTGATACAAATTGTCAATTATTTAGTTTGATCACTTACTGCATATTTGCATCAGTCTAAATAGACTTTATTATTAATTGATGAATCAATATACCTATCCAAATGCCTTCCACCTTGATATGCCAGCCAGCACACCAGTTCAAGTAAAGTTGTTTAGCTTTGAAACTTGCTCAGTTTTTGGTCACTTTTGTCGTCAAACATGTGTTTCCAATTAAGACCACCATTAAGGTGGAAACCGAGGTATTCTGCAGTGTCAGATTAAATGCTTCTGTTGAAGAATTAAGCATCTCTCAAGTAATAGAATGACTAATAAGATATCTGAAATAAATGACAATTGAAGCTAAAATTGATTCAGCTACTTGAAGTTGCATTTATACAGGCTTGCTACGACCCGTTTCATATTCTAAACAACAGCCATAATTTCATGAATGTTCTCTGTTCATGGATGTGAGCATAAGAAAAGGTAAGGTTTGCAATATTATTAATAATATATTTGCTACTATAAATATAATAATTTAATATACGGTATAACGCCTCTGTTTATAAAAATGCAAACATTAGTAGCTGATATGTTGAGTTTAAGGAGACAATTTGATCTCTCTGGACAGCAAAATGCACCAGGGGGATAGCGATTGCTCCTATTTTTGTTTCATTAATTACATCTTACATTACATCTTACATATTTATTTCTACTGTTCTGTTGTACTTGCATTAATATAAAAACAGGGCGAGTACAGGATTAATACATCAGTAACCGTATTTCATGTTTTAGTGAGAAATCTTCTATCACTTCGTGTATCCATTTGATTCCGAGTTCATCGTGCAGCTCTTTGTTGTTTACGTAGCGATAAGTATTGGTAACTTTGTTTTGGGTGCGTTGATTTACTAGTTGGTTTGATATTTTAGAGCAACGCCATATTTGCACTCCGTAGGTCCAAATAGGCTTTATGATTGATTGATAAACCAATCTCTTTGATTTTAGGCCAAGTTAAAAGTATCTTCCGACTAACCAGTACAGTTGTTTGACTTTTACTCTAATCTGCTCTGCTTTTTACCTAACATGATGTTTCCAATTTAACCTACCATCGAGATATATTCCGAGGTATTTAGCTGTTTCTGATTGAGGAATCAGGCATCCGTCATGTGTTATAATTAAGTTTTTGTCATTTCACAGCAATGCAAAATTAACGTGGACAGATTTGGAGCTATTAGCTGTCGTTTCAAGTCTTTACTCTATTTGTAGATCTTGTTGACCACTTTTGTCATTATAACTGTGTCGTCAGCAAATGTTCCAAATACTGTATGTTTTGTTGTTGGAATATCAGCAGTATAGAGCAGATATAGGAGTGGTCCCAAAACACTACCCTGCGCAACTCCAGCTGAAATAGTTTTGTGTTGACAATGCCCCTTCATGTGAGACTCTAAATTTGCTTTCGAAAAGATATGATTCCAGGAGTAGCCCAAATGCCATACCCGGTCAAAAGCTTGTGAGATGTCCAGGAATATTGCCGTATTTCTTTACTTGGAATGCCTTTGCGACAATCGCTGTTACTCAAAATTAACAACTATTACTTACTTGGTTTGTCAGGCTTTTTAAGCATAATTATTTGAACAACCTTAAGACATTCCGGAAGCTCCTAAAATGTAAATTTAAATATATCGACAAAATGGGTTAAAATTACTATTATGTATGTTACAATAAACTAAAATGAAGAAAGGTATATTATAAATTTCGCCTTCTCCTCTGATAATTGATGAAACATTTATGAGAAAGATAAACGGGCAGGAGCTAATGGCTGTTATACTTGAGTGGAATTCGAATAAATGTTTAATTATGAAATCAACTAAAGTTAGGAAGCGAGGGGAATAGTACTAGAAGCTATGTGTCACCAATCTAACGTAACAAAAATCGATGTTTGTTTCTAATGTAAAATTTTAATTATTGGAAAATAAATTACATCGCTATTTGCCATACTTATCTATTAATAAGCAAAAATTATTACAGGTTTCCACATATCTCTAAAACTGTTCTTGGGAACGTCATTTCTTCTTTTAAACTGAATTGTTTGGTGATGGAGCTATTAGCTTAATTGATTTAATTTGTAATTAACAACGGATAAAGTGCGTGAAAGGGCACAAGTACTCCCAACCATTTACTATTTGTCGCATACAATAAAATGTGTGCTTTTTTAGTTCTTACCTTGATAAAACCTATCTTCAGCGGGGTCAAGTTAGCTCAGACCTAAATCTTATATTCGCTACTAGATGCAAATTACCGATATCGAATCACCGGTCACTAGAAAATGATATACTTTCAGCTCTACACATTAGATCTTGGTACACAAACCCTGCGACTGTGGTATTTTTGAGCATGACTTCATCAATGTGAATACATTTGAGTCTCCTGTGATAATCTTGAATCATAACAAGAGACTGTGAAGCGAATTAATATCCAGAAACTAATTAAAAAGAATGTCGTTTATTATAACGACCTGTAAATTAGTAGGTCACTGAAATAAACGTAGTGAAGTTTAAACAAATTTATATAAATAATAAAAATTATTTGTTCTTAACATATTTCAAACCCTACTGTCGTATATTGATCATCTATAAACAAAATGTAATGAACATCCTGTACATGTAGTAAAGCATTATCAACAAAAAGTAAGGAATGACCCAGCTCATTACAACTAACTTGTAAATATAATGTCAGCACTTTTATTGGACAATTAATGATAAATAGAAATCATTCGGTCAACATTATCCGTAAGTTATTGCCTGCATTTTTCGAAAAAGCCTGTTTTTATTGGCACCTTATGTCGTTGAAGCTCTAAATTCGTCGAGGGACGGACTGACTCGGGATATACAATGACTCATCGGATGATATTCATTTAATTCCTACCGTCCATATAAGTTCAGAAAAAGAAAAATTCGATTATCGGGACAGAAAATTATATTTATAATGAAATCATTAAATCAATCCATAATAGCGATATAAAATCATTCACAATGTATTTTAATTAATTCGGAAATGTCACGGTTAAAACTGTGATTAATTAAAAATCTGCTTGATGTTATTTTCCTATTTATTCCAAGTATTTTGTTAGATTTATTATTTTACTCGTAGTTTAAAACAAACTATTACGTTATAGTCATCATTTTAATATCAACAATTCTTCATTGTTTAAAACCTGTCATTTACAATTAATATATCATTAAAATAAATGATTCAAGTCATTTAATACCAGTAAGATAGATAAAATAATCATCACAAAATATTGACAATTTAGAAGAGTATCTTATATGGGCGCTTCCGTTTAATTATTTTCGGCAAAGCTTTCCTGTGTTTTATGGTTCTTTTTTACTTAAAATCATTTGTTTAAATCTGAAGACATCTCAAGTGTTGCGTCGCAGAATGTAGTACCGTTTCAAATAGTACAGCTTTCCTAGTGATCATGCTCTATGTCAGAAATAACTTTTAGCTTAAATAATGAAAAACTGATGGAAATATCTTGTGAGATATTAAATAAGAGCAAAAGGGTTTGTAGTGTACATTTTACACAGGCTGGCTACAAACCGAAATGTGGAAGAGTATTGCTTAACAGGGATGCGGTTTCACGTTGTTATTTTAATTGTAAGTCTTTTATAATGTTAATTATATGTAACTGATCTGAAAAACATAATGTGCCTCTATTTAAGCTGTGGTATAGAAAAAGGGAAACATTGATCCAAATATATCAGGAAATGCTATTGAGTTGAACAGTGAAGTTATTGAAGCCCGGCAGTATGATATATGTAATTTGACAAAGCCATTTTTTTACCTTGTTGGTAAATGATGTCTCGACTGTTCTATTTACTTCCCAGATTATGAACAAAATTTAACTTAACAAGCAGTCTGTCCAATATTTTATATCAGAAAATGCCTGAATTTATCAACACTATCAACTGTACTGAGCATTCTCAACGAGACTTGATTAGAAAGATAATAGTTAGGTGTGGTTTACTTTGGTGGATGAGAAAAGTAAACAGAATAGCAAAAAGCAAAAATTAAATATTTTTGACCAAAAAATATTTGGAAAAGACATTTTAAAATAAATAGTCGTCAAGTCGTCACTCAATATTGTGCTGTACTCTATATTTGGCCGAGTAATATTTAGGATAATATAAAATGTTCTATATTCAATATTTTATTAAGCTTTGTGTATTTAAAAGTATAAGTTTTGTGTTAAATTTGTTATATTGCATTTTAATGTATTGTTAGTATAATACTGTATTCTAAAATTGTCATTAAACATAGAAAATACTATGAATCCTTCTTTCAAATAATATTCGCAATGTAAATTTTACATATATTTAAATAAAATGTATTTTTAAACTTTTATTGCATTTTTATTTTTATTATTTTTGATACTGCTATTACTATTAATAAAATATTTTAAGTTTCCCGCTACTCATATTCTCAGTCCCGCCCTCTGGTGGCAAATGAACGCTAAACTTGTTCACAGCTAATTCATGGGAGATACCCTCATAATTCCTCTATATCTTGTGACAATCAATTAGATATTTGAACTGGGTTTAGCAAGAATAGAGTGGTCACATCAAAATATTTTACTTATTTTATTTGTTGTCTTTTAATAATCCTACAATAATATATACAAATACTAAATAGTATTTAGTGTTTATCGTATATTTTCTTAAATATATATAAATTCATAGTTATTTAAAGGTACTTCAGAGTTAAAGGAATCTCTTAACAGTTAATTATGGAAGTTAACAGCGTTTAACATGAACAAATTTCAAAATGTTTTACATTACATTGGTCCTTTGTTTATATATCCCAATTTTGTTTACTTTATATATTAACATTTAAATAACAACATATAACATATAACATTGAAAACTATAGTACTGCCAAAAGCAATAATAATGAAGAAGAAGGGGATATTTTTTTAGTATTGCTAGGCAGCCTAACGAAGATAAATCTACAGGTCTAAATCTCTGAAAAGCAAAGTCCACAATTTGGTGAGAACTTGGCTGAACTTTTTATAGATACATGATTTCTGTAGGCGAACCAGTTTCAATAAATCTTTATTAAATATAATAATCCTATTCTGTCTAGTGCTGAAATAGAACATCTTTTTTACGGAAAATATATTTAACAAGCTAAGCCATCATCAATTGTAGAGGATAATTTTAAAGCATGGACTAATGCAACATTATGATCACCAATAATATCATACTACATAGCTGGTTTTTCTTTTATTTATCTAATATATTCAAGCCAAAAAGGCAACATATATTTGGATGGTCAACTTCAAACGATTAATTATATTTAAGTTACATTAAATACCATTTTAAATTTATGTTATTTAAATCTCGAAAAGTTAAAGCCAGTTAGAGATTTCGGATTAGCTCTGTCCATTTATAATTATATTAAGCCTTTATATACATTTTGGTAAGCGATATATATTAGCCAAAATGCGAGGTATTATTGTAAAAAATTATTTCTCACTAAGGCGTTTACAGTAAGTACCATTTCGAATCGTTCCCACATCGCGATTTCATTGCGTGTTGAGTAAAACAAAGAGTTTTCAGCTGCTCATTGTGGCTATCGATCATAAGGGGTTCTTCTACAAGAATCCCGAGCGTAATAAGGCATAAGTGCAGCAGATTCATACACATCAACACTAAGATACTCACGAACTGCTGAAACCAAATAAAACTATACTATGCAACTTCAGTAGCGACTAGTGCCATATTCAGCTTACTCACAAGAAAAAGCACTTTTAGATTACCATTTTTTTAAATCGATACAATGCTGTCTGATGCACACTATGTCAGACATTTTCTACCAGAGTTCTATCATTTCATCATCTCATTATTTTGTCATCAACATTTCCGTCAGAGTTTCGAAATGCTTCGAAAATTGAAAGCGCGGCGCTTTGGGACTATTATTGGAATCGCTGACAACTGAAATGTTAACATGGTATCGCCATGAAAGATGGCAAAAATTTCAAAATTTTTGTTTTGAAAATATCATAATAAACTAAGAAACGAAAGTTATCACATCACCAGTTAAGTGAGATCAGCACAATCTAATGTTTTTATATATAATTCATTTTTCCATATAGTTTATCCATCCATAGGCAGACATACCGCGTAGCCAAGTACCTTCTCAAAACACAAGCTTTCCAAAAAGATCGCACATTTAAAACAAGCCATTTTAAAGTTATTTAACTAGTTTCGTTAGCTATTATAAGCTCTATATATTGTGTTTTGAAAAGGTACTCGGCTACGCGGGATGTCTGCCTATGCATCTGTATGATTTTAGTGATCATGGTCAGTACATTCATCATAGTAGGGCAATATGATGATGAACAAATAACTACATGTTTTAGTACCAGTTATCTTTCAATTAGTAATATTTCACTTTCAAATAAAATCGTGTCCTTTTCAGATTTGGTTTGTTAAATTTAAAATTGAGTTACTGTTAAATATTATTGAAGTTTATTATATACCAATTAATTATGTCATATGACAAAAATATAATATTAACAAAACGAGATACGGATCATTACATAGGAAACTTGCTTTAAAAGAATTAAAGGAAGTAATAAAAAAAATATGGAGATCTTTTGGAGTATTCGCATTTAGAATACTAATGTGGCAATATCTTGTCAAACTTTAAAAAATATTGCATAATTGGTCTTCCAATTTTATAATATTTCTTCATATTAAGAAAAGGTAATTAATAATAACCAACTTCGCTGGCACAGTGGTCAAGGCGATAGGACGAATCCTAATGGAGCATGGATGTACTTCATGTTTGTAATTGTAAATATCTTTAGGCAATAGTGGAAAATCCGACAAAAAATAACCATCCCAGTCACGCCAGTAACCATGCTGGGTAAGGCAGGATGTCTTCTGGACACTTGTTGGTCAAGTTGGTCGCTTCAAGCGTCAAGTTGGTAGGTCCAGTTCAGATAAACCCTCATTGGTAAAAAGGAGTCTTTAAAATATTTAAAAAAATTAATAATATATTCAAGATTCAAAATGAAGGGTCAATTAGAAACATTCTTACAACCTATTTATGTAGAAATTATCGAGACTATATAAACAAAATGTATGGTATAAGTAAATTTCGTAAATTTCACATGCTGAAATAACCACAATAACTAAATTACAGGTGACAATAATTTATTTATCATATTTCTTTAATTGTCAAAGTTTGTTTCAAGACGTGTTAAGTCGCAACAGAATCTAAAATTCTATTATATTACTTATATCGTGAATAACAAAGATTTTCGTTAAAATAACTTTGATACTACTTATAGTAAGTGTTAAGATAGCTGTGTGACTCATGAAGAAGCAATCATTCCCTTTCAGCTAGCTATTTTGTGTTCATAAATTTAAGACTGCATCGGAACAGAAGAATGTCACGGACACATTAACAGGTTTAATGGTAGAAGAGTTTCAAAGGTCTCGCTAACAGCGTATTGTATCACAGGCCCATCAAAGCACAAACAATTACTCACACAAATCAAGTGCCACCAACTCATTACCGTCGCTTGAAGAGGAAAAACCCGTTACGGAGGGCCGTTTATCTCGTGACACCTTCGCAGTTGATGCATGGGCCGGACTTACGGTTGATACCGATGAATCCGGCTAATTAATTTACGTCGAAACTGGCAATATGGCGGCCAACAGCACGTCCATACTTCATCTTGCCGGCGTTATGTCTACCGCCGTGACGGATTGGCCCTTTCCATTGCCATTCGCAAGGAAATAACGGTTGTGCGTCGCTCTAATCCATTCTCCGGTTAATTCGTATACACACAAATAAATCTGTATCAGATTTCGTATGAGAAATCCATTCTCCTCATTATGAGAACCTGCACGTACCTGGCCGGATGAAATGCCTTTGCATCAACGTATTTTATTTTCGAGACGGATACAACAATACTTGAAAGATATAAAGTGATCTAGTATTCAAAAGATGAATTTCCTTTTATTTCCATATGCAAATAATGAAACAGTGAGAATTTTCTTATGATAATTTACAATATCATTACATAACAGAGCTCATATTTTTGTAAATACATCCAGTTTTTTTTTGATAATTTCATAATAACATGAATGAATAACATCTGATAAAATTATCTGCAGTTGACCACTTTGTCACATCTGTCACATAACGTTATTCAAAAAGTTGAGCAGATCAAACTAAACATTAAATAGCTGTACTGGTTAGTCGGACGATATTCGCAACTTGATCTAAAGTCAAAGATGTTGATTTATCAGTCAACAATAAATCCTATTAGAACTTACAAGGTGCTAATACATTGAGACATCAAACCGACTGGTACTCCAACGCTGTCAAACCAAAGATTACCATTGTTATGTAACCAACGAAGATCTGCATGATGACCAATGCAGCAAGTCTTGGCTGACGCACAGATTCGAAATACGGAAGAAGCGCGAAAATCGATCGCTAATTGGATCACTGCCAAAACAAAATCGTTTCTTCGACATGCAATCGCCATAAAATTGAATGTATCCACGAAGTTATCCAAGATTTCGTCGTAAAATATAAATGAAAGTCCAATCATAGCAACATGAAACCAATACAACTACTAGACAACACGGAGGATATCAGGAGATTGATGCTAACCAAACTACACGAACTTATATTATGTATAAATGGTACATTTATACTTAACTTTAGCTTAGGTTAGTTTAATTTTTTAAATTAATGCAGGTGCAACAGAAAAATAGTACCATATTAATTTAATAATATCTTTTAAATTAAGAATATACTGTCATAAAATTTATTTTATTTTACGCTTTCTTGTACTTATTTCTTTATTCCTTTTTCCTTATTTTATTCATCCATTCCTTCTAAATCATGTTTCGCTTCATCCAACCGTTTCGATGTTGGTCTTGCCTTTCTGTTTCCCTTTCCCATCAGCTCTATTATTATATTCACATCAATTTCAACTATTACAATAATTTGTGTCTGATTATGAAAATATAATTAAAAGAACATGTTTTATGATGAAGTGTATGGTCCGTTAAAACGTTTTCTACTACTGTAACGATGAGATGAGGGAAAGTGATTTAGTTTTCTTTATATCATTCAAAATATGATGAAAACGATCTTGATTTTCAAATGCTTTGTATATCTAATTTTCTAAGGCTTGTTACCTTTTAACAGCTATAATTCAATAGCTCACTACTATAGTTCACGCTATAGTATGCCTGCTTTGAATAAGAATTAACCAAGAAAAAGAATTACTAACTAAGAAAAACCGATTTTTTTCATCAACCTTATATATAACTTAAACCTAAACAGGCCATAAGTATTTATCTAAAATACGTGTAGATACATAATAAAATATCAAGTATACTTAGGATGAATTAATGTTTGTTCCTATTTTTTACCTGGTAAAATCAAAAGCTCTGGATAGTATTATTCCAAGAAGAATACAGTGTCATTAATGATAGCAATGGATAAAATATAAGTAATGCATGGAAGAAACATATAAATTTTATATAAAAGTTGGTGGCTTAATGAATGATTTAAAATATCTACATTGCTTTTTAACACCTGCTGAACTAGATCCAAATTATTTGGCTTTCAATTATCCGTAATTAATGCAATCTTCTGTGATTTATCTTGCATTTACTTTTTAACCTACTTCAGAAAAGGAGGAGATTCTATGTTCGACTGTATATACATTTATATATTTTTTAATGTATGTTCGCCGATTTCTTCGCCAATTATGGACCGATTTTCAAAATTATTTTTTTACTCGAAAGAGTGCACCCCCGAAGTGGTCCCATTAGAACCAAGTTAGGATAAGATGGTACAAAGGGGGGAATCCAGGGAAAATCCCAAATTTCAAAGGCGCGTACAATATTTTTACATATATTTTATCTAAGATAATAAAATATTTGGGGATAATGTTATTTCTGAACTGATGTGACGAAAGTAGCGAGGTAACTTAGTGTAGAAACCACTTAGTTTGCATTTTAAGCATACACCATATCATATGAGACATCGTAGAAACATTGCAGGCAACTGTTTCTATGGTGTAATGGTTAGAACGTTAATTTCACACGCAGAGGTAGTGGGTTCAATTCCCAACAGGGCAGCAACTTGTTTTGTTTTAGTTTGGCTGGAACATTTGTCAAATCCCCTAAACTAGGTAGCGGACCCCAGGGCATGAAACGTTCCTTGTTATTGTAAACGTTTCAATTATTATTTCTTTGTTCCTATTTTTACTGTACGAGCTGTACTTTTATTTGGGCTATTGTAATACTTAATAAAATAACTGCGTAATTTATTGAGTAAATATCTAATACCAAAAAGAGAAAAATAAAACAATTTTAACAACAAAATTGAACCGACTTTAAAAAATAAGGAACTCACTAAAAAGTAAAAAATAATTAAATATAGATTTTTAACATAAAAAAATCGTTTTAAAATAAAATATGTACATAATAGTCGTTGTAATAACTAAATAAAATTCTTAAAATGTTCATTAAAATTTTCCTAGCCTTTTGCAGAGATAAATCATTCGCTATCATGTCAACAACAAATATTCCATATTCAATTTATTGTCATTTATTGTCATGTCAATTTATTAGTTTAGACATTAAGAATAACTGCTCAAACTATAGTTGCCTATGAAGGTAAGAAGGTATGCTCAAGTATATTCTTACATATAGCATAAGCCTTCAATTAACTGAATTGAACTATTACTATCTTTCATTATAGTTTGAATGTTTATTATCAAGCGAAACAAGAGGAGAATACTCTACAATAAAAAAAGCTAAAGCAGATGTACCACAAGGAAGTGTATTGGGGCTAATTATTTGCATACCCTACACATTTTATATGCTACAAATCGAAAATGTAACGATGGATATATTTGCTGATAACACTGTTATTCTTGCTTCGGAGACAGTAGAGAAGAAGTAACACGAAATTTACAACAGACAACTGATAATATAAATAATTGAACCCAAATCTGGAGAATAAAAATTAACGAAAGTAAATCTGCGTATGTGCAGTTGACGTAATCAAACCGCACACGCATCAATAACAATATATAATACTCATTCCATATAGGAACAACCTTAAATACCTCGAACTGAATCTTGATGCAAAATTTCGCTGGAAGGAACATGTAAAAAAGAAAAGGGAAGAACTAAAATATAGGAAAAAGTATTGCTTAATTGGAAGAAAAAGATAATTATCAGTACATAATAAATTGCTATTATTATACAAACAAGTACTAAAATCTATATGGACATGCGGAATTCAATTATGGACTTCTGCCGCGAAAAGTAAAGTAAATATAAGTTTTTCAGAACTAAGACCTGAGAAGTATTTTAAGTGCATCCAGATTCTATAAGACTGATAACATAAACCGATACCTTTAGATACCCACTGTCATTCACGAAATCAAGAAAATAGGAAGGATATATGAGTACAGACTCCATTCTCATGTTAAAATTGATATAATATATCTCTTGGATAGCACCACAGGATACAGTCTTAAAAAAATCGAAGCATTTGATTCTGCAGTAGTGAGATGCATTTAATAGAAATATAGCAGTGTTAATACATAAACATTATTACACCAGAGACTAAGATTTACGAAGATAATTTAAACCAGTTTCAGTGTAACAGCTCTCTCTCTGCTTGATTTTCGAACGGTGATTTCAAACCCTAAACTGAAGAAATAGTATATTTGATTTGTATAAAAGTTGTAAAATGTGATTTCACGATTTGTCAGATTTCTTGTACAAAATCACTTCTATAATTTTAAATAAGCCAGAACATAAAATAACATTATATTTCTATCTGATTTGAAATTTTATAACTTCACATTAGCAGGTCGCTTACTGCTTTCAGTCTGACATTTCGAATTTAACACGTGGATCGTGCGAACGCAAACAATCATAGTAGGCTTTTTCAGTTTTGACGCCTGAAAACTATAGCTTTCATAACACTATTATAAAGTTCGAACCAAACCGAAAATCGAATACAAGGAAACGCTATAAATAAACGTATCTTGAACGAGGACGAATTAAGTCGAAGTTTGTAGAGGAATGATGGATTTGTGAAGGACAATCTATCTTGTCAGAGACAGTGCCAGCCCATATCAGTCACTGTCACGCCAGAAGGCCTTTCCCTGAAATATATCCGTCACTATATCAGGGACTTTTTATATATCTATTTCTGGCCCGCGGTAAATCAAACAGTGGCGCCGAGCGCACTTAGTCAAAATGAAAAAAAAACAGTTAAAATGGTTTCATATGTCCTTGAGACGTGATATTACTATTGTTCGAATCCAAAATTTATTTATATATTCATTCTTATCTTGTACGTTAACCTTTTCAAAAGTTAATTTCACTAGACTTGTCATAATGAATAATAATTATATCTTTTGTTTCATTATATACTCACTTCAACATTATTAGTATAACCAAATGTATTTTAGATTATTCGAAAATACATATACATATATTTGTTTTTATTGATTTTCAACATATTCAAATGCAAACATCTATGGATCGATCTGAATCAGGGTATGTCGAATATCGTCGTAAGTCAGTTCTTCACTTCACAATGCTTACTGAATGTTTACCGACCAATAAAAATCTTAAAACGCAGCCAGCTTTACCAGCCGAGATAATGAAACTATATTTTCTGGTGATATAGTAACAGGTAAATTGAAAAGTCCCCGGCCTGATACATAGATTTTGACACATGTTTTTTAGTCAGCCCTAACCCTCAAAAGATGGATGTATAAATTACACAGCTGTCGGATCATTAATTTGTGAATTTTGGGTGAAGCAACTTTTGTTTCGGATAGAAAGGAAAAAAAACGGATAGAAAGAAATTTCGCGTGTAGATAAAATATTGTTTTTTGAAGGAAAAAAACACAGTTGAAGCAAAAACTTGGCTTGATGCCGAGTTTCCGGACACTGCCCCAGGAAAATCACCATCCAGGATTGGTATGCTAAGTGTAGACGTGGTGAAATGAGCACCGAAGACGATAAACGCAGTGGACGCCCAAAAGAGGTTGTTACCGACGAAAACATTAAAAAAATCCACAAAATGATTTTGAATGACCGTAAATTGAAATTGAATGAAATAGCAGACACTCTAAAGATATCAACTGAACATGTACATCATATCATTCACGAATATTTGGATATGAGAAAGCTCTGTGCAAATTGGGTGCTGCGCGAGCTAACTTTTGACCAAAAACAACGACTAGTTGATGATTCGGAGCAGTGTTTGAAGATGATCAAGGGTAATAAACCCGAGTTTTTGCATCAATATGTGACAATGAATGAACAACATGGCTCCATCATTTCACTCTGAAGTCCAATCGACAGTTATCCGAGTGGACTGCACGTGATGTGCAAGCTGTGTGTGAGCTGCAAAGCGTGGGAAAACGCAACACTCGATTAGCAAGGTTATGGCGTCTGAATTTTGGAATGTCCATGGAATAATTTTTGTTAACTACATTGAAAAGAGGGACCATCGACAGTATCTATTACATAGCATTATTGGACCGTTTGAAGGACGAAATCGCCGAAAAACGGCTGCTTTTGAAGAAAAAGAAAGTACTGCTTCACCAAGACAATGCACCGTGTCAAAGTGAATGAATGAGTGAATGAACGAATGAATTGGACTTCGAATTGCTTCGTCCTACACTGTATTCTCCAGATCTGGCCCCCAGCGACTATTTCCTGTTCTCAGATCCCAAAACAATGCTTGCTTGCAAGAAATTTTCGTCGAATGAAAAGGTGATCGACGAAACTGAGGCCTATTTTGAAGCAGAGGTCAAATCGTACTACAAAAAATGGTATCGAAAATTTGGAGGGTCGCTATAATCACTGTATCACCCTTGAAGAGGATTATGTTGAATAAAAAAACTAATTTTGACAAAAAATTTTGATTTATTGTGGTACAGTACAGTACAGATGTCGAATGTATTGCCTACTGAAGTTTGTAAATTCGTTTTAAAGTCAGACTGTATTTTTCCTTCTCATTTTATTTTAGTTAAAAAGACATAAAATATTGTCTGATGCGTCCGAACATGTAACAAAACCAGCGTATAACATTCACCTGGTAGTCTAATGCCTGCAAAATTCTTTTAAAAAATTAGTAATAAGAATTAAAAGTTATAAACTGGCTAACGTCACTTTGATGAATTGCTTATTTTGATAATTTTAAAATCGCTGCTTAAGTCAAAATTACATTGAATCTCTAACCATTCAGTTCAAATAGGAACGAGATAATGAGCCAGTAAAATGCGTTAGAGAGGTAAATATTGATTCTATTCAATATTAAGTTTCCGGGGTATTTATTGAAAATATTTTAGAGTGTTGCAGCTATATTGAATAGTATAGGCCTTATGATTAAAATCCCTCAAATGTCAAGAAAATTACTCAAAAAATTAAGAAGAATATAATGTTCGCTTATAAAACTAAAGATAAAATATTCACGTGCGAAACTGATGATCAAGATCACTTTAATATTGGCTCTAATCGCAATTAAATACATGAAATATATCAAAAAATTGAGTAGTTTTTTCCCGATATTGAATTCTCGATGTAGTCATAATTTAATACAATTATTTCAAAGGAAACTGTTAATCTAAGTAATATTCTCAGAAACCGCAGATGCAGCTCTTTGAGAGAGAATTATTTCAAATTGTCACTCGGAAAATATAATAATATTAGAATAAGATGTGTAAGGAATAAAATATTCTGAAGAAGAAGAAATAAACAATAGAAGAAATGGTGAAATCGTGAAGTTTTCGATAGATTAGAAATAAATAGTTTAGTAATTGACATGAATAGTGACAGTGGCACTGACTGAATGAAATATTCCTAATGGCCTAATGCTGACGATTACTGAAATACAGTGATAAGGGCGGAAATAACTAAAAAGGTATATTATGTTCATAAATATGTGTTTAATTGTTTAGAATATACATGAGCATTTTGTTGGAATGTACGAGGACATGAAAAAAGCCTATTTTTATCCTTATTATTGCACAAAAGGTTGAATATAATTAATTAAGAATATCTTCGTCTATGTAAGTCTACTTAGCTTTAAAATTGGATGATGAATATTTCAACATAATCGTAATAATATATTGCATAAAGCAATGTTTAAAATCTTACTGTGAGATAGGACGTTTTGAAATAGGCATTTGTTTTAAGATATGAACTTTTTGCAGAAATCTAAACAATTTCATGTTTTCTTAGAAATATATTCATATAAAAATGACTTTACCAAGAAACGCATCAATTAATGGAAAAAGAACTAAACGTAAAAAGTTAAATACGCTCTCCAATGAAAATAAAATGCCTTACTTGCATATAATATTTTTATGTGATTTCAACCTCCAAAGGATACCATTACATAACAAAACCTCATCTAGAACTGTTCTGAAAAGAGTTCAATGTAAATATAGTAAAATAACCTTAATCTACAATCAATTGTGGCTGTATAATTATAATGTAATCAAATAATATAATTTAACATTATTTTTGTTTCGTTATTTTATTTTCATAAAATTTTTATTATGGCAAAAAGGAAACAAAACTAAAAGTCAATGTGGCTACTTTACTCCTTGTAACGTCATAAACTTTGATGATGTGTGTACACAGTTATTTAAGAAAGACTATAGATAATATTGTCGCACACCGCCAGTGTATGGAGGAACCTATTATTTATTAAAAGCAAAGCTCTCTTTTTCTTTTAATGCTGTTCTCGAAATGTTTTAAAAAATAGACATTATTTTGATGATATATAACAATAGCAATACGCTTATGGCTTCAGAATTAATGAAGAAAAGACCAAATATTGAAAATTTACGTATCACTGACCATTATAAATATCAATGGGATCCAGTTAGAATAAGTTCGGGGTATAAGACGTAGGCAAGTAATTAGTGTCAGTACTGCAGGAGGGTAAAATGGCATCATCAAATGGCAAATAAATTTTTATTATCTAAGACAATGCGTGTGAAACAGCGTGAAAGAGAAGAAATATTAAAATCAAGACTAAATTTTGGTTCTTTCGAACGTTTATTTTGCAAATCCATCTATATGGCCCCGAGACTTAGACACTATTATAGTCTGGCATCTGAAAGGTTTTCATTCTGATAACACAAAATATTGTGGATTTTTCACTTTCCAATTAATGTTAGTGGCTCATCGAGTTTAATTTTCTACAGTTGGTAATGTTACAATGTATATTACTTTTTTAATATCCAAGAAATACAGTAAATAATGCTGTATTTTATTTTGTGGGAAAAACTAGTACCTTTTCTTGTATATCATTTTCAAAGTTTTTAAGCATTTGCCTGTTTTGCACCACTTTCATTTTATGTATTTGCTTTTTCTTTTGAACGTTTATTTTGCAAATCCATCTATGTGTCTTGGAGACTTAGACACTATTACCTTTTGGCATCTGAAATGTAGATCTTTTTTTTAAGATCTTCAAGTCATTCAATAAGACTTTCAGTACACAGTTGAAGAATATATCCACAGATGCATGTTTAGTCACGGTAGTCACATAAAAGATGAATGAATTCCTATAGGATTCGGTGGCGAAATCGACTTTTTGCACGGAAGACAATGAAAATGATCTGAAAAACAGTAGAATAATATCATACTGAACAGTTCTGGCCATCGAAGTCCTGCGGTTCCAACAGCAATGTGGTGTTAGTTGAGACGTAGACACTTTCCCTGAACGGCGGCTATAGATTAAAGATGACAAACTTCAGACGAATAACAAGAAAAAATATTAGATAATTTGGAACAATACAAATTATTCATTAAAAATGAAAACAACGTTTCACAAATTGGCGAAAATTATTCATTCTATTAAAATCTAGAGATCATGACGATGACATTACAAACAAATTTACGATGTAGCACGTAGATTAAAAAAAGTGAACGGAATTTTTAAGTAAAAACGAGAAATATTCTACTACTTGATATTGTTATCTTTATTGTTGTGTGAAAGGTCAGATAAAGTTAATTAATTAAGAATATCTTCGTATACGTAAGTCTACTTAGCATTAAATTTGTATGATGAACATAACAACATAATATATCCTATGCAACAATATGTAAAATCATTACTGTCAGATACAAAGTTTTAAAATAGGCATTGCTGTTAAAATATTGTTATTTTTGTACAGAAACTAAACAATATGAAGCTTTCTTCAGAAAAATTTATGGTTAATAATATAAATGATAGTTTAAGGCACAAACTTATTGAAAGTATCACCAATAATTATTAGATATATGAAGAGTTTAGGAAAAAAACTCACTATGGTTAATGCTGTTTTTAGTATAACACATGTCTTAAAAGAATAGAGAACAAAATAAAGTTGTTTTATAGATAAGGGCTCTGTAAGTTTGTATAAGTGAAAAATGTATGGCAGCGTTATTATATTTCTAAAATTACCTCAAATACAATTAACAGCAAAAAATAAAGCAAGCCAAATAAATAATATGGTAACGATTCAAATAAACTTACTCTAAAAAATGGTGGTATCAGGTGGTTGACCAGATCCATTGTTATTAGATGACAGAAACCGTTACTATTGTATTTTTTAAAATGTTTAGTTATTTTAGTTGTTTCGCTGTTTGATATGGGTATAAATATGCATATTACTTCATTCAAAGATATAAATACAATTTTATTTAAAACAATAATTATATAAAAATAATAATATATGTTTTACCAAAGTTATTTCTCTATATCCATAGAAGGCACTCACCTGAAACAAACAAACATTTATTAATTAATACTACTACATATAAAATATATCGCAAATAATGTTTGTTTAATTAAAATAAATGCCAAAATAAATTCAGATTTATTTCACTACTACTTAACATTAATCCAAGTTATGTAAGCTATAACCACTTATGAATTAAGCATGAAATATCAATTTAAATCTGATCTATTTATATTGTATCTATTAATATGATTCGACACTCTTTTAAGTTCTAGCATTCAAACCACTAATATTAATCTGCTCAAACATTCATCACTCTATGATTTTAATAAGCCTGCAGCAGATTACTGATATATTTCTATTATAAAAAGTATTACTATATTTGAGCTATGAAACTCTAAATTAATAAAATTTAATTAGAAAGATAATTCTACTTTTTTTTAATACGTTCGTTTGATTGAGATATTTTATAACATATAGTTTTTAATTAGGGATATATTATGATATACCTACCTAGCGTTCTTTTAAATTTATTTTTATTACATTTGTTTAAGGAATAATCAATACATAATAGTTACTTATAAACAATCGATTATTAAAAGCTAGTATAAACTAGACGAAATCAGAAAAATGGGCATCTGCTCAGAAAGAAACTTATGCAATTTATTAGAATAAATGATAATATGATGGAACATCATTTAGAGAATACAGTGAGTGAAATAGAACTTTTTAACTTTTACTTTTTCCAAATATTTTAAACTGATTTTGAGTCATAGAGGCGTTGTCTGGTCTGAAACTATATTTTCGTGCTCTGAGGAACATTTGCTTCATATTTTTTCAATATACGATACGATTTTCAATATCCTATTATGGTTTTATTTGATTCTAGTAATTCATAGTAGATTACATCTTTCTGATAACACAAAATATTATGGATATTTTACTTTCCAATTTATTTAATTTTAACTTAACTTTACTTTACTTTTTTAATATCCTGAATTTTAATTTGTGGAAGAAACTAATTTCCTTTCCTGTATATCATTTTCAAATTTATTAAAATTTGCCCACGTTTGATAAATCAACTTTCATATTTATATCATTTTGTGTTAAGCACAAATTCGCACTGTCGAATCAAAACAAAGCATCTTCCATAAAATATTTCTGTTAAAATATTGTGGTTTTTGGCAGTAAGTCCGCCAAAACATAATATTTAGTTTAACTTGTTGTTATTTACCTATTAATAAAAAAAATGTTCTAAAATTGACGTTTAATAACTAGTTTTGGTTAAATATAGCGTTGGGAACTATTGAGTGAAAACGGTTATCGACTGATTAGTAATTGACTACATTTTACTATCGACTGTTTCAGTCGCTATCTTCGGTCCGACTGATTTTATTACCATTTACTATTAACTGTTTCAACAGTGTACTTTTAGTTACTATTTTCGGTTCTACCAGTTTCATTCGACTGATTTTTAACATTCTGGCTGTTCTCCTAGCCGCGACATTCACAATAATTTGCCAAAATTAGGCTTATATAAATTTTGTATAGTTTTATATTTTTTATATAGATTTACGATTCTTTTGGTAGTTTGCTTGTAAATAACAATATATTGTATATTAATATAAGAACATGTTGGAACGATATTTTTCAAGATTGTTAATGTAATAGGGTGAAAAAATTTAAATTGTCAATGATAAATAGTAAAATACTTTTAACTTGATTGTTGAAAAACTTCTTTTCTAAAATCTTGAAAACAAAATTTAGATCTGAAAGCTTCCAGGAATTGGATCGATTGCAAAAGATTTGAAGAAGTTTTTACAGTAGCAGTTAAATTTCGTAAAAAGTATTAACCGGAAATTGATGATAAACTATATGCAATATATATTCCAAATATTTCTAATAAATAAATGTTCTGATAGGAAAACTCTAATATCCAGCAATATTCAACAATTTATTTTCTTGGCAATTAAAAAATACAAGAAAATAATGATGATCGCGACACTTTTTAGTTAAGATTTATTTTATCAGCAGGTAAGGCAGATAAATATTCTTACAATCTATTTTTATTATTTTATAATTTTTCAGTAGAATGATGCATCAAGCTAAACGTTCTATTATTTGAGAATATTTTGAAAGAGAATCATCAACTTCCGCTATCTGCAATCCTCGAATTCAATAATCACTATTTGGTATTACAAATAATTCCGAGGCGATCCAAGAAATTGTCACAAAAGAGATATATTCCATGCAACTTCAACAAATACAAATACAGTACTACAACTCGGAATTCAAGATACAAATACTAACAAAGAATGTATTTCACCTGAAGAAATTTGGATAAAAAAACTAGCTAGAATGAAAGACATAGTTACACAAGGTGCTACAAAAACTTTACTGATTAAGCACTAATTGGAAATGCCAGTTATTGGGCAATTAGAAAACCCATTGGAATTTTGGCATGCTCATAAAATGATATTACTTGATTTATGTCAGTTTCATTAAAAATAATCTGGTATACCTGCACATCTATCCCCTCGGAATAAGTTTTTTCCAAATCTAGCCAAATTATTAACAATCGAAGAAATCTCATCATGGGAGAAAAGCTGAACATGTATATTATATTTTTGAATAGCGATTAAAAATATATTTTTTCAAATAACAAATAAAGCATTTATTTTATTTAAAAAAGCTCTAGTAGTTATTTTGCGCTCATTTCAATTATGTCATGGATTTTTTTCCTATTATTAGGTATATGTTTAATTTTTATTTAGTATTTAGGGTTATTGTACATCATTAGCTTTTATTTAAGTGTTATTGTTGTATATACATTTATTATAGTATGTTATTTAAAAATAGCAATTAACATATTAAAATACGATAAAACATTTATAAAGTTATTATTCCATTCTTTTTTACAAGTCCACAGAACATTCAAATATAAAAGTACTTCAGTACTTCATTTCAAAAGAAATTATTAATTGCATGTTAATAGTATTCAGTAATTTTTTTCCTATTTTTTAAATTATTACGCGAAGGAATATTTACACCTCCGTCTCTCTTATACTACCGTTGGAAAATATAAGCACATTTAAAATCACTCCGAGCAATTATCTTCGTTATTTCCTCTCTTACAATTTATGGAGCAAATAATTCGTACATCTTCGTCTGACATCACGAATGGAAAAACTCAGTTAACAGAAAAATAATTTGGGATCGTTCCTCGGATTTGTTGTTTCACTGAAAATAGTATTTACTGTAATTTCTTTTTCGCTAGATTTTTGACTGTCGACTGTTTCGACTGTTTTGCTTCTATCGACAGTTTCGACAGTTTTCAGTCGATAGTTCCGAATGCTAGTTAAATGGATTATTCGAAAATATAACGCAGTGTTATCTACGACATCCTCTGCAACAAACTGAAAATGTATTAGCTACAAAGGCCAATAAAATCAAGATATTAGGATATTCCCAATTGGAATGATACAGAATCGTACACATTACAAATTGTCTACTGCTAGATAGTATTTCAAGGATAATTAACATAAGTCGAATATTCTAATTCGAAAAATTTTGTGATTTATAGTAATAATTGCTTATGTAGATATTATGCATGGTTTTAGTTATGTATTGGTTTTATTGTTTACCTGATGAGTGACTAAAATTAGTTTTCCTTATTTTATTTTACTCTCTTGTATATAAAGAAACACAAGAATTAATATCTCAGCAGGATTCAAGCGGCGCCCCAGTAGATGAGTGGGTTCGGCTTTATGTTATTTACATTAAAAATGTGGGACAGCTTAATTCGAGGGACTTATCAAGAAAGGAGCAATATCAAGAAATTTAAAGATGTTAAATTTAAAACAAATATATATTTTAAAATAGAAAATATCGACATGATATGCCAACACATTAAAATTTTATTCTAGTGTAGATAATTGACAGTTATAAATGAAGAAAATTTAATCTCGTAATGTTTAATTTAGTTTTTTCCATTTTATAAGAGAGTGCAAAAAGTAGTACATAAATTTGCTGACGTATCTATCTATATTTAACGGTCAGTGTAGTTCAAAAATATATATATATAACTCATGAATAATAAATAATGAATAATGCAATTGTTGAACATAACCGGACTCTTTTAAATGCATCTTCTGGTCATATAATTCTCATTCTTCCTGAAGCTGTTATACACGCCTTTGCAACGTTTCTGCATCCATAAATCTTTAAGAGCTAGGAGAAAGCTCTGCTAATTCATATAGTGTTTCCTAAGACAATCAGGTTACCATAAATTATTTTTTATGGTAAAATAACGAGGATTATATATCATCTAATATGGCAATTACAGGTAAAGCTCGTTTAGCATTACAATTTAGTGGTTTTTCACTTTATTATTAATTAACGATTAATAATGTAATATCAATGAGCAGCAATTTATTTACTATTTTTAAGAGCAAAATAAATTTACTGAGCTACATTTCAATTTATGTATAATGTAACCAAATTTGTCAAGAAGAATATTGAAGTTAAACTTGGCCCATGCTAATTAGTTGCCCATTAATGTTTTTCATCAGAGCCTGTCTCTAAATGATATTTTATAAAAACACATTCATAAGTATTTTAGTAGCTTTTATTATAAATGAAAAAGTTACTTCTTATTTACCTACATACTGACGCCTAACATTAAGCCAGTTACATATAAAGCAAACATACAGATTACAAGATTTGTTAATATTAATTTTTGTTAGAATTCAAATATGGCTTCACAAGACTGCAAAACCCAATGATATTTTTTCGCTCATCCATATTTTATTAGTTGACAGAAAAGATATATTACTTTTAGAAATACGAAGAAAATACCCAATAATTATATGGAAGTTAGCCCAGTATATATTAAACATAGAAGTGTTTGAAAAGTTTACCTAACGGTCTTCAGTAGAAACACCTTCAGGATTACAGCTGGTGTTTTGTTTTTTATAATATAGTTTAGAATGCACTATTATTTTTATTATTATATTTAATATTATTTTACCTGCTACGATTTTGTTACAGTGTAGCCTATTTACGAAAACAGGACATTTTTATATTCGCTGCACATAGCAAGATAGATAGTGTTTTAAAACTATAGTTCTAGTCAACTTGTATATGCTTATTTATAATAAGGTTAAATTCTGTGTCTTAATTTTCATAATTGATGACTTTGCTTACGTTCTCTTCTGTAATAATAGAAAACAAGAAGTGAGCTGATTGCTATTCTAAAATATTAACTGCTGGAATCCATATATGTTAATATTAGTACAGTGGCACTATAAGGCTTGATAAACTAAGTTTCCCTACCTCTATCATAAAACGAGTCAATTACAATCTGCACAAGACCAAGATGTAAAATGGGAAAGGGTTTCAATAAAAATAACCTTATTAGAGCTAAGAAACTGAGCTACTACAATCCGACTGTGGTGGCCGTTGACCCTGAACTGCAAGTTTCTGTCCAAATTCCAGTATGCTATGTTAATTCATAGCAACTTCAGTCCGCTTTGATGGTTTTACGCCTTGAACTGTGATGCGTGTGCCGGGAATCCACGGATTAGAGGTTTTTTCAAAGGTAAAATGTCTTACTTCGAATTTGTTTTGGCCTTTGAGTATCTTCAGTCCACATTTTGTAATCTTACAGCATTACTTGCGATACTTTTATCTGAACTCCACTGAACTATACGAAGGAACGCTTCGAGTAACTACGGAACGATTGCCGATCCAACGTTAATTTGTCTTATTTTCTTGGTAATTAACCTAATCTCGGTTAATTGAATAATTTTAAATAAGAACAGCCTTATGATCTCTCCGAAATCCTACCGACTGGGCCAGTTATAATATGGGAAATGATTTTAAAAACAAAACTATCAATTTACAAAGGGATACAGGAGGAAAAACAGGTTACAGGTTACTGTAAACTAGCATTAACCTATCATAAACTACCACAGCTTGAACCAGGTCTGGCTGAAGTTATCATCTCAAGGTCAAACCAGAGTATGCAAAGTATGGTCTTAGCCTGGCCCCATTGTACTTTCCTATATGAGCAGCGATATAGAATGTAGTACAGTAGGTCAAAAAGTACATTTTATGCTAATTCTAATCTCTAATCTAGCAGTTATTTGTACAAAACTCTAAACATAATATTTATATCAGAATATTATTTTCGTAAAATACTCGTCATATGACATAAAAACGATACTTGATGTGTTCCTGCATCTAAATTATTAACTTACAGAAGTAATAAAAAGCGATTAGTTTAGTCTGTTCAAATATTACCAAAGCTTAGTTTTTAGAATTCCTAGCCATATATACTATCTTTATTATTATTCTATATAGAAAATACATAACATATCTAGACTGTATTCCAACGTAAGGATTTAATACAATCTATATTAAATATTATTATACAATTGAAATGTCTATTTACCCTTCTGGATTATCAGTTTTCTTTATCAAAATATATGCAATTAGTGGGGTGTTCGATAAATGCGTGGAACAAAACAGATTTATTCCACCACTGTGTTGTTTTGAAACGATTTATAGACAAATTATTGATTAGAATTGAGATAATGTTTATGTTCCAAAAGATGATATATCAATAGTTCCACTGTTGACGACTAGATAATCTAGTATATATTGATGTACAAAAATATGTGGAAAAAGGAATCCTTGATATTAGATGGTCGGTTTCCCCAATAGTCGATGCATATAATACAGCTAAAATCTGTTTATATGCTGACTGCGATATACAACGTCTCCATTACAATAGGTCGAAGTGTGCATTTTCGGATAATTAGCGTGCACAGTAATCTTTTTCTGATTGTTCGCACAAAATTCTAGAAGTAATATTTACACTAGATGATAACGCAATTGCGTTCCTTTACATTGATTGCTCACATGGTTAGTATAATCACGTAAGAAGAAACCAAACGATAAGACTTTTTTGTATCATTTTTTCATGTTTAAATAAAAATTCGCACACTAAGTTGAAACGCTTTATAGAGAAATTATTAATTAGAATTGATAGATTGTTTATGTTCTAAAAGGTGATATATCAATAGTTCCACTGTTGACGATTAGATGATTTGGCATATAATAATGTACGAAAAACTGTGAAAAAGGTATGCTCTTGATATTAGATGTTCGGTTTACTTAGGAGTCGAAGCATATAATACAGCTAAAATCTGTTTATTTACTGACTGCGATATACAACGTCTCCATTACAATAGGTCGAAGTGTGCATTTTCTGATAATTAGCGTGCAGTGTACGGTTTTTTTCTGGTTGTTCGCACAAAACTCTAAACGTAATCTTTACACCAGAGTATCATGGCCGGCTAATCTTCATAAAGTCATCGTAATATGACAGAAACCCGATGCTTTATGAACACCAGAGGACGGCCTAAGCACTGTTTATGCGACACACCGAGGCGTTCCCACTAAAAACAGCCAGGACGTCTTGTTTATGAGACGGTGCGCGCCGTCTTGTATCGTACGTACTATATGGACATGCGAAGTCATCGCTTATGACACTTTATGGCGGCCGGTGCACCACCTGGACATTCAATTAAGTGACGCAGCCACTAAAAAAGCCGGACTTACGTTGTTTTCGAGGCGAAGAGGCGGTCGCCTGTCGATTTATCTCTAATATATCGTTTTGATTTCCTCGGGTTTATTACGTGGATCGTGCTTTATTCAAATGGGACTGTTGGTCGGTAATAAATGCGTTAAGAGTGGTCCATTCTCGACGCCAACGTTGTCCCGGTACCAGATATTTGCAAAATGCCTTTTATAACAATGTCTTTTTCGAAACAACTGCAAAAGAAGAAAAATCCTTTAAGAACCGCGCTCCGTGTTTATTTTGCATCAACATAACTGAAGCTGAAAGGAAATAATCTTCCTACGTTATCAGTGGGTTTAACTTGATCAGTGTTTATTTTTCATTTTAATGTTTGAATTAAAGAATAAAGTTATTTTATTACTTTATATTCTGTAAAACATATATATCTATCAACCAAAAAATTCTGATTTAAATATTCTAGATTTTAGAAAAAAACAAATAATTTTAAAAAAGTCACAATGATAAATATTAAAGTAAACGACTTATAAATGAACGTTAAAATATATTATATAAACGGAAATATGACTCAGAGCATGTTATTTCGATTGAAAATAATGATAACTAAAAGGAACAATGTTTTCTGTATATACCTATTGAGATAGGATTTCCCACTTTCACACCATCATGTATTCCTATCTTTCTAGCATTACTTCAAGTACTTGTTAGATAAACGAAACCACATTTGAAATATTGGCTTAAAAATGTCCTATCGCTTTTCAGTCTCAAAACTATTTGTTTGTGCACTCTTCATATACGTTTGAGCTTTTACATTATACAATTATTATTTAGAATTTTAATTGAATATTATACCATTCCATCAATTCAATATAGACGAATCACTGTCTCAAAAATCTTTACTAAAATATGTTTAGAATCTCTAAATATTCGCGAACTATTATCAATCGCTGGAATCACATATTTTCGGAAAATGATTTAAAGCTTCGTATGAAGAGGCATTCTCAACATTCCAACCTATCTGTCCTGTAGTTCTGTAGAGTAATCTCTCCAACTATAAAAGAAACTTGGAAAGTACTTGGAACATTTATGGACGATATAGCAATATGACAAAAAGCATAGCTCTGCTCTGACATAGACAAAAATAAAGTACAAATGGTAGTTGACAAAATCCACAAATGAACTAGAGACAGGAAAACAGAGATTAATAGTTCGAAATATGTTCGTGTCAGTTTGAAATATAGTAAAATAACAAAATCGTAATTATATCACTTGAAGAATGTCAAATTTCTCACGTATAATAAGTAAAATACAGGTTAGATGGAAGATACTCACCAGTTGACCACAGATGAAAAAAAATGATTTAGCAGCCCATTCGTCCTGGTGGGGTACAAATATTAGTTTACTAATATGCCAAAACAAATGTCTACGATTATATTACTACGAACTGCAAAATTAAGTATATATATTTTTCTAAATCGCACCAACGTGGAAGCAAAGCTGAGAATATGTGCTAAAGATCAGAAGACAGAAACGAACCAAACTATACCAACCAGTTTAATTTAGAAATATAGAATACATTTGTTTACAGTAGTTATTTGAAAGAACATTCTCGACACCTTCAAAAATATATTGATTAAGATTAGAATGGTTAAGGATTAGGATGATAAGTCTGTCGCGTACACGCTAATTTAATAAATTCGTACTACACGTTAATAGGGTCTATTTAGATAACTCATAGTTTGTAAAAAGGATTTGTAAAATATTATTAAAAAGTTCTTATAAAATATTGTTAGAAATTTTATTCTTATAATATAATCTAATATTATTATTGCAGAAATATGAAAGAATTGCACAAAATATTTTTTAACATTATTGCCAACCGTCTAGATATTCAAGTAGAGGATTGGTTATCGAAAGTAATTTATAAAAAAATATTATCTAAAATTAATTTAGGAACACTAAACTTTAATACCGTATTAAAACACACATGATCAACTTCAACTAAAACGTTCACATACCAATTAAAATGTTACTTCTACAAGACTTCCAACTAACGAAACACAAGTGACATGCAATTAAAGTCAAATAACTCTTATCAAAGTGGCTATTTATATGCAGGTTGGTGATAGATATATAGATCAATTTAAGTATTAAATATCAAAAGTCAGTAATTGCTGTACGTCACGCTGGGTAACGTTAGTATGTTCGCTTTCTTACTATTCATCTACACGGTATCAAATAATAACTATTTATTATTAACTATTATTATCATAAGAGGTCAATTGAAAAGTCCTCGGCCTACCATAGTAAAAAACATTTTTTTGTCAAAATCAGTTTTTGTTTATTTAACATAATTACCTTCAAGGGTGATATACTGATTATAGCGACCCTCCAAGTTTTTGTTACCATTTTTAAAGTACGATTTGTACTTTGGTTCGAAATAGTCCACAGTTTCGGCGGTCACCTCTTCATTCGACGAAGATTTCTTCACAGCGAGCATTCTTTTGAGATCTGAGAACAGGAAATAGTCGCTGGGGACCAGATCTGGAGAATACGGCGGATGAGGAAGCAATTCGAAGCCCAATTCAAAGATTTTTGCCATCGTTTTCACTGACTTGTTACACGGTGCATTGTCTTGTTGAAGCAGCACTTTCTTTTTCTTCAAATGCTGCCGCTTTTCGGCGATTTCTTCATTCGAATAACGCTATGTAATAGTCGCTGTTGATGATCCTTTCTTTTTCAAGGTAGTCAATGAAAATTATTCCATGCGCATCCCAAAATACAGACGGCATAATCTTGCCAGCCGACTGTTCATCGTGGAGCGCAGTCCACTCGGATGACTGTCGATTGAACTTCGGAGTGAAATAATCGAGCCATGTTTCATCCATTGTCACATATCGACGCAAAAACTCGGGATTATTACATTTGATCATCTTCAAACACCACTCCGAATGATCAACTCGTCGTTGATTTTGGTCAAAAGTGAGCTCGCGCGGCACCCACTTTGCGCAGAGCTTTTTCATACCCAAATTTTCGTGAATGATATGAAGTACACATTCAGTTGATATCTTTAGAGTGTTTGCTATTTCAATCAATTTCAATTTACGGTCATTCAAAATCATTTTGTGGATTTTTTATGGGCTCTTTTGGGCGTATAACTAATGATCCGACAGCTCTCAGATTTATACACTAATCTTTTGAGGGTTAGGGCGAACTAAAAACATATGGATTTAATTCTAGTAGCGCCATCTATGTGTCAGTCCGGGGACTTTTCAATTGAACTGTTATATAGTATTATTATACTTTATAAACGTAGAACTAAAATTAACAATAGTTTTGTAAAATTCCTCTTTAGTCAGCTTACGCTTCATTTTCTAAATCACTCTTTCGAAAATTTTCACAGAAAATAAGACAATTTGATTTTCCAATTTCATAGTAGAAAATATTAAATGTGTTTCATGAATTTTGGTTCTAATATATTGTGTTGTCTAAAAATATGAATTCTTTACGAAGAAGATGCAAATATAGCTCTGAAATATTTTGAATCACATATTTTGTCAAGAAGATTTATAGTGGATTCTCTCGAATTAAGTATTGAAATAATAGATACTATGGCTTCCTCATAAGATTAGCAGATTGCTACGACAGAGCTTTAGACAAGGAAGGGCAATGTTTAAATTCATTTACCCTAAGCTGGGCATGGAAAAGTCAAAAGCTGAATTGATGGTTGAATTTGAATGATTAAGATGACCCTCAAATTCGGACCTTGATAAAAGATACAAATCGAAGTTATGATGATTTTCAAAGTTTAGCTTGAAGAAATTTTGTGTTATATGTGTTTTGTATTGGTAGTTAAAAAACTTTTTAAATAAATAAAAAACCAAATTAGTTACACTTTCTCCTCATTCTAGTGAGGAAAAGGGAGGTTCCTTTGTGCAGAGTCTAAATAGTATTTAGGTAAAGGATCAGGGTCACTGTGGTCTTCAGATGAAAACAAAAAAGTGCTAGTTTTTAGGAGAAAAGCTTATAAAAGATGATAAAACATAACAATAAGTTATAGTTTCCAATAACTTGTTATTCAATAATATAGATAGAGAAAAAGTGTGTCAAGTATAATTTTATTATTTAAGTATATCTGGGTAACCGAAAGGAAACATATCGTTAGAAATAAGCAGATCTTAAATATGTACCTGTTATTTAGTTCTATTTGAACGGGTTAGATTTGCAAAGATAGGTGCAGCATTGGCAGTGTTAGGAAACAGGTGTGAAATATCAGCAAACTGTAAATTTTATCTGTCTTTTCGAATTCTTAGGCGTGATTAAGCATAAAGAAATTAAGACAATATAAAACAATCGACGTTGAATTAATCAATTGCGTTAATCACGACGTACTTTGAGATTTAAACAGAAATATCGCTAGGTAAACTTGAAAGTTCTTAGAAATATATCTAACTGATTTATGAATACAGTTATTTTCGTATTTGCTATTTCTTTCGTAATAATAATCATTTCACAAATCAATTGAATATAACAATATTTCAATTTCAACCAATAAATGTTTTAAACATTATTACGATTCTAAAATGGGTACGTATTTATTTATTTTATTTGTTCTCGTTATGTTTAGATTACCAACTAACTATTTCTATAAATTGCAGTTCGTATATTTTGCTAAACTGATACTATTCTTCCCCAATCTGATTTTTACACAAGTAATCGTTTATTTATTCATTAGATAGTGCTTTAGGCCCAATTAGTGGCATGAATCGTGTGTTTATTAGGATGGTTTCAAAAATTTAAAGGCAATGCGTTTGGTGTAGATAACAGAAAACCTATCGGAAGGACGAAGAATTGAAAGGAACTGATAATTCAAACTTAAATAAACAATCGTGGAGCATCGCTATTGGTTGAAATGGGTACGTTTTAGTCAAATATTCAAGAAAAGTGTGCCTTTCAAACCCTCGTTCTAGAAATAATTATGCGATCAGGTGACTTTTCAGCTTCAAAACGAAAGTATATGGACATACTTGAAAATAGCGCAATGCGCATTATTCTATTTACCATATATTGCTTCTCTTTAGTAATAGTTATTCCGGATGATATCCAATTTCACTATTCATATAGAAGGCAAAAATCCGATCAATTCTCGGATAGTCCCAAAAGAGAAGGGTTTTCTCTCAACGAGATATTCGTGTGTTTCCTGAGAAAGCGGGAAATAGCGTGATTAACGATAAAGTTTTCATAAAGCTTTAGACTAAAAAAATCTCTCAAAATATCTACACGCTATATATTACGGTAAAACCTCGAACTTCATCTTAACAAAGTCGAACTGTGGTTGAAAACATGACGTATCGGAGCAAATGAGACAAAATCTACCCATGTGACATTCACCCTTTGTAGAAGAACTTGTCCCTCAGTAAAAATAAATAATTAAAAACCCCCGCAAATAGACTACATTAAATATCTAGAAATGCCTTTTGATCGACGTTTAATGCCCCATATTACGTGTCTAACAAACTGATTTAGCACGATATCTTCTTAGAACCCATACCGAGTGTGATTCGAAGTATTAGTGCGAAGTACTCTGAAAGACTATTAGTGCATCCCAATGCAATCGCCAAACAAAATATTCGCGATGATAGTGTAATGCATAGGCTCAAACTCAAACTACTACGAACTACCATACGAACTATTAATAGACACATAGAGTAAGATTTAATAAAATGAATAGAATAGATTTTAGAATAAGTTAGGATAGTACCTAGAATAAGATTTAGATTATAAGTTGTACAGCAGATCGCTCACTGAAACGATCTTCTAGATGTCAGGATACTTTTATTATATAAAGGAAATCATATAATAATACTTATTGCCCATGGGCAGACTATTAACGTTCTAAAAAATTGTTTGGTTGTCGAAAAAGGAAGAGTTTTTTGAGGCGCATTGGCGAAGAAAAATAGAGCTGCTGCGAAATTCCCAAGTTCAAAAAGTTATGAATTGGTCTAGGGGAACCATCGACATCGAGAGCAAAGCGGAAGATTCATAAAGTCTGCGAGCCATGTAATACTTACTGAAGATATCTAATAAACAACAAACAAATGTCAACTAAACAATTTGAACGACGTATTGTTCCAAAAGACCTCTAATGTAATAACAGGCTTAATACATGTTTCAACAATTTTAAGGAATACACTGTTGCAAACATAGTGCCTTCTGACTATCGCTTACTCAGATCACTGCAGTTTGGTTTGGCTAGCACGGTTTCAAAATGCTCAAAAAATGTGAAAAATATTCTTTCCCCGCTATCGTTATGTTACCAGAAAAATGGAAAAAATTTGTGGGATTCTGTGCCAATTTTTCTCAATAAATGCTTTTTTTAAAACTGAAAAAATTATCATGAGTATATGCAAGTAATTACAACTTAAGCTTTTGTTTTTTAGAGACTATTTTGAAGAAGATTTTAGAGTCAGTCCAGGGGAATCAAATTCAACAACTGTTTAGAGAACTGAAAGACTAGTAAATTTCATCCGAGAGATTACTACGAGTGTAAAAAAATTAATTTGGAGAAATAAATAACCCGTTGATTTGTTATTTCAAAAGTCCTACTATTCATAACATTAATATATCTCCATCATTCTCAGAAAGTGACAGAAACCATTAATTAGAAATAAAATATAACAGTAAAACGACAAGTAAATTAAAACCGTAAATCAACTAGTACTAACAGGAGAACAATCTCGTTTCCTTACATTGTTTGCCTGGTATAACAGAGAAAATAGTAATTAAGCGTCGAACTAGTGACGAAACGCTATCTTGTATAATGATCCCGTTATTGCGGAAACAAAATTGCCGCGTCTGCAAATCAATCCCCGACAAGCGAGGCCCATAACTTCGAGGGTCCCCATTTAGAAGACGTCGTTTTTATTATTCCCGCGCAATATTTATAGCGATCATATCGGGAAAAATAATGCGAATTCCCTGTGTGACTTGAGTGAGCACGGGCTTCAATCAAGCTGCGCGCCGACCGATATTGACTTACGGCTAATATTTATGGGCAATTTGGTGTCATTTCGCAGGGCGCCGATATCGCTTCGATAACCGCCCGCCGATAAATCAACGTAATGCGCTATTATTGCACTGTCGGCGAAAGTTGCGGGGGCCCCGGTAGAGCGGCCCCTATATTCTACTCTTGCGGGGGGCGCAACTTTCTTGTCAACTTTTGATCTTTACTATCGAGGTGAAAATTCCATTATACTACATATAATCCAACACATAAGATGCCTTTTCAATATATATATAGAGTTTCAGCTATGAATTCAACCACCGGAAGAAATTCAAATATACTTTTAAAACCAGCCAAATTAATTTGTAATGGTATGACAGGCTTCTTATTAATTCGTATCGTATATAATTCGATACCGTCACTCTACCTTAATATGAATTAATATCTCAAATCAGAATCCAATAATTATTTTAAGGGCTATATTGGTTTATTTTTCAAGATGTTACTCTAAGTTTATTAATATAGACTATATCATATGAAAAGAACCAAATCAGCAAATATCTGAGAGGCCAAATCAATACAATAGCGTTATGGGAAGAAGTTTAACATGACTAGTCAAAGAAGAAGCATGTTATAGTTTTACAGATAGTATTATACCTTATAATATTTTACACTTTCGTGTTTTATGGTGAAATATTGGCTAACTTCGTGGACTCACTGATTTTCGTGGACATCGTAGCGACAAGCATCGGTAGTAAATGGAAATACTTTATTTTGCGTTGGATTACCAGTCGGTTTGATGACTTATGTTGCGCTGAGTACAGCGCATCAATGTGACATATACAAGAAACTGACTGCGATTCTCTTGATTGCCTGAATGGCAGTCGGTATCTGAAGGTATCTATCTAACTAATCAGTTCGGTAGTATCTAGACCCACAGCCACAATATTTCTTAGGACTTTTTTCTGGAACATGTGTGTTGTATCTACATTACTTTTCGCAGAACATCCCCATAATTGGATTCGGTATGCCCATGGAAGTTTTAATACTTGCTTGAATTTTCTACTAATTGACCTATACATTTTTCTATATTTGAACTTCTGTTCTTTCATTTTCTTTTACAAAATCCTTCCAGCGATGTTTTATATCGACATTCATTCCGAGATACTTTGCATTGCATTGTTGCTATATGAATATATTATTTATTGTTATTGATGGTTCAATGATCTGATTATACCTAAACTGCACATGCGGAGATTTACTTTCGTTAATTTTTATTTTCTAGATTTGGGTCCACTTATTTATATTTTTTCTTGCCTGTTGTATTTTTCTTGTGGCTTCTTCATAATTGTCTTGGACAGCAAGAATCGCAGTAACATCAGCAAATGAGGCCATCACTACAGAAAGCCCTAATACACTTCCTTGTGGTACACCTCCTTTAGCTAATTATATTATAGAGTAGGCTAGCTTTGGTTTGAGTCTAAACATTATGGCTGCAATATAAGGTTTTACTAATTCATTCTGTTGTTTCGGTAACATTTTCTGTAGCTTATAAACAACGTACATATGCCAAACCCCTTCAAATGCTACACTAATAACATAACTGTTAACCTTTCTAGGCCTCTTCAATTACATTTGTTATTATATGCACCTGGTCAATTTGTGAATATATGATAATAAACCAAAATTGGTGCGAATTTATTATATATTTTCTTTCTATTATCGAATAAATGAATATTAACAAACAGGCACAAAATCTGTATAAATGTATGACGTAAGTAATTTAATTATAAATCTTCCTTTGCACCATTGCACAATTTTTCAGTACATCAAAGTATGTTTTAAATAGCATGTTCAAATATAGGAAGTTATCTATATATTAATTTTTCGTCAATTGGTTAGGTTGGATTGTTTTCTTGAGGGCTGTTCCTGTTGAAGCTGATTGAATGTATTTTAGTTTAATGATTTGAACCGGTTAGTTATTTTATAAATAGTACACTTTTTTCAACATTATCAATATTAATTCGCTTAATATTGACTAAACTAATGACTAATGATAATATCTTGTAGTTATCGGAATTGTGACATTACTGGTCCTTATTTCCCTAAAGATAATTTCTTATAAATAAAATAACTAATAAAATGTTTACAATAAATGATATACGCTATAGAGATGTGACTGATTCTTATGAGAGATTTCGGAGCCAGAGTGAAGCGTTGGTGGTAATCCAATGAAAACAACTCATATGTACAGAAATCAAATAATGGCAAATAACGGCTTTTATCCGGATGGAGTACTTTACAGAAATCTGTTACTTGATTTTTACAAGCACCTAAACAACAGAATACCTTATTCATAAACTACAGAAAATGCTACCAAAACAACACACCGAGCTATTAAAATCATACATTACAACCAGAATGTTTAGAGTCAAACAAGAAGAAGCTTACTCTACAATAAAAGAATCTAAAGCAGGTGTACCACAAGGAAGTGTACTGGGACTAATGCTTTATCTACTCTACACTTGTGATATACCACAAACGGAAAATATTACGATGGCTACATTCCATGTCGGAGGCAATAGTGAAGAAGCTTCACGAAAATTACAACAGGCAAGTCACAATATATATAATTGGACACAAGCTTGGAAAATAAGAATTAATGAAAGTAAATATATACATGTGCAGTTCACCTATAAACAGACCGTACAAGCACCCATAACATTAAATAATACTATCATTCCATAAAGCAACAACGCTAAGTATCTCGGAATGAATCTCGATGAAGAACTTCGCTGGAAGGAATATAAAGAAGCCAGTCGTGGCAGTAATTGAACTAATTTCCAGAAATTATACCTTATCAAATAAAATAAAAATTAATATAAAATATTTACCACTAATAAGTAATACTATGGTGCCACTAGCATAATAAATGAGAGAAAAATCAAAACACAGATTGCCCAACCTATAAAAAAATATTGATTAAATATAAAATAAAGTTTACGGGCAAATAACTTAAAACATCGATAAAAAATATACAACTTAAAAATGTCGCAGTTTCATTGCAAGTGAGGATATTACGAAACTGAAGTAACTAACATATCAAATCGACTAATGTTCCAACATAAAAAAAAGCTGACTGAAAAATTATGTCTTGTAGTATAAAAAGAAATACATTAGACAATTCTTAAAGCAGTTCGCGTATCTGACCATCTCGCTATTCTCGGACGGGTGTCAGTGACACGCCAACATCTTCCAGGAGTCCCGCGAACAAGCCGCATTCACTCACTGGACTGGGACGATAATGGGGCCCCTTTCGGGTGGTCAATCAGCCAGAAACGTCACATAATGGACTTCCCAGGACGATAACAATCCAACCGACGGATTTGGCAACGGTGCCGCTGACAGCTAGCCCAAAACTCGCATGGATGAAGGGACAGTAACTAGATCGAGCTGACTACGAAGAGTGATAAAATTCCATTCTGGAGTGCAGTTTACTTTTCCGATATAGAGAAAATATATTTATTTTCCTAAACTTACCATGGAAAATAATTATATTTCATTAACATATTTCATTTTAAAATATGTAAAATTAATTTATACTAAAAAGCATAAAATTAAAGTTTTTTATACAACTGATACAAGTTTTAAGACTATTTTAAAGTATCATTGTTACTAACAAGAATTGGCTTCCGAGAAGACCTTCGGTTTTACCCAACCTGATTAAAAATATTATTCTTGTTTGAATTTTTTATCCTCCCTGTAAACAACGCTGAGCAGGTTTTGAACTCACTAATATAGTATTACCAGAATGTTCATAACCTCAACTGCTGTGCTATCAATATGCTTGATACAATTTTTGCATTAATAGAAATGTATTTAAGCAAATATTTCTTTACTTCTTCTAAAATAATCTCTTTTTTAATCTTTTTTTTTTTGGAAATAAATAATAATCACTGTAGGCTTGAAGGTTTTGACGGTTTGTTGTTTTAATCTACAAAATTGGATTTCAACGAAACCTATAAATGTTGTGACCGTAGTCCTAGCGAGTAGCCTACTACTGTCCTACTAACTTATCTAAAATACTGTCAATATTTGTATATATGCGGTATCACCTGCTGCCTGCTGAACTATTTACTAGATCACATTATACGAATAATATCATAAATATATAATATATAATAACCACAAGATTAACAGTCAATCCAATATGTTCCAACTAGATCTAGAAGTATGAAGTTACCAATTTAAAATTAAATAGGACTAACTTAAAATAAAATGAACACTAATACTTATATATTTTATAAATATTCGTTTGGATTGGTTCGCTTTAATCTCCTTATATTATTCGTTTTTTTTTTTCATTTTCAGTCAAAATATTAGATAATTACTAAACCTATTTGATTTCTAGATCATTGTACTTCGTCTTCGTTAGTTACGTAAGGATAAGCATTGGTAATTAATTCAAGAATTTTGTTTTAGTCTTTGTCTTACCCCATATTGGTATCCCATAAATCCAAATAAGATTTATCATTGACTAATAAATCAATCTCTTTGATCTTGAGCCAAGTTAGGAGTATCTTCCAAACTAACCAGTTCGGATGTTTAATTTTTAGATTAATGTGCTCCGATTTTTGTCCAACGTAATGGGACAGATTCAACAGACTGACTACAGCTACAGCAACTTGACTTGATTGACAGCATTGGGTTACTAATCAATAGAATAACTTCCGATGATCTACCAACGAGATAGATACCAAGGTATTTCGCTGATTCTAATTGAGGAATCATGAAGCGTCTAAATCGACCCTTGAAAAAAATCTGTGAAAGTAAAAACCGAACAAAAATCGTAACAAAAATATAGTCAATTCAAAATAGCAGTGACATGACTGTCAATATATGTCTGTCTAAAGATGTAAATTCGTTTTATGGTCAGACAATATTATCATTGTTATTTTATTCTATTTAAAAAGAGATATAATGCTGTTGCCTTGCAGCTGCACTTTATATTAGTACGGACAAGGTCACTAAAATATCTCAAAAAAATAAAAAACAATATAACATTAAATTCGCCAAAAAGAAACCGTCTTTATGCGAAACAGGTGACGAATCAATATCAATCTTGGTGTTTCAGAGATCAAATATACGAAATGTATAAAACAGTACAGCTATTTGAGAGATCTAGAACATGTCTTCATACATTATTGAATAATATAGGATTTAAGCGATGTAAAGATAACCCACAAAGGGGTTTAATGGAACTTCCAAAGATTGCTTTTAAAAGAATACAATTTTTAAAAACATAACAAAATCATGAAAGAATTTTATCAATTTATATATTTAAAAGAGACATGAATATTTCAGAATAGTACATTGGCTCATGGTAAGATGATAATAAATATAGTGTAAAGAAAACAAGGGTTCATGGAAAAAGGGAAACATTGGAAACACTATTGATTACGTTTTTTATTGAACATTTATTCATTGCAGGCATATAGTTCTTCATACTGTAAACAGGAATGATTTTATTCCTGGTACAGAATTAGTGTTTCTCTAAGTCCAAGTGACTTCCATGAAGAAATGAACCATAACTTTTTTCTGAAATGAACCATAACTGTCTTTGCAGTAGTTGGAAAATCAGCTTTTAAAGAACTTTTGGTTGAACGTTTGGTTAACATGTATGAGTAGGGAAATAACACTAACTGTTTTGCAGATATGGCAAAAGCATTAAGGATAATGCAGTGATTAAATGTAGTTTCATCAAGGAAGATGTATACAGATATTAACGGGATAAACTGAAGAGAAATATAGTAATATCATAATGACTTTACTATAATATTAAAATAAATTATATTTAATAGAATATTTGTTTAATTATTTTATTTATGTTAAAATTTCGTTATATGTCAGCCTAAATGTACTAAAACTCAGAGTAGCTGTGGCAACATTACGACGTTTCCCGTGTCACTGCTATTTTGAATTGACTATATATGATATGACTCTTAAAGGCCATGGAATGACCAAGATATATTTAGTATAGTAGGCGTTAAGATAACGCTACCATAAATTAATTGGAACTTGAGTGAAATATAAATAACCATAGTAAAAAAACTTACTTTCTGAAATCAAAATGTTCTAATATCTTGTCATGAACACGGTATCTTATTTTAACATAAGATGAAGCTATAACTAGCTTCAATTATAGATCGAACTAAATGTTTAATTTCCTCGACTAATTAATATGAAAATTAAAAAATTCTAGTTACAAAGTCTTTCGTCGACCACCAACATTTGAAATTGGCAATCGACGTGTCCTTCCGCGCCAATAAAATGTCGCATGTTGCAAAGTTCCTTTTATCATCTCGAACAAACGCCCGAATGGCCTGCGAACCCTTTTAATTTGCCTAAATTATTAAAAAGACCCATCTTTCCACCAACTGATGGATCAAACCGATCAGACGTCGGCAATAGCGCGCCGAATTAAAATTCCAGCCGGTTTCAGCACGAGCCGTCACTCGGCCTGTCACTTATCCAAAGATGACAAGAGACGAGCGACTGACGTGACGGAGGTTCGCGTCAACGTCTTTGCCGCTGCCTTCGGCTGCGGCGACGTTAATTCCCGGCAATGTTGCCAACTTACGAAAAAATACTCATTTAGTTTGTCTGATTTTTCTCTCCAAATTCGTTAACTTAACTAGAAGTTTAGCAGACAATTAATTAGCATTTTTCCTTAATCGTGCAAAATTATATATCTACTGTAAAGTAAAAAGGTAATAGAACCCACAAAGTAAAAGTTGGTGGCCTTTTTCCTACTAGGTGACTTCAATTGCCAATAACTCAGCTTACTACATAGTTAATTACCTTCATTGGACGCTCGTTGTAAAGACCGTACTTCGAGCATTAATTTGTGTATCGAACATTAAGACCGGTGTAGTGGTTGGAAATTTATTTATGTTTGAAATAAAAAGAAGTAATGCAGAATTTTTCCATAATCATCAGATTACAACAAGTGGAAGAAAGCTAAACATATTTTTAAAAAATATGTTGGTGCAGCAAAACATCTTCTTTAACAAAAGCTGCCGTTGGTATTCTGGTAATTTTCACTTTAGTCTTCTAATAATTTGAAAACCTATATAAATTATTGCAAAAGCCCATTAATATTAGCATGCCAGCTATGTCGATATTGATATGAAGCCATATGAAGCGTATTGCGTATTCTTTGTGACTTGAGTGCGTAAAACAGGAAAATTCAACAAATATCTACAAGGAGGCTATTTTGAGGTAATAAAATTAAATAAAAATAATAAATCGATTTTCTGAAATATGTCATAACCAATCAACAAGTATATTCAGGATAGGTAACAAAATTAGAGATTTTTGAGAGATTTTGGAGCTTTACATATTGGTTATTAACTATTTCTTATATTTGTATCTTTCTACAACAAAAGAGAGATGAAGATATTATATGATAAGTCTTCCCAAGAACCAACTCAGCTGACCACCCATTCTGAAATAATTACCCCAGATTAGAAAGGAAAAATACTCGAATCACCATTTCACTCATACTTGACAATACATAGAAATATCATTCAAGAACTTAGAAAGAGAACCCTTCATTCAGATTCACACAAAAATATCTTTACATTTTTATTTCATTGATGCACGCAAACAAAAATCAGTTTTTTCTTTGGTATCTGATATAAAACCATAAGCAAATTTTTAAAGATGGCAACACCGCTTCATTATGCAGGTCGGAAAATTTGATGAGATTTCTGTAGGAGTGCGGATGCCATGCGAAATTAACAGGAAAATGTCTCGGTAGTTTTCTAGAATATTAACCAGCCGACTGGACTTGTGATGTGATAATAAAAGGTCTAGCTGAATTGTTCTCTAGGTTCTACGATTTTGTCCCCATTTATTGTTTCTTCACGTCACGCGGTCTTAATAAAGGTGAGCTTTATATACCATTTAAAACTGACTTTCAGGGAAAGGAAACAGAATAATTTGTAAGCGGTGTTTTATCAATATATTTATAGCAGATGCTTTATAAATTTAAATTTTACAATGTAAATATTTGCACAAGATGCATTTAAAAATAATAAATATGAACTATAATTGACAGAATGTAAAGCTGAACATCACAGTTTGTAAAGATGTGTTATATTTTTATAAAATGTAAAGTGTGGATGTTGACATCGTCATGTGGACTTCCCTCACTGGAACGTGGGAATATCGCCTTTAATTAGAAATAATCAAATCCTGAGCACCAAAGTTCGGAGATTAATCCGAAATTGATTTAATTTATTAAAAAGTCCAAAAGCTTGACATCACTAAAATATATGTACTTACATTTATATAACATATATATTTAAGTCATATGTAAATTTCTGTAAAAAAAACCCAAAACAAAATATAATTATGTTCTTTTTCAATTCTCTTCAATAGCCACCTACGTTGGGTAAGTGCTTCTCTCTAACCTAAGAACAATTATAAAACTATACAGTTTTGTAAACAGTTGTCCTGGTACCATCACCGAGATGGTATCAGATTACACTGTTTGTCATCCGGACTTATCCTGATTTAAATGTAACGATAGTATTGGCCCAGATGGTATAACAATAAAACATCTAAAAACCTCACTAGCAAGCAACTATCTGAACTTGCTAACATTATCAAGTACATCCTGAGGTTAAAGCATTTCCCAAAGAACTGGAAACTTGCGCTTGTCGCTGTCATTCCTAAAAAATGCCAAGTCAAACCCATCTGACTACAGGCCTATCATAGTGATTAGTTCCTGATTAGTTCAGTCTCCAAACTTGCCGAAAAAGAGATATTAAACGCATTAAACGATTTCACAGACGCACATCACATAATCCCGAACGGACAATTCGGTTTCCGTGCTAAACATTCATGCCTCTATCAAGCTGCCCGCGTCGCAGCAACTATCCACCAGCCACTGATAAAAGGTCGAAAAACTGGAGCCATCTTCCTAGATGTCTCAAAAGCGTTCGACCATGGTCTAATATTAAAAGCGAAACAACTAGGATTCATACTTGGATGGTACGTCCTTTCAGGTGAGGATCGGTGACGAAGTCTCCTCTCATAAACAAATCTCCGCAGGAGTCCCGCAATGTGCTCCATTAGCCCCAGCCCTATTCAACCTTTATAAGGCTAATTTTCCGCTATACAAACTTTCCCACACAGCATTTTATGCAGATGATACCGCTTTCTTCACAACCGGTTACTGTCCCGACGCATAATACGCAATAGACTCCAAGTACAACTGAACCAAGCGACAGCGTGGTACAAATTCTGGCGGCTACAGATTAACCCGAGCAAAACTCAGGCTATTCTGTTCCACCGTAAGAACGGAGTTCCGCGCCTACCGCCTCCAAATCGATAAAGTCCCTATCCCATGGCTCCAGAAAGTTTCACACCTCGGTCTCCAGTTCGACTGCAGATTCCAACAGTCTGCCCAAATTCAGCACGCCATTTGCAAAGGAAATGGCGTGTACAGTCTATTATTTCCTCTACTCTGAAGAAAAAGCAAACTCCCAATCCCACAGAAAGCTACGCTGTATAAAATGCCAGTCCGTCCAATCTGCCTCAATGGAGCACAGGTGTGGTACAGATATGTCTCGGAACGACAACTTGAACTACTCCAAGTGTTCCAATCCAAAAAAGTCCGTGCGTTACTCGAGTCTCGACGCGAGTCCCATGGTTTATGAGGAACGTCAATACACACCTCAAATCAGGCATCCCGTTTGTGAAACATTTTATAAACATGTGTGAGGTTCTCCATAGGAACCTTAGAACACGGCAATATCAAGAAGACGAAATAGATTCCAAGGTACAGCATATATAATCTAAGGTGCAATGTAAAGAAGCATAAGGTGTAAACAATCTAATATAAGCATACTAGTTTGTACACAGTAAGTAAACTTTATACATCGACAAACACTACGATCAAGATTATACGATACAAGATATATTATATATATGATAAATTTAGTAAGTGAATATGTTGTCTCTTTCCTAAGTAGCAAGCCTCCAAATTTATAAAAAGGCGATAGAATATAGTTAGAGCTTCAAGTAGATGGATATTTTAGTAGTAACAATAGCAACATACATCATTCTGCAGACGCCCTATTCGCCTGATTTAGCTCCTTCGGACTTCTGACTACTCTATTAAGTCAAGAAAATAGTGCAACGGCGTTGTTTCGAGTTGAATGGTAAGATTACCCAATGGAAAAATGCTTCCAGAATCATTTCTAAACTCTGAATTAACAACGGTCCTGTAAGGCGTTAAAAACCAAAAACAGTTCGAAATAAATATGAATAAATATATAACTTATCATCTACTACTATCTACCTATATACTCAAATACTATAATAGACATTGTTATATGACGAAAATTTGTTAAAAAATATGTTAAATGTATGCAATGTTTTCTAGTAGTAATTCTTTACATACAGATCTATACAGCTTATAAAAACCTTCCAAATATCACAACCATATGTTATATAGATTCTATATAAATTTATATCTGTTGGCGCATTACAGCGTTCTTAATCGATATAAAGTTTACAATCCCTACAAACAAATAAGAACATCCCAAAAAGTAATTGTATTTGCCTGCAGTGATTGACTGCAAGCAAATATAACAGTACGAAAATTAGCTTTTAATAAATATTATTCATCAGATTCATCCAACTTTCATCTTGAACGTTTTTTTACACGGTCCACGGCAATCTGGCCAATCATCTCGGACAAAGAAAAAACGTCGACGGTAATGACACCGTTCTATTGTCCGCTAGACAATTCCAAAAGAACAAAAAGACGCAATCTGCCGAAGATATCTTAATAATCTTGTCCGATACGGATCTAATAATTTGCCCATTACGGTTCGGTACACTGCGATCCAATATTGGGATTCGTTTTGATTGATAGATTCGATACGACAGGTAGATAGTTTTGATGGATGGGTTCGTGATTGGCAGCAATGCTCGATTCTACGGGATGCCCCAGTACTCTAAGCGCGAGTGCACAGTCAAATGAACTCCAATTATATTAGAATCGTACGGAATTAATTATTATGAAGAAGAGAAAAAAGTAATTGATGATCAAACTCCGAGTCTGACGTCCAGTCGAATAAATCTAAATTAAATGATTCGAGTTGCAGGTTTGAATTGAAAGCTAAATCTTTGAAAGTGATTCATATCGATGTAACAAAATGTAAAAAGATTATTTGAAAATATAGTTTAATTTGTTAAGCTTCGTAAAATGTTAGTTTATTTTTGATAATGCTATTGAAACTATTGGGTTATATAAATTACTACCAGGTGATGTTAAAACTATGTCAGATGACTGTATGTATTCTGATCATTGTTTGACTTTAAACATTAAGAGGAAATTGTATAGAAAAGATAAAAACTTTTAGAATATATATTAGTACAACTTTTTCTCACATCTCGGGCTATCAAAGAATTTTGGTTGGACATCAGTTTTCGCACTTCTTTCGCAGAATTTCGAAACCATATGACATCCCAAGCATTGCTGCAATGATCTGGTGTAAATCAAGTTCCATATCTAATGAGTATGCTTTCACAACTCCTGCAATATATGGGCTAGTGCTCTCATGCAAGAGCATAACTTGGAAGTACCTGTTACTCGCTTTTGAGGCTATTTTGCAATATGTCATTCAATTTGTTTAATCGATGTCGGTAAATATTATGCAGTAATAGTTTCACACGGTTTTAATAGCTCTTAATACACTACATCTTCCTAATCCTATTGTGTGCACAGTTAAATTTTATGGCCTCGAATATACATGATTCATCAGCCATTACGCTGTCTGAAAATTCTTTGAGATTCTGTGATCATGAACCTTTTTGGTCTTGTAGGATGTTCTCTGTTATTGACATCAAAATCAATCACCCAAATCGTCGAAATTAAAACTGATATTTCTAATATTACGAAAGGATATCACTATACATTTCAAAGTCTTTGATCGGCTGTAGGTTTATTAAAATTAATTATGAGAAGTAATGAAGGTCGAAAATACAGTTTTGAGCATTCCATGTCGTAATGTGTATTGATATTGTCAATTGATATTCTTTACCTCATAAATACCCAGGTGTATCAATTATTTCTTTATCGTTGAAGGATTACTACTTTAAATATATTCCTAAGAAAATAATTCGACAACATTCAACAACGGAGCTAAATTCAAATTAAAACAGTCAGAATTGATAAACCAAGAAGGCCTTGAAGTGTTTCATAACGAAAATAGCACCAAAAAATATTCGGTAATCTTCCAATTACCAACGTTGACAGGTGCGTTGTTTAGGTGAAAAATTATATCTCAAGCCCAACCTCTTCTCAACAAATTTTACTCAGCTATAATCGAACGCGATACCATGCACTTTAATGGTGGTTTAATTCCATCGTCCATTTTTGAACAATTAACATGAAAGTAGCATTGTCCCTGTAAACTTTTACCAACTTCGGATTTCTTAGGGATTAATTAATACAAAACGAAAATTTTTATGACCGCATATCTATTTTAAAGAGAAACTAACAAGATGTCTGCTGCACATAATTCATGTAGATAAACTATTTGAAACTTGTTCAAAAACTAACACGTACACTCACACAGAAAACATTTTTACTGCTTGGATCAGTCTCTGTATCAGGCCTATAACTTTTCACCTTACCTTCGTATAAGAGTACGGAATTAATTTTTTCGAGATACTTGCCCATTCTTGCCATAATAAGATGCTAGATTGCATGGGACATTTCTGTAACTATATTCATGATTTGTCATTAGGTTTCAATTTTCACATGTCACTTTCCTGAACTACATTTTTTTTTCATAAAAGCAAACTATTTCTAAGCTAAAAAGTGAGTCAAGCTAATTGGAATAGTTATTTCATCAATGGTGCAATTATCTATATATAATTGTAAACATAAACTTAAAACAATGGAAATCTATCTGCTGACCGATCCTTAATCTTTATCACTGAGCTACTAAAAATATGTATATTTAAATGTTACTACAAAGATTACAGAAAATGCTGGTTACTTGAAGTATAATATGAAAAAAATTAATTATTGTCTAGACCTCGAATTTACAAAAAAAAAATACACGTAAAGCATGCTATAATAATACAAACATATATGTAACAATTTAGGATCTAAAAATGGTATTTAAATGCTTAACGTATAGAACCAATTTTGAGCAGGTAAATTATTTTGTCACTGCTAAAACATCATGTTATTCCTGATAGAAAATTGATTTGACAGGCACCGACATTTTTTCTCTCTAGTTATTATGTAATTGTAAAGTGCAAAATAATGTAGCTCCTAAATAGAACGCTTGATTGAAACATTATTATATATATTTCATAAAATTTACCTTTCCAATAAAAAACATTGCAATACATGTAATAAATATTGATACTTGTGTCTGTACATCAATGTCTACATGACAGTTTGTAAGCTACTGAAATCAAAATAAAAAATAATAAAAAACATTTCTATACGTTAATGGGCTTAGCGAAAACTTTGCTTCCATTATTGAAGAAAACTGAGGCATCTGGAGTCGTGAAATTTGGCAGGGTTAAAGCATATATGGAAGAATAATTATTAGACCTCTGTATGTGTATATGTGTAGTTTAAATAAGTAAATTCCAATAAAAAAATACTCCCGAATAGATGAAACACATAGAAGAAACATAAAAAATAATTATTGACAGTAATTTTGTAAAGTACTACTTTAATTAATATTTTATATTAAATATATTTTTGGTTTTATGTCGAAAATATTTCCGAAACAGGTTTTATCAGGTTGAAATGCCATACAAATTATTTTTATGTAGATAAATATATATTTTATATAAAAATATGTTGTCCTTTTGTAAAGTTTGTCGAGTTTTACAGTACATCAACCAGCTGACCTCTGAAAAGAATCAAAGCACTAATCTTTCTCTCCTAACGAAAAATCGCTAAAACAGCCGCCTTTGATTGTTTCCGACCTCTCCCCCGTTATCTTTCAGCCGTCGCCGCCAGTGAACCGTTTCGTCGAGATGACAACAATCGAGTCCAGATGGCCGACGAGATGCAAGTCATGGCACGCCGAGATGAACTTGTGACACGCGGGTAATTCAAATCAGTTGCCGATCAGGAACCGAGATGGACGGACCGACAAAAAAACTAATTTGCGAAATAAATGGGGACTGACGTGAAGGAAAATTGCTGATTGTTGCTGAATTTAATGTTACGTAGAACTGATTCAGTGATTTTCTATGTATATTATCACTGATAAGTAATATTGTTGTATTATAGCGCTTTTTGGAACAGTTTTTACATTCTATTTAAATTATAAATTAGTATATTTTTAAATTTATTCAATTATTAAAAAAGACTTTTTTATATTTGAAGCTTTATTCTAAAAAATCCGTACAATATATTTTATTCAAAGTATTATCCATAGATAGCCGCTACTTTGTCCCATCTAACAGGCAAGTTACGGATTCTATCTCGAGAGAACGATGTATCTCTTGAAGCTATCTAAGAATCCGCGATTTTTAGTATCTTCAAAAGAAGTGAAGCGCTGCTCAGGCAGGTCAAGACTCATATGTATAAAAAAGTAATAATCAGAAGAAGCAAGGTTTGAAGAATGCGGCAACTGGGGTAGCACTTCCCATTTCAATGTCTCCATGTCAAGATTTCCATTTCAAGTATTTCCACCAGTTTTATTACATGTGGTTCAGCGTTATCATACTGAAGAACTATATTATTGGTCATTTCGGTCATTTTTCGAACAGTATCCGGATTAAACCTATCAATTAGTAATCGATAGAGATTCCCGATGACGATTTCATTGAGTAATACTTTCAGTCTTATGTAATACGTCGCACATTTAGCTGATTAGCTAGCCCATTGGGACGCAAGTATTTCTTAAAAGTTTAAATACATATCATTTTGATCAACAGATTTATTACGTTGTATCCAGTACATTATAGAAATAGCACGAAGCATCAACAATGACACGCAAAACTTTTTGTTTTGTTGGAACCGTTGAATGATGGCTATATTAGACTTGCTAGCAGTACCTCATTGTTGGAGTCCATATGACCAAATAGGGTTAAGTATTGATTTGTATAGCAATACCTTGTTAGCTAACGATAACATATATTTGCGCCCAACAAGTCAATACATCTGATATAGCTTAAGTTCAAGTGGTTTTCGTTTATCAAGATGTGCTTCTTCCAGGTTACGTGTCGGTCTAGGTGCATACCAAGAGTTTTAGCGTCCTCAGCTTGGGAATGTCGCCACTTATTTATATTCACTGACGGGGATATTCTTCTACAAGTGAACGTTGCATGAGTAGATTTTGTTTAATTTGTTTTAGTAGGCCATGTCTTCAGCAACAGATGTATTTTATCATATTTTGTAGGTATATTAGGAGATTCTTTGATATTGTTATTTGATCTTCAGGAGATGCTAAGATTACTCCGTCGTCTATAGATGTTGCCAAAATGTAATGAATGTAATTCAATGAGTTTATAGTCTTGTTTTATAGGGAAACGTCTCTGATAAGATTATAGTAATTGAAAATTGAATGAGGAAGCAGTTTTTAAAATTTAACGTGCAATCCTATGTAATACATTTTATCAAAACCCTGGGACATGTCCAGAAATGCAGCCGAATATTTTTGACCATTTATATATATTTTTTTTTGTTTACAAGTCTATGCACTTGTTGTATAGTCTCGTGTTTATTACGAAACCTAAATTGATGTTCTGGTATAACCTTTATTTTTTATATTATATTATGAAGCCGCTTTGCATGTAATTTGCCAAAACTTTCCAGACTATTAGTAGTAAACTTATAGATTGATAGGAAGAGGCCTCTTCTGCTTTTTTCCTGGTTCGAGAATCATTATTATTTTCTCTTGCTTTCAAAAGGCTAGGAAAATAATTTATAATGTATATGTATAATAAATAAGAATATCTATTACAGTGTAAATTTGAAATACGAATCATGTTAAATGAACAATTATTCGCTGATTATTTTTTAAATAAATTTTTTATTCATTAAATAATAATCTGTCGTCTACCAATGCTGCATATAATATTCTACTAGAAAATGATGACATGATAGTCACAGACCGAAACGAATGTACCATTGTAGAGGGTACTGCATGAGACTGCATAGTTTTGAGTGCGCCGCAATTACTCTCCCCACTACTAGCTGAGACGTCCTTTTGTTCCAACCACCGTGATTGATGATTTGTCCGTCAAGCGTCAGCGTGGATCAATCAATCTTCGCGATGACGCGGCTCCGGCGCCCCGTTCAGGTAAAAGTCCGGAACGACAGATGCCCGGATGACTGATGGGCCCGGTGACATGCAGAAGTCGACCGAAAAGGGCGGTTAATTAAAAACGGGAGACGCGAAAAGACGGACGAAAGCGGACGCTGTTTGTGTACCTGCGAGTCGAGCTGGCGTTTTTAGGAACCACCAAAACGTTTCATTTATCATTGCGAGTGATTGATATTTCTTCTCGGCTTGTTTTATGAACTTCGATTTCGAATTAAAGGTTACCTCACCGTTTCTTCGTTCTATTCTTCGCACATTATCGTAAAACTTCTTTCAAATTCTTTGAATAAATTTTGAAAATTTACCCAAGGTGGAGACATCTTTACAAATAGTTTTGGATGTACAAAACGTTAAAGCTTAATTTTCAGAGAAACTTATATAACGAATTTTATTCGAAGTATAGTTAGAAGCCTCGTTACCTAGTCTGTTGAAAAATAAACAAGTGGTAGTCAGAAGGACAAATTTCTAGTAATCTATCAAAAATTTCCATATAGATTTTCACGGAAAAACGTTTTGCACTTTGAGTAATGTGTTTTTGTAAAAATATCAATTTCAATTCATAGATCAAGATTTAGTTCCATTTGTTTCACTTAAATCACAGAAAATGAACAATCGATATATTTCATATGCATTTCATATTTAGACCTACTTCTATTTCAAATAAAAGGTTACCTCACCGTTTCTCCGTTCTATCCATCTCTGACTATTGTAGACTGTCTTTCAAATTTTTTGAATAAATTTTGGATATTTGCCCAAGGCGGAGACATCTTTACCAACAGTATTGGGTATACAAAACATTGAAGCTACATTTTTAGAGAAATTGATATAAGGTATTTTATTTGAAGTATTATTAAAAGCCTCGTAAGGAGTAAAATGTTTTAGGTAAAATAAACAAATGATTGGTTGATACGTCCATCAAAGGATTCCGATGTAGATTTTCACTGAATCTGAAAGATGTTTTGCAATTTTAGTCCTATAATGAGAATTTGTATTCAATGCTTCATTCAAAATTGTCAAACCAATTCATAGTTCAGGATATGCTTCGATTTGAACTTAAATCAACATGCGATGTCGCAATACTTGAAATTGATTCTCGTGGCATTCGGTTCCGTGTTTTCGTACACTTTCGGCTATTAACTGTAACATTCACCTTCCATGTGAAATTCTACGAATATAACTGGTGTGGCCTTCTTTATTTACACCTATTACTTCTGATTCCTTATTTATTACACAAGCCAATCTAGGAGTTATACTTTATGTTTCGAATTCAACTAACCTTATTTTATATCCGCTAGAAGTAATTTTTGTAAACAAAAATATGTAAAATGTATCAAGAAAAAATATATGAATTGAAACATTTGTAAAGAAAATATCAATTAAAATTACAATGCCTTTACGTTCCATAAAAATCGGATTTCAGATTTAACTGTTACAAGCAGTTTCCATAACCTTGTTGCCCATTTGATATCCATATATTATTTTCCAAAAGCACAAAAAATGTAGCAAGCATTTTTCGAAAAATCTTTTTTACATTTTGACTACTGTATTAACCATTTAATATAAATAATATGCAGTAAAATTTATATCTTAAAATAATCAAATATTATTTAATAAAATCGTTAAATATTTTTTAAAATATTTGTTAATTTATTTTTTTGCTTCGAAACGCATTGTCTATCAAATAAGCCGGACTATTTATTCATATTACTGGAGGTATTTTATTTAAATATTGTTCAAAAATAAGCTATTAATATGTTTAACAGCTATTACCATAACCATATGTTTTCAAAACAAACATTTCAATGTGTATCACCTGTAGTGTCTATTCAAGTGCAAAGTGCAAATTAATAGCATTGTGCAACATTATTTCCAACAAAAAAATAACGTCGAAATAACTGAAAAAAGGGTCATGATTTTATTGCTAATCTGATGTAATAAAATAAAACAAATAGTGGATTCACTATTTACTATAATTCAAATTTTAATGTTAAGAAATATTATTTAAATATCCCGAAATAAACTTAAATCTTAACTTCAAGTCAATAAAGATCAAAAATATACCTTGAAATGTATTAAATGATTAAATTATATGATTATTTTCTATTTGGAGAGGTTCGTGACAACAGTCGTTTTTACTTGACTTTTTGGAAAATTTATAAACGTAATAATTTTGACAAACAAATTAACGGAAATGTTAACTGTCATTACTTTGTATATCGAGTCCTCCACTGTATATCGTTCATAAAATCAAATTAAAGTGAGTTAATACTAAAGTAATCTGAATTGTAGGCATTTGGTTTAATTTATAGTTTGCAGTTGGTCATACAGCAGGATGCACACCAAACCCAACAACTAACAATACATAATGAAATTGATCGACTTCGCAGAAGCAGTGCTCCTATGATACACGAGCGCGCATTCCACTATCTGGAAATATATTATGATGCCAACAAATAAGTTACAATTGGGCAAATAGCTTTTTAATATTATAAGGAGTTAAACTACAGCGGTTAATCTACTGTTATGTTGTGCCGGTGTAAAGATAAAATTACCACAGTTGGTCCCACCATCATATTCATTACGCGAATTAATTTCTGAGATTCTGAGAGGAAAAACATTTAAAAATATAATAATTACTTCCAATTAATTCTATTATTTCGTTTGACGCTACGCATATTGTACCGGACAATTTCATGCCCACTTTCTAAATGAATTATATCGGAAATAAGTAATAAAATCATAACCAATTGAAGATACCATAACACATTTAGCACTTACAAGAATATCAGATGCAGATCATCAATTCTCCTGACATCCTGCGCGCTGTCCAGCAGTTGTATTGCTTCCATGTTATTATGATTTAGTAAGTCTTCTTTCGTGTTTCAAGGCGAAATCTTGGATAATTTCGCAAATCCATTTGATTTCCAGGTCATCGTGCAGTTCTTCGTTAGTTAAGTAGCGATAAGCATTGGTAATCAATCGAAGAGCCTTGTTTTGACAGCGTTGGAACCTACTTTGTATGTAGGGGGGTTTTCTTGGATGAATCTAACGAATTATTCTTCATTTTGTAAGCGATGTTATTCACAGTACGCACACTAATTATAGCACGGCAGCAACCCGCTAAAAACATTTTCAATAAAATTGTAGAGACTTATTTAATTACATCAATAATTACATCTCTAAGGGAAATTATAGGCAAAAGGGGGCCTCTATTATCTCGTTCTATTTCGAAATATTTTATTAAAGCCACAATCAACTTATGACCCCGACTATCTATTGTTTTCGGCATTTTCAAACGAAATCATATCATATATTACGGAGCCATTTAAAATTTATCAAAAGAATCAAAGCGATAAAATAACGTTTGTCAGTTTTTAATCTGTAGTTAAAATAACTAATATTTTGAATAATTTTGGGTATGTCTGACAACCGGCCGCCGTCGGTTTGTCAGTCGTATGCAAAATTCTATGTTAAGAGGTTTTAACTATAAGCCTATAAGTTATTGTGGCTGTATAATTAACTGTAGTTTTCAGATATATTATAATGTTAAAATAAATTATATTTAATAACATTTTTGTTCAATTATTTTATTTATATTAGAATTTTGTTGTCTGTCAAAGCCATACTGACCTAAAACTCAGAGTTGATGCGGCAACATTGCAATGTTTCGACGTCACAAATATTCATGACGCATTACTAAAAAAAGCTTTGAATAGACTATACTCTCCCCATTCACTGAAATATTTTAACATTAAAACATTGCATGATAAAAATTTGACCAAGTTAATATGGGAAAAAAAGCGTAATCCAAATCTGCAAAACTACTCCAATCCCACTTATGGAAATAAAATGTAACTGTGAATACCTTCCTCGAAAAGTTTACATACATCAGATAGCCCTTATATGCACACGAAGGGTGCTCGAACACTCCCGCCTCAGCTATTACGTTGATTATCTCGCCGAACTCGGCTCTGGACGCTAATATGGTCAGTCGCCCGGGCCGGTGGACGGTTATGGGAACCCGTTTTCGTGAGATATGGTCGACCCCCTTTATAATGGAGAGTGGAAAGGAGCATTTCGACGGGCCGTTGTAGACTCCGGCACCCCAATAAGACGTAGTGGCCGAACACTTTATGAACTGGAGGCGAAAAAAAAGAACAAAATAACGAGCGTTGTTGTCGGGGGCGGCCTCCACCATTCCGGAGCGAGGGGGGCGAAGATACATTTAATTTAAGGAGATGAGGAGAAAAGCGATGAAACGGTTTGTTGAATTTAAGGTTATGTTTGCAGTCGTTCGTTTTTTTTTCAGGACTCGTAAGACTTTAATCACATTTCAGTCGAAAGCTTCAATTTGAATATTGGTTTGGCAACAAGGATCGGCTAAGTCTATAGAGGTCGAATATAAACTGTTTATCAGTAAAGTTTTATAGACAACAGTTTTTATAGCCAGAGGGAATATATATTCAGTTATGTAACAATTGTTAAGTTCGTTTTATTTGATATGTATCTTTAGTTTTTTTTGTTTTCTGTAGTTTTCGTTGTTTATTCACTACGAAGATCAGTACTTCGATGTCATAATTTAACTAAACAATGCTCAAGGTATTTTTCCAAGTACTTACTATTTATTAAGATATATAAAATACAACCGATTAAACATACTTTCCATTTATTTCAGTTTAACATGACAATATTTTCTATAAAAAAATCACTTATCGTTTGTAGGAATGTTCGTCGGGTCGGTTAGTCGGTCGAAATGTGTAGCTGCCGCTGCGATTATTTGTCAGAACACTCACTACTATTTTTGGAAGGAATTTGCACTAGAACTAAAAACACTGGTTGAAGAAATACTGTTTATTTCAATGTTAAATTATACATGTGGTCGATGGGAGAATTGACAGGATATTAAGTTAGGTAGAGGAAGTACGGTAGCGCTGTGGAAGTGGTACTATTACAAGGGGATGGAGAAAACAAAAGAGAACGAGACGTCGTCGTGATGGTCTTTCATCGCCTGGAACTGCATGGTACCAATCCACCGGAGTTGCCAAACTTTGTACTTGCTGGTGGTGAATTCGTGGTGGCCTAAAGGGTCGTGGCGGTCGCCACATAACTCCCCTCATAGTGGAACTGCCGTGAAACGTACCTCTATGTGGTGCAAGTTCCGGAGTGCACCCGCAATCACGCAAACAAACGCCCGGGGACTGCTGATGAGATGGGGATCCCAACCTGAGCCAGGAGTTTTACGGGATCAGCTGCCATCGGAGTTGTAGCAGGTCGTCGTTCATCTTGGGGCGTTTAGTTTTGTTTGAGGGTACGTATAAGTGTGTTATGTGTCCCGTTTCGTGATGCGAGGGTGTTCATGTGTTGATGGTATACATGATGGGCTTCTGTGGTTTTCGACCATCAGGCTAGTCTCGTGGGATGTCGTCGACCATATGATGTTGATGGGTTCCGTTCCTCGTGCTATCCTTACATGCACGTGTCAAGCACCTTTCGAGTGGCTTATGTTGAACAGATTTACCTATTAGGCACTTTGATCACGTCGGGGTCACCAATTGTAGGAATGTTCGTCGGGTCGGTTAGTCGGTCGAAATGTGTAGCTGCCGCTGCGATTATTTGTCAGAACACTCACTACTATTTTTGGAAGGAATTTGCACTAGAACTAAAAACACTGGTTGAAGAAATACTGTTTATTTCAATGTTAAATTATACATGTGGTCGATGGGAGAATTGACAGGATATTAAGTTAGGTAGAGGAAGTACGGTAGCGCTGTGGAAGTGGTACTATTACAAGGGGATGGAGAAAAGAAAAGAGAACGAGACGTCATCGTGATGGTCTTTTATCGCCTGGAACTGCATGGTACCAATCCACTGGCGTTGCCAACCTTTGTACTTGCTGGTGGTGAATTCGTGGTAGCCTAAAGGGTTGTGGCGGTCGCCACACGTTCATCAAAATTTTCTAAGTAGGTCTGCTAAATTTGTGTAGTTTACCAACAATTCGTCAGCGGCATTTTCAATCTATTTGCCTATATTTATTATTCAAAATGACCAATTAGAAACTCCCTTCTAAAATTTAGAGAATATTGATTTAGAGTCTAAATAAATATCTCCTATAGGTTAGATATACTCCCATATTCACTAGGACTATCGAGTAAATTTGAAAGATTTACAAACTTATTTATGCCAATACCAACGAAGATATCGAATTATGATCTCAAATAATAACAAATTAGAGCAAACAGATTAATTCAGGAAAGTTTTACTTTTGTTATTTAATACGAAGAAATTAACTACTCAAACATATCTAGTAGTATTTGAAGCGTATAGTGATTATATTCCCACTGATAAAACATGTTTGCATTTATATTTGTTTTGTTGTCTTAATTAATTGGTATGAGTCGCATGTTATTTTTGCTAGGTTCGATTAACTTGCGATTTATTTCCCAGTCACTGGTACCTTATCTCCATTGTAAGTTACACGACTGAACAGCATGTCAAAAATTTAAAAACTCATGATTATAATTCTAAAGAAATATTTTTAAGAAAAAAATTGAACCTACTTCAAAATATAAATAAGGAACTCACTAAAAATTTTAAAAATTCAAACTTAGATTTTTAACATAAGAAAAACATTTTAAAATAAAATATGTGCATAATAATCCTTGTAATAACTAAATCAAAGTAAACAAAAACCTTATCTAACCTATCTGCTACACTTATTTTATGTCTTAATATATATATATGCACACAATTTAGCTTAATACCTACCTAAACCTATTTAACTGTTTACAATATTATTTTAACTACTACCAACTGATCACTTTGAAGTCGATTCCCTTCCCTCCAACAGATCCAGACTTGATTCCAATAGGACCACCTCGGAAGTTCACTCTTTCTTATAAAAAAAAAATGAAAATCGGTCTATAATTGACGGAAAAATCTGCAAACATACATATATATATATATATATATATATATATATATATATATATATATATATATATATTTGTTTATATGTATGTTTGCAGATTTTTCCGTCAATTATACAAGTACAATAAAAGGTGACCGAGAACATTGTTAAATACTATGAAGATATGCTGTAGAACCAGAGGCAGTGAGTATTGTGTGTAGTATTTCCCGCCATTTGCAAGTCATTGACGTTTTACTTAGTATATTGACTTCAAGTTGGTATATTTTACATCTAAACTTACATTTTTATACCAGACCCCAATTTATGTATATATATATATATATATATATATATATATATATATATATATATATACTATGAAGATATGCTGTAGAACCCGAGGCAGTGAGTATTGTGTGTAGTATTTCCCGCCATTTGCAAGTCATTGACCTTTTACTTAGTATATTGACTTCAAGTTGGTATATTTTACATCTAAACTTACATTTTTATACCAGACCCCAATTTATGTATATATATATATATATATATATATATATATATATACTATGAAGATATGCTGTAGAACCCGAGGCAGTGAGTATTGTGTGTAGTATTTCCCGCCATTTGCAAGTCATTGACCTTTTACTTAGTATATTGACTTCAAGTTGATATATTTTACATCTAAACTTACATTTTTATACCAGACCCCAATTTATGTATATATATATATATATATATATATATATATATATATATATATACTATGAAGATATGCTGTAGAACCCGAGGCAGTGAGTATTGTGTGTAGTATTTCCCGCCATTTGCAAGTCATTGACCTTTTACTTAGTATATTGACTTCAAGTTGATATATTTTACATCTAAACTTACATTTTTATACCAGACCCCAATTTATGTATATATATATACTATGAAGATATGCTGTAGAACCCGAGGCAGTGAGTATTGTGTGTAGTATTTCCCGCCATTTGCAAGTCATTGACCTTTTACTTAGTATATTGACTTCAAGTTGATATATTTTACATCTAAACTTACATTTTTATACCAGACCCCAATTTATGTATATATATATATATAATTGATAGGCTAGAAAATAATGTTAATAGGTCGAAATATTGTCAACTTTGTATTAGAGAGAAATGCTAAAATAATAATTAAATCACTTGTGGGATGCCAATTCTTCCAGCAAAATCAGCTATATACATCGGCATCTATACCGATGGTAAATAAAAATGAAAGAAAAAGGTAATCATCACTTTGACCTAAGATCAAAGTTATCAGTCAATTATAAAGCCTATTTGGAATACAAATATAGGGTTGCACTAACACATCAAAACGACTAGTAATCCAATTCTATTAAAACAAAATTCTTAGTTAATTACAATACTTATCGCTACATAATAAATAAAAGAACTGTACAATGACTTCGATATTAAATAGTTTTACGAAATTATCCAATGTTTTAAAACCATGGAAACCATGAAATAAGGTTAAATCACAGCAACGTGGAAGCAACACCGCTACAGTACAATACGATTAAAATCAGAAGATTGAAGCAAACCAAACCAAAAGCAAGTGTTACTCTTAAATGTAACTTAAGTGGGCTAATTTAAATTTACTTTAATATGCGTGTTCTTGTATTTACCAGGTGCTCATCTTGCTTGAGTACTGATATAATTATAATAGAACAATAGCAATTGAAAATAATGGTTTTACAAGAAGTTACTATTTAGTTTGTATGTTGGGTTCGAGGTCTTGTTAGTCCGGTACGTTTTTTTACAAAAATACGGTTAGTGAGACCATCATCGTCAACACAGAACTACAGATCAATAATAACGACAGGACAGCGCTTCATAAAATACAGAAGGGGCTATAATAGACAATCAGCATCTCTTGGGTGGCCTGACTATTTCTGGTATGATTTCTGTCCGCAACCCAAATTATCGAAAAATTGGACCACTAGAATCAGGGCTATTGCGTGAAGGTAAGGCATTTAAACAACCTTAAATTTGCTATAAAAATCGCCCATTAGACACGAGTGTAAAATCTAATAAGGGAAATCATACTAGTTATGCCAGTATTGAAGCTGGGCAAAGCCGGATGTTTTCTGGGACGACCTCTAAGTGGGTCTCTCACTATTCGGTAGATTTAATGCCTAGGACCTTGATTCGTTAGGCAGTAAATCCAGTTCAAATAAACCTTAGTTGGTAAAAAGGAAACTTTAAATTATAACAATAAATTTGTACAAAAATAGTAATAATAAAAACCCTTAAAATAACCAACAATCCATGAACATTAATTCACAGTTCCAATACATTAATAATTTCACTCGTGTCATACGAACGTAGAAGATCTAAAAATTGATCTCACCAAAAAACCGATATTATTGATAACTGGAAATTAACCGACTAACTCAACCGCACAAATCACAATTCCGAAGCGCTGCCCAACGCGCCCATTACCGATCAATTAAGCCGTTTCAACAGTTAAAAAAGCCTTCCCATGGACAAACAGTTTTTAAACGCAAAAGCAAAACAGAGCCAACCGGCGAAATCGTGCCAATTAAAAGGTTCGATAAGCTCTCGGAATCGTCCGGATCAGTCACAAATCAACGAGGCTGTGTGCGTTTGGTACGGTCGGGAGAATATTCGACCGACGAGAATGAACCACGTTTGAAAGTAATAGTTTCTTTTTCGGGCTGTTTAATTAACTTTTTATTAGGACTCGTGTACGGGGTGTTGGTTTTATCTTGTTAGATAACTATTAGTCACTACCACGAAATTATCCATAAAATAAACGCTAATCGGTTTTAATTTAACATAAAATGTTAATTACCATTATTAATCCTTAACATTCCGAAACGAACATGATGTCGGTTAATAACAAGAATAATATATTTTATTAATTTATTGAGTAAGCAAAATATTTGTAATTTGGGTAATATATTCTAAATTACTGAAGTATAATAATTTATCAATGGATATGAGAATAATACGAATATTAGAAACAAGAGGTCTTACATTAGATACGCTTAGTATAATCATAATTTACAATTAATTTATTAGTACTGTTCTGTTGTACTTGTATTAATACACAAGCAAGGCGAGTACAGCATTAATACATCAGTATGTATTTCCCAAGCGAATTGAACTGAAAATGAAACAATTATTTGAAAAAATCAACAAAAAAATCACTGTCATGAAACCGTCATGATACCTATCATGAAATCCTGTAGTTGAGGTGAATGGTAGCGGTATCATAAAGGACAAAAAGTAATTAAATTTTATACACGAACTAAATATTTACATTAAACATTTTACATTGAATATTTACATTGATATATGTGGTTTTGTGTGAAATGATTTGGCTCAATTGGGAGTTATACTAAATTATGCTTAACTAAAGACTACACAAGTCATTGAGGTCACCTTTTGAGGAAATATTTTTCTTAAAAAGTTACTCAAAGGAAAGTCGAAAATATTTTTATTCCCTGAAAGGTAAAGTTATATTAATGTAAACCAACGTGCTTCTGTTGGCGACACAAGATATGAAATATTCTTCCGCCAATTGCATCCTTGCTGTTCTAATTGGGAGTCTACAGTCCCAATCTCACTATTTTAGAGTGGTGATTACCTGTGTCTCTGGGCCCATTCATCGTCTTTGTGTTGATTGCTGCATCTCAATCCAATAATTTCAAGTTTAGTACGATTTCAAAACAAAATATAACCTTAAGCATCGCATTTAGAATACTAACATATATAAAATTGTAACAGTGTCCATATCCTAACAGAAACACAGCAGCTGAGTTTATTCGACTTTTTATTTTCTCCTTCGGTGTTTCTAATAACAACAGATGTCATTGGCATTTTCAATTGTAGGTAATGCATGTGATGTTAATACTAAATTCCTGGTCCTTTTTTATTATCGTAAAGAGATTTCAAAGTCTCAGCATCTGTATCAAGATGTATAATGGTATTGTCAGGGAACATAAGATTGCTTATACAGTTTGTATCGTCATACTGGACGCCATATCTGTTGTCAAATAATGATTGCATTATTTCATTCACTATTATGTTAAAAATCAGTGGAGTGACAACATCTCTTTGGCGAAACCTTGTTTGAAACACAAATGTATCCAACACATTATTTCATACTCACATATAGCAGTTTTGGCAAAACCTTTTCAATTCTTTTCTCTGTGGTATCCTCTATAATTATCATAAATAAAAATGCCGCCAGTGATTGACCCAAATCTAACTGAAAAATAAAGTAGGTAGTAAAAAGAAGAAGAAGGTTACCACATTGAAAAACTAGGAAACCAACGGAACCAATAATGATATCAATGTTTTTTTTGTTTGGTTATATTTTAATATCTCCTTTTTACCAACTCGGGTTTTTCAGGACTGAACCTACTGTTTAACGTGGGCTCCGAACCACGATCCCTGCATTAAGTCTACCAACAGACCAGCGTAGAGATCATCCCAGAAGATATCCGGTATCACCTAGCCTACTTAGCCTAGTCACGTCAGTAGGTGATCGGGATGTCCTTGTCCAATTTTGCATTCTTGCCTTTTGGAAAATTGTAGATGGACTGTTCTATCGCCTTGACTACTGCACCAACCAAGCAAACAGCTTTTTACCAAATGAAATTAACACAATCTTGCAACAATTGTGTACTTTTCTATTTCATTACTACTTTGCTCACTTTGATATTACTGACTAACTAGCATAGTTGTATCTTAGCAGATTTTACATCGTGCCTATAAACAATCACAATCAAATCCATTCACGCCGCAATGGCAGCGACGACACCATTACATCGATTATCAACATGATTGTGTCAAATTATCCAGATTAATTTTCGTTTTACCACACTGTTTTTGCTTAGAAAGTAATCCTCATTAATTCATAAACATTATCATATTGAATATAGATTATCCATAGAAAGTGGCTACTTCTCAACCTGCTGGTAGTTCGCAGTGACATTCGCATATTATTTCTCAAATCTCGCCACAGTTGGCATCTACTTTAAAAACGTTTTCTATTATCTTTATGCACGTTTTTCTCGAAGATATTCGCTGTGTCTTCCAAAAGTCTTCTAAAAGGTTCATTTAGTCATAGAAAACTGTGTGGATTTCGTTCGTTTTTCACGATATGGACATGTCTCAGCTATTTTAATTTGCGTTCGTGGATTATTCCTTAACTATATACTTATTTTCGCCCCTTAAACGAATGTCATAATTTTTCCATTGTTGGCTCGTCACTAATAATGAATTTCTGGGAGATTAATCACTGGCAGAGTAGCCCCTGCGTAAGAACTCCATCCATCGTTCGAAGTGCTTATTGTATGACTTTATGAAGGTTTCATATGATTTTTTGAATATTGTAGGTAGATTTACTTCAACCAGTTAATCTCCTAAATGCTTGATACAACTTCCGATATTCACGTTTCGATGCAGCACTATATCCGTGGCTATAGTGGCTATAACCATTCCAGTAAGCTTGCCTATCAAGTCTTAGTACCTGCTTAAATGCCACCTGTAAACATTCGTCGGATATCTAGGGTTGTGTTTTAACGGCACGCTCAACAATTGTGTCAGATTTTACATTTGTATTATTTCAATATCTCCATCCTTCACCTGCCCTAGTATCTTTTTAAACGTCGTCCATTGGAGCCGTATCGCTCTTACGTCGTTGTGTCTCGAAAGAACGTTCGAGCGAACGACAGTTATGATGACTGTTAGATAAAATTAAGTGATATATATCTGATCACAATAAGTTCATTGAAGCTTATAGCAGAATAAGCCATCTGTATAACTCACCATATTCAAGTCTCCAAATAAACCGTTTCTCTATCACTATAAAATAAAGCTTTATTTATATTTCGATGACATGAGAACGTGAAAAATTTGACGTAGAGTTATCAAAATTCGCGACCTTAAAAATGATTTGTTGTTCGTATGTAGGTTATAATGGATGATTTTATAATAAGATTAGCAACACTATTCTGGGCCTCTCCAATGCAGCATATTTCAGTGCGGTCCGTGATTTATACGATATGACAAAATAGCGCAAAACTGTGATTAATATAAATGAAATGTTAACATTAGAGAAAAACAGAAAAGCGGGCAAAAAGAAGTTGGACGGAATTGATGACGATTTATTGTCTGACTGTTGATATTAATCAGGCATAAGCAAAAACGCGCAGATTTATGCGAAATACTTTAGCAAATTCGGCGCAATAAATCTGCCGTTGCCGCATACTTCGCCGTTCCAAATCCAAAACCGAACGCGTTGAACGATACGTATCCATAATTTTGACAAAACATGGCGACCCAGGCCGACTGCCAGAGCATTAAATCAAAAATATCGAATGGCCCTATCCGGTTTAATGGTAGTAAATAACCGCGTAATTTCAATAAAAAGGAAACGGTAAAAATGGAAATTTACTGCTCGATCTTCGCACCCCACTGCACGCGACAACCACCATTTCCCACTTTAACATACAACACCACCGAATATTATTGCTAAACATGGTGTTGAGTTTCACAGACCCATGTAAATATTCACGGCTAACTTGTCGCACTTTTATAAATTCTATCGTTTCGATATTCTTGCAAATTTCATTGAATTCAGACGTTCGTGATCTGTCTTGCAATTTATCTTAGAGTGTTTCATTTTTATTACAAAGTACCTTGAAACATTAATAATTAAAGGTCAATAAATAACAAAATATATTTAGAGATACACAATTTTGATTTTATTAAGTATCTTCACATATTAAAATTAGATTATAATAATTTGTAAGGTCAAGTACGTTATATAGAGTGAAAGGTACGAATTTCTCAAACACTGCTGTAGTGAAATCAACCTTTGGATTTTAGAAAGCCATCTGAAAAATTGGAGACTAACATTGTCCGAAGGTAGAACAGTTGTGCCGATCGTCAAGTCTATCGAGATTTGGTGAATAATATTGGAAGTCTTGCAGCACCAACAGCAGCTTATTGGTTAAGAGATCCAACAACAACGACAACCTCTTCAAAACCGGCTAGGGTTGATAATAAAACTCCAAGAATTTAACCTTTCAATATGGAAAATCTCTCAAAAAACATCTAGTCTTTTCCAACCTTCTAATTATGTTTCAATGATATAATATAAATGGTTTCTGGACCCTATTTATATTCTTAGAGTATTCGAGTTGTCCAGTTTAAAAATATAGATAACCCATATTTGTAATTTTTCATTGTTCCTGGCGAATCGTATAGGCCTATTTAATGGGCCATTCCAACATATATTTAATTGAACTTTTAGAATTTTTGGTACCATTCTTCTCCATTCTCACATATTTGAAATTATCCTTCAAACGAATCTATGAATAGACTTATATATATTAAGTATTAGAAAAAATTCATAATACCATTCTTTGAAAAAATGAATTGTTATATGCCAATTATTTAAACAACTAAAATAAACTTTGTCGACAGTCTGGGTCATTCATTTTTTTTGAAAATCAAGATCACTTTTCTACATTCGCAACACAGTAATACAGAATGATTATGAAGTCTTTCAAGCCCTCTTGTCAGTAAAGTGTTACTAAAGGTAAATAAAGGTAAATATATATACATATATATATATATATATATATATATATATATATATACATATACATATATATATATATATATATATATATATACATATATATATATATATATATATATATATATATATATATATATATATATATATACAACTTATTGCAGATATACTGTTATTCATTCCGGAAAAAGGAATGTTTTTAATTCTAGCGCAGAGTTAGTAATATCCTCCAAATTCAAGGGCGACTACCATGGAGAAATGAACCATAATCAAAGATCTCAACAATACACTGACAAAGACCGCTATTACCGAATAGCTTGTAATAGATTCATTTTTGAAGAAACTCCGGCAAAGAATGGACTATTTCAAATTGGTACTCGGTAAATATGAATAAAATGTTCAATTGCGTTTTACGTCATTTACTTTTTTAGAAATAGGAGTGAGAAAAGATATGGCGTACATAAGGTGGTCGAACAATATGGCCACAGGGTATATCTTTCTTTCTATCGCTGCATTTTTAATCCATTTCGATTTGATATGGGTGTGGCAAAAACTTATTACAATAGAAATGCAGGTTGAGAAGCAAGCAAGAACTCTCTGGATATGTGGAAAGAAGAAATGGCTACAATAACACCTTCGGTTTGCATGAACTCCATCAAACCCATTGAAGAAAAAATTGGCAAATGGTGGAATAAGTATATGGAGTAAGTATATCGTAATCATGTGTTAGAAAGAATAAGTTAGAAATTAACAGCTTATTTATTAACTCGAATAGCGTCTTAGAAAGACAGTGACTGAATGAAACTTTCTAGATGTGAGAATATGATTTAATGATAACAATTACCGAGACGGAGTGGTTGAATGTATGAGAGGAAGGAATGCTGATTTATAGATATGGCAAATGGACTAGTGAGAATGCAATGATTAAATCCAGTTTTGTCAAGAAAGTTGTAGACAAGTAGACAAACAGAAGAAACTAAGGAGAAATACAGTGATATCCAAATGATTTAACAAGGAAACACTGCACGAACGAAACAAAAAGTAAATGTAGAAGGTAAATATGCCGTCTAATGAAATAATTGTTAACATTTTGTTGAACTAATTGTTGATATAATAATAAATTGTTAATTGGGTAGATTAGGCCACCATTCATAGCTGGAATGGAAAAGATTTCAATGTAAGTATAATACAAGCCTAACCTACAAATTTTTGTGACTGTATAATTATTTATGGTTTAAGTCATTCGATAACATATGCATTAGATGTACTATAATATTGAAATAAATTATATTTGATAACAATTTTTTTCCTTATTTTATTTAGATTATAATTTAGTTACATATTAAAGCCAAAATGAACTAAAACTCAAAGTTGATACGACAACATTGCGACGTTTTGACGTCTTAAATTTAGCTGACGTGAGTTCACTGTTGAACTGGTTATAAAAAGCATAGTGTTGCAAGAAACAACAAAGTGTTATATCATCTTTAGATCACTTTTGGTAAAAACCTACTAATTATCCCATTACCTAATATATATTCATTTTCAACATTCTACGTTAGAAAACTCCCTTAATGGAATAAATTGGTTATGTTATCGACTTTTAGTAACGCTCCGATATATCTCCTCGACCACCTCAAAGACGTCGGCCAACTTTGACGTGACCTGTCAACCTAACTAAATAGCCGCCATTAATTCTTCTTATTACTAATCACCGAAACTAATTACGAGTTTGGTCGAGCAATTGAGACGGGCCGCCTGGCGTCTCGATAGGTTCGCGGGACCATAAACGCGAAACAATAGACTATCGGCCTGATCGCATCGCCAGATATCAATCATAACGTTCAGCCATTTGCAACGATTCAGAAATTGAACCTGTCGATTCGACCGGCACATCAAAGAGGCCGAAAAGTTCGTAGATGCAGAGGTTCTAGATTGGTATTTATTTCGTGGCTTTCGAACCGCAATAAATACAATTATATTGTCCCTTATTGAATTATTATTTAGTACGACGCAAAGGTGGATCTCGGCATGCTAAGGAATGCCATTTAAAATATTAATTTAAATGATTGAGATAGTAAGTTACTAATTGATCGCATGAACGAGACTATTTTTATTAATGTTCAGTACATGATAGAAGTAAGACAGATTATTTACTAATGCTACTAAAGAATGGATCTGAAGAAAATTAATTTCGGTAATTTTACATATTTTTCAAGTCCAATTTATTTATATTATTTTAAAATAATTCGTAATTCCTAAGTCGACATTTATTTCCGTTAAAATAAAAAAATTTTATAATAAGTTAAATGTTTTCGCTACAGGTTTCATAACAGGTACAGTCCAGTTAATACGATTCCAGGTGACCAGATTATTCGAATCATTTCTTTATATAGTTTAGCGGAGTTCGAGCAAAACTATCACAATTAAAAGTGCAAAAGTGTTTAACGTATGCTAAATTGAAGGTCCCTAGCTGAAAACTATTAGCATTAAAAATATCAGTGGAATCAAAAAGGTGAATTGAAGATGCTTAGAGAATACTACAATTAGGAAACATATATGTTTTGAAAAACAGAGTATGTGGATTGCTGATACAAACATGGCAGTTCAGGGTGTTCAGTCCACTAAAGACGAATTGCAGTAGACTATTGGAATTCGGGGGAATTATTTTTCCAGCTATACTTTACAAATTTTGGCAAAAACAGTGCAACATATCAAAGGTAAACTTGCAAACTAAATTACTTACAAAAAATTTTACTACACTGAAAGCAGTCCTAACGGAACAAAGACCACACCTATCCCTTTGGTAATTTCTTCAGCAAGGAGGTCCCCAATATATTTGCACTATAAAGTGCTATTTTTTTTTAACAAAATACTGATTAGATATTTGTTCTATCTTCTATATTAATAAATGTGTTGCGAAAGGAAAAACTTGCCAAGGGTGACTGCACCAATTCCATTTTTTTAAAATATTTATTGAAAATTTTTTGCTCTGAAATATTTGTTAAAAAAGAAGAGAAATGTTAAATAAACTGTATGAACAAAAAGTACAAACCATATTTATTTAACCTATTGAAACTTAAATATAAAATAAATTACGTGATGTATGCGTAAATACATACTTAAAGTGGTTATAAGGATCTCGTTTATATTAGAATTGGACAGGACTGGCAGCTTCTGTTATCAATAATTCAGTTACCGTAGAACTAATAGATTTTTGGACGTAAAAGTGATTTGAATTCAATCACCAATCAGCTCCTAAGCTAAAGTCTTTAATTGTCACTAGATATGTGTGTTCTGCAGCCTTGTCGTCTTGGAGACGTCCTTTTAATGATTCATAGCTCCAGTTACACTAGTAATTAACACTAGAGAGTCAAATTAATGTTTCGAACTTAACATAATAAGAGGAAGTGAATTTATATCACAACACTCAACCACGTGTTTTTGATAAATTTACTTGGAAACTCTTAAATTATAAATATAGCTTTATTCAATGTCTGCTGAAAATAGATTTTGATTTGATGTGATTGTATAAATATTTAGATATTTTAGATTTAGATCTTCCAAGTTACGTACTTCACTATTATGTCGTACACTAAGCCCATTAGCCAGCCCATTAAGTTGTTGTACCACTGTTTCTGTATGCCCAAGTATTTTGAACAAGCATTATGAATTGCTCCTTATGAACAGCGTTGTCAATCTGTGAGAAATTCCCAATCTGCGGAAAATCTCACGTTGGTTAGGTGTTTATTGGAGAATGACATTATCTAGTAAATATAATATAGATTATTCGGATTGGGATACTTCTACAATAGCTCCAAATAGTTAAATAAATATTTTAAAACATTTTTTAGATTACTTATGAATATCGAATGGCCCTCCATATTACAATACAACATTTGAACTCTATGGAACGCTATTGTTTAATTTTACTCGATATTATTATTTAATATAGATTATTTTCCAATGTTACATTCGGTCGTTGACAATCATTATTAAAATAATCCTAATCTAGTTCGGGTAAATTGTACTGGGATAAAAAGAATCTCGCATAAAAAATACTGTAAAAGAATATTTGTTCCCAATATAAAAATTGTGATGTCCTTACTGCTGATAAAGCCGTTTTTGAACGCATCGGTGGAGCGAAAATTTTAAAACAGAGAACCGCAATCGATTAAATACAGTTACTGTTGTGTCTTTAATGACAACAAGCAAAAAGCTTGCAAAAAAAATATGGAAAAAATAAAATAAAATGATTTATAACATTACATTTTATATTTATTTTTAACTTGTTTCATTTCTTATAATAATTTTGATAGGAATTTGTGGAGTAACAGAAAATTTTTCACCCCAATTTGGGGAATTTGCCTTGGATTATTGAGGAATTTTGCTTTGGCAAGCCTGCTTATAAAAGATATATAAAGATATATTTGTTCATACCACTAGACTAAAGACGTAGTATCGACAATGGCAGGATACATTTTATTTTGATGGCAACTGATTTTGATGACAACTGATGATTATGGATAGATTAGAATTGTTAACAGTATGCAATAATTGGATTTTGAATAAAATAATATTCAATTCAGAATAGTAAGTTTTACAAATTATGTCATAAAAAATCAATATATGTTAATATTACAACTGGAATATTTTAAATAAAAAATATACATTACCTAATACGAAGCAAATTTAAAAAAATAAGCATCATCTAATATTTATGTTGTTATTAACCTCCTACAACGTGAACAAATCCAAATGAACAGAGATCAAGACAAAAAAATACAACACTAACATGCAAAACCTTTTTCCGATATCGGCGTGACCGGAATCCTCGGAAATAGACCCACCAGCAGCTTTGCACTGTAATTCTTATGGCTGAGACAAGTTGACGATAGCTACAACTTGAACGTCTTGTTCTTGTTAGCGACTCCGTCGAAGAGCAGGATAGAATAGTTTTATGATTTATTTGGGATCGCTATACCTAATAGAGTTGTAATCATACCGGTTTCATCTAGTACCATCATTCAAATCAATGTATATGTGCTTCGTGCAAACCACCTTGAGCGATTGATTCATTCGTAACAGAAAAAATGTTAGGTCATTGAACAAATATTGTTTTTTTCTATTCTTATTTGAAACATCATTTAATCATCTATCACATGGGCTGAAAAGTCCCGGGCCTAACACCTGGGTTACCCTTTTTTTAATTAGTATTAACCTTCAAGAGGAAGCTGCTAAAATCTAATGTTATTCTACTCATAAGTCTGTGAGTTATTGTGCTAGGAGTGACACTACTTTTGTTATGAAGGCAATGGATCTAAAGTAATTTCGTGTTTTCAGTTTACACTGTTTCTTGGTGAGAAAAAATAACGTTCAAGCGAAGCAATGGCTTGAAAAGTATTATAAGAACTCAACTCTATCAGAAATAACAGTAAAACGTTGGTTTTCTGGCTTCAAACATGTATATAGAAACACCGATGGTGCAGAACGCAGTGGACGTCCAAATGACGTGGTAACACCAGAAAATATCAAAAAAATCCATAAAATCATTTTGAATGATTGAAAAGTGAATATTTGCATAAGTCAGCTAACAACGTAAAGATATCAAAAGAACGTGTTTGAGGCATTTGACGATGAGAAGGCTCTGTTCAAAGCGTTTACCGCGTCTGTTCACTGTGTTTGGTCATGTTTAAAGGTAACAAACCGAAATTTTTGCATCGATATGTGACAATGGATGAAACATGGATCCATCACTTCACTCCAGAATCAAAACGATCGTCATATGGATGGACAGCATCTGATGACAGGCTTATTATGACGCAAAATAATATCATTTTTTAACCTATTTTTGACAAATAATTGCGTTTAACCAGTTTCATAAATTTTTACATTCTTACTCTTATCATTTGTACAATATAATCCTTAATATTATTATTGACATTAATTATTATGTTCAATATAATTATTTCTATGGACAATGTATTGCTTTGGTAAAACAGTCTAGTTTTTATTTTTTTTGCAGTTTATGGTCGCCTTAGCTTTTACCAGCTGCACTCATCTAACGATCTTCAGGCATCTAGAAGTGAATCCTTGTTTCAGCCATTGTTACATATTGGTGCAAAATTCCTGTTTATTTTTTGCGTAAACCTCTCCAAACAACGCTCTCATCATCGATGCGTTATTGTTTTAGGTTTCTGATTAACAAATGTCTCTGTAAAATAATGTCTCTGGTATCTCGTGATCTCAATAAAAACTTTAAACTGATTGATCTGAACAATAAATTGAAAGTTCTTATGATCTTATGAAAATCAGTCATGTTTTTAACGTGTGCACATCACCTGTTATCCATTGTTATTATTGAGGAAGTAGAGTCCGAGTAATACCATCAAGACATGATTTGGTTTGAACTGTATTTTTTCCCGTCAAAAAGTAATGTTTAGTCAACAAAATAAAGCATTTTTTATATGCGTAGCATACGTAATATGATATTTTTTATAAAATGTTTTAAAAATAACAAAAGTTGTTACATTTAAACCAACATATTTTTTTTAATTTAAATTTTGGTAAGTGTCCCTGGAGGATGATAATCATGTTAAGAGTTTTAGAATAGGCTGTTTAGGAGGCGGAATCATCTATATTTCTGAAACGAGTATTTAGTGTGTTAGAGTGTTTACTTCTCAACAAAAATGCTGCTAACCTCATTTTTGGATATGGTAAGTAATTTTAAAGAATTTTTAAAAATTAAAAATAATTATTGTTTATTCTATAACATTCACTTTACTTTAAAAAATGTATTACACTGTTTTCAGCTAATTATTTTAATATACTTATGGTAATGAGTTTTGTGATAAAATACTTAAATTGTACATTAACCGACGCATTCTTAACTTAACGTGTAGATATTTTATATGCTACTGACCGAACTATGTGATAATTTTTTAGCGTTTGCATTAAACAGAACGAGTGAAATTAAGCCTAAATAACTTATTTCCTTGGCACATTTTGTTAAGTTCGAAGCCAATAATAGCCGTTTGCATAATTTGTCCGTATATTTCTTACATTTTATGATATTAAAAGATACTTCTCTATTGGAACTAGCACTTTTAATTTAAATTATAACCGATAATTCTATTATGCATCATATAGAGTTAGTTCATCAAATATATATAATATATATAGTATATATAGTATATATATATATATATATGTATATATGTATATATATATATATATATATATAATATATATAGTATAATCATCATATATATATATATATATATATATATATATATATATATATATATATATATAATAAAACATTCTAGGGTTGTCAATATAACATTTGAAAATGATTGCGAAAAAGTTTGCTTATTATTTCACCGTCCATTACTCACGACTATTTGTTAGGTTCCATTAAAGGGTTGATCAATTTTTAAGTTGAATTAATAAATAAGTAAATGACAATGATATAAAAGACTATACATTTTATTTACTATCCAATTTTATAGTTTAAATACTTTCCATTTTCATCATCCTGAGAATAAACTCATTATTTCGTGAGTATAACATACTTCTCAATTTCTATTCAACATAGCACATATTTAGTTCCAGCAGAATTACTTTTATTTCATATACAGTAGTAAAAACTCTATTACGCCTGTTAAATGAGACAGAACAATATCTCCCAGCGTTTTAATTTAAAAACGAAACCGTTATACATAAGAGGCAATTGTGTAATGCCGCTGATTGGTTTTTATTTTTACGTTGTAGAATTATCAACTGATCTATAAAAATATTTCGTTTATAAGCTTTACGAGTGTTTGAAAGAAAAATCAGAATTAATTAAAGCACAGAGAAAATATAACAGCAATATCTATGTTTTAGATAAAATGTGAAATGTTAAATTATATCATAAAAATTATAATTTTAGAATAAAAATCTTTAAAATAAAAAAATACCATTTTTTTACCTTTTTTGTTACAGTATAAATTCAATATTCATTTTAAATTAATGCTGCCGACATTTTGAGATTATTGAAATAATATAATTAATGTGATTTTGGTTTTATTTGATCTTATAAAAATAATGGTTTGCGTTGTTTTGTCTTTTTTTGTCAAACTAAAGTGAGATACGACCATATGAGTGGATGCAATTAAGCAATTTTTTTTAATAATATAAATACAAACGAAGAATTTGATTTTCCACCACTAAACTAATAAGGCGAACTTTTGCTTCTCTATAATGTTGCGGAAAAAAGAATATATTATAATTAGCGTTGGGAACTATCGATTGAAAACCCTCGATAGTGCCAAAACTGTCGATAAGTGATAACAGACGGAGATGTACAAATTCCTTCCCGTGTTAATTTTTGGTGAGAAAAGGAAAGAGATAACTGATTAGATCTTTGTGCTGTAGAGATCAGTTTATTTCTAATAATTTTAAATTGCCAAGTGGCAATGCAAAATTAATTTTTATGCTTTGGTATTGCTTTATATTATAAAAAAAGAATGCAATATGTTTCATCATATTTTAATATTTACAAAGTAATAATGACATAATATAATAAATGTAATTGTTTTATTTCTATTTCAATGGAATGTGCGTTTTCATGATGTTTGTGCCATAAGTGAGACGGAAATGTAGTACGGTACGTATTCCGTCTCGTACTAATTTTGGGGCATAAACGAACAGTATCATTTGGAACTCTGTAAAATTAATATGATATTTTACATATTTGATTTGATTATAAAGAGAAATGGAACAATAACGTCAAAATATTTTTATTGTATTTTCTATAGAGAATATAGAAATATTCTATATAGAATCTAGTATCTAATAGTATTTTATGATTGAAATATATATAATATTTATCTTTTTTTATTATTTTGTATTTTATATTTTATATAGAATATTTTATAATTTTTTTATATATATTTTACTCTCCTTTTACCAACTTGGGGTTTATCTGGACTAGATCTACAGTTCTCCGAGGACCGTGGACTCCGAACCACGGTCCTCGGCATTAAACCTACCGACTGGCGAGTGACCAACCTAGAAATCAACCCAGACGACATCCGATATTATTTTTTTATTACATTAGTAAATAATATAGAGTTCCCAAAGTCTGCTATATAAATCTACGTTTACGTACAAATATTACAAACATAAAATAAAACCATATATTTACATTCGGCACATCATTTTCAAGGTTACGGCTAGGACGAGAAAGCCAGAACGTTAAATACTAATTAATTTAAAACTAGTAACGAATGTTTCAGTTAATATAATATATAAATCATAATAATATATAAAACAAATAATATAAAAATAAATTGCATTTACATATTGAAATTGATGACTTTCAGTTGACTTTTTCTTCAAGTTGCTGTAAACATGCTTGTAATAGTTAACTTCCCGCAAAAGCTATTTATTCATCTTGTTAAAAAAAAAAGATTAGTTTGAAAAATGTTTTGTTCCCACTTCAACGAAATGGCGCATACTGAAAAGCGAAGCTTGTCAGTGATGCTTCAATGTGAAGTTGATTATAAATGCACCTGATGCAATTTAATAGGCAGTAACACCATCTGTTGTAAATCTAAATTCAATCTCTACTTGTACAGAAATGAACGGGCAATAGCATGACCCGATAAATAAATAAATGCTGCAAATATTCATTAATCTCAGACGAACTAAATAAGAACACGGGTCATCGAAAGACTTAACTAACCCTCGTTGACAAATAACATCGGAGACAAATTCAAAGCCCATATATATGTTTACACATTTCCGATGACTCAGCTGACTGATCACTGTTGGCAGACAGTCGTCGAAACCTTTCCGAAACTTAATTCCAGTAATTTATTTAAATAAATTTAATGCGGTTAATTAAGAACCGAAAAATAAGGAGCCGAGACGGGTCGTTTTCGGATTTTGTCGCCGATTAATCAGGGTCGGCCGACATTCTTTTGATTCTAATTGACAGAACAGACCCGGTCCCAGAAGCTTTTCATCATCTGTAGAAGAAATTATTTAAGTGTCGAGTGTTTTCGTTGACGCTAAAAATTAACATTCTGTTTCGGAATATTCAGTAATACAGACTTGGCTTTATTTATAATTATTTATTATGCCAATCTGGCAAATTAACACTGATGAGCTATTTGTGTTTTCTAATTTGATACGATTTCAACTTACAAAGTACTTATTCTACGATAGACATAGGGCCCTTGATAACATGATCAACACTTTGTACCTTCTGGTCCTTATGCAAAACCATGCTAACGGTGTATCTTGGAACATCAACAATACCTCGCAACACCTTGATTTGGAATCTTTGTATGATATTTCTGTTCGTTTGGCTGGTACAATCCCAGAGTGGAATACCATAAGTCTATAACTGGTTTCAAAACTTGCTGGTAAAGCAAAAGCTTATGATATACTTACAGAGCTGAATATTTACCCAATAATCAGTACATTCTTTTTTACTTGAATTTTATACGTTTTTTCAGTTTTAACTTTATCATCAAGGGGTTTACCAAGATATATAGCTGTAGTTCTATAATAGGCTCTTTCCTCATTTATATATGCTACCTTGTGCTTGATTCCTTTGTTGGTGAAATCAATATGCACTGATTTGTTTTTATTTATTTTGATGCCCCATTTTTCTGTCTAACATTGTATTTTAGCAATAGTTCCTTGTAACTGTTCGACTGATTCAATGTTGGTATCTCCAATGGCCAGAATTACAGTGTCGTCTGCAAATGTAGCAGCAATGTTTTCATTGAATATTACTGAAAGTCCCGACTATACAGAAAAAAAAGTCTAGCTGGACCCTGTCTTTCTTAACTGAAGTTATAATCAGTTTCATCAGATCAATCAGTCAAGTGATATATAACAGACAAGTAAACAAAACAATATACGACACAAATGTTAGTTTTGCTCCCACGCAATTATTACAGTTACTAATTTTTTTTGCGATATAATTTGCTTAAAATTTTTCCTAATTTGTTTTAATGTGTGATATAATATAATAAATGTAATTGGTTTATTTCTATTTCAATGGAAAGTGCGTTTTCATGATGTTCGTGCTATAAGTGCGACGGGGATGTAGTATGGTACGTATTCCGTCTCGTACTAATTTTGGGGCATAAACGAACAGTATTTGGAACTCTGAAAAATTAATATGATATTTTACATATTTGATTTGATTATAAAGAGAAATGGAACAATAACGCCAACATATTTTCATTGTATTTTCTATATAGAATATAGAAATATTCTATATAGATTCTAGTATCTAATAGTATTTTATAATAGAAATATATATAATATTTATCTTTTTTTATTATTTTGTATTTTATATTTTATATAAAATATTTTATAATTTTTTTATATATATTTTACTCTCCTTTTATCAACTTGGGGTTTATCTGGACTAAACCTACAGTTTAACGTGGACTCCGAACCATGGTCCTCGGCATTAAACCTACCGACTGGTGAGTGACCAACTTAGATATCATCCCAGACGACATCCGATATTACCCAGCCTGGGTACTGGCTAATTTGTTTTAGTGTTTTGATATTTTTCTTGCGTATTAACAAGGTTAGGTTATTGTGCAATATATGATTTCAATGTAAAACATGACAAATTACTTATGATTTTGCCAACTAGAGTTTATCTGGAGTGGAGCTCTATAACAATGGCATTTGACATTAAAATTATACTTTAACAAGAGTGCATCTCAGAAGGAATACAAGCTTGCCAGCCCGGTTACTTACGTGATTTCATGACTTCCTTATCGAATTTTGTACATTGTTCCACCTCCTTAAGTTCTGTTACCAAACCATCCCCACTATGTACATGTATCATGTAAGAAATTTAATAGCTTTCTTTATAAAATGTGCAATGTATTATAATATTTTAATTTCGAATAAGAATAAAATTCGGAGGAGCATCATCTAAACGTTAATCTGATAAAACCTAAAGAATATATAAAGCCAACCCGGAAAGAGTATATGCGCATTGAAAACATTGAATATGGAAGAGGAATGTACAAACATCTATTTTTTTTATAATGAAAACTATGTACATTTTGTTACGCGTGATATTTATTTAACAAAAAAATTAATTAAAAAGTTGAATTCACCAGATCTTCGGAATCTGAAAATCGTTATAGCTAGTGCTAAACTAAAGTATAATTGTATAATATCCTTGGATAATTTAGAATGAAAATATATTTATTTATGTAGGTTATCCATTGAGAAAATCAATGTGAGAAATTTTAAAAATTATAAATAAAACAAAAATAATAGCAAAAAGTGTTATTGTTTTATTTATGGTTTAAGTCGTCAGTTATTCAGTTATAAGTTGAGCTCCAAATAATTTTGATTAATACTTAAACATTAAATATTGTCTAAAAACTTAGTGTGGCAAACTGTCGCCTTCGTACTGTTTAGCAATATTTTATGTCTTTCTTCTGGATTATAGTTTTGTTATTATGATTTTTTTTTATAATAAATGAAAATGGGCTTCGCCACTGACGATTATATATTCAGTCAGCTTAAGCATTTTCTTAAATATATTACAAATTTTCTTTAAACCTGGTACTAACAAAAATTTTTAAAAATGAAGATGAAATTTTGTCTTCGTAGTCACGTTACCATCGACTTAGGAATATATAAAATGACTAAATATTTATGCAAAGAATATCATCGGTATGCAACAATTGAATCACGCAGTCGGCACAGGTTTCCTTATGTTCAATTAGTAGCACTGAAAAGGTTCTTCATAAGTAAAAACACATTTGGTTACTAAAATTCCTTTTTAAACACGTCATTAAGTTCCCACCCCACTACCCCTAATCGTTTCCATGCAATTCAGATTTAAATTACAATTTTGTGAATTGAAGTAAAAAGTGTAACATAGTTTCAAAAACATTCAATTGCAACCAATTATTAATCAGTTATAAATATTTATTTATAGTATATTTATTTACTAGTCGTTACCTATAATTTATCTTTACAGTAACTTAAATCTAGAAGTCTAGACTATCAACCCTATATTAGACTCTGTGTAAAAATGTTCTTGTACGAACTGGTGTGATCCAATAGTTGTAACACTTCGATATTGACATGAGAATCGAGTCTCTCTTTATGCCTTCCTGAAGTATTTCTATTTCTTATTTCCTAGTGATAGTCGGTATCTGAAGATATCGGTGTAAATAATCAGTTCTGTAATATCTGGATGCACTCATTTATATATATATATATATATATATATATATATATATATATATTTAATCCAAAACTAAATAAAAACACAAACAAATATTAAAATTTTTACTAACCTTCAACATATCAGCAATCATTTTTGTGGTTTCAGTTATTGCCTTCGCCGAAACCATACGCCATAATTAAATTAAATGGTTCGATAAAAAATATATTTGCCTAAAATTAGTTTATGTCCATATACAGATATAATATTCGCAGAAATCTCTTTAGTAAATCCACGGACTGTAAAAGTTACATCACTTTAAGTAGGTGGAATTTAAAAACAACTGCTAGATATCCCTTTTAAATGGTTAAAGACGTTGAAATAGTGAATTGCGAAAACAATTTAAAAAACTTCTAGATGCAGTTCGGCCCTGTGTCCACCGTGACGGCTTCGCCATTAAAAATAGTACACGTTCGGGCAGGTTCTACCGCCTGATTACTTAAATTAATTGCGGGACACTTAAATTGTTTGTGGCGCTGTCACTTTTGAAATTTTCAACACCACCGACTGACGGAAGATTTGTTGGTTGTTTCACGTGGAATTTTGCACGGAATTATTCCAGAACGACAACAAACACAGTGACAAACTACATTTTAGTGCCGTTGAAAAGCCTCCAGATAAACGTTTTAAAAATGAATCCACTCTTCGTGTATTATCAAAAGAATGTTTCCTCCCATTATACATAATACATACTTGTATTTACATGTTAACAACGAAACATTGTTTCCTTATGCCATATTATATTATTTTATAAGTACAACATCAGAAATTTTAGTTGATTATGATATATAACTGTAAGTGGGTGTACAAGAACCTTGAAATTTTATTATCTAGAGAGAGCATACCAAAATAATCATATGATATGATTTTGGATCATCAGTTAACCGAGAGAGATTTAGGAGAGGACATCTCACTAAGTAGCTTAAGTAATATAAAGTGAGTTTAAAAAGTTGGGTGCATTAGGTACTGAAAAGGCATTTTGTTTTGAGCGTTTTTTTCATCGACATGAATGAGATTTAAGTGTATCATTATAATCTTGAATTCAAGCAAGAAGTTAAATACTGTCATTAGCCGAGTATGTCAGTGAGCTATAAAACTGGACTAAGATCCAAAAATTAGCCAAGAAAACTTTTCAAGAAGGTACTAAGAACTATTTTCTAAACAAATAAAACAATAAACTTCATTCATTACGCATCCCTCAAAACATAAGTAAATTAAAATACCAATTTTTGCGCACATCCAATCCTATAGATTTATATCGGACTGTTAACACTCAAACTCTGACTAACATCTCAAACAATTCAGACATAGACAACAAACTAACTATTGAAACTGAAATGTGATACATAAATTATAAGATAAATGATTATTAAATTATTACATCATTATTAAATAATAAAATATATTTCGTAAAATACCAAAAAAAAAGGTTTTTCCCTGAAACGACAAAATTTATTGAACAACCTGGTATAACATACTAGACTATTAATTATGTCAATGACTATCAACCAATGTACTATGTTCAGTAATCAGTTCTTATATTCAAAATTTAATAATAGAATTCAACTAATCTTTTATTTATTTATTTCCAGGTCAGATGTATTCCTCGCGTTAGACAAAAATCATAGCAGATCAGATTTAAAATATCAAATAACTGTACTGGTTAGTCGAAAGATACTCCCAACTTGACCTAAGATTAAAGAGGTTAGTTCATCATTTAACTAAAAAGCCTATTTAGACTTATGGGGTACAACCATTGAGTTGCCAAAACAAAGTTGAAAGGTCCCCGACCTGACACATACATGGTGCTACCAGAATTAAATCCATATGTTTTTCAGTTAGCCCTAACTCTCGAAAAATAAATTTAATAGCTGCCGGATCATTAATTTGTGAATTATAGCATTTTGATTGAAGCAACTTTTGTTATTGTAAAAAATGGATAAAAAGTAATTTCGCGTGTTGATAAAATATTGCTTTTTGAAGGGAAAAAAATACAGTTGAAGTAAAAACTTGGCTTGATATACAGTTTCCGGACACTGCTCCAGGAAAATCAATCTTCAAGGATTGGTATGTTAAGTTTAGACGTGGTGAAATGAGCACCGAAAACGGTGAACGCATTTGACGCCTAAAAGAGGTTGTTACCGACGAAAACATTCAAAAAAGTCCACAAAATAATTTTGAAAGACCGTGAATTGAAATTGAATGAAACAGCAGACACTCTAAAAATATCAACTGAACGTGTACATCATATCATTCACGAATGTTTGGGTACGAGAGAGCTCTGTGAAAAGTAGGTGCCGCGCGAGCTCTTTTTTGACCAAAAACAACGACGAGTTGATGATTCGGAGCAGTGTTTGAAGATGATCAAGTGTAATAAACCCGAGTTTTTGCGTCGATATGTAGCAATGGATGAAACATTTTTCCATCATTTCACTCCGAAGTCCAATCGACTCCGTCATCCGAGTGGACTGTACACATGGAATCAACACATGGAACCAAAGGATAAATCGTATTACAAAAATGGTATCGAAAAGTTGGAGGGTGGCTCTAATCAGTGTATCACCCTTGAACGGAATTATGCTGAATAAAAATAATAATTTTGCCAAAAAAATGCGTTTTACTATGGTAGGTCGGGGACTTTTCAAATGACCCGTTAGTCTAAATTAATTTTAATTTGGGAACTACATACTGATGTATTTATCCACCACATGTCTTAGTTGTTTACTATTGCAAATGCAACACAACATACTAATAAATGAATTTGTAAATTAATATTGTATTAAATATGTCTAGTAGAAGATGTAAGAAAAAATCTGGTATATGGGAATGCATAATAACTTCTTAATGAACAATCATTCTAGTAAGCTATAGATACAATAAAATTATACCATATACTAAAATTGCACAACTAGATTTATTACGAAGGAGGGGAGGCGCCCATAAATAGGGATATGTTGCCAAATAATGGCGAGACATTTTCATTTTAATGGCAAATAAAGCTCTAAAATATAATGTTCAAATATTGCATTACGATATTTAAATCCTACCAATGCATATGTAGGACTCAAAAAACATTGTCAATAAAGAAATGTAAGTATAATATAAAAGAAATATATATCTTACCAAGCAAACATATTATACGCTATTTATATATAAGTTTACACCAAGAAGTCTTACATTAAATTTAGCCAAACTTTTGACATTAATTGCCTATAATCGACACTCATGGAGTAAATATAAGTAAATATTAAAATAGAAAATTAGAGCAAGTAGACAAACAAGAGAATATCGAATTTTATATTATATTATATCACAACAAATAAACGCTAAATTAAGATTCAAAAAACATTTTCAGATGGATGAAATCTAGCTTGAATACTCATCTTTCCACTATTCCTACAAAAAAAGGGTTATGATTGAAATCGCTATTAATAATTTTTATCAATAATTATTTAATAAAGAATTTAGGACATTGCTTTCAAATAGTCGAACAGGAACAGTCTTGTCAAACCTTATATTTAATAAAATTTGTCACGCATATTACATATTGAAAATATTCTTTCGTATGATGTCATATGATTAACCACATAATGGTACCGTTACTACAAATATTAACGATAGCTGTTTGTTACAAAGTAGTTCCATTTTTTATTCTAAATATTTTACGTCTAGTTATCAATATCTCTAAATTATGAATATTTATTTAAAACAATTATTTATTTGAAACATTACATTTTCTATATTTAAACATATAACTTTTGAGACGGTATGAAAATAATTTTGGCTTTGTACATTGAAATAATTTTTGTTGATGCATTCCGATAAAATTCTCATAATTTCGTACGAAAAAAGATTTTATATTACAGGTCTTGAATGTGACAGCATAATGCAGTTTTGTAGTCAACATACATAAAGATACCTTGATATCCTTAAATTAACTTAAATTAACATTAATTTAATAATTGAATATTTTTGTTAGATGATAGAAAGATTAGTATATATAAATTGAAAATTTAACAAGAAATAAAAATCAAAGGAAGCCTCTACTTCGATTATATATAGAGTAGAGTCAAATTCCGAATAAAATACTGTAACAAGCACATTATATCTCATTATACCGAAAGGGTATTCATAGAACTGCTCCGTATACAACAAACTTTTGTCCCCCATAATTGCATACAAGTATATTCAGAAAGTAGTTTAATAATGATTACTAAACAGATGCATTTTAAATCTACAATTATTATTTTATTACTTATTAAAAAATAGACGATTATGACCACAATGCCCTAAAGTAAATATTAATCAATTGAAACTCAAAGCTGCTAGTAATAGTACTAGCTCATACAGTAAATAAATTAGGATTTACTTGGAATAACAATTTTTTTGTGACACAAAATAGCCATGGAATACAAAACCACCAAATACAATCACCAACACAAAACATTTGACACCAAACTATAGCGCAAAGTTATCTTTTAGCTCTAATATGAAGCTCTTATTGAATTCTCTCAAATCCTACTGAATCACCTATCGCTTTTAATAAAACAGTATGAAATAAATGGCTTCAACTGTTCAGTACTGTGGTTTTATGTTGAAGAATAAAAAAAACGTAGTGCAACAAGAAGCTCAATGCAACAGTATTTCTATTTTGACTATTTCTGTAGGTGAAAATGGAAAAACCATCACTCATACAATTAACCATATAACCTGGGCTTGGAAAATAGAAATGACCTCATCCTCAATTAATAACCGATAATACCAAATGATAAAGGTTATCTGTCTGAATGATTTCATATTTATTCAAAGCATTGGTACAATTAGCATATGCCAGTATTACAAATATTGTTTTATTTTATATATTACAGGCTGTAATAATTTCTTCTGTAAACGCAACAATTTTTCTTCGGATTCGGACATGTTTGTCGAATGAAAATTGAAAGAATTCCTCATGGACTTTTGTTAACGGAAACAGCTCGGAAAAATACATGGACAAAGATAAAGACGAGATTTAGTGAAGAATATTCGAAGTGGTACGACACCATAAACAGCGTATTGTTTATTATTGGATTATTGATTATTATTGAAGATTAAAATTACTGGATTGATGATGATGATGAGCAGTTGAAGTATGCATCGACGATAAGCAAATAACCAATTATTTTTAATCTCATTTACCTGATAACTAATCTAATATCCCATAATTATCAGTGAATGGGTATTTAACCTATTGATGAAATAGTTTCTATCAAATATTCGTAAAACACCGATATATATAATATAATATTTAATCAATACATCCAATATCGTTCGCGTATCCAATACGCCAATCACTGCGACTAAATAACCAAAATTATAAAACAGAATTATTCGTATTTGTAACGGAATTTTGGATTACCCCTGAATTAGACTTTTGTTTGGGATTCATTCAGTATTAAACAGATCGCCCGCACCAATACACCAGCTCCCGTTCGATCTGACACTTCTTTAAAGACGAGCGCCTAACTAAGATGTTTATTCGCTATAGTACATCCTGGTCCTGTGGGATTCGAACCTTAACCACCTTAACCATCGCAGTTACCAAACCAGCAGAATATTTTTATATAGAAAATTTTCTCTAGAATCTTAGATACGCAGCACAACGTTCCAAAGTTTAAATTCAACCGGATGAACAGTGATATCTAAACGGTTAAAACTCAATCTAAAAGGTTAAAAACAGACTCGATATTCAATATGATGCTACATTGGCTTGAGGATTAACGAAGAAACGACGAATGTATTGACAACTATCGGATCGGCTGCTATTATATATCAAAACAGGATCCAGTTAGAGCAAGTACGGGAGTTCAAGTATTCTGGATCAATGTTAAAACCGAAGAATGCAGCACCAACCGCCGAAGTGATAAGCCAAATCGGCCGAATTACAGGAACTTTTGCTCCTCTGAGATGATGCGTGTGAAAGAGAGGAAATATTACAATGAAAACTAAAATTCGCCTTTTTCAAACGCTTATCTTCGCAATTCTTCTGTATGGCTACTATACTTGGATATTGTTGCAGTCTGACATTTGTAAACTTGAGGTTTTTCAAATGCGATATCCGAAGCAAACTTTATATGTTTCTTTCCGACATTATATTAATAATGGACTTATTTAGATTCAGAAACACAGATTACAAAGATATAGGCATATCTTTCGAATGAAAACTGAACGAATTCCTCACAGACTTCCGTGGAGAAATCGACCTTTTGTATAAGACAGGGGCCAAGCCGTTAGAAAGCGATCTGAAAACAGCCTACCACCAATTGTGGCGAGATTTGGTCAATAATGTTCGATATTGTTTGATAAGTATTGGACTGTTGGTGTTGATTGATGATGATGATGTTGAACAGTTGAGCCATGCATCGAGAATAAATAAACAAACATTCATTTCTATATCAAACTAATAATTTAAGGGGACAAATAGATGCAGAGGCTTCAAAAATAATTTTTTTAATTTAACACATCGATAGTACTGCTATTCAAGAATATACTCTGAAATGTTCAAATTAAAATTCTAAACCATTGAATAATTATGAGCGTTTTAGTGAGCGTGTGACGTAGTACGGGCGGAAAAATAGAGATTTTGGATATAAATATATAGAAGTATTAGTGTCCAAGAAGAACATTTACATTTTAAAATCAATTCTAATTTAAGTTTCATAGTGTGCGTTTCATTTATACAAAATATACTTTCATATCCGAAAAACCAGCATGGTGGTTCAAGTCACAGTACTAAATCTCGTAAAATACCATTTCACGGAAATCAATATACGAATCGGTAGTCAGATAATTGTAGTAAAAATGAAGAAGAAGAAGAAACAGTGAAAGAGGAAGATTAAAAGAAAGAAAAATGGAGAAGAATAACTAACGAAGAAGCAAATAAAGATTTAGCGAGAGATGATTTACTTCATACGGTCATACTTCATAATGCATACGAAACGAGCTTAATATTACCGTTGGTTGCAATTATGCCCAAGAAGTTAACAATCGACGCATAATCCGACAAAATCGACGCAGCTCTCTGGACAGTAAAGAAGCTTGAGAATGACACATATAAAGCTGATGAAGGACTGCAATATGGTGCCGGGATAGCTAATTAATTATTAAGTCGTGTAAATTAATTAATTACTGCCGTAAACTTATCTCTTCTGTTACTGTACATACTAGCTCTTAGAGTTTTTATTTTATGTGTGAACTAGAAACTAACCAAAAATTTTCATTTTTACTATTTTTTATTGCTCGTAAATGTAAAAAAAATGGTAAAAAATCGTATTTGATTTCCACATTCCGAGAAAAAAATATTTTTTTCGCTTTAACCTTAGTTCACGTAGAAGAGACACTTTAAAAAAAAACAAAAAATTAAATTTGTTTCAGATGAAAATGGTGACCTCCAGAATGTCCACAAATCACCTACCTGGATGAGGACAGGAGGTAGCCGATATCTTCATTGTATGATCAAGAGAACTTTTGAAAATTTGTTTATACACTCTCAAATACATCTACAAAATATAGTTTGTATAATGTTTTCAAAATATGTTTTCAAAATATAGTTAGCCGCTAACTTTACCTGATACCTCATAATTATCAATGAAAGTTTCCATCAAATATCAGTACGATATGAACATATTTGCTATATCTATAATATAATATTTAATCAATACATCCAATATCTCTCCCACAAAACGCCAATCACTATGACTAAATAAACAAAATTATAAAACTGAATTATTCGTATTTGTTACGGAATTTTGGATTATCCCCGAATTAGCCTTTTGTTTGGGATTCGTTCGGGAATAAACAGACCGCCCGCACCAATACACCGGCTTCCGATCGATCGGACACGTGTTTTAAAGACGAGCGCGTTCGCCCGTTTTGAATCGGCGGCCGCGCTTTTTTTTCGGCCGCCCTGCATTTACGGCTGGCGAATAAATCACGGCCGGCTGGAAATAGGCCATAAATTCGTCCATTTTTTTAAATCGAGTCAGTTGCACGCACGATAAATAGAGTTCGGAAAGGTAAATCGCTGCGATTTTATGATGCAAAGATCCTGTTTTGTTAATGCGTTTTACGGGGCAGTTTATAATGCAATTTGCTTGTATTTTATCGGTGACATTTTATTAAAATGCGTTAATGCGTTAGGCAGCGGACGAGCTGGTGGGCGGAGGGGGTGTAGTAAATATTTTGATTGCAACAAACAGATCTTATGAGTCGTGTCATCATTTCATAATTTAGTCGCGTCATCATTTATTAATATATGGCGATCATTGTGTTTATCATAAAACATTTATAATTGATTTTTTGACAGAGAATTGAAGAAGAGAATTTGTAGCATAAACATTCGTTTCTTTTTTTCATATTATTAAAGTTTAATCCTTTTAGAATATACCTTTTCTGTTCTATTTCTCATTATTTTCATTTTTATTTCACTAAATTATTTTCACAGTTATATTGAACCAATTTACAACACATTAAAACTATAGCAAAATGTTAAACTATAATAAGATTTTCACTGTTTTTAAAAATTTATTAAAAGTTAAAAAATGGTATTCATAAAGCATTTATAAAATTTTTTATTCAGCATTTTTGTGGCATAAAAACTTTTTTAGTATAAAAAAAGTTTTTTTTTCATATTTTCAAAGCTTGATCCTTTAAGAATAGGGCATATTCCATCCTATTTTTAAAATTTAAATTATTTTCAAATATATAGCTCCTTCAGTGACGCTGCTTCAAACCGGCTAGTAACTAATCCGTAACATTAAACCCGTTTTCCTTGAAATTACTTTTGAAAGATCTCAAATAATATTGAACCGATTTACTTAAAATATGGCGTGATCCTTCTCTATATATTCTTCTATCGTAACAAAGTAAAACTATAGCAAAATTTGAAACTATGACAAGATTTTTAGTATTCTTAAACAATGATTAAATATTAAAAAATGTTAATCATTAAACATTTAAAAAGTTCATTATTTTTGTAGCATAAAATATTGTTTTTCTTTATAGTATAAAAATCTTCTTTCTTTTTCGAATTTCCAACACTTGAACTTTTAAGAATAGGCCATTTCAGTTTTTTTTAATTTTTCCTGTGTGACCAGCTAGAACCAAATAGTATTTTGCTGATGTCGCTTCGGGTTCGGGATAGAGAGGTTTTCCGGGCGATAGAGACCCTAGGATACGACTGAGATTGTCGTATTTGGTTTAACTACCGGGGTTAGTGGATTGGTAGGGAATTCATCAGATTGTTTTTATGTTCTAAGACGTCAAGGAGAACCTTACACTGAGCATATTCGTCTGATTATTAGTATGTACTGACATTTGTGTTCACGTTCGTTCACCTGGAGTGGTGCAAGTTAGCTCTCAAAGACGTACTTATACTACATCTGTGCTCCGTGGAGGCAGAGGGGAGGACTAATATTTTATACAGAGTCGCTTTCTCGGAGATTGGGAGTTTGCTTTTTCTGCAGAGGCGTGGAAAGAGTAGGCTGTACACACCATTGCCTGTAAATAGCTTGCTGGATTTGAGCTGACCATTGGAACCTATGGTCTAATTTGTACCACGCAATCGCCTGGTTGAGTTGCTCCTGGAGTCTGTCGCGGATGGCGTCGAGACTATAATCGGTAGTGAAGAAAGCTGTGTCATCTGCATAAAATGCTGTGGGTGAATGTTTGGAAAGTGGGAAATGCCATGTAAAAGTTGAACAGGGCTGGAGCTGGTGAGGGTGGATCAGAGAAATTAGGTCATTCGTTTAAAAGACTAGAGCGTTGTGCCATATTTGATCGAAAGCTTTGGAAACATCTAGAAAGATGGCTTCAGCTTTCCGACCTTTTATAAATGTCTAATGGATGGTTGCTGCGACGCGAGTAGATTGATGGGGCTTGAATGTTTGGACGGAAACTGAATTGTTCGTTCGGAAATATGTGGTATGCATAAGTGAAAATATTTAAAGCGTGTAATATCGCTTTTTTGGCAAGTTTGGAGATTGACTGAGGAGCCTGTAGTCAGAAGGATTTGACTTTGACTGAAACTTGCTTGATGGTGAGGTTTTTCAGATGGTTTACTGTGATTCCATTTGAGCTGAGCTTTTTACAAAGACGTTTTATTGATATCTCGAGGTCTCCAGGAGAGACTATGCCCTTCAGAAGATTATCTGACGGGACATTTTCCCTCTTTAAGGAGGGGATAGTTCCAGTTATGAAGGTTAACATCTATTGTGATAGGCCAAGTGAAGGGTTGCATTTAATTTGGTTCTCAAACGATTCAGCGAAAGCTCGGACTTTCCGGATTTGTTAGGGCGATATCCGAATTTTTTCACTCTACTTTTACTTGTATGTATTCTTTAAACATTATTCATCTAATAAAACAAACAAGGGTTTATATGAGCTTGACCTACTGTTTAACATGGGCTCCGAATCACGTCTGTTGTGATAGGCCAAGTGAAGGTTTGCATTTCATTTGGTTCTCAAACGATTCAGCGGAAGCTCGGATTTTCCGGATTTGATAGGGCGATATCCGAATTTTTTCACTCTACATTTACTTGTATGTATTCTTTAAACATTAAGAAGCATCTAGTAAAACAAACAAGGGTTTATATGAGCTTGACCTACTGTTTAACATGGGCTCCGAATCACGTTTCTCGACAGTAAGCATATCGTTTGGCGAGTGACCAACTGGGAGATAATCCCAGAAGACATCCGGTTTTACCCAGCCTGGTTACTGGTGTGACCGGGATCATTTTCCTTGTCAGATTTTACACTCTTGCCTAAGGACAATTACAAATATTAAACAATCACAAACATGCACGACCACGTCCCAGTAGGATTCGAACCCGCGTCTAACGCAGCATCAGGAGGATCGTCCTGTCGTCTTTACCACTGCGCCAATCAAGTCTGCAGTAAAAATATTGTTTGTTCTCATTAGTTTCGGTTGAAAAAAATACGTAAAATACATGCCTCTAAACTAGAATACCCTTTTAAATTATGTATTAGCGTCAATAGCAGTTTTTTTAATACCAATTATTATATACCCAGGGAAAGTAAACATTATTAATTTAATTTTCTAAACTCAATGAATTATTTTGTAAGGGTCTTGGCGTTAGCTTGATTTTGAATAATCAAATATTTGTATTAGCGATGATAACTATGGAATGAAAACTATCCAAACATTCTATAGTCACAAAATATTCGAACCATTCAATAGTTAAAAAGTACTTGAATGAAAACAGTAATTACTATACAATTCTGATGAATATTTATTTATTCTTGAATGCCTAAGTTAGAGATGTAGAAATTCCTTCTCGTGCCCATTGAAAAAGAAAAGCAACCAATATTTGTCAGATTCCTTATGGACTGAATAATTTATTTAAAATAATTTTTATAATTAAGGTGCCGAAGATTAAGTATAGAATAACTATTGCAAATGTTTATATTAATGTTTTATAAAATAAATTTTTGATTAAATATTTTATTATTAATGTAGTTTAATAATATTTCGAAATGAAACGGATTATATAGTAGAATTTAGAAAAAAATAAACTAAAAATCAGCAATATTTGTTACACAATTTATATTATATAGAGTATACAATAATATTTTTTAAACTTAAAATATGAAAAATTGAAAGAATTGTTTTATAAAGAAGTGATGTATCAAATGCTGGAATACTATTAAAGAAATAACAAAGTCAGTATGACAATACTCACTCATGCTTCAGAAAATCGACCTAAAAATGTTTGTATTAACGGCACTCAAGTAGGAAGTCTTACATCACCCGTCGTATTTTCCAGATGTTACTACGCCCAACAGACATTTGTTTCCATCATTTCGGCATGTCAGAGGTAGTAGTTCACTTCGAAAAAATGATTCTTATCAGGGATTCGCCTCTTACCCAAAAGTGAGAAAAGTAGTAATTAAATATAGTAGTAGTTATAGTAGTAGTTATATTAAATTTAAACTATACTTAACAGGTCAATTGAAAAGTCCCCGGACTAACATAGTAAAACACATTTTTTGGCAAAATTAATTTTTTTTATTCACCATACTTCATCATCACCCTTCAAGGGTAATGCACTGATTATAGCGACCCTCCAACTTTTCCATACCATTTTTGTAGTACGATTTGGCCTTTGCTTCAAAATAGGCCTCAGTTTCGGCGATCACCTCTTCATTCGATGAAAATTTCTTCCCTGCGAGCACTCTTTTGAGATCTGAGAACAGGAAATAGTCGCTGGGGGAGAGATCTGGAATTCATCGCTTTCACTGACTTCAAACGTAACACGTCTTTCAAACGGTCCAATAACGCTACGTAATAATCGCTGTTGATGGTCCTTCCTTTTTCAAGCTGGTACATGAAAATTGTTCCATGCGCATCCAAAAATATAGACGTCATAAACTTGCCAGCCGACTGTTGCGTTTTCCCACGCTTTAGAGCAGGTTCATCGTGTGCAGTACACTCGGATGACTGTCGATTGGACATCGGAGTGAAATGATGGAGTCATGGTTTATCCGTTGTCACATATCGACGCAAAAACTCGAGTTTATTACGCTTGGTCATTTTCAAATACTGCTCCGAATCATAAACTCGTCGTTGTTTATTTTGTGGATTTTTAAAATGTTTTCGATGGTATCAACCGCTTTTGGGCGTCCACTGCTTTCACCGTCTTCGATGCTAATTTCACTATGTCTAAACTTAGCATACCAATCCTTGATGGTTGATTTTACTGGGGCAATGTCCGGAAACTCGGTATCAAGCCAAGTTCTTGCTTCAACTGTATTTTTTCCCTTCAAAAATCAATATTTTATCAACGCACCAAATTCCTTTTTATCCATTTTTTCACAATAACAAAAGTTGCTTCACTCAAAATGCTATAATTCACAAACCGACATTCATGACCCGACGGCTGTCAAATTTATACACGCATCTTTTGAGGGTTAGGGCTAACTAAAAACATATGGATTTAATTCTAGTAGTGCCTTCTTTGTATCAGGCCGGGGACTTTTTAATTGACCTGTTACTATATAAAAAAATACGTTAGGAATTAATTCCCGCATCTATGTTGATATATTTACGGGATTTGCACACTCTACATACCATAAAAGAATATTTCAAGATAAACTACACATTAGAGATACTTGTTAATGTAAATATGTAAAAGGTAAATATGTATGTTTTTGACAAACTTCACAGCATTATGAATTTCGTATAGCCTTTTATAAGTCAGCAAATATTTGCGAGGGTGGATTAATACATTAGTATTATGAGAATTAAGTTCAGTTTAGATTGACCTGTCGAAGATTTTTCTAAGCATTTTATTGGTATTAATACCTTATTTATTTAATATTTTGTCATTAAATGCCTTTTGCAACAGAGCCCTCACCAAATATTGCAGGTAATATGTACATCAAGAATTAAAATGAGCATTGCAAAAAATATTAAATTAAGTATTTTAATTCAAATGAGAGATGGGGATGAAACAACAGAAATGCAAATGTAACCTGTAACTGCCTGAAATAAATAAATGTGCTTATAGAAAATAATTTGAAAAACTGGTGAAAAATATAATATAGACAATGAGTAAATATGATAATCATTATCTTGAGGGTATCTTGAAGAAATACTGCAATTTCATTTAATTATAGGTCAACTGGTCTTTCTCAAATAAGCCATGGTAAAATTGTTTTGAGTGTAAATCTTAAGTAACAGATATTTTGGAGTAAAATATGAAGATTTATAATAGGCTAGTCGAATTAGTTACTGAAAGTATACAGAAAAATTAAGGAATTAACCACATTATTTACATTGTTGGTCCGAAATTGATGCTACAATTAGAAGATATTATGCATTTTTCACAGTAATTAATTTACCCAGTGTTTTGAATTTTTTATACATTTCGAGGTTATGCAATAAAATACGTCTCTAATCAATTGTTATTTTAATTAATTACTTGATAAACATAGTTGTTTATAAGCTAATAGTCATTTTTTATACCTTTATTATACCTTTCCTACCTTAATCTTCCTAATTTCATACAGTAATATTTATCATTTATATTTATGTATAGTCCTTTTGTCATATTTTCCTAGAATTTATACTTTCATTAACTGAAGAAGTTATTTTATGAAAATGTTTAATTCACCAAATTGAAACAATACTAGGGCTAGTCTGTGTTTGGGATAAAAATATGTCAAATTCATATTTTTTCATTTATAGTCGCTCTCAACACTGTTGTAACATCCAACAAATTTCAACACACTCGACTACTAACCGACTTCAAAAAAGTAGCAGGTTCTATGTTCGGCTGTATATATTTTTTTAAATGTATGTTCGCCGATTTCTCCTTCAATTATGGACCGATTTCCAAAATTATTTTATTATTCGAAAGATTGCACTTCCTAGGTACTCCCTTTGAAACAAGTTATGATCTGATAAGGGAAGGGGGGGTGGAATCGAGGGCAAAAATCGGGACCCTCAAATGCACTCAATTGCTCAAAGGCACGTATAATGTTTTAACATATTTTTTATCTAAAATAATTAGATATTGGTGTATAATGTTATTGCTGGACCGATGTGACGAAAAATCGGAAGTAGTTCAGTGTAAAAATCAGTCAGTTTGCTTTTTAAGCACTAACAAAATCATATGATACGTTGTAGAATGGTGTAATAGTTAGAACGTTGAGACCACACGCGGAGGTCATTGATTATATTCCCAACAGGGCAGCAACTTTTTTTGTTCTAGTTTAATTGGAACATTTGTCAAATCACCTATACTATGTAGTGGAACCCAGGACCTGAAATATTCCTTATTTTCGATCGTTGTTTCTTTATTCCTATTTTTCCTCATACGGGCTGTACTTTTACTTGGGCTATCAATTGAAATAATAAAATAACTGCGAAATTTATTGCATGATCGAAAATGAGGAATGTTTTAGGCCCTGGGTTCCGCTACCTAGTATCGGTGATTTGATAGGTGCCGAGTATTTGTATACACAAAATTAAATTACGAACAAAACAAATCTAATTTGCTGCTCGGAACTAACTTCAAAGCGATTAGTTGGTAGTAGATAAAATAATATTATAAATAGATAACTAGGTTTAGGTAGATATATATATATATATATATATATATATATATTAGGCTAAATGGTGTGTATATACTAGAATATAGAATACGTGTAGTTTTTGAAGTCGGTTAAAATTGATTGTTAATAATATTTTACTCCATATAGTTTACTCCATTTTTTTATAACGTTAACGAATATTAGTAACTATAATAATAACATAACTATCTTAATAGAGCGTGTCCGACAAAAAATTACCGTATATTTTATATGATGGTTCTTACAGTTGATGGAAAACAAATACATAAATATCATTAATGTGAGTTTTAATAGAAGTAAAGCCTGTTAATAATGAGCAGCGCCAAATTCAATTCTTCAATGAAATCCAGAATTCAGTAAAAATATCTATTCAATTATCTTGTTCTTATTCAATGAATTAGTATTTCTTTACAGTAACATACGCACGGAAATCATGTTTGTTTTTTGTTTGGATCTAGAAAGGTTAAGCTTTTATATATCCTTTGTCCCCAGCAGCAAATAACCGCGTTTTCTTGCAATAATTTTAAAAAACGTAACAGCCCCGAACCAACAAATACACGAGTATATACAAATTCCATCCCGTATCAGCACAATCTCATCCTAGAAAAACAATAATACCGTTCCTATCTCGCACCCTGACCCCGACCCCTACCTGCTAGTTCCGCCGCCACGCACCTGTCCCCTCTCCATTACCAGAAACAACTGATGCGGCCCAACAAAACCGTCCCATAAACAAAACACCGCGACCGTAATCCTAAACAAATAACAGGCATGGCCCACTGGATATTGGAGCCTTAGAAGAACGGCGTGGCGGTGGCGGCGAATGGCGAGGTATCAGCATCGGAATTGCCCGATTACCGATCAAATGGACCCGAAAAGGTCTTCGGGAGAATTTTCTACCGGCAATGTTCGCTTGCGTTTGTTTATGTTGGTTATACTTACAGGCCAGGAGCGGAAAACTTATCATACACTTATTATTAGATAGTTAAATAAGTTCTCAAATTAAATATAAAAAAAATATTGATAACATTATTTTATTTTTTAATAAAATTTTCCTAACTTCAGTAAATTTATTTCGAAGATCGTCCGACTTACTGATCCCATCATGGTTTTCAATAAAATAATCCTCTACGGCAATTATTACCTGGTTTGACTGAAATCGTTTTCCTCCAAAATTATTTGAAGTATGCGAAAAGCCGGAAGTCAGAAAGAGCCAGTTAAATTTGCTGATTTTAGCGATGGACTTTGAGTTGTATGAACAGCTGTGTTATTTTTATCAATAATTTTTAATTCATTGTTATATAGATTCTTAGTATGTAAAGTGTAGAGTATATAGAGCCTTTCTTCAAGAATACATCAAACATACAATATAACATCAAATTGTTTGACTAAATCGAAACAATATCATTTTATGATCGATGGGAATATAATGGACATTAATGTTTGAATTTGTGAACTAGTCTACAGTAGTGACTAAAACTAGCACCTGCTTGGCCATATACATTCACTTTAACTTTTACTATTATCTTTTCCTCACACTATTTACATCTCTTACGATCGCATAAGTTAATTTTTGATACATACTCACTGTTGAATATATTAGTATATTAGCCGTCCATATATTTAGCTCAAATTATTGTCTCAGGTTTCAATACCATTAATTTCTGACCCTCCTGATCAAATGCCTTCCTGGTGTTATATTATAATATGACTTATGACTTGTTATCTAGCAGTTACAATTAATAATTAACAATAGTAATTACATCAATTAACACAGAAACTGAAACAGTACCGTGAACAGTATTGGGAATTCTATTTTCAGTAAGTATCAACCAAAGGCAACTTAATTAAGTTACAATTAAATGAAATCTATCTAGGTAACTTTTATTTTACATAGAATGTCTACCATTGAGTATTAATGGTCACCAACTCCTTATCGCAGGATGCTAAATATTTTGGCATCCATATAGAACGAAGTCTAGGAAGAAGAACATAATTACTAAAGAAAAACAATATGGAAACTACACCAAAGGTCTTCTTGTCGTATTCTTGTCGGAAGCCAATCAATGTTATCCTTAGAAAACAAGATATTGCTTTACAAGTCAGATCTTAGAACCATTAGATCTACGGATTCCATCTATGAGATACTGCTAGCAAAATGTAATATAGTTAGCATTTAAGAGTTTCAAAATAAAGTATCAGTATACCCCATGTACTTAGTTGTTCAGTAGTTAGTTGTATGGTCATGGTTGCTTGCAAATCATTTATTAACTTGCTATAACGTCGGCTTGATTGGCGCAGTGGTAAAGGTGACAAGACGGCCCACCTACTATTGCGATAGTCGCGGGTTTGAATCTTGCTGGGGCATGGTCCCAGATTTATGTTTGTAATTGTTTAATATTTGTGATTGTCCTAGGCAAGAGTGTAAATGATCCCAGTCACGCCAGTCTTGCCATGTCTTCTGAGAAGATTTCTAAATTGGCTACTCGCCAGTCGGTAAGCTTAATGCCGAGAACCGTGGTTCGGAACATATGTTAAACTGTAGGTCCAGTCCAGATAAACCCTCACTGGTAAAAAGGAAAGGATTTTGAATGTCTGTTAGTTTCTATTGATTTGAGGCTCGATAGATTTACTTGTATTATTTCCATCGGTTAGTGTAAGTCATGTCAGTCATTTTAAAGGCTGACAATAACGTTTAACGAGTTTGAATGTTTAATTTAATACTAAAATATTTATATATTTTCAGTAGTACCACTTCAGTGTTTGTGTTTCTAAATTTGCCCTTTTCATTAATTACATTTGTAGTTGTTACTTGTTATTAGAAAATCCATTTGTTTTTTAACGTTAAAATGCACAACAAAAAGGTATAGTTTTGAATTTAAGTTAACTACTATCTTCTATCTTAATTATTCCTCACCAAATATATGGTGTGCCTTAATTTTTTTTGTATTTGTTTTTATACAGCTATACAGAACTCTTCTGTAGAAACATCATTTGCTTGATTTTTCATTACCGTATTACCTAATTATGTACTAACATAAGCGCAATTATAAGAAACGTATATAATTAGATATAAAAATATTACATAGCATATACAACATTTACAGCAAGTATTCACAATGGCTGAATCCAACTCTGGAGGACCAAATATACGAGAAAAGTTCTACGTTGATATCGGTGTTTTGTTCTTATATTTGCAGGATAAGAGAAATAATATGCAACGACTAGAGAAATAAGATATTCAATGGGGTAGTTCAAGAACAAAATATGGCCACCGCTCTTTCCTGAAGGGAAGGATTACACTGATAATATATTTACTTGTTTACTGTTACTCCCGCTTCTTAATATACGCGGTGTGTTACCAGTAATGAAATTTGCATACGGAGGAATATAATAATAAATTAACAATAATAAACTTCCATTTATACAATTTTATACAGTTTAGATGATTTAAAGTTAATTCTATCCCAGGAATAAACAAGATTTAGTTTTATCTTTATAACAGTATTATGTCTTAGACGTTTTTTATTCAGTAAGAGTATAAGTCAGATATTTTATTTAGGCAATTTAATTATAACAGTTTTTATAAATGAATATGTAGGATCGGTCGAAATGTGTGGCTGCCGCTGCGATTATTTGTCAGAACACTCACTACTATTTCTGGAAGGAATTTGCACGAGAACTGAAAACACAGGTTGAAGAAATACTATTTATCTTTAATATTAAATTATACATGTGGTCGACGGGAGAATTGAAAGGATATTAGGTTAGGTAGAGGAAGTACGGTAGCGCTGTGGAAGTGGTACTATTACAAGGGGCGGAGAAAAGAAGAGAGAGCGAGACGTCGTCATTATGGTCTTTTATAGCCTGGAACTGCATGGTACCAATCCACCGACGTTGCCAACCTTTGTACTTGTTGATGAATTCGTGGTGGCCTAAAGGGTCGTGGCGGTCGCCATATAACTCCCCTCCTAGTGGAACTGCAGTGGAACGTGGTGCAAGTGCTATGTGGTGCAAGTTCCGGAGTGCACCCTCAATCACGCAAACAAAGGTCCGGGGATTGCTGATGAGATGGGGATCCCAACCTGAGCGAGGAGTTTTACGGGATCAGCTGCCATCGGAGCTGTAGTAGGACGTCGTTCATCTTGAGGCGTTTAGCTTTGTTTGAGGGTACCTATAAGTGAGTTACGTGTCCCGTTTCGTGATGCGAGGGTGTTCATGTGTTGATGGTATACATGGTGGGCTTCTGTGGTTTTCGTTCATCAGGCTTGTCTCGTGGGATGTCGTCGACCATGTGATGTTGATGGGTTCCGTTCCTCGTGCTATCCTTCCATGCACGTGTCAAGCACCTATCGAGTGGCTTATGTTGAACTGATTTACCTATTAGGCACCTTGATCACGTCGGGTATCACCAATTGTAGGAATGTTCGTCGGGTCGGTCAGTCGGTCGAAATGTGTGGCTGCCGCTGCGATTATTTGTCAGAACACTCACTACTATTTCTGGAAGGAATTTGCACGGGAACTGAAAACACTGGTTGAAGAAATACTGTTTATTTTTAATATTAAATTATACATGTTGTCGACGGGAGAATTGAAAGGATATTAAGTTAGGTAGAGGAAGTACGGTAGCGCTGTGGAAGTGGTACTATTACAAGGGGGCGGGAGACAAGGGGGCGAGAAAAGAAAAGAGAGGGAGACGTCGTCGTGATGGTTTTTTATAGCCTAGAACTGCATAGTACCAATCCACCGGCGTTGCCAACCTTATTAGTAAGCTAAAATGAGAAAACTAAAGATCCTTTCGACATCATTATTAGGCACATCGAATATTTGTGAATATTTTTGGATAATTATTAACCGCAATAAACCAACTACCTTCGCCTATTTGCCTTTGCGATAGTCACATAACGTAAGTTTATTTTTGGTTCACAGTTATTATTGTATTCACAGTACAATACATGCCATAGCTGTTTACATCTAATTGATTAACTTGCTATAAAAATTGATCATACTCAAGAGTTTCGATTTATAAAATAAATTAGTTACTATTAACTTTGTGGCTTTCCATATTCATCCATTATTCTACTAGTACTTTAAGAATTCTCATTATACTCATTATATTACCATTATTCATAACAACTCAGTGTGCGACAAGTTACGCGATTGGGCAGAATATCTAAATGAAAAAATATTATTATTTTTTGAAAATGAGTATTCGTTAAGATGACCTGTTTTGATCCAGAAATTATCATTTTAGACAAAGCGCAATTCCAGTTAAGTGACTATTTAGTAGATATAATACAATGCCGTAGAAGGAATGACGTTAACCAACACGCACTTCACCATGTAACAACGCATTGGTCGATCGATGCCTGATATAGGTTAAAATATCAAAATAAGCCACCATTCATATTCAATCTTTTCTACTGGAGTTCATGCTACTATGAGAAGCCGCTGTCGATATTAGAAAGGTGATATATTTTATAGCTAGTTTCATTAAGTTTCATCGACTCGTCCTTATTGAAAATTTCAATATTTGAAAATCAGTACTATCAGTACTTTCTCGACGCAATAGTAAATATATGTTTCGATAATTTTATGATTTTGTCATATATTTTTGAAATACATTTCATTATCTCAAGTAATAACATATTCTGAAATATGAAAATTATTGAAGGGTTTGTATATTATATTTTTATTATAACTATGTTTTCCCTTAACCGCTTAATTATCATTAATCTGTTATTTATAGTACATGTAGACGTACTTGGCAAAGAAAGTATATTTATCTAAAATATGCTTTTAGGAAATACATTTTCCAATAATTTATATTTTAATTTTTAATAATTTTATTTTATTAGTATTCGCATTATTACAGTATATTTTTATATTAAATCTATCTTTTTGGTCCTATGATATCTACATTTAATAGTGTGTAACAATTATTATATGTAATGAACTACAAGGCGTAACGAATAATTCTATTATAGAAAATTATTTTTACTAACCTGCGATGCTTATACAATTAATATTGAAATTATATATTGTTTTATATTATATTTGTAGATTATATAAAGTAAAAACAAATCATTAGCTCAGTTTATTTATACACAATTATATAGAATAGTTATAATATAATTATACGAATTATAGAATAGTTTGTTCTAATAAACAAATATGTTATAATAAGTAAATCCAGTAATATTTTAGTTAACATTTTAAGTTAATATCGAATATCAGCTATCAGAAATCACATTAAGAACATTTTTAGATGTTTTAATTTTATTTAAAAATTGGGAAAATGAGTAATTTAAAATCGCACATAACATAACAAGTAGACAATCATAAAATTTTATAAAATCAATCAAGCTTAGAGATCTCGGACTATAAGAGTGTCCAAGTCTTAGAGCCATATAGCGAAAAAAGGGAAGAAAGAAGTTGGAGAAAGACGAATTTTAATCTGGTAAAAGCTCCTGCAACTTAGCTCATTGAAATTATTACTTGAAGTCCTTCATTTGCTCTAACTGGATCTTATTGAGAGATACAATAACAGGCGAATTTCAATTTTCAATATTTAATCTCAAGCCATGTGAGATTGCAGTCCGAACAAGATCTTAAAGAAGGCTGGAAGTATTAACTTCTATATCATCGAATATAGTACTATCATTAACTATCAAAAAGTTCGTAGCATCTTATTACACTGTTTTGTTGAAAAGCAGTGGAGAGACGACTTCACCTTGGAGAATACCAGCTCAGATGAATTTGACAAATCATTTCTCGCTCTGTAACTATACGTTTTTTCCATGTCAAACGTCGATCGAAATGCCTTCCCAGATATTTAACGTTGTCTGCTTGCGGAAGTTCATGATTATTCAATTTTACTGAAAAACATGTTCACGCAAACTGCTTGGGTTTAAACTAAACCAAATGTATTGGATGATAGGGCGTAATACTTAAGCCCATTTGGACTTGAATTGAATATTGAATTGTGGGGTACTACTAGCAAATCTAACATAGATATTCTCCAGAAGTTCTAGAATAAAGTGTTGCGAGTCATCGTCGATGCCCCATATTACGTGTCCAACAAACTGATTCCATAGAACCCATAATGAATGTGATTCGGAGTGTTAGTGTGAAGTACTCTGAAAGACTATTCATCCCAATGCACTCGCAAAACAGTTAAATGTGCGCGATGATGAAGTGCGTAGGGTTAAACGCAAACTGTCATTCGAACTGGTTAATAGACACATAGAGTGAGATTTAATTATCTCTAGAAGAGTTTTTACAATACATTAGGATAGACTTTAAAACAAGTTAGAATATTATCTAGAATAAGATTTAGATTATAAGTTATAAAGTAGATCACTTACTGAGGTGATCTAATACATGTCAGGATAGTTACATTATATAACTGAAATTATATAATAATACTTATTTCCCACGGGCAGATTGCTGACGTTCTAGGTGATTAATAAAAAAAAACAAAACAAAAAATTTCACTCGCGCTGGCACACCGCTGCTCATGTAACCATCGTAAGATGCCTGAAGGAGTTTAAACATTTTTACAGGAACATGTACAGCTACCAAAGCTGTACAATTAAGCCCAGTGTATAAAATCGGAAGCAGAGCAAAAATTAATGTTTAATCAATGGAATGTTTACTATCTTATTTTTTTAGTTTAGAAACAATAATCGTTTTACTCATCGGAAGGATGTTCATCAAATACCATCTAAAAACCGTTTGGTACACTGGTGCGGTTTCATTGGCAAACTGCGGTTTTAGTAACATTCAAAGAAAGCATGGTTCAGCAGGCAAAAACACTAAAACGTTAATCGAAGTAAATGTATGTCATAATTGACGTATAAGTCACGGCTGCAACATTCATAAAACATTCTTCCTTATAATCAGATTATTCGATTATAATACCTGATTTATGGTATTTTTTGAAACTTTCCTAAAATCAAGCTGATTCTTGGATAAACTAAAAATATATGTCGTTCTTTCTATGCGGAATTTAAATGCTGCTATAACGTTGCTACTGAAGAAAAATGTATTAATAATGTACGTGATTTTTCTCTCAAAATTAAATCAGATTCCTTATATGTACAAACTATAGCGTTAAATATTAGCTGTCATTAATTTTGTCACTATTATATTTACTTGTGACCTTAATAGATGGCTTTCTTTTTTCATCTGCACACGACCTTTCAGCTACCCTGTAACTAACGGCACCAGCCGGGGGCTTAAGGTTTATTATCATTGTCAGTCGCAATCTTTCACCCCCCTGTCCAAGGCACTACTCATAAAGAACCGGTGAGTCACGTGTAATCGAACCGGTGATAGATATATGCCATTATAGACTGACAGGTTTAAAGCTACGTCGGTGGCGACCTCTGACGCCAGCTGGCCGCGCGTGTCTACTACCCCCTGTGGTATCTTGAATGAAATAAATACACAAAAAATGAGAAGTCAACCAAACCATTTAGGTACAATGCTAGTATTTATTTTGTTTGTAATACTCTAAATCTCAGCAGTACATAACATTAACGGCAAAATTCTTCAAATGGTACTTAAAATTCTGTTATTAGATGTTGGTGTGGAATTAATGTAACTTTATTTCAAAGTGGCCAACCCTGCAAACTCCGCATTACCTACATCTATCTTTCAGATTTTCTGTAACAATAACATTATTCGTGTGTTCTTTCTGTGCTCACCGGCAGGTGTTGTGTCAGGTCGGATGACGATATTATGACTGTTAGATAGCATCCGATATTTTAAACATTTTGCCCATATCGTTGTTCTGAAGAAGAAACGTTTGTAGTTCTTGGATAATAATTCGCTTTACTGCTGAATTGTGACACAAGGGTGAACATCTCCCTTAGTAAATTAGAACTTCTTTCTTGTATCTGCAGTTGTTGCATTGACTTTGCTAACTTATTTCTTATTCAATTTTATATCAGGATGTTATTAAAACACTTACCTTGAGAATGGGCCTGTAGAATGGATTGTGTCAAACTACGTTATTTAGAAACAACTATTATATTCTTTAATATTGGTCAAAAAGTGGTTAGAATTATTTCCCACCCCTGAAACTAATAAGCGTAAATGATCTGGAGGTAGTACCAATTGTTTTTACACTTTTACATCAACACAACATTACCCAATAGATCCACCGTTGTATTTGAATGCTTTACAATATTGACAATCGACTCTCATTTCCCCATTTGTAACTGATAGTTAACACTATTTACAGACCATAGTGAAATTCGGCTTGATGTGCACGAACTCCTTGCATTCTAAGTCGATCCGGTTCATTTACAATCACTTTCGAAGTCAATTGTGACACATCCATACGACTACTATTATTTGCTGTCCCTCCGGTGATCACTACGAATAGAAAGTAAGGAAAGTGAGGTAAATCGTCGCACATTTCATTGATTTCGAGGACCTAAATCAGGTCATCTTCTCCGTGTAATTGTTAATAATAAAAATAAATATATCTATAAAGTATAATTTACTATAAACGGTTACTACATATTTTAAATGTATTATTGGTCAATGATTACTTAACGTGTGCGCCTAGAATTTGACATCATGTGTTATGTAGAAGATATTTCAAAACCATCATATTTGAAGTCTAATACAAATATAAATAATATTAATTCTATTTGTTGTCATAAATCTTGTTTTATATTATGTTTTCCTCTAACGAATATATTTATATACAAATATAAATGTTAGCTTAATTTGTAGCAGGAATATAGTACATTACATTCTTGAAATATGCGCAGAATTTGAAGAACTGGCACCGTGACAATACAATTTTTGTACCCTTGATTCACTTTAAATACACTTTTAAGCAAGCCCTTTATATATTTATAATATACGATGACTTCCGGTAGCCTTTTTATTATTACGAAATTAATTTACGGAAAGAAATATTTTTTAAAGTTTTTAAGAGCTTTTTGTAACTTTATTTAAAATAATGGTTAGGTACGAGTACAATTTTCAGAAAGTACTCAAATTCTGCATTAAAAATATTTTAAATTCGAAGTAAAGAGGCAATTACATTTCTGGCATTTTCGTAAGGTACTGCTCGTTCAACCCATGAGTCATTCACCAGACCAAGCGGAAATCAGAATGAACGATGCATGGTATTACAGTTAATTTACAAATTACAAATTAATATTGCAACCTCTAGAATTTCAACCACTTGACCGTATCATCGAGCTACTTCTGTAAACGTTCTTGAATGGTAATCCTGAACCTGGACATCGTGAGGAAAGCTGTGTCGTCAGAATAAAACGCGACATCAATGTGCTCTTTTCTTGGCAGATATGAAATAAAGAGTTTAAATAAGGCTGGGACCAGCGGGGAAACTTGAGGTACGCCAGCGTCGAATTGTTTTCGACTGAAAAGTGTTTTCCTGACCTTGACCTGGAATCGGATAGATAGGACTTGATGAGAGCGGTGGGTCTTCTGGCAGGCTTAACGACGCGCACTTTGCGATCAAACCGTCATGCCAGACCTTGTCGAAAGCTCTGGTTAGGTCCAGGAGGGCTGCTCCAAGCTTTTTACGTTGGTCAAGAGCGTGATAGATGTGTGCGGCCAGACGGGTGGTCTGATGGAAGGATGAATGTTGAGCGCGAAAAGTAAATTGTTCGTCAGGTCCTTTGTGAAAGAGTTGGGAGCGTAGAGTATTGCACTCTCGGATAACTTAGAGAAATGGCATTGTAGTCCTGTTATGGAACATTCGGTAATTGTGAACTGTTGAAACTTGAATTGAAGAGAATGACTCCCTCTGGAATGGAGAAGCACTCCTGGACCCTGGTGATCGTTTCTGACATAGTATGGGGCTCTCAGAATCATCCTCAATATCTTATTTTGGAACACTCGCTGGTATTATTTAAATCAATCTTGTCATTGTTTCTATAAACAATATATAATCAAAATTTGAATTGTAGAAAAGAAATACGTAATTGCCATATAGTCAATCTTATGATATGACGATTTCAAATAGACAATTTCTGCCTTTGTTGAATTAAAAAATTAGGTGCTAAGGACCTATTAGAACAACTAATACTTTTGCTATTATATATTGAGTATAGACTATTGGAGGGGATTTTTATGAAATGGTACTATACGATGAAATTAATACTCTAACACGTAATAAACAACAACTCTCTAAACTTTGTAACGTTTTTTTAATATAAATTATTTTTTCAGTTAAAATGTGGGTAAAGCTTTGTATCTGTCGTTTTCCAAATAAAGAGAATTAAAAATTCATATTTTTTCTGGGTCAATTATATTAAATAAGCCTGAGAGTATTTTAAAACACTCTTTTATATCGTTAATTTTAACAATACTCTCACCAACATTAATCAGGGGCTAAAACGATCAAAGCGAGTGAATCCATAACTGACCTGTCATCCGATGTCAGTTCACAATCAGTAGAAACAGAAATTACCGCTGAAATTACAGGCTGGCAGTTTTAAAGCTTGGCGGACGGCGATCTCTCACGGCATTTGGCCGCGCGTGTCAACTGCAACAAACGATCCCTCTTTGCCAAAACCGACCGATGTTCGGGTTTCCTTTTATCGAAAAATTAAAATACCTACGCATATCGAAAAAGGGAAAAAACGAAAAACTTAATTTAAGGAAACGTAATTCCGGTTGTTTCTCGGTAATCCGCGAGATAAAAGGCGAGTACCCTCTGGCGGCGTGGACATCAAAGGAACGAGGTATTTGATATTCCAAGATATAATTGAATGTGAAATGTAATTTTTAAACTTCATCAACAGCCCTGTTTATCCAGTTGACATTTCGATAAAAAGGCCGTTAAAGGAAAAAATTGTTTTTGGTTTCTTCAGTTAGGGAGGCAATTAATTAAGCGTATATATATATGACGTATAATGACGAGGAGTATCTAGAATCAAAATTATTATATATCATCATAACTAAAGTGATATTGTGTGACATATAGTATTATACAGAGATTTAACTTAAATAGGCGAAACCGAGATAATGTTTGCGAGGTCCCGCCAATGCAAGATTAAGACATTTGATTTGCTTATTTCTATAACGCGATTATTTGTTTCAGTTTGTTTATGACAACATTTTTGTGGGCCTGGTATTATTATGTATATTCAGTCTTAAAAGTGTTGTGTACCCAGTGTATGTGTGGAAATAAAAAAAACCAGACGTCGTTTTCCTTGGAAGAAGCAGCCCAAGTTAGCTAGATTATGGATGTAACTGATCTCTATTTACCTGACACGTATACAATTAGTTATATAGAACATTTGTGTTGAATTTGCGACGAAATCATGAAAATATTACCCACAGTTTAAACCCAAAATGTGCCCAAATGAAGCGATGGTAAAATTTCATTGATGATAAATGTGATAATAATACATGAAAAGTTTTAGTGTAAAGGCATTAAATATATATAGAGCCAATTTTGAATAATCCTGAATTTTAGCTAAAGTGCACTATTAGTTTATAATTGCATTGATTGCATTTATTAGATATGCTTAGTACAATCTTAATTATTAATTAATTTATTACTACATTTCATTTGTATTGGATATATATATATATATATATATATATATATATATATATATATATATATATATATATATATATATATATAATACGAGGCTATTCGAGGCCTTCGTGGCATAGTTTATCAAAGAATTGAGATATTAAAATATATCTAAATATAAGCTTGGTAAGCCAGGATGAGTTGATTTTCTTCAATAATTGTTTTAGAGCATTTAAAGAACAACTTCTCGAACAGTATGTATTAAGTTTCTAGCTCTATTTTCCTATTTATTTAGCTTAGGTATGCTATGATATGCGTTAGCACGGTGTGGTTAGTACTCATAAAGTAATTCCACCCTCTCGGTTTATCTTTTTGTCTACTGTGGAAAGGAATGATTAATCTTAGATCATGTCTTAATTTCGTGTTGTAATTCGGGAGTGTTACGTATTACAAGTATAGGTGTATGTATTATCTTTTAGTAGGATGTATTAGTATTACGTAGAAGTATGTGTGGAAATTCAGAAAATAATTTATGTATAGATATATGAATTTTCTGTTAGATTTATTGATACAATTTATTTAGTATATTTTAATTAGTTGTCTTGCTTTGTTACCATTTTTTATCCATTCTGGACTAAGATTCATAGTATAAGTTTAACTGATAGTTTGAGATAACTTTCGGTAAACCGTGGCTGAAAACAACACACTTTAAAAACACGATACAATCATTTTTATTTTTATATAAAATAAGGTATTTTCGGGATTATATTTTGAAATTGTGTCTTGTTACGATTTTCTGGTTTGAATTTGTGTTGATAGTTCAACTAGATTAATAGTAGAATTAATAGCTTAGTGACACAATATTAATTACTACAAGCTAAACTATTTTATATTAAATTATTTTCTTACATAAAAGCTAAAAAAATATTAACCGTGACGAAAATGTTTGTATTACTTAGTCCCAAATGAATTCAAAATTATGTTATTGCGATATAAAAGCCGTAATTGGATAATCATTATGTGTTAAAATTTAATAATGAGTTTCACTTTGCAGCGTTTAAGTAAAGAAATAATTGCGACAGAAAGTATTTCTTTCTTACAAGTAGGACGCTCACAAGCTATAATTTTCAATAATTAATTTAACGCCGCTTTCCTGGTGAATATCAAAAGTCTGTTATTATTGTGTTTAAAATAATGATCAATAAATAATATAATTAAAAATCACTTTTAGACAGTTTATATATAAAGTATATATATACTGTACTATTGTAATGTTTTTCTCTCTCTTTTCTATTTACTCATTTTATTTATCTTCTTATTTCAAAGAAATTAAAAAAAAATATGAAAGAATTTTCGATTTCGATATTGACTTCTTTAGATTCTTTAAAATATATTTTTGATCTTCACATTGTACTCAAAACTGTATCCACAAAATAGTTTCACGGAAAAGAAAGTTTCAAAATAGCTAAATCAGAGAAATTGACCAGTATAAGAATGATATGGGCTAAATATTGTATGAAAAAATCACAAGAAATCTATGCTGTGTGAAAAGCTTTATACCGGTATATAATTTCGATGAACAGCTACGAGGAAATTAGGAGTAAAAATTAAATAAAATTTCTTATTGATAGCCTGGTTTGATGGAGTGAATTCATAGTGTATTCATAGATAAGTGTAGCCAATTTAAATGAGCTATAAATACTTGCTTTTAAAGGCGTTTATGTTTTTTAAGGAATACATCCAAATATAACATGTTCAACTCCTTCAGTAGCACTATTACTTACTTTTGAAATGACGCTTCAAAACAATGTTGTAATACTTTACGTTACGTGTTACAGCTATATGAAGGAATTATCCAATAAACAGTATTGTCTATATATATTTCATTTGTTAATTTTTCACATTTCATACAATAACTGAAAAATAAATTATTCTCATTTATTTTTAACTGCTATATTCAAAAATTACCTTAAAAGGTACTCATATGCGCCAATTTTATAGATACAAGCCACATTATATTCTATATTCTACATTTTTGGTTTCTGGGAAATTGATTTTTCCGTATTGGTAAACCTATTAAGTGTCCAAATATAACTTAAGCTGTATCAATTTTATCGTAATTAATGCAGCATATCTTATTTTAGAGCCTTTATCTTATTTTAGAGCAATTACTTGCTATCAACAACTTTTGTTACATTAGTAATGAAATAAAGTTCTTCTCACAGGACTGAAATTTAATGCCACTTCTGAAAACAGTTTGGTAGCATTATTTTGACATGAATAAATCATAAGCTCCATATATAAGTTATAATCCATATTTAATTATATTAAGAGAATAATTAAGTGATAAACAAACAATGATTTTCCGAAACCCTATAAATTATATAGACGATTGCTATTTTTGCTTAAAGTACCACCTGTAAAAGGATTACCAATTTAAAAAAATAGATCCTCCAAATTCAGAAGAAAATTTCAGTTGGAAATAGAAATTGAAGAAAGAAGAACAATAAAAGCTGAATAAAATCTTAATTTATTATAGGAGGTCAAAGCTACAATAATAAAACTTTATACAAATGATGAATAATATGTCTTAAAAGAGAAAAGCTAAACGACAGCTATTTTATGAGTCCCTAAGTTATTTTTTGTAGATCCAACAAATGACATTAAAAATAACTACTTTATAGTTTAAATAATGTTTCAATAAGTTTTATTGAACTGTACCATTTCCATTAATGTTTCTTTGCGATAGTAATTATTTTAATTACAAAAATAGAAACTCACGAAAGAAAATAGTTAAATCCACAAAAGAATAAAAAAATTAAGAAACATTTTTTTGCTCGGTGGAATTATTTGTAAGAATTTTTATATTTGAATTTTCTTTGTCATTATATATTTTATGGCAAAAACGGAAATGATGTTATATTAACACGTGTCTAAAAGAAGACAATAAATATTGACATTCTCATTGATTATTTATAATAATAGTGATTTATATCAAATAATATGCTTAATTTTGATTAATCTATAGCTTGTTCATTAACAAACTAACTGTAAACTAAATAAAAAATGTCCTTAAAATTCTACAAATCACTGTCAAAAACAGACCTCGAGACAGTTCTCCACTTTTCTAAAAGTTTGGAAATTCTAAGAAACTATTAAAATAATTTAATAAAGTTTTTATTTGCACCTTTCAAACATTTTAATTCATATTTTAAGCGTGGTAAGGTATCGGTAAAACCCCGCGGAGTAAATCACGAATCGCGGTGTTGCCACGTTCACGCAGCGAGCTATAAATTTGGCGACGGACTGGTAAAAATTCAATAAGGAAGGGCATCTGCCGCGTTGCTCGTCAACAAATTAACGGTGACGTTTTTACAGTCGTCGTCGATTTTTCGCCGCGGTCCTGGCATATTTATGTGCCGACAGTTGCTGCGAAATAAACTGCATGATGAATGCGCGGGCCCTTTCGAGCAAAAGACGCCAATGCTTTATTGTGGCGGGTATAAATCATCGCACTTAAGCCTCAGATACACGACGCTCAGAAATAGACTGACGAAATTCGCTCACATCTCTTTGATGGGTCCGTTTTTAACGGCACCATCTCAAACTAAAATACTTGCGACTTGTAATGGCCTCTTAATTTCTTTATATTATTGCAGCAGTTACAGAACTGACTGCTAAAGACATGTTCTTCTTCGTAATCTAGGGAGACGATGGTAATGACGATAAATTGTATTGCCTTATACCAATGTAGTAATAGCCCTAATAATAAAGACATTTTTAATCATTAGGTGCTTTCATGTACCATTTATTGTGACAAATTGGTACAATCTTTTTCCATTCTTCTGACAAAAATGGCAATACCGTGCCAAATAGATTCGATAGATAGAAATTTGTAATAATGCTTTTATTCACTTTTAGCAGCTCATAATGCACTACACCTTGCTGATACCGCCATATACACAGCTATGTTTTATGGCCATTCATATTCCGCTTTTATGGCTGTGGATGGCTCTCCTGGCCTAACCCATGACTTTTTGCGTTTGGGATTACTATAGTGGATCTACTTTTTATAGCCAATCACAAAACACGACAGAAAATTATTCTCTTTGGTATGCATGTAGCAAGCAACGAAACCGTAATATTAAGTCAGTTCGAAGTGACATTTTTAGTAAATTTATATGGTAGCCATTCTTTTCTCCTATTGGAGTCCGTAAAAGTCTGAATGTAGTTCATTTATCAAACATTATTTTGCCTGGCAGTTTTCTAAGGAGTTGAGCTAGGTTTTCATTCAATAAGTCCAATAATGCATTGTCTTAAAACTTTTAACTCATTCTTTGACATAGTTGAAATCAAAACTTATAATTGAGATGTTATAATCATGCGTTTCTAAAAGCATTTGAGTGGCTTCACAGCTGATTTTGAAAATAGAGTTTCTTATTATCAAATAACAGAAAGGACTATTCATATTAAATGGACGAGTCAGAATTTGGAATTCCTTTATATTAGGACTGTTTTATTTTTCTTTATTAAATTAATTTATTATTAAAAATAATGGATAAAAATTGTATATGGATTAGTTAAGTTTTTAATTTTCGGTATGGAAATGTACTATTGAATAGGAATGACAACTTCATATGCATTACAAAAACTCTCAGGTATCTAATTATTATTAATAGGTGGTATACTGAATGTAAGTTCTAGAATTGTTTCAGAATATGTATAAGATTCCATGTGATAATTTTGGAAGAAAAAATTGATAGAAATGAAATAGAAATAAATTTGAAAGAGATACAGCAGGATATCATGAGCGTGTATAAATAGAAGCTCTGGTTTGTGCATACCGGTAAAAACATGAAAAGGGAAGGGAAATAAAAAAGATTGATACTCTTTGCTGAATAGTTAAAGAAAATGAGGTGCAAGCGGTGGAAACCGTTTTCAATGAACTCTGAAGATAGATGAAAGATGTAGAAAGGAAAAACATTAAGAAAGACTGAATTTCAGAGGAAAAAACATTGATTTGAAAAAGTGCTATGATTGTGAAAGGGCAAGTATTGTAGAAAGTAAATAACTAATTTGAATAAATACTCAAGTATGAAGACAAAATATAGGCGTAGATTTTTAGTTCAAAGTAATTTTGTATACCCCATATATAATTTTTAAATATTTTGTTACTTCCTGAAGGCAGAAATATTAACTGTCCAACCTTTAAAATCATAGATAATCTTATAAATTGTTATTGAAAAGCACTAACATGAAATAATTCCATAGAACTTAATATCGTCGTTGGCACATTTAAAAATCAATAAACTACAAAAAGAATATAATAATACAAATACCAACATGAAATCTGTAATCATAAATATGCCATTAATTAATAGCTAAGTGTTTTTTCAACTGGAATTATCCAATTCATATTAATTCAGGAATTTCAGCTATCCTTTATTGCTCGTGAAATACGTATTTCAATCAATATTAATCATATCTAGTCACTTAATAAATTTCATAAAAAACAAATGTGTTTATACCAGCATATTTATATATTATAATCATATTCCAATAGCCTCATTATATCAAATATCCATAATATATCGAAAACAACATGTTTTTATATTTAAAATTCCTTTTAGTTAATGTGAAATATGATTGCGAATATATTATGCTGATATATAGGCAATATATGAATGTAGGTCAAATGCTTAATACTTATTTGGTAATTAAAAAGGTTTGATTCAATTTTAGATACTTCCAACTATAATATTTAAAAAATTAGTTAAATAAATAAGGAGTGAATAATTAGGCCTAAATAATGGAAATGGTGTCTGTAATAAACAAATTTATTACTGTTTTGAAAGTTATGAAAAAGTTCTTTACTGTATTTAATGATTCAACAGGTCCTGATTAGTGTAAACGCTTCATTCGTCAGATCCAGAGGATTATTAATCTCTTTATAATACACACCTCTCCCTGTAGAAATAGTTAACTATTATTGGTACTTTATTCTGCCAGTTCACCCTTAAAGATCTTTTAAAAAGAATTCAGATTCCAATAGTCAACGGTTGAGAAACTGAGCTACTTTGTTATTATTGTGTACAGCAAGCTTCTGCAAAACTCTAGTACCCTATGTTATTTCAGAGTAACTCCAGTACGACTTTGCTGGCCTTATACACGTCGTCATATACGTCTTTGTGTTGTGATAATGCACCAGAAGTTCATGCACTAGGGATGTTTTCAAATCATGAGTTGTTTTTTAATTCTAATAATTTATGGTTAGGTACCTTTAGCACTTTCAATCCACCTTTTGTAGTCATTTGAATTCGACCTGACTACTCCAAAGAACTTCGAGTAACTACGGAATGATTACCAGTTCAACATAAATCAAGTTGAATGAATTCAGAAGGGCCTGAAAGTCAACCGTGAAATCGACAGAATTTAATTTTTTCACAAAATTTTATGAAACAGTTCATTTGAAAACTATATTATTTCAAGAAAAAAAAAGAGGTAACTTTTTGATTCAACGGTACAAACAATAATACCGACCCAATCGTATTTTAATGTAGCCCGTTAAAAGGTAAACATATTAATTATATATCCAGAGCCAGTGTATATTATTATGATATTTTATTCAAAACACTTTTCAGGGTGCAACAGATGAACTTCATTGTTGCTAAGGCAATTAAGGAATTGATATGATCATCACAATATCTTAATTGGGAGTTACCTTCAAGCCCTTTCCATAAATTTTTTGCATTCTTACCTCTCATTGCAGTTTTACTTTAAAAATTCAACTTAGAACAGGTTCCCATTTTTTTGCCAGTCTCAAAAACTAAGTAGTTTATATATTGATGATTACGCAGGAGTATATTGTTCATAATTAATACAGGTTACAATACTATTTTTGTTACAGATTCTATAATATCAATATTAAATCAATATACAAAGAAATTAATAATACAAGCAAACTATATATTTAACTCAATATTGTATATAATACTTATTTCAGAGAAGAATTTTAAAGAAGACTTGATTGTTAATTATACCAAGAGTTGCATTATTTACTTATCTAGTATAAGTAAATACAAATGTATGTCAAATCTATTATCCACACATATCATTATACTTTATTTGCTCGGTGAATATTCTGTATTTGATTATTTTCCAACATAGAGTTAATACGATGTTCTTCCATATAGTTTTTATCTGATAATATTTTTTTATTATTTAATTATTACATTGTTACTAGTCGTTTCAGTCTAACCTACAATTTGTCTTTATGACAACTTAAATCTATATAGGAATATAACTAGGAGGACCCATCGGCCCTATCTCAGTATCTGGTGAAATAATGTTTATACATGTCACTGCTGTATTTTTTATTATATGCACCTCACTACACAACACTACACAATATCAGATGGTTTGATTTTTTTGAGTCTGTGTCCTGTTCTGGTGCTATTCAAAAGTTCAATATTCAAAAGCAATATTTCAATATTCCAATGAGAATAGAGTCTTTCCTCATGCCCCCCTGCAATTCTCTTGATTTCTTGACTGATTGTGGATATCTGAAGGTCTCGATGTAGGTAAGCAGTCCTATAGTATTTGGGTGAGCCTACAATACCTCTCATGATTTTGTTCTGAAAAATTTGTATTTCATTTATGTTACTCTTTGCAGAACATCGCCATAATTCAACTCCATATATCTATATAGGTTTCAGTATTTGCTTATATAATAGCAATTTATTATGTATTGATAATTGCGATATTCTTCCAATTAGCCAGTAGATTTTCCAATATTTCAATTCCAGTTCTTTTCTTTTCTTCTTTATGTGTTGCTTTCAGCGAAGTTTTGCACCTAGATTCATTCCGAGATATTTAGCGTTGTTGCTATTTGGAATGATAGTATTATTTAATGTTCTTGGTGCTTGTACGGTATGTTTATAGATGAACTGCACATGTACAGATTTACTTTCATTGATTCTTATTTTCCAAGCTTGTGTCCAATTATTGATATTGTCACTTGCCTATTATAATTTTCATGAGGCTTCTTCACTTTGTCTCCGATTAGTAAATATAGCCATCGTAATATTCTCCATTTGTGGTATATCACAAATGTAGAGTAGATAGAGCGTTGGTCCCAGTACACTTCCTTGTGGTACACCTGCTTTAGCTCCTTTATTGTAGAGCATTGTATTGACGCTTCTTCTCGTTTGACTCTAAACATTCTCGTTGTAATGTATGATTTTAATAGTTCGGTGTTTTGTTTTGGTAGCATTTTCTGTAGTTTATGAATAAGGCTTTCATTCCAAACCTTATCGAAGGCTTGTCCTATATCTAAGAATATAGCTGAGCATACTTTTTTAATTTCGTAGGCTTTTTCAGTAACATGGTCAATTATTATATCATATCAAATATCAAATGTATATAGATTAATTACTTCTTTTATTTTAGAATAATATTTAGATAATGTATAATATAAGGAAAACTTAATCACAACATAAAGTGTAATATAAGGAAGAAAAATCTTACTTAATTTACACCAAAAAATTCTTAGGAAATCACTGATACTCTACGAATAAAATGTTTAATTTACGAATGTATATATGAATATTTACGAAATGACCAAATCAATTACCAATAAATTCCCATTATACATAGATGTAAAAATTTAAATTCTGGGTTTTTCCATATGAAGTGTTTCAGGATTTATTGCCATTGAAACATGGTACCTCAACTTTTATTAATTTATGATGTTTCTGTTGTAACGCAATATTCAGATATTTAATTAGTTAATTAGCTTCATTTAAAATATTAAACAATTTATATAATATAGTCTTCGGGTAAATACATTTATAATAACGATATTTTTATTTATTCTTAGTATTCATATTCATGGCAGTTCCCAAGACTAATTGAGATTGCATACTTATAAAAAAGGTCCCCATAATATGTAAAATAACATATTAACTACTTAGTAAATGAATATTGAATTTATCGACGAGTAATTTGCTAATCAAGACCTTTAATTGACAATAATGTTCAGACTGTCATAAGGGCTGAAATAACTGAAAAACAACCATATGACTAATACGTAAACCATAGGGCTATCTACTTCATCGACAAGGAAAATACAAAAAGAGCTGAAAATACTCAAGCACCTTATAATTAATCAAATAAGAGATTCATTATTAATAACCCAGTTATTTTTCTTTAATTTAAATCTGTTAGTATTTCAAAAGGATTGAATTATAGCTTATTAATTGTTGAGTGTTTAATTACTAGGTGATATTTATATAGATAAATGAACTAAACTATGAATAGTTTCAACTACTTAAACAAACTAATCTACCAAAGTAACAATTATCGCTATAACGCTGTGATATCGTTTATTTAAAACTAAATCTGAAATATTTAATAAAACCGTGTCGCAACCGAGATCTGAGAACAGGAAATAGTCGCTGGGGCCAGATCTAGAGAATACGGTGGATGAGGAAGCAGTTCGAAGCCCAATTCATGGATTTTTGCCATCGGTTTCACTGACTTGTGACACGGTGCATTGTCTTGGTGAAGCGGCACTTCCTTTTTCTACAAATGCGGCCGTTTTCGGCGATTTCGTCCTTCAAACGGTCGAATAACGTTATGTAATAGTCGCCTTTGACGGTCCTTCCTTTTTCAAGGTAGTCAATGAAAAGTATTCCATGCGCATCCCAAAATACAGACGCCATAACCTTGCCAGCCGACTGTTGCGGTTTCCCACGCTTTGGAGCGGGTTCATCGTGTGCAGTCCACTCTGATAACTGTCGATTGGACTTCGGAGTGAAATGATGAAGCTATGTTTCATCCATTGTCATATATCGACGCAAAAACTCGGGTTTATTACGCTCGATCATCTTTAAGCACTGCTCCGAATCATCAACTCGTGGTTGTTTTTGGTGAACAGTGGGCTCGCGCGGCACCCACTTTACACAGAGCTTTCTCATACCCAAATATTCGTGAATGGTATGATATACAAGTTCTGCTGATATTTTTAGCGTGTCTGCTATTTCATTCAATTTACGGTCATTCAAAATCATTTTATGGATGTTTTAAATGTTTTCGTCGGTAACAATCCCTTTTGGGCGCCCACTGTGTTCACCGTCTTCGGTGCTCATATCACCACATCTAAACTTAGCATACCAATCCTTGATGGTTGATTTTCCTGGGGCAGTGTCCGGAACCTCTGCATGAAGCCAAGTTTTTGCCTCAACTGTATTTTTTCCTTTCAAAATGTAATATTTTATCAACACGCGAAATTCCTTTTCATCCATTTTTCTTTCTGCATTATAACAAAAGTGGCTTCACTCAAAATGCTATAATTCACAACCTAATGATCCGACAGCTGTCAAATTTATACACGCATCTTTTGAAGGTTAGGGCTAACTAGAAAACGTATGGATATAATTCCAGTAACGCCATCTATGTGTCAGGCCGGGGATTTTTCAATTGACTTATTAAAATAAAGCAGTGTTGGTTAAAATTAAGTGAGTGTTTGTTTATTTACAATTGAAACGATGTTAAAATGGAATGTGAGTGTTTAAAGCATTATTGAACCAACTTCTTTAATTTTAAGCTGTATTATTAAAGGTTTCTTCTTACTTTCAGTTATTCCCGTATTGTTGGAATTAAAAGTTATGGCAAGTTGAGATAAAAAAACATTTAAGAATAATATAGTAACAGAAATCATTGTACAAGATGTAATTCTGAAAGTTATTAAAACCTATTTGTAAATTTTTGCAAAATGTAAATGTATCTGTAAATTCAGTATTAACAAAGCACTAACCGAGTCTTGCAGGTAATAAATACGTTAATTTGTGCATCAAGAGAAAATGAATATTGTATAGAATATTAACAGTTATAAAATAGTTTCACAGAATTTTAATTCCCCATTTGTTGGTGATTTGTTAGTTCCCACGTAGGACCTAAGAAGTGGCAGAAAGCAAAAGATAAATGAAAGCCATAGCAGACAAACTAAAGTTGAGTTATCTTGCAAGGAGGAGATCGAAGAGTGAAATAATTTAGGTAACGAAATTATTCTTTTAATAAGCCTGATGTATTTATTGTTCTTGTAAAATATATTTCAGGTGAGATATATGGGCAAAAGATTAAAGGACCATACGAATACATAAATGAAGTAATGAAAATATATAGGAGTTAAAACAAAACTATCTACATAATTTACATACATGGAACACATAGGACAAATGGAAGAAATTATGAATTATTAACGGTACATATACAACGGTTAGTTCTTAAGACAGTTATTTTTATATGGTTTAATATACATACAATTATTTATTTATTTATTTTTATTAATGTTATATATCAAATGCATTTCTGATTAAATTATTTCCTTTACTCTGTTGTGAGACACACAATTTCGACCACAAGAAGATCGCTAGTTTTTATTATTAAAAATTTCCCTTAACGCTTATTAAATTGAACTATGTAAATAAAAAATTTCTTGACCCTATTGTTACTTGAAGCAAATATTTTATATATTAATTCACGGCACCTTAATTTTTGTATTTAAAAAAAATATGTATAAATAACCATAATGTCAATGTCCTATTCACGTAGGTAAAAAGAATTGAAGACAAAAACCACCGTTTCCGTGATAAATTTGCTAGAAAAGAAGAAATGGTTCCTAAAAACGGTGACGCATTTATTAGTCTGGCAAAGTCCTTTTAACCTTTCAGGTGGCAATGACGGCCGACGTCCCTCGGGAGACAGTGATGGCCGCGGCGTAAGCAAATGGAGAGATATTTCTTCGGGACGCCCGGACGCCCTTAATGTCCATTCCTATCCATCACCTGGACGGCGAGATGCATTGCAGCTCAACACCAAAGCAATATATCAGATGACCAAGATAAGAAAAACAGTCCCCGATGTACCTTACCCTTTTTGAAGTTTTTATAAGAGACGTAAATAATGTATTTGTAAAATTCACCCTACTATAGTTAAGTCGCTTGTAAAAAGTGTTTAAAGATATTAGATAAATTTCAGTTTAAAATTGTAAGTTCTTATTTTTTGAAATAATACGTTTGAAATTTTCTATATTATATTTTCGATGATTAGGTTCTCAATATAAATTAAAAATATATTTTTGAAATTATATCTTATATTAATTATGCTTAGTAATTAGTTAATTTCTTACTAATGTTTTGTTGTAACATCAATATACAAGCTAGACAAGTGAATGATAAATATATCAGTATGTATTTCCAAAACTAAACTTAAATTAGACTATGGACCATCAATGTATGGACTTCCTGGGCATTGTCCAGTAGCTGTATTACTTCTGCGTTGCTGTGATTTCTTAACCATATATTTCTTATTTCAGTAAGAAATCTTATTACTTATTTTAAAGCGATATATTGGATAGTTTCGTAAATAAATTTGTAGATCCATGATTTCGAGGTCATCATACAGTTCGTTATTTATGTAGCGAAAAGCATTGCTAATTAATTTTTGAAAATTTTGTAGGTAATAAATTAATCCACAAAAAAAAAACTATTAGAAATTTTCATGGTAAAAATATTAAACCATTGGATTACTTGCTAAATTGCGCATCAAAAGTCTAATTAAGCTTTATAATTGAATGATAAACCAATCTAATTGATCTTTTATCGAGTTGGGAGTATCCTCCGACTAACCTGCGATTTTAGATATGGTCTGCTGAGCTTCTCACCATCTGATGTTAACAATAAAATTACTATAATTATTAAAAACCTTGTTGTTTGATCTCACACTGTGCTGTTTACCATTTGTAGTAGGGATTATGAAAATTAAAAGAGCTATTTCATATAGAGAGGTAAAGAGCATTTTCAAGTACAATATTTTTATTTTGGCCGCTTTTCTTAAAAAAATTATTAAAATATCTCCATATAATTTTGAAATGTAAAATAGAAACACCAAACGTAGTATGCTTGATATGATTACTATATCTAGACTTAAATGTGGTTGTAACTGAAAAAGATACTTTCAGCCCAACCTCCTAATACCAGCAGCCGATGTAAATGTTGACATATATCAAGAGATTCGAATAAAATCAATTGAAATGAGTTAATATTGCGACTATAACAACTGCCATAATATTTAAGTGTTATTTGACAATCATACGCTTAATATAAAACAATTTAAAAAATGTGATAATTTAACACTTTGCAGATACTCCAATTATTTCCGAAAGAATGCTTTACAGGGAACAATGATCATTTAGATGTTAAAAATTTTAAATAAAAGACCATTACATTATCCATTAGTTTATAAGACACGCATTTTAAGAGTTATATCATTTTAATGCATAATAAAAATAGAAAATATACACTAGAAAACTATTATAAAATAATATTATTTATAATGGTTATCATAATAACAGATAAATATGTCAATGATAAATTAATAATTAATTTTAAAATCAAATTGTGCAAGTGTAGAAATAATAGAGGTATTTAAAACAACGCTAAACAATTGAGAAAAATAAAATTACCAAGTTTATTGTAATATAGTGCTATATGATAATATTGTAAAAATGCAATTATAAAATTTTCGATTATAAACATCAGAATATATTGCATTCGGTGTTCGTAAATCGACTCATTCGTGAACTTTCAGCCCCACTGACTGTTAACTGTTGACCTATTAAATTTTTTCTAATTGATCACAAATTATTCCCTAACATACGTATTGCCGATAAATTATGCTAATTAATGTTAGTTTATTCACGAGTTGACTTGACGATATTTACAATTTTGACAACTATCATGTACATCAGATAAATTGTATTTTGATAGAGAAACAATATTGAAGTACACGGAAAGCTATCGGATATTTATAATGTAAAACATACTTTAAATGTACAGTTTTAAGATGTGAATATCATCAAGAAAAGCATTATATAATTGTAAAATTATACTTATATCCATGTTTGTTGTATGAGGCTCAAAAAATATGATGGTTGCTCGGTCAACAATCCAAATTATCACTCCACAAGATACATTTTGAAGCAATTTTGAAATGATATGCGTTCCATTTTCTTTTTAGTAAAAATGTAATAGATAATTTAAATACATATTTATAAAAAATAACTAACACGTTCAGTGTTTCAAAAGTACTCATTTAACTTTTCGGAAGCGTTCACCCAGGCTAGATATGTCATGTAACACAAATAAATAATAATCAAAAGGTGCTAAATCTTATATTTGTGCCACTGGGTGCTATTGAAATGTATGTCGAGCAAAATTATGCAATATACTGGAAATAATACAAGGCCGATGAATAAGAGGCAGGCAGTGTCAAGAGTTAGAATTTTCCTTCATTAATTCTTAAGCTAAATAGTTCTTCAACAGAACTTGCTAATAATATCCTGAAAGATACGTGGAGATCAGTCAAGAAATCCGTGGCATATTACTGAACATCCTGTCCATGTTCTAATTCTAGCATAATTGTAGCCACTACTATGTACAAAAAGTACTAATAAGATATTTTAAGAGAATATATTCAGCTTCGGATGCTATCCAATGTGAGGTCCACTCTGTACAGTCGCAAGCAGAATAAAACAATTCCTGTATAAAGTCGTTCCTATATAAACTGACTGAATGCGAAAATCTGATCTACAAAACCGCCATTCGTAAATAGTTTCTCGGTACAATTTTTTGTTATATTTTAGAGTCTCCTTTTTACCAAATATTGTTTATCTAGACTGGACATACTGCGGCCATGGTCTCCTAACTTCGGTTCTCAGCACTTAGCCTACTGACTGGGTAGTGACCAACTTAGAGATCTCATCCATTACATCCAGTCTTATCCAGTCTGATTACAAGTATGATTGAGATCATTTTTACTGTTACGTTTTGCATTCTTGCTTCTTGAATAGTTACAATTGTAAACAATCATATACATAATCATGCCATGTCAGTATAATTCGAACCTGTGACTATCGCAACAAGAGGAACCGTTTTGTCAACTGCCTTGTCAACTGCGCTTGAAATTGATGCCTTTTTCAGGAAGTAACTTATTTCATATTTTAAGGCGAAATACTGGATAACTTCGTAAATAAATTTGTAAATGTAAAGCATTGCTAATTAATTTTTGAAAATTTTATAGGTAATAAATTAATCCACAGAAAAAAAACTCAGAAATGTTCATGGTAAACATTTCAACACCAATGGAATACTAGTTAATTTGATGTTTTAGTGCAACTCTATATTTGCATATCATAAGTCTAATTAGGCTTTATAATTGAATGATAAACTAATCTAACTGATTTATTATCGAGTTGGGACTATCTTCCGACTAACATGTGATTTTAAATATGCTCTGCTCAGCTTCTCATCATCTGATGTTGAAAATAAAATTATTATAATTATTAAAAACCTTGTTGTTTGATCTCACACTGTGCTGTTTAACATTTGTAGCAGGGATTATGAAAGAAATTGGTAAAGAGCATTTTCAAGTAGAGTTTTCTTATTTTGGTCGCTCTGAGGAACTAATTTGCATATTTCGGATGAAAAAATTCTCCTTGCGCTTTTCGTAAATGAATTTACATCTTAAATGGGAACATTTATGATCTATTAAAATAAAATAAAAATCAGTAATAATGGTTGTACTTATTTAATTACTATATGTATATTATTTTAAGTCTTAAGTTCTCTTATTTTTACTATTGTATAAAAATAATTTATTATATATTCATTATATTTTAATGTAAATCTTTGCTAAATTAAAATTTGAATCAATATAAATCAATTAATTGATTAATAATGGGACGATTAAATAATAATTTAATATTACATTAAATTAAATATATTAGAAAGCTTATTCACAATTTCGCAACTATAAGATTATTATACTAAGCTAAGTTGGAAAGTCGATCATTCCAAGTCAAAGTCATTCTGAGATGATTAATTTAAGATCGTTTTATGAGGATGATGTTATATGGTATGTCATAAACAAAGAAATAGAATGAGAAACGCCGACAATTTCTTCTGAAAGAAACTGGCGGCATTAGGCAATAAGTGAATTCGGCTCATTCTAACTCTGCTACCGTAATCATGTCGCACATTTTACAAAAGTAAGCCATTTTGTAATTAAAAATCGTCTCTTTACCATTTCTGAACTAATATAGTTAAGGAATTAACAAACGTCCTTGGCCCATTTTTTTGGGTTTCCTACCTCAATCCTGATTCCAGCCGGTAAATTGCACACTGAAAACACAAACTATAAAACTAAAAAACCATCAGTGGCGTTTATGTTCCTATTTAAAACACTGACTTCAAATCACTCAAACTTTAATAATATCTAAAATTATCGCATCAATAATCATTCGAAATCAATCCTTTCCTACGTTACTCCGTGATGTAAAGTATCTATTATTAATTTAAAAGGCATTGTTACTCCACGGTAATGTGTTCAAATATTAAAAAAAGACATTGAACCATCGTACATCGTACAAAAATTGTACAATCCATATCATTGTTGAAAATTGTGTCAAAATAAACCATAACACTTTTTAGTAGATATAAATGATATAGTATGTTTACAAAGTGAAAACGGGTTAATCATTTTGCGAATAATATTTCGGCAAACAGAAAAGAATAATGAAGCTAATGATAAAATAGCAATACCGAGAAGCCGGTTGCATCGGTGAAAGTTACCGTTAAGCACCTACCCGCAGACAAATGCAGAAATATGACTACGATTTTTCACCATTAGTCCCATTGACAAGCGGCCTCCAAAAGAGCAAATCTATCCATTGTTCGACATCTATTATTTATTTAAAATTTATGGGCCACAACTGCCCGTCAATCAAGCAAATGAATTGTTACGCTACGTTGAGGGGTGGGGGACGATATTTGATTTATGCCCGTCGAATGGGGAACAGTTGATACGCTTTTGCTAGAAAAAAGGGATATTTTTATATTAGCCGTGTTTGAAAAAAAATGGTTATAACTCATCGATACAATGTACACATCTAAACCAATGCATCGCAAATTTCAGTGGGGTCCATGATATATATCTCATCTATGACACACACATATGTATATATATATATATATATATATATATATATATATATATATATATATATATATTCTCCACTTTTTTGAAATTAAACATGTAAAGTAACATTTTCTTTCCTGTTTATTGTTTGAAAGAAAAGTGCTGTCTTGAATTTTAAAAAAAATCGTCGGACTCAAAAATGATACATTGGAATAGATATTGGAAGCTCAAGCTCAAAGATATTACTTAGAAACAATGTCTAAATGAAAAATCCTATACCGTTATCTATTATATGTATTAAGCTGGGCCAACTATTAGTCTGACTGAAACAGGCGATAAAAAAACATAACTAGAACGAATAAAGTACACATTTTTAGTTATTTAACAAAAACTGAGAAAGATTGGCTGGAAAATGTTGATGCAGCCAGCGTATAGCCCAGACTTTGCACCTATCATTTGTTCTGGTCTCTGAATTTGCCCTTTTGGTGTAAAGCTGGTTTTGGGAAAGCTTTACAGATAGAGAGAGGTTATCGAGGGCACGTAAAATATTTATATGTTAAAATTTATATTAGTAAAATAATTCTGAAAAATAAATGAAAAAAAAACAAAATTACTTTTCCCCAACCCATTAATATTACTTACAAAAATAAAAATATACTTATCAAGTGAACTGAGTTAATATTGCGACTATAATAATTATGATAATATTTATGTGTCATTAGACATTCATGTACTTACTATTAATTAATAAAAAAATGTGAAAATTTAACACTTTGCAGATAGGGAAGAATGATCGTTTAGATATTAAAAATTTAAAATAGAAGACCATTACTTCTTAATTTATCAGACACGTATTTTAAAAGAGAGATATGTGATATCATTTAAAAATATAATAAAAATAGAAAATATTCACTAGAAAACTATTATAAAATAATATTATTTGTAATGGTTATCATAATATGTCAATGATAAATTTATAATTAGTTTTAAAATCAAATTGTGCAAGTGTAGAAATAAAAGAGGTACTTAAAACAACGCTAAACAATTGAGAAAGATAAAATTACCAAGTTTATTGTAATATAGTGCATTATGACAATATTGTTAAATGTGCAATTATAATATTTTCGGTTATAAACATCAGAATATATTGCATTCGGTGTTCTTAAATCGACTCATTCGTGAACTTTCAGCCCCATTGACTGTTAACTGTTGACCGATTAATTTTTTTCTAATTGATCACAAAATATTCCCTAACATACGTAGTGCCGATAAATTATGCTAATTAATGCTAATTTATTCACGAGTTGACTTGACGTTATATACAATTTTGACAACTATCATGTACACCAGCTAAATTGTATTTTGATAGGCAACAAATGCTGAAGTATATGTAAAGTTATCGGAGATTTATATTGTTAAACATACATTAAACGTACAGTTTTAATATGTGAATATCACCATAATAATCAAAAAGTGCTAAATCTTAAATTTGTGCCTCTGGGTGGTAGTGAAATGTGTAGTCGAGCAACATTATGCAATATACTGGAAATAATACGATGGCTGATAATACTGGCGATGAATAAGAGGCAGGCAATGTCAATAGTTAGAATTTTCCTTCATTAATTCTTAAGCTAAATATGTTAGTTCTTCAACAGAACTTGATAATCATATCCTAAAAAATACGTGAAGATCGGTCAAGAAATCCGCAGCATAATACTAAACATCTTGTACTAAAGTACTAAAAAGAAAAGTACTAAAAAGGTATTTGAAGAGAATATATTCCGGTTCGAACGCTGTCCAATGTGAGGGACATTGTGTACAGTCGCAAACAGATCGAAAGAAAAAAGAAAAAAATACAAACGTACGTTATGACGTGAATAGTTTCTTCGGTAAATTTTTTTGTTATATTCTAGAGTTTCCTTTTTATCAAATAGGGTTTATCTGGAGTGGACCTACCGCTGGCCATGGGCTCTGAACCACGATCCTCAGCATTAAGCCTACCAACTGACTAGTGAATAATTTAGAAATTATCTCATCCATCCCATCCAGTCTTGCCCAGCTTGGGTACGGGAATGATTGAGATCATTTTCCTTGTTGGGTTTTATATTCTTACTTTATGGACAGTCACAATTGTAAACAATCATAAACATAAATTTTAATCATGCCTCAGCATGAATCGAACCTGTGACTATCGCAACAGCAGAAAGACCGTTCTGTCATCTTGTCAACTGCGCTAACCAAGCCGGCAATATTAAAACAATCGATGCCTTTTTCAATGTTGACGTTACTCCAATCGCCAAATTTGCGTAATTAGAACCTGAAGCCAGTGAAATATTGCTTTGCTACTAAAGCTATTCATTTCTGTCATGACGTTTTAAAGGTTTTATTAGAGCTCGCTATGTGTCTATTGTCCGCTACTCATCAAGTAATGAAGTTTTTAGAATATCAATTATTTAATTTTTTAATGATCATTTTTGAATGAACTTTTAATGATCTGCATGTAAATATTGAAGGCTGTTTTATCAATATTTTATTTGGTATCAATATAATATAATTATCATCATTCTATCGTAAATTTATTTATTATTTAAATAGATTAGTTAAGATAATTGCGTGCATCATTATAATCTGATATCCATTCAATTAACTCATTCCGACGTCTTTAAACTAATACGAATGATTAATATTTAGTTCGACTGCAATCGAGAGGTTCTCACACGAAAAGCAGAAAGGAAATGGAAACATCAGCACCAACAAATACATTAGGGTCTTATCAATAACCGCGCATTTCCGACGTCAGTTGTCATAACACTAAATTATTCAGCACAACAGCAAAAGGAAAACATCCATTATGATGGTTTACTTTCTTTAAGCGATACGACAATTACGAGAAAGAAATTGGATTAATAGTTTTCCTTAACGATCTTGAAAAATGACGATTATTGTGAATTTCCACGATAATACAAAACAAAACAAATTATACATGTTTGCAATAAACATTACGAGACAGTCATCATTTCTCTTATAAATATTAATTTAAAAAAACATAAAATATCCTTCCTTTTTTTGAAACTGAAACATAAAAATATTATTTACATAAATTATGTAGTGGTCTTTCACGATTATCAATTGAAAATATTAATGTAACCTAATAATGTAACGTAAATTTTAAAATACTATACAAAATTTTTAGTTAGTTAGCCAGTTCCTATTTTGAAAATAAGAATATGAATTATTTAAGTTCAGAAAGTGGTTGTGAATTGTTCCAGTAACACCAGCCCTTACCAAATCGCCATAATATATTCTTGGTGTCTATTCGCATCAACAAGATAATTAATTAACTCAATGAGTAAATTGATACATTTTAAGAGTAACTAACATTATCAGACCTTTCATTAAATATATAGAAAAGGAGAGGATATGTAAAGTTTCTCTGGAGAATATCGATTAATGATATAATTAATTTGTTCTTGGTTATAGGCGCTAAAACACACAAACAGTACAGATATTGATGTAACAGAAAAGCAAATATCTGAGAGACTTACTGAGTGTGCCAGTTTCTTATAAAACACAGCTCTGGATGTTCAATGAATGTCTACAAATGGTAGAAGATCGAGGGCATGCAATTCTCTTTTTAATTTTAGATATCTACTCAATAAATTGCGCAGTTATTTTATGGCAAACATCATGAGACTGCAACACTTCCCGGCGTCTTGGAAACACGCACATATAGCGGTTCTACCCAAGAAAGGAGCAAAATCATTTCCATCTGAGTACAGGCCTATCAGCCTTCTCAGCGCCATTTCGAAGCTTGCCGAGAGGGCAATATTCTACGCTCTCAACTCTTTCACAACGGAAAACAACATCATTCCAGATGAACAATTCGACTTTCGCGCTCACCACTCATCCTTCCATCAAGCTTCCCGTCTGGCTGCACACATCCATCATGCTCTTGACCAACGTAAAAAGCTTGGAGCAGTTCTTCTGGACCTAACCAAAGCCTTCGACAAGGCCTCCCAGAAGACCTAACCGCTCTCATCAAGTCCTATCTCTCGGACAGATCTTTCCAGGTCAAAATCAGGGCATCACCTTCCAGTCGTAAAGAAATCGATGCTGGCGTACCTCAAGGTTCCCCGCTGGCCCCAGCCTTATTTAACCTCTTTATTTCAGATATGCCGAGAAAAGAGCATATTGACGTCGCCTTTTACGCTGACGACACTGCTTTCTTCACGGCCGCCAGGTTCGAAGTTACAATTCATGAACGTTTACAGAAGCAGCTCGATCATGCGGTCAAGTGGTTCAAATTCTGGAGGTTGCAAATCAACCCCCTGAAAACCCAGGCCATCATTTTCCACAAGAAGCGTTACGCACTGCGCGTCTCGCAACTTAAGATCGACACCGCAATAATTCCATGGCTGGATAACGTCACGTACCTAGGTCTTCACTTCGACCGGCGGTTCGGTTGGCATTCCCAAATCCAGAAAGCAATCCAAAAAGGTTCGGAGATAGCAAACCTGCTATCTTCTCTGATCTGCCCTTCTAGCAGACTTCCCATCTCCATCAAATGCTTATTTTACAAGATGTTAATTCGGTCCGTACTCCTCTACGGATCTAATGTCTACTTCAAGTTTGTTACACCCATCCAGGTCAAACGGCTTCAAGTTTTCCAAAATAAGCTCCTCAGGAGAATATTAAACGCTCCATGGTTTGTCAGAAATAATCAAATTCATAGGGAAACTGACACTCCAGAAATCAAACACTTCATATCTCAATCATTCCACAAACAACAACTCAGCTCAAGTTCTTCTGAAAACGCGCTTGTTCGCGAGCTGGTCGACATGCTGGGAGCTTAGCACCGCGTCACCGCTAAGTTCTCCCCCTTTTCCAGGCTGAAACGACCTCATCCGTCGCTACAGTCATAACTTTTGCCCCCATACAACAGTACCCAGTTGTGTGTTAACTCAGGTTCGCGAATCAATAGAATCGCCGGGCCCTCGTGCCCAATAACGGCTGCCCGATCAGCGGGTGCCATATCCCCAAATTTAATGCAGTAGCAGTAGTGATCCACAGGGGTCAACTGTGAGGCGGTTTCGGTTCAGTGTATTAGTAAGCCCAGAGGCAGTCCCACATAACCCGATCCAACTTGTCACTCCAGGGCAAGTCTCCGCGACCAGGTATGCATCATGCATTCCACCGCCTGGTTTTTAGGCCAGAACAAAAAAAAGCAGTTATTTTATTTAATTTTACAATGGGTAAGCCAAGTAAAGGTGCAGCCTGTAAGAGGAAAAATAGGAATAATTAAACAATGATTGAAAAAAATGAGCGCTTCAAGCCCCGGGGTCCGCTAGTTAGCCTAGATGATTTAACAGATGTTGTAACTAAGCAACAACAAAGAGTTTTTGTCCCCGACGGGAAACGGACCCGCGAACTCCGTTTAGGAGCTAAACGTTTTAACTATTACACCATAGAAGCAGTCGTCTACGAATATTTCTACGAGTGTTTCAAAAGCAAACAGAATGGCTTTTGCACTGAACGACTTCCGATTTTCCATCACATCAGCTCAGCAATAATATTATACCTAAATATCCGATTATTTTAGATAAAAAATATGTGAAAACTTTGTATGTGCCTTTGAAATTTGAGAGTTTTCCCAGATTTCCAGCCCCCCTACCCCCAACAGGTCCTGATTTGGTTTCAATGGGACCACCTTCGAAGTACACTCTTTGGAACAAAAACGTAATTTTAAAAATCGGCGCACAATTGACGGAGAAATCGGCGAACATACACTAAAAAAATATGGAACCGAACATAGAACTTCCTCCCTTTTCGAAGTCGGTTAAAAATTAAATAGAACGTTCGTAATTAAAGTGTAATAAGACCACTGGAGTTGACCAAGTCGCATCACAAATAATCAAGATCGGTGGGGAGACGTTCTTTCAACGGCTTCACCTACTGGTTACAGAAATTAGGTGATAGCAAAAAGATGTAAAGAAGTAAAGGGCGACACTAAACATTGAGAATTAGTGAAAATCATACCAATGAGACTTCAACAAACTCGCGAGAAGACAAGCCTAGAAGAGATAAGATTTTAGTTCTACGCCAGCTAATGGAGAAACCCATTAGAAACAGAAAGCATACGCTTGTCGTTGTCATTGATTTTCGATCTGTTTTCTTCTGTATACACTGGCCCTCATTTTGGTCACTTTTAGAAGCTGATCATGTTTCCTAAAAATTCTTGAACTTCTTCAGCTCTCTTACGATAGTTCCAATGGTGCGAAACGATTTGTCAAATCCATTTGTAGTCCAAGCATGTGCTTCGCCAAGGAGATGTCTCTCCACTGCATTTCAAGATAGCAGTGGATTCGCAGTGGTTCAACATAATACTACAAAGTCCATGACCAATCTGATATTACGATGGTTTAGACAAGGTCTACAATAAAAACTTAACAAATTTCTCCAAGGTTTCTGTAGCGAAACCGAATGTAGCGAGATTTAGTGAAGAATTTCCAAAGTCCTGCGGCACCAACAGCAGCATATTGATTGAGAAGTAGATAAAACGACTCCCACGCAACTGCTATAGATTGATGATGATGATGATGATGATGATGAAGTCTTGGTATCAGAATAGTTTTATATAGCGGCAAATATCATGAACATATTTTATACATCAATGAATAACCAACAACATTCAACAACTGACAGCTGTGACAGTTGCTACAGTTAAAATTGTTAGTGGCGAAATATTTGAATAACTCCATCCAACGAGCTTCATCAGTTATATAATATATTATTTTGTAGCGACCTTGAAGCATGTCGAATTTTACATAGTGGAATAACGGTCTACAAAATACCCAGAAATATAATCCCAGATGTTGAACACTAAAAAAGAATTACCCTAAAATTTCTTAGTTGTTTCATAAAATGCAGTAATCAAAATTCCTGTAATTTCAAAGCTAAGCAGATTTCTATTTTTAGTTGCTATTTCTATTCTAGTTACATCTATTTGCGGAAGGAATATATTTTTGCGACCACTAGAGACAGCGAGGCAGATTGTTCTGACTTAGAGGTACGTAGTCATGTTAGATATGAGTTAATCTGACCTAAAAACCGAATATGCTTTTCCAAATGGCATATAATTCTACTGAACGCTGATCAGAACTGAATTAATCGATTTACCATTAAAATTTTATATAAAAAACAAATTCTGAACCTAAACACTTTAAATATGCTTCAACAAACTACATTTCTACTTCCCCATTAGATTAAAATTTATCAAAGTTATTTTCGAAAAATTTTTGAATTGGTACAGATTTTATTGCAAAGTTACAATGTTAAAACGTATATAATGATTATAAGAAGATACTATCTTATAATTAATTAAAATTTCATTTAACTTCGTCGTTATTATACATGCATGAGCTTCAGCAACTTGTATCTTTCGCAATCAAATCTACCGCTTAACGTGGTGTTCGAAATACCAATCACGTGTAACAATTATCCCCGATTAACATACTTTGAAATATTGGACTGTTAATATTTTTTAATTTCCAAAGTTTACAGGCTGACCTAGGGGTGTCAGCTAAAAATAGCAATAGCTTTTAATAAACCTTTAAGAAAAATTTAACTATCAAAATGCAAACTAAAACTTTAAAATAATAAACCAATTTTAAAGGTTTATTGAAAATAATTATAAGTTTATTATATTTAAAAAGAAACATTTTTTTTAATATCGAAATATATCGATATCATCAATTTCAATCTCAATTATTAGCCTCACTGAAATAGCTATCCTGTATCAAGCTTCATAATCAGTATTACTTTAAATAAATAATACATAAAATATAGCATAAACAATCGTAATGAAAACTTCTTCCAACACTATTCCATAACAGAATGCACCAAAATCCCCACTCTAAAAGGGCATCTCTGGCAAAAGCAGCATCCAGAAGTTGTACTAGGTAATTATATTAAAATATTACATAGAGATAAATGAAAGACTTGTTGGATTTTAGTGGTTTTGCTTTATATTTTGAAGACAACAGAAATAAAATGTAGATTAAGGTTTATTAAGGAATATTAGTTGAAAGAATTTGATTGAGAATGGATAAAAATTATAGATTAAATAATTTATGTTAAGCGATTCCTTCAAAATATACTTCAAATATCGAGAAAATAGAATCAGTTTTAAAAAAATTGGAATTGAAAAATTTTGAAAAATGATGAAAATGTCATACCGAAATAATCGAAAAGAGAATATACAGAATATACAAGACTCAAACATATTTTATATGTTTGCAAGAGGAAAAAATATAATTATATGTCACTTATTAAAATAGTCAGTACACTCATAAATAATTACACTCATAACATAAATTCTCGCAGAAGTTACCAGGGATTGATAATTTGAAAGTTTCCTTAAACGGATTGCTAATATTTTTTCTGTCACTAAGTTGGCAAAATGTTCCGTACTCTGAAAGCTTAGGCATCATGTGTCACTTAATTTGATTGTCATAATCAATTTAGTCAGTTCCACTTCAAGAATATAGTGAGTCAAAAGCAAATTGATCGAGAAATACTACATTCGAATACCCTACAACAATGCACTATCTTCTAAGAATAAAAACTAAACAAATACCATCATATTTACTTGATATGGCTATTTACTGGATTAAATAATATATGTTAAGCGATTCCTTCAAAATATACTTCAAATATCGAGAAAATAGAATCAATTTAAAAAAAATTGGAATTGAAAAATTTTGAATTAGCGGCAATAATATAAAAACAAATAAATACTAAAACGTAAATAGATACATTTGAAAGAGCACTATATATATATATGACAATTTCGTAACATTAATATTTCTATAAATCAAATATTATTAATTGATACAATAAAATAACAAAATAAAAAAACTTAAGTAATGGTAAGATACAATTTCAAATAATTAGCAATTGCAACACCGTACGGCTATTAATATTGTTTATTTAAGCTGAATACAAATTAATAGATAAATTATGATCGAAACGTGAATAAGTAAGTCTAAAATGTTATTGATGTAAAACACGTCTTAATAGGAAAGATTTATTTTTTATTATTGCACAACATAGTATATACAATTGCAATAAATAAAAGAAAGAGCAAAGCATAAATTACAATTTCCATTAAAGCAGTTTTAATAGAAACTAGTTCGTCTCCATGATGCAATAAGTCATATCTACATATAAATAATTAAATCGTATTGATTTTACTGTAATCGCCTATTTATTCTGAATAATGTTAATGTTAATGTTCACTCGAATAATGTGTAGACTGCTAAACAAATGTGAGAACAAACTTAACAGTACTGCAAAATAACTGTTCGCCATCGAGAATTGAATTAAGGTGTAGACGAGTTACGGCGACAGTGATTTACATGTTATGATAAAACACGAAGCCATCCTCTCAGGGTGTCAGTGAAAATATGTGACCCGGTATGTATTCATACTTGCTCGAGTCAACGATCCTTTATGGATATGTATTAATTACATTTATCTTGATGTGATCTTTTATCTTCTCCATTAAAAATGAGCTTCGTTGAAACTAAATTAGCTCAAAAACGTTCTTAAATATTTAGCCATGAAATGTGAATTAAGTGTAAAAAATCATGAACAGAATATCTTAAATCAATAAAAAATTATATTATGATATTACATACACGAAAAATACACCACACCGTTAAAAGCGATCTATATCGTATCTTTTTAAATTTTTTGTTATTAATAAACAGAGATATGTTGAATAAATCCTAAAAGTAACTTTATGTCGAAAGAATTGTTTTATCTGCCTAGTGGAAAATCATTTTTTCATAACATAAGTATTTATAAGAAAAACATGTAAAAAAGCACGGCGACCTGTGTAAAACATTTTATACTAAATCTTATGTTAAATTCAATTCACTACCATCTCCTGGTTTAGCTGATTAACCAGTACATAGAAGTAAAATTCTTTCAAAGTAATAGACAATAACACCTTGCGCTCGTTGGGTCATATAGGGTAGGGCGTTCTATCATTTCATTAGAGATGTAGTATGGAGCATCCACTAAGGGTAAGCAATACGTTCATTTGGATCCGTTGAATGATGGCTGTATTAGATTTCCTTGTACTCCATATTTAGATTCTGTTAGGCCAATTGGAAAGTATTGATTAGTACAGCAAATTGTTGTTATTCAGGTTTAAGAATTTTAAAGTTAAAGTTATTTTCGTTTAGAAATTATGTGCTTCTTCCAGGTTTGGCGTTAGTCTAAATGCATGACTAGATATTAGCATCCTACACCTGAGGGGCTAGTTAATCATTAAAATTTACTGGTGAGCATGTTCAATAGTAAATAAAGCTTACACGGATAATTTTTGTCACATTGCCTTATACCAAGTTTTCAGCCACTCTTATATTTTATTATAGTGTTATTAGATATTTTTTATATACTTTAAAGTCTCCTTTTTGTCAACGAGGGTTTGTCTGGCCTAGACCCACTGTTTAACGTGGGCTCAGTACCACGGCTCTTGGCATTAATGCTACTGGCATTAGCTAGTGACCAACTTAGAGATTTTCCCAGAAGACATTTACAATTATAATCACGAACATAAAGTACCGTGATGCCCCTGCAGGATTCGAACCCGCGACTATAATAGGAGAACCGTCCTGTCGCCTTAACCACTGCACCAGCAAGCCGGCCTTTAGATGTTTGGATACTATTATTAGGCCTTCGTGAAATGCTGCATTCGTAACTCTGCTGTCGTTTGTGTATGATGCAGTAGTAGTTTTTGGTGCTGAATCAATTCACATTATACAGGAAATAAGATATTGAACCGATTAACCTGTCTTACGTAACTCCTGAATATACAGGATATAGTTCAGACTGCTCATCATGTTGGTTATAAACCAACAAACAAACGACAATAGTTTACTATATAAACTATCTAACTGTAAGGTAAGATGAAAATTAAGAGCATTTATTTCTGTTATAATTAACAATTATACAAAATATGAAAATGTCATACCGAAATAATCGAAAAGAGCATATAGAGAATATACAAGACTCAAACATATTTTATAAGTTTGCAAGAGGAAAAAATATAATTATATGTCAGTTATTAAAATAGTCAGTACAATTACACTCATAACATAAGTTCTCGCAGAAGTTACCAGGGATTAATAATTTGAAAGTTTCCTTAAACGGATTGCTAATATTTTTTCTGTCACTAAGTTGGCAAAATGTTCCGTACTCTGAAAGCTTAGGCATCATCTGTCACTTAATTTGATTGTCATAATCAATTTAGTCAGTTCCACTTCAAGAACATAGTGAGTCAAAAGCAAATTGATTGAGAAATACCACATTCGTGGAAATAAAACTCTCGGATTTTGCCCCACAACAATTCACTATCTGCTAAGAATAAAAACTAAACAAATACCATCATATTTACTTGATATGGCTCCTCGCCATTTCCTGTCCTTTCGAAAACCTAAATTATTAGAGGATCTGATATTATTGGGAGTATTATTACAATATACTAATACTCTGTTAATAGAGCTAGTTTTCTTGTTAACCATTTAACCAAGAAAATATTAGCCTTTGGAAAAACAACAAAAATCAACCGAATTATTCATATGTTGAGAAAGTCTAGGTTAAACATCGGATTATTACTACTAGTGAGTGAATTCAATTGAAAAGTCTAGCATTTTGAGTGAAGCAACTTTAGTTATTGTAAAAAAATGGATAAAAAGGAATCGTGTTGATAAAATATTGTTTTTTTTTGAAGGGAAAAAATACAGCTGATGCAAAAACTTGGCTTGATGCCAAGTTTCCAGACACTGCCCCAGGAAAATCAACCTTCAAGGATTGGTATGTTAAGTTTAGACATGGTGAAATGAGCACTGAAGATGGTGAACGCAGTGAACGCACAAAAGAAGTTGATATCGACGAAAAAATTAAAAAGCCCACAATATAATTTTGAATGACCGTCAATTGAAATTGAATAAAATAGCAGACACTCTAAAGATATCAACTGAACGTGTACATCATATCATTTACGAATATTTGGGTATGAGAAAGCTTTGTGTAAAGTGGGTGCCGTGGCCAAAAACAACGTCGAGATGATGATTCGTAGTCGTGTTTGAAGATGATCAAGCATGATAAACCCAAGTTTTTGCATCGATATATGACAATGGATGAAACATGGCTCCATCATTTTACTACGAAGGCCAATTGACAGTCACCCGAGTGAACTGCATATGGTGAACCCACTCCAAAGCGTGGAAAATCGCAACAGTCGGCTAGCAAGGTTATGGCGTCTGTATTTTGGGATGCGCATGGAATAATTTTCATTGACTACCTTGAAAAAGGAAGGAGCAGTAACAGCGACTATTGCATAGCGTAATTGGACTGTTTGAAGGACGAAATCACCGAAAAACGGCCGCATTTGCAGATAACGAAAGTGCTGCTTCACAAAGACAATGCACCGTGTCACAAGTCACTGAAAACGATGGCAAAAATCCATGAATTGGGCTTCGAATTGCTTCTTCATCGACCGTATTCTCCAGATCTGGTCCCCAGCGACTATTTCCTGTTCTCAGATCTCAAAAGAATGCTCACTGGGAAGAAATTTTCGTTGAATGAAGAGGCGATCGCCGAAACTGAAGCCTATTTTGAAGCAGAGGACAAATCGTACTACAAAAATGGTATGGAAAAGTTGGAGGGTCGCAAGAATCAGTATATCACCCTTGAAGGGAATTATGTTGAATAAAAAAAGTAATTTTGCCAAAAAAAAATGTGTTTTACTATGGCAGGCTGGGGACTTTTCCAATGACCTGCTAATATCAAGTGAAAATTTAAAAAAATGTGTATATCCTTGTGTATCTTTGTGACGATGAAAAACTTCCACTCGAAAAAAAAAATGTTAATAGAGCTATATTAGATAATATTTTTTCTAGAATATATATTTTATCAAAGTCAAACTGTAAATCAATATAACACGTTTAATGAAGAACTGCATTTCAAACATCAACGATTTTATATAAATTGGATTTACATTATTTATGTCAAGTTATCTAAATGTTAATATCGTGTTATTTTTGATAACTATTTCCATAACAAAACACTCATAACCAACACGCACACAGCCAAGAAGTTAACAAGGATGTAAATGTCCACTTAAAGCTCAACATAAAGCCATAAAATCAATAAAATCATTTTAGAGCTCTGTAATGCCTTTTCTGATTGACGCGCACTGGCAACTGGTCTTACCATATAGGTATAATAGATGTCATAACTATGGAATTATTTACATAGGTCAATGCAGAACATTCAGAAATCAAGTAATATCACTGAGTTAAATGCTTCATTGATTTTGATCACGGCTTTAATGACAAATATTAATATAAATTAGTACTAAAAAAGGCACAATTGAGAACATATGAGAAATCTTTTGAAAAATTTTAATTTGTTAAGCTAGATTAATATATATTAAAAATATGATATGAAGATCTCGAAATACAGTTTACAAACAAATTCCATGCCGACGAGTCAGATCCCCAGAACCTTATGTCAGAATAAGATACGGTCTATACAAGGTGAAGAATATACAGATTTGAAAGCTATCTACGTGGGTGTATCAAAAGTTTGCGTCTGTGAATCAATATTGCACTCTATACTAATGATATCCCTAAATATAAAGGAATAACAACAGCCACATTTACTGATTTGTGGGCTAACACTCCACAACAAAGTGTTATTATTCAAGCAAATCTAGAAGGCAGTGTGAACTTACGTTGTGCAATTATAGAGTCGCACAATGAAATAATATTAACATGCTCCAAACTTACCAAAACAAAATGCGTCGTAGCATTGTTAGCTTTCTTGGTAGATTAGATATGAGGATATCCGTGATGCTCTAAGGGTACAAACTAGGGATGCAGACATATCGATATATCTATATTCTTTTTGCCGATAATTTTCGATATTTTTTCAGAATAAATTAAATATCATTTTTAATAAACCTTTAAAATTGTTTAAATTGTTCTTAGTTTTAAAACTTTATCACAAATATCACTACTTTTTAAAATATTTAGAAATAATATATATTTTTTTAGGCTAATACTTCACTATTTTTATTTTTTCTTAAAAATATCGATATTTTTTTTGTCCCATATATCCATATATCGACATTTTTTTTTAATATCGAAAACAAAGTAGTACAAACGAACAGAGAACACATTTTAAAAAAAGTTAATGGGAAGTAATGTTCTTATAAAAAATGAAATTAGGTATGTTTTACTCTTTTATTTTTTGTTTCGTTTTTGTTTCGTTTCATTGTAAATCCATAACATTAATAAGGGTTTTTTAAATAAGCAATACAGGTAATTATTTTATGAGTAGGCGTTTTAATGGCTTCTCTTTCCTCTCTGATCATGTGTGTTTGTAATTTTTTATTAGTTTGCTACGTTGCCTCGATTCAGCATTTCAACATTTACAGTAACAGTAATCACTAAAAAATTTACATAGCATGACAAAAAATTATTATAAAATATCCATATCTCTAAAAAACCAATGAACACAGTGAACAAAGCGCAAATTACTGAAGAATCCTTTATGTTGTGATAAAACATAACAGGATTTAAATTAGAATGTTTATAAAATGTTTTTAGGTTTATATTTGCAGTTATGTTATCGATTCAAATATTGCATTGAAATGTTTAAACAAATCCGTAAGATTGTTTTTTAAAATGATTTAAAAATTTAAATTTAAATCGTAGGGGATTCTCTAATATGGGAAGATGTAACTGTCTGAATATATCATTAAATGACGAAATCGATATTAACGGTTTGTTTTGTTTTTTAAATAACTAACATCGAATGAATGCTTATTTAGGTCGTTGTTCGCTAGAAAATGAAAAAAATTACTAAATATAATTTCTTCTAGTACTTCAGAAATATTGGGGATTATTAAAAAAACAATAAATAGCATAAAACAAACCTTTTAATATTATTCTGATACTAGAATATAAGATAAACCTAATTATATTTTATTAGAGTTCAAAATATTCACATTTAAAAGAAATCTAGTTTTTATGTGAAAGAAAATTTTAGTCTTTATTAATCAGAGTTTGGGATTGATGTAATCACGCAGATCTTGAAATATACATTATTTGCTGGTGAAAGTGTGAAGCATCAATATAAACAAATATTAAAAAACCTAACCAAATTCTCGTATCCCTATATTAATTGTATTTTTTGTATTATGTTTTCTCTATTCGGCGAATAAAGATGCTAACAATGGAATAAATCTATTTTCGAAGTATTCCAAATAATTTTTGAAATTTATAGTTGCTGTTCCGTAATATCCCAATTGTCTGTTTTGGTTTGGTTTAAAAAGTGGTAAATATTGATATCAATGACAAAAGCGGTATAGAGAACTAAAAAGAAGAAGTAGGAACGCAAGAAATAACAAGACTTGTTGGACGAAAACACAGCTCAAATGCTCAAATAACCTTCTTTGTTTTGAATAGTTTTTGTATAGTTTAGTAATTAACGAATCAACTATTTCGAAACGTATATATACGATAGGAAAGACACACAGGAGGGATGAAAATATATAATATTTTGAACCATCTCGGTTTCATTGCTTGTAAGGCAAAAAAAATTGCAAAAGGTTATGAACATGGATTAGGTCAAAAAAGCCATCCACATCGACACAGAAGCGAAATATGTATGGTCATAATGTTTTGCTGTACATACGGTGTGATGAGTAAGTGTACTACAAGATGCTAAATCCTAATTAAACTCTTACTTCAGACGTATACCGGCGTCAAGCGACAAAATGAACGACGTATTATTGTAAAAAAGACCAACAATAGTGAGTAACAGCCGCAAACTCGTCCTTTTGCTTAAGAACGCTCTGCTACATGTAGAGAATAGTGAACGAATACACTCTTGCAACTCGGAAATTCTACCATACCCAGAGTATTTGCCAATCATTGCACTTTCTGATTGCCACTTATTTAGATGCAGCATGCAACATCAACACGGTTTGACCACGTTGTCACAAATATTTGTATTAAAAATTAAGGAAAACCTTTCTCGATAAATGTCGTTTTGAAGTGAAAAAAATATTAAAATACATCAAGCACCTAAAGCTAGAACCGAACAGAAAACAGATCGTTTATTTATATATATTTACCCCAAAATTTTCACTAATGGAGAGTCTTGCATGTGCTTTCATCGACACAAAGCGATTGAACTTTATCAATTAATTTAACTGAAGCTAACAACCATCACAGCAATTCCCAGGATATGGTTGTCGCAACAAAAGCACCACATCACAAAAAAAAGATACTAAAGCTGATTTTTAATTTTATTATTTTATTGAGACTATTTAAGAAGTTGTTTATCGATCGAACAATTGTGAAGTAAATATAGCTTTGTTAAAACGTTAAAAACACTAGGTTAGGTAAACGAAACCTTTCAAAAATTGCACCATAATAAATTATCAGAGATCAATAATATATTAACAACCAGAAACCCAAGAGTCAAACAATATACTGGAAAGAGTATATGTGTTCACTTAGTAGGCCACACTACCAAAATATCCCATAACGTTAACCTAGATACCCAATATGTAAAGCCATTGTAATGGATACACAATACGAAAAATGGAAAGGAGACGACATTTTCCATACGATAACCACCGGACATATGGTGTAGAGGTTTATTTGCTGAACTGGATATAACCAGAATTAATTACATAAATTAATTGTGTTGAGAGGTGAAACAACTTTTGAAATATTTGTTGTATATAGTAAAATTTCAAATCAGCCTATTTAATAAAAAGTAGTACAATAATAAAGGAACCGAATACAAAAATGAATCAAAGTAATCATCTACTATAACAAAAACCTTGTGAAGCGTTACAGAACATAATATAAAACAAAACAAAGCAATCCTAATGCGATCAGTTTAAAACCAGATTATATCAATACATGAAATTTCATTAGTAATTTAATAAGATTCTTATTGAACGAACCGACGATTTTCAGTTTACTAGATACGAGTTAACCGGATTTTTCCGAGGAAAACCGTAGGGCGCCACGAGACCGCTAATTAAATCAAAACTAACCTTTGATGACTGAAACAGACCTTCAACATCACAAACATTAACCGGCGCAAAGAACGCCTTCCATCAATATGTAATTTCACAAAGGCAAAGGTAGGCAAAGATCCATCCCCGGCAGAGTTCGACGCCCGCAGGCGACGCTCTTCTAAATATTAATCCGGGGAAAATTATTATTTCCCATTGACGGCGGTCGGTTTCTTTATTGTGTCATAATCGGGTCTGAACATCGTACAGCGATTATAGTTTCAGTGGATTCGCAGACGCGATTTTTGGTGGAAAGATTCATAACATATTTTCTATTGTTTTTTAGCAATTAATAAATTTAACAAAATCGCATTAGGAGACAGCTGATTAGACTAAATAAGTATTAAAAATATCCATTATACAAATTTAGAACTTTAATCTTTTAAAATTATTTACATCATACCTTTGATATGCTTTATATATAACTAAACTGCTTAAGCTAAAATTAAGAATACACTAATAGTTTAAACAAGTTCGTGCGGTTTGGTTCGCTTCAACTTCTGATTTCCTACGTATTGTCTGGTAGCTGTATTGCTCCCACGTTGCTGCCTTACAACTTTATTTCATGTTTAAGGTGAAATCTTCGATCGCTTCACGTATCCATTTGATTTCGAGGTTATCGTGCAGCTCTTCATTGGGTATGTAGCGATAAGCACTGGTAATTAATCATAGAAGTTTGTTTGGGGCGCGTTGATATACTACTTGGCTTAATGTTTTAACAACCCCATATTTGCACACTATAGGTCCAAATTGAGTTTATGTTTGACTAAACAAATCTTCTTGATTTTAGGTCAAGTTAAGATTATCTTCCCACTAACCAGTACAGTTGCTTGATTTTAATCTTCTAAGAGTCTAATATGCCCTGATTTTAGTTTAACATGATGTTTCCAATTTAAGGTGCCATCGAGATATATTACAGCGTATTTACCTGATTCTGCTTGAGGAATCAGGCATCCCTCAAATGATAAAATTGACAAAAGCTTCTACGAAGTAAAATATAATTCCGACACGTCTCCAATGCACGAAACTAAGTGAGAAGTATCACAAAGTAGCTTACTAGATTCACTTCTCTACCTAATTTTCGCAGCAGATATACCCACTCATGCTTATACAATTACAGCGACGTATGCAGATGAAAAGCAGATAGAAGCATGGCTCGAGCAATGGCGTATTAAAGCCAATACTGATAAGTTGTTTCAAAAAACCTTCACATTGAGGAGAAAAACGTATGCACCTCTGAAACTTTCTTTTACAGAGATTCCACAATCAGATGACGCTAAATACTTGGGTACGTATGTGGACCGACGCCTTACTTGGTGCAAACACAAATGGACTGCAAGCTCTGGAGTAGGTACATATCATCGAACGCAAGTCACAGTTGTCAGAGGCTAGTAGAATGACCACCTAAAAAGCTACACTGGAGCTTGTATGGACATATGGCAGTCAGATATGGAACAGATAATATCGACATAGAGAACTATGTTTACCTAGACAATTGCTAGAAAGGATGTATATCATATCTAACACAAATGTTCAAAGTTGTATCGCTTACAGGAATGAAAATCCATTCTCAAAAAATGGTTTATATGTATAAATTCCAGCTGATAAATAATAAATAAAGAATAAAATACACAAAAGATAATTAAAATAAAAATTGGTTTATAGTCCTGATAACTAGAACATAACAGAGATATTTTAAGTAGTAGTATATATAATGTTTTCATAAATATGTTACTAATAGACAACAAGCTTTTTCTCAATAACGAAATCTGGGAATATTGTTACAAATTCGATAAAAAATATTAAGGAGGTCAGAGTTTTAAAAACTTAATTTTTAATAAAAGAAAAAAAACACAATGTAATACATTAATAAAAAATAATTATATAATAATGTTATATTATTATTTGCGAAATTATGAAATATTGTTTAGTACAACAACTTATTGTTTCAGACAACAAAAACTACAAGAATAAATATTTTTTAAATAATTAAATAATTTGATACTAGAAAATTGGGAGGTTAAATCTGTTTTAAAATGTACGAAAGAATAACAAAGGAGCAACTGAAGACGAGTGAAATACATTTGTAACAGGCACAGAGACCCAGAATGCAAGTATATTATGATAAAATCTATTTCTTCTTTGAACTAAAATTAAATTAGTAACATTAATATACAGAAACAAATATTTTAATAAAAATTAATTCCTTAATAATATAAAATTTAAATGATAAATATTTTAAATATTGTACATAATTTGTATTTTAAATGAAAATAATATACAAATTTAATAACATGACTAATGCATATCTAAGGTATATTTAAATATAACTTTAATTTTATTTTAGGAAATTATGCTTGCTGCTAGATATATATACACTGAAGTTTTGTTGGGTTACGATTAAATAATGTTAATCCTAATCGAACAACACAAACCGAATAAAAGTATCGATTATGATAGTACTAGAAAGAAAACAAATTATGTAGACATTTCTTGTGTTCCTTTTTTGGTATGTTACGCTCACCATCACGCGCTAGTGCTAGGCGCCAGTTACAGCATAAATTAAGTTTGTGGTATTTTCGGAACGATAGCATTAATTATAATTTTCATAGACTATTACCATTCTAGTTTATGAATATTGTGAAGATGCTATACATACATCTGGTTCTTTATATTTGTTTCGAATTGAACCATTGTTTTTCATGTAATAGAATTTAAATATGATGACCATTCTAGTTTTGTAGTTCTATTCGGTTCTATTGAAGTTTTGTATGTGTCCTTTACACAGTTACGTAATTATATTTCCAAAATTATTTTATCCCTTATGAAGTAATCCCCTTTACATATAATGCATAATATCCTCAAAAAAATGTCCTCGCCTAGTGGTTAGTTAATCAGAAAATATTCAGAAATTCAACAGATCTTCATACACTCGATATATAACACTATCCCAAAATTATTTATTAGCAGACTAAACCATAATGAATTCGTAACTATTGATGACCAAGGCTACTATTATCATATTACTGCCATTAACCATATCTTGTATAACTTTATGTCATCCGTGTTTAAATAGCTAATCTGCCAAAGGAGTATACTGTGTAATATTTTGTCAATAGCTTAGACAGATTTATTATAATTTAACAGATATATTATTCAGCTTTTAATATGTATTAATCTATAACAATGTAAAATATAATACATTTTTTTAGTAGAAACATTATTTCTAATTTAAAACACGTAAGTTTTGCTCGAAATTATTAAAAATATAATTTTTATCCCATATAATATTTTTAAAAATCTAGAGGGAATATTTCATTATTTTTAAACATATAATATTAAATTTATGAAAAACTAATCCACTTTTTAGTAATTTTAAATAGCTAATGTTAAAAAAGTTCTCATATCTTTTAAATTAAACATTTCTATTATTTACTTTTATATCTAGTATGATTCAAAAATAAATCGGAATCCACATAAAACTAAGAAATAAAAATTCAGTTAACGAGCCAGATTTTTTATCAGACTTTTCATAGTAATAATGAATCTTAGGAGAGCATAGCCAGCCTGATAAAAAATCGCAGTGATTAAAAATCGCCGCAATATTGATTAATGGTAATAAATTAGTAACATAAGGAACTAACTGTATATATATATATATATATATATATATATATATATATATATATATATATATATATATATATATACAGTTAGTTCCTGTTCCTGTTATATATATATATATATATATATATATATATATATTTAAGAAGGTTTCTTTTTCCCTGATAGCTAAAAAGGGTTTCTAATGGATTAGGTTTGTTACAGTTAACTCGAACTAAAAATGGTCTAAGGGTCTCATATATCAGAAAAATAAGCTGGACAAAACTGTTTAATCACAGTGGTTGTAAAATGGTGGAATTTCTCTTGATATGATATATTAATATGTACAGTCGTAACGATGAAAGGTTTAATGAAAATTACTTGCTTATAGTTATTGGGGGCTAATATTATTGGTGGTTCCACCCAAGTTTTGCTTGAGAGTTCCTAGTTTTTTGTTGTTTTCTAACAAATCCGACTCCAAATAAATCAGGTTATTTAATTTAGATTTTATAATAAGTAAGTAGGGCAATAGGTAAGTACATAAAAGTTTTATCGTTGGATATGACTTTTTGGTTCCCATCCATCCTCACACCACTGGAAACCCAGGCGATTTAAATCCTTCTGTTAAGCCTGCAAGGCGTTCCTTGAGTCTGAGCAGACCAGTCACTCATAAGATTTACCCCTAAAGAAAATCTACAGTGCCTTCCAAGTGTAGCTACCAGTGAGTCTTTGAATATAATTATGAGCCAAGTGAGTTGATGAACTCTCTTGAAGAACTTGGAAACGTAATTATAAGTTAGTTGCTAAGTGTGATGAATAAATCCGGATTAAAGGGCATTTTGCTATATCTTTGGAGCAATTTATTTATGGGAAAGAGAGGGAAGATCCAAAATAGGAAATGATTGCAGATATTAGCCAATGACCTTGAGGAGTTTAGTCTGATGGAACAACACCTCAACATTTACTTAAATCACTAATATACTGCAATGAAATATTGTATATCATTCGCCTTAAACTCCAACATTTTCATTAATACATAATTACTATCATTGAAAAATATTTAAATTAAAATAATGTTTAGCTCTGAAGAGTAGTGTAAGGAAAATATTATTTTTTCCATGTAAAAACTAGTTCATGAAAGTACGATATGTTGAAATTTCCCTTTTTAGTATTAAATTATTCTTAAAATATGTAAAATTAAAATAACCTAATTGTCACTTAAATACATAAACATTTCCAAAATAATTGCAATGAAGCAATTAAAATGCAGACCCCTGAAAAACGCGCGCCACTGGCAACAGTCGTTGATTTCATAAAAAAGAAAGAAATCAAATAACCGAATTTGCCCTCGACGATTGAAGCTTTGTGCTTAATTCGATCATTTTATTGCGGCCTTTTGAGCGAGCCAGTAGCGCTGATTTTAGTTTTTAGCCTCTGATCTCGTTCTGGAATTGTCAGGAACAATGAACACTTTAACCTAGTTAAATGTGTAAATCATAAATATATGCAAATTGGGTTTGAAGGATCGATCGGCTTCAATTTCTAATATGTATTTATTAATACTTAACTAATTCTATTTAATTATCGATTATGTTTTAAATATATTAACATTTTTAGTGGTCGATGCAGAACAGTAATTTTGATAATTGTTTGTTCAAAATTACTAACAAAATATTGTTTTTATTAATAAAAATTAAGCCGATATTCGTATTAGGAATTGAAATATACTTATGGAACGGTTAAACTGTTACATTATTTATTGTCTCCAATCCTTGTTTTTTTTTGTATTTTTAGGGTCTCCTTTATATGAATTGTACTTAACTCCCAACTAGAGATGTCGGCCACAGAGAAAAATTTCGATATTTTAAAATATCGATATTTTTTTGTAGTATATATTGATAATTTTAATAAACCTTTATAACTAAATAAGAAAATAACTTAAATATTTATAATTAATTACCAATTTAAACAAAAAAATAATTAAATGGTTTTATAATGTTTAAGAAATATATTAAGTTTTTTTGAAAAAATATAGTCAAATATCGGCTTACAAAAATATCGATATATCGATCAAAAAACTATCGACCAATAATTAGTATCGATATTTCGATATTTTTTCGATATCCCTACTCTCAAATACGGTCCTTAACATAAACCGACTGGCGAGTGGCCAACTTTAAAGGCTTTAAAGACTTTTAGATTTTTCATTCTTGCTTTATGGAAAATCACAAACGAATATCTACAACCATGCCTCAATAGGATTCGAACCTGTAACTGTCGCAAGAATAGCACAACCGTGTTGCTTTTTTGACGACTGCGCCAACCAAGCTGCTTTCAACCTACGTAATCATTTTAGTCACATTACAAACAAATTGATATTAGATAAGTTATGTAAAGTTATGTATTGAAAAATTATTTTTTATAAACTAACTAATAAAATATATATGGTAAAAATAATTAGTGACAATTCTAATTAATTTGATCTGATATAAAACATCAGTTGAAAGACAACTTCAAAAGCACTTTACATGAAATATTTATATATGGAAATGTTTTTCAAATTTTAACAACTTCAAATTCCAATAGTTTATGGCTGAGAAATTGAGCTACTGCAATCTGCCTTAGGGCCTTACAGCTTGATCTTCTGCTCAATCTCAAATATTAACTCACAGCAACTTTAATCCGCCTTTAGTAGACTTACACCATGAACTGCTATGATTATGCCAGGAATACACGAACTAGGAGTGCTTTTCAATGAATGAATGTTTCATAATTCTAATAGTTTATAGCTACGCGCCTTTGAGTGCTTTCAATCCAACTTTTCTAATCTTACCGTTTCAGCCGATATATTTTTGCCTGAATTCCACTTAACTACACCAAGGGATGCTTCGAGTAACTACTGAATAATTACAGGTCCAACGTAAACTTGTCCTCTTGATAAGTAATTTGATATATATCTTGATAAGTAATTTGACTCTGGTTAACTGAGTGAATTTAAAACAGACCAGCCAAAAAGTCTTATTATAAAAACAAATGTTTAAGTTTATGGAAATAAATGGCACCTGACATCATAAATGATACTACTGGTACACTCCTATCCTAATGTATCCAACCAAACTGTAAAGCCAAATATATTTATTTCAATTACTCTCATGTCTTTTAACTATTCTAAATTGATATTAAAATGTTATGTTAATTAAAAATAAGGCATACTGGACATGATTTACAATGACGTTAAAAAAGAATAAAACCTATAAAAATAATTATGTTCATTTATCAACATAAGAAACAAAACATAACATAAGAATAGTTTTATTTTATATACTCTAGGTTACTTGAAAAACAAATCAATGAAACATAGTAACCCTGTTTCAGATAATACGTTTCTCTTATTTTACATTCCGTTTCCTCCGATTGCTTGCCAGCGAATGCCGAGCAGTCAATTAAAACCCCCATTTTTTACCGTAAAGAACCCCATTCAGGAATCTTAACGACCAGTCAGGCATCAATAGTCAACGACTAACAAAAGAATCCGTCGGGAAGAAATGCAAACACACCCGAAACGGTGTAATTCAATCAGTTCGGTTCGCAACTCGTATGGATATCGTCCCGGATTTGGCGCAGATCCGGGGGTAAAAACCCGATAACCTGGAGTGCGGATCGAGGCAGCGAGTCGGTACAACAAACTCATACTCGTTCGTCAAGCAGCGGAAAACGACAAATATATAGTAACATCTTTATGTTTGATTCGAAAATGATAAAGTTATGTTAAACTGTATAAAAATATACCGAATACTATTAGTGTAATAGGAATTATAATACAACAATATAATCAAATGAATGTAACTAATTTAATCACCATATACAGAGGACAAAATACTATGAACACAATGCAAATAACATGCAAGTACACATGCAGTAACAAGTCAATTGAAAAGTCCCCGGTCCGACACATAGATGGCGCTACTAGAATTAAATCCATATATTCTTTAGTTAGCCCTAACCAGCAAAAACTTGACTTGAAGCCGAATTTCCGGACACTGCCCAAGGAAAATCAACCAGCAAGGATTAGTATGCCCAAAAGAGGTTGCTACCGACGAAAACATTAAAAAAAGAAAGTTTGAAAAGAAGGTTTTGAAAGACCGTAAATTGAAAGTGAATGAAATAGCAGACACTCTAAAGATATCAACTGAATGTGTACACCATATCATTTACGAATATTTGGGTATGGGAAAGCTCTGTGCAAAGTGGCCCGAGAAAAACAACGACGAGTTGATGATTCGGAGCAGTGTTCAAGCGTAATGATCAAGCGTAATAAACCCGAATTTTTGCGTCGATATGTGACAATGGATGAAACATGGCTCCATGATTTCACTTCGAAGTACAATCGACAGTCATCCGAGTGGACTGCGCTCGATGAACCCGCTCCAAAGCGTGGGAAAACGCAACAGTCGGCTAGCAAGGTTATGGCGTCTAAATTTTGATATGCACATGGAATAATTTTCCTTGACTACCTTGAAAAAGGAAGGACCATCAACAGCGACTATCACATAGCGTTATTGGACCGTTTGAAGGACGAAATCGAACAAACGGCCGCATTTGAAGAAAAAGAAAGTGTGTTTCACCAAAACAATGCACCGTGTCACAAATCAGTGACAATGATGGCAAAAGTCCATGAATTGGTATTCGAATTGCTTCCTCATCCACCATATTTTCCAGGCCTGGCCCCCGCGAATATTTCCTGTTCTCAGATATCAAGAGAATGCTCGCTGAGAAGAAATTTTCGTCGAATCAAGAGGTGATCGACGAAACTGGGGCCTATTTTGAAGCAAAGGATAAATCATACTACAAAAATGGTATTTAAAAGTTGAAGGGCCGCTACATTCAGTCTTTGAAGGGATTTATGTTGAATAAAAAAAGTAATTTTGCCATAAAAATGTGTTTTACTATGGTAGGCCGGAGACTTTTCAAATTTCCTGTTAGTTTTTGTTCTCCTTGATGATTAGATCCTCCTAAAATACTAAGATTTCAATGTCTACGTATTTTGCTACAGCAGTAATGTTTGTAGTCAGAAAATTAGCAGCATAGGGTAGCAGATAACTGTCTTGCTGAACTGAATACAAAGATTAATATATCAATCACAATCTATCGGTAAGATAAGATTTTAGCAGCTGAACTTAAAGTTTTAAGATGTATCTTAGTTGTTTCAACATCCAATCTATTTTACAAATTTGCTAAAACTCAGATCTTTTCTGGAAGATGGTTTTTATAGAAGAAAGATAATAACTACCATAGGGGGATAGTTTTGCTTGGCCAAACTATTAAACTATTTCATTAACATTTAACTGGAATTAAACTATCGACTGTTTAGTTCACTATCCACTGTTTAGTAAGTGACTATTACTTACTATCGACTGGCCCACTGGTCTCTTTGGACTAGTTTTTAACGTTCTGGCTTTGCTGCTAGGACGAATTTACGCTTTGAATGAATTTATTAATTTATTTGGTTTAATCTTTTGTTTGTAATAGTATTGTAAATAACAATACATTAATACAGCAACATTTTGGAACTAATATTAGTGTAACAGATTAAAAAGAACAAAATTTTAAGTTATGTATAGTAAAATAAATTTGACTGCTTTTATATCATGTTGCCAACTTTTTTTTATTGACTTTTTCGATTTTTTAAGTTCCTCGGTGTTCAAACATTTTGAATCTTAAAACCTCTTTCGTTGAAGATTCAACGTATAATAAATTAAAATATTCCTGATTAACAATAAGTATAATTATTATTGTATTTAAGAAGGATGCGATGATTAAACAGCTGATGAGCATAATTCAAAATTAAACTGTTCTTTTGAGCCTAATCGAATCCAGCAATTGTATTTTTCATTTTCTTTCCAAGACATCCCGGTCTCATTTATGGCACGGTTGAAAAGAAAACTAGTAAGCAAAACGTTGTAATGAAATATACGAATTACTTTAATCATATTGTATCAATGTCAAACAATACGATGAAATATATTTAGGATCTTTATTCCATTCCATTCTTTACACTGTTAGTTGCCAATTGAAAAGTATTTAAATCGAATTGATATATGCAGCACAAAGAATCAAACTATTATCTCCGTCCTTTCCTGTCTTAAAATTAATACGAGAACGAATTCATATATCTTCATCTATTATCACAAACATAAAAACAATTGAAGCGTACATACGACTGAAATAGTAATTACTATTTTCAATCGGTAGGTTTTTGACTATCGACTAGTTCGACTACATTTAACCCTTCTTGAATACAAGCATTGACAACGAAACTTTATTTTATTTGTTTTGAATGAATATTTACACATTTAAGAAAATATTTTACAACACTGTCGCTATGTACACACATATACAATTAGTAATTAAAATATCCACCTTGTATGCATTCTTCAGAACCATGCACTGGCCATCTTTCTCCGCCACTGGAGCGGCCGTCATGGCCCGGTCGTCTCGCTCCTTAACAGCCTTCAGTCTAAAAGCATGCACGCGATATATGGAGGGACATTACGTCAGGGGGAACAGATGTATAAAATAAATATCCGCGCTGTATGCGCCCCGACGAGAGCCATGATTCCGGAATGGCATAAATCAGGGCAGCGGGTTGCCGCCAGGGGGCGCTGGCCGCCACCCCCGCTCCTTCCTCACTGTTTCAAGGAAAAGGCGATTTTCCTTCGATACGCGAACGATTTATTGAATGAGAGGTGTGTTTGGGTGCATTTAAGGTCTGGGATGGAAAACGTTCGAAACAAAATTATCTTTCTCGTGAGAACGCTATATTTATTTATTTTAAGCTGACGCTAAGAGCAGTTTTCCATCCGGTGGGGTAAATAAATTTCTTGTATGAATATTAGGGACATCAAATTGGTTTAAAATAATAAATGGTATTGTCTAGATAGTAATGGACTTATAGACAGCTCCTCTTACAATGTGAGTGGTGGTTGTTTGATAAAATCGTCACATTTATCATATCAATCACTATCACAAACACTTACCAGGACAAAATTCTAATTCGCGAATATTTTAACCTTAGACGAGTCTTGTAGCCTATTATAATTTATCATTAATAAAAATTAGGGTATATATAATATACGATATTTTACAATATCAAATAATTTAATCTAATTTTGAGTAACATATATTATTCATCACCACTAATAGTTGATCTATTATGTACAATTATATATATATATATATATATATATATATATATATATATATATATATATTTCTAAGGAAATGTTTTGCATGATCCATTCAAGGCTGGCTCTGAGACCACTTTTTTGATTGGTTCATTTGAATAGGCCTACAGAGGCATTTGATTGGCTCATTTCTATAACGCGATTGTTTGTTTCAGTTAGATTACGACGCCATTTTTGTGTGTTTGACATAAAATTATTTACAGGAGGAATCATGAAAATATTATACACAGTTTAAACACAAAATGTATCCAAATGTGGCGATGGCAAAGTGATATTGACGGTAAATGTGATTATACTACATGAAAAGATACTGCTTAAAAAGTTGTTTGTAAAGTGCCATCAATTAAGAACCTAATTATTTTGAATGGGTTCATTTGCTTGACATACATGTATATTGGTTAAAATACTTATAATTAATATTTTGGCTTAAACCTTGGTAACCAAGATAACCTTTTCAACAAGGATATTAATAAAATACATTAATACAAAATAATATAATACAATTTGTATACCAAAAAGATGAGCTTGATTTTATAGACAAGAGGTTATCATGCCTGTTTTATTACATTGTTAATAATAGATGCTTAAGCTGACATTTTAAATCCTCGATTTTACAATAATAACACCACAGCAACAATTTTAATATATATATCATACATTTTAATTTTTTGTTGCGAAGTATTACTTTCTGGTATGTTTTCTCCATTCTGATGTATATTGAACTGTTTTAATTATCCGTTCCATAATTTTCAATAATTTCAATAATTTTCGCAAAATATTACATATAGCTCTTAAGCTTCATGCCAGTAGAATAAAATGACATATGTGTCAAATGATAATATTGAATCATTTGTTAGAAAACCCGTTAATGACTTTCTGTTATACCTAGTAGGTGAGACAGAGGGTCAGTCGAAAGAACAACAGAGTTCTAAACCATATCATATACTTTTAGGGAAGAGAAAAGAATAAGAAAAAGATACATCGTATCACAGATCAAATATCAGTCACATTGACATTGACAATGTTTGACAACTATTGCTATACATTAACATTATTTTCAGGTTCTCGGATAAAAATATGGTGTTGTTTCGATTTATTGTTTCATTTCTGTTTTGTTTTTTTCTGGACTTGTCATGATATCCTGCTAGATCTTGCTTGTAGTTGCATCGGGAACCTCTGCCCCCGCGTCCCATTTATCGACGCCGATACCGGCAACAACGCGAACGGCTGGAAAAACTTCGGCTGTAAATAATTCGACATCGGTCGACAGTAAATTACGTCAGCGTCAGTGACACGACGCCGACATGCGACATGTCGAAAAACACGGCGTGTCCGTGGCAGACCGGTGCGCGACCGTGATGGACAGCCCGGGACGGGACTATTACCGGTCGGTGGCCGTCTGTTCGGCCGGACGGGACGTTTTTTCACATCGTCATCGACATACAACACTGTATCGTTTTAATTTTTGATTATCCGCGCTTTTCCTTTACTGACATCTACAAATCAAGTCAAATTTTCACAAAAAAAATGCAACTGCATTTTAACTAAATATATTTTTCCAAAATGATATCGATCGTTCTCGCAAGTTCTCGCTAACGTATTAAATACGCAGAAAATCACTCATTATACATTAAGGCTTTGGTGTAATTAAGAGAAACATTTTTTATTCAATATTTTTCATAGTTTTATTATGATATTTTTTAAACATTTATTTTTGGTTGAGTTGGATAAACTTCATTGGCTGCTCTCCACTAAAATGACATAATAGTTTTTATTCAAAAAACTGATGCAACAAAACTGCTCCAAACTGCTGTCAGTCGTCGATACCAAATTTGTTGTTATTGGTTAGGTGGTTTGGTTTTTGGTGGCATCAACTTGGTCAATACCTTCTAATAACTTTAAATATGATTCCGATTTTATTCGACTGGAATAAACGGTATCTGCCTAATGGGCCTGTACTACCTTTAAATTTAGCATGCCACTTAAAAATTTCTGCAGAGATTAGGTCTGCAGAAATTCCATTTTCCGTATCAAATTACTCTCTGGTTTCAACATTAATTTTCCAATAAAAAATAATGCTTAAAAATCATTTTTCTTAAACTTACTCTTAATACATTTTACATTATACAAAGTTGTAATACATTCACATAATAATCCATATCTGGGACTTCCTTCATGTCTAGTCCTAGCTGAGCTTTGCGAACAGTTTTTGTTTTAAAGATATTTCAGAATCAGATGGAATCAAGCTCATTCCACAATTCGGAATCACATTTAACAATTCCTCTCGTCATATAGTAATAAAATTCAAATTTTTGTACAAAATATCGTAAATTAAATCAAAACAATTAAATCGTCAAAAAATTGTAGCGAAATATGCATGGCTATATAGTGTTGTTGCACTGTAAGGTATAGTGATTATATATACATAGGTGTTAATGGACAAATTCAACGATATATTGTTGCAGAAATATCAATCCAACTCTCAATTACATGATAAACCTCATCCACGCGTAGCAAGGATTTGAAAGGACACAATTGCAATCTAAAGGGAAAGTACCGCATCCAGGGTACTCACCAGGCATAACATGTTCTAGTGATAACTTGTATATCAAATCGGTAGACAATGGCTTGGTTTGAATTATGTGAAGCTGAAGAACTGCGAAAGTGTTACTAGAAATACGAGCAAAATTGTACAGAATAATGGAAAATATCTTGATCAATATATATGATGCCAATTTTCTGAGTGGATGTCTTTTGGAAATGATCAGAAACATCTGGTATATAACTTTAAATATTTATTGAATTATTTAGTCTTCATGCTTTCTTTTCGGTCTCTCGACCATCCAAAGATATACACCTCGAACTCTAAGAGCAGCTGAATATAACAATCATATTCAAACAATCACAAAATAAAGATAATTTTCTAGCGCAAACGTTCCATTACTGAAATCAATTTATTTACTTATCGAAAAAGTTCCCATCCCGTAATAAAAGTTATAATTTCAGACTTTATCTCGATCGCCAAATACAACAAACCACTTCGAAAGGTACTACCAATCTCAATTAAAATCCTTATATATTGGGTTATGGTACGTTCTGTATTTCTATAAGATTTACAAGTATGTTCTCGATCCCTCAAACATACCAAGATAAAATAATGTTCAAAAATAATATATAAAGGGTGATTCTGAATACCCCATGGTATATCTTAAACAACCAAATACATCGAAAAACAGTGGTATCATTAGTTTCTGAATTCACAAACTCAAGCATCGAATGCAAAGGGAACTTATAGCATCAATAATACATTAATTCCCTCCATTGCGACTCTGCTACCATAGTCATGTTGTACTATTGTGCAACAATATACCGAATTGTAATTCCCGAGTCATCGAGTTCAGAAATTAAAAAACGCCGTGACCCATTCTTTGGTCTCGATTTCAAATAGTAATATTATTCATTGCCAAATACCGATGCAAAAAAATACAAAACGAATTATAAATTCCATAAAAATATAATTATATATATTTTGCTTTCACTACGTTTTCATTGAAATGTCATTTCAGTACCGTTGGTACTATAGTAATATATAAGAAGTGTTTATAACATTTGTAAATCTGATATTAGAACAGAATAAGTCTATGAAAAAAATTGAATTGTCGAAGCCCATCAAACAACTTTATGGTGATGCTGGATCATCATATCCCAACTGTTGATTTTGAGTTTTTGTTTTTGTGTGTATTGTAAGAATACTCAAATAGCTTTGCAGCTGATGAATCAGCTATTACGCATAATGAGAAAGATCCAAAAGGGGGGGAAATGTGGGCTATCAAACAACTATTTCCATTTCGAATAATTTGAACATTGGAGTTTTTTATTTCAAGACAAAAATTAATACTTTTCTGGGCTGTATTGTCGAATTGGCGATGAAAAATAGGCCTAGTATTCTATTAGGACAGTCCCAAGTGCCAAGGCTTCCAAAGAACCATCCGTCGAAACCGAACGCTAGGCTATAAAATATTGATGTGCATATGGTGGGATCAACAAGGCCTAGTAAGTTACGGGCTACTAAAACGGAATGGAACTGTTACTGGCTATCGACATCAATTAGATATATTTAGTATCGCCATGTTGATAGAAAGATGGGAAAAATTACATAAAATCGCTAACTTGATGAGAGATCTGATGATCTCTGCTTGTAATAGTAATACAATTACTAATACTACTCCTTTACTTAACAAAGAGTGAGATAAGGAATAAAATTAATCATCAGATTATTCACGAGGCACTACATAATTATTTCAATTGATGTAAGAAAATTCCACTTCTTTTTAAAGCAATGAAATCTAGCTGAATAATAGAATTACATACCACAAGGACAAATTTATAAATTTGTTTTATTTTCCTTAGGATTTTCATATATCTTACACTATTAAGGATATCAAAATTTGGTACGTCGCTTAATTTACCAGACAAAAATATTTGAAAATAACAAGAAAAGCGACGAAATAGAGACAATTAATAATACAACAAAGAATTATTTATTAAAATAATAATTTAAATACATAAATAATAATTAAATTTTAAGTGCAAGAATAAATTAATTAACAGTGTATCTAAAAATCTGACGAGCATTCTGTTAATAAAACAATCGATTAAAGGCATTATGAAAACGTAACAAGAAAGGTAAAATCGATATTGATCTCGCCGCAATCTAAACCCATTAACAGACCATCGCAGACCGCAAGGAAACCACCGTCGACTATGCCGACGTCTCTTCGCGTCAGCGGGACGCTAACGACGCTCATTGCTCACTCACTCACCGCCTTTATTAGGCCGTGGCGGGACTGATGGACAGCATCCATCAGAGCCGGCCCGTTGACAGGCCCGATTGATTCTGGAAGCTACTGGAATTCCCGCTATTTATGGCGACACCATTAATAACTACCGTGAAAAATCATCATATTAAGGCTTTTTTCCATTACAGACATTTGCCCTCCGATTGCCAGCTACCTGACTCGATTCGAAGGATGCTGTCGGAGAGATGAATTATCATTCATCACTCTGTCGGCGCGGGGTGTCTTAGAAGAGTCTTCTTTTTTTTCGTGAAACACCGATACCGATTGTTTACGCTAGTATTTCATTCAGTACTTTTTTTCAGATCCCTCTAAGTTTATTTTCAGCTGAAGCAGTTATTTAATTTTAAATATTTTCTTTAATATAAATAACATTCAATAAGTCAGCGTACTTTAAAAAACTCCAAATGCTCCAGTTTCCAGCATGTTCTGTCATTATTGGTCTCGCACGATGCGATGTTTCAAAGTAAAGGTTACGTTGAATGTTTAAGCTTCAATAAGCTCGTTCTCGCGTTGTGCCCAAATAGCTTGCAATGTGCAATTTACAGGTTCAGGGCCCTCAGAGCTCTCAAAGTTCACATAAGCCCTAGTTAAGCATTAGAAGTACTTTATTTTCTAAAAAACTATACAACTATATACCATTCCAAAAATTTTCTAATTTATCCAATATTAGAAATTATTTGCAAGCCCAAAATAAATACCGTAAAGCATAAATATCTGGTATCATATCTATATGTTACAAGAAGTATGTGACCAAAGTTTTATGTTTATGTTCAATTTGGACATCAAGTAACAGGTGGCGCTAGCATTTTGATTACACGCCATCTTGGTTATGTGTAGACGATAATTTTATTATAGATAAATATATGCCACAAGAACGAACAGAAATAGTGACAATATTTATTGAAAATAATGGTTCCATTATTGCCACTCAGCGGAAATTGCGTCAAAAGTATCTTAATCATCCAGTGCCTCACAAAACCACAATTTATCGTTTGTATGCGGATTTTCGACAGTACGGTATGACAGCAGAGAGGCCTCGTTCTGGAAGACAACGGACGTCTCGTAATGCTGAAAATGTGGCTCATGTGCGCGATAGTGTTGTAGTCGCCAGAAACATCAATTCGGAGACGTTGTTTCCAGCCACACAGTTCTGCACGCAGTTTAGGGCGAATTTTGAAAAGTGATATTAAAATATTCCGGTACAAAATTCATTTAGGCCAAAAATAGCTACCGAGGGATCCTGATCAACAAGTTGAGTACAGTAACGCAATCCTAAGACTGTCTGGTGAAATTAAAGATTTTTCATCTAAATTGATAATGAGCGATAAAGCATATTTTCTTCTCAGTGGCTACGTTAATAAACAGTCGGTTTTGGTAAATACAGAATCATCAACTAATTCATGAAATATCGTTGCATCCACTTAAAACAACTCTATGGTGTGGCATTCATGATGGAATCATAATTGGTCTGTATCTTTTTGAAAATGACCAAGGTGGTGCAGTTACTATTGCTGCTGAACGGTACCAAAACATGATTCGAAATTTTCTTGTGAAATGGAAGAGCAAGGACTAGAGGACATGTGATTTCAGCAAAATGAGACGATAGCGCACACAGCTCGTTCAACAATTTTCTAATTTCACGAAGTGGCGACTTTTCTTATGGGGGTTTCTAAAATAAAAATTTTATGTGAATAAGCCCCAAACGATTCAACATCTTAAAGGCAATATTCGTTACGAAATTGAAGAAATTCAGCCTCAGATGTTGCAGGATGTTATGAAAAATGCCTTAAAAAGAGTTGAAAGTTGCATAGCGAATCGCGGTCACGATTTAGCTGATATAATTTCAATCACAACGGAATTGTGAATTTAATTTAGAATTTAATATGTTTAATAATATTTAAAACATCTTTCAGAACAGTTGAGAGAATACAGAAATGTACATAATTAAACATATCACCATCACTTTTCACCGAGTCTTACTATTTTTTGAACACTGTAGTAAATATTAGCTTAATAATAAAGCTATAAATAAATTAAAGTCATAAATATATTTTATATATAAATAAAGCATGTATAAAATGTTACATAATTTTTACATTTGTTATATTAATTATAAAATCTAACTGTATTATATTAAAACAAATATTTAGCTCGTGTTTTAAGCTTTGAACAGATGAAATGTTTCAATTTTTTTTCTATAAAAAGGGGAATTAGTGCTAATTTTACTATTATCACGAATTTACTGTTGAAATTACACAAACGCATCGGTGAAGTTATTGAACACATGAAATGATGTACAAAAGCCATTCGAATGCACAATACCTTTTTGGACTTTATGCCATTAGCGTTGTGTAAATCAGTAACTCACCTGTTAATTATTTAATTTTCTTTGTTTTGCTTTTGAAACGGATATTCTTCCTGAACCAGTGGTTCAAATTAAATTAATACATTTAATGTTGTATATTATAATTTTTAAATACAATCCATATTGTTAATTATTTAATTAATATGTTGTACGAGCATTCACTGCCTTTTCAATTTTGAATTCTAATTAATAGAATAAACGCAGAATTATTTTTGTATTTAGATTTATTTTATTATATAATGATGCAAACTAAATAATTTAAATGTTAACAAAACGATAGATCTGGGATACATGTATGTACTGGGTCGATATTTTTAGTTTTGTTTTTGTATTTCAATATTAATCATTATTTTTAAATCAATTTCGCCACAGATTTAGCAACACTTTTGCACATCTACTTATTATATTGAAATAGAACTATAATAAATTGTAATATATAATTCTATCATTGTAATATTTTAAGAATCTTTATTGATTGACTCTCAAATTAAACTGATGCTTCAAGATTTTCCAATTATATGAGTGCTTTAAAAAGGCTATTTCTTTTTAATTATAAGGCCTATAAATTAATTTTATAGTATATACAACACATGGTTTAAATGTGTATTAAATCGCATCGGGTACATTTATAGCATATTGAAGCCTCACTTAGAGGCTACACTTTTCAGTATCTGTCATTTAGTCGAAGTTCAAACAAAAAATGTTGGAACTGCATCGAAAATATTTCGATTTGTAACAAAAAAGTCGCATTTGTGGCAAGATTTACTTTTTATTTCAATTTGAAGAGATATACGACTGAAGGTAATCGAACGAAGTGTGAAGCGTTTGGCAACCTTTACCGGTATTCAGGTTTTAAATGTGCTGATTTTGACATTGAAGACAAAGACCCTTTTGGGCAGCCAAACAATTTTGAAGACCAGGATTTGATGGTGTTACTCGATAAAATCAATGAGGATCACTATTGACTACTATTGATGCGTTCGAGCCGAACACTGTATGAAAAAACGGTCGGGACACGAGAAGAGACACGAGAATGTGAAAAACTGGTGAAAAGCTGGGAACCACTGGAAAGCTGGGCTACCCCACCCGCCCTATTCTCTAGATCTTGCCCCTTCTGATCGCTACTTGTTCCGACGTATGAGTTGTGACCTATGTGAGTAGCGATTTATTTCTTGTTACGATACGACCAAAAGTGAAATACCCGACAAGGAACATGATCCCAATCACGCCAGTAACCAGGCTGGGTAAGACCGGATGTCTTCTGGTATGATATCCAAGATAAACACTAGGTCCAGTCCAGATAAACCCTAGATGGCAAATCGGAGACCCTAAATATAAATAAAAAAATAAAAATTTCCGTTTTATGGGAATCTTATTTCTACGCTCTTTGTACGTCGCATGTTCTAAGAACAGTCAAATAAAACCATTTGACTTCACAACTGCTGGTTAATATACAAAAAAAACCCAAGTACTCCGGTGTAGAAACCAATTAATTGGTTGGAAATTTTCCATTCCGTACATACAAAAAGTTTCATGATTAGCATCCCGCAAACAAAGTGAAGTGAAAGGAAACGTAAAAAAGAAAGACATTTTAGTAGACTACAGAGCAAACATCCCAAAAACCATTCAGTTCCTAATCCGTTTCAAATACCAAGACTGGTACATCTGCTTCTACAAAAACCAAATTACGTAAAAATACTATAAGTATTCTTTCCTGGAAAGCATGTTCAATATGATGCAAAAGAAGATCTCATGCACGTACTAATGTCACGCAACATCGATGTGGCAGTCAAACGGGAAAAAATGTTTAAGTCATCACTCCACTTCTCAGTTTCCAATTACAAACACCACCGGTACGATCGCTCTGTAGGTATTGGACCCACAATGATTCAACGCATCAAAACTAATATAAAAATGTATCTGCCTTCATCACAAGTCTGCATCAACCTCGAAGCAACTTCGATAATACAACTCACTGACAGGCCAATTCAAGTTATCGATGTAAGAATTCTGTAGAGTAGACTACTACAAACTAATAGATGCAGCTCCTCCCAGCAACACTTCCAGCAAGCTTCTGACGCATCTTTCCTAACCACTAAATTCTAATTCCTAATAATAGGTTAAAATGATCCATTACAACACTACTATTACAATGTATTATTACACAATATGCTACAGAACATCCTATTAATCGGTGTTCTGTTATAGTAAGAAATACATTTTCTTAGTTTGCCGGAAATTAAATTAATAAACGCCCTTCACCAGCATTTCGAATTTTTTATCACAATCCCGGCTCCATTCGGTATTTTGCACACTACAAGACAGAGCAAGGCCCACAAATAAATAATGAGAATGCTTAAAATGCAATAAATTGAATGCTTCATTTGTTATCACATACCGATGAAATAAATAATTATATAGTTTATGTATTATTATATATTACTATGTAATAGAAAATGACATATAAAAATAATCAAAAGCAGTAATGATATATTTATCATATACAAAATATAAAAGATATAGCGTATTCTCCGCATAACACAAAAGCCTTTACATTTTCTTGCGGCTGTTCTTTTCCTTTTGTCGTCCGTTACGATAGACCAAAATAAAACAATGTGCAATTGTAGCACCGATCTGGTAAGAAAAGTTCTTTTTTATCGAGGGAATAATGTATGTTCCAGTTTCTCGGCGGCGTTATCGCGCCAAATATATATCAAAATCGTTTTTCTGAAGCGCGATCTTTTTTTCATAAGCCCAGATAGCTTCGGACCCATATTCCGGACGTGCCATTTGGCCGGATCGCACTCTCCATTTACACACAATTTAGCGCGGCCGACATAAATCAGTACGACGAGTCGATCCATCAGACCGACCATTGTACGTTGCCACGTTTCATCCTTTGGCCGATCGACGGCGATTTTTCACGCGTCCAGCCGTCGCTTTCCCGACGCATTGTGTTGCGATCCCGTCGTTTTTGACGAAAATGACCATTTAAAAGCCTCCCTTGGACAGTAAGCGATACTGCCATGTATCCAAGCTATTTAGAGAAATATCATCGGTCAGAAAAACCAGCAGGAACTTTTAAATATATGAGGAAGCAAACTTACGTTACTTTATACGTTGTATAAAAAAAACATAACATCAACAAAGTAACATACCATATTTTTAATATTACAGACTTAAGCATTTATATACAATAGCAAAATATTTCTTCAATTTTGCTTATATAAGATTGATTTATTTTCGCAACAACCTATGTTTCTGTGTTGGGGAAAATGTAATTTCGGTTTTTGTATGATTTTCAAAGCAAATTTAATAACATAGATTTCATACAGAAATCATGACATGTCTTAATCGAAGACATTTTACCACTTTTCCGGTAAAACCAACTGCGAGTGAAAAAATGAGCCAAGCTGTTTTCGAAAGCTTCTTTTCAAGTTAGCTTTACACCATTGAGACAGTTTTACAGACACTAAAACAAATGGTAGTCAGACGGAGCAAGATGCGGACTAATTTTTTTAATACGATACTCTTTTAGGGTTTCCGTGAATGGGGGTAAAACGAAATGAAATAGTGGTGTTTACATTATGTGACCGTTATTTATTGAAGTAATAAAAATGTGGAAAATACAAAATAGATAAAATGGCTGGCAGCGGTGTTACCTGATGACGAGGCTTGGGCAGTCGATGGTGGTACGTCTAAACCAAACGATGGTTGGTAACTGAATCATTGAAAATACCCTTCAATAACATCCCAGATAAACGTCTCGGGGTTGCCAGCTATTCGTTATCGGGTTAAAGTTGGCGCTGCTGGCACTCCGCCCGTGTTCAACATCTGGGATTATATTTTTGGGTATTTTGTAGACCGTTATTCCACTATGTAAAATTCGACAGGCCTCAAGGTCGCTACACTCTATAATGACTCTTCAACTAGCAAATACAATTATTCTCTTAAACCACGAATTGGTAGTTTGATCGTAAAATATATAATTTACAGCATCCATAGGATATTAAGAAATATATTTGCCGGCTTGGTTGACGCAGTTGTCAAGGTGATAGGATAGTCCTCCTACAGTTGCGTTAGTAGCGGGTTCAAATGTTGCTACCATATCCTAGGTCGCAGTTTTATGTTTGTAATTATTTATAATTGTGATTGTCCATAAAGGAAGAGTACAAAATCCGACTAGGAAAATGCTCCCAATCACGCCAGTCTGGGATTTCTAAGTTGGTTACTCGGCAGTTGGTAGTGTAAATGTCGAGGACCATGGTTCGGAGTCCACGTTAAGCTGTAGGTCTAGTTGATACGAAGGAGACTTTAAAATATAACAAAAAAGAGACAGATACTACTCAATTATGAAGAAGTACTACAATTAATAAGTTGCATATTACTGGAAAATTAAAATGGCATTAATCACTTTGTTTAATTCTAATGTAATTCCCTTCATCTCTATTTTAATATGCTTCCAATGTTAAGACTTATTTTGATTTATAAATTAATTGAAAAGCAGATATTTATTATTTTATTGAATTGTTTCATTTATCATTTTTATTACTATTACTAGTTAATTTCAACAGAATTTTTCTTTTCTGTCTTTTCTGAGTTCTGTCTTTTCTCATTGACTTTTATTCGCCCTTTGAAGGTTCTGTTTTATATTTTTATTGTTAGTTGCACACAGCAGATAATTGACTGTTTCCTCCCTTTTGTCACGTTTTAATCGTTTATGCTAAAATTTATGAACTTGTATTGTTGCATGTAAATTCAATACGCTCTGTTTTTTCTCATTGACTTTTATTCTCCCTCTCTATGTCCATATTTTATCGATCGTAAAAATCAGATAAATAATTAAAACAAAACCATCACATCACAGGAGCCTACACCAAATTCAAAATAGTAAAATATTTATTTAAAAATCTAGTATGTCATATGGAAATTAATTCCTTTTTGGGGAATCGTACTCAACAAAGGATTAATTATTTTTTCTTAAGGAATGTTAATTCGAAATGTAAGTTGTTAAAATAAAATGTAATAAACTCTTTTATTATTTCTATAATTTTATTTATATATATTTCAATGGATGTAAAACGAGCAAATCATAAAATTAATATATTGAATAATCAACTATAGAAGCAAAGAGCAATCTATACAGTATAACAAAAGTTATAGTACAATAAATCAAAAATATTGCGTTGGGCAATAATCAATTTCTAGTAAATGAATTATGCTCTCTTCATATCAAGTAAGTTTTGGATTGTTAAATTTCATTGAAGAAATAACATGCGGAAATATGCGGCTTTAAAATAATCTATTTGAAAAAATTATAAACAACCAATACTTAAAACAAAAAAATCTTATTATATTGTTGAACATAAATAGGTAATATCACCATAATATTTTTAAAAGGATGCCATGGTATATATGACAATTCAAGAGGGTAATACCAAGTTTCAAATAAGAGGAAAGATTATTGTTATATCCATCGATTATAGAATGTTAGTACTAGCCTAACAGCAGGTCCTCAAACCAATTCCAATTTTGAAATTATAATCACCATCAAATATACCGGAAATAAAATGTACCCTTTTGATATATCCAGAATTATTATCTTTAAAAAGAGTAATGTAAATGAAGAAAGTTATATACTAAACGGGACTAAAAAGGATAGAAATATCCAACTTTTGGAGTCCTTGCAGTTTTCATCAATAAAAACGTAAAAAGATATGTTCGGATTTGAAGTATCTCAAAAGGAATCTTGACGGAAAACTTCGTTAAAAGGAACATGTAAAAAAGAAAAGAGAAGAATTAAAGAGTTAAACTATAGGAAATATATATTGGTTAATTGGAAGAAAATCACAATTATCAGTTCATAATAAATTTCTATTATGCAAGCTAGTATAGAAACCCATATAGATACACGAAAATCAATTATAGGGATGTTCCGCAAAAACTAATATAAATACAAGTGTTCCAGAACAGAGTCCTGGGAAGTAAAGCCCTGTAGTATGGCCCGCAACCACTAGTAACAATGTAATAAATAAATTTTAAAAAATTATACCCAAAATAATCAGAAATCAATTAATTAAAATGTACTCAATATAAGTTCGCGGAGCATAATCAATTCGTTAAAAGTAACTAATAAACTAAAAATTCGACAAAATTTTAATATTTCGTCTTTCGTAAGAACCAAAAAATAATATTCCATGGAGATAAAGCTACTATAATAGATACAGTTAAAATAAGTATCACTAATATTGGTAAATTGATATATGAATTAATTTTTTAAAATATATTTTAAAGCCTCCTTTTACCAACTAGAAGTTAATCTGGACTGGATCTACAGTTTAACGTGGGCTCCAAATGACGGTCCTCAGCATTAACCCTACCGACTGGTGAGTGACCAACTTTAGAAATCATCCTAGAAGACATCCGGTCTTACGCAGCCTGGTTACTGGCGTGACTGGGATTATTTTCCTTGTCGGATTTTACACTCTTGCCAAGGACAATAACAAATTCTAAACTATAACAAACATACATTTACGACCATGCCCCAGCAGGACTCGAACCCGCTGCTATCGCAATATCAAATAATCATTATCAATCAAAATAATATTAACTTTTCCTCTTGTGAAGAGTAGAATTTCCATTAATTATAAACCAGCAGTAATCTGCTAATATTTTAGCATTTCATCTTCCTTGATAACGCTCTTCTCTCTGTTTTATATCCTGGTATGCACCTTATTCGTCACTCACTATACCAAGATTTAAGGCGAAAAATAAAACTGAGAATGTAAGAAATGTATTTTAAAGACATTCCATCATTTCAAATTCTTTTAACACGTCATTCACTAAAAACTCGGCATTTTCTACTTTAAATTGCTTAAAATCCTTGAATTACTTTCTTTAGAAATAATCAAGCCCTTTCGCTGTAAGATTTTCATTGAATTCATTGATTTTTATAAGTTTTCTTATTTGTATGCCTATAAAAATAACGTCTTTTAATTTGGCACCACTTAATTTAGAGAAAACGGTTTTCAAATACAAATATTCTTTACGATTCTTATCCATAGCCTTGACAAAATGTTTGATTAAACCGTGTTTTCTATTTAAGGGTGGAAGAACCACATGTTTTCTGGAAAAAGAGGTTCATATATAACGTATGATTTACCACAAATAAAGTCAGTTGTTTTTGGCGAATATTTAACTTCATAGCTGTCCCACAAACAGAGAAAACAACAATATTTCGAAAAACCTCCCTATAGTCCAAGCAATATAGCAACAACTTTTAAATAACAAACACTTTTCAGTTGTACTCTCTGTATTTGATTAAATCTAATATTAGTTTCACGTTTTCATACGACTCTTTCAAAAACAGTGAATGTGCAATAGGTATGGAAGGATATCGGCTGACACAATGGAGTAATACAGCTTTTAAGCGTAAATAGTATTCACACCATTACTAAGGAACGTGACGTATTAGATCACCATATCAATAGACAGTATTTTCAACAATGGAATAAGGAATTCCAAATACATAATCTTATTTATGTGAGAAAAATCGTGTCACATAATGTTATTAGTCTAGAGCATAATTGTCGTAACTGTAATAGATGCAAAATAAAACCTCTCAAACGATACGGTATAGTCAAAATTAAAGTAGAGAATTTTCCTAGAAGCCACGTGTTGGCCGTGAATCAATCAGACGTCCCGCGAGCCCCCGAGGATCAAAGAGGGACTGGCGACGAGACGAGGTCCCGCAGGAGCGACTCTGACGGATGTGCCGTCTTTGCCACTGCAGATTTACGACTGGGCCGGATTAGGACCGCACGAAAATAATTCACAATTAATATTTCCGCGGCCGTATTTCTCGTTTAATGGTCCGAAGTGCGGTGATAGATAGAGAAAATTATTATTTATCGTCCAGGATTTGACGAGCGAGCCATCATAAAACACTCGAGGCTTTGGTCCGAAATCTTCCAGACGCTGCCGTTTGATCAATGGATGAAAGCCGGTTTGTTGCTAGGTGGCGGCAATAAACGATAATATTCCCGAAATAAATGTGCATTTCAATAGAAATTTGTTAAATTCCAAACTAAAATTAAGTGGTTATTAATAGATGTTTACTCTCAATATTTTAAAAATATAATTATTATTTCACATGACATTCTCGCAATTACTGATAATTTTCTAATATTAATCTACTTTAATTTTTTTATTTCGCTCTTATGAATTATTTGGTTTGAAATTCACTAATGAAAAAGGGAAGAAGCTTTTCAAATCAATATCAAAAATCCTTGAAAACATTTCTGTCTACTGTATGATGTCGACGCTTTCATCAAAGTCGCGAAAAAAAAGAACATCATACAAACGTACAGTTTGGATTTTAAGCCAATTTGCATCCAATTACAATGTGAACAGACGAAGTAACACTTTTTCCCCAAGAACCTTATGGTGGACAACCATTTAGAGCTCTCTTAGGAATTTTAATAAAGTAGGTTTTCAAGGCACTAATATTAAAAATCTGTTGAAATACCGATCATTCCTAGTTGATTTCGCTGATTTTCTTCAGCTTCAGCAGCCTAGATTCAGTAACCCGGCTGAGTAAGACCCCACGTCTTCTGGGATGGTCTCTAAGTTGGTCACTGGCTTCCCGTAGGCTTAAAACCGAAGACAATGGTTTGGAGCCCACGTTAAACTGTATGTCGTTGATAAAAAGGAGACTTTAAAATATATTTAAAAAGTCTGTCTTCAACTAAAATATTGTTCTACTTTTTTTAAGAGCAAAATGTTTAATTGCTCTATTACTGTCTATAGCATCAGAAACCTCTTACTTTCTAAACCAACTGGATATTTTGATTGATTAGACTTGAAGCAGGTATTGTTGATCATAAATAGTTTTCCATTTTTACACTTGGACTTAAACTATATCGCACGTACTGGCTTATCGGCCGCAAATCCAAGTCATCATTAGATTACAAGGTATACGAACATTCTATACGAATCAATACTTAAGCCTATTTAGGCATATGAAATTCTTCTAGAACCCATAACGAATATGTATATAATATAAATAAATCAATATGTTTTAAAATAACGTTAGTGCACAACAATGTGCTCGCTAATCAACTACATATGCAGCACTATGGTGAAGCAGGTAGACCAAAATGTTTAGCACCACCCGATCTGGTTTTAGGACATATATAAAGTCAGAAAACTTAGAATAGGATTAAATAATTAAGATAATATTTTAGACAGTAGACCACTGAATGAAGACATGTAATGCTTATTGCCTACTGGCAGATTGTTGAACCACTAAGAGTAAAATTAAAAAAATTAATTGGTCTGAATTATAGGTATGTAAAAATTATGAAATTATATAAGAACATATGTCGAAGATTGTTAACGTACATGCAACAAGTTAATGAAAAGGATTAAAAGATATCAAAAACAGCACTAGATCAAGTGCTGTGCACTGTCTAGATCAAGGAAATTACCAGTAGAAGTAGAAAAACCCTTCTCAAGTAGAAGAAAAAAACCCTATCAGTTTTCAAAATAGCATATTGAAGATGATTTTGAATACTCGGAAAACAACCAAATACATGGAGAGCCAGTGGTCATTAGTCTCTGTGTTCGCAAATACAATCAAAAATTCATAAAAGGAACTTTCGCCATACATTGAATTAACTTATTCAACCAATTTTTATTTTGTTACTGTATTGTCTTTATTACATTATATTAGATCATATTATTGCTACAACATTAAGCTAATTGCTAATTAAGAAAAATTGGTACTTTTCCATACCTCGTCACAATCGCAAACCACTGCAACAATGAACCACAAGATACAAACAAACTTGAATTTCATACAAATTTAATAAGAATAATAATAAATTTTAACAAATATTATAGAATGAAATCGTTGTAAAAGAATATTTTATCGAATGTCTAAAAACACAACCAAAATCACCATTTCAGAAACGACCAACCTTCTATGGAGAAATCAAAGAAATATAAGAAGACATCTTATATCCTATATAACGCATATATATTTAATCATTGGAACATAATTCAAAGTAGCACAAAACATTTATACATCAATAAAATATAATCAATAGCCATAGCATATATATATATATATATATATATATATATATATATATATATATATATATATCTTATATATAAAAATGAATCGCAAAATATGTTCCTAAGCGCATAACTCAACAACGCCTGGACCAATTTGGCCAAATCTTTTTTTAAAATGTTCGTTGAAGTTCAGGGATGGTTTTTACGGCGAGAAAAATTAGAATTATTGCTGGAAAAACCCTAAAAATAGCCCTTTTTGTTTGAATTTGTTTCGTGTATCAGTTGACAATTCATCTGTCATCTGTCAAAAGTCATCTGTAACAGACAACTTTTTTTTTTAAATTTGATATGACTTGAACTCAAATCCTTTTAATCCGTACGAATTGTTTTATTTATTTAAAATTTTTTATTTGTTTAAAATTTAATTCAAATTTTAAATAAATAAAACAATTCGTACGGCTTAAAAGGATTTGAGTTCAAGTCATATCAAATTTAAAAAAAAAAGTTGTCTGTTACAGATGACTTTTGACAGATGACAGATGAATTGTCAAGTGATACACGAAATAAATTCGTATATCGTGTTTTGTGCAGAGTGTTTAGTTAGTTAGTGTTTGTTTAGTTCGTGATTAGTGAAAAAATAATTTATATTTGATATGCCTCCTATAAGACGAAGCAATTTAGGTAGAAGAACCAGAAATGCTATAAACCAAGCTAATTACCGATCTAATCGTACTGCACAAGAACGTGACGACGGAAATGAACGTGAAAGAATTCGGATATCACAAACGCGTGAAGCGCGAGCGCGACATTCAACTAATAATCGCGCAAGTTTGAATCCAGCTGCTTTCAGTTACGATGTGTCAATTGACTACAGTAACTACCAATGTGTTGTTATTGGTTCTATGAACTTGGTTTGCTCACACTGTAAGGCATTAAAATACAAAAACGAAGCCAATGGATTGTGTTGCGCAAATGGTAAAGTGAAATTGATACAATTGGATCCACCACCAGAACCATTGTACTCATTGGTTTCAGGAATAGGAACAGATTCTATACACTTTTTGACACATATTCAACAATATAACAATTGCTTTCAAATGACTTCATTTGGGGCAACAAATGCAGTTCGGGAAAATTTTATGCCAACTTTCAAGGTATGTATTATAGCAGTTACTCATAATTATTTTAGCGAACAAAATTTTCTGTCACCAAAGTTAAGATGTGTTACTAATCTTCAATTTCTTAATCATTACGAAATATATCACTTAGTCATCATATTATATGGTGATTCAGTTTCAGTGACACTTTTATTATATTTTATATTTGATAGATATTAGTTAAAACTAAATATATACTTTTTAAGATCAAATATTATTTAAGTTTGATCATTGACAATCCATTAATTTATACCACACCATAATATTTTTTTTATTTACAGATACAAGGGCAAATATATCACAGAGCAGGTTCACTGTTACCAGTGTCAGATAGCGACAACAAATTCCTGCAAATTTATTTTATGGGCAATTCACCACAAGAAATTGATCTGCGTTGTGCACATAACAATTTAGTAAAAAGGTCTATTGTAGAACAATTACAAACTTTATTTCATCAACACAATCAATTGATTATATTGTTTAAAACTGCCCTGGATCTGATGCCATCCGATAATCACAAAATTGTAATCAGAGCTGATAAAACACCTGCAGGTCAACATACAAGACGTTTTAATGCACCAACTATTGATGAAGTTGCTATCGTTGTAGTTGGAGAAAACTTGGAATCCCGTGATATTGTTTTACATCGTCGGAATTTTCAATTACAACCTATAAAGGAAACACACCGCTCATATGATGCACTGCAATATCCCATTATATTTTGGCAAGGTGAAGATGGCTACGATTTATCAATAAAAATGATAAATCCCATTACAGGTAACTAAAATATTAGTTTAGCTATGGCGATAATATCTCAGTCACTATATTATGTATTTTAATTTTATATTTGAATGTTATTAAAACAAAATCTGTTTACAGGTTCTGAAACCAACAAAAAAGTCAGCTCAATGAACTATTATTCATACCGCCTAATGATTCGGGAAAATGCAGATAATCGCATATTGAAATGTCGGCGATTATATCACAAATATGTTGATGACATGTATGTTAAAATTGAAACGGAGAGATTAACATTCATCAGGTTGAATCAAACCAAACTCCGATCTGAAGAGTATATTCACCTTCGAGATGCGATTAATACTGATGGAAATGCACAGAATGTCGGTCGGATGACTATTCTTCCAGCAACATACATCGGAAGCCCTCGGCATATGCACGAATATGCTCAAGATGCCATGTCGTATGTTCGTCATTATGGTACAGCAGATTTGTTCATCACATTTACATGCAATCCGCAATGGATAGAAATTAAGCAGGAGTTATTACCTGGGAAATCATCCATTGATCGTCATGATATTACAGCCAGAGTCTTTAGACAAAAGTTGAAATCTTTAATGAATTTCATCGTAAAACATAATGTATTTGGTGAGACACGCTGCTGGATGTATTCTGTGGAGTGGCAGAAACGAGGATTGCCACATGCACACATTTTGATTTGGTTGGTTGAAAAGATAAGGCCAAATGAAGTTGATGCAGTGATAACAGCTGAAATCCCTAATGTACAAGTAGATCCTGGATTGCATGAGGTAGTTATCAAAAACATGATACATGGTCCCTGTGGAACACTTAATCAAAATTCACCGTGTATGATGGATGGTAAATGTTCAAAACGATATCCACGGACATTAATATCGGAAACAATTACTGGTAATGACGGTTATCCATTGTATCGTCGCAGATCGACAGCAGACAATGGAAAATCAACAATTGTCAAATTAAATCAACAAGATATTGAAATAGATAATCGTTGGATTGTTCCATATTCACCCATTTTATCAAAGACATTCAAAGCACACATCAACGTTGAATCTTGCCATTCAGTGAAATCGATTAAATACATTTGCAAATATGTAAGCAAAGGGAGTGATATGGCTGTGATTGAAATTGGTGCAGAGAATTATAATGATGAAGTTACCCAATACCAAATGGGCCGCTATGTCAGTAGTAATGAAGCAGTTTGGCGAATATTTTCTTTTCCTATTCATGAGAGACACCCTTCTGTTGTTCACTTAGCTGTGCATTTAGAAAATGGACAAAGAGTGTATTTTACAGCACAGAACGCAGTACAAAGAGCTGCTCAGCCACCATCTACTACATTAACCAGTTTTTTTGAGACATGCCAAAACGATGATTTCGCACAAACATTGCTATATTCTGAAATGCCAAAATATTATACCTGGAATCAATCCTCAAGGAGATTTATACGACGGAAACAAGGAAAACCAGTTCCAGGATATACAGATGTATATTCCACCGATGCGATTGGCCGGATTTATTCAGTACATCCAAGCAATGATGCATGTTTTTATTTACGACTGCTATTAGTCAATGTACGTGGCCCAACATCATTCCATCATTCCATCATTCCAACAGTTACGAACTGTTGATGGTGAATTGTGTGGATCCTACAGAGAAGCCTGTCAACGTTTGCAATTGCTTGAAAATGACGCTCATTGGGATCAAACTCTCAATGATGCTGTAATATCATCACACACTCATCAAATACGAACATTGTTTTCTATAATCATATCTACATGCTTCCCATCAAACCCAATTGATTTGTGGATGAAGTACAAAGATTATATGTGTGATGATATTTTGTATCAAATACGGAATAGAATGGGAAATCCAAATATACAAATCAGTGAAGAAATTTACAATGAAGCATTGATTTCAATTGAGGACATGTGCTTGATAATGTCAAACAAACTATTAATTCAATTAGGCCTGACCGCGCCCAATCGTCCAATGCATGACGCTTTTAACCAAGAGTTGCATCGAGAAAGACTGTATGATCTCAACGCTTTGAAAGAATAAATTCAAACAAATCTTCCACTGTTAAATGAACAACAGAAGTATGTATTTGAAACTCTTATGAAAGTAACAAATGATGAAACTGGAGGGATTTATTTCTTAGATGCACCTGGTGGTACAGGAAAAACTTTTTTTATTTCATTAATATTAGCAACAATTCGCTCACAAAATAAAATTGCACTTGCACTCGCTTCGTCGGGAATCGCAGCAACTTTGCTTGAAGGTGGTCGAACAGCCCATTCAGCACTAAAATTGCCATTAAATATGCAAAGCAATGAAACTCCAACCTGCAACGTTTCGAAGAACTCTGCAATGGCAAAGGTTTTGCAGCAATGTAAATTGATTGTTTGGGATGAATGCACGATGGCACATAAAAAATCTTTGGAGGCTTTAGACAGAACCGTAAAAGATCTACGTAGCAATAATAACCGATTTGGTGGTGCAATGATTTTATTAGCAGGAGATTTTCGTCAAACATTGCCAGTGATTCCACGATCAACGCCAGCTGATGAACTCAATGCATGTCTAAAGTCCTCCAATTTGTGGAAACATGTTAAAGTACTTCATTTAAGCAAGAATATGCGTGTCGAGTTGCAAAATGACCAATCTGGAAACATATTTTCTAAACAACTCATTGACATTGGTAATGGCAAATTTCCTATAGACATGTTGACGGCTTGCTTTTGCTATGACTATAAACAAGTCCCAGGGGCAATCATTAAGTGTTTGTGGTATTAATCTAGAAAACCCATGTTTCTCACATGGTCAATTGTATGTTGCCTGTTCCCGTGTTGGAAAACCATCAGATTTGTTTATCTATGCGCCAGGTAATCAAACAAAAAACATCGTATACCACAAAGCAATATAATGATAATAATAATAATAATAATTATGATTCACATGATTAACAATAAAGCGATTACTTACTTTTCAATCCTTATATATGTTTTATTTAATTATTTTTTATTCACAACGCCCTATCACCAGGGTGATGGTTCTGTTCAGGAGAATTTTTTAAAATACGTAGGCACAAAAACTGCCACATTACAAATCTTTTTGACAGGACGAAGTCTGTCGGGTCAGCTAGTATATATATATAACCATTGATTTCATATTTTCAGTTAACATTGTTAATGTTACTTTCTCACAGAAGGGAAACGATAATACTCTCTGGTACTATAGTATAAAGAATAGATAACATACCAAGGATAAGTCATTAAAACTCTTTCACATAATAACCTAACGTCTAATGAGCGTCGAAAACGTTAAGCAGCAATTTTCAGTTCTCCAAACTAATAAGACTTTTAATAACGCCCGAAAAGAAAGTCGACAAGGCATCAACAGTCCATTGACGGCTTCATCTGGTAAACATAACGCTGATTGAAATCAGTAAAAGGTCGGACTAATTAAACGTCTAAAAACAGGCCAGCAAGAAGCTACATGATATCCAAAAATTCTTCAGAAGAAAACTAGCTCATTTATGTCAATTAGTCCAAAAAATGATGCGATAAATGTTGTTATAACAAAAATATATGAATCAAAAGTTCGAAATATATTCCAACAAAAATAATCTGGCTACTGATCTCGGGTTGTTTGTTTTGAAATAGATACTGGCTAGCTCGTTCGTAATTTACCATGGGAATTTCGATGCACCGATCGAAAAGTCATGGCAAGAGATTGAGCTGAGTCATCTGACGTCGTGTACAAACACTACGGGCCGGAGTCTTTCGTACCGCCATCGATCTATCTTACGAAACAAAATATTGAAGTAATTAGTTAATAATCCAGTCGAATTTATTCGAACCCGTCAATCAAGTCAAATTTACTGGTTCGTCGTAACCGAGTAAAAGCACGTTTTATCATTGGCGTAGCAACATGATTTTGAGAAGAATTACGTCAAATTATTATCCTCAAATTTACATTAGATATTAGTTGTCTAACGAGATCCTAACATATAACTTAATATTTATTATTTTTATTAATTAGGCCTGTCAGCCTTTTAAACTTTTTAGGGTCGTTGTTACATGTTTTGTAGTACATAAAATTTAATAATAACATTTATAAACTAGATATATAAAGGAGTCAAAACTGCGTATTTATAATTCCGAATAACAGATATAACTAGTATAATAATATTAAATAGTTGTATACAAAAGCATAGTATTAGTAATCTATAATGTAGTAAGCCGAGTCCTAGTATTTGATTGATATGAATGAAGATTTTTATACCAGAAGAGTAAGTTCACTGTTATTGAGTTTTGTTTTATTTTTCGTTTTTGTATATTTTTCTGCTAGGTATTGCATTTGTTAATTAATCATGATTTTCTCAGTCAACTTATGAGTTATCACGCGTATATCGAACTTCCTTCTGTAACTTTGTGCAAATTATTCAAAACAGTTTTGTGGTCAATGCCTGGCTCCATGCCAATATCGCCTGTGCTACTATGATTATCTTGTTGAGTTTTATCAAGACTTCATTAGTTTTTTCACTGAATGAACGACAACGGTGAGTAATCATTTGACGTTAAAATTATCAGAATTTTCATTATTTCCAATTGTGATTTTTCCATCCTATTTCCATTTCCAAACCATTCCCATAAAATGTATTTTTACAAAATAGCTTTGTAACTAATTAACCAACAAAACATTTTTATGATAATGTAATCCACAGCATCTCTCATTTTTTATTAACTTAGAAAAAAAAGGGAAAAAATTCACTACACTCAGAGGGTACCACTTCTAGAGATGTTGCTACGATATCTGCTTCCTGAATTATTTGGAAATTTGACAGTATTGACGATCAGAAGAGATGCCACATTCTCCAAAGCCAATAGCACATGAGATATATAGTTGAATTGCATTATCTTATACTTGTAATGCATTTTAGATTGTATATTTGGGCTGTAATAATCTGTTCATTTTAAGAGATATATGATGAATTGCGTAAATTCAAAACAATTAGGTGCTTGCATGTATTCTGATCAGTAATACATACAGGTAAAGGTGCAAAATAGCTATGTAAAAAATATAATTAAACAATTTAACCCAACTGTAAAATTCGATTATTTTGACATTTTTATACATATATGATATTTTAATACATTTAAATATAATAGTAGACTAAAGAAATCTGCTGGAGATGATGCTGCTTCATCATATCTCAATTGTTCGTTTTAGTTTAAATGATTTAGATATGATCATTTTCATGACAATTGCAGAAAACGGCCTAAAGTACTAAAAAATTACGAACACCATGAATTTCAAGACTTATTGAAAGAAAACCTAGCTTAAAATCTAAAATGACTTCCAGACAACTTGGCACTTGATGCAGCAAAAAAAGAGAAAATGGCTACGAGACCGGTGATATGGTACGACAATCTCAATCGTAAAAAGTCATAGACTACTCCAGGGCAGACATCCACATCGACAAAGAAGCGAAATATTCATGGCCATACAGTATTGTTGTGCATATAGTAAGATCACCAGAATGTAGTGAATTATGAACGAGATGTCAGTTAAACAAGTTGTTGAATGTATAACCTATTGACCAAGGACGACCAGCAATAGCGAGTAGCAGACGCCAACTCATCCTGTTGCATGGCAATGCTGGGTCATATATCGCAAATATTGCTGAAAAAATGCGATAATGGATCGATGTCTGAATCATGCTGCCAAAATCATCATGCTGGCAATAAAAAATAGAGAAAGGTTCTAAAAAATGATTTTTGGTTAATGTATATTATTGTACAGATTTTCTCAATGAATGCAATGAATGTCAAGCACCTAATATGTTAGAACATATGTTATGTTAATATGTTAAACATCAGAACAACAAATTAGAAATAAAAAATATGAGACAAAATAATCGATTTTAATATAAAAACGTAAAAAATTTTAAAAAATATTCCCATCATACCTGTAACGCCACTGACCTGCCGATCACTAATCCCATCAATTACCGACAGATGTTCTCATTATTTTCAGACAGTGCCGTATTGTTTCCAAATTTATTACCCACTCTCATAATTAGAAGTTTAAATATCGTTGGCCGTGATCGCACAGTAAATTTGACGGCGATACTGCTTGAGTGGGAGTGAGGTTGTATTGAGTAGAATGTATAGTCGATGACGAATTGTCAACGTTGGGATTTACGAAGTATTCTTTCGGAACTCTATCAATTTAACCTAAAGAATAGAGCGCCGTATTGTATTATATATTTTATTCGATTATTATTTGATCTAATGGTTTTCCTTAAATTATAATGAATAATAAAATAATTTAAAATATTTGCATGATTTCAGTAGTATTATCAAAGAGAAATCGACGAATGAACCACTCTATTGAAGTATATATAACGAAAAACATATTTTTTATCCAAGAATACAAAAATGTATTTATGCTATATGCATAGAAACAATGAACAACCTAACTATTCCCATCATATATTAAACACAAAATGCTTAATGCAGTACTACTCAATATGACGATCTGTTAGGTCATTGAGAATAATTAGGCGTGTTTCATGAACCTTGTTCCTTCAATTTGCCCGACGCCATGTACAAGAACTCGAAGCCCAAAGGAATGGCCCGACTGATGCTAGATCTACAAAAGTATGGAACTCTTCAAAATGACTTGTTGAGGAATGCATAACGTAGAATGAAGGAAATTTGGTAAAAATATCGATTTTCGTATGTTATACAGCGCGATTTCTCCGGATCAAATTATTCAAAGTCTGCGTTTACATCATAGCGACTGTAAGTGTGAGGAATGAAATGTCTACAATATAAAAGTTCCACTTATATTAAAATAGATTTGGGAAGTCATTGTTGGCTCTGCAATCGCCCAACAATCTGCCACTTCTTTCATGAACTTTCTGAAATGTTTTAAATTCTGAAAACTAATCCAGAACTACATTTTGTCAAAGGTGCTGGTATTAAACATTACCAGGTAAGGCGTGTTTGTCAAATAGATAATTATATACAAAATCTGCTCAGAATCGCACTCCTTGAACAACACAAAATCTATAAAATATCTAATAATCCAATAATAAATGAAGAAAATAAAAAGTAACAATATGGAGAATTAGCAAATACGCAAGAACGTCCCCATACTGATTTTGAGCAATTATGAAATCAAATATATGTGATAACATTGATGCAATAAGAAGTTCTGAAGCTCTAATATGGACAAATATGGATACATATGGACAATAATAAAAAAAAATTTATCGCACTGTAAAAGCAGTAACGACTCATTGCCATCAATAATTTAATTAAGTATCGATAGCAATCAATGATTTTTGCTCCCTGAAATCGTATGAAGAAATATACTATCCCATATAGGAAATATCCGATTTAACTAATGGGTTACTACTATCTTTTTACACTCGGTTGACTAACGCTACTAGTCGTAATTCCAATTCATAAAAATGGCAGATAAGTTTTAAAAAAGATGGACGACGTCGTTCAGATTACTGTTTACAAGACAGTCAACGTTTATGAAGCCGTAAAACGTTTCAAGGAAACAGATATGAACCACGCCATGACACGGGAAAGCCAAGTGTGATGTTAGCCTTTAAATATCTCTTCTCAGCTATTTCATGGACAAGATGACCAATAACTTGGAAATCATCAGTAAATATCGTCAGAAGAAAATGCTTGCACATACAGTTATGTAGTTAAATCTTTGATAGCGTTACTTGATAAAGTCCCTATTATTCCAGTGCAACTGCAGTAATTCGTTAATATAATTTTTAGTTTCGATAGAAGCACATTTTTAGAACAATTTGCAATAATGTTATAATTAAAAACTACTGGGCAAATACAAATACAGTTCGAGAACTATATGATCTGTCCACTCGAGAATGAATATAATAATTTCGCATATTTTCTTTCAATAAGCTAAAAAAATTGTATATAAAGGGTACGGACAAATTAAAATAGAACAGATCATATCCTGAGATACACACAATATTTACTTATTAATAAGTTACTAAGCCACTTGACTGGCTGCAAATCGCCTAGAAATAGAATCGTAGAGTGTTTCGTTGAATTGTTTACAACGGTATGTTCTACCATTGTTGTACAAAAAATCCGTCAATTGCTTCAAAGATGTGGGAAATGGAAATCTACTATCTGACTCTGTTGTCTGGCAATTCTGATTTCTAGAGATAAGATGTTTGATGACATTTTGATGCCGCTCTAATAAAGACTGAACCATTTTGCCTGTATTTATGGATGCTTTATCATCATGGAATATAACAGTGTTATGTTATCAAAATATGAAGGAACTTGAGGAAACACTGCTGCAGCCAAGGCAGTAACTTTTCATAGAGGATCTAAATTTAAACCTGCATCCGTGGAAAATTCAGTTGACCCGCTCTAGATAAACCATACAGAACATCAAACTATTCATGGCTATTTTATGATCATTTCATTTCGGAATATATGTGTTATTGGTTTATACCCATTCTAAACTGAAGCAGGCTCTGTCAGGCCAGTCTTTGTCTATTAATATTAATTAGGAACGAGAAGCAATTCCTTGTCACAGTTTTCGGTTTTTTCGACCCCTGATTTTAACTGATGGACTGACCTTGAGACTGATCTATATGGAATAGATTTCAAGATAATAAACTGATTCTCCTTGAGTAATTAGGTATCCGTTAAGTGATTGGTCGTCTAGTACCACGTCACAGACTACAACAATTAATTTAAAATGTTTTACCAAACCAAACCAATTTATTGGTTGATGAGATCCATAGCTTAGTTACAAAAACCTGTTTAGGACTTTCAATTGCGGTTTATGATAGTCAAATTATATCCAGCAAACAATTACCAAAGATGTAATGCTTGTCGAAAACAGTATTTCCGCATTTTTTCAGATTAATCAGCCTTAGTCAAAATCAATGTGACAACATATCGTTTTGTAATTCACTAAGTTTTGAACTGTGTTTCAGTTTTTCAAACTAAACCATAGGACATCAGGTTTCTTAAAATAACATATTAGGTATAATGATAATAAATCCTAAGCTATGTGCGAAATCTATGTATATATATAGCTAACTATAGCTTAGATGTACATAACACGATAGTTATCTTACAAATGAAAGGACAAAACAAGAAGGATGAGCAAAGTATCCAAACCAATACAATATCCAATGAAAATAATATCATCAAAAAACTATAGTTGATTCAACTTGAATCCATAATTGAATCCGGGGCTAACTGGGCCCCTTAATTAAGGCCCACGGCGTCGCTTCGCTCTTTTCTGCAGCCAATTACCGAGAGTGTTGTTGTATTTCTTCTTGGCGGAGCGACAGGGGCCCAAGACGGCGACCTCCATGCATCACCCGGCTGCCACGCGGTGCCCCGTATATCACGATCGTGACGATCCAAGCCCTGCGAGCCCCTTATGCCCCCGCCATTTGCATATGGCGATGTCGTCGACGACGGTTTTTTGTCTCGCGATTTATGGGCTCGCTAATGCGGAACGAACGACTGACTGGTCGCTAGTCGATTAGAGGGCGCTGTGTTAGAGTGATTGGCTTCGTCGGATGTCAAGCGAAAGAAGCTCAAGCAGAGGAGGAATGTTCTGTTATACTGTATTATTCTCGTTCTGTCTTGGTCTATCGATTCCGAACAATGCGACTGCGGCTCGTCGTTTGATGACTCTATCAGACAGTAAAAGCAAAATTAGTTATGTTAACTTAAAAACAATAATTACTAAAATATTTTTAACAATATTAATAGCTATATTTTGCAATGTAACGTCTTTTATTAGGTACACTAGTAACATATATCCAAGTAACATATATTTAACACATATCCAAGTCCATGAGGTTTGGTTCACGTCATACCTTCCAATTTCCTGCGCATTGTCCTGTAGTCCACTGCTTCCACATTGCTATGATTTAGTAACCTTCATTCATTTAATAATAATAGTGACCAGAATCTTTTGATTTCAAGGTCTTCCTGCAGTTCTTCGTCAGTTACGGTAAGTTGTTTCATTTTGCTGATCTGATCAGCATTTTGGCTTCCAATCGAGTTGGATCGAGCCAAGGCATTTCTTTGATACTGGTTAAGGAATTGGGTATCACTGAAGTGATATAAGTTTTTTTAAGTCTCATTATTCAGGCTTGCAGTAGTTCGATCAATCTGGTCAAATCAAATACAAAAAACCACTTCGGAAGGTTACGGTATATCGAGAGCACTGCTTCTCTTGTGTAGGTCAAGTAAACAAGCAAACCCCTGTAGTACCTCCAAGATTTATTAAGATCATCAAACCTACCACGATCAAACACCTGTAAAATAAGATGTTAATCATGATTCTAAATGCCTAGTGGTACATCCGAAATAACCAAATGCATTGAGAAATGGGGGTGCCATTAGTCTCTGAATCCACAAACTCAAAGGGAGCTTCTAGTATCGGTTATATGTTAATTCGCTCCATATCGACTCTGGTACTATAAACATGTTGCACCATTGCGTAGTATTATACAGATTTGTAATTAGGAAAGAGTTTTCTTATCAGGTAAAATTTACCAAAATTCGGTACTGACATTTTATCCCTAATATCACCAGCTAAAGAGGCTTGAAATATACAGAAGGATGATCAGATTCTACATAATCTAAAATGTAATGAAATTTATATATGAATTTGCAGAAGTGTTTATACAGTTACTCATTCTGTCTTTGAACGTCTGTGCACTCGCTTCTTTTTATTTAATTTTGTATTTTTACGAAACTTTAAAGGGTGCAATATTTACCTTAGTTTATAAAGGTAAATATTAAGGTTAATTAGTTCCTAGATTATTGTTGAAAATGACGAACTCATAATTTAAAATCAGTTGAATATATAATAATAAATTACTACAAATATCTATCATAAAACATCGTAAAATACAAAATCACTATGAGATAATTGTTATTTTTAGAATGTATCCTTTTTATTCTTCATAAATACAAATGTAAATTATGATTTTAACTGGACTTTAATCGCCAATTTATCAACCGAGATTCAATTTATTTAAATAAAATGAGGTACAGGTTTATTGAGATTATGAGTTTTAAGAAAAAGTGAAATCAAGTATTTATTTAATGCGAAATAAACTTTTTTTATTACTTACTTTTTAATTATTGAGCACTAAATACGAAATACATTATAAATATAATTATTTTAAATGTATATCATTAAATCAATACAGATCTTTTGGTTATTTATGACCTTTTTTTTATTATTTTGTCGTATAATTTGTGTACAAAATGTGTTATTCGAGTTTCAGTTAGTATTTCTATTCTAGTTGGAAATATAAGTAAAAATTATTATTATAATTGGTCTTCAGCATAAAATATTATATTTATTCGACATATTATTAAAGAAAGTTTGAATTTCTTATTTAGTTTTTTTGTGTCTTGTTATTTGGGCTTACAATGTGTAATTTATCGTTTGGAATTTGGACTGTGGTAAAAAACCAAAAGGATGGGTCAAGGGCATTTATTAATTTAATTCTTTTTCTTTAATTTTAATTTCCTATTAATTAAGACCTTTCTTATTTACTTATCGGTATAATGTATCAAATTTTGTGGCATTACGTTGTGATAGAATAGCGGGATTTATTAAATTAGAGCTATTATTGATGCCTGAACCTCAGTAATTATGTCGTGAACTCAGAGACCAACAACATCACTGTTTCTCGATGTATTTGGTTATACCCGATATTCCATGAGACTTTCCGAATTTTTGTAAATATATTATTATGGTTATGGTTAACACTTTTCATCTTGGTCGGTTTGAGGACACGAAGTCATACTTGCAAAATATATGTACTTACTATGAACTTACTTCAAAATAAATTTTACTTTATGTGCACACGAAATCAATAAGGAACAATGCTCTCGATACCCCGTTACCCAATAAATTTGATGTGATTTATTCCTTAAATGAAATATGTAACTTTTTCTGACCACTGAATGGAAACAGAAAATTGGTTTTTTGGATAAACTGCATATTAGCCAAAATGTTTGGATCTCCTATTCAAAATCAGAACTTTTTCAAAGGCCCTAGTAAGGACCCAAATCCTTAAGATGCTTGTCATGAAAACTCCTTAATTTCTTAAGGTGCTACTCGTTACTTGATGATTGATAATATTTGTCATATTTCCGACTTCAGTATAATTATAATGGTACACATGTCTGGTTAGAAGTTCATTAAAAATTGTAAGCTTTTGATAACTAAAACAAAATACACGCATATTTGTTGCACATGAAAATAAATTGAAAGTTTACAGGTTACTATTGAGAGAGACTAGGATGTATTATCCTGCTAAACTAAAATATATGTGTATAAAAAGAAATAACAACAAGCTTAACGTTTGAATGTAGATCCCCTATATAAAAAGAAAATGATCCAAAATGACTTCGCTTCTTAGCTATATATAATTATCAGTAAGAAACGGAAACTAATTATTATTTAGGAGTCAAACTCGATTTATAAGATTCTTTTTGGAACGCATAATAGCTGGCTACACCCCTCAATTTTTCATACCTACCCCGTACGACTGGCATCGGCATACATAATAAACTGTCGTAAATAACTCAAGTTGCACGTTAGGAAGCAGCCGGCTTCACGCCACATCAGGCTCTGAGTGACGGCTATCGAGATTTATTGCCGGTTACTTTCTCGCTAATAATTCATTTTTCGCAAAGAACTCTGACACAAATAGAACAAAGGGACGCCGCGAAACCATTGGCGGGGATAGAAAAATCTCGAATCGACCGTTATTCGATTAAAACAGTTCATTAATTTCGACTTCAACGCATACCTCAGGTTCTGGTATTAAATATATGATTGCGGTCAATATATCATTCTACTAAATAAAATGGTAATCTTATTACATTCCTTCTGCTGTCCAAACCCTACCTCAACAAATGCCTCAAAGGAAGCCATCAATAGAAACATATGTGAAATCAATAAGAACGAAAATTAAAAATCAAACAAATAATGTGACGGTGCTAATGTTACTGTCTAATTTTTTTACGAAAATGCGAAATAAAAAAAACATAATGAAAACTGAATTATATTTTAAGGTGTTGTATAAACACAGAACAAAAAATACATGATAAACTATTTTAACTAACATTCTAATGATCAATTGAAAAAATTTGATTACTGATTGAAAATGTTCCTATTCCGCCGCTACAAAAAGTTACACATCATGGTTTAATACTTACATTCGGTTAATTTAATAAATTAACAAATGGAAAATTGCTGAAGATTTAGTGACACCAAAACCTGTTAAAAATCTAAGTGAAGTTACAGCCCAATTTCTTAATTATTAGTTATGACCAAATTACTACAAAAATTGATTATGAAACGCCTCAAACCTTTTCTTGAGCAAAGAAAGCTGGAAGATTGGTTTCAAGAAGGCCCACTAAATATCAGGACCAAGTACATCAAAGTACAGATGTAATTGAAAAACCTCTAAAATATAAAGGCTCTGCTATATTTCTCGATGTTGCTCAAGGTTTTGACAGAGTATGGTATGAACGTCTTCTATATAGTCACATATGCCTAAGCATTTCTACCTGTTGTTAAAATTTTATTTGATTAATCGATACTTCAGTGTTAAGCATAAAGAAACTTACTCTGGTCTCAAACCGATAAGGACTGGAGTGTTTCATGAAAGTATGTGTACAACTGCTACCTTTGCTAAAATTACGTCAATATTTACAAGTAATAGAGACTGTAAAGAGCTTAAACCGGAAACCCCAATTTTCTCTTGATAAAATTGCTATCTGGGCTAAATAATGGCGAATCAAATTGAATTAATTAAAATCTACTATCATTAAATTCACAAATAGAAGAATCACGCCGCAGAGTGTCTTTATTAATAGCCATAGAGATTCCACATGCCAAAACAACAAAATACCTTTACATAATCGCCAATAATGTACGCCAAGCTTAGATGGAAGGAGCATTTGAAAAACAAACGCGATGAACTCAACATCAAACTCAGGAAAATTTATTAGTTGCTTCGCCTACACTAGCAGCTATCAACCTACACTTTATTTCGATTGCCATCCAAATCCAGCAAGGCACTGCAAAGGGTTACGGCTTATAGAGGACACTGTTCCTTCTCCTATGTACGTTCCGTTTTTCTGTGTTGTTCACAAGTATGGCCTAATGAATTGGTGGCCTTATGCCTCGATACGTCGAATGCCCCATGATATATCAAAAACAAACAAACATATTGAGAAACAGGGGTTCCATTACTCCTTGAGTATTCAAACCCAATCATTGAAAAGTTCATAAAGTTAATTAATTATATGTGATGTGTATTTTCAACACAGAGAATTTATAGTAGAAAAAATGATGGAACTTTAAATTGGCTTATGAGGGCAAACTTCGAAGAAGCTATTTTTGTGTTTGAGGTACTGGTCAATTGGTGTTGGAACGAGTACACAAATTCACTCTCGAATAAACCAGCTAATCCAATTTTTCTGTACGTAGCAACAAAAATCAAAAATAATCAAAAAGAGAAGCGGGAAAATATTTAAAAATAGTTACTATTTAATGTTAAGATATTTCTGTGCAGTTAAAACTTCATTGGACAAATTTAAATCTAATAACTGTAATAATGACACGGGTTTGTTTACTAATAGTGATTGCGTGTTGTCCTGGAGTAACAATATACTCGGTAAGATATGAATAATACATATTTTAATACATGTTTCTGCACTATAGACTTGTAAAGTATCAGATGGTGTGATAAATCATATACATACAATAATTTTACCCTTCTCCACACATTACTCGAATATTCCAAAGTTATCACAATTTTTTCATTAGAAGTAACATTTCGACCAATAAATATAAAGTACAACAAATGTATTGTACCCTTCGCAAAAATGATTTCTTTTGACAGAATGATAATCTACTGTTTTTCATCCAACTGGGGAAAAATATTGCTGTTCTTTAAAGAAAATAAATATATAATTATGTTAGAAATGCAACAAAAAAGCTTAGAATTATAAATCATTTCCAAAAGAAATTTACCTTTATAAAATTCAATTAAAACAAAATTGTTATTTCTTCTGTTATTCAAAACAATTATAATAACACACCATACCAATTCATAAAATTTGAATGCCTTTAATGGTAAACAAAAATAATGCAAAGATTATTCGTATTAAATATATAATCATATTTGAAAATAATATATTTTTAAATTAATTGTTATATTAAATAATTATGAATTTATATTAAAGTTTTAAATGAATATTGGCATTAAAAATATTTTATGATATACTACTTATTATATACTCTATTATATACTACACCGAAATACATGTACAGTTTAAAAGCATACTTACAACCCATTATATGTTGCCTTGGCCAAAGACCTTTGCCACTTACCTGAAAGAAAAAGAAATCAAGATTAAATAAAATAAACACAAAACAAAAACAAATGTATGGGACTGTTTTATGTGTTTTATTCGCATTCTAAGTAAAGTATCGACCAACAAAAATCAATATTGACCCATCAACATAAATTGCTTCCAAAAATGCCACCGATAAATCTAACAACGTATGCTAATTCCGAACGATTCGTGGACTATATTGTCTTAGTTTATCAGCAGGACAATCTTTATTCGTTTAGTTCTTAGCATATTTCACAGAAAAATGTTTTCTTTTATTTTACCATACATAAGAGACAACCTTCTTGTGATTTACCACATATTGACTTTTTTATCAACCTTACTGTTCCATCTCGCACTTTGTAATCCACAAAGAAGATTGAAGAATTTGTAAAAGAAACCCAAATGATTGGCCTGTATTGTTTTTAATTTATAATTTCATAGTCTTTATTTATATTTGTAATATACTCTTAAGTAATAATCTAACTAGCTGAGTGCCAACAATACACAAATAATAATATGATGTGACATATACACAAAATTATATTACGAATAAAACAAATCTGTGATGTGTGAGTGATCACTTGGTGGTAGTTAAAATAATTTTGTAAATAGATAAATAGGTTTAGGTAGATATTGAGCTAAACTGTGTGTATATAGTAGAATATAAAATACATGTAGTAGGATAGATTAAATAAGGTTTTTGTTTAGTTTTATTTAGTTTAGAAATCATCTCAGAAGACATCCGGTCTTATCCAGCCTGGTTACTAGCGTGACTGGCATTCATTTTCCTTGTCGGATTTTACACTCTTGTCTAGGACAATCACAAATTTTAAACAATCACAAACTAAATTTACGACCATGCCCCTGCAGGATTCGAACCCGCGGCTATCGCAACAGTAGGAGGACCGTCCCATCGCCTTTACCTCTGCGCCACCAAGCCGGCTTATTTAGTTATTAAAACGATTATTATGCACATATTCTATTTTAAAATGTTTTCTTTTGTGTTAAAAACCTAAGTATGATTATTATTGACTTCCTTCCTCCTTATTTATAGTTCTTTATTAATTTTTTGAAGTCCGCGCAATTTTCTTGTTAAAAATATTTTTTATATAATTTATTTTTCTTATTAATTTTAAACAAAAATGTTTATTATATTCATTATGTAATTTTTCATTATCACATAAGAGAGATGCCCAACACATTAAAAAAATATAAAACAAAAATTAAAAGTGCTTTCGTCTATTCAAACTAGCCGGATTTTATTTCAAAAGTGTACCACACAAAAGCCAAGAATACACATCTGAAGAACCGTAATCCCAAATAAATATTAAAAACACCACCTTTCGGGATGACAAAGCTAAATTTATTGCGGTTTCTGAAAGAAATACATACAATGGATTATTGACACTCCACCTAATTTCCATTTTACGCTTCGAGAGAGAACGAACTACCACCCAATCAAGTTTACTAACTGACTACCGGCTACCTGGCCAAGTTTTGGTTTCGGTCATAGTTAAAAAGTGTTGCGTCATTCACTATAAGAATCTTTTGCATATAACGAGATTTTAAATCATTACTAAAATGATATTCAATTTTAACAAAATATATTATTAATTGTACTATCAACATTGATAAATAATTAATTGATTGATTGATTTTAAAATTGATTAAAAATAGTAATACAACTAACATTTAATGTTAATTTGACTTAACTACTAATAAATATCAACATATAATAAAGTTTTCAAATTTTGACGTGAGTTGATTGAACAACATTGTACAGATTACTACCATTATTTAGCACTAAATAAAGATTTATGGGCTACAATTTTCGTCTTTGCTCGATTTTTTAAATATTTTTTAAAGTCTCCTTTTACCAACGAGGGTTTGTTTACACCTACAGTTTAACGTAGGCTCCGAACCACGGTCCTGGCATTAAGCCTACCGACTGGCGAGTAACAACAAGAAATTACAGACATCCGGTCTGACACACTCTGGATACTAGCGGGGCTGGGACTATTTTCCTTGTTGGATTTTGCACTCTTGCCTAAAAACAATCACAAACATAAATTTACGACCATGCCCCAGTAGGATTCGAACCGGGGACTGTCGCAGCATTAGGAGGACCGTCCTGTCGCCTTTACCACTACGCTTACCAAGTCGGCATTGCACGATTTTAATCAACTCTCATGAAAATAGTTGAAAATCCATTCTCCAATGTGCTATAAGTATTGTTGCTCCACGAATGTTGAGTTGCTGAATATTTGACAATAAATTGCTTCTACATTCTCTTGATGTAGATTTTCGTATTTCAAACCTTGTTAAACATAATGTGGGTGAAAATGTAATTTCGGCTTTTATAATTAGATGGAATACGTATTCAATGAAATCCACAAGTTTGAAAAATAACAGTCCACAGAACATTATACATATAGAGTAAATTAACTCGCTCGCTCGTAAAAATCGTGTTCAGTCAAATTGAATGCTTTGATATGTCAGATTTTCATTTTTCGTCATATTTTGCTCCTTTGAACTGAAAAGGGAAAAATGAAATGCAGGCTCATCAAAAATTGTATGATATTTATGGCGAGTGAGGGCTAATGTCATAATAGTTTGTCGAACGCGTTCGTTGAAAAGTTGATCAAATTCTTAAACCTATCAAGATAGACCGACATATTTCGCATAACGACATCGTTACGGAACTAAACATCATAAAACAGTCAAACAAAACAACAATAACAATCATAAAGCAGTTTTAAATCATATACATCAAAGTGGATACTCAATATAGTAGGTCCAGCAATTTCACGCAAAGCGGCAAAAGATCATAAATTAAAATTGTACATATATTATTGATATTATTGAATTGTTTATAAAATTTATATGAATAAACTCTTAAATACCTGATTATTATCAAATATAAACATATAAACCAAATATAGACTTGTTTAGTACAGAATTATGAAATTGTCCCATATGTTATCATGAAAAGTGATAAATCTTAATTTTATGTTTTTGAACCAAGATTCAGTCAACAGTAAAACTAAATATTCAACAATATTGTAATAATTCAACTTTTCTAGCCGTGATTTCAAGATGTGATTAAATTCGGTCAATTTTTTATATGTCTTTTCGGGTTACCTCTTAAGTCACAAAGTAAATAAACTTAAATGAATTAAATGAATACTGTTATTGCAACGTAACTTTGAATTACTCATTCATAAAAAATACCTTGGTTCTAGCCGTTATAGACCGATATTTTGCAGACTCCGGGGATCTATGAGCAACCTACATATTTCTGGTATGCTTCAGTTGTATAGGATATTCCTTTAACAATGTCTAAATTTTAGAGTCTAGAGTGAAGGAATGGATACCTTCAGCTGAACTTGCACCAAATTAAAGTCAGATTACTACGTAGAGATACAAGATTGGGTTGTGTAAAAATAAGCTATATTTACCATCATTTATCGATCTATCAAAATCTATACAAAATGTGATAATATATAGATTATTCAATTTTTTTTACATCGTCAAGATGTTTAATGTATTGCCTGCCGCAATTTGTAAATTCGTTTCAGAATCGGAGATTATTTTCCTTCTCATTTTATTTTAGTTAGAAAGAGACGCAATGCTGTTTGAGTAGTTCGAACACGTAAACAAATGTGCCTTTCAAAGTCGTCCGGTTGTCAGACGTATGCAAAATTCTTCAAGGCAATAGTGATAAGAGGTTATAACTCTAACCCATTAACTGTTGTGACTCTAAATTAACTGTGGTTTTTAGATATACTATAACGATAAAATAATTTTTTTTTGATTTATATCTGAACATATTTGTTCAATTATTTTATTTAGATTACAATTTTGTTGTATATCAAAGCCCAATTGAACTAAAACTCGATGCGACAACATTGCGATGTTTTGACGTCACAAATTTAGATGACGTATGTACAAAATAATAATAATTTTAATATGATAGTTGTATGCTGCTCTAGTAGATGTTAAATATATTTAATAATAATGGAAAATCTGAGTAATCACGTAATAAAAATGTCTACATTTCTGATCATTAATACATAAAAGTATTCAATGCCCACATTGTATAGATAAAAATGTTTAAGAACCGACTTGGTTATCATAGTTGTTAGGACCACAGGAACATGATTTTTCTACTGATGTGATAGTTGCAGTTTGGAACCCCACCAAAGCATGTAGGAGCATGTACACTTAAGTCCGTAATTGTTTATCAATGGATTGTCTTTAAGCAATTGTGAAATCCGACAAGAAAAACTCAGTCTTGTCAGTAACCAGGCTTGGTAAGCCCGGATGTTTTCTGGGAAGATCTCCAAGTTGGTCACTCACTAGTGGGTAGATTTAATGCCCGATGCCCGAAAACCGGTTTAAGCAGTAGGTCAAGTTTAAATAGAAGCAGTTAGTAAAAACAGTCTCTAGAAAGAAGACTTTAAAACACAACAAAAATTTTCATTTTTGTTTGAATTCTGATTTGAGCAAACTTCAACACTCTAAAATTATATGATCGTTCCACGTAGCCGATAAATTTCCGAAAAGTCTAAAATACAACCCGAAGAACAACTTAAAATGGGTCAAAGAAATTTACGACTGAACATACGGCTGCTTAAAATAATGATTCTTATTTTATTGCGACAATAAAGTTTTAAACGAGGTGAAACGTATCGTTGATCTCGCGGTATTTATTGGATTTTTTCCCTGATAGTCTTCCCTCTCCTTCTCGTTTTTTACCACTTATTTATTAATATTTTTTGCAAGAGCTGACATTTATTTAATGATACTGGATTATTATTGCGATGGGTGTTTTAAAAATTGTAAACATAAATTTAAAGACATTACGTTCTTAAAAATAAGTAACAGTAAAATTGGAATTTTTATGGCGGAAGGTAAATTTACATTTAATTATTCAGCAAGGTGTCCATCACGTAGCAACTCGTAACGTGATATGATCTTGTTATAAATATATTTACTAAGATAATTTGAAGTTAATAACGGATTCTGGTAATTTCCATTAATTCATGGTTATATCTGACTTAATTAATAATACCAACGACAAAATTTGACGTGAAAAGCACACTGGACCTCCGTGTAGAAGCATAAATACAAAGCAGAGGTCGCATGATGACAGAATACGCTGATCTGTAAGGAATTGGCGCATGCGTACAATTGGCTATATTGCGCTCTTTCTTTCCTCACCTTTAGTGTATAATCGGCGATTTTAAAGTCAACCATTGATCGACTGAGAACACATAATCTATAATATTTAGAGTTTGTGATGCATTAACAAGTTTATAACAACAATAATTAACTTGTTGTGTTATTCTTAGTAATGTAACATACTTTGGTCTTAAAATCAACATCATGTTAGACAAAAAGCAAAACACATTAGAACCAAAATAAAACAATTATACTGGTTAGTCGAAAGATACTGTCAACTTGATCTAAAATCAAAGATATTGATTTATCAGACAATCATAAAGCCAATTTGGACCTATGGGGTGCAAATATGGAGTTGCGCTAAAAATTCAAATCAACCAGTCATCCAACGCTGTCAAAACAAAATTATTCGATTAATTACCAATGCCTATCGTTACGTAACCAACGAAGAACTGCACGATAGCCTGGAAATCAAATGGATTTGCGAAGTTATCCAAGATTTCGCCTTAAAAGCCGAAGGACGATTACTAAAACATACTAACGTGCAAGCAATACTACTACAATACTAAATACTGGACAACGCGCAGGATATTAGAAGATAGAAGCGAACCAAACCATACGAACTTATATCAAGTGTATACCTTTAGTGTAAACTATAGCTTAAGTTATAATTTTATAATTGAGAATCACATATTGATATATTTATCTCGCACTCATCTTGCTTGTGTATTAATCCAAGTACAAATGAAATGTAGTAATAAATTAATTTATAATTAAGATTGTACCAAGCATACCTAATAAAGATCAAAAAGAAATTAGTCTTAAAATATGAAGAACAAAGGTAAGTACGGAATGAAAGGTTTTAAGTTTTATAATTTTATTTATAGTGAGAATATTAACCGCCAAACTTGTAACAAAACATCTTGGACATCAAATAGAAGTCAACATATGCCAATATTTCACCTCGACATAGCTGCAGATCTTAAAACCATAACAAGAAGAAAAGAAGAAAATATTTTTTTTTGTTCATACAAAAACGTTACAAAGGATATGAGAGAAATAATATGCAATTGTACTAGAAGTAATATTAAAGCTGATTATAACTTTTTTGTTGCAATTAACCATTAGGTTAGTAAGTGTACAATGCGTCAATTAAAAGATAATCAGTTCAGTAGGCGATTCATTACTGGGGTTTGTCCCTCTAAAATAGTAGCAAAAATTGCGAGAATTTATAAAAATTTTACATTTACTCCAATCATGATATATTTTAGTAACGATTTAATTTTTCTTGTACAGATGAAGTTTCCAGTAGTTGTTGAGGCAATTCTGATGAAAGTTAAATTAGAATAATAAAAAAAATACATTTTGCAGTATCCTAGGATAGTGAAGAATAATATTTTAACAAGATCAAATTTACCAGTAAGAGTTGACCTGAATCCAATAAACAAAACAAACAAGGAAACACATTTTTATATAACAATATGGGTAAATAAATTATTGTTTCTTAAAATAATGATGTGTTGTATAGAGATTAGCTTAAAGGTATGCTCATCCCTTCGTTTTAGCCTAGTAAATGTACAATATGTTAACCGAAAGCCCGAGGTGGTCAATTGTTTATTGGGGTTTGTGGATCAAAATAGTCAAAATAGATAGCAGCAAAAAATGCAGTAGGGATCATAATTGATCATATTTGGAAATATTTAGGACAATTTTACTGATTTCATATATGGTGGTGGAGTTTTCGTTTGGTTTTAACTATATTGTCTGGATTTGATCTAAATCTTCAAATATGTAAATTAATTTAAATATGGTGCTTTTATTAATGAATATACTAAACGACCAGTCAAGAGTAGACAAATTTCGAACGACAATCAAATCACTAAAGTGTGATGACACTACTGGAAACGACCAAATGACAAGAGAAGTGATCAAGGCCAGTAGGAAACTTTGTTTCAATGGCTTTACGTTTTTCTCATACAAATTTAGTGATTGGAAAGAATACTCTCAATTTGGAGTAAAACAATAATTATTCCTATTCTGAAAAAAGAGGACGCTAAATATTGTAAGAAGTGTCGAGACATAAGTCTCTTATCAATTATCGGGAAGGTGTTTATGGAGATCATACAAATGAGACTTCCAAGAGTTTGCATGTAGATAAGCCGCGAAAAGCAGGCGGGATTTAGACCGAATCCCGGTTGTGTAGATAAGATTTTTGCACCCTGTCAGTTAATAGAGGAACGTATTAAATGTGGAAAGCGTGTCATTGTTGTTTTTACTGATTTTCGTCTATGTATACAGTGGCCCTCACTTTGGACAGCTTTCGAAGATTTTAAGGTCTCCTTTTACCATCTACGGGTTTATATGGACTGGACCTACAGTTTAACGTGGGCTCCGAGCCACGGTCCTCAGCATTAAGCCTACCGACTGGCGAGTGACCAACCCTAGAAATCATCCCAGAAGACATCCGGTCTTACCCAGCCTGGTTACTGGCGTGACTGGGATAATTTTTTGGGATGTACAAATGAATGAAACGTAAAAAAAATCAGACTATTTTTCAAATGTCTAGTTTAATATTAATAATTGTTATTATTATAAATATGGTTCATAAAAATTCGATCAAGGTTCCTGTCGATGGTAAAGATTTACCCTTCTTCAATATCATGTTCCTCCTATTCATTTTCTTTCATATAAGCCTTTCTCACAAACAATCAGAGATAAATCAAGAACTTTATTTTTGTATATTCCATATTGAAATGGCTGGCTCTAAATAACCTACACCTGCATCAAAACTTTAATTGTCAGGGACATTATTTTCGATTAAATAATTAAAAAATAATCTCTCAATCAGATAACATTACAACTCCTCATTAAACTCCTTTTAAAGCAGCTTAAAATGCTAACTTAACTCCAAGCGGAGAAGAAAATATTTTTTTTTATAAAAACTTTTGTCTCTGGGCAAATCTTTGGCCAATGGAAGGAATAGAATGTAGACGGACAGCAGTATTCAATCTAAAATCCCAAAATGTAGCCAATTAATAGATTCCATTCAGCAGAGTATGTTGTTATGTTAATGTCATAACAAAAATATTTTCTGTTATGTTTGGTTTTGACCCATCCTTTGGGTTATCTGTCATAATATCTACTTCAGAATGCACACGAAATGACCCAAGTACAAGACCCATGAAGTGTATCTTTTACTTTTATTGAAGTTATAGTCGTAAGTTCAAAACAAAGTGTTGCGTGGTATAGTAACAGGATAATTGGAAAGTCCCCGGTTTTACACATAGATGACGCTACTTGAATTAAATCTATACGTTTTTTAGTTAGCCCTAACACTCAAAAGATGCGTGTATAAATTTGAAAGCTGTCGGATCAGTAATTTGTGAATTATAGCATTTTGAGTGAAGCAACTTTTGTTATTGTGAAAAATGTTTAAAAAGGAATTTCGCGTGTTGTTGAAGCAAAAACTTGACTTGATGCCGAGTTTCCGGACGCTATCATAGGAAAATCATCCATCAAGGATTGGTATGCTAAGTTTAGACGTGGTGATCAAGCGTAATAAACCCGAGTTTTTGCGTCGATATGTGACAATGGATGAAACATGGCTCCATCATCTCACCCCAAAGTCCAATCGACAGTCACCCGAGTGGACTGTACACGATGAACCCGCTCCAAGCGTGAGAAAACAACAGTCGGCTGACAAGGTTAGAGCGACTGTATTTTGGGATGCGCATGGAATAATTTTCATTGACTACCTTGAGAAAGGGAGGACCATCAACAGCGACTATTACATAGCGTTATTGGACCGTTTGAAGGACGAAATTGCCGAAAAACGGACGCTTTTGAAGTAAAAGACAATGCACCGTGTCTCAAGTCAGTGAAAACGACAGAAAAAATCCATGAACTGGGCTTCGAATTGCTTTTTAGCCATTTTTATCCATTTCTTGAGAATAACAAAAGTTGCTTCACTCAAAATGCTATAATTCACAACCTAATAATCCGACAGCTGTCAAATTTATACACGCATCTTTTGAAGGTTAGGGCTATCTAAAAAATTATGGATTTAATTCTAGTAGCGCCCTCTATGTATCCGGACGGGGACTTTTCAACTGACCTGTTATATAGACTTTATAAGTGATTTCATATTAGTCCTGTATATTATAATTATCATAAGAAATACTCTGGACCTATTCAGCAAATTTATTGGCTTCAGTTCCAAAATGCTTAATAAAATATTATTTAAGTATTAATAGTGCCATCTACTGGAAATCATTCAGAATACTGACTGACTTTTTTAAAAGATATAAATTATATAATATTAACTAACAAATAATTATGGATGTATGTGTGTATTTAGGCTGAAAATGTGTGTACGGCCCTGCGGACCAACAAATTCCGTTCTATTGTTACAAACAAGCACGATCCCGTACGTCACCGACTTAGAGTGGAGAATCCCGAGGCCAGGCACGAAGATAAAGGTTGTTTTTTCTTGCGGAGATCTGTGACATTTGCTTAGTCGCAAATCTTGTGCAGTCAGCGTTCTTGACGTCACCCTGAGTGATTTACGCGACAGGGAGGGCCCCCTTGTCTCCTTTCTTGGCAACGGATCGTCCGTCTGGAACTATACAACTGGTACATTATAAAAATTGTTTCGGGGTGCTCTAAGTCAACGTATTATTTTACAAGAGAGTATCCCTTTTCTTAATTTTTATACGCTTCAACTTAATTTTGACCATTTCGCAATATAACTGATTAAAACTGTGCTGTAAGTATTTATTTTAGTAGAATAGTAAAGATATTTTAACTGAAATATTAAGTGAGTTAGAAAATTTAGTGAGTGAGGAGATTTATAGAACGTCAGGTTGATTGAATCTCTTTATCGAAAAAGACTCATTGATCTTGACTTTTCTTGTTCATTTCACTAAAATACATCTAAAATATTTGTCGAAATGTCTTGATGGCACATATTGTTAAATACCCTGGAGAAGATTAAACAGATCACTTCCGTAGAATCCAATATATAACAATAAATCTATTATTTAAACTATTTATAAGTCCGACTATACCTCAGGAAATCAACAGAATCCCAAGGAGAAATGAGTAGAGACTCCATTCTCATTGAAGTTATATAATTCTTGTATAATGCCAGACAAAAACACAGGCTCAAAAAATCAAATAATTTGATCAATGAAAGGTATTTAATAGAAAAACACTGGCGTTAATACATAAACATTATTGGATACTAAAATAGAGCCGATGGGTCCTACCAGATATATACGATGATTTATTTATTGTAATTTAACAATGTAATAAACAAATATTTTTTAAAATGTATATAAAGAAATGGTAGTTACAGCAAGTTATGTTATAACATTTTTTATTGTGAAAGTATAGAGGCTACAGACTTTGGAATATAGTGTATAATTAAAATTTGAAATTTGGTTCTTTAAACAAGAGCAGGAGACTAGTTGATTGGCCATTATGATCCAGACTGTATTGCATGCCGGTGACGGGTTTATGCAATTGGCAGTCCGAAACCAGGCCAAACAGTTGCAACAGGAACAAAACCAACAAAACGGACTAGCCGAGACCGAAATGACAATGGCTGGAGGCAGAAAAATGAGCCCACAAAGGTCTGTTTTCTAAAAATATCGACCGGGGGCCACAATGGGCTCGTCGATAGGCCGATAGACGGCCGACTCAATCGAGAAAGCCGCCAGCGGGCGTCATCCTGCGAGTTATTGTTTCTTCGAGACCGATAAAGTAGGAATTGTTGTTCCCTGCATTTTATTCCGCGTGGAAAATAGCGCTTTTGACGCGTTTACAGATAAATACACCTGCTTTTCACACCCACTTAGCAATCGGACAGGACCGGGCTAAATTTCGACACATAGCTTTTATTGCAGCTTTAAACAAAATGTTTATTCAACCAATGCAATTTTACAACACAAAGTAACTTACTGTTTTTCATTTTTTTTTGTTATATGTTAGAGAGTCCCTTTTCCAAATAGCGTTTATCAGTACTGGAGGTACTCTTTAACGTGGGCTTCGAACCACGGTCCTCGGAATAAAACTACCGATTGGCGAGTGATAAACTTGGAGATCATCACAAACCGGGATCATTTTCCTTGTCGGATTTTGCACTTTTACCTTATAGCCAATCACAATTATAAACAAACACAAACATAATTTTACGGCCATGTCCCAGCAGGATTTCAACCCGCGACCATCGCAACAGTATGACACATTGATCAGTGTGACAAGCGAACTGGCTTGTTCCTATTTACTTATTAAACAAACATATTTCTTTACGCTCATGTTGATGAAATATTATTTTTATGTCATATAGTGTATTGATGCGCAACAGTATTTTATTTAAATTTATCAATCAAGTACTTAATCCACATCCATCTGTAATATCCACAACAAAAAATAGAATATAGTTGACTTTCTTAACACTGCGTTTCTGCCACATAAGAAATTTACTGTTAAGTAAGTAAAACAAACAATAATGAAATAAATCACTCCTGAGTTTGACTTAATCACTGTAAGAATCTACATCAGTCTGTGGCCTATGATCTGTGATCTAAAAATGTCTCAGAATGAATCTAAGAATAAAACTTCCAGTCATTGCTCTAAAAAAATACAATTTTTAAAAGCATATAATAAAATCAAGTGATACTTGTTATTTCAACGTATGTATTTAAACGTTGATATTTCAAAATGAAATACAAAATAAAATTAACAAAGACAAAGACTAAGATTATTAAAGACAAAAAAGGTGATGGAAAAAGGTAAACGTTAGAATAACATTTGATTAGCTTTCTTTGGTCATAATATTTATTAATAATTCATTGCAGATATATTATTCTTCATGCTGGAAATAGAAATGGTTTTATTCCTAGAGCAAATTTAATATTTTACCCCAAGTCCAATGGCGACCACCATGGTGAAATGAATCATAACATATTTTTGGCTCTGGTTTGAAAATCATCTCTTACAGAACTTGAAGGATCCACCAATTATTATCATGGACAATGCAGAGTACACTAGTGGAAAATATACATCTAAAACAAAAAGTGCATCTAAAAGGATGTAGCAAATAATTATTACAATAGACATGCAGGTCTAGAACGATATTAACGCAACTGTTTGGATATGTGGAAAGAAGCATTGTCTCTATCAGACACTCTGAAGAATAAATTGACATGTGAAATAGTGGAATAGTGAACAAGTGTTAGATAGATTGGAAATTAACAGAATAACGACTTAAAATGACAGTGACTGAATGAAACTTTCCGCATGTAAGATTATCATACTATGCTAACAGTTAGTGAGACAAAGTGATAGGAGAGGATAATTAAAGGCAAGTACATAATTAATTTAGGTTAACCGTATGTATAGATATGTGTGTATTTTTCATAATATACACGAGCATTTTGTTAGAATGTATGAAAAGAGAATGAATACTGTTTTGCGGATATGGCAAATGCATTGGGAATAATGCGATAATAAATGGGTGACTAAATACAATTTTATTTAGAAAGACATGTATAGGTAGTAGCAGAGGAAACTAATGAGAAATACAATGATATCAAAATAATTTAACAAAGAAACACTACAACAAGGGATGCAAGAACTAAACGTAAAAATGTAATTATGCTCTTTGATGAAAGTAAAATACATAACTTGTACATACAAGAGTTAATTGGTCTCCAAAGATACCACTAGATAAAAGGGGCCTAGAACCTAAAATATAAATCTAATAAAACAACTTTAACATACAAACTATTGTGGCTGATTAATTAACTGTAATTTAAGTCTTCAATAATATAGGCATTAGATGTGATATATTTGATAACACAATTTATGTGTCATTATTTTTTTAGATCAGAAATTTGCTATATGTCAAAGCCAAAATGAAATAAAACTCAAAGTTGATGCAGTAACGTTTCTACGTCATGGCAATGACGTGGTTTCACTCTTTTATTGAACAGGCTATATAACAGGACAATTGAAAAGTCCCTGCCCTGACACATAGAAGGTGCTACTCGAAATAAATCCCTATGTTTTTTAGTTTGCCCTAACCCTCAAGAGATGCGTGTATATTTTGACGGATATTTTGAGTGAAGCAACTTTTATTATTATGAAAAAATGGATGAAAAGGAATTTCGCGTGTTGATAAAATATTGCTTTTTGAAGGGAAAAATATAGTTAAAGCAAAAACATGGCTTGATGCTGAGTTTCCGGACACTGTCCCAGGAAAATCAACCATCAAGGATTGGTATGCTAAGTTTAGACGTAGTGAAATGATCACCTAACACAGTGAAAGCAGTGCCTGCCCAAAAGAGGTTGTTAGCAAAATAGCAGACATTCTAAAGATATCAACTGAACGTGTACATCATATCATTCATGAATATTTAGGTATAAGAAAGTTCTGTGCAAAGTGGGTGCCGCGTGCGTGAGCTCCATTATTTCACTCCGAAATCCAATCGACAGTCATTCGAGTGGAGTGCACACGATGAACCTGCTCCAAAGCGTGGTAAAACGCAACAGTCAGCTAGCAAAGTTATGGTACCTATATTTTGGGGTGTGCATGGAATAATTTTCATTGACTACCTTGAAAAAGGAACGACCATCAACAGAGAATAAGTGAGAAAGTGCTACTTCACCAAGACAATGCACCGTGTCACAAGTCAGTGAAGACGATGGCAAAAATCCATGAGTTGGGCTTCGAATTGCTTCCTCATCAACCATATTCTCCAGGTCTGGCTCCCAGCAACTATTTCCTGTTCTCAGATCTCAAAATAATGCTCGCTGGGAAGAAATGTTCGCCGAATGAAGAGGTGGTCGCCGAAACTAAAGCCCATTTTGAAGCAAAGGACAAATCGTACTACAAAAATGGCATCAAAAAGTTGATGGAGGGTCGCTATAATCAGTGTATCACCCTTGAAGAGAATTATGTTATGAAAAAAAAACTAATTTTGACAAGAAAATGTGTTATGGTAGCCTATGGTAGGCCGGGGACTTTTGAATTGATGTTACAAAATAGAAATTGTTTTAAAATAAACATATAAATGGAATAATGCTACATTATAGTATTATAAATGTTATTAGTTATACAGATATCATACGTATCAATAGAAAAACCTAGATGTCATGTTCTTTAAAACAGCAACCGAACGACCATGTGCCATTTCAGGTTGTCAGAGCCAACAGAAATTTCCTGGCCGATGTCGTCGCATCGATACCGCCACCGTTGTACGTTAGGAATCGCTCACATACCCGCTACCGCTCTCTTTTTATCTAATAAATTTAATATATTAACGCGTTCCTTTTTCCCATCGCGAACTGTCGATAGTTTTACAGATCACGTCGCTTTTTATTTCCGTCATAAAGCGAAACGTTTATTCACAGGTCGATCGTTATCATCTCGCCACCGACGATCGGCGTTAAAGCTGCATTTATCGCCGAGAATGTTCCGGGCTGTTCCAAGGGAATAGATTTAGAGAATACGCTGTCTGTTTTTTCATGTCGGATCCTTAGCAGACGCGAAAAATTTCATCCCTGAAATATTACTTGGGTACGAGCAACACTTTCCCCTGAGATTTATATTCCTTCGGAATGAATTAATTTCATTTGTTGCTCTATAATGTTATAAAATTATCATAATTATATTATCAAAAATATTATAATTACATTAAAATTTAGCTATTAATGTGAGACAAACAACTAAGCAGATCAGACTTGAAATTACATAACTATACTATTAGACGGAAATTGCTTCTAACTTAAACCCTATATGGACTAAAGCAGGTTAAATTTAGGATTGCAGTAAGACATCAAAACGACGAGTAATTCAACGCTGCCAAAACAATGTTCTTCGATTAAAACCTAATGCCACGTAACCAATAAAAACTGCACGATGTTCAAATGACCCAATGAAGTTATCCAAGTTGTTGCCGTAAAACATGAAAGAAAGTTGCCAAATCACAGCAACGTCAAAGCAACACAACTACTGAACAAAATGCAGGATATCAGAAGATTAAAGCGAACAATGCCACTTGAAATCCTATAAAGCATACTTAGCATACTCAGTTACTGGATTGGTTACTGGAGTAAAAAGTAATCTTTAATCTTTACTAAGCTTATCTAAGAAAGGATGCTAAAAAACAATCATGATTTCAAAATTCACCTTTCTGAAATATTCGTGCATGAAAATCTTAATAATCTTCGTCAAGATATGGCTATCTTTTCATTGTAAACGTTTGTCCAATTAATGAGAAATGTGTATCCTGCATTAGTGAAAACCATCAATTAGAAATTGAACAGGGAAGATTATCACTATTATCAATCCTTAACCATCAGTCTAAATACACATTTTAGTTATTAACTAATAAGCTGTCATTGATGCCACAAGTCTTTAAACGTCTTGCAGCTCGCCATCACTGACTATCGGCCAAAAAATATTATGGCCCCAAAAACTATTTGTAATCTAAGACCTTGAGTCGCCCGATCTTCAAAACACGCACTGTTCAGGTATCGCATTTGGAATATTTCCAACTAACTGAAGTCAGATTACAACAGTTTCTTCGAGAAGAATCAGTAAACTTTAGTAGTTTGAGGGAATTAAAACATAATTGCCAATAATTAAAATTGTGATGAGGAATCATCCACAGCGTATCTATTTATAGATATAGCTGAGAACTTTTGAACATGTTGAATAATGTCAGCTAATTTTACAGAAATATGTTGGTAGACCTCACTTTTTGAAATCTTTATATGAATATTGAATTTGAATAGTTTAGCGTCATGGATTTAGAATATGTAAGGATTAAAGTTCAGTCTGAAATATGCTAACATGTAAAACAATAAATAAAACAAAAACATTTTTGTGCAAATATATGATTTTAGTAAATGTATTAGTTTTCCATTAAAAGTTTGTTACTTTCCACGGAAACATTTTGTAAGTGGAAAAATTGAACAGTTTCCCTTCCAATGTTCTCTAGGTCCCAACATTCTATAATTCACAGTACAATAGCAATACTTTGAGCAATTTCAGTTTCATTTTGCTGGTCTGGAATCTTAGTAGAATCACCACTGTATCACCTATATTTAACTAAGCTAAGTTAATATCGTATTGTTTTAAATAAATTTGGAGCGGCGAGTAACTTTACGTCAAACTGCCCAACTTCGTTTAGTTGAGTAATTCATGTAATTCAGTAAAGTGAAAACAGAACAACGCTATAAACTGCCTGTAATGATCTTGCTAACTGCATCATTTTTAATAATTAATCTTGTTATAACTCTTATACCTTTATAAAATAATTTTTATTACACTTTATTGTTAGGAATTTTTATTAGGATGATGTTACTGTATATTAGATCGCATCGGGTACATTTGCAACCGACTTCATATTGAAGCCTTACTGTCATGACATTTCTTCACTTCATTTTTCAGCATCAAATGCCATGTGAAGCTTATGGTAACTCTGCTCCATCGATTTCAAGATCTAAAAACTGGTTTTGATGTTTTAGAAAAAGTGATTTTGATGTGAAATGGTAAAAGACAAATAGCAAACCGTCAATAGAGATCACTATCGACCACAATTAATGCGTTTGATCCGAGCACTGTGTAAAGAATAACCGGAATACGAGCAAAGACAAGACACATTTATTCTTGAGGAAGAAAACGCTCAACCAAATGTTGCAAAATCGGCGAAAACATACTTGTAAATAATAAAATGGGAAATTCTATGCCACCCGCCATATTCCCTTGTTCCTTCTCATTACTTTTTCCGGCATATGAATCGTGACCTATCTGAGGACTGCTTCAGTTCTTATGAAAATGCCAAAAAAATGATCAATTCGTAGATTTCCTCAAAAGATACATTATACTTTTGAAATGGAGTCTCTAAATTGCCTGAAAGATGGGGAAAAGTATCGATGAACAATACCTTGAATAAAATACATACATGTACCGATTTCCAAAATAGAGCTTTCAAAATAGAGACATTACACTTTAAACCAGATACTGATACAAATATTTCGTTGAAAAATTACTTGAAGACCAGTAAATATTTTGTCTTAAGCTGTTCATTTCTGTGATAGATTTCCAACCACGGTGGTTAGCATTAAGTCTACCGATTGACTGGTATCACTGAAATGTTTGTTTTTTGTCGCATTTTTTGACTGCTTCTAGCATGCTGCTTGCTTCTTAAACAAGCGACACGAACATTTTTTGTAGTTTACTTTTTACCAACTATGATTCAACTGGATTCAAACTTAAATTAAAAACATCACAAATTTAATTTTTATTAGTATTATATTTAATTTAAACATAATTAGACATCAAGTTATAATAGATGTATTTAAAAACAGTTTTACCGGCTGTTATCATGTATAGGTATATACTCACCCGAACATAATTATGACAAAAAATTTCGTAAAATGTTCATAGATAAGATACATAATTAAATTAAATACATAAAATATATTTAGCTAAAATAAATGGGTAAATATCGTTACTCAAGCATTTGAAAAATCCTATCGACCAATGATAGTACTTCTAACCATTGAATTCCAGTACCATTAACCCTTTTTCAAGCAGGCACACTCCAGACCACACCTCCTATTCAATTGGTTAAACCAATGGTAAATCTGGTGCCGCTGTCTTCGCCATTCACCAACCGAGACGGAGCTGGCTACGATTTCGGACGTATGCAAGGCCTATCGGTGCAAAAAAACCGAAACGATCTTGCTACCGACAGCTACGCTTCGACCTGATACTTTATCGGCCGCCGGTGGAATTCGGTAATAGTAGCGATTCCGTAAGATGTGTATCTGAAAGAATTCTACAAATTTAAATCATATGGGACTTCTTAAAGATGCATTATACAATTGAGATAATCTATTAATTAGTACTGAATGTCAGAAAACTTTTGAATTTAGGATAGACATAATATCATTGAGAACAAAGTTAAAGAAATGAACTATAGGTGAAAATGTTCCATTTATATATAAGGGAATACAAACCTCAAAAATAAGGCATAAAACTCCTTTAAGATGACCAATTAATGCCGAATATTCTGTTACGTAAAAGTAAGATGCATGATAATATATAATATGTAATATTAATTATAATTATAACTTAGTTAATTAGAAAACTATTGTTGATTTAGTTGATTAGGAATAAACCCGGCACTCCGAAGTGCAATCGACAGTCATCCGAGTGGACAGCATACGATGAACCCGCTCCAAAGCGTGGGAAAACGCAACAGTCGGCTGGGAAGGTTACGGCATCTGTATTTTGGGATGCGCATGGAATAATTTTTATTGACTTCCTTGAAAAATGAAGGACCATCAACAGTGACTATTGCATAGCATATACTGGACTCATTTGAAAAAAGAGAAAGTGCTGCTTCACCTAGACAATGCACCGTATCAAAAATCCATTAATTGGGCTTCGAATTGCTTCCTCTTCCACGGTATTCTCCAGATTTGGTCCCCAGCAACTATTTGATGTTTGTCTATGGTAGGCCGGGGACTTTTCAATTAACTTGTTATATCGATACCAGGACTAAATTTTTTCACTTTATTAGTTCAAATTTTTTACACTATTTTAGAGTTTATCGCAATCACATGCAGAACAATCTTAGAGTTAAGATTCCAAGCCAAGTTGATTACAGACCACTCATGTCTATGCAATAATTGGTTGATTGATGCCAAATACAATACGTTTTTAACAGGCTAAATCTACTCTTCATAAATTCATTTTTCTAGTTTCATTTTTATTAATTAAAGAATAAGTTTTTTTCATCAATTTTCAAAAATTTAGAAAAATATACTTATACTAAAAAATAGAATTCAATTTTCAGGTACAAAACAAACAGTGAATAACAGTTTTAAAAAATAGTCTTGTACACAATATTTCGCAAAAAAGCTTCTTCTATATTTATCTATAGCACCCCTCATAAAACATTCTTTGAAACGATATCATTTTTCCTTATATTTCGAAATTATCGAAGACATCGCATAAACATCAATATTAAAATAGAATTCAAACTGTGTACTTCACCGAAATTAAAATGGGACCATAATTAATGAAATGAAAGTATATTGAAATAACGTCCAGTTTTATAGCATACTTTTATCAGCGAGTAAATTATTAATGTACAAGATTTAGAGCACTCTTTAAATTGCATCAGGCCATATATTTTTTTAATGGGCCATAAAACAGATTTATTCCAAACAAGTATCATCATAAACAGAATACAGCAGGAACAGATTGCTGATCAATATAGTTTTGTCATAAAATAATTTTATCTCGTAGACTACTTACATTCATTGATTAATTCCTGGTTCGTGCTCCGAATACATTGAAAATGACCAGTGATTTTCGCACATTTTATTAACTTTAAGCTGCAAAACTTAAAATTCAAATGATATAAGACGTCAAATACCCGCAAACAAATAAATAAATATCCAAAATGTATTAAAGTGTTAGGTAAGAAGAGTTTCATAGTTTCAAAAAAAATATTCTTTAATCTAATCAAATGGTACATATAGTATCAAATATATATAGAACATTTTCCCAAACTTTCAAATATATTAGATTTATTACTCCATTTTTGAGGTTGGCGGGCATGATTTCTTAAAAAAATATGAACCGATTGTGTTCAAATTTTACAGATTTCTTCAAAATAACATTTTCTAGTGTGTAAATGGAACTTGTTTTTTGAGGCAACATATGGTGAAAATTACGAGACCAAAAATTTTAAAAAAATTCTAATAATAATAACTTCTAATAATTAAAAATTCCAATTTAAATATGGTGTATTTTCTTTCAAGTGCGCGCTTTATATATCTACCAATAAAAAATATTTAGTATTTTAATTTAAGATGTACGAGTTATCTTGACTACGCCGGGAGAACTGTTTATAAGATGTCAAGAGAGATGAGTAAAAACAACAAAAAAACATTTCACAAAGTATTTGTTAAACAGGTATCTTTGATTTACTAAATAATAAGCAAATAACAACAACAATAAATATTTGATTTCATATATAGAAACATTAGAAAGAATAAGATTTTTTAGACTACAATTATTATTACCTTAAATTATTGTTGTATTAAATCTACAACACTGATAGTAGGATAAAAGTTTGTGTTATTTCTAAACAACATTTAGGTAATAGTAGGTAATAATTATCGTAAAAATCAAGTTACCTTACAAGAATATATTTGAATTTATTAGTTTACATTATAGTTCTTTAAATTGTATGAGAGGGTCCGTCTATTTAATACAAATAATTTTTTGCCAAGATACGAAGTATAAGTATAAACAACCATACATAATTATTAAATATGATAGTTTTGATATTTCCCTAGATAATAAAATAGCTAGCCCATAAAATCCCATTTAATATTATTGAGTACCCAGTGAATTATATGGTGAAGCTGTTCCTTCATAGTCTAATTGTTAGACTTACTTGACGATAACCAAGCTTAAATTCAAAGAAATTTCAAAAGTTTGGGAGTTGATGGTTAAAATCTACTATTTTCGAAGAGATAGTTATTAATTGGTTCACTGAAATGGGAAAAAAAAACGATCGTTAATGACCAATAGTGACGTAAATATACATTTACTTAATTATAATTCGAGATTATATTAACTTATTAATAATTTCAAAATGTAATTATTTATAAATAGTGGTGCTTTCAGAAGAAATCAAGTACGCTTTATATTGGTTTTTTCACACATTTGTTTTTGTTACTCAACTACAATTATTATGTAGGTCAGTGTGCAAGATAGGTAAAACTATAGGAATATATAATAAAATTTCTTCTATATACAATGCTTAAATCGAAATATATTCCCAATAACAAAATTCTGAAGTAAATTTAATTACGTTATTTTGATATATTAGTTTCCAATTAAGTATAGTTCGTTCTGGACGAATTACAATTTTACATAATAACTAACGCATTGACTACACAACAGTGTATAGTCGGTCCAAAACAGCAATGTACCACGTCATCACAACGTCAAATTTATTGCCAAGAATTGAAGCCATTGAAGTTTGTAAATTTGTTTTAATGTCAAACCGTATGTTTCCTGCTAATTTTATTCTAATCAAAAAATGATACAAGGTAATTAGCCTAGCTGTTAAAAGTCTTAAAAAATTCTTCCAAACCTTAGTGCTAAAAATTAGAGGTTACAAAGTGGTACCCATTGTCAAAACCACAAGTTACATTCGATGCGATAACATTGCGAGGATGTGGCGTCATAAATTTTGATAACGTGTGTTCAGTGTTATTTCCTATTTACTATAGTGTTGAATTTGTCGTTAAAAATAACATATTGATTTTCAAAATGTTTTACTTCATTATCAGCATACTTTTGTACGTGTCAAACGTTATTCCTGTAACGGTATTTGTCCTTATTTATGCAATTTGTTCAGAGATAGATAGTCAATAATCCGTTAAAATAATATACATAATTTCTGAATGACAATTATTATATTTCTGAAATATTTGGTAGCATGCTTCTACATGAGGCTACGTGCCTTTTTGTCAAATTTCAATCAAGTAGCAAATTTAAAACAGTTTTGAATACAGTTTTATATTTTCAAACACAACAATTGATTTTGTACGACCTGTAAAAATTGCAAACTCTCCATTAGGTCTTATAATTTCTAGTAATAGTATTGCAAAGATTCAAAATGTATTTTTGTCGCTTTTGACAATTCTAACCAAATTGAAGCTAATTATCTTAATAAATTCTAACTTAATCGCCGCAGTGGTCAAGCAACTGGACAGTCTTTCTACTGCTGAGGTAGTCCCGGGTTCGGATCCTGCCCTGTGAGATCCGAACTATAGATGTACTTTATGTGTCTATAATTGTAAATGTTTCTAGGTGATACTTTAAAATCCAATAAAGAGTAACCTAATCTCAGCAATGCCAGCAACCAGGTTGGGTAGGACCTGATTTCTTCTGGTACTGGCTGGTGCCAAATTAAGCAGTAGATCTAGTTTAGATAAACCCTGCTTGGTAAATAAGAGATAAAGTATAATTAAAAATGGTTTTCGGTTAATCCTTTTTTTTAATATATTTAAAAGTCTCCTTTTTTTCAACGAGAGTTTATCTGGATTGGGGGTTTATCTTTATTGTTTGACGTGGGCTCCGAACCACAGTCCTCGGTATTAAGCCTACCGACTGGCGAGTGGCTAACTTAGAAATCATACTAGAAAACATCAGGTCTTACCCAGCTTGGTTACTGCCGTGGCTGGGATCACTTCCCTTGTCGGATTTTACACTCTTCCCTCGGAAAATCACAAACATAAATTTATGACCATGCCCCAGTAGGATTCGAACCCACAACTGTCGCAGTAGGTGGACCGTCCTGTCGCATCTACCACTGAGCCATCCAAGCCGGATCAATCGTTTTTTGTTTGAAAGATAAGTTCATAGTAGCTAGCAATAAGCAATTTTATTTTAAATAAGCTATCTTTTTAAAAGATCTGAAAACAAAATATTAGTACATAAAATCATGCTTTTATTTAAAACTGAATAAAAATAATAAGTTGGTAATAGTGGCATAAAATTGCAGCGCTAAAAAATGAAGCAGGTGTAATGCAGATAACAGTAGTAAAGTAGTGAAAAAAAAGCTTTTAAAAAATACACCAAAATAATAAATTTTAAGGGAATTTTTAAATAAACTCTCGTGTACGTTTTCGCGGACGACATTACAAAACGTTGATAAACCGAGCTTATAACCGAATCTGGTGTTATATCGTCGCTTCCACAATAGACTAGGGAAAAAATGCGCGATGCGAAACCTCCTTTTTATCCAGTCCTGTGTGACGGTGGCTAACAGGTTCTCGTTTTAATCTGATTTGGGACAATTACCTGCTTTATGCTGTTTTATTTAAAAGTGCAACGTTAAAAATTTTCTGGGTAATTAATTTAGTCGACGTCGACCTTGTTTTTAAATATTTGCGTTGCTCTGCCTTTGTCTCTCAACGTTTTTTTTATTTGCATAGGATAACGTTATTGTTGATGAAATTTCGTTTCATTCGAAAGGAAAAACGTGTTGACGATTCTCGAAATGTTTCTGACTGCTTTTTTTTTAAATTCGTATTTAAATATTTTTTGTTTAACTTACAAATGTGTAGTACATTGGTTTTAATGAAGGTCTCAAATTGGAGGCGTATTAATATAAACAATACTGTTTGTTGACACGAGAATCTCTTTCATTTCCCTTTGTAAAACTTGCGTTTTAAATTGCCCCAAAACCCGCAAAAATTACTTGGTTAATTAAATAACTTTTATCAAGACTTTTCCAAATAATAATGAAACTCGGCAATACAAAGACAAAAGATTATTTCTAAATAACACCTTCTAATGGGGCTATCTATTAGAGCAGTGTACTGGTTCCCTGAAAATATTTCGTGGGGATTGGACGTACCGCTTAACGTGGACTGCGAACCATTGTAAGCTTACAGACTATCGAGTGACCAACTTGATAATTACAGAAGATATCCGATGTTAACCAGTATCCGGTAACTGGGATGACTTTCCTCGTCGGATTTTGCATTCTTGTCTTAGGAACAGATATAAATACATTTAGGTAAAAGGAGATATGTTTTTAATTTAAATTACTTTTAGATATATAGATGTTTTAGTAATGCAGCATCTACACAGACTCGGCCGGAATGTATCAAACAATAGACGATAGATATCTAAAATGTACTTGCGATCGTATTCCCTAATAATAGCTTTTAGTGTTCGCCGTCCGAAATCTTACCGCAGAAGTTTAGTTTCAGAATCGCAAAACAATACCTGAATTCATTAATATGGGCTTTTGCACTTAAGCATATACATTCTGGAACTCACATGATTGAAATTGCAAATTTTACAGCAGTTTACATTTTTAATGCTGAGTTTATTCCCGTTTTAAAAATTATAACCCTTGTGGAAATAACAATTAGCTCAAAAGCCTATGTATTCGTTGTTAAATGCGACAATAACGAAATAGAGCATTCATAAATAGGAACTTTTTGAAGTCCAGGAAAACCCAATGTTCGGAACTTCGCAGATTCTTCGCAGAAAATCCCAGATTAAAAAAAAATTAAGTATAAATTACTATTGTAAGGCCTAGACTCTGAGTGTAAACTTTACCCGAAAATTTGAAAGCGTTTCTCTCGAAACTAGTTTTTCCGATGCCGTTAAAGATATCTCGAGTTTTACTGAACCCACTTCCGCGATAGTCGAATACCGTATCTATCATTTCGTATCAAACCAACACTATCACAAGATTTAATTTTTATTATTTGAAAAGAAAGAAAAGAAAAAGAAAGATGTTTACTGTTTTACTATTTGAGCAGCCGTAATTTGGCGAAAACAAAATTTGTTTCAATTTTGTACACAAGCAGCAGTTCTCTAGATTAAGAATATTCTTTAATTTTTGTTACAGATTACGAGGTTACAATCTTACGCTATCATTTTAAATCGGTCACCATCACATTATTTAACTAATTTGTTCTTTTGTTGGATGAGAAAAACCCAATTTATATTAAAGGTATGTAAAAATGTAGAAATAATGATTAAAAAGAAATATTAATTTTTACTCATATATTTATATATTATGTTAACTTATAATTTATTAAAAATATCCATTTCCATATGATACATAGTATAAAAATTAAATTATGATATAACCGATGAAAACACATAAAATAACGCAAGCATAATAAAAATTGACGCCGCCACTGACAAGACCAAAGTTTATTGAAAATGAACAACCGATATCGATTCACCATTACAGACCCGATTCGCACTATAGACACAAAGAACCATCGCAATAATTATAATTCGATTGTGCGCGGCCCAAAAATAATAAATTGCCTTCACATTACGCGCTATTACAATACAAAACTGGGCTATTATCCCCTAGAAGTTTATAGTGTATTGAATAATGTACACGAGCCTATATCATACCGCGTTTTTCATTCGGCACATGAAGAGAAATTGTCATGGAAAGAGGAGCCCTTCTATTTATTTCTATTTGTATTGTTGTGCGTCCATATTTTTCATGAGCGTATTATACAATCAGATAACAATGAATATTCCGAAATCACAAATTATTTATGATATTTATTAATATTTAAGATTTTGATGTCTTTGCTAGAGGAGTGGACAGAAAAATATATACAATTCTGAATAAAAATATTATGAAAATAAATCCAAAATTCCAAAAATTATTGATAAAATTATATAATATTTGGAATATGTTGAAATTATTACGGTTCCACAACCAGGAAAACCATTAAATCCTCCAAACTATTTCACTGCTATCGAATAATTAATATTTAATAAAAAACGTTCACACGTTCAAGTCTTCGACAACGTTTGGCATGCGAACTTCATCCATTAATTTCAGATGTCACCAAAGCAATTCACTAAACTATTAAATTATTTAATTACAATCAGAATGTTTAGATAAAAAGAAGAGGAATTCTACTCTGTAATAAAAGATGATAAAGGGCTAATTCTGTACCTACATTAGTCAGGTAATATATTACAAATGGAAAGTATCACTATGGCAATATTAGCTGATAATACTGCGATACTTACTATTAACTCGTACAGCATCAGAATATTACAATAGGTGAGTTATAATATAATTAGCTGGACCAAGACAGAGAAAATAAAACTGAACAAAAAGCGAACTAGTGCACATTGATGTTAATAATAACTTTGTTCAAAGAAATGTTTTAAAAGAAAAAAAAACAAAATTATTCAAGTCCCCTAAATGTTTTTGTTGTCTCAAAATTATTTAAATCTTAGGAATCATCAAGTTTTATATTAGATCTTCAAACTCAAGTAACTGTATCAATTGTTCATTAACGACATTTACAGATCGTATTCCAGATTGTTAAAGTGATTGCTAGCTTGTCACAAATTAACATTAAGCGAATTCTAAGGCACTATGATATATCACACGTTATGTATCATTACTATTAATTATACATTACCTATAATAATACATGTCAAATATATACATTAGATGTTAGACAATGACATGTAGAAAATCGTTTCTATAAGTGCTCTCATGTATTATTAAATCCCAAAAGTATCAGACCAGTTATGCCAAAAGAACTAAGCAAAGAAAGGAGAATAAAACTCCAAAGGAACAACAGGGATAGGTTCCAATCGTTAATGAAATATTCAAACAATTACATAAAAAAAATATAATAAAGCTTACCAAGCTACTTAAAGCACTTTACATAGACTGAAACATGTAGTACTTGCATATTGAAAAAAATTCCGGAAATGTTTATGATACTAAAGACTTTCGGACATTTCACGAGCGACAGTAAGCAGAGTAAGGCCTTTTATAATGAAACTCTTTATAATAGAAGCCAACGCCAGCCAATTGAGAAAGAATTGGTGCAACGATCTTAAAACCTGGGCTCGACATACCCACTGATGGAGTTCTTACTATGACTCGCATATTACTGCTGCATAAACGCTACCATATTCCAAGATGATAACGCGCGCATGCAACGTAAAGGGTTCGGTTTGGGTTTGAGGAACATTACAATATCATGAAGCATCTTCCTTAACAAGCCCAGTCGCCAATATTGAATGTTGAATATTGAATTGGCGGATTTTTTGGCGAATATATATATATATATATATATATATATATATATATATATATATATATATATATATATACTAGCGACCCGCACCGGCTTCGCACGGGTGCAATGCTGATACTAAATTAAATACACTACAGAAAAAATATGAACGTTGTATATAAAAACATAGCGGCCCGCTCCGACTTTGCACGGGCATAAAATATATATGCCTATGTCACTCAATGAAAACATTATTAATTATGATTAAAATCGATCTAGTATTTTTGGTTGATTCATTACTGCCCTTGGCCTGCACGCATTAAATTTGGAGTAAAACAATTCCTCTTCCCCTATACTTACTATGAAGATTTCCTGCTATCTTTGGAATATCTAAATTCATACAATTTTTTTTACATTACACATTTTTAAACGCAAATTTTAAATTTGTAATATCTCCGAAAATATTTGTTTAATTTACATGCTGTAAGGAACCATATTGATCTATATTAATTGCACACTGTATTTAAGATACTTAATTCGATAAGGATTAATGCCGTATTGCTTAAAATAGCTTCGTAAATAAGCCATTTTCTCACGTAAAAAGTAAACAATAAAAATGGTTAATGTGGGTTATCCCTAAAAGATAAACATATACCATCGCGGACTTTTTTGTAGACCTTTTTATGGTGTACAATACTGTAGTACATTAATTTGATCTAACTCGTAAGGTTAGGCAGCGTTTTTGCTAATTGCTAAATAAGCCTAAAAAAATAGGTTAATTTACGACATCACGTTAGAAACCTCTAAAATTAGCAATGTTGCCTTAGTATATTATGCATGTATTATACATATAAACCTTCCTCTTGAATCACTCTATCTATTGAAAAAAACCGCATCAAAATCCGTTGCGTAGTTTTAAAGATTTAAGCGCACATAGGGATATAGGGACAGAAAAGGCGACTTTGCTTTATACTATGTATTTATACTATTTATACTATGGAGTGATATATATATATATATATATATATATATATATTATTTGATTTCTGAGTATGCAAGTCTTCATGGCATTCAACATTTCAAATATATTGAAGACGGGACTCAGAAATCCAAAGAACTAATCCAAGAAAAAAACAAAAGGTTCGCCGGAAGACAGTAAATCATATATGAAAATGTAAATCTCCATGAAAATCCAGAGGTTCTACAACTACTAGATGGACAACACATAATTCCCATTATTTGTTATCGTTGGATGAACTGTTATGTTACAGCTCTGTATGACTAAATCTACGTACCATACAGAAATAAACTTATATTTGTTATAGAAGGTCGGTTTTAATAAAAAATTAAATTTAAAAAATAAAGATGAAGAATAACTTCTCCAAACTTAATGTTTACAACTCGATACATGGTTATGTATCGAGTTGTAATTAACAATTATCAAGTCAACGATTAATTACATTTATTAATTTATTTTAATTGGACCATTTAACAAAAGAATCCTTTATGAAATTTAGAGGATATACATTTTATCATACCACACATCCAGCTAACACCGCAAGAGGAGGAAGTGTAATAATAATAAAAAGAACATTTCTCACCATCAAAAACCCGGGCTCAGTACAGCAGAAAATCAGGTAACGATAGTAAATCTTAAATTAAGCAGATACAAGGTTACAATAGCCGCAATTTATTGTCCTCCAAGATACAATCAAAAAAAAGAACATAACATCCAACTGTATAAAAGTCGAAGAAAATTTTGAGCTAAGTTCAGATAATAAGCCAGTGATTCTAACGTTGAGCGAAAAAATAATAAGAAAAGAAAGAAACCCAACGTTAACAAACAAGAGAACAGACTGGGAAGAATTTGCTGAAGAATTGAACAAACGAATTCAACAAAATGTACCCCTCAACACAACTGAACAATTAAATCTTGAAGCAGAAAAATTCGTAGTAGATATTCAACTAAAGGAATTAATAGAGTACAACTAAAGGAATTAATTATCCAAAAGAAGTGAAGAAAATGGTATAAACATGTGTAGAAATGTCTACACAGTCCACCTATAAGAGACCTATGTGGGAATTGGTCACGTGACAATCGCCAAAAAGCAGAAGCCTTTGCTGAATATCTAGAAAAAACTTTCAAACCAATCGAAACTAATATTGAACATAATTTGCCGGACATAGAAGCTGAAAATTCGATGATTGAATTAGTCACGCCGAAAGAGTTAATCAAAGTTATTAAAACTGATATTAACTCCAGGAAATCACCAGGCTACGATTTAATAACAGGAGAATTAATGCAAAAACTACCCAGAAAGAGAATTATAAAACTCACCAACTTGATTAATACAGCATTTAGATTAAAACATGTCCCAGACATTTGGAAGATGGTGGAAATTATAATGATCCCAAAACCTGGGAAGTCACCAAACAAAATAAAATCCTATAGATCTATATCACTGCTTCCAGTAATATCTAAAGTTCTTGAAAAACTCCTGTTGAAAAGAATAAAACCGATCATAGAGCGAAAAAACCAACACACCAGTTTAGGTTTATTAACAAACACTCAACAATTGACCAGGTCCACAGAATAACAGATGTTATTGAAAAAAACCTACGAAAGTTAAAAAGTATGCTCAACTATATTCTTAGATGTAGCACAAGGCTTCGATAAGGTTTGGCATGAAGGTCCTATTCATAAACTACAGAAAATGTTACCGAAACAACACACCGAACTATTAAAATCATACATTACAACCAGAATGTTTGAGTCAAACAAGAAGAAGCTTACTCTACAATAAAAGAAGCTAAAGCAGGTGTACCACAAGGAAGTGTACTGGGACCAATGCTTTATCTACTTTACATTTGTGATATACCACAAATGGAAAATATCACGCAACATTTGCTGATGATACTGCGATTATAGCTGTCGGAGAGAATAGTGAAGAAGCCTCACGAAAATTACAACAGGCAAGTGACAATATAAATAATTGGACACAAGCTTGGAAAATAAGAATTAATAAAAGTAAATCTGTACATGTGCAGTTCGCCTATAAACAGACCGTACAAGCACCAATAACATTAAATAACACTATCATTCCATACAGCAACAACGCTAAATATCTCGGAATGAATCTCGATGCAATACTTCGCTGGAAGAAACATATAAAGAAGAAAAGAATAGAACTGGAATTAAAATATAGGAAAATGTACTGGCTAATTGGAAGAAAATCACAATTATCAGTACATAATAAATTGCTATTATATAAGCAAATATTGAAACTTATATGGACATACGGAGTTCAATTATGGGGATGTTCTGCAAAGAGTAATATAAATAAAATACAAATTTTTCAGAACAAAGTCCTGAAAGGTATTGTGGGTGCACCCAAATACCATAGGACTGATTACCTACATCGAGACCTTCAGATACCCAGAGTCAGTCAAGAAATCAAGAGAATTGCAAGGGGGCATGAGGAAATACTCCATTCTCATACGAATATTGAAATATTACAACTTTTGGATACCACCAGAACAGGACACATACTCAGTACAAAAGAAACAAACCATCTGATCTTGTGTAGTGTTGTGTAGTGAGGTGCATATATTAAAAAATTCAGCAGTGATATGTATAAACATTATTTCACCAGAGAGTGAGTTAGGGCCGATGGGTCCTCCTAGTTATATACCTAGATTTAAGTTAGCATAAAGACAAATTGTAGGTTAGACGGAAACGATTAGTAACAATGTATTAATTAAATAATAAATAAAAAAATAAAAAAAATTGAATAGAACAAGTGTTTTTAGGTGCATAAAAATTATATGTTATTTTGGATTTTTACGAGAAACTGTGAATTGGTTGAAATTATTCTCAAGTTCAAAAAAAAACCGGAAATCTATATATATATTACTTAATACCAGCGTAATTTGATAAACTTATACAAATATCATTAACATCACGTAATTAATTAGTGATTTCGATTTCCTTCCCGTATTTTTATCGATGGATTTTGTAAATTATACACGCTCGTCTTTAACCGCTGTTGATTTTCGGGTAACCGCTAATGAGAAATTCCGGTCTCTTCCTTCAGATGCGGAGAGGTCGCTAACGAAGGTTGTTTGTTAAGTTGGAATCGAGCGGCTTTATCGGATTCGATAAATTGATTCTTCGATTTCACCGTTTCTTCTTCATGCTTTTGTTTCGTTTGAAGCGGGCGATGCGGTATTGATTTCGTAGAAAACTGCAAAAATTTTAACAGTAGCATATACGTACGAGATAACTGAAGCTCCTTTATCTTTTATGTATATCTATATATTTCAGCATAACAAAGACAATTATTTATGTATCGGAAAAAATGCTAAACTAAGTAGAAAACAGTTAATCTGCCTTTTTTAATTACTAATTTAGTAGAAATATATTTAAACGAAAATAAATTATGGTGGATACGTATATAAAGTGAAGGAATACTTAACAATACGGTGAAGCAATACATACAGGAATATTTTTTATACCAGATAATTTATACGAAATACGACATCATACAATATTAATTTCATACAAAAAATTGTAATTATAAAAAATTATAAAAATGAATAAATTTATGTGAAACTGCCTAAAAAATACATCTTATTGAATTTATTTAAAAAAAGTGGTACAATATAAATATTAAAAAAAATATGTTCCATCACTTTCTACATTTTCTCATCTTTCTAGCAATACGGTGATACCGTATCGAAAGAACGATGTTGGTTTGATTCAATCATCTCTCCATTTTCAAACTTCCTCAGCATATCATAACCGCGTGCCAGCCAAGCTATACTGCAATGATCTGAATAATTTGTAATCAGAAGGGGCTATATCTAGTGAGTAGGCTGACAGCGATTTGCAATTCGAGCTACAGTATCGTATACAGTACCAATATCGACAATTAGAGTATGACGAAACAGCAAACCTAAATTTTCCAAAGTGCTTGGCAGCTTATTTCTGAAATGAAACAAAATGAATGAATGTCAAAATGAAATTCTATGCGTCCAATAATTAACGTCTGTGTACACTTAATAAATAAATAATAACAAATTTAAAACTGTTATTTTATATAGAGAAATATCAAAAAAACATCGATTTAAATGGTTAGGCTATGTTTTTTTTAACATAATAAACATAATATATAATTTTAACATAATCAAATTCATATTCATATACTATCAACAGATATCACTGATCGAAATACATGCAGGTCAATTGTTTTCATAAAATTCCGTTCAGTTATCTATTCACACTTTAAAGTCTAAAATGTTAATAAATGTAAGTTGATATCTAAGGAAATTTAAATATAACAAGGACCAAGGATAAACCAATTGGCGATAAAATGGAAGAGAACCAAATAAAAACGAGAATAACAAATCCGACATCACATCTATGCTCTCAAATAATTTGTTAATAGAAAATAATAAGAAAAGTAAAACAATATGGGTACCATAGTATTTACATCTCTACTGTCGGAAGACTATAATACGGCATCAGATATTGTGATTCTTCGATTCTTCAGATCACTCTCTATGATCCTAAAGTATTGCAAGTTGCCGCTATGGACGCTATGATGCTCCTCTATCGAGTAGCCTAACCAACGATCATTATCATATTGTGATCAAATAACTTCATCTGAATAATATTGCGTTTAAACTATTTGAACATCCTAGCTTCAGTCTCGAAATTGTACATAACTACTACATATAGTAGTATAAAATTGTGGAATAACTAATAATATGTTAATGGTAATGAATAAAAGGTAGGTTAAGAAAACCGTCATCCTTTTGGACATATATTTTGCTACAAATATTGCTACAAATAACTGAAATCAAGCATTGTATCACACATGTATTAAATAATTTATAATATTTTCTTAGATATTGCATGTAGAAACAGTCCATAAACCTAGTGTTTTTTCATTCTTGGATTTCTGTGATGAATTTTTCTAGGCGCAGTTTATTAACTTAAGACAACAAAAGTTAAGATTTATATAGTTTCATATAATTTGTATCCAGACTATTAATTATTTAAAAAATTGTACTTAATTTACATAATTACTTCAGTACTTAATTGCTTAATCATTGAAAAATTTACAAATATAGAATATACAATGAAGATAAAAATGTAATTATATTGCTCAAACTTATGATCATATTCTGTAGTCGTATAAAATCATTTATTTATAATATATATATATATATATATATATATATATATATATATATATATATATATATATATATATATATATATATATATATATATATATATATATTACTTTAATGCATTAAAACAATTGCCTTATTTTTACAGTAAATTATGAAGATATAGATAATTTATTGGATTCAATTGTCATGTAGTAACCATTATCTAACTAAATTCAAATAACAAAGTAGTATCGTACATGCAAGAAAATGCATTTAAATAACATTTAGACAATTTCAAGAGTGGATAAAGCGTGCATAAATCTTCGGATTATACCTTAATATTGATACAACTGGTTAGCATTGATGACAGAATATATTAATATATTCTACCACTAAGGAGTTAAAATACATAAAAGGTTGAAGCAGTTTACGTGGTATTATTAAATGTATCTTAATCCTACATTATGAACAATTTCCTTCATAAAATATATTTAACAAATTCTGTGTGTAACCGCTTTTAGGTGTATCTGTTTACCTACGTTTAAATATACAAATATCAGCATATCCTTATTGCACTTTATATATCATAATAATGATAGTAGCACTAATACATAATTCTATTTATATTTTTACGTGTTATTTATACTGTTTAAGAGAAGAGGCGATGTGACGATATGAAACATGTTTAAGAACTTCATGAATATTTTTAACTAATGGTGAAATAAACCAATTCAACACAAATTTCCACTCAATGAGCCTGCGTTGCATTTTTCGTTTTCGAAAATGGAAAAGGGTAATATTTCAATCTCAATTTTCAAACCACAATAATTTTTAGTGATATATAAATTTGACTGTGTAAACTAATGATACTATCTCTGTATCTAGAATGTTGTATGTCTAAGCTATTCATTCTAGCTCAAATTAGTTAGTTATATTGGTTAGTAGTTAGTAGTTAGTAACTCACGCTAAAAGTCATAATCTAAAAAAAATATTTTCGTACAATTTGCCATAAAATAAACTATTGCCAGTAATTTTTAGTAAATAAACAGTCACTCCCTGCAACGGAGGTAAATTCTCTAAGTAATCTATTTGACTTCTAAATATTTAAATATTTATTATATTATATTTCAATATTTTATATCTTAATGTATAACATTAGAAAAAAGTTATTATTTCCAGTGTCAATTAAATGTTTGCAATATCGTAGAACATAAATTAAAAATTATGTTTGTTATTGTTTATTAGCAAAAATATGATACCCCATAGAAAAAAAAACACTTGTCATGCTAGTAACCCGGCTAGGTTTGGCCGTATCTCTTTTGAAATAGATTTAAAGTTCGAAAAGGAACAACACCTTATAAGGAAAAGTTACATTAACTGAAGATATCAATTGATTCAAAATAACAGTAAACCCGCGTCATGAATATGTTTAAAGTATTGCCTGTCGCAATTTGTAAATGCGTTTTAGAATCCGACTATGTTCTCATTTTATTTTAGTTAAAAAGAGATACAATGCTGTCAGATACGTTCGAATATGTAACCAATTCAGCCTACGAAAATCGTCCGGTTGTCAAATGTCAATAATTGACATTTGTCAATGCAAAATTCTTCAAAATATTAGTTGTAATAACTTATTTTGATAAACTTCAAATCGCTGCTTATGATTACTCTAATTAAAAATTTTGAAGCCATACAGAACAGTAAAATGCAATAGAGAAGTAAGCAGATTTACTATTAAGTAATAATTAATAAAAGTTGCGGCGGTTTTAATTAAAATTTTTTTGGTGTACGGCAGCTGCACTGCACCGAAAACAAACCGTCCTCATACGAAGCGGGTGACGAATCAAATTGAGCTTGATGTTAGCTCTATCAGACATCAAATATATGAAATGTATAAAAACAGTGAGCAGTTTTTCAACACTAACATAATTTAATACAAGTATTTCAAAGGAAACTGTTAGTCTGCAAAGTATTCACAGAAAGCTTAGAGATATACTACCTTTTCCTTACACTGGTGGTGTATGAAAAAATTTGTGATTATTGTGTTGGTGATTTAAATGGTGTAAAGATTGTGTGGAACCTACGAAAAGATCCAATGGAACTTCCAGATTCAAAATAAAACAATTTTTATAAGAATATAATAAAATTAAGGAGGGCTTATTACATCAATTTGTGTATTTAGATGAGACAGGAATATTTCAGAATGGGGCACTCATGGCAAATAGCGTTAAGATAACGAAAGTTGATGGAAAAGGCTAAACATTGGAGTAACATTTGATTAGGTTTTATTAGGATTGCAGATATATCGTTTTTCATGCTGGAAACAGGAAAGGTTAATAACACCTTCGGTTTGGATAAACTCGATCAGACATATTTAGGAAGAAATTGACAAATAATGGGATCATGAATAAGTGTCAGATAGATTGGAAATGAACAACTTGAATGAAGCTTTCTGAATGTGGGACCAATGCTGACAGTTTCCAAGACTGGGTGATGAGAACAGAAATAACTAAAAGAGATTATATAATTAATATCTGATAGCTGTAGGAAATGTGCATAGATATGTCTGTAGTGGTTCAGAATATACATGAGCATTTAATATACTAACTGTTTCGCCGATATGGCGAATGTGTTTGGGATAATGCAGTGATTAAATCTAGTTTTATCAGGAAAGATGTATACAGGTAGTAACACAACAAACTGAGAAGACACACAGTAATATTAAGTTTTGACTTTACAAGGAAATACTGCACCGAAGGAACCAAGAACTAAACGTAAAAGGTAAATATGCTCTTTAATAAGAGTAAAATACATTACAATTGTTAATTAAGTGGATTAGACCTCCAGGGAATACCACTACATAAAAAACATGCTTAGAACTCTACCTCATAGGTGGCGTGGGAAAAGACTACTAATCTACAAACTATTGTGATTATAATAAATTCTACTTTAAGTCCTTCCGTAATATATGCATTAGATGTAGTAATGTTAAAATAATTTATATTTGATAATATTCTTATATCATTATTTTGTTTAACTTGGAATTAATGCCGCGACATTGCGACGTTTTGACGTCATAAATTCAGATGACATGATTGTTGAACGGACTATATATTTGTCATCACAAAGTAATATAAAAAAATGTCTAACTATCAATTTTACAGTTGCATTCGTTTCATTTTTTCATTGCAGCAATTTTAGTTGATACATGATTTAACGAATTAGAAGCTCCCACGTGGGACCTATAAATCGTCAAAGGAACAATGTTGCTGTTGCTATTGATTTAAATCGGGAAATAGCACTATGTAACTGAAATGGATTGCAAAAAAAGCTTTTATCGAATGACAGCAGTCAGTCGCGATCCACTTTTTTGTCATTATTTATCGGGACGGTAGTCCGCATCGTTCCAGCATGAAACCGAACCCCGCCGGTTCCTGCGAAATATTCATGAGCGGCCGACGTCGAGCAAATGGTAAATGTTCGATGATGTCGTGTCGCAGGAGTGAATCACTGCCGGCGTGTGGCCTGGCAGTCAATCAATTCGTCAGCAGGATACGCTTGTCTGCAACCTGGCGCACTACACTGACGCGGATATAGGATATATCAGATGTTTGTTGCTGTTGTCCTCTAGGTTGTAAAGCTGGAGATATTTTTTATTGCTACTATCCTGATACATTGCATTTCTATACAGAGTTTAACTAAAAATATAAATTTTGTTTGTGAATTTGTCTTGAAATATTTGTAATATGTGAAAAGGGATATAAAATTAGCTTGCTAATTAATTGAATAACAGTAACATATGTTTTAATCCAATAAAAATAAAAGCAAAGATGTAAATTATACCGCAAATCATATTTATTTATTATTAATCTCTGAGAACTTCCACAATCTGCCTGTAGGCAATAAGTATTTCTTTGTGATTTCTCTTATACAATAACATATAACAGTATTGACATGTAGAAGATCGCTTTAGTAAGTGCTCTGCTGTACAAACTTATAATATAAATGTTATTCTAGAGACTATTCTAACCGATTCTAAAGACTATTCTAATGTATTCTAGAGATTATTATATCTCACTGTATGTGTCTATTAATCAGTTCATATGGTAGTATGCGTTTGAGCATGATTCCTTCATTGTCATTGAGCACATTTAACTGTTTGGCTAGTGAATTGGGAACCACTAACAGTCCCTCAGAGTACCTTGCACTAACACTTTAAGTCACACTCGTTAAGGGTTCCAAGAGGATATCGCGCTGAATTAGTTTGTTGGAGACGTAATATGGGGCATCAACGATCTGTCGCAACATTTTATTCTGGAACGTTTGAAGGAAGCTACGTTAGATTTGCTAATAGTAACTCACAGTTCAATGCCATAGGTCCAAATGGCCTTAAGTATTGACTTATACAACAAAATCTTGTTATCTAAGGATAATTTAGATTTTCGCCCCATCAGCCAATACATTTGGTTTAGTTTAATCTCAAGCGTTTGTGTTTTGTCACTATATGTTTTTCCACGTTAAGTAGCGATTAAAATGTATTCCCAAATACTTAACATTCTCTGCTTGCGGGAATTCATAATTATTCATTTTTACTATTGGACCAGTCCTTCTACAAAGGGTGAATGTTACATGGGTAGATTTTATCGCATTAGCTTTAATACACCATGTGTTCAACCACAATTCGACTTTGTTTAGATGAACTTAGAGGTTTGTTATGGCTGGTATTGGATCTTCGTGTGATGATAAAACCGCTGTATCGTCGGCATATGTTGCAACAGTAGTGTTTCTTGAGGTAAATCATATTTATAAATCTAAAATATAATAGTGTCTGTGGAAAAATAATATTTATAAGATTATTCTTATATTAAGTTTGGATTGCTCCTGGATTTCAACAGTTAATGAAGTTTTCACATATTTTGCAACAAGTACTCGAACTCGATTATTGTGGTGCAAATTCACTTGAACGTATTTTATCTGCGTATTTATCAATGCAGAATCCACAGTCCATGAATTGAATGCCATGATCCATGATCCAGCCATGATCTATGATTTCGCTACGTTTTTCTACTTATCTCACCAGAAGTATATAAGAGTACTGAACGAACTAGAACTAAAAAAATATGTATTTTGCTGCATGACGTATATGATTTATGTATTTCTAACTCTATCTGCTATATAACTTACTACGAGAGGTATTCTGATACTAGTACGAAGATATGAAGTTAATAGATGGACATCTTAGAGTCTGAAATTGTCTTTAAAAACATTATAATGGCATTCAATATTAACTGATTTACTTCAAATATTTAACGTAGTAAGTTTCTAAACGATAGAAATTTACATGAATTAGACATAGGAAAATTTGCATATTCTTCGTTTCTTATCAGATGGTCTGTGGAAATCTGCAGTGAATGTCCGTTCAAGAAAATGAAGAACTTATAAGGCTAGTACATATAACTGAGGAGATGGCCTTAAAGGTTAGAAAGTAGGTAAGTGCTTCTCATATAGCTTAGGATTCCTCATATTTTGAAACCACCTATATAAATTCTTATATAATCTTTAACTACCCATTTATTAAGAGGGACAGTGAGATCATCTTAATGAAATATTCAGTAAAAGTTTCAAATGATTAGTAAAACGTTACTTACATTTTAACAATCAGTATTTTCTTACAGATTCCAAGAAAATGTGTCAGTTGTCAAGTGAACTCTGGTGAGGGGTTTCAATTCTCATTATTTTGAGTTTGTATGGTATATTTTTGTATTACTTTCTCCCACTAACAAAATTAGAAACCATGAGTGTATTTCATTATTGAATATATAAATGAATCATAAAATGCAAAATTATTATATAAAAAAAGATTTTATTTTAATGTATAATTAAATAAATTAATTAACAAATTAAGACATTAAAATTCTAAAGGGTATTCGTTTTTTTTCTACAATTTTTCAATAATATATCACGATTATTGTATATATGTTATTATACTTAATTGGACCGCTAACAACATATATTTTTTTGTGAAACTAATATGTTACTAATTTATTATTAAATCAATCATTTGAACTAATGGTATCAAGTAAACAACACTAGTTTAATATGATACGGAATTTCCATTACTAAAATTATACAGCCTTAGGCCAGGTGATTGATGTAGTAATTGTATCATTATCATTTATGGAATATACGAGGAGTGATCGTTTGCTAAACGATCATTTCAAAATTATTAAAATCATGCACTATATACCAAATAATTAACGTATAAGTTATGTTCCATTTATACCTCAACTATGGACTAATTTAGAAAAAAAATTAGTAAATTTAATTAAAGTAAATTTAGTAAAAATTAGTAAAATAGTAGTAAAAAATTAATAAAGAATTAGTAAAATATACTTTCGAAAGAGCTGAATTTATATTATTTACGATAATTCATTGTTATTTTTCCCAAGAAGTGAGCAACGGCGGTACAATTGTCAATTTTTAGCTACCAGAGCATTCATCATTACCTCTGTTTTTATGACCGCATTTGTATCAAATATAACGCTTATATAGCCTATATGACTTCAATACTTTTACCTATAAAAAATTTAGTGATCATACAAGGTTCTTTCTTGTTATTTTTTTAATAATATAAAAATTGTTTCACTAAAATCACTGTAAAATATAACATGATCATTTTATAGTAACATGACCTTTTTATAAGCATCGTTTGAAATTTAGTCCAGAAATCATACAAGTTAATTAACAATGGTATTATGCCACTTGTTTCAGATTGATAACTTACTGAGTTTTTTAAATAAAAAGTTATAGGAATAAATATAAAATGCATAAATCAAATTAAATAAATTAAGAAAATTATTTAAATTAATTCTTTAATATTAAAATAGAGAACTGTACTAGTGAGCTTAATTAAATATTTAGAGAAAACAGAATGTATAAATCGACGGAGCGGGAGTTCTAATCAATATTAACAGATATAAATAAAAAATCTATTTTTGTTGTAATAATATATTAAAGTTTATAATAATATATTAACTGATAACGAGAAATCAACAGTATCGTTATGATGTTAATAAGTGCTTATTTAAAATATAATTGACTGCTTCTCAGCACTCTCAAAGCGTTAGCGTTTTTTGTAGAGCATTTATGGAAAAGTAAGAAATGTAAACAAAGAATAAGAGATTAGAGCACATGTGTATATTGGATGGTCCAAACGAAAATAAATATTCAAAGTAGTAAGACAGCAATCCACTGTTTAAAATGTATGATGGTTTACAATAGGGTGAATGCAACGACATAATAAGTAGTAAAACAACAGTCAGTACAATGTCATTATCTATCCATAACCACTACTTGTTCCTATCTTTCAGGCAATTTACGAATTTCATCTAGAAAGGACTATTTTGAGGCTATCTATGAATCGATCCACTCATATGTCGAAACATATAGTAATTAAAACGAACAAGGTCTAGAGAATACGGCTGGTGGAGTAGCACTTCACATTTTAATGTTTCTAATGTTTTAAATATTGTTAAAAAAATATAATGTTAAATATGTTTATATATTTTAATGTAGTATTTCGCGCAGTGCTCGCTCGAACGTAGTAGTAGAGGCGATTCACCGATGGCTTGACTAGGTCTTAGCAGCTCATACAATGTTAAGCTGATCCCGCCAAATATAGAGCAATAACTTGGAGCCATGGAGTCTTGTTATCGTAGGGATTATCGTAGTGAATTTGAAGCAGCATTTCATATATGACCAAGCGCCTTTTAATGTATCTTTTCTTCAATTCGTACGGTACATAATATATCAGCTTTTAGATTATTCTCATGATCTTCAAGCAATTGGAAATAACTTCTTCTGTTACTCTCAATAATTTCCAATATGCAGTTCTTCTTCTTGCAGTTTACATGGGTCATCATCAAGTAATGCCTTCAGATCCTCGTCTTAAATTTTTCTGCCTGGCCGGAATGCCTTATATTATTTCTCTTTTGTCTTTGATATCAAAATCAGCACTTTTAAAACGTTGAACCTAATATACATGTTCAAATTGATGGAGCGTAGTTGCCATAAGCTTCGCACAGCATTCCTTAACCTACAGCTGCCTTTTTCTTTTGAAAAGTGAAGCCTGTCAGTGAGGCTTCAACATTACTTCAATAGTTACACCATCTGCTGTAAATCCTTCAAACTTACTTTATTGATCAATAATTACAATATAATAATGCAGGTAGATTCTGTGGAAAGTTTCTTCAATATACTAGATAAACCATAACTTCTTCTAATAGTAATAAGTTATTGCATTTAGTTAAAAAGCGTGATACGGACATATGTTACATAATAAGTAAAACTTTTGCATTTTATTTATAGAAAATCAATCATAGCATTTGTTATTTATTGAAACAAGTGATGCTTGGAAGAAAAAATATCCAGGAAAGGTTATGAGAGAAAGACCACATCAATTCTAATCGCCAACCGCCCTGTATTATAGTTTTGTCCCATTTACAAAGTTTGAAATATCAAAAGTTTTGAAGTTTGAAATATGTTAAAAATGTCTCTATTTTAATTAGGCGAAAAGTAATTAGTTAGTTACAACAACCAGCACTTAGCACTTAAACTATACTAAATGTTGTTGGACATGGACCTTTGATAAAATAATAATATAATTCTAGAACCCAAAAGGAATGCAATTCAAAGTATTAGTTTTAATTAGCTTTAAAGAGTGTCAGCGCACCCAGTATATTTTCCAATCAGTTAAATGTGCGGAATGATAGCGAAGTGCGTAGATATTTTGGTATCATTCGATCTGGTTACTGTCTGTTAATGTTATAATTTCCAAAACCTGAGAAGTCACCAAACGAAATAGAAGCCTATAGACCTATATCACTGCTGCCAGTAATACATAAGGTTTTTGAAAAACTCTTGTTGAAAAGAATAAAACCGTTCATAGAGAGAAAAAACCTAATACCAACACACCTGTTTGGGTTTATTAACAAGCATTCAACAATTGACCAGGTCCACAGAATAACACATGTTATTGAAAAAGCCTACGAAAGTAAAAAAGTTTGCTCAGCTATATTCTTAGATGTAGCCCAAGCCTTCGGTAAGGTTTGGCATGAATACCTTGTTCATAAACTACAGAAAATGTTTTCAAAACAACACATCAAACTATTAAAATTGTGCATTACAAGCAGAATGTTTAGAGTCAAACTGGAAGGAGCTTACTCCACAATAAAAGAAGCTAAAGCACGTGTACCACAATGTACTGGCTAACTGGAAGAAAATCACAATTATCAGTACATAATAAATTGTTATTATATAAGCAAATACTGAAACCTATATAAATATACGGAGTTCAATTATGGAGATGTTCTGCAAAGAGTAACATAAATAAAATACAAATTTTTCAGAACAAAGACCTGAGAAGTATTGAGGGCGCACCCACAGTCAGTCAAGAAATCAAGAGAATTGCAAGGGGGCACGAGGAAAGAATCCATTCACATGAGAATATTGAAGTATTCCAGCTTTTGGTTACCACCAGAACAGGACACAGACTCAAAAGAATCAAACCATCTGATCTTGTGTAATATTGTTTAGTGAGGTGCATATAATAGAAAATACAGCAGTGACATATATAAACATTATTTCACCAGAAACTGAGATAGGGCCGAGAGGTCCTCCTAGTTGTATACCTAAATTTAATTGATCATAAAGACAAAATGTAGGTTAGACGGAAAGGACTAGTAACAATGTAATAATTAAATAATAAAAAAATTATAATCCACATAGACTTTAGAGCAAGATATTTAGGTAAGAGATCACTTACTGACGCGATTTTCTACATAATAAGAAATAATTATTGCCCTCTAAGCAGATTATTGAAACATTACGGATAATAAAAAATATATATTTTTCTTAAAACTTCTGAGTAGCTGAATCAATACTGACTTAATTTTTTTTAATAAAAATAGTTTTTGTTTATTTTAAATTTATTTTTAACATAAACAACATAAGTTAATACCAATATATCATCTTGTTTAAACACTTTATAATACATATTTAACTTAGTACATATTTAAGCAAAATATCTCCCACACCACAACCAACACCTAGCCGCATTCTTCTGAAGACGGGGCCGTCCGTCTTGCAGGTGACAGTCGCGCGGTATTGCACACTTTCTCACCGATTCGTGGTTGATCGAACTCGTGGACATCGTACCCGTGCCTTAACTCACAAAAAATCTAATATCCACGCTGACACCTTAAACGAGACCTATCAGTGCCCATTGTTGTAAAAATCACAATTACGTATCGGCGGGCGATCTCGCTGAAAAGATGATGAAAGTAGAACAGAGCCGAATCGAGATAATATCTCGCAGCGCATGACTGATTCTTGTTAATTTTACGTGACGAGTTCAATGAGATTCTCGGTTCTATGATGGGGAGCGTTTGTATTGATCGCCTTAGAAATGATATTACTTAAAATGTTTTTGGATTTGAAAAGAAATAGTTTAAATTCATTATAGTATTATCTATGCTGGTTTTGTTCTGATTTGGTACAATTTAAATGTTTTATATTTAATTGTTTTGAATGAAACGAAATAATGAAAATAGCTTATATTTTCCAGGTATTAAGCAACACATGTTGATTACCTGAGACTTGGTCAGTTAAACTGAAAAAAATTCATGTTAAACTTTATTTTTAAAATTATTTTGTGACAGAGAGAAAAACTATACCTTTAATCGCTACATACTCAATGTCAAGTTTGTTAATAAAAAAAGTTTATTGTCTTGTATATTTGCCTGGATATTATAATAACTTTACTGAAAAATAGAACATACTCTAATATTAACAATATTTTCGTAATATTGATATATTGTGGCAAGCTAGAATTATCCACAATATAAAGTAGTATTGAGTATTTTTATTTTAAATATGTTTAAGAAGAAGATGTGATCAAGAACATACAGCTTGGTGGTCTAAATAAATATACATTGAAATAAAAAAAGAAGAACATCTGAAGAAACTACCTGAACAAAGAGATCCTGAAAAATGTTAGCTACAAAATATATAAAATAGGTGAGTAAGAATAAAGCTAATGATATAGAAGAAAATACGAAAAGGAATTGATGAGATGATGGAGACAAACAGTAAAGAAAACCAGAAACTTTTTATATATCTTTAAAATCATTATGTTATAAACAGTAGTTACTTTTTTACTTTGCTTTACAAAAGTTTATTCCTAGCTCTTCCCGCTAAAAGAAAGCCCACCTAAAACTATAAATTTTTTCGTTATTTATATAGCAATCAGCTAAAATAACATTAATAAGCTATCTATTTCTATTCTAATCTCCTACGATTTTAATGTTATAAAATACTTAATCTACGACATACACTTTGGGTATTATATCCATATCAATGTTTTTAATGTGCATTGAAATTTATTTATAACTTCACTGAAGATATCAAATGGAATTTGGTCTCTTTAATCTTATGACTAAGCTATTATTATTTAGGAGCTGCAGAACCTCAGCAATAATATACTCATTCCACCTGAGTTTCATATCATTAACCGGGGTTAACCCGAAGAGAAAAACAGCTGTTATCAAAATATAACACAATGTTGGACAGAGAAACGGCGGATCTAAATGCATCAAAATAAATCAGTGCATATTGATTTCACCAACAAAAGAATCAGGCCCAAGCCAGCATTTGTAAATTAGCAAGTAATCCCGTATGGAATATCGTGGCATGTGAAATATATGATGTTCAATATTTTAAATCAGTTGAAACATAACGTTATTAAACATATTTAAATGATATCCAATATATTTTAAATTGCATATGATATTATTAGATGCTCGCATATTTAATGATCATTTTTTCACATTAAAAGGAAATTTACTGAGAAAAATAAAAACATAGAAATGAAAATATTTTCGTGTCAAAAGAACGATGTTAGTTTGGCAGCGTTCCATTTTCGCAGTTCTTGAGCATTTCGTAAGCTTGAGTACCACTCAAACAATTCCGCATCGATCAGAGTATCTGGCCTGATAATTTAACATTATTGACTTGAAACTTCCATTTCGATTTTCTACAGTGTATTCACAAAGATGCATTTTGAGGCAAAAAGAGGACTTTCCATCTGTTACTCGATATTTTGTAACAGTACGACGTATAATTTGTTTAAATGACATCGGTAGACATCTGCAGCAACTTTCATTCGGCTTTAGCAGCTCATAATATATAACCACACCAATGCACAGTAAGATTTTATGGCCATGAAATATTATGCTCTTGAATCCATTAAAATAAAGCAATGAAATTTAATTGTTAAAACGGTACGAAACGCCATTTTAAATCATTTTGTGTGGTAAGCATTTTTTATCGCTGACGTAAAAATAGCCACTTTTAAATAATTCAAACTAAAACCGACAATTAGAATATTCTAATTATATTTTAATTATAAGCTCTATCATATGACCAGCATCACCAATTACAAAAAACTCATTATGGCCTTCGGCCGCAGAATTCTTAAAATGAACAAGCAGACATGTATTTCCTATTTTTCTATGCTTATCGCCTATATACACTGTATAACTTAATAATACGAAATGGTTTAAATGTATACTTACCACTTTCATCAGTAGAAACCTCTGATCAAAATACATGCAAGCATCTAATAGTTAATGCTGTTCAAATTATATCCTGATATCAATTGCAAATTAAAATACAATACAATTATCCTAACATGAATATTATCAAGTTAACAATTACTTCCATCCCATTTTAAATATAATTAAATTTCTTTTATACCCAAATTTATATTACCTAATCTTATTACCTATAAGAAACAGTATACTTGGTACTTATTCATGAGCCCAGGTATATCAGTTTAACTTGCCTCCATCAAAATCCCGCCGATTCGTAATCATTCATCACCCGCAGCACACGCGTAATTTATACGCGTTCGTTGAATTGTGCAGAAGAATTATGACGACTGAAACGGATAATGGCAAATGAGAAACCGAGAAACTTATAAACATGGTGCAGTCGGGACCTGCCCGCCCACCTCCAGAACGGTGATTGATAGCGCCAGTAAACTACCCGCGAAAGGTCAGCAGATGGAGGCGAATCCTGCAAGTCATGAGCCGGTTCGTAAGTTCGGCGGATTGCCATTGTAATATCTTGACGACTATAAGATGAACCATCATCAGTTAATAAGAGTAAATGTAGCGTTTGCTTATAGAAAAAGTTAAGCGGCTGAATTAAAACGAACGGTTTTATTTATCACTAAATCAATTAGATGCAATAATAAAAATATAAGAACGTACTTTTCTTTTGGAAATGGATCGTAGAACCATTTTATAAAATTATTTTTAAAAAATCATACTTGGCCAAATATCCAAATTGTATATTCAATCGCTAGCTACTATTTTTTCCAATTAACAATTCATAATTCTTGTTCCTTGTTACTGAACTAATACGTAACAAATGTAATATCATGGTCTGTTTCGTCCTGACTCTTAACTTTAGAGAAGCCAATGTCAATATTTATAATTAAAAAAAGATTCTAGTGTGTGATATTAAAAAGCGCCAGTCTCCAGTTATTCCTCTAATTGTTCATCACTCAATCTTATGCCTTTCTGGTGTCGAAAATCAAAGTCAACACTTAAAATACTAAACCATGACTGTTACCAAAACACGATGAATTTCGGCAGCAATTTTCAGCGGTAAAGTTAATTTTCTCTCCTGTCTTAGAAATTATTTCTGGACATGGATTCATGGAACATGGATTAGACATGGATTATTGAATAAACTCAAGAAAACTGTAAATATTTTGGAAAATTTAAATAATTATTCCTGTGTAATTATATCATTTGCACAATTATATGTGATACTATTTCAATTTTGTCACAACTCACAAACTATACAAGCTCTAATTTTACTGCGTTTCATTTAACTGAAGTGTAAATAAAACTGTGAGAATTTTCGATTTGATATGATAAAATATCAAGTGGTCTGTTTGAGCTCAATCTTGAAAGGCAAAAAATCGAGCAGAAACGCTATAAAGGGTTTTGCAACATGATAATACAGCCACAAATTCGTACAATTCCACATGGAAATTCTTAAATTAAAAGACCTAATCCCCCCACTGTTAATCGACAGATCTTAACAAAAAGAACCCTGTGATGAAAAGGATTGTAAAATGATAGTACTTATAAAGATATGAGTATTATGAAACTTATTTGTACGTTGCCTTATTTGTAAAAATTCAACTCCTAACATCCTACAATTATCTTATTTCCCTGATTTAGTTCGTTCCCCTGTTTAACTTTCCAAATATTTTTTAGGTCGATTAATATTAAATGATAATATAAGAGAATATTTTAAATATAGATATATAAAAAAACTAACAATATTAAAATCATGTTAAAACTGAATAGAAGAAGAACTGAAAGTATCATGCAGTTATCAAATTAAACTACATCTAAATCATCAAAAAGAGGAAAATGCTACCCTAATAAATTGAGCTGGGGGCTTATTTATTCACAAACATTTTTGATAAATCAATCTTGATTTTAAATCGCCCACATTTCTCATTGATTCTATTTGTCAATTCGTGTTTCACCAAGAATATATGAAGCAACAATCGGAAAGTTTAATAGATTACGAACGTTAATGAGTTATTAACACACTCAATTTTGATGACTGGTCCAGATTTCCACCAAATTAGATATCCAGATTTTGATATTGTCAATGTTGCACTGATCGCTTTTTTTTTTAGTTTTCCTAAAGATTTTAAACAGCAATCCCGAGCTTCAAAATAAAACAGTTCAGTTATGTTTTCGAAGATTCCTTATTCCCGTATTTCAACACTTCATGGGTGTTTAGGTAAGTCATTGCGAATTTTAGTACTAGGCAGTTCATGAAGCACCCCCTATTCCACAATAATAGAACTAAGATTTTTATGGAAACATAACCAAAATGTCACCTTTTATCATTCGATCTGTCGATGGTTCATTTCTGAGCCATTTAAATTTAAAGACTAAATCTATTTCGGTAAAGAAATTTTTGTGAAAAAAGTTTTAAGGGCTATGGAAATTCGTATCGAAATAGGGAATAGATAATAAAGATTTTTAAATGAGTTGAAACAATTGATTCATCCATTGCTAGGCAGCCTGGAAGTTCTTCAAGAGTTCCTCGAAACTGTGTTTATACATCAAACTTTATTTTGAGACACCTAGTACATACAGAAAAATGTTTTCGATAAATTGCATCGTGAGACAGGATTCGTTATAGGTCTGACGGTCTATCCACAAAATAATGCACATTAACATAAACGCACCATTGTTGATTAAATATATTTCAAGTATATTTAAAATATTCTTGAGGCTAATTTATCCAATTTAAAACAATTCCGCAATCCATTTTATTTGTCACGATCACAGAATATATGCGTTTTAGCCTCTCAAATCATAAATTTACTAATGAACCCCGAGTATTTCGTCATTTTTAAAAGTATCCACCATTAGTTCTCGTGAATTACATTGTAATAAATATTATCACGGTGCAGAAACAAACATATTTATCGAATGAACATGAACAGGCCTTCTTTTTAATCATTCATCGTTGTTTAATTGATTTTATGATAATTATTTTTAATTATCAATCGGAATGGCGGCGTTCGAGATACGAATTGAAAAGAATCACTTTATGATTGATGCGTTTGGAATAATAATGTTATTTGCATTTATGTTTTATTATTATTAATTGCTGTATACGGATATATAGACATAATAATAAATGACAATGAAACATACCGGTAAATACAGTAAGTAAATTGCATTTGATGGTAAAATTCTAAAACCTCATGGTCATATGTATGTATATGTTAGGTCATACGACCGCCGATGTCGTCAGGTTGTTCGATGTTCGATATACACTTAGCCTCCAACTAGTGTCAAAGACATTCAGTATAAATATATTAGGTGCTTGTATATATTATGTTCAACTTTATATATTGGTCAAAGAGCGAAGTATCAATGTAAGCAACTGTTAAACAACTAACAAACTGTTAAATTGGATACTTTTAACATTTCACTGCATAAAATCACAATATTCTATATAATATTATTGAGTAACTAATCATGGAACGCTCAAGTGGCATTTTCGATACTATTCATTACTTCTGTTATATGATTTGTATAAATCTGCTGCTGATAAATTTTCAACGATTCAAAAACGGTGATTTTGATATCGTTAACAAAGAACCGCCTGGAGAACTAAAAAGAAACCGAGCACAATAAATTGCAAAACTTATTGGACAAACACCCAGCTCAAATACTTAAAGAATAATCTATACAGCCTAGAAGTTGATGAATGAACTGTTTACAGGCGTTTACATGCAATAGGAATGACCCAAATAAATGAAAATAAATCCTACTCGCATTCAATCCTTCAAAATTCACATCAAGTTACTTAAATTCTTCTAGCTATGGAGTATGGAATAAGTAAACAAACAATGAATGTTTTGTTTCAAAAGTTTAGAAAAACAATTATTAATATATGGAAAGAGTACTGTGCGTTTAAAAAAAGAATAACAATTAATTTCTATACAGCTCAGGCTTCGATGTAAATAGATGGATTCACATGACACCTACACCTAAGACTGCTTAAAATATCATCATCAATTCTTTGACCAACAAAGCCTTTCGTCGAGTTATTGAACTAATGTCCACCATTTAAACTTTTGTCCTAAAGTTGTTTGGATGCTTTGTAAAATGTTACATTGTATGAGTATATTACAATATACAATTCTAATTTATAAATTTAATGTATTAGCATTTCTCTATTGTATTTTCATCCCTAGAAAAGACGAGTACGGGATAAATAGGTCATTATTGATTTCCCAAATTAAAATTAAATTGGACTACTTAAGACAAAGTTAAGAGTACACACTTATACACATGTTCATCTGGTTTGGTTCGCTTCAATATTCTGATTTCTTGCAGGTTGTCCATTAGTCGTTTTTCTTCGTATATCAATTTGATTTCGAGATCATCATATGCCATCATCATCATTTTGTTGATTACGTAACGATAAGCATTGGTAACCAATCGAAGAACTTTGTTTTAACATCGCTGAACTACTAGTTAGTTTGACTTCTTAGTGTAACCCCATATTTATCATACGTCCAAATAGGCTTTATAATTGACTGATAAACAACTGACTGACTGGTAGTCAAATTGGGAGTATCTTACGACTAACCAGTATAGTTATTTGATTTTAAGTTTGATCTGATCTGCTTCTTGTCTAACATAATGATAAATTGTTTCGAATGAATAATGTTTATATTCTCAGACCTTTAAATTAATAGTTCGAGATGTAAAATGGGGCATCGACTATTTTATAAAGACTAGTGGTTTTTCACAGTTAAATGTTGTACCAACCAAATGAAATGTATGCAGCAGTACATTATTATATTATAAAAATAATTTTGTCTTATTAACAATTACAACCCTATCGGTTTGTCATTATAAATAATAATATTCATGAATTAATTAACACCTCTAATTTCTGTAAAATACATTACATTACTGTACAAGGTTAAATAGTCTGATCCTATTGTGCCCTGCTTGAGAGTTATTCAAGATTTGCAATACTTCGATAATAAGATGATAATGAAGTCTTTCGTCATATCTCTTTGGGATTTACTTGATTTTCATAGTAAGAATCGGTATCTAAAGGTTTGAATGTAAACCCCTTAGGCTTTTGCTCTGAAAATTTTGTATTTCATTAATATCAGTAACATCACGTTAGAAAAATAACAAAACACATTAGAACCAAAATAAATCAACTTTACTGGTTAGTCAGAAGATACTCTCAACTTGATCCAAAATCAAAGAGATTGGCTTATCAGTTAATTGTAAAGCCAATTTGGATCTATGGGGTTCAAATATAGGGTTGCATTAAATATTCAGATCAACTAGTAATCCAACACTGCCAAAACAAATTTATTTTATTAATACCAATGCCTATCCCTACGCAATCAACGATGACCTGAAAATCAAATGGATTTGCGATGTTATCCAAGATCTCGCCTTAACAGATGAAAGACGATTACTAAATCATACTAACGTGGAAGCAATACAACCACTGGACATCGCGCAGGAAATCGGAAGATTGAAGCGAACCAAACCATACGAAATTATACAAAGTGTACCTTTGGCGTAAACTAGAGCTTAAGTTATTATAATTTTATAATTGAGAAATGCATATTGATGTATTTATCTGGCACTCGTTTTGCTTATGAATTAGTCCAAATACAAATGAAATGTAATAACAAATTAATTTATAATTAAGACTGTACTAAACATATCTGATAAAGATGTTATCAAGAAAAATTAATATCAGTTTTCATGGAATATGCCCATAAAGAAACCCTTAAATCCATATCGGTTTTACTATTTGCCAATATCACAGCAGCTTATCATTCAGGGATAATTGAGATTTTCTCCCAATTAACCAACACATATTTTCATGTTGATGTTAATCCAGTTTCTTTGTTATTAATATAGAAATTTCTTTCGAGGTCCATCAATTGTTAATCGCGTTTAACTAGCAGAAATATCACGTGACCGTAATTATTCTAATTTTATGTCCCGACCCTGCAGTAAATAACACTTTAAATCGCTCACACTTCGTCGGGATGACATCAGTGAAGCTTCTGTTCTAAAGTTGTTTTGAATGAATCATTTTTATATGCTCTCGCATGACAAGCCACTAAAAGCGTCCTGTCACAGACGTAATATAGATTTATAGGGGCATTTTTATAGGCCGAGGAATTAGGCTACATTACACGATATAAATAGTCGGTTCGTAATTTAAGTTCTAGTTTTGTTTTCGGCCGTAACGAAATTACCTTGGAAAATGAGGCGTGAAGATACGCATTTTTCATGTCGAACAGAATTTTGTGTCTGCTTAACTATTTTTGTAATTCTATTTCTCAGAGCACTTTCTGACAAAATTTGGAATCCCTCCCGACAACTCATTTATTTTAGTTCAAACCTAATGGAGACGAGTCAGATTTCAATTACCATTAGTTTGTAAATACGATTTAATTTTATTGAATAGTCGTTAATTTTGTTTGGTATATTACATGCTAAAAGATTTAAAATTTAGGTGAATGAAAAGCAATATTATTCCAAAATAATCTTCAAGATATAAAAAATACTATATAAAAATATAACAAGTTGCCAATACTGGTATGATCCTTAAACTGATAAAAATATTATCACCATTACATTAAGTGCTCGGATGTGTATTAATCAGTAACAACTATCATTTCTCAACAATCTAAGTTAGCTGCTAAATCCGATATCATTAACATGATATCGCTCTACATAAATTGCATAGTTTGCCACTTATCATTGAGATTTTAAGCATGTAGTAGCGTCGCTACATGCGTAGAGCTCCTAAAATTACATTCACATTTTCGACATATATTAGCTCTATTTTTGATAAACAAAATATCCTGCCAACTAGCAATTTTAGAAACATATGGTGATACTTTTCCATCAGATACTTATATATGCTTATGCATTATAGGTTGTGGTTTCTACGTTTTATTAGACGAAAATTCAGTTCGAACTCTTAAAGAAATTTCACACGCATCTGAACGTTTAGATGAGATAACAAATATTGAAAAGGAGAGAAAATCACAAGAATTAAATGAAAATGCCATTTCGAAAATGAAGGTGGATTTACTAAAGCAAAATGTACAAACAGTCATGGGTTAGTTCAACGGTGCTATCTGCATTGACACTGAATTCATGCTTATAGAGTTTTGCTACGAAAATGGTGGGATGAGTAAGATATGTATTACGAGCTGCTGAAACTTAATAAAATTGTCGCTGCAGACGCCCACCGATATCAATTGTACACATTGCACGACATATTCTTGAAGATAAAACCAGCCATAATGAGTAACAGATGCAAAGTCTTCCTGTTGTATGACCACGCTCAGTCACACGTTGCAAGAGTTACGAAAGATATACTGTTGCACCTAGACAGAAGTTCTGACGTACCCAGTACACTCAGTCATGGCCTTTTAATTACCACTTCTTCAGATTAATCAGCTATTATTCTCAATAAATAAGTTTTTAAAATAATTTGAAAAAATAATTCAAACTGCTAGTAGTCGCTAGGCGTCAGACCTGGAATATAAGATGGTAGCAAAGCATTTCCAAGCGCAGTTGGCTTGTCGCACATTATCTTTCAATAAAAGTGATTTAACTAAAACCACAATAACTTTTAAATTAAACGAGAAAGAATTTGAATCGAGTTTGTTATGAGATATCGACAGGTGCCGTTTTAAGGTTAATACTAGGAACTTATTATAAATTTTTTTTTAATTAACAGTTACTAATTCTAATGAAAAATAATTATTTTAATGTCATTTTCAATGTTAAAATCATAAATTTATTTCATAAACTGATTTTATATAAATTTAAATATTTTGAAACAATTTCTATAATGAAGAACATTGCATTATGAGTTAAAATACGATCAAAATAATAAATATTACACAATATACAGCCTCTCACAAATTCCTACGACACTGTAATATAATCTAATTAATCAACATCCAATTTTGCCTACGACCAAATTTATTAACAAAAAGTGCAATAAATCAATCATTAATTCAACAATTCGGTGCTATTTTTATAGCCATTGCGTGGTTTCATATCGAGTTAATTAACATTATTTTTAGGTCAAATGTAATACTGCCTATAACAATTATATTTAATCACAAAATATCCACGTTAAATAAGATCTTAACCATTTTTAAATTTTAAATTATTTTTTTAAATATTTACATATATTAAAAAAATTGTTGCTCTTGGATAAAAATTATGAATCATGAAGCTTAATGGCCACCATTATTAATTATAAATTGAGAGTTTTTAATCAACAATAAAGCCTACTGACAAAGATTTAGTATCAGAAAGCTTTCAGATTTACTCAGTTTGATTAATAACACGTGTATGTTAATGATGTAAAGCTGATCCAAAGAAATTACTATCAAAATCACTTTGTGGAGCATTTATCTGCAACATAAGTTTGATAATATAAAAGTTTCCACTTGATATGTAACGTTTATTTAAACTGTATATCTATTTTAATGAAGATACCTAAAACGTTTGAATAGGATAAAACATTTCCTAGAAAGCAAATGTTACCGAGAAGCTAAAAAACAATTCAGGCATTGAGAGAAGCAGAAAGCAACAATGTCTCACAATTATTCATAATAAAGTCTTAAGTATACAAAATATTTGGAGAGATAATGCCACGAAATCAAATGTCAATAAAGTAGAAACAACTAAACTTAAAAACACAATAATCATCCGCAAAAACAACTCATTCTCAAGAAGCCGTACTCGCCAAATCTATCACCCTAGCAAATTGAAATTTAACTCAAACGACAGTAGAGAGTAATATGGGCATTTTTTTCTCTTATCCAAAATGACCAGTTAGGACCTAATGGTATTTTGCTGATGTCGCTTCGGGTTCGGAATGGAGAAGTGTTTTGCGGGCGACAGAGACCCTGGATTACGACTGGGGTTGTCGTAGTTGTAATAATGTTATCGTGTTCTAAGGTGCCTAGGGAGAACCTTACACTGAGTATGTTCGTGAAACTCTTCACAAAAGGGATACCTGATTCGAGGTGAGTGTTGATATTCTTCATAAACCATGGAGCATTGAGTAACACGCGGACTTTTTTGGATTGGAACACTTGGAGTAGTTCAAGTTGCCTCTCAGAGACATACCTGTACCATGCCTGTTCTCCGAAGAGGCAAACTGGACGGACAAGCATTTTATATAGAGTCGCTTTCTAGGGGATTGGGAGTTTACTTTTTCTACAGAGGAGTGTGAAGAGTAGACTGTACACGTCATTAACTTTGCAGATAGTGTGCTGGATTTGAGCTGACCGTTGCAACCTACAGTCAAACTGGAAACCGAGGTATGATATTTTCTGGGGCCAGGGGATGTGGACTTGAAGTCTGTCGCATATGGCGTCGGGACTGTAACCGGTGGTGGTAAAGAAAGCTGTATAATCTGCATAAAATACTGTTTGGGAATGTTCGTGAGTCGGAAATCAGCCGTGTAAATGTTTAACAGAGCAGACTCCTTCGGAGATCTGTTTTCGAGAGCAGACTGGGTCACCGATCCTGACTTGAAACGATCTACCGTCTAAGTGTAAATCAATCAGGGTGGTTAGGTCATTCAGTAGATAAAGCTGGTTCGCTTTGAAGGTTATACCGTTATTCCACTTGATCGAAAACTTTGGAAACATCTAAAAAGATGGTCTAGCTTTGCGACCTTTTTTTAATGCCTGGTAGATAAGCGTTGTAAACTAATTGCATCTTCAACAAAATTATATTAATAAATAAAATGATTTCGTATTCTGATAATTTAGTAACTATAACTTTTTTTACCGCACTTAAATTATATTATTTGTTCTACTCCTTCACTAGTTGTTTAATAATTAAATATTTTATAACCGCTGTGTTATTGGAAAAAAATAATTTGTCATGTAAAACTGTCATCACAATAAGCTTAAGTTTATCCGTATCTGTTAAGTCAAGCATTTGTTTGTGCGGCTATTAAATAATTTTTAGTCGAATCCGAACTCAATGCCATTGTATACCTGCCAATAATCAAGCTTAAAGTAGTCGAATACACGCATTCTAACGGCGATTATTTTGAAGAGTCGCATGACAAAGAGGCGTTCTGTCGGTGTCGACCTTTGATATTATGCTAATGGCTTTTAAAACTTCCTCGAGTGAAATGGGTCTTCATGTTACACAAGAAACACACAGGCGTAGATCAAACCAGCATATTTTCCTAGACAGCTCGCACTATGTTTACTTTATTTATATAAAATTAACAATGAAAATATTTATTTATATGACACTTTTTATGAACACATTTTTCATGACGAAAATATAGATACCATTATACTGTCATTATGTAAATATTTAATCTTAACTTAAATTTACGTTAAACCGAACGAAAACGAGATTCTGATCATCAACTAAATCGTCCGGATCAAGTAAACCCTAAAGGAAAAACATCTGGAGATACTAGAGGATGCCCTAACCTGCTCTCTAAAAGCTAACTACAAATTCTACCAAAAGTATAAACTCCCAAGGGTAGGTTATTTGAGGGACTTGAAGTGTTGATTTATCAAGTGTATATTTATCGGCAACAAAATGTCTAAAAAAATATTTCTAAAAACTAGAGGCAGATCATGTAAACCACTGAATCAATTCTTTGTTGTCAATAAAAAAAAATTAAAATAAATCAAATAAAATCCATCAATAAAGATCTTTCGTTATGATAATTATGCAAATTTTCTACTCCATTTATGTCCGCGTAAATTGAAGAAATAAACTGAAATCGATTAATAAATTGGCAACTGAAACTCAAGATACTTTTCCCATACTTACATATTTAGTCTGAGGATAATAGCATTGAATAATGGCACTGATAATTGATTTAATAATGTCTGTTTCCATCTAGCTTCATCGCCTTGACTATTAGATCTGATTGAATTAGGTCAACATTAAAATGACTGTCGTGAAGGAGAATGCACCAGGCTGATGGCATAGCTGATAATTAAATCGCGAGATTCGACTCTTACCGACCTAAAACATTTCGAAAATGTACTCCGCTTACTTTGTATTGATATACATATGTCGATGCGATATAAATCATTTGTTTATATGTAATATGAAATAAACAAACACTTTAGTTGGAAAATTACCTCTCTGATCTATTATATATCGGACTATTCGTCTCAGGACACCAGAATTATGAAGGAATAACTCACGCAGCATTGGTTCTTCCAGACTTTCCTTCAAAATTCCTACTGGTATTACTCTGCAACCGACACCATTCACCTAATTTTTCCTCGTCGTTCTTTCGCATATTCTTTAATCTGAAAAAACTGCTTCCTGGGCATCGTTACAAGTCCATTAAAATCAGAAAATGCAGAGTCTGAGAAATGAAGCAGTGATTGAAAAAACTTTAACATAAAAGCCTCAAATTCTTGTGACCTTTTCAAGAAGAATGTAGCCAATAAAAGGGAATCCCTATACAGTATTTTTGACATTTCAGTGTTTGGTCTAAGTAGAGTATTTGTATTATTAGGTATAGAGATTTGAATACTACGTCGAGTGTCTCGACCTTCTCCGGCGAGCGATTAACTCATGTACCGCAAGCTGCGTGGTGTGATAACGACGCCACGTCCTTGCCTGGCCCTTGTGCCTCTTAACGGTGTTACCAGTTACAGGCACCCTCCTTACTAACAGTAAGAAGTATCAGTTAGGGTCACTGGATCAGCTGATAGGGTAGGGTTTAGTGGGCAGCCCAGAGGCTGTCTCCACATAACCAGCCCAACTCGCTTATTCCTGCGGGTCTTCCCGACCAGGTATCCGTAACAGGATTCCCCTACCCGGCTCTAAACAAAAAAAAAGAGATTTGAAATAGTCTTAATGATGTTAATTTGGCACTTTAAAAGTGAGTTTTACCAAGAAAATTATAGATTACAATTCACTTTTGGAAATGATTCTTTATAAGGAAACTGTTTAAAATTCTATAAAAATTATCAAGAAATCCTAAAGTAATTAATTTAAATGTCAATATATAGTGTCACATTCATACCAAAGACTATTGATTGAACAATAAGAAGTCCACTTAAAGTTAAATAAAATTGTACTCAATAGCCTTTATTAACTCTGAATGGCTTAAATGAAGCTGCAATTTAATAACACTGCATTGTCATGTTCAATTTTTAAAATTTTTCTCTCTTTCATATGAGCAACTATATTAAAATCATCACTTTCGAAGTATAAAAACCAATAATGATACGATTTTAAATTAGTAAATTTCTAACAAAAAATCTACTATGACTTTCAACAAAATAACTGAAATATTATAATTCCGTAATTGTCTTTTAAACTGCCTGAAAGGTTCCGTTCATTGGCATCTTTTAATTCAAAACTATAGTGGTAGATCTAACCCTAAGGCAAATTCCGTAGGTCTCTCTCGAATATTAGAACTTCTCCAATATACTAGAAACAAAACCATTCATTTAAGATGTGACAATTAGTGTAAATTTCAGAAATAATTTCAAAAACTCAGATTGCAATGCTTTGAATGTCTGTCTCACGTACTACTGCGCCAAAATCGGTCAAGAACAAGGGAATTTAAAAATAGGAGACTGGCATACTAAAAGACTATCCCAGGATAGGACAGATGCGGCCGACAGCCAGCTGTGTTGAGATTTAGTGAAGAATATTATAAGTCATTGGGCACCAAAACCGGCGTAACTGTGGAGACGAAGTCATCCTGTCCGAACCCTTACTATGGATTGATGATGATGAGACCTGTTTCATAATGTTTCGTCTACTTCTATTATCAATTAATGTGATACCAATTATTCACACAGTTATCTGGATCTTAAAATTTTAACGAAAATAGTCCCTGTACTATCCAGTGAGCTACCTAAGTTGACAAAACAACAAACCTAATGCTGACTTTATCGAACACGAAAAAGATTATAATCCAAATAATATGTATATATCCGAATAATTCTCGGAAGATTTATTTATTGTGCAAAAAATGCACAACCTTGAGGATTTTCATTTGATATTCCTGGTATCTAAAATCCGCCTATAAAAATGTCAATGTCTCTTGATATATCGTCGTAAATGATTCATTATTAAGACAAAAACTATACACATATAGACTAGTCAGCCACTTTTGAAAACAGGAACAATATATTTTTTATTATGGCAATTAACATTCTTCTAGTCATAAATATTGTTCGTTTGCTTTGCGATAAAACATTCTAATTGTCCAAGTAACTGATTTATGAATAATATGCAAGCGTGGGGATTATCAGCCGGATTTATCGATATTGGTTGTTGTCAATCATTCGCGACAACAACGAGCTACAATCTTTTTTGGAATGATGCGAAAGTCGAACATAGTAACAAAACGCACAGTTTTAGTATTGTATTATAAAACTTGTATCGTAATTTATTTTGTAAAATATTATATACTGCGCATACACACTACCTCATTTATAGATAGATAATCATAGAAATCCATTCTTTTTAAAGTAAACTAACAAATTTATGAATATAAGTTCCAAACAAAATGATATATGAGTTATTTTTATCGATTACCTTTTGTCAGTTTTCTTGTGAAATTATATTAGGAATAACTACATATAACAATGAATATAATTAAGTAAATGTGAATATTATATTTACCTAATGAAATTGGAATAATAGATTTATAAAATATTGCTAATAAAAGCAATCTGCCATGATAAGTTGAACACCAATCGGAGCGAATTACGTCAGTGTTCAGTGATCGTAACTATAAAGGTGGCGGGCTGTGCCAAACATAAATTATAAATGTATCGCCAAGAAGAACATTTATTTTCCATTTCATACAACACCATTTATATAATTTAAAATACAAAGCATCAAGAATAATTTTTTTGATGTCTTCGCCATTAACTGACCGTATATGATATAATCAAATGTGATACGAATTCACAAGGGTTGTTCGTCTTGACGCGAAATTAAATTTTACGATATAAAATAACATTCTTCTCTCGAAAACCTTTTACCCTGAAACCAATTACACCAATGTAGAACCAATTCCTGAGATTTCTGGTGGATAAAATTGACCAAGTGATTTTCAGCGGTCAGGTAGTGAGGAAATGGCAGTGAGACGGAGCAAGATCCGGAATATACGGTGGATACAATAAAATCCCTTTCAATTTTTGATGGGTCACTGGAGAAGTAGCGCTGTCTCAATGGAAGACAACGGCTATAGTATTGATCTATTCTGTTCGATCAATAGTATTAGTTTTTAATAGTAGAGAGTCGAATTAAGAGTTTGGTTAGAGTCGAGTAGCCCATAATGGGCAATTCGGTTCTAAGCCCACCAAACACTTAGCATCTTCCATCCATTAATGTGGATTTTGTAAACGTTTATAAATTTTCTCCAGGCTTAGACCCCAATCTTTCTCCAATATTATTGTCGGATGTGATCCATTTTAAAACACCGGGACTTTTAAAATCTTGACAGAGCTAAATCATACATACAGGATAGTTGTGGCATAATATGAGTTGAGTTCATGATGAGAAACTTGTGAATTAAACTGCGGCATGAGAAGGTATTCTAGACAACCAAAAATAATATAAATATGCTTATTATCTATAATTAAATTTTTCTTAATTTCTTAAAACAATTCTTAATTTTATTGTTGTAGGTTGAGGATTAATGTTAGTACTTCTTGATATATTTAAAATCAAGGAATTTCTACCAAACAACATAGGAATGCAGACAAAGAGCCAAGAGGCTTGCAAAAAATTTCCTCAAAGATCTAAATATTGAGACACTTGAAGTTTGAAATATTGAGTTTAGGATTTTTTTTTGAAGCTTTATTGCGATAATTCGGAATAATGTATTTTATTCAAAATATTGTCGAATGTATATTTGGAGGCTATCCGGAAATCGGTCTATTTTTGGTACCTTCATAAGAAGTGAAGCGCTGCTCTGACAGGTGACGACTCATACGTCGGAGCAACGGAACAAGTAATAATCGGAAGGAGTAAGGTCTGGGGTATACGGCGAGTAGGGTAACACTTCCCATTTTAATGTTTTCAATGGTTGTAAAATACGCGTTCAAGCATTGTCAACCTGAAGAATAACATTATTGTGTCTTTGTTGTCATTCCGGCTATTTTTCACTCAGTTCTTGACCAACTTACAATCAATTCATTTTTTATAACCAGTAACATCATCATATAATAAAGTTTTTCTATTCTGTAGTTGAAGTAGCATGTCACACATGACCAAAATCTTTTAAATCAGACGTAGTGAAAAGTAAAGCCAGTCAGTGTGGCTTCAACATGAAGTTACAAATATACCCGATGCGATTTAATACTAGTAACACCATCTATTGTAATAAATCCCTTAAAACTAATGTATAGGCCTTATAGTTATAACCTGATAGTTAAACATATAGAAGAAGCGTAATAGCGCTAGTTATCAGTAAATACAAACAATCTGCTGCGAAAACCAATAAATTAAACCGTTGTACTTAAATATATAATTTTACATTGACCATGATGGCATTTTATTATCATTTCGATAAAATTTTTAGTAATCTTATAATGTATATGACACGTCTACCTATAATAATCAATATTAGTGCATTCTGAACAGGAAATATAATACTGAGTACAAACATGATAGCCTTTCGATTCGACATCAAACATAAGAAGTGTATTCAAACCTTGGGTGGTCAACAGAATAACTTGTTTAATTATAATTTATTCAATAAACAGAAGTCAAATTTATAATTTTTGGCATGTTAAAAATTTACATAAATTTCAGACCGGAATTCATTTACAAATACAATCTCATTGTATTAATATTTATAAAAACAAAGAAACGACAAAATTTAATTATATTAAATACAGTTTGACAGTTATATTAAATAAATGTACCACTCGTGTATTTATCTTCCTCTGCCTATAACAATCCAAGAAAACATTTTTAATCTTTAAATTAAGTCAAATGGTTAAGAATTATTTAATGTTCTGTTATATATTATTGGTCAGACAATTTATTTGTTTGATTCAGCACTGTATATAAATATATGCACTTGCGTATATGTTTGATGCCACTAGTAATTATTTAATTGAAGAATTAGTTCTGAAATAAAGAAATGTATTGTCCAATTGGAAGAAAGTGTAAATTATCAGTACATAATATGTGTTGTATAAGCAAATTCTAAAGCCAATGTGGACTTATGGAATCTACCTGTTACCCCGAAAATTAATATAATCAAAATTAAAAATATCAAAACAATATACCTGATACGTATCGTAGATGCACCCAGATAATATAAGAATGATTATTTACTCCCAGACTTTCAGATACCGACTGTAACTCAGAAAATCGAGCCAATAACAAAGAAATATAAAGAGAGAGTTCACTGTAATGTTAATACGGAAGTATTGCAACTCTTAGAAAACACACGTGCAGGACGCAGACTCAATAAAATCAAATCATTTTATCTTGCAGACCAGCGAAAAGTATTTAACAGAAAAAAACAGCAGTGTCAATTAATATACTTGCTATAGACACTAAGTCAAAATCTGCATGTTCTCCTAGGTAGAATCTTTATCTAGTTCACCTATTGTTTAAGTTTCATAAAAAATTAGTAGTCAACAACTAAAAACAATAAACTAATTTTAAAGAATTCAATTCAACAGTTGTTCTTAAGAACAAGAGCAAATTTGTCATAATAAGTCATGATACACTGGTATTATACTTGATGTTTTTCAAATATATACAAATATCTGCTTCTAAAGGCTTCTATATCGATATTAACCCATGTAGTAAACTGTAACCAAACATATCGAGACTAATTCCAAACTACTTACGAAGAAAAATCTACCCTCGACACACACGTAACTCTTATCTAAACTAACATCGTTGTTTTATCGACAACCACATGTAGAGATTCATATAGACGTTTAAAGGCTAGTAGTTTTAATATTGAAGATAAATAATGCTCTGATACAATGAAAGATGTGAATAAAAAAATAGAAGCATTACTTTGGGAATAAGTATATCGACTGCGTGGAATTCAAACATTATGAGGAAGATTAAGAAAATTACAGAAATAAAATAAGAATTAATAATGATTAATATTGATACTTTGAAAGCAACTTCGAAACAATTGAATGATATACAAAAAAATCCGTATAAAATCCGTATTTAAATATTTCAATATTTAAAGAAACCAATTTATCTCTAGCCATAAGTCAAATGTAATGTTACGTTTCATAAAGTATTTATGTAGGAGATATAAAGTATTTATTTCATTAAATCCCGTGAAACATATAAGTTGGATCTGCTGGCTTATTAATTTTATTTAAGATCTAATCGTTTCACACTTACCTCAACACAGACTAATATGAAATTCGAACTAAACATGCATATATAGGCAGATCTTATTACTGCAGCCGTAAATTACGATTATCTGCATTAAATATTGCACAAGACTGAGTTTAAATTGAATATGAACTTTAATAAATAATATTTTTTTCACTGTTGCGTTTATAGACCTTAATGGATATTAGCACGAATTTCTAAAAGTACAATATTCTGGTTTTAGTTAAGATGTTATACTATAACTAGTTGACATGAAATATTAATAAAATATAAGGAGAGAACAATCTAAAAATCAACATGTAATACATTAACAAAATATTAAAGGTATAAGTAATAAAACCAAGTGGTTTATTTAAGTTACAGCTTGAGAAAGTAAATGTTTAACATAGCATGTACATGTTTGGGTATTTAAGTCAAATATGCATTATCCGATATAATTATTTAGTCACTTTTCCATACTAACTTATGCGGTGAAAGCTCAATTAAATTACGTTGTAATAAAAAGTGTATCAGCAGTACAATATTTATTAATTAAATACAATTAGTACAATCAGTAAGTATTGTGTTCTCGATTCGTTAGTCAAAAAAGTAGTCGAATAAAAATGTAATCACTATTTCATTCGAGTACACGTTTACAAATATTTTTCCCAATCGTGATAAAGACGGAGACGTACGAATTTCTTCTCGTACCAATTTAGAGAGATAATAGAACATATATAAAGCCTATAAATTAGTTATAAAGTATTTCTGATGAATTTGTAGATTCATTATAAAAAATCGGTATTATTTATTTTATTAAAAGTATTATCCTCCAATAGCCGCTATTTCTTTTATCTTTCAGGTAATTTATGGATTTTATCTCGAAAAACGATGTATCTTTTAATGCCAACCAAGAATCGACCCATTTTGGTATCTTCATAAGAAATGAAGAGCTATTCAGATAGATCACGACTCATATGTAGAAACAAGTAGTAATTAGAAGGTGGTAATAATCAGACAAAATTACGTATATTCATACTGGAAAGTGAAGCCTGTGAATTGAGACTTCAAGGTGAAGTATTTCTATAATACAATGACATAATGGAATACCTTTTGTCTTCCATGCGTATGACGTTAATGTATTTATTTGCCCTCGTGCTAATTTTGAGAAAGAAAAGAAGAGATAATTGCTAGGTTCTGCCGTATTTTAAAGAACAATTTTCAAGACTTAAGACTCAGAAAGTAGAAAAAGACAAAGAAAGAATATTACCTAATAGTTGCCAAGGTAACCTAAAAACAAAGTATTTTGCTATTCATCACTCAAACCCAAAACCAATTGGCAGACGAACTAAATGTGGCCCAAGAAACGATTACGAGAGGAGACTGATTACGAACAAAGAGAAAAATCCAAAAGATGGGAGATGTGTTTGTGAAATTCTGCTTCTAATACGAAAGATGTTTTAACATTAAGACTAAGAAAATATAAAAAGTCAAAAAGGGTATTACCTAATAGTTGCCAAGGTAACATAAAAACAGTCAAAAGTGTTTTGCTATTTATCAATCAAAATTTTAATTTAGAAAATCTAGTAATAGTTAAATAATGTTGCTAAATGCTGCTATATTAATGTACATTATTATTCAGAATAATAACAATAATACAAACAAAACATAAAATCAAATATATATGTACATGCACGTAAGTCCAAATAAAACTATATTCCACAATAATATTATTAAACATTATAATTCACAAGGTCAAAGGTATGATAGATATGATGGCAAAGCAAAAGCTAGTTACTATAAAGCTAATAACGAATGAAGTAGTCGCGAATAAAACATTCAATATTAAAAAGTAGTAAAAGTTATTTATTCGATTAATTTGATAGTCGGTTTCATTTGATGTTTCTCAACTCTAAATATGATAATTTTTAAACTTTTAAAAGGCATTTATGAAAAAATTTGCTACAACATTTATTTTAAAAATATTTTCCACCGTTTTCGGTAATACTTGGACATTTTTTTGACGGCATTGGTTTGGCAGCAATCCAATCATCGATCAATTTTCATACTTCTTTACTATTTTGAAACTTTGTGCCAGTGAAATCATTCGGTATCAATCCGAACAAGTCGTAATTAAAAGGCGTTATGTTTGGTGAGTTCGCTGGGTACGATTCATCTCAACTCTTGCAATGTGTGGCTGATGGTTGTCAAGGAAGTCATGCATGTGGTTCTGATCTTATGAAGATAGTGTATTAAAATGGCAACTTGGTTAAACTATTGCTCAATATTATGTATATGTAATGTACATAAAATATTTTCTATCAAAATATAACAAATGGTATGTGCACTCAAGAAGAAACAAATTAATCATATGGAACTAATTTTATGTGTAAATAGACAACTAATAATATAATACTATTTTATTCGAGCACACGTTTACGAAAGTTTATCCCAATCGTGATATAAAACGAAGACGTATGAATTCCCTCTCGTACTAATTTAGAGGGAGAATAGAAAATATATTGGGCCTGTAATTAAGTTTAAAAGTATTTTTGACGAATTTGAAGATTTATTTTGAAAAATCCATACTATTTATTTTATTCAAAGTATTATCCTTCGATAGCCGCTATTTCTTTTATCTTTCAGGTAATTTATGGATTCTAACTCGAAAGAACGATGTATCTTTTAAAGCTATCGAAGAATCGACCCATTGTTTTGGTATCTTTATAAGAAGTGCAGCGCTGCTCAGATAGGTCTCCGACTCATATGTAGAAAAAACTAGTAATCACAAGGTAGTAGTAATCAGAAAAAATTACGAATACTGGAAAGTGAATTGTGGCTTCAAGGTGAAGATGGTTTCAAATACACCCGATGCGATTTAATACACGATGACTCAATCTGTTTTAAATCATTTAAAATTAATTTATATGCCTTACATAATTGTTTGAAACTCTGGATTGTAGAAACCTGTTCATTTTAAATTATTTTAAATTAGCAAGCGGCAGTGTTAAATTAATTTTATATTTTAGTGTTATTTTGGTTCTCTAAAAAAGTAATATAATACTATAATATTATAATATTAAATTATTTAGAAAGTAACAAAGACAAAGTGGGATGTCTTGAGTTTTCCATACGTATGACGTTAATGTATATATTCGCCCTCGTACTAATTTTAAGAAAGAAAAGGAGAGATAATTCTATCGTATTTTAAACAGCAATTTTCATATTCATTTTATATTTTAATGCTAAAAAGTGCTTAAAAAGTCAAAAAAAGTATTACTTAATAGTTTCTAAACTAACATTAAGACAGCCAAAAATATTCTGCTATTTATCAATCAAAATTTTAGATTAGAAAATATAGTAATAGAAAAACAGAGTTCCTTAAATGCTGTTATATTAATGTATATTATTTTTCACGATAAGACAAACACAACATAAAACCAAATATGTATATACACGTAAGTCTATATAAAAATAAACACAATTTTACTAAATATTATAATTCACAAGGTTATGGTTGTGATGGATATGATGGTAATACTAGTTAATTACTTATCGCCAAAAACTAGTTACAACAAAGCTAATAACGAATGAAGTAGTCACTTCATATAGAATGAATAAAACATATATTTTCCACTATTTTCGGTAATTTTTGGACCTTTTTGTTGAAGACATTGGTTTGGAAGCAATCCAATCATCGATTAATTTTCGCAGTTATTTACTATTTAGAAACTTTGTGCCAGTGAAATCATTCGGTATCGATCCGAGCAAGACCTAACCTTCATCACAACTCTTGCAACGTGTGGCTGATCGTTATCATAGAAGTCATGCATGTGGTTCTGATCTCATGAAGATGGTATATTAAAATGGCAGCTTGGTGAAACTATTGCTCACTATTATATATATGTAACTTACATAAAATATTTTCTATAAAAATGTAACAAATGGTAAGTGCACTCAAGAAGAAACAAATTATTCACATTAAATCAATTCTATGTGTAAATAGACAACTAATAATATAATATAAACAACACAGATGCCAGCATATATCTCCATATAATTCCACTGCATTTCATACGGTTTCTACGTGTAATATCAAATTTATTTCCTCACCAGCTGTTTTTATACGAGGCCTCCCGTCCTCTTCAAATATCCTCTTAATTCCAAAGACCTTCTAAAGGATATCAGAGTAAATTAATACGTCGTAAAAAACCTCTGACGCTCTAAACTTGAATACTAAACACACGAGAGAATTTCTGACATTATTACGCTTTGATTTATACGTCACTGATACCAAAAAATATTTAAATAATGTATAAAATAACGATTCAAACATTTCTGTCTTTAATACCAGATATATTTTCAATTTTTTATCGGTTAGATAATGGAGTCTAGATATTATAGGGTATTTTATAGATTAGGAGATATTATAGATTATTAAAGGGTATTTAACAAGTTAATAACACAAGAATAAAACAAAGACTAATAGAGTAGTGTTTTACTGACATAATAGTTAGTTATTTTAAAATATTACTACTATTGCTAGAGTCCCCTGTTTCTACACTGGTAGTAACAGAAGAAAGCGGTGTCAAAACGGTTTGATAAGGAAACCCATCAACGAAAGAAACAAGAACTAAACATAACAAAGTAAATATGTTATCAAATGAAAGTAAAATAGATGACTTGGATTTATAATGAGTTGTATTACTACATAAAAAACGCTCCTAGAACTGCACCTCATAGATGGTATGGAAAAGAGTTTAAGGTAAATATAACAAAACAACTCCAACCTACAAACTTTTGTGGCTGTATAATTAATTGTAATATGCATAACATTTGCATTAGATGTACTATAATGTTAAAATAAATTATATTTGCTAACTGTTATTTCATAATTTTATTTATATTCGGATTCTGTTTTATAACAAAGCCAAACTAAATTAAAAGCCAAAGTTGATGCAATAATATTGCGACATGTTGATGACGTGAGTTCACTGTTTTATTGGACTATAGGTAATGTGTTAAAAAATAATTTCTGACTTCTTACAATAAAACCTCAAATTTCGCGATGAAAAATATATTATAAACCTAAGCTAAATTTAGATATAGATTAGTTAGAGAAAAAAAAACAGTGGTCTAAAGAATCTAAAGCATCCGATAGCCGAGCTCAATGAAGAAGGTAAAAAACGACAACGAAATGCAACTTAACGTTGAGGCAGTGTCGACGGGAATGTATCGACTCGGCTATTTAATTTTTCCACAGGTATTCAAATAAATCCGACTAAAAGACGATGAGTGCGATGCGTTAGGGAACCGGTATGCCTCGCGGTCGGACGTAAAAAAAGGTCCGATCTAAGATAAAAGTAGTTAACCGCGGAGGTACGGCACTAAACGGGCTTGGCCTAAGTAAATACAGTCGTCGGCTTGGCGCGCAAATAAGTGTTATTGTCATAACACCGGAGACTGGCCCGCGGCCGAGACTTAATGTCCACTAAGAACTGACATAATGGACGTCGTATCGGAGGTTTCATCGCCGCCGTTTACTTCGGATGATCATCGGGGGACTATGCATTTTTAAAACGGGTGGAACTTTACTCTTATTTTCTTTAGGTAAAGCTAATTTCCTTCTGAATTAATTATGTCAAACCACTATGGAAATATGCTGAAATATTTCCATCTAATTATATAACTATATAATTATATATATATATATATATATATATATATATATATATATATATATATATATATATATATAATTACTATCTTGACTTATCTGGTTTATCTGGACTGGACCTAGAGTTTAACGTGAGCTCCGAACCACGGTCCTCAGCATTAAGCCTACGGACTGGCGAGTGACCAACTTTAGAAATCATCCCAGAGGACATCCGATCCTACCCAGCCTAGTTACTAGCGTGGATGGTATGATTTTCCTTCAGAACAATCACAAATTATAAACTATCACAAACATAAAGTACATCCATGCCCCAGCAGGATTCGAACCCGCGGCTATCGCAACCGTAGAAAAACTTTTGCCTTTGCCGTCCTCAAGCCGGCCGAAATATTAGTTGTTTTGAAATATCAGTTATTTCTCCATGTTGATTTTTCATCATTCTTTGATTCTTTGGTACCTTTCTTTATTCGTTTTTTAAAAGAATTTTTGTATTTTTCTTGATTTTATGTTAGAAATTTTATTATTTATATTATCTCTTGGTTATTTTTTCTGTTTAATGTGCCATCTATTTTATTTGTCTCTTACTGTCACGTTGTAATTTTCAATTATTTCTTGTTTTTCCTTATTCCTCTCTTATTTTCTCTTCCTCTCTCTCTCTCTTTCTTTTCCCTCTTTCTTTTATTTCAATAAATTCAAATGTTTTGTTCCAATATTCTAATAGAATATTAATATTCCTATAATTTTCATAATCAGTGTTAAAACAGTTCAGCTCGTGTAACGAGCAGTAAAAGACTAGGAAGCAAGACTTGAAATTGGCAGATGAAATTCTGGCGAAATTCTGATACTGAACGTTAGAAGCTGTACTTCTATCATCCTTGTCAGTTTTTCCATTTATTTTTATATATATTTTAATATGATCTCACAAAATAGGAAAAGATCGGATTTGTGTTCGTTATTTACCCTATTTCTATTACTTATAATAGTAAAATAATAATAGATGGTACAATTGATGTGTTATTTTATAGCTTTATTAGAAATTCTATGCCAAATAAAATATATTTGGGAAATCGTTAAACATTGATCCGTCAATAATATTTAGACTTTTGAAAATTTGTCCGACATATTCCTCATGCTTCTAATGCCATCCTTTCCTTATTGGAAAAAATAACGTGTCACTCTTCACATTTAGCTTAGTCATTAACTTATAGCCAGTAATGATCAACCACAATGGTCCCTTTGTAAAAAGATACTTATTAAATCAACTTATTATATTCTTATGAATGTTGTTCTTCGTGAAACCGTTTGTTTTATATAACAATATTAATTGTATTTCTGTTATGAACAACTCTATTAATAAAGATCTATAAATTAATAAAAATAGCGATATATTTAAAATAAATTAATTTAAAATGCATCAGAGAGAATATCGTGTAGCTTATTTTGCTTTTTTTTTTTTTTTTTTTTTATAATTATATACATTGTTACTAGTCGTTGCCGACTAACCTACAATTTGTCCTTATAATAGCTTAAATCTAGGTATATATCTAATAGGACTCATCAGTCCTACATAGTCTCTAACATAATAATAATTGTTTTAACACTTTGAGTTTTTTCTAATGCACCTCACTGCACTACACTACAACACACTACACAAGTTCAAATGGTTTGGTCCTTTTGAGTCTGCGTCCGGTTTTGGTGTTGTCCAAGAGTTGTAATACTTCGAAATTAACATGAGAGTGAAGTCTCTCCTCATGTCTCTTTGCAATTCTTTTAATTTCTTGATTGACAGTCGGTATCTGAAGATCTCGATGTAAATAAATGGTCCGGTAATATCTGGGTGCACCTACGATGCTTCTTAGGACTTTGTTCTGGAAAACTTGTATTAGATTTATGTTGCTTTTTGCGGAACATCCCCATAATTGTATTCCGTATGTCCATATAGGTTTTAATATTTGTTTATATAGAAGTAATTTATTATGTATAGTTAATTGAGATTTTCTTCCAATTAGCCAATACATTTTTCTATATTTTAACTCAAGTTCTTTTCTTTTCTTTTTGACATGTTCCTTCCACCGTAGTTTTGCATCAAGTGTCATTCCGAGATACTTAGCATTATTGCTGTATGGTATGACAGTGTGGTTTATGGTCAATGGTGTAAGCGCGGCCTGTTTATAGGTGAATTGAACATGCACAGATTTGTTTTGGTTAATTTGTATTTTCCAGATTTGGGTCCATTTATTTATAGCGTCAGTAGCCTGTTGTAGTTTTCGGGTTGCTTCTTCGCTATTGTTTCCGACAGCAAGAATAGCAGTATCATCAGCAAATGTAGCCATTGTAATGTTTTCGATTTGTGGTATATCACATGTATAAAGTAGGTACAGAATTGGCCCCAGTACACTTCCTTGTGGTACACCTGCTTTAGCTTCTTTTATTGTAGAGTAAGCTTCCTCTTGTTTCACTCTAAACATTCTGGCTGTGATGTAAGATTTTAATAGTTCGGTGTGTTGCTTCGGTAATATTTTCTGTAGCTTATGGACGAGGCCTTTGTGCCATACCTTGTCGAAAGCTTGTGCTACATCTAAGAATACAGCTGAGCATACTTTATTATCTTCATAGGCTTTTTCAATAACATCTGTTATTCTATGCACTTGATCAATCGTTGAATGTTTGGTAATAAATCCAAACTGGTGTGTTGGTATTAGGTTTTTTCTCTCTATAATTGGTTTTAATCTTTTCAAGAGGAGCTTTTCAAATACCTTAGCTATCATCGGTAACAGTGAGATAGGTCGATAAGCTTTTATATCATTTGGTGATTTTCCAGGTTTTGGAACCATTATTATTTCAGCCATTTTCCAAACGTCTGGGACATATTTCAGTCGAAATGCTGCATTGATTAAGTTAGTGAGCTTTATAATACCCTTTCTTGGCAGATTGTGCAGCAATTGCCCTGTTATTAAATCATAGCCTGGTGATTTATTTGGCTTGATGTTAGTTTTAATAACGTTGGTGACTTCTTTCGGAGTTGTTAATTGAATTGTCGAATTTTCGCCGTCTATGTCCGGTAAAGTATGTTCAATTTCACTTTCGTTTGGTTTGAAAGTTTTCTCTAAATGGTCAGCGAATGCTTCTGCTTTCTCCAGGTTGCTGCGTGCCCAACTTCCATGCATGTTTCTTATCGGAGGACTATGTAGACAGGATCGTTTTAGGTATTTAGTGGCTTTCCAGAGCGAGTAGTCTGTGTTCTTGTCATCTGTTAAATTTCGTAGATAGTTATTTATGGAATTGTTTTTAATTTCCAAAATTTCCCTCTTCAACCTTTGTGTTATGTTGTTTAAGATATTCTTATTTTCAGGTGTTCTATTTTGCTGCCATTTTTTCCGTAGTTTTCGTTTTTCAGCTACCATTTCCTTGATTTCTTTCGGGTAATTTATTCCTTTGGTTGAAGTTTTAATTTCTGGAGTGTTATTCCAAGCAGCCTGTTGGATGTCTGCAACGAATTTTTCGGTTTCATAATTTAATTGGTCTTCTGTCTTAAGGGGAACATTTAGTTGAATTCGATTGTTTATTTCTTCAACAAATCCTTCCCAGTCTGTCCTCTTGTTGGTTAATGTTGGATTTTGTTGTTTTCTTATAATGTTTTCACTCAGCGTCAAAATCACAGGTGTGTGATCTGAACTTAAGTCAAAATTTTCTTCAACTTCCATGTAGTTAGTGGTTATGTTTCTAGCTATAAAGAAGTCTAACAGGTCTGGAGTTTTCTCTGGATCGGTAGGCCAATAAGTTGGTTTTCCTGTCGACATGTAACTGCACCCTAGCTCAGCAGCTGCTTTATGTAATTCATTACCTTTAGTTGTCGTCATTCTAGATCCCCATCTTGTATTTTTAGCATTGAAATCACCACCGATTATAAATTTTTCTCCTAGGTTGTTTAGAACATTCAAGTAATTTTCTTTTTTTTGGTTGTATCTTGGAGGGCTATATATGGAAGCTAATGTAACCCTGTATTTGCTAGATATAACAGTTACTGCCGTTACCTGATTTTCTGCTAAACTGAGTCCGGGTTCTTGATGATGGCATATATTATTTTTTATTATTATTGCACTTCCTCCTCTTGCTGTGTTAGCTGGATGAATGGTGTGGTAAAAGTAATATCCTCTAAATTTAATAAAGGATTCCTTTGTCAAATGGGTTTCAGATATTAAGCAAATATCTATTTTTTGCAATTCTAGGAATACTTGTAGGTCAGCGTGATGTTTCTGAATCCCATTAGCATTCCAAATTGCGATGCGGATGTCTTTACTTGCCATTTTTAGTTCTTGAGGCCACCGCCCTATTGTTTTCGAGTTTAAGTAATCTTTCAGAAAACGATTCAATAATCTTTTCCTGGTTGTCCAGCTTTGCTATAAGTTTCAATAGCAGTTCGTTGGTTGTAACGTCTTCTTTTTTTGTTTCTTTTTGAGCGGTTTGGTTTATGCTTTGAGCATAGGTCATTTCATCGTTGATTTCGTTGTACATTTTTGGTTGTTTATTTTGAGTCACTGTTTTTTGCTCTTTAGCCTGACTGATTTTATTTCTTCTCTCTTGGAATGTTTTCGCAACTACGCATCCTCTGTAGCTTGCTGGATGCGCTTCATTGCAATTCGCACATTTCGCTTTTGTTCCTTTGGGTTTTTTGCATTCTCCCGTGATGTGTTTTCCTGAGCATTTTACACACCTTGGTTCCCTTTTACAGAATTTTTGTGTGTGTCCATGTAATTGGCATCTCTTGCACTGTGGCACAAGATTTGCCTTTCTAAGAGGTTCTATTTTTACTTCGACTCCTAGAATTTGTTTAATTTCATAAATTGCTTTTATGTCCGTGTTATGTTGGAATGATAACATAAACAGTGGTAAAGGCTTCTTCTGGACAACTATTTCTCCATTGTTATTTTTATTTCGTTCTTTTTTCAGGATATTTGTGACGTCAGTACATTTAAGTCCATTTTTTATTAACTCTTCCACTATTTTAGTAGTTTTAGCTGTCGGTGGAAGCCCTCTTGCCATTACTTTAATGTCTCTGGTTTGCTTATCTTCATACGAGTGCCATTGTAATTTTAGGAATTCCAAGCACTCAGCAATTTTCGTAAAAGTTTTACGACATTCGGCGTTTAATTTGATTTGTCCATTGTTTAATGTTGTTGCTCTAAATAGTATATTATTTGTTTTCATTGTTTCATATAGCAAGTCAAAGTCTGTGACATTACTTACTATAATTGGAGGTGGTCTCGGCACTTTTATTTCTTTATTCAATTCTTGTGCTTTAATGGTTTTTGGTTGTTGTGGTGAAGCTTCAGGTGTGTAGTTTGCTTTTCGTTTCTTATTTCTTTTAACTGTTATCCAGCCTACTTCTTTTTGCAATTCTTCCTCGTCTGTTTCATAGTTTACAGGCAATTTGTTTTCAGTGCACTGGTTCACTACGGGAATGCTAGTTGGATTGTATGTGTTTTGGTTTTTTATTAGGAGTTGTAGTGCATCTAATTGTTTTTGCATATTTGTTAGTGCAATTTCCAGATTCCGTCGGGCTGTTTTTTCGTTAATATACGCATTATAGAGAGCTTGCTCATTTTGCGTTCTCTTATGGTTTTCTTGACAAAAGATTTGATTCTGTTGTGCCAGATAAGCTTCACCTGACGTTGAGGATTGTGTTTCCATCTCATTTAGTCTCTGGTTCTCTCTATTAATCATTTTTATTTAATGAATAGTTTAATTCACGTTTTTACAAAAATTTCAGTACCGGTATTTGTTTCAGAACCGTTATAACGCCGCATTTGTGGTACAGATGATGCACCTCCGACCCTTAACAGCCCCCAAAATTTTACCTTTGTTACTTTATTGCAGTGACCATCGTTTTAAACACATTTTCACTAAACATTTAACGCGCAGTTTTAACACTGTTATTGTCGTCACGGTTTTTACTTATTTTTTAAAATCGCATTTGTGGCACAGGTAGTACACTTTCAAATTTATTACACTGACCGTCGCTCCAAACACGTCTTTACTCTACGAAGGTCGAACGACAACTAGCTTATTTTGCTAAAGATAAAAATAGATTTCATGACATATTAATTACAAAGCAATTTTTGCCTGGAAACCGTTTAACTTCAATATGCACTATATTATGAAAATTACTGTTATAAGAAACTTTATAATTCACGATATCATTACCGTATAATCAAATAAAGTATATGCGAACAGCATAAACTTTTACCTTAATTATAACCCTAATTAGTGGTTTTTGTTAAGAAATATTCCTATGAATATGGAGAAGGTACACGATGAAATAATATAATGTATAAATTATGGATCAAAATAGTATATATTGATGATTCCAGTATTTTATCGCTATGGTTAGATTAGATTTCAAACTTAATTATATTACTTCATCATTCACTTATCAATCATATTATATTGACGTTCCATTTAGATAATAGAGAGTGTTGATAGTTGATCTAACTATAAATCTGCTCTTAAAAACATTTAAAATAATTATACACTGAACATAATAAATATAAATTTAAAAAAACACAATATATCACTGTGATAAAAAAACAGTAAAATATAAAAATTATGGTGTCATAATGAATTTCTTCCACCGGAACAAACTGATAACAAAGATTATTCATTTGAGTGTTGTGCATAGTTTGGGTGAAGCTAGTTTGTAATATCAGGAGGCCATAATTATCGGCCTTGTTTTGCTCTTGTTTGCTTATTCAAAATTAATTTTTAGCAACTCTTCAAAAATTCAACTCCACTCAATCAATTCACCTAATATTACCCCACAAACATCTAGATAATCCATAACCTTAAGAAAGTACTTCCAAGATATGGTTATTATTATTTTATTTTAAGCATTCACGCAACAATTTCGAGGACCGGAAATCTTCAGTTTTTGTTATAAAGTTCAAGAAACAATTATTTCTTATAAAATATAAAAGTAACTGTTAATTGAGTTAATGGATGGATACAATATATTTTAACCAAAAGATTTTTTCCATCACTCGGCCATCATGGTGAAAATGTGTCTAAAGAGAAATGTATTCTAGCAATCCAATAATCGATCATTTTTTATACATCTTCAACATTTCGATACCGCGTACCTATCAAGTAATTCTGAAAATCATAATCGAAATGTGTTATCTTCGATGAGTACGCTAGGTACCCTTCGCCATAACTCTTGCAAGGTGCAACTTGTGGTAATTAACATCGTAATAAGTAATTAAATCATAGCGCGATTTTGCTTCTGTTGCTCACTATTGCCGATATTTTGTTTGCAACAAAATCTCGTTTCTATTTATTCCATTGAAGTTGGTAAAAATCTTCAGTAACAGGTTAATTTGGTTTTAACAGCTTGCTACACATTGCTGATATGACCATATATATGGAAACTTTATTACACACAAGTAAAAGCTTTATGGCGTTATGGTGGCAATATAGAATAACGTTTCTGTACTAACCTAAAAAAACTCTTCTGGATTGACTAGACAAGCAATAAAATTGTGTGTAGAAATTACTCGAAATGAGATTTAGTTTTAGTGGTAACTATTTTCCCCCGTTTTGGATATTTCCCAACGTGTGTGAAAGTGACAGACCAACTGATTCATCAACTTCTAGGCTGAAAATTGTTTAAGAGTTTAAGTTGGATTTTCGTTTGAAAAAAGCCGAAAACCTCAATAATAAATTAAAAATTATAATGTTATATAAATAAATATAAAAATAATCAAATTCAACTGTTCCGTTAGCTTGTTCAAATGTTATTTGAATTGATACTCCATCAAACTGTTGAACAATAGTCATTACCAGTAAGAAACTCGTATTGCGAATGTAATGCAAATTCTTAACAAGGCACTTGCATTTTAATAAATAATCAATATATCCTACTAATCCTCATTAAATGACGTAAATGAGCAATATCCGAGTTGTTAGGTACACAACATTATCCTCCGCCCTGTTGAACACCCTTATACAACCTGCTACCATGTCACGTACAAAACTTGTATCTAAAGGAATATTCAGTAATAAAATTCAACCTAAATTACTGGATAGTAATGCTTCAATAAACTGCCGTGTATTGCAACTAAATTTATTTTTACACATATAGTACATCAAACAAAATCACGACAACGTATATACATATATTTTCGAGCAAATTCCATTACAATCACCGTAAATACGGCCCTGTGTAATTCACAACGCATATACACAGTCCCAGAGCCCGGTCCAGTTCATAAAATCGGATGGTGACGGGCCGACCGAAGTCCTGTCTCAATAAATTCACCTTTTTTACTGGATTAATTTTCGGCGATATTCGGCCTCATCGCCTGCGATGCCCTCTGTCGGCCGTTATGCCGCTTTTTTCGATTAAACGGTTCAAACTTAATTGAAAAATTCACCTACGGATCGTATGCTTCAGTAAAACTAGCTTGATTTTTGAACACGAAACATATATAAAAGCAATATGCATGAAAACATACTGACGATTAATGAAAACTGAATGGGCCCTATTTACAGCCCAATATAAATTAATAATTTAGTTCAATAAATTAGGTTAATTAGTTAAACGCATTTACGCATTTAAAAAAATATAAGTAAATGAGTAATATACCAGGATGTAAATGAAAACAACAGGTGCTTGTAATAAAAAAAATCTGCCTAAGAAGCGTTCGCCTGTTTGGTTAATTTTTTTAGAAATTTATTTGCCTACAATTGAAATTAAGTACGCTAAATTATGTCAACCAGAGACTTGACTCCATAAACCAATCATTTAGGTGCCTTTACGCGTTTGACAATATCTTGTTTTCAGATGTAGATAATTTTCTTCTCAATGAGCAGGTATACGAGGGTCACTATCTATATTTCGGGAATTGGCAACACTGTTGTCATGTCAGTCCATCTGACGGTTCGATTGTTTGACATTTTTTAACGATATACGTACACAGAGCATTTTGTCGCACGGACGCTCTTTGTTTATTTTATATTTAGTTGAAAGTTTTGTCTCCGCAAAAAAATGGAACTAAATCGTGAAAATTTTCGTGCGATGATTTTTTACGATTTTCGATGTGGATTATCACAACAAGAGTACATCAATCAACTTAATTTGACTTTTGGCGATGAAGCTCCATCAAAGACCACCGTGTATCGCTGGTTTAGTGAATACAATCGTGGTCGTAGTTCGCTGTCTAACGAGTTTCGTGAAGGCCGTCCAAAATCGGCTGTTGTGCCAGAAAACATCGATGCCGTGTGCGAAACGATTAAGCAAGATCCTCATGTCACCTATTGTGAGATTGAGGCATCCCTAAGCACTAGTTCCACCAGCATATGTGCGATTTTACATGAACACTTAGCTGTGTGAAAGTTATGTTCGCGTGGGATCGCATACAATTTGAAAATCGCTCAAAAAAAGGCTCATGCCGATTGGCACAAAAAAATTCTTCGAAAGACGTTTATAAAATAGTGATAGGTGACGAATCATGGATATATTCGTATGAGCCCAAAAGTAAGCAGCAGTCGACTGTACGGGTCTTCAACAATCTTCTTCAATGAACCAAATCCAACAAAATTTGTTCACACACGAAGCCCTTCAAAGAAAATGGTGGCCTGTTTCTTCGGGAAAACTAATCATATTGCAACGGTTCCTCTAGAAGATAGTAGAACAGTAAATTCTGATTGGTACACAACCATTTGTTGCGTGGTCAACGATTTTCATCGCCCGAAGAAGCTATTGAAGCGTTCAAAAATCATGTTTTAAAGATACCTCATTCGGAATGGAATAAATACTTCGTGGCGAGTACTTTGAAAAACAATAAAAATATATTCGCAACTTAACTATTTGTTCTTTTTCCTATTCCCGAAATATAAATAGTGTCCCTCGTATACGGAGAACTGCTGCTATTTTAACCGACTTCAAAAAAGGATGAGGTTCTATGTTCGACTGTATATTTCTTTTATTGTATGTCCGCCGATTTCACCGTCAATTCTGGGACGATTTTCAATATTTTTTTTTTATCAAAAGAGTGAACCTCCGAGGTGGTCCCGTTGGAACCAAGTCTATTGGGGTGAAGGGGGGGAAATCGAGGGAAACGCTCAAATTTCAGAGACACATACAAAGTTTTCACATATTTTTTATTTAAAATAATCAGATATTTGGGTATAATGTTATTGCTGAGCTGATGTGAAGGAAAATCGAAAGCCGTTGAGTGAAAAAACCATTCAGTTTGCTTTTTAAGCACTAATTATAGCATATATGATCTCGTAGAATTATTGTAGAAAACTGTTTCTATGGTGTATGGTTAATGCGTTTAGCTCCAAAACGAAGATCGCAGGTTCGATTCCCGGGGCGAAAAATAACTTTTTATTGTTGTTTAGCTAGAACACTTGTCAAATCTAGGCTAGGTAGTGGACACTGGGGCGTGAAGCGCTCCTTATTTTCAATTATTGTTTTTTATTCCTATTTTTCCTCATACGGACAACGACTCGGTCTATCGATTGTAATATTAAATAAAATAACTGCATAATTTATTGAATAAATATCTAATACTAAAAAGAGAAAAATAAAATATTTTTAACAAAAAAATTGGACCGAACATAATAATCGTTGTAATAACTAAATAGAAATAAACTACTAAACCTATTTATCTATTTACAATATTATTTTAACTACTACCAACTGATCACTTTGAAGTTGGTGCCGAGCCTAAATAATACAAAAATTATAATATAATTTTGTGACATACACAATAACTTAAATTAACAACAAAACAAATCTAAATTAATATAACTCTTTGGGTTCGGCACTGACTGTTAGCTCTTTGTAATCTAACCATAATAGAGCTTGATTCGACACTTTTCATTGAAGACTTTTGATGTATTTCAAAGAATATTCTTCGTTGTTTGTTAGAACATTACATAATATAATATATAATTTTTTTGTTAACAGATACAAGAATAAAGTTAACACACATGTACATATATAGTACTGTGATTACAATAAATAAAATTATTGTATTAACACTAACTATAATTAATCTCGATATATATTTGTAACTTTATTCTTCGTTGAAATTTTAATTAACAACTTGTTTGAAATGAACAATTAAACAACAAACAATTTAAATAATTTATCACCACAATTTTGTAATCATATAATCTGTCAGTGGTTACGGAAACATCACGTCACACAGAGAAGTCATTAAAACCGTAGAGTTTCCACATATAAATATTTTATTGCATCATCTCTGTTTCTCTATTAAAAATGTCTATTGCCGACTTAGAGGCGTAGTGGGTAAGACGAACGTGCTCCTACTATTACGATAGTTGCGGGTTCGAATCCTGCTGGGGCATGGATGTACTTTATGTTTGTGATTGTAATTGTAAATGTCTTTATAGGCAACAGTAGAATATCCAACAAGGAATAACCATACCATACATAGGATGATCTCTAATGTTGGTCACTCGCCAGTCGGTAGGATTAATGCTGAGGACCGTTGTTCGGAGCCCACGTTAAACAGTAGGTCCAGTTCAGCCGCTAAACTACTACAAAAAACTACCAAACCTTGGTTGGTAAAAGCGAGGCTTTCAAATATATAAAAAAATCTCTAATTTTGCGTAATAATAGTATTAGATAAGTATGTAAAAATATCAAGGAATAATTTTTCAAAATTGGTTATCCATCATGGCCATTGCCACAAGGAGTGATTCTAGCCTTAAATGGTTCTGAGCATTACCTAACACAAGATAATAAATCCCGACAAATTTTATGGAAGAAAGCGCAGAAGGTGTATGCTGGATGTATTGGACGCAATGAAGTACTAAATTGCCAGATTAGTGAAACTCTACTACATAATATATAGGCATTAGTGGGACTAGTGTATACTGGAATGGAGAGAAATACATACAATCAAATATTTAAATATGTACATTACAAATTATGCTAACAGGACATCAAAATTATTTTTAAAATGAAATATGAAGATTAATACATACATATTTTCTGTTATAGTTCCGAAGCAATATCCTGTTTGCAAGCGAGAAACACGCGCAATGTTTTCGTGCCATTCTTCGTTAGCAATTGAATATAATTTGTTTCAAATATGTAAGTGTCTGATTATTCATTTCCAAGCTAAATTTCATTCTCTCGCACCAATCATTAGTTAGTGTCAGCTTAGATTTCTGAAACACAAAATTTATTCAGCCAATACACGCTTAAGAAATTTATTCAATTGCCTGAGTCGGTTTATTTATTTAATTACATTACCTGTCAACTACTTAAACATATAAGATGGCTATTATATGTGATAATTCAAAGCCATTTAGAATTAAGTTATTTAAGGTATTGTAGGCGGTAGTGAACTTTTCGCGCCTTACGTCAATATATAAAATAGCCTACTTTAAAATAGAAACTTAAGGTGTGTTGATTGTTTAGTGATACCTTAAATGAACGTACATTTTACAAGAATTAATAAAATCATCTTTTTTTTCATTTCTATTTTTGCCCTCTATAATTTATAACAGATTGTTAACTATATAATATTAAAATAAATTAATTTTCACCAAAAGAAATCAATCGTTAAAAAAAACAATATACAATGAGTAAGTTTTTTGAGTTATAACCAATTAAATTGCATTAAAGATTTAATAAACAGTAAATATTTTGCAGTAAACCACAAACAGATTAAGTAATTTATCTTAATTACATTGAATTTATAACCAAGGTATTTCTTCCAACTTCAAAAACTAGTCTTCGATTTTAGTCTTCTCAGTGGATTAAAGACGCTGTCCTTGAAGTAGTTCTAGAAGAATATAGAGAATAGCTCGTAGAAACAAACAGCGTGATTATAGAATGATATGAGATAACAGTTTGATGATATAACGGTTTGAGATAAGAGATAATTCTTGGATATGCGCTCACTTCCGGTGGGATACATGCTTGGTTCTAATCATATGCTCGAATTCATGTTTTATCTCCCACTATAATTCTCCTACTAATGTTTTGATAATTGATTTAACTATTACGCTTATAAATTAAATTGAAAGGTTTTGTAAAAAATTGTGTTACTTTATAATAAAAGGCATCGAGTACATTTAAAACATACTTCATATTGAAGCCTCACTGGTTTCACCTTCCAGTTTGTGCCATTTCGTCGAAGTGCGAAGAACATTTTTAATGTGTTGAAAATATTTGAATCTATATCGAGTAAGTCACATTTGCTAAAAGTTAGTGGTGAGTGTTAGATGTGATCAAAAGACACATCCTTCTTTCGAGATAAAATTCGAAAATTTACTGAAAGATAAGAAAATGTAACGGCAATCGATTGACAATAATTTGAGTAAAATATATTATATCGATTTTTCACAGTAAAGCTGTGAGCTTCAAATTTAAAAAAAAATCCTTTTAAAAGTTATTCATTGGCCAAATATGATTTCTTAATTTCAGGGAAACAAACATAATCAAAAATATGTGATCTTTTTAATACCTAACGAGATAATTAAACGCATTTTTGTTTAATTCGTAACTTTTCTATAAAATAGATTGAATTGTTCCAATAAATAAGTTGGTGATTCTAACCTTATTGCAATTGTATGTAATAACCAACGTTATTTTTTGTTAGTTTGGATATCGCTCTAACACATTAGACAATGGGTTGGACAAATATTCACATCTACTGGTATATTGCTATTTATAAACTTAAAAGCGTTACTATATTTTGTTCAAAATGATAATTGTAATATATATTATTACAACTTTAAGTTGACGACCCCAAGTATTGTAATCTGCAGCAAAATAACATATTATACTTTTTATTGCACTTTTACATACATAAAAACTTTACGACTTGACAAAACATATTTCAGATACACCAACGCCAAACAATGACAACTATTTTGATATGGTAGGTATAAGTGACTCATTAGGTTCAGTGTACATGGTAAAAATAAATGATTCAACGTTTAAATATGTTTCTAACTTTGTAAAACGTATAATACTACATATACAATTTTCGTAAAATATTTTTACATAGCTCTTAGACAAGCTTAATTTGACTGAGGCTACTTAACATTGTAAAGTAATTCCATTAAGTATTTTATGTACCCTAATCGGAAAGATCTAGAAAACCAATTCCTTCCAGTAATAAAAATTAAAAAGGCCATTATGTAAAAGAAACAGATAAGTTCAAAACATATTTAAAGTTTACAAAAAAGCACGTTAATTGAAATTATAACCGAGAGGGACGAATGATGATGGCATATATAAATTATAACAGGATCAAATGCAGTAAGGCTTGGATTTCCAACTAACGAAACTGTTTAATTCGGGAATGCTTCATTGACAATAGAAATAAACAGAAAAAACAGCTGTTAAAATAGAAAATATAATGGATAGTTTAAAATATGTTGGTGCTAAAGAATATACCTATAAATGTAACCTATGTTGACAACAAGTTGCCCGTGGTTTGAAAATTTAAACTTACAGTGATCCTAAATATATAAAAATATATATATAGGAAGAATTTTTCTTTAATAGAATTTCTTTAATGTAAACATAACTGTGTAAATAATCATTAAAAGACATTCTGAGAATCATATTATAACTATGGATGAATTTTCAGTTTTAATCCTGGATTAAAACAAGATACTAACATATAGTCTGTATACTAGTTGTCAAAAATTGGGCAAGAGAGTATTGTTAGAGGAAACTAGTAAAAAACTCCAATTATTATTATAACCTTTTGTATAAATTGGATACAAAAAAACAGATAAGATCCATTTACAAAACATATAAATGGTATATCAATAAATGCCTTATATCAATAAATATAACGCTTCTACGTATGTCATGTAAAATTTTCAATAGTTATCTCTTTAAGGGTGTAGAAAAGGTACAAGTAGTGGTCAACAAGATCTACAAATAGACTAGAGACTGCAAAATATAGCTTAATAGCTCCAAATCTATCCATGTTAATTTTGTGTTGCGAATAAATGACAAAAACCTTATTATATCACTTGACGGATGCCCGATTCCTCAAGCAAAAGCAGATAAATACTTCGGAATACATCTTGATGATAGGTTAAATTGGAAATAACAAAGACAGAACAGATTAGACTTAAGTCAAGGAACTGTACTGGTTACTCGGAATATACTCTCAACTTAACCTAAAATCAAACAGACTGGTTTATCAGTCAATCATAAAGCCAATTTGGACTTATGGTATGCAAATATTGCGCGAAAACGTCACAACTAGTAATCCAACGCACCGAAAACAAAGTTCTAAATCTTAACGCTATGTAACCAATGAAGAGATGAACGATGACCTCAAAATGAATGTACGAAGTGATTCAAGATTCACCATAAAAACATGAAATAATGTTGCTAAATCACAGCAACGTGGAAGCAATACAGCTACTGGACAAAACGCAGGAAATGAGAAGATTGAAGCGAACCAAACCACACGATCATGTTTAGTGTATGTATTTGTTTGTATGTTCAGTAATGTATTCTTAACTTTAACATAAGTAGTTTAGTTTTATTTTAGTTTGCGAAATACATACTGATAGATCAATCCCCTACTCGCATTGCTTGTGTATTAAAGAAAATACAACAGAACAGTAATAATCAATTAACTTGTAAATTAAAATTGTACTAAGCATATAATAGAATGAATTTGTTATCATGCGGCCAAAATTAAATCATCTGTTATTAATTAATGTTCTCATATGTTAATAATTAATTATGGTTATTAATGTCAAATAACTGCAATTAAAAATCATATCCTATAAAAAATTTTAAAAAAATCAAAAATTTACTTATCGGTTAATTAAGTACCGGACATTTTCTGTTTTAATTTTTCTCCGAGTAATTAAATCAAGATGCCGATGGAGCGTCTTATATCAAAGTCGCCGATGTCGCATCGACATGGGCTTCAATAAAACAAACCAGTGACGTTTTCTGTTTGATTTTCAATAATGGAGGGCTAAAAACGAGGGCTGTCGCCGCCGGCCGTCAAAACGTCCTGGAAACAAGCAGGAAGCGAATCAAGAAAACTAATTAAAACATCAAAGATGGCCGAGCGACGTCGACGTGGACCGTAACTGACGTCGACATCGGATTGAAACGTCAACCGGGAGCGGGACGTGGAGGCGGCCAGTCTGGGGGTAAGCTTTGATGGATTAGGCGGGCGTGTGACGTATTTGACTTGTCAAACAAATTCTATTGTTTTAAATATATATTCTTAACATCACTGACAAGATATCTTCATTTTATATTATCACGTAAATACTAAGCACATATTATATATAATTTGTGCAATACTAACAAATACAATCAGATATGGAGAGCTTAATACAATGAAAGTTTAACATTTTGATCATAGTTTTCGTCAGACTTTGAACTTAGACTCACTTAGTTGTCCGACAAAATGTAATGGTCAAATAAAAAGGTAAACCATTTTTTGCCGCTTATACTCACAAAACATAGAAATATAGAATGGGAACATAAATGAACATAACGAAAGGTACATCCCTAACTATGATCTCACTGTGCAGCCTTAAACCCTAAAGGTATTGAGTTTATAAAAGCACGAACTGACAGATTTCTCCTCTCTTTCGATTTAAATTTTTTTTTAATTTCTTGATGTTTCTTGAAATGTTGAATTTTTTATCTATTTCTGTGAACAATTTTAAACAAATATGTTGTAGTCAGTTTACTTCTGCAGTATTTATTGTTTAAGTTAACATAATATATATATATATATATATATATATATATATTATGTATATATATTATATATATATATATATATATATATATATATATATATATATATATATATATATAAATTGGAGGTTCTGTAATCAAAATTAAAATATGTAATTAATCATTATGATATGTATTATATCAGTAAATTAAAATCTTATATTTTGGAAGAAATATGTTTTAGTTTATAGTTTTTTACATTATTATAATTACTATGTGTATTATATGTTTCTTTATATTATACTTACACTAACTATGTGTCGTCATGTCACTACTATTTAACGTTTTCTGTAATGTTGACTCACATTATTTTGGTAAAACATTATATTTTAAATATAAACCTATTTTTTTCACAAATTTTCAACATGCAATTGACCAAATATTTTAAAATAACCTGAATATAGGGTTTCACCATATTCACCATTCATAGGGGGAGGAAATCTAATCTATTCTAAAAATTCTAAAATATAGTAAAGTTCATTTTGCATTCTAAAAAATTCATACATCACTGCTTAGCCTTTCATCCAGAGTGATGAAGCGACGCTCAACTTTTTTTAAATAATATTTAAAGCTACATATGATTTGTTCCGTAGTTACCCAACACAATATACCCTTTGAGACATGAAGCTTCAATGATCAGGTTCTTCTTTTATCAAAAAAGGCACTGACAGGTCAGCTTTTAACAGCATGTTAAAAATAATTGACAAAATTTGTTGTCGTTAGGATGTTATGTAAAATAATACAATTTCAAATAGATGGTATATTACACCAAAAAATACATATAATAAAAATATCTAATAGTGGTGCTTCAAAACCCATATATAGCCTTGTAATGAATGATGAATCAGTGATCTATCAACTTATGGTAATGTCTCAAGCACAATAACAAATAACTAATTTCGCAGAACACAAAGTATTCCTTAATAATAGTTCATATATGATTATCATCTTCACTGTATTGATTAAGCTTTCTAGCAACAAGTCGCCAGTGGATAAATCATTTATCACTTTAGGCTATACATCAATCAACCCAATGTTTTGTATCTATAAAATATAAGATGCTGCTCAGCTAAATTATAATATTATGCTCGAACTAAATAGTAACCAGGAGGAACAGCGTCCGGTGAATCTGACGTATAGAATAAAATGTCCTATATAGCCCCATTTATGTAGATTTAGTAACGTATTACTCTATGGGATATGTCGATAACAAATGTCAAAATCGAAGTTTAATTGTAAAGCTAAATTGAAGATGAATGGGCAACGATTAGTAACAATCTAATAAATTTTAAAAAGTCACCATATAGCCGAAATATATAACGATAATAATAACAATAATTTAAGTATCGATAGCATATAAAATGTGACTGGCTCGCAACACCTATATATTGTAGGTTGATCTTTAATTAATACAATATCTTTATTAAATAATTATATTTTCATAGACAGAAATATATAATAAAAACTAATGTTTACTTAATATTCTCCCTCATCTGGATTATGAGCTACTAAAATCTTACCCCACAGATCGTCATTAATTTAGAGTAAAACAAGGCAATGAACATACTGAATCACATGCGATATGTTCAGGAGTTCCACATGGTAGTGTACTTGGTCCAGTACTACATTTTTTGTACACAGCTGATCCACATACAACAAAAATAGTCAGTGTCGCGACTTACGCAGAAGACACGGCAGTCTTAACCTCTCATGAAGATCCAGCCATAGCATCAATTAACCTACAAACCCACCTAAATCAAATACAAATATGGCTGAAAATATGGCGTATAAAAGCCAACGAAACAAAATCCAATCAAATAACTTTTACGTTCGTAGAAGAACATGTCCACCAGTCTATATCAATAATTGTCAACTCCCACAAGCAGAGGATGTTAAATATCTTGGTATGCACCTAGATCGATGCCTAAATTGGAAGAAGTACATACTCGCCAAACGAACGCAACTTGGACTTCTCTGCCAAATGTATTGGCTTATCGGACTCAAATCCAAGTTATCATTATAAGTACTTCGGAAGAGTGTCAGTGCATCCCAATGTACTCGCTAATCAGCTAAATATGCGAAGTGACAGTGAAGTGCGTAGACTAAAACGTTTAGCACTATCCGATCTGATTAATGGACATATATAGACTTTAAAATAAGACAAATAATAAGTATATTAATTATAATAATATTATAAGAGTTAATGTCTGGCCGATTATTCATAATAGGCCGATATATCCGCATCGTAGGCCCGATCCAGGCCGTAAATCCGTCTAGATAATGTGACGGGCGACCATCCGAATCGAACAACGGCCGTCACAAGCGCCCCGTCCTCACTGTAAATTTACCAACTTCCTACGTGGGCCCCACGACAAGCTCTTGGGGGCGAAACGTCTCTGGTCCGTCATAAATACGGCGGCTTTACGACCTTCTGGGGCACGTGAGACAGGCCAGCAACTCGACACCGCTGAATTTGAATGTCAAGTGATGTCCAGAGTTGTCGGAGAGCTTATGAATGCGATATGGACCTTGGGTGTATGCTCTCAACACTTATCTGTAAAAAATTATCTGTGAAAGAACTGCTGGCGGTATGTAAATGTTTTTTATTACAATATGTAAAATATAATAACCTTAACTCCTTCACATTTTTTGTAATTAGCATATTTTATGTTGTTATTAAAAATCAGATATCAAACATCTAAGCTATTTCATATAATCCTAATTACTACAGGAAAAGTTATTGCGAGTTTTTGTTTATGCTAACAGTTTCTTGTTATGCATTTAATATTACTTAAATTTAATGAATCAATTTAATATTTTATTATATAATGTACTAAATTAGATTTAAAAATATATTAATATTTCAATTATTGAAAACGAAGCTTAAGAAGAAAAAAGTTTGCTCAAAAATATTCTTGGACATAGCGCAAGACTTCGATAAAGTCTGGTATAAAGGGCATATGTATAAACTTCATAAAATCTTACCGAAGAAAAATGTTGAACTCTTAAATTTCCACATCTCAGCCAGCATCTTTAGAGTTAAACAAGAAGAAACTTACTTGACAGTGAAGAAAACAAAATCAGGTGTACCGCAAGGCAATATGATTTGGGTTTGTTATTTACCGACTCTACCCATGTGTAAGTAACCAGAAAACTGCAATATGTAAGTAATAAGTAATACAAATGAATGGACCCAGATATTAAATCAATTTCCTATGCCAATAAATACGAATAATACTACTATTTTATAGAGTAACAATGCTAAGTACCTTTGGATGAATCTTGATGCAAGACATCGTTGGAAGGAGCATATCAAAAAGAAAAAAAAGAATTAAAATATAAAAATGTATTGTTTATTAGGAAGAAACTCTAAATTATACGTACATAATAGGTAGCTATTGTATATCCAGATACTAAAACTTATATAAACCTATGGAATTCAGTTGCGGGAATGTTTTACGAGAAAATAGCAATATAATAAAAGTATTTCAGAATAAAGTTCTGAGAATTACTGTGGACACATAGAGATAATTTAGAAACAATTACTTACTCCAAGACCTTCGATTTCCAAACCTCACATAGGAAAATAAAAAATTCCCAACAAGACATGAGGAAAGACTCTACTCTCATATTAACTCGGAAGTGCTGAAACTCTTGAACAACACTGGATTAGGACGCAAATTCAAGAGAACCAAACTGTGTCATCTTGTTTAGTTGTGTAAGTTCATTAAATGACAAAAACATTGAAAAGTTCTATTAACTTTTATTTTATTACAGACTAAGTAAGGACCATTGGGTCTTCCTAGATAAGTACTTTATTCTAAAACACTGTACAGATAAATTCTAAGTTAATCGGCAACGACTAATAATAACATTTTAGTATATTCAATAAACAATAAAAAAATCTGTTTTTGATTATAACATGGAAGTAAATTGTCAGCGATATTAGAAGATAATATTGTAATATAACTAACAGAAATATTTTGCAATATTATCCTCCCACCCTCCCGAATAGAGGATTTTAAAAAATCATTTTTGGAAAGGAAAGACATTTTGAAGAAATATACCAAAAGTGATCTGAAATGAATCACTCTGAAAAGCACACGAATAAATGATAAAGTCGAATTTTTAAAATAAAAGTTGTTTACTCAGGGTGTAGCTTTATTAAGTGAAAACTATGCTAAATTTTAATGGTCAAGCAATTAGTTTTAATAAATATTTTAAAGTTTTATACTTTGATTTCAGCTTGTAGCACTTTTATTAAATGATAATAATAGGTATTTTCTACAGCAAAGTTCCTTCATGAAAGAATGATATAAATGCATGATCAACATCACATCTTAATCCAAAACTTATATTATATATGATAAATCCATCGAGTTTATTCTGAAAACTGTATGTAATAATAACCGAAAGGTAATGCCGAGTGTTAATATTACTACCATCTTGTGTATACTAATGCTCAGTCATATCTAAGCAATAACCGAGCAAGAGTAGTGTTCTCCGCAATGTGTTTTATTTGTACCACCAAAAATGCCGCCTTTAGTGAAGGGGATTCCAATCCATTTTATAATGGTATTTATTGATATGATACCTGTATCACCTGTTTTGATATATTGATTGATAAAAATATATTGGAAGCCTTAGCTGCGATAAAGCAGGCTTTAATACAAAATACTCTGAAAGGATTACTAATCCATACTATATATGACCAAATTCATGGCCATTAAATACAGACAAAAATGACCACAAGGACAGCGTATGAGAAAAAGGTTATGATTATAAAGGTCAAACTAACAATTGTAACATCAGATGGAGCTTAACAATAATTAGAATTAACAAGGTTCAAAATATAAGTAGCAACCCTCGTAGGTATTTTACTTGTATTCACCAAAACATTACTAAATATTAATACTTCCCTATATTCCATAAATCACTTACAATGCAATTTCCATTTTAATTACAATTAAATAATTACATAATAATTATAAGTTGTACACGCTTGTGATAGAATATTTCTTCATGGCCTCTATCGTAAATCTATCACAATGTATTATAATTAAAAAGGTGCTATTATTATTTTTCTGTTGCGTATTATAACTGGCGATGAAAAGCGGGTATACAACGACAATCTAAAAAGCAAAAAGTAATGGGTTAGTTCAGAAGTATCATCCATATCGGTACCAAAGCGGAATGTTCGCAAGGTTCAGCGAGGTGTAGTGTATTTCAAATGCTACTATTACTACGGATGTGTACTAACGTCCTTCGTTAAACGGCATATTTTGTGACAGGTTACCAACAACACATTTGTCAAACGTAGTATCACCATGTTGCCAGAAAGATCGAAAAAAGTCGTAGAGAGTTATGGAAAATATTTTGATTAATATATATTATACCAAAATTCGTTTACATATCTAATATTTGGATCCAAGAAAAGTATTCAATTTTAAACCGTTATTATGTCTAAATTATTACTTCTAAAAATTATGGTGACAAATGCAATAAACATGTTGTTATGGTATTTTATGGTAGAATTTTATAACACGGATTAAAAAGAGAATCGTGCCTACACAGACCCATTTTATGAAACATCTATTTATAAGTTATACAGACTTGTGATACAATATTTCCGCATGGCCTCCATCGTAAATCTATCACAATGTATTATAATTAAAAAGGTGGTATTATTAGTTTTGTTTCCAAACGGTTGTCACGACACGGTAATGAAATTTATTATCACCAGTAGGCGCACTATGCCGATATACTTTCAGGCTTTCCTCGTCTCCGACGACCGCTTACTTTCCGATCCATGACCGAAACAACGTGCCCGTCACTGTCCTTCTCACCTGTAAAATCGTAAAAATTTAATTGACGTGTAATTCTTTTTTATATATGTTCCCCGATATTTACCTAATAAATTAAGGAGATTTCGTTTTTATGTCACTAATAAATTATAAACTGTGTTGAGTAAGAATATGTTTATGCATTAATATTGAAACTTTCTCGCAGCTGTGGCGGTTCCACTCGTTTGAATAACTTTTTTCACGGATGCAATAATGATTAACAATTAATTTTAAACGGTTTATGTGTCAATAAATCTCTTATTAATCATAGAATCGCAGAATAAATAAGTTCTTATATGAAATTAAGGGAATAAGAAAATATATATCACAATTCTTATTAACATTAATTTTATAATTTTTCAAGGAAATTTGGAAAAAGGGAGTAATTAAAAGCTTTGGAAGCTATGGACTTAAAATAGTCTAAATAGTCGATAGTCGCAAAACAGTCGAACTAGTCGATAGTCAAAAAACTAGCCATTGAAAATAGTAATTACCATTTCAGTCAACTGCAAGCTTCGACTGTTTTTCTATTTGTGATAACAGATAAAGATGTACGAATTCCTTCCTGTACTGATTTTGAAAGAGCAAAGGAGGGAAATAATTGTTTTATTCTCTGTGCTGTACAACTCAGTTCATTTTAACTAGTTTTAAATAGGCAAAAGGCAGTGTAAAAAAAGTAATGGTATAATAATCGCAAATATATTTAATTGTATTTAAATATACAGAAAGGGGCTCTAACACGGGATTAAGAATTTCTTTCAACCGTGCCAAAAGTGGGATGGACATAATCCTTTTCGAGCTTTCTTTGGGAAAGAAAAGGAAAGACATAATTGCTGGAAATTATTACGTTGAAAATAACAGTCATCATCAATAATTTTTATTTTATATTTTTGACGTAATTGTAAAGAGGAATGGAGTAATGACCACTAAATATTTGTACAATATTTTTTCAGTCAATCTTTATCAACTATGTAACTATCGCTACCTTTTTAAATAAAATAGTAGTTTTGTAGCTTATTCTTCGTTGAAACTTGAACGAAACAACTTGAACATGCAAAAAGCTTGAATAAACATCGAAAGACTTAATCAAAAAGTTTATCACAAAAAGATCTATTAGTTGTCAAGATAATGTAAATGCAGTCAAAGTTAGTTTACTATTATTTACTATTTGTTAACCAAAATGTTGTTCCTTTTACCATATTACGCTAATAAATATTTTGGAAGAATAAAGTTGCAAAATGCTACTATATTAATATAAATTAATATAAAACCATATATATTACATAACATCTATGTAAGCATAAATTCGGTACGTTATTTTCAAGGTCACGGCTAGGACGGCAAAACCGTTAAAACGTAAAAAATTAAGTCGAAACCGAACGAAACTAGTAGGACTGAAAATAGTGACTGAAAGTACGCAAACTGAAACAGTTAAGAGTAAAATTTAGTCAATTACTAAACGATAGTCGTTTTCAATCGATAGTTCCTAATACTAGTAACTAACATAGAGGCCATGTTCGAAAACATCTTCTCTTACTTAGCCTGGTTACTGAAAAAATTTCACAATTATAAACAATCACAAATATAAATTTACAGTCATGCGCCAGCAGGATTCGAACCCATGACTGTCGCAACAGTAGGATAAGGGCTATGACTCTCCTCTAACCACCAAGCCTATTTCTTATAAAAATAAAATACAATGAACTAAGAAATATGGTCCATTTTTTGGAAATATACTTGCAGAATTCGAGACGATAAGGGTTTGAAGGTATTATATTATACTTATTATCCAAAGGAAACTCATTGGGGTCTTCTGTAGTATGATTTGCTTGCTTTCTTGTCTCCAAAATGACCTTACCTGATTGAATTATTCGCTCAGTTTTTTTCGACACTGTCGGCTAGCTTCCGGTACATTTCATTTCAAGTAGACACGTTTTGCGCCAGTATTGGAGTGACCTGATCTTCTAACAATTTTTATAAAATATATTTTTACTATTTTTAATAATTACAATTTGTTATGATCCATTCCTATAAGCAAGTTATCATGTGTTAATGAAAGTTGTATCACACATTTTTAAAAACTGCTGACGGTGATGCTACCCTAATATATTCCAATTAATTTCCAGTTGTCCCTTTTGCTTTCAAAGATTTAAAATTAACCGTTTTGACAACAATAACAAAGAACAGCCTGGAGGGCAAAAAAAGTTCTAAAACAACGAATTCCAACAGTTTTTGGACGAAGCCCCAGCTCAATCTCTCAGAGAACTTTCTAACAGCTTAGCAGTTGATGAATCAACTGTTTCTGAAGATTCACATGCGATTATAAATATCCAAAAGAAAGGAAAATAACTATCACACGAATAGACTGAAAATGTAATTTCTAACCGAAATGCAAAAAAGTAATATAGTTTAGGAGAATTATCCGCATCGACACGAAAGCACAATATTCAAATATTATACTATCATGTAAAATGTATTGTAGTTATATAACAGCAAGGTGTAGTGTATTCCGACTACTACTGGTACTACATGTGTTTTGACGTCAATTATTAAACTAGCTACCAGTTGCCACCTTAAATTCCGCAACTCAGAGAGGTTATATGCTATTAGAGGTAATACCTGATATATAGTTTTCACTGGATCAAATTTTGTCAGAGCTACAAAAGACTTTTGAAGCAAAGAAGAATTAAACAGATTAATTCATACACCTTTTTAATCTCATTTTTAAATACGTATATCTTGATAATAAAAGTTAAATAACAATGCTGCGAGAAAATTGGTGCTTTTAAATAAATACATTAAGAGCATGAATTGCCCTGTTATTTCTTTATGTATTTTCTTACGTTTAATTTAATTAATATTATCAAGGCAAATAAGTGGGATATGGTAAATTTGGCATATATCAACACTTACCAATTTGTATTGAATCTAAAAATACGTCAACACTAAGATAAGATAAACTAAACTGTTCATTAATCGCTTATCAGTCTATTGACCTAGGTCTTGATCGCGGCACCCCACAGCATGAAATAAAAACCAAATTATTGTCGTTTGTGCTAGATTTTAATCATCTGCCTCAATATGATGAAATGTGAGACTCATTTGCCGCTATTAGGTATTTTAAAAAGCTTATTCTGAGCTTGCTGATATGACAAGGACAACTCATAAGATGTTTAAACGCTTCAAGAACTATGACATAATTAAAGACAACTTGACATAGTGCTTAACGAAAAGCTAAAAATATAACATGCATTACATATTCACTTTATAAAAGTGAATTATTCGATAAAGTTTGCGAAGAAGTCTTCACAAGCTGAAACATTCCAAGGATGATGTTCAAATTTTCAAACCGAATGAAGTCCTTGAAAATGACTACCTTACGTGCGTAATGTTCAATCTCAATCACCAGACCATTTTGTTTAACTTTTTTCAATTAGTAGAATTAAATATTACGTAAAAATAACATTAAAAGACTGTAATGGATATGGATATCTAATAGCAATATTATTACAGTTTTTCAAACTAGTCTTGAATTTGCAAAAGGAATATTCTCAAAATTAATTCAGCATCAACCATGTGAATTCCAATTTACCTATATATAAACCATCTTACGGTTTTCTCTCAAAATATAATTGTAGAGTGACTGAAATCTTGACTCTATTAAACTGAGTGTCATAATCAATAGCCACCCAGTGTGCAATCAAAGCTGACTGTACTGGACACTGATTGGCTGACTTTTACCTTCTGTCTACACTTTTCCACTTGTACAGGGCCTCCTTAAACACCTGTTACCTTTAGGGGATTCATTTTAGCTTCGATATCTTCCTTTGTGGCTTGTATTTTATTAGCACCCTTTCACTGTGGTTTGGTATTCTTCTGTTCTGGTGTTAAGTAAGAACTGCAATACTTCAATGTTAATATGAGGATGAAATCACGGTGTCGTACTATTCTTCTTAGAACTTTGTTCAAGAAAGCTTTATGAAATATTTGCTTATATAATTGTAATTTATTATATAACTACTATATTATTATTATATAACTGTGATTTTCTTCCAATTAACCAATACATTTTCCGGTATTTTAACTCTTTCAATTCTATGCTTTTCTTTTTAACATGCTGTTTCCAGCGAAGTATTCTTTCGAGAGTATTGGAAAAGTTATTCAAGGTATTTATTGTTTTCGCTATATGGAATAATAGTATTATTTAGTGTTTTTTATATCTATTTTAAAGTCTCCTTTTACCAACGAGGGTTTATCTGGACTGGGCCTACGTAGGCTCCGAACCACGATCATCGGCATTAAACCCACCGACTGGAAAGTGACCTATTTAGAAATCATCCCAGAAGACATCCGGTCTTACCCAGCCTGGTTACTGAGATGATTTTCGTTGTCGGATTTTGCACTACTGCCTAGGACAATCACAAATATTAAACATAATTAATATTAAACATAAATTTACGACCATGCCCCAGCGGTATTCGAACCAGCAACAGTAGTTGGACCGTCCTGTAGTTTTTCGTATTAGTACCAATACACTTTCTTGTGGTACACCTGTTTTAGCTTCTTTTATTGTAGACTAGACTATATCTTGTTTGACTCTAAACAATCTGACTGTGAGGGAAGATTTTAATAATTCAGGCCGTTGCGTCGGTAATATTTTCTGTAGCTTATGAACACAATCGTCGTGCCAAACATTATCTAGGGCTTGACATATAGGAATATAGCTGAACATACTTCTTTATCTTTTATTATATGCACCTAAATAATTATTGAATGCGTGCTAACAAACCCAAAGTGGTGGGTTGATATTAGGTTTTTTCTCTCTATCTAAACATAATTGATATAAGTTTTTAATTATAATCTAATATAAGTCTTGGCCCTTGTCAAAAAGAAACAATTATTATATCAAAACATTCCCTAACTCATATTTCAAAATAATATCCAAACATTTTTTTACGCCAGAGTCACGGTAATAAACAATTGTCATATTTACGAAAACAAACGAGCTCACTTGACTGATATAAATTGAACGTTGAAGTGAAAGGATCAATGCAACACATTTTTTTAGTTCAATTGTGCTTTAGAAATATAGTCATATTGTTAACCTTTTCGATCGGAAATTTTTGCATAGTAATCGAGACTAGCTGGCCATAAAACCGTTTTTCCTTTTAAATTTTGCAATAAATAACCGAAAACAATCAAATAAATTCTGTTTCATCAGCAGATTAATCACTGGACAGTATGATGAAACGTCCCAGTTGAGTGAATTAATGTTTTCGGCTTGTCAATGAGCCGCCCGGACATATTTTATATAAAATAAAACCGTTTCTATTCGTATTTTGTTTAAATTTAGCAGCGCAGACGAATTAATTGCGAAATTTTTTAATGAATACGGAAAATTGGATTGATTTCAGTTGCTGTGCCGTCCGATAAAAATATTTGTTTTATATTTGGTATTACTTTTAGCTATATTCGAGAGGAAAAAATATATAATATATATTCGTTGACGTGAATCCTGCAATGTTTTCAATATTGAACGGAACATAATCGTTGTTAATTTAAATTCTAATTTTAATTACTAAAAATTGGATGAAAGGGTTTTGTTTGTAATTTTGTAATTATATTTTCCTAAAGCAAATAGTAAAATATTTTCTAATTATAAATAAAATAGAACTTCGAGGCATTCTATACAGTATAATATAAATAACTGTTTTTATTAGGTTTGCTCCATTTAGCTTTTATTGTTTGACTAAGAATATTTTATCTATGTTTTTGAAAATATGAAAGAGGTTATTTACTTGTGATGAGATACGTAATCTTAAAGGAAACCTTATGTATCAAATTTATAACATTGTGATGAGTACATTTAAATTCACCGTCATCATCTATCCAACTAAATATCGCTACAGTTGGTGCCCATCAAATCTGATTTTAGATCGCTTTCTATGATGTTTATCAATGTCTTTTGGTATATTGTCAAAAAAAAAAGAATTATTTCTAAATAATTCCTATAAAATTTATAAAACATATATGTTTGATAATTTTATTTCAAAACAAAGCAGAATGTATATCTAATTGAATATATTTAAAAACCAAATTTTGCATAACTTCAATTGAGCATCAAAAAATTTGTAAAAACTTGGAAACCCTAACAGGAAACACGTATTCCATTTACTGTCAATAATATGCCATAATTTTTTAAATATATTTTCGACAACGTCAGATTCAATTAATCCTGGAGAAACCTTTAACTAGAATGCGTTTAAATTACTATGAATTTTGTGAATGTCAGTGGCCTAAATAGAACAAGTTTTGTAAGTGTTCAACAACCGCCAAATTTTAATAAAATGCAACAAAATATTTGATTTTGGAAGTGGCGACATTAAAACAGAACTTAGTGAAATTTATAGAAACTATGCACTGTGGAATCAACAATAAAACAATGGAAGTTGATTTAAGTTCAAACGTGACTAAATAGACATTTTTCATAGATTGACAATAGCTCAAAGGTTCATAAATAATTCTTGCAACCTTAACAACTGAAAAGCGAAGTGCATTCCATTTTTGAAACTGGAGCCAAATTGCTTACAATTAAAACACTTGGCGATTTAGTAAACTAATAAACTTAAAATGAACTCTTCTGACTCAGCAATCATAAACCTGAAGAAAGAATATATCCAGCAATCATTTTTTAAACGTAAATAACTCCAAGAAAGGCTAACACTTTAATAATAAAGAACCAAAAATTAAAAGTGAAGTATTTCACAGTCTAGAGTATATAATTCACTTTTGTTAATAGTAAAAACACTAGTGCAGAAGAGTATGTAAGCATATGTTTCAACTATTAGAATATCTGGATTTAATTAATAGAAAATTAAATGAGATCAAGATAAATATAAGTAAATTCTTGAGCTGTTAGCATTCTTGAGCAAATTTTAATGAGCTAAACACGAATTTCGTTCACATATCATAGACAAAAATAATTGAAACTGAAAGGTAATTATAATGTAAAATTAAACATATTTTACAACTACTCAGATATTTATTATACGACCGTCGTACATATCAGGTTGTTATACCAACCATTTTAATTCTTAAATAAACTTCTGTCTGGCGTATCTTCAAAATGATGAAATAAAATATTTTATAAAGCTACATCCACATTTCACATCCCACATCTTCCAACTCATACACATTCTCGACAAGACCTTACTTTAGATATACTGCATATTGACCTATTAACATTTATTGAGACCCGAACCATCAAATTTACTCTCACATCGACACGTAGGTGGGGGAATCCGGACGATCTTCTCGACTTGGGGTTTAAATCGGAGTCCAGGGAATACCTTATTCAGACCCATTCACGTAACTCTGACTCTCATTATAACCGATGGCGGTTTGAATGTCCAAGTCAAACGATACTAACATACAAACGACTAAAAAAATACTGTTTAGCTGCTATTTAACCAGATATAATCATCTCTGAAATACACGTACACCATGTACGCCATATCAACGTTAATCTACAAAATATTGAAAAATATTATATTTCATGAAAAGATTTGTTGACTAACTACCTTAATAATCCTTTAAGTAATTTTGTAGTAATTTAAAGTAATTTTTTTTTGTTGGGTGTCATATATTTATGAATGCGTTGGGTCATTTATTTTGTGACTAAAATGTTTCATACTGCCGAACTTGAACTACCGGCCATATTTCATATAAACATATATACCCAAACCGCCGTATTTTTCAGACCTTGCTCCTTCTGATTGCTACTTGCTCTGACATATGGGACCTGTCTGAGCAGCGATTCATTTCCTATGAAGATACCGAAAATTGGTCGATTCGTGGATACCATCAAAATATACTGTGAATGAAAAATGGAAACAAGGAGCGGCTATCGATTAACATTAGGTATCGATATTTTTACAATAAAAATTAAAATTTAAAAAATTCTTTAAAACTAATTTATAGGTCCATATATAACTGAATAGTTTTATTATATATTATATTAATCCGAATATACCAACAATTCTCCAACCCCATATTTTAATGCCACTTTATTAGAGAGTACTGTAATATATTTTTAAATATCATACAATTTTTTCTAACTAAACTATAAATTATAGTCTCTTAAGGCAACATTTAATGAAAACGGACCAGGAATCGACCTCGACGCCGCCCTAGCGTCCCGATGCACTTGCAGCGAGTCCCTGTCGGTCTCCAGATTGAAACGTCGTCTCAGGACCTGACAGGCGGGCGGCAAGGTGGTGGCCGGAGGGGTGACGGAGCGAGGGGAACGGAAGGCCACGAAGAAGGGGGGACAAGCGCGGGGGTATTGTCGCCGGTGCCCGGGCAGACGTCTTTTGACCTGAACGTGCATCGCTTTGAGCCACAGACTGATCGATCGACGGCTGACGCTGACGGGAGACGGACAGCTCGGAGAGGGGATGGGGGGATGTAGGGGTGCCGCCCGGCGACGCTACTGACTGACCTGGGAGAAAATGCAGTTGAAGAGAAGGGGGCCGAGGAGCAGCGGGAGGCTATGCGGCATTCTTTGTTCTGTTTGAGGTGTGACCCCGGGCCGCAGGGGGGTGACGCCTTCAAAGGATAACATACAGATCGAACCCTTACTTCTCATAGGATTTTAGGTCAACAGTAATAGTAAAGATACTGATTAAATATATTAGTCACGAATATATTTTTTCAGTTAAAGAAATCTAGTTCAATACTATATCACTACTCAAACGTCTTGGTGAATTTAAATGTTCTGAGTAATTATGTAAAAATAAAGACTTACTATTTTAATTAAAGTAAAGATAGTATTTTAAATTAATTATTACTCTTAAAGCATCAACAACTTGTCCAGGGGACAATAAGTATTTCTACAACGAAAAACTGCATATTTTTTAAGAAAATGGGATGTTTTATTTACTCAAAATATTGGCCATTTGGTTCTAAACACATTGCCAGTCTCTCAGGTAATTTATGGATGGCATCCTAAAAAAATTCTTAGTCCTTTGAGCAAAACCATTTATTGAGCTATTTTTAACTTCTTCGAAGTAGGCGAAGAGTTGCTTTGCAAGCGAATGACCCCTAGGTGCATTTCTGGACATTTTTATCTGGTTTCACCAGCTCGTAATACACCACGCCATTTTGGTCTTAGCAAACATAGATTACTGTCTTACCAAACGTATGTCATGACCAAAACGATTTGACAATGGAGTCGATCGGTCGCTTTCAAGAGGTTTTTTGACTTCCGATCATACCTTTGAAGCAGCAGTTCAGAGGCAATTTTTCGATTTTCCATTTGCCTGTTATTCACTTAATGTTGCACCTATCGTTCAGATTTTCCCCATTGCTCGTAATCGGTCGCTAATCATTTCTTGGGCGATATTTAACACTGAATCTGGGTTGGGTCTTAATCCAATAACTCTTCAGTAGAATAAAATGATTTATATGCTAAATCATATCATTGCATACTTAAGCAACGATATGTGTTAGAAAAGCCGGTAATGGCTTTTCGGTACACGTGGTATTATACACTTGACTACTTATTATAAAGTCTATTATAAATGTCCTATAACCAGATCGAATGGTGTTAAACCTTTTTAGTCAACGCACTTCACTATCACGTTACATATTTAGCTGGTTAGCGAGCACATTGGGGTGCAGTAACACTCTTTTAAAGTAAGTTGGTTTTGTCTCTCTCCAATCAATCTAGTTCGATGTTCCATGCCCACATCTCCACACCTATTATCAACTTCTGATTTCCTTTTAATGTCTTGCCCTTCTGCCTTTTATTTTTCTTATTTTTTGTAAGTATGGCCTCATTAATATATATTCTTTAGTAATATTTAACCGATTTTTTTTATTAATTATAATCAGTTGTTTATTATTGATATTTTTCCACTCACTTCTATTTTCCAATTTTCTGATATTTTATGTTAATACTTCTATATCCAATTTACATTTCATGAATATCTGCATGACATTCTTCAAATTTCGTCCTTATTTTCCCTTTTCACAGCCAGTCCTTGAAAATCTACATCGCATCTTCTTTTCTCCCCCTCCATATACTCAATCCTATTTCCAATTTGCTTCAATTTCATTTTAATTTCTTCATTGCTCTTGTTTAGCCTCTTATGTTTCTCTCTGATTTTGTCCTGATCTTCCCTGTAGATTCTCTATTCCTCCCTTATTTCTCTCAAGTCTTATTGTACTTCCGCCTTCAAAAAGTTGATAGTATGGCATCTACATGTGTTCATAATCGAATAAGAATAATTTGCAGCCTTATTTGGAGAATTTATTTTATTATTTAATTAAATGTATCTACAGGTCATGCCTAGAGCTTATGTGACTTAAAAAATTTGGAAATAAAAAGTTCAAATCGAATCACTATATATTAAAAATTATATATTTGAATCAAATATTGAATACAAACTGACATATAACTACAGAAATAAAAATGTTAACATTCAGTGACATCTTGCAAAATCAACCATTCATAAGTAGCCTAGCCGGATAAGTCATTTCTTATGAAGCTAAACAAAGGATCAATTCAAAACATGAGGACCTTTTCATAACGGAATTCTGTACACTGCTTGAAAGATGGGGAAATGTCGTAGCTAACGATTGAGAGTATCTTGAATAAAAAGTGGATAATTTTCTTTGAATAAAGCTTCAAAGTTACTAGAATATCATACAAAGCTTATTTGTGCATTCTGTAACATTCTAAACCAGTCGATCATCAAATCAAATATGACTCTTGAGGCATTACTCAAAGTATGTCATAAACCTGACAGGTTTATTCAATAAGATTATTTAATGAAGCTTAACACTCTAAAATTAAATTGTTTTAAATATCGCATCTCCATGAGAATTGACTAAAATAAACGACTAAGTAATTTTGTTTTTTAGCACGCAATGCTAATGTATTCATCCAAATAATTTAACATAATTCAAATCGTACCGAAACTTATTTCTGGGTTCTGATTTAAGTAGACGGGAACATTATTTGAGTCATACGATTTTTATTTCACGTACATACACAATTTTGATTAATTTAAAATGCCAAATGGGACTGTTAATCACTTCTAAATCACGTAACTGCTTGACTTTTAAATAGGATCGCTCTTTATTTTTAACTGGTTTTTGACGCTGCATTTGAAAAGCAATTTTTAATAATATATCATTTCAGGATATTTGGTAACCATCCAAGATGTTGTCATCAATTTATGTTTTATAGTTCAGCGAATATCAAGAATGATGGCTATTATCGATATATATTATATTGTCACGTTTTGATCTTCTAAAATTAAAAGCTACAAATTATTTTATCTAAATATTATAAAGTCAAATATAGCTGTATGAACACGAATAGGACTATTTCATATGATATTTATACCAATTCAGTTTTTGTCTACATAAAAATACAATAATTATTGCATTATGGGCTAAAAAGTGTTATTTTTAATACTTTTTTGGTCAGATATTAATTTATCTGTCGAGTATTCCTCTAAACCATAAATTTTTATCTTAATTGCCTTTTTATCGAATGAATTTTCTTGGCGTTCTTGAATTGACTCAAATCTTATACCAAATAATTAAATATCTGACAAAATCCCATTATTTCATTTTAAAGTTACAATCCAGTGTATGTTTGTTCCATTATGAGCGAATATGTACAAATTGTCTCTAAACTTTAACAAAACTTAATTAAATCATAATATTTTGGCTACCTGGAATTATAATTCAGTTTATGCTATTTTTAAAATATCCTTAACATGATATTGTTAATTGGTAAAAAATTTGATGTTAGGTATATCTAATATAACTGTCACTCTTAACTTAACGAAAATCAGGAACATTTTTAATTGTTAATATCTTAAACTCTCGTAAACAACTCATTGAATATTAATTTACAAGAGAAAGACCTATTGTTGGCACTACCAATTCAAATATTATGTTGTCATATTGCATTATAAATGTACAACATCTGGCAGTTGTAATAGAATTTTTGTATTATAGCTTACTGCAGAACTTAAATTTTCTTTTAACAATTAACACCCCCAAAACCTTAATCTATGACAAGTTATGAAATTAATTGTGATCCGGGGGATATATGTAAACGTCATTTCCGAAGACATCCACACTCAGAAACAGAAAAATTGGTTAGCATCGTGACTGAAATGATTTTTTCGTAACATTTTACAGTTTGCTATAAACAGTACCAAACAACTTCAAATTCATAGAATGACGTTTTTTGTGACAAAGCGAGCGAACTAACCGCTTATCTACATCATGAAGAATATTAAATATTTCATTTGGCAATAAATCGCCGTCCTTTTCAATGCAAAAGTGGTAAAACTGTGAATAATAAAATGAATCGTGACCACCTAAAAATCTTCCTAAATTAGTTATTGTGTCAAAAACATGCATATATACAAAAACCCATTGGTATGGTGTCAGATGATTATATAATGGGAGTAGGATGAGACTAGGTGCTTCAAAAGAAATACAACACTGCAACAGGTGACGAACATTCTAAAAACCATTTTGCAATTTCTAGTTATGTAAATGCAACTGGAGTTTTAACATACATCTTTTGAAAATATGTCGTTTCAAGGTCAATTTTTTTTCTTTAGTCAGGCTAGCATTTCAATATAGCTTCAATTACGAGAGGATTTTGAACGGGTTACCACTGGACCGTATAATGGGTCATGAACATGTTCAGTAATGCACTGATGATACGTAAAAACATACTGTTCTAATCATAAACATACATCTTTTATACAGAGTTGCCTTCGTGGGAATGGATAGTTTAGAGCTCCTTTATAGATTGGATCAACAATTTGCAGAATATGTATTATCACAACGAAAGACCAATGCAAAATTTCTAAAATTATTACCAAGTGAAACGAAATTGATTATTGATTATATTAAGAGCTATTTAGTTGACATGTAAGTAAATTATCAAGGAACATATATATTAATATATATTTACTATATATAAGATAATAAAATATCTTTTACCACTTAGGCGCATCTTTTTTCTTAATCATCGATCCATTTTGCATTCATTTGATTTTAAAACTACTAAAATTGCAAAGTCTAAAAGATCTCAATCCTATCTTATTTAATAATGTGGTATTAATTTCAATCCTTTTAGCCATGATGATTTTACATGTTTCCTTTGCTTAATTAATTTAAGAAATATGTGATTCTGGTAGTAAAGACATTAAAGAATAACTCAACAGAAAGAGACATATTTTACTTACATAATTATGCGCAATAAATCATTAGTGTAATTTTAATGAGAATGAATAACGTAATTAATTAAATAATTAAATTTAAGAAAATAATTAACGTTTATTCTTCGTATTTTTCAACTTATCATAAAAATGTTTTAATTAAACGCTAATACTTATAATTTTAGACAGCTAATTAATTATTTATTAGAAATAAAATACTTATATCTCGAAAATTATTAATTAGCCAACAGGAATAATTTGATATATGTATATTTAGCATAAAATCATTATTATATCGTAGTTGATTCAGACGTTAAGGAATATTTAAAAACCAAAATCAATCAAGATCAAGTAGCCATTATAATCTGGATTGTTCGTTTTTAATACATGAAATTATGAATTAATACATTTTAAGATGTGACATTCATTATGGACTCAAATTTTATATTAAAACTAGCTATTTGATTTGACAAGAAATAGTTATTTGATTAGGTAGTTTAATTTTATTTTTTATTTAATTTTAAGATTAAATGGAAAAAAAATTTAGTACCATTTTAGTCATGTTATGTAGACTAATGTCTATATAAAGATATACATAAAATAGCGAAAAAGGATCAACCTTTAATTCAAGTTTTCTAGATAATGTGATAACAAATTTGCTTCCGTAATATTATATAGTACGATTAACATGAGTTCGTAGATAAAAGAAAGCAGAAGTGTTCGTAGCTCAAGAAAACCAAAGCTTTGGATGCATTTTGGTACTCAAAGACTGTAAATAAATAAATAATGAACAGCATTAATACAATATAGAATAGAGTTCAGCAAAAATATATCCTGATATAAAATATAACTGATAAAAAAAGTTTTTTAAAATATATGTTTAGTAATTAATAATAATGCATAACCAGATGGCGTTCTAGGTATTCCGTAACATATTTCATTACTGTGATTGTCTTTTTAACATTCAATCATTCTAAGGAAACATATTTACAAGAAGTGCTTTACATTACTAGATTAATATTAAACAGAGCCATTATCAACATTTACTTGTTGTAATTTAGATCTAAAAGTGACGATTTCGATGTAAAAGATGAATAGTAGGATAAGAGATCTAATTATTAGATGGAGATGATCCAAGACAAAAAGAAACATTTTTCAGTAATACGAAGTATCAGTTAAAAACAAATATTTGATCATCACAAAAACATCATTTGATTTATTGAATTTTGATCATAAGATTGTCAAAAATGTAGACATATTTGGTAAATCCGATTAAAAATAACTTTCAATTCTCGTCTATTAGAAACAAGACTATTAGCACTACTACCAACAAAAAACTGCTTATGTTACACGAATACCTTCGATAAACCTTTTATAGTTTATTCTCTAAAGAATTGAACAAAAATTATAAGGAAGAATATTTAATTATATGCCAACTCAACTATCATATAGTCATCAAAATAATTCAAGTAATATTATCGTATCCTTATATAACATTTTTTGTTTGTTTTTAATGCTTTAGAGCCTCCTTTTTTCAAACTAGGGTTTATATGGACTCGGCCTATTGCTTAACGTGGCTTCCAAAAATATGGTCCTACCATTAAAGCCCACCGATTGGCGAATGACCAACTTAGAGATCAGTCCAGAAGACATTCGGTCTTACCCAGCCTTCTGTAGCAGCTCTGCTTTAAATTTAGAGTTTTAGCTTATATTAAAAAATGTAGAAAAAAAAACAATAAATGTACAAAATATTTATTTATGAAACTAAATATATATTTTATGAATTAAAGTAATGCACCATTACTGATATCTAAACAATTTAAGCTCTATAGAAACGAAGTTTTGTAAGAATTACTTAAGATTTTTATAAAAAACGATTTTAATAACGATATGAACAAAAGTAACATTAAGTTCATAAAATAGATAATGCAAGTACATGAAGAGCTCAACTGATTAAGGATTGATCATTTGATCATTTTTAACTAATTAAAGCCTACCGACTGGAAAATGACCAACTTAGAAATCAGCCCAGAAGATATTCGGTTTTAACCAGCCTGGTTATTGACATGTTAGGGTGATTTGTCTTGTCGGTTTTGGCACTCTTGTCTTATAAATAGCCACAATTACAAAAGATAAGAAACATTAATTTACAACTGTGCCTCAGAAATAGTATCCCTGTAGTCTTGACCACTGCTTGACCAACCATTCAGCTTCTGTTATAAATTTGGAGTATTAGTTTATATAAAAAAAATGTACAGAAAAAAACAATACATGTACAAAATTACTTAATATTTAAAAAATGTAAGCTCTATAGCAACGAATATATGTTAGAATAAATTAAGATTCTTGTAAAAAACGATTTTAACAATGAGACCACTTAAAGTAATATTAAGTTCATAAAATAGTTATTGCAAGTAAATGAAGAACTCAACTGATTAAAGAAACATTTGATCATTTTTAACTAATCGAATGCGGTAAAACAAAATAAATTTTAAATTTACCGTACCTACATTAGAAGAAAAAGCAATTACGTCCGCTCGCAGAATCCGTAAGGATCGCACACGTTTTCCGTCATTAAAAATCCTTCGGTCAACCTCGGTACGTCGGCAATTAAGCAATATCCATCATTACGAGTAGCACAGACCTTTTTCGCCGTAATGTGTGTATGTGTATGCAACATGGCGGCCGAGATCTCAGATAACCTGCTGCATCCCAAGCATTTTTGCATCAGAACCTGTTTCTACACTTTCGTTTTGCATATCGCTCGCAGGAACGACAGAACTCGAGAGAGAGATAGAGTGAGACGGAGAAGGAACGATATCGAACCGCTTCTATCGAGACAGGTCGAAAAATTACATAAAGCTATAATAATAGTGTATCAGGACTGTAGTCCTTGAAAACTGGATTAAAAATTGGATATTTTTTCTGAAACAAATATGTTATTAAAATAAAATTTTCTTGAGAAACTTATCAACGTATCATAAAGCGTAGCGTAAAATTTGAAAAGTAGAACAAACTAAAATGAATGAATAAATAATTAATTATATATATGTAATGTATATATTAATCGGCTTAGTAAAAATGTTGCCTCCCTTTTTGACGAAAGCGGTAGCACCTAGGGGCTTGAAATAAAGCACGGTTAAAGCATATACGGAGGAAGAATATTTAGGCCCAATATTTTTGTGTAATATATAAATAAATATATTCCAATCAGCCCTCAGATCGGTGACACAAAATATGTAAACAAAACCCAGCCGGTAGCCGTGCGGGCTAAGATCTAAGCTTGCCTACAATAATGTTCTAGGATCGAATTTCGCTGGGCTAAGAGTTTTAAAAAAAGTTGATAAAATAAAATAAAGGATAGTGTTCGTTAAAATTAAGTAAGTATTTGAAAACAACTATAAATAAGTATACTTAGAAAAATATATTTAAACAATGATTAAAGAGTAATGACAAGTTTGAATGAAAAAAAATATTACGATTAATATGGTAACGTAAAATCATATTTTACATTTTTTGCAGAGAAAACAAATTAATGTGTCTGCTTTATCGGAAAGCATATACATCTCGGAAAGGAAAGACATATGTAAAAATTAGTGTTGGGAATTATCGACTGTTTAGTAATTGGCAACAACAATTTAGTAATTTTTTACTATCGACTCTTTCATCGCTATTTTTGGTTCGACTAATTTTACTACTAGCAGTAACTGTTTCAGTCCACTGTTTTCAATCGCTATTTTCAGTCAGACTGATTTTGTTACTATTTACTATATATATTTCCGTTAATTATATCATGAATTAGTTTTTTTTTCTATGATAAGGTGTATGTTATAATTATAATGTTATCATTCTTATGCAGCAAAGGGTTTGTACATCTTCGTCTGACATCACGAATTGAACAAAACAGTCGAACCGTGCATTTGACTGAAAAGAGTAATTACTATTTTAAGTCGCTAGTTTTTTTACTATCGACTGTTTCGACTGTTTTGCTATTATCGAATGTTTCAATGGTTTTCAGTCGATAGTTCCCAACGCTAGTAAAAATGTTATCACAACATAGATAAACAAAATTCTAGAATAACAATAATCGTGATTTCTTTGCTTACGAGATATTAAATTGTTTATGTTTAATTAAAATATTTGATGAAGAATTAGAAAAAAAGAAAAATTGTTCTTGCTTAAGGAGTGATATTTATTGATATGGTTCTGGAGACAGAGTATATCATTGCACTAGACGTAATTCTAAAGGTTGTTAAGATTTTTCCATAAATTTTAGTGGTATTGACTTCTGATTAATTTCAGGTTTCGTTAGTAAATTCATTACTGAACAAAGCACTAAGCGAATATTGTAACTGTGTTAATTCTTATATCAAGAGTAAAATATTAACGAGTTGATGAGTTGTTAATTCTCACAAAGGACATACCATAATACAGAAGGCAACAGATAAATATAAGTCATAGAAAACAAACTAAAGATTAACTATATGTAAGGGCGAGAACAAATATCAATGCAATTTTATTTAAAAATTTATGTAGAGAAATTATTCTTTTAATAAACATGGCATAATTATTGTCTTTGCTATATATATTTTAGATTAGAAAATATGGATAAAAGATAAGGGCTGTATGAATACATAAATGAAGTAAAGAAAATATGTAAGAGTTAAAATGATAGTTTCATTTTTTGACTACATAATTTGCATGGATGGAACACATAGGACAAATAGAATAAATTATGAATTATTAATAATATATTTGCAGACATTATAAAGCAATGTGGTGCAAATTTCAAAACATGTGGTCGAGCGTTGTCCTGCTGAAGAATAACATTGTTGTATCTGTGATCGTATTCCAGCCGTTTTCGAGCAGTGCTTAGCTCCAACGCATCAATTGAAATCGATAACGATCCCCAGTGATGGTTTATCATTTCTTATCTTCAAATTTTGTTTGGCTACCCAGAACTCTCTTTGTCTTCTCTGCCCAAATCACCACTTTTAAAACTTTAAAACCAGTATTTACATATTAAAATAGATGGAGCTTGTTTCCCATAAGCTTCACACAGTATTCGATGACCATCAACCGCCTTTTTCTTCAAATGGAAGCCAAAAAATTGAACTTCCGGGAAATGCGGTTTAGTCTGTTCAAATAAAGACATTTTGAAAAAATATTTTAATCACATTTCGATGAAATGACACATACTGAAAAGCGAAACCTATCAGTGAAGCTTCAACATGAAGTTGGTACAAATGATCCCGATGCGATATAATACACAGTAACACCATGTGTTTTAAACACTTTAAAATAGTTCATAGACATGATAAATATGTGATAAAATATAAATTAAAATATGTGATAATATGTTTTACAAAAGTATTAACTGTTGTGTTGTAGATACATTACTATAATATCACGCTGTATATCATTTATCATGTCAATTCAATTCATCAAAACGTATATATCCAGTTACTGAATATCAATTATATACTTCTTGCTTTATATATTATATATACTACTATTTTAAAATTAGTATCCATAAGTCATTATATATTTATATAATCACTAGATAGTGATAAACCAGTATATTTAACACTAAATACTGTTGCTCATCATAATTTTCGGGTTAATTACATCACAAAATAAATTTTAATGATACATTTTTTACTTTACAACTGCTGTAAAGATTTATTAATAACTATAAAAAATGAGCTTATATAAGTATAAAACAAACTATTATATCATAAAGTACATTAATCATAAACTATATTACTGAACAAAACCTCTACATATTCCTTTTTTTTTGTTTTGGCGATGAATGCAGAGTTTTGGACGAGTTTGCCTTTTAGTCAAACTGGCGATTTCTACAAGATTAGCCATTGTAAATCAAGTCCACTGAAAGTTTCCACAGTAACATCATCCAAGAAAATAAACTTAAAAATTATGAAATATACATACTATCAAATTCAATGAATATTCAGCCTATAAATGCTGAAATATGTTGATTATACTACTTGTTTTAACACTCATAACAATAATTGTTATACACCCCTATAACCCGTAAATATTTTATCGTTAAATATTTTATACCCTTCCAAAAAAACCAATACGAAATTAACATTAACTTTTAAAAAATTACAGGAATACTCAGTTTTAAACTGAGCCTAAATATGTTGAAAAAATTATTGCAACAAACGACAGATTCTCAATGTTTATGGAAATTATGTAGGGTTCCTATCTGATTTTCAGTTTTTAGGGTAAAATGATGTGGCTCGGTGAATGGAGGTAAATCGAAATGAAACAGTGGTGTTTACATGATGTGACCGTTATTTATTGACAATATAAAAAATGAGAAAAATACAAAGATAAAAAGGATGGCAGCGGAGTTACCTGTTGACGAGGCTTGGGCAGTCGATGGTGGCACGTCTTAACCGAACGAGAGTTGAGCACTGAATGACCGAAATACCCTTCAATAATATCCCAGATAAACGTCTCGGGGTTGCCGCCAGCTATTCGGTGTCGGGTTCCAATTGGCACCCCGCCCGTGTTCAACATCTGGGATTATATTTCTGGGTATTTTGTAGACCGTTATTCCACGATGTAAAATTCGACATGCCTCAATTCGCTACAATACTCCCCTGCCAGAATTTTACATAAAATCACTTCAACAAAAATACAAAAATGTTTGCAAAAAAAATATCAAATACAAAAAAAAAAATATACCAAACAAAATGTGCTGTGTAAACTGGGCTTTGAAAAAATATGATAGTTCGAAACGGTTGTGATCTGGTACGGCTGTTGATATCTTCCGGTCCTACAGATACCGTTGCATCATCGTCGCTTTGATACTTGAATGTGGTCCATCGACGACGTTGAAAACAAGCTATTCTTCAGACAGGGCTCCCGTAATCGACGCTGTGGGAGGATCGACTGTTCGACGACGTGGTAGCTTATTTTCTTCGACAACGAGACGTTAGCAATTCTGGTACCTCGGCGAAGACATGACGAGTCTACGGTGACTGCAATCGGTACCTAGCTTCTGGAGCTGCTCTGTGACTAATCCGTAGTCACATACGTTAGGTTAATTCAGAAAAAAACAAATAACGACGGTATCCGACCGAAGCTGCCCAAAGCCTTTCAAATCAAAATATCTGCCATTATGACGGAGACGGCGAGCGAAGGAAGACATTATGATTTAAACATAGCGCCGAAAGAAATGTTTAGCCGAGACGCTGATGATTAAGCAGTGATGCAAAAACATTCCAAAAGATTGTGAAATAAAAATTTTGACAAAAAAAAATTTTTAAAAATTCATTGGAAATAATGAAATTAATCGGAATAAAATGAAAATGAATCTTGAAGGTAAAATTGAAAAGGAATCGAATTAAAAATATTTAAAATTTTGAAACAAAAAAATATAACGGTCACGTAAAATACACCATTTTCTACGTACCCTCCATTCACGAGTCCAAACCCAATTATGTGAAAGATCACGTCGGGGTCACCACTTTAGGGTAAAATGATGTGGCTCGGTGAATGGAGGTAAAAGAAATGAAACAGTGGTGTTTACATGATGTGACCGTTATTTATTGACAATATAAAAAATGAGAAAAATACAAAGATAAAAAGGATGGCAGCGGAGTTACCTGTTGACGAGGCTTGGGCAGTCGATGGTGGCACGTCTTAACCGAACGAGAGTTGAGCACTGAATGACCGAAATACCCTTCAATAATATCCCAGATAAACGTCTCGGGGTTGCCGCCAGCTATTCGGTGTCGGGTTCCAATTGGCACCCCGCCCGTGTTCAACATCTGGGATTATATTTCTGGGTATTTTGTAGACCGTTATTCCACGATATAAAATTCGACATGCCTCAATTCGCTACAAGTTTATATATATCTCAGAAATATATATATATATATATATATATATATATATATATATATATATATATATATATATATAAATATATATATATATATATATATATATATATGTCTATAACAGGTTAATTGAAAAGTCCCCGGCCTGACATATAGATAGCGCTCCTAAAACAAAATCCATGTGTTTTTCAGTTAGCCCTCAAGGGTACGTGTATAAATTTGACAGCTGTCGAATCATTAGTTTGTGAATTAGAGCATTTTGAGTGAAGCAACTTTTGTTCTTGCGAAAAAAATGGATAAAAAGGAATTTCGCGTGTTGATAAAATATTGCTTATTGAAGAGAAAAAAATACAGTTGAAGCAAAAACTTGGCTTGACACCGAGAGGTTATTATCGACGAAAACATTTAAAAAATCCACAAAATGATTTTGAATAACCGTAAATTGAAAATAAATGAAATAGCAGACACTCTAAAGATATCAACTGAACGTGTACATCATATCATTCAGGAATATGTGTTCACTTTTGACCAAAAACAACGACGAGTTGATGACTTGGAGCAGTGTTTGAAGATAATCGACCGTAGTAAACCCGAGTTTTTGCATCGATATGTGACAGTAACATGAAACATGGCTTCATCATTTCACTCCGAAATCCAATCCACAGTCATCCGAGTGGACAGCACACGATGAACCTGCTCCAAAGCGTAGGAAAACGCTACAGTCGGCTGGCAAGATTATGGCGTCTGTATTTTGGGATGCGCATGGAATAATTTTCATTAACTACCTTGAAAAAAGAAGGACCATCAACAACAACTATTACATAGCATTATTGGACCGTTTGAAGGACTAAATCGGCGAAAAACGGCCGCATTTGAAGAAAAAGGAAATGCTGCTTCACCAAGACAACGCACCGTGTCAAAAATCCATGAATTGGGATTCGAATTGCTTCCTCATCCACCCTATTCTCCAGATCTGGCACCCAGCAAATATTTCCTATTCTCATATTTCAAAAGAATGCTCACTGGGAAGAAATTTTCGTCGAATGAAGAGGTGATTGACGAAACTTCAAGCCTATTTTGAAGCAAAGGACAAATCGTACTACAAAAATGGTATCTGAAAGTTGGAGGGGCCCTATAATCAGTGTATCTGTGTTGAAGGGAATTGTGTTGAATAAAACAAGCTAATTTTGCTATATAATATGAATAAAGTATATATATATATATATATATATATATATATATATATATATATATATATATATATATATATAAATATGGTAGTAGATTGTTTTCGTAACCCAATTCTGATCGTTTTTTTGGTTATTTTCAGATTTATGTCAGATACAATTATTTATATATCGTTAGAATAATTATAACTCATAATTTAAATGGATAAATTCGAATACAAAATTTTAGTTTTAATCGGACCTGGTATGTAGTGTTAAAACGCGGACAAAGACAAAGATAAATAGACTCCACGATACATTGCGGACGTGGAGTAATTCCTCATTCGGCAAATGCCAATTAACCATGTCAGAATTCCAGCAAGATTATGTCAAACAACGGTGAAGCAAACAATTTTCCCAGAATCTGTCCGAATATCAAATATGTCCATAGAAACATAAAATGTACGTGGATTTAAACGTAATTTTTCAATGTAACGCATCATATTGAAATAATAATAATATTTATAAAAATTTAATAATAATACAGATTATGTTATGTTCTTTAATACGAAATATGTTTTAATTACATCTTACATTAGATATACTTAGTACAACGTTAATTTATAAATTTATTACTATTTTTCTATTGTACTTGTATTAATACACAAGCAAGGTGAATGTGGGAAATATATATCATTAAATTATATTAAGTAGTTCATTAAGCTAAAGTTATGATTAATCACTTAAAAACTATACAAAGTTCATATGATTTTGTTCGCTTCAATCTTCCGACTTTCTACGTCCAGTAGCTGTATTGCTTCTTCGTTGCTGTGATTTTGTCACCACCTTATTTAATTTTATGGTTTAAGACGAAATCTTGGATAACTTCGTAACTTCATTTAAGTTCAAAGTCATCGTGTGATTCTTCGTTGAGGAAGTAGCGATAAGTATTGCTAATTAATAAAAGATTATTGTTTGAGATCATTATTAGTTGGTTTTCTCTTTTAGTGCAACAGAATATTTGAACGCCGTAAATCCAAATAGATTCTATAATAGACTGATAAAATCAATACCTTTGCTTGTAATGCAAGTTAGAAGTATCTTTCTACTCACCATTATAGTTCTTTTATTTTGAATTTCATCTATTATGTTTTTTGTCTAACGTGATATTTCCAATTCAACATGCCTTCGAGGTGGATACCGAGATATTTCGCTGATTCTATTTGAGGAATCGGATATCCGAAAAAGGTGACATAAAAGTAAAATATCTCCACTTTCATATGAAAAAATTGTATTGCCAATATATGAAGATATAATATGAAACATCCCCATAATTGGTTCATATGAGACTTTCTCATATAAGAATAGCTTATTAGGTACGGATATTTAAGATTTTGTTCCAATTAACCTATACACTTCCTTACATTTCAATTCGAGTTTTTTTTACTTTATTATACTGATTTCTAAAGAGTTTTGCATTCATTTTGACACTTGCATATTACATACCAAGATACCCCACAGAATGATGTAGCAACACATTGCACAATTATATACTGAGTAAATTTGTATATTGTAAAGCAGGTTCTGGCTGGGATGTAAAAAATTGTGTAATTTATGACAAATCTTATCGAATTTGGCAGGTCTAAGAATATAACCGAATTAAGCAATAGTAATATTCATGTCATTTTTCAACCAAGTTTGTTAGTTTTTGGCTTCTTCAATACTTATTAAATAACAACTTTAATATAATAAATATATGTAAATAAATCTTCAGAGGAAAAATATTGAAAGATAATGAATATATATATATATATATATATATATATATATATATATATATATATTATATATATAAATGTTTTGTGTAAAGATCTTTGATCTTCAAATATAGGTAGATTTATTATAAAAATAGGCCGTAATTATAATATGTTTAATAAAAATTACAATATATAACTTGTATATATGAAATATATATTTTTATATCATGATTTACCAATTTTACCAATTTGGACTTATCTGAATTAGACCTACTACTTAACATTAGTTTCGAACTACACTCATCGGCATTAATCCTGCCTACTATGAGCGACGGCAAAGAAACTTAAGGAACATCCTCAAGGTACTCCAGTCTTACCCAGTTAGCTATTGGTAGGGCCGTGATAGTAGTTCCTTTTCAGATTCCACACTTATAAAGATAATTTTAAAATGTTTATAAACATAATATTATGAGAAGCTTCGATGTAATATTATTTTAAAAAATATTAATAATACTAAAAACAAAGACAAAAACTACATCAAAAGCCTATTTTAAACGAAACTAAACTCTAATCTGAAAGAAATAGTTTGCTATCCTTTGGTATTCAAACCCAAATTTAATAATAAATTAACCCTAACATAAGCGAAAACGAAATAAACGTCAACAAACGAAATTCGATGTGTCACGTTCCTTCACTTATTTAATAGGGCTATTAAGTGTGTCATCTATTTTTAAAAATGACTCGCAAATTGCACATGAATATTGCACACGGTTTCTAATTAGAATTTACCAACTAAATCAGATACTGATTATTTTAAATTAATCAATTGACATTGTGACTTACAGACATCTGCTTAACGGTATTGTCTTTTTAATTAATTAATCCTATAAATAAATACGCAGCCGAAAGGTAAATGTAATTATGTATTACTAGCTTGAATTGATTATAAATTTTATAATTTATAATTTAATGAATAGAAACTTAAATATCAAACCTACAGGTTATTGATCATGAATTTAAGCCTTCTTATAAAAATAACTATTGTTATACTTATTTTCTATTAAATGCATTTTATTAGATCGATTATTATTTATTAGATTTTATTTGATCTTTATTAGATCTAAACAGTTCATGTAATAAGCTTTTCTGATTCCCTCAGGCATATAAAGTTTTAAGTAAAACAATGTATGGCAAAAAAATTTATCAACCAGAACGGTGCAGTCAATGGCAACCCCTGAGCAGTATCGATCAGCCAATGACAATTGATGCGTTGGCCAAATTGGATTACAACTGAGTTAACCATACAAGCCATATGCCAACAATCATACTATAATATAAACATCAAGTTATTGAGTTTCTAAAAAAATTGGTTTATTAATATTATTACAAATTAGTATTTAGAATTATTACCCAATAATTTACTTAATGAAACTTTTTATTTCAATGTTGAAACCTCTACTAATATCCAAACTAAAAATTTCAAGTAAATTTTCCAGCATTCACACAGTGAATAGATTATTAAAAAACAGGTCTATTGAAAAGTACCCCGCCTGACATATAGATAGCGCTATCAGAATAAATATGTTTTTTAGTTAGCACTAACCATCAAAAGATGCGTGTATAAATTTGACAGCTGTCGGATCATAAGTTTGTAAATTATAGTATTTTGGGTGAAGCAACTTTTGATATTATGACAAAAATGGGCAAAAAGGAATTTCGCGTTTTGATAAAATATTTCTTTTTGAAAGGAAAAAAATACTGTTGAAGCAAAAATTTGGCTTGATGCCGAGTTTCCGGATACGGCCCCACGAATATCAACCATCAAGGATTGGTATGCTAAGGTTAGATGTGGTGAAATGAGAACCGAAGGCGATGAACGCAGTGAACACCCAAAAGAGGTTGTTACCGACAAGAACATTTAAAAAATCTACAAAATGATTTTGAATGACCGTAAATTAGACCTGAATGACATAGCAGAATCTCTAAAGATATCAACTGAACGTGTACATCATATCATTCACGAATATTTAGGCATGAGAAAGCTCTGTGCAAAGTAGGTGACGCACGAGCTCACTTTTGACCAAAAACAACGACGAGTTGATGATTCGGAGAAGTGTTTAAAGTTGTTCAAGAGTAATAAACCCGAGTTTTTGCGTCAATATATGACAACAGATGAAACATGGCTCCATCATTTCATTTCGAAGTCCAATCGACAGTTATCCGAGTAGACTACACACGATGAACCCGCGCCAAACGTGGGAAAGGGCAACAATCGGCTGGCAAGGTTATGGCATCTGTATTTTGGGATGCGCATGGAATAATTTTCATTGACTACCTTGAAAAAGGAAAGACCATCAACAGCGACTATTACATAGCGTTATTTGACCGTTCGAAGGACGAAATAGCCAAAAAACGGCCGCATATGAAGAAAAAAAAAGTGTTGCTTCACCAAGACAATACACCGTATCACAAGTCAGTGAAAACAATGGCAAAAGTCCATGAATTGGGGTTCGAATTGTTTCCTCATCCACCGTATTCTCCAGATCTCGCCGCCAGCGACTATTTTCTATACTCAGATCTCAAAATGCTCGCTGGGAAAAAAATTTCGTCGAATGAAGAGGTGATCGCCGAAACTGAGGCCTATTTTAAAGCAAAGGACAAATCATACTATAAAAATGGTATCAAAAAGTTGTACGGTCGCTATAATCAGTGTATCACCCTTGAAGGTAGTTAATTATGTTGAATAAAAAAAAAATAGTTTTGCAAAAAAGTGTGTTTTACTATGGTAGGCCGGGGACTTTTCAATTGACCTGTTATACGTAATCGTAGCACAAATATGGTCCTAAACATTTTTCTATGAAGTAACAATCCGTTTTTGCTCTAAATTATCTAAAATAATATACCACAAATGTTAAGAAACAATATTCTGTCAAAAAGCGATTATTATTTTATCTGAAGAGTATCTATATAAAATATATAAAAAAGTATGACACTATAGCCAACATATATAAAACATTGAATATATGATATTGACGTTGTGATATTGTAATATTTGAACTGACTACAATCTACACATTATTTTTCCCAAATATTAATTTAATTATATTCGTAAGTTATTAATAAAATATACATAACCTGGCAGTAAGGAATATACACTTAAACATTTTATATAAAAATAGCTTTCAATATTTCACCGTGATCAGGTAATACGTCAACTAATTTATTGTCATATTGTAAGAAAAACGAAAGACCTACTTCATTATTTTGAGGAATGAACATTAATTTTCTAAATATATATCTCGATTCTTCAACTAGAATACAGGAGAGTCCGACATGCCAAACTATTTTTACTAGAACAATACAAACATGTCGTAAACTGTGCTATATGAAAACTAAAATGTCAACAGAGATTTACTTGGTGAAATAATGGGTTTAAAAATATTTCGAAACAGAGAGTAAATGAAAAAAAAAAACGTTTAATGTCAGCTATAAATGTAGTAGATTTTTTGGATAAAGCGTTTTATGAAAACGTTTTAATGTTATACTATCATAAAATGCACAAAATTTATATATTTGTTACATTCTAGTTAAATAATATTTAACAAAATTTAGAAATATCCTGTAATCTACGTCATTGTTATTTTTATTATTATTATATTTTAAAGGCTCCTTATCGACAGACTAATTGGTAGGGTTTATCTGAACTTGATTTATTGTTTAACATATGCTCTGAGCTAGGGTAGTATTTAAGCCTACCTACTAGCAAATAACCAAAATTGTGAAAATATATTTATCGCCATATCAAAAGGATAAAATCCATTGACGTTGTAGTATGATAAAAGCAACTAAAATGTATAGCGACTTAATTATTACTAAGGAATTTTCTTCATTTTCCCTATTTCAGAAAAGTTCACTATTTCACATTTATGGAGTACCCATAGATGCTGTATAAATGTTAGATTTCATTTCACTTAGAAAATATTGTTTCAAATTTGTATTAAAGATTTCCAATTCAATTATTTAAAATACGCAAAAGCTTCTAAAAAAAGCTGTAGTAAGTTTGGTATAAGAAAGCATTTCTAGAAATAAACACATATACTCAAATTTAACAAATATAACAATGTGTTGATTAAAACAAAGCTCCAATATCATATATATCATATATATAACACCTAATGTAGCTAACAAATAAAAGAATATTTCTACAAAGAAATATTTTATCAGTTAAATATATATCTATAACGATAACAAACAACTGACAACTGACAACCAGCTGACAGCATCCAACAAGATATTAATCTAACCCCTTTAACTGTGTTGAATGGACCACTTACAATTTGACAAACTGCCACTTATTCACGCTATTTTTAAAACTTACATGACAATGAATACTCAATGATGACAATGGTTTGCCTTTTGAAAGAAAATTAAAGGTAGGCAGAAAGATCACTATGGTACTATGGTACTAAAGCGTTCTATCGAATCGGGTTGCTAGTTGTTTGTTCTAAGAAATCTAAATCAATATTTATAAAAATTGTCAATAAAACAGCCAATTCACATTATAGACGACGTCAAATATAGTGTCAATTGAAGTTGGCAAAAATATAACATTCTTTTAAAAGTTGTCCTTCTGATTTTGACATAGATATAATAGATAGACCGCTTTATGATGCGTCAGAATATGCAACCAAATCAGTCTATAAAATTTTATTTGGGTTTGAAACCGGCATCTCTCAATTACTTCATACAGGGATGAGATATTGAGGTCATTAAACTGCATAAAGTTGAGTATTGATTATATGAAATATTAAGTTGCTGGGTTTTTTATTGGTTATATGATTTAGTCTTATACAGGTACACTGAATATTAATATAAGCACTGTGGCTAAAATCCTTCAAAGAATTAAGAACATTATAATGTCGGATTCACCAAAGAGAAAGCGCCCGCACACGAAGAGAGTGACGAATCAAAATCACCTTGATGTAGGTTCTATTCGATTTCAAATTTATTAAATCTATAAAAGTAGTGAGTAATTTTTCGATATGAACATAATGAATATATAATAATTATACTTATAATAATTATACTTAATTGTTAATATGCAGCTCTTTTAGGTATGTAGATCATTCCTTCATACGCTATTAGGAAAGAGGTTTTAAATAATCTAAAAGTAACCCCCCGCTTGCTAATATAACTTCCAGATGTTACTTTTAAGAATACAATTTGGGATATATAATAAAATTAAGTCAGATTCATTATTTAAATTTGTATTGTGTGTTTAAGTCAAAGTGAAATATTGAGCCAAACATGGCAAGACATTAATAAAAACTATGTAACTAAAGTTAATGGAAAAAGGTAGAAGTTTGAAGAGCATTTGATTAGGTTTTGTTAGTCACATGTTACTATTTTTTGTTGGAAGGTTTTATTCCTCGAATAGAGTTTATGTTCTCGTCCACATCCAAGGGTGACGACCATGGAGACCAAACAAACCAAACTAAAATATGTTTTTGCTCTGGTTTCAAAGAATTTCGAAGTGCCATCTCTGACGGTTATGGATAACGCACCATACAATAACACACTGATGGAAAATATCTCAATAAGTGAATCGGCAAATACATTGGTTAGAACATATAAAGGGAGAATATATACTATTTTTTTTATAAATAGCATGGCAAATGCATTAGGGGGAATGCAGTAATTAAATTAGAAGATACGAAGAAAAAGTGGAAATTTATTAAGAAAAATACACAAGTAATTACGGAAGAAAATGATGAGAAAATAAATTATATCAAAATTATTAGACGAGGAAACGTAAAATAGAAACACGACAAAGAAGGAAACAAGTATTAAACGTAAAAATGTATATAGACGCTCTCATGAAAAGTAAATATATTACTGGGATATACAATTATCAATTAAGTGAACTAAGACTTAGGGGATATCTCTACATAAAAAAGAGCCTAAAACTACACCTCAAGAGTTAAATTTTAATATAATAAAACAACTCTACACTATAAACAATTGTGGCTGTATAATTAGCTGCAGTTTAGGTGAAGTATAATATATCCTTTGCATGATTTCTGATAATATTATTATTGTTTCTTTATTTTATTACATATATTATACATCAATATATTTATATACGAGTGAAAATAAACCGAAAATCAAATTTGATACGGCAACATTGCAACGTGCTGACATTATAAATTTTGATGACGTGCATTGGCCGTTTTATTGAACGGGCAATATACTATGCACTATAATATGCTACTGCATTTTTGAATCAAAACGAATGTCAACTGATTGAACAGCAACCTACTTCGAGAGCAAAAACAAATCGTTCTATAAAATAGAAAATTTAGAAGTGTAGCGACCTTGAGGCATGTCGAATTTTACATCGTGGAATAACGGTCTACAAAATACCCAGAAACATAATCCCAGATGTTGAACACGGGCGGGGTGCCAGCAGCGCCAACTAGAACCCGATAACGAATAGCTGGCAACCCCGAGACTTTTATCTGGGATGTTATTGAAGCGTATTTCGATCATTCAGTAACCGATCATCGTTTGGCATAGACGTACCACCATCGACTGCCCAAGCCTCGTCACCAGGTAACACCGCTGCCATCCGTTTTATCATTTGTATTTTTCACATTTTTTATATAGTCAATAAATAACGGTCACATAATATAAACACCACTGTTTCATTTCGTTTTACCTCCATTCACCGAGCCATATAATTTACCACAAAGAAAAATATTGAAACAGTAATGCTGATTAAAACCGGAGGTCATTCTACTACGATCTGGAAATAGTTCATGTTGCTCATAAATCAGTTACAAATTACAGTATTTGTCAATATTGTAAGGCATTATATGCTTATAGATATATATATATATATATATATATATATATATATATATATATATATATATATAGATATATATATATATATATATATATATATATATATATATATATAGATATAGATATAGATACATGTTATTTTCTGGGATAGGAAATGATTGTAACCACTACTTCCAAAAAACCACTAACTTCCACTTCCATTAACCACTTCCAAAAAATATAATAGCTGTTTCCAAATAAAAGTTTTTTGGTGACATTCAAATTTACCTCAGAAATAAATTAACTAAATCACACCATCCAGCAGTGTTGGAACACTAGAACTATTGTCCAAAAACTACAAATGTCTCTTCCTCAGAACAACGATTTAGCCAAAATGCTTAAAATACCATTGGATCAGATGTCGTCATCAGACCTGACAATCTGCCGGTAGGCACACGAGACGGTTTAATTCATCGACAATCCACGAACTGACTATTGTTATATTTTATTGTAATATAGATATTTTTAACTTAGATCGGATAAGGCTTGATGAAATAGAAGTTTATTAGTTGCAAATAATATACTGATTTTACTCGATTCATTAATATCAAATTTTTGTCCCAACTCTATAAGAGTTAACACCATGATGCCTTATTTGACAAAAAAGTAAAGAAGAGCGGTAAAACAGAACGCTATAAATATATCATCAGAAAATCCTTTCCAAATTATGGCATAAAATATGAAAAATGCATATCAGGTAATTCGTTGGCGGTGAAAAAAAGCCTAATCAGAAGGACAGGAGGCCACCCCGGCCTGTCTGCGAGACCGTAAAACATTTTATTACGCAATAAAGCGCCGGTTTGATCTCGTAAATGACAGGTTACGGACCAATTTGCGGACCGAATGGGATCGTTCCGTTTTTTCTCGGCGCGATTTTCGAAATTGGCCTTCGTCCCGATGAAATTTCGATGACGATAATAGGCCGCGACACAATATTGGTTTTAATTTGGCGCTATTAACTCAATGGAGATGGAAATAATTGGATTAAACAAGGAGAGAAAATAATGATGATGACGATGGCTCATTCACAGGGCGAGATCAAATTTATTCTTTCCTATATATTAAAAAATGGTATATTTTTATATCATTCTTTAATGGATGCGCTTAGTAAATCTTAGTTACAAATTAATTTATTATTACTACTGATTTACTTTGATAAATAAACAAAAGTAAGTGTGGGATAATCACATCAATATGTATTTTCTGAAACTAAAGTTAAATTAAACTGATCTTAGCTTTAAAGTTAACTTTTACAACTACTTAACTATTAATTACTTAACTATTCATATACATCAACATAATTAACAGCAACTACAACATTTAAACCAAAATTACGAACTATAATCGTTGTTTATTCAAATAATGAATAACAAGCATCTTCATCAAGCGAGACGTTTCAACATCATCTGGAACTTATTTTTGTGTTGTGATTGTGCTTCAGAAAGTATGTTAGTGCAGAGACACCGTTGAAAAATCGCTTTAATGGGTTTTTGTTACGTTTGTGGGTATTATATGCTCAGTAAACGTGGTACTTTGGTTTTACTGTAGTGAACACTGACAAGCCATGGGTACAGAAATCGCTTTGTAACACGTGGGTAACAAGTGGTCACTTGATGACAACATATATATTTTTGTATTAGTTACATCTTACATTCGATATGCTTAGTACAATATTACGAATTAAACTAGTGATCTATTGTACTTGCATTAATATACAAGCAAGTCGTGTAGAGAATTAATACATCAGTACGTATTTCCTAATTTAGAATAAAACTAATCTACTTAAGCTAAAGTTAAAAATACGCTTATACACTAAACTATTTCGTGTGGTTCGGTTCGCTTCAATCTTTTGATTTCCTGCGTGTTGTCCAGTAGCTGTGGAAGCAATCCACGTTGCTGTGATTTAGCAAACTTGTGTCATGTTTTAGGAGGAAATCTTGGATCACTTCGTGACAATATATAATCATGAATGTCATTTTCAAATTTCTTATGATATCAATGCAAAACATCATAAACAAAAATCAAAGAATGAATCTTTGTCGGATCTGATTTTCGAAAAGTTTACTAACGCAAAGTTTACAAAATGTTTAACGCCAGATGAAGCAGCATGGACATCATTTTAATTTATTGCTCATAACTTTACACTCACACATCGCTGGATTACAACCACGTAATCGACAATCCAATAAGTTCAAAATGATATAAAAGACTTAGTTCAACATCTGTTCATTTCTGATATATACTTTTTAATTCAATATATAACCGTTAATGGTCAAAGATAGTAAAATAATGAATTTGTTGAGTATTTCGAAAACTAGAACTAATTTTCATTACCCCCCCCATTACTTAATTACTTTATAAACAGCTTTTGGTTGCTCAGATTCAAAACCGTGTATACTTGTGTAATTGTATGTATGTATCTTAAATAAAAACTAAAAACTAAGATACGCAATTGATATAATCAATATGATTTCATTGCTTGATTCTTGTACACTGATTTGTTGAGCAATAAGTCACATTTCATAGTTTAGTTAGTTATGCGCGATATTTATATTTTACATTATAAAGATCTTAGAAAACTTTTTCAAAATAAATGTTAATCCTGAACTACCTAAAAATAATACTACAAATACAAAGGCAAGGTCAGTTATGACAAGAAGATCTTCTATTGATACTAAATTCCAGAAAGAAACCAAATCTTTTGATACAAAAATGCAATTTCGACAAAAGGACATTGGTAGGATGTAAGTAATTATTTCAGCCAAACTGTTAAACTCTTAAGAGATTCATACATATGTATATCTTGTTTTATACTCCCAAAGTCCGGAAAGGTTTCAAAAGACTGCAATAAGCATCTAATTTTAGTATCTTACTTAGATCAATAGATGGTTTTAAATATTTGATCATGATCATTCTTAAATTAAATTTGAATCCGCTTATCAAACCAACCATAGTGGAAAAACAATCTTTGCCGTGCATTTTGTAACGCCGACCTGGATATATTCTTCAGTAAATTCGTTCTCTAAAGCTAAAACCCCTTTTTCTTCCAAAAATTCCAGCACCTCTCTCAAGTTGTAGCTTGTATAGATCGCCATAGTTCTTATTATCCATTAAGAGCTTCTGCGTACTTTGGCGCACCACTAGATCCATAAAATACGAAAAAATGATACGGGTGTTCGACCTAAAAAATTATGTAACAAAACCCACATATACTTTGACATAAAATTTGCATTCGATGATGCAATGAAGAATATTTGCTCTTTGTTACAATTACATCGATCTGACTAGTAATATCAACTGCTATCTCTTCCAACCGTCTCGTATCAGTCTGTTATGATAATGAAACACTGTATGCTTTAGCTTTTATCATCACAATTTTGTGCAAAGATTGCCAAAGAATTTTTAACACTTTCTCCATCAGAAAAGCATTCTTTCTTTTTCGCTAAAAATAAAAAAATAACGTAAAATGTTTTGAATATGGATTCAAACTTCTTGTGTGTATTTTAAAAAGTATTCGGTTGGTTGAACAAATCCCTTAACTATCTTGTTCTTAAAAAAATCTCTGAATTTGAAATAACTACTATAGAAAAGCAACTGTTGCTACTACTGTTTGCGCGGGCTATTTGAAAACTATTCGCTGATCATATCATGTTTCACAAACGGTCATAGGTCACATGTTTAAGTACCTTTGCTTTAACGATTTATTTTAGCTGATGTGATTTAGTTTCATTTTAATTCCATTCAGCTTCTAATTTTCTGCAAATGGTCCGATAGTTATATGGTTTCCACCTTAAGACGATTGAGTAACATTTAATTTGTGAGTTAATTTTGTTGTAAAGAAGAAAAAAATGAAGATCTTCTGAAGAACATTACAACAATTTCAAGAGCAAACATTCATGGGTTAGTCTAGCAGTCGACACTGAAGCCAATCATCATAGCCATAAAATCTTACTGTGCATAACTAATATATACCTATTACATACGTAAATATACATAGATTCATATAATTATGTCTGATAAATTAAATTGTTTGATCGTAGGACCAATTGGAAGTAATTTTCAAGCAATCAATACAAGTGATTCTGATACGTTTAGATTTCTATATATTTCCAATTTAGTCTATTATTGAGATGCGTGTCAAGGCATTTTGCTAAATCTTCTTGAAGAATCGGATATCCTCCAAGTGACATAATCAGAGTCGACAAAATTGATAAAAAGAAATTTCAAAATATTAGCTGTATTTTGTGATATCTAGCCTACTGGTAATGTTGATTCTTATAGACTTCTGCTGCTCTAGACAGAAATACATTTTTTGTCATAATGTGAGTGTTGTTGTTGTTTTTGTTGAGATAGCCATAACGTAGATCTGCTGTATATTATACTCCAAAGCTCTATACTAAAATTAGCTGCAATGAAAAATAGTAAGAAACAATTATTTCAACATACTTTAAAAGTGGATTTGTTATTAAATAAAATGAAATAACGTTTTTTGGAACAAGGATTTATTAACTGTTTACAAAACATTTAAATAAAGAAAATATGTTGTAAAAATATAGGTACATATAAACCTATAAATCTATAATTTCTATTAGAGCTTAAAATAAACTAAAAAATATTTCTGATAAAATCCAAATACAAAAAGTAAAATAGAATATATGTGCTTTAATTGCACTTACTTAAAGGCTTTGACAGGTAAGGTATTTGACATCTGTATCATTAATACTTTTGATTTTATAATAACTCTTCCAAACAGAAAAAAAAATACTTATATATTTTTTGAGCCAATTCTACAGATATCAAACATTAAATACTATGCACTAAACAATTTTCTACACATTAATAAAGAGTGTGATAAATTATTTTGATAAAAAAAAACATAGATTTATAAAATTATTTATTGCAAATTATTTTAAAATATATACAGTATAGAAGGGGAAAAGACAGAGATAAACATAGGCGTATAATCGTTCTATAAATTATTTAAATCGTAATCAACCAAAAGTGTTATGTAAACAACTAAGAGCTATGTAAACAATAAAGTCGTAAACCTTCCCATGAATGGAAAATGAATGAAAATGAAATTCACGCGGGAAATACCAGAGTACGCACTAAATATCGACCGTCTTGGGGGCAATATAACTCAAGGTCACCATCGTATAGTAGGACAAACGTATGGTGCCATTGGCGTATATATTTTGTCTGTGATATATGGCACAAATTTTTGGAGTAAATTCGTCTGGTTTCTACCAAAATAGTGTAAACAACAGAGGAAAAACCTTTTATCAAAATATATTACATGGTTTGGCTTATTACTATAGATCCTATTAACCAGAAGATTCTGTTTAAAAGTTAAAATATATAGAGATCAATTAATAATTCTAACAGTAGTATACGATAGAAGTAAGAAGTAACAACTAGTAAGAAGAAAATTTAATGAAATTTCCATCAATTTACACCAAGGTAATTAATTAAAAAGTACATGATAACAAAGAAACTTTAGCATTCAACGAATAATTAAAGAATTACAAAATATTTAATATTAATAATTGTAGTAATACAACATATCAAACTCAATGAAACTTAATAATTTAAAACTAGATATGATTTTTCCATACTTTATTCATTTATTATGTTATTTGTATCATTAAATTCTTTTCAATGGTCTGACTTTTCTAAAATGGATATTGGTTAATAATTTTTATTCCCAAAAATGTACCAATATTACTACAAATTTACCATCCTTGTATGTTCCATCTCAGTTCTCTCCTTCAATCAAAACATCTATATTTAAATATTAAATAAATAATAATTTCAATCTGAAAGTCAGCTATGATATTACTATTTGATATTTTAAAATACTGTACTGTCATTCCAACAAAGTGATTAGCAGTTAATAATATTTTTAGTAATTCGGATCAACTTTTGGACACGATCCCTGAACTCTAGATTGGTTCTAGTTTTCGAGTTCGCGCATAGTGGCAGCACTGCGCTTTTATAACAGCCGTCAGCTAACGACGTTTTATCCAACAATATTTGGAACTTGATGTTGTATTCTGACTTTGCTTCAGGACGTGTAAAAATGGAGAGATAATGTTGCAAAGTCGACTCAAAGTGTTTGTGATTAATGTTACGTTTGTGCATTTAATATGCTAGATAACATATATATATATATATATATATATATATATATATATATATATATATATATATATATATATATATACATATACATATATATACTTTCCATTATCTAGTTCAACGTTATGGAGGGAACAGAAAAATAATGTAGATGATTACTACTTTTGCTCGATGTCCTCGGTATATATTATCAGTGTCGAAGTCAGTTCTATGTACGGACAGTGATCGATTGCCAAAATTTTCAGGTACAAGAGCAAATAATTCCTTAAGAACTTCGTCTTCACCTGATGTAAACTAAAAAAATTTACATGTTTAACGAATATATGATGAAGCAGCAGGATGGGCATCGTTTCAAAGTGCTGTATACAACTTTCTCGATAAAAACAATTCACCGGGTTAAAAGCAAGTAATCCACAATATATTGCAAAATTATCACAATATTGTAGCTCAAATATATCTTAAAATACATTCTCTGCATTCACATCTTGATTTTTTCCCACAAAACTTGGGTGATACGAGCGACGAGCAAGGAGAACGGCTACAACAATATATAGCTAAAATAGAAAAGCTACAAAGAATTTTGAGACGAAGGCATGATAAGCGATTACTGCGAGACCCTAATGCGTGAAATACATCCCCCAATTTACCTTATAAACGGAGTAGTGTCATTAATTACTTGAATGTTAAGTATTTTAATGACAAATTAATTTCATGTATTAATTTAGTCACTCAAGCAGAGGCTGAAGTAAAATACTGTACTTATGAACGATGATACTCAGCACCCTAAATGATTACAGTTAAGTATAGAGTTAAATGTTAAGGTGTTTTGTGATTTCTGCAAAGCATAGAAATGAATTAAAGTTTGTATTCATAATAGGACTTTATGTGCAGTAACTAAATGTTGAAGAAACACAAGCATATAACTGGCGTAGTTCATTCAAAAACGGTCGAAATATGAGAAAGATTTGCCTCGCTCTAGTCAGTCGTCAGCGTTTTCACCTAAATATGAAACCGCTAAAATTAAAAAACAAATGGTGAAAGGAAGCAAATTCGTCGAAAAAAGAAACGGATTTACTGAAAAAATCGACCAAATTCTCAACAAAAGCCATAAAAAGCCAAATACCAGCGTATTTGACATGACTCTGGTCGACTGATTTCTCTTAACACTTCACACCTTTTTTCAGCCGATATAAAACATCACAAGGAAAAGTAATACAATGAAGTTAGGTAAATGGTAAACCTTTTCTGCTTTATTGACAACAACACGACAATATCAACATTAGAATGACAAGTCCCTCCTGGACCTACATAACAATCGATAACATCATGTTGAACATGAGTTACTATTAAGTCAATCATCAACTACATCACTTCTTGCATTGCTTTATTAATCAAGTATATAAAACTCGTTCATACAAGGCAAATATAATATAGTCTATATAATAATAAAAGCAAATCTACAATATCATTGTATTTACTGAATTAACTGACTTAGAATATTTATTAACTACACGTCCACAGAAGTTTTTTTCTATGAAAAAAAGTTAAATGGCTCAGGTAAACACCTGAAATCTGAAACAAATTCCTCTGGTGAAGTAGTGATATCATTGTATTTATATTCATTTTTTAACTTTTGGTAAGCAGTTATTTTTTATTAGAAATATCATACACAGGGACTGCAGCGTCAATGCGTTCGATTTCAACATATAACTTCATCTTAATTAATTAAAATTGTTTGAATATCATCTAAACAACACCTTTATCAATAATAATAACCTATAAGAAATATATTTATATCTTTGTAATTGTTTTTATTATTTTTCATAACTACAAATATTTAGAATAAATCGCAGCCGCTTGAATTTGGGAACAAACAAAAAGAAAATCCTCCACAATTACAATGTCAAGGTTGCGACAACTAGGTCAGGCTCCTTTCCCAACCCCCAGGCTATTCGCACGGATCATTAAAGAGGGTGCACCCGCAACACATGTTCGTCGCCACCCCTTCGCGCACACTTCGTTGGGACAGGTCGCGGATCGGGAAGAACGGCAGTCCCACGTGGAATGCTATTAATATCTCGCAGTCCATCGGGCTTCGTACAGAAATGGTTCTCCGGCACCATGTAACATAATATTCGACCGGGTTTCTAACGTGATTCGAGGGCGTTGCTTTGACGGCACCAATTAATCAGCTGTCGGCGTGACAATGGTCATCAGCAGACTAGCGTGACATTTGAAAACAACCGCAACTCGTCAGGTATTTTACGCGCGTCGACCTTCATTGTACATACAGGGGCCTATACTCTTGTTACAGCTTCTTTAGAATGAAGCGTAATATATTGAATTAACACGAAGGTATTTTTGATGTCAGTCATATAGAAAGTTTGTTTACAAATATTATGTTAGGACAATTTTCTCACAAGAAACTCAAACTAAGAATTATTTCTTACTAAAAAAGTATTTTTTTCATATTCAAAATTTGATTCCGAAAAATTTCCACTTCTCCTCGAAGAGAAAGTACTCGTGTAAGAGTCGTATCTATTTACAAGAAAATTTTCTAAATTAGAAGTGCTACTCATCCATATCAGGAGCATGAGGCATGAAACAAAAATGTGCACAATAAAAAAACGTTTTTTGAATACTTTCTCCGATTTTTTGGTGCCTAGAGGTGCTGCTTAACGTGGTCTTCGAACCACAAACTTCAGCATTAAGTCCATCGACTAGCGACTGTAAATCGAGTGTAAAAATAATCTGTAATATGTCAACTTCATGCAAACATTATCTTTAATCTGATAAAACATTCTGATATTGAACAGCATTCTCTTCACTTTTTATAGGTTGTCACCAAAAAATTACGAACAGCAAAAGTTATAGCTTGGTGTTATAGTTTTTTAGAGTTTCTTCTTATACAATCATTATCACTTTAGTAATATTAAGAACTAAGTACTTATACTCAGTAATGTAGTGATGATATTGTAGCACCCTTGAGGCATGTCGAATTTTACATAAGTAAATAACGGTCAGACCATGTAAACACCACTGTTTTATTTCTTCTTACCTCCATTCACCAAGCCATATAGCAACCCTAAAATATCATAAGGGATGATATCAAGGATATATGAAAAAGTCAAGTAAATCAAGGATGGGTAAGGTAGGAATTCTCATTTAATTCCATTTCCACATAAGCGACAAGACTAAAATATATTAACTGTAAATTAATTTTGAGGAATTTACTATAGATGGCACTATGGAATCGTATCATATTTAAAACATTTATACCATAACACTCTTGAAACATTAGTGATTGAATCTAATGCTTAATGTGCTTAATGTTCACGATCATTCACCAACAATTACGTCGTTAATTTTTTTAATTTTATTAGGTGTCAACTAGAAACAATCAACTAAAAACATGAGTGATATTCAACTTGCAACTAAATACACTTGCAAATCGGATAAATGTTTACTCCAAACCAATTAATGGATATACATAAACTGTCAAATAACATTTAGATTACAATTGGCCCATATCACTGACTATAGTATTTGTACGTCACTTTCAAACATAAGAAATGTCTAACACCAATAAGGCAGATTATGGATAAAAGAAGCATATTAACATAGCCGGTAATGAAGCCGGTATGAAACTTACAGCAAAGGAAAGAAAGCAACAAAATCGACAAATTTGAATTGGAAACACCTTATGGATTGATTGCTTGCTTTCTTGATACGTTTCATCGACTGGCGATAGCTGCGAATTCAAATTATGCTGATATACAAACAGTCATGCCAGTAAACGGTCTGTGTAAGGTTGAAAATCTTCTATGTTCGTTTCTGGGTCGATCACTTACCACTCGGTAAGTTCAATATAAAAAATCGTGGTTCATTTCTCATAATAAGCAGCAAATCCAGTTTCATATTGCAGTAACCAATTCGAGCATTATTCGCGAAATAATTCACATTGCAAAGCCATAACTTGCATAGCTTGAATTTTTTTTTAAATTGACAACTTATGGACCACTTTCTGCTCTGAATATTCACGAAATCCAGTTATTATGAGTGTAAAAATTCAAGTATTTAGCTTGAATGCTACAAGCGAAGAAAGTGGAATCTACTACTAAAGTAATAAGCCAAGCTGCAGGAACTTTCACTTCTATAACATAATACATATGAAATAGAGAAAATATTACAATTAAGACATAAACCTGGATATTTCCAATACTTTATTTGATAAATTTTCCGTTTAGTTTATGAGATTTACTTAAGATGCGATGCATGAAGAAAATTCTACATGTTTCTCTTCGAGATCGTATTAGAAATGTATCTATTCGATTGGGATGCGACAATCAGTGTTTAAATGAAGAACATTTACAGAAACACAGATAGCAAGGATGGCAGTAAAAAACCTATCCATCTATGCCTATACAAGTTTCTATTGGCTAGGACTGCACATACACACTTGTTCTAATCTAGCCCGACAGATTTCACAACTAATGATCCTTTTCTTATCTTATATACGCTTTGTTATTTACCACAGTTGTGGTTAAAAGTCACTTTTAGGTTAATTTTGTATTTTCATTTTGTTGAGGTAATATAATTATCTCATAGGCAAAATTAAAGGCAAAAATAAGTTTATAAGGTATGAATTATTAGTAAAATATTGTCATTCTATTATTACACTAATTTTGTAGATTGCTATTTATTTTTATAATAAGTAATATGGAATTGAAGATTATAGTAAAGGTACGAATAAAATATGGTCATGTTTCAATACGTTTTCTGTCTATTTGTTATTATATTCATATTTTTCTGATTTTACAGATATTTTAAAACATATTTCGAATCAATACAAATATGGCTATAGAATCTTTGAACAATGTATTAAAGACAAATACACTAAAAAGTTGAAAAACAATTAGATTCGTTAGACGATCAGATAGATTTGATAATTTGGAAAAGAATTTTGAACATTGTTTGAAAGATCAAACGCTAGTATCTATCAAAATCGTATAATTATTAATACATACAGTTCAACAAAATTCAGGCAAATTTGAAGTCAAATATTACAACAAAATATAAAATGTAAATATTAATCAAGTCTGCGAGAATAGTTGTAAAACTTTGTATTGTAGTGTGTAAGATTTGTGGGTATAGGTATGTCTGTAGCTGTCCAGAGTATATGATAAAGAATACTATGTACAAGCATGTGCATTTGGTATATATCTATGAGAAGATAATGGGCGCTAATTCTTTTGCAGATTATGAAGCTAGTGCTCAGGGAGAGAAGATACGTATTAAATTGCAAGACAAGGAATTAGAAAAATCATACCAAAAAAAAAAACACACACTGAGAAGCAGAAGAAGCAAATAGGGAAAATGCCATCAATAACAGAATAGACAATATAACTACAGATTCCAAATCAGTCAATCAAGAATGTTAAATCGAAATTGTTAATATCATAGAAGTGGTGCTTAAGACATTTAAACAAAAAAGCTATTCGAAACGAAAATGTAAGATAAGTTATTTTAGTTCAAATATTTGTTTTCATATTTTATTTATATAGTTTGCCTGTATGTCTCTAAACGTGTATTGTTTAGATTACATTTTCTTTATTTATTTTATGCCATTTATTGCAATAAAATTTGTTAAATGATGAAATATTTAACTTAGTTTATTTAAATTAGTTATATAAACTGAAAGAAATAAATCACAAAGAGTCAAATCCTATGTTATCAATTTATTCCAACCTCTTTCTATTAAGTACACCTTATATTTACACTATGCTGAAAATTCATGACACTTCGTTTAAGCATTTATCTTTTTTTTTTCTTCTTTTGAAATATGTGTAAAATCAGAAAAATATAATAAACCACAAAGCTGCAAATCCTATGTTATCAATGTATTCCAACCCCTTTCTATTAAGTACATCTTATATTTACACTATGTTGAAAATTCATGACACTTCGTTTAAGCATTTATCTTTTTTTTCTTCTTTTGAAATATCTGTAAAATCAGAAAAATATAATAAACCACAAAGCTGCAAATCCTACGTTATCAATTTATTCCAACCTCTTTCTATTAAGTACACCTTATATTTACACTATGCTAAAAATTCATGACACCTCGTTCAAATATTTAGCTCTTTTCTTCTTTTGAAATATCTGTAAAATCAGAAAGCTATAAGTATAATAACAAATTCATTCTTATGTTACCTTTACTGTAACATTCAAATAAGTTCTGTTTCCATATTATTTAACATAAAAATATATCCTTTGTTCCATAACAATCTACAAAATTAGTGTTATAAAATGATAATATTTTACTAATTATTCATACCTTACACACTTATTTTCGTATTATCTGTAGCTAATTTTGCCTGTGAAATAGATATATTACCTCAACAAAATGTAAATACAAAATTAACCTAAAAATGAGATTTAACTACAACTGAGACTGTGGTACGAATGGTGTGGTAGAAAAGGACGCGAGTTGTGAAAACTATCAAGCCAGATTAGAACAACTGCGCATGTGCAGTCTTAGCCAATAGAAACTTGTATAGGCATGGATGAATAGGTTTACTGTCGTCTAGATAGCAATGGTATGTCAACACATCTGTCGAATGATAATACCATAATGAGTGTGCGAAATTGACTATTTTGATAGACGGCCAGCTAAAAAATATATGGATCAAAGTCATAGCGAGCGAAACATAAATAAACAAATACGAAAATGTGTAAAACAAATGAAAAAAATATTTAGACAGTCTACAAGGACAAGACTCGCGACATTACCATATTTCACATAGGAGATAATACAACGTGGTAGCGATAAGTTAAAAAGAAATGAAGCAGAAGAGGGGTAGATGGTCGGTTTTCGATTCGGCGACAAGATAATCCCCAGAAGATCTGTTCGTAGCCCGGGGCCGAACGGTATTAAAAATAGAGTCCCAGCGTTGGCATAATAAAAACGGACCAGTAAATCAAAACGATTTTCTAAATAGCTCTCGCGCTCTCTCTCTCGGCCGACTTGACGGATTTATTTCGGAGCAGCGCACCGGTGCGCGGCTAACGAATGTTTTGTTTTAAATTATAAATAAACAAAATTTTTCGTTAGGGAGGATTAATTCGCGTAAAAACGGTTTCCTGTGATAGTTTTTAATTTTTTCGGGTTGCGCTTCCGCGCTTCCTGTGCGAAATTAATTTTCTAAGAAGATTAATGACTGTTTTAAATATGCATGACAAGGAGTAATAATAAAATATCACGTAATCAATATATGCTACTTCTCGTAAGAATCTTTATATCGAGTGTTTAAAACGTGTTATAAATTGCAGTGTTCGAAACTGTGTCTTAAATTCGATTTTTGAAATGGCCTTTTAGTCCTTATTCGATTCGATTGCAAGGCAAATTGCTTTCTCAATTATCACCTTTAGTGATAATTAAATAGTCACCTGATCAAGTATACCACAAAAAAAACAAAATAATTTGCATACCACTACTGTGTTAAGAAGCTTAATTGAGAATGTCTGGAATAGAAGTGGATAAGCTGGGAATGCAACGAGTTCGGAATCCAGGAATGAATAGTATTCCACTACAATGCGTATTTACACGAATGGCCAAAGTTATTTACACGAATCAGAGAATCTGTTTCAATATGGAGTTTATTGAAATGGAATTATGGAAACACATTGAAAGGAAACTTACATACGTCTCAAAATGGATCCCTTCAAAATAGACTGATATAGCTTTTTCTCTAGGATAGATTTTAATTTATCTCTGATTTACAAATGTATCAAATAAACCCACAAGTTTTCACAAACCATTTGTAGTTCGTTTTCTATGCAAAAAATACTATATGTTCAGTAATTGACGAAACTAAATATAGTAATATTTCAAGAATAAACAAATTTTTATGAACGCCAATGAACAATTAAACATTAAATACAAAAGAGCATTGATTCGACAAGTGTGGAGAATTTAAACAAAATTGGAGAATTTATTCAAGAGTAATGAGTTATTGAAAGTGAAAATACATTATAATAGTCATCTATAGTATGATTCAGCATCAGTAATCGCCTAAGAAATTTGTTAAAATATTCGTTGTTGATATGACAGCAACCATCAACAATTATAAATTAAAATTAAATCTATTTAGGATTTGGAAGCAACCAGCAAGGATTTGATGGTGATAAATAACTTACATAATTATGTGAACTCCATAAACGTATGAATGTTCACACCACACCCTTGGGTTTCATTTGAAATATAACATCAAAATTGAATGACGTTGAAGCTTCTATAAATTATGATTTTAATTTTTGATTATAGTATGATACTTTCATATCTACATTTCAACAATTTTATTGACCCAAACTACATTTCAAAAATATTTCTCTCAATGGCTACAGCCACATTATAAATAAATTAAGTAAACAAATATAAATAACTAATGTGTCTCTAAAGTAATTAATTTAAGCTCATCATCATAATGGAATAAATTATTCAAATTGTTTTTGTTAAAAAAATAACATTTTTCCAGTGTTGTAAACGGTTTATTAATGAGTCGCACTGAATTACCATTGTGTTTATTGGCATTCTGTATTTGCAAATAAATAAAATTTTAAATATTTATTTCTATATTTCAGTAAGGGCGTGTTGATGTCAAAATGGAATAAAATAAGCTGGGCCTAAGTTTTGAACAAATTATATTTTATTCGAAAGCCAATGATGTCATTGACATACTGCAACCGTAGACCTGTAACAGATATCAGCTCAAGAAAAAAATATAAAGGTCAAAAAGCTTCCGCGAAAGAAGAACCATCAAATAATTTATGCAAAATATCTATCATGGCATTAGCTGCGTGGCACATAGCATCGTCACAATCTTCCACGTCCATATCGTTATCATCACGCTAAAAGAAATCGATTGTCAAAGTTTGATAGCGCTCGCTATAGATCTGACAAAAAAGTACGGACCAATAATGTCAGCGCAAAATCCATACCAAAGAATAATTTTGTATATATAGTCAATTCAAAATAGCAGTGACGCGAGTGTTAATATATGTCGGTCTAAATTTGCAAATTTGTTTTACAGTCAGACAATACTATCCTTGTCATTTTATTCTATATAAGAAAAGATAGAATGTTGTAGAAGTTCAAACATGTAACGGAATGAGCTTGCAAAAGTTGTCCGTTTGCCAAATTTCTGAAAATTCTTCAAAATATTATAATTACGGCTTATAAACCGGCAAACGTTGTTTTAACGCTTTGTTTTAATAAATTTGAAGATATTTGAGAACAGCTATTTGAGAATTGTAGAACATCCGTTCATACATTGATGGATAATATAGGATTTAAGTGATGTAAAGATAACCCACGAAGGGGTTTAATGGAACTTCCAGAGATTGCTTTTAAAAGAATAAAATTTTTAAAAACCTATAACAAAATCAAGGAAGAATTATATCAATTTATATATTTAAAAGAGAATATTTAAAGAAATGAATTGAATTTTAAAAGATGAATATTTCAGAATGGTACACTGGGTTGCTCATGTCGAGGTGATAATAAATATAGTACAAAGACAACAAAGTTTCATGGAAAAAGGTAAACGTTGGAATAACTATCGATTAGGTTTTGTTAGTCAGAACATTTATTCATTGCAGACATATAGTTCTTCATGCTGGAAACAGGAATGTTTTTATTCCTGGTGCCGAATTAGTGTTTCTCTAAGTCTTTGCAATAGTTTGAAAATCAGCTTTTAGAGAACTTTAAAGAACTTAACGTAATTTACTTTTTCGAATTAAACTTGAGAAAAGATACATAACTGAATGTATATATATATATATATATATATATATATATATATATATATATATATATATATATATATAATTTAATAAAACTGACAACGTCTTATATGTTAATGCACATCATTAGAAAATCATCATTTGTTATTATTATTATTAATAAAATAAGATATTTGATAAAAAAAACAAAGAGTCACAAAAATTAATTTGCTATCGATCTGTAATTTTTCAATATAGAAATACTATGGAGCATAAAATTACATTTAAGTTTCTGTATTTATATGCTGATGTCAGTTCGTACAAATAAATAAATTTGATTGAAACAGCCGTTACCTACCGAGACGTGAATTGTTCTCAATAATATGAAACGCATAATTATATATCAATATTCGAAATTCCATAAAATATCGACAGAATATGTATATTAGAATAAATCTAGTGACTACCAATCAACAGAAAGCGACTAAAATGAATATAGAGATTGAATTAATAATAAATATTTGAATAATATTCAAATAATACAGCTAATTACTCAGGGTCGTGTCTAAATCACAGCTCCTATATTATTTAATTACGAATCTATTTGGCATATTTTAAACAGGATATCGATTCAGATGGATTTATACAGTTAGCGTCAATCATCCGTGATTTACGAATTTGTTTGTCGAATAAATCTACAGATTTTGACGGGCCATTTGTAGTTCTTTTTCTATACGGAAAATACTTTATGTCCAGTAATTAAGGAAACTAGATATGGTAATATCTCGAGGATATGTGTTGAAATATTACACCATTGATTATTAATAGATTTGATGATGAGAAAGCTAGAGATTAGTATTGATTTAACGATCTGAGAATATACGAGAAATGTGACCGTACTAGATAAATTTTGATTTTATGTGGTTAATAAATGTTTAAATGTTAAAGGATAAGGTGGAAAATAAAATACAATAAAATGTCAATGTTTTAAAAAATACTTAAATATCAGTTGTCTATCTTTTATATATCCTAGATTACGATGTTAAGTTGTACTTTAACTTTTACTAACGAATATAAATGAATCAAGATCAATATCTAAATTTAAAATTTCCAAATGTAGAAACCATGTCAAATGTGTATTATATTTCAAATAATATTATCAATTAATCTCCGTTGAAAATCTCTCCCTCACAATATAACATCATAAAACGATATTGTTAAACAATATATTAAAGGTTTTTTGTCTCTTTGACGGATGTCGTCATTTCGCGACTATAAAACAGTCCGGCGTTGATATAAAGGAGACGGGGACAGACATATGTAAATATAAATTTTATAGTGTATATATAAAATAATAAATTAACAAATAAATAATTTTTTAAAAATATGTTTTAAAGTCTCCTTTTACCAACTATGGGTTTATCTGGACTGGACCTACAGTTTAACATGGGCTCCGAACTATGGTCCTCAGCATTAAGACTACCGACTGGCGAGTGACCAACTTTAGAAATCATCCCAGAAGACATCCGGTCTTGGTCTTACCCAGCCTGGTTACTGGCGTGACTAGGATAATTTTCTTTGGCGGACCATGCCCCAGCAGGATTCGAACCCGCGGCTATCGCAACAATAGGAGGACTGTCCCATCGCCTTTACCACTGCGCCACCAAGCCGGCTCACAATGTTATAGAATTATCATAAAACATTAGACTACAGTCAAGAGCGAGTAGGTTGAGGAGAGAAAACTTCCTGAACAGACTAAGAAAGACCTGTTGCTGAGAAAATTCTTGACAAAGTCCAAGATATTACTCATGAGTCCGAAACAATGTAGATTGTTGATTATCAAAGACCTATTGACCTATCAAATGCATTTTGTAAATCCAATAATAAGCCCTCTAATCCCTCTAGATGATTAACTGTGGACCGATCAGAGCGAAACCCACACTGAAAGTCAGATATTAATGAATGGGTTTCCAAAATGATATTCAAAGATATACCAATAAATCTCTTATTTTTTTCAATTGTTCTAGCTCGAGTTTTCAACTGAGTTACGTTTACTCAGTTAAAAATAACTTTTACTATATTGCTTTAACATACGGATATCTGAAGATCAAATGCATCAGTTGTTTTTAGGACAACTCATTGTCAATTTTAGTGTCGCAGGTAAAAGGGTAGTGAAATATTCTGACTATGTGAATGAAATGAAATTGTTATATTTAAATCATTTTGTCCGTCAAAATTCCGTCAAATAATTAAGTGCATTTTTGCAACATCCTTCAAAGTCTACATAAAAAGAACTATTTATTCCTGCTACTGCTGACCAAATTTCTTACTACTATGATTTATTCTAAATAGTTATTAGTAAATTAGTACTTAATTTTTAAAAAGTACTAGTAATTTCGACACCAACAACGAATAGCTTTCTGGTTAACTGGAATTTCTAAAATGGGGAAGTAAATCGTGTTGGAAAATTGATACTAGTGAAAAATGGACGTTCTATCAGCAGAAATATCGAAAAAAGAAGGCAAAATGTCGAAAAAGAAATCAACCTGCTATTAAAATATGCTGATACCGAACCGATCCCACTCTATCGTAGAACAAAGAGTTCACTAGTCAATATTATTATAAAAATAAATTCCATTAAAAACTCCATTCTAATAGAACTGAACTGTAATTATAGTAAAAGTAGCTATTTGATTTATAAAACATGAATAAAAATATCTTCAACAAATAAGAAAGAAATAATTCAAATATATTTTAGTCTATTTTAAGAAAAACTTTCATATAATTACTCATATATCCATATGATTTATTACTACTAATTGCTAGCCAAAAAATGTATCAATAAATTGAAATCATTCATTCTGGCTTTCACTAACTTGTCAGATATAGGCTATGCTAATATTCACTTTCCAGTAATAATTTATTCGATCACCAACAAAAAAAGGTAACTTAAGATATTTCAAATCTGAGAAGGTTTAACAAAGGTTTGCGAGGTTCAAGTTGTTATTGTTTCTTTCTTCATACATACTGCAAAATCACCGCCTGTAAAATATCGAATAAAATATATGTTTGTATGGATGCTGTTTTTTCATTGAAATTGAAATTTTTCAACAGCCGAGGTACTGAATTACATGAATGAGATGAATACAGCAAACAAAAATCCTTCAAAATTAAATCACAGACCGAATCTTACTATATTTAAAGAAATTAGAGATTACAAAACTGGCGTCGTAATGTCGTGCTATTGCTTACATAATGTTGGTTAAACCGCTTGTGTCTCCCAAGAATTCCTGATAGGTGATGACAAATTTATCTTGAATACAAAGCGGTTATATCTCCAGATATTATTAGGTCATTATAGTACATTAAATTCCTAGTTCATCGAATGATGAATGATATTTATATTTTTGGTGAAAGTTGTCTAGATTTATAGAGGTGAAACTACACCCACGCTCCATTAAGAGGATATTAACAATTGCTTAACTTCCCCTTATCTATTTCTTAATATCTACGCAATATTAATAACAATAAAAGCAAAGTTCAATGAGTCAATAAGCTACAAATATTGCAGTATCTTTCACATATTAAAGAGCTAGATAATAGACAATTTCGGTTAAAATATAGTAAAAAGGAAAGAACCAAACCAATAATATCCAGTATGTTTCATTACTACTTATATTTAATTATTACTTGTTATATCACTAACAGAGTAGACGGTATTTCAAATAATACTTTAACAAGGAATAGCCTTTTCTATCTTCTTTCGACTGAAAACAAATACTTGGAGGTAATAATGTGTGCTTTGGAAAGAAAAAGAAGTCGACTCTAGCCTTATCAGGTGAATATGATGGTTATTTCGTAGTCTTTATTGAATTCTTGACCAGAACTTACTTAGCAGTGATAGCCTATTAAGATAATACATAAAAGACAGTTATGCCAACTTACTGCAAACTTTTCAAGTATATCAAATGTTCAATTCCCAATACTTCAGTAATATCTTCCAGTGATATTTTTAAAATAGTTTTTGTGAACGTATTTCCCAACTTGAAGGTTAGGAATTAAATATCAGAATAGACCCAATCACATGAAATGTCGAAATGACCATATAGTAATACCCCATTAGAAAGTTGGCCCTTTTAAACAATTAAAAGAGCAAAAGCCTTTAGAACTTGCATAAAACAGAGGAGTATTCATTTGCATAACTGACTGAGAAAAGTATATGGAGTATGGAGACTTTATTCATGCCATAAGATTACAACATCTTCATCTATTAAATATAAAATTAAAAATGTATAGATATGTTTAATAAACTTACAATATTTAATACAAGTAGGGCATTTTAGGGCAAATATTGATTGTATTACTAATAAATCATTTGGTATTATCAATTTTATGGCATTAGTACATTTAATTAATAGTAATATATACTTGAAATAAATCAAAGCTATGAATGGATTATTAACTAGATTAAATTTGTAACTAAATAAATTATTCATTATTAATTAAATACATAGTATATCAATTAAAACTATAAAACGCGAAATATAATAACTACTAATAAATAAATATAAAATGTTAGCTTATTTTTTTTAATTTTAACAGCTAATTTAATTAAAAATATTATATATACTTCTTTTTTAAAGTGTTTATTAGTGTACCAAAATTTGTACAAAATTGTTAACTAGATTGACAATCAAACTATGATTTTGATTGAAGTAACCAATATATAGAAAATTACCTTAAATGTCAATATATATCTCAAATATTGATTCTCATTAATTTACTATTATTGACCATGATAATTGAATTATATCAATAGACATATATGATTATAAAATAAACAATATTTGACAGGACCATTAGATAGTAATTAATTACTATTTAAAACATAATCGCACTTGCGCTAATATCAATATTTTACATAACTTGTTTTTTACTCCATCTAAAGTTCCTATTAATTTTGAGGAATTTGGAAGAGAAAATAATTTGGAATAATTATAAACTTATTGAAATAAAACACCAAATCAATCCAGGAATATATTTTATTAAACTGTTTCACTTCATCAACTACGAATTCGTCGTTTATTTACTACCAAATCAGCTTTAAAATAAATATATTATAATTATGTACAAATAGGAACAAAAACACAGTAATATTTCTTTATTTAAGGACTAAATCTAAAATCAACTAAACAAAATAATTTGATAATTTTGTTGTTATTATTTTTTTTAAATATGTTTCTATGATGCTTAATTCTAATTATAAATCCTAATTACAGCCAATACATCACTGAATACAATCCTAACTACTGTAAATGTATTCAAATGTGAAAATTTTAAAATAAATCTTATGTCGTAACGATCATATGTCATTCCCGTCGTTAATTTTATTAAATCGTTGGCAAAAACTTTTGCCGAATTTTCATCACAAATAGCTCTAAATTTAACTCCCGAAAACAGCGTGTTTACCGAATTACTCCAGGCCGCACTCCCGTCCCGAACAAACCGGGAGAAATTCCGACAGGCGACCGACTACATTTTTAAAATTCTCTCCAGGAATTTGTCAAGTGGATTTTTTGAACACGTGGTTTGGTAAATACACGTGCTTTTCCGCTATTTTAGCGTCTGGAAAATAATGTTGCAAAAAATACGATAAAATAACGTGTACTTTATCGTCTTCAAATGTAGGTAAGTTATTAGAAAAAATACAGTAATGAACTCAACTTTTCAAAAAAGAAATAATTGAGTGAACCATATAGAAATCGATAAATCGTTCGTATAAGATTTTTTTAAATTTGTTAAGATATCTGAACGATTAAATTATTATTTCACTCACATTTCATTCGCTTTGGACAGTCCTGCTTCCTTCTGGTCATCTTGGTGGTCGTGGATGGACACGCCGCCTCTAACCTCCTCAGGTGACGCAGAATTTTGAATATATATTTATGAAAAAATTCTCACAGGTAACAGTCCATTACGTTACAAAACGATCTGTTCGAGAATGTTTATGAACAGTCAAGTTTTTCTTAAATTATCGTATAATTTAAAACACAATAACATACGGTGATGTTTTGTCAAACATGAAAATCTTGTATACTACCTAACATTCTAGACGACGTAAAGCGGCAAAATGTCTGAATGCATTCAGTCTAAGCCTACAATATACCGCAATATTAAAATTACAGTCTAAATAAAATCGCACATCACAAAAAGAATCGTATACATCGTACGAGATCGGGCCGAATCGGTGTTATCAACTGTCAACCGGTGAGAGTTGCGTCGAAACAATCGAACGTCGCGACTGTCACTCGACGCTGATGTGTCAGATTGGACCAAGAACAAAAAAAAACAAATGGACGTCAAGCGAAACGGCACCGAGCGACCTTCCCGCGTGCAGCGCCTTCGCGGACTGAATGAGTGACAGCGCGAAGCGCGGGCTTCCCCCACCACTCTCGCTCGGACGACGCGCCGTTTCATCAGGTTCGAATGTGTGCGAGCGCGAGGCGCCGGTGGCGTCGCGGCATCCGCGAGAAGAAGATTCGCGATGACGCGACTCGCTGTTGCCGCTTTGTTCTCAGTCAATTAATCGCAGATCACTTGGAAATCTGAATTAATGAACATCAAGCAGACAATGATTTAGGGACTATGAAACGGTTTGGTATGATTTTATATCAAACTAACTTGCTTGTATTTTTTTATATTCGATAATTCAGTTAATTTTGGATATATTTATGTAAATTAAACACTTGATCGTGAAAAAATATATGTTTTACGTTTTTTTGCAACCATTTGACTTATTTTCGAAGATATTTATAAAAATAGTGCCGTTCATCAAAACGAATGATAAGATTTGTTTGATAATCGATATAGCGATAGTTGAGTTTAGAGTAGAATATCACATTTAAGCAATTCCATAAAAGTTTTCACTTTATACGCATATATATTTTAGTCACGATAACCTTATACATTTTACAGTAACTGGATCTACTGCTTGACTTGAATTTCGAACCACGGCCTTTTACGGTTTTACTTATATATTAGATCTCTCTGGTTACTAAAATGACTGAGATGCTTTTTCCTTTTTCCTGGGGACAATCCCTATCACAAACAAGCTACAGCCGAACCCCGCTTGGGCTCAAATCCACGATTGTCGCAGGAGCAGTACGACCATCCTTTCGTCTTGGACACAACAGGTACTAAGCCAGCTCCCAGGAACATAGAGCCAAGAGTAATTTTCATGCTGCTTCGTAAACTCTTCTAGTACATTAGATTTTTCTTATGATGAGGAAGAATATTTGCTCCGTATAAATCGTATCAAATTCATGATTTCCAGACAGTATCAACCAAAGTTCAGGTGGGTATGTTTACCGTAAGTTTTATATAACATTCAAAGAATTTTAACAACACTTTTTTTAAATTCATGTTACTTCAATTGTTACATTGTTACTCGACTAACCAACAACTTAAATCTAGGTACATCTCTAGGAGTACCCCTCGGCCCAATTTTACTCCCTGATATAAAATGTTTTTGTATTAACACTGTTGTCGTTCTATTAAATGCAATTCACTAGACTACACAACAAAATATCAAGAAGTTTGATTCTTTTGAGTCAGTGTTCTATTCTGGAGTTATTCAAACGTAGTAGTACTTCGATATTGACATGAGATTGTAGGCTCTTTTCACATCCTCTTACAATTCTTTTGATTTCTTGAGTGATAGTTAACATCTGAAAGTCTGAATCAGCCGCAGCTGGTCGGGCTTTGGTCAATGTCAGTTTCCTATTTTTCAGATCATTGTCGATCTTGATTCATGTTTTTTTTTTTCTCAGAACTATTCGCTACGTCCTCTACAAGGTTGATTTCGCCACAGAAGTCAGTGGAGAATACGTTCAGTTTTAAATTAACAAACATGTCCAAGCCATTATAATTTGCGGTTTATCATTATAAGTTGCCTTAAATATCGTATTTAAGAAACATCAAACTTTTAGATAAATGAATGTAACAAATCTCGGAGCCGTACAGAAGAATTGGTAAAATGATCATTAGAAGTAAGCAGATTTTAATATTAATAGTAATACTTTCTTTGCATACGTACTAGTATCACATAATTAATCAATACTTATACCATAATATTTTAATACATAGTGTTACAAGTGACTGTTTTATACCTTATAACATGATTCTGTAGGTTTTCGGAAATATAAGAAATGACATAGACTTCTATACATAATTTTAGCAATATTTAAAAAAATATAAACTACATAAGAATATTGCTGTGTTTACTCCTCAAGTGGATATTCTATATTGTGTAGTAATCGGGTTCAACGAAACAATATCCGCTAAATATGCTTTTAAGTTGTCGCATGAATAACGTTTTGTATTACATCAAATAGTTATTATTAAATAACCATAACAGTTTATATATGAGCTACTCCTAAAATATTTCATCTACATTTACACATTAGATTTTACAATATTTAATCGTGTTAGTATACTTAAAATTCCAAATTGGCGCTGGATTAAAATTCTAATTGATGATTTATATATACTCCATATCAGTGCAGTATATAGAAATTTATTTGTACATAGAAAATGGGTGAGTTTAGTTTAGTGAAAATTTAGTAACATTTGTGAAATTTTCGAATTACCTAAAAAACAACAATAAAATGTCGAATGACTAGCTTTAAAAAACGATATAGCAAATAAAACGAATTTTTAAAAGTTTATTATATTTATTGCATATTCCATTAAGAAAATAAACTTAAAATTAACTATTATCATAAACTAGGAAATATTCATTTTAAAAAATGTAATATTAAGAATAAGATACTATTTGTAATGTTGATCTAAATAATATTGATATACATTATAAAAAAAGTTTATAGCGCATAAATTAATATTTATTGAATATCTATTTAATTAAAAAAGAAATTAATTCAAGACATCCAAATAATTTATTTATTTTCATAATTACATACATACATACATACATTACATCCAAATCATTACATAAATTATTTCCTATTAATATTTTTAGTTTTTTTAGTTTAAAATACTAAAATATATTTATTTAATTTTTATTTCAATTTAAATAAATATTTATTTGGGGTTACAGTCATATTATATTATTATTACAGTTAGAATGACATACAAACTAGAGTTCTTAATAAACAGGTTTTATCATGATGGAACCTAATGTTTAACATGGATTATATTCAATAGCCCTTAGCATTAAACCTACCTACTGAGGAGTAAGTAATTTAGAAACCATCTTAGAAGATATTCAATTAAAAAATCTATGCTGCAGTAAGCACAGCATTATTTTCTAAAAGAAATCACAAATTATCACATATATTAAACATTAAATCAAAATCATCGCAATGAATAGAATTCAACCAAAAAAGTAGGAATAAATGTGACCACTGTATAAAGAAATACATTCAAAGTTTTATATTTAAGAATAATCTTAACATTTTGATATATAATCGGTTATACCTTGCTGTAATAAGTTTAATTAAGAAATTCTATACATTTAAGTATGTTATATGGGTGCCAACAAAACTAATTTATCAATTTTTTTTCGAAAATCATCCGTCATTTCTTAATATCTATTTCTGAATAATATAATTTATTAAAACATACAGTTTTTTGCTTATATCACATAAATTTCATAAAAATTTTGATCCGTATTTATGCTAACCTTATTTAAAAATGGTTTCATTAACATTTGTATAAAATAACAGTAAATTCTAACGATAATTACCCTATTTAATCTAGAACAAGCAATGTTGTCACGTGTTTTTCATAGTTTTAAAAATATATCTACCAGAAGGTTATATCATATATTTATTATCAGAATCACTTTTTAAAATAATTATAATATCGAACTTTCCATCTCCTATAATATCCTATAACATTTTTATAAAAATTCCCTGAGAAATTTTGATATGTAATATACATTCCCATTATTGCAGACATTGTGAACGTACTGGCAACGCCGGTCTGTCAGCTCTCATCATGTTAGCAATCACATCGCTCACCGATGCTAATGCGCACCGGTCGGGGTCACTTTGACAGGTGGGCGGAGCGACCGACAAACTCCGCCCACCACAGACGCCACGAAGAGGTAGTGCCCCATTCTGGGCGCCCGACCAGCTGTCAATCCTCGCGGCGGCGGCGGAATGTAGCGGCGTGCTTTATTGCTCCTGATAATGTAGGAAAGCGGTAGCTTAGACCCGCCAAAAATGCCGGTCAACAGGTGATAAAAATTCAATTATACCGTTCATATCCATACGGCGTAAATCGTATATACATTCTAAGCGATCGCTTCTTATAATTCAGGTATACAATATGAAATAACGCTGTTTCTTTCAAAGGACACGCAAACATATTCTAGAACGTGTGTAATTTTCATTTAATGGATTCGTTGGATCATTGCCAACTGGATAATAACATAAATAATCTGTAACCCGACTAAAACCTAAAAAATTGTGGAAAAATAATTCTTCATTTTATTAGCACAAACATTAATAGCTGTTGCCGGATATATAAACATTAGTGATGAATTATTAATTGTTTAATTATCTCCTTAATTATTTTATTATGTAAATTTCCTTATTTTTTAACTAAAATTATACTAATTGATAACTAACAAATTTATCAGGTAAAAATATTATATCATTGGATAAGTTCAAGGATTGCCATATATTTGCCGACAGGAAAACTAAACACTGAAAGTCATATAACATAAAATATTGGTTTCATAAGAACTTAAACAACTTCTAATTAAAATTAATACAATTTGAACATTTTGAAAACCCAGAAACCTGTATGTAAATAGCTTTGTATAAAAATGGAACAAATTATAGAAAGGGACTACTTCAAAAAGAGCTAAAAAAGTATTTTATATCGAATTGTCTCTCAAAAAATATTGTTTTCAAAAACCTATGAAGGGTGTGTCCGTTTTTTGGAAAGCGAAATACTATACAAACTCGTACAACAATAAAATAAAATAATGATTGCAATGTTTTGGTCAAATTGACCGCAAAAATTCTTAAGAAGGGTTTCCGTTCATAGAGGAAGAACATTATTTTCCACCAAGAAATAGCACCTGCTCATACAGCTTAAAAATTATAAATTTAAACACAAATTGTTTCATCATCAATTATATTCTCCATGTTTAACTTCCTCGAACTCTCGCCTAATATCCTACCTAAAAGTTATTTCCTGCAAAATAATTTTCATCAAACGAAAAAAAAAATAGATATTAGTTATATTATATAATTAGATATTAAGAAAATGTCGAGAAGTCCACTATAGTACTTGGATCCATAAATTGAAAGATCCTTCAATAAATTTTTTTTAAAACTATAATTCTGTCTTTTCGGTATCGTTTCGACACAATTTTTACAGTTTTAAATTAACAATCACTGGTAGTAACAAAATGAGTAAGTTACATCCTCATAAATATTCATAAAATAGCACAAACCTTCAATCAATAACTACACTACACTTCAATCACTACTACTTAGGAACAGAAATCCATATAACAATTAATTTAATTAAATTATATAATTTAGAACACCTTCCAATAAACCAACAAAACGATTCAGATAAATTTTCAACAATAATTAAATATATTTGACGTTTATAGAAATTAAGATTTGTTAATTGGATTAATTGTATTTTACAAGAATACAATTAAATATACATTGTGAAATAATAACAAACATTGAACTTTTAATGCAACTATCTTTATCTGAAATATGCTTATTATATAATTATATTATATAATTAAATATTTCAGGGACTAGTAGAAAGTAGCGGAGGAAAAACAATAAAAAATTAATTAATTAGACGTGCGACTCGAATTATAGACAAATAACAATAAGCATAATAATGATCAATAATAAATTTAGGCTATTAGATATTAATATTTAGATAATAATAAATCTAAATATAATATATGAAAGCAAAAATATTAATAATATTTAATATAAACTTTAAAGTATTTAGAATTATTTAAAATCATCAGCATTAAATTAAAAAAAAACAAACTCTATAATATTTACTCAAGATAAAAAATAATAATTATTAATATTTTTGGAAAAAGTATTATAATTTTATAAATGAATCGAATATTATACACGTACTATCGAAGAAGTAATGAATAATTAATTAAATAATTTATATAATATAGGTGACTATCTACATTCATATATTAACCATGGACATATAAGCTTGAAAATATAAAATAAAATAATTATTAAAACTTAAATAATTGATTAGTTACATCAATTATTTAAGTTTTAATGACAATTAAAAAAAAAATTTCATGAATAAAAAGGAATTTCGCGAGTTGATAAAATATTGCTTTTTGAAGGGAAAAAATACAGTTGAAGCAAAAACTTGGCTTAATGCCCAGTTTCCGGACACTACCCCAGGAAAATCAACCATCAAGGATTGGTATGTTAAGTTTAAACGTGATTAAATGAGCACCAAAGACGGTAAACGCAGTGAACGTGTAAAAGAGATTGTTACCGACAAAAATAAAATACCAGACACTCTAAAGATATCAACTGAACGTATACATCATATCATTTACGAATATTTGGGTATGAGAAAGCTCTATGCAAAGTAAGTGCCGCGCGAGCTCATTTTTGATCAAAAACAACTTGAGTTGTTTGTTGTTGGACTCGGAGTTGATTCGGAGCAGTGTTTGGAGATGATCAAGCGTAATAAACCTGAGTTTTTTCGTCGATATGTGACAATGGATGAAACATGGCTCCATCATTTCCCTTCAAAGTCCAATCGACAGTCATCCGAGTGGACTGCACACGATGAACCCGCTCCAAAACGTGGGAAAACGCAACAGTCGGTGGCGTCAAAGATTATGGCGTCTATATTTTGGGATGCTCATGGAATAATTTTCATTGACTACTCTGAAAAAGAAAGGACCATCAACAGCAACTATTACATAGCGTTATTAAACCGTTTGAAGGACGAAATCGCCGAAAACGGCCGCATTTGTATAAAAAGAAAGTGCTGCTTCACCAAGACAATGCACCGTGTTACAAGTCAGTCAAAAAAAATGGCAAAAATCCATGAACTGGGATTCGAATTGCTTCCTCATCCATGGTATTCTCTATATCTGGCAACCAGCGACTATTTCCTGCTCACAGATCTCAAAAGAATGCTCGCAGGGAAAAAATTTTCTTCGAAAGAAGAGATGATCGACGAAGGCCTATTTTGAAGCAAAGGACAAATCATATTACAAATGGTATCGAAAGTTTGGAGGGTCGCTATAATCAATGTACCTTGAAGAGAATTGTGTTGAATAAAAAAAAAATTGCCAAAAAAATATGTTTTACTATGGTAAGCCGGGAACTTTTCAATAGACCTGTTAGATCTATCTAATACAGCTTCACTTGAACACAGTATTAATATTATAAGAAATTTGAAATACCCAGGTATTTTTATGAAATACTACTTGCCTCAATTAATGATTATGAACATATATGTCATAAGGTAGTAAGCAGAAACTTTGATATATAAAAATAATAATTACATATATTATTATATTTCAATATTATTAACATACATCATATTAAATAATATGATAATATAATATAAACGTGTCTACAAAAATATAAAACTTTTTTTCGAAATAAATTAATCAGTTAAACTCTTTATTAAATAATGATAATCCTTGTAAGAAAAATATTGCAAAATTTATGGAATAAGAATAAAGTTCCATTAATAATAAAGATGTAGTAAGGATTTGTACGTTCAACGAAAGAGGGCAGCACCAGTTAAATTATGTAAAATTATCAGATTTAAAACCTGCTATCTTAATATTAAAATCATCATAATCTTCAAAAAATAATAATCGCAATTTTCTTTACTGCAATTTTGATACTAATTAACGACAATTACAGAAAACTTTTAATTTAGTTCTTTAATTTGAAATAAATTTGCAGATAACACATATAAATGTTTTTCGAAGCATATAACAATTGATTAAGGTGAAACAGGTGTATGAGGTTAGTTTCAAAAACCTATAGGATGAAAACTTGGCATGGAAAACAAAAAACAGAGTAAAAAAAGATATGTATGTTGACAAAAGTATGAAGTTAAAAAACCAAACTATTATAGGAGAACGCTATAAATTCAAGTTGATGCATTTCAAAGCTTTAAATTCACAAAACCCTTCCACATAATCGGATGTCAATGGGCATGGCAATAAAAGAAAGTTAACAATATTTACTAGAGCGCTAATAATACTTAAATTATCGGTATTGATTTTCATCGGTAACAATTTTACGATAATTTCGGAAAAATATCATAAAAGACTATTATTATAAAACTACTAAAACTAATAAATGTATTATTTTGAATTATTATTTTTATTGTTATATAATTACTACTATTTTACCCCTAATGAATTTAGAAACACAGATGTAGTATTAAAATATAATCAGGTAATTCGAACATAACTCTAAACAAAATTAAAATACTATATTCTCAATCATTATTGTAATTATTGTTATTAATTCAATTAATCAAAAATAAATTAACTAGTATTAATTACTTAGAATAACAACACACAAAATGATATTCGTACCTAGGCATAAACATATAAATAAAAAAAATCAAATCGATTTCAGTAATATATAATATACAATCTTGTTGATAAGACAGCCTTCCTTTTTACCGACGTCGGAATGGTTGGATTAGCTCTGTCGCGCTCGGTTACAAGGCTGACCGTATCGATGCGCGATGGTTAGTCGAGTGTAGTTTTGTGTTTACGTTTCGTGCAGATTTTTAGGAATATAAAGTACGTAAAGACTTCGAAACATATTTTTTATCAAAGGTAAGTAAAATATTAATTTTATTTTAGCTTATATTACATCTATTTTATGATATTCTGCAAGAGATCGTATTAAATAGCACATTTTTATTCCGATCAAAACGTTAACCTCAAAATTTAGCGTCAGACATCTGTAGTTTTCGTTACCTTCTCTTTTAATTTTTTTAAGACATATTACCATAAATAACAATGAATGCAAAATTTGATGTTTCCATATATATGATATATAGTAATATGTGTATAATTATAATAAGACATAGTGTTATAAAAAGGTAGATTTTTTCAGGTTAAATTAAATATAATGTAACTTTATAAGCATAATCTGTATCAAAAAAGAGGTTATGTTTAGATTTCCTATACAAATGTCTAATTAATGTAAAATATGTTTTTATTAGATATGTTATTTAGTTTTAATGATATAAAAAGTGCCGTTTATTATTAGAGAGGAGTATTATTTCAATAATATTTATAAGAAATGATCTTTCAAAACAATCCAATACTTTATGGAAATTTAAATTCGTACATAAATTATATTTTCGTATCTATTGGCAAATTAATTTTAGTTTCAGGAAAATAGCTTCAATTCGTCTTTAAAAACTATAAAAGTATATTTCTTAATTCCATCAAATATATAATATATTATTTGGACTATTCGAATGTTTATATTGTGAATAGCATTTTGTAGTTTGTTTTGTTGACAAGTCGTCCAAATGTATTTCTGGTGTATATTTACTTTCGTCTGAATCACTCTAATGGATTGTCAATTACAGCTGGATAAATCCACAATCCACTAGAGAGAACCAGTTCCAGTTATACTTTTTTTGTTATTCTATTATATTATTTTGTTGCTCTATTGCTATTTTGTTAACTATTGTTTGTTAAGAATGAATTTCAAGATTTATGCATTTATATGTAATCTTTTATTGAATTCAATGACTTTGACCACTCTAGTATAGTGTTCAGAACATAACTTCATACGCGTAAATTCAGGCAGAGCTAAATCTGACAAATAAGAGAAATAATTTTTATGTTATGTTACTGATTTTTATGTTTTCCAGAACTGTGTGTACTGTTTTAATATTTTTTTCTTGTGTAAACATGTTTTCTCAAATCTTACATCCACCATTAGAAAAATTTACAGTAATGATTTAGGTTTGTTCTTTGACCACATTCAAGGTAATCCATACATACTGGTACCTAAAAAAACTGATAAGTATATTTGTAAACAAACTCACTTCAGAGCCGAAAGTCGGAATTCAAATCATGATATATGGTGATGATAGATTTAAGCCACATTTTTTATATCAATAATAAATCCCAATCAACAACATTAATATTATTACATATTACACGTTAATATTAGGTGCTTGCATGCATTCTGATCAGCCATATCTTTTAGCAAAACTGCGTATTAATCAAAGTTCCAATGTAGCAACTGTCAAATTCGATTGTTTTGGCATTTCTCTACATAAAATAACAATTTTCCATTTAGTATTAGTGAATTATCAGAATCTCATCAAGATCAGAATATATGCAAGCACCTAATAATAAAATTAATAATAATAAAATATGTTTGAGCAATATGTTCCTACTATTAATTATATTTATAACTATTTTCATTCGTATTGCAACGATTTAGAAAAACCATCAACCGACTTAAAGTAGCCACATAAAATATATACCTAATTGAAGAGGAGCAAACTCAATAATCAGAACATGGAGAGCTTTCGTTTTGTAGAAACGCAGGTGGTTATTCGTTTCAGTAGCAAATTTTATTGGCTGTAAGACGATTCCCCGATGAAATACGATGGAATGAGTTCTCGGTATTGAGAATAGGCGCGAAAGCCTGATCCGCGATCTGCAAGTTCTGCGTCGACCTTGCGTAGGTTGTAAGTCACCATAAGCCAGCCTTAAGCTACGTCTAATTAATACGTGTTAAAGCCACTCTTGACTGGCGAAATGATTAAGTTATTTGCACAACGTTGCTAATGTAATTACCATTGTCCTTTGAAGGTATTTATTGCCAGTATGCAGAAATGTGCATGGTTTAGGTGGAGATTGCGGAGGAGTTCACCGAAGATTTATAACGAACGTCACTGAATTTGTAATACAAATTATGTTATTCTCTTTTAAATTGCCAATTAATATTATGCTTGCATTTAGAGAAATACTTATAATAATAATAATTAGTCTTGAATTACATATATAGTCTATTCAAAGTTTGTATATGCGTCATCGATATTTGTAACGTCAAAACGTCGTAATGTTGTCGTATCAACGGTGAGTTTCAGTTCAGTTTAGCGTTGACATACAACAAAATTCTAATCTAAATAAAATAATTAAACAAAAATTTTATCACACATTTTAGTTTATTTTAACATAATAGTATATCTAATGCATATATTATGGAAGGACTTAAAATTACAATTAAGAACACAGTTATAATAGTATGTAGGTTAGAGTTGTTATATTATATATTTATATTATATTTACATTGAAACCTTTTCCACACCACCCATGAGGTAGAGTTCTAGGCGCGTTTTTTTATGTAGTGGTATCCCCCTGGAGGCCTAATCCACCTAATTAACAATTATATATCAAAGTAATGTATTTTACTTTCATTCAAAAGCATATTTCCCTTTTTATGTTTAGTTCTTGTTTCCTTCGATGGTGTATTTACTTGTCAGCTCATCTTTATATCACTGCATTTTTTATTTCTTTTGCTACTACTTGTGTACACCAGTCTTGATAAAATTAATCACTGAATTCTGCCTAATGTATTTACCATATCTACAAAACAGTTAGTATTCATTCTCTCCTCATGCATTCTAACCTAATGCTCATGTTTAATTCTGAACAGTTATAATCATATCTGTGCACACAAATCTTACACGCCCTACAATATGATTTTCTACAGTTATATTCTATTAATTATGTGCATACTTTTAGTTGTTTCCACTCTCACCACTCGGTCTCGGGAATTTATAGCAGTGCACGGCATTATCCTGAAAGTTTCCTTTAGTCTCTTTCACTTTTCGAGTCACTGTCCAATCCAATCACTAAACTGTTAATTTCCAATCTGTCTAAAACATGTTCACGATTCCACCATGTATCAATTACTCCCTCTGTATGTCTTATCGAGTGCATATAAAACGAAGGTGTCCTTCTCAACCAGCATGTCTGTTATAATAAGTGTTAATAATATTTAATAAAGTAATGGGCAGGAAGTCGTAATATTATGTAACCATATTGTTCAGCTATCTGATCTACTGTATATCTTTTTTCGGGCTTATTTCTGAAAAAAGTTAATTGCAATAACGTTAATTGTTAAACGCGATAAAACATTTCATTTATATTTACCTAGTAACAATTAGAAAAAGTTCAGTTTTTAATATACCCTCTTCAAAACTCAATTTATGTTTTGAAAGCCATTCCTTCATTACAGCCTTTGATGATGCTATTGTTGGGAATTTTTTCACCCGGTGTGCTATGATATGGTACATTTTCGGACCATAACAAAAATATGTTATGGTAATTTCTTTTCATTTCTCCATGGTAATTGCCCTTAGATTTGGAATAAAACGCTAATTCTGTACCAGGAATATGATTCTGTATCAGGTGATTTTTATTCCCTGCATACATAACAATATATCTGCAATTAATTATTAATAAATATTATGACCAATAACATGTAATCAATTGCTATTATAATGTATATCTTTTTCCGTCAATTTTTGTTGTCTTTACACTTTTTTGTTACCGTCTTGCAAAGAGTGCCCCAATGAACCATTTTTAAATATCCAAGTTTCATCAAGATACACAAATTCAAATAATTTATCTTCCTTGATTTTATTGCACACCTCTAAAAATTGAATTAGTTTTAAGACAATGTAGGGAAGCTCCATTAAACCTCTTCGACGGTTATCTTTATACCATTTAAATCCTATGCCCTGTAAAAGTGTATGAAAGGATGTCTTCCATCCCTCAAAAAGCTGCATATCCCTATCTCTTTTATGTATCCTTTTCAGACGAACAATTTTCTCGGAAACATTTTAGCTAGAATAAAATGAGAAGGAAAATATTGATTCTATTCTAAATCTGATTCGAAAACAAATTTACAAATTGCGGCGGGCATTACATTAAACATCTTGATGACGCATATACAGAAAAACTTTGAATATACTATATGTATATGGACGTACTATGATAATAAATTATCAATATATATTGTATATTAAATATCTCTTTTTACACAGTTGCTTTATCACTACCTACTACACTATCCACATTTTAAATTATTATTAATATATAAAGACTATCAATATAATAATAACCTACTATAGCTTTTGTAGTAATATTTGTGTTTTACCAATTATACACCACTTTCACGTTCATAATATGCTCTCATATCTGATTATTTGTAGGTAAATTCTCAAGGTTTAATCATCTTAATGATTCAAGTTTAATTGAGGAGTTGGTGGACGTATCGAAGCTTTCTATCGAATATTTTTAGTTACTTACTTGAACAATATCAAATATTTTAAGGAAGTTAAGGTGTGAATATTGATTTTGACCTTTCAGAGAGAACTTCATACAGTAAAAAATGTCTGATGATAAATTGGAACGAGACCAGGAAAACAGGTCATCGTTCGAGAAGAGCATTTGAGGAAGAACAGGTCGTTATAAAAAACGAGACAATATTATTTTCTAACAGGATAACTCTCGATCACGTATAGTAGTATTATTAATAACACATTGCTCCAAGCGTTTATCTTCCATTTTATGAACGAACGAATGAAAAACTTAATACCATTTCTTCTTCAATTTTGATGATACCCAAAAATAATTAGCTGGAAAAAGGCAATTTTGGTTTTTTCATATTGTTGAAAGCTAAATTTCATATTAATCTCAAATATTAAACAATGATATATTTGATTTTTAAGAACGTTTTGCCATTTTTCTGGTGAAACTATAAGTCAGTTAGAGAGAGTAAAAGCGCCTCTTCCCTCAAGAAGCCTCGTACGGAATACGGTGGACAAACTTCCCAACCAAACTGTCATAAGTTTTCCCGATTTACTAAATATGTATGTGGTCTAGCGTTTTCATAATGGAAGACAACGCCATAACTATTTACCGATACTGTTTTTTTAATCGTATGCTTGAATGGCATGCTAATGCAACATATTAGCTCTTGAGAGTATAGACTCGTATTAATGGTTTGACTAGTTTTATTTCCATTCTCTCCATATTCTAAGAATCACCATTCTTGGTGTTATTGGCTTTGCAATCCTTTTTAAAGTTTATTTAGGCTTCATCTACGAACTATTTCACATATTATAATAGTTTATTGTTTATTGTTTATAGTATTACATTAAATGTTTATTGTAATCATTCGATTCAGAAATGTCTCGATTTAGTTTTATTTCGGGAGCGATTCATAAATGCAAACTCAATTCATAAAATTTTTCACTGTTAATTAATGTCGGACCCAAGTGCCGACCTTCTCTGTGTATTCAACATTTCATGTTAAAAGTCACAATAGTAGTCATAAATTGTTCAAAGGTGTTTAATGAATGAATTTAATGAATTTAATGAATGTTTAGTCGCTTAATGATACTGCAAGGTGAAATTTGCAGTATACTTCAAGATGTCTAAGAATTTCATCGATTTTTTGCCGATAGGCTTTGCCAGGGCGAGGTTCATCTTTTAACATAGAAATTTCCGGATAAACAGCCAATTCTGACTACATTAACTTATAACCATAAACTTTTTTATACATCAGTATGTATTTCCCAAATATAACCATAAATGCCACACCATTCGTTATAAGCCTGAGACGCTTTTTTTCCTTAGCAAAATATGATAAAAGTGGTCTTCTCGAATCTCCCTTTTCAAAACCCCATAGCTCTTGACGAAGTCTTTATATTGTTTGAAATATAAGTTGTATATTTCATGTACAAGTTTTTGCAAACATCGTATTACATGAAACGGTTATTTTTCCATGTGCATCACTAATTTATTGATTACAGCCATCCTCTCTTCTTTTGACCATAACAAATTTATCCTCTGTCACTCAAACAAATTAATTATTCAAAACCCACTCGCCGAATATTTTCCAAGCCTATTTTTGATAAATTATTTTAATAAGATTTACAGTGAACATTTAATGTTTAAGTATTTATGATATATAACATATTTTATATACATTATAGTGCATATAAAAAAGTATAAATGAAACAAGTTGATTATATGCGTCAACGAATTAAACCAAACTTCATGAATCCTCAGAAGTGGAGATACATTATTAACGAGGACCACAAGCTATTGCAACTACAATAGCATATAATTTTGGGACACAATCTGGGTCAAGCACAATCTAGGGAATAAGGAATAAATATTTATAAAATGAACACAAAGCATTATTTGAAACTAAGTACTTTGAGATATAACGTAAAAATTATATAAATAATAAAATAAAAGTGTCATTGCTTTAAAAATATTTTATTTTATTTATCTCAGCATATTAAATAATCTTATACCATGTTGTAGTTAACAAATATGTATATGTGTACAATTTTTCAATTTTCAATTTCAATTTCAATATTTGGTCAATATTTTTTATAGTCGAAACCTTGTTATACAATTTGTATAATAAGCAGTGGCTGTTTTTTCCTATCTTCGTGGTAGTACTTAAATTCAAGTTCGACAATAAATTTGTCTATATATCACCTCATTTTTAAGGATTTTCACAAAAATTTTAATTTTATATACTTTAACTAGATTAAGAAGAGTCAAAGCAATATTTAAAGTTTTCCAACTACATCTTGCGACATGTTTGATAATTTTTTGTCGAATAACACCTCCATTTTCAACTTTTCGTTAACCCAGTGTTATTTGCATATATATATATATATATATATATATATATATATATATATATATATATATTGTTATATATATATATATATATATATATATATATATATATATATTGTTATATATATATATATATATATATATATATATATATATTGTTATATATATATATATATATATATATATATATATATATATATATATATATATTGTTATATATATACATATTTTTATATTATTTTACAACACTCGTTGGCTGTGTAAGTCTTTTCTTTGAATTAAACAGGAAAAATTATATTACGGAATTAAAATATAAATGATATTAAAAAGTTGTTGTTATATATTAATAGTATATTAACATATAATAAAATGTCAAACTTAACGACAAATATAAAAGCCTCTTCAAATTTATTTAGTGTAATATTTTGTAAAATGAAATTGCATTGACAATCTCAAAAACATAACTATAGGTTAAAATTTAATACATGGATGTTTTCTTTTTTAGTTAAACTGAAATAGTGGATTTAAATTGAAATTGAAAAAAAAAATTATTAAATATTGTTGAACACTTTCTCTTTCCTATTTTAGAACTGGTTACCACTTCCATTGCGTCCAAATGTTAATTACTCACATCTGCAGATTTACTTACAATAATTATTGGCAGTATCAGTAAATAATATTATTATAAATTGTATTGTATTTTATTAACCGACTTCGAACAAGGAGGAGGTTCTATGTTCAGCTGTATATTTTTTTAAAGGTATGTTCGCCGATTTCTCCGTCTTTTGTAGGCCCATTTTCAAAATTCGAAAGAGAAGCTCTTCCGAGGTGGTCCCATTGGAAGTAAGTAAATCAGGATCTCTTGGGGGGAAGGGGGGCTGGGAATCGATGGAAACGCTCAAATTTCAAGCACTAACTGCAGCATATAAGATTTCGTAGAAATATTATAGACAACTACTTCTATGGTGTAATGATTAAAGCGTTCAACTCCCAAACGAAGATCACAGGTTCGATTCTCGGCAGAGACAATAACTTTTTGTTGTAGTTTAGTTAGAACATTTGTCAAATCACCCAGGCTACCTACGGGACCCCGGGGTCTGAAGCGATCCTTATTTTCAATCATTATTTCTTTATTCTTATTTTTCCTCATACGGACTGCATCTTTACTTGGTCAACCCATTGTAATATTAAATAAAATAGCTGCGTAATTTATTGAGTGAATATCTAACACTAAATAGAGAAAAAATATTTTTAACAAAAAAATTGTTTTAACTGTATTACCACCAACTGGTCACTTTGAAGTCGGTGCCGATCCCAAAAAATAGAAAAATGATAATATAATTTTGTAACATATACAAAAATTTACATTACCAATAAAACAAATCTAAATTAATATAACTGTTTGGGTTCGGCGCCGACTTCAAAGCAGTCAGTTGGTAGTATTTTAAATAATATAGTAAATAGATAAATAGGTTTAGGTAGTTATTAAGCTAAATTGTGTGTATATAGTAGAAAATAAAATAAGTGTAATAGATAGATTAAATAAAGCTTATGTTTTTTATTTAGTTTTTACAAGTTTGATTACAAGCTTATGTATTATTGGAAGTGGCTTCAATGTTTCTGTTAAAAATATTTTTAAATTAACCAATGTATTTAACACTGAAAGCTCTATCTTACATATAAGACTAATAATTATGTGACTTTTCTGTTATATTTTGAAGCCTCCGTTTTACCAACTAAGAGTTTTATCTCGACTGGATCCACCGCTTAATATGGGATCTATACTACAGTCCTCCTATTAAGCCTACCAGCGTATGATCAACTTAGAGACCAAGACCTCTGTTCTTACACAGGGTGTAACTGGGATGGTTTTTCATGTTGAATTATATGCTCTTGCTTATGCACAATCACAAAAAATAAAATACATTTATTCAAAGTATCCGGCATATGATTCCATAAATTTTGTCCACCTCTCAGGCAATTTATAGGTGCCGTTTTAATAACTGTTTCTCCTTTGATGTAAACTATTTATCGAGCCAGTTTTTAACTTCTTCGAAATCGGCGAAGTGCTGCTCTGAAATCAATGCGATGGAGCTCAAGATAATATTTCCCATACAAGTGTTTTCCAAACTTCTTTGACTAGTTTTGCTGTATGACACAGCGCATTGTCATGCTGCAAAATTACCTTATCTTGTCTTTGAGCATATTGAAGACGTTTCTCTATCATTATATAGTTGAAATTGATCATTTCGGATACTATTGGACGCTTCTCAAATGTAAGAAATAAATTGTTTCCTTTTATTCCTTTGAAGCAGAATTTCACTGCGGTTTTTTCGATTTTATTTTTACCTGTCCTGTTGATATGGCACCAAGCTTCCCAAGTTTTGTATATTTCTCATCGATTGTAGTTATTCACAAATTGCGCGCACAATCGCGCTGTTAAGTTCACAAAAAAGCTCACATTCAACTTTGTTGTTTGGTTGGTTGTTTTTAAGCTTGTACTGGGTCTTCATCCAGTAACTCCTGCAATTTCCAATCTTTGAATATGTCGTTGCAGAAAACAGCGGAATTCTAGATCATTTTTTGTAAAATGCTACGGATGTATTCATCATATTAAATATAATAGTATTATACTAAATTTTTACTGTAGTAATTATTTTTACGCTAGTAATTATTTAAACTCAATAAGATTCAATGATTCATATTTTGTATGTTTTCTGTCATAGTTTTTTGTTACGATCAATTCGACCGAAACAATTTATCGATCTGGTCTCAGCTACACAAGCATCATTAGTATAGTGTAAATCCATTAAATATGATGAAAAAGAGGAAAGTTTCTGCGAAGAATCTCATGTCTCGACCGCGGTCAGTCTCTCGAAGCTCAGCACCAATTAATTTCCTCCCGGTAAAATCATTATCAGAAGAGTCGGCAGTTGGGTCGTATATCTCGACCGGACCTGAACCGAGACCAAACCATCAAAAGGTTTCTTAATTAGTAGGTTTCCTCCGTTAATAAATTCGGTATTCATCCGTCGCCGATGCGGCATAAATAACGCCGGGAAAAATAAACCCGGCCTTTTAATTATATTCATCACCGTAATTCCACGATAAATATTCATCTTTATGTTACGTAGCCTTGGCTGTGTTTCCATTATGTTGAATTACAATGAGAAATCCGTAATAAATACTTCAAATCTCACAATAAATCGCGTCACAACAACAAAAAGAACGGAGCGCCGAACACGGATTCCAAAATCACATATCAACTTTGTGCAGTGCCGTTCGTCATCGTGCTTAATCTCCATCTCTATATTTGGGATTAGCTGCAAGAAACGAACGTGACAGTTCCTAAATTATTATATTCGAGCTGTGCGCGTTCAGGTCTGTTCGAAAGCTCCGATGCGGTAAAGCCGGAGACATTAAAATCGATACTTTCTTTTTAATTAATTCGATTTTAATTAATTCGAATGAGTTTTCGTTTACTTTGTTCTAAGTTAGACTCACAACAAGCCGACTTTAATTCTATGTAAACCATATGTAGAAAGATTTCGAATTATTTCTTCTTATTTGATCGTTGATGTCAGTGGCGAGTCTTTCGTAATTATGTTGTAACTTCTACAGAAAAAAACCAAATATTTCATTTTCTGTCGACATAGACAAAACATACTGTGCAAAATATAAGACTTTTTAAATTATTTGTGGTTTATTTTTTCAAATTTATTTCGACTCTCTCACATACATGCCAAGGTTTCTTAAAGAAACAGTTGTTGAATTTAGTTTCTGCATTTGTTTTATCCTACTCAGAGCTTTGTCTTACAAATGATTTTACTTACCGACGATTAAGGCAATTACGGCATAATATAAGATGATTTTTTGAAGAAGTAACATTATCGCGAAAAAACAGCAGTTCTTAGCCTATAGATTACTAACTATTTTTAGAAAAAATTGCCATTTTGGATCATGTTTTTTAACAGTCGCCAGGCCAAAGCTTTTACCCTCACATGATTCTTTTACTACAAATCTGCCCTTTTTGAAAATGTTGAATGAACAATGGACATTATATATAATCTATTATACGGCTGCTGTAATGTATTAGTAAAAATTAAGATTCATGGTCATAGGAAAATATATGATTAATTTAGATATATTATTTCGACCATCATCACGTCATTATTACCTGAATGAATATTTCATGATCCTGATTTTCTTTAATATTTCTATTTCTAAACAAAACTGATTATCTTCGTAACTTACATTATTTTAAACGAAAAAGCAGATTTAATAACCAGATATACAATTTTGAATGACTTCATATGAAATTAATTAGATTTTAGTGTGAAAAGTTATCATTTATATTACGTCCATCAAGAGAAGTAATCCATTTACTGAACCTTTGAAAAGTATTTTGGATTACACACAAAAATCAAGTACTTCTTTTTTACTATTAAAATTTAATTTATTTTATTTTATTTATAAATTACATATACTTAATTTATCATTCTGTGCAGTGCATAGAAGGACTACTATATTTAGCTATAGTCCTTCCAATAAAGTAGCTAATGCACGTCATCAAAATTTAAACATCAGCAATGTTGCTGCATTAACTCACAGTTCTGGTTTACAACGTTTGTCGGTTTGTATCTATGGTGTTATCTCTAATGTTTTGCAGAAATTTATATACATTTGACAAAGAGGTCGACCAGTAACCACTGAAATGGTCTCTTATAGACCAATTTCGGTTACGTGTTCCGACGCATTACAGAGAATTCTGCCTCTTTTTAACTAGTATAAAATGAGAAAAAAAACCACTTCGAAACTTAAATGAATTTTATATTTTTACAAACTGCATTCGGCAATATACTAAGTTTTTATGACATGCATTGACTGTTTTATTGAAATAACTATAGGTATACACATTTTCCTTCTTCGGGTTTTCTTTTATTCTGTTAATTCGTAATAACTTTAATACAAGTTATATCAAGTCTGCAGCGAATAGATATAATACTCAAAAGTTCAAACAATGTCTGTCCGATTTTAAGTTAGGATTAGATTTATAATTGCCATTGTTCTTAATTGTACCTTTCTCTTTTGAGTAAACACTTTTAAAAAAAATCAGAAATATGTCATTACAATTTATTTAACTACAACATAAAATGTATTGAACAGAGCACAGAGGAAATGCAGCTCTCTTAGTCATTACGTTTTGTAAATATGACTAAACTTTTAACATAAATAAGAAATATAAACAGAATTACTTTTAATACAGGAGAAAATATATCAGGGAGACATTAAAGTATTAAAATATTAGGTGTGTGAAGAGTTAATCGATGATTTCGTAATTATTTTGTTCATTTAATTTTGTCATTAAAATAAACCAATCAAAACAAAGGACCGTTTCCAGCAACAACATTTTCTGTGTAATTCCCATTGCCTCTTTTAAATCGTCATCTACAATCAATAACCAAAAGTATATGACTTTTAACTGTTCAATATTTAAACCAGTAAAAATATGTATTCAACAATTTTCAATCTGAAAACAATTGTGTGAAAATTATTATTATTAAGCAATTTTAATATGTAACTCAAGAAATTACAAAATCAATTACAGTTAATCAAAACTTTGCTTTTCTAGCAAATATACTATCTAAGGTAATAATCAGTAATAACAAATTTATAAATCAAGTTGTTTTAAAATTGTGTTGTTGTTAAAAATTATATATTTAGATGGCTGATTCGAGTGCTAAATTGGGCTGCAATATTTGGAATTGTTTATAATCAATAGTGGAAAATCTGACGTTTGAAAATCCCGACGGTATAACCATCCGACAGCTTCAAAATCTTCTTCCCTACAAACATCTTGCTGAATTCACAGATATCACAGACGAATCCGCTTTTCTCAGCTACCACTCAGTCGGCTATCAAAAATCTACTTTCTGCTGCTGGATACTAATAATCAAATTGTCCAAACTCCTTGGCTAAAACCAATTTAGTGATTAAAAATCCATTTCATGGATACCAAAAGTTCCCATACACTGTAACACCTAACAACAAGGTTTAAGAATAAAAGGGCGCATGGAAAACAAATTAATTGTTGGTCACTCGCCAATCGGTAGGCTTTGCGAGCATCAGAGATTAATACTCCAAAGTTATTAACACAGAGTAACCTCTTAAATATTATTTACAATATTTCTTGTTAATAATATTTTTAAGATTACCTTAGACAAAAAGCTGAGCAGATCAGACTCAAAATCAAAAAAATGTACATGTTAGTATGAAGATACTACAAACTTGATCCATAATCAAGGAAATTGGTCTATTTGGACTTATCGGGTTGCACTAAACCGTCAGACCAACTAATAATGCGCAACGAAACAAAGTTCTTCGATTAATTATCAATATTTATCGCTATAAATAAGACGTAACCAATCAAGAACTACACCATGACCTCAGAATCAATTGGACTTAGTGAATGAACTAAGGCATCGAAAAATTCTCCCTAAAGGATGACATAAGGTTACTAAATTATAACAATGTAGAAGCTACACTGCCACTGGACAACACGCAGAAAATCAGAAGATTGAAACGGACCAAACCACATGAACTTATATATTGTATAAGTGTTTAATCTTAACTTTAGCTTAAGTAGTCTAATTTTAATTTGGGAAATACATTCTGATATATTTATCTCACACTCATCCTACTTGAATGTTAATACAAATACATCAGAACAATAGTAATAAATTAATTTTTTAAATTAAGATTGTACTAAGCATATCTAATGTATGATGTAAATTAAAATACATTTGATATTTAGAGATTTACATTCCTTGTATTTCGAAGTTTTAGAAAAGCTCCTCTATTATTGGATTATTTAACTATATAAGTATAAAGAATTAGTTTTGATATAGATAAAAAAAGAACATAAAAAAGTCTTAACAATTTTGTTAGGGGGTAGGAAGGCCCGCCACTGTTCAAATTAAAAATTAGCATAAAAATCACATAAAATTCGAGACTGCGGCCGACCCAGTGCTGTCCGTCCGGATGGACTTGACGGGCACAAAAGGCAGCCTGTCCACCGTAAATCACCGATACGATACAGGACCAGGTCGGTGAGGCTTCGATTCGAATCTCCTCCTCTGATGGGAGCACGATATTTATGAATTTCTCGCTAGGAGTCTGAGAAAAACGTCAACGATGGAATCTTTTTTTCTAGAGGGTTACTATAACATTCCCTATCCAACAGTGTCATTCATCCGGAATCAGTATATCAAAATGATTATCTCCTTTGTCCGACAGCTTCAAGTGACTTACTAAATCAAGAGAACGAAAGAAAATTTTTTGGATTAAACAGATATATAAGCTTGTCTCATGAATTTAAAATCTGATGGTTTCGACTTAATATCCCTATATCCTTTTAGTTATAAATTTATTCATTTGAAGTGTCCCTTGCATATAATTATTGTTTAGCAATAATAAACAATGTTTTTATTGCTTTTAATGTATGTTAAGAGTGGTTTTATACTAACAGTTTACGAAGTTATGATTGGTTTTGGAATATTGGATTTGGTGTTTTTTAAATATCCATTTTCATAATGTCATTCATATGTTATAGGAAGAACTTTTATAGGTTTTTCTGTTATATTTCTTTTGAGAACAATATATTTCTTTTGTTTGCCCTGATACCTTTCTTACATCTCCATTAGATAAATCTTCTCAAGGAATTTATCCAGTGACATTGAAGAAAGTTAAGAAGCAACTTGTCAAAATCTTTAGCCTAACTTTTTCCAACATAAAATGTTTCCTGGTTTTCTGTAGTCTATAAAGACTTCTAACAAGTTTCTATCCTTCATCAATGTTCGAATTTGAAGGCCATCAATCATCCAGCTCTTAACTTTTTCAGACTCATCTTGCAGACGTTTTAATGAGCTATTTCATCATACTTAATTTGATACGTAGTACTGGAAGTATAATTTCTCCTCTAGTTAACAATTTTTGTAATTAATTATATCTTAAATTAGATATGCTTAGTAGAATCTTAATTTATAATATTAATTTATTACTATTGTTCCGTTGTAATTATTTCAATATACAAGCAAGACAAGTACGTGACAAATATATAATTATATATTTCCGATATTAACATTGAATTAGACTACTTATACTATAGTTAATATTAAAAACATTCACTATACGAGAGTGTGATTTGGTTCGGTTCAATCTTCTGATTTCTTACGTGTTATCTACTAGCTGTATTACTTATGTTGCTGTGATCATTTAATGTTATAAGGCAATCTTAGATAACTTCGTAGATCTATTTGATTTCTAAGTCATGGTTTAGTTCTTCATTAGTTACGTAGCGATAAGTATTGGTAGTTAATCGAAGAAAAATATTTCGAGATTGTAAAGAATGTTTTGGGTCGTTGGATTACTTGTTGGTTTGATGTTTTAATGCAACCCCATATTTGAACCGCCAAATGGTGAAAGTCAAAAAAGCCTTTATAGCAGACTGACATAAGAAAGGGAACAGACTCTTTTGTTTTAACGTTATATTTTTTTATGACTTTTTTAATGAATTTCATTGACTTTACCAACAGTTAAGGATTCTCTCAAGGGCACAAACATTTCCAGTAAACTTGCTTTGCTCTGAATCCTACAAACAATTAAAAGAACGGTATTTTGTATATCCACGTTGCTGGCCTTGTAAAAAATTACCTGTTTTTCAATCAACTCAAACTGACCATTTAGATTCGCTATAATTATGTTTTGAAGAACCAATTTAATATTTTTAGATTTTTCATACATCAATATTCCCGCAGAAAGGGAATTCCAAGAAGATAACAAACACTAAATAGTAATTGACGTAAACTGTTAATTATAGAAATACGTAGAGATATCTAGGGCAACAAGGGTTATTTTATATAGATTCCTGAGAACTTGTACATTGTATTTTATAAGAATTAACATTATTATCTTTATATCTAATTTAACATTCTACATATTTTATTCAATTGAAACGTAACTGAAATTGTATTGTTATGTGTTATTTATGTGTTTTCTGTGTAGAATTTTACTGGGGACAAAAAATAGGAAGACGTAAAAATTTGGGTCTTAATCCCTATAATTTCCCTCCGCCTGTCAGATATGTTAACAAGGTATATTACTGAAATATTATGCATAAAGTTATTAGCTTCAAAATATCAAAATTATGAACTGATCACTAACTCTAGGCGTTTTCTCACACATCATCAATTCATCGCTATGTCTCAATAAGATGAGGGGAGTCGTTTTTGTTTCAATTTTCAGCACTTAAGCTTAATTGCTATTAGTGCTTAGGCAAAAATAATTTTTCTTTGTTGTTCTCTGTTCACTAGACATCAAATTAAATCAAGAGCTTATTTCGAAATTCCAAATATCTTGTAAATTCTAATATCTCGATCCACGGCTATTCCTAGTTGCTTGTTTTAAGCGTATTTCGTTTTGTTGGAATTTATATATTTGTAGCACATATTAAACCATAATTTTCAGCCTAAAAATTCTTCCTCTTAAAGCTTTAAGCTTTTAAAGATATAAGCTTTAACTGTGCCAAATTTCACGTCACCAGGTGCCCCCGTTTTCCTAAAAAAAGAGGTAAAATTTTCGCTCTCCCTATTAACTTATATAAGAAGACTTAATAACTAAGAATAAATATATCTCAGGGTAATAAAAATCACAATAAGAATTCACCCTGGTATAAAACACATTACTATATACGTCAGACGAGGTTATACATCATCACATCGTATACAGAATTATAATAGTCGTCGCTAATACTTTTAATGACACATTTTTATGAGCCAACGGCCTTATTGACGTCGTCTGAAAGTTAGTCTATAAGAAATATCACTCCAGGGCACGCAACATGCTTCAGAAAAATTTACCGTAAAAGTACGAATATATAGATTAATATATACTCTATATGTCTGTGTGAACTTTGTTCTGTTGTGTGTGAATGTTTAAAACACAAATATATAGTTAACAGCAAGTTTCATTTTATTATATTATGCAGTATGATTATGACGTTTTGTTAATCGAATTATTTGTTATTTGTATTTATGTGTTACACTAAACCACTTTTAATACTTCTGAACCATAATTACTAGACGGCATATGTAGAGACATTTACCAATAAATCTCTTTCTTATGAAAGAATATGGTAAAATTTACTGAGTAACGAGAAAGTAGTAATACTTTAAAAAAGCGTAGTGTGAGGTTTTTGGATAACACTATTAAACTACATATGTGAAAATATGTTAATAGTTATTGTTTTTCTTAAGAAAGTATAATTCTTGTCTGTTTATGGAAAGCAGTTTTACTCACATACTCACCATGAATAGCGTGATACAAGCCTATTCTCGTAACTAAGTTTTGTGGCATATTGTGGATTATTTGCGGACGTTTTTCTTGACTAGATCTGTCGTTTGTGGAACTTTAGTTGTAGGAACTTTATAATCAAACGGTGTCAAATTCAACTAGCTCCATGAATACCAAACAATTGTTACAAAAGCGCAGGTCACACCTAAAAAGTCAGTCTAACTACCTTCAACAATACTCTATCACTACACATTAATTTATGAAACATTAAATTTATGTGATGGAACAATAACTTTAGCATGAAAGTGATATATAGTAATCACTCAGAATACAGGTATATCACTAATTAGTGTTTGAAATGTATATAATATAACATGAAAAATGCGAAATTTATTTTCGCCCAACGCGTTATATATGAACGTCAAAGTTAAATGTCGTTTTGTTTGAAAGTAATTGAACATTACTGAGACAATAAAAAGTTGTTTTTTCTATTATATATCTTTATCATTTATCTTTTATTTACGGTGTTTATTTAAATTATGATTTCGTTGTGTTTGTATTATTCATTTAATATGTTGTTCTTATATTTGATTATTTCATTTTATTTTATTGGTTATTTAACATAATATTGTTAATTCGTCTTAGTTATTCAATCCTTAAAATTCAATCACCAAAGAAAATTATTTTTAATACATTTACTTACAATTATTACTAAACAGTAAATAGGACTTTATTTGCTTTTCCAAAATTTGTTCAAATTAACTTTTTTCTTACTGCTTTTTGACTTTTTCAAATTAATCTCCCCAGACAATATTTGTTGTGTTATCCTAACGTTTTTTTTTCGTCTTCCAGATTGACTCTGTACTCACACGGGTCCAAAAAAACAAATGCATTAATATTCAACTTATAATCCTTGATGACAATTTGATCGGTCAAAGGAATTCACAATAAACAACACCATGATTTTAAACGTATTACTATTTTTTAAATATTTTTTAGTTACATTTATATACTGATGGTAAACTAAATATGAATTCCTTCCTCCAGTTAAATGTATTTTTCAATACAGTACTTGATGAAAACAGCGAATAATATTCATTATTCATTATGGATAATAAATATATCACTCCGTGCTTGAGATACATTGTGTGGAAGTAAGTTTTCCATTTTTTTTTTCAAAATTGGTCATGGTTTCTTTCGCTACTAATCTCGGACGCGAGTGTGACGTAAAGATGTTTTTCGGTAATTCCCTGGTTACGATGATGCATGGGCTGGAGCAAGAAAAGCAGTTACATCAGAGATATTCCCGGTGTCCGTTCAATCATCCTCAATTAGCCGACCGGGTAAGTTGCTGATAATTACCTTACCGGTCGAGAAGGCAGAAAACTGACCACGTTGCCAAACATAAGTATGTTTCCTAAAGAATGCATTGTATCTTTACAATTGTGATCGCACTTTCAGATGCTCGTATCATTTCTGAGATTAAATTATGCTGTAATAAGGCTTTAGTTACCTAACATAATTGATAAGATGTAAGAGATGATTGATAAGATGTAAGATGTCAAATATCACTCTCATATAATTTAATAGTGAACGAAATATGGTTTTAAATTAAGTTATAAAGATTGTACATTAATTTGCAGTTTTTATAAATACATTTTTATAATATTTTCTAAGTCTATACTTTGTTCATCTCTATAATTTCTTTCGTTGCCTTTTTTCTGTCTTTCCAGTAACAGTTGGAGTCTATGTGATGGCAGGGTAGTAATATGGTCGACAAAAATATATTTTAATTAAAATTTTACAAATATTTGAAACAACTATTAATTAAAAAAGAATCGCTAGTTTTATTGGGATTACTTGCATGAAACAATTACTTTTACCCTTGTCAGTAGCTTTAAACTTTGAGTATTACCTATATTGAATGGTTAAGTATATGTTATCTTTTTTAAATGGTTATCCATAACCCTTTAATATATAGAGGATGGACAATATACCATGAACACCAATAACATACACAATGTTTTTTTTAGTAAAGTATTGAGCCACTACTTTTAAAATAGCTGCAGTTCTTCGGGGAATAACATCTGGATAGTTTCCAACGGAAATATGGCTTCAAAGTGCATGCTGTTGGAGATGGAAATGTACTCCTCACTCTTTGCTTTCAAACTCCCAATGGTGGTTTAATTATGTTGAGGTCTGACGATTGTGCTGGCCAGTGAAGATGTTTGATGACATTATGATGCTCCCAAACCAAGATTGATTTTTTTCTGTGTATATGGGCATATCATCATTTTTAAATATAGCAGTGTTAGTTATTCTCAGAGCTTCACCAATGGGGATATCGAGATATTCATTCGCCGTAATTCGGTCAGTAAAGTGAATTGAACCTCCACCATTCTTGATCGTAGGATACCAGGCAGTCCGGATCGTAGGCTCCTTCTGATAATGTAAACGATCATTTATCGGACCGTCCTACAGTACTCTAATTATCTATGTAATAATAACTATATTAAGTGTTCAGGTTTTACGAGCGTTGCATCTTTCGAAGCTTAGCGTTCATCACACTAGAATATGTAATTGTAACAAAATAATTAATAATGCACAATACAAGTGTAGGATTTTGATGAACATTTAAAATTATATTACTTTAATTGGTCAATTATTAAGCACTTTTCAAATTAAGCGCAGATGAAATTAATTATGTAATATATTAATTATAATAATGCCTCATTAAAATTATAATTTTTAATTCTGTATCTTATTTTATTTACAACAACTTGTCATTATATTTAAATATATTATTATCATTAAAAAAAATCATATTTCCAATAAAATAATAAATTCCATGATGTGCGAGAAATTATCTTTTATATATATTTATGTACGCTGTTGACAGAATAATATCAGTTATCGTATGTCGTTCAAGAAAAGGCGTGAAAGTTGTTTATACAGCGTGCTAGGAATAAGAGTATAATCGGCAACAATGAGCGTCCATCCAGCGTCTTGCTTGACGAGCTAAAGTAATGGATCCATCATCCCAGCGGACAGCAGAGCCACAACATCTCGTCCGAATTAGCGGATTAGCAGGCCGCTTTGTCATCCCGAACTGGCCGCAATAATTGATATATGGTCATTAACGATTACCTCCTGGCGTCGCCTTTCCTCATATTGAGGAAATTGCCACGGGAATCTCTTAGGAGATTTTTTTTCTTCAATAAATATTTTACCGTGTGCCGAAATGTCTAATATTTTCTCTAATGGATTACTTCATTGCTATGAGGCATACTGTTGTCGGAGAAATATTTTTCTAATGTTTTCTAAAATATCATAGATACTTAATAGGGTATAATGTTGTATCATTTTATATAAATAATATAAATAAGTTAGGACTAAACCCATAACTTGAAGGACATGTTAATACTACTAGTAAGGTGCGGTAATAAAATTATATCGATGAAATTTCAAAGAGCCCGCAAAGAAACACCACCCCTTCACTTTATGGAGGAACCTATTAGTTGTGAAAAGCGTGCCGTTGTAGTTTTGAATGCGTTTTGTTATACTTTCGTCTATATCTACATAACCTTACTTTGAACAATTTCTTAAACTCAACTGAGTTGGAAAATATTATTGAATACTTTTAGACCATTTAACGACAATTCTATTGGTTGTGTACGAGCGCAAAACGAACAACAAATTCCCCAAGTAATCTAATGTTCGTTGATGATAAATCGAGCATTCTTCATGATACATTACAGAGCGAAGCGAAGCACATTGAGAATAAATTAGGAAAATGCCAAAGTGCCAATACTTGGAGTCACTAATACACGCAAAGAAAGTGGTATCCACGTCTCGTTATTGTGTCGAAGTTGAATCGTCTAAGTGACCGGAGCTCTTCGAAGAGATTAAATATTACAACCATGTCAAAAAACCACTTATTTTGATAATTGTTCTGTATATAATTTGATAATGCTCCGAAACATGCAGTCCAACAAATCCAACAAATTATGTAGAATTATCTGGCTAATTCCATGTTTTGAATGGTGCCTCTTCCATTCAATTCTGTAGTACAAATTTCAACATATTTCTTGACAAATAGACATTCCCACTGAGCGCCCACTATGAATTGATTATTCTGTTTAAGTTAAAAATACAATAAAATTACGACAAGAGTACTTTCTCGCCTCGCTCTCTTCGTTTCGGTCTCCAATAATTTCAATCTACTGAGGTAATTCTACCAAACCCAATAGATCAATAAATATTTTTGTCGTGGATTATTTATGCAACCTTTATCGTTAATTATAAGTCTGGTTTATATAAAGTCGCGACTATCATTTGTCTTATCATGATCTTAGTAATTAATCAATCTAATTCGTTTATCTTATAAATGATGGTCTTTATGAACTTATCCTCTATATAGCTTACAGAAAGCTAGACAAATTCCACAAGAACTATCAAAGAAAGGTATAAAATTAATATTATTTATGTTTAATGCAATAACGAAATAATGAATTTGGAAAATGGCTGAAAAATCATTATGCAGGATTATAAGTTAATTACTCATAATGTCGAAAGTTGTCCATCAATAATTGGAAATAGATATGTTACTCTAGAATATCAATTTGAGCTTTGAAATAACGATAGATATAGAACAAATACATAAACTGGTAAATAAATACCAAAAAGATATTGCTCGGCTAACATACATTCATGAAAACATCTTAGACTCTTGATAAAATCTAGCACAAGCAGGTTAAATTGAAGGAATTTCTCTATTCTTACTAATAACAAGTAAACTACATCGAATCTATTTAGGATATCTGCCTTCTGCTGAGAGTTCTAGTGACCTACCAACTAAAAAAAAACTACCATCGCTATATATTCAGACGACAAAACATCTCACGAAATTCCACTAAAAGAGTCCAAAAAAATTGTCTAAATAAAATATAAGTGTAGCTGAGTGAAATTCTCTGTTAATGTTAGGTACTTTGGAAGGTTCTCAATGCACCCCAATGTACTTGGCAATTAGACAAATGTGTTTATTAACAGAGGATTATCGGACTGACATAGATTTAGATTAGCATAATTTACACAGGACATCATATACTGAATATCGCGTATGTAATAATTATTACAAAAATACATAATGCCGACTTAATAGAATGTTGAATCACTAAGAGGTTATAAACAGTAACAAATATCGCTAAATACTCATGTAATCACTTTTGTGGCTGATTTCTAGACCTTAACCAGCTCCAGAGCTAAAGTACTGAGTTAATACCACAAGCGATGGTAAGTTCAAGTACCAATGTTTGAAAAAAACACCAAACATATAGAACCACCATAAATTTATTAAACTATAATAATATGACATAAAAATTATCGTTAAAATAAGAAAATAATTGCCAATGTACTTAATTCAAAATATTATCATTATTTTTAATTTTAAACGATTTCAATAATTGTTTTAATCAATTAGGGTAAATTTACTTTACGTCAATTCGCTATCTTATTGGAGGAACATATCCAAAACCCTTTACTCTCGACTCCTTAAACTAAACGAAATTATTAAACCTCACTTATCTCAAATTCAATCAGCTCATTTGCTATTTTATAATTAAAAGATACGCACTAAATTCCACCTGTTTATCTCGAGATATTCCATACGCGTAACATACGAATAAAGTCCATTCGAACACGGCTTCTGTCGTTCTCCGTGCCCCCTCCAGACCAGCCAATTTTATATAATATTATAAATTTAATCGAGATACGATATGGTAGTCTTATTTACTCGAAAGCCATACAGACTGGTTGTTCGCGTACAAAAGGTTCGGATCGATGTAAGGAGCCATTATCAGGACGTCACCCTCTCTCACTGCCAATGATGCAAAACAAGACTGATATCACGCTGCTGAATCGGATTTGAAGCTCAATCGTTCGAATTTTAAATTCTCTGGAATATAAATGTGAAAGAAAAATCGTTTAAGGACTTGTTAATAATTAACCATAAGGCACCTTTATATTTGTCATTATATGTTCATAGGCATTAATTAAGTTGTCTTAATTTGGTATTTCTATTCTAATGGTTCTAAATTTTTTTTATCACATTGTATGTTATGATTTGAATGATTTGTTGTAATTTTTTCGTACATTTTATCTGGACTGAATCAAACTGCTTAACGTAGACTCGGAACGACAGTTTTCGACATTAGGCCTATCAACTGATGAATCAAGATCGTCTTAGACAGTCTGATTGATTATTGAATCACAAATACAACTACAAATAATCATAGATACATTTTACATACATACTTATCTATTACAATTACGAAACCGGCTTTTTGACCGTTTTAACTAACTATTTATTTAAAAGGAGTGAAAATCTGTATATACAAAATTCTCCAAACCTCATTTTATTGTCAAACTTTATATAGTGTAATGAACATGTCGAAGACATCATACATCTCACCGCACCGCAGAACCATATGACTTGAAAATTAATTAGAAAAATCGAAGCCCTGACAGAAACCTGCTAAATCTCAATGAGACCCAATTGGAACAAGTGCAGGAGATCAACAATAACAACACCATGGAGGAACAGAAGTATTATAATCAAGTCTACAATCCACCTTTTTCTAACGATTATCTTACCAATTCTTCTGTATGGCTGTCTATTGTGTTACACTCTGACATATGTAAGCTTGGGGACTTTAAAAGGCGATGCCTACGGCCATTTCTGTATCATATTTCTCTCTGAGATCATATTAAAAGTGAAGTCATTAAGATACCACGACCAGAGTACAGTTGAGGAACAAATACAGAGACGCAGATTGCAATGGTTTGGATACGTCTGTCGAATGAAAAGTGAACGAATTCGGGGGGAAAAGACATAGATCAAGATAATTACCACTTTGTCCATATGATATTGATAATTGCCAACTTTGTCGAAATTTAGTGAACAATATCTAAAGTTCTACAGCACCAACAGCAGCATTTTGGTTGAGAAGTAGACACTATGGATTGATGATAAAGTCATCATAAATTTTTTTTAAATTTCGTCAAATTTATCACTGAAAAATCAATAATTACTAAAATGTTCATTACATTTATGAAATAGTCACAGCAGAATATGTATCTAAGTGAGTAAATATGACTAATTTTGAGCCCAAAAAACGTCGTTTCTGGGAAGTGTTGCTTTTTACTTTTAGAACTAAATCCTCTAGGGAAGAAAAAAAGGTTTTTCCACAGCTACTGGAAACCAACTGTGGATACGCTATCACAACTGACGCGAAGGTTTTATTATTTATACAATAGCGCCAACTCAGCCTAATGTATTGTGAGTTGATAGAAACTAATTACTGAAACCATTACTGGTGATCTCAGCTTATGCAATTGAACCTAGTATTAAAATAAAAGAACTGCTACATCAAAAGAAAGACATAACAAAATAACATTGTTACATGAAAATGCCCATCCATATGTGCCTCAAAAGGTTAAAACTTAGTTTGAAAAGCTAAAATGGGACTTTCTACTCCATCGACCGCATCCTTCATATGTTGCTGTCACTGTTACATGGTCTTGTTGGACAACAGCTTCGATTTTCGAAGATTTGGTCCTTTTTGGGCCGATTCTTGGATCGCCTCCAAAGAAAACAAAGTTTATCAACACAGAATTCATATATGTTACCCTGAAGGTAGGCCCGGTTGTGGACAATGATGAACTTTATTGGAATATGATGAATTTATTCCTGGAATAAATATGTAAGAGGTTTCGGATAATAAAACTCTAAAATTTTATAAAATATATTTTTTCTAATTTGCGCTTCTAATTATAAGTACTCCATATTCACCCTTCGTCCTTTATCACTTGTTTCGAACAATTCAATACTGCCATTTAGTTAAGGAATAATTCCATCCTTATGAAATTCCCGAAAATATATAAACTTTTGGATAACAGATCATGACGTCTATCAAATATACGTAGCTCTTTATGGTTAGAGTGAGATTTTCCTAAATTTTTGGAAAAATATTAAAATTTTAGTTTCAACGGTTTAAAGATGTCAAAAAATGATGGCAAAAAAGATCGAAGATCCAAAAAAACTTTCAGACAGCTTAGAAAGTCATGGATCAACTATTTCCTGGTACTCAAATGCGTGATTGCAAGCGATGGTAAAGATCTAAAAGGAGAGAAATGTTTATTCCTCGAATTGATTCAAATTACCATTTCGGACCGTTTCAACATAGCGGTTTCGTTGTTTCAAAACAAAACAAGAACATTTTTCTATAACGTATTGTAGCTGGCGATCAAAAGTGGACTATCTCAAGCCCAAAGAGCACTGGATTAGCTAGTGGGAGCCATCCACGTTGACATCTAGCGGAATATTGACGTCCATAAAGTCTTGCTGTGCTTACAGTGGGATCATCTAGGTACAATTACTACGAAATGCTAAAACTAAATGAAGCTAGTGTTACACGTGTCTACCGACGTCAGCTAAACAAATTTGATTTCGTATTGTTGCAAAAATACCTACATAAGCGAGGAACAGACGCAAACGCTCATCTATGTTGCATGGCTTGGTTAACACCCAAATTTGCAATACTGAAACCAAAATCCTTCTTTTGACATAGTGTCTCAGAAAGATAAAAAAAGTAGTAGTAGAAAATGTCGGAAAATACTTCTTTTAATATACATTGTACCAATCTTTCTTAATAAACATCTGATCACTCTATAAATGAACAAAAAATATATACGCAAGCACCTAATAGATAGTTTTTTTTGTTTTCAAGAGTAACTCATACTTTAATTCATCTGTCAATATTAATCATTTGCGCTGTCAATATAAATATGATAAAAAGCTGAATAAAAAAATATATTTGTATAAAAATGTAGATATACGCCATTGTTTATCCTACCGCTTTTTTGTAAAACAACCAATAAAGTGGAACGAAAAAGTGTCTGATCTGACATCTATCGGATAACATAACCTCTAACCCTCCATGTTCGACGGTTTTGCTATTCAGAACGAGCGCCGTTTTTCTCCGTCCTGAACGGCAGCTGCCGACCATAAAGCACTCTGCCTTGACTAGGAAAGAAAGGCGCGTCGGTCCCCGGGACTTACGCGCTGGATTATGTTCGGTTCCTGTCCATAAGTCATATTAAGACTACACAAAACTCGCCATAAATATGTCAAATGCGCGGAGGGCGATGGCAGGCAGCCATCATGCTACCGACGCTGCCAAATCTCCGACCACGTTGCCGTGTCGGAGTACTTTAACTGATCGTTTCCTAATCGTGACAGTAGAGTTTAAATTGAGATTAACCCACCAACGGAAATAACTCTAATTCCCGATAATGCCTTTGAAATTGGGCGAAAGGGATATAAAAACGTTTTAAACTTTTGTCTAGTTTTATATTATTCTTTTGACAATGCATTCTTTGAAGTTTTATATAGTTTTTATTATCTAAAATGATTATATATAAACGTTCATATATACAAAAATATACAAAATTCCCCGAGTTTAGCACAATAAAAAGATTAATATCTATTCTTAATCATTCCGAATAATTCAGATTAAAGGGTAGATTATTTTTTCACAACCATCTGAATAATTAAAGGGTGATCTAAATTATTTTCACTATCAATATTATATAGTTTTTATAAACGTTCCTACCTGAAATACTGATAGGATAAAAAATAGTAAGATTTTTGAAATAATAAGGGGTTATTCAAAGTAATCGTCTTGCATCATCAGATCAGAATCCAATTCAGTTATAAATATAGATTTCTGAAGTGAAATGGAGTTAAAATGATGTAATTGAAAACTTTTTTTTGAGTTTATAATATGAAACAGCTAGAAATCCAACGGAATTAAAGCAGGTGAATAGGGTGTATCAATAATTTTTAATAAAACTTAAAAAAAACCAACACTGTAGAGTAAAATGGCAAAGAGTTATCAAGTAAGAATTTCGCTTAATCACTCAATCATTTGCAGTAATTCACTTATTAAATTATGTTTACAATTAATTAATATTAGTACCCAAACAAATTTTATAGATTATATCAAATTTACCACATAATAATAGTAATTTTTAGATAACTCTAGGTACTTACTATTATAAAAGAACTGTTATAGTTTGAGATTTTTTTAAATAAATACAAGGCTTATTATGGAATTTTTCATACAATAGTGTTACTCAAAGTATTGGAATAATGACAGTAAACAACAATGACAAATATATATATATATATATATATATATATATATATATATATATATATATTTATTTATATAATGAAAACGGATTAATTAATTTATGAAAATGAGCTACCTAGATGATCAAAGAAAGAAATTCCATTGGCCTGGAAAATATATCGGTTTGTTGAAAAAAATATCGTTTTTGATACCTTCTATATTCGGAACAATATATAAATATATATTTATCGATATTTTTTCAACAATCCTACCTTTATCTGCATTTGTATACGACTGCAGATCCCACCATGATAAGTTGAACATCAATGAAAGCGAATTATGCCAGTGATACAAAAGAAATATCAGAGAATGAAATATTGATACATTCCTATGTTGTTTTTAGACCATAACCAGAGCAGAGGAAGAGGCCCTTGATCTGGAAAATATATCAGCTTGTTAAAAAAGTTGTTAAACTTTTGATAGATTTTCTACATTCCGAAGTATATGAATATATATATTTTTATCAGTATTATTTCAGTTTGGTCGTTTTATATGCGTTTGTATAAAATTACGCACCACATAAATGGTTTTGATGTTTTCGCATCTAATTTCATTGTTCACTAAATGTATACTGACGTCTTAAGATGCTGGTGAACGTTTTGGCGCGAATATGATTCTCGAAATACCAAAAAGCTTTTTTCCCTTAAACGCTTTATTTACTACAGAAATAAAAAATAATGAGAAATATTTAAGAAATTGTAAATGTATTTGGTTTTTCAAAATCATCCCAATTGTTATAATATATATCATTGTTTTTGATGATCGACTGAAACATAATTGTGGTGGCTTTGCTCAATCTAAGCTTGTACTTTCTTATCTTTTAACTTTTTTTCGACAGTATATAATAATGTATGTTATAGAGTATATACTCTGTAAGACCAATGAGTCAATAACTTTTGACTAAACGTAAAATACAAAAATTGTTAAGCCAGGAAAATATATCAATGCTGTCATGGTGTGTTGTATTCTATTATTATCTTGTGTCGTAATATGACGTCTTTGAAACATTGAATACATTCCATTGCCATTACTATAAACTAATAGTAATAAATTATTTAAATGTAACAATAGAAACAAATACAAAAATACGAATTGAATAAATATTTGAAAACATTTTAAATAGAAAGTAGAAAACGTTCAATTCGTGTAACACAGCCGAATAAAAATATTTTCAAAATAACAAGGGAGATAAAGGGGATATTTTGAAGCCAATTAACTATTTTAATTCAATCGGATGAGGTTCTAATTAATATTCATGAATGAAATTTATATAGAGAAATAGCTTACCGGTGCACTTAAAAGGAAAAATATTTGTTTAACAAATCAGCTGAAATAAACATCCTGAAATATAGTCATTAACAAAAAAGGGTGCATTGTTTTAACCAACACTTATCAAGGGGGTGAAACAACGATGGCTGAAAAATAAATATGCTCAGCGGCGGTGCATATTAAGCTTGTGAAAAAACGACTATATAATTTGATGATTTTCTAAACAAAATATTTTCTTTTTGAAAATTATTTTAATGACTTTTTCTAATTATAAATTTACAGTATTAATTTGAGTACAATAAATTGAATATACTTTACTAAACCAAATACGTACCATTGTTTTTAATGATAATAAATATTGATTATAAAACCGTTTCGATTTAGAAGGCCTATATTTAAGACTTTTTTCTATTAACAAAATTGCTTATTCGTTAATTTTCCATTAGATTTCACCATGATTACTCAGTTACACATAGGTTAATTATCTTCAAAAGCTTCACTTGTTGTTTCCATAATTGGTTAATCTGATTATACATATTTAGTATGATCCGGACCAAAAACATTTGAGATCATGATATTTATGTTACGCACAAACGTGCATATAAAACTTCTCTCTCATATTTAACTTAGAAAAAGTGCCTTAATTGGATCTACAGATATATACTTCATTTAATTCCATTATTAAAAACATTATAAGTTCAATACAGATAACAATAGACTATAAAAACTTCGTTAATGAGAAAATAAGAGCTAACACCGAACAAATTTCCTTCATACTAAACAGAGAAATTTCAGTATTAGATGATTTATCAGATATGCCAATTCTCTATGGTAATTCAAAGAGCAATTTTCATATATACGGTATGAATTTCAGTTTTTTCTAAATTTCAAATCAACTTAAAGTTGTTTTGAGTAATTTCAATTCTTAACTACTCTGCATTTGATAATTTTGACTATATCGTTATTATTACATGCATTTTCTGGTATAATCTAATACTAAATTTACATTATTTCTTATATTATAGCTTCATACTGTAATACAAAAATAACATAAAATTAAAATGAAAATAGAATATATATCTGTATAAATGGCTTACCATTAAACACATGTACTAATATTCTTTTTCAAATTTATTAATATATTATTACTAGTCGTTGCCGACTAACTTATAATTTGTCTCGATAGTGACTTAAAACTAGGTACTTATTATTATTATTAGGTATGTTAACGCAGTGTTTTTACCAGTTAATGTACTTCACTATGCAACTATATATGATCACATTGTTTGGTCCTCTTGAGTGTTAATCTTCAGTCAGTGTTCGTTAATAATCGTTCAGTGTTGTCCAAGAGTCCTTCAGTACATACTGTAGAGCATAGGGAGTAGAATCTTCGCTTATCTCTTATTGTGAGTATTGTAACATATAACAGATCCTTTATGACACTTGGAATACGAAGGTCTCGGTGTTAGTAATTGTTGCCGTAGTATGTAAATGAATCCACAATATCTCTTAGGACTTTATTCTGAAATATTTGTATTATTTTGATATTATGAATCTGAATTATGCAAACCTATATAGGTTTTAGAATCAGCTTATACAACAACTTATAATGCCTTAATAATTTTTACTAATAAATAATGTGTTGTGTTTTATATGTCATCAAATATATAATAATTAAGACCATATCATTAAAACTAATAAATTAAAATAAATAAATATATTTATAACACATTCATTTATATAACACATTCATTATTTTTCAAAATTTCTACATAAACAAGTCAATTTTAATTGTGTTTGAGAATAACTGTGGTTTTAGTAGACAGTAGAAAATAATATATTTTATAGCTAATTGCATGAAATGAGTATGTCCAACAGAAACCCACAATATAGGCAATTGTTTATAGCTTAGAACTTGATAATAACAGTTGTAAAATTTTACAACTGCTACTATCCACTGAACCTGAATTTATAAAACTCATTGGATAAGAGATAACTGTCGAAATAAAATTGTATGTTATCACTGAATGATGTCGTCATGGAACATCAGTCAAACGCAGAACACTTGAATAGTGAATTTCTATCTTCTAATTATTATTTCTTCCGATCACTGAGACAGATTCAATTGAATTGGAATTAAATGGAATTTAGCCTTTATGAGGATAGTTAAAAAATAAGGGAATACTAAACCATTTGTTTGCGACGATTTCGAATACTGTCAAAGTTAAAGTCAAAGTTTAAAAATAACAAAGCTGTATACGATATTTCAGAATCCCCAAAAAATACCTTCAAATACCTTCTGAACTAACCAAAGCACTAAATAAGATTTATTGTATTTTCTCCTATAGATTTAATTCATTGGTACTGTAAATATTGATATATTATCATTATATCATTATATATTAATGTATCTTTCAAGAAGAATTGTTAAGTTAGTTGTAGAGCCGCCACTGAGTGCTCCTGTGGCCGAACGGACCCATTAAGGTGCGTAATGGTCTGCCGCGTAAGACATGGCGCGCAGAAATGCATCGATTAGACATAACAGCGTCCCGAGACAGACTCACCCGTGATACGAGGGACGTGAGAGGGGTGAGGATGGGGGAGGTCGACGACGACCCTTTTGTCGAGGGGACGCTGTCCCGAACCGACTTTAATCAGTTCACATTTGAGTTTTTTTTTGTTTAAAGAAAATTTGCAGATTATTTTTCTCGCTTCTCCGTCCGTTCCTTATTTAGGCCATTTGCATTCATTCCGAACCATTAGATCGTGCAGTTTATTTGTCTAATATGACGGTATGGTTTAAAACTATATAATTAATTATAGTAATAAAAATATAAATTAAGGTATAGTTAAAAATCGACTTTTTTAGTATTAACATAACCAAAATTGTTTCCTTTTTTACAAAGTCAATTGTTAATTTATTATTTGTTATTAAAATTGATATATCAGTGAATTTTTGTGTAAACAATGATCCCACAATTATTGAATTCTTTACAGAACAATGGTTTAAGTGTTATATACCAATTTGATAAATGTGTATGTAATTCCTTCAAATATAATGTTTATGGGTGAACAAAATGAACCATAAAGATTATCACCGTGAACTAAGTTTAAAAACATCATCAGAGTCAAAAATGGCGACAAAAACACAAGGTTTGAATAAATAAAGGTATACCTTAGACATTCAGGGAAATTTTGGGCTACAGAAAATTTGTTTGCACAATAGGTGTCACATTTGCTAACAATGGAATAAAAACACACTTGAATACTACTTTGTTTATTAACATGGATACTGTGTGATGATCCTGAATTAAAATAAGAAGCCGAAGAACGTTGCGGAACTTATATTTTGGCTCCTAAACTACTTGATTTATAGATGTTAGCCAAGGAAATGTTAAAATAAGTCTTTCAGAATCCAACTGGAATTTTACTTATCGATTCCTCCAATCTCGTGAAACAAAAAGAAGTCAAATAACTGTTGATTATTTCTGACCAACTGGATGGAAATTTGCCCATTTACGGGAAAACAATGTATCAATATAAGACCGGTATTTACAGATCTCGAAAGACGAAGTTTCACAACAAAAAGATTTACTAACACTCTAAAAATTTTTCTGTGGGACCCATTTTCACCAAATGAGTAGATTTTTCGAAATAGTAGACAACGGGAAACGGCATTTTCGTTTCATTTATGCGAAATTATTGGACACCCTAGTAGTATACCAAATGCTATTTTATAATTAAATACAATTTCATTCGAATAGTTGGCTAGAAATATCAGATTTATATTGAAAAAAATAGTCAAAAACTTTTTCTGTAAGAGAATTAACTCATTGTTTTTAATATGTTTACACTTCTTATACAGATATCTTTTCTCTATGATTTTAATAAAATCTTACATAATTATAGATGATCGAAGTATTTTTTCAAAATATAAATAAATAAGAAATTTAAGGACTAAAACTCCATTCATATTTGAAATTACAAAGTTTTGTTCAATGCCATATACAGATCAACAAACTCTTTAATAACTTTATTTATTATGACAATTAGTGTTATTAAAGATGGCAAAACTATGATTAATATTACTAGGAACCCACCATACTTCCATAAATTGATTAATGGGGTAAACATACCCATTACATACCAGTTATAATTGTCAATCACATTTATAACACATCACTATTTGGGTCTCTAGTGCCATTCGAACATTTTAAAGTTAAACTTTCACTAAAAATCCTTTCCATAACGTATCTTCGAACGGGTCAGGATATTCTATCCATTTATTCTTTTTTTTTTTTTTCACTTTCACGACAGATCTACACAGCGCTCTAAACTATAGACGCTCTCTTATTTTTCATCTCACCTCGAAAGTAATTTCATATAAAATCGTGGACAGATTATCTTCTTTTTAAATTTCTTAAAAACTCCAGCTCTCTGCGAAACTTTGTTTCCAAAAGTATTTTGTGTGCTTTTTATATTCTCTGAATCTGTATCAATTTTTGGGTTGTATCAACAGCATTTATATGATGGAGTTTAAAGTGTGCAATCATAATTATTTTCTATCAATTTTCACTTCGCAGGCAATTATTTTTTTCATTAAAATCACTGTAATTTGTAAATTAATAGTTGGAATAATCTTTTATTTTGATATATATGGTTAAAAATACAAAACGATAGAGAAATCGTATGAAGATATCAACAATGATGACTGAATAATACATTATTTTTACTAAAAAAAATTATTTTTAAATAGACAGCATTGCTATAATTGATTTAAAAATATCGTCAATATCCTCTTTTATGAAACCAATATATCTAAGTACTTAGTAATTGAAAAGTTGACAGATATACTCTGTATCAGACATAAACAAATATCGAATTAAACTATAGGTCAAAGGATTTTCTGTACATATTTTATGTTAAGGTAAAAAATGACAACATATCGAAATATATCATATAATAACTTGGCATATCGTTACTAAAACTAGACTAAAGGAAATAAATATTAATTTAGATTTCGGTCCCAATTAACCCACCATGACAAACAACAAAATTAATTCATTCAAAGTATAAATTAAATATATGCCTAGAACCATAGAAAAAAAATCCATGATATAATTAAAAATGATCGCACAATAATTACTAGAGCTTTTTTAAATAAATTGAATGCTTTATTTATTATTGAACGGAAATATTTTTTAACAAAAAATCGAGAGAGTAATCGAAATATTACCTACTATTGCCATAAAAACAGTCAAAAGTATTTTAATATTTATCATCCACAATTTTAATCTTTTTACCCTATTACTTTTAACAATCTTGAAAAATATCGTTCCTAAATCCTGCTATATTAATATAATAATGTAGTAAATAGTAACAAAATCAGTTGGACCGAAAATAGCGAATGAAAACAGTCGACTGAAACAGTCACTGGTAAAAAGTAGTAAAATCAGTCGAAACAAAAATAGCGACTTAAACAGTCGATAGTAATAAAAAGTAGTCAATTACTAAATAGTCGATAGTTCCCAACGCTAATTAAGACGTAACTTATCAAATATGAATCGCATGGTAACTCACTTGGGATAGGAAACAATGTATCTCTTATTCTACAACAAATAATCATGTTTATGTAACCATGCTTTCGCTCAATTCGGCCATTATCTAGCTTTGTATCAGGTCATCAATAAAATGTGTAAATATTGCCCACATGTGTTGACACGCCTAATGCAAAACATACCATAGAAACACGTAAACTAATATTTACCTTTTGACATTCGCATAAAACGATGTGAGAAACAGTTCAATGCGCAACAAAAGTAATAAATAATGTCTGAATCAAATGGTATATGTTTTGACTATCGATGAATTATGTAAAAGATATAACTTAGTTTTTTTCAACATACTTAGTTTAACACAATCGATTTCAATGCTATAAAAATATATTTATTACTAAAGGTATGAAATAGCTTTGCAATATTTATCTAATATTATAATATGTACTTTTTATTATAATTAATATATGTATTTTGTTAACAAAAAAAATCATTTCAGTAAAAAGTATTATAAAATACATATTATTATAAACTGATAATATTATCAGTAAAATGGAATGTTTTCTAACTTATTCATTCAGTTCACTAGTTTATTTTCTTTTAGTGATATTATTTTAGATCAATAATAATATCAAGTAGAAAATAAATTCATTCATAATTTTTTCTAGTTTTATTATCGTAAATCATAGAAGTTGCAGAATCTGGAAAGTTATGTGAAGTTTATTTTACTTAATTATGCCTGTGTCACCAGAGTAATTCTATTTTGTACATTTTTATGCAAAACTGATCAAACTAAATGTCATTATTATTTACTTTATTTATTTATTTACCTAGATTTAACTTTATTGTTACACTTCATTTTTTGACTGAGATGATATCTTCACATTACAAATTCCAATTCCAATTGTCGTAACTACTACTAATTACATATTCTATGATTCAGACAATTATTTATAACTATAACATATTTTATTAACAGTAGCCATAACTAAAATAAGTAACAGATCAATTGAAAAGTCCCCGGCCTGACACATAGATGGCGCTACTAGAATTAAATCCATATGTTTTTTAGTTAGCCCTAATCCTCAAAAGATGCGTATATAAATTTAACAGCTGTCGGATCATTAGTTTGTGAATTATAGCATATTGAGTGAAGCAACTTTTGTTATTGTGAAAAAAAAATGGATAAAATGGAATTTCGCGTGTTTATAAAATATTGGAAAAAATACAGTTGACGCAAAAACTTGGCTTGATGCCGAGTTTCTGGATACGGCCCCAGGAAAATTGACCATTAATAATTGGTATGCTAAGACGTGGTGAAATGAGCACCGAAGACGGTGAACGCAGTGGACGCCCAAAAGAGGTTGTTACCGACGAAAACATCCATAAAATGATTGAATGACCATAAATTGAAATTGAATGAAATAGCTCTAAAGATATCAATTGAACGGGTACATCATATCATTCACGAATATTTTAGTATAAGAAAGCTCTGTGCAAAGTGGCTGCCGCGCAATCTCAATTTTGACCAAAAACAACGACGAGTTGATGATTCAGAGCAGTTTTTGAAAATGATCAATCGTAATAAACCCGAGTTTTTGCGTTGATATGTGACAATGGATGAAACATGGCTCGATAATTTCACTCGGAAGTCCAATCGACGGTCATCCCAGTGGACTGCACACGATGAACCCGCTTCAAAGTGTGAGAAAACGCAACAGTCGGCTGGCAAGGTTATGACGTCTGTATTTTGGGATGCGCATGGAATAATTTTCATTAACTATCTTGAAAAAGGAAGGACTAAAAAGATGGCAAAAATCAATGAATTTCATTTCGAATTGCTTCCTCAACCACCGTATTCTCCAGATCTGGCCCCCAGCGACTATTTCCTGTTCTCAGATCTTAAAAGAATGCTCGGTGGGAAGAAATTTTCGTCGAATGAAGAGACGATCGCCAAAACTGAGGCCTGAAACTGAAGCAAGAAACAAATCGTACTACAAAAATGGTATCGAAAAGCTGAAGGGTCGTTATAATCAGTGTATCACCCTTGAAGGGAATTATGTTGAATATAAAAAACTAATTTTGCCAAAAAAATGTGTTTTACTATGGTAGGCCGGAGACTTCTCAATTGATCTGCTACATAACAAAAGCACTTTTCTCTTTCTTTTTATATTAAAGTATCGCATATATTACTTTATTCAAAATTAATAAACATTTTAATTTCATATAAACTATATTCACCAAGACATTACTAAATATTAGCGTCATTATACAACTTCTTTATGAATAAATGTCACTCTGAATCAGCTGATTTATCAATAACGATGTCATTTATCTGCCTGGCCAAAGAATTGTTAATTATATGCGCTTTAGTAACAGTAAGTCAAAACTAACACAGCTAGATCAAATTCTAATGAAATATTACCATATGAATATATACTTTTTCTCAATTAAAAATTATTAATATATCATTTAATTGACATGTAATCATTTCGAAATTGACATCAACAAAATTTAAATATCATTCTCAATATATGCTGTGAACTTTCTGTTGTGAGTATTCTGTGAACATTTGCTATGAGAAATAGATCATTTTACTCTTGTACCAATGATTATAGTTTGTAGGGACCCTTTGAACTATTTCCCTTAAAACAAAATAATCAAATTTTACCAATTCGGCTTTTAATGCTAATTACTATAACAATGAGTTTTAAAAATATAATAAATAGTGATCATACAAAATGAAAATTATTATTATTATCTTGTAAAGTTTACTGATATGTAATTTTTAATTGTATATTTATAGATTTAATTTAATTTTATAATTAAAATATATTAATACAATTTTCCAAATATATTAAAATTGTTTGTAAAAAAAGGTCACAAAAATTAAGTAGATTCCCAGCATCAAATTCGAAAAAAAAAGAACTTCTAGTAGAATGTGAAAATTATCGATAATTAACATCTTTACCGCTTAGTAACAATTTTAATAAGGATATAAAAACAGATCTTTAATGTCCATTTTATTTTGGCTGTTTCCTGCTATCAACCAAGTTTTTTGATGAAATTTCCCGTACATTTATAGGTTCCGTTATGATTATATCAATTTCCGTCCAGTCCATGCAAATCCAACTCTGGAAATATCACATATAGAGTCCGACTAAATAGCGGTAAAGGGGGTAAAATGGGGCCGTAGAGGGAGTCGTGGAGGCGCTTTTGCATCCGCGGCGATAAGGGCCGAAGAGTGGACAGCGAGAGGTCTAAGGTATAGCCAGTGACAGGGATGGCATCATAAATTTGGTCGATAACGCAGATAAAAGGCTGTAAATTTTCGAATATCTTTTATGTTTGTGTGGGCCGTTAAAGTATATTGAAAGGAGAAGGCCGGGAAGTGGAACCAATGAAATATGGAGTCTGCGTTCTACGGGGACCATCGAAAAGATATCCTCTGTATTGCTCCGGTCTTGTTTCTCCAGTTCGAATAAATCAGACTTATTGCTGAATATGATTTGTGGTGAAAGTTCATTCCGTTATTATTATCAGGCCTCCATTATATAAATCACCGAATTCCAAATCTATTTTCGTTATATATTACATATTTGAAACAACAGATTAATACTTTATTTATTCAACCGTGTTGTACAAAAATTACTTTTATCCACAATCCACAGACTGAATAAATATGTCTAAATAATTTATCATTTTATCGTCACTGTCAAAATTGATAAAAATCTTTAAATTCAATAAATATTTATTTGATATCATTATAAAGAAAACTGTTTGTCCCTTAACAACAGGAAGCACCATATGAAAAATAATTGATTTTTATTAAAAGCAATTTTTGTAAACTGTAGTGAATGAACAAATAATTACTAGAATATTATTTTTGTACATTCGTACATTTAATTAAGTTATATAAGTAATTTAATTAAACATTAAGTGACTTGCTCTGACAATTTATTCTTGTTCTCTTAGCCGAAATGAAGAACATTAGTAATTAGCCAAGAATTATTATACAAAAATATTTCTTTAATAGTTTATTTAAATTCCATTTGACATCTCCAGTATCTAATAATAATTGAACATTATACCTCTAAATTTATAATGACATCAAATCACGATAATCTGATTTAGGTATAAGATATTTTCAACAAAAAATTAATTCGTTTTTACACAGAGTTTGCGTCACAAATTCATTACAATTTTCATAAATATACAAACAATACATTAAGTTGACCTTTTAATCACAACAATCATGAATCTTTTTATTTATGTTCTAATTAAAAATACAAATAAAAAACGACTTTATATTCTCAAATGTTTCACTGATATTTTGAAAATCTAAATGTTATAATAACATACCAATATATAAATTATATACCAGTACATATAATTTAAGTGAAATTAAAATACTTCCATTAAACGGATTCATTTAATATTTGTAAATTGCCACTGAAATGAAACAAGCTTAGGCTATTTTTTAAACAGAATAGTACAAATACAAATGAAGAAAAATGGATCACGTACCACAAGAAAATGCAATAGAGCTAGCAAAAAAGAGCGATGCCAATTGTTTAGCGAGATCGAAATGCAATTGTTCATCGGAAGCTACTTGATCCTGATCAAACTATAAATTCGTCCCTCTACTGTGAACAGTTAATACAATGATTGAAAATACAGAGTTGATCAAGTACATCTTTACTAATTGGGCAAAAATTGAAAGTGATTAAAAACGTTCTTCGTTACTACGTACGCGACTACTATTTGTTAATCTTTAAAATCAAAACAGTTTCCTTAATTTTAGTTTTTCAAAAGGAAATCTTCAGAATTTTACAGTGAAATTAGGTTTTTTTCCAGAAAAATGACAAAAGGTCATCGATCAAAATAGCATAGACATAATTAATTAGTGTTTAACATTTATATACATAAAATAAGTTTTTAAATACATCAAAAAACTCGAAATTACTTTTTTGACAAGGCAATATTTCAAAATGTATTTCGGATATTACAATATTTCTTTCCTCTATAATAATAAAATATTATATATGGTATTTGTTCATCATTTCGCCAATCGAAACAAGTGATGAGGTTTGTTAGATAACCGATATAGCGACGGGTGAGATTGGAATGGAATATCTCATTTAAACAATTCCATAGAAGTTTTCGCTATATATAAGATGTATGTATGTTTTAGTCATGATAACCTCATGGATTTTTTACTCGCTAGAATTACTGAGAAGTTTTTGCTTGTCGGATTTTACACTTTTACTCAAGGACAATCACAGTAACAAACATAAAGCTACAATCAAACCCTATCTAGATTCGAATCCGTGACTATCGCAGCAGAAAGAGAATTGAAAATCGAAATCTAATTGAAACATAAAATTTGCCTCAAGCATAACAAGTCAATTGAAAAGTCCCCGGCCTATCATAGTAAAACAATTTTTTTTAGCAAAATTAGTTTTTTTATTCAATATAATTATTATACATTATATTTCCCACGCTTTGGAGCGGGTTCATCGTGTGCAGTCCACTAGGACTGTCTATTGGACTTCGGAGTAAAATGATGGAGCCATGTTTCATCCATTTCGATGCAAAAAATCGGGTTTATTACGCTTGATCATCTTCAGACACTGCTCCGAATGATCAACTCGTCGTTGTTTTTGATCAAAAGTGAGCTCGCGCGGCACCTACTTTGCACTGGGCTTTCTCATACCCAAATATTCGTGAATGATATGATGTACACGTTCAGTTAATATCTTTAGAGTGTCTGATTTTTTATTCAATTTCAATTTACGGTCAGTCAATATCATGTTGTGGATTGTTTTAATGTTTTTACCGGTAACAACCTCTTTTGGGCGGAAACTCGGCATCAAGCCAAGTGTTTGCTTCAACTGTATGTTTTCCCTTCAAAAAGCAATATTTTATCAACATGCGAAATTCCTTTTTATCCATTTTTTTCACAATAACAAAAGTTGCTTCACTCAAAATGTTATAATTCACAAACTAATGATCCGACAGCTGTCAAATTTATACACGCATCTTTTGAGGGTTAAGGCTAACTAAAAAACATATGGATTTAATTCTAGTAGCGCCATTTATGTGTCAGACCGAGAACTTTTCAATTGACCTGTTATATGTGTCGGACTGTCACAGAATGCATCTATCAAAGCTATATAAAAGAATTGGTAAGATAAACGTTCGAAAGTGGCGGATTTTAGTCTTGTTTGTATTATCTTATAATAATAGTTTCTATTATCAAATTTTCTTTTGCTACTATCAAATATATTATTTTTTTGCTTAATCGTTTATTTTTTAGAAGCATACATATTTATTATCTATTTCTTAACAATTTTTCTAATTGTAACCTTCTGAATAGCAAGTAGATTTACATAATAAATATATTGAATAATTAAAAAGCGTAAAAAGTGAGATTTTGTCAGAAATTATATTTACCGTCCCGAAAGCCCGCAAAGAGCGAGACAGATAATGCAGGCCGAAATGCAAATTGAAAATGTGAAGTTATGCGGCCGCGCCAAAGGTAAATTTTCCATAATCCCGGCTGGTTTTGGCCATATATCTTGATTTTATGGGATGGTGAGGAATGCCAGTGGTGACGTAAATCAATCTGCGCGAATTAACGGACTCGCAGTCGGTAAAACAGCGAACTGCAACGATAGAGCGCAGACACGCGTTGATTAAAGAACGCGCCTCGTTCGGCGCGATAAATCCTTATAAATGTTAATTGAAAAATTAGATGGAGTAGATAGCGGAAGGCCTGGTGGGGAGTTGCTATCGCGGTTTGTTGCTTATAGATTTATTCGCGCTATTTATTTATTTTTTCCTTTTAGATAATTATAAAGGTAATGATCTAATTTTATAACAAATCGGTTCCTCAGTTATAATCTAGATTTAACACATAATTATTCTATTTAGTGTCTGGTAAGTATGTGATTTCTTGTTTTCAACAGCTTTTTTAAACTTTAGACTTATGCAGTGATTCATATTGAAATTATTGGCTTCCGGCTTGGAGCCACGTCTATTAAATGAAAATAGCCGACCATTCGCATTCCTTAAAAATTGCATCATCTGGACGGGAGCTCTGATATGGAAGCTTTTTTTTTGTTCTAAAACTAGGTGGTGGAATGCATGATGCATACCTCATCGCGGAGACTTGCCCAGGAGTGACAAGTTGGACTGGGTTATGTGTGACTGCCTCTGAGCTTACCAATACACTAAACCGAAACCGCCTTACAGTTGACCTGTGTGGATCGCTACTGCTACTGCATTAAATGTGGGGATATGGCGCCCGCTGATCGGACAGCCGTTATTGGACACGAGGACCCGGCGAAAAAACTTATAGTGAAACTAACTATAGATTTTGAAACTTAACATTAACACAAGACTGAATGCTGCCGTATAGGGTCAAATATTATGACTACAGCGACGAATGAGGTCGTTCCAGCCTGGAACAGGGGAGGTTAGCGGTGACGCTGAACTAAGCTCCCATCATGTCCACCAGTTCGCGAACAAGCGCTTTTTTAGAAGAACTTGAGCTGACTTGTTGTTTGTGGAAGGGTTGACGTATCATGTGCTTTATTTCTGGAGGGTCAGTTTCCCTGTGAATTTGATTATTTCTATGGTTTTATTAACCATGGAACATTTAAGATCCCTTTTACCTGGTTGGGTGTAACAGACTTGAAGTAGACATTAGATCCGTAGAGGAGTTGGGACCAAATTAACATCTTGTAAAATAAGCATTTGACGGAGATGGGAAGTCTTGGTAGAAGGGCAGATCAGAGAAGGCTTGCTATGCCCGAACCTTTCTGAACTGATTTCTGGATTTGGGAATGTCAACCGAACCGTCGGTCGAAGTGAAGACCTAGGTATGTGACGTTATCCAGCCACGGAATTGTTACGGTGTCGATCTTAAGTTGTGAGACGCGCAGTGCGTAACGCTTCTTATAGAAAATAATGCCCTGAGTTTTTAAAGGAAAGGTAACCTCGAGCCTGGAGCCGTGAAAAAAGGAGTGTCATCAGCATAAAACGCGACGTCAATGTGCTCTTTTCTCGGCAGATCTGAAATAAAGAGGTTAAATAAGGCTGGGGCCAGCAAAAAACCTTGAGGTACGCCAGCGTCGATTTGTTTTTGACTGGAAAGTGTTTTCCCGATCTTGACCTGGAAAGATCTGTGCGATAGATAGGACTTGAAGAGAGCGGTTAGGTCTTCCGGGAGGCCCAACCGCACGCATTTTGTGATCAAACCGTCGTGCCAGACCTTGTCGAAAGCTTTGGTTAGAATCAGGAGAACTGCTCCTAGCTTTTTACGTTGGTCAAGAGCGTGAAGATCGAATGACGAGTACGAAAGCCGAATTGTTCATCAGAAATGATGTTGTTTTCCTTTGTGAAAGAATTGAGAACATAAGTATTGCCCTCTCAGCAAGCTTCGAAATGACAGTGGGAAAGCTAATGGTCCTGTAGTCAGATAATTTTGCTTTGCAGTCTCATGATGGAGTTAATTATGTTTGCCAGTTGCGCGAACTGCTTATGTGGGAGCTTTTTTAATTGGGTATCGATATTCCGTCGAAATCCCGAGATTTTTTGGTTTGAAGTTTGCCGATCATAGTCTGTAGAAACTTTGGAGACACCAGATGGTTGAGAAGAAAGACTGGTCTTTTGATGGAGTTGGATTGGTTGATGACAGTGTCATTGTCTTTAGGTTTGGTGTTTTCTGCGAGAGAGAGGCATGATACGGACCTCATAATCAGATTATTCTAGTCAAGAAAGTGCCTATCACGACTGAGCGATAAGCCAAATAAGGTTGATCTTATAGCCCTTGTCTTTGTTAAGATTATATTGTAAATCTGAAAACCCTTTCTTTGGATCTTTTTTTACTTTAGGCTTGACATTTGACATTTGGGGGACATTCTCCTGTATTGCTTCAATATAACTTTAATGTTATGTTGAATGAGGTATGTTGTTGCCTGAAGAAATGGGAGGAGTGCTAGTAAAACTTTTTCAGTCGTATCTTCTTCTATTTCACTTATGATAATAGGTGAGCATTTGATTCTATTATTCATTTGGACAACAGTTTTATTTATATAATTAATCTGTACCCATTTTCAATTTGTTTTAATTCATTTGTGGTAATTAAGTTAATTATTTAGATAATATTGTACAAATATAATGAATATAACCTATAAATTAAATAATTCAGAGCGAATACTTTTTAGTATGGTTGGTGGTGTGAGATGGACTGACCAATGCATTTTGTTGAACTAAATCATATAAAAATGTCTTAATAATTTTAAGTTAAAAGTTTCTTTCAAAACACAAATCAAAATTGACGCAATCGGTAACATTATTCCAAGAAGATGATGAAGTTGTTCGTTCAATGTTGAATTCAATTATTAATCAAGATATAGAGAATGATTGAGATCGTGAGATCACCAATTGTTGTGAAGTTACTCAAAACGTCCCATAAAGTAGTTAAATCGAGTCGAGGTAGAAATATCCAGTTCCTATCCTATACCCTGATCCACAATCCACAATCAAGTCGAATCAACCCATATCAAAGTTACGGCCTCCATTATCAATATTTACATCAAAGAAGTATTTATAAAGTTCGAAGTACTAATCTATTACACTAATAAAATAAGTATTCACGGTTTTGAACTTGAGCAACCAAAAGCTGTTTATAAGGTAAATTGTGGGGCTGCATATAAATCGATAGCCCGTTTTTACAATTGGTACTAGATTTCGAAATATTCAATAAATTAATTATCTTGCTATTTGTGACCATTAACGGCGGTTTATTGAACTACAAAATGAAATTAAATGAGAAATGAACAGAGACTGAATTGAGTCTTTTATATTGATTGGGATCTGTTTCACGCATTGAGGTCCTACAGTAATCGCTCACAGTGCCTTCGTCCCAAATCCTTGGTATAGCTTTTTCATTTTCGCTTCATCCTAGCGTATCCTCTCTCCTTACTCGTAACTTATATCAAGATATGAATACAGAGAATGTATTTTAAGAGATATTCGAACTTCAATTTTGTAGTAATTTTGCAACAAATTGTCGATTACATGCTGATAGTACGGTGATTTGTTTTACCGAAAAAGTTGTGAACAGCACTTTGAAACGACGGCCATGCTGCTGTTTCGTCAGTCGTTAAACATTTTGTAAACTTTGCGTCAACCATTAGTTTTCGAATATAACAGGCCCGACAAATATTGCTTAATAAATTAAACGATTTTCTTCCATAACGAAATCGTTACCCACTGGTGATGAAGATGAAGATCTTGAAGATCTTGCACTTATATCTGGACAAATTAGCAATTGATCGCTGTCCGTACGGGAAACTGATATCGACACTGATGATAGGTCCATACTGATGATACAGTGCCATATTTTTCCATTATATTATACCGACGATATTCATCGAAGAAAAGTATCATCTACATGATTTTTGATTCTCTCCGAATCATTGAAAAGTATATATTTTCACCAAATGACCACTTAACGGCTCTGTTCTCCAGGTGTTACAAAACAGATTCTGTACCCATGACTTGTCAGCAAAATAAAATTATCTTTGAGTGCATTTGTCATGAGTTTTCCACGTTTACCGAGAATCTAACATCCACAAGCGTAACAAAAAAATTTAATAAACTTTGCAACGTTGTCTCTGTCTGTCTGTCAACGTTATCTTGTCTCTGAATTTTTACACGTTCCGAAGTATAATCACAGCACAAAAGCAAGTTCCAGATGATGTTTAATGCAACATCGTCAACTGACAACGTTATAAGAGCGCAGTACCGTCACCATGCACGAACAGGAGAACCAGAACCAATCTTGACACAGAGATTGAACATCTGAGTTCAGGACGTGAAATACTCAAACCCGTATTTGCAAACTTGCGCAATAAAATTATATTTATACTCTAAATACAATCACCATCAATTTCTATCACATATTCTTTGTTTGATACGCTTAATACAATCCTAATTTAAAAATTATTTTGTTAGTCTGTATTTAACAAATTAAAGCTAAATTAAAATAATTTTAATTAAAAGCCTAAAATCAATAGTAACACTTTAAACAAGTTCTAATTTTCTGTGGATTGTCCAATAGTTTATACTTCATTTGCGAAGCAAAATAGTCCACTGTTCAATCAAAATTTGTAATGAATTTCGAATTTCGAGCTATTAAGCAGTCTTTGCAGTCTTTTTTCTATTTTTAGATATTATTGATTGCAAATTATAGTTTCTCTATACACAGAGATATGTCTTTGGCCATAGTGACTATGTCGTCGACAAGTGTTCTAAGCAGTGTCCCTTTTGTTATTTGGATCGTCATAAGTTATATAAATTATACAATATGAATGAAAAAAATATTTAAATTTAATCCCAAATATGTTTAAAATATACATATACTTATACTAGTACTATACTATCATTTCTCGGCATAAAATAAACATCAACTATTATTTATATTACAGACATGATAGCTGATTATGATGACGATACGCATTTTTGCCTAAAATGCCACTCCACCATATTAGGCCTAGATAACTATGTTACGCATAGAAAATCTGGCTGCAACAAAACTATTCATCCAGGTAATGAATGTAATAGAATAAACCAAATAAATTTTATCTAAACATGATGCACCTTCAGATCCATCAAAGTCGCCTTCGCCCAGTCAGCTGTTACCACCAGACGAGATAGGCTTGAAAGCAGATGATTTCTTTTCATCCCTAAAATTGAGAAGTAGTTCCAAAAAAGTTCCTCAGTCCACATCCGGTAGTATAATTATTTCTTTGTTCGTTCATTTTAACAACATCACATTCCAGGTAAAAATTTCAGTGGTATATTAACAAGAAGTAAAACCACCGCAGTAATACAAGCATGTATCAACAAAGACGCATCGGAGCCCCAACAATCGAAATCGGGGAAGAATGTTTGGATAGGTATCACTAATCAGTACCCTTTCATAGCCATATTTTATTTAAATCCGCAACTTATTGTTTAAGGTGGAAGTCAAATAAAGGATTTGGGTACAGGCGATAACCAGTCAAAATTAATTAAAGCGGTAGCAAATCTCGAACGAAGAAAAGAAAATGCATCGCCACCTAGATTAGGTGATAATATTTTATTTATTTAGTTTATGATTTATTTCTTTTTAATTTTAAATTTTAGACGATGTCTATGAAGCTTATGATGACGACTCAGATGAGTATGAGTACGATGATGAAGAGTCATCAGAGGAAGATTATGCACCACCCAGAAATCACACAGGTGGTAAATGGAAACCATCATCACCAATTCATTGGAATAATCGAAACGACAGAGAATGGAATATTCCTCCACCTTCTTTTACAGGTACATATTTGATTGACAAGGAGTTGTAGTTTTTGGAATATGAAAAAAATCTGAGAGTTGTCTTCCATATTCGCAAAACAAAATCATATCAATACAGCTAATGCTAATGGCCATAAATATTCAGCTTCGATGTCGATGTCGATGTTGATGGCTCTCCTAAACTAACTTTTGACTTTTTGCACTTGTGATTGTCGTAGATCCAGTTTTCATCGTCAGTCGTAATACACCACTGAAAAATATTCTTTTTGCCTGACAAACAATGGAACCACGATGTTAAAACCTTCATCAAATTCTTAGGTGTCTGAAAATTCTGAAATTGAGAGTTTAAGCTGAATTTTCATCCAATAAAAATTTAGTTTTTTGTTTGTTTTGTTCTCCAGTTCTTTGTCATAACCATTTTTAAATCATTAAAACCAAAACCAACAATTGTAATATGATAATATATAATTTTCAACGGTGTTTGATGGGACAGCTGGTTTCTGCAGCCCAAACGAAACAAAAGAACAAAAGTAATTAATATCGAAAATGTTATTTTGAGGGTCCCATGATTAACGTTTGTATATACTATAATGATGTAGAGAAAAAATTAGATTAGATTAGATTAGGCTTGGTTCTTCAACAGCTGTTTGCTTTCATACTTCACATTTCCATGAATAGATTCGCCGACCTAAATACACTAAAGCACCTAATATACACGTATTGTAATTTAATTCAATTCCTTGTTAGATACGAGATAAGATCGAATGTCACATCAAAATAACTCATGTTATTTTTACAAATTTATTTTGAGTGTTCCAAAATAGTACCCATTAGATACAGAATGCATTTATGCCAACGTTTTTTTCAGCATTAGAAATTCTTGTCGAATTCAATTTTTGGATTGGCGTTTCTAATTATTAACCCTTCCGTATCTCCTTAATTAAGAAGTCACTACTATTCAACGTAAATGTAAATGTAAAGTCCTGCCTCTTGAGAGAAATAGCCTCAGGATAACGTATAACAATCAAATAATATTAATTGTTGATAATTTTATTTTAAAACAATCAATTTTACACAATTTTTTTCATTTCACCTATTATGTTTTATCACGATAGTATTAAACCATCGTTAAATCTGAATATGTAGGGGGAAAATGGAAACCAAAGCGACTCTCTTCACCTCCACCATCATATACAAAAGGTAAATGGAAACCACTTGAGGAAGATAGCCATCCATCAACAGGTGGCAAATATCCCCCACCCGGTCATACTAAGGGCAAATGGAAACCTATCCGAAATGAAAACGAGGAAGAAGACGGAAATCAAACGAAAGGTTAATAACTAAATTACATGATATATTTTTATTTATTTCATTAATAATTTTTCAGGAAAATGGAAAGCAAGACTCGATATAAATGAAGATAGATACCCTCCGCCATCTCACACAAAAGGGAAATGGAAGCCTTCTTCCAAAGCGGATGATAACGACGTTCCTCCTCCAACACACACAAAAGGTAGTCATTTTAGAAGGTTAATTTAATGTCTATAATGATTTCTTCGTTATTTCAGGAAAATGGAAACCTAGAGTGGATGATGACGATGCACCACCACCAACACATACTAAAGGTACGTTTAACAACATGCTTCGTATTATGTATATTGTATTGTATGCTTTTAGGAAAATGGAAACCTAAAACAGAAAAAGATTACGACATACCCCCACCAACACATACTAAAGGTATTTCTAAATTATTTAAAAAAAACAATTGAATAACATTGCAATTTTAGGTAAATGGAAGCCCAAATCAAGTGTCATTGAATCACAAGATCTTGATATGTTAAAAGGTAATGCCACATTGACAGTATTTATTTCACTTATATTATATTTACTTTCGATACAGATAAATCAAAACAGTCAAAGCAAACAAGCCCAGGAACATCTTCAGTTCAAAAAGCTAAAGAAAAGCATGAAATAGCACAGACTACAACAAGTACTTCTGGCAGTCATCTGAAGGAGAAATCACAACAAGAACAACCACCATCCCCATCAACTTATAAAGAAGTTAAAACTTTAAAAACTAATAAACTTAAAACATCTATAAGGAAATTATCAGAGCAAAAGTCTTTAAAGAACGATGGCTGGTTACCAACTACTTCTGGTAAAAATTTTAAGATTATGGATGACTCTCCGTTTAGAAAATCTAGCGGTAAAATATATATATAAAAAAAAGTGGAATTACAGTAAGTAAAAGTCACACCATTTCAGGTACGATTCACTATTGGTGCAGTACATGCAACAGAAAGCTTGCATCTAAGCTAGTATATGAACGTCACTTAAAATCAGATCTTCATTTCAAAAGAACTCGACCAGAAGGCGAATTTGATGATGGAGCTACAATAAAAAGAAAAAGACTCAAAATTGAAGATAGTAATCCATCTGCAATATTCGAAGCTTCTTCAATTAAGGTAAAGCTAACGAATATTTTAATTTCAACTAATTGTAACATTATTTTTTCAGTTATTCATATATTTAATTTTTTTAAATTTTAATGTATTTCAATAAATTTTATATTTACGTTGTTTTGGCACAATACAAAACTGCTCAAAGGATTTAATGTACAAGTCCCCAATAACATTTTTATTTTATCACATAACTTTTGAGAAAATAAAACAAATTTATACTAGCAAAAACACCAACACTTAAAATTCTCGAAAGGTTTTGAAAATAAATTTGGAACACTAAAAAATATCTCAAAGAATAAACTATAAACTCTATATATCGAGTATTCCCTCAACATAATCATTGAAATATAACTCTTAGATAGTTTCTACATCATTTTAACCAACAAAAATTAAACTATGATGAATAAATTAATTGAAATATAAAATATCTAAGATCGTAAATCACAAACAGTTATATTTTAATTAAGTTTGTCATGTTTAATTTTATTGAAATTCGCTCACTGTTTTTGAACTTTGGCCTCAACTAGCTAGGATATGTCAGTTTTAAATGTTTTACGATTATGTAGATTTACTGTATGTCAATTTACTATCTGATTTTATATTTTCGTATCTCCGAATCTTCTCTGTTGAAATTGATCTGATTATGCAACTTAATCTCAAACATCATAGCTAGAAGTCAAATAACTACAAATGACAAGCAATATGTCAAATTTTAGAAACCTTGAGGTTGTAATAGAGTGATAGCAAGATTTATAAATTGATTTTTTTATTAATTATAAGGCAAGCTCTCATTCAAATTATTAAAAAAATCTGAAACGTCTTCATAGTATGATCTGCTTCCAATGAAACTCCCGCTCTAGCTTCCAAATAAACTACCAGTAAGATACTTAGATATTTCAAGTTTTCAATACCGTTTCACTAAACTACCTAATATATTTCTCTAACGAACACTAATGGAACTAATGGAACGTTCCCATTATTAATAACACAAATTTGAGTTGGCAATGCAAGTAGTCAATGAAACGCTAAAATGTCAGCAGCCTTGACACCAATATTTTTCTGATAAATGTTTGCTTGTTATCCTAAAATAAAGTTTCAATAAGAATGTCAATAAATTAGAAGTTCTCTCTAATTAAAAACAAATTACAAAGAAAAACACTTGCACGGAAGTGTTCTGCATTTTAAGTGATATTCTGGGACGTCATTCTAGTAACTTGATGTACTCAAAAACTAACTTGTTTATGTTAAATTAAAGAAATGTTCAAACAGTTGAGTGGTCATTTTATAATTTTAATTTAATATTTATTTAAGGAAAAACCAGTGCAATTGGAGAAAAAAAGGAAACGGAAGAAGATATTCCAAATATGTACGGTGTGCCATTCGAAAGTCAAGAAATACATGATGGGCAAACATTTGATTTCTCATTATCACTGTCGAAAAGGAGATATAACGACAGGGACCGCAAAAGGCTTAGTTTTAGAAAATATCTACAGTATAATATTGGAGAGCCCATTTCAATGCTGCGTCTGCAAATTTTACTGTAACACGCACGAACAATTTTTACAGCACTGGCAATCGGATTTTCACAAAGAGAAAAACAAAACCTATCCAGGCTACTTTTTGTGCGCCATCTGCAAGCAACGCTGCGAAAACTCGGAGAACATGTTTGATCATTTAAAATCGCCTGAGCACCTTGAAGTCGTCTCGGTGATTAATCGTTCTGTACCGATCACAATTAAGAAAATCAATGAGCTCTCCTGCCTGACCTGTAACAAGAAATTCACACTAAACATACAGCTACTAAATCATTGCAGAAGAACCGGTCATGATCAGATGAACGTGAGCGCCCTCGAGAGCGACAATTTCAAGTGCAATCATTGTAACAAAGTGTTTTTGAGCGCGATTTCATTGCAACGCCATAGAAAACTTAAACATAAAGAAAACTATTTCTTTTGTAGTTTTTGTAAATTAAAATTCAAGAGCAGTTGGGAGGCAAAAAAGCATCGGATGTCTTCCTCACACAGGTAAATATGAATTATCATTTTTAACATAAAATTAAAATTATACCAGTTCAAGAAACATACTTCTTATATACAAAAAATATGTAATAATTATTGGTAATATTTATAGATAATTTAAAAAAGCTTTCGGGTAGAAATTAATGTACAATTTATCATTATTTTTATCATATTCACCTATTGAAATTATAATTAATCCTTATTAAAAATAACCAAAAAAGTATTGAAAATCATTTTGTTAATTGTTCCTTCCAAAAACTACCAACTCTAACGATATATTTTTACCAATGACAAGAGATGATTAAGAAAAAATATTACCGTGTCAAGTTCGTCTTCAGATGCTTCACTTCCTAATTTCGTCTTAGAGTAGGCCAACTAAGTATTCAGTCATTAAAAGAAACTCTCTGATCTCATATGGCAACTGGCAGTTTTAATCTACTCTGCAAGAAGACAATATTACACATTATATGTTTAGTCATTGCTCAAGGATTCCTTAACTATGGTTGAAGTTTCATCAATACATCAAGTATGTGTTGATAATTCAATATATCAGGTATTTCCATGTATTTTCAATGATATATATTGGTAAAAAGGCAAAGCATCAATGATAACAATTATTTAACAATATAATCTAACTGTTAGATGGTTTTGACATTTCTCTACATAAAATAACAATTTACTCTTATTTAGTTATTTAGTGTATATAGACGCTAATCATAAATCGCTAAAATTACTTTAGCTCAAGCTCATCAATTACTTACAGAAACTTATGGTGACGCTGTTCGCCTTGGATAATTATTTATTATAATTAATAGCAGTAACGCAGAACTGCATAAAGAACCAAAAAAAGTTAAAAGACAATGGGCTTATTGGAATTTTCCATAATATTTCCATATATAATTTATGCCATTTGTTCCTCATTTTGAATCTTTCCCATCGCATGTAGACACCTAGAAACAGCTGATTCATCAACTGCTAAAATATCTGAAAGCTCTTTTATCCTGATTATCCACTAAATGAAACCATTTGGATTTGTGCCACCATGAGAAGTCATGTCGAATATTCCATACATAATGACATATTCGAATAAAAACTATTCATTTATACCTCATATACAACTTGATTTATTCCATTTCTACGACGATCCAAACTTATTGAACGCTATAGAATGTAGAGATACACTTTAAAAAAATTGTCGAATGGACCAATGGAATTATAGTGCAATTTTAATCTTCAAGGTACGCAACATTAGAAAAGAAAAAACCAAAGGATGGCAATTTACGCAGGCAATGTGAACATTGTAAGGAGTACTTTGCGAATTTCTTAATCCTGAAGGAACACCTAAAGGAAAGCCACCCGGAACATAAAATAAGGTATGGATTTTTAACGTTTCTATTTTAAACACATTGTAACCCATTATCATATAGATGTCCTCACTGTGGAGAAAGATTTATTGTGACCCAAGAATTAACTAACCATCTTCGAACAAAATCTTGCAAATTTTCTGATAATGCCGAAACAAGCGAAGATGCTCTCAAATGCGAAAAATGTCCCTTTAAGTCTGATTCTACTGCCGAACTATTGTTTCATGTGGCCCTACACGATGAACCTCTGGTCATCAATCCATTGGAATTCTTGGAATTGACAGGTACGTTATGATATTTTATTATAATATGTTGTAAACTAGCATACTAACGAAACATGTTTAATTACTTTTTAGATAACGACGTCAAGGCGAAACCCATTATAAAATATAAATGTCCTTTATGCGATAAATTTTTCCCAAAACACTCGTTACAGGCTCATTTGAGGTTGCATACTGAGGAACGGTAAGTGAAAGTGGAGAACCACGCCCTAGACGAGAATACTTATAACGTTAAATGAGAGATAACAGCATTATCTATACATCAAACAACCTTTTACAAAAACAATTGAATACCGTTAACACATTCATTTATTTTATTTTCGATTTCTTATAACTAACATCGAATATTGATATTTTAAAAATTTATGAAAACATTTTGCACACAAAATTACATTTTGTCTTGAAAGGTTTACGTTTACAGTTCAGTTCATTGAAGAATTCATTGGTAACTCCATTTATCCTAAAAAAAATTCTGTGATTTTCTAAGAACAAAATTAATTTACTTCTTAATTACTTAACTAACTTCGAAAAATTATCCCAAAAAATAGAAAGGGTATGTATGTTCGGCATTACAATTTTAGTTGAAACTTGAATTTATTATGAAAACAACTGTTTCAGGAAATCCTTTTATACTAGACAACTTTGTAATCTGCTTTTACTTAAGCTTGAACTCATTTATCAAAATATTTATCAATTTTTATCAATGTAAACCAAGTTACAAGCCAAATTTTCGTAATTTATTGGATGCTATCACATTCTACTTACTATTCATATGTCTACTTATTTAGACTTAACATGAATATGAAAACATTGTAGCTCAGGTTTATCGAATGTTGTTAGAATTTTAAGATGAAGCTGTTGTTCCTGAAATTCCTGAAAGTTTCAAACTTTCAGGAATAGCATATTTTACTTTAAAAACTAAAAAGTGGCACAAACCGAATATGGACAAAAATGTTAAATGAGCTTCAACACTAACAAAAACATTACGAGGTATCCTTATAGGTTATAATTAATTGATAACGCACTTCGAATCGAACTTGATATGTCTTAGCATATTCATTAGACAATTTCATCAATGCACAATATTTCCAATATTAATTTCACTATTTTCTTCTTATTTCGTTTAAAACTAATAGCTTACTACTTCTATTTTCCACCTTGTATAATTTATTTATGTATTTTTGTTAATAACAACCGGTATTTACCTTATCGGGGCTTATATAATTAATTAACACAATGTAAGTATTAATTGCTTGCTTGTATTCTGAACATTTTTTCATACATTGTTTTCTACTTTTTTCTCACATTTTTGGCAACATTGCGATAAGGTATCGAAAGAACAAAATTAGTTTAGCAGCAATCAAGTCATCTATCCATTTTCAAACTTCTTCAGTATCTTAAAACCATGTAAAGGTCAAGCTACGCTGTATCAATCTGAACAAGTGGTTGTCAGAAGGCACTAAAGTCTGGCAAGTACGCTGGATTTGGACTTCCATTGTTGTTTAAGACAACGCTCGGTTGATTGATTGATTTTATGTCTATTACTGGCTATTGCTGAAATTTTTTACCAGAATATGCAGTTCAGGTTGTTCAACTGACATCGATAGACATCTGCAATAACAGTTTCATTTAATAAATGATGATGATGGCTCTCCATGACTTATAGTTAGTCACAATACGGGCCAGAAAAATTTTCTTTTTGTCTGACTAACAATAAAACCCAAATATTAAAACGGTTCGAAATGGAATTTTAATAATCCTGTTTAAAAGCCAGTCATCTAGTGTAAAGATCAAACCAACATATGTAGAGATTATTAAGTTATTTTTATTTCAATTTTACAGACCCTATGCTTGCAAGATTTGCGATGCTACATTTACTCGAAAGAACAATTTGCTGTACCATGAAAAGAACCACGACAAGAAAGACAAATCGAAGCCGAAATCACAAACACAAACTCCCGGTGAAAAATCCTTCCTGTGTTCGACTTGCGGAGCGGGCTTTGGCAGAAAGTAAGTAGCTTTTTTTTCAGTACGAGCGTAAAGTTATTTTGGAGTGTTTATAAAATACGGAATTAGAAAGTCCGGGATAAAAACTTACGATAATCCCAATCCAGAAAAATGCATGGCTGATGTAAGCAGCCGAGACGCCCACTCGGAAATTATGGGACTGCGCCCCAGATAAACAGACGTGAACGCGCGGCTTTTTAACTGGCCGTATTTAGTGGGCCGTTTTTGCACTGAATACAGTATCATTCGCTTCCAAAAATTCTCACTCTAAAATAGTCAATTTACAGAGTGTTGCAAGTTAAGTTAAGAGTCTTTTAAAACATTTAAATAGCATAAAATTATTGCAAAAGTAATTCATTATTAAAATAGTGTGAATGGCAACAATTTCGTGATGAGTTTCGAGATAGTCATTTATAAATAAATCAGGAAACATATATTGCAGCTTGATTCTTCACTAGATTCTGCTTGGAAAACTGTTACTAAGACTATTACTAAGTTACTACGTTAAGTAAGTGAGTATATATATAAACATCAACATTGATATAGTTAGAAAATATTGTTGTACTTGAAAATGGAGAAATGTGATATACATTCGCAATCTTTGGCAAAATTGTTACGATAAAAGGACGAGCGCGTGCATTGCGTTTTCTGAAGAGTATACAGACGAAGAAAAATGTCACATACCACAGTCGGAAGCGCCAAAGATCTTGGACAAGATGGCACCTTTTTATCCACCTTTATCCAAAAAATTGTAAAACGTTATGGATAATAAGTGAGTTTTGAAAAGTGGACTTAATTTTGATATTATTCAACTATGCCAAAAAAGCATATACATTTATTTATCATCTTCCCAGGAAAGGTACTATTGTTATTTAGTGTCATATGGTCATCATAACATTAAGAAAGCAATTATAAAAATTACAGAGCATTATACCTTTCATTCACGCATTATACTTTGCCTTAACACAAGTTCAGGTTTAATTTTCTTCAAGCGGTAGTTATCAATAATGAATTGATTACGATTGATTTTATTTTCAGTATTTTTATGTTAAATATGGTTAATATTCAATAATAATATTAAATATAGTAAATATTCTTTTAGAATAATTACTTGTCCATTATACATTTCTATACTTTAATAAATGTTCAGCCAACTGTTTTTAGGAATAATATTAAACTTGACAGCGATATCAATCTCTTTCGTCTAGGATTTTTTATCTTCCAAATGTTTGTTTGTGCTTTAAGTGTTTAACACTTCACTGCTCATAGTAGAAATGAACTTTCATATTCAATCATTTAGCAGTAATTGGCTTCTGCTCTTCCAATTTATTTTCGATTAACTACTTTAAAAAGTGAAATAAATAAAATCTTTACATGTTTTACATATCTTTTTTTTAAGTCGCGATGAATGCATTTATTTCGAAGGTAAGAAGATGTTTTAACTAACGATACTAAATAAATTAATTATAACAATTTAACTATTGAAAAACTTTGCCGTTGTATTTTTGGACCACCCTCAGATTTGGAACCTATATCGATATATGGCAGACTTCGGGATTTGTGTGTCTGTGGTAACAATTTTTCTCCGTTAACTGTCATTTGTGTTTTACGTTATGTTAACTTTTATGTTGATTGTTTGGGTAAAACCCCATAATATTATACAATGTTACTCGTAGATCCCATTCTTTACTTGAGTATGTACTAATTACTAATTAAGAGGTTTAAAAAACCGAATCAATATTAGTCATAATTACCAAAATTGGTTCTAACTGGTGGCTGCAAAGACAACAAGCCTTGTTCCACAATCCCATACACAAATTCCCGGTAATCTCTTTTTTTTCAGTTTATAAATATATTAATTGAAAAAATGTTTCTACAACTTTTTATCATTTTTCTGGCAACATGACGATACCATATCGAAAGAACGATGTTGCACACCTTGAACCATCTTCAGTTTTTCGAAATCATGTGCCAGCCAAGCTAAGCTGCATCGATCTAAACAAATGGTGGGAAGGCACTATATTTGATGAACACACTACAACAGTGTGCAACAGAACCCATTCGGGGTGCAACGGTGTGTCTGTTACTGGGTCTTTCAAAACAAGAATGTATCATTCAGTTTATTCAATTGACGTCGACAGGCATCAGCAATAACAGATGCATTCAATTTTAGCAGTTGCCATTACAACTTGCTGATCCCACCATGCTGTGCGGCAAGACTATGGTCACTAATATTCTGTTTCGGTGCCGATATGAATAGTTCTGAGAGAGCCATTCACTCCAGAATTTAGTTTAGGGACTAACCCATGACTTTTTGTACTTGTGATTGTCATATCTTTCATCGCTAATTACAATAAGCTACAGAAGAAGATATGCTATTATTGCAGTTCTTATGGTAGCAATTTTTCCTTTTCTTTGTATATTTTCCATGGCATATATACGTATGAAAACAGTCGATCCATCATTTGCTAAGCTGTCTAAATGTTCTTTAAAAGTTTGGGTTGTGCTTTCGTCCAATAAGTTTTGCAATTCTTTATCATCAAGCTTTTTGGCTCTGCATAAGTTCTTAACTTTCCGTAACCAGTTTCATTATGAGTTCTTAAAAGTATGAGATGGGCTTCGGTAGTATATTTCATCATATCAAATAATTTAATTAACGAATGACGATAATGTAGTTTTGAACTTTCCAATGTAGACTATACTAACTGTATATACTTAATAAACCCATATTAAAGGGAAAACTATTATTTTATATTGAGAAGACTCAGAAACCTGAAATTTAGCTCTTAAGAACAGCACTTTGGTAGAAAATAGTTTGTTAGAGGAACTAACGCAATGTTGTATTAGCTATACCGTGGCTAGTTTTATAACACTACGAATTACAATAATCACACATTCACATTGCTACACGAATATTTTTATGGGACGTTTCTAACTAGTGCAAACTAAAACAGCCAATAAACAAAATTGCCATTATTTGACGGTAGATATATTAAACAAACTGCAGCTGCCTATTATGGCGCCGTCTATTTTCAATTATTTATCGCTTAATGTGATTTTAGTGAAGGCACGTGAATTCCGCTCTCAGCTCTTTTTTCACGGTTTTAATCACGTAAGATCTTTATCGGGCAATATTGAAAATAAGTTTCACGCCAGAGCGTGTCCTATAAATAGCAGGTTGATTCTGCTTTCCGTTCCGTCAAGATCCAATTTAACGTAAGATGAAAAAAATCGAGCCGATTCTCAACGCTAAAACTCCCGGCATCCAGCGAGCTCACCTGTGGTAATAACGGGCCGAGCGAATTTATTGTAAATGAAACAGTATCTAAAGGCTATTTATATCTGTTATTATATTTCTTTCTCATTAAGGATATATCTTAGTTAGCGATATAACCGTGTGGTTCAAATGAATATTTTTCGCTGGTCGCAGGTTCGACTTCTAGAATGTTTTTTACATTAAACCAAATGGGAAAATATGTCTGCTTAACGGGTTTCAAGCTGCTTTAATGTGGAACCTTCAATCTCATAATTTGGAATATAAGTATTAGATATATAAATATAATTTAAAACGTGCTCCCCTTTGAGATAAATGATTATTCCATTTTAAGACAATATCGAAGTAAATACGTACTGTTTTTTGTATATATTTCACAATTTAAATATAATTTTCCTTATTTTATATCCTACTCCAAACATGGTGAACCCTAGTAATATAACTTTTTCTAAGAAGAGGAGATAAACATAATTTTTTAGAGCATTGGTAATATTAACAGTTTCATGAAGGAAATAATAATTTCATTAAAATTAAACATTGTTACATGTCTGTTATATATAGTTATGTTATATTTATACTAATTATGTTATATATGTATATGTTAAGTTTCGCATTATGCAAATTGGAAACTGTATGGAATCATGTAGTTTCTTTAGACATCGAAACATATATACAGTTGAATTTCATATTTTTCATATTATGTGTTTTTATTCATTCAATAAATTTCCGTAAATTCATGTCTGTTATATATAGTTATGTTATATTTATACTAATTATGTTATGTATGTATATGTTAAGTTTCGCATTATGCAATCTGAAAACTGGATGGAATCATCTAGTTTCTTTAGGCATCGAAACATATATAGAGTTGAATTTCATATTTTTATAATTTTGATATTAGGAATTACACTCGCGTTGACTGATATTGTTCTAGTTCCGTTATAATATCGATTATCTTTTATTGTCTCTTAATTATGTGTTTTAATTCATTCAATAAATTTCCGTTTCATTTTCTTTCATATAATTATGCGAATAACTGCGAAGTACACACTTCCTGCCACTCTGATAATACTGCTTGAGGTCTGCATTTAGGGTTTTATTAATGTTCGGTATTTCAGAAAATCTAAAAATATAAATAAAGTTTCAAATATTTTCTGTGTGAATGATTTATTTCAATATGCGAAATATTATTATTTTTGTTAATTTCTGAATCTCAACCTGATGAAATCTAAGAACTCTGCGCTGGTTTTTTTCCTAGACTCTATCATGTATTTTTTTTGTATAACATATTAGATACGCTTAGCACAATCTTAATTAATTTTATTACTACTTTTCATTTGTATTTGGATTAATTCACAAGCAAGACGAGTGCGAGAAAATAATCAATATGTATTCCTCAATTATAAAATTATAATAACTTATAGCTATAGTTTACACTAAAGTATTTTATATAAGTTTTACACTAAGTATTTTATATAAGTTTGTATGGATTGGTTCGCTTCAATCTCCTGACAACCTGCGCGCTGTCCAGCAGTTGTATTGCTTCCACGTTAGTATGACTTAGTAATCTTCTTTCGTGTTTCAAGGCGAAATCTTGGATAATTTCGCAAATCCATTTGATTTCCAGGTCATCGTGCAGTTCTTACGTAGCGATAAGCATTGCTAATCAATCGAAGAACCTTATTTTGACAGCGTTATTTGACTAGTTTATTTGAATTTTTAGTGCAACCCCATATTTACACCCCATAGGTCCAATCAACCTCTCTGATTTTAGATCAAGTTGAGCGTATCTTCCGACTAACCAGTATAATTGTTTTATTTTGGTTTTAGTGTGTTTTGCTTTTTGTCTAACATTATGTTTCCAATTTAATCTACCGTCAAGATGGATTCCAAGGTATTTAGGTGATTCTACTTGAGGAATCTGGCATCCATTGACCATCATGTATTGCAATTATTTATATGTTTCTACATGTTTTCGATATCTGACATTCACTTGTTCTTTTTTGCGTTTCTCTATAAAAAAGAACAGCTTTTCCATTTAATATTATTGAGTTATTCAGTGTGTACAAACGGTAATCATGGAACACTCGAAATTGTGTTTTCGACATCAAACAACTTCGGAGTAGATGAATGTTTTCATTGCCTGCCAGGTAAAAAAGGAGTATTCTTTGATGTATTGTGAGTGGTAATGAAAAATGAATCTACTACTACAATCCCAAGTGTAAAAAGTCATGTGTCAATCTAGAAAATCGACGACAGAACGATATCAAAAGGGAAGCATAAATATTCGCCAATATCCATGACCATAAAATCTTACTTGTATATATATGATGGGATCAGCACAGTGTAGAGTAATACGAGCTGCTAAAACAGAATGAAACTGTAACTATTACTGTCTATTGTCATATTGTTAACAAATAAAGTCACCCTCTTGTATAAAAACGCTCGGCCACACCTTCCAAGAGTTATGAAAGATAACTGTTGCACTTTGTATAGGAAGTTCTGCCGCGACCAGCATACTCACAGGACATAGCGCCTTCTAATTAATCCGCCTGTTCAGATTGATAAAGAATGGCTTGGCTGGTGACCATGTAGCAACACATGTCAATACACGAAAGATGTGCGACAATAGTAACCATGACGGGCTTGCTGCCAAACCAACATCATTTTTATGACACACTATGACGTTTGACGAAAGATGGGAAAAAATTCTGGAAAATATTTTCATTAATATACGCATTGTTATACATTTATATATTATTACATTGTTATATATTTATATACATTATATATATATATATATATATATATATATATATATATATATATATATATATATATATATAATATAAAAGATTATTTGTATATGCGTAATCAAGATGTTTAATATATTGCCGAAATTTGTAAACTCGTAGAATCAAGCAATATTTTCTTTCTCATTTTATTCTACTTAAAAAGAGGCACAATTCTGTCTAATTAGTTCGAAAACGTAAACGAATTAGCCTGTCAAATTCGCCCAGTTATCAGACGTATGCAAAATTCTTGAAAGTAATAGTGATACGAGGTTATAACTCTAACCTATAAACTATTGTGGCTGTATAATTAACTGTAGTTTTTAGATGTACTATAATGTTAAAATAAATTATATTTGATAACATGTTTGTTCAATTATTTTATTTAGATTAGAACTGAACTAAAACTCAGAGTTGGTGCGACAATATTCCGACATTTTGACTTCACAAATTTCGATGACGCATATATAAATAAACTTTGAATAGACTATACTGGTAATTTTCTTCCAATTAACCAATGCATTTTGCTATATTTAAAATCCAGTTGTTTTCTTTTTTACATATTCTTTTCAGCGAAGTTTTGCATCAAGATTCATTCCAAGATCCTTGTTTGCAAATGAAATCATCAATTTTATTACGACGAATTTTAAGACACACAAAACCCAGTTAATACAAAAAAATCAAAATTGGTTTTAAAAATAATAGTAAAGACCTTATACTGTTAAATATGTAAGTTTTTATAGTCATCGAATGGGAGTATCATTTATATAACATTTAGACATGGTTACGCTTCAATGAGCTGATTATATAACCAATTCTATTTCTAGCTATCCATTGTAATCTAGATATTTTGATTGATAATTGATCCATTAGAGGTATATTTTCGATTGGATCAAATCAACAGTTTAAATCAAAAACAGAACCGTTACCAAAATGCCAAATGTTAAAATGCTTTATAGAGGATTTCGTTTCTTGTTTTTCAAATTGTCAAATCTCCATTCTTCATAGGCCTTTACCAAAAGAATATGTTCACCATCAGCTATCAACGGCAATCAGTGATTCCATAGCATAATTCCCACAAATATTGTTTTGTTCGTAATTGTGAACATATTCAAGCCTAAAAAACTGTATTATGAAATATGATTTTTCCAGAAATTGTGTGTTTTGTATTTATTTACATTTTTCATTGTCGGAATTTAGAATCTAATGAGGTAGTAGAACCAGTGGAGTGGTTGGGGTGGTTGGTACAGAACTAAACGTTAAACAGTGGGTCCGCAAGCCCGTTAACCATCATCTTACGCTCGTATTTAACGTTGGGGTCGCAGACGGAGGCGGCAGTCGGCCTAAACAGACATTTGCCTAACGTATTATCCCGTAATTCCCCGGGCAGGCCGTATTTAAGTTGCCGGACCAGGCGCGTGATATATCGGGGCCGGCGCCACGCTAATGTGTGCCTAAGTTATCCGCCGGCAGATGGGGCCGCGGTCGCGGACGACGCGCATTTCGGCGCGCTCGAGATTTATGAAGGTGTTAGGTTAGTTTTAGAAGGTGCTTAATACGTGAACGGAACCCTTCAAATACATAATACATAAATTATCAATGCCAAGACAAATATTAAGTTAATGCTTCCTTATTTTCGATGAAATGAGTACAACGAGAAAAATTTTGGATTATTTTTTGAAATCGGTAAAATTCTTGAATCTGTACATTATTAAAATCAAGTTATCATCACAATCAAGAATATTTTTCTAGACAACACTGGTCTGCAAAGAAAATGTTTTTCACCTCATTATTTTCATACATGATAACATTAAATTTGATGCTCTTAACTCGAAATTTAACATGAAAATATATACGCCACATATATTTTATTTATAATATTTATTTAATTAAACGGTATTTTTATAGCAGCATTAATTACAAAAATCTATCTATTTAGCATTAATCTATCTCTTTATATAATTCAAGCTATTTTGTAGTTGTTTTCCTTTTCATCGTATCAATTGGAACTTCTCAGCAAAACTGCCAACAGAAATCGCCAAATATTGCTTTTAACCTGATATAACATATAATTCTAATAGGGATACATCTTCCATACTTATCTGATATTATCTGAATATTAGTACTATATTTTCGGGAGACATATTTTTTACAGTGCGATTTCAAAAAATTAATTTTGAGCATCATATTGAAGGTCATGTCTGTTTTTGAACACTTTTCGTATAATTTATCGCACGGAGCTAATGGAGTAACGATAAGATACCTGAAAAAATTATATAAATCAACATGGACATACTGTATTATTGCATTAATTATATGAAAAGAGATTACCGACTTTTAAGGCTATTTAAAACCTGTTGGTACTTGCGTGTATTCTGATCAAACTGTGACAAAAAAAATGACAAAAAATGGTACAATATATATTAAACAAAATATTTTCCATTACTTTACATAACGTTCTCCCATTTTTCTGGAATTATGACGATGCCGTGTCGAAAGAATGATAACTGAGCTTTATTTGTGCAAGAGGATGGCTTTGCATCAGCTACTCGTTTATCATCTGAAGTAATACTATAGAAAATGTTACCAAAAAAACCGAACTATTAAAATCCTACATTACAATCAGAATGTTTAGAATCAAACGAGAAGAAGCTTACTCTACAATAAAAAAGCTAAAGAATGTATACCACAAGGAAGTGTACTTGCACCAATGCTTTATCTACTCTACACTTGCGATATACATAAAAGGTGAATATTACCACGGCTACATTTGCTATTGATAGTGCGATTATAGCTGTCGGAAACAATAGTGAAGAAGCCTCACGAAAATTACAACAGACAAGTGACAATATAAATAATTGGACACAAGCTTGCTTAGAAAATAAAAATTAATAAAAGTAAATCCACAAGTACAAGCACCAATAACATTAAATAATACTCTCATTCCATATAGCAACAACGCCAAATATCTCGGAATAAATCTTGATGCAAAACTTCGCTGGAAGGAGCATATAAAAAGAAAAGAAAAGAACTGGAATTGAAATATAGGAAAATGTACTAGCTAATTGAAAGAAAATCACAATTATCAGTACAAAATAAATTGCTATTATATATGCAAATACTGAAACCTATATGAACATACGGTGTTCAATTATGGGGATGTTGTGCAAAGAGTAACATAAACAAAATACAAATTTTCCCGAACAAAGTCCTGAAGAGTATTGTGGGAGCACCCAAATACTATAGGACTGATTACCTACATCGAGACCTTCAGATACCCACAGTCAATCAAGAAATCAAAACAATTGCAGGGGGGCATGAGGAAAGAGTCCATTCTCATGAGAATATTGAAGTATTGCAGTTTTTGGATTCCACCAGAACCGGACACAGACTCAAGAGAATCCATCTGATCTTGTGTAGTGTTGTGTAGTGAGGTACATATAATAAAAATACAGCAGTGACATGTGTAAACATTATTTCACATAGACTGAGATAAGGCCGATGGATCCTCCTAGTTCTGCAGTAATAGTTTCGTGTGGTTTTAGCAGATCGTAACTGCATCTTGCTGAATAAACCACACGAGTTTAATAGTTTGATTGTTTAACAGTTACTGATAAAAATATATGCAAGCATCGTTTCACTTGATGTCCATTAAGTCATCCATTTGAAAATACTTTTGATCTAATTGCACAATAATGTTAATATAGTTATTGGGTTAAAAATGCAAGAAAATTTAAATAAAACTCTATTATTGTCATGTGGCAAATATTATCCTACTAAATCGTCAATCTCCATTGATTAAAAATTTGAAAACTTAAATCAAATTATTTAAATACTGCTTTTCAATAATTCCCTCGAATTTAAACCCCTTCGGACCCAGTTCAATATAAAATATAATTCAACCCCAATATAAAAGTACAAACTACAATAGCAATAAATCGACAAATATGATATTTTCCTTTCGAGTTTAATTGGACGAACATTCACGAGCTGCCAGCATAAATATTCATTACGGAATGTTATAAAATATCAAGATCAATGCAAAGCCTTGATGTAAGCATCGATTTCGAATAAAGAGCAAAAGTTATGTCTGTGCTTTATGCGGAACCCCCCCGGTATATTCGGGCATCTCCTCCTCGCCGAGTAATTTACCTTTATGGGCTTCCTCCTCAAAAAGCGGCCCGATAAATCTGTCTCCCGATATTGTGCAGCCGTTATTTATGTGTACGAATCAAACCGCCGCTGCCCAGTTCCCATCAAGCGCATCAATCGCGGGGCCGGGGAACCATGACCGCCCGCGCCGCCTCCATAACTTTTCGGATATGACGTCGGATTAAAAGAGTTTTTACGGGGTGGGCTTCGGTACAAAGACGCATCGCTTGACTCACCCAAGAATAATTAATTCTTTTTAACAAAGTATACTATGACCCGGATATATTTTATTTTCGATCTTGGTTTTTATTTAAACCAATTTATAGATTAACAGAACTGATAAAAATATCTAATTCTAATAAATGACCGTATTCGTACTTACATTACTGTTGACAACTATATGTTATAAGGGCTGCATATTTGTCATTATGATTTTTTTTATTAACTTAGATTCTTACGTTAAATATGCTTCGTACAATCTTAATTTATTACTATTGTTCTGTAAGATAAATACACAAGCTCGCCCTGGTTGCGTATGGGATAAATACAATAGTATTATATTAAATTAGACTGGTTGAGCTATAGTATGATGACTTATACTTTATACAAGTTCACGTGGTTTGGTTTGCTTCAATCATCTTATTTACTGCATGTTGTTCAGTCCAGTATGGCATCCTGGGCGAAGACTTCATAAATCCATTTGATTTCGATGCTATGATGTGGTTCTTCGTTGGTTTTGTAGCGATAAGCACTAGTAATTAATTAAGGAACTTTGTTTAGGCATCGTTGGATTACTAATTAATTTGATGTTTTAGTGCAACCCCCTGTTTGAATACCATCTAAGTCCAAATAGGCATTATAATAGACTGATAGACCGAGTTATTTGAGTTTATATCCCGTTGAGAGTTTCTTCCAAATAACCTGCAAAGTCCTTTGGTTTTAAGTCTGATTTGCTCTGCTTTTTGTCCAACGTGATGCTTCCAATTTAACCTACCATCGAGATGAAGGCTTGGAATTGTATTTGGCTAATTGTGGTTGAGAAATCATTTTGATCAGTTTTTATAATTTCGCCGTAGCGCAAAATTGAAAATGTGAAAAAAGCTATAATTTTTCAGTCTCTAGTCCATTTGTGTACTTGTATCTCTGCAGCCCTAGACAGAGATATGTATTTTGCTTCAACGACTGGGTCGTTGGAAAATGTTTCAAAATTTACCTCTTTTATTATTAGAATATAAGCAATGTATAGCAAATATAGAAATGGTCCCAAGGCATTACCCTGCGGAACTCCACCCTAAATAGGCTTAAATGTTGAAAATGCTCCCTCATGTAAAAATCACATTTCTTTCGAAATGATATGATTCTAACAATTGTCCATAGTTCTGCATAACAGTAACTCTTCTTATGCATTAGTCCCAAATACCATACCCGGTTAAAAACTTATGAGACGTCTAGATATATTGCAGGACAATATTTATTTTCTTAAGACGCTTTTTGACTAACTGCATGCACTTGATCGATTTTTGAGTGGCGATTTCGAAATCCAAACTGAAAATCTGGCATTTTGATGGTTTAACATGTTTTAATAAATATTTTTTTTCTCATATATTTTTGATATCGCTGGTAGCAGAGAGGTGAGCCTTTATTTATGTCTTTAAAAATAATTATGTAGAATTATAGATCCTAGTTGCCTAAGCCATTTACTATTAAATCGAAATTATATTTAATAAAAATGTCAAATGTCTATTGAAAACGACATCTGAGGTAAGATGTTCATTCCGATCGTTTTCATGTAAATTTTCTTCGATTTTTTTCAATGATGATTGGATCTGATTAAGTTAAACATTAAAATTGTTATTTACCTAGCTAGCACTGGTGAACATAATAACAAACAGCAGCGAGTTTTGGCTCAAAGATAGTTATTTTAATCAGTTTAATTATTAATAATGCGGATAGATCTATAATACCATAAAGAACTAAACTCAATCGATTCATTTCACAAAAAATGATACAAAACGCTACTAAACCAATATCTCACTCAGGAATAGCACGAATTATATGATAATGATCTTTGGATACGGATAGACTCATCATGTATACAAAGCAGTACGAAAAAAATCTCTTTCTCCAATGATAGACGAATACAGTTGGGAAAACCTAACATTTTATAGTCTATAAAAGACAATATTATTTCAAAGTAATGTTAAATTTTCACTAGCTCTACTAATTTTACTAAAATGGGTGATAATTTGGTTTATCACTATCGTAAGAGCAAATCTACTAATTAGACCATAATAAGTAGTTGCAACCTTCATAAAGTCGCAAAATGAATGTTTCGAGCAATGGTGGGCTTCATGAAGCTCTACCATCATGACTGACTACAGCAAGTCCATCAAGACTTCGTATTCCAGAAACTTAATTTCTTGATGACGGGTCGACCGATTGATGTCGACCAAGTGATATCAGAAATATTCAAGGTTGATAGCCAAATATTCATTTGACACCTTCACCTTCTTACATAAATTTTCCGATTTAGAATTTTGATTAGCATAGAAAAAAAACAACAATTGTTCGAATTTTGAAAAAGTAAGACTAAGAGATCAATTGTTGAAAAAATATTTATGAAATTAAAACAAATGAGTCTTCAAACAGCTCGTGAAGAAACAAGCCAAGAAGAGTAGTCAGGATTTAAAACGCATCGCGGTTGTGTAGATAAGATTTGTATATCCACCAGTTTATAGAATGAATGAGATAAGGTTTATGGACGAATAAATTCAAAGACGCAAAGTGCAATATTTTGAACATGTCTGTCGAATGAAAGGTGAACGAATTCCTCGCAGACTTCTCGATGCAAGATATATAGGAAGATCATAGAAGGCGTTCTGAAAAACAGGAGACTAACATTATCCGAGGTCAAAAATTTGCGGTCGGTTGCCAACAGTGACGAGATTTGGTGAAGAATATTTCTGCGGCACCTACACCACTACACGGCAACTACAGCCTATTTGTTGAGAAGTAGACACTATCCCTGAACACCAGCTATGAATGTATGGTCCTGAATCAAAAAGAGACTCAGAGTTCACTGCTGAGGACCACTTAACTTTAAAACAAATTCGTGTTCGAGAATGGCCAAGAAAGTAATGTCGGTCTTTATGGAATACACAACTACTTTCAAACAAAAGTTCGTGGATTATCAAACTGATAAAACAATAAACTCAGATACTTATTGAAACCTTTTAGATCAATCGAATAAAAATGCTCGATTGGCGAAGAAATAACAACTAATTAAGAACTCGCACGTATTCACACAGCTCAAAAAAAAACCTGGCTGAAATTAGTGAAATAGAATTGAAAAATACTACGAATTGTTTCAACCTTTTACTTATTCAACATCCTCTCACTACTTGCTCTTATTTTAAAATCATTATCTTTGCAAATGTTGTTCGTAGAAAATTATTTTGATCAATCTAGGAAGTTATAAATGCTGTAGAATGGTATTTGGTAGATATTCTGGAAAATTTGGTATTCTGTGATGAAATTCATAAACTCCAAGATAATTCAAATGAGTGTAATGAATTTATGGAATATCGTATTAAAAAAGCGGTCATTTTTACGACTGTAAATATGGTGTCTGGAAACTGAATATTTACTATTCACCTTTATTGGTCAAAACTACAATTTGTCAGCAAATTGAACATACTAATGAAGCATACCAATACAAAAATATACAAAAAATTAAATAATTGAAAGATCACTGATTAAAAATCAGCAAGTTAATGCTTGTTTAAAAGCAAAATGATTGAAACATAAACTAGTTGATTATAGTAAAGACCTACCATGTTTTAATCTTAAATGGTTAAATGGATAATATACAATGCTAGAGATACAATCAACGATATTCTCCAGATAAATGCAAAGTAAAGTACCTCTTTTGGGCAAGGAAAAGCACCCACCCGCAACTCGACGAATTCCTTTTCAGCCATACCGTTACCAGGGCCGGCATCCCAACAATGGGTCATCAATCGCTGGGCCAGCCTCCATCCTACACCTGCGATGGGCGCGTTATCGACCCAGCGCCGATGCCCATCTGCGCATTTTTAAGTCGCGCCGCGAAACGAGATTTATCGTCTCAAGTCCGCCAGAGGCGCTTCGATCGCTGCCTGGCGATTCACTGCGACTGATATACGATGGGAGCCCATGGGCGAAACGCGGTTTGTTGATGGTTAAATTCACCGAAAGAATGGTAGAGATTAATTATACGATATAGTACCACCAAACAATCTCGAAGATCAGCAGGAAAGATCTTCTTGCGCTGATATAAGTCATTGCAATTTTAGGAGGAAAAGAGTTATTTTAAATGAATTTTTGATGATAATAATAATATATTAAACGTATTATTCCATTATTTAAGCAAAGCAATAAATATAAATGTTATTGATATCCCATACACTAAACATATCAAGTACCTTGGTACGAATCTTGATGAACTCGAACTAAAATATGAAAAACTGTATTGGTTATTTCGAATAACATCTAAACTATCCGTACAAAATAAGTAGCAACTCTACAAGAAATTACTAAAACCTATATAGGCCTATGGTTTTAAATTATAGGGATATTCAAAGTCATAGAGGAAATAAGGGGTTCTTAACAAAACATGAAGAAAAACTCCATTCCTTTGTTAAGATGGGACTTCTTAAAGAAAACGGGGACGCTATATTACGAACTGAAGTTTGACGTGTCAAGGCAAAACATTTGTCCACAGTTCCTCATCATTAAATTTGCAAATTATACACAGCCTAATATAGAATAAACATGACTAGTTTTGAACTCAACTTTGCTTGCTTTAATTGCAGAATTAAAGAATAAAAAAAAGAAAAATACTACATATACGATAGTTTTTTCTTGAACTTATTGATAAAAAAAAATACAAAGATTTTGGTTTTTCTGTTTGGTTCTCTCGAAGTACTCCAAAACTACAACTTAAGCGGGTAAAATAATGACAGAGACGAAGGTATGTGGTGACAAGGGTATTAGTGGAAAAACGTATCGAGAATGGTTCCAGAGCTTCGAATCAAAATTTTTTGGAGAGACGGAATTGGATAGATTGCTGGTTGAAGATTCTTACCAAACTGAACAAGAACTTATTAGATGTTAGTTAACAAATTATTTCCCTCGGTAATAGCTCAAAAAGAAGTACATTGGCTACTGTATAAATGAAAGCCTAAAGACGTTACTTGTTAGTAACTTATCCAATAATAGAAAAGCAAGACATATTTCCACATAGATGGCAAAACCAAATAGCGCGAATATTTTGTTGTCACAGGTTATTAATCTAAGGGTGGCAAAATTGTGGACCAATAATAATTTCCATAGATAACTTTCATGATATCAACCTTCTTTCGTTTGTTTTTATTGATTCATTTGTCTGCCTATAAATTAAAGAATAAAAAAAAGAAAAATACTATATACGATAGTTTTTTCTTGAGCTTATTGATAAAAAAATACAAAGATTTTGGTTTTTCTGTTTGGTTCTCTCGAAGTACTCCAAAATTTTATCAAAAAACAAAATTATGAAGCCGTTCATTATTCTATCATATACTCAATTTATTTTCTCAACTACTCATATCTATATTTCAATTACAACTGGCTATTCAACAATCAACATATCAATCATTTGTATGGGAGTGGTACTAAACCAAACGATCTGCCATATATCTAAACAAATACAATGAATAATATCTTATAAATATGACCAAACCGTAATTAAGCGTTGTTATATTGCAAAATCATGAGAAATTAATAAATTGTTACTAATAGTAATCTCTCTTCCTGCTTACCTTCAGTCTGAGTAGCTCCTCCAGCTAATCATACAAGAAGTCCAGAACTCTTGACCTATAAATATTGGACTTTATCCCATTATATTTTACGCTTATGAATCCCTCTTCCATTACAGTTCAGGATAGGTTATTCTGTTTCTGGCGTTAAATCAGTTATTCAAAAAAAGACGCGATTCGACCTTTATAGATCTCGACTCCAGCTCGCACAGTAGCCAGTATCCATTCTTTTACAACTTTGATAATGATTTTAAATATTCAAGTTATGTAATCAAATAATCTTTTTGATAGCATCTGAGATAACGCTTCTCTTATGAAAACTGTACGTTAACTTGATGATGTTTTTGACTACATTGTAAATATAAAAATTATACACATTATGTTTCAGTTTTATACGCATACATTTTCTGAGATTTAAAAGCAGTCAGTCAGAAGACAGAAACAGCTAAGTCTAACAAATGGGATAGGTATTGCAACCATTCCTATTTTAATTTTCCAGGTATTCTTAAGCCATAATAATTTGAACATTCACATACCACTCCTTGTTTGTTTTAATTCTGAATTATGGAGATATACACAAGACATTTTTAAAGTAATTCAATTCCGAAATGTTTTTGTTCCACTGTTAGCGAATTCAGCATCTTCATACAGAGTTTTTCCCTCCTGCATCAAAATCATAAACAAGCCGAATCAACTCACCCCCGATAATTTGTTTCACTTAAGTCAATGTTACAAAAAACAATCAATGCGTGCCATGTCTATCTGCTTACACATGCCCGATGTTACGAAAATTTTGCTTGATCTAACTGATGCCGTTTTCTTACTTCTCAGTATCGTCAGACACCAAAGTAAACTTTAAAATGTTTATCACTTCCTGTATTATCATCAATAATTGATTTTTGACAAACTCGCATCTTATTTATGGCTTAATATTGTCTAATTAGTCATTCATTAATACTAAAATATTCACCTGCTTTACCTTTGCCGCCGATCTCCAACAGTTTCCTAAAGTAGAAGACGAGCAAGAAAAAAGAATAATATTCATCAAAATTTATCATCTCCATATTTCAGTCAAGCTCGTATTTATACGAATTAATTTCGTCGGATACAAGCCAAGGTACCACCTCGAAAGGAACCAATAAATTTATGATAATGACGAAATTTCGAAGCGACAGTTATTAGTGACGTGGAATTGTACTTTTCGAAGAAAACCGGCACTAAACAGAACAGTTTATGGACTCGTCAGTTTTTGATTAGGCGGCCCGATGACGGTTTCCGAATGCCTTCGTATCGACTGGTTTTTCTGGGAGATTGGAAGGTACTTTTTTCTCTTAATTAATGGCAATATTATGCGGGTTTTTCGTTCACCATACAATACAGATTTATGGAAATGCATGGCATTTCAGATTACCTAAATAATGGGTAATTTACTTTTTTATATTAAGTAGGATGCTTTTAACCAGAATATAATTATTTCTTGGTTTATTTTATTTCAAAAAAAATCTATTAAAAAATAATAGAAATAAGAAATTAAACCATTTGAAATTAAAGAACCTAAATTAGTTTATGAATAGTAATGGTAATAATACTGTTTCAATAAAAGGTATGCGGTGCCATATGGTATAAAATCTTCTTTAATGATATAGGGAATGTAGCAATTCTGTTCTACACCCATATTATATAAGATTTGTTATATTTCCTTCGACACTAAAGTACATTTCAACTTTATCAAATCAAGTTTCCTGTGGCCAAACCAATCACCAAGATAATAACTCTACTCATTATGTCGGTCAGCATGGATATTGTAATTTGATGTTAATTGTAAATAGTGATCATCGTGACACCAATTGTGTTCTTGCCCAAATCCAAGTCTATAATCGAATGTGTCTACATTAAAACGTAGATATAGTGAGTGACTAGTTATTACTTCCACGCTCTTCTTCGTTCTTCATATCAGTGTTTAATATTTAAAATTCGCATTAGAGTAATAATGAAATTGGTATGGTAAATAGAATTCAAAATAATGTAAGTACTGGAGAATATGCGAATTTGAATAGAAACAGAAATAAGACTTATTCTTGATAAACAATTAGAGTGACTACAAAATTACTAAAACTGTGTACAATAGAAAAAAAACTAAATAAATCGGCCAGATTAGAAGAGAGTATACTTACATCAATAATAAACTATATACCATAAAAAATCTAAGCATTTAAATAAAAGTGAAACAATAAGAGGAACGGTAATATCGATTCAGTCATAAAATCACGAAATTTACAATTAAGTGTGAAAGCTTAAAGGAAAAAATAAAAAACTAATACTGAAAATAAGCAATAAAAACGGAAAAGGAAGATGAATATTAAAATATACAGGTAGAATATAAGCGCAATACTGGAAACAGAAAAAATAAAAGAATGATCTAAAACTTCATTAGAAATTTCAATACCCTTTCATATATTATGATGTATAGATAAGAAAAATATTTCTAACAAAAAAATTGAACCGAATTCAACAAATAAATAAGGAATTCACTAAATAATAAACAATAATCAAACTTTTTTTATATGTCACAAAATTATATTATTATTTTTATATTGTTTGGGCTCGGCACCGACTTCAAACTGATCAGTTGGAAGTAGTTAAAATAATATTGTAAATAGATAAATAGGTTTAGGTATGTATTAAGCTACATTTTGTGTATATAGTAGAATATAAAATACGTGTAGTAGATAGGTTCAATAAGGTTTTTGTTTATTTTTTTTTTAATTTATTTAGTTATTATAACGATTATTATGCAGATATGTTATTTTAAAACGTTTTTTTTTTTGTGTTAAAAATCTAAATTTGATTATTTTTTACTATTTAGTGTGTTGCTTATTTATTTGAATATTGAATTCGGTTTAATGTTTTTGTTCAAAATATTTTATTTTTCTCTTTTTAGTGTTAGGTATTTAGTTAGTAAATTACGCAGTTATTTTATTAAGTATTACAATGGCTAAGCCAAGTAAAGGTGCAGCCTGTATGATGAAAACGCTTCAGGCCCCGGGGTCCGCTACCTAGCCTAGGTGATTTGACAACTAAACTAGAACAACAAAAGTTTACTGTTCCCGCCGGGAATCGAACCCGCTACCTCCGTTTGGGAGCTGAACGCTCTAACCATTACACCATAGAAGCAGTTCTCTACTATATTTTTACGAGGTCTTGTATGGTACGGTTAGTGTTTAAAAAGTAAACTGAATGGCTTTTGCTCTGAATGACTTCTGATTTTTCATCATATCAGCTCAGCAATAGCACTATACACAAATATCTGATTATTATAGATAAAAAAATATGGGAAAACCTTGTACGTGCCTTTAAAATTTGAGGGTTTCACTCGATTTTCCCCCTTACCCCCATCAGATCCTGATTTCTGGTTCCAATGGGACTACCTCGGAAGTTTTGAATATCGTAGAACGTACGTAGAACCTAATATACTGAGCAATTTCTGCTATTTTCAGTATATTAGATGTTCGCATGTATCATTTGAAGTATCAATGTAAATAACTATCAAATAACCTTTCCATTGGTCATTTTTCTATATAAAAATAGAGTTTTCAATTTAGTGTGATTAAATTCTTCAGTGTGGAGAGGAGACGCTAATCCTCGAATACACAAAATTGCACATTCATTTGTTATTTGATTTAAAGAAATCTGCTGTTAAAGCCCATCTATGTATGCATCTTGTATTGTGCTGCTTCTCCATCATATTGCAGTTGTCGTTTTTGCTTTGAACGATTTAAATAATGGTTATTTTAATATTAATGGCCAAAAACTAGAAGAGCTCCAAAAGGGGCCAAAAAAATCGAAGTGCATAAATTGAATGATTTGCACTCTAATTGGTCTCAAAACATTTTCAGACAGCTTAACAGTGAGTGATCAACTATTCCAAGACATACTATCTAGATATCAAATAAGATCGAAAATGAATTGTGATGAATGAAATGAAAAAAAAACCATTCGAATCGTTTAAACATCGCGATGTTATTGCTCCAAGTAAAAAGAGAAAAACTCTCTGTGGCGTATTATGATTGGCAATGAAAAGAGAATATCTACGGCTATTCCAAGTGCAAAGTCATGGGGTAATCTAGGAAAACCATTCACATCCTCTTCGAAACGGAATATTGCCATAAAATCTCGCAGTGCTTATAGTGAACAGAATTCAGGTATTGTAGTGTATATATTACATATAGAAAATTATAAAAAGTTGTAGAAGTATTTTTGGTAAATGTATATCGTACCAACTTCTTTTAATAAATGCCTTTAAAAGTGAAAAAAAATCGAAACACGCGTAATGAATTACAATATATTATATTTTGTAAATTAAATTATTTAGCGTAACATCTGAAACAATGCCATGCTTATGTGTTCAGGTATTTTTTATTCATTTTATAACATAAAAATGATGAGTATGTACTGACCATTCTATCAAATTATTATTGTGCATGAGTGTGATCGAAGCCTACATTTATACTTAAATAATGATTATTTTTCCCTCTACCCGTTCCCATGCAGTGAAACTAAAATCATCTGAGAGTAGGACACTATTATTTCCTGTACAGTCACTTGCTGTCCTCAAGCGCTGCAACGAGCTGTGAATTTTGTGACCAATCCCGAGTCTCTGTCTTCCTTCCATCTTTGGAGCGACTGCTATCGCCTTTCCTCTATAAGAATATGATTCTGGCTGAATTATGATTAACTCATATGAATCATTCCGTTAATTATCAATAATTATCTTTTGTCTTGGTATACTTCAACTGTTTATCTCAGTTACTGTCATCCTGAACGATGACATTTCGCTATTGACATTACTTTTATCTATACCAAAAATGTATCTAGACACACTTTATTTGTCATATATTTAACTTTACTTAATTATATAAAATGTTATTTATACACGTAAAAATGTATGTTTGTCTATGTCCTGTGAATGGAACGTCCTATTTTAAGCGCAAAAGCACAATTCTACAGTCACGAAATGATGATAAAATTGTCCAGAGCGACAAAAAAATTCTTCTAGTTTTCTGAAAATCGACAATAATATATCATGATCATGTAAGTTGATAATAAGCACCATTTTGTTCACCTGCACTTGAACTGAGAAGAACTATGTTTGTTACAGACCGAAACACTATAGCTTAAATTGCGACATCCATCGTAAAGCTTTCAAAATTAATCCAGGTCCAAATTAATGCATGCTGAACTAAAATGGTATTGAAAATATGAAGTTTATTAATAGTCCCAATTGTGTTAACTAAAATTGATATTAACGATCTAAAAATACTAATTATTATGTAAATGCACTGAATAAACTGAATTCTGAATATATTAAACGAATTCTTAAACGTTAAAGCCAATTAACGGTGGCATTTTTGAGGGAACAACCTGAACAAAAATAATGCGTCGTTTATATGAACCTTGTTAGTCTTGTATGAACACCTGCAAGTATATTAATTTCTGGTAAATTATAAATATCCTAGTGTGCATTTCCCGAGACACAGATGGGCAGTTATGCGTGAAATCTCCATCAATCGAATTCCGTCAGTACATGGTTTGACTCTAATTTAAATTGAAGGAATTTTTATTTTATTCTCGGTGAAAACCCACAACAGCGTACTGTAATGAGATAGTCAGATAAGATATATTTACAACAGTATCAGGCAATAAAATATATCAAAACTTATTATATGATTAAATTTTAAAAAGTATTAACATTTCTATTTCCTTTATCATCATTAAATACAACTTAGACTGGAATTGCTCTCTAGGCCGTACACTGCTTTGAATACCAATGACTGGCACATCTCTTTTATAATATTAATCCATTCGTGCTGTCTATGATAGCAGCATTAATCAAAAAAGGTCGATACTTGATACTTAGTTTATTTTGTATCACATTATATGGTTATGTTATTTTTTCATTATAATTATATTAGCATTATAGTATTCACGAACCTGTCCTTCTTAAAGAATGCCTTATAACGACCCAATCAAAGAGAAGATAAACCTAGTGATCATCCATAAACTGACAATAAAGAGTAAATGATAAAATTGGAAAATATTATTATCATCGGATATACGAAGTTAAGTCAAAGGAACATTCTACGGGAAATAATAAAAGAACAATACAAGTATATCAGAATAAAGCCTTAAGAAATGTCATGGATATACCAATATTACAAAAAGACCTGCCTATCTCAACACTCATTGAACAAATAAACTCGCAACAAGACATAAGAAAATACTTCACCCTATTTTAACATCGAACTTTACAACATTTGGACAACATTAAAGTACGACTGAGCAATAAATAATAAGCAATTCATTGTAAAGGCAAGTTCTTGATTAGTAGGTTACCACTTCTAACAATATAAAACTTATCAAAATTCCTAATATATAACATAGATAATGATAAGATTTTAAGCTTAGAAAAGTCAACTTTAAGAAATATCCAAGTTTTTACGGAAAAACTAATAGGAAATATCACATAAACCATATAGAGATCTGCAAAATTACATACATATTGAGAAATACAAAAAATATATAAGTACATATTGGGTTGCTTATAGTTTCATGATCAAGTCAGGATAGCGATTGCATATATCATCATTAGGAACACAGTTGAGACTGTTATTTGAAAATAATACAAAGCAGGTCAACTGCAAATATGAGGGCAATAATTTAACTGTATAAAATTTTAAGAGATGGACAGCATATTTCAATAAGTTTGTTTAAAAACTGATGTATCAATAACTGATGAATTACTGATAACTGGAAGAAACGTTAACTTCGAAGTTTGTTGACAAAAAGGCAATCATTTTCTATAAATATTTTTAAAATAAGGGTATCATAGATTTAGAATAGGATAAAAAGTAGGTTAAAGTATTTTAGATAATAAGACAACACACAATAATAAAATTGAGTTAAAGATACAAACTTATAGAAATATTTTTTTACTCTTTGTGATTCTTCTTAATTAATTAATTAGTCTTATTCTAAAGCTTATTCTAAAGTCTACATATGTCCCGTAATCAGATCAGGTAGTCTTAAACGTCTTAGTCTACGCACTTCACTATCACGTCGCATATTTAGCTGGTTAGCGAGTATGTTGGATGCACTGACACTCTTTCGAAGTAGTTCACACAAACACGTTGAATTACACTAGTTATAGATTCTAGATGAAGATTTCTTTTATTTGAAATATAGCACTGGTGGGCATGTTCCTCTGCGTAGGGTAAACGTTACATGGGTGGATTTTGTTTCATTGACTTTAATGCGCCACGTCTTCAACCATAATTGTATTTGATCCAGGTGGGTTTGTGGATGCTAAAATTGCTGTGTCGTCTGCGTATATTGCTACAGTAGTTATTTTTGTGGTGATCAGATCGGCCGTATTCAGAACATACAGTACTGGACCCAGTACACTACCTTGCGGAACTCTGAATATATGGGATTTAATTCGGTATATTCATCGCCTTGATTTACAATAAAATGTCTATCAGTGAGATACGATTTTAGTAACTGATAGTCCGGATGAGGGAGAGGTTTCTTTAGTTTAACCTGCAAGCCCGTATGCAAGTATGGCATGTCAAAAGGCTGACATATGTCTAGAAAAGCAGCCGAACAATATCTTTTAGCATTTAGGTCAGGAATAATTTTTCTTTTTTCTATTATATAGTTTAGCTTCTTTATGTATAGTTTCTCGAAAACTTTCGAGATTATCGGTAATAAACTTATAGGCCGGTAGGAGGTCAAATCTTCTGGTATTTTTCCTGGTTTAAGAATCGCTAGGGAAGTAATTAATTGGTAGCATAGCATTAAATATAAATGTTAATAGTTTCATACCCTTTTCTGATAGTTCTTTTAAAATTTTACCAGTAACTAAGTCATAACCAGGAGCCTTTTTAATATTAATTTCTCTCATTAATCTCTCTCATCCTATTTCTCTCATCTAACTTTTTTGGCCGTTAATTTCTCGTGCGGTAAGTCCATTTGAAATGGCGAATCCAGAAAGCCAGCAATTTTATTTTCGTCATCTTTATGTAGCTGAGATTGGAAAGGTTTAAAAACATTTTTTAAGTGTTTTGAGAAAATGGCGGCCTTCTCTTTATTGCTTCTAGTCCAATTATTTTCGTTTGTTTTAATAGGTGGGTTACGCTGCTGGGGTCTCTTAAGCTTTTTTGTTGCTTTTCACAACGAATAGTCTGTAACCTCAGTTGGTGTCAAATTCTCTAAGTATTCTTGAATGCCTTGGTTTTGTTCGTTCTGGATTAGTTCTTTCAGCTCTTTTATTGCCCTATTAAATTTTCATTTATTCTCTTCAGTCCTTTGCTGTTGCCAATTTCGTCGTAACTTTCTTTTTTCTGCAATCTTTTTCTGTATTGTACATAATATATGTGTATCTTTTCTTGGAAATGTTTCATTGTTAGGAGTCGCGGAATGTGCTGCCTCCTGTATATTTTTTCTAATGTTTATTGCTGCTATTTCTATGTCAATTTCAGTTTGATCAACAAAAAAACCTCTGCCTATGTTCTATATTGATTTGAAACCTAATAGAGATAATAAGGCGGTGTATGGAATCACCAAATTAGAAAAAAAGATTGTTAAATGCGAACCACCACATACAAAAAGAATTATACCACAATGCACAAGTTGTCAAGCGCACAGGCACACAAAAACTTACTGTCACAAATCATTTAGATGCGTAAAATGTACAAGAGAACACAAAACAGGAGACTGTACTTACTGGTAAAGTTCGCGATGATAAAGTGAAATGTGCTAACTGTAACGGAAATCATCCAGCGAACTACAAGGGCTGCGCAGTTCAAAAGCAACTATAGCGGAAACTATATCCTGCCTTTAGAGAAAAAAGGCATAAACCTCAACAAAAATAATGCACACCTACCAGTCTATCCATCAGACCAAGTCAAGCAGACATAAATTATGCCCAAATGGTTGAAAATGGTTCAACACAAAAGCGAGAAACCACATCAAAACCTACTGAAACTAGCAGCAATATCTCTAGATTAAAAAACATTTTTTTTTATTACTCTTCGTGAGTCCACAATCTGCCCTATTGGCAATAAGTATTTCTTCTGTTTATATTATATATACATGGCATGTAGAAAATCACTTCATTAAGCAATCTTCTGTATAAAATATTATCTTAATTAATTAGACTTATTCTAATGCTTATTCTAAACTCTACATATGTCCAGTAATCAGATCAGGTGGTGTTAAACGTTTTAGTCTACGCACTTCACTATCACGTCGCATATTTAGCTGATTAGCGAGTACATTGGGATGCACTGACACTCTTTCGAAGTACTTCACACAAACACGTTGGATTACACTCGTTATAGGCTCTAGAGGAATATCGCGTTGTATCACTTTATTTGAAATATAGTACGGAGCATCAATAATGGCACGCAACACCTTATTTTGGAACCGTTGAATGATGGATATATTAGATTTGCTAGCGGTACCCCATAGTTGAATTCCATATGTCCAAATGGGCTTGAGTATAGACTCATACAGCAATACCTTGTTATCTAATGATAACTTGGATTTGCACCCAATGAGCCAATACATTTGATATAATTTTAGTCCTAGTTGTTTCCGTTTAGAGAGTATGTGCTTCTTCCAGGTTAGGCGTCGATCTAAATGCATACCAAGATATTTAACATGCTCTGCTTGGGGGAGTTGACAATGATTGATAATCACTGGTGGACATGTTCTTCTACGCAGGGTAAACGTTATATGCGTGGATTTTGATTCATTGGCTTTAATGCGCCATGTCTTCAACCATAATTGTATTTGCTCCAGGTGGGTTTGTAGGTTTATTGATGCTGTGACTGGATCTTCATGGGATGCTAAGATTGCTGTATCGTCTGCATATGTTGCCACAGTAGTTATTTTTGTGATGGGCAGATCAGCCGTATACAGAAGATACAGTACTGGACCCAGTACACTACCTTGCGGAACTCCTGAATATATGGGATTTAATTCGGTATGTTCATCGCCTTGATTTACAATAAAATGTCTGTCAGTGAGATACGATTTTAGTAGCTGATAGTCCGGATGAGGGAGAAGTTTCTTTAGTTTAACCTGCAAGCCCGTATGCCATACTTTGTCAAAAGCCTGAGATATGTCTAGGAAAGCAGCCGAACAATATCTTTTGGCATTTAGGTTAGCGTTTATTTGGTTTACAAGTCTATGCACTTGTTCTATAGTCCCATGCTTATTGCGAAAGCCAAACTGATGTTCTGGAATAATTTTTCTTTTTTCTATTATATAGTTTAGTTTTTTTATGTATAATTTCTCGAAAACTTTCGAGATTATTGGTAATAAACTGATGTTCTGGAATAATTTTTCTTTTTTCTATTATATAGTTTAGTTTTTTTATGTATAATTTATCGAAAACTTTCGCGATTATTGGTAATAAACTTATAGGTCGGTAGGAGGTCACATCTTCTGGTATTTTTCCTGGTTTAAGTATCATTAATATTTTAGCTACTTTCCAGATACTAGGGAAGTAATTAATTCGTAGCATAGCATTAAATATATATGTTAATAGTTTTATAGCCTTTTCTGATAGTTCTTTTAAAATTTTGCCAGTAATTAAGTCATAACCAGGAGCTTTTTTAATATTAATCTCTCTCATTATTGTATGTTTAACTTTTTTGACCGTTAATTTCTCGTGCGGTAGATCCATTGGATCAAATGAGTACGATGCTTGGCCTACTCACAACCGTCGTCAGCAAACTTGCCTAATGCCTGAAATCATTAGCTACAAAATCGCCGTGTGGGAATGCCAATGGGCTCCAACAATACGACAGGGAACTAAAAATGTTCGTAACTGAACAAAATATTCATGTTATGATGGTTTCCGAATCACATTTTTACGGACAAACATTATTTGAAAATTCCCAAATATAAACTTTATCATACAAATCACCCTGTTGATAAAGCACATGGAGGTACAGCCATAATCATTCGAAATGATATAAAGCATTTCGAAAAAGGAAAATTCCGCAAAGACTACTTGCAAGCCACCACTATAACCATAGAGGAAGTCCTTGGACCATTAACAATGTCTGCGATTTATTGCCCACGCAATCATAATAAGGCAGAACACTTTCAAGAATTCTTCAGTACGTTAGGTAATAGATTTATAGCCGGAGGAGATTACAATGTAAAACACTTAATGTGGGGTTCAAGAATAATAACCTCAAAAGGTAGAGAACTGCTACAAGCAATAAAGATAGAAAATGTATAACATATACTGGTGAACCAACATATTGGCCTTCAGACAGAAATAAAAAACCAGATACTATAGATATCCGTATTACAAAAAATATTGATACAAAAAAATGTCATGCAGAATCATGTTTTGACCTGTCTTCTGATCCTTCACAAATAATAGTAACACTTTTTTCAAAAATTACTGTCAAAGATAAACCCCCCTTCTCTGTGAATAATAGATACTAACTTACTCAATCAATAACTTACTTCAATAATAGAATTAACTGGCCCTCATTTAGAGAAAACTTAGACCGAAACATCTCTCTAAACTTACCGTATTTTTTTGTTGTGCGATGTCGTATATTATGAACATTTACGACCTCCTGGTCTTGTTCAGCTAGAACTACCTTGATGGTGTTAAAGTCCGTCCCGTGATCTAATCCTTTTAACACGAATTTAAATGTTCTCTCGAATTTTGGCCTGAATGTATGGTACTGGGTGTTTCTTTCGTCTAGTTCTTTTACTAGAACTTTAAAGTGCTCCGCTTCGAACAATTGGATTTTTATTGTTTGATAGCTCACTGTTTTAATTGTGTAGTTCGTAGTGATGGTTTTCAATAAGTCATGGATGTGTTTTATTACTCCTACCTTATAAACTGTTATTGGTGGTGGTTTGGGAACAACTTTTTCAGGGCTTGGTTGTTTATTCCCTTCAGTTTCTTTCGATAGGTCGCTAAAGCTGTTTTTGTCTCTATTGGTTTCTGTAAACAATAGTCACTGATCCTTGTTTGTTTTCTCGCAATTTCTTCTTTTGGGCTTCTCAATCGTTTTTTTGTTAATGACTGTAGTGAATTCTGATGGTGGAGTTTGCGTTATTGCTGATTATTCTAATCTTATATAAAAGTGTGCAGGTGATTTGGTTGAATCGCTGTGGTTTGCCTTTTTTAGATTTTTAATATTTTATTTTATTTAGCCCCAGGGGATAAAAAATTAAAATAAATACATTGTTTATTTCATGCACTTCATTTTTCACTTACGTTATTTTTTGCAGTAGTTTTTGACCAAAACTACTATTAATGAATTTCAAAAGAACTGTTGTGAAATAAGGGGAAATAATTTTAAAACACTAATAAAAATGAGACACAGTCTTTGTGCCTGGTCACGTAAACACGTATTCACTACACTTTAGGTCCGCTGAGAGACGGATAGCCGTTATGCGTTTTTAACACTCAATTAAATAACCGTAATAAAATACTAGGTTTTTTTAAAGAAAGGTATCTTTCTAGAGTCGCTTAGTAGCAACATTTCAACTCGATCAAGTTCAAACTAGCAGAGATTGTGCAACGATCATAAAACCTGAAACCTTGATGATTGAAAGAATATGGTATCATCTGATGAATCATCGTTTATGTTGCCTCCTACAGACTGTCATTATGGTTTATGTATGAACCCCAATAGTTTAGAATCTAGACTGTCTGCTTTCTACAGTCAAACAAGAGTAAATTCCGTCATTATTTAAGCGTAAATACGTATTTTTAACCGACTTCGAAAAAGGAGGAGGTTCTATGTATGTGTTTATGTATGCCGATTTATCCGTCAATTATGGACCAATTTTCAAAATTCTTTTTTTATTCGAAAGAGTGCACTTCCGAGGTGATCCTATTGGAACCAAATCAACATCTGTTAGGGGAAAGGGGGCAAATCTATGGAAACGCTCAGATTTCAAAGGCACGCACAGTTTTCACATATTTTTTGTCTAAAATAATCAGATATTTGTTTATAATGTTACTACTGAAATAATTTGACGAAAAATCGGAAGTAATTTAAGGTAAAATCCATTCAGTTTGCATTTTAAGCACTAACCTTATGATATGAAACGTCGTAGAAGCAAACTTGGCAACTTTTTGGATGGTGTAACAATTAGGAAGTTATGTTCACACGCAGAGGTCGCGTCTTCGATTCTCAACGGGTCAGGTACTTTTTGTTCTAGTTTGGTTAGAAAATTTGTCAGATCATTTAGACTCGGTAGCGGATCCTGAGGCGTTACTTATTTTTAATAATCGTTTCTTTATTGCTATTTTTCGTCATACAGGCTGCACTTTAAATTGGGCTACCCATTGTAATACTTAATAAAATAACTGCATAATTTATTGAGTAAATATCTAACATTGTTGAGCCCAAATAATACAAAAATAATAATAAATTTTTGCATATACACAAAAGTAAATTACTAACAAAACAATTTTAATTTGTTGCTCGGCACTGACTTCAAAGTGATCAGTTGGTAATAGTTAAAATAATATTGTAAACAGATAAATAGGTTTAGGTAGGTATTAGGCAAAATTGTGTGTATATAGTAGAATATAAAATACGTGTAGTAGATAGGAAAAATAAGTTTCTTGATTATTTTTATTTAGTTATTACAACGATTATTATGTACATATTTTATTTTAAGACGTTTTTTTTATGTTAAAATTCTAAGTTTGATTATTTTTTAATTTTTAGTGGTGCCTTATTTATTTTTTGAAATCGGTTCAATTTTTTTGTTAAAAATATTTTATCCAATCACTGACTGGATTACTCCGAATGAAGCTCGGCATCCTCACTGATGAAGTTGTTAGTATGACTAGCATATTGCTGCCAAACACTACCTAATTCCACGATTATAACTCTTATGTACACCGTCGAAAGAGTTTAGTCTCGATTTGAGGAATGTTATATATAATGAACAGAATATAATCAAACATCTTCGCTGGCCAGCATGATCGCTATACCTCAACATAAATGAACTGTTATGGAATCTTTTAGAGTACACAATGAGGAAGGAGTAGATTTCCATCTCCAACATCACTCAAATAATTAGGGGATATTTTGATACTGGAATGCAACAACAACCTGTTGTAAACTATTCAGACACTCCACGAATCTATTCAGTAAAGAATTGCAGCTATTTTAATAGACTCAACATTTATGCGTAGGTCAGATAATATCTTATTTTGTCCAAGACCCGGAACATATTCTAATATCTTAAAAATTATAGTTGTAAATCCTTTTAGATAAAAAAAATACAATTTAAATATTTGAAAAGTCTGTTAATAAGGATTTGTTGCAGTGAAGCAATGGTATTGATTTGTTCTTTTAATATATCGTTGACAACAATGGACTTAAACGTCCACTATTCGGAGGACCTTTTAATGCCAGCTGATTAAAATCAGTTAACGGTCGGGAAAATAACGGGAAAAATCAAATCCCCCTCGGACAGCCATACCGCCGTGAAACAAAAGGCAGCAATATCTGTCCGACGAACGGGACTGGGACAGGATGGGACGCGTTTACTCGGTAATATACTGCGCGGTGTTAACAATTAGTGCCTAAAAAGTGTTGTTTGTGGACCAGTCGGTGAGCGGGCCGGCACCCAAAGGACATAAATCGGACACTGAGCATTTGCGCCGTTATTTACTGCTCATATTTCGTCGTGAACGGCGCGTAATTGGAGAAGTGCGGTCAGGTGAAATATTGGTGGGACGAGGTAGGATTGGGGACGGTGGGGAGATCGGGGAGTTCCCAAGGAATGATGTTACGTCAACAAAAGTAGCACTAGAAAATATTAAGAAGATATTTTCTGGTATACTACTATTAAAATATGTAATTTTCCGTCTATTTTAGAAGGCTATATATTTCACACTGTTTTTTTGACCAAAATATAATATCAGTTAGCTATATCCTAATAATCCAAATAATGTTTATATCTCCTTTACTGAATTTATGTAAACTGTATTTTCTATAGAGTGTGTGTGAAAGGAACTAACAAATGCTTATTTTTTATAATTAAACGTAATTTCAGTTTTTCCAACAGATATATTTTACTTATGTTTTTAGTAATACTTATTCAATCAAGGCGTACTATAGAGAATTTGAAACCAACAGGACACAGAACATTCTAGATATAACGCATATTATCCTTTAGATGGGTTTTAAAAGGATATAAAACTATATAAAAATATATACTTAGTCAAAAGTTATTACGCTTTGAAAGTGGAGGTTCCAGATGGTAACTTTCGTCATATTTTGCTATATTACTTCTGAATAAAAATATATGCAATAAAGACTCACCGAAAATTATATGGTGTTTATGTTAAGTGAAGACTAGTATCATGATTGATTCTCATTTATTATAAGAAAAATCCATGAAATTCTTTCACATATTTCATCTCTCGACATCGCCATTGAACTGAAGATCGATAAACAGTTTTCAATTATTTACATCATCGATGAAAACGGTACATATACAATTAATAAGTGTTAAAACAAATGAGGAGCTTTAAGTTTAAGTATTCCAAAAACATCAGTTTCTGTTCGATAGATCATAAACACATCGGCGATCAAAAATCGCATCTTAGATAACCAGCCGTGACACCTTTTATTTAAAAAAACATACAAACAGACAAGACAACTAGACAGGACAAGTCCAACTAACAGTTTAAAACTAAATACAAAAAATAAACTTTTAAATAAGATTGTTTGAGCTGATGTTAACTTCGTCGCAACCAAATTTTAGACTTTTCAGTAATTATTTCGGAATATTTAGTTTTATCGTCTACTTTTATTATCGTCTTTAAAAAATTATTAATTTTCTATAACAATAAAAATTGTTACTTATTTTACACCAATTATTCTTCACATATCTATTTTGATCAAAATAATATATGCAAAATTGAAATTGAAAAAACTTATTATTATAATATTGCCGGCTTGGCTGGCGCAGTGGTAAAAGCGACAGGACGGTCCACCTATTGTTGCGGTAGTCACGGGTTCGAATCCTGCTGGCGCATGGTCATAAATGTATGTTTGTAATAATACAAAAAAACATATTATAATATTAGTATCTTCACTTTATAAGTATTAATTTTACAAACTTTTTATTTAACATTTTATTAATTACGTTTTAAAAAATTATAAACAGGTTTAATTTTGATTTCTTGCTAAGATTGTTGAAATTAAATTTAAATTCAAACATTCAATTTATCAGATATCAGTGAAATGTCTGAAACTGCTAAAACATATTACAAAACAAATAACAACTTATTTACAGAAGTACTTACTATACTGGTACCGGTTACCCGTTTTGTATAACAGCAGGCCGTAGATCATCCACATCAACGGTTCAAATGTTGAACCCTACTAAGCTGGCAGTGAGGACAACATAAGTCACTTTAACTGCAGACAACTCTTTTATGACTTGCCCATTATAAAACGTTGAGGTTTCAGGTGTTTTTCTTTTATTTTATACCCATAAACATTTTACGACTACATAAAAATTATTTGTAAAAACACACATAATAAATAAACATGTTGCATTAACTGACGTCTCTAGCGAAGTTAAATTGTTATCACTAAAGATTATCACTAAAAACGAACAGCAAAAACCGAAGTTACTATACGAAGTGCCACAGTTAAATAAATGTTAGTAAATGTTTATAATAACTCACTGCATTTACTCAAAGTTCTTAAATTCTAATATAGAAAACTTCTCAGGCACTATTTCAAATTCTAAACAAAAAAAACGAATGATACAACTGTGTATACTGTATACTTATATTGTAAGGGCTACTTTAGTATCCACTTCAGATAAACTAGTGATTTGACATATTGAAAATGACTGATGACATTTTATCATCTTCACCAATAATGAGTAAGATCGGATGTCCTTTGTTTATATATACAAGCCAGTTTGGTTGATCTCATGGCTGAAATGGCCTGGTTCGCGATCAATAAAGTTCAAAGACAAATGATTTGCTAGACTTATTGGACCAAAACCCACCTCAAACTCCCAAAGACCTTTCAGACAGCTTAGCAGTTCATGATTCTATCTGAACTATCTGACTTTGCTTATAGTTTACATATGATGACAGAGATCCAGAAGGAAGGAAGAATAATACGAATTGGCTGAAGATCTTCGAACCGTTTTTTCACCGTTTGGCGTCTTTTCGAACCGTTTCAACATGACAGTCTAACTGCTCACTAGGCGAAGAAATTAGAGATTTCTATAAACTGTTGTTTCTATAAACTGTTGATTTCTGTAAACTGTGGGATGAAAAGTGAATATCTAGAATAAGTCCAGAATAGCCATCCACACCAAGACACCGAGGCAAAATATTGATGGCCATAAAGAAGCCTTCGTGGGTATATAGTGGAAAAAGCAGTGTAGTATATTACGAGTTGATGAAACCAAATGAAAATACAGATGCCCATCATTTGAATTACGTATTGTTGCAAAGAAAAGATGAACAAAATCATGCATGTCTTGCAGGACAACGGTCAACCTCACCTAGCAATAATTGTAGACTGTTGCAGCTCGAATGGGAAGTTCTGTGGTGAATGTCGCATGGGTTGGTTAGCGTATGGGTTCGAAATATTAGGTAAGTTCGCCTGATCGCTGAAAAAACGGCATCGTTCGTTTTTTTTGATACGGTATCGCCATGTTACTAGAAAGATGGAAAAAATGTAGAAAATGATGGAAAAAGTTTTGATTAGCATATATATTACCATTTTTTCTCAATAAATATCTTTTCACAACTAAACATTTTCAGAATACATGCAATTTAACAAAAACACAAAATAACGAAGACCATTATATTAATTTCTACAATTTCTAAATATATCTGTACTAGGTGAAGAGATATAGACCATAGTAACATTTTATATATGATTTTGTAGGAGTTAAATAAATTTCTCGTTAACATTTATTTTACAGTATTTGAAATTTTTTTTAGTAAGAAACAATGGATCTTCATAATGTTGAAAAATTAAATTTATAAAGCAATAATTTATTTTTATGGAAACCAAATTCTAATTTCTTAGAATAAACAATTTTCAACAAGCCCTCAGTTATTGTAAGCATCATTTTTCGGTTTCTACAATAATATCATACTTGAAGCTGTTAAATTCACCTTGCCAGACGGAAAATTGGATTTTATTATATCTTCATCAAGAAATACAAAAAATCCATATATTATTTCTAATAATTTGATAAAGTATTTAACGTAAAATAAATACACAATCTCGCAGGTTCCTAGTTATCAGTAAAAACTTTTAGTTAAACCGGCAACTCCAGATTTTTTTTGTTATATCTTGGAATCTCCTTTTTACCAACTAGGGTTTATCTGAACTAGACCTACTGTTTAACGTTGGCTACAAACCACGGTTATTATATTAAACGGTTATTGGCATTAAACCTGGCGAGTGATCATCTTAGAAATCATCATACAAGACATCTGATCTTACGCAGCCTGGTTACTGGCGTATCTCAAATCATTTTCTTGTTGGATTTTACACTCTTGTCTTTTGGTACTCTGGTTAACACTTGACACACATATTAGTGTGCGAACTCAAGATCTATGGTTTTTGAGCTTAATTACTGTTTTTAAGTTTTAATTAGAATCTCTTCGGTGTTTTTTGGTAACTAACTAAGGTTTTATGTAATTATAACTTTAATTTTCCTTGATACAAAATCAAAATACACTCTGAAATAACAATTTTAACAATAATCAAATTTAAAAGTATATATCAGTTATGCTTCAGAACTAAAATTGCCCGGTACTTAGATACAGAAGTACTACCGCACGCCATCTATATTTAGACACAGGCCGTAATGTTTGTGGCTAATCGCGGACGATTGAAGGGAAGCCGCCAAGCCGCTGGCGCTGAAAAGAAGAGACTTTTAACTCCCCATAACTCTTTTATGGCCGCCGCAACCCGCCATAAAACACCGGTATCGTTGCACCTCTAATTTATGATGCTTTTAGCACATGCTAACCTTTTGTTGGGAGCGTATTAAAATAATTTAAACCGAATAATACGCTATTTTCGCCATTGCGACGCAATAAATAATCGCCAAAAAGAGATAGCGGCTCGATTCGGCGACGACTTTAAATTTTCCCGCGTTCTGCTATTTTCCCGAACCGAAAATGGCCGCTGTCACTGCCGAGGCCGTCTGCCTTTTGCAGCTACAACAATTCACAATTTCTGTTAATTTATATTTACACATATTGTAAATTTAGCTACGTTGGTTTATTTCGTATGTTACGGAAATTACCGAACGTACGAAGGACACACATTTTCATTCGGATGGCTTGTCATTATTTATGTTTATGATACACGTTTATGATTAAACTATGTATTTCATTAAACTTATGACAGCAAATTATTACATATAATATAATTCAAAAATTATCAAAAGACTTGTTGAAAGTTTGTGTCTAATTCGAACTGAAATTTCTAATATTGTTCATTTATGTTCGATTGTTTATTTATAATGTTGGAAACTATCGACTGTTTAGTAATTGACTACTTTTTACTATCAACTGCTTCAATCGCTATTTTCGGTCCATTTAATTTGACTAGATTTTATTATTAACCATTTCGGTCGAGTACTTTTAGTTATTATTTTCTGGTTTTACCTCCTAATTGCTTTTGTTTTGTTTGAAGGATGATTATACCTAACAATATGCTATACATTAATATAACAACATTTTACAACTATATTTTTGAAGATTACTTATTAATGTAACAATGTAAAGAGAACAGCACTGATAAATAGTAAAGTAATTTTGGCAACTATTTAACTTTTTCGTTTATCTAAGTCTCTCGATGTTTCTTCAAGCCTTTTGAATGTTAATACTTATTTTATTGAAATTGCAACGAATAATAATCTTAAAATATTTCTTATTAACGAGAAATGAAATTATTATTGTATTTAAAATGGGTGCTATGGTTAAATAAGCTGATTGAGAAAATACGTTATAAATATTTAGTGCTTATTACATTATTTCTCTTTGCAATCAAGTCAAATATATAAAATATAAAAATAATTTTACATCTTTGGAAATTAAACTATTAATTTGAAGGTAATAAATTCCGATTGTCTCTTTCTTTTTCTTTCAAAAGTTCAAAAAGAAATACGAGCATCTCCGCCTCACTTACGACAAGCTTAAAAAAATCGCAAACACATGTTGGGATGAAATAGGAATTATTATAGTATTGAATTAATTATAATAGACTTTTATTATATTCTATAATTGTTACTTTTTAAATATTAAAATACAATAAGACATATTTAGGATCATATTTTATTGTCTTTTTTTGCAGTGTCACTTGCAAATTTGAAATTATTTAAAATGAATTACTTATAATAATCTTTATCTCTACAGCACAGAGAATCAACCAATTATATCCGTCCCTTTCTCTCCAAAATTAATACGGGAAGGAAGTCGTACATCTTCGTAGGTTATCACGAATAGATAAACAGTCGAAACCTGCATTTGACTGAAATAGTAATTACTATTTTCAGTCGATAGTCAAAAAACTAGCTTCACTGTTTGGCGACTATCGACTGTTTCCAACGCTATTTATTTATTAGCTGAGTTCTATATTATCAAGTTTAATAGAAGAGTTACTCTATCTTATTGAAAGTAGATATTCTGTCGATGAGTAGAATAATTATATCGTATATTGACAAATATACGGAATGGAAAATTATATCGTACATTGACAAATATACGATATAATGAGAAGTACTGATATCGTTACTATATCGAACGATATATTATCATTGTGAGTGATCACAGGACGGTATATTATCATCGTACTTAGTTATAAATAACAATTACAGCGTGCCTAAAATAATTAATTACAAATAATCTTCACTATATGCATACAGGGGATAGACATATACATAATATTTATTTATTAATATGTTATGAAAAATAATAAGCGTCCATTTTATTTTAAAACAGCTGAAATCGTTCGCGAATTTGGTATCATTATTATATCACACATCCGGCCATCATTGCTTCAGTAATATTGGATATGAAAATTTTCTCGTCACTCCTTTAAAAAAACTTAAAAAAAGCTTTAAAATTCCTCTTAACGTTTCAATTATGTTAAGATCTGGCGAATGTGCTGTCCAGGGAAAATGTTTGGTGATATTCTGATACCCCTCAAACCAAGATTCAACCTTATTGACTGTGTTTATGAGTACATTACTATCTTGAAATATAGCACTGTTTGTGAATGAGATAATCAACTGAATATCACGATATTTGAGACCAAATCATAACAGAACCTCTCCATGCTTGATTGTAGGAAGCAATTCCTAATTGGTTTCTGGTTCCTGATGGTTCTTATTACATAAACACTGCCATAAAATAGGAAACAATGTAAACGATTATTCATCGGGTAATACCGCATTCTTCCAAATCAAGTGTTCAGGTTTTATGATCGTTTCACTACTTCTTTCGCAACTTAGCGTTGGATTCCGCTATAAAGGATTTCGCAAATGCGGCCCTTTCAAGCATTTTAGATTTATGGACCTCACGCTATACTATTGTTGTCAAAACAATATCACTCAAGTGTGTGTTAAGTTCTGCTGCCACTGCGGATGATTAATGTTCTCTGGCCACATTTTTTAACATTCGTCGGCATCTGTCTGTTAACTTTGGTTTTCACTCACTATCTCTTTTCGCCGATAATATTTTACCATGTTTTGTGTATGCTTTCATTACCGTTATGCATATTCATATTCGTTAAACCTTAAACATCTGACAGATCACATGTCTCACTGATTGAATTTATTTAATCGTCGGGAAATAATAATACAATGAATAATATACTGAAATATAGCCTACAAGACTTGCCATGTAAACTAAGCAATACATACGCATCACATTTTTTACAAGGAGGCAGTATTGCCAACATGCAACAAGATGTATTATATTGCTATTAAATACGTGTCAATATAATATTAACATATTTTGTCAATCCCTTGTATATAATACTCAGTAGCCTTATTAGCTTTCGTATTTCGTTTCTTTTCGTAGCCTTATTAGTTTTTATTTTATTTTTAGCGAGTATACATAATTTGATCTGAGTTGTTGGAAGGAGTGTACAGTGAAAATATTCCAATCCTATTCTAATATATATGGGGACCTAGTAATGTAAACACATCACTCGTCACATCATCGTCAATCACCCGACCTATTTTTTAGAATATCCAGTGACATATTAAGCGCTCTTCAAAAACAATTGTATATGTATTGATGTCAATTACAGAGATCCAAGGTACACGATAGTCCATCTTCCCAGCACCATCTTCTTTATTGAGGCAATATTCTATTGGCTAACAACAGTTGAATGAAGCCGGCTTGGTGGCGCAGTGGTAAAGGCGATGGGACGGTCCTCCCACTGTTGCGATATTTCTAAAGTTGGTCACTCGCCAGTCGGTAGGCTTACTGCTGAGGACCGTGGTTCGGAGCCCACGATAAACTTTAGGCCCAGTCCAGATAAACCCATATTTGGTAAAAGGAGACTTTGAAATATATTTTTAAAAAACAGTTAAAGGAAAACCATCTCCTTATTTTTCTATAATCAGGTTGCAACCTCACTTAAATTCTGTATTTCACCTATTCAAAAAATTCATGCCAATTGAAAACTTTCTCCAGCTACTCATCGCCCATTTTTGAATCGAGTTCCATATTTTCTGATGACAATTACATATTTTCGATGATGAATTGATTATTTCGCTTTCGTAATGCTATTCACCCGATAATTACGACTAAAGCTGACAATAGACAAGATACTTCACCTATACATCATTCACCAAGTCATTTATTTTGCGCGATTAATTAGACTTTTCTATTCTCAATAATTATACCTTCAATTTTCTAGATTTAGGATCAAAAAGTAAATAAACTAATAAAACAGTACATGTAACAAGTATATTTTTAGTTACTATTATTTTAATAATTATATTTTTTTTTAGATTCACACTACAGCAACATATGTTAACGCATAGCGGTAAAGTATGTCGATGTCCAGAAGAAGGTTGTTTCTACACAGCCAGAAAAATGAGCGAGCTCGAAGAGCATTTTAAATATCATAGCGATGAGAAAAATTATTCATGTAATGTGTGTGATTACAAAGGAAAAACTATGAAGCAGCTGAAAAGGCAAGTATTTTATTATTAAATTCATAATTAAGTCCTAAAATAATGCTTTTGTTTATCGTTTAAGATCACCATTTATTTTCTTATCCCCCAAAACACTTAATTTTTTATTATAATATCCTGTTGAGTATATTGTGACAGTTAATTATATATTAAAAAAACACTGGCTGTGTTATTATAAAATATGATTCTGATAAAATATGGTACATAATTCTGGAAATATTAAAAAATACAGATATAGCATTTATAATAAGGAATTAAAATAGTTAACTATTAAAAGCAGAACAATAATAATAGCAGATACCAAAGGCATAATTTCGTTTGATTCAAAATAATTTGTGGAAAGCACTATAATTGTTATAATTTTCAGTTTTCACACACTTCAATTTACTTCCTTTGAAAAAAAAAATATGCGTCTTTTTCGAGATTCTAAAGTGGACTGAACTACATCTGCTGATTTCAATATCGTCATATTGTGAGACTGTGATCATATTTTCTTATTCGCTAAGTTAAGATCAAAAAGGAACAATTACAATTAGAAATTGTATCCTGATTAAACAACGCTCTTTCACACTTGGGTTTATAGAGCAACTAATTATATATAATTAATAATATATTAAAATTAATATAAAAAAATCCAACCAAATATGTTGTCAAAGCAGAGGATTTAAATAAATAAGTCTGTTTTTTGCTTGGTCTGAGTTGATGAACTAGTCCTAGTGATTTTTACTGAATTGGCGTGAGGTTGGCAAAAGGTGGTTTGTAGGTATCTAAGACCTAGGATATTGTTGTATTGTTGTTTGTTTGATTTAAAAATGTGCGAAAAAAGAGAAGAGTATTTTAGAATATGTTTTCTTTTTGGTTTGGAATTATCACGTGCAAGATGGTAGATGCTTGGCAGCAACAATTAGAGGATTATGCGATTACTTTACATTTTGGATGAAACGAACCCACAATAACACTAGGAATTCCTAGAAATCCTAGAAATGCTTGTGTTAGTAATGGAATGATGACTGTGCCGCTGCAGTGACCGGGGGTTCTTTCATTTCCGTAGAACTTGTAAAAGATCCTTTAATTGAGGGTTTGAGGAAATTTTCCTGGAATAACACAATATGGACGTCGGCCGTCCTCTGTAAGGGTATAATCTCATCGTTCTTATTACGTGCGAATTCGAAAAGTGGACGTTTAAAAAGTTTTCCTACAAATAGTAAAGTAACTGCTGTATATGGGGTTTTATTCAACGGAATAACTGTGGTGGACTCATTCTTTGTTGCGCTTGGTAATGCCGAATATGCCCGAAGGAAACCAGTGCTTGATTTGTTCTGAGTTGTGTCTTATTGGAATATGGAGGATTAAAGGTTTTACTAGTATATCCTACTGATTTTGACAGTAGTTGCTATAGGGTCGTATTTTCCACTGGTGGGAATTCTTTTGTTTTCAGATTCTTTGGTATTTTCTTTCTTCGTGTGTTGGTAACTCCAATGGTCTACCTTTCTGAGGATGTTTCTCAGCACCTATGCACTGAATTTTTAATTTCATTTAAAGAATAAGCTAGATGACTGTAATAAAAAATCACAAAATATATAGTTTATTTTACTTTGCTTGACTTCAGTAACAACATTTGGGTTCATATATCGCCTGTACGTAAATATTGTTCGATATTTTTGAAAATTCTGTTTGCCATAACGCACAAATACCACACTTTAAAAACTTGATAAAATCACATTGTTTAATGAAATATATATCAGATACCCTAAACCTGGCGAAGTATAGTCCATCGAACTACTTGATGTAGAAGAAACCAGTTATTTGATATTGGCTTTTTGTAAACTAACCATGATGGGATTTGAATGGCTGGCACTATACTAGACTAACATATTTTTAAAAAATTTTAACAATTTCAGCTTCCAAGTAATGTTGATACTAGAGGAGTTTTTGTTATGTGATAAGTAATTATATAAGCGGTATTGTAATTGGTCTCTATGGCAGTTTCTATGCATCCGCCACTGACCAATTCCTTCATGGGCCAGACGAAGCCGCGCCAGTAAATTCCTATAACGGCCGAACTTTATCCGCGCGCGAGCGTGACAATAAAGTCCGCTCTTGACGCAGAGACAAGACCGGGCCGCGATCTCGCCCTCGATAACGGCCTAATTACACGGCCGAGACTCACCGAACGTCAATTAATTCGGCCGCGGCCGCCCGAACACGTGTTTCCCGCCTAATTTATGCCCCGGTACCGATCTGTATATGTAGTTCCTTCGAGATTTATATGGAAATTCCGTCCAACGAACCACCGCCGACTGCACCTCGGATTCGTCTTCGAACTGGATTAATCAAGCCCTGGAACATTCAATACTCGTCGGCGTCGGAAAAAATACTCGACTAATGTCGGTAGTTAGCGCCGCTGCTACTGTCAGTCCGCGGAATATTTACTACATCCAGCTATATCCGAACTATTAGGTCTCGTTTCGATTTTGTTGCCCCAGTGGTTTACTCGCCATTAGAAATTATATTTTATTATATTATATTATTAACAGTTTACGCCGTTACACAAAAAAAAACTATCTACGTCATGACACGTACTGGATATAATTTTAATATTGAGGGTGTTTTTTATGGTTTATAATCATTATAAACCTTGAGTTTTCAAGCATAATTGAACCCTTTCATAGAGTTTTTTTAAAGAATTCTAATTTTTAATACTTTAGTGTTGTTACAGTGGGTGGGTACATTAGGGACTATATTGATATTATTTAATTTTTTAATTTAGTTAGATTTCTGTAACAAATGATTATTTGGGGGTTTGCTAAAACATATATTTTTAATTTAGATCTGCAATCTGTTGAGATCATAAAAACTACAAAACATATATACAAATCAATTTTATAAACTTCGTTTTAGTATCTTTAATATTATCAAAAAAATAATAGAATTGATTTTAATATTTCAGTTTTTTGTCTTGTTTTAATTTTAATATTTTAGTGATGCCACGCTTTGCTGCAATAAAAGCTCTCGCATCTTCCTAGAGTTTGGAATTGTGATGCTATTCTTTAATGGGAATTTCAATTAACGACTGCTTAGCGGTAATCACTTCTTTTGCAATCACTCGATTGATGATTTTCCACATATTTTCTATGGGTTAACTTGTCCTGGCCAAGGCAAACAGTGATTTTTTTCGCCAAATATGCAGTAACACTTCTGGCTTTGTGACATGGTATCGGATGATGCATAAAAATCTAGTGGTCCTCATCAGGGAACCATTCAGTGATCTGAGATAATAACCGGGTTTCTATTACTCCCTTGTATTGGTCTTTTTTCATTGTCCCTCTACAATAAATAAGCCTAGCATGCCTTATAGTATGATATAAGAGGCCACACCATGACACAACCGGATGTTTAACCCTCTCTACAGGGCAATCGGTGTGGAATTGTTCACTAGAGCGTCGTCTTACAAAGGAACTTTTATCAAAACAAATTTGGAAGGTTGATTCGCCGGAAAAGCAAACCTGTAAATTAATAGAATCAATATTAGAAAATCGTTATTGACCCCGTTGTATTATCTAAAAAGGCTATACTTATTCGACTCTAGTCAACCACAGCCATATTTCGATGTTGTCTAGTCCTTTGGAATCGTCTCTTTTTCATGCCATCAGTTAAGTGTATTTTTTTGGAGGGCCACCATTCTATTAGATTCTCAAGAGATTTTTTATTATGAATTTTAACGGTTGACTTTTTGTTGAATTTTAACTGTTGACGCTGTTTAACTCGATTGACAACAGACTTTGAATCTCCAGTAATAACTGCTGGGAATGTATGGATTACAGTAACAACGTTTGTATCTCTCTATATTTTCTTCAAAGCTTGTCGAAAACTTTACCTATCCTAAAAAGTTAAAAATTTCAGGTAATCGCGTCGAACCGTTAATAAAATGTAAATTCGCAGAGAAAATATAGCAAAAGTATTATTATACGGAGCATTATTTACTTTTTGTTTGCTTTAGACACAAAAGTCGGTTTAAAGTAATGAAATTATAATATATAGACAATTCAACAACGAAACGAATTTACTTAATAAGAAGAAACGTCACACAATTGACAAATGACGCGCGCCACCTGTGTTGTTACTCCACAAAAACAATAATAACGATGACAGTACCCATTTAAGAAAAAATAACGCTTCAAAAACAACATCGTTTATTCAAACAAATATAATAAACTATAAATTACATAAATACGAGTACTCTCCCTAATAATTTGGCCACCTTCTGTATCAGTTTATATAAAATCAAAAGTCTTAAGTCACAAGTTTCAATACAAAAAGATAAAAATGGTTGCAACCATGGATTGGCTAAGGAAAGTGGCCTATCTATTTCAATCTCAGGCGCAAGAGGCCATGGGGAATCAACCAGATGTAGTGTTTCAACAATTAAAATGTGATGATTTTTATGTCACCTATAAAGGACGACCTGGAAGATTAAAAACAACAAATTGCAAGTCTTTTTGAACAAAAACCTCAAAGATTTTTCAGAGATGACAAGTTAACGGTTTCCAGAAAAAGAGAAAATGGCTACCACACGAAATTGATTATATATAAGTGCTTTCTGTCGTGTATTATGACTGCAGCAAACTATCCTTAATATTGTTTAGATTAATTTCTAAAATCTAGCTCTGACATGGTAATCCAAATGTTGCAATGCTGATTGTGTACAGATTCTTTTATATTACACAAGAATGGCTAAGTTTTACGGTAGGCAATGGCGTGTATAGTAAATCATTTCCGCTACTCTGCAGAAATAGCAAACTCTCTTTTCCCTTAAAGGCTACCCTGCAGACAATTCTGATTAGATCAGTTTGACTTCACGGAGTCCAAGTCCAACACAGGTATAACTCCAACGCCCAAATTCAAGTCTTTCATCTTATAAAAGTTCGTGCAATATTGAATGCTCCTTCAGAAGAACTTCCCTGTGAAGAACTTCAGAAATAAGATCAGTGTGAGATGCTCTCTTAACACCTGATATCATATGAACTCCTTGATTAGAACCCTAAATACTCATATTAGTCGTAGTCTAACCTAAAGTAACATCAACTAAAGACGATTAGGTTCTAGTTAACGACCCTGCATAACGAAAAAAATTTAACTAAGCTTAACTAAGAAGATATCACTAAACTATTCCATAGTAATAAAATACAACTCTTCTAGTTATTTTTTATATATTTTAAGTCTCCTTTTTACCAACGAGGGTTCATCTGGACTAGACCTAATATTTAACATAGGCTCCGAACCACGATCCTCGGCATCAAGCCTACCTGACGACTGACTGGTGACCAACTTAGAGACCATATCAGAAGACATCCGGTCTTACCCAAAGTGGTTACTGGAGTGACTGGGATTTATTCCTTGTTGGATTTTGCACTGTCGCCTATAAAGCCATTTAAATTTTCAATCACAAACATAAAGTACATCCATGCAAGATTCAAGTCTGCGACTATCCCAACAGTAGGACCTTTAATAATAATTATTGTTGTTGTAATTAGATTTACTAATCAATGACATACTAATTATATACTAATTAAGTTTGAAAAAATTTGGAAAATATTGTAAGTCGTATTAAATTGCATCAAACTTTTGTCGTAATTTTAGTCATATTAATTAAAGTAATATTATTCCCGTCTAAAAATCGATGTAATTTGGTTGAAATGTAAATTAAATCATTTATTTTTGCTTTAATCATAAGAGACGTCCAATGTTTTGTTCACGTATTTTCGCCTAATTTCTGCTCTAATAGGAAAATGAGGAACGCATTACCTCAAAGAATAAACCAAATATTTCTTATAAGATGATAACGCTGTACATCTACTAGGAGCTTCCAGCCTAATTAAATGATGCAATTGAACCAAATCTATAAATACCACCAATTGGCCAAATGATATGACACTGTAATCTTTCAATACAGCTCGTCCGTATGTTGTAAAATTCGATAAGCGGACTTGGAAAGAGTTTTGGAATATTGTACTCCATCCATGTGCCTCTTGAAAGGTGAGGTGGGTAGTTAAATATGGACAATCCAAATAAAGTCCCACCGATTGATCTGAATAAAGCTTGAACATTACAAATTACTTATTTCTTACACCGAATGTCCATCGCTAATCACTACTTGATTTCCTCATCTTCAAATACAAACCTTTTTCAGGCTCATTTTCTAGTATCTATAAATAGAAGTATTGCTCAGTCTAATCAAAAGTTTTCTCAAATTTTATGTCTTGTTTTTTAAATTGTTTTGTTACAGCAGGATAGATTATATTCGTTTAATTGAATAGAAAACGAAAAATGTCACATTAATGATGATTTATTATTTCATAACTGGAGATATTCAAAACTAGGTATGATAATTGGTTTACACTTTCAAAAAAAATTATAATTCAAAATTAAAAGCTAATTCTTTTTCAAACTTATTTGCAATCTTAGTATTTAAATTATATAAAGAATTATAATAATATATATAATGCATATGATTCATTATACATTTATTTTGATATTTCAGACATGAGTTAGTACACGAAGATAGTAAGCGATACCAATGTAGTATTTGCGACTTCAAAACTCGAACATCATCACATCTGAAAAGACATATTAGATTACACACTGGTGCTAAACCATTCAATTGTCCCCACTGCAATTACAAATGCAATAGTTTGGTAACATTTTTTAAACAAAATTAATTTCCTAAAATATCATAATCCGTTTATTATTTATAGGAAAATCTTAGGAAACATATTCTCTCAACCACGAAACATCCTGGTAAATGTATCTATGAATGCAAATTTTGTACAAAGTCCCCACCATTCGAGACCAATTTTGCTAAAGATTTCAAAAACCATTTATTACTGGAACACGAGAAAATGTTCTCAAATAGCAAAGATGCAGCTTCCTACATTGTAGGAATATATGAAGCTCAAGAGGATACTACCTACTTAATCAACACAGTTGATGGAATGGAACCACCAGAGTCAAGTGAAAGGTATATATCATTACATTTTATCATATTTTTTTCATTCCCTTTTATATTTAACAGAATTAATACCAAATCGGATGCGAACGAATGTATTTTGAGACTTAAAACTAATGAGGACCCGGTGGTTGCGCAATTGATTACGACCACTGAGCTAACCAACAAAGATCGCACATTAGATCAGATGCTACCTATGTTTATTATACCGAAAGGTGATCAAGGGAATATCGATGCAGCATCAGATTCCTGGAATCTTATCGGTCAATATGACGTTGAGGAATCGGGAACACTTGTACCGTTCCACAATGAAGAAGACCAACTATTCTTAGTATAAGCTTATTGAACTATATGACTATATGACGACCAACATGATGTTGAAGAATCGAGAACATTTGTACCATTCGATAGTGAAGAAAAAACCAACTATTTTTAGTCTAAGGTTATTAAACTATTGATTAGCTTCATTTTTTTTATTTCTGTTAAATTGCGCGCAATTATAATAAAAATATATATTATACAAGTACTTATGCATTGTCTTTTGTTTCTCCTATCCGGAAAAAAAATTATATTATACAAACATCATCAACTATGAGTTTTTGAGTTTTAGTTCAGTTCGTCTTTAATATACAACAAAATTCTAATCTAAATAAACTAATTGAACATAAATTTTATCAAGTATAATTTTATTTTAACATTATAGTACATCTAAAACTACAGTTAATTATACAGCCACAATAGTTTATAGATTAGGGTTATCACCTCTTATCACTATTGCTTTTAATTATGTTTACGCCTGACATCTGAACGACTTTTACAGGCTCATTCATTTACGTGAATTAGAATTTAGAATTACTCAGACAGCATTGTTTCTCTTTTTAACCGGAATAAAATGAGAAGGAAAATATTGTCTGATTCTAAAACGAGTTTACAAAATGCGGAAGGCAATATATTAAACATCTTGATGAGATATGTACAAAAAAACTTTGAATAGACTATATAAAGCGCATGTTCTTAAATCTTGAAAAACCTAAAATGTTTCTAATTTTCCATTGGAATAGGTGTTCCTTATTCCAAGGGGAAATTTTTATTGACTTAAAATTCTGTGACTAAACTGATTCAATAGGCAAGTTTGATGTAGGTGTATGTATATATTCAATGCCAATATAAAACATGATATACCTGCAACAATCTCTTCAGAGTTCAATAAGAAAATGAATATTCTGATTAAAAAATGTTTTAAAGAAGTGCCTCAAGTTAGCAACATACGAAATATCCTCAAGTTTTTCAGTAATATACCTAAATGGAGGGATAATTTCCTAATTCCACATTCATAGATGATACAGTACCTTTAGCAGTGAACAAGAACTAAAAAACACAAATACCTATTAAGACAGCTAGCGTTAAAATAACCTGAATTCGACAACAGTGCAGAAAACTAAATCAGCTCAAACCTATTCCAATAAACTTTACTAACATGAATCTAAAAAACTGACTGGTATTGAATTTAAATCGTGTCACCATACAATACGGTAATATCAAAAGTCAAATTGAAATTAAAGGAATCACTAAAATCAGAAAATAAATCAAAAAGTTCGACCGGAGATACGAAGACAAGCTATCAGTTCTATTAGGACCCAGAAGCTCTTCATCTACTATTGACAACATATCGTTCGCAGAATGAAGAGGACCAAACCATGTGAACTTTTGTAATGGTTCGAATACCTCTCAGAATATTGATATGTTTAATTTATACTTGCGATTTCTCATCAAATTCGTATCCATTTTGATACAATCACATGAAAAAAAAATGTTCCTGAAACAAATAAGCTTATATTATAATAATGTGGTACTATATGACTGGATAAGAATTAATTATTGTTGTCATTTTACGATCTCTTAATAATTATATAAGTTCCCCTAGACTGGCGTGAGTCTAACATTACAGTAGTTAAATCAGCAAGAATATATATTGTAATTTATTGAAGGATTAAAATTTATTGATTGAGTACTGACAACAAAAAGCTTATGAGCAGATTGTTGTAGATGTAGTTCCGAGTGTACAAAAAACTTGTTCCATTAATTTCTTCCACTTGTTTCTTATAATTTACACTATTAAACAGAGAATCCAGAGAATTGGCGAAATATGCTGATGCATGATTGGTTAGCTATAATTATATTAACTTGAGGAAAAAGTAGTAGAAAAGGAAAAAAGAAGAAACCATACTATAGCTTGTTATAAGTCCATTAGATATTCTAGACATAAAAGTATTTGTTTACCATTTTCGTCCTGTTTGCTTCCTTATTTCTGAAAAAGTCATAGAGGAAATTAAGAGAATCGCAACAAGATATGAACAAAGATTCTACTTCTATGTTAACCGTGAAGTGCTGCAACTCTTGAATAACACTAAACTAGGACGGATACTGAAAAGAACCAAACTAAATGATCTTGCGTAGTTATGTAGTGAAGCGTTCTAAGGTTTTATTTTTTTTATCAGAGACAAACTAAAAGCCAATGGGTCTTCCTAGATTTAGAAGTATCTAGTTTTAAATAATTGTAGACACAAATTGTAAGTTTGTTGGCAGCGACTAGTAATAATATATTAATAAAAATAACTTCCGAAGACGAATACGAAGACTTTCTACAGTGATGGAGCTATGGTTTTAAAAAATGATAAAAGATTATCAATCAACACGGCATTTTGATTAGTGTTTGGAAAGTATATGAATGTTATGAATAATTAAATTTTTTCGTTGTTAACCATCACCAGCGAAGAGGTATCTACCTTGAAATTAGAAAGGAGTACATTGTTAACTGCTAATTGATATGCTTTGTTAACTAACTGTATAGCTATATTTATAGAGGAGATGTAAAAAATAATATAAACACATCACATAACAGGTCAATTGAAAAGTCCCCGGCCTACCATAGTAAAACACATTTTTTGGCAAAATTAGTTTTTTTATTCAAAAAAATTCCATCAAGGGTGATACGCTGGTTATAGTATCCCTCCAACTTTTCGATATCATTTTTGTAGTAAGATTTGTCCTTTGCTTCAAAATATGCCTCAGTTTCAGCGATCACCTCTTCATTGGACGAAAATTTATACCCAGCGAGCATTCTTTTGAGGTCTGAGAACAGAAAATAGTCACTGAGAGCCAGATGTAAAGAATACGGCGGATGAAGAAGCAATTCGAAGCCCAATTCATGGATTTTTGCCATCGTTTTTACTGACTTGTGACACGGTGCATTGTCTTGGTGAAGCAGCACTTTGTTTTTCTTCAAATGTGGCCGTTTTTCGGCAATATCCGGAAACTCGACATCAAGCCAAGCTTTTGCTTCAACTGTATTTTTTCCCTTCAAAAAGCAATATTTTATCAACACGCGAAATTACTTTTTATCCATTTTTTGACAATAACAAAAGTTGCTCAAAATGCTATAATTAACAAACTAATGATCCGGCAGCTATCAAATTTATACACGCATCTTTTGAGGGCTAGGGCTAACTAAAAAGCATATGGATTTAATCCTAGTAGCGCCATCTATAGTCACGCCGGTGACTTTTCAATTGACCTGTTATACACAATGTTTATTTATTAACAAGGTTCCATTTATTATTATATTAAGTTCCATTTGCTTTTAAATCAGCATCAATTCTCCGCGAAATAGATTTGTAGAGTGTCTGAATAGTTTCTGAAGTTTTCCCACTATTCTACTTCGACGATGATGCTTTACCATATTTTGTTCATGTTCATTCATTACCATGGATATTGTAGCTTGTGAAAAATTAAATAAAACAAGTATTTTCGTCACAGATGCTCTTACTAACCGAGCACCAACGGTTTGCACTCTTGCAAAAACTGAGACATCACACATTTCACCAATCTCTTGTTTTAACTGTCGCAGAATAAAACGTATTAGCACTAAAATATAACATACTAATCCAAGGGTACTATTAGTAGTAATGCATATACGCCGCATTATTTACAAGAATGCAGTGCTGCCACCATGCAATAAGATGTACTTATTGCACAGTGTTCGTATTATTTTGTCTATCCCCTGTATATCTCCTACGAACCGTTGAGTCACCAAATTTAAAACCGTTTCCAAATAAGAGCATTTCCAGCGGACGGAATACTTATAACTAGCTTAATTATTCATTAATTATTAATATTAATGTTCGCCTGCCTGATTCCGTTCCATACTTCCTCGGTCACCTTTCTTAATCACATCATAAGTACATCAACCGTTGCACGGATCTGAATGGTGATTTCAGCAAATACAACGTAATAAATCTATTTAATAAACTGTCGAAGAAGAGGACCCGACGGAGCGACTGGAGACATTCACAAGACCGATAAATAACCAGCCAAGAGTGTGATTAATGTCAACGGAATAAATAACGTTAAATCTTCAGAAATGCGGCATTAATAATCTGACATGGAATATTATTATACTAAATTATTAACATTCTTCGAACAGCGTCCCATAAAATACGTGAATTTATTCCCTTCAGAGGAGACGCGACTACGGGAAGGTCTGCCTGCTCTTTACGGTAGGTTCTTTTCGTTTTTTTTTTCCTTCTCTTTTATTTTTTAATCGGAGATACTATCTCCGTTCCGATTAATCCGACGAAGCAGGATGGGACGATCATACTTTTATGACAGCGCGGCCTTGTCCGCCTCATGAACTTGGACAATGTAAAGCGTTCTGGTACCTATTTGAAATCTATAGCGTATTTTGTAACATATTCTTCTAAAATTAAACGAAAAATTAGTTGAATATTTAACTGACGCAGAACAAGCAATAATGTATTATTTTCATTCATGCATTGCAATAGGGATTACCACAACTGGAAAAAATACATGTTTTCTTTAAGGATAATTTGCATTTGGATAGAGTTTTGGATAGTAAGCTTTTTAGTTTTATCATTTAGGAAGCTAACTTACTCTAACTCCATTTTTAATCACTCTTCCTGTTCGTAAAAACAGTAAATTCATCATCTTCTTTACTAGTACTACTACTCCTGTTACTTTCAGGCTTTCAGGCATGAATTAAAAGATTTTGAATTATTTCCCTCCTATCTGTTGTGATACATTCTGGCAAAACAACTCACTTTCTTTTGAGTTGTGATGAAAAAACGTTAAAATGCGTCAAATCCTGCGGCCGACCTAATCTGGCATAGTATACATTAAAAATAATCGTGGTCCGGAGATTCGGCTACTTTCGGAACTATTCGTATCTTCGTCGGCTCAATCTACTCGCCGCAAGCCGAAATGCTAAAAGTCGATGTTGCCAAAATTACAGCTAGGCTATTTGCTTTATGGATGTATTTTATTTTAGAAAAATAATATATTTAACAAGACTTTCTGACATTAACTTTTATATTTTGTTTTGAAAAAAAAATAGAGTAGATACGTTTTTTTATTAGTATTAGTATGTAGTACAATATATAGTCTTGCCCTTAGGTTTGGCAACACTGCATGGTATTGCAAGCCAAGCGTTTCCCAAAAGAAATGGCAATGTACCGTATTGCTTTGATTAAGCGCTGGCCTTTATTTGTTTAATTATTAAAGCGTTTGATATGGCATTTTTAAAGTTATATTGTGATGTTCCTTTTTATTTAAAAAGAAGGCATTTTAGTTTAACATTTCATCGTTTTAACAGGATTACAAATATGGGAGTCTAAGGCAGGTTTAGTTTCAGTTGTTACAAATAGGATAAATAATTAAATTAATTAAATGTTGCAGTGAAAGTAAATTAATATGTCAAGTTTGTAATATATCATACTTAGTAGCAAGAGAAAGAAAAATTTGACCATGAGATTGCTGCACAACTAAAGCCGATAACAAGAAGGATTATCTGCCTTCTCTGTGTCTCCAATTTAATGATTTTAGTATCCATACATACTGAATTTCGACAGTATCTTTGTCAGATCCATAATATAGATGTTAAACAATATAATCCATATTTTAAGAATTTGTAAGGCTTTGAAAGTTGGAAGCCACAGGACGATAAAGAAAAAAAATTGCTTAAAGAATTTCTAAGAAAACGAGAAGTCAAGAAGCTTATATACCACTGTAGAAGGAATTATCATCAAGGTAGTATTTTCCATAAAACTATCGATATGATTATTATCTTAGGTGAAAAGGTAGCTATTTAGAAAAGGATTGTACTTGCTACAGCTGTATGATTTGTTGATAAGGAAAAGTAATCTGCCAAAATATCAAAGAGAAAGAAAAACAGACCTAAGCAGAAACATAAGAAAATAGTTATATTATATACGTTGAAAGGTACATATATACTAAAATAAAACTCAAAATATTAACATCATTGAGTTTTTAGGTACTTGAGTCCTTGGTTTCATTAATTATGGTGGTGTTTTTTAAGACGGTAATCTCTTTTTCCATGAAATATATTAACCTTGACTTTATACAGCTGTATGATTTGTTGATAAGGAATAGTAATCTGCCAAAATATCAAAGGGAAAGAAAAGCAGACCTAATCAGAAACATAAGAAAATAGTTATATTATATTAGTTGAAAGGTACATATATACTAAAATAAAACTCAAAATATTAACATCATTGAGTTTTTAGGTACTTGAGTCCTTGGTTTCATTAATTATGGTGGTGTTTTTTAAGACGGTAATCTCTTTTTCCATGAAATATATTAACCTTGACTTTATACAGCTGTATGATTTGTTGATAAGGAATAGTAATCTGCCAAAATATCAAAGGGAAAGAAAAGCAGACCTAAGCAGAAACATAAGAAAATAGTTATATTATATTAGTTGAAAGGTACATATATACTAAAATAAAACACAAAATATTAACATCATTGAGTTTTTAGGTACTTGAGTCCTTGGTTTCATTAATTATGGTGGTGTTTTTTTAGACGGTAAGCCCCTTTTCCATGAAAAATATTAACCTTGACTTTATTTGGAAATTTTCTATTGCAACTTTTATTGTATTATAAATAATTAGTAATTAGTGTGAGAATTATAAAAGACTGTATCTACAGGAAAATTGTTATAAAATTTTATTTATATATAATACATTTGTTGTATTGTATATTCAAATATGTGGTTATTTTATAAATAGTTTATGGCATAGTTAAGGTTCATTGTTTTATATCCTCTAATTTATAATTTAAAACTAATATTAAATTTTAATATATATAAATGAATGTTATATAAAAATTTAGTATTATTCTGTATTTTTCTTTTTACCTCCTCTAAAATGTTTCGTAAATTAATGTCATGTTCTTACTGTTTTTTTAAGTCATTTTTACTATATATACATATGCATGGTATATATAGCTTAATATAAAACTTATGAACATTACCCTTTATTTTAATAACTAATAGAGAGTATATTTCACGCCTAACTCTATTGAGATATCAGAAGTTTGGTTATAGATAAGACACAGTCCTACTCATACCAAGCAACACTGAGAATATTCAAATATTTCTAACACTAAGGACGCGCGCGCCAGCGCAGTATAATCGATCTACCGGACCACAATGATTTTTAATGGCATAAAATCTGGCATAGTAACAATAGTCCTATCTAGCAACAATATTCATACTAATACAATTAATTAATACACAAAAATTTCGTCCAAATAACCGTTTAAGAATGAAAATGGCAATTGACAAGATATTTGACAATTTGAGGTACAGGCGCAGTGTTGCCAGCTTTAAAGTTTGATATATTTAGCGATCACCGAGAGCAATATACGAGAGTTATCGAGCGTTATTTTCTGCAGAAGGTACCTGGGTTAATGGGTATAGATCGCTATATATATTTATGTTCAAATGTATTTTAACCTTATAAGTATTTCAATTATTAACTACAAAATATTTCAGCGTCAGGTATGTGAAACACCAATTACAATACTTTCTTTAGTCAGCAATTGAATTACAAATACCAAATATGTATTTGTATTTCAATTAAAAGAAAATGCAATTAAAGTAACAAAAAAGGGTATTTGTTCATTGGAAGAAAATATCTCCATCTCTCAAAATCTTGACCGAAGAAAAAATCTCACCGTCTATTATAAGTTGCTATTATACAAGCATATTCCAAAACCGATATAGACTTATGGAATCCAATTATGGAAATGTTTTGCTAAAAATTATATAAACAAAATACACATTTTCAGAACAATCTCCTAAGATATTAGTATCAAAGATGCACCAAATGCAATATAGAAATGCACAGGAACTACTCCACTTTCACGTTAATATCAAAATGTTACAACGCTTGAATAAGATTCCAGAAGGATATGGATTCAAAAGAATCAAACAATTTGACCTTGCAATACAGTAAAGTGTCTGAGATCAGAGATCAGATCTCAATTCAGAGAAAGTAGCGGGAGCTTCCAGTTTATGAAACCCATCACTGTGGTTTTTTAGAAGAGCTGCAAGTACCCCTCTATGGGAACCATTACCACTTCATTTGAGATTGTAAAATCCAACGAATAGGCTGGATATTGAAGCAATTCATAATTTAATTAACTGATTTTGACAGTTGAATTAATGTATTTGTTTTCTTGTACAAACCAGCCCTTTTAATATTCTTGCATACAGTTGATCTAAAAAGTTACCATAATAATATGATTTTATTACCGCATTATATATAAAGCAACAAGCACATATCTTTTACATATCTAAAACTGATGCCAACACTTTTTTGGTCGATTCACTTCTTGGTTTAACTCAATATAAGGGTGACACTCACGTTTCATTCATGTAGATAAAACGACGCATAAAATATATTATTCTATTATTAGAAGAAGCAGCATCTGTTGTGCACACACCCTGCTATTTCTTTGCTCCTTTCTATTTCAAGTTGAATTTAGTATACCATACCATAGTAAAACACATTTTTTGGCACAATTTTTTTTATTTGATTCAACATAATTCCCTTCAAGGGTGATACACTGATTATAGCGACCCTCCAATTTTTCGAAACCATTTTTGTAGTACTATTTGTCCTTTGCTTCAATAGAGGTCTCAGTTTCGGCGATCACCTCTTCATTCGACGAAAATTTCTTCCCAGCGAGCAATCGTTTGAGATCTGAGAACAAGAAATAGTCGTTGGGGGCCAGATCCAGAGAATACGCTGCATGAGAAAGCAATTCGAAGCCCAATTCATGGATTTTTGACACGGTGCATTGTCTTGGTGAAGCACTTTATTTTCCTTCAAATGCGGCCGTTTTCCGGAGAATTCGTCCTTCAAACGGTCCAATAACGTTATGTAACAGTCGCTGTTGATGGTCCTTCCTTTTTCAAGGTAGTCATTGGAAATTATTCCTTGAGCATCTCAAAATACAGACGCCATAACCTTACCAGCCGACTGTTGCGTTTTCCCACCCTTTGGAGCGGGTTCATCGTGTGCAGTCCACTCGGATGTTTCATCTATTGTCACATATCGACGCAAAAACTCGGGTTTATTACGCTTGATCATCTTCAAACGCTGCTCCGAATCATCAACTCGTCGTTGTATTTTGTCAAAAGTGAGCTCGCGCGACACCCACTTTGCACTGAACTTTCTCATACCCAAATATTCGTGAATTATATGATGTACACGTTCAGTTGATATCTTTAGAGTGTCTGCAATTTCATTCAATTTCAATTTACGGTCATTCAAAATCATTTTGTGAATTTTTTTAGTGTTTTCGTCGGTAACAACAAATTGGTCAAGTCGGTCAAATTTATACAAACATCTTTTGAGGGTTAGGGCTAACTAAAAAATATATGGATTTAATTCTACTGGCGACATCTATGTGTCAGGCCGGGGACTTTTCAATTGACCTGTTAATGATCTAATATTTTTTTAACTAAATATCGTTTCTTAGAACGCTCTTCAAAGGAATGCGCTTCTCTTGAAAGGATCTAGTGAGTCAAATTAAATTATCACAATGATTCAAAGTTAATCTACAAAGAAAAGAAAGGCATCAAAGCCTTTTCTAACTTTGTGTACAGAAAAAGAACCTAAAATATTCCTGTAATAATTTAATTTAAAAGGTCAATTTGTATCGCACCATCTAACATATATTCAAAGAGTAAAACCTGTTTGAAAAAATTTACCTACTGTGTTTAACAATAGTCCCAATAATGGAATAATATTACTTAACTATTTAACTTTTAAATTAGAAAGAGGAGAATTTTCGAGAGAAAGAGAGAACTGAAAAAGAATATTATTGCAATCAGCAATTCTTCCAAAGTAAGAATGTTTCAATTGCATTATAATTAATTATACAATTTCTAATATATCCATTATTTATGAAAAAACTTAAAAAACATATATTTTTTGGATTCTATTTTCTAAAATATTTTAATGCATGGCATTAATGCTAATAAATTAAATTATTATTGTTCAAAAATATTTTATAAATACACTGATAGGTATGTTTGTTCAATAAATAATGAAGATTATTATTTAACATTTTACTTTATATGTTAATTTAAGTTAAACTATTGGGACTGGTTTTCCTAACATATATACAATTTAAAAATATTTTCTATTTAATTAACTTTTACCAGATGACACCATTGTTTAAGTTGTCAATATGTTATCTTCTTTGATTTATATGTATATCTATGTTAATTATAACTATAATTTTATTATAGATTATATATAAATAAATATAAATAAAATAATAATAAGTAAATAATATAATAAGGTCTATAAATTGATTTAAAGGATTTTGAATTTGAAGGCTTATTCTGAGAAATTGATAAAATGTATTTTATTCAAAGCAATGTCCATCAATAGCCGCTACCTTTTTCCATCTTTCAAGCATTTTACGGATTCCATCTCTAAAGAACGATGTATATTTTGAGGCTATCTACCAATCGAGCCATTTTTTGGTATATTCATAAGAATAGAAGCGCTGCTTAGACAGGTCACGACTCATATGTCTAAGTAATCAGAAGGGACAAGGTCATGTGCAACATGTTGTCAAGGGCTGTCCTGCTGAAGAATAACATTGTCTGTAACAGGACTTTACTTTGCAAATTCAAATATTTTCAATGCACTGAAAAAAAGTGTTTCACTTTTCATTATATTTCAGAATATCAAATCATCAGAGGAGAGGGTGCCTTTGAAAATTTTGCTTATCAGACCATATATCAGATCCAAAAATTGAATAACTTTTTTCTAAAAACACTAGATTTTGAGAAATAATAGTAATACTATTCAAAATAAAATCTACTTGAATAATGAAAACAGAACTTGATTAAAACATTTTAAAAATCATGTGTTTAATTTTGATGGATTTTCAGAAGCCAAACCTGATTTTGTTCGAGTTGAACAGAATTGTGTAAAAAATAGCGCACTTTTATGTTGCTAAATAATTTAACAAAAAAAACAAAGAATACATATATATTCATAATATAACTAAATAAATTCGTACATTAGTTAAAAAACAATTTCAATACAAGTAGTTCATTAAAAATGGTCTCACCAATTGTCTTAATTATCATATACTTAAACATTATTAACAAAATATCATAATTATAATATTAAAAAGGTGCCATTTTCTGAATTACATAGGTATCTTGTATCGGCCATTTTGTAATACACACGAGCCCGAACGCATTAGTAAAAGTCACGAATAAAGGTAGGCCGTGGCTCCGGTGATTGACACAACAAGTGAACGCGGAATAACAATCGACGAATGGGGCTCGGACATCCCGGAGCGCCGGAAATTTATGCGGCGGCCAAGATGGAACCCCGCTGACCAGATGGATGGTCTGCCTTACGACTAAATTTCGAATGCGGAGATTAAGATGATTTTCATTTCACTTTATGGCTATCATGCTTTCGATGTTCTCAAATTCTCATGTATGACATACATATTTAAACGGCATAAGATTTATTACTCGAGTCAGATGTTATCTTGTTGGTTGTGATTTCTTATTAATACTAAACAATAAGTCTATGGGTTTTTATTAACCTCGGACATAGTTTACCAAATTGTTAGTTAATTAGGTAATTATATTTTTTGTTTGGTGTTTATATGTTGTATATATGTTTGGTGACTTCCCAGGTTTTGGGATCACTATAATTTCCGCCATCTTCCAATATACATATATGTATATATATATATATATATATATATATATATATATATATATATATATATATATATATATATCAACATTTAGATTAAAACATGTCCCAGACATTTGGAAGAATAAAACCGATCATAGAGAGGAAAAACCTAATACCAACACACCAGTTTGGGTTTATTAACAAAAACTCAACAATTAACCAGGTCCACAGAATAACGAAAGTCAAGAAAGTATGCTCAGCTATATTCTTAGATGTAGCACAAGCCTTCGATAAGGTTTAGCATGAACGCCTTGTTCATAAACTACAGAAAATGCTACCATAACAACACACCGAACTATTAAAATCATACATTACAACCAGAATGTTTAGAGTCAAGCAAGAAGAAGCTTACTCTACAATAAAAGAAGCTAAAGCAGGTGTACCACACTATACACTTGTGATATACCACAAATGGAAAATATCACGATGGCTACATTTGCTGATGATACTGCGATTATAGCTGTCGGAGACAATAGTGAAGAAGCCTCACGAAAATTACAACAGGCAAGTGACAATATAAATAATTGGACACAAGCTTGGAAAATAAGAATAAATGAAAGTAAATCTGTACATGTGCAGTTCACCTATAAACAGACCGTACAAGCACCAATAACATTAAATAACATCAAATCAAATAATCATTCCATATAGCAACAACGCTAAATATCTCGGAATGAATCTCGATGCAAAACTTCCCTGGAAGGAACATATAAAGAAGAAAAGAAAAGAATTGGAATTGAAATATAGGAAAATGTACTGGCTAATTGGAAGAAAATCACAATTATCAGTACATAATAAATTGCTATTATATAAGTAAATATTGAAACCTATATGGACATACGGAGTTCAATTATGGGGATGTTCTGCAACGAGTAATATTAATAAATTCCAAATTTTTCAGAACAAAGTCCTGAGAGGTATTGTGGGTGTACCCAAATTCTAGAGGACTGATTACTTACATCGAGACCTTCAAATACCCACAGTCAGTCAAGAAATCAAGAGAATTGCAAGGGGACATGAGGAAAGACTCCATTCTCATACTAATATTGAAATATTGCAACTTTTGGATACCACCAGAACAGGACACAGACTCAAAAGAATCAAACCATCTAATCTTGTGTAGTGTTGTGTTGTGAGGTGTATATATTAAAAAATTCAGCAGAGACATATATAAACATTATTTCACCAGAGACTGAGTTAGGGCCGATGGATCCTCCTCGTTATATACCTAGTTTTAAGTTTTAATTATTTTCTGATGTTCCATTAAAACCTTTTTTATTTATGTTTTCGTTTTTTTACTCGTTGTTTTCGTTTCGTTTACTTAATTATTAATTACTATTTTCAGTCAAATACACAGTTCGACTGTTTGTTTCATTTCGTGATGTCAGACGAAGATGTACGAATCCTTTTTTGTATAAATTGTGTTAATTTTATATGTGGTTATATTTTCCAATGGTAATACAAGCGAGACGGAGATAATAACCATAAATACTATATAAAATGTAAACATATACCTAATCATAGAAATTAAACTAATCCATTACATGTTTAAAAATGATCTGAATGAAATTATATAAATGCTTTATTTATTATTGAACGGAAATATATTTTAACAAAAATCGAGAGAGTAATCCAAATATTACCTACTATTGCCATAAAAACAGTTAAAATATTTTACTTTTTATCATTTCCAATGTTAATGTTTTCCAAAATGCTGTAATATTAATATACAATATATTGTTATTTACAAGCAAACTACCAAAAAAATCATTAAAATTGGGTACATTTTTGTCAAGGTGGCGTCTAAGACGACACAGCCAAAACATTAAAAATCAGTAGAAAAGTACGACTGAAACAGTCGATGGCAAATAGTAACAAAATCAGTCGGAGCCGGCTTGGTGGCGCAGTAGTAAAGGCGATGGGACGGATTCCTACTGTTGCGATAGCCGCGGGTTCCAATCCAGCTGGGGCATGGTCGTAAATGTATGTTTGTGATTGTTTAAAATTTGTGAATGTTCTAGGAAAGAGTGTAAAATCCGACAAGGAAAATTATCTCAGTCACGCCAGTAACCAGGCTGGATAAGACCGGATGTCTTCTAGGATCATTTCTAAAGTTGGTCACTCGCCAGTCGGTAAATTTAATCGGAACTGAGGATCGTGGTTCGGAGCCCACGTCAAACTTTAGGCCCGGTCCAGATAAACCCGTGGTTGGTAAAATGAGACTTTAAAATATATTTTTAAAAAAATCAGTCGGACCGAAAATAACGACTGAAAACAATCGACTGAAACAGTCACTGGTAAAAAGTAGTAAAATTAGTCGAACCAAAAATAGGGAGTGAAACAGTCGATAGTAAAAAGTAATGAATTACTAAACAGTCGATAGTTCCCAACACTAATATAAATGAATTGATGTGCGTTAGTCTCGCGAAAACTCGAGAACGGCAGGACAAATTTGGCTAATTTTGGTGAAATATTTGTGGATATTCAGGGAATGTTCATATGGTGAAATAGTATAGAATAATTGTGACTTTTTTAAGTGTTTTCCCGTACAGAGTGTCACTACCATTATTATCAATAGTTTCACTATTACAAAGTATGTAAAAATGTTGTTGTTGGTTGTTAAATATTTATGCGAATTCACAGAAATGTTGAATAGTGATAAAAACTACCGGCCACTATTATCAAACCGCGATTCAAAAATATAGTATGTTAAACATTAAAGGTAATTTCTTGGTACTAACCGTTTAATACTACAATTTATATTTAATACCATTGTTTCATAAGCACATTGATTATGGTAATTTCTAATCATATTTTAATTGCAGTCGAGTATACATTTACCAAGATAAGATATACAGTGACTGTTTACGGTAAAGCATACTTTGTACATGTATTTTAAATTTGTTATTACTTAGTCACAAATTTAGTGCGCGAGATTTTTTTAAATTTTAGCAACTTGTTTTGGATGGTCGAAGTCAAATAAATGTACGTCGAGGTACCCCATATGCTTATAGCACTAATGACCCGTAAGGGATAGAAGAGTGACTCAAAATGAACTGAATAGGTGGAAATAGTGAAAATGAAGTGAATCTAAAGCACAACAGAAAGCAGGACACAATAAAATTGAGCCAATCACGTAGTGCTTTTGTGATCCAGGAACGAGCAGCATTCCACTACGATACGGAAATAGATTATGGTGCCAACAGATTAGTTATGATAGAGAAGTTAATAAGTTATGAATAGTTATGATTAGAGAAGTTTATCGCACATTAATTTCTATGATGGGGAATGATTCTAACCACTTGTTGGCCAACATGCATTCCAAAATATAGTAATTGTCTCCAAATGACGCCGTTTGGTGTAACGTATATTCTAAAGGACAATTTCATGTCCAGTTTCAAGGTATTATACCATGCAAGTCTGTTGGTATTATTTAAGTTGGTATCAGAAGCAAATTAAGTGAGATACAATTTGACAGACATAATATCGTCATCAGATCTGGAAGAACATCTGCCGGTAAGCATGCGACAATTGACTATGCTATATATATGACTTCTAGATATAAAAGCAGTATCATTCGCTTACACAGTCAAAAGTTATAGAGTTTTAACAATAGAGATTCCAGTAGGTCATTACCGTTATATTTTGCTGTTCAACTACTAAAACGGGAAAAATAATGGAAACTGATGAATACTTAAGTGAACATCATTAAATTAAGTAAGCTCATTTTCATTTCAGAAAAATCGATGTCATAGATGAATCTCTTAGATGAAATATATAGTTGTATCTTATAGTTGAAAAAGTCTATGAAATTCTTATACATAAATTCTTAAAGGTAGGCCAACACATCTCATCTAGCGATATCGCTACGGAGTTAAACATTGGCCATAATACAATTTTGAACGATTTGCATAAGACTGGTTACCAAATGAATGTCAATATTTGAGTTCCACATGAATTAATAGTCAACAATTTAATGGATTCACGTCATCAATGCTGGGAGGCCATGGAAAGTGTTTGTTGAAATTAGATAGGAATTGTTCATCATGAGCTATTCGAAGATGGCCAAACTATCAAACAGCTAATGCAAATATAAATAGCCATTTAAAAAGTGGTCAGAATTTGCAAGATTTCTTCAAATATTTGTCTTCAAAATTTGACATTGTTCGAAATCATCCGTAGCTAATAATTGTCAATAAACATAAGACATGTTGGCTGTTAGAATTTTGTGATATTTTACAAAAGATGTCGTACATAGTAACGTAACATATTAGCATCCATTTCTACAGTATTTCTTATGTTCAGGGGATCTACCGACCACAATGGCAACATATACAGATGAAACAGCCATCTTAGCATCTCATCAAGATCCAATAATAGCATTATAGAGTCTCCAAACACAATTTGATAAAATACAACTGTGGCTAAAAACATATCGGTATTAAAACACAAAATCAACCCCTCTAATATTCACTCTGTGTATAATAACATCTACATCAGTGAATATCAATAATTATTAGCTTCCCAAAGCTGGGGATGCTAAATATCATGGTATCCATCTAGACCGACGCCTAACCTGGAAGAAGCACTCACTTGCTAAACGAAAACAAATTCCACTTATACTGTATTAAATATATTCGCTTATAGAACGCAAATGCAAGTTATCATTATAAAATAAGGTATTGCCAAACGAATGTGTACTTAAACCTATTTGGTGATATAGAATCCAATTATGGGGTACTGCTAGCAAGTCTAATATATCCTTCATACAACAGTTCCAAAACTATTAAACTAAAACTAACGTACTAACTCTCTAATGAAGCAATAAAACGCGATATATCTCTAGAATCGAAAATGATTTAATGTATAATTCAGAATATTTGTGTCAAGTATTTTAAAAGACTGTTAGTACACCTCAGTGTACTTGCTAAATGTGCGACGTGATAGTGAAGTGAGTAAACTAAGATCACTTGTTATAGAACATATAAGAGATCACTTAATGAAGTCATTTTCTACATACCATGTACATAATATGATTATAAAGAATTCCTATTGCCCACTGGACAGATTGTTAAACCACTAGAGTAATAATAATAAAAAATTGACGTCAATTTCAAGATATTTTATTTGGTTAAAGAATAAATAGCAGTAATTTATGCTTTATTGTATCGGATTTTGTCTTAAATACATTGTTTTTAAGACAAGTTTATGAAATGAATAATAAACAAAAATTAACCATGAAGATGCCGTAATGCCAGCATTTATTTCAATTTAATCTTAAACAACCCATTTTTTAAAGGCTTTGAATTAATTCGGTCTTAACATAATCATGATCTTAATATGAATGAAAAATAACGGTAAGTAAATACAACTTTAATATTTTAGAAATTCGTAAATGATTCACCAGTTTCGAATTATATTGAAGTTTTCAGCGTTCTCTGTGGTCTCGTTACGAAATGTATAGATTAAAAGTAAATAATATACGAAACAAAACTAATTGTGCTAGTTACGACCACCAACCCAGGCCACGATCGACAATCGAAATTGAACACATAAATCACGCCATCATTCATCTGGCCGTCCGTCAGATGGCGTGCCGTTCGACCATCCATCAACCGGTCTCAAGATGGCGTCTGGGGTCCTTAAATCATCGCAACCCGCAATCACCCGCCATAAATACCGGCCTACTTCGTTTGTTCGTTTCGGTTCGTTCTCGGTTTCTCATCAATGCTGATTGATTTTTTTGATTAGCGCTCTCCGTGCAGGGGCGCGCCCATAATTTTCAGCTGACGGGTAATTAAATTTACAGTCGGGGATAAATCAGAGGGACTCGTCCAGTCGGCACTTCCCCACCTCATGCCACCCTACCCCACACTCCCGTCTTTACCACAGTCCTGCTTTGTTTTCCAAGGTAAAGGCGATGTTTTAATCATTGACAGTATGATTAAAAAATTACCTGTTGCGTCCTTTGTGCGTAGCTAATATATTAAGATTGTAAATCAGATGTCATGGAATTTTTGTATACATTCTTAACTTCATTACCTTATTGTTTTCCTTCCTTCTGATGACTTTTAAGCATATACAGACATCGAATATTTTCATAAATATGGAAGTGCACTCAATTATGCCATATGGCGTTAATTTAAAAGGGTGAATGAGATAGGACTAAACTCATTTAAGGCTTTCCAAGTATGTTTTCGTAAATTTCACAACAACCTTCCAGTTTATCATCACCCAACTTTTCTAGTTCTTTCTTTTCCTTCTAGTTTTCTAGTTTGTCAGGATATTCCTATCATCTATATTTCATATATTATAATTCATATTATATATTATATTAAATACATTCGTATTCGTAAATTCGTATATGTATGAATGCGCCAAGTTCTCAAAAGTGTTTTTTATTTTGGGTAGTATTTTTCTTTCGATTAAATATTGCCACAAAAAATATCCCACAAATGGTGTTCACACAAATTGACTCCTTATTCAATATATTTAATTTCAGATTACAGGCAGTAATATTAGGTTTTTTTTTTCGTCATATAACAAGAAAGTGTTATATGTTATGGCTTATTCTGTGGCTTATACCACACAGCGAAGGAACGTTAGACTTTAGAAGGAACAAATGGGGCATCTGCATCCTTGAAATATCACTTATATTTACTTCCATCCATCTCTCGCGGTTTTCCTCTAATACATTTCACTTTAATTGATCAAAAAAAAGGAACTATCCCCCATTTACTCTACACGGCTGATATTTCAATAACAAAACAAACAGTACTTGAAATATTTGCCAATGATACAGTCATTATGCCATTAAAATGTAACATATAACTGGCAGTCAACAAGATCCAGAAATGGAGTAGAGACTGAAAAATATGGCTTAACACTATGACTGCTACTTGGTGAAAGTAAGATATGACCAGATGCAGACACCCATTATTTTACTGAATGTTGGAAAATCTGTGTTTAGACATGTTTTAACAATCAAGTTCTGCTATGAATTCTTAAATGAGGTCAATGTTAGTTTCTTTTACTTTACTTGACTTCAGTGATATTTTCTGTACGTAAATATTGTTCGAAATTTTTGAAATTTCTGTTGGTCATTATTGATAAAATCACATTATTCAATCAAATATGTGTCACTTCTATAGTCCCGCCCCTATATAACTCGGTGAAGTATAGCCATCGAGTCATTTGATGCACAAGAAACCATATATTTGATATCAGCTATTCATCCAATCATGATGGTATTTGATTGACAGTTGTTGAAGGCTGAATTTAATTCATATTTTTATTTGTATTTTGGGAATATATGACCAGTAGTGAGCAGCAGTGAATGTTCAGTGAGTTCATCCAGAACTACATGGAAATGTTATTGATTAATTGATAAAATTCTAGATATAGGAAATCGGTGGTACTTGGTGTCGTGGTTCATAATATAAGGTGGAGCAAAAGTCCCGCTACCATTTTGATTTGATACTATGGTGGGGCAAAAGTTCCGCAACCATTTTGATTGTGCGCTATCTCAGTTATGTGACGTTTAGCTCGAATTGTTTTAACCATTTTGTTGTATAGACGTCCGAATTTTATTAAGGATAAATATACGCCACAAGAACGAGCAGAAACAGTGACAATATTAATTGAAAATAGTCGTTGCATCGTTGGCTTTTGCCCCATCCTATAGAAGGACAAACATTTAGAAATGTTCTGTAATAGCGGTCAAGCTCCTGTTATTAAGTCGTACCCTAAACCCTTTGTCAGGAATAATCGGGATCTGCTCTTTCTATGACCGGTTTCATGCTTTCGAATGACGTCTCTCGGAACAAAAGAAGTAAGTACTTTACATTCCAGGTTTCGAATCCAGGAGTAATACTTTATTTATGTTATACACAGGCAAACAGGTATCAACTATATTATAGTATATCCATTGACTATTGCAGTTTGTAAATACGTTTTAAAACCAGACAATTTTTTCTTTCTCATTTTATTCCACTTATAAAGAGATACAATGCTGTCTAATACATTTGAAAATGTAACCGAATCAGCCTGCAAAAATCGTTCGGTTGCCCAATGTCTGGAAAATTCTTCAAAATATTAGTGTTAAGAGATTATGAACCGGCAAATGTTCTTTTGGGGCTTTGCTTGTTTTGATACATTTCGATTCGCTGCTTAATATTTTTTATTACTCTGATTGAAAATGCCTAGGCGACATAAATAGCCACTCATATAATAAAATCAATGAAATGGAACATCAGGCTACCCTTGGCAAAACGCTAATAAAAAGAGTGTAAAGAAAAGAAAAGTTGATGCGAAAAGGTAAAAGTTAAAATAATGTTTGTTTAGGTTTTGGAAATCATATTATGTTTTAATAATTCATTGTTTTTCATGCTAGAAACAGGAATCCAATAAAATAATCCCAACAAATGATCGGTAAAGACTTTAATTAAGGATTGGCTTGAAAAATATAAATTAAATCTTGAAGATTCCATGTTAAATAGTCAAATTATCACTTAGATACACTCACAATAGATCAGACGGTCTTCCTCCCTATCACTACATATTCAATATGGGATGGTTATGGGATGTGGCAAAGAATTACTATAGTAGATATGCCGATTGAAAAATATATACAAGCAAGAACTGTTTGGATATATGGAAAGTATTATCTACAATAACACCCTTCCGTTTGGATAAAATCTATTAGATACACTGAAGAAGAAATTGACAATTGGTGGAATTGTGAACTAGTGTTAGATTGGAAGTCATCAGCTTACTTATTGACTTGAATACTCGCTTTGAATGTGGCAGTGAATGACTGAAACTTTCTGGATGTAGAATTATGATTCAGATAATACCAAGGCAAGATGTGAGACTGGAAAAACTATATGAAAATAAAAAAGATGAGTATATAATCGCTGTACTATAACAGTAGGAAATCGTATTTTAGTGTGTGCAAGATCTATGTTTATAGGAATGTTTGTAATTGTTCAGAATATACATAAGCGTTTCGTTAAAATGTATGAGCAGAGAAAGGATACTAAATGTTTTGCAGATATGACAAATACATTAGGAAGAATGCAGTGATTAAATTTAATTTTATCTAGAAAAATGTACACGTGTATAAACAGAACAGGAGTAACAGAGACTAAGGAGAAATTCAATGATATCAGAATGCTTTGGCAAGAAGATACAACATCGAAGGAAACAAGACAAAAAAGGTAAATATGTTCTCTAGTAAAAATAATATATATATATATGGATATATATATATATATATATATATATATATATATATATATATATATATACAATATATATATATAATATATATATGACAATGCTAAATGCGGCAACGCTGCACTGTTTAGACACCATACATTTAAATGATGTGTGCTCAGTACTAGTTTGGATGAACTACATATACAATCAGTACATTAATATGTCTTATTATTGTTTTGAAGCTAACGAATTTGTTCATATTTTACACTTTGCATTTCTGACTGCATTTCCTATGCTTATCTAAACGGACCGGTATCAGCTAGTTATATAATAAGAATAAATTGTAATTAAAACAAAACCTCACGTCCCCCTCACCTATTTTTTTTTCATCTTTATTTTATATATAGCCATAATTTTACATTCAGCAATGAAAGGAACATATTAAATCATAAAAATTATGAGAGTGAATTCGGTAGAATACGCAAAATACCCTGCGACCGTAAAAAAACACAACCTAAGCAAAAAATAAACGATTCCACCCTCTAAAGACTAAATAATTCAAGATAATTCCGACGACGTAGAACGTCGCGACGAAACGGGCGCGAATCGCCCCATTTAATGAGGCATATATCATTAGGGGGCTGCGGGGGCTCCTTTTGATGGCCCGTATATCAAGGCCGTGACACGCAGAAACAATAACTCAGCCGCTTTACGGCCCCGATAGACAGCGGAGACCCCAGATAAGGTTCAGTGTGCGCGCGGCTTTGTCAAACTTTAATCTAAAGCTGCTAGATGGCTGACGCGCCTTTTAATTTATGTTTAATAGAAAAGAAAATTTTACTGAACATCGAAAAATACTTGGTCGCTTTGTTGGAGCAATACATACGAGGATACATCAATATACTATAAATAATATGTTTTAATCGGGTTTTTAAAATAAAACACTAACGGATAAACTGTTTTAAAGTAATCCTCCTTAGGCTTTTTTGCAGTGGTTTGGTCAAAATCAAATGGTTTGATTATTTTGAATCTGTGTCCTCTTCTAGTGTTATGCAAGAGTTCACATGAGAATGAAGCCTCTCCTCATGTCTCCTTGCGATTCTCTTTATTTCTTGAGTGATGACTTGAAGACTTTGTTCTGGAAGACTTGTATTATGTTTACATTAGTTCTCGCGGAACATCCCCATAATTGATATGACCATATAGTTTTCAATACTTACTTGTATAATAGTAATATTTTATGTACTGACAATTGTGAGATCCAATTAACCAATAGATTTTCCTATATTTGAACTCCAGTTCTTTCTTTTTCTTTTTTACGTATTCCTTCCGAAGTTTTGCATCAAGATTCATCCCGAGATACTTAGCGCTATAGCTATATGGAACGATATTTACGATATTAACTATATTATTTATTGTTATTGGTGCGTGTGCGATCTGATTATACGCGAACTGCACATACGCAGATTTACTTTCGTTAACATTCATTATTGATAATTTAAGTTACGGCTACTTTCAGTAAGTAGTGACTATTTCTAGATGATTCCAACAGGCATTCGTTAAACTTCGGCAATTCTCGTCCGATTTTTGCGACGTTGTCGTTTACATGATAGAATCCAATGAACACAGACAACCATTTTTATCTTGGCCCTGGCTCTGGTAAGAGTTCTTGACTATTTATATCCATTTATAGTTTATTTGTTGTTGTACCGATCATATTTTAATTATAAATAATAGGCAATAATGGATAAATCATTGATTTGTAAATATCGTCAACAAGTTTTCATAGCAATTCTATTGTGAAGAGACAGATGAGGTAATTCAATCCAGGTGCGTATCTATTCAATTTTTATTTTAATTTTACGAATTACAAAATAAATTTTACGATAAATATAAATATATATAATAAAAGATAAATGAATGGATGGAAGTGCGCCTAGAATGTTTACTTCATATTGTTATTTTTTATATTGATAAATAAATTATATTTGTTGTTTTATTATACATATTGTTTTATTTTCTCTTTATTTCCTTCCACAATTATTTTAATCTTATATATAAAAATGAATCGCAAAATATGTTCCTAAGCGCATAATTCAACAACGCCTGGACCAATTTGGCCAAATCTTTTTTTAAAATGTTCGTTGAAGTTCAGGGATGGTTTTTACGGCGAGAAAAATTAGAATTATTGCTGGAAAAACCCTAAAAATAGCCCTTTTTGTTTGAATTTGTTTCGTGTATCAGTTGACAATTCATCTGTCATCTGTCAAAAGTCATCTGTAACAGACAACTTTTTTTTTTAAATTTGATATGACTTGAACTCAAATCCTTTTAAGCCGTACGAATTGTTTTATTTATTTAAAATTTGAATTAAATTTTATACAAATAAAAAATTTTAAATAAATAAAACAATTCGTACGGATTAAAAGGATTTGAGTTCAAGTCATATCAAATTTAAAAAAAAAAAGTTGTCTGTTACAGATGACTTTTGACAGATGACAGATGAATTGTCAAGTGATACACGAAACAAATTCGTATATCGTGTTTTGTGCAGAGTGTTTAGTTAGTTAGTGTTTGTTTAGTTCGTGATTAGTGAAAAAATAATTTATATTTGATATGCCTCCTATAAGACGAAGCAATTTAGGTAGAAGAACCAGAAATGCTATACACCAAGCTAATTACCGATCTAATCGTACTGCACAAGAACGTGACGACGGAAATGAACGTGAAAGAATTCGGATATCACAAACGGGTGAAGCGCGAGCGCGACATTCAACTAATAATCGCGCAAGTTTGAATCCAGCTGCTTTCAGTTACGATGTGTCAATTGACTACAGTAACTACCAATGTGTTGTTATTGGTTCTATGAACTTGGTTTGCTCACACTGTAAGGCATTAAAATACAAAAACGAAGCCAATGGATTGTGTTGCGCAAATGGTAAAGTGAAATTGATACAAGTGGATCCACCACCAGAACCATTGTACTCATTGGTTTCAGGAATAGGAACAGATTCTATACACTTTTTGACACATATTCAACAATATAACAATTGCTTTCAAATGACTTCATTTGGGGCAACAAATGCAGTTCGGGAAAATTTTATGCCAACTTTCAAGGTATGTATTATAGCAGTTACTCATAATTATTTTAGCGAACAAAATTTTCTGTCACCAAAGTTAAGATGTGTTACTAATCTTCAATTTCTTAATAATTACGAAATATATCACTTAGTCATCATATTATATGGTGATTCAGTTTCAGTGACACTTTTATTATATTTTATATTTGATAGATATTAGTTAAAACTAAATATATACTTTTTAAGATCAAATATTATTTAAGTTTGATCATTGACAATCCATTAATTTATACCACACCATAATATTTTTTTTATTTACAGATACAAGGGCAAATATATCACAGAGCAGGTTCACTGTTACCAGTGTCAGATAGCGACAACAAATTCCTGCAAATTTATTTTATGGGCAATTCACCACAAGAAATTGATCTGCGTTGTGCACATAACAATTTAGTAAAAAGGTCTATTGTAGAACAATTACAAACTTTATTTCATCAACACAATCAATTGATTATATTGTTTAAAACTGCCCTGGATCTGATGCCATCCGATAATCACAAAATTGTAATCAGAGCTGATAAAACACCTGCAGGTCAACATACAAGACGTTTTAATGCACCAACTATTGATGAAGTTGCTATCGTTGTAGTTGGAGAAAACTTGGAATCCCGTGATATTGTTTTACATCGTCGGAATTTTCAATTACAACCTATAAAGGAAACACACCGCTCATATGATGCACTGCAATATCCCATTATATTTTGGCAAGGTGAAGATGGCTACGATTTATCAATAAAAATGATAAATCCCATTACAGGTAACTAAAATATTAGTTTAGCTATGGCGATAATATCTCAGTCACTATATTATGTATTTTAATTTTATATTTGAATGTTATTAAAACAAAATCTGTTTACAGGTTCTGAAACCAACAAAAAAGTCAGTTCAATGAACTATTATTCATACCGCCTAATGATTCGGGAAAATGCAGATAATCACATATTGAAATGTCGGCGATTATATCACAAATATGTTGATGACATGTATGTTAAAATTGAAACGGAGAGATTAACATTCATCAGGTTGAATCAAACCAAACTCCGATCTGAAGAGTATATTCACCTTCGAGATGCGATTAATACTGATGGAAATGCACAGAATGTCGGTCGGATGACTATTCTTCCAGCAACATACATCGGAAGCCCTCGGCATATGCACGAATATGCTCAAGATGCCATGTCGTATGTTCGTCATTATGGTACAGCAGATTTGTTCATCACATTTACATGCAATCCGCAATGGATAGAAATTAAGCAGGAGTTATTACCTGGGAAATCATCCATTGATCGTCATGATATTACAGCCAGAGTCTTTAGACAAAAGTTGAAATCTTTAATGAATTTCATCGTAAAACATAATGTGTTTGGTGAGACACGCTGCTGGATGTATTCTGTGGAGTGGCAGAAACGAGGATTGCCACATGCACACATTTTGATTTGGTTGGTTGAAAAGATAAGGCCAAATGAAGTTGATGCAGTGATATCAGCTGAAATCCCTAATGTACAAGTAGATCCTGGATTGCATGAGGTAGTTATCAAAAACATGATACATGGTCCCTGTGGAACTCTTAATCAAAATTCACCGTGTATGATGGATGGTAAATGTTCAAAACGATATCCACGGACATTAATATCGGAAACAATTACTGGTAATGACGGTTATCCATTGTATCGTCGCAGATCGACAGCAGACAATGGAAAATCAACAATTGTCAAATTAAATTAACAAGATATTGAAATAGATAATCGTTGGATTGTTCCATATTCACCCATTTTATCAAAGACATTCAAAGCACACATCAACGTTGAATCTTGCCATTCAGTGAAATCGATTAAATACATTTGCAAATATGTAACCAAAGGGAGTGATATGGCTGTGATTGGAATTGGTGCAGAGAATTCTAATGATGAAGTTACCCAATACCAAATGGGCCGCTATGTCAGTAGTAATGAAGCAGTTTGGCGAATATTTTCTTTTCCTATTCATGAGAGACACCCTTCTGTTGTTCACTTAGCTGTGCATTTAGAAAATGGACAAAGAGTGTATTTTACAGCACAGAACGCAGTACAAAGAGCTGCTCAGCCACCATCTACTACATTAACCAGTTTTTTTGAGACATGCCAAAACGATGATTTCGCACAAACATTGCTATATTCTGAAATGCCAAAATATTATACCTGGAATCAATCCTCAAGGAGATTTATACGACGGAAACAAGGAAAACCAGTTCCAGGATATACAGATGTATATTCCACCGATGCGATTGGCCGGATTTATTCAGTACATCCAAGCAATGATGAATGTTTTTATTTACGACTGCTATTAGTCAATGTACGTGGCCCAACATCATTCCAACAGTTACGAACTGTTGATGGTGAATTGTGTGGATCCTACAGAGAAGCCTGTCAACGTTTGCAATTGCTTGAAAATGACGCTCATTGGGATCAAACTCTCAATGATGCTGTAATATCATCACACACTCATCAAATACGAACATTGTTTTCTATAATCATATCTACATGCTTCCCATCAAACCCAATTGATTTGTGGATGAAGTACAAAGATTATATGTGTGATGATATTTTGTATCAAATACGGAATAGAATGGGAAATCCAAATATACAAATCAGTGAAGAAATTTACAATGAAGCATTGATTTCAATTGAGGACATGTGCTTGATAATGTCAAACAAACTATTAATTCAATTAGGCCTGACCGCGCCCAATCGTCCAATGCATGACGCTTTTAACCAAGAGTTGCATCGAGAAAGACTGTATGATCTCAACGCTTTGAAAGAATAAATTCAAACAAATCTTCCACTGTTAAATGAACAACAGAAGTATGTATTTGAAACTCTTATGAAAGTAACAAATGATGAAACTGGAGGGATTTATTTCTTAGATGCACCTGGTGGTACAGGAAAAACTTTTTTTATTTCATTAATATTAGCAACAATTCGCTCACAAAATAAAATTGCACTTGCACTCGCTTCGTCGGGAATCGCAGCAACTTTGCTTGAAGGTGGTCGAACAGCCCATTCAGCACTAAAATTGCCATTAAATATGCAAAGCAATGAAACTCCAACCTGCAACGTTTCGAAGAACTCTGCAATGGCAAAGGTTTTGCAGCAATGTAAATTGATTGTTTGGGATGAATGCACGATGGCACATAAAAAATCTTTGGAGGCTTTAGACAGAACCTTAAAAGATCTACGTAGCAATAATAACCGATTTGGTGGTGCAATGATTTTATTAGCAGGAGATTTTCGTCAAACATTGCCAGTGATTCCACGATCAACGCCAGCTGATGAACTCAATGCATGTCTAAAGTCCTCCAATTTGTGGAAACATGTTAAAGTACTTCATTTAAGCAAAAATATGCGTGTCGAGTTGCAAAATGACCAATCTGGAAACATATTCTCTAAACAACTCATTGACATTGGTAATGGCAAATTTCCTATAGACATGTTGACGGCTTGCTTTTGCTATGACTATAAACAAGTCCCAGGGGCAATCATTAAGTGTTTGTGGTATTAATCTAGAAAACCCATGTTTCTCACATGGTCAATTGTATGTTGCCTGTTCCCGTGTTGGAAAACCATCAGATTTGTTTATCTATGCGCCAGGTAATCAAACAAAAAACATCGTATACCACAAAGCAATATAATGATAATAATAATAATAATTATGATTCACATGATTAACAATAAAGCGATTACTTACTTTTCAATCCTTATATATGTTTTATTTAATTATTTTTTATTCACAACGCCCTATCACCAGGGTGATGGTTCTGTTCAGGAGAATTTTTTAAAATACGTAGGCACAAAAACTGCCACATTACAAATCTTTTTGACAGGACGAAGTCTGTCGGGTCAGCTAGTATTAAATATGTTTATTTTAATACAAAAGAATTATAAATATTTAGTTTATAATAATTATTATAGAAGATGAACATTGTACAAAAAAAAATATTAACTTGAATTTTGAGGGAAATTTTAGGTTAATTTGTGAATTGAAGATAATTTATAATATATTCTTCAGATATACATATAATTTCCAAGAACAGGCAACGTCGCATGCAAAAATTAAATTTTGAGCCTTTCGGGTCTTTCACTAGATCTCTCAGTGACTCATTAATACTCGTTTAACTTCGGCAGTTTTCGCGTCATTGTGCAACGTTGTCATTTAGAAAAAATAGAGAGCAAGAATCCAATCAACTGAATGCCGGCTTTTTGAAGCTGAGACTGGTAAGATCTCTAATATCACTGGTTTGATTATATCTGAAATAAAACTATTACTTATATTCCTTGCTTTCTGTATTGTATGTTATTCTCAATTTATCGTTATTTTATATATAGGGTTATATAATATTAGCTTCTTGATTAATTTTATATTTTAAATGTAGAATTAAAGAAATTATTAATTTAGATATACCGTTTAAATTAAGTATTATATTGTTATTTCTTCATGTAATGTTGGTCAGTCTTGTAATTGTGAATATTGTCTAAACACCGAACAGATATTTATGGAAATTTCATCCGAGTGAGTGTTCTATTATTTATTTTAATTTTACAAAATGGATTTAATTCTATAATAAATTCATTATATTTTAGACAATGTTAAGCCTGTGAAAGTACAAGTAAGTATCAGTCGATATATTTTATGTGAGAAAATTAAAAAAGAAGCATTGAAATATGACTCGATTAAAAATGTTTAAATGTCAAAAGATAAAATTCTTCAAAACATTAGAGATAATAAATAAAGGTTATAAATCAGCAAACACTGTAAACCAATTCTAAGTTAATGCGGCATCATAAATTTAATAATATGCATTGGCTGTTTTATTGGATAGACTAAAGATTTGATTGTAATGTAATAGAATATGACATTTGAACCAATAAACTTATCAAAATTGTAACTTGAAATTAAAGGGAATTTCATTTAATAATTATAAGAGTCTAGTAAAATTTAGATTACAGGAAAGTAGAGTTAATTTGTGAATCCAAGTAAGTATATTCTATGCATATTATATTCTTTAAATACACATAAAATTAGCAAGAACTATAATATACCCCAATTAAATATTTGATATAAATAATTTCACATTAGGAATTTAATAAAAAATCAATAAACTCTCTGCTGACAAAAATAAATCTCTGCGTTCTTTTTTTTTACTCCAAAACCGGTCAATTGAAAAAGCTCCTATGAAATATCCAGAGGATGTGCGAAAAAATTGACCAATTAAAGAAAAAGACAGTGATTAAAGTTTTGAGGAAGAATGACAAATCGTAGTTCAAAACAGCTCCTCGACCACACATTCGTGTCTTTGCTTGGCGACTCAGTCAAAGTGTCCTTGCCGTCACATTCGCGCCTCTCGTAGATTTGTATGCGGTGTCGAGATAAATTGGCCGTTTTGTTGCGCTGAATTCGTCGATTTCTTTTAGATAAGCGCCGTTGAAGCCTTTACGTCGTAAATAATAGGGTGGGATGAGACCGTGAGACGATCGAAGAACTTTACCCTCGTTTCAAAATGGGAAGGAAAGACTAATTCCCTCCTTTGTTATTCTATAACAGCGAATAAAAACAAAATTTCCAATTTTAAAATCAAAAGTTATTGGGTAGTTAATTGTGCGTTTTTGTGATATTTTCATATATTAGGCGCTAGCATATATTTTGATCAGCGTTACCTATTGATAAAAATGCAATCATTAAGGTATCAATGAAATCAAATCAATCAAAGTATCAATAAGCATGTTAAACAACCTACCCAATTTTTAAATTGAATATTTCTGAATAATGTCATAAAAGTTTCATAAAATAACAGTTTTCCATTTAGTGTTATGAACTAATGGTGGAATGACCAAATTGCATTTTCTACATTAATTGCTTGTTGTTGAATTCTGAAGTCGAACAACACTTTTAAAAATTGGTTTTGGTGATGCTCCGTCATTTCCCAGTTGTCGCCTTTGGTTTCAATGATTTAAAAGTGATGACTTTGATGCCAATGATAAAATAGCTGGAGAGATAAACATCTTCAAATGCAATGAATTAGTTCCGTCCTGTCTCGAACCATAAGTGATTCGTAACAGATTATGGACCAGATCTCTTGGTATAAATGGGAAGAAACAGGGGGCTGAGGACGGAGATTGAAGGGGTATGGAGGTCGCGTAAAGTTCGAGTTAGGTAAAGTATATAAATTATATATACAAGTTGACAGATGGATGTATGCAATAGATAGCGGACACTCAAGGACCAATGAAACCCTATAAAACTAGAAACATGAGATTCAGATAAAAAGAAACATTAAAACCAATGGAGGAGAGTTTTTAACTTGCAAGGACTAGTTTTAATTAACAGCACTAGAAAACTATAAATATGGGGTTCAACAGAGTTACAGGTAGGATAAAAAGTCATTGATACCAATGTAGTTTATAGAAAAGTTGAGTTACAAAGTATTAGAATTTTGATATAAATATCAATTCAACAAAATTGAAAGATAAAGCTCGTATTTTTAGATGAAACAATGGGTAAAGATATCTATATCAGGAAATCAAGGGACCTAACTGAAACAAGATACCAACAATTAAATCAAACATTGTTTGGCTAAGCTGCATGTAAGAAATTCACCAAAATGTAGGCACATAAGATTCAATGAAGTGACGAACAAGTTACGGTTTGAAAGGAGATAACTTTAGCTATTGCTTGTTCACAAAGGGTAGTAATTATTCGATAATATTTAATGCTGAACAGCCGAGTTAATGGAAAGTCTTTATGAAGTAAGATGTAAAATGCTTGTTTAGAATGGAATAGAGTAGAGAAGTAGAGAAGAGGGATTAAAGATTCATTAAAAACACATCACTTAACGACTGATCAAGGAATTCAACATGAAAGAAAGCAACACCGATGGGATATATTTGGATATACCAATGGAAAGCTCGAAAAAATAATACTTGAAAACCCAAAAGACCATGGACTAATGTAAGGCGATAGTGGATTAGAAAGCATGAGCGATGCAGATTGGGGAGGTGATAGTACAACAATGAAGAGTGTTAATGGTTTCATAAAGAGAACCCAGTGACTTGGAACAAATTAATTCGAAAGCAAATACACATAGTGAATTGTTATACACATTACGAATTGTTTAATACGTTTGTTTATCAGATAATTGTGCAAAATTATTCAATTAAATCATTAAATAAAACAAAATTAAATTCTCACCATGTAGAAACAGAATAGATCTAAGTTCATATTTATATGTAATATGTAATAGTTTTGTTCTCGAAATTTAAATGTATTTTTGTAATGATCTTTGTTTATAATATTAATTAGGTTAGTTGTTAGGTACATTTAAAATGAGATGGGGTATTAAATATATGATTCGCGTCGATACAAGAGCCAATTCCTAATATGTAGAAAAGAAGAATAGCAAGTAGAGAACGTTGTAATTCGTGTAGAAGTTGTTCAAAACGATAAATTATTTCTACGATAATCCCAAACGCAAAAAAAATGACCCTCCTGATTTATCCATATCACCAAAGTTAAATATGTTTGGCCTGCTGTGCATATGGTGTCTTCTTACCACCAGCGCTTATATCGAATCAAATTGAGCAAATTGAACGACGTATTGTTGCAAAAGAGACTTTTAGGACTTTTTTTTATATAGTTATTAGAAAGATATATAAGTGTCAGTTAAGAGAAAAACCACGTTGTTGTTATAGATTATTCATTTTTCGTTTATAGTCTTCTAAGTTTAAGTAGGTGTATTAAATCAATAAACCTGGTTGTTAAAGTAATCTCAGAATATCAATTAATAACCTAAAATCTCAACAACAAATAGCGAGTAAGAGACGCAGACATCCTCTGAGATGACAACTTGGGCATATGTAGCATACACCCGACAAACATATAATAATAAATGTAATAACTAATGGAAATCCTTAAATATTTTCTGTTAATATAATTATTACAGTCACTAACATCCATGTAAACAATAACAAATAACTATGAGGAAAACGCGATTCAAAACCACTATATTTCTAACAAAAGAAAAGTGGTTGCAAAAAACCATACAGACTAGTTTCAAGTTCTCTCCAGCATAGGCAAAAATTGAATGTATCTTTGAATTGACGTATTCTGTTTCGTAGGAATCGTTTACATTTAAACGATTTTCTAAACCAAAACTCGTCAAATTCTATAAAATGTCAGTTCAAGCCTTTTACCTAACTTAATAGTAATAGATAATTGAATAATATTGCCCAAATTTAGTTTTATTTTATGACTTTTCACTGTTAATGTCAGCTATTAATCGCAAATCGCTATAATTAAATTTGCTAAAAGTCGTTAAATGCACATAATTAATAAAACTTTTTATAATAATAATCCTTACTAAACGACGTATTACGTATTAAAATAAATAAATATTTATATTCAAACAAGTTGGTGTTCCAGTATTGGTATGAATATTAGTTGAACCAACATCAAATCAAATCGATATAGTCAGTCAAATAATATATCCTAATATAAAATTTTTACTCCTACAAAAATATACACTTTTACTGAATTACTGAATAGATATTGATTTTAGATATCCAAAACAAAATGTTTGACATATATTATATTATTTGGTTGATATTATACTTTAAAGCAATGCTTAAACAACACGAAGGACATTGGAAACCTCAATTCTGAAAAATATTCAATTTTATAGTTTTAGAACAAAATTAATGTTAAGTCAGGAAATGCAATTGTCATAAACTTGTTGGGATTATAAAACTTAAAAATATTATAAATTATTAATATGTATTATGCTTTTAAATTCTTTTTTTTTTAATAATAACAGTAGTTTAGTTGTTAGTAATAGCAGTTGTACATAGGCACTAAATAAATCTGGCTTCTGTAACCTATGCTCATTGGCAACAGCTAATAAATTTCAACTATTTAAGATAAATATAATAATGATACATTAATAGATGAATTTATTGCATTCAATTAATTTTACTCAATATCTTGGTGAACTCTATTCATGGTATTCAGCAACCTGCCACCAAGGAAACCAACATTTTCAAACAAAGTAAATTTAATCTTTTCAATTTATATAGTCCATTAAAGGTATGGATAGGTAGATACTTTCATTCTACTTGGAGTATGTCTCAATATATTTTTTCTAAAATAAATCTAAAAGTATAAATAGCATTGTACTTATAGATAGTGTCCCTCTACATTTATAATTAAATGTCATGGTATTATATGTATCAGTTAATAATGCAAATATTATAAATAAATTTAATAAAATAATTTGATAATTTAAATAACAAATATTTAAATTCACCTGGTATTTCAGATTACAATTTATTAATTTACTATGTATTTTTTATCTGTATTATTTTATCTAATATAAACAATAATTGTTATGATTTAATAAAGCTAATTGTATCTTAATTAGATCTGTTTGAACCTTTAGAGATTTACCACAATGTGAGAATAAACTATAAATATATTTAACTGGATTTCAGATATATATCTCTTTTTATCTTGAACGTAACTTACCACAAAATATAAAAGTTTTATAAGCATAAGACTTTATGAGCATTAATTTTTTTTACAACTTTTACAGCCTTGCTTTTCAAAAATTAAAATTCACTTTTTGAAAAACATTTTTTAGGCTTATTGACAATATAGAATAATTCGTTGGGGTCTGTGACATATATGACATACTCAAGAGAAATGACATTAATGGTTCATATCAATTCAATAATTAAAAAAGTGTAATAGTCTGTTTTCATGAACAGACTTTTTTCCAAGTTAATTAGATACTTCTCTGATATATTTGAATTTAATTCTTTATATTCCTTTATAGTATTCTTGAGAAGTAAGTGATTAAACCTGTTGATTGAATGACCTAAAATATTTAATTTATATTATATTCGACATATTCCTATAATGTCTACTCACAAACAAATATCCTTATTAATGTTACTATATATGTATATTTTCATATATACTACACATATGCATATATATGCACTTTCTAAACAATTTATAAAGGAACAAAATTATAATATATATATATATATATTATATAAATTATATAAAATTATAATATATATATATATATTATATAAATTATATAAAATTATAATATATATATATAATATTACTAATAATTCGAATGTAAAAATATATTCTCAACATTTAAAGGTTATGAAAAACTGTAATAGATCCTGCGTTCTGAATAATATTATCGAAATACATCGTTTAAATAAACTAAATAATCGATTTTTCGAATATAAAAACTTAAATATTTAAATATGAATTACAGAATAACAAAGCAAAAATTATTACTATATAATTAAATTTACCACACTAACAATAGCGTCCTATTATTATAAAACAACTAAATGAAATATGATAACCATCATTAAAAGAAGATGAAAATATATTTCTAAAATTCCTAAATTTAATTACAATTGTTTTTTACAGTTTGTTGTTTTCATTATACAATAATTTAATATTCATTAAAAAATAAATACATTTAATTTTAAAAATCTGTAGCAAAAGACAATTTTGTGTATAGCAACAAAACTAATAAACTTGTCAACCTGGTGATGTCAATTAGTAATAATTTTCGAATTAGGAAAAAAATATTTGTTGTTATATATTTTGAAGAATTTGTTTAGAATCTCATTATGTTAAAATAAACAGATTATAACTATTTCTAAACAATAAACGAAGGTATAAATAATATACCTTCTTTATATTGTTACAAGACATTTTGTTAAACCCCAAGGTTAGAGGATCTAAATTGAAAATATGGATGCCTCAGGAAACGATAATAACAATGCAAATAATAGCATTTTAGTGCTTAAAGCTAATACTAGAAATATGATATCTAACTTGCTAAATCCACATAAATTTTTAAAAACTGATAAAGGGATTCCTCGGTAAGTCTTTTGCTATTCGTTTACTGTTTACAATCTAATATGTAATATAACAATTGCAGGGACTGGCAAGGTTTAGCTGAATTGTGTGGAATATCAGGAGTGCTTATACCTAGTATATCAAGCGATCATGATCCAACAGCCAAAGTTCTACAAATATGGGCGGAAAAATGTAAATCAGAAGCAACAGTAGATAAACTGTTAACTTATTTGGAGCAACTAGATAGAGAAGATATAGTTGATGATGTTTTACCATTAATAGGTTTGTAAACATACCTATATAAATACATATATCATATTTCTCTCACATAATTATATCATAAAAAATATTTTAGTTGAAGATTTGAAAAGTTTCAAGGATCATCCAGAAAATGCAATAGGTGTAGAACCCTTCAATTTTGAATATGATAAATTAATAGTTACGATAGATGATTTAAAGCGTGTTAGCAAAGGGTTAGGTCCACAGATGTATGATGCTTTTGTTTTATTTGAAGATGATGATATTGCTTTTGCAACAGAATTGATTGAAATTATGGAAAAGAAATATAATTTAAAATTCTGTGTTAAAGAAAGGGATTTAATTGCTGGTAAATCCGAACATGAGGCCATTATAAAACTAATCACTGAAAGGTTTGTAAAAGGTCAAAGAACTAATCTTATCTATCATTAAATTATAATTTATTTTTATTAGGTGTGGAAGGGTAATAGTAATATTATCTCCTGAATTTCTTCAAAGTAATGTAAATAAATTTTTTTATAGCCTGACACAATCAATTGCTATTGGTAACTAACGAATATATATAAAAATATATATATATATATATATTTATATGTACTGTTTTATATTATTTTAGAACAACGACAAAGAAAAATAATACCTTGTATATATAAAGACTGTGGTACATTGCCTCCAGAACTAAGTTATTATTTCAAATTAGATTTCAGAAGAGCTGGACCATTTTGGAATTTTTGGGATAAACTAAGTGATTCAATTAAAATACCAGAATATAAACCAAAGATGAAACTCAGCTTACCTGATAATAGGTATATTACTACAATTTACTTTTTATCAAGAAATTAAATGTATTTTATTTTTAGTCTCTTTAGTAATAATGAAAATGTGACTCAAAATGTAGTCTCAAGGTATGTACATTTAAATTATATAATACTCTAAAATAATAATAAATTAAAATAGATCATTATCAAATGCTGAAAAATTGACCCTTCCAAGTAATATGAAATCTGCAATGCATTCTGTTAAGTTTAATAGTATGACTAATTTGCCAGTGACAGATGTGCCTCGTGAAAATATTGTTCCATCTACAAGTGCCAATTGTTTAGAAAAATATGAAGATAAAAATGTTAGGAAACCTTCCTTTTATCAAAAAATTAAAAAGTAAGTAAATAAAAATATATTCAAAAGTCTCACTCTAAACTACCCCTATAAAGTATAGGTGGTAGAAATGTTTCCCATTAAAAATGCATATGAATCTAAAGGAACAACGCAATGTATTTCTACTTTAACTGTTTTACACAGGAATTGTTTAGGATGTTTCAATAAGGGTGAATCCATGTTAGCCTCTGACTGCAATGTTGTTTTGGCAGACCTCGTCTTTTATTCAATAACTGATACATAATTACCATGTTAAGTTACCCCCAAATGATAAAACTTTGTTTATCGAAATTGGCATTAGTAAGGCTATCATCATTAATGGCGATGTCTACAGAGTGATAACAACCGATTTGTTTTGACCCAAATTAAACAATATTAAGATAAACATGTTGCTTTAGCCACTCAGGGTAAGGCACTATAGACATTCTACATAGGAGATTTAAGGGTATAATATATATCTCTTATATAAATGACATTGAACTAGCCAGGAAGCCGACTAAAAGTCGCAATGAAAGTGAACATAGCTATGTGTGAACATATGTTAAACCATTGCCCAAAATTCTACTAGATCTGTGTGACAGTCATTAAAAATTGGACTCAGATCCATATATATCTATATATACGATACCCTGGTTGATAAAAGCTCGCTACTTTATCATGTACAGCTAATTTCAGTCCATTTCAACATCGACCCGCCTTTATTGGAAAATCCTATTTATAAATGATTGAAAAATCTCTATTATATAAACATTTATTTTTAGATTGAAAACAATTTTTCCAAAATCGAAAATAAAATCAGAAAATCCAATAACTAGTGATCAAAGTGCACCAGAAATAAACAATCAAGAAGAAATTGCCATAAGTGTGACAAATAAAAATGAAAAGAAAAATTCAAAAAGTGAGCAAACGGCTCTAAATAGTAATTCAACAGATATTAAAAATCAGAAGAAAGGGAAAAAATCAAAATTTACTTTGAAAAGAAATAAGAAAAAAGTTGCCTTATTAGCAGATACTTGAAATTCAATTAATTATGAATCACATGATTTTTGACGTAATCAACTTATTTGTGATATGTGAATGAAGTAATTTTTTTTATAAAAGTGACATAATAGAAATAATCACATTTATTTATTAAATGTGAAAATAAATATATTTTTCATGCTTTGGTCAATAATTATTTTTCTACAGAAATTTAATATGAAATTGTTAATTCTATCCTTGATTATTTTATTACTGACTAAAAAACTGTAACAAAAACATAAAATATTTTGAATAGAAGCAAATATTATTTTCATACCATGGACAATATTATTACTACTCTGTTCAAATAATACGAGCACCAAAATTATACTTTGTTTTATTCTATCAATGTATTAAAATTATACTTTTGCAAAAATACATAACAATAAATATTGAATGTCATAGGTACATGTATCTTATGTAATACTTGCGTATCTATATATCACTTTATGAGATGCCCTATATATATCTCTTTATCTTAAAATGAGAAATAACCATATTTTTGTGTCATACAAAGAGGAGTCTGGGCATAATTGACTTTTTGTCCTAACTGATTAAAGAATGTTTTATTTTTCATAAAATCTGTCATAACACACACCTACTAAGTTATTAAATTATGAGATGTAATATGTGTAACATTTAAATGCAATATGTGCCTTGTAAAATGTTGATACAATATATATTTAATACATTTTTATCTTATAACTGTTAACAAACTTGATCATATAATAAAAACCAAAACTACTTTTTAAGCAATTTCTTACAGATTATAAGGAATTTTATAAAATTTGCTTTGTAATAATTGTACATGTTTGTATTTAATAATTCATTAAATTTGGTTTAATTTGTAATTTATACTTCAATATTTTTATATATAGAGACTAGAATAGTGGATTGAACAAAATACTTTTACAAACATGTACAATTAATACACAGTATACATCCTTTTATATGTAATTTTACATTATTGTATTTATAATATTCCTCCTCCTAACTCCTTATTGTATATAACATGTTAATTTAGGTAGAATTTTCAAAAAGTATAGAGGCATAAAATGTAAATGAAGTAAATGTATATATGAATGTTCTCGAAATATCAATCAATCTATATTATTTGTAAAACTAGAACATAATATATTCTTATGAGACCTATTTTTGTTATAACATATAGAAAGATAAAGGAGATGTATTTTTAAAATCAAGACTATCAAACTTTTTTTACTCTATGCCATTTACTTTATTGGAAAAATAAGAGGATTATATTAATAGGTTATAATTTTCTCTTCATTCAATGTTGTGATTAATTTTAGCAAGCTGATTATATTTATGTATTTTTAGATTTAAATATTTTAACATGTTAGCGAAAAATGTATGGCTTGCTGTCTTGTGGTTGCACTGTATAAGAAAAATTAAAAGTATTGTCGTTTATTTTTGGATAATAAATTTATTTTTATCTAGTTGTCTGCTTTGATTTACTACTATGCGAAAAAAATGCGTTAAATACGTTTTCGTTACACAATATTTTTAGATATGGCTTTTGATAGTTTGGCATGAGAGATTAAAGCATGAGATTAAAATGCTTCTTCCTGATCAGTATTCAAAAATTCAATCATATATAACTATTTGATACTTGGGAAGTATATTGCCAGTAATTTATATGCTTTACACTCGAGCCTATATTCAATGGAAATGTTGCTACATTGCAATTCTAGCCGTTGGAGATAACAAAACTGAATCAACCGAAAGCTTAGACAGCTATTGCCAAAATACATGCTGGGCAGAAGAATGGCGCATCAAAATGGATAAAATCAAACAATCAAGCATAAGCCAGTAACAAATTGTATGTAGTTCTCTTAATATTAAACTCAGATGAAAGCGACATGTTTAAAAAAAATGTGAAGAAATGAAGCTGAAATACAAAAAAATCTACTGGTTAATGGGCAGATATTAAGCCCTTTCAGTATATAATAAACTTTTATTTTACCAACGAGTCGTGTGGACTTATTACTAATTAAAGCAATTAAAATATCATACAAAGATTCCAAAACAAGGTACTACAAGGCGTCGTTTATGATCCATGGTACCTACAGGTAAAAGCTGTTTATAATGTTGATATTCTCCAGGTCCTAGCTAATGATGGCTTAGTCAAAAGATTGGAGAGTAAAACTATTTGATATAATTTACTGAAGTTATAAGTATAACATAACGCATATTAAAAACAGTCATATAGATGTCTATCATAAAATAAGTACTTCGTAATTTTAAACTGTAGCATGTTGGGGTTAAAACAAATAGCTTATTAGAGTTAATTTGCTAGATTGCTATAATAAATAATAATAAAAAGATTTCAATAAAGACAGGTTAATATCGGTAATCATATATTTGGCGGTGTCTGTTGAACCTGTTTATTATTTAGTCAAAGTTATCAAATCACAGGGCAGTTGCATGATTTAATAGCACATTTAGCTGATAAAACTTTGTTATCAAAGTGATTGTTCGATAGAATGATTTTGATCAATAATAATCTTTAGAAGTTAAACGCATTTGAATGATCACAACAACCATGATTAGCAATGGAATAATATCAATCCACATCAAATGGTAATGCATCCAAAAAGCTACTGTGTGATGGGAACTTCGGAGAGGCGGCACCTTTTTCATTCCGTCAGTTGTGTTATACGAAATGGTCCAATGGTACGACATTATACAATGAGCATTCTGCATTAACAATTTGATATTATTTCTCGCAAAAGTCAAATTTGTCACGTCTATCAAATTTGTGCAGTTTGATCCTGTTGGACTTGTAGGGGTTCTGATGATACTGTTAACTATTAGGCTATTTATAAATGTGTAAATGGCATTTTAATAAAGAATTATCGTTAATGCAACAATTATATCAATTTTATGTCGCTATATGTTTTACTTCATTTTTTCTTCAACACATGCTTACGTCACTTCCAAGAAACGGGAAATTGAGCGATCGAAGTAATTAGGCTATTCGATATTACCAGTGCGTTATTGTGTCGATTCTTAATTTTACTGCTTATACTCATAAAGGTGGCAGTCATATTGCATAAAAGCGGGGAGAGTGCAGGATGTCTTGGATTATAAATATGTTAGTTCAAGAAGGAACAGTGTGATTGTTATTTTCAATTCGTCTTTATGATATTACATGAGATATTTTCATTTTTGCATTTAAAACATAGTAAAACATAGAAAAAAGTATAGGGGTTCCTATCCCAAACGTACTATAGCGTTTCCTGGTCACACAAGCTAGGTATATTTTGCTATAAGACCATTCTGATTAATATTGACGTGATTCGAAGATGCTATAATGTAGCTATCCGTTATGAATAATATGCAACAACGCAATTCAACATTAAACTACTAGAAAATCGCTTCAGCAAAAAATATATATGCATAAGAATTTTATAATGTTGGTAGCTAGAAAAAATTGAACAATAGTCAATAACTTATGATATTATATGAGACGTTTTCAATTACGCATCTAAAACATAGTAAAGAACAATGAGATCATATCCCAAAGGTCCTATAGCATTTACTGGTCACAAAACAAGCAAATTATGTTTTGCTATAAGACCATACTCATTGATATTGATGTGATCCCAAGATACTATAGTGTAGCTGGCCGTTATGAATAATATGCAACAACGTAATTCAAAATTAAACTACTAGAAAATCGCTTGAGCGAAAAAATATATATGAATAACAATTCAATAATGCTACCAAGCTAGAAAAAAACGAGCAATACTCAATAACTCAAAGTTTTGAAAATGTTGGCCATTGAACAAAATCACAATTTCATTAATTATATATCAGTATTAATTACTATATCAATACATTCATATAATTAACTTTTATATCAAAATATGGCAAGACTGCAAACGATAACGGAATTAAAAATCCAGCAAATATTATGTTCATATATAAGCAGTTATCTTGAATCCTAATACATATTTTTTATTTCAACATAACGACAAAACAATGATCCGGCAACAGGAGCGAACGTTGCGCAAGTGCAACATCCAGTTTACTTCGTTGGGGTGGCAGAATTTCACTACCAGGGCAGGATATCGATCGACCGGCAGGGGGCGCGCGAGTAGTCCGTACGGCGGGTCACAGAATCGGCAGCCAGCCATTGTGCCCGAAATGGACGTGCCACGACGGGGTTGCTTCGGTAGCGAGGGCCCGCGGCGTCTCGGGGGCCCCCACCCCACGATCCAGTGAGTGCGGGAGTGAAGGACGCGGCCGCGGCCGGAAACGGGCCGCCCCACGACGATGCCGTGATGGCAAGAGAGGTACATGTATCACCCCACCCGTGTAACCCCACAAATCTGCATGCAAGTGTTGCACAGCAGCTTGGCCTTTGCACGAACCTTTGCCTCTGATTTTTTCAGTGTAGGATCAAGCCAGTGTCGGTTAAAAAATCGGTGACAGGCTTTACTATCGCCCACACACATTCACCTAGGTACACCCTACAATGACAGGATCACTGCTTGTGCCTGCAATTTATCTTGCTTTTGTAGGAGTGTTCGTTTATTCAAAATGTATTATATTTCTTGTTTATACAGAATTGTTGTCGATGTGAGTAAGAAACCATTTATATGAAATATGTATGTATATTTTTAGGCAATTTCAAGTATTATTAATAGTTATATACTGGGATTTATTTCCAAACTATTTTTATAAAGTATTAACGATAAAAAGGTATCTGTGTTTAAACATAAATATTATAAGAGATCATAACATGCCCGTTAACTGGCGTGTTATCGATTAAAGTAAACTAAGACAATTTTTACTTTTATAACCAAAATATTTGAAAAAAGTTTTTAATATGCCTCAATTTCAAAGTCGAACATATATAAAACATAATGAAAAGTAAAATAAATATTGTTATATTATAAATTAAACTTCAACTATTCATACTTTTAAATAAATAGATTTTATTGAATAATATATCAGTTTAATATTATTTAAAATATTTATAAATATATACGTTTAACGGGCAATCTTTATTAAATATAAAAATTTCATAGGAAAGTTAACCGTTAAAAATCTCGGTTTATCTATTACACACGCGCCCAAGTGTCTTGGCAGCGCCTTGAAATGCGCCTTTTTTTGAATGCAATCCGATAAGACTGGCGAATACGATCGGCTCCTTTCGGCCGTTTTCGGATGTACTGGTTTACTGAACTTTATTAAGGTGTTGCCGAATTATGTGCCTTTTGCAAAGTTATAAAGAGGTCGAATTTTTAATGATCGAAGTTTATGACAAAAATAACTCGTGAATGAAAGAACTGTCATTGAAGCGACATTACAGATTATTCTTTTTGACACAGATTATATATTTCGATTTTATCAGTTTTATTTTACCGTAACTTGAAAATATTGTTAATAACAAGTTAATGGTGAATTCAGTCAGCTAGTTAGATTCTTTAGATTGTTGAAATTAGATTTAAAAAATGTTCTTTACCAGAATATTACTGTTTAATGCAGGCATAATAAGACATTCAATGTATTTATTATTTTAAAAATTTAATATTATCGCTTTTTCTTATTAATGTTCATTTAGTACAATGTTACATATATTTAAACATTTTTATTGATTGCAATGTAATTTTAATACCAAATAAATAAATGGATAATTAACAATATTTTTTTGATAACAATTTAATATACATTTATATATTTGTTGCCTGATGTTTATTTGAACAGTTATCTATTTAAAACGATTTTTCTTATTGTTAATTTTATTTTTGTTATTATATTGTTATTATATTAATTGATAATAAAATATTATTGTTGTATGATTGTATTACATTTATATAATGTAATGTAAATATAATATAATGTAAATAAAAATTTCGTATAATATATATATATATATATATATATATATATATACATATATATATATATATAAGTAAAATAAAGATATAAGTAAGATATCGCTGACAAAATATTTTTTCTTTTGTTTCTAATTTATTTTTATAAGTAATATTTAAATTTTTATATTTAATAAATTTAATAAAATAAAACATTAAACTTTTACATTTAGTTTCATATTATTTATTACACTGTAAACTTACAAATCGCAAATAATGTTTACACATTACTACACAAATATGTTTTACAATATCACTATATTTCATATACTTACAAGTATATTAGTAATAACAAGGAATAAGCATATAATAACCTAGATGTTAACTTCAAACGTTTATTAGTATTTTATAGTATTTAAATTTATTTTATAGAATTTCATAGTATTAGTATTGAAATCTTCATTATTTATTGGTTTTTGAAAGTTATATTAAATTATTAAACACAGCTATATTAAAGCCTTATTTTTGCCACATTTCATCAATTTATTTATTTTTTATATTTCGAATTACATTGTCTTTTCACAATTTTTTTTACAAATTATTTTAATTAAAAATTAAAATATTAATGCCTCAATACAATAATCTAGAATAGAAAATTAAAAGCATGGGTTTTACTCATAATTTATATGTATATGATTATCTTTTTGTTATAGAAATAATTTAAAATTTTATATTCATCTTAATATTTAAAAGAACATTTTGTTTATAGTATTTACTATATATTTATAGAATATCTAATTATTTGAAGGTATTCAAAAATTTATTGCATTAAGCAAATTTATTAAAGTAAAAATAAAAAATGTTTTGTTAATGCTAAATAAATATGTCATTCGAAATGATTATGTCGAAAAATTTCCATTTCTGTGTTTTTGTTAGAGAGCGATTTTAATAAAAGCCAGCTTTCTCTAATTTTAGCCGGGCTTTGTCTGTCGCAGAATGTAACGGCAATGCTGAAGCGTCACAGTTTATACGCCACAACCGTTACGAAGGCACCCTGGCCCGTTGGCCCACTTTCGCGTACTACGTCGCGTAAATGGGGGTAACACGGCCCATAGCCCCGTTCCGGCCTGGACGATTGACGTAGGCCAGGGCATCGCACTGGCTTGGCCTGGCTCGGATTCGTTCCGAAACGCGGTACTTGACGATTCCAAAAACAGTTTGTTTTGCTCGTTTTTTATTGAGAATTTATGCCAGATATCGACAGCCTCTATAAAAATAGAAACTTGCAATGATTTATAACATGAAATAATTTAAGTTATACTTGAATAAAACAAACCATTTATACATTGAAAAATTATTAAAAACATAAATATTGACGATATTTGTTTTAATTTTTCTGATTTGTCGACAAATACAATTATATAATTTATTATGAAATTACCGTTATAAACATTAATACATTTTCATTACTATTATTAACAATATGAGATATCTTCCTAAATAATAAAATAATAAAATCTATTTTAGATGAGAATCTTGCTTTACCTCATTTGCGAGTAAATAGGGAAACGGGTCGTTCCAGTGAGTTCATAGAACTGGAGTGTTATTAATATTATTATTAAATGAGTTTATTTATAACAAAAATATAATGTTACACATATATTGACGGCAAAAATGTTAATTCATATATATATATATATATATATATATATATATATATATATATATATATATATATATTTAGAAAGAGCATGTAAATGTTATTCGAGACCTCTAAGTGAAACATCGTTGGTTGGAGAAATCCGGCCGATGACGCGCATTGTAGGCCGGTTCAACGCACCCGCGTCACCGTGTTCCGCCGGGGTAGGTCAGGTCCAGTCGTGATGCGGCGGCCGGGCGCGGAGCAGGCTGTCTGAGCCACCGGGCCGAGATGGGCGTGTTGCAGGTAGTGTTGGTAACGAGGCGTGTGTTGGGTCTAGTGTTTGATCATAATTTTCGTTAAAATAATATTACCGTTATTGCATATGTTGTATTAGCGGCTAAAAATATCCTGCGCTAACATGCTGGAAAGATAAACAAACTTGTCTCATTCAGTAATCTTACTCATTCAACTATGACACACAACGGATTAAACTTAATTATTATTTAGCATTATCGTTTTAAAAGGATCGTTATGTTATTATTATTATTATTATTATTAGTATTATTATTATTATTATTACTATTGTTATATTTTTATTTGATTAATAACATTCAAATTATTAACAATATACAGAGATAATTTTGAAATTTGTTTTTGTTATATCCGATTGCCACATTTCATGTGTATTGCCATAACTATTTAAAAATAACATCCTTTGCATAATTTATTGATGTATGAGACACGTTTTATTACTTTAATTAAATAACTATGCACTATTTAAATTATAAAAATTTAGCCTTTTAATAAAACTTAAACAACTTTTAAAATAAAACAACTTATCTTCTATTTATTAATTATATGAAAGAATATTTTTAAATTAAATGTTGTAGGGTTTGTGTTATGACTGCATCGTCATTATTTTAAATTAGCTTCTTTATTTACGTACATACCATTCACTTTTCTTCATTGTTACTTGTATTAATAACATATGAAACAAATGTTTGGGACTGTATATTATTTTGTTTAATTACATTTTTAATGTACTGAATGAAAACAATATTTTTGTTTTTATTTTTTGGCTAGATACTCTCGATAAATATATTTATGTTTTACTTGAATGTTTTCTGCATTAAACTGCAATTAAAACTTACTCATGCATACTCTGATTTTTACAATTTAGGAATGCTTTGTTCTTTAATACTTTGTGATTTTTATGATTTAAAACTATATCAATTTATTTTAATGCATGGAATTGTTAAGTGTACTTTAAATATAATACCGTGTAACCTGTCACATGAATGTTTAACATTGTTAAGGTAATTGATAGCTTTTCAACTAACCTAACATTATTTTGGTTGTGATGACAGGACGCGCGCGGCAAGCGACCCTTCAAGCTATGGGACGGGCAGCGTAGCGTGCGCAAGGGGCTGGTGGTGGGCAGCCTCGAAGAGTTGGTGGCGCGTGGTCGGGATAAGTTGGGCGTCGCCGCGTCCGAACCGGTGCGACTGGTCTTGGAGTCGGACGGCACGCAGGTGGAGGACGCCGAATATTTCCGGACGTTGCCGCCCAACAGTGTGCTATTATTGCTACGCCCAGGGGAGCGGTGGTTGCCGGCGGGGGTTGATGTTATTCGTGCAGGTCAGTACCCTATCATCAACGTCTTGGTGTCGTGACCGACCCTACCCGATCCGCCAATGACAAAGTAACACTGACATTTGTTCTAGTAGTTTCGGCTATTCCTCGCATTGTGTGCGAAACGATCAATGCGCTGGAATTACAGGATGAAACGCCTTCATGGAAAATCATGGACAACAAGGTAATAGTATATGAGGTCGAAATACCTAAACGATAATAGCTGCTTAATGGAAGAACATGGAACAAAGGACTGAAATGATAGATTATCTAAGTATAACAATTTTCTGTTGATAAAATCATATATACCTGACAAAAAAAGTATTTAAACCAAAAATACCTACTGAATAGTTTCACATAACACCCAAACAATATTCCTTCTTGACAGCTTAGCCGGGTGGAAGAATAATATTTATTATCTTTTATAGATATATAAAAATGAATTACTGTTCGTTAATCTTGCTAAAACTCGAGAACGGCTAGACTGATTTCAATAATTTTGGTTTGCAAAAAAAGCCTATTATATGAAGAAAGGATAAGCATTATGTGGTGAAAAGATGTAGAATGATTGCGAAAAAAAAACAGTATGTATAACAATTTTACTTTTCCAAAGTGTCAATGACACCAATAGTTTCACTTTCACAGAAAACCGACATTTTTGATGGTTGTTAAATATTGCGTGCGGAAATTTATTTTGTGACTAAAAATATTGAATTTTGATTGACATTGACACTGAAGAGAATTTCTAATGAAGAAGAAACGTTCTGAACCGTTCATACATGAAGACCATTCAATACTTTACCACCATTTATATTTCATATAAATGTAGTTATTTTTTCTAGATTCGATTCGATAACATGAAAGTCAAGTAACAAATAACGAGATGTATATCAAATATAATCTGCTAACGGTAATTTAGAATCGTATTCTAATTGCGGTCGAGTGAACATTTACCAAGAATGGAATTGAAATATATAGTAACTGTTCAAAGCATAATTTGTAAAGGTATTTCATATTTGTTATTATTTGGTCAAAAATTTAGTGCTCGAGAACTTTTATTATTAACAGTACCAAGGAGAAGACGATCTATTAAGGTCCGACTTAGGTCGTCGAAGTCAATAAAATGTATACATGACCCCCCGTACTAACGGCACTGATGAGCAGCGAGAGACAGACAATAATAATAATGGTCTTGGTATCTCGCATTTGAGTTTTAGAGTGACTAAATAAAATATATAGGCCTAGAATCGAGTTAGCGCACATCAAAAAAAAAACAAGCGAGCACGACACAGTGAAATTCGTCCAGGAAGAAGCAGCATTCCACTACGAGCGGTAGATATCTAGTCCGTTATATTGTGCTGGTAAAAAAGTAAAATTGTCACAATTGGTCCCACCACCACATCCATTCCCCTCATTAGTTTTTGGGATGGGAAATGATCACCACTTTTTGGCCAACATTCAAAAATATAATTGTTGTTTGCATGTCATTTGGATCCGGATACGGAAACTGACAGGCGCTGTGCTTACAATTGAACGGTGAAGCGAGCTATTGTCCAAGAACTACAAACGTTTCTTCATCAGAACGACGATTTAATCAAAATCTTCAATATATTAATGGATCGGATACTATCTAATGGCTATTAAAATAAGTATTTTAAGAAAATTTGTAAGATAGATGATTAGCCTACCAAATGGTGAAGTGGTTAGCGAATTTGGATATCACTGGAAATTTTAATCCACTTTGACGAGGAATTATAATGACAATTATTAACTGATAGTCATTAATGATCGTCATTAACTAAAGCTGACACATTACACGATGGTTTTTGAGACGATTCTTACGTTGATAATTCGTTATTCAATAGAATGAATTTTTAACTTCTAATGCCGTTACAATTACCTTTTGTAGTTCAGCAGTAACAAATAAAACTTAAAGTTAACAGCAATAAACTGTTATAAATTAATAAAACAAAATAGGACTGTTAAAAGCAATAATGAAAAGCTACAATCTTGTGAAATTTCATTTTTAAGAAATATTGAGCGTCAAAGAGTCGTTAATTTATTACCATTGCTTACAACAATTGGTTCACCGCAACATAGATCTTGTTTAGCTATACATATATATATATATATATATATATATATATATATATATATATATATATATATTTATATATATATATATATATATATATATATATATATATATATATATATATACATTTAACTATCAGTACATCAACATCGAAGTTTCATTGCTTCATTGCAGACAAATAGAAGGGTTTTCTATGGCGTACTATGACTGGCGATAAAAAGTAGATCTACACCATAACCTTAAGCTTAACAAATCGTGGGTTAGTCCAAGACAGTCCACAGCCAAAATCCACATCGACATCGAATCGGAATATTAATGACCCATTATTACCAAATGAAACTGTTACCGCAGATATGTACCGACATTAACTGACCACATTGAATGATGAATTGTTGCAAGAAATGCCAATAACAGTGCTAGTAATATAAAAATGCTTAGTCAAACGTTGCAAAATTTGTGAAGGATATATTGTTGCAGTACAAATTAAAAGTTATACTGCACCCACCGTAGTCACCAGGTATAGCGCCTTCTGATCACTACTTGTTTATATCGTAGCAGCAACCATGTCGACGTCATGAAACAATGATCCTTCCCAACCTCACTTTGAATAGCCAAATAATCGATAATGACGAGTTGAGGCATTACTTGATCAAGAAAGAATCAAATTTAAAATTTTATTTATATGTTATAATTATTTTACAGTTTCACCTCTTAGTTCCTACGTTCTGTGTGTAAAAATTATATTTATATGTTATACTTATTTTACAGTTTCACCTCTTAGTTCCTAAGTTCTCAAAGTTTCAAACTTTTTTGGAAAATTAATTAAAAGATCGCCCGAGAGGTATTTAGAAATATTAATCAGATATGGGTAATACTTTAACTAATCTGCTAATTCATTTTTTTTCCTCAAATACACGTATATAACTTCAAACAATCTTATAAGCTATTTTTTGCTTAAGTTTTTTAAGTTTAAGTTTGTTATTTAAATAACATGCCAAAGCATTTAATTATTTAATTTATTTCTTACCGTTTACAAGATCTTGAATGAAGCCCTGCATTACATTAAGACTGCCTCAAGAGATACTATTTTTTCGTATATTGTAGGCCGCTATTATAAGATTCGACATACCTCAAGATCCCGGTGGCCATTAATTTATTACATAAAACCATTTTTGCCATTTGGCAAGAAGAGACCGACCCCCTCACCCTGTTTAATATTCATTAATAATTATTAAGACTACAAAGGAATTAAAATACACGTTTGGTTAGTTTTAATTTTAATTTTTCAAAAAAAAATTACGGTCGTTTAGTTGTATCTAGAGAGGAACTTCTTTATTATTTATCTTTTTATAAGTTTTTGGTCAGACCAGTGGCTCAAAAACCTCATAGCTATCTTTCAAATATTAAAAAATTAGAAGCTAAAGTTAAATATTATGCAAAAATTAAAATTACTATTTTTGTTATATTTTAAAGTCTCGTTTTTAACAACTGGGGTTTATCTGGACTGGACTTACCGCTTAACGTGGTTTCTAAATCATGGTCCTCGACTTTAAACCTACCGATTGGCGAGTAGCCAACTTAGAAATCATTCCAGAAGATATCTGGATTTACCCAGCCTGGCTACCGGTATAGCTGGGATCATTTTCCTTGTCCGATTTTAAACTTTGCGCCTTGACTTTTTGACCATTCACAATTATAAATTTACTACCATGCCTCAGCAGGACTCAAAAACGCAACTATTACAACCCTAGGAGTTGCGCCAACCATATCGGCTTAAGAAAAATTACTATAGTCTATCCGATAAAACAGTGAAATTACGTCACCTAAATTTATGACATTAAAACATCACAACATTGCCGAATCAACTTTGAGCTTTAGTTTATTTTGGCTTTGGCCTATAACGCATTTTTAATGGAAATAAAATAATGAAGCAAAAATAATGTATTTAAATATAATGTTTTTTTTTTAATATCACAGTACATCTAATGCATATATTACAAGAGAACTTAAACTAAAGCTAATACAGCATCAATACAGAGTTCTTTTATTATATTTACATTAAACTCTTCTTCATACCACCTATAAGGTAGAGTCTGGATGCATTTTTATGCAGGGCAATGGATTTTACTTTCATTAGAGAGCATATTTAGCACGTTTATTTTTTGTTTCCTTCATTGCTGTGTTTTTTTGTCAAGTCTTTTTCATATCACTGATATTCTCCTTAGTTTTTTCTATTACTACCGATCTATATCGCAATAAAATCTATATTTTTCTTGGTAAAATTATATTTAATCACTGCTTTCTCCCTAATGCATTTGCCATATATGCAAAATGATTATTCATTCTCTCATACATTCTAACCTAATGCTTATGTGTAATTCTGGTCAATTATAAACATTTATCTATTCACTCAAATATTTTACACCTTGTCTTGGTATTTCACACCATTGGATTGTAATCACATATCTTGAATATTTGATTGTATTGAATATACGCTGATAGAGATGAAGATGTAATACTTTCTAACCATATTACTCAGTCATCTGATCTACTGTGAATTATTTTTTACACTCTTTATTAACGGCTTAACGAAAGTGGCCTAATGTACGTTTTTTAAAATATCTAAGTGTCGTCTAGATACACAAATTGAAATAAAAAATCCTTGATTTTAACATATACTTTTAAAAGCAATGTCTAGAAGTTCCATTAGACATCTTCGTGGGTTATCTTTACACCATTTAAATCACATGTTCCCTAAGTAATCCATATCCCTAAGTTTTCTATGGATACGTTACAGGCTAACGGTTTCCTCTGAAATAATTGTAACAAATTATATTTATATGGAGAAAACTGTTTGTTAATGTTTGTTACTGTTTTTTATAAATTTTATTTCGAATAACGAACATTAAGGTGATCTTATTTTGTTGGCCGCTTCAATATTTAGTGCAGCTGCAACCCGCTACAACATATATCTTTACAACATCAATACTTTTTTTAACTGGCAATAGGGGACCCCTCATTATCTCTTTCCTGTTCGAAGTAACTGACTAGAGACGCAAACTGTTTCTGACTGACTATTTATTGGCTTTGGCATTTTCATTCAGGGTAATTACAAATATTATGTGGCAATTTAAAATTTATCAAAACAAGCAAGGCGAAAAAACAGCATTTGCTGGTTTATAACATCTGATAATCATCATTAATGTTTAGAACAATTTTACAGATATTTGACAGTCAGACGATTTTTATAGGCTGTACAGCGTTTATATGTCGGATCAGACAGCATTATATCTTTTTTCAAAAGTCTCTTGCTATCTCACTTTAAAACGAATTTACAAATTGCTATAGGTAATACATTCGACAACATGTTCACGTAAGTTCACATTTATTATGGATAGAGTATAATTTCTTTGTAGGTACAAGTAAAGGTTCTTAAAAATTGTTTCTTTGAATAAATAAAATTAAAATAAACCATACGTGCTCTTTATTTCTTTAGGTTCTTACGTAATAAATATTACAAGAAGATGGTAGTCGGTTCAATCCTTATTTTTTCTTACGTAGGAGGGGAGGGGGCCACAAACTGTAAAAAATTGTCTTAAGTGATAAATTAATGGCACCTTCTCGAACAAAATAGCGTATATTTACGTTACCTTTCCATTATTATTATTATTAAGTTAATTAAACTTGTTAAATAAAGCCATCAAATTTTTTTTAATATACGTATTACATTGTCACTAGTCGTTACCGACTAACCTAAAATTTGTCTTTACAATAATATTACTAATATATATTATTGTTTAAAATATGTGCTGTATTATGTTCTTTATAATGACTCTATTTTTAGGGCCGGGTCACGGTGGTACTGCACTGGGATCAGCGACCTGGAAGAGGGCCCGCCGACGTACCATCACCAGCCAAATTTTCGCCTAGCAAGCGACCGCCCGGTGGTGTGCAGACGGCCGCTCCTAAAGGCCCACCGTCGAGTCAGGACGGATTCACACCGCCTCGAAGGGCCAGCCCGCAGATCACTGTGATAAACCACGATGAAGTCAGTAACATAACTCACAAGTTATCAAACCAAATTCATTTCATATCGCATTCAAGGTTTTGATTTATATCGTTTATTACTACTCAATGGATATTAAACAGCATCATGGACAAGATACCAAGAATAATTATAGTAAAGAAAGAATTATTTACTAGAGCGCCAACGCTTTTAATTAATAATTTGCAACTATTTTTTATATGCAATTAAAATACAATTCGAAAGACTTCTATGTCGATTGAGGCTAATACAAGTCATACATTTTAAAAAATTATTTGAAATGAGTAAAAATAATGGACCATAGCTGCAAAATATAACAAATAAAATTGGATGTATGCTGGACGCCTCAATCTTAAGATAGGTTGTAGAAGATTGTATCACATAATCTTGAAATAATTATTAAAATACAACATTAATCAACATATTAGAACAATTGATTATCAAACAACTTATTAAAACAACTGATTCCGACTTTCACAAAATTTTCACAAATTTGGTTGTAAAAAATATCAGTTAATAATTTGTAACATTAATTTAACATAATCTAAATATACAAAGGAAACCTTCATAATTCTACATATTGATCGCTGAATCTTTTTGATTCGAATAATTTTATGCTAGAAATATATAAAAAATATCGGACCCATTAATTATTAATTTCTATTTTAAAGGATTTATAACAGATGGTATTACTGGGTATTAAATTGCATCGACTATATATTTGTAAACAACTTTATGTTGAAGTCTAATAGGCTTCAATTTTCAATACGTGTCATTTCGTCAACGTGTGAACAAATTTTTGAACAAACAAATAATCCTATTAAAAATGTAGCTATAATTATTTCTAAATTATTACTACTTAATTCATGAGAGCATGATTTCCAGTTCTTTATGGAGAATAATTTCAATTATGGTTGCCTTTGTCGACCAATTCATTTAACCTAAATTTGTTTGTAACCTTTTTATTTGTATTTAAATGTATTGTTTTATAACTGAAGTGATACGTTCCTAATATATATCTTTAAAAGACGGTGCCACCAAGCGAACCAGCTAACATAGTTTCTGTAACTCATCCGTCTATTGAAATGCTGTATTTCTAAAACTATTATCTTAAAATTCTATTATCAAAAACTATTAACTAATAAATAGCCTACACTATAAATTACTAACCTTGTTACCTAATGATAATTTAGATTTACGCCCTATCAACCAGTACATTTGGTTTAGTTTAACTCCAAGCTGTTTGCGTTTTGTCACTATATGTTTCTTCCATGTCAAACGTCGATCGAAATTCATTCCCAGATATTTAACGTTGTCTGCTTGCGGAAGTTTATGATTATTCAATTGTACTAAGGGACATGTTCCTCTACAAAAAGTGAATATCACATGTGTAGATTTTGTCTCATTTGGTTTGATACGCCACGTTTTCAACCACAATTCGACTTTGTTAAGATGAAATTGCAGGTTTCTTGTGGCTGATATTGGGTCCTCGTGTGACTTGGTACTTTCATAAGAAGTGAAATGTTGCTCAGATAAGTGACGACTTATATGTCGAAACAAGTTTTAATCAGTATGAGCGCTTCCAATTTTAATGTTTCCAAAGATGTTTTCACCAGATTTGTGATTGAGCATGTCGTAAAGAATAACATTGTTGTGTATTTGCTCGTATTCCGGCCGCTCGCAGTGCTCGGGTCGAACGGATCAATCATAGTCAATAGCGATCCCCATTGATAGTTTCATCACGTAATACCTTCAAATTATCGTCTTTAATTTTTTGAAATGCTCAGAACACTCTTTGTCACCAGTGTCAAAATCACCACTTTTAAAATGTCGAAACCAGTATTCACATTTTTAAATCGATGGAGCATGTTTGCTATAAAAACAGAACTCGATGATTTTCAGCTGTCTTTTTCTTAAAATTTAAGTAATAAAGTGAAATTTGAAACTATTGAAAAAATTGTTCGTATTTCGACGAAATGACACTTGAAAAGTGACACTTCACGTGAAAAGTGAAGCATCAACATGAAGTTGGTTACAAATGTACTCAATGTGATTTAATACATAGTAACACAATCTCTTGTAAATCCTTTAAAATTCATTTATAGGCTTGATTTATAAAATAGAGAATTTTTTTTAAACTGTTTAGATTTGTATTTAACGTTCGATGTTTAGGTTCGCCCCATGGGAGCCCGTCGTGCCGGTTCCTTGGAAGCACCAGTACACGTGCACACGCCGGAGTGTATGCACCACGCGCACCTTCCTCGCGCCGGCAGTCCCCAGAACGGCGCGGTCGAGTGCGATTTTCACTGCTGCGCGCTTCACGAGGAAGGCCGGCGAATTGCCGTTCACAAATCGGTAGCGACGTCGCCCATCCAGGAGGCGGGCGCGCAGCAAGCTCAAGCGTCTCCACAGCCACGTCACGTCCGTTTTTTAGGTATGTATCCGCGACGCGTCAACCTCAACGACCCCTCGTCCTCAATTATCGAACATCATCACCCGCAACAACCCAACCCCACACAGTCCAAGTAAGAATCAACGAACGATCTCAAAATAGGCAACCTGCACCCGTTTTCCAGACGTTGAAGGTGGCGGCCGGGGCGGGGGCCTCTCCGAGCATGAGTCCTCCGAGTCCGAGACGGAGAACACCGTCATGGAGGACGAGGCCGTCACCTCCGAAAAGTTCCTGTTGCTCATCGACCAGCTGAGCGTCGACCAGAAACGTCATCTTAGCATCAAGGACATCGGTATCATTCTCGAACGGCTCAGCTCTAAGATATTGGACGTCGAACGTTTGGACCGTGAAAGCGAAAGCGACGACTGTTACAATTGGACGATTAAGGTATTATTACCATATATCTATTACTATAGTCTATCCAAAGTATCTGTGAACTCACGTCATCTCAATTTATGACGTCAAGACGTCGCAACGTTGCCTCATTTAACATTGAAAATTTATCCATTTTATTTTATTTTAGCTTCAATATATAACAACATTCTACTATAAATAAAATAATAAAACAAAAATGTTATAAATTATAGTTCATTTTAACAATACAGTACATCTAATTCATATATTAACGAAGATCTTAAATCACAGTTAATTAAACAGCTATAATAGTTTATAGCTTACAGTTATTCTATTCTATTTATATTGAACTCTTTTCTAAACCACCTATGGTATCTCCTGGAAGCTTAATCCAACTAATTAAAAATTGTACATCTTTTTATGTTTAGTTCTTGTTTCCTCCGTTGCTGTGTATTCTTATAAAATCATTCTGATATCACTCTATTTCTCCTTAGTTTATTCTGTGACTGCCTGAGTAAATTTTTCTTAATAAAATTAGATTTAATCACTGTATTCTCTAATGCATTTGCCATATCTGCAAAACAATTAGTACTCATTTTCTCTTCTCACAATTTAACCAAATGCTCATATATTCTGAACAATTACACATCTGTGAAGCTACAGATATGTATCTATGCACATAAACCTTTAACACTCTACAATACGATTTTCTACAGTTATTCTATATAAATTATATACTCACCTTTAGTTGATTCCACTCCCATCACTCTGTCTTGGTATTGTCAGCATTGAATTAATTCATTTAATTGTTTAACCCACTCACTATCACATTCTGAGTTACTATTTAAGACAAAAACTAAGCTTTTAATTTACAATCTAACACTAGTTCACAATTCCACCATTTGTCAATGCCTTCTTTTGTGTGTCTGATGGAATTCATTTAAACTGAAGGGTGCTTTTAGAGAGTGTATTGCCTTCTACATAGTTCCAGTAAAAAGATTTCTATGGGTACTTTCTCTACTAGCAGTTATCTCTGAAATAATTATACTAAATTATATTTATCTTAAAAAAACTACTTACGATTTCTATACATTTCATACATTTAATCTTGAATAGAACGTATCAAGTTTTGTAGATTGTTTTTTTTTTTTCGGTGAACCCAAAATTATAAAAATTTCTCTGTAATAGTGATCATATTCAATAAAATAAAATATAATATTTCGCAACACAATAAAATATTTGTAATAAAAACCCCAGCAGCTTAATATTTAAGTATCAATACTTACCACTCTAACGCATTTTACTAGTATGAACGGGCTCCCATTACCTCATTTCTGTTTTTGTTTAAGTTATTGATTAGAGACGTAATTTGTTTCTGACTGTCATTAAGAGTAACCAAAAATATTAAGCAGCGATTTGAAATTTATCAGAACAAGCAAAGCACCAAGAATTTTGCAGACATTTGACAACCAAACGACATTTGCAGACTGATTTGGTTATATCTTCGAACTTACTGAACAGCATTGTATCTTTTTTTTAACTGAAATAAAATGAGAAGGAAAATATTGTTTGGTATTAAAATGAATTTACAAACTGCAATAGGCAATACATTATATTTCTTGATGACGTAAGTTCACTGTTACTTTGAATAGACTATATGTCCATGCATTTAATCAGTGATATAAATGTAAACAATTTGTAGGTTCCTTTTTTTCAATTTCTAATCTTAATATAAACTAATTATAAGCAAGCAGGTCACGCGAATGACGCTCATCTTCGAGGAAATCTATGGCTCAAGTGTCAAACCAATTTAATCTTTCCTTCGGGGGGAGGGAGTTTTTTCAATGGGCGCTACGTGGTTCTTGATTCTCTCCAATATCTCAAACCACAAAAAGGATACGGGATGCACTAAATAAAAGGGACTAACAGACGGTACAAGGATATATCTATATTAAATTATGTCATAATCTATATTAACAATATTGACAATTCTATACTAATAACTAATAGTAATCAACTCACTAATATAATCTCTCATAAAATGTCCTTATATGGAAACATCCAGTGATAAAATATCCTTTTGTGAATGATATCATATCATGAAATTCTGTGGTCAAATGATGTACCTCACTTACCAGAAGGAAAAGCTCTCTATGGGACTGGGCTCCCTTTGGGTGAGAGTCACCAATCGGCAAGCGCCGAAACTAAGCCGCTTCAGATGGAACCAACTCCAAGAAAATTCTGGACATTCTGTAATTTTCGCGATATACATGGCATGACGAAAAACGCGAACGCTACAAATTATACAACCTAACCTATCTATTCGAATTCAATGATTTTAGCATTTCTCTACATTAAAAAAACAGTTCTACATTTAGTGTTACTGAGTTATTGGCAAGTAAATATCATTCATCATCATTCATCCATTACTTTCGTTCGATTTAAAGAAATCTAATGCGGAATCCCTTCAACAACTTTTTGATTTCAATAATGAGGGAAAAAGTTCGGAGAGAATGAATTACAAGATATATGATTTATGATGCGGTTGATGACTACCACACGAATTTACTGAAACAATTATTTAGAACATTTCCAACATGGCGAATTCATTGCTAGTCAAAACTCAGTGACTCTTACGAAATAATGTGTAGAGATACGTAGAGAGATGTAGAGATGTAAGACTTTTGCCATAATTTAAGAAGCATTGTTTGCATTAAAAAACATATATATATATATATATATATATATATGTATATATATATTCGTAAAAGAAAATTAAAATACGGACCACAGCTTAAATAGTATGACACTAATAATGGTCCGTAAAGGTAAGGCAACAAGCCTGTTAAATTTTATAACAAGAATTTATATAAATAATTTTTTTCTGAAAACTAATGACTAGAAATCAATAACTTAACTACGCCCATATGTTTTCTCTTAATATGGCTTCGAGATAATTAGATTATTTGCTTATCACGAATTGAATATATTGAATTTTAGAATTTATATGAATTCCTATTTTAAATAAGCTAGACAGACTTGACAAGTATATTTAAACTAAAAAGTCATCTTTCTTAATTGTTCCATGAGATTTATTTCAGATTAATTTAGACCAATTTAATTCATAATTATTGTTTTGAAATATTTATCTAAAATACAGAGTATATTTCAATTTCATTTCAGTAACAATCAATTACAGATTTGTTAACAATTAATGTTCGATTTAGAATGTAATTTTGTTGCCTTATAAAAGATCTAGTTTTATCTCTAAGAAAATCATTTTTTATTGATTTATATTTTTAAATGGACACCTTAACATGGATTGATTTATAAACAATATAATATTTGATATTGTATATAGTTTCTAAAAATGTTTGTTTTGAAATCCATCCCACGCAAAACCAGCACAGGAAATCTCTCTCGATTATAACTGATACTTTTGAACCGGATATTGAAAGAGAAATCCAGGCATACAAACAGAAATGCGACATTTCAATAACTGTTATTTTAACAATCATGTTATAAAATCACTAAAAGACTTGAATAAACTGAATAAGCAGTCCTACACTACAAAATTTCAAATTCAAGTCATTTCTAATACTAATTTACAAGCACAGAGTTTACAATTTACAGTGATTTTATAAAATGACTGTAACTTGTGGCTTGGGTTGGACTCGGATTTATTCTCGTTCAAAGATTAACCCATCTAAGTAAGTGCCTATCACGGTTGAGCGATTAACTGATTTTTCATGGCATTTAAAAAAAACTCAACCTCAAGGATCAAGAAAACCACTGCCCTAAATCATTCTTCTAAGGAGATCTGGCCATGAATATGTTTAATAACCGTCATTACTACCCCAGTTATACGGAGCAATTCATAAATTTTCCATCTGTCTTCTCTCAGTAGTCAAGAACAATTAAGTTTTAATCTACGACCTTACTAATTAACTAAATAACCTTCTTCAAGAGCTGACAGATATCAATCCGCATCAAATAATAGAAAAAATCAGAAGAAGTACCAAACAAGCCCTTCCAGTTCACAAGACTAAAGAAATTAAATCCGCAGTGCCAACCAAATGCCCCCGGACTTCGCCCTCTGCTTCTAACCTAAGTAAAGAGGCACATCTAGTAATATCTACTCTTAAAGATTACGGGGAAATAATCATTCTATCAGTCACAAGGCCGTTCCGAACATTACCAGAAATATCGATTTAATTCGAAATAATGATTACTTCCAACTCTTGTGCATATTACAGGCCATCAGTAAATATCAGCAATCGTTAGTCTGCAGACCCTATGCGTTCGGATATAATCATAATTTCCCTTCGGGTATAATCGTATACTCATGGCCGATCAATTGTTTTGCCATATGGTCGGAATTTACTATGCAGCATCCAAGAGAAGTAGATCGTTGAGGTTATACTTCTGATAATAAAACTTGTCTGCTGTTTCATAATTTTTTTCTATATTCATTATTGGATGTTTCGTGTTTACTAATGGGTATTAGATTAGTAATTGAATATTAGTCATGTTCGAATAAGAAAAGGACATTTTTAAATTAACTACTTGCTTAGTTGATTTTTAATTAAAAAGTATGAAAATTTTATTGAAGAATGTTGATGAACAATTTTGTTAGATTATGTGAGGTTAACCTTGTCTTCATATCAGTTATGAACTAATTTAGTTGTAAAAATAACTTATTGATACTGAGTAAATTGGTAAAATTAAATATAAATAAATGTATGCTATATAAAATCAAAACAGTGAATAAGTTAAAATTAGTTTTTTAAAGTCAAATAAGTTTTTGATTTAGATATTGACATAAAGACTAATACATTTGTCAAATTGTAAACATGAATGGAAGTGTATTAAAGTAATATGTATGTTAACTTGATAGAGATTGATATAGTTCTTTTTATAGTTCACAAGGGTAGAATTACAAAAGTATATGAATAACAAAGATAAAAACACATATTGAATTGTAAAATTTTATTGGGATTTAACAAATATTCATGGAAAATTGTATAATAACCCGCAAAAAAATATAAAAATGGAAAAGTTATTTTTAATTTGTTTGTTAGAATGACTGTACGACTCTTTTTAGTTGTATCTGATCTATAAAAGTAATTAAATTATTAGTCAAGACATCACTGTACAAAACATGAACTCATTACCTATATTATTTTAAATAGAAAGGCTCTTTGTTTCCCTTTTCAACCTTTAAAGTAGTAGCTTTTAGATCATTAGGGTGTCGTTAACAATTAATATTATGTGTTTTATGAAACGATTTGTCAATTCTTGTTAGCACATTTATCCTTAGAGTATTATTCTCTACCACTCTAGCATTCTGCAAAATCCTAACAACAGTTAGACCTGCAGTTAATTGATCTTTGAGTTTATTCTCTTCAACTTTTGTCCATTTTTGTAATAAATTTCATATTTATGCCCCGCATGTGTTTCAATATATTCAAGGGATACTTCACCTAAAATAGATGTTATTACTAATATATATAACGACTAAAATATATTTCTAATTTTTACCAGTCAATTTTTGTTATTATTCTTGACGGACAAACTCCATTAATGAATTGACTACCTCTAGCTAGTGACTGACGTACTGTAGATGTGTTTTCATAATGTTAGTTGAAATAATGGATTATACCCAGGGTTTTTTTCTTGCAGAATTGACACACTAAATTCATAGACAGAATTGTCATATTTATTTTAATAAATTTATTGAAAATAATTTAAATAAAATAAATCAAAAAATTAAAGGATACTTACTTTTAAACCAATTGTTATGGCTTTTATTATTAAAAATATGCTCATGCGCGTCAAAAATGACGATCGTCCGGCGATCATTTCCGATTGCAAATACCGATTTTACCCGCACGCACAGGGTCTATAGTTTAACGAATATTGTAAATATCAACGGGACTGAATTATTTTAAAACACTAAATCAAAAAGCTTATAATTTAAATAAATTCCTATCTGGTAGTTTTTTGTTATTGTTTCAATTAATTAGTCAAGAATTTAAATGATATCCTTTATTTCATATTTCGTAAGCTATACTATTTTCTGCTAGTTTCCGCTAAATTGTATTTTATTATATTTACACTGTTATAACCACTTTTATTTTTTTATTCTCTTGTCATTTGTACTAGAAAATAATACGCCAATAAATATGTTTCACTAAATACTATTTGAAACCATTAACATCAGAAATATTTACAAAGGGTTCCTTTTTACAACGGGTAAGAGATCATTTCATCGTGCTCTGAATGGAATAATGGATCCATTCTTCACTCAAATTATCCATTCTTGTTTTAGAAAGTTGTAAAATTGAGAACAAATAGTTCTGAAGTAATGTCCAATGTATAAATTTTAATAGCTATAGTGATGGGGACAGCGAATCTCGACAATTTTTCCCAACATATGTATAACTATACTCTGAACGAGCATTATCTGAACGATGACAACCAAATGATCATCTTGGACCCTGGTTGCACGCTCCGCGACAAGACTTTAGCACATTACAGAATATTCATTTCAACTCAAAACACGTTTTAGGTTTCTACGATTTATCCAAACATTACAAATAGGCAGCTATTATTTACTTATAGACCCTTTAAACTGAACCTATATGAAGGATGCGAAAGAGTTATAGTACAATTAGGTAAAAACAATAGAACTGACAAATATTGTTAATTTTTATATCAGTAATGGGTACACCCATCTTTATTGTTGTTGTCTTGCTAAAAATATAATTCTGACCGGCAGTTTGTGTTCTCTATTTGATTTTGAACCATTTTTCGATCAATAATAATATAATTTATAATAGTATAAATTTTCCCAGAAATTAATTGTATTTCAATACTTTCTATAAAACGATAGCCAACTGTTTACGACTTAAAAGCATCTGATCTTTTGGTAACCAGCACGCTTCATTTTACTGCGTACTCAAATAGTAAAGAATTTAATAATATTGACCGACGAATAGGCGTGGTTGTGACAAATAGAGTGTAATATATTAATCGGTCCTTTTTCTACCTAACTGTGATACAGTTTTTTCACGACATTCAAACGGCAAATTATCTACTAATAGGTCCCGCGCTAAAAAAACCTGTAAATAAACAATAGCTGTGGCTTTGTAAGTCTACATGAATCGTAGAATCTAAATTCTCTTAATCTAATTCCAAAATCTAAATTTTTACTAAGAGTCGATATGAAAAATGATGCGCTAAAATTTTGTCGCTGAAAAATAATCCTTAATGGGTTCTGATAGGCGTTGCTAGGGATGCCGAAAAAATATTCTTTTAACCGATATATCAATATTTTTGTAAGCCGATATTTATCGATACTTTTTCAAAAACATTAATTATATTTCTTAAACATTATAAAAACCCATTTAAGAATTTTGTATAAATTTGTACCTAATTTTAAAGGTTTAGTTTTTTTTAGAGTTTATCATTTTTGCTTAGGGAAATGTAGCAGCAAAGAAATTTAAATGATTGCAATTGAATGAATTGGCATAATTAAAGTCACGTAAATCTAAGTGACAAATACTAATGTGGCGATACCCAGAAAGTGACATTAGATATCAAAATACAACTCGTTCGAAGATTATAGCAACATGAGTAATAATAAGCAACATTTTAATTCATATTTATGCAAGTTTACATATATTACACAGCCCTGTGCAGATCAACACAGTTCTGCAAAAAAATTCTAAGAGTTGTTTAGACTTTGTGACGAAATCTTTATCTTTTTGGGTGTGCTGACTCCAAATTTGACTTTTCTTACAGGAACGACATGTTTCTTGATAATTTAGCTACCTATATTAAAGGAGTTATTACATTAAAATAAAAGAGAATAGTCTTGGAAAATATTTTATTCATATAACCATACACGAAATATATTTTTCTAATATATGTTGACTTGTTTCCCAGTGAGGCTCTTATTTGTGCATTTTTGCTTGTGGGAAGAATCTGGAATATCTTTCTCAAGCGTCTAACAATAGTCTGATATCCACCATTTTCTTTGGTATCTTTTCTCCATCTCTTTAATGCCCTAGTTGGAGTGGAAATGAAGAAAATCTACTTTAAGACTGATTGAACAACGTAAAGCTCGAAATGCTTTAAGCATTCTTTTGACGATGTGTTTATAATTAGATACTTTATGATTGTCTAAAACTTTCCCTTAAAATATCTCGTACCGGTCAACTCTTTTTAATCCAGTAATTTGCCCAGTCTCCGCTATAGCGTAGATACCAACCATGGTCAACCAACAGTGGTATCCATATATTAATTTGTGAAAAATCAATTACACGTTATTGTAGGATTCTTTGAGGTGTACAGAATGACCTACAGGAATTGAATCATAAAAATCGCCATTACAAAACGGAACTACTTTAACACTTCTTTTTGATGAGTCTATGAAAAAATCCTGAGGCCCTAGAATTTTTCAGCCTACTAAAATACAAGAAAACAGCTGTTTTGTTGCAGAGCTGTGTAATTTATAGATATCTATGTCGATCAAGGATTGTGAAATAATGATGTACTATAAATACATTTCAAATATCTAAATGAATTTTCTAAAAATGTATAAAATAAGTGTCTAAAAATTTGAAGATTAACATGAGTTGTAATTAAGTCAATCACTGTACTGAAGGAAAAACATGTATTTCATTTAAGTACAAAGTATGTAAAAGTTATATATTATTAAGGGGTTTTAAACAAAACAAAAACATTATTTTACTCAAAAACTGATTTTTTAAAGAAAGACGAGACGGCGATATAAAACGACACTGGTGATAAAAACAGACCAACCAGTCTCACTCGTTCACCAGTTAGGTAATCAGAAAAATAGATGGCCCAAGAGTCTTGGTCGTATTACTTAAGACCTTCCTCCTAAAAAAACACACAGGAATGTACGCGGACGTTATTCCGTCTGGAGGACTTATAGTTATTACAAAAATTGTTTTTGAGTATCGATTGTACCTTCGTCCGCCAGTTTATTTTTGAAAGTCTTCGAAATGCCACTGTTTCTACCCAAATTTCCATAGTACCCTTCTACGGAATGGTCTTCCAAATTTTGATAACACCAGATTCCAATAATATACTAAGAAACTGAGCTAGTGCAATTTGTATTTGATTGCAAGTTGCAAGCTTTTATTCAAATTCCAATAAACTCCGTTAATTCGCAGCGTCTTCAGTCTACTTTGGTAGCCTTACACTTTGAACTGTGATGCATGTGCCGGGAATACATACAATCATACTTGGAATAATTTATGACTAGGTATCGTTGAGCATCTTCAATTCACCGTTTTTGAACTTGCAGCTTCAGCTGTCAACTTTTGCTCGAACTCCACTTAACGACACCAAGAAAAGTTTCGAATAATTAAAATAGTTTATGGCTAGGTGTCATTAAGCACCTTCAATCTACCTTTTGTAACCTTATAGCTTCAGCTGCGATACTTTTGCACAAACTCCACTTAACTACACCAAGAAACTCTTCGAGTAACTGCAGAATGATTGCCAATTCAACGTCACCTTGTCTGCGTTTCTTGATAATTAATTTGGTTCCGGTTAATTGAATTAATTCAAAAGAGATCAGCCTTATGATCTCCTAGTTACACCTACACTAGTTATATTTTATGACAGGATTTGAAACAAAAAAAAGAATTTACTCAAAAATTGATTTATTGAAGAAACAAGGTAACGGGTTCAGCGGCGACACAAAGCGACTCTGATGGTAAAAGAGATCAACCCGTTTCACATGTTCACCAGTCAGTTAGTTAGAACAACAATTCGACAAGACGAGATATTTTGGGTCAAATTATATAATAAATACATTTTAACAATTATAAATATTATTTTTAACGAGTAAATAATAATTGAGAAAAGATTAAAATAATAAAACATATTGTCTTATAATTCAAATTCCGCCAATACGACGGTTATTGTCTTTACGTGGACAATCCTACCAAATGTAATTCCAATTAAATCAGTGATTCTAATTCTTTCGTTCTTTTTTACTCGTACGTTAACGTATTAAAAATGAAAGTTTGTTTTCATCTTACCAACATAAAATACGTGCAAACTTAAATGAAATGTAAGCATAAAAGCAAATTTCATTTGTGTAGACAACCCCACTGCTCCTTATGACCTCTGGCCAAAGGCGTAATGGGAAAAACCTCGAACGCAATCCCTCCTCTAAAAACCGATTCCTTCACGGATATCGCCCTAACAAATCCCGAAAAAGCCAAGCTCCTCGTTGAAACGTTCGAAAATCAAATGAAATGCAACCCTTCATTATTGACACCCCTTTGAAGAGAAAAAAATTACCGTCAAATCAACTGCTAAAGAGCATAGTCTCTACTAGAAATATCCAGCTCTCAATAAAACGTCCATCCTCAAAAATACTCAAGGTGGTGCAAGCAACTTTCAGAACTTGCCGATATCACTAACTCCGTATCCTGAGGTTAAAGCATTTCCCAAAATATTGGAAACATGCGCTTGTCGCTGTTATTCCCAAGAAAAGAAGCCAAGCCAAATACTTCCTACAGGCCCATCAGTCTGATTAATTCAATCTCTAAACTTGCCGAAGGAGCGATATTACAAGTTCTAAACGGTTTTACTGACACGTGACCACATAATTGACAAACAATTCGGTTTCCGTACCAAACACTCAAGCCTCCATCAAGCTGCGCACGGCGCAGCAACCATCCATCAGACACTTATAAAAGGTCACAAAGCTAGAACGATCTTTCTAGATGTATCCAAAGCTTTCGATCAAGTATCTCACAACAGTTTAATCTTTTAAGTAAAACAACTGGGTCTACCGGACCACCTAATTTCCCTGATCCACTCACACTTAAAAGATAGTTATTGTCAAGTTTTCAAGATCGGCGGTGCGGTCTCCTCTCGGAAAGAAATCTCTACAGGAGTCCCGCAAGGTACTCCACTAGCCCCAGTCCTGTTCAACCTGTACATGACTAATTTACTATTTCCCAAGTAATCACACACATCATTTTATGCAGACAAAACAGCTTTCTCCACCGCCGGTTACAGTCCCGACACCATCCGCGACAGACTCTAGGTTCAACTCAACCAGGTGATTGCGTAATATAAATTCTGGCGACTGCAGATTAATCCGAACAAAACTGAGGCTATTCTATTCCACCGCAAGAAGGACATTCCGCACATACCGCCTCCAAATTGACAAAGTCCATATTCCTATCCAATTCGATCGCAGGTTCCAATGGTCTGCCTAAATTCAGCATACTATTTGCAAAGGCAATAGCGTATCCAGCCTACTATTTCCACTCTTTTGCGGAAAAAGCACACTCCCAATCCCCCAGAAAGCGACTCTGACAAAATGCTGGTTCGTCCAATCTGCCTCTACGGAGTACAGATGTAGTACAAGTACGTCTCGGAGACATAACTTGCATTACTCCAAGTGTTCCAATCCAAAAACTCTGCGCGTGCCCCATGGTTCATGAGAAACGCGAATATCCACCTAAAATCAGGCATCCCGTTCGTGAAAACCTTGACGAACGTGCTCAGTGTGAGGTTCTCCCTAAGCGTACATTTTAGTACGGCGTACTGCAAATACATTTCAAATATCTAAATCAATTTTCTAAAAACCTTAAAAGAAATGTCTAAAAATTTGAAAATTAACATAAGTTGTAATTAAGTCAATCACTGTACTGAGGTATAAATAAATCACGTATTTCATTTAAGTACCAAATATGTAAAAGTTATATATTATGAAGGGGTTTGAACCAAGAAAAAACATTATTTTACTCAAAATTGATTTATTTAAGAAAAGAAGAGGCGACTGGTTGAACGGCGATATAAAACAATACTGATAGTAAAAACAGACCAACCTGTCTCACTTGTTCAACAGTTAGGTAATTAGGCGCCTTAGAGCATGATAACAATCTGATCAAATCCCTACCCTTCCATAAACCCCTGTAGTTAAACCAAATACGACAATCCCAATCGTAACCCAATCCCAGACGGGTCTCTCACGCCCGCAAAACCTTACTATCCTGAACCCGAACCGACATCAGCAAAAGACTATTTGGTTCTAGCTGGTCATCTTGGAAATAGCAAAAAAAATTAACATCCACTAATTAAAAAGCGCACTGACGCTCATCCAATATAACCTCGGCTAATTATACACCTATAGAAAAATTAATTAAATTTGCGAGAAAGATTTTTAATTTGTCTTTTTTCAAGGCCACCATACGCGGAGCCGACATGAGAGAGCTTGGCGTAATCTACAACGGTAATTATTACGCCATATCGGAGCATCCGGGCTATCGCGAAGAAAATGAAGGAGTGCTGGAGGAGGGTGAAGAAGAGGAGGAGGAGGAGGACCGACTGTGAATGCCACTGCCAAATTCTTCGCACAATCGAGCGCGCGGGGCACACATATCTTTTCGCGATCGTGGTGCGGATACGAAACAAAAGATCGTACGTTAGAGCGTCGTCATTTTAATCATCACCAGGCAAAACATTCGATTTAGTTATCTGAAAATCCCGACGAAATGTTATAACAGGCTTATAACACCTAAAATATCCTTTATACATTTTATTAGATATGTTTTCCTGGATGTTTACAGAATATACGAAATTAAAATGACTGCATTTTAGGAGGTGGGTCCATTATCGTTCTTATTACTCAGCTTTTAAAGGTAAAATTTAATGTTACTTTATTTTAATGACTTATCGATTGAAACAAACTTAGGTTCCGCCTCCTATATTAATTATTAATTGGAATGATAACGGTTTGTTGATCTCGCGACTATCTGTTAACTTTATACTTTAACAGATTATCAGGTGTTATGTACTGCGTTAACATTGTTATCGAAATTAGTTATTTAACAGAACGTACTAAAAGAAGTTTAAATAAATCTAGTTTTCGTTTTTACGGAATGTACAGTTGCATATATACAACTAAATTTAAGATTCCCGGGTTCTTTGATAAACAAAACACACAAACGAAGCAAACAATGTTGACAACTGAAGTGCGGCGAGATGATTAATCGATCCTTATTCTTCCCATTGTCGACAAACCGCTACCGTTCCATCGAAACACTTTTCCGAATCCGCTCCGCCACCTTGTGATGAAACGGACACTGCGTCGAGTGACGTTTTTTTTTCATCGTAGTCGCCGTGCACGGACTCAAGACCCAACAACAAAAAAATCGCTTTGTACTTTTTATAAGTGTTAAATACACGCGAATAGTCGACTAAGGTTAATATTTTAAGACATTACTAGGCAAAAAGGAAACAGGTTCATAGACACAAAATATTTATAAACAAAGTTGTTTAGATAACTAAAAATATTTATAATTGAGTTACGATTGTACATTGCTCAATTGACACTTTTGGTTCTGTTCATTAAATAAATCACACCGTATACTTGTCAACATTTCGAGTGTTCTCAACTCAGGAATATCGGACGGGAAGAATTGTGCCAAAATTAAATAGTGCTTAAGGGGTGCCAAAGTATAATCAGTATTTAATCACTTTGTGTAAATTTAGGGGTTTGACTTTGTATTATTATCTAATAAAAATAAAAAAAGAGGCACATAATTCTCGATATAGGGTTTTTCGAATAGAATGCTATATTTTACATACGTTTTTTAACCGAATTTAAGAACAGAAAATAATCAACGTTATTATCGGCAGACAGAATATCGACAGTTATCAACATAACGTAAAAATTGTGCCAATTACACATTCGAAAATTTGATTGGTATACGAATTTAATAGGCGATTTGTGCGAAACGACCTACTATATGTACATCGCATCAGAATCGTTCATGTTTTGAACAGCAGCGGAATTGCGTTTCCCCAACATCATTTTTGTAAGAGAAAAAAGACGGTGACGACTGTGACTGGTCGTAGCGGCATCTCTTTTATTAAACGGAACCCGCAATTCCGCACATTCTGACTTAATAATTAGTTAATTTTTCATGTGAATGAAAAAAGATCGTGTAGGTCTATATTAGATAATCTTACTAAATAGGGGGCAGTCAGTCCTGGTCCCCAGTTGGGCCTGATTTTTAAATATTGTAAGAGGCGTGGGGCTGTCTGACTACCCTCGGTCCCTCTTTTATAACACTGCCAAGAATAGGAAGCGGGCGTTGCGAGATGAAGTGGAGTTCTGTTTCGACCTTACATCACAGAACTTGTGCCGTTGTGTGGGGTGAGTAGTGCACTTAACGAAGACTTTTTAAGTAAATCGCCATCTGAATTAGAAAAGTTCACGCACAAACTGACTGACTTCATTACCCTCCGGCTACAACCAGCTAAAACACTTTTAAAAGCTAGCTTTTCGTTTCAAACATTTTATTATAAACTCCACAACTATACCGAGTGTATACCGGTAAGATGGTACGATTTTTCTAAATTAAAACAAGTTCCTAATAATTCTTTTTTATACAACCGAAAAGAGTAAGTGTATATATTTTCCATTTAAAAAAATAATATAAATAATAATTCACTTTGCCAAATCCACAAATATATGGCCTGTCCAATAAAACGCCTAATGAATATCATAAAAATTTATGATTAACGTCATACATATAGATGATTATAATATGATATATGATCATAATATGATATAAAGTCGGTCGCAATGTTGCCGCATCAAATTTGACTTTTGGCTTATGACCTCTATCTATCTAACGCTTTAAAGAATTTTGTAGACATCTGTTAATATAGCCCACCAGTCCCATCCCAAATCGAATTTTATAGATTGATTCAGTTACATGTTCCGACGCATCAGACAGAATTCTATCTCTTTTAATCTAGGCTAAGATGAGAATGAAAAATCTGCTCCGAATTTAATACGAATTTATATCATATATGCCGTGCATTAACAGTTTTATTGGACGGGTTATACTATTGAGACACCACATTTTAAAGGTGTTTTGTAAAAATAAGTTGACACTCAACAAAACTATTTATTAATAATACAGTCAGTACGCACGTCATTGCACGTGAACTTTTTATCATTAACATTTTGTATTAATATTAGTTTTAAATAAGTTTATATATTATTTGTATATTGTTTTATAAATATTGATTTTAAATTTTAAAATTTTTTGAAAATTTGAAATTTACTCCCCAATTTGCTAACAAACCATCAGAACACCATGGCGTCTTCATATTAACGTTGACTGTGGTTCATGGGCGAACATCGGTAAAAATCGCATAACGTAAGATCATTCACCCGCGCCAAATTACACACTGACCCAATTGTGTCACCGGCTGAAGGGTGGGCCGATGTACGTCGGACACATTCTACCATTTCTAATACCAAATTTTTGAATAATTACTCTGAACAGCTTCTAATTTAAAATAATTCCATGTCGATTAATTAATTCAACATATTTAAATAATCTGCGAAGTTGTCAAAATTATCATATAATATACCCAAATAAGCCTAAAAGGAGAAAGGTAATTAGCTGAAAAACTGTATAAGCCTTTTTTGGTTTTGCTATTCAAAATGATGTGTCAAAAATCTCATATGACCGCATCTGAGATATGAAAAGTCGAAGGTCACAAGAAGGATCTAAGAAGAACAAAAAATGGAGGGTATATATTTTAATTATATTTTTATTTAGTAGCCATTTATTATATATTTATTGCAGTTGAAATTAAACTAAATTATTAGCTTTATATGGATATCGAATGTCGTTTTCTTTTGAATTCATTATTATCATCCTCGTTATTAACGATATTGATCTCTATACATTCTAGAATTTTAGAATCATATACTCTTTCTTCATAGAAATCGTTTTGATACAATGATGCATTAAAGCAAGTCGTCCATCATACTGATCACAAGCTCAAGAAAAATAACGAAAAATGCACGATTTCTTACTATTGGCTTCAAAAATTCATTCTAAAGCATCCAACACCTCGGGTTTCTAAATCGTTTATTAAAAGTTTGTAATTAGTACAATTAATATGTTGAGCTACTGTATTATTAAGTGTAGACTTGGTAATCGTGCAGGTTTACTATATTGATTATATAGTACTATATTGATTATATAGTACTATATTGTTAATATAGTTGATTTTATGAAATCGAAAGTAATCGGTATTGTCTTCGAATTTTGGAGGCCAACAGTAAGATAAGTATTCAAGAGTTTCCACATTTAAAGGACGGACTTAATTTCTTTTAATATATTAATACGAGTGCATGACGATATATATTGGAATGTTGCACATTATTCAGAATACCTAATAGGAGGTTTTTACATTATTACCTTCTTCCCTCAGCGAATACCTAATTTGACTACAGTAATAAATCTACTGGCAACATTGGCCCGCCCCACTTTCCGCAATACCACTTCGTTTTCCTAGGTCTTTAGACGCTGAATTGAGACTGTAAGGGGATGCAAACATAATCTTCCAGTAATGTTTCCAGTTTCCGAACAAAACGTATGTGATAATATTAATTCAATGAGATACGATAATAATCAATCACGTAATAAATTATAATATTGGTTTTTATACAAACAATTTAAACATGTTATACACACATTTTTAATTATTTTTCATATTAAATTAATAACAATTAGATGATTGAGAAATAATATTTCGATATTTTGAGAAAACAGATCAGAACCCTTACAGTCGCAATAATTTAATATATATAAATAAATATGCATTCCATTAAAAACGAACTATTACATTTTCGAATGGTTACTATCTATATCAATTTTATTTCCTCGGAAAAAAAATTGTTTTCCTTTTGTGCATGTAATATGAATCATGATGCAAGATATTATTACAAATAGAGAAACTGCAATGGATATAGATAGTTTACATTACCTAAATTAGTCTAACCAGTTTTTAATTTATTATTTAACTAGTGAAAAATTAATGTTATGTATTTATATCTAAATTGTTTTAAAATAAATCATTATATTTAGGAGCAACTATTGTAATAAAACCGCATTTTATAACATTATTAATTTCAATTTGATATAAAACGAAGTGTAATTTATACAAACATTATGAATTCAAGTTAATATATGTAAATGAGTACAAAACTTCAGTTAGAATGTTGATGAGGTTGCACTAATCAATTTACTAGTTCTCTTTGGGTTTGCCAAAAATTGTTTTCACCTATTAATTAAATATTATTGGTTAAGGTTTGTTTGCTAGGTTTTAAACATGAAAATTAAAAATTGTGTACATTTAAATAAATGTGTACTGAATAGTAAATAATTAACTTAAAAAACAGTGGGTTACCATTATGTATATTACTTCAATTATTATAGCTTGTTTGTAAAAATATTATAGTATTTTCTGGAGACAGTTTTTGGTTCACACTATTGTTATGATTAGTGCTCTAAACATATAAGTCAATCACAGTTATGGCAGAAATAGAAAACGAATATCTTCCTTAGAATTGTGAACGAATGTGGTTTTTAAATTTTTCATCTTTTTAAACATCTAAGTGTACACATGTATTCATTTTATCATTCAGTCTTCTTTATACCAGCAACAAAATCTTATTATCATATCACTAATCATATTGTTTTTCTTTGTTGCAGGTTTTTTAATTATACACATGTGTGGATTTATAACAAAATACTTGTATCTGATTGTTTATAAGAGAGATTAAGATTTTTCTGCTAACAAAAGAAGACTTATTGATGATAAATATACACGGGACTATAATACATTTTCGTTATTATACCCCAGCCGAACTTAAGACGTGTATATGTAAAAATAACAAGTTGTGTATATGGACTGCAATATTACGATGCCTCAGCGGTTTCGATAAAATTAAATCCAAAATTGTCGATTTTGGTTTTTATAATGGAAATTTAGTAGTATGCAGTTAAGTATCTCGAATAAATTGTATTCGTTTTCGTTTTGATAAGTTTTGTTAATTGTTAAGATAAAATAAATAAAGATTATTTATTACTATTCTAGTTTAATTTATAAACAACTTTAAATTATTTCTAATGTTTCTGTCATTTTTATTACTAAATTTTTCAGAAATTTTATTTTACATGAAAAACAGACAAGGAACATCTTTTTGGAAATATTATTCGTTGCTTTCTTATGTGTGTATGTAAAAGATATTTCTGAACGTTATTAACTGTATACTCTAGTGGTCTTCAATTTAATAGGTTATCTATTATAAATATTTTAAAACTCACAGGAAAAAGGAAACTACATGGCATTGTTATCGATAAATCGAGTGTACGTAGAGGCAAAACTTAAACACGTAAATTTAATAGAAACACTTATTCAAGAAATAAATGGATTTGTTGATGTAGCAAAAAATAGCATTATAATCTTTAATGGCTATAAAGCTTGAATGAAAATATCGTGTATATGAGCAAAGAATAAATGTATGTTTTATCAAAAGATATAAATTACTTTTCTGTAGCCTTGGAAATGGCTATTCGAGGGCACGATGACAACATTTTCGAGAATATTTCGTGAATTTGCAATTTTTTTCATTTGAACTAGGTGCGCTTAAAATCTTTTTTAATCAATATTTAGGGGTATCTCTAAAGAAATACAGATCCATATGTTAAAATGAATTAAGATTGACACGAACAAATAATTGAGGAAATGAATAATTTAAATATATAAACCTATGCTACTGGAAAATCTCAACTTATAATTAATAATAAATCTTAAGTTATAATTGGTAATTGAAGGTTTTTAAAACTGTATAGCTCCACTAAGACATTATGCAGAAATATTTAGTAAAACAATTTTAGGTCTTAAGCAACAAAACATACTTGATAATGAACATAATTATCCGTTATTTATACAAAAAATGATTATAGGACATTAATTGGCTCACTTTTTTAACATTTTTAACATAACAGCAAACAATCTAGGAGATATGTTGAAGGAGACTAGAAATTGTTGTAACAACTTCTATTCTCACATAGTATATGTATTTATATCACTTCCTACTTTTGTTTATTCCACAAAATCCAAAGACATTACCTCGATCAAATAGTCCATTTAGATTAAAAGCAGATCGATATATAATTTGTACACAAACAAGACTTTAAAAGCCATTCCAGAAATCAAAATCAAACAGCTTTCAAACTCGAACATATTTTGTATTCCATGAAGCCGAAATTAATTAAAAAACAACCCATTTACATTTCATTTTAAATATATTACTATTATTTGGATATATCAGTAATTCCTACATATAAGACGGTTGATATATGAAAATAAACTGTATAAAGTATTTGAGCTAGTCGCATTAAAAATAAATGTATTAGTGTCTAAATTTATGTGTTTTATATATGTTTTATTATAGTTTTATATCCTTACAAAATTGTAGTCAAAAATGGTCTATATCTATTTCAACAAATAGAAAGCAAGAATAATAAAATTATGTGTGCATACGTTAATAAAATTATAATGTATCATGTGGCATATGTCAGAATTTTAAACTGAAACCAGCTCCGCCCCTCCTTACATCAGCCCCCATGCCAATTCTAAATCCATAGGCATCATCATCTCCACCCTAAAAATATACATACAACAATATTTGAAATAAAAAAAAAATATATATATATATATATATATATATATATATATATATATATATATATATATATATATATATTTAAACTGACCAGTTTCTTATATTCTCGACCACCAGATGGAGCTTTAGGACTAGCAGCTAACGCTCGTTTATGTCCAAGTTCACTTTTAGCTGGCCAAGTAGGGAACATGGCAGGTTCAATTGGTAAAGGCGGTTCGGTGAAATATGCATGTTTTAACGCGTCCTCAGCTGTAATTCTTTGAACTGGATCATAAGTTAAAAATTTTATGAGTAAACCTAAACCTATTTCACTTAGGGTACTAAATTTAGCTCTTAGATTGGATACTGGATAATCATTAAACTTCATTTTCTTAACTGCTGGTAATTCATTAAAACCTGGCCAAATGCTTTCACTTGGTGTACCTAGATCCTAAAAAAGTTACCATAAACAAATACCATTGCCATAGTTACCATAGAACATACCTTAAATATTCTATTCAGCTGATCAACCTCCGATTTTCCTGTAAAAAGGGGATTCATTAACAACAATTCTGCAAATATACACCCCACTGACCACATATCTATTGGAGTAGAATACTAAAATAATTCAAAATTAAATAAAATATAATGATCAAATATAAATAATTACCTCCTTTGTGCATAACAATAGTTCAGGTGATCTGTACCAAAATGTTACAACAATAGAAGTATATGCTTTAAGAGGAGATCCATATTCTCTGGCTAAACCAAAATCGCCTACTTTAAGAATTCCTTTATGGGATAATAATAAATTTGATGTTTTCAAATCCCTAAAAAATTCAATAAGTAACAATATTTTATTTATTTGTATATTTTAAGAGTGACATATTATAATAAAATTGTATATTCTCATATTTTTTGGTCTTTAATTATTTTCTACTTAAAATAACTAATGAAAAAATTACCTGTGTAGAATCCAGTTGTCATGTAAATGTGCCACTGCTTGTAATAACTGCTTTAAAAGACATTTAATTTCTCCAGGCATAAAAGTTTGTTTTTTAAAACGCATTGTCTCAATTAAGGATTTTAAATCATGTTCAATATAATCCATTACAATAAAAATTTTATCCATGTTACTGCCAACCACTATTTCTCTAACAGTAACAATATTTACATGTTGTGCTAAAATATGTGTATATATAAACACAAATGATATTTATTTTATTGATTGTGGTACCTTTCAAAAGTGTATTTATTTCTCTGAGTGAGGTGATAGGAAATCCTTCCTTCTCATTCTCCATTTTTAATCTCTTTAATGCAACAATTTCATCACTGCGTTTGTCTTTTGCTCTATATACTACACCATATGTACCCTCATCAATTTTGTTAAGACATTTAAATTCTTCAACTGATCTGCAACCCTTTAAAATCAAAAAAAAAATAAAACAATGAAAAAAAAAACATATTTCTATTACTTGAACAGCAGGAAAATATGGAGGCAAATCTTCATCAATTTTATTAACATTTTCCTCCTTCTTTTCTTCCTTTTCTTCTTTATTTTCCAACATTTCGTCTTCTTCTTCTGGACCTTTAGAGGGGGATCTGGATTTTGATCTTTCAGAACTTTTACTTCTACTCTGACTTCTATGGTCTATTGATTAAACATTCATACTTAATGTTTTTCTATTTTTCTTACCTACTACGACTCCGACTTCTAGATTTAGTTCTAGACCTTCTCTCTGAGTAAGGGCTTTCTTCTTCACCAGAAGAACTTTTGCTGTTACTTCTACTTCTTGATTTACTATGACTACGACTGCGACTTGGGCTTTGACTTCTGCTTCTTTCACTAATTACTTCATCTTTATCAGAAAGACTCTTATCTGATATATCATTTTCCTGTTCTTGATCGGATGTGTCAGATACAGTTACAACCTGGAAAAAAGATATTTAAATATATAACAGAAAAAGTATTCTGAGATTGAAAATATGTTTGATATAAAACAATAATTTCATTAAAATTTACCTGAATAGAATCTTCAGGTTTTAACCTTTTGGAATAATTGTCATCTTCCTCCTGTTTACGTTTTGCTGCTCTCTCTAAATGTCTCCTTACACGTTCCACTTTTGATTGTTCTTTTAATCGAGCCATTTCTCTTTCTGAAACATTACACACTAATCATTCAGTACATATAGCTATAGCATATGCAACAAAAAATATGAATTCTTACCAGCTTCTAAAAGTTTTTCTTTCCTATGTTCTTGTTCTAATCTTTCCTCTTCTGTTAAAAGTTTTTCTGGTTCTCTATCTCTCCTATGTCTCCTCTCTTCAGTTGTTATATTTAGTATTTCCTTAACATAGTTACCAGCTTCACCTTCAATTTTAAAACATTAATATTTTATTGCATTAAATTTTAATAAAAACACCTTCTAATGGATCTTCATGATTCTCAATATGTTCTCTGTATTTTTTGTGTCTTCTACTTTCCTTTTCAGACTTATATAAATCATCGTTTCTTTTTTTTTCAATCAACCTACAAAAGAATGAAAATAATGTCTATAACATATTGTAACAACTTTTATTGTAGTACCGAAATATAACTATACATATTTATAATTTAAGATAATATAATTTAATATAATTAAACCTATTACAAAAAGTTACTACAATATGGGAAAACATGTATTTTCATCTTAACAATAAAATATACAAATACAAACCCTAGCTGTGATGTCAGTCTAAAACAAAAATCACACAAAGAGTTATTGAAATATATGAAATTTAACATATACTGTATAATACAAATATACATTAAAATTAAAAAAAAACATACCTTTCTCTTAAATCTGCTAAGGTCCTACTTGCTCTATCACGATTTTCTTCATCATATCTAGAATGTTTATCATGCATATCTCTACTATGACCACTTCTACCCTGCAAATAAAAAAACTAAATAAGCAATATCAATTTTATATCTAATAATTATACCTCTCTAGATTTTTTTTCTGAATGTTTTTTGTCATGCCTGGAACGTGCTCCATCTGACTTTCTATCTCGGAAAGTTCTTTCACTTATGTATTGTTGTTCTGTATAACTTATCTGTTCATATGTAGGTAATTTGTCCCTATAATATCGCTCTTTTTCTCTTTGATAGTTATCTCTATCTTTTTCTGTTTTTGACTTATCCCTACTACATATTGATTATAAAGTATATCTCAATAAATATTAATGTTCATAAATATTATACCTATGATGTTTTTCTCTATGACTATGCCTGTCCTCTCTGTGTTTCTCAACTTTCTCTGATTTCCTATGGTGTCTTTCATGTTCCCTTCTTTTAGATTTATGATCAGATATTCTAGCCTGTGGGGGCTTAATATCCAATGAATCCATATCGCCAATATCCTCTTCTTCACTAAAATATATTTTTGATGAATTTAAAGTTTCAAATTGCTTTATATATACCAAAAGATAAACCTTTCGTAGTCCATTCGTCTAATTTTTTGTTTAGACGTTTCTATCGGACTTTGGCGTAATTCCCCATCTTCACTTTGATCATCTCCTGATCCATTTCCCGACATAATCTATTGATTTTAAGTGAAATCTGAAAAATCAACAAGACTTATTGGCAAACCAGTTTTATAGGTTAGTTCGAAATTCGTCTATATCAATATCTCAATGATATATTATCTTGAATACATGTCATTTTGAGTTAAAAGTCCTTATCATGGAATAAAGAAACTTTTCTTTATTCTATGGCCCTTATTTAAAAACAGATGAATTAAGCATATGTTATGAATGCAATAAATATCCATAACTAACTTATTTAATATGTTACATATATTTATATTTTAATGCTATTTCTTTTATGTCCCATTTTATTCTTCTTCTTACAATATTACTATTTTAGTATTTTGTAACCCTGTCATAGTAATTTAACCCTGCGTTAACCTTAACATTTTTCATTTTTCTCACAAACAGTAAAATTTTGTGTAACTATGAATGTGTTAATATTGAGGTAGTTTGTAGACAATGTTTTAGTTCTTCGTAATGTGAAATTCTAAGCTATAATTAAAGAAATTAAAACAAATGGACATGAAAAATACCGCCTAAGATAATCATATCTAAATATTTTGATTACAAATGAGAATAAAAAATTTTGTAACAACATTATGTGTTATTTTAATAGTAAGTTTTTTTTTTGTAATTCTTGGTCAAAATAAACATCAAACTATCCAAGATATTGTGACAACTACAAATGAACAATTTCAAAGTTTTAAAGTAAGAATACAAATGTTAAATAATTTGTATATAACAAGGTTATTTCTAGGAGAATCTACGAGATGCTGAAAAAAAGGCATTAGTTACAGATCAAAAATTACTAGATATTCTAGGCTTTACTGATGATAGTCCAAGATTATATCCAAAAGATGTATGGAAAAATTCATCTCTTCCTATTATTGTTACATATGTTTTAAAGGGTGAAGAAAGTCAAGCTATAGGGCTTATTAATAATGTAGCCAAAGTTCTGGCTAATAATACTATCTTAGTTTATAATTTAGGATTATCAGAATATAGCTTAAAAACTGTAAGTTGTTCTTAGTTAGTTTTTGTATTATGTATTCAATTTGTTTTAAATTAGCTACAGAATTATTGCAACAGTTCAAAATGTCAAGTTATGTCCTTAAATTTTTATGATTTTCCATCTCATGTACAAGATGAAGTTTTACATGCATATAGACCATTAATAATACAGGTAAATGTTTATATCATTATTTATTTTGATGGTTAACTTTATATCATTTCAGGATGCTTTAAGTCGAACTGGTGCCATATTATTTTTAGAGTGTAATTACAGATTTATGTTTAATGTAACACCTTCAATGATAACAGATTTGTTTGAAAGAAGAGTGTTAAAAAAGGGTGTCTTAACATTTCCCTTAGAAACAAAACATCCAGTCACAAGTTTAACTCACAAAAAAATGTTTGAGTATTTTAGAACAGACGCAGAAAATTTTCAGTTTTTACAAATGGTAGGTACTTGTGTATATTGTTAAAATGCTAAAACCATAGCTTTCATAACTATTTTTTTAATTAAATTGTTTTATTATATTGTTGCATTATGTTTACAGGTTAAGGCAGATGTATTGTTCTTTGTCAATTTGAAAGAGATTCACCAAGAAATAATATTGCCTTGGATACAGTGTGCTTTAACTCATGATTGTATATTTCCAATTGGAGCTCAGTCGGTTGGCTGTAAATTTGACAAAAAACCTTCATATAGGTGTAAAAATGCATTTAATTTTATATAACATATCATTAATCTTAATTATTTCAGATATTCTGGGTGTCATAGTTATGATGTGTCTGCATTAAATATAGTCTTAGGACTTCGTTTCAAATTTATGAATAAAGATTATACTTTTACTAGGCCAGTCAGCTACTTCACACAAATTTCTTTAAGCAAGGCAGATGCATTATTAAAAGAAATGGAACAGAATACCACAACAGAAGGGCAATTGTCAATAACATCTTAATATGAATATAAAACAACTACCAAAAATAAAGTGTGTGATACTTAGATGTAAAGAATAGATTTAGATAATATGTTTTTTAATTAAAGTATTTAAGTTTGTAAAAATGGTATGACATGTCAGTATGAAATTAAATTGGGCACATATTTATATCATCTCATTTATTTCATTCTATATTAATTTGCTCATGTGTATTGTAATGTATAAACACAAACACCATACAGAAGTTCATATTTAGGCTTTATAACAGTCATTCAAGCAATTCAGTTATAGTAAAAGATATTAATCACAAAGTGTTAGCATAAATGAATGAACAAAGCTTTTTATTTTCAGAGAAATTTTAGAGGTAGTTTTGCAAACTTACACAATAGTGGAATATACTGATGTATTTGTATGAAGATGCAATGCAATATGACGAACATTTATAATAGCACATTGGCATATTTTTTATATTTGTTGAAATTGATTGATTTAAAACAGCAGTCATTCCAAGTTTAAAAGTAGAAGTATGCAACATTAAAAAGGTAAATATTTTTTATTTCTTATTACGTTGTCAACCTTCCTGTTTTACAATTAGATATTGAATTATTTCGATCGATTTAAAATTATTGTTTGATTTTATAAAGTTCAAAAAAAAAATGCTGCTGAAAATAAACTAGCACAATACCGTAGTATACCAATATACATATATGAAAATATAGTATTTTATATTGTTTGTCTATTTACAATGCAATATGATGAACATTTATTATAGCACATTGGCATATTTTTAATATTTGTTGAAACTAATTGATTTAAAACAGGAATCATTTCAAATTTAAAAGTAGAAATATATAATATTAAAGAGTAAATAGTTTTTATTATATTGTAAACCTTCCTGTATTACAATTTGAAATTGAATTTAATTATTAATAACATACGATAAAATTAAGACAAATCATTTTTGTAATGAGATATAAGGAAACCATTATTAGAGGATTTTTATTTTATGCTATTAACATGGCTAAATTAAAATACTTATTTTTTAATAAAAATTACATCTAACATGCGAAATTCTATAGATATATTTTTATTTTATAAAACATATGCAACATTTTTTTGTATTGAAACCTGTTTTAATACCAATTTATTTATAATAAGTTAACATAGTCTGAAGGGATTTAAATATTTGCTAAATAAAACCGATGAAATGTTATATTTTTTGTAATATTGAAATAATATAGTAAACAACTAATTATAAAGCAATCTGATTTTTAAAACCCATATCCACTACTAATATAATCGGATAAAAATAATTTTGTATTGTGTTACTGGCGTTATATTACGTATATTCACTAGCGTGTTCAATAAATATGTGGAAACGAACACAGTACACACGATGGAGCTGGACCTATAAAAACCCCGACACAGATACTCGATGGTCTTCAAAGCAGGAGTTGCATATCAACCCCCAAAAAACCCAGGCTATAATCTTTCATAATCAGAGAGACATCCGCGTCTACCAGCCGAGAGTGAAAAAGTCTCAATCCCGTGGCGACGGAAAACCATATATCTCGGCCTCATCTTTGACCGAAGCTTCCTATGCTCAACAGAGATAAATGAAGCAATCTTCAAACACTACGGTGTCGCCGCAGTGCTTAACCCCCTCATCTGCAGAAAAAGTAAATTGTCTCCGATGATTAAAGTTTTTTCTTTACAAGTTGCTTATCAGACCCGTTGTGTTATATGGATCTAACACTTGGTATCGGTTTGTTGGACCGGAACTAGTGGAAAAGCTTCAAGTAATACAAAATAAACATTTCAGATAAACTCTTATCGCGCCATGGTTTATCAGAAATACCCAAATTCATCAGGAAACAGAAATAAAAGGGTTCGTTTTCTCCTTATACGAGAAATTTTATGCAACCTCAGCTCTCTCCAAAAATTCCCACATCAAATCCCTGTTAGAGGCATTTCCAATCGGGTAACCCCGAAGACTATCCGCCCAAAAGCGGCTATCCAAGCCGCCTCAGGTTCTCATGCCCCAAATAAAGCGCCTTCTCTTCTAAATTGAGTTAACATCAGCAAGGAAACCTTGTCAGATCGTAAATCAGGACCAAAAAACTTGACGGTCCCTTCTTCTCCGAGCACCCTCAAGTAGCTGTGCCGTCAATTGTCAATCACTCGAATAAATCATAAATAATTATATTAGTCTCTCTCACCACGTGCCCATCTTCAATTCTCACATGTATGATTTTATGTTTTGTTTGTAGAATACATTGTACATAAAAATATAATATACATTAATATAGCAGCATTTTGGAATTCTATTTTTCAAGATTATTTTTTTATGTAGTAAGGTAAAAAGAACAATATTTTGATAAATAAATTATTAGATTAACAACTATTTATGTTTCATTTAACTGACTTTTTCGATTTCTAGGCCACTCAATGATAAATGTTTAAATTTTTGAATATTAAAACGTTTAAATTCTTTCATTGAAGTTTCAAGGAATAATAAAGTTAATGTATTCCTGATAGAAGATAAATAGTATTATTAAAAAGAGGGCGATGGTTAAATAGTTGATAAAGATTGATTGAGAAAATACGATACAAATATTTAGTGGACAACATATTTGGATCATTATTCCATTCCTTTTTTCAACAGACTTCAAAAAAGGAGGTTCTATGTTCGACTGTATATTATTAGAACCGATCTTGTAGTTGGTAAAGGTGTTTGGGCAATTAAAACACTGAATTCAACTGAGTCGCTCTCTATTTATATTTTACAAAAAGCTCGGTTAAAGCCATAGAATAGAGAATGTCTCTCTATTCTAAAGCCACAACACAGAATGAATCAAAATGAAGGGATCCTCATACTATCCGGGTGGCTTTAACACGAACATGCGCCGTAGCGTTCATACATTTTTATATTTACAAGCAACTACTCTAACATCTACTTCATCAGGCGCATTCACCCAATTATTTATATATACTTTGCACTGTATACTATTTTCGTCATATATAAATATAAATTTGACTTACTGGCAACGTTCAGTCGGAAAGACGTCACTGGGAATGACAGAGTCTCAATGTGAATTTGATCCGCCCACAAAATATACGGACTGTTTTGTGAATCTGCCTAGGGGTGTAGGCCGCCAAGAAAAATATTGATATTTAGATATTTAAAAAAATATCCATATATCCCAGAAAAAAATATAAAAATATATTTTGTAATAACTGAGATTTTTAATTAAGCTTTAAAATTGAGTACCAATTTTATAATGTTTACGAAATGTCTTTAATTTTTCCTTAAAAAATATCGAAAAATATCAGGTTAAAAAATATGGATATCTGTCGCATCCCAATGCACTCGCCAAACAGTTAAATGTGTGCGATGACAGTGTACTAATTAACTATACGAACTAATTAATAGACATAGAGTGAGATTTAATATTCTCTAGAATAAATTGAAATAGTTTTTAGAATAAGTTAGGATAGACTTTAAAATAGTATCTAGAATAAGATTTAGATTATAAGTTGTACAGCAGATCACTTACTGAAGTAATCTTCTACATGTCAGGATGGTTATATTATATAACTGAAATCATATAATTATACTTATTGCCGACGGGCACATTGTTGACGTTCTAGAAAATTAATTTAAAAATTATATAAAAGTTAGCATTTAAATCCAATATCTAATCCCTGTGCAACAATCAGATACTAAGTCAGCATAAACGAACGATGTCAACACCAGGGAATGATACCAGAACAGTCTCCCTTGGATATAGATAGACATTGACACATGATCAACAAGCAAACATCAACAACGTATGATATTAACAATCAATCAATTAACAGCAACTTATAGTATGTTGCTGCAATTTTATTGAAAATGTTTTTTCCGTGTTGCTGCTGCGCTAAATATTAGTGTAGGGACTGTGAATAACATCACCTCCAAAATGAAGAACAATAAGTTAGATTCAACCAAGAATACATAATATTCTTCAACAACCTGCTTTGACTACATAGAGAATCTATTCAAAATAACAGTGTACTCGCCTATCTCAGATTGTAAATTCGTTTTAAAATCAGACACTATTGTTCCTTCTCATTTTGTTCTAGTTAAAAAAAAAATAAAACGCTGTCTGATACGTCCAAACATGTAATAGAATTAGCGTATAAAATTCGCCCCATTATCAAATATCTGTAAAATTCTCTAGAATATTAGTGGTAATCATTAGAGATTGTAAACCAATAAACTTTATTTTGACTTGTTTGATAAATTTCAAATCCCTGCCTAATATTTATAATTGGCCTAATTGAATATACCGAAATATAAATCACGCTTAAAACTATTCTTCATATTATAGGTGGTGTGGAAAACCGTTCAATGTAATCATGATAAAACAACTCCAACCTGCAATCTATTGTGGCAGTATAATTATCTGTAGTAAAAGTCCTTGAATAATATATGCGTTAAATGTACTATTGTTAATAAATGTAATGTTGTTATATATCAAAGCCAAGATAAACTAAAACTTAAAGTCGGTGCGGCAACATTGCACCGTATGTCTATATAATATACCGTTAGTCTATATAAACCTTAAATTTACTATACCATATATATAGTATACCTTAGCATCAACCACTGTGTTTGTATACAGTTAATAATAAATTATTATACATGGATTACCATTTATTTTAATTGAATTTTATTTAAATAAACTCACATATTGTAGGAACTCTGAGTATGAAAGAAAATAATCAAAACTTAAATTGTATATCTTATTATTATTGACATGGCACATATTGTATATTATGTATTACAGAAAGTAGTAAAAAACAAATGATTTGTTATTGTGGATATAAGAAACATCTTTTAAAACCTCTTGACTCATAAGTAGAAGTTTGGGAATATTGCGAATCCTTTTTCGACAAATTTTCATTAACCATCTTTAACATATCTTCTATATGATGGTCCTTATACATTTTAGAAAATATTTCACAAATACTTTGAATATACCACGTACCATCGTTTGGATGTCGATTGGAAACAAATCCTAGAAAGTAATTAAGTAAATGTATAGATCTGTACAAGCAAAATATATATATATATTTACCAGGTAATGTAGAAAAGGCTAATAATATGTCCGAATGTTGTGTTTTTTTAAATGGAACTGCATCCACATGAATCTGATTTGATTCTCCCCTAAAGAGTGAATATTATATTAGAACATATAGTACAAAAGTGGTGTTAGTAACGTGCTATTATTCTAATAGAAATAAATGGAAAAATATAAAGAAACTAACCGACAACATTGAAATATAAAAATTTTTGGTATCCCTTCTATTTGACCAGCATTCTCAGAGAAAATGTCAACTACATCATCTATAGAAATTCTGTTACCATCTGTGCCTACTATTTCTGTGTATCCACCTCGTAATGGTTTGCCATCTGCACTACTAAAGTTAGTCCCATGGCTCATTATAACAATTATAGATACGTCGATAGTTCTGGATAGTCCTTTAGCAAAGGTGCTAATTTTTTTCTTCATACCCTAAAACTTACGTTTTATATATACATATATATATATATTTAAATATTTTTTTTACCTCTGCGGTTAAATCAATGTTATTAATACAGGAAAATCCTATAGCCTTTAAAGTATTTTCTAAATCTTGTCCATCTTTTTTAGCACCTTTTCTCTCATGTTTATTTTGAAATTTTATATTATTAATAATTAAAGCTTTACCTGCAAATATATAAAGAAATATGAAAGGAAAGAAGAAAAGGTCTAGTCACTAATTCGCTATTATTATTTAGTGACAATTATAACACAGGTTATAGTCACTAAATAATAATGTGAATAATGTTTTAATTTAAATATTATTATTACATATCATAAACAATACCTTTTAACTTTGAACCTTTTATTGAATAGGTCGGTATTGATTCTGCTCCTAATGTTCTTAAACATGTTGAGGGTAAACTAAAATTCGTGGTTCCAGCTACAGATGGTGTTGATGATAAAGAATATGTTTTTATAGGAGAAATTGGCGATTGGTAACTTGAATTTGCTTTAGTAGGTTGAGGTGGAGATGAATAGGTACCAAAGGTATTCTTAGAATTAAATGCTGTTCTGTATGATGGCTCGAATGCAGTTGAAGTTCTTCTAGTTGTAAAGGGTACAGCGTCTATAACACATTTTTTATTACAAGAAATACCCTTTTTTAATAGTAATAATTAAATAGTCTACCTTTATTTTCAGGATTATTAAAAATTGACCTATATGGCATAGATGTATTAATTCTTCCTATCTCCAATGCTGGATATCCAGATACTGAGGCTGATCCTATAAATGATAAATAATTATTATGAAAAATTATAGAACTTACTCCAGAACATACTTTGTTTTGATGAACTTTGAATATTAACTGAACTTGTTACTATGGTGTGTCGTTCCTTATAACTAAACAAAATAGAAAAATAGATTAAACATGGTTATATAGAGAAAATATCTATATACTGTATATTACCTTACTCCTGTTATGTTATGACCTTTATGTTCTGTTACTGCCTTTTGATACTCTGCACTAAAATAATGCATAATAACGATAATAAAACAAAGGAAATCAAAATTATTAGTTATTATAAATACGGTGAGTCACATACCTGGATAAACTTTTCTTGATATTCTCAAATGTATCCATTTTGGAAAACTTTCCCAAATAAATGTAATATATGTGTATATATATTTAGAATCAAACAGCTTTAAATTGTTACATAGAATAGCTAACAACTTTTATCACAAAATAACTAATTTAAATAAAACACCACCATATTGAGTTGTTGCACGTTATCTTATCTGAATAAAATTTTATCTGTACTTAGAATTGTTCCAAAATAATTTTTTCAATTGTATGATACAATTTTGATATATTTAATCAGACTGTTTAATATATTGTACATAGATATCACATATTCTATTGTCATTCTGATACTCATTATTACTTATTTTAGAGTTTTATATTATAGTATACTAGAATATTAAATCAAATTTCCCGCGGCTTTTAAATAAATAGAAGCAAATGCGCGGGAAAGTTAGGTCTAACTTCACATTATTGCATTTATTAAAGAAGTGTATGTTGAGTGAATTTTTTCCCTTATTGTAAAGATTGTATAGTTTGTTTGGTTATAGGTATGAATTTACAAATGTTTTAAGTGATAACAAAATTTAAGGCATTTATAAGGTATGGTTAAAATTATAGTGTATTACTTAACAGTTTTTAGGTTAATTTTTAAATTGTGTAATTTGTTTTGTTGTATTATTTTATACTTTTAGATTGTTGACATGAGCATTTCACCAAATAGAAGATCATTACGTTTAAGAACAAGATATTCACCGCACTCAATCAGTAAAGATGATTCTATGTTACTGAATTTGTCAAAACCCAACATAAAGAAAACTACAAATTATGAAATTCAACAAAGAAATAAACCAAATAAAGATACTCAATTAAATGAAAAAAGAATAAATTATGTTTGTGTTACACAAGATTTGAATTTTGGTGACAATACAGAAAATTATTCTGAAGAGTGTTTATTTGGATTTTGCAATGAAAGTAATGAATATAAGCAATTAAACCACAAATATTATGGTTGTAGAAAAAAAACATCTCATGAATATGGTGAAAGTTTTGGCTTACCAGATCAACCAATTTTTTCCAACACTCCAATGTTTTCCAACCAGAAAGAAAGATCACCACTAGATACACATTCTGTTGATCCTTGGGATATCAATGTTTTAGATTTGAAATTAATTGACCAGCCATGGTTGGTAGAATATCCCGAGGTTATAACTCCATATTGGGATGTGGAGAGTTTGTTTCCATTTGATGATATTAGGAAAAAAAATGAACCTGAATTCATCGATTGTTATAATGAATGGACCAATGAAAACTTAAATTTCTCTGTTGAAATAATTGAAAATGCACCAAATAATTGTATGTATACATCTACACCTCTAAAAAAAAAAAAATTTAGTACATCACTAATAAGTACAATAAATATAACAAAAGATGGGCAAGATATAGATATAGCACATTTAAAAAATCAAGTAGTAAAAGCATTAGAAGAAGCAATTAAAGATAAAGAATTAGCAAATATTGATATGAAAATTAAAGTTTTAAAAAAATCAAAGTATAAGAATAAAAGCTATAATGAATTTGAGGATATACAGAGTAATATTAGAACTATAAAATTTTCAAAGCCATATAATTCCCTTGGTAACATTAATATTTCTGGAGGACATATTATAGAAAGAAATAATGAAGTTTGTAATATGACAATACCGAAACGAGCTTTAAGATCTAATGTAGTTTCCGAGGAAAGTGTGTCTTTTAATGTGACTAATAAATCTGTAAGCAAAGTTGTCAATGATACAACAAATAAAAGAAATCCTAAGCGATCACCTTCCAGTTTACACAATAAGTTTTTAGATCTTGATTCTACTGACAATTTTAAGAAGAAACAACATTCAAATAGTTTGTTTAGTACCAGGTAATAAAATATTTTCTTCTATTAACAAATAGATTGATGTGTGTAGTAATAGTATATTTTATTACTTTAATATTATTTCAGATCACCAAATATTCAAGAACCTATACAATATGCTGTAGATAATCTACAATTTAATAATAAAAATTTGGATGAAAATGTATTTGAAACAAGAGAACTAAGATCACATACTTTGAAATCGAATATAGTTTCATGTAAGATTAATAAGAGCGAAGAAATATGCATTCCATCATGGAAATTCTATAAAAGTCCAAGAAAGGCATTTTTAAGTTCTTCACTTCCAAAGTTAAAGTATATTATTATAGTTTAAATTTAATGTTATACTATATATATTTACATTTATATATATTTTACAGGTTTAAGGAAAAAGATGAATCAGTCTGTGTTAAATTAGAAAATTTCAGTGACTATGAATCACATGATAAGGAAATTGATTTATACAGCCATTTAAAAATTAAAACAGAAATTGATGATTATCATCAAGGTATATTTTTGTAAAAATTAAAATAATTTTTGAAATAAGTTGTAACATATTCTTTTTTAGAGGTTTTTCCATACAAAGCTGGTGAACTTGTTTGGGCACAATTAGCCAAATATCCTTATTGGCCAGCATTTATTTGTTATGATCCAGAAAATAATATCTATTGTAGACATGGTAAAAATATCTATTTTTTATGTTTAAATTGAGTATTAATTCAATTTAACACTAAATTTAATCATTTATCAGTTTCATAATTTTAATCAAAACCTTCAATTTTAGTAAATAAGGAAAACAAATTGACCACAATATATTATCATATTAGGTTTTTTGGCGATAATGGTAGAAGAGCTTGGATACATAAAAATCATCTTATGCTTTACTGCAGCCAACATGATTTGGAACTGATTGTTAGTAAATTGAAATCAGAGGTATAGTATACCCTATTTTGTTGAAATGTTATAAAATACTCACTTTGTTTTACTGGCTAACTTGCTTTCACTTTTACCCATAATCACTATTATAAGTTTTTGGATATTTCATATAAAAATGTTTTTGTTTGATAAGATATCTTAGTTGGGAATTCTGATTAGATAACGTATTTTGATATGGAACAGTCAAAATTAATGGTAAAATATAATTTTAATGGTAATTTTTTATAGAGGAAAGCATACAATGCTTTAAAACCTTATATAATTAGTGGAGGACAAATTATTCAGAAATGGAATAAAGCCATAGAAGAGCTTGAATCAGTTAAGGGTCAAACATATGATAAAATCCATGCCTATTTATTAAATTGTTGGGATAAGTTTCGAGACTTTAAGAAACAGAGGAAGGCGGAAAAAAATAAATCAGTTTCAATTTTGCAGCCTAAAAGCTCTAAAAGAAAACAGCCTACTACTGAAAATCTTAATTCTAATATTGCCAGTAAAAAATTTAAAAAAGATGTTGCTACTTATGTTGGTCAGAATGTACAACTCAAGTCTAACTCGAAAATAAAAAATGCATCTCAAATAAATTCAGTTGTTAAAGGTATATATAGGATATTTTTAATTTATTGGTGGTTAAGGATTATTTATTCTAGGAAAAAGTGAAAATTTAAAAACTATTGAAGAAACAGGAGGTGAACGGCCAAATGTAAATGTTATCCAAGAAAAAAATGTATATGCATTTCACAGGTATTTTATAAGATGCTTTTTTAAACAAAACCTAATGGAATTCAAATTACGATTGGAACTAATTTTTTTCACTTTCAGTGATAACCAGAGGAAACTTGATAACCCAAAACAAAAAGACAATCCCGCTGATACAATACACGGAAAAAAAATTGAAAAACATTCATATTTAAAACCTAAGCCAAATGCTGATGTAAATCATTTTATGTCAAATTTATATTCTTTTGAGTATCAAACTGAACTTCATAGAAAAAATAATCTATTCAATGGCTTTAGGAATATTAAGGTTGTATAAAACTAATTATTAGTATCATTAGCTTTAATAATTGAAACAAATTTATTTAGGTATGTGATTATTGTCTAAAACAAGATAACATTTTTAAGTGTAAAGGAAAGTGTTGTAATTATTACCACTTAGAATGTGCTTCTAATATGTATCAAAAAAATATTATCAAAAAAAATGCCAGGAAGATTGAATATGCCACTAAACATAACGATCAATATGAAACTTCAAATAAGACAATTCAGGGTTCAAGAAATGAAATTAAACATGAGCAAGTCCAAATTATAACTGTCAAATCAAATCATACCATTACGGCTCCATTGAAAATGGATGTACCTCCAGAATTGTCTTTAGCTGAACAAATTGATTATAAAATGAAGGTAATTATATTTTAGTATTACTTTTATATGAAAATTTATGTATATAACATTATTTATGTTAGGAAGTGATGAGTATATTGGAATATTCTCATAAGTATCAAAATTATTCAAGTTCAGAGGAGTGTTCAACTACATCTTTAGAAAAAAGTGACAAGGGGTCTCTTTGTAATGTAGATCTAAATTTATCAATAAGCTCAGATAAAGGAAATTGTCACGTCACTGCCGATTCTGAAATATTAAATGAAGAAAAGTTTTATTTTGATCCAGATAACTTTAAATGCTCCTATTGTGTAATTGATGGAATTTCAATGTGTTTTGTTTGTGGTTTAGAGGTAAGCAGTGTTAATATTTAGTATTTAAAAAATGTAGCATAACAAACTTATATTGGTATTTAAGTTTACACTAATCAATAATTCCCTAAAATATTCAATAATTGATATCAATCTAAGCCACTGTTACTTTTTTCTGCGATCTTTTGCCGAAGTTTACTTATAGCCAATGGTTTAATGACGTATTCTACGCAATGTGTAGCGCTTTTAAATAATACAGCTAAAATATAAATGAATATTTAATTTTACTTTATTATTAATAACTAGTTGCTTTGAGAACACCACGTAAATTATCGGTTTAGATAATGATCAATAAGCTAAATTGCCCACTTCGATCGCTGTTAAGGCCTTGTGTTCTATAAGGTAATTGGAAACAGGTAATACCTATATTTAAACAAATCCAAGTCACTGCAACGGATATTGGATGAAATCGACGGTTAAGGAAGTCACACCGTGTGTTGGGTGATTTTTAGCTTTTTTAGACTTTTTCACGAACAACAAGAATATGGAAGTCTGAACTATACTATATATTGATCGATATTTCAGTAGTAAGTTAACATATTTTAAATGTAACATAACATATTTTAAATGTAACATGTTAACTCAGCTATGTTGAAAACAATTTTTGTTTTCGGCTGATTGGCTTTTCCAAAATCAAAATACCAAATGGAGTTTTAATCTGTGAAGTTGTGGTTATGGAATAAACTAGAATAATTAGATAATATTGAAAATTAATTTTCAAATTCATATTTTTTTATTATTTTATTATGATAGAACAATCGGTGCCAATAATATTGAAATTTCAGGGGCATCGGCCAAGCCGATATCGTGAGACCAGTTATAAAAAGACTTTAAAGGTTCAAAATTAGGTACGAAATTTTTACTCACTCTTAATCTACTATATCTCCATAGAAAACTTGATGTTCTTCCTTGTGGTATTTTTTAAAGATGCTTCATGGTTGCTTCAATTTTGGCTATATTTTATGCTATAGTTTACGCACTGCTCGAAAGGAGTGATACTTATCACTTAATTTACAAGATTATTTTTGTACGCTTCTGCTTCTAAACACCAGGTTAACAGTTGGGGTTCAATTGACAAGTATTCATATATGGATTTAACATTTTGATGTTAAAAGCGACTTGTCATAATTGAATTCTTCTTAGCTTCAGACTGCCACCATTTGTACCATTTGTAATCGCTCTCTGGACAGATTTGATGCTGATGATTCTTATCTGGTAAACTTTTGGAAGAGAAAATAATTCAAATGTATTTATTCAACAGAATCAGAATGACAACAAAAATGTCCAACTTCAAACCAATTGAAAGGTCTCAGGTAACAAATTGACATGTCTAATAGGTCTACTTCATCGAGCGTTCAGCCAAAGACTAACCGAACAACTGGTTTCTTAACCGTGATACTGCGACTCTAAATACTAGAAAGTCACTGGCAGTATATTCTTTACAGTATATATTGGTATACATGTTTTGAAACCTATTTATTCACAAACAACAGATTTTTTCAATATACAACACGAGGTGACCCTCTTAAAGTAAAGGGTAGTAGAATATAATTAATCTAGAGATTGAGTAAATTTAACATTTCTAAACTATAACTTTCGTATGTTATACAGTCATATTTGTCATAAATTAACATTTTAGGTATCAATTAAAGGGACTGTTAAAAGAAAAAAATGTTCTTATTACCGATGTGGTAAATATTTTCATGAACAGTGTTTAAAAGCTTGGCCTCAAACTCAATGGTCAATTGGAAAATGGTCAAAGAATAATGACACAGAAGACACATTTACATGTCCTAGTCATACATGCCACACATGTTTTTCAGATGAATTTGGATCAAATTCTAGGTAAGTAGGCCAGATTTTAAATTAAATGTACTTATAAATAATTTTTAGATCAATTAATGAAAAATTAGCAAGATGCGTTCGTTGTCCGGCCGCATTTCATGCAACTAATTTTTGTATTCCTGCTGGTTCAGTAATTTTAGGTGGATCACAGGTTTGCACTTTTTATATTACTGGAATTTAATTATTAAAGTAAATAATCACTTTTAGGCAATGTCTTATTATATGTGTTTATTTACTTAAGTATTATACACTATATATTGATTAAAACTGATATTTTAGATTATTTGTCCAAGACATGGTAATAAAGCTAAGCAACCCATTAATACCTTTTGGTGTTTTATTTGTTCAAAAGGGGGTAACTTAATATGTTGTGATACTTGCCCTACCAGCATACATCCAGAATGTCAACCAATTACATTAACTGATGATGATAAAGTAAGAATATATCTTAATATATCTTATTTAAAAACATTTATTTTAATTATCTTTATTTATTTGTAGTATATATGTGAAGATTGTGAATCTGGTCGATTCCCTCTTTATGATGAAATTGTGTGGGTAAAATTAGGTCACTATCGGTGGTGGCCAGCCCTAATTTTGTTTCCAAATGAAATACCTGAAAATATAAAGTCAATAAAACACCAAGAGGGTGATTTTGTTGTTAGATTTTTTGGTACTAATGACCATTATTGGGTTAACAAATCAAGGTATTTGAAAATAATTTGTCTTCTATTATAATTTATTATGTCTATAAATATTTTTCCTTTATAATCTTCCATTATAATTGGTATACCATAAGTTATCATACTGAAGAATATAAGATGCTGATAATAGCTTAATTTTAGGTCATTTTTGTTTCAAGAAGGTGACACGGGAGGTAGTTTATCTGAGTTGAATAAACCTAAAAATAGAATAAATACATGTTTTAAAAAAGCAATTGAAGATGCCACCTTAGCTTTTAAACTTAAAAAAGGTATGCTTAAAAATAAAGTACTTTTATATTGTTTTATTGATATTTGTTATATATAATTTTGTAGAATATAAAATGAGGCGTGAAGCTGAAATTATCAATAATTTAAAACCTCCACCTTTTGTAAAAATAAATAAAAACAAACCTATAGGAAATGTTAAGACACTCGAATTGAATGTAAGTAGCGTTAATGCCTGTGAATGTGATCCTAATAAGCCTTATCCATGTGGACCAGATAGTGATTGTATCAATAGGTATTTATAAAATGATTGTAATATATATTATAGGCAATTTTATATATTATTGTATAGGCTTTTGATGACTGAATGTGACCCAGAGATATGTGCAGCAACTACTAATTGCTGGAATCAAGCGTTTCAGAAAAGAGAATATGTACCTGTTGTTCCTTGCAAAACTCAAGGTTAGTCTTGTATATTATTGCTAATATAAACATAAGTAATTATCTTAGAATGTCGGTAGGAAGAGGTTGGGGTTTAAAGTGTTTGGCTCCTATCAAGAAAGGTCAATTTATAATAGAATATGTCGGAGAATTGATAGATTCAGAGGAATATCAAAGGAGGATTTCGAAAATGCATGCCCAAAAAGATGAAAATTATTATTTTATGACCATTGATAGTGAAAGAGTCATTGATGCTGGGCCAAAGGGTAATTATTCAAGATTTATGAATCATTCATGTGATCCAAATTGTGTTACTCAAAAGTGGACGATAAAAGTAATTATTTATTGATAGTTATTTTAGGGTAGTTTTTATATATAGTATATGTGTGTTTTAGGGAGAAACTCGAGTTGGACTTTTTGCAAATTGTGATATTGAAGCAGATTCAGAGTTAACATTTAATTACAATTTAGAAGTGGTAGGTCAGGAAAAAAAAGTTTGCAAGTGCGGTGCACCAAATTGCAGTGGTTTTATAGGTAAATTATAAGTATAATTACGTTATTTTTCAACAGAACTTTGTACCAGTAGTTTACGATGCAAATATACTTAACTATTAGTAAAATTCATACAGTTGATCCCATTACCCTAACTGATACTTCCTACTGTTAGTGAGGAGGGTTCCCGTGACCGGTAACGCTAAGAGGCACGAGGGTCATGTAAGGGCATGGCGTCGTTATCACACTATGCAGCTCGCGGTACCTGAGTTAATTACTTGATGGAAAAGCTCAACACGATTGAGAGTAAGAATATGACTTGGTAGTCTTGGCTGCGATAGGATAAGGCCACGAAGAGCCGGATGAGTTAATGGTTTAAAATATCTGCCAACCCTATAATAGATCTATTACCCAATAGAGGAAGAATGAACGAAAATCTCGAGATATGAATTTGATTATTCCTGATGAACCAGGGGCATTGATTATTTTCCTGAGAATTTTATTCTGAAAAACTTGGGGACGTTACATCTGACTAGGTGGGACGTGCTTGAGATGACACTGGAGCCGTATAGAACGCCTGATCAAACCAGCATCTTGTATAGGAGATATTTTATTGAGAGAGGAAGTCTGTTGGCTCAATTGATGATCGCCAACATTATATTGACAATATCTTGACCTTGAGTTGGGTATAGTTTATTACGAATTATCGAGGGCGAGTAAAATCGTCACGAAAGAACATTTACATCAGTTGTCATATACAATGCCCGATTACATATGATGTAAAAACGCATTTCAAAATCAAGGGATATTTTTAAATAGCCTTAAAATATTTATTTAAAATGAATATATAGAGTTTAAAAATTATAGTACTTATTCACTTTCAATTTTCACCATTAACTTTCATACATTCATTTTTAAGGAGTGAAAGCCAAAATCGAGAAGCCTGAAAAATTGCAGAATGAGCTAAAAATTCATAACGCGAAAAATTCATCCTCGCGATCAAAAAAATCATTAAAGAAGAAATCTGTTTTACCACAAGCTGCGCCAAGTTGTTTCATATGCAATCAAGAAGATGCTAATATAATTTGCAATAATAAAGCTTGTAACAAAGGATACCATAGGAAATGTTTAAATTTAAATTATACTTCTGATGGTATTTATTCGATTCCTTTAATTGGCATAATTTCATTGTAATTTATTTTTAGCATCGAAATTTATTTGTCCACGCCACAACTGTAATATTTGTTCAAATAGAACAATTAGGTGTTGCGTTAAATGTACAAATTCCTTTTGTCCTACACATGCAGAGACCAATGTTCGTCACGATAAATTTCTAGGGTTTGTGTGTCGTGTTCACGATCCGGTAAGTGTTGCTGTATTTTTAAGTATTTTAATGTTAATGTATTATATATTCAGTAACTACACTGCTGCATAACAAAACTATTGAATAATTTATATATAATTTATATATATATATATATATATATATATATATATATATATATATATATATATATATATATATATATATATATAGTGTATTGATTTATTTAATTAAAAAAGCTACAAAGTAACTTTATTTTTTAAGCAGCAAAGTAACTTTATTTTTTAAGCAGCATTGATCTGTAGTTCTAATTATGTATATCTATGTTTGAGTAAGCAGTTAGAAACCATGTTTCAAAATTCCTCGTAGATTTGATCAGAATAAGTGCTTTATTATACATTATCTTGTGATATTATAAATAATGTTGTGATGTCCAGGAAGCATTTAATCAATTTATCCTGACACCGCATGTTAGTATTTATTGCGTTTTGGCACCAACTCGTCTTAAGGAGTTAATTTTTGTAGTAAAGGTACAAATTCATAATAATATATAATAAACAATAAACGTTAATATAAACAGAATCGACATATATACTAATACATTAATGTTAATGTCATCAAAATCAATATAACAGAGTGTAATTCAAGACTTTTGTTTTTATAAAACTATGATATAATTATCATTTGTTTGTAGGAAAAGACTGAAATAGGGACCTTAAAATCAGTCAAAAAAAGGCGACGAACTTCAAATTTAGATCAAACCCATGATTCTGAGGTTTCTTCAACAACTCTGGATGAAGAATTACATATAAAAAAACAAACGAGATCTAGAAAAAATGGAGTATTTAATTCAAAAGCAACTGTGGAATCAGTGCAATTGGATTTAGTAACATCATCTCCATTAAAGTCGCATTCATTGCATAATAGTAACTCATTTAAACATAAGAAGAATAGAAGAAAAAGAAAGAAATGTTAAGAAACAACTTCCAACTGGAAATAATATGAAACTCTTATTGTTCATGGTGTTATACACTTATATTGTACATATATCAACATTTTTTGTGTTGCAGTGGAATACTTCAATTTATCTTAATGTTATTTTAGCAAGTAATTGTACATCAACTATTCATTTATTTTGAGACAATGTTAATGTATATCAGATGTGTTAATGTGTTAAGATGTATCAGTAGATTTTGTACTATTTTTCTGCTGGGTTGTTCCTGTTTTCTTAAGTCTTTTTATAAAATAACTTTTCAGTAGTATTCTCTTTTTTAATGCCGGCTTAAATATATTCTGTTCAATGTGTTAATTGTGTAGGGTAATATATTTTGTTCTTTAACAGATATTGAAATGTAAATTAATAGTCATTTGAAAATAAATAATTGTGTTCATATATTTTTGTCATCCAAATAGATTTAATTGTTTTAGTACTTATATTTTTATGGTATAATGGCAAGTAACTTTTGATATTACAATTTTTTTTATGGTTGACAATCCAATTTATTAAATAAACGCCAAAAATCTTATTTGTTTGTTTCTTATTTGGTTTGGTTATAAATTACATAGTTTGGACTTTATAGCTGTCTCTGGCATTTTTTTAGAACAGATGCTTTTTTCGTTTATATGCTAATAACTATACTATGATATATGATGCTGTTGATGTAACAACGTCATTTGTATTATTGTTGTTTACAGCTGCAACTCGAAAATTAATGTTCTTCAGAGCGAAACTTAGTTTGATTTAAAATGATGAATATTCAAAGTCTTCAATATTTAGAGCTATTAATTGGTATGAAAAACGGTTAAATGTGCATTTCTTATTTATTTTTCTAACTGAATATGGTTTTTAGTCTTGGAAAATTTCGACTACGTTTTTCGAACCGAAGCGTTTACAGTTTTGAAATACCATAAAATTTTGATAAAGAATTGGGTAAGTTCTAATATAATCCCAAATATTAAATAAGCGGCGCGAATTAAGATCAGTGAATACCTTATGTGTTTGTTAACATTTTGTAACAGTATGTCATACGAGAAAAAAAAGGCCATGGATTCAAATTCGAATGCTTTGGGTTAAAATTTCGAAAAAATCATTGAAGAAAATTCTAAACTATGCAATTTTAACATTTTTATTTGTCATATATCGAATGTCTCCCCTGTTCTCATGACAAGTCTTTGATAAGCGACAATGGGGACTAATATTACTTAAGCAATGTTCTCTAATATTTCCAAAAATCACTAATACGTTAGATATAACGTGGTTAAGTTTTATTGTGGGTATGTTAATCGGTAAACCTATAGTTGACAGAAACGGTTAGATTTACGGTTATTGGCTCAGGGTTACTAGCAGTCAAAAGAAAACAAAACATGGTTTTCCTATATATAAAATTTAAAATAGTTATCTCTATATATATTAGTCCGCTTAGCGAAAATTTTACCTTCGTTTTTGACGAAAATGGGTACAACGGGGGAGGCGTGAAATTTAGCACGCTTAAAACTTGTAATATTAACATCTTGAAGATTTTTTAGGGCTAACATTTTTGTCTACTATGAGGTAGAAATAAATATATCTCAATAAATACGAAATACGCCTAACTCAAACAACCAGGTATATCTGTTAGATCAATGACACAAAATATATAAACAAATACTTGAGGCAACCATCTGGTAGCCAAGCGAGCTAATAGTTTATCATGGCGACAATAACGTCTTAGTATCGAATATCGTACTAATTAAAGGTCGTTTAAAAAAGTTTATAACATATTATATATGGTTATATTTAAATCTAAATAACACAGCTGAGTTGGTTAATATATATATATATATATATAGTAGCACTGTTGTTATTTCGATTACTATCGTATTGATGGAAATATTAAATACTTAGGGTAAGTTTGGACAAAAAACAATTAAGAATGATTAACAATTAAACAATTAGTATGGTTACGTAAAATTATATTTTATATTTTGTAGAGAGAACAAATTAATATATCTAAAGGTATTCATACAGTTGTGAAAGAAACACCTAACAAAAACTGAACATTTCACCCTAACATAGATTAACAAGAATCGTCCGCCCTTTTTAATATTTAGAATTTCGAAATCAACTTTCGATAATTTGAATAATTGTTCTTGCTTAAGAACCGATAGTAATTGATATGGTTCTGGAGACATAGTATATCATTGTACTAAAGTAAATTCTAAATAGTATTAAGATTTTTCTGTATATTTTAGTGATATTAACTTCTGATTCATTTCAGGTTTCTTTAGTAAATGCATTTTTTAGCATAGCATTAACTGAATATTGCAAGTAATAAAAACGTTAGTTGTGCATCAAAAGTCAAAATGAATATTGTTAACAATATTAACAACCATAAAATAGCTTCATAGAAAATTAATTCGTCATTTTTTAGTGAGTTGTTATTTCCTGCGTGGAACATAAGGCAAAGCAGGAAGTAGATAAACGAAAGCCACGAGCTATCTGCAAGGGTGAAATCGAATAGAATCGGAGTGGAACAAATAAACAAAGTACGATGCAATTTTATTTAAAAATTTAGGTAAATAAATTTCTCTTAATCATCCTGGTGTATTTGTTGTTTATGCAATATATATTTTAGGTGTGAAATATGGATAAAACATAAAGACTATATGAATACATAAATGAAGTAATGAAAATATGCAGCAGTTAAAAATAAAACTAACTATATAATTTGAATAGATGGAACACATAGGACAAATAGAAGAAATTATGAATTATTAACAGTAAATTTGTTAACACTTTTAAGCACTAATAAATATTAAGTTGTTTAACAATTAATGTTATAAGATATATGACATTTTATCATTTGAACTTTATATCGATTATTTTGATTATTTACTGTATAGACATAAATTTCGAAAAATCAATAGTTAATTTAATGATTATAAATACTGTGGTTTTAATTGTCAAAAGTAAATTACCTAATTATGTTCGTTTTTGTTTTAATATACATGTTAGAGTATACAAACATATATTACTTCATTTGTTATTTCATATGTATGTTTATAAAAAAAAATTAAAGAAAGATCATCATTTATATTTGATGCTCTTCGGTTCTGAAAATAATCTTATGACACTTTGTTATAATGTCCAGTGGCGTAGTAATTTAAACTTATCAATACTTTGTTGATTAATGAGACTAATTAAAAATGAGATTTAATTTTTTTTTATTATTTAATTAATATATTGTTACTAGTCGTTTCGTCTAACCTACAATTTGTCTTTATAATAACTTAAATCTAGGTATATAACTAGGAGGACCCGTCGGCCCTATTCCAGTCTCTGGTGAAATAATGTTTATACATGTCACTGCTGAATTTTTTAATATATACACCTCACTGCACAAGATCAGATGGTTTGATTCTTTTGAGTCTGTGTACTGTTCTGGTGGTATCCAGTAGTTGCAATATTTCAATATTCGTATGAGAACGGAGTCTTTCCTCATGGCCCCTTTTAATTCTCTTGATTTCTTGACTGACTGTGGGTATCTGAAGGTGTCGATGTAGGTAATCAGTCCTATAGTATTTGGGTGCACCCACAATACCTCTCAGGACTTTGTTCTGAAAAATTTGTATTTGATTTATGTTACTCTTTGCAGAACATCCCCATAATTGAACTCCGTATGTCCATATAGTTTTTAGTATTTGCTTATATAATAGCAATTTATTATGTACTGTTAATTGAGATTTTCTTCCAATTAGCCAGTACATTTTTCTATATTTCAATTCCAGTTCTTTTCTTTTCTTCTTTATATATTCCTTCCAGCGAAATTTTGCATCGAAATTCATTCCAAGATATTTAGTGTTGTTGCTATATGGAATGATAGTGTTATTTAATGTTATTGGTGCTTGTACGGTCTGTTTATAGGTGAACTGCACATGTACAGATTTACTTTCATTAATTCTTATTTTCCAAGCTTGTGTCCAATTATTTATATTGTCACTTGCCTGTTGTAATTTTTGTGAGGCTTCTTCACTATTGTCTCCGACAGCTATAATCGCAGTATCAATAGCAAATGTAGTCATCGTAATATTTTCCATTTGTGATATATCACAAGTGTAGAGTAGATAAAGCATTGGTCCCAGTATACTTCCTTGTGGTACACCTGCTTTAGCTTCTTTTATTGTAGAGTAAGCTTCTTCTTGTTTGACTCTAAACATTCTGGTTATAATGTATGATTTTAATAGTTCGGTGTGTTGTTTCGGTAGCATTTTCTGTAGTTTATGAACAAGGCATTCATGCCAAACCTTATCGAAGGCTTATGCTACATCTACAAATATAGCTGAGCATACTTTTTTACTTTCGTGGGCTTTTTCAATAACATCTGTTATTCTGTGGACCTGGTCAATTGTTGAGTGTTTGTTAATAAACCCAAACTGGTGTGTTGGTATTAGGTTTTTTCTCTCTATGATCGGTTTTATTCTTTTCAATAGGAGTTTTTCAAAAACTTAGGTATTACTGGCAGCGGTGACATAGGTCTATAGGCTCTTATTTCGTTTGGTGACTTCCCAGGTTTTGGGATCATTATAATTTCCGCCATCTTCCAAATGTCTGGGACATGTTTTAATCTAAATGCTGTATTGATCAAGTTGGTGAGTTTTATAATTCTCTTTCTTGGTAGTTTTTGGAGTAATTCTACTGTTATTAAATCGTAGCCTGGTGATTTCCTGAGGTTAATGTCAGTTTTAATAACTTTGGTCAACTCTCTCGGCGTCATCATCGAATTTTCAGCTTCTCTGTCCGACAAATTATGTTCAATATTAGTTTCGTTTGGTTTGAAAGTTTTTTCTAGATATTCAGCAAATGCTTCTGCTTTTTGGTGATTATCACGTGCCCAATTCACATATAGGTTTCTTATAGGTGAACTGGGTAGACATGAGCGCTTTAAATATTTTGTGGCTTTCCAGAGTGAGTAATCAGTTTCTTTATCATCTGTTGAATTTCTCAGATAGTCATTTATGGTTTTGTTTTTAGTTTCTAGTATTTCTCTTTTCAGTCTTTGGGTTATATTGTTTCAGCAAATCCTTCCCAGTTCTGCTCTTGTTTGTTAACGTTGGGTTTCTTTCTTGTCTTATTATATTTTCACTCAACGTCAGAATCACTGGCGTATGATCTGAACTTAGCTTAAAATTTTTTTCTATATATAGTTATATTTCTTTTATATAGTTGGATGTTATGTTTCTTACTATGAAGAAATCTAACAGGTCTAGGGTTTTCTCTTGATCAGTCGGTCAATAAGTTGGCTTTCCAGTTGACATGTAACTACATCTTAGTTCAGCAGCTGCTTTATGCAGTTCATTGCCTTTAGTTGTCATTCTGGATCCCCATCTTGTATTTTTGCCTTGAAATCACTTCCAATTATAAATTTTTCTCCCAGGTTGTTTAGGACATTCTAATAATTTTCCTTTTTTTGATTGTATCTTGGAGGATAATAAATTGCGGCTATTGAAACCTTGTATCTGCTTGATTTAATAGTTACTGCTGTTACCTGATTTTCTGTTGTACTGAGCCCGGGTTTTTGATGGTGGGAAATGTTCTTTTTTATTATTATTCCACTTTCTCCTCTTGCGGTGTTAGCTGGATGTGTGGTATGATAAAATGTATATCCTCTAAATTTTATAAAGGATTCTTTTGTTAAATGGGTTTCTGATATTAGGCAGATATCTATTTTTTGCATATCTAGGAATACTTGTTAGGATTCCATTAGCTTTCCAAATTGCTATTCGGATATCTTTATTTGCCATTTAGGGTTTTTGGGGCCACAGGCCTAATGTTTTTCATTTCTAGTTTTTCAATCCTTTCGGAAAAATATTCGATTATTTTTTCTTGTTTGTCCAGCTTTCCTATTAGTTTAAGTAGCAGTTCGTTGGTGGTTGCTTCATCTTCCATTGTGTCTCTTTGGTTATTTTGACTGATACTTTGGACATAAGTCATTTCACCATTAAGGTTGTTATATTTTTTCGGTTGTTTCTTTTCACTCATTGTTTCTTGAGGTTTTACTTGAGCTATTCTATTTCTCCTCTCTTGTAGTGTTTTAGCAACTACACATCCTCTATAACTTGCCCGATGCGCTTCATTGCAGTTTGCACATTTTGGCTTAGCTTCTTTGAGTATTCTACACTCTCTGCTGATAGGTTTACCTGAATATTTTACACAGTCAAAGTCAGTAACATTACTTACGATAATTGGGGGTGGCCTGGGCATTCTAATTTCTTAATTTTGTTTTATTTTTATTTGCTGTGGTGAGGATCCTGGGGAATTATCTGCTTTTCTTTTTTACTTTTAACCGTTATCCAGCCTACTTCTTTCTGCAATTCTTCTTCATCTGTTTCCTATGTAACAATTGGACTGTTTTCTCGTTGGCTTGGTGGTTTTTCGTTTTGTCCTTGCTCTCAGAGCTTTGTTTATTTAGTTGTAGCTGGAGGGCATTTATTTGTTTTGCATATTGATTAATGCAATTTCAAGACTCTCCCGAACCGACTTTTCGTTCATCCACGCATTGTAGAGTGCCTATTCGTTCTGGGCTCTAGTTGTGTTCTCTACATTCAAAGCTGCAATATGTGATATGCCTGATATCGATATTTCCATTTGATCTGTTTTTTATGCAGTTATTTGTATGTTTCAAATTTTCCTACTCTGCATTTGTGGTCCAGATGTTGAGTTTTCGACCCTTAACGTTTTATGGCATTTTGCATTTATTTTCTACTGTACTGACCTTTTTTTCCGATCGCACTGTTACTTTTTCAACAGTCTTTAGAATGTTATTGTTAGACTTTTTTTAACGCCTGCACAGATGTTGCATTTTTGTTTCGTTTCACTGACCGTCTCTCCGAACATGTCTTTACTCTGTGAAAGTCAAACGTCGACCATTTAATTATATGATAAATCGAATTTAAGTAATAAATACCTGGCTAGTTAAATAAAGCTGCATGAAACGAACTGTGCACGAAATTATTTGAGATCCGACCCGGTCTTCGTTAAGTTGATGTCTTTTCACTGCTTTCAACATACTTTTTAAAAACAGACATTGCATTCATTATGATGCTACAAACTCCTTGATCAATCTTATGTTCGCGCTATGGTTACTGATACAGATACTAAGGTTTCTAGCCTTCTTCATGACATAGTTCGCATTGCAGAGCCGTATGGATTGAGAGGACCAAATTCGACAACGAAAGACATGGACCATATTCAAAGAAAGAGATCTGAAGTCACCAAGAGTCTGAGTACTGTATCACCAACAACAACCTATTGGTTGAGAAGTAGATACTCCGCTTCAGCCTTGGTTATGGATTGATTATGAAGATACAAAAAAAGAGTTTGCAATATTATGGTTATATATAGCAAAACACATATAGAAACCATTAAATAGGAAATTCTATCACTTTCATTTTTCAAATTGTGTTTTTGAAAATTATAGAACTGGTAATAAATATGATGAAAAAATAAATAAAATACATATTACAAATATAGTTTAAATTATTTAATTTGGTTTTTTAATAATATATATCTTCTGTAACAGAGTGTGTTAACAACGAAATATATTACATTTAGTTTCAGTTTTAAGTAACTTCTACTTTATTTAATGAAAAACTATAAATTTATATAATGAGATAATTTTGATTCCATCAGAATAAATTAATACTTAAATATACACTAAAAAGTCCTAACTAGTGCAAACTATTTACAGCAAAACAACAAAAAAGAAAAATAAAACAACATCCCAACAAAACAAATGGAGCCCACAACAACAAATAATTATCTTTGTCAACAAAATAATTGTAATGACTAATACCAACCATAATTTTTTCCCTTTTTTTTATAGTGCTCAGATACTATGAGTTTCAAATAATAAATTAATTATATATTACCCTGCATTAGAAAAATATAAATTGGTAAAACTGTTGACAAACATTTAGACAAATTAAAGGTTTGAACTGTATATATGTTTTTATTTGTACTGGATCTACTCATTTCAAATAGTGATTGAATTTAGAAAACAATCAACATTCCTGAAGTGCCACTGATAAAACATTCCAATTTTTATTTCAATTTGTCATAAAAGACATGAAATAAAAATTGCAGTTTGCATTAATATTCGCAAGTAATATATTATTTACTTGAGCTCAAATATTGCATTAGTAGATCTAGGAATTAAACTATATATAGTGAATTTACACAAAATCATGTAAAGTGGTTTAATTTTATATAAAGGATTCAATTAGTAGGTTGTTCTGTATATATATTTAAATATAATAAAATTATTTATTTAAATAATAAGATAAGAATTTATTATTTTAAACAATACGGCCACTCCATTATTATATTAGATTGAGAACATTTCAAAGTACTTAAGCAATATTTTATCTCATATCTAATATATTAACGGTATATAAATATATTCTGATAGTATAAAGTCTTTAATATATTAAATGATTATGTGTGATTCATCCATATAAATTAATCAGCTGTTTTTAACCAGCTACTTGATCATCAGGTATTTGTATACCTCATACATTTGAAAATGTATACACAAAATGGATGGATTTAAATTAATAATTACAATTTTATAAATGTAGAAGAGGATGCCAAACACCTACTTTGATACAATTAACGTCAAAATGGCGAAAAAGAAAGTGTGATTAACTATTGAAAAATAGTTTATGAAAACAGGTTCCACATTCTAATTTAATCTAAAATTATATGGTGTTAGTATTGATAAGAGAATAAAGCATATTAACTTTAACACTAATTTAGGGTTATTTCTACTCTCAATTCAGACAAAACATTACTACATTTATTAAACCATTATAATTGTTAGATTATATATATTTTACTTACATATCACAAATTTTAAGGTTATATAATTTTATCAAAAGCTGACGCATCGTGTATTCAAGTTGAACAATATGTTATTTACCACAAAATAACCTGTTTTACCCTATTTGCAGGAATTGTTCATTTATCCACTTTACATGAGTTTGTAATTATGAAGGAACACTTTAAAATCGGTCACCTATATTTTGAAGCAGTTTTCTATACATCAGTAAGATGATAGTTTACCATACATCATTCACAATCTGTATCACCTTCACTGGAATAGTCCTGTTTAGGTATTGGTCGAGTGAATGGAGCTGATGTCATTTGACTAAAAAATAAAATTTTATTGAAATATTTTCTGTAAGAGTCAGCAATAAATAACATAAATTCTATTGTGATAAAGATATGTATTATATATGTTATCCTCTGATTATCAGAGAAACTTACTAAAAATTTAATATTAAATAGTAGCAATGTACTCATTATATAGCTACAGAATTTACTAACATAATTCGCCTATAATGATTCAACCATTCTTCACACATCTGCGCAACTAGTAGAGGTCTTTTGTGTAATGGCTGCTGAGCTACTAGAATTCCATTTTCTGTTTCTGATACATCCATCCATTGTCTAAGAATTACTTCTTCCATTCCAAGCTAGATATACAATAACAATAATAAGATAAAATATGTGTCTTAATTTAATTCATTGTATACCTCTGATTCCATCAAAAAATGTATTGGTAACGGTTTTCTATCTCGATCAACTAGTGGTAATAAAGAAGCCCTAGGTCGTATATTTGGTGATGGCTCAATTGGTACTAAGGCTGAAAAGTGTCCTCTAGTATATCCTAATGCTATAGGACAACGCGAGCAGAAGCTTTGATCCCATAATAAAGGAAGATAAACTCCTTCAAATCGAGCTGGGCCTAAGGCTTCGCCACGAAAGCTTTTGACGATCTATAAAAATCCATGTTAGTAAGAAGTTGTTTGTTATTTTGTAGTCATATTACTGGGCAAAAATATGACATTAGTATTGTTTCTCAGTTTTCACTTAACACTATCATTCAAAAGTTTGTAAGTAGCCTATTCTTAGATGATAAAAAATACTGTAATTAATCGTTAAATAAACTTGTTGGTCTTGGAGGAGTCCAAATTTCAGATTTTTGTATCTAATAAACTTGTATGTGTGTGCTGATCAAAAGGCGAACGGGCTTCAGAAGCGGGCATTCTGCAGACTGTTAAGCATGATGTCTTGGTAATAATGAATAACTAAAATTGAATAAAGGAGGCTATCTGAAAATACTTTAGGAAAATTCATGCTGGAGTGAATCTGAATGGCCAAAGTTTTGTTTTCAACAAAAGAGACAGAGTCCTAAACATTTGTCAAGATTATGTCAAGGGTTCCTAGAGCAGAAAAGAAATGAAGAAATTTTGTAAATAATGAAATCATAATCGACTTTTCTCTCCAATCGAAGTAGTACAGAACGAACTTGATAGCACAATTGTGAGAATATTCAAAGTGAATGGAATAATACTAGATACCCAATACTTAAATAAGTTAATAAAAAGTAAGAGTAAAATTTGTGAACAGGTAATTAAAAACAAGAGTGACCATTTTGATCGGGCCAAAATTTGATGAAAAATGTATTAAATTTTTTTATTTGTACTAAATATAGAAACTAACTTTAGCTAAATGTTAGTCTAAGGTATACATTATGAGTATAATATATCATAAGTATCTTTTTTAAATTACCTTTTTGTCTCCAAACTTTTGAATGGTAGTGTGAGAGTTTATTGTAAAAATGTGTAATGTTCAATGTTGTGACTCCTATCCTTAGATTAAGCACAATTATGTTTGAGGACAACCTTATGTAAAGACTAGCACTATAAATACAATACACTTTATAGATTTAGTAATTAAAATATACTTCAAATTACAAGGATAAATAAAAAATGCAATATTTTTGTGCAGCCTATATGGCATATAAATAGTCTGTTACCTTAACCCCATATACTAATATGGGCCGTCTTAAAATATGAGCAAGAGCAAATATATGAAGTTGTTCCAAGCTTGAGCCTGGTTGTGCGGCTAATGCTACTAAAGTGCTCCAATCTTCTTCCCATTGGGCTTCTTCCAAAGAGTATTGCAAAAAAGAAGCGTGAGATGACTCATACTCTTTCCATCTTGGATAGAAACTAAAAATTATTGGACTAGTACTTCATAAATATTTAAATTCATGAAATTTCCTACCAATGACCTGCATGAACTAATGTCTCCGCTAAAGCTCTCCTTAAAGCATTATCTCTATCAAAAACACCCCATGTAGCTTGCATTACACTATCTAGTAAACAGTCTCCTGCAGATCTAATTACATTAGTAATTAAAGTAATTAGTAATCAAAATTAGCTTATTTTGAATAGTAAACTTAAATGAGTATTTATTACCTATTCCAAAGAGTATGAAGTCGACAAACACCATCTCCTATAGCCCAATTAATCACAGCTGCATCGCCAGCTTCAAGTTCTTCTTGAGCATCCTTGTCAAGTAATTCAATCATTAATTGCTCTTTGATGCTATGAGGAAGATTGTCAATCTCTAAATAAAACAACATGTATGTATAATGATTATGTTAAATAAAAAATATTTAACCTGCTGGTAAAGTAAATGTTGGAAATTCTGTAACATAGTGACAAGGAAAGCTGCCTTTCCTCTGTCGAAAGGTAGTAGCAAAATGCCGTCTTATATCAGCTGCTAAATCAGGTGCTACATAACTAGGTACTCTTTTAATACCAGAACCAGAACCTTCAATTTGTGAAAGTAAAACTGCTAGTAAATCTTCCCTTTGAAACCTGGAAAAATTGTACATAAATTCTATAATTCTTTATGTAAAAACTTTATTGCATTTTTTATACCTTATTGCTAAATGAACTAAAGTATGTCCTACATCAAAAGCAGAATTTCTATTTAATAAGGCGCACTCTGATGCTGTTAATGTACGAGCAGGATCTCCACCAGATGAAAGGTAATTTTCGACAGGTATTGGATCACCATCTATTACACCCATGCAAGCATTTAACCAGTTCCAATCTGCATTTCTACGTAAATTTCGAAGCTTATGTTCTTTTTCAAAGTTATTCTGAGAGGTTTCTAAAAATTAAAAATATGAACACACCATTCTGTAATAAAGCTATTATTTACCATCTTGATTCATATCATCATTATTTTTATTTCTTTCAGGTGACGGTATTATAAGACTACAGGCTTGTGATCGTTGACTATTTGAAGTACCACACATCGCACATTTTGTTGATTTTGGCCAGTTTTCGTAAGTACACATCTAAAAATTAATTATAAGAATTTTGACAATAAATATAATGTACCAATTACTTGACAAATCCATTTTCCTTGAGAAGTCCTTTTACTATTTTCTAAATTAATAACTGTAGATGAAGGACTACTATTTCTTGAAAGACTTTGAGCTAAATCTGAATTTTGTGTTATTCTAAGGGGTTGGATGTGTTCGTGTAGATTATTTGCTAATGGTGGTGGACTTAAAGAACTGAAATCAAATATCAACAAATAATCTTATATTGTAATATAATATTTACTTTATGCAAGATGAGCAATTCAAATAGTTACTGCAGTTTTCACATTGACATTTGTCTTTTAATTTTTTTAAATCTAAGGAAGCACCAGCACCTACAGGTGAACATCGATCATCTCTGTCTTCTATAATTACAATAAAAAAAGTCAGTTTTGAGGCTTTTTTATTTTGGGTTATAAATTATTAAGGGTTGTATTTACCATGTAATCTATAAATATTTTCGAAAGGTCGAGGTCCACGGCACATTGTACACTTTATAGCTGATGGATAGTTTTCATAAGTGCAATATTCACAAGCCCATTTTTTATCGTTATCACTCATTTTCACTACACACTAATTCAAATAATGATGTGATTTTAATTGTCATGAATATTTCATAATTATCTTTCTAAATCAAACTACAATTACTTCCCAGTTTTTGACACCATTTTTGTATCTAAAAATATATAATTTTTACGATTACTATTGCTTTTTTAGTTGTAATTTTATTAATTATAGGTAGATACCGTGTTGAAACTTAAATAATTATAATATAAATAAAACTATGTTCATTAAATGTCAATCAAGTGTATATTCATTTATATTCCTATAATTCTAAAGTAAATGGCGGGATATGCGTTTTACAATAAAGAAAATTACAACTTTTATAAAAATAGTATCGCAAAATGACTTTTGATGCTCTCTCACCTTTGCAAATAAGGTCAAAAAGAGTTATTGTTGTTAAGGCACTACGGTTAATGTTTTGTATACTTTTGTAAACAATAAATTTAGATACCATTTGTATGCCAATCGAGCTAATTTTCAGTTGACAAATCAATGTAAAAATATTTATCCAACGTCAAAATAACAAGCTATTTTCAACTTTTTTCACATTAGTATTCCTCTCCTTTCTCTTTGACATCTGTCAATTGTGATTGTCCTAAAATATTTTAGCAAGATAAATAAAACATTAACCACATCATTTATTTTTAGCAGTTTTATAGTAATACAATTATAATACATATGAAATATAAAATATCATTTAAAATTTACTTTATATTGCTGGTTGCCTATAATACTACTATATGTATATATAGATACTACGATATATATATATATATATATATATATATATATATATATATATATATATATATATATATATATCATATAAATTTGCAAAAGAACCGGCTTGACTGCTGCAGAGGTAAAGACGACAGAACGGTATTCTGTTGCGATAATCGTGAGTTAGATTCCTGCTGGGGCATGGTCCTAAATTTATGTTTGTGATTGTTTAATATTTGTGATTGTCCTAGGCAAAGCGTGTAAAATCCGACAAGGAAAATGATCCCAGTCACGCCAGTAACCAGGCTGGGTAAGACCGAATGTCTTCTGGGGGATGACTTCTAAATTGGTCACTCCCCAGTCGGTAGGCGGCTTAACGCCGAGGACCGTCGTTCGGAGCCAAGGTTAAACAATGGGTTCAGTTAAGATAAAACACTCGTTGGTAAAAAGAAGACTTTAAAATATATAAAAAAGTCTGTAATTAAAATAATTAAAATTATTATTATGTCTGGCGTATCAAAACTAAACTTATTATACATTCTCGAATTCTGTGAAGTGGAAGTGTTAGTGATTGAAGATATTATAAACGTATAAAAGTGTTTTTAACCCTTTCCGATATTAATTATATATTTATTGAAATAACTTTTAAATGATATGCAAATGACTTTTGTAATATTTATTAAAAATAACACAGGATACATTTACAAATTAATTATATAAAATATGGAAGATTGAACACACGCTTGAAATTCTAAATTGTTGTTATTGATTTTATTGGTGAATAATAAATTATATAAATAAATTAATGAGTATATATATATATATATATATATATATATATATATATATATATATATATATATATATATATATATATATATATATATATATATATATATATATATATATATATATATTCCTATATTAATTCCTAGTCACTTCAAAGATGTATTTCATTTTGTTTCATTTTTAATAGTGTATGCCAGCCAACATGATAGAAGGATACCGATAACCTAAAACAGAATAAAAGCCAATATAATATTTTACAGGATATGTGTTTTTTTAAATTGTCATAAAAGAAATATACAAAGGTAAGTGCCCAGTTGTAAGCTTCGTTTTTACAATGTTTTTTAAGCGTGCATTATATAAAGATAATAATTATTTTCATTCATTTGTCAGTGAAACGGACTATAAATTACATAATGCCCTGAATCACGTCAAATTCAATAATTCCGGTTAAACATTGGTTTTCAGATTTTTTGCATCAATATATCTCACTTGATAACGTATTATGAAAGAGTTTATTACAGATAAATTAATAAATAAATTAATATCGTTTCAACGATAAATATTAAAGGACAGAAGATTTGTGTATTTTGCTTTCCATTTGGACGAAATAATCGCGAATTTGACAGAATGATTATTTCATTCAATCATAATGATTTTTATTACATGTGCAGAGTAGGTAATTGGTCTCAATACGTACACAACTTGTGTGGGACACCTTCTTAAGCTTATTTTATTGTAGACTTCCTCTTATTTGACTTTAAATATTCTGGCTGTAATATAAGATTTCAATGGCTCAGTGTGTTGTTACGGTAACATTTTCTGTAGCTTATGAACAAGACCGTCATCTGAGAATATAGCTGAACATATCTTTTTACCTTTATCGGTCTTTTCAATTATATCTGTTATTCTATGCACTTGGCCAATCGTCAAATGTTTGTGAACAAACTCGAAGTGATATTTTGGGATTAGGTTTTTTTTTCTCTATAGTAGGTTTTATCCTTTTTAAATACCTTATATATTTCTGGTAGCAGTGAGATAGGTCTATAGGCTTTTATTTCAGTTGGAAATTTTGCAGATTTTACCAAATATTGACATCAACAAACTGTTTAAATCTTGAAACCAAAACCGAGAATTGATATAGGACGTAATGTCTAAAATGCAATAGTGGTTGTTCTATGACTACCGTCTGTATATGCATAACTGAATTATTTCAATGATTTTATGCAGAGAAATGAATAATTTATCGATTTTAATCAACATACATTACTGATCAAAATACACGCAAGCTCTTAATATTAACTTATTGAACAACCCTTAACATTGGATTGCTTCGCTGGGATGTTCTATTTTAGTATATTCATGAAGTAGTGGTTATTTCTGGAGAATCTTAACCGCTCTTCGGTTCATTTCGGTAGTTTCCGCCTGATTTTACGACGTTGCCATTTACAAACAATCGAGAGGTAGAATTCAATGAACTACAACAGCCATTTTACGAGCTGCTCTGTTTTGTAAGCTTAAGAATTTTGTTGTTTATACTTTATTGGTTCTTGCACTGTTCATATTTTAATTATAAATGGTAGGCAGTAATGAATCAATCATCGATTTGTGATTATTGTAAAAAAACTATTGTAACACTTTTAATCTGAACATATGTATGAGGAAATTCCATAAAGGTGCTTATCTATTCAATTTTAACTCTAGTTATGGAAATTCCATACCAAATTCATTATATTTTAGGAGTAGTTGATTCTGCGAAAGTAAAATACAGATAAATATGACTCGATCTCCTTTATGTGAGCATATCTCATCAAAACCACAGCTTGTTGTTCATATAGTGAATCCTCAGTTTTATAATTGCGGAGATTGCAGAGATAGGGTCGAGTTCGGCAAAGTATAACATATATATATACCAGTAGGAAAAGAAAAGTAGAAGTAGGAAGACACTAGAGCACCCGAGGACCAATGAAACCCTACATAACTAAAAACATGGGATCCAGAGTTATCGGTAGGTTAAAAAGAAACATTGAAAGCGATGAAGAAGAGTTTAGTTACGCAGCCGTGTGTAATTTACAAGCATGAATGAAGCATTAGAAAATTAGAAACAGTGGCTCTAACAGAATTACCGGTAAGATAAAAAGAATTATTGAAATTAATAGAGAAGAGTTTAATTACAAATTATTGGAATTTTGATACAATTATCAATTCAACACAATTGGAATTAAAGTGGAAGATAAACCAAATTGGCGTTGGAATAGTATTTTTAAACAATAGATAAAGAGATCTATATCAGGAAATCAGAGGATTTAATTACTGAAAAAAGATACTATCAATTAAATCAAGTATTGTTGGGACTAAGCCGTCTGTAAGAAATTCACTAAAATGTTGGCAGATTAGATTCAATGAAGTGATGTACAAGTTACCGTTCGAGAAATCACATTATGACTATTGTTTGTTCAAAAAAAGGTAATAATTATTCGGTAATATTCAATGATGATGATTAATGCATCACGAAGACACATCAAAAGGACACGAAGAGCAATCAGCAGATAAAGTCTTATGAAAAGTTTATGAAATATAACTGAAATAAAATGCTTTTTTTGAATGGAAATAGAGGAGATTGAAGAGGGATTAAAGATTTATTAAAAATATAGAATTTAATTCGACAGGAAGACTGTAACACCGATCGAAATTAATATTATCAGTAAAAGGGAAGAAATAATTTAAAACGTACCGAATATAAAATTCAAATGCAGTCTAATATACTTTTCGCTAGTTAGGAGATCAGATGTTGCATGTACTATTTCATATTTAAACAAACATTTGATAAAGCAATGGAAACCTGAAAAAGGAATACTTGAAAACTCAAAAGGTTCTAATAGACCCATGGATTAATTAGACCAGTGGACTTGAGGAGAATGTCATGCCGACTGGGGTGGTGAACAACTAGAAAAACTTAATGAATTCATACCATTTCATAAAGACAACCCAGTGGCATGGAATAAATTCATTCGAGGGCAAATTCATATATGTAGGTTTAGCAACCCAAGAATAAACTAAATAATTGGCATTAAAAGTGGAAGAGTGTGTGAGTGAAAAAGTTTTTAAGAGTGTTTAAAAAGAGAAATATGTCTAAAGAAAAAAGTTAATTGTTCATTACGTTTGTTTATCAGATAATTGTGTAGACTAATTCAATTAAATCATTAAGTGAAATTTTCATCATGTAGAAATATAATTGTTCTAAGTTCAGATAAATCTATATGTAGAATGTAATAATTTTGTTCTAGCATTTTATTCATAATTTTGTAATGATCTTTGTTTATAACGTCAATTAGTTTAGTTGTTAGATACATTTAAATTGAGATGGGGTGTTGAATATATGATTTATGTCGATACAAGAGCCAATGTAGAAAATAATAGCAAGTAGAGGGCGCTGTAATTTGGATCGAGGCTGTTCTAATATGTATAAAAACCAGCGATGTAAATGTTCAGGGTGTCAGAGAGATAAATTAGAAACATTGTTAAGTATGCTTATAAAATTCTTATATGTCTTTCCCAAAATACCGTTTTTATAACATCTGCCTTTTTATAGCTTTATGTCGGTATTTTGGGTCTCTCTGGCAGGACATTTTATTGTCACTGCTTGGCAAAAAGGTGATTATCCGATACAGTATAGTTTCAGAATGGGTGTGACATACACACACCTTAAACAGGGCGAACCAAGAGGTTCGCAAGCTTTCACGATGAGCTTATATTCACGACTAGTTATTAGTCAAATTTGTAAAATAAGATAGATCCGTATGATCGAAGCTAGTTCAGGTATTTTATAGTGTTGCATTGTATTGTAAGTGTATAAATAAGTAATATAAGTAATTAAGAAACAGTTTACTTTTATTTAAAGAAAGATACCCAGGAACTAATTGATGTCAGTTTCGTGAATCACTGACATCTCTAAGAAAAACTTTTTTTGAATAAGTTTTTGACCCTATTAAACTAGCGTTCCGGAAATTATTTATGAATTAAACAAGTAATTCAACCTTCTAGCCGCATAGAAGTAGCAGATATCGAATCAACATGGTCCTTGGAGCCGGATAGAAGTAGCAGATAATTAAATAATAAATAAAGTTTCTTTTTTGTTCCAAAGCCATAAGTCGTGTCCCGTCCTTATATAAGGGGTTCTTATGTTGGTAAAAATATTATCACTTTTAAATTTGAACGTGATTGATCGATTAGGAATTCATAAGAGTGCATCAAAGGGTGAAAGTTGTTAAAATTAGATAAAAGTATGATTGCAACGAAACTAGCTGCTAAAATTCTAATGGATGCTATATTGATGAAACCCAGCTACTTCAAGTAGTGGTAATTTGGAAAGACTAGATTTATTGGCTCATAAAGATTTATATAAAATTCAGCAAGCAAACAAATTGAATTGAAAAATTGAAAAAGTGACGCTACAAGTGTTGAAGTATGGGTAAATGAGGTCAAAAATACAGGATATGTGTTATATAAGCCACAATCTTCAATCTTATTATAATCATACTAAATGAAGGACAATATGTAATGTTAAAAAAATATAGTTAAAGGAATATATAATGTATACGTGTATGTTATATACACAGTTTTAATACACATCGATTTGAATTGTATTCCTTGCTTTTTGGATGAATTGAGAGAGGGGTTTCCATGCTATTTTTGGATAAGGTGGGGCAAAAGTACCGCTACCATCTTTATTTCACACTAAGGTGGGGCAAATGTCCCGCTGCCATTTAATTGAGCGCCATCTTGGTTATATGACGTTTAGCTCAGTTTCAACATTGTTGCAGGCTCAGCTTTAACCATTGTGTTGTGTAGACGTCCAGATTTTATTACAGATAAATATACGTCACAAGAACGAGCAGAAATAATGACAATATTTATTGAAAATAATCGTTCCACTATTGCCACTCAGCGGAAATAGCGTAAATGGTAGCGGGACTTTTGTGATGAATCAGTGATGAGGAATCAATTAAGGTGCTTTTTAGTGCCGTGCAAGGTGTATCACTGAGTAATTTTAAAGATAAATGAATGGTTGTGTTTTTATGTATAGATAAATAAACTATATTTGTTAATTTACATATTGTCTTATTTACTCTTCTTTCTTTTTAAATTTAATTTGTTTATAAAAAGTTAAATAACTTAGACATAATATATAAACTTAAGATAATAGACCGCAAACTTAGTTAAATTTGAACTGGAATGACAAGTGATATTTTATGTTAATTTATGAATTCGAGATACTCTTCAAGTACATGAATAATTTACAAGAACTTTCGTTTGTTATTAATAATGTTGAATATGAAGAAATATTTTAAAATGAAAGATGCTTATAAAAGGTTCTTCATATTATATTTTTTTATATTATAGGAGAAGAAAAGATGTACAAGAAATGTTAACTCGTGTCTCAACAGAAATATTACGTCAATTTGTACATTCAAGATTTATTATATTTATTATTATATTCTTCAAGTGTATGTATAATTTTTAACAACTGGCAACGTTGAAAATTCTAACCCTTGCATGCCAGGATTCTCTAGAACTACACTATTGTTATTTAACCGGCATCGCTTCTTTTTCCTATTACTGGATATTACCAGAAAAGGACGAACTAGCACTTTTGAGTTAAGATTATTCCTGAATTAAACACTATGCCTAATATTTCATTTAAGTAACGTTACCTCAACGAAAGCTATTCCAATTCCGACACCAATTAAGACTTTGGTGTTATTTTCAATTTTGTCCTTCAATTTCTGGAAGCATCCTTTCGAATATACATTGTCTCCGAAATTCATATCTTTGCAATGTTTATCCGGTTGAATAATGTCAAGATTGAGAGTATCGAGGTTTTGTTCGTAACAGCAAGATTTTGGCCAAAGGTCTGGTGCTTCCCAATCGGTAGGCTTATCGATTCCGCAGCATTTAAACTGAAAGAGAAAATATATTAGTATAATACCAACAGACTGTTCAAAATCAAGAATGTTCAAAATTGAACAAATATCTATATCAATTATAGACTGATTTTCAAAATTCTTTTTTTATTCGAAAGAGTGCACTTCTGAGGTGGTCCTATTGGAACCAAGTCAGGATCTGATGATAGAATCCGGAGAAATCGAGGGAAACCCTTTCAAAGGCACGAATAAATGTGAGTTACATGCTATCTTATATTTATTTGTTTAACTATCTATCAGTTGTAAACTTATTTGTGCTTTTTATTTTAGATGTTCATATAATTGATAGTTTTAGTTTCTTTAAAATGTGTTGTGTTTTGAATCAGTCCTAAAAATTCCATGAGATCGATAGGTAGAAAATTGTTATAAGAGGTCTACGTAATTAAAAGAGCTCTAATATCGAGAGCCAGTAGCAATATCTGAAAATAGGTGAGATTGAAGTCAGAACCAAAATTAGACAGCGAGTCTTGTCCATATTGCGTAAAATTTGGTAATAAAAAATAATATAAAAACAATAACTAAATAATGTTAAATTAAATTAATAAAGGTCCTAAAACTTATCATTGAATATAATTAATAAATTATATGTAAAAGAGTATACATTGAGTACAAACATGATTGAAAATGAAACTAAGCTGTTTTAGTTGCAATTGTATTATGTCATCCGAATAAAGATTGCCTGGATACTGTCGTCTATTAATATCTTAATGTGCCCAAAGAAAGCACTAGGCTATGATTTAATAAATAGACAAGTGCTGAAAAATCTACCAAGAAAGGCAATTATAAAAATCATCTACTTGATTAATGCAGTTTTTCGATTAAAATATTTTCCGGATGTCTGGAAAATGGCTGAAGTTATTATGATTCCGAAACCTAGAATACCACAAAATCAAGTAAATTATTGTAGACTAATTTCAGTGCTACCAGCAATTACTCAGTAATATCCAAAATATTTGAAAAACGTTTGTCATTATTAGAAAATGTTGCTATGGATACATTTGTTGATGATACTACGTTTTGATATTGGAGACAATAGCGAAGAAGCAACCATAAAACTGCAACACGCAAGTAATAATATAAGTAGACGGAGCCAGACATGGAGAATAAACGTCATATCAGCAAGTATATAAAAAATAAAAGAAAAAAAATCCACTTACAATCCAAGAAACGTATTGGTTATTTGGAAGAAAAAAATTATCCGTACATACTAATTTGCTACCGTATAAGTAGATACTAAAACCATATGGACCTATCATATTCTACGAGTATTATTTATTAGTATTATTTTTATAAGTCTTGGGAAGTGTAGTGAATGCACCCAGATACTATAGGAGCAATTGCATACACCGAGATCTTCGGATTCCAATTATCAAAGGAAATTAATAGATTCACAATAAGACATTTGGAAAGACTCCACTTCCATGTAAATATCTGAGGAGAAGTGCTGCAATTCTCGGATAACACTGAACTAGGACGCGGATTCAAGAAAGGCAAAGTATATTAAATGGTAAGAATACTAAAAGGTGTTATTAACATTTAATTAATTTTATTTTATTTTATTAGAGACTAAGTAAGGGTCAATATTTCACCCGAATCAGAATTCTTAGAAAATGAACTTAATCACATCAGACCTTCAGTTCAGCTATCATGAAAAGCAAATAGAAGAAGATAAGGCCAAAATAGTTTCGCTAACAGTCCTCCCCTTTCTTCAAGGGGCGATAAACCGTATTGGAAGGAACAAATCAATTAGCTTCAAGCTATTCAATTTTACGTTTAGACATAAATAGTTCATAAATAATAACATAAACTCAATAAAGACAAGGTCAAAAACTAACCCATCAGACATAAGACTAATTCTATCTGGTATAGCATCGTCCTAGTTCTTACTTATTCAACGGGCCATGAAAAGAATGGGTCTTTGGCTTATGACTTGGCTGTGAGAGGAGAAATAGAATAATCCTATTAGGAGAAAAACAGAGCTCTAATTCTGAAAATGCAATCTATAATGATTGCGAAACTTAAGACCTGTTGAGAGTTGAAATTTTATAGGGTACATTTCCAAAATATATATTATTTTAGTGTTAAGCGTTGTTCGCGTGAAGTATTTCCTCTTAAGTGGTTGAAATTTTAGACCTAGACAACAATAATGCCTATTCCCACATAACATTAGTTCTTCATAAATTTTTCTTCAAAATTTGGCTTTCTAAAGTGAATACAGACAAAAATGATGATAGTTACAACTGCAAAATGATAGATTTCTCTGGATTTTTATTATTTGTCTTTTGTCCATCTAATTAATCCAAACAACAATTTTTATCATTAAATATAAACTTTCTTTTAAGTTTCTTATATAATTATAATAGTTATTGGTTTTACCTTCTTTTGTAAACTGTCCCAAGCTATTTGTTCAACTTGATTGCTCGTGTAGTTCGCCATAGATGCATGTAATGTTTTCTTTAAAGTTCCTTCAAAATCGCCTTTGTAAACTGCTGCGGCAATTCCAACGGCCAGTTCCAAAATGAATATTAATACAAGTAATCCTGCAAACTAAAGGAAAAAATGTAAATTTTTACTGTAATATTACTTTTGAATTACTTACAGCTACAAGCAAGTTGTACGATTCTCTGATGGCTCCGAAACATCCCAAGAAAGCAATGATAAATACTATGGAACCGGCAATAATTAATACGATTGGTGGACCTAAGAGGTCACTGTTCGTAAAATGTTTAAAGTCAGAAACATCTGAAAGTACCAGTCCACCTGCAATAATGATACCTAAACCTGATATCTGGAAAAGAAATTTTACTTTAAATTTCATTTTATCATGTGTTTTAGTGCTTTATCATTACTGTGTGTTTTGTATTTAAAATAAACTTTTAATAAATGATCTTTCTATGTTTGAAAACCTTTCTATGTTTAATGAAAATTATATGTAAACCTGAATATTTCAAGAAATATCTGTTTGCTTGAGCTATATTAAATAGCCACGGTCCACCATATCTAATAAGGTCAAAAAATGCCGAAAATTTAACACCACTGAAACCCATGTACATATAAGTTATGAGGGTCATAATAGCGTCATAATTCATATAGGGTTTAAAAACAAAAACTTTAAATTTACTTTAAAATTATTTTATTTTAATAGAAATCCACACTACTGTGTTCTTTCTTACAATATCCACTATAATCACGTGATTATTATTCCATCTGGACAGCTTATAGTTATTGTCAAATTACTTATGAGTATTGCCTGTAACTTCTTCTGCTAGTTCAACTGCAATAAAAAAATGAAAGGCAAACTGGCAGACGAAGGTATAGGAAATACTCAAAAATAATTGTATAACACGTACATCCCTGTGGTCGTTTCTTTAGAAGAAATATGTTATATCACGCCACTATTGTGGTCCTATATTGGAGGAATCATGTGTTTTAATAGTGAATGCAAGACAGTTTGACGTTGGATTCACAATCGTTGGAATTACTCCAAAAACATCTCTTGGTTTGAAAGAGAAGCTCGAGTAAAAATAACGCAGCTGAAGCTGTAAGGTCGCAAAGGGTGCATTGAAGGTACTCAAAGACCCTTAGCTATAAACGATTACAAGTAAGAAATATTCAAGCTTTGAAAAACACCCATAATTTTCACAGTTCAACTTGTAGGGCCACCAGAGGCGGACTAAAGGTGTTGTAAACTAAAGTAGTCTACTGGAATTTGGACAGAAGCTAGCAGCTCGGGATGAGTGGCCACCAATGGCACATTGTACTAGTTCAATTTCTTATCCGTAGGCTATCGGATTTTGGAGTAACCAAAACTTGGGAAACTATGTTATACTACAAAAAGAGTACCATGGAAATTTGGGTAGAAACAGTGTCATTCACTAAAATCATCATTAAAATCTATCAACATTGAAGTTTTGTTTGAGAGAAAACTGAAATATATTTTGTAGACTGACTGTTTTTTGTACACCTCTTCTGATCTTTTTACTTCTGCTGCGGTTAAGACGACCTCATGAGTGGAAAGTTCTGCAATTAGAACAAAGCAAAATAGTGATTGAGAACCTAGATGTTTATTTCAAAATGTTTGGATATTCAGTGGCCCAACGTCAAAAATGAAAAATTAGGAAAAAAGAATAAGAAAAATAATTTAGACGTCTATTGAACCTTTTATTTCTCAGAATGTTATGTACTTAATTTTATTAAAAACAGTAATTCCTAAGAATAGCAGGCTGATAATATTTACTTTTCGTTGCGTGCTAGGACTATATGTTGTCATGATGGTATTGATTTCTATTTTCTGCTTGTAAAATAATGATAATTTATTATTCTTCTAGAAAATCGAATTGGGTCATCTATTCAAATTAGTTACATTATAAGTTTTTTGGGGCTTTTTAATTATTTATTAAAAATATTATTCTTTTAGATTTATCATGACTGTGCGATTATCTTACGGTAGGTATGGTAGTCAACTTAGAGCTCAAATAGAAATTTATATAAATAAAAATAAACAGAATGATTGCTTATAATTAAATATTTTTTCGAATTTTATGTACATTTATTAAAATATTCTGTTGTCTTTCTGTGTAAGTAACCTAACTCAATATTTTTGTCAATGCACTTTTTTAGATATATGTTTTAATATAGAGATATTTTAATAGAGAATTCTATATAAAATAACTTTGTTTTGTTTTTCAAGGGATACTTGAATGATTTTCAAAAAATTCTTCTGACAGAAAATTCAATTACTTTCATTATTGAAATAATTACTTGGATGTCTTAAGTGAGTATTTATTTCATGAAAATATTTAATTTCATTTTAAATCAACAAATCTATTAAGCTAGAGCTCTTACATATAGTCCAAATTCTCAGTAAAATTTTTAGATATTAGATTTCCAGAATGGATGTGGTATATATGGATGCGGATAACAATTATATATAGTTAATTTACAAATACCTAATTTAACTGCTGAAAGTCATCTATCAATAACGATGAACAACTATGTATAAGATTACCATACTGCTGTATGTAGGTGGTGGTAAATATTGATACAAATGTCTGCTGGAATAAGCATATTAAATATAAAAGTAAAAAGATAAGGTTAATATTAAATGAAGAAAAGTGTAATTATCACCACATACTAAGTTTTGACCCAGATATGGGAAATAATATTAAATAATATAAATAGCATGACAATGTTATACCGATACTCTCGGATATTAACTGACATTTAGAAAATCAAGAGATTTGCAACATTATTCAAGGAAAGATTCTATTACTGAAATAGGACTTTTAGGGTTGTTTTATACTAAGATTATTTAATAGAAAAAGTACAACAACGTTATTTTATTAAATCAAATACTAACTAAGCACCTATGCTATATAAGTATCTAGTTATAGTTTTATTTTGTTTAGTTACTGTATATTAATTTGTAAACTATTTGACAAGAATGTATTACTGGTAAATGGTATTTCGTTGATTATATAAAATACTTTTCCGAATATTTTTTTGACTATATTTGCACCAAACATGTCAATAGCAACATATATAGTATATAGCCTATTCAAAGTTTTTTTGTATATACGTCGTCAAGATGTTTAATGTGTTGCCTGTCGCAATTTGTAAATTCGTTTCAGAATGAGAGAATATATTCCTTCTAATTTTATTCTAGTTAAAAAGAGACACACCGCTGTCAGTTTATTTCGAACACGTAAACGAATGAGCCTGTCAAAGTCGTCCGGTTGTCAGACATATGCAAAATTCTTTAAAGCAATAATGATGGCTGTGTAATTAACTGTAATTTTAATATATATATATATATATATATATATATATATATATATATATATATATATATATATATATATATACTTTGACAGGCTCATTCGTTTACGTGTATATATTAGAATAATATATATATATTAATGTATATAATTTGATAACATTTTTGTTTCATTATTTTATTTAAACTTGAATTTGGTTGTATGTCAAAGCCAAACTGAACTAAAACTCAGAGTTGATGCGGCATCATCGTGATATTTTAACGTCACAAATTTAGAAGACGTATGTACAAAATAACTTTGAATAGACTATATGATATCTATATTATAATATCTTTGTGTGGTGTTTATGGCGATGAATGCTTGTAGGTGAACATCAGAATTAGTTTATTTGATTTCCTGCAAGAAATATTTATCTTAAAGATGAACCTGGTCGGTCAATCGTTGAAATGATCGATCAAATACTTAAATATATTGAAGTAGATCAATATACGGAACTAAACATCAATCGTAAAAAGTTTTGGACCAGTTACATAAGATTGGATACGAGAATAACTTGAATATATTTGGGTTCTACATAAATTAACAGTGAAAAACTTAATAAACTATGTGTAAATCTCTAATAATACGAAACGAAACTGATTCATTTTTGAAATGAATAATTATGGAATAAATGTGATGTGATAATTTACGAGATTAGTATGCGAATGTGATAGTATTCAAATCTCGCTTGATACTTTTCAAAAACATGAAAAGAAAATAAAACCAAAATTTGTTTCCTACTCACTATCAACTATTTCATTATCGTTTAATTCTATTATTCATATTAAATCATGCAGTGTTTAAATTTAATAGAATTAGTATTAAATTATCAATAATACTTACAGCAAACACTAGGTTAAAAACGAATAGAATATATTTTATCAAACTCATTCCACATGATTCCATGTTGTCTTCTTGCGTTTAGCTCCAGAACTGCGACGTTGGTGTTGAAAAAAAAGTGGGTAGGTACTCTATTTCCTAAGTTAGAGCCGATTTGCGTGTTAAGGACTGGATTTACAGACAGCTTTTCACATTTTCGTGGGTAACACCGACCATAACAAATTAGAGCAGACGTTGCCATGTTTATTTGTTATTATGTATTTTAATATACTAATTACGAACTTAGATATTTATTATATGGCTGATTTTTAATTACACTGCGATTTTTTCTTTTTGGTATAGTATGAAAGGTTTTTAGAAAATATCGTAAAACTTTGCGATGATTGATAAGATTTGGAAATGTAGAGATGTTACTAATATGTCTCAGATTATTTGTAGTTCTATTTCACCAGTACATATTCCTTAATACGTGAATTTTTTGAGTGATATGTGACTTCAATATATTCCCGTAAAAATAAAAATAATTTGTGTAAATGTCAAAACTTAGCTGTCAAAATATTGTTTGTTTGACTTCAAGATAAGAATGAGCTACATTTGAAGAGGTGATTTGCAACCAAAGCCCACAGACTAATTTTAGAATTTTTAATATTTCCAGTGTTGTTCAAGAATAAAACAATTCATTTTTGACCGGCTTGGTTGCCGCAGTGGTAAAGGCGACAAGACGGTCCACCTACAGTAGCGATAGTCGCGGGTTTGAATCCTGCTGGGGCACGGTCGTATAATATTGTAGTTGTATAATATTTGTATGTCCTAGGTAAGAGTGTAAAATCCGACAAGGAAGATGATCCCAAACACGCCAGTATCCAGGCTCTGTAAGATCGGATATCTGGGATGGTTTCTAAATTATTCACTCGCCAGTCGGTAGGCTTCATGCCGAGGACCGTGGTTCGGAGCCCACGTTAAACAGTAGGTACAGTCCAGATAAACTCTCGTTGGTAAAAAAGATACTTTAAAATATTTAAAAAATAATTTTTGGGTATTTGATATATCAAGAGTGTGTTCTATTGTCAATGTCGAGATTGCATGAACTTTATGTATATTTTCTTAGCTGACTGTGGTGTTTTTGGTGGCTTTGGATGACTTTCCAAGTTTAATAATATAATTATCTCAAATCTTAATGTTTTTAATCTTAATTTGTAGCTGTCGGAATATTATAATATTGTATATTTATATAATTTATATAACAATATTTATTCTCTGCAGCTTAGTGGTAGTAGTGGGCGATAGGACCGTTCTCCTACTGTTCTAATCGCTCATGGTATGGGTGCGCAATTTGTAAACTCCTTTGCGCAATATTGTAAAATCCTACAAGGAATAACAATTCTGACAACACCAGTAACCAAGGCCAATCGGTAGGCTTAATGATCGTGTTTGAAGCCCACCTTAAGGTTCGCCACCGGTAGTTTCTGTCCAGATAAACGGAGATTTTTTCATAGTTCATTATACTTTTCTCAAGGCACCTTCGGAAGTTTGATACTAATTGGTTATCGTATGTATATTATAATTGTTTTTTAAATCATAGTAATTTTGATTGTATATATATATGTAATAGTTAGATATATATAATATTATATATAGATATATATAATATTTTCATTAATATATGGCAACGCTGTTAAATTTTGACTATTGGAACGAGGGTATGTGGGGGATAGTAAAAATTCCGTCACACACATCATTAATGTTTCCACATATAACTTCTCAACGATTTTTATTGGCTTGGGAAGGGTAAAAACATTTCCCGTTACCATGGCACCTTTTAACCTATATACCTAATTCGTTTGCTTTTATGATATAAAATAATGTTTATTCAATATCAGCTAATTTACAATATTATTATATTTATATAATTCTAGAATTTTCATATATAATATAACCTTAAAATTATTATATCATGTTGATTTTAATTAATCATATTGTTATTACATATTTATAACGCAGAGGTTCATTAATAATAATCTGTTTCTTGAAAGTTATGATATAAAAATAATAAATACAATATCGTTTTATTTTTGATAAGTTTTCAAAATAATTCAGTAAAATTTATTTATAGATATGCAATTTTTGTAATTTTTGAGTTGATTGAGAAGTTGTATCCTGTAGAAAATGTATGAGATCAGTGTTGACAGCACGTTTCAAGTTATTTAGTCTCATTATGAATAATAATCTGGCACCTACGTTAATGTCAGACATTTAGGAACAACATAATGTATAAAAATAGATCCTGATGACATCGATTCTTCTAAAGTTTTTGTAGAGATTGTTTTTTAAATCGGGATTTATGTTGTGGAATGAAGGACTATTAGACAATAAATAATTTTGGCAAATTTGTAATGAATTGTATAACTAATATTTTTTATAATTAACAAAAATATATAGTAGAATATATATAGTAGAAAAAGTCTGAATTCTGTTTTTGTTGGGATTATGCTGTTATTAAATTGTTTTTCTATATGAATATATGTTATCAAGTGAAAAATACACATATGTATGGTATATTTTTTAGAAATAATTGTTATTTGTGTTTTTTCTAAACATTTTTATTGTTCACGAGTGTTGGCTTTGTTGATTCTGTTGGCTCTGGCACTCACTTAAATTATTTATTTGTTTTATATATGCGTCAGGTGCTAATAAGATACCATCTTGCTTTTGTTGGTGGTGTCAACCAAATCATTGAGGTTTCACTCAACATCCATTCTAAAACGAATTCATTATGATTTTTCTACAACAATATTTACGGAGAAATACCTATAAAAATAAATTTGTTTAAATCGTTTAAGGTTGTAATTTATCAGCTTTTATTAATGTTATACTTTATTTGATAGTGTGACACTTGCAGCAAAAATAGTGTAAATTGTGATTGTCTTACTTAATAATGATCAAAGAAGGGAACCAACCAACAACAAGGGAAACATGACCAACTTCGTTTCCCTTTTTCTTTTGATCAGGTTTATATAGTGTTTTAGTAGTGTGCTTTAATATTTTCTGAAAATACTAACGATTTTGGACTACTCAGCATTATTGCTGTTTATAGGACAGTGTTTAAAATTATTATACCAATCAGTAATAATCGCTAATAGTGCATCAGTGGGGAAACAGATAAACAACTGGGAAAGCAACATAAAAAGATACAGTTTAATCTAAAAATTTTGTTGTTGTTTATTTTAGAAATAGCAAAAATTATTGCACTAATATCATTGTAAATTGTAAACCAATTGAAATAAAATGAATGTATTTATTTAAATGTTAGTATTATTATTTAAATAATTTTTTTAAAAGTTTAGGTTTGCTTACAATGATACAATTTATTTGCCAGAGGGGATATTGAAACAAATTGTGATACTATAAAAAATTAAGTATAAACTTAAAAAAAGAATATTGTTATTGTATCTATTAGGATTAACAACAGATGGTGTTACTGTGTTTTAAACTGTAGGAATGTTATCTACAAAATCACATCGGGTACATTTGTAACTAATTTACTACTGAAGCCTCATTAAGAGAAGTTAACAGACTTAGTATAAAAATTTTTTTCAGTGCATTGAAAATGTTTAACTGACTAACTCGTATTTACGGGAATAATAAGAAAGAAAATGGAAAGTAATGAAGTGCTGTATGAAGCTTATGGCAATCATGCTCCATCGAATTCAACATGTGAATACTAGTTTTGACGTATTAAAAGCGATTTGGCTCCGAAGACAAAGACCGTTTTGGACATGAAGAAACATTGAGAACGAGGATTTGAAGGAATTTTTCGATGAAACCATCAATAGGGATTGCTATCGAATACAGTTGATGTGTTTGAGACGAGTTCTTCGTGGAAAACGGCCGTAATACGAGCAAAGACACAGCAATGTTATTCTTCATTATGACAACGGTCGAACATATGTTGCAAAACCGGTGAAAACATACTTGGAAACATTAAAATTGGAAGTGCTGTACCACCTGCTGTATTTTTCAGGCCTTGTACTTTCTGATTATTGCTTGCTTCGATACATGAGTCGTGACCTGTCTGAGCAGCGCTTCTTTGTTTATGAAGATACCAAAAAGTTGGTCGATTCGTGGATAGCCTCAAAAAAATACACCGTTTTTCGAGATGGAATTTGTATATTACGTGAAACATCATGAAACATGAAAAAGTAACGTCTATGGATGGACAATACTTGCAAAAATATGTGTAACAAGAAATTGAATCGACTTTAAAAAATAAATAAGGAACTTACTAAAAAGTAAAAAAATCGAACTTAGATTTTTATTACAAAAAAACCGTACCGTAACAATTGTAAAATAAAATATGTACATAATAATCGTTGTAATAACTAAATAAAAATAAACAAAAAACTTATTTAACCTATCTACTACCCGTATTCTATATTCTAATATATACATACAATTTAGCTTAGTATCTACCTAAACCTATTTATCTATTTACAATATTATTGTAACTACTACCTGATCAGTTTAAAGTTGGTGCCGAGCAACAAATTAGATTTGTTTTGTTCGTAATTTAGTTTTGTGTATACGTCACAAAATTATAGGATTAACGATTATTATATACATATATTGTTTTATATTGCTTCTTTTTGGTGTTAAAAATCTAAGTTTGTTTATTTTTTACTTTTTAGTGGGTTCCTTATTTATGTTTTGAAGTCGGTTTAGTTTTTTTGTTAAAATATTTTATTTTTTTCTTATTGGTGTTAGATATTTACTCAATACATTACGCAGTTATTTTATTAAGTATATGGATAGCTTAAGTAAAAGTGTTAATAGAACTCAAGAGTTCCGCGTGTGACGTTTAAACCGTTACACTATTAAAGGTGTTCCTTGTAATATTTCTATGGATTCTCATATGGTATGGTTAGTGCTTAAAAGGCAAACTGAATGGCTTTTATACTGAACTACTTCCGATTCTTCGTCACATCATTTTTGGAATAACATTATAACAAAATTGAAATTAAAAATATCCTTTAAAACTAATTTATTAGCCTAATATATTCAGGTTTTATTAAGTAGTAATAAAATTAACATTCTCATATATAGAAATATGGTTTATTTATAAAATTATTGGACATTGTTCGTTTATTTACAATAATACCTTAAAATTATTACAATAACATAACGAGTATTGCTATTGGACGTAATGCTGACGATTTTAATGTCTATAAAATTTTTAGCACATATAACACTAACAACTAAATAATTTGTACAAAGAAACAACTTAAAAGCTAAATTAGTTCTAGTTGAAACATACAGAGATATTCGACCAACGTTTTATAAATATAAATGGGTAACTAAATAATAATTGTTTTCTTAATCTAAGCGATAACAATAACTATGAGATATGGCTAGTGCTGTTTTTTAAACATTATGATATTTTTAAATATCGTTCTGATTCGGATAAAACAAAAAAAAATACAACTAATGATGATGAAATTATGATGTTGATGAAACATTCTCTATTTCATGAACACTATTTGGTTTGGTTGAAAAAAATAAGTTATATATATTATTCAACCAATAATTAAATAATATATTCAACTCGTTCGCATGTGATGCTTTTGATATATAGCGAATCAACGATAATATCGCGTTTTGGTATCAACATTTAAATTACAATTGTGATTTTTGTTTCGTTGGTTCCTTATGACTCCGAATGTCCTTGTAAATCTCTGCCGTTGTGGATCTTTATGACCTCGTCTTCTTCGCTTCGAATTCCATTCGCCAGCCAACATGTTAAAAATATGCCTAAAATCTGCAAAGGAAATTTGTGTAGTGGTTAATGGAGGCTTTAACTCCGCGACTGAGATAAAGGTGGTGGTTTGATCGTGGGAATTTTTATAGCGGGGGAGATTTTAAGCTTATTTTATTATTCTTCTCGACACATGCTGGCCAACACGCAAGTTAAGAAGATCCCAATAATCTGAAAATAATCAAACTTTCGTCAGTTAAAATCTCTTTATATTGTCGAAGATCCCGAAGAAAACCACCACCTGCAATCAGAATCATGTAAAGTGTAAGCGGAAGTAAATTACCAATTCGAGAAGTCATGTATATTTTGTTATATTCTGAAATCCATGCTGGGAAAAAGGAGTTAATGAATTATACCTGGTATATTATGATACCTTCAAGAACAATACTTTGAAAAAAGAGTTGGTGTTAGATTTTTGCATGTATTTTGTTCAGCGATATCTATTGGTGAAAATGGGATGTAATAATGTAAACAATTGCTAAACAACTTAACCTAACTGTTAAATTCTATGGTTTTGATATTTTTCTATATAAAATAACAATTTTCACTTAGTATTATGTTACATAGAATATGATACAAGGATTAGCTCAACTGAGAATGAATACAGGTTGCTTATTGGGGTATCTTCAGTGGCTGTATTGGTATGGTATATCGTTGTTGTCAAAACAGTATTCTGCTTCTTAGAGGAAGTCGTGATTATGACATTTTTTGCTGACCTTTAGGCTCATATTTAAATTCGAACGAAGTAGTATTAAAAATTTAATTAAAGTCATCATCAGGATCAATGTAATCAGATTCACTAATGAACAGAGATTCCCTGAAAAGCGTGATGTAGTTGTAACCATAGTTGGTGGAGGAAATCCTCAATATCGATACCTTATGAGTTCGAATATTCTTATGAAACGTAAAACAAGCATGGTAAATTTTAAAATGTAAAATCTACTAAGAACGAATAGAGTTATTAACATGGTTGAACATATATTTTTATTGGAAACAGGTTTTTCTACGGAAAGACGATGTGCAGGTTGAATAATTAGCATAATTAAGATAGTGTTTTTAATTATACTTGGAATTTTCTATAATAAAGAGTTTGAAATTGTTTATTTGAAAAACAACAGCAGAAGGTAGTCAGAATGTTTATATTTCTGTAGCTATTGTTTGTTTTAGTTTTGCTGTTGTGCGGCAATTTGTTTGATGTTGTCCATACAATAGCCTTACCAACATTATTTCAAAATTAATATAGATAAATAAAAAATAAAAGTTATTTATAAATTATATAACATTTATAATTTCTGTTTATAACATTCTGTATTGAAACTGATATTATTGTTTCATAAAAACAATGGACTTGTCCACTGTCAGATTATAACAAACATAGAAAATATGAGAACTGTTTTTCTATCTATTATATACTGTAATATATATTTCTCTAAAATCATTTTATTTATTTTTTCAATCTATTCTTATCTCAAATATTTTAAATATTCTCTTCAGTCCAATTTTCAACCAATTTCTGAAGGCTTCGTTTACGTATTATATCCAATGCTAAAGATATACAATTTAAAGTCAGGTAAATATAAGTCTATTCAAAGTTTTTTTCTACATACATCATCAAGATGTTTAATGTATTCCCTGCAGCAATTTGTAAATTCATTTTAGAATTAGACAATATTTTCCTTCTTATTTTATTCTAATTAAAAAGAGACACAATGCTGTCTGATTAGTTCGAACCCGTAAACGAATGAGTCTGTCAAAGTTATCCGGTTGTCAGACGTATGCAAAATTCTTGAAAGCAACAGTGATAGAAGGTTATAACTGTAACTATTGTGGCTGTATAATTAACTGTAGTTTTTAGATGTACTATAATGTTAAAATAAATTATATTTGATGACATTTTTGTTCAATTATTTTATTTAGATTAGAATTTTGTTGTATGGAAAAGCCAAACTAAACTAAAACTCAGAGTTGATGTGGCAACATTACGACGTTTTGATGTAACAAATTTAGATGACGTATGCACAAAATAACTCTGAACAGACTATATTTAGTTAGATCAAAGTTATTATAAGGATTAATTTTAAATCTAATGAACAAAGACACTATACCCAGTATGTTTTATCGTTGGCATTTAATTTAGTAAGTAAATGTAAAAGGAGAATAATATTTCAAAATGTAAACAATTCTTTTCTGAATATCTCGTTGAATGTTGTGATTGTATAAACTGAAAAACTTGTTCTTGATCAAATATTTTGCCAAATACCACTATCGTTTGCATATTAATTAAGAGGTGTTATTTTTTCACTATCGAGTCTCGAGTGACGAAAATATTTCTTTTACCGTCTGTCGCTAAATAAAATAATTAACAACATTTTTATTAAGTACCTGCGTTTAGACATACCCAGTTTTTATTGTAAGCAAAAGAACATGCTGATTATGCGGCGAGAATAATTATAACCTTGAAAACAATAATCGGTCATTATTTATTTTTAAAATTCTCGATAGTAGGTTGAATAATTCGTCACTTACGCGTACGCGTATTTATTCAACAAATTTAAAAGCCCTATTCTGAGAGTTCAATGGAATCTCCTTGTTCACTTTCTATTCGATGTTGTGCCTACGTTTTTTTTCTGGGCTAGGTGGCTAGGCTATTCATATTGCGAAACAACGTTAGGCCTGTTTGTTGTTAATAAATTAGCATACTATATACAGCGTATTTTTTATGTATACGTGAGAACGTTTTAAAATTTCCATCATCTTTATTTTTAAAAATATTCAATATTATTTTTTGGTAACTAGAATTTATTTTTGCCAGTTTACAGATTATGATTTAGTTTTGAGTAGAATTAAAAAAAAGCGCTATAGAGACTTTGCATGTATCTGGTGTATTAATAAAATGGGGTGAATTTTGGTTTTGACCTTTCGATTATTTAACATTTTCTATAAAAAGGTTTCAAGCTCAAGAGTAATAGTTTAAATCTAATTGAATTAGCATATTCGAGAATCATTATCTATCGACCATCGATTATCATTTCCATCGATGTCACATTATCTGGTTAAGTGGTATTTGAATATACTCGAAATACAAATACAATTACATAGGCAACCGAGGCAACATAGGCATTGTGCGGCAACCTACTTCACAGATCATATTTTGATATAATTAATGTTCTTTATTGATTGTGATTTCGATTTCGTTTCTATTATGACAACTTGTGTTTAGCGTTATATGAAACATATGTCATTAGGATTGGTTCATACATGAATTCTCGCTTCACTGGTCAATAAGGACTCATAAGTATGGTAATTTGCATAGGATTTATGATTTTTGAATGTATAGATCTCGATTTATTTCTTTAAATAATCAATAAGAAATTGTAAGGTTAATTAAAAACGATATAATGTCAATATAATTGGATTGGGTTTTCGCCAGTTATGTTTAATAGTTGTTGCTGCTTTCAGTTTTAGCGTATGTATATGTAAAAAGCCATTAGAACGAATATTAGAATGTACTATATACATATTGAATAATGTTACTCCAAAGTAATTTGTCTAGAAGAATGTATTACAGTTTTTATTCGATAAATAATATCTTTTGAAAGTTCAAATTTTAAAACATATTGGTAAAAATAATCTTGAAACTACTAGTTTTGTCCAAATTTGCAATAATTCGTATAAGAACGAAAATTAAAATAAAGGTTTTATTTTACATTATTGGTTTAAAAATTAAAGAAAGTAGGCTTCTGAATTAATTATTAGACACCAAAAATTTAAAAAAATAAATAAATTGAACATGAATAAAGTACGAAACTAAAAGCATGGTGTTCATTCAAGTTTCTAGATGTAAAATAAGGTGATATTGAGTTTAATATAATTCATCTAGATGTGGTAAAATATTTCGGATATTCTACTTTCATCTCAGAATAATAAAAATACGGATAAGAACTGTAATATTCTTTCATATATTATATCTAATACTACATGTTGAAAAGTTACGTGCATTAGGATAGCTCAAGTTTATGGCAAGAATACATACCTCGATAAATGCTATTCCAACTCCCACATAAACTAAGACTGTTGTGCTAGCGTGAATTTTTTCCACTAATGTGTCGTAACATCCAACTTGGTGATATACGGAATTGTCTCCCCAGCAAAACTTGTCCAAACAGCAAGAAATTGGTCTGATTTTGTCAGGCCAATCTTTAGGACCATCAACGCCGCAACATTTAAACTGAAAAAAAAAGGTTACGTCAGCATAAAATGGTTTGGTTTTGTTTAGTAAGATTTACTTGTCTTTGTAAGACGTCCCAGTAGTTCTTGTCCCTTCCATCGATGGCATCATAGGCTGTGCCGTAAGTACCAGTTCCGGTGTTCTAAAATAAATTTTAAATACATTTAGTTTTCTTGTCATACTTGTAATAACCATGTATGGTCAATAGTTGTATTTTTTATTATTATGTTATTTAATATGAATATTACTCTAATAATTAAGATATTTATCAAAACTCTCAATACTAAAATAATTTTAGAAAAGTATTATACTTATCAATTTCTTCATAACTTCAGATATTTATATATCTATACAAAATATACCTTCAAACGTAAAAAAACGAAAACTGCATTAAACTGGTAATCAAATTAGATATCTGTAATATCTCTCTCTTGGGTTAGTTGAAGCCTTCTCCTTTCTCTAAGCACTAAAAATTTTCCTTAACTTTGTAATGTTTAAGTTTACAAACAGTGTATGAAGTAGGCGTAGGTCTCAGCGTCGTTTTATTGAGTGCAGAACCTATATGGAATTTCTTTATCCACTTATTTTACGAAATTAACATTATGTGATATTTCCGTATTGACTCATTGAAGATCTTTTATTATGTTAACAAATCTTTGATTTTTACACATGAAATGTGGTTTAGTAAATCTGATAAATTAAATGAAATATTAAAACACAATTGAAACATTGGATCAAAAGTCAATAAGGAACTCTTGACACTAAGTCACGCCGGGTAATGAAGAATGTCCGGTATTGAAAATATATCAGTAACTTCATATCAGATAGAGATATATTGCAAAGGATTTGCGGCAAATTAGATTTACTTGTGTGATAACATAAAATCCTTTGAAATTTGATACTATTCACAAAATATTTAAAAAGTGATAAACAAAAATTACTCATACAATAAATCTAATTTTTAGTTATTATGTAATTTTTACTATGTTAAAATATCATTTGCAAATAGACTAAAAGAAACCATTAGCATAACATGCTTAATTATATATTCATGGGGTATTGATTAGCACTTAATTTTAGACCAAAATTTTACACATATTATATTATTGTTTTCAAATTATTTGTTTCAAAAACTTTGAAACTTGCTGTTGAATCCGAAATATAATATATGAGCTTTATAAATATTTTTGTTTCAGCTATAATAGAACTATTTGTTTGATAGTGTAGATTTTTTGTTAAAAAGTAGTCAAAAGGAGCATATATTTATATTGATAAGAAACGTTACCGCATCCTGTGATCGGATCATCATCTTGCATGGTAAGAGTATATTAGTCATGACTATCATTAGTCATTATTATTTAATATTGAGTCACTGGACAATGTAACCTAGTCACTCGGGTTTTTTATTATAATACTTAAACATCTACTTACTCTATCTCTAGTTCCAGAAACTTCGTAATAACTATCCCTATCTCTTGAGTTTGCCAGTACATGTCGTAATGATTCGGAAAGAGATTCTTTGAAAGCTACTTTGTAGTCGGTTTTGAATACAGCAGCGCTAATTCCTACTGTCAATTCCATGATGAAGACAGCAACCAGGAGACCTGCAAACTATAAAAAATTTCATAATTTTTTTTATTTTCAAAATTAATGTTTAAATTATTTGTTTAATAAATTAATTGTCAATTACACAAATGGGGTCAAATATAATATTTTAAGTAGTTGAAATGGTGATGCGAAAAGTGAAAGTGGCAGTTAATACGATACAGAAGGAGAAATATATATTTGGTTATTTAATATATATAATTTTGTTTTGGACTTTGGCTAGCCCGTTGAATATTTCACTGTTCATTGGTGAACATAATCGATTTTTAATTTACAGATTCTCACGCTTTCCCAAGTAGCACTGTTTTTATTTCGTTAATTAAATATTATCTATACCATCAAGGTAATTTTTCCTTTTAACAGCTGCTTTGAAGATTACCATTTGGCATTATGTAGTTATTTTCCATTCTAAATCTATACCGATAAATGGTAACTGATACGCTACTTATTACCGACGTTATAAACTGTATAACATGAAAATTTTGGTAGAAACATTGCAGTCCAGAATATTATCAAACACGAAGTGTTAGACAAAAGTATAATCAATATTCACAAATAATTTTGTTGTGGTAGCTATTAAAATGTAAACTACACAAAGTGACCAAAGTGAAATCGATGTGTTACATACGTCATATTTGATTAAAATAAAAATGTGTGTTCACCCTTTAGCTTTTCTACTTAATTTCAGATTATTTAGTTGCTTTTCTCTGTACATATTATAAAGGACATGCGCTTTCTCGTTGTCAGTGCAGTGATGATACATTAGTTTTGCTGTCAGCAACGGCCAATTTTGGTAAACTGGCGGATGAAGCAGAGTCGATATTCATAAATAATTTTACTACAACTATAAGTTGACGATAGCACGACTACTATATCTTTTCGGTCGTTTTTTTGTGATGTGTAATATTGCTCGACTGTTACGGCTCTGGTTATGAAAATTGTGTATTCGAAGGCTATGTGGCGTGTTTATGTTAAGACTGAACTGTTGTGATGAGGGAGACATTTAAGGTTTACTTTATATCAAAATTTTATTTCCATTTCTTTACTCTTCAACGTCTTTGTTGTGTTAAACCCATTTCCAGATTTCATGACCATGGACACAAAGACATCCTTGATATAGAGAAATTGATAAACAGGCCCTGCTATAATTTGATTTAGATATTGTCAGAACACGGTGGTTTCAATAAATATCATCCAATAAGAACAATACCAGTATTTGCATATATTATGCGGAGGAAGATGATGATGATGGATGTGAGATGGAAGATAGAACATACACTATTTAAATGCCTTCGTTGAGACAGCATCAGAGATATTTTCGAGAGATACATGATGTCCAGACTACTCAAAGGTGTGCACTATTATTGAGACCAGGGAAAAGGAAACTACAGCTATCAAGATATATAACAAGAGCATCTAGTGTATCGTTTTGAAGTAATGCTGTAGTGTTTTCTGATATGATTCGTCATATTGGGAAATGGAGTGGTTTTTAGCAGGTCAAAATCCTGCATTTCATAGAAACCTCAACGACGGAAGTCTTATTTGAAGATTTTTGACCTCAAGAAAATAGAGTATGAATAAAAGTAAAACTATAAAATGACCACAATTAAATGAACATGATAGACAGATTATCAGTAATGGATGCTTTTGTTTACATTAACAAGTAATTTGAAAACTTCAGATGATTTCCACGTAGGTCAACCTATAGGTTTTACGAATTTCTGAAGATTCTCAGACGAATATTAATCGGAGGTAGTATAAGGTCGAGATTTACATCCCCGGAGGCCACCTTAAGTGGCGGTTATAGTTTAAATTGCATTAACGCGTAGTAGTTGACCGTAAATAATAATTAATTGATAGACAATGTATTCAGTGGAAAGTTACATTTTATTGCTTATACCTTTGAAACCAATTTGACATAATTTGCATTAATTAATATACATATATTATTGAGAATAATTTATAATAGTATATTCTAGTAAATTAAGGATTATTTTAAGGAATCAGGGAGAAATAAAAACATTTATTAATAACAGCTTGATTTTGATGGAATTTAAAAAAGACGACAACATTAAAACTGCTAAATGAAACTAGTTAATATACGAAAACAAAATTAACATAGTTTAAAACCTGTTTATCGTTTAGCAATCACTTCCATAGATCGTATAAATAGATTTTCGTCATCAACGACATTTGTAAGTATATGCTATGGCTTACGTGGAATCTCAGCATTCTTTATTTTGGTAGCTTCTTCAACATCGTATATATGTATATATATATATCTTAAGCATCATGTTTCTTGTATTTATTTACTATATGCTATCGAATAAAAAAATACCATAGGTATTTTGCAACCACAAATAATTAATTGTGAGTCAATGTTGAAAATAAATGTAGGTATGCTCTTTTCAAGGCTAATAAACAAGCTTGTAAATTGCATGTAACAACTAAGATTGATTCCACAGTAATATACTTGAAGGTATTGAAAAAAATTACGAGAAATACAAACATTTTTTATTTAAATAATAAATGTTTATTTGTATTTTTTATTTTACAATAATATTAATTCGAAAAATATTTCTTATAATAAGTGCGAGTTGAAAACGGTATTGTTTTAGCTCAAGCATATTTAAATATAAAATTCTGTAATTATATAAATGGTAATAACTGCCGTTAAAGATTATGACAAGTAGACATGTTTTCTTCCATTGAAAAAAAATAACTATAATTTAAATTGTGGGTTTCAATAAATTTCTATAAACTGATGTTGGAATTTTTTAGCTAACTCCCATGATCAACAACATTCTTCTAATGTATCTGGTAGTTATAGGAGTGCATAATGTTTAATATATATATATGAGTTTGGTGTTACAAAATGAAGGTTTGGATTTCAATCAGTTTGATGATCAAACTAATTGCCGTTTATAATAATTTAGTTCACCATTCGTTGGTTTTAGGAATACTATCAATATAATCAAAATATAAAAGGCTTAATAGTTATATCAATTTTCTGATTGATATATTTTTCTTCAAACATGTTTGATGAGTAAGGAAGATGGTCTACCACTATAACTGTGTCGGTTAAAAGCTGAAAAGGGAGAAAGACACTATACTGAACATAACAAGTAAATTATTTTTAATATCCCATTTAAAATGATTCAATTTTCATTTGGGTTCAATTATGCTATAAATAATTTGGTCATAGTTCATCTTTTTCACTACCATATTTCCGGGGTTATGTAAAGTGGAGGCTAATTTTCTCTATTGTATAAGCGAGATGCAATATTATTTAAATTGATTGTATTATTTTTAAACCCATTTACATGTGATTTCATCCTTCTGATCATTTTTAAAATTTTATCATTTATCAAAATTCATCCGTGCTGTCTTTTTTAAAATCATACTCACTCATTATTCAAATTTCTCTTATTATTTATTATTTTGAGTTATTTTTTAATTTATTATTGTTCGTTAATGAAACTATTTTGCTAATTAAATGATGAAACTCTACGTTCCTCTCGATTATAATGAGGATAAAATGTGCCAAATATATTTTCAGCTAGCAGTAATGAACGCCTACCGTAATATATTGTGTTTTGCTAAGGTGTGTTTATACAAGCCCACACGAAAACATTTCATCTAGGGAAAAAAAGGCTCGACCACGTTTGTATCAAACTAATTCTGTAAATAGTATACTATATAAGGTTTGTATTTACGTTACTATAGTCTATCGAAAGTTGTTGTGAACATACGTCATTAATATATTTAATATATTGCCTGCCGCAATTTGTAAATTCGTTTTAGAATCAGACAATAGTTTCCTTCTTATTTTATACCAAGTAAAAAGTTTTTATAGTTCATTCGGTTGTCAAAGGTCTGCAAAGTTTTAAGGCTTTGTTTGTTTTTGATTAATTTCAATTCGCTGCTTATTATAACTCTGACTGAAAATTCCGAAGACAGACAGAAGAGATTGGTCTTTAATCAGAAGTCACGAAGAATCAGTCACGGTCAAGAATGAGATAATGGAGGCCCTCTCTTGGCAATAAAATTCGTTAGAAAGGTAAGGATTATTATTGTTAAATATTAAGTTTTCTCTTAAAAAAATAAGTTGCGGTTTTTATTGAAAATACTTGTAGCGCATTGTGCCTGCACTGAATATTAGTATAGACATGACACATGAAATATCTCAAAAAAGCGGATGGTGAATCAAGATCAGCTTGATGTTAACTCCATCAGAAATCAAATATATGAAATGTATAAAAACATTGCGTAGTTTTTTCAATATTAATATAATTTAATCAAATTATTTCAGAGGAAACTGTTTTCTGAGGAGTGTGAAAAGTATCGAAGAGGTCTAATGGAAATTCCATATATTGCTTTTAAAAGAATACAATTTTTAAAAGCATACAGTAAAATCAAGGAAGGGTTATTATTTCAATTTGTTTATTTAACTAATCTACCCAATGGTCACTCATAGCAAAATGATAATAAAAATAGTGTTAAGACAACAAAAGTTAATGGAAAAAGGTAAACGTTGCAATAACAATTGGTTAGGTTTTATTAGTCATAATATTTATTAATAACTCATTGCAAATATATTGTTCTTCATGCTGGAAACAGGAATGGTTAATAACGCCTTCGGTTTGCATGCATTCGATCAGACACATTGAAGAAGAAATTGACAGAAGATGAAATTATGAAGAAATGTTAGATAGATTGGAAATTAACAGCTTAGTTATTCACTTGAATTAAACGTTCTGAATCTGGATTATGACTCAATGCTGACAATTTCCAAGACAGGGTGATGAGACCGGGAACAACTTAAGGTGGGTATATAATTGATATATGATAACTCTAAGAAGTTGAATTGTAGAGTGCGAACGGTTTTTGTGCATAGATATGTGTGTGTAATTGTATGTTGTGATGTATGAGGAAAGGATGAATACTAACTGTTTTGTAGATATGGTAAATGCATTAGTTTTATCAAGAATTGTGTACACAGGTAGTAGCAGAAGAAATAAAAAATACAGTGATATCAAAATGACTTGACAAGGAAACACACAATCGAAGGAAAGAAGAACTAAACGTAAATAGGGTAAATGGCTCCCTAAAGAAAGTAAAATATATTACTTGGATATAAAATTGTTAATTAGATAGATTAGGTCACCAGGGAGATATTACTACATAAAGAACACGCCTAGAACTCTACCTCATGGAGAGGAAAAAAGTTCAACGTAAATATAATAAAACAACTCTAACCTATAAATTATTGTGGCTGTACTGTAGTTTAAATTATTCGGTAATATATGCATTAGATGTATTATAATGTTAAAATAAACTATATATATTTGATAACATTTTTGTTTCACTATATTATTTAACTAGAGTTTTGCTATGTCTCAAAGCCAAACTGAATTCAAACTCAAAGTTGATACGGCAACATTGTGACGTCATTTAATGTCATAAATTTAAATGACGTATCTTCACACCTACTTTGGATAGACTATATGTTATAAAATATCGATGATCTAAGTTAATTTTAGTAAGTAGTGTTTATTTTAGTCTTCATTTCCCATAGTTTTTAAGATTCTTCTAATATTTACTAATCATTTAAATTTATGTAAATTTCTTTGATTGCCGTTAACATTTGTTTAAAGTCCACGCATGTATAACGTTATCAAATAAAGCGTTTTATTCGTAGCTGTGAATATTGGTTATTAAAATATATCGGAGCACCTTGCTGTTTCGCATCATTTATTCAAAATTCTTCTGTTCTTAGGTAATACATTTATTGAATTATTCAAGAATAATCGTCCCACGTGTGCTAGAAAGTTAAAAGATGAAGTTAACGTATAATGTTAATTAAATGTTTAGAATATGTTTTGTTGATTTAAATACATTATAAATCTATTTCATTAATCATTATTATTTTTCTGAAGTTCGATGCTCTAACATACTGGTGTTATTACCTTTTCGTTTGATAGAAATCGTCTCTATGCACGATTTTTTTCCAGATTTCAGAACAGAAGTTAACATTGACGAATATGCGACTTTTGCAATAATCTGTAATTTTGTTAATTAATTTTATGACATATTTTTTGGACTATGTAAAAGGGTGCTTTGTTTTGGTAAAAAATGATATTTTCTTCTGTATCATGAATTATTATATTCATCTATTCTTAAGGGTTACTGCAATAAGCGTGATCTACGAACACAGTTTTTTTTACATAAAAAAAACCATTTATAAATCTAACAGCTTCTTGGATTCAAATCAATGCAATTTCTAAACCTTAAAACAAATATTGTACATTGTTTTCTATAATTTTTTTAGATGCGGTAGCTTGCAGGATTCGAGGCGACAAAATCATCGAACAAACGAATTTACCCACAGCATCAAGTTATAGGCATTGTTTATGGAATAAAGCGTATTACACTATTGATAAAAATGCGTATTTGAATGTTTTCAACTGTTAAACCATCTAAACTAACTATTAAGTTTTAGGTGAATATGGTGGAATGAGTAGGATAAGCTTGATAAATTGAACAAAGGGTTGTTGGATCGGCCCCGATGAATATGGCGCATGCAAGAGTAGTTCCAATTTCAAGTTCAAGAGAGTTTTGAGTTGCGCGGGCAACTGTAATTTCTCTGATGGTGATCAATACCTTTGATCAGTTACACTAACCAACGATATTTACAATAGGCTTAGTTATATTACATGTTCATCATGTTACTTCAAAAGATGTTATTCGGTATTTTTTTAAATCGTACAATAAATAATATAATTAAGAATGAGTAAATTAACCAGGATAGTTGGAATGTAATACAATATACTAAAAATGTGATATTAATATATTTTTATATTCAAGATAAATTCAAATATTTTGGTACTCAAATGGTTTTTGTGCAAACTATATTGTGTCAACAACTGTCAACACAACGCTGTTATAACTGTCACATGTACACGATATTTATTTATCAATAAGGTGTAGAGCCAGTATTAATACGATTCGTAGAGTGTCTGACGCTGATGTTGTTTCATTCTTGTGCCAAAACTCCGTCAATTGCTTCAATGATGATCATCATTCTCTGATTCTGATGCTCCTCATACCAAAATATGCATGGGCGCATTATCACCTAGAAATATGACAGTGTTTGACATCAATATGCTAGTCTTCATCTACTTCATCTTCATCATTGAGTATGCTGAGATATCCGCAGAAATTCGGCCAATGATTTGACTGAAAGGATCGTCTGAATATTACTTTAAAGCCGGGTAAATCATAACGGAACCATCCCCATGCAGACCGAATCTTAGGCTTCTTTTTGGGTTCTTCATACATAAACTCGGTTCTTGTAGGAAATAATATATATGATTATTTATCAGATCCTACTACATTCTTCCAATTATCAAGTGTCCAGGTTTAATGATCATTGCAACATTCCTTTCCATCTCAGCGCTGATTTCTGTTATAAAGGATTTCGCAATCGCAATCCTTCCATGAATGTTAGCTTTGTGGAGCTTCCAGCGTACTTTTTTCGACCAAATAATATGACTGAAGTGAGTGTTGAGTTCTACTGTCACTTTTACTTTGACCGTTCACATCACTCATTTTCACCAAAAGTCTTTTTTTTAAATTGATGGGTAATCACAAAAAATATTCTACTAGCACTTGTAGGATCCATATTCAAACTACAAAACATGGTAATTTTAAGAATAAAAAAATTGGGTCACACACCGAATATATTGTTTTTTTAAAAATATTTCGGACAATATTTTTAAACAGAAACAATTTCCAGCTAGTGATTATGACAATTATTCGTAACAACTGAAAACCGACGACCACAATTGCGCCATGGAAAATCTATCGAGCGGTAAAGTTACAATTGATATTGTAACAAATAATTGCATTCATCAGGTAGCTCGAACTGACCGCAATTCCAGTTAGTCACATAACGAGTGAAGGCGTTCGTTTTGCTTTTCTGTTGGGGTATTTTCTATTTCATGCTAATTCATTAATATTCCTGGTTTGTTTCGTGCATAAAAGAATTTTAACACGGATGATGAATACATTTCTGAAATAGGTTCGGCAATTAGGTTAGAGCTAGTGGAGTTATTTTTTATCAGTGTACAGTGCTTATATGGAAAACGCAATTTAGTTTATAATACTTTATATTATTTTTACATGACTGCCAGCTATTTATGACATTAAAAATATATGATAACATAATATATTTTGAGTCACCACAAATTAAAATGTAGAGGGTATAATGGTTATGTTAAACTTTGTCAATTTTGTTTAGAAAAATTGACAACTTTTCCTCTCTTTTTGGCAACATGTGGATACCGTGTCGAAAGAACGATGTTGCTTTGGCAGCGATCCAATCATCCATTCATCTAGCACGTCAGCCAAGCCATACTTCCCATTTGAGTTTCAACAGTATATCCTTCACAATTCTTACAACCTGTGGTCGAGCGCTGTCATGCAAGAGGATGGCTAAACAATTTGTCATTAAAGTTGCTCAACTGGTGATGGAAAATATCTGCAGTAACAGTTTCATTCGGTTTAGTCATACTGTATTATATGTATATCTATATCTTGTCCACCATATTCACTTAAAACTTAGCAGTTAGATGGTTTAACAGTTGATTACACTGAAAATTCGCATTTTTATCAATATATATCGCTGATGAAAATACTTGGAAGTACCTAAATTGTTTTGGTAGTAAAATTCATAAAGTATAGGGTAATTTGTTTGTTTATTAATCAGATTGAATTATTAGTGATAAACTATAATACTTAAATAATAAAAAAGGGGAAACTTAAATAACTTAAAAGACCTAGAAGACTGATGCCTAATTACAAGAAAACTTAAATCGAGTATATTTGTAACCAAATTCATTCTGAAACCTTGCTGATAGGATTACACTTCAGTATGTGAAATTTCGCCAAATTGTCCGAATTTGTTCCGAATAAATTACTTTTGCGGAAAATACTACCCCTTCAGCCGTATTTTCCAGACCTTACTCCTGCTGATTACTATTTGTTTCAACATAGGAGTCGTGATCTGTCTGACCAGCGATTCATTTTTTATGAAGAAACCAAAAAATAGGTTGCTTCGTGGATAGCCTCAACAGATACATAGTTCATTCGATATGAACTCCGTAAATTGTCTGAAAGATGAGAAAATGTAGCGGCTATCGATGTAAAATACTTTCAATAAAATATATTGTGCCAATTTTTCATAATAAAGCAGATTAAAAAACTGTTTTTAAACTAATTTTTAGGTCTAATACCATAAGCTTAATTTTAAAAATTAAATTGGTATCTAATTTTAGTTCATCCATCAACTAACACAAAAGTGAAAAACAAATTTGGTAACATTGTACGACATACTTTTTCAATTTACTATCTCTTCTTTCCTACTACTACAGCGGTCTAAAGATTTCACTATCTACGGATTTTTTTCGTAACAGTTCATTACGCAATACGAAAACAACTTTAGTGTTGGATTTAGTACTTTCTCTTTGATTTGTTTAGCATAATGGGTTAAAAAAATTATTTGACTCTATGAATATAAAATAAAAATTTGGTGATTTTAAGACATTTTACCTATATTTGTAGTAAAATATCAATGCCAAAAAATTAAGAAATCAATATATGGATATAAGAATAAATATATGCCAGTTCATAAGCTACAAACAATGTTATCGAAACAACACACTGAAATATTAAATCTTACATTTCAGCCAGAATATGTCAACATGAGGAAGTTTACTCTATAACAAAGAAGCTAAGGCATGTGTTCCACAAGGAAGTGTTACACATGTGATATACCACAAAATGGAAACTATCACGATGGCTACATTTGCTAATGATACAGCTATTGTTGTGTCGGAGACAATAGCAAAGAAGATGCATGAAAATTACAGCAAGCAAGTGAATATATAGTTAAATAATTGGGCCCAAATCTGGAAAATAAAAAAATTCGGAAATCGTATAAGCACTAATATCAATAAATAAGATTATAATTCCATATAGCAAACAACGCTAAATATCTCGGAATGAATCTTGATGCAAAACTCCGATGGAAGGAAGAAAGAAAAGGAGGGAACCGGAGTTCAAATATAGGAAAATCTATTGTTTAATTGGAAGAAAGTGTACATAATAAATTGATATTATGCAAGAAAGCAAGTCCTGGCAAGTACTGTAGGTGCACCCAGATACTATAGGGCTGATTACTTACATCGAAACCTTCAGATACCGATTTTCATTCAAGAGAATCGCAAGGATTAATGCATAGACATTATTATATCAGCGGCTGAGATAGGGCCGATGGGTCCTCCTAGATATATACCTAGATCTAGATTATTGTAAAGATAAATTATAGGTTAGTCTTCAACGACTAGTTGTTATGTAATAATGAAATAATAATTATAAATTTAAAAATAAATTGATTAAAAATTATAAACTGAAAATCATAAAGGTGAGTTTCAACTTTTATAGCTTTATTACACAAAGGTTTTCGTGGAAATACTATCTACAACCCTGGCTCAACATGTAGATTTTGCATCGTGGAGTAAAATTCGTTCTTTTTAGACGCGATCCGAGTGTCGATCGAATTTTTGATATCTAAAAAAGCCAGATCGTGTGCTGTTGACCGAAATATGATAATCTGAAGAGGTATTGTTTATAAAATACAGCGGTTGGTTACATGTTAAACGTGCTGTTCAACATCTCTAGGTTAAATTAGAAAAGATGGTAGTCTTCTTTTTAACCCTTTTCCGAAGCATCGGTAGGACATTTCTTACTTAATAACCTCTAATGAGTGCGCTGTTAATGAGCTTAAACTTGCTGGGTTAGTCAACAATCTTCGCCCAGCAACTCCTCTAATTCCGTATCTTGAAACTTCGTTGTTTACGTGGAAATCACCTAGATTGAACCTCTGGAACTATCCACTACACGGTCTAATACTAACACACCCGATATCTTATATGTCTATTGTTATCCTATGTGCTTGAGTTGCAGTTTTTTTGCACTTAATAGTAAAAAAGATTCCTGTAAAGGTGATTGTTGGGCTCAAAACTAATCATCTTTATTCACGTACATGTATATCACACTGTTTCTAATTCACAAATGTAACGATTCTAAATAAATGTTTTGTCTTGATTTTTCTAATTCCCATTGATTGATATTATATTTTGTAAAATTGTTTCAAACAAGCTTATTTTTAAATTGCTATTCCTTGTGTCTTAATTTTTATTTGATTGTTTTGGACTGGAATTTATTTGGACTGGATCTATTGTTTGATGCAGGCTCTAAACCATTCATCTCGGCACTAAGTCTAATAGCTGGTGAAGAACGATCAATTTACAGTCCATGATAGAACATATCGTTTGCAGTCTGCTTTCTGATCAATCACAATTATAAAAAATCAATGACCTAATTTTACATCAATTCTCTGGAGGGGTTGAATCCAACAAATGTGCTAATAGCAAAGTCGCCTTGTAATAGAACGACACATGTGTAGAGCAAGTAAAATATGGTTAGGTTACCTTGCGGAATGCTAGCTTACGTCTGTGTCAGTATCCTTGAATTTAATTCTAAAATACTTACTGATGCGGCATGGCTTCAACTCTAACTCAGTATGTCAACGGCTTGTCGATAGAATCAATCGAATATAAAAATACACTCTATAAAGACAACTACAGATTAAATTAAACAATTAAAAATATATTTAATCTTGCAATTGCTTGTTTTGAAAAGTTAACCTTTCGGCCTTTAAATTCCATTCAATTAATCAGGATGACATCATCGTTATGGTAATCACGTAGAGTGCAGGTGTGGCGCGTAAAACGCCAAAACAATTTCAAAAAGCCGAATTTTTGCCATTGTGTCCCGCTTTGTGACCTCTGTCGAAAGAAGAATAAACATTCAACGTGTGCTTTGCTGACCAATAATTTGTGCGTGGTATACAAATGTCGAGAATCCCGTTAATAAAGAAACCGTAAACAACCTGATGATTTTATTAGTGTAATAATGTTTTCATACCTTCTTGTATTGTTCGATACTTTGGTATTTTTTAAGTAATTACTGTTGATATTAAAGAAAAATACAGGATAAGTTATGCAACTTTATCGCATACATTTCCATTTAATTTATTTCTTATGTAATAATTAAATATTTAAATGATATGGGAATACATTTAGTACTTGTGTAATTTGTAAAACATGCATATGCACAAGAAAATGAAAATCTCACCAAGGGGATTCTTAAATAAAAATAAATTAGTTCATTATTCATATAAGAAGGTTTTTCAACAAGAAATATTTGAAGACGACAATTGGAAGATAGTTGAAAATCGAAAAGTTATTGGATAATTTTAAAAGAAGTGTATATTCTTTCGACATGAAATTCCAGCACTTGCAAGAAATTGTCAATAATAGGGGCAATATTTTTAACGACATATTTTTAAAGATTTAAATAAAAAATGTATATAAAGAGATAATAGCTACAAATATTAGAATTTAGAGAAAAGCTCTCACTTTATGGAAAAGTATAATACAATCAGAGAAGTATATTTTATATACGAATTGATTTTTTTAGTGGCGTTTATTGAGATCAAGGTAGTTCGTTGACTGTGGTTTAAAATGGATAAAATACAAGCGAATACCGAATATCGTTGAGTGCGTTGGTCAGCTATTGATTTTCTGTTATTTTACTTTCATATATAATGTGGTGAACTCGTTGGAATTAAAAAAATCAAGATAATAAACTTTATGGCTCAACTGACATTTGGTATTTAAATTGTTTTAGAAATTTACTGGATATATTATTAACATTATATATGACAGCTTAATCGATAAAATAATAAGTGCATTTAGTCCTAATGATTTTAAAAACTGAGTGAAATAACGAGGTAATGTATAGGTAAAAGTATTAAATAGAAACAAGAAAAGAAACTGAAATCTTTTTAAATACTCTAACAATTACAATAAATAATTGATATCAAATAATATTACTTACTGCCATCAGAAGAGTATATGATTCTCTCATAGCACCGAGACAGCCAATGAAAGCGACAATTGTGACAATTGCTCCACCACATATCATTGCTATGGCCATTTTTACCAAGTCACTTTCAGCTATTCTGTTGAAATCTGCCATTTCGGTTAAAATAAGGGCCCCAGCTATGATGATTCCTATACCGGATAGCTGAAAATAAAAATAAATAAATATGTTATACATTTGTTATAAGTAAATTTAAAATATTTTTTTATAGTTATTTCTAAATATTATATGATTATATATTGAAATATTGATGCTCGAAGAGATGTTATATAATTTATAAGGAAAAATATAAAAAAATATTGAACAAAAGATTTGAGCTTTGAAGAGATAGTTAGATTTTGTCTTTGTTAAACAATGTTAATGTGTTAACGTACAAATGTTGAACCCTATGGTTTGTTCTGATGACCAAATAAAAGGATACCTTTTTAATAAACTTCATCATTCGCTTTTCTAAATTGAGTGTGCATTAAATTATGATGAACCAACTAACAAAAAATTATATGCCGTTAATTAAATGAGTAATAATTATATATGAAAGTTAACATCATCCCTAAATAGATATTATTTTATCACTTCATGAATATCTGCGACCACGTTTGTTATTCTTCAATATATTAAAAATGTTAGAGGGGGAGGTTAGCTGTATTTATTATATACATTGAAACAAAACATTGGTGTAATTATTATTCATTTTTACGTGGATTCATAAAACCAATCATTCACGAAAATGTGGATTGTTTCTTCAGATATCTGTTCTTTTTAAAAATGATACTATTGATGTTTTCAGTACACAAATCATATGGTATCAAGATTATGAGTTTTTTATATGATTCTTCTCATGTTAAATTAGCAATTTTGCTACTGAATAGCCAGAATACAAAAAAGAACGATATGCCTTACAAATTTATAGATATTGTATTACATTTCCGGATTTTATAAATTTGTAATGATGCCAATCTTCTCATACTAATTCGGGATTAGTAATCATATACCATAAAAGCACGTATAATCAGTTGAAAAGGAGGTATTATATATTGTTTAGAGTAGGACACGTCATCTTTCAAACTATCGCAATAAACTGATCTTTCAACCTTCAGATAATTTGTGTGCAGTGTCAAATCGTTGGTAACTCTTATTTAATTTGTCCAATTAATACTGCTGACAGACTTCGTCGTGAATCAGATCAATATCCGGAGATTGGATACCATGTGACAATAGAGCTTGTGGACAATTGAACTTTTGTAGAGAGTAATTAATTCTTTTTATAAAATATGCTTTTCCTGTTGGTTTTTGATATTAGCGAAATTACTTGGTATTGTTTTTGAAGACTTGTTTTGAAACTATTGGGTTAAACTAAATAATAAATAACATAAATTATTTGCGTATTTTAACTAGAATATATTTTACTTAATTTATTACTATGTACGTTGAAAAAACAATATAACAACATCCGTATGGAGGATACGTTGTAATTACTGCATTACATTTATTTCAATTCAATGAAAATTCTGTGGAATTTTAAATGATTTTCATGGCAGCTTTGATGTGGGACTGAACATGAACAATGTAATAGTAAAAAAAAATGACTGGAAGGTTATTAGAACCGAAAAAAAAGACAATGGTAGATTTTATACGGAAAACAATGTTTGTCTTGATTGATTGTGGCTGACAATGAGATATTGTGATTATAATTAAATGCTTTTAACCCGAGCTGAGAACAGTTATCTATGTTATATTCATATTAACATATAACAGTATTTTTAAAGAATAGATTCGTATATCATATATCAAAGAAGTGAATGATGATCTTAGAGTTGCGTTGGTTGTTATTAATTCAACAATAATTTAATTTAGTAATATGTGAACAAATTAATTTATGATAAGATTTAACATATATCAAGATCATAACCTTGAAATATTAATTTTATAGTATTATATATACTTTTTAAATTGTCTTCGAACATAATAACATTACTAACGGGGATTTTTTAATTTGAACAAATCTGTCGTTGTTGAGAATTGATTACTTTTAGAAGTATATGGTGCTGATTTAAGAGTGAGAAGTTATTGCGGTTGTTAAAGCCACCGGTGTAGATATAGCGAATTTAACGTCTAAAACAAGGCACATAGATTTTGAAAGTGTATAGAGAATTGAAAGTTCATGTCTAAAAAATCCGTAATAAGTTGTAATTTATGAGTTTTCATTAAGAAATCCTGATCAGAAATGGGAACTAATTATTTGATAACGTGTCAAAGTTTGTTTAAGAAATGTTTAAATGCTATCCGACACGTCTTATTCGTCGGACATTGCTCCTTCTGATTTTTATTTAGTTCGAACGGAAGCACATCATATCTAAAAACTGCTCATATACCAGGTGTGTCGGCAATTACATTCTAGTTTCTGTAATATATTTCCAGTCGTAAGTATGTAATGTTTTTGTTTCACATATATGGCAAAATTAGATTACGATTTACAATTTTTCGAAAATGTCAAGTTTTGTGCCTGAAAACATGTATTTGCGGCATGCATTACTTCTTATGTTTCATCAAAATAAAAAATTCACTGAAAGTCATCGTTTTCGCGTAGATACTTATGAGTATGCTTCAGCGATAAGAATATGAGAAAAGTATGTGGGGAGTAGTTGTAATTTGTGAGCGATTACATGGAAATGATTACAGCGATGGAAAAAATCCAAAAGATGGCAAATTAGATGCTACATGAATTGGTTGACAAAAAATCGAAAAGTCGTCAGTCAACTACTTTTTCAAATGTATGAAAGGAAGTCACTATCACCTGGCGAAGTGAACTCATGGACTGTAAGGCAGAATCGCTTTGGTCGTTCTATGCCTGTTGGAACTAGGTTGGTGTCGTATATTATAAACTGTTAAAACCTGAAGAAACGGTTAATTCTGAGAAAACAAATGATTAACTTGTATTATGAATTGATCGAAACTCAATACTCTTAAAGATATGTCAAGGTGATTTTGCAGCATGACAACGCTCTGTGAAGCGCTTATACAGCAAAGCTAATCAAAGAACTCTTGATATCACTTGAATGGAAAGCTCCATCCACTTCTTTATTTATACTCTTCAAACCTGTCTCCATCCGATTATTTTTCACATCGATAGCGTACCCATTTGAAATTGATTGATTGATTTAGCTGAAAGACGAAACAGTTCTTTTTGAATAAAATCCATAAATTGTCTGAGAGATTGGCAAACTGTAAAGAACCAAATGGTCTAGACCAAATGGCCATGACTTCCAATTATAAAACATAACTCTGATGTTGTAAGTGTATGCCACCAGAAAGATGATAAAATATAGTAAGTTATTGTTCAAGAATATTTTTAATAAAATATAAGGCTCTGTTCTCTCATAATACATTATTATATAAAATAGACCAACCTTATCAATGTATTTTATTTAAAATTTAAAGTAATTTTTCTATTTTATTTTCTATATACTTTTTAGCTTCTTTTTCACAGGTGTTCGATCAGGTTATGGACCACAGTCCGGAACAACTGGTAATAATAAGGAGTAACATCTACTAAATAAGGCGGATGGGATAACAAGCGAAATTCTCAAAGTACCTCCAAAGTTTCCTTGACTACTTTCAACTACTTTAACATGCGGTCTAATGTTGTTTTGAAACATCATTGTCATTGTCATGACTTTTGGCATATTGAGTGTGTTTTAGCTTCAGTGTTCAGATCAATTGCATAATTCTTGTTGGTATGTTTCCCAGTGATGATTTTGTTAGATTGAAGCAGCCAATAGTTATATAACTCTGAGTAGATATCATTAAATACATGCATGATGTTAGTTGCTGTTATCATATCACGATATTATTCTATGCAAAACATTTTATTGGACGCTTTTTTGCTTGAGTTCAATGGAATTCAATTTCCTTATCTCTATCCCATGACCTTGACATGACATGGGTCGTTTGTTTAGTCGTTCACGCTAGCTCCATTGTGGTTGCATATATATTTTAGTCTAATAATTTAAGACAGTATCTTCATACTTTTGGTTTTCCCCTTAATGACAAATTTGTCATCTTTTTTAGGAGGAAATATTGATGCCTTAAATTGTACTTTTTATTCCCTTTGTACATTTCTGAAGAATATTAAACAACAAATTTTTAAATTTCTACCAATGCAAATCTTAAACAAGAAACGAAAAGTGGTTGAAATATATATTTTTTTTAAATTCTTATTAGTAAACCAGTTTGATAATATCCTAATAGCAAACCAGTAATTCGTACATTTAAAACATAATAAGTATTAAATTTCAATTTTAAGTTCTTACGTTAAGAGACCTTTCTAATTTCTGTTTGTTAGAGTTATAATTAAACTTGAAATGTAATATTCAATGGTATTCATGTAATGCATTCTTTCAAAAATAGGCGCGGTTCAAAACTAAAAAAGAAAACTACTGCCATGCCCAATTTATTGTAATTACATTCACTACTTAATCTGGATTAGTGCAATAGTTGCAAGAGAACTACTGTTATTATATAATCTGCAAAAATATAAATCTTCAAGAATTAGAACAATTCAATATTTAATATTAACTATATTAAGATCTATTTATAAAAAGAGAAATGTCAGTATATAAAGTCTGATGTATAAAGATCAAACAATTGTTAAAGCTAGATCATGATAAGGATATACTAATTGACTCTTATTCAATCAGAGCTTTTTGAATTTATATAAAATAATCTTAATAAAGAAATTGGTTATTTTTAGCTAGGTATTTAGCCTGTTTCACATTCTATATGTTAATATTGGTTAAATATTAAAATATATATTTAGTTTATCAAATTATTTTTTCTTGTATCTCTTGATTAGATTGTGGGACAAATTTAAAAATAGTTCTGAAGGATATATTCATAATTAATTATAATAAAGTTCGTGGTTGATAATTATAATTATTCTTGATGTAGTTTAATGCATGAATATAAAGAATAATTAATCATTTATTGTTGTTTCCATTGATTAATATTAATTTTCTTATGTTTAAAGAAGCAGGTATTTTTATTTAGGAAAAAATATTCAAATATATTTACCAAAAATGCATATGATTAAGGAATATAACATATAACTATCATTATTAAACCTCTAATAAAAAGAAAATAATAGAAATTATATTAATTAATAATTAATTTCCACATCATATTTAATATTTTTATTACAATTAATTTTAATTTAAAATTAAATACTTACCGTTAAAAATATATTGAATATAAAGAGCACAGTTTTCATCATCTGAATTCCAACCCCCATTTTGCTGCTTCACTATTAAACAACAAACAATAAAAAATGGCACTACGTCACCGCCGACTTGTCGAAACCGATATAGAAAATAATCTCTTTAATATTTAAAGACCTAAACGGTTACAGTGTTGACGCTGATATTCTTCTGCTGACCTCTTTCGGTACCACCACGAAAACTGTTGATCCTTGTGCAAGGACAGACCGTCAAATGAGTACGATCGACTAGCAAGTCAGCTTTTCGCTGAAACCTTTATTAACTTTGAAAATTAACTAATGATTTTCATTGGTGGGGAACGCTATTTTACTCACATACACGACGTAAGGTGTGCGACGTACTTAAATGGTAGATTGAGTCACTTCAAATTATTGTTTCAGAAAAGAAGAATTGTGAATCATATTGTTTTTCGCTGGAGCAATGTATGACGGTTGTCAAGAGGCTGTTCTATGCGGTTGATAAACAAATTTTTCGCAGGTGTTCTTTGTGCTTTATTCTAGTTTCAAAATTATGGACTAACAATGTTTCGAACCAATATAGCAATGATATTGTTTTAAGGCTTGCGACTAAGTATTAGTCAGCTTCGGGGATTAAAAAAGATGCCCGAATTACTCACTGTCATTGTATTGTTTTTTTTAAATTCAATGGAATTTCAAATCAGTGAACACTTTTTGTAATAAATATGTATGTAAATAATTACTATTTTTACCAATATTAAAATGTTGCCATTTTTGTTGATTTAATTTGCTCATTAGAATGTCTGTATATGAAACTCCAACTTTTATTAGTAAAGATGCTTAATTAAAATGTATATTATGAAAATGAACTTGGACACAATACCTTTGTTAATATTTGTTTCAGTTTTTCTGTTGTTTGACTTGGTTACAAAAGTAACGTGCTTTGATTGTTTTTCAAAGGTCTTGATGTACATATGAATGTACATACAAAAATTGATTATAATGTATACGTAAAAATATCAGTGGAAAATGTTCAGGAATAATACTGAAGAACCTATGGAAGCTAAACCTATTAAAATCATTGTTTATGATAGAGGTACTTTCTGCACTGAAATAGGATTTGATTCACAGTTTTAGAGCGCATTCTGCGAAGACGGACACCCATGGGATATTCTGTGTGCTCAAGAGGGTGTCCAAGTAGGTAGATTACTCTCTTTTAGAGATATCGAATGCTTTAGCTGTTAAAGTAATATTATTGTGGGAAATTAGATTTTTTTTTGCTTTTCGTTCATGAAAGCGAATCAGTTTATATTATTTTAACTGTTTGGAGATTAGGGAATAGTGAAAAATACGATGGAACTAAGTTAGGGAAATAGGGCGGATAATAAATGATTTGAGTTTTTTTTATAAAAAAGTTGCAAAGTACCAAATATTACCCTTACTCCTCATGTTTTACTATTATAGTTTATATATCATACGATATCTTATGTGAAAATATTCCACGTTTTTTACATTTAAATATGGTCAACATTGAGAAGAACACATTTTAGCAATAGTTAAAGTAGCAGTATTATACGGTTATAGTAATTTTGGTTCCTAGAGGTAAAGAAAATAGTAATTTCGATTTATTTGGTAAGATCTGAAAGTAAAAACGAATGAAGTAAAATTTCTCATTTAAAATCGTACGGTATCATATAGTAATAAAACATCATTTGGGTTTATCAATGATGCATGCTTTCGGCTAGTTTTTCATGAATTTTGTCAATTTCGGCCTGACTAATTTCCATTTTCAAGTTTTTCTTTACGTACCACGTCCACCAAATTGTTATTAATTGTTTCACGGATAAATATTTCATAGGCTTTTTATATGTGATGAAATATATATTTACTACCAATTCCAAAAACTTTGGATAATACGAAAAGTATGGAGAGTCAAACATACTGGTATAATATGTAAAAAAATACTATAAAAATGATGAGAGTTGACTTGAGTTGAGTTTACATAATCTTTTTACCTCTTAGTCAAATCATTAATTATTAGATATTAAATAATTATTTAGAAATTGATTCCATTTATAAGCATTGCCGATAAAGCACATCACTACTAAATAGGACAGCTGGTTTGACAATGAATAGTAAAATGTGACCCTTTGTCTGCCTTATTACCATTTTTGACCGCTAAAGAGATGAGAATGCAATTGAATTAGGATGTTTTGGTCCTAGCTTTGTTTTGGTCTGTTTTTAGTCACGTGTTTTGGATATTGAAGTCTGAAAAGAAAGCACCAACATTTTCACTATCGTAAAATGTTATTAATTTCAGAATGTTGAGAAACAGGTTCTATGATGATTAAGATTGAAAAACTTTATGATGTTCTATGTATTTATGATACTTGAACTTAAGAAACGTTCAACATTTTTTCATACATCTAATGTATTATATTTATACGTATAAATTAACGTAACTTAAATTAAATAAAATATATCGAATCGAAAGTCTATTTAAAATTAAAAATTTTGTTATTCATTTAAAAAGAAATGTGTTTATAGTTAACAAACAAATATTTTGTGTTGTAGGTAATTTATTTTCTGCGACCTAATATTATAGAACTTTCACTAACTGTTTCGTTCTTTATGTTCTACTGCTTGGGTTTGAGTAGATTTTTTAATATAAATAAAACTTTTAGATGTTTATTAATTTAGTATATTTAGATTTCTTAAGTTATAAGTTCCGCATACATGCTGTGTTCAAATACATCTGGGAGCAAAGCGCTTGAATTCTTTTTTGTATTTTAAGCTTGTTTCTACTTTTTACAGGTATTATAAATAAATACTGTATATATTGTATTCATTATAAAATTTCACATAATAAATTTTTAATTATATATTTAACTAATATGCATAGATACTATATTTTAAGCCTAATACTAAAAAAAATCCATTGTTACAAGTTGTTTCATCAACGGAGACTGTTGAAATTAGGATTAGGATTTAGATCAAAACTTGGAAACCTGTATAAACACTATTCAGGTATTCAGAAGAGTATGAAAGGCAAACTGGTGTTCGAAAGTACAGGCGATCCAGATGAGATAACGACCACATAGTAGTTTTGAACACATTTTTTAATAGTATCTTTTATAGGGAGATGTCATATCATGTGATATTGTCCTGGTTCTTCAAGAAAACGATGTCTTTATGTTAGACTAAAGGATGTAATGAGTGATTTTTTTAAACGTAGGATATCTAGACATAAACATTGATCTATACTAAGCTAAGCTGAATGTTCGAAATGAGTTTTCATTAAATAAGTTTTACAATTCGTTGTTTTCGTAATTTGTTGGTCTTCCTAATTGTTTTTTTCAAAAACCATCGCTTTTAAATCTTTGAACAACAATTGGTTAAATTTATGCAGGCACCTAATAATTTGAGTTGTTTCGCATATTAAGAAAACAGAACTCAATATTTGTTTTCTTATTTTTTTGTTATTAGATTACTGAGATGTGACAACATTATATTATGGCTATGTAATGATAAGAAGTTTATTATCAGAATTAAGAAAGGTTATTCGTTTTTAAATGTTAACGTAATATGCCCTACATAATAAATAAATAAATTAATTCATTTACTTCTGATTCTCCTTTCGGCATATTAAATTTAAAAACTGGGTCGCCTCCGTGGAATACGGGAGTGATTATAATAATTGCCTATTTAAGTCAGCTTTCCAGTGAATGAACTTTCAACTTTCAACCAGTCTAATTTTAACTAACAGTAAAGTTAGATTTGTTTCTCGTAAATTAAATAGACGTTTTATTAAAATACTAAATCAGATTCGTTTTTGAATTATTATATATTTGTGTATATAACTGCAGAAAATCAAAATGACAAAGGTAGGATGAATCAGTTATATTTATTGGCGAAAATGAGAAGTATTAATGTAAAAAACTGTTAAATTCGATAGTTTTGACATTTTTAGTTTTGGCTTCAACGATTTAGAACTGGCAATTTTGTTGTCTAGGAGAAAGAACGCCTTGGAAGGCCAAAAGAGTTTATTGTTAATTAATTAAGTCCTATCGAACGAAGGCCCAGGCCAAACTCTCAAAAAACTTTCAGCAGTTGATAAATTAGAATATTTCCAGATATTTATATGCCATGGGTATAATCCAAAAAGAGGGAAAATATTTAAAGTTGCTCTGCAGACAATAAAAGAAGAATTTTCTGTAGCGTGGTTACTGTAGGTGGAAAGTAGATTTATCACAATAATTTCAAATTTAAGATGCCATGGGTTAGTTCAGAAAAAAGGCAATTATTGAATCCGAAGCGTACTATTCATGGTCATAAAGTCTTGATGCGTATATTAGTCAGCAAGATATGGTGTATTAGGAACTGCTGAAACCAAATGAAACTGTTATTGTAGATGTATACCAACTTCCACTGGCCAAATTTAACGACTCTTTGTTGCAAGGAAGGCCAGCAATAGCGTGTAATAGACGCAAAGCTATCATCTTGCATGAAAACCCTTGGTCACGTGCTGGGAAGGATACGTTGCTGAGGTTCGAATGATTGATAATTTATTTTTATTAATTACATCTTATTCAATATGCTTAGTACAATTTTTAATTTACAAATTAATGTATTACTACTGTGCTGTTGTACTTGCATTAAAATACAAGCAAGACGTGCACGGAATTAATACACCAGTATATATTTCCCAAATTAGAAAAAAACTAATCTACTTTAGGGAAAATAACGCTCAGGAGCTGTCAAAAAGTTTAAAGACGCCAATTTTAATTTGAAGCAGGTCAAATATGTTATTAAAAGTAGTTTCCAAAGTTTAAGAACAATAATTACGATATCCAAGATTGAAAAAAATGTAGCGAATAATAGAAAGTTAAATTAAAATTAATACGTTTTGGACTTTTTTTTAGTCGAACATTAATACTTAACATAATTAATTATTTCGATTCACAATGCCTAAGAGATATATTAAAATAAGTTCCAAATCGAGTGGATTGATGGATAACTTTAATATGAACCATTTGTGGTATATGTATGATACAGAAGTTGACATAAGTAGTGCAATCAATACAAATCAAACAGAAAGCTTTGCATTTCGCAATGGAGAATTAATTTTTGATTAAAAGGGGATCCAATTAATTTGTACTCCCAATAATTAGTAATCTCAGTTACAATATATTTTCTTTTATTTAATTTTTCCAATAAGTTTAATAGAGATTAAATATTGCAACATATTCTCTAAACTAAGCGAGATCTCAGATTTTAGATAGCTTTGACATTTTTTTTTATTTCCTTAATTTAAGTATCAATTACACAACAAAAACAAAACGCTAGTTTATACGCAAATTGTACTGCGCAATCTGTAGCCATTTATCCCGTCCAGTTCTGCTGCCGAGCGGTAAACGATGCATAGAAATTGAAATTATGCGCATTCAAGGTTTTTCGTGTGTTTTATTACTTGTTTGTGATGTACACATCGACTAACACCTGAAAAACCCAGCTATGTAGAGGTGTGGCCTCTCAGATTTACTGATGAAGAAAGAAATTTATTTGAAAATTCATCAAGAAGATTCTTTTAACCAATTATGCAAGTCTTATAAAACTGATATAAATATGCACTACAAAATTATGACCGCAACTTTTTGTTTTCATAAAATAACTAATAACATAATATTAAATAATTGCGTTAAATTATTTTTTAAATTAATTATGTTGACAGAAATGTGTTAAATATTAATTAATAAGTTAAACTATTTTTTATAAATAATACTAAATAATTAATTAGTTAAATGGTAATTTAAATCTTTACCATTTGTGGTGCGCATGAGTATTTAGCATAAGAAGTCGCAGTAATTCTACGTCACAAAATATAACACCAACAAATTAAACATGACATGTAAATTTATAACAAAAAAATGTTTAGCTCATACCAACGTTTTCCATAATTATAATATATTTTCATCAAATCTATTTACAGCTTTTGAGTTTAATTGTTATCGATATTAATGGGCGTTTAATTTTTATACATTGTAATTAGACTTTATAAAATGTTATAATTAGAAAAGGAGTTTAATTTAAAAGACGATGCCATTAAGATGAATAAATGTTAGTTCAATTATAATTTTTTGCAACTTTTCTGGAAACATTTGTTAGAAAAAGCTAAAATATAAACATATAGATTGTTGGCTTGATTGGCGCAGTTGTTACGGCTATAGGACAGTCTACTGTTGCGATAGCCGCGGGTTCGAATCCTGCTGCTGCATAGTTGTAAATTTATGTTTATAATTGTTTATAATTGTGATTGTGCAAAAGGCAAGAGTGTAAAGGCAAATGATCCCAGTCGCATTACTAAACAGGCTGGGTAAAGAATGGGTAAACCGGATATGTCTTCTGGGATGATTTCTAAGTTGGGTCTTAGTTATAATTTCTAAGGATCCGCGCCTATGTTAAATAGTAAGTCCAATCCACATAAACCCTAGTTTATAAAAAAGGAGGCTCTAAATTATAACAAAAAATGTATTTATACATAGTCGAAAAGAAATGTTAAATAATACTGATAAACTGAACTCTTCAATTCATATATCTCAGTAAGATAATGAACCATAATAGAAAGTAAAGCAGTTGTACCCCAAGGCGGTGTATTGAGGTATCATTATTTACCCTCTTTAGACTTCAAACAGCAACGTTCTTCAACGAACAAAACTCCGTTGGAATGAAAATATCATAAAGGAAAACGCTCAAATGTATTGTTATTGATGTATTGGTTAATTGGAAAAAATCTCCGTGTATAATGAGATGCTGTTGTACAAACAAGTTTTAAACCCGCATGAAGATACCTTCAGTCTCATGTTAATACGGAAGTATTGCAAATTTTAGATAATACTGGAAAGGGATGTATAACGTGTAACTTTTAACGTATAACGTATAACGTATAACGTATAACGTTTAACGTATAACGTATAACGTATAACGTATAACGTATAACGAATAACGTATAACGTATAACGTATCACGTATGACGTATAACGTATAACGTATAACGTATAACGTATAACGTATAACGTATGTAATAATGTATAATGTAATTATCATGTATAATATTATACCTAATGCTCTACTGATAAATATAAATGATAGATGATAAAAAGTGCGATGTCTCGTGAATACGACAGGTAAAGACTTTTTAGCGAAATGCTTTCAATATGTCTCATCCATCTAAATACAATGCATAAATTCTGTGTTCTTACATGGTGACAGTTTTTTTTGCATACATAATAATAAAAATTAACCCCTATTGGATCATTCAATATAATAATAAATATTTTTTATATTCAAAATAAAATTTCCGAAATTTCTTAAATTAGCAGATAATGTATTTTAATGACGTCAATAGTAATATTTCCATACGGTTTTAGTAGTTTTTATCATACCAATCTACGTAGAACATGGAGTTTATGACTGTATTGTGTGACAATATCGAGTAACAATACTCGGTCACATGTTGCAAGAGTTGTGACGGATACATTTTGCAGCGGGAATGCAAATTTCTGCTGGACCCAGCGTACTTATCAACCAATCTCATTATAAATTGTTTCATTTGTTCAAGTTGGTTCACGGTTTGGAATTGCTCAAGAAATGTAAAAAGGGATGGATGATTGAATTGTTACTAAACAAATTTCTTTCGACAGGGTATCTCCATTTTATTAGGAAGGCAGTAAAAAGATGTAGAAAGTAAAGGAGAATATTTTGATTAATATAAATTTTATGCCCTTTTTAAACCAAAAATTATTAAAATAATTATCAAAACACATGCAAGTACCTAATAATTAAACTTCATTATTCTTCAGGATTTAAGAAATAAGATATTTTAATTAAAAAAAAAACACTTACTCACCTTTAACTTTTTTAATTCAATAAGATATCTGCTATTAAGTGACTCAACAGATGATGCACGCTTACACATTTTACCTTCATATTGATGGATACAAGTAACCTGATTTGTCAAGGGCAAGTTATTAAATTACTTAGGTATTTTCATGCAGAGAACATATTAAATGGTTTAGTGTAGTTTAAATCGTTGTAATAAAATACACGTATAAAAATTGCATAAAAGTAACCAATAACATTAAAATTTAAAACATGAAATAGAACATTGACTAAATTGAAGTGTGGAATTTATATTTAGAAGGTCACAAGAACATGTTTACTATTTATTCTCAGAGATAATTGTTAATAACAATTGCAAGAATTGATTTACCACTTCCCTTTCATGCTAATGAATGTGACTAATACTAACGCGTTATAAATATATTAAAATTTTTAGAAATCGCCTGTAATGTTACCCATAGAACTACTATAGTTATCATTGAGAATTTATCTGAATTAGAAATATATGAATCAGACTAATGAATGGTACAGATTGACCGGAAATCTAATTCATTCCATACCTACTAAATTTATAGAATAGACATCACTATTGGCTATAATATGTGGTATAGTTGCTTCTGTATTTTACGTACATTTCTTAAGTTTTAAAATATTTTGTCATTGGACTTTTCGATAATTGGATAGCTATTGGCAGCGGCTTGCCAATCACGTTAAAAAAGTCTGCGTTAGATATATAGAAAAAACTACAAAATAAATTTTTTAATTAGGCCCTGGGATACATTTTGTAAGAGGACAATCAAAGAAAAGAATGTGTTAGCATTATATTGCAAGAATATTTATATGTTATATATGTAAATTCTTCATCTATTTGTTCTCTCTATTTCAATGTAATTGATATTTCATTGAATATTGATTATTAAAAAGTGTACTATTAATATAGTACATATTACTATATAAATCACCCTTTGGTTAAGAAAGGACATTATCAGATTGCTAGTTGAGAACAAACTTGTCTTACCAATTTTAAAGAATATTTAAATATTAATATTAAATATAATACAAAATATAATTAGATCACACTGTTTTTTTTCAGCTGTTAAAACCTGCATTCAAGTATTATGAACTAAAGCCGATGCTTTTTTTTGCGATATAAGGAATAATGTTAGGATTATAATGTGAAATCATAAAAAGATTGTTATTCAATATCTATAATTATTAAATGTTATATATAAGATATAATAATTAAACAGAAAGATGTTTGAATCAAATAATACAGTCATAATTAACATTATTTTGATACGGAATTATTTTTAATTAAAATATTTTTAATTATTAAGTGTTTTTTTAAGCATTTTATTAAGCATTTTTTTGATCAGTGCTATTATTTGGTGAAAATGCGAAGTGGTGAAGAAATTAAACGATGTATTATTACAAAAAAATCGAACAATAGACGCAAAATAATCCTCTTGCACGGCAACGCTTGGTTATATATGGTATTTCGAGAGTTGTAAACGATACACTGTTGCAGCCAGAATGGAAAGTTCTGTCTCATTCATCGTACTCACCAGATCTAGATTTTTTCAGATTGATGTAGCATGTCTTGGCTGGCAGAGGGTTTGGAAATGAGGAAGAAGTGCGAAACTGGCGCTGCCAACATTGTTCTTTCAATAGATGGCAAAAAATTAAGAAAATGATGGAACATATTATGCCAATTTTTCACAATAAATATCTTCTTAAAGGGAAATTTTATCAGATTATATGTAATTACTACATAAATAACACAAAAAGGTCACCTTGTACATTTTAGAAGTACTACTTTACTATTAAAAAATCATTAGAAATGTAAATAATTAAAAATATGACAATTAAACATGATAACTTTCATAGTATTATATTAGCTTAGTCATTACTAGCTATAATATCGATATTGCAATAGGTTAAAACATTTATGTAATATAACTTATATGTAATATTAATAAATAACAAAGAAATATTTAACCACATTCTCGATTTAGTAATAAAATGAGATAATATGCTTTTATTGCTTTACTTTTGAAGAAAAGTAATATTTATATAATACCTGTTTGGCGCCATATATAGATATATGAATTTAAAAGAAATAAAAATTTTAATGAAAAGGAAAATGGAAACCAGTCGAATTGAACCAAATTTATTGGTGTCATGGTTAGTTGACTATACAAAAACATTTTCTTTTAACAATACAACGGTCTAGAGTAAAAGCCGAAGGAGGTTACCGTGAAAACTCACTCAGATTTGTTTTCATTTTTGAACAAATAACTTAATTTACATTACAATACCCTTTTTTAAATAAAGAATACAATAAATTTATTGTTAATTTAGTTATTTATTAGATCATATAGTGCTGTTAAAATATGTTGCTTGCTGAAATTTTTAGTTTTTATACGAAACCTTAGTGGTCTTTGTTATTATATGTTTCTAGACAAATCTTGTAGTTTTGATTTATTTATCAGGTGGTGTTTTAGTAGATTATGTTAGTTAAATAAATGAGTTACTGCATTTATCACATGAGTTGTAATCTTTGGCTGATGGGATGTTCGAATCCCATTTTAGTTGTTTTTGTTCAAAAAATCATTAAGAACTTCAAGAGTAAATTTTGTTCTTTTATGTTACTGATAGTAGCAGTATGCTGTCGCTGTCGAGAATTACAATGGCAGATGAACTATTCGTCGTCAATACTAGGAACATTTGGTTATTTGTTCTATATTATATGGGAATGCAACGCTCAGATTATAGCGCTATCATTAGCGAATATTCGATTTGTTCAATAAATTTTTTTTAGATAATATATATATATATATATATATAATCAGCAATTCATTTATATTTCCTATTAAATTAGAATTTTTTTCTTGATAGATGCTGAAGGTTTTTGCTTCAATACATTTTTGGAAAATATTCTAAATAATAATATAAAATGTTTCTTATAGATATCATTTTTAATTTCTTTTAGTGGGATATTCTCGAATCTAAAGAGTATTTTTTATATTTTTTGTGTATTACTAAAGCTTGTATTTATACAATTTTTAAGGACAACATTTAGAAAAAAATCGAAGTTAAATTAACAGAATGGGTTAAATTAAACAATAGATGAAAATAGGCATGGCTACTCAAAGTGTATGCAACTTTGGTAAACTGAAAAAGTTTGAAGATGCGAAACTGCAAAAGTTATTGTACGAAGACCCAACCCAAACTCAAATACAGTTGGCAGAAGTACTAAATGTGACCCAAGAAGCTTTTATTGCTTTATTTTTGAGGAAAAATAATATTTATATAATACCTGTTTAGTGCCATATATAGATATATGAATTTAAAAGAAATAAAAATTTTAATGAAAAAGTAAATGGAAACCACTCGAATTGAACCAAACTTATTGGTGTCTTAGTGATTACCGACCAATTACGAACAATTGGGAAAATCCAAAATATAGGTGCCACGTCACTTGAAAGACAAATGGAAAATCGAACAATTGTCTTTGAAATGCTGCTTCAAAGGTTTGATCGGAACTGATGTCTGCATCGATAGTAACGGATGATGAAGTTGATTTATTTTGTAAACCTTAAGCTCCAAAAATTATGGTTAACTATATTGGGCGATATCACCTGGCAAAGCCGGCCGATCGACTCCAAGGCCAAATCGTTTTGATCGCAAGACAATACTCGGTGTTTGGTGGGACGAGAGTTAAGTGGCGTATTACGAAACCTGGTGAAACAGTGGATATTGATCGCTGCCGACAACTAATGATTAATTTGAACTACTGTTCGAATAACAGCCAGGATACGTTCGAAGACACGGTAAAGTGATTTAACAGCAGAAGAATGCACCGTCTCATAAAACAAAACCGGCCAAAGAAGGGTCAAAATCACATGGATGGGACATATAATAGCACCCGCCGTACTTTCCAGACCTTGCCTAGCCACGCGCTTGCAGAGCAGCACTTCTCCAATTTGGAAGAGTTAGAAAATATCTGGATGGATGGTTTTGCTCAAAGGACAAACAGTTTTTTTGGAATGCCATCTATAAATTGCCTGAAAGATTGGCAAGATGTATAGAATCATACTTTGAATAAATACATTTTTCTATTTTCTTGAAAATTATATATTTTTTCCAAAAAAAAACGGTAATGACTTTCCGGCACACCAGGTATATTCTTCAAACAACTATTTATAGACAAATTTTGACTTTTTCAATAAATTTTACAATTGAGAAAAGGAATTTTAAATTCTATTAAGTTCCAAATCGAACGAATTGTTTTATTAAATAGTAATTCTATTGTTTAATTGAGAATTATTTCATTATTCCTTATGAATATGAATTACTTCTGTTTGGTACATGCGGTAAACATTTTGTTCTGTATTCTGTCTTCTTTGGTATTTTATCTTTCCTGGAGCCGGCTTGCAGTTGGGTGTTTTTGCTTTTAATTTAAAAAGTAATTTCACCTCACTTGTAATTTATTAGTGGCTTTTAGTATTTATTTATATATTTATAAATTTCTAGAATATCAAGACATATTAAAAAAATACTTATTTTGAACGAACCGATGGTATTTTTGACATAAACTGCAAGAAATTAAATACATTGTTAAATTGAAACGACATAAGTGGTGTATAATACTTTATTTAAATTTAATAAATTATATATAGCACAACAACCATTTATTAGGTTTATATATATATTATAATTACAATTATTCAAGGACAAGAAAGGCATATTAGAAAAAAATACTTATTTTGAACGAACCAATTGTATTTTTGACTTAAACTTCAAGAACTTAAATACATTGTTAAATTGAAACGACATAAGTGGTATATAATACTTTATTTAAATTTAATATATTATATATAGCACAACAACCATTTATACATATTGTAATTACAATTATTCAAGGACAAGAAAGGCATATTAAAAAAATACTTGTTTTGAACGAACCAATTGTATTTTTGACTTAAACTTCAAGAACTTAAATACATTGTTAAATTGAAACGATATTAGTGGTATATAATACTTTATTTAAATTTAATATATTATATATATTATAATTACAATTACTCCCTATTACACAATAGATATCACCAATAATATTAGTTCAATAAATATCGAAAAACAATCATACAATATATTTCTTATTTTAGTATACGCATGATCAAGAAGTATAGAATTCAACAAGAATTACATACAGATATATTGCTTTATAAATTTTTACTACTTGCTCATAAGCAATCCATAAAAATACAATATGTTGCGTAACTTTATACCTTGTAATTGCTAGAGGAAATTAGTTCCACATTCTAAATTTCAGATATAAGTTACCTGACTTATTTTATTGAGTTAATAACAATAAATATAGGTATATATAACATTTCGTAACATTGAAATAATTTATATATATATCAATATTAACACACATAATTTTTCAGGCATTAACAATAATATATTATACATATATTAATGAGCAGATACTTAATGTTTTAAAAGCGATCTAAACATCATAATATTATATTTTACATTTTTGTATTTATAGCTGAGTTTTTTTTATATAATATAATTTACCTGAATATATTTACGAACTCTTATTTTTAATAGCTGAAGCTAGCCAACAAGCCAATATGATTCCAATAACCTTCAAAATATAGAAAAAGCATTTAAGGAAAATTTGCTTTGTTTTTTATTTATATATTATACCTCAATAAATGCTATTCCAATTCCAACTCCAATTAATACCTTCGAGGCTCCTTCAGCTTTTTCCTCAATCATATCGAAGCATCCTTTAGAATACAGAATATCTTCTCCTGGTTTTGCGTTCCGACAGTGAATAGGTTCGGGTTCTGGCGAACCTTCTCTAGGGGCATGGCAACAAGAGAGTGGTCTTTTTCCAACATCCCAATCTGTGGATCGGTCTACACCGCAACATTGAAGCTAAAAATTTGAGAATATTCATAAGCATATCTATTATTTATGATTATGAAGTTTTATTTAAAATTCCATAATATTAATAGCTATTATATTGGGTACCAGATAGTTTTAAAACACTGAGGGACAAGTTAATTCACGATCGGTAATAGACACCGGTTTAATGACTTCAAATATACTTAAATATTGGGTTGAATAAAATTTCATTTATGATTCTTACTAAAGTGTTGTTAATAAATATAGATTCTTCAGTATCTATTAAATTTTCATTCATCGCTATGCATCAGAAACCAAACAGTAATCAATGGTTTATAATGGGTATTAATTAATAATATTACCTGTAATTAGCATATCGCAAAAAAGGCCAATATATTACTTTCATAAAAAAGTAATAGTTTTGTTCATATAATTTTAATAAAAGGTGTATTATTATTATATTATTTTCCCGAGGAAGAACATGCTGTCTGGAACAGTCTGGAATTATGCTTGTTAAATTGTATGTATTTTGTTATGAACTGCTTCTACAATCTTACACTATTTGGCATAACTGGCTCACTAGAATTCAGGAATAAGAATATGCTATTAAGTTTGTCTGGAATTGTGCTTGTTAAATTGTATGAATTTTGTGAAATGTACTAGATATATTACTAGATTTTATTTTCTTTGTTATAACATAAATATAAATATATATATATATATATATATATATATATATATATATATATATATATATATATATATATATATATATATATATATATATATATATGTATAATAGAAAAAATCATATTGGTGAAAATATATAACCGAAAGTCAATAAATAATTATTGAAAAATAGAGATATTAAATTAATATTAGAAAAAATATTCTACTAATCACCATCTACGAATTTATTCTAAATCACTGATTTTTCATATTTTGCCATTCTATGAAAAATAGGTTTAAGAATTATACAGTTTCAATAAAATTGTCGTTAAAAAAATTGGGGATATTTTAATTTCATATTTTAACATTTTTAATCTACTAATTACTTACAATCTTAATTTATAATTAATTTATTACTACCTTTTATTTATATTTGGATTCATTCACAAGCAAGACGATTGCGAGGAATACAACTTATAGCTATAGTTTACACTAAAGGTATACACTTTATATAAGTTCGTATGGTTTTGTTCGTTTCAATCTACTGACATCCTGCACGCTGTCCAGCAGTTGTATTGCTTCCACGTTAGTATGATTTAGTAATCTTCTTTCGTGTTTCAAGGCGAAATCTTGGATAAATTCGCAAATCCATTTGATTTTCAGGTCATCGTAAAGTTCTTCGTTGGTTACGTAGCGATAGGCATTGGTAATTAATCGAAGAACCTTGTTTTGAAAGCGTTGTATGACTAGTTGATTTGAATGTTTAGTGCCACCCCATATTTGCACCTCATAGGTCTAAATTAACGTTATAATTGTCTTATAGATCAACCTCTTTGATTTTAGATCAAGTTGAGAGTATCTTCCGACCAACCAGTATAGTTGTTTTATTTTGGTTCTAATGTGTTTTGTTTAACGTGATGTTTCCAATTTAATCTACCGTCAAGATGGATTCCAAGGTATTTAGCTGATTCCGTTTGAGGAAATGTACTTTGTTGTTGTTGAGTGATATAATTAAGTTTTACTATTTCGCCGCAATGTAAAATTAACGTGGACAGATTTAGAGCTATCAAGTTGAATTTTCCAATATTTCGTCCATTTGTAGATTTTGTTGACTGCCACTTGTGCTTTTTCTAGTAGCTGCAGTTACTCTGTGCACATGATCGATTGTTGAATGGTGATTTCGAAAACCAAACTGGAAATCTGGTATTAGCTGCAGGTAGTAGCGAAATAGCCCTGTAATATTCGACTTGTTCTGCAGGTTTTTCAGGTTTTTTGAGCATAATTATTTGTGCCACCTTAAAGCATACCGGAACATGCTTCAATCTTAAATAGGTATTAAATATATATGTGAACATGATGATTGCTTGTCGTGGCAGTTCTTTCAATAATCCAGGTGAAATGTCATCTATACCAGGGGCCTTTTTAGAATTGAGGTTATCAATTTTAGTGGCAACTTCCAATTGAGAAATTAGATTTAGATCTACATTGGGTTGATAAACAGGAGATGTATCCATGGTAGATTCTATATCATTAGGTTGAAATATGTTAGCTAAGTATTATGTGAACAATTCAGCTTTTTCATCGTTGCGTCGAATCCATTCATTTCGATCGTTTTTAATTGGCGGTCGCAACAATGGCGGTAACTCAAATAATTGGTCTTTTAAATCTTCGAGTTGCTTTCCATAGCGAATATTTCAGATTTAATATATATATATATATGTGAATATTCTACTAATCACCATCTACTAATTTATTCTAAATCATTGATTTGTCATTTTTTGCCATTCTATGAAAAATAGGTAAAGAATTATAACGTTTACTCTTAAAAATTGTTAAAAAAAATTCGGAGTATTTTAGCTTCATATTTTAACATTTTTAATTTTTGGCTTTTTCCAACAATTTTAAGTTCCACGAATGTCTATATTAAATAATAAATAATTCTTTTGTTTAATTATGAATTCTTCTATTATTCTTCATGAATACGAACCACCACTGCTTGATATATGTGGTAAATCTTTTATTGTCTATTCTGTTTTCTTTGGTATTTTATATTTTCTGAAAGCAGCTTGAGGTTGGGTGTTTCTGTCATCAATTTAAAATTATATTTCACCTGTTAGCTTAGTTTCAAGGAATGGTTTAAAGACAATTAGTACCAAATATGTTTATTAAAAGGATGTGGTTGCAACTATTGGTAGACTAATTTTTTAAAGTATTACTCGAAGGAAAAAATTCCCCTTATATTTCTATGAATGAACGAGATACTGTCTTTGTGCGATTATTAATTAGCTGCCCACTCAGAGTTATTGCAGTTATTTTAACATTTACTATCGGGCTTTACTTTTTACTATGTGGCATATTGCATATTTTTTAAAATTCCGATGTTGAATCATGAAGTAACTAAACACGTTTGTCACTAGACTCATTGTCAATGAAGCATGTTTTTCATTAAGTTTATGAGGATTATATCTTTTATTACATGTTACAGGTTTATGAATAAATAGGCCAATTTGGTGCTTACTAAGCAATCTTTCGAGTATTATATTGCTTTGTATTAATATTTGTATTAAGTATTTGTATTAGAAGTATTATATTGCTTTCTCGTTGATACATCAAGGCGATTTTATTTAATATTCAGAACAGAACTATAACATGTTCAAAACAAATCTTCAGGAAATAAGTTAATGGGTTTTCAGGTCCTTACAGATAACTTCAGTTTCTTAAACTATTTTGCAAGAAACTACTTTAATTTAAAAATGTTCTGCTTTAATTTACAATTAAAATCCTCTTCAAAGGTTTAGGAAGCGATTATTGTATCTTCACTATGCTCATCTTTCAATAACTCGTTTTTCATTTTTTATTTGAAATATACTTTACACTTTTAAATCTTACAATTAAATATTACTATGATTAAAAAATAGTTAGATGCAAAATTAAACAAAGCTTTTCGTCGCAAGAGATTGGAATTATGGGTTAACAATTTTTAATTTTTACTTTTAATTTCTCATCAAAATTCATTTGATGCCACAAATGCCCTATTATAAGTCAAAACTTTAAAATATTGTTTCGAATAAATGGTTTTGGGGTATTTGTGTACTGTACATTTGGTGTGTGCAATTATTTAACTAATCCAAGGGAGTTGTATGTGATTCGCGTGCGGATGAAACGATGTTATCAACGATATTATTTATTAAGGGGGTACCCTAGTCTACATGCACCCATTTTACAATTGAAATAAAAAATAACAAACAATATCATTAGTATCCATTTTTATATTAAACGTTTAAAGAATACATAAAAGAAAAAAAAAATGGTACAGCATCAGCGGGATTTGAATTGGAGACTATCGCAACAGCAGGAAAACTATCCTGTCGCCTTGACCATTGCACCAACCAAACTGACAAAGAAGTATAAGTGGTTTTTGTGCCTCATTGATAATTTAACATTTTATTTAATATTTGTAAAAATGAAGGCACATAAGCACAATTTAGATAGTATTAATTATATTTTCATTCATTAAATATTAAAGTTTTTTCTGTATTTCTTATTCCTTATCACAACTGAATTTAATAAAAAATGAAAGGTATGTATTATTTCATTGGTAGTCTGAAACAGTACGCAGACTAGCGTACAGATACACCACAGCTTTCTAAAACCAAAATAACAATTGCAACAGATCATTAAGTCTAATAATTGTAGAAATTGGGAAAATGGTGCCGCCCAACTCGTATAAAACCTAACAATGTGTACAGTTTTCACTTCTTCAGACACATCGAGAGATAATAGAATTTCTAAAAACCAATTTTATGTTTATCTTATGATGTGTAAAGTATAATAAAATTCCTTTTCGTTAATACTTTAATTATAATTTAGTAATTATGTTTTTTTATTAATAAACACACACTTCATAAATTATCTAATAAAATAGATTCTACTAAATTACCAAAAACACATTAACATATTATTTAATAAATTTCTCTCTATGATGCCACATTAAACACAGTTTTTATTTTTCTATATGAAGTAGACGTATTATTAAATTAACGTCATCCGGCACCCGATTTGGTTTACTAAGACAATAAAAAACATATCCAATGTACGACAGAGACAATTGCAAAGTTGATTGCTGTTAATTGAGCCACATTACTACGAAAAAAATGTAAAAAGCAACTACAGCTACTGGACCGATGGATGCACCGTGGCGTTAAAACGAATTGACCTCAGTTGACTTGCAAGTTGAGGTGTAGCGTTTTTAATTTCACTCTCATTCCAAACGGCGTGGGCTTAATTAGTGAGTAATATTATAAAAGACAATTTTCGCTGATAAATTAACCGGCTTTAATGAATGGTCATGTGGTTCTATTAAACTCTTGAATGACCTGATATTAATTATGTCTTATGCATGTTTTCCTAATCGTATTTAACCTAGAAAAGTTAATTTGACCGTCGGATTATTAAGATTTATATCCCTGATTTTTTGTATTGCTGCTGGAGATACCGTTACAGAAGAAATTTTATTACGTATGTCATAAATCAACTCATCAACCAAACCCGTAACAGAGTACTTAGTTTGTGAATTTGAATAAAATTCGTAATTCATAAGACTAATATTCGATTTCGTCGAATAAGGAAAAACACTATGAAGTTGAAATAAGTAAATCTTCGATAGCCTATAACATACAGGTTATACGTGATAGTTCGTAGTCAGCATGCCAAAGAGTACTTAGTGTGTGAATTTGAACAAAATCCGTAGTTCACAAGACCAATAATCGATTTTGTCGAATAAGGAAAAATTAGGATATCAAGAAGAATACCGCATCCATCCGTCAGTGCTGGTGAGAAGTAAACCACCGGCCAAGGAACATACGCTACTACATTCAAGTTATCTGATGCGCTAACAGAAACCATTAAGTAAAACTTCCATTATCATGGTGTCAATCTCACACTCAAACCACATGTTACTGCATTCGATAGTATCTGGTGTGCCAACGGAAACCATTGGACCTTCCATTATCAAAGTTTATACTGATTATCATTTACATTATCAAATTACATTGTGATGTCACTTTCACACTCAAACATTCCCTAAATCATCAGCTAAATTAGCGAAATTCGGGAAGTATGGATTCAGCGGCGTCTTGATTCAGCTCTAGGTTTCGTTCGACCCTAAACAATGTAAGGGCGATGCAAGGACCTGATTGTGGATATGACCACTATTTTCTCTATGCAACAGTATAACAAAGACACCAACTGACGAAGTATAAAAATCACGCTTGGAGCTACTTATTGAGTTCAAAGGAACTGAAGGTATTTTAAATTGAAATGACAAATACATTTCAGGAACTTGAAGAGCTGCACAATACAGATATTGAGGCAACATCAGAGCGCTAATATATGAAAGAATTGTTGACTGCTCCTTTAAAGTATGAGTGACCAACTTTTTTGTATATAATATTTACTTTTTATCTTAAAAGCGTGTCGCGGTCGACATGGTAGGTGTAATCTAAGGAAGAAAAAGGGGTGTAAAATGCAGACAGTGTTTCAGTATAAGGAGCAGCGAAGTGTGAGTAGATAAATAAAATGTATGTTCAAAACAATTTTTTTTAATCACTTATTATGTTTTCGAGGTATTATAAAGAAAATACACTTCCAGATGCCACTTTTGATATAATCATTCCGTACATGGCATACCTAAAAAAGCAATTTAATTTAATTAACCTGATAATTTACTTTCAATCTTCCACTTTAGAGTTTTTTTTTGATCAGACAAATTTATCAATAATTTATGGAGTAATAATATGACTTACTTTTTGTAATATATCACTAGCTCGTATTGAAAGTTCACTTGGTACTGAACATAAGGCTTGTAAGATTAAGTCATTTTGGAAAACTATAATTTCATTTTCTAATGCCTTTTGATCCATATGAAATACACACTAAAATCTTTTTTAAAACGAAAAGATATAAATTCCATAATTTCTCAAATGTTTTCAAAATCCTGGAATCTTACTTCAAAATCTTCAATTACTTTTTGGATTGTATCGTATTGTATTGGATGAATTTGATCGATCTTATAGTTAGTATTTTTACGATTTTGTAGGTTATCCGACAATTATTCAAAAATAATTTAGGTTATTTTGTTGCAATCTTCTATTCTTCTTGTAATTTTAGATTTAAACTACTAAATGCTGAAATAAAATCGGTAATAAATCGATCAGTAATCCAAATTTTATTATTTATATTTTCATAGTTTCCATCTCGTTCCTAAAGAAAATTTCAGGCTGCAGAAATTGATCACTGTATAGCAGTTCGGTATGTAGTAATCATTCAGGTTGGCCCACATCGACCTACATTTGGAGGATACGCTATTTGAGGAAACTTCTTCGAATTGAATTAATTATATTAAAAGTTATGTCCATTACCACTTATGTATTTAGTCTCTTGCTAGCTTTGCTGATGAATTATGCAGTGCTGGCTAAAAAGGCTGGAAACGCCTTTTCATTTTGACATAGGTCTATAAATCCATTTGACCTTGGCAAATTCTCAAAATGCATTAAACTAATGTTGGAAAGTTTTATCTACTACAATCGTTCAAAAGTCCATGATAATACTCCACTAGAGACGAGAATTCCACCACACATATTGCGAACGATCGACCATTGATCAAAATTGGCTTCGCAATCGACTTGTTGGCCACATCTCTTTGGATTTCGTGAAATATCGTAAAATAGAGATGTTAGAAGTCTTACAGAATTGTATGGCCATGAATTCGGAAATTGCTGCATGGAAATGTGAATACCAGACGTTGTACAGAACTGGTACATTATCGTGATGAAACGCTATTCTTCCTTATATGTAATTTTTTCTTGATTTCATCATTCGCTATAGTAAAATACAAAACTCTCATCGTTCATAAAATATTGATCTCATAAAACTAACGCTATTAATGTTATAGTTTTTTTAGGAGTCAATTTCCTATTTTTAGATCAATGTTTTAACTGTTCTGTGAACTTAAACTAAGGTTTCATCCGTGATTATGAATTGAGGTAAGACTTGTCAAACACTCACTTGAGGCGGATTCATGATGTTAGCACATAATAACCAACGCAATATCAATCACACATACGCATAGCATAGTTAATTCATACTAAAAATATTGAGCTAATTTTTTTCGTGTTCATAAATCCATTGTGATCATGAAATGTGAAGAGTGAGGGGCGTGGTTTTAAGTAAAATAAAAGTTTTGTTCATTCAATTAGCCTATATCAATTTACTTATCAAGAAAATAAGACTGATAGCTTTTAGATTAGCAAGAGTTCTACAGTTGCTCCTTGGTATAGTTTAGTGGAATTTGGACAAAAGCATTGCAGTTTCCCCTATATGGCTACCAAAAGTATAGACTATCCGAATAGTAACCGAATAAATATGACAAAGTCGGCCGGTTGCCAAACGATTGCAAAATTCTGCAAAACAATAGGAGGTTATAAGTCGGCAGACGTTATTTTAATGCTTTGCCTGTTTTGATAAATTTCAAATCGCTGCTTATTATTACTCTGATTGAAAATTCCAGACAGAACAGATTGGGTCTCTAATCAGTTACTTTGAACAGGAATGAGATAATGGGGGCCCCGTCTTGCTAGTAAAATTCGTTAGAGAGGCAAGCACTTTTACTGTTAAATATTAATTTGCTGCCATTTTTATTGAAAATATTTTTTAGCGTCTTGCAGCTGCACTGAATATTAGTATGGACACGGTCACTGAAATATCTCAAAAAATGAAAAATATATTCAAGATCAACTTGATGTTAGCTCTATCAGAGATTAAGTATATGAAATATATAAAATCAGTGAGTAGTTTTTTAATACAAACATAATTTAACCCAATTATTTCAAAGGAAACTGCTAGTCAGAAAAGTATCGAAGAGGTCTAATGGAACTTCCGGATATTGCTTTTAAAATAATACAATTTTTAAAAGCATATAACAAAATGAAGGAGAATGTTATTTCAATTTATATGTTTAGATGGTCACTGATGGCAAGATGATAAAAAATTAGTGTTATGACAACGACAGTTGATGGAAAAAGGTAAAGGTTGGAAGAACAATTGATTAGGTTTTATTAGTCATAACATTTATTAATAATTCATTGCGGATATATTGTACTTCATGCTGCATATTGGAACGGTTAATAACATCTTCGGTTTAGATGAACTGGATCAGACACATTGAAGAAGAAATTGAGAAATGATGGAATTCTGAACAAATGTTAGATGGATTGCAAATTAACTCAGTTAGTTAGTAAGCTCAGTTATTCACTTAAATGATTCTTTCTGAATATAATATGATTCAATGCTGCGAATTTCTAAGACAGGGTGATGAGAGGGGAAACAAGTAAAAGTGAGTATATAATTAATATATTATAACTGTAGGAAATATTGTTGTAGAGTGTAAAATATATATGTGCACATATATGTGTGTAATTGTTCATAATATAATGAGAATTTTGGTTAAAACGTATTAGGAGATAAAAAGTAGTAACTATTTTGCAAATATGGCAAATGCATTACGGAGAATGCCGTGACAAATCTAATCTAAAGATGTATAGATATTAACAGAACTATTGAAGGAGAAAGGTAGTGATATTAAAATATCTTTACAAGGAAACACTGTACCAAAAGACACAATAACTAAGCGCAAAAGATAAATATGCTCTCTAATGAAAGTAAAATATATTACTTGGATATACAATTGTTAATTAAGTAGATTAGGCCAAATTCAACTACAAATGCGCATGGAACTCCCACAAGTGGATATACTCTATATATATATATATATATATATATATATATATATATATATATATATATATATATATATATATATGTATATATTGTTTAAGAAGGAACAATTGCGTTAAATTCATAAGGAATTCATTAAGCATCGAACTAAGGTTGACATAATACTACAATAGTTAAAGGAATTTTGAAGAAAGGAGGCCAAGTAAAAACAAAATGTGTCAATGTGTCTAAATAGAGAGTCAGGTATTGAATAAGTAGCAAAGTAAAACGTATTAAACATGTATTTGACTTATTAATATTCACTAGAACAGTACACAACATAGTGTCTACAATTACACAGTGTGGGTATAGAAATATGAGAATATATATGAAGATGGTAAATTAATATTAAATATTTTCAAATAGATTTACAGATTATAGATTGATTAAATTGTTTAAAGTGTTATAGACATTAAAATAAACAAATTAATGAATATCATTATTATTTGTAACCAAAAAGTATTATTTATCGATTATGTTTATCATGTTAAATTCGAGGTTTATCACAAAATTGTTAATAAGGGAAAACCGTCCATAATTATTTTAAACCCAACAATTAAATTTTATTCATCAACGTTTTATGGTTTGAACATTTGAAATAGCGATAATGAAATAAGAAACACAATTACAAGAACATATGCATCAGATCATGATCTATGTGATAAAATTCTGGAAATCATTCCATAAATCATAATACGGATAAATTGATGTAAATTCTCAGAAACAGCATGATTACTCCAGACCTAGATACATTGAGATAACTAGGGATAAGAGTAATAACATAACAGACTTTCTTTTTGAACTCCTACATAACTATATGAATATTTGTGCTTTACATTTCAGTTTCGAATGCTATAGGTCCGAATATGGAAGAACATTACGTAACCAAGATGCAATTCGTAATTTTAATTTAAGTAGTAAACCTTTCATTATATTGAATGTACATACTTGAGTTTTACCTTACCTTCTCGAAAAGAAAACATGGCCACAAGTTCAATATTGTAATCAGTTAATTATCTAAATTATGGAATTAATTTTAATTTTAATACAATTAATTGTCTGGCACCCTGAACAGGAATTGTAGAATTTCAAAAGGTAATTATATATATAATTTTACATTAAATATTGTAGATACTTTTTATTAAGGTTAAATTAAATGGATATGATTTAGATACGTTATATTTGATATCTTAAATTATAAAAATGTCCCCATATTCCTATTTAAAATTAGAACTATTACAAAATTTGTCATATTTGTTAAATATAACAATTACCATACTGTTTATATTTAAAGTAATTGTCAAATTAGGCTTTTTGTTGCATTTTGAAAATGTTTCATTCAAATGTTAACTAGTATTTGAATTATTTTTTTAATTAAAACTCCTTTTTAATTTCCCGCTGTATATATTCACGCTTGGTACGTCCTCTGGTGGTTAAGACGGGCATAACTTGGTCATAACTTTATATATGAGAGGTCGCCTTCTATGTATTTTTTTCGAATTATACTTATTTTTTATTCTTGAGAACTTGCTTATTCTACTAAAAAGAACTCACCTTTTTCTGAAGATTGTCCCACGCTATTTTATCCGATTCGTTGGTTTCGTACTGGTCTAAAGAATTCCTCATCAATTGCTTGAGACCTTTATGAAAATCGTTTTTGTATACTGCAGCTGCTATTCCTACTGCTAATTCAATAATGAAGATTATCAGCAAGCAGAGCGCGAACTAAAACAAAAGTCATCGATTAGTTTTTACCTAATATTGATTTGTTTACTTTATATTATTTGTATACACTTGTTTGCGTTAATTTATTATCTTATTTACATTTCTCTTATGTCTAGTCAAAATAACAGAGAACTGACGTCATCACGATATCTAATGTAATGCCTATTGCAATTTGTAAGTTGTTTTAAAATCAGACTATATTTTGTTTCTCATTTTATTCTAGTTGAACAAAGATGCAATGCTGTCTCATACGTTTGAACATGTAACCGAATCAGCATACAAAATTCGCCTGATTGTCAAACGTCTGGAAAATTCTTAGAACATTAGTGATAATAATTACAGTTTACAAACCGGCAAACGTTGTTTTGGTGTTCTACTTGTTTAAAAAAAAAAATAGAATTGCTGTTTATTATTATACTGATTAAAAATGTCGAAGTCATTATATAGTCAGAGCCAGAAACAGACTGCCTTTCTAATCAGTTACTTCGAACAGGAACGACATTATAAATGCATTGTATTATATTTGATAACATTATTTTTGTTTCATTATTTATTTAAATTAAAATTATGTAACTCTAAGTTGATGCGGCAACATTGCGACGTTTTAACATCATAAATTTAGATGACGTCGAATATACTGCCAAATGCAGTATGTAGAAATATAAAATTTGTTTTAAACTCGGAACGAATTTTTTATTCTCATTTTACCCTGGTTAGAAAGAGATAGCATGCTATCTGATGCGGCGGAACATGTAACCGATTCAGTTTATAAAACTCGATCTCTTTGGCACTGTTCAAAATTCGTCAAATATCTACTAAATTGTTCAAAATATTAGTGATAATAATTGAAGGCAAACTTTGTAAACCAAAATTCTAAGTTAATGTGGCAATATTGTGACGTGCCGTTTTGTTGTTTAAAAAGTTGTTGCTATCAAAAAGATTCTACGTCAAATATCCGATATTTTTATAATTTAAGGCATAATTGCCATTGTTTCATATAATGATTACTTTTTTTTTTCATGACAAACATTCCCTTTGAAACTAGAAATTTTTGATGGCTTTGCTTCTAATTACTAAGCAATTATGCTGAGTTTAAATGAGTAATTGTTTCATTATGGTTTAACAGTTAATAATATTATCTTTGAAATTAACCAGATATGCAGCAACAATTTCTAATTTGTTAATTTACAATTTCACGAGATTAAAGATTAAATTAAATCAAATGCCAAAGTATGTGGTATATAGTTTTCTTCTTTGTGAATCTCCTTTATGGTTAGCTTTAAATATTTACATGCTAAAATCAAGTACAATAGTAACATTATTACCTTTTTATCTCAAAATTTATTATAATTTAATAATTTATTATATTTTATAATGTATTAAAACTGCGTTGGAATGGTAGCATTTAAATATTCAGGTCTTATGTAGCAAATATTTTCAAGGCAATTTAAAGTATAAAAGTAAAACTTCCAGCAACTGTCGACAGTTTTTATAGATTTTGTATAATTAGTTTTAGGATAATTTTAAACTGTACTTACTGCATTTAATAAAATTAAAACATACTATTTAGGGCATTATTTAGAGTGGGAACTTTTTTGCTAACGTAGGTAAATAATATGCTTAAATATTTATCCACAATAAAAATGAGTTAAATATATAATATTTTAGGTATATCTTAAATAGTTAACATAATTTAATTTTTTTATCAATGTAACATGATTTACCGCTGTGATCAAAAGATAGTAAGATTTTTAAAACAAAACGCAAAAAAAAATCCAAATGTATTTCGTCTTTTAAAGCAATGCCCCTGGTATTGAATGTATTTATTATGATGCTCTTTCAGTTCTTCAACTTTTTCAGTTTCTTCAGGCAGTTTTTCAGTTCGAATTTTAGGATGGTTTTTAAAGCCCTCTTAGGTTCAACTAAATTCAAATTAATCAACTAAAAAGTGATGTCTACGATGGAAAGTCAGCAGTGTATTGCGATTGCAGAACAATATGAGTTGATTTTTTAAGCACAAAATGTAGAAAAATGCAATGCTATATAGAAAGCTAATATATATAAATAGATAAAATATATAAAAAGCTTTATTGAAATAACTAAGATAATCGACCTCTTCAGCAAATAGCATCAGCTAAACAATGTATATTATAAAATAGATAATAAACCTTGTTGATGGTTTGACCCGACGAAATAAATTCATGATGAACAATACCACCAGGAAAATTGTTTTATATTACTTTGATTTTAGTTTACCTTGGCGTGATTTCTTTGATCTGGGCTTAGGTCTAGCAGGATATTTGCATGATTCTGTATCATATGCGCAAGTCCAGGACTCATCTCCAGTAATAATTTTCTTGATAATATTCTGGTAGATACATAAAGGGAAGGTTCAAGGCCTGTAATCGTTAAACTGTTTGGCTACTTTTGATTACCAAATCAATTTTTGATTCTTGATCAGAAAATTATATTTTTGTTATGTCGAAGGTTTGAGAAACCAAAACAAAAAAAATTAATTAAATTTAATGCACCTTTTTGCTGAATTTGTTCCTTGAAGATGAAATTGAAAAAATGTGCTTTGTTTTGTTGAATGATTGGAAGCGAATGTTAACATATAGTAATCTTAATAAATAGTTAAAAATCATAGTAGTACATAATTTTTATTACATATGAAAATATATTTTATATAAAGAGACTTTATTTGAAAGGTTAATTATATAGTTATAAATTAGTCACAATCGAATTGCATAAGTGAAATTGTAATTCAACACAGTAAAGTGAAATATAGATGATTTATTTACCTTTGTTTATGAATATGGAATGAATACTTAATGAAAATAATTAAACTCCCACTTCATTTAAAATAATCATCGCAAAAAAATGCTTGAGTCATTTATTTTTTAAATTCAAACAACGTATCTATAATCATGTCATATATCAACCGCAGGTAAAATACACGTTTTTTTGAAAATAAATCTAATTCTGTTGCTAGAAATTTTCTAATTAAATGCATGTGATTGTTAATGCGTTTTTCGTCAAGGCTACAAGATCCCATTTGCAGTTAATATGCTAGTAAAAGTACACAATGAATTCCTTGTTATATAATTACCACATGAAACGACATGTACCTACAAACATTTCTGAAATCGAAATATCGGTATCTGTAGGGACTAAAAAGAAATGGGGACAAGGTTACTATTTGGTTACAAAACTCTATATTGGTAAACAAGAGGATTTACCTCCTTATTATTTACAAGCAAAGTTTTTTATGTCTTTTAAACGTAGTCTAGCGCTATAACAGATTAGATATTAAACAATATTAAAGCTAAAATAATATTTCTGATTGATTTAAAAAAAATTAAGAAAAAAATTAATCACAAACAATACCGGCGCATTCGCCATAAAATCATTGTGATATTTGTGGTTGTATAAGTGCCGCCTCGTTTATAATTAAACCGGATAAGCACAAATATTGATTTTGAGTATACGTTCTGTATCATTATACGTTATATTAACAATGCTCTCGTAAGAAATACTTACTGCCATAAGCATCTTTGGGGATTCTCTGATAGCTCCATAGCAACCCAATGATGCCACCAGAAATACTATACAACCAGCAACTATTAGTACTACAGGAGGTGCCAGGACTTGGCCTTCCATAAAATGACGAAATTCACCTACATCTGATAATACTAAGGCTCCAGCAATTATTATCCCAATGCCAGATATCTGCAAAAATATAGAATTATTAGATATTACTTTTAGTTACTAATTACAACTATTAATACAATAGTATTGATAACGATGCTAGAGTAAATATTAATTAAACTATATTGAAATCCGAATAAACGTTAATAAAAAAATTCACTTTAGTTATATTTAGTACTTGTAGGAGTGTCGTTTTCTTTGTGCTGAAAGTAATAAATAATATTTCAAGAAAATATTTGCTTAAATACATTGTCATATCTAAAGTGTATTTTGAAGTACTTCTTATGAAAAAGAATGTTTCATATATGTTCGTTGTTAACAATTGTATTCTGTATTGGGAATAGTAAGTACTTGGATGTATTGTGATCATAGTTTCAATTAAACAGACATTTATTTTAAACATCATCCATCATTTTCTATAACTTTATTTCTATAATGTAATGAATGAATTTGGTTTAGATTCTTTGAATGGAGTCAAGAAATAATAAAAAGATATACAGAGAAAAAATTACACAAAATAATTTTTTTAAGTGTATTCTTAGCATATTACTTTATTCAATCATTTAATCAAAAAACTGACGTTAATACTATCTTAGTTGACTTCACATGACCGCTTGTTTTAATTCAAAATTAATATGGTAGACCATCTCATATAATGGATTTAATTATTTTTTATGTAGCACCGGAATTTGTTTTTGTTGTATTGTTACCCAGACATGGTCTTAATAGGTCATTTGAAAAGTCCCCGGCCTGACACATAGAAAACGCTACTAGAATTAAATCCATATTTTTTAGTTAGCCCTAACCGTCAAAAGATGCATGTATAAATTTGACAGCTGTCGGATCATTAGTTTATGAATTATAATATTTTGAGTAAAGCAATTTTTGTTATTGTGAAAAAAATCGATAAAAAGGAATCTCGCGTATTGATAAAATATTGCTTTTCCAAGGGAAATAATACAGTTGAAGCAAAAACTTGGCTTGATGCCGAGTTTCCGAACACTGCCCCAGGAAAAACAATCATCAAGGATTGGAATGCTAAGTTTAGATGTGGTAAAATGAGCACCGACGACGGTGAACGCAGTGGACGCCCAAAAGAGGTTGCTACCGACGAAAACATTTAAAAAATCCACAAAATTATTTTTGTGCGAAATTGAATGAAATAGCAGACACTTTAAAGATATCAACTGAACATGTACGTATCATGACGTATCATATAATTCACGAATATTTGGGTATGAGAAAGCTCTGTGCAAAGTAGGTGCCGCGCGAACTCACTTTTGACCAAAAACAACGACGCGTTAATGATTCGGAGTAGTGTTTCAAGATGATCAAGCGTAATAAACCCGAGTTTTTTGCGTTAATATGTGACAATGGATGAAACATAGCTCCATCATTTCACTCCGAAGTCCAATAGACAGTCGTCCGAGTGGACTGCACACGATGAACCCGCTCCAAAGCGTGGGAAAACGCAACAGTCGGTTGGCAGGTTATGGCGTGTGTATTTTTGGATGCACATGGAATAATTTTCATTGACTACCTTGAAAAGGAAGGACCATCAACAGCGACTATTACATAGCGTTATTGGACCGTTTCAAGGGCGAAATCGCCGAAAAACGACCGCATTTGAAGAAAAAGAAAGTGCTGCTTCACCAAGACAATGCTCCCTGTCACAAGTCAGTGAAAACGATGGCAAAAATCCATGAATTGGGCTTCGAATTGCGTCGTCATTCACCGTATTCTCCAGATCTGGCCCTCAGCGACTATTTTTTTTTGGCTCATGCTCACTGGGAATAAATTTTCGTCGAATGAAGAGATAGTCCCCGAAACTGAGGCCTATTTTGAATCAAAGGACAAATCGTACTATAAAAAAGGTATCGAGAAGTTGGAGGGTCGCTATAATCAATGTATTACCCTTGAAGGGAATTATGTTGAATAAAAAAAACCAATTTTGCCAAAAAATGTTTTACTATGGTAGGAACTTTTCAATTCACCACTTAAAATATTAATATATTTAATTTAAAGTATCCATTTTCTAATATATTCGAATAAAATTATATTTTGAATAAAATTAATACCTAGTATAGAAGGATAATTTTGTAATTGTGTAGGTGACACAAAGTCGCTTTTCTATAAATAATCTGACCTAAAATATAATAATAGGGTATATATCAGAAAACGGTTGGCACAAATAGGCTCCAAAATTATTTAAGAAAAACTTGTTCAAGGAATTCGTGATGTGAATGATAATCAAGAGATGTGTGGTAATTCCTCGACGGTTTTATAATGGTAATGGTTAAATATTTACATAAATAAGACATGCAAACTTTCAAAATATTTCGGTTTATGACCCCAATAATTTGGCATTAACAAGGTTCAGACCTTAGAGACAAAAAAAAAAGATAAATGCTATATTTTAAAATAAATTAATAACAGAGATTAATAAAAGAATGTGCTAGTAAATAGTATTTAAATGTAAATAGTGTATACTTAAAATACTAAAAAATATAACATATATAATATAAATTTAAAATCCAACTGTAGAATATTTTATATGTTTAATTTATTATTTTAAATTAATATTAGATGGCTGTATGAGTTTTAAACAGCATTGTCCATCTACAGCAATCACCATATAAACAACCTAATCTAACAGTTAAATTCAATGGTACTGGTATTTCTACACAAATACTAATAGTTTCCCATTTCAGTATACACGATTAGAGGAAAAAGTTGAAAACATTACTTTTTTGAGGTTTATTGAAAGAACAGCATACCAAAATACCAAATCTATAAACCATAATAAAATATAAACAGCTATATTGGTTCCTTCGAAGAAAATCGAAAATGTGAATTCACAACAAGATAATGATTTACAATGAGGTGTTAACCATAACCAACTATATGGTATAGAGCTTTGTGGCAGTGCACGGGGTAGCAATGTGAATAAAATTTCAATTCAAGTATTCCAGAATAAGTTATTGCGTAACGCAGTGGACGCAACTTGGTATGTACCCAATGAAGATTTGAGAAATTTTTCATTTTCATTATTATTTTCTTAGTACACTTTATATCGTTCTTTGAGGCTCATTATTGTTTATTGAAGACCATAAATACTCTTTCGTTTATTAATCCATTATTATATTTCAACCCTGATATTATACTTTGGAACAGCTTCTCCAGGCTTGAACTATGATTAATGCATAACATGTTTTCTATGTTTCGGGGAAAATTATACATAATTTGTTTTAAAAACATCAAGTTTCATGTACCTCGATTTTATTGATGTTGAAACCTTTGGTACTTTTCGACCTATTTCTTACCGAAATCTTCATAGTATTATTTATTGTCCTCTGTAGGTTTACATAAATACTTTCCAGGTAATTATTATTAATATGAGAGTTATGCTTCTTAGCACCGTTAGGTTCGCCGTTTTAACAATGGATTATCGGGTATAGCTTTAAAAGCCCATAATTCCAGATCCAGCAAAAAACTAAGTAATGATGTGGACTTGGTGTTTCGTAAAGAGTTTTGTCATTTTACTGGATTATGTTACGTTTCTGGATTACCTCCAAAGTGGTAGAACAAAAAGTTTATTCAAAAGATAATTCTTATTAAATTATTAATTAAAAAATAAAAAAATTATGACGAATGTCGGTAAATTAAAGCACATATGGTTGCAAAACCCACCCTATTCAGAAGATTTAACCTTTCCCGGCTTGCGTCTGTCTCCACATGGGTACAAAATAACGTTGAATGAACACAAAAATAACAGCTTTACAATTTCTCACTTCTGGTTATCTATCTATAAGTTCACCTACTATTTGCAAATGTATTGCAATTCAGATAGTATACCTATATTTGATAACCTTATATAACTATGATACAGTGAGTACATAATACAAAAAAGAAAATTTTGCGGATAATATATATCTATATAGTTCTATATTATTATTATAATTATTATTACTTTATCAAAATTATTATGAAAGAAATGGATGAATAGGAAACAAAATTATCGAACTTACTGCAAATATCAAATTAAATCCAAATAATAGATATTTGATGAGGCTCAACTCGCAGGTCTTCATTTTCGAAAAGTCCAACATCCGAACGAGGGCAATAATAACTGTTGAAAATAGGAGAAAATGTGCGTGTTGCCCTTAAATCGCAACTAACTGACCATTGGTCAAGGGAAAGTCGAAGAAAACTTTTGTTCTCCTTAAAAGATTCGAATAGGGAGTTATTGTCATACCGTGTTTATTATTCCCTTAGATTCACTTATAATATATTTTTAAATTTTCTTTCTATTAGAACCAACCAAATGATTCTAGATTTAACTATTTTTTAACATATTATAAAATATTATTATTTGATAGAATAACCCTAAAAAGGACTATTTTATTTTTGTATTATTTTATTTATAGAATTTATTTTAAGTTTCTTGAAGTAGTCTCACTTGAGTGAGAAGACTTGTTTTAAAGTTAAAATAGAGAAAGAAGAAGGAAATATTAAGTCCTCTAACTTTACTAACTGACGAACAGCGTAATTGCTACAAAAATTTGTACTTTAATTCAGTGATTTTCGTGATAATTTTGAGGTCTATAGGAGGGCACAATTATGTTGATGAATATATTTTTGTCACCTGGTCTTCTCATTTTTATATATAAATGGTCTAAAATTTTAAAGATGTTTCAAATGTTGGTGAGAAAGTAGCATTAAAATATTTTTCATTTTGGCATTCAGCTATTTGAAACTCTAAAATACTTCGTATATGTTGCTATTAATTATGTTGTAACGTTCTTCGTTTTTTTTTCACGTTTTTATTTTTGAATTTTATTTTTCTAATTTTACACTATTAAGAGGGTTTTGCAAATACCAGAATAAATCATAGTTATACAGGGAAGTTTCGAACTATATGGTGGATACATCAAAACTTTCTAGCCAATCTCGTGTGGTCTAGTTATTAGCGTTGTCGTGATAGAATACGAAACATTTCCTATTGATCAATTCTGCGAATTTTTACAAATATATCTGCTTCATTCGCATTAGTTTTTGATAGTATTTCAATGATTTGGCTATATTTGGTTAGAATCCATGACGTCTTTTCAACCATTTGTGAAGTCTTCTTTGGGCCTCGGCCATGCTCATTTTCTCACATTATTGTCGTGTGTAATCCATTTTTATAAATAGTGCGATTTCATTAAACAATTATCACTAAAGATATTTTAACTCCATCGATTAAGAAAAACAAACAAAAAAACTTTATTGCCAACCTTATATATTGAACATGTTTACCATACTTCGAAACTATTCTCCCATATTCTTATTTCAACACTGTTCAACACCATGATATGCTCTATATAAAGTCCTTCCAATATGTTTATTTCCATTTCTTATGAAATAGTCACATTAAGTACGGAAAAGATGAATGATTACCAAATATACACATTTAAATATGCCTTTTGATTATTTTAAGGTGTTATTTAAAGTCTAATCTATGCCTATGTATATGCGTAAGGTTATTGTGTGTTGTTTAAGGTTAGATTATTGTTCAATATTCCCCTTTTTTCTATTCTTTGCCTTCTTCCTTTCCTACATATTTTTTATAGCCTTGATATTTGATGGTTTAAGGGTTATAATAATATAGATATTGAAACTGTGAACGGAAGTGTATCGTTACCAACATATTAATGTTACAGTTTTTTGAATTGTTAACTAGCAAGGATTCATAAAATTAATAACACTCAAACATTTAAGTTAGCCTAAGTATTGTGAACCGTTAATTTTTATTCTATAAGTTAAGTAATTCGCATAATTCTTTAATATAAAGATCATTATTAAGTATTCAAAAAACATATTCATTAAATTATTTTAAATTAACACAAACTGTCAACGACAACGTAATTAATAGTTAGGAATCAATTATAGTAAAAAATAATACATATGGTGGTAATTGTAAACGAATACAACAGTTTGTCCTCTTGTTAGAATAGATAATTGGTTATATTTAATACAACAATAATTACTTTAAATCTTTTGGCATTGAAATATAATTTTGTCATTGATTACATAAACATTTAAATTCGTAAAGTATAAAAACTGTTATACATATTGTTTACAGACTGTAAAATTATATACATATTGAAATGTATAGTATTCTTCATTTTGGAAATATTTAATTTTCAATAACAATTGTTATTTTTTGTTTTTTTAAGCTGATACGTCTGACATCGAGTTGAAAGAGATAAGGTATGCTGAATTATAATTGGACTAGGACCAACAGTACTTAAATTCGCACTTTTAAAACGTGTCAATAGTAATATTTATGAGTATCCTCCTGCTGATGCGATAAACGCGAGTTCGAATCCCGCAGGGTGTGATATATTAACAAGACACAGCTAAAACTCCCTTGAAAATGTTATTAACCCATATCGTGATAAGACTGAATTTTCACGGCACAAAGATTGTTTTGGTTGTGCGTTGTTATGGTAACCGTTTTAGATGTCCGCGAAATCGACGACTAGATGATCTTTCAACTTGGATTTTCACTATAATAAGGTTATTGCGACTGAGTTTGTATTAGATTAATTGTAGTTTTGTTCTTGTTATAAAGGAACTTTGCCCTTATTTATTTAAGCCGATAAATTTATTTCTATGTTGGTTGTCGCATGCGGTTTCTGTCCTTTGAAAATATATTGTGGAGATTATTGCTTTACAATAAAATACACAACTCATTTAGTTGTTTCACTAACGAGTTTATTAACCTAAAGGTGGTTAATAAATGTTTAATTAACATAAATATTTAAAAACTGTTCGGTTTCTTATTAGTCTAATAACATAAAAATATTATTTGACCACTTTGTCCATAATATATTTTATGTATAAAAAGTTGTTTAATATATTTCTGCTCTACCCGCATTCGCCCACCGAGAAATAATAACAAATTCGAGTGCAATTTTAAAAGTTTTTAAAATGATATGCTTTATTTTTTGACTAGATTTAAGCTCCCTAGCTAGCTCCCTTCCATTTCTAAATCTTTTCACATTTCAAAAAATATTTTGTCTATAATAAATTTAATATGACAAAAACTCTTCGTTTGGTAACTACAGTAATGGAATCCATAAGTATATTAAAGTTATTGATTAATTAAATTTGTTGAATACAGCATATATTAACAAAATGAAAACGAGTACTTAAATTCAGGCGTCAGCCAAAATTTCCTGACTAAGTTCAATGACTTATATCTACGTAGTTTTAAGACAATAAAATGAAATACGAAATTCGGTATTCCGCTTTATGTAGTGGACAATTAAAGCTGTTATAAAAGGAAGGAATATATTTTATTTTAGAAAAAAGAAATTCTTTGAAAAATTACTTTACACCACAAAATAGTGTGCTAATGAAACCTTCAGATTTTTCTTTGCATAATAAATATTAGTTTTTGCTTGAAACAAAAATTTAAAACCACTTGCAGCTGATGAAAGAAAAAGGACGTTGCCAAATTTATAAAATACTGTAAAACTTTTCTATAAAACTTTAGAAAAGGGAGAATAAATTAAGGCATCATAAAATCGAATATAGTTAATTTTAGTTCGAGGAAACAACAATAGATTGACGGAAAAATTAATACCATGTATTAAAATTAAGAATACCACTGTCATGATACATGAAAGGTATTTAATCATTCTTTGTACTCTGTTTTAAGGAACCTTTAGGTAAAATTAATTATGGAAATACTATTAAGTTTCAAAGAACATATATACTATACAAGTAAATACATCGATAAAATATATATAAAAAAAATTATAATTAAGTTAGAAGTACCTTCTTGTTTTCACTGATTGAAATAACGATAAATAATTCAAAAATAACATTCAGAAATATTTTAGAAAAAAAAAACGTGTATAACTCATATTTCCAGACATTTTTGACATGGTGGTAGTACTATTTTCACGCCACTGCACTTTCTAAAATAGATAGTGATAATAAATTAAAAAAAACAATAGGGTATTATAATAACTATTTGAGTGAGATGAAAATAGTGCTCATCTCTAAGTATGTATGTAATACTACGTTTTAAGCACCCATTTGTTTTATTTTAATATTTTTCTAGCAGTTTTTTTAATATAAAATAAAGAGAAAGTGTAAGAAAATCAGAAAATCACCAACGATCATTTATTTATATTAATTCGGTTAACCTAGCCTATAAAATTTGTGTGGTTGTCAAATGTCTGCAAAATTCTTTCAAACATAATAATTAGACGTTGCGGACGTTGTTTTAGTGTTTGTTTTGATAAATCTAAAATCGCTGCTTAATATTTGTGATTACATTGTAATGCCAAAGTCAATAAATAATCAGTGACAGAAACAGATTGCGTTTCTAATCAGTAACTTTAATGGGGGACTCCCTCTTGCCAGTAAAATGCGTGCAAGTAATGATATTGATACTATTAAATATTAAGTTGCTAGGGTTTTTATTAAAAATATTTCAGCGTGTTGCTGTACTGTACTGAATATTAGTATCGACACGTTGACTAAAATCCCTCAAAAGGCCAGAAAAAGTCGTATCAAGATCACCTTGATGTGAGCTCTATTTGGAATTAAATATATGAAACATATGAAAAAAGTGAGTAGCTAATACAATTTTTACAGCTCTTTGATTATTTCAAACTTTCACTTGGTAATTATAAATTAAATATTTGGGTTTTTTGAATTTGCTTTTTTAGAAACAAGTTTGAAAAAATTTACACTGTAAATGGCAGTGACATATGGTTACAGGGTATTACGTCTTCTCCCCTATTATAGAATTCAATTGAGGGGGGGGGGTTTAGAAAATAATTATTACAACTGATATTCTGGTCCATAGAGATATACAATGTATAACTATATGGATTTGAAGCATTAATTACATTAACACCTTCGGTTTGGATGAACTCCATCAGACGCATAGAGGTAGAAATTAACTCTTAAATGAATTATTTTAAGATTCGTGTGTATTAATGTTCATAATATGCACGAACATTTAGTTGAATGTATAAGGAGAGAATGGATACTAAGTCTTTTATAAATGAGATGATTCAGTGATTAAATTAAAATATATAGAGGAAATTGGCATTTTCTTGCTAGAAACATGTATACAGTTAGTAACAGAATAACATAAGGAGGAATATATTGAGATAAAGCTAACTTGGTAAGGGAATGGGAGATTAGAAATCAACGAAAGAATCTAGAACCCGACTTTAAAAGGTAAATATACTCTCCTATGAAAATAAAATACATTGTTTGGCATTCTTCGAGAATATATGCTTTAGATGTACCATAATTTTAAAATAAATTATATTTTTGACTAAACATCAAATAATTTAATAACTTGAGATAACGGCTATTTTGAAAGGACTACAGTAGTAATATCATAGGATTATATATTGCTTTAATTGATATATGTGATGAGTCATGGAAATCAAGTTGCAACCTTCAAATGTTCAGCACTACAAAAAGTGTTTGGAAAGACTTGATTATCGTTAAGAAAACGCAGTTACACGTGGTTTAAATTTGTTCTTTTCGAAACTGCGTTTTTCAAATAGCGTATCTGATTGGCCTGATTTTTTTAATTGTAGCCTATTGTTTATCATTTGATCTATAGAAGTTCCTACTGTTTTTGAAATTAATTAATGACAAAACTTCCATTTGTCAATCCTACTATATGTTTTTACTTATAAAATTATATAACCAAATAATTAATATAGACTATAATATATATAATCTTTATACTACAGTATTATATAATTTATAATAATCATAAATCATAAAATACATTGCACATAATCCTTAATAATTTAGGTTTTTATCATGCAATTAATATTAGACAATAAATATATCATATCATCAGTTTTTCAAATTGTCATTATTTAAAAATGATCAGTGACTTGAAAATTAAACACAGTATCTAATGTGAATATATTATAGCAAATAATATAATTATTTAATATTATCATTTATTTGTGTGACTATGGTTAAATATCAGCTAGAAATTAAATATATATTTATGATGACTAAATCAAGTATGTAAGATAAGGAATAATCGATAAGATCAATATTCAGCTTCTTAGATATTTTTATCAAGAATATGTCAAGTCATATAATGTAATGCATTACAAAATATTTTTAGCTAGTAACTAACGTTTATGTCTAGGATATTCTTGATGTTTACTTAAATAATATATATATATATATATATACATATATATATATATATATATATATATATATATATATATATATATATATATATATATATATATACTTAAATTTATATTTGAGATTAATTTCGTTTTAATCTACAATAGATTTATGCTACTATATTTAAATATTACAATTGTTGGCTACATTCATATTGACTGTATTACTGTAGATGAAAACTGTTTTTATAATATTATCAAAATGTTGTTACTGTTTTAAAAAAATATTTTAATGAAGATCTGGAAGAAGATCTGAGAATATCCTAATCAGCCAAATAAGGTCACAACTTGGAGAGTGAAACAATGTGAGATTGTTGAGACGTTTATCTGGGATGTTATTGAAGGGGATTTCCAATCATTCGGTATTCGACCATCGTTTGGTTTAGACGTGCCACCATCGACTGCCCAAGCCCCGTCTCCAGTTAACACCGCTGCCATCCGTTTTTTCTGTTTTGTATTTTCTACATTTTTATATTACTTCAATAAAAAACTGTCACATAATGTAAACACCACTGTTTCATTTCGTTTTACCTCCATTCACCGAGCCATCTAATTTACCCTAAAACTTCTTAATTTAAACTGTAGAACTTAATTAGCGTTTCAAATAGCCAATCGTAATATGAGGGGTTGAAGTTGATATATGAAGAATATGTTCTTAAATAAGCGAATACCCTTATATATATGTATTTTTATTATTCCAAAATTGCATAGAAATTATTAACATCAAATCAAATTTGGTGGGACCAGAATGACGTGGTGTACTACGAAGTGAAATCTGGTGGAACAGTTAATAGTGATCGCTACCGACAACAAATGATTAATGTGGACCATTCATTGATCGAAAAACATCCAGAATGGGCCCAAAGACGGTAAAGTGATTTTACAGGACGATAACGCGCCGTCTCGTAAAGCAAAATCGCCCAATGAAGCGTTGAGAGCACCTTAATAGGACATATTATCGCACTCACCGTACTCTCGAGGCCTTGCTTTTTTCAATTGTCAAATTTTCAATGGGATACACGCTTGTACAGCAGCACTTAAGTTAGAAAATGGCTCGATGAATGATTTTGCTCAATGGTACAAATAGTTTTTTTGGGATGGCATCCATAAATTGTCTGAAAGATGGCCAAGATGTATAGAATTAAAGGGCCAATAGTTTGAATAATATTTTTTTTCATTATCTCGAAAATTAAGTAGTTTTTTTCTGAAATAAACCGGCAATGACTTTCTTCTACACCTGGTACGTAGACATTTTGAATATGGGTCCAGTTCTAATTTCAATAGTGACGTAAAACTTTCCGCAAATTCGCTTCCAGTATAGAACAGTTACAAAGCTGAATAGTTGATAATTTATCGTTATTTATTCTAAGTAAATAAAATTTAGTGGAATATAACTGCTGTTTTGTGGAAAATAGATTGTTAGAAGAAATTATAAAATACCGCATGATCTATATGAGGAAATACGTTAAAACGATTGCATTAAGCTCAAAAGTGGTACCACTGTAAAATATAAAATATATTACAATACATTTTAAAGAAATATATATTTTGCTTATAAAATGTTGCTAAACCTCATAAAACACCCTAGAAAATTGTTAAAGATATATTTAACCTAAATTTTAAGAAATTAACTTTATAATATTTTTAAATATATTTTAAAATATGAATATCATAAACATATTTGGAGAAATAATTTTTATCAATAAAATACAAAACCAAAAAAAAAGAATGGCGAAAAGGAGGAATCAATTATTACCTCGGGAGTAGTTTCCGGTCACGTAATAAAGCTGACTTTGTAGAAGCTTAATGAACTAGAATAACTGTATGTTAGATTACCTGTAAATAGAGTCAAGCGTCACGACATTTTTTGTGTCACAAATATTTTAACGACAAAAGCTCCAAAAAATCAATCTTAAGGAGTTCATTGTTTCGTTTGACCCATAGTTTTTTGGAATCTGTATTTTTAGATTACATTTAACTAATCATAAATGGAGATACTTTTAAATTAAATAAATTTGTGTCATATTATTTTTGCCTGGATTCTTTAGAATATAAGGGTGTGGAATAATTAGTGAAGGTAAATAATAAACAATGTTTATCAAGAATGCTTTCTTGTCGCTATAAATGGATAAATTTAAATTGAATATCTAAAAGCAATTCGATATCGAGAATTTTCGTTTCACAGACTTGTATAATGCGAAAAATGAGTCATTGTCACTTGTAAATGTGTTAGCTTTACTTTAATTGAAAATCTGAGATTTAAATCTACATTCCTTGTGATCAGTATTAATACACACATTTCTCTTGTGTAAAAAATATTTTATTATTTTGGCTGTGTGTATATCTTCAGCAAGTTTTCATTGTATTCCTTAAATTTCATCCATGCCGGATCGATAGTTTTGAACCTTGAATATTTTTTGAAACTCTTTGAAAAACTTTTTGAAAAAAAACATATATTCTATATTGGTTTGAATGTAAGGGGTATAATTATTTATTATTAACCTTTATTATGACATAAAACAGTTCCCAAAGTTGAACGTTTTTTCAAGGTAAAACAAAACCAGAAAAAAGTTTTCAAGCAATAAACAAAAATGAACTTTTGTATATTAAAATACATATTTTAGAAGATGTATAACTAGGATATGTGTAGAGTTTATCACATTGCCACATAAGTGTCATAGTTCTAACCTGTTTTACATTTTTAATGAACAATATTCACAGGATCGATTATATTGTTACGGCCTTCTAATTTATATATGTCGGAGTGTCATTCTGAGAAAATGAATGGTTCTTGGCCAATATGTGTTGGGAGTTGCGAATTGATGACATCATATATTAAAGCTTGAGGAAAGATCCCGAGGCTAATTTTCTTGTTGAGATTGTTTTGCAGATATATTATATAGCTTTTTATACCTGCTCAAAAGTTTTACTGGTGGATTAGAACTCAAGCTTCTGGTACAAATGTGTTATGTCTATTAAAATAAAGCTTTTTGAAGAAATTTGGCAGCTGGAAAAAGATTTAACACCTCAATATTTCCTAGAGGAGAAATAAATGCGAAAATGTGTATCGTCGGTACCGTAAACTAACGGGGAAGTATAGGAAAGTTAAAATATCAAAGTTCTTGTAAATTTCTAGAAAATATTTTAAATTTTTACAATAGATCTTTACAATTGGTCTCTCTTGAGAGTAACTCGGGGTAAAAGTAGCATTCCTATGTGAAATTGTTGTCAGCACCAGTGTAAAAATTAATCGTGTATATTTACATTTTAACCATGGCTGACTCTGTAAAATTTGCACGCAATGAACACAGCTTGATTGTTCTTTGAAAGTCATTTATATATTTTTTCCTTATAATAGTCTTCTAAGATATGTGATAGAAATTGAAATAAATAGATTTTTATCGATCTTATTGAGTATCTAGGAATTAACTAATTCGGATTAGATTTGATTGAAACTGAATTAAATTACATCAACTGTCTTTAAATTTGGCGTTTACTCTACGAAGCATTTTTCAAAATACTCACTATTTACCACAATTGTAATGTTCTATTACAATAATTATGTTTAAAAAATGAAAACTGATCCACTAATATCCGTAACCATGTTTTTTATCTTTCATGAAACTTGAAATAAAAATTTATTTATTTTGTTTTAGTATATGAGAAGATAAGAAGGAGTATTTTACTCAATAAATATTAATCAAATTCTATGTGTTAGTTATAATACTATAGAATAATGATAGTAATTTATATTTTAATATAAAAGTTTCTCTATGTATGATTAGCACTGAATATGTTTGCACATAATTTGGATAGGGTACATTTATTATTTTAATACGATATCATAATAAGCAATAAAATTATATTTAGGGTTTACCTGTAATAACAAATAAATTTGAAGCGTTTTAATCAAAATTATTTATTCAATTTCAGTCGATATTTATATGTCAAGCACAAATGATAAACACTCACAAAAATTGCTATAGTAAAAAAGTACTAATTACATTTATTTAACGTTTTTGCGATAGAGCTATGATATAAATCTAATTTGATATAATTAACATCTTAAACTGTTAAGTAATATTAAATCAAAAGTCAGGAATGTTTAGTTAACTATTAACTCACTATGAGAAATCACTCATCAGTCATTAGAACTATACAATATCACTCCAAATATTTAATCAGTTTTGGCGTTTTTATTTTCACCATTATTCTTTGGAATCTTTCCGTATAAACGTCTTAACATTGTTTTATATTGAACTAACATTTTGTTTTTTATCTTATTCGGTACTACAAGAAGGGTGGTGATGGAATTGCCGAAGAAGAACACCAGCATCAAAGCGCATATAACTGGTGTATGCCAGGTTGCCTCCGGATGATAGGACAACTTCCAAAGGACGTAGGCATTGTACAGCTGGTAAAAGTAAGCAACAAAAAGGAAAGGCAATAAAAAGGTTAAGCCCCTCCACATCCAATAATGGAAGCCTTCTAGTGTTACATCCATGTTGTCTTTCTGTCCCAGTGCCTTGAGGCGATATAAAGCACCTTGCTGGTAGTTAAACTGGAGATATTGGATGAGACATGTGTATATGTTATATCGGAAGAATTGTCCTCTGAATTGATGCCAAACTGCATTTTCTGGCCAAACTAACAAAATTCCTGACGTTAGGGTAGATAAAATGTGATGAATCCTCCACCAGCTTTTTATCTTGGACCCATTAGTTCTCAGTATACTTTCCCTGATAGATACAGTACAATAATACCACACCAAGAAGAAGAAGTAAACCATTTCAAATATTTTATAACTTTTAAATATTATCAGGGATAATAGAACCAATCCTATCACGTGACAAATTAACTTGAACTTTTCGAAATCGTCCTTATACTTAAATTTAGCCTCCTGACTGAGGAAGGAAACATCAATATTTCCCAGAATAACCCTCAGATATTTACTGCCGCTTTTTGGAAGAGTTTCTTCTATTAGCTGTAGCTGAGCCTCTCTTTTAACTAATTCTTTTGTAATGTTTTGTATTTTTTCATCTGTTTTAAATCCCTTCAAGTTTTTCTGCGCTGTTTTTAACCGGTTCCTTTGATGTTTGATTTGTGCCAAACACACTGACTGACTTTGAAGAAACTCTTTCTGCTTGCTAATATACTGATGATGGGCTTGTTCTAACTTCTTGTATTCTTCCGTCAATTCTTTCCAATCGTTTTCTAATTCACTTGCCATAATAAACTTTGTAACTTTTCTAATTTTTGTAATTTAAAACCTGTTGATTCACACGTTACAAACTACACTGAACTGTCGATACAACACTTAACTCACTTCGTCTATAAATGTAATCGAAAGCGAATAATATTTATCTAATAACTTGTGTAAGATAAGATTTGATACGACAAAGTACGGCAAACAGGTAACTTCGGACTCGATGTCCATCTATGAGCATTAACTATCAATATATTTGGAGTTTTGACCTGGGCAAAGTTTTTCAATGACAGAGCTAGTGTGTTAATGGGATGTAAACCAATAGGTAAACTGCTCGACAGTTGAAGTGCACAATTTTTCGACAGGTTTTAAGGGAAATATTCTTATTTAAATTAATTTTATTTCTTTTATACATTTTTTAGCTACTAATAATTATTTTGTAGAATTAATATAAATATACAGGGTGTCGTAAAAAATTGCAAAAAAGTTTTATTTATCTTAAAATGAAAAGAATGTATCGTAATAAACTAATTTTTGTTCCATTTGATACATCATGTGTTCCATAAGTTTCGACTCTATGCTAATTCATTTTGTCGTGTTTTCTAGATGTTAATTAAACGTAGAGCAATTTTGAAGCTGTTGCGATAAGGAAAACCTTAATGTGATGTTTGCTTGCTCAATATTAGATAGTCAACTGTTTCTCGAGCTGTCGATCATTTCAAAGAGCTTGGCCATTGTGGTATACCTCCAGGAAGTGGATGAAATTGCACCTCTAACAATTCCTGATTAACTACAGCATGTGGTCCATTTTAAGGTCAGAGCCCGTGCTACACCCCACAAAAGTTTCGAGTCGCTGAAGCAATCGCTACGTCGATAATTAGAACGATTGTTATCAGATGCATGCCGCTTCGATCCCTACTGAGTATATTATTACTCCATGTCCATGTTATTGTTATTCATTGTTATGTTGGTAAATTTATTTGATTTAATTAAATTATGACGTAAAATGTTTCATGCAGTTTTTTTTGAATATATACCGCAAAAATACGAAGTAAACCATGAAAAGTACGTTTTAAAATAACATATATTCATTCATATTTACGAAATATTTAATCAAATATATAACATATTAGTTCAAGAGTATAAAAAGAAAAACATATGTAATTAACTCATTTACAGATTTCTCTGTTTATTCTACTAAAATTGTCTCATCATCTTATTCATGTAAAACTTACCCGTGTTTCAACATAAATAAACTTTATTATTAAAATTATTTATAATATAAGAATAAGAATTGATAATTCAAGATTTAAAATTTAAAAATATATAATATACTGTAGGGACCTTGAGGCATGTCGAATTTTACACCGTGGAATAACTGTCTACAAAATACCAACACATATAATCCCAGATATCGAACACGAGCGAGGTACCAGCAGCGGCAACCAGTACACGATAACGAATATCTATCAACCTCGAGATGTTTATCTGGGAAATTATTGAAGGGTATTCATGGGTTCAGACATGTCTCTATCGACTGCCCAAACCTCGTCTCCAGGTAACACAACTGTAATTCCATTTATCTATTTCTAATTTCACTTTTTATATAACTTCAATAAATAACATTCGCACCATGTAAACAACCACTCATTCATTTCGTCCTACCCCCATTCACCGAGCCATATAATTTACTCAAAAATATAATATGCAAACTTTTTCTTTCTGTTTCGGTAGGTTTTTTCAAAATTAGCAACTTTATTATATCTTGATTAAGCTACAATGTTTTGTTACTACAAAATATTTTTTTCACAAATCAATTAATGGTTATGCGGACTTAAGTTAATATAGAACTAAGGCCTATTATGTTAATTTATTTATTTAGACGTTATATAGATTAGATTATATTTTTTTCAACTTACCTATATGTATGGCCTTTTAAAAGGTGTAATTCCATCAAAACTTAAAATAAAGTAACTAAAACAATTATAATTTGTATAAAACAAAAAGGAATAAACAGATATATTGTAAATGAAAGGTACTCAAGCAGACAACGGTCATAAGTAATGTAACTACTCACAATGTTATTCCACTTGTCATGTAACAAGTGTTAACTAAAACCCGAAGGATCCGTCTGTCTTGGATTCCACTTTGAATATAAACTGAAGGATATAAATAAAAATATTCCTCATGAACAATAAAGTGTTCCTCACTAACGATAAAAAGGAAAACAGAAAAATAAAGTTTTTCTAACAAGTCTTCAAGGTACAACACACCGCATTGGACGATGACAACGAACAACAGCAAACTTTATTCAAACTAAACATAAAGGAAATGAAAGGGCTAAGAAGTAAAAAGGAACACTAAAATTACCTTAACAAAGATGAAGTCAACGCTATGTATTAATTCTAAAAAATGTAATAATGTTTTTTAAGATGTAATTACTTTGTCACAACTACCAACCCACACAAAGAATCGTATCTTCATTTTTGAACTAAGATGAATACAGAGAGTATAAAAGTTTATTAAATTACTTTGTACTATTGGCGTTGGTTTTTTATTTTAAACATCGCCATATCGCATCGCATGTCTAAAAGCAGGTTTATATTGTGACCAGTTTATATTTCTAATAAGGTGATAGTTGTGAATAAGATAAATGGTATATTATACAATTTACGGTTTGTTACAATAGATTAATTTGTTGAAGTTGTTGTTTATTAATATAATTTTAATGTACTATTAATCTACTGTCGTTATACTAATAGAATATTACCTCTTCAAAGTACAATTACATTAACATTGGGTTTGAAAAGTAGCTAATAATTACATTTTTTTAAAACTGCTTCTGATATAATATAGGGAGTGTATGATAAATAATGAGCGTAGACTAGAGATGGTGTTTTATTGTATTCTAAAAATGATATTTGATTAGTTCGTGGTTTATGTTGTGGTTTGAGATTGACGCAAGAAAACAGTAAGTTGATAAAACACCGTCATTTTGCTAAATACAATGGAAAAGATCTTCGTTAGCTCATGAATAAAACTACCATTAAAGTCATTTTGTTTTAATGGCGTCAAATGTTTCAAGATCTGGCGTCACTAGTTGCCTCTTCTAAACTTCTTGCTTACTCAAATTAAACTTTCACTAAGCCTCAGACCTAAACCTATCAGACCTCGATGCAATCAAAACACTCACAGTATTTAGTATATTTATTGAGTAAACACTTCTGACAACTACTTACGAAACTGTTATACATTGTTCAAAAATGTGAATGTGGAGAAAAATTAAAAAATTCGCCTTCATGAACCAATGCCTTAATAAACACTTGAAAAAACTTCGTTTTTTTCTTAAAAAAAATCTAATTTTTTCTTAAAAATTTGTAAAAAAGGAAATTCTGCTATGAATGCAAATTTACAGAATATCAATTGTATCAACTTATTGAAATGGTTCCCTGTTTTTCATATGTAGATTTACAGGAAGAACATCAGCTTTGTTCAAAGAAAATATATTTTACTCTTAAAATGTAAAGTAATACTAAGATATTTGAGATAAAACGCAAATGGGTTATATCGAGAATTTTTTTGTTGCTAATGGCAGCTTATCTGGATTGGATCTATATTTCATGTGGATTTCCATACAATAATGAAAGCAAATCATATTTTATTAGATATGAGAATTGATTATTCTATGATACTTTTTCATAGGAATATATCTAATTAAAATTATTTCTAGTTATTTATTATTTACAAAGTATTAAAATTCCAGAAAATATACTATAATATTAGCGAATATAAAGTTCAAGGTGTATGATGTTGTAACCATGCACTGGGTATAATTGTTATTTGTTCTCAAAAATAGCAAATAATATTTAAGTACAATAAACAATACAAATATTTGCGAGTGAGATTTATAGTACCCAATATTTGTCAAAATAATACACTTAATCATAATTTATTGCTAATCGTTTATCAATATTTATGACAACAAATTTATCTTAACGAGAAACAATTGTGATTGGAACAACAAAATCGGAAAATGTACGAGACGTACTTTTGACAAATCGTTTTGGTTTTCAAGAATTGTGGGTGGTATATATTTCAGGAACTATTACTAAACTTAGAGGACATATACCGTCCCACTTATGGTACAGTTGAAAAAAAATGCAAACGCAGGAAAGAAAAGAAATGAATCAATTATTTTAATTAATTATGTCATTGTTAGTTTCAAAATATTAAAATGCGACGAAATATATTTGTTATTATTATTGCATTCCTTTTTTCACACTGCCACTTATCAATTTAAAATTATTTATCCGTACAGCACAGAGAATCAAACAATTATCTCCATCCTTTCCTGCCTCAAAATTAAAACGGGAAGGAATTCGAACATCTCTGTCTGTTATCACGAATAGAAAAACAGTCGAAACGTGCATTTGACCCAACATAGTAATTACTGTTTTCAGTCGCTAATTTGTTAACTATGTTAGTTTCACCTGTTTTGCGACTATCAACTGTTTCGACTATTTTCAGTCGATAGTTCCCAGCGCTAGTTTTAAAGTATCTTTTACTGGACGAGATCCATTTTCATTTAAAAGATTATGTCAAATATAAAATATACATGTATTGGGCTGGCTAACACAGAAAAGAAACATTAAAAGCCTCGCTACAATATCAAATAGTTTGATGCGTTTTAGACCTAGAGGACCGAAGAGTTATTGTATTCTAAACTGAAATCGTGAATTGACTGAAAATGTTATTTTGAACATTACGGCTTAATTACCTGTCAGAAAGTTTTCTGCGGACTATTGTACAAATAATAGTATACCAGTTTTTTTCAATAAATAATCTTTATATATAAATAAAACTGTATGTTTATTAAAAGCTTAGATAAATGAAGAAAAAGAACATAATATATCAAATATTAGTATAAATATTATTTTTTACTGAATTATTATATTCGGAATATTGTTTTCTTTATTGTTCTATCTGAGTTGGCATAACTAAAAATAATATTATATTATAATATAATTATAATTATATAATAATGATTATATTAATAACTAATTTGGTTATTATAATATTATATTATATTTAACGACTTTTCAAGACAAATAATTTAACCGCTCACCCGTATAAGAATAATTAATTGTCTTCACAAATATATTCTTCGCTTAAAAGAGCGTAAAAATAATATTTGTAAACATAATTACGATTAAATCAAGGGACATAACTAAAGTTGTTTGTTGATCTAGTAACTAGCAGTTGAGTCGATATTAACGTGTTATTGAAGATGTTACTGATTTTGTTGGTCTTGTCAACTATCGTATATATCAAATTAGTTCATTAGTAATAGCTAATTTTTCCTTTTTTGTATCTGTAATTGTCATTATAAAATTTTCCAATCACTAAATTAGCATCTTAGAAGATTCCTTTCACCAAAATCTCATCATTTAGAGTGAAATGAATATATAAAGTCAAATTAAGGTTATTCAAGGTCAAGCTTTATTACTAATGATGAACAATTGCCTTCTAATTTCACGAGATATAATTAGGATAAAATTACCACAAAATATATGTCAGGAGCCTATGTAATAATATTATTCAACAAATTACAAAAGTTTATAATTTATAATTCGACAAGAAAAATTATCTGAGTCACATCAGTAACCAAGCTGAGAATAATACTTTACATGTTCTGGGATTTTGTCTAGGTTGGTCACTCACTAGTCGGTTAGCCTAATACCGGGGGCCGTGATTCAGATTACATTTTAACCTTAATCATGACCCATTGCACTTTAAATTCCTTGCTTTAAAATAATGTTTACTTGTTCTTTATCGATTATCATCGTAAACTCTTACTATATAATTCACGGTTATCTTAAAGCGTCGTGTTCGATTCTTTTAAAATTACAAAAATAGTCGTTAGTAAACCAAAATATTGTGTTACGATATTGTTGACGATGGTGACTGAAACAAAAATAATAATTTACGACAACAGCGAGCAAACAATAGTTAGAGTTCCTCTATAAACAAAACCAATCGTAAATCTCCTTTTAGATAAATTAGTAGCAATAAAAAAGTAAATAAATTGCTGTAACAATAAAATTTTCAGCTAAAATCGCTTTTATTTATTGCCGTTTTATAAATACTTTATTTTTAGAAATGACCTGTTAGCGTTTCGAACATAAACATGCAATCATTTACCTTTGTATATTCCCGTAATAAAACTGGAAAACGCAATAATTACTTTCATTTTAAATTTTCATATTTTGTTACTTATCTGGAAAGATAAGTATTCTGTTTAAAGGTTTCCATTAAATGAATGATTATAAAAAATTCTTAAAAATAATTTAATCCCTATCTAGAACCTATAACAATATATTCCATATTGCTCTTATTCACCAGATGATTTCTGGATAGACGTAAATGGTTTCCGAATAATATTAATATTTATAGAATACGTGTCAAAATTCTTGCCATTCTAACTATTCATCATCGCTCAAATTCAATCTTAACGGAAGAAACGACAGGGCCGCTTCAAAGACTACACAAGAAGTATGTGTGAGATGTTTTAGATACTCCGTACCCCTAAAAGAAAATCTAAATTTTAAAGGCATATGTACACAGATAAAAGAACATCAACGATATATGAGATATGAGATACACTAGATGGATACTGGCCAAAGCATTCAGTTCAATAAAATAGACGTTTTAACTACTTCAGATGGCTTTTTTGTTAGAAAACATCAAGATGGTTTTGATAATCTCAACAAAGACAATACCTATAAAACTAATCCTATATGGTACATCATCTCCTTTTTTAAATTATTTAACAGACCATGAAGATCAATTAGTAAAGCTTCAGTAAAAAAATACCCCCCCTGAAGATTCAATTTGTTACTATTGCGAAACATCGTCTAGTTTTAGTCATTAAACACAGCTCCAATCCGGAAACCAATAATTCAAAAATGAACAAACGCTTAAACCTTTCGTCTAAAACAAGAATTTCGTTAATATCTCAAACACAGTTTATTTTAAGCACACAAAATATTTTTATAAAATCGTAATGCGAAAGTGTACAACGTAGGTTATACATTAAATATATCACTAGTAGTGCGTTTCCAATTTTATACGAATATTTGAGTCATGGTTTTTGAAGCAGATACTATATTTGCTTCACTAAACTTTAAAGACCGACTCGTATAATGTTCAGACTTATAATGTTGTATAATGTTTGAAATACTGGACAAACTGCGTATCAGCTGTTAATAATCTATTAATCTACTAAGATGTATTCAAATCAGACAACAAAAAACTCCTAAAACTATTATTTTAAGTACTAAAATGTTAACAATTCCTTACATTGAAATTTTAGATATTATAGAAAATATAAAATGAATAAAATGCGAAAATCTCTCCGACTTTGTATTTGTTCTAGTTATGTATTAAGCTAGTAGTAACTATTAGTAGAGATATGTCAGATAATAAAAGAAATTTGTTCTAGGTGACGGTTTGTCCGATGTATTTAATTTTAGCGTTACAGAAAGAAGTATGTTATTAGGTTTGTGGCCTTTCGTGACCAACCCTACTCGGCATTGGAAAACATAATTAAATATACGGTTTTCTTAGTGTAGTCCATAAAAACGAAAAAAAGCCTTTCTTCGCAAATATTGAATGGCCGTAGTTCGTACCTTTAAGAAATATATGTGACAAAGTAATGGAATGTTATATAACATTTTACTATTACGTTTACTATTAATATAAAACCTAATTATACGAAAATTTGTATCTATATTGATATTTTAATACCCTCAATATTGCAATATACAAATGCATATTATTTAATTATATTATCTATTAGAATTTGTAGAAATGAAAATATATCATTGTAACAAAATTCAGAAACAATAACATGATGTATATAACATGATGTAATAACATATGATATCATATTATGAGTTGAAGAATAGGATCGATTGAAGAAATACAATGTTATTATCATAAAATAAAATGTTCTAAAACGTAAACGTTTCATTCCTTTGTGTAGAAAATGCTCACAAGTGAATATCAATAATTGTCAACTTCCTCAAGCCGAGTATGCTAAATATCTTGGTATGCATCTTTAAAAGAGTGTTAGTGCACCACAATGTGCTCGCTAATTAGCTAAATATGTAGACAAAAACGTTTAACATCATCCGATCTAATTATAGGGCATATATATACTTTAGAATTAGGGCCAAATAATTTAAGATAATATTTTACACAGGAGATCATTTAATGAAGTGAGCTTCTAGATGTCATATCGATATTATAATCATAAGAAATGCTTATTGCCCACGGGGGAGATTGTTGAACTACTAAGATTAATAATTTTAAAAAATTAGATTCAGAATTAGCTCACACAAAGCTTTCCTGAATTTTCACATTCTCAAGCAAAATTATAATCAATGAAAAAATAAATATATTAAAACCAACAAATAATTTTTTCCATTTTATCAAAATTGCAAGTATTCTGCGTGTCTAATCCTATGGATAGGATTTTAAAATTGTGTGATTTAATTTGTAATTCCTAAACCCCTATTCATAATTAATTTCAGTAAGTGCTATTTGCAATTAGTATAATACTGCTTAGCAAGAATTGAACCACAATCCGCAAAGGATTAAGAGATCTTTCACAAAATATCTCCACAAATCGGAATTAATCAATGCCTTTGCAGCATTAAATTGTATTAATTGCATGAACTGCGAATATGTTCTAGCTTTGTTTATAAAAGGATACACCTTTTAAGAGTTTATTGAAAATATTTGCACCATTACTTACAAGTAAATACGTATACGTTGTAATTGGTACCTACATTAAGTACTAAATCCAATTTAAAGTGGCTAAACTAGTAAAATAACAATTCTAAATGTTTCGATTATTTAGTCAGATCATACCTAATAAAGTATATGTTATTACGTACTGGATTAATATATATAATAATGAATATAAGTGAATAATTAATTAAATTATTTCCCAAAATCAACCGGTAGCTTATTGTTTAAATCTACGAAAAAACTGTGTTCAGTTATTCAAATCTATTAACATTTATGCAGAAACTCCGCTTCAATTACATAAATATTATTCTTAATATATTTATATATAAGTAATGTATATACACAAATATGGAAAAATTTGTGTAATCTCCATTCTTCATAAGTACATTTGAACATTAGGGTTTTAATTCTTGATTAATTCTAGCTATGTGCTCTTCTCTATAAAATCCTTTGGACGGCAATAGCTATAGCCACTAAGGCGGTAGTTAAAATAGGTATTAGCCCAACAGATCCACTTGTTTCAGATCTAAAAGAAATAAAAATTAGTCTAGTATTTCAAATATAATGCTCATTAATACAAAATTGCTAAAAAGGTTTTTTTTTCTTTTTCTTTTTTTTTTTGTTAAAATTTATTGTTTTCGATATTAAAATTTAATATGTTAAATGTTTGTCATACTCGTGTTAGCCTATTAGCTATTTTTTAACATATATACTATTTTCTTTCATTACAGCAATAAATTAGTGCAAATTACTCGGTAATGACTGATATAACCAAATATTATTAAATTTTACTCACATTAATTTTTTTAAAACAATAAAGCCGCTTATATTTTTTTAAAACTACATAACAACAAATACAAAACATCAAGCCAATATAAAATTTTATTAATTAAGCAACATATATGTGAGACAAAAATTCACAATTAACATTGACAAAAAGAACAATATAACAAGTAATTAATATTGAGGATTGTTTAAATCACTAACATGTCTTTTAAGATTAAGGTTAATCAATTAATGTAATAAAGTGTTATTTCATTAACAATCCTCATTGTCTTTTATATTATTAAACAGCAAATGATAATTACACTAATCCAATTATTCCGCATCCCAGTCTACCGCCAGCATGTCCAGTTGTCAGTGAATCGTCGAAACCACCTAAAAATAAAAACATGTTTTCAGGCGGTCAGCAATAATTATTTAGTTGCTATAAATTAGTTAAAAGTAAATAAAAACCTTCTCCTAAATCATCTGGATCAGCATGAACGACGACAGCTCTACCAACGATATTATTATCTCCACGTAAAGCAATGATTGAATCCGTGATATCAATTAAAGCAATTCCAGAGCTGTTAGCAGCAATGTTTCCTAAGTCGCCAACGTGACGAGTTGAACTTGTTGGTCCCCCATGAGTAACCTAGAAAAGTTGAGTTAGTGTATCAAATATTGTATGCTTATGGTTTAATTAAACAATAATAATGTTTAATAATAAAATGTGTATTTTAATTTAATATAAGTTGCATGCTTAAAGTCACTGCAGCATTATCAGTGAAAAGCCTCGAAAGGCTCGAAGAAAAATAGTAGAAACATTTAACAGAAGTTAAATATAGAATTAATAAGTACAATTTGATTATTTCCTGTTTTTATTTAAAGGGGACTGAAAATTGTTCCTACGTTCCATATGCGTGAGTGTGCGTAATTTTGTAATTTAATATGCATTATTGTTATGAAGTCGTTATTGTGAAATTACAATCTGCAGCAATTATTTTTCTTTGAGAAATATTCCAAAGTAAAAAATTTCCATATGGACAATTTTTAAACAGTGAATCAAGACTAAACTAAGAATGAAATTGCAAATAAATAGGATAGTCAAAAGCGTCAGCACAATGAGATATGGGAAAATTGAAGATCGGATAGAACAAAAAAATGCTCAATACTAATCCATTGCAAATAATTATTTTCCTTGTGGGAATTTTCACATTCTTATATTAGATTAATTCCAAACCAATATTTATACCAAATTTGTGTGAATGCTCTTTTATTGTTAATCTTTTCTGTATTAACAAAACATTTGATTATTTTTTTACTGATTGGTTATTTTTGTTTTTAAACAAAGGTATTTAGAACTGAATATTCAATTTAGAGAGAATATTTATAATTGACGCTAGAATTGATTTAGAAGAGATGTCTCTTTATGTTGTTCATTATTTGTATGAACCAATTTAACAAGTTTTATTTGACATTAATTTTAATCTGCTAACATAATTTTTAAAAAAACAAGATGTCTGATGGTATTCAATGTAATCAAATCTTTTAAAAAATTATAACTGATCAATATGAAAAATTCTTTGGACTTATTAATTTATAGTATTCATTATATATATTTGCTTATGTTATTTGCATTATATTCATAGTTAAAATCAAAAATTATTCGAGCAACAAAAATTATATGCTAATAACTTTACTTGATGTGAATGGAGATTTCATGATCGTAATGAACGATATACCTTAGTTTGTCGCGTTGGGAAACAGAAATCTACCAAAATTAGTTAATAATTAAATAATTTAATTCGTGTGTTATCCTCTAACTTAGTATACAAATAAAATCAGATAGTCCAGGTCCGTAATGAATTCCTCCTTCTAACTATCATTCAAAAAATTTTGTTATGACATATAGATACGGTGTTACATGTTCAAATATTTTTCAAAATTTAGAATTTTGTTAGTTTTCTTTTTGCATTTACACTACTTTGACTTGCTTAACTAGTTCGAAAAAGGAAAAAATTAATAATTGTTTTCATTTTTTATCAGATGTTTTGTTAACGCAAGAAAAAGATACATAAGTTAGAAAGTTAAAGTAGTTTTGTAATATATTTAATTTTAGGTTATAGAATTACAAAATTTCGCAAATTTATCACATTTGTGGTGAATTAGCTATAGAATAGTAACAAAATGGAATGGTGAAAAATTTATCAACTTCAGTTTTTCCTTTGATGAAATAGGTAAAGTTAGCTTAAATATCCAAAAACATGTGGCAATTGCTCAAAAACCTTAGGAGGTTGGATTGAAAGAAGACATAAAAAAATAAAACATATAAGAAAACATTTTCAAATTTCAACAATTTTCTGGAAGCAATGATGAGTTCATTCATTTAGTTAGAAGTTCAATCTAGAGATTGCCGATCACTGCTAGTTTTGTAAACCAGTCTTGTATATCTTCTGGATATAAATATGATAAGAACAAATACATTTTAGCCAAGACAATGTAAAACGTGTAGATTGCAAAAATCAGCAAACTCGCCTATGAATTGTTAGCAGATTAGCTTCGGATTTCCAATGGACGGATTACGGGACAGTTATCACTTCAGCCACGAAATCGACAAAATAAGAGGTCGGTGAAACAAATACATTACGGTTCAGCGTAATGCCCATAGTAAAGTACAAAATTAAAATAGATTGTTGTATTTCATATCGAATTGATTTGCAATAAAAACATTGTACTCGTACATCATACTTACATTAAGCGGATTAAAATGACTACCGGTCGATGTACATCCATTTCTTAAATCTCCCTTACTATGAATATGGAATCCATGATTACCTATTTATAATGATTTTTAGTACATTATTCTAAACGTCCGAATTATTCGTTATATACTATTACCTTCAGTTAAGCCACTCACTGTCCCAGTTATATAAACAGTATCAGATTTCTCGGTAAAGACAATTTCACCAGTAATTGATCCAGTTAATACAGCTACTGCTTGTTGCTAAAAATATATGAAAAATTTAATTATACGTCGGTTTAATTTAATTTAGTGTAAATTAATAAAAGTTTTTGTAATACATTGGTTTAATAAAATAATATTTTACTAAATATTAACCATTATATGGGTGTTGTCCAACAAAGAAAATATCGATATTTTAAAAAATATCTACTTACTTAATTACTAAGTACTTAAATTTAAAGATTTATTAAAAATTATAGTTAATTTATTTTAAAAAATATCGATATATCGATAAACATTATATCAAATGATGACTGGTGTATTTCTAGTGTATTACTTTGAAGATGATTTCTAAGTTGGTCACTCGCCAATCGGTAGGCTTAATACCGTGGTTCGAAGCCCGCGTTAAACTGTAGGTCCAGTCCAGATAAATCTCTAGTTGGTAAAAGGAGACTATAAAATATATATAAAAAAGAAATCGCTCGAATCTTATTTAAACATTTTCAGTTTTCAGTTTATGGTCTAGTAATAATATACCAATAATCTTTACTGCCTGTGTGTATATTCGCCTGAAGGTATATTTTTACCGATTTTCAGTGCATTCAAAATCACCATTTTCAGTTTTCATAACAGTGTTGATGCATAGCTTACCATACGATGTTTTACTTAGAGTCTCTTTAGATCTTAGATCTTAGAGAGTCTTTAGATCGAGTAATCGACACCTTTTCTTTCGACTATTTAAACAACTAAACAAACAAACATTATATCAAATGATGACTGGTGTATTTCTAGTGTATTCCTTTGAAGATGATTTCTAAGTTGGTCACTGGCCAAACGGTAGGCTTAATGCCGAGTACCGTGGTTCGAAGCCCGCGTTAAACTGTAGGTGCATTCCAGATAAATCTCTAGTTGGTAAAAGGAGACTATAAAATATATATAAAAAGAAATGCGGCATCGCTCGAATCTTATTTAAACACTTTCAGTTTTCAGTTTATGGTCTAGTATTAATATACCAATAATGTTTACTGCCTGTGTGTATATTCGCCTGAAGCTATATTTTTACCGATTTTCAGTGCATTCAAAATCACCATTTTCAGTTTTCATAACAGTGTTGATGCATAGCTTCCCATACGATGTCTTACTCAGAGTTTCTTTAGATCTTAGATCTTAGAGAGTCTTTAGATCGAGTAATCGACACGTTTTCTTTCGACTATTTAAACAACTGATCAGTGCAATCAGAATAACAATTCAAAAAGATGACATATTTATTTAATTCATGGTATTCTGTATAATTTCAATATACGATTTACTCTATTCAATTATTGTTGTTCTCATTAATCCTAACTTCAGTAATAATTGTATATTTTATTATATTCTATTGACGAATTAATATTCTAAAATATAAAAATTTAATATTTTATTAAAATCGTTAAATTATATATAAAATTTATAAAAGAAACATAAAACGTTATGTCTAGATTATATATATATTTTATTTATATACAGAATACTTACTAACTAAGCTGTAACTTACATTTAATGTTTTATAACATTTCTTTACGTATAATAATTTACATATATATTAAAAAAATAAATAACGTGAACAATTAAAATAATTTTGTAATTCTGTATTTACTGTATGCTGCTAGTTAATTAACATTACCTTTTAAAACAACAATTATTTTAAATTGCTAAATATAATGACTTATTATTTATAATTATTACAGTTTACTACTCACCTGGGCATTAGCAAAAGACACCAACATTAAACCAACGAAAATCGGCAACATTTTGTGGATTATTCTGAAACTAAATACATTCAGTCAAGGTACTGTACCATATGTGCCAAGGAAATTGAAAGTCTTAAGTCGAGTAAAAATAAAGTGAAAGAGGGGCGTCAATTATTAAAAAATCTTGAAACATGGACCAGTAATATATATATAGTTGTTAAAAATCTAAATTTGGTTCTTTTTTAATTTTTAGTGAGTTGTTTATTTATCTTTTGAAGTCGATAAATTTTTTTTATTGAAAATATTTTTAGTATATATAATAATGACAAACCAAAGGCTTCTTAATGGTTTAATAGTACAATTAAAATAAATGATAACAATTTGTTAAGAATGCAGGACGATTTCTTGAATTCTAGCCTTTATATGTTAGATTTAACTGATTTGCAAACAATAACAAAACAATATTGAAGGTGATATGCTAATTAATGGTATTTATTTCCACTTCGATCTAGCGTTACTTCACTTCAGTGTATTGTTAGTAGTTCTTAATATAATTTATGCAATTACTATTATTTACACTTTTTTTTGTATAATTTTATGTTTGTATAATCATATAATGTTATTATAATGGTGTTAATAGTTTGAAGGATTTATATATTTAACTAGATCAAAATTTCTGTTAACTTTTCTAAATATTGCTTTAATTTTATTTTTTATAATCTGTTCTTATTTATTCATATTATTAGTGTTTACTTGCAATTATTATCCACCGGATCCATATTATTAAAAAAATAATTAAATATAATTTAATTATAATGTATCATAAAACAAATCCGAACATAATATAACCTATGTACATTATAATATGTTGATATTATAATATTGAATTATTTACATCAAGTTATATTTAAATAAATGTTTTTTTATAATTGGCTTATTTAATTTGGATCTATTTGGATTAAGTTATTTGAATAAAGTTTATTAAGTTGACATTTACTTCAATATATGTATATATATATATATATATATATATATATATATATATATATATATATATATATATATATATATATATATTAATATAATATAAAATTGATATTAATCCTAAAGAACAAAATAATTAAATACGTTTCAAGACGAAAACGAATTTTAAACATATAATTCTTGTATCATAACAATAAAAACACAAAAAGAAATGGAAACGCGTCTATGAAATATTTTTAGAACACGAATATAAACAAACGTTTTCCAGTTAAAAGAATTAAATGTCGTTAAAATGATAAATATAATTGCAATATAGACTCTATTTTATATTATAACACCAATATATTATGCCATAAAAATAACAACATATTTACTTACCAATAATGTGAACCTATTACAAATTAACAATCGACAGTCTACACAGCTTATGTGGTTTCATCAACTGGGATTAAACTATGTGTGCTGTAAGTTTTACCGTCAGTAAGAGGACTGATAATTACCGTACAACGTTGGACGTAACTACGATCCAATATTTTTCTATAAATATATGTTTACTGTAAAAATTGATGGTAGAAGTTTCAAACGTTTAATTGGTATATTTTAGATTGGTAAAAAAATACAGAACTGTCATGTTAGGTGAATTATTTGCTATTAAATAGTATTACAATTTATTAAAAAATGTATACCACTTCCTGCTTGTAGTATATTTAAATATCTAATATTAATATGGTTATTAATATTAGGGTTAGTTAATATAGATAGGGTTAGTTCTATTCTACTTACATAACACCTGACTGCATTTTGTATTTTAAATACACGGCTTAGAAATATTTTGTATTTCGTATCACTACATAGTATAAAACAAAGTCGCATTTTCTGTCCCTATATCCCTATGTGCGCTTAAATGTTTAAAACTACGCAACGGATTTTGATGCGGTTTTTTTCAATAGATAGAGTGATTCAAGAGGAAGGTTTATATGTATAATACATGCTTAATATACTAAGGCAACATTGCTAATTTTAGAGGTTTCTAAGGTGATGTCGTAAATTAACCTATTTTTTTAGGCTTATTTAGCAATTAGCAAAAACGCTGCCTAACTCTACGAGTTAGATCAAATTAATGTACTACAGTATTGTACACCATAAAAAGGTCTACAAAAAAGTCCGCGATGGTATATGTTTATCTTTTAGGGATAACCCACATTAACCATTTTTATTGTTTACTTTTTACGTGAGAAAATGGCTTATTTACGAAGCTATTTTAAGCAATACGGCATTAATCCTTATCGAATTAAGTACCTTAAATACAGTGTGCAATTAATATAGATCAATATGGTTCCTTACAGCATGTAAATTAAACAAATATTTTCGGAGATATTACAAATTTAAAATTTGCGTTTAAAAATGTGTAATGTAATAAAAATTGTATGAATTTAGATATTCCAAAGATAGCAGGAAATCTTCATAGTAAGTATAGGGGAAGAGGAATTGTTTTACTCCAAATTTAATGCGTGCAGGCCAAGGGCAGTAATGAATGAACCAAAAATACTGGATCGATTTTAATCATGTTTTCATTGAGTGACATAGGCATATATATTTTATGCCCGTGCAAAGTCGGAGCGGGCCGCTATGTTTTTATATACAACGTTCATATTTTTTCTGTAGTGTATTTAATTTAGTATCAGCATTGCACCCGTGCGAAGCCGGGGCGGGTCGCTAGTTTTAAATATATGCGAGATAGTATTTGTTAATTTTTATTTTAATTAAAGCAAATCATATATTTTGCCAGCTCTGTTTGTAATCGGAAACAAGTTTGGCATATAACTGTTCTACAGCTTAGCTTTGCTGAGGGTAAATTTCGCAACAGTTAGATTGGTAGCTCAATGTTCAAGAAAACTGGACGGCCTTCTTATTCATTCGAATGCCTCAGTAAATGTTTCTTATTGTCTATGATCTAGATTGAAAGATATAACAAAGAAAACCATAATTGTCACGCTAGTAAATAGTCTGAAAATGACCAGATCTCTGATAGTCCGCACTTGCAAGTGACCAACTTAATCGTAAGCCCATCAACTGACAATTGTTCAAAATCCACAGTCCAAGCAGTAGGTTTAGTCCAGATAAATTATAGTTAGTAAAATAAAGGCTAAAATACAATTTAAAAAACTTAAAGTAGACTATTTTTAAATTAAAATTGCCATTTTTTATTTAATTGGTCTGATTATTATCATGTTATATTATATCATTATATCACTATCCTTTTTATATCATGAATTTTTTATGACTCCTGATTCGCCATTGCTTAATGCAATTTCCAATTCTGTTAATTAATTTCGTCAGAAATATATCAGTAGAGAGGATTTTTACGATATATATGATTTATTTGAAAACAATTTTTTCGTTATTGTCGACATTTTATTATATTTAGAAAAACAAATCAATGAGCTATTTATAACACTGAAATGAATTTAAACAAAATATTTAATGACAGTGCTGTTCTCTTTTACTTGTATTTAAAGTGCGCGATAATTAATTTAATTATCATTGTTTATAAGTTACTTAATTAGATATTGAGATATTATTTTGTTAAATATTAGCATAACTTATCATTATGTAATTATAACAAGATCTATCATATTTTTCTTAATTTGGATGTGAGTTAAAACTTTAATGTTAATCATTATTAATATGTTTGTTAATCGTCATTATAATGGTACCAACGAGAGAATAGCACATTTAAATAGATAGTTTATGAAAGTTGATGAAAAGTTAATTATAAAAAATAAGGTAGTTTCTGGTGTTTATAAATTATTTAACAAATTTATTTGATTTAAAAACAAATTAAAATTTCAATAAACAGAATTAAAAGCACGTTTTAATTATTGATGCTGATACATAATAATATATGTTTTTGTAATACTAATATTTTACATAAAACATAAACTAATTAAACTTACTATAAAATACGACTATGACATAATGACTAACTGTATAATAGTATAGCAATATTTACAAATTACTAATACTTTAAATTAACTTTAATATACACTACAACAAATATATTAAAATTAGTAGGTTTTATTATTATTAAAACTTTTTCTATAAACTTAAAAATAATGAAATAATAAACTTAAAACTTAAAAATCGGGTATATATTAACCGAAGTCTTACACATTAAAGTCAATAAAGATGCATCAAAATATAAACTTTGAAATATTCTTTCGGTATTTAATTTTCAATGCTATTTTTTATTACATGGTGTGAGTGGTGACCAAATAATGAGTAATAAGGAAAGTTAACGAGCGCTAATTCTGAATAATAAACATGTTTAAGCACTTCGTACTTAATTCACTAATGTTAACGATAAATTTTTGAGCCTTACCTGCCCACATCTTATCAAAGAAAATTCTTTTTTGCTTCTGTAAATGGAGTCTTTTTTGTATTTGTATTTTTCCATTTTTAGTAGTCATTGTGTCAGTTTAGAAGCAATCGAAGAATCGTTTTTGCCTTTAAAAAATGTTAGCGTAATTATACATTTTCGACAGATTTAACTATTTAGACAGTTTAATTAAACACGAACTCAAGTTATCCTTAATATAGTGTTTCGATTTAAGATCATAAATCAAATTTTATTCATAGAGATTAAAAAAGCAGAAAATATCATTTGCATGCACGGCTTGTTTTTAAAATTCAACTTCACCCAAAATGTTTGATTATGTTCTCACAAAAGATAATATAAGAATGTCTAATTTGTTGTTTTTTAGTATATGTCCACGGACATATTAAACAACCTACTAATGTTTGATATATATGGTACTAAAAAACAAACTAAAATACATTGAAATATGCAAAGTTATTGTAAATAACATAACATATATTTGTTATTTTCAAAATATAAATCAAGATAAATAACAGAATGTCATTGCTAACAACAAGTGTTTATTATTAACAATTAAAAGGTTAAAGAAGTGAAACAAAAAAATTAATGATTTCTCTATACGTATCTGTTTTATCTTTTATTGAATCTAACTTATAACGTATCTAATTGCGGCATTATTATAGTCTGATAAAAATATGCTTCGTAATAAATCACTTGAACAATGATGAAATAAGTGTTCTCAGCTTTGCAAGAATCGTTAGGTTACACAACCACATTTAGCTGGTTTAGCAGGTGGTCAAAATCGATGTCTAGATCTGTAAACCTGTTTTGTTTCTGTAACAGTGATATCATAATGGGCCGTCCTTTTTGCATATGTAATATGTGAATAAACGATCTAAAATTTGATGACTAATTTCCATGTAAAATAGATGGGTATAGGTAATTTTCTGGCTTTCCTTTCTTTCTGCAGATGATTGTGGTTAAACGTAACATTTAAATTATAGGATTATAGTGAAATTGGTAAAACGTTAACTTTCATATTAAATTAATAGTAATTGAAATAAAAGTGAGTTAATAGAAGAAATATTTTTTGATATAATAACGAATAGAATAATAAGTTTAGGGAAAAAATCCCATATATCTAAATATACTCAGTGAAATCATTTAAAAGTTTTTTACTATATTAAAAGTATAGGTGACTGTATTTGTAATTCATTCAGGGTAGATTGCAAAAGAAACTCGATGAAACTGGTTCAGTAGTTACAATTCTGGAGGTTATCAAACGCCAGACAATCTAGACCATCCTCTTCCATGAGAAGCGTTTCGCATATCACGATCGAATATTCCCCCCTAGATCTACTTTTCTAAGGTTCATATGGCCGCCCCAAATTCAAAAATCAATCCACAAAAATCAAGACATATAAAACCGGTTCATTTCCCACTCATTAACAGTGCCAACAGATTCCCTTGTTCTATACGGGTACAGCATCATTGACAGTATGTCTCACTCCACCAAGTGAAACGCCTTTAGATCTTCCAAAATAAACCTTTTAAGAGAACCCCAATGTCCCCTAGTTCGCCTGCAATTCCCATAGTCACAAGGAAACTGAGCTGGACATGCCGTGCTCTTATTTCTAAATCATTTCGCCCATATTTTGATGTAACAAAGACGTCATGTTCTCGCCGAACCGTTGTACCTCCTAACTCTTTCGGTTTGTTTCCTTACTAACTGTGGAATTAACTGAAAGGGTAGAGTTTAGTGAATAGCCCAGAGCCAGTCTTCACATAACTTAATCCTAGTCGCATTTTCCTATGAATATTCCCGGCTAGGTGGTGGGTGTTACAGAAAAAGTGAAGTGTTTGTTGAGAATGGAAATAAATTACTCATTATGAAGCCACTCAAATTTAGCTAAACCATTTGCCACATCACACACATCTTCAGCGACTCGAGCGAAAACGAAAATTGAGTGATATTGGTTTAAAGAATCCACCATATAGCCCGGACATATTCCCGTTCGACTACTATTTGTCCCAGTCTCTGCAAAATTCTGTGTGTATAGTGTAAAGCTCACTTCAAAGTAAACTAATTAAAATTACTTGGATCAGTTTTTTGATAAAAAATCTCAGCAATCCTATAGCGCGACAATTATGGCTTAACCGGAAAAGTGTCTAAAAGTAACTTTGTAGATAAATACAATTTTGAATTTTTGACTTTCTATAGTTTTATATATTTTTATAGCTTCTAATTCTAATGAAATACTTCGAGCCAGCAGATATACTCTCCTTGTCTGGTTCCTTTGAATTACCTTATAATGTATAATATCCTTGTATTTAGAAAATCCCACTCAAATGCAAGATAATGTGTTTTATATTAAGAATAACTATCAGTATTGCCAAATCTGGTCAGTAACAAAACTATTGTGCAACTGTTATCTTGTATTCAACTAAATATCAACGTTTTATTGCTGTTGTTCGGAAAGAAACATTTTATTTATTGATATCTCTGAACTCAAAACAATTTAACTTTAATTTATTATGCCATCCAAACCCGTACTTAAAAAACTACATGCGGAATAGTCTTTAGTGCTTGCTATTCTTTCATATACTCCTATTAGATTTTCTTGACAAATGGACACCACATATAATGAAGCATTTAAAAGATTAAAAATCATTTAGTATTTAAGTCACTAATAGACAATCACCTACAAATTAATATATCATTTAGTAATAAATATATTTAATATTCACTTTAAGTGTAAAAAAATTTACGAAATAAGGTCAATGACTTATTGTTAAATGACAATTAAATCAGTTGGTCGTAGTGGCATTTTTTAAAATATTACCTATGAACAACATTCTATAAAAGACAGAGTATTGACTTTAAAAATATTAACAGTAATTAAGTTGATACTAAGTTTGTCATAGTACGTCCATGTCTAGGTTTTGAAACTCAAAATAATAATGAATTATTAGATTGATTAGATTGGATTCTTGCATCAAAGTTATCATTTTTAATGAAGTATTTTTATTGATTTTGAAAATTATGAACGTTATAGGCATGACTCTCAGTTTAGAAGCAACAAAGCTTCTAAAGCTCGTTAAAATAGTAAACCTAGTTTATGGATAACATTCACGCTTTAACCATACCATAGTAAAACACATTTTTTGCCAAAATTAGTTATTTTTTTCATTTAACATAATTCCCTTTAAGGGTGATACACTGATTATAGCGACCCTCCAACTTTTACGATTTGTCCTTTGCTTCAAAATAGGCCTCAGTTTCGTTGATGACCTCTTAATTCGACGAAAATTTCTTCCCAGCGAGCATTATTTTGAGATCTGAGAACAGGAAATAGTCGCTGGGGGGCAGATAGGGAGAATACGGGGGTGAAGAAGCAATTCGAAGCACTTTTGACGGATTTTTCCATCGTTTTCACTGACGATGTGACAGTGCATTGTGAATCAGCACTTTCGTTTTCTTCAAATGCGGCCGTTTTTCGGCGATTTCGTCGTTCAAACGGTCCAATAACGCTAGGTAATAGTTGATGTTGATGGTCCTTGATTTTTCAAGGTAGTCAATGAAAATTAGTCCATGCGCATCCCAAAATACAGATGCCATAACCTTGCTAGCCGACTGTTGAGTAATCCCACGCTTTGAAGCGGGTTCATCGTGTGTAGTCCACTCGGATGACAGTCGATTGAACTTCGGAGTGAAATGATGAAGCCATGTTTCATCCATTGTCACATATCGACGCAAAAAATCGGGTTTATTACGCTTGATCATCTTCAAACACTGTCATCAACTCGTCGTTCTTTTTGGTCAAAAGTGAGCTCGCGCAGTACCCAGTTTGCACAGAGCTTTCTCATGCCCAAATATTCGTGAATGATATGATGTACACGCTCAGTTGATATATTTAGAGTATCCTTTATTTCATTAAAATTCAATTTACGGTCATTCAAAATCATTTTGTGGATTTTTTAAATGTTTTCGTCGATAACAACCTCTTTTGAGCGTCCACTACCTTCACCGTCCTCGGTGCTCATTTCACCACATCTAAACTTAGCATACCAATCCTTGATGGTTGATATTCATGGGGCATTGTTTTTGCTTCAACTGTATTTTTTCTCTTCAAAAAGCAATATTTTATTAACACGTGAAATTCCTTTTTGTTCATTTTTTTCTCAATAACAAAAGTTGCTTCACTCAAAATGATATAATTCACAAGCTGCTGCCAAATTTATACATGCATTTTTTGAGGGTTAGGGCTAACTAAAAAATATATGGATTTAATTCTAGTAGCGCCATCTATGTGTTAGGACGGAGACATTTCAATTGATCTTTTAGATGCATTGAACTTTGGATGTCCAAATTTTTTTCTCGAAAATACAAATTTCGACATAATTGACATGATACCTTAAGTTCAAGTTTAAAAATGCGTTTGAAAATTAAGAGTAAACTTCAAATCTTCGTATTTTCCGAATTGATTTAACTTCACTAACCTGTAACTCCCTGAATTTTTTTTATTTTTCACAAAATTATACTTAAAATTACTTTTCCTTTCATTCTTGTCGGAAAAACCACAGACAGCATTACAAACCATAATTCTTGGCATTAAACCATACAACATCAAATGATGGCCACTGACATTCCAGGAAACATAGATCTGAACCAGGATGATTACTGGTGTAACTAAAATGGTTAGAACATGCTATACCTTGACCGGCATGCCAACCGGCAAATACTCCAATAATTAGAGTCATCTATGCCATAGAATAAACAGTCTAATTTTAATCATACATTTGAATGTTTACATTTTTCTTTTTTATATTTCAGGTAAAGATAAGAATGTATCGGTAAAAGTATTATAATATCTACACTTAAAAATTTATAGACAATAGTAAACACTTAAAAACGGAAACTTACAGATTACATTTACTTATATATACTCGTGAATGATATGTGTTATCCTATTATCAATAAGTTATAGTTATGTTGGAAAATATTTTTAATATATTTATTACGCTACTTATTGGATGTTCTCTACAACAATATAATATAAAATATATGTTATATATTGTTAAATTGTTTTAAGATACATCTCAATACTGCGTACCAAATTATAACAGTATTATGACATTTTATTCTAAATTTCTATCGATTTTATTATCCTAGCAAATCAATCATGTCTAGCATAACATTGTACAAGATACTTGTAACAAGTATGATCCTAGCTCGTTCAAGTTATAATATTGGTCAAATTATGAAGCAAATAGTACCAAATTTTTAGTGGATATCATGTTAAATGTAGAAAATAAAAGTATAAATTAAAAATTGAATTCGAAACAATTGCCTGTATTAACTAACCCCAAGTAAAGTATATTGTGATGTGTTTGGTAGTAATGTAAAAGAAATTTCGTCCATTAAGATAATATTGAAATTAGCCAAATCGAAATAAGTGCTCATACTCAAAGCTGAAAATAATTGATTCACTTGCTTTTGAGGTCACAGTTTTTTTATTGTAATATCTAATTACTTTTAAAACATTGAGAAAAAGTTGTTTTTTTCGATGTGGTTACTTTGTTGAACAGGTCAATGAAAAGTCCCCGGCCTACCACAGTAACACACATTTTTTTGGCAAAATTAGTTTTATTTGTTCAACATAATTCCCTTCAAGTGTGATACACTGATTATAGCGACCCTCCAACTTTCGATATCATTTTTGTAGTACGATTTGTTCTTTGCTTCAAAATAGGCCTCAAAATTTCTTTCCAGCAAGCGTTATTTTGATATCTGAGAACAGGAAATAGTCGCTGGGGGAAGCAGATCTAGAGAATACGGTGTATGAGAAAACAATTGGAAGCCTAATTCATGGATTTTTGTCATCGTTTTCACTAACTTGAGACACAGTGCATTGTCTTGGTGAAGCAGCACTTTCTTTTTCTTCAAATGCCGCAGTTTTTAGGTGATTTCCTCTCCTTCGTCCTTCCTTTTTCAAGGTAAACAATGAAAATTATTCTATGCGCATCATAAAATACAGACGCAATAACCTTGCCAGCCGACTGTTGCCATTTCCCACGCTTTGGAGCGGGTTCATCGTGTGCAGTCCACTCGGACGACTGTCGATTAAACTTCGGAGTGAAATGATGGAGCTATGTTTCATCCATTGTCACATATCGACACAAAAACTCGGGTTTATTACGCTTGATCATCTTCAAATGCTCCGAATCATCAAATCGTCGTTGTTTTTGTCAAAAGTGAGCTCGCGCGGCACCCACTTTGCACAGAGCCTTCTCATAGGCAAATATTTGTGAATGGTACACGTTCTGTTGATATCTTTAGTGTGTCTGTTATTTCAATCAATTTCAATTTACGGCAATTCAAAATCATTTTGTGGATTTTTTTAATGTTTTCTCGATAACAACCGCTTTTGGGCATCCACTGCGTTCACCGTTTTAGATGCTCATTTCACCTCGTCTAAGCTTAGCATACCAATCGTTGATGGTTGATTTTCCTGGGGTAGTGTCCGGAAACTTGGCATCAAGCCGTTTTATTTCAAGTTTTTGCTTCAACTGTATTTTTCCCTTCAAAAAAAAAACAGTCCACATTTTATCCACATGCTAAATTCCTTTTTATCCATTTTTTTCACAATAACAAAAGTTGCTTCACTCAAAATGCTATAATTCACAAACTAATGACCCCGACAGCTGTCAAAATTATACACGCATCTTTTGAGGGTTAGGGCTAACTAAGAAACATATGGATTTAATTCTAGTTGCGCCATCTATGTGTCAGGCCGGGGACTTTTCCATTGACCTGTTAGGTAGTGAAACTTGTTGTGACGAATTTGTAAAATTAACCACTTTTTGCTGCTCTAGATGCTCTGCATACATATTATATTCGAGAAAAAGTATTCGGGAGAGCTTCCACAATTTGTTGACTTTTCTTAAAAACAACTAGATCAGCAAAATTGAATTATTGATAACATTTAAACATTACTGATATTGTAAACAGAAATATTAGAGAAAATGTAATAATTTATACCTTCTAGATAATTTATCAAATTACTGACCTTATATTAAAAACAGGAAAATAAATTTAATGTAATTACAAAGCAGTATAATCATCGAAATTACGATTGAAAACCTATTAAATCGTTATTGCAAAATATATTGTTTACAGTAAACATATGTTAAACCAGGCTTAAGATAAAGTATCGTACTGAATAATCCTTGAAAGTTTCGACATCCAGCGAAGTAACCCATCCTGTTTATAATTATGTATTTAAAACCTTCGTTTTACTCATCGAATGTGACCCAGTTATATTATAATATCATATATATCTCAATCGTTATAAATATGCTTTAATTAAAAAGAAAAATAATATATACACTATTTTATTATAAAATATAATGATATATATCAAACTTATCAATTTAATGATAATTAACAATTTTATAATTATGATTTGTTGTCGCATCATACAGTGTGTATGCTTAGTTATTAAAAAAAAAACATCATATATATCTCATAAAGGTTTTTGGTTTATATATCTTTGTTCTTTTATCTAAGTGATTAAATTACCGATTAAATTAAGTATTACTTTACAAAACAAGATAGAATATTCATCTTATATAAGCTATAATACCACAAGCGAGAGGTTTACCAGAATTGCCATCAATGTAACTATTTGCATTTCCACCTAAACCTAGATCGTCTTCACCTTCGGTGACTACGAGTGCTCTTCCTACAATACCCCGTGGTCCTCCGGATAAAGACATCAATGGGTCTATTCGAACAATTTCGGCTAATCCATCCTCTTTTGCTTCGATGTTGCCTAAGTCTCCGATATGACGGTGAGGTGATTTAGGTCCTCCGTGCCTCAACTAAAAATTTACATGTATTCATTACAAATTTTAGGAAAAATATAACATTATTAAATATTATTTTAGTTTCTCTTATTTATTTTTAACTCTGCACGGTAGCCCCCTACAGTTATTATACAAATAGTAATTAGAATATAAATGTTATGCGGCAACTATAAATACATTTTGAAAAATGTTCAAGTTGTTAGTTACATGGTCGAAATTTTAAAAAGATCAAAACTGCATAAAGAGTATGTTTTACACAAATTGCAAAGTGACGTTGAAATATTGCGAGTGAGTTAATATATCGTAGCGCGCTAATTAATTGTCAATAAGAAAAAATAAAAGTGTAATTTAAGTTGCATATATTTAAAATGTTATTATTACGATAAAATACGACATAAGTCGCTGCTATTTGATAAGATCATTAATATATGGAAGAAAATTATTTTTAGAATTCTTACTTATACTGAAAATGTACGAAATACTAGAAACTAAATTAAATATATTTCTATCAACTTCCAAAAAAAAGATTAATTTAGATTTTTCTTAATATTTTAATTTTTTTTTGTTTAAACCATGTTGTCCAGCTAATACCAAATGGTCCTTTGCTGATGTGGCTTTAGTTTAAGGAGTTTTAGTTTTGCAGGTGACAGAAACCCTGGATTATGACTGGACTTTCAGTATTTTATTTATCTACAGCGAATGATGAGAGAGTATGCTTTCAATCACCGGAGTGAAGTGTAAGGGAGAATCTCACACAGAGCATATTCGTGAACCTCACAAACGGGATACCTGATTCGAGATGGGTGTTCACGTCCTTCATAAACTATGGGGCATTGAGTAACGAGGGGACTATTTTGGAATGGAATACTTGAAGTTGTGCACACCTGTGCTCCATACACGCAGACTAGTCGAACCAGCTTTTTATACAGGGTTACTCAAGAATTGGGAGTTTGTTTTTTCTGCAGAGTAGTGGAAATAGAATGCTAAATACACCATTGCCTTTGCAGATACACTGGTGTATATAGCAATGCAGGCTTTTTCAATTTTAAGGCGGTACACGCGAGCTCCCTCCGACGACGGAAAAGAACAGCTTAAGTTTTACTCAGGTTAATCTGCAGTCTCAATAACTTGTACCACACGATCACCTGGTTGAGTTCAGGTTGTAGTCTTTTGAAATTGCATCGGGACTATCTAGTGGTGAATAACGCAGTGTTGTCTGCATAAAATGCTATGTTCGATTGCTTCGGACGAGGAAAATAGGCCATGCACAAATTGAACACATGAGATACTAATGGAGCTTCGGGAAGATAACAACAATCCATAAATTCTAAATATAAAGGTAACATCAAACCTTTAGTTAGTCAAAACCACTTGTACTTTGAAAATATACATTCCAGAAGGACATTTTTAAAAGAAAAAAGATTCATCGAGGTTCATCGAAAAGTTTATGTTTGGATTGAAGTCTCGCTTAAGAGAATGACAGTGTCAGACTGGAATGTATTGATGTCACTAGTGTTGCTATATTTATTGTTTTGATAATATTATTTTATTTATTAGTTGAAATTAATATTTTTCATAACTTTCGGCATAGATGATCAAGACCACAGTGTATCGTTATACTTAATTCTTTATACGGTGACAGAGCGCCAACATACAGTATTTTAAAAAACTAGTATAATGAACTCGATCGTAACCGGCACTTGCTTTGGGACGAATTCCATATTGTCTCGTCCAAAATCGGTGGTTGTGCCAGAATAATTGACACTGTAATCCTGGGAAACAAGATCTTCGTGTAACCTACTTTCGGATTGAGCCATCCTTGACTATTAGTATGACAAGTATCACTAAGACATTGCGTGATAATTTGGTCGTAATAAAGATTCGTTCGCAAATGGATCGTGTTCACTGGTGCCAGAAAATGTTTAAAGAAAAATACATTCAAGGAGAATCAATATAATCTAATTACCGATATATATTTAACAGTCTGGAGCCAGACAGAAATGATCCAGATCATGCCAAACCCCTCTCTTCTTTGCAGGAGGAAGAAGTATTCAAAAAAAATCAGAAAAAAAACCAAATAGGGGTGGACCATTCAACAATGCAAACGCTCATACATTGACTCAAACAATAGAAATTTTGACCGGCCACAATATTGTGTATTGAATTAATGGGCCATCCGCAGCACAGTCCTGATCTGGCACCGGATATTTTTTTATTACTACAGAATAAAAACAAATTACATGGTTAGCCATTTTCGATGCCCTTAAGTTCAAAAGGTGTTCTTTGAAGTTACCTCAACCAAAGTGCGAAATTTTAATAGAAAACGCATGAAAAAGTGCAATGAAAAACAATAACTTTAATGTTGATAATACTTGTTTCATCATTAGACCAGAAATATAAATAGCAACCCTCGTAAAGATGTATGTATCATGGTCATGGCCGGTCAATTGCTGAAATACTCTCTTAATGATGTTTTTAATTTTTCACACAGAAATCTTTAAAATTCCAAAGTAATAGAATTACGATTATATTAGAAAAGTGGCAAAAGGTCATCGATCAAAACTACGCATATATCATTCATTAATGTTAATTAAAACTGAAATTATTTTTACCAATCTACTTAACAAGCTGTAATTACAACTGTCTTTAAAGATATTAATTATAGATATGTTTGATTAGGTTACGTATAAATATTAAAAAATTAATATATTAATCCTTACTGATCGTTAAAAAATATTCCTTATATTATTATTAATAGTAAAATATTATATTAAGCTCTGTTTTTCAACAATATGTCGAAATTACATTTTGAAATATAGTTGGCTTAGTAAATATGATATTTTCATAGCTAACAAAAATAATATTAAAAAGTATCAAATATCAAAAGTTTGATTTAGTTTGTGGCTATTTATAACACAGATCCTGAAATGAAACAGGAATTCCACGAAGCTCAAAGATATTAGTATTTACATAGAACTTTGTATGCAATGGCATGCGTCAAATTCAATGATGTAATTAAAAAAACCCATTCAAAACAAACGAATTCTTTGATTTACATCAAAATGTCGTTCAATGTCACACTTTAAGGTTCATTTGGTCTTTAACATAGATAAATATACAAATTACAAATTATGTTTGGCATAAACATGTCATTCATAGACTATTTTTAATTAATTTTATTTGATAAAAAATATTTAATACCATTATAATAGATTACGTAATTTATGTAGCATATAAAAGGGATTTCATATTTTTATAAAATATAAATCAATAATAACTTAATAAAAAAATATTGTAAAATTATGATAAAATTATTGAAGTATATATATTAAAATATTACTATACAAAAATCTATTCAATGATTAGAATTACATATTCCTAAAATATATTTTAAAAAACTAAGCAATTGTATCAGATTTGTTAAACAAACTGTAGTTATACAAATCATAAAATTATGTGAAATTTCAACAAAACATATACTAGCCAATGAAAAAATCATAAAAATTACACTAAAATAATTGAAGAAAAAACAGTCGGATTCTCCGAAAGTCACGACAAAATTAGTTTACACCACAAAAATACTCCTCCAGACATCTCAAAAATCGATCAAAAAATAATTGGAAACACAGACATGTTAAATCCCATCCCAAACGTCGTATTTTCCAAATGTTGTTTATTTATGTTATATCCTTATTATGATTAAAGACGGATCTTTTTAATTTTGTGTTGCAAAAATGAAACGATTGCTTGAAGAGAGCCAGTTCTTTTGAAGTCAGATCATTTGAGACCCGATGCAGAATTTGTTTAAACGATGTATATAACTAGAAGTAGTACTTAGCTATGGCTAATATTTTGTATTATTCCTACTAGTTACGTATTTTCAATTTCATTTTAGTTAAACTATTTTTACAAAAAAAGGTACGAATTAACTGCAATACCAAATAACTTACAGCAAACTTCAAACTTACTTACTTCAATAATACATATAAGAAAATAATAGTCTAAGAGCTAGCAACGTTTTTGAGAGAGAATTTCAGATAAGCTTATCTTTTGACATATCATCTCAATTCACTCTCTCGGTCACCACCCAAACTTATCAAAAGTCATTAAAGAAATATCCATTCTTAATTTAAAAATTGAGTATTTTTATCTGTACAGATACGATGCGCACTGGTAATCGCAACCCCTGCCGCCAGCCAGATGGGCCGGCTCCTGACCGAGAGAGTGAAAGAGATCAAATGTCAAAAGATTAACTTACCTGAAATTCTTGTTTTCTCTACGTTGCTAGCTCCTGTACCATAACATAAGAAACATATACTCACAAAATACGGGTTAAAATGTCCTCCCAATTTTTCACATCCTTCACGAAGATCACCGGCTTGCTGAATATGAAGACCATGTTTACCAGCCGCTAGACCTAGAGAATATATCAAGAACCATACTACATGTACCACCCGAACATTAAAAATTACCTACCAGTAATATTTCCTCTAATGAAAATAGGCCCATTCGGTGGATGTTTCTGGACAAAAACAACTTCACCACCCACGCTACCTTCTCCTTCACTGGTTAAAACAGCTATAGCAACTTGTGGTCTTATATCCTGAATATTTTTTCTTTAATTAAACAAAAACTGTTCAAACAATTATTGCACTTACAAAACCATAAGGCTCCACAAATACTTCATATACATCACTTTGGTAATTTTCTATAGCAGGGTAGGCTTTGATAGCCAAATGTCTTCCTTCCCCAGGTATTCCAATGATTGTATTCTTTTCCGAGAAATCCTGAAGAGCAGCTCCAGTTATATATTTTACTACACAGATATTTATCACCAGCAAGACGACGAATGAAGTATTTCCGACAAACAAAACCATGTTTTAAAAATAAATTCAACAAACTAATTATTTATCGATATGGAACTGATTCAAGCTAAACCGACTAATAATTTCAATTATGCTGAACAATTATAAATATAGTAGAGTCCGACTATTGAACTTTTTGTGCGTGTTATTCGAGTTGTCTTGTCAATGTTAGAAGCGTTCGCGAAATAAAAGAAACCATTGAGTAATGGTCGTATAAATAGTGACTATCGAGGATGCAAAAATCGACATGACACGTGAAGCGTAGCTATAATCATCAAATATCTTCCCTATGATGATTATTGTTAGAAAATCAGTGCTTATTGGCAGGATAATTGTTTACACATTGTATAGAGTGTATCAAAAATTAATGGATACATAAAATTTTTTCAATAAATTTGTGTTATTATCAATGTATATATGTCATGCGATATAAAAGGCCACCTAGGATAATTAAACAATTAAATATAATTATATACCTCATAGTGCTGATATAATTATTATTTAATGACTTTCTTCATCATACAATTATAATAAACTCATGAAAAACAGGACAAGGAGACATAATTTATTATTATTTTAATTAAAACTATTTAGAATTTAATTATAGTGGATATTAGAGAATATTGTGAATTCTTACTTGTACAAAAATAGTCAAATGTAGGTAAGGAAAATAAAGATGCACACAAAAAATTAATATATCTGATGAATATTTCTAAATTAATACATAAGGAAAATTTTGATATAAAATTTGATGGAGTTTTAATATTTTATTTGTTTTTTAATTAGTTTTTATTGTTTTCTTAAACTTAGTTCATTAATTAACAATAGTTATGTATGTAAATTATCAGTCATTTACCTGATGGAGTTTACCTCTTATTAATACAATTTAGTTATCACTTGATTAGATTAAATTAATTAATTAGCAATTTGTTATTTATTCAGCCATTAAGCCCACAGACTAGCGAATGATTCTACTAATAACTAAGACTATCCCTTAAGATACCCAGTTTTATCCAAGCAGATTACTGACGAGTTTGAATTAGTTTTCCTTATCAGATTTTATGCTCTTGTTTATAAACTATAACTTATATATTTATAAATTAAAAACACCCATATTCTGAACGGGACTCAAACCAGAGGCTAACGCGTTAATAGTTTGGGATAACTAGTAGGGTACCTTGTATACTGCGCTGCCAGGTCAACAACTACTAATTTAATTATTAAGTCTTAAACATCCTACAAATCCACTTGCAAACTTAACCAATATATTTTCTCAATTTGGTGAACTCCAGATTACGCTTATTGAAGAATTAAAAAGCATTTCCACCTATAAAGTTATTTTATGATTATGATATCTGATTATTTTTGCACTTTAAAAACCGTTTATTGTATATATATTTATAAAAAGAGTGGTACAATATATATTAATCAATATTTTCCATCATTCCTACAATTCCTTTCCATCTTTAAAATAGATAATTTAATATAGTTACCGTGTCAAAAAAATAATATTGGTTTAGAACCGTGTGCCAGAGATACCAAATAATAGATATAAAATAATCCTGAACGATCTGAAGAAATGGTAATCAGAAAGCGCTATGTCTGGCGATGAGTAAGTTGAGTGGGGCATAACTTCAAATTAAAACTGCAACAGCGTATTATTTACAACTGTTGTAATGTGTGATCGAGCGTTACTAAGATGACGACTTTGCGTCTGTCACTGACTGTTGCTTGTCTCTATTGCAACAATAAATTATTTAAGTTGTTTATTTACCGCCCTTTGAATTCATTCTTAACTCTTTGAACTTAGGACTATTGTAAACTGCTTTTTACCGCCAGGCACAATATGATACAGAAACTTCCTTCTACATTTGCAATAGTTCTGGCTGATATTCTGCTGGGGCATGGTCGTAAATTAATGTTTTGTGACTGCCAAGCAGTAAAATTGCAATGATAAAACCGCTTGAAATGACATTTTTAGTCATTTTTCTTATTTTTAGATCTTTTGTCAGGATATGTAAACTATGTGATCAACTACTTGAAAGTGTTTTATTTTGTTTATTTTGCTTGAGCTGTGTCTTCGACTTATAACTTAATAATAACTCATAATTTCAAATTGTTACCAATATAACATATGGGCTGAAAAGTCCCACAGTAACAAAGAAAGGTGTTTTTTTGTTCAAAATTGGCTTTATTCATCAACATAATCTCCATCAAGAGCTACACAATCAATACAACTTTTGTAGAATGATTTATCTTTTACCTCAAAATAGGCTTGCCACCAGTTACTGTCCACTCAGATGACGATCAATTTGATTCGGAAGTGAAATGACGGATCCATGTTTCACACATTGTCACATATCGATGCAAAAATTCCAGTTTGTTACTTTTATACATAGCCAAACACTGCTCAGAATCATCAACACGTTTTGTTTTTGGTCAACATTAAGCAAACGCGGCACCCACTTTGGACAGAGCTTTCTCATAGTAAAATGATCATGTAATACAAAATCAAGACATTCTTTTGATACCTCCGCAATATTTATTCAATCATTCAAAACGATTTTGCGGATTTTTTTGATGTTTTTTTGTGTTACCACCTCATTGGGACGTCCACTGCGTTTTGCATTATCGGTGTCTCTACGACCATGTTTGTCAGCAAACCAACGTTTTATTATTGTTTCTGATAGAATGGAGTCCCTATAACACTTTTCAAGACATTGCTTCGCTTGAACGGTATTTTTCCCCATCAAAAAGCAATCTAAAGTTAAAACACGAAATTGTTTTTGATCCATTGATTTAAAAATAATATGATGAAATTTTAACAGTTTTCTTTTGAATGTTAGTAATAACTGAGCGGTGAACGCAACAAAATTAGCCCCATCTATGTGTTAGGCCCGGGAATTTTCAGCCTATGAGTTTTACCACTGAACAAAGCAAAACTTAATGTTTAGTAATTAACTCATGTGATATAAATGTATGTAAACTGTAATTTATTTAATACTATTTAACGGGCCGGCTTGGTTTTCATAGTAGTTAAAGCGACCGGACCCTCCTCTTACTGTTGCGATTGTTGCGGGTTCAAATCCTGCTGGGGCTTAGACGAGAGTTCAAAATCCGACAAGAATAATGGTTCCAATCATGCCAGTAACCAGGTTTGGTAAAACCGGATGTCACCTGAGAAGTTTTCTAAGTTGTTCACTCGCCTGTCGCTAACTTAATGCCGATGACCGTGGTTCGGAGCCCATGTTAAAGTGTAGGTCCCGTCCAGATAGACCCTAGTTGGAAAAAAGGAAAATATTAAAAACGTATTCAATGGCTATACCTGAATTATACAATATTTCATATTTAATGAAATGCAGTATATAGTACCGTAATTTATAATATGTATAATATAGTTAAATATAATTGAATATTTATACGCTAACATACATATATTTTCTGTGCGTGAAACTTTGACACTCTGATAAAACTATTGAATAGGGTTCAGTTTATTTCTATTCGAACAGTTTCTAGTAAAATTACTATTAATATTAAATATTTTCTTAAATAATCAATATCAAAACAGTAAACATTGGTTTTCAGATTAAAATGTATTTAAACAATTTAGTTATCGCAATTGACAACTACAACATCAAACATTGGACCGCACTAATCATGTGTTATGTATTTTTATCATTTTATGATTTTTTTAATGCATAATTTTTTATATAAAACATTAATATAGATTACTTCTTCATACACCCAATATTAAAAAAAAAACAAGATTTCTAGGTCAAGTTAGAAGTAATTTCTCTTGTGTGTGAACTTGCTTTAGCCCTGTGGTTATAAATAATTAACTGTTTTTAACTGATAGATGCTACATGTATTGTAAACGTTTATCTATATAAACTGGTTTTTGTTACCAGCAAATCATATTTCATGGAGCTAGTAACGGTTACTGAAATGTTTTTGTATCTGTAAAGTAATTCAAATTTATGTCTGTCCCGTTTATTATTATTATTTACATTTATATACGCCCTTCTTATTACAAATTAACAATTATGTCTAAGGTCATCTATATAGTTGGTCGATGATCTAAGATAATTTCATTTTTAATTCATATACAAATTCTTCTATTTCATCCTGTAATGGCCAATTTAATATTAATTAATCGAAAGAACTCTTTATTATGGTGAAACGTAACAAGTTCTAAGACATATTCGCTTCTAATACATTTTGAGACCTAATTTTTGATCATTTAAATCAATATATCTGTTACCAAATTGATTTTGGCTTACTGTGTAATTGCCAGATTAAAAAACGGGTTTACCTTTAAATTGTTGAGCTGATCTCGGACTTCTTCTGAGTCATCTAATATTTACCAGTACGCACAATACTATGAAAAACTAAAAATCTTATGACTCAATTAATATTTTTGGTGACAAGCTTATAATTGTTAATTAATCGCTTCCAAAACAACAAAGGCCTTTCCATTTAAGGAAATAAAGTTTCGTGATTTTTTAATTAGTATTTACACATTTTTTTTTCGTTTAAAATCAAATAATAGTTGGGTAATATTTTACTTTAATAGTACTGATAATGCGTATTGACAGTCTGCCAGCGTAATCCTAATTGATGACTTAACAAAATTTTTTTACACGAATTGGCGCAACAGTATATAAATAACTATTTTATAATTATCCCTTTAAAATATTATACGAATCGCCTCATTAAATTAACACTCTTAAAGAAAGACTTGAACATGAAAAAAAAAACAATGTAATGGGATATAATATTCAATAGACGACTGAAGGATAAGCAATACTAAAAAAATTCACATAAAAATAATATTTACTTTTATATTATAAGTATTTGACATATTAATGAAAAAGCTTTGATAAAAGGAAAACCAAAAAGCTAACGACTATATATTGTTAGAATACGATAACTAAAATGCCAGTTGATAAATAGCGTGGCAAGAAAAAACAAAAAGAAACTCATATCTCATTTTATTCTATGAAACTTACTGAATATATATGTGTTTCCTTTCCGTCTCCTTTTACCAACGAGGGTTTATCTGGGCTGGACCTACTGTTTAAAATGTTCTGTCGGGGTCCGAATCACGATCCTCGTCATTAAGCCTACCAACTCGCGAGTGACCAATTTAGAAATTATATCAGAAGACATCCGGTTTTACCCAGCCTGGTTACTGGCGTGAGTGGGATCACTTTCCTTGTCGGTTTTTGCAATCTTGCCTAGGATAATCACAAAGATAAATTTAGGGCCATGCTCCAGAAGGATTCGAACCCGCGACTATCGCAACTGTAGGTGAACCGTCCAGTCGCCTTTACGACTGCGCCAACCAAGCCAACATTCAAATTATGATTTCATTTATAAATGAATAAAGTGGGGGAAGTTAGTTGAACTCTCCAATTGATTCATAGTAAAAGTAAATTGAAAAACATATGTTATAAAGTAATACAGAGAAAACTCAATAGGTGTCTATGAAGACGAGTGTCTCAACATCTGATATGGTACTGTGATTACCATTTTAGTATTTGTTAAGTTGGTTTACATTTGCATTATAGACATCAGAGAGCAAAGGTTTTTGTTGTGAGGTATTTGGTTATCGTGACACCGTAGCATCATGTGACTAACTCCTGACGTTGCAATATATTGACCAACAAAGTTGTAACAAAAAACTAAATGTAATATCTGAAACAAATTTCTTCAAAATTGATTATCAACAAGAAAAAAGACAGATTAACGTTGGATTGCCCATCGTTCCGCAGTTACTCGAAGTATGGCAGCTGAAGCTGGACAGAGAAAGTAGATTGAAGGTGCTCAAATAAACTATTCTAATTAGAAAAGCACGCAGCAAGTTCAGGGTGTAAGAGCACAAAAGTTGGTGTAAACTAACATAGTCTACAAGGTTAACCGTCACAAAGGACGAATTATAGTAGTAAATGGACGAATCTTTGGTCAACAAAACTTAAGAACCCATTCCATAGAGTAACATTCCCATCATATAAATTTGGGTAGAAACAGTCTCATTTTGAAGATCTTCAAAGGTAAACTGGCGCACGAATGTATAAGCGATACTAAAAAATGGTTTTATTAGACCTTTAAAGTTGTTTCTTTAGGATGAAGGTGTTATATCGTGCGAGGCGGGGTGCTTATGTGACTGAATGGTTATGACGTATAGACATATGCGTTATTGGATGGCTTATGTTCGAATAGATTTAAATCGTCAATGTCGTACGTCGTAATGTTGCCGCATTAACTTGGATTTCGAATTTTGGTTTACGTTTGCCTCTTTTTAACCTCCAATTATTATCACTAATGTTTGAAGAATTTTCCGACAGGATCGACCACAATCCACACAAATTGGATTTTATAGATTAATTGTTTGATTGTCTGTTTCCTTTAAGTTAGAGTAAAATGAGAGGGAAAATTCCGTTCTGAGTTTAAAATGAATTTTACATTTTTACAAACTGCATTAGTCAGTATATTCGACGCCATCTATGACGTGCATTGGGTTTTTGACTTGTTGCAAGAACTATATATGCAATATATGGTCTCGTTATTAACGAAAAGTACATAATACTACATATTAATCTTTATATAGTAAGTTTTTAATTAGTTTTTCGTTTTTGCTGATGTTAATACTGACTTTCATCGGTGTTGCTATCTTCCATGCTCAATTCCTCGAGCAGTCGTTGAATGATGCATTTTTGATGAAAATGAAAAGTGTTCTATTTCTGCTATTTATCTGAGTTTGGATTCTTAGATATCGATTGCATAATTCTAACAGTTTGTAACCAACCCAGAAGTGCATAACTATTGGTTCAAATGGCGTTTTATACTACTGATAACACTGTTGGACCCCATGTTTCTACTTTTCCAGCGCTTCATTAATCATTGAGTGTAAGAATATACCATAATTTAATTTATTGATATGGCATTGCTTACATTTTCTGGTATTATTACAGGAAACTTAGTATATATGAAACAGTGAATCTACCCTATAAAATGTAGATCTTGTAGCATCGTCAAGTTGTAGGAAGGTACCGCATAAAGTAGACATGGGCATGAAACCGAATTGGCAGGCAATTAGTGGTAAAATGTTGTCGCATAGCGTAATGATATATATGTCTATCCAAAGTAGTTGTATACTCAAGCCATCTCAATTTAAGACTTTACAACATTTATTTTAGCTTTAAGCTTTAATATAATACAATATTTTAAAGCAAATAAAATAATAAAACAAAAATGCCATGAAATATAATTTATTTTAACATTATAGTTCACTGTTTACTGCTACTTTCGATAGACTATAAGACTATAGGTATAATATTACCTATAAGACTATAAAATTATCTGTGTCTCTATCCTATATTAATACTAATATAGTTCTAGTATTATTTAATAATAGTTTTTGACTATCGAAAATAAGGAATACAGAAAAATTCTATAAAAAAATGTTGAAAATAAGCAAATGTGTAAATATTAATTTAAATAATATCGACTTAACTGAAATAATGTTGGATGTTAGACTAGCTTCAAGGTATGTTAGAGTCTAATGTTGACTTTAAAGAAATATCTAAAAATTGCATTCATTCGTACAATAGGACAAAAAGCCATTTTCATCATCTGCGTATATATTGCAAGAAACGTAGGCCTTACGTAAATGAGATAATCCAGATGCCAGATGCCTCAATATTTAGCAGTTTATAAACATCCGGATGATATGAATTATATGGTTTATTTCAATTATTTCTTATAAATATAATTGATGCAGTAGAGTTTACTTGTTGTATACTTAATGTTAATTTTTTTCCTTATATATATATATATAAATGTATACTCTGCTCTGTATCTGTAAATAAGTTATTTCTGCTGATGTATGTGTCAAAAGTTTTTATTTGTTTGCAATACAAGATTATAGCCTCCGATGTCTAAGACATAATTAAAATACCCACATGTCAACCTTGGATCTGTTTAACAAAATATAGACTTGTGCAACAAGTCATGCCTCAACAATAGATTATCTACATCAAATATTACTTATTCAAATAACAGATAATTGGCTATTATTGTTAACGACGTATCGTAGCCCTGGAATGAATATAAAAAACGGAAGAATTATAAAGAAATATTTCTTTAAATAATAACGTATATTTAACAAATAGTAAGTCAATATGTATTAATAGTCAATATGACTATTAAATTTGTTCCTGCTTTGAAATCTTATTTATTTTTTCGGATATACCACTGACAGACAATAATTTTAGAAGAATTTTTAGTAGCTAACCGCAGGAATTCATTAGTTCACATGCTAAAACTGAATACAGTAACTAAAGTTGCTCATCGCTTCTTTTTTAATTTTGCGTAAGTAAAACAGTTTCACAATTAATGTATCAATGTGTTGTTTGATGAACATTAGTTGCGGTTTTGTCACAAGAATATGTTTATTATAATATACTATTGTAGTCAGAAAATAACAAAACGTTAAAGTCATGGTATATTTCACTTTTCTTCAGTAGGGCAAATTTAATAACAATAAAATTATCAACAAAAATATTATTATTAAGTGCCTGCATGTGTTATAACAGTTTTTTCACTTTACAAAGGTCTTTATTAGGAAAATTTGGCGCAGCGATGTTGGTTTGGCCGCAATCTAACAAAGGATCAATTTTCGATGTATCGATGTTCAGCATTTCGTAACCTTGTGCCTGCCAAGTTATACCAGATCGATCTGAACAAGTAGTAACCACAAGACATTGTCTAGTGAGTACACTGGGTGCGTCATAACTTCCTATTTGAGCTGCAAAAGTGTATATTTCACAATTCTTGCAATGTGTAAACGTATACTCCCATGCAAAAGGACGACTTTGCGTATATTACCCACTGTCACTGTTTATTGCAACAATACGTAATTCAATTTGTTCATTGTAATATTTTCATTCAGTTTTATTAGCTGATAATACACTATACCCTGATATAATCATATGCACAGCAACACTCTGTCTATGAATTTAATAATTAAGTTAGGTTGCACGTTACCACATTATTACTTCGCATATTCCACAGTACATATCGCTGATTAAAATATATGCAAATTCCTGATATTTACATCGTCTCCAACCAATTGGGAAGGTTAAAACTGAATGGAAGACGGCCTTGAGGCATCCGAAATACCGCATTCAAAAAATATAATACAAAAGAACATTAGATAAATATCCAATAAGATTATACACACTATAAATCATCGAATCGGAGCAACTGCTAGTCGAAAAAAGAAATGTGTCATTAATATTACTTTAAATTATTTCCAGATTATCCCGGATTTTGCAAAATATCACATAACATGTACCTTGTAAGGATGATATATTCTACGGATTTGACTTCCTCATTTCAAGAAGTCAAATAAAATTAATTCTGGAATGACGTTTACTTGGCTTAAAGATTGAATAGTATAAAATTTAAAATTATATATGATACTGGAAATAAAATTGTTATTAGCGGAGTGTTATATTCTTAAACAAATCTAATGTTACGAGATGACGCTTAAATAATTATACATAATATAAGTAGCGACATTTATTTGGTTACACTAATAAACAAAGAAAGTTGTTTGTAAACCTGATACTTAAAAAGGGTCAAATAAGCAAATACATGTAGAAAATAAATAAGATATTTATGTTTTATTTCAAAAGTCTTGCTACTAGTTGATCAGAGTAGATTCCGATTAGTGGCGATGATTTTTTCAATCATCAAAAATATTTTAATAAGGCTTTTAAAGCTAGATTTTCAACAAATCAATTTTATAACCGATAGGAAATATAGATTTTATACATAACATAACAAAAAATAAATTTTGCTTTAAGGAGGTTTTACTTGCGATAAGGATTATTTAAAATTACATTAGCCGGCTTCGTTGGCACAGTGGTCAAGGTGACAGGATGGTCCACCATACTGTTGCGATAGTCGCGGGTTCGAATCCCGCTGGGGCAAGGATGTTTTTTATGTTTAGTTTAGGTACGCAGTTATTTTATTAAATATTATAATGGGTAGGCCAAGTAAAGGTGCAGTCCTACATAATAAAAGTACAGCTTATGAAAACATATAGGGATAAAGAAACAATGATTGAAAATAACACACATACCATGAGCACTTCAGGCCTCGGGCTCCACTACTTAACCTAGGTGGTTTGACAAATGCTCTACTAAACTAGAATAGCAAAAAATTATTCCCTGCGCTAAGAATCGAACCCACGACCTCCGACTAGAAGCTAAATGCTTTAACAATTACACCTTAGGAGCAATTGTCTACAATATTTATCTTACGTCTTATATGCAATAGTTGGTGCATAAAAACCAAATTGAATGGCTTTTGCACTGAACGACTTCCGATTTTCCGTCACATCAGCTCAGCAATAACATAAACAACTATGTGATTATTACAAATAAAAAATATGTGAAATCTTTGTACGTGCCTGTGAAATATAAGGGTAGAGATAATCAGATCCTGACTTGATTCCAACAATTCCAATTTTCTGTTTCGATTATGATATAAAACTAATAACAATTAATACTACAATTATTGCTAGAATAGGTTACAATAAAAAGACAAAGATATTATAATAAAAATGATAAAAAAATTTCAAAATTTATTTAACTAATGTTAGTTAATTAATTAAAAACCTTTATATATTTTCTCGGATACTTTTATGTTGTAAATAGAAATGGCCAATACGTAACACTAAACAATAAAAAAGTAAAAAAATAAGATTTATAAAATAAAACATATATCTAAAAAGTTAATCAGTATATGCTGTCATGCAAAAAAACTGCTTTGAGGTCTGCTTTTGATATACCAATCAAATATCTTTTATAACATCCAATTTTGTGTCATTTATAACCGTATTATTAGCGACCCATGATTGGTTCCGTAAGTTTGGCCAAACTACCTAGCCTTTCCATCCTTATCGGCCTATATGGCTTCGTTATATATTTTTTAAAATATAAATACTTTTTTAAACAATATCGATATTTCTTCACTCACAACTTTCATTTCCCACGTACATTTTTTTTGGTAATCGGGAGGTTTTCGTATCGAACTTTTTCCGTTCCATCAAAATAATATTTGATGATCGAGGAAAGAGAAAAATCTCTAAACGAAAGTTCGATACTCTACTACAACCACTGTAGGTTGTTCATATCGATATTTTAATTTGAAACTCAAAGTTCAATACTCTTTTTTACACCATATATTTTTTTCAAAAAATATCGATGTATCGATTTTTTTAGACAAATTTCAAAAATCTGATTAACATTATTACATATTCACTAGCCTGGCATAAATTTTAATCCAAGAGTAGGATATATATTATGGAAACAACTGTTGAATGTGGATATAATTTAATATATTCTAAAAATATATTGATGTATTTATCCCGTACTCGCTTTACTTGTATATGGACGCAAGTATAACAGAACAGTACTAATAAGTTAATTTATAAATTAAGATTGTATTAAGCATATCTAATGTAAGATATAATCGATCAAAATAAATAAATAAATGTCTAACAAATCAGAAATGGGATAAAGAGAAATGCGTTTATGATGCATTATAGTGATTACTGTTAAATAAAAAGTAGTGCTCAGTGTGCATAGACAAGGTAATATAAAAGAATGTCATTAAAATACTATTGTTTTAAATCAATCATTACGAGGGCAGTTTACTTATTATTTAGTAATTATTCGCAAAAACGAAAATTAAAAGTAAAAAAAAAATTGCACGAACCCAAGCCACATATTGACATCGAGGGAGGATACAAGTATAAAATTAAAATGTTTCATTACTTCCCAGTACGAAAAGGGACCTTTCCTTAAATGTTGAAAAAAAAACGGTAAAGAAAAATTCGACGAAAAGCTTGATCTTTGTCCACCCCTAAGGACAATGATATAGAGGCAGATTTGGCAAAATTCTTAATATTGAATTTTTTATAAACAACAGTATGTTTTCCAAGAGAACAGGCGAGCTTTCCGCTCATAGCATTACATGACTATATATCCTGTAAATCATTTGTATTTATTCAAAGGTTATTAAGCAAATCGAGCATGACAACGAGGCACACCAGCAACGCCAACTAACAGGCAATTAGCAAATCATTATGTGGTACAACAACAAGGTACTAGCAGGCTACAAAAATGGTGAAATGGTGACTAACTACGGTGATTAACACCAGGTATACCAACATGCATGATGGGCGGCAGCAAGGGGTACGTCATAAAGAAGGGTGCCAACTAGTAACCCAGCACGATGGGAGACGAGATACACCGACAAAAGGGATGCTATCTCTAGACTCAACACTAACTAACTCACGCTAACTAGATGAACAACCACTAGAGGGGTACCAACGACAGGGGCGCCAGCACAAGGTACGCTCTCATGATAGAAGCAGCCACGACAAACCACAAGAATATCGGAAGTTAGTTGACTATCAGAGGGGACACCTGTAGCATTCGCAATCACCATAGAAGATAGCAGTATCCCAGAACAATCAAACGGAGATCTGTAGGCAGCCTACTATGACAGGGATATCTGCAATCGTGTTACCATTACAATGAATGTAATAAAAAATAAAACGAATACTGCCAAACCAAATAAGTGGAAAAGCAACATTCATGGCACTATTCCTGTTCGCCGATGATATTTTGCCATCTTTTATGTAGTTAAATTGTCGTAGAACAAAGCCTATAACATGTAATGTAATCTATAAGACTTATCCATACATACACATTGCATTATTTACACGGTAGAATTTATATGGTGTTCATATTATTTCCTTTATCATGTATGTCTATATAGAGTGAGGAATATTTTATATGAGAGATTAGGTATGAAAATGGTATGCGCGTAACTCGCATTGGTTAATACTAGAACGAAAATACATTAAGTCGCAAATTTAAAAAGGATTAAAGAATTCTAAACCAGTCACATGTAAAAATCCACAAAAAATATTACTTTTTATTTTATAAAAAGTGTGATAAAAATTAAATAAAAATACAGATCATTATCCAGCTCATTCGCCAGCTCTCTCCATAAATGATTATTATTAAACAATACTGTTAAAGCATATTTCAATGGACTGGATGTCAAGCAGAATTGAATCCCCTAAATTAAAATATATCTGGAACAAGTATGGATTTGTCTAGCAAAACAATTATGTAGGAAAATTTATGGCATATGACATTTTTGTAGATATAAAATTCCTTATTTGATGATAATATTTCAAGCAATACTTTTCATTACTTAGTATTTAAAATAAAAAGGGACTTACTGATTCCCACACAGAAAGACAAACAGTGGAATATAAATGAAAGCTATTTTGTGGCTTCAATGCAAATGCTCTAATTATTATTACTTTTTATTCAAAGCACAATCTTATATGTTTTTTGAAATCTTAGTGTTGTACCCAAACTATATACGTATATTTTATCATAATTCCATTATTTATTTGTTAGTCATGTTTTACTTATTTTATATCCCATAAAAATTATGAAAATAATTTTCAAAAGTAGTTAAAAAATATACATCAAAAAAGTTCTGGCACTGATTATATATAACATATGAAATATTTTTAAATGCACATACATGCACATCCTACATGTTCTTCAAAATACAAATGATGGCCTAATGAAGGAGCACTCTTTATCTGAAACCACTTGCAAAATGTTGATGCTTCAAAGATTACAACTTGAGAAGTTCCTTTTGTAACTTTTTATTATTTGGATTAATGATAATTCATAGTGAAATAAGTCTGCTAAATCCAGCAGGTCGAACTCAGCAATAAATGCATATTTAAAAAAAACAAGGAGAACTCTTTATTTGTTATCTATGTTTGGTGTAAACCATAGAATAATGAAACCTAGAAGCGCATCTCCTATGTTAAAATTGGTTCTAAGTTACACTCGGAATGCCCGTGTGAGGGCGTTTACGTATACGCCGTATGACAGTTAGTTACGGCGGGAAATTCGAAAATGTTTAGCGGGAGTTTTAAAAATTTGAGCGGGAAATTTAGAAATGTATAGTAAAAATTTTTATTTTATTGACCATAAAGACATTAATATAATAACAGAAATATCTCCACTACCCAAAACACGTAATCCACTGATATTATTTTCTCCCTAATATTTAAAATAAACATTAAAATAAGATAATATAAATATTAATAGTTCTGTTGTATTATTTTTTAGAATCAACTAAATTAACAACCTACCTAAATTGAGGTATATTTTATCAAATATAACAACTGCAGTTCGGTCTATATAGTCAAGTTTCTGAACTAACGACCAATATTAGAGGTTACTACTCCAGGAGCAAAAAGGAACCTTATTCAGTGTCTGCATTAATGTTCTTCTAGAAGGCAAGCAGAATATCTTCGATAACAGTTATCGTATATTAGTATATCGTATCGTATATTAGTATATCCTCTGCCACTGCATTTCAATAAAGATAAAGCCATTAGTTTATCATCCAACCTGAAACGAAACTGATGGGACAGGCTGAGTTATCTGTAAATGAACATATAAATTTCAAGTTAGAACCTTCATTATCTAATAATAAACATAAGTTTCTTATTATATACTTCTGGGTCTTGTTGGGGTAGAAGAATCTCCTATATATCTATCAGCTTCAAAAAACTTATGTGATTTAATATTGTCATTGAGAGCATATGTTCCTTGTCTTGTAGTAAAGGTAAATAATCTCAATAAATATTGCTTAATTATTTCAATGCAATAAATTATTATTATTTAACAAAATACTTACTATTTAAATTACTAGTAGGAATTATATCTTGTTTCAGCTATGGCTTTCCACATTTTGGTCTATAGTCTTCATCTTTAAAATGATTACAAACTTTCCTGGACCTACATAGGTGATCATAAGAGATCCCCTTAAGGTTTTCTTTTTATTACACTAATAAATTAAAATACATAGAATAATCTGAAGTAATTGTCCAATGTATATAAAAATACATACCGAAAAACTTGACGTAAATAAACAACACAAATTATATAACCTAAAAATGGCCGTTAACTGCTTAGGTTAGACTTTTATTTTTATATATATATTTTAAAGTCTCGCTTTTACCAACTATGGGTATGTCTGGACTAGGCCTAAAGTTTAACGTGGGCTCCGAACCACGATCATCAGCATTAAGCCTACCGACTGGCAAGTGACCAACTTTAGAAATCATCCCAGAAGACATCCGGTCTTACCCAGCCTGGTTACTGGCGTGACTGGAATCATTTTCCTTGTCGGATTTCACACTCTTGTCTAGAACACTCACACATTTCAAACAATCATAAACATAAGTTTACGACCATGCCACAGCAGGATTCGAACCCGCGCCTATCGCAACAGTAGGAAGACCGTCCCATCACCTTTACCACTGCACCACCAAGCCGGCTAGGTTAGAATTATAAATACCAAGGCCGAACGAGAGAGAAACACACATATAACTGTTGCATTTTTCATTTACATTTGGTCGCGTAACGGAAATTCCGAAAAGCTTAAACGTGGGACCCGATTTTTCCATATAACTTTCACTTCTAAATTTCTTTATTCTATGGTGTAAACCAACTTAACGTGCCTTTTGATAAACCTGGCATATGTCATTTTTATTATGTCAAGGAGTTTCGTATAAATATTCAAAATATACGGTAAATGAACGGTGTCTCAAAATTAAAAAAAAATGTGAATTAAAACATTGCGTAAATTCAAAATTCACGTTTTGTGTTTTTCATTGACTGGTAGTTGAATTGAAGAAGTCATGACAGCGAATAAAGTAAGTAAATACAAGTTAAAACTTCATTTCTACTTGACATCGTAACATTTCGATTCGACTTCTAGGCTTGCATTAAAAAAGATCTCAAACATCTCCAAAATGACATAGATGACTTAATTATGTTGGAGGATTCTGCCCGTGGAACGTTATGCGCTATTCATAAAACGATCCATTCCGTCGACAATTTCCCATGCTCAAGACATAAGATGCTTAAATTGTGTCCGATACCTAGAAATAATATTCCGTGCAGTACACGAATACCAAGGTACGTGTATATTTTTAGTTTAGTTTGGAATTCTCGTCATGATATACTTCGTTTATTTTACTTACAGACTTAAAAGAAAAATACGAAGTAGCAGTCCTGGTACGGATCATCAAAAAATGTGCAGAACAATGAGTGCTAATAATCCTTGCATGTCTGCTCCGATTCCTAACTGCAGGATACATGGTAATCTATAAAGATCAAAATATAACCTAAATATATGAGGTAACTGACCTTGACACGTAAAATATATTATATTTTACAATATAATGCTGTTTTCAGTAAGATATTGTTGAATAACTGTTCATTTCAGCAATAACCACGTCTTTCAAGTAGGAAATATGATAATATTTTCCATTAATTGATTTGATTTGATTAATTAGTTGATTTAGAATTTCAAGAATTTCATATCAAGTTTTAATCATTTATCTCGTGGAGAGTTTCTTCATATCCAAATTATATGTTAAAACTGATTCAGCATGGTATTAAAATGAAACTCCCAATTGTTAGAGTCTGCTGACGAATAGAGAGTGTAACTTCGAAATAATAACTAAAAATCTCATTTTTGAACTTTACTTTTTTTATTCAGAAAAGTAAAACGCAATGAATAGTGTATAGCAGCTATGTGATTAAATGTTTTTTTATTATTTTTAATTATTACATTGATACTAGTCATTTCCGACTAACCTACAATTTGTTTTTATGATAACTTAAATCTAGATATATAATTAGGAGGGCCCATCGGCCCTATCTCAGTCTCTAGTGAAATAATATTTATACATGTCACTGCTGTATTTTTTATTATATGCACCTCACTACACAACACTACACAAGATCAGATGGTTTGATTCTTTTGAGTCTGTGTCTTGTTCTGGTGGTATCCAAAAGCTGTAATACTTATTCCAATTACAATACAATATTCTCATGAGAATGCAGTCTTTCCTCATGCCGCCTTGCAATTCTCTTGATTTCTAGACTGACTGTGGGTATCTGAAGGTCTCGATGTAGGTAATCACTCTTATAGTATTTGGGTGCACCCACAATACCTCTCAGGACTTTATTCTGAAAAATATGTATTTTATTTATGTTACTCTTCGCAGAACATCCCCATAATTGAACTCCGTATGTCCATATAGGTTTCAGTAATTGCTTGTAATAGCAATTTATTATGTACTGATAATTGTGATTTTCTTTCAATTAGCCGGTATATTTTCCTATATTTCAATTCCAGTTCTTTTCTTTTCTTCTTTATATGTTCCTTCCAGCGAAGTTTTGCATCAAGATTCATTCCGAGATATTTAGCGTTGTTATTATGTGGAATGATATAGTATTATTTAATATTATTGGTGCTTGTACGGTCTGATTGTAGGTGAACTACACATGCCCAGATTTAATTTCATTAATTTTTATTTTCCAAGCTTGTGTCCAATTATTTATATTGTCACTAGCCTGTTGTAATTTTCGTGTGGTTTCTTCACTATTCTCTTCGACAGCTATAATCGCTGTATCATCAGCAAATGTAGCCATCGTAATATTCTCCATTTGTGGTATATCACAAGTGTAGAGTAGATAAAGTATTGGTCTCAGTACATTTCCTTGTGGTACACCTGCTTTAGCTTCTTTTATTGTAGAGTAAGCTTCTTCTTGTTTGACTCTAAACATTCTGATTGTAATGTACGATTTTAATAGTTCGGTGTGTTGTTTTGGTAACATTTTCTGTAATTTATGAATAAGGCCTTCATGCCAAACTTTATCGAAGGCTTGTGCTACATCTAAGAATATAGCTGAGCATACTTTTTTATTTTCGTAAATAAGGCTGGGGCCAGCGAGGAAGCTTGAGGTACGCCAGCGTCGATTTGTTTTCGACTGGAGTGTTTTCCTGATCTTAACCTGGAAAGATCTGTCCGATATATAGGACTTGATAAGAGCGGTTAGGTCTTCTGAGAGGCCTAACCGCACGCATTGTCGCTTGTCGAATATTTTGCTTAGGTTCAGGAGGACTGCTCCAAGCTTTTTACGTTGATCAAGAGCGTGATGGATGTGTGCGGCCAGACGAGTGACCTGACGGATGAATGGTGATCGCGAAAGCCTAATTATTCGTTAGAAATAATGTTGTTTTCCTTTGTGAAATAGTTGAGAGCATATTCAAAATGGCTCTGAGAGAGCTTATTGGCCTGTAGTCAGATGGAGATGGTTTTGCTTCTTTCTTGAGATTAACCGCTATATATGCGTGTTTCAAAGATGCCGTGAAATGTTGCAGCCTCATGATGGAATAATCTTATTAACACAGGTAGCAGCTGAAAATGCCTTCTTAGACTGAATACTAGTTAGTACCAGCAAAAGTAAGCTGTTACATACAAACAGTAAAGATTGACCCCTTGTTTCCACGCACTCGTAGAGATCTAGCATTTTCTATATCAGTGACCTTACCGTGGCAGTGTTCAAATAGAAACACACAAAAAATGTTTCATTCCCAATGCATAAAATGATATTATGACTTAGTAACAATTTAGAAGTATTCAGCTACAGGTGCTTTTTACTAGTTTACTACTAGTTTTTAGATTTTTTTTTCAATTTATGTAAAATCAAAAATTTTGTTCAATATAATTATTATAACTCTAATTATATATATATATATATATATATATATATATATATATATATATATATATATATATATATATATATATATCTTCTGCATATAGCTGCTATATAGCATCTTTGTCTTTATATCCATGATAAAAAAATGTTCAGTTTTTAAATAGTGACTTTAGTGCTAAATTGTATTCACTTCAGATTGTAACCCATGTCATCCTGAAACTAATCACATAAATTACTATAATTTGGAGAAAACAATTAGCTGTCCCGGACAGATGTACCATATTTCTAAAATGAGAGAAAATGGCCACTTCACCTCTACAAGTTCAATACAAACTGACAAAGTAAGTATCCCGATCTTGATATAATATATGAATACTTTTTAAACATATTTTTAGCTAAATCGCTGTACTTTCAATACAGACGATGTTGTTAACGAATTAAAAAGTGAAATTGAAAAGGTTAAAGAACAATTGCGTAGCATATCAAAGCAGAGAGCGGCAGAAAGAAATAATATGAATTGTGCATCACCACCCAGTTATACGACAAGAATTTTATCTGATGAAAGCGAAGAAAATAAATTAAAAAATGAAAATAAAAGGTAAAAATATATCATAAAAATCATTCACCCATTTTAGAATTTTTTTTAATTAATTACATCTTACATTAAATATGCTTAGTTCAATCTTAATTTACAAATTAATTTATTACTACTGTTAGGGGGATTAATACATCAGTATGTATTTCGCAAATTTGAGAAATGATACTAAAAATATGTACTGTAATTGTACTGTATTGTACATATGAGTTCTTAATAATACTGTTAAAATACAAGTTACAACAGATACAATACAAAACAATTTATGTTATTTTCAAAACAATGGATTCAAAATTGTCTAATATTTATTAAATATTGCTTCTTAATAAAAGAAAATATTGTTCAGTGGCTTTGTAAGGATTGTAGAAACTCTGGGAAAGAAAATGAACTATTATTTATATGTTAAATTTAAACGTTGTCATACAAATACGAATAATGTAAAAATAAATGATAAAAATTGCATAAAGTATTAATAAACTCAATCTCTCATCCTGACATCTAGAAAATTGTAAATAGAACCGTTATAATGTAAAAACATTACTCGACAAATCACGTCACCAGATAACACGCCAATTTCTTAAAATATCCAAAGATTAGTCCTTTCTTGTAGAAAGGACTAACGTGTTGTGCCGTCTGGATAGCTTTGTAGTAAAATTCTTAATGAGTATCCACGGTACCTTCGTCCGCGAGTGGGTCTTTGATACTTCAAAATTACCGAATTGTTTTTACACAAATTTCCATGGCCACTGAACAAAAATACTTATATTTCAATATACATATATTTAAAATTAAGCACCAATTTTAAAGATTTATTATAAATTATTAGAAGATTTTCAAGATGTTTAAGAAATATCCTTAATTTTTTTGAAAAAATATCGAAAAATATCGGCTAACAATAATATGGAAATACAAAATACCAATCTTAAATGATCACATTAAATTCTAAACATCATTAATCGAATAGCTTTCAGCCCTATTAAATATACTTCTAATCAAAAATAATGCTTACAAATTACACTTTTTAATTCTAAAACCTTAGCACTGAATTATTTTAATTATTGTACTGCCACATTATTGTTTGCCACGTAATTAGAAACGTGATCTGGTTTGCGAATAATACTATTTATTGGTATTTATCAATAACACTAAATAATCAAAGAATTTACTCAATATTATAGATTCTATTATATGTATAGTTCAAAAATTGGAAAATAGTGTTGATAATCATAAGAGGTAAGATCTGCTTATTATTGTAGTGAGGCACCCTGAAGTCTTTTCATATAGATATTCATATTTTGTAACCAACGTTGTCATGTTGCAAAGTTAAATTATCCCCTTTCCGCTTATATGATGGTTTGGTTCCATTCAGATTGAAATACATCATTCAAGCTTATTAACCCGCGCGATTTTATTAAATTACCAGATTTTATCATTCTAGATTTAGTAATTTTCCAAAGCTCTCGATTATTTCTGAAGTTCCTTTTATTGAATCAAATGTGATAAAAGAAAATGTTTTGTTGGATCGCATTTCATCATATTCTAAGCTACGAAAAAAATACGTTGTAAGAAAATATCAATTTTCAGATTAAAAAGAGAATTAGAAGCAAAGAAAAAACTATTAGAAAAATCGAAAGGGGACGTGGATAAAGCCAAAGACATTCTAAACGATTACGAGCAAAAGGTGACTTTGCTACATGCTCAGGCGGTTAAATCTTCGAAGGCCATGAAATTAAGCAAAGAAAAATTCTGTCAGTGTCTAAAAGATCGTGATAACAAAATGAAAAAAATAAACGAAGAAAACGAAATACTATCGACCAAAATTATGGCGATGGAAAAAGATTTGAATAACAAGTGTTTGGAAATGACAAATCTCAAAAATATATTAGAGGGTCATCAGAGGGCTCTTTCAGAAACGTGCGATAAATGTTCTGCTTTAAACGACGCTAATCAAAGTTATTGCGAATCAATTGAATTCCTTAAATTGCAGCTGATCAATTCCAATAAAGAACTAGAAACGCACAAGGAAACCGTAAAATCATTAGAACAGGTAATTACTACTTAGTTATGTTAATTATCAGACCTATAAATTAATTTTTAAGGATTTGCAACATTTAAAGTTACTGTGTATTAAATCGTATCGGGTACAGTTGTAACCAACTTCATGTTTTTCAAACATTTCAATGTGTGTTATTTCGTCGAAGCGTACACGAAAAATATTTTCAGTGCTTTTAAAATGTATGAATTGGTACCGAATAAATCGCATTTGCGAGAAGTTTTACTTATCTACTTCAGTTTGAAGAAAACGATGGCTGAGGATCATCGAATACTGCAGCTTATAACAACTACGCTTCAACTATGCGATTTTAACATATGAATACTGATTTTGACGTGGTTACTTGACACCGAATATTTAAAGGTATTACTCGATAAAACCATCAATGGAAATTCGACTGCAATTGATGTGTTTCTATAATGTGTTATAATATATAACTCATATATAACTCAAACTCAGCTTTAACAGCTTTATTGTTACAGATCTGTGTAATATATTGTTATTATTATTGAATTAACCTGGTAATTAATAGAGAATTAAAGTTATTTTAAAAAACTGAAACCGTATAAATAAGTAGAGTAATTATACCCAATTAATAATCATAATATGTTTTCTCTAGTTACAACCTATTTATAATGTGAAAAAAAAAACATGCATCAAGGATTTTGTTATAAAAGGAAAATAATGTATTTTATGATTATAGAAATTAAGTAATTTGAACGGAGCGTGCAAAAAAATGAATTCAAAGACAAAGAAACGGCGAGAAAATTTCAAAAGCCAACTGAAAAATTACGATGAGGAAAAGAACAAAATGGCCGAGAAAATATCGCAGTTGTCAGCGAGGCTTAAGGACGTCGATGAACAAAAACAAACAATAAAGGAACTAAAAATCGAACGTGAAGAACTCGAAAACAAGTTAAAGGATTATGAAACAATTACTGTAAGGTAAATGAGAAAATAGTCGAAAATATGTTATATTTTTTCACTATTACATTTTCAAAACACTCAAATAATATATTATTTTACATATTCTAGGAATATTTTTTATCTCTATTTTCAGTTTAGCCATTATACTAATTTGAATAGGGAATTTGATCCAAAATAACTGTTAATAGATTAACTATAGTCCTTTCAATAAAACAGCCAATACAAATCATAGATGACGAATACACAACCTCGAATATTTTGCCAAATGCAATTTGGAAAAGTGTTAAATTCGTTTTAAACTCAAAGCTGATAGTTCCTTCTCAATTTACTACTGAAAGCCTCCTAGTTAAAAAGAGATAGAATGCTGTCTGATGCATCGGAACATGTAACCAAATCAGTCTATACAATTCGATTTATGTACTGTTCGACACTGTTGTCAAATGTCTACAAAATTCTACACAGCTTTAGTAAAAATAATTAGAGATTATAAACCGGCAAACGTTGTACACGAAAATTCTAAGTTAATGCAACAACATTGCGATCAGCTGACGTCATAAATGTTAATGCGATTTGCTATTAGCAACTATCTTAAAGGATGTCCTGAACTCATTTCCACATGAATGTCCATTCATGTTTTCCTAGATGCACATTGTTGTCACTTCTTGAGATATTTCCCATACATAATTTATATTTTTTGACTGTAATATTTTAATCGATATTTACTCAACTCTTTTTTGATAACAGGATAAGAATATAATTCAATTTAATAATTCTCTTTTTTTGGAAAAATATAACAATGTTGAGCATTGAAACTCGACAAATTTGTCCAATAAAACAAAATTCCCTTTAGCTTAGTAGCGTTAGCTTTCGATGTTCACCATAAGTTTGTAGCCTTTATTGATATTAACTGCAAAAACTGCGAATTAGTTTATTACCCCTGACCTCAACATACAACTTTTATATTTCTTGTAAAAACTTCATTATTCCTTCATTTTCTAGTTAGTAGAGTCCCTGCAATGAGAATATCTTCTGCACCGATATTCTGTTCAATAACCTTTAGTAATACTACTTAGTGTTGCACCGTATACTATTTATGAATGGGCTACCAGCAATCTACCCTTCACTATTCCCGGAATTGCTGATATTAAGCAATGGTCTCACAAAGCTTCCCATAACCCCATGACTAGCTTTCACTATTAGTTAATTCCGGTAAAATCTCTTTTTATTCATCAAGTTTGATCCCATTCCCTTTAACCGTCATTAGAGATTTTATAATAGCGCCTATTATTACTAATATACTATCACTTACTCATAACTAAAAAATAACAAGTTTTTGTTTTAGTTTCCTTTTCCAGCCTTTTTCACATAAATTTGTTCTAACCAAAACTTTTGACAGTCTGGTATGACGGTCTCCCAAAAGACCTAATCGCTCTCATCAAGTCCTATCTATCGGACAGTTCTTTCCAGGTCAAGATTAGAAAAACTGTTTCCAGTTGAAAATCAAACAAAGCTATCGTACCTCAACTTTCCTCGCTGGTTCCACCTTTATTTAATCTCTTTATTTCAGATCTGCCGAGAAAAAAGCACATTTACGTCGCGTTTTACGCTAACGACACTGTTTCTTCATGGCCTCCGGATTCGAGGATACCATTCAAGGACGTTTACAGAAGCAGCTCGATCATGCGGTTAAATGTTTCAAATCAACCCCCTGAAAACCCAGGCCATCATTTTCCATAAGAAGCGTTACGCACTGCGCGTCTCGCAACTCAAAATCTACATCGCAACAATTCGATGGCTGAATAACATCACATATCTAGGTCCACTTCAACCGACGATTCGCTTGGCATTCCCAAATCCAGAAAGTAATCTAGAAATGTTCGGGCATAGCAAGCAAACCTACTATCTCCTCTAACCAGCTCTTCTAGCAGATTTTCCGTCTCCATCAAATGCTTATTTTAAATGAGTGTTAATCCGGTTCATACTCTAGGGATCTAATGTCTACTTCAAATTTGTAACATCCAACCAGGTGAAACGGCTTCAAGTTTTCCAAAATAAACTTCTCAGGAGAAATTTGACACACACAATTTGAGAACTGACAGTCTAAGAAATTAAGCACTTCTTATCTCAATCCTTTCACAGTAACAACTCAGCTCAAGGTTTTCTGAAAATGCACTTGTTCGCTAGCTAGAAGATTAGCACCGCGTCACCGCTAATCTCCCCTCTTTCCAGGCTGCAACCACCTCATCCGTAGCTGCAGTCATAACTTTTGCCACGACAACATCCAGTCGTGTGTTAATTCAAGATCGTGAATTAACAGTTAGTTTCACTAGCTGCTCTTTCGCCCGGTCCTCGTGCTCATTAATACCTCGTACCCATACGGTCCGGTTAATGGGTGCCATATCCCCAAATATACTGCAGTAGCAGTAATAACCCATAGGTGGTGGTAAGGTGGTTTCGGTTTAGTGCAATGGTAAGCCCAGAAACACTAACATATAACCCGGTCCAACTTGTAGCTCCAAGGCATCCAAGTAAAGGTAATAACCGTCTACTAACCGTAAGGGAAAAATCCGTCTCTAGCACCAAAATAATCAGCGCCGGATTCCCCCAAGGGTTCGCACTAGCGCCTGCCTTTTTTAGCTTCTACATGGCCGACATTACAATGAAAAAGAATGTGGAAAACGCACAATACGCGGATGGCACAGCTTTTTTCTCAAGATCTCGTTCCCCAGACTGGGCGCACAACAAACTTCAAGGTCAATTTTCCACAGCCGTGAAATGGCTAAGATTTTGGAGATTAGAAATTAACTCCCAAAAAACACAACCCGCAACCTTTCACCATAAAAAAGTTGGCAGGATACACAAGCTCCTTGTGGACAAAACACCAATCCCTTGGCGCGATTCACCTGGAGACCCCAAATAAATAAAACTGTATCCAAAGGAAATCGGAATCTATTCTGTTCTGAACCCTCTTCTATTCCGTCGAAGCAAAAAAGAAAAGTTCTGCTTTTCAATTCAAGCTTAATCAGATCAATGGCGCTTTTCAGATAAAACACTTGATTTAGCTACACTCGCCAAGCCTGGTCAAAAATCTGCAAGTAATGCAGAACAAAATACTCCGTTAAGCGCTATGCGCCCCGATATTATACCCCATTTATAGAGAGACAGACACCCCACCAGTAACTGAATTTGTGAACTATCTTTTCAACAAATTCTTACAATCCTCAGCCCTTTTTAAGTAAAAAAAAATCGCTCCAAAGCAAGTCTCCGCGATCGCATATGCATTCCACCGCCTGATTTTAGACTAGAACAAAAAAGATTCGTTTTAAAAGGTTCAACACTTTACATACTACTATAAAATATCTTTTGATAGATGTTTAGTTTCACAGTATTATATTCTGATATGATTTTTGAAGACCTAGGAGACCTTAACAATGTTCTAGCCGTTATTAAATTATTAATATGAAATGCTATTAAATTGAAACTCTTGATGGCTTTTATTGATTCCATGTTAATATCTTCATTCAATCGAATGTCATCGAATCATTTTCTTTAGTCTATGATATAACTATAGGTCGGACATATTTAAATAAGACAGATAGAGCAATTGAGTAATGATGTGAGCTACTTTTTAAGAAAAAATGTGGAAGAAACAATGCTGTCGTGATTATCGTTATGAAAAAAATAAAAATTATGTCCATAATAGTGGCCTCTTGAAATGAATAGTTTCACTCCGGTCACATTTTAAACACACTAATATATTAATTATACTTCATTTAATAGATATATTTGTTAATTAAATTACACTTCAACCCGAATTATAATTAAATTTAGGTGCCAACGTTTAGAAGATGAATGTAAAAAACATTGTGAAACGTTACTTACTACTCAAAGCAGTTTCCAAAGCGAGAGAGAGGAAATGCACAAACTAATCGATGAACTAACTACAGTGGTAAAAGAAAATAAAGTGACAATTTTGCATATGTCGCAAATTAACAAGGAACAAGAGAATTTAATTAAATCGCAAAGTATCGCTCTGATGTCTAAGGTATACAACTTTGTTATTGGCACTGTAATTCAGCTAATGAAATACACTGACCCTAGGAGGAACAAATAAAAGTAATAGAGAAGCAATCGGAACAATTTGAATCCCAAAATATTGAGCTACAGAAAGAATTGGAGAAACTAAAGAAGCACGTTTCAGAGCCCTGTAGTCGAGCTGCTTGCCTTTGTATTTCCAAGGAACTAGAACATATCAAGTAAGCCTTAAAGATAAAATAAAAATCGTTTTTGTATATGAACTTTTATACTAGAAGCGTCTTGACTGCCGAAAAGGATACAAAACTATTAAAAGAAAAAATTATCGAAGATCAATCTCAGACCATTCTTAATCTACAAAAACAGGTAAAAGATAAAATGACTGAACTGAACAAGGCTCAAGTTGATACCAAATACTTGGAGGAAGAAATTAATCGCATTAACGAGAAACTGATTTTAAAACACAAGGAACTGGACAAGGAAATTGACGAAAAAGAAAATCTGATAGAAAAGCTAAGAGTGAGTATAATTTTGTTAAAAGTGAACATTGATATTTGTATGGGGAACTAATGTTTATCTTTACACTAAAAATTAACTAAGTATATTTACTAAGAATTAATATTTTGTTTTGTTGCCAGTGCCGGATTAGCCCTAAGAAAATTTTTAAAAATTGCTTGGGGCATAACTTCTTGGTGGTACCAAAAACACCAGCAAAAAATATACCGATAAATAAAGACCGATATCAGTTTACTTATATATAGGAGAGCCACAGGCGTGAATTGCTTAGGGCATCAACTCACACTGTTTATTGCCGATTATTTCATTGAAAAAAATCCCGCAATGTTTATTACCCTTTACTGTACTTCTTCAATATTTCTGTAACGTATAACAGCCAGGTCATACTACATTAATTTGAATGAACTATATTCAGAATGCGCCGAATCTGATGAATACGAAGAACGCGCGAGAACTTCCAATTCGAAATGCAATAGTATATGTTTCAAGACTAATAATTTTGTTTTTGCTCCTCGGTATTGGTGACTAAATATCGTTCCTTGTTCCTATCAAATGCAAATCTAGTTCTGATGGTTGTAAATTGTTAATCGACTTCGAAAAAGGAGGAGGTTCTATGTTCGGCTGTAAATACGAGGGTGGTTCAAATATAATGGAGACAAATACTCTAACACGTTTATTTACTATTGAAAAAATGTACAAAAATGTACAGTTTTTCTAGGTATTTCCCCTCGCTAATTACACATTTTGTCCATCTTTCCGGAAATTTTTTAATGCCGATATCGAATAATTCCTTGGGCAACTCGGGCAGCCATGTACGCATGAACCCCTCTACCTCGTCGTCGATGCTGAATCTTTGACTTCCGAGGGCTTCTTTCAGTCATCTAAACATGTGGTAGTTGCAGGGTGATAAATCCGGACTGTAGGGGAGGTGTTCCAGTACCTCCCACCCTAATTCCGCGTTATCCTGGAGTAGAATCGCACTTCGTGCTGGAATGCTCCTCCGTTTCGAACGATAAGCGTGTTTAATGTATGTTTGCAGAAGGTTAGAGTAGTATGCATGATTAATGGTATGCTGGGTGCGCAAAAAATCGACGTACAGCACGCCCCGCCTATCCCAAAACACCGTACACAGAACCTTATCCGCGGACCCCGTTGTCTTCGCTTTGTCTGGCGCCCCTTCCTCGTTCTTCTACCACTCTTTAGACGAAATCTTGCCTTAGGGAGGGTAATAGTGTACCCATACCTCGTCTGTAGTGAAGATTCGCGTTAAAAACCGTCCCCCTCCATTTCGTATAGCGTCAGCAAGTGGCGACAAACTTTCAACCGCGTAAATTTTTGCTCGAAGTTCAACAGTTTAGGAACTCATCGCGCCGTTATTTTGCGATATTGAAGGTGTTCGTGAATAATAGACTCTACACTACCTATACTGATGCCGAGTTCAGCCGAAATGTCTCGAACATTCATCTTACGGTCCTCCAAAATGAGTTATTATTGAGAAATGAGGAATTATTAGATACCTTTAGATAGAAAAGATAGAGATTTTTAGAGAGAAAGGTATTAGAAATTGAGGAAAGGAAGCAGGGTCATCTTAGCCTTAAGATTCAGAACAATGAATTGCTGATAATATTATCCGAACTTAATCCTTTTGATATTTCTAAATATCACGGGAGAGGAACTGGTTTACTCTTTATAGTTAGGTAAAGAGAGCCTGTTGGCTAAATATGGCAAATAATAATAGTACATTTTCAAAATGAATACTTATTTTAAACGCTGACTGACGTTGCTATCACAAACAAGTTACTCGTGAAACAAAGTTTTAAAAATGTGGAAATACCCAGGTCTGGAAGAGCACGGAGAAGCAGTGGACGATCAAAAATGTTAACACTGTTTCAATCATCTCAGTAACAACTAACTTAGTTCCTAAGAAATTTCTAGTGAATATTTATGAACTGGACCCACATATCTAGCCTTTACAAAACAAAACAAATTGTTTTGATTATGTACGAATATTCCGAAAATTCCTATCAGTTTTGGAAACAGCAGCCAATAAACCTAGAAAGAAGCTCGTCAAAACTAAGGTTCTTCTGAGTTTTCTTAATATCTAGGATATTAATTTATCCTCTAGATAATTTGAGAAAGGCATTAGGATACATTAATAAAACCCTGACAATTAATACCATTAAACCAAAAGCACGTTGAATATGGCAAAAGTTAATTTTTGCAGACAAAATTAGACCAAAAGTTTCTAAATTGGATAAAAGCAATTCAATAATTTCCTCTCCCGCTATAATTACCAGTCATCGCTCATACTGACTATTATCATACGTATTTCGATCAATAACAAATAACTTAATTCTTATAGAACTTTTGTTAAAAGCACTAGTTTTTAAAAAGTCAAAAAATCAAAAAATAAAATATATATTTTTATTGTATTAACATTTATTGCATAGTTCTTTTATAAAAAGCATTAAATGTATTTTCTATAATAAAATTATAAATTTTAATAGCTTAAATTGGAAATTTGTCCATTTAAATATTGAGTGGGCCATATTTATATCGGCATGATATAACTTAACGGGTAATTGTACTTAGTTATTTAAGAATTTTGAGAAACCGATCAATCGATTTATAAAATGATGTCGACCTTATTTTACTTTATTGTATTACCACTCTGTGTGGTTCCAGTATTTTTAATAATCATCGCTTTTTAATTAATATATACCACTTAGAAATAAAATGTCTCATTTTTTATAATTTATCCTTGACAGCAGAATCAAATAGAACAGTCGCATTCATTTACATATAAAAAAATATCCAATTTGGCACCACGAAGACAAAGACCTTTTTGGCCTTAGAAAACATGACTTTCATATTGGAGTTCTCGGAAAAAAAGGAACTAACTTTATTAGTTTGGATACCTTGAACCTGGACTACGAAAGGTCAAATGTGCGAAGGCGTAGCATTGTAATTTAAAACTTTCAGGCATTATGAGTTTTTCTACACAGAAAAGCCTGGATGTGCGAGAGAGAAAGAAATAGCAGAGTTGAGGGTTGTTCGAAGAAAACGACGATCATTAAGATCTATGCCCGGATAAAATGCTGAAAAATGAAATGTTACTTAAAAATAGATTTGAACTTGGGTTAAATTAGAAACAATTAGATCTCAATGAATTCCGTAAATGTAAATAATAAAATATAAACATTTCTAGGTATTAGAATGCCAACGAAATCAACTCACAGAAGAAATAGGAGATTTTGAAGATATGTTACAGGAATTTAAGGAAAATTGTGGAACTAACGAAAATCAACAGCAAATTTTACAAAATTTAGAAAAACAAATTGACGAACAAAGAAAAGAGTGGGATTTTCAGAAGCAAATAATGGGTAACTTGTTAGAATATGTATGCCAAATAGAACTTATCTTTAAAATTATTACTCATTTTTCTTTATTAGCAAAAAAATTGTATCTGTTATAGTTAAAGAAAAACAACAAGCAATATGTGCTGCCAAATTTGCCACTCAAAAACTTCTGGATACTGTAGTTGATTTTCAACGACAAGTAGATGCCCAGAAAAAAGTCCAAGTATTACTTACAAAAATGCTCCACGATAAAGATGAACAACTTAAAAGAGTTACTTCAAAGGCATTTTAAATTAAATAATATAGTGCTAATAATATTTTAATACCTTCATTTTAGATTGCTAATATAAATAATATTACACAAGATGTATCAATCACAGACTTGCCAATGAAGCAAATATTCTTCAGAAAAGCACAGACTTCCGCAGTACCGTCAAATGTTAATACGAATACTTCGGTATATTCGTCCTGTTCCAGTTGTTGTAAAAAGAACGAATTTTTAACACCTAAATATGATAAAAACAAAATAAATAACGAAGATAAAATTTGTATAGAAGTCTGTTACGAAATGAATCAAATATTGGACTCATTAAGTAGAAATTCAACTAACATTAAGCAAGACTACATTTCTACGTTTAATTCTTTATAGTTATATTATTTGTCGCTTATTAAATAGTTTTTCTGGTACATCATAGAGGTGTTTCAATTTTTTAGACGATTATAGAGCAACATCATCATATCATGTTTTATATTATTTATATAATCAGAATTTTCAAATAACTTTTTAACACGAGCTAAGAAATTTATTCTTCAGATGTGTAATATACAGAATAAAACTAAAATAATTCATAATAAAGGCAATTTTAATATGAAAAAATTTTACAATAATAAGAATTAATTAACAATACCGCTATCATTAGAATGTTGCTGCATTCATTTTCAACTGAAATATGTTTTAAATTGTCTATTTTCTGTAATCATAGCGGAAACATTAAAAATCAGCTTCAAAGGATCACTCAGTTACTTTCTAAAATTATAGTAAAAATAATACTAAAGAATAAACTACCTCTACTAATAAAATAACTGTTCTATGAGTGAATATTAAAATTCATTTAATAATTTATATTGTGTTTAATGCTAAATATTATGTTTAATAATTTTGTAGATAAAAATTAATACTTTAATATTGCTTCTCAATAAAATTTAACATTTCTAGTGTTAGAATAATTTGATGTTTTACCGTGCAACTCTTTTTACAGCCGTCACAAAACCATTTCACATTGTCCTTGTTGGTTTCTAGAAATTCCAACTCACTAGTATTATATGAACTGCAGGTATAATGTATACCCTTATTGCAGGAATCGGCATTGCATTTTAGTGTCTTATTTGTAGTATCATTACTTATAGTCTCATCGCATTTCACACAAAAATTTCTATTTTCGCCAGCCATCTTCCTTTTGACTTTTGCCTTTGTTTGACACAATAAAAAAAATATGTATGGTAACTATAGTTTGAAACACTAGGTTACTTAGATTTTCATACTTAAAATTATGTTTGACATTAGTAAACATATATTTAAAATATATACTATTACATTAACAATCAGTGTATTTACAATAAATTATAATGTTTATACAATAAGTACAAAATTGCCTTCCTAATCTGATAACATCTTCAAAATTGTTATAAAAGTTTCAGTTTTAATTTCTCAACATAGACTCTGAATGCCAAAAGAAGTAGTGTAAAATTTTTGTTATACCATTCAAAATTGTATTTAACATGGCGGTCCCAATTTTTATCAAGGAAATCTTTATAAAATTTACTCATTTCATCTGCATTTAACTGTGTCTTGTCTCTGGACCTATGCTGCTTAATATAGTCATCTTTTTGCTAAAATGATATCTGTTAATTTGTGTTGAACCATACATAATCACAAACAACCTTTAAAAAATTTGTATTATGAATAGCCCAAAATTCTTGATTCCATTTTTGAGTTGTATTGGCTAATTCTCTGAACTGTTGTTGTAACTCTGTTTCATTTTTGTGTATTTTATATATTACTGGCCTTAAATGTGAAATCGGATCAGGTGGTCCTATTAAATTAACATTATCTTCCTCTTTCAATACAATTATAGGCTCTTCTAACCTTTTCTCAATAAAAATTGATTGTGGAGCTTGATTTGCGGCTAATCTACTTGATAACTACAAAAAAATTAAAAACTAATACTTTTAGTTTCTAATACTTTAATCATACCCTAGAAAGGTACCTTTAATATGCGTCCTACATTATTAAATAAAGTAGTATATGTCATTGAATGAGCCATATTTTATTGGAAAATTACTCGTTTCCCATCAATATTTATGTAATACCCTTAAATCTTTAAAATCATATTTAAAGGTTATGACACAGTTAGGTTAGTTTGTATAGCTTTCTACTTTATAAATTTATATAACATTGACACATTAAATAATATCATAGAACAAGCTCATTAAATAGAATCATAAAATCATCATAAAATGTATGAACTAGATCAACTGTGGAGAGAAAAACATAAGTACAAATGTTTACTTATCTGAAATTGTTTCTCATTAATAAATAATACACTACTGTTGGTGGCCATAGACATTTTTGTTCGCAAAATATTGATAATTTCCTGTATTAAATTTAATTCCTCTATATTTTGTGTTTTCGTTCAAACTTGAATTGCGATGCATAAAAAATATCGATATTTTTGGAAAAATATTTCGATATTTTTAGCCGATACTTTATCAGCTTATTTTTTAATAGTGGGCGCCACTTATTCTATAATATTCTATATATAATTAATAATATTGTATAATATAATAATATTCTATAATATTCAATATACTAAAATTCTAAGTACTTGCTCTATCCAGATGTTGATATTCTTAGGATTTGTGGCCTCGTAATACAAACTATAAATTGAACAGTCGAAACCTTAACACTCATATCAATAAATATTAGATTAATTAAAAAGTTTCAGATTATACATATTATGCAAAATTTTTATCATAAAGTATTTTCTGAATCCATCATATTGTTTTGTATTCATTTATTTAGTGGACGAATAGAATGCATGAAAGACTTGACCAATGTGGAGGGAAGATTAGTTTCCAGAGCTTGAAAGTTAAAATATGAACAACTACACGCACCGAATATGCACTTCCATTAATCTCTATAAAAATGTAATGCATACAAAAGTTATTCAGAGACTCTTTGCAGTTTCATAAATACTTCCTAATAAATAGAGCACCAATAGAAACGGCTTAAAATTCAACTAAAAAAACATCATTTTTCGGGATAATTAAAATTTTTAAAAATTAACATGGTTTAACTCAATATAATTCCAATAAAGTTATTCAGTTATAAAAATATCTAAGAATTGATAAAGATCAATTACTTGAAGTCTTATAAAAATATATAAATAAAAGTCTTATATATATCTTTATCTTAAATGAAAATATTCGAATGGGACTTTAAAAAACTTGTGAAGAAATAATCCGAGTACAGCAAACAGGACAAGTCCAATATCAGTTGTGCTGATAAAATATTGACACTTCGTCAGTTTATGAAGGAAAGAAACGGTTCTTGTTTTGGACAGTTTCTGAACGTGTTTTTTAAGTATTAAACGCTTCTAGGCGTCTTACGATGGTTCCATTGACTATGTGCGAAATAACCGCTTGATAAAATAATTGTCGTAAGTTATTTGAGATTTGATTTGTCTTGGAGATATCGTTTCTTAACCACTTTACAAAATAATCGATACAATTATGCCACACATATTTAAAGAAGTGTGTTTTGAAGCATGATACTACAAACTTGTTCGATCGGATTATGGTAGAGTACAAATAAAAGAAACCAATGTATTGATAACCAACAGATCAGATTATATAGTAACTCTCAATGCAATTTGATTAATCATGCAGAAGGGTACATGAGATGTGTCCAATGTGAGAATCTTTCAATTTTCAAATCTTTGTTCTTTTGTTGCTGCGCGTACAAAAAGGAGAAATTTTACATTAGATCTGTGGCATCAATGATAACATATTGGTTAAGAAGTAAATACTCTTTTTTTCTATGAAATACTCTCACTAAATACTGGCAATGAATTGATAATGTTCAAAGTGTATTAGCATGTGTTGGTATTTAGCCTATAATATTCGCAAACGGAGTTAAGAAATAATATAAAACTAAAATTTGAACAAATGTTTAATAATTTTATCAAATGAAGGGATAATTAAATATTTATATTTAACAAAACAATTTTTAATTTCATTCAGTACGAAACATATTTAATTTTCTTGGCCAATTTGAGGATACTTTCCTGTATATAAGTTTTTTGCGTTTATTTTTCTTATTGGGTTTTGTTTTTTCTTCCTGAATACTAAGTTTATTCGTTTTTAAATCTTCCCTAATATACCTAGCTTGTTGACTAGGCCCTGCACTAACACTTGGCGAATCAGGTATTATAATAACATCATTGTCCTCATCTGTTTCTTTTTTAAATTTCTCTGACCTTAGATCATTTGGAGAATTTATATTTTTTGCTAATAATTTTTTAGTGTTATTTGATTTATTTTTTCTCTTTTTGCCACATTTGTTATGTTGGTTTTTATCAAAATCATCTATAGTAATTATATTCTGTTGAAATGTTTTTTTAACAGTTTGTTTTTGAATATTCTTAAGTTGATCTAAATAATTATCTATGGGATTCACAGCATCTTCACTATTTATGCTACCAGATTTATTTTTATTTGGTGAATCACTTATTATAATAATGCTTTGGTCTTCTGCTTTTAATGGCTTTAAAAACATATTATTAGAAGTTTCACTATCCAAGTCAATATATTTATCTGCATTAGAAATGTGCCTTCCATTTTTCATGTTTGAGTTCAATTTCTTAGTTGGACTATTAGTAATACTATCAATAATCTCGACACCTGGAACAAAATATTAAAGTCAATTTCTTTAAGAAAAATTTCTTCAATTTCCCCCCATATTTTTAATAATATATAATAAAGAATTATAATCACCAATATCATCTTCATCTATACTGAATCCTCTCATTTTATCTTTATTTAATGTGTTCTTATTACTATTAAAATCTTTTATATCATTTGACTCATCTTCTTTAATTATTATATACTCATCAGATATTTCAACATCATCATCATCTATTAAATTAAGTATTTCAATAACATCATTGAAATTTGTTTGAACCGTTAAATCAATATAATCTTCTTCGTATACCTAAAATATAAAAACAATGTAAGGGAAAACTTATTCATTATAATTATATATTGTTTATAGAACTTACCCAAGATACAGCTAACCATTCTCGTAAATCAGGTGGTAAGATATAAGTACTTGGTAACCACTCTTTTCCACTGTTTTCTAATTTTTGTATATAAGGATAAAGTCTTCCATATGATTCACATAACATTTTTGTATTATGCTTTGTTAAAATGCTTATTCGTGAAATAACAGAAAACATAAGGAATGATAACTTCCAGAAATGACCTGTAGATATTTTTTGATTTATTTGCAAAGCACCTATTTTGCAAGTTTCATATATTCTTTCTAGCAGTTTAACTAGTCCTATTAATAAACAAAAATTAACATGCCCACTTATTAAATAAAGTTAGTTACCTTGTATTCTTACTAAAATATAACTAACCATGTTTTTGGTTGGTAAATATGTATCTATACTGTAATATGTTGGAATAATATCCAGGAGTAAATTTAAATGATTGATTAAATCATTTTTCAAAAATATGTTTAATGAATGTTTTAATTTTTCAATTGTTTTAAAATCCTTAGAATTCCTGTATTTCAACTTCAATCTGTATATCATTCTTGATAAAACAGCTGTCTCCCTTATTAAATATTCTTGATCTTTAAGATGTGTAATAGTTTGCTGAACACTATGTCTAAATTTTGTATGATCTAAAAACTCTAATAAAATATATAATTTTAATTCAAAATAATGTTAATATATTTACCTATATTAATTCCTGTAGCTTTATATGAATTTACAGGAGGTGATGGCAAAAACCTGTGATTCCATAAATCCATTTTAGTTTCAAAATTATAGGATATAGCGGTATAGTAGAGGAAGAATAAAAAATATGGAGAATCCTCTGAGACAACACTCTTTGGTGTAAATAAAACACTATCATAGAGTAATGTATTACTTATTTATATATATTATTAAATCAAATTATTAATATAATAATCTGTACACTATTAAGTAAAATTCTAGGTTAAATTTCCAGATTATTATGGTTAATTCTTAGTCTCTTCTTCGTAATAAAATTTTCAGAAGTAGTACATATTCTGAAAAGAGGAACAGTTTAACATGGTGATAGGGATGCAGAAAAATATCGATATATAGTTATTTCTGGAAGAATATCGATATTTTTGGGCAAAATTTTTTTGGTCGATATTTCGATATTTTTTCAGAATAGATTAAATATAATTTTTAAAAAACCTTACGTTTATCAAGAATATCGTTATTCTTTATGAGATTTAAAAAAGAAAATATTTTTCAGGCTAATACTACTAAAATATAGATATATATTTTTAAAAATATCGATATTTTTTATACTTATAGCAAAAAAAAATATCGATATTTTTTTCCTCCCATATATATAGATACTTAAAAAAATAGTGAGTGACCAACTTAGAAATCATACCAGAAAACATCCGGTTTTACCCAGCCTGGTTACTGGCGTGACTTGGATCATTTTCCTTGTCGGATTTTTCCCTCTTGTCTAAGGACAATCACAAACATACATTTACGACCATGCCCCAGCAGGATTCGAACCCGCGATTATGGCAACAGTAGGGGGACTGTCCTGTCGCACGACATGTTAATTACCTTTTATACCTTGTTACTACTCTTTTCAATGTTCTTTCATCATTTGAATTTAATGAGTCTGAATATATTTAAGAGCCAATTTGTTTCATTATTTTCCTCGTAGGTTTAACATATTTTCAAAATGTGAACGAGTTACATAGGTTGTAAAATTTTTCTTGTATGACTTTTATTGTTAGGTATTATTAGACTTTTTCCTTCTGTTTTTAATTACTCGTCTTTGGGCTTTTTCAGATGCCCTCACTTATACCGCTTTTCCGTTAACATACATTTTTATTGTATAGAATAAATTAATCCTAAGTTTAAGTCATGCATTTTTGTAGCACTTTTCACTGAATTGGCAATTTTCATCACATTGAAAAAGTACAGAGATATCTCATTGGCAAACATCAGCCGGGACTTCAAATGAATTTGACAAATAATTTAGCACTCACACTTTCTATCACTCACACACTGCTAATGAAACCTGAAGAAGTTTAATAATTTTTAGAGGAGAATGTTCAGCATAGAGTCGAAAGTCGAGCGAAAATAAGGAAAAATGAAACAAAAAGCGATAAAATCGCACACTTTTCATATGTAATACGTTCCTCATATCATTTTCTTGGTTTGTGTCCTCGCGACCTTTTTGAAGTCGTATTTGTTAGATCTTCATTAATATCTTCCCGACACACCTTATCTATTGATTGGGGGCTTATATCTCTGTAGTCTTTACAATACTTACCATTCCTTTTTTCAGTATAGGTACTATTACCCGTTTCTTGCACGCTGTGGGCAATTTTTCGATAGTCTAATTTGTGTTAGCAGCATGTGAAACCCGTGAAAGACCGGCCTTGATATTTTTTTTGCACTCTGTCGTTGAAAAGATTTATACAACTTAAGTTACCGAACAATTCATTGAACAAGTTCTTTAAAGAAATTTAAATAAATTCTTTGAAAGCTTCAGTAATTGCCATATACTCAGCTTCTGTGCTGGATAATGCAACAGTTTTTTGTTTTTTTTACTATCCCATGAAATAGCGGAACAAGAAAATCTAAAACAAAAATCAGTATACGACTTGCGATTTTTTGCATCGCCAACCCAATCAGCAACCGCAAACCCTTTTAACTCATTGTCATCTTTAACAAATTTCAACCCAAAACTATTAGTGACTTTTAGGTACCTTAAAATACGCTTAGCTTACTTCGAATGGCTCTCACTGTAGCAGTTAATCAATTTAATAAGAAACTTACAGAATAAGCAATAACAGGCCTACTCAATACACTTAAATACATTAAACTACCAATGAGTTCCTGGTATGGAACATTAACTTTAGAATCAGTATTATCTCTACCTAAATTAATATTCTGTTCTATTGGTGTGCTAATAGCTTTACAATTAAACATGTCGAATCTTTTTAAAACTTGGTTAATATACTGCTGTTGATCTAAAGTAATCACATTATTCTTCTTATCCATTCTAACTCGCATGCCAAGACACTGTTTTATTTCACCTATATTTTTTATTCTAAACTCATATTTCAAAGATTCTTTCAAAATTTTACCTTCTTGACAATCGTTAGAAAAAATAAAATAATAATAGTAATCTTTCAGTAGGTACGTGCACGGATACAATGTGGTCTCACATTATTAGATATAATTTAGATCTAAAAGCAATGCGAGTAGAAGCCGTTCTTTTGTCGACCATGATATTTTGATTATTTCCTCGACGATAGATACTTCGGTAGATTATATTTTGTGGTTTGGTTTGGTTTAAACTTGTTTTAACTACTACTTGTGAAACTTCATCAGCTCATTTCATTTGAACTATCACTTATCCATTTTATTTCCATATTTAACATCAGTATCTTCGTATCGTCACTTAAATATGCATATGAATTTACAATTCATGTAGTCGAATAATCACGATTCTACCGTACAGTGAGTTTTATTTTTCGGTTTTTATTCTTGCGATCACGACTCGAAATTGCATTTTCTGTTTATACACTTCGCTAGACATTGATAGCGCTTCATTCCATGAGTTGTCGTGCCTCAGTATTCTAATAAAATAAAAAGTATAAGGGTAAATAACATTAAACAGCTTCAATTACAAATATTTATTTTTACTGATTTTGTGTGGTAACTTACAATATTGTACTTGTACATAAATATCAGTTGACTCAATTGTAGGTCAGTTAATCTAAAGTAATGATAAAGTCTGTTAGATGAACGTAAAATATTCGACAAATAAGATTTGATGGAATTCTGGCTAATTATTATCTCGTCATTCGTTTGGCCAAATATGCTTGATATGTTCCACACGTTGCATTCCAAAATATTCGTAAACCTATAGAAAACTCTAATTCAAAGGAATGTTAATCAGTGAAGAAAATATTTTAAGTTGTATTGACTATAAGTCAAAATATTTAGTTGGCAATTTATTCAAATTAGAAATGTTTATAACAAGCACAGATAATAACTATGTAAGGCTACATTTTTAACTTCTTTAAAAAGTAAATTATCAATTACATAGACAGTCAAAAATGTTCGCCATAAAGCTTTAATTTATCAAGCACAATATCTGTTTGGTAGAGAGTTTTCTAGATATATTAACAATTAACATTTTCGTATATACATTCACAAGCATTTTACTATATTGGTTTATTTTTTTTAAAGAAATTATTTATCGGAAAATTTGCAGTATCATAAGAGTATTTTAGCAGATTTTCAATTGTTTTAATTAAAATTAATTAAAGGGTCTTTTACAATAATTTATATTTGGAAAATCCAAAATATGTACTAGAATAGCAAATATATAATAAGTTTATTTCTTTAAATATTGCTGATAAATACATTTAGCTAAATAACCTTTATTCATGTTAAAATTTTAAATGTAATTGCATGATAGACCCTTTATAGTTACAAAAAATTATAGAGATTAAGACCATCCGTGTATCTGTATGTAATTTGAATTAAAGTAGGAAGACTGTATTGTAAAAAAAGACCACTGAACTTATAATAAACTTTAAAATACTGTGAGGGATCTTGGTGATATTAAAATAAAAGTAATGAATGTTAGTAAAGACCCGTAAAAGTTTGGAGCACAATTATTTTATGGAAATATCTAACAGCTTATAAAGCACTAAACATTTATGTGTTTACATACACTTCTTCAAAAAACACATTTCTTCTTAAGCTAAGTGGAGACTAGAAAGAAGGATCTTATTTTGTTTCACCTTAACATTATTATGTAGACAATCGCTTATAAGTTAAATGAAGCAGTCTATTGGTATCTGTATATACATATTTATGTTAAAATTAAACTGTGTTTGTGGCTATTATAACCGTGCTTAAAAGCCTGCTAAGAATACTATGTTGTATTAATTGTTTTTTACATAAAAATAAATATATTATAAACTAAAAAGATTCAGTCAGACAAAATACACATGGATTTCTATACTATATACATAATTAATTTACAAAAATTTACATAAAGGAGCCATTTTTACAATGATCTCCACAAAAGATAAATACAAACTTATATTTAAGAATTGGACCATAGAATAATTAACCCTTAGCACATAGGTAATCATATTCTAATGCCAATCCTATTTTATCTTTTGTAGAGCATCTAACATAAAAATATTGAAACAATACTCTTTTTAAGTCTATATGTGAAGCAAACATTTGAGTCAGGAACCTTAACTTGTGCAAATACCCATACGCATAACATAGACTGACAAATCATTATGTAATAATTATTGATTTCAATATAAGTTAATTACTACAAGCTGATATTTTCAAAATAATTTGAACTACCTTTTGGAATATATATATAAGATAAGGATAATAAAAATAATAATTTGCCAATCCTGGACGTGGTTTTCAATTACAAACGAAGTACATATAGTAATAAAAATACACTATATAACTGTCATTAAAATAAAGCTTAGTAAGATCTTGACTAGATAGTTTTTTATTAGTTTCAAGTTGGATCACTGCAAAAATCCTGAACAGATGGCATTTTTATATACATCAGTTGGTATACCCGGTTTGTTGAACTTTTTATCTTATAGTTAATTGTACACTTAATCTAGGTAAGATTTAGAATAAATAGTGCTCTATAAGATATAAATACGTATTTGACATAGAAGAACCGGTAGTGAGTGATACTATATATTATTTTTTACACAATACTGTAATACATCAATAAAATTAAATATGAGAACCTAAAACTAACGAATTAGTCTTATATATTTAATTTAATAATAGTCATTTCCGGTTCCACTATAATAGGCGAATAAATAACGATACGGCACAAAAATTAATAGCAGTTATACATTCAGTCTTGCGCATTGCGGTATCATGGGCTCTTCATATGGGTATACATGATGAATTATACATTTTACAGGCTAAGAAATGGAAGCTACCATAAGAAAGATAAATTAGCCAACCGCTATTTATGCTTCAATCAGTTATGTATGTTTGCCAGCTATATTTAATTTAGCTTGTTCAATTCTTAGCCATAGAAAATGTACAGTAAGACTTATCTAAAGCCTGCCATTGTCGGACACATTTCCCTTTCCTTCGACCTAAGCGTAAGACTCGCTGACATGATCGAAAAAGTAGTCAAAGCGATGGTGTACGTCGGGCACAGGGTCGGGACTGGGCAAAACACCGTTTAGAGCGCTGGCCCGATATTGTTCACTGAACGACAATAATATGTCACGGATCTTTGCAATGATCTCTTCTACTCAGGCATTTGATTCCTAAAAGGTGGAATATTGTTAGTGGTATGTACAAATTTACTTTTCATGGAAATTGGCAATAGAACTTGTTGAAGGTAGTTTGAAATCATAATAATTAACAATAAACTAACATATTCAACCAACCTTTACCTTTAGATTTTCAAAATAGTGCATAATTTGGTCATAGTCCATATCTAACTGTAAATCATCAAGTCCAGGTAAATCAGCAGGGGTTTCACCTGGACCACTGCCTGTTTTCTTTTCTTCTGTTTCATTAGCAGAAAACATGGGATTGCCCACAATTGCAGCCCTTTTAACTTCTGCGCTGTTCCTATTGGCTAAAATACAGTTTACATTAACAATATGTTTTTACATGGATATATGTTTGAAGCTGTTTCTTTGCTACTATGCTATATTTGCTTATGCTATGTTTATATTATATTTTTATTTGTATGATAGCGTTTGCACCACTCCCGCAACTGTATGACAGCAGTTTCAAGTCAAGTAATATATATAAAGTTTAATATGATTTAAAATGTCTTGTACTTGAAATCCTGAATTATATTAATTGCGTTATTTCATAAACAATATCCCATACATAAATCGTATATTTGCTTTTGCGGTACGAAATGCTTGTTTTTTTGGTCACTGGACATTTTACAATCAGACCAGTTGTTTTTACCTGCAGTAGTGGTCTTTATGAACTTGTATCGTATGAGCTGTATTGGAATATAAATTATAGAATTTCGATATCAGTAAATGCTTACATTTTGAACTTGGGGATCTAGGATATTGCACAAATTCCATTTTTTCACCAGTTTCCTTTTTCACTTCAGGTTCATCATCAAATTCAAATACATGTTGATTCCTATCGTTCACATCATCAAGTTCCCGATCTTGCAAACCATTTCCTTCAGTTGAAGATTCCACCATTGCTTGTTGAAGTAATTTTTCGCTCACTTTACTTCCGCTTCTGAAAGGAGACTTATTTTGATAAATGTGCTGTGTTTAATAGATGTATTACCTTTGGTGATAATAATTTCTCTTTGGAGTTGATGGGCCTGGTGGCACTGGAGATTCTGCATTTGAGGTAGTGGCAAGATTTCTGTGTGGCGGTACAGGTGGTCGATAATCTTCAGTACCACAAGGTTTCTTTGTTTGGAGCGGTACTGCATGTGGAGGCAGAGGTGGTGGTGGTATTGGTTTGTTCCTATTAAATGGAAAAATATATAATAATGGATATCAGAAGCGAGACAACTTATTATTTTACCATCCTACTATCTCCGCATTATCAGTTTCAACATTACTCATTCTACTACGAGCACTAGTGATTCCATCTCTTTTACTTCTACAGTATGTAGTGCTGTCTATAGATTTTCCATTAGAATTTGTATCATTATTTCCATTTGAAGGGACTGGTGATCTGCTTGGTAACTCGATGTGATTTGGATTTGTAAAACTAGTCGTCAAAGAGTCATCAGGTTCTACATAATTCATGTTAAGGGGGTTAGTGATAATGCGCATATCTTGCCCATTATTGTTAGTCAACACCTAAAAGATCAAAATAATTTTTATAAGACCTACATTGTTCATCATTTATCATGTGTATTTACTGTTGAATTCCTGTTGGATGACAAATCCATGGTGGCGCGACCTAACCATACCCAATCATGTGCATTTTGTGTAGTTTCTCTGGGTTTACGTGGTTCTCTGTGAATAACGAAGTTACTTGAATTTACTGGTGAAGCATGAACTCCTGATGTAACACCAGGTTCCAATGGTTTGAATTTTGACGCATAAACTACACAAGAGACTACAAATACCTAAAAAATATCATTATGAGTAATGAAGTAATATTGTAAGTTAATAACTTACTACAATAGCACAACAGAAAGCTGCCAATAAAACATACATGCTAATTTCTAATGGAGTCATGTGGGCATTTTGACGTTTTCGTGGAACTCCTTTGTTTCCTTGATATTGTCTCGCTTGTACGTTTGGTTCATGGGAATTTTCATCTGTTATGAAAACAATTGTGTATTTAATAATACTGTTTATTTATTAGAAATTTATAGTATCAGTTTTAATATTAAAATTAAAAATACCTTTCAAAATATCTTGTAAATCGGCAAAGTCTCTACCCTTTGAACCACCATAACTTCCTCCATCATTTTGCAATATGTCAGGTCTATGTGCAATATCACTACTGCTAAAGTCTACTGTGATATGAGCTGCAGCAGTAGCCAATGGCCCAGCTGTTTTCATCTTTGGTCTCCCTGTTGCTCTACATTCTTCAGATAGTAATAATGTCACCTAAGTAAATTATGAAGTTAAATGAGAATGATGATAATTTTAAAATTACTGTATATACTTGTAGCAGATCACCACTGCCTTCACCAACGGCAATTACTCTAGGATGATGGGATGCTACCATTGGAGCAAAAGCAACAACTTCAGGGTCTAAGCTCTCAACGACTAGGTGATAATCAGTGTCAGCTATATCCCTTAAAGCAGTCTTTGTACCATCTGAGAATTCTAATTCGATATCTAATAGACCTTCCTGAGGGTAAATGAGAATCATTGAATTAATTATCTCTGATATATCATAGAATGAATGTTTTGTACCTGATACTGAGCAGTTAGTTTTCTAGTGACACTAGTTTCAGCTACATAGCCATTTTCTATTGAGCTATCTGGGGAAATATTAAGCTGCAATCCGGATACGACCTGAACTGACATTTTAGCTAATCCGACCCTATCATTTCCTACACGGATTTCCTTAGAACCATATACTCTACTTGTAATAGGTGAGAGAACCTAAAATTGTATTGTAACGATAAGTTACAAATAACGTAAATTTGTTTATTGATCAAACCTGTACTTCCGTCCTGCCCATGCTTCTACCTTGTAATATCCTGCCATGCAAACTTGCTATTCTTGGATCACTAACTCTTAACCAGGGTAGTACCAAGTCTGTCACTCTCAACCATGTTCTTCGGTTAATCAGGTAGCTTACTCTACCTGATTCATGATCGGTTGCCATAAAATGGGCGTATACATCGACTGAAGTTTGTTGGTAGCGTAAACGACAAAGTGACTTTTCTACCACATTTCCAATATCATCTCCGCTGTTGTTCCAAGGTGTAGGAGATCTCTTTTTTCGACTGGATTTGGTAGTTCTATAAATAAGTAGAATAAATAAATTATGCATTTACACAGAATGAAGTATAGTGTGCTTTTGATGGAAATCAAATTACACTTAACGACACTTAACAAACAAACTTATGACACTTAAAAGTACTTACTACTTAAAAGACTTACTACACATAAAATCTAGCAATAAGTTATCAGCTTTCACCGAAATGGACGTTTATTGAGGAAAATTGGCATAAAATTGGTTCAATCAACATTTGGTACAATAATCAATATTTTTTTTGTTGATCTTGCGCCTCTTTCATTTATGCATCTAACTTATTGTATAGTTACTGTCTAACAAGTTAAAATATTCATCTATCTAATTCCTTCGCCATCAACCATGTTGAATCAATTTAAGTAAATTATTATTAGAAGATTATTCATTTCACATTGGACTTTAATATTAAGTCTAAAATTTGCTTAATAGAGATACATCAAATATCAAATGTAACCGTAAAAATTAAATTATTATTTGTGATTTTTTTAACCGACTTCGCAAAAGGAGGTTCTATGTTCGGTTGTATATTTTTTTAAATATATGTTCGCCGATTTCTCGGTAAATTATGGACCGATTTGCAAGAGTCCGAGGTGGTCTCATTGAAACCAAGTCAGGATTTAACGGGGGAATGGGGGAAAATCGAGAACAAACCTCAAATTTCAGGCACGTACAATGTTTTCACATATTTTTTATCTAAAATAATCAGATATTTGGGTATAATGTTATTGCTGAACTAATGTGACGAAAAATCGGAAACAGTTTTACTTGGTCTATCCATTGTAATACTTAATAAAATAACGGCGTAATTTATTGAGTAAATATAACACTTATTTTATATTCTACTATTGGTTCCCAGCCCATAAAATACAAAATATATACCACAAAATTTTGTGACATATATATACAAAAAATGAAATTACCAACAAAACAAATCTAAATTTTTATTTCTTTTGGTATATATATATATATATATATATATATATATATATATATATATATATATATATATATATATTATATATATATATTTTTTAAAGTCTCCTTTTACCAACTATGTGTTTATCTGGACTGGACCTAAAGTTTAACGTCGGCTCCGAACCACTATCCTCAGTATTAAGCCTATCAACTGGCGAGTGACCAACTTTAGAAATCATCCCAGAAGACATCCGGTCTTACCCAGCCTGGTTACTAGCGTGACTGGGATCATTTTCCTTGTCGGATTTTACACTTTTGCCTAGGATAATCACAAATTCACGACTATGCCCAGCAAGATTCGAACCCGCGACTATCGTAACAGTAGGTGGACCGTTCTGTCGCCTTTACCACTGCGCCAATCAAGCCGACACAAATCTAAATTGCTTTAACTATTTGGGTTCGGCACCGACTTCGAAGTGGTTTCAAAGTAGTTAGTTGATAGTAGTTAAAATAATATTGTAAATAGATAAATAGGTTCAGATAAGTATTAAGCTAAATTGTGTGTATATAATATAAAATACGTGTAGTAGATAGGTTAAGGTTTCTGTATATCACATGGTCCGTGACATGGTAAGTGGTTTCGTCGTGTGATCTCGTTCAAAAATGAACTTCTGTTATAGCCACTATGATATTGTCTCGCACTTTTCAGAAAAGTTCTTATCTTAATAGCACAGAATTTATTTGGAAGACATTTTCGCATTTTTTGCAATGTGCGGTCTAGTATTTTGTATCTGATACTTGTTATTGTTACTCTTTTTGCAACAGTACTTCATTTAAATTATGGAAATGTCATTGGTAGATCATGAGCTTGTGACTATACACATTCCGCTGTAGTTAGGTGCTTGCATATGCTCTGATTATTTTTTTTAAAGATGTTTTTTCCAGAAAATGTTCGTATAATATATATTAACAAAAATATTTTTCATAATTTTCTGATCATTTTTAGGCAACATAGCGATACTGTGGCAGCCACGCTGTGTTGATCTAAACAAGTGGTAATCGGATGTGGTTATGTTTGGTGAGTACGTTCGATGAGACAGAACTTCCTATTCGTACTGCAACCGTGTATCCTTCACAACGTTTGCAATATATATCCGAGCGTTGTCATGCTCAAGCTTTATCAAAATGTCAAAACATTTTTTTGCCTGGAAAGCAATGAATGCAGTGATACTGTGATGTTGAAATGATTCAAAATAGTATTTCCAGTCAAATTGTTTTTATTTTCTCTCCCTTTGTTTGGATCCTTCCCATCGCATTCCAATATTTGGAAACAGTTGATTCATCAACTGTTGAGTTGTCTGAAAGTTGTTTGAGAGTATGAATTGGGTTTTCACCTAGTAAGTTTCATTGTATTCGAACTGTTTTGGTCCTCCAGGCTGCTCTATATTAATCGTTCTTATTATCGCTATTAAATAATCGAAACCAAAATCGATAATTGGGATGTGACCGAGCAGAATCACATTCTAAGCGTTTGATGAGCTTCGGTAGCAGATTCTTTGAAATCAAACAACAAAAGTAATTAACATTGAAAATGTAATTTTGAACTCCTCGGTATACATCGAAATAATCAGTATACATGGAATAACTCAATAATCATAAATATACAACTGTTTTATGTAGAGAAATACCAAAACATCAAATTTATGAGTTGTTTACATTGATACTTTATACGCATTTATATCTGTGGTTAAAATACAGTACAAGTTAGTTACAATATAACACTTCAGTATATTTTTTAGGCCAAACAAATCACGATGGTGAACATTCTCAGTTTCGATTTTAGTGGTAGTTATATTTAAACCTTATTAATGATTTACTCATTCCTAACTTTTTCGGCATTTGAGCTGATTTAAATAGTTCTAACTACTTGTTTAACATTTATTTTCCTGTATTTAAAAATTTTCTATTTCAACTGGTGGTAAACCGATTAAAACTAGCTATTCCTAATTAAGAGAAGCAAGTAACTTGCTTGTTACGTAGAATAGCCTGATTAGGAGGGCCTCAACCCTGAGACTTTACTGACTTTTATTTAACTGAAAACTTCAAAAAATATGTCAGTAAGTCACACTGCAACTGTTATAGGAAGTTAATTTTATAACGATGAGTTACATTCCACTATTTGTTTGTAAAATATTTTTTGAACATCATTGATCACTATCATTAATTTTAGGAACAAAATTGAGCAAATTATATAATAATTTTTCTTATATTTAACATTACAACTGTAACTGTTGTTATATAGTTTTATTATAGCTTTTATGTTACGAATAAAACATTAAAAACCCAATGAAACAAGAAAGTGGAACTGCATTTAAACAACATTTCCCTTTTTTAAACTTGCTTAAAACAAAATAAAAAAGTGAGACGGAAACAACCGTCGGCCGTTTCAGAATGCCGTGTCCTGTAATAACGCTCTTCCAGTGTTCGCCTAAAAATAGCGAGTAAGCCGTGCGCGTATTACGAAGTAGAAAGTTGAGACGATTAGCCAAGTTTCATAAAAGTTATGATAGCACTTTCGCAGAGACCCCACCGTACGTGGGACGAGGCGATCTCGAAGATGAAATTTTGTTTTGACACATAAAACTTTTTGGAGGTATCGCACCTCTTCGATGGATATGTTACGAAAGTTTACGGATGATCTCTTTGAGATGACAACTGTATGTTAATCGAATATTATTTTCAGATGTTCAATATTATTATTTCGGCTAATATGGGCCGAGAAAATTTAGTCAATATAATATGAACATCTAGCATATACACAATATTTATTAATCAATAAAGTGTTGAGTTAAATCAGCTGCAATTGTTCGTGAAATAGACTCATAGAGTATCTAAATAATTTCCAACGAAATTTGTCCTCCTCAAAATCACCGCAAATTGTTTCAAAGATGTTAGAGATGGAAATATAGTCATCACTCTACTTTTAAACCCCCATAATGATTCATTTTTGTTGAGGTGTGGCGATTGTGTTGACTGGGGAACATGTTTGATGATATTATGTTACTCCTTAAATCAAGACTGGACCTTCTTGGCTGTGTATGTATCATCTCGGAATATGGCAGCGCTTGGCAACAATATGTTAGCTATAAGAAATTCACCATTAAGGATGTGGAGATATTCACTCACTGTAATCCGGCGAGTGATGTGAATAAGATGATCGGCTAAATACAACGATATTGCCACCTAAATGATAATAGAACCTCCTTCATGCTTGACTATAGCAGACAGTCCTGATTGTAGGCATTTTTTGGGGGTCCTTATACATATTAAACGATGATTCAACACATTCTTTCAAGTGTTGGCTTCCGTTATAAAGCGTTTCGTTATCGTAGTCTTTGTATGAATGTTAGCTTTGTGGAACTCTCGCCGTACTGTTTTTGTCGTAACAGTATTAGTCAAGTGAATGTTTTGAACTGTTGAATGTTTTCTTTCCCTCCGAAATCTGTAAGACTACATATTTCAGCGATCGTCGCAGAACAAAGCGTATAATACACTGAAACATAACCTATAAGACTTGGCAATTAAATTGGGTAATACATATGTGTCGCATTATTTATTTAGGAGTAGTGTTGCCAATACGCAACAAAATGTACTATATTGCATCGTATTCATATTATTTTTATCTCTACCTTGTATATAAAAAAGCATTACAGTTTTTATCACCGTATTTTTGAGTATTTTTTGTTTTTTATATTATTATAATTGTGGTGTTCTATTTTTAGAGAGTACACATAGGGTTACGTTTATTGTGTAAACATTGTGTTGAGGATGTTAGAGAAATAAATTAGTAAAATTGTTAATTATATTTATAAAATCATAATATTTATTTCCTAAAATAAATTTTTTATAATTTCTGCATTTTTATAGCTTTATAGTGGTATTTTGGGTGTCTCTGGCAGATTGTCGCTCAGTGTTTAATCACATTTTCACTGCCTGGTCTCTGTTCATTTGGAACATGGGAAAACCCTTATAATTGGCTGTTGGTAAGAAGGGAGGGTGATTGGCAGATGCAATATGTTTTCAGAGTAGGCATGACATACACGCCACCTTAAATAGAGCGAACCAAGAGGTTCTCATCCTATTCACGTCATAATTAAGTTTAGCCAAGTTATTAATTAAGTAAGATCGATCCACATGATCGAAGAAAATTTTGTTCTGTTACTTGTTTTTATTAATTAACGAACTAATTTATACCAGTTTCGTGGATTACTGGTATCCTTCAGTTCTGATATACAATCACGATTTATTAATGAACTCTAGTGAACCAGTATCCGATTATTATTTTATGAATTACGCAAACCAATTCAACTTGGTCCTTCAAGCTGGATAGAATTGGCAGAAAAAAGGGGCATTCATGGTTCTTCGAGATGGATATGCGGGTTATAACTTATTTATTAACTCGATTGAACCAGCGTTCTGATTATTATTTAATGAATTACACCGAATAATTCAACACCTTGTAGGAGAGTTTCAATTTATATTTTGAGCCTTGGCAATACTATGATTTGTTAGGCTTCATCTTCATCGAAGGAAAAGATAACCTGCTTCTTCGGAATAACGGGACATTTGACAACCATGCCGCTAGAGCAACCTAGAATAGTGAATTCTGAATGGTACATAACCACTTGTTTACCAGAAGTGATTTCGTAAAATATGAAAAAGAAGCGACAAGGATCATTCTTCATCATGACAATATAAACTTATACACATCGGCTGAAACAACCTATTTGAGTTGTTAACAGATCGAATTTATGGACCATTCTGCTGGCCCTGATTTGGCATCAATTTTTTTTTATTATTTAATTATTACATTGTTACTAGTCGTTTCCGTCTAACCTATAATTTGTCTTTATGATAACTTAAATCTAGGTATATAACTAGGAGGACCAATCGGCCCTATCTCAGTCTCTGGTGAAATAATGTTTATACATGTCACTGCTGTATTTCTTTTTAAGTCTGTGTTCTATTCTGGTGGTATCCAAAAGCTGCAATATCTCAATATTCTCATGAGAATGGAGTCTTTCCTCATGTCCCCTTGTAATTCTCTTGACATCTTGACTGATTGTGTGTATCTGAAGGTCTCGATGTAGGTAATCAGTCCTATAGTATTTGGGTGCGCCCATAATATCTCTCAAGACTTTGTTCTGAAAATTTTGTACTTTATTTATGTTACTCTTTGCAGAACATCCCCATAATTGACCTCCGTATGTCCATATAGGTTTCAGTATTTGCCTATATAATAGCAATTAATTATGTACTCATAATTGCGATTTTCTTCCAATTAGCCAGTAGATTCCAATTCCAGTTCTTTTCTTCTTTATATGTTCCTTCCAACGAAGTTTTGCATCTAGATTCATTCCGAGATATTTAGCGTTGTTGCTATATGGAATGATAGTATTATTTAATGTTATTGGTGCTTGTTCGGTCTGTTTATAGGTGAACTGCACATGTACAGATTTACTTTCATTAATTCTTATTTTCCAAGCTTGTGTCCAACTATTTATATTGTCACTTGCCTGTTGTAATTTTCGTGAGGCTTCTTCACTTCACTTCACTTCACTTCGTTTTCCACAGCTATAATCGCAGTATCATCAGCAAATGTAGCCATCGTAATATTCTCCATTTATGGTATATCACAAGTGAAGAGTAAATAAAGCAATGGTTCCAGTACACTTCCTTGTGGTACACCTGCTTTAGCTTCTTTTATTGTAGGGTAAGCTTCTTCTTGGTTGACTTTAAACATTTTGGGGCATCAAATGACTTTTGTTTATTACCATATATCAAGAATAAATTATTCTGCCTACTTTTTCGACGTCTGAAGAATCCGTTGATGCATTCAATGCATTCAAAAATCGTTTTTGGAAAAACCTCAATCAGAGCGGCAAAAGTGATACGAATATTTGTTCAAGGGCGTGCAAAAGTTTGCTATTGATCATCGTGTAGAATACTTCGAAAAATAGTAAAACCATTTTCAGTTTGTTAATAAATTACCGTCTTTTCATTATTAGGCTCAAAATATGAATAACAATCCTCGTACTGAGAGTGCTTACTGAATAAGCCTCATCATTCCTTGTCGATAATATACATGCTCGGATGCCATTCGAACTCACGACTTTCGTAGTAATACTAGCTCGATTGCCTTGAATACTACGCTCTATTAAGTCCGTATTAATTACAATATTTCATTAACACAACATAATTCAGAATATTGGTAACCTGAAAAAGACATGCAGTATATTGGTGTGGCACTGTAAAAATAAATTAGCTAAAAAATTGAGCTCCAACGTTAAATATTAGTAAATATGGTGTTGTGTTACTACAGATGTCTACTAGCGACAGTTCAACAAATCGAACAACGTATTGTTGTAAAAAGACCAGTAATGACGAGTAACAGAAGTCATTCTCTTTCATGACAACGCTCGATCATACATTGCAAGAGTTGTGAATGATACACTGTGTAGTTTGAATGGGAAGATCAGAATACATGCATATATATAATAATATAAACCTAACAAGACCAGTAAGATATGATAATATATAGTATGAGTATTGTTTCAAAGGTATATACAGAACTGCAAACCAAAAATCAGCTGAAAATGTTATTGTAGATTATTGTTCAGTTTATCTTCTTTAATGTTTAATGTTATTAGTAATTAACATTAATATTAAGTAGTTCAGTGGTTAGAATTAGTAATTAAAATATAAAAAAAATGGGCAATTAAAGATATAAGTTGTTTAATAAAATTGTTAAAAAAGGTAAAATTACGGTTAAATGTCTCACAGTTAATTATTACTTACACGGGATGATAGTCTGGGACTCTCCAACTCTTCAGTTGAGATAATCTCGTGTCTGCTACCATAAGTTCTAAGGGAAATTCGGGCATCCAAACAGTAAAGGTAGCCCTGCCAGTGTAAGTTCCATATTTGACAAACACCGATCCGTTTATCGAACCTCTTTGTTCGCTTCCATCAACATAAACTGAACCACATGATGATGATACCTGTAACAAAAATAAACACGCAATGTCCAATGTTTTTTTGTTAATATACCTTATTTTTAGCACATACCTTAAGAACATTATCATCATCGGAGTGACATGAGGCTTGGAAGGTGACATCTGCTGCTTTGCCGGCTTGAGAAACAATAAATACTTTCATGGCTTGTGAGACTTGTTGTCCCGTTAGAACGGCGGTATTGAGTACTTCCCAATTCTGGAATAAAATAAAATAATTTTGAAAACATGGTCGGTAAAATAATTTCATTAAAATTAACAGTATAGATTAGATAACATTTTTAATAATTATAAATAATAATTAATTAGAAATAGAATTAAACTACTACAAATATATGTATATGTATGTATATATGTATATATGTAGAGTATGCTGTTGTTGGTACCACATGACAGTCCTTTCATATTATTTAGAACGAATTTTCAATTATATCGATTATTGAAATATCTATTGTGCCCATCAGTGACCATAACTAAAATAATTGATTATTTTGCAGTATATATATATATATATATATATATATATATATATATATATATATAATTGGGTAATTATAATCTAATCTATGATACAATATCATCTCTTATGTCAGTTAGCTAAAGTTAAGTTATTATATTAGGGGTACAAATTGAAACACGTTGTTTTACAATAGATAGCGCCAACATAAAACGGGGCTTATTTGTCCACAATTTATTATTATTATATTTGTGAATTAGATTCGGTATTATATACATCTAAGTGAGTAAACATGACTAGTTTTGAATCCAACAAGTGTCATTTGCAGGTTGTTTGCAGCCGCGGAACTGGAACAGTTTTTGGATCAATGTTGTTGGAAAATGCAGAAAGTATCCATACACTAATAGAGGTTACTAAACAAACCATTTCCCATAGAAGAAAAGGCTCGAAAATGGTCCAAAAATAAGGGTAGTGGCTACAATGTGAACTACTCAACTGCAAAAAATTAAAGGATTTTTGTATTGCATAGTTACTAGAGACGAAAAGTTGATTCATTATGACAACCTCATTTCGGCATTCCGCTCACGTCTACATATTCTCGATGAAGACAAAAATTTAAGTTTTCCTTTCAGGATTTTTTCAATTAGTAATTTTAATTTATAGAAATAAAAATTCCATGCCCTATTTTTGCAATGGATATGAATCAACTGATGATAATGAACAAAGGTATATAAAATTAAACAGGGTTGCTCATATTTGTTGAGGCATACCAGGGAATGGTGTGATAGAAAATTGATTGTGATTGAAAGTCTATACTTCGCATACCAATCCTTGATGGTTGATTTTCCTGGGGTAGTATCCAGAAACTCAAGCATCAAGTCAAATTTTTGCTCCAACTGTATTTTTCCCTTTAAAAAGAAATATTCTGTCAATACGCAAAATTCCTTTTTATCTATTTTTTTCACAAAAACAAAAGTTGCTTCACTCAAAATGTTATAATTCACAAACTAATGATGCGACAGCTGTCAAATTTATACACGCATGTTTTGACGTTTAGGGCAAAAATATATAGATTTAATTCTAGTAGCGCCATCTATGTGTAAGGCCGGGGACTTTTCAATAGACCTGTTATTTTCGCGTGCTGAACATGAAAATAATATCGAAAAAATTCCAAGACGTCTGCAGTTCCAGCAACAGCGAACGTTTTTAAAGCAGTTTTGCTTTACAACGGCGAATTTTATGCTTCCATTCCTGTAGGTAAAACGTACACCCCAAAGAAAACTACAAGAACTTTGAATTGGTTTTTCGAAAATTAAAATAGGAAGAGCATGGTTGGCAGGCGTGCGGCGATTTTAAAATATTTTCTATGTTAGTCAGAACACGCTGGATTTAACAAACTCCCTTCATTTTGTATCTATGAGGTAGTAGAGATCGAGCAAATCAGCGTAATAAAATGAGTTGACTGCTGAGGGAGCTTAGAATTGGTGAAGGAACATCGGCATCCACGTAAAGATCTTTTGCCACCGCTGCACATAAAGTTGGGATTGATGAAGCAACTTCTAAAATCACTTCCCAATGATGGAGATTGCCTCAAATACATAGTTTCAAGATGAAGGAAGGTGTTTTCGTGAGACCAGATGTTAAACGGATTCTGATTATACCCCAATTTATCACTGCCATGGCCGATTTTCTAAAATAGTTGGATTACTTTTATGAGTTGAAAGATACATTTTTAGGTAGTCATAAAGACCCTAACTTTAAATAAAGAAATCGTTAAAAGAATGCTAAAAGCATTTGCCTAATATGTTTAAAAGTACATTTTTAATGTATTGTGTGTGTCAGACCGGGATCTTTTCAATTGACTTGTTAACTGCTCTAAATATTACTATGGACACTTTAATATATATATTCTGTCTGTCTTATATATTGAACACTGAGCTAAAATTAAGAAAAGTTTTTCTTGTTTTGAGTATTAATGTTCTTTTGTTTATTTTTCAAACCCAAGGATTTTCTGAACAATCCCTATAACATTTTTGATCCTACGATATATCGTAAATACGTAATTATGTTTATTAGTTAAATTAGATTTTATTCTTCGGATATACTAAGTAATATATATAAGTAATAATGAATGAACTTTGAAATTCATTAATTGCTATATGATATGATTTAATGTTATATTGGCGTTCAGAAGTTGACAAAGTTTTTAACAAAGGTTTAATATTTCAATATTAATTGCTTTATATATAGAATATAGGAAATTTTGGTATATTTATTCCATATAATAGCTTCGTTGTCTGCTGAAAATTGGACTAATATCTGATTCCAAAAAGAAAAAGATCTTTTATTTCCTTAATTTCGTCAAGTTCACTCTGAAATGCTTTTGTTTTCTTCCATCTTCGTACGATTTGGGGTTAAATCCGATAGCATTTTTCCGAGCATTTAGCGAGTTACCTCCGGGACCGAATACATTGAAGTAGATCGAGCGAGTATTTTACCGACATCCAGGACGAAAACATGGAAAAATATCCTTGTTTACAAACCATTATCGTTGACGTAGCCGATTGGGTCTCTAGAGAAAGAAACTTTATGTTATAGACCAATAATTTTTCACTTTATGTCAACTTGAAACGGATATTTGAATATTTTTTTTCGGTGTGGAGGCTATGTGAATGGGAACAAAAAGAACATATTTATAAGATATGTGGCTTATGGCAGAGTAAAATTGTTTTATATACTGTCATTTTAAATATTTGAATTTACTTATTCATTATGATAAATATCTTTCGCTATTATTTACACAACTATTATATATTTAGAGGATAATGGTGAATCATGAGCATGAGATTTTTTAAAATGGGATACATGAAACAAAAGAAATATAAGTCCTTTTAAAAAAATCAATTTGGTTTTCTTTTGTTTTTCTGTTCTTTTTTCAATCTTCTTATATAATTTCAGACCTTATAATTTAGGTAAGCTTGTTGAATATGTTGGTGCTTTTAGGTTATTATTTTGGTTCTCAAATATATTAAACACTTTTTTTAACAAATTATAACATTTATTAACCAATATACTTATTATGCTAGAAGACGACTATGTTCTTATATAGTTCAATGCACATTATAGATGACGTCGAATATACCGCAAAATGCAGTTTGTAAAAATATAAAACTCGGAGCGGATTTTTTTATGATTTTACCCTAGTTAAGAAATAATAAAATGATGCAGTCTGATGTGTCGGAACATGTTATCGAATCAATCTATAAAATTCGATTTATGTCAGTAGTAGTTGGCCCTGTTAAATTCTTCAAAATTTTAGTAATAATAATTAGAGGTTATAAACAGGCACACATAAACCAAAAGTTCAATTTTATATGGTAACATTTTGATGATATGAATTGGCTGGGTATTCGCTAGACCGGCATACATGTTTGTTTCTTTATTACAATGATTAGGCATGCCGAAAAATATCGACATATCGATATTTTGAATTAAAATTCGATATTATAACTCCAGTCATCAACCATTTTTTTGGTGAAAAGTAAGAGTGGTGCAAAAAAAGTTCGATATTAACATCTAGAGTTTTTGAAGGAAAATATCGAACTATTTTTTAAAAATTCCCTCTTCCCCTGTTTTCAAATGAATTTGAAGTGAAAAATTAGCGTTGGAGTGAAGAAATATTAGATATATTATAATATATATTGATAAGAGAAAATATCGATAATTTTGCGGTGTTTTTCGGTATTTTTAGCGTCCGATCCCGTTTTTTTTTTCAAATATCGAAGATGACATAACAATATTTTTCTTCGCGACCGACATTCCTTGCCATGCTTCTTACTTTCAACTTAACCTAACTTCTTCACACAAACTTCTCAAACATAGAAAAAATAGTAATTTCACGGTATAGGCGACCTTGGGGAAATGTTTTGTTTGGTACAATCAACGGTAGCGCTGCGATCGCAAATTGTGATTGGCTAGTTTAAATTCCTGGTGCCGCCACTAACATGAAACGTGATTGGTCGATCAAATTGTGTGAAGTCAGCATCTTCTATGTGAGTCCATTTTTAAGTTTGTTGTTTGAAGGTTTTGGTTTTTGTTTAGATCAAGAAATCTTCGTTTTACGTTGTGCATATTTTCTGCTTTACATTAATTATTATGGATTAATAATATAAAAATTGATGATAATGCGTCAGTGTAGTAAAAGATGTAGTATACCGGGGTAAAAATCTACTACGGAAATTAGATATCGTTTAAAGAATGATCTCTTTCCTTTCCAAATGGGTTGATCAAGTAAATAGTAGTAAGTTACGCGGATAAACCACAATGCAAATATATCAAGGTCATGATGTCTGTCACGGACATTTTAGTGAAAAATTTAGAATTACCCTTCCTTCACGAACAGGTATTAGGGTAAATGCATATCCAACATTGTTTTTATCAGGTACATATAAAATTATCTATCTACTACATGTCTGTTTATATATTGTTTGTTTACAGAAAAACAAAACCTACTTATGAAGATGTTAGTAGTAATAAAATTCAATTAATCTACCAAGATGTTCGTATGCTGTCAGTGTGATGTTTCTACATAAAGAAATATTACAAGGAGGTAATAATTACTACTTTTAATTGTAAAATATCCCTAAAATATTTGCAATACTTTAACTTTTTTGAACAATCAGGGTTCAATAATTTTATAGTAGAGCTATTGTATTTCAGGCTATTTAATAAAACTTCTGAAAAAGAGACAACATGCAATATTTGTCTACATTCTATATTAAGTAGTTCCACGGATTAAATACTCTAAAATCTAAATATTTTTAAAAAACACATAAACTTTTAGTCTTTCAACTGTCCAATCCATAATGATTTTCAAGACCAAATTTTAAAAGTTATTATGAGGTGTGATTGTATTTTTGGTTTAATGAAGTTAATGCAATATCAACAAGGAAGGATTTAAAGTTTACCTTCAATATATCAAGATAAGTCAGAACTCTAATAGATCCCATAAAATTGATGGCACTAAACAAATATGGGAAGGCGTTATAGAAGAATTATAGATATTTTAATTTTGCCTAGAATAGAGTTTATAATTGTTTTTTTTTGCTTTTTGTGTATATATATTTACATTATTTATACTTATGTATATTTGTATAGGATTTTATTTTAATAAATTAATTTTAAAAATTAAATGTGATTTTCATTTAAATACTATTGACCAATAAATGTGACGTCACAAAGTAATCAGGCGAAATGGCAGACCAATCAAAGCAAAGCATATTCCTTACAGGTTTCTACATATCTATTTTAAACTATCCAATATAAAATTCAATATAGACAAAGACAAATCCAATATAAAATTCGTATACTGTCAGAAAGATGGGAAAGTGAGATGGCTAGTGAAGAACAATATTTTAAATAGAACATAAAGTTTCATTCATTTAAAATAAATACCCAATTTTTGCTAAAAATCAGCTAGGGCTTATTTGTATTTTCAATATTTGTCATTAACGATTGGAAAAAAGTTTACCGATATCTAAAATAGACTTGATATAATATGTTTGTTTATAGTCCATTATCGTTGATGTAATCGATTGGGACCCTAGAGAAAGAAACTTTACGTGACACGCCGATCATTTTTCTTTTTTTCCACTTGGAGATATATTTGAGTGCTTTTTAGTATGGACGCATTTTGAAAAATAACAAAATAAAAATGAAGTATTGATCCTATTTGAACTAAAAGCCACTAAATGTTTTGCGAGGGGGATTAATTCAAAATTTTGGTTATCTTAAGTTTAAAAAATATTTTACTACAAGTGTTAATTAATATATTTACGATACTGAAGTAACAAACCGTAACTATACGCAGCTATGAGCTATTAAATAATTTTGATGAATTTATAATTGATGACATGCTGTATTGTATTGACACTTCTGCAAATCTACTTCCTCTATAGATATGAAAATTAATTAATGTTCGTTAGTCTCGTTAAAATTCGAGAACGGTTAGACCGATTTGGCTAATTTTGGTTTTGGAATATAAGTTCTGGGAAGGTTTATATGGTGAGAAAATACGGAATAATTGCGACGGCTATAGTAAAAACAACAATTTTTGTTCTTCCACAGAACGTGTTACTGTCAGTGTCATCAATAGTTTCACTGTCACAAAGGATTGACATTGTTGTTGGTTGTTAAATATTATAGGTGCATTATAGTCATAGAGAAATGGAGATTTAACTTCATAGGAAATTTTGGCGAAATGTTTCGCGACGTCCAATATGCAATAACATATTACTTGTTTTATTCGCTAGGGTAAGAGCCGTGACGGAATCTGATTGGTTCATTTCGTTCTATTGTTTATTTTTTGAGAACAGTGTGGTTAGCTTTTTATAACGTTTATATATTAAATTATTATTTTATTTTAATACTATACACAAGTCGGTAGTTGAAATGCATTCCCGTTCTAGGAAGTGCTGTGTGCCCGAATGCACAGATAGTGAAGAAATGCATCATCGTTTTCCGTTAAAAAAGCGATCTTTAAGAAATGAGCAGAAAACACTAAAAATCCTAAACCGGTTGCGTTAAACATAAAACAGATTTATGATCGTTACCATGTGGGACATTTTTGTGACACATATAAACTTTCCTTTAAGTACTTATGAACAATTTAGTGACGGTGAAAATAATACCATGAGCCCAGAATATGTACAAATGGAAGTGGATCAAAATCAAAATTATATAGAAGGTAAATTGAAGGAGTCAGTCACATTTCTGTTCATAATTGTTACCATTAATTTCTAAACTGTCTTACTATATTTGTAGTGCCTATTTTCATCGTTCCAGGCTCACAACCAGGGTATTCGAAGCAAGTATCATCGACATTTGAACAAATTCCACAAGATAATGGTAAAGTTTGCATTCATTCAGCCAGTATCTGCTCGTTCTTACTGTTAATTACTTGACTCTATAACTTCAGTCCAGATGTTCCTATAAGAGCAAAGTTTTATGTTGTACCGTAGTGTACTTCTCAGGTTATTTAGTACAACTTTTTAAAAAAGAAATTAAGTGTGATTTTTGTTTGTATATAATTATGAATATGGAATATGGGTCTACTGATTGACCCAGAAATTGAGACTGATTTTATAGAAGCAAGACAATATCTCGTGCTCCAGACTATAACAAAATTGTTTTATTATACTGTCAGTAGGTCTTTGAGCTATGTCTTATTTTATTCAGCGATTTTGCTACGTCGATAATATAACAACATTTTTGTCAAATGTTTAAAAAAAAAGTAAATTTAAAACCTTTCAATTGTACATTCCATAATGATCTTTCGGATAAAATATTAAAAGTACTAACGGAGAGATGGAAGAGATAATTTTGATTTGCAATGCAGCAAAGTTTTTTGCTTATGGTTTTATATATAGATATATATATATATATATATATATATATATATATATATATATATATATATATATAATATTTATATTTTATAGACATTTATATTTATTTGTTTTTAAATATTACATTTATATGTATATTTAATTGAATTTAACTTAATAAATTTATTACAGAAAAAAATTGTTTTTTATTTAAATTTCATTGGTCAATTAAACATGACGTCAAGGCTGTCATGTGCCAAACATTACTAATAAGCCAATCAAATGCCTTCACTGTAAAATATTTTTCTTACAGGTGCCTATAATAGAGATTTGATAGATAAATTGACCAATCAAATTACTTGAATGGCCCATTATGGCTCCCTCTGGATGTTGGGCAAAGCAAAACTTTGTGCCAGAGTCCCCCATTGAGTTGCATCTCTATTACTCTATGATTATAGTTAAGAAATATTGAATACAGCCACTATTATTAAACCGTGATTAGAATTTATAATAAATTAAACGTTGAAGGTAATTTCTTGCCACTGGCAATTTAATATTATTTTAATGCGATTTATATTTCATAAAAATGTAGATTTTTGATAGGTACATTCGGTAACGTGAAAATCAAGTGAAAAATGATATAATACCAGATATGATAGGACCGAAACTACAGTTAGAATTTCTAATGGTATTCTAATTGCTGTGGAGTAAATAATTACCAAGAATAGAGTAGAACTATTAAGTGATTATTGTGATTAAGTGTATTTCACATTTGTCATTATTTATCCATAACTTTCATGTATAAGAACTGTATTTGCTTTTATTATTAACGGTGCCAAAGGGAAGACTTAGGCTGTTGAAATATATCAAATGTGTGACGAGCTACAGATCATAATTGTCACATTGGTATATTATGCGAACGAGTTACTGGAAATTAAGTGGATAGGATAGAATAGGCACATCAAACATAATAACAGCAAACACAACACAATTAAATTAAGCGATTTTGCAGACGCAGTGGTCCTTGATTCAGGAACGAGCCAGCATACCACTACAATGCGGAAATAGATTATGGTGTCAACAAATTAGTTATAATTGAGGAAATGATAATCGTTTGTCAATATTGTTACATTATTTTTAAACATGTATCAGTATCCATTCTTTACACATTAATTTGATAATAAATTAATATGCTTACACATATTTTTAATAACCATTAGGAATAGTGATTCCAATATTGATATACGACGGTAGTCCGATAGGTACTTAGTCTACAAAAAGAAAACGAAAATTTTGGAAATGTGGCGATTTATTTCTCAACATAGTCTCTTTTTAGTTCGATACGCTTGATCTAGCGATGCTCCAACTTCTTTAACCCGTCTAAAAAATATGTTTTCTCGAGGTCTACAAAGTGGGCCTCCGTGGCAGCGATGCTGCTCATTCCACTGAAATTTCTGCCCGATTAGTGCCTTTTTCAAGTTCCGAAACAAAAATAACGCGCACGCTTTCCGGTTGATATGAGAGTCTTCGTCTTCTTCGGAGCACGTTTGCCGAGTAAAGTATACTATTTCGACTGTTCCTTGATCTCTGGGGTATATTAGTGGCTCCATGTTTCGTCGACGGCTATGAAACGATGCAGAAAATCTTAGAACGGATTGCGCCTAAACAGCGTTAAACACTGGTCTGAAGTGGTCTCACACGGTTGCGCTTGTGGTCCAGAGTTAGCAAACACGACACCCATCGCGATGCCTACTGCCTCAGCCATTTTGCACACCTTCAATCGGTGGTCTGCCAATACGACATGGTGAATTTTTGTCATGTCATTCTCCGTGATAGTCATTTGCGGGGCACCTGGGCGTGGTTCATCAAAAACCGGCGTGCGACCACGTTGAAGCTAGTTAAACCAATTTGACGGTCGCTATTGAAGGAAAATATTAACCGTACACAGCATCCAAACCCTCTTTGATTTCGCAGTGCGATTTTCCAAAAACAAGAATCAAATCACCGACCGATATTGCTATTTTTCCATTTTTCTAAAATACGTGGACCGCTTGCTTCCACACGCGGTCAAAATAAAACTACGAGACTACAAAAGCCTCTACATTCATTAACTGAATTTGTCGTCTCAGCTTCGCTTTAATTTGATCATTTCTTCGATTACCAATAAAATAACTAGTTTTTTATAATTTTTTTCTGAATTTCATCAAAATTTCCATCCATATATGAAAAATTAACAAGTAAGTGAAAACATGGTGAAAATATAACCCTAGGATTAACAAATAGTAAACATGTACTAACGTAGTGTAATGTAGTAACGTAATGCCCATGCGCAGAAGGAATCATTTATGTACTACATCTTTCTCACTTCTCTGCAGTATTTTGCATATCAGTGAAAGTAACAACTTATTAAATAAAGAAGACATTTGACTTTATTTCCATAGTTATTCGAGGCATTCCTTGGCATAATTTAGTGAAGTTATGGCAAAAGTATTGCAGCTTAAGCTGTTATTTTATCTTTTGTTTATATCTGGAATAAGAATGACAGTTCACGGTGTAAGGCCTCTTCTACCGAAATTTGGGTAGTAAATAAAAAAAACAAAGCTTTTTTTATAACAAGAATATTAAGGTAAGCTCAGTTTGGTCAACAATGTAGTTCAGAAGGCAAACTAGCGAACGAAGGTACAGTAGTTTTACTATATCTCTAATATGTCCAACGGCGTACTGGCTGTTTTGTTTGCAAAAAAAACGGTGTGTTTAGTTATGCTGTGGGTTTTGTAAAATATAATTTACAACAAGTTTCATAACTCGTATTCGTAATTTAACTAATCTTAATAAATAATTATGATTTCTTACTACTAATGTAAGGATTCATTTTATAAATTACCGCGTCATTTCATGAATCTTTCGGGCTTAGCGAGCTTAAACTGCATCACTCGGCGGCGTCTTGAGCACGCCTATTAAACCACAAAAAAGGGTTGGAGGTTGGCGCGAAACAACGGGTTGTCGTCTGCCAAATTTATAGTCTACGGCTTCCAGTCAGATTTCGAGTGGTGCTTTTATCTTCGGCCCCATCAATTATTTATCATGTTTTTACAAGTCTCGCGCAAGTACCCCCGCCTGCTTCATATCCTACGAAATTGCGAGGGCATTCACGCTAACCACTTCAGCTTTACCGAGGAGAAAATTGATTTTATGTTTGTTGTCAGCGTGAAGTTATTTGTTTACATTCGCCATACAAACATCAGAAATATATTGTTACAAGTACAATATATGGGTTGTTTCTTTGGTTAATTTAACATTAATTTTGATTACATTTTATTTGGAACTTTGAAAATCTTCTTTATGATATTATAATAATTAAGAAAAAAAACTCCATCTAAACGCCGATTGATTTAATTATAATCTTATTTTAAGTTATTGTTTGTGTTCATATGGGAGTACAAATAGGCATCGATCATTTAATAAAAATTGGAAGGACCAACAAAGCTCAGACGGTACCAACAGCATAATCTACCCGTTAAAAAAAATTAAATCATTTGGCTAAGAATGATAAAAAATATACAATTGTCTCTAATCATTTGAAAAATATGTTTAAACACTTCCCATCTAAGATATCTACAGATGAAGAAAATTAAATTAACTTTCTCGTTTCAAATATATAAAACAGGTCAATTGAAAAGTCCCCGACCCGACACATAGATGGCGCTACTGGAATTAAATCCATATGTTTTTTAGTTAGCCCTAACCCTCAAAAGATGCGTGTATAAATTTGACTGCTTCATTAGGGAGCCTTAGTTTGTGATTTATAGCATCTTGAGTGAAGAAACTTTTGTTATTGTGAAAAAACGGATAAATTTTTTTTCAGGGCACTGCCCCAGGAAAATCAACCATCAAGGATTGATATGTTTAAGAGGTGGTGAAATGAGCACCGAAGACGATGAACGCAGTGGACGCGCAAAAGAGGTTGTTACCGACGAAAACATTAAACATGTAATTGTTCAGAATATACATGAGTATTTGATTAAAATGTGCGATGAGAGAAAAAATACCAACTGTTTTGCATATATGGCAAATACGTTTTCAGTGATTCATGGAGAATTCATTGATTAATTTTGTCAAGGATGGTGTACATAGTAACAGAAGAAACAAAAATAAGGTGATATCAAAATAACTTGACAAAAAAACAAGAATTACACATAAAAATGTAAATATGCTTTCAAACGAGAGTAAAATACGTTATTTAGATATACAATTGTTAATTAGAAATATTGGGCTTACAGGGAGATACCACTACATAAAAAACGCGTCTAGAACTCTACCACATGGTTGGTGTGGAAAAGAGTTAAATGTAAATATAATAAAACTATTCTAACCTATAAATTATTGTGGCTGTATAATTAACTGCAGTTTAAATTATTCGACAATATATGCATTAAATGTACTATAATGTTAAAATAAACTATATATATTTGATAATATTTTTATTTTATTATTTTATTTAAACTAGAATTTTGTTATATGTCAAAGTCAAACTGAACTCAAATTCACAGTTGATGCGGCAACATTGCATCGCTTTGACGTCTTAAATTTAGATGAGGTATGTTCACACCAACTTTGGATAGACTATATATATATATCCAATTAAAATTTGTATTAGATTCTGATAACACTAATTGAGTATTCAAAATAATCGAATGATGATATTATTCTTTGCATTTATTAAGTATTGAAGTATATTAATTATGCTGTATAATAATTTAAATAACGAAATTTTGTAGGAAATGTTTTAAAAGAGCATTATGTTAAAAAACTGAAAATTTCCAATGGCAGTTTTCAACAACATGTATTGTCGTAAATGCTTCAAATATAAATAGCGCCCATTGTAAGAATATTGTTTGATTAACGTTTCAGAATAAGAGTACTGTAGATCAATTAAAGTTAATATTTTAACAAAACCTTTTAAAAATACTACAGTTTTTATAGATTTAAATTTGAATATAGATTATATTTCAAGAGAATATTTCTTATCTGCATTTTTATTTATTTTATTCGATGTCGTTGTCGTACCGACGTTTCTCATATGCGTAAAAATCTTTCAACTATTGTTTGCAGAATATTTCGATCACATCACATTTATAGTGCCTTCAATAAAGTAGTTGCACATTTTCAAATATATATGTAAATGCTGAATATTAGAGCGAAAACTTCATGCATTGTGCTCGCTGATTTTATGCGTTCTATTTTCCCATGTGAAAAGAGGAAATATATGAATATTTAATAATTGTATCTTGTATTCGATAAATCTGTGAGTAGTTTGATATTTACTGGCACGACGAAAAACTGCAGAGTACATTTTCTTCGTCAAATTATAATATACCAGTTTCTATACTTAAAACTGTTGCAAAAAAGATTGCAGTAATCAGTGCAATTCAAATACTGATATAGAAAAATGAAATATATTTGAGTTTTGAGAGCTTTAAATATAGTCTGTTTAATGTAGCATGTAGTTGCTGACAAAAGTTTTAAAATAATTGAAATATCCTGCTAACTAATCGGCTTCATAAATTCTTTTTCAGTCAAGTGTTAATAAATAGTAAACTATTTTTTAGCAGATGAGGCTTCCATACATAAATATGTTCTCTCCATAGTGTTTAATGTAACAGTGGACGTTTTTGTGAAAAAAAAGTGTACTATAAGGAGAATGATGATGTAAATGCCAGCATATTTGCTGACAATATGTAATAAAGAGAAGGAAAGTACTGTAGTTCAAATATAGGAAAATGTATTGTTTAATTGGAATAAAATCACAATTATCAGTACATAATAAATTGCTATTATACATGCAAGTATTGAAACCTATATAGACATACGGAATTCATTTATGGAGTTGTTCCGCGAAAAGTAATATAAGTACTACAAGTTTTACAGAACTAAGTCCTGAGAATTATTGTAGGTGCACCGAGATACTAGAGGACTGATTATTTACATTTATTTTTATTATTGATTATAATAATTAATATTAATAATAGAAATTAAGACAATGATAATAATCTGACACGTGACGACAAATTCCATTCTCATGTCACTATCGAAGTTATACAACTCTTGGATAATACCAGAACAAAACACAGATTTAAGAGAATCAAATATGTAGTGTATTGAGGTGCATTTAGAGAAAAACAGTAGTGTTAATACATTACTTATTGTAAAGACAAATTGTAGGTTAGTCAGCAATGACCAGTAACAATGTAATAAATAAATAATAAAAAATGTGGAAATTCACATATACTACAGCAATTTTTTACTGCTCAACTTATATTGCTGTATTCATGTTTCAATTTTATGTTATTATATTTAACGTATATTATGCGTACGATATATTTTTATGTATATAATTACATAATAGCAATAATAACATTATAGACCATATACCAATTGACATTTATATGTATTGTTAACTATTTTCTTTTATACTGTAAAATCTAATCTCGCAGCCATAAAACGTATTTTAAAGTATAAGAGTTTACACATTCTATTTAAAGATTTTTCTTCGTAAAAGTCCACTTCACCATTGTGTGGCATTTTGTGTGAACTCTGGCTATTCGATATAATTTACAATTTGTCGAATTACCTCGGAAATGTGGCCGTTACAATAAAGCCAGCAATTTTTCTTCAGATCCGTGATAAAAATACAAAAGAAAAAATATAGTTTACGTAAGATACAAAGAATATTTTTCACAAAAGAGTTATATGTATGTATATTATCTATTTTTATATAACACTGGTAATAGCTTGTATGTGAAATCATAATTTGTGAAATATTATTATTAAGATCCTCCTAATGTCAAAAAAATTATATGAAATTACACCTTATACATTCTTTAGTTTTTTATTATAATGAGGTTATCAAAATACATAATATTATTATGTGTTTTGGGATCTTTAGAATACAGCTATGATGGCAGACATTTAAATAAGCGTTAATGGAAAATTATAATTATGTTTCATTTTCATGCTGATGTTGACGTTGATGGTTTGTCATTCATTACATACCTTTTACTTTTACTTTCGATAAGAATAAAAATGTGAAAATCACTCAAGTAAATATATCTTCTCTGTTTTGTCTTGATAAATTGACTTTTTCACCAAAACTGTACTTTTTTAGAAAGTCTGTGACAATTTCTACATTAAAAAGACAATTTAAAAGAAATATCTTTTCGTTGTTATTGTCTTAGAAATACCCGATTGTATCTTGAAAAGAAAAATCGTCGCCCTTTATTAGAGGAAACTCCAAATAATTGAAACACCCTCATAAACATTTCTCATTTCCAAAGTGTCGCAATTTTTTTCGGAAAACACTGACATGAAAGACGAACGATCTGTTAGGAACTGAATAATATTCTATTGCCGCTTTTTTCATTATGGACTTTGAAGGCATTTATTACTTTTATTGAGACAAATTCGAGGTATTCTCCATCTATAGAGTAACAAAATGAAAATTGCGTACGAAAACATTATTTAGAAGTTGAATATAGAATACATAAAAAGGCGCTCAACTTAATTCGAATATATTTCTGTTATTAGTTTTTTAGAAATTGATGAAATATATATATATATATATATATATATATATATATATATATATATATATATATATATATATATATATATGCTCTTCATTTAAAATTATAATTAATTTATAACATTTATCTTAACATATGATATAAATCATAAAGTCTTATCGTTCTTATCACATACTCAATTTATTCACCTTATTCTGTCAAAATATTTGTTTCGTTTGTTAAACTTTAAGTGCATTAACTTCCATGTAATATTATTAGATATTACCGTGATTTTATTTAGAATATCTTTCAAAATTATATACTTCGACAATAACTACTAACTTAACATATATATTTTATATTACCAGATGATCTGGTATTAACATAACCCTTAGTAATGAAACGGATTACAGGAATGTAAAAAAGCATCTCATTGAGATGAAGAAAAATAATTCATTCAATAAACTTGAATACCACACTTATCAGTTAAAAAGTGATAAGTGGTATAGAGTAGTCATTAGATGATTACCGTCCACAACAAATCAGGACGATATTAAATCCGAATTACGGGCTTGCGGGCACGAAGTAGTGACCGTCACGCCTATAGCGAAAAAGACAACTAATGTAAATGGTGAAAAACAAATTAAAACTTTTCCGTTGTTCTACATAGACATGACATAAAACGAAAATAATAAAAATATATATGACATAAATTATTTACTAGAGTGTAGGATAAAAGTGGAACCTCTGAAGAAAAATAATAATATACCACAATGCAAAAACTGTCAAAATCTTGGACACAGTAAAAATTTTTGCAGTAGGGAACTAAGATGTGTGAAATATGCCGGTAAACATCACACAACTCAGTGCAGAAAACAACGCAATAGTGTAGCGACATGCGTGTTGTGCAATGAAAAAGTCACCCTGCCAATTATAAAGGATGTGCAGTATATTTATAAGAACTCCAGCCAAAAGAAAATTACAGCAGAACAACGCTTAAGACAAATTGACAAAGTCAAAAACTCCGAAACAACATCTACCGTTGAAAATAAAAAAAAACCAAGAAACCGTAAGACCATCGGACAAAAATATAAACGCCACCAAAATATCAAATGATAAACAAATAGATATGAAACCGCAGAAAGCTGCGGCAAACGAGTCAACTATCGTCGACATGATGAAATTGCTCAAAGAATTTCAGACTGAAATGAGACAGAAATTCAGTCAATTAGCAGACAGGGTGGAAAAATTGGAGAAATCTGGATTGGGGAAAACTACCCAAAACAAGCTAAAGAAAAACAAAAATGAGTAATTCGTTTTTAAGAATTATAACTTGGAACGCAAACGGGCTAAATCAAAGAGTCCGGGAACTAGAATTATTCTTAAAAATAAATAACATAGATATAGCTCTCATATCGGAATCACATTTTTCTAATACATTTCTATACATTACTAAAACTACATTAAAATACGGGGTTATGATGCTTACTGGACGCTACACCCCAGTGAACGGGCTCGAGGCGGAACAGCTTTAATAACTAAACAAAATATACAACATTTCGAGCAAGAAGAGATTAAAAATGAAGAAATACAAGCTACGATAATTAGTATTGAAAAAAATGGGAATAAAATATATATTGGCGCTATATATTGTCCACCAAGACATAAAATGACACAACAACAATATCTTTTCAAAATTAGGCCCAAGGTTTATTATTGGTAGAGACTTACAGGTTAAACATACAGCTTGGGGTTCACGAATAATAATACCTGGAAAAGGAAACGAATTACTCAAAGCCATTAACCTTACAAATTGTAATTATCATTCAGGGCGCGAACCCACTTACTGGCCCACAGACAGTGGTAAAGTCCCAGACCTGCTGGATTTCTACATTACAAAAGGCATCTCATTAAATCAAATTAGTACAAAAAGCTTGTGCAATCTAACATCTGATCATACTCTAGTGTCGTTAACACTGGGCGTGACAATCCTAAGAAAAGCAAAATAACCTAATCTTACCAACAAATATACTGACTGGAACAAATTCAGATTAAAATTAAAATTAAATTAAAATTAATTAGATTTAAAACTATAGATGACCTTGAGCAACAAACGAAACATATAATTGAACAAATTCGGTCAGCTGCAAAAGATGCTACCCCAATGGCAAGAGAGAAATCAGAATATGAACTATTTTACCCCATCGAAATTAGAGAAATGATACAAGAAGGGCGAAAAGCTAGAAGAGTATGGCACAGAATCAGAAATGCTGCAGACAAAACTACTTTTAATAGAATTAGTAATCAGACGAATTAAAAGATCAATGAATATAAACAGAATTGCTTTCAAAAGTATGTAAGTGAATTAAGTCCACAAGCAGAGAAAGATTATTCGCTATGGAAAGCAACTCGAAAATTTAAAAGACCAATTATTCGAGTACCGCCAATTAAAAATGATCGAAATGAATGGGTTTGACGCGACAATGAAAAAGCTGAATTATTCGCACATTACTTAGCTAAAATATTTCGACCTAATGATATAAAATCTACCATGGATACATCTCCTGTTTATCAACCCGATATAGATCTAAATCTAATTTCTCCACTGGAAGTTGCCACTGAAATTGATAACCTCAATCCTAAAATGCACCTGGTATAGATGACATTTCACCTGGATTATTGAAAGAACTGCCACGAAAAGCAATCATCATATTGACGTATATATTTAAAGCCTGATTAAGGCTGAAGCATGTCCCGGAATGCTTTAAAGTGGCACAAATAATTATGCTCAAAAAACCTGACAAACCTGCAGAACAAGTCGAATCTTACAGGCCTATTTCGCTACTACCTGCAATATGGAAGCTATTTGAGAAACTGATATTTAAACGTGTTAAACATTTGGTAACAATACCAGATTTCCAGTTTGGTTTTCGAAATCACCATTCAATAATCGATCAAGTGCACAGAGTTACTGCGACTATTGAAAGAGCGCTTGAGGAAAAGAGATACTGCCCTGCAATATTCCTGGATGTCTCACAAGCTTTTGATCGGGTTTGGCATTTGGGATTAATCTGTAAGATAAGCAAATTGTTACCGCGTAACTATTGTCAATTGCTGGAGTTATATTTATTCGGAAGAAAATTTAAAGTATCGCACGAAATGGCGTTCTCGACATTCAAAAATATCTCGGCTGGAGTTCCACAAGGTAGCGTCTTAGGACCTCTCCTGTATCTGCTCTACACTGCTGATATTCCAAAAACAAAACAAACACTTTTTGGAACCTTTGATGACGACACAATTATTATGGCAAAAGATATATCTCTGCCTAGGGTAATAGAAAAAGTGCAAGTGGCAGTCAACAAAATCTACAAATGGATGAAAGATTGGAAAATTCAACTTAATAGCTCCAAATCTGTCCACGTTAATTTTGCATTAAGGCGAAATAATAAAAACTTAATTATATCACTCAATGGAGGCCCGATTCCTCAAGCAGTATCAGCTAAATACCTTGGAATCCATCTTGACGGTAGATTAAATTGAAAGCATCACGTTAAACAAAAAGCAAAACACATTAGAACCAAACTAAAACAACTATACTGGTTAGTCGGAAGATACTCTCAACTTGATCTAAAATCAAAGAGGTTGATCTATAATACAATTATAAAGCCAATTTGGACCTATGGGGTGCAAATATGGGGTTGCACTAAAAATTCAAATCAACTAGTCATACAACGCTGTCAAAACAAGGTTCTTTCATTGATTACCAATGCCTATCGCTATGTAACCAATGAAGAACTGCACGATGACCTGGAAATCAAATGGATTTGCCAAGCTATCCAAGATTTCTTCTTGAAACACGAAAGAAGATTACTAAATCAGACTAACGTGGAAGCAATACAACTGCTGGACAGCGCGCAGGATGTCAGGAAATTGAAGCGAACAAAATCATAGGAACTTATATTAAAGTGTATGCATTCAACAGTTCACAAGTGCATAAACTATTGAAAAGAAAACAGCAGAGTGCTATCTGTGCTTGAAGTCAAGAACAAAGGTCATTAACAAACAAAGAGACGTTTACTGTTTGTAGGCATGAAAATAATTACTCTTAAGAGAAATTAAGAGATTAGTTTTAAAGGATATTTTTAGAACTTGAAGCTTTGTTATTAACAATCGATGCAATATATTTTAATCAAAATATTGTCCACTTATAGCTGTTTCTTTTTTCCATCGTTCAGAAAGAACGATGTATCTTTTGTGGCTGTTCAAAATTCAATCCATTTCTTGGTATCTTCGTAAGTAGTGAGAATAATGAGAATCTGAGTCCCTCAGATACGTTAGGACTCAAATATCGGAATAAGTAGTATTCAGAAATAGAAAGGACTATAGAATGCGGCGGCTAGTGTAGCATTGTCATGCTGGGGAATAACTTTATCATAACAGGAGTGGGTTAAAACACATAAAAATAGGACGGATGTTCAAAAAAATCAAAAAACGAAAGACCTTCAGCATGTCTTGTGCAGATTGTTAAGTAGATGATGTCTTGGTAATAATTAGCCCGTGCATATGATCAAAATGGATAGAACAGAATCAAGTAGTATGGGAAATTGAATAATCGATGCCCATCAGTATATCATACAAAATGAATGGAAGGAACTTGACTCTGAATACTTAAATAAGTTAATAAATAAATGAGTAAACTCTGTGAATAAGTAATTACAAGTAATGGCCATTTGGTCAAGGGCAAATTTAAATAAAAATGCATTAAATTTTTTTTATTTGTACTAAATATATTTAACTAGTTTTAATCAAATATTTGAAATGTAATATGCGTTTTATTATCTTTTTTTAATTATCGTATTTCTAAATGTTTGAATGGTAAAGATTTGTATCAAAATGAAAATTTGAAACTGGAAAATTAAAAAAGCTATTATTTATTAAACTAATGATACCTTGAAAAATTTTCGGTACTTAAATAAAACAAATCATTATATGAAAAGCAGGATATATTTAGGAAAGATAATATGGCCCGTTATTTTTCAGGATATAATTAAAGCATTCGATAAAGTACCAGCCTCTTAAATATGATAGGTGTTTAGACACGAAATAAATCAAATTGAGGGTTTTTAGATTAATCGTTTCCAATACAGAAATGTAGAGATGACAGATATTTTAATATCAGTGACTATAAGCGGCAATTTGATCGGTTGTCATTTAATATTGACGACTCAATATACAACAAGACACCAATTTATGTTGATTATTAAGTGTTGGTGCTTCATGTTTTCAATCACCGGATGGGAAATGAAACAATACTCTAAGTACAACAGTTATTGAAGTAGGTGATTAATGAGTGTTGGGCACAATTGATATATTAATCAATATATCGAAATAATTATCGATATATTGATTATTTTTCGAAGAATTCCAACATTATTATTGGAAGCAGATAAGAATATTTGGTTTTAAAAGGTTGTATACTTTCTATAAACATTGTATCAGTTAATTTAGGTGGTTCTGTCTGGCATCTTTTTTTTAATAACATCTCTATTAGATACGCTTAGTACAATTTTAATTTACAATTAATTTATTACTACTTTTCCTATGTACTTGGATTAATTCACAAGCAAGACGAGTGCGAGAAAATACATCAATATGTATTCCTCAATTATACATTTATTATAACCTATATCCATATTTTACACTAAATATATATACTTTATATAAGTTCGTATGGTGTTGTTCGCTTCAATCTCCTGACATCCTACGCGCTGTCCAGCAGTTGTATTGCTTCTACGTTAGTATGATTAAGTAATCTTCTTTCGTGTTTCAAGGCGAAATCTTGGATAACTTCGCAAATCTATTTGATTTTCAGGTCATCGTACAGTTCTTCGTTGGTTACGTAGCGATAGGCATTTTTAATCAATCGAAGAACCTTGTTTTGACAGCGTTGTATGACTAGTTGCTTTGAATTTTTAGTGCAACCCCATATTTGCACCCCATAGGTCCAAATTGGCTTTTTAATTGTATTATAGATCAACCTCCTTGATTTTAGATCAAGTTAAGAGTATCTTCCGACTAACCAGTATAGTTGTTTTAATTTGGTTCTAATGTGTATTGCTATTTGTCTAATGTGATGTTTCGAATTTAATATACCGCCAAGATGGATTCCAAGGTATTTGGCTGATTCTGCTTGAGGAATCGGGCATCCATTGAGTGATATAAATAAGTTTTTATAATTTCGCCGCGATGCAAAATTAACGTGGACAGATTTGGAGCAATTAAGTTGAATTTTCCAATCTTTCGTCCATTTGTAGATATTGTTGACTGTCAGTTGCACTTTTTCTATTGCCCTAGGCAGATATATATCTTTTGCCATAATAGTTGTGTCGCAAAGGTTCCAAGTAGTGTTTCTTTTATTGTTGGACTGTCTGGCATCTGTCAATAATATTAAGGGATTGATTCATGACCAGTCTTTCACTTGACAGTCAAAATATTCAACCATAAAAACTGTAGACTTTCGAATGATTGATATTATTGGTTTTGGGCCTCCTCAATGCTTTAGCATTTTTTAGAGACAGACTAAAATTTATTAACACAGACTAAAATTTATTAACGACAACCGAGGTTACATACCCTCCAACAGTTACGCCTTCTAAGAAATTCGAATACAATAAGCCAATCAACTCTTACAATGCAATACTTTAAAATTACAAAAAAGACCATTAACAACAAACATCGAGACAATATAAATATCTGGGCAGACAAATAAATAATAATATTTTGTATAGATAAAAGTCGTCCTAAAATAAGGCTACGTACAGGTTGAAATTAGACTTTAAAATAAAGATTATACAAGATACTTTGAAATAAAGACGGATTTCCGAGGAAATCAAACAATTTGGGTAGTTTGATTTCATGAATGAATCTACATTTCACCAAACTATGGGAGAATGATATTGGTTTCTTTGTTGGGACACAGAGATCTCTCTGTTCTATCCATTAGGAAGGAATCGATGAGTTGGCACTGGTCACTGCCGATAGCTTGTATTTTTTTACTTGCAAATCTCTAACCTACCTAATTTAAGGTCCAATATTTTAGCAGATGATTTTGTTGGTATTACATTACCCAAAGTGAGGAAATGATGAATTCTGGACATTTTCTGATTCTACAGAAATGGTTTTGAAGCTGATATTTGTAAACATTAAGAAGTCATTGTGTGATGGTATCCAGACAATTCTGTATTGTACTGGATGCAGCGTTCAAACTTAGCGAAGAAAAAAGGGAGTGATATCATCAGCAAAAAGACGAATATTGAAATCAGAACTTACAGAATGGAATATAGAATTTATGGCAATATTAAATAATGTAGGAGTGCGAACAGATCCCTGAAGAACGGCAATATCTTGAGTATACGTGGGAGATAAGCAGTTGCCTAAGAGGACCTTGAATGTATGGTTGGTTAAAAACTTTTTAATAAAATAAAGGATATTGCCCCTTATGTTCTAGGAGTGTAGTTGTTTAATAATTTTGTACCTCCAGGTTAAATCGACAGCAGGTATCGGGGGATAAGAGAGTTATAATGTGCCAATTTAGTTTTACTCCCACCATTCTCTCAAATATTTTACAAAGGAGACCAGCTAGAAAGATCAATCTGTAGCCAGGGGAAATTTTTTGGTTTGATAGATTTCTATATTGGGATTAAAGTAATGAGTCTCCAGTTAGAGGGAAAATGATAAGAAGTCCATATTTTATTATAAATATTCAAAAGAAAATTTAGCACTAAAGCGGTTAGTTGGTAAAAAGTAGGTATGGAAGACCATCAGGACCCAGGTAGACGATTTATTTTTAGATAATGCTCTAGGGAGATTCTTTATTGTAAATAGAACGTTAATAGGAGAAGGAGAATTCTCATCGAGGCATACGGGTTCCCCATGAGCAATTTTATGTATACTTGTATAGAATAGTACACTGTCTTTTTTTTTAATTAATCCTCCTAACTGACAACAACATCCATATCTTTTCAATTTTCCAATATTTCTTCCTCAGAGCACACTAGTAAATCGAAACTAGATACGATTCCTTTACAATTGTTCAATGTTGGATGAGGAGACCTTATAACCTTAGTGTTAAAAATCTGATTAAATTTTAGTATGTGATACGATTGTCTTAATGACTTTATTACTAACAATAAAGTATCATTACTTATTTTTTTAATTGAATAAACCTCACCTAGGAATCCATCGATAGCCTCCTGAGGTAAATTGTAGACTCTATTTCACACCAGCCGTATCAAAAGCAAGAGAACCTAGGTAATAAACTATATACGAAAATATACAAATATTCAGAGTTGGAAAAATGCGAAGCAGCGATGGATAATACTTTTATTAATCTGTTCATTCATATTGTTCTAAAATAAACTTGTATTCTGAATGGTACGTGAAGTTGGTATAAATATGCGAAAACATAATTAATATTTAAAAAAAAGATAACAAAATAGCAATTTTTTTTCAAAAACATTTTCTTATTAATGTGTCATTCTATAGGACGAGCTGTAATATTTACGAACCGTTTTTGTGAAATAAAGATTATATTGTTTTGATGTTTTGTAATATTAGGAGGGAAATGTTTTGCCATCATTGCATTTATATAGATAATACACTTTTATAGTCTTTGTTTCGTCAAAAAATAAATGAAATTTCAGGCAGAAAAGAAACATCAACATCAAAGGGAATATAAAAACCTGTCACGCAGAAGGTTACTTTCCTTCCATCAACTATCGTTATTCCGAAGAAAAAATCATTTTCTTTTTATGATACAAATATTATCTTCCACAAAATTTTCAAGAAAAATGTATATTTTACAACGCCAGAGAATAACGGTAAAACTTACTTCTTACGGCATAAACAAAATTATATTGAGTGGCAAATCTTTTGTTTTTACGTAAACGGTGATGTATGTGAGTATAGCAACTTAAAATAAGTGAGATTTTTTTTAAAGTTAAAGTTTACCGTAATTTATTAACCTCATTATGCATAATAGCTATTTTCAGATTCAATAAAAAGACATACAAAATAGTCTATTATGAATCAGAATAAGTAAATGAAGTAACAAATATACTTAAATATAATAACACAACTTATTTCACTTATTAGTTTTAGGAGTGAAATGAACTAAAATATTACTTTAACTATTAAGAAATTGTCTATTGGGACTTTTTGTTGCAGTGCTAAAACCGGATAATCTAAGAATACAACTCGTCTAATTGATTCTGGAATTTATTTAATTTTCGTTAGATAGATTATAGGACGCTTATGTTAAGAGAAATTATATGCTAGATACCAATATAACAATAAGATGAAATAATAAAGCTTCTATTTTAAGAAATTACATTAATTATAAATATGGAAAGTTCTATGCATCTTTTAAAGTTTTTTTTAAAGTATATCAGATGAAATAGTACATCATATTGAATAGTAGTATGAAGACAACTTGTTTGGTCTGGGAATCTTAACATAATGATGGCGTATAGTCAAACTAAAAGGATTTTTTAAGTTTAGTTTAACCAAGTTTAAATTGTCTTTAAAATGTATGTGATAAACTGTAAATCTTCATTAGATAAAGGAACTAATAAATGTATAAATAAAGATTAATTATTTATTATATTCTACTTTTAGAATGATATATTGTAAGTTTAAACAAGTAAATCAATGAGTGTAATAAGAAATTAACGGAGTGTTAAGATAATTCAATTTTCAGGTTAAGCTTTAGAGTCTTTCCCGTCTGTGCTATCCGAAGATGAAGAGAATAAAATTAAGAATATCTTAAATTCTCCATTTTAAAAGGATCTATTCCATGAGAAATGGTAATTGTAAAAAAGCTCCAGAATATTAACGAATAACCGGGAAAATTTCACACAAACTATAGGAGAAGGGTGCCAAATATCAAACTGGGGAAAACAAAGAAAATAACAACTCCTACATCATAATGTCCAAAGCTTTTTAAAATTATACATAAATAACATAATATACTCTGTAATATAACAGAGAAATTATATATTATTATAGAATATCAATTTGGGTTTCGTAATAAGCATGAAATTATAGAACAAGTATGTAGACTAGGTAGAATAGCCACAAAATAATGTTCGCATGCTTTATTGGATAAATCTCAGGCCTTTATAATGTTTGCCATATAAGGTTGCAGGTTGAATTAAAGGAACTTATCCCTCATCCTCACTTTAACATCTTATCCCATAGATAGACATCACTACATAGTATAAAACAAAGTCGCCTTTTCTGTCCCTATATCCCTATGTGCGCTTAAATCTTTAAAACTACGCAACGGATTTTGATGCGGTTTTTTTCAATAGATAGAGTGATTCAAGAGGAAGGTTTATATGTATAATACATGCATAATATACTAAGGCAACATTGCTAATTTTAGAGGTTTCCAACGTGATGTCGTAAATTAACCTATTTTTTTAGGCTTATTTAGCAATTAGCAAAAACGCTGCCTAACCCTACGAGTTAGATCAAATTAATGTACTACAGTATTGTACACCATAAAAAGGTCTACAAAAAAGTCGGCGATGGTATATGTTTATCTTTTAGGGATAACCCACATTAACCATTTTTATTGTTTACTTTTTACGTGAGAAAATGGCTTATTTACGAAGCTATTTTAAGCAATACGGCATTAATCCTTATCGAATTAAGTACCTTAAATACAGTGTGCAATTAATATAGATCAATATGGTTCCTTACAGCATGTAAATTAAACAAATATTTTCGGAGATATTACAAATTTAAAATTTGCGTTTAAAAATGTGTAATGTAATAAAAATTGTATGAATTTAGATATTCCAAAGATAGCAGGAAATCTTCATAGTAAGTATAGGGGAAGAGGAATTGTTTTACTCCAAATTTAATGCGTGCAGGCCAAGGGCAGTAATGAATGAACCAAAAATACTGGATCGATTTTAATCATGTTTTCATTGAGTGACATAGGCATATATATTTTATGCCCGTGCAAAGTCGGAGCGGGCCGCTATGTTTTTATATACAACGTTCATATTTTTTCTGTAGTGTATTTAATTTAGTATCAGCATTGCACCCGTGCGAAGCCAGGGCGGGTCGCTAGTTTACTATAAAACAAAATAATTAACATACTTAATTACATCCAATATATCCATGACTTTCACAAGACACCGTACATTAAATAATCTACAAATTCACCTAATCTAAAAAATCTACCCATGAAACTTTTACCCTGCGTAGAACATGCACACTAGTGAATGTCAATAATAGGCTAGTTCACACATACATATTGACATAATAATAATATACCACAGAGAGATTAATTTACTACAAATAGAAAAACAGTATTTCAAATTTCATCATGTTAAGTCAAATACCAATCAGAAATGATACGAAACAAGCGTTTACTAGGTGTACTACGTTATTAATCTTATATTTCGTGTTAAGTATCTCGGAAGAAGCACATAATTGTAAAACGAAAGCACCTTGGACTTGAAATCTATCTGTATTGGCTCATCATATCTAAAATGTATTGGCTCATCTGGAGTAAAGTTATTAGATAACATGATCTTGAAGTACGAAGTACTTAATGAAGTGATTTTTTAGATGTCATGTATATATTAGATATAATAAGAAATATTTATTGACCACTGAGCAGATCATAAATAAAATTAAAAAATAGAAAATTAAAAAGGCTATTGTTTAAGAAATTAACTAAATCTCGAAAATACTGAAAAATGAAATAAGATATATCATCTTTTTTCTACATGTCATGTATATATTAGATGTCATAAGATATCGCTCACTGGGTAAATAGCTGAAACACAAGTGATAATAATTTAAAAAAAAAATCAAATAAATATTTACGAAAGACATTTGATATATGCACATTTATTCATAAACTAGAAAAATTTATAAATGAAATAAAACCGCCTAATTTGTTTGTAGTAATACTACGCTTACTAACTAAATCTAAATATAAAACATGTCGGAATATTACTTTCTTGGAAAATGACATAAAATATGGATGCCGACACCATGCTCTAATAACTCGTTCTGGAATGCTGCAATCGTCTAGACACGCAAAAATATCTCAGATCTGAAAAAAGGAGGTCGAACTAGTTTGATTCGCTACAGTCTGCGACGTCAGTCTCGATATTAAATGGACGACTCTAAAAATTTACACAAAACCGGAGAGACCCAATTTTCTTGGAAAGAGAGCAAGGAAGCTTAATGGGGAGCGGGTAAATCATTCGTATAATAAAACTGAGAAAGTGGAGAAAAAATGAAAGATAAATATTCAGGCGCCAGACTGGAGTCAGAACTAACCATAATTTCTTTATTCCTTGGATATAGGTCAATGTGAGAACGGAATAAAATATATATCGAAAATAAATACTTTGTTATGTCTAAAGCAGGAATTCGTAATATTTATGTTAATTATACATATATATATTTGGAAGTTTGGCCAAAGTCAGTTCGTGCCAAATATATATGTAAAAATAACAAAATTATATAAATTAGACTTCTTTTGCTAATTCCATATAGTAATGTTACAAAAAGCATTACTAATGTGGTAATTATGTATTAGGTAAGTATAGAATAAGGGCGGATCGATGTTTCAGTAGAATTAAAGCTATGCAATTTTCAATGAGCGCAGCATAAATTTGGATGAATTGGAACAATGGTCTTGTTGGAGTCAATGGTTATGTTGGCTTAAAGGTTATATTGATTCTGGTTAATAAGAATAGATCTGCAGCTCCAGACAATTCAGTCGTTTTCGTGACAGATAACCATACCAATTTGAAGTCAAATTGTTCATGCATTATTTTTATTGTGGTATGCACTTTACGGCATGTTGTTCTCCGAGAACCACATTTTATCTACGACCACGTTGATCAATTCAGATCAAGAAATATATGTTTTTATGGTTTTACAGCGCTCACGAGTAAAAATGGCCCCGCCGATCCAAAATCCCCGCTAAAGACTAATTGTTTGGTTGATATATTGCCACCTGGTGAACCTTGTATCAGTCCACAAACTCTGTCAATTTCAACAAATTTTATTTAACTGATTTACGAAATTTAGATAAAGATGCAAATTCAACTAAATATTGAAGTAAATATTTAGTCTAGTTATACCCATCTTCAGTCCCTTTAAAGCTTGAGCCATGGTGATTTAGTGACAGAGAACATTTTTTAATTAAGTTTTTTCATTTCATCTTAAATACATTTTAAAACTTAAAAATTTTACATCTAACAATTTTTATTTTGTGTAGGAATAAAAAAAATACTTTTACATATCTTAAATAATTCTGCTTCAATTAATTCCCAACAATTCTGCATATTCTTCTTGGGTTTTACGCGGCCCATGATTGTAATCAGTAATGCCTTCATATCTTCATCTTCAAGTTCCTTTAGCAAGAAAAATTTATTCGGTAAAAATTCAAAGATTTTCAACATACTAAAAAGTAAAGCCTGCCAGTGAAGCCAGTGAACATGAAGCTTAACATTAATTAACTTTTAAATTGAACATTCCTTAGTTAATCAAAAACAAATATCAAACTGACAGGCGATTAAAGAATTCTAAGCACTATTGTATTTAAAAAAAAGGAAGCAAATACCTACCGCAGAGTAGTTGTAATATACATAGGTCTATTTATGGATTTAATTAGTTCGATGAGCCTTGAATGGCCCAAAGCATATCTCTAGGTGCGATAACTAAAATAATTGCAGAAAAATTCGGTGCGGAATGATTTAAACTAAACAATGTATTTACATTAAATTTGTCATATTGTTGGCTTTTAGAAATGTAATTTCAATAAGATATAATAATTTCAACAATAATAATTCTATAATTAAGAGATTAGTACTAATACACTTTTTAAAACGCAATTTAAAAATGTTTTTGGGTCTTTCAAAACTAATTACGGCTAGACTAGAATTTTATGGTCATACTCTTCTTGCTATTTGATTATTTATAATTGTAATAATTCAATGAACTTTAGACAAAAATAATAAAACATTATATTTAATAAGTTATGAAAAAATAAATAAAAAAATGGCGACACTGAAAAGAAAAATAACAAGACACCAGCAATTGTCATAAGGTTAATAATTTGGATAATTATTATCATGATGGCTATGAATATAAAAATATATAAATACATTTTAGAGAAATCTCAATAAATAACTATAAAACATTTATAAGGTTTATTGAAAAAACCAGCTGGTATTAAAACATGAAGTATTTTAAATATTGATTGAGACAAAATCTACAAAATTACCAGAATAAGGTAATTTGAAGAATGGCAAAGAATGTAAAAGTGAAATGGTTATCGAATTAGTTTTACGAATATATAAGTAACTTAGAGATACCGACAATATTGCTGATAATATTATGTGTTGCAAAGTACATGAAGGATACAAGATCTAAAGAATGAAGCAACAAGATAATTTCAGTTTCAGTTCAGCAAAAAAATCAAAAGTAAAGAACAAAAATAACATAAATACATAATGCTTAATGTTTTGCTGCCTGTCCGTAGTCAGGAACGTATTATTATCAGGATATAATATATGCATCAAATTAAACCGAAATATCCTTATAGATATGATGACTAATAATTACGATTGAGCGTTATCTTATAAAAATATAGTGATAAAGGTTATATTTGATTAAAATATATAGTAACAAAAATTGCAAAAATATTAAATTGGATAAATTTAAATAATACTTTAAAAGGAAACAAGCAATATTTTGTCTGACACGGTATACCATTAAAGAATATAATTTGTCCCCATAGGATCTACATATAAGATAAGATCTATAAATTGAGAATGTTGTAGAGATACGTAGTAATTAACTTCAGAAATATCTAAATTAAGCTCCTGCATGCCATGGTCAATCAATCAGCTGTTAATCTGGAAGCAAAAAAACCGAACAAGCAATCAATTAAAGATGTCCGAAACAAGTAAAAAAAAAGAGGCAATAACCTACCGCAGAGTGGTTGTTGCGTCCATCATTCTATTTATGGATTTAATTATTTCGATGAGCTTGAATTATTTCGAGTGACTAATGGGTGGCTACTGGTTTGGTTTTCCGCATATCGTGACGTCGAAAGGCTGGAATAATGGCGGAGGTAATTTTTCGTCCAGAACGGCGGAAATGAAATTGCGAGAAATACGTTGCGGTCTTATTTTCAGCTGTTATCTGGCGATTAAATATTTGCTCCAATTGAACGCGCTGGATGATCATCATGCATATGACCGGTCACAAATGTTAATTAATACTTATTCAGCGCATATATTCAATAATTATATTTCTGATATTTCTCATATTCTTTTTAATATTAGCTTTGTGGTTTTATTATAAAAAATATAAAATTATCTCAGTAATATGATACGTCGATACAAAGATAATTGGAGACTATAACAAATTCACAAAAGTATAGGCTTCTAAAACGCATATAACATTTTTTTTATAACGTCTTTGTTACATACGCTTAGTACAATCTTAATTTGCTATTAATTTATTACTACTTTTCCTATGTACTAATTCACAAGCAAGACGAGTGCGAGAAAATACATCAATATATATTTCTCAATTATTAAATTATAATAACTTATAGCTATAGTTTACACTAAAGGTATATATTTTATATAAGTTCGTATGGTTTTGTTCGCTTCAATCTCCAGACATCCTGCCCGCCGTCCAGCCGTTGTATTGCTTCCACGTTAGTATGATTTAGTAATCTTCTTTCGTGTTTCAAAGCGAAATCTTGGATAACTTCACAAATCCAATTGATTTCCAGGTCATCGCGCAGTTCTTCGTTGGTTACGGGGCGATAGGCATAGGTAATCAATCGTAGAACCTTGTTTTGACAGCGTTGTATGACTAGTTGATTTGAATTTTTAGTGTAACCCCATATTTGCACCCCATAGGTCCAAATTGATATTTTGGTGGCGTTTATATTTTTGACCGATGGTCTTGCGGTTTCTTGGGTTTTTATATTTTCAACGGTAGATGCTGTTTCAGAGATTTTGGCTTTGTCAATTTGTCTTAAGCGTTGTTCTGCTGTAATTTTCTTTGGCTGGAGATTTTTTTTTTTGATATACTGCACATCCTTTATAATTGGCAGGGTGACATTTTTCATTGCACAACAGGCATGTTGCTACATTATTGCGTTGTTTTCTGCACTGAGTTGTGTAATCTTTGGCATTGGATATTGTGGCACATTTCACACATCTTGGTTCCCTACTGCATAAACTTTTAGTGTGTCCAAGATTTTGACAGTTTGTGCATTGTGGTATATTATTATTTTTCTTCGGAGGTACATATAATATTAATTGTATTTTTTATTAAAATGGTGCAGCTTACTACTTTAAAGTACTTTACGAGAGAGTATTATAGATATGTTTTTTTTTTAACAAGAAGCTAACTTTGAAAAATGTTGAGATCATTTAACTTGAAGCTAATATTGTCAAAAATATTTGACTGTTCATTATTATTTTTGAGGGGTCACTGTTGGATCTTGATCCCAAACAGCATAAAAGACTCAGCTCAAATATGATTTCATTATTCATGAATAATGCACAGGAAGATATACAATCCTCATACAAGAAATCATACGTAATTTTAATTTCCTATTCACAGTCTCTTCTCACCAAATATTGTTTTTCTTGATAAAATAAATACTTTCTTTAATTGACCCCATATGATCTTAATCAAAAAATGGTCACCTGAGTGGATACCTAGATGTCGAAAGCCTTCTAAAGCAACCAAAAACGTAAATGTCAGCTACCAATGTTATAGCATATATGTTTTGGCACACGCATAATTTAACATTTTCGTCGCAGACTATATTCAAAAGGGTCAAATTGGATATACTATCACAATAACACAAATTATTCGAGTCAACTTTTGGACCCAAGGAGATGAGAACCATTCTTAAAGTTGTTTGATGCCCTGAACATAGAATAAAGACATTTACGTTTAAGCTTTTCGGAATCCCCGTTACGCGGCTAAATGTAAATGAAAAATGCAACAGCTATATGTGTGTTTTTCTCTCGTTCGGCCTCGGTATTAATAATTCTAACCTAAGCAGTTAACGGCAATTTTTAGGTGATATAATTTGTGTTGTTTATTTACGTCAAGTTTTTCGGTATGTGTTTTTATATATATTTGACAATTACTTCGGATTATTCTGTGTATTTTAATTTATTATGTAATAAAAAGAAAACCTTAAGGGGATCTCTTATGATCTCCTATGTAGGTCCAGGAAAGTTTGTAATCATTTTAAAGATGAAGACTATAGACCAAAATGTGGCAAGCCATGGCCGAAACAAGATGTAATTCCTACTAGTAATTTAAATAGTAAGTATTTTGTTAAATAGTAATGATTGTTTGAATTTGAATGAATTGAATTGAATTGATGATTGCATTGAAATAATTAAGCAATATTTATTGAGATTTTTTACCTTTACTACAAGACAAGGAAAATATGGCCCCAATGGCTATATTACAATCACATAAGTTTTTTGAGGCTGATAGATATATAGGAGATTCTTCTACCCCAACAAGACCCAGAAGTAAGTATACAATAAGAAACTTATGTTTATTATTACAGAATGGGGGTTCTAACTTGAAATGTATATGTTCATTTACAGATAACTCAGCCTGTCCCATCAGCTTCATTTCAGGGTGGATGAAAAACTAATGGCTTTACCCTTATTAAAATGCAGTGGCAGATGGTATAAGCTGTTATCGAAGATATTCTGCTTGCCTTCTAGAAGAACATTAATGCATATACTGAATAAGGTTCTTTTTGCTGCTGGAGTAGTAACCTCTAATTTTGGTTAGTTCAGAAACTTGACTGTATAGACCGAACTGCAGTTATCATATTTGATAAAATGTACCTCAATTTAGATAGGTTGTTAATTTAGTTGATTCTAAAAAATAATACAACAAAACCATTAATGGTTATATTATCTTATTTTAATGTTTGTTTTAAATATTAGAGAGAAGATAATATCAGTAAATTACGTGTTTTGGGTAGAGGAGATATCTCTGTGATTATATCAATGTCTTTATGGTCATAGAAAATTAATGTAATTGTAATATATCAATAAAATATATCTATTTTTTTATTTTCCCAGTAAAATTAAAATAATTTTTTAGAATTCTCGTTAAACATTTTTAAATTTCCCGCCAAAACTAAATGTCGTACGGCGCATGCGTAAGCGCCTTCACGCGGGGATTCTGAGCGTAACTTAGAACCAATTTTAACATAGGAGATGCGCTTGTAAGTTTCTTTATTCTATGGCCCCGAATTTAAATCTCCAATTCGTGTGTCAAGATTGGTTCTAGTTTTTACACATCGTGACAGCACTGCGCTCTTATAACAACTGACAACTGACAATGTCTCAATTATTTGAAATTAGCTTTTGTGTTGTGATTGTGCTTCGGAATGTGTGAAAATATTTAGGCAACGTGGTATATTTATTATCAATGTGGATATTATACGATCGGTAAACATGGAAAAATCATGAAAAAGGCACTCAAATGTACCGACATTCGTTTGTAACGCATGCAAAATGAAGTTGTACATTCGTTCGTTTCGTTCTTTTCGTTTTTTGTGCCAATGTTATAGAGATGCCAAAATATTGACGATTGCTATTTGATCGATAAATGTCGGTATAAATGTAAAAAATAGACAGTATAAATATCAGGTATCAGGTATCATCAATAAAGGTATCATCAGTGTCGAAGCCGATTCCATGCACGGACAGTGTTTCATGGTACGGACATTGTTATTCATAGACCTGATATTCGAAAACTAATGGCTGACGCAAAGTTTACAAAATGTTAACGCCTGATAAGACAACAACATGGGAATCTTTTCAAAGTATTGTTCACAACATTCGCGGTAACCACAAATCATCAGGGTACAAACACGTAATTGACAATTTGTTGTAAAATTACTATAGGATTGGAGATCGAAAGTCCTTCAAAGTACATTTTCTGCATTCACATTTTGATTTTTTCTCACAAAAATTGGGCAACATAAGCTCTTATTGCTCTGAGTGGGTACACAAAGATATAGCGAAAATAATTTTGGGACGAAGGCATCATGAGCGGTAACTGTTGGAAACCCAAACAGTATAAAAGAAAAAAATTAATAAATTGCTTTTAATGGCCAGAAATAGTAAAATAATGAAAAACACTAGAACCAATTTAAAAAAAAAACAAGCTGCGGATTTGCATTCAGCCCCCCAATTTACCTTAAACAACTTTGGTTACACAAGTTCAAAACCATGTATACTGGCGTAATATATGATACTTAAAAGAAAAAGTGATGTTTCGCTAAAATTGTGCTACAAGTCGATCAAAATTAAACTTTTTGAATTACGTTTCGGAATTGCTTTCCCCTATACTAACCAGATCTAGTTCTCCAAGATTGGATCTGAACCAATTAATGAAATAAGTTATAGAAAATTGAGGGAGTATATGCTAATGATTAGAAATCACTCATCATATATAACAAACAAATTTAGTGCTTTATTGTTATTCGTACTTGTTGTATCGGGTATGTTGTATTTGAACAACACAAAATAACTTGAAAAACACACTAATGCGCTTAAATATTATATAAAATTTTCTAAGTCTGATAGCAAATGTATTAACATAAAAACATATATAAAATGTAAACATTATTCTCAAAGATAAAACAAAATTCTTAGTGAGCGTTTTTGACAAGAAAAAATGTCCTGGTTTGACGATTTTGTTCACCTTAACCATAGACGTTTTAGTGTATAAGAGTGATATATTTACAACGGGAAAACCTCTAACTTTTAAATCAATACGGACCCATTGATAATACCAAAGCCAACGTTTCAATATTACGTGGGGGTATGTGTCGACCTGAAGAAAAATACACAAACAGTTTTTTGTTACAAATATCGTTATCCGTTCTTTTCTTTTCTTTTCAGGCATGATAGAGAATTTCCCTCGTTCGGAAACTCTGACCCTAATCAACCTGAACTTGACGTTAATTGAACCGGAAACCTTTAGAAATGTACCAAAATTGAAGCATTTGTCCTTGTCCGTGAATCGGATATCCCCAATATCTAAAAGAACTTTTAATTTAATTACTAACATACAGGTGAGTAAGAAGTTTAAGAAGAATAATTTATTTAGTGAATACTTAGAGTTTATTTTTGTTAAGTAAATATACTACAGAGAAAATATAAATTATAAAAGATGAAACAACTAACATTGTATTTTTCTATTTAATATTATTATATTATTATAAAGATTTATTTCAGTTTAGGAAACAGCTAAAAATCCTCTGGGCCTAAGTGTAAATCAGGCGTATAGGGCGGTTGAGAAGTGATGAGTTACTCTAATATAAATAAAATCTAGATATCTTACTTAATTTTTTACATTATCCAAGTTTATCATAATTACACGTTTTTTAAAATTTTGTAGTAGCTATAACATTGCAACCGTCAATTTAATTTGCATCTTTCGATATTGCATTTAAGCTTGACTAATTCCAGAGCAATTAGCTTTAATTAACTAATTCATTGAAATAACTAAGCATTTGTCAAAAGCTTTATTGGGCTCAGTCAGTAATTTAATGTACAGAGATGTACACAGAAGTAGTGTTAAAATAATGAAACGCATAAAATATATTTATAGTTTATTCAAAGTTTTTCCATGCGTCGTGGATATTTGTGACATCCAAACATTACAATGTTGCCGCATCAACTCTGAGTTTTAATTCATTAATAAAATAATTGAACAAAAATGTTTTAATTTATTTCAACATTATGCTACATCTAAAAGCTACAGTTAATTATACAGCAAAAATAATTTATAGGTAAGAGTTAAAACCTCTTATCACTATTGCTTTCAAAAATATTGCATACGTTTAACAGCTGGTCGCCGTGCGGTTGTCAGATGTACGCTAAATTATTCAAAATATTAGTTTTAATTATTAGAGGTTATAAACTGGCAAACATTATATTAGCCCTTTATTTTGATAAATTTTAAGTCGCTCCGTAATATATCATATTACTTTGTTTGAAAATGCCGAAAACAATAGATATTCAGTGTCACAAAATGATTGCGCCTTTAATAGGTTATTTCGAAAACGAACGAGATAACGAAGGCCCCCTTTTTCCGGTAAATTCCATTAGAGAGGTAATTATTGATGATATTATATAATATAAGTTCCTACAATTTTATTGAAAATATTTTTAGCGGGTTGCTGCCGTACTAAATATTACTGTGGGTACTGTCAATAACATCGCTTACAAAATGTAGAATAATACGTTAGATTCACTCAAGAAAACCCGTCTACATACAAAATGGGTGACGAATCTTGACCATATTGATATTGGCTCTCTTTGAGACCAAATATACGAAATGTATAAGAACAGTAAGCACACAAACTATTTCATCGATATAATATAATTTAATAAAATTATTTTAGAGAAAATTGTCTCTCTGGAAAGTATACATAAAATAATTAGGGATGTGCAGCTTTTTGAGGGATGTAATGAATAATGAATATGTCCTTTCATATACTCTTACAGAGCATAGGGTTCAAATGGTGCAAAGATAACCCTCGGAGAGGTTTAATGGAACTTCCAGACATTACCTTAAAAAGACTTCAATTAAACGTATAAAATAATATAAGAAACTTGAATATTTCGAAATGGTTCATTGTGGCACTCTTGGCAAGAATAATAAAAAAAGTGTAAAGACAATAAAAATTGATGGAAAAAGGTAAAAGTTACAATAGCATTCAATTGGGTTTTGTTGGTCATTATATGTATTAATAGTAAATTGTAGATATATTGCTGGTTGAGGAGAATATTTCATCAAAAACTGTTTCGATATGTGGAAGGAAGCATTGTCAACCATAACACCTTTGGTTTGGATGAACACGATAAGACATACAAAGGAAGTAATTGATAAATGGTGGAATTTAGTGATTGAATTAGATAGTGAGTCGTAAGGTGAAAGTGACTGAAGGAAACTTTCAGGATATGTGATAATGCTAGAAATTCCTGAGACAGAGTGATGAGAGTGAAAACAACTAAAGGTATGCACATAATTAATTGAATATAGCTTTAGAACATGGTATTGTAGGGCGCGAACGATTGTATGCACAGATATGATTGTAATTGTTCAAAATTAAACATAAGCAATAGGATAGAACGTACGAGGATGACATAATTCAGTGATTAATTTGATCAAGAATGGTATACACAGGTAGTAGCCAAAAGCCAATAAAAATACAGTGATACCAAACCAGATGACATGATACAAAACAAGATGACTTACCAAGTAAACACACCATCGAAGGAAACAAGAACTAAACGTAAAAAGTAAATATGCTGTCGAATGAAAGTAAAATACGTTTCTCAGATATACAATTGTTAATTAGATGGATTAGGCCTCCAGGGGGATGGTGTGGAAGAGTTCAATGTAAACAAAACAAATCTAACCTACAAACTATTATACCTGTGTTCTTAATTGTAGTTTTAAGTTCTTCGATAATATATGTATTAGATGTACTATAATGTTAAAATAAGTTATATTTGATAACATTTTTGTTCAATTATTTTATTTAGATTACAATTTTGTTGTATGTCAAAGCCAAACTGAATTAAAACTCAGAGTTGGTGCGGCAACATTGTGATGTTTCGATTGTAATGTTTGTTTAATCAAGATGACTTAAAGTTATTATCGCGAATATCGTGGTATCTTTGTAATGGTTTAAAGATATTTCCAAAATAAATAGTCTCTAAATTCATCAATCTTCTTAAAACATAAGGATAGTTAGCAATCGTAGTTTGGTCTAGAACACCATAAACACAAAATTTCTGCTTGTGAGTGTTAATCATACCATTATTCGCCAGTTCATCTTTGGGTAATTTTTAATATGAAATACTCAGGGTTTTATAATATCAAACTAAGCTAGGAAATGATTTCGCAAAATCCAAGATAAGTTAATTAGTTCATATAGTATCCAGTGTATTTTTTTAAAAAATATTCTTATACTGTGTAAATATTGCAAAACATACTGTTGAGTAAGATTCATCAAATTATTCAATTGCGAATTTTCATTGCTTTGATGATTTTTCTTTGAAATTTTTAGAAGTAGGTTAGCCCAAGAAGTATTCTCCTCTTGGCAAATTCTTTTTTGTTTTTTCGTCAAAGGAATAAATAATAAATAGAAGCCGTATAGCTTTTTCAAAATAATATTGTTGACTCGACCAGTTTTTTATGTCAGAAATAGCAATATTATTTTACTTTCAATATAAGGGTTTCTCTATAGAAATATATGAAGATTTGTTAGTTGGGCAGCTGTTTAATCGATCCAATCTCAATATAGTTAAAAAAAAAAGGTTATAACGGATATACTCCAATCATCATCTTTTAGAACGAGGAACCGATAAGCTAGCTTAGTTGCATTAGATAGTCGAAATTGTTCAGTAGATAAATCACGGGTTTTTAATGCACTTTTGAAGAAATCTATGTCGAATAGCTTCAATAATTTGTTCTTAACGCGCAACAGATACAGATCTGCTCAAATACTGGATGAGTGGATAGAGTGAATCGGGTATTGGTGAAGAATCTTACTATCATAAATTCCGCCACCATTTTGTCATCAGTTAATTGGATAATCTCAAAAGCGATAGTCGATGAAAATTTTAATAATTAAGAGTCGATTGATGATATAATTATAACAAGACATATAACAGATTACTTTGAATATTAATTACAGATATATAATTACATATTACTGTGGAATATATTTGGATATCCAACTTATCAAAAATATAATGGAAATACATATTAGTGCTTGAAATATACCGGGGATAGATAAAATTATATATAGACCAACCAAAACAGTACAACTTATTGCATGTATGGCAATACTGCTTCCGCATAAATAATGTTACGTGTATGTATCACTCGGTATACATGCGAGGGTGAAGCATAAAACTTTTTTTTTCTTATTCCAGATTGACCAGCTAGAACCAAACGGTCTTTTGCTGATGTCGCTTCGGGTTCGGGATAGAGACATTTTGCGCGCGACAGAGACCTTCAGGTAGGACTTGGATTGTCGTAGTTGGTTTAGCTACTGGGGTTTGTGGATGGGTAGGGATTTGATCAAGTTGTTTTCGTTTTCTAAGGTGCCTAAGGAGAACCTTACACTGAACATGTTCGTGAAACTTTTCACGAATGGGATGCCTGATTCGAGCTGAGTGTTCACGTTCCTCATAAACCATGGGGCATTGAGTTACGTGCGGAATTTTTTAGACTGGAACACTTATAGTAGTGCAAGTTGTCTCTCAGAGACGTACCTGTACCACACCTGTGCTCCATAGAGGCAGACTGGATAGACTCGCATATTATACAGAGTCGCGTTCGGGGGATTGCGAGTTTGCTTTTTCTGCAGAGGAGTGGATATAGTAGGCTGTACACGCCATTGCCTTTGAAAATAGCGTGCTGTATTTGAGCTGACCATTGGAACCTGCGGTCGAACTGGAGATCGAGCTATGATACCTTCTGGAGCCAGGGGATGGGGACATGGGATAAAACATGGTCAAATATCATCGGTGAAGTGGAATAGTGGGCGACACCTTTAAGGTTAACTGACAGAGATCGATAAATATTAAAAATTATTGTGGTCAGACAATATAAAACTTCCGCGGCAAAAATGACTGCAGAACTTAACCCCCATTTATTTCAGTAAAACTGTTTCGCTAAGAAAGGTAAGGTGGGAGCTTTACAAAGCTTACATTCATGTAAGGGTTGCGATTTCGAAACCGTTTATAAGGGAAGCCTCAGCTGTGAAGGAAATGGTGCAACCATCATAAAACCTGGATACCTGATTTACGACTTTTCGAGCACAGAGTAAGGAATAGATTTCCATCTCCAACATCAATAATCTAATTGGCGGATATTTTGCTACGAGAATTGGGCAACACTGGAAAATATTCAATCACTCTATTTGGAGAATTGCAGCTGTTTTAAAGACAAATGACTCGTGTTTATATTATTTTGTACATCTGCTCTAGATGTATGAATTTGCTGAGAAAAACTAACATATTATTTCTATTTAAAATTCAGTATAAAAATATTATAATAATTATATATAATTATATTATTATACTAAAATATTAATATATAATAATTATTATATATTAATTATTATTATATATTAATATTAATATATAATATTATTATTATTATTATTAATATATGGTGGAAACTTATTTGTACGTCTAATATATAAAACAAAGACATTATTTGCTTCAATAATGCCTAAAAGCTTCATTAATGATTAATGGAATCCTAATCTATATAATGTAACCGTGTCGACTGTAAACGAAAAACAAATTAATAAGAATATAGCAAAATATAGCTTGGGTTGTAGAAATTTTCAATTCGTCTGTTAACAAAGTTTTCTATATCGGCCTTCCTTAAGCGATGACTGTCGACCTTTGAGTTTTGACGACAAAGAAATGGTTTTATTTTAGAGCTAAGAAGAATAGTTTCTAAAAAGAGAATCAGTAGAAACGAAAAAAGCTTTTTTATCGATAAAAGAACGGAATATTGAAAAGGTTTAGAAATAATTGCGTCCTATTTAAAAATAATGAACTATAATGTAGCTCGTATATAGAGAGTGTCTTATTTTGGAAACAGAATATAAATAATGAGGTCAGTTGCTGTTTTTCGACCTTGATTGGATTTTACCTTTAACAACTAAACAAATATCGAAAATAAAGGAAACCATATACAGAATAATTGAGTAATAATACTATAATAAGAGAAATAAGTGTAAATAGAGCACCGTTGGTAAAACTGTTATTCTTTAAAATCGTGAAGTAATATTATGTAATTTTATTAAATAGGAAATATTTATTCTGTTAATGAATATTAATATAATAAGCGTTGTTTACAAAATCTACTTTCATGTTAATACTGAAGTATTGCAACTTCTGTGTAATTCTATTATATATAAGTGTAATGTAATTCTTTATATCTGCAAGTAGAAATACATATATGTCATTTTTAGGATATATATAAAACTTTTATTAGTGTGTAATTAGATTTTGCTGATATAACTTACTAAACATTAGTAAGACCTTCGTGATTTGTACAATCCACAAATGATCGAAGAACAAGATTATTTTCACGGGAAATAATATTGGCAGAAGTTGCTGCTATACTATTTGAGATAAAAAGGATGTTAATAAAATAGCTCTTTTTATTTAATTTGGTTTACCTTATTGAAATTTTAGTGAGCTCTAAAAAGCACTATTCAATTTCCAATAGTTCAATTTGAAATCAATTCAAAAGTGCTTTATTAATGTCGAAACTTGTGGCTGTATAATCAATAGATTAGGCCAATAGAGCGTAGAAAACTAATTAACAAGACTTAACAAAACACAGCGAGCAAGAACCGAAGCGAAAAGTTTCCTTTTTAGTATAAAAGTCGTCTTATTTTTCTTTGATTTGCTGTCAGCACTTTAGCTTTTGACGACAAGAAACGGTCGGCTTTATTTCGAAGGTAAAAGGATAGTTTCCTCTTGATAAGAAATATGCTTCAACAAGACACTGCACTATTTAATGCCGGTAATGGAATAGAAAATTCAAAGAATTGGTATCAATGTACTTAGTGCTATCTAAGTACTATCTTATCTTAAAAAGTCATAGAAGAAACTTTTTAATTATCTTTTTAGAAGTATTTATTATATATCATTATATATGAACATTCAATATATAAAGGTGGGAAATTATTAAATTATATGTGTGTATTACTGAATTTAAAACAGCTTTTCTCTGATTTGAATTTTTCCAACCATGGGTGGAACCAACGTGGCCAATATGCTGAGTAACCCGGTTTACTGGCCTAGCTGAGATTTTTATTCTAGGTTAGATAATACCTTTATATCATTCTGACACTGACTGTAGAATTTTTTTGATTTCTGAGTGAAAAATTGACTAAGTGATTTGTCTCTTAATCTCGAAGCTAACTTTACATCATTAGGAGAGTTTTGCAGAGACCTAAAATATGGTAGTCGGGCGGCTACATGATGGATGAAAGTTGTTAAAATACGTGTGGTTTAGTATTGCAGCGATAGCCTTTATTATTTCAATATAGAAAATAATAGCGTTAATCAGTAATGGTTAAACCATGTTCGAAAACCTCTCTCCAATCGAACACCAATCTAATCAAACATTTAAAAGCATTTTGTTACCTATTATAAAATTACATACCGAAACATTGAGTGATAAAAAAACAAAACGAATATAAGGAATTGAAGTAAGTGACTGATGAAGTATATGAATTTTTCGTTATAATCGACATAATATATATATATATGACCATAAGCAATATATTACAAATGCTTACCTTTAAACAATTACAAGTATCCAGCTTAGAGAATTTGTGACAGTCGTAGTTGGCAGTTAAAGTTTACAAAAAGTAGCGAGTTATAAGTATAATTTAAACAGCATAAATTGTAATTTGTGATATTGTGTTTCCCGCAGTTTTATTCCTTACAGTAAAGCCTGTTTTAATCACCCTATAATTTAAACTTATTACTGTTCGTTTTTTTACAAAACAAAAAAAAACGTCGAAAACAATGTTTCGCCTACTTATAGTTTTCATTATTTATTTGTAAGATCTACAAAACTAGCCAGCAAGTTTTAATTAAAACAACGGTAATTACTAGTAAAATTACTGCAATTTTGGTAGGTAAATAATGACGTACAAAAGCTTATCGCGGCATTATTTATAAGGTAAACGGAAAAGTTAGCCAGTAAACGAAAAACAGGTGGAAAATTTATGATTTTCCGGAATTATTACTGCTACGTATAACTTTTACGATCTTTTATTTTCAATAGAAACTACAACTCCGTGTAAATTTACAAAGCGTAAAATGTTGATTATACATTTAACTTTTAACTTCTGTTAATATTTTGTTTCTTTTAAGTTCTTTTTATTAAAATCATACGTGTAGTTATAGTAGCGTAATTCATATATAGATGTTGGTTACGAGTAGATTCTCAGCAATATTTATTTAATGTATGAATATTAAAGAAATACAATTGAAATTATTAATAAAAAATAAAAAATAGAATAAATTAAAGTTTATTGTTTTTAACGGCGTTTGTGAATAATGTTTGAGTGGACACAAAATGGATAGAAGCAAAATAATATAGTTTCTTGGTACAATAAAACCTATGGGCCTATAAATTAAGCTTTATTGAAAAATATGGGTACAATATATTGAAAATCGTAGCCACTGCTTTTTTCCATCTTTCACGCAATTTACGAATTTTATCTTGAAAGAACTATCTTTTTAAGCTATCCACGAATCGACCCATTTTTTGCTAACTTCATAAGAAGTGAAGCGCTGCTTAGACAGGCCATATGTCGGGGCTAGTACTAATCATAAACAGCAAGCAAGCATAAATAAGCTAGCGAATTAACAGACAAGAATATGATACACGAAAAACTGGAAATAACATTAAGGGTTATTCACGAATTTTAATATATATAGGGCTGAGAAGAGTACGTCGTCGTTTAATGCAAAATAAACGTTATTTCTTAATGCGTATGACTCAATTCTTACAAATGTTATATATAATTTTCAATAAAAGCGGAATCATGTTGAAATGGAATGCTAGGAAGCTGATGAAACTGTGATGAATTAACAAAATTCTTCTATGTATGTCATTATTTAAGAAACTACATTTTAAAAATTACAACCACTGTACTACTACCAACATCTGTGAATTTAAAGACTAGAAACTTCACTAAAATCTATAGTGGGGTAAAATTGCACATTCTTGGTGACAAATACATGTTACTTTTGTGATATAAAAAATATTCTTAAATTATCTATGTAGAATATCCATCGTGGTGTCTATAATGTAGAACGTCGTAGTGATTGAGCTAAATATCGTTCCTGTCCAAATCGTGAATTTGGACTAAAAGAAGTTGGTTATCATCGTTCTATAGCATCGACCAGGATGAAATTACCATGGTTATTTGGCATTTGTGACTGAATTATAACCACTAATTTAAGAAGTCGCTGCAAAACAACATAGTAGTCACATGCTGACAGAAATTGGATTGATTGGCTAATTTTGATTTTGCAATATTTGTAAAAGTTCAAGGAAAGTTTATATGATAAAAAATGTGGAATAATTTCGAGGAAAATAGTCAAAATAACAATTTTCTTATCCATACAAAGTGTGACTGTCTTTGCCATACGTACCTTCGAAAATTTGTTTTATAAATTAAATGATTGATTAAATCTACCGATGACTACTCTGATTAGAATATATAATTAGAATATATATTAAACATTAAGATAATTTCACGACACTGATCGCTAAATATTTTATGACTATTTATATTTTAGGCAAACGTAGGTATTTTTGGCTAGGTACATCGATTCAATAACGTGAAAATCATGTGGAAAATAATGGTATATATTTTAAATATGATATAATAATAGGGCAACGGTAATTGCAAATCGTATTTTAATTGCAGTCGAAAAAAAATTTGCGAAGAACAGAGTTGAATCAGTGAGTGTTTATGGAAAAGATTTGTACTTTGTAAATGTATATCACGTTGGCTATTATAATATTTAGTCACAAATTTACTACGTGAGAACTTTGTGTACTTTATTGCAATTATTACTTTTATTATTAACAAAGCTACGGAGAAGGAGATTCGAGTTATTATGTGTGTAAGTTACGAGCACGAAAGAATGAAATTGAGCGATCCTCCAGACACAGTGCTTTTGTGATCCGACATCCACGAGAAGCATTCCACTTCGATTCGGAGATAGATTTTGGTAACAAACTAGTTAAAAGACAGGTTTGTCAGCATTGTAAGGTATTAAAATACAGTGGTGAATCTACTGGGTTATGTTGTGCCAGTGAAAAACTAAAATTATAACAACCTCTAGATCTATTACACCCATTAGTTTCCGGGATGAGAAATGATGCTAACCTCTTCTTAGTAAACATTCAAAAATATAATAGTTGTCTCCAAATAACGTTGTTTGGCGAAACGCATATTATGCAGCACAATTTCGTGTCCACTTTTAAGGTATCATACGATAAAAGATACTAGTAGCGCTGTTGTCACTGTCAGATGCAGATCATCAACCAACAGTGAATTTAACTATGGTCCAATAGCTACAAACGTTTTATCATTAGAACAACGACTTAGTAAAACTTTTCAATATTGTATTGGATCTAATGTCATCTGACAGCCATAATATTGTTTTCAGATCTGATAAAGGACCTACCGATGGACACGGAGAGGCTATTTGTTATTGTCGGTGAAAATTTGTAAAATAATTGGAAGGGGTAAAAACTCTCCACCGGGTAAAAATGAGAGCGGAAATGTAATACGATTCAGGGTCGATGTTGATAACTGTCCTAGACTGACCCATCAGTTGGGATTGTTGTAGTACATCGACTTTTTGTGGTCGATCACGCGCCATAGAAAACTATTCTTCGTTTACCTGGCAAATGAAATGGGTCGTAATGTATCTTTCCCTTTCAATGTAATAATCATAAAAAGAAACAGTCAATTAATCAACTGCTAAGCTGTCTGAAAGTTGGTTGAGGATTTGAGCTGGGGTTTAGTCCAGTAAGTATTAGACAATTGGGATATACAGCGTCAGCGTTACCATCTAAAAAAAGCGTTTGATGGGCTTCGACAGTAGATTTCTTAAAATCAAATAACGAAAGTAATGCATGCTATTTTGCAGGCTCTATGATTAGCGTCTGTATACAGTGAGTAACTCAATAATACTAAATGAAAACTTAAATGACCGTTGTGTTATGTAGAGAAATATCAAAACCATCAAATTTAACAGTTGAATTAAGCTTTTTATCAATTATTTACGTTGCATACTTTGCATTTTTACCGATTTATATAAACAAAATTAAAGCACCTTCAAGGTGCTCTATAACCATTTATTTTAGATTTAATATAAACGCAATAACTTAGAGAAATAAACTTTAATATCCAGTACTTTATTAATAATCTATAAAACAGTTCGCTGTAATTGCCCCGCTTCATATTTTACGGTTTTAATAAATACCCGCCCGAACGGCACTATATCAAACATAAACAACCCTTGTAAAATATTTTCTTTAATATCGAAGTCGACGGTCAAATCCATCTGGCTGTCTACTCTCCTTCCCCAATCTTCTTTGGCCTCGAACTTGTTGAACAAACAAAATTTATTGGCGCACCCACACATAATAACTCCGATTGTCTTTGTAGATTAAGTAATAAATCATACAGCAAACGATAGATTTAGTTCACGGTGAGCAAGGGTCAAAATATATTTCGTCCGTGTTACTCGAACAGAATCAATAAACTTTACCGGTTTTCATTTACGCTAAGGTGCCGGCCGTACCCCTCCGATTTATTAACTGACCCTTTTGCGTTTTCAATGAATAGGGCATTTCTGCGTCTTTGCGGGGCTGTATCGCTATTTTTTTTGCTTAAGATTTAAATTAATGATTTCCGGTCGATTTTCGTTTGGACAGGGTGATTTATTTTCGACGAGTTTGGGGACCAGAAAATATTTAATATTGCATGTATGTAGTACTTAAGAGGCTGAAACTTAACTTATTTATTACTTATTAATTAAACTTATTAACTTAGAATTTTGGTGTATAACGTTTGATAGTTTGTAACCTCTAATTAGCTATATATATACATATTAAAGGGCTTAGCGATCATTTTGTCTTTTTTTTTAAGAAAACGGGGGCACTTGGAGGCGTGAAATTTGGCACGGTTAAAACTCATATCGAGGAAGAATTTTTAGGCCGAATATATTTGTGTAATATGTGTTACAAATAAATATATTCCAATAAAACGAAAAACGCCCAAATCAAACAAACTGGAATAACCGTCAGATCGGAGAACTGCCAAAAAAATCAACAGCTAAACAGCTAAACTGAATTTGGTAGTATATTCGACGTCACCCATGACGTGGATTGGCTGATTTATTGACTATAGTTATTAATTATAACTATCTAGTAATATTTTCCTAGTGGTTGTGGCCCAACTGGTACAGTCCACAAAGTTTTAAGACACGCAACAGTTTTCACATATAACTGTATCATTTCGAAGGGTTTTTTATAACTTCAACCTCCTGATAAATACATTCAGTACTGTATAGTCGATTCACAAACTTCAGATATTGTTAAGCAGTAAATTTATTTTAAAAGCACTAATGTCCCTAAAAGAATTATTTCAAATTAACAACTTCTATAAAAATAAAAAGTTGTTTCAGCCGATTTTATAATAAATATATAAAAATATTTTTGATCAGTAAATTACACTCAAGCCTATTTGGTCATATGGAATCCAACTATGGGGTATCGCTAACAAATCTAATACATCCATCATTCAACAGTTCCAAAATAACCACCTGATCTGATTACTGTACATATATAGACTTTAGAATAAGCTTTAGAATAAGACTAATTAATTAAGATAATATTTTATACAGGAGATCGCTTAATGAAGTAATTTTCTACATGCCATGTATATATAATATAGAAATAAGAAATACTTATTGCCTATAGGGCAGATTGTGGAATCACAAAGAGTAACAAAAAATATCAAAGTAAACAAAAGTTGAAAAAAGCCACAGCTCATAAAACTGTTTTAAAAAGGAGTAAAACTAGAAAACCGTTAGAATTTTTTTGGATATTAATAGGATATCAAAAAAAAATAAAAAGCAAAAATATGAAATAATTTTTGCAAAATAATTTTGTACAAGGCATAGCTGTGTCTGTAATAAACATACACCAAGAATAATTTAATAGAAAGTTTGGTGTTTTGTAGAATTTCTATTAAAAGTAACCATATATAATACAGTAAATTTCGGAAATATTAGTTTCCTAACTACAAATTATAATACTTACAACTGCCTCTATAATGTTCCTTTCCCCTTCTTATTTCCAATAATTACCTTAAAATATATACATACAGGTTAATATTATAAAACTATTAAGTTATTAGCCGTTATAAAAATTAAAATAAAAGGTCAGTACAGATATTATAGATAAGAATTTAAAATTTATCGGAAATAATTCTTTTTCTTAATTATATTTTAAAGTATTATTTATCAGCCAGTATTTATGTAAACTGGGGCTACTATTTAACGGGGACTCCGAATTACAGTCTTCGGAACCAATCCTATAGACCAGTGATTAACTGAAGACATCCGTTCTTATTCAAGCTGATGACTGGGATGACTATTCCTAGATATTAGACCTAGAGACCTTTTACCTAGACATTTACAATTATGATCAAAAACATAAAGTACATCCATGGCTTGCGGCATTCATCAAGCCGAAAATAATTAATTTTGGTAACAAAAGTATTCTATAATTAACGGAATTATAAATTCAGAATAGTTTACACTTGTAACAAATAAATTTTTATTAAACTATAATTTCACAAATTCAATTAGAATTAACATGAACTATTGACAAATTGAGAAAACAAACTTAAGTATTTCTTTCTAACAATTTTTATCATCAGGGTCTAAATAGTATGAGGAAATTGCACTATATTGAACATATCGGAAAAACTATTACAATTGTCAGGTTAAATGGCGGTTTCAGACCCGTGATAAATTGGAATCAATCAAGAATGAAGAAATCGACGTCCATCTCGATGATAAGAGGGGGGTCATGTGTTGGAAATGGTCACCGGGTTCAACCGATAAAGCTTAATGGAGCGCAGGAGGTGACAATGTCCAAATTCCTGAAGCGCGGGATTTATTTTTTCACAGTCGGATAACTTGTTACGGGAGAAACGATTTGCTGACGTGCGGATATGGGAGAACTGCCTTAAGATATTGTCTACCATATCATACGGCGTGAATAGTAATATCAAAATCCGCATGTTCAGAATATTAACTAAATTGAGTGGATGGAAGTTACTTGTAAGATGTGTTTTCACACATTTAAGAGAAAACATTATAGGAAGAGGATATAGAAGCATATAAATGGGATAAATGTATTTTAAAACAAAGAAGTTTTAGAAATTGTTTAGAATATGGTGTACTAAAACATATGAGTAGGAAAGCCGTCGGTCAGACCTATTTATAAAGAGTTTTAATAAAATCTAAATTATCTATGTAGCGTATATGTATACTGAAACTTTAGAGGATACATTAAAATATCATGACATCAATATTGCAAATTATGGTGCCTTTTGTGATACTACTATTAAACAACAGATAATTGTTGTGTAGCCACCAGGTCTTTTGTCATGTTTGATGACAATATTATGGTTGTCAGATGGCATCTGATCTAACGGTTTTTTAAAAATTTTGAAAATTTTTATTAAATCGTTTCTTTTACAACAAATCACTTTACTGTTGAATAAGAGCACAACGCACATCAATTTCCACAACCGGGTTACCTATAAAATATATTTGTAAGAATTAATGATTTAGCAGTGGTAACAGAGCCCCTACAATATGATACTTTTATCCTTGTATATGTAATTGTTTAAGATATTTTCACAATATTGGTACGAAGTATAAATTAGTTAAGTTCAGTAATTCGAGGTAAGTTAAATAAAATTATCTTCCATGTTTGATACGTTATATATTTTAATCGCGCTTTGATAATGCTGGCCAGTAGTGTAATCAGTATTCAACATTTTTGGGTATAAAATAAATAATTGAGAGCACCTATAAATATTTGACAATAAACAAAAATGTCGATACTTTGTGACACTGACACTTTATTCTCACCATATAAATCATAGTAAAATAGAGATTTAACGTAATAGGAAATTTTGGAAAAATGTTTCGCGACGTCCAACATGTAGATGTCGCTACTTTTAATTTATTACTTGCTTTAATCCCTACGCTATAAGCCGCGACGGAATCTGATTGGCTGACTTCGTTTCTGTGGTATGTTTGTTATTTAATTATTTTGAGAGCAATTTTCTAATAATAGAATAGAATAGTGCGTTTAGAGATTAAATTATTAGTTCATTAGTATATATAAGTCGGTAGTACAAAAAGTAAAGTGAATTGTTGATCTAGGAAGTGTTGTGTACCGGATGCACAGATAGTAAAGAAATGTAGAATCGTTTTCATTCGAAGAAGTATTTGAAAGAAGTATTGGAAACAATGGTTGATAATGTTAAAAATCCCAAACCGATTGGATTAAGTATCAAATAAATTTATGATCGTTATAGCATGTTTTCTCTTTTAACCTCTTCTTTTGATTAATTTTTAAACTCTTATTTTATCCCGCGATATTGCCACGTCGATAATATAACATATTTTTGTGAAATATATTTAAAAAATGTAAATTCAAAACCTTTTATTTTAATTGTACACACAAAATGATTTTCCATATGGAATATTACAAATAACAAGGTGTGCTATATATTTTTGATTAAACCCATACTAGATATCTAATAGATTAAATTCATGGCACTAAACAAATATGAAAAAAATAAAAGACGGAAGAGATAATTTTGATTTGCAATGCACCAAAGTTCTTTGCTTATGGTTTTATATATATATATATATATATATATATATATATATATATATATATATATATATTATATTTTATAGATAAATTTACATTATATATTTATTGTTAGCGATTATATTTATATTTAATTGAATTTTATTTAAATTTCATTCTATGATATAAACTTTCCACAAATATTTCAAAATCAAAATTAACCAAATCGGTCCAGCCGTTCTGGAGTTTTAGCGAGACTAACAAATATCAATTCACTTGTTGAATGCACCCGGTTTCTTCAATCTTTAAATAACATATTTGCATGATACACTATAATAATTATATTAAAAAGGTTATTAAGAGTGATTGCACTGTGAATTCACCCTTAAGCGCCTATGTGCTGTTAAATTTTATGATAAACTTACTATTATTACTTGTTCTATCATCATGCATTAAAATATTCTAGCGAAAATGCTGCAGTTATGAACTTTAATTTAGTGTGCAATTGTTTGGATACATTATGGGGTATTAAAATGAAACATATTAAGTCGCTCGGATATAATGGCGGGCTGAATTTAATTCACCCGTATAAATAATTGTGATCAAATAATTACGCTTTACATGATGACTAATATGATTGTATACCTTCTTCAAATGTAAAACACCATAGTCATAAATGTTCATCATCTTGTTCTTCCAAGCGCTACTTTCATTGTCCATATGTTGTCATGTACGTTGTTTGCTCTTTTTTCATAATTTTTAGTAGTACTTCGTGTCCAATTATGCTCTCATAAATCTCTGGTGACATATAACTTTAAAAACAGGAAAAAGACGAGTTAAAATCGAAAAATTATTAAGGCTTTCATTCTCAGAAGAATTACTACTTCTTTACGGAGGTTCTCTAAACATACTGAAGCAAAAGCAATTTTTGGTCAACATTAACAATGATATCATTTTATTAGTTATTTAGAACTTTGAATAAACTTTAATAGAGTGTGTTCTTAGACTGTATAGACTAACTTGGAGTTAGATAAAGAAAGAAGGGGCAATATCTACATGTTTAATATGACAAAAACTGTCAATATTAATAAATAGTCAATAAAATCTAAAAGAGGTGGAGGCAATTTTATTTATTCTAAGATAATACGTTTTAAATGTTAATTTATTTACCAATTACCTACTGAAAAAAGGTTTGATGGTTGATTGAAAACTAAATTACTTAAGAATTAATCCTAATTTTTAACGAAGAACTTGATATTAACGAGCATTGTTTGTTAATCGCTTAATAGTATAATTGTAGAGAAAATATAATAAAATCACTAATTTTCCAAACAAATGTATTCGAACATTAACACCTAGACTAAAAAAAGACCAAAAAAAAAACAGTAACCATATATTGTGTGTTATGATACGTTGTATTGAAAGAATTGCTCGTCTAATAGTATCGGTTATACATTTGAAGTAATTTGCCAATGTTAGAGTGAGATTTGTCATGGTTGCTCATGAATAATATAAAAGAAATCTCTTAATGCGAATGATATTTTATTAAACAAAGTAGAAACGTTAGTAATTTTGGGTTGCAGGAGTGGGTAATATTCGAGAACCTGCATCCGCCTCTGCTGCTCTCATACAAGTATATTTCCGTAAGTAATGGTTTCCGCCAGAAATCCTGTCTCATAAATTCTATTATAGCATATTAGTTCTCCGGACAATGCATACAACCGAGTTTAGAACGTGATATTGCAAGGTAGATGCGAGGGAAATTTGTTGCTAATTTGGGAACCAACAAAGACCTGAGAGCCTTTGGGTTTCCACGAGGCAATCGACTCGGTTAGCGCCAGTTAACTTAAATTAAACTGCCGTTAAATGTTAAAAATTACTTTCCGCAAAGAGAAGTAATTGGAAAACAGGGAAACCGGAAATATTTAATAATATTTTTCAGTTCAGTTAATATAAAGCGTATTTGATTTTGTAATTTTATATTTTAATTATTAAAAAGATTAAAATATTGAGAATATTAACATTAATCGGAGCTATCCATTACCTCATGAACTAGTCCAAAATTTATAGTATTTATTAGAGAATTACCAAAGTGGTAATCGTCTTGTCTTAGACGAGTACTTCCGCAGCTGTAAGACAAGACAAGCTAACTGAAGAATTCAGTTAGTATTTCTAAATCAAAAACGTTTTGGACGTGAAATAGGTTAGCTTACGACTTCATAATGAGAAGATTTGGTAGCCACAGCAATAGCCACAAGGCCACATAGTGGTCGACTGCTGTGATAATCGCGGGTTCGAATCCTTCTGAACCATGTTTGTCAATTTATGTTAGTGGTCTAGTAAGTAAAAATTTCAATGGTTGACATGACGAAAAACCATGACATACATACAATAGTATATAATTATACGAATATTCATTATTACAATATGTTCCGATGGTATAATATCCAGGTTAAAATGCTTTTTGTCAAAGTATTAGGACTGCGAAAAATTAGTTCCAGCTTTCTTCCTTCCTGTATCTAGGGAATAGCGATAGATCTGAAGCAAATAGAGATAAATTAGGGAAACAGGGTATTTGTGGAATGATATGATGATATTTTTGAATCAATGATGTATGAGAAGGAGCATTATAGTAATAAAAAATACATTTAATTGAAAATTTGAAGCAAGAAGCTTCACTAAAATTAATTCCAGTTTTCTTCCCAGTCAAAATGAAGTATTCCTGTATATAAAGAACATAAAAAACTTAAACAATATTACTTGCTTTTAAGTTCTACACTTTTTTAAACAAAAAACTATTATTTAGATGTTGCATTTTCAAATTACATATTTATTTATAATTCAATAAAAGCAACTTTTGGCCAAACCAAATAAGACTGATTGATATATTTAATTAATAATTGTTCATTTGGTAATCAATAACTAAAAGGTTTATAGAGGTTCCACGAAAAACAAATAACAAATAAACCTAATTTATCATAAATGAGTTTGGATTTGATATCTTTCAATCACATGTCTCTTTAGATATTCGAGGGTAAATAAACCTTTGCTTATTGAAGTGCTTCTTTTTTCTTCAACTTTGTCTGTGATATATTTTGATTATCTCGTTAATTTAATTATTGAAATTATTGCATTATAATAATCAAGAAGTAATATAATATGTCTTCGTAAACACTGTTTTATTATCTTCAGTTTTTCAAATCAAATACTTCAAAGGGATTATGAAATAAAAATGAAAAGAACTGTATATATCGTTTGTATGAAGCTTGAGGTTATATTAACAGATTAGATATGTTTAAATAATAGGATAGTGTATTTAAATCCATGATCATTTTATTTAAAAACCTATAAAAATGTTGTTTCAGAGGATTTTTTCTTCGTGAAATAGCAGTTCACATTATTAAACAAAGAAAAATATATAATCTTTATAAACGTCTAATAACATTCAATTAAATTGAATAAATTTATCTTGCTTCGCTTGTAAATGCTTTTATTCTGAACTCAATGTAACTCGATTAAATTTTTTGATGCTGAGAACCGACAATTTAATTAGTTAAATTATAAAAACCACTATAAGGCAAAAACTTCGGTACAATTATTTTACACAAAAAAGTATTTACCTTTGCGGTAGAAACACTAACACAATTAAAGTATAACTCAACGTTAGATAATATAATAAAAGATCACAGTTCTAATATTTTAGATAAACGAAAATGGAGATAAAAGGAATAATTTTAATGTTCCTCATTTACCAGTGAGAGACCGAAAATAAATGTGCGTAAGTAAATGGTTGGGATAATTACGCATCATTTATTTTTTCCATTTTTTGTTGGATTTTCGCTCAGTTACTTTCTAAAATAAATTGCTAACTTATGTTCTTCCATGACACAGATAAGTTTAGCTGCAGCTTTCTAAGACGATGATTGAAGAGCTCACTTTACGCTTTATTCATATTAAGTCCCATCTTTTCTCATTCTTGTATAAATGGCTAGTGCGGCTTGTCGAAAATTCATTCACAGAGATTTCATTACTGTCCTTGTAAATTTTTTTCAAGATATCAATCTTAATCTTTTTTTGCTGTCTTCTGATCTACAATAAATATATTGGCCTATAAATTAGTTATAAATTACACAACTTTTTTAAATCAGAAGCTTTATTGTGAAAAATAAGTACAATGTATTTTATTCAATTTATTGTCTATCGATAGCCGTTGCTTTTTCTCATATTTTAGGGAATCTATGGATTCTATCCTGAATGAATAAACATATTTTAAGGCTATCCACGAATCGACCCTTTTTTGTTATTTTCATGTGAAGAGTTGCTCAGAAATGTCAAGAGCCATGACCACGGAACAAGTAGTAATCAGAAGGATCAAGGTCTGGAGAATACGGCGGTTGAGGTCACATTTCCCATGTTAATGTTTCCAAGTAAGAATTCACTGGCTTTGTAACATTTGATCGAGATTTGTCCTGCTGAAGAATAACATTGTTGTGTATTTGTTCGTATTCTGGCCATTTTTCGCGCAGTGCTCGGCATCAATTCATCAAAACACATTAATTATCGTGGATAGCGTTCTCCATTGATCCTTTCACTGAATAATGCTTTCAAATCTTCGCCTTAAAATATTCTTCAATTTTTTAGGCTATTCAGAAGGCACTATTGTATGTCTTCGCTCAAAATCACCACTTTCAAAAAGCTCGAATTTAATATACACATGTTGATATCAAAGGAGCATGGTTGCTATAAATTTCGCAAATTATTCGATGACATTCATTCACCCCTTTTATCAAACTGAAGTTGTATTTCTGAAAAGAAATTCTGTTCACATTTCTACGAGATGACACAAAAGGAAAAGTGAAGCCTGTCAATAAGGCTTCAATATGAAGTTGATTACAAACGTACCCGATGTGATTTAGTATACAGTAACACTATCTGTTCTAAATATTTTAAAATAATTGATTAATTAATTTATAAGCCCGATTACTGAATATATTCTTCTAGCATGAAGTTCGTACATCCCATATAAATAAGTAATGGATTGGAAATGTATCTTGAATTTCACTAATCTGTTTTTATGATTAAGAAGGAGTATCCAAATAGTAAATTAAATAAGTTTTAATATATTTCATAAATGCAAATTTATATTTTCGAGTGTACAGAATTGAGTCAGAAGTATAACGGAACTAAATAAAGCTAATAAGGCTATATAATAGTGTACTGTCATCATGAGAAAGTTAAGAAATATGGGACCATGATTTTGGCATTCAAGACGAGGGGATTCATTCAAATAATATTCTTTGTAATTTTGGACATATTTTTTGCAATGTAAAGCAAAATGAGATTATTGAGAGGAGGTTTTTGGAATCTGTGTAGGACATATACATTTATGTAGTGGAGTATAGTTTTTGGATGGAAAGTTTCAAGATCAGCCTCAAGAAAGAGTGTGATATAATAAGAAAAAAGAAAACGTATTTCATTAAATATAATTTACGAAGCTATTGTTGTTACTCCCAACAATATTTTTGTGGAAAAGTCTCTTTTTCCGAATAAAACCACACAACCCAAAGGATAATTACACAAAGAGTGCCATTAAAGCGGAACTCAAACTTAACACTAGAAGCGCCCACGTCCTTTCTCTCTCCCTCTTATATTGTCGACTAATTGGAGCTTTATTTTTGATGAGGCTTTCTGGTTTTTTGTAACGCCCAACATTTTCTCGTTCCAAGTTTTTTCAGATACTTTTTAAAAACGGTTATTGCCGTATGTGTTTATTTTATTAATATTTAGTAAATGTATCTGATGTGTCAAAAATTGTTTTTAGAATATTCGTAAAAATTCAAAAGAGAATTAACGATAAGAATGATAATTAATAATTGATAATACAAACCTTAAAAAACCTTAAACCTTAAAATTATCGGCATTGTAAACAACTTTTTGTCAACGTTATATTTGTACTTGGATTAATTCCCTGTGACGAATGCGAGATAAATACATTAATATATATTCCTCAATTAGAAAATTATAACTTAAGCTATAGTTTACACTAAAAGTATACACTTTATATAAGTTCGTATGGTTTGGTTCCCTTCAATCTTCTAATACCCTGCGCGTTGTCCAGAAGTTGTATTACTTCTACGTTAGTATGATTTAGTAATCTTCTTTCGTGTTTTAAGGCGAAATCTTGGATAACTTCGTAAATCCATTTGATTTCCAGTTCTTCGTTGGTTACGTAGCGATAGGCATTGGTAGGTTGATTTGAATTTTTAGTGCATCCCAATATTTGCACCCCATAAGTTCAAATTGGCTTTTAAATCAATCATCTGATAAATATATTTGATTTTAGATTAAGTTGAGAGTATCTTCTGACTAACCAGTATAGTTGTTTTATTTTGGTTCTAATGCAAATAGCGTTCATATAATATAATAATATAATGCTATCTGGAGAAAATTAAGGCAAAAAAATGTGACAAAAAAGAGAGTTATTCGTCAGGTAAAAATATATAACGATCTTATAGCGTCTATGTAAGCGCCATGAAAATTTCTGAAACTTACTGAGCCAGTAATTGCAGAGTGATTAGATAACAGTAAAAGTTAATATTTATCCTTATTTTTTTATAATTTTGGACTTCGGAATTTAATACATTAACTGAAAAATTCTTCGGTGTAAGATATTAACCTTTTTTGTAGTTTATATAGTATCACTCAATAGTTTTATGGAGCATTCATTCATTTGTTTAAGTTATTATTTTAGTGAATAGAAATTATGAGCATGGACAAAAACAATTGAAGAGAGTGACATCTAGAGTGTATGGTGAAATATGAAGCAATATATTAGGCGCTTACATGTATTTTGATCAGCGATATCTACTTGTGAAAAAATAATGCAAATATAAGAAACGTTAAATTAAATGGTACTGATATTTTTCTGCATAAAGTGACAATCTTTAATTTAGGATTATTGATTTATTTACTGTATAGAGGCGCTAATCATGGAACTGTCATTTTACATGGAAAGAGATTACTATAAAATACTGTCAAATAGGAAAATCTGCCGCATCTAGTATACTCTATATAACCATATCTAGACATATTCCTACTGACTAACACTAGTTCAGTTTAATGCAGAATAGCAAACGGGTTCGAAATACTGAAAGTGCGTCATGAGAATGGATCGATGATTGGATCGTTACCAACCCAACATTGTTCTTTTGATGTAGTGTTGTTATCTTGGAGAAAGGATGGGTATAAGTTGTGGAATATTATAAGAAAAATATATGTACCGGTTTTTCTGAATAAAGTCCTTTTAAATTTAAAAAAACTGGTTAGAAAACATGTAGACACTTAATAAACTTCAATGAAAAATAATTTGAACGAATGTAATTCAAATGAGTCAAAAAGCAATTATTAAAAAAATTACAAAAAATTGTAAAATAAACTGATAATGATAATACTCTGATAATTGGTAGGTTTGAAATACATGTAATTTTGATTCGATATTTCATCTTTGGCTCATTTTTCAGTTAACGTGTTAAAATAATCAATGATTGATTATGTTGAATGAAAGTCCTCCTTTCAATATGACGAATATTCGAAAACATAATTAACGTGGCAACATCAGGATCAACATATAGGCTGTCGGTGCTTTCGCATTGTCTACTAATTGGGCATTTATTTTTAACGGGGCCCTCGCAAAATTTGCCTTGCAAATTTTACCTCGGTTTGCCCTTTACAACCGCTCTTATGAACTCGGTCAGTTATTGTTTGTTGGTCGGTGGCTGGTTTCAAATGGCTTAAAGTGGCAACGCAATTTTCTGGAAATGAAAACCGTGAAACGATACTGACAATTTGAAGTTTAATTAGATCAAACGGCTTGGCGATATTTTATTATCCACTGTTGCCAACAATTGCGAAATATTTAGGCTGACTGAAAAGATCAACAGTTCGCTCTTATTCGCTGTTAATAATAATAATGTTTGTAATGTTTAATTTTAAATAGCAATGTTTAAATCTATGCTAGTGTAACTTAACAGGTCAATTGAAAATTTCCCGACTTGACATATAGATGGTGCCACTAGAATTGAATCTATGTTATTTTAGTTAGCCCTAAGCCTCAAAAGATGCGTAAATAAAATTAACAGCTATCGGATCATTAGTTTGTGAATTATAGCATTTTGAGTGAAGCAACTTTTGTTATTGTGAAAAAAATGGATAAAAAGGAATTTCGTGTGTTGATAAAATATCGCTTTTTGAAGGGAAAAAATACAATTGTAGCAAAAACTTGGCTTGATGCCGAGTTTCTGGACACTGCCCTAGGAAAATCAACCATTAAGGATTGGTATGCTATGTTTAGACGTGGTGAAATGAGCACCCAAGACGGTGAACGCAGTGGACGACCAAAAGAGGTTGTTACCGACGAAAACATTTAAAAAATCCGCAAAATGATTTTGAATGACCGTAAATTGAAACTGAATGAAATAGCAGACACTCTAAAGATATCAACTGAACGTGTACATCATATCATTCACGAATATTTCGGTATGAGAACGTTCTGTGCAAAATGGGTGCCGTGCGAGCTCACTTTTGGCCAAAAATAACGAGTTGATGATTCGAAGCAGTGTTTGAAGATAATCAAGCATAATAAACCCGAGTTTTTGCGTCAATATGTGACAATGGATGAAACATGGCTTCATTATTTCACTCCGAAGTCCAATCGACGTGGGAAAACGCAACAGTCGGCTAGCAAGGTTATGGCGTCTGTATTTTGGGATGCGCATAGAACAATTTTCATTGACTATCTTGAAAAAGGAAGGAACATCAACAGCGACTATTACATAGCGTTATTGGACCGTTTGAAGGACGAAATCGCCGAAACATGGCCGCATTTGAAGAAAAATAAAGTGCTGCTTCACCAAGACAATGCACCATGTCACAAGTCAGTGACAACGATGGCAAAAATCCATGAATTGAGGGTCGAATTGGTTTCTCATCCACCGTATTCTGCAGATCTGGCCCCAGCGACTATTCCTGTTCTTAGATCTCAAAAGAATGCTCGCTGGGAAGAAATTTTCGTCGAATGAAGACGGGATCGAAGAAACTGAGGCCTATTTTGAAGGAAAGGACATATCGTACTACAAAGATGGTATGGAAAAGTTGGAGGGTCGCTATAATCGTGTATCATCCTTAAAGTAAATTATGTTGAATAAAAAAAACTAATTTTGCCAAAAAAATAAGTTTTACTGACTTGAAAATTTTATTTTCTTTACAAACATAACGATACATATTCTTTATCTAATATACACACTAAAACCTTTTTTGGTCTTATTGAGTCTTTCTTTTGGTACATTATTGGCTGTAGGATGAGATGTACCAAGAGGAGAAACCTTGTGATTGTAGATTTCAAATGAAAAAATAATAAAATATTTACTTGAATAAAAAATAGTTAGGGTTTTTATGATTTCCTAAATATGTTCTATGGCCCCTTTGAGATTAATCCACCCTTCTTTTTAAGGAGTCGTCATGGTCGTGATGAATTGTGGGTCAGTTATAACCCCTCTAATGCCTTGTCAGTCAAAGGCACCTTCCTTCACCTTTGCTTCTGAGAGGCTCGACAACTTTGAAACTATCTATTTGAAGGAATCTCCATATTTGAGAAGTGATTTTATAAACTAATTTATCAATCTTAGCTTTATATGCAGTGGTGGTGAAATAACATTATTTGGAGGTACCAATGATTTTTGGAGGACATTCTTTTCACCAACTTTAAGACTCTCGATGACGAACTATTTTGGTCCTATTTTGGTACTGGGTCTCTGTTATCTCATAGACACAAAAAGAAAGGAAAATTGATAAACCCTGCTTGTTGTACCAGTAATATGTTTTTTTTATCGCCTCACACCTGCCATTCATTGTTTTTATATTCTAATTTGCGAAGAATCAATTTCAGGTTCATGTGGCTTTCTTTGAGTTATACGGAAAGACCACCCATAAGAATGGAAGCATAAAACATGGTTTTTATATTGTAGAGCAGTAGCTTGTTTTAATTATTTATTCCTAACAACACTTTCAAATCGTTCCCTTATTTTTTTTTGCGTTTGACTGAATGTATTTATTTTAATATGAACTCAATAAATACGATAAAAAATTGATCAACACTTTAACATTGTTGCTGATAGACGGAGCTCTTGAAAAATATACATTTTCTTCATTACTTTAAATAACTGTCACTAAGAATTACCATCAATATTAATTAAAGCATCAATATGGTCACTATTAAATGTTTCCCGAAGAAGATTAGTATTTTTACAGCCTTTATTGCATTGTAATGTAAGCTTTGTTTTAATAAAAGCTTCAATGGCAGTTACTTTGATATACTTGAAACTGATAATAGAATAATTCCGCAGTCGCTATAATTTCACTAACCGAACAATAATGTGCATTTTTAAAAGGGGAATCAAAGAGTATTTGAGTCAAGAAGTGACGTCAGTTGGAGTTGTTAAATACACGACAAATAATAAGCTTTCTTAAAATAAAACTTTTTAAAATAAACCTGTCCAGTCACCATTGTTTTGATATTTTGATAAAATATTATATATTACAAATGAAATTAATTAATTACTTACCAATGAATATTGGGAAAAATTAAGAGCTAAAATTAAGAACATTTTAACTATAACAAATTTGTTAACGTCGATAAAATATTAGATATTACAAATGAAATTAATTAATTACTTACCAATGAATATTGAGAAAAATTAAGAGCTAAAATTAAGAACATTTTAACTATAACAAATTTGTTAACGTCGATAAAATATTAACGCACAATAAGAAAATGAGTGAATTAATTAGTACTAATTAAACAGCCTTAAAAATAGCCCTAAAACAGCTTATTAAAATCATAAACTGTTGTGAATAAAATTGACATATTGATAGTGATATGAAAATGTTATCGCAGCAAAAGCCATGATTAGAAAGGTATCCATGGTAAAGTCAGTTTGACAGATGCACATTAGTTGAAATTGTATATATTAAAAAACGTAAAAAATATCTTTTTGATAGGGTTTGTTCAACATCGCTTTTTAGTGCATATATACGGCTAAAAAGTATTGTATTCCTTTCATTTCCTGATTTCGTGATTATGGGTCAATAAATGAGCCAGTCAGTTAGTCAGTAAATGGTATTTCGACATATTGGTTTATATTATATTGCAAGTTGAATATTTTCATGTGCACAAGGTGAATTTTTGAAATATTTAACGGTATCAAAACAAACTAGCAAGTATGATTAGAGTTTGTCGTATCTTAGATTTTTTCAAATTCTGGGTTGTTGATATGTAGGTACCACTTTGATTCTGAATCAGAAGAAAAGGCCATGGAGTGATTTACATTCGGTTCCTGTACAGAAAATATTAGCGTCAATTTTTTAGAATATGAAAAACGTTTTATTCGTTTGTTACCTCCGGATTGGTAAAAGAATAAACATATATTTTTATTACAATTTTGTTTTATTATAAAAATACCAGATTTATATAAGAAAGACATCATTATCCGTCAAGATCTTTCTGTCCTCAATAAAGTTTTTCGCATGAACGATTTTTAGTTCATTTTTAGAATTTCCGAAAAACAAAAAATCGGAGATTGTTGACGTAAAGGCAATGAAGTTTAGTAAAATAATACTAAAAAATTAAGTCATTTTTTGGCAATAAATACGTTTTTATATTTCGATTTTGTGAAATTTCCATTTCACTCCCGCAAACTTATGAACTATTTAATAATTTTAAAATTTTTGGTTTAAAAATATTTGACTGCACAGCAATGTTACAAACGTTCAAATTTTAGTCTATGATCAACAAGAAATCTTAATATTTTTTAATTATCCTAATCATACCAGAAGTCCGCAAGTAAATACAATATAATTCATCAGACGAATGCCACTCAACGAATATTAACTAACCGGGGAATATTCAGATTCCTTCTTTCTAGGGAATCGATTTGAGCGAAAAGAAAAGGCGCATCATATATCTAAAAATTGTAACAAAATTTCCATAATCCAATTCAAAAAATGGCCGACCCAAAAAAAACTTCGCCAATATTTTCGCTTTAATGGAGTTTGACAGACAAACTAATGATCACAGCGGCGCCTAGGCGTCTGCGACCTCTAGAGCTCGGTCGTCTTGACGTTTATTCGATAAATTTTCTATGACTTCGACCCATTAAGATGAACGATACAAGTTAGCGGAAATGTAAGTCGAACGAGAAACTTAAACTGCTAAATCGTGAAAAATATTCAACGTGATGCTGATTAATATATGAAGCTAATAAACAATTTGTATAAATTTTAATATATGAAATATAATTTCTAAATTTATCAGTATATTCATTTTAGCTATAAGAAAATATTATATTTTGTTTAAAAAATATTTCATATAAATCAGATGGTAAATTCGTAAAAATTATGACTTTATATCAACATATTTTTCTGATTAAATGATATGTCTCGCCAAATACACATTTGGCATATGTGTAAGAGCGAGTTTCTATTTTATAGAAATTTATTAACGGAAGAAATTCACAAATCGTAATTCCAGTATTTGTGGTATATGCAGTGCCATCGAAGGTCATCGATATATTCGCACATTTTAATTTTAGGGAAATTTGTGTATGGCGAGAAGGTTTCAATGATAATGGGAAATGAACAAGGCGGGTTTGCTGCTTTTTTTTCACGGTTTATGCCTGCAACGATAGAAACAATTACCGTGAATGCCAACAGTCTTGAGCATTTTTTGTTATTGCCTGATAATATCTTGACATGCCCCTGTCACGGAAACAGTAACTTAAATCCAACGTTCGATTTCCGTGACTGTTCACTTATAAAGTCGCAAAGCTCAGAGTTAGTATTTTTCATTTTGTATTGATTTTTACTAATTTCTTGCTCTATTCAACTTTACAAGTTAATGATGAGTTTGTTCACAGATCATTTCAGTTTTCTCTATTTAATTACGATTGATTCTCTATTCTTAATTGACTCTCAATTGATTTTATTTGATTCTATTTATTGCTTTCGATTTTATACATTTATTTTAGTATCTTAATATATTATTATCATTTACTTTTAAATTAAAAATAATAGTATACTTTATCGTTGCAAATTTAAAGTACAAACTATAACTATTTCTATGTTACACAATGATGTCAAAGTGAATATCAGGCGCTGATATTAAATTTTTGGATTATTACTAATTTGAAGCATACAATAAACGCCACTGACAGAATGCTGTGGTTCTTGCCGGCGTATGGTCACAGCATGTCTAGCGTGTTTCTTCTGGGCTTTCTTTTGTACGCATTGCATTTTTATTATATTTGGAGTTAAAGGTGAGCTAGTATCTAACTTTGTGATTATTTTACATGTACACGAGTGATGCCTCCTCTAGTGGCAGTATATTCGCCTGTTTTCTCGTACCTTGAATCCCAATACATGTCGACTATTGTTGGTGTTGAGGACAGAAGCGGGTATGTTGCGTGTTTTTTTTTTGCGGTATTCAGTTCCTTCGTGGACATCGCGCTGTCGCTTTTACCTCTGCACCAACCAAGTCGGCGTGTTATGGTTGTTATTATATTATCAATACCATTATTTGTCAGTATCATTACCTATCAGTACAATTATTTATAAGCTCTGTCACTACTACTAGTTATCAGTAACATTAACTGTCAGTATCATTATATTTCATTATTACCTGAAAAAAAAATCTGTCCTAATAATTATCTATCCTTGCTATGTTTGATACGAATTAATTATATTTTCTCTATTGTCATTGAAAATTAGATGTTTAGGTACGTTTTCACCTTTTCATTATTTTGTGGTTTTATGTTATCCTTTTATGATCCAATGTAATTTATAGTGATATACCGTGATTATATAGAAAAAATATAAATCGGTAATGAAAATAGCAGATGAATTTAAGACTAATATAGATATAAGGAACATTTTATTAAAGATAGAATAATCTATAACGTTTGACAAATTTTATAAAGATAAAATAACTAATCATTATGTTAATTTTGAGATATTTAATACAATAATAACACTAAATTGAGAGCTAATAAAGATATGACGAAACGAGAACATGTGATAACCAGCCTGCAATGACTGCAACATGTGCAATAATAAGACTCCGATGCCTGAAATCCCAAAAGTTATTCCATGAAAATGTCACAATAGATGCACAGTTTAAGAATAGATTCAATGATGTAGCTTACAATTATTTGGACTTATTTGTTAAACGAAGACATTTGAAGATACAGAATTTGAGTAAAAAGCTTGGTGACTTATATTTACTATTATAATAATATATTATTTTTATTTATTAGGATATTTCTTCATGTAATTAAATATTTCTCAATCAGTTTTATTTAAACTTTTCTTTAATGATGTTGTCCAACAAATAATAATTGGTAATCCTAAAAAACAGAATATGAGTTTAAATCGAACCAAAACATCATGGAAAATCGCTTCCGTTTCAAAAATACGTTGAAATGTTTTTCATAATGACTGCAACATGACAATATTGGGCTATACGTTATGAAATCTGTAAATAGAAAGTGTTATCCTACGTGTCGTATTTACCGAACAGTGCCCCTTCCAATTATTTAATTTTTATACAAATGGCAAAAAATTGATGAGTGAAACACCAGCGACTAATGATTTTCACCAATATTATGAAAAATAATTATATATTAAGATATATATAATCATTATTACATATATAAGTATTTGAATAAAGTTATTATGTTGAAAATATAGAGGGTAAATTGCAAAGTTGTTCTTGTCCAATTTAAATATTTTCTAGGGCCATTACAGTTCGAAAATTGGATTTTTTTTCGGGAAATTAAGCCGAGAACATGGTGGAAAATTACCAGCGAACAGGGCCGAAACAAAAAAGTAGGAAGAAAATACGCCCTTTCGGTTCGAAGATTCGACCTTGATAAGAATCGACGACGGGAAATTATGTTTTCCACTTACCTTACTTATCGGTACGACCGCCTGTATATCGTCTTTGTGGATCTCGAATCGAACGGTCGATTTTCTACCTTCGCTTCGGTGACTTTCTATCTCGATGTCGTCTTGATGAGGCTCGAAACGGGCTGTCCAAACTATTTTCGCTCCCTCGTAAGAATCGGTCGCGTCTTCGGTAATTTCCAGTAACCAAGTAAATAATTCCATTACTCTGAAACGAAATAATACATTAGGAGAATAAAGTTCAATCTTATCTATTATACTTTATACATTGCGATTAATTATTTAAATATATTAATTATTAATTATATTATTTATTTTTATTATATCATATTGTTATACATTGAAAACGACTAATTATATTCCAATAAACTAACACTTGTTAATAAATCTTAAAATAATCGTTTTCTTATGGTAATAAGAAAATGTAAAGATGTATTTATTAGTTTAGGAAAATTCGAACTGATTACTTCAGCACAAATCTTTGTCACTTAATTATTAGCCGAAAATTATTTTATAGCTTGCAGTAGTATCGATTTAGCAGCTTTTACGTAAAAATCTAAAAGTTATATTTCAGGTAACTACTACATGATCTAACAGCAAAAACTCTCAGAATGTATCCTAGCCTTACTCACACACTATTATAATAAATAATCTACACAAATCTATATATGTATATATATATATATATATATATATATATATACATGTTATATCGCATGACTGATATGGCATGCTTACAAAGACTGCATGTTTTGGTTAGACGAAATAATGTGAACAGGAAAAGGTTTAGACATAGGAGATTGGTTTATATTAGAATAAGATCGCTGTTCAACAGTTGCCACTTGTTTTAGTAAAATACCATGGTTTTAAAGTAAATTAAAAGTTTTAAACCCTTAACATTTTATAACTAGGGCATTTAGTAGGATTTCGGGAGGATTATAAGGCTCTTTTGGATTAATTTTGGAATTAATCAGAATCTAATTATGAATTATGAAAATAATATAAAATGATACTGGATTGGCAATCATCGCTGTTATTCGAAGCATTCCTCGGCTGCATCAATTCTATCTCTATTTTGCCATATTTTATGTTGGTAGTTAAGTGAAATTTGGGCTAGTATCGCAGCTGAAGCTGTAGAGAAGTCTGGGGAAAACTGCTAGCCAGAAACTATTACAATTAGAAAACATCCATGCTTTGAACAACACCTCTAGCCCGTAGATTATTGGTACATGAATTACAGTTCAGGGTGTAAAGTTATTGTGTTTTCATCCTTTAAAAAAGTCAAAACTAGTGTAATTTCGGTTACCAATGCGCGGTGTGTCGGTAACTACTCTCCGGTCTACTGTGTGTATCGAATACTAACGGGTGATGTAAAATAGATTTATTTCAGAAATCTTAGAGCGAGAAAATCATGGTTATCACCTGGCTTAAGGTGGCCCATCGACTGCAAGACCAAATCGCTTTAATCCGAAGATCATACTCTGTATCTGGTGGGATCAGGTTGATGTACTGAACAGAAAATCTGAAGAAACGACTAATAATCATTGCTACTGAAAAAATATTAGTTTTATAACTGTGCATTGATCGAAAAATATGCACAATACGTTCAAAGACATTATAAGGCAATTTTTTAGCATGAGAACGCGCCATCTCATATAGCAAAACTAGCAAACTAGAATTATTGAAATTACTTGGATGGGCTTTATAACAGTTGCCCTACTCTCCATACGTGGCTTCATCTGACTACGACCTTTTCGCATCGATGGGGCACACGTTTATAGAGCAGCACTTTGCCGATTTGAGAGAAGTTAAAAAATGGCCCGATAAATTGATTAGCTTAAAGGAGAAACTGTTTTTTGGAATAGAAAAATATTTGAATTAGCAAATCATTTAAATTAAATAGCGTACAAGCGTTGAAAAATAGAAGTGATAATATTGGTAGGGATAGGATTGATAGTAGTTTAACATAAGTAGATGTAAAAGTTGACGTTGATTTTATTTGATTTGCTATTGTAATGTTTATATATTGACAAATACATTATTTATTCATCTTTTCTTCCAAAATTTTTTAGGATTGAATATATTTATAAAAGGTTGATATTGAAGATTGATATTGTACCGATAAACTTGAACCTGATTTTCAACAGAAGTTTTAGGTTAATGTGTGAATTCAAAGATATTTTGTTCTATTTATATTAACTATATTCTTCAAATACACATATAATTTGCAAGTACTGGCAACGTCGCAAACTGAAATTCTTGTGCGCATGCTAGAATCATCCAAAATTAGATTATTGTTTATAAATAATGTTTTGTTTAGCGAAAAAAAAAACTAATCAATATAACATATGTGAAAAAGTTTGATAATATTTTATTATTATTATTTTATCGTTCACATTTTCTAAATCTATATGAGCACAGTATCAATAATGTGTTAACGGAGCATTATAAAATTAGAAATTGATACGTAATCGAGCGGAATTAGTTTGTGTCATCTAAGCGACAGTTCCGACAACGCGAACGCTAAAATTAGACGTTGTCGCACCGCGAAATCATATTTCCTGAACGATCGATAGACGAACGCGGACGTGCAGACTGGACGACGCTAGCATCCGAATAAGGACGGCAGCATTGTTGAAGCAAAATGACGAAGAAACATGGAGACATGGCCGTAAAATGTTGAGAGTCCCGCTAAAGGGGGCTACGAGATACACATTCGAAAGTAGGATTTAGTGGGTTAATATTTCATTTTGTTGAACATTTACACATTATCTCTGTCTGTTTCTGTCTTTCCTTCTCTTCCATACGGGGTTTAGGAAAATGTATTGAAGCATTTGATGTGTAAATTTACGCAACATTCTTTGCATTTAAATTTACTTTATTAGAGGAAACTGAGCAACATTTTGCTGAAAAAGTTTGTGATACTTTTGGGAGATACAATTATCTTAGGATAACGAAATTCAAATTTATTACTGGATGATTAACAACAACGCGCGTTACACAAAAGTTTCGAGTTTGTTATTGGCTGACAATTCATAGTAATTATAGCTATGTAGTAAACACTAAAATTTATATTTTTATAATAAAAGATTAATTATATATAATTATATTTTTATCATTATATCAGTTAAAGGCTTGGCGTTTAGGATAATTTGAAAATAGGTTATAAAAATGTTTTAAAAACGTTCGTATCAGTGTCACTCCATTCTCTATCCTCATTGAATTTTAAAATCTCTTTAGTATTCATTCCTTCACACGTGGGAACATCTGAGTAATCAACATGCCGATGCTCTAGCTAAACAGGAACTTCCAGGGACCCTCTCATACAAATCGCTTAACCGCATTTATTTCCTTCCCTCTATTAGAAAATACATTAACAATACCCTTCAATGCTACTAGTCAAACTTTACGGACTACAAACTATTCCAGATTAAGCCAGAATTCTTTACCAACCTACCAAGTGACGATATCCACTCAAGACTTAAGCCATTATAGTAAATTGATTCTACTAGATTTGGCCATTGTCGGTTCACTCACGGTCACCTAGTGAACATAGATAAGTACAGAGAGTTCCATGATAGTTTTGTTACCAGTTACCACTAACTTCTATTACCATTATCTCGCTTAATTTCGGTTAAATCTAATAACGGTCGGACAGACTATAGATGCACTCTTACTGCAGACAATACGAGCATACTGGTAGGTTTCCTCAGGGAAATCAATTTCATCCCTAAAATGTAACAATTTTACTGCTTTCTTATTGAACCCACTGTGTCTAGTACCGATTTTTGTTTAGTGTTCATTGTGTGGATACCTGCACCGAGTTTTATATGCTTCTCTTTGATATCCGCTATTTAGCTCTACAAGACGTCCCCAGTTCCCAGGACATTAAGTCGGTTATGCATCATAGGATGTTAAAGTGGTTTAACCAAACAATATACCTCATTTATTGTATTTGTTTTTTTATATGTTGAAATTTAGTTCTGTATTCTACATATATCAACAAAAAAAAATTACCTATAATCTATAACTTTTATTTTCCATAATGTTGAGATTAAATTTTTGAGACTTTAAAATTTTGATTAGTATAAAATTAATACCAATCCGTTAATTTTTATTATGTAGTTTACTTTTGTTATGCTCCCTATTCATATAGTAAAATGAATTAATGTATAGTAGCACCTTAAACACATTGTTAAAAGTTACTAGAACACAATATTGTTGAACTTACTAAAATTATAAATAAATAAATACCCTGTTAATTTTATGACTTACATCGATGCAAAGTTGCCAGATTATTGTAGCAAAATTTAATTTCAATGTATTCCCATAAGAAGAATTACTTAACTTTATTTAAATAGGGGTTCTTGGGAGATTATAATATATTATTCCTCTAAGAAATCGGTTTCTGAATATCGGTACTACATATTATTTCAATTGAAGTAACACGTGTTTACATCCAGATGAAACCGAGTGCGCTTGTCGTAACCTTATGGTTCTTGCAATTCTGTAACAAGAAAATTCACCAGAATACCCATCTGAAAATTGAAAACGAGTTTCTCTGTGGGTCACCTTGTAAAAGTGTTTGAAACATTCTCTTTAATTATAATATAAAAATGCTTTCTTGTATTAAATTCTATTGCAATATGTTTTTACATGCCATACTTGAACATAAAAACGTTCAGATTTAATTTTTTTTAAAAATTATTTCGACGGATTATTAAAATTAATTATTTCCATTAAGTTTGGCCCTATAATCTTTAAATAATTTTGTTAGTACTTCTTATTATATAACACATATTTACATATTGATTATGAAATTTTGTTAAGGGATATATTGTTTGTATTTAAATAGAGCGCTGAACAAACAGGTTAACTTAGTTAAACCCATTTTAAACATTAGAGGGTCTAGGTTCGTTAGGTCCAGATCATTTTGGAATAATATTCAATTATTCGAACTTTAATTATCAAACAATGTTCAGAATGTTAGTTTGAATAATGTTTATACTATTATTGTTGATATTATTGTCAAATTAGTTGCAGTCGCAAAAACTTTTATTTAAAATTTTAACGTAATTATGATTGTTGTTTATTATAGATATAACTGGCATTTCATTGTAATATTAGTCATTGTTTTAAAATTATTATTAAAATATTATTATATAAATATTGGTATAAATGGTCAATAAATATTGAATTATTAGTAAAATTATTAAATTGAAGATATATTAATATTAACGTTCTCTTCAATTCATATTTTATACAACTTATATTTTTTAGCCACAATAGCATAAAATATCAATTTGCAATCAAAGAAAAACACTTAATTATAGACCAAATTCATGGAATTACGGGTATAAATGAAAGGTCATAAGATGAAGTTTCTTTCATTAGATTAGATACTTGTTCTATTGTCTTTTTAGATGTGGGATGAAATTTGTAGACCAAAGTGTCACACTGACAGTTTTCAGAATCGTTAAAATCTTGTAGTTGTAGATATAGAGATAAAGCCCTCATTATTGAGCATGTGGAATTGAAAGGAATAAAAGCGGAAATGTCACAGGGTAGTGTGTTGCGATGAGTTATACAATTAAAATTTCTTGTTGCAACATATAGCTGCTGATGATACGATGATAAAAGGCTGTAGGTATAGACAACCAGGAAGCAGCAATGAAATTGTCAGTCAATAAAATTAACAATTAGACCAAGCAATTGACAGTAGAATATTTAGCAATGACATTAAACGCCAAGCTGCGCTGGAAGGTTCATGTAAAGAAGAAGAAAGAACAACTGAATATTAAATTTAGAACAATGTACTATATTATATACCATTAACCAGACTATAAAAAAAATTGTCCACAATAACGAATAAAGAAAAAGCCTTTTTCACCATGTCAATATTAGGTACTTGACAACGGCGCGAAGAGGACTAGCCGTTTGAGTTTTTACAAAAATAGTACAGCGGCAGCTCCATAAAGCTAACATTCATGGAAAGGCTGTCATTGCGCAATACTTTAGAATGGAAGCCAACGCTAAGCTGCGATAAAAGTGGTGTAACGATTGTAAAACCTGGACACTTGGAAGAATATGGTATGATGAATCATCGTTTACATTATTTCTTACCGTGTTTATGTATGGAGAAGCCCAAAAGAAGAATACTATCCGGACTGCGGATTTTCTCCAGTCAAGCATGGGGAAATACACTTATGATTTGGATAGAAATATCGCGGTATTTAGCTGGCCCTCTTATTGACATCATTGCTAATCAAAATCTAGATATCCTAAATAATGAGCTCTTAATATGACTAACATATTGCAGCCAGAGACTGTAATATTCCAAGATGGTAATGCGTCAATACGCACAGCCATACAGGTTCAGTCTTGGTTTGAGGAGTATCGTAATGTCATCTTCCTTGGCCAGCATATTCGCCAAACCTACTGAATATAACTGAACCGTCACGGGGAGTTTTAAAGCAGATACTGAGGAGTAGATTTCCCTCTTCAACATCACTGAAGTAATTGGCTTATGTTTTGGTACAAAAAGTAGACAACATTCTGTTTAGACACCTTACGAATCTATTTCGCGAATAAATGAATCCGTTTTAAAAGAATATGGGGACTCAACGTTTTAATTCTAAATAGATATTGTGTATGTTAGATGTTCATGCTATTTTGTCCACCCCTTATGTATTCTCCAGGAACCATACGTTGTACACGCAAATATCATTTAGTTTCTATCAAAATAACTTGGTTATCATTGTTTTGTGGTTATGATTGGCGGTGATGGCCTCATCACCGGCCACCGCCGTTTGCGGGAAAATACGAAGCAGCTATTTGTAGGTTGGAAATAAACAAAAAACAGTAAGTTTTTGGATATATGTTGCCACCTGGTGAATCTGGTCTGGGATCAACAGAGAAATTATAAGTACTAGTGTTCGTCCGGTGGAAGAAATTCGACCATGACTTATTCAGTTTAACATATTTCTCTCCATATCAATCTGCAGAGCCATATCAATCACTATCAGTTCTACGGCGAGAATAATTTTTCTTAGGTGTTCTGTGTTCACCAGACATCAATTTATATCAAAAGCTGCTTGCAATAGTATAAATACCTTGTAAGCACAGAGGACAAATTCTTTTCATTCCGGAATGATGTTATTAATCTATATTAGAATGAAATTTTCGCCTATGTCGGGTTTTTCATAGTAACACAAAATCTTTAAACACAAGCACTTTCTGTTTAAAATATAAAACTCGACATTTTTTTTTTCGATTTAAAATTACTCTGCACGCATTTTGCGTAGAGTTCTACCAGACTTTCATTTTATAAATTACGCGTCCATGGTTGATTTACGTACAACAGAAATTACCAATAATCTATAAGAGTTGGAGTTGACAACGCATCGGTCAGGTCCAATAAAAATAGAGTCTAAAATATTTATTTATATATGCAAGTCAACGATCTAACGGCTATTACTCTTTGCTTCATTTGAGCGTATTTCGTTTTATTTAAATTTACTTATATATAGCGCATATTACACAAACACTTTTGGTCTAAATATTCTTCCTCTATATAAGCTTTAACTGTGACAAATTTCACGCCTCTAGGTGCCGCCACTTTCCTCAAGGTGATTAAATTTTCAAGAAATACCTTTCAATCCTGTTTTTTAAGCAAATATAGTTCCACGCTTTAGGCAATTCACTGTTATTTCAATACTTAATGGACAATTTTAGTCTTGGTTTTTATTTGTTAGTGAATTTAATAACCTTGCTATAGCGTTCTGGTACTTTAAATTATTCAAATTGTAACTATATTGTCCTTAACCAACAGCCTCTAAGTCTTTTAAAATGTGCAATGCACCTTCATTTATTGTCTCCGGTATATCGAAACTAAATAAAATAAACTATGACGAACATAAGAATAAAAAAAAATCTAATTCAAAAGCATTTCTGTAACGACATACGACCGTTACAAAATGACGAAATAGTAGACTATGGGGTAGTAAATTTTCCGCATCGGCGAAATCGGCTCGAACACATTGACGAATCGGAAATATTTTTCACGGAGCGATTGCCCGATTGTTATGCATGTACAGTTTCAGTCTGTGTCTCCCGCTACGTTATTCAGTACTCGGGCCTCATATTGCAACTTACCTGCAATGCCCATAAATTTTCGATTTTCCAATAGGAAATTTCTGGTTTCATATTGAAACGGTCTCATCGGAAAAACCATAGACATTTTTTGTTCTTTGGACCGGGTCTTTGGCATATTCACTTTTCAAAGATATTTGTTTTTGTATTTGGTACGTATTTATTTTAAACTAAAACAAATAAAAATATCACAGAGACAGTGTATTGAAAAAACGATACAATTATGCATGTGGTACGAAAATGTTTATAAATTAACATGTTCGCTGCCGATCTGGGATCATATACTTGCCCTAGAAGCCGACTACGTTTTTTCTCATTACAACAATAAAATATTCTTAATAACGTTCGTGAAGGTGTGTAAGGCTAAATTTTAACATATTTTATTAATTAAATACGTAATTACAGGCAGTAGTGAACACCTTAATTATACGATCGAAAAGTCTAACGAATTCACAAAATAAACGAAAAGAAATAAACACAATACAGAAAACTCTGTCTCCGAAAAAGTTTAGCCCGAAAAACAAATAAAACAAGCATAAAGACCACGTTCGAGAAAAGAGAAGGAAAAGGAGACGGAACCATTGTGAAATACATGAATGCCAACATTGAAACAATGTTTAGCGGCGGCAAAAAGTTTAGCGCTATCCTACCAATTTCAAAAACCAAGGTAAACCTGGAAAGCCATGGAGTATACAAAATCGAATCATAGCAACGCGGCCAATAAAAATGAAAAACGTTACTTCTCCCACAACATGCAATATTGATATCTACATAAACATCGCAAGAGAAGCTATTGAGATTCAAAAATATTCCAAGAATCTCAAATCTAGACACAATACACAGCGCAGATACACATCATGAGAACCAGCACTGTAATGTGCAGTTTCTGATTCATACACCAGAAGTCAAGCGCACAAAGACCAGATGAGCGCAGTGACACGTGATCACTAGCTTATATATCATCAGTAATGCAGAATACTAGTTTAGCTCATGTAACGAGTAGTAGAGTAAAAGCACAAAACAGAGAAATATAGAATGGGAAATTAAATGGGCCTGTAACCATGTTTTGCGCGTCTATAACGCTAGAGGGCAGGAGGTTAAATTAATTTCTTTTGCTTATTTTGATTTGACAAAATTAAGACTCCTTAGGCTATATTTGTTTCTTCAAATTTTGTGTACAATTTTAAGGCCATTTGTTGTTATGAAATTATTTCTGAAGCATTTAAGGTAAATATTACTTCTTTAAATGCAAAAACATAATAAGACTTGTATTCCAGGAATGTTCAAATAAGATTAATTATTTTCTAAAGAATTCTGCCCTAGAACATAAAGGATTTTTAAAAGTAAAGAATGACCTTCAGGAAACCTCTTATGATCTGCATCAAACTTCCGAATAGAATGGTTTGTGGCATTACAAACCGACTAGATTATTATGGGCCCAAATGATCATTACTTAACCAAGATGCAATTCTTAATTGTAATATTTCTGCTAATTGTTTTAGTAAAATCAAGATAGATAAATGAATTGAAATACATAATACATGTATATTCACACATAATTTTCTAAACTACCTAAAAGGTAAATATGGCTACAAGTCAACTTGTATTGTAATCGTATTGGACTCAGAAATTGCTCAGCCTAGTTTAGAATATTCAAAAAGAATTTGAAGTATAGATATAATATTTTTTCAAACGATGTAAATTGAGGGGGTTTTATTGTGAATGTAATAAAAATGAAAATTGTAATACATATTTCTTCGCATATGCTTTTGAAACAGACGAATATTTGCCTTCAACTTCATACTGCTAAGAATCAGATAGCTAACATCAAAATGACTAACAACTTATTACTAAATACTTATTATTAAATATATTCTATTATATTCTATTATATTATGTTGAATAAGGAATGAGCAAAATCATTTTTAAAACGATCCTGAGCAAAGGCAATACAATAAGAAAAATAATAATTAGTTGTTGTTGCTTGTTCTGGTGGATGAAAAAAAAATAGAATTGGAAAGGGCAAAAATGAAAAATTTTGCATGGCTACATATAATATGGATACTGTCCAATTAGAGGAGATTTCGTAATTACACTTAAAACATTTATTTACCATATTTAGTAAATTAATATATTGAATTTTTAAGTATATTTTGGCTAAATGATCTTTTAATGTTTAGTTTTTTACTTCAAAATATTTAAAGCAATACCAATGTACAATTAGAAAATAAGTTATCAATTGTTAGGTTAGATATTGGTTTCTTGATTTATTTTGAAAATGTTTTATTAAGATTTTATTTTTTAATAGATAAAAAATAAATAAACACGCTTGGACCATCTCTGGTGGTTCAGACGGACAAAACTTATTCATAACATTGTACATGAGAGATTGTATTCTAACTCGGCCTATTCTGTGAGTAAAAGAAAACAAGAGCTGAAGATGGTAGATGAGATTCTGCCAAATCGTCGTCCAAATATTAAACCTTATATAAAGGTTACAGAAGAACACCTGCGGAAGCATTATGTATAGAAAAAAACATATTTAAAATATTATTTAAGAACTTTTATAAAACGAAACGAATAAAGTAATAATATCACTACATTTATATGTTAGATATATACGAATGTTATAGTTATAGATATATACGAAAATACATTGTATTATATGAAAGATTGTCATAAAACCACGCCAGGTAGTAATAGGAATTTAAAAATTGAGTATTATAGACCGATGTAACGGTTACTGTTTCCCATCGTATTAAAAAGACTTTAAATTGCGCTCTTCGAACGTTCACTTATCGACGTGTTCTTCGTGTTGCACAGAAGGTCGAAAACGTTTCGTTCCGATCTCGCGCTTTAATTCCTGTACACCGAATTCGATTCACGTAAGATCCGCAACGACCGGCCTTCATCGACAACGATAAAACGTATAAAACTTGGCGCACGAGATTATACTTTGTTGTTTCTTCTGGTATTTTTTAAACCCGTTTCCCATTTTACGTGACGGGTAAAATGTTTTGTGTCGTTAAAATAATCCACACCTTATTTATTTCGTACAAAAAATTAAAAGAAAAAATCATAATTAATATATAAGATAAATTTAATACTTTGCAGTTTACAGCGTTAGGTTTCCATTTATTGATAATAAATTACATGACATTTATTCTAAAGCAAAAGCAGAATAGAAAAGTTGTTTTCCAGGATGTTTATGTTTAATCAAATAAAATGAATAATTTTCTAAATAATTGTTTTCTAGCCCAGAATTGGTAACTGAAGTGATAAATTTAAGGGAATCTCTTATGAACTCTTATATCAGGCTTTTAGACTCGAATGTTTTAACCTTTGAATTTCAGATCAGATGATTACAGATCGCAATGTCGAGGAGCACTGATTAACCAAGATGTAGTTTCTAATGGTAACTTAAATTTTTAGTAAATATTTCATCAAAGTCTACATTGATAATTGAATTGAAATACATAATTTGTGTTCGCAGATTTGACATCGATAGGAAACCTATCAAAAAAGAAAATATGGCACCATTGTTCACCACAAAAAGTTCACCATTGGAATAAGCAGTTGTTCAATTCACTTTATAATCTCCAAAAAATAAGTAGAAGTATAAAAATAATGTATATTTCAAAGTAAGTAAACTGAAAGGTTTAAAAACTGAACATTATGTTATGTGTATTGGCACTTTCAACTTCATGTAGTTAGGAACCAGACATTACAACATTAAAAAGACCCAAGAACCAAAGTATATATGTGGTAATATAACCAAGAGTTGTTAAATATTTTTTTGGTATTATATGTTCTTATCTAAATGTTATTTAAGATAGTGTTAATAAGATGGTGGAATTTATTTTAATTCAATAGTGAGTGATTCTGTATCTTAATTATTTTAGTTTTAAATTTTGTATATCAGAAAATACTAGTAATTTAAATATAATTAGTTTTCTGTCGCGTCCTCAACAGGACAATGCCACAAGAAGAAAACAATCAAGTGTTGTCTCTTCTGGAGGATGAGAAATGTCAATAGAATTTCGGAAAATTATTTTACATTTGTTTTCTTATTACATGTATTCTCAAGACTTAAACCTATTTCGGCTGGTGTTCCACAGAGTAGTGTAGTGTCTTGGTAGTGTCAACAACAAAGGAAACAGTACTTGGGATATTTGCCGACGATATTGACGACACAGTTATCATGGCAAAAGAAGTAGCGGTCAACAAGATCTAAAACTGTCCATGTTAATTTTGCGTTGCGGCGAAATGAAAAAAACCTAATTTTATCACTTGATGGATGCCCGATTCCTTAAACAGAATCAGCTAAAGGCCTCGATTAGACCTCAGATTAGACTCAAAGTCAAGCAACTGTACTGGTTAGTCGGAAGATACTCTGAACTTTTTCTATCTAATATAAGATGTAATTAAAAAAAATTAAATCTATAAAAGGGATATATGACATATGATTCATATATATATATATATATATATATATATATATATATATATATATATATATATATATATATATTTCATATTTTAAAAAATAAAAATTTCAGTTTATTGCCACTTAAAATTATATTATTGGGTTAATCAATTTTTTTTTCATATTTGTTACACATAACATTAGTTATATGAGAAATTCTTTTTAACGTTTCGAAAATGTTGCATTCAAGTGTTAACTATTATATAAAATATATTTTATTAGTCTTTTTTTATGAAAAATGGAGAATTGAGAATATAACATGCATCGTACTGGTCGTATTTGCCAGATATTTTTGTTAATTTTTTTCCTGTTATTAATGAATTAAATTTCTGTATAGCAATTACAATAAAATAGTATTGAATTCAAATGATTGTAGACTTTTAGATACGTGGCAAAAAGGTATAGGTATTTGTCAATACATTGACGCACCGAATATCATACCGTCATATCTTTGCATATCTTTGCATAATCTGAAAGATATATGAGTTTGTATTGATGCAGTAATAAATACAACCACTAACCATTAATCTCATGGCAAAAATCGATTTCAAAATCAGGCCAAACGTCAACAATGTTGAAATTTTATCAGCAAAACGACAACATTGTACATGCAAATTAATCCAGTTAATTCGGTTAAATTGGGGATATGTATGACATTAAACTTCTTTAATTGAGCAAATATATATGTTGTAACCTCACTAAATTAGTTTATTATTACTTTTGTTTACTTCATGAGGTGTAAAAATATAGTTGCGTTATTATATGGTGTAGTTTGACAAAATTGACATATCGCAAAATTTGACCCAATATAAGTTACGGCAATTTGAATCGGCTTCATATTAATCCTGCCCTGTCTGTGGTCCAGCACGACAGCCTAATTGTCCTCAGTAGGGGAGCCACTAGAGAGACTTCGACTCAATTTTGAATAAAGCCGATCGAGCTTAGGAGGGGAAATCTTCAATTTGGCTTTCCCTGTGGTTAGAATAGCCCAATGGATGGAGTTAATTAATGGAATAGACCTGACGGTATATAATTATTTGACTTTAATTAATTTATTACAGTCAGAGAGAAAGAAACTGAAAACTGTATAAAGAAAATTACAATTAGTGAATATTTGATAGGGCAATTCTTAAAAACTGACAGATTATTAATTTGTGTTACAATACCCTCGCTATTTTGTCGCTGATAAAAATATTATTTTTGTTAGTTGGTGAATTACAAATATTTCGAAGTACTTTACTAAAATCGAAGTATTTTAGAAAATCTATTCTATACTAAATAGCGGTTATAAAGAATAATTATAAAAGGTAAATAATAATTCAAACTATAATAAATGTGTCAAACATAGTCCTGAATTTTATGCGTTTGAGATCCCTTTTATTTCATTATTCTAATGCTGTCAAAAGTTATAATTTAATCATACTTTTATTGAGCAACCACCTTGGAAACAATTTGCCATTTTTTAAGAATGGCAAATATTCGGAATGATAAACAAAGAATGAAGTTTACGAAACCTAAGATCATACAAAGGCATATAAGCTTAAATGGTTTCCGAAGACTTGTTTAATTTTTTTGGGAAATATATGAGTAACATTAACATAAGCAAACATAATTGTTTAGATATAATTCATTATAATTTAGTATAATTCTGTCTTGAAATACTCTTGGATGAAGTGAAGGTTTCTATGTTAATAAAATATGGAATAGTGACGTTCCTATTAACATGTTGTTCTATAGAAAATATAGTCTAACAAAGAAAACCTTTATATAAGATCTAAAAATTTTTTTTTATTATACCACCATAGATAATTTCTTGTGCTATTATGGTCATTTTATTTGCTACAAAATTTGATTTTATACTTATTTATCTTAACGATCGGAGACTAGTAAAAATAAATCCTTAATTCAATTAAATTAAAATATTTTTTTATCATGATTGAAATCTTGGCAAGTCGAAAAAGAAATAAATACTCAGTGCGCCGTAAGACTAATTCTGTATTTCGAGTTCGGCTCATTCTTTCAAATCAACCGTTGTGGATAAGACAGAAAAGCCCCTGGCTATAAAGAAAAGGAAATTCATTCCGTAAGAAAACTATAAATTCTTCTCTATAATGGTCGATTCTATCGGTGCTGCTTCCAGTTTTCGCTTGGGAACAAATGAATTGGGAGGATACGTGCGAATGCATACTAAATTCGCAAAGGATTCGTTCAGAAATCATTCGATTACAATGCATTTTGGCCTTGAGCAGATTCGAATCTGGTCTGGTTGGCGTGCCAATTTATAGTCGCGGTGGGAATATGATTTATAGATTTGCCACGTCGACAAGACCACCATGTAAATAAATGTGAAATCTATTGGAAATACTATGGAAGATTTTCCCGATTGAAAGTGCAACAGATATTAAAAGGTTTCCTTCGCTGTGCTTCGTAAATGAATGTGACACAAATATTTATAAATGATTTTTATAAGTTTATTCTAGAAAGTATAATATAGTTGTGAAAAATAATTTCACTTAAATTACTGTCATGAGTTTGTAGTATGCTTTAAATAGTTCTGTTAATCTAGAGCCCATACCAAACAATCACTTTTAGACTCTAGTCACAAACACCATTTCCATGATCTAGTGCCAAAATATGGGTTTACAGAACTCTAAATAAGATGTATGTCATTTGTTCACATATCCACATGTTCTGAAGACAGTAAAGAGCTTATACATAAAGTCTTGATTGGCTAGAACTGCACACGCGCATTTGTTCTAAGCGTGATAGTTTTCACTACTACGCATCTTTTTCTATATACGCCTTGTTGTTAGCCAGAGTTGTGGTTAGAAGTCATTTTTAGGTTAATTTTGTATTTACATTTTGTTTAGGTAATATAATTATTTCATAGGCAAAATTAGCGGCAGGTAATGCGAAATGTAAGTGTGTAAGGTATGAATTATTAATAAAATATTATCATTTTATAACACTAATTTTATAGATTGCTATGGAACAAAGGGTATATTTTTGTGTTAAATAATATGGAAACAGAACTTTTCTGAAGATTATAGTAAAGGTAAGAATGAAATATGGTCATGTTTGTATACGTTTTCTATTTATTTTCTATTACACTTATATCTTTCAGATTTTACAGATATTTCAAAACATGAAAAAAAGCTAAATGTTTAAATGAAGGGTCATTAATTTTCATAGTGTAAATATAAGGTGTACTTAGGAAGTGATTGATATAAATTGATAACATAGGATTTGAAGTTTTGTGATTTATAATTTCTTTCGGATTATATAACTCCTCGGAGCAGATAAATAATGCAGAAAAATTATATAATTTAAGAAAATTTATTGCAATAAATGGAATAAAATAAATAAAGAAAATATAATCTAAGCAATACACCTTTAGAGATATACACATAAACCATATAAAAAAGAAAGTGAAAGTGCGTAGTAGTGAAAACTATCAGGCTAGATTAGAACAAAGGCACATGTGCAGTTCTAGACAATCAACGCTTTATGTATAGGTTGGTTTTTTACTGTCGTCTACATATTTTGGCTTTGTTCAAGAGCTTTATTGTGGGGGCTTGACATAGGGATATTTATTAACACATCAATAGGACCGATAATTTTATCAATTGTCATTTTGCTAAGAACACACACTTTAAAAATTAATTAACATATAGTCCGCATGTCGATATATGTATATCGACAAAAAAGAGGATACTTTTTTTCTCTTTTCTTCACCATGCCATCTTTCTAAAATATCTATGTTGGTATTACTTACTGTGCCACCTAGTTGAGTGCCATATGTTCAAATTGCATTAATGATGACTTTATATCATTACCATCAATTTGCTCTCATTAGTTAAATTTTTAACTATACAATTTAATTAGCTCATCGTATGTGAAGTATCTAGTATCTAGAGTAAGATTTATATTATAAGTTGTACAGCAGATCACTTACTGAAGGGATCTTCTACATGTCAGGATAGTTATATTATATAATACTTACTGCCCACGGGCCAACTGTTGAAGTTCTAAGAGATTAATAAAAAAAAGCTGATAGATATAACCTGACATAGACTTGGGTAGATATAAGAGTTCATGCTAAGTATAAATTCTGAATAAATAATATACAATAATGCTAACTAGGTAAACATTCTAGTCTCGGTCTAGTCTAAAATTTAAGACATTTCTAACATATTAGTAGATAAAATAAACTTGGCCAAAATACCTGAAAAACTGTAATCGCTATAATTTATTGTTCTTTGTGATGATTATTACCTAACTAAAAAAGCTTATATAAGTAAACTTATCATGAACGTATAAAAATAATAGCTTCTAGATTGTTATTCGAATAACAGAACGTACAATACTGATATTATGTAATTAGAATTTTAATATGCAAATTTCCATATAATATTGATTGTTTGAAGTGAAACCCTAAACTTTTAATATGCAATATAGCTCAGAACCAAACCAATACTAATAATCGCTACAATTTCCTGAATCAATATACAGCAAATAGTAATATCTTTGAGTCGATATAGAAGCCGGAAGCAGATGATAAATTCTGATATTTGACTTTACTTTTTGTATTTAGTCGAAGTAATTAAATGATTTGTTTTAAATTGAACTTTTTAAATATTAAAGTAATTATTAAAAAAAAAGTACAGTGTATGTTAAAAATAAGTTAAAAATAATTTTAATATTTAATATGTAGGTTTTGTTAGTCAAGCGGGACAATATCCGGACTATACAGTGGATGCATCAAACCTTTCCAGCCAATTTCATTAAATTTTTGTCGAGTCACTAAAGTCGTCTGTGGTACTTGTCGTTGGAACCAATGCCCTTCATATTATTAGAGTACTTGGTGATACTAAAGCCGAATTAATGGTTTGGACACTTTCGAACAGCTTATTTTGAATGGTTCCTTCTCAATTACTTTAAATATTTAACATCACCTTCCTGGTTTACCACTTTCAATGCTACCTTTTTTTCACGCAATAGTCGAATGTACTTTTATTAAGTCAACGTTTCAAAAATGTCCCGACCTCATTATATTTCGTAAAGAATAAGCAATTCAATTTTATCCAATAATGAATATCAAATATTAAGTATGCAATTCCTGTAAATTTAAATTTCAAATTTGCATAGAAAAAAATATAATTGTATTCTAAGCCAATTTGATTTGATGACGTTTGGAATGGTTCTTATTAAGGCACTCATCATTTTGAGGTAGATGTATATTAAAAAACACTGTATGATGTTATATTGTAAATTCTATTATCTATGTATTTAAAAAACTGTATAGTACCATTGTGTTTTCATTTAAATATAATTAATTGATGTGCGAAATAATCTGCTACAAAATTCACAAACAACATTCTACAAATAACTGCTGTTAATACTTCATAAATAATAATAAGTTGTAACCTTGCCAAAGACATAGCATAACATTTATGGTGTGAATATTTCGTTAGGATATGGATATTGAGGTTAGTATTAACGATTAAACGATATTTCAACTCATTCCAGTATACCCAAAAGATAGTTTTCCTTTAATATTCTACCCAAATATGTGCATGTGTAAATTATATTCATATTCTTAGTATGTTTACAATAGATGAGCCTTTTTCAGCAATATGTTGCTAGTAATCTTTTATGATGAACAAAATTTCTTGTTTTAATGCAATATAATTAAACTCTGGCATTAAATATTCATTCGAGTAAACATTATTTTGAAAAACAGTTGTAATAACTATTAGAAAAAAATATCAAAATAATAATTTCAATATTGAACTTTCTCATTTTTTTTTACGTTTTAAGCGAAACAAAGCAGAAAAGGACTCGGTTAGAATAAACGACAGTTATGGTTTCATGCGGGCAGTTGGCGTGAAAAGGGGTCACGAAAGGATTCGACAGATTATTGATGGATTTTGCGGGAGATTGCGTGAACAGTTTTATTAAACAGAAATAGACGATGGGACCAGATTTTGTCTTTGGAGACCTAGGGCGTACGAATTTCATCTGAAATGTAAATAAGTTTGCGGATAGTCAAAGGTTATGTTTATGGAATAGGGGTGAAATTGTTGGTTCGGAATACCAAAATTATAAATCGACATGATCCACCTGGATCTGTTCGCCCGATATTGAATTTACCTATTGCGTGTGTTTTTAGACAGTTTATTGAAACTTTTATTAAAAGTTTTAAATTAATAAATATTTTATAATACCGTCTTAAAATGACAATTTAATCAGTAAAATAATTATATATTTTAATTCAATTTTGATTTTCGTTACGATAATTGTATTATTAGATTTTGAATGGCAATCCCATTGCTACGATCTTGAAGGACAAAATACTCCACAAATATCTCCGGAATTGTGGCATGCGCACTGTCCTTTATAGAACAAATTATAGAAAATAATAAACTATATTGTATTCCTTTTCTACGGTACAACACGATCAAAAAAAGCTAGAATATTTAGATTTTGTGTTACATTAATAGTTCTATAGTAATGATAATTAAATTGATGTGTTATTCTTGGTGGTTTAACATACATTGGTTTTAAAATATGAAAGAACAAGGGTAAGTGCAGAATGTAAGGTTAAATTTTTCAACATCAATTTTATTTATAGTGGCAATGTTAACCACCAAATTTATAACATATCATTTTCAGACATCGAATAGGTATCAACATATACCAAAATTTAATGATAACAAGAACAGAGAAAAAATGATTGTTGTTGTGTTGGAAGTAATCAAGACATTAATGAGGTTTGTCCATTAAGAATAGTAACAAAAATTGTAAAAACTGGTAATAACTATGACATTTATTTTAAACATAATATATTTTAGTAATGATTTATATTATTTTATAGGTAAGATGTAGCTAGAATTTGTTGAAAGTGAAAGTCGAAGAATGTGAAATTCAGAAAATCAGAGAAGAAGTTAGAGAACATTTTGCTAAGATATAAGAACAGTGTACAGTGATATTATGAAATAATTAAATTTGCTAACAAAAATAGACCTGGATCAAATAAACATATTATAAAACTATCAACGATACCCTAATGATCTATTAACAAGAAAAATACAATGCATTATTATATAAGAGCATAGGTAAATAAATTATTGTGTAGTAAAAATGATGATGCATTGACTAAGATTTCTTTCAGCTTAAAAGTACGATAATAAGGCTGCTAAATGTACAATATGTTAATCGAAAGCTCGAGGTAGTCAATTTATTAATTGAGTTTGTGGATCGAGAATAGTAGCGATCATAGTTGATCATATTTGGAAATATTTAGGAGAATTTCACTGCTTTCATATCTAATGGCTGCTTTTTCGTTTGGTTTTAACCATATTGGTTGGGCCTGAGCTAAACGATTTTGGTATTTTTTATGGTAATGTTTATTTATATGTTTTTGGAGTTCTTGTTAATTGTCCAAATATATAAATTAATTTAAATATGGTGTTTTTATAACATAGAATGGCAAATAGAAATTATTTTTATTATTTCATTTTATTCAATAATTTTTTAAACGAAATGTGTTACTTCAAAAAAATTTCAATGTTTATTTCCCTCCTTATATACATATATAGTTTTAACATTAAATCAATTATTTATTAAATTTGTGTATATTTATTTATAAAAAAGAATGATGATGTGTAATATAATGTTTTTTATAATAATAGAATGGCTGGTCATATATTAATTATATTTTTTTATTATTTCGTTTTATTCAATGCTTTTTTATAATAAATTGTGTTATATATATATATATATATATATACATATATATACATATATATATATATATATATATATATATATATATATACATATATATATATATATATATATAGTAAATCTAATAAGCACGATAAAAAAAATGTAAGTTAATAGAACCCCATGAATGTATGCTCCAATTTCGGATATATTTGTGAAGTAATGTATTCTCGATTTTAATGTGCTGGCAAGAGAGTATCTATATTATTTTATTTTATTCATGTTGGTTATTTATCATCTTTAATTTGTACTGTTAAGATTCTTCATATTTATAAAGAAGAAAAAGTATAAAATTGTGTTATATAAATGGTATGGAGTACAATAGTCTTAGAAATCTTAAATATTGCTCTCAAAATATGTTATGAGAAAAACGTATTGTCTATTCAAAGTTTATTTCCATATGCATCATGAAAATGTTTAATGTATTGCCTGCCGCAATTTGTAAATTCATTTTAGAATCAGACAATATTTTCCTTCTCAATTTATTCTAGTTAAAAAGAGATACACTACTGTCTGATTAGTTCGAACACGTAAACGAATGAGCCTGTCAAAGTCCTCCAGTTGTTAGATAAGTGGTTATAACTCTAACATATATACTTTGTAGTGTGTAAACTATAATTAACTGTAATTTTTAGATGTACTATAATGTTAAAATGAATTATATTTGATAACATTTTTGTTCAATTATTTTATTTAAATTAGAATTTTGTTGTATGTCAAAGCCAAGCTGAACTAAAATTATTTCATAGTTGCGCAAACTATGAGAAATTAATATAATTAAATTCGCCTAATAAAATGGGATCATATAAATATTATAGAAAGCATTATAGGTATAGATTATAAAATACTAATGTAATTGTACAAATAAACAAAGGAGGAAAATATAAAATACGTAAAAAAATATATAAAACACTGGTGAAAATTTTATATTGTACATAAAAACATTATAATGTTGAAAGGTCAATGCTATTTTATTAATATTATATATAAACACATTCACTAAATATTGCATTTTTATTATCACGAAAGAAAACCTAGTTTAACATTTCTAAAAATAGTATGCCGGGGTGCCTTGTACCCCTACACACTAAATATTCACCTTTTGCATTTACAGGACGTATTGTGAGAAATGATTTCCGGTTTTCGTTTAATCTCTCACGCAATCTATAAAACGAAACATGCCTTATTTTATTTTTAATATGCCTAATAGCCTCGTCTAGTTTTTAATTTTCCGTAGTTTTTCTATAAAAAAAACGAAAACAATATTTAGTTAATGTGACATTTGTGATGAATGTTGATGGATATTAATTTATATCCAATTATTTAGTTAATGTTCCAGCGCTTGCAGTACAACTACAGCAAAATATAACTATTAATGTATGTGTTTTTCATTTAATTATAATTTCTTTTATAACATCTTTACTAGATACGCTTAGTACAATCTTAATTTACAATTAATTTATTACTACTTTTCCTATGTACTTGCATTAATTAATAAGCAAGACGAGTGCGAGAAAATACATCAGTATGTATTCGTCAATTATAAAATTATAATTATTTATTAATTATTAACTTATAGCTATAGTTTACACTAATAGTACACACCAAATGTTCACACAAGTTCGTATGGTTTTGTTCGTTTCAATCTCCTGACATCCTGCACGCTGTCCAGCGGTGGTATTGCTTCCACGTTAGTATGATTTAGTAATCTTCTTTCATGTTTTAAGGCGAAATCCTGTACAACTTCGCAAATCCATTTGATTTCCAGGTCATCGTGCAATTCTTCATTGGTTACATAGCGATAGGCATTGGTAATCAATCGAAGAACCTTGTTTTGACAGCGCTGTATGACTAACTGATTTGAATTTTTAGTGCAACCCCATATTTGCATTCCATAGGTCCAAATTGGCTTTATAATTGTATTATAGATCAACCTCTTTGATTTTATATCAAGTTGAGAGTATCTTCCGACTAACTAGTATAGTTGTTTTATTTTGGTTCTAATGTGTTTTGCTTTTTGTCTAACGTGATGCTTCCAAGTTAATCTACCGTCAAGATGGATTCCAAGGTATTTTAATTACAAAATGTATCCTATATTTAAAAATATTATTATTTAATGTCTAGGTGATTTAATTATATGCAAGTTATAAATAAATTTTTAGAAAAATGGTGCTCTCAAACAAAAAAAAACAACAAGGATAAGACGTATTCAAGTATTACAATTACGTAGAGTAAGTAATAAGTATTAGAGAAAACCATCGCAAAGGAAATTAATTACTACCTGTTTCGATATTCACACAATTCATTAGGCATAACTACTTTTGACCTGTACAAAAAACTGATATATTTAATTTTTTTCATAGAATGAAGAGGTAATAGCAGGCGTGGAAGAGTATTTAGACTGTAATTATTTTTACAATAGTCATATATAGAAGTTTCCTTAATCAGGGATCAACGCTTTTAGTCGAAGTATGAAACTACGTATGAAATAAATAATAAACATTTTATTTTACTTTAAAACTATTATATTTTACGAAAAAAAAATGGAGGCAGCTGCATGGCGAGCAGAAAACCTTACTGCTGGTTCAAACAAATATTAATACTAGCGGACTCGATGGACGTTGTCCTGTTTAAGGCTGGACGTTGTCCTGTTTAAGGCCAGGCGCAAAATGGGAAACAGCTTGATGAGATGACGGAGTGAGGGTCCACGGAAACAACACTCTTAGTATTACAAATAATATATCAATATAATAAAACATTTAATTTATTCTATATATAGCAATCGCCTTTAATGCAGCCGCTATCATCAAAAGGACATTCTGGTAAATATACGCCAGTTGAAATCAAATATATCGTGACTCTAAACTATTTTCAAATTTCCGAAACACAAAAATGCAAAAAAAATCATCAAAATGAATTCAACCCTTTAGGAAAAGTTTAACTACATAAAGGCGGACAGAAGAATTATATATAAAGATAACCCAAACACCTATTCATGTGTCTCACTCATCACACCATTCACTCCAATGTAAGCACAGCGTCCTTGTAACCAAGGCTATATCAGTTGCGCAACCTTTATATTTAAACACAAATAAAAAAAAAAAATAAAAAAAAAAACAATGTATCTTAATAACAAACAATCTTTTTGTGACTAGACTTAGACCTTATGACACGGACTTGGGCCGGTTCGAATAACCTATCAATATATCATATCAAACTAAGGAAGTTAATTTTTAGCAGTTCATGAACATTACGTGGGCAAAGCTCTTTTTAAAGATTCTAAAGTCTCCTTTTTACCAAATAGCCTTTGTCTGGACTGGACCTACAGTTTATCGTAGGCTTCGAACCACGGTCCTCAGCACTAAGCCTACCGATTAGCCTGTGACCAATATAGAGACTATCCAAACACCAGTAATGGCCTAATGGCCATTGGGCTTGTAATGACCCCATTACACCGTCATGTAGGGCACGATCTTTCAAATACCAGTTATTTAAGGTTATAAAGATGGTCAACCTTAATACAGATAAACTTAACGTCTCCAGATTCACAAATCTCCCGCCATGGATGTCTCCACAAACATCTTGATCTCTTACAAATGAAAAACTGCCGGCGACCAAGTGCTTACTTAATATCTCGCTGCATCTGAAAGCACCTCAAAAGTAAATTACTTCGAATCGAGATGCAAGGTGGATATTCCAATTTGTTTAAAGTGGCAATGATTCATTTTCAAAAATTTTTTTCAAAGGCAGTGGTCAAGTTATTGTCTTTAAGTTTGATGGCTGGTACAAAATTCTGGGCTTACACTTCTTTAAATACATTTGTGACACGACAATAAAAAAGCAATTTTTATTTTATATTTCTATTTAATGATTTTTTATAGGACATTATATAATTGATGAAGGCTTGATATAAAGAAAATGAGTTTTTTGGATTTATTTAGGCGTTAAAAATATATCGATATATTGGTGTTCTAGTGTCAATCTACCTAATTGATATCCCTCTAATTTGAAATTAAAATGCAATAATAAAGTCAACAATAAAGGATAAAGTCAAAAATCCGTAAAATCGCATCAAAAGTAAATTACGTAATTGACACACAATAAATGAGTATTTTTTATGTCTCGTTCATTTTTTTAATGGCATCTACCCGGTTCTACCGATTCATACATAGAAATTTCATCTGTCCGAGGACTAATTCCCAGCTGATCCGCTTACCCTTTTAACTAAATTAAAAATAAATCAATCTACGAGTTTGAAATCTCCACTATCGTTGCCAATTTTATCACAAACCGATTTTCGATTATTCGTTCGGGAAGCTATTTCATTTTATAATTGAGAATTTATAAAACAGCTAAATAATACCATTCAGCATTTTATAACGTATAATAAAATCCACCATAGCCGACTTTGATTTAAAGTAGATATGTCAGAATATTTAAATTCTTAAATTTAATTTTTCATTGACATTTCATTTACGAGCGTAATGTGAAAAGTTATAGGCTTGACCCAAAGATAACGTGTCTATCAACAGAAGTACGTATTCCCTGCTCGTATGTAGGTGTCATTAGTTCGGATGACAAGTATCCCCTCAAGTAGTTTTCTTTTAAATAAACTAGATCGATCAGCTAGGACCGTCTTCGATTTTAGGATGTTTGGATTTACGGGCGACAGAGACTTTGGGTTACGACTGGGATTGTCATATTTTAGCTATCTACCGCGAGTGATGAATGGGTAGTGTTTTATCAGTTGATTTTTATGTTATAAGGTTCCAAGGAAGAATCTCACATTGAGCATGTTTGCAAAGCTGGCGAACATGCTGGCATGTAAGGGGATGCCTGATTCTAGGTATGTGTTCGCGTTTCTTATAAACCATGGGGCATTGAGGAACGCCCGGACTTTTTTGGACTGGAACACTAGGAGTGGTGCAAGTTGTCTCTCGGAGACATACCTGTACTAAACCTGTGCTTCGTAAAGGCGATTGGACAGACTAGTATTTTATAAAGAGTCGCTTTCTGGGCGATTGCGAGTTTGTTTTTTTTTTGCAGAGGAGTGGGAATATGATACTGTACACGCCATTGCCTCTGCAAGTAGCGTGTTGGATTTGAGCTGAATATTTAAACCTATGGTCGAATTAAAGGCTGAGGTATGATACCTTCTGGGGTTAGGGGATAAGATCTTTTTCGATTTAAAGGCAATATGCGTCGAACTCCTCCCGACGATGAAACAGAATAACCTGGATTTTGTTCGGGTTAATCTCAGTCGCCAGAATTTATACCATGCTATCGCCTGGATGAGTTATGCCTGAAATCTGTTTCGGAAGGGGTCGGGACTATATCCAGTGGCAAAGAACGTTTTGAAGGCCTAGGGAGTGGGAAATCGGTCATGTACAGCACAAAGGCTAATGGAGAACTTTTTGGAACTCCTGCAGAGGTTTGCTTGCGAGAAGAGACTGGGTTACCGATCTTTGCTCAAAAAGACCTATATTCCAAGTATGAATCAATTAGTGGTATTATGTCACCCGGTAAACGTAGTTTTGTGGCTTTGAATATAAGGTAGTTGTGCCACACTTGGTCGAAAGCTTTGGATATATATAAAAAGATGGTTTCAGTCTTGCGACCTTTACGGAAAGCCTGATTAATGTTGACTGCGACGAGGGCTGTTTGATGAAGGCTTGAGTGTTTCCCATGTAGATTGGTTATACCAGTGTTTGCAGTAGATGTCTTTGTTTTTCGTTAAAATAGACAGACTTTCATGATTGATATCTACAGAAATTCATCCGAAGTTGATAAAATTTTATTGCAACCATTGGCAGCTGAATGTCAATGTTCTCGCAAGTTTTTTGAAGATAGCTAACGTGACGGATGCCCAAAAAAGGTAACAAAACCGGAGACTCACCGAAAAGATCATGATATCGCGTTGTACGATAGATGAGTAAAGGTGAGTTTGGTAGCTGAGGTTCTGAAAATATTGAAAGAAATATAGCCAAACATCTTCCACAAATAATTAAGGGTGTGAAATTTCTGCGCATTGAGTGTGTCGCATTTGTTGAATGGCAATAAAAAAGTAATACACAACTTTCGTAGCAATATTTAGACTGATTTAATAAAGACGTGAATGATTTGTCATCTTGGATGAGGCATTATGGCAAAAAAAGCGAAAGATGAATCCAAGCAGTCGATGGCGCAGCGTCAAAGGAAGCGAATTCGATCGCCTTTACCTGAGTATTTTGGGACGCGAAAGTTATCTTTATTATTGATTACCTAGAAAATGGCAGAATAATTACGGTGAATGGTCGCCAATGTAAAAGTTTTAAAAGTCTAACTGATAGATGGAACCAAATCATCGTAATATTTCAAGAGAAAAAAATGTGCTTTGACTAACTCAAGTAATTTGATTCGAATTTTGAACAATGTTGAAGCAAAATATTTACTATAAGCTATTTTGTTTCATATATTTCAATTATACCAGCCAACCAGAAGAGGGGATTCAATTAGCAATTGAATTTGTGCTAATTGAAGTGAGTTAAATGTTCCTCTATTCTGGATGTCTCTGGATCCATGTTGCACCTCTAGATTTAATTTCGCATCTCTATATAAAATTGCACCAACAAAATAGTCAAATGATGTAGGGATTAACGTTTAGCAGATATCGAATGGAAAATTAATTTTGTAAAAACCTGTTAATATTTCCCTTTAATTACGTTCCACTAAATAAGATTGTTATTGTAGCCTTTAAGTTGAATGAAATGGATGTAAAAATTCCAATTAATAATTTTTTAAATTACATATTGAATTAGATATTTGTATAATCTTAATTTCTAACATTAATTTATTACTATTCTCGCATCTATACAAACAGGATGAGTGTGGGATAAATACATCAGGATGTATTTTCAAATTAAGATTAAATTAGACTACCTACGTTATGATAAAACATATATACAAAGACTATACAAGTTCATGCGGTTTGGTTCGCTTGAAACTTTTGATTCCTTGAGCGTTATCCATTAGCTGCATAGCTTCTGCGTTGCTCTAACTAATCATATTTCATGTTTTATCGAAATATTGGATAACTTGATAAATCCGATTTTGATAATAACTGATAGCGATAAGCATTGGTAATTAATCGAAGAACTTTGTTTTGGATTACTAGTTGGTTTGATGTTATTTAAATGCATCCGTATAAACCCAAACAGGCTTTATAATAGAGTGATAAACTAATCTCTTTGATTTTAGGTCAAGTTGGAAGTATTTCTTGGCTAATCGATACGGTTCTTTATTTTGAATCTGATCTTTGAATCTTTTACTTTTTGTCTAATGTGATGTTAATTAATAAAACTCTGAGTTGTTTTAATATCTAGCTTATTAAAAAATCTTTAAAAAAATTCATCAAACGAAGTTCTATTAAAAACATAGTAATTATACAATTATAAAATAGTTTTTTCATTCCAGTTTCCAGAAAAAAAATCGCAAATCATTTTAATAACCTGATGTTTCAATAGTAATATAAATCAATAATCTGGCTAGACAACCTGATTTCAATTTAAGCTGATGCTCAATAGAAGTCTATAGTGCTATATAACAATAACTCTCGCTATGATGTCCTTTAAAAGTTAACTTGGAAAGTAATTCAAAAGTTAGAATCTAAATAAGTCAACAATGTAACGAATAATCCTGAAAGGGGCTGTATGTCATATAGTTTCGATCACTTTTACAAGTATTTATAGATGCAGTAAATAATCCAGGACTCCTGTGTCGATGGGATTTCGAATACAATAGGTCGCTGTTCTGTAATGTTTTCGAATAAAGAGGTGCTTCAAACTGGACACTGACAATACGTAGCGAATATGCTGCATTGTGCAACTCTGATGCTATTAGAAAGTTGAATAAAATTTTGCAAGCTACAGAATTACTCAAAATATTGTTAGTACAACAATAATAACATCTAAATAAAATAACAAAAACACATTTATCTAAAATGACATATATTTTCATGGCCTTTTGAGCCATTCCTGTACATATGTAAGATTCAATATTTTCATGTCTCAAAATATCAGAAGATCAAACGCAATATTTCAAAATTCCTAACAAATATGCGACAGTTCCTAAACTAAGTTTATTGTTGTCTATTTTTTTATATGAAATATGAATATAGAAAAACTTCATTATACAATCTGGTAATTTACTGTAAATTGAAGTTATAAATAGTCCAATAAACCTTCAATTGCTTTTATACCTTTTATTATTGTTGTGAGTTTTAAATTATGTTGCACATGGCGAATATTCTATTCATGAAAATTATATATTATGATAAATGTTTTGTGTTAATAGCAACATTTAATTGGTCTCGTAATTTATGCGTTCGAATGAAAAATAAAAACACCCTAATAAATACCAAAAGACCCTTTTCTATTATTTTTTGTTTCGTTAAATAAATAGCTTTTAAAAAATACCGGGACAAAAAAAAACAAAAAAGGAGACCTTTATCTGGATTGAAAAAGCAAAAGGTATCTGGAAAAATGCCTTTTACTCTTGTTTTTTGTCCATATCAGTTTGTTACAAGTGGTTTCATTTTCGGATCACGTAATTTAGAACGGTATTCGTGATAGAAGGATTGGAATAAGCTATATAAACGCAATAGAGAAAAGGTTTCAAAGAATTGATACCGTTAGAGATCGTACATCTATCAAATCTATTCCTGCGTTCTTTTAACTATTAGAAGGCAACATTTACAAAGTAAATTTCAATTAAACTTTGTTCGTCTACAAGCGGGCACTAGAATTAATTAAAACTAACAGAATAACATTTGAAAGGTAGTAAACATATAAAATCAGAATTTTAACACCATTTTATTGAGGATATGTAAATTTATAAATTTATTACAGTCACACATTTCGAGAATATTTCTTTTGTTGTTGACTTTTGATCTATATATTTTCGGCCATAAAAATAAAATATTTGATATAAACAACATTTCGATTCGGAAGTTTTTATGATCCTTCACTTTTTCCCGATTTTACTAAAGGTCATAAATAACGGCCTTTTATAATCTTTATATTTAGTTTATTTTATTTTTATTGAAAAAAATTCTTTGATGTTTTGGAAGCTACACATTTATTGTATTATACCAAGACTTCAAAACTTTGTCTAAGTATTTTTTATATGTGTTATATTCGAATTAATTAAATGAACACAGCATTTTGTTTCACGAGATCAATATAAAGTTTTGAAATATTTTTTCTAACCAATTTAAACAAGGTGTGTCAAAAGAAAGCTAGCCGGCTTGGTGCCGCAGTGGTAAAGGCGATGGGACGGTCCTCCTGTTGCGATAGCCGCGGGTTCGAATCCTGCTGAGCCATGGTCGTAAATTTATGTTTGTGATTGTTTAAAATTTGTGAATGTTTTAGGCAAGAGTGTAAAATTCGACAAGGAAAATGATCCCTGTCACGCCATTAACCAGGCTGGGTAAGACCGGATGTCTTCTGGGATGATTTCTAAAGTTGATCACTCGCCAGTCGGTAGGCTTAATGCTGAGGACCGTGGTTCGGAGCCCACGTTAAACTTTAGGCCCAGTCCAGATACACCCATAGTTGGTAAAAGGATATTTTAAAATACATATTAAAAAAAAAAGAAAAATGAAAGCTGATATTTCGTGAATAATTATTAATGAACACAATTTGGATTTATTTACTAAAAATAATATCTAAAACAAACATATAAAGAGTTTCTGATGCTTGCATTTTGGATCCATATACACACCTGTACTTGCAGATTTTTTATATATCTGTCAATATGCCGAAAAATATTGAAGTGCTCTTTAGTTATCATACAAAATTAAAACATTCGATTGTCATGAATAAAGTGATTAACAATCTTCACGTTTTCTACCATTTTGATGATTTTTGGTCGCTGAGTTTCTTGGCTAATTTCTTTAATTATTTTACTTAATTTTCCAATCAAAAAATTGTTTGTCGCATTATTTAAGTGGCGAAAATATCTAGTAGTTATTAAAAAAATATTTTTGTACAATCCAAAGAATTCTAAATTATTGAAAAGGTCTGGTTTTTATATAATTTATTATTAGCATTTTTTAGCGTGTAACAGATTGTGGTGTCTCTCCTTTAATGTTTCATTTCTATTGATAGTCTTCTCTCCAATAACTTTTAAAAAAATTGAGAATGTACTGAAGCAATCCAAACTGCGACATATATTTTAAGTTCTTATTAAAATACGTAATAATTCTTTAAATGTATTTTAGAGTCTCCTTTTTAGTAACTAGGATTTCTCTGGACTGGACTTATGATTGGCGGGTGACCAATTTGGAGATCATCCTAGAAGACATCAGGTCTTATCAAGTTGGGCAAATTTACGACACCTCAATAGGAGGACCGTTTTATCGCTTTGACCACTTTGTCAACTAAACCGGCAAAAAACGAGATACCGACTGAAACAAGGTATAAAGAAAAAGTTTAATGTGCGGTCAATATGGTAAACAGAGACCATCTACGATTTTATTGACTGCCACAAATAAATATTGGGTATATTTATGAGTGTCTTGTAGGGTAAAATAGCGTCATTAATAATTCGAGACGAATGCAAGTTGAAAAGTAAATTGAAATCGATTCAAATCAATATAATCATATTACGCAGCTTAATTACTATACCTCATAATTTATTAAAACTAATGGTTCGGATCAACAGTTACAGCCATGATGTGCTGCAAAAAATAAAATTAAAAACTATATAATCTTTGTTTAATCCTTGTTTTGATCTTTGTGTCGAGATATTATCTTCAATCTTCAATACAGTAATACAGTTTTAGTACAATTCTAATAGAGGTTAGACAATACTAGCCGGTAGTTTTAATCATATTATAAATATTTGAAAACCAGAACATTCCCAATACTTTGTGATAGTGAAACTATTCATGATAATGTCAGTGAAACTTTGTATTGGAAAATAAACCTCTTGTTTTTACTATTTTTCCCGTATATATTTCACGTTTCTCATCTTGTAACATCTTGGTCGACCGAATGACCTAATCTCCCTGATAGATTAATACTTGGACTGTAGGTCCTTTAAGTGGGGATGCAGTCTCCTCTCGTAAACATATTCCCGCAGGAGTCCCGCAAGGTGCTTCACTAGCCCCAGCCCTATTCAACCTCTATATGGCTGCTTTCCTACTCCACAAACACTGCCACACAGCATCTTATAAAGATGATACCGCTTTTTTACAACCGGTTATAGTCCCAACGCTATTCGCGACAGACTTCAAATCCAATTGAACCAGGCGACTGCGTGGTACAAATTCTGGTGGCTGCAGATAAACCCGAGCAAAAATCTAGCTATTCTGTTCCACCGCAAGAAGGAGTTTTGCGCCTATTGCATTCAAATTGATAAAGTCCCTATCCTCCGGCTCCAGCAAGAGTCATACCTCGGTCTCCAGTTCGACTGCAGATTCCAATGGTCAGGTCAAATACAGCACGCTACTTACAAAGGCAATGACATGTACAGCTTACTATTTCCATTCCTTTGCAGAAAAAGTAAACTGCCAATACCCCAGAAGGCGACTCTGTTCAAAATGGTAGTCCGTCCAGTCGGCCTCTACGGACCATAGGTGTGGTACAGATATGTCTCTGAGAGACAACTTGAACTATTTCAAATGTTCTAATTCAAAAAGTCCGCGCGTTACTCAATGCTCCATGGGTTATGAAGAACGTCAACATTCACCTCGAATCAGACATCCCGTTTGTTACGAATAAGCTCAGCGTAAGGTTCTCCATAGGCGCCTTAGAACACGATAACGCCTTGATCCCTACCCATCGACAAACTTCGGTAGTCAACCAACTACGGCAATCCCAGTCGTAACGCAGGGTCTCTGCCGCCCGCAAAATACTTCATTAACCCGAACCCGAAGCGACATCAACAAAAGACCATTTGGTTTTAGTTTATATATAAATATAAAATTATAGTAGTACTTTATGATGATCATATTACGAAAGAAGATACCACCAATAACCGTAACACAACATAACCTTGAAATATTAGTACTTTTGTATCAAGCGCGACCGAAGTTTTACGTCAAAGATGCAGAAAGTTTCAACCAACTGAAACCATTACGGGAAATTATAATAGATTACAACTGACATATTTAATTCCAGCTTTGAAAGAAACGACCATTTTGCTTATAGGTTGGGTTGATTTATATATAGCCTAACGATATACTGCTTTCTTCCGAAACAAAAATATATTCCTTAAGTAGGTATATCCATTCCTACTTTTATTATTCATTGTTATATATTAGCTATATGTAGACCAAATATAATCCTCATTTAGGGCCCCAACTATGTATTTCATCATCGACTAATACTGCCATGTTACTGAGTTAATATTCTGTTCTTTGAAAAGTAATCCCGTAATAAAAGTTTAAATATCACAATTTTCATGAAAATATATATGATTTCACCGAAAAGAAAACATCCTTGATTTGATATATTCCACAACAGTCAATATACTGACAAAATCGTAAGAAATATAGAAAATATAGTCATTTCAGATCCCGCTTTTGATCTTAAGTTACCATTTATTTGTCAAAATGTTGAATTGAACAAACTAAATAATATCCCATCTAACATTATTTTCCAGTCTATAACACATTTTTTTTATGCCACTCCAATGCCACACAAGGACGGTTAACATCACCTATGACACCAGTATTTTTATGGTATGGATGATAGGTATCAATATCGCTATTCTCAATAACTATAACCTAACTTAACCCTCTTAATAGTTATAAAAAATTAAAACTACATATCAATGACAGGAGGGATATATGCTGCACTATATTAAAATGGCGAATAATTTCATAGTGAAACTTTGTCAAAACAAAAACGATCGTGAAATATCTGGAAATGTTTCGGAAACATATTGGAAATAAGTTTTCTAATTTTTATTGTTGACAGACCCAAGAAACGACGACATTTCCATCAGGTTTTCGTGTAATAAGGAAACTCGAAATCCCCGGCAGAAAGGGCCGTAGTAAGAGAAAATATTGAATTTTCATTACTAGGCCACCACTCCTCGAAGATTACTGCTCCTCGATTTATTCGTTTTTTTTTTGTGAAAATTTCTCCCATCGTGGTGGTAGTAAATTGAATTTCCCAGTTTCCTATCGTGCCACATTTCAAAGATAGGATTATATGAAAATTACTTTAACAGTAATTTTAAAAAATGAAGGGGCGCGATACTACGACTGGAAAAAAGCTTTTATATTTTTCAGATTTGTTTCAGTATAGGGAAAGTACCGACATTTTTACGATTTAATTATGGTCTATAAATTAATTTTAAAGGATTTACAACAGGTGGTGTTATTGTGTATTAAACCAGATCGGGAATAATTGTAACCAACTTCATATTGAAGCCTCACGGACATGCTTCACTTTTCAGTACGTTGAAAATTTCTGAATTTGCACCGAGTAAATTGCATTTGCTAGAAGTTTTACTCTTTTACTCCAATTCGAAGGAGTAGACGGCTGAAGGTCACCCAATGCGGTGTGAAGTTTATGACAAACATGCTTCATCGATTTCAATATGTGAATACTAGTTTCGACGTTTTAAAAGTGGTCATTTTGACACCGAAGACAAAGAGCGTTCTGGATAGTTAAAAATATTAGAAGACAAATATTTGAAAACATTACTCGCTGAAACAATCAATGGATTGCCTTATTGACTACAATTGATGCGTTTGAGCCTAGCACTACGCAAAAAACGGCCGGAATACGAGTAAGGATAATGTTATTCTTCATGATAACGTTCGATCACATGTTGCAAAACTGGTGAAAACCTAGGTCGAAACATTAAAATAGGAAGTTATATTTAACAACCCCCCGTTTTCTACAGACCTTGTTCTTTCTGATTACTATTTCTGTCGATATACTAGTCGTGACTTCCCTGAGAAGCGCTTCACTTCCTATGAAGATAGCAAAAATAGGTTGATTCGTGGATAGCTCCAAATATACATCGTTCTTTAGAGATGGAATCCGAAAATTCCCTGAAAGACGGGAAAAAGTAGCAGCTATCGATGAACAATGCCTTGAATAAAATCCATTGTACCGATTGTTCACAATAAATATTCACATCTAAACAAAAATTCTTCAAAACCAATTTATAGGACTATACTTAACTATATAAAATATATGTCCCAATATCTAAAATCTATTAAGTATTCGGTCTAAACTACTATTAATTTATTTTAAATGTTCTATTAACACCCATGATGTATTCTGTTTCAAATCGGCAGTCCTTCATCTTTTCTTGAAAACTGTCGATTTTACCAAGGAACTGAATCGTGAGACAATTATAAATGATTGATGAAACCTGAGAAAGATAATGAAGGAATATAAATTTAACTGAAATGAATAAGAGTGTGAAAAATATAACATCTCTTTTTTTCTTAGACTCTAGACAATTGGGCGAGGCGCTAGAACTATGTTTAAATACGGTATAGTATATTTAATAAGTCCGGTTGATTTCAATGTAAAGTGTAAAATTATTGCCTAACATCATTGCATCGATTTGGACAAGGTATGAAATGGAGAATGCACAAGTGTTTTGGTACATTCAGGGTGTTATTCTGATTAGCTGACTTATTTATAATAGCTTATCATGAAAGGTCTTGATAGTTTTTCGTTTTGAGAGTTTTCATTGTTTTCTCAAAATATTTCTTTTTTCGTATAAGCAAAACTTTCTAGAAAGTTTCCTTTCGATATCGAAGCTGACATTGATGATGGCCTTTTCCATTATCAAATTTATAAATATAATCTCTTGTTATACATTTGAAGCAAAATTTTATGATGCATTAAACTGTAAAGCAATTTTCCCCTTTTTTAATGGTCATCAACTGACACTTGCTGTTGTTGAAGACGCTATTTTCCTTGACTTGATCGTTAAAAAATAATTCGTTCAATCCAGTTAGTTGCCAGTTCTAAAACATTCTAAAACGTGTAATCAACTGTAGAATAAACACTACAAGTAATCGATTACTTTCAGCGTTGCTTTACAAATATTATAATGTAAAAATAAACCTTCTTAGTATAAATGACCGTGTCGTATCAGATCCTCTTCGTCCTTCATACAGACTGAAATTTATTAAAAGGGCAGACATAAGTAACGCCTAATTTAATAAGTAATCTATTAGAAAATATTTTGTTAAAATGCCATATTCAAGATTTATTTACATATATATTTATACGTATTTACGTGTTTGTATAAATATAATATTTAAAACTGAAAAAAAGGTTTGTAGATCAATTGAAGACGTTATAACAACTTACTATAAGAACTCTAAAATACTCGAAACTTATATAAAATAACTTGAAACTAATTTTATAGAAAATACCAGTAAATACATTTTTCATTTAATAGAAAACATCTTCGATGAGAGGATTGTAAAATGTTTCTAAAATTCCGATAAGATATTTTCCAATATTTATTGTCGGCGGACCAGAGGCAGTGCAATATTTTCAGCAAGCTTCCGAGTAATAAGGAAACTTGAAAGGCTTTGCTGAAAAATCGCTCGAAGAGAAAATATCGAATTTTCATCACTAGACCACTTCACTAAAATTACTCTGAACTTCTTTTATACAAATAAAACTTTATAAAAATAAAAATAAATAGTTCCCATACAAATTATCTTAAATATAATTAAGCTGTTTTAATGTTTAATTTAAGTGTTTTAAAGAATATTTTAAAGTTTTTTTTTAATTTAATCGCAAAATAAGTATATAAGAATAAATAACTGTAATTTGAAATATAAAATATTTCTCACTCAACTGAAATTTGTATACCAATAATCTTTTCCTCAAGTGTATATGATATACTATATACACTTTATATAGGGATATGATAAAGGATAAACTATTATGCGGGTCAAATTATTTGAAATAAAAAAAAGAACCTTTTATTATTTTCATAAAATTCTACATAATTCTGGTCGATCAGGATGTGTTACAAAAAGGTAAAAAGTTATGGTTGTGAATTGTGAGTAAATGTTAGGTAGATTGACAAATGACAGATTAGTTATTCACTTTACTGAAATTTTCTGAATAAGGGAATGATACAATGTTGACAATTTCCAAGACACGGAGATGATATTGGAAATAAATAAAGGTGTCAATTAATATACGATAACTTTAGGGAATCTTATTGTATAGAGTAAAAGTTTTTTACAATTACACACATATGTGTGTAATTGTAAAATCAGCATCATGGTTAAAATGTGCGAGGAGAGAAGTAATACTAACTGTTTTCTAGATATGGCAAATGCATTAGGGAGAATGCAGTGATTAAATCTAGTTTTATCAAGAAAGATGTATACAGGTAGTAAGATAACAAACTAAAGAGAAACACAGTGATCTCAAAATGACTTTACAAGGAAACCCTTTACCGAAGGAAATAAGAACTAAGCGTAAAAGGTAAATATGCTCTCTAATGAAAGTAAAAAATAATACTTGGATATATAATTGTTAATAAGGGGGATTAGGCCTCCAGAGGGTACTACTACATAAAAAAAACGTACCTGAAACTAAATTATAGGTGGTATGGAAAAACAATATTGTAAATATAATAAAATACAACCCTAACCTCTAAACTATTATAACTGTATAAATAATTGTAGTCTTAAGTCCTGTTATAATATATGCATCAGATGTACTGTATGTTAAAATGTTAAAATAAATTATATCTATTACAGTAGTTTTTAATTTAACAATATAATTTTTTATTTATAACAGTTTAATAATTTTATTTAGATTAGATTTAGATTGATAGGTCATGGCCAAAATGGACTAAAATTTAAAGGTGATGCGGCAACATTGCCACATCTTGACGTATCAATAATTCAGATGACGTGATTTTACTGCTATTTTAAATAGACTATAGATATATAAAAATAATAAAAAATAAAAAATATAACATAAAAACATATATAAAAAGTTTAAAATTTGATAAAAGCGAAAATTTGATTATAAATATACATCAATGATAATTTTTACTTTTATAGGCATTTCTATTCTAGGCAAATTCATTTAAAATATCGTACAGTTTTTATTTAAATATCTTATATGTAAAAACCATTGTGCTCTTTCTTTTTAAATTCAAAAATGCTTTATGAAACTATGCTAATATTGTAGAAAATGTTAGTATATTTATATTTAAAACTGGCATAAAATAATCACAGTAAAACATATATCACTACTTACTCTCCTGCCATTGTTGTCATTTCAGCTTCGGGTGGCTCTTTGCGGACTAATGTTACGCTTGAAAATGTATGTCTATTGTTTCCTTCCACGGTAATGTTCCAGGGAGATGAGTTGGTTGGAGAAACTTCAAGGAAACGTATGCCACTCTTAACTCGAGCCCTGCATCAAAAGAATAATGCTTTACGTATCGTTTTCGCCACAAATACTATACTAAAAATGTTTTGAAATGCCTTTAATTGCAAAATGGATTTAATTGTTCTCTGCCATCTTTTTTAATCGAAATGAAATTAAATGTCTCTGCTTAAATACCTTATTAGAAAATTTCTCTTTATAACACACTGTAAATAATAACTTAATAAAAATATTATAAATCTACGTTGTTCAAATTATCTGCATTAATACTATTAAATACTAAAAATGTTTTATGAAAACTAAATATTAGCATATTGATTTTATTGGATAAAAAACAAATTAAACATTTACATTAACAAAATTATGATAAATTGGTTTAGTTGTTTACTTTGGACCGGTAATTTATCACGAAGGTTATAAATAGAAGTGGAATGGATAGCTTTGTTGGTAAAACCAATAAATGATTTATGATCTGCTAAAGGAAATGGTAATCATAAACGAAATTATTAGGAGTACGTAAGTAATATTTGTATCGTTATAGAAAATTACTTATACCTGTATATTACTCTAACTTGAATTTGTGATATTAGACAAGTAATATACTAAATAAATATATCGACAAAATAATGTATTAGTATTTTAAGTAGCTTAATGTCAGTTTATTTAAGTGTGTATTCTCTTTTATGTTTAAGTATGTAGTCTAGTAATCTGAATAAAAAATGAATGTTTATGCCCTTAAGATATCCGACAGTAATTTAAATTTTGAAAAATCTTCTTAAAGGTTTAGCGTTGAATGAATGAAAAACATCGATTTTTTAAAGGTCACGACTAGAATACCATCTTAAAGCGTGTCTTAAGAATTAATATATCCGTTATATACAGCAGAACTAATTCTAAAGTAATTATAATCATGGAGAAATAGAGATTTAACTTAATAGGAAATTTTGGAGAAATGTTTCGCGACGTCCAACATGTAGATGTCGCTACTTTTAACTTATTACTTGCTTTTGCATCTAATTGGCTCACTTCGTTTCTGTGGTACGTTTGTTATTTATTATTTTGAGCGCCATTTTCAGTATGGCTGTCATAAGGAATAGTGCGTTTAGAGATTAAATTATTAGTTCAATAGTATATATAAGTCGGTAGTACAAAAAGAAAAGTAAATTATTGATCTAGGAAGTGTTGTGTATCCGGATGCACAGATAGTAAAGAAATGCAGAATCGTTTTCGTTCGAAGAAATATTTGGATGTCATTTAAAAAATGGTTGATAATGTTAAACATCCCAAACCGAATGAATTAAGTATCAAAGAAATTTATGATCGTTACATTATGTTTTGTTGTTGTAAGTTGGGGTAAGTTTATTCATATATATTCAAATATCAAATAATGATTTTTTTAATTTTAGAAATTAGTCACCTTCCAAAACAAGCTATGCAACCGTATATATAGTTTTCTTCTTGGATAAATAGTTGCAGCTCCAATAAAATAAATAGTAGCTCCTGAATGCAAATCTATTAAGAGTAGGTCAACCGATATTCAATACACGAGGAATGTTTCTGTAAAATTTTTCAAGTAAGAACAAATTTGTTGTGTGTGACACCAATGACACACCAAGTGACATCAATTTAATAACTACCTTGAGGGGTTCTTTTCATTAAAGAAAAAAAGGTTAATTATCCATATAAATATATTAGCTTAAGGCTATTTAACCATGGTAGTTTTTTTTGGATCCAGCTAATGGATTCAGGAATACACATCCTCGGTTAGTATGTTTTAGAAGTCATTTAAATTGTTTAACATAAGTTAATTTTTTTCATCTCATTGGCCTTTAGGAAATTGTGAAGAGGAAGAACATAAGGGCTCTTTAAATAATTATAATAGCGGGGGATGACTCTATAACTTAAATTCCAGATGTTCCTATATGAATAGACGAGCCAAGACAATATCTTATGCCCCAGAAAATTGTTTCATTATACTGTCAGTAGGGCTCTTTTAACCTCTTCTTTTGATTCATTTTTAAACTCTTATTTTATCCCGTGATATTGCCCGTCGATAATATAACATATTTTTGTGAAATATCTTTAAAAAATGTAAATTCAAAACCTTTTATTTTAATTGTACATACAAAATGATTTTCCATATATGATTCTAATACTTATGTCTTATTAGATATATTTATTTTTATACTATATATATATATATATATATATATATATATATATATATATATACCCCAATACCATACATTCAGGCCAAAATCCGAGAGAACATTTAAATTCGTATTAAAAGGATTACATCACGGGACGGACTTTAACACCATCAAGGTAGCACCAGCTGAAAAAGGCCACGAGGTCGTAAATATTCACAATATACGACATCACACGACAAAAAAACCTCTGCTTATGTTTTATATAGACATAAAACCTAATGGAAATAATAAGGCGGTGTATGAAATCACCAAATTGGAAAATAATATTAAATGCGAACCACCACATATAAAAAGAATGCACAAGGTGTCAAGCGCACGGGCACACAAAGACTTACTGTCGCAAATCATATAGATACGTAAAATGTGCAGGAGAACATAAGACAGGAGATTGTACTCGTAAAGTTCGCGATGAAAAAGTGAAATGTGTTAACTGTAACGGAAATCATCCAGCGAACTACAAGGGTTGCGCAATTCACAAGCAACTACAGCAGAAACTCTATCCTGCCTTAAGGGAAAAAAGGCATCAACAAAGACAATCCACTACTACCAATCTACCACTACCCACCAGAACAAGTCAACCAGACATAACTTATGCCCAAATAGTTGAAAATGGTTCAGCACAAAAACGAGAGACAATATCTCAACCTACTGAAACTAGCAGCATCTCAAGATTAGAAAATATGATGGCCAAACTAATGGATCAAATGAGTACGATACTTGGTCTACTCACAACCGTCGTAAGCAAACTTGCCTAATGCCTGAAACCAATAGCTACAAAATCGCCGTCTGGAATGCCAATGGGCTCCAACAACACGCCAGGGAACTAAAAATGTTCGTAAATGAACAAAATATTGACGTTATGATGGTTTCCGAAACACACTTTACGGATAAGAATTATCTGAAAGTTCCTAAATATAAGCTTTATCATACAAATCACCCTGATGATAAAGCACATGGAGGTACAGCCATAATAATTCGAGATGATATAAAGCATTTCGAAAAAGAAAAATTCCGCAAAGACTACCTGCAAGCCACCAGTATAACCATAGCGGAAGCCCATGGACCATTAACAATTTCTGCGATTTATTGCCCACCCAAACATAACAACAAGGCAGAACAATTTCAAGAATTCTTCAGTACGCTAGGTAATAGATTTATAGCAGGAGGAGATTATAATGCAAAACATTTAATGTGGGGTTCAAGAATAATAACCTCAAAAGGTAGAGAACTGCTCAAAGCCATAAGGATAGATAACTTACAACATATCTCTACTGGTGAACCAACATATTGGCCTTCAGACAGAAATAAAAAACCAGATACAATAGATTTCTGTATTACAAAAAATATTGATACAAAAAAGTATCAGGCAGAATCATGTTTCGACCTGTCTTCTGATTATTCACCAATAATAGTAACAATTTCTTCAAAAATTACCATCAAAGATAAACCCCCTTCTCTGTGCAATAATAGAACTAACTGGCCCTCATTTAGAGAAAACTTAGACCAAAATATCTCTCTAAACTTACCGTTACAAACTGAAATGGATATAGAAATAGCAGCAATAAATCTTACAAAAAATATACAGGAGGCAGCATATTCCGCGACTCCCAACAGTGAAACATTTCCAAGAAAAAATACACATATATCATGTACAATACAGAAAAAGTTAGCAGAAAAAAGAAAGTTACGACGAAATTGGCAACAGCAAAGGACTGAAGAGAATAAAAGAAAATTTAATAGGGCCATAAAAGAGCTGAGAGATCTAATCCAAATTGAACAAAACCAAGGCATTCAAGAATACCTAGAAAACTTGACATCAACTGAGGCTACAGACTATTCGTTGTGGAAAGCAACAAAAAAGCTTAGGAGATCCCAGCAGTATAACCCACCTATTAAAACAAGCGAAAATAATTGGGCGAGAAGCAATAAAGAGAAGGCCGACATTTTCTCAAAACACTTAAAAAATGTTTTCAAACCTTTCCAGTCTCAGCTACATAAAGATGACGAAAATAAAATTACTAGCTTTCTAGATTCGCATTTCAAATGGATTTACCGCACGAGAAATTAACGGTCAAAAAAGTTAAACATACAATAATGAGAGAGATTAATATTAAAAAAGCTCCTGGTTATGACTTAATTACTGGCAAAATTTTAAAAGAACTATCAGAAAAGGCTATAAAACTATTAACATATATATTTAATGCTATGCTACGAATTAATTACTTCCCTAGTATCTGGAAAGTAGTTAAAATATTAATGATACTTAAACCAGGAAAAATACCAGAACATGTGACCTCCTACCGACCTATAAGTTTATTACCAATAATCTCGAAAGTTTTCGAGAAATTATACATAAAAAAACTAAACTATATAATAGAAAAAAGAAAAATTATTCCAGAACATCAGTTTGGCTTTCGCAATAAGCATGGGACTATAGAACAAGTGCATAGACTTGTAAACCAAATAAACGCTGACCTAAATGCCAAAAGATATTGTTCGGCTGCTTTCCTAGACATATCTCAGGCTTTTGACAAAGTATGGCTTGCAGTATACGGGCTTGCAGGTTAAATTAAAGAAACTTCTCCCTCATCCGGACTATCAGCTACTAAAATCGTATCTCACTGACAGACATTTTATTGTAAATCAAGGCGATGAACATACCGAATTAAATCCAATATATTCAGGAGTTCCGCAAGGTAGTGTACTGGGTCCAGTACTGTATCTTCTGTATACGGCTGATCTGCCCACCACAAAAATAACTACTGTGGCAACATATGCAGACGATACAGCAATCTTAGCATCCCATGAAGATCCAGTCACAGCATCAATAAACCTACAAACCCACCTGGAGCAAATACAATTATGGTTGAAGACATGGCGCATTAAAGCCAATGAATCAAAATCCACGCATATAACGTTTACCCTACGTAGAAGAACATGTCCACCAGTAAATATCAATCATCGTCAACTCCCCCAAGCAGAGCATGTTAAATATCTTGGTATGCATTTAGATCGACGCCTAACCTGGAAGAAGCACATACTCTCTAAACGGAAACAACTAGGACTAAAATTATATCAAATGTATTGGCTCATTGGGCGCAAATCCAAGTTATCATTAGATAACAAGGTATTGCTGTATGAGTCTATACTCAAGCCCACTTGGACATATGGAATTCAACTATGGGGTACCGCTAGCAAATCTAATATATCCATCATTCAACGGTTCCAAAATAAGGTGTTGCGTGCCATTGTTGATGCTCCGTACTATATTTCAAATAAAGTGATACAACGCGATATTCCTCTAGAACCCATAACGAGTGTAATCCAACGTGTTTGTGTGAAGTACTTCGAAAGAGTGTCAGTGCATCCCAATGTACTCGCTAATCAGCTAAATATGCGACGTGATAGTGAAGTGCGTAGACTAAAACGTTTAACACCACCTGATCTGATTACTGGACATATGTAGAGTTTAGAATAAGCATTAGAATAAGACTAATTAATTAAGATAATATTTTATACAGAAGATTGCTTAATGAAGTGATTTTCTACATGCCATGTATATATAATATAAACAGAAGAAATACTTATTGCCAATAGGGCAGATTGTGGACTCACGAAGAGTAATAAATATATATATATATATATATATATATATATATATATATATATATATATGTATATATATATATTTATATTATGAAAAATATATTATATTTATATTTTTTTAGATAAATTTACATTATATATTTATTGTTATCGATTATATTTATATTTATTTACTTTTATATATATTTATATTTAATTGAATTTTACTTAATAAATTTATTTCAGAAAAAAATTTCAATGGTCAACTAAACATAACATCAAGGCTGTCACGTGCCAATTATTACTAATGAGCCGGTCAAATGTCTTCACAGTAAAATATTTTTCTTACAGGTGCCTATAATGGAGATTTAAATTAACCAATCAAATTACTTGAATGGCCAATTATGTGACCTCTGGATGTTGGGCAAAACAAAACTTTGCGCCAGAGTCCCCTATTGAGTTGCATCTCTATTAATCTATGATTATAATTAATAAAATAGGGTAGCGCATTTTCAATAATGTTGATCTTGTTGCTTGGGTGATTATTTAAAAAATATTATGTAGTTAATATTCCGCATATTTTAAGTTGATTGAAATCAATATCTTAATTAGTATAAATATGTATTTTTGAATGTTTAAGAAAATAACTACATATTATGAAAACAGCATATTATGAACAATTATAATAATGGGTTACGGGAAAAGTATTTTTCAGTATTTTCAAAGCGAATTTATTCATATAAATTTTAAACAATTGTACCATTATTATTTTTTGTCACTTTTCCGGTATAACTGCGTTTCCGTTACTGTAGAATTTCTCGCAGATCAAATGGTACTAAATGTAGGTTGGTATAAATGGTAGTAGTAAATTTTGTATGATCTAATATTAATACCTCTTTTTTGCAATTTTTTTTCTTTTTCGGTTTCTTTGTAATCATCTACTTCAATCGCATTAGTTGTTAACAGTGGCGAGGTTCATGATTTAGCGGCCCATAATAGGCAATTTCTTCTTTATTAACCTGCCATTGCAGGATTCTGGAATATTTATTTTCAAAGTGCAATAACTTTTCTGTCGTGGACCATAACAAAGTTCATGTTTACTTTTGGAACCGTTACATTGGAATGTTAATAAAGTTTTTAGATACAGAGGCGTCAAGAGCTCAAAGAATGATTTTTTTATTAATTACATCTTACATTAGATATGCTTAGTACAATTTTAATTTACAAATTAATTTACTACTACTACTCTGTCTTACTTGTATTAATACACAAATAAGATGGGATCAATACATAACTATGTATTTTCTAAATTAATATAAAACTAAATTACTTAAGCTAAAGCTAAGAATAGCCTTAACAAGTTCGGGTGGTTTGTTTCGCTGCAATCTTCTGATTTCCTGCGTGTTGTTCAGTAACTGTATTGTTTTCACGTTGCTGTGATTTAGCAACCTTTGTTTGAAGGCGAAATCTTGAATCACTTCATATATACATTTGATTTCGAGGTCATCGTGCAGCTGTTCGTTGGTTGTTCGTTATATATGTTTTAACAGTTTCTCAAATAATTTAGATAACACAGGTATCCAACTTGTTCTGCCAATTTATCAGGTTTTTTAATCATAATTACTCCAACAACCCGGAAAAAAGAATGAGTATCTATAGTTAGAGTAGTTTCGACAGAGCTGATTTATGTCTATCTCCAGCAGGCCATACCGGAAACGTTCCATAGAAAAGTAATTAGAAATCTTTTTCTGATTTATTTCTACAGGGACATACACATTTGAAGAAGTTTTTGTGTAAATTCTGTAATTATCTAATAAATCTTGAAAATAAATTAAACCTTTTCAAAGAACTTTCGATATGTTGAGTGCTGGTCTTGTGTCGATATACATATTCATCAAGAAAGCCGAAGATTACGTGAAGAAATGTACAATATCGAATATTGATCTGAGAGTGTATGTGAAAACATAGTCGCGGCTATAGTACATTATCTTTTCTCAGTAGATCTCGTATTGTGACGTTTCGCTCTTATTTGAATCTAAAAATTTAGCACAACATTTACGAGGGAAACATTCCCCTCAATAAAGATTCATATCACCCCTTATTTTGCTATCATTACAAAAAATAGTTCATATAGATAAGATTAAAATGAGTATAATAAGAAAATGAGTCATAGTCAGCATGGATAGCAATTAACTTGAACGTATTTAAATTGAAAATTCTGAAAACTGGCATCAGTGCTCCTATTATTGTCAGTAATTGCAGTTGTTGGTAGGACATTATTAGAGCAAATGAAAAAAGCTTTTACCCAAATATAAGAGCAATCTCCGTAGTTAAGTAGACACATTTTAAAAGGGGTCATTTTCGATGCAAAACAATTTTAAAATATGCAAAATGTATCTTGCCGGCCTTACGTTCTCGCCCCAGAAAGGCTCCTTCAGCTTCCTGGTAAATTATGGTGCCAGACCCGGAATTTATATTCTCATCGGCCGTAAAGCTTTATGACCGATCGTTTATTTTTTATAAAGAGGGGCTAAACCGGCGCTGTCAGCGAGGAATTATGCGTATTTTCAGCCTTAGCGTCCATTGTAACCCCACTCTTTTTAATCTCGACAAATCGTTTGTATATATTAATATTATCTTTTTAAATGTTTTTCTTCCGTAACTTAAAATACATTTGCAAAGGGTCCCAATAAAGATATCTTAAATAATATAATTTTCATCAAAATAATATAAACAATTTAAAGTATATTTATGCGTTATATTTTGTTTATAGACAGATTGTAGTAAAAGGCAAAAAGGTAACGAATATTAGAATGTTACATAAAATAATAGCTTGAAATAAACAAATTTACTGAAAGGAAAATAAAGTGGAATAAAAAAGTAAACAACGATGCAATTTTATTTAAAATGTAGATAAATAATTTATATTTTTTATAAAATAAGTCTGGTTTTTTATTCAATTTATTGTTTTTTAATATATATTTTAGGTGAAAAATATGTATAAAGTATAAAAATTATATTAATACATAAAGAATTAATGAAAATAATAACTAACTACATAATTTGACTAGATGGAACACATGGCACAAACAGAAGGAATTATGAATTTGGTAAATATTTTAAAGCGCTGACAAATATTAGGATATTGTACTATGTATGCAATAAAATATGTAACTATATGTATATTTGTAGAGCTAAGTTTTGAAAAGTCAATAGTTCATTTAATGATTATGAATACATTATTTTAATATTATTTCTGTATTGTAAAAAGTAATGTGTCTAATTATGTCAGATATTATTTTAATTATTCTATAAATATATATTACTTCATTTAATATTCCGTGTTTATGATTATGACATAAAAGTAAATAAAAATCATAAGTACTTATATTTGATGCTCTGAAGTTGTTGCAGTTCTGAAAATATTCTTATTCATGATATTTTTGATATAATGTGTAGTGATTTAATATCATTAATACTTTGTTGACTATTAAAACTGGAAATTGTATTTGATTAAATGCAATTTAAAAAATGTTAGAGAGTGTTATTTCTTGAGATAGTTTGAATATATTTAAATGTACAGATATTTGTTCCTGTAGTTAATTTTTTATATCAAATATATTTCTGATCTTAGACTGAAAATGTTTAAAAACAAGTTTTAGTAATAATAACATATCATTTTTAAGTTATTCTCTTTACTTTATTAGGAGAGAAACCCTAGTACATTTTAATGTACGACTGTTTTAACTTGAACTATTGTTTGCAAATTTGAATTTTATATTAGTAGAGGTAATATTATTTTATAAATAAAGCTAAATAATGAACACCGCTTAAAATTATGTTATTTAAAAATATTAAATGGACGATTTTTGGCATATTATTATTTTATTAAACAGTTTTTTTCCAGTTTATATCGCTTTTCTTAATGTAAATATGTTAACAAATGCTAAATTATTACATACCTTACAAAATCCTTTGAATAAACGCTTATTTTTATGGAATTATATTTCCAAATTAATTAATAGCTTCGTAAAATTAGAAACGGTATACAAACCATCCGCAAATGGCGGCAATTCGAAGCCTTTAATACTCTCAAAGCTTAGTTCTCAATGTATGCATTCATTAATGAAATTAGCCATTCAGTAGCCCAGTCTGGTATATATTTCAACAAAAGATATTAGTACAGTTTTAGGAATACTAGCATTATAATTGATTATGTAGTCTTCAAAATGATTTAAATGGATGGAAGCTTTAAATGTTACATCATCAAACTTACAAATAAGGAAATGAATAATTATATAGAATATTTATTGCTCTAAACAAAAGTATAGCGTAAACAATCTGTAAATATACTTCAACAGCCGTTTTAGGCGAATTGGACTATATTATTCAACATAATCCGATATAATCTAATATTTCATAAAAAATCAGAAATTACGTGTTTAAATAAACATAAACTTTTTTTGACGAATTCATGGGTAGGTAATTAAAAACAAAACATTGATATAGAGATCGACCTGACAAAGTCTTATCTCCAAATAAATTTATTTTTATTTCTTATCTCCAGAGTATTTTTAATTGACTTCTATGTATTTTGGCGGGCTGAAAATGAAAATAATATCGAAAAAATTCCAAGGGCATACAGGAAATGTTCGATAAAAGTAATTAGAGAGCCTACGACGTATTCTCCTAAGTATTTTCAATTGACTTCTATGTAGTAGGTCAATTGAAAAATTCCCGACCTACCATAGCAAAACACACTTTTTTGGCAAAATTAGTTTCTTTTAATCAATATAATTCCCTTCAAGGGTGATTATAGCGATCCTCCAAATTTTCGTTACCATTTTTGTAGTACGATTTGTCCTTTGCTTCAAAATAGGCCTCAGTTTCGGCGATCATCTCTTCATTCGACGAAAATTTCTTCCCAGCGAGCATTGTTTGAGATCTGATAACAGGAAATAGTCGCTGGAGACCAAATCTGGAGAATACGGTGGATGAGAAAGCAATTCGAAGCCCAATTAATGGATTTTTGCCATCGTTTTCACTGACCTCTGACACGGTGCATTGTCTTGGTGAAGCAGCACTTTGTTTTTCTTCAAACGCGGCCGTTTTTCGACGATTTCGTTCTTCAAACGGTCCAATAACGTCATGTAATAGTCGCTGTTGATGGTCCTTCCTTTTTCAAGGTAGTCAATGAAAATTATTTATTATTGCCAGCCGACTATTGCGTTTTCCCACGTTTTGGAGCGGGTTCATCGTGTGCAGTCCACTCGGATGACTGTCCAGTGGATTTCGGAGTGAAATGATGGAGCCATGTTTCATCCATTGTCACATATCGACGCAAAAACTCGGGTTTATTATGTTTGATCATCTTCAAACACTGCTCCGAATCATCAACTCGTCGTTGTTATGGTCAAAAGTGAGCTATAGCGGCACCCACTTTGCATAGAGCTTTCTCATACCCAAATATTCGTGAATGATATGATGTACACGTTCAGTTGATATCTTTAGGGTGCCTGCTATTGTATTTTGTGGATTATTTAAATGTTTTCGTCGGTAACAACCTCTTTTGGGCGTCCACTGCGTTCACCACCTTCGGTGCCCATTTCACCACGTCTAAACTTAGCATACCAATCCTTGATGGTTGATTTTCCTGGAGCAGTGTCCAGAAACTCGGCATCAATCCCAGTTTCTGCTTCAACTGTATTGTTTCTATTCGAAAGCAATATTTTATCAACACGTGAAATTCCTTTATATCCTGCACTCAAATCTGCTTCATTGAAGTAATTATCCGACAGCTGTCAAATTTATACACGCATCTTTTGAGGGTTAGAGCTAACTAAAAAACATATATATAGATTTAATTCTAGCAGCGTCATCTATGGGTCAGGCCGGGGACTTTTCAATAGACCTGTTATTTTGGCGTGCTGAACATGAAAATAATATCGAAAAATTCCAAGACGCAGGTCTACTTCACAACGGCGAATTTTATGCTTCTATTTCCGTAGGTAATTCCGTACACCCCAAAGAAAACTACAAGAACTTTGAATTGGTTTTTCGAAAATTAAAATAGGAAGAGCATAGTTGGCAGTGATTTCAGCTCAGAACACGCTGGGTTTAACAAACACCCTTCATTTTGTATCTATGGGGTAGTAGAGATCGAGCAAATCGGTGTAATAAAAAGAGTTGACTGCTGAGGGAGCTTAAAATTGGTGAAGGAACATCGACATCCACGTAAAGATCTTTTGCCACCGCTGCACATAAAGTTGGGATTGATGAAGCAACTTTTAAAATCACATCCCAAAGATGAGGATTGCTTCAAATACATAGTTTCAAAGTTGATAAGCAAAGATGAAGGTAGGTGTTTTCGTCAGACCAGATGTCAGATGGCTTATGATTAATTCCCAATTTATTACGGCCATGACCGATTTTCTAAAATAGTTGCATTACTTTTATGAGTTGATGGATACATTTTTAGGTAGTCATAAAGACCCTAACTTTAAATAAAGAAATCGTCAAAAGAATGCTGAAAGCATTTGCCTAATATGTTTAAAAGTACATTTTTTCATTCCTACCTCGACTATTTTCCGGAAAATGTGGAAGATGTAAGTGTAAGTTGAACGAAGTATACTATTTTAGTATTAAAGTGCTAAAAAAAGATACCAAAGAGTCTGTAGTATCAATACGTTATATATGTTAGATTCTTCAGAGAGACCTTCCAGATACTTCTCTTGAGTGAAAATGTACAAAGAGAGACCTTACTGGGAAAAAGAAATGGTTTCAATATGTCACTAGCCCATACTAAAAGGTAAACAAAACAAAGACAGAAACAACTTTAGAAGGGTAGATCATTTTAGAAAGGCACAGACATGCTATAGTAAAGCTTGTAATTTATTTAAATGTAACTTTGTGATTGAAGAAACCGGTTACATTATTATATTACTTAAAATAATTTAAGGTACTTTTATTAACACTCCTCTGGGCTACTGTCATAGCCAGAATATAATCTAAAAAGAGGTTTACGCTTAGCCTTACTTAATCAATCCTATCTAAATAAAGGACAGAGTTGTACTGAAAAAAATAAATTTAATCACGGGCATCATCATCATTTTAATGCTTCCAAGTATGTCTTCATTAGTCATCGCTAAGTGCTCGACTCAAGTGCAATTGATAGCGAATCCTATTGATTATTTAAATGGGTTCCTATAGCTTATAATACACCAAGATGATTCAAATACAAAGCCACGATTAGTCAATTTTGCCGTTAATATTGATGCATGATCAGGTAGTTTCTATGATTTTTTTTGCTTTGGATTATCGTAATGGATCAATTTTTCATCACCAGTAACTATACGATGCAAAAAACTTTCCGATTTTCCTGTTAAAGCAACACTTCACTCATTACCAAACAACGCCTTTCAATGTCTCTTGTATTCAATTCATACGGCACAAAAAAGTTTCTTCTGTTACTCTTAGCAATTCTGTCTATTCTTCTTGCATTCTACACAACACGTGTAATCATCATATAATGTCTTCAAATCCTCCTTGTTAACGAAACCAGTATGCATTCATTGAAATCGATAGAACATGATTGTCATAAGTTTTGTATAGCATTTGATGATCCTTAGCCACCTTTCATCAAATTGACTTGAAGTTCGCTATAAATGTGTCCGATGCGATTTAACATACTATAACATCATCTGTTTTAAATCATTTAAAATTAATATCTAGACCAACATATTAAAAATTTAAATTTAAAAATTTCAAGCCTTCGAATTGTTTGAGCAAAGCTCAGTCTCCCGGCTTTCTCAGATCATTAAATGAGTAAGTAAATTAATAACGACATATTAATGACTATTGAAATAAAATTCAGATATTTGACTTGATAAACTCATTAGTTGAATAATACTCGGTGGTAATTTGCTAAGTACATTTCATATAAAATTTATTATACTCATGTACCTCACGTCTCCGAAAACAAGAAAAATGGATCATCCCGAGAATCAGGATCGATAGTCGGCGGACCCGAAACATGCTTAAACTGTGAAAGGGACGGAATTTTTCGGCTCAATTTAGAACGTCCGATTTTTCAGTTAAGTTTCCAAACTGAAACTAATCCTGGCATGTAACGTCGGGCAACAGAAAACGCCCCATTTTAGCAGTAATATAACTTTTGAAGTTGTCGTATGAGGCTGTCAGTTTCGAAACTCTTTGAAACTTCCATGTTTTTAACGAAAATTAACTGGATTGAATTAGAAATGGAAGTAGAGATAGAAGTGGCACAGAAGTTTTAATTACTTTAAATCGTTTATACAAATAAGAGTTCTGTTCTGAATAAGAACTCTGTTCGTGTTTAAATGTTTTGTTTTATGTTATTTTTTAAATATATTTTTAATTATACACAGTTTAAGAATCCATTTCCTAAAAATAAGGTGGGTAAATACAAGTTTTTTTTAATACATTAAGTATGCTTAGTATAAATTCAATTTGTAAAACTAATTTATTACTGTTTTGTTGTACCTGTATTAATATGCAAGCATGGCGGGTGTGTAATAAATATACGATATAATAATATATAATTAAAATTAAATTTGACTACTTAGTTAAAATTAAGATTAAACATTTGTAAAATGTACAAATTCATCTGGTATTGTTCGCTTCCATCTACTGATTTCCTGCTGGATAACAATAGCTGTATTGGTTCTGAGTTTTTCTTCTCTATCATTGGATTATTAGCTGTTTATATACTTTAATGTAATTATAATATACTGATAAACCAATATCATTAATTTTAGAATAGGTGGGGAGTATTCTCTGATTTTGAGTTTGATCTGCTCTGTTTTTTGTCTAAAATAATGATTCCAGTTTAACCTACCATCAAGATGTACGTCGAGGCCTATTTTCCTTGAGGAATCCGCCACCCGTAAAGTGATATATTTTTCTTTTGTCATTTTATCGCAACGCAAAATTGACATGGACAGATTTGGAGTTATTAAGCTGTGTTTTAATAAAATCAAAGTGGCAAAATATTTTTTCTTTAATTTTTTTTGAAGGAAGAGTAAACATGAACATATAATAAATGTTATCAAATGTTCTTGTTATATTTCAGTGCAGTTTGTTTAAATTTTAAGTAGACCTCCCAGGAGATCTTATTTGTGATTATTTTTTTCTCTGTCAATAACTATACTTTATATAAATATAATAAAATGAGTTTATTGCCTTCTTTCTCTGACCTAACCCTCTCCTGGTTTCGTATGCAGAATACTCTTCCTGCTATTTGCTCATCCCTTATCTCCTGGATCATATTCAATGTGTTTGCGGTTATCGGACTTCAACCTTTTTATCTTCTCCCCATCCAACTTCCTAAATCCCCGCCTTGGACCTCCAACGCACCCTTTACCAATACCTTCTTCCGTTAATTTTCGAAGAAAAATCACACTCCTTTCCTTTCCTTTTTCATAAGAGCCAAAATACAACACCTCCTCTTCAAAAACTCTTTGCCATACATCAGGCTCTTATTCATGTTTTATAATAGGATAAATGTATCCCTGCACATAGCAGTATAGAATTCCTGATAATGAGCATACTGACGCTGTGGCAAAGTTGACTGTTTTATCATCTCTGTCTTCGAATAATATGTGCATATATACAGACACCTGATGTTCTCTGATTCATCACTAAACTGCGAATTCTCCCTCCAAACCCTCAGCAAGTAATAGTGGTGATATGATATGGGGATTCTCACAGAGAAGATCTAAGACTTTTCACCCACTGCCCATATATATAATCGTTCATTTTATGTTTACACCCACTTATTGTTTGTGATATATGGTTTGTTAGAAAATGTTCTTCGATATTAAGTAACGTTAGTCTTAAACGTTGAAATCTTCAGGTCATGTATATTTGCTCCGAGAAAAATGTATTTTACTTCATATTTTTACATTAGAATATAGTAAAAACGGCATTACACTCCTAGATAACTTGTGCTAGAAAAGAAACAAATAAAAATGTCAATATACGAGCTAGTTTTCTTTATTTGTAAGCAGCTGATAACAGTGATAAAATAAAATATCATGTTATATATTCGCTCAACTAGAGACATATTTTTTAAAACAAAAATTGCGCTGTCGTTGGCGATTTCATTGGGATCATAAATCGCCACTGGATCCACATATAAAATATTTGTCTGTTATTCTGAAAGGAAAGATTTTTGTGAGATGGTAGGTTAGATAGCTTTAAAGCGCAGTAAAAATTTAGGTCAACGAAATATTTATGAGGATCGATATTTGCTGAATAATTTGTTTTCTTAAAACTTACATGTTATGATTTTCATTTTCATCAATATTAGAAATTCCAACAAATATATTGTATAATAATTTCTGTAAAAACGAAAATATATAAAAAAATATGCCTCTTTTTTGTTTTTAATTATTTTCGCGAATTACTACATGTAGTGTTTGATATACAGTAGATATCGCGATTTACGCTATGTAGCATCGGATCATATCTAAACATGTTTATAGCGTGACTGATAGGGCTGTGAAGCGTTAGAATGAAGTGTTTCGTTTAAATTAAGATATGATTGGATATGCAGTAATGTCTACAGGGTCGAGTTAACAAACGACCACTTTTTGCGTTAAAATAAGATAATTTTCAACTAAAATAAAAAAAATTGTTTCAAACCCTACATGACTCAAAACTGTAGCAGACTGAAGAATTATGGATAAATCATAAGACTGTCTTGTTTTTGGATTGGTAGTCGTTACATAGTTATTAGAAACATTTCTTGATATACTTCAGTGGAGTTCGGGGAAACGTAAGCAGTTTGCGAGACCGCTGGCTATAAAGTTGCTAAAGGTGAATTAAAGCTGCGCAAAGGCCTCTAACTATAAACAATTAGAATTATGAAACATCCATGATTTGAAAAATACCTCCCGTCCGCTGGTTTTGGTACAAATTTAGTGCAACGAAATATTTATGAGGATCGATATTTGCTGAATAATTTGTTTTCTTAAAACTTACATGTTATGATTTTCATTTTCATCAATATTAGAAATTCCAACAAATATATTGTATAATAATTTCTGTAAAAACGAAAATATATAAAAAAATATGCCTCTTTTTTGTTTTTAATTATTTTCGCGAATTACTACATGTAGTGTTTGATATACAGTAGATATCGCGATTTACGCTATGTGGCATCGGATCATATCTAAACATGTTTATAGCGTGACTGATAGGACTGTGAAGCGTTAGAATTAAGTGCTTCATTTAAATTAAGATATGATTGGATATGCAGTAATGTCTACAGGGTCGAGTTAACAAACGACCACTTTTTGCGTTAAAATAAGATAATTTTCAACTAAAATAAAAAAAATTGTTTCAAACCCTACATGACTCAAAACTGTAGCAGACTGAAGAATTATGGATAAATCATAAGACTGTCTTGTTTTTGGATTGGTAGTCGTTACATAGTTATTAGAAACATTTCTTGATATACTTCAGTGGAGTTCGGGGAAACGTAAGCAGTTTGCGAGTCCGCTGGCTATAAAGTTGCTAAAGGTGAATTAAAGCTGCGCAAAGGCCTCTAACTATAAACAATTAGAATTATGAAACATCCATGATTTGAAAAATACCTCCCGTCCGCTGGTTTTTGGTACAAGCGTCGCAGTTCAGGATGTAAGGCCACTAAAGGCGGACTGAAGAACTAACCTAGTTTACTGGAATGTGGAGAGAAGCTTGGAGTTCAAAATGTTTGGTAGATCTGTTGGTGGAAAGCATTAGAACGGTAGCTCAGTCGTGGACTATATAAAGCCGGGGATAACAGTATTCGGGAAACCATTTGCCCATGGAAACTTTGGAAATTTGGGTAAATATTGCAGTTTCGTAGATCATTAAAGGCAAAATGGCAGCAAAAAGGCAGACTGGCGACTATTGTCGATCACACTCAAATACAACTGAACGCAGCTCAAATGGTTAATTTGTCTTTTCAGATTTTTAAAGACGAGACGACAATCAGGTACGTCCTATTGGTGTCGATTCTTCAGGAGGCAGTACCGGATATAACGTCGATTCAACAAGTCACAATTCTTTTGCATTAGTAAATTACAAATCTTTGTTTTAAATCCTACATGTTTCGTAACTTATATACGTACTAAAGTATTCTTTTTTGAAACTACTTATTACCCAAGAAGGTTTTATATATCTATAATATATTTTAAACTGTAATTTTTTTAATATTCAATACCCATTCATAATATAAAATAAATAAAATATGCTATATAAGAACACTTTCATATGTATGCTTATACTCCATAATGAAAAAATTTAGCCCAAAAAAAAATTATTAAAAATAATTCAATTTTTAAAAAAACTGTAGTATGTCGGTTGTATGAAAGTAATCCTGTCAGAACCTGAAAAGATGGAACTTAGTGTTCTAATTTTCTAATAATGATTACGCAATTTTTTTATGTATCTTAAAGTCTCCTTTTTACGAACTAGGGTTTATCTGGACTGGACCTACTGTTTAACGTGGGCTCCGAACCACACTTCATGGCATTAACCCTGCTGACTGGCGAGTGACCAACTTAGAAATCACCCCAGAAGACATCCGGTCTTACCAAGCCTAATTACTGGACTGTCTGGGATCATTTTCCTTGTCAGATTTTGCACTTCTGCCTAAAGAAAATCACAAATGTTAAACAATCACAGCATGGATTTACAGCCATTTCCCAACAGGATTTGAAGCCGCGAATATAGCAACAGCAAGAATTCGAAGGCAGTGTTTAAGGTAATATTAAAATAGAAACAATAATATTTTAAAGGCTATTTCAGATATGTTTTGAACGCTTGAAAAAAAAAACGTTCAAAATGATATTATCTTGAAAGGAGTAAAACAAATATGAAAAAAAATTAATAACCGGTTTGCGTGTTATTTGAAATCTTAGTATTTGTTTGATCCAAGTAATATTGAATTGAATTAACATAAATAATTATCATTGAAATTCGGAAATTTTTAGAAAACAAAAGTTATAGAATAATTTATTACAATAAAAATTACTTATTAAAAACATATTAAAGGCATTTCATTTTGCTAAATATAATATACATAGAGATAAAAAGTTCTCATTCATAATGATACTATATTTAGACATTTAATATCACAAAAAGGGGGAGTTAATTAAATTCTGGTATGCAATGAACTAGTTGCCTTCCAAAATTGAAAGGGTGGCTTTAAAATCGATTTCAAGAACGGCCCGGGATATTCTGTTTTCAATTATTTCACTTTTTCATTTGAATGCACCCTCCGGCTGACCCTTATGTCAATAACAAATGGTAACACAGATTTTAGGGTCCCAAAATTAAAAAAAATCTGATTCATATTCAAATATTACATAGACACTAATGAGTTTTTTAAATTTATTGTAGCTTAAGAAGAGAATATTCTGTACTAATACCAACTGCATTATATTTATTAGACGTTGGAATTAATGCGTAGCGTTATAAAAAGGATGGCGTAGGTAAAACAGCATTCTGTTATTCCTTCGATATAATTATCGCCAAGGATTAATTTTGGTATAACTTATTTGGATAAGGAATAAACAATTTATAATTAACGCAATTTTATGCCGTATTAAGTTTTACTACACGATTTTATTACGAAAAATTTGCTGAAAGTCAAAGCAATTTGTTTAGTAAAAAAAGCAAATGACAAAATGGAGAATCTTATTTTCCAGATATTGCTCCACTCAACAATCATTTGTTCTAATATATAGCACTTATAGTCAATTAAAAAGAGTAATGATACACGTGACCAATATGTGTCAGTCAAAAGTTGTAAATTCGTATACAATATTTTCCTTCTCATTTTATTCCATTTAAAAAGAGATAGAATGCTGCTAGAGCAGTTCGAACATGTAATCAAAAGAACCTGCAAAAGTTGTCCGTTTGTCAAATGTCTGCAAAATTCTTCAAAATATTATAATTACGGGTTATAAACCGGCAAACATTGTTTTAACGCTTTGTTGTAATACATTTGAAATCGCTGCGGTTTTTATTAAAAATATTTTTTGTGCGTTGTAGCTGCACTGAATATTAGTACGGACACGGTCACTAAAATATCTCAAAAGATAAAAAACAATATAACCTTAAATTCACCAAAATGAATCCGTGTTTATGCGAAACGGGTGATGAATCAAGACCAGCTTGATATTAGCTATATCAGAAATCAAATATACGAAATGTATAAAAACAGTAAGTAGTTTTTTCAATCCAAATATAATTTAATATTATTATTTCAGTGAAAATTGTTAGTCTGGAGCGTATCCATTAAAAACCAAAAGATATACAGTTATTTGAGGGATGTAGAATATCCGTTCATACATTGTTGGATTATATAGGATATAAGTGGTGTTAAGATAACCCATGTAGGGATTTGACGGAACTTCCAGAGATTGTTTTTAAAAGAATACAATTTTTATAAACATATATCAAAATCAAGGAAGAGCTATTATAATCACCTTATATATTTAAATGAGACATAAGTATTTCAGAATAGTACATTGTGTCGCTCATGGCAAGATGATAATAAATATAGTGTAACGACAACAAAACTCGAAGGAAGAAAGTAAACGTTGGAATAACTATCGATTAGGTTTTGTTAGTCATAACATTTATTAATAATTCACTGCTGACATGTAGTTCTTCATTCTGGAAACAGGAATGTTTTTATTCTTGGTGCAGAATTAGTATTTTTCTCTAAGTCCAAGGGTGACTACCATGGAGAAATGAACCATAACTTGCCTTTGCAGTAGTTTGAAAATCAGCTTTTAAAGAACTTGAAGGAATCATCAGTTATTGTTATGTACAATGCACTATATCTATCATATATATAGTACACTGGTGGCGAAAATCCCAACAAGTGCATCAACAATGGCCACAATTAAGGAATAGCTTAGAGTATATAAAATAAGTTTCGAGGAGACCATGTTAAAGAATGAACTCATATAGTTACTCGGTAAAGAAGTACTTTTTAGATATAAGCCTGCGAAAATATACATGGTAGATCAGATTACTGAATGTTATGGCCACAGAGTATTGCACGGGGTATTGCGAAGAATTGTTACAATATATTTTAAGGTCGAGAAGGATATTCAAACCAGAACTGACCGGATTTATGGAAAGAGGCATTGTCGAAAATAACACCTTCGTTTGTGTGAACTCGATCAGACACATTGAAGAAGAATGTGACAAATGGTAGAATCTTGAGCAAGTTTTTGATAGATTGGAATTAAACACCTTGGTTAATAACTTGATTAGTGTTTCTGAAAGTGGCAGTGATTGAATAATAACTTTATGAATATGGGTTTATGATTCAATGCTGGCAATTACTAAGACCCTGATGAAAGAGGAAACAACTAAAGATCAGTATACAATTGATATACTTTAACTGTAGGAAGTTGTATTATAGAGTGTGAAATCTTTATGACCATGTGTGTTATTGTTCAGAATATACATGTACATTTGGTTAAAATGTATGAGGAGAGAAATAATACTAACTGTTTTGCAGATATGGCAAATGCATTAAGGAGAATTATCAAGAAAGATGTACAGTTAGTAACAGGACAAACTAAGGAGAAATATAGTCATATCTTAATGACTTTACAGGGAAACATTGCATCATGTTTCATCATCCAGGAAACAAGAACTAAGTGTAAGACATAAATATGCTCTGTAAAGTAAAATACATTACTCTGGTATACAATTATTAATTAGGCCAATTAGGCCTTCGGGGTATACCACTACATAAAAAAGCGCCTAGAACTCTACCTATACTAGTGTGGAAAAAAAATCAATGTACATATAATAAAACAACTCTAATCTATAAATTATTGGGACTGTATAATTAATTGTAGTTTTAAATTCTTCGATAGTATATGTATTAGATGTACTATAATGTTTAAATAAATTATAAAACATAATATTTCTGTTTGATTATTTTATTTAGAATTTTGTTATATGTCAGAGCCAATATGTACTAAAACTCAGAGTTGCTGCGGCAACATTACGACGTTTTGACAGGTCACGTGTATCACTACTGTTTTGAATAGCCTATAGATTTGTTCGGGGAGAACTGGAACTCGAAATTGGTCATAAAGGTAGCAGCAAACGAACATTCGAAAAATATTTTAATATTATTTTAAATAAACTATTTTCGATAAACTATTAGAAAAAAAACTTAAAACGAAATAAAAAATATAAGTATTTAGTAGACAGACAATTTTCAAAGTTCTCCAACATCTCATGAACATTTTAATTAAACAAATGTTCGACCTATTATAAAAATTATATTTATCGTCAAGCTTTTAATTTTGTAAGCAAAAAACACAGAAAACTTTTTACCACAAAATTTGGGTGTTGTTTTTTTGTGCGTTCTTGTGGGCAGGTTTTTTTAATTTAAAAACTTTCGCTTTACTTTTTTCGTTCAATACCACCCTCGCACTAGCTTTGGGGTATAGAAAATTTAATCAAAGGTTGTTTCTATCAAATACACGTAAACTACAAAGGAAACGCACCGGTGTTCTAATGTCTAGCCGAATCCGAATTCTCTGAAGCAAAGAAATTGAATATTCCTTGATGAGCCAGTCTTCCAGAATTTGGGCCTTTTATGTTATGTCATAAATAAAGATACATTTAATTTACCACACGCTTAGTATTGGATGAATATAACGTAAATAAAAACTTTCATTGCTGAAATTTATTTTGAGTTTTTGATGAAATTGTTTTAGGGCAAAAAATATTTTTTTATTTATTATAGAAATCTAGTAAATTAACACTAATAAGCCATTTGTCTAATTTATCCCAATTTTACGATTACGATTTTAAAATTACGAAATACTTATTCTACGATAGGCACTTTGGGCTTAACATCTATGTTATTATTTTTAATGTGTTTTACTATCACACTGGACTATATCAAATGGTTTTACTCTCTTTAATCTTTTGACTAAGCTCTCATTATCTACTATCTGAGGATCGCCAACATAGATATGCTGATGGAGCCTCTGTTCATGTTTTTGCGCATAGCCCTGAATAACTTTATCGACAGTTTCTACTTTCAGGCCCTTATGCAGATTATTATTACAAATTTACCACGGAGCACCAACAATGGCCAGCAGTGTCTTATCCTGGAATTTTCGTATAATATTTTTATTACTTTCGCAGGTAGAATATTGGAGTAAATCACCGTAAGTCCATACTAGTTTGAACACTTGTTGGTTGTAAAAGCTAATTATATACTGATAGAGCTGAATAATGAATCTACCCAATAGACAGTAATTTTTCTTTGAACTTCACTTCAGTTCTTTGTTTTTGTACTTCCAGAGTTTTTTATATTTTTTCTTAACATGTGGCTTTTTTCTGACCATGATCATGCGAAAGGTCCTGTCATGCCAAGATATTTGGATGCATTTCTATGCCGAACTACTTGTTGATTCATATATACTGGGTTGTGCTCGATTCTTTATTAGTGAAGTCAGTATGCAATGATTTATTTTTATTTATTTAGATACGCCATTTTTCTGTTCAGCATTGTATTCCGACAATTACTGTTTGTAACTTTTTGGTTAATTTAGTGTTGTTATCTCTAATGGCTAGGATTGTAGTGTCATCTGCAAAGGTTGCAACAATATTTTTATTAGTAAGTCTCCATTGTACAACGGATAAAAGACTGCACTTCCCTGTGGTATATCTGCTTGTACTTTCCTCCAGTTAGAAAGGCATCTTTTCGGTCAGTTATATAAAACTAAAATTATTGAATACTGGTCAAGAGAAGTATTTTAACTTATGATCTACACCTTCATGCTAAACTTCGAAAGCTTGAAATCTAAAAATATTGCTGAACAAATTTTATTCTTCTAGTAAATATTCTATGACATTGGTGATCGCTGATATGACATAATTATTTCATTTACCTTTCACGATAGTGGTACATATTGTAGTCTGGTGAAGTAAAAGTGACAAATTGAATTTTCATCATTTCCTGTCCAATGAAGCACGATGAGTTATCACTGTATATGGTTGAGAATTTTGTAGAAGAAAAACAAATAATAAAAGAAAAATAACACATTTAACCAAATCCTTAAAAGTTGTGGTATTAACTTGATTCAATATTATAATATGATGTTTTATATTGCTTACATTGAATTTTGTTGAACGTCTATAACGATTAAAGTTATTTTTATTGTCGATAGAGCAAAAGACTGCTGTTTTTTGTTAATTTGCGACTCGAACATGCCTTTTGCAATTTACCGTTTAAAATTCGGATTGCGGTAGGGAATGTAAAAGATCGGTCAAGGCAGTTGATTAATTTCTGGACAGGATAACTGGGGAAATACGAATACCTTTCTTAATTACTATTAAGCAACTGGAGAATATTTTGCTACAAAAATGGAACAATATTCCATAGGACACTTTTTTGCGAAAAATGCAGCTATTTGAAAAGCAAATGGTGACATCTCATTAATACAAACATATTGTTTATATGTCAGGTGTATACATTATTTTGTCAATCTCCTGTAGATACATTACTACAAATAATGTATGGACAATAAAATTGGCTGATAAGCCACTTTAAATCGATTACTTAGTGTTTATCCATTAATTTAATTAATTATGTTTGTAGCAATTTATTGCGATTAAAGTATTTGGACCTACATCAAAATTAAGATTGCAGCTTGTTTCTAATTGACTAAACCTGACTAAAAAAAAATTAAGGAAAAATATGTGAAAACCATATAATTTTACGTATAATTCTCTATAACGGACATAGAAATCTGACCACGGATTAGCGAGACTCTTCAATATTGTCGTTTTGGATATACCGTGGTCAACGAAAAAAAATACACGTGATATCTCACTAGAAACCCACTTATCCTTGTGATCTTTGTGATTATTTCCTTGTCACCTCCCTTAGAGGAAACGTAGTATATTACGTTGTGGTACATGTGCATAAGAGAGAAAAAACATTATCTGAAATTTTAAGAGGTCATCTTCCATCAAAATTTCTTTATACGATACTTAATATAAAGATACTTTAAAAGTTATGCAGGTACGTACTGGCAAAGAATCGAGAACCAAATGGAACTGTTACTTAACTATATTACTTTCACACAAAAAAAAAACAAAACATATACAAAAATCCATAAGTCCATAATTCAACAAATAACTTAAAAAGTTGGAGGACATTTGGGAAAGTATATGAAGCTAACAGAGGATTATGTAAAAATAATATATTAATAAATAACATATTATTATTAAACAAACCTTGTAACCTTCGAAACCAAAGCCTCGTGAAATATAATGAGCATACACATAGTGTTACAAACTACGGAGTCTCGAGAAATAATTGCAAAACCATTTCTATATAAGACCAGCTTTCGGAAATTATATGGCGAGAGCAAAACTAAAATCGATATTTGTAGGAAGAGAAACAAACTGAAACTGTGGTCTGGGGCAACATTCCTGGACTCAATTTAGAACGTCCGATTTTTCAGTTAAGTTCGAAACTGAAACTAATCTTCGCGTGTAACGTCGGGCAAACACAAAAACTTCAATTTTCTGAGTAATATAACTTTTCAAGTAAAGAACGTCTGTTCAAACTTTTTGAGTCGTTCGCTTCATTGCCGGAGAAATTAGTTCGAGAAGCATATTATGCATGAAACCGCATGCTGCCACGTATTAAAATTAAATTTTTAAGAAATTTAGTGAGACTGCAATTTCATGGGTGTTCTTAAATTATTTAATGTGTCTATGAAGGTTTGTGCGTTTTATAACCAATAATGTTAACCTTTTGCACCACTATCCAAAATATTGCTCCTTTTTTCGGGTGATATGTGGACTCCGATTTGATAAAATTCCTCTTCTTGAATCTCATCCAATTTAAGAATCGATCCAAATTTTGATAATTTTAAAAGAACGAAACTGCCGTGTGCCATTGACCGGAATTGATGATAATCCGAAGGACCAATATTTGGAAAATACTGTGGATGTGGTACGATGTCCTATTTTAACGTTTTAAGATTAAAGTTCAAGTTCTAACCTCTTGAGCTATATGCGGATGAACGTGGTCATGTCACATGATTAATTTGTGATATCTTTCTTGATGTCGCCATTTTTTTTTAATAACCGGCTCAAATATCCAAGTTCATTTCGATAGGGTGCTTCTGTAACCGCTTCGACGTGTCCCTTTTTTTCGTCTCAAGTAACTATGTGACGCAAAAAACCGCAAAAAACGACTTTCAATGTGTCGAGGCTTTAATTCACATAGCAGCTTATGTCATCCTCTACCCATTCCATACTGCTCCAGAATGTCCTTTATCTTATACAAATCACGTGATTGGAATCTTTGAAACCCGCACGATCATCTACTAATACATTCGTCATTATATTTCTATATTATCATTCTAGTTCGTTAATAGCAAAAAAGCAATACTTCGAGCACGTAGCGATTCTATAGCTCAACACTAGTTATCTATCTACCTAATTTGCCTACTTAAAAGTATATCACTTTGGACTGTAAAACGGTGGGTTTTATTTTAGAATTCTAACGCTTGTTGAATGATTCTTATTAATATATGTATGTATGTCTTATCTCAGAATTTATAGGCCGTTTTGTTAGACAGATTATATGTACATTTTTCTGATAGCCTTTCATTTTTATACAGAAGTTGTACACACAAAAACTGGTTAAAGGTAACTATCAGAAGAGTGAATAGAACTTTTCATTTTAGCGTTATCATGAAGATTGAGCGTGCAAGAGTGTAAAATAATTTCGACATCTTTTTACTTATATAACATCAATTTTCCCTCAAGCCACTGGTAAATTATATTACTGTTGGCTTTGCAGAATTTCGAATATTCTTCACTAAATCTCACCACTGTTGATTGTTCTGACTTGAAATAGTAATATATTTTTGGAGCTACCCGTTGTTTCTATCCAGAACGTCAATTTTGTTATCTTGGTAGAATAACTTCATTTTTAAAATAATATCAAAGAAAAACACGCATAATGTTCACTAAACATTGCTTTTTAAGTATTTGCAGTTCTTACAGAAGTCTAATAAAAGAAAAATTTGCAAACTATACTTGGAAGAATCGGATATTAGTAGGGATTATTATATAAATCTTAGATATTTTAAAGAATCAAATATGTTGGCAGTTTGACCTGTTACTTCTGCCGTAGTTCTTACTTTCTTTTCCTTCATTTATCCTAACTGAATGCACCTATCCTAATGAGATTTACAATACCATTACATTTGTCAGTTGTCAATATTACGGTCACTTAATATCAAAATTTATAAAACCAAAATTCAAATAATGTTCGTATAATTGAATTCGCTACTATGATAAAAATCAACGGAGAGACGACATCTGCTTGGCAAAAATTGTCTAGGATAAATTGTTTAACGCTCGCACATATCTAATGAAGCCATCGTAATATGCCTGAAGGAGTTTTTTCGGAAAATTTTAGAGGAACAACAATGTCCCCGAGCTGTCCTGAGTAAAGACCTGTGTATACAGGTGAAGACAGAGTGAAAATCATAATAAAACAATCGTAAATTTTCCACATCTAATACATTCCTTCAAAAACTGCCGAAGTTATCTAAGTTAGCAATATTAACATAACCACTTACAAAACGTCAATATTGTTACATATTTCTATCCACAAATTATATTTAACTGCTTATACTTCCATACATATCACAAAACAAACAGCTCGTAATACAACAGGAACAATGTTTTCAATCTATTAAGACGTCAGTCTGTCAGTAGTAGTCTGTAAGAGTAATCGATACTGGAGTATATTTAATGGAAATAATGTATAATTATGAGTAAACCCAATTTCCGATCTAAGTACTCTCTTTCCTCTATAAAGAAAAAACTTAATTTCTGAAAGAAAATGAGGAAATCGCTTGTTTTTACTGAGAGGTGTCGTTCAAATACGGAGTTTAATTAAAATCGATTCGAATTTTAATAAAACAAGCAGTTGTTTTAGCTCTGGTTCCGAGTGAGAACTTTCTCATTAAAACTTTCTAAATCTATTTGGGATAGTCTTGAGGGAATACCTTTGAAATTTTAACTGAACTTTCCCGATATTTTTAGTAAAATTATGTCTTTGGATGAAAGAGTGAAAAAAAAAGAATTCCTAGTTTCCTGCGATCATAACAAAGTTAACGTAGTGCTTCTCGGCCCACTCTGAGTATAATGTAGATTTATCGCTTTTAAGAATGTGTGTAAAATTCAAATTTAAATGTTCTAATATATGAGAGTGATTTACAGAGACATAAATTTAGAGTAATTTTAATTTTAAAATTGAATATTTTTGATCTAACTTATTTAATATAAAAATATAATATATTTTTTTATTTAAAGTTTAACAAATAAAATGTAATGTGTAAGTTTAATGAGACAATTTTTATATTTCTTTATTTAGACACTATTATTACTTCTTATTGTATATAGAAGAACCTATATAGGAGAACTCATCGGTTTTACTCTCTATAGTAACAATATCCATGTATTAATTATCATAGCTGTTTGTTTTCGGTTCAATAAATCTCAAGCCATTGTACGATTTGATTATTCGCTTGTTCTTTTGAACTTGCGTCTTGCCTAACATAAGAGTGTAGTTTTTCCTTATATCGCTTTGCGATTATTTTGATTTTTAACCGACTTCGAAAACGGAGGAGGTTTTATGTTTGGCTGTATATATAATTTTTAATGTAGCTTCGCCGATTTCTCCGTCAACTGTGGGCCGATTTTCAAAATTTTGAATTTTTTGTTATTCGAAAGAGTGCACTTTCGAGGTGGTCCCATTGGAACCAAATCAAGATCTGCTGGGGGGAAGGGGAGAAATCGAGAAAAAGTTTCAAAGGCACGTACAATGTTTTCACATATTTTTTTAGCAATAATAATCAGATATTTGTGTAGAATTTTATTGCTTAACTGATATGATGGAAAATCGGAAGTCGTTCAGTGCAGAAGCCATTCAGTTTACATTTTAAGTACAAACTATAGCATTGCAAATTGTTGGAATCTGTAAGTAATCATTGCTAGTCTCCTAGTACCATCTGGGTGTATTTACGAAACTTCTTGAAACTTTGCTCTGACATTTTTGTATTTAATTTATATAAGTTTTGGTGGAACATCCCCATAACCGGATTCCATAGGTAGATATTAATATCGAATTAATCACTACATTTATAATATTTTATGTTTTCATATTCTATTCTCTTTATTTTTAATATGTTCCTTACATCGGAGATTTGCATCTAGATTCATATATAGATTTTTACTGTTGTTGCTTTATGGGTTACTATTTATAGTATTTATTACATTATTTTATGTGCAGTCAGATTATATGTATATTCTATATACACCGTTTTGTTCTGGTTTACTTATATTCTCCATGTTTGCTTCTATTTATTAATATTGTTACTAGCTTGTTTTAATACTCTGGTTGCTGTTTCGCTGTTTTCTCTAACAAGTATATTACATGTCTAAAGTAGGTTAAGAATGGACCCCAAGACACTTTTCTGTAGTACATCTGCTCTAACTTATTTTATTATAGAACATTTTTTATTGTTGCTGCATGATTCAACTTACACCTATGGATTGTCGTTTTAATCGCCTCCGGTTAAAATTTATTTATATGTGTAATTTTCTTACTTTCTAATTATTAATATGTTCCATCAAACTCAATCCAATCATTCCGCGCTATATGTGAACACTAACTGAATGCACTGATATATTATCCTCCTGATAGAGCATAAATTGTTACAATATATAAATTTGTAGATGAATATCAGTTATCGAAAATTGGAAGGTTTAATTTACTTGAAAAAATAAATTAAAAAATGATTCTATACTAACAGCTTTAAACCATATATTAATAACCAAAGACAGTTTCCTATTTCGTTGTGAATAGTATTAATTAGCACCTGTTTATGTGTAACCTACCTATAATAATATATTAAGGAAGTTTCTATATAATAAAACTGTAACATAAATTATGAAGAAAATCACGAACATATTTTTCGAAATATACGATATAATTTTGACTCTTAAATTAGGTATACACAAGAATAAACAGTTGATTAAACCAGTAAAACGTGGCTTATTATAGGAATTTCTTGGAAAAATAAAGAAGCAAGAAGCAGTATCTTTAATTTGATATGGAGGGCAGAAAATTAGGTTCGGTGAAATTACAGCATAGGAAAATTACTATTCTATTCTTGTTTCGCCGATAAAAAGTTTTGCTTGTTTTATAACTAAATTTACAGTGAAACATATCAAACATGAAAACTATTTTCTCATAAAATACATTTTTCTTTTTATGTACTTGAATTGGTTAAAAAGTTTAAAAAGATAATAAGAGGAATTTATTTATTTATATTCCTAATTAATTGTATTTTTAACATCTTTGGTGATTTATTGATGATATTTTCTAAAACGATTAAAATATATTTTCCAAAATTCAGTGTAAACAGAAGCCAATCATAAAATGCTCAACGCCCAATGTAATGTTGCTCCATCATATTCCAATTGTCAGTTTTGGTTTCAAGTGTTGATTTTGATGTTAATAACAAAGAATAGTCTGGATGTCCTTAAAGTATGAAGATAATGAATTGTTTTGTTGCAACTTATTGGGCCAAAACCCAGGCCAAACTTTCAAAGAAATTTTAGAAAGCTTAGCAGTTGATAAATCAGCTATTCCCAGATATTTACATTACTACAAATTCTATTAAAATATTTGACGTATCACAGTCATAATTAGTACTTGTATAGGCTACAGATTTTGGTTATTAAATGTTTGCGAATGTCAACTAGACAGACTGTTTCGTATTAGAGCAAACTGGTTATTTTTCCTGTCATGATTGTTTTTGGGGATATTGTTGAGAAAAACAATAAAACATAATATGAGAATTATCATTTTCAGCTGATCTAAAACATCGTGATAACAACATCATGTCAAATCGAAACCTTGTAGAAAAATTATAAGTTTAGAACAATATCGTTATTAATTAGTTTTTTTTCGATAACATGTTTATTAGATATGCTTAGTACAATCTTAATTATAAATTAATTGATGACTATATTTCATTTGTACTTAGATTAATTTACAAGTAAGACGAGTGTGAGATAAATATATCAATATGTATTCCTCAATAATTCTTAAATAGAAAACAATATATTTTTACTTTACTTTAAATATCATAGTTTGAATGCCTTTACACGACAAAATATAATTCATTACATAATTTGGGTAAGACAATACGCTTTCGGTGGAAATAAAATAACGTCCTTTGAAACCATAAAATAAATATTCCACAACCTGATATTCTCGTAAAAGCGTCTCTGAATTAATTAGTGGGACTTAATACACATAATAAACGTACGCTTAATGAGTAAATTATATGCCCTTCGACTACAATATTGTAACAGCAACAACGCCATTTAATTACAACAAAGATAGTATAATTAATTTTAACCAACGTGTAATAATAATAATACTATTAATTAAATTTTTATTTATTACATATTATCTTGAAACAGCGAGAAATATGGTATTTTAAGATTATTTATTTATCTTCATAAACAACTTTGGGGAGTCGCTTCGCGACGACCACTATCCAGGTGACGCTATAATCGCTGTTTGAACCTTTTTATTGGTTTCTTCGAATAGCTGTGCTAATATATATAAGATAGATAAGACACGTACACAGTTTATTTCCATGATGCCTTTGTTTATTTTGGAAACCATTTTCTGAATGTATGAATCTGCACATAAAGATTCTTAGAGAAAAGCCACGCAATATTTAAATAGTGTCAATTTTTAAGGAGTTAATTTAATTACAGAAATCTATTTCCAGTGGCTATCCAAATTAATATGTTGTTATAAGGCTACTTAATTAAGATAGTTGGGATTTTTTTTGAATATATTAGAATAAATGAAGTCTATTAGAATGAAAATATAGATACTTTAAGAATATAAAAAAAAGAAACTAAATGAACTATTTGTTTACATTGTCCTATGACTAACTCTGTAGAATAACAAGATGGCAACTTCATCAAGATGTTTTGAATATATCTTATTATACCATTATGTACTATACTAAGGTCCTAAAACATATCAGTAAAATTACAATATTTTTAGCAAATAAATTTTTACAAATGTAAATTTTAAACCTGTTTGTCATATAACAAATAATGGTTTTGAGGATAGAGTGTTACAAATAACGATAATTTCAATTTACGAAGAAAAGAATAGAGAAGTTGAGTTTCTCTTTGAGATTCAAATGATTCACAACAAAATACTTTCTTTATAGGGCATATAGTAGAAATTTAAAACAAACAATTATATTACTCCGTTGGTTTATTTAATTTATGTAACATCAATTTAATCTTGCAACATTTGTCACCTGCGCTAGACGTTGATTGCTATACGATGAACACATGGAGGCTAAACTAACATATTTGATGATAAACTAAATCAGATTTTAGAATCCACCAGATAATGCCTGGTGTCCAAATTTGTCAAATTGCTTTGACTTTCTCTCTTACTTATTACAGCCAATAATGCATAAGCTTTTCAGAAAGAACCACTTAGCATTTGTAAAGAAAACTTTTACCTAAAAACCTAATTATCTGATTATATGCAGTTATTTCTAATTAAGTAAAAACTTCTTATTTAAAATTAAATGTTCTAGACTATTATTGTATTTTTCATTATAATGGTAGTATCATATATAGTGAGTTTAACATCTACGTTAATTTATTTATGTTATCTGTTGGCTTATTTTTAAATAGCAGGTGTAACGGAAAGTCATTACCAGTTAACAAACAGATGTTGTTAGGCTTAAGTATGCAATGTTATGCCTTGACAGATGTCATTTTATTCTACTGATATCAACCTTTAAAGCTATTTATAGCTTTTTATATTTTGCGAAAGTAACACCATGATAGGTTTATACATCTGTAAAAATGTCAATTTTCGTGCCTGAAAACGTGTATTTGAGACACGCATTCGTTTTCTTATTTAACCAAAATCAAAAAATTGTTAGTAGAAACTTACGATGGGCTTACTAAAAATTCAAAAGTGGTGATTTCGATGTGCAAGACAAAGAACGTTATGGCAAACCAAAAAAGTTTGAAGATGCGAAACTGCAAGAGTGAAATGATTAGCGACCGAATATGAGTAACAGAAAAAATCCAAAACATGGGAATATGGGTGCCACATCAATTGAAGGACGGGCAAACGGAAAATCAAAAAATTGCCTGTGAAATGTAGTTAGAATATGGTTACCTGTTGAAAAATTAAGTTTTTTTTCGAAAAAATTGGTAATGACTTTTTGGCACATCTGGTATCTATCATTTCAATAACCAAATAATTTTATTCCTGAACCTATTTTTGTTCCTGAACAAAATTGAAAAATATTCAAGAATAATGATGTCAACTTAATATTCATAACCGAAGAAGAGATAATAATTCATTAAATAAGGTAACAAAATATATTAATAAATGTAATTATAATTAGTTTTAGTATTATCGGAGTAAGTAGTTAATAACTTATAATAACTAATAACTTATAATAACTAATAATAATAACTAATAATAAAAATAATTAATTAGTAAAATATTTAAATAATAATCCTACCTTATAACAATAGCCGTTAAGGTTTTCGCCTTCATTCTATCGATAAAAACTGGAACATGAATTCTCGACATAGGAAACAAAGATGGGTAGGGCACCAGCATTGTAAGGGCATCGGTAAGCTTAATTTCCTTGTACGCCGCTTGTGCGGGTGTCAGCGTGACCGTGCCTAATATGACAGATGGCTGCACTTGCATTTTAGGATGACAACCTTCACCCTCATCAGGCCATGGTTCCAAAACAGAATAAGCCACCTATTAATCGATATAAAGACAATAGAATAAAAACTAAGAATACTTTTGTAAAATTATACCTGAACCAATCTGGGGGGTGTTTTTTGAACTTTGCCAGGTCTGCCGTCTTTTTCAGGTAACGGTAACGGTGGCCACCAAGAAGACGGTATAGTTACTTGAGCCAGACAAACACCGTCCTCGCCATTGGGACTGCAAGCGGCATGAAGAGGCGATTTTGTTCCCATGCTGGCGTGTAATACTGTAAATTAAAAAATATATAATCAATATTATTCAAGGCAATATTCAACATCAACATCATACCAATGCAAACTCTTTGTCGGTGTCTAGCAAGAAGAATCTGTCTACGGCCTCCAGGATCAGTTCCAGTGTGGAACAAGACCCGGAGAACGGGAGAATCTCTAGGTATTTCATTCCTGACGATATGAGCGGACATATCTAAATGATGTGTAGCTTGATCTTGTAAGTCGATGGCCGGACCTAGAACAAACATTACGATATAGTATCGGTTTAATCGAGTATAAAATCGGTTTTAAAGTTGTAGATAATGCATCCTTTTAATATAAAAGAACTAATAGTTTTTTTGATATCACTATAATGTTATGTGTTTGTATTTATTTGGATTACCCGCACCTATTAGTGGAAATGCGAGTTCTCTTAAAAGAATTATTATTAATTCAATGGTTTTGACATTTTTATATATAAAATAACAGTTTTCCATTATTATTATATTGGATTGTTCAGTGTATAGAAACGTTAATCTTTAAACGTTAAACATTTGTTGTTTTGTTATTTGATTTAAATAAATCTGCTGCCGCACACTTTTCTGTCTGTTGCACACTTTTAGAAACTTATGGTGATGCTGCTTCATCATATCTCAATTGTCGGTTTTGGTTTTACCAATTTAAAAGTAGTAAATCAAATGTTTCCAGACATCTGTATGCGCGATGGGAATAGAGAGAGGTAAAAGGCGATGAGATTCAATAAAAGATTATCACATTAAAATTCCTAACATTATACACTGAAAACTTTCAACAGTTTGACGAAAGATGTAAAACATTTAGTTAACCAAATGTTATAAAAAAGCAATAAATAAACCGATATATAAAGTAAAATTATTGAATAATAATTTCGATCTGTTTTAAGAAATTCGTATAAATTCACAAGGCCTAGTAGTGCATTTTACTGCACGTCCAAACTGTTAGAAATGAATATTATTTAAATGATATGTATTGTTTTCGTAGAGTTATTCACAAGGCGTCATTATTTAAGACATTCTAGTTACAATCTTTCATTCACGTCATATTTTTGTTAAATTAGCTATTACTGTTGTATAATTATATATTATCTATTAAACAGCATAACCACAAATTCATGTACTATTCATCATGAATTTATATCAGAATATACACATGTTCTGAACATATATATCCTTTTCCTTCTGATTGTTAATACAACAACAGGCAGAAACAAAATTGTGAGAAACACTGAAAAATCGGATAAAAGCTGTGAAATAATCAATGATTAGGATATTGGTATATATGATGGAAAATTATGATATATGTAGAATAGCAGGTGATTTGCTCAATACAAAATTTAATAGTTTCTAAATCTGAATAAAAAATAAGGATTGCAAAACTGTTCAATTTCTACCGTCATATATTTGAGTATAGGTTATAGATTATATAGGTGGGGCAAATTTTCGCAGTGGCGAAAATGGAACGATTATTTTCAATACATATGCTCGTTCTTGTGGCGTATTTTTATCCATAATCAAATATGGACGTATACACAACACAGTTCGAAACTGAGATAAACGTCACATAACCAAGATGGTGCGCAATCAAAATGGTAGCGGGACTTTTGCCTCACCTTATATTTAATATTGGTGTTAAATATATATCACAACAGTGTAAAAAATCTTTGGAATAAAAACAATAAGTTCTTTAGTCTTTATATCTTGTTGCAGTAAGAGTGAATATTCAATTTTATATAAAAGTTATGCCATAATTTATTATAAGAAAATGGAACGAGATAAGTTTTTTTTAGTCTAGTCTATTTTTCATCAAAACTTTCATAGTTTTCAATTTAATTTGTTGTTTCTGTGATGACTGTACAACATTTTAAGTTAAAATGTATTAACTAATTTTCATCAAGCATATCCATTGATTCGGATCACCATCCTTCAGTTAAATCCTTATTAATATTTAGCCATTTAAATATTTTTACAGTTTTCATCTTGATATTCGCTTGGTGAAGTAAAATAAACAAATGCTAAACAAAGGAAAACACAAATATTTTAAAAAACCTCTTGAACTATATTAAAATCAATAATCAATGTTATTTTTAAAGTGATGTTGTTAAATTCAAGAGCTTAAACTTGTATCATGCATTAATGAAGTTATGTAAACTAATCGGGTAACATTAAATAAAAATGTCTAAATAATGCAGTGATGTGTTTTTACAACAGTTAAACATTAAGGAATTTCTTGAATTTCGTAAATAGTAAATAGTTATTTTGCGGGAATGTAGTTTATGAAAGCAAAATTTTGGCATATGTTATTTGTATATTATTGTATATCAATGAATATATTATACATACTAATGTTAAAATAACTTACCAGACGTATTTACAGGCATTGGATCTGGTACTACGTATCTGGCAGGTACAGTTTGTTTAGTACTGAAAGGTCCATAAGTAGCTCTTATCGAAATAGGTTGGCTGCTTTGTAATACGGTGAATCGATCTATAGACAGCGGGGTACCGCCAGAGTTTCCTCCTGGACCGCCAGAAAGTGGTATCAATGGATCAATACCGGCCAATGGATTCGTGGAAGAGCCAGAGTAGTGTTGCCTAGGTTGTTGCTTGAGAAAGAAACCGCCATCCTTATTTTCAAAGTGGACATTTACGGCTAGTATAGAATCTGAAACAAAAAATCATAATTATAAATATGTCGTATATATTGGTTGGTTTTTGTCGATACATATATTTTAGGTTTACATAAGATGGATCGGGCTTATACTATCAATTTGGATGGTTCAATCTTGTCACAAGTTGCTGTATGTGGAATAATATTCTTTTTAAAGTGAAACCAAGATTGTTTTTCTTGATTTATAATAAAAATATTTACTTTTAGATCTTTTAGATTAGAAAAAGCAATAAGTAAGTGATCTGTAAGAGTTCTTTGTTACAAAATGCAGAAATGTTGAAAACCAATATTTAAATAAGTTTTCGCTGTATTTACGTAATCGTTGAAAAATGTATTTTTAAATTACTAGTATTGTCTTTGCATGTTGTTTTTAACGAAACATGATCACCGTAATATAGGGAGCCTCAAAATTTACGCAGGATTTCAATTATGTGGAACAAATTCTTCATTGAAATATAAAATATTAAAATAGGTTTACCATGGAATAGTACATGGCAAGTGGTCACCACGGCTTTGTTGACACATACGCATACGTTCGTCTAAATTTTCAGTAAAAAAATGCACTGTGTGGATTTGAAATTTTGTATAAATGTAGCTGAATTTCGTGGATGCAGCTTTGAACTTTCTTCTTCAATAAACATATAGCTTGGACATTTTAGTTCAAATTACATTAACAAAAGAATTAAGTGGTTCCATTTCTGATTATCCAAAGAAGACAAAAGTCAGAAAATGTTTCATGAATTATCTTAATTCTTTCATTCAATATATAATTGCGAAAGATGCTATGGATTTCGTAATATAATCCAATGATGCCTTCAGCTCAAAATCCGCATCCTGCATTGACCTGTTGATGCATTCATTTTTCGACATCGTACATCACACTTCAATTTCGGCAGTTTTGATGATTTGAACGAAATACATTCCATCATTTAGATTCATCATTTGTTCATAATCCATTGAATGCACTGCTCTTTCGTAGACTGCTCAAACTCGAATTCGTCAAACTGTTCCTTTTTGTCTTACCACTACTTTGCCATAGAAATAGAATGTATTTCAATGTGTGCCTTAAATAAAATTATATCAACAGAAAACGTAAGATGAATAACAGAAAATGTCAGCTTGGTATCACGGGCATATTTTAAAACAGCCATTGTTTGTCTTTCGCTCTTGCGCTCACTATCTAAGGGCAACCAGTTTTAAATATCTCAATTGATTTGGAACCAGCTAATTTGGAAAATAAATCTAAAAATATTTCCTGTTGGTTCAAAAACAATTCATATTGTTGCATTTGTCGCTGCAGGCACTTTCAGTGTAGCAGTCTCAGCTTTGTTGTTTTCATGCATGGTATAGATTTTAAATTTAGCCGAACTAGCCGCGAGTATACTCAAAAAAGGGGATGAGAGCGACATACTTATAGGTGAAAATACAAATGCTTCGCTGAAACTCGAAAAGCAAGAATTCGTCAGGATGCTCTGGATATTGCCCTTACAGCAGGTTCTCTACTACCATACCTTCTAACACCAGAATCCATTGCTCTATGTACGTTTTTTAAAAATAATCTGCATGTCATTTCAAGTTTTCAAATTTTGCACATTTCTCCAAAATAACATTGTCTAGTACTTGAATGAAGGATTTATCCCAACCACTTTTACAGTGCAATGCGTGGTGAATATTCAAAAACAAAAAAAGTGTTCTTGTTAACAAGGCTGTTACCAAAAATCCGATTTTTTTTTGAAGTACGTGTTTTTTACATCAACTAATAGAAAATATTTAGTTGGAACAATTTAATTTCAGATAAACTAGTCACGACTTATCCTGACAACGCCTAAAGAACCTTGTCTAACAGGTCAATGGCTGAATTTTAAAACAGTATTTGTTGCTGTGTATTTTTAATTTAATAAATCGTTCGAAATATATTTTTCATTGTATGTACTTAAAAAAAGTAAAAATATATTTTTTTGACGATCCACCTAACCCCTTAATAAAACACCTACTAACTATCTATTAACTTATGAATTTAGCACCCATGGGGCTTGGTATGACCAAGTAAGGTGAGAGACGCCACCAGGACCCGAGTTCCCTTTCTCTACTGTGGTATCGTGGCTTGGGGATTGCATAAGGGTTAATGACGCCTAGTGTCATGATAAAATTAAAAGAGCGATGACCAGTCTAAGATTTATCCCATTCGTTTCTTATTTCATAAATAACGAGGTGCAACGTCGTTGGGCCCAGGTGGCCAACCACAGTAGGCTCTTTGAGGTTAAAGCTGATTTTTTCTCCTTTCTTCGCGTTCCTTCCCTTTACCACCATGTCGTAGCTTTGAATCGACTGAGATTGAGCCACTATCGTTTCTCGTACGGTCACTTGATGACTTGGAGCCCGCCTGCTCACTGTGAGTTTTGTCGCCGTGTGCTTATTAGAGTCCTTAAACCTAAGTATGAGCTGCAAAATTTTAGAAATGCCTTAACAGGAGATAATGCAGACTGCTCGGATTTCTACGAGAAATCAATTTTCTCCATAGAATCTAGCCTTAAGTTTAGTGATACTGACCAAATAACTATTATCACTTCGTTATGGTTGTGTCCTGTATTTGTGTTCAATTTTAAATTGTATATACACTATTCATACTTATACTACCCTCTGTTCTGTTATTAATTTTATTTTATTTATTCATTTATTATTTTACATATACACTTTGTATCTGTTCCCGTCCCCTTTATATCAACACCGTACTATTGTATAGTCGCCAAATGACGACACCCGTCAAAGCGACAAAAAAACTACTAATAAAATGACATAAAATCGAATTTCATTAACTGTATATCAATATATTACATGAAACAAAAGACAGTTTCTTTTATAAGAAAATATATAGACAATATTTTATATCAAAATAGCGGTATAAGAAAATTGTTTTCCAGTCTTGCCCCATTCTGTAGCTAGTAGCAATTTATAACTTCACATAAAACTATTTACGAGATAGTTCTTCAAAAATAACGTCAATATTACATCATAATACCTAATTTAGAAGTTAGATGGGGGGACGTAAGTTTTAATATCACCCATTTTATGGCAGATGGAGAACAAAATAAATTCCGTAACATGTTAATTTAAACTGAATTTCGACGATAAATTACGGCGAAGCTTTCCGCGCCGCATCGGAATAAGTAGAAAAGTTTTCAGTATGCAAGGGAGTACGTCCGTCTCCGGGATGCATCCCAGGTAAGTTGCCTATAAAGGAAGAATTATTCGGATGGGTTTGAAGACATAAAGGAGGATAATAACAACTGATATGTGTGACGGGGCACGGAGATGAAATGGAACTTTCGAAGGCGCGATAAAATACCGAATGAGGTCGTGATTAATGGTCGCGACTAAATTTCGAGTCAAGAAGATTTTGCATTTATGCTATTACATCTTTAAGACCGCTTTATATCTGAGACGAAGAACTTGAAATATTACATATTAGTGTCGTTTAATCGGGCATATAATAAAATGGAGAGCGCTCATTAACATTTTAATGTGTGTATAAAATGGGAATTACACGGAATAGAAATGTTTATGAAGTTTGAACTCAAATAAGTTGTAGTTTATTTGTTTGTAAATTAATCTTTAGTTATATATCAAGATACTAACAGACCTGACATACGATAACCAGTTCAAATGTTTTAAATCCAAAAATTTCAATTATTTATACTGTAGCGACCTTGAGGCATGTCGAATTTTACATCGTAGAATAACGGTCTACAAAATACCCAGAAATATAATCCCAGATGCTGAACACGGGTGGGGTGCCAGCAGCGCCAACTAGAACCCGATAACGAATAGCTGGCGGCAACCCCGAGACGTTTATATAGGATGTTATTGAAGGGTAATTCGATTCATTCAGTACTCGACTAGCTTTTGGTTTAGATGTGCCACCATCGACTGCCCAAGCCTCGTCAACAGGTAACACCGCTGCCATCCGTTTTATCATTTGTCGTGAATGGAGCGTACGTGCAACATGGTGTATTTTACGTGGTCGTTATATTTTTTGTTTCAAAATTTTAAATATTTTTAATTCGATTCGTTTTCGATTTTACCTTCAAGATTCCTTTTCATTTTATTTTATTCATTTCATTATTTCCAATTCATTTTATTCTTATTCATTTCATTATTTCCAATTCATTTTTTAAAATTTTTTGTCAAAATTTTCTTTCACAATCTTTTAAACTCATAGATATTTTTACATCACTGCTTAATCATCAGCGTCTCGGCCAAACATTTCTTTCGGCGCTATGTTTAAATCATAATGTCTTCCTTCGCTCGCCGTCTCCGTCATAATGACAGACATTTTGATTTGAAAGGCTTTGGACAGCTTCGATCGAACACCGTCGTTATTTGTTTTTCTGAATTACCGTAACGTATGTGACTACAAATTACAGATCAGCTCCAGAAGCTAGGTACCGATTGCAGTCACCGTAGACTCGTCATGTCTTCGCCGAGGTACCAGAATTGCTAATGTCTCGTCGTCGAAGAAAATAAGCTACCACGTCGTTGAACAATCGATTCTCCCACAGCGTCGATTACGGAAGCCCTGTCCGAAAAATAGCTTGTTCTCAACGTCGTCGATGGACCACATTCAAGTGCCAAAGCGACGATGAAGCAACGGGATCTGTACGACCGGAAGATAACAGCCGTACCAACCACAACCGTTTCGAATTATCATATTTTTCAAAGCCCTTTTCATGCAGCACATTTTGTTTGGTATATAATTTTTTTTGTATTTGATATTCTTTCATACATTTTTGTATTTTTGTTGCTTGGAGTAGTTGTATGTAAAATTCTGGCAGAGGAGTATTGTAGCGACCTTGAGGCATGTCGAATTTTACATCGTAGAATAACGGTCTACAAAATACTCAGAAATATAATCCCAGATGTTGAACATGGGCGGGGTGCCAGCAGCGCCAACTAGAACCCGATAACGAATAGCTGGCAGCAACCCCGAGACATTTATCTGGGATGTTATTGAAGGGTATTTCGATTCATTCAGTACTCGACTAGCGTTTGGTTTAGACGTGCCACCATCGACTGCCCAAACCTCGTCAACAGGTAACTCCGCTGCTATCCGTTTTATCATTTGTATTTGTCACATTTTTTTATATAGCCAATAAATAACGGTCAAACCACGGTAATGTAAACACCACTGTTTCATTTCGTTTTACCTCCATCCACCGAGCCACATCATTTACCCTAGAATACCAATTTGGTGGAAACATATATAACAAAATCATTCAAAATATCTGACGCTGACATAGCAATTGTTATTGTCATATTTTCGTCCAATCAAATTGAAAAATATGTATGTGGCAAACCTTGTTTTTTTCATTCATGAGAATATAGCTATCAGCATACTTACAGAATAAGAACATTTTAATTTCATCGCAGTTTGGATTAACAATGATAAATATGATGAACAGATCATTTCCATCCTATCCTCGTACAAACGTCATGGCGCTTTGAATATCTTTTTGCACACGATACGTACTACTATTATATGATTATGGAATATTATAAATGAATTATAATATATGCGATACCGATGTTGTAGATATCAGTTGTTCTATCTACGTTACTGATGATAGCAAAGAAATTACCTAATTAATTAATTGAATTAATAAAAACAAAATAATGTATACATTGTACGTGTCACTAGTTTTACAATTTACAATTCTAATACAATTTATTATTCCTTATTATTTTCTAGATTCTCTAGACCTGCTTCGAATACATCGTTTTGTCGCGATTGAGGATATTAAAACCGAACCAAACAAAGCTATTCGTAATGTTCATATACTAATTTATCATATTCAGTCATGAATTTATTAACACTGCTATATTTTCCTTTAAATACATATCACTGTACTAAATAAGATTAAATGAGTTGATTCGAGTCTACCTCCTCCAGTCTTAACCAATAGTTGTAAAGCTTCGGTATTAACAGAACACTGAAGCTTCTTTTCATATCTCTTTGTAATAGCTTTGATTTCCCGAATCATGGTTGGTGCTGTAGTACCAGTCAGTGTACATAATAATTCCTAGAATATGTGACTGCATCTATCTTACAATATCTTGAATTTCATTTATATTGCTTTTTGCAGAACATTCCCAGTAGTGGATTCCATAGATATTAAAACTTCCTTGTGCAATAGTAAATTATTATGTACGTAATACTGAGATATATTTCTGATTCTAATTTTCGAATGTCTTACATTATATTTAATATTGAGTTCTTTTCTTTCTGATATGTTCGAAATGCTGGGTTAAAATCAAGCATTCTGCAAATTACTTGTGTTTTGTCAAATTGGCCAATTGATATATTTAGTGTGGGAAATTAACTTCTATAAAGTTTTCATACTTTCCTTAGAGATTCGAAGACGACAATACTGTTATCAGAACAATAATGTTGCTTTTCTGAACACTCATTTTACTTAGAAATTCTAACACTGCTATAATATAAAATTCCAAACTACGAGATAATTGAGATCGATCAATTTCAACGAAAACGTTTGGTGAAAAACTGCGAAAAATAGTTGGGAAAAAATAGCATTTCTCCGAACATTATTAATTATATAACATGAGATAATAAAATTCCGTAAAATTATATTAGCAAATTAATATTTATAATCAGTTAATCCCTGTTTTATAAAAACCCTCAATAGACGTATAAAATAAAATTATTTTAAATCTTTGCAATATGATTTTTTATTTATTAGTTCCTAGATATTCTGAAGCATATTATATAAAATATATTACATAAAATGTATAAGATTTTAACAATTAATCAATTACAAAGTAATAAAGAAACAAATTACGTTTTTTTAAAAGCCCAGAAATTTAAAATGGAACAAAACACGAAAATTATGTATATTTTATATAGTTAATTAGAATATTATTAGAGAAAAGATTGGTATGCAAGTTGATTCAATTTAAGAATGAATAATGCTTCACCATTGACTGTAACGTTCTGGTAGGCTCTCTGTTTCTATACTTCGGAAACAATAATATTTATAGCAACTCAAAACTACTTACATTTTGAAAGTAGAACCTTTTAACTATATTTCAATCAGTTTCCTAATAATATATAAAATATATTGACTGTAGCCTCTATAACAGAAAATGTGAACTCCAATATATCAAGTAAACCCATTAAAGGTACTTATGACACACAGCAGTAACCGTAAAAGCGTATGCGGTTCAGCCACTGTTTTATTTTGAAAATTTCCATGCAGCTTTTAAGGATAGTGAACGGAGCGAAGCATAACCGTTATCAAGATTACATTATACACATTTTCGTAACAGGAATCGATGAAAACATTAGACAAGATGATTTTTTTATACTCATAAAGATTTTAACTAATTTTCAAAATATTGACAATTAGAAATAAGAGTAGAAAGTAATGTAAATAAATACATAACTTAAATATTTTTGTATAATTTTATAATTATATACTATACATATTTATGTCTGACTAATAATATATAAAGTGTCTGTGTCTCAGATTCCGTGTAAAAATTCGTCATATTTTTTCTTCTTTTCTACGGAATTCCCCTGATACCAACATTTCAGGTTTACCCTCAAGTCTTTGTCATTCCCTCATTTATTTACTAGCATCTCTTGACCTGTGTTGTTTCTTCTATACGCTGCAATGTAATAAGTTGCCTCATCAACTCAGTTGTCTCTTTTCCATATAGTATTTCTAATGGTTCTATATTGATATTTTCTTATTTCCTTGTTTCTCATCCTATTCATCTGTGTTACTCTTCTCACTGTTCTAAGATACGCCATTTCTACTGCTCGGATTTTTTAAAATCTTTATTTGTCACTACCATTTCTCATAGTCTAGAATGTTACAACTGATACACCATGCGTTTTGTTCGATGGGTGCCAGTCCCATCTGTCATCTATTTTATATTTAGTGGTCGATCTTGTGGGTTTTTTTCTTAAGTATATTTTGTAGGTCGATAGGTTTGGCAAGGCAAATGAAATATCATGTACTGTGTGTATATCGCACATTGCTTTCAAAAGTAGTGGATATGTAGAGGACGATATGTAGTAGAAGGTTACTTTTTACATGTACTTCAGCTGGAATTCTTCACAATTATTCTCCATGGGGATCTATCACCGGAAACTTCAGCCAAAATAGGTTTAACTAATGAGAGTGCTTGGACTATGGCCAAAGACATGGCCAGAGGCTCCACCAGCACATCATTATTGAGGTTCGCCACCTCCAAGACAATGGTGGCTTAGCTAAATGATTAGAAAGAATTGGTGCACTTTAAGAATAGTGACATATTTGTTAAACCCAAAGTGTCTTGTGAAATAAGTATTTTGTAATTTTAAAACCGTAGCAAATTAGGATAAAACCTAATAGTTTATTAGTTATTGTAAAACTATTGAGTTTTATCTCTTACTGTAACCTCATATTCGCACCCAAAATAGCCTTATGATTGACTGGATAAACCAATCTCCTTGATTTTAGGCCAAGTTCAGAGTATCTTCCAACTAACCAGTACATTGACTTTGAGTCTAATCTGCTCTGCTTTTTGTCGAACATGATATTTCCAGTTTAATCTACTATCGAGATATAATTGGAGATATTTATATGATTCTGCTTGAGGAATCAGACTTCCGTCAAATGATATAATTGGATTTTTGTAATTTCGCCGTAAAGCAAAATTAACATGGACAGATTTGGAGATATTAAGGTGTATTTTCCAGTCTCTAGTCCATTTGTAGATCTAGTTGACCGCTACTTTTTCTACAGCCTTAGATAGAGATGCATATTTTGGCATGATAACTATAACGTCGGCAAATGTTCCAAGTACTGTTTCTTTTGGTGTTGGGATATCAGCAGTGTAGGGCAGATATAGAAGTATAGCCGAAATAGCTTTAAGTGTTCTAAATTTTCTTTCAAAAAGATATGATTCCGGCAGTCGACAATAATTCCTCGGTAGCAATTTTCTCCTTTTTAAAATTAATCCCAAATTCCATACCCGGTCAAAAAAGCTTACGAGTCGTCCAGGAATATTGCAGGGTTGTATTTGTTTTCTTCTAATGCCTTTCCAACAACCGCTGTTACTCTGTGTACTTGGTCGATTGTCGAGTTATGATTTTGAAATCCAAACTGGAAATCTGGAATTTCTATAAATGGTTTAATACGTTTTAGCAGCGAAATAGGCCTGTAAGATCCAATGTATTCTGCCGATTTGTCAGTGTCATAGTGTAAATGTTAAATTCTAATACCTATGATAAGGTTCAATATGTTAAGGTCTACTGTAAATGGTACTACTGTAAATATAATTAAAATGTAATATATCCAACTAATAATAAAGATGATAATAACTCAAAGGGTTAATTAGACGAATATATTTCATACTATTATGTTAGGAAAGAAAAGGCCTCTACATAACAAAACAAGGAATGCATTTAGAATAGCTCTCCTTTGTCTAAACAACGAGACGAATCTAATCACCGATTCTATCCCGTCTGAATAATTTTGTTTTCGTAATTACTTCGCATTTCGCCTCCGATATTTCACTCGTTCATTATCCGGTAACTATCCGACTACGTTATCGCACTATTCCAGCTGTTTTAAAACCAGAGCCCGTCCTAAATCCTAATTAGGCTTCATCCGAAACGTCCCACATCCTACATCCACCCGTATGCCATTAGGGCATCGTCAGATTTCCAACTTTATTCGTCAAACACGGCTTTCCTTTTAACGGGTGCCTCCTAAACTATGCGTAATACTATACGGACCGATCCAGTTAACCGACTTCACTAGACTGAAGATTTTCTTATCGACAATTTACATAAATACGATATAATTACTAACTCTATCATGTTGAAAACGCAATACGATTGCAGCCAAGAAAATTATGATTGATGTATATATTAAGCAGGCGTTACATTTTGTTTCTATGTGAATTTTTGATTTTGTGAAACGTAAGCATGTGAATATTGAATATGAATAATGTTGATTTTTAGATACCACTGAAATAATTATGGCATGAAAGCTGCAAATTAATTTTTACTAAGTTAATAATTGAGTAAAATACATGAACTCAAACATACTCAAAAAGGTCACAAGAAGGCAAACCGAGAAGAGCAGGTGAGACCGATCGCAGTTGTATAGATAAGATTCTATCTTGGACTACTACAGTAGTTCTCACTTTGCCTAGCTTTTAAAGTTGAACATGTTTATCTAAAAAATTTTAAACTTCTTCCAACTTCTTACGATGGTCCGATTAATTATATACGAATGCGAATATGATCTTACAAATGTCTTAACTGATCTCTTAATAGTAGGTAGATGGCAAACTGCTACTTCAAAATCTCAACAGAATTCAGTTAGAGCAAGTGCAGGGTCAGTAACACAGGGGAAGAATGCGTTTACCGATGAAGTAATAAACCGAACTGGCCAAGCTGTGGGAGCTTTTGTTTCCCTAAGAGCGTAAGAGGAATAGAGCAAATAATATAATCGCAACTAAAATACTCCTCTTTCGAACTCTTAAACTGCCAATCTTTCTATATGGCTACGAAACTTGAACACTGTTACAGTCTGACGTCTGCAAGCTTGAGGTATTTCATATGTGATGCTTAAGGCATATTCTACATGTTTATTTCTGAGACAGTATTATAAATGAAATAATTCGCTTAAAGTGCGACAAATAGTCACAGCTGAGGAATACATTTAGATATGCAAATTATAATGGTTAGGGCATATCTATCGAATGAGAGATGAATCCTTACTACTTTTGGACCCTTGAATGGACGGCGCAACGAACAGTTCCGAAAACAAAAACATGGATCAAGACCACAAAAAGCAATTTGAAAATGCTGACTACCATGATCTGAAGTCAAAACAGCTGCGTCCTTACGCCAGCTGTGGCGAGATGTTATGAATCATATATATTATCACCGGCTGTAGATTGATGATGAACTGTAATTATTATTACGATTGTACTAGTTATCTTATTATGTAGTTATGTTCATAATAAACGATTTCTTTTGGCGTACATTATATATGATTTTAGCGGGATAGTTTTTTGTGATGACATTCACGATGATTCAAGATTCACATGTCTACATGAATGACTTTACATGACCCTAGTTTTTTATTGGGAAGTTGTAGATAGGTCAATAAGCCTCAATGTTATAATAGTAAGATATTATTTAATATATAAACGAGAGCCGGAGAAATAATTTTGAGAATACCAAAATAATATCAACTAACGTAAAGGCTATAAGACCAACCCTATTTTACGCTAGCTTTACGCGAACACTATGTAGCGACTTTGAGGCATCTCGAATTTTACATCGTAGAGTAACGGTCAACAAAGTACCCAGAAATATAATACCAGATGTTGAACACGGGCGGGGTGCCAGCAACGACAACTAGAACACGATAACGAATAGCTGGCAACCCTGAAACATTTATCTGGGATGTTATTGAAGGGTATTTTGATCATTCAGTAACCGACCATCGTTTGGTTTAGACGTGCTACCATCGACTGCCCAAGTCTTGTCTCCAGGTAACACCGCTGCCATCCGTTTTATCTATTTTGTATATTCTACATTTTTATATTGCCAATAAATAACGGTCACATAATGTAAACACCACTATTTCATTTGGTTTTACCTTCTTTCACCGAACCATATCAATTTACCCTAAAACTATGGTTTATTAAATATTTAAAACATGAAACATATTTACGCACACACAATAATCATGAAAGAGCAGGGTCTTCTTAATCGGTCAATATTTGTTAAATTGGACAACCTGATTAGGAGGGCCATCAAGTTTAGTTTCAGTCAATAAATGTTGCAAAAATCCGGAAGCCAATACTTCATGTCTCTAATCTGTAATGTATCTATGATATAACACTAATACATTGTCGATTTCTCAAAACTGCTAGTTCTGTCACTAATACAGCCTAAATTTCTCAAAGATTCGCCATTATTAATGTTAATTTAGCTAAATCTAACTAACAAATATAGCATCGAATTTCAAAAAAGAATATCTTGCTATTTATAGTTTTATCGAGCATATTTAAAATAGACTATTCGCATATCAAATTTAAGCAAAAATGTAATAAGTTTCAAATATTTCTTATTCGAAACTGCTCAATTGGATAGAAAAACTCGCAGAACTATCAATTGTATTAAATGAAAATGTGCCTTGACACATCCGATAAGTAGAATTACGCGCTTACTTTTATACGACAGTTCGCAATAATTGCTTAACAACAAGAAATACTACTACTTTAGCTTGTATGTAACATTTTATCGTAATTGATAATACCGCTGTTAATCCCACCGAAGAAAGTCCATGAAAAAAATTAATGGAGCGTATAAAAGGGTAATAACCGAGAAAAAGTTCGAAGTAATTTTGCAGTCGCAGCTACAAATAAAACAACTTCTCGACCAATCCCGCTTTGGTAAATCACCAATCCTCCTCGAATCGCCGATTCCGAACCCACCCCCCAGATCGCCGAGAATTAATTAAGCAAATGACCCGGAAACGACTTGAAATTGAAAAGATCGAAATCGAGCCCGTCGACAGCTTCGCAAACGGTCCGCTGACTCGGCAGCCTCAACTCAAATTAAATCAGCGTTATTCAATAATTCGGGCGATTCGATGCCGGCCGAATTATCGGTCCTGTCAGGTGGCTTCCGCCCATCCGATCTTAATGGGAAACCTTTACAGGCCCCGGTTTGACAAGAGAAATTGTATCCAGACAATGCGACCTGTAACGTTAGGTGATTTATGATTGACATTAATGATATTGATTGATAGTTCCCTGCATTTTGAAGCCGATCAACATATCTTAATATATAGAAAAACATAAACGAGTAGTATCTACATATTAATCGGATTAGCGAAAATTTTGCTTCCCTTTTTAACGAAAAATCTATTTTCTATCTATTCTATTTTCATTGGACATGATAGACCCTCTAAATATTATACGGAAGATTATTGTCGTTTCTGTTGTTGAAACCTGGCAGCACTCTATATATATATATATATATATATATATATATATATATATATATATATATATATATATATTTATATATATATTTTATTTCATTTATTTAATTTTTTCTTAATCTTAGGGACGTTGACCGCCGAGAAAAATATCGATTTTGATATTTAACATACAGTTTAATTGAAAAGTCCCCGGCCTGACACATAGACGGCGCTACTAGAATTAAATCCATATGTTCTTTAGTTAACCCTAACCCCCAAAATACGCTTGTATAAATATGATAGCTGTCGGATCATTAGTTTGTGAATTAGAGCATTTTGAGTGAAGCAACTTCTGTTATTGTGAAAAAAATTGAGGAAAAGAAATTTTGCGCGTTGATAAAATATTGCATTTTGAAGGGAAAAATACAGTTGAAGCAAAAATTTGCCTTGATGCCGAGTTTCCGGACACTGCACCAGAAAAATCAACCATCAAGGATTGATATGCTAAGTTTAGATATGGTGAAATGAACACCGAAGACGGTGAACGAAATGGACGCCCAAAAAAAGGTTGTTACCGATGAAAACATTAAATAAATCCACAAAATGATTTTGAACGACCCAAAGATATCAACTGAACGTGTACATCATATCATTCACGAATATTTGGCTATGAGAAAGCTCTGTACAAAGTGGGTGCCGCGCGAGCTCACTTTTGACCAAAAATAACAACGGGTTGATGATTTGGAGCAGTGTTTGAAGATGATCAAGCGTAATAAACCCGACTTTTTAAACCCGAGCCCGAAACATGGCTGCATCATTTCACTCCAAAGTCCAGTCGACAGTCATCCGAGTGGACTGCACACGATGAACCCGCTCCAAAGCGTGGACCATCAACAGCGACTATTAGGTAGCGTTATTTGACCGTTTGAAGGACGAAATCGCCGAAAAACGGCCGCATTTAAAGAAAAAGAAAGTGCTTCTTCACCAAGATAATGCACCGTGTTAAAAGTCAGTGAAAACGATGGCAAAAATACATAAACTGGGCTTCGAGTTGCTTCCTCATCAACCGTATTCTCCAGATCTGGTCTCCAGCTACTATATTCCGTTCTCAGATCTCAAAAGAATGCTCGTTGGGAAGAAATTTTCGTCGAATGAAAAGGTGATCGCCGAAACTGAGGCCTATTTTGAAGCAAAGGACAAATCGTTCTACAAAAATGGTATAGAAAAGTTGAAGAGTCGCTATAATCAGTGTATCACCCTTGAAGGGAATTATATTGAATTAAAAAAAAAGTTTTGCCAAAAAAATATGTTTTACTATGGAAGGTCGGAGACTTTTCAGTTGACCTGTTACCATGTATCAGTCAAAATATATCGATATATCGATATTTCTCCAATCGTTCCTGCTTCCCTAAAACTAACAAATAATTATGCGAAATAATGCAAATAAGGATTGTTGTGCCTTTTCGACTGTTTAATTAGATTTTTAAGATAATTCATTATTAAATTGTTATTGTGGTTTGCTTACCAAATTGATAGTACAAGATTGATTGTTGCTCGATAATTGAAAACCATATAATACGTTACTTAACACTATCGGATCAGCATGTGACTTACTATGTAACTGAGGTATCCCTAAAAGCGTTAATAGTATTAACAAACTCAAATGCTGCATATGTATTTCGTTATTCAACTGACGAAAGTGACATGTCTGTATCATGACAGAGCAAAATTAAGTGACCTATTTGTATGACATAAATCAATAAACATCAGAGATTGAGTGAGAGGAACATTTGCCACATATATAACAACTACATTTAATAAAATTATTTAACAAAAACAATAAATATATAGGTTGTAATAAGAATAAATTGTTATTATATAAAGAAAATGCAGTAACATACATTCAAACAAGCAACTCACTCATTTCAGATCGTTTTTTGTTTGATGTAAATATTACTAATCGTCATATATAAACGATTCTACTCAATTTAGCTATTGATATTGTTACGAATGTTATTTTGACGAAACATTATTCCAAGCATTGGTCGGGAACTCCAAAAACGCTGCACTAGTCGAACACTAACACCCGCAGGACGATTAATTTAGCAGATGTACCAGTTCAGTTGGTTTCAGATGCTTTCATGAGGCTTTTGTTTGCTTAAATTATTCAAATTTAACAAATGGTATGCACTTCACAGTACAAACAGAGCCCGTGTGCATAATTCGTTCTAAATGTATGCTGAACGGTCTGACAATATATCTGAAATATTATTATGACTAACACAACTTTCCCTGCTATTACACAAAGCTGATTTATTGTTATTGCATGAAAATATATTCAATTAATTAATTAAATCAGTTAACATCTTGATATCATGATATATGTCGTTTAACTAATTATGTCGTTAAAATATAAGCCTATACCATTAGTTTTAAAGAAAATTGAGGCTTTGTTAAATAAACAATTGTTAAACAACAAATATAATTGTTCATATGTTAAATATTTCTGATATTAATAGAACTAAGTATTGTCTGATACAGTTGTTGAACATAATTTTCATCCGAACATTTTTGAGTGCGTATTTACATTAATGTATGTACGGCAAGCAATGAAATTAAATTATGACCATTTTAAATCAAAATAAGATCATCAATCATCAAAATAAGAGTGTATCGATGAACTCAATTTTATATACAATGGCAAAGCGGCATCTCATAATACAGTAAAACTGGCAGAATTCGTTGCAGGTCGGTTGTATCACAAAATACCGATACGGTAGGTAATATTATAAAGTAAGATCGTTATGTAACATACTGTGATATTGAGGTACTCGAATTGGAATCAATGGCAGATTTTTAGCTTTAACTAATTTTTTCATTGCAAAAGTACTTACAGGGTAACAACAGATAATTGTGAGACAAATAATACAGTACTACAATATTTATGCGTATTTTACAAATATCCTACTTGCCAACATCATTAGTATCTAACTCTAAATTGCTGTGATTATTTTTAGAGTATTTCGCTGTATATAGATGATAACGTAATATAGATGATAACTACGTTGTACAGTGTGTGTTCTCAGAGAAATAGGTGTTTCTTTTGAATGAGAGTATATATTCACATCTTTTATCTTTAGTTTATTCAAAAATTTCTTTATGAATGTCCCTTTCTAAATCCCTTTCTAAATATTTTGTATTAACTTTACGTCGAAAAAAAGCTTTCTTTTCATTGACAAAATAGCATTTCCGAATTCTGGCAGTCATGTCGTGTTGATCGGTACCTGTTTAAGTTCAAATGCGAACAAAGTTCTGAGCTGAACAAAACACAGAGAAAATATGCAAAAAAGTGATGTTTTGGATATACTCATTTCAATAAAAATGTTTAATCGGAATGATTTAGGATTCATTAAGAAAACAGTTTTGATGGCAATTTTATTATCACAAATTTCGGTATTGATCATTATGTAAAACATTATAACCATCTAAAGTGTATTCAGCACTCTTAGATTTTGGAGGATAAACACAAATACATCATAAAATTTTTTCCTCATTAACTAGAACCCATCCGTAAATATTTCACTTCGTTTTTCAAGTTTTTTACTGACTCTTTATATTGGTTCTTCATTCCATATTCTAGTTTGTATTGATTCAAGAAATATACTGTTATTTACAAAACAAAAACTTGCCATCTTTCATCCGTTGCTCAAGAAATTTGTATAAAATATTAAAAAGGGATGCACTCATTACAAGCAGCTGTTTCTCTACTATGGTACGCATCTTATATAAGCGTAATGAAACCAACAAACAAGAATATATTCTAATGAACACCGCAGAAGACATTAACATAACAAACTAATAAAGTTGCAGTGCCTATTGTTTTAACAGATGCAACAGTTTAGTTAGTTATAAAAGATTATGCATGAGCCTTTTGTTTAGTTAAATAATTTGAATGTAATAAAGACGATGGCACTTTTTAGAGCAAACAACGTAGAAAATTTAGTAATAAATTATTGTCATTATTAATTCTGTGACAGAAATATACGCACAGAATATAAATAAAATAGCAATTTGTCTGTTGAGAAGCTTTATTTTCATATTGAAAACCATAATTTGCTAATATGTTTCCTTTGATATTAAGAGTTTTATGGTTTAGTTAAAGCTTTTATTATATGAATAATGATAACACGATTTTCTTCGAATTATTAGGGTAAGTTTGTTATTTCAAGTATATGTTTACACTCCTATTGTTAATAATAATATATAACAAATAAATATAGTAATAATTATAGTGTATGTAAATGATTTTATTGTGCACGGCCTCATTCTTGATATTTCAGTCTTATTCAGCCTTATTCAGCCAGTCTATATGATGTCATATCTATATAATTTCCAGTTTACTTAATTTTATATGGCGTTTTGCGGATTTTGTAATATGGTAGTAGTATTTTGGTGGAGTAAAATTGATTTGACGTTTTCCTGCTTTCATTGGGAAAGCCTATATTTTTTATTACTTGACTTGTGCGCAATTCTTCATCTTGCAACATTTTTGCTGATCATGAGCATTTAATTGTAACCGTATTGAAATCATTAAATTTTAAATGTATTTTATCGATGAATGGGGCCTACTGTAATTTTTTAATAGCGGTGCTCGATGACTTTTAGGTGGATATTGCTTTGAACTACACAAGACATTTTTACGACGGTTCAAAATATATCTCAGGTTCTTATATACCGATTTACTTGAAATTTTGCAATATAATAAATATTTATTTTATTGATTACATCTTACACTAGATATGCTTAATACATTCTTAATTTACAAAATAAGAATGTATTATAACTACTGTTCTGTTGTACTTGTATCAATACACAAGCAAGACAAGCAAAATTAAAATAAAATTAAATTACTTAAACTAAATCTAACAGTAAAACTATAATAAGTTCGTGTAGTTTGGTTCCCTTCAATTTGCTGATTTCGTGAGTTGTCTCCAGTAACTTTATTTCTTCCACGTTGCTGTGATTTAGTAACTCATTTCATGCTTTAAGGCTAAATCTTGGATGACTTCGTAAATATATTTGATTTTGAGGTTATCGTGCAATTCTTAATTGGTTGTATAGCGATAAGCATTGGTTATTAATTGAAGAACTTTATTTTGGCAGCATTGGATTACTAGATGGTTTGATGCTTTAGTGCGGGTATATTAGTAGCCCATGGGACCAAATTGGCTTTATGATTAACTGATCAACCAATCTTTTTGATGATAGGTTAATTATTATATTGACATATTATACTGATTGTTCTTGAGGAATAGGACATCCGTCAGGCGATATAATTGGGCATTTGTCATTTTGCCGCAACGCAAAACCAATATGAATAGATATGGAACTAATAGCTGTATTTTCCAGTCTCTAGTTGATTTGAATATATTATTAACTACTAATTGTATTTTTATAGCTATATCGTCCATAAATGTTTCAAGTATTATTTCTGAGAGTCGAGAATGTTCCTTCATGCGAGGGTCTAAATTTCCCTTCGAAAAAATATGACTCCAGCAGTTGACAATAGCTCCACGACAGCAATTTGTAGATTAAATCAGTTCCAAATATCATATCCAGCCAAAAGCTTGTGGGATGTCCAAGAATGCTGCAGGATTGTATTTCTTTCATATTTTTAAATTAAATAATATATATAATTCTTGTAAGTTTGGAAGCATGTCTACCATGTAACGCTATTTTTGTGAACCCTCACGGCTATTGTAATAGTTGAATATTTTGGTTTCAATTTATTGTTCCATATTCTTGTAATGCCAACACCTGTCTGGTGAAAAATGTATCCCAAATATTGTGCATCTATATCAGAACACTCTTACTTATCTTAGCATATATCAATATTTTTTTTTTTTACTTTTTTTAATAAGTATTTCTTATGTCTATATTATAGATATATGGCATGTAGAAAATCACTTCATTAAGCAATCTTCTGTATAAAATATTATATATATATATATATATATATATATATATATATATATATATATTATTAATATATATATATATAATATATCAATATGAATATCATTTTAATCATAAGCTCAATCTAATAGCTGTTAATGATGTTTTTTGTTAGTATATAATACAAAACAATTAAACTGTTAAATAACTATTTAATCTTATTACAAGTTTTAAATATGATTAATTTACTCACTCTATACCCAATATATCATTGTTAGTCTCTTACATTATTTATGGTTCTGGGATGTTATTTATGTCACATTTTAAATCTGAGCAAAGTAAATTCTCCTAAGAAATGAAACAATACCGACACGAAACTCAAATTAAACTGTAATGAAATCGGGATTTCGGGCGACGTGCTGGAATTTCATCCAACAAATAATCCCACTTGACGAGGAAACTGCTTCGGAAAATTAATCGCCAATGAGAAATTTCCTATCAATGGCAAATTGGTTTAGCAACCGGACACTTGCGTCGACAATTACGTATTTTCTTAAAGGATTATGCAAAGTGTCGGCTTTAAGGTAATCATTTCCATTACCTTTGAAGAAGGGTTCGAATCGATATTAGTGGTAAATAGATTTAATAGAATAGAATAGATTTAATTTAATACATATCTACTTTGGATTTCGAGATTAATACCCAAATCCTTGCAATGCAATTGCTAGAACTTCCTCTATCCTCGGCTATTATTACCAGGATACATTACTTCACAACTATCTCCGGATTTGGCGCATACACAGTCTCCTGCATAGAATAAACCACAGAAAAGAATAAAATATATTGTTTTCCTTTTCTAATGGCGGTACATACTTTTTGATTCGATCGGTACAGTCGATCAAGTCAATATTAATAATTAAATTGTTGTGTTATTCTTGGTGGTTTTACATATATTGGTTTTAAATTATGGAAGAACAGGGATAAGTGCAGAATGTAAGGTTAAAATTTTAAAAATTATAAAATCCAAACAGCATCAGTTTTATTTATAGTGAGGATATTAGCCGCCAAATTTATAGCACGTCATTTTCAACGACATCGAATACGTACCAACATATACTAAAATTTAATAATAACAAGAACAGAGAAGAAAATTATTCTTGTTGTGTTGCAAGTAGTCAAGTCATTAGTGAGGTTTGTCCATCAAGAATAGTAGTAAAAATCTTAGTAACTGTTAATAATTAGACATTTGTTTTAAACATAAAATATTTTAGTAATGATTTATATTTTATTTTATAGGTAGAATGTAGCTAGAATTTGTTGAGAGTGAAAGGCGAAGAATGTGAAATTCAGAGAATCAAAGAGAAGAAATTAGACAGCATTTTGCTAAGATGTAATAACAGTGTAAAACGATAATATGAAATAATTAAATTTGCTAATAAAACAAGACATGGATCAAATAAACAAAATGTAAATGATCTAATGACAAGGAAAATACAATGCATTATTATATAAGAATATAGGTAAATAAATTATTGTTTTGTAAAAACAGTGTTGTATTAACTGAGATTTCTTTCAGTTTAAGAATACGATAAATAAATTCATTTTAGGCTAGTAAAGGTACAATATGTTAATCGAAGGCTGGAGGTAGTGAATTCATTAAAGAGTTTGGTGGATCAAGAGCAACATTTGGAGATTTTTAGGAGCATTTCAGTGCTATTTTATGGTAACGTTTATATATTTGATTCTTGCAGTTCTTGTTAATTGTTCAAATATGTAAATTAATTTGAATATGGTGTTTTTATAAAAATAGAAAAGCAAATAGAAATTATTTTTATTATTTCATTTTATTCAATAATTTTTTATATAAAATGTGTTAATTCAAAACATTTTTAAAGTTTATTTCCCTCCTTATATATAGTTTCAACATTAAATCAGTGATTTGTCAAATTTGTGTATGTTTATTTATACAAAATAATGATGATGTATAATACGATGTTTTTATAAACATAGAATGGCTGGACATATATTAATTATATTTTTATTATTTCATCTTATTCAATAGTTTTTTAAATAAAATGTTTTATTTCCAAAATTTTACTATTTTGATTTACATCCTGAACCTATTTACCTGCTTATATATATTCGATATTAAGTCTAATAGTCACGATAAAAAATGTAAGTAAATAAAGCTGTATGTACGCATGCGCCAAATCCGGATATTTTGTGGAGTAATGTATCATATTTTTACTGAAGGGGAAAACTACAGAGATAGTCAACAAGGTTCACTAATGGACTAGAGACTGGAAAATTCAGCTTAACAATTTCAAGTCTAACACTGTCAATTTTGCGTTGCAGGAAAAAAAGGAACTTAATTATATCACTTGAGGGATACCAAATTCTCCATAAGAATCAGTGAAATACTGCGGTTTCATCCCGATGCTTAAATTGGAAGCATTGTCAAATAAATATTATGACAAAAAGGTGAGGAGATTTGAATGAAAATTAAACAAATTAACTGATTAGGTGGTCTGGTATTCAATACGCTCCTAAGAGAAGTACCAGTGTTTAGAGCTAATCAACGGAAAACCGTTAGACCTCGCCATATAACATGAAAGTTACAGCAATGTGGAAGTAATAAAAATACAGGACAATGAGCAGAAAATTGGAAGATTGAAGCATGAAGTTTCGTATAAGAACTTATATAAAATGCTACTATTATATTTTACTATATATTTTAGTTGCAAATAAGCAATATTTAGGCGAGACAAAAAATTATGGTTTTACATTGTCGATGTTTCTTTCCAAATCATGCAGTCTTTATTTAATGTTAATCAGCAGGTTCTGTGATAGAATTTTCAGTTGGTGCTTTTTCCGTGATATTAATGATTTAGTAAACTAATCATGATTTTTATTTATTAAACTTTCATATCTCTAACACAATAATTTATATATCACATTCTCGTATTCGAAACATTATTATTGATTGTATGTAAAAAACTAATAAAATTTCCGTTGGTAGAAAATACGGAATATATGGACAGTTGAACATTTAATGTCATTTCGTAATTTAATTTTCAGTCAACAACGCTGTTTACAAGTTTACTTTACTTTTTCTTAATTTTTCTAATTAATCTTCTTTTTTGAGATGAATTGAAATCAACCTCACAGGCTCTCATATATATACACATATATATATATATATATACATACATACATATATATATATATATATATATATATATATATATATATGTATATATAAACGAATCAACAAAATGACAGTAAAATGCCTTTTACTTAATAATACAGTTTAGAGTAAAAAAACCCAATAAAAACAGCAAGCATTTCATGTGCGATAATTAATTAATATTTTTTATAGTTTATTTTACGTATAATACTGAAACCTTGACAGAATTATCAATTTAGCTCTATATTCGGCTTATAATATACTGTTGCTTCGTACTTATACCGATCATAGGAAGCTATTAGGGAAAATGACCACACTTTGTTTGCCAATTTCCTCCCCAATATTCTCCAATAGACCGTCATGAATACTAACAAGGGTATTATTAGAACTATTAGTTAGAAAGTTAATTCATTATACCCTAACAATGTCACATATACCATGAAAGTTTCTGTATGCTAGAGAAGTTAAATAATTTTTGCTCTGAATATAATTAATTATAATTACTGTGCGATATTAATAATCTGGATATTTATATTAGTGTGCATATATAATTTGATTTTGCTGATATAGCTTTCTTCTCTTAAGTTTTTATATATGCAATGATGTGTACAATATTATATAGCGTTAGAAATTATTAAATAAAAACGGTCGAATGAAACAAATAAAATAGTCAAAACTGTAGTTACTACTTTGTTTGGTAATAATATTTTTTCAACTGCGAAGTAAGACTCGTTGAAACAAACTCGTTCATATTAATTTTGATACAGGAAATGAAAGAGATAATAATTTTATTGGTAGCAAGCAACAGTGTAAAATTATTTATATATTTTTATGTTACATTTGAATCTGCAAAAAGGTAATGAAATAATAGACCCAAATATTTGTTGTCGTATTTCAATAATATTTAAAAAATAATTAAATAACTCACTAGCGTTCGATAATATAATATAATAAAATATAGATAACATAATACAATTTTTTTAAAACTGAATATGTACAATATTTTGTCATGTTAAATTTCGAGAAAACATAAACATTCAAAAGACTGAAAAATAAGTCGAAATAGTTAATCAAAAAGAGCCATTTAATAGTTGCTAGATAATAAGATAAAATAGTAATTTAATTATAAATCAAATTGTTCTCCTAAATTGTATTCTACTACATATCAGTATATATTATCTAATACATTATTTGAATATTTCATTTTATTAAGTATATTACTGATTTATTTCTATTATGTTTCGGTTAAAAGTATTTTACTATATATCAATCAAAATTCATTTCATTTTCTAATAAATTTTATTAAATTAATAAACAAACCTAAAAATGATAATTCCTAGAAGCAACTTTATTTATATGACATTTATATCATCAGGATTACGGATAAGATGTAAAAGCAAGAATATAAAATCTAATAAGTGTAGAACCAATAATTCAAATGAAATCAATAAATAACTAAACATTCAATAGTAAAAAATATCAATTTATTCAACATTACATATTCGATTTATTATGATTAGTTCGCGGAATATCGTCAAAAGCAATTTAAAAAAAAACGGAATAAATATTTCATGATTGGATGTAATTTAAATAAAAAATAAAATATAGCAAGTTGTATGAGCAATGCACATTTACTGATTATAGAAGAAAAAAAAATTGAAGTACAACTTTAAAACATGATATGGTGCGTTGTCTCATCACTATGGATGAGTTTCACCATGACAAAAATGAGATGCTAAAATGGGATAGTAACCTGACTGAATAGTAAATTCAGACTATTGATAAATCCATTTATTTCAATTAGATGCAACCATTCGTGGAAAATCACCTGGTTTACGCAACTTAAAAACCCACTTATAAGATAGCCGAATTCATGTGCGAATTGTTTCATGGTCTAATTTATTTCGTAGCTTTAGGTTCCTTTGACTTCTGACGCTCTTCACAACATACCCAACAACTATTTCGTGCAATAACTGAAATAATTAAAAGCTAATAATAACTAAAATTAGTTTACGCGGGTGGTATTTTGTAAGCCTTTTGAAAAATCACTACATTGGCGGAACCAATAAATTGACGATCCTTGTAATATTAATTGTAGCATATTGATAAAAGTAAAAAATAATTTTTACAACTATAAATCTATTTTTAATTATTTAATTCTGCTTCATTCATTTCTGTGAATTTATTGAACGTCCTAGTAATGTTGGAAAAAGTGTATACGTGTATGTGTCATCAACCGTTTCAGAACTGCATTTGCAAAGAAGATAAAAATTCAATTGTTGAAGAAATTAAAAAATGTGCTCACTTATAAAATGAACGAAAATTGATCAAGATCATATCAAGTTGAAAATAAATAAAAATAATTAGCATTTCATATTTCTATACAAAATGTAGTAATAAAGTGAAGGCTTAATTGGTTAGTGATACGAAATGAAAAAAAAACAGTATGTAAAATGATCAATACAGCTCTAAAAGCTAAAAGATGAATATGGCAATTTTTGAGATTGCCAATTGTCATTTATTTACCAAATTATAAAACCATACAAGAATTCTCTATAATATTATCTTAAATATCATTTATTTTACCGATAATTTAACATGCATTTAACATTAGTCAAAAATCAAAGTGTTAAGTATGCTTTATATATTTGTTTGAATTTTCATATGAAGACCCAGTATTGGAATCAGAAAGCAAATAACACTAAAAAAGCAATAAAAATCTTAAACATATATAACGAAAACACACTAATACTTATCTAATTAATCAGGGAATTAAGTCTTATGGTATATTAATGACACCATATATCTTTTTCGAAAATCCGAGATAAAATTAGCTCAATACAAGATATTTTTTTCAATCTGTCACCGCATCGCTTTTAGGTTACCGGATATTCGTTATTCAGTCCCATCTGTAATCTCTTTAGTGAATGAGCCGAAATCAGAGATGATACGACACTAAATCTTTGGTTTATGCGATAATTTTTTATGACGGCCAGACCTTTCACAGTCCAGAACATATGTATACAATCTAACTTTGTTCCAACAAGTTTTAATGAAGACGTACTTAAGAGAAACTTATAATTAGAAAAGATATCTTTATATAGCTCGCAACTAAAAATAAAAACGTTTTTGTTCTAATAACGGGAAATAAGTTTATAATTAATTTTCGCTTTCTTTTTTCCTAAATTAGGAATGCCTATCGAAATTATTTGAGGGTTTATAAGAACTTTCAGGCCATAAAAGTTTATATTGGGGATATATGGGAAGAAATAAACTGAAATATCATTTGGTTAATCTTTACTAAAAACGTTTCGATGAATGAAGTTGATGCCAAATTAAATTGTATATTATATAAGCTACAAATTGTGATTGAAGTAAAAAAGAAATGGAATTTTACGTTTTCATAGAAAGAAAAAAAAAGTTAAAAGTAATCTCTTGTTTGTTGAAGCCTAGGATGAAAAGACTCTGTAGGTTTGAATTTGGGATACCAAAACCAATTTTTAATCAAATTTTAATTGAGGACTATAGAATAACGACTAAGGGCCATAAAAGTGAAAATAGAATATAAACAGATGTAAAAAGGATCAGACGTAATGTGAATTATACAACCCCTTAGTATAATTTTACTTTACGATGGCAGCTGATCAACAGAGACTTGGTAATGTACAAGGGATAGTTAAAAATAATATGAACACAATAAAATATAGTGTATTTCAGTGTTTAAAACAAGTGAATCTGCAAAATTTTGTTTAATGTTTACCAGCGGCAATAATAACATACATAAAACATTATCGGCTAAGAACAATGGGCAAAATCCAAATGTAAATGACAATAAAGTCCAACGAACATTAAAAAGCCTTGTGGCCAGACAATATAAAAATACCACGTCAACACTCACTTGAGTAACACTGTTTCGATAAAAAATAGTACAGCGGAAGTTTCACAAGGCTTCGTGGACGGGAAAACTTTAATTATGGAAGATAACAGTAAGCTGTGAAACAAGTGGCGCAACGATCAAAAACCTGGACACTTGATGAGTGAAGAAGAATATGCTATGGTCAAATAAATCATCGTTTATCCAGCCTAAAAGAAGCTCAGTCCAGGACTGCATGCTTCGTACGGTCAAGCATGGGGCGCCGTTATGATTTCGGCGGTAACATTGTGATACTCTGCTGGTTATTCACATCACTGACTGAATTACTGCAAATGTTCACCAATCACGAAGTTTTTATTATGACTGGTAAATATTGTCGTATTTCAAGATGATAATGGCTTGTCTTGGCTTGATGAACATTAAAATAACATAAAACTTCTTCACTGGCTAGCACAATCGCACATCTTAACATAATTGAACAGTTATTAGTTTTAGAGCAGCGAGTGAGGAGTAGATTTCCAAAATCATTGAAGAAATTAGTTGATGTTTTGGTATATGAATGAACTAACATTCTAACAACAACAAAAAATATAGATAATAGATATATAGTATGTCAGGTCATATCAGGTTCATCCCTTATACATTCAGTGTTCTATATGAATTTCAAAAAGAAACAATTGGTTCTAAAGAGACAATAAAATTATATATTTAGAAGAGGTGATCTCTATCTTCCGGCCGCGCTATTAACAGCTTCGAAAGTTTGAAGATCTGGAATTTAAATTTCAGCTAGATGAACTCACATTCGTTATAGTAGAAGTTGCAAGCTTGTTGCACTCAGCTGCAAGCCAGAATATTTGTATCCAGTCAGAATATGAAAGAGTTACTAATTACGGGCTCCTAAAAATGGTTAAACGGAGACTATGTAAGATTAAATTATACTAATATTTGAATAAGCTGAGCGAAGAACATCAGATAAGGCCATAAAATGGGTAAAGGATAAGGAAAATCGTAACAAAGCATGAGAACGTGTGATACATGATAGATACTATATGATTGCAGAGAACGAAGTATTGAATGTTTTCATTGAATTTCATTTCATTGAATTGAATCAAAATGTATTGAATAAAAGAGTGTGTTCAGAGTTTTGAGAAATCTTGAATGAAGGGGGTTTTGAATTAACAGCGATATCCGAGTGAAATTTTGAAAAATAACTTCTTTGAAAATTAACCACCATATTTAACTTGCTTCTGATCTATATTTGTTGAAATTTTGTTAAACACTTTATTTAATTAGTAATATTTTAAATCTTGTTGGCTGAATTAGCCTGTTGTTTTTTTATAAATCTCTTGTATGTTTTTGACCATCTGAAGACCATCTATATTTAAAATAAATCAGTATCTAAAGGCCCTTTCCTGACAATTTTTTTGATAATAGATCGTTATTTATTTAGATGCCTTCAAATACTAATATTCTCAAAATCAATTCCACAAGCAAAACTAACATAAGGATACTAAACATGTACAAAACAAAGACTGATACAAACAATGTGACATGTACATTACATAAATTATAACAGGCAAGTTAATGTATTTATTACATGGTTACTATTATGTCATATTTAGGTTTTAAAAGGAGACTATAATGTATATGGCCTAAATGTTGTAAACCTCTTCAATAATATTGTTATTTATAATCTTTATTTGCTCGCATTTAGTACGTTGGTCTTTTTATACCGGCATCAAGCTATTTATGTGTTTATCTCAATGTGCCTATAAGAGAAATTAAGAAGATTGGATATTTAAAAAATGTCTTGGAAATTGGGTGAATTATATGGCTTTATGCTGTTACGTTAAATTTTATTCGCCCAATAAAAATATAAATTGCATGAGTTTGTCGGACGAAAATATATATTTTTTAATTCATTAAACTGGTTTATATACTTGTGCTACAAGAAATAAAAAATAAGATAACCGATCAGAGCAATTACTGTTAGAAGGTGTGAATATGCTTACATTGTTTGAAGTTTATGTAAAAATAAAATTACGCAAACAATTGCAATAATTGCTTAAAATCTTAAAAGACCACTTATTAATCATTATTAAATAACTAAAAATCTAAATAAATATTAATTACTAAACTGAAAACAGGAGCCTATTTTATATTCAGCCCACGTATACAATTCTGTTCATTTTTAAATAAAATTAATGTTGATTACTTATGCATACTAAAATTTGGTATTTTCTGATATAATAAATTCAAAATTTCACCTTTCAGACAACTACCTACGCTCGGAGTCTAACTGAACCCGCAGCGCAAAAATCTTTTTCTTGCGACTGAATTTATCGCGTCTCTTGGCAAGTTTATTTTAATTTTTATTAGTTTTATAAACAAGACGTTCCAATTTAAAACTACGACAAAGAACTATTATTTTATTGTTCATAATTTCACAACCACGATTCCCTTTTAAAACCAGACGGCTTAATTAGGTTTACGACGCTCGGTTTAGCTTCACTTTCCGTGTAATAGATTTACTGAAAAGCGTCATTAAATTAATGTGTTAATTAGATATAAATTTCTTCGCTCGATGTGAGCTACAATTAATTTAAATAGCTCAATGGCAAAGATAAGTATGATTAATTGATGTATAAGATGTAGAATAAAATTAGTTTATTCCAATTCGACTTGATCAGTATGATTTTGATAATTTAACTGACATTAAATTCTACAATAATGCATTTTTTAGTTGAAATACATTTATCTGATCACTCAATAACTTTGAACTAATGATTCGATCTAACAGATTCATGGCACCATGATTGACAGATTCATATGATTTCTGTGTTTATGTTTACCCATCGCAGCGATTTTAGTCAAACAACAATTGTGCTTGTTTTTTGTGGACAAGCCAAACAGTTGCTTGATGAGCATTATGGATATCAATTTGTGTTGAGTGATATGCAGTATTTGAAATATATAAACTACAGCTCAAAAGGCTGAAGTCGCACAAATAGTCTGGCGTCTTAAAATAGTTTTGGAAGAGAAGGTGTATGAGCAGAAAAGAGTTTAAAATTACTAGAAATTAGCACAATTACAGATTTATATCAGAATACAATACATGGGCATGTACTAATAACAGGACAATTGAAAAGTCCCCGGCATACACATTTTTTGGCAAAATTAGTTTTTTTTAGCGACCCTCCAAATTTTCGATTCCATTTTTGTAGTACGATTTGCCCTTTGCTTCAAAATAGGCCTCAGTTTAGGGGATCATCTCTTCATTTGACGAAAATTTCTTCCCAGTGAGTATTCTTTTGAGATCCGAGAACAGGAAATTGTTTGATCTGGAGAACACGGTGGATGAGGAAGCAATTCGAAGCCCAATTCATGGATTTTTGCCATCGTTTTCACTGACTTGTGACATTATGCATTGTCTTGGTGAAGCAGCACTTTCTTTTTCTTCAAATGCGGCTAGTCGCTATTGATGGTCCTTTCTTTTTAAAGGTAGTCAATGAAAATTATTCGATGCGCATCCCAAAATACAGACTCCATAAACTTGCCAGTCTATTGTTGCGTGTTCCCACGCTTTTGAGCGGGTTCATCGTATGCAGTCCACTCGGATGACTGTCGATTGGACTTCGGAGTGAAATTATGGAGCCATGTTTCAACCATTGTCACATATCGACGCAAAAACTCGGGTTTATTACACTTGATCATCTTCAAACACTGCTCCGAATCATCAACTTTTTTTGGTCAAAAGTGAGCTCGCGCGGCACCCACTTTCACATTCGTGAATGATATGATGTAGACGTTCAGTTGATTCAGTTCAGAGTGTTGGCTATTTCATTCAATTCCAATTTACGGTCGTTCAAAATCATTTTGTGGATTTTTTAAATGTTTTCGTTGGTAGTAACCTCTTTTGGGCGTCCACTGCGTTCACCGTCTTCGGGGCGTCACCACGTCTAAACTTAGCATACCAATCCTTGATAGTCGATTTTCCTGAGGCAGTGTCCGGAAACTCGGCATCAAGCCAAGTTTATGCTTCAACTGTATTATTCCCTTCAAAAAGCAATATCTTATCAACACGCGAAATTTTATCCTCCATTTTATCCATTTTTTTCACAATAACAAAAATTGTTTCACTCAAAATGCTATAATTCACAAACAAAATGATCCGACAGCTGATAAATTGATACACGCATCTTTTGAGGGCTGGGACTAACTAAAAGACATATGGATTCTATTAGCTCCATCTATGTGCCAAGCCGGAGACTTTTCAATTGATTTGTTAGCTAGGACGAATCCATCACAATCTGTTTCTCAAATTAAAATTAAATTAAACTAACTTAAGCTATCGGTAAAAATTATGCTTCGGATTATTTGTCGATTTAATATCTTGGCGCTACCCTTTATCGGTACCCAAATGTCTTTGGCTAAATAGGATTTATTATTAATTGTTTAATTATTATCTTTGATTTTAAGTCAATGATAATTGTGATAAGGTGGTTAATCTAGATGGAGATGGTATTTCGCTGATTTTGCTTGAAGAATTACGCATCCCTCAAGTGATATAATCAGGTATATATCATTTTGTAGCAATGCAAATTTAACGGTCTCTAATTCATTTGTTGATCTAGTTGACTGTCATTTGTTTTTCTATATCTTTAGACAGATAGATATAATATGCCATGAAATAGATTTTAATATTGATAATGATAACAGTTCAACGAAAATAATTTACTTGTCTTGTGGATCAGTCCCAAAAGTCATATACGCTCAGACGCCTCTTCCAGGGATATTTACAGTGTAGCCCTTTTCTTGAAACGCCTTATTAAGTACTCCCAAGATACTATTCTGCGGAACACCAACCGAAACAAGTTTAATGTTGAAATGTTGAAAAAAAAAATTTAGGATATTTTTCTGAAGTGATTCAGAATCTGAATTGATTCTTCATGTTAGCTTTATAATATATATTTTGATATATCATGATTTATAAGACAATCATAAAGCCAATTTGGACCTATGGGGTGCATATATGGGGTTGCACTAAAAATTCAAATCAAGTAGTCATCCAACGCTGTCAAAACAAGGTTCTTACCAATTACCAATGTTTATCGCTATGTAACCAACGAAGAAATGCACGATGGCTTGGAAATCATATGGATTTGCGATGTTATCCAAGATTTCGCCTTGAAACACGAAAGAAGATTACTAAATCATACTAACGTGGAAGCAATACAATTGCTGGACAGCAGGATGTCAGGAGATTGAAGCGAACCAAACCATACGAACTTATATAAAGTGTATACCTTTAGTGTAAACTATAGCTATATATATAATATAAGTTATTATAATATTATAATTGAAGAATACATATTGATGTATTTTCTCTCACTCGTTTTGCTTGTGAATTAATCCAAGTACAAATGAAATGTAGTAATAAATTAATTTATAATTAAGATTGTACTAAGCGTATCTAATAAAGATGTTATAAAAAATATATTAAGATAATTATGGCAAGTTATGTTAATGTACTGTTTTTAATTTCTTTACCCAATTTTTATTAGAGGTATATTATAGATAGCGTATTAATATTATGTTAATTTATTTACATTATCGCATATTGTATTATTAATTGCTAGGAAATAGTGTAAATAATAAATAAATAATTTATAAAGAAGATATATGCTTTTAAATTAATTTACAATTAAAATGGCTGTTGCTAAATAATCTAATAAAATAATGAAGTTAACTCATAGTAAATAATGATGAAATTATTTATTATCAATTATACTGCATATTGACCTGGTGGTAAATTCCCTAGTAGCTTTTTTTTATTTTTCTTATTAAATATAGTAAATATAAGAAAAATAACTAATTTACTGATACTTAATTATATACAATCATATAAATTTAGTATTATATATGGTTCTTTATAATATGCTAGTCTATGCATTAGTAGCCTATTGGATTAATTTTATATTATATGATGTTTGTATATATCATATATGAGGTTTGATATGATGTTTATACATATCACGCTTTAGGGTAAATGACGTGGCTCGGTGAATGGAGGTAAAACGAAATGAAACAGTGGTGTTTACATTATGTCACCGTTACTTATTGGCTTTATAAAAAAATGTGAAAAATACAATTAGATAAAACGGATGGCAGCGGTGTTACCTGGAGACGAGGCTTGGGCAGTCGATGGTGGCACGTCTAAACCAAACGATGGTTGAGCACTGAATACCGAAGTACCCTTCAATAACATCCCAGATAAACGTCTCGGGGTTGCCAGTTATTTGTTATCGGGTTCTAGTGGGCGCTGCTGGCACCCCGTCCGTGTTAAACATCTGGGATTATATTTCTGGGTATTTTGTAGACCGTTATTCCACGATGTAAAATTCGACATGCCTCAAGGTCGCTACAACGCAACTAATAGCGAGTATTTTTCTTTAAAATAAAACAGTATTTTGAACATTTCATAACTTAAATATAAGCAGTAATATAAACAGTTCCCAGTTTTGATATATGTTGTTATATTTTAGAACTTAGAGATTTTTTAATAAGGACGGATTAATGTTGTCAATCTCTGGTCAATGAACTAAAAAAAAGCAGATCTAAAAGTAATTAAGAACTGAACTACTTGAAAATTGACCATTGATTATATTCCATACGTAATGGTACAAATGGGCTTTTCAAATAAAAAAATCGTTAATATCTCACATTAGAACATCGACCCGCCCTTTTTGAAGTACCATATAGAATCGTGAAGTAATTTTGATAAAATAATACTGATACGACAAGAAAAATTTCCGTTATTAACCTACCATATATATATGTAGTATAAGAAATTAATTTCCTGTATAAATAAAACATATATTCTCTGAATAGAAACCCTAACATGTAATATAGATAAAAAACATAAAATTCCAAAACAGATCGTTTAATTCAAGCCTTAACGAGCGGTCGTAGCTAATTTAGTCGTATATTCGGACACCAACGAACACAATGTTTCACTAGAGATTGTTAAATATGTTATCACAACATTTAAAAGTACATCGAAAGCTTAACAGCCTGCAGGTTTATTTATTTACGCACTGGAACTCGTGTGAATACATTGATGCGTAATATAATCCTTATCCACAAAATACTTACTGAATCGAAAATAGTCTGAAAATGGCGACAACAGTAACTAAATTTGGTCTCTCTGTTGGGATTAGTGGCTGTTAATAGGCGGGATTAAAATTTAATAAAGGGGGACATTTTACGATAGGGTCCCTGAAGTTCATAACTCTCCCATCAACAGGGTCTCGATATATCGTGAGGATTAAATAATTCGTAAAACATTGTAAAATTGATAAATTATTTCATTTTATAACAGTGTTGTATTGCTGAGTTAATTTTGGAATTACATTATTGCTTGATTTCGTCCCAGATTAAATTCTCTTTGTTTTCATTTCTATTATTTGTTTCTAATTTGCTTATTTTCCGTATTAAAAGATATTGCTTACGCTTATTTAATCATACTTAGTTGTTAAATAGCACTATTGATTATTCTGTGTTATCAGTAATTATATCAAAACTTACTTTTAGCGAATCCATTAGAATAGTTATCATAAACAATATTACGTTCAACAGTTTGCTGCTTCATGAAGAAAATAAGAATAAATAAGAATAATATTCGGAAATGGTCTATTTTAAATATTGAACTTTTTAATTGTATTATTTGGATTTAAGTTGTTAATATGCAACAGCTAAAATAAAAATATATAATACATAATTTGCATAGACTGAACACATAGGACACATAAAATAAATTAGGAATTATTTACAGTAAATTTGTAAATGTTTTAAAGCATTGGTAAATGTTAAGGTGTATTTTTAACGGCCAATGCAATAAGATATGTGACTATATGATATTGTATTCTTTGAATCCTGTTTCAATTATTTTGATTATTTCCTTTATAGACCTGTTTTGAAAAATCTATAATACATTTAATGAGTGTAAATATGTTCCTTTAATATCCATTTTTAAATTGTAAAACATAAGTTACCTAATTGTCTTCGTTATTGTTTTTATATACATGCTAAAATCAAATATCAAAATTATTTTATTCCTACATTCCCTGTTTTAATATATCTATATATAATAGCATGTATACCTATAACATATTTGATGCTCTGAAGTTGTTACAGTTCTGAAAATAATCTTACTTATAATACTTTGTTATAATCTTCAGTGGTGTAGTAATTTAAATTTATCAATACTTTCTTGATTATTGAAAGTTAATGGAAGTTATATTTAATTAAATGACATTAAAAAAAAATTAGTGAGTGTTAGTTCCTGAGATGGTTTGCATATATTTTAATGTTTTAACATACAGGCATTCATTATTTTAATTAAATGTATATATCAAATACATTTCTGATCTTATATTGAAAATACTGCGAAAAGAAGTTTTAGTAACCTAACGTATTTTAAAATTATTCTCTGTAATCTGTTATGTGAGAATCATGGTGAATTCAATATTTTTGTGGTCGAATTTCGACTACAGGGCGTTCACTAGTATTTATTAAGATCTTTAGAACAGAACCATTTGGGCTGAATATATGCGAAGGTTGCTATTTATATTTCTAGCCTCACATTGAGAAAACAATTATTAATGATCGAAATTTATTAATTAAATACGATAACAATTTATTGTGCTTACAAATATTCTCTATGAAAGTCAATTTATTTTTCTATACATTGGAACCAATTTTCGATTCCTATTAAGGTAACTCCTGAATTAACATTTTGAACTTCCTGTGTTACTTCTCGCTTCTGTGTAATGTGCTGTAGTAAATAAAATCAACAGTGAACGACAAATGAGCTATCAATTCGTTATTTTGGCTGGTTAAAATTTCAATTATTTAGACCGATGTGTAATTGATTGATATGGATAAATATTCGCCTATTCTTTTATTGCTATTCTGAATTAAACTCCTTACATTGCTCTAACGCCAGTATCACTAAGTGACTGGTAACACCATTCAATAAAGAAACAGGCGCCCATCTGCTTCAATGAGATTCTTTCTTTCGTCGAAATATTTCTTTCGACTCTAGGGGTCGACTTCTCTTTCATGACTCCTGAATCGACTCCTATGCAGATGTTATTCACAGCATTCTATGCATTTTGACCATATTTTCTTAAAAGATTTCCTTATACCAACCGACACCAGCTATCCAATTCGAATAAATCTTATGAATGATCACGTGCAGCGTTGTTGTTTTCTGGCACAATAACCGATTTTAAACAACCTTCATGGAATTCGGATTTCTTAAAGTACTATAGGGTGGCATTCGCATAAAAAATTAAGTTAATCTCTACATTGTTGTCTCGAAAATTCACGTCAAAAGTTGTTATTTATAATTACATAAAATTGAGTTGAGTTTTGTCATGTGTAGTGATGGGTTTTCCCATTTCAATGTTTGCCCAGATTAATTTTTCAAGTTACTTTAAACAGGACAAACGCCACCCACGTTTCAAAAATATCTTAAAAAGCTTATGTTCAATAATGTCATGTTTCCAATGAAAAGGTTAAATGGCGTTTGACAATATTTAATGCTGCCAAGCGCAGACATATTTATAGCAACCCTTATCGAGCTTAATACATGCAAATAATTCTATAGCTTTTTAGAATATAATATAATAGATAGAATAGCTTTTAATAGAATTTTAAAAATATTTTGAAATATATTCTACCGCTGTTATTTCGATTAAACAATAGGGAAGATAGGTTCTCTGACAAATATGTATTTTCGTGTTTACAGAACCGGAAATTAATTATAGTTGTTGGTGTATGGCCTGCTAGTTAATTTTGAGACGATAATTAACAATTCCAGTATAATAAATATTGTACTTTTTAATGATTTTAATAATTAACTTACTCAAGATATTCTGCTTTATAGTATATGTAATTATTTCAGTTGCCAACTTACCTGAAACAAAAAAAATATATAAATACAACCATCCGATAATATATATTAAGAATTTTAAAAATGAATAAACAGGCCCAATATTCAGCTAAAAAAGAATAAATTGAAAAACACTTTTAAAATAATCTTTATTTATAATGGGTTAAGATGATTGAATTTGCAAAATTGTCCAACACATGATATTTTAAAGGAATTACGAAATGTATAATCAAAATATAACAAAGTTCGTTATTAAACCCGTGGTTTGGTATTTATGCAGCATATAGTGGTATATATTTTTGTAATTTTTTAAATTTAAGAATTATATTTCACTCAAGATTGGCTTGTAGAATAGGTTAGTGTCAAACTACTGATATAAGAAATTAACTGTCCAATTGTTGAACAACATTGCGACAATTATTTTCAAAATAGTATGTTGATTTTCTTAGATGTTTAATGTTCATGTAAAAATTGTAGGGTCTGGAGTTGGAAACCCACAATTTTGTAACCTTTATTAGGTAAATCAGGCTTTGCTTTTTGAGTATATCAGTATTAAATTATTTTGATCGTTTCAAAAATTATTAAAATAATTTAAGGCATAATTAGTCGCTAAGTTCATAAAGGTGGATTAGACAGAGGCTGAGGACAATATAACTTCGAAGTTATAAATATTACTAATCATCAAAAGCTATTTTCAAGCCATAGAGTTAATTTATAATAGACCAATATGAAGCTGATCTTGATTCGTCATTCGCTTTGTATGGGGACGGTTCCTTTTCAGTGAATCCTGGATTATATTTTTCATTTTTTGAGATATTTCAGTGACCGTGTCCATACTAATATTTAATGTAGCTGCAACACAGACAGTTCTTAAAATTAAGAAGAGTTATGTAATTAATATTCATCAGAAAAAACAAATTCTACAGTCTTCTCAATATATGTAACTTAGAAAAATAATTTTGGTCCTACTAATTAGGTAATTGTTACTTTTATACACGTTTCGTTGCAATTAACCATCCATTCGTTTTAAGCTAATTGGTAGTCAAATTCATTAACGAGGTTTGCTCATCAAGAATTATAACAAAATTTGCAGTAGGCATTATAGTTGATCATATTTGCAGATTTTCGGGACACTTTCATTACTTTCATATATAATGGTGCTGGTGGCCTTTTTGTTTTGTTTGAACTATGTTGGCTGTATTTTATTTATATAATGTAAATAATACAGCTTTGTGGAAGGGCCATCTGTTTTAAAACTACTTGACGGGGAAAGAATGAGACGGATTGGCCTGTTTTCTAATAGATAAAAACCCTCAGTGTGGCTTTGTATCGGCATTCAACAAGTCCTCTTTCTATTAAATAAAATAATAATTTGGAATATATTAATAGTTTTTTGTTTATAACCGTTTCCCGTTCTATAACTGGCGCAGTCGGTAGGATTCTATAGTTACCATAAGGCTCTTTTCTCTTTTGAATTAACCGTCAATTAACCGGAATCAAATTAATTATTAAAAGAAGTAGAGAGCTTGAATTGGCAATCGTTTCGATGTTACTCGAAGCGTTTCTTGGGGTAGTTAAGTGGAGTTCTGGCAACAGTATGGAACTGAAGCTGTAAGATTACAAAAGGCGGATTGAGGCGTTCAAAGGCGCTTAGCTATAAACTATCCGAAGAAAGAAACATTCAGACTTTGAGAAACACCCATAGTCCGTGGATTCCCGTCACATGCTTTACAGGTCAAGGTGTTAGGCCACCAAAGGCAGTCTGAAGTTGCTATGAATTAATATAATCTACTGGAAATTGGACAGACGCTGGCAGGTCAGGATTAACGGCCTAAAAAAGTGGATTGCAGTAGCTTAGTTTCTCACTCGTAGACTATTCTTGACACCATCGAAATTCGAATAGAAACAGTGCTATTTTGAAGATATTTAAAGACAAATGGGCGGACGAAGATACAATAGATACTCAAAAGCAATATTTACAACTATAAGCTGTCTAGATGGAATAATGACCACGTACATCCTTGTGACCGTTTCTTTGGGAGGGAGGTGTTATGCAATTAAGTATGTAAGTATGTAAGTATGTAATTAAGTATGTAAGTTATAGTCGTTAAATAAAATATTATTATGAAGTAAACTAATAGTTTTTGCGCTTAAATTATTTCCCATTTTACTAATTATTCTAAAGTACTAAATATTCTAAAGTATATACGCGTGGGCCTAATCCGAAATCATTTTTCTAAATAACGTATTCTAGGTTTCTTGCCTCAACATTTAATACTGGTAGTTACAAGTGACAGTACGCCTGATTTATTGTGATTAACGAAGGAGCATTTTGATCTAAAAATTTGTAAAAATGTATTTCTACTTTGCATTAAAAGTTTAATTCATTACGAATATGTGCTTAAGAGAATTTTTCAATAATTCTTAGAATTATAGCGGCTTTTGATAACATGGAAACTAAAAACGACGAAAGTATTTATAATAATTACCGTATTAAGAATGTTTTCGTAGTGACGCAGCGGCCACTCAACTTGTCTGTTCGTACAACGGCAGTGCCTTTCCTAATCGGAAATTTAAATTCGTAATTTCGGTCTGGTACGAGTAGTTGTCTGGACCTTATTTGGGCTTGAAACCGGCTCTAATTACAGGCTGCGAGTACTTTACTGTCGCATGTAAAAAATATAGTGTTTTGGGGCGTGGATAATACGTTGTTCAAAATTCGTATAATACCGACTAAACATGTTTAGTGCCTGTAACTCGCCTTAAGTTCAAGTTTTAAATTCTTCAATGTCAAGATAATATTGCTGTACTATGGTGCATTCATATGTATAATATACGTTGCTGTATAAATATCAGCATAATATCGTATGCGTACCATTTTGTTTCAACGCAATGAAAAATCTGATTAATTTTTTTAACATAACAAGTTGGTGTTTATGAGATAAATAAACAATGGCGAATTATGTTGTTTCTGAAAGTGACTAGTAACCACAAACTGTAACTGTACACATAGAAATTCAACATTAATATTAATTTCAACAAATCTGGCAATCTTTAATTATTTATGACTTAAATGCGTTCGCCTATTAATTAAATAACATAAGTAATCAGATTACCATTAGGCTTCTAGATATTTTCCAAGATTAAAATAACTACTTCAAGGATATCGATTTGAGTTGATCAACAATTCAACACTGAATTCATGATGTCTTTATGATTTGTTTGAACTTTATGTTTTAAACGACTGACTATTCGTTTATTACAGTTGTTGCGTCTTTTTATGTAAATACGCTTTTATTATATATGATTTACACGTCGATGGGCAATATTTCTTTCGTCGATGGGTAAGATAGTTCGGATGTCCTCGACGTAATTAGTCGTAATGTTTGACGTTTATAAAAAGTTAGGTTAAGTTAGAATATAAGCGGGAAAACAGTGAGCATTGTAAAAGACAGAACAAAAATATTAGCGTTTAAGGTAACATACGTAGTGTGTACAAATTAAAATAAGTGAATAAAGTCCATAAACAGTTCAAAACATAGTTTATTATTTGGTAAACCGAAATCGCGGGTTAAACGCCCAAACAACAGTAGCACTGCGTAAATTTTGCAGCAGCTAATGTTAATTTTGAAAATAACATAACGCCAAGATACATTAGTTCTATCTGAAATACGTAATGTACTATCTCAATAAAAAATATGTGATCGTTATGTCATATAAAAAGATCTTGAGTATCTTATAATTATATAAATAACAATAAATAACGTACCAGGTAGTTCGCTAAGTTTGGCTGTATTGCTAAAGCTGTATTTTGTCTAAAAAGTACTGAAACATTATCGCGGTCTGAACAACTTCAAAGAACACATGAATTTCAGGTTGAACATATAAAAGAATGTCAACGTATATTTACCTTGCAGAGACCAAAGCTGTTGTTTTGCTTTTACAGATAAATTATATAATACATTTATTATTCACAAGTATTATTTCAATTGTAATTATTGTAGAAATAGGCCTTAGAATAACCTAGTATCCAATAAAGCAGCACTTGAAATATCGATATGGCGAAGGAGCTAGGTATTGGATACATGTTAACGCATCTTTTAACATAAGGGCGTTTTTAAAGAGGCTATGTCTAATGTATTGTGAACTTTACTGGCCGTTTACTGAAATGGTTTTAGAAAATGGTCAAAATATCTTCAGATATTCATTAAATTTTTCAGATACCTTTCTACAATCTACTCATTGGGCCTTCTATCCAAAATATCGATTTCGCAAGAAAGTTTGTAATGAATTCGTTTGCATTTAATTCGACAAACATGGCTATTGCTTCAACTGTACACTAAATCTCGCATGTTCTGACAAATTCTGTATGTCTATGAGCCATTCTCTTATTCGCATAATATGCGTTTCAAAGTATCGAATTTTAGACATTGCTGGATCATTTCCTCATTTCCACATATACCGTCTTATGCTGCATACAGACCGTACAGAATGGGTTTGTTGGGATATTTCAAGTTCTGTTTGGACAATTTGACGAAGGTCACCGAAGGTTTGTTAGCATTCGCTTGTAATCCATAGAGTGTCGGAACATTAAAATATATGAATGGAATCGACGAATGCGGTGTAGACGGTAGGTGTATGTACACTATAATCGTCGCCGCCGTTGAAAAATATGGATGCACGCCCAACGAACGTCTGCTCTTAACAACAAAAGCTATACGTTTCATCGAAAGCCAAGGAATGTTCATTATCCAACGCCGAATCCCAATCGTTGTCCGTCGTTGGTCTGGTCTGCACGCAGCATTAGATAAGTAAAAGCTCCTGCAGCTTGGCAGATTTGGTTTATTCCTTTAGCAGTAGATGTTATTTTATTTTCCTGTATTGCTTGCGGACTTGAATGAAGTGGTCCGACAGTTACCTATACTTAATTATTAAGGAAACATATTCACCTTTCACTGCCCAAATTGACGGCCAGTGTATACTACATTAGAAGCAGGCTTCAAGAAACTTGGGGAGTGCGAAAATATCTTATATATAAAAATGAATCGCAAAATATGTTCCTAAGCGCATAACTCAACAACGCCTGGACCAATTTGGCCAAATCTTTTTTTAAAATGTTCGTTGAAGTTCAGGGATGGTTTTTACGGCGAGAAAAATTAGAATTATTGCTGGAAAAACCCTAAAAATAGCCCTTTTTGTTTGAATTTGTTTCGTGTATCAGTTGACAATTCATCTGTCATCTGTCAAAAGTCATCTGTAACAGACAACTTTTTTTTTTTAAATTTGATATGACTTGAACTCAAATCCTTTTAATCCGTACGAATTGTTTTATTTATTTAAAATTTTTTATTTGTTTAAAATTTAATTCAAATTTTAAATAAATAAAACAATTCGTACGGCTTAAAAGGATTTGAGTTCAAGTCATATCAAATTTAAAAAAAAAAGTTGTCTGTTACAGATGACTTTTGACAGATGACAGATGAATTGTCAAGTGATACACGAAACAAATTCGTATATCGTGTTTTGTGCAGAGTGTTTAGTTAGTTAGTGTTTGTTTAGTTCGTGATTAGTGAAAAAATAATTTATATTTGATATGCCTCCTATAAGACGAAGCAATTTAGGTAGAAGAACCAGAAATGCTATAAACCAAACTAATTACCGATCTAATCGTACTGCACAAGAACGTGACGACGGAAATGAACGTGAAAGAATTCGGATATCACAAACGCGTGAAGCGCGAGCGCGACATTCAACTAATAATCGCGCAAGTTTGAATCCAGCTGCTTTCAGTTACGATGTGTCAATTGACTACAGTAACTACCAATGTGTTGTTATTGGTTCTATGAACTTGGTTTGCTCACACTGTAAGGCATTAAAATACAAAAACGAAGCCAATGGATTGTGTTGCGCAAATGGTAAAGTGAAATTGATACAATTGGATCCACCACCAGAACCATTGTACTCATTGGTTTCAGGAATAGGAACAGATTCTATACACTTTTTGATACATATTCAACAATATAACAATTGCTTTCAAATGACTTCATTTGGGGCAACAAATGCAGTTCGGGAAAATTTTATGCCAACTTTCAAGGTATGTATTATAGCAGTTACTCATAATTATTTTAGCGAACAAAATTTTCTGTCACCAAAGTTAAGATGTGTTACTAATCTTCAATTTCTTAATCATTACGAAATATATCACTTAGTCATCATATTATATGGTGATTCAGTTTCAGTGACACTTTTATTATATTTTATATTTGATAGATATTAGTTAAAACTAAATATATACTTTTTAAGATCAAATATTATTTAAGTTTGATCATTGACAATCCATTAATTTATACCACACCATAATATTTTTTTTATTTACAGATACAAGGGCAAATATATCACAGAGCAGGTTCACTGTTACCAGTGTCAGATAGCGACAACAAATTCCTGCAAATTTATTTTATGGGCAATTCACCACAAGAAATTGATCTGCGTTGTGCACATAACAATTTAGTAAAAAGGTCTATTGTAGAACAATTACAAACTTTATTTCATCAACACAATCAATTGATTATATTGTTTAAAACTGCCCTGGATCTGATGCCATCCGATAATCACAAAATTGTAATCAGAGCTGATAAAACACCTGCAGGTCAACATACAAGACGTTTTAATGCACCAACTATTGATGAAGTTGCTATCGTTGTAGTTGGAGAAAACTTGGAATCCCGTGATATTGTTTTACATCGTCGGAATTTTCAATTACAACCTATAAAGGAAACACACCGCTCATATGATGCACTGCAATATCCCATTATATTTTGGCAAGGTGAAGATGGCTACGATTTATCAATAAAAATGATAAATCCCATTACAGGTAACTAAAATATTAGTTTAGCTATGGCGATAATATCTCAGTCACTATATTATGTATTTTAATTTTATATTTGAATGTTATTAAAACAAAATCTGTTTACAGGTTCTGAAACCAACAAAAAAGTCAGTTCAATGAACTATTATTCATACCGCCTAATGATTCGGGAAAATGCAGATAATCACATATTGAAATGTCGGCGATTATATCACAAATATGTTGATGACATGTATGTTAAAATTGAAACGGAGAGATTAACATTCATCAGGTTGAATCAAACCAAACTCCGATCTGAAGAGTATATTCACCTTCGAGATGCGATTAATACTGATGGAAATGCACAGAATGTCGGTCGGATGACTATTCTTCCAGCAACATACATCGGAAGCCCTCGGCATATGCACGAATATGCTCAAGATGCCATGTCGTATGTTCGTCATTATGGTACAGCAGATTTGTTCATCACATTTACATGCAATCCGCAATGGATAGAAATTAAGCAGGAGTTATTACCTGGGAAATCATCCATTGATCGTCATGATATTACAGCCAGAGTCTTTAGACAAAAGTTGAAATCTTTAATGAATTTCATCGTAAAACATAATGTGTTTGGTGAGACACGCTGCTGGATGTATTCTGTGGAGTGGCAGAAACGAGGATTGCCACATGCACACATTTTGATTTGGTTGGTTGAAAAGATAAGGCCAAATGAAGTTGATGCAGTGATATCAGCTGAAATCCCTAATGTACAAGTAGATCCTGGATTGCATGAGGTAGTTATCAAAAACATGATACATGGTCCCTGTGGAACTCTTAATCAAAATTCACCGTGTATGATGGATGGTAAATGTTCAAAACGATATCCACGGACATTAATATCGGAAACAATTACTGGTAATGACGGTTATCCATTGTATCGTCGCAGATCGACAGCAGACAATGGAAAATCAACAATTGTCAAATTAAATTAACAAGATATTGAAATAGATAATCGTTGGATTGTTCCATATTCACCCATTTTATCAAAGACATTCAAAGCACACATCAACGTTGAATCTTGCCATTCAGTGAAATCGATTAAATACATTTGCAAATATATAACCAAAGGGAGTGATATGGCAGTGATTGGAATTGGTGCAGAGAATTCTAATGATGAAGTTACCCAATACCAAATGGGCCGCTATGTCAGTAGTAATGAAGCAGTTTGGCGAATATTTTCTTTTCCTATTCATGAGAGACACCCTTCTGTTGTTCACTTAGCTGTGCATTTAGAAAATGGACAAAGAGTGTATTTTACAGCACAGAACGCAGTACAAAGAGCTGCTCAGCCACCATCTACTACATTAACCAGTTTTTTTGAGACATGCCAAAACGATGATTTCGCACAAACATTGCTATATTCTGAAATGCCAAAATATTATACCTGGAATCAATCCTCAAGGAGATTTATACGACGGAAACAAGGAAAACCAGTTCCAGGATATACAGATGTATATTCCACCGATGCGATTGGCCGGATTTATTCAGTACATCCAAGCAATGATGAATGTTTTTATTTACGACTGCTATTAGTCAATGTACGTGGCCCAACATCATTCCAACAGTTACGAACTGTTGATGGTGAATTGTGTGGATCCTACAGAGAAGCCTGTCAACGTTTGTAATTGCTTGAAAATGACGCTCATTGGGATCAAACTCTCAATGATGCTGTAATATCATCACACACTCATCAAATACGAACATTGTTTTCTATAATCATATCTACATGCTTCCCATCAAACCCAATTGATTTGTGGATGAAGTACAAAGATTATATGTGTGATGATATTTTGTATCAAATACGGAATAGAATGGGAAATCCAAATATACAAATCAGTGAAGAAATTTACAATGAAGCATTGATTTCAATTGAGGACATGTGCTTGATAATGTCAAACAAACTATTAATTCAATTAGGCCTGACCGCGCCCAATCGTCCAATGCATGACGCTTTTAACCAAGAGTTGCATCGAGAAAGACTGTATGATCTCAACGCTTTGAAAGAATAAATTCAAACAAATCTTCCACTGTTAAATGAACAACAGAAGTATGTATTTGAAACTCTTATGAAAGTAACAAATGATGAAACTGGAGGGATTTATTTCTTAGATGCACCTGGTGGTACAGGAAAAACTTTTTTTATTTCATTAATATTAGCAACAATTCGCTCACAAAATAAAATTGCACTTGCACTCGCTTCGTCGGGAATCGCAGCAACTTTGCTTGAAGGTGGTCGAACAGCCCATTCAGCACTAAAATTGCCATTAAATATGCAAAGCAATGAAACTCCAACCTGCAACGTTTCGAAGAACTCTGCAATGGCAAAGGTTTTGCAGCAATGTAAATTGATTGTTTGGGATGAATGCACGATGGCACATAAAAAATCTTTGGAGGCTTTAGACAGAACCTTAAAAGATCTACGTAGCAATAATAACCGATTTGGTGGTGCAATGATTTTATTAGCAGGAGATTTTCGTCAAACATTGCCAGTGATTCCACGATCAACGCCAGCTGATGAACTCAATGCATGTCTAAAGTCCTCCAATTTGTGGAAACATGTTAAAGTACTTCATTTAAGCAAGAATATGCGTGTCGAGTTGCAAAATGACCAATCTGGAAACATATTCTCTAAACAACTCATTGACATTGGTAATGGCAAATTTCCTATAGACATGTTGACGGCTTGCTTTTGCTATGACTATAAACAAGTCCCAGGGGCAATCATTAAGTGTTTGTGGTATTAATCTAGAAAACCCATGTTTCTCACATGGTCAATTGTATGTTGCCTGTTCCCGTGTTGGAAAACCATCAGATTTGTTTATCTATGCGCCAGGTAATCAAACAAAAAACATCGTATACCACAAAGCAATATAATGATAATAATAATAATAATTATGATTCACATGATTAACAATAAAGCGATTACTTACTTTTCAATCCTTATATATGTTTTATTTAATTATTTTTTATTCACAACGCCCTATCACCAGGGTGATGGTTCTGTTCAGGAGAATTTTTTAAAATACGTAGGCACAAAAACTGCCACATTACAAATCTTTTTGACAGGACGAAGTCTGTCGGGTCAGCTAGTTATCTATAAAATCGTAATTTGATCTGAATATCTACCTGTTTGTATTTGCTGTACTTGTTTCTTCGCGAGCGCCTTGTAGTCGTATTAGTATGACTCTCAGAAATATTTCTTCGACAATGCTTTTTTCTATGCTGACGGTATTCTCTCGAATCGACAAATGTTCTTAAACAGAATGTAAATTCGTTGAAACAATGTTTCCCTGTCAAACTTGATTATTTCTACTATAACAACGTAATGTGTTCATTGTTTGAAGAAATGAGGTTTCTGAAATGTCTATTACCGACGGAGTTGTTAAGCCCTGTAGCGAGTCATGATCGAGCTGCACGAAGAGCTTTCTCCATCGTTCAAGACGCTCAACATGTGACTTCACGAAGGTTTCACCTGCAGTTTGAATGTTGTCATTGGTAAATTTACTCCTACCGTAAATGTATGTTATAACGTCCAGATCCACGTTTCAACAACTTCCAAACCGGTGGCCACAACTTTCCAAAAGGCTTATCTTTTTATCGTTAGTTTTTGTCTAATATCTCTTTTTAATTTGCGGTATTCAAGATTGATCGATAGGTTCGTTTACATACTGTAGCAACCTTTGAGCCATGCCGAATTTTACATGCTTCAATAACGGCCTACAAAATACCCAGAAATATTATCCCAGATGTTGAACACGTGCGGGGTGCCGGGGTGGATCTCGGATATTATTGAAGAGTACTTTGGATTATTCAGTCACTGACCGTCATTCATTTCAAATGTGCTACCAACGACTGCCCAATCATCCCATCAGATAACACCAGCGCCGTTTGCTTTTTCCCTATTATATTTTTCAAAATATGTATAACGCCAACAGATAAAGCTCACATCATGTAACTATAACTGTTTCATTCGTAAAACACCTTGATTCACCTAGTCATAACCTCCAAAATACAATAATAATCTTAAATTATTGTTCTACTAATCTAAAGGCAATCGACTTACAGCAATTATTTTCCTATCTAAAAAAATTACATTAATCTGTACGTAACTAATTTCTAAAAACGATATTGTCTGGAAGCTCAAGCTCTGCATAATTAAATTTTGGTTTTGTTATGAAAAAAATCATTAAACTGGTGCTCCACGAACTTGAACTGGTGCTCCACGAACTTGTTGAACAACCCAGTAAAGTCATAGTAAAACAGACATAAATGACGGAGATGCCGCACTTGTTCCGACCAGTAGCTTAAAATACGGACACAAAATTCAATTAGAGTGAAGTATATACGCCGGAGTATTTGGTTACGTGATACTGCCGCATCCTAAAAAAATACAACGATAAAACCGGTGCCACCTACACACCTACTCTTCCTGATTATCGAATATATTCTCGTTATAAGACCTTAACGCGGAGGCAAAACACCGAGCACGGCCCTCTTAATAAAGCCGGAGTGGAACGTGATCGTGTGTCGTCTCCCAAACCCTTGTAATGGTTTCTACCTGCAATACACACGTCCTAGACGTTCGCTATCATCTGCATTGTTCATTAGATGAGACGTGAGACGGCACGTGACCTGCTGGGAGATCGTAGAGGGCCCCCTTGACTTCATTGGGGGATTATCCCGAATGGGTTGTCGGGATTATGGGGAACAATAGACGGTACAAGTAAAGAGAATAAAGAAAAAACTTGTTTGTGGTTTACGGCGAGCCTCTATTGTTACAGCATACGTGTATATAAAAGATATCGTTAAAGTGGTATAATAATATTATGACTAACTGCAGTCGACAGTTTATTGAGGGCTAACATGCTCTTAAAAACCGGTTAGTTTTATCATTAAATATAAGTCAAAAATCAAGTGTATCTGCAATACAATTCACATAATCAACTAATCTTACCTTTAATGCTTTAAAATTTGCTTGGAATTGTTTTGTTTGTCACCAACAGATAAGAATTTGCAGTATAATAAATGTTTAGTTTTAAAAAAGTCCATTCAACTTTGGAATTGATTTTTGAAATTAATTATTTTTATAACCTTTTTAACATTTTATTATTAGCAGAAAATATATTAGACTATAATGTAAAAAAGCGAAAATATATAGGAATAATTAATATCTTTTTCTCGAATAAGTCTGTAGTTTACATACTCTGTTTATATCACATTATTTAGGATTTCCAATTCGGTACGAAGAATACGGTTGTAAGGTCTATAATATATTAATAATTATTCAATAATATTTCCCAGAATTTCAATACGCTTGTTTCAGTTATTTATGAATTAAATTGTTTATAAATCGTTTTCCACACTTAGATTATTTAATATATGATAAAAGCAAGAATTTAGAGAAATTTAAATCTGGCGAATAAGCCGGAGGCTGTAACACAAACAAAGGGTATTTTATTTGCCTGCTATTATTTAAATGAAATTGACAACAAAAAACTTGAAAATTTAGGCACATATCCACTCATTTATTAAATTTTTTGTATTATTTTTTTCCTTGTATAACCTTGAAACTGAAGGTTGTATAAACATATAAGAGCTTTATTATAATATATATATATATATATATATATATATATATATATATATATATATATATATATATATATATATATATATATATATATATATATATATATATATATATACTAGCTGACCCGACAGACTTCGTCCTGTCAAAAAGATTTGTAATGTGGCAGTTTTTGTGCCTACGTATTTTAAAAAATTCTCCTGAACAGAACCATCACCCTGGTGATAGGGCGTTGTGAATAAAAAATAATTAAATAAAACATATATAAGGATTGAAAAGTAAGTAATCGCTTTATTGTTAATCACGTGAATCATAATTATTATTATTATTATCATTATATTGCTTTGTGGTATACGATGTTTTTTGTTTGATTACCTGGCGCATAGATAAACAAATCTGATGGTTTTCCAACACGGGAACAGGCAACATACAATTGACCATGTGAGAAACATGGGTTTTCTAGATTAATACCACGAACACTTAATGATTGCCCCTGGGACTTGTTTATAGTCATAGCAAAAGCAAGCCGTCAACATGTCTATAGGAAATTTGCCATTACCAATGTCAATGAGTTGTTTAGAGAATATGTTTCCAGATTGGTCATTTTGCAACTCGACACGCATATTCTTGCTTAAATGAAGTACTTTAACATGTTTCCACAAATTGGAGGACTTTAGACATGCATTGAGTTCATCAGCTGGCGTTGATCGTGGAATCACTGGCAATGTTTGACGAAAATCTCCTGCTAATAAAATCATTGCACCACCAAATCGGTTATTATTGCTACGTAGATCTTTTAAGGTTCTGTCTAAAGCCTCCAAAGATTTTTTATGTGCCATCGTGCATTCATCCCAAACAATCAATTTACAGTGCTGCAAAACCTTTGCCATTGCAGAGTTCTTCGAAACGTTGCAGGTTGGAGTTTCATTGCTTTGCATATTTAATGGCAATTTTAGTGCTGAATGGGCTGTTCGACCACCTTCAAGCAAAGTTGCTGCGATTCCCGACGAAGCGAGTGCAAGTGCAATTTTATTTTGTGAGCGAATTGTTGCTAATATTAATGAAATAAAAAAAGTTTTTCCTGTACCACCAGGTGCATCTAAGAAATAAATCCCTCCAGTTTCATCATTTGTTACTTTCATAAGAGTTTCAAATACATACTTCTGTTGTTCATTTAACAGTGGAAGATTTGTTTGAATTTATTCTTTCAAAGCGTTGAGATCATACGGTCTTTCTCGATGCAACTCTTGGTTAAAAGCGTCATGCATTGGACGATTGGGCGCGGTCAGGCCTAATTGAATTAATAGTTTGTTTGACATTATCAAGCACATGTCCTCAATTGAAATCAATGCTTCATTGTAAATTTCTTCACTGATTTGTATATTTGGATTTCCCATTCTATTCCGTATTTGATACAAAATATCATCACACATATAATCTTTGTACTTCATCCACAAATCAATTGGGTTTGATGGGAAGCATGTAGATATGATTATAGAAAACAATGTTCGTATTTGATGAGTGTGTGATGATATTACAGCATCATTGAGAGTTTGATCCCAATGAGCGTCATTTTCAAGCAATTGCAAACGTTGACAGGCTTCTCTGTAGGATCCACACAATTCACCATCAACAGTTCGTAACTGTTGGAATGATGTTGGGCCACGTACATTGACTAATAGCAGTCGTAAATAAAAACATTCATCATTGCTTGGATGTACTGAATAAATCCGGCCAATCGCATCGGTGGAATATACATCTGTATATCCTGGAACTGGTTTTCCTTGTTTCCGTCGTATAAATCTCCTTGAGGATTGATTCCAGGTATAATATTTTGGCATTTCAGAATATAGCAATGTTTGTGCGAAATCATCGTTTTGGCATGTCTCAAAAAAACTGGTTAATGTAGTAGATGGTGGCTGAGCAGCTCTTTGTACTGCGTTCTGTGCTGTAAAATACACTCTTTGTCCATTTTCTAAATGCACAGCTAAGTGAACAACAGAAGGGTGTCTCTCATGAATAGGAAAAGAAAATATTCGCCAAACTGCTTCATTACTACTGACATAGCGGCCCATTTGGTATTGGGTAACTTCATCATTAGAATTCTCTGCACCAATTCCAATCACAGCCATATCACTTCCTTTGGTTACATATTTGCAAATGTATTTAATCGATTTCACTGAATGGCAAGATTCAACGTTGATGTGTGCTTTGAATGTCTTTGATAAAATGGGTGAATATGGAACAATCCAACGATTATCTATTTCAATATCTTGTTAATTTAATTTGACAATTGTTGATTTTCCATTGTCTGCTGTCGATCTGCGACGATACAATGGATAACCGTCATTACCAGTAATTGTTTCCGATATTAATGTCCGTGGATATCGTTTTGAACATTTACCGTCCATCATACACGGTGAATTTTGATTAAGAGTTCCACAGGGACCATGTATCATGTTTTTGATAACTACCTCATGCAATCCAGGATCTACTTGTACATTAGGGATTTCAGCTGATATCACTGCATCAACTTCATTTGGCCTTATCTTTTCAACCGACCAAATCAAAATGTGTGCATGTGGCAATCCTCGTTTCTGCCACTCCACAGAATATATCCAGCAGCGTGTCTCACCAAACACATTATGTTTTACGATGAAATTCATTAAAGATTTCAACTTTTGTCCAAAGACTCTGGCTGTAATATCATGACGATCAATGGATGATTTCCCAGGTAATAACTCCTGCTTAATTTCTATCCATTGCGGATTGCATGTAAATGTGATGAACAAATCTGCTGTACCATAATGACGAACATACGACATGGCATCTTGAGCATATTCGTGCATATGCCGAGGGCTTCCGATGTATGTTGCTGGAAGAATAGTCATCCGACCGACATTCTGTGCATTTCCATCAGTATTAATCGCATCTCGAAGGTGAATATACTCTTCAGATCGGAGTTTGGTTTGATTCAACCTGATGAATGTTAATCTCTCCGTTTCAATTTTAACATACATGTCATCAACATATTTGTGATATAATCGCCGACATTTCAATATGTGATTATCTGCATTTTCCCGAATCATTAGGCGGTATGAATAATAGTTCATTGAACTGACTTTTTTGTTGGTTTCAGAACCTGTAAACAGATTTTGTTTTAATAACATTCAAATATAAAATTAAAATACATAATATAGTGACTGAGATATTATCGCCATAGCTAAACTAATATTTTAGTTACCTGTAATGGGATTTATCATTTTTATTGATAAATCGTAGCCATCTTCACCTTGCCAAAATATAATGGGATATTGCAGTGCATCATATGAGCGGTGTGTTTCCTTTATAGGTTGTAATTGAAAATTCCGACGATGTAAAACAATATCACGGGATTCCAAGTTTTCTCCAACTACAACGATAGCAACTTCATCAATAGTTGGTGCATTAAAACGTCTTGTATGTTGACCTGCAGGTGTTTTATCAGCTCTGATTACAATTTTGTGATTATCGGATGGCATCAGATCCAGGGCAGTTTTAAACAATATAATCAATTGATTGTGTTGATGAAATAAAGTTTGTAATTTTTCTACAATAGACCTCTTTACTAAATTGTTATGTGCACAACGCAGATCAATTTCTTGTGGTGAATTGCCCATAAAATAAATTTGCAGGAATTTGTTGTCGCTATCTGACACTGGTAACAGTGAACCTGCTCTGTGATATATTTGCCCTTGTATCTGTAAATAAAAAAAATATTATGGTGTGGTATAAATTAATGGATTGTCAATGATCAAACTTAAATAATATTTGATCTTAAAAAGTATATATTTAGTTTTAACTAATATCTATCAAATATAAAATATAATAAAAGTGTCACTGAAACTGAATCACCATATAATATGATGACTAAGTGATATATTTCGTAATTATTAAGAAATTGAAGATTAGTAACACATCTTAACTTTGGTGACAGAAAATTTTGTTTGCTAAAATAATTATGAGTAACTGCTATAATACATACCTTGAAAGTTGGCATAAAATTTTCCCGAACTGCATTTGTTGCCCCAAATGAAGTCATTTGAAAGCAATTGTTATATTGTTGAATATGTGTCAAAAAGTGTATAGAATCTGTTCCTATTCCTGAAACCAATGAGTACAATGGTTCTGGTGGTGGATCCAATTGTATCAATTTCACTTTACCATTTGCGCAACACAATCCATTGGCTTCGTTTTTGTATTTTAATGCCTTACAGTGTGAGCAAACCAAGTTCATAGAACCAATAACAACACATTGGTAGTTACTGTAGTCAATTGACACATCGTAACTGAAAGCAGCTGGATTCAAACTTGCGCGATTATTAGATGAATGTCGCGCTCGCGCTTCACGCGTTTGTGATATCCGAATTCTTTCACGTTCATTTCCGTCGTCACGTTCTTGTGCAGTACGATTAGATCGGTAATTAGCTTGGTTTATAGCATTTCTGGTTCTTCTACCTAAATTGCTTCGTCTTATAGGAGGCATATCAAATATAAATTATTTTTTCACTAATCACGAACTAAACAAACACTAACTAACTAAACACTCTGCACAAAACACGATATACGAATTTGTTTCGTGTATCACTTGACAATTCATCTGTCATCTGTCAAAAGTCATCTGTAACAGACAACTTTTTTTTTTTAAATTTGATATGACTTGAACTCAAATTCTTTTAATCCGTACGAATTGTTTTATTTATTTAAAATTTTTTATTTGTTTAAAATTTAATTCAAATTTTAAATTAATAAAACAATTCGTACGGCTTAAAAGGATTTGAGTTCAAGTCATATCAAATTTAAAAAAAAAAGTTGTCTGTTACAGATGACTTTTGACAGATGACAGATGAATTGTCAACTGATACACGAAACAAATTCAAACAAAAAGGGCTATTTTTAGGGTTTTTCCAGCAATAATTCTAATTTTTCTCGCCGTAAAAACCATCCCTGAACTTCAACGAACATTTAAAAAAAAGATTTGGCCAAATTGGTCCAGGCGTTGTTGAGTTATGCGCTTAGGAACATATTTTGCGATTCATTTTTATATATAAGATATAATAATGTTACCTCTCAAATAAAGAAACTGTCAAAATGTATGTATTTTGGGGCGAAAGAAGCGAAAATAGATGTTAAGTTGCCTTGGAATGTGTACTTTTTAAGATATATGACATAAACATTAATCCACTAGATTTCGAAAATACCCTTTTCTTTTATCTGATTCTGATCTGATCAACCTTGATTTCTCTTTGAAATATGGTTCTTGGAAATTTGTACCAATATTTCTATTGATTAGTGATTATTCTGTTTATCCAAAATGTTAAAATAATAAAGCTTATTTTCCAAGTTTGGAGGTAATTCATGAACACAATTGCTTTTGTCTCCCAAAAAAGCTACTAGAGTTCACTGCTCATTCCTTTTTAGACAACTTTTGGAATTCCATTTCGCTTTGCAGTCCAAAGTAGGTGATAAACTAAAATTTCCTTCGAAGTGTTGGAACGACATATAAAATCCATATAAAACTTTTTAAACTATAACACAATTTTTTATGAAATTTTGAGTTTAACTTGAATCCAAATATTACGCATACTATATAAAAAGATTTTAACATGATTACATGGATTAGGTCTTAAGATCTGGTGATCCGGAAAAACGGAAGCAAACCGTTGGAGAGTAACTCCTAGTTATATTAGTTATGATAAAGATGTGCACCAATAGAAAAATAAAATAATTCGATAATATGTTGAAAAATAAAACAACCAACTTTGTGGTACTCTTACTTGTTTTATGGAATATAAAACTCGAATAATGGCATTTGTATAAATTGTAATTTTAGACAGATGACTTAACTAGGACATGTTGTAGATAGTTGAGTTTATTATCGAATAAGTGATTTTATTACCAACAACTCGAACATATTCAACACTGACATCACTATTTTATTTTAAAACCATTTGAAATCTTTGCATATTATTTATAGTATGGTCTAGGTATAGGTTTATATTAGTAGTATGGTCGCTATATATCTTAATTAGAATTGTTGTGTGCCTTAGTCACAACTTTCTAAATATAGATGCTAAACTTCATTTAATAGTAATGAGTTAAAACTATCTGTAAATACTGAAAATCACTACAGCATAACGTATCGAGATCAAAGATATTTTGTTTTAACAAATACGTATCTGCCGATAACAAATATAATGATGTAACTGATATTTAAATGACTATTATGTTGTTATAGTTAGGAGATCCGGATAAATCATAAGTTGGGCATATACATAGTAATATCTGAACAATAACATTAGGAATAATAGAGTGGCATCCTCTAAAGCATACATCATGAAAAACCAATCAACAAAAAAAAACTGTTATTTGGTCTATTCTAAACCAGAATGTTTCCATTAATATTCGGCCTTTCTCATATTAAGATGTTTTTATGCATTTTTGTATTAGGTCCAATTACTCCTGAAAAGTAGAATAAGTATAAGAGCACAATAACCCTTCTAAGTCGGTTGGTTCTGAAGCAAAACATATTGTATACCACACCGACTGACTTAAACGAAACTGAATGATCTTGTTCGCGACCAGAAGAATTGTTGAGGAAAGAAAAATATGCTGCTCCATGCCACGTAACTCATAATTTTGATGACCCGAATTCCTTATAATGAGAGTAGTTAAAATTCAATTGTTTATGCGCGAAAATATAATTTTTCTTTCTTAATACTGTTGTATATTTAATTTTTTGCTATATTTTATATAATCTAGAACTAATAATTTTATTCCTTTTTATATACATTTTTGCCACCTTTAGACTAATATAATTTGTTCCATGTAGAAAATGTTCCAAGCGCATAAAACATTCAAATAATAGTTCTTTTTTGTGCCGTGTAATTTAACTTAAAGTTGTCTTAAAGTCTTGTTAATTATGTGGCATCGCGGCTACGTTGTTAGAGGAAGGACGAATGGCTCATTCTGGGCTCAAACTGCTTGTGAAAACAGTAGATGAACTGACATGCAACATAGCCATAACAACAAATTACCATCCACTCAAAACATAATTTGAGATAAATGTACGATCGATCGACAAGAGATTTGTGAAGGAATCAAACTTCTACGGAAGTTCGATGGGTCCGTTGTTTTGCAGATAGAACACTCTCAAGTTAACAACGAATGTGCTAGTGGAACTTACACTGGCCTCATCTCGTTTCTACCAAAGGTTTGTCAGTTCATAAACTCGATTGAAAAATTGATGCCAAAAGTGCAACAATAATAGGTCAAACTTTACACGTGAATATTGGTGCAAATTACAAAAAGCATGCATGATTAAGCAAACGAGCCAAATGAAATCGTTAATTTTGATTGAATCCCTAAAATCACTGGGTTTGTCAGCAATGCTATTAGACAATTTATATTTGAGGAGATAATAATATGCTACACAATATAAATCAAATGAAACTATATAATGGAATAAGACATGCAGTTAAAAAGTTGATGGACAAAGCAGATGAAGCAACTATATAATAGAAAAGTTAAAAGGCAATTATGTGCAAAATGCAAGAATATAACTAATTTTAACTGATTTTCTTTTTGAATTCAAGTGTGTCCAGTTTTTGGTATGCTTTGTATTCGCAATCAATGGAAGTTTGTTGACTTCATCCTGAATAATTAGCCCTGTTTTTTAGAGTAGATATTACGTGCACGAAAGTCAGCAAACCCTTGGTACTATCGGTTCTCTCCCCGGAAAGTTACTTAATAGTCTCATTAAAATTAGTGCAGATATGATCTCATTTTCTTTATTAGTATATGAAAAGCCAGAAAGGGCAGTTAGTATACAAAAAAGTGAACTTGGCATAGTCAAAATTTTATAACAAGATAGAAAACAATATTGATTAAGGTTTCGTATCATTTTACTATAAATAATTTTTAGGAATAATCTAAAGATATTTTACATTTATAGATTGGCTAACAAATAAATTGCTTTTAATATATATCACAAAAAGAATTTTTTCTACAGCTCAATGAATATAACCCCTACGTCCACAGTGTTACCAAAAGTTTTCTTTCATCTTACGCAGTGGTGCGTATCATGTGCTGGGGTTGCAGAGACACGCTTCTCAAATATTTCAAAAGATATTGATCGATTACAAATATAAGTCCAATACATTTGATATACTTTTAACATACGCCTTAACATCGTTTCATTTTATGTTTATTTTCAATTTTCCTACTAGAGAAGTATTATTTTAAAGTGTTGCTAAAATAAAGGCTTAACTTTAATACGAATAACAAGAATTTGATTTTTGTAAAAATTAAGAAATGGTCATAAAATCGGTTGTGGTAAATAAGTTTTTACTAACAAATAATGCTTTATTTCTTCTGTAATTAAACTTCAGTTTAGATTGACCTAGTTCTATCAGTAGGAGTGATAAATTCTGATCAGAAAATCGACTGAGGGTAAATTGATAGTTAATCCTCCGCACAAACCCTTTGTTGCCAAGGGAAAACGCGGAAACAGTTTTGTAGTTATTTATAGCAACCTTTCTAACTTATGTCTAATATACTCAAAAAGGAATGTGAAATCTTAATAAGTCCATTTTGAACTTCATTATGATCGCAATACCCCGTTTTATTCGAATTGTTTTTAAAATAATATTTCATTTAACTTTATTATTTAAGTTATTTCTGTTTCAGCTTACACAGACCACGAGTCATTCTCCCCATCGCTAGTAATATAAAGATATATTTATATACTACATCGTTCAAAAATTGCAAAGTAAACTGTAAGTTATAATATATTTTATTGCTGGATAGATGCCAACAACTTGTTTAATGGCAGAGTTATATTTTGGACCTCCCAACTTGATCGACATACACCTCGAAGAAGTATGAATTGTTTTTATATATATTCTCTATGAATAATAGAACACAATTTAAGAAAACCGAGAGAACTGTTGAGATATCTTAATTTGCTAAGATGCTTATTACTAATTACTTTGGAGACTCTTTGGAAAATAGGGATTAGTGTGCACTAAATCTTATTTTAGATTAATGTTGATTTTTGACTGTTGCACGTCTTCGAGATTTTTTAGAGTTTCTAATATATTTGATGGTATTTTATAATTCTAATTAATAATCTTAAACATAGTAGAAACAATTAATTTTATATATTGTGAGAAAGTTTAAATTTCAAAGATTTTTTAACCAAATACTATGACATATACGACCCAGTAAAATTTTTAACACATACACCTATTTCTGCAAATGTTCTCAGAGAATAATAATAGCCACTTTGTTAATTGTCAGTGAATTAAGCCTTCTCGGGTGCGCACCGGTAAGTGTTTTATCGAGTCTGATTTTTTATTTTGAACTGATTTTGAAAATTTGAGGATACGTTACTACACAAAATCTACGGTTTTGGCGAAAACATATTGTCTGCATTTAATTTTAAAACAGAGAATAATCCGAGTTTGAAATAATAAAAATAATTCCTATCTGCCTTTCCTTACATATTTGAACAATTAAGAAGAACTCCAAGAACCATATAAATAAACATTACCATAAAAAAGACCAACATCGCCTAGATCAAATACAGCCAATAGAGTTAGAACTAAACGAAAAAGCCACCACTATATATGAAAGCAGAAAAATTTTTCCTAAAAATCTCCCAATATTGTCGCTACTATTCTTGATCCACAAACCCTATTAATGAATTGATTACCTAGAGCTTTCGATCAACATATTGTACATTTACTAACCAGTTAATAAATCATTATTTTTACAAAACAATAATTTATTTACCTATACTCTTATATAATAATCATTAGGATGTTATTGATAGTTTTATATTTTGTTTATTTGATCCAGGTCTACTTTTGTTAGCAAATTTAGTTATTTCACTAATTAATTATTTAATTACACTGCACACTGTTCTTACATCTTAGCAAAATGCTGTCTAATTTCTTCTTCTCTGATTCTCCGAATTTCATATTCTTCGACTTTTACTCTCAGCAAATTCTAGCTAAGAGCTATGAAATAAAATTTAAATCATTATTAAAATATATTATGTTTAAAATAAATGTCTAATTATTAACAGTTACTAAAATTTTTTCTACCATTCTTGATGGACAAACCTCATTAATGATTACTTCCAACACAACCCGAATTATTTTCTTCCCTGTTATCTTTCAATTTTGGCATATGTTGATACCTATTCCAGGTCGTTGAATATGATGTGTTATAAATTTGGCAGCTAAAATTCCCACTATAAATCAAATTAATGCTGTTTGGATTTTATAACTTTTAAAAATGTAACCTTACATTCTGCCCTTACCGTTGTTCTTCCATATTTTAAAACCAATGTATGTTAGACCACCAAGAATAAAACAACAATGTAATTATTATTACTATAAAATTATTAACGTAACACAAAATCTACATATTCTAGTATTTTTGTTGTTTTGATCTGATCGACCGTACCGATCGACTCGAAAGGGAATGGACCGCCATTAGAAATGGAAGACAATATAGTTTATTATTTTCTATTGTTTATTCTATGGAAGAGAGTGCGCATGCGCCAAATCCGAAGATGTTGTGGAGTAATGTATCTTAAAAATTTGACTCAATCGCTGTTGAAGAAATCTCTGATGAAGAAGCGTTTGTACTTCTTCTCTACAACAGTTCGCTTCATTGTTAGACTGTGATTGACACAACGCCCATCAATATCCGTAACCAGATTGCCAATAAGATCAGTTAGTAAAAATATATGATCTGCATATGGTAGTAGTAGTAGCTGATAAATTTGGCTTTGTATCTGCAATTGCTTATTATTTTGTTAACTTATTTCTGATAAAAATTTGAATGTTGCCAAAAATTTTTATGATATGGTACCTAGAAATTGGCCATGAAATTGTCCTGTATAATATGCGGTGGGCCAAATGACATTTGTAAAATAGATTTGATTGTTTCCCCTCCCAGAAATTAATAAGCGTAAAATAGTGTAGCCGTGATGGCAATTTTTTGGAAAATTTACTCTTCCACTGGCACAACATTAGCCAGTGGAGTGGCCGCTGTAATATAAAGCCTTACAATATTGATTAATGTCATTGCTCCAATTGTAAAATCAATTGAGAAAATTGCGTTTGAAGCAAATCCACTTTATTTCCAGTCACAATCGAACGCAATTGTGACATACCGGTCCTTTTATTAGCATTTTCTGTCTCTCGTTGATCATTAGTACGATTAGCGTTCAATGTCTAATACATTACATTCATCAGTATTAAACATTTTTAGTTACAAAATAATTTTCGGAATTTTCACTATATAAATTCACCTATAAATCAGTCGGTTCAGCCATTTTATATAAATTAAATAACGCACATTATTTAATTTATATAGGTGCTCATGAGCTAGTTCAGTTGGCGTAAACGTGAAGTGGAACAAACAAGAAGTAAAACATGAAAATGGTACATGAAATTCTGCCGAATCGTCCTTAAAACCTCAACATATAACCTCAACCGTACTCTTAAAAGAACAAGATACTTTTAAGAATCATACGCGAATAGAAGCCCTGTATACTGCTACAATATTAAACAACAGCGTAGGCATCATAAATAACATAACATATTCCTCTAACACTCTAAAATTAAATGTTTTCCATTATTTCTTACACAGTCCTTTAAAAACAAAAAAGCATCAAACAGTTATGTTTGTACTGCGTAACTATGTTTGATGTATCTTGTTTGGGTTAGTTGCGGACCAACACCTGCAATTATACTTTTAGAGTAATTTCTTTTTAAGCCATAGAAGTAGATTTTTTTGAGGAATACCTAAAACAGCTGAATGTCTAACAATGACCACCCTTTATGAAAGTAGACTAACAAGTATTATATATTATAAATAATAGACTGTCATAAACAAAGAATATTTATATTGTTTAAGCAGAGTGCTATAATGATTATGTGAAAAAATAATTAAATATGGCGGTATTTGAAATTCTCAATATGTTTTTGGATGATATATTCTCATTGAGTATCACCCTTGGATAGTGTTAAAAGATTTAATCCAACATTAAACAGTTACAGTTATATAGTTATAATATGGAAATATTAGCGATAAACGTTATTTTGAAAAATGATAACCGTGAAATTGCAATCCCTCAAAATGAACCTTCTTCCTTAATTAGCAGCTCTATCTTCACATTCCACCATTTTTGCAATATGTAGCCTATTTATATGATAAACATCTTTTTCGCTCTTACCCATATCCGCATAGGCTCGTTTCGAAAAAACCATTTTGTTCGTATCGACAAAAACAGACAGTAAATCATCCCCGCCAACTAAGAATAAACAAGGCCTGCGACTAAGAAAAAATCGACTCCTCATCGAATGGTTACCCTCGGAAACGGCAATTTAATACGATAACCGAATAACGGCGACGAAATTGAATGCTGCCACCCCAATATTTCTCGGAGAGCGCTCATTACACGAGGGTGCCGGCGACCCCGCCTAATACCACCCCATCCCCCCGGCTCAGAATTTATGAGTCACTAGCTCACTGGCACCCTTATATTGTGTAGCATCACGTCGCATTGTGTTTATTCTGAAGATGAATCGTCTTTTTCGTCGAGGGAATATTTTCTTTATGTAAACAGCGTTTTTCGCCGGAACAGAAACTCGCTATTATAAAATTGTTCATGAATTTGATATGTCGCTTGCTTTATTGACAGGGATTGGGAATGAAGCTCAGCTTTGTTACAACTAAACATTACGAAAAATAGTTGATAAAGTTTATGCCAATATAAATAGTATTTTAATTTAATAGACTGTTGTTTACTAAAAAGATATACCTTAGTTGGGTGGGCAAAATTATATAAACCTTTGATATATATACAATGATTTATTAATAAGGTGTCGAGCTTCCTTTTTTTTGGCACATCCAATTTGACCAGCTAGAACCAAAGGTTCTTTTCCTGATGTCGCTTCGAGTTCTTTGGTTTTACTACCGGGTTTGCCACATCTGTGCCATCTGCATAAAATGCGGTGTTTGAATTCTTGGAAAGTGGGAAGTCGGCCATGTACAAGCTAAATAGGGCCGGGTCTAATGGAGAACATTTCGGGACTCCTGCGGAGATTTGTTTCCGAGAGAAGACTGCATCGCCGATCTTTGCGTTAAAGTAACCTGTATTCCAAGTATGAGCAAATTATGGTAATTATATCATCCGGTAGACCTAGTCATTTGGCTTTGAAGATTACATCATTGCGTCATACTTGGTCGACAGCTTTGGATATATCTAGAATGATGGCTCCATGGCATTGAGTTACCGTTTGCTTCTAATACAGCTGCAATTCTGCGCGAAATCGATTCGTAGAGCATGAATAGTTTCGAATGATGTTTGAAATGGACATCTACTCCTCACTCTCTGCTCTAAACTTTCCTATAACAGTTCAATTATGTTGATGTCAGGCGATTGTACTGGTTAGGGATGAGTGCATGTTACGATCTTAGAATATAACAGTGTTTGGCAGCAATATGCAAATTATGGTGAGAAATGGATAAAAGACCATATAGAGATATTCATTCGTAGTAATAGGATAGTGATGTGAATGAGAGAACTAGTAATGTAAACGATGATTTATTGGACCCTACCATATTCTTTTAATTATCAAAGGTCCAGTTCTTATGATCGTTGCACCACTTCTTTCTCAGCTTATCGTTGGCTTACGCAAGAAATTGTTTTGCAGTCTCAACCCTTTCATGAATGTTAACTTTTTAGAACCTACTATTTTACACAAGTGAATGTTGAATTATGCTGTCACAATGAACTGTCATAACATCTTTTCATTTTGACTTTTCCAATAATCCATTAGATTTGTCGACATTTTTACTTAATCAAAATAAAAACTACTATTAAGTGGACTATAGACGCTCAATATTATTGTGTAATGTGGGTTGCAAAATATTTTGACCGCGGACCCTAGACGGTTAATATTATTTTACAATATTTTAGTTTGTGCAAAAAATTGTACTGTATGGAGGCGATATTGAAGGTTGTGCAATATATTGCTCAATTGCGAGCACAGATGTACAACCACATTGTTCAAACGGTCTCATTGTTCAAAACGGTAAGCATTGTAAGAAGTGTTATAAGAGCGCAGTGCTGCCACTACATGCGACCTCGAAAGCTAGAACCAATCTTGACAGACGTATTAAAGTTCAGTGTTTAGTGCATCAAATATGTTAAGAATCGTTCTCATCTGTTCCTGTTCAAAAGTTCATCGGAATTTGTAAACTTGTGTTGTTAGAGAAAGCAATGGAATATCACTAATCTATAGTAAAACGTTAAAAATATAAATATAGTTTTATTTATTATCTACTTATTTAAAACCATCTTATCTATTTTATTGAAAACGTTCTTGACATTTATTTCTGTATAAAATAAATTATATCTGGAATATTCAGAAAATGAGAAGATTCTTTTGATATAAATTAAAAAAGCTGACGGTTTGAAACGGCATAACAACTCCATATAAAAATAGAATTATTTCGAGAGTAACAGAGATGGATTTGTGAGATCAGCGAATAAAGTTGACCTAGTTGGCAAAGAAAACTAATGCTAAAATAGCAGTCTAAATTAGAGATACTGTGGGGTATACCCATTAATTTCTTCTGTTCCTAGATATTACAACATAATATAATGCCCTGAAAATATATAGTTACCATATCATACAAAGAAATTCCATAAAAGAACTGAAGTTTATTACGACTAACATACAGTAAATGCTTTAGCTTCCATTGTTGAATAAGTAAGTAATTGTACGAATAAATTAACAATTGAAAAAACAGTAATTAAAATTAAAAAAAAACCTAAATTATATAATACTTAAAAAGCTGTTGAATGATTGAGACATACAATAAGTATTTTTATGCAAAATTATTCAATTATCAAAGAATTCAAGTGAAGGGCGTTTTATAACAAATCCTTTAGTTTATAAGACATAAAAACATAGTTAATGCCCAGAATTTTTTTACCAACAAAAACTATAGAATTTTTCACTTAAATTAGATATTCCAACAAACGTCTGTAATTTTTATGAGAATTCTTCGTTATCGCCCAACAACAATGGAGTATTATTGACCTATAGTTCTCCCCTTCATTGGTCGCGGAGACAAAGGGCTTTTATCTTTTTTGATTGCTATTGATGCGGGATTAGCAGTCCATCAGTAGGGGAAGAATTGCTGACGAATGTCGACGTTTATAAATGACTAACAAAATGGGTTTCAAGTGCAGGTTAAAAGAACATTTCCATGACAGAATCTACATCAATATATATAATTTTGTTTATGTTCGACCCTTTAAGGGAATGTTATAACATTGTCTCTAATTTAATATTTCATTTCATTCAAATTCAATTACGTTAGAAATTTACTAATTATTAGAACGTAGAAATTTTTTTAACAAAAGATATATAATTTAAATGATTTATAAGGCATTTTTTATTTTTAGATCAAAAATTAAACTGGATTTTTAAAACATAGTGGTATAATATACGACAATAAATAATATTTTGGGCTATAGGAGAAAATTCACTGACATTGTTAAATTTTGTTATATCAACTTTTAGGTTCTCTGGTCTATTGGATCAGCTTTTAGAGTCCGAGTTGAAATTTGTATAAAATATTTCCAATTTATTATCACAATGACATTATCTTCTAGTTTGCTGCTATTTTTCTTATTTCTGATACGTTCGAACACGGAAACGAACATTGCTCAAAACAATAACAATAGTGATGGTTCCAAAGGTTGTCTTAACGCTTTGCTTATTTTGACAAATTTCAAATCAGTTATTGCCATAAAATTCCTTAGAGAGGTAAGCATTTTCACTGTTAAGCATATCACTGAAAATATTTTTTAGCATGTTACAGCGGCACTGGATATTAGTATGAACACGGTCACTGAAATATCTCAAATGATAAAAAAATTAAAAACATAATCCTGGATTCACCGAAAAGAAACCTCATACGTCGAAGTCCTCATACGAAGCGGGCGACGAATAAAAGATCAGTTTGATGTTGGCACTGTCATAGATCAAATATATGAAATGTATAAAAACACTGAGTAGTTTTTTCAATATAAACATAATACAATCATTTAAGAGGAAACTGTTAGTCTCGAAAGTATCGAAGAGGTCTAATGGAACTTCCAGACATTGCTTTTAAAAGAATAGAATTTCTAAAAGCATATAATTAAAAAACTTATTATTTCAGTTTGTGTATTTAGATGTGACATATTTCAGAATGGGACCAATATACCCAACGATCATGCATAGCAAGATAATAATAAAAATAGTGTTAAGAAAATTAAAATTGATGGAACAAGGTAAACGTTGGAATAATAATTGATTAGGTTTTATTAGTAATAACATTTATTAATAATTCATTGCATATATATTATGCTTCATGTTGGAAACTGGAAAGGTTAATAGCACCATCGGTTTGAATGACCTCGATTAAGCACGTTGAAGAAGAAATTGAGAAATGATAGAATCGTGAACAAACGTTCGGTAGATTGGAAATGAACAGCTTAGTTATTCACTTGAGCGAAGCTTTCTGAATATGGGATTATGATTCAATGCTGACTATCTCCAAGGCAGGGCGATGAGAGTGGAAACAAATAAAGGTGTGTATATAATCAATATACGATAATTGTAGGAAATTGTGTTCTAGAGAGTGATAAGATTTATGTCCATTAGATATTTGTGTAAATTTTCATAATATACATAGTATTTGGTTAAAATGTGCGAGAAGGGAAAAAATACCAACTGTTTTGCAGACATGGCCAATGCATTAGGGATATTGCAGTGTTTAATTTTATCAAGAATGGTGTAGGTAGTAGGTAGTACTAGAATATGTAGAATGGTGTAGGCGCAGGTAATAGCAGAATAAATAAGAAATGCAGTGGTATTAAAATGACTTGACAATGAAACACACAATCGAAGGAAACAAGAACTAAACGTAAAAAGATAAATATGCTCTCCAATGAATGTAAAATACATTCCTTTGATATACAATTTTTAATTAGATAGATTAGTCCTCCAGGGGATATCACTACATAGAATAACGCTCCTAGAACTCTACCTTATGAGTGATGTGGAAAAGAGTTCAATGTAAATATAATGGCTGTATAATTAACGGTAGTTTTAATTATTCGATAATATATCCATTAAACGTACTATAATATTAGAATAAACTATACATATTCGATAACATTTTTGTTTCATTATTTTATTTAAGCTAGAATTTTGTTAAATGTCAGGGCCAAATTGAACTAAAACTCAGAGTTGATACGGCAACATCATGATGTTTTGACGTCATACATTGAGATGACGTATGTTCACACCTACTTAGGATAGACTATAATTAATTTATATAATCTAATTTTTGTACACCACAGTCAAATTCTAAAGAAGCTATGGTTTTACATAAACTCATAATTATTTTCGCTGACTTTTCATTAGATCATTGCAATTAATTTAGTTATATAAACATATAAAAACAGCTAACGTAGTAATAATAAGCCAAGTGTTATGCGAACTAACTATTTATATATTTTTAAAGTATGTAAATTGTCATCACATTAGTCTACGTATATTAACACTATAGATGGTGGGCTGTAGAAAATGTGCAAAAAAGTAAGATAATTTGAAGTATAATTCAATCAATAATCATATTCACCAGACCATATATCTTAGTAATAGTGAAATCATTAATTTCGCAATTTGTTAATATTTTTAGATAAATCTCTATCTGTTTAGGGTAAAGATATATATATAATAACATAAGACATTCTTTCTACTTTACAATTAAGTATCTATAATTAATATCCATATTTAAAAAAATTCACGTATGTAACAGATTGCTCTTTAAGGATTTCTTGGATAAAAGATGGTGCTACTAGATGACATGACATAATTGCCAATAGTCATATGCAAACTAGGAATCAACCATTGGTCCGTTGGTCATTAGTACCATGTAGAAGAATATAAACAACCGTGACATCCACATCTAAATTTTTTCCTGTATTTTCTAACCTTATTTTCTTTCATCTTTCAACCGATAATGTGTAATTTTATTTCAGTTAATAATATTCAGTTAATATGTTAAGTGTTATGTACTATTTGCCAACCATCTAATCACTGTAAAATTGTATTTTACTATTGACTATCGATCGTTGAAGCCACGGAGATTTAATAACGGCTCTCGGAATTTTAGATGATTCATTAAATGTCTGAAAACTATGAAAACTGAAAAATGTTAATTCATCGAAAATAATTTATATGATCGTCATTATCACCTTTAATCTGAATCAAAACATTGAGTTAAAGAGTGACGGGAAGAAAGAACTTCGAAGCTTCGTTAAAGCAAGTTAAAGCTCTGGAATAGGAATAGTCCATTGAGACGCTGAAAGGATTTTATTAGTAACTCATTTTATTCAAGATAGTAAAACAATATATTCAGATTGTTAATCAAAAATTTTTGGCGGCTGCATATAAAGAAAGCGTAAAAATATCTGGCTTAGAGAATAAAACATTTATTTAAAAACACTGAAAAATTTAATTAAGATACAGTTAAGATAAATAATGTTGCAAATCGAATTAAATATATCTACATAAGTACCATAGAAAGTTTAATGTAACGTTGAAAATATATCTGAGACACAATTAAACTTTTAGGCTAGCTTCTACAAACTCGCATTTATTACATGTTACGCTCGTTTGGTTAACAAACTTAATTAGTGTATGTGGAACGTTCATTTTATAGTTTAGCATAAAGTATTATGACTTTTTTTCTGCTCTTTATCAGCAATATTTGATGTGAACCATGAGGAACATTATATAACTCTCATTAACAAGATAATAAAAATTTATATCAACTTTGGATGCATTAATTCTTTTTTCCTATTTGCGTTTTTCGTATATTTGGCAGTCAACAATCACTATCAATTCTTAATTAAAAGTTCTATATACATAGATTCTATATACTCATATATATCACAGTTTAATCTGTCAAGGGCTAACTTAGAGACCATCTAGAAGATATCCGGTCTTACCCTACATGGGTATCGGCATGAGTTGGATAGATTTTCCTGTCGGATTTGAGAGCTATAACTATATTTGTCGGACATAGACCATAACAAAGTATTTTTATTTATCTCTGCTAAAGTCGTCATATAATCAATATATTTTTTCAGTTGTCTAACTACGGCCACAACCGATATAAAATGTATGACGTGAGTACATGATATTGAAGCCAATTTTTACGAGGTTTTGGACATATCCTTTATCTCATAGAATATGTTGATCAAAAACTAAAAATCGTGATGAAGTACTTTCAACCCGATAAATTGTCAAAAAGTGAGTGTCAAAAGAACCATTAGTGTTAAATTATTTGTCTCAGTAGTAACGATTTGTGAGATTTTATGTAACGAAAACGTTCAGTTTTTCATCAGAATAATGCATTGTTCATATAGAATCAGCACAATTTTCCATAAAAGATCAACTTATATTTTTTGCAACCCCCTTATTTCCTTGATCAAACCCCATTGGACTTTACTTTGGAAATTTGGACTTCTTTTTTTCTTTAAAAATCAGTTTCAAGAGCAATATTCTAAGTTGGATTTTGCAATGCACGAATTTAAATAACCAAAATGCCGGCTTGGTTGGCGCTGTCGTAAAGGCGACAGGACGGTCCACCTACTGTTGCGATAATAGCGGGTTCAAAACCTACTGGGGCATGGTCGTAAATTAATATTTGTGATTGTTTAATATTTATAAATTATCCTTATGCAAGAGTGGAGTTTCCATCCGATAAGGAAAAAAAAGATATATATATATATATATATATATATATATATATATAATATTAATTAATAACTGGTAACCTTTAAAAGTTATCCGTTTTTTATCAAATGATTGAACTTCTTGGAACATTATCAACATTATAAAAATAATCAATGTTTTTCATAAAGTATTAACGATTTTTAATATACTTTTATTATTTTATTCAAAAATATAAACTGTTTCAGAATATATATTAAAATTTATTATACTCATGCAATAATGGTTCAGCCAATTATACATAATCATAACTGAGTCAGAGATCAGAAATTTAATGTGTTTATATAATTTTATAGAATAATTTATAATAGTTCCAACTTAATTATGAAAAAAAGAACAGCGACGTAACAATGACACCCTCACTGAATTAAGGCAGCTATTAAATTCCTAAAACGCCATGAGGCCCGGACATAAATTGTGACGATTTATTTTCCTGTAAACCCACCAATAATTCTTAGTTTTTGTTTATTATCACCATGTCGTATGCTCAAGATGGGGCACCGCTTAATGTCTTAATACCAGCATTTTTCACGAGATTTGCGTAGGCCAAACACGTTCGGCAAATCTCTTTAAAAATATGTGCTCAGTGGAGAGGATGATTTCGCAGTAGCGAACTTAACTGCAAAGGTTTAAAGATAATGAAGTCTTCTTCAATTTAATATTATAGCGTCTCATTTTACCACCTTCAAGCCGATTTGAACTGTGAGGCGTTAAACCGGGCGAAGTATTAATTTGAACTCGTTTGTTAAGCTTCATTATCCGTTTTAGGCTTGTTGATGCGTAATAATTTCAACCTGTCTATTAGATCTTACCAAACGCTTTTTTTTGTTAGCTATTTACTACAAAGCTTACTTCACAAATAACTACCTTAATTATAAAGTAGATTGTGCAGTCCAGAAGGTGGATACTGTATAAAAGTGTTAAGAAAGATTAAAACGTTATTTTTGAGAGTAAGGCCTAATAAATATTACGAACAGCTTTTAATAGGTTTACGTGATTATTAGTCTAAAAAAGGTAATTTTTATAGAATTACTATTTTGTTTGCATTTGTTTTATCAACGACCAAATGTAAGAATAAGAATAACGAGTATAAATTAATAGAAATATAAGTAATAGAATAGTATTATCAGTTTTATTTAGAATTTTAATTACACCATTCATAACTATATTTTAACTACTGGTGCCTTCTAAATACTGTAATTTCAATTAGGTATAAATTTAAACTCTGTGGTGGTTATGCCAATACACAAATTTTCCCTCGAATAAAAATATTTTATTACTTTGGCTGCATGGGATTATTGTTATTCTCACATTGTTATGAAATTTCGAAGACGGGGAAAATTAACCGATCATAATTCTAATTCACGTGCTGTGTTGCAAATTTCAATCGAACATTTGCTTGAAATAAAATATTACTTGGCTGGTAGTTTAGTATATAAATTTTATTCACATAACTTTTACTGACTGAAATTCAAACTGTTGATTTTTAATTTCCTCTACTAATAGTAGAAAACAATGACCTTTTGCTGAACACGAGAATAAACCTAATAATAAAAAATCAAATATTGATGATCAAAATTGAATTCAGTGTCTTTGATGATTTTTGTTATGAATTTCAATGTACTTTTTCATTTCTGCTTTTTCCTGGCGAAAGATACATCTATTCGATATTTTTGATGGGCAGGCATTCCACTGTTTCAGCCGATGTGTATTGGCCGTATGTGCTTATATTGGCTCGTCTTGGAAGATCCATACAGGATGATTCGTTACCTGCGTAGATATTATAAAGTGCGTTTTAAGCTATTTAGACATATTTTTAACATTTCTTTGCACCAATCCACAAGAAAGATTTTTTGAGCATTTGGTAAATAACGCAGAAATAGGTAACTTTTAAGGCCAATATTTTATTTGCTCTCATTAATTTTCAAGTCATATTAATGTTCAAGGCTGCCTCTATCTCAGGGTATCTCAGTTGATGATCTTGCTTGCAGTGGTGTAGGATGGAGCTTTGTCACCGTATAAATAATTAAGTTACACTGTACACTCTTGTCTTGATAGTTCACTTCGAAAGTTATAAAAAACAATAGCGTGAAAATGTTCATGAGTGCAACACAAATTTCACTCAAATTACGAATTGTTCCGAAAAAATTTATATTCAATAATATTAAGTTTCGAATCAAAACATCACATGGAGTGATTGATCAGACACTCAGTGCTGTAACCGGAAAAAGCTATTTTAGTAAATTGAGATTTGGGTACTGCAACTTTAAAAGATTCCCAATCTCAAAGAGTTTAAAAGAAAACTTTCTTGCACAATACCAAAATTTAACTTTAATAACATTTTAATACTGTAATCTACAATCAAGCAAGAAATGCGAATTAGTTTTTCCACATATATTCGCATAAAGTAATAATTTTTTTCTAATCCTAAATTTTGAGTTCTTGGCTGATCTCTATGCTTATATTTACACTGTGGATATACAAATACGAACAAATAAATTATTTATATTATTGATACAAATATATAATCTACATCGTCAATATACACGAGTATGTTACGTAAAACAAACTATTACTATTAAACAACTATTATTAATGTTTAAAGTAATAGGAGTTTAGGGTAAATGATGTGGCTCGATGAATGGAGGTAAAACGAAATGAAACAGTGGTGTTTACATAATGTGACCGTTATTTATTGGCAATATAAAAAAATTCGAAAAATACAATTAGATAAAACGGATGGCAGCGGTGCTACCTGGAGACGAGGTTTGGGCAGTCGATGGTGGCACGTCTAAACCAAACGATGGTTGAGCACTGAATGAATCGAAATACCCTTCAATAACATCCCAGATAAACGTCCCGGGGTTGCCGACAGCTATTCGTTATCGGGTTCTAGTTGACGCTGATACCCCGCCCGTGTTCAAAATCTGGGAATATATTTCTGGGTATTTTGTAGACCATTATTCAACCATGTAAAATTCGACATGCCTCAAGGTCGCTACAGGAGAAAATGATATTCTGTCACTTCAGTAAAAGGCAAAAAAACCTAATATAGTACGCATACGCATATTGGTATATACACAATGATGATTTGTACATCATTACGTAATAATATCCTATTGAAAAGAGTACATCTTGAAAGTACAAGTTTAAAATACTAAAAAGGTATTAGAAATAAATTAAGTAGTTTCAGAAGGCCATTGTTAATATAGACTTACTCAAAAAATATATTTGCTAAATGGTGTAATATGCTAATCGTAAATGAATCATATCTGACACTTGATGTCATGCATATTCCTTTGCTTAATAATCAAAGTAGGTATCTTAAATCCCTTCAAATATTTAAATTATATTCTTTTGTATAATACAATATGTTCTTTAGTTACGAAGGTATTTTTTCATGTCAATCGTCAGTTAATTGATCTTATGATTTGACGAGACTTTTAGTACTTTCAGCTTGCGGAAGTAGACAGTTGTTGATCTTTATACACGGCATGTTTTTCTACGCAATGTAAACATCACGTCGGATGATTTATTTTCACTTCACACACATTTACTATTAATCTTTGAACAAAATTTTAGGCTACATCGATTTAGACCAAAATATACATATCGGTTGTTAAAATATGTTATGTTAGATTAACTTATTTACTCACTTAAGACTCGATTAATACATATTTTAACATGTTTAATTACATAATAAGAGGGCATGTTTAAATTATGTTCATAATTTATAAACTGTAACATTAGAAAACACATATCAAATTTTGCTTTTATCTATAAAATTTTAAATGAAATAAGGTTTTTGAGCAAACTACTTTTTGAAAAGACAAGGCCCATTAAGGCTGAATGAGAGCATATATAGGAATGGAATAATTTTATTAGTTAATTGTTATTATCTCAAGGGAAAAAGTGGTTACTGGTTAGTATACCTAATAATATAAGATTGGGACCGCAATTTAACCAATGTTAATCTAAGATTCGGCGGTGTGTTTTAAGCAAAAGCTTACATCATAAGTTTGTCATCACCTCTCACTCGTTTAACTTGATCATGACTTAAAATTACAGCATTTTAATTTTGAAGAAGACAACCAAACTTTTCGACATGTGCAATGCTGCCTGTGTCCCATATATAGGAAAAATATGAGTTTACTTAATTTACCTTAAAAATGTTTACTAAAAATTATACAGAAAAAAGAACAATTTAAAACGCTTTTGTTTATGGTTAATTTTAATGCTCTGGTGAAGATATTGATTGGCAGTATTATTATTAAAAGCCTCAGTGGATCCAATAAGTTGTCCCATGTTACTGAAATTAATGTACTTAAATAAGGACAAGTGTTTTCAATGTCAATTCAAAACTCATGTAAGTATGGAAACAAACTGTATCTATTGGTTAAAAGTTGCTTTTTCAAGATATGCCACAAATGATACTCAAACGTATTCTAATATAAATGGAAGGTTATAATCAAAATATTTATCTTGAGTGATAAATTTTGTCTTACGAATTTGTGTTGTGACAGATGCAGGAAGTAACATATATGAGTTTGTACAGTGTCTTAATATATTCAATTCCATCAATTTATCTCGTTCGTTATTGTAATTATAATAAATTGTATTAACAGATTAATCATTGTATAATATAAAACGTATGAGTTTTAGGGGATAAGACCAAAAGATATCAGGTCTTACCCAGCCTGGTTGATGGCGTCACCGGTATTATTTTCCTTGTCGGATTTTACATTCTTGCCATTTGCACAATCACAATTACAAATTCAGGACCATACCGCATCAGTGGAAGGACCGCCCTGTCGCCTTGATCATTGCGCTAACGAAGCTGTATTAGCTATAATAATATATCAAGTAACAAGATATTTAAAAAAAATCATGTTAAATTTCATGATATGTAACAACAAAATCTGTAAAATAATAGTATTGAATACAGTATTTACCAAATTTGATTAATACAAACATTATAACGAAACGTCACATGAATTTAAATAATATCAAATAAATTCGTATGGTTTTATTTATATAAAATAATTCCAATAAATCACTATGTTGCAGGAAATGTATTATATTGTTAAATTTACTATACGCTTTCAAACAATGTTACACAATTACATCCTGCATAGTCGCTTTATATCGCAAAATTTTACTGGCCGAACATATTTCGAATTCGACTGAATTAAATATATTTCTATATGTAACACAATATAAAAATACAAAATAACTATATTTCTTATATCCATCTGCATCTATATATATATATATATATATATATATATATATATATATATATATATATATATATATGTATGGCTTAGTAGTTGGTTTGATGTTTTAGTGCAATCCCATAGTTACATCGCCATAGGTCCAAATTGGCTTTATGACTTATTGTTAGTTACCAATCCATATGATTGTACGTCAAGGCGAAAGTATCGTGAAAGTATCCGATTAATAAATAGAATTGTATGATTTCGAGTTTGATGTTTCCAATTTAACTTAACATCAAGATCGATGTCAAGGTGTTTCTGCTGTGTGTAGCTGATTCTGCTTGAGGAGCATCAAGCATCGGTTATGTGATATAATTAAATTTTTATCATTTCGCAGCAATGGACAGAAGGACAGATTTGGTGCTATTAAGTCGTAATTTTCAGTCTCTAGTCGACTTATAGATTTTGTTTATGTATTACTTTGATATTATCTCATATTAATTATATTATAAATAAATAAATTACACATGATTACATGATTATATAAATTACATGATTAGATAATATCTATGAACATTTTTATTTTAACTGTTACCCAAACTCAGCAGACATTACCCTTTCTCTATATCACTTATATAAATTAATAGGAGACAAATTCATTAAGCAGCATTTGCATATTCACAAAAACACCTGAAAATACATTTGAATAGTCCATAAAAATCATAATCTTACTATTTTCATATTTATGTAGGTTCTATAAGAACATATGTTTATACAAATGAAAATAAATATTACATTCAATCTATATTAAATTTAATATCGTCCAAGAAACGGATGGAAAATAATGACCTTAGATGCCTACAAATAAAAGTAAATATCCTGTCGAAACATGTACATCATTCATTTCTGATGGGGATATTAATATTGTTCAGGCGGATGGTATTCTTCCCTTAAAGTTTATATCAGTGTTGTTGATTGATTAAATTTAAGAAATATTACTTGTGCTAATCACTGTATTTACAACCATATTCTACTGAAGCTTTTTACATGGAATTTATTTCAGAAGGTGTGATTATTCTATTATACCTTTTGTTATAAGCTTTTTTTAATTAATTATATATTACATTAGATATGCTTGGTACAATCTTAGACAAGCAAGGCGAGTACGGAAAAATACATCAGTATGTATTTCCCAAATTAAAATTAAATTACTTAAGCTAACGTTAAATTCGTTTGGTTTGGTTCCCTTCAGTCTTCTGATTTTCTGCGAGTTATCTATTAGCTCTATTGCTTCCACGTTACTATGATTTAGTAATTTTATTTCAAGCTTTAAGGCGTAATCTTGGATAACTTCGTAAATCCATTTGATTTCGAAGTCATCGTACAATTCTTCGTTGGTTACGTGGCGATAAGCATTGGTAGTTAATCCAAAAATTTTGTTTGGTTTATTAGTTGGTTTGATGGTTTAGTGCAATCCCATAGTTACACCGCCATAGGTCCAAATTGGCTTTATGATTTACTGTTAAACCAATCCATATGACTGTAGGTCAAGGTGAAAGTATCCGATTAATAAACAGAGTTGTATGATTTCGAGTTTGATGTTTCCAATTCAACTTAACACCAAGGTCGATGTCAAGGTATTTAGCTGATTCTGCTTGAGGAATCAAGCATCCGTTATGTGATATAATTAAATTTTTATCATTTCGCAGCAACGGACAGAAGGACAGATTTGGTGCTATTGAGCTGTATTTTCCAGTCTCTAGTCCACTTATAGAGCTTGTTTACTGTCACTTCTTTACCTGACAATATTTTTTCTAATCAAAATTAAATATATTTAATCAACACACTGATTAATATTTTTGTTTTAAAGTTGTTTCACTAGACTGTAGCTTGTAAAGTGATAATTGTAATTACATGGAATTTAGAAGATTATTAACTATTCTAAATTTATATAGACTTGTCAGCAATAGTTCCATTTATGTGTCAAATAGGAATATTATTGAGTGATGTGTATATACAATTAATATTTATGGGTAAAATATTAGTATCAAAATAATTTTAAATTGTTTATTTAAATTTTGTGTTATAAACGCAAATAAGAGAAAAAATCCTGAAAAACTCGTACGTCAGTAATATTGAAAAAAAAAACTTGTCAGTAGTGTTGCAATCAAATACGTACTTTATTGAACATAATATTAGTTACATGTAGTCTAAAAATCTTGTATGAATTACATATATACCGAAAATATAGATATTCGAAATTTTAGTTTAAATAACCTGCAAATATTAAATATCAAAGTATCAAATGTTCAAAATAAAATTTAAAAATACATAGCAAACATTGTTTCATTTTTCTGAAATAAATATGTACCGTTAGAATGTGAAAACTACTATATTTACTGAACAAACTATTATAGTGATGAGGTAATATTTTGAACTAATTTAATAACTGACTGATTAATTTTAGCAACAACAATTGCAATGATTGGTTATAAAGATGTAATAAATTTATAAATTAGTAAAATGGGAGATTGAAATAATTCCACATTCCCAACATTATCAATAAAATAAATAGGGGGTAGAATACTATCAAACATAATAGTAATTTGTATATCACCAAAAACAAATATAAGTGACATATATATTTCCTCAAATATATTTCGTTTTAATCAAAATGCATTTATTCAAACGTTATTTGTTTCCTCATTTAATCATCTCAATCTCTTCAAAACGATGTCCTGGCGCTTTCGTAAGTTTAAGCTATAGGCAAAAGTTCAACAGACATAAACCAAGTTATAGGTTGGTTATGAAATTACTTGATAATTCTGATGAAAAAATTGAGGAGAACTAGCATTGGTTCGACCTAGGCCAATGTTTTTTTGCAGTATATAAGAATTGGATCATTTTGCTGATTTGATGGATCTTATTTAAAATCCTTAAGTTACATATGTACCCATTAACGAGGGATATGGTGATGAAGTACGTGTTTTTAGAATTTGGTTTCGGATAAAATGAAGACACCATAAATTAAGGAATTCGGGGCGGATATCTCTGAGGTGGATAGTACTGAGGGACATCTGACATCCCAGCTGTATATTGTGTTTTCGTTGAACTAACATATCTAAGAGAAATCTTGTAATTATTATCCTCTCAATCTCTATTGAGAAGTGGACATTTGAATATTGACAATTATGTCAAGTTTGAAATGGTTGAACTAGTGTATTCCATGATTCTTGATTATGAAAGTGTCGACCATGCTTAAATGAGGTAGAATATTTAATTGCTAAGTATTTTAATGGATATTTAGATTATTTCTAAGGTCTTCAGGTTAACTGGGAACATATGGTTCCATGCACTTTCGTATTTTAAGGTAAATTATATGGCTCGGTGAATGGAGGTAAAACGAAATGAAACAGTGGTGTTTACATTATGTGACCGTTATTTATTGAAGTAATATAAAAATGAGGAAAATACAAAATAGATAAAACGGATGGCAGCGGTGTTACCTGGTGACAAGGCTTGGGCAGTCGATGGTGACACGTCTAAACCAAACGATGGTCGAGTACTTAATGATTGGAAATACCTTTCAATAACATCCCAGATAAACATCTCGGGGTTGCCAGCTATTCGTTATCGGGTCCTAGTTGGCCCTGCTGGCACCCCACCCGTGTTCAAAATCTGGGATTATATTTCTGGGTATTTTGTAGACAGTTATTCCACTATGTAAAATTCGACATGCCTCAAGGTCGCTACAGTATGATAAGTATGAAATAACATAAACAGTGGTTTCAGTCCTAATGTGATTTTGGGATAATATAAATACCCTTTCACTAATAGTTACATTTTATTAATATTTATTGACATATAGCCTTTCCAAAATAACAGTAAACTCACGTTATTAAGTTGTGTAATGTATTGCCTGCCGCAATTTGTAAATTCGTTTTGGAATTAGACAATATTTTACGAGATATAATGCTGTCTGATACGATCACCGTCTGAAAAAACACCGTCCTCATACGAAGTGGGTGACGAATTAAGATCAGCTTAATATTAACTCTATAAAAGATCAAATATCCGAAATGTATAAAAACAGTGAGTAATCTTTTCAATATAAATATAATTTAATACAATTATTATACATCAAACTGCAATAGTCTGGAAAGAATGTTACTACATCTGATACTAGAAAGTGTACTATTAAGTAATAGAGGATTTAAATGGTGTAAAAATAATCCACGAAGAGGGATATTAATAATTCATTGCTGATATCATTCAGAAACAGGAATGGTTTTATTCCTGGCGCAGAGTTAATGTTTTCTTCTACGTCCAAGGGTGACACTATCATGGAGGAAGCATAACATGTATTTGCTGTGGTTTGGAAATCAGCTCTTAAAGGACTTGAAGGAACTATCAGTTACTGTTATGGAAAATGCACCGTACCATGGTACACTGGTGGAGAAGCTCCAACAAGATCATCGACAGAGGTTGAAGTTAAGAAATGGCGTGCAGTACATAAAATAAGTTTCGAAGAAGCGATCATAAAGAGTGAATTATTTCAGAATTGTTACCCACTAAATATAAATTAAAGATTTAATTGCGTTCTATGTAATTTACTTTTTTAGAAATAGGCCTGAAAAAAAAAACACATGATAGATCGGATTGCTGAGCAATGTAGCCACTAAGTGTTCACTCTTCCCTATCACTGGATATGCAATTCAATCGAACTGATATGAGGTGTGGCAAAGAATTATTACAGCAGACATTCCGTGCGAGTGATATAAAAACAAGAAATATTTGGATGTGTAGACAGAAGCATGGACAACAACAATTCCTTCGGTTTGAATATGCACTATAGAACATGAAGAAGATTTCATAGTCAACAGTATCATTAACTTATATAAAGTCAGCAATTTTATTATTACCCTTGTATATAAGAATACACTAGGTTTCGAATTCCACTCAACAATATTAGGAAAACAGGTAACCTATGCTATTTGTGAACCATAATTGAACACCCACACATTCGCAAGAAATCCAACCTCGTAATTAAGATAATGATCTCCGGCGTTGGAAATAGCACTACATAAATTAAGTGCAGCGTGCTGATATCCCTATTATTCAGTTCTAACCATATATCGCCCCGGTCCCCAGCGAACAACATCGCAGAATTCCCATCCGCAATTTAATTACCATAAAGTGCTTTAAAATTGTTTATCCGACTCGGAAAGTCTAGCCGTGCCAGTCGATAAGCTATCGGTTCCCCAAGAGCTGAAAGATAACCAGAGCCGTTTCGGATCTGCCGCGTGTGTCGAACTATTAATCAATAAGACTAATGGTCCTAATGGCACGTAATGCGTCTACAGGAAAGTAGTCCCAGCCACTCCAGCACCGGTTTTGTGCATTATGGATGCGATATAACAGGCCTACGTTTATGTATACATCATTAATATCGCATACACATCCTGAAGGGGGAACCTGGTGGTATCGTTTAGTAAACACGACGCAACTAGAGACCTAATAGCTTAATTTTAAGTCGCTTACATTGTGATACGCTTTACATTTATAATTAAAACGCTTTTACGGACGATGTATGTTGGCAGTACTTAATTTGTTTAATAAAGTTTAAAAAAATGCTAAATTCTTAAAAATCTCATGGCTTATACTAATGTCGGGAACGATCGACTGCAATCGACTATCGAGTGTTTAGTAATTGACTAGTTTTTACCGTCTGGTCGCTATTTTTGATCCTATTATCGGTCGATTTTGTTATTATTTACTATCAACAGTCGTGTACTTTTAGTTACTATTTTTGGTTCTACTAGTTTCATTCGACTGAGTTTTAACGTTATGACTCTGTCGTCCTAGTTGCGACCTTAACAAAAATGTACCCAATTTATGCTGACATAGATTTATATGTTATATAGTTTTATTGTGATTTTTTGCTAGTTTGTTTGTAAATAACAACATATTGTATATTAATATAGCAACGATATTATGTTGAAAGATTGTTAATGTAATAGGGTAAAAAATTAAAATTGTGAATGATAAATAGTATAATACTTTTGACTGTTTTAATAGCAATAATAGGTAATATATATCGATTACTCTCTCGATTTTTGTTAAAAATTATATCCATTCAATAATAAATAATTCATTTACTTTATTTAAAAAAGCTCTGGTAGTTATTGTACGATTATCTTGAATTATGTCATGATTTCGTGTATTTTCTATGATTAGGTATATGTTTAATTTTTATTTAGTATATATGGTTATTGTACATCCTCTTCTATTGTACATTGTCTATATCTATATTAATTAAAAATAGCAATTAATATATTAAAATACGATAAAACATTTGTGAGGTATAATTCTATTCCATAGAAAAATTCCATTCCTTTTTACAGATCTACAGAACATTCAAATATAAAAGTAATTCTATATTCAGTAATTATTTTTTCCCTTTTCTTTTTTAAAGTTGGTACGTGAAGGAATATGTACATCTCCGTCTCGCTTATACTACCGTTGAAAAATATAAACACATATAAAATTAACTGCTCCAAGCAATTATCTCCGTCCTTTCCGCCGTCATAATTTATACAGGAAAGGATTGGTACATCTTCGTCTGACATCACGAATTGAACAAAACAGTCGAACCGTGTATTTGACTGAAAATAGTAATTACTGTAGTTCTAGTACTATAGACTGTTTTCAGTCGATAGTTCCCAACGCTAGTTTATTCCCATACTATTTTAAACGGCGTAGGTCTCATTGCATTTTGGTTGAATTTGTTTGATTGTTTGTGTTTAATAATGGGATTGATGACTATTTTTGAAAAATTACTTCACGGCAACTTTTAAACGGAATATTATTTCTGTAAAAGATGGATTGAAATAACAAATGACGTTTGATATGATGTAACTTTAAGTGCGCACCAAAATGCTCCAAATACATGTGACGTAGTTGTTTTCGTTGAGCTCGATGGTTTGTATAGTTACAAAACTTATAGATGCATTACTTTAATAATTTTATATTATAATGAGGCATTCTAATGCCTATAGATGGTGCATGATGAATAATAAATTGTTTATTTTGTTCTAAGGCAAAACGATATTGAAATGTAGTTAAATCTTGTAGGGATCAGTAGATATGGTTTTGTAATAAGGTTCTGACGATCCGGCCATCCCTTTCTAAAACTACCCGAATGGTGTCACAGTGTCGCTTTGTGTCGACGTTCAACAAGTTGTTTTTTCTTTCCTGGCATAGTAGTTTTTTGTGATTAATACTCTTTTACAAAATATATATATAATTGATTCTGAGGGGTCATAAGGCCCTTCCTTTTTGAATTCATTCAATTAACCAGAATCATATTAATTATCAAGAAAAGAAGACAGATTGACGTTGGATTAGCAATTGTTCCATAGTTACAAAAAGCGTTTTTTATTGTAGTTAAGCGAAGTTCGGGCAAAAGTATCTCAGCTGAAGCTGTAAGGCCACAAAAGGTGAATTTAAGGTTCTCAACGACACCTAGTCATAAACTAATCTAAGTAAGAAACATTCAAGTTTCGAGAAACAACCGTAGTCTGGATTCTCGGCACAATCATTGCAATTTAAAGCGTAATGCCACCAAAGGCCGACTTGAGGTTGTTGTGAAATAACATAGTCTGCTTGAATTTGGACAAAAGTTTGGAGAAAGGCCACCAAAGATGGACTGCGGTAGCTCAATTTCTTAGCCATAGACTATTGAAATATGCAGTTACAAAAATTTAGAAAACCACTCCGTAGGCGGGTGCCATAGAAATTTGGGTAAAAACAGTGCCATTTCGAAGATCTTCAAAGGCAAACTGGCGGATTAAGGTACAATCGATGCTCAAAAACAATTTGTATAACAGCTATAATCTGACCAGACGGAATAACGACCACGTACATCCCTGTGACCGTTTCTTTAGGAAGAAGGTGTTATACAATATGGCTCTGACTATTCGACTGTCTATTTCTAAAATGACTTGAATGACGAACGAGTGAGACCAGTTGTTCTGTTTTCTAACAGGCCCTCAGTGTCGCTTTGTATCGCCCTTCAACAAGGCGCCTCTTCTTATTTTGAATAAATCAGTTTTTAAGCAAAATAATGGTTTTTATCGTGATTAATACCCTTTCAAAAATATAACTGATGTAGGTTCAATACTGGTAATTTATTTTTTGAGCTCAATATCAAATAGCTAATATTATCAAGTATTTGGTTTCTTATATATCAAATAGTTCGGTGCATTATACTTGACTAGATTAAGGGTAACTGATACGTGATCCAAATGAAGTAAAAGAAATTAAGCAGAGTTAAGTCAATATGAATATTTAAACCATGTTAATAGAGATAATTAAAACTTCCATCATTCTATTTAAAATTATTATTTACTAAAGTTAACAGAGCTATGAGATATAGGCAATATTTACTTGCGAGTTTTAATAATCATTGGCTTTCGGCAAATTTGGGTTATTATCTTGAAATTGAATTATTATCCCTGGTCCATTTTGATTACTATAAGTAATTCAAATAAAATCGAAGCGCACCAAAAGCATTCTTATGTACAGAAATGTTGGAATACGGTAATGAAAGTTAGGAAATGGTAAGTGATGTGAATCCTTCGTAGCGGTACTGATTGGTGTTTGTCTTCATTTTCAAATTTTGTGTTTTATTTCTAGTAAAATCTTAGTAATCAAAGTTATAATTTAAAAATAAATATATTTTAGAATCTCTCGAATAATGATTAATAATAATTCGTATTATTATTATTATTATAGATCAATATTATTGTAATTCTTTATTATATTAATTGCCGATAGTCCTAATATACAGGGGTTGCGGATTTTATACGAAAATAACTAAATACATATTACTGATATCAACCATTTTTCCACAACCATTTATATCCTAAATTAAATTTTTTTAATTTACATAAACATTTTCTATAGCCCTATCCATCATAGAAAAGCACTGCCACTATCTTCTGCAGATGAAAGCAAGGTTTTCTTTTATTATATTAGATTATAACACTCACAGAGCAGTACCAATAGGCGTTTTAATAAAAGTGAATAAATACGACATGCAATTTTCGAATCAAACATGTCAAATTTTGATCTCAAACCACTTTATTTTTTCATACGTCTCATTGAAATTAAACACTGATAATGTTTTTCTTGAACATAGATAATATTCAGTTTCAACAAACCAAAGTTGAGATGACAATTGGAACAAATCCAGATAAAAAATTTTTGTTTTTGTATTTGCGAATAAAATTATTAATTGTCAAATCAAATCAAATCATAAGTTATGGCTATGTTATCATCATATTACTTAATGATGATGATTAATTTTATTTTTACTATTCCAGTTCCAATCCATGTTCTAATCCATATTCTGGCAATCATTTCGTATTTTTCATCCAAAGTTAGCTTGAATTTGAATTAATCAGAACTTCTAGTGATTGTGTTGTGTCTGAGTTTGCGAGTTAATGCCTTTGGTGCTAATACATAGATTTTATACGATAATAACTAAAAACGTAGGCGTTCGGATTATTACTGCCAACATGTTTTTAAAAATTTACTTTATATCAATTTGTAATAAAATGTTCTGTTAAATCGCTTTAATTAATACGTGGAATACATTAATAATCAACGAAATGGGTAGAAAAGGTAAGAGGCAAATAGAAAGCATGACTGTGTAATTAAAGTAATTACTTCATAAATTAATAAACAAATCAGTTGCCATTGAGAAGTGTTATTGGATTTAATTATTGGTTTAAAAGCAATTATAATGAAAGTCCCTTTTATCACATGTTCTGTAATATGTAGATTTATTGCTTTCCCGTGTACCTTTTTTTCTATTAATCATTCTTAATTACAAACTATATCGACTTATTAACGTAACACTTTAATTTATTGAAAATTCTTCATGTTTAATGAACGCTGTTAGTTATATGATCGATCTGGTTAATTATGAAATTAGTAATAAGTAACTTTGTCGTACTACCTTCGTTGATTCAATACTGATTGGTTCAAACAAGCTTACCTGAAACAAAATAAAAAGTATTAAATTTAGGCAATTTAATTTTTTTTTAAATAAGTCATTAGAAATATTTTCATAAACACATAAATAACTTAAGATTTAATAAATTTATTTTAAAGCCGTTCTATTATTTTCATATATATTATTATTTCATATATATTATTTTCATCATATTTATATTTACAATTATAAGAGATAATTTTGAAGATATTACTATATAGATTTTTGTATTTATATAGTTTTTGATGTAGTCTTTAATTGTGTATTTTTTAAAACAATAGTTTAGTTTTAAAGCTTCTACATACTTGAAATATAGACTACTATATCTACATGAATTTTGAATACCATTCAATTTATCAATAATGAATTCCAAATATGAATGTATGTTTATGAATTTTAGTCACGCCAACTTCTTTGATATTTTAATGACTGGACTTGGGAACGTGGGCTCACGTCTCACTCACTAACCACGGTCCTCGGCATTAAGCCTTATACTAGTTAAGATTGCATATATACCTGATCGCATTTATTTGTTTTAGCCCAATTTCAAATTATTGCGGATGATTTACTAAGACCAGCCAAATTTAATGAAATGCTCTAAGAAACGAAGAGCTTCAAAACAAATGCTTTTCAAAAAACTAGACCTTTTAAAAGGTCATTTGAAACCTGAATATAGAATTGTACAAGACATCAAAAGGAGTAGATATTAACAATAAAATATTACTGAATTAAGTCTCTGGTCTGACATAGAGATGGCACCATTGTTAATAGACAAGGGAGCGGACAAGATGTATATCATTGATTGGTTCTGTGCATTTTTATAACCAATAGATGGTTTATTATTTACTAATTTTATGGTTATGTTTATATTTGTTAATTTGTTATGTGGTTGTAAAAATTTGATGATGTTCAGAAAAATGTAACAAAAAATTGAACATAAATAAAATTAAAATACGAATAAAAACTATATATAATAAAAACATGTTCTAAGATGGGATATGGGCTAACAAAATTATCAGATATTATGTAATTAGTTATCTAATACCGTCCTGTAGGATATGCTAAATTTGTATATATCAATATTAGTATCAATAATCACAGAGAACATAATGTGTAAGCAACTAAATATTATAAGACAACATAAGCAATGGATGTTGACACTATTGTAAACAATCTTATACATGTTTGAACGTATTTAGAAATGTACAGGAAACAGAGTGACGTTTATTATTATTAAAAATGATCGAAATGAATGGGTTCGACGCAACAATGAAAAAGCTGAGTTGTTCGCACAATGCTTAGCTAACATATTTCAACCTAATGATATAGAATGTGCCATGGATACATATATTGTCTATCAACCCGATGTAGATATAAATCTAATTTCTCCATTGGAAGTTGCCATTGAAATTGATAACCTCAATCCTAAAAAGGTACCTAGTATAGATGACATTTCACCTGGATTATTGAAAGAACTGCCACGAAAAGCAATCATCGTGTTGACATATTTTAATTTCTACTTAAGGCTGAAGACCTGAAGACAAAAAACCTGACAAACCTGCAGAACAAGTCGAATCTTGTAAGATGCGCAAATTGTTACCACGTAACTATTGTCAATTTCTGGAGTCATATATTTTCTGAAAAAAATTTAGTGTATCGCACGGAATGGTCTTCTCGACATTTAAAACTATTTCGCTCCAAATCTGTCTATGTTAATTTTGTATTGCGGCGAAATAATAAAAAGTTATTATATCACTCAATGGATGCCCGATTCCTCAAGCACAACCAGCTAAATACCTTGCAATCCATCTTGACGGTAGATTAAATTGGAAACATCATGTAATAGCAAAAAGCAAATTACATTAGAATCAAAATAAAACAACTATACTGGTCACTCTCAACTTGATCTAAAATCAAAGAGGTTGATCTATAATACAATTATAAAGCCAATTTGGACTTATGGGGTGCAAATATGGGGTTGCACTAAAAATTCAAATCAATTATCCATACAACGCTGTCAAAACAAGGTTCGTCGACTGATTACCAATGCCTATCGCTACGTAACCAACGAATAACTGCACTGACCTGGAAATCAAATGGATCTGCGAAGTTATCCAAGATTTCGCCTTGAAACACGAAAGAAGATTACTAAATTATACTAACGTGGAAGCAATATAACTGCTGGACAGCGCGTAGGATGTTAGGAGATTGAAGCGAACAAAACCATGCGAACTTATATAAAGTGTATACCTTTAGTGTAAACTATAGATATAAGTTATTAAAATGTTATAATTGAGGAATACATATTGATGTATTTTCTCGCACTCGTCTTGCTTGTGAGTACAATTTTGTTAATCCAAGTACAAATGAAATGTAGTAATAAATTAATTTATAATTAAGATTGTATTAAGCGTATCTAAAACTAATTTTATATTTCTTTTTTTCGAATTTCGAATATTTCTTTATAGGGTTTTAATCTCATTACTGTAAAAATTATATCAGAAGTAGGTACGCTGAAATCACAATTTTAAAATTTAAAAAATCCTAAAAGGTCTTTAATAGTATACTCCAGCGCACGCTGCCCCAGAGACTTCTCCATAATTAAAGTATCGACCCTAATAAAAGTTCGATGCATAATTAATACTGGGATGTAAATGAAGGAAAGTTTTTGATTTTTTTTCGGAGTTTTGTGGCTGACGCGACGGGTCGAAGGGGAAGATAAAAAAGGTAGATTTCGGTAGCGGACAATGAAAATTATTCAAAAATATGCAAATTGATATTAGACAAAATTCGATCGGAGTTTTAACAGATTGAACGTGTACATATTGATGGCGGTTTGAGTGATTCAATGGAGATAAAAGAAAGGGAATTAATTAATTAAGAACTTAAGAAATGTATAATTACAGAAGAAATTAACGAAATAAGGTAGTAAATTATTATTGGTTTGACAACACTGAACTTTGGAATTCCAAAATCAATTCAAGTTTTCAGTTCTTAAAACATTATTTTAAAAAGATTAAGATAAAAGATATTAAGATTAAGATAAAAGATTTATAATTGCCCATATTTTAATACTTTTATTGACGTATCTGAAGGTATAATGGTAATCAGTGTTTGGCGTCATTATATTATCAGTTCGATAAGAATCTCTATTTCTAAATCAATAAGCTGTTGTTGGCTCACGACACTAAAACTTGCCCCAGGATTGGCTAACACTAATCATGCACATTTATTCAAAACTAGCTTGACAGATTTCATAGCTACGTCTTCATACCAATGACTTCGCAGATGTTTATAGTAGTTTTATAGTCACCATTCGATTACCAGTGAACATTCAAAAAAATTAAAAGAAAACAATAATTCAAAAAACATATCTAATAGTATAACAAGTGACAGATCTCTTTTCAAAGATTAATAACATCGACAATAAATTTTGTTGAAGCTATTAATGCTTTAATAATTCATGCTTTAGATATATTTCAAGTGAAATAACAAATTTAAAGCATTTAAACGAGCCAACGCAAAGATAATACATTCTGACAAACAATAAGATTATTTTCAACTTTACCCCCGTACATAAGGATATCATAACAAACTGATCCGATATCCAATCGTTTTAGTAGTGAATATCATGTGTCAAATATGGCATCTTTTTATGTTAAGATGTTTGTTTTTGTGGAAATAAACAAACTCATAAACTTTTATGAAACGAATCCAAAAAGTATCCTTATTTTAATCCTCTGGAAATAATAACACAACATAAAAAGTATAATAAAAAGATAACAAGAATGTATGTTATTATATGAAATATAAATTCTAATGTAATACGGTATATATCCCGTAATACACAAGATAACAAAGTGGTCTATTAGGCTAATACAATTTCATCGTTTTGTTCGGAATAAAAAAGGAGTGAAAATAATACAAGAAAATATGTTACATAAATCTTACATAAAATCTTGTCCTAAATAAAAGCTCCACAATAAAATATGTGTGTTCTATGTTACACGTATTCAATACAGGAAGTACATGTACTGAACGTTACACTAATGAAATTAAAGAAATTATTAAAGGACATTAAAAATTGTTTATATACGATAATAACAATATTTTATATATAATAATGTTGCAATAGGTTATATAAATATAATCGAAAATATAATATTAAATTAGTATATATTAACCTCTAAAAGTCTTTAAATATTAAATAAGTCTATTAATATTAAATGCATCACACAATTAAGATATATTAACAAATAATTTTTGTATGACTAATATAGTGACAAATATATATAGTCAATTCAAAATAGCAGTGACACGGGATAACTGTCAAAATGTCGCAATGTTGCCACAGCAACTCTGAGTTTTTGTATATTTCGGCTCTGACGTATAACAACATTTTAATACAACTAAAATAATTAAACAAATATTCTATCAAATGTAATTTATATTAACATCATAGTACATCAAATGTATTTAATATAGACGAACTTAAAACTACAAATAATTTTACAGCCGCAGTAATTTATAGGTTAGAGTTGTTTTATTATATATACATTTAGCTTTTTTCTGCACTACTATTGGTAAGGTTCTAGGCGCGTTTTTGTATGTAGTGGTATCCCCCGAAGGCCTAATCCACATAATTAACAAATGTATATCGGAGTAAAGTATTTTAGTTTCATTAGAGAGCATATTTATGATTTACGCTTAGTTCTTGTTTCTTTCTATGCAATGTATTCGATGGATGTACTATATTACTCTTTAGTTTGTCCTCTTACTATCTGTATACATCCTTCTTGATAAAACTACATTTAATTACTGTATTCTCTTTAATGCACTTGCCATATCTGCTGAAAAATAGGAATAAAGAAACAATGTTTGGTAATAAGAAGTTCAGGCCCGCGGGTCCGGTACCTAGTCTACGTGATTTGACAAATGTTCTAGCTAAACAACAACAAAAACTTATTGTCCTAGCCAGGAATCGTACCAGGAACGTCTGACAACCGGACGACTTCATTCGCTTACATACTCGATCTAATGAAACAGCAACTCCTTTTTATCTAGAATAAAAAGAGAAGAAAAATATTGTTTGATTCTAACACGAATTTACAAATTGCGGCATTACATTAAACATCTTGATGACGCGTGTACAAAATAACTTTGTATAGACTATAGATATCTTTAATATAAAAATATCTCGAAATGATTTATATTACATCTAATATTAATTTCAAGACATTTATTGTTAATTGAACGCAAAAATTATTTCCAAATCCACTATATTTGTTGGTGGTTATGCAGAAATACAGAGTTCATAAAAAATAAAAATTCATAGAAAAAAGAATGCCTAGAAAAGAGACCCCTAGTCCTAGACACCTAGAGGCCTAGACGATTTAGCTTAATACCTACTGAAACATATTTATCTGATTACAATATGTTTTTTAACTATTACCAACCGACAATTTTTTAACTATTACCAACCGACAACTTTGAAGTCGGTGCCCAACCCAAACAGTTATATATTAATTCGTTTGGTTGGTAATTTAATTTTTTGTATATGTCACAAAATTATATTATTATTTTTGTATTGTTTGGGCTCGGCACCGACTTGAAATTGATCAGTTGATAGTAATTCCAATAATATTGTAACTAGATAAATAGATTTATGTAGGTATTAAGCTAAATTGTGTGTATATAGTAGAATAAAATATATGTGCAGTAGATAGGTTAAATAAGGTTTTTGTTCCTTTTTATATAGTTATTACTGCGATTATTATGTAGTAATTAGTTTAAAAGTAAAAACTTTTTTTTGTGTTAAATCTTTTGAGTAAAATCTAAGTTTCATTATTTTTTAATTTTTAGTGGGTTCCTTATTTATTTTTTGAAGTCGGTAATTTTTAGTGGGTTCCTTATTTATTTTTTGAAGTCGGTTACATAGTCTAGGTGATTTGACAAATGTTCTAGCTAAACAACATCAAAAACTTATTGTCCCAGCCAGGAATCAAAACCGCGACTTACATTTGGGAGCTAAACGCTTAAACCACTACACCATAGAAACGGTTGTCTACGATATTTCTACGAGGTCCTATATGCTACAATTAGTGCTTAAAAAGCAAACTGAAAGACTTTTGCACTGAACGACTTCGGATTTTCCGTTACATCAGCTCCGCAATAACATTATAGACAAATATCTGATTACTTTAGATAAAAAATATATGAAAACTTTGTACCTTGAGTGTACCTTTTGAGTGTACCTTTGTACCTTTGAAATTTGAGTGTTTTCTTCGATTTAAACTCCTCCCCCTCTTCCACCCAACATATCCTAATTTTGTCCCAATGCAATCATCTCGGAAGTGCACTGTTTCGAATAAAAAAAGAATTTGGAAAATCGGCCTACAAATGACGGAGAAATCGGCGAACATACATTACAAAAATATACAGCCGAACATAGAACCTCCACCTTTTTCGAAGTCGGTTAAAAATAATAACAGCATTTTTATTATTAAAATTAAGAAACATCCGAAATTGTTATATTTAAGAAAGAAGAAACGTCTGTTTCCTACTGAAAAATGAATATATTGATGTAGTCAATGTGTAACAAAATTTAATGGAGAATGTAAAAGAAAATACGTTTTAAGCTGTGTATATATTTGACATTCTCATTAATTCCGGTATTAACACGAGATAATAACGACAAACAGAAACAGATGTTTCCAGAGTGTCCCGTAAACACCTAATTGTTATTTTCAATTAGTAAAGTTGTAAACTAAATTCCAATTTGTGTTCATACTATTGAAATCTGCCTTGTAACCGATTTTAATCCAGATTCCGCCTTGAGACATGTAAATGCGGCACGTTCTACGACCCTATCTTATTAGCTCTTCAAATTAGACGTTTTAATTAAAACGTGTTAAATATAATTTTACTTCATTATACATACAATAAAATATGCCGCCTTTGAGAGAAGAAGAAAATTAACCGAATTGTTGGAGTTTGGCAGAAGTTCTGCTGAACTTGCCCGCCTTCCACTCGTTTTGCCAGAGGTGGAAAAGTGAGGTTTGCGAACAGATAATGTAGGATGTTACAATGCCGACGGGATTTTCGCTTTTCCTTTGTTAATTCTTAAAAGTTTTCATTTTTTCCAGTAATTTTTTCAGGTTGGATACTAAAACCGTATTTTACGTCTCTTTGTCCTGTAAGAATTTCAAATTATTTTTAATTTATCTCGAATTTAATAACTTAATAAATTTAAAAAAACTGATATAAAACGAAGCAGTATTTCTTTCAAAAATAATTATATTACAAGTAAATTGGTAAACTATTTTAGATGTTTAAATATTTGATAGGCATAGTCATACATATAAATATGAATTTGTTTTAATTTAAAATCAGCAAAACTTCCAATACCATTATTTTAAATATTTTAGAGTCCAATTAGGCATTATTAAGATTGCACCTATTGCACGTAGGCTCCGAACCCTGGGCTTCTGCCGAATGGCCAACTTATCCGGTCTTATCCAGCCTGGTCACTGTCGTTACTGTGAGGATTTTCCTTGTCGGTTTTAGTAATCTTACCTTATGGACAATCAGAAACATACATTTTCAACCATGATCCAACAGGATTCGAACCCGCGAGTATCTTAACAGCGGGACGACCTTCCTGTCGTCTTGACTACTACGATAAGCAGGTCGGCTAGGAAAGTTGTTATTTTCTTAATTATTGCCAGATCATTAAAAATATGATAATATATTCCTATCCTCATTCAATATCTAGTTTGATCATTAAACTGCGATATCACCAAAATTTTATAATGCTGACTGATCAATAATGAAGAGATGGGTCCTCCTACCTATATTTAAGTTATTGTAACGACAAGTTGTAGGTTAGTCGACAACGACAAAAAAACAATCTAATAAATAAAATCTGAGTGGTAAAAATATTGGTATCACGCTTTCTAACATATATACAGATGAAATAGGTATTACATTTTTACAGCTCCCGTATAGTAATCTGTCGAAAGGTAAGTATTTGTAGGATGATATACTGCTTGTCGAAAATTACCTCAACAAAATTGTAAGGAAATAAATCACATCAATCGGATATCTTGCCGAAAGCGATATAACTTGTATTCAACGCACAACACGATCTATGAAATGCGAGGACATAAAAATTGACAAAACAATAAACATAACGAAAAAGTTGAAATGATCAAAGAAGAGAAATAAAGTTGAATTTTATTTCGGTAGCGTTCGGAAAACAGTACGCCATACCGCCGGGAAAGCCAATATAAATTCCTACGGTTAAAAATTGCAGAGGATGTTTGGTTTCGTGACCTGTGCGACAACGTCTGTCTGTAAATTGTTTCCTGAAAAAAATAGTTTTTTTCTTCTCCCCTGCAAAAGTTCTCGTTCCCACGAAATATCACCAGTCTGGAAATGAATTATACATGTTCTCTCTCTGGAAACAGTGGACGTAATAAGAAGATTTTTGGACAAACTCTGACAAAAGTTTAAGTTGGACAATACTAAATAATTGAATTTCTTACTTTTCTTGGTGTCTTTGAATTTTTGATACTTTGATAATAAAACAAAAGCGACGGGAAAAAAGTCGCCAAAGTGCAAAGTATCATCTCCGCAATACCGTGCTTTCACAGATTCTAAACGATACGAACATTTCGTGAACTTTTAATTCTTTCATGGAAACTTTAGGTTAAACGCCATTATAAGAATATTACATACACAATAATTATTTTCAAATTGCTTTCGATTATTTAAAGTAGTAATTTCAAACGTTTAGTTATAAGTAATTAGTATGTTATAATTAGTTAAGTAATAATAAGTTAGTAATTTTGGAAGCAATAGTTCGAAAACATTTTCCGACTCATTTCCAATTTCAGGCTGATATTCCACATCAAATATACAATAAAATCATTTTTCAGTACAACAGTGTTCATCAATAAATTTCAAAACCAGTCAAATAATATTCGCCAAATCCTCATCTTATATCGTCGTTATTATATTTTATATCGTATAGTTCATCCTATGGACTTTGAAGTCGGTGTCAAGCCCAAACAATACAAAAATAATAATATAAATTATATGACATATACAAAAAACTAAATTATCAACAAAACAAGTACAAATTAATATAACTGTTCGGCGACTTCAAAGTAGTCAGTTAATAATATTATTCAGTTATAATATTGTAAATAGATAAATAGGTTGAGGTAGATATTAAGCTAAATTGTGTGTATGCAGCACAATATAAAATACGTGTAGTAGATAGGTTTAATAAGGTTTTTGATTATTTTTATTAGGTATTACAACGACTATATATATATATATATATATATATATATATTTGTTTGTATTAAAAATCGAAGTTTGATTATTTTTTAATTTCTAGTGAGGTCCTTATTTATTTTTTGAAGTCGGTGAAATTTTTTTATTAAAAATATTTTATAATGTACTCGTTTAATAAAGTTAACCAAATTGTTAAGAAACGCTTCGTCCTGTAACAAAAGAGAGGTCAATTTTGGATTTAGCTCATCCAATTACATAAAGATTATGTCACAATATCGAAAAAGGTCTTAGAATTTTTCTTGCAGACCTGTGTATTATAGCAATTAATTTGGCCTTACATCAGCGATACATATTAGCAAGGTACACAAGCCACTATCAATCTATAGCTAGTACTTGTAGAGCTCTCAACCAATAGATTGCCGTTAGTGTCGTGGAATTTCGAACATTCTTCACTAAATCTAGAGACCATTCAGGCCTCAGATAATGTTTTCTAATATTGTTTTCTATTTTTCAGATCGCCTTTATGTATTCATCCATAAATAAATCTAAAACTCTTCCATCCAAAATGTCAATTTTGCAACAGAAATCTGTATATTTCCCTGAACTGCGAATTGATTGTCGAATTTAATCAAACAATTTCATTTCTAATGCGATTTCGGAGAGAAATAAATAAAATTTAAAAACGTATTTGATACACTTCAAACTGATAGACGTCAAGATTGTAATAGTGTTCGAGTTTCGGAACCACGTGGAAGGATGGACAAAACAAACGCTCGAAATAGTCGAATTTTAGTTTTGACTGTAACTTATCCTCTTTTCCATATGCACCATCATAGGACTCATGCAGCTTGGCCGATTCGGCATATTTCTTCAGCAGTAGATGACAGTTTATTCTCCTGTGCTACTCAACCCAAGTACTTGAACTCCTGCACTTACTCTAACTGGAATAAGTTGTCAGTAATTTGGTATTTTCTTCATTAATTTTCATGTGTTTGAAATGCGAACTATATTGTGTAAAATAATTGTTTATATCAGTGAATATAGCACACTCATGAATATCAACGCATCGTAGTAAACGTTGCAATCATCGCAAAATGCCTAAATAAATTTAATAATGTTCAGCTTTTAAAGTTATCCAAAGTGAAGACCAGCGTATACTGTCTGAAAAAGAACCAAAATCAATAGAATACCTTCCATATCTAACCCATTTCTCCATAAAATCGCGAAAATCTTATTTACACAACCAATATAAATCCCACCTGCTATTCTGGGCTTAATTAATTAATAAAAAAATTAAACCATTAATCTAATTATTATTTGACCTCACATCGTATAGGGCCTTATGTATCATTCGTTAAAAATTAAAATCGCGAAACAATCAGCAATCCAAATCCGCTTTCATTCACTGCCTACTCGTTCGAAATTCTAATTGTTTCATTGTTTACTCCAAAATAAAATTAGCCAAGAAAAGTCGAAGAAACATCCTCGAATAAGTTTGTTTTTGTCAAAGATTAATAATGTTGAATAACAAAGGCGCCGAATTAGACCTCTGCATAACGCGATACAAAGCTAAACAGATAACTGACTTAAACCAACTGGAAACAGCAAACTTCGCTCAATCAATTAAGAATTATCCACCTAGAGGAATTTATAACAGGACGATAATAATTGCCATTTTAATACTGTTTTGAATTTTAATTTATTTCGTTAGTATTTATAGAAATGATAAAAATATAGAATTATTCGGTGTTACAAAAAGAACAACATAATTGGGATTAATATTTTATTTATAAGGAATTTATTTTATAAAAATCTTTTCTTTTTCATAGTGAAGGTTCATCTTTGTACATTTTCGCTTGTAGGAAGAATCTGGAAGGTCTCTCTGAAACGTCCAACCTACTCTGTTCTCATTGAGATGCTTAATTTGTCTTATCTTTTCCCCATCTCTTTAATATCATGATAAAATCTACCTTCACTCACATCTCCAAATTTTCCGGAAAAGAATTGAGGTGGGACTGAAAGTTGAGGAAAATGAACTTATTGACTCATTAGGCAACCTAAAATATGGAATGTTTTGAAGGTCCCTTTGACGATTTCTTTATTGTCAGGGGCCTTTTAGGACGTCACGTGTGCTCCTAAAAAGCATAGAAACTTTGAAACCATCTATTTCAAGAAATCTCCATCTTCGGGAAGTGATTTTACAAACTGATACATGAAATCCAACTTTAGGTGCAGCTTTAGTGCAACTTTAGGTAAAAGAAATTTATATGGAGGTACTGGATACGGATTATATGGATACTTTTGTCTTTAAGTCAAGTAATTGGGTCGGTTTCTGGTATCCTATAAACAAAAAAGGGGAATTTGGTAAACCCAGATTGTTGTCCGAGCAACATGTACAAAATTTTTATATCGCCGCACGTCTGTTGATCATCGTCTTCATATGTAAGTTCTTGTAGGTCTATTTGAGGTATACAGGATGACCTAATGAAACGCAGGCATAAATACGATCGTCATGAAGCAGTACAGATTTAGGACTTTTGAGGAATCTATGAAAAGACGCCATTGATGTATCGTATTAGATCTTAAATTAATTCATCAAACCATCAATATTGATGCAGTAAACCAATTCCTGATGTCCAAGAATTCTCTCCATGTTGTTTTCGTTTTCAATGTATCAAGATAGACAGAAATGCTCAAACAGTTTTTTTAATGTAGACATCTGATGGGAGGATACGATAAAGATATTTTGCAATATGACAACAGCATTTCAACACGCATATTTTTAAATGGTCGGTATGCACCGCACCGTATTGATATTATCTCATAGGATTTCCATTCTTATATATTTGCCTGAATAAAGAATTTTTGTGAATCTTGTATTACTTCATGGGTCCCTCTGAATCACCCTTCACATTTTATTTTAGAACAGCAGTTTTAGCAGTTTTTTGATCTCGATAGTTTGTTTGGTCTACTTAAAAGAAGGAACAGTGCTTCCGATATGCCATAAATCTTCATAGTACCTTACTGGATTTGATCTGACCGTCTTGGTGATCTAAATGAAGTTCAAGGTTTAAAATATTCTGTAGCCACGGAATAGGCACTTTTCAAACCAATAAATTGATTTCAGTAAGGGAAAGTTTATTGTAGAAAATCATACCTTGGATTTTTTTTGTGGATTAATTTACAGTTTCCAAAATTTTAACCAATTGAATGTTACATTTAGTATTTGGACTATTCATAGCGTCGTCCGCCTGAAATTAACATTTTACTGTTTCAACATTAGGTATATCAGTCCTGCAGATATTAAACCAAGCTCGAACGTAGCCTTGACTTGTTTCTCCAGAATGACCAGTTTTCCAAGTATGAATCTATCAAGGTTTACTTTAATATGTAGCGACCTTGAGGCATGTAGAATTTTACATCGTGGAATAACGGTCAACAAGGTAACCAGAAATATAGTCCCAGATGTTGAACACGGGCGGGGTGCCAGCAGCGACAACTAGAAAACGATAACGAATAGCTGGCAACCCCGAGACGTTTATCTGGGATGTTATTGAAGGGTATTTCGATCATTCAGGAACCGACTATCGTTTGGTTTAGACGTGCCACCATTGACTGCCTAAGCCTCGTCTCCAGATAACACCGCTGCCAACCGTTTTATCTATTTTGTAATTTCCACATTTTTATATTACTTCAATAAATAACGGTCACATAATGTAAACACCACTGTATCATTTTGTCTTACCTCCATTCACCGAAACCCTAAAAATACTTTAAAAATTAGATCATAATGCCATAATACTTTTAAAGGCTTTTAAGGGTTCGGCTGATATGTGTTTGACTGTATATCCAAACTGTTCACCACTTTCTCAACATTTTTTCATAATGAACTTAGGAAGCTGATTGGATGGAGTTTTCTAGAGAGAAAGATTTTTTTGTCGTCAGGTTGGAAACATGGGAAAATATTGACATGCAATAAATAAAATTTTCACTCATGTTTTTATAGCTGGATAATGGTGTCTTGTTTGCTTTGTGTAAAAAAACGGAGAATTTATTGAATATCCCCAAAAAATATGAAAAAATGTAATTTTCTTTCCAACACCAATATTGATTCAATACGACATAAACCTTTTTCAATAATCTGGTAACTCTGTTCGAAAATAAACACAAGTTATAATCACAGTGTCATGACGAATTGCGACAAAACGGAAATGAGAGCTCCTTGGTTTTTATTATATCCCTAAAATAGATATTAAAACGCTCCGTAAAATCAAACTCTTGGAGACCCCACCAAAAGCTCCAGCAAACAACCTGAAGGCATCGTCCCGTCTCGATTACTTTATTCCGTCTCCTCCCCTTCAATTCCGCTTCATCTTGACGTTTTTCTGCGTTTTAAAAATTAACCAGTTCATTATACTGTTGCAATCAAATTATTCAGGTTCGTATTCTTATTTTTTTCTTCAAAGTTTACTTTTTTTTAACAAGAATTTCGAGTCTCCTTTTCCATGTCACATGAATAAATTTGCTGTAGTAAATATAGAATTATATAAATGATATGAACTAATAACCCCTTAATAATTATCGGTAGCATTTACAATTGTAAATTTTACAAGCATTTATGTTCCTTCCTCTTCTTGATAATCATGAAGTATTATCCCGAATAATAACTTTAGACTAAAACTTATCCTTAAGAAATATACAAACCAGATAAAAAATACGAAAAAATAACCCTTTTTTGTTTCCTTAGCACTGTAGAAAAAACTTTCCTTCTTATAACCTAAGAGTAACACGTGGCAAACTTTGAAAAGAAACAGCAAAAAATTCGAGAAAAAGCTTGTACTGAAATACTGAAAGTGTGTATGTAGGATAAAAGGAAAAAAAATATTTCTCTCATCATGTATAACAATAGCCCAGTATATTTAAATAAAATACAGCAGCATTTCGGTAAACTTGTAATATTCTTTGATGTACACTTTTTGCTTAAATTCTTAATATACTAATTACTCTCATAAGATCGCAGAGAACATAACCAAAAGGTAAAAGCGAAAATAGAATATCACATAATTAAGTGAAGCCTATTGGGCAGATGGTTGAACTATTAAGGATAATAGTAACGAAAAAATACAGTTATGTCCGAAGTTTATTTATATGTATTTAAATTAGTATTCTCTTTTTCATATCCATTAATATTTAAATTTCTAAGAGCACGTTTACCTTTCATTTGAATTATTTCTTGGACACAACAGCATGTTATTGCACAAAAATATTTTATTGAATATGATGGAAAATATATATTAATTTTCTATTAACTACTTATATGTAGTAAAGTGTTAAGATGTGTTTATATTATGTTGTATGTGTATTATACTTTTAGGGTTGAAAACGAAAGAAAAAAAATGGGATAAAAGTTAAAGAACATTAAAAAGTGTTATTAAAACATATTTTCTAGGGATATTATTATAGAACAAATAAGAGCCAATAGGTCTTCCTAGATAAGTACCTAGTTTTAAATTAGGTTACTATTCTATGTCATAGAGCTTGGTCTGGTTAAGTTAACTTAGGAAGTTTAGATGAAGATGGCTGACAAACATAATTTTTTGAATTTTTATATATTCAAATATTTTTGGCCTTACTCAGCCTACTTACTAGCTTTTGTGTAATGGCAATCACAATTATTAAGCCTATAAATTAGTTTTAAAATATTGTTTTCTAATTTTAAGCTTTATTATGAAATATCGATACAATGTATTTTATTCAAAATATTCTCCATTGATAGCCGCTTCCTTTCCAAATTCTTTATTTTTTTCCAATTTACGGACTCCACCTTGAAAGAACAATATATCTTTTGAGGATTTCCACGAATAGACACATTTTTTAGTACATTCATAAGAAATGAAGCGCTGCTCAAACAGATTACGAGTGATATGTCGGAACATGTGGTAATCACAAGGTCTGGAGAATATGGCGGGTGGGGTTGTGCTTCTTTTTTTAATGTTTCTAAGTATATTTCTACCGATTTTCTAATATGTCGTCGAGCGATGTCAAGCTGAAGAACACTATGCTGTGTCTCTGATTTTATACTGGCTGTTTTCGTTCAGTGTTCGACGCTATAAGTAGACTCAAACTCATCAATTGTAGTCGATAACGTTCTCTGTTGATACTTTCCTCGAGTAATGCCTTAAAATCCTGGTCTTCAAGTCATTTTGAAGGTAGCCCAGAACACTCTTTGTCTCCGGTATCAAAATTACGTTAAAGCTAGTATTCATATGTTCAAACATGGTTGATAGAACATGGTTGTTATAAGCTTCATCCAGCATTCGACGCCGATCTTCAAGCGCAGTTTTTTGAAACCGAAGGAAAAAAGTAAAACTTTCCGCAATGTCTGAAAAAGTAAAACTTTCCGCAATGTCTGATGTGATGATGTCTGATACATCCCTAGTCGAACGCGTTAGCAAATCGCAGCTATCGCAATAATTAGATACATTTGCCACTACTACAGCTACCTAACTCTAAGGCTATATAAAAGTAACTTTGAGTAGCAAATTAGCAACAAAATAGCCTTGATTAAAAAAAGAAAACTTATATAAAAAATATATCCCACTCTATTCCTATAGCGTTAATTTAGGAACAAAATTATGTCGAAGTCATATTTTATAACCGAACTTTTCGTTTCAAATCTTTCAAATAACACTTTTTCCATCACGCGTCGAAGATTTTCAAGTAAACCCCTGTCTCCGAGAACACTCACGCCACCAAATCAAAGTTTAACGTTTAACTCCCCCCGTTTGACACTAAATTATGCATTTAATCTGAGATTTCAGCCCCTTCGGAACTTTCCAAATATGGAAATCCGAAGTGGGATAAAGTTCTAATTGGGCTACGAATTCTTATCGGGGACAGAAGGAACAGACTGTGCTAAAAGGCGCCTTTTGTGAAAAAGGTTATTGTCATTTTTTCAACGGACAGAAGTGAACATTTTGGCAGAACATAATCCTTGAATAATTAACTATTTTTAAAAGACTAATTAAAGAAATATTTAATATGTGATTAAAACAGTAAATACTTTAGGTACATTACTTATTTCAAAGGAGGTTTGTTTGAAATTTTGAAAAAAAATTATATACGAGAGTAGCAAAACATCCATGTTCACCTGGTAAGTACACAACAGTCCATGTTCACCTGGTAAGTACACAACAGTAAGTACAGTGTGCAATAACTGAAATAACTGATTCAAAGTAATTTCATGTCATGAAAGGATATTTTGCATCAACGTAATAATGCATTGTCCCATACAACAACGAAAAATAAACCTTCAATACTTATGTCAAAAAACTTTCATACAGCTTTGTGGAAAGAGCATGCATAATATATAATTATTGTGGGCGAAACTAAAAGAATAATAAACAAATTTATTAACTTTCAATGAGCACAAGTTTTTTTCGCACAAACGCATTTTATAAACCCAACATTGACGTACATAATATACCGTATGAAATTTAGAACAAAATACATATTAACTAAAAGCAAATTAATTAATTTAGTGATAATTCCATAACCCTAGGTATTTCCATTGTAATTATACAGAAGTACCAAACTAGAAACTTATAATGAAACTAAATATCACAATTTTAATAGCCTCATAACTATTATCAATTAAACCCAAATGGACAACAACATAGTCCCTTAACAAAGTGTGGTTAAATTCAATTCAATTTTCACGTCAATTATCCTTTCGCACCCTTTACTAACGCCAAACTACTAGACCAGAAGGTTTGTTGTTTTAATATTGTAGTATGGCAGAAGTTGAAATGTTATATTCGCCATTATATTTACCAATTAAAAAATAAGAGTAGTTTGTTGCTGATAATACTCAACTAATGAAAATTAATGAACATTTAGCTAACATATAAAGTTTTCTGTTTAAATTAGAATATAGTAAAAATGGTATAATTTGAAATACAATGTTAAACGAGTTAATTATTTTCGTAAATTTATTAGAAACACCGCAAGGGTATATAAAATTAATAACATTTTTGCTTAATGTAATTCTAGGAATAAAGTAGTGTAATTTTGTAAGTTTACAAAAATATACCTCCAAATTTTTACCAATACTAGTTAATATCTACATGGCTGATATTATTAAAGTTGAAACAATAATATTCAAGTTTATGTGGCTGATGCTGGCTTCTTTCTACGATAACACCGTCAACTTTTGGAAGCTCTAAAGTGTGAAATTAATCCATAAAAAACAGAGGCGATAATTTTCCTCCGATACCAAATACCTCTAGTAACAATAATACGTTATACGTTCTGTTTCGACTCTGCCACCGTAGTAATATTGTACATATTGCAGTTTTGTAAGATTACCGATTTGTAAAGTCTTCATACCTTTCGCCTCATAACATCTTGGAAAGAAATAGAAAAACGCTCTTAACCTCTGGATTTCCTACCACTGTCCCTATTATAATCGTTAAATTGAACACTGAAAGCCCAAATAACAAAACTCAAATAACCCACTACAGTCATGCTGGACTATTTGCAATAATAGACCGATCAGCAATTAAGAAAAGACTTCACACTTTTTCCGACTTATTTTTTCCCGAAATACAAACGCTCTTGACCCATCATTTGGGTTTCTACTACTGCATTTACACTTACAGTATATTGTGTGCCCAAACAAGGATCCCAAAAAATCCAAAGTTTTAAGAAACTGCTCATAACTATATTAAACTAACTATATTAAATAATACAATAATGCACATTAATATAATAACAAATGAAAAAATGTTATTCCAGAGAATCAGTTTAGGTTTTGTATTTACTCATATGTGTTCCTCAAATAAATAAGTGGCTTTGTTATTATGGCATATGAAGTCCATGAAGGTAAAAAGGTACGTTGAGCTATATTCTCTACAGAAAATGTAAAATCTTACATTACAGCCAGAATATTTAGAGTCAAACTAGACGATGCCAACTATACAACTACTGAAGCTAAAGTAGGTGTACCACAAACAAATGTATTAGAGACAACTCTTTACCTACTCTACACATGTAATATAACACAATGAAAATTAACACGATGGCTAGGTTTGCTGATGCTACTACGATTCTTGCTGCCGGAAATAATACTGAAGAAGCCACTCGAAAATTACAAAAGGCAAATGAGAACATAAACAATTGAACCCATATCGGGAAAATAAAAATTAACGATAGTAAGTATTTTGGAATGATTATTCATTTAAAACTTCGCTGGAAGGAACACGTGAAGAAAGAAAAGGAGTTCAAATATAGGACAATGTATTGGTTAATTTGAACAAAATCACAATTATCAGTGCATAATAAATTACACAAACAAGTATTTGGACATATATGGATCGCTGTGGAAGATATGGTTCCGCGAAAAGTAATGTAAATGTAATACAAGTTTTCCAGAACAAAGTCCTCACAAGTAATGTATGTGTGCCCAGAGGTTACCGATTACTTACACCGAGGGATAATAATAATTATATTTATTATAATTTATAAAAATAATTATAGGGAGGCTTGACGAGAACACCAGAATACGATACAGATTCAAAAGAATAAAACCATAAGGTCACCATAATCAAACCAACACCAAAAGGCGTTTCTCTTTTCGTATATTCAGTTTCGGAATTCTAATCTTCAGATAGGTAGTTTAATATAGAACAACACTAAAAGTTAATGAACTATATACATTCAATATATGCAGGAATTCCACAAGGTACTGATATATATGCAATTCTGTACACCGGTCAACTACAATAATCTAGGTAGCCTTAAAATATTACGAGGAAATATAATAACAGCAAAATATCTTAAAGTACACCTTAATATAATATCACTGTGTCTAAGCTTGAAAATTATCATTTATGTATTAGCTATTAACTATGTACTAGAATTAACTCAGCTATCTTATTACGTACCGGACAAGTGGGTAGAGCGCTGAACCGTTAGAATAATAATTAAAAAATATAATAAAAAATATTAATTATCGTAACAATCGGTAAAAAACTGTCAGCGTATTTTGTCAATCTGTCTATATAGATCACTGTAAAAGCGAATTTCCAACCAACCGTTAATTAATTGAGCAGAAAAAAAGCCATCAATAACCGGTCGTCGACGAAAGCAATTCTTCTGATTGACAATACGCAACCACATGTTGCAAGACCTATAGAGCGAGTTGTGAGTGAACTGGAAAATTTCACCAGGTTGACAGTTTTTTACTGTCAATTTTTTGCTGTTCTTTTTCGTCCGAGTAAAACTTTTATGTTCGAAAATCGGTTCGGTTTTTTCAATCAAACAATATCTCTGTTTAGAGTTAGAGTTATACTGAAAATTATATTATCACTTAAATTATATTATGTATTATAAATACAGTGTGATAAACATGATTAAAAGAGTATTTTTATTGTGTAAATTCAAGACATATCGTAATAATGCATAGTGTCAAATAACATGAACTAGTTTTAGATTAAGTGACCTCATTAGCGGCGAGAACGAACTTTATAGTATAATTTTCTAAATCTCCTAATAATAATAGGTCGAAATCAATCGAAATCGGTATCTATGGTCGAAAACGGCACTTGCACCTGTATTCTATCAACAATTTTAGGACGCGTGTCACCGCTTTCTTTTTTATAGTTTCAATATTTTATTCTTATTAATATAGATTTTACTTTAGGGAAAAGGTAACACTGGAAAGGTATATTTCGACAAAAAATTGTTAATAAATTGACAGAAAATCTGAAAGAATTCGCAGCATTATTTTGGTTTTTTTTTTGTATCATCTTCAGCTCCTGGCGTACTGTCATTATTTCCATTATTTTAAAATGCATAAAAAATATTAGTTTTGTGTCCAATAAGTGCAATATACAGGAACTGTTGCTTATTGTCTAAATTTTCAACTGGAACAACTTCGCAGAATGTTAATAGAGATATACAGCGAAAAATATATTGAAACATACAAGTTCCAGTTTGAATGAATGGTTGCAAACCTTCAAATCAGATACATTTCCACATAGAAGACAAAGAGCGTCCCGGAACCAGTAAAGAAGCTTGAGGACGCGAAATTGCAGGATATATTGATCGAAGATCGTTGCCAAGCTCAGGAAGAACTTACTCACTCAAAAGAAGCTAACCAATAGCTAACCTAGTATAATATTTGAAAAATATAATATTTGATAAAAAGAAAATAAGCCTGTGTATTGTATATTTTTGTAGAAACATAAAATAAATTACTATATGTGATAACGGAACACATAGAAAAACTAGATGGTATTTACATATGATTACGAATGTAATAACATGATTACGTTTGTCAAAATATGTAATTCAACCAATAGTCCACAAATTTTGATTATTTATGTTAAGTTACATTTCTATAGTATTTATTATACAAAATAATTTCTTATTACGTAAAATAAAATAAAAATATATCTAAGGAATCCATATAAATGCATGCAATATTAATCTATAACTTGTACTTTCGATCCTTTACAGCCAGCTAAATTATTTTATTTTTAATTAACATGAAACCTCATTTACCAAACTACGTATGTTTATATACTTTGGCCCAACCCTTTTCAATAAATTATTTATTATATTGATACAGAACTGAGCTTATCATAATTTCGCTCGTATTAAAATAAATTTTGATATTATAAACATTGAATAAACGTAGGTAAAACCGATATATTTCATAAACAGAAATGAGTTGTGGATCATATAACCAATAATAAATTTAGAATAGCATGTGTAAATAAAACTTATTGGCGTATATTTGCATTGAAAAACTTAATATATGTCAAATATATTACTCGATTATTATAACCGATAGTAATATTTAATAGATTATGTAAAATTAAAGTGAATAACACAAGTAATAATCTAAAAAATACGTTAAAGAACACATATATTATATAAGGTAAGTGGTCTATTGACTGACAGTTGGATTTAAAAATCATTTTCCATACATTTTCACCAAATTTCATCCCGTCAAAAATAATTTTAAAACATATACCGGTGTAATTTCAGCAAATGGTTCAAGCTATATGAAAACAAAAAAGAAAATATTTATTCACTTGAAAACATATTCTAAACAATGATGTATCAACAAGAATATTAGTTGGTGAAAAAGTATTAATCGAATATAAAAGGATATATAATTTAATAATAAATAAATATGGAATAAGATAAAATCTTCATGGTAAATAATATTCTAGAATTCAATTTTTTAATAACAAATACTACGTAATAATTATTATTTCCATTTTTCAAATTGTTCAGCATATTTTTGAAATATTCGAACATATTGGGTTGTGCACAAATGATCCAGTTTCTATTTGTAAGTCGGTAATGAAATGAAATGAAATGAAATTGTAGTGAGATTGGACAGGAGTTGTGCATCATGAGCTGTTCGAATCTTTTCAAACAATTAGTTATTTATACCACCAACAAGTTATGTGATTGAAGCATATAAATGTCTGGTGACTAAGAGTATACACTTTATACGGTAGTCCGACTATCCGTTTGTGCCTGTGTAAAATTATGGTTATATCAGAAAAGATCATCGATTGAAATGGCATAACAGGTCTATTGAAAAGTACTCGGCCTGCCACATAGATGGCGCTCCAGGAATTAATTCCATATGTTTTTTAGTTAGCCCTAGTCCTCAAACGATGCGCGTATAAATTTGACAGCTCTCGGATCATTAGTTTGTGTAAAATATTGGTTTTTGATGGAAAAAAATACAGTTGCATCAAAAACTTGGCTTGAAGCCGATTTTCTGGACACTGCCCCAGGAAAATCAACCATCAAGGAATGCTAAATGATTTTGAATGACAGTAAATTGAAATTGAATGAACACTTTAAATATATCAACTGAACGTATACATCATATTATTCACGAATATTTGGGTATGAAAAAGCTCTGTGCAAAGTGGGTGCCGCACGACAAGCTGATGATTCGGAGCACTGCTTGAAGATGATCAAGCGTAATAAACCCGAGTTTTTGCGTCGATATGTGACAATGACATCATTTTACTCCGAAGTCCAATCGACAGCCATCCGAGTGGACTGCACACGATGAACCCGCTCCAAAGCGTGGGAAAATGCAATAGTCGGCTGACAAGGTTATGGTGTCTGTATTTTGGGATGCGCATGGAATAATTTTCATTGACTACCTTGAAAAAGGAATGGCCATCAACAGTGACTATTACATAGCGTCATTGGACCGTTTGAAGGACGAAATCGCCGAAAAACTGCCGCATTAGAAGAAAAAAAAGTTCTGCTTCAACAAGACAATGCACCGTGTCACAAGTCAGTGAAAACGATGGCAAAAATTCATGAATGGGGCTTCGAATTGCTTCCTCCTATTCACATACCGCATTCTCAAGATCTAGCCCCCACCGACTATTTCCTGTTCACAGATTTCAAAATAATACTCGCTGGGAAGACATTTTCGTCGAATGAAGAGGTGATCGCCGAAACTGAGGCCTATTTTGAAGCTGATTGTATTTAAGATAATGCACGAATAATTTTTTGAATTTGATAATTTAATTAAATGATAACTATTACGTAAGCTAATAGCAGAACATTTTAAACTTTAGAGAATATAAATGATTATTGTTATATCGATATTTTTTTTACAAAAAGGCAACAACATAGTTTTGAAATTTTAATTTTTTTTATTAGGTTACTGATTTATTCTACTTCCAGTCTTTAATCCATATCTTCTCGTATTAGACAACGGCTTTTATCGATAACGACATTTATCACAGTAAACCATCAACATATTTGAAATGAGTTTATAACCCCCATTCACCCTTGACTGGTATACAGGTTCGCCAACCCTCCGTAACCCTTCCCCAATAAAATATTGACTCTATCAATACAAAAGAAACACATCCCCTACGACATCCCCCGTATTACATCAGCCTCCCAATATTATTTATATCTCACGGTATGAAGACCACGCCCAAGTCCGATTTGCTCGGCAAAGAGAATAAATAAACTTCGGTTTATTTGCCGACGTAAACTCTTCGGAGCTTTAAAAATCCCATCATAAATTTCCCGTTGTGAAAGGGCAACAACAACCGAACGAAAAAAAAAAGAAAGGATACACATTCAAATTCGAGGATTTTTTCGTCTCGTGGGGACAGTCGGAACCTACGGACCCGAATGAGGATGTTGGGGTGGAGGATATGACTGAGAGTTGCTCCAAAATGCGCTTATTTCCTGCAAGGCGTTTTATTATATTCCGTTTACCTAAAAGGAAATCAAATTTTCACCAATAAAAAACCGATTCGACGAAAGTAATATCTCGTATATAACATATTTTTATTTGGGTATGTATTTATAGGAATTCCGTTCTGCTCTTAATTTTTGATTGATTTTTCTTAAGCAATATAAATTCCAATTATTCAGTACATAAATACAATTCAGTACTTTCGAGTGATTCGTCAATTATCTGATATTAAATTATCTCGGTTATGTTTTAGTTTATTGTTTTATATAATTATTTTATTTTCTTGTATAGTCAAACTTTATTTTTAAACAGTTATTAAAGGTGAATACTTTAAAAGCGACACCCTTCCTAGCATTTTTATTATTTATTTAACCTTTGCAAATACAATGAATATAAAATTCTGTAGCAAATTCATAATATTTTACTCGATGTGCTTTGTATAAACATACACCACAACATTAAAATTTAAAAAAAAACATTGATACAAAATTGAATTTTATGATTTCGGTAGGTAATTTTAAAATGTAACATTGAAAGAACAAAAAACAGTCGGTAAAATGTTTAGCATGTATTAATTTAAAAATGAAAGATATAAAATTCCAAGGAGCTAATATAATGTGAAAAGTACATTAAAATACAAGTTGCTTCTATTAAACTCAAATAGAAATATGTTTGTAGTCAAGCGCCAATTTTGTAGCAGAAATGTTTCCATTGGATGCTGTATATTATTAGTCCCAGACCAATATAAGTCGTGGAACTTTAGAAAGATTAGAGCTACTGACTCGAAAATATTTAGATACTTGTAATATTCAACAAGCAAATAGGTCTAATTTTTCAGATATAAAGTGTAAAAGTTACATGTGTTAACGCATTGTCGAAGACATTGAATTATATTTTAATGTATTATATTCTTCAAATATACATACAATTTACAAGAACCTGCAACCTGGTAAAATAATTTATGATAGAACTTTCGATGAGTGGACAACAGGTTAAAACAATTATTCACATTACATAATTAGTAACATACATAACATATATAATAATTACAAGTATGTATGTGTATAGATTTTAGTCACATCACTCTATTGGATTTTTTATTGAACGGGCTTAACGTGGGCTTTGAACCATGGCCGTCGACATAAAGCCTACTAACGGATGAGTGACCAACTTGGATCCTTCTCTTTGTCGAATTTTGCACCATACACCAGCAGGGTTATGTAACACAACCCGTGAATAGCGCAACAGCAGGAAAACTGTCGTGTCGCCTTTTATATAATTATAAAACATAATTATAATAATACTATAATTATAATAATATTATAATTATAATACATATAGAATAATTAGCCACTCAGCATTATAATTATGCATGATGAAAATTCTGCACACGTAAGAAACACTATTCGACATGCCCTGAACAACTTTTACTAAAATGCAAATTTTTAATGCCTTTTATCTCAATATTTGTTCAGTTTTAACTCCATATGATGAGTTCCCTGTTATATTACATATATTTTACATATATATTGAAATGCAAATTTTCAAAATAATACAACGTGGGCTTAACGTCAATGTTTATTTATGCTTTTTGTTTTAGGGTTAACTCTTTTCTGTAAAATTACGTTTGCTCTGTAGTAAAATTTTCATATATATACATGTTTATATTCAAACATTTTTAGATTTAATATACAATGTATCTAAAAATATCAATTTTTATAGATACAAAAAAAATTATAATTCAATACGTTTATTAATTAATTAATTAATTATTTTAAAATATTAAGGTATCTATACAAATATCAATTGTATATTAAGTAGTAAGCACACATTAAGAGTAACATTTTTGAAACAAAACTCAAAACGAATTACTTATTTTTCCAAATTTATATTATATAATACATTTATACCAAGTTATATAGGTCATCGAAAGAGTTGTCGAATTCCATTTCTCGAAAAGCCTTTAAAATCCAGTTCCATTTGATTTTAACCTCCTCAATCGCCTCAAACCGTGGTTGTTAAAGCTGTTTTTGGGATTAAGGAATAACCCGAAATCTAAAGAATCTGTGGTTATGTATATATAGAATTTCGCGCATTCTTAAAAGTTTAGTGACGCGTAAAATAGATTTGGTTTATAGAATAGCGCGAGCTCGAGTCCTTTCTCTGTTGTTCATTGTTTTAGTTTCCTTTCTTAATTGAATTCCTTTGATTATCATTGTAAATTAGTGAAGTGTTTTTATAAATACAGTTATTCTGTTGGTGTGTTAGTTTTCAATAAACCAATTTAGGTTTCAAACAGAAACTGTGTGATGCAAGTTTAACCATGGTAAATTATTTATTTATTATTACTAATGCAAACTGTACTTTATATATATATATATATATATATATATATATATATATATATATATATAATAAAATAATTTATTATTATTGAATTATATATATTATATATTACATTATTATATTACATCTAAAAATAAATATTACGGATTATAATTCGACATTATCAAATTTAGCTATAAATGACAATATTTGCAATAATTTTCATTAACAAACAACTAAGCAGTAATAGATTTAATAAGCTTCAAAATCAGATATAAATTAATTAGGGTATATCTGAATAGAACGTCTACGGTTTCGGTGATGGCCCTTCAGGGTACTTTGCTAATAAAATATTACCACTCAGAAAGATCCTTGTTTCAGTATGAATGTCATTTATCATTCGCGTCGGAAATTTATCACCCTGCAGAAGAGTGGAGGTCAACGCGTCGCCCCCACTCAACCCTTATCTTGGTCAAGGGGCGACTTGGATCCTGAATAACTTCAACTCGTTCAAAATTGTATAAGTCTTCTCCGAATAATGAAGTGAAATGTTTTAATAATGGGGATTTTCGTTATGTTATAAGTTATGGTAGCAATATAATATATTATTATATTGTTACTGTATATATATATATATATATATATATATATATATATATATATATATATATATATATATATATATATATATATATATATTATACTTGTATATATTATATTAATACATATATTAAACGCTTACTGCTGAGAGAGTCGCGGGTTCGAATTCTGCTGGGGCATCGTCGTAAATTTATGTTTGTGATTGTTTAATTTTTGTGATTGTACTAGACAAGAATGCAAAATCCGACAAAAAAAAATGATCCCACGCCAGTAACCAGGCTGGTTAAGACTGGATGTCTTCTGGGATGATCTCTAAAGTTGGCCAGTCGCCAGTTGGTAGGCTTTAAGACTAAAAACATCCAAATAAAGCAACCAGAAATAGCCGTCATATCGGGGATACAAAATACATAAACAAAGACGGCAGCCGTGCGGGCTACGAGTTTAACTCGCCAACAATAATGTCCTAGGAACGAATATCGCTGGAGCTAAATGCTTTTTAAAAAAGTTTATAAAATAAAAAAGATAATGTTCGTTCAAATTAAGACACTATTTGAAGTCGCTCAATAACACGACTATAAATAAATAAATTTAAAGCAATATATTTAAATAATATTTTAAATATTTTAGGTTTTATACTTTTACTTTATAGTTTTTTAGGCTCCAATTCTTATACGGTAGATTATTCGTCGTTTCTATTGTACAAGTGGAAGTCAACAACGAAAGCTTAATTTTTAAAATTACAATCTGACAATGTTGTACCCGAAAATGGTAGAAGGTAATTTTAAATCGAAAAACATATCCTTAAAGTTTACTATTATCTGAAGCGATGTAAAAGCGGAAAGTTAATGGTTAAAATATTATTAAAAGAAGTTGTTATATTTTACAATTTATGCACAGAAAATAAATTAATGTGTTTATTTTATCGGAAGGTATATAATGGAAGAAAAACTCGACATAAGTACAAATTTCATCCCAACATAGATTAACCAAATTTAATAATAACAAGAATCGCTAGTTTTCGCTGCTTACAAGATATTTGGTTTTGTGAAATCAGCTCTTGATATAGTTTAATGTCTGATGGTGAAAAAGTATAAGAGAAAAATTGTTCTTGTTTATGGATATATAGTATATCATTGGACTACAGGTAATCCTAAAGGTTAAGAATTTTCTGTAAAATTTAGTGGCACTAACTCCGGATTAAGTTCAGGTTTCAAAGGTAAATCCATTTTTAACAAAAAACACTAACAGTATATTGTAGGAAATAAATACGTTAAAATGTGCATCAAGAGTTAAAGTGAATGTTCCATAGAATATTAATAATTATAAAATAGTTTCATGGAGTGCCAATTTTTCATTAAAAATTTAGGTAAGGAAGAATGGCGTAATTATTGTTTTTGTAATATATATTTTAGGATATATAAATGAAGTAAGGAAATTATGCAGGAGACACATAGAACAAATAAAAAAAAATTATGTATTATTACCAGAATATTTGTAAACAATTTAAAGCATTAATAAATATTAAGGTGTTTAATGATTAATGCAATAAGATATGTCACACGATATTTTATTCTTGAACCTTGTATAAATTATATTGATTATTTAGTTTATAGTGCTAAGTTTTGGAAATGAATAGTTAAATTAATGATTTTAAAGACATTCCATTAATACACTAAATTGTAAAAAATAAATAAACTTATTGTGTTCTTTATTGTTTTAATATATATGCTAAAGTCAAATATTAATCTCAAAATTGTGTTATGATACTTTGTTATGATGTTCAGGGGTGAGGGTTAGTTCTTGAGATAATTTGCATATATTTTAATATGTTCTAATATACTGACATTTATTATTTCAATTAATGTTAGGTATCAAATACATTTCAGATATTGAAAATACTGTGAAAACAAGTTTTAGTAACATATAATGTTCAATGTAGTTCTTATTAAATTAGTCTATTATGTATTATTGTAATAACTCTATTATGTGAGAAACATGATTAAATTAATATATTGTGGCCGAGTTTCGAACTAGACTATCAGAAATTCATAATTCATAAACTAGTCGAATCACTACTTTATAATAACTGCTTTTGTTATTGACTTCTACAGCTCAAATTGACATTAATTATCTGTATACATTATCATAACGTTTTATTAGTAAATTAATTTTAAGATAACAATATATATAGTAGAGAACAATTCGGTTTCTATTCGCTATTCACTTTCATTTATCACTTGAAGATTCCTATATTCCTCGTCCTAAAAAAGTAGAGGTCAACACATTGCCCCTACTCAACCCTCGTCTTGGACAACAGACAGCTGGGTCATAGACTAACCATTCCCTATTGAGAACTATCCAAGTTTTCGTAAGGAATCATGTTTTTAAATCGTAAGCTATTGTTACAAGTCTTGTGTAATAAATGGGATATCATTATAATAAAAATGTCAATGTGTTATAAATATCGAAAATGTTCGGTTTTTGGGGAATATTTTTTCAGCCTGTTAAAAATGGATAATATACAAATATTATAATATCCATGCAATATTCGTAAATTTATAATTTAAACTTGTTTTTAAACGTTTGCTATTTTCCCTATCGCTTTTATATTATCTATTTCTTTAAAGAGTTTTGCTGCATTATAATTTCAGTTCTATTCGCATGACGAGATGTAAATCTAAGAAGACTTGAATATGACTTATGTAATAGCCGTCCTAAATTATGCATCTTATGTTGCTTTCACTAACATGTTATTATTTATCTCTGAACCTAATTTTCCTTACAACTGATAAAATTACATCCAATTAGTGAGATATACTGATAAATAGTGAGAAATTATAGTATAATATTGATTTAATGTTTGATAAAGCTTCAAAATATAACACAAATTAGATATAACATATTTGTATTTTCATAAAAATAAATAATTACATTGTCAATTTGAAAACTTTTGTCCCAGATGGGGTGATATCTACATACAAAAAAAGCATTTTATTGTGTAAAAATTTTATTATGTATTATCAAATATTTTAGGCTTGATGATTCATTTAAAACTCTTTCACCAGAATTCTACGTATTTACTTTAATCCCAATAAATGTTATTTCTGCATAAGGGATTTAGAGAAAAATTGACAAAAACTAAATTAATCCAGTGCAGAAAAAAATTTGCAAAATGTATGCAAAGCGCATACCAACCTCTATAACTTGAATATAGGGAATATGTTGTGTTAAAACGATTTTGACTAACTTTATTTATGTCTAACCTGTCTTCACGTTAACGTCATCTGTCTTGTTTGTTGTATATATAAGGCCAACCATCATTTTTGTTTTTTTATGAGGTTATCAAATAACATGGAAAATTATATTTAACATAATGTGATGGGTTTAACTCTACAAACCTAGATGGAGTCAACATATGCTCCTATAAAATTTGTTCACTACAAGATATTCTCTCAAAATACAAGTGTCAACTAAATACTTTCATGGTTAGATTACAAGAAGCGAATATTAAACATCCGGTTTCTTTTACACCAAATAGCTCAAAGAGCTATAATTATTATTTGATTGAACAATGTGAATATTAGCTTCGTATATACGTGTTATGACAGAAAATATCAGAGATCTAGTTCAAGAATTCAATATATTAAAGCATGTTTAAGCATAAACTAAAGATTTTGTTCTTGAGTACTTGATGAAATATTGCAGTTGTATGTGCTCCTCTATATTTATCAAGTTATTATTAAAATAAACTTAAAAATTACAATTTGTGTATTCTATTTAGTCAAATATTACAAAATAATTTGGTACAATACGGGATATACTTTTTCATAGTTACTATACCCTAGCGTTGGGAACGATCGATTGAAAACGACTATCGACTGTTTAGTAACTGACTACTTTTCACTATTTCACTGTTGCAGTCGATATATTTGGTTCGACTGATTTTACTACTTTTTACCAGTGACTGTTTCAGTCGCTATTTTCGATCCGACTGGTTTTTTTTACTATTTACTATCGACTGTTTCAGTCATGTACTTTTAGTTATTATTTTTAGTTCTACTAGTTTCATTCGACTGGTTTTTAACGATGGTTATTTTATATGTAATAAATATAGTTTTAAGGTAGTTTGTAAATAACAAGATATTGTATATTAAAATTATAGCATTTTGGAACGATATTTTTCAAGATTGTTAATGTAATAGGGTAAAAAGATTTAAAAAATTAAACACTAAATTAAAATATAAAAGTAATAGTACTTCGATTAAAATGAAATTATAATTTTCCTTTTCTTTTTTAAAATTAGTACGTCAAGGTATATGTACAGCTCCGTCTCGCTTACACTACCGTTGGAAAATATAAGCACATATAAAATTAACTGCTCCAAGCAATTTTCTTCATCATTTCCTCTCTCACAATTTATAGAGGAAAGGGTTCGTACATTTTCGTCTAACATCACATATAGAAAAAAAAAGTCTAACCGTGCATTTTTACTGAAAATAGATTTGGCTGAAAAAATAATTAGTATTTTCAGTCGCTAATTTTTTGACTATCGACTGTTTCGACTGTTTTCAGTCGATAGTTCCCAATGCTACTATATAATATGTATAATTAACATTTTGGTAGCACTACCAAATACATTTGCCTCTGATGTTAAAATTATCATTAAATTTTTCAGTACGTTTGCCATCTATACAATGTTGATTTGTTTTAGCAAATATGGGACACCTGATTTTGATAGTACTATTTCACGGTTACTAACTATTGATTGTATTTTTATCAGGTACTCTTTATATTTGAGCTAAAAAAATAGGTCTAGAAATATATCTTGTATATCGCCACCTCGACGTTGTGTTATGTCAATACAAAGATAGGATTAACCTTCTTAGCTTCGTAAGTAGGTGTTCTAGGAAGGCATATTTATAGTCTGAAGTATAGTATGTATCGTATATCTATACAGTTCGCCGTAATGATTCCGGTTCCTGTCTCCAGTCAAAACACTACAAGCTGAATGTCTCATGGTATGTTAAAATCAACCAAATATATGTAGAAGCCCATAGTCTGTGAGTTCAGAGAATCATGGAAAAGTTCACCAAATTAAATCTTCATATCCGAGTTACCTTGTCCAAAAATTAGTAAACCTACTTCATCAATCGTTTGGGTTCGCCACAATACAGTACATTGGAAGATTTAATGACAATGCTCACAAAACAACCGCTCAAATATTATATGTAGTTTATCCAACAAAACAGCCAATGCACATCCTCAAAATTAATGACTCCAACACATCGCAGTGTTACCAGATTAATTTGGAATTTTGATTTAGAACGTTTGCCAGTTTGTAAACTGTAATTACTAACTGATGACTAACATTTTGAAGAATTTTGTAGATATTTGACAACAGTATCAGGTGGACCAGTGCCAACACAAATCGAATTTTATAGACTGATTCCGTTACATGTTCCGGAACTAAAAAAATTCCTGTCACAATAAACCGAACCGAATAACCAAGATCATTAAAATGTCTTCTTTATATTTTGTATCATTTATAACGTAAAATTAATAAATCGTTTCTCAAATAATCAAATAAGGACATAAAGTATGAGTAAAAGGAAATCTGCAAAATTTCATTGATAAATAATTTCTGATGTTAGATACAATAATTATAGTATTTTATTAGATATTTTTGTTTGTTATCACAATAGATAATGATAAGCCAAGCGATTGATAAATAATTAAAAAATGTCAAGATATTTATTTAGTTTCTACACAAAATGTATATTTGCATTTCTGCTAAAACACCGCTGGCAGATTAAAAGTAAAGTCAATGTTTCATAGTTAATAGGCCAAACTGTAATAGACCACATGGTACAGTCAATATATTCTGTTTGTAAAACCGAACCAGGCCTAATATAAATATTCATGAGTGGAGCAGTTTCTGTATTCCACGCGTGTATGTCATTTGCACGAAATTACTCCAGCTTCTGATTTATATTTGCATTTTTAAAGGGCCCATATATTCCACGTCGCTATTGAAAACGATTCTATTCGGAGCTGCTCTTATCAAAGTGGGTATATTGAATTTAATTTTTTTAACACAAAAAAATGTTGAATAAAAATAATTAAGTCGTTTAATAAATTTATGGAAATGACACTTTCGGAAACGCAAATGAAGTCATGTATTAATAATTAATAATAAGAGTCATTTAATTTTTCAATATCATTTCCCATTTTATAGATTCTATCATTGAATAGGTTTACAGACGGCTTGTAAAGGGTATGTCGACTATTATCTCTTTGATGAAGATGATATTTCGGGAAAGACATTTCTGAGGTGTAAGAATTGCTAGAAGTCAGGGCGAGTTAAATCTGGCGAATAACTAGTCAATTCTAGTGATGAAATGACGCATAAAATACCTTTAATTATTTGTGGCACTCGTACCTATCCTTGTTTCAATGTTAGTAAATGTGACATCCATTGTGCGTACAGTTTGCTGCCTTTTTGATGAAATAATTGTAAATAGTTTGTTCTTATGTTGATGGGGAAAATGAGAGTAATCAGCAATCACAAAAATATTGTATAAGTCGGAATTAACAATTAATTTGGTAAAACAAAACCAAAAATATAATAATCTGCCAATGATATGTTGAACACCAATCGGAGAGAATTACATCAGTGTTTAGTGATATATATATGCTATAGGATACAATAGTGATACTAGAAGTTGTTTTAATATACTATATATATATACATACTATCCGACGACAAAAAAGATCCATAGTCTAGAAAATATATCGGTTGATATACTTTCAATATTCAAAAAAACATTTTGATCCCTATTTATCAATTTTGTAAATATATAAATTTAATATAAATATAATTTATTATTATTTAATATATATATAAACAAGCATAAGATCATTTTGTTCTAAGTGAACTTGGGTTTTTTGACAACTTGATCATTATATCTGATTTTTAATAAGACCACACGTCACTTATAAAGTTTAGAAGTCACAATAAATGCAAAATAAGTTATTTTGGTGTTTTCATACATAAGGACCATTTTTTACTAACGTTACGTCTACTAAGGCTATATGATGGCGAGCACATTGGTGCGAATTTAAAATAGAAAATCTTTAATATATACTTAAGAAACAGCTAGGATATTATAGAACAGTTTCTCAAAATTAGCTATGATCCAAAATATTAGTATTTTATTTGTTGCTTACATATGAAATAAAGTAAAAATTGAAATTGTATTTACGACCTTCATGACATTTCTGATCCCAAGAGATTAACCATAAAAGGCTACAAGAAAATTAATTACAAACATTACTGGATGACAGTTTAAACGAGTGACTTGTGGTTTGCAGTTGATGAAGCAACTGTACAATACAAAGGAAAATATTCACTACACGAATTGAATGAAAATGCAATTAAAAGTTGCTATACAATAAATTCAATGGTTGTTTTCAAATTAATGCAATTTATTAAGGTCTTTAGTATTACAAAACATTTCCTTCAAATAACATTTTGGTTAAATAATCTATATTTTCCAATGCTCTACGATATAAACAAAATATAAGCATATACAACATATCAGTCATAAATAATGATTTCTATATTACAACTATATATTACACAATATCAACTAATTAAAGTGTACAGTACAAAAATACAACTTAATACCATCAACCTTTAATACCAATGATAAATTGATTGGGATGGACAAAAAAATCGGTGAAAAGCTATACGTCTAGTATAGGGTATGTCATACATATTTAATTTAATGTTCTTACCACGTCATTACGAATGACGGAGCTAAATTCATTCGAATACCTACGTTGACTCCCTATGGCAATATTTGATGATTCGAGTCCAAAAAAATTTTAACCTACATTTTCGAAAGTTTTACAAAATTTTAAGCTGGTTATTTCTGATAAAAAATATTTACAATATGCAATAATTTATGAAAGTTATTACTAATATATAATATATTTGACATGTAATAGCATAAATTATTTATTTTGTTACAGTTTAGGGTCTACTTATTAATAATTAGGGTTGGACCTACAGTTTGCCTACTAGACTATTGGAGAGTGATCAACTTAGAGACCTTCCAAGAAGATATTCAAACTTACCCAGATTATTAATATATATGATTATATATGATTGGAACGATTAAAAACCTTTAAAAACTTTGTAGCTACCCAGCAATTAATGAATTTATTATGGATATATTTGAAAGTTATTTCAGTTTATAGTGATTTTCATTATTAGTTTTCCTACTCTAGCAAAATTCATATTATTAAGCAATTCTAGATTTAGTTCCTAGAGTTTCTTCTGTGAGTAAATTTTACTATTATTCTGTAAATTTTTAAAACGTTGAAATTATACAGAATATTAGAATATTAGGTATATAAAATTTGAATAATTTAAAAAGTATCAAATCAAAAATTAATTTAAAAAACTCTAGCCTGAATTTAAGTTCACTTTTATACCAAAAATTATTTAACTCGATTAACGGCTGTTCCTCATCTTAACCTATATCTTCTTTTACCCTCGCTTTAAAATTCCTATTAAAAATTAAAAAAAAACTATTTTTTGAAGTAATTTACCAATCCATTTAATTTATTTGTAGTAAGACCTATTTTTCGCAACATGAAATTAAGCATTGTCAAGCTGCAGGATCATTTTATAGTATCCCTCGCTGTATTGTGACCGTTTATCGTAGAGAGGCAATAGATACGTTGTTCTGATTAAATCCATTTGTTGCAACAGTCCTAATTCTTCTTTTTCTCGATGACCAGCTAGAAACAAATGGTCGGTGAATGTCACTGCGGGTTCAGGATAGAGAATTTTGCAGGCGACAGAGACCCTGGGATTGACTGGGATTGTCGTAGCCACCGGGGTTTGTAGATAGGTAGGGATTTGATCAGATTGTTACACAATATGTTCGTGGAGCTTTTCATGAACGGGATGCCTGATTCGAGGTGAGTGTTGGCATTCCTCATAAACCATGGGACATTGAGAACGCGCAGACTTTTTTGGGTTGGAACACTTGAAGTAGTGCAAGTTGTCTCTCAGAGATGTACCTGTACTACATCTGAGCTCCTTAGAGGCTGACTGGATGGAGTAGCATTTTATACAAAGACGTTTTTTTGGGAGACTGGGAGTTTGCTTTTTCTGCAGAGGAGTGGAAATAGTAGATTGTACACCCCATTACCTTTACATAGAGCCTGCCGGATTTGAGCTGACCATTGGAACCTACGGTCGAATTAGAGACCGAGGTATTAAATTGGAGGCGATATGCACGGAACTTCCTACACGCAATCACCTGGTTGAGTAAGGACTGTAACCGTGAAAAATGAAGAAAAGGCGAAGAAGGCTGTTTGGAAAGTGGGAAATCAGCCATGTAGAGGTTGAACAGAGCTGGAGCTAGTGGAACACCTTACGGAACTCCTGCGGAGATTTGTTTTTGAGAGGAAATTGCACCTACTATTCGTAATACTGCCCTTTCATTTTCATTTTCAACACTTGATTGCTTAGTTATTTAATTTCAGCGTAAAAATAACCATTTAAAGCATTCACAAAGTGTTGAATGATTTGAATAAAATTCGTGGACACGTTTCATCATTACCCATCATAACCCATCATTGAATTGTTATCATTATTGAAGAAAATTTTCTTGAGGTTAAAATAAATATATAAGATGTGTAAAATGTAAATGTTCGGCTTTTTTAATACAGTAATAGCAATCAGTTATGTATTTCATACTATAAGTCCATCTGATTTCCTAGAAGGTCTAATCAATTCTTATAATAAAATTTAAAAAGCATGTTTTAAACTATCTTCAGTCAATAAATTTAAATAATTAGTAAGTAAATAATGTTATTAGGGTTATCATATGTAGACTTTAGAATAATCTTAAGAATAAGACTAATTAATTAAGATAATATTTTATACAGAAGATTGCTTAAAAACCATGTATATATAATATAGACGAAATACTTATTGCCAATAGGGTAGATTGTGGACTCACGAAGAGTAATAAAAAAAATTAGGGTTATAAAAACCAACGAAGTGGAAAAAATTGTGGGGAATAACCCGTCCAGATAGGTCTCCATATCTGCGTCGAAGCCAAATATTTTCTGAAAACCAAATGATACTCAACCTGACTTAACAGCAGTGCACAATAATAAGTATTTTCAATTTGCACTCCTAATAATATTTTTAGTACAGTATAAAGCTATATTTGCTTGAAAATTACTGAAATAAATAACTATTATCTATAATAGTTGTATAATCATATTTTCTATAGTCGTATTTTAAACACAGCATACTTAAAATGCTTTTAAAAAATACGATGATAAAAACCCTCTTTTTCGTCTAAATAAAAAAGAAATATTTCTACGTTAAATCAGAAAATCTAATTCAATTCTAACCCGGGCACCATCACAAAAAGAACTGGCACTCTCAATCTTTTCTCGTTTCCTAATCATTTCGATTCATTTGATCCAACGAGAACAAATGATATTATTTTTTCTTCGCCTGTCCGGAGCATTTCCCTTTATATTTCAGCAAGTGCTAAAAATTAAACGTGGTAATCCCCAAGACGATATCTTTCTTTGTCCCAATTTTCCCTCCCCACACTGTTTCGTTCTATCCGAAGACATTCGTTCGTACATAGCCGGAAAAAAGTAAATAAAAAGGACCGGTTGTAATTAAATGCCTTGGTTACGGCATCAGGTAAACCTTTTGGCTTTTTGATAGCGGCCACTCTCCAAAAGCCATAAAAATCCTATTTATTATTTGAAAGGCCTAATAAAAAGGTAGAACGAGCATTAAAACTTCCCGAAAGGGAGAGAATGACTTTCCGAAAATTTCATTACGGTTTAACAACCATTTAGAGGTAGGAACTTGGTATTATTCATGGGATCTACCGTATGGTTTATCCGCGTTCGTTCAATATAAATGAGATAAAACACTGAATTATGTAGGCGCCGGTTAGTTTCCGGAAATACTCTCATCAACTTATATATTGGGATATAAAGCGATTTAAAGCAGAGAAAAATACTACCACCAAACAGTTAATGAGTCAACAACTTCAGTTTTATCAGCGACCGAGAGAACATAAAAGCTTTACAAGATACGGAATTCAAAGGAAAACATAGGTATAGGTATGATAACAAAGTATATATATCACCTATTAATACTAAAAAATAGTGTATGTTAACCAGAAGTGAAAACCATTAAATTCAAAAGTTGTACCAGTGCTGCCAAAAAGTACCGGAATTGATAAAAGTCTGCCTAAATATTGATTGACTTCCTTGATTGATTAGGCTGATCTGATCAGTTTAACTCAAGTCTCTTTGCTGATTTTTATATGATTTAGATTGATTCTTAGAGGGTTTTAGGAACTGATTTTAATGTTACAAATGTAATTTCATCCAACTCTCTGTAATTATTGCAGGAGATTTACGGTGAATACAGTCGAGATATAGTGGAAGATTCGCCTCGCCATAGTCAGCCACCAACATCTTCATGTTAACATTCCTAAAGTGAAGAAAATAGTTACGGAATAGCATATTCTCCAAAAGAGTTTGTGAAAAAATTTTGCGGATTCCTCTTCCCATCATCATGAAGAAATTTCCGCTCAGAAACTCTATAAATGCCATAGAACCCACCATATGCGCCTGATATTGATTCTTCTGAAATATTTCTCAAGATACATTTAAAACTCAATTCATTGCGAAAACTCAAGCTCAACTTCGAAAAATGCGCTTAAAAATATTTTAATAATTGGATTATTGGTTGGATGAGGTATATTATTTCGAATATTTGTTGAATAAGAACAAAGACATAATATTAAATTCAATTTAATTTGAAGAAAGTTTTTTGATATACAAATTAATTTGGGTCAAATTGATAATACAACAGTTTGGATGAAATGAAATTCTTGAAAAAGTCTTAGTTTACAGAAATATATTCGCTCAACAAAATAGCAAACCTGCCAACAAAGTCTTTTGTAAACAACTTGTTCACCAAATCTATTTCCATCTGATTTCTAGCGTTTTTTTACGCCTTCAAAAAGACTACAGCAATGTCCATTAAACAAAAAATTAGAGGCCGTAGAGAGAATTTTTGCAGCCTCTTGCTCCAAAAAAAAAAACAGTGATGGAACAATAAATAGCAGGATTTTTTTTTCAGCATTCCAACTTTCTGGGATCATTTTCCTTATCAGATTTTACAGTCTTGCCTAAGGATAATTACAAATTTTAAACAATCACAAACATAAATTTACGACCATGCCCCAGCAGTATTCGAACCCGCGGCTATCGTAACAGTAGGATGACCGTCCTATCGCGTTTACCACTGCGCCACCAAGCCGGCAAAAATTACTTTTACAACTATATATACTGTTGAAGTTTAGTCTAACTCAGAACACTGAAAACTCCGAAATTGGAATAATCAATTAATCACTGTTTAATTTTCATATAATACACCACCAAGCACTAATGGCATCTAATGGCAAGCATGCTAATGGCAAAATAATTCGGTTTTAACAAGGAATTGAAGATATATATTTAATTAAAGGAAAATATGTTCATATTTAAGACTAACTAACTGATTGAAGTAACTTCTCAAAAATATTTTCATAAAGATTTTTTCATTTCAAATAATTATCGGAGTAGTCAGTTATGTATTATAATTGAGTAGTCTATTAGAAATACAGGCACATTTTTAGACTATTTAAGTATGGCTACAAAAATGTGTAGAAATGAATAAATAATGAGTATAAATAAATATTACAATTATAGAATTCTATTTCTGATTTATATATTTGTCTCAATAAGCAAGTTTTAATTTAATACTTTATGTTGTTTGAATTCTGCATATGATGGGTCACTTCTAGAAGTAAATTATACTAAAGACACCATTACATTAAAGATATTAACCACTAAATCGAAATTGTTTGACACGATCTCTCATTAAACAATTTTTCAGACAAAGTAGCATAGATTGTGCCACAGAGTTTACAAGTATAGCCTCAGTTTCTAAAACCAATCAAACGTTTTAGTAAAATTCCGAATTCTAAGAGCACACTAAGAAGTCGATGCAAACAACTTTCAGCATCAGGAATCCTATAAAATAACGAAATAATAAAATAAGAATAAATCCTTTCAATTCATTATTATCGTCAGATCAGAGCAGCCCATATATCGTGTCTAAAAGTGATAAATATCCTTGACCCAGACAATAAATATCACTGTATAACAAAATGAAAAAAAAGTTAATGAATTAAAATACGCCAAGTTATTTAAAATAATGTATTCTTAAACAAAACACTCACGATTATTTTAGAGAAGTTATTAAAAAGTAAAATTATTGTATAAATGTAAGTTTATAATTAATACCATCAAATATAATTATTAAGACTTCGTGAACTGCGTGAACGCATATAAAATTGTTTTCAAAATCTTAACGTGACTTAAACAACCCTTCCAGTGTGCCGAGTTAAGTGGCTGTCGTTTGTAGCTTAATGGCTTTATTTAAATATTTGCATTATATATAAGAAGTTAGGTTAATTCCGTATGTAGAAAGGTTTGTAATTTAAATAAATGAAATTTTATGATAGAAAATGTAGTAAAACAGAATTCTATAATAATATTATATCGAAAATATTGAATATTAGACACATATGAACCTTATTCTGGAAATATTAATATAAAGTCCTGGTATCAAAGGTGCTAAAACTACATTTCGGAGCATGCTAGAAGGATAAAAATCAAACATTTCTAATGACGAAAAAATTGTATTATTTAAAATATTTTCATGTGAATATAGTGGTTGGTTTTTAGGCTTGTCCTAGAAATCTTCATGTAATGAAGATGGAATGTAAAAATACGTTCACAAAAATATTACCTATAAATATTTTAGAATGATTATGAAGAGTTGGACTGAAATCTATATATTAATAGGTTTAGTGTAAATTTTACCTCTCTTCTTGAATAAAAAGAGGGCACCAGGAGGCGAGAAATTTGACACAGTTAGAGCTTGTATTGAGAAAGAATTTTTGTATAATATGTGCTACAAATAAATATATTCCAATACAACGAAATAGAGGAAAAAGAATAGTGTTTGTTAATCTTTAAATTGTATATTTGAAAGCAATATTAATAAGCAGTGTTATTTAACATTTTGTGTTACTTTCGATTATTCCGGTATTGTTGGATTTATTAGAGTCATGCAAGTTTAGTTAAAAAACAATTAGTTTAATTACTTTTTGTTGAGAAAACAAATGAATTTGTCCACTTTAACAGAAGATATATACAGCTGTGAAAGAAAAACACGATATATGTGAAATTTTCAACACAATTGGAGAACAACAAAAATCGTCAGCTTTCGTTGCTAACGATATTTAGATTTTCGCAATCTGCTTCTGATTTAATTTGAAGTTTTCTAAAGAAAAAATGTTCTTTCTTAAGAACTCTTATTAATTGATATGCTTCTGGAGACATATGACATTATTGTATTAAAGCTAATTCTAAAGATTATTAAGATATTTCTGTACATTTTAGTGTTATTGACTTGTGATTAATTTCAGATTTTATTAGTAAATGAATTTCTTAACAAAACACTAATCGAATATTGCAAGTAATAAATACGTTAATTTGTGCATCTAAAGTTGAAATTAACTAAAGAGAATATTAACGGTTATAAAATAGTTAATTAGGTGAGAAATATGGTTAAAACATAAGGACTATACAAATATATAAATGAAGTAATGAAAATATGACAAAAAGAAGAAATTTTTAATTATTAACGATACATGTGTAATGTAAGATATGTGACTAGATAACATTTTTATTCTTTAAACCTTGTATCAATTATTGTGATTATATACTTTATAGAAACTTAAGCTTTTAGCTAAGCCAGCTGATGATCCAAATGTGGAGAGCATGTACTGTCGTTCAGGCGTTTTATGATGTTTGACAGTGTGCGAATGCGAAATATGTCATCCCTCCGCTACTATTCAACATAGTAGTGGATGGAGTAATGCAAAAAGGTTTTAAAAATAGACATGATCTAAAACTTCTTGACCGATCTGATGTTAGTCATATAGAGTCAAATATAAAAAAATAAATAAAAGACCAAGTATTGAAAAATAACGGATAACATTCTATTGTAAATCTCAACAAGATCCAGTTAAATAAATGGAGGAGCTTTTGCTTCACTAAAATGGTGTGTATAATAGAGAGGAAATATTACAATCAGATTTACTGTACTGTTACGGTCTGAAATCTATCTTTCAAATGCGAGGCAAATCGTACATGTTTCTTTCCGAGATCTTATCCTAAATAAAATCATTCGTTTAATATGCGGTTATCAGTGCACAATTAAAGAACACATTTAGAGACGTATATTATAATGGTTAGGACATGTCAAATGAAAAGTGAACGTGTGGTGTGGTGACACGGACATGAACCAAGATAATAGGGAGTGATCTAAAAACAGCTACGAACAACCTTCAACCATGGTGAGATTTAGGAACAATGTTCCTGCCGCATCAACAGCAGCGTATTGCTTGGGAAGTTGGAAGAAAAGGAGTACACCTATTCTAAGCCTTAATAGCTCACGGGACCAGAGATAAATCACACGACTTCGATGATCCCGTGCTGCATTTTCCTTTTTTTTCTAGAATATATATATATATATATATATATATATATATATATATATATATATATATATATTTATATACTTATATTTAAAATATCCTATATAAAAAATATCTTCTTTAATTAATTTTTAATAGAGTCAAATATTGCTAAAGAAGTTTTTTAGGAGAATTCAATATTATTTTTTACCAACTTGATATTTTGATATCTTTACATATATATATATATATATATATATATATATATATATATATATATATATATATATATATATATATATATATATATATATATATATATATATATATATATATATATATATATATATATTATTTATTTATTTATTTATTTATATTTAAAATATCCTATATAAAAAATATCTTCTTTAATTAATTTTTACTAGAGTCAAATATTGCTAAAGAAGTTTTTTAGGAGAATTCAATATTATTTTTTACCAACTTGATATTTTGATATCTTTATATATATATATATATATATATATATATATATATTTATTTATTTATTTATTTATATTTAAAATATCCTATATAAAAAATATCTTCTTTAATTAATTTTTACTAGAGTCAAATATTGCTAAAGAAGTTTTTTAGGAGAATTCAATATTATTTTTTACCAACTTGATATTTTGATATCTTTATATATATATATATATATATATATATATATATATATATATATATATATATATATATTTATTTATTTATTTATATTTAAAATATCCTATATAAAAAATATCTTCTTTAATTAATTTTTGCTAGAGTCAAATATTGCTAAAGAAGTTTTTAGGAGAATTCAATATTATTTTTTACCAACTTGATATTTTGATATCTTTAAAATTTCATAAATATCTGCTTAAGCTTTTATTTCAATTTTAATGAAATTATATGTTTGATTTCTCAATATTGATTCTTACCTCATAGTCTATTCAAAGTTATTTTGTAGATACGGTATTTAAATGTGTGATATCAAAACGTCGGAATGTTGCCGCATCAACTCTGAGTTTTAGTTCAGTTTTTGACTTTGGCATACAACAAAATTCTGATCTAAATAAAATAATTGATCAAAAATGTTATAAAATATAATTAATTTTAACATTATAGTACATCTAAAATTTATAGTTAATAATACAGCTACAATAGTTTATAGGTTAGAGTTCTAACCTCTTCTCACTATTGCTATTAAAAATTTTGCATACATCTGACAACCGGACGACTTTGACAGGCTCATTCGTTTACGTGTTCGAATTTATCAAACAGTATTGTGTCTCTTTTTAACTACAATAAAATGAGCAGGAAAATATTGTCTGATTCTGAAACGAATTTACAAATTGCGGCAGGCAATACATTAAACATCTTGATGACGTATGTACAAAAAAACATTGAATAGACTATATACATAATTCCTTTTTGCAAATACGAACCACGTAAAAACTTAAAAATCATTCCAGAGAAGATCGCCTTAAACTAATATACAAAGCAAGCACTATTTAATTTAGAATTAAAACAATTTACTAATGTTTCTCAACACAATAATAAAATATTAAAAAAATATAATCGTATTGTACAAAAACATCGAACAGAATTCTGGTGGCGTTATTATTGGTACAATCTGATTCTGTGGGCATTTACTGTTTCGATTGCATCAATTTACATTCTCGCGTGCGACCACCGTTTCCGGCTGCGCTCGTGGACGGTGTGACGTAATCGAATCGGTCACCAGGCGGCGCCAAAAGGGACGACATGGGGCGGCTACGCCAACGATGATATATGGAGACCTTTGGACCTGACGATGTCCGTGCCGCTACCGTGATTTATAGAAGTTTTGTCACAATAGGATATTAACATTTTTGCCTGGGATTCTGATTTTGTACGTCGTTTTTCATCGATACATAAATCACCGATGAATTTAAAAGGGAACAAAACATTACTCATATAAATTATATAACACTACTATAATATTGTGTCTTTTACTTTATTTTTTCTAAGGTTATAGTAAAAAAATATGTGATTCTCTATATAAAGGTTTTTCTTGTTTTTCTTATAATTTTTAAAACAAATCTTTGCTTTACCTTTTATTGTTTTATCAGTTATACAATTATCTTATATTGGACAAAAGATGATCCAACCAGTTAAGTAATGTAGAATTGTCTAAATTATTTTGTATTAAATTTATTTATTACATCTTTACTAGTGGTTGTCCACTAACGTACAATTTGTTTCTGAAATAATTTAAATCTAATAATCTAAATCTTATCTTGTTCTCTGTGTGTATTGTTTATGTATTAACATTGTTTTTCTATTAAACGCACTTCACTACACTAGACCACACAAAATCAAGTGGCTTAATTCTTTTGAGTCTCTGGAATCCAAGAATTATATCCAAGAATCTATTACTTCAATTTTGACATGAGAATGGACCCTGTCATTATGTCTCCTTGCAATTATTTTGCTTTCCTGAGTGCCAATCGGTATCCGAAGGTCTCGGTGTAAATAATCAGTCCTGGGGTATCTGGGTGGACCTACAATACTTCTCAAGATATTGTTCTGGAAAACTTTTATTGTATTTATATTATTCTTCGCAGAACATCCTCATAACTGAATTCCTTATGCCCATATAAGTTTCAATACTTGCTTGCATAATAGCAATGCATTATAAACTGATAATTGTGATTTTCTTCCAATTAACTAGTACATTTTCCCATAGAGGAAGTTTAACTAGAGTTCTTTCCTTTTCGTTTTTATATGTTCCTTTTAGGGAAGTTTTACATCAAGATTCATTCCGAGGTACTTAGGGTTGTTGCTATATGGAATGAGTATTATTTATTGTTATTGGTGCAGGTGCGGTCTGACTATAACTGAGCTGCACATGTACCGATTTGTTATAGTTAAATTTTATTTTTCAGATTTTGGACAAATTATTTATATTGTCACTTGTGTGTTGTAACTTTTGTCTGTCTTCTTTGTTATTGTCTTCAACAGCAAGAATAGAAATGTTATTACCAAATGTAGCCAATGTGATATTTTCTATTTGTAGTATATCACGTGTGCTGTAGGTACAAAATTGGCCCCAATACGCTCCCTTGTGACACACCTGCTTTAGCTTCTTTATTGTAGTACATTCTGGCTGTAATGTAAGATTTCACTAGTTCAATGTGTTATTTTGGTAATATATTCTGTAGCTTATGAACAAGGCAGTCGTGCCGTACCTTATCAAAGGTTTATGCTACGAATATATCTAAGAAGATAGCTATTTACCGTCATAGGCCTTTGATGTATCAGTCACCTATGAAAACAAGCGATTCCCAACTATTTTACCAGTCGAAATTATAGAGTAGCACATTTTATAACTAAAGAGTCAACAGTCCTAAACAAGTTAAAAATTAAGAACATGTTCTAAAATGAGCAGTATAGATAAACACGCTGCTATATTAGCTCAAGAGGTAAACTGCACTTTCATCAACCAGAACTTCATATAAATAGGCTTTACAGACCATACAAGGGCCCTTAACAGACCTACCAAGCAACACCAAGGTCTAGTTTTTGAGAATTTGTGATGTATACCCGATACATTCATACTTCGAAAATATGTTATTCTATGTCAAGTTTGTTGATTCACTTATATAACATCCATATGGCACTGTATAACACCTAAGACGGTCAAACCAAATCCAGTATGCTATTGGTAAGGATTATAACGTGTAAAGCGAACTGTAAACTTCTATTAAATTTATTGTATATCAGAAATGGTAATAAAACTTTAAAAAAGTTTTTTTTTAATAAATAATAGTAAAAAAGATCCAAATATATAGAAACAGGCTCCATTGAGATCATAAACAGAACCTCATTCTTTTTCATATTCTACAAACATGCGAGCATTACTTTTGAACCTGCCCTGGTACAAATATATTTCCACAAACCTTTTTCTTTTTAATTAAAAAGATACGGTAATTTTTGAGATACAATATTGTGCACTCTAAAAACGACCAAGAACTAAATATAAACTTAATAATTACTGTAAATTAAACGGACTGTGGCATTTATTGATAATGATGACCGACCAGATCGAGGCATCATTTTATTATTCGAACATCTATTGAGTTTAAAAGTTATTTCCCGTTTCATTTGTTCCCATACCCACCCCTGTTACGGGCAAATAGTTAAAGCCAAACAATGGTAAAGCATCAATTTCCGAACACAGGTAATGTATCATATAAAAAAAGCCAGACAAAAACCGCAGTCGTTTCACTTAATGCCCTTCTGGCGGTCTGTCATACGCCACCGTCGATTCATCAAGTTTGATACGTTCTATTCGCGCATTAGCCCTTGTTACTACCATCCATCACTCCACTAATTTAGCACCAACGCCCGTTGGACTAGCGACAACTTTAACACAAGAAAAAACTTTTAATTGACTTATTCGTTTTTATTTATTTTGGGTAAAGTTGTTTTGGAGGATAATTATTAACCAAACGCCAACAAAAAAGGAACTAATTAAAATAGGTTGACAACATTAGAAATTTATTTTATTAAGCCCATAAATAATTTTAAATTGTTAAATGGTTACTGCAATATTTTGAATCGTATTATTAATAGCGATATATTAATAACAATACAATAAAATAAAACAAAGAAATAATATTAACACTGATATAAAGTATAAAGTATAAAACTGCTCGTTTAATAGTATAAGCTATAAGTCCGTAATTCTAAAAATTATTTTACGCTAGAACAAAACATGAAAAAATCGCTATCCGATATCAGTTTGAACAACAAGTATATAACTGTCAATTAATTGAACGAAATTATTTTTAAAGCCGCACTCTAATGCCAATTCGAATTAAATTTTATTAGAAAGATAATATTATAGGCTTCCCACTGTACACACGACTATTCGAAACTTACACTATCGAATGAGAAGCCTAGAGCTTCCACTAAATATCTGTAACGCAATTAGCGATCTAAAATTAGTCGAAAAATAAGACAGTCATTAAATTTCTTATCGAAGACAAAACTTACTTTAACAACCTATGTTATAAGAGTAAAAGTAACCAGAATATCCTCTAATCAGCTAAGGTACAGTGGTTTTTGTTGAAACTTATGGCGATTTTGCCTTATAACAAAGATCAAGTTAAAATTAATTTCTTTTGAAGAGTGTTTAAGCTCAGCTGGTGTTAAGCTCAAACTAAAGGAAATAATTACGCAAGATTTAGGTATTGACACGTCAAAAGCTCTTTAATCATAAATAATTCGCCATATTAATTATAAACCAAGTTTTATAAACTATACATTAGTTTTAATCAAATTATTCTCGACTTACCAAACCTCTCCATATATATTAATTAATTCGTATTCTTACCTATAACAGAAAAAAATACAAATTAATAAACTTAGCTGGGGATAAGATTGAATATATTAATGTTATCATATGAAATATATATATATATATATATATATATATATATATATATATATATATAATATTATCATATAAAAAAAACATATATATAACAGGTCAAATGAAAAGTCCCCGGCCTACAATAGTAAAACACAATTTTTTGGGAAAATTAGTTTTTTTTATTCAACATAATTCCCTTCAAGGGTGATAAACTGATTATAGCGACCCTCCAACTTTTCGACATCATTTTTGTAGTACGATTGGTCCCTTGCTTAAAATAGGCCTCAGTTTTGGCGATCACCTCTTCATTCGACGAAAATGTCTTTCTAGTGAGAATTCTTTTGAGATCTGCGAACAGGAAATAGTCGCTGAGGGGACTGGAGAATACGGTGGATGAGGAAGCAATTCGAAGCCCAATTCATGGATTTTTGCCATCGTTTTCACATGTGACTCGGTGCATTGTCTTGGTGAAGCATCACTTTCTTTTTTGTCAAATGCGGCCGTTTTTCGGCGATTTCGTCCTTAACGCTATGTAATAGTCGCTGTTGATAGTCCTTCCTTTTTCAAGATAGTCAATCAAAATTATTCAATGCGGATTCCAAAATACAGACGCCATAAACTTGCCAGCCGACTGTTGCGTTTTCCCACGCTTTAGAGCAGGTTCATCGTATGCAGTTCACTCGGATGACTTGGAATGCGGAGAGAATTGATGGAGCCATGTTTCATCCATTATCACATATTGACGCAAAAACTCGGGTTTATTACACATAATCTATAAATTACAGATATAATGTATTACATGTTTATTTAACATGATTAATGTTTATAAATGTTTGACCTTGTGAAATCTATACACAGATAATAGATAGAGATCATCTAAGGAAACATTCGAGCTGGTTGGCTCAGCTTCATTAGTTGCTTAATTGCACTAATTTATTTGATTTACGTACGTTATACGTCAATCAATTCTACTATTAAGTACCGTACCGTAATACTTTTGCGTGTTCCGGTACAAATTTCATTTTACAATTTTTGCGTATGGACAATTACATTGACTAATGCTTAGAGTGGGGTTATTAAAGGTAATAACAATAAATTAGTTCTATCTATAAGTATATTCAAATAAAAATATATTTTTATTTAATATCAGTATCCATATTTATATGTGAAAAACCTTACGAGAACTTTCGAGTCCTTTTGTCGTAAAGCCCGTCAACGATTTGAAAATTCCCGGTCGTGTTATACCTCACACACTTGTGAACATTCTTCTATACGATATTTTGAACCATTCCTGTTCCAAAAAACACACCTGTCCGCTAACATATATAACGGAATGATAAATCAACGCTTTGTTATTTGGAAGGACTTACAAAAACTTTATAGAGAAATCCCGCAATTCGCTTTTTCTTCCTTTTTTGGCAAAATAAAATGAAAACGGTAAATCCATTACGTTCGATGGAAAATGTTTGTGTTGTTTTCATTTATATTGTCCAACAAAGGGAATGCTTAAAGTGATTTCACTGAATAGTTGATTTCGAAATAAACAGGACAAAACACAGTGACGGAAACAAAAATAGGGATAAAAATGCTTTCATTCGGACTGTTTTTCATATCAGTAATATTTACTTTTTGTTTTTATCCATCGTACGTACAAATACAAATTACATATAATTTTTTGAAATTTATTTATTAATTATTGCTAATCTTTGTAGACTAATCAACAATTTGTCTTAAATCTCATTTGTCTTAAATATATATATATATATATATATATATATATATATATATATATATATATATATATATATATATATATATATATATATATATATAGTCTCTGATGTAATATAAAACTAACTTAACACAATTATTTCAGAGAAAACTGTTAATCTGAGGGATGTGTTCATACACTGTTAGAAAACTTCTACTGTTACATTTACTTAAAGTACTTTTATAATAATATAATTTTCAAAAGCATATATCACAGTTAAGGAAGATTTGTTATATCAGATTGGGTATCAAAGTTACGTTAGAGTGAGTTGGTGTTAGCGATTCCAGCAAGTCCAATAGCGATTACCATAGAAAAATGGATCATAACATGTTTTTGTGCGGGTTTGAAATCAGCTATTAAGGAATTTTGAAGAACTATAAGTTATTGTTATGGACAATGCAGAATACTTAATGGAAATGATCCCAACAAGTGTATCGACAAAAGCTGTAATTAAGGAATGGCTTGGAAAACATACATTAAGTCTTAAAGATACCTTGCTAAATAGTGAACTATTTCAAACTGTTACACGGAAAATATAAGTGAAATGTTTAAATGCGTTTTATGTAATTTAGTTTCTTAAAAAAAAACCTTGAAAAAAGATAGACTGTAATTCAGATAGCTGAACAATATGGCCACAGAATATTAGGTCTTCCTCCCTATCACTGGAATTCAATTCAATATAATTAATATGGGGTGTGGCAAAGAATTCCTACAATGGACATGCAGGTCGAGAAGGATATACAAGAAAAAACTGTTTCGATACAAAAAAGAAGCAGTGTTTACTTCATCACACTCAAGAATAAATTAACAAATTGTTGAATCGTGAACAAGTGTTAGATATATTGAAAATGTTTAGTTATTGACATCAATATACATTACATATTAGAATATACAAATATGAGGAGAAAATAAATACTGACTCTTTTGTAGATATGGAAAATGCATTAGAGAGAATGCAGGGATTAAATTTAATTTTATTAGGAAAGTATACACAGGCTGTAACAAAGGAAATTTAGGATAAATATAGTAATCTAAAAAAGACTTGACAAGGACAAAGAGCAATGAAGAAACTAAGCGTAAAAAGTATTATATTACTTGGATATGTTATTAGATTGATAATGGACGGATTGTTGTAGATTGATGGGATTGTTCCAGGGACAGAAGCATATGAAACGTAGAAGATTATTGATAATAATGAACTACAAAATATTATCAAAAGTACAGGTTCATACTATGTAGAAAGTATCCAATAATAGCACGATCACCAAATTTAGGAAAATAAATGTAAATATCTATTTCTCATTAGAAACTAATAAGGAAGCAAGGGAGAACCAAATTAATTCGGGAATAGATATTTACGGTAGTAATTGAATAACAAAACAACCGCATATAAATAAAGCTCCAAATCGATTCTGTATAAAACCACCATTAAAAGGGTTACTATAGCTCGAACGCAATAAATTGAGCAATAAAATCCCTCTATTATACTTTACACCAAATAATTCGTAAGCAAGTATCCCATGATAATTGGTTATTTATCCTTTATAAAATTCTAACGATTCTTTTTATTGCCGCCAAGTTTATTTTTGAAAATACGGAACGTTTATTTTTCAACATTACAGAGTAACATGCAATACTTGTGGGGCGTTTAAGCTCAATGAATTACATGCGATGAATGCCTACCTAAAATATTGATAGTAAATGAAAGTTTGTTGATCGATCTAAATATATCCACTCAGGTCACGCCAATACATTCACTTTTAATGGCTTTTAATGGTCATTCATAATTTTTAACAAGTACAATTTCTATAAATATTAAAAAATTATATTAATATATTATATTAAGCCTATATATTAACTTTATAGGATTTACGACGGATGGTGTTTACTGTTTATTAAATAGTATCGGGTTCACTTTTTAGTATTAAAGTTATTTCACCGAACTATGAATATTTTTTCAGTACGTTCAAAATATCAGAATTTGTACCGAGTCAATAATATTTGTAGGAAATTTTACTTCGTAACTTCAATTTGAAAAAAAAGGATGGATGGAAATCATCGAAAACTGCGTGAAGCTAATGGCAAACATGCTCCATGTATTTCAAGATATAAATACTGGTTTTAAGGTTTAGATGTGGTTATTTTGAAATTAAAGACAAACAACGTCCTAGAGAGGCAAAAAAAATGTAAAGACGAGGATTTGAAGACATTATTGGATGATGATCCGTGTAAAATGCAAGAATAATATGCATAACTATTATGAGTAACACAAGAAACCATTTTCCAATCCCTCAAATAACATGGGAATGTTCCAAAAACTTGAATATTTTGTGCCGCATGAATTGAAGTCGGCAAACATTAAAAGACGTTTGTTCATGTGCCAAATGCTACTTCAACGGCAAAATCGGAAAAGTTTTTGCAAAAATGTTTGTATTAATTTGTAAATTACAATGAACATTAGTGCCTCTCCTGTTTTTAACACAAAAGTAATCATTATATTCAATATTTCAATTTAATTAAAAACAAATTCTATTTTTATATTTTTTATATATTTTAGATCACAGAAAGAAAAAACCTAATACCAACATACCAGTTTGGGTTTATTAACAAGCACCCAACAATTGTCCAGGTCCATAGAATAACAGACGTTATTGAAAAAGCCTACGAAAGCAAAAAGGTATGCTCAGATGTTTTCTTAGATGTAGCACAAACCTTCGATAAGGTTTGGCATGAAGGTCTTATTCATAAACTACAGAAAATAATACCAAAACAACCCACCGAACTATTAAAATCATACTTACTCTACAATAAAGAAGCTAAAGCAGGTGTACCACAAGGAAGTGTACTGGGACCAATGCTTTATCTACTCTCTACTTGTGATATACCACAAATGAAGAAAATAGCTACATTTGCTGATGATACTACCATTCCATATAGCAACAACGCTAAATATCTCGGAATGAATCTTGATGCAAAACTTAGCTGGAAGGAACATATAAAGAAGAAAAGAAAATAACTGGAATTGAAATATAGGAAAATGTACTGGCTAATTGGAAGAAAATTGCAATTATCAGTACATAATAAATTGCTATTATGTAAGAAAATACATATGGACATACCGAGTTCAATTATGGGGATGTTCTGCAAAGATTAACATAAATAGGGGGCATGAGGAACGACTCCATTCTTATGAGAATATTGAAATATTGCAGCTTTTGGATAACACCAGAACAGGACACAAACTCAAAAGTATCAAACCATCTGATCTAGTGTAGTGTTGTGTAGTGAGGTGGATATAAAAAAAAATACAGCAGTGACATGTATAAACATTATATCACCAGAGACTGAGATAGGGCCGATGGGTCATCCTAGTTATATACCTAGATTTGCCATAAAGGCAAATTGTAGGTTAGACGGAAACGGCTAGTAACAATGTAATAATTAAATAACAAAAAAATAAATTTTAAAGTCTACTTTTTACCAACTGAGGTTTTCGTACCTACTGCCTAATGTGAGCACCGACCAACTTAGAGATGTTCTCGGAAGGCAGTGACTGGGATAATTTTCCTTAACGGATTTTACGCTGCCTTATGGACAATCACAATTATGAACAGCAACAAACATAAATTTAAAATCATGCCCCAGTAGGTTCTGTCGTCTTGACTACTGCGTCAACTAAGCCAGTGAACAAATTTATTATATTTTGATTAAAATTTGAAGTAAATTTATCTTAAATTATCTAATAATATTTTAATTTTATATTGGCATCATTGTCCATTTACAAGAATCCATTTATTATATTCACATTACTATGCATATGTATAATTATTATCTTAACGTACATTTGAAAGACGATAGCCACAACATAAATAACATAAATCAGAATGTCGCCAGAGACAAGTTTTAACACAAGACATTTATCAGTAAATAAGTAAAACGTAAGTTTTCGTAATTATAAAAATACGTGATACGGATATTCTTCTATTAATGGCTATAAATGTTATTTCACATAATATGGCTATGTAAGTTTCTGATATTTATTTGTAGCTAATTCACGTGGAAGAGAAAGTGTTTGCATTAAAAGCTGCCCTTTATCGAGTATTTCCAAAATGTTTAACATTCAACAAAAATGATCTATTGATCCACGAAATTACTTATCTAATAATCCACACTTTATAAAGCAAATTATGGCGATTTCTTCTGTTATTGATGAATACTATATTTTTCCTATTTAAAGTATATAGACTTTAAATATTTTCTTATAATTGGCATACATTTAAAATAGAAGCAATTCCTAAATACCATGAACGACATTTATAGAGAATAAACTATACATCATTCAATTCCGTGTGGCTTTAAATTGATAACTGTATTAAAGCAACGTGATCTATTTTGCTCTATCTTCACTCATCAACATTTTCGTTAAATGTAATTTTAATATAATTCCTCCCGTGTTTGAGGAAATTTATTATAAATTAAAGATATCAAGATATCAGTTCGCATTCGCATCGAACAAGTCATAATTTAGCTGATATTTGGTAACAGGCAAGTTGCAATAAATTAGTTACAGGGTGCTCACACTCTTGATCTCCTTGATTAGCGCTACTATTTATTAAAGCATTACCAACCGAAAGAAACATACAATAATTACCTATAATATAGCAAATTTATTTAACTAGCTCAATCCGGCTTGGTAGCCGCTGTGGTTAAGGTACTCGTCTTGCTTGTGTATTGATGCAAATACAATAGAATAGCAGTAATACATTAATTTGTACATTAAAATTTTACTAATTATATCTAATATAAGATATAATTAATTTGAAAAAAAATTGTGACTTTAATCGTAAATATATTTAGGCAACAATGCAAATTCCAACAAGGGATAATCAACACACACTAAGCAATAGATCCAAATAAACCTTAGCTTAGGGCTATCAGCCGCGGAGAAAATACTGATATATTGGAGAAAAAAATCCATATTTCTATTGCAGCAAGCAGAAAATAATTAAATATAATTAAAGTTCAAGAAAAAATAAAATTATTGATATATAAGCGCAGAAATATATTGTCTAAGTATTTTAAAACGTAGCTAAACTTTTAATAAATATTTAAACTTAAGTAGCAATTTAAAGAGTTTAGTAAATTTAATTAAATTTTTTTTAATGTTTAAGAAATATTTTTATTTTTTCTAAACAATATTGACGAATATCTGCAAAGAATAATATCCATATATCGACTTAGAGGTCAACAAAATGTCGATTAACTTGTATGTTGCATCCCTACCTTAGCTGATAAAAAGATATACAAAAATATACGAATAAGAGTTAATTTAAATGACGAAAAAATTAGATATCAAGTTATATACATGATAAAAGGACAAGTGCTTTGCAAAAACGATTACAAGTAATCTAACTTGTCGAAAATCACAAACCAAAATTATTCAAATATTGTCATGATCGTTTAAACAAACACCGGTTTCTAAAATCGGATATCAAAGCAACACAAAAGGTAAACAAAACCGCCGTGAAAGCATGTTTTTAAATCGGAACCTGCACAAAACGGCCATTAAACGCGACAATACCATGAACAAACACGATCGGCTGGACAATAAAGCGATTCTATTAGGCCTTCCGTCATAGAAAATACGATTTCCTTGTCACACAAACCAGCTCTTTTTTTGTTTCTATTGTACGGTGACGGAAACCCGTTCCACTGTCAATTTTGTGCATTCACACGGGACCCTGCGGCGGGATCTATTTATCTTCGTAATCTAGCCGAGGTCTTTAAACGAAAATATCTCAATCTTGGCCCGTTTCGTAATCCGGCTGATGCTCTCCAGAACAAAACAAGCCGACCAAACCGAAAACCTCGTTATGGTTTCGGAATAAGCGTCCAATTCCGTTTTCTGAAGTCTGAAATGGTGGCACATACAAATTAATCTGATGAATATTCATGAGTGGATTCGAAACAAACATCATGTGATGGAAACCGTATAACGAATGTAAAGATACCTTTTATAAAGCTTCAATTTTATGTATAATTGACAAATTGACATTTATTACTAATAATTTCATAAAAAAACCAATTAATATGCAGCTCCAGTAATCTTTAATTAACTCTGCTAGGAAGTCCCAGGTTTTCTCAAAAATATTGCTTTAATTTTTATTAGATATGCTTAGTATAATCTTAATTATGAATTGATTTATTACTGCATTTCATTTGTACTTATACTTGGATTAATTCACAAGCAAGACAAATACGAGATAAATAGATCAATATGTATTCCTCAATTATAAAATTATAATAACTTAAGCCATAGCTTACACTAAAGGTATAAACTTTATATAACTTAGTATGGTTTGGTTCGCTTTAATCTTCCGATATCCTGCGCGATGTTTAGTAGTTGTATTGCTTCCACGTTAGTATGAATATTTCGTGTTTTAAGGCGAAATTTTGGATAACTTCGCAAATCCATTTGATATCCAGGTCATCGTGCAGTTCCTCGTTGGTTACCTAGCGATAGACATTGGTAATTAATGGAAGCATCTTGTTTTGACACCGTTGAATGACTATTTGATTTGAATTTTTAATGCAACCCCATATTTGCACCCTATTTGTCCAAATTGGCGTTATGATTGTCTGATAAATGAATCTCTTTGATTTTAGATTAGTTTGAGAGTATCTTCCAACTAACCAGTATAGCTGTTTTAATTTGGTTCTAATGTGTGTAATTCGTTTTTGCTTTTAGTACTTAGTACAAAAAAATTAGAAAAGTGATCTAAAAACCTATCTCAACAATAAATAAGCCAGTGAAAACCGTGGGTAACAAGAATTAATTAACTATGTTATGGAACAAACATATGAGATTAATAATGAATGGTTGTATTAATCTAGAAAATATTTTCACGATAAATCTTATAAATTTCAGATGATTCTGACACTCACGATTTCAGAGAGAGATTTGCTCTGATTACCACTCATTAACTTAACCAATAATTTCCTTGAAACATGTATTTTTCGTGAGTCTTGTTGTTAACATGAAATAGGCAACTTATTGGGACTATTGTTTATTCCTGGAAAAGATATCTTGAGAAAACCATGAGGACTTTTATTAATTATCAATCGGTATTTGACCCGATCACTTTAGATGGCGGTCGAAATAATCTAAGAGGAATGAGAACTTCTTATAACCTCGGAACTCTTCCAATCAGTAAATAGATTTCAGTAAGAGAAGGTTCACGATAGAAAATTATGAACTGTTTGACTGCCTCTGGAGTATGAGACCTATACGGACTTTGTGATATTTCAGCTTTGTGATAATAAATAGTTTTGAATATTAATACTGACGTTTTTCAGATTACCAGTATTCATCGTTTTGAATATTGGGATATTTGCTGTAGAACTAAATACAGTAATAAATTTTAGGATTCTTTATATGCACACTATGTACAATTATAAAAGGCTCTTTTGGAAAACTTATTCAAGGACCTAAATATTTGTTAAAAAAATAAGAATACAATAAAACCAATTGCAATAAAAGAGAATTAAGAAGTCCTCCTTCCTGGCAAACAATCCTTGAGGAACGTTACAGTCAATAACTGAATAACTGGAAAAAGAACTTGATTGAAAAACACAATTTATTGAGCAATGAATGTAGATATGTAATATTGCTACATAACAACTGATTTTTCCAATCTTAAGATGGGATCTGTTCACATCCTAGTCGATTACGATTTGTCTTCTATTTTTCGATTCTATTTTTTTTAATTACCGTGTTACACTTGTAATATTAGATCTAGGAAAAATGAATCCGTTATTTTTTGAAAGACATGGCTTTAACTGTAACGGTCCAGTCAGGACTTAGGATTAGATAGCATTGGGAAGTTAACATTTCATACTAAAGAAGCCTATTTGACAATTTTGTGAATGAATGAAAATATATGGTAATGACGTATGAACGAAGCAATCGGCCATTGATGGCGACTTACTAGAACATCCATCTTATAGTCAGGACCTGAAACTAAGTAAAGAATTGTTCTTCAACTTATTCCTCTCCATGAAAAACTATTTGACTGCTGAAAAAATCATCGGTAATGGAGACTTATGAGACAACAATTTCAATCATGTGAGGGTTTTAATAAAAATTGAAAATAATTGTAAATATAAGTATTGCGTGATATAGTCTAAGATGGAAGCAACAGGATTTCGAAGGATATTCACGAAAAACATTATTCTACGAACCGACACATGATTACAGCTACGACACGAATAAACGTTTTAAATTTCGGGAAAAAACTTATTTCCATGCATTACCGTCGACAGAAAAAGCCATTCCCCGAAAAAGCACCCGACAACTAAAGCCCGAAAATAATTTATTTCTTCTTTTTCCAGATTTTTTTGTCATACCCAGACGAGACAACATAGCTCTGAGGACCGCTCGTCCTGTGTCATGCGGCAAAAAAATTCGTCCCCATTCTTTTCCAGTCGCTTGATCGATAACGGGTTCAGGACGGGACGGGTGAATCTGGAACGGATCGGTCGCTCATGGGTCTAAATTCTAAAACATTTTCCTTGTATGGAGTCCGCGGGATCCCTTCACGTTTTATCGGGGATACGGTTTTTAAGTAGAAAAAGTGACGCAAATCGGCTTTTTATGGAATGAAAACAGCCCGAAAAAGAAGTTCGAAAAGTTGGACTTTCTTTGCGATAAAACCAAAAAGCTAGTGAGGCAGAAAATTCAAAAAACAACGATATTAATGTATTTGTGTAATGTTAACTGGTCAACAAGAAAAAATAATGTTTTTATATATTTTTTAAAAGTATTTCAATTGCTTTATTCAACTGCTGTTGCAACTATTGAATTTTAAATGTATTGATTATTTTTTATTAACTCCATCGAACAAAAAAGAATGCACTTCCAAATTTTAAAAAAATCATTTCAAAAAATCAAAAATCAGAATTTTGAGAAATCGGCAAACATACATAAAAAAATGACCAAAACCAACTGACTATAAATACCGTACATAACAGGTTAATTGTCCTGACAAAAGTCCCCAGCCTGATATATAGATGGCGCTACTAGAATTAAATCTATATGTTTTTTAGTTAGCCCTAAGCCTCGAATGTGTGTATAAATTTAACAGCTGTCAGATCATTAGTTTGTGAGTTATAGCATTTGGAGTGAAGTAACTTTTGTTATTGTGAAAAAATGGATAAAAGAATTTCGCATGTTGATAAAATATTTTGAAATTTGAAAAAATACAGTTGAAGCAAAAACTTGGAAAATCAACCATTAAGGATTTCTATGCTAAGATTACATGTGGTGAAATGAGCACCGAAGACGGTGAACGCAGTGGACGACTAAAAGAGGTTGTTACCGATGAAAACACTAAAAAAATTATCTACAAAATGACTTTGAATGATCGTAAATTGAAATTTAAGGAAATAGCAGACACTCTAAAGATATCAACTAAAAGAGTACGTCATATCATTCACGAATATTTGGGCATGAGAAAGCTCTGTGCAAAGTGGGTGCCGCGCAAGCTCACTTTTGACTAAAAACAACGGCGAGTTGATGATTTGGAGTGGATTGCACATGATGAACCCGCTCCAAAGCGTATGAAAACGCAACAGTCGGCTTGCAATATTATGTCGTCTGTCAAGATTAAGGACGAAACCACCGAAAAACAGCCTCATTTGAAGGAAAAGAAACTGCTGCTTCACCAAGACAATGCACCATGTCACAAGTCAGCGAAAACGATGGCAAAAATCCATGAATTCGGCTTCGAATTGCTTGCTTATCCACCGTATTCTCCAGATCTAGCCCGCAGCGCCTACTTCCAGTTCTCAGATCTAAAAGGAATGCTCGCTGGGAAGAAATGTTCTTTTAATGAAGAGGTGATTGACGGAACCGAGGCCTATTTTGAAGCAAAGGACAAATCGTACTACAAAAATAGTATAGAAGAGTTGGAGGGTCGCTATAACCAGTGTATCAGCCTTGAAGGGAATTATGTTGAATAAAAAAAAAACTAATTTTGCCAAAAAAATATGTTTTATTATGGTAGGCAGTGCAGTTGTTTATTTAAAATCAAACCAAAAATTACAATAGATATCAAAATATAACAGAGACCAATGAACAATAATAAATAATCAAGGTATAAATTAAATAAATTTCATATCGCTGTATCTCACCTACAGCAAACAACTTGCATACAAAGCTAGATTTATTTAATTTTCTTCTTTATACATTTCATCGAATAAAAAAAACTGAAACAAAAAATATTTATTCGCAAATATACTTTTTGAAATGGAAATAACGAGATGGAGTAATACACAGAACATATATTAATTTGATTAAAATCCTTTCTAATTTTAGTGTTTTCAATTCCAATAAATATTGATGAAATGGGACGAAGACATAATGACATTATCAGTCTCAACGAATATACGTTATTTTGTTCCACAACGCCAAAATAATTTGATTAAATGTTTGTATGATTGGTATTTTATCTAGTTTTGAATTGTATGTTTTTCAAATTTCACTATATATTAATAGAATTGTTAAAAGGGTATTAATTAATACAAAAATTACCTTCTAAGGTAATTATTTGTTTACATATTAGATATATATTAATTTAATGACATATACTTAGATATAAAATAATCTAATTGGTCAGTGTAATAAGAATTATCCCCTTTTGAACAACACTTTTATACTTATGAAATATAGTACCCAAATTTTTGCAAATAAAATACATTCAGCATAACAATGTGGCTCCGAACCACGTGTTCATTCCAAAGGACATCCGGTCTGACCCAACCAGTTTACTGGCGTGACTGGGATGATTTTTCTCATGGGATTAAAAACACATTTATGTTTTGGTGTGTTATTGGGAATACAATTAAGTCCCCATCGTGTGAAAATGAAACCCCATCAGTACATTATGATTTCTCCTTATTTATTTCTTAAATTTTAGTAAGCGGGAAGCATCAAACTACCCGCAGCATTCACCAGACATTTCTTTTTGTACCACTTTCGAAAAAACGAAGATTATATCAAATTCGTGAATATTCTCAAAATATTTAACATTTTTTCGATACAGTACTCGTATATTATTGGAAAAGGGAAAACGTTGTATATACCCAGAAATATAATCCCAGATATTGAACAAAGGCGGGGTGCCAGCAGCGCCAACTAGAAGCTGATAACGAATAGCTGGCAACCCCGAGATGTTTATCTGGGATGTTATTGAAGGGTATTTTCAATCATTCGTTAACCGACCATCGTTTGGTTTAGACGTGCCACCATCGACTGCCCAAGCCTCGTCTCCAGGTAACACTGCTGCCATCCGTTGTATCTATTTTGTATTTTCCACATTTTTATATTACTTCAATAAATAACGGTCACATAATGTAAACACCGCTGTTTTATTTCGTTTTACCTCCATTCACTGAGCCATATCACTTACCCTAAAAATTATAAATAAGCAAATTATAATAGAAGAGCTTAATAAAGATAAATGAGATATAAGTTATAGTACGTAAAGTAAGTTAATTATGTTATATGTATATAAAGTTCAAGATTAGTAACATGTAATTTATTACTACTCAAGAAATATTAATAAAATAAAAAACCTCTGCTAATATATTCGATGACAAATCTGATTGTAACACCAATTCAAATAATTAGCATTGACATCAGCCGTTAACAATACTACACTTTAAAATATCAAGCCTTGAATAATGTTTAACCTTTAACCTTAAGAAACCTATTTACAAATAACTAGGCAAAGCCTACACAGTCTGATCTTAAATAAAACTGACGACCTATAAACCATACTATGTGGTAGATGATTAGGTAAAATAACTTACTAGATATTATATATATATATATATATATATATATATATATATATATATATATATATATATATATATATATATATATATATATATATATATATATATATATATAGAAAAAGAATTCTTGAAATAATCAGTGCCTTATTATAATAATAATATTTTAGATAAATTCAAATAACGAAATTACACATTAATTCAGTACAATATGTGTTTACGCTTTACTACATATATTTTAAGTATATTTAATAATAGATATATTTAAATTCTAGTATTATTAAAATATTAATATTAATAAATAAAAACGGCTTTAAAAAATATACAAAATATTAAAAATTTACTACAACAAATATATATGATATTACTAAAGTATTATACATTTACTGGAAACATTAAATGCATACTATATATAAATTAATATATAAAGCCTAATACAGAAAAAGGTTTACTGTAAATAAAACCATGGAAAAATGAGGGAACATTAGTCACTGAATTAATTTTAAATATTCGATGGAAAGATTACCACAAAATCAAACAGAAGGATCTCATTACATGCCAATTTAATTGGATCACGACCCATGTCGTTCCCCAATTGGAAGATAAAGATCCTTGACACGATATATAGAAGGTTGCAGGGCAGACCCTGAAAACCCGTTTACTAAAGCTTCTTCATTGAATTCAACACCTAAATAATAAATCCATCACATAAACAATTTATCACAAAAATACATATAAATCAATTTGGATTTTGACTGCAAATCAATACTGATTTAGTTATTATTAACTTTAGTCCTTTATTTAGTACTGCTAATTGATAGAACTACCACTTAATAGTTTAGTTTATCTTACTACTGTTCAGCCAATGGTGCCATCAGTACGCAGTTCAAACATCGTGCAACAGTATATCGATTTTTAATTAATAAAGGCCCTCATACTCTTCCAGAACTATCCCGACCAGCATCCTTTGAATTTCCTGCTACAGTCCCGATTCCAACCGGTAAATTCCACACTTCAGATACGAATATCAAAACTAAAAAAAAAACAGTTTAACTCAAAAGGAACACGTAATTTAATAAGCACACAAGTTATTAACCAAAAAGTTATATTACATAATTGAGAAATTATTAAAAACAAATTGTACAACCTAATAAATAATATATAACCAATTATAACTTCAAGGGCACTTGTAATACAAAAATATAAAAAAATTGCGTTAATTTAATATTAATATACAAAATAAAGCGAAATATTGAAGTCAACAGGATGGATGCCCATATGTAATACAAATTTTGATAGCATATATTTCGTATTTCGGCCAAAAATACTACATTAACGATTAAACAAAACAAAAAATAATTCTTCCTAATTTTTTTTTAAATAGTATATATAATCAACATTATAGTTGATGTTTCATTACATAACATGTTGCTATCAAAAAAATATAATTAAAAATATAAGAAAACTAAATAGTTCAGTAGAAACTAATTATTATTTCAAATCAAATCCCGAGTCCCTGTAAATATTGTAATGTATTGTATAGTGTAATGCATATTGTATTGTATAGTATAATGTAATGCATATTGTATTGTATAGGTAAATATTGACATAATAGTTGTAAAGAAATTAAATTATTATATGATAACACAATATATATTTTACTAACAATGGATACATAATTAATCAGTAACTATAACAAATAATTAGAATTAATCATTGTAATTATAATATGTAAATATTTTAATACCAGTGTGTATTTTGATCAATAATAAATAACTGCTACTCCCAACTACTATTAAATTAGTAATTTCGAAATTTTACGAATTTTAGTTTTGTAAGTGAACATTAAGCTGTAACTAACACCGAAAAACAAAATCATATAATGAAATTTTATATAAAAACATCAAGAAATTTTAATAAAATATTGAAACAAAAAAAAACAACAAAAGGTATTAAGAAATTTATATTTGTTGACATTTTATATTCCAATCTTATCTCACAAGACAACACGCTGTTATATTTGTTTAAAATGAAGCAAATCAAATTAACGTCCTATTATGGTTCAAAAAACAAATAGGACTTGAAATGTTAATACGCTATAAATCTACTGTCAGCAGCCTGTTTAACAATTCTACGCCAACTTGTATATTTTGGTAATTAGGCCGTTTAAACTTCACGACTACTGACAAGGAACATGACTGTCAGTTTGACTAAAATCATTTGTCTTCTTCGTATCATTTGCTTACGTGTCATGCTGGTAGGAAGATAACAATCGATAACTATTAGCATCTAATTGTCTTTATTTTATGATTGATGCTTTAATAATCAAATGTCTGAAGGGTAGGTAAAGATATATTATAACTTCCTCTTACATAAATATATACCGCCGCGATCAAAAAATAGTAAGACCTTTAAAAAAAACATAAACTGTATCAAGTTCATTACCTCCCCTTCAAAATATTTCAACAGTTGCTGTAATGGCCTTTGATGCCTCCTTTAATTCTGTTTTAATTTCCTCAGTCAACTTGTTACTCAAAACAATGCTCTTATACAATTTTTAAAATTTGAAGAATCAGAAGAATTTCTAGACCAAAATGAATTAAATTTATTAGTTGTTAATTTGATGAAAAATAAGAAGACACATAACGTCAATATAAGACAAAGGAGACAAAAAAACATTACTATTAACGATACTATTAACATTACTACACAATATTATTATTAGGTAGTAACTCAGTCAATAAGATTTATAATGAAAAAGATATTTTTTTCATTAGATTAATGCATATGAATTGTTGGCCTACATACTGATATACGAAAAATCTATAAAATAAAAATTAATAGGACTTTTTTCATGGGAAGCAATAACACTTTATACATTAAATCCAAGAGTTAAATAAATAGAATGGTAAACTTAAAGAAGTATTATTACCTCGGGTCGAAAGTCGGGTCCAAGGTGATTAATAGGAACTGGAAATAATAACGGAGCAGCTGACAGATGGAAAGATGGCGCCATGAATATCGGTTATAAAAGACCGTACAGATTCAAGGTCGATTCCGAGATAAAAATAGATCGCTAACTTGGGTTCTTGCGTGTAACAAATCTCAACGATAAAAGACTTTTTATGTAATCGGTTTTTATGTAAGGTTAACTAACGTTGCAATTCGACTTTGAACCAGATCGAGATAGTAAAAAATAGCGAGATAAAGAATCAAATGTTTGTATGTTTGCTTTGTAAACTAAAATATTAAAATTTAATAGAATTTGTGCTAAATAGAGAGAATATGAAAACTGGATATAAAATTCAATAAATGTTACTTAATATGTAAAATGTCTAAGTACCACGAAGAAAGAATACCACAACTGAAAGAAGGGAATATCTAAAAACATTTAATTACTTCCTCATTTAAAGGCACAAAGAAAAGAGACGTCATCATCATCTAAATGAAACAATAAGATTACAAAAGTAAATCTATATGCTCATTGGCCTCACCAGGTATATTTGCTATTTTGAATTAAACAAACTTATCTATAAAGCAGTTTAATTTTAAGAACAAGATTTTAATAACAGTACATCTCGAAAGATATTTAATTTATTCATTGAGCCATTTATTTATTATCAGAAAAATTATATAAAAGAAAATATTGTTCAGAAGCCTTAAGGGATTACTACTTTTTGTATCCAAATATAGCTATTTAAATAAATTTATAAAGGCCCGACGAAAAAAAGATGGAAGAAAATTAAAATGCTTTTAATTTGCGAATTTCAGAAAAAAAGAAAAGTTGTGAAGTAAGAAGATTTTAAAATAACAAACATAACAAAAACTTTTAATTTGTTTTAAAACTTTTTTTAACGAAAGATGTACGTGGTCGTTGTCCTGTCTGGACAGCTTATAGTTGAAAAATATTTGTGAGTATCGAGTGTCCCTGCCTCCGCCAGTTTGCCTTTGAAGATCTTCTGAATAGCATTTTTGAAGTGAATAGCAAGTTTTGGTAACTCCTAAATTCCTGTAGTCTACAGCTGAGAAACTGTGTGAATCCACGGTCTAGGGGTGTTCTTCAAAATTTGAATGTTTTCTAACTGGAATAGTTTATCGCTGGGAGTCCGCCAATCCATCTTTTGTAATCTTACAGTTTCAATTGCGATACAAAAGAGGGTACCCTTATAATCTCTCCGAAATCCTATCGACTATTCAATTATGATTTATATACTCACTAAAAAGTTAAAAATAATCAAACTACTAACTGTAAACTGTAATAGCTAAATAAAAATAAACAAAATACTTATTCAAACTATCTGCTACATGTATTTTATATTCTACTATATTATATATGCATAAATATACAATAAATGTGCCATCCAATAAGCAGTTTTTGTTTTGTTGATTCTGATTCGAGTCACGATGTCAAAGATAAATTTTAAAAATCTCATGATCCGAATATACATCTGTCAATGACTACGAATCCGAACAAAGTCGATCCAATTCTGAAGAACAAGATGATTGGCGACAAAGTGTGATTCACGACAATGTCAAGTCAAAACGATGAGATACTACGAGTTGCTCTCCTACGGTCAAATTCTTAATTCGAACCTGTACTGTGAACAATTCAACCGTCGGAAATATACAATCGCTCAATAACGCCCAACCAAGATTAGACGAAATATATTTCAATAAAATAAATACCAGTAAATAAGTGTAAGTGTAAGCCAGGTCACACACAACGATATCAATTTTCCAGAAGATCCGGACTTTGTTGGGAGATACTTATGCTTCTACAATATAGTCCAGGCCTGACACTCAGTGATTACCACCGTTCGTATTCATAGCGAATTATTTTGCTGGTGGAAAAATTGTTCTAAATTAAGCTTGAAAATTTTGTCTCGACTATCCCAATTTTTTGACATTGAATAGTATTAAATAAAGCAATTCAATTTTCCGTTTCATACAAAAATAATAGATTTATTTTTACTACACCTATTATTTAATTCTACACTTGACGGATACTCTTAATTCAGTAAATTTATATCTTGAATGTATTCATAAATAATTGAGTACACAGTAATTTACTAGCGGCATTAATAAAACAATAATTTAGTTCTGCTTCAAATTACAAAATTCTAATGGAAAACAGCTTAACGCGACCCACACATTAAATGTTCTAGTTCTGATCAAATTCCTACACTCTCACAAGATGTTGTAAACAACTAAATGGAATCCGTGACAATTAGAACGTTTAAGTTTCAAATTACCGACAAAAACAGGGTTGACAATCAGATCAAAGACAATTCGTCTTAGCCGTATCATTAGTATTACACTAACATTGTGAAGATAACGATCGGCATATAAATTACACTTGATAGCTCGTCCCGCCTTCATGAATCTTAAACTTTTGCAATAAGTAAAACTCGTGTAGTAAATACACAACCTTTGTTAAGATAAAATAAGATTCTACAGATGGAGTTATTTTCACGTTTATTGGTTATCCTATATTGCTTCTCTTTTGTTTCGTTAACCTTTTCAAAAAAAATTGAAACGAAACAAAACAACATCTTTGTTACTTGGAACAACAATAATGTCAGCACTAATTCAACAATATTACGAACAACTAAATTCCAGATAACAATAGGAACAATTGTCTGAAAATATTGACATTCGCATCAGTTACCTATCATTTTACACGTACAATGACAATTGTGAGATAGCAATCGACAGATAAATTCTTCGTGATGACTCAACGCCCTAATGAAACTTGAATTTTGTAAATGAACTAACAAACGTAGGAGAGGAAGCCAGATAATTGGACTGTCAGATTTTATCAAATAATGATTAAATAATGAAGACAAACGAGGTATAAATTTTTTGTATTATCAAGAGGCAATTTGACACATTAATTTTTTATATAGTTTATATTTTGCGTTTTTATAGAGATAGAGATTATTATATGGGAAAAAAATGGGCAGAGGACGTTGTTCTGCTGAATATTAGCTTTTCGTTGATTGCGGAAGTTTCGTCCTAAACTTTTTAAGTAATTGTGCTTGTAAATTTAGAAAGGATTGTTTATAATCTGCTTTCTTACATTATTGAATTTTGGATGATCAGATATACAAATAATTTAAACAAAAATATCAACATATTAATGTATAACAATTATTAAATATGATGATATTTACTAAAAGTTAATTTTTAAAGGACTTTATTCATTCTTAGTACAGTTTAAATTCCAGGTAAATTTCCTTAATTATAAATTATTATCACTTATGCACAGTAATTTGCAATACTTAGAAGAAAAGTAGAAACAAGCAAGTGTTTTTTAAGAGGGTTATATATGACCTTTGACATTTTATAAAAGAACAATTTACATATTTTAAAATATAATTCGTCAAAACTATAATTGCGCTTGATTGTTGAAATTTATCCTGAACAAATTCTGTCGATTTCAATATTAAACATTGGTTTAAAAAATGTAAAATTGGCGATTTTGAGACAAATAGCGGTTGTTAGCCAAATATTGAATGAAAATTCAAATTAGCCGGCTTGGTAGCGCAGTGGTAAAGGTCATAGGACGGTCCTCCTACTGTTGCGATAGCCGCGGGTTCGAATCCTGCTGGGGCATGGTTGTAAATTTATGTTTGCGATTGTTTAAAATTTGTGATTGTTCTAGGCAAGAGTGTAAAATCCGACAAGGAGAGTGATCCCAGTCACGCCAGGCTGGGTAAGACCAGATGTCTTCTGGGATGATTTCTAACCTGTTCACTCGCCAGTCGGTAGGCTTAATGCTGAGGACCGTGGTTCGGAGCCCACGTTAAACTTTAGGCCCAGTCCAAATAAACCCATAGTTGGTAAAAAGAGACAAGGAAAAAATACAAGATTTATTATAAGTGAAATACTATTATTCAACTTCAGAACTTAAAAAACGGGTAGGAAAAAAGCGAAACCGTTTAGTAACTTAAAATCTAGCTAAAAACTAAAATTAGAGAGAAAATGTTATGTGGATTTAATTGTCACTGATTAAAATAAAATCAACGTTAAAAATAAAATTAATGATAAAGCTTGGAAAATCTAAGGTTTTTTCTGCATCAGTAAATTTAAAAAAGCTATATTTATTTTCTAGAATGGTTATACTAATAGGCAATATTTTAAAAGAAATATAATTATACAAAAGATTAACAAAATCTGAAAATTATAATAGATAAATATGTTATTAAATGCTTGAATGTATTCTGAACATTTTGCACTATAAAAGATTTACTGGGAAAAATGGGTGTAATATATATTAATCAAAATACTTTTCGAATTTTTTTTAGAAACTTTTCCCTTTTTTGGTAGCATAGCGATACTGCGTTGAAAGAACGGTGTACGTGTTGTTGTATTTTGAAACCCTGTACCAGATATGCTGCATCGATCTGAGCATCTGGTGATCAGAAGAGGTTAAGTTTGATAAATAGGCTCGGCACGATAAACTTGCTATTCAAACTGCAACAGTACATGCTTCACAACTTATGCAATGTGTGGCAAAGTGTTGCCAAGCACTAAAACTACCTTACGTCTGTTACTCGTTATTGATGGTCTCATTTGCAAGACCACGTTTTTTCCTTAACGTCGGTACATATCTGCGGTAACAATATCAACCAGTTTCAGTAGCTCGTAATACAATACACCTTGTTAATCTACTACAAGCACAACAAAACTATCATTATGAATATTCCACCCCGCTATCGATGCGTATGGCTTGACAACAGACGACAGAAAACTCTACATTATTTGTCAATTCGTTTGATCGCCATTTTTAAAACACAAACAAAAATTTAACACAAAATCATCTTGAAATAATCGATTCATCCACTCCTAAGCTATCAAAAAGTTCTTAAGAGCTTTAGCTCAGCTTTCATTCAATATATCCAGCCATTCAATATTTTCGAACTTTTCTGGATCCCCGAGACCGTTCTTTATCATTGTCATCAAAATCATCAGTTTTACATAAAGAAATCTCAAAACAGTCAACCAAAACCATTATTTAACAATTGTTGCACTGAGTTTGCTTTTAAGTACAAGTACCTGATAGTAAACTGATTGTTTTACTGGACCAAGTTTAACATATATTTAACAAGTTTCATAACATGGGACAACCATTTTATTTACACTTAGATCAATGGGATATTAAACGTTTGATAATTCGTAGTCTTGATTAAAGTTGAGGTCATCTGAGATCAGATAAGAGGTCTGACTGAAACTTTCAATACCAGATGGTAGATTAATTTTTTACTTATTTATAAATGACCCATCAGCCTCTTGGGCTTTTTAGGATCTATTCCCAGTTTTACAAGATATAGCATTCAAATAAAATATCAGTGATCAAATACAAGATATGACAATGTCAATTCGAAGACAGTTTAGGTCTGTTAATATAGGCAGTATTAAGGTCCTGGTAGAACACTTTCTTCACCTCCCATAATTTATTGTTCCTCCCTGCTGATCCAGTTGCCTAAATAGCTGAGCAGCAAAGGATTTTAAACATCTGCTCCAGATAAGGAAGGTTCCTCCCTCGATTCGAACTTGCCCTCAATTCCACTATGAGGGGAAAGCCACCTACTGCTTCTTAAATTTGTAGTCAATTCGCAGAGGGGTGGTCTTAATAGGGGGTTGTACCAAATTAGTGCAGTCCAGGGAGTCGAGAGCCGGAAGCGATCACTATAAGGTTTCTTTGTATATTCTGAACGAACTTTAGAGCTTTATAGGTGGCTAGTAATTCAGCTGTTAATATACACGATGAAGAAGGAAACTTGAAGTAGTTTTCCAATAATGCTGATATAAAATCATATAATCACTGCTGTTGCATCCATCCGTATGGATTTGAAAATAATGTTAAAAACGTGGAATGCATCATGATTTTTCATCCTTACTAATCTTCTCAGTATTGTTTCAATTTTAGCAGACGTACCACCTAAGCGAGTACCCCATTGTAGCTCGTTAGTACAGATACAATAAATACCCTTGCAATAACATACATACCTAGAGAATGATTCGAACCTGCCACTAAACACTTACCCGCATCACTAATACTGCCAGCTATAAAAATAAAAAAATTTAAATAAAAGCAAAGTCACATATGAATTTTTATAGAAACATTTGTAGATATGGATTAAATAATATTTTACACAGTAACAACAAACATATTGGAAGTACGTATTACATCTTGTACGTAAAATTAACATCTATTACTCTGAAAAATATCTCTGAATGTACAAATTTAATAACCTTAATATAATTTCGCTATTAGCACCACATATGTTCAGATCCCTACCATTTATTATTCCTCGCACATTTTCCGTCATTCATATTGCCACCGTAAAACGCGCCATTTACTTGACAAATTTTAAATAATGATTTACACTGTCATGATGACTGAATTTTACAGTTAGCACAAATTACCCGTGAAACGTCCAATACATCAGATCAGAAAACCATTAATTAACGGTACCAGGCCAGTCTTTAAAAGAACATAAAAACGTTATTTTTTAAAGTAAATGAAAGTTTCAGCGCTCGTCTTCTCGAGATGGACGTTACTAATAATATTCCAGGGAAAGCAGTTTGTTGCTGTCGAAATACAGGAGGTGAAGCAATAGCTCGGAAATCTTGAGAAAGTATTATAGCTTTGGATCGTAGGTCGGCAGTTATTAATGGAGGTTGGATCTAATAACAGAGATGAGACGAGCGGGGACGAGGATGGGAAAAAAACGGCGCCAGGTTAAACCCTTCGAGGGTCGTCGAAATTCAAGGTTGATTCAGAGATAAAGTAGATCCCGGATCTGGTTTTTGGTGCTATCGAATTTTGGATGGAGTTAATCCTCTAGAAATATATTTCAATGCTTTTACTCAATCAATTAACTTGAAAATTATAATATTTAATCCAGATATAGCCCTACTATGAATAAGAATAAATTTTCTACGGCATAAAAACTAGAAGGGATATTGGCCCTTCTAGTTTACATAAAATATATTTACGTATATAAAACAGCGTGCTTATTGGCGTGACTGGGGTGGCTTTCTCTGTCGGATTTTATACCCATGCCTTGTTAATTTTTTTATTAATTATATTGTAAGAATGTTCGTCGGGCAGGTCGGTCGAAATGTGTGGTTGTCGATGCGATTGTTTGTCCGCTTGGAGAAATACTTGTTTATTTCGTTATTGAATGATACATGTGGTCGATGGGAGAATTGACAAGATATTAGGTTAGGTAGAGGAAGTACGGTAGCGCTGCGGAAGTGGTACTGTTACAAGGGGATGGAAAAAAGAAAAAAGGGCGAGACGTCGTCGTGATGGTCTTTTATAGCCTGGAACTGCATGGTACCAATCCACAGGCGTTGCCGACCTTTGTACTTGTTGTTGGTGAATGCGTGGTGGCCTAAAGGGTCGTGACGGTCGCCACATAACTCCCCTCCTAGTGGAACTGCCGTGGAACGTACCTCTATGTGGTGCAGGTTCCGGAGTGCACCCGCAATCACGCAAACAAACACCCAGGAACTGCTGATGAGATGTGGATCCTAACCTGAGCGAGAAGTTTTACGCAATAGGCACTAAACAAGTTCGTGCGGGTTGGTTCGTTCCAATCTTCTGATTTCCTGTGTCTTTTTCAGTAGCTGTATTCCTTCCACATTACTATGAAACAGCAACATTATTTCATGTTTTAAGGCGAAATTAATCGTAGAACTTTATTTTGGGTGTGTTGGATTACCTGTTGGTTTGATGTTTTAGTGCAACCCCATATTTGCACCCCATAGGTCCAAATTGATTTTATAATTGACTGATAAACCAATCTGTTCGATTTTAGTTGCTTTCAATACAGTTGCTTCACTTTGAGTCTAATCTGCTCTGCTTTTTGTCTGACATGATGTTTCTAATTAGACCTACCATCGAAATTTATGCCATTATATTTAACTGATTCTGCTTGAGGAATCGGGCATCCGTCGAGTGATATAATTAACTTCTTGTAATCTCATCGCAACGCAACGGAAGTATTAAGCTGTATTTTCCAGTTTTTAGTCCATTTGTAGATATTGTTGACTGTTACTTGTAATTTTTAAGCATACTTTATTTTGCCTTAAGGAAAGACATATATTTTGCCATAACCGTATCGTGAGCAGATATTCCAAGTATTGTTTGTTTTATTGTTAGGATATCAGCAGTGTAGAGCAAGTAGAGTGTGCTCCCAAGTGTTGAGAATAGCCTAGAATAGAAAGGCTATTCTCATTCGAAATTATATGATTCCAGCAGTCGAGAGTAATTCCGCGGTAGTTAAAAATGATGGCAAACATAAATGCTACCAAACCGGCACGTAATGCATTTACTAAGTGGCTCATCATTTTATTATTTGAAAAATATATTTTATAAGTTTGTAAAGCTACTGCAATCATGCAGAGAATGATAACGTAAAATGAAGAATGTGATAAAATATGTGCGTAGCTTTTGTAATAACGTTGCTGCAATCACAATCAATAGCGCAGTTAGTAAAACAGCGATATCGATTCTAGGCTAATTATATCTCATTAATAATAAACTAATTATTATATCCATTCATAATATGAGCATTGAACAAAATAACACATATCTCAAAACGTTACCAGTTAAAGTTAAACAATGATGGATTAAATATTTTGATTCAGGCGTGTAGTAGTTTCATCCATTGTAACATTCTGACCTGAGAAATCTCTCTTTTTGCTTCAACAGCTCCAGATATATATCTGAATCATTGCCATTGTTCTTTACGAAGACATAGAAGTGTTCTTATTTTTCGATATGTGCGAGCAGATATGGAATCCTCATCAAAAGCAACTTCTCCAACCTCCTCAACATGTAAAGTAATGCACAAAATTGTAAACAAACGTTCTGATATACTTTAAAAATAGCTGGTTTTGCTCAATTTTGCTATTCAAAATCACTTTTTGTAACTATACATGTTGTACATGGGATTCAAATTAATAAATATTACATAAGAAGATAGTCGGAAGATACTCCCATCTTGACCTAAGATCAAAGAAATTGGTCTATCAGTCAGTATAAAGACTATTTGAACTTGGGCTGCAAATATGAGGTTGTACTAAAACACCAAATCGACAGTAATCTAACGTTGTCAAAACAAACTTCTTAGATTAACTGCCAGCGCTTATTATGCAAGTATAACAACACTAGTAATAAATTAATTTGTAAAAGGATTGTACTGAGCATATCTGATGTAATTTGCAAGATGTCACATGCATTGCAAGATGCTATTAAGCCTATTAAGCTAATGACTACCATGCCTCCACATAGCTTTAAAAGTATTTTCTCTGTCAAAAACAGTATGTACTCAATATACACAATTATGTATTGTCCAGTTTTCATAACAGAGAATGATTCTCGCAACAAATGACTTTAAAGTCGGGTATTTCTATTCAATGAGACTATACCATAGCGCATTTCAAAGGTGACAATCCATGGAATATTTTGGATATAAAGGTTGTAGCGTTGTTCGTTTACTCACTCAGTTAAAAGCTACTGCGCTTTGAAAATCGACATTTTGGAAATTCGGTTCCATTATATTTTGTTATTTTACTCCCGAAAAAGGTTGCAGTAACGTAGGTTCATCCAAAATTATATGTTCTTTATCCTGATAAATGTTTAAGTGAACTATTATACGAATTGATTCGCTCGTTTGTTCTAGAAAAACATAACCAAATAACATCCGAATGTCGACGTTCAAATATTCCCTTTGTGACTTAAGAGAACAGCGTTGACGGCTTTCGAAACACTTAAATAAACAATTCTGTTGTATTCGCTACAATTGTGCCGTTTAAGCTTCATCAAATTTCCAATAAAACGCGACTGTCGCTCAAACCAAAATTACTTGTCATTCCGGTGTTATTTGCCATCAAGTAATCCGTCACGAAGATAATAATCAGCAGACAAACTTAGCGTGATGACGCATAACGTGAACTCTAATGAATCTTAAGGCCTCGCAATTAGTAATAAATGTGCATGAAAGAAAGGCAATTAATGAAGCTAACCAGATTACCAGACATAGATTAATTATTGCAGATAGAAATTTTAAAAAGTGCATTGGAGCTTTTTTAATTTTAATTAAAATAAACTTCATTAGCTAGTCGAGCACCAAGAAAAAAACAGCGATGTTTATACGTTTAAATTGCAAATAACATCAAAGATCTTAGATGTTTACCATATTGTACAATCAAAACAAAGAAGAGGGATTAGGAAGCAACATTAAAACCAGATGTGAAATTCATCACTGTCTTCGCGAACATACCACAGGGAAATGTGTCCTAAGTTTGTTTAAAACCACCTATTGAGAAACAAAAGATGATTATAAATCTCCCATTCAAATTATATTTATAGTCCGCTCGGTTTGTAATCCTAAAGCGTTTTGGTTTATGTTCAAAACCGTCTTCCTGGCGGTTATTTCCTAGTTAACACTTGTTAATCTATTCTTGAGACAAATGTAGTTTAGTCGATTAAATTTAGAAATATATCATATGAATTAATATTCCAATAATATATGTGGGAGGAAATTTTAAAAAATTATAGAAGCTATGACAGCTTGAATATGAGCAACATTTTTAATAAATTCCAGTAATATTGTAACGTATTTAAAAAAGAGATTCTCCTGATTTGCTGTTTTAATGCACCATTTTCAACGTATAAAAATTAGATTTTATTTATCGCTTTGACGGATGTAGTCATTTCGCGACTATACAATAGTACGGTGTTGATATAAGGGGAACGGGGACAAACATAAAGTGTATATATAAAATAATAAATTAATAATTAAATAAAATTAATACAACAAACAGAAATAACACAAATAGGGGGGCTGAAAGTATAAATAGTCTATATATACTATTTAGAAATAATCACAAATACAAGATTACAAACACAACCATAACGAAATAGAGGTTTAATTCAGACAACACACATTAGCACCCATAGCCGAAGTAGTAATGGTTATCTGGTCTCGTAGATATTCGACGAGTCTGTATTTTCTCCTGTTAAGGCATTTCTAAAATTTTGCAGCCCATCCTTAGTTCTAATCTGGGTGAGCCGTGACAGTCGTTCAGTATGTGGTAGACTGAAATAGTGGCACGGTGATAAAACTCACAGAGAGCAGGCGGGCTCAAAGTCATCAAGTGACCGTGCGAGAAACGATAGTGGTCCAATCTCAGAGACGACAGTAAAAAACTTCGCCATCCATGCCTATTGGCTAGGACTGCACATGTACACTTCTTATTATCTAGCCTGACAGTTTTCACAACTCGCGTCTATACGTCTTCCGTACCACAGTCTCAGTTGTGGTTAGATGTCATTTTTAAATTAATTTTGTATTTACATTTTGTTGAGGTAATGTATTTATTTCATGAGCTAATTTAGAAGCAGATAATGCGAAAATAAGTGTATAAGGTGCTTCTGGAATAAAGCATATGTTAAATAATATGGAAATAGAACTTATTTGAAGATTATAGTAAAGGTAAGAATGAAATATGGTCATGTTTGTATACGTTTCCTGTCTATTTGTTATTATACTTATATCTTTCTGATTTTACAGATATTTCAAAAGATGAAAAAAGCTATAATATAGCTAAAAGCTAACGAAGTATCATCAATTTTCAGTATAGTGTAAATATAAGGTGTATTTAATAGAAAGTGGTTGGAATAAATTAATAACATAGTATTTGAAGCTTTGTGATTTATTATTTCTTTCGGTTTATATAACTCCTCGGAGCAGATAAATAATGACGAAATATTACAAAAAGAAGAATATATATTAACGGAACCATAACAAAAAAGACAGCAGGTTATTCGTTTGTATACTTCTTTATTATACTTAGATTGAACTCCTCTCCTCACCACCTATGGTGTAGAATTCCAGGCGCGTTTTTTTATTTTGTGGTGGTGTCCCCTGTAGGCCTAATCCATCTTAGTATTCCTAAGTATTCATTAATATTCCTGTCTGATATTTACTGCTAAAAGTAATAAAAACAATGAAATAATATATTGCCCTTTTAGTTAAACATATTTACTTTTTTAAGTTAGAAAAGTATTGCTGTGTTTCCATCTCTGGTTTTCCTTTTAAATCACTTTTTTGTTGAAATCTCTGAAGCATAACCTCTATAAGTATTTAGCTTTGTGATTGTTGATCGATTGATTTCAAAGTGTTAATTATACTGAAAACTCTGTTGTCAAAGTCATTTTCTGTCATTGGTTCTTCCGCTTGTCCCTGTATATATTTTTCTTACAAGATTCTTCTAGTTTCCTCTTTTTCCTGCGATTTAATCACTGCTCTCCTTTAGTGCCCATTTTCTCCTCATACATAGGTACCAAATGCACATGCTTGCACAGAGTATTCTTTATCGTATATTCTGGACATACCTATACATTTCAAGTTTTGTTCCATTGTTCTATTCATAAAACCCACAGTAAAATCTTCTTTTTTTAGAATACTATGTATTTCACCTATAACAAAAACCATACTCACATAAAGCACAATTATAAGACAAATCTATATAAATATTACCTTCGCGTTAATAAAAGAATGCAAAATTTTTCCCATTTTCATTAGGACTTCTAAGTGAATTGATTTTGTATTTTTTTACTAAATAGGACAGATCATCTTTATTAATGATATTTATCCTTTGCATTTTTGAGGTATCTATTTGTCTTACGTCTGACAAAATTCAATCTCTTGTTACACCAGATTTAAATTTTTCAATAATAATATTTTTCTCAGATATCAGAAGATACCTTTACGAGAATCTTCAAATAAGTTCTGTTTCCATATTATTTAACATATCCTTTGTTCCATAACAATCTACAAAATTAGTGTTATAAAATGATAATATTTTACTAATCATTCATACACTTATTTTCGCATTATCTGCCGCTAATATTCCCTATGAAATAATTATATTACCTCAACAAAATGTAAATACAAAATTAATCTAAAAATGACATCTAACCATAACTAAGACTGTGGTACGGAAGGCTTGATAGAAAAGGACGTGAGTTGTGAAAACTGTCGGGTTAGATTAGAATAAGTGCGCATGTTCAGTCCTAGCCAATAGAAACTTGTATAGTCATGTATGGCGAAGTCTTTTACTGTCGTCTCAATCTCAATAGACTCAAAGCTACGACATGGTGACGAAGGGAAGGAATGCGAAGAGAGGAGAAAAATTAGCTTTAATCTGAAAGAGCTTGTTGTGGTTGGCCTAGTGGGCACAACGACGTTGTACCTCGTTCTTTGTGAAACGAGAAGCGAAAGCGATAAGGTCAGTATGGATATAAATATTTTTGATGGGGAGGGGAGAGGAGGCTGGCGATTTAGCTGCACTATCCACATGCTCATTTACCGATATACCAATGTGAGAGGGGATAACAGTAAACTTGTCCTGTAGCCATTCAGATATAGCGTACGGATGATTGACAGTTAGTCGGTAATTAGGGTAATTCGATGACTTTGTTATAGCATAGATTAAGTTATTCAAACAGTTAGCACCATGTATTCATCAACGGTAGAACTAAACATTTTAATGAGTAACTTGTGTCTATGCTGATTCTGAATTAAAACGACATGATTACAATACAAAGACATGCAGAAGGGCTTTTGGTTCTCCAAACTGGTAAAAGGGGATCTTATATTTTAATTATAACCTTTTGGAACATTTGAATATAAAAATAGAAAACAGTGAATAAAATACGCGGTTTATAAAACAACTATTTTTATCAGAATAATAGAGTTGGTCATATATAAATCAATGATAGAATATGTTGAATATTAGTAAATCCGTAATAAAGGCGAATATTTCCAACATATAGCTTATTCGCTAATATTAGTTCCCTATGATTTTTATAAGCTTCCTCACATCTAAAATCTAATTCTTTCATGAAAGACAATTTTCATCAAAGGTGGAAGATATAACCTAATGCAACATAATTGTTATAGTGATGTATTTTGACTACAATAATTCACTAATAATGATTGTATCCATAAATAATAAGACGGCTGGAACAAGTGCATAGAAGTATAAGGAAATTATACCGAAAAAGTGATTGATAATTTTAATTAATGACACATTTAATTCTACCAATCAGCATTCTATCTTTATTATTTTACTTTAAAAGCTGGTTAGAAGGGATACCCAACATGGTTTGCTTTATTAATTTTGCTCAATACTCATTTTCATCTGAAAACTATCTGAACAACCTAATACATGAATGAAATAATTTAGAATATTTCCAGTTTGCAGCGATCTCATATCACATCAGAAAAGTGCGAAAGAAACTTGGAATAATTTTAAACAAATTGACAATATTAACGAATGCTTCAAATGTATTTATTACAATTAATCTGTGCTACATATTATAAAATAGTTTTGCTAATGTAACCATTACGAATATGTAAGATTCCTAAACAACTATTAATATTTCACAGTATTTAATTCATTTTTAATGTTAATGTTTTAATTAACTTAAAACTCTCAAATTATTATTGGTGATGTAATAATTGTTGTAAGATAAAAGCTGACATTATACAAAAAAACAATTCATGCAACTGGTTGTTCCATTTCCGTGCACGTGCCATCGTTGAAAGTGGAATTAAAACAAAAAGGTTCTTGAGTTCGCTTTTAGCTCTAGTTCGCACCAGTCAATGGATGCATAAATGGATAGTTGAAAAACACATCCCCAGTTTTAACAATCGGTAATATTTTATTTTACTAAATATTGGTTTTATGACAGTGTTTGACATTTCACTATATGTGTATCTTCTATATATCTTATAATCTTGTAATTTGCGAGAAAAAATATAGTTTTATTGATACATTAATACATTATTATTACATTAAAGCCGGCTTGGTTGACGTAGTGGTCAAGGCGATAGGACGGTTCTCTTACTGTTGCGATAGGCGGGGGTTTCAAATCCGACTCGGTCATGGATCTACTTTGTGTTTGTGACTATAATTATAAATATTTTTATAGGCAACAATAGAAAATCCGATAAGGAATAACCGTCCCAGTAACGCCAGGAACCAGGCTGGGTAAGACCGGATATCTTCAAAGATGGGAATTGGTGGGAGATTAAGTTGGTCACTGGCCAGTCAGTACGCATGCCGAAATCCGTGGTTCGGAGCCCACGTTAAAGAATCCAGCCTAGATAAACCCTCGTTGGTAAAAAATAATTTAAAATATATTACAAAAATAATACATCATATCTAAATGCAATCATTCACTTTGTAATTTGAAATTTTGCTAACAACACATTTTATATATGTTTCAAAATACAGCATATATCATTTCATGAAAAACAAGATAATGAAAAATATGAAAAACAGACATTATCGACATATATATTACAAAAAACAGTACAGATTACTGCTTTTAATAAAGCGTTAAATTTGTTTTCAAAACCTGTTTTTGATTCAATTTTTAATAAGATATCCATGAATTTTAAAATAATTAAGGATTTTTAAAACTATAGTCAACACATAATATTCGGTCAATCCTTACAATTTACGATAGTTTTTACAATTCTTTAATAACCTGCTTAATAAATCAAAGTCGTTTTCAATTTTTTGTCACAATGTCATTGGGAAAAATACGAAGACCTAATTAGCAATGAGCATACTGTTGTATATTATATCATAGAATGGATTGAATTGCAGTTTTAATTCAATTTGCACTTTTATTGATGAGAAACTTCTATGAACTTCTTGATGATTTATTCTTTCTGATTTCTTTATTAACTAGTAAACCCAAAAGATGGTTCAAGGGCCTAAATTTTACTAAATAATTCTAATAACTAAAATATTCTAGCTAAATTCTGGACGGAAATTTCTCTGAATATATACAGGAGAGTGAACAGTGCTCTCTATATGAAATCAGGAGCGTAGAACAAATACAGCGTCACCAACGTAAAATACATGGGTTGAAAAGTCCAGGCCCTAACACATAGATGGCGCAATTTGCATTTATCGCATTCACCGCTTTTTCAGTTAGTAATAAACTTTAAAAGGAAGTTCTCCACTCTATCAGAAACAACAATAAAACGTTGATTTGCTGACTACAAACGTGATCGTAGAAATACCGATGGTGCAGAATGCAGTGGGTGTATAAATGAGATGATAATCACCAGGTTTTCAATGATTGAAAAGTGAAGTTGCGTGAGTTAGTTAACATTGTAAAGATATCAAAAGAACGTGTTGGTTTTATATTGCATAAGCATTTCACTATGAGAAAGCTCTGTTTAAATTGGGTGCCGCGTTTGCTCACAGTTTATCAAAACTAAGAACGTGTTGATCAACGTAACAAATATTTAAAAGTAATAACCGGAATTTTTCGTCGATATGTGACAATGGACGAAACATGTATCCATCGCTTCACTCCGAAATTAAACCAATCGTCATCTGAGTGGACTAAGTGGTGGTAGGCCTATTTTGAGGTAAATGATAAATCGTTCTATAAAAGTGGTATTGAAATATTAGGACGGCACTCGAATGATTGTGTGGCTGTTGATGGAGAATACGTTGATGAATAAAGCCGATTTTGAACAAAAAAATGCGTGCTCTTTGTTACGCGCGGGACTTTTCAGACCAAGTACTTATTTTGTGTGATGAGTACTTTGGATTCACTTGTACTTTCATATTCAGAGCATTGATCAGAGCGTAAATAATTCCTCTCCCAATAATTTTAATAATGAGTTCAGAAGGCTGATTGAACCGTAATATTTATAGCTTGAAGATGGGATAGGTGATATTTGTTAGCTCGGTAATTTGTTTGGGAGGGAAATTTTAAAGTTATCGGATAGTTATATCATTGAGACTTGGTGTCTCTCGAAGGGTGAGCTTTAGTTAATGATTATCCAGGAAATCGAGTGATAAAACGGTATCTAGATCCGTAATCGCCGTAGTGAAAAAAGAGTTGGTGGTAAATAGTTTTAACTGTATGTTAAATGACGGGATTTTAAAATTATAAAATATTTACTTTAGCTCCTTTAAAATTTGTTCACCAATTCACTGTTTCATGCACATAATATTCTTGATAGTGACATCTGCGAAAAACAAGGTGTCATCTGGCACATCTGACATATAACATTAGATCCAGTACAATCAAGTGTACATTGTTTTTACTTTATTATATATCGATAATTACTTCTGTAATTAGTCACATGGGTGTCTCGTTTATGGGATAGTAAATAACATAAGATAAACAAAGAAACCTACATATGATGATGTTTATTAGACTGCCGTCAAATGTGTAAAAAAGGCGAAAAGATTTCATAACTTTCTGAATGTTATAGATTCATAACGCTCTTATTAAAACCTGCTGCTACTTTCATAATTACCGTTCGCACCGTCAAACGTAAAATCGCGAAATGACAAATCAAAAGCAAACGTGCATTTCGCGCAACCGGTGGCCTTATTTCCGCACACGTGTCCACCGGCCCACTAAATCATTTATTTTAATGTCTCGAATCGAAAGAGTATGCCGCCACACCGGAAACACTACAACGGCACAAGCCGCTACCTCTTAACTTGGAACGTACAAGCTGTTTTGTCTCGGGCCCCCCCTCGAAGATGAAAACTTAACAAAAACATACTTAAACGGGTTCACTTAAACTTTGACGACGGGAAGGGTATTATAAGGGTACTTAGTAAATAAAAATAAAAACAATAATTTGAAGTAAGTATACATTAAAACATTATATTTTTGACCTGTCTACTCGTTCTTTTATCTACATAAGTCATATTAATCCTGCTAAAAATGCTTGGATGCTACTCGAACAAATTGTAATGTCTACCGATGTTGGAAAATCTCTTCAATAGTCTATAGCTTTTGGAGCCCGTTTATTTGTTTATTATAATACTGATACAGTCGTGTTTAGATTACTCACAAATGACTACTTCAGTTACACTTTCCTGTAAATTATTAAAACTATTACTATCCGTTACTTAGATTGTTTACATTAATTATATTTAATTGAAGCAAGGCAAGCTTTTTACGTCTTCCTAATTTGATCTCTTGAACGTGAACCTAACGTTGCGAGCTTATAACCCAAACCTGAGGGAGTATTATGTTTTACAAGAACCTTACCCCCTCAACTATCATCAGTAAATAAGCATAAACCTGGGGAAGTATTTTCCACGACATAAAAAAATCGGGATAATGCAGCGATGGTAAAAAATGTACCAAAAAAGGGTACGCCATTCACTAAACAGAAATTTTCAAACGTGACCAACAATAGCCGTTGTCTATTAAAAAAACGTACTAGCTGATTATAATCAAACTATATTTTATATTAGGTACCAAAAAGGGATAAAGATCGCAAAATAGCAAATTTCAATTTGATATGTAAAGACGTGTGGACGGATTACCATAATTCCACATATTACATTTGCGAATAAGATACTGCTTGATATACAACTAAGTGAGTGTAAGCAATAATCGCCATTTGCTTTTGAAGTGTTTTTCTTTGCTTTTAAATACACAAGAAGCGTAGTTGAAGTGCATATAATGATAATGGTTGCAGGGATTCATATATAAAAAATGTTCCGGAGCAGTAAATTTCCAGACGCGAAAGTGTGCGAAAGTCTTCTTGTGTATTTGGCGGAACCAACTCGGCGTGGTAAAATACGGATTTTATCTATGGAAATCAAACTATACGTTTAAACGGAACATTAAAAGAAAAACCATATCTATATCGAGAACGACATAACAAGAGTCTACAATTGATCTTTAAATGCAAAAGAGAGACTACCTGCACCATCCGCAGAATTCTCCAGATATTGCTCCTTTGATCATAATTTATTCCGGTCAGTAACTCACAGTCCGGATAAAGACTGGTTTCTTCCTTTTGAGGATATCAATACTTGGGTCAATTTTTAAACTGCCTCCAAAGAAGACAAATTTTATCGACACAAAAACGTTAAAGCTTTCAAGTGAGGCTTTGAGAGGTTGTGATGAGTATTTATATATTTCACTTGCTAAACAGTAGGCTTAATGACGAGAACCGTGCTTCGAAACCTACGTTAGGAAATAAATAAAAGATTAAAATGTAAAAAAATTCCGAACTAACAAATAATATACATTTTCATATCGAATTAAGAGTGTAAAGGTAACGTAAAAACACACACGGGCATAATAACTATAAACAGATATGATTTACATGAAGAATTGTACAATTTAATGTTCCTATTTATACATATATTCTGCCATTTATAATACGTATGTAAGAATATTTTTAAGTCATATATCACAAACAATCTTGTCATAACAAACTTGACTATAGTAATAAAATAATAATTGTTTTAGGGTAAATGATGTGGCTCGGTGAATGGAGGTAAAACGAAATGAAACAGTGGTGTTTACATTATGCGACCGTTATTTATACGTTATATATATATATATATATATATATATATATATATATATATATATACATAAATACACATATCTACTAATTAAAGTAGGTTATATATAACATTATATATATAACATATAATATTATATATTATATATATATATATATATATAACATAAATTACACATATCTACTAATTAAAGTAGGTTTATTTTATTAGGCGTATAGGCTGGTTATTAGAATTAGAAGATATGATACGCGGGTACTGAATGTGAAGAACATGAGTATAGAATATGAATCGTTTTTTTTTTATTTATGAACTTCTACATAGCAGAAGACTGAACGTGTACAAAGATAGGCAATGAGAAATTCAAATCGAATTAACTTTAATGCTAAAAATTCATCATATACTATAATGTTTGTAATTAATGTGTTTTCTAACCAAAATTTGTGCAGCAGCAAAAGTGGTAGCTAATGATCTATAATATTTTTAACGAAATATATATTACTGGTATTTTACAACAAATGTTCAATTCTTCGTAAAAAAAATAAAGTAATTTACGCTCTTTATGTTGATCGATTCCATTATTTTAATATTATAATCATTTTACGAAATTTATTAATATTATAAAAATTAATCGGCTTATTTAAATTTAATATATCAGGTCATATATGTGAAAAATATGCCAGACAGCACGTCAGGTGTGAATAGAATCATTTTTCAGTAGTGGTTAAATTAATCAAATTTACCGACAGAAACCTGACTATATAAAGATAGTATATTTTACCTTATATCATGAAGCAGATTACTAGAATTTAGTAATCGCTTTCTACTTTCTCATACACCTTAAAGATAATTTGCTACATTTCTATACTATTATACTTGTCATAACAAAGTCTTTATACATTTGCTATAATTTGGACGCTAAATAGAGTGCTCTCTAGAGATATAACAAACTACAAAAATTATAAGAACTACAGATTTAGTATTACTCTTCTAAGTTCATACATAGAAAATGCTTTCCTCTCAGTAAATTCTAATTTAACTACTTAATGAAATCACCGTTGATTACAAACTTATATAACGCCATCGATTGGATACGATTTAGCAGACCGATAGCCTTAAACAGGTTAACAAAACCCAGTTATTTATTATTGTTATAAGGACCGACCACATGTTGCGAAAACGACCTTAATTTTACGCAACGCTGAAGAGTATCCAGCACGCGATGTATATTCCAGACCTGGCGCCTTTCTGTGACCACCCACAATTAACAACGAAAGCTCTTGAAACCGATCGATATATTTTATTCTGATTTTAAGTTTATTTATGTTAATTTTACTACTTTAATGAATTGACGCTAAGGTCGATCATTTTAATATCGAACATGGTCGGCTGTTTTTTATCGATTTGGTACAGTAAACTTTATGATGTCGTTAATAATTCACATTGTTGCTTTTGTGAGTGCTTTTTGTCACCTGGCATACATAGCCGCCATAGTCCATTTACTACAGTTTTTTATAGCTTTGTTACACGCACATTCATTTCTATTTTGGGTCTTTCACTAGTTTTATGTCATTCCATACTCGTGTTTCTTCTCTGATCCACGTTCAAACTATTTCTGTGTAGGCTAGTAATCGAAAGAATTTGATGCACTTTTAAAACCTTTTCCTCTTCACCGAAACGTGATCAGATTATTGATGAAAATATCTGTTGGTTAAAAAAAGTATAAAGATAAAAACTATTAAACAAGTAAATGGCTTTAGATTTTTTAAAATAATTTTAATTTATGGAGACGCTGCTCCTTCATGTCTCAACTGCTGGTATTGAATTCAATGATTAAAAAGCGTAAATTTTGATGTCAAGGGTAAATAAAGACTTGGAGGACCTGTGTAAAGACAATGAATTGCAAACTTACTGACATTGTTAAAACTCTCAAAGAATTTTCAAATAGATTAGCTGAGGATAAAACAACCATGCGCGGATGTTTATATGTGATGGGAAATATCCAAAAGAAAGAAATATGGTTACCACACGAATTAACTTAAAATACAATTTCAGACAGTTTCAACATTGCGGTGTCATCTTTCATCAAATTTTCGTCAAATGTCATGTGTCTATCCAAAAGAGCAAATTATACTACCTTTTGTTCTAACGAAAACCAGCAATGGCGATTGTAATTAGCCATACGTTGCAAACACTCGAAGGATACGCTTTTGCAGGTTGAATAGTTTCTGGGGAAGTTCTGGCGCACCCAGTGTACACAGAAGGCATATCACATTCTGATAATCACTTCTTCAGACCATTACAGTATGGCTTGGTTGGAACAAGGTTTCGAAATGCTGAAGAACTGCGATAATGGGTCCATAATTGGATCTCTGCCAAATTAACATTGTTCGTTCGACACGATATCGCTTTGGTGCCACAAAGATAGAAAATGGTGAAAAATATTTTTATTAATATATATCTAGTAATCTACTAATAGTATCAATTTACCAACTAATTTTACTAAAGTACTAGTTTATCAATAAATATCATTTTAAGTAAAATATAATCAGAATACATAGCACCTAGGTTTTCATAGGTTACATACATATAGGTTTTCCAAGTAAATTAATAATTTTTACAAAATATGTATATCCATTTCAAATATAACAATGCACACCGTTTTTTAAAATTTTTATTTAATAACACAAATATTCATGTCAAATTTCTATTGTTATGAATGTTCTACACTATTTATAGAAGATGGAAGAAGATTCAAAATGATGTATAACACCAGAGGCATTGAACGAGTGAACAGACATTTCACAAACATTATCACGGAACTAGAAAATCTAACAAAATAGAGTTCCTTCGCAGACATGTTTAGATAAGAGGAGAGAGTAGGCTTTCAGTTGTTCCATCAAAAAAATCAGGGACATAGTAAGAATCTGTACAGAAAAATCCTCATTAATGATACATCTCGCCATGGAGGAAAAACAATCAAAATTGCCGAATAGAACTAACAAGTTAATTTTGCACCAATACGTAACCAGCAGCCAAAGCAGCCCGTCCGACATTTTTTTTTCGGTTACACAGTTAAACCGCAATTTACAAGAACTAAAGGGTTGACCAGATCATGGAACCAAGAGCAGCATATGCATTGATTAGTAGAAAAATTAATTTAGAGTGAAGATAGACAAAAAAACAAATTAGCAAAAATACAAGGAAAAGAATATAATTGATTCCTATCAGATTACAGATTACAAAAAAAAAACATTTAATTCCTAATTGGATTAGACAACTGCGTAAACGTGCGTGCCGAATCATTTTTCTGGATCGCTATATATAGGTGTGTAGGACTATAAATAAGAAGACAAAAATAGACGGCACATATTTTCGTGTTTTTTTTCCCTATTTCTTTATAGCTTGGGGAAATAGTAGTTTTGACGCTATAGGGAAATAAATAACGACTATTTGTAGACCTCTTGAAATCTGTACGCTCTTCATTTGATATACAATGAGTGGATGATAAACAACGTACGCGCTTGTAACGGCTATTCGATTCGAAACGTCGACTTGTCGACATAAATTATCTTGGAGAGAGGTTTCTCGTATTCAGAATTAAGATCCTGTGAATTTTTATAGGCGCAGTTAATATTTACATTACCGGTAAATTTAAATCCCATAAAAAATTAACAAAGATAATAAATTAATTTGATTAATTTTCTTCTTTTGTGAAGACATTTATAATGGTTAATAAGTGTTACAATCTTCACGAAAAGACTAAGTGATAAATCAAAAAGAATTTTATTTTTTAAAATTATTAGTTATAGCATTCCAGCAAATACTAATATTAAATTATATTAAATTAAAACTACATAGACACTTTGGGCTTAATATATATGCTACTGTTTTTAATTATAACTTTACCGAATTAGATCAAATAGTTTTTCTCTCTTAAACATTTTGACTAAGCCTTTATTACCTAGAAGCTAAAGAACGTCAAAAATGATGTACTAATGGAGCCTCTTTTCATGTTTTTGCGCATAATCCTCGATAATATTATCGACAGTTTATACCTTACCTACAGTTCTGGCGATTTTCATTACGAATGTACCATGGAGCATCAACAATACCTCGTTGTTTTGGATTCTTTATATGATATTTTTATTGTTTAGCTGCTACAACCCCAGAAGAGAACCATAGGTCCACACTGGATTCCAGACATATACATATACTGACATCTAGGTTTTGGGGCTGTATATATACACAATAACCAGTACATTCTTTTGGAGTTCAGCTTGAGTTCCTCACGATATGAGTTTAACATCAAGGGTAATGCCAATATATTTGGCTGTATTTCCATACGGGACTACTTGCTGATGTACATTTACTGGCTTGGGCTTGATTCTTTCATTGAAATCAATACGCACTGATTTATTGTGATTAATTTGAATACGCCATTTTCCAGTCTGGCATTGAATTTTCTTTCTTCTGAAAAATTAGCTGCATAACTATTCGGTTAAATCAGTGGTTATCTCCAATGGCTAAGGATAAGCCACCATTATCTAGGATATGGAGAACTTTAACACTAATGTGCTGATGTAGCCTCTGTTCATGTCCTTGATAATGTTATTGACAGTTTCTACCTTCAAGTCCTTATGCAGATTGTCGTTGGGAATGTACTACATAACATTAACAATACCTCACAGTACCTTGATTTGGAGTATGTGTATGCTATTTCTATTACTTTGGCTCAAACACCTCTTCATATTATTTTTTAATATTATCTGGCAATGACCGTCCTAAACACGAGAGTAAAAAGAAGGCTGTCGCATTGCTACTATGGCCAAAACTGGAAATCCAAGAAAACTTTTCTTAAGCCCATTTGCTTAAGAACAATGCTCATTATGCATATCATTCATTTAAATTACTGTTTATTTGATTCAGTTCATGTGGTAGTTGGAAACACCAAAGTAATTGTTGACTCAATAGCTACTCAAACTTTATAATAACAAAAATATTTAATAAAAATATTTTTCTTCTTTCCTCTTATTATGTGTCGCATATCTACATGAAAATTGAATTTTATCAGTTGTTTTATCAGTTGAAAGACACAGAAAATTAAGATTAATGTAAGGTCATAAACTATAACTTCTCTCTCATATCTGAGTTGATGGTGTTTGATTTATTACCGAGTTAAAATTAATTTTAAAACGGTATATTTCATGCTTATGATGACTGGCATTATAAATACCTTATAAGATGATAAAATGTTTGAAATTACTTTATTAAAATTATTAATGCTTTTGTTATTAATTTTTACGGTTTTTAAATCAATACATTATAGAAAAATTAAATCTGATAATTTATGTATACTAATTCTAGAAATTTGGAGGACATTATAATTATTCCCCATTCATACATACAAATCTGCGGAACTAATTTTATGGTTTATCAGATATTGTAATAAAGTCTTAAATTATCATTCCTGTCTATAGAATACACACCGGATGATTTATTGTGTAGCTAAGATTAATTTTAAGTATACGCGTTGTAATTTTTGATATTAAGAGTATTATTCTTCAACGTCCAGTCGTCTAATTTACCTTTTAAGCTATACTAGTCTTCTTAAGAATGAGTTATCAAACTGTGTATTTTTCTTTAAATCTATCTATTAAATATAAACTTTCTTATGAAATACCTTGTATTTGATTTTATCAAATACCCAGAATATGTATTTCATGACAATCATTACGTAAAATTATAAGAACATTTGCATAAGATGATCACTGTTGAATTTAAAACTGACATATCCACAGTGTTATAAAAATTCACTTTCTTCACTCATTTTATGTTGTAGAATGAACTCTGGTTCAATATAAAACTTCAAGTAGAAAGACGTCCAAAAAGATATAAACCAAACCAAATACTCACAAGAAAAGCACACCTTACCACAATTTCCATTATACAAAGAATATTGAATAAATCCCCGAGGTGAAATATACCCCAGACATAATCAATCAATAATATAGGGTGGGCATATATTATTTGCAACTAATACTACAAGGATAATTAATTGGTTATATGAGCGACTGATGTTAGATAATCACTGATATGATCAACGATAAAAACCTCATCGAATCATAATTATCATCCAAAAACCAATAGTAATGCTTCTACGAATCAGTGACGATCCCTATCGAACTACTGCACCGCATTTTTTTGCCGAAAGTTAACCCTCGGTATTTTTGTGCTTTCTAGGAATACCCAACCACTCCTTTAAAAGGTCTTTAAGGTCCGACTGTTAAATCTGTTTAGCTACTGGGGAATTCCGTATTGTCAAATAGGTGCGATAAAACTCAAATAAAAGATACACATACAGTTGACGTACTATTTATTCGATTTAAACCAAACGAAATAAAAATAATAATATAATTCAACAAATTAATAGATATAGCACATTATAGGGCAATATCGACCACTAAAATAACCCATGTCAATAAACACGTCGTGCACAAATGCAAATATGGTAAATTTTGATCATAAGGATATGGTTGAAAGAATATTTAGTCTCAAAAATTTTTTAAATTTTTCTTTAAAAAATTGTATATTGAACATTCTTATGATTATTATCTATATATAATTATTTTATATTAAAAATATATATCCCATAGAAACTTCTTGTATTTTTGTAACATAATTGTAACATAAATTATTCTAAAATAGTAGTCCTTCAATGTCAACATTTTGTCGTAGTATAAATATAAATACAATGTATTATAAATTCAATAATTTTCTCAATTTATCTGGTCTAATTCCTAATTACTAAGTACAGATATATCAATTTCTATATCTGTTACTTATCCCTATTTGTTAAATCTACATTTTTTATAACTATGTTGATTTTATGACATGGGTTCTAAGTTTTCCACATGAATAATGAGCCTATGTGATATCTGTTATCTATATCGGAATTTTCGATGAATTTTCGGCCAGCTAATAATAACAATATTAATAACTGTGACTAAGGAAGCCGTCTTTAATTCAATTAATGTGAAGACACTTTTGAAATATCCTTACGAAGTGTTGGAATCTAAATGAAAAAATAGACTATTACGAGATATTATTATTAAGAAATCTAGTGCAAGTAGAGGGAAAAGTTAGAGTTATTCAAAAGATACATTTATTTAAAAAATAAGTAGATTTTTGGATGTAAGAAAAAATTATGTTCTCCCTACTCACTTTTTGATGGCGATAATGCTTGAACAGAAATAGGGGTCACTAATATAGAGCACTTTTGTTTGATCTGGTTTTGAAAAATCAAAAGACATGAAACTCTAAAATCCATCTTCATATGGAATTTGTATAGCTAAGGTTAACTAATATTATGGCTCAATTACAAACTGCGTATTGGATAAATACACAGGACATAATGGAAATGATAGGTATGTTTTATCAACAATTGTATTTAAAAATTATAATATTAATTATTATAGTGATGTTGTAATAAGTTGTGCAAAAGATCCATTTCATTTTAAAGAATATCTAGTAGTTGCATTATTTTTATTTTTGGAATATCCTGGAGAGTATTGCACTTCCATATGTTCCTCTTATACGACACTTGATAAAGAACAATCACGAATTGAACTGTCAGTGTTTCATTTAAGAAATGATTGTTACTCCAAAGACAAGCTTTAGAGAAGAAAAAGTCAATTAATATATGAAAAATCGGAATATCAACCTTGTTGAAGTTAAACTATTACCAACTGGGTGCTGGAAATAGAGATATACTATGATTGGCATCCAAAACGATTGGTACCAGCAACAACATACGGCATTCAGCTTGGCTAATTCAGACCAAATGTCCTAGAAATATAAATAATAATTAAAAATTCTTATTGAATTATATATAGTCCGTTATTGCAACAGGTCAATTGAAAAGTCCCTGGCCTACCATAGTAAAACACATTTTTTTGACAATTTTTTTTATTCAACACAATTCCCTTCAAGGGTGATACACTGGGTAATTGACAAGTGAGCTCAGCTCGCCCGGCACCCAGTTTACACAGAGCTTTCTCATACCCAAATATTCGTGAATGATATGATGTACACGTTCAATTGATATCTTTGGATTGTCTGCTATTTCATTCAATTTCAATTTACGGTCATTCAAAATCATTTTATGGATTTTTTAATGTTATCCTCGCTGACAACCTCTTTTGTTTTTGTCACTGCGTTCGCCGTCCTTTTCCTTTTTATCAATTTTTTTCAAAATAACAAAAGATGCCTCACTCAAAATACTATAATTGACAAACTAACCATCCGACAGCTGTCAAATTTATACACGCATCTTTTGAGGGTTAGGGCAAACTGAAAAACATATGGATTTAATTCTAGTAGCGCCATATATGTTTCAGGCCGGGGACTTTTCAATCGATCTGTTAATCTTTATATTTATATTTTGACTTGCCAAAAGTCAACTACTCATCCTTTTAAGTTAATGATTGGTATAAGAAAAATTGTGATTTCCAAATCTAAAAAAAATGTATAATAAATAAAGAGTTATTTTATAACATACAGAAAATATTTAGTACTTCATACGTTAACTCTTGTATAAAATTAAATATGAAATAAATTAAGTTCTTTTTAGAATATATCAAACATGTTGAATTTAAATTGTCCTAGTTAAGAGCATTAATGCAAACCAATATAACTTAATGCACCTATTCCGACTAGAATCTCGCATGGATGCTGATTATCAATCCATTTGACATTGCTCAGTAATATTTAGATCGTGGCATTAGGGAAATATCTAAATGTCAATTTTATGGCGTTCAACTGGCTTATTGGTTAAAACTCAATTCGGTCGATACATTTCTGTTTATCGTTCCGACCGTATAGCGTCGAATTTCAGTCAGAATTGATGCGTTCCGATGCATTATAAATGTTCATTTCGAAATAACAGCAATAAATCATCCGTATCGGTTATAATGAAAAATTGTGGTCAAATAATTCTTTGTAAACATGACATACAAACATGAAGAAACATAATATTAATTTAATACCATATATTTTTCAAAAGAATCAATGCAGGTTGAACAATTAGTGTTACTCAAGTTATATGCCATAAAAATAAAACTTAAAATTTATATGACAAATGGTAAAAAATTTATACACGAGTAATATAAACAATATGTAAATAATCAATATTATAAATTATGAAACTTCAGTCAGCACCTTTTAACTAATATGCTTCATAAATTATGTTAATTTTTTTCAATATTGCATTTAAATGATTATTTATTTAATCATAAATTTTAAATGTTTTATAGAGATGTCATATAAAGATTTAAATAAATTACAAACACATAACATATAAAATAAAAATAATTGAAATTTGTAATAAAATTACTGTTTTTTAAAGTTGAAACACCAAAGTAATTTCATGAATGATTTATAAAAGTGTGGTAATAAAGGTAAATTTCAGAAGGTATATTTTCAGTGCGGCTGTGAGAGTAAAAAGCAACATCCAAGATAAGATGGATTTCGAGCCAAGTACATCTTCATAATAAGAATTCCATGGGAATAGTCTTCTTGCACATCACCAGCCTTTGAAAAAGTGTGGTATAGTGATCCAACATTCAAGGTATTAAAGATTGATTTGATTAATATAGAGTAATCTTATAAACCTGATACAATAATATTTTAAAACATTCTAAATCAAATTTGATGAGACTTTTTCGATTAAAACATTCATTCTACCTGCATTTCCACAGGGTTCCCCTCTCACCCCGATCTAACGCTGGCTACTTTCTTTGCTAGTGAACCTCTAAACTCCAATAACAGTTAAATATCATACAATTCCGAGTTCTTTTATAATTCACGGGCATGATCGAAAACCGATCAAAATCAAAATATTTCAAGTGCTACAAAACAAGATGTTGAGGGTGATTATGTGTGTTCCGTGGTATGTCAAAGGTAACAAAATAGATCGAAAAACAGGAATGGCATTAACTACAGAGTTCATAAACATAATCACCGAAAAGTTCATAAAGGAACTTCTAGCATCAATAATAGATTATTCATTCCATTCCCGCTCTGCTACCGTAATGTCAGGTCGAAACGATATATCGATTGGTAATTAAGAAAGGTCTTCATACCTCTCTCAAGTTATCTTGTTCAGTTATTTATAAATGCCCTTGACCCGCCTTTTGGTATTTCCACATCAATCCCAATTAGAACCGGTAAACTCCACACTTCAACAATAAAGCTCATAAAAAGACAGTCAAGCTTAAAAAATAGCCCTTATAATAATATTCTTGCTATAGTACGTATATTTGTTAATATACAAGTTTTACCCAAATAAGAAAGATTTACGACGTTTACTAAAACTAGACAAATGTAAATACAAGAACAAATAAACGCAATGTCAATATACGCCATATGTAAATAAGAATACGAGTAGTATATAGAATCGAATTCATTCGCAGAAACAGATCTTTTACTACAATTTACTGAAATTCTTCCATCAAGAAAAAATATAAATAATTTCTTTCATCATAATTGCATGTTTTGATTTAATTCTATAATATTATGAAATGAATAAGGTAATTATCATTAATCTATGACGCTAAGAGTAAAATGTAATGTTGCACTACAGAACTTCAATAATTTAAACCGGCTAACTTTTAAGAACCGTTAATCTGACACTTATAAATCGTATAATAAACATGTTATAAGTTTTACCATTGCCAAGCAAGAAAACACATAAGTTTTTACGGTCGTCATAAGATTTATGGCCACTTGAAATGTCTGACAAGTCTTAAGCTAGACCTTTAGATGAAAGCGTTTTAGTGTGCAAAACAGAATCGTTTCTTTTGTTCTATGGTTAAATATTGTTATTGTTTACTCACCAACGATATATTTCGTTCAGCTTCACTTACCTAGAACAAAAACAATATGTTAATTGAAATATTTATAGTATATTGGATTATGCGTTTAATTTTGAATAAGTATAATGCTTGAAAATATATGCAGAAATAGTCATAAGGAGTATTTTCTATTTGTTATCAATTATCATAAAATATAATATTCTATATTATTATTAAAAATTGTTGTAATTAACTTCTCATTGAATAACCTTAAAATGGTTAAGGTTAGAGAAAAGACTGGACTACCCTTTCACTCAAACAATCATTTTCTAATATCCAAATGTCACTTTAATGAAAAATAATTTAGAGTTATATAATATAATTAATATTTAAAGTTTTTATAAGGATTAACTTTTTATTGGCCATGTAAGCCCACTCCAAAAAAAACGTAATTTCATGAATATATTGTATGACCATTAATAACAGTGTAAAAATTTTCTAAAAAAATTTATGTAATACTTCTGTTAATCTAAAAAATAGACAGAATAAAGACATAGCACCCAATAACAGGTCAATTGAAAAGTCCCCGGCCTACCATAGTAAAACACATTTCTTGGCAAAATTAGTTTTTTTTTACTCAACATAACAGGAAATTGTCTCCGGGGGCCAGATCTGGAGAATACGGTGGATGAGGAAGCAATTCGAAGCCCAATTCATGGATTTTGCCAACGTTTTCACTAACTTGTGACACGGTGTATTGTCTTTGTGAAGCAGCACTTTCTTTTTCTTCAAATTCGGCCGTGTTTGGCGATTTCGTCCTTCAAACAGTCCTATAACGCTATGTAATAGTTGCTGTTGATGGTCCTTCTATTTTTCATCCATTTTCATATATCGACGCAAAAACTCGGGTTTATTATGCTTGATCATCTTCAAATACTGCTCCGAATCATCAACTGTCGTTGTTTTTGGTCAAAATTGAGCTCGCGCGGCAACCACTTTGCACAAAGCTTTTTTCATACCCAAATATTCACGAATGATATGCTGTAGACGTTTAGTTGATAACTTTAGAGTGTCTGCTATTTCATTCAATTTCAGTTTACGGTCATTCGAAATTATTTTGTAGATTTTTTAAATGTTTTCGTCGGTAACAACCCCTTTTGGGCGTCGACTGCGCTCACCGTCTGCGGTGCTCATTTCACCACGTTTAAACTTAGCATACCAATACTTGATGGTTGATTTTCCTGATGCAGTGTTAGGAAACTCGGCATCAAGCCAAGTTTTTGCCTCAACTGCATTTTTCCCTTCAAAAACAATATTTTATCAACAGGCGAAATTCCTTTTTATCCATTTTTTTCTATATGCTATAATTCACAAACTAACAATACGACAGCTGTCAAATTTATACACGCATCTTTTAAAGATTAGGGCTAACTAGAAAACATATGGATTTAATTCTAGTAGCGCCATGGAGTTTCGGTGTCAGGCCGTAGACTTTTCAATTGATCTGTTAGTTTATTGAACCAAATGAAAATAAATAAATGAGTCCTTATATTTGATTATTTTTATCGGTAAAAATTATTGAATAATAAAAAATACCAACAAAACTATTGATGTCTTAAGCAATATTTGTTTATGTATGTTTTCCTGTCTTGAATATGCCCTAATGTATAATATCATATTATTCTTTACATACCGTAATAGGCCGCGGGTATAGCTTATACCCGTGGTAAGTTCTTGTTTGAACACAATTAGTACTTTTAACGAGCAACTTAATTTTTGTGAATAAATAATTATGATCGAATATCACTCAATATATTTTATGTGTAAATTGCAGTTTCCAAAAGGTGAGCTATTCAAGATAAATAATATAATAAGCATGCGTTGTGGAAGGTCTAGAAGTCAATAGAACTGCCACCATGAAGTTATTCTTAAAAGAATGTGCATAATTACGTTGTTAGAAGTACAGTAATTAAGCCTGAGGAGTATATAAATATTTGGCAAAAAATTATACTAATCATCTTATATAACAATTTTTGCTTAGAATAATGAGAATAATAATATTGTAGGCAAGACTGAAGGCCGTACTAATTTTGATATTTAGTTTAATACTTATCATAAAGATCATATATTGACAACAATTTTACAAACTGTTGGTTGAAATAGCCCATAGTGTAGATGCACAACAAGCTGAAGAAGCTGAATAATCGTGAATAATTGGCTTTGCCATCCTTGTCGTTAGTTATAAGGATGTTTTTAAACGGATACACTCTATCAGTTACTTAATAGTCATCAAACTTTTCCAGTTTTAAGATAGGTCATATTTGTTTTATTTCTTTTAGATAGAGATCTCTAGGATCAACTGCCTGATAATAATAAGGTGTGATTATCAAAATTTCCACATTTTGCCAGTCTTCAATGTGTATTTGAATTATTAAGTCATTAATTTAAGAATAATCTAGTAGCCCAAATTATATTAAGTGCTATTTCATTAACTGTCCTACAATCTAAGTTAGATAAATATTAGTTGTTTGCATTAATTTTGATCAGCGATATCTATTAGTAAAAATTCGTATTAAATAAACAAAAAGTATTCATACAACTACAACTGTTAAACAATACAATCTAACTGTTAACTCCCATGGTTTTAATGTTTCTCAACATAAAATACTAGTATTTTATTCACTACTACTCACTTAATTAGTATATAGAGGTATTAACTAAGGAACGCTCAACATTGTACTATCGACGTTCATAAGTATCCAGCTCAAACTCTTAGAGTCAACTCAAGATGAGTCAACTATTTCCAGGTACTATGGAAAACATCCAAAAATAAGGAAAATGGTTACCATACGAATTTACTGATAATGCCATTTCCAACCGTCTAAAAGTCGCAGTTATTACCATGCAAAAAAGAAGAGATTTCTATGGCATAATAGCGAAGAAAAGTGAATCTACAACAATATTAAGATCAAAAAATCATAGGTTAGTTCAGAAGACCCAGTCACATAGACAACAAAGAGGAATATTAATGATCAACAAGACTTGCTGTCCGTATGATGGGGTACAGTTTTAGTGCATGCTGCTTAACCCGACTTAAACTGCTACAGCAGTTGTCAGCGGACGTCAATTGAACAAATTAAATGCAATATTATTATAAAAATAATTATAAGATAAAATGAAATAAAATATTTTAATATCCTAGGGTAGTGGATACATGGGCTACTCTACGGGTTTAAGTGACAAACACAAACAAATTATGGAGTTACTACTCCTCTAGAAGCTATCCATTCTTAACCGGCCGAGCAGTTGGAGTGACAGAAACAGTTATCTAATGCTTAGTTCTTATATTCTTACAATCGCGAGCATAAATTAAAAACAACCTTAGGCTGGATTTGAACCCGACACCATAGCTATACTTGACGATCCTGAGCTTACGAAGTATTATCATGTTGTAACAACATTAAATGTTGCCAGTATGCCTAAATTTTAAAGAGAAAAAGTATTAAAAGCCACCGCAATAATATAAATAAAACCTATTCTTCGAAAAAGAATTCCTTAATTTATTCATTCCAAAGAGATAATATTATGTATTATCAATTTTTATTAACAATATTGTATCATATCAAAACAAACAAAAATTTTGTTGTAGTTAAGTTTTTCTTTGAATAACATTAAAATGATTCCATACTTCAAATATATATATATATATATATATATATATATATATATATATATATATATATATATATATATATATATTAATATAAGGTAAAGAATATTAATATAGAGAAAAGCAAGGACTACTCTTCAATTAATACGATACTTATTTTATAATATCCAATAATATAGTAAATTTTTAAAGTTTTTTTAAGGATTAACTTGTTGGCCATATAACCCAATTCAAAAAAGGTAATTTTGTGAATATATTGCTAATTGTTGACAGAGTTATCTAATGGTTAGTTTTCATGTTTCTACAATCATGAGCTACTTGTAGCACGATAAAGTCTTAATATGTAACAGATGGGGCAAACGTCAAGCTACTATTTGGATTGCGCGCCATCTTTGTTATGTTAGGTATAGTTCACTTTCGGTTTAACCATTGTGTTGAGTAGACGTCCAAATTTTATTATTGATGATCCTGTGGCGTATATTTATGCCCCACCCTATATTAAACGTTGCCAGTATGCCTAAGTTTTAAAGAGAAAAAGCATCAAAAGCCACCAGGATAATATAAACAAAACGTATTTTTCGAAAAAAATAACATCATTTCCTTAATTTATTCGTTCGTAAGAAAAGACTCATCCGGCAAAGAAATCCAATTTTTTAATATGGAAACGGCGGAGAAAAGCGGAACACATTTTTTCCAATTTGCCGTATCTCCGAAAAGATCTAAATATTGCGGTCTCGACGAGCATCAATTTTTTTCCGTTTCCTTTTTGGCGCTTTAAAAATGATATGAATCTAAATGAAGTTTATTTCTGAGTTTATTAAGCGTGAAAATAGGCGGGTCGTAAAAATTTTATTACAGAAATTTTATTATAATGTTCATTATTTCTTCTTTCGGCTGTGTACAGATAAAAGGCTAGCCTTGGGATGCGACAATGATGTATACCTTAACTGCCACTACTTATTTTATGTGGGAAAGACAGAATATAAATCTGTACAATTAAGTGTTTCAAGAAATATAAATCGAATAATGATACCTATAATTTATGCTGATGGGAATTAATGCTCGTGATGATAGTAATTACGAAAATATGAATTTATAATAATCATTTAGATTAGATAAATTCTTTAAAAAATATATTTATATTTATTTTTAAATTACAAATGTAATTACTACGATTTTAGTTGAATTAAAATAACTAAAGAATTGAATTAAAAGAACTAAGAACTAACAATAATAAAATTCTTATACTATTGTTAATGGAAGATTGTAGTACCAGCATTTCCAACTTGATTGCAGAAATACCAATCTGTGGGAAATCCCATGTTGATTGGGAATTTATTAGTGATTGGCCTTATCAGGAGAAAACGTAAGGATTTCGAAAAGTATGGAAAATTTGAAAGAAGATGAAAATCTACTTCATGATACTATTGAAGATTTCTCTAGAACATGCTAATAATTTTATATTACATTGACTTCAGACATTACTAGTCGATTATATCTCAGCAATTCGCTTTACATCTCGCAAGAAATTTCCAGTGCTTCAGAAACATGTCTCAGGACAAAAATTAGATGACGAGATTAGATTACGGGAGTGGCTAGCCATGTTTGTTGCTATGTGCTATGTTTTATGAGGATAACATTGATGGTGAATACTACATCGGTAAAGTGATGCTCTTTAAAAATACTGCCGGAGAAAACTTATCCTCAAACATAAAAATTGGGATGTCCGAATTGCTGATTCTACCGCTTTCGATCGCATCGGTCCAAGGAAAAGTGTTTAGTGCCCTTGTATGGTTAAGACTTCATTCTTAAATTTAATTTCTTAAAATAATTTTGAAGAAATGAGATTATTTTGCTTGAATTAATTTGATTAATTGGCCTTGGCAACCCTGAATATGACAGACACACTAGCACATTGGGATATGTGGTATAATATCAAAGAAAACCAAGAAAATAAAGTAGAAAGTACCACCAAGAATACGTTTGCCAGTTAGGATAAGTTAGAATAGTATCATCGAGATCAAATGTAACATAATTGCTAAAACACATAAAAATAAAATATTTTAAACAAAAAAATTGAACCGACTTGGAACCGAAAGAAAAAATAAATAAGGAACTTACTGAAAAATAATAAAACATAGATTTTTAACACAAAAAAAGAACACTTTAAAACAAAATATGTATATTGTAGCGAATTGAGGCATGTCGAATTTTACATCGTGGAATAACGGTCTACAAAATACCCAGAAATATAATCCCAGATGTTGAACACGGGCGGGGTGCCAATTGGAACCCGACACCGAATAGCTGGCGGCAACCCCGAGACGTTTATCTGGGATATTACTGAAGGGTATTTCGGTCATTCAGTGCTCAACCCTCGTTTGGTTAAGACGTGCCACCATCGACTGCCCAAGCCTCGTCTTCAGGTAACTCCGCTGCCATCCGTTTTATTAGTTGTATTTTCACATTTTTTTATATTGCCAATAAATAACGGTCACATTATGTAAACACCACTGTTTCATTTCGATTTACCTCCATTCACCGAGCCACATCATTTACCCTAAAATATAATAATCGTTGTAATAACTAAATACAAATAAATACATTCTTATTTAACCTATCTACTACAATTTAGCTTAATACCTACCTAAACCTACTTATCTATTTACAATATTATTTAAATTACTAACAACTGATAATTTGAAGTCAGTAGCATTCGAAACAAAAAAGTCACCAGAGAGGCCAACAATGGAGAAAAAATACGGCCTACAAACTATCTCGAAAACCATCTAGTCTTACCAAAAGCGCTACTAAAAATCATCAGCAATCTTAAACCCAAAAAGGGACCTGGATATGATGAAATTTCAATATTTCAACTCAAAAAGCTCGCACATAAGCAGCTCCCGTAATTAAGTAACATCATAGATTCCATCATACAGCTGCAAGACTTCCCAAAAATTTAGAAACATGCACACATAGTGGTGAATCCAAATAAAGGAGCCGATTCTTCACGTTCAGACTATAAGGCCATCGGCCTACTTAGTTCAATGTCCAAGATTGCTGAAAGAGCGATCTTGTTTGCACTCAACCGGTTCACTGAGCAGAACCAAATCATATCAGAGGAACAACATGGGTTCGGAGCCAAACATTCATGTGCACATCAGAGCACTAGATTGGCCGCAGAAATTGACTTCGACATGAAGAAAAAACACAAGCTCTGCGCGGCCTTTTTAGACCTAACAAAAGCGTCCACAAAGTTTGTCACAACGGCTTAATACACAAAGCCATCGAAGCTCGAAGCAGGTTCACCGAAGAAGATAATTTTACTGCGTTCCTTTTTGTTGGAGAGGTCCTTTCAGGCAAAAGTCGGTAATACACTCTCCAGTCCTAAGTCAGTCAAAGCAGGACTCCCCAAGGTTCCCCATTAGCCCCAGTATTATTCAACCTCTTTATGTCAGACATTCCAAGGAAGAAAGATGTTGAAACCGCCCAATACGCGGATGATATAGCTTCCTTTACCAGTTCTCGTTCAGTAAATGCCCCTCAGACAAAATTTCAAATTCAATTAAATAACACGGCCTAATGGTTAAATTTCTGTTGCAAATCAACCCCAAGAAACCCAGGCCATGATCTTTCACAATCAGTGAGAAATTCGCGACTGCCAGCTGAGAGTGGAAAAAGTTTTGCTTTAAAATGTTATATAGATCTAACACTTGGTATCGGTTTGTCGAGCCGAAACTAGTGAGAAAGCTTCCGAAAGGTTAATGTCAAATAAACCTCTTAGGCAAACACTGAACCCGCCATGGTTTGGCAGAAAATACCCAAATTCAGTAGGAAACTAACAGACCAGAAATAAGACGGTTCGTTTTCTCCTTACACAAGAAATTCCATGCAACCTCAGCTCTTCCCAAAAATTCCCACATCAGATCCCTCCCTCAGAGAGGCGTTCCCAATCAGTAACCCCGAAGACTATCCCCCCAAAAGCGGCTATCCAAGCCGCCTAAGGTTCCCATACCCCAAATAAAGCAACTTCACTGGCACTTCTCTCTTCTAAATTGATTTAACATCATCACATCATCACAGCAAGGAAACCCTTTCAGCTCGAAATTAGGCCCAAAAAAATAAATAAAAAAAAGTAAATACTTTAATGGCATAATTTTATTAAATAAAACCCATAAAAAGCAAACGTACCCACAGATCGATCGGATATGAAACAAAAAAATATAATTTCAACTGTATTGTTTTTATTTAATTCAAATATTATCTAAATTATGTGACACCCTATAAAGAGAGCTTTGGCACCAGCTGGTAGAAGTTTCAAAAATAGTGTTAATAAATTTTAAAAAAATAAGATACACTTTTTCACATTAAAGCCTTGAAATGATCTACAGTTTTTAAATATTTTAAGAAGGTTTTGATTTGAAAAATCTGTTGATGTTGACAAAAAGTTACGGTTAAATACAAGAACAAACTATATTCGGTAAACGATAACGAAATTTTTTAAGAATACACCATAAAAAACATCTGATATTAATTGTCACGTCAAAGTACTAAAACTAAATTACACCAGATGGATTTCTTGTAATTTCTCAGGGGAGAAAGCTTTTATTGACCAACAAAAACATCTTTCGAAAAGATGGGATAGTCACGTTCAAATGTCATTCGACTCCCACACAAATTATTTTAAATTCTTTTTAAATATCCATTCCTAAATTATTCTAATATCCAAAAATTATAATATAGTAATAATTAATAAAAATTGAAATATCATATTAGATTATATCTTATTATTATTATCACATTTTAATTAGATTTGTATTATATTTTGATCAAATTTACAAACTAACTTCCAGTTCTGCCTTTAAAATACATAAAAAATGTCAATGTCAATATAGTAGTGAGAGATACTCAATTAAACTGAATATTTATTAATCTAAATTTATTGAAGTTTTATACTTATGTTGCGTCTTTAGATACAAAATTCTCTATCCTCCTTTTTTGCAAAGTAGGCCTGATGTCCATGACATATTTAGACCTTTGAGGCATTTGTATGGAGAAGATAGGTTAACTTAATAGTAAGTAATGTGGTAACAGACATGTAATGTAAATAAAATAATACATAATTATTCGTCTACCATAATAAGTATATTCATTAAATTGAAAAAAAATATTAATATATTTCGGAACCGAAACCGCGGGTTAAAAGCCCCAACAACCTCGAACTAGTAATCTGAATTGAAGAAAGAAGGAAGTCTGTTGAAGCTACATTGAGTGAATACACTAACCATTCGATGTCACTTGTTCTGTTCGACCAGGACTGCATTCACAATGACTGCATTCTGAGGCGGTGCGTTGCCATAGCGCAAAATCCAAGTTTCATTTACCAATGTAGTAAAGGTGTCCGTAACCGGTGACACCGTTAGGAGGCATGAGGGTCTGATGTCGTTATCACATCAAAAAACTCGCGATCTTGAGTTGCTCGTGCGTCCTTCATGCCAAACCTTGTCAAAGGCTCTAAGTAAAAAAGAACCGCTCCATTCCCTTTACCTCGATTAAATGCGCGATTAATTTTTGCGGTCAGATGATGGGCAAGATGAATTTCTGAGTATTTTGCACGGAACCCGAACTGTTCGTTTGGAATTAGATTGTTTGTCTTTCCAGGAAACCACTAGGAATGCTTATGGCATGTCGAGAGCACTGTTCACTCTTTTGTTAGTTGTGTTTCGTTTTTCTAGATGGTTCACAAATATGGTATCGTTTCCTCAAACTTCTTCAAAAAAAAGTTACTTAAAAAAACTGCAAAATTATAGTGCTAGGATTGATTCTGAATGCTCCATGGTATGTCAGAAACAACCAAATACATCAAGAAACAAGAATGAGTTCACAAATACACCAAAGAGTTCCTAAAAGGACCTTGCGGCATCAAGAATAAGTTAAGTTTGCTTTGCTACCGTAATGTTGTCACGCAATTTGCAACAATATACAGATTTGTAATTAAGAAAGGTCTTCAATACCATTCCCGAATTATCTTGTTTTGAAATTAATAAACGCCCTTGACTCATTCGTTGGAATGTTTAACATAAACCCAATTCCAAGCCTCAAGCAAAAAAAGTCGACTTTTGTCACTCGACAAAAAACATAAGCTCTGTATGAATATCCGTTCAAGACAACAGCCCCTGATATAACATGCTATAAATAATAAAATAATTATTTTAACAACTTTTTCCACTTAAGGACTCAACAACAACATACAAGGCACATTACAAACTTTCAAAAAGCTCTTCCAGTAAGTAAGAAGCTCATAAAAGAGAAAAAAAATGAAACAAGAAAGTTTAAACGATACATAGATGTAAAAAACATGTCAAGTAATTACGTATAGATGTTACGCGGCTCTTGCTAGTAGCAAAACCTCGTACGGACATATTCAAAGAAAAGTTCAGGAGGCAGTTTCATTGAAGAGTTTTCAGTTTTTGGGAGAGTCGGTTTATTAGGGCGTTGGCGGCAAAAAGTTTTGTGCTGGCCGGGACTCGGTATTGCTTTTGGTCTCTATTAGCATGTAAATTGGCTTTCTAGACGGAATAATCCATAAAACTGGAGTAATTAGGCCTTTGCCCCGCGGTCTCAAAAAAGCCTTGTCTGTTTTTGTCCCCGGCTTTTAATTTGATGGGTGTGTAATGGAAATGAGATTCGTTTGTGTTGGATCGGCAATCAACACCATTAAAATTGATTTATGTTTTACGGTATCCGAGAGTATATCGCCTCAAAGAGAAACAATATAAATCAAATACCACAACTCTTGTCAATTAAATTCTTTGAAAACATACAAGACATTAATTATTTCTAAATTAAATTCAGAATTCATTAACTTTTTGATTGTATACCTCCCCACACGCTTCACAAAAAATTATTTTTACATCCCTCATAATTGTCGAGGTTTCTCTTCAATCAATATTTGGATAAAAGTTAGTTAAAATTAATTTTATATAACATGATTTGATAGAAAAATATGTACAACAAGAATGATATAATAATAATGAAAAATGAAATTGAAATGAAAAATATGTAAAATAAGAATTATATTTTACTATTTAACCTACTATTTAAATAACCGAGTAAAAAGAATGAAAATAAAAAGGTCTAAAATATTTAATACCGATTGCTTATAAAAATCAGTGTGTGGACTTAAATTGTATCTTCCATCTGAAATTAATGTCATTTACATTTTATGCATTTACTATTACCAATATCTACGGAAAATTACATTCTTATAATTCTATGGGGATATGTTATAATAAGATATAATGGATTGTGGGTAATTTTAAGCGGCGATTTGGTCACCAGTAGACTAGGTTGCTATTTAAAAATCGGTATTTCTCCTTTTGGTATGGTATAGTTGTTCCATACCAAAATGTTCCCTATGGTATGGTATAGTACGTTCTCTATTTCTATATAGTTCAGAGTTATAGTCTCGATTCCTCAAACCCGCTAATATAAAAAAAACTGCAAGTTATTCCAAAATAAGATGATGATTGCGCTTTATTTCTCCTCCAATGTATGGTGTGTCAGAATATCAGAAGCATATCAGAAGATTAAACCACACAAACTTATATAATGTAAAAGTATTACTTGTAATTTTAGTTTGCTTATATAAAAGTATGTAAATTAAGATGCAAGAGTTGATGCGTCTTTAAAATAAAGAATTAATTTTAATTTAATTACGAAAATTTGGTTATGTTTGAAAAGCTAAATTATTAAAATGGCGATCAATAGTCAAGTCCGAGCTTCCACACAATGTTTAATATAATCTGTATATAATAACTAATCTAATGGGAAATCAGTATATATATCACCAGCTACTCGTTGATTTCATGTCATCTTAAAACTATTTAATATCGATTGCTGAATCAAATGTTACCTAGAACAATACAACTCTCGATATTCCACTCAGGAAAATCAAATATAGTAAAAATATGTGTTTAGATTTATTGTTCAGATTTACATCATTTCCTAATGACGAGGTTGCTCCTAATGGACGGGACCGTCCTACCAAAGATTTGACCCTTACACCCTTTAGGTTAAATGTCCATCTAAATACATTCAGACAAATTTCTGAAACAACACTAATAGACACATAACACAGAAAACCAATTTAAACAAGAGTGTAAATAAATATGATGCAATAACATGACAAATTCGAAACATGCGTTCTAGTTTGGGACTCCAATGGCAGAGAAATGAAATTGAAAAATCTTAATGAAATGTATTGAACTGACAAGCAATTTACTTAAGTATTTTTAGTATCGTTTTTCATCAATTAATCAGGATATTATATTCAGGCTACGTATGTTAAGTAATATGGCCATATGTTCATTATATAATAAAAAAAAACTGTTGATTTTTATGGACCACCATGAATTATTTAAATAAATATATATTTTGAATAAAATAAATAAATACAATTTAACATTATACTAATTTTATATCAATATATTTCATAGTTTTTTAAATTAAAACAAATAAGTAATATTTTCTTATACATCATAAACCTAAATAAAGTTAACAAACAGAGTAGAAGAGTAGAAAATATTGTTATTAATCTTATTATTTTGTGGAAATATCAGAATTTGAAAAATTCTAAATTTCTTTATTGTCATAGTAACAAATATCAATAATATAGCAGTGGGTAGATAGTGGGTGCCTTTTGCAACATTTCCAGTAAAACTATAATTCCGTCACTGTAGACAATTGTCTAAAGTGGTGGAATTATTCTCAAACAGAATGAAAGAATAAATGGTTCAAAACTGATTTGTGATTGATGTTTAGTTCCGTAGCAATGTCGCCAGATGAAATATCAATCTGTCTAGATATTTTAAATAATTGTATGGATTTCTCCAACAAGTGGCAAGGTTTATCTTTAACACTAAAGTTTTTGAAACGAAAACGAGCTGACCAATTCCAACACTTGCGTTCATTTACAGCAGCCATTACCATTAACATAAGACAATTTTCTATGAGCCTGCGCTGAACATTTCCCTTTTCGGAGGAAAAAAAACAATATGTTGAATGTGATGCTTTGGAATATTCAAAGAGCCTTAACTGAGTAATTATTAGAGATATAACTTTAAAGGCACCTATTCGCTAATTTTTCCTATAATAATATTATTATTATCGTAATACGGAAGCAAAAAAAACTTGATAATGATCTCTTACAGAAATACTGAATGATAATGAAAACTTGATATGAAATCTTAAAATTTTCAAAGTGCATATAGTGGTGAGGCATGAAAAAATATTATTATTACTAGATATGTAAATTTAAAGCCATATATTGTTAATTACATTTTCCTTAACATATTACTATCATAATATCATTCCAAATAAAAACAAAATGATATAATTAAGCTACATGCGAAGCTATAATAACTTAAAGAGAGATTACTGTATTAAATATTATATAATTCCCTTACCCTTTATAAAGTGATATCCCACGTAAAACAAAGAACTATACTTCTGTCAAATGTAACTGACTATGTACTTTTTAACCATTTAGGAAGCCCTAAACTTCCTAAAACTAGTATTTAACACTAATATGTCATAACAAAATGTCTAAAGGCAGTTGGTTCTTAGAGATAGTTAAACCGCTACTACCTTTTAATCCTAACGAATCTGAAACCCCCATAAAAGGAATAATAGCCCATTTGTCCTAAGTCACTGCGGTTAAATATTAAATGATATGGGTTGTGTAGAATTCCTAATTCCTTAAATGTTCTTAAACGTACTAACTAATATCCAAAACTTTATTTAATATATTATAAACTTAACGCAAAATGTGTTTTCAATATAAAATTAAACTTTCTATATATAAAAATGATCTTCGCCTTTATAATTAAATAACTCGAGAAAGATTATGCTTTACAATTTCTTAAATAATGTCTACCTAATCTCATTATAATCTTATTACATAAAGGCAACATTGTATATTTTATAATGCTTTTGAATGTTACACATACTAGTTCGTGCAATTGCTAGATACGTATTTTATACAACATAGTGATAAAATATCTTGACAATTTGTGAAAATATTATCATATTTTCTGGTATATATACATAATTTTCTGTTCACAACCCATACGTGGACGCTTCTAAATCGCTGACACCAATCAAATACATTATTTATACTATGTGTTTCTCTCTAACCAATTTATATTTACAAAGTAGACAAGCTCTATACACAAGTGTATTAACTAATAAAAGAAAGCTTTCTTGCAAATTCTTATCTCGCAGTCGTCTTAGAACATCATCATCATCTTACTGTACCTAGCGCTATGATTTCATATTAGATTCATTAAAAAGGCATATATTTTGATTAACCATCCATAGCTTTGTACAACTTTTTCCAGTGTCGAAAAAACGATGTTGATTTCGTAGTGATCGATCCATTTTCAAGCTTCTTCAGCATTTCGAAGCTGCCTGCCAGTACTGCATCATTAAGATGGGTACAGCAGCGTACAGCGTACGGTTCAAAACTCTTACAATGTGTGGTGGAGTGTCATGCAAAAGGGTGCATTTGCGTCTGTTACTGCTGTTTTTTTTTTATTATACGTCGCTTAATTTGTATAATTGTAGAGATCTGCGATAGCAATTTCATTAGGATTTAACAGATTGCTGTATGTGCATCAATAATTTTTCTCTAAATCCACATCGGTATCGACGTGGATGGCTCTCCTGACCTCATACATGACTTTTCAGATTGACATAGTAGCTCCTTTTCCACCGTTAGTCCTCCTTTTGGATCTTTCTCATGAAATCAAAAAGTACGGAAGCTTTTGATTCAACTACTAAACATTATTGCTACCTGATATTTCTTTGATAATTCGATTTTCTTCTTTTTCGTCTGATCATCGTGAAATTCATTGTCTTCTTTTTTGGTCCTTCAGGTCGTTCATTGTCAATATCATCAGAATCACTAGTTTTAAATAATTAAAACCAAAACCAACAATTCGGATATAAGGTATCTCCATAAGTAAAAGTGTCACTCTGAAAGGCTTCAGCAACAGTTTCTTCAAAACACATAATAGAAGTAAAGAATGTCGAAAATTTCATAAATTTTGAGTTTTCGATGATGTCTGTATACATTGAATAACTCAATAGTACTAAATGCAAAGCTGTTATTTTATGTATAGAAATGTCAAAACTATGGAATTTAACGCTTTATTAAAGTTGTTTATATTATAGTTAGTTATATTATTATATACAAGCACCAAACAGATCACAATTTAAAAACTGAAAACAGAATATGAGAAACCTAGCACCGATTATTTTAAATATAAATAAACAGTAGTAAATTATGATAATCTTTAGTAAAACAGTAAATCAAATAAAAATATTCATAGTATCAATAAATATTAAAATCAATTTTCTTCCAAGAATTGATAAAGTTAATAGAATACGCGCAATAAATATATACATTCAACTAATAAGGTTATCGAGTTAATAATAAAGTCTATAAATAATCAAAATCTAGTTTTCCTATAAAATTAGCCATAAAGAACGGTGACCTTTAGTCCTCAAAACATAAAACACACAGATATAACAGAAACTAATAGATTAATGTAAATATACCGTATCCGAGTAAATATGAATAAATAAAATGTTCCGCTAAATCATTTAATTATTAATATAATTATGGTTATCACTTTTATTAACGCCGCTATTCACGCTATTTCCATACAAACAAGGTTACTACTTATTAATAGTGTTTATAGTGATATAAACTCAGCAATGTATGTAATGGTATCGAATAGAGACGAGAGCAAATTTTAGCTCATAAAAACAGTAAACTCCAATAAATAAAATAAAAGTTAAATGATATAGTAGTAGAAAAGGTAGCTGAGCAATTGACATATTAAAGACTTATTAAAGAGATTTGTTTAATGTGTGTTCCAATTATGTCACATTTCAGTCTGGAATCCACTGAGCATATTTTCATTCAGTAACGAGGATTGACTCCTTGATTTCAGGTTTTTGGATTTGTATTTTCGTTTGATATATACCGATTAGGTAGACTTTTTGATAAGATATATTTTTAGACCTTGATATTGCGGTTTCTTGAGGTTTTCGGTTTTATAAAGTTTGGCTTTGCAGAGTTTTAAGTTTTATCAACTTCCTGTCTTTCCTTCTTTCTTGTATACTGCATCTTTGTAATTGGTAGAGGACCTTTTTCATTTCACGCATGTTGCTATACTGTTATATGTCCAAGCTGTTGACATTTTATACATTGGAGAATACTGTTATAATTCTTTAATAGTTCGGCTTTTATCTTAAAGCGTACAACGTTTGTGATATCGTAAATTTTTTTTGTTATTTTAATTTTTAAACTAGATCAACATAAAACAGCGGAAAGGCCTTAATATATTTTTGCTCTTTTTTATTTGTGTTTTTTTTTTAATGGACTTGACGGTCGCAATTTTATACCTGTAAGCCTCTAATTCGCTTGTAATATCGCCGTAGTTAGTTGTTGATGGTAATCTTTTAACCATGTACAACTTTTAATACAATTACAAAATTATATTTTATTAAACAAACTGTTTGGCATTTCTTTATTTTGTATCATCTAAATCAGACTTTTCTCTATATTGATATAACCTGCCTTGTTATTGACTCTTATAACTGTTATAACTTATTATATAATATAACTTATAAATGACTGTTATGTCTTATATTAAAAGAGTTAAAGATAAATTTAAAAAAAAAACAAACAAAAATTATTCCATAATAAATGATGTCATTACTAACATAACCTCGTGAAATTAAATCACTCAGTGTAGTCACTCAAGTAAAAGCCAAATTTCTATAAACTTTAGAAAACAAAACTATTAAACTTCAAGTAATCCTAATACTGGGCAATAATCGCTTAGACAAATGTTTTCCTACAACTTTGTTGGGGTATAATTTTCCCCCACTTATAAAATGCTGATTTGAATATCTTCGGCAGAGTTTATCTTGATCTTTAGTAGTAATTGAAAGACTTATAGCTCTATAATACCATTTTCCGTATCAGGCAGATTTCTACAAACCAAAAAAAAACCTCGCGTGTTCTCCGACTAATCTAAATCTGGAATCGTGGTCATGAAACATTTGAATGCACGAACAAACAAACCACCGAAAACCCACATTTATATGTAGGGAAACAATTTAACCGTATAACAATTCAATTTTCATAACTCTTTCCATGTGCGTGAATATTCACGATAAAATACCAACTTTTACGATCGTGTACGTCAACGTTCTTCATAAAATGTTCAATGCCAGCGATTCTGTTTATAAATATTTGAGAAATAAACAGAGATTCGTGGGAACCAAAGGAAAGACAGGTAGTTTCGGAAAATTGTATTTTTATCGAGTTTAGTAAATGTGGATACATTTTTCATTTAAAAAGTGACACACTGGGAATTAAGTCTCCGGTCTAACTAACGAAAACAATATATTTTCTTAAAACTCAACTTTATTCAGCGACATCAAGGTTAACAGATTGGTTGCATAGTTAATTTTAACTTATCGATGCTCATTTTGTAGAATCATTTATTTATTATTTGCCATATTGGGCATTTACCTGTTTCGGCTTACCCGGACATTCTTTTTTATTCAGATTTGTAACCGTGGATCCATCTTACTTTCTATATAACAGATTTAAGAAGGGCACTGGATCCTAGGCGCGTTGTTTTTAATTTAGTATGAGGAAAGACACGATAACACAAACATAATCAACATACGATTTTTTCGGATTTAATGCATTGTTGAAAATAATAATAAGTAGATTCGCTAACTCCATTGTCATTTGTAAACTAATAATTGTCATGGCATAACAATTCTCTTATTGTGGCCTCATACAAGACGATGGGACGATAGCACATACACTAATACTCATTCGAAGTGCTTAACATTAAAACTTTGAATTACATTCATTGTGGGCTCTCGATCATCGATAATAGTAGGCAACATTTTGTTTTGCCACCGCTGAGTGATGGTTAATGGTGTTAGACATGCTAGCAGTACCCTATAGTTGGATTCCTCCAAGGTCTATGTCTAGATATTTGGTATCGTCCGCCGGTAAATTTTAAGGTAAAAGTTACATATATAGATTTTGCTCAATTAGTTTTAACAAAGCATTTCAGCTACAGTTTTTATTAAGAAGGCTTTTAATGCTAATATTAGCTCCTCACGAGATGATAAATTTGCAGTGTAAGACTTTTGCGCTTGGTCAATCAAGTATAGGACGCACTATATAGCGTTCTAAAAATATTCATGTATACTTATTAGAGTATATATCGGATGTCATATACAACAAATTTATCTACCGAAAAATAATCAAATAGGACTAAATAAAATCTAATCACTTACACATCGGACATAAATAGACTGCATTATAAACATTATCAAACCAATGTGGGGATTTAGAATTTAATTGAAAGCTAATATCAACAACTCTAAAATCATAATAATAATTAATAATAATAATAAGTCATAATAATTTTTCTCAACCAAACTATTAAATTAAAATTGCATAAATATACCTATATGACGGTTTGTTCTCAGAAGAGTTAAAATTTAAATACCACTGATGAACTACACAATTTGTTATTTAAATTAGCATATTTTGCTCTGCCCGGAACTCTGAACTCCTCCACTCACTTCCTTATACATATACAAAACTATTTACTAATACTTCATCCGCATTTCAGCGAGTTATGTAAATGTCCAATCTAATTTCCAGCCCAACACTAACCCAACAAACTTTAAATTACTTACTAGTTCGGTCCAAAACTTCATGCATCGTTAGTATTCTCGTATATATTATTTATTCGTATATAGGAACTATATAAGGCCGTAAGTAATTGTAAAACAATGATACGTAATACCACTATTAAATTAAAACGGAATTATTTTTAAATAAAATTGCATAAATCAGTCCAATCGTGATATAAGCATTAGAATAATTAACTATAGTAAATAACTTGTTCACATTCATGATAATGTATTATTAGCATAATAATTGGAATTAAAATCTTAAGACGAATTAAGCTACTTTTTCTTTTTAATGAGTAATTCTTGGTTAATTGCAGCAATTTATTGATATCCAAAAAGACTAGAGATCTTTTGTTTTCCAGTATATTAATTTTAAGTAGAATTTTAAAATTTTATAGCTTCTTATAGCTAGTCTTTTGGTAAATATGTTAATTATCCTGTACTATTAAACAATTGATAAATAGTATTCCTTAAAATTATATATTTCATTACAATATAGGTTTGCTTCATTTCTCAATTAATTTAATGCTCAACTCAACTGACCATAACAAACTTAGTTATCTGGTAAACATAAGAGTATCAGATAACTGACTTAGACAAAGTTTTAAATCATTCTTATTTTATTGTCATCTCTTTTTGTTCCCAGATGGAAAAAAACAAAAGTGAATATTGTCCATTCTTTATTAATCGGAAGGAAAATCGGTTTATACCGTCAGGGTATCATTCTTTTGACAATAAAAATTATGTTAAAATTTGGAGTCGTCTTTCTCTTATTATTAAAGTAAATTATTAAACAATGTCAAAAATTATAAACTCAAAATTGTTACACAATTTACAGATTTTACAGGAACGCAAAACGGACACGAAGAGCTACTGAATATTTTGCAAGGCGAGCAAAAAGAGTACAGATTGTATCATATGCATCACAGCCTCCAGGAGATGAAACTAGCGGGCAAAGAATAGAAACTAGAAGATTTGCAATGAAAGTAGCACTTGGAAGACTAAAAACGTCGCTATATCATATACGGCAGAGCTTTATAAGAGCAGATGATTTTTAGAAAAGTACTTTTATAATAAGTTCGTTCTAACTTTCATGTATTCACCATCGTGCTTTATAATTTCCAGAGAAACATCTTAGAATGTATGTAATTCAAGCTTCAATTCACCATCAGTTGTTGAACATATCTGAATACATGATGATAGAACAAGTAGTTTTCCTTTAAATATATAAGTTATTAAAATTAAAAGGTTTAAGACAACAAAAAATGGCTTTAGTTTAAAACAATTTTCTAACAACCTTATTCTAACAGAACCTAAATCTATATATTTAGACATCTGATTCATCACATCGTCTACACTAATAGTCTTTTTTTAACAATCATGGCAGTATCACTTGCGCGGTGTGACACCTTTTTCCTAATGAAAGCACGAAAGTGATATACATTGTACGATAATCTTGCCGCCCCACCCCTATTATCTAGATATCAATAGCAGATCAAAGGAGTTGTAAATCTTAAATCAGCTTCATATTGGGACAAGCCTCTGCCAAACTATAATTGCTTTCGTGTTCTAACACCTATATCAGTCAATGATACTACCTGGATGATCAGCATTTCGGGTTTTTATAACGACAAGGTTTTTTTAAGGTTAAAAAAAAAATTTAAGTTCTTTTACAACGAATGCTAATTGAAAAATAGGGAAAAGTTGAAGCCAACAATGTAGAATTCAATACGATTTCAATAAAGCCAGTGAAATTTAGAAATATATCAAGAAAAGTATCATTATATCAAATATATTTTCCTATACATACATACATGAAAAGTTAAAATTCTAAGTTAAACTAATATGATCCCTAATATTTGATTCGTAATAAAATGTTTAACACAGACCGTGTGTCCTTTAGTTATACGTCGAATAATAATGAAGTTAGATTAGTCTTTGTGATACCATCCTTAAATACACAGATTATACGATATAGCTTATTAAGTGACCGGTAAATAGAAATTTCTCGGTCATTCTCTTATGTACAGCATTTATGATAAAGTCATCTCGATGGTAACCGTCTTGTCCATATATAATATGATAAAGAGAACGTTACCGACCACAATATACCCATAAAGGGAACCAATTCCGAACGACAACTCCACAGTGCAACGTAATTACCTTAATGGGCGCATTACCGAACGTTTTGTCAGCTCTCCAGCTTAATTAACAAACCATCTGACTACATATCGTGGGACGGCTTGCCTCCATAAACTTCATTTGCATGAAGACCGCTGGTCCTTCGCCCGTCAATAGTGGTTATCAAATTTCGACTCATCATTAGTCGGTTTTACGATATTAAGTTTCCTGGTAGTCTTTAGACTTTAGTCGGCTTCATTTGTACGTATAACGTCATCAAAACAAATGCTTCTTAATTAAAATTAAATAACTATGAAGGAAAAACGGTATTATACCAATTAATAGGATGTAAAAAAATTAATTTTTCTAATATTTTAAAAATCATATTTTTCTTGTTATGTATTAGCCTACCTTTCCCAAGACAATTAGAACTTATGATATATTAGACACGTCAATAAGTGTTCACTATTTGAAAAAACATGCAAATTAGATATATAATATGCATCTAAAATAATGCGAAAATAATGTTCAAATATTAGCGATTTTGTATCACTATACATGATATAAAAGGACACTTAAAAAATAAAAGGAAAGATAGTTCAATTATTGGGATGTTACGCGAAAAGTAATATAAATACAATAAAAAACAAAGTCCTAAAAAGTATTGTAGGTACACCCAGATACTATAGGACCGACTATCACTCAGAAAATCAAGAGAATGGCAAGAAATCATGCTGAGAGACTCCATTCTCATGTCAATACTAACAACTCTTGGATAGCACCAGAACATGATACAAACTTAAAATAAAGGTTAGTCGGCAAAGACTAGTAAAAATGTAATAAAAAGTAAAATCTATCTATATGTATAGATAAGCTACCAGTCTCGATTAAACTGCTTGTATACCTAAATCGTACATTCCGTTTTTCTATATGAATCGCAAATGTGGACTCGTATGGTCAGACCAACGCAAGTATTCAAAGAGATGATTAAGAATCATGGTATGTCAGAAACAACCAAATACATTGATATATCATCGTAAGTTCACAAACATACTCATAACTTCCAGCTTCAACAATATGTTAATTCGACTAATGGCATACTATCTCATGGTCTAGTTTTACTGCCACAATCCTAATTCCAACTGATCCATTCGAACAACAAGGCTGACAAAAAAATAAAGATTAATTAAGTTGTCGTGAGCGGCTCTATAAATGTTAAAATAATATCAAATCAAAATACTCGCTGTCTATTAATAATTACTATTTTCAGTCAAATGTTTTTTTCGAGTTTCGACTGTTTTGTTTACCTCGTGATGTCAGACGAAGATGTACGAACCCACGTCTATAAACTGTGAGAGAGGAAAGGACGGAGATAATTGCTTGGAGCAGTTAATTTTATATTAGCTTATATTCTCCAACGGTAGTATAAGCGAGACGGAGATGTACATATTCCTCCACCTACTAACTTTAAAAAAGAAAAGGAAAAAATAATTACTGAATACTATTAACATGCAATTAATAATATAATTTTAAACGAAGATTTACTTTTATATTTGAATGTTCTGAGGATCTGTAAAAAAATTGGAATTTTTTTATGAAATGGAATAATACCCCACAAATGTTTAATCATATTTTAATATATTAATTGTTATTTTCTAGTATACTATAATAAATATAGACAATAAAATAGAACTTAAACAAACGCTAAAAACTAAAGATGGACGATAACCATAAATACTAAATAAAAATTAAACATATACCTAAACATAGAAAAAAAAACTAATTCATGATAAGATTAAAAATGATCACATAATAGCTAGTAGAGCTCCTTTAAATAAAGTAAATGCTTTATTTATTATTGAACGGAAATATTATTTAACAAAAATCGAGAGAGTAATCGAAATATTAGCTATTATTGCTATAAAAACAGTCAAAAGTATTTTAAAATTTATCATTCACAATTTTATTACATTAATAATCTGGAAAAATATCGTTCCAAAATGCTGCTATAGTAATATACAGTATATTGTTATACACAAGCAAACTACCAAAAAAATCATAAAACTATATGCATATTACATATAAATCTATGCAAGCATAAATTGGGTAAATTTTTGTCAAGGTCACAGCTAGGATGACATAGCCAAAACGTCAAAATTCAGTCGAACTAATAGAACCAAAAATAGTGACTAAAAGTACATGATTGAAACAGTCGATAGTAAATAGTAACAAAATCAGTCGGACCAAAAATAGCGACTGAAAACAGTCACTTATAAAAAGTAGTAAAATCAGTCGAACCAAAAATAGCAGCTGAAACAGTCGATAGTAAAAAGTAGTCAATTACTAAACAGTCGATAGTTCCCAACACTAGTATATACGATAAACCAAGCCTTTTAAATATATTATTATATTAAATATATTATATGATAATCGATAACTATCTAGTTGATAATGATAACCAAACCAAACCAAACCAAACCAAAAATTATGGTTAATTCTCAACTACAGATTTTATAGTCATTTAAATTTTCCCATTCAGTGATATAACCATGTTGTTAATTAATGATAGATATTCAAAAAATTATATTTTCTGATACCTAGACTTACTAGTCATTTAACACGCTCAATAAAAAATACATTAGTTTACCGAATTAACATAAGAAATGGGCCCTATACACTTTATCGTTTTAATAGAGTTAAAATAATATCTATTTCAGACAAAAATGGGTGTTAAAAAGAAAGTAAACAGTAAAATTAATTTCCAAGGCCATATAATTGAATACATTGAACAAATTCTGTCAATTTCAAATATATTTCAGTAATACAATAGCTACGCAAATTTACACGACAAATAAATGTTAAATACTGATTAAGCAAATACTAGAGACAATGCTAAAATGTAATGTTAACGTAATGTGTAAAATGAAATAACAAAAATCGAAGGAAAATTAACTTAGCTGAGTCGTTGCCTTAAATTGCGTTTAATTCTTTTAATATTAAGAAAGTTCGAAATTAAAGAAAAAACCGGACTGATGAGAATATCTACTGAAAACAGTTTAAAACTAAAACAACCATAGAAAATAGTTTTCTTGCATAACAACACTTGTACTGATCTTATTAAAGTTAATGGTTTTATGCTACTTTGTTACTAAAATATGATTGAAATATATTACGGTAAAAGCACAATTTTGACTTGATTTTGTCTTTTTCTTTAAGAATTTGTCTTTTTGAAAAACTTTTATATTGAAAGATAGCTGTTCACTTATAGTTATTTCCTATTAAACATAGTGTGAAACTGAAACGAACATAGAAAATAGATGTTTTGTATAACAACTATTGTAACAATATTGTATTACTTATAAATATTGTAGATCAAGTACACTTAGATGAGATTTAGATTACTTAATATTAAGAACTTTTATAAAAATTTAATATAATTACGTATTTTAATTACATCAAATTGCATTCAAATCTATTTTACGATAATACGTCTTTGCATTTTCTGGTTAACGAAAATGTATAAATCGCGACTAAAATAATTAGATTTTCTTGACAATAATGCTCTAGTAACCAGAAAAAAGAAAATCAGGAAGCCCAAATCGGAAGAAATCATCATGCGACATAGTTATCAATAACAGAAAACAATTTTACTCTTATTTTTTTACTTTTTATTTATATAATTATACTATTATATATTATAAAGTCAGGACCTTGGTTTCTGAACTAAAATGTGTTCTAGTCACTAAAGAAAGATACTATTTATATCACTAAATATTTATTTACTTTATTTGCTAAATAAATATTTTATCAGATCGTAGTAGCTATAAAGCTGAAATCTCCAGCGCACCAATTACCAATAACCAATTATTATTAATAACCTAGTTGGTACGTAGCCAACGAAGAAGTGATGAAAATGAATATGTAAAACACGAAAAAAGAAGGTTACTATATCACAGCAACGTAGAACCAATAGGATGGACGGAGGAAGAAATCAAAATATTTAACGAACCAAACAACACGAATTTGTGTAGTGTATAAATGTTACTATTAATTTTAGCTTAAATTAGTTATTTTTTGGAAAATACACACTCAGATGTTTATCCCGCATCTTGCTTATGAATTGAAAAAAGTACAATTTAAAAGATTAATAGTAATAAATTAAGTTAAAGTTAAGATTGTATCTAAGCGTATCTAATAAAATATATTTAAAAAAAAACGCGCATATTTTATCACCCTTCAACTGTTTCTTTCAAAACGAGTCTTCATTTACCATCATAACCGACTAATAAAAATAAAACAATACACATTCAAACAGTGGAAATACAAGTTATAAATAGCTCCGTTTCTATTAATAGATATAAATAGCGCCTTCGGTATAAATCATTACTTAACTACCATAGGTGGTCCACTAAAGCGACATCTGTGATAGTGTGACATACATAATTAATAATATCGTGAAGAAAACATTGGCTAATAAATTATAATATGTATATTAAAAATACTATCACGTCTTTTTATGGCTATATTATTTAGAGCCCATTATTTACTTTATTATGGCCAAATATTTTTTTCGATTAACTGCTTTTTTTATTGCGGCCTTCTCGTATTAATTTCCCTCATCCTGATTTTGATTACTGAATTATGCGTAAAGTATTAAAATTAGTAAAATTTATAGGTCCATATTTTGATATTCCCCGATACAACCCGACTGTAAAAAGTATAATTAATAAGCTCCGTCATAAAAAATTACAGCTTTACTAGGTTGGCCAATAAATTCGCAGATGGCTATCTATTAATCAGTTTCATCAGTAAAAAACTGTTTAAAAAGTACGGAAATGTATACCGAATGTGTTGCTCTACTCCAAAAATATGGTGTTCGTTGGTAAATGAGTTTAAGGTTTCTTCGAAGACGTTGAAAGGCCGTCCAAAACCTTTAAATTGCAATTAAAACATTCACATAATTAAAATAAATTTTAACTAGTATTCAGTACTATCAACTCATTAACATTTTCTCCATGTTTTCTAGGATTTTTTTTTAATTTTTGAAAAACTTCTGTAATAAACTGAGACTAGACTTGTGTGTTATACTACAGATGTTTCATTAAATATAAATAAAATCACCTAAAACTAATACATTTCCATTTGGAATTGTTTAGAAATTTTCTATCCAAAAACGTCATATAATAAATAAATATAATTAATGTATCTTCAAAAATACTTAAACAAATACCCTATACTCTATATCATATGACTAGTGAATGCATAGAATATATTATGATATATAATTAAATAGTAGTAGCAACATACAAACTCTAATCTATAATATAATAGTAGTAATGGCTTATATTAAATTATTATCAGGAACACAAAGCGCTAGGTATCCCACTAATCATCTGAAAGCTTATAAATGATCTATCGTTCCTTTCCCACTAATGAAAATAAATGATTACTGCTCTACAAAGTATTAGTTACCTGGCTGCTTTCTGTAATATGACGAATGTTATGTATTATGCTAAACACATATTATGACAACATCCAATAACCGAATTTTGAATCTGTAATAGGTGTAATATAATTAACTTAAATGGACAAATCGTCTAATAGGCAATAGGGGTATTTTAAAGAATATAACAATAAAACACGCTAAACCAAATGTCAAACGATTTTCTAACGACATGATATATATCATGTATATCATGTAATCTATATATATAGATATGTAAACATGATAAATATCTGCCAAATAATTTTCATGCGACAATCTCATTAGTCAATTAACATCAGCTTGACTTGCTTTAACAAAAGGACTGAAAACAAGTAAGTTATTGTACTAAGAGTGACACTACTTTTGTTATCTTCAAAACAATGGACCAAAAACAATTTCGTGTTTTAATTTTACATTACTTCTTGATGGAAAAAAAAATACCGTTCAAGCGAAGCAATGGCTTGAAAAGTGTTATAAAGAGTCAGCTCTATCAGAAACAACATTAAAACGTTGATTTATTGACTTCAAACGTGGTCGTAGAGACACTGATGATGCAGAACGCAGTGAAAGTCAAAATAAGATGGTAATGTCAGAAAACATAAAAAAGATCCACATAATCTTTTTGAATGATCGAAAGGTAAAGTTGCGTGAGTTAGTTAACATCGTAAAGATACTAAAAGAATGCGTTCTATATAGCATGAGCATTTAACTATGAGAAACATCTGTTCAAACTGGGTGCCGCGTTTGCTCACTGTTGACCAAAAACAGGAATGTGTTGATGATTTTGAGCATTGTTTAGCCATGTATAAACGTAACAAACCAGAATTTTTGTGTCGATATGTGCCAATGGATGAAACATGGATCCATCAATCCGAAATCAGAATGATCGTCATCTTAGTGGACAGCAACTGGTTAACCTCGGCCAAAGCGCCCGAAAGCACCACAATCGGCTGAAAAAGCTTTGACTTCGGCATTTTGAGATGTGCGTAATGTAATATTCATCGACTAACTTGACAGTGAATACTATATAGTATTATCGGAAGTTTGAAGGCCGAAATTGCAAAGAATTTTTTTTATTTCGACAAGGCAACGGACTGTGTCAATCAATATAATGTTAAAACTACATGAATTGAACTTCGAGTTGCTCCTAGATCCTCCCGAGCGACTACTGGCTGTTCGCAGACATCAAAAAAAGAAATTTCGCTCGGATAAAGAAGTTTTCGCTAAAGCTGATGCCTATTATGAGGCAACAGATAAATCGTTCTACAAAAGTGGCACCGAAAGGTTGGAGTAGCTTTGGAATGACTGGCTTTTGATGAAGGTTACGTTGATGATTAAAGGCAATTTTGATACCGACAAAAAAAGTTTTCTTTGTCACGCCCACGACTTTTCAGGCAATATGTTAATTTGTACATAATATATGGTAAATTTGTCCAAAAAATGCACAACGTTTTCAATATCATAGTAAGTTCCGTGTTAAAATAATAATGTTGGTTTGGCAGCTATACCACCATCCATCCATTTTTCGCACTTCCTCGCACACAACTGTGTGCCAGCATGGCTTAGCATAGCAGAAAGCGTCTAGTCAGTGCGGCAGAACTTTCTATTCTTATTTCTATATTCTTTCTATTAGAACAATGCAAATACATATCCTCCTTCACAGCTTTAGCAAAGTATTATACAAGTGACATTGCCCCCATTACCCACAATTATTGGACTTATTGCAAACATATACCATTTAATTATATAGGAATCGTGATTAGAAAAATATCAAAACCCTCGAATTTAACAGTTAGGTTAGGTTGTTTACATTAATACTTTGCCTTTTCACCAATACCGCTGTTCAAAATACATGTAAGGACCTAATACATGCCTCTATTTTGTTTAAATTATTTTTCTCAATTAAAAATCTAATTCTTTATTTTTTTTTTAAATAATCATTGGCTAATAATCCTTCTTAATGCTATACAACATTTCATGAAATTGTAATTACAAAACAAAATTTATAAAAAACAAGCTATTTTAATTAACGCCAATTAATTGTTATTATTGCCGCATTTTAAGTACCTACTGCTAACATAATTAATGATTATTGGTACTTGTATAATCAAATAAAAATATTTTTCAAACTCTCCCACGAAAGTATAAAGTTACAACTGTATACAATTTAACACTTGAGTTGTCATAGTACTTGTAACGAGAAGTTGCTACACTTGACCTCTGAAATGCTCTATAATCTATTTGCTGTCATTTCTCGTCGGTGCAATGTGTAGATTTCAAACGTTGTTCCGTTTTTATCGATAAAATGCTATAAAAGTCGATACCAGCAGAAAAACATTACAGAAACATCGGTTGATTCAATTGAAATTACTTGTAACTAACATCGAAATGCTTTTGTTTAAAATTGGATGTACCATTATTGAATTAAATTATTGTTCCAAAGAACATATATCAAAATTGTTTACTCTAAATCTCAGTAAACAAATCAGTTTACTTTTAAGGCTCAAGTTTCAATAACATTTAAATAAAACCAATTTTGCATTTTCATTTTTTATAACTACGTTGGATATTGAAACTGAAGTGATATAGTAATGAAACTAAACTTAATTATTAATTTAATAATACTTGATTTCAATAAATGAACGCCCTGTGGTCTTCTATCGATTATCATTTTATTGCATACTAAACATGAAATATTGTTCAACTATTATGAAGCTTCAATAATATTTTAAGCTTTAGAGACAGACAAATATATAATGACTCTAATATTAATTTATTCTTTAACTCAACTGATTACAGGCAAATTAGGCTCTGAAATCTGTATAATTTAAATTATAGCGAAAAGAATAATTCTATAACATATAACATGCCATTATTTTAGGGCATGTTTCATTACTAATAGTGTTATGTTTGATAAAACAACAGATTAACTGCTTCGAGCGAGATTATTTACAAATTTCAGATCTTCAGTAAGTAAATTTATTACTTGTCTAATGGCAGTTTTCGTTTTATTTTACAGAAAACTGTTTATGAATTTCTGGAAATAACTAGGTGACAACATATATATAAATTAGTTCATCCCACAAAAATATTTTTCAAATATTCACGTCAAAACTACAATGCTCCGAAAATATATAAGAATCCATTAGCACGCTGATCATCATTCCGGAAAATGAATGTCAACAAACCAATATATTTCAGTAACTGCAAACAGAAGCCGCATCTTAAAATATCTGATATATGATATTAATGCATATTATACAAACATATACGTATATTTAGAAGTTATAAATATTTAAATAATGGAAAGAAGAAAAAAGTAAATATATTAACATAAAAATGAGGAAAATGAGAAACAACTTCCTTTTCATTCATTAGTTATTCATTTAAAAAAAAATATTATTAAGAGTAGGGATAATAGTGAATTATTAAATCTATTAGAGATATTCACAATATAAAAAATACAAATATAAAGTTATATTTAATCAAAATATATTCCATGATTTTTTCAACTTTATCTCTCCTTTCTAGAAATGTATCATTTAGATCCAACGAAATTTTGAATATGTCCATTGATTTATTAGATATTCACATAACTGGTGAATTTCAGAAGCCCTCATTAGTTAATCCAAGCTGCTGCATCGATTTAAACAAGTGTATATTAATGTTAATTATATACGTATACACTAACTCCAATAATGTTACTTATCAAAGTGTGAGAGAGCATGTCATTGTCATGCTTATTAAAGAGCAATTTTACGTCGGTTTCCTGCTATTCTCGAAATTTTCAACAATGTTCCTCATTCAGCAATAATAGTTATATTTGATATTAATAACTCGTACTATACTGTTACTTATTTATCTTATTCACTTTTGCTATACCTTTTCTAAGTAATGTAAATATTTCTCAAAAATTCGTTTTCGTCATCTGGCTGGTATGCAACAATTCTACACATATGAGCTAAGTTCACATCGCAATGTTCAACAATACCTGAAAATCGTTGATACTAATATTTTTGGCGTTGTGTGTCATAACATGACAAATAATATAATGCAGTAGACGGCATACCAAATAACTGGCAGCTTTGGTTTCAAATCAGTAGATTATGGGTTTATTTTCTATTTTATAAGATGAAATGAAAGATGGAAGATGGAAGTGTAAATAGACTGATAGCTGCATTTAAGACATTCATAGTATTAAATTCCAGGTCCAATACATAACATCGATGGTATATATAATTACTGACAGTAGTGACTTCGAAATGAAACATGTCAAATATCATTCCGTTTATGAGTATCCACTGTGTGAAAGCAATCGATAAAAACCGTACAAAGCAATAACTCAACTATATTAAAAGCAAGCAAAACCATCAATAGGTAAATACAGGACATTCTTCGCCAATGTAATGCATTAGGTCGCTAAAAACGATAGCTAAATTTAATAAAATCACTCTTCGAATTTCTACTCCTTACACCACATTCGTCAGATCTAGACAGCGTCTACTGATTTTTGACAGACTTCAAAGATTTCCAAACATTAGTAATGGCCACTGGTAAACAGTGGCTTACAAAAAAAAACACAAACAAGCAAAAGGGCGCGTTAAAAAGTGTTTACCAAAGCTCACTCCTCAAGAAAAGTCTCTTAACGAAAAAAATCAAACTTCTAAAAAATTACCTTTCACATTTATTTCAAATTCTCAGAACAATAAAATAAAAACAATCACTATAAATATTACTCAAATTCTAATAACTATTAAAATACATTTTTTAATTTTTTATTTAATAAGAAGCTATTTCTAGACCAGAAAGAAATTTTAGCAAAAGTTATTTTCGACACTTTTTTGCTAAGACAGTTGAATATTCTAAAACCAAGAAACTTTTATTAGTTCTTATGATATATTAACGACTATTTTTCAGAGGAATGGGCGAATATCTGAAATATTTATGGGATTAGCATATTTTCATGCAAACGTTGAAATGGTTTTTCGTTGTTACATTTGGGGAATAAATATTTTTAATTAAATTTTGTCTGAGCCGATGTTTTTTTCGTCCAAAAGTTAAAAGAAGGCATTGCTCTTAAAATTGGCAAGTAAAATACGATATTCTGTCTAATCCTTACATTTCATAATAACTGCAGCTGTAATTCCTCTTTGCACTTAATAATATATTCTTTTTTATAATAACTTCTTCGGAAGAATAATGAAATATGCGGAATAATAAACAAATCATGGTTTTAGAAATATTTTTGTTATATTTTTAGCAAAGTGCTAGAATTGATTTTGTTGAGTGGGCGATTTTATTTTTAACATGAATCTTTAAATAACATGTGAATGACCAGTGATTTGAAATATGTAATATTTTTATTATATATTTCCATGAATATTTTATCGGCGAAAAAATAATTTATTCGAGCGAAATCACTACATAGTATAAAACAAAGTCGCCTTTTCTGTCCCTATATCCCTATGTGCGCTTAAATCTTTAAAACTACGCAACGGATTTTGATGCGGTTTTTTTCAATAGATAGAGTGATTCAAGAGGAAGGTTTATATGTATAATACATGCATAATATACTAAGGCAACATTGCTAATTTTAGAGGTTTCTAACGTGATGTCGTAAATTAACCTATTTTTTTAGGCTTATTTAGCAATTAGCAAAAACGCTGCCTAACCCTACGAGTTAGATCAAATGAATGTACTACAGTATTGTACACCATAAAAAGGTCTACAAAAAAGTCCGCGATGGTATATGTTTATCTTTTAGGGATAACCCACATTAACCATTTTTATTGTTTACATTTTACGTGAGAAAATGGCTTATTTACGAAGCTATTTTAAGCAATACGGCATTAATCCTTATCGAATTAAGTACCTTAAATACAGTGTGCAATTAATATAGATCAATATGGTTCCTTACAGCATGTAAATTAAACAAATATTTTCGGAGATATTACAAATTTAAAATTTGCGTTTAAAAATGTGTAATGTAATAAAAATTGTATGAATTTAGATATTCCAAAGATAGCAGGAAATCTTCATAGTAAGTATAGGGGAAGAGGAATTGTTTTACTCCAAATTTAATGCGTGCAGGCCAAGGGCAGTAATGAATGAACCAAAAATACTGGATCGATTTTAATCATGTTTTCATTGAGTGACATAGGCATATATATTTTATGCCCGTGCAAAGTCGGAGCGGGCCGCTATGTTTTTATATACAACGTTCATATTTTTTCTGTAGTGTATTTAATTTAGTATCAGCATTGCACCCGTGCGAAGCCGGGGCGGGTCGCTAGTTGTAATTATAAGATTATATAGAAAAATAGTAAATATAACATAATAATAAGAATTAACAGGAGATTCAAAGGACACAAAAAGCACTTTTGTATTAATAAAATGAAATAATAATTTTACGTTACAAAGCTAATACTAATTAAAATATTTAGTGAAAATAATATACTCTCAATTTCTTCTTTTTTTTGATATATTTTAAAGTTTCCTTTTGGCCAAGTAGGGTTTATCTGGACTGGAACCACTGTTTAACGTGGGCTTCGAACCACGGCCCTCGGCGTTAATCCTACCGACTGGCGACTGACCAACTTTAGAAATCATCGCAGAAGACATCCGAACTTATCCAGCCCGGTTATTGGCGTAACTGAGATCATTTTCCTTGCCGGATATTGCACTCTTGCCTAATGACAATCAGAAATGTTAAACAATCACAAACATAACTTTACGACCATGCCCCAGTAGGATTCGAACCCGCGCCTATCGCAATAGTAGGAGGACCGTCGTGTCGCCTTTCCACTGAGTCAACCAAGCCAGCACTATCAATTTTTAAATTAATTAAATGGAATATTTTTATGGGACCCACAAATATGGATTGACTAAATGAACATGGACAGACAATAATATTAATGAAAAATAAACAATATTAAGGCATTTGGATACCTAATTTAAAATTTAAGATGCTGTGTATATAAATGAAAATGTACTAATTAAAGAAACAATTACCATAAAACACCAATTTTACATCTGAATTTAACAGTTTAAAATTAGCATACTTCATGTTCTGTAAAAACTTCATTTAAATAATGTTGTATGCAAATCAATCTTTTAACAATCGATTGTTAATTGAGGTCGCGTTTTATCTCCTTAAATAAAGCGATGAATTGTTCTAGTCGTTATTATCGACATTTACTATAATTCAAAGAAGATGGCGTAAAATTCCCCTTTAAGGTTATTTGATTTTAAAAATAACAAATTTTTAATTAATATTTACTTCTTCCTGAATGCATGAAACCAAAACAGTCATCATTGATATAAAAAACATAAACATAGAAATAATTTACAAAAGCGAAATATAAAACATAACTTTATAATAGTATTTAAATTTTTATTTACGCCAAAGTAAAAGATACCATTGAATATAATGGTTAGTATATTTAAAAGAAAGTTTATTAAAAATTTTAAGTAACGAAAATGTAACTATTTTTTTATAATATGCAATATTTTGCCTCTTGGTTATTTAAATATCCCAGGAAAATAACTTATACCAATTACCCAAACAACGATTACAAAGTTCATGATTTTGCTTCATTTAACAATCCAATAATCAAGCCAACAAAACAAATATATCTATAGTATATTCAAAGTTATTTTGTACATACATCATCAAGATGTTTAATGTATTGCCTGCCACAATTTGTATATTCGGTTTAGAACGACGCAATATTTTCCTTTTCATATCATTCTACTTAAAAAGAGACAAAATATTGTCTGATAAGTACGAATGTGTAACCGAACTAGACTGCCAAAGTCGTCCGGTTGAGAGGTTACAAAACGGCAAACGTTGTTTCAACGCTTTGCTTGATTTGATATTTTTCAAATCGCTGCTTATTATTACTCTGATTGATAATTCCAAAGTAAGACAGAACAGATTGCGTCTCTAATCAGTTACTTTGGACAGGAACGAGATAATGGAGGCCCCTCTTGCCAGTAAAATTCGTTAGAGAGGTAACCGTTTGTACTGTTACATATTAATTTGCTGCCATTTTTATTGAAAAAAATTTTAGCGTGTTGCAGCTGGACTGAAAATTAGTATGGACACTGTCACTGAAATATTTCAAGAAATTAAAAATACAATCAAGATCAGTTTGATGTTAGCTCTATCAGAGATTAAATATATGAAATGTATAAAAACAGTGAGCAGTTTTTCAATACAAACATAATTTAATACAATTATTTCAACGGAAACTGTTAGTCTGAAAAGTATCGATGAGCTCTAATAGAACTTCCGGATGCTATTTTTAAAAGAATACACTTTTTAAAAGCATATAATAAAATAAAGGAAGACTTATTATTTCAATACGTGTATTTAGATGAGACATGGGTATTTCAGAAAGGGACCAATATACCCAAAGGTCACTCATGGCAAAATGATAATAAAAATAGTGTTATGACAACAAAAGTTGATGGAAAACGTAAACAATGGAATAATAATTGATACTATTGATATTAGTTGGATTTATTAGTCATAACAATTATTAATAATTCATTGCAGATATATCAGGAAACAGGAATAGTTAATAAAACCTTCGGTTTGGATGAACTCGATCAGACACATTGAAGAAAAAATTGACAAATGATGGAATTGTGAATATATGTTAGATATATTGGAAACTAACAGCTTAGCTATTCATTTGAACGAAACTTTCTGAATATGCTATGATTCAAAGCTGCCAATTTCTAAAAAGAGTGAAAACAATTAAAGGTGAGTATATAATTAATATATGATAAATGTAGGAAATATTATTGTAGAGTATACAAGATATATGTGCACAGATATGTGTGTAATTGTTCAAAATATATATGAGCATTTGGTTAAAATGTATCAGGAGAGAATAGTAACTGTTTTGCAGATATGGAAAATGCATAAAGGAGATGGCAGTGATTAAATCTAGTTTCATCAAGAAAGATGTATACAAGTATTAACAGAACAAACTAAAGAAAAATACAGTGATATCAAAATGCTTTTACAAGGAGACACAGTACCGAAGGTCACAAAAGTATATTAATAAAATATAATACTTGGATATAAAATTGTTAATTAGATGGATTAGGCCTCCAGGCGATAAAACTACAAAGATGCCTAGATTTCTAACTTATAGGTGGTATGGAAAAGAGTTCAAGGTAACACAACCCTAACCTACAAACTATTATAACTGTGTACTTAACTGCAGGTTTAAGTCCTTAGATAAGCTATGCATTACATTTATTATAATGTTAAAATAAATTATATTTGATAACAGTATTTTTGTTTAATTATTTTATTTAGATTAGAATTTTGTTCTATATCAAAGCCAAACTGAACTAAAACAGAGAGTTGATACGACAACAACGCGACGTTTTGACGTCACAAATTTAGATGAAATATGTACAAAAAAACTTTGAATAGACTGTTTATATCGTGGCATATGTCGGTAACTTGCAATTCTGAGGAACTCAGAATAAAATATATCAGAGCATTATTAGCAGAGAATGGCCTATTTCACATAAAAATATCTAATTAGAATTAGTAAATGGAATTAATCCAGTATTTGATTATAACTAGTTGCATATTGGATGTTGACAATGTTCTACAATATAACTTTATAACAAAACTGCTTAATGGAGTTATGCTCGTTTCCATCAGAAACATTAAAATTACTATAACGATACTATAAATAAATATCTGATATTTGACGTAAGACCTTAAAATTTCTTTGAACCAGCACACCGCCACATTTTTCTTCGTTTACCTTCGCATGTGACATTATCCGTCGCCTTTATATTTTCTATAAATTTTATGGAATGACATAAATCAATAGCCTAAGTTTACTTTGTAGCTTTGAAAATTGAAGTTGTAACACAAAGTATTTTATTAGAAAATAAGTTAATTCAATAGAAATATGAACTAGGGAAACAAAAATGTGTTTATACACAGTATGTATACGCCCAAATATTGAAACGATTATGAGTGAATACAAAAAATACTTCTTAAAATTATCTTGTCTCAGAATATCTTTAAATTTAGAATGAAAGCTTTGATATATTATAGGTATTTAGGTTATTATATTATATAAATAATATTCGCTATTTTTGAAAACTTACCCAATTTAAAATTCGGTTAATTGCTAACTGTTAACTAGAGAATTTACCAGTATTATATATCATATCAGAGAATAAATTGAAGAGTTAGATTTTTTTATTTATATTATTTATTATTTAGTTTCAATTTCAACAGTTGTATATCTAAGATAATCAATCGGTATTAACTTCAGATAACAGCTGAGAATTGCAATACTTCTAATATTAAAATAGGTCTCCAATTGTCTCCTTACTTTTGATTTCCTGAGTGGCAGCCAGTATCTGAAGGGCTCAGTATAAGTAATCAGTCCTGTAGTATCTTGGTGTACTTACTATGGTTCTTGGGATTTTGTTTCGGAAAACTTTTGTATATATACATTGTTTTTCACGTCAACATCCTCTTAAATGAATTCCTTAGGTCCATAAGGTTTTTAACGCTTGCTCATATAATAGTAACTTATATTATTAACAGGTCAATTGAAAAGTCGCAGGCCTACCACAATAAAACCCGTTTTTTATGGCAAATTTATTTTTTTTATTCAACATAAATGCCTTCGAGGATAATACACTGATTATAGCAACCCTCCAACTATTTGATACCATTTTTGTAGTACGATTTGTCCTTTGCTTCAAAATAGGACTCAGTTTCGGCAATCACCTCTTCATTCGACGAACATTTCTTCCTAGCGAGCATTCCTTTGAGATCTGAAAACAGGAAATAGTCGCTGGGGTCAGATCTGGAGAATACGGTGGATGAGGAAACAATTCGAAGCTCTATTCACAGATTTTTGACACGGTGCATTGTCTTGGTGAAGCAGCACTTTCTATTTCTTCAAATGCGACCGTTTTTCGGCGATTTCATCCTTCAAACGGTTCAATAACGCTATGTAATAGTTGCTGTTGATGTTCCTTCCTTCTTCACGTTAGTTAATGAAAATTATTATATACGCATCCCAAAATACACGCCATAATCCTGCCAGCCGACTGTTGCGTTTTCCCACGCTTTGAAGCGGGTTCATCGTGTGCAGTCCACTCGGATAACTGTCGATTGGACTTCGGAATGAAATGATCATCCATTGTCACATATCGATGCAAAAACTCGGGTTTATTATGCTTGATCATCTTCAAACATTGCTCTCGTCGTTGTATTTGGTCAAAAGTGAGCTCGCGCAGCACCCACTTTGCACAGAGCTTTCTCATAACCAAATATTTATAAATAATATGATGTACACGTTCAGTTGATATCTTTAGAGTGTCTGCTATTTCATTCAATTTCAATTTACGGTCATTCAAAATCATTTTGTGGATTTTTTTAATGTTTTCATTGATAACAACCTCTTTTAGGCATCCACTGCGTTCACAGTCTTCGGTGCTCATTTCACCACGTCTAAACTTAGCATACCAATTCCTTGATGGTTGATTTTCCTAAGGCAATATCCGGAAATTCGGCATCAAGCCAAGTTTTTGCTTCAACTGTATTTCTTCCCTTTTATTCGCGAAATTCCTTTTTATTCAATTTTTTCACAGTAATAAAAGTTGCTTCACTCAAAATACTATAATTCACAAACTAATGATGCGACATCTGTCAAATTTATACACGCAACTTTTAAGGGTTAGGGTTAACTAAAAAATATATGGATTTAATTCTAGTAGCGCCATCTATGTGCCAAGCCGGAGACTTTTTAATTGAACTGTTACTTATTAACCTTCTACTGATCATTATGATTACCTTCGAAATAAGCAATGTATCTTCCTATATATCAACTACAGACCTTTTCTTTTCTATTTAATATATTCCTTTCATGTTGTTTTTCATCAGGCACCAGACCGAGAACCTTGAATTGCTGCTATTATTTATTGTTATTGGTTGAACCATCATCAAAGACATTCGGTCTTGCACAACCTTGTCACATTTTACACTCTCGTCTATCGCCTTTGGAATCGCGATTGGAAACAATCACAAATATATATTTACAACCGTGCTCCATTAAGATCCGAACACAAAACTCTATCAAAAACTATTCTTGTCGCTTTAACCACCCCGGCTACCAAACAGGGTAGTAGACATATAAAAATATTCAAACTATGAAACATCATGGTTTATACAGTAAGAATTTTGGGATATTTTGAGCAAAGTGGGGATGGAGCGCAATAAAATCTATATACAGATCTAATACGACTTAATAATAGCAACGGTGACTAATAAAACAGAACAATCCAACAATCGAAGCAGATAAAACCGTTATTTCATATTGGAGCGATAAAAAGATTGGTTCACACATCGTATATTTGAACGGCCTGAAGAAAGGCTATATAATTTTATTGAAAGATTCTCTAAATGGAAATAGTATTGTCGGGACGTGTCGCCAAGACAATAAAATGTCCAATTAGTGGTTTACTCATCATTAAAACAAACTAACACTGCAGCTAGATCAATTCATAACTGCATCATTCACAACTAGACCACATATTTCACATGAAGAAAACCGGAAGTATCTAATAAAATTGGAAATATTTCATTATTTTGATTATCATTTGATATTTGGTGCAATAATTAATCTAAATATCGGCAGCTGCCAATAATCATTTACATATTGCTTAAATTATCCCAAATAGAAGTGCTGATAACATAAAATAAAAATAATTAAAATAAAATAATAAATAATAAATAATGGAAAATAAAATAAGATGTAAAATTTTGTCACATTTCTCCCGGTTACCATATCTGTTAAACATCGTAAAAAATGCTCATAAGAAAACAGTAACTAAATGTCAGTCCTCTAAATTAATATCTAGTTGTTATTTTTAATGAAGAAGGATATCTGTAAACAACATCAAATAGCTACATTAACTCTACCAAACATTATTGAGACACCCTCGTATTACTACAAGATATTACAAAAATATATTTCGAGTCGTTAAGCTCTATTTCACTTTTCGGCATCTGTTTGTCTTGTGTTTAATGTTTTAATTCTCAATGATTCATACACCATTACACCCAAAAGTCACCAAAGTAATTACCTTATTTTTGTTAATATTAAATACGAACCCAACTATTTGTCTTCGTCAGACGCAACACAATGTTTATTTTTCTCTAAAATAATTTACAAGCGAAAGAAAATATTATTTTTGCTTGCATTATCGTAGATGCACGTTTTGTTTGTATAACAGAGCAGCAGTAGCGTAGAACTCTCGTTAAGTTTGACTTATGATTGTTTAGTTCTGTGCCATGTTCGATTTGCGGCAATTTATGGCCGCGTTTGTATAATTTCAGTCTTGAAAAGCCAGGGCATAAATTGTGCACCATGAACTTATTGATTTGTTGTTTATTTGATGATTTGTTTTAGAAATCATCTAGTTGTAGGCGAATTTAACATTATATTTCCGTATTTTGAACATTTGCTCGGTTGGTTTCAAAGTATTATTTTAGCATAATATAATATACTGTAATGTACAACTAAAAATATCTATACAAGGCAATTCAAATGTAATTAATATATTACATTTAAGAGTTAATTTTTGTAACCATCTTCTCCGAAGACAATTACATTTGAAGTAGAAATGCTCTTAAAATAACATAGTTTACGATGGGAGCTGATTGCATATTCAGCACTGCACCCTACACGAAATCTAAAAAGATAATGCTTCTTAAACAAAAAATTGTAATTGTTTGTACAAATGTTTTGGTCTATACTCTTTATATAGTTTAAATTTAATTACGTTGTATTAGTGTTAAAATTAACATTCAAAATATGTTTTGCTGTTACTGCCAAGAAATAAAGCAAAAATAATGCAAACAAAACTTGACGCATTTCTAATATATCATCATGATGTTGCAAGAATCCATGATTGCGCTATAATACAGCTATATAGATAGATATTTCTCTAATTCAATTACAATTCCAGTTTCTATTCATTTGAATGTCCTCTATACAAATATAGAATCTTGATCGTCATTTGTTGTTTAGGTTATTTAATGCCACGCCATTAATAATGTCCCAGAAAGCTTAAGATAAATCGGCTTTACCAAAAATACATGCATTAATGGTAATGGATCACCTAAGAGTGGTCGAGATATAGTGGAAGTCTTCAAGTGAAGTTAGCGATGTTAATATGAAAGAAAAAAGAAGATTCAGTGTTGGTCTCTGATCTTCCTGAATTTTTGTATGTTATTCGCCCATTTATTCAAAGTGTAAACAAAAAAAATCAGTGATGTTAAAAATGGAAAAGGCAGCTGAAGATCATCGAATGCTATGTGCTTATGGCACATGTCTTACGATTTTGGCACCGAAGACAAAGGGCGTTCCGGGCATCCAAAAAAATTTGAAGATGAGAATTTGAACAAATTACTAAATGATCCGAGTAAAATGCAGGAAGAATATATAAAATTTTTGGGAGTAACACAAGAACGATTTCAAAACTTATTTTCCACCGTATTGTTAAAAGTGGATCCCTTAAGATAATTAATCCAAAGCGAAAGAAGTCATGTCGACCACATCATATTGCCGCAACGTCAAAGACAAAATCGAATATCCATGGCTCCAAGCTCTATATTGGGTGGGATGAGCTTCATGTGATATACCGTGAGCTGTTAAAGGCTAATAAAATCATCTGTGGGGATCCAGTTCAATTGGGCAAGCTGTAGTGCTCGTTTCACTAATATCATGTACTTAAAGAGTAAAAAATTAAAATAAAGCTGTTCCAAACAAGACATCTTTTCCAGGCTTTTCCAGTAGTTTACATACATTTTTATATTCGAGATCATCCATAGTAATCAGAAATACAAATTGCAATAATTTGGACATCTTGGTTAATTGTCACGTAATGGTAAAATGGTAAAATCTCACGCCGGGACTGACAATTTTGTGAGATGAAGTTGAACTATTGATATAATTGAATATTGATATAATTGAATAAAAGGAGCAATCACTAATTCTTGAAAGATTTAATTAGAAAGATAGAAAATAATGAATGAATGAAAAACTAGATTTGAGATAATAATTTCTAATCATTAATAAGGGCAAAATGATAAATAATATGCATAACATACAGCATTAGTTTACGACGACCAAAAAGTCCATATTTATGTCAATATATTTCACAGTAAGTGATACTGTGCAATCATATTGAACGTTTTTAAATCTATAGAATCTTACATATTGAAATAATCGAAGCCTTCGATACTGATTCAGTCTATTAACAGCGTTGGTAGGAAAGTAAATATAATGCAATATATTATATCTATTCAACGTGTTTGAGCAATAAATTTTTCTTACTTGGGCAATATACCATTTGTTATATTACTTATTATAATATTTTACCATTCTAGTTAAAAGCATGATTTTACGCTAATTTCCTTTTCAGAAATTTTGTAAATTTTAAAGACCTTCCTTCCGCCGCTTTGGATTTCATCGCCGCATTTCGCTATCGTTTTCGGGCCATTGAAAGCCTTTTCCTTTTAATAAGGTTCCTTTTCATAAAAAATTCTGCTTACTTAACGAAGCCTTTGATCAAGTAGAAATCTCCTTACCTGAAAAAGAAAGAAAAAATAATTAAAGCTTTCTGCCTAATTGCCACACTGACAAGGAAATTTATGAAATTAAGAAGAAAATATTAAAACGGAATTTAATATTCTAATTAGATAAATTGATCTATATTTTACGTGCTGTAATTTTCATTTATTAGGAATCAGTCGACTGGATTAAATCCTCATGTTTAATTATTGTATTGTAAAAATTGTCCGCAGTTCTAAAGGGAAATATTATATTAACTGGCAAATGATTATTGGTCCAAGATAATGAAACTGTCTTTGTGGTCCTATAAATATTAACATTCTAAGTCAAGCTAAAAACTGTTAAAACTTATATATTGTTATACATACACACATACACATTTTATGTTTATCAAAATGATCTATTTTATACTCTATTGTATTGATGTATTGTAAAAAACCATCGCTTACTTATTAAACTATAGTAAATGAGAAACATTAATGAGTACTAATCATTTTATGGGCATAAACTTTATAACAACTATTACATCGCAATTAAAAGGGAATATTCATAATACAAGGGTCTGTGTCAGCTGGATTAAATCATGACGTTTAATTAAAGTATTTTCCCCAAGACATGATCATTGTTAGATTTCTGTGATAAGCGAATAGTTCTTCCATTTTAATTTTGATATCATATTTAGATAAATAATTTTGATTTGATATTAAAATTACTCCGGATAGGATGAAAAACTTAACTAACCCAATTTTAAGAATATCTGTTATCTGATCTAAATATGAATTTTAGTAAATTTACATTTAGATAAGTATAGTTTTTTATGTGTAATGTATAAGTATAATCTTCAATGCTCATTTTCTATATATCTCAAAATGTATTAGATATATTGATGTAGATAATCAAATAAAATGTAGTATGTAATAATAAAACGACACAAAAAGTTAAGTAACTCAACTTTACAGTTAAATGACAATAATATGAACTTTCGTTTTTGGGGTGTGGCAATTCAGCCGATCTATCTGACCTCTGCTGATTTTCGAAAGATTAATTAGAAAAACTGTCTGTTATATGGGAGGTCCTCCCAGATCAGAGATCAGAGAGATCATATATGGGGACTCTATTTCATTAGTAATAGTTTTAATTATCGGTTTGGAAATTTCTATTAATAGTCTTTTAGAACTTGCTATAGACTAACTAAAATTAGTTCAACTGTAAAAAACTGAAAAAGCACTATCCGATTTGATGTTTATAGTGGTTATACATAAGAGCCAAGATATAAATTTATGTTATATAGCGCGGCTGATACGGGATATATTTATTTAAAAAATAGCTTATTTATCTACTAAGTGAGATGTGATGGGTGAAGGGTTCTGAATTAGGGGTTTTGTTTATATTAAAACAAAACTGGGTCGCCGGCTTCATTTGTACAGTTGTCCCAGCAAATAGCCTTACTATCTTAAAATATTAATAAAATAAAACTTATTTCCATAAAAATTATAAGTTCAATTTTAAATTAAAGGAATTTAATTAAATGAATGAATGAATTGCACGCAGCATTGGTAATCGTTCCGTAGTTACTGTAAGCATTCCTTGATATAATTTATTGAAATTTGAGTACAAATTTCGCGGTCTAGGCTGTAAGGCCACCGAAGATGAATTGAAAGTACTGCGAATTAATCTAGTCTACAGCAACTTGAATGTTGCAGTTCAGGATATAAAACCACTAGCGGTCAATCGCAATAGCTCAGTTACCTAGCCATAGACCAATGGAATTTAAGGATCAGATCTTCGTAAATCATTGTCGATCAATTAGAAATCTGAATAAAAACAGTACATATTAAAATTAAAGTTTTTGCTAGGAACCCTACAGGTTTCATAACCTATTTATATAATTTATATATCTTCCTTAATAATTCTATCACATTCCTGGAACGATTTTCAAGTAGTAACAAATGTTAATATTATAAGCTTTTATCTAGATTAAAGTACGGTAAAACTGACCCCATTGTTAGTGGCTGAGGATCAATCAAGTCGCCACTTCTTATTCTTGAAATAAACAAAAAGCTGCAAGAATAAATTTTATTTGGGTGCCAACAAATAATAATTATTGTATAGATCAAATTAAATTAAATAAATAATTAAATCAAATTAATATAAAAAATATTCCTAGATGTCTTAGCAGAAAGGACTTAGATGATGCAAAAATGTTATCCTATGTATAATAAAAATGTTAATCATACACCTGTAATACTGTATCTATCATAAAAAAGATGCCTATTCAATACGCCTATAAGAATAACAAGAATCAGACAAAATATCAGGACATGATCAACAAAATAGATAGACCAAAAAATAAACAGTGAAATAACATTAAAAAAATTTTAATTCTGATTTATACTGACCAAAAAAATATTTTACAATAGGCTGTATATGTTGACTACATGAAACTATATCGCCGCCGAAAAATTATAAAATATTTATTAATATCATTTAAATATGATAATGATAATATAAATAATGAAAATAATGTTGCGATCGAAGACCATGAACTATAAAATTGGAGTAAACTTGACATTAGCATGATAACTAGATCTAGGCAGGAGATTTTAACCAAGTCAGCAACAAACATAAAACTGAACGACTTAATGAGAAAAAACCTAAATAACTGACATCCGTTTACAGATGTTTGAAAATGTTTATAATTACACACCCATAATCATTTAAAGAGCATTTCATATACGTCTAAAAGCAGAACATATAATAATAACTATTTTACGATAATATATTTAGGCGGCAAGTCAAAACTAAAATGCCACCATGATCTTCTCAAAAATAAATGATGTTTTTCAATTAGCCAAAAAATCCTAAGCGACAGAAAACTCGGATAAACTTCCACATAATTGATGTTCTCGTCGTTACGAGTCAAAATCGTCTCACCCGTCAACACAAGATTATATCCGTTCTTTTGAAGTTCTAGCGAAAATTCTAAATATAAACTTCCGGTACAACGAGGCGCCTCCTGTTAAAATAGCCCGACAATTAATTTAGACAATGATTACAGGGCATCATTTACGTTAACGTTAATTATTATAACATACTGAGAATATATACGAAAACAATTGTTGATTTAATATTGGATATGAGCTCAGTATATAGTGGACTAAAATATTTGCATATATCTGAATATACCGGAGAAATTTATTTTTGCTGGGCATTTATTACATTTTATAATTAATTTTCTTAAATTATAACTTTTATATGCTTTTCCTGTTACAATTGCTTGCAATACTGAAGGAAAATATATTTTATGACAAAGAAACATACATCAAAAGGAAATATTGATAATTTAAAGGTTACACTATATATTTAATGATCTTAGCTCATTAAGAGCATATTACGTCACGAGATGTTGGCCTAATAACCTCATGAAAATATTACAAATAACCTCAAAGATTTAAAACACTATGTTTTGAAAACATTAAAAACACTATGTTTATTCACGAACAGTTACATATATAAAATGGACATGCTGTACAAAAAAATAGATCGACCCCAGCCAGCGTATTAACCTGACATCGTTCTTCTTGAATGTCGTTTGTCTAAGTTAATAGAGAATGACCTACATATATATTATAAAAGATAAAAAAAATTAACTAAAAATAGAATCCATAATTTTCAAAATATTGTAGATATATTTACCGAATTCAGGTTATTTTGGTTTAGAAATTATTTAGAAATAAATTCCATCTTACAAATATACACTATATTTCTCTCACAGTGAGTATATAAGTTTCTTGTCATATATATCTACTATCCTATATCCTTGATAATGCGTGATAGCTTAAGGCATAACACCCTATTAATAATGAGCCATCATCATCCAAGAAGATTGCCAACTAATTATACATCCATAGCTCTCCCACTTAGTATACAATATTCCTTGTATTGGGAATAATTAACATATTTATTGGACAAACATATATATTCTATGCATAAATAACTTCTATAATAGATTTAAATTATGACAGAATAATAAATTTACCCAAAGAAATACTATAAAAATACCTTAATAAAATAGGTATTGAATTATATATTATATATTTTAATTATTTATTAACTTTTCCGAACCAAATAAGTATAAAAACTTGAAGCCGTAGAAACTAATTGAACAGCACAAATAATATATTTGATTAATATATGACATTTATTATCGTAAATCGATTCTAGAATATTACGTCAAGCTAAATTTTATATAATAACCTTAAAGTTTAAATAACTAATCATTATATAAATATATATAAATATCTTTAGTATTTCGAATTAAGTCAAACACATAACACAACTTGTCAGTTGATTATAGTTACTCACAGCTTTTCCCAAATATTTATCAAAATTAAAGAAAATAGGCTGTTCACTTTTGAATTAATTTAATTAACTGTAAGAAAGAAGGAACGAAGGCAGGTTTATATTGAATCGACTACCGTTCACATTGTTTAGTAAATTCAACAAAATCGCAACCGTAAGGTTTTCCAGCTTTGACATACACCTGTAGTGTGTGGGTTCCTGACACAAGCATCGTAATTCTAGTTGTAAGATCACCAGAGTAAGACAGACTGAAATTGCTATCTGCAAAATAGTCTTCTCGAATTTGGAAGCTACTGAATACTAAAACTTGATAAACCATTCCATACCGGCATATCATGAACATTTTGGAAAAATTATACAATTCGTACAATTATCAAACAATTTTACTATCACTGGAAGTTGTCCAGAAGAGAACATCCATTGGTCGTTTCTTCAAGAGTCATGTGATCGGAAAAATGGTGTGTTTATATGTGTAATATATGACGAATAAAGTGATAAGAGTTAGGTTAAAAGGGTTTCATTTAACGTAGCATAAAATTAGTAGTATTATCTGTCTAACATTTATGGCTTAATATGGACATTAAGATTTTTAATAAATTGTTACACTAATAATAAAATATCAAAAAATACGATCCAATAGTTGATCCTGCATAGAAACGTAATTGTTTCTAGTAAGTCTTCTAAGACTATGCAATTTACTAGTTAAAGTGAGATCTAAGGAGACTATTCCTATTTAACAACTAAATAATCTTGTAACTGTTGATTTGAAAAATGTGATATTTCGAGAGTATAGTAAAAATAATATAATAGAATCGAAGGGTTACTAATGGTGGAAAGTGCTTTTAAAGGTGATTATTAGATGTATTTAATCGGTCATTCCCAACCACAACGACACAATCCTTTGTAAAATTCTTATCATAAACTACTGATTATAGTTGGTGTTCCGCCAAATTTTGAAATTATTTAAAAGTGCTTATAATATTTGAAACTTCGAAAGTAATCTCCCAGAATGAAATTAGGAATACCGAAAAAATATCCATTAATTGATATTTTTTCAAAAACAAAATGGATCATATAAATATATAGATATTTTTCTCGGCGGCCGACACCCCCACAGTGAATGATGAAATGTTTTGCGAATTAATTTTCTGGTAATTGATTGGTAAAATGAAAACTCTTGATTGAATACATACCCATGTTAATTGAAATAGATTGTAGAGGTGCAATAAAAAGGAAATTAAGCTTGACTAATGAGAGATGAGAGATATCAGAAAATATACAAGTGTTTTACAATTTTTATTACAATTCTAACCCAATATGTTGAGGTACTTTTTAATGAATACTAAAATTTATAGTAGTAAATACGCATTCAGAAATTACAACCATTAAACCAGCAGTAATGAGCTCTTATATCGAAGAAAACTGATCACTAAAACATAATTTACGGTTATATACTGTTACAGTATCTAATAATCATAAATCAGCTGAAGAAAACACCAACGTATTGCATAAACAAATTTTTGTCCATCTTTTTTTTTTGTCCAGAAAAGTAATATTTTCTCAGGAGACAAATCCCTTCTCCCCCGTCCACCCACCCGACGGTTTCGTCCCACGTGCCCCCCTGCCGTTATTTCGTAACCAAACAAACTCGAAATGGGCTAATAAACCGACCCATTACCGAATCGATTCGAAAACCGCCTTAACGATTTCGGATTTTTCTCGGAAGTGCCGATAACCCCGCCAGGACCGCACTACGCCATACAGATCCGTACCGTAGTGATGGCCAACCGTCAATAATATAAAAAAAGCCATAAAGTGCAGCTGGCGCCTCTCAGTCCGTAATAGACATTATGTCCTTTTAGAGATACCATGGTGAAACTAGAAGTGTATAGCATAGGGAAATACGTGTTTAAAGTACAGTATTTCAGTGATTATCTTTGGCATTTATTTCCTGAGATGGATTGACGTTTAACGTTTATGTTGCATCCTTCTATTCGATATCTTCAGGGAATATTAAATAAATTTATTTTATGATTGCGCTTACTTGCTATTTATCTATTTCAACGTAATGATAGCCATACAGTTTTGCCGGAAAGGAACTATTCAATGTTAATTTGAAAAGATAGATATACAGTTAAAGTTATAAAAAAATTGTTCCTAACTCCTAATTAAGAGATTATTTTGTCCTCATTTGAATTGTAATATATATATATATATATATATATATATATATATATATATATATATATATATTTACACATAACAAAACATGATATAAATTGTGTTAATTTTATTAAAATAGCTATTTGTTATTGTTAGAAAATTTATTATATATCTAATTATCAATGCATTTATTTGTTCATAAGGAAAGGCTCTCAACTCAAGATAGTCACAACCAAGAGCTTATGCAGTTATATATAGTTATATTAGCAAAAAATAATTAGTAAGTAAAGACCAACGAAACTTCCTAAATAAGCACATAGTTATAAGTATTTATCTGCAACAAGTAACAACGCAGTAATAATATATATACAGGTGAGAATGGACGTTTTTACATCTGCCGGCACCGGCACGGCACCGACGCGGCAGCCGCACGGCACCGACGCGGCAGCCGCACGGCACCGGCACGGTATTTTGTTTTTATCATTTTCATTAGTATTGTCCCATATAGAAGACTTTGACTCTACTAATTCAATTAGTGTTACAATATCGTATTTAAAGCTAGATATTTTCCTCTTTTAACCTTAAAAATATCTCTGTACACTATAAAAATCGGCGTCGACACGAGTGGACCGATTGCTTCCCGCCGACATGCCGTTGCCGGCAACGACACGATACCGACGTATCGGCGAGTGTGAAAGGGTTCCATTTGTTTACGTGCGATGACGCATCCAGCGATATCGGTATATTGTCGGTGCCAGCAGATGTGAAAACGCCCAATGGATTGAAAAGCGAGTCCTATATTTTTGGCATTGGACTAAACCTGTTATTCGCCATATTTTAACATAACTCATGATTAATTTCTATGCTATGCTCACAATTGAATATATATATATTCAATACTTCACAGACATTCTTCATATTATATATTGAAATTGCCACTTAGTACAATAAATCCTCTCGAATTCCCGTATAGTGTTTTGCAAACAACAAGCACTTATAAATATAAATGTTCCCATTTTATAAAATATATTTTAGCACATATTCTTCAATGCATTTGTTGGTACCTGTCATTTCATAAGGCATTCAGGAATGATCCTGAATATGTAATTTGGAACATTTATAGTCTTGGTCGGTCTGAGAAAATAAAACCACACTTGTATACTGACCACAAAAAAGAGGGAACAGTGCTCTCAATAAGCCATAATCCTTCGCAATGGCTTGCTGTATGTGATCTGTTCATTTTAGACCGCAATTGAATGGGAACTTTTTTAACTAATACATTATTTTCAGGGTTAAATAATACCAGGACTAATGCAGAACCCAGTTAAACAGCAGAGTGGATAAATATCTTTGCCGGAAAAGAATCACTCACTCTGACTTGAATGTATCATGTTTGCAAGATTACTCTGAATACGCTAAACTTGTATACCTTGAAAATTGCCTTCATGCCTTCGCCATCATGCCACACATTATCAAAGATGCCTATAATTATAATTTATATATTAAAACATAACATTTATTTCAAATGATTCATTTAAACCACACAAAATAAAATAGTTAAAACTAACATTGTTCTTTAATGTCGCTTTCCTAAAAGAGTTTTTAGGAAATTAAATGCCAATAAGAAACTCACAGTGTACTTTAATCTGCTGAAAGCAGTATAAAAAATAGATTGAAACCATAAAATAGCGTTCAATGTAATTCGCTTTATATATATTACCCAAAAAACAGCGACAGCTATAATTTATGAAAGAGTAAACGTTTCAATAAGATAAAACCGAATCTTCTTAGAGTTATACACGTATTAGCTTATACATTACGCGTTAAAAATGATATACATAACAGCTATTTATTCATCTAAGATTTTCCTTCGCAATATATTAATATTTTTTAACTTTTGTATATTCCACTTTCCTGTAAAGTGGATTTTAATCCCAGAAATAATATAATATAATTGTACAGACGTAGTCAAAACTCATTTGAGGATATTTTACGATGTAAACTTTAATATATTAAGGTCCTAGAAAGTGAGTATAAATTTTAGATAATATTTTGTTGTCATTTTTATTTTTTATTTAAATTATTGTTATTATTATTATTATTATCAAATATAATTATGAAATTAGTTATGTATAATTAAAAGTAATATACCCTAATATTTCGATTACATATTACGAAATTCCCAGACCTGCTGGACTTCTACATTACAAAAGGCATCTCATTAAATCAAATTACAGAAAGCTTGCGCGATCTAACATCTGGTCACACTCCAGTATTGTTAACACTGGGCGCGACAATCCTAAGAAAAGCAAAAAAGCCTAATCTTACCAACAAATATACTGACTGGGACAAATTCAGATTAATACTGCAGGAACAAATCAGTTTAAAAGTAAGACTGAAAACTATAGATGATCTTGAGCAACAAACCAAACATATAAGTGAACAAATTCGGTCAGCTGCAAAAGATGCTACCCCAATAGCAAGAGAGAAATCAGAATATGAAGTACTTTACCCCCTCGAAATTAGAGAAATAATAAAAGAAAGGCGAAAAGCTAGAAGAGTATGGCACAGGACCAGAAATGCTGCTGACAAAACTACGTTTAATAGAATTAGTAATCAGACGAATTAAAAGATCAAAGAATATAAACAGAATTGCTTTCAAAAGTATTTAAGTGAGTTAAGCCCACCAGCAGACAAAGATTATTCGCTATGGAAAGCAACTCGAAGATTTAACAGACCAATTATTCGAGTACCGCCAGTTAAAAATGATCGAAATGAATGGGTTCGACGCGACAATGAAAAAGCTGAATTGTTCGCACAATACTTAGCAAACATTTTTCGGCCTAATGATATAGAATCTACCATAGATACATCTCCTATTTATCAACCCGATGTTGATCTAAATCTAATTTCTCCACTGGAAGTTGCCACTGAAATTGATAACCTCAATCTTAAAAAGGCACCTGGTATAGATGACATTTCACCAGGATTATTGAAAGAACTGCCACGAAAAGCAATCATCATGTTGACATATATATTTAATACCTGTTTAAGGCTGAAGCATGTCTCGGAATGCTTTAAAGTTGCACAAATATTTATGCTCAAAAACCCTGACAAACCTGCAGAACAAGTCGAATCTTACAGGTATTTCGCTACTACCTGCAATATCAAAGCTATTTCAGAAGCTGATATATAAACGTGTTAAACATTTGGTAACAATACCAGATTTCCAGTTTGGTTTTCGAAATCATCATTCAACTATCGATCAAGTGCACAGAGTAACTGCGGCTATTGAAAGAGCGTTTGAAGAAAAGAAATACTGCCCTGCAATATTCCTGGATGTCTCACAAGCTTTTGATCGGGTTTGGCCTTTGGGATTAATCTGTAAGATAAGCAAATTGTTACCGCGTAACTATTGTCAATTGCTGGAGTCATATTTATTCGGAAGAAAATTTAGAGTATCGCACGAAAAGGCGTTCTCGACATTTAAAAATATCTCGGCTGGAGTTCCACAAGGTAGCGTCTTAGGACCTCTCCTGTATCTGCTCTACACTGCTGACATTCCAACAACAAAAGAAACACTTCTTGGAACCTTTGCTGATGACACAGTTATTATGGCAAAAGATATATCTTTGCCTAGGGCAATAGAAAAAGTGCAAGTGGCAGTCAACAAAATCTACAAATGGGCAAAAGATTGGAAAATTCAACTTAATAGCTCCAAATCTGTCCACGTTAATTTTGCATTAAGACGAAATAATAAAAACTTAATTATATCAGATAATTCATATTCAAATTAATAAGCAGAATCAGCAAAATACCTTGGAATCCATCTTGACGGTAGATTAAATTGGAAGCATCACGTTAGACAAAAAGCAAAAGACATTAGAACCAAAATAAAACAACTATACTGGTTAGTCGGAAAATACTCTCAATTTGATCTAAAATCAAAGAGGTTGATCTATAATACAATTATAAAGCCAATTTGGACCTATGGGGTGCAAATATGGGGTTGCACTAAAAATTCAAATCAGCTAGTCATACAGCGCTGTTAAAACAAGATTCTTCGATTGATACCAATGCCTATCGCTATGTAACCAATGAAGAACTGCACGATGACCTGAAAATCAAATGGATTTGCGAAGTTGTGCAGGATTTCGCCTTGAAACACGAAAGAAGATTACTAAATCATTCTAACGTGGAAGCAATACAACTGCTGGACAGCGCACAGGATGTCAGGAGATTGAAACGAACAAAACCATACGAACTTGTGTGAACATTTAGTGTGTATTATTAGTGTAAACTATAGCTATAAGTTAATAATTAATAAATAATTATAATTTTATAATTGAGGAATACATACTGATGTATTTTCTCGCACTCGTCTTGCTTGTTAATTAATCCAAGCACATAGGAAAAGTAGTAATAAATTAATTATAATAATAATAATTAAGATTGTCCTAAGCGTATCTAATAAAGATGTTATAAAAAAAATAATACGAAATCTTCCGATTAGTAAATTAAACAATTTTGAAAATGTAACTTTTTAAAAATATATATAACAACTACATTCGGAAGTTAAAGTAAGACAGAGTTAATCCATGTTTTCTTTTTAATCTTCTTTTTTAATCTGTTAGTGAAAAACTACTGGTTTCTTATGTAAACCAACATAGTTATAACAATCTGAGTTTGTTTCTTTTCCAATTTAGAAATAGTTCACGAACAGAATTCCTCTTGTATACTAAAAGAATAAGGAATATCGTCTTGATTTTTGGAACTTGTTATGGCGATAATATCATACATATTAATAAATCGACATACAAAGTAAAACCTTCAATACATTTTTTAAAGTCATTTTTCTAAAAGTCATATTCAAATTAGTTTTTAGCAAAGGTTTTTTGAAATCAGCAAAACTATTAACACTGAATAATAACAAAGTAATAAAAAATAGTATCCACACATCAAATCTTAAAATGTATACCATCAACAAGTTTCAATTTCTATCAAGGTTTTAGAGTCGGCGTTAGGATAGGATTTTTTCTCGAATAATAACACTAAATAATATGTAAAAATAATAAAAATTAAAACAAGGACAAAATAAGGAAAAATAATTTAAAACGATAGCGTTATCATATGGTATATGTTCTTCAATTAAACGAAGTTAAAGAAGCTGAAGCTGGATACCACGAGGTGGTGTATTGGAGCCAACTCTGCATGTAAATATTACAGGACAGATTACTGACATGGAGACCTTCAGACAACGGTAAATAAAGAGAATCGTAAGGAAACATGAGAAAAGAATCCATTATCTTGTTATATAGAAGTATTGCAACTCTTGAATAACACCAGAACAGAACGCAGGCTCAAAAGTATTAAACCATTTGATATTATATAATTTAGTATAGTGAGATGCATTTAATAGAAAAAAACAGTACCGTAATCTGTAACAGACTAGTAACAATAGAATAAACAATGTAAAAAAATTTACGAAAAATCACTTATAAATAAATATAAGTAAGCGTAAACATAAGTAAAATTCTTTGAAATATCGTCTGTTTTATCCGCAATATCGATACCATATTGTTTACCAAACGCCCGGCATTCAACCGTTTTCCGCTTATTGTTCGAAGAACAAAAATAAACTCCGGACACTCTAAATAGGTTGACACTGACAATTTATCGAAATAATTTGCATATTCGCTGTGTGTCAGCTCATAAATATTTATTTCCGTTGATCGTACCGGAGGTCATGGTTTCTCGTTGGATATTGTCGAAACGCGCGCCAACCGATCTTTTCTGCACCCGCTTTATTTACAACATTCCATCGCGCGGCAGATCAAAAGAATTTCCGGACAAATCACCTCTAATACAACCAAATCCGCTTTTATGACAGTTCGAAGCGTTATTAAATACGTATTACACCGAGAGGAACTTACGGTATGGCGCCACAAGTATTTTTATTCCAACAGTTCACAGTAACGGTTTATTATATGTATATTTAATGTATATATCAACAATATTAGCGTATTTCGACATATCCTTAGTAAAAAAATGATAAGATATATTTCAGGACATGTATTTAATTTGCTTTTACATTATATTCTTCTCAGAACATCAGTTAATATTTACATTACAATAAATATACTTTGTAAATAGATGCTTCGCACCAATTTATTTATTTAAATGTTAATAAAATATCTGACAATATTTCAAAACTATTTTTTTGAAACTATTAAAAAATATAAAATATAATTTGGAATAGATTTTTTACGTATACATGGTTTTAAACCTTAGCGACCGAAAGCTGTTTATACAGTGAAATGGGGAGCTTAATTTGTCTACCCTGAGTGAGAAATCGGAATGGATAGTTTTTTCTTTCCAATGTGGAGTAGAGCCGGCTTCAAACTGTACTTAGAACAATCTATGAGCAAACGACATTAATTTCGATCATATGTTGTATTTGATATCATTGCAGAAAGACATTTTCTTTTTTGAGGAACAGTAAAATCGTGTCATTTTCGTGAAAATCACTATTTTCGTATATATTGATTTATATTTTAGAGTCAAAATGTTTCCATTCCAATTTTTTCTTTCGATAAATTAAAATAGCGAACCAGTCACTCAGCTCACTTTGCGAAACAAAGTATTTAAAGAACAAAATTCTGATGAAGAAATTCTTAAGGCATTTTTTTCTACTTGTACCTGGACAAATTGACAATGGATTACCGTGGAACTGGCTTCAACACTGATTATACGCCAGGATATTTATACTGTGCTATTTTATTGCATTTACATCGAAGACATTCATCGAGCAAAAGTAACAATCATCGGCATGATTTTTCTTTTTTCTCCATAATATTGGCACAGAAAATAGAAAGTATAACCAAGTGACCACGTGACCAAGCTGTACTTTCTTCTGCACGTGCTACAATTCGGTATACATGGCTTATCGGTTACTATAGCAAAACCAAAGTTCTGTAAATACGCATCTTTAAGTGTATTTGTCATGATTCACGATTACCCAACGTATAGCATCCATACAGAAATAAAATCACTATGAATCGACTTTGTAGCATTATCTCTACATTTTCACCCGTTCCAAATCACAATTACAGCACAAAAACAACCACTATGCGCAAACTCAAAAATTAGAACCACTCTTGACACACGAATAGAAAACCTGATCTCAAAACATCAAATAACGCTAAGAATCATTCTCGCCTACTCCAGTCCAAAAATTGACCATAAAGTTCACAAACCACAATCGATAACAATCAAAATATCTGGATCATTGTAATAAATATATGATATAACTAGCTAGAATTAATATATTATTTCGATTATGAAATTTATAATTAAACAATACTAGTTAAGAGTACTGAAGAAACAATGTTAGTTTGCTATTTTAACACTAAAACTCTAATCCGACATTATGTGTAGTAATAAAAAATAGTGTCCATACATCAGATCTTAAAATATATACCATCAACAAGTTTCAATTTCTATCAAGGGTTTGGGGTTGGGCTTAGGTTAAGATTTTTTTCGAATCTAATAGTATAATATACGTTTCAAGTATAAATATTATTCTACAAATTCGAATACAAGTTAATCGGAACTAAACTTTACTACAAAAAGCTTTTAGAAATTTCCCTCATTTTGCTCAACCAGCTAGGAGTACACCAGGCGCAACAACTGCTATATCGATATCGTTACAACTTTGTAATTATTATATTTATTTCATAAAATAAATATTAATTAATAGATTAATACTTGATAGAAGTTTTTTTAACTAACAAAACTATACGTATATTAAATATTTACAGATCATAGCTAATTACAGCGGTCCAACATTTTTTAAAAATATTACTAATTAATAAACAAATACCAAATAAATTCCCAGTCTCCCGCAGCAAAAAACTCTTTAGGCAGACAGAAGTCGAAATAATAGATTTTATATCTTTTCTACACTATTTCCCTATATTTTTATTTCATAGTGACAAGATTCATTGGATTATTTATGTTATGTGCAAACGCGTTAGGTCTTAATTAAATCTTGGAAAACATCTCCATCTATCAAAAAGTCAGTGACTCTTCTTGGTAATAATGAGAAAACAGGCCAAAACGTTTAAAATTCTTCGAAAACTGAGATTATTTTCAACTCAAACGTGGGGCTGTTATACTTTCACATTATGAAAGTATTCAGATTTGTTTGTTTCATCAGGTTAGTTTATTCTTTAAAGTGTATTTGAATGTCTAGATGGAAAACGACATAATTAGGTATAAATCCTGTAATTTATAATAGATTATGAACAATGTGTATTTTTAACACAACAAAGTATAATTCGATACAGAATGTTACAATAACTAAAATTATTGCCCAAATGTAATGGCCATGAAAAAAAAAACTTTTATCACAGAGATATACAAAAAACAGTAGAAATGAGAGATGTACTATTACCAGTGACATAATAAATCACCGCTACTAGCAATGATCCAATAGCTAGCTTACTAATTACTAACGGCAATACACTTTAGAAGTACAATTATTTATTACAATGTGAAAATTAATATTAGTTATTTACTATATAGTTATTTATATTTTTAGTTTAATTTAGAGTTGTAATTTCTCTAAAAAAAATTAGAGGTTGTATTTTACTTTACTAATTATATGACATTGAGTTGAATATTTGAATATAATTATTTAAATTTAATATATATAAAAAATAATTTTGTATCAATATTGCAACAAGAAAATACATTAAAACAACAGTAAACAAGAGCAATGACACGTAAGGTTGAGTTAAGCTGAAGTTTTCTTAGGATAAAAATCACCAGATGCCCAGTTCAGGAAAATTTCTTCCTCATATAACCGTAGATTTTTTAATATTCCATCAAAACGAAGTCATCAGAAGATATAGTTGATTTAAGTCACAATCACTCAATAATAAAACCGCTGTTAATCAATACTAACAAGACTATTATTTTGGGTGCACCATAATTCCCTCTGATTAAGCAGCCTTATCATTAACCATATTCACATATTCCTTTCCATCATCCTCTTCGTTAGAGAATCTGCATATTTGAATGGGATACGTATATAATATTATGTATGGAATAATACATAATGGTTCAGTTTTGTTAGATTTTCTTAACGTGCTCTTTGTGTTTCAATCTAGCATCATTAAAGGATAGATTTAAAGTAAGCTCTCCTTATTAACAACCCAATATTAACCTCGTGTGTTTTTCAACCAATACTCTTGGCACCGGAGAACATTCTTTACAGATCCAACTCTTGTGCCATCGAAACAATAATTCTTCAATGTTCATATTAATTGCTTATACATGGTTTTTTTTTGGAACTAGTCATTTACCAGAAGCTCAACTTCACCAAACAACAAACTTCATAAAAGTTTGCCATGGCGAATATATTGATTTGCTAATTAACAAACATATTATTCAAAACACTACAAGCCGCAATTTTAGACATGTTTCGCAATAGTTATTTAGCTACCAAATTCTTATAAAATTACCTCATTTCTGTCAGGTAGTTCAAATCTCACGAATTTTATATCTGATTCATTTCGAGGTTACTGAATCTTCTTGATATCATATAGCGAATTTTTAATAATGTCAGACAGTGTAAAAATAATCTTATTTCAAGCGTGTTACCTTAAAAATTCAACACACCAGTAACCCAGTCATTTCAGCTTTTCTAATTCAATTAATAATTCCAAAAATATTCTGCATATATGTTATACTATTGAAGTTGTATACATTGTCCATGCCTAAAATCTGTTGGTTTATCGCAAGCTGTTTAAAAATTTTTGTTATCAGATTAGATGCAATAATTACATCCACTGTTTTGAAAGTTAATGATGGACAGACATTACCTTAACAAAACATTACTACACCATGTGTATTCGAGTTTAGAAATTTGAAAATCGAATTTTTCATATTTTCATATTGTCAAAACTTAACCCTTAAGATTATGCCTTTTGGGCTTTCTTAAAATTATTTTTGAATTTATTTTAAACTGATTTACTTGAAATTTGGCCTGACCCTTCTCTATGTATTCTTGTATCGTATCGTAAGTGAAAACAATAACAAAATTTGGATTTCTATTATTTGTTAAAAGTTACGAAATGTAAAAAAAATGGTAAAATGATTATATCGCATTATCGGATAGCCGTAATTTGGTGAAAGAAATTGACCATCGTATATCCACGATCATAGCACTTCACTAGATTAAGAATAATATTTATCCGCTTGGTTGCAGCAGTGCTAAAGGCCACAGGACAGGCCTCCTTCGCGATAGTCGCAGATTCGAATGTTACTGAGGTATGGTAGTAAATTGATATTTGTGATAACATTTGTGGTTATACTTAAACAAAAGTTCAACAAGAATTGATATACTTTATGATATTCCAAGTTGGTCAGTCGCCAGACGGTAGGCATGATGCTGAGGGCCGTGGTTTGGAGCCCATGTTAAACAGTAAGTCCTGTTCACAAAAACCCAAGTTAGTAAAAAGAAGACTCTAAAACATGTTTAAATATTTTTTTTTCAGATTACTAGACTGGTTATAATCGCGCCAGCGCCATTTTTTAAACCCTCCACTTTCTTTTTATTTCAGTTAAAATAGATGCTTTCTAGTGTAGAAGAAAACACCCTTAAAATAATTCAATTATTAATATATTGATTAATAACCTACAAAAACAACGATATCAGATTATGACACACTTTAAAAATATTTACGCCTAAAATATAAAAATTAGAAATATATCATCAGACTACATGGAAATAGAATTCATAACAGTCCTCCCAAATATTTTTGAAAATAAATAAATGTGCAGTCAATAAACATTACACGTGATTTATAATGGAAAAGATAAAAAACATGAAAGATTGTAAAGCGGAATTATCCAATTAGCGATAACGAAAACTATAACGTTTCACAGTCATATAAATTTTATCATTGCGCTCGTGCAATTGGTAATGATATAATGACCGTTCGATTTTGTAGACAAATATTTATGACAACCTTTAAAGTTATCATTAAATCTGACATATTTAGAATAGAACAATGGCACCGCAGTCACGTAAGAAACCGTTACGAAATAACATCCCAATTATACTAGAAAATAAAAAACGAGTTACCATATATCGATATTTAGCGAAGGTGTCATTTATTTTCTGCCATTCGACTCGCTTAGATTGTTTTATCTAATTTATGTGCTATGTGTGTTTTTTTAACTTAATGATTAGGGTATAAAAATAACTTTGTGGTGAACAGATTATGTAAAACGATATGAATGAACGTAATTTGACACAGACCTGAAAGAAAATCCTACGTTCTCAAATAACTTTCCTTAGTTTCAAATAATGCAAACTGTCAAGCCAACAAATTCTTAAACGTTTTTTTTTGATAAGCAACGGTATTAAAATGTGATTCAGCATTTTATAAATTTCAAAATAAGGTATTTTAATATGCTCACGAGAATTTTAGCTAATTATAAAAGTATCTCTTTAATTGAAATTTAAAAATAATACAGTAATGTATTTCTGACTTCAAAATAGAGATAAATCTATTATTAATTACTATTATTTATTATAAATTAGAGACACCTTTAAAATCTAAAATTTAAGAATTAAAATCAAAACAGATGATAAAACCTATATACACCTACAGAATATAATGATAGGAATGTTCCGCGAAAATCAATGTAAATTGTAAAAATTATTTCTATTCCTTACCTTATTAAATTAAAACTTCTACATTTAGGCAAGAGCATTTTGAATTTATCCAGTTTTTCGTCATTAATATATTTATTAAATAAAATATTATTTGTAATAGTAACTAAGAAAATTAATTTAATTCAACGAAACGTATTGAAAATAATGCTGTGTTGTGAACAAATTTAAAATAAAAGGGAATAAATAAAATACAAGAAGTTTTCAATAGCTTTGTGGCGACCACCACGACCCTTTAGGCCACCACGAATTCATCAACAAGTACAAAGGTTGGCAACGCCAGTGGAATGGTACCATTCAGTTCCAGGCTAGAAAAGACCATCACGACGACGTCTCGCTCTCTTTTCTTTTCTCCATCCCCTTGTAATAGTACCACCTCCACAGCGCTACCATATTTCCTCTACCTAACCTAATATCCTTTCAATTAGCCCGTCGACCACATGTATCATTTAACATTGAAATAAACAGTATTTCTTCAACTAGTGTTTTCAGTTCTCATGCCAATTCCTTCCAAAAATAGTAGTGAGTGTTCTGACAAATAATCTCAGCGGCAGCCACACATTTCGACCGACTGACCGACCCGACGAACATTCCTACAGCTTTAAGACCGTACAGTATGCTTCAAAAAGAAGGAAACACAGCTGAGCTGATACATTTTGCATTGAAAGATATCCTGCTTTAACTATTCAAGGTCATTCTTACGGTATCAGTGTAAGCGACAACACGAAAGGTAGTATCTGCTTTGATAATTTTGGAAACATATATACGAACAAAACCACACCGGCAAAATCAATATCACGGTCCTCGGCATTAAGCCTACCGACTGGCGAGTGATCAACTTAGAAATCATCCCAGAAGACACCCAGTCTTACCCAGCCTGTTTACTGGCGTGACTGTGACTATTTTCCTTGTTGGATTTTACCTAATTCATCTCTTGCCTAGGACAATCACAAACATAAAATTACGACCATGACACAGCAGGATTCGAAACTGTAACTATCGCAAGAGTAGTTGGACCGTCCCGTCGCCTTTACCACTGCGCCAACCAAGCCAGCAATACAGCCTATTCATTTAAAGTATTTTCCGTCTATATATTATAATACTCGAATGTCTGTTCTTAAATAATAAAGTTAAAGATAATTTGGAAGCGCTTCACTAAAATACTGCCACCAGTCAACAGTACTCAAAACTATGTAACTAACTAATTAATAAATATATAACAAAACTTTCTGTTATACCTTTTCTATGAAGATTTTGTCATTTTGCTTGACATAAAAATTACACTCACAAAATTATAAGAGTAATTGGCCCAGCGTTATCAAATACCTAAAATTACCTGTTCATAAATACCTGATAAAAAAGACGTAAGTGTGCCTCATAATAAAAATAAAAAGACAATAAATAAAAAGCTTTTGAACTACAAAATTAGAAATAAAATCACGTTGTGGTTTCATATTTGAAGTGCATTAATATTAAATACTAGAAGACCCGCTGAACTTCTTATCACCTACATTTATCTTACATATTTTCTCCTGCAATAACAATAGCCACTTTGTCAAGCATCCGATCCAATGCTATTTTGAGCATTTTGTCTAAATCATTGTACCGATAAACAAACGCTTATAGGTTTTGGATTCCATTACATTGTTGGATTGTGGGTACAACGCATATCAATTTCTGCATCCGGATTGCCAACAAAATAAATTTGTAACAATTGATGATTAGCATCTGGAATGGTAAAAGAGCTCCTAGTAATTGATACATTTGTCCTTTTATCTGCAATTGTTTATGAATTTCTGCTATAGATTTGAATGTTATCAAAAAGCTTTCATGATATAATTGATTAAAAGTGGACTTGAGATCGCTCTGTCCATTATGAATTGGACCAAAGGGCGTCATTTGGAAAGAACTATTGTATTTTTGAATATTGGCTAAGACATTATTAGAATAATTTCCCATTCCAGAAAATAATTATCGTAATAGGTCTGGTGGTGAAACCAATTATGGCAATTTTACTTTTCGACCAGTACAACTTAACTCAGTAAATTCGCCGGTGTATTTTAATGCTTGACAAACGATTGTCATTTCTCGAATTGTAACTGATGGATGGGCACCATAATATATTTCCAGATCGTAAAATATTCAAAATTAGAATACAAATCGAAATTACGGTTAGCACATCATAAATGTCATTCCTTTTTCTTGATTCTCACGTTATCGAATCGATGTACCTATCAAAAAATATTTCATCCATTCGTTTGATGTATAAGTCGGTTAGTGCTGAGAAATTATCTTTAATGTTTAACAGTGGCCAGTAGTTTCAATGAGTTTTTCATACATATTTGTCAATAACAAAAACATCGATCCTTTGTTATTGCAAAATTAGTGATGACAGTGAAAGAAAATTGTTGTTTTTATTATTTTTCGCATTATATTTTATTATTAATATTAATAATTAGCCAAAATGATCTAGACGTTCTGGAGATTAGCGAGAATAGCAATTTTCTTTTATAGACTATATTGTGAACTAATTCTTCAAAAACGACAGTGTTCCGATGAATTAAATATGTGCCGAAGCTTAGAATCTTATCCCAAGTCCCAAGTCCCAAGAAAAATAAGCATCAAAACAACTTATATATTTTTACTGTTTAGTTTATTGTTTTATTAAGATTCTTTCTGTTAATCTTAACGAGAAAAATAATTAATGCTAATTATTATATTAAACGGAATCACTGTTATTTTAAATAAAACAGCTATTAAACTGAAAATACATCGGAGATATAGTTACAACGATTTTAGAATAACAAAACACATCAAAGGTTAAAACCACAGGAATTCCCTTCGTATCCGAATATTTTTTTCTTATCTCGTGGAGCACGTTCCCATTTTATAACACCATAATGTTTTCCCTCGCCGAAATCCAATTTTAAAGAAATGAGTAACCTGATTGCCTTGTTTTTCTTACGTATTGAAAATTTTCATCGTAATAAAACAGGCCTTTCATACAGTTTTTTCTTGTAATGAGGGAAAGAGAAAGAATGTGCTTAATTTCCAAAATGAAAACAACCAAAGAACAATAAATTATATTTACATCATATGGAAAACAGAAATTCAGTAAATGAACTATTCAAATAATTAAGATTTAGTCGAATTGGTTAAAACTTAATAGTCGGTCAAAATATATATTGTACCCAATTTTTGTGAAATAACATGGCTTTAGTTATCATTTTTGAGCTTAAAGAAGCATTTATAGAGTACAGGTTTCTTTTGGTAATGGTAATAATAACTTCTAACTTGTGCAATAACTGTTTTATTCGGTTTAGCAACTCGTACTCGTACGTGTACATGGCTATCCTGAACTAACTAATGGATTTTGCGCTTGGGATTATCGTTATAGATTACATTTTTCATCGTCAGACACAACACGCTCCTTTAATCAAAGCACAGTAAATCCTATTAGGATGTTTAGTATAGTTAACTGAACAAAATATTGGGCACACAAAAATATAAGATTGTTTTATCTGCAAAAAAACCTACTCATTACCTGACAAATACCAGAATTTTGAAGTTATATCGACAAACGGTCGTGACAAAAGTAATAAATTAAATTTTTTTGTCAAATTTATCACAAAAAATTGAACTATTAAACAGTTAAGATCAGAAAAAAATTGATGGACTTTATCATGTATTAGTACTCGAGGGTGGTTCAATAAGTTGATGAGAGTGATGATAATGAGAGTAGACGAGGTGGCTGATGCTGTAGGTATCTAAAATGAGCGGGTACATCATAGTTTATATGAATATATAAATTTAAAAAAGCTATCTGCGCGATGAGTGTGACCTCTTCAAAGGAGTGCTAGGCGCCATTTTGCAACACGAATATACCACAATACACCAGAGATCACGGAACAATCAAAGATATAGTTTTCTTCAGATAAAAGTGCACCAAAAACGGGTATCTTGTGTCTGTCGACAAACAAAACCATAACCACAACTTACAACTACAACTTAAAAATTACCACATTTGGCGAAGAAAAAAGTGCAGTTCCATCAAGACAATGCATGGGTACTCACGCTTGTAGTCACTATTGAAAAATCTATTAATTAGACTACGAACTGCTATCCCGTCCAGTATATTTACTAGATCTAGCCCGCAGTGACTATTTACTCTTTCCAAACCTGAATGAATAGCTCAGTTGTAAGACATTTGTGTCGAAACAAGAAGTCGTCAATGAAACAAATGTCTATATTGTGAGCTTTGAGAAAAATTATTATTTTGGAAGGAAAACGAGATTCTGTTGAGAAATTAAACGCTTATATGTCACTCAAAAAGCCACTGAATTATCAAACCGCAAAATTAATTATTATAGAAATAAATTAATATTTTTTGTGAAATATTTACCACGGTGGCAATAAACCAAAAGAACTAAAAGATATTTCTTGTTGATTAATGTAACATAGTTTATGTCAAACAATTAAAGAAAACCCCACTAATACGATTTATCTTGAAAATTGAACTCAATTAAGATTAAACTTCTTAATTAAATGTCTAAGAATGATATATTCTCCCAATTTTTTTCGTTCCCTTCAAAAGACGATCAGATTATTGCAAGCATAAACGTATAGGAAGGAAACTACTAACGTCTATCAAAACAAATTTAAAACCTTTGTTCATTAAACGCCCTATTATAGCCAATTTCGATAAAGCCCATATCACTAAACCACTATCTATTGTAATCCTCCCTAAAACTAGGGGTTATTGATGCCCTAAATTCACGCCAAATCAATCACGGTACCATTGTCCCACATCTACCCCAAACTTATCAGTCCATAAGACCAAATCTAATTTTTTACGATACCGATTATTTAGCTATTTTATCGGTTTATCAGTATATCCGCTACAAATATTTTATATCTCGGAAAGTTCTCGCCGTTACTATAACGATAGATAAAATTGGAATTAAAAGGGTTCCACAAATTACATTTAAAAATTGAGGTTTAGATGATTGCCAACTACAATTTTTTACAATAGCTTAAAAACTAGGTATATATCTAGAATATTTTTTTAAAATATATTTTAAAATCTCCTTTTACCAACTATGGGTTTATCTGAACTGGACTTACACTTTAACGTGGGCTCCGAAGCACGGTCCTCGGCATTAAGCCTACCGACTGGCAAGTGACCAACTTTAGAAATCATCCCAGCAGACATCCGGTCTTACCCAGCCTGGTTACTGGCGTGACTGGGCTCATTTTCCTTGTCGGATTTTACACGAAAATAAATTAATTAAAAGTGACAACAAAATGTATTTTCTGAAATTGTGACGTCATTTTTATTTTAAATGAAAAGAAAACAATCATAGCTCTGATTACCACTAAATAAAGAAAAATTTTCAGACTAATATATACTTTACCGATTTTTCTCAACAAATGCCTTTTTAAAGTTAAAAAATTATCAGAATATATGCAAACACCAAATAATCAGTAATATACTAAGCTTTTGAATATATAGGAGTATTCAGAAAAAGAATTATTTATAATTTAATCAACATAATTATTAAAACAACATCCATTACCACTTTCACTCAAACATCGATTCAAAATCTAATGTATGTGAATCATGTATCTAAAAAAACAAAATATATTATTCTACAGGAAATTAGCTATAATATATTATTTCTATAAATATAAATAATTAAGCGCTTAAAATGAATAACAAATGATTTTAATTGTATAGGCTCCCTGGTCGGAATAATTGTTTTCAGATATTTAATATGCAACTAATATGCAAATTATATGTATCTGTTTGTACCACAAACGTTCGAATGACTAATGAGTGTTCTCATTACTTATTCCATAAATCATATGCGGAAACATTTTAGCTGCATTAAAATAACTATAATCTCTAATCCTATTAATAGACTTGGAAATTTATCTCAGCTTTCTGAATAATATAGTTCTTTAAATAAATTAACGCGAATGTAACAGATTTATGAAATTTTTGACTTTTGATTTGATTTTGTATAGGCTAATTAACGTTAATTATTTAATCAGCAATTTTCTCACATGAGATATGTTTAGTATAATCTTCATTCAAAAAATAATTTATTGCTACTGTTCAGTTGTATATGGATTAATACACAAGCAAGGCGAGTACAGGATTAATACATACAGTTTACGAGTTCGTGCAGAGTGAGAGCACTGCGCTCTTATAAAGGCTGTCAGCTGAGGACGTAACATTAAACATCGTTGGGAACTTGTTTATACTGCTGTGGTTCATTTGGTTCTCGAGTAAATTAGCGAGAAACTCAGCTTTTTCCGGATTTGTGATGTTTTAGTTGCAGGCAAAACCTTAATTGTTACATTTGAACTTCTAACAAAATGTATACCAAAAAATGGAGCTAAAACTATAAAAACAGTCACTTGTCGAATTTATTCATATTGCCACATTTTATTCATTAAGAGAAATTTTGCTTATTAAAAGTTTTATACTTATTATCTCTGACGTAAATACAGAGCGATAAAAGAAAATCGATTTCGAATTTTCTGTTTGTCAAGGGTAAATAAAACGTTAAGCGCTTCCTTTTTACATGAGTACTTTCCCACCTTATCCGTAAGTAAATTGAAAGAAGCACATCTTCTATATGCCCTAAACTGTAAATCAGTAAACCTGTCGAGGCCTTTGTAATCTTTCTATCGATTTTGAATGTTTACCGAGATATAAATAACAAATACACTTCTAGATTTACTTTATCACTGCCACACTCACACGTTTTACTAGGCTATTTGATATTCATAAAATAAAATACCATATACAGAATTATCATACGCAACAATGAAAAGATCGAGAATATTTCGGAGAATATCAGGAACGTTATGGATCAAAAAGTTTCCGAATTTATAAAAAGTAGCGAAAGCTTTAAGAAGCAAAAAAAGCGCACGTCGTGTGGGAGATCGTTTAGCCTCAAAAGAGGAAACGACAATGTGGGAATGGGTCATCACTCTTCGTATGTCAAACTGTCTATTGATGTTGAGAATAATCAGCAGAGTTATATTTTAAGCTGTTTACCATCTATCAACTTGCAACACATGATGACTTTGTGGCAGATTATTTTTGATTGCGAATTGACAGGTTGATAGATTGGATTAGAGTTAATGGTAACATAACAGTTTCAGTTTACTGACAGGCTAGCTCTCAGACATAATAAAAATAAGAATAACAACTGAATGTTATTTAAATATAAAAATATGTATTTGATGACAAAATACATCTAGATTTTTCAATTAGCAAAGAGATATTGTAAGTATTAGATACTTGATATAAGCAATATTTTGACCGGAAGTTTGAGTAAACGTATTTGTTAACAATGGAAAATGAAAACATCTTTCTCAGCAGCATCTATTGCGTTTTAAAAAAGCTAAAAATTACTCTATACGTGTTATTATTCCCTAAATATATTATGATAATTCTGAATCTCAGACAATAGGTGAATTGAATTGTTTAAAGTTTTGCCAGATTTGTTGAAATGCAAAAGCAATATTGTAATTATCTTAGATATATTCAGATTATTGTTGTAATATCTTAAACCACTTGGGGGTGAATATTCATAGAGATATGTAAGGAAGACCTTTTTTTTCATCAAAACAGCTCTCATGCACTAAACCCAACCTGAAATTTAGCAAATTAATGTAAGAATGTTTTCAACATCTGATCTCTCATGTGTAGAAAAAGTGAAAATATTTAAACGAAGAAATACTAATAAAGCAGCTGTAGCAAAATTCAGCGAGATTATATTGAATAATAAGACGAATTTGTAATGTATTTCGAATAATAAAATCCTGTTTTTCTTAGCAAAGAACAAGGTTTTCGAACACCCACATAAAATTAGGTCATGCTAACGCCAACATTAGCACATTAGAAGACGAATCGCTTTCTAAAGGTAAGTACTAAGAATGCCGAACTTTGAGTTTCAAATTAAAATATCGATATTAAAAGTCTAGCGGTTTTCAAAGTTCTCCTCCCCGGTCATTAAAACAGTTTGGCGTGGAAAATTAGATTTGGAATGAAAGAATCTCGATATATTTTTTACCAGCATAACGTATCATTCATGTATCAGGTATGTAAGACGATTTTTGCAGACAGTTTTTGACCACCTCCCCACCAGATATAAACAAATCGATGTTTCTAGAACCAGGCCCGTATCAATCGCGCGATATAACACCTCCTTCCTGAAGAAACGCCCAAAGGGATGTACGTAGTCATTATCCAGTTTGAACAGATTACAGTTAATTATGTAAGCGTACAAGCCAGAATTGATAGAGTTACAGTTAAAGACCAAATGCGTACAATTCGTAAAGCCATTAGAGACGAATAAATTTAAAAAAACACTAAATTTCGAAACTATAATAACTTTCACCAAGTGTTAAATAACAACCCTTGCCATGCTAAATAACCGCCTGCCTGCTTGACAGATAATATGAGTATATTAACATACGATCTCTGAGCGGAAAAACAACACAAAAGTATTTTCTAAATTAATGTTTATGCTTAAATTTTATATTAAATAATGACAATATTTTAGTTATAATTTCTCATACAAAATTGGGTGTTAGCGATTTTTCATTAAAGAAGTTAAATCACATCATTTACCTAATTTATATTAAACAGACTAGCTATTTTCCCCTAAATCCCCGGCCTACCATAGTAAAACACATTTTTTTGGCAATTTTTTTTTATTCAACATAATTCCCTTCAAGGGTGATACACGCCTAAGTTTCGGCGATCACCTCTTCATTCGATGAAAATTTCTTCCCAGCGAGCATTCTTTTGATACCTGAGAACAGGAAATGGTCGCTGGGGGCTAGATCTGGAGAATACGGTGGTAGAGGAAACAATTCGAATCCCAAATAATGGATTTTTGCGATCGTCTTGGTGAACCAGCACTTTCCTTTTCTCCAAATGCGGTAGTTTTTCGGCGATTTCGTCCTTCAAACGGTCCAATAACGCTATGTAATAGTCTCTGTTGATAGTCCTTCCTTTTCCAGGGTAGTCAATGAAAATTATTCCATGCGCATCCCAAAATACAGAAGCCATGAACATGCCAGCCGACTGTTGCGTTTTCCCACGCTTTGGAGCGGGTTCATCGTGTGCGGTCCACTCGGATGAAGCCATGTTTCATCCATTGTCACATATCGACGCAAAAACTCGGGTTTATTACGCTTGATAATCCTCAAACACTGCTCCGAATCATCAACTCGTCGTTGTCTTTAGTCAAAAATGAGCTCGCGCGGCACCCACTTTGCACAGAGCTTTCTCATACCCGTAATATATTCGTGAATGATATGATGTATACGTTCAGGTGATATCTTTAAAGTGTCTGCTATTTCATTCAATTTCAATTTACGGTTATTCAAAATCATTTTGTGGATTTTTTTAATATTTTCGTCGGTAATAACCTATTTTGGGCGTCCACTGCGTTCACTGTCTTCGGTGCTCATTTCACCACATTTAAACTTAGCATACCAATCCTTGATAATTGATTTTCCTGGAGCAGTGTCCGGAAACTCCACATCAAGCCAAGTTTTTGCTTCAACTGTATTTTTTCCCTTCAAAAAGCAATAATTTAATAAAAATTAAAAATAATTTAAAAAACGCTGACCTAAATTCCTTGTATCCAGAAGAGATTAGAAACATGCATACGATTACGGGTTTAGTGTGTACTAGATTAGATTATTTCTCTAGATTCAACACTTCACCAATTCCTTACATTAAAATGAATTCGCTTCTAAGAAAATGGGAAAAGTTTTTTGCTCCATGTTTGACATGTTTTAAAACGTATATATTTTTGAATGGACCCTAAAGAAGTACAATTAAGACACAAATATTATTTTTAATAAATATATGTAATTTTGAAATATTTACAAGAAAAATTTATAAGAAATATCTGGGGGTGAAAAATTATTAACATTTATATTTAATTAAAAACTTCGAATAATTTATTCCTTTTTTTCGTAGCATTTGGAAAGTACAAAAAAGCAATAAATCTCAAACTACGAAAAACACTAGAAGATATCTCCTCCTATCGGCCAATTAGTTAACTACCAAATAATAATAAATAATACATATAAAAAAGCTAAAGAACAGAATAGAAAAAAAATTCGGAACATGGGACTATAGAACAAGGGCATAGACTTGTCAACAAAACAAAATAAATATTTCTTATCTCAAGGCTTTTTATAAAGTATGGCACACAGGGTTGAAAGTTAAATTAATTTTGTTTACTATATTATTTACTATTTTATTATTATTTTCATTTTCAGTTACTAAAATCTTACCGCACTGATAGATACTATAAAACGATGACCGCAATTACATCCAATATATTAAGGGGTTTCGAAAGGCAGTGTACTTGATCAGATCCTACAGTTAGCACAACAATCGTAGCTTCTCTCGAAGGTCTAACAACGGCAAGAAGAACTTGCCTTAGGTCGTTAAATATCTTAATATGCATCTAGACCGACACCTAACCTGGAAGAGGAACATATTTGCTAAACGAAAAAAACTTGGACTTAACCTATATCAAATGCATTGGCTTATCGGGCGCACATCCAAGTTAGCATTAGATAACTGCTATATGGATCCATACTCGAGCTTATTTAGTCATACTGCCAGCAACCCTAATGTAGCGGTTATAGAACGGTTCCAAAACAAAGTGTTGCGTGCCATTGTCAATGCTCCGTACTACGTCTCTAAAACCTATGAGACGGTGATTTGGAATGTTTATACTATTAGAACTAAATGTGCTTGCTAATCAGCTAATGTTCGATAGTTATTCAGTAGACTAAAACGTTTAACACCTTTTAGAACCGTTTAGAAAAAGATTTAGAATAAAACAAACTAATTAAGATACAATTTTACACAGATCACTTAATGAAGTGATTTTCTACATGTTATGTATATAAGATAAAATCATAATACTTATTGCCCACTGGACAGATTTTTAAACTACCAAGTCAAATAATTTTTAAAATATTGCTTTTCAGAAATTTATCAGTTCAAGATTTTATTAAAAACGTTTATAATATTTAGGTAAATTAGCTATTTCTCGCTAAACAAATGTTATCGTAGTAAATACTTTAGCGCGTTTAATAATAGTTATTTGGTCCCGTGGTTATAATTAAAGCTTTTAAACCACTTGATTCTATTGTGATTTGTAAACAGCCGCGTAAAGTTAAACAAATAAAGCACTTTAATAGTAAGGACGGCCTTATCCAATGTTCGATCTCTTATCACTTCTGTATCAAAACGTACAGCTGCCGCTAACTTTATGTGAGATATTTTATTTTTTGTTTTCACCAGCCATAAAGTCCAACGTAGCGGCTCCGTCTTGACGGATTGTTTAGATTTACCCGTTTACAACGCGGCTTACGCCCAGCTCCTTCGTACTTTAAGCGTTTAGGAATGTAAACAAGTCGGAAACCATGGTAACCACGGCGGCCGAATAGAAGCTTATCACTCGGTGAATATTGGCTTGATACCTAACAATGTCAATTACGTTTCGTCGCCGGCAATAGTGTTACACCTAAATATTTATTTGTTGATATATATTTATTAAATTACCATAAAAATAGATGTTCTGGTAGTTTATTTTGTTAATTTAAGAGCATAATGAAAAATAATTAATAAATTGGAATGACAAAAAAGTAACATAGGTTTTCTGATTAGAAATAAATGATTTTTATGTAAGAGAAATAAACCTTATATGTTGTTTTAACAATATTAACTATACCAATGACGTGTAATTTTTTTAAAATTACTTAATGTGCTAATTACTAATTACTAAGATATGCTTAGTACGATATATCGTATATCCATTTGATATCCAGGTCATCGTGCAGCCCTTCGTCGTTGGTTAGATAGCGATAAACATTGATAATTAATCGTAAAACTTTATTTTAGGTGCGTTAGATTACTAGTTAGTTTGATGTTTTAGTGCAACCCCAAATTTGCACCCCATAAGTTCAAATTGAGTTTATGATTGACTGATAAACCAACCACTTTGGTTTTAGGTCAAGTTGAGGGTATTTTCGGACTAACCAGTACAGTTGCTGCTTTTTGTCTAACATGATGTTTCCAATTTAACCCACCATCGATATATGGATGTCGAGGTATTTAGCTCATTCTGCTTAAGGAATCGGGCATCCAAGTCAAGTGTTATAATTAGGTTTTTGTCATTTTGCCACAACACAAAATTAAGAAAATGGACAGATGGATTAGATCTAGCTGTATTTCTTAGTCTTCTTGTTGATTGCTACTTGTACTTTTTCTACAGCCTTAGGTAGAGATATATATTTTGCCATGATTACTAAGTCGTCAGCAAATGTTCCAAATACTTTTTCATTTGTTGTTGGGATCTCACAAGTATAGAGCAGATATGGTATAGATATAAAGAGGTCCCAAGACACCATGTGGAATTCGAGCTGGAATAGGTTTAAGTGTTGAGAATGCCCTTTTATGCGAGATTCTAAATTGTCTTTCAAAAAGATATGATTCCAGCAGTCGACAGTAGTTTCGCGGTAGCAAAATGAGCGACATTTTGAGGATTAATCCCAAATCCATATACGGTAAAAATATTGTGAGATATCCAAGAATCTAGCAGGGCAGTATTTTTCTTCGAATGCCTTTTCAACAACCGCTGTTACTCTATACACATGGTCGATTGTTGAGTGGCGATTTCGAAATCCAAACTGGACATCTGGTATATCTATAAATGGTTTAATGTGTTTTAAGAGCAATAACGTGTAAGTGGCGAAAAAGAGTTTGTCTAAATTAAAATTAGTAGTTTAATAGTTTACCTATTTTAGTGATTGAGAACGAAACATTTGCACTAATAAAACTGAGAAAGCTTAAGTTAAGAAAAGTAAAAGTTTCCAGTGTCCTTAGCACAGCTTATACTTTCGTTTAGTTTTCGCAGACTATTGTAATATAAGTTTTGTTTGAGTAGTTTTGTAATGAAAAAAATGAATATGAGAAAATTTATAGTACTACTTAGTTTTTATTCTTTTGTACTACGTCAATATTATTAACATGTCTTTAAATGTACATCTTTATTATAATTCTTGATGTTTGTTTTAGACCAAAGATTTTTAAAATGTTTTTAAGGAGACGACAATTTGTCTTTCTATCTGCGTAGCGTAAACGTTGCGGTGGCATTTAATTCTTCATATATAAATGTAAATATAGATGATGTATTAAAAATGAATATGGTGGCTTTAAATATTTAATACCTGTATTATTTTAGTAAATATAAATAATTATAAACATTAGCATAAAATCAAGCAAATAGATAAAATGCATACAGAAAACGTGTATACACTTGAATGTTATAAAAGGTGCATATATTAAATAATTTCACATATTTTTATATAAGCTGAGAGCAAAATTATTGCATTTATTGTATAATTTTATTTAATGTTTATTATTAATTACAATTACGGGTGAATTTTATGTCATTATTTCAATTTTATTCATTCTCAAGGAATATTAATATGGAGCCATATATAATTATTAAATTTCCAAATAAGTTATGTACCAAAATTCTCAATATCTTGCTCACAAATAATCTAATTTCATACTATAATACCTGTAAAATACATTAAAGCCTTTTTAATTTAATATACAAGTGGGGTCTGATGAAAGTTAACACCTCCTATATGATTCAGCAGGTTTTAGTGCTTTATATACTTTAATCACTCTGATACAGAATAAAGAAGGGAAACTTATACAATAAACATTATAAAAAAGTTTATAAATCAAATAATTATTATGGCGATCTTATTTAATACATAAAAAATGGCAAGTATATTATCGTTAAAATAATATATAATATATAAATAATAAGGTAAAGCCATCCCACATTAATACTAAGTCATAGGAATCTTTATATAAATGATTAATGTTAATAACAGGTAATGAACCAAAGATATAAAATGTTATTGATATGCTAGTTCTAATGCATGTCATTATCCAAAATAATAATATAAATCACAAGTCAGGTCTTTTCAAAATAAAATTTAAATTCTTTTCAAATTTAAGAAAAATTATTTTAATATACATAATGAGTTTTAATAATTTTATTTAATGTGCCACTAAAACTTCATATGCAGATTTATTTAAGATTCTATATTACAGCTTAAAATTTCAATTATAATATAATCCTACCTTTAATGTAAGACATGAATGAAAAAAGTTATAGTATTAAAGAAGTTAACACCATTAGCCCAAAAACGAAACCGAACTATGGCACAACAATATACACATCCAAAATTGTAATTTGAAATAGCCCAAAATATATTTTTCTTTACACTCTCACCGGATCTATAAGTCTCTGTTCGGAATATATAAAGAAGTGATTTTAAAAATGGCCTAACGTATGTCCTTTATGATTTAAATAATGTAAATACAAGAATGTATAACAAGTCATGTTTTCTCTTGTTAATATATAGTTTTCAATAGAAAATATAACTGACAAAGATAATATACGATTATATTAACTCAGCGACATGATACATACAACATATAAAAAATAACGTTTTGAAAAATGTAAGAATAATTTGATTTTTTAAAATTTAATGAAAATCTGTTATCGTAGTAATAAAAATTGTAGCTAATGATATATCTAATGATAAGGATTACGAAACGATTTTAATTCATTATCAAAAATTTTAATCAAACGGACTAAAAAACAATTACGCTCGATCAAATCTAATTTTTAAATATCTTGTACTTGTTTTATTATACCTGTACTGTATTCAATTATTTACTAACCGCTTCAATATTAATTCTAATTATCTAAAAATGAAAGCTCTGGCTTTTAACTTCAAACACCTTTATGCGTTTTTTGAGACTCTCTAATTCTTTTAGTTAATTTGATGTTATCTGCTACTGGAATGTCAGAAGTGTACATCAGATAGCAGACTAGTCCAGTACGCCGCCTTTACAATTTTCAGTTCTAAATAATTTCCTATAAATATTACCTATCGTACTTAATTATAATACCAAAAACTATATATAAATCAATACTAATAGACTTTATATAAATAAAACTTAATGTTATTAAACAACTTTTCTCGTTTAATAAAAAATGGCGCAACTACCATTCATATATACAATGTTACAATATATCACTCATACATAATAGTACAAATGAATATCATACAGCAATGAAATTCTTATCATATTTTAAGAATGTGTAGCACAAACACAAAGTATTCATAACTTTAATTATTTAAATCCATGAAAGTCATCTTGCCCAGTTCAAAAAAAACATAGAGAACATTAATTAAACACTAAATTAAAGTGCGAATTATTATCGCAGCTACTCTGTTCAGCAGATCTGATATGGATCCGAGCAGATCTGATAAGGTTGTTTTTATACCTCAAAACAATTTCATCGAAACAGCAATAACAGTCACAGAATTGTCTCAGGGATAGAATCCATAAACTACATGCAAAACAGTGGAAAAAGTATATAGAAATACAGAAACATTACTTGACTAATAATATATACATATTTAAAATCATACAAATTCATTTTTCTTGTCAAATAAAACTTATTGAAAACCCTAGTATAAATAAATAATACATAGTAATTATCATACATTAGTTATTATCATATTTTAGATAAAAGATACACCTTTTAAACAACCTCAAGTAAGTAGATAAGAAACTCTCTCTAAGAAGTATTAAGATCCTGCAGGCTAGTATTTTTCCTGCTGCTTAATGCTGCTTACATGTAATCCAAAACTGTTTCTTTAAATGAGGCTAAAGTAAATTAGATTTTCCGCTTTGGACAAATTGTAATTAATGGCCCTTTCTAACATTAATACCGCTAATTTTGCACGAAATGTTTGTCTTTTAAGACCATTGGAACACAACTTGCCTCTTACTCGTCCGCTGCTTTATTTTTAGTACGTTAACTTTCAAGCTAGCACAGACCTCACCGTCTCGTTTAGTCTGATAACAGAAAGATTTATTAAACATTTGCTGTAATAATAAAAAAAACACAGATATCAGTGTCATATTTCTAATGGTATATTTTATTTTACTGATGCATAATATCTTATTATTTTAGTAATCAAACATTTCTATAGAATTAGCTATATCTTTGTTTTTCATATTTTTTCTTGGGCATTTATTTACTCAAATCAAAAGGAGAATGAATTTGAGATTTATTTCAAATTGTGTGGAATACAGAGACAAACTTTTTTTCGAATAAATTATCATACAATATTTTAATATTATAATCGACTAGTGCTTCAAATTGAGTGAATTTAAAAATGTCAATCACATGACCAGTTTTTGCAAAGAGTCAAGTTTTCTGACACAACAAATGATTTGTCCAAGGTTCATAGCTTTCATCACTGAACAAGCAACCGCAACTAAATTTGTTTTATCAACATTGTACACTACTGTCAACTTACGTACACAAAGGTGAAAATATAGATAGATAGATAGATACACTATTTCTTTAAATATTCTTGACATAGATAATTTTCAAAAAAATAAAAAAGGGTAAATGTCAATATCATTATTAGTTTTCAAAACATGAATAGTTGTCTTATATTTATAAATTATGTATAGTACTCACCAATAGTCACTCAGCATAAAAACCAACATAACAAATGACATATTTTAATAAATTTAATCAAGGAATAAGAAAAACCGACCTCTCGGCTCAAAATGAGAACAGTGTGATTTGAAAAAGGCGGAAATAACTGTATAAATGGTAAATGTTATATAATTATAAAAACATCTTCTTTAATTGTATTAATTGTACATAAAATTGTATTGTAATTATAAACTATGTCTAAGAAACATGAAGCAATTTTGAAGCATTTAACTTTTGTATTTAAGAACAGTCTCTATAATTATTAATTATTCATCACTAGCCATTTACTTTTTCTTATCTTTCTGACAGCACTTGGCAATTCCGCATAGGAAAAATGGAGAATATTTTCAAGCTATATAAAAACAGGTTAATATTTCGATAACATAAATATAATATAAGTACTTTACTTGTATTGTTCATAATTATTAATAGGATTCACTGCCTCTCAAACGTCTTTATTGGTAACCAACTTGTTAAACACAGCAGCTTATGCTGTTTTAGCTATAGCTTAGCTATAATTGCGAACAAAAATCAATTACTTTTTAACCGACTTCGAAAAAGGAAGATGTTCTATGCTCGACTGCATATTTTTTCTAATGTATGATCATTGATTGTCAATTGTGGACCAATTTTCAAAATTGTTTTTTTTTATTAGAAAGAGTGCAGTTCCGAGTGTCCGGTGAAATCGAGGGAATTCCTCAAATTTCAAAAGTACGTAAAATGTTTTCAAGTATTTTTATCTATAACAATCAGATATTTGTGTATAATATTATTGTTGAGCTGATGTGACCGAAAATCGGAAGTTGTTCAGTGCAAAATCCATTCAGTTTGCTTTTTAAGCACTAACCATATCATATGAGAAGCCATAGACATATTTCAGGCTTCTGCTGATTCTATTCTATATATGTTCTATGTGTAATACACACTATTAGTACACCATTAACCATTAGTTAGTATTCAGCTAACACGCGGAGGTCGCGGGTTCAATTCCCGGAGGGGACAACAACTTTTTGTTTGTTCTACTTTGGTCAGAACATTTGTCAAGTTACATGGGCTAGGTAGCGGATGCCTGGGACTAAAGTGTTCCTTATTTTCTACCATTGTTTCTTTATTTATATTATTCCTCATACGGAATGCAACTTTACTTGGCCTACCTACTGTAATACTTATACTTATAAATAACTGCGTAATGTATTCAGTTAAATATCTAACATTAAAAAGAGAAAAATAAAATACTTTTAAGAAAAAAATTGAACCGACTTCAAAAAATAAATAAGGAACACACTAAAAACTAAAACCCCAAGCAATACAAAAATAATAATATAATTTTGTGACATATAGATAAAAATTAAATTACGAATAAAACAAATCTAAATTGTTGCTCGTACCGACTTCAAACTGATCAGTTGGTAGTAGTTAAAATAATATTGTAAATAAATAGCTATAATTAGGTATTAAGCTAAATTGTGTGTATATAGTAGAATATAAAATATGTTGCAGATTATATAAGATATTTGTTTATTTATATTTAGTTATTATAACGATTATTATGTACATATTTTATTTTAAAATGTTTTTTTTGTGTAAAAAATCTAAGTTTGATTATTTTTTACTTTTTGGTATGTTCCTTATTTAATTTTTTGAAGTCGGTTCAATTTTATTCTTAAAAATATTTTATAGTAGTCGTTTTTCATTGAATTAAAATAACTTCCATAAATGTAACGTTACTTTAAGTCTATGAATACTGAGATTTTTTACCACATCTCCCAGTGCATCACAGAGCCTCTATATTTCACGTAATATTACAACGAACTGACAAAACAACTTGTAAAATCCATCGTTTCAGAGTTGTTTCGGATTTTTCACAAAGGAAACCGAATTTACAGCAGCCAAACAACTCGGCACCGAGAAGGGAAAAGCGGGAACGGAAACATTCGCCGACAGGGCTTTTTCCAGCTAGCGGAACACATCTACATGCAAAGTGTGTTAGGTCGTCAGTGAAGGGATTTTGCATCGTAATGCGTACCGTACACCCTTCTTTGACAAAGATAGCGAATCTCTCGTGAGACACGGGGACGGATGGAAAACGGAAGATGATAAAAGGGTATAGTGGTGTGAATAGATATTTATATTGCCTAGTTGAGAGCAAGCAAAATATTTGACCACTTTACGTCCTGTCTTTTATTTAAATTTCCTCGGAATATAAAGATGAAAACAGAAAGTATTACCTTCATTTGTTTTATGCATTTTATATTTATTTTTAAGGCTTTATTTTTATACATTATATAATGTAAATATGTTCCTTAAAAATTAAGCATATTAAAAAAACCTCTCTGTTTTTATTTTGCACAGAAAGTACACCATATAGCATATATTTTATCGAAAATGTTAAGATTAAAAAAAGGGCTGAGCAAAAATTGAAATTTTACTTTTATTTAAATTTTATCAAATACATTTATCACTCAACTAAACTCGGCTAAAATAAATCATAACAGACCACATTGAACATCAGTTAACTCTCTTTATGATTCTATAGTGCAGCTCATGAGAAGTACCAAAATCAAAATGAAATGACTTATTGATAACAGTACTCACAGATAATACTTTGTCAGCTATAGTACTAGAATACTTGGACAAATTCATTGTTTCCAGTACTGAAACCAATTTCTACAGAATACATTCAGGGCCACAATTTTGACTATGAAAAATTTCTGTCTACTTTAACCTGTGTAAGAATCAGATTAGGTCAACCATAGGCATCAAAAATAGAGTTGGAGTTAGCCAAATACTTAAACGATAAAATAAAACAGCTCAACCATCCTTGAACGCTATCCAAATGTAAAAAATAAGTTCATACAACACAAATCTATAGTCATCAAGATCTGTTGAAAGATTTTTTGTTTTATTTAGCAGGTTAAATTCATTTCCCAACAAGGAGATGTTTGTCTGATAATGTATTTAAACATCCAGTGTTCGTAAAAGGTCGATAATAGGAACAATTTACACAATTCTTGTAAATCTACCTCAATCTGAAAAACAATTGATACATTGTGCACAAAAAGCGTTCATTTAGTAACTCATCAGTATTTTATTAACATATCTTTCATTTTAATTCATCATTTGAAAATTAATGGCGAGAGTGAAACCCGACACACATACACATATAAAATATGAAAAACGAAATACAAAAATGAAAAACACATACAAAATATATCGAATTTCATAGACAACACTAGAGAATATTCTAAAAAACAGCAAAGCTACTTTGATCTTCTTGTTAGATATTAAGTACAAAAACAACAGACAACCTTGTAAATAAAATACAACAGAGTAGTTATTATATAACAATATATCAGTTATATACAGAACATTATATTGATATGCATGATTATTTTCAATCAAGGGCATTACCAATTAAATCTTAAAAAACATAAATTTAGTATTCATGGTAACAAAACTTATTGTATTATATAGATGCTGGATACTATTTTTAAAAATAGATTAACTACATTTAAAAAAAGCCTTAACAATAGCCATACAAATATTATTGTGCTATAATTAAATAATTAGAAAATAAAACCTTTAGTAACGTGCAAGGTGACACTTTAAAAATATTTATTTTTAGCACATTACACAAATTATTTAATTTTATAAAAAGCCTAAAGAATAGCTTTTCTGTGAGGTTCAAAAACGTTCGATTAAAGTTTTTTAGTAACCTTTTCCGAAATTATCTCTTATGAATATTAATTGCTATTTAACTGCTACTTTAAAATTTTATGATTTCTTAAGCTTTCCAAATATATCAAGATAAAACACGAAATATTATCTCCATTATATTATGTATGAATGAGGCGGTGTAAAACGTGTATAAGAGACAGTTAGCCGAGAAATAAATATGCTAAAGATGTCACGTCTTGAAGAGACTCTTATATATTTGAAAACTGTCAGCCGTCATGCCACAATAATTATAAATAAGAACAATTTCTAAATATGGTATAAATCACTCATAAATTGAACGTCAAAGATAAAATTAAAAAATAATCAAACTTAGATTTTTAACACAAAAAAAAACAATTTAATACAAAATATGTACATAATAATCGTTGTAATAACTTTATAAAAATAAACAAAACCTTATTTAACCTGTCTACTACACATATTTTATATTCTACTACAACACAAATTCTAATATACACCCAATATAGCTTAATAGCTACCTAAATCTATTTATCTATTTACAATATCATTTTAGCTGTTCACTTTGAAGTCGGTGCCGAGCCCAAACAATACAATAATAATAATATAATTTTGTGACTATACACAAAATTAAATTACGAACAAAACAAATTTAATTTGTTGCTCTAGTTTTTTACTTTTTTAGTTAGATATTTACTCAATAAATTACGCAGGTATTTTATTAAGTATTCGATGGATAGCCCAAGCAAATGTATGAGGAAAAATAAGAATAAAGAAATAATGATTGAAAATAAGGAATGTTTCAAATACTGGGGCCCACTACCTAGTCTAGGTGATTTGAAAAATATTCCAACCAAACTAGAAAAGAGAATGTCGCTGCTCTGTTGAGAATCGAACCAGTGACCTCCGCGTGCGAACTTAACATTCTAACTATTACACCACAGGAGAAAACACCAAACAAACAAATATAATAAAATATCTGATTATATTAGTAATGTATGGTTGTAAGTGCCTTTGAAATTTGAGGTTTTCCAATGCACTACCAGCTCCAACTCTTATCGGTTGATAATTCGTCGTTTCTGTTGAAGTTGGTTCAACTACGAGCGCGTAAATTTTAAAATCAAAAGCTGGCAAAATTGTACCGCAAAATACCGGCAGGCAATTTTGAATCAAAACATATTGATTTTAATTGATTTAATTTAATCAATATATTAATTATTAATTATTAAAATCATATTGATTTTTAAATTGATTTTATTAATGATATTTAAACGAATAGGGAGTGTGATAAAATATAACCAGTTTTATTTAAGACAACAAATACTTTGCTTTAACGGAAGGTTCATACAGCTGTGAGAGAAAACCGATAATGCGAAAATTTCATCCACACAAACAAAGCACCAACCGAATATTGCAGGTAATAAATATATTGATTTGAGCATCAAAAGTTAAAATGAATTTTGCAAAGAATATTAACAATTTTAAAATAGCTTCAGAGAATTTTAATTCCTCGTTTGTCGGTGAGTTGTTAGCTCCCACGTGGGACATAAGACAATGTAGAAAACGACAGATAAACGAGAGCCATAGAAGGCAAATTAAAGATGAGCTATCTGCAAGGGCAAAATCGAAGAATGGAATAAATAAGCATTAATAATGCAATTTGATTTTATAAATTTAGTTAAAGAAAGTAAATGTTTTAAACAGCATGGCATAAACAATAAATATTATATGATTAAATGAAATAATGAAAATATGTAAACTAACTACATAATTTGCATTGATGGAACACATAGGACAAATAGAAGAAATTATGAATTATTAACAGTAACTTTGTAAACATTTTAAAACATCGGTAAATGTTAAGGTGTTTAACAATTAATGAACTTTGTATAAATTATATTTATTATTTAGACCCTAAGTTTTGAAAAGTCTAATACGTTTAATACATTAAATACATTTAATGATTCTAAATACATTCCTATGAAATACATTTCTAAATTGTAAAAAATAAATTACTTGATTGTGAAACATATATTACTTTATTAATTGTTGCGTATTTATGTTTATAACATAAAAGTAGAGAAAGATCATGTATACTTATATGTGATGCTCTGAAGTTGTTACAATTTTAAAAATAATCTTACTTTGTTATAATATTCAGTGGTCTAATTTAAACTCATAAATACTTTGTTGATTATTGAAAATTCATATAATTTAAGATTTAATTAACTGTAATTTAAAAAAGTTACTGAGTGTTAGTTCTTAAGATAGTTATTTTAATATGCTTTAACACAATACAGACATTTATTATTTTAATTAATGTTATATATCAAATACAATTATGATCTTACGTTGAAAATATTGTGAAAACAAGTTTTAGTAATGTATCATTTTTAAAATATTCCATTTACTCTGTTATGGCAGAAAAGAGACTTAATAAATTGTGGTCGAATTTCGACCTACTAGTACTAAGCATGCAATGTATTTATTAACATTGTTATACAGTGATATATCATATCAATTCATCCACGTTTTACTCTGTACAAATAAAATAGGAGTAACCAAATTCGGATTCAATTTAATAAACAATTTTAAAATTAATTTATGCCAATTATCAATACAAGAGCATTCAACAATTCCATAAAAACCTACAAAGGGAGGCTTAAAGGGATCCCACCCTACCGTAGTATTATCACTTGTTCCGTACAACACGGTATTTTCTCAATAACTGCCTGAAAAGAGACAATATTTTCATGCCGCTCATCCGATCAAAAAAAACACTTAAAAACACTAATCTATTTTTTTCAAACCAAAACTTAATATTACAAGAAAAAAAGAAACTTGTTTCTATATCTATTAAATTTATTATATCTTGTGGTAGCCGAAATACCAAATTTACACAATAAAAATTTTAAATAACAATAAATCAGCACGAAGAAACAAATACTGCTTTCATATAAAATAAACATGGCAATACAATAGAAATAAAACCACGTATTACAAGAAACTGGAATACGATTGAAAATTATTATGTGAGTCATAAACTGTAATATCGCTGTAAGATTATTCAGTGTTTTATTTGGTTTTTACTGCTCACTATAAGCAATTCAACACAGATAAAAACCCCCCACATAATGTTCATGTAAAATTATGTTCAAAATGTCACAGCATAAATAATCTTATGCAGAAAATCAAACTCATACTTTCTATAAATACAATTATATGAGGTTCTATTTTCGTTTAAAACCTTTTAAAATGAACATAAATATTTTGTTAGGAGAGTTTAATGAATTGAAGATAAAAATCCGATCAGCTAATAAATACCGGGTTTAAGTCAGCGGTTAATGAGTAATCATGATTTATAGCTGATTAATTAAATCACCGGGATATATCGGTGGTTCTATTTAACGAGTTCAACATTATGCACATACCTAAAACAAAATTACCTGGTTTTATAATGGCTTTAAATTTGTCCGACAATATTCCAGATTGCCTACTGATAAATCGTTTACAATAAATAAACAAATTACCATATAAACCTACTGCAATACGTATTTGTAATATAATATGTTATCAAAGTAATTTTATCCGATAACAATATTTATATAAGAAAACAGAGTTTATTTGGTCTATATGTAACATAAAATATTAAACAAAGTTTATAAAATTTAACATTGATATGATCATAAATATTTCCTTAATTTTAAATATCACTAAAACGTAAAAATATGCTATGAATAAATTATTAAATTGATGATTTGATATATGTATATTTTCACGATCAATATTGTAGAAGATCATATATGGGTTGGTGTAATAAAATGAATATTCATTTCATTTCTACACGAACCCAGCGATATATAAAGTAGAACTAGAAATTATTATTAAGCTCTCAAACACTCAAGCTCTCAAGAACAATTGCTACAGTCCATTAAATTATTCAGAAAAATATTATCCGACACTATTGACAGACTTAATTAATCTGCACAATTAACGATATATCTAAATATGTTATATGCAACTGTTGCCTTTTAATCTGGAAATTATGTATTAAAAATAACAAGTGACTGTAAGTAACAAATGGAAATATGCATTGTTTTTGTTAGTAAAAATTAATTAATATCAAAAAACCATAAAAGTGTAGTTGTGATATTTAATTTTAATTACAACAACATTCCATTGTTGTCTGATTCTGCCAAATGTTTGCCAACATATTGTGACATATCGGTGAATAATAATAGTCTTCAAGACGGTCTAATTCCGACGAATACGGTGGCCAAGTTACAATATCCCAACATATGACTAAAACAACATTAACTGACTAAACCATATCGGCATATTTAGGACACTTTCCACTAATGTTATTTTATGCCCTGTGCTTCATTAACTTTGAACCACTCAAAAAACAATATATCATGTTATTCTACCACACTCTTCATATATATTTTTATGTTAAGTGTTTTTAAAACAATAACAAGTTTCTGAAAAAATTCCATAGAACCATCAAACTAACAATCAGGCATTACAATAATTAAAAAATTGATTGCTTTATACTTCCATTCATTCAAAACGTAAAAGGCTTTTCTTTAAATGTTTTAATTATTTAAATGCAAACTTACATGTTACCATTTTGTGTGGTAACGTAATGAGCTGTCTAGAGGCTTCTTGTAAATGTGTGTAGGTAAATTAAGTTTTAATGATAACCCTGCAATTTTCACAATATTACATGTTCAATATTCAATTCATATATCTAAAATATTCTTTTATTATATTTCACATAATAATCATTATCCATAAATAGATAAACCAATAAAAAGTAATAATTTTAAAATCTGTAAGTATATTTTACTTAATTTTAATAGTAATTTCAATGTGAGCTTTGTTATTATTTTAAAAAAAGAAACTTAATTACAGCAATCTTCATTTTGCTAGTATTAATTACAATTCTCATTACGTACAACTTAGAAGAGAATATTAAAAATAAATGGCGTTATATTCACTTTTTGTCGAGAATTACTCCCAAATGCTAATTAACAGTGGTTCAGCGTACATTCTTTTTTTGTAAATTTTATCCTTGGTACGTGTGTTTCCATGAACAATACTAAACAATACATTAGGGATATCGTTAAAATCTAAGAAACAGTTTTAGTACAAGTATTGTATCTAAAACCATGTTATTAATCGATTTTAGCATTTTAATTACTACTTAATTAATTCAAAATAAGGACTGTCACCTTATAAAATTATATTAAACATTATAGTTTCAAGCTTATTTCAACCTTATATGAATGCTATTCGCTATTATTGATTATTATTACTCCGAAGTGTCTGAAGTGATTGAATGAAAAACATTTCTAGACGTACCGAATGATGATAACGAACTTAGAATGTGTTGACCTTGTATATCAAATTATATGAAAATAGATAGAAAACCAATACATTTCAGGAAAATCTACAAGAATGTGAGAATCTTTCGATATGCAATAGTAATGTGTCAAAAATACCAACAGAAATATGTCATATTTTAACAATGCACCAATTTTTAGGAAAGACATTAGGAGAATAAAGTCGAAGTAATTAGTAAATTGTTCATTATTTCGTAACTAATAAGGTATTATAAAACTCTCTTTTGGCTCTCTTTGTTTCTTTTAAGAAGTTTTAAAATATAAACCTGTATAAATAACTCACAATAGATTTATAAAACACAACAATAGTAATTCCACCTGCACATTCTGGTAGCTTTTGGGTTTTTTATGTCATAGAAAGACGCAATAAAGACAGGTATTGAGAAGGGACCTCGACAAGAAAAAAATAAAATGTAAGATAATTATTTCTTAACAATTATTTATATATAAATAGGAAAACTATGAAAATAGAACTTAAATTATTTTAATTTACCAATGATACCTCATATGAATATAATAAACATACTTTTTTATTCAGTAAAATTAACTGAATTAAGTTAATATTTCTATTTAATGATTAATATTTTATCTTAGAACTACCATTTTTTAACTCGACAATAATGCAGGTGGTTTACCTTGAACCTACCCGTGGTGTTCTAAAAATGTAATAAACAATGTTTAGATTTAATCCATTACGAGTAAAGTTGAAATATTAAAGGTTGAGGTAATTTAAAAACCTTCTTATAAAAAAAACTTATAACGTGGTTTTTAAGATGATATTTTAAAAAAAGCAGTTTAGATAACCAGAAGGGTAATTTTAATGAAATAAAATATTTTTTACAAAATATTCCACTTGCGTTCATTTCATTTGCGTTGCTGTGCTATTTGAATGTAGTTTAAAAATAGGAATATTGGCAAGTGACAATAAATTAGGTTCTAAGGAATTTGGTTTAAATTAGTTCTGCAAATCAAAGTATAGACACTTTTTCAATTATATTTTTGAGTTTTGTATTATGGTTTTAAGAGTTTACTAATATTTATTAAAAATAACATATATATTATTTGTTTATTTAGCAGTAACTACTTAACAATAATAACTACTTATATATTATATAGTATTTTTATAATTCATATTAGTGTTTCTTTTAGGTCTTCCAATAAAATTAAGGTTCACAATTTAGTCAATATTCATAGTCCTAATTTATAAATATATTATAGTTCTCATTATAAGGCGTTAAAATCGTAAAATAATTTTGTCATCAGGATTTGGATATCCCCTTAATTTTATTGAAGAAAGTCATCCTCCTTGCTTATTAGAGCTTCCAACAAACTCGATTATATGGAAATATAGCAAGTAGGAACTTGAACATGTAATACGTGGGGTGTCTTGATATATAAAATCATTCAAAATTGTCAAAACAAAATTGTCAAACATGTCAAAATGGTAATTGCTTTTAGTAAGAATTTTAATGACAAATTAGAATGACATTGGTAGGATATCAGTCGTCTACACCATATACCACACTGTCGGAAAACGAATTTCCATTTGTTCTGTTCAACTACATTAACCTACCTACACTACATATTCAGCTTTATGACGATATTCAATTCTTTTATTGTAGAATCTATCGTCAGAAAGATAACTAAATGTTTAACAGTTAAGTAAGTAAGGCAGATAAGTAAAATTTAGTTTTTAATTTCTAAAAAATTATAATATCTATTAAATATCTATTATACTATAAAAATACCATCTATTATATAATACAGATAAAAGTTTAAGCAAGTAGTAATGATTATTTAAACAATTTGAAATGTTACTAGAGCAATTTTTACGAAAAAAATTAAAATATTTGAAACTGAAAACATACAGTTAAAATTTTGTTTTAACATAGTTGGAGTAATTCATGTTAAAATTATAGAATACCTCAAAAACCGGATATTAGTCATATTTTAAAAAGCTACAGCCGCCTTCGTAATACAAAAAGAAAAGTTGTAATCTCCATTTCTTTGATACTAATTCCAAATGGGACATGATTATAAACCTTTACGGGTTAGAATTTCACATCAGACTGAACTTGAATTAAGGAGATTTAAACTAATTTGGTCTGGTGTTACACGGTATAATGAAAATTAATAAGAAATTGAGAGATGCTATTAAATCCTCTTATAGTAATAAAAATTTAATTAAGAATTAGTGGAGATACAATATTAAATTTCAGGTATTAAGGAATTTATTTCGCAGAATATTTTTATCTTATATCATACATGACGCCCGGCGTTAATTAACAGATTTTCCAAAGCTCATAAAACTTACAAAAATAAATTTTACTGGTAATTGATTTATACAATTCTATATTGAACTCCATAAATCTGAAGATTTATGCCAGGCAGTGATGATACACTGAGATTAAAAGCAAACATTACTTGACCTACCAATTAACTCTAGAATTAACATAATATATAACAACTGGAAAAAAACGTAATAACTAGGTAAAAAATTAATTACTGTTTAACACGTACATAGTAAAATTTGGTAATATTTACAAGCCGATTGAAAGCATTAGCTCTAATATTTTTATTACATAATTATACCAGAATCGAAAAACCCAATCTTTTCATTATCTTAGAACGGTTTTTATAAATTTATCAGAACTTAAAACAGATATGTGGGTAGATAAGAGAATATAATTATAATATCGTAGGGTTTAATATTAAAAAAATATTATAAAGAATACTGAGATTAAAGCAAACAGACCTACCAATTATGTATAACTACTGAAAAATAATAAACGTAAAAATATGGTAGGTCAAAAATTAAATACTGTTTAACACGTCCATAGTAAAACTTTTCAGTATTTACAATTGGCAAAAAAAATCTTTTGATTATTTTAGAAGAGTTTTTATAAATTTATCAGAACTTGAAATATGAATGTGGGTGAATAAGGGAAATTAATTATAATATCGCAGGGTTTAATATTGAAGAAAAAACAAATACGATAAAGAAAGGAAATTAGAGATAATGAGAATTATGTAATAGCAATTTTTGCATTTGACTTTTAACAAAGAGTTTAATGGAATAAAATTCTAGTATTACAATATATATTAGGATCAGTTCGAAGATAATACAGATAAAATAATATTACAAAACTAGGAACATATATAAAAATTGTATATTTACTTGATTTGCTTTACTATTTTTTAACCTGTAAAATATGAATTAAAATAGTGATAAATCTTGGTCTAAAATTGAATAAATTAACCCTTAATCTGTGTATACATTGGCTTAATTGGTTTTATTAATCGCCTAATTAAAATACGCCGCAATGACAGATAATTTAGACATTCCAGATGGATTTCATATTTCCATGAAAATTAAATAAACAGGTTCCACTACGTCTTCACCGCTGTGCATGTTATAAAAAAAGGGACTTTACGTCGAGTTTTTATGTGATTTTCGCGATCTGATATCCCTCGGAACGTCGTATTACTTGCACCTGCATATTGCGACCGATTTTTTGTCGCTTTTTCACGTCGCTAGTCGTAACGAAACCGATAACATACAGAAATCATGTAGCAAAGGCATAGAGCATTCCGTGACAGAAAAGTGAGGTTAGACGATGGTGTATTTTTGTTTGTATCGAGTGAGAATCGGCCGAGATGAGGCGGAATGTTATAGACTTACCGGAAAATAAAATAAAACAAATCCAAACGGTAGCTGGTAAGTTGGGTTTCTTCATAATTCGACGATTTTTTTAAAGAGAAATCCAATTTAGCACAGTCCCAAGTCCATTTCGACCCAGAAAACGCACAAGTTCTAATCCAATAACATAACTGTCTCGGTGACAAACGGCGAAAATTGACACGAGCGACGACTGATAGGATTTTTTTCTCTCAGAGTTCAAAACGCATCGGTTATATCGTTTAACCACGGCACTCTGGGATCGAGAGAGAGCAGGTCGTGACGACAGTGCGATGCGGCGGATGAATCTCTCTCAAAGTTAGCTTTCAGCCAGTTTCGTGGCTCACAGCGCGGGTTGACTGGAGTATTGACCGGGCCCTCGATGCCTTGCGCCGAGAACCGATTCCCTCTCGCCTCGCCCCGCGCCAGGGGCGGATTCTTGGATCGTCGCCGGCGCGGTACAAGGTGAGCCCTTATTTAGCCCTTTTCCTGGTTCCTTTTCTTTCGCCTTTTCTGTTTTCTTGACACGGACCGGGGGCCCTATGTAAAAAAATGTTTTCATATTTCATCTTATGACCGATATGCGACTTGACTCGGACGCGAAATGCAATCAATAACGAGGCCCGAGACACAAGAAAAAATGGCACCGGATTATTAGTTTCAAAAACAAGTTTCGAACTTTGTCTCGACAAGAAAAAACACATATATTAGGTCGAATTTATACGACCTTGCCACAGGAAACTTTCTCTATGAGATGCCCTGAAACGGATTTTAATTATATTAAATCAAATCAAATTTATTTGGAACGCTTTTCCAATCAATAAAATCAATTAATTATCAATTCAAATTGAACAAAACTCAAAACAGTAATTCCAAAATATGTATTTTTGAATATTCCATAGATTCTTAATGATAATTTAAAGAAAAATAACACATATTAGATCGAATTTATATATTTTTGGTTTCCATAGGAAACCTTGTCAGCGAGATGGTTTGAAACGGATTTTAAATTTATTAAATTAAATCAAATTAATTTAAAACGCTTTTCGAATCAATAAAATCAATAAATAATTAATTCAAATTGAACAAAATTCATACCAACAATTCAAAAATAGGTTTTTTTTAAATATTTTTAGACATATTTTTAACAGTTAATTTAATGAAAAATCATACATATTGTCTATTCAAAGTTTATTTAGTAATGCATCATGGGTATTTGTGACGTCAAAATATTGCAATGTTGCCGAATTAATTCTGAGTTTTAGTTCAGTTTGGCTTTGACATACAAAAAATTCTAATCTAAATAAAATAATTGAACAAATATATTATGAAATATAATTTATTTTAACATTATAGTAAATCTAATACATATATTATCGAAGGACTTAAAACTACAATTAAGACATAGCTATAATAGTTTGTAGGTTAGATTTGTTTATTTACATTTAACTCTTTTCCACACCATCCATGAGGTAGAGTTTCTAGGCTCGTTTTTTTATGTAGTGGTATTCCCCTGGAGGCCTAATCCACCTAATTAACAATTGTATATCTGAGAAACGTATTTTACTTTCATTCGAGAGCATATTTACTTTTTTCGTTTAGTTCTTGTTTCCTTCAATGGTGTGTTTACTTGTCAAGTCATCTTGGTATCACGGTATATTTTATTTCTTTTTCTAGTATCTGTGTACACCATTCTTCATAAAATTAATCACTGAATTCTCTCTAATGCATTTACCATATCTACAAAACAGTATTCATTCTCTCCTCATACGTTGTAACCTAATGCTCATGTTTAATTTTGAACAATTACAATCATACCTGTGTACACAAATCTTTCACGCCCTACAATACCATTTTCTACAATTATGTTCAATTAATTATGTGCATACCTTTAGTTGTTTCCACTCTCATCACTCAGTGTCAGGAATTTCTAGCATTGCACAGCATTATCACATATCCTGGAAAGTTTCCTTCAGTCAATTTCACTTTCCCACTCATTGTCCAATTCAATCACTAAACTGTTAATTTCTAATCTCTCTGAAACAATTCCACCATTTATCAATTACTTCCTCGGTATGTCTAATTGAGTCCATCCAAACCCAAGGTGTTATGGTTGACAATGCTTCCTTCCACATATCAAAACAAAATCAAGGTACAGAAATTCAATTAGTTTATCTTCCTTGGTCTTATTTTATGCCTTTAAACATTTAATTCTTTTTAATGTAATGTCTGGAAGTCATATTAAGCCTCTCCGAGGGTTATCTTTACACCATTTAAACCCTATGGCCTGTAAGAGTGTATAAAAGGATGTCTTACATCCCTCAAAAAGCTGCATGTCCTTAATTCTCTTATGTATACTTTTCAGACATATAATTTTCTCCAAAATAATTGTATTAAATTATGTTTATATCGATAAAATAGTTTGTGTACTTACTGTTCTTATACATTTCGTATATTTGGTCTCGAATAGAGCCAATATCAAGATGGTCAAGATTCGTCACCCACTTTGTATGTAGACGGGTTTTCTTGGGATAATCTAACGTATTATTCTTCATTTTGTAAGCGATGTTATTCGCAGAATCTACAGTAATATTTAGCACGGCAGCAATTGCTAAAAACATTTTCAATAAAATTGTAGGGACTTATATTATTTAAAGAGGGCCTCCATTATCTCGTTCCTTTTCGAAATAACCTATTAAAGCCGCAATCAATTTGTGACCCTTTTTTTTGAAACAAAGTAATATTATATATTACGCAGTGACTTAAATTATCAAAATAATCAAAAGGCTAAAATAATGTTTGCCGGTTTATAGCCTGCAGTAATTATAACTAATATTTTGAATAATTTAGCGTACATTTGACAACCAGACGGCGACCGCCTGTCATATGTATGAAAAATTTTTGAAAGCAATAGTGATAAAAGATTTTAACTCTTACCTATAAATTATTGTGGCTGTATAATTAACTGTAGTTTTTAGATTTACTATAATATAAAAATAAATTATATTTCATATTTTTGTTCAATTAGTTCATTTAGATTAGAATTTTGTTGTATGTCAAAGCCAAACTGAACTAAAACTCAGAGTTAATTCGGCAACATTGCAATATTTCGACGTCACAAATATCCATGATGCATTACTAAAAAAACTTTGAATAGACTATATTAGATCGAATGCATATGTCCTTTTTTGCCATAAGAAAATTTCTCAACTAGATGATCTGAAAAGGACCTGAATTATATTAAATTAAATTAAATGTACTTAAAACGATTCTCCAATCAATAAAATAAATAAATAATTGATTCAAATTGATCAAAAACTCAAATAAATAATTGAAAAATATGTATTTTTTTAACATTTCACAGATTTTTAACACTAAATTTGAAAAAAAAATCAAAAATAATATTACAAATTTATTTAAAATAATTGATAAAAATCAATAAAAACTTAGTTAAAATTGATCAAAAAATCAAATCAGTAATTGACAAATATATATTTAATATATAAAATATATAATATATAAAAAAATTTAATATATATATATATATATATATATATATATATATATATATATATATATATATATAAACTAAATAGATATATTTCCCATATTGGAATATTATTTAAACTTATATTATTTAATATTCATTTAATTGCTGCTATATATACAAAATAATTATATGCATAATATTTTAAAACAGTAACAACACTAAAAAACAAAAGAAATAATAAACTTTCTTTTGTAAAACACATTCATATTTAATTTAAATTGAGTTTTTATTGCTTAAAATAAAATACCATAATTTATAGATAAAGAGTTAATTTAATGTTTACGAACTACGGACTTTATGAAGTATTGTTGAATATAAAATATATACTCATAAGTTATTTATAAACTATTAGACTTAATAAAATTATATAATAGCAATATAGCAAAAATAATGAAAGGAAGTCACGATTACAGTTGTTTGGTTGTTTGCAAGTTTCAACAATTTTGTTATAACATATTTTTACCATATTTTTAGAAATTAATTTGTATTAGTATATAATCTGTAAGTATGTATTAATTTAATGTAATATATTTTAATTTAATGTAATATATTTTAGACATTAAGTTTATTATTGGGATCCTCTCTAATATGAATATGATTATTAGAAAGTTCATTGATGATTGAACTTAAAGGTCAATAATAATTGAAAATATAGTGATCAAATATATACAAATTTATTCATGAAAATTATTAATTGCTAAAAAATCAGATTCCAAAACCAAAAAGGCTAATCTTCTCATCATTTTGTACTAAAAAAATGCACACTCTGATCATTTTAGTGGGACACTACAAATTAATAATTTTAATTTTAAAACAGGAATTGATTTAAATTTAAAACAATTTATTAAGATTTAAAACATCGATGCTAGGTGCGAAATGATTAAGCAAGATCGTCATGTCACCTATTGTGAGATTGAGGCATCCCTAAGCATTAGTTCCACCAGCATATATATGATTTTACACGAACACTTAGCTGTGCGAAAGTTATGTTCGCGTTGGATCTCACACAATTTGACAATCGTTCAAAAAAAGGTTCTTGTCGATTGGTGCAAAGAAATGCTTAAGAAATTCAATCACGGTGTTTCGAACATTCGAACATTTCGAATCATGAATAGATTCGTATGAGCCCGAAAGTGAGTAGCAGTCGACTGTATGGGTGTTCCAAAATGAACCAAATCCAACAAAATTTGTTCGCGCACGAAGCACTTCAAAGAAAATGGTGGCCTGTTTCTTCGGGAAAAATAGTCATATTGCAACAGTGCCTCTAGAGGATCGTAGAACAGTAAATTCTGATTGGTACACAACCATTTGTTTGCCAATAGTCTTCGGTGAAATAAGAAAAACAAACAAGAAACTTCGTATTGTTCTTCATCATGACAATGCGGGCTCTCACACATCGGCTCAAGCAAGAGACTATTTGAGCACTCAAAACCTTGAATTGATGGGTCACCCGCCGTACAGCCCTGATTTGTCACCCAATGACTTCTTTTTGTTCCCATTCGTGAAGAATAAACTGTGTGGTCAACGATTTTCATCGCCCGAAGAAGCTATTTAAGCGTTCAAAAACCACATTTTGAAGATACCTCATTCGGAATGGAATAAATGCTTTGAAAATTGGTTTAAGCGTATGCAAAGGTGTATCGATCATCGTGGCGAGTACTTTGAAGAACAATAAAATATATTCGCAGCTTAACTAATTGTTTTTTTTTCCTATTCCCGTAATATAAATAGTGACCCTCGTATTACCGTTTTTTATGTAGTTCAAACAAATTACAAGTATCATCCAAAATAATTCCACTGCATTTATTTTCCGTATGTATAGTTTCCGACAGTATGGTTTCTGCTCCGCAAATTATCCAAAATACATGCGGTTTTTCAAATAAAAGTGTTTTAATAATCATGACGTAAAACTTTTATATAAAAATGAACTTTTAGAAATAAAAAACTGAACAAAATATTAAATAATTACGAACACATATATACGAGAAATTAAATTTACTATATTACAATTATATCGATGTCTATCGAACATATGGTTTTTTTTATACAAACTTAGTCCTTGCCAAAATGTTACGATTACGATCATTAAGATCAACTTAGAGATTAAGACCATTTATAAATATAAAGATCGGAGATGTGGTATTGTTTTGTACATAGAAAAAAACATCACTACAAAAAATTATTAAAGAAAAAAAGACAAAACCGTAACCTGAATTAACTAGACAATAGTTAATTAGCAGGCTAAAGATATGTAATAGTGAAATAATTATTCTATTGTATTATAAATAGTTTACTTAATTTTGTAGAAATTTATTTAAAATATCTTTCTATTTTTATTATAGTGTCATTTACAGTCTGTACCTACTCCTCGTTGAATATAGATCCCAAACTATAAGCCTGGAACATTGATTCCTGGATCCCCTGATTAATGACCCCTTAAAATACGTTAAGCAATTCGTAAAGAGTATGAATTAGCAAAAACCAATATCGATATCATCTCTTAAAGCACCCGGCCTTACACAACCTGGTTACTGTATATCTACTGTAAATAAATACATGTAGTTCCTGGCTTTCGTATTCGAACCAACATCGTCTGGTCGCGTAGTCACCGAACCAGCTTCTTTATCCACTAACTGTACAATCTGTATAATAATCTGTAAGGAAAACATATGCTAATTGTCAATAAATTAATTTAAGTATGTTAATCTAAATTAGATTAATATTAGATGTTCGTATGTACTTTGGTCAGTAATGTTGGTTTGACATTTCTCTACCTAATATAACTGTTTTCCATTTATCACTGTATACAGACGTATATACAGATGTATATTGCCTATACCATTTACATACTTTGAGAAAATTATGGTGATGGTGACGTCAAATCCCAATAGTCGATGTCAACGTTTTGAAATTGCTGAATTTTATCTCATTGACAAAGAACTGATCAAATGTTAGAAGAGAGTAAATTCCAGGACTTATTAAAGGAAAACCAAGCTCAAATTCTTAAAGAACTTTCAAACAACGATTATTATGTACATATGTTATTTTAAAATGTTTTTTTTTGTGTTAAAAATCGAAGTTTGATTAATTTTTAATTTTTAATTATTTTTTTAATTATTTTTTCTTTATCTATTTTTTGAAGTTGGTTCAATTTTTTTGTTAAAATTATTTTATTTTTTCCGTTTGAACAAAAATCGGAATAAAGAAATAATGAATATAAGGAACGCTTCAAGCCCCGGGATCCATTACCTAGCCTAGGTGATTTAACAAATAACTAACTAAACTAGAACAAAAAATATTATTGTCCCCGCCGGGAACCGAACCCGCAACCTCCGTTTATAAGCTAAACGCGCTATCCATTACACCATAGAAGCACTTGCCTACTATATTTCTACGAAGTGTATATGATATAGTTAGTGCTTAAAAAGCAAACAGTAACTTCCAATTTCCCGTCACATCAGCTCAGCAATAACATTATACACAAATATCTGATTATTTTAGAAAAAAAATATGTAAAAGCTTTATAAGTGTCTTTGAAATGTGATGGTTTCTCTCGATTTCCCTCCATTCCCCATCAGATCGTGACTTGGTACCAATGGGACCACCTTGGAACTTCACTCTTTCGAATAAAAAAATAATTTTGAAAATTGGTCCACAATTGACGGAGAAATCGGTGAATATACATTTAAAAAAATATATACATAGCCGAACATAGAACCTTCTGCTTTTTCAAAGTCGGTTAAAAATTATAGATAATGCAATTTAGTACGGTTTCAAGAGAGAGTTTTCTGTAACGTAGTGTATTATCACCTGCTAAAACTCTATGAAAAACTCAACTGATACAGTAAATGCCTTCTGGTGTCTGTTGAGCAAATTGACATATTCCTGCAAAAAAGAGCACCAATAGCAATAACTGGTTCGACCACACCTTGCAAGAATTTTAAAGAATACACTTCTGCACTTGAAAGGGAAATTATTCCACATCCAGCGTACTCACCAGGCACTTATTCAGACTTACTGCGATCAATGCAACATGGCTGGAGTGGCACTTGAAAAAGATAAGAAACTGCCAAAATGGATCGATCATTGGATGGCTGCAACGCCAACATCGTTCTGTTGACAAAAAATTATTGAAAAAGATGGAAATATTATGATTAATACGTGTTATACCCTTTTAAAGTGAATTAATGATTGGAATACTTGCAAAAAAATATTAAAAATAAATTTTCTTTTTACATGAGATTGTCTACATGTCTATATTATCTATATTAAGATTATTTATATTCGTATAAATTTAGCAATTTTCATATGTATTAGAAAACAAATGACTATTGTAGTAGGGTAGGCTTCGAAATGATAATATATTTTGAAATATTAATAATCCATATTTGCACATTATTAATAGATAATTAATATTATTTTCTGAAGATATTGTAAAACGAAACTATGCTCTATCATCATCATTAATACATTTTGATAATCAGTATTATTTCGTATAATCACCACTTTTTACTTAGTATATATATATATATATATATATATATATATATATATATATATATATATAATATTGAAATATTATATATATATATATATATATATATATATATATATATATATTGAAATATTATATATATATATATATATATATATATATATATATATATATATATATATATATATATAATATTTCACTTTTCTTATTTTTTCTTAAAAATATCGATATTTTTTTATTCGATCGATTTTATCGATCATATTTTAAAAAATATTGAAAACGATATAACGATATTTTTTAATATATCAATATATCGAAATATCGATATTTTTTTCGGTGGCCAACACCCCCAATTGGAGTTATCCATATTTTAAAATTCTCCGTCATATATAACTATTAGTAATAATTGATATATTGAATTGAATAAAATCGATAAAGTTTCATACCATGATACATAAAAACAAATTTCGAAACAAAGTAAAACTATTATCTTAGTAAAACAAGTATTACCTAAAAGAGTCAAGATACAATTATATTTGTATTTTGCTTTAAATATATTCAAAGAACTGTCAATCAGAATAATGTACTTAATCATTTTTCTTTATTCTTGTAAATCCATCCCCCAAACCAAACCAAAAATTTTTACAAATATCGAAATGGCTCCAGATCTCTTTCCTATCGAATTAGTGTGGAAAAGTTCATCCGATAGATCAATCGATGTACTGTGTAAAAAGTGAATGGAAAACACTAGACTCCGAATAATTAAATAAGTTGAGTAAGAATGAGTTAACTTTGTGAAGAAGTAGTTAAAAACACGAGCAGCCACTTTTTATTTGTACAAAATATACTTAAATAACTTTAACTAAATGTTAGTATATAGTTTGATTAATATTTTAGTTTTTAATAAATTATAACTTATATAAAATGTCTTTTTTCAAATTGCCTTATTATCGCCAAACTTTTAAACGACAATGTAATTGTATGGAGGATTTAACAGCCCGTTTAATAAACATTTGATTATCAACCATGAAACGTTCAATTTTTCATCATACTTACACCCTCATAAATAATGTTATTTATAACAATTACTATTAATATAATTACTTATTTTAACATAAAAATAACGGTGAATCGTCAGTAAATAACATCATCAGATTTTTCAAAAATCTAATGCAATTTAGTATGCATTTTTGGGAGGGTTGGCGGTGATCAAATCTATAAAAATATTTTAATACGCCACATGTTGGATGAGTCAGATGCAGATAATCCCACGATAATAATGCACCTAATGGCTAAAGTCATAAATTATTTGGGGTAACGTTTTTTGAATTTCCCTACCAGCATTTATATAAAACCCCTTGATATATATATATATATATATATATATATATATATATATGTGTGTGTGTGTGGGTGTGTATGTATGTTTAAGAATGTATAAGTTGAAATTTGAAACATTTAAAAGAAAATTAAATTTTAATCTATAACATTAATAATTAAATATATAGCTGAAATATTCATATCGAACATAAATTAATTATCGTATTATAATGGATATTTCAGTTATATTGTAGTATGATTAGGGATTCCTGCATTAATATGAAATATAGTAATATAGTAATATGAAAATAAATGCACAGGGGAAATATTTTAATTATTTATAACCTATGTGATTTTATATTAGGCATTTAAAAGTAAGAACTTTATTATAACAATTAAACTATAATTATTTTAATTAAATATGCATTATTTAGTTTTATTCATTTTTCAGTTAGAGAGTAATGACATACCTTATTAACATTGATAATAATTTAAGAGTAATTCATTTGGAATAATTATAGTCTTTTGTTCAAGTGTATTTAAAACCATTTTTATTCCAAATTATATATTTCCATGTTACTAAAAAATAACAATATATTGTAAATAATAAATTGTAAATATAAATGTAAGTAAATGATGAATGAAAAACTAATCCATGTGTTTTAAGTCATATTTTGTGACAGTTTGCATAATAGGTATAAAAAATGACTTGAAAACTACAAAGATATCATGACAAATATAAATGCATTTAGCCTAGATGATTTAAAAGTGATTAGGAAATTCTGGAAGGTAGGCCACGTGTTGGGCATCAAGTTTGTTTTTACGCATAAAAATATATTTTCGACAAAATATCATAAGAAATATTAGAAGACCGATAATAGAAGAAAATGGTTAAAGTCATGAATGTAATTTAAAGGATATAAAATGCGATGATAAATGAATTAATTGCTATTAACGTCTTTTTGAAAATTGGTTCAAAAATAAAGTATCTAAAATATTTCTATTAATTTAAACGTAAAGGGTGGGATTTCTTTATTTCTAATAATGGATTGGGAAAAAAGAGTTTCAGGTCTTATGTTTTTCTTGTTTTTATAAAAATTCTTCATATACCATAAATAGTCACTTTATTCGCCTGATTTTAGACTGTCGGGCTTCCCTCTATTACCTATACTCAAAAATCCATATCATCTACATTGTTTTAAGTCGCTTAAGAGATAAAACAAAATTTATCAGGACTTTAAAAAACACTTCAATAATTCGAATTGCCGTACTCTTGCGGTAGTCGCGGGTTCGAAACCCGCTGGGGCATGGTCGTAAATTTATGTTTGTAATTGTTTATAATTGAAATTGTTCAAAAATCAAGAGTGAATCAATCCGACAAGAAAATTGATCCAAGTCATGCCAGTAATCAGGTTGGGTAAGACGGGATCACTCAATGTCTTCTGGATTGGGCTCGAAGTTGATCACTCACCAGTCGGAAGGATTACTGCCGAGTATGGTGGTTCGGAGCCCATGTTAAACAGTAAGTCCAATTCAAATAAATCCTAGTTGCTAAAAGGGGGCTTTAAAATATAACAAAAAATAAAAATATTTCAATTAAACAACAATATTACCTTGAAAAAGACAACAACAGATTTGGAGCTATTATTATATAAATTAGCAATAAATCAACTGCAGTTTGGTATTGACGCATGTATTTATATTTAAATATATTGCAAACTAATTTACAAATATATATTTTCTAATGTTATTTGTTTATAATTTGTATATAATTTAATGTTGGTTTGAATGCATAAATACATTAGATATACTTTAAGATGTTCCGTAGATTTTGTGTCTCCAACAACAAATACCACCATTTGCCGCCAGACTTTTATTTTTCCCCTACATTTGGGGTCCCATCAACTACAAATGGGATCGTTGCTATAGAGGGACTGTTTGCTAACGTTGCGAAAAAACAACATCGGCGGTCTGGGAATCCTATTGTAGTATATTGACCCCCACTAAAACAAAACTAGACGACATAAAATTTACAAAACAATGCTTTTAAATTTAGAATACATTACTGACATATAATTGAGAACTATTTTAATATTACTGTTAATTAAATCAATTTTAAATGTAAAACCATATTTTAGTTAATAGTCATTTTATATTTCTGAATTGATTTCATTTGTTTTTGTGGGTCAGTTTGTTCAGCGTCAGTGTACTATCTTAATTCTGTTTGGTTATTTACCGTTGTATTACATTTTTGCTAATGTTATTCTAATAATTTTTCTAATCGTAATACTTAAATTCTTCAATAAAAATTCAATAGAAGTTTAATTTTTTATTATCTTATCCATCGGTATAAAATATTATTAATTAAAGCTGTATATTGTATTTAACAGTAGAAAGCTCATTCACCAATTTGTCCAAATATATCAAATAGAATTATTTTACGTTACTGCTTGTTATTTAAATCGATTTATTCCCGAAATTTTAATCATAGGGATACCTATATTATAATATTAGAAATAATATATTTAAAACTTTATATAGTGGCCTTCAAATAGCGTTATTTACTTTTATAACATTAGGCATCGTTTTAAAAAAATAAATATATAAATTATAATAATATCAAATATAAATTACATTCGAATAAATTCTGGTTGCTAATAAAAGATAAAAATTTGAGACGTATCCAAACTTAAGTGAGATCAGACTTATTATTTTGAAGTGAATTTGTTGCATTCATTCCCTTTGAGTAGTTCCGAACGAACTATATTTAAATCTCACGATCTATGTCATCTTTACCGACAATAGTAATTTATAGCGGGGCTTATGTCACAAAGAAAATAGTTTTTTTTAAACTGGCAATCACAGCTGAAATAACACCACTTGGATGAAAATTCCTGTTTCCATGAATTGATCTGTAATATACATACAATATTATATTAAAAACTGCCTTAATTGTATTCTAATCACACCTGCCACTAATATTTTTTAAAAATTATTTGTGATTCCACAATTTGCCCTATAGGCAATAAATATTTCTTATGTCTATATTATATTATATATATTTATATATCCATATATATTTACATGGCATGCAGAAAATAACTTCATTAAGCCATCTTCTGTATAAAATATTATCTTAATTAATAAGTCTTATTCTAAAGTTTATATATGTTCAGTAACCAGATCAGGTGGTGTTAAACGTTTTAGTCTACGCACTTCAGTATCACGTCGCATATTTAGCTGATTAGCGAGTACACTGGGATGCACTGACACTCTTTCGAAGTACTTCACACAAATACGTTGAATTACACTCGTTATAGGCTCTAGAGAAATATCGTGTTGTATCACTTTATCTAAAATATAGTACGGAGCAGCAACAATGGCACGCAACACTTTATTTTGGAACCGTTGAATGATGGATATATTAGAATTGCTAGCAGTACCCCATAGATGGATTCCATATGACCAAATAGGCTTGAGTATAGACTCATACAGTAACACCTTCTTGTCTAATGATAACTTGGATTTGCGCCCGATGAGCCAATACATTTGATATAATTTCAGTCGAAGTTGTTTTCGTTTATAGAGTATGTGCTTCTTCCAGGTTAGGCGTCGATCCAAGTGCATACCAAGATATTTAACTTGCTCTGCTTGGGGTAGTTGACGATGATTGATATTCACTGGTGGACATGTTCTTCCACGCAGGGTAAACGTTGCATGGGTGGATTTTGTTTCATTGCCTTTAATGCGCCATGTCTTCAACTATAATTGTATTTGATCCAGGTGGGTTTGTAGGTTTATTGATGCTGTGACCGGATCTTCATAGCATGCCAAGATTGATGTGTCGTCTGCGTATGTTGCCACAGTAGTTATTTTTGTGGTGGCCAGATCAGCCGTATACAGAAGATACAGTACTGGTCTCAGTACACTACCTTACGGAATATATGATAATTCGGTATGTTCATCGCCTCGATTTACAATAAAATGTCTATCAGTGAGATACGATTTTAGTAACTGATAGTCCAGATGAGGGAGAACTTTCTTTAGTTTAACCTGCAAGCCCGTGTGCCAAACTTTGTCAAAAGCCTGAGATATATCTAGAAAAGCAGCCGAACAATATCTTTTGGCATTTAGGTCAGTGTTTATTTTGTCTGTGCACTTGTTCTATAGTCCCATGCTTATTGCGAAACCCAAACTGTTTTGGAATCATTTTTCTTTTTTCTATTATATAGTTTAGCTTCTTGATGTATAGTTTCTCGAAAACTTTCGAGATTATCGGTAATAAACTTAGAGGCTGGTAGGAGGTCACATCTTCTGGTATTTTTCCTGGTTTAAGAATCAATAGTATTTTAGCTACTTTCCAGATGCTAGAGAAGTAATTAATTCGTAGCATAACATTAAATATAAATGTTAATAATTTCATACCCTTTTCTAATAGTTCTCTTAAAATTTTACTAGTAATTAAGTCATAACCAGGAGCTTTTTACGAACGTTTTTAGTTCCCTGGCGTGTTGTTGGAGCCCACTGGCATTCCAGACGGCTATTTTGTAGCTAATGGTTTCAGACATTAGGCAAGTTTGCTGAAGACGGTTGTGAGTAGACCAAGCATCGTACTCATTTGATCCATTAGTTTAGCCATCATGTTTTCTAATCTAGAGATGTTGCTGCTAGTTTCAGTAGGTTGTGGTGTGGTTTCTCGCTTTTGTTTTGAACCATTTTCAACCATTTGCGCATAAATTATGTCTGGTTGACTTGGTCTGATGGGTAGACTAATAGGTGTGGATTGTTTTTGTTGCGGTTGATGCCTTTCTTCTCTTAAGGCAGGATATAGTTTCTGCTTCAGTTGTTTGTTCACATGCCGCTTTATTATTTCCATTAGGTTTTAAATCAATATAGAATATAGGCGGAGGTTTTTTTGTTGTGCGATGTCGTAAATTTTGAACATTTACGACCTCGTGGCCTGGTTCAGCTAGGGCTACCTTGATGGTGTCTTGAAGTCCGTCCGGTGATGTAATCCTTTTAACACGAATTTAAATGTTCTCTCGGATTTAGGTCTGAATGTATGGTACTGGGTGTTTCTTTCGTCTAGTTCTTTTACTAGAACTTAAAGTGCTCTGCTTTGAATAATTGAATTTTTATTGCTCTTTTTCTTTTCTTTGCATAGATCACTGTTGTAATTGTGTAGTTCGTAGTGATGGTTTTCAATAGGCCATGGATGTGTTTTATTACTCTTACCTTATAAACTGTTATTGGTGGTGGTTTGGGAACAACTTTTTCAGGGCTTAGTTGTATATTCTCTTCAATTTCTTCCGATAGGCCGCTAAAGCTGTTTTTTGCCTCTATTGGGTTCTGTAACCAATAGTCACTGATCCTTGTTTGTTTTCTCGCAATTTTTTCTTCTGGGCTTCTTAGTCGTTTTTTATTAATGACTCTAGTCCATTCTGATGGTGGAGTTTGCGTTATTGCTGATTGTTCTAATCTTATATCAAAGTGCGCAGATGATTTGGTTGAATCGCTGTGGTTTGCCATTTTTAGATTTTTAATATTTTATTTTATTTCTTTCGAGAGTTTTTGACCAAATATACTATAAATGAATTTCAAAAGGACTGTTGTAAAATAAGGAGAAATAATTTTAAAACACTAATGAAAATGAGATGCAGTCTTTTTGTATGGTCACGTAAACACGTAATCACTACACTTTAGGTCGACAAATAATATGAACACGTGACATATACATTTTTTTAAATTGTTATTATTTAATTATTACATTGTTACTAGTCCTTTCCGACTAACCTACAATTTGTCTTTATGATAACTTAAATATAGTATTGCAGCTTTTGGATACCACCAGAAGAGGACACGGACTCAAACGAATCAAACCATCTGATCTTGTGTACTGTGGGTATCTGAAGGTCTCGATATGTATATCTCGGGTATTTGGGTGCGCCCACAATAATTCTCAGGATTTTGTTCTGAAAAATTTGTATTTTGTTTATGTTACTATTTGCAGAACATCTCCATAATTCAAATCCGTATGTCCATATAGGATTCAGTATTTGCTTATATAATAGCAATTTATTATGTACGGATAATTGTGATTTTGTTCCAATTATTCAATACATTTTCCTATATTTCAATTTCAGTTCTATTCTTTTCTTATTTATATGTTTTTTTCCAGCGAAGTTTTGCATCAAGATACAGTACGAGATATTTAGCGTTGTTGCTCTATGGAATGATATTATTATTTAATGCTATTGGTGCTTGTAAACTGTACATGCACAGATTTACTTTCGTTAATTTTTATTTTCCAAGCTTGTGTTCAATTATTTATACTGTCACTTGCCTGTTGTAATTTTCGTGTAGCTTCTTTACTATTGTCTCTGATAGCTGTAATCGCAGTATCATCAGCAAATGTCGCCATCGTAATATTCTCCATTTGTGGTATAAGTGTAGAGTAGATAAAGCATTGGCCCCAGTACGCTTCCTTGTGGTACGCCTGCTTAAGCTGCTGTTTTTGTAATATTTTCAGTAGTTTATGAACAAGGCCTTCGTAACAAATCTTATCGAAGGTTTGTGTTACATCTAAGAATATAGCTGAGCATACTTTTTTACTTTCGTAGGCTTTTTCAATAACATCTGTTATTTTGTAGACCTGGTCAATTGTTGAATGAGCGATACATATACGTCGTATTATTTACACGGTAATAGTGTTGCTAACTTATTACAAGATGTACTGTATTACGTTGTGTTGATATCAGTTTGTCAATCCCGTGTTTCTGTAAGATCTAAGATTTTGTAAGATATAAATGAAGACAGTGTAATTAAACAAGAAAAATAATGTTTTCCTACAAACATTATAACATTAAACATATAAGAAACATACATTTGTTCCTTTATTTGTTATCTTTTTAAACACAGAGCCACAGCCACTTATAACCAGTCATGTTTCTAAGAACATGTTTGAAAAATAATTTTTTCTGAAAATATATTAATCCCTCCTTTTAAATGTAATAACTTCTGGTGTTAAATAAAAAATGTAGAAATATGTTTACTTAGTGACATTAATACTCTATTTAAACTTACTAATCAAATATACGGCGTTAAAACGATTATGGATGCAATAACGAAAAGCTCTGATTCACACGACAAATCCCTGAAGAATAGCCCCTCGGCCATTAAAGCTGCTCTTTTAATCAGTTACCATTTTAACACAAGACAGGCTTCTCATAATCTCATAATTATTAATTATTATTGCACTGTTAACATTTAACACTATGAGGAACTGCTGAAGTAATTTAAAAATACTTATATTGCGGTTGGTCTGCCGCAGCTTCGCCATAATACAGTTTTAACTGGACCAGTTTTCGAGTTACTATGTAACATAGACTCGGTTGCATTTGGTTAAGGGCATCGATCGAGATAACCATACCCCTAAATCGTTCATGAAGAATATCAATTTTTGACATGCGCTGGGTAGCACGCGTCATCATACTGAGACGACATGTCGCTCATGTCATTGCCATTCAATATGATTCTAAAGAAACCGTTTATCGTCGTCCTCTAGTTGATGAAATAAAAAGTACCAAAGATAACTGACCTAAAAGCCTTAATAGTAGTTGTTAATCTTAATGTTTGTTAGCAAAGTCATTAATAGAAAAATTCGTCTTGCAGCAAAAGATGATGATTTTTGGCCAATATTAAGGCCATAACTAACATCGATTTTGATAATAATGTGTTATCGTTAACCACTTGCCACAGTAATTTCAATAATTGATAACACTCAAAATAATACATCTATAATATAAAAATAAACAACAAGTTAAACGGGTTAAACAGACACCATTCTATTCAGATATGCATTCAACTCCAACAACTCCAGAGTTGCATCTACTTTATTGACTAAACTTAAAGGTTATAACTTTATATACATATACAGAAACGTTATTTCTCGGTATCTTAGGTTGCTGAAATATATTACATGATATATTACATAAGTCGATAAGATAATTTGGCCTGCTTCTTTCACGTCACAAAGCAAACACTTCTAGTCACAACTGTAACTAAACTAGCCCAGTTTTAAATCATCTGTTTTTTTCACACTAAATAGTAGATTGAGTCCCTTTATCCACTGTCCAGACCTAAGAGTTAGAATCAACTCAGCCTAAGAATCAACTTACGAGTGTTGCTATTTTTATTCCTGACCTAATAATCCTAATAATAAATGATGATCGATAATAATTTAATAATTAATTTAATTTATTGCTTCTCAATATATTCGTCGTTAAAATATATTCATTTCCATATGCTAGCTTATATTTAATCCGTACCCGCCTGAAATATTCGCAACAGAACAAAATAACATAGTTGACTTTTTTAAGCACTCCGTTTCAGATAGATCTGCCACATAAAAAATTTACTGTTACGGAAGTAAAACAAACAATACTTAAAGAAATCAATGATAAAAAAGCTCCCGGTTTTAACCTAATTACTGGAAGAATCTCGAAAGAGCTCTCAGGAAAGTGCATCAAATTAATAACATTCATATTTAATGGCATGCTAAGACTTAATTATTTTCTTAGCACTTGAAAAGTGGCTCAAATCATTATTAAAAAAACCTGGGAAAAAATCAGAAGACGTCTCCTTAGACATTAGGAGAATAAAATTAATTGCAGAGGAGAGAAATATTATTCCAGACCATCAATTTGGCTTCCGTAATAAACACGGAATAACAGAACAAATACATAGATTAGTCAACCAAATTAACAAAAATTTAAACGATAAAAAATATTGCTCCGCTGCATTTCTCGATATTTCTCAGGCCTTCGACAAGCTGTGACATACTGGACTGCACGTTAAATTGAAAATCGTATCTCACAGACAGACATTTTATTGTCAAACAGGGTGACGAATACAATGTCCTACAGCCCATATAGTCGGGTGTTCCGCAGGGCAGTGTTCTCGGCCCATTGTTATATCTTATGTATACAGCTGACCTACCGACCTCAGGAAATTTTACTGTTGCAGTATATGCTGAGGATACAGCGGTTTTATCATCACACGAGGATTCAATATCAGCCACAAAAAACCTCAAACTTCATCTTAACAAAGTCGATTTGTGGTTGAAAACGTGGCGTATCAAAGCAAATGAGACAAAATCTACCCATATTACATTCGCCCTTTGTAGAAGAACATGTCCTTCAGTAAAATTGAATAATCATGAACTTCCGCAAGCAGACAACGTTAAATATCTGGCAACGCATTTTGATCGACGTCTGACATGGAAAAAACATATAGTGACAAAACGCAGAACAGAACAGAATAGATTGGGCTTAAACTAAACCAAATGTATTGGCTGATTGGGCGTAAATCTAAATTATCAGTAGATAACAAGGTTTTGCTGTATAAGTCAATATTTAGGCCCATCCGCACTATGGTATTCAACTGTGGGGTACTACTAACAAATCTAACATAGATATCCTCCAGAGGTTCCAGAATAAAGTATTGCGAGCCATCGTCGATGCCACATATTACGTGTCCAGCAAATTGATTCGAGTGTGATTTGAAGTGCTAGTGCAAAGTACTCTGAATGATTGTTAGTGCATGCTACTGCACTCGCCAAACAGTTAAATATGCGCGATGACAGTGAAGTGCGTAGACTCAAACGCAAACTACCATACGAACTGATTAATAGAAATATAGAGTGAAATTTAATAATTTCTAAAATAAGTTAGAATTGTCATTATTTTAGCCGTTGGATTTAAATTACGACAGTCGTAATGGTCGTCAATTCAATATTTTAGCGCGTTAAAAATTTAATTGTTTAGATTTAACTACCACTACGTTACCCACAATTCCGAAGAAACTGGTTGCCAGTTGTTCAATAAGTTTCTTCACTGAACATTATTAGAATTTTGTTGAGTTTGGCTCTTCTTGGGGGACCCATATAGTCGATTTCTGTTTTATTTCGGGCTCAGCTTTTAATGGCACTTTGAACGTATGTTAAAATTTCCCTGCACCCAAAGTCACTTTGGGTATTATTCAAATTATGACGGCGAATATATCTTATATTAATAGTTTATATAAATATATAGTCTATCCAAAGTTATTTAGTACATACGTCACCTAAATTTGTGACGGTATAACGTCCTAAAGTTGCCATATTAATATATTATAAATATATATTACAATCAAATTATCATGCTATATCTTATTGATGTTTGTAATACTAATGTCAAAAAAATGCTTCAATAGCATGGTATAACACATGACATACTTGCTTTATAAGATCCCGGAGAGCATCGATGCTTTCTGGCACAATTACCAATCTTCAAGGAATTTTTTACAATCTAATTTTGGACATTCTTCATGGTTTGCATCCTACACCAAGAGCCGGACATGATTGAATTCGTTTTACCCGTTTTTTACGGCATTGTAATTTTACAATTTTTAAGTTAACAAACTATCTATCTTTTCATCTATTTATACCATCAGGAACCAAATCTGCAAATGTATCTTAATTTTATTCGCAAACCGTTGTTGAGACAATGAAAAAATAAATTATATTAAATAATTCACAAAAAATTGATTAAATATTGTTTACTTTTTCACATATTCTAAATAATATAATTAGTTATTCCGAACTAAAGGTTTAATTAACTTAAATTAATTATTAACATTTTTTTAAATAATATTATTTTTAATATATTAAATTCTCCTTTTTACCAACGAGGGTTATTCTGTACTGGCTCTACTGTTTAACGTGGGCTCCGAACCACGGTCCTCGACATTTAGTCTACCGAGTAACCAAGTAAAGACTCAGAAGACATCTGGTCTTACTTAGTCTGGTTACCGGCGTGACTGGGATGGTTATTCCTTGTCGGATTTTCTACTTTTGCCTATAAAGATATTTACAATTACGATCACAAACGTAAAGTATATCTATGCCGATCAGGATTTAGGTCAGCAGGATTCGAACCCGCGACTATCGCAACAGTAAGAGGGCGATCCAGTGGCCTTAACCATTGCGCTACCATGTCGGCACATTGCACCAGTTATTTGAGAATTTTCAAAAATTAATTTCGGAAAAAATGTCAAATAACTGTCTTATGTTATATATAGGTGGCGGGACTAATACTGAAAAAGCCGGAGCAGCCATATTGAGTTCCATCCTTATCTGTTTTAATTTAACGTTTTTCTAGTGGCTTTTTTGCATTAAAATAAGTGACAAAGTGTACAATTATTACAATAACATAATTAACAAGACCTTATGCCGTCCAGGAGAAAAACTGATGAGGATAATATGTGCTTATAAGTGTAGTTATTCTATGCCGGAATTATGTACGAAGTAAAGGTAAAAATTGGGAAGCCTATATTTTAATTTATTTATGCAGAAAACGTATTTAGGAGCTTTAAAAACATTTTTCACGAGAAACACAATTCGACATTGACGTAATTTATTCCTCAGATTTTTTGTAATAACATATAGTTAAAGCCTTGATAAATTTACTTACAATTAAAAATAAATATCGATTTTTTCCCAAAAATTACAAGAAAATTTGTTGCAAATTTGAAATACTAATAAGCCTTAGATACTTCTACGGGACTACTACAATATTTACGTACACCTAACACAAACATTATTACTTTGTCTTAGGTCTGAGTGCTTAAAACGCAAACCTCGACCTGAGAATGGCCGAAACAAGTAGAACAATTCCTATTTATGAGATCATTTCTAAAATGTGGTCATTACTAGCCGGCGGTCACAGAAATATGAACACACCAGCAAAGAAGCATTCGGTTATTTTCCGCATTCACTTCTTCTTTCCTGACATAGTAGTTCACTAGATTAGGTCAATAGGTGTACCTCGATTAACAGTCAATTCAAAAGGCGCTGGTAATATACTGTATGTAGCGTTAACATCACAACGATTGGTACCTGTTTAAAATGTATTACAAATAAATAATTGCAGTTCACGCATTTAAGTATTAATTGGCTAGAACGATATGAAATTATTTTATACAACATGAGGTTATATGTGGCAGTGCTCATTATAATTCTAATAGAAAACTGGCAGTTCAAAGGTAAGTACTACTTATTACCAAATAAGAATTTCGTAATTTTGTCGAGATGGATACGAAAAAAAAAAACAATGTTTCCGTATCCAACAAAACAAATATTATTACTTATGTCAGAATTTAAATGTATATTCAAGTATATTATAATATTATTACCTAAAAAATTATCAGCTAAAATAAAGATGTATTTTTTGGTAAATTTAATTTAACTTAAATGTATGACATTATATTTGATATTAAGAAAATGTTAAAATTCCAATCATTTACAGTTTTCTAGTTAAAAACCATAGTAGTATAAAACATATTGTCCTTATAAAAAGTACTGGTAACATGAATTATATTAATAGTATTAATAGTATTAATAATATAGTATACATAATAGGTTACTGCAAAAGTGGATTTGGAGAATAATATGTTTCAAAATAAAATAACCATTTACTGGTTTATTTACCATAGTTAGAGCTTGTAAATAAACCGATTATTTTTCCAAATTTAATTCGCCTGCTTATATAAAATCCATTTATATATGTCAACTCATTATAATTCTGAAATAGTTTTCTTCGACTCAGTTTTAAATTCTCCAATTCACTCATTTTAAATAAATAATTTACGGTGTTCTTAATTTACGCTCGAATATATTTAATTATATTTTGGTCACAATAAAAGGAAGCCATATCATCCCGCGAAAAAAAACACTGTTGAGGTTATCTAAGAATCGATTACCACTAGATATTTTTACCTAGACCGCGTGTTTTCCATGGGATAATTACTATTATTAGTAACTATAATAGTCTCTTTAAATTTTCATCACCTAAATTAATCTTAAAATTAATTTATTACTACATAGACGAGACGGAATAAATCTAAATACATCAGTATGTCTTTTCCAAATAAAAGCTAAATAAAATTACTTAAAATTAAAATTAAAGTTAAAGTTAAAAGTAACACTTATACAGTATACAAGCTCGTGTGATTTAATTTGCTCTTCGTTCGTTGTTATCTTCTTATTTCCTGCACGTTCTCCAGTAGTTGTATTGCTTCCTGATTTAGTCACCTTCTCATGTATTCTAAAGCGAAATCTTGGATAAATTCATTTATTTTTTACATTTATTTTTTCATTTCATCGTGCAGTTCTTCTTTACCTGCTTAGCGATAAGCATTAGTAATTAATCGAAGAACTCTGTTTTGATAGCATTCGATTACTAATCGGTTTGGCACCTCATAAGTACGTTATAATTGAATGATGACCAAAGCAAACTAAACCACATCAGTAGCTATGATTTTGAGTCAAAGTAAGGATTATCTTCCGACTAACCAGCATACTTTTTTGAGTCTAAACCACTCTGTTTTTTTTTTCTAACTTAATGTTTCGAATTTATCCTACCATCGAAGTGGATTTAAAGGTAATAATAATTTTCACTAAATCACGCAACAGTTAGAGATCGGTCACACCGATCCTGGACTCGGACAATGTTCTTACGATCTTCCCATTTCCAAATCGTTTTCTACAATTTTAATCAACATCTAAAATGTCTATTTCGCCACAGGAGTCTATTAGGAATTCGCCCACCTTTCATTCGACATACGTCCACACTAATGTAATATACATCTCTAAATGTGTTTCAGTATTGAATTAGTTCTCAGTCAGTTAAATCAGTCAAGTTTAATCAATCAGTTAAATCAGTCTTAAAAATATGCCGTCATGTCTAATAAAATATCGGAGAGAAACATATATAATTTCCCATAAGCAACGCATTCGAAACATACAGGTTTCGAAAGAGGCCGATTTTAGCATCATCTTAGAGAAGTAAAAACTCCTGCACCTTGAGCGATTCGACTTATTGCTTCAGCAGCATATCTAACTTCTTCTTTTGTATTGCTGATTCCAAGTACTTAAACTCCTGGAATTGCTCTAAATGCATCTTGCAGCTTTGACTAGCATGCGATCCGTCATTGGTTAATACTTCGACATGTTGTTCAATAATTCTCAAGTAATATGGCTCTGAACTATTTATATTTCGGGAATAGAAAAAAATAGTTGAGCCGTGAATATATTTTTATATTTTATTTATTTTTGTATGTTTTTCAAAGTACTCGCCACGATGATCGATATACTTTGGCATACGCTTAAACTAATTTTCAAAGGATTTATTCCATTCCCTATGAGGTATCTCCAAAACATGATTTTTGATAACTTCTTCGGGCGATGAAAATAGTTGACCACGTAGTTTATTTTTCACGGATGAGAACAAAAAGAAGTAGTTGGGTGCCAAATCAGAGCTGTACGGCAGATGACCCATCAATTCGATGATTTGGGTGCTCAAATGGCCTCTTGTTTGATCCGATGTGTGAGAGCTCGCATTGTCATAATGAAGAACAATCCGGCGTCTCTTGTTTGTTTTCCTTATTTCACCCCAGACTTCTGGCAAACAAAGGGTTGTGTACCAATCAGAATTTACTGTTCTACGATCCTCTAGAGTCACTTTTGCAATATGACCATTTTTCTCGAAGAAACAGGCCACCATTTTCTTTGAAATCCTTCGTGCGATGGAACTGTCGGATGGACTCACATGACAACAGTGTTGCCAATTCCCGAAATATAAATAGTGACCCTTGTATTCATACGATTGGTATGAACATTGGACAAATAGTTTATAGCATCATATTGAACTATCGAACTATTGTATTATTATATATAAGATAAACTATATTGTCTATCGAAAAGCAGAAATTGAGTTACCTTAAGTTTAATAATTTTTAATGCTACACTAGCTACACAAAGTAAGAGCCAGTGTATAGAGTCGAAAGAAATACTAAAATAGTTATTATAGTTAAAATAATTTAATAGAAATTTAAAAAGTACTTACAACATTTATAACAAAACATTTACAAAGTTAACATTTAGCTAGTTAACAAATATTAATAACTAAAATAAAGTTATGTTTTCCTTAAATGAAAATTTTAACAGTTTTAGGAACCAAATTAAACCTAATATATGCAGATTAATTATTCATCACTGCGCGAATGTATAACGATCTTGCCTGAATCTTAAATTTCTTATAAATTATTACTGTATACGGGCTTCCGTGTATACTGTATTATTGAAATTTTAACCCAGATTTTACAATATTTAATTAATAATTGATCGGTTTCAATCGTGTCCACCTTGAACTAAAATATCTTTTACACTTTCAGGAAATGCACAATTGCAATCAATATATGACTTGAAATATTGGCGTTGTTTTCTCAAAAAACATTATGTGTGCCCTGACAACAACGTGAAATATTATTTGTACACTCCGTAAGTATATACAAACAATTACTATATATTTTTAATTTAAGGGCTTTGGAACGTTCCCCCTTTTTTAAACGATAAAATTAAGCTTATTTTTGTTTCTTGAGTTTGTCGAGCTTCATTTTCATGTATTTATTACCTTGAAACTACTAGTTGTGTTACTTCTACTGCTATTCCACGACTGCTGAAATATATGCGAGAATTGTATGGTCCAACTCAAGATGAAGTAATAATTGCTATAATCGAAGTTAACTTGAATTGGTTGGAATTGGCTAAACCCACCAATATGATTTAATTATTACATTCTTACTAGTCGTTTCCGTTTAACCTACAATTTGTCTTTATGATAACTTAAATCTAGGTATATTACTACGAGGACCCGTCAAGCCCTATCTCAGTTTCTGGTGAAATAATATTTATATATGTCACTCCTGTATTTTTTATTATATGCACCTCACTACACAACACTACACAAGATCAGATACTTTTGAGTCTGTGTCCTGTTCTGGGCTGGTATCCAAAAGCTGCAATACTTCAATATTCTCGTGAGAATGGAGTCTTTCCTCATGCCACCTAGCAATTCTCTTGATTTCTTGATTGACTGTGGGTATCAGGACTTTCTTTGCATCAAGATTCATTCCGAGATATTTAGTGTTGTTGCTATATGGAATGATACTATTATTTAATGTTATTGGTGCTTATACGGTCTGTTTACAGGTGAACTGTACATGTACATGTGATTTACTTTCATTAATTCTTATTTTCCAAGCTTGTGTCCAATTATTTATATTGTCACTTGCCTATTGTAGTTTTCATGAGGCTTCTTCACTATTGTCTCCGACAGCTATAATCGCAGTATCATCAGCATATGTAGCCATCGTAATATTCTCCATTTGTGGTATATCACAAGTGTAGAGTAGATAAAGCATTGGTCCTAGTACTGAGCATACTTTTTTGCTTTCGTAGGCTTTTTCAATATCATCTGTTATTCTGTGGGCCTGGTCAATTATTGAATGCTTTTTAATAAACACAAACTGGTGTGCTGGTATTAGGTTTTTTCTCTCTTTGATCTTTTCAATTATTCGATTATTCTTTTCAACAGCAGTCAAAAACTTTAGATATTACTGGCAGTAGTGATATAGACTTTTATTTCGTTTGGTTAGTTCGTTTCGTTCGTTGGTATTTCGACTTTCCAGGTTTTGGGATCTTTATAAATTCCGCCAAAAATTCTTCGAAATGTCTGGGACATGTTTTAATATAAATACTGTATTGATCAAGTTGGTGAGTTTTATAATTCCCTTTCTTCATAGTTTTTGCAGTAATTCTCCTGTTATTAAATCGTAGCCCGGTGATTTCGTGGGGTTAATGTCAGTTTTAATAACTTTGGTTAACTCTTTCGGCGTGACTAATTCAATAATTAAATTTTCAGCTTCTAAGTCCAGCAAATTATATTCGATATTAGTTATGTTATTCGTTTGGTTTAAATTTTTTTTCTAGATATTCAGCAAATGCTTCTGCTATTTGGTTATTGTCACGTACCCGATTCCCACGTAGGTCTCTTTTAGGTGGACTGTGTAGACATGAGCGCTTTAGATACTTTGTTGCTTTCCAGAGTGAATGATCAGTTTCTTTATCATCTGTTAAATTTCTCAGATAGTCATTTGTGCTTTTGTTTTTAATTTCCAGTATTTCCCTTTTCAGTCTTTGAGTTATATTGTTTAAACTATTTTTATTTTCAGATGTTCTATTTTGTTGCCATTTTTTCGTAATTTTCGTTTTTCAGCTACCATCACTTCTTTTGGATAATTAATTCCGTTAGTTGTACTCTTAATTTCTGGAGTATTATTCAGTATTCAAGTAGCTTGTTGAATATCTACTACGAATTTTTCCGGTTCAAAATTTAATTGTTCAGTTGTCTTGAGGGACATTTAGTTGAATTCATTTGTTCAATTCTTCAGCAAATCCTCCCAGTCTGTCCTCTTGTTTGTTAACGTTGGGCTTTTTTCTTTTCTTATTACATTTTCGCTCAACGTCAAAATCACTGGCGTGTGATCTGAACTTAGCTCAAAATATTCTTTGACTTTTATATAGTTGGATGTTATGTTTCTTACTATGAAGAAATCTAACAGATCTGGGGTTTTCTCTTGATCACTCGGCCAATAGGTTGGTTTTCCAATTGAGATGTAACTACATTTTAGTTCAGCAGATGTTTTATGTCTTTAGTTATTGTCATTCTGGATCCCCATTCTTGTATTTTTTATATTGAAATCACCTCCAATTATATTTTTTCCCCAGTTTGCTTAGGACATTCAAATAATTTACCTTGTTTTGATTGTATCTAAATAATAAATTGCGGCTATTGTAACCCTGTATCTGCTTCTTTTAACTATTACTGCTCTTACCCGATTTTCTGCTGTACTGAGCTAGAGTTCTTGAGGGTGGGAAATGTTCTTTTTTATTATTACTGTACTTCCTCCTCTTGCATATGATATAAGTGATCTTTTTTTGTAATGTTGCCAGTGAATATCAATGGCGACAAAATAAATTATAAATCTGGCGTAAAGAACAATTACTCAAACCAACTAATAAGCTGGTTTATTTATACCATCGACTGTTTTACCAATACCCCGTAGATGAATCATTAAAAATAAAACTAAAGCCAGAACATAATGGCTGATGAAATTCTGCCGAAACATCGTCAATACATTAAGGATCACAAAAATTTTCACTTTTCAGAATACACAAAAATGACTCCAAACTCAATATAGGCTGCGATATTATGTTACATTCGTTCAATGGATTATCGTAATTGAAAACTAATTGAAAATATACATCATTTGTATTAGTAAACAATATATTTTATCAAACAAATTATTTTTACAATATAGGTTATGGAGAGCATGTTGAATATTCATAACTATACTAATTCATAACTATTACTAATTTTGGCAATGGACGGTGTTGTTCATTAGTGACGGTGAAAGTCATTATTTTCATAATAGAGTAAGTTTTTTTTATTAATATAAGGTTTTATAGATTAACGTAAAAAAATCGAAACTTTTATTCAAATATCGCATATCATCATAAAAATTATTTTGAACCACACGACATAGCATCACCAGATCAGATCAGAAACAACTCTTTCCGTGATCCCTAGGATATAGTTCCGAAATTACCTCATCGATAATATAGTACTTATTTGTAACATTATTTGTGTTAGACCTGTATCACTGACCAGATTATTGAATTATCAGATGCACAGCTATTGAAAATACCAAAGTAAAATTGGCCCGAGCTATACTCATGCTATTCTATTCTACCGGAAGAAGGATACCGCCTCCAAATTGATAAAGTCCCTATCCCCTGACTCCAGAAGGTATCATATCTCGGTCTCCAATTCGACCGTAAGTTTCAATGGTTAGCCCAAACTCAGCAAGCTTTTTGCAAAGGCAATGGCGTGTACAGCAAAGGCAATGGCTACTATTTCCACCCCTCTGCAGAAAGAGCAAACTCACAATCCCTCAGAAAGCGACTACCAGTACAAAATGCTGGTTCATCTAGTCTGCCTCTACGGAGCACAGATGTGGTACAGGTACGTCTCCGAGAGGCAACAAGACAACTACTCCAAGTGTACTAATCCAAAAAAGTCCGCGCGTTACTCGATGGTTTATGAGGAACGCGTATACACACTCAGAATGTATCGAAGGTGTCAGAATCAGATACCTCGTTCGTGAAAATCTTCACGAACATGCTCAATGTAAGGTTCTCCCTAGGTGCCTTTGAAAACGATAACAATCTGATCAAATCCCTACCTTTCCATAAACCCCAGTAGTTAAGCCTAATACGAAAATCCCAGTCGTGACCCAGGGTCTCTCTCACTCGCAAAACCTTTCTAGCCTGAATTCGAAGCGACATCAGCAAAATACCATTTGGTTCTAGCTGGTCATCCTGTAAAAAGAAAAAAAGCGATATGAAAGTTGTGGTTTAGTATAGTACACTTAACAAGAATGTCTTCGAATCAATCGCAGAAAATCTATTCCCTTATATTGAATTTAAATGAAACCACATGACTCAACCGAACTGGGACCTAATAGAAGATAGTAACAAGTCATAGCCAATAAAATATGATTTTTCCTCCTCTACCCTACTATCACGATCGTTATAAGTTATCCTTAACTGATGTATGCTAGGACATTCTAAATTCACCCATTCCTATCTGCTAAGGGGAGACCCTTAATGCTCTCGCTGTGCTTCTCCTTACACAGTATGCCATATACTCTTAGAATGTAATTTTTGATCACATTGAGAACCGAACTTAACTTCCCTCACTCTCTATCAGACTCTGAAAAGCTACCTAAACTCCTTAGATTCCTTGAAATCTTTAATCTACAACATGACATCTGATCACAAATTTTGGCGTTCATATTGTGATTGTAACCATATGCAACTACCGCCTATCGAAATTGACAAATAGTACACATATTTTGTACCCTTTGTATATGTATGTTTTTGATTAGTCATGTCCCTTTATACTCTGTTATATTTATAATATTACATTTTGTTACCTGTTATGTATATTTTATATTCATATTGTGATGGTAACCACATGCAACTACGGCTTATCAAAATCGGCCAATAGTATGTCATGTTTCCATGTTCTTATCGTAACCAAATTTTTTAAATGTATTTATTATATTATTACTAGTCGTTGCCGACTAATCTATAATTTATCTTAATAGTATTAAGTCGCTAAATAATATATATGCATTGAGGCGACAAACAAAATAAATAATAAAATAAATTAACACGGAATCACTATCTGAAAATAATACATGGGTTGAAAAGTCCTAGACCTAACACATAGATGGCGCTAGTTTTATTGTATTCACCGCTTTTTCAATTAGTGCCAACCTTCAAAGAAAGTTATTAAAATTTAATGATATTTTACTCCTAAGTTTGTAAGTTATTGCGCTAAGAGTGACACTACTTTTATTATTTTCAAAACAATGGATCAAAAACAATTTCGTGTTTTAATTTTACACTACTTCTTGATGGGAAAAAATATCGTTTAAGCGAAGCAATGGCTTGAAAAGTGTTATAAAGACTCCGCTCCATCTACAACAAAAATAAAACGTTAGGTTGCTGACATCAAACATGGTCGTAGAGACACTGATGTTGTAGAACGCAGTGGAGGTCCAAAGTCAACCATATCATTTTGAACGATCGAAAAGTGAAATTGCGTGAGTTAGCTAACATCGTAAAGATATCAATAGACGTGTTGGTTTTATATTACATGAGCATTTGGCTATGAGAAATCTCTGTTCAAAGTGGGTTCCGTGTTTGCTCACTGTTGACCAAAAATAAGAATTATTGACCAAATTAAGAATGTTGATGATTTTAAGCAGTCTTTGGCCATTTTTAAACGCAACAAACCGGAATTTTTACGTTAATATGATACAATGGATGAAACATGGATCCATCGCTTCACTCCGGAATCAAAACTATCGACATCTGAGTGGACAGCAACTGGTGGTTGAGGCAAAATATAAATCAATGATTGATTATGGTATTGATATGATATGATATTCATAATGATTGATTGATATGATTATGAGGCCTTTGATGGAGATTACGTTGATGAATAAAGCCACTTTGAACCAAAAAACGCGTTTTCTTTGTTACGTCTATGACTTTTCAGCCCATGTGTTAAAAGTGTTACCTACCCGATCCGCCAAATTCACCAGATATAATGATGAAGAATTATGTAAAGATAATGACAAATTTTACACAATATAACCTTGTATTAGCAACAAAATCCCTTAAAATTAATTTGCAGTTCTTACATATTGTGGATGAAAGGTTCAGATCAGATTAGAAGAGGATAAGAGGTTGTCAACGTTTTATAAACATAGTCTATTTTTTAGCGAAACGGGCCAAAAGAGACTGAGAATAGACATAAGGAACAATTTATCTTTGCGACTATCGGGGTTTGATCCGGAGCGAAAAAATGTTATCATTATTCATGGATTTAATGGAACGGAAAGCAAGACACCCATGACAATCCTAAGAGATGGTACGAAAAATTATTCTTTTGATGCCTGTCTGAAAACAAATTAAAATGCAAATCATCGACCTAATTTTTTTTTTTAAGTTTGGATTTAAAAGCCCCTCTTATAACATATAAAAAACTTTATATAATATAAGATAATTTCAAATAAATGTTATAAACTATTAAAACAGATGGCAATAATTTAACTTGCTTTAAAACACAGACTGAAAGTTATAATAAAATACGTTTTAGTTACTTTTAAAGGGTATCCCAAAATATATGCAAGATTCAAATTTTTCCCAAATGCAACCAACAGAGCGTTTTCATTGTTAACACAAGTTTACAAATTCGGATCAACTTCTAAACCCTAGCAAATGAAAATGAATCTTTACGTTATTTGATGTCCTGAACTTGGATCTTTAATCCGTGGGTCAAGATTGGTTGTAGTTTTCGACTTCGCGCATGGTGGTAGCTCTTATAACTGCTGTCAACTTTGCTGACGACATCATTGTACTTCGGAACGTGTGAAAATGAAAAAGCCACGTTGCAAAGTCGATTCAGTGTTTTCGTTACGTTTGTGGATGTTATATGCTGGGTACACGTGAAAAATCGTGAAAATCGTACACTCATTATATTTATTTTCAGATCTTTAGGTTTTCAGTGTTTTGTAACGCATGCAAAACAAAGCTGTAAAAGTGATCATTTAATGAAAATATATACTTTTAATTTTCTGTGTCAACGTTATAGAGAGAACAGAAAAACCATATAGATGACTGCCATTTTTGCTCGACGAATGCAAAAAATAGCATAGTACAAATACCCTGACATAACATCAATGTCGGAGCCAATTCCACGTACGGATTGATCTATTGATATTTTGTCCAGCTTGGTTGACGCAGAGAGCAAGGCGATAGAACGGTCCTCCTACTGTTGTGGTAGTCGCGTGTTAGAATCCTGCTGGAGCATGGTAGTAAATGTATGTTTGTGATTGATTACAATTGTTATTGACCAAAAAGCAAGAGTGGTTGATTTTACAACAAGGAAAATGATGCTAGTCACATTAGTAACCAGGCTGAGTAAGACCGGATGTGTGATCACTAAGTTGATCACTCTTAATACCTATTTGACTGTGGCTCGGAGCTCAACTGTGGCTTAAGCAATTCAGATAAGCTCTTGTTGGAAAATGGAGACAAAAATTCTAAAATTATGCGGCAACATTGCGACGTGCTGACGTCATACGTTTTAATAACGTACACTGACTGTTTTATTGGATAGACTCTAGTCGTCCCACCTGAACAAATTTCAGTTGTAGCAAAATTATTTATGGGTATCCCCTGTACTTTCGTCCGACAGTTTGCCTTTGACGACCTTTTGTATTTCACTATTTTAATTTTAATTGTCATGGTATGGTTTGCACGGAATTTTGGTGTCCTCAACTGTCAATCCGCCTTCACCAGGACAAGTGTGTTTTCTAATTCCAATAGCTCATAGACTGTAAACACTTTCATTAATATTTTAATGACCTTACAACTTCAAGTGCTATGATTTTCCCCAAACCCACTAAATTATTTCAGTGACCTTCCTGGAATCTTACCCATTACGCCAGTTATGAAACTTATAATTTGCATAAAAACTATTTTATTTTAAATAAAAAACCACACTCCACAATGACAGCCGGTCCAATTCTAGCCTAATATATACGAATCCCTTATAACATAAACATATCACTAGCCAAATTATATCACCAGACGTTACCCATTACTGACACTATATAACAACTAACTGCGTTCATTACAAATCTAGCATATATTTTGCCATTATACCATACATAATTATATTATATTATATTATATTATAAGTAATATTAACCATTAATTTTTTTCAATTGTGACTGCCTTTAAGGGATTATATCTAGTTGGTACCTAAATTAGTTTTTTTTTCATTGTTTTTTTTATGAGTATATTCTCAGATAAAACTACATTAACATTTTTAAAATGTCATTTTCTTTGAATAAGTGGTAACAATAATAACAATTTTTACCGTTGCTTCGCTAGATTAACATCATAGAATTGCTTTTTTTGACGATATGGAGCTGCATCAAATCATAATCATATCTAACCATCTAATAATATCAACTCAAGTACATCAGAGTCAGATTTTTCAATCATAATAGTGTGTAATAGAGGAGATATTAATCGCTCTATCGAAATGAGTCTTTATTATAAGTCATGGATTAAACAACAGGAAAGTAAATCGCCAGAGCGAAGTTGTCCTTAAATCAATCTTAAAACTTGTTTGTTAATAATTTATTATTTTTCGAAGTATTCTTCATGATTATTTTTCCACCCCGATAACGTTGATCAAATTATAAATGATCATTCAATATATCATTGATGCTTGTCTTACGAATTCTCATGGATAAGTTTTATGGATGTCCAAGGTTTAACAGGTCAATTGAAAAGTCCCCGGCCTACCATAGTAAAACACATTTTTTTGGCAAAATTAGTTTTTTAATAAACATAATTCCCTTTAAGGGTCATACACTCCCTCCAACTTTTTAATACTATTTTTGTAGTACGATTTGTCCTTTGCTTCAAAATAGGCCTCAGTTTCGGCGACCACCTCTTCATTCGACGAAAATTTCTTCTCAGCGAGCATTCTTTTGAAATCTGAGAACAGGAAATAGTCGTTGTGGGCCAGATCTGGAGAATACGGTGGATGAGGAAACAATTCGAAGCCCAATTCATGGATTTTTGCCATCGTTTTCACTGACTTGTGACACGGTGCAGCACTTTTTTTCTTCAAATGCGGCCGTTTTTCGGCGAGTTCGTCCTTCAAGTGGTCCAATAACTCTATATAATAGTAGCTGTTGATGGTCCTTCTTTTTTCAAGGTAATCAAAGAAATGTATTCTATGCGCATCCCAAAATACAGAGGCCATAACTTTGCCAGCCGACTGTTGCATTTTCCCACGCTTTGAAGCGGGTTCATCGTGTCCAGTCCACTCGGATGACTGTCGATTGGACTTCGAATGAAATGATGGAGCCATGTTTCATCCATTGTCACATATCGACGCAAAAATTCGGATTTATTACGCTTGATCATCTTCAAACAGTGCTCCGAATCATCAACTCGTCGTTGCTTTTGGTCAAAAGTGAGCTCGCGCTGCACCCACTTTGCACAGAGCGTTTTTATATCCAAATATTCGTGAATTATATGATGTACACGTTTAGTTGATATCTATAGATCTGCTATTTCATTCAATTTCAATTTACGGTCATTCAAAATCATTTTGTGGATTTTTTAAAATGTTTTCCTCGGTAACAACCTTCTTTGGACGTCCACTGCGTTCACCCTCTTCAGTGCTCATTTCACCACGTCTAAACTTAGCATACCAATCCTTGATGGTTAATTTTCCTGGGGGTTTTCGGAAACTCGGCATCAAGCCAAGTTTTTTCTTCAACTGTATTTTTCCCTTCAAAAGGCAATATTTTATCAACACGCGAAATTCCTTTTTATCCATTTTTTTCAAAATAACAGAAGTTGTTTCACTCAAAATGCTATAATTCACAATCTAATGATCCGACAGCTGTCAAATTTATACACGCATCTTTTGAGGGTTAGGGTTAACTAAAAACCATATGACTTTAATTCTAGTAACGCCATTTATGTGTCAGGCCGGGGACTTTTCAATTGACTTGCTACCGTAAGTTACATGACAATCTTGCAATATCATTTTGCACACAACATCAATGTTTGCTGGCAAAACAATTGATTTAGGATGACCTTCACGACTTTTACCACTAAACGATTAATGTCGTAATACCACCACTTCACAGTAGCAACATGGGGTTTCATCGTTAAAAGTTGAAATAAGTTGATCGTCAGAAATCGTAAACAAGCATCGCACAAAAATATACGAGTTAACTAATGTTTTTTATTGAAACAACATCTGCAAGTAAATGTAAACAACACAAGTTTTTCTCAAATGACACAACATCCTGAAGAAGGTTATATTTAAAAATTCAACTTCCAACTGAAAACCTCAGATAACATTTAGTATTGTCAAAGCTTAAAATATAAGTAGCAATCCTCGTACCTATATATGGACATCATTAATAATATAGAAAACATCCAAAAAGATATAAATCCTAAAACAATATAAATTCTTATGGAATTGCATATTTTGTTAATTATTTTAATTTTAGAATTTATGTTTCTATATTTGTACATACAAGAGATATGTTGAGATATTAAAATCAGTTGCTTAACGGTTAATTAACTTAATTTTATCCAACGACTTCATTAACTGTTATACTACGTACATTGCAACAATTTAATTTGCTAATGCCACAATTATAAACTTATTTTTTAAATGATTATATCTTTAATATGTTTTGAATAGTATTAATAATAAAATAAAATATTCCAGAAATAATTTATATATTTTCAGCTTACTTGTATCGCAAGGATTATAATATTTTTACTATTGACTGGGCAGGTTTAACTAATTTTCCCTGTTATTTATCATCATTGTCCAACATGAGACTTGTAGCCCAATGTACCGCAAAATTTTATGCTTTTCTGATGGACCACAGAGGACAAGCAGAAGAAACCACTTGTGTAGGGCATTCACTCGGTGCCCATATTTGTGGGATGATCAGTAACCATCTTACAATTAAACAACACAAAATAGTTGGTAAGAACAATTCGGACGTACTGAATTCATAACCCTGAAATACCTTTAAATATTTATCAAAATAGATCTTTTTTTAGGTTTAGATCCTGCCAGACCATTAATAGACCGATACGCTAATAAATATTTCAGGCTTACCAAAGATGACGCTCACCACGTACAAATAATTCATACAAACGCCGGCTTTCTGGGAGAAGTTAATCAAGTTGGTCATATAGATTTCTGCGTCAACGGTGGAATGAGGCAGCCGGGTTGTAAAGGAAGACAAATACGTAAATAATTTTCCTTTGAAATAGTACAATGACATGTTAATAACGCCGCGACTCTAATTGTTTTCCTATTACCTATAATTTATATCATCGATGGGAGCTACAGATTTCTTTGTAATTATAAATCTATAGTTTTCTATAGGAAATTTCGAGCGACACAAATTTCTTTAGACCTAAATTGATGATATGGGCGTAGATCACAAATGGTTCCAGCATGACAACGCTAGGTATCACAGCAGATGTCACAATGATAATTCTGCATCATCGATTTGAAGGAATTTCACTCAAGTCACATGCTAAAAATAAGCGATAATCGACGATGTCCTTGAAGTCAACATTATCCAAGCTGTTACTCAAATTTTTCGTATCTCTGGTATAGATCTATTGAAAATTGTGAAACCACGGCAGGTGACTGACACCATTTCCACAATAGCACACATTAGGTCTTTCAACATCGAGAGGTTCTTGTTGGTACCTGTTGGGCTATCGAATGGAAGATCCAAGCCGCTATATCTTTCCTGTCTTGCATAAATTTTTTATGAAACATATTTGATATATTTTTATGAACATAGATTACAATTTTGAATTAATATAAGTGTACAGTGATGTGGAGGAAAAACAGAAACGACGATAAACATGCAGTAACAAAGCTACTAGTAGAAAATGATGTCCTGTATGTATATATATAAATATATATATATATATATATATATATATATATATATATATATATATATATATATATATATATATATATATATATATGGACACATTTTAAACAACATAAAGCAAAATTACACATATATTAAGTTAAAATTTAAAAAATGCTCTTATACAATTATGTAAATGTAGGCATAAGTTCTTCTGTTTTTTTAGGTATTGCTAGATGTAGTCATTTTCAAAGTGCCTGTTACTTTGCTAAAACCGTGAGATATCCAAAATCAATAATTGGATACCCTTGCGATACAAGCTGTCCTAAATCCAAAAGAAATTGGAACTATTTGCCTGGTCCATCTACTCCTATGGGACATGACACACCATACGGGTATATAATATTTACATAATATTTATACATTTCCGGACAAAATGTTGTACATGTTTATCCATTTTTAGAATGTATGGATCTTACTGTGTTCAAACTGATACAAAAAAAGACTGTCCATTTGATTAGTCTCCCGAATATTTACATGCTGAAATTGTTAAAAAGTTGTAAAATGAAAAAGCAAACTATAAGAAAATATGTTTATTTAAATAATATAAAAACAAGAAAACTTAATAATATTCTTACTTTATAAGTAAAACAAATATTTGAAACTCTTTTTAAGAAGGCACTTTAACGTAATAGTTATAACAAATAGTTATTATCATATATTTTATCACCTATTTTGAACAAGTATTTGGTCGATTTTCAGTAATACTGGAAAGACACTCCTTAAGTTTAATAAATTTCTTTTTAAAGTCTAAACCACAGCCTTTGGATAAACGGAAATCAACCAAAATTTTCCCATCCATTTCTAAGAAACTAGCTTTAAATATAAGCTGATTCTTCGAAATATCAACAGTAGATATAGTCATCTAAAACAAATTAAAATATGTCAATAAGGCACCATCAACATCACGAATGAATAGAGGATTTATTACATAAAATGTTTAAATCTTTAAAAAATATCAATGTACTTACAATACCAGCAGCATCCATAGACCACCTGTAATGGAAACTATCTAAAACAGCTCCAAAACGTTCTATGGTCTTCTCTAAGGAACACGAGACATAAAATCGGGTCATTCTCTTGACCAAGTTGTGAAAATTCTCTCTAGTAACTGGACTTTGAGTAAACTGAAGAATAACATCATCGTTCCTTGCTGGCTGTGAGAAACATACTGAATCTCTGGTTTTTGTAGTTTTTATATCATTAACAAGTTGATCTAATGTGGTTGGGCGCAAAGCCATCGCAGGTTGTGATAAAGTAACTTGAGGCATTTCTCTGTTATGCTTGGTTTCATTTTCAACCATTGAATTCCAACGTTTAGCCGGATTCATACCAGCATTACTACTCTGTTCGCCAGATTCTGGAATTTTTTTTTTATAAATGTTTGTAAAACAGAATTTTTTACAAGAAATAACAGCTTGATATAATATTTATATATTTCTTACATATACAGTTGGGAAAAGTAATTTCGGCCCTAATAGAGTCTTAATTCGTATATCTTTCGAAATGTTTATTCAATGAAGCCATATTATAGCGTGTTTGAAAGATAATATTCAATATCTTGGAACATAGAACATTCTAGATGTAAGGAAAAATTCATGCGTTTATTCACTTTTTGAAAATGGAAATTTCAGAAGGTATTTTTCATCATATTGTGAATGCAGTGCTGGCTCATCGAAAATTATGTGATATTTAGGGTGAGTATTTAAGTGAATGCCACTGCCAGAATATGTTTACTCGTTTTCATTACGGAAATTTCATTAAAGATAAATCTCGCCATGAACGTAGAAAACATCAATATAAAAAAGGTCTGACTACCATTTGCTTTGATATCTACAAAATTATCTTAATCATGTAAAGCTGGTTTCTAAAGAGGTTTGTACAGATCACTTAGTTCAGTCTCCAGTCACTTCAGTCTCTGGCACAAAAGTTCTACAGTGATCTATCATTTACCAGAACACGCTAAAATATTATCAATTAACAGCATATATAATATGTTTAATATATTTATAATATTTATATATAAAAAAATTCGCTTTAAAAAATACAATAAAAACCGAAATTACTTTTTCTCAACCCATTATATAACAATGTAAATAATTGAATACATCAATTGATAATCTATAGATGAAATATAAGCTACTTTTTTTTTCGCTCATTGCCCATATTTTAGAAAGTGTTGAAAGAACCAATTGTTATGCTTTGGTAATTTAGCTTTATGAATATCGAAACAATCATACAGCTATAATACCAAAGCAAAAAAAAAGGTAAATATATGGCCGCTACCTTTGTTTTAATATCTGTAAAATGATGAATAAAAAGAGTAATTATAAATAAAACCTCACCATCTCCAAAGTCAAACTTCATCCAAGGATGCCTGAGAACTTGATCTAAGGTCAGACGTTTTTCAGAATCCTCATTTAATATTTGCCGAGCCATACTCAGTGCGGTGTTACCTAATTTTGACCATGGTGTTTCTGAGATATACATATCCTTTCGCCATTTCAAAAACTCTTCATTAGAATCAGTAGTATCTGTCCAAGGCAGCTCTAAAATAACATATTTTTAATTTACTTAATAAATATTAATCAATTAATTACTACCGCCAGTTAACATTGCTACAAACACAATACCACAACTCCAAATATCTGATGGTTTTGCATAATATGGCCTTTTTAATACTTCTGGTGCTAAATAGGGCTTAGTACCGCACCTCGAATTAAAATGATGAATTAGATACATATTATAAATACTTTTATAATAATTACTTTTTATCTAACTTCCTTTCTTTTCCCTTCAGTCGAAATATTGTGGCTAATCCAAAATCACTTATCTTTAAAATACCATCACCATCAATAAGTAAATTTTCTGGCTTTATATCTCTATGTACAATACCCTTTTGATGTAAATAGTCAACACCACTTAACAAATGTCGCATAAATATTTGAGCATTTCGGGATGGCATACCAATATCAGGTTCTAAATATATACAAATGTAAAATACATTACCATCATCATTATAAATGTTTACCAATCATCTGAAATAACTCGCCACCTGCTGCATATTCTAAAAATATGTACTCTTTCTTCGGTTCTTGCCGTCTACCAAAAAACTTTATAATATTCTCATGATTGAGCATACTATGAATCATGACTTCTCTGGCTATGTTTGTCTTTGCATCTTTATATCGTGCATGGTCAATAATTTTACACGCAATTTTCTCTTCGGTATTCTTATGAACCAAAAGTCTTACTCTATAAAAATGTACAATACTAATCAAATATCTAGCAATAAAGTTTAAATAAACTTACTCTCCATAGGCACCTTCGCCAAGAATGGAATCATAACACAACCAATCTTCTACAAAGGTAGTAGTAGCCATTTTTTAAAATAAATCAGTTTTAATATATATGCATTTGTTTCTAGCTACGACTAGTAACATCAATATATCGTAACAATCAACAAAACTAGAACTAAACATCAATATTGTAGGTTATATCGATCAAAAATAAATATCGTCACCTCTAATTCGCTTTCAACTTTGTCACGATAGTAATAAAACTTCATGGTCGAAACAAACTATTACACGTATAAAATAACAAAGGAGACATTTCAGACATACTGATTGAAAATTCTGTGCTGAAAATCGATTTCGCGGGTGGTACGGCTATAGCGCCCTCTGTAAAAAGGAGGGAGATAATTTAGCTTCAAATTGTAGGCAACTATGAATATATAGAACGTCTTATTAATGTTATTTATTGATTTAATATGTTTATTATTCGGAAATAAGTTACACATTTGTTACACAATTTATAAAAATATTATTTAATTGCTAAAGTTCCATGTAAAATTTATTAGAAATATACAAAGAATTTGGCGCTATGTGTTATGCAACAAAGCTTACAATCATGCCTATACGAACTTAATGTATATTTAATAAACATTTTATATCCACTTTCCAAATATTAAAATGATTAAGTATTCCTAAACAATATTGTTAGAATACTAGATATAAATTTATTTAAAAACATCAGGTAAGCAACAAAATAATCTATAAAATACACTTATTATTACTATATATATATATATATCTATTATGTTATTTATAGATAACATTTAAATATATTTAGGTTAATATTTAACTTAATCTGCAGATAAAAATTTTCACTTAAATTCCGCCAATAAGCATATATTTATCTTGAAACACTTTATTAATTATTATTGGAATTGAAAATATTTTATATAATATTTTTAATCTCTCAGATTTAGATTGTTTACTGACATTTATTTCATTTTTATGTTGTATATCATCATTATTATTTTATTAATACACTAATCAATTTCATTTTCATAACCGTAATGATGTGTTAATATTTGTTAGGCTGTGAGTAAAATTGTTTGCAATGGAAATTCCTAATGAAATTGGCAAATGGAAAAAAATATTGGAATTAGGCTCTGGTTCATTTGGTACTGTATTGTTATGGCGAAATATTCAAACTGATGAATGTGTTGGTAAAATAAATTAATTTTTAGACTAGATACATTTATACATATTATATGAATTTTAGCTATTAAAAAATGCAAGTTTCAATCACCCAAAACCTTATCAGCAAAACAAAGGGAGAGGTGGAACATGGAAGTTAATTTTATGAAATTGGTTGACCATCCAAATGTAATAAAATATAAAGAAGTTGATCCAATATTGATAGAGTTTATTAATAAATACAACCCTTCTAAAATGCCTATATTACCTATGGAATATTGCACTAAGGGTAATATATTTTTGATATATTTGTTTTATTTTTTAAAGTAACTTTTTAGGAAATTTAAGAAAGTTCATCACTAGTAAACCATTATTCTTATCTGGTTTATTTGAAATTGATACAAAATGTATTCTTAAAGATATTATTAGTGGTTTAAAGTACCTTCACAGTAAAAATATTACCCACCGAGATCTTAAACCTGAAAACATTGTTTTACAGCATAGTGATGAGCGTATAGGAAAAACAATTTACAAAATTATAGGTAAGCTCTTAATTGTATTGTTTATAATTAATAAAGTAATAATAAAAGCATTAAGGTATTCATATAACAAAAAAAAATATTTATATGGAACTTAAATTTAAGATTTGGGGTATGCCAAGGAACTACAAGATGCAACATTAAGTTTCGTTGGGACTTTACATTATTTAGCACCAGAAATATTTTATGGAGGAAAATATGATAAAGCTGTTGACTATTGGTCAATTGGTATCATGGCTTTTGAACTGTGTTGTGGAGTTTTACCTTTTTTACCTGAAATGACCCCTTTTGAAAGGTATATTGTGTGTATTGTTCCTTTCTTTTCTAATAAATTATGTATTTTAGGTTTGAAAATATTAAGCTGAAAGAATTTAATCATATTTGTATATATAAATCGTATTCAGGAGCTTTTACCAACTTAAGTACCATAAAACGTGAACATTTTTTGACAAATTGGTTTAAAGAAAATATAGAAACTTGGTTTAAGTATGTTTTTCAACTTGATCCTTTGAAAAGAGTATTGGTCGGTGATGTAGATTCACTAGATTATTTGGAAAATATTTTACAGAAAAACATAATGAATATATACAATGCTTATAATTGTAGTTTTCATTCATATGAAGTGACTGATAACACATTGTCTTCTTTACAAAATTGGATATCAAAAGAAATTAATATAGCTATTGATGATTTGATTTTTGTAGTTGCTAGCTATGAAAATGACAATGAACTTAATAGTATATCTTTTATTAATGATACAGATGTGTCATATTTAAAACAGAACACCACCAAAATATATATGTTTAAAAAAAATGCTGCTTGTAACAGGCCACAAATTGACTTGCCAAACTTACTAAAAGAATTGCTAAAGGGATCGTCAAAAATTCCCATAGACCAAATAAAGCCACTTTATAGACAAGCTTTATTTTTTACTTATAAAGAGAACGAGAAATTTGTGGAACTTAGAAAGTCTTATGAGATTCTAATAACACATATTAAAAATAACACAATCAACTTGGATGAATATGTTAAAAAGGCTACCAATTTGTTTAACGATTGTTTGGAAAGAATTAATAAAATAAAAGTTATGGAAGGTACAATAGTACCTGCAAAAAAGGAGCATTATAAAGATATTTTAATCAGTTTAGAAACTAAGAAAAATGACATTAAAAAGTTATGTGAGGATATGAAGACTTTACATTATGGAATGAAGAAAGAAGAAGCTGTGATAAATAAAATATTTGATCAATGTAATGTAACTGATTTGTAAGTACCTCTAGAAGTATATTACTGATTTATTATTATTAATCCATGTGATAAGATCCTCAGTTGAAGGACATACATTATTTTTCAATATAACTTTAACATTCCCCTTAACTTCAACACACTTATTCTAACTACACTATTATTATCCCTAATTAACAGCAGCTATTACACCCAATGAAAATAATTCACTAAGAAGTATTTGAAGTGTAAGTAGAGCTTGTGACAGAATTACTGTTATAGAACTAGTTACAGTGACAGAACTGATTTTAATTGTTTGTAAGGTTTTAATGACTGATTATTGTAACTGTTCTATTGTTAGATTAGGTACCGCTTGCTGTGTTTTTGTAACTCTCATGTTAAATGAATGATCCTTCACTAACTTATTGTATAACCTAATAATATATAACAAATTAATGGAGTTTATATTTTACTATAAGTCAATTTTAAGGTTTGGTTATTTTAAAATTTTTGATTTAGTATATATGTGTAATCAGAATTTTTGTTAATTATATTGAATGATAATAATTAATTAAAATATTTTAGATTACAAAAAATTAACAACAAAGCTATCTTGGAAACTGAAGTCAGTCAGTCAACCAGTCCTTATGTTGTAATTTTAGAGAGAATTCGAAAAGCTATTAGTGATTTGTTGAGAATAACGTTTAAGTTTTTTAATTCAAATCAAAACGTATTTAGTGACTGCGTTATGTAAGTTAATTTGCAAATTTGCATTTTTAATTAAATTGTCTGTTCTTAAATTTGTCTGTTACAGGAAGATTTGGGACTTGTTAGATTTGAGTGAAAAATTGAAATGCACCGTAGAACATTTCATTGATGGCATCAAATTATTATCATCAGAGTTGGATCGTTTTGAAGAGCCAGTAAGACATATAGATAATAAGGAGCTGCACGAGAACAATAAATTAATATCGTTAAATTGTAATTCAGAACATTCGTTGCAAATAATAGAAGAAAACCGTCGCCTTCGAGAACAGTAAGTGGTTTATCTGGAAAAATTAATAAACCATTAATATCTGAAATATCTGGTATTTTCAGATTGGATATTCAGCTTGCAAAAGGAATATATCCCAAGAGTGATGATATTGATATTGAATTTGACTTTTAAATTGTAGATACCGTTTTTATCAGTTTGTTGCATATTTGGATTTTATTGCCATATGTTATCAAAATTGTTGTGTAATTTAACTTATTTTATTTTCGTTATTTTTTTTTAATGCGGTTAAATTCAGATGAAAGTAAATGCTGTTAAAATAAAGTTTATGTTTTATAAATATATATATTATATGTATTGTTTTTATCAATCATTATTTATATTGGATAGTATACATACAGACACATATTTTATGTATATATTTTTTGTAAATATAAGTTTTTATACTCTATATGTTAGTATTGTTTGGTTTCAATTGGTCAAAAGTTCAAAAACAATATTTAATAATTTAATAGGGTATTTTAAATAACTTATTTAATGTTTATGCGCATTTTAGGAAGTTTCCAAAAAAGGATATCGTTTTCTTTGTGGAAAATTTTTGTAAATAGCTTACCAAGAGAATAGTTTTTTGATAATATGAAATGATTTGACGAATTCACAATAGAAGACATAAAATATCTTCCAGCAAATAGTTTATTGTAATATTCATGCTAAAGTTCAGGTATTAGTTGTTAAATTTTATTTTAATAAACGTCTGATTTTTTCAATTGCCAAATGTTCATTTACAATATATTTTTCGTCTAAATCCAAAAATATGTGGTAAATTGATGATTAAAAACTAATACAAACATTTAAATTAAAAAAAAATTGTTAAATAATAAATGATATTTTAATTATAGTAAGAAATTATTGTATTCTTTATTATCGCTCAATTTTTGTTTTTTTTTGACATTTGGTTTGGTTTAAACTACTGCAACCAACTTTTTATAATAGCCGGTTATTCTTATCTGTACCTGTACACAGAATCTCGATAATACCGGCTATAAATAGTAATTATGACAAGTAAAATCTTTCAAGCGTAATTAAGGTATGAGATGAGATTTTGGACCAAATTTATCGATTGGTCCGTTAAAACAAAAATGTTAGAATTTTCAATAAAAGTGGTAAAATAATTAATGATATATAAATTTGACGCAGGAAGATAAAACTATGAAGTATTCTATATCAAATTTTCATATATTTATCTGACAGAACATCTTTATTTCTTATCTTTAAGGATCAGTCATTGCAAAACCTATCCATATCTAAAGGTAATGGTTTTAATAAATTATGTTTCATACCTTTTAATAAATTACGTAACATTAGTTCGTCACTTTCTCAGTAAATCACTGCTTTATTTTATACTGAGTTCCTTTCTGGTTGTATACTGTCACTGTATAAAAATTGTCTTCCAGAATTAACATATGACATTTACCGGTGACTTTCAAATCAACAGTTCATACATGTTTTGTTTGTATTAAGCACTAACTCGAAAATCATATTAAAACTATTGGTACGAGATGGTGGCAACTTATTTCGAACATACCTAAATTGTCAAATCTAAACAATCTAACCATACACTATAGCGGCAATGTCTACGATTTAATGATACTTGGGATGGGTGAAGTCCCCAGCCGAAGCAATGTTGCCCGATGTATTATATTATAAATGTACAAATTGTTTTTTATGCGATTGGTTAAAATAAGCCAAGGGTTGTGAAGTAAAAACGATGTATTCCGATCCTTTGGTGTAATGTTGTATTTTGTGGGTTTTTATCGATTTTGTATTTTATTGTTAAGAGTTAAATAAGTTAGCAAAACAGGAATAAACATGAGTTATGATATATTTTATATTTTTTAATATAGGTTTAATATATTTGTATTAAACTTTTGTATTCCAAAAAATGTGGTTCCGATCTCTTGTGTTTTTTTTACGACTGAATAGTGAAACACGTGAGATGTCTAAAAATAGACGTCGAGAGAAGTTTTAATAGATAAAAACCCTTTGTATCGCCGTTCAACAAGTTGCTTCTCCTTTCCATAAAATGAAATAGTGTTTTTGGTAAAATTACAGATTTTGTGTCGTAAACCTTTTCTCATTTTATAACGCAGTCGGTAAGTGACCAGTTGTTAAGAAGAGAAGACAATGTTGTAAATAAAATGCAATTTATTTTCTACTTTGCGTAAATTAATACACAAAGACGAGTTTGTTTATTTAAATGAATATTTTTTTGGTATATTTTAAAGTTTCTCTTTTATCAACTAGGGTTTATCTGGACTGGACAGTCGACGTTTGACTTTCACAGAGTAAAGTCGTGTTCGGAGAGACGGTCAGTGAAACGAAACAAAAGTGCAACATCTGTGTCACAAATGCGGCGTTAAATAAAGTCTAACAATACCATTTTAAAGACTGGTGAAAAAGTGAAAGTGCGATCGGAAAAAGAGGTCAGTAGAAAATAAATGCAAAATGCCATAAAACGTTAAGGGTCGAAAACTCAACATCTGAACCACAAATGCAGCGTAGGATAATTTGAAACATAAAAACAACAGTATTATTTCAACAATATGTAAAAAAATATGGAGAAGAACACTGCACAAAAAAAACAGATAAAATGGAAATATCGACATCAGGCGTATCAGATATTGCAGTTTTGAATGTAAGATATATGAATACAACTATAACCCAGAATGAACAGGCACTCTACAATGTGTGGATGAACGAAAAGTCGGCGCGGGAGAGTTTTGAAATTGCATTAACCAATATAATTGCATAACAATATAAAAACAAATAAATGCCCTCCAGCTACAATTAATTAAATAAAGCTCTGAGGGCAAGGGCAAAACAACGATAAACCACCAAGCCAACAAAATCTGTCCATTTGTTACATATGAAACAGATGAAGAAGAACTGCAGTAGGCTGCATAACGGTTAAAAATAAAAAAGAGGAGCAAATAATTCTCCAGGATCTTCACCACAGCCAATAAAAATAAAACAAATTAGTGAACAAAATAAAGAAATGAGAATGCCCAGGCCACCCCAATTATCGTAAGTAATGTTACCAACTTTGACTTGCACGAAACACTGGGGTCCAACTATATAATATTCAAAGCAACGGTACTAAACAATGGACAAATAAAACTGAACGCCGAATGTCGTACAACATTCACATAATCGATTGTTTAGAGTTGCTGAAACTACAATGGCACTCTTATGAAGACAAACGAACCAGAGACATCAAAGTTATGGCAAGAGGGCTTCTATCAACAGCTAAAAGTGAAAAAAATATCGCAAAACTAAACCAAAATGGGCTTAAATGCGACAAATATTTAAAAAAAGACCAAAAATAACAAAGGAGAAATTTTAGTCCACAAGAAACGGACACAAAAACCATTTTTGGTATTAAAAGAATTTTAGAAAATCGAAACTTAATACCGCAATGCAAAAGATGCCAATTGCATGGACCCACATAGAAATTCTGCAGAAGAGAACCTAGATATGTAAAATGTTCAGGTAAACATATCATCACAGAGTGTAGAAAACCCAAAGAAGCTAAGCCGAAATGTGCAAACTGCAATGATGCGCATCCGGCAAGTTATAGAGGATGTTTAGTTGCTAAAACACTACAAGAGAGGAGAAATAGGGGAGCTCAAGTTAAACCTCGAAAAACAATGAGTGAAAAGAAACAACCAAAAAATATAACAACGTTAATGGTGAAATGACTTATTCCCAAAGTATCAGTTAAAATAACCAAAGAGACACAAAGGAAGATGAACTATATAAAAGTCGAAGAAAATTTTGAGCTAAGTTCAGATCATACCCCAGTCATTCTGACGCTGAGCGAAAATATAATAAGAAATGAAAGAAACCCAACGCTTTCAAAGAAGAGAACAGATTGGGAAGGATTTGTTGAAGAATTGAACAAACGAATTGAACTAAATGTACCCCTCAAGACAACTGAACAATTAAATTTTGAAGCAGAAAAATTAGTAGTAGATATTCAACAAGCTGCTTGGACTAATACTCCAAAAATTAAGAGTACAACTAAAAGAATTAATTATCCAAAAGAAGTGAAGCAAATGGTAGCTGAAAAACGTAAATTGCGAAAAAAATGGCAACAAAACAGAACACCTGAAAATAAAAATAGTTTAAACAATATAACTCAAAGACTGTAAAGAGAAATACTGGAAATTAAAAACAAAACCATAAATTACTATCTGAGAAATTTAACAGATGATAAAGAAACTGATTACTCACTCTGGAAAGCCACAAAATATCTAAAGCGCTCATGTCTACACAGTCTATCTATAAGAGACTTATGTGGGAATTGGGCACGTGACAATCACCAAAAAGGAGAAACATTTGTTGAATATCTAGAAAAAAATTTCAAACCAAACGAAACTAATATTGAACATAATTTTCCGGACAAAGAAGCTGAAAATTCGATGATTGAATTAGTCACGCTGAAAGAGTTAACTAAAGTTATTAAAACTGACATTAACCCCAGGAAATCACCAGGCTACAATTTCATAACAGGAGAATTACTGCAAAAACTACCAAGAAAGGGAATTATAAAACTCACCAATTTGATTAATACAGCATTTAGATTAAAATATGTCCCAGACATTTAGAAGATGGCGGAAATTATAATGATCCCAAAACCTGGGAAGTCAGCAAACGAAATAAAAGCCTATAGACCTATATCACTGCTGCCAGTAATATCTAAGGTTTTTGAAAAACTCCTGTTGAAAAGAATAAAACCAATCATAGAGAGAAAAAACCTAATACCAACACACCAGTTTGGGTTTATTAATAAGCACTCAACAATTGACCAGGTCCACAGAATAATAGATGTTACTGAAAAAGGCTACGAAAGTAAAAAGTATGCTCAGCTATATTTTTAGATGTAGCACAAGCTTTCGATAAGGTTTGGCATGAAGGCCTTGTTCATAAACAACAGAAAATGCTACCAAAACAACACACTGAACTATTAAAATTATACATTACAACCAGAATGTTTAGAATCAAACAAGAAGAAGCTTACTCTACAATAAAATAATCTAAAGTATTTGCGGGTATCACAAGGAAGTTAACTGGGACCAATGCTCTATCTACTCTACACTTTTGATATACCACAAACGAAAAATAATACGATGGCTACATTTGCTGATGATACTGCGATTATAGCTGTCGGAGACAATAGTGAAGAAGCCTCACAACAATTACAACAGACAAGTGACAATATAAAAAATTGGACACAAGCTTGGAAAATAAGAATTAATGAAAGCACATCTGTACATGTGCAGTTTACCTATAAACAGACCGTACAAGCACCAATAACATTAAATAATACTATCATTCCATATAGCAACAACGCTAAATATCTCGGAATGAATCTCGATGCAAAACTTCGCTGGAAGGAACATATAAAGAAGAAAAGAAAAGAACTGGAATTGAAATATAGGAAAATGTACTGGCTAATTGGAAGAAAATCACAATTATCAGTACATAATAAATTGCTATTATGTAAGCAAATACTGAAACCTATATGGACATACGGAGTTCAATTATGGGGATGTTCTGCAAAGAGTAACATAAATAAAATACAAATTTTTCAGAACAAAGTCCTGAGAGGTATTGTGGGTGCATCCAAATACTATATTACTGATTACCTACATCGAGACCTTCAGATATCCACAGTCAGTCAAGAAATCAAGAGAATTGCAAGGGGGCATGAGGAAAGACTCCATTCTCACAAGAATATTGAAATATTGCAACTACTGGATACCACCAGAACAGGGCACAGACTCAAAAGTATCAAACCATCTGATCGTGTGTGGTGAGGTGCATATATTAAAACATTCGGCAGTGACATGTATAAACATTATATTACCAGAGACTGATATAGGGCCGATGGGTTCTTCTAGTTATATAACTAAATTTAAGTTATCATAAAGACAAATTGTAGGTTAGACGGAAACGAGTAGTAACCATATAGTAATTAAATAATAAAAAATTATCTGGACTGGATCTACTATTTAATGTGGGCTCCGAACCATGATTAATGCCGAGGATTAAACCTACCGACTGGCGAGTGATCAACTTGGAGATCCGGTCACTGGCGTGACAGGGATCATTTTCCTAGTCAAATGTTGCACTTTCGCCTAATAACAATCGCAGAGATTAAACAATCACAAACATAAATTTCCGACCATGCCCGAGCGGGATTCGAACCCGTGACTATCACAACAGCAGGAGGACTTCCCTGAAATGAAGAATTTAAAAAATATATAGAATACGGACCCAACTGTTGCTTATACAAAGGATTATATAAGAATTTTGCTGTTCTTCTTGATTACTGTTGTTGAGTTTTTCTTTCTTCTTAATTTTGTTGCTTGCTTTTATTTTGACTGTTCTGATCTGACTCCACTTTTGTTCTGTTTCTCACGTAATTCTTGGTCTTGTTGCATCGTGTCTATCGTTGACGCTGCTCCATTGGGTTCTTGGTGGTGGATGAGATAGCTGATTCAAGAAATTCGATTCGTTCAGAATTTCGGGGAAGGAATAGAAAGGCTATGAACATCTCACATCAAAGGAACTAGAATATTCCACGATTTTGGCCTTTTTAAAATTTATGGTTATAGTCACCATAAGGGGTCTTCTACCAGGTCTAACTTCTTACATGCTTGGTCTATCCCCGGTACGTACACCCCCACTGTCCAGAATACTCGACAATAAGCCGGTGAGCCATCCTTTTTGCTAACCCCGTTCTGCGCCTTTTCTATCTTCGCCTGGCTTTACCAGACATTCTATACAATACGATATTTTATATTGTCTCATAATCCTTGTTACAGATTTTACATAAACAGCTAAATGGTTCAATAAATTAGACTCATAAACAATAAGAAAAAAAACTTTCTTAAACTTAAAACTAAACAATTTTCTTAAATATATATAAATGTAATTACGTCGCAACAGTAGGCTTCTGGGGAGATCATAATTAATCATCAAGAAAAAAAGACAGGTTGACGATTGGTTACCAATAGTTCTGAAGTTACTCGAAACATTTTTTGTTGTAGTTAAGTTATAAGATCACAAAAGGTGAATTGAAGGAGCTTAGCTATAAACTATTATAAGGAGGAAACACTCAAGCTTTGGAAGTCAGCAGGTCAGTTCAGGAACCAGTAAGGTCACTAAAGGCAAACTAAAGTTGCTGTAAACTAACATAGTTTACTATAGTTTGGATCGAGCTTTGAATATCAGAGTGTAGCGCTACCAAAAGGCGATTGCAGTAGTTCTGTTTCTTATTCGTAGACTCTTAGAATTTGTTGTTCCCAAAACATGGGAAAACATTCCATGCAGCATTACCATGGAAATTTTGGTAGGAACAGCGATACTCAAAAATAATTTTATTGGAACTGTAACCTGTCCAGGCGATGAAGATCACGTTTATTCCTGTAGTCGGTTCTTTATTGGAAAGGTGTTATGTCATGCAAATATTACGGCTCTAGCTACGGGTTCAAAGAATTGCGAAGGAACAAAACAGGTAAATATCCCTAACTCGATAACGTCTATTTTTACACATTTCATTTGTAGCACTATTCAAACTTAACACACGCATTTGAATATGGATTGTAGTTCGTAGCCAGTGACGTAACAGACGCGTGATTTAACATTCTTGTTAGAATTAAAAAAAACTTCCGTCTAACTTAAACTTTAACTAAATTAATTAAACTTCATCGCTGACTTTATTCGTCTACTTTTTTATGAGCAAAGTTTCTTATTGCACTGTGAATGACCACACCAGCATACAACTCTTGCTCAATAGACAAGATAGCCATATTGGTTAGCCTTAATAATATTCTCTGTTAATCTAAAATAATTTTTGATAAATTTAAATTTCGACAAAAGTAAAATACGGGGAATCCCTGCTAGTCAGGAACGGCGATGTTGCCAGTCGCTACAGTGTGCAAGATCCCATTATTTATTTAATCACATATTTATTTGATGAAAAGGGATTTCCCGATTTCATCGCTGAATAACTAAAGAAAAATTCAACACAATACAATTCGTCTAGTTTTTTGTGAGCAAAGTTTCTTATTGCACTGTGAATGACCACACCAGCAAACAACTCTTGCTCAATAGACAAGATAACCATATTGGTGAACCTTAATAATATTCTCTGTCTTGATAAGTAGGGGAAGTTCCATACTCTCTTTTACAACTATTAATATCTTTTTGAAACAATGATACCCAAATTATATAATATTGACCAGAAAAATAACAGCGACAGTCGCTGTATCGAAACGTGAACATCAGACGTCGGACCTAAAGCTTATCTTAATTACTAATTTATATGAAATAAATTATTAATTTATCAGCGACAATATTCAAAATGTGGATGGAACCTTAAGGTCTAGCAGCTCTGCCTAGAATTGACATTCGCGAAACTTGATATGGTGAGACTGTTGAAATAAAACTATAAATGTTCATATGCTAACAAAAGGAGATTCCAAACAATGTAAAAACTATCGAACAATACGTCTGCTGTTAATTTTTTTTTAAGTGTTTATGAAAATCATATAAATGAGATTTCTAACAGGAGATGGGATTAGAGACAGAATCGCGGTTATGTGGATAATCTTATATGTTTTCGGCTGTATACAATGGCCCTCAGCTTTGAAGCTGAACAGGTACCCCTGAAAATTATTAAACTGCGTTGGGCATCCTCCGATGGTTCCATTTCCTGTGTGCAAGTACGGAATTATTTGTCCATTTCATTTAAGATCCGAGTCAATGTACGTCAAAGAGATGTCGTCTGACGGAAGTGGCATCTACTGCTGAAATAATAATTCGAACCGTCCCAGCTTCAGAAGCTTGTGCTTTCCTAATATGATGCGTGTAGAGGGAAATTTATATTACGATCAATACTAAAATTCTCCTTTTTAGAATACTTATATTATCAATCTTTCAATGCAATCGAAATCCTTTGCTTTAGAGTCAGGAAGAAAACCGACTGGAAAAGATATCAAGGAATTTTGCTGGAATCCGGACCAATTCCGAAGATTGATCGATCTGACAAATTCGAGCATACAGTGTCGAAACGAAACATCCAGTCTGCCTATCACAATACATCATTCGAAGTTCTAACTCATTCAAACTGTCAAAGTGACCCAGTTCCAGAAAGCATCAAGTCACTGATCCAATTCAAGAACCTCCTCTGTCGTAGAGCTCGTGCCACCCTCGACTCGGCAGACACAAGGGAGGCCAATAGAGTTAAATAGGAAGTGAAAGAAATCATTAAAGCCTTGCAATCTGAGAAATGGAACTCATTTCTAGCGGACCAATGGCTGGATGAAGCTCCAACTTTCTGGCCACTTTCTAAAAGTCTCGTGGGGAAGGCGCAAAACGGCGTAGACAGGAACTTTTGCAGTCACCGACCACGAAAAGGCCGAGCTCCTCGCTAAAACTTATGCGACCCAGATGGGACGCATCTCTCCTGCTACAAACATAAATATTCCTAAGAACGGCGAAATAATTAATAGGTCCAACTCGGTTCACTCTCAAGTGCCTTCAAGTTATCTTTTAAACCATCTAGTTACTCCTAAAATACTCACACATATGATCAGCAAGACTCTGAATAAGAAGGCCCCGGGTTTTGATAATATCTCGATAGCCCAAGTCAAAAAGCTTCCCTACAAGCAGCTCGCCGAACTAACTAATATGAACAACGTCATTCTGAGGCCGCAACACTTCCCAAACACGTGGAAACATGCATTCATCGCAGCTATCCCCAAAAAGGGTCTAAGTTATCAACTTCCATGTTCCATTCAAGTTCCATCTCCTAAAGAGCAATTCTCTATGTTCTTAGTGATTTTACGAAGGCAAGCAATATCATTCCATATCAGCAATTCTGGTTCCGCGTCAAACAATCACAGCACAGCAACTTGAAATGTTCTTTAAATGAAAAACTGTGGTTAAATTGCGGAGATTTTTGTGCGATGAATCTTTGGGACGTGGACTACCACATCTATTAATTTATTAATCTATTAATCTATTAATTTACTTCGACTTTTAGTGATGAAGCATCAACCTTGGCTACCGTAAAACGTTGGTAGAACGAATTTAATCGTCGTTGCAGTTCGCTTAGGGATGAAATTCGTGCATGTTGTCATGTGACATCAACTCACAAAACAGTATGATCTTTTAACTGTTAAAAATATTTGTATTGTTTAGGTCCGACTTCAAAGTAGTCAGTTGGCAGTAGTTAAAATAATATTGTAAATAGATAAATATGTTAATATAGGTATTAAGCCAAGTTGTGTGTATATAGTAGAATATAAAAAGTAGATATATTAAATAAGGGTTTCGTTTATTTTTATTTAGTTATTACAATTATTATTATGTACCTATTTTATTTTAAAATGTTTTTTTTTGTTAAAAATCTAAGTTCGATTATTAGAAATAAATATTGTTACAGCTTATTTTCTTTCTAATTTATATATCTATATACAGCTTGTTTCAAAATACGGATACTATAGCCTTGTAACTAGATAAAATATGTAAAATAATAAAATTGTATGAAATGTTGAGTTGTGACTCTTGGATATTTCTTGTAACGCTGCAAAAAGCGTTTTGCATATGTTTGATGTTAAACAAATTTATTTTAAATATTAAACAACTAATTTTCTACTTATACGTTATATTTTATAATATACGTTACAATTAAATATCTTAATAATAGGTGTTGTTCTATTACAGTCTTTGTATATTAAAAAACATATATATTTATTAATGTTCAGATTGGCTCTAAAATAGTGTCAAAATATACATATTATTTGAAAACATTTGGATTAGTAATTTGACAATAAATAGATTTTTAGTAACGTTGCAATCAAGAACAGAGGTTCTTAGAGCCATTCTGTTATGTGAAATAACTATCGTTATACAAATTTCAACATGTAGATAATCTAACTATTGTATCGGATGTATTTGTTCAAATCATTCCAACTTATAGAATAATCGATCTTTAAGTGTCCATAATTAGTCAAACCAAAGTTTTTCGGCTTTCTTCTTATTCTTCGTACGTCATCATAAATTGGCATTGTTTGATCTGTATGCTGTGTCATTTCATCTAACTTACTGTATATGTCATGCTTTGAGTATGGATCTTCACTGAAAAAAAAAACAAATTAATGTTGTTAGTGTAGGGTATAATGGAAATAATATATTATTTTACGTTATGGAGAGTTGCATAACAATAACACATTCAATTATAAAAATTCTAGAAAACATTGTAGGTTTACGCTACAATATATTTTACAGTATATAAATTTAGTTTTAAATTGAATGTGTACAAATGAAATGAAATTAATTACTTTAAAACACAAAAATAATTAAATATAATATATATGTAAATCATTATGACACAAAATTATTTGTTGTACTTAATAATAAAGGAATTATTTAGATAACGTTATTAGAAACAAAACAAACAATTTTTTAGTACGTGAAATATGTTCTGTATTTTCCAAGAGAGTTCGTCCATTCTCAAGCATTCTAAGAGACCTTGTAAAAATGTTATAGAAAATCTCTAGATTTTAAGATTCATTAAGATGTCATGTTCAGAAAAAAACATAGAAATGTGGCCAATAAGGATCTATTATAAATTTAAAAAGTGTATTAATATAGGTTGTGATCGAAACTAGGGATATTATATGTATTGTGTTTACCATCGAGTGAGTTAAAACTTTTTGAAGGGTTCGCTGGTATGTCCTACTTCAATAGCAGTATTTACTAGACATTGCTTCTTCTGACTATGACTTATTTATAAATTATTCTTCTGAATTTTGATTATTTTTTGCTCTAATAAGACATTTGCATTTTCCATCATCCACAATTTTCTACAACTAGTATAACACATCTTTCTACAGCTTTTTTCCGATATAATTTGCATATCTATCCAGAAATTTTTAAAACTATTCTTTATATTATTAAAAAACATATTTTTATGTACATATTTTCGATGTTATTCCAATTATCATGCATTTAATTGTATATAAATCGTAATACAATATTCATTACTAGAAAATAAATTCAATACCAAATCATTTATACATACTTTATTTATGTTAGTATGTAACTTTTTTCGTAATTTCTGTGGACACCGATAATAGATTAATTTTCGCACTCTTTTAATAATTTGAAATGGTGTATCAGCCAAGCTATGCTGCATCGATATGAACAACTCATGCAACATGTATACAAGCTTTATCATGCAAGATGATGTACTTGCGTAACAGTTGCATTCGGTTTTAGCAGCTCGCAATCCACCACACCTTCCTGAAGCCACCATGTACACAGCCAGACTATTGGCCATGAGTATTTCGCTTTGGTATCAATGTGGATGGCTCTTCTAGACTAAAACATGATTTTATACTTGGGATTGTCGTAGAAAATCCACTTTTCTTCGTCATTATAATACGTTACAGAATATTCATTCAGATAATTCGAGTGGTAGTAATTTTATTTCCTTTTGAATATTTCTCATCGCATATAAACGTTATTGCATCAGCCGCAAAGATGATTTAGTTAAATTCTTTGAAAGTTTAACTCCAGTTTTAATCCAATAAGTCTTCATTGTGTTCGAACTTTTTTGACCTTCTAGGCCGTTCTTTGCCAGATGCACCACAACAAGTTTCTAAAAGTGTTTGATGTGCTTCGGCACCGGATTTCTTCGAATTAAACAATTAATTCATGTATATCGAAAATGCAATTTTGAGTGTTCCATGATTATCACCTAAATAGACTGAATAACTCAATAACATATAAATAGTAACTACACCTAATGTAAATATCAGAACCATTGAATTTAAGAGTTAAATTATTTTCACATTTACTTGGCATTTTCATCAATAGATAGAGCTGGTTAAAATTCGCGCAAGAATCTAATTTTATCATGAAGTCCACTAAATAATATTCTATACATAATTTTTTTAGAATTTACCTATTTTCAGAAAGATATAAAAATATAATAACACAAGCCTTCGATTAGGTATGCCATGATGGCCTGAAGGGCTACATTTGCTGATAACACTGTGTATCTTCCTATTGGAGATTGCGAACAAAAAAGCCACACGAAACTTACAACAGGCAAGTGACAATATAAATAATTGGACACAAGCTTGGAAAATTAAAATTAACGAAAGTAAATCTGTGCATGTAATATTTTATAATTAATTTTGATGCAACATTTCACCGGAAGGAACATGTAAAAAAGAAAAAGAAGGAATGAATATTAAAATATTAGAAAATATATTGGTTAATTGGAAGAAAATAACAATTATGAGTATATAATAAATTGTTATTGTACAAACAAGTGTTGAAACCTATACGGACATATGGAAATCAATTATGGGGATGTTCCGCGAAAAGTAATATAAGTATTACTTAAATATTACACAAATTTTCCAGAACAAAGTATTGAGAAGTATTTTAGGTGCACCCAGAGGGTTACGTTCAGGAAATCAAGAAAACTGCTAGGAGACATGAGGAGAGACTCCCCATATCAATATCGAAGTATTACAACTCTTGGATAACACTAGAATCAGAACAAAGGCTCAATATAATGTAGGGAGATATATTTTAATGGAAAAACGGTAGAGTCAACACATTATTACACCAGAGACTAAGATAGACTTCTAGATATATACCTAGATTTGAGTTATTGTAAAGACAAATTGTAGATTAGTCAGAAATGACTACTAACAATGTAATAACTAAAAAAAAGAACGTTATGTTCTTCTACTATTGTGTAATGTCTACTGTATGTGTGTGTTCTATTATTGTACAAAAATCAGTAGCCATTCCTCCTAGATTGTTTTGACTTTAAATATTAAATGACTTAAAATTAAATATTAGATCCTAAGTGAATAGTTTATTTATAATCATTTGAATTTCAATACTTACTCTGTATAATCTCCGGTAGATGAACTTAAGTTTCTATCGAGTTGGCTTTTATACTTAGCATTTACTGATATGGGAACCGTCACACGTCGAAAACGCCCTGCTTGGTCATATATTCCAAAAACCGAGTTGTCTCTTAGAGCGTCCTCATATGGATTTTCCTCTGAAAATAAGTATTAAGTTAATAGTTATTCTTAGAAATGTTTTCTGTAAATATATTTTATTAATAGTAGGTAATATTTTAGGAACCTTGAAGTATGTTGATGATTTTTTAGTTCCAAGTAAATTTATCAATAAAAAAACAAAGTAGCAATATCAGAAATTTTAATTATTATTAAATTGCTAGATATAATATGGCCAAACCTATCTAAAACAATGTCTGAACAATATTTTTATAACCAAAATTAATAACATTTAATTAACAACAAAAAATTTACAAACAAAAATTAACATTAAAAAATAATGTCATTCATTTAAACAAATTACTTTAGCAAATAAATATAAAAAATGGAATAATTGATCAATAATTTTTAAGGCGATTCTCTAGACTAGTCATTTTTTGTAATGAAAATTTTAATTTTTTTCAAGTGAAATAAAAAACCAAACGAGATTTTTATTATCCAGTTATTGCTATATATTTATTTATGTTTAAAAAATACATAAAATAAAAAAGTGAAAAATAGAATACAAAAAGTTACAGGTTGTTTGTCTCAAAAAAAGTAATCCGAAAAAAAAAAGAAAATTTTTAATGTTGATAAGTGCCACTATCGTACAGAATAAAAAATGTCCAACATATTTTTTCCAAAATTACGACTGTTCAAAAAAACAAAACAAAAACACTGTTAAAGTAATATGGGCAAAGCGTTCAGTTTTGAAATTACGGAAAAAATGTTTTTTTTTTAATTTCTGGACTAGAATATTTTGGGTTAGCCGGCTTGGTTGGCGCAATGGTCAAGGCGACAGGACGGTCTACTACTGTTGCCATAGTAGCGAGTTCGAATCCTGCTGGAGAATGGATGTACCTTATGTTTCTGCTTGTAATTGTAAATGGCTTGTAATTTTATAGGCAACGGTGAAAAATCCCACAAATACTAATCATTCCAATCACGCCAGTAACGAAACTGGGTAAGACCGGATGACTTCAGGGATGATCTCTAAGTTGATCAGTAGCACAAGTTTCGGATTAGGAACAAGACGGTTTGGATGCCGCGCCACTAAATCAACCTATATCTTACACCGCCATTAAGCCTATATCAATCCTTAAAATTGTATAAAATCCTCTTAAGGGCGTATTTCTAGAGGACTAAGCTAAAAGAATATCCAAAAGCCGACTTTTTCAATTTCCTAGACTACAATATTATTTTTATTGTGTAAAATTTAGATCAATAAAGAAAATATTAGATGCTGATGGAGAGAAATTGACAGCTAAGAACTGGTATTTTTTTTATAGATTCTGTAGTTATTTTTCATAGTATCTCTATTACTAGTAGAATTTATTTTTATTTTTCATCCATTTAGGATTATTTTTCGGGAAGACGATTGAGCCTTATTTTTAACTATTTTCATTATTGATCAACCCAAGAAGTACAGATATAATAAAAAATGTAATTAAAAATCTCGAAATTAACGCGCATTTCCGGTACAACGAATATAAAAGCCCGTTTGATTATAATGATGCTCGACCATTAAAATGATTCAGTAAATATTAAATCACCATAATCTAATGCCCATAGAATAATGTAAATATTAATAATTTGAGGGCTAGCTAGTATATTTTTTTATTAATCACATCTTACATTAAATGTGTTTAGCATAATTTTATTTACAAATTAATTTACTACTACTACTATTTTACTTGTAATAATATACAAGCAATATTAAAATAAAACTGATCTACTTAAGCTAAACTTAAGAATACACTTATACACTAAACAAGTTCGTTTGGTTTGATTTTCTTCAATTTTCTTATTTTCTGCGTGTTGTCCAGTACCTGTATTGTTTCCAGGTTGTTATGATTTAGCGACATTATAAGATAAGAGCTAGGATATGACAAACTCATAGTTGGAAAAGATTTACATGTCTTGGGAATGAATAAAATGCAATAGCTATTAAAGTGAGTGGAGTTACCATTTCAAATCAGTTTGCTAAGCAAAACAGATTATTTGTAACGTATTTTAACTGGAAATGAAAAGTGGATGTATTATGATAATCTTAAGTAAAAAAGTTATTATCAGATAATTCACTGGGATAACATTACTGTCCTCTGTTAACTGAACAACTTGAATGCAAAGTTGAGGTAAAAAAGCAAAAACAAAACAAAAATAGTCAGCAATAGAAGTAGAGTCAAACTCTGATTGTCAGACTCACAATAAAGCTCATCTATAGGTTCTCGTGCTATCAATCTATTACAATCACATCAGTGCCTAATTATTGGCATCATCACTTTAGTGAAGAGGCATGTATCGTTATGGGAAAGTTTTTTTTTTTGATCCCAGTGTAAAAAATCTTACTATCAAAATCACATCTTACATTAAATGTGTTTAGCATAATTTTATTTACAAATTAATTTACTACTACTACTATTTTACTTGTAATAATATACAAGCAATATTAAAATAAAACTGATCTACTTAAGCTAAACTTAAGAATACACTTATACACTAAACAAGTTCGTTTGGTTTGATTTTCTTCAATTTTCTTATTTTCTGCGTGTTGTCCAGTACCTGTATTGTTTCCAGGTTGTTATGATTTAGCGACATTATAAGATAAGAGCTAGAATATGACAAACTCATAGTTGGAAAAGATTTACATGTCTTGGGAATGAATAAAATGCAATAGCTATTAAAGTGAGTGGAGTTACCATTTCAAATCAGTTTGCTAAGCAAAACAGATTATTTGTAACGTATTTTAACTGGAAATGAAAAGTGGATGTATTATGATAATCTTAAGTAAAAAAGTTATTATCAGATAATTCACTGGGATAACATTACTGTCCTCTGTTAACTGAACAACTTGAATGCAAAGTTGAGGTAAAAAAGCAAAAACAAAACAAAAATAGTCAGCAATAGAAGTAGAGTCAAACTCTGATTGTCAGACTCACAATAAAGCTCATCTATAGGTTCTCGTGCTATCAATCTATTACAATCACATCAGTGCCTAATTATTGGCATCATCACTTTAGTGAAGAGGCATGTATCGTTATGGGAAAGTTTTTTTTTTTGATCCCAGTGTAAAAAATCTTACTATCAAAATCAGACAAATCACATAATTTTATTACCGATCTCAAAAAATATTTCAGTCACTATAATCGATATATAATATATTTGTCCAAAATCGATATATTTTGGATTTATAGTCCATAATCAAACAATACTAAAAATCCTGTTTCAACATTGTAAATAACTTCAAAACTATTCATAATTTATGTCTATTCTTAATAAGGTTATATAGGTAATTATCTTGTTAATAATTGTATGTCTAAATATTGCTAAATCTAAATATCATTCTTTTAAAATGCATATTTAATATAATTTTAACCCAAAACCATGCTTGTCATTATATATGCATAATAATTATATGCTTATTATGTTCGTCAGACCACTAATAGATAAGAAGCTTTTAATAAGCCTGAATAAACATAATTAACATCGTTTATATAATCTCAAAGACACAGTTACTTGAAATTACAATTAGAAATTATGCTATTCACAGAGCAATTTTCGCTTACCTTGGTTTTTTTTATTTGTTTACTATTTCCATGCTTAACCGCCGGCAGTAATTGTTTTCTTATATATAGTATTTAAGCGTATGTTGCATTTGTGAACGTAAAATATTTTCGTTCAGTTATTTGTACGGGTTTAACTAGCGATTTAATTGTAGTTTAAATATCGTTTCTTAGAAAAAAACACCATATAAAATATATATTTGTCGTACTGTTTTTCTTATATACTCTTGCTTATACATAAATTAATATGCCAATAGACTCAAACCCGTGACATCAATGATGCAGAAAATAATTTAATTATAAAGTAACCTATATCAATCATGTCGGTAATTCCTTACCGTTTTTTTTTTTCGATAAAGATCGTTGATAATAATGGATAGTTAAGTGTAGTGGAGCCGGGTCTGGAGAATACAGTCGGTGCGATAAAACTTCCCATTCAAGTGATTTCAACACATCTTTTACCTTTCGCTCACAATCGGTTTTCTTTGAGAATTGTCTTTTGTTGAGTTTGTGTTGGGCCTTCATCCAAATGTCTTGCAGTTACTCGTCTGCAAAAAATTTTAACCTACCACTACATTCTTTGTCTTGAATTTGTCTTTTTTTTAACAATAAAAGGAACTCGTGCTGTAAATGTCGCAAAGGCACAAAATTCAACATACGAGAATAATATAATTTATATAACTAAATAAAATATAATTTATAACTATAACACAGTTATCTTGGCGAACCATAAGTTATGTAATGTTGAGTTTATAGAATGAAATGATAAATGTATCAAATCATAACATTGTATCTTATGGCTACTGAAATATATTATAAGAACCGGAAAAACTGATATCAAATAATTTGTAGATTATATATAAATCCTTGTGATTAGAAGAAAAAGCCTCGTTTCCATTACATTAAGATTGGATCAGTAATGTTGTTTGTACCGCCCATTCAACATGACTTTCCCTTTATTTTCGTTGCCATAAAAATAATTTTAAAGTAAATTAAAAAAAATTTTGTTTCAAACCCTACGCGTAATATAAGTGATGCAGTTAGTACGATTTCGGAGAGACCAACAGATCTATTTTGTAAAAGTACCGCAGTTCAGGTTGGAAGGCCATCAAAGTTAAATTGAGGAGGCGTGTGAACCTAATGTAGTAATGAGTAAATTAAGAGTTAAGGAATTTGTTTATGTTAAGATAAGATTGAATTATCAGTATTGTCAGTACCGTCGACTGAACAGCTTCTTTCTATCAAAACAAAACAGTTTTCCACGATTTTCGACGTTATTCAAGATTTAAATCTCTTTAGTTGTCGTTTAATTGAAGTTAATATTGCTAAAGTGAAAACATTGTAGACTGCAAATTGTTATTTCAGTTTGAGGTAGAAAACTGTTTTATTTTGCTTCACGAATAGACGAATTAGTGAATATAAAGCTATTATTGTAAGTTTCTGATCAAAAACTCAACAAACCCAATTGAAAAATTACCGTATAGCTCTGGGCAACTTCGTTCTCTTCCCAAAACTTACCATTTACCACTTTGAGGCATCCGTTTTTAGTTTTTAAAATATAGCAAGAAAATTGACTGCGACAACTAAGGTTGATTGTGAAAAATTCGTTTAAAATTTTTATTGCCGGATACCTGATACAGTGGTTAGAGGCTACAAGACGGTCCTCCTGCTGTTGTGACAGTCACGGGTTTGACTCCTGTTAGGCATGGTCGTAAGTTTATGTTTGTGGTTGTCCCTAGGCAAGAGTGCAAAATCTGACAAAGAAAATGATCCTAATCAGGTCAGTAACTAAGCTGGGTAGCACCGGATGTCTTCTGGGAAGATTTCTGAGTTAATAAATCGCATTTCAGAAAACTTAATGCCGAGGACCATCGTTCTGAGCCTACATTAAACAGTAGGTCCAGTCCAGATAAACTTTAGTTGGTCAAAAGGAGATTTAAAAAAAATATATAACAATTGGATTATTTCTTGGTGTTATTTCAGGAACAACCCATTGTGAAGACTTTACAATGCGTATTGATAATACTAAATTATAAAAAATGCATATTAATTAATCCTTCAAATATACATTCATATCATGAGTAAAGCTATTCAATTAATACTAAAACAAAAAAGCACAGAAGAAAATAAGTGAAAGTATATTATTGTTTTACCGAAGAAAGTGTTGGGAATCTTAATTAGACGTAAAAATCTATAACTGCACTGAGGAGATATGATTTCTTCAGTTTATTAGTAGTAAATGAAAGTTACTATTGATTCGTTTTTAATTTTTATTAATCATTCTTTAACGCTATATTTTAAAGCTTTAATATTATATTTTACTTAATAACATTTGACCGATAATAATAGTAGTGTTAGTATTATCGAGTAAGATTTTTTTATTCCAATTTTATTTTAAAAGTATTATTAGTTGTCTGTAAATGACATAGCATTCAGTTGTTCCCTTCAAAAATTCCCTGTCAAGTACATGTTACAAAGGGTCCATTTCAACACATTTTCTTAAGTTCACGATAATATACATAAACAATTTAATATATTTGTTGAAAATGGCTTGATAATTTTTTTGATTTGATTTGTAACATAAGGGATGACCTAGAGAGGAGACAGACTTCAGTAGGTAAGCATTGGAAAAAAAGCTCGATGTAGATTCTATCTAATATTTAAATTATATTAGCAGGTGACTTATCTATATATTAGATAGTTTCTTATTTAAGAGCTTTGAAAATAATTTGATTTCTTTTAATCATACCAAATAACTAATTTAATATCTTGAATAAAATAAATTATTTTGTATCACCCCAAGCATTGCAGCGCAACGGTTAAGCCGACAGGACAGTCCCCTTATTGCAGCGACAATCCCTTATTCAGATACCGCAGGATATGGATGTATATTATATTGATGATTATAACACATGAGCTGAAAAGTCACTGGCGTAACATAAAAACGCGTTCTTTTTGTTCAAAACTGGCTTTACTCAACAACGTAATCTCTATCAAGATATACAATCATTCTAGTGCCGCTCTAACATTTCAATACCACTTTTATAGAACGATTTATCTTTTGCCTCAAAATAGGCCTGTCACCAGTTACTGTTCATTTAGATGACGATCGTTTTGATTCCCAAGCGAAGTGATGGATCCATGTTTTATTCATTGTTACATATCGATGCAAAAAATCTAGTTTTTACGTTTAAACATGGCTAAACGCTGCTCAGAAAAATCAACACGTTCTTGTTTTCGAACTTTTTTGAACTTTGAACAGAGTTTTCTCATAGTTAAATGCTCATGCAATATAAAACCAACAAGTTCTTTCAATACGGTGTTAGCTAACTCACGCAACTTAACGTTTAGATCGTTTAAAACGATTTTGTGTGTTTTTTTATGTTTTCTGGTGTTACCACCTCTTCCTTAGGACGTTCATTGCATTCTGCATCTTCGGTGTCTCTTCGACCACGTTTTAGGTCAGCAATCCAACGTTTTACTTTTGTATTGTCTATATTTATTATAGTACACTATTTAAAAATAGTAATTAACATACTAAAATACGATAAAACATTTGTAAGGTATTATTCCATTCCATAGAAAAATTTCATTCTTTTTTACAGATCCATAGAACATTGAAATATAAAAGTTATTCTACTTCGTTAAAAATGAAATTATTTATTGCATGTTAATAGTATATAGTAGTATATAGTGATTATTTCTTTCCTTTTCTTTTTTAAAGTTAGTACGTGAAGGAATATGTACATCTCCGTCTCGTTATACTACCGTTGAAAATATAAGCACATATAAAATTAACTACTCCAAGCAATTATCTCCGTCCTTTCCTCTCTCACAATTTATACCAGAAAGGATTCGTACATCTTCGTCTAGTCTAACCTCACAAATTGAGAAAAATAGTCGAACCGTGCATTTGACTGAAAAGAATAATTACTATTTTCAAAATGCAAAATTACTATCTCAAACTAGTAATTACTATTTTCAGTCACTAGTTTTTTGACCATCGACAGTTTCGACACTTTTGCAACTATCGACTGTTTTCAGTCGATAGTGCCCAACGCAATTTTTATTATATCACTCATCATTAATTTCAAATAATTGTAATTTCTAGATAGTACCAATCTTTCAAATCAAATTTGAAATCAATCAATTGAATCAATTATGAAATAATTAAATCAATTTTGAGAAAAATAATCTGTTTTTAAATATTACTGAAGGAAGCTGCTAATCGAATAAGTTAATTTTTAATAAGACATCGATGAAAAACATGTAGCATTTATCCTATAACAAGCGCGAAGCTTATATATGTCAGATTTTAACAGTGTCAGAGTCCAGGAGTTATATAGAAGTATTAGCAAAATTAGCATCAGAAAGAAACGGGATTTAGTTTTAATGGTAATATCGCTTCTTTTCTACAAACACCATCTTAAAGAAGCAAAAGCTCCTACTTCTTGGATGATTTGGCTTCAGTAGATGCCACTTTATTCTTTTGTACTACCGATCCTAAGTACTTGAATTCCTGGACTTGCAATAACTAGATACCGTTGAGATTTACATTAGCTGGTGATCCGTCAGCTGTTAATACTTCGGTCTTTCCTTCAACGACTCTCAAACCATATGACTCTGGAATACGAACTACTTCGTAAAATTTTAGAAACCCTCTGTATCAGCAGTTATTGTGGAAAATATTTAAAAATATTCATAGCCGTTCGATCGTGTAAAATTTGGCTTGTCAAAGTATCGATTTAACTCTGAATTATGAAGAAGTTGAATCAATTAGGATTTGTGTAGACTTCACAGATCAGGAAACTATTTAGTGGTCTTTGTTTATCAAACCAAGTAGCATGATTTACTTTGTGTGTGTATTATTTTAAGCGTTTTCCTAGGTAAAATTTTAATGAAACTTAACAATAAGTCTTTTATAATAATATTTAATGCCCCATTTATATTAAATTTGGCAATTCTATCTAAATTTGGTGAGTGAAAACACAGAAACAAGTTTCTTCGTGTAAGTAGAAAAATTGTTATAAATAATATAGCAGTTTATAATAAGATTTGATAAAATTTCGCCAATTATCAACTCATTAGTTAGATATTTATATATCAACGATAATGGTTTTATATACAAGATTGACAACTCTACTTTTACTTTTGCATAATGTTTACTGTTACTACTTTTACCGTTAATTAACTATTTCTTAATCAAAATATTTTAGGATTGATATTTATATAATAATATTAATTTAACTATGCGATTGATGGTAAATAGTTGACATTATTGGAAGGAGATTGAAAAAATATATAGACATAATATTTTTGAATGCAACATAATAATAACTAAGCTCTTGTATTTTGTTTTTTAACAACTTTTATTAATTTTATTTTTCTATTATATAAATATGATAAAAAATCAAATACATTTTACTTTTTTTGTCAGTCGATAGACTTAGTTAATTTGTATGTTATTTTGCCGAACCTTGATGATAATTCTGTACTGTTTAATAAGTTATGTCAAAAATTGTTATTTAACAGTGGATTTATAGTACTGTAAAAATGGTATTATTTTTCAGTATTAATGTTTTCCACTTCAACATAGTGACAATAACAAATGCCTATGATCTATATACACTATACTATAACTATTACCCCTCGGTTTCACGAAAATCATATCGAAATGACATCATATTTTTTTCTTTAGTTCATATGACACTCTAGAGAATTATTAAACAACCTATTATGTATAATAATAACAAAAAATGTGCATAATAGTTTGTTAACAAAGTGTTTGATTCATTCAAACGCTTACATAAACTTCTATATTCTAAACATTTCCTTGTATATACATTCTTATTTATTTTGTGTAATACCATAAAATTCCTCTATTATTTTCCTTGCATATAAATGTATTCATTCAACCATGTACAATATAATTTAACGGGAAAGAAAGTTTACAATGATCAGTTAAAAATAATTTTGTTTCAACTGCCATTTAAACTAATTTTATATTCGCAGAATGTTAGTGCGAAAAGGAAGAAACAAAGCTACGTAATGAAATCTTAAATGTAAAAGCTTACTTCAAAGGGAAAGGATATGGCCATTAGCAATTTAAATTTGGTTAGTTATGTTGTGTTTTAATTGGATTAATGAATCAAGCTATTTTACATTTTTATTATGTGCAACAATTATACCTTTAATTTATTCTTAGTCAATTTTAGTACATATTATAGAATTATTTAACATGTTTTTATTGAAATTTTAACAGTTAAATGCATTTTTTACATTAGTTTCTTTTTGAGTTTTGACAGAAGTATTAATTTATATAGTTATCTCGTATAGTTTCAATTGTATACAAAATGTGTTCTTCGATAATTGTGTTATTCTTTTAACCAGTAAGTTATGTCATGTGCTTGATTTTACCCTCAAAGTGTCAAATCAGTAGTGAATTAAAAATAGTAAGACTTAAAAATTGCCATTCATAAAATTGTTTATAATGTTTTTACATATTTTTTCGTTGTGCTCTTGTAATTTTCTTTCTATGGAGGCCATTTTCATATAGGTATTTACAATTTTTATATAAAGAATACTGTCGACTAAATTTGAACTTAATATTTCACTTGATTTATTTATTATGTTTTTTTATACATACGCGTATCTTATAGCGCTCTTGTTCTGTCAATTACCAGATATTGTGGAAAATTATATTTAATAACATATAATTGGTTTAGTTTTATAAGTGCACTCGAACTACTGCTATCAGATTTGAGTGCCAAGTAGACAGAAGAAACTTGATTTCTATCACTACCGAGTATAAGACCATATGTTCTCAAAATAACAAAGAAAAATATTAACTGAAATTGATTCTATCAAATATGTTGAGCAAGTTCTATGATGGTGACAATACACAAAATCTAGTATCAAATATCTGGCTCGATAAATACTCAGGCTATAGAGTAATTGTAATTTGTTTGTTAAATTCGTTTCAGAATCAGACAATATTTTCCTTTACATTTTATTTTAGTTAAAAAGAGATACAACGCTGTCTGATTAGTTCGAACGAGTAAATAAATGAGCCTATCAAAGTCGTCCGGTTGTCAGACGTATCCAAAATTCTTGAAAGCAATAGTGATTTTAGACTTTATAACCTATAAACTATTGTGGCTGTATAATTAACTTAGTTTTTAGATGTACCATAATGTAAAAAAATATTTGATGACATTTTTGTTCAATTATTTTATTTAGATTAGAATTTTGTTGTATGTCAAAGCCAAACTATATTAGAACTCAAGAGTTGATGCGGCAACATGGCGACGTTCTGACGTTACAAATTTAGAAACTGCTAAATAAAATAAAACTAACTAATTCTGGTTTAATTAATTTATATTTTTTATTTTGTGTGTGAATATCAATATCATGTTTTTTCGTCTAGCATGGTCGTGACTTCATTCTAAATAATTTAAATTATTACAATACTATCGAGAGGTTTATAGGTTATTAATGCATTAGTTTATCTTGTAGAAACCTGAAAGCGTTTTCATTATTTTTATATTCGCGTAAGCATTGGCTTGCCTATTATAAGATTGCAACATAAACGCATGCAAGGTTAATAATGAAAGAAAATGGCTATACCAACCAATTGTATTTTCGATATTTCTTTCGAAATGAGTGAATATAATTTATGGTTTTCTAATCGTTTTCGCTAACTTTCCGTGATATTTCAATATTGTGCTATTCAATAAAACAGTTTATTAGGTGATTCTTTTTTTATTAGGTTTTAATACACTTACCATAGATGTTCTTTCATAACTGAAATATGCTCTTAAATATGTATTTTTAAATCTATTAGAATATAAGATATTAGCTAATATGTAAAATATATATTTTATCAATTTAGCAAATTAACTTATTTTAGAAAAGTTAATTCATTATATTTCATAAACATATTAAACGGATAACAGCAAAGAAGTCACCAGAGAAAGAAATTCGAAGATTAAATATTTATTTTTTAATTGTAGAAGTTAATCTTTTTTCAAAGGAAGTTATGCCAACGGCGATATGTTTTTATTCTTGGATCAATAATTTTATAGTTGCAACTGCACTAAAATAATCGCTATAATAATTACTGAATGCAAATCTTTTAAAAGAGGATTAACCGAAGTTAAATACACTAAGAATTTTGGTGCAAAATGATTCATAACTTAAATAGTGCTTACATATTATTACCCAAATAAGAACATATTTGGTAAACTGCAATCATTAATTTAAAAAATTAATAACTACCTTGAGAAGGGTTCATTACATTAAAGAAAAAACATTGTGTAATTATCGAAAAAATATATTGGCTTAAAACTTAACCAAGATACAATAAGGCAATATCTGATACCCCAGAAATTTTTTTTATTATATTGTCGGTAGGTTTTTGAGCTACATCTTTTATTTCATGCTGCAATATTGTACGTCGGTAATATAACATATTTTTTGAAAAATATCTTTAAAAAAATGTAAATTGAAAATCTCTTAATTGTACAGTATGTCCAGATATAATATATTATTATATATTCTAGAAAAATAATAAGATGCGCCATATACTTTCGGGTAAAAGAGATAAACAGAATTTTAACAAGACTGAAAGTTTGCTTTAATATAAAAAAACAAATAGACAGAACTTTAATAGATCCTATTAACCGATTAAATTAATGACGGTAAAGAAATAAGAAAAAGACAGAAGGGATCATTTTGATTTGTCCCAAAGTTCATCTATGTTCTTTGTTTATGAATTTAACTTTATTAATTTAATAACTTTATATATTTAACATATAAAACACTTTTAATATATTTATTTTTACATATTATATTTATTTCATCCATCGAATTTTATTTAATTTATTTAAGTTAAATTGTTTTTATTTAAATTTTATTGGACAATTAAATGTGACGTCAGCGCTGTTACGTGTCAAATTTTGTTAAAGAGCCAATCAAATGTCTTCACAGCAAAAAGGTTTTTTACAGGTGTTTATAAAAGCAATTTACATTGACCAATCAAATTACTTGAATGGCTGATATAAGCCTATCTGGATATAGGTAAAACAAAATTTTTGTCGAGAGAATCCTATTGGGTTTTCTCTTATGATTATAATTTACTACTGACGCTATGGTTTTTGAGATGAGTGAATGTTGACATCAACTTATATTTTTTAAAAATGGTAACACTGGTATTTTAGGTTTAGACTTGGATATATTTGTTAAACGAGGTGTCAAAAAAAAACTACACTTAATGGATGATAAAGGTATAGCTGGTATTTCGGAAGAGTGTTTATTTTTATTAATTAATACGCCTCTGCTGGTGCTAAAGGACTGATATTCTTTATTAAATCTTGCCACATTTGGCGATCGACTGCAAGCGTTCTAGCTTCCAATAATGTTAGTCTCCTATTTTTCAGATTGCTTTCCAGGATCTTGGATTCCGTGTATTTCTTTGGAGTTGTTCACTGTGTCTTCCATCTACCGATTTCCCCACATAAATCTGAGATGAGTTCGCTCACCTTCAATTTGACAAATATATCCAAACTATTATAACTCTGTCTCTGATCGCGCATTGTAATTATCGCATATTAAATGATGGACTTCATTCCTCACATGACCTTGGATAGAAACATAAAAAAGTACCTTAAGAATCACATTCGAAAGACCTCAAGCTTAGAGATGTCAAATTGTGACTGTGTCGAATTATCAATGATATATAGAAGGATTGGTAAATCTTCCTAAAAATCATTAAAGTTTGACCGGTTTGGTTTATTACTTCAGCTTCCTATTTTCACACTACTCTCTGCTTCAGAACTACTAACCACAAGTAGCTAAAAACTTGCTTTAATCGTGCACTTGCTTTAATTGGATCTCGTCCCCCAATACTTCGGTCTATTCCTTATTAATTATCAATTTAAAGTTTATTTCAATTTTGTTATATATTGAAATAGTAAAAATAGTATTCAATCGAATAGTAAAGTTTATTATGGTTCGACAAATAATAACAGAATCTTTATCTTTGCTTGAGTGAATGAATGAGTGAGTCTTGAGTCTTGAGTGACTAACACCCGAGTCACTCAAGTTAATAGATTTCACATAGTTAAATATATATCATTATATATTTTAAATCCATATAACTTCCATACACTGAAAGTTTCATTACATTAATAATCTTAATGAATAAAGTATTTACATTTTTTACATTTTTTTTACATTTACATTTTTGTTACATAAGTCGTTCTTTCTTTTTCACTATTGCATATTTAATATAAACCAAAAATAATATCAACATATACTATGTAAATACTAATAATAATTAAAACAATAATGAACCGGCTGAAATTCGAATAAATATTTCACCGTGAACACAAAAACAATTGAGAAAACCATAAACCTACAGAGAGACTTAATGAATACGATGATATGATCCTCCATCACAACACAGTACAATTTAACACTAATTAGTTTGTTAAACGCATTGTTTCCGTTCGAAAACTAAACATCGTCACGAGCCAAATTTTACGTAACCATAAATATTAATTAAAACCAGAAGGACCGCTGCAAAGGAAAACAATGGACGGCAGGAATTCTTAATCTTCTAACGAAAATCTCGGTTTAGTTGGAAGGTTGTTCTTAATTTTGTGTTGTATTGTATTTCGAGGATTTTACGAAACGACGAAAATAGAGATTGAACGGATTACTGTTAAAACGATATGTATCAAGAAATATTTATCTTAAAACACGCAAAAGTGTCTTATTTTCTCATCAAATCATGTTATGGATCTACCTTGTAGGTGCTCAGCATTTATTAATGTCTAATTCAGTCGTTTCTATTTCGTTCACATTGCACAAATTAACTTTTTATTTTGAACTAGATGACTTAAGACTTCCTGTTCTTTTATGCGCCTCTGTATATTTTCTTATGCAATTTGGGTAGATGATTATCTACAACAATTTTGTTTTCAGTTTTGTTTAGAACGCACACGTGAAAGTACGAATTTTGAAATTATTTATATTCAAATTCAATTTGAATTACTTATTATTCAAAAAAGAATTAAATAAAAAACAGGCTGTAATATTATTTAGGCATATTAATTAATGTTGGTTCCATACTGAACTAAAAATTGTTTATTACTTAACTATGTTTTGTTGTTGTTGTTTTTATTACTTATTCGACAAATTATTATATATTCAACAACTTGTAGAATGTAAAACTTTGTTTATTTGGGTTGGAACCTGATCACTAGCCTGGCATGATAGAAAATTGCAAATCTTCGCAAATGCAGTTGCCTTTAAATTTAGTTTAGAGGTCTGAGGTAGAACTAATTGGCTCCTAATCCCTGATTCTAACATGAACGTACCCACCTATGACGTGGGCTTGATAAATCTGGTATATCAATAGTACCTTTAGGGGAGTTTTGATACCAAAGAACTAACTATTGATATTGAATCGAAAAAGCAAAATAGAAGCAGTTCAAAAATAGCAAACGTTCTGATCGAAGTCCAAATAATTTTCTTCAAATCTTATATACTGTTTTTTGACATCATAGGCTTGGATTTTTTTTGCGTTATACTGCAGTCACTTTTTCACTTATAAGCGACACTTGAGAGCTCTCTTTTTTAACATTTTAGAGTCTTCTTTTTACTAACTAGAGTTTATCTGGACTGGACTTACTGCTTAACGTGGGCTCTGAACTACGGTCTTTGGCATTAAGGATATTGACTGGCGAGTAACCAATATGGAAATTTCCGAAGACATCCGGTCTTTCCCTGAATGGTTACTGGCGTGGCTGAGATCATTTTCCTTGTAAGATTTTGCACTCTTGCCTAAACATAATCACCAACATAAATTTACGATCATGTTCTAACAGACTTCGAGCCCGCTACTATGGGTGTTTTCACATCTGCCGGCCCGACACGGCACCGTATTTTGTTTTTATCATTTTCATTAGTATTGTCCTATATAGAAAACTTTGATTCTGCTAATTCAATTAGTGTTAAAACATCATATTTAAAGCTATACATTTTCCTTTTTTAACCTTAAAAATATCTCTGTACACAATAAAAATCGGCGATGAGTGGGCGGATTGCTTCCGGGCGACTTAATTTGAAAATAAATCTAGAGTTGGCCCTTTGTTCAATTATTTGACAATTTTGACTTAAGTGAGCTAACATGTGTTAATTTGTTTTATATGTGTAAGAGTAGTAAATTTAACATCGAAAACATGAGATATGAGACGTTGAAATCATTCAAAATTAAAATTTACACCGAACGAAACCATCATGAGTGATTGCTGTAGAATTAATTAATGTTATTGAGTAGTAATAAAAGGTATTTTAGTAGCAGAAATTAGATCAAGGGAGGGTATGATTTTTGATAATAAGTTATAAAAAACTATACTAATCTACTAGGAAATATTTTATCATTCTGATTCAAATAATAAGAAGCTGCAATGTTGGGCCTGGGATAGTATCTCAAGTCACATGAAAATTTCGATTCTCTTATAGGCTCAAAAGATAAACTTTCTTCCTTATACTATATCCTGACAGAAAAACGGGAAAAAGCAGTGGTTAGCGGTTAACTAACGGTAACACGGTATTCTTTGCGATATTCTATTGTATTCTCAATATTATGAATTATATACTCGCATTAATGAGGTATTCTAGTCTAGAAATAAGTGATGTATCATCTAAATTGAGATTTTATCGTCTATGATTTTCCTGACTCAACGTTTAGATTCAGAATCTGTGAGTGTTTGAATTGTTTGATATGGACTTTTGCACTTAAACATATACATATTAGAACTTTTAGAGTATTGAAATTTAAAATTTTAAGGATACTTGCAATTTAATGAAGGTTTGGTTTGATTTGGTATAACATGTATCGTATAACAAAATTTAGATTTTTACTATTCAAAAAAAATCAGTTTTTGTGTTACCGACATTCATCAGCCTGTAACTTCCTGGATTTTTAATTTTTTCATTTCTTTTTCTTCTATGTCGTCTTAATTTTGTGGCATATGTATGTGTATTGATTTTAGTCACATCAGCCTCTTAGATTTTTAGTGACCCGACCTTTAGCTTTCTTTCCTAATCACGGCACTTTGCATTAAGCTCTGCCGATGCAGACCAACTTATTGGCCATCTTATAGCACAATATGTTCATATTGTCTATGGACAGTTACAGTTGGAATTCATCACAAACATATTTATACGTCAACTACTATATTACGGCAGAATTTGAACCACCGGCTATCGCAGCATTAAGAGGATCGTCCTGTCACCTTGAGCACTGCGGCTACCAAGCTGGCTAAAATTGGTTATTAAGTTATAAATACTTTATAAAATATTCATTCCTTTATTTATTCTCAAATCATGTTTCTGGTTCTAATTATTTAGAGAATTAATTCCATTGTCATGCTTTTTGTATTAATAATTTTAATTAGAAGAATGATACGCATTTTTATACCTAGTTACATTGTGCTTCTTGCTTTGGAAACACCAATTTACAATTAACTTTAATATATTACAGTTTCCAGCTTGAAGAAATACATTTTGAATTTGAATTTGAATTAGAATGACAACGAAGCATTTATTTCTATGTGTGGTGAAAAACCTTTATGCCGGGAATTATATATTTCGTTAATGTCAATAATGATAATGTGCCTAACAATTGTATTTAGTCAGAAACATCAGTATGACTATTTAAACAGATGAATGCCGTGGTGAATATCCTTCGAAATTATATAATATTCTTGTAGTTCTTCGAATTCTTCCTAATATTAAATGGGCTAGTTGATAGTGTATGTGTTATTAAACAAATAAGTGATGCCCAGAAAGTAACACTGTTTTTGCAATTTTGTTTGAAATATCAATTTAAGCATACACGTTATGTAATACTGTCCTGAATTCCCGGCCATCTGGTTTAAAATGACCTGAATGGTGAACAAGTGAGACGGGTTGGTATATTTTCTAATAGATAAGAATCTTCAGTGTTGCTATATATCGCCATTCAACAAGTCTCTTCATCTTTCCGTAAAATAAAACATTTTTCAAGTAAATTAATAGTTTTTGTGATTACAATCCTTTCTCATTTTATAATTTTCATGCATTAACACAAATATAAATACCCGATATATTTATATAATAAATTTATGTGTGTGATTGTTTATAATTCGACAAGGAGAATCGTCCTAGTCACGACAGTAACCAAGCTAAATAAGACCCGATGTCTTCATCCCGGATGATCATATCTAAGTTGATTACTCGGCAGGCGGTAGGCTTAATGCCGAGGACCGTGGTTCGGAGCCTATGTTAAGTAGTAGATTCAATCCAAATAAACCCAAATAACCCTTGGTAAAAAGGATCCTCTAAATTGTTTTGATAATTAAAAAGAAAATTTTAAATTAATTTTAATTCATAAAACTATTGTTCTGTTGTATTTGCATCAATATACCAGCAGGACAAGTGTACATCTATAGGATGTATGAATATATTAATATTTACTTCCTAAATTAGACTTAAATTAAATTAAGTAAATTAGAGTTAAGAATAAACACTTATACACTATAGAAGTTATTGTGGTTTGGCTCGCTTCAATCTTCAATTTACTGAGTGCTTTCGAGTAGCTATATTTGCTTCTACGCAGATGAGGTTTAGTAATCTTATTTAGTGTTTTTGGGCGAAATTTTGGAGGTAATTTCGTAAATTCATTTGAGGTTATCGTGCAGCTTTTCGTTAGTTACGTAGCGATAAACATTGGTAATTAATGGAGGAGTTTTATTTGGGCATTGTTGGATTATTAGTTGGTTTGATGTTTTAGTGCACCGCCAGTTTTTGTCCAAAGAGGCTTTATAACAGACTGAAAATTAATCTTTTTGATTGTGAGTTTGATCTAATGTGTTTTTTGTCTAACGCGGCATAAAATATATAAAAAAGGTATATAAATTCATACATTGCGATGCTTAAATAATTTATATTCTATATAATATTTATAACAACTAGTTTAAAAACATATTATTAACATATAACAACAATTACTGTTTAACACAGGATTTCAGCATGATTTTAGAAGATATAAGATCCAACTTGAACTAAATATTGTAATTTTGTTCCTTGCTTTATTTTAAAATCTTACTTATAGAGAATTATAAACACCACAAATATACCTGAAGGACATAACCTGCATTTATCGCACCACTAAAAGGAACATCCCATCGACATCGCTTTAATCGATGTTTTACAAAGATAAAAACATGTTTTCAAATGGTAAGAATTAATGACACTAAAAACTAAAAAAGTGAACCATAGGTTATACTGCAAATTATGTAAACATTGATTGGATGATAAATCATTAAATAACAAAAGATCTATTCAAGCACATTAAAGACATGTGGATTTAGATAATAACAGAAATAAATATTTACTTTTTTTCATTTTGCTATTGACATATAAAAGACGAAGCGATCTTCGAAGCCATTAATTGATCTATTGAATTCTATCCGATTCTAAGAATTTTTAAACAGTTTTAATATCCCAAACACGTTCATCCCGAATAAAACAGTTCTTGACCTTGCTTTTTGTCTATTCTCTACATAAGTTATCACGTGGCTTTTATAATACATAATTCGTTTGAATTTGAAGCACCAAAAACATTGGAAACGATGTAGTAGATATAATTCGAGCAAATTTAAATTATTGTGTAATATGTTAGTGCTAATCTAATAACTAATGTAATTACTATATATATATATATATATATATATATATATATATATATATATATATATATATATATATATATATATATATATATATATATATATATATATATATATATATATATATATATATATCTGTATTTTTTTAATTAAAAAACGTTTTTCATTTCATTTTTTCAAAAAAAAAAATTCATTTATTAAAGTAATTTTCTAATAATATTTTGAAAATATTTAAAAGGTGGGCACATCTAAAAAGATTGAGTATTATTCCCAAATTAAATTAAATATCTTATATAATGATAATTAAATATTGTACAATAAACAAAAGGAATTCTGTAACAATTTTAATTATAGTACAATAATTAGTTCTTATATTACCATTCCCTTCATTTTTTAAGTAACAAGATTAATTGAAACACCGAGAATTTGACGGAAGTCGAAGTAAAACAAAAAGTCTTATATTTATGCAAGACCTTATTAAGTGTTATTAGCAAACCAAATTACATTCCATCCGCGGTAACATTATCTTCCCAGGTAACTGCTTTAAGGTACCGTTTAATTAAATTTAGAGTTCAACTACGTACAATTAATATTACATCAGGAATACAGTTCAAATTATTTTAATAGTATTAACACTATAATTTGTATGTGCACTAATCTATGTCATGTATAAATTAATGATCAAGTAGTAATAAGTAATGTAAAAGTAAATAAGTGTAATTTTAAGTAAGTTAAGTTGTATATTTGATGTTTATAGTTATAATATTGTAATGTATAAATTACTCATTTAACCCATGATGAATGTTAGACGTTACATTAAAAGAATCGACAGCAAGTAGAAAACTTATGACATCTTGTTTCTCTTACGTCGAATTATGATTGGTAACAAAAGCTGTATCTATAATGATATTTCGATCTATAAAATGAAGAGACTTTTGATTGTGTTATTTTTCTCAGATTTTAATTTGATAAACTAGAATGGAATTAGAAATAATTAAAAGGGCTTTGTTATAAAAAATATAATTGTTAAGAAAGAACCTTCGATTATTAATTTACTATTAAATACAAAATGCAGCTACCAGAAGAAGAGACTGCGAATGTGAATCTTAAGAATATTGCCAAAAAGAACATCTAATTAAGGACTGAAGGAGTTGTAAAGGAAGAAACTATATTTATTCTTAATGGTACCACTGCTGCTGCAATTATATACTTTTTTATAACGACATAATAAAATATAACTGATTATCATATAACCTATTAAAATAAAAACATTTTTTTTTAAATGAAGTAATTCAAAATTAATATTGAAATAATTTTAGATTCTTTCAATTGTGACATGTATATGTTCTATATATTAGGTATGGCAAAAAGAAATAACTATTTTTGCATAAAATTGAAGACTTTATTTAAGACTTCAGTTGAAGGCCTGAAGATAAAATATTTCCATTTTCTTCTTGATAGCCTTTTTTGTCATTTCAAATGTACATGAAATAAGGCCGCTAAATCATGCAACAAGCAACGTACAAGCAATACAGTTACTGGACAACATGCAGGAAATCAGAAGATCGAACCGAACCAAACCACAGGATCTTGTTTAGTGTATAAGTGTATTCTTAACTTTTGCTTATATATATATATATATATATATATATATATATATATATATATATATATATATATTAGTTTTATAGTCTGTTCAAAGTTATTTTTTACATAAGTCATTTAAATGTGTGACATCAAAACAAAATTCTAATCTAAATAAAATAATTGATCAAAAATGTAATAAAATATAATTTATTTTAACATTATAGTACATCTAAAATCTACAGTTAATTATACAGCCGCAAAAGTTTATAGAGTTACAAACTTTTATCACTATTGCTTTTAAGAATTTTGCTCACTTTGACTTTGACAGGCTCATTTGTTTACGCGCTCGAACTAATCAGACAGTATTGTATTTAACTAGAATAAAATGAGAAGGAAAATATTGTCTAATTCTAAAAGGAATTTACAAATGACTGCAAGCAATACATTAAACATCTTGATGACCTATGTAAAAAAAGACTTTGAGTAGACTATATTTTTATTTGGTAAATACATATTGATCTTGCTTGCATATTAATGCAAGTACAACAAAACATTAAAAACAAAAATTAATTAAACAACAAAAATTTAACTAAATTCATATATTATTTAAATTTAATTTATTACTAATTAATGTTTAATTTACAAAAATTAAACATAAATTAATGTGTAAATTAATATTATATCAAGCATAATATAAGATATAATTAATAAAAATAATCGAATATAGTTCCACCATGCTTTCGCTATAGAAGCTCTAGCCTATTCTCCTTCAAGCTAACTGACCCTTAGTTTGGGATAAAATAGTTCGTCATAAACACAATCGGGTGGTAATCACATGGTAACAGGTGGACCTTAAAATAGATGCACATAAACCTCCCAACCAGACTGCCGGAGTTTCTGGCGAGTCTCTAACGATGAGTGTGGTCTTCTTTGATGAGACACCATTCTTATCCTAGTGCTTCAAAAAACAGCTTAAACACATTTTTTCCTGCTTAATCATTATCATTCTCTTTTGAGTTTGTCGTTTATGATTCAATTTTTAATTTATATATAGCCCTCCCCATAAAAGAGCCATAAAAGAGTCATAGATGAGGTGGAATGTACTACCAAATGCAGTTTGTAAATATGTTAAATTCGTTTTAAACTCGGAGTGGATTCTCCTTCTGATTTAACCGCAGTTGAGAAAAGAGGAATATTCTCCGATGCGTCGGAACATGAAACCGAGTCAATTTATGAAATTCGATTTCTGTTGGTACTGGCCGACCCTGTTGTCAAAAGTTTATTTATCTTATGTATTCGTAATTTTGTGGTATATGTATATGCATTGACTTTATTCACATCAGCCACTTAGACTTTTAGTGACTGGACCTTCAGCTCTCTTTCCTAATCACGGTACTTTATAAGTTCTTCCGACGTAGACCAACTTACGGCCCATATTATACTACAAGATATTCCTAATGTCCATGGACAGTCACAGTTGGAAGTTATCACAAACGTTTATTTATTTCACATATATTTATTTCACCATATTCATACATATATTTCACCTACTATGCTACGGTAGAATTTCAAACTTCGACTATCGCAGCATTAAGAGGCGGTTACCAAGCTATCTAAAATTGATTATTAAGTTATAAATACTTTATAAAATATTCATTTCTTTATTTATTCTCAAATTAGATTTCTGGTTCTAATTATTTGGAGAATTAATTCCATTGTCATACTTTTTGTATTAATAATTTTAATTAGAAGTATGATATGCATTTTTACACCTAGGTATGCTGTGTTACTCGCTTTGGAAAAACCATTTTACAATTAAATAAAATAATTTACAGTCTCAACTTGAAGAAAACCGTTTTATTTAAATTATAATAATAATGAAACATTTATTTCTACGTATGGTGGAAAACCTTTATACCGGGAATTATATAGTTTGTCAATGATGATAATGTGCATAACAATAGTATTTAGTCAGAAAATTCAGTATGACTCTCCAAATATATGTGAATATGCTTCGAAATTATGTAATAATACTGTCATTCTTCGAATTCTTCCTAACATTAAATAAGCTAGTTAATATTTTAGGTTTGTATAACAAGTGAACAAGTCCTTTTGAACACTTTTAGAAATGTTTGTTTTTGTAATTTTGTTTGAAATGCCAATTTAAGCATTTATGTCATGTAATATGGCCCCGACAACCCGGTCATCTGATTTAAAATTACCTGAATGGTGAACAAGTGGGACGGGTTGGTCTGTTTTCCAATAGATAAAAACCTTCAGTATTGCTTTGTATCGCCATTCAACAAGTCGTCTCCTTCTTTCCGCCAAATGCAGCTTGTAAAAATGTTAAATTCGTTTTAAACTCAAAATCGGTTTTCCTTTTCATTTTACCGCAATTGAAAGAAGACAGAATGCCCTCCAATGCGTCGTAACATGTAACCGAATCAATCTATGAATTTCGATTTGTGTTGGTACTGTTGTGTGGATCCTGTTATTAAATTCTTATAAAATTCTTCCAAATATTAGTGATACTGATTATATATTATATAAATTTCGATGACGTACGTTGGCTGTTTTATTCTATAAACTATATGTTATCTGCAAAATAATGTTTAATAACTCGTCACCATACATTTCTTAAATAGGTTGATTTTGTTACGATTCAGAAGCGATTCACAGATGGAAATTTGGTCCATGAGGTTTGTTTTGGTCTAACTTGTGTGTCACCTATACGCCTAGCTTCTTTTTGTATTCAGCCGTTTATACAATGATTCAAAATCAGTTTTCCTGCTTAATATAAGCAAGGCTTATGTGCATCCACATTTTGAAATCGAAATTATCGGAAAGTAATCGACGATATCAAAACTATGTTTGGTTGGTTGTTGCAGTATCAGAATTTACATTTTAATATTTACATTTTTCGCACATACATTTTTTGCTGGTTTCATTTTTTATCGAAGAAAAACTATAAAATATAGCATATTTTCTATTTGCTGGTGTTCCTCTCTGTCTTGAGTTTACGCAATACTGAGTTAACCATTTATAGAACTGTTAAATAAGTCACTCAAAGATAGATTAATCTATTCTAGTCATTAGGGATTCATTAAAGTAAAAACTATAGGTTTCTTTTTTGCTAGGCCGTTTTGTATCGATAGTAAAATCGATTCGAAGAAGCTATTAAATAGGTTTGTTATCAATATAACAACTGTTTCGAGGACTCGAAAAAACCAAAACCCGTTGGCGTTTTATTTCAAATGTTTTACTATTTTTTGATCACTGTAGTAGTATGAGTTATATCAGCAACCTAACGTTTTTATATACTTTTAAAATAAAAGTCAACGCGTCCGTATACATTTTAAGTAAAAGCTAGACAGTTCCTTAGCAAGCCAACGTGCTACTTTTACGGCACGAAATCGTACATGCTAGTGCGGCATTAGTTGACGATAGTAGCGAATTAGGAATTATATTCTATACCAAATACGGGTAAGCGCATTTAAAAAGTTGTAGTTGACCGATTAACACTTAACCGCTCTTGAGACTTGCTTCGGTACTGTCAATCAACTAACATAACATACAGACAAGTATCTTTTATCAAGTAACGGGTATAAAAGACGTAGTAATTAAAGAAAATTACGCTGGTATTGTTATTTGTCGATCATTTTTCAAAACAATATGAAAGGATATAATAAGCATGATATCAGACAAAATAGCAACTATCTAAAACTGTTTTTGCTCGCATTCTTTACTGCGCATTTATCCATACAATTTGCTATACAATTTCAATTCATGATAATAATATTGTTTAATAATAAAAGGTTTTTAGCAAATATAACACTTTTTAAATACTTATATAACATATAACAACTACAATATTTCGTAATAGAAAATAATTCAAATATAATAATAACGTCACAAATATAACTATTTTTAAATCCCATGAATACATTGTTCGATTTTAGGAAAATATTTAGATATTAAAATTTTTTAGTCAAAATACATATAGCCTTTATATACATATAGAACATAGCTTTAAATAGATTGTATTTCAGCTAGATGATGAAATAATTGAAGGAAAATTCATTAGTGATAATGGATCAAGAGTTTTATAATTAAATAAATACTAAATACTATAAAAACTTAAATAGAAATGCTAGGCTCATCTACCATATTTTTAAAGAACCCTATTTACCGTATTTACCAGACTTGGCTTGTTGTGACCAACAGTGTGTCATCAAAATTTGTAACTGCAGAGATGTCAAAAAGTGTGTTGATAATAAAAAGTTAAAATAAGTTTTTTTTAGCACAGCTATGGTTCAAAATAAATTATATGGTAAAAATATATAACTAGCAATAGTACAAATGAAAAGTTATTTTTTATGAAAAAAAAAATGAACTGACTCACCTGGCCAAAAATAGGTTTGGATGTTATCAAAAACTTGTCAAAATCTTGTCATAAATAAATAATAATAAATTTAGCAAATAACTTGTATCGTAAATTTAATATAAAAATTGTTTACTATCTAAATATAGCACTAATATTAGCATCATAAAATACATAACGCTTATATAATTTTACGTTCATCTGGCGATTTGTATGTAAACACAGACATTATTTAAGTAATTAATACTTCCTATTACATGATATTACATGATATCGACTTGTATTTTTAACATTATATGATTCTTATTTTATATTAAGTTGTAATATTGTTCTTGTAATATTGATTACATTATTATTTAATTTTTTTCTTAATGTACCTAATATAAATAAACAAATTTGAAATTTCCTTTTATTATAAAAATAGATTTCGTCTCACTGGACCACTTAGTTCTGATTATTTCCTAGTTTCTAGTTCTTGATAGATGTCTTTATTGATTAAATGCGATGTGTTGATCTCAAACATCACCAAGCCTTTCGGAGCACCCAAATTGTGTAGTCATCTATGTTATACTTCAAAGATCTTTTCCAATTTGTAGATTATCAAATATATTACAATCAGTAGTGAAATAGCTTGAGAGACTGGTTAAAAGAGAATAACAAGCTTAAACATCAAAAGCTACTTATTTGCTTCTGCTATCTCTAGAAAAGTGTTACATTCAAATAAGGCTTTACAGACTGCTGATTGGATATTGTCAATTTACTGTGAGGAACCTAGGCCCATCTTCTATATTTTAACTAATACGGCAAGTTATTAATTATTAGGAGAAGATAATGCTTATTTAGTTTTATGGACAGTGTTTTTATGCCATAAAATTTACCTAAATTATTCGACTACCTATTTTATTTGCATTTAGTTTGATGTGCCTTTCATTGAAGTGTGGCATCGAGGTTATTACAGGTGTTGAAGTTGAAGGTGGGTTCTGTCTTTATATAATTAATAAAGATTGGTCATTAATCTAGGTTAGCTCGGTTTCATTAATTTATTATGGCATTTATTATCATATACTAATTCGTATACATAAACTATACATAAATAATGCATATATTTAAGGTATTTTTAAATTTTCATTTATTTGTGTGACTGACTGTATTTTCTTAAATAATGCACTATTGTAATTAATATAATATATTTTTTAAACTTACCTAAATCATAATAATGTCGTCGTTTGTCGGACATATTTCTTGAAAAATATTGTACTTCGTCGATATCGGCATAATCACCGGATATATCCAAAATTCTGCTGTTCCTCTCTTTTTCTGGCAGTCGCTTGGTTCCAGGCACGTAGAAAAAGGAATGAGAATTAGCCTCACCGAATTCCCCTCCGCTGCCACTGGAACCTTCCAGAGGTACGGATTGATTTGAAGACAATTCCATGGAGTCTAGGTGTTCTCTGATGTATGCGTAGTTTTCCAAATCCCACGGATCGATATATGGTTGTTTTGCAGGGGGAATGGCGTGGTAGTCCTTTAGCGATTCTTCACTAAAAAACATTAATTTATTAATTTCAAATTTATTATTACTCAGTGATTTTCATTCTCCAGATATTAAATGTTGAAATAAAGCTGGGAAGGAAAAGAAAATGTGAAAATGAATGGCGGTTTGCAATTGGTACTCCCGATTTACTGTTTCATGATCTCAAAAAAATTCTTACCAATCTATGTATATGTTATGTTGAGCTTATAAAAATTAGCTTATTGTATTCTTATTATAGTTTTATATGCGGAGTTTAAACAAAATCTTATAAACTTCGATGGTATTTATCATTGGGTATTGGAGAATATGAGAAATAAAAACTTTTATATAAAGAAGAACTTAAATGATAATTCTTTTGAATGTCTGTAATTGGAATACTTAGTATGTAGAATTACGTTGGAAATATTATATAGTAAAATATAAGTATATCATATATTTTCCTAAATCAAGAGATATTATCTATTCTCTTAAATCAATTCGAAAACAATATATGGATGAAACGAAGTGCTACTGCACTTCACACTGGCATTAAAACAGCAGTTAACCAATATTTCGCCACATTATAGGATCGACTGAGTACTAAGAATAATAAAAAAAAACATGCGTATCTATTTTACAAGAAAAATAATAGGATTTCACCGCATACTGAGTCAAGAAACGTTGGTTTTAATGGTTAGTTGCAAAAACGAAGTAAAATTTTTAAATTACCACTTGGTTGGACCTGGTGATTATTACTTGTTTGCAGAATTCTATGTAATAAAAACCTAATATGTCCAAGGGTCTGATGATGACATAGAAGCATTTACATATTTTGAGAATAAAAAATAATTTACAGAATTGTATAATCTTTGAACTATAAAATATAAAAAGGATATCAAATAACCTAATATTGCATGTATTAGGTGCTTAAAATTACATTTATTGGGGAAAATATTAATATAAATGTTTTCTATGATTTATTATATACAACTTCGTTAACATCGTTAATAAGTAATAAACAAAATATAATATACCTGGTGAGTAAGCTGTGTCCACCACAAAAACACCCTTTTTTATATGAAACATGATAATGAAACATTTGATGCAATGAAACCGCGATGTTGAAACGGTTTGAAATATTATTTTCAGTCAATTCTTATGATAGATAGCCATTTCTGCTCCCTTTCGATTATTTTTTTCGCAAATAAACATCTAAAAATAGCTGATTTATCAATTGCTAAGTTACCTGAAAGTTTTTAAGAGTTTGAATTGGGTTATATCTTACAATTTATTATCATCGGGCATTTCTGCTTTTTTTGCGGTCTTTGTCATTGGCATCAAAATCACCACCTTTAAATTGATAAAACGAAAACCGACAATGATGGGATATGACAGAACAGCATGGAATATGACACAATTATTTCATGAATATGTTTGATCGACAGCAGCAGACTTATTATCAAATCAAACAATAAAGTAAATAATGTCGCAAATGTAATTTCCGGAGTTCATAATCGTGGTCTATATACACTGTGTCATAAATACACTAAATGGAAAACTCAAATGATAATATTACATGAGAAACTGTTATAATTTGTTTTCTGAAAATTAAGTTAAATTGTTTAACAGTCGTTTACATTGATACTTCGCATTTTCACCAATATATATCACAATATATACAATCACCTAATATGTATATAATTAATATATTTCATGGTCTAGTTTTAAATAGGTTAACGTTTTTAGTAAATATAACTTTTCATGTCAATACTGTCAAGTCACTGCATGCTTTACTTTGACAATGGTAGATATTAAAATAGGCAACCGTTGTAATTGCCCAGTAATGGAAAATTAAATATCTAGCTCAGATAAAATTTGTTAAAATATGTATATAAAACCGCAAATTGTTGGCAAATAAAGTTTCTGAAACATTTATACATTTGCTGTCAGTCATAAAATGTTGGACCCTTGAACTGAAATTTGGCTGTAGAAGCATTTTGAAGCACATATCTAAATTGCACTATCAGTAATGTATAAAGATGACTGAAAATACCATTCATTCTATTTCTCATTTCTTCACACAAAAACGTTTTTTTGTAAAGGCCCAATATTTATTATAAAACCAAGAATGCTGGATATACATTATTTTAGCCAAGAAGGAAGATAAATATCACCCTTACATTCTCATGTAAGTCGATAACAAATTTACTATAATATCGGAAGTAACAAAATACACAACTACTGCGAGAAGAAAAAACATGCACGTTACATCTAGGAATTAAATGGAAAAAGTTATGTGCATTTGTTATGTAAGTTGATCTAGTTCTCTCTAGGTTAGTTGACGAAGTGAAGGTAAAAAAGGAACGATGGATTCAGATTCGATCAGTGCAATCTAATTTATTGGTCGCTGACCAATTATTTATCTATATTATATAACTCCTTTCATAAAAAATGTTTACAAACCTGTCGGATTCTACCGCGTTCCAATACAAATCCTCCTGGGGTCTCATTATATTAATTATCTGTCATGTAATGCCTGGAACAAAAAACAACTGCTTTATCTGCCTGTTGCAATTTGCTTAATTAAAATTATAGAAATTTAATACTTAATATATATAATTAGATATAGAGCAAAAATGAATGTCTATCAAATGGAAATACTAGTGTACTCAATATATTCGTGGAAAATAAATGAGTTTTCTCGAATATGAAGAAGAAAAAAACGGATTTATTTCTCGCAACTACAGTACTTTTATTCTAACTATCCTCCAATGAATCATATATTGGACTCCAGTGATTTTCAATGTGGACTCTCCTGGGATGGCTCATGCCTTTTGTGCTTGGGATAACCGTAATACATAAAATTTTCATCACCAGAAACATATATACAGAAAATTCTTCATTTTTTGACTGGTAAGCAATGAAACCGTGAAGTTGGAATGGGTCGAAATGGCATTTTTGTAATCAATTCGTGTGGTAGTCATTTTTCCTTCTCTTGAATCCTTTCTATCGGATGTGAATGTCTGAAAATTATTGATTCCTCAATGGCTAAGCTGTCTGTTTTTGAAGGCTGTCGTTCAATAAGTTTTACAATTCCTTGCCTTTGCACTTTTTGCCCAGCCGTTCCTTGCGATTGACATAAAAATCACTACTTTTAGATTACCGTAATCCAAACCGCTATATGAGATATGACGAAGCAGCATTACCATAAGTTTTAAAATATTTTATCGGTTTCGGAAACATATTTTTTCAATTCAAACAACAAGTCTATGATATTCGAAAAACAATTATGAGCACTCCACAATTAGCGACTGTATACGCTGAATAACTCAATAATATTAAATGAAAAAATGTTATTTTATGCCGAGAAATATTAAAACCATTTTAACACTTATGTTAGGTTCTTTACTTGGATATTTCTCATTTTGAATAATGTAAACTACTGATCACAATACATACAAGTACAAAATACTTATTTAAGAAAAATTGGAAAAACTAAAATTCATTGATTTTAAGTTTTAGAATTATGTGAGCAGGTTTTTATTTCGATTTTTTCCGTGTAAGCAAAATGTTATAATAATAAAACAAATTCTATGTTATACTTAACGAAGAAAATCTATTCTTCATCTAAAAAGCTGACGTTAATACTTTTTTGGTTTTGGCTGATTTCTGAATATGATTTTGCTTTGATGCTGACAAAGCCTAATTCGCCCTATTCGATGTCTACCATCACGAAAGTCTTATCCATAAAGTAATATTGATTTTTATTTATAGTGTTCTGCGAACTTATTGGACTACCTAGCATTAATTTACTTTAATATTATGTTGTTGGTAAACAAATAAAAATAAGTTTATTACAGAATGTTATAAAACTGCTAGCGTTGAATTTTTTATCACTTGCAAATCATATTCTAAGATATTCATTAAAAATTACCTAATTTTAGTAGCGTCATACTCGTTACTATGCTAGACATGAAATATCAGCTGTAAGCTGAAAACCAATTATTACAACACTGGTGTTTGGTTTTCTTTTGAGGTGTTTCACTAATTACGCAGGTTTGCAAATTTCTGTGATTGGTCAATTTTATTCAGGGGTCTGATTAAGGTTAGCCAAAGCAATGCTTTAGTGGCATCTCATAGGAAATATGTAGAGTATTACTTAAAAGTGATTAACAATAACTGACATTATTAACTTTATTTAAGTAGGAATTTTACATTAACGGTGAATTACCAAATATTTAGTTTAGCAAAATTTCTTATTATACCGATCAATTATTATTCATTACAGTCATTTTATGATTCAAATTTAAAAACAGACAGAAACAAACGTGTCATATAATCCCCTTGAGGTAAAAATATTTATGAATATTCAATGAAGTAAGTAACACTGACGGTATAGAAAAACCAACAAATCACGATGGAAACCCTATAATTTATTTAGACAATAAAACGAATGCTATAAGATAATTACAATAATATCCAATTAGTGGTTTTGTTGTGATATGTTATTATAATCGAAAAATGCTTAAAATGTTATAAAATATTTGAACGCTATATCAGCGCCACCTACCGGGTGTGATTGTCAATCTAAATCTTTCTCGATCCACATAAACACACATACAAGTTTATCAAAATCGATCCAATCGGTTAGGAGTTTAGGAGAGAAGAATTATATATAATTTTTTTCTCCTTCGACAGTGACAGTTAAAACTAGTTTTTTGCTAGTTTCGTCAGATTTCCATAAAGCTTCGCTAGCATGCAACTGTTGTCTCTTCAAAAACAAATTATTATTAACGTACAATTAGTTATTAAGTTAATGGTTTTTAATTATAGTCATTAAAAACGTTTCTGATAATGTAAATAATCGTGCTATTTGGATGATATTTTGATTCGTGGACTGTGAGATCAACATACAATTTAGTAAATTTAGTAAATATTGTAAATTGTTCATCCTTACTAGACAGATCTATTTAGCTTTAACGCGGTGGGGATATATTAAAAAAAATATTAATTAACCAAACAAAAACTTTTCACTTCAAAGAATCAGCGATTTTTTCGAAGCTTTATTTACATTTCCCAGATTTGAAGTGCCTTTCAGTGAAGTTTGTCATCGATGTTATTACAATGTACTTATTGGTGGCTTTTGTCTTACAATTGATGAAGATTGCTCGTTAATATAGGTTACGAATAATTATTTATTAATTTAATTGTTTTTAATTATTGTCATTAAGTGCCATTTGGATGGTATTTTGGTTCGTGGACTGCTGTGGACTTGTAGCCAAAACCTCGACTTTAATGAACTGTATGTTGTTGTCAGAATCCATCCAGTATTCAGAAAAAGCCATCTGGTATTCCATATCTTAAAAACAGTTGCTGCTTTTTATCCACCCATTTCCTCCTATTTACATTTTTCTACGTTTGGAGGAGGCCCTGTACAAATCTGTTTTTATTCAGTACCCTACCAATCCGGTATCCTTGTGGAAACGGCAGGACTGCTGGGGAAAGTTTTTCGGTCTTTTGTTCTTCCGTTTTTGTTTTTATACTAGGTAAGCATATCGATCTTCCTCAAGATGTTTGTATTTTAAGGAAGAACGTGTCTATGGTGACTAAGTTAATTTTCAAACGAATCTGTGAATGATGTTATAAAGGCTCAGTAAATCAAATAATTCGGAACTGATCATTTTTGAGATGGGACTGTTGAAATCTTGCTGGGAAATCCTGCTCCGACAAGGAAAGTGATCACAATCACGTCAGTAACCAGGCTATGGGTAAGACTGGATGTTTTCAGGGATGATTTCTAACATGGTCACTCGCCAGTCGGTAGGCTTAATGCCGAGGATCGTGGTTCGGACCGGTACCCACGTTAAACGGTAGATCCAATCCAGATAAACTCTCGCTAGCAAAAATGAGACTTTAATATACATATATGAAACAAATATTTATAATAATTATCTAATATCCTCGCCTAGGTATTAGCAAGTACCAAGTACTATCAAATTAAAACTATAAAGTTACCTAAGTTATGATACTATATTATAAAATATTGCAAACATTTTCTTAGATCTAATATTTCCATTGCATATAATACTTATCGGTTTATTGTTTATATAACATTCATCTCCAATTTTATGCTCTATTTATAAACAATCTATAGCGTGACGATATATCGAGGGGAGTAAAAATGCATTTTAACTGAATCCGTTATACACTGCTTCATTTTTTTCATATCAACGCGGCCAATTCTCTTTTACATAACGTAGCCGAGTCGGTGCAGTTGCGGTTGGTAATCCGAGAACAATTCTTTCTTATTGGTATCTCGGAAATGATCTGTGTCGATTATTTTGCAACAAATCGCAACTTAATAGCTCTTTAGCTGTATAAGTTTACATATTCCAACTACTTGCACGTTATCTGTGCGCTGATAATTTATACGCCCGTTGTTCGGAAAGGATTCTGGTTTGAAATTAATAATTCGATTTAGTTCGACAGCCTTTCTTTCGTTGACATGTTTCATTGCCTTAAAACGACGTATTAACGGAATAAATCAAATAAATATGTAGGTTCAAATAACAAGTTTAGATATTTATAACGGAAAATGTGGTTATTGCCCAACAATAATGAATAGTTACGAAGTACCAGTTCGCATAGATACATTTATATATTAATATCTATATACTTCTGATTATTTGGTGTAACTTATTTTAGTAGGAACCATTGATATAGTGGATATATGGACATATGATGCTAAAACTGTCGCTATACTTATTACATACGTCAGGCGAGACTTCGAAATTGAGATGAACATTACCATTTTATTACTTATACAAATAATCAAATAACATCGCATTAACAGAACAATAAGACTTTATTGGAGGATATGCGGGAATGAGTCTTGGTACTAAACTAAAATAGAACAATATATAAAGAATAAGTCAAGAATTACATTTTCAAATCCTTTAACCGTGTCCAAAATAAGATCTCTATATTAATTTGTTCATACCGACGAAAGATTTTCATATAAGGCTTAAAAAATCGTAAACAAAATATCACTCTGATCGTCATTACACTGCAATATTCCAATCACCATCAGAATATCATGTTAAAAAAATAGTATATTTAGAGATTATTCAAAAATCGGATTTTTTATTAAAAATTTGAGACTTACACAGTTGCTAATATTTGGACTATTGGCTTCTGCATCTCCAGGGCTAGAGTTTTGAATTAACGATTATACTTTTTCATTGACCGACGAATAATTAAAAAACAGGGAGCTATACAGCCCTTGGTGAGTTTTTAATATCTCGACTAAGTTCTTATCACTTATCACTCATGGTATATAGTATTCAGCTTAATTTGATTAGATCTGAATGTTCTTTTGTCCGTATTTTTTCAGTTTCTGCTACGTACACTTTCCCCTCACTCATAGGGAACATTATTTACACCTGTGATATTTATTTAGCTGATTAGGGAGATAAATATATTTAGTTTAAGCATAACTTTGATATCGTTTTCGTTTAGTAACCTGCCAATGCGACTCTGTTATTCCTTAAGCAAACAGAAAACTGCTACGGAAACTTCTTAGGTCTTATCTTCTTCGCTTCCCCTTTCTATGAAACGTAAGCATTACATATTAATGCTCATCTGGAGGACCTTTTTATTTATATAACTCAAAGTGAATTCAGTTTGCATTACCCAGAAAATTAATAGACCTTGAATAACAATTATTTAAGCTCCCATTAGTTGTATTTCCAAATAGTGTAAGCACTAAATTATATCAAATTACAAAAGAATAGTGTAATGAACAACGTCGAATAACCTGACTTAAAAAAATTTCGTACTATCATTTATCTTTCTGTTAACTCTAATGAAACATAACAAATAAAAGAAAACAAGTTTTCTTTTGATTATAATTTTTGTGTGTTTAAAATATCGTTAGTGTTAAATGTATGGTATAATGTATCAATTTATAAAATTCATTTTACATTCATATTTTTCTTGTAAATCATGTATAATAAGCAATAGTAATTTTTAAGTAAGTAAGCTCAGTTTAAGAAGCTTTTTCCTTCAATCTACTGTGAAATGAATATACCGTCTCCAATAATTATACTATTTCCATGCATAGTTATTATAAAAAATGTATATAGTCCCTCATGATTGTCTTGTTTAAGACCGTTTATCATTATAATTAGAATTTACTTTTGTTTAATATGTACTTAATTATATCAACACAAGTTGAGGATATGAGCAAGAGTAAGCATGTAGTTGTCTTTTAAACAGGAATTACCCTGATGAATACGATTACCACATGAATCACTTTTATTCGAAGATTTAACACTGGTTGAACACCGACAGAAGAACGGACTATGTACTTGTTGAGTTAAAATTTCGACATAATTTAATTCCACTTTTTGCTACTTATTTATTTTGGTCAATGTATGATGTTTTTAATGTATGTAAAATCCCTTCACATTTTATAAAACCTTGTTTAATTTTAAATGTAATTACTATAATTCTAATGCTACAAAGTAAAATATTCTTCATGTACAGCGAATATATATGCTATATAACGTGAAGGGTTTAAAATAATGAAAAAAACTTTTAATTTATTTTAAAATAATGTTTAGTTTCGGAGAAAACGTAACTACTGTATGAACGGCGATACAGAACGACATCGAGGGTTTAGACTTGAAACCCCTGTCTCTAGACTTCTCACTCAAGAAATTATTAAGTAAAACATAAACATACACAGTTTTCATAGCCAGGACCGTATCAATCTCGCTATATAACATAAATACTAAAATGAAGTATCTGTAAAATGCAGATTTTGAGTTCTTTTTTTTTAAGAATGATTTTTATGGAAAATAAGTTCTGCATATGGAACATTTTGGACATAGAATTCAATTTGCTCTGATAGCACCCAATGCGTTGTGCCGTCAGTTTCAAATTCCCCAATATTAATTTTAAAATGTTTCTATAAACAAATATTAAACACTATCATATTAGTTGTAACATCTATTTCGTGGAGATAAGTACTAAATTATGATTGATTGACTATATATTTTTTTACTTTAATTGTCTTACTTTTTTGGTTATTATCCATATTCATTTGAAGATAAGACAGTGTTCAATATATTAATAAAATAATTATTTTAGTAATATAAATATATTCCGTTGTTATTGCAATTCAATTAAACTAATATGTAATAAAATTATATCCTTAAAATATTAAAATTTCAAATTACAAATAAAATTCTATGAATTTCTTTAGTAATACTTAACAGTAACATCCATTAAAAACATACAATGAACTCTTTTGACTATGAATGCATACGTTTCATTTCAACAATGATTTTTCCAACCCAGCCTTACATTAATTATTCATAATTAGTTACATATAATTAAAATTCATACGCGTAGGAAAACAAAAAGAATACACCTTTCGCAATATTATGAGATTTTTTATGACATATATAGAATATAAACGACTCTGATTTACAGGATGTAACAAAACAATTTCCTATCAATACATAACATAATAAACATTCTTCATGCCAATCAGCTTAGTAATACAACGGTTGGACATAGATTCCTGAATAATTTGAACCAGTATATTCAGTGATTTTGATTAGAAGTACACTAAATGTAAATTTATTACAAATATTAACAGTGACTGACAAATAAAGCATAAGATTATTAATTTACGTTATATCAGACGCTTATAAGCTCTAAAGTTCTATATTATATACTTAATATATTAATGAATTAAATTACAAGCAACAGAAAGGATAACTTCTATCTATTTTAATATTTATCGTCGTTTATTTTAATAAATTATTTAATTTATTTGTATTCAAAAACTATGAAGGTTCTTTATACATTATATTTTTGCTCTTCTGGCAAGATTTGAATCGCATGCTGCATCTTTTAAGACTCTTTAAGTTGGATTTCTTGGAAACACCATGAGAAGTGAAGAGGTGAAATGTACTGTTCAGCTAAAATGCAAAGCACAATCAAAATCATTATGCATGTGTAGTAGCCTTTATATTATTTGTGTTCAACGTTGCCCACCCATGGTTGTTTATGTTGATTGTAATGTTCATATTGAAAGTTACTATGATTTTATAGGCTTCGAAGAGTCGAGCGTCTTCATTTTTAAACGCTGAATCATACTACGTGCGTTTAAATGTTTGGACATTATTATGCCATCAACATTAATCCATACAGCAAACAATAATAGTCGATTGATTTTTCAAATTCTTAATATTTGCGAACTGTACGAAACCATTAGTATTAATACTTTTCTATGACATATAACTGCACCTTGAATGGTAATTTTGGGGAAACGGCGTATAATAAAAAAGCGGGTAATTAGCCAAGAGTAACTGCTCAATTGAAAAAAGTCCCCGGCCTACCATAGTAAAACATTTTTTTTTGCAAAATTAGTTTTTTTTACTCAACGTAATTCCCTTCAAGGGTGATTATGATGACTCTGATTATAGCGACCCTCCAACTTTTCGATACCTCAGGCTCAGTTTAGGCGATCTCAGTGAGCATTCTTTTGAGATCTGAGAACAGGAAATAGTGGCTGGGGGCCAGATCTGCCAGTATTTCACTGACTTGTGACACGGTGCATTGTCTTGGTGCTTCAAACGGTCCAATAACGCTATGTATACCAAAATACAGACGCCATAACCTTGCCAGCCGACTGTTACATTTTCCCACGCTTTGGAGCAGGGTCAGTCGTGTGCAGTCCACTCGGATGACTGTCGATTGAAGTTTGGAGTGAAATGGTGGAGCCGTGTTTCATCCATTGTCACATATCGACGCAAAAACTTCGGTTTATTACCTTTGATCATCTTCAAACATTGCTCCGAATCATCAACTCGTCATTGTTTTTGGTCAAAAGTGAGCTTGCGGGGCACCCACCTTACACAGAGCTTTCTCATACTCAAATATTCGTGAATGATATGATGTACACGTTCAGTTAATATATTTAGAGTGTCTGCTACTTCATTCAATTCCAATTTACGGTCAGAATCATTTTGTGGATTTTTTAATGTTTTCGTCGGTAACACTCTCTTTTGGGCGTCCACTACCTTCACCGTCTTCCATGCTCATTTTATCACGTCTAAACTTAGCATACCAATCCTTGATGGTTGTTTTTCCTGGGGCAGTGTCCGGGAACTCAGCATCAAGCCAAGTTTTTGGATTTATGGATATAATTCTAGTAGCGCCTTGTGTCAGGATGGTTACTTTCAATTGACCATTAAACTAGGCCATCTATTCTAAACATATTAATATTAATTCACTGTCATGATGCATTTAAATATAATTAATTTAATTAAGAGTTAGTAGTATTTATATTCATATACGTGTTTCCTGTACATATATGATATGTCACAATTATCTTCCATCTATATAATTTCCGGCCAATTAAATAAATTAAAGAAGTTACATTAATTAGGTTTGAATCCAAATATTATCATAGTATTTTCTTCTGCACTTCGATATCTTTGAAAAATAGATAAATAGAAAATAGATATGAGAGATCGAAAATAAGAAATAAAGATATATGTTTATTTTATTTACTTTATGTTTGTTTTTATTTCATTTCATTAATTTCATAGGTTAATGAAATTTCATATTGAAAATTGTTTAATATTTCATATTCATGTTCATTAGATAAGATTGCAATAATTTAAAATGTGTGGATAATTTGTGAAATTTTATATAATATAATTATAATAGGTTAGTCCAGTTTTTGCAGCTCATGAACTACACCGATCTGATTTCACGTACATACGCAGAGCAGAAGTCTTGAACTATTGGAAGTTTTTGGCTTCATGTCGAAGATCTAATAACATCTAATTCAACCTTTTGAATAATTCTCAATGTTTTTAAACAATTCGAAACGATATTATAATGTTTTTTTTAATTACACAGCGTAATTTCTTTTTTTCAAATTTTCAAATTATTATATTTATTGAATTTATTTATATATTAGTTTTCGATATCGATATTTAAAAATATCGATATATCGGTATACCGGAGAAAAAAAATATCGATATATTTTTTGTAACAAGTATAAAAAATATCGATATTAAAAAAGAATAACAATAGTGAAATATTTGTCTCAAAAGATATTTTTTTTTCTAAATATTTTAAAAAGTAGTGATATTATTGATGGACATTTAAAATTAAGTACTAAAATTCAATAATCCTTAAAAATTAAAGTTTCAAAAAATATCGATATATCGATATATCGGCCAAAAATATTAATATTTTTTCTGCATACCTAGCCCAAACAGTTATATTAAATTAGATTTGTTTTGTTCATAATTTAGTTTTATGTTTATGCCCTGGTTTTTCAGTCCTATTACTTCCTTTTCAGTGGCTTCTCTCGCGAGTCTGTCCGCGGTTATCATTTCCTTCGTTGTCATTCTCCGGCACCATTTTAGCGATATTTCACTACCGCTTTTCTGCAAATCTAGCAAGGTTTGATTTGCATTATGTCCTTATTCCGTGTGTTTGCGTACTCGGCCCACCATATGGACATTCTACTGTCCGAGGAATAAAGAAACAATGATTGAAAATAAGGAATGTTTCAGGCACTGGGGCCCGCTATCTAGTCTAAGTGATTTGACAAATGTTCCAACTAAACTAGAAAAAAGCTAATGATCCCGCCGGAAATCGAACGCGCGACCTTCGTTTGGGAGCTAAAAGCTTTAACTATTACACCATAGAAGCACTTGTGTACAGCATTTCTATGAGGTCATACATCTTAGAGTTTATGCTTAAAAAGCAAACTGAATGGCTTTTGCACTGAAGGACTTCCGATTTTCCGTCACATTAGCTCAGCAATAACATTATACACAAATATCTGATTATTATAGATAAAAAAATATGTGAAAAATTGTACGTGTCTCTGAAATTTGAGGTTTTCCATCGACTTCCCCCTTCCACCCGCCATATCGTGACTTGGTTCCAATGGGACCACCTCGGAAGAGCACTCTTTGGAATAAAAAAAGAATTTTGTAAATCGGTCCATTACTGATGGAGAAATCAGCGAGCATACATTAAAAAATATTTTTATATGATAATTTACATCTGAAAATTTTAACAGGATTTGTTTGTGCTACCTACTTTTTCAAATGATAAATTTAAGATAATTGTGTGTTAACTTCATAATAAAAAAACAATCAGCATTATGGATTATGAAAAATACACAATACAATATTTTATACGTTAACCAAGTGATAAAATATATAATAACTCGATAATCATAAGTATGTAAAAAGAAACATTAAACAGTGGAATACTGTAAATCACACATATTTTAAGCGAATAAATATTGATATTAATCTTTTGAATACCGAGAATACTAATATACTTGAACATTTTAAGAAAACAATGGCGTTTACTCAACATTCCGTGTTTTCAAACATTATATTTTCGTAAAAAGTCCATCTAATTTTAAGTATCAATTATATTTCCTAACCACTTGTTAAATATCACCTTGGAGTATACTACGTATAAAAAACAGTTTTATGGATGTCCATAGTGTGGCAGTTTAGATTACCTTAAATGTAGCTATTCATATTAAAATAGGTATCTATGAAGTCGCATCATGACAAATGAATATTAAGCAGTTGTTTTTGGAACCGTAAGGTTTATATTTTTTTAGTTTTGGTAATGGTATTTTTGTCGTGCTAGTAAGAAAAGTAAGGTTAATTTCACCAGTAATTTTACTAGTTTAAAGACACTTTCTATAATAATATGAAATTATTGTAGTATATTTATTTTATATAAGATGATTTTCAACCAAATCGGATAAGGGAAGTGAAATTATACTTTTTATTATGCAAAGCAGGTGTTCGACAGGATATTTCTAAAATAACTCAGTACCGTTAGCAAATAAAATGAAATAATATTTATATTTCACTTGGGTATTATTTCAGTATTTTAATGTTTAAACGCATTAAATTTATAGGATTTCTAAGTAAGATGATATAGAGTTTTTATTGTTTTATGTTGGAATGTTTAAATATTTTAGAAATATTTAACAATGATAAATGGGAATTATTTTATTGTTTTGTTTTTTGTCTTTAAACTTTTTACATCAGAAAATAGATATTACTTTTGCTACAAATATTTTTTAATATTTTTATGCAAATAACTAGTCTGATGATAATTACAATTTTATCCTAGCAAAATTAGTTATAAGTATAAAGACGATTAAATGTTAATATTATTGACCAAATCTCAAAATATATGACATATTTCATCGTCTAATAAGAACGATGTATTCTTTATATCTTTTTGTTGTTTAAGAACAACAAATAAAATATTTTAATATTTACCACTAATACGTGAGCTTAGTGAACAATATAGCTGCAGTTTTGAATTGACAATTAAATTACACAGTCGTTTTATAAAAACTGAATTTATTTCAATAAAGTTCTGGCCCAAACAAATGCCTATTAAAAATATAAAATTAGGATTAACTGCGTTTATGAAGGTGCTATTCTATTAAATAGATCCAGTATTTTTCAGTCTAATATTATTATATAAACATATTTGTTTAGTTAGGACTGCAATTTCATTTCACTAAATGACTCTACATACTATAAGTATAATACATTCTATATATTAATGCTAAAATTACATCTTTATGGTTAACTTTTCTTGTGTCATGTCATATTATGTTGTTGAAGTATAGACGATTATTAAAAATAATTTTAATATTAAAAACAAGTAAAAGGCATTTAAACCTACAGAAAGAAAATGAACCTACAATATGTATTAATCAAAATATCTTTTAGTTTTCTGCAACTTTTTCCCATGTTTCGAACAACATGGAGAAATGTATTTAAATAGTGATGTAGGTTTGGCATTTGAACAATCATTGATGCATTTTATCACTTCTTCGGATCTGAGCAAGTGGTAATCATAAGGCGGTCTGGTGAGTACTCTGAATGCTGCAGAACTTCCCATTCCAGCTGCAACAGTTAATTCTTCACAACTGTTGCAACGTTGGCGCTTGAAACGTTCTTGTAAGTGGATGGCTCTCCTGCCCTAATTCACAATTTTTTGTGCTTGAGATAGCCGTAAAATATCGACCTTCCATCGTCAGTCTTAATACACCAGAATCAGTGCTTCCTTTTTTCTTGTTGAAACGCTCCGAAATGGAGTGGTTAATATATATAACTTTCATATAAGTACCTGGATACACTTTATCGTATTATATAAGCTGTCCAAGAGCTGTATATTTTAAAACAGATAAGCCAAATGGATCAGCGACTCCATAACTTTCTAAAAGTGTTTGTCGGTCTTGGCAACCCAATAATACTAAATAGAAAACTATTATTTTATGTTGAGAAATTTTAGAACCATCATAGTTTTTAACATTAATACTTCGCATTTTCATCAATATATATGGTTAATTAAAATACACACAAGCACCTAATAATGTTTTTTTAATTCAAATTAACCATGCTTCCTTCCTATCTTAATTTAAATAAAATCTTTGTTAAAAGACATCAAGTGCTGTTAAAAACTTACGGTAAATATACTTCATCGATAAAAACACTAACTGTTTCAATTACAACCAATGATTTCGATGTAGTTGACAAAGAACGTCGCGGTTAACCAAAAACATTGAAAGATGAGAGAATGGGATCTTAAACCGAACGAAACCATTCTTGGAAATCGTTATCAACTGAAACGAATAAATTTTATTATATAATATGTTCAAAACTGCGTAAAAGGCTACATGAAAACGCTCAAATGCTAAAATCTTACACTACCTGGTATATTCACCATATATGGTCTCGTTTGATTATAAATGTTTTCATTTCCTTTTTATGAAGATACTTATATATTTTTGGATTGCTATTAAGGACATTGTGGATATCTACAATTCATAAGCTGCCATAAAGATGAGTAGGAGTTAGCCGCTATAAAATAATAAAACTTTAGAAAATAATAATGTGAATCAAGGGTTGAGCTGCAACAAGTGGCTATTTTTCTGATAATACTTTTAAACACCTTTTGGGAAATATATACTGATGAATTTATTATTCGCCACTCTTCCTGCTTATACACTGACGCAAGTACGACTGATAAGTAGTAATAAATTAAGATTGTACTAATGTAAGATGTAATTGATAGAAAATATTGAAAAAAATCTCAGATTAAACAAAATTGGTAAAAGGGCATGTATTTTAAAAGTATGTTTAAAAAATTAATTCAAAGTGCGGTTCTATTCCTGTTTTATTATATAATGTAATTTTCAAGTTTACTGATATGGCCTCACACTGAAATATATTCGAAAATATGACCCCGTTATATATCCATCTATTTAATTATTCATTATTACACATCAAAATTCATGTTAAAAGTTCGTTGCGCAAGGAGAAAAATACACAATAGAAAAATGTCATATTACTTATTAGAACACTAGTTGTGTAATAATGCATGTATAATTTTGCATCTGGTAATTACATCCACATTATCATTTATATATTCATTTATTTCTCATGTCATTATTTTCCGATGATTTCTGAGAAAAGCTTTCAAAGAAAATATGTGCCTAAACAATTTCTAATTTGACTGAACTTATTTGAGATTAATAACCTTCTGGCATATCTATAAATATTTATTGATGTAAATAAGTGATTGATAAAGCTTTATTTTTATTTCATTTGTTATAATTTATATATTATTATATTTTTTCCTTACTCAGTATTTACTGTGTGTATTATAAGCTATTTAGACATAGCACTTTACTTCTTTGTTCTCCATCATAAGCATTGGCTTCAACGATTTAAATGTCATTGGCGATTTTGATGTCAATGGCAAAGGCCGGTCTGTAAGAATGAAGATAGTGTAATACTTATGAGTTGAAAACTCAACTGAAGCCCTCAAAGCACGTTCAATTAATTACATGACAAATAAACAGTATCCAGACGTTTACATGCGATGGGAAAGATCCAAAAGATTTAACAGGACAATTGAAAAGTGTTCGACACATGGATGGCGCTACTAGAATTAAATCCATATGTTTTTTAATTAGCTCTAAGTCTCAAAAGTGTACAAATTTGACAGCTGTCAGATCATTAGTTTGTGAATTATGGCATTTTGAGTGAAAGAACTTTTGTTATTGTGAAAAAAATTGATAAAAAGGAATTTCGCGTGTTGATAAAATATTGCTTTTTGAAGAGAAAAAATACAGTTGAAGCAAAAACTTGGCTTGATACCGAGTCTCCGAGAAGAAAAAAAAAGAAGAAAGAGGTTACCGACGAAAATATTTAAAAAAATCCACAAAATGATTTTGAATGACCGTAACGACGAGTTGATGATTCGGAGAAGTGTTTGAAGATGATCAAGCGTAATAAACCCGAGGTTTTGCATCGATATGTGACAATGGATGAAACATAGCTCCATCATTTCACTCCGAAGACCAATCGACAGTCATCCGAGTGGACTGCACACGATAAACCAGCTCTAAAGCGTGGGAAAACGCAAAGCAACGGTCGGTTGGCAAAGTTATGGCGTCTGTATTTTGGGATGCGCATGGAATAATTTTCAATGACTACCTTGAAAAAGGAAGAACCATCAACAGCGACTATTATATAGCGTTATTGGGTCGTTTGTAGGACCAAATCGTTGAAAACGGCCGCATTTGAAGAAAAAGAAAGTGCTGCTTAACCAAGACAATTTACCGTGTCAAAAATCCATGAATTGGGCTTCGAATTGCTTCCTTATCCACCGTATTCTCCAGATCTGGCCCTCAGCGACTATTTCCTGTTCTCAGATCTCAAAAGAATGCTCGCGGGGAAGAAATTTTCGGCGAATAAAGAGGTGATCCACGAAACTGAGGCCTATTTTGAAGCAAAGTTAACGTGCTGTTATTATTGATTTTTGACACGTGAAAAGTGTGTTTTTAAACTCAAAAACTTATTTCGTTGAATAATATTTTCACGAAGCAAAGAAATCATTTCTGCCATAGATAGCCAGGAATATTTTGCGCGTCTTCTATAAAAACGGTTGATAAGTGAAAGGAATACAACATATCATACTTCATATAATCGGGATCTTTGGAATAGACGTATTTAAGTTATATACGACATAATTTTCTTGCATAAAATTTGTTATTTTTTGAAAAGTTTTGAAAATTACATAATTTCGAAACGCCAAAACTATGAAATTAGTTTTTACACTTTATATAAAATATAAAATAACATATATATTAATCAAAAATAATGAAATGTTTTTATAAAAAGTGTTTCTCTCTATATTTAACTTTGAAATTAAATCAATTTACATATGTATTGACCACGCCTTTTGTATGTTTCTAATTATATTTCAATAACAAAAAAATTGACCTATCTTTCATCTTCCTTTACCATTATATAACTGTATTATCAACTATCTCATGCCCGAACTAATAACGAAAAGTTATATCATCTTAAATTAAGACTAATCATCTTGGTTCGATTGTTTCATCTAATCGCGGTGTTCTTACAAGTTTCGTTTCATTGTTTATCTCAGAATTGTTAATACTACTTATGTAATCATTAAATAAACCGTGAAGACAATAAGTAATTGAATTAAAGGTTTTCATTTATTAATTAGAAAAAAACGCTGATGGGTACCATTGAACTGTAAAGGACACCTACCAAGGGTTTCTCGAATATTCGATTTGTTGATCGTTAGATTTTGCAAGATATATTTGTGTGGTTCTTTTCAGTTCGAGTGTAGTCGACGATGACTAATTTGAACATATTTGTAATTATTATGGCTTTTATAATAACATGTAGGATGAAATGGATAACGAATATGGATAAATGATCGCACATTCTATAATGTGTTGTTAATTGAAATTGAATTGGCCGTAACTAATAAAATATTAATTAATATACTTTTTATAAATCTTACTATATTCGTATAATTTTGAAAAAAATTAATATTATTGATTAGAAAGTAACAATATATTCAATTAAAACTTAAAGTGATTAATTTATAACAAAAACATAACGATATCTTTTAAATATAGCGAGTTGTATTTAAAAAAAAGTGGTTACGATTATGTAACTTTTAATAAATTTAATGTAATATAATAAATAACACAGATCTGCAACAAATAGGTTGTTTGAGTAACTCCAACTGATTTCTATGTACTCTGGCATGCTGGAAACAAAGATAATATGGAATGAAATATTTTTAAGAAAAAAAAAAGAACCGACTTCAAAAAATAAATAAGAAACTCACTAAAAATTTAAAAATAATTTTAAAACTTTTTAATAAAACTTTTAAAGAAACTTTTTTGAAAACATTTTAAATTAAATATGTACATAATAATCGTAATAATTAAATAAATTAAACAAAAGCCTTATTTAGCCTATCTACTACGCGTATTTTATGTTCAACTATATACCCAAAATTTAAGTTTTATTGTTGCATTGATGCATTTAAGATCCAATACAAAATCATGTTTTTTTTCATACCTGTAGATCATTCTGTAATCTTAAAAGAAACCTACAAGTACCTGGAATTGGGTTCACGCAAATCAAAATATGAATTTGTTCATTCATCATCGTTGGCAAGTGTGCAAAGATTTAAAAATATTTTGCTCAGACAACAAACTAGATTTACCAAATTCACTTGCTTTTTGTGCCTATAGGATAGCAGAGACCGTACAAGTCACTGGATCAAAAATAGTTGACCGCCGAGGTAGCTTAAAGTTGGTGAAAAGAGCGCCCTAAAAGAATTATTGGTACCATCGCTGCACATAAAATTGAGATTGAAGCAATTTGTGAACTCACTTGTCAAGATGAATATTGTTTCAAACACATATTTTTAAAGTATTCAAATGTGTGAGAAGCAATGTTTTTGTCGAATAAGACATTGTAACTTGTGTGGAATGTGACTTGTGACCAACCAACAATTAAATGAACGTGACAATTCTAAAAAAAAGGTGGATTGCTTTTAAGGGGGTCATACGCAAATGTTTAGACAATCATAAAAACATCATAATCAATCAAAAAATCATAAATCATAATGAGTAAAAGTATATTTGCTTCATTCTCATCTCGACCAAAAATTTTAAATATATCAGTGAAGAGCAAGGCATTTTAACAAGGATATTAAAGGGATGGAGAAAATATACTAAGGAAGATAGAGCATTTCAATGATATTAAACTACTGTTGGATGATCCACGATTCCCCCCACAAGCGAAAATGTACAAAAAGGGGTCTTACTGGGAAAAATTAAATGTTTCGTTAAAAATTCCTAGTGAACGTATATTAGATAAAATAATATGTATCATTAATTTGTATATAAAATAATATTTTTCAGGTTTATCCCCTTTTATTTTAATGGAACACCATGACAAAACGGAAATAATTTTCAAATTTAACATATGTATTTAAATATAAAGATAAAACCTAAACAGCTCTTAAATCTTCTTACTCAACAATCTGCCCAGTATTTCTTACGATAATTATTTTATACCTAGAAAATCGTTTCAGCAAATGATCTCTTGTATGAAGTATCGAAAATAGCTTTATCTAACTCTTGTGAGCTTTATCTGTTCATGATATGTGTGCTGATACTCTTTTGATGATCTTAATATGAACACTTCTGAGATGTTGTGTTGTTGTATCGTATATATGCCCCAGTGATGACTTTTGCGGTCGGTAAATCTACGGTAAATTTACAGTAAGCTGTAATAAGCTGTCTATTTATAAGATAAAATTTCATTAGCTTAAAAAGTGGTAAAATAGGGGACATGCTTATAGCGTAACTTTCTTCTGATCAACATAACATCATCTGATCATGCAACACTTTTTTATCTATTTTTGTGAATACATTCGAAAACTATGTTGCCTAGATGTTGCCAAAATGATACGAATAATTGGGATAGAATATTAAAAAATAATCAAAACATAATTTAATTACAGTGTTTCATATTAAACCTTGAATTTATAAACTAGCATATTCACTTTATTATTAAGTTATTCGCAAAGCTTAATGGACAAAAATATACCATTAATAAATATAATAAATTAATTATTTCTACTTCTAAACATAAGTCCAGTTTATCTGGATATGTTTTGTCATTTTCATTTAGAAGTTACCCATCTTTATAAATTATTTTGTTTGGCTTTAATTTAGTTATTATTAAAAACAGTTTTAAAAAATTTTAACAAACGATAGGTCCTGACACCGTCTTTTTATGATGACAGGAAGCTCTTAATTATGTACATGGGATAAAATATACATATTTTAAAAAAGTATAAAATATAATGAAGACAAAGAATTAATTGTTTCGTATGACCTAATATTAACTGCGCCTTCTCAACATATCAGTAATAGTAAACTATAATAATAATAAATCAATCAATAAGCCTATAATTTTCTTCTTCTTCTTTCGAATTTCCTTTTGTGTTTTTTGAAATTTTGTGTTTATCAGTACTAATCTTCAAACGATATCTAAGATCCAAAACATTATTGCAAATATGTACTACAAATTACATTGATTTTAGTAAAACTAATTTTATAATTTTTGGTTCAATAGATAATATCATATGATCATAAACATTATTTTGTCAATAAGAAGAAATATTGCTGAAAGCAAACAATGGCTTATTAATATTATAGAGACTCTACCTCAGTAAAATAATTTGTTATTGATAGATATTCTGAATGTAAATATGGTCTCGTTGTGCTGTGTATGTTAAATATTGTTGATGTTGAACTTTTTGGTTCATAAAAACTACAAAATAGTAGTTATAGTCTAGCCAATGAAACAGCCAATTCATGTCATTAAAATTGATGACGTCAGCACGTCATAATGTTGCATCAAATTGGACTTTTGGTTTACTGCGATTGTGTGTTTATAATCTCTTTTTTTTTGAAGAATTAAGTAGACATTTTACAACAGGTTCGACCATTAAGACATATCGAATTTTACAGCATCCTGTCTCTTTTTTACTAGGATAAAATAAGAAAGAAAAATCTGATGCGAGTTTACAAGGAATATTACATTTTTATAAATTGCATTTGTCCGTATATTCAATGTCATCTGTGACGTGCATTGGCTGTTTTATTGGAAGGACTTTTACAAATATAGTAAAGTGAACTTACGTAAATAAAAAGTGGTTCAAAAATAATCGATTATTCAAAGATTTGTCAAAAAATCGTTGGCGGATCTGACAAACACCCAAACCAACCAAAAATAAGTCATTCCATAAAATAGACCTCAAAAAATTAGGTGACCATTGGAATAACTATATCACTCTAAAAAAAGTCAAATTTGTAAAAAAAAAGTTTCTCAGTTAAACCGGAGACATATCAAGTGTTTTTTATATATGTTATTTCCAATATAAGTACAACGTTATCAATTGCAGTTCATTATAACGAAGAAGTTACAGTAACAAGGAAATTCAAGCCTCCTAGTTATTTCCTTGGTTGTGCTGTAAAAGTTTGCGTTAAATGCGTGGAAAGTTTTTGTGTAAGTCAAATGTTAATTAAGGTTGGAACAGCAGCGACATAACAGGTTTATGAAAAAATATAAACTGGACAAATATGTAGGTAAAAGCGAGGCTTTCCTTTAAAAGATCGCTCAATGTAATAAACAATAGGTTTATCGCAGCAGCAAACGTGACTGTCATTGCAAAAACAAAATCACTCTTTCGGAATATTAAGCGCAAGCCAGTACGTTACAGGTGGTCGTAGTAGGACTTTTATCTTTTCGTATCTTCTTTTACCTTTTTGTTTTTTCTTCACGACCGTTCGCAATTGTTTCTTTATGCATTCTCAAATTTATCCTATAGAATATATTTTTTAATGTTAAATATTTAAATATTTATGTTTGTCAATATCAATTATTTAACATTGTGGTAGATCTGATCTTTGGGTATCTTTAACAACGATTTATAGGTGGTATTAAGAATCTGAACATCTTTAACTCGGTTACACATACAAAAAAACTGGCCCTCCATTAACTGTTGCTAACCCTGGAAATATTACTGCAATAGAAAATATGGTGTAGAAGAATAATGGAGTTACTTATACAGTAGCTGTTTCTGAAATCAAGTCGATTAAATGTTAAAATCAAGAAAATTGAATATGGAAGGTGAAGAAAACGATGATTTATGAAAATATTACAAGAAATGAAGGAAGTAATTTACACGGTACTTTTAATAATATTATTCAACTATTCAATAATCCAAATAGCTAAATTCTGCAATTAACCTGTTGTTACGTGACAGGTTTCGTTCAGCTATTGAACTATAAAAATATTAGGGGATAGCATATATTTTTATTAGCAATATCTATCGGAGAAAAATCAATCATGAAATTTAAATGTAAACAACCGTTAAAAAACCTATTCGGTGGTTTTACCTGAGTTATTCAATGTTACAAATACAGATTATTTTGCTGTGTGGTTGGAGGATTTGATGAAATCCGGTTTTGAACTATTTTACCAATTGCTTGCCAATTGTCAACAAAAGAAGAATTTTTTATGACTTATTTTGAATGGCCATAAGTTGATCTACTACGAGAATATTAAAGGCAATAAGTTATGAGTTGATTCCAGGAGAGCCATCCACATGAACACCAAAGGGAATATTCATGATCATAAAACCTAACCAAGTATATGTCGGCATCAGCAAGGTGAGAATGCTCGAATGAGAACTTCTATCACACTCAGCTTGCTCACCAGACACATGTCTTCTAATTGCCACTTGTTCAGATTGATGGAGCATGGCTTGGCTGGTATAAGGTTTCGATTTTTTAAATTAATTACAACTTACAATAAATATGCTTAGTACAATCTTAATTTACAAATTAATGCAAAGCCAAGGCGAGTGCGGGATTAATACGATTTCAAAATGCTGAAGAAGTACGAAAATAGATGGATGAGCGCTGCTAAAACCACAGATTTCTTTCGATACAGTGTCGTCATGTTTCAAAGTTGTTGAATGTGGTACCTTTTTAGAGTTAAAAAATGATCGAAATACTTGCAATCACCAAATAAAATATATAACATTCCACAAAACTACTTACAAATCGTATTGCTCAAGTTAGATTTAAATTAATGTTAAATAGTAATTAATTAATGATTAATCAACGGATATTGCTTAAATAAAATATTTTATGCAGTATTACCAATAATTACAAAATAAACAATGATATCAAATGAATACATTTAGAGTTTAAACCTAACTACCAAATCTTATTATAATTAATTAATAAGATTTATTTACTAAAATTATTATAAGGAATAATGCATATGATGCATATACATGATGTAAATATGCATCATTGCTATTTAGAATACAGTTTACTGGAGGTTTTATTCATTTTTATTATTTAAATTTATGACAGTTATACAATTTACATTACATTTAATACAATTTTATAAAAATTTATATAATTCAATATAAAGTAACACATAGTTATAACCAAATAACAATATATATAAATCATCAACATATAATAGAATATCAGCATGATAGTAATTTCTTAATATTAATTCGTGATCTTAAAAGATAATATCTCAAAACAATGCCCATTTTAAAATTATAAGTTGAACAATCACATTATGTGGGTGAACAATTAAACATTTATTGTTAATTAATTTCATAACGTTAATAATTACATTAATATACCATGCTTAATATTTTCTATTAAATTAATGTATTATTATCTAATTAATATTTTGAAAGATACTACATACATACAGTTACATCATTAGCAATATTATCATTTTTCAATTACAAAATGTCCATATTCCAGTAACAAAAAAGCTAAAAAATATTTCAAAAATATTTACGGAAGATTTTCTAACTGAGAGTATTCTTAGAATTCTATATGTGGTGAAATTGATGATTGACAAAAGCCGTGAAACATTATTTGCGGACGTTTAAAATACAAATACATTATCAAAAATAGTTTCTCTCCATTTTCTTTTGGCATAGAATTAACATACACATTAATTTTCACTAAAATTCAACATTATAAGATATTGTTACTATAATTAGTATTACAAATTACTTAATTTAATTACAACAATTTAAATTTTAAATAATTAATGTTTTCAACAGCTAAGAAAATAATTTAAATATATAATAAATACGTCATTTTTATTTGTTTTTGTTTAGTCAAAAATATTTTGCAGAACAATTAAAACATATTTGAATCAAACGATAAAATAATAATAATATAAAAGTAGTAAAATCACTATTAGAAACATATTCTTATGTCCCCGAAACATATATAAAAACAGATTTGTACAACACCTGTTGTAAAAACTGCTATTTGTAATATAATTACTTATATTATAGTAATTTTATAATAGCTTGTTTACCAATTTATACACAAAAATAAAGTTTAAAACAAAATATTATCATAGACTATAATATTCAATTTACTACTGTAAATAAAATCAAAGTGATTAATACAGTTTATGCGAAGAATACATCGCAAGAAGTGGAATACACCTTGGACGGGTATGTAGATATATCAAGTTCGAACTAAAGAAAAAGTAGATCATGGTAAAATAGAGGCCTATGAGAAAAGGCTGTACTAATCTTGGCTTTTCTCGCTGACAGTGTTTAACTTAATACAATCGACTAGTTGTTGCACTTTCGGTATATACTACTAGTCTGTTACAGTTTCACCTACTTTTGTAGTTTCGAAAGGATGAAGAGATTAAGGCGTGGTATTAGATAATAGATTCGTCTAAATATCAATCGTATTATATTGATTTAATGCTTGTAAACCCATAGATCTTCATATGATTATCAGTTATGTAAAAATTGCATTAAAATAAATCACGACTTTAATATATTCAGGATTTAAATTAATTATTTGATAATAAAATTAATATTGACTTGTGTTATCATTTTATATTATTTAAAATTTTATATCAATCGCGATTACGCAATATGCCAGTAACCAGGCTGGGTAAGACCGGATGTCTTCTAGGATGATTTCTAAGTTGGTAACTCGCCAGTCGGTAGGCTTAAAGACCGAAGACCGTGGTTCGAAGCCGACATTAAACAATAGGTCCAGTCCAGATAAACCCTCGTTGGTAAAAGAAGACTTTAATTATTTAAAAAAAATAGTAGTTTGTTTTAGATTAATTTAAAAAAATGGATTTAGTAAATCGAAAATGTCTTAAAATTGGTTACGATGATATAATACATTTTTATGCTTCTTTTCATCAGTCACTAAAAAAACACAAGTTTATTTATCTCAGTTTAAAATTTTACAATAAACGTAATTTGACTGCTTAATTATCTTGTCAAATTATCATCATGGAAATAGAAATTTATAATGCATAAATGAAGACATTTTCACAATAACGTATTAAATTTAGAAATAAATCCTTAAACAAAGTGTTAACATTATTTGTTTTTTTTAACTTCTTTAAACAAAAATGATATTCTTAATCAAAACCAATTTGAATTCGATCAAAACTCAGGCGACATTAATTCAGGTTAATTCAGGCATTCTTATCATTAAATAGTTATTACTAATTAGTGCATATTATAAACACATGTGTTTTCATAGTACATTTTTTATTAAGAACATTATTAGTATCAAGGCTTTGATCTTGATACATTTGCAATCATGCAGCAATTATTTTGCAATTAAATCAGCTTTGGAGAAAAAATCGACCGGATTTCTCGTCTGTTGTGGTACCCCGAGGCTTTTCTGTTTTATTACTTTCTTTTAATAATGATTTATGTATTATATTTAGAAGTGATTTGTGAAGTGAATCGATGTGTCAGAAGTGAAATTATGGTAATTTTCTGTTTTCAAATTTATAAAATTTAACATTCGATTTGGAAAGTTAGAGTTTATTTTTCATAATATTTTATGTAATATACCAAATAATTTTGTTGATTTATCAGTCGCAAAGTGAAAAATATTAATAATGTATACTACCAGATTACCAATGCATCAGCATTATTGTAAATGATAGTCAAATGTTCTGTTTATAGAATAAATGCTCCTAATAAAAATCTCGAAATTAGAAAGCGTCGATTTTAAATATAGCGGATGGGCAAAATACCTAATATATACGCAATATGTATTTATTAATAAGGTCTTCAGATACCATTTATTTCTAATCAGAATTGCAGCTTTAATTCTTCACAGAATAGATTCGTAGCGTGTCTGATGAATATCTTCCAACGGATTGTTGTCCCATTACGGTTCCCCAAAACTTCCCATAACGGTTCACTTATGCTGAAGTCTGGCGATTTTTTTGGCGAAAACGGTGTTGCTAACATGCAACAAGATATACTATATTGCATGATGATGTTGATATTATTTTGTCTATCTTCTGTACACTTCAGTTATTATAATTCAATAACTAAAAACTGGAAAAAAGTTGGCATAAATGTGTTATGTTCAACAAGAATTACTTGATTAAATTTTAAAAAATCGATAGTCGATTTGCATTTCACTTCAAAATTCTTAATATTATTTATTATATTATTACAGTATTACTCTGTCGCCTTTTTGTCTGCCTAATTTGTATGGGTATGGATTTTAATTACGCCAATGCCTTGGATTTTTGACCTACAGAGTAAAGAGTGGCGAACTTAGAGATTATCTCAGAAGAACAATGCCTTACCCAGTCTGGTGACTCCAATGCTTCTCCTTGTCGAATTTTAGACTCTTGTCTATGAATAATCACAATTAGAAATAATCATGAATATAAATTTACAATGAATTCATGTCAGGATTCAAATCCGCAACTATAGCAGCAATAGGAGAAGGAAGCAGTAGTAGCAGTCCTGTCTGTATAGCAACTATATTCTTTCAAATGTTGAATTAAAATACATTAATATTATTCACTAATAGTTTATCCTAATAATTTTCTTGAACTTAAGATTCCAATTCTTCATTTTCGAACATTTTCAATAGTCAGCCTGCTTTCATTAATACATTTCTCAGAATTAAACAAAATTTCGGAGGTAAGATACAGTAATTTTGTGACACTTCCTGCAGAATGATACATAATAACTTTTTAAAATAACAATAATTGTTGCGCTTTTTTTCTTCCCGATTGTGAAAAGAAAAGTTGGCAAATTTAAAAGACTTTATTTAAATTAAATTTATTAATTACAAAGTCAAAGTGACACCAACTGTAGGCTCCTTTGACCAGGTGTTCAAAGGTTCTCTATTGTGAATGTGAAGGCTGTGAATGTTCTTGAGGACTGATGGCAAAAGATGATGATTAGACAGATGCAACTCAGTTTATTCCGATCGAACCCTCCCTCGCACCGGGAACGTAGGTTGGCTTAATTGTTCTTCACATCCTGACCTGTAGTTATTTCAATGGTTTCCCCAGTCAAGCGCTTCTCGGTATATATCGATTTGTTTACACCATCGGTTGTCTTTCCAGAGAGTGAAATGGTAGCGTATTCCGTCGGGTCTTTCCGGCTTCTAAAGGGTCGATATCTTAGAAATCAGTTTGTACTTTAGAAATTAACTGTTGTTCTGAACCATTGTACATATGTTCCATTTTTTATGGTTGCAAAATGATCTGACATGAATAAACTTCGCACACACAAATACTGAACAAAAATACATTAGATGTTTAAATTAATTTCTACAATAATAATAATAATAAAGCTAATAATATAAAGAATTAAAATAATTATAGTTAAAATACTGTTCGACATGAAATATTTATATGTTCTTTTGTAAATCCCTCAGAATTAATCGTATAGATTTAATAGATTTAATGATATAACGAAAAATAATTGCCATTTTACCAAAATAAATTACAAGCAAGCGTCAGACTTAGCACTAGACATTCTTGTGTAAGAACCTAAACCATTGTTAACAGGAATACCAACATAAGTTAAAACATTGTGCATAATTGATTACTTGGAGGAATAGTATTAAGTGTTTATCATACCGAATCCAACTATGTGGTGGTTGTACTAAAACTAAAATAGTAGTCACTCAACAATTCCAGAATAAAGTGCTGCCTGCTAAAGTAGATATTCCGTACTACGCCTCTAATAAAGAGATACAAAGTGATATTACTTTAGAACCTATAACGAATTTTATTCAAATAACGTATGTTTAGTATTTCGAAATAGTATCAGTGTAAGTAAAAATACTGAATTAAACTACACTAAATCGTTTAATATCATCCGATCTGACTAATGGACATATATAGAATTTAGAGGGTTTATAATAAAATGTTTTACACAGGATTATTTTCTGCAGTGCTCTTTTACATGTCGTCAAATAAACAATAAGGGTAACCTTTTGCCTACTGAACAGACTGTTGAACTACTAAGGGTAATAAATACTATAATGTAATATAAGCTTACGATCAGACAAATAGTTATATCCATTTCATATCCATTAACAATATATTGTGTCAGAAATACTTTTATTTCGTGGTAAATTAAATACCAATATTCAAAAAAACATTATATTGGCCACTATCTTGATAATATACTATACAAGGTATTACAACGGTGATTACAATAACATTCGGTTATCAATTACGTTAACAACATACTCTTTGAGAGACTATTAGAAACTATATCAATTCTAGTTTTTTTTTCTTTTACCAAGTTGACCAGCTAGAACCAAATGGTCTTTTGCTGATTTCGCTTTGGGTTCGGGGTATGATTGTTTTGCGGGCGACAGAGACCCTGGATTACGACAGGGATTGTCGTAGTTTGTTTACTACAGAAGTTTGTGGATGGGTAGGGATTTAATCAAGGTGTTGTCGTGTTCTAAGGTGCCTATAGAAAACGCTGAGCATGTTTATGAAATTCTTCACAAAGGGGATGTCTGATTCGAGGTGTGTGTTGACGTTCCTCATAAACCCTGGGACATTGGGCAACACGTGGGCTTTTTTGGATTGGAACATTTGTAGTATGTCAAGTTGTCTCTCAGAGACATACCTGTACCACACTTGTGCTCAGTTGAGGCAGACTAGCATTTTATACAGCGGCGCTGCCAGAATTTGTACCACGCTACCGCTTGATTCAGCTGTTCTTGGAGTTTGTTACGAATAGCGTCGGGACAATAATCGGTTGTGAAAAAATCGGTATCATTTGCATAAAATGCTGTGTGGGAAAGTTTGTGGAGCAGGAAATCAGCCATATAAAGGTTGAATAGAGCTGGGGGCTAGTGAGGTAGGGCTAGTTTATGAAAGGAGACTGCGTCACCGATCCTCACTTAAAAGGACCTACCGTCCAATTATGAATCTATCAGGGATCCTTTCTAGTCAAGGCGTCAGTCTTTATATCCAAAAGTGTACATCTCAGCATTCCCATCGCCCGGTCCCGATACCACTTCTGCCTCTATTAGCGAATGAGTAATCAAGTGTCCTCTACGTAATTCGTCAACAATGCCGTTCTATATTTTCTTACAATTGATACTAGAAAACTTACATACCGAGGTATAAATGGAATGTGTCGAGCTTATTACACGAAGACTTTAAAATGAAATCATAGGTTTCGATGGTAAAATTTCAATATAAATAGTGATCCGACAATTCTCACCAACCTATCCGCCAGCCATTTTTGTTTGTTTGCATATTACAAGACATATAATCAAATATAATCAACTTTACATTGCATCATCATAAAAATGCATCATGCACCGAAAATATAATATCTAAAATGTATTCAAAGAAATCTGATAAATATCGAGTTTGCGAAACAAACCAGTTTCCAGTTCACTCAAATAAACTAAAAACCATTTCAAACAATCTAAAATTGCTTTACAAAAATAACATTTATGGTTTACGACGGCAATTTAATTTAATAATTTATGTTGTGATTTATTCAGTTTATTCAACTTTGAATATTTTAATACATTAAAATAGATTCCGTAGTTTTGTTAATTAAGAACAGAGTAATTATATCTGCATATTAATAAACTTGTGATTTACTAGCGATGCCGAAGGTCAAATCAGACTGTATATTTAGTAAAAATTACTGGTATTTCATTTATAGGTACGTTACATAGATAACTTTATGAAATTGTAACAACTTTAGTGAAGAGAAATATTATAAATATATATATATTTGTAGTATGCAGTGCTAAAATAAATTAATATAATGAAAATACCTTGAACATTTTTTAAAAATATGTCACTAAACCATAAAATAGCTATAACTAATCTAAATTGTGAGTAACCAACTTAACTTGACAAGTGATTGATATTTGTGTGACCACATAATTAATTTAAAAATTCTGAATACTTTTTTTATTCATTATTCAGGAAGTAATGAAACATATTTTCTAGATTACATTGCATACCCTTTATTTTTAATTTTAAAATAATGTTTTTTATTAATTTTAAGTTAATGTAATAATGCACTCAATTAAAGTTATTTTTAAACAAGTTATTAATATTTTTTATATTTTAAAATTTCGGATTGTTATTTTGTTTAGAATTAATACAACAGTATATTGTTAGATAATATTACATAAGCTTTAATAGTATTTCACAAACGGTGGTGGTGGACAATACTGTTGGATTTTGGATTATGAAAAACTACCGCGGTTCCCAATTTGTGCTCTTAATAATTTTCGACATCTTCACTGATCCAGTAACGATGTCGCAAATAAACACTTCTAAATTTCTTAACTCTTCCGCCGAATATTTTTTAAAATGTATGTTCGTCGATTTTTCCATCAATTATGGAACGATTATTTTTTTCAACATAATTTTTTTATTCGAAAGAGTGCATTTTCGAGGTAGTCAGGATCTGTTGGGGAGAATGGGGGAAACCAAAGATTTTACCTTTGGTAAAAATCAAATTCTCAAATTTCAATGGCACGAAAAAGGTTTTCACATATTTTTTTATCTAAAATAATCAGATCTTTGTGTATAATATTATTGCTGAAATATATGTGACGAAAAATCAGCTTTTTTTGTTCTAGTTTAATCGGAACATTTGTCAAATCGCCTAGACCAGGTAGCGGACCCCGGGGAATGAAGCGTTCCTTATATTTAAATATTGTTTCTTTAATTTTATTTATCCTCGTACCGGCTGCACTTACTTGGGATATCCACAGTAATACTTAATAAAATAACTGCATAATTTATTGAGTAAATATCTTACACTAAAATGATAAAAATAAAATATTTTTTGTAAATAAATTGAGCCCATTTCAAAAAAATAAATAAGGAACTCTCTAAATATTAAAAAATAATCAAAATTGTATCGTTGTAATAACTAAATAAAAGTAAACAAAAAAATGATTTACATGTATAAAATTACTGTGTACATGTCACAAAATTATATTATTATTTTTGTGTTGTTTTGGCTCAGCGACTTCAAAGTATAAAGTATCCACAGCAAATAAAAGTTTTCTTCAGCTACTATACTATACCACTTAACAATTTCAGTATTTAACATTGGCACAATATTTCATTTAATCGAGATAATTTGAATTGGCATCATCTAACTACAACATAGCAATTTAATACAATAAGCCTACAAATTTTAACAAAAATGGAAATTTTTCTTCACTTAGAACAACCACGTTTTTTTTATAAGTATCCAACAAAACACAATCACAAATTTTTCAAAGTGTCAACACTTGGCGACAAATACTTCTAGAAGCTTACGGTGATGCTGCTATTACGCGTCAAATTCCAATTGTTGATAAGGAAAATCCAATTTCGAACCATTTCAACATCACAGATTCATTGTTTGTCAGGCAAAAAAAAATTCTATGGCTTGATATGAAAAGCGGGTCTACTCTATATACCCTATATAGAATGACACTCTCAAGTGCCAAAAGTCAAGAGTGGGTCCAGGAGAGTCATCCACATAGACACAAAAGCGGCCGAATCCATTGTCATAAAGTTTTAGTGTGCATATGGTTAGATCATCAAGGATCATCGTATTACTGGTGGTAACACCAAATAAATCCATTATTGCGAATGTATTATTGCAAAAAAAAAACATTAATAACGGCCGACTATCGATATCTTACCGAATGATGCGATAAAGACGTAAAAAATTATGAAAATACTTTGATTAATATATTGTAGTATATTTTCTTAAAAAATGTATTTTTGAAATGAAAAAATAATCAAAATATATGTAAATACATCAAAACAGATTTAAAATTCTATGTACATCATTCCTTAATAATAGAAAGCATTTAGCATATAATTAATATGTTTAATTTTCTTCTATTTAGTATTATAAAAAATATTTCTAAATGACATAAGCACGTCTAAACAATTCTATTATAGTACTCCTATTAAAACCACAGGTTTATTAAACATGAAGAATATTATTCTTGAATATTTTAATTGCCGGTCAATCAATTGGCTGTTTCATTTTTTTTTATTTCAGAATAACATAAATGCTATTCATCCTTTTAACTTAGCAAGAAAAGCCGTTTGGCAAGATGTTCTTTATATTCTAACAGGATATACCTTGGGTTTTTCATTGTCGGTTCTAATATTTATTATAGTGATATTTGCGATCGAAACGAGAAATCAATCAAGTAATGTTTATTACTGTCTGTCACTGGAAGAATGATCAAAATTCATCGTTTATACAGAAGGTTTTTTAAACTGTCATGGTATGTCTGTCTGCGTATTCCATAACTGTATTAAAATTATACTTTACATTTAAAAAAAAAGGTTGCAGTTGCGGAACGAAAAACAGGTGTATTATCATATAAAAGACGGGTATTGTCTGGCTCATCCACAGACGAACGATGAAAAATGATTCACCAGACATTTCATAATACAAATATACAAATTCACAAAAACCTGAACTAATACTTAATACATTTAATTTTATATAAACAACCTTAACAAGTGATTGACATTTGTATTATCAAATTTTTTTCATTCATCATTTTTAATATATGAATATCCAAATAATATATAATTTAGATAACATAAAATTAATTTCAAAGTAATTTTAATGTAATAATTTGCAATAATAACTGAAGTTTGATTTAATTTGTTTCAACATTGTTGTAGTCATCATCAAAGTATTTTGGACTTTTTATTTGTTTTACTTACTTATTTGTTTTTAAGTACAACTTCAGAAGAGAATTAAATAATTTAGCGAATGAAGAAAGATATATCATCATGAATCCCATTTAAAATGAGTGCTCCGTTCAGAAATCAGCCAATAAACTGTCTGGAAGTTCAATAACAAACTGGTAAGATATTAAGTATTTTTTTTGCATTTTCGAGTAATTAAAAAAAAATTGAAAAGGCTCTGTTTGAAATAATTTTCCTTTTTAAGATAAAACACTCTTCAGCTCAGCCAGTCAAAAATCAATATATAAAATTCTCACTTCGCTCGCCAGACTTGGCTTCCGCTCATTTTTAGATAACCTCACACCTTCATCATCATCATCCTACATCCATTAAATAGTTCTTCAGCTGTGTATTGATCTCAAACCGATGATTTCATTCAAAATTCTTTCTTGGGAACCAATTTTCGTTCAACATTTTCAAAAACCAACTGAATAGAATGGTGGGCTGTCGCAGTAGGGTAAGAATATCTTGCAGGGCTTTTGGAAAACCATCACCACTAATAGGAAGGACAAGTGGACTAAAGTTTTGGGAAATACTGAAAAATAATATGTTTAATTTCGGTTAACTAAAGACCTTAATAAATGTGCAATTTGAAAGAAATAATTTATACATTGTTTTTTCAACTCATCAGTAATGAGCAAATACACTCTATTGAAAATCAAGTGACCTAGAAATAGCCAAGTCAATTAAAGTGATAAACCACTCTCTTGTTAGCAAAAATATATTAGAATATGCTTTTGTTGACGATCGGGAACCAGGAAACCCCGAAAAAATATCAAACGAATCATAAAATTATAACGGGATTAACTAGTGTCAAACTATTACGTAAAACGAAAGGTACTTCGCATTTCCAATCATTTTTCGATCCATTTTCATTATCAGTCGATTCTCCAAAAAGGATTAACAGACAGAAAGTACCAAAAAACCACCTTTGAAAGGAAAAGGCACTGTAGGTTGCCAATAACCTTGTAGAGACTCCTCTTTTTTCATATTTGTAAGATTTAAAGATTTAAGAGCGTTGTTATTATGAAAAGGTTACTTAGATTTCCCTAAATTTATTTCAACAATTGGTAATTGTGTTATCAATTTTGTATGGGAATATTATCAAATCACTTTTCAAAATTCGCCTTAAACTGCGTGCAGAAAACTGTAACTGGGAACCACTTCTCCGAATTGATGTTTCTGAAGACTCGGCAACACTATCACGCACTAGAGTCACATTTTCGGCGTTACGAGACAACCGTTGGCTTCCAGAATGAGGCCTGTTTGCTGCCATATCGTACCGTAGTGTCAAAAATTGGCATTTGTGGTTTTGTGAGGCACTGGATGATCAGCACATTATTAAAATAATTTCCGCTGAGTGCCAATAACGGAATGATTATTTCCAATAAATATTGTCACTTTTTCTGCTCATTCTTATGGCGTATATTTATCCATAATAAAATGTGGACATCTACACAACACATTGGTTAAAACGAAACTGAGCTAAACTTCACATAACCAAGTAACACAACTAATGGCGCACAATCAAAATAGTATAAATTTTAATCAAATTACAGCTTATAGTAAAAATATAGAAAACTATTATAATAAAGGAAACTTAAAAATAAATATATTAAATTTTATCGCTATAATTATTAGACGATTGGCTCACACTGGTTAACAATCAGAAGAGCTAAACTTGGTCATATTTTGACTGATTGTCTCTGAGATGATGATGATAAGGATGGAACCCTGATATCTGGATTAGTTCTTAAAACATGTCATTTTCGAGTTACTTTCAATAAAATGATAAATAAAAAGTTGATTTTAGTATAACGCTCTGAACATTAATTGCTAATCTATAATACCGAAATCCCGGGATAAGAAGCAAATACAAGTCAAGAAGAATATAAACGAAATTAGTTCCACAAGGAAACTAGTTTAAATTAAATAAATTATTCTTGCCAAAATAACCAATGTCTATTTAGTTTAGAACATACCTAATAACATACCTAATAACACCTTTCAAAAAGAGAAAGGCTTTCACACGCAGTTATATAATATTTTATTATATATATATATATATATATATATATATATATATATATATATATATATATATATATATATATATATATATATATGCTTAATTTATACTAAAACAATATTGGGACGTTTCTTATTTATAATATATGCAGTAATAATAAAAGTATAATAAATAATAAACAAAACCAACGTCACTATTGGGAAAAGTTTAGTAACAATTTTCTTTCAAAATTATATTGTATTCATTAGCGTCGGTAGCGCGATGATTTATATTTGAGGCTACAAATTATTTTCGGTTGTGATGAAATTAATTTGCATCACTCCACCTGATCTATTACAGGAAGATAATGTAACTAGAAACTAGTTTGGATTGTGTACACTAAACTGTTTAATAAATCAATTTACAGCGTGACGCTGTTTTAGTTGTTTTCTCTACAAGAAGCTTTTTTTCTGGTTAAAATATTCGAATTTTATTAATTCATTATACTTCTTGGAAAGTCAGAAAAAAATTATTTATTAAAATACCAAATGTTATTAAGTAATAATTACATTGCTATTTAGAATAATTATTGAACCTTGTTAAATATACACTTAAAATTATATAACAATTCTCGAAAAACTATTGATATATTTTTGACACCATTATTTTCTTAATCACCAATAATATCAATAATGGTTGAAGAAGCAGCGTGTATGCAAAATAAAATAACAATAAAAATACCAGGTATGATGCGGTATAGTGGGAAGACCTGAATTGATTTGCTAACTTCTGTTAATTCTGCGTAGGATATTTCGCAATTTTATCTGTAAGTACTGTGTCTATAAGGTAAATGTAACGTCACGTCTATTTACCATTACGAAATAATTAATATATACATTAACAATTGAGATCCAGTAATAATGTTTATGTTTCATTCACTAATTAATTAATTTTTTTTATTATATTAGTTAAGTCCTTAAAATGTCCAAGGTTTTAATGCTATGGTTCGGAGTCCACGTTAAACTGTAGGTCCAGTCCAGATAAACCCATACTTGGCAAAAGATAACTTTAAAATATATTTTAAAAAATATTTTAATATAATAATATAAAATTTAATAAAATATTATCATTAATAAAACTGTTTCATTCTAACCCTCTGACATGGTCTGCTTGAGATAAAGAGAGAAGTTTATATTATAAATGTTGCGCATGTGTTAAAATAGAATAAAATCAGCAATATTGTCAATAAATTAAAAAAAAATTAAATTGTGAAGTAAAATAAACGTTCTTGTTTTTAATCATAACTTAAATACTAAGCTTTAACTTAAAAAATATGAATTTATTATGGATGCAAGCAGTTTTATTTTATATAAAGTTACTACTCATTGTCGGATGAATATTCTATCTTTAGAAACTCAATTTTTATTGTATCATCATATTATGTGATGTGCTGCTAGTAATTTGGCATCGGACACTACAAGAGCGTACTATTCCGAAGAAGAAATTTCCATGAAAAATTTCACATATATGCAAAACATTGTTCTGATAAAAATTCCTTTAGTTATTTCTTTGAATGCTGAAGTTACTGTTATCTATACTGATCTCCCATGATGCCATATTCTGCTATATTTTATGCCTGCGGTGTCAAGTCCAACTTCCTTAATTTTTTTAACTGCTCACCAGAACTTCTTTCAGTTAAATCAGCCTTAATGTATTTTTTATAAGTAATCGGTGAGCTTCAACTGTAGATTTCTTCAAATTACTTTTCATTGAATTAAATGTTGTCGTAAAAAACGCTTTATTCGGCGAAAAGCTTTTTCGCGAGAAAAAAATACATGATGGTTATACATCACATTCCAAGGTTGTCACTAGCGTCTTCTTTTGTCGAAAGGCTTAATTTGCTCCAAATTTTATTTATGCAAATAATTCTTGTTTATAATTTTATCACCAGAGTTTATATTTATATACCACATTGAATTAGGGTAATATAAAATGTATGAATTATCTAATGTTAGATAATTCATATATATGGTTTCATAATAATGGTTTAGCTTTATTTGAATTGAAGCTACTGAAAAAACATGAGCTTTGTACTCTATAGCTAATAATTCTACATCCATTTGTTTAACAATTGCTTTTTTTTATTTAACTTTAATTTGATCCAAACCAGTACTAAACTATTATTGTTTTTTTAAAATGGCAGTACTAGTATATAATATATGAATGGCTGTTTTAAGTATATTTTATAAATATATTGTTATTAGGGTCGATAGTTATTTATTGCTACAGCTATTTGACTTTAATACAAATTTTATTCATATATAATGCAATTTTTGTTTATTACTTTCAATATTTAATCATATTATTTAAGAACGTTTTAATTAGTGAGACATTTTTATGAGATATTTTTTACTAATTTATATGTGGCATATTTGATTTACAGAATATATTTTAATTATATTTCAGAATTTTTAATTATCCATATACATTAGTATAGAAACAAATACAAACATTTTATATTGAAATTATTCTTATTATCAGTCTGCTTACCTTCAAAAAACAAGATATTTAGATCAGTTTTCCAAGATCGGTTTTAGTTACACGAACCACACGGCCACTATCACCGTCTAAGCGACAATCAAATTCACTTTCTTTTCGTTCTCATCAGATGAAAAAAATTATACAACCATTACGGATCGCGGAGATAAAATATTAGTACCGACGCTAAATAAGTACCTTCACTTTCTTTTGAGGAAGCGGGTACTATTCGATGCATTTACTTCTTGGCCGGCAGTTGCGGCTTCAGTGGATAAGCGCGAAATACTAAATGGTAGAACGGTAAGCGACTCTCTCTTCTAATACAAAACTTCGACGGCTAGTCGAAGACGTACTGACGGTTGTTCGGCGTAGATGTTACGGTGTCTTGTTTATTAATGAAAGAATTGCCATTCATTATTTAGTCACAAATATTGGATATTGGATATTGGATGAAGCCTTTATTGTTTTTTTTTCTTCGTGAAAATACAGTTTGACTTAAATATCAATATAACAATTAAATTACACTATTTCTAAAATATTTTTTTGGTCGCACAACATGTATTGTTATGAAGAAAAATTAATATTTTCTGACTGACTGGTATCCTATTAATGTATGCTATTTATTAATGGTTGTGATTGATTTTAGTAAGCGATATAAAACAATGAGGCCCAACACACGCTTCTGATTTGTCCCAATATAGAAAATTACATCGGCAGCCTGAATGTTTCTTTATTATTTCAAATTTATTGGTAAACTGAGCTTGACATAAGACCTTTTTCAATATCAATTTTTCATATCAATTTCAAATTTTCAAAATCGCGGCTTTTATTATGTTTTATTTTTTATTATATATTATATTCTCCCTTTAACTGACTAAGGTTTGAACGTAGTCTAGAAGAACTCTTTCATACGAGCCTTGAACTTCAGTCTTCAAAATTAAGCCTACCGATTGAGTAATTCTGCAGATCCTAGAATGTATCTAGCCTGACTTTACCAATCTTAGTTTAACTAAATAACTGTAAAGTTCCAGCACTAAGCTGTAGCAGAAAACACTGCCACAGTGAAATGATCAGATATGGATGTACACGAAGTGGAATGTCTTTAAAAAGTCAAACGACGAAAGTTCGCTGATGTAGGCTGATGAAAAAGTCTATTTTATTTGTCATTAAAAGTTTTTTAGAAGTAAGGGTGGATCTACTGGTGTCCAGATTGAAACAGCATTTACTTTATTTTTATTAAGCATTTACTTTAATTTATTATTTATTCTATTTCAACATTTTGCGATCGATATTTAACAATGTTTATTAAATTATTGTTAAATTCGGTCTTTAGATCACTTATCAGGTTTTCCTATTTAAGAAAGACTTGTCAACATTTATTGACCAACCGTTCCATCAACCAGTACCTTAGTGGTAGATTATCTGGTAGGATATATGATATTATATTAAAATCAGATAGAGTTAATCTTACAGGCATCGCCTGTTCGAAAGCAACTCTATCTAAAATGTTTCATATGGCCGATCTTAGCGTGTTCAAAAGAACAAATTGAAATTGAAGATCTTATAAATTTCATAACAGAAGATCAAAGTTCAATTAAGTAGAAACTGCGATATATAGTGTCCCAACGTAAATAGAGAATAAATTATAAATATCCTTCAGTGTGCCAAATCTTAATTGAAACCACAAAAACAAGGGAATACGCCTATCTTTCTGCAGTATTATGAACAACGAGATTATTCTCATTCCAGCCTAGAAAGGAAGCGTAAGCTTGCTCTGGAAAAACTTTCGTGTAAAAATGATAGACCTCCAACTGGTAGCACTTATAATTTTTTGAAAGAGACACCAAACTTGAGAATCACGAATATCACTATCATTCTCTTAACAGAATCTGGTCTTGGACAAAGAGTTAAAATATTATGAAAACCCTCTCCACAAAACATATACATTTTAGTGACTGGACTTCAGCGTGTACACGTGTACAGCTTAACTTGGACTCTAAACCACGATCTCTGGAATCAAGCCTACGGATGAGATGGTTGTTATTATTTAATTTTAAATAAATAAATATAAAATACATATATGCGCTTGCGGATTTCAAACCCTGTCTTATCGAAGAAGTAGACCGTCCTATGACCATAAACAGTTATCTTCAGTTATTTACTTCATTTTCTAATGCCTAGAAATAGAAGGAATAAACACTTGACATATACACAATATCTTATCATTAGTTAGGTGTTAATCTACCACTTTCTTTAAAAACTTTCTCGTGGAATAGGCCCATAGTGTGTTTTGATTAGTTTCCAACGGAATATTGTCCGGTTTGAGTACTAAAACAATGGAAATCTATACTTCACTCTCTGCACCAAAACTGCCCTTAGTGAAGAAGTTTCATGATATTTTGATACTCCTTAAACGAAGAATGAAACTTTTTGAAAGTGTCTGTTGGGAGATCTTGAAATATGGCAGTTTTTGGCAGCGCCTACTAGTTACAGTACCAAAGAACTTCATCACTAAGGATATTAAAATATTCATTTGCAGTAATCTGGTCAATGATGTGCCCAAATCATAACAGAACTTTCCCTATGCTTAACTGCAAGAAGCAAGAGGTTTAGATCTTAGGCTTGTTTTGAGGTTCTTATAAGAGTTATATATAGACATGGCAGTTTATAGAAAAAAATGTAAACGGCGATTCATCGAACCATACCACATTCTACCAATCATCAAGTGTCCAGGTCTTATGGTCGTCACACCCCTTCATTGGCAACTTAATTGGAGCTTCCGCTATGACATCCCTTCCATTAATGTTATTTTTGTGGACCTCCCACCGTACTGTTTTTGTCGAAACAGTATTACTTAAGTGAATATTGAGTTCTGCTCCCACTTTTGCCGCGGTAGTTTTATGTTTTCTAACTACGCTCATTTTTAATGTTATATGGGTTAACTTTGGATTTACAGAACTCATCTGTGTTCGTCACAGACGCTCTCGCTAAACCCAGCACCAACTATTTGTCCTCTTTTGACGTCAGAGATCACATATAGATACGGTCGATTATTTTAACCGTCATAGAACAAAGCATATAATACACTAAAATATGTTATAATCTAGAGCATTTTTCATGTAATCTTAACAATACATACGCATCACATTATTGACACGGAACCAGTGTTGCCAACATGCAACAAAACGTATGATATTGGTTGGGGTCCATAATATTTTTTCTATCCCCTATAACAGTGTACTCTTATTTTTATTATTTTTTTGAGGCTAATTTGATTATTAGAGACACATCTTGGTATTTGTTATAACTATTAACAAATACTGCACAAAATTTGGCAACTATGTTCTTAAAAACAAAATGTGTAAAAGAGTGTAATGTCTTAGTCATAACTTTCCAACGCTAATTATTTAATATGAATAGGAATTTAATATACAAATTTAAATAAGATGGAATATATCAAAATTTCAATATTCGGTTAATTTGAAATCTTTTAAATATATTTTTTATATTAGTAGTTGTAAAATACTAAATATATATCTAACTAAATAACTAAACAAATATTTTTACTAAATAAATTAAATTATATTATTCTTAATTAAAAAACAAAATTTACTTCCGCTCCCTTTTCAATATAAGTTAAATAGTTATGCTTATATTAATTGATGCACTTTCTCCTCTACCATAATTTACAAGAAAATTTTATTAGCTAGCTGACACAAGCCAGTAGTCAAAATATAATTAAATTAAATGTTGTTACTGAAATAAAATTAACAAGCGTGTATCACTCGAAAGAGATTCGCCTAGCTCTTTTTATTTGTCGGTATAGCCTATGAATCAATTAATTAAATGAAATTAGTTGTTTTGAAAATGAAAAAAGCACTGAAATAAATTAAAATCCAAAAATGTACATATACTGTATGGATATTACACATATAAAGAAAAACGATTCGTAAGAATTAGTGACAAGGACATTTTATCAAACTACCTAGTCGAAACACCAAACATATATTCTGGATGTCAATATAACAAGTTAAATGTGTATATAACTACTGGTAAGTTATAATATGTATTATAACATTAATAACATATATTACAATATAAAATACATTGGCAGGTTCAATATCTAATAAATAAGTATACAAATTGGAAATGATTTAATACAAACGTAGAAGAAAGTATTAACCCACAAACAACTGAATAACTGGATACGGAAGTAGAATTGTTGAAAATTAATTCACAAAAGGCAGCGTTGAATAGAATTCCGATCGAAAAAACAAAACATTAAGACTAACATACTGCACCAAAAGAAAAGCTGTTGAATAAGCTGTTAAATATTTTCAGAATTTCTAAGAAGCTTACTAATATATATAGACATCACACATAGAGATTGATTATTTCTTTTAAAAAGCGGTTAAGAAATTGTCTAAAAAAACAATAAAATCACGTATTTATAAAGAAAACAAAGTTTTTGCAAAAAATATAATTACAAGGAAAAAATTGCTGTTAAGCACTAAGTTCTAAAAACTTTCCAAACGCATTCCATTAACTGATATGAAACTCTAGCAGTTCAAAATAGATTAGAAGCATAAACCTCACTCCAAAGAAAATTTCTAATGAGATTTAGACAAATTTGAGTATAAAAAAGTGGGCAATCTCTCACTACCTACTAAATGTACATAAATATCTACCAAGTAATAATATTAAGGTAATTACCAATAAATAATAAATAGTCTTCAGTAATACTATCGATTGATCTAAAAAATGAATGAAAAATTGAATAAATATGTAGAATTCATTTACCAAAATATATAACAAATGACTTGCCTGGACACTGTGTCACACTGGATGCCACACTCATCCAAAAATGTACTCTCAACTGAACTCGAAAGAACATGTTAAAAATAAATGAGCATAACCTTTTATCTTTATCTTCACTCAGATAAAGATAAATTGTAAGTATAGTGTGGTGTGCACTAATATATACACCAGCGAGTACACCCATCAAATGCTATTAAAATTTGGGTTTGATCAAAACTTTTTTGAATATAAACATAAAATTAAGAGATAGTGGAAATAGAAATTAGTTGTAATATATGCGCCATATGCTTTTTATATAATTAAGAAATATTATCTGACCGCTAATATCCACTGCTTAACATGGTTTGGTTCGCCAATGGGTTTCTTCTGTCATCCACTGGCTAAACATTATTCTTTTTAACAGCTATTGGAGTCAGTAAAATTTTGCAAAGTGCAACGCCAAGATCCTTGCCTATAATAAACTTTCTCATAACGTCTTTGTGTTAGGGACGTTCATTTTCACTCCTTTAATAGAGCATATAATTCCTATTTCATTAAATATTTCTTTTTAACTAATTAAGAAAGTAAATGCAGTTTGCCCTTTATATTTACTACTTTTTAAAACGAGCTGTAAGGGTTTTCTGTGTTCTTTTTGAAAGTGGCGACTTGAACTAAGATACAAACAATACTGCTGATTTGTAACAGGTCAATTGAAAAGTTCCCGGCCTGACTCACCTTAGTAAACCCTAACCTTCAAAAGATGCGTGTATAAATTTGACAGCTGTCGGATCATTAGTTTGTGAATTATTGCATTTTGAGTGAAACAACTTTTGTTATTGTGAAAAAAAAAATGGATAAAAAGGAATTTTGCATGCTGACAAAATATTGCTTCTTGAAGGGAAAACATACAGTTGAAGTAAAAACTTGGCTTGATGTCGAATTTCCGGGCACCGCACCAGGAAAATCAACCATCAAGGGGATTGTTATGCTAAGTTTAGACGTGATGAAATGAGCACCGAATAGGGTAAACGCAGTGGACGCTTAAAAGAGGTTGTAAATTGACACTGAATGAAATAACAGACACTCTAACACACTCTCAACATATATCAACTGAACGTGTACATCACATCATTCACGAATATTTGTCTCACTTTTGACCGAAAACAACGACGAGTTGATGATTCGGAGTAGTGTTTGAAGATGATCAAGCGTAATAAACCCGAGTTTTTGCGTCGATATGTGATAATGGATGAAACATCACTCCACCATTTCACTCCGAAGTTCAATCGACAGCCATTTAAGTGGACTGCACACGATGAACCCGCTCCAAAGTATGGGTCAACAGTCAACTTGCAAGGTTATGACGTCTGTATTTTGGTATGCGCATGGAATAATATTCCTTGACTACCTTGAAAAAGAAAGGACCGTCAACAGCGATTATTACATAGCGTTATTGGACCGTTTGAAGGACGCATTTGAAGAAAAAGAAAGTGCTGCTTCACCAAGACAATGCATCGCGTCACAAGTCAGTGAAAACGATGGAAAAAATCTATGAATTCTGCTTTGAATTGCTTCCTCATCCACCGTATTCTCCAAATCTGGCCTCCAGCGACTATTTCCTCAGATCTCAAAAGAATGCTCGCTGAGAAGAAATTTTCGTCGAATGAAGAGATGATCGCTGAAACTGAGGCCTATTTTGAAGCAAAGGACAAATCGTACTACAAAAATGGTATCCAAAAGTTGGAGGGTCGCTGTAATCAGTATATCGCCCTTGAAGGGAATTATGTTGAATAAAAAAAACTAATTTTGCAAAAAAAATATTTTACTATGGTAGGCCGGGGACTTTTCAATTGACGGAAATATATAATTGAAAAAGGTATTACCAGTCTCACGACTCAACATATACGTAATTTTATGCTTATAAGCACTAAATATTTTTAATATGAAAATATTTTAAATTTAAACATAATGGAAATGCCTCATGAAAATTAGTTTTATAATCAAATTAATGTTACGAATCTGATTAACCAATGGACAATAATAAGTTGGATATGTAGGAGGAAATATTACGTTAACAATAATACATTTGAGATCTATTACAGATACTGATTTCGCCATCATCTAATATTAGAACAATTCGTGAAAAAAACTGCTTGCTAATCTAGATTGTATGAGCAGATGTTTCAACGCCAACAGCCACTTACATAAAAAAAACATGTTTTACAGGTGATAGGTCGCAGCATGGTGCAATTTTAACATTTTGATCTTCAAAGCAATTTCGAGCAAACCATCTTTGGGCCATTGACTGACTGATCATCACCGAAGATATCATCGAAATGTTTATAGCACACATTACATATATTCAGACCGTAAATTTTAGATAAAGTAATAATCAATTTCCATATATTTTATAATCTTTGAAACATACTACTTAAGGTTTAATGGTTTTTATTTTGTAATAGTACATGTTGTCAAAGACATTGTCATTCGAGATAACAATAAAAGCACGTTTCCTTGACCCAATATGATTCACATTATGGTTTTTTACCATTGCTTCTTCTTGATTTCTGATAATAATTTTTAGACGACAAGCATCTAAATTAGTATATTTATCTTTACATCTAATCAAAACAGCAATGGCATTTAATCAAGGTGAATGACATATCGTGGGTGTACATGGGTTTTGCTATAATGTCAGGACATCGGATATAAATTTTATTAAATAATTTAAATTTTTGATAAAAAAAAAAATAAAGGAAGTGTAGGTGGATTTTCTAAGCCGATAATGTAAAACGAATCCATGTTGCCACAAACAGGCCAATGTCAGAAGTTATTGTGCTAGTAACCTTGGCTTATTTTAATCAAACGTTAAACTGATGCATAATCTCAATGTCAGAATTTTTTAATACGTAAAATCGAGTTTAGATATAAAACATATCAAAACTATTATGTTATTAAAATTAAATGCCTTAAAATTTTATAGATTTCATTAACAGCATTTCTGAAAAAGTTATGTAAGAAAATCAATAATTTTGTCATTGTTGGCAAAATGAAAGATAAAGCGGAGGGTTATTTACATTTATCTTATTTATTCATTTATTTACTATTTATTTACTACATTACATTATTTTTTTAGTCTGAAATGAGTCACAGTTTAAATAATTGTATCTTTGCTATCATATCAAAAAGATGATACTATGAATGCATTGCATAACTGGATTCAATATTTCTGACGCTTTCAACAATATACCAACTATTGAAATACTGAAAAAGAGTCGACTTGGTTGATGCAGTGGTCAAGACAGGACGGTCTTCCTACTATTGTGATGGTCGCGGATTCGAATTTTCTGAGATATGGTCGTAAATGTTTGTGATTAATTATAATTGTTTATTGGTGCAATATCCATTTTCTATAATGTAATAAATATAATATGAAGAAACTTTATAAAATATGATAAACATATTTAATTTAAAAAAAAATTGAATGAAAAAAATATAAAATAAATCGATATGTAAGATAATTATATTTGTTATTATGTTTGTTTATCAATATATAAACATTATAATAACAAACTCAAGCTATACTTGTATAAAATATTCGAAAAACTAATTTTGGTAATAGTGGCAATAACAATTTAGTAAATAGTAAGCAAATGAGTAAATGGTTTGTAAATATTGTCACAAAAAAGCTTTTGTAACAATTGTAATGTCAAGAGACGTATGAAGGAATTCCATCTAGGTACGTATCCATTTAATTTTTAGTTTAATTTTGAAATTTGATTCAATCCTATACCAAATTCACTACATTTTAGGTATAATTGGCCATGCGAAAGTAAATGTTGAGATCAAAATAACACGACGTCCTTTATGTGAGATACTTCTATACTTCTTCCAAGTCTGTTAAAAATACCGGATCCCTTCTTTCAGTTTCGATTATCGCTACTACATCTAAGTTAAATAACTCATCAGTCCTCGTATCGTCAACATTTTTTAGTTTTAGGATCATTATTTTCAATATTCAGATATTTTGTAATAACAATGACTTTCATCAAGATTTATATATATAATTTATAATTATAAACCAAACCATTATTATTTATTATTAGGTTTTAATATTAGGTTAAACTTAAAAATGTTAAAAAATCATATTTAAAAATTATTTAAAAAATATTATATATAATATAACAAATAATTAATCATTACATTCATATTTTATACGATTACTTATATCATTTCCCATAATATTGCAAGATTTAATTATTTCTTTATATCAATATATATTACAACATTATTAAACTATAATTAAATAGATAAAACTTCATTTATCGTAATTTAAGCCTTTAAATTATCGATTGCAAAAACAATGAGATATTTATAGTTTAGTAATCGCTTTTTCTGCTTCTTAAAACTAAACTAATTCCAAAAATTAGCTTTCTCCATTGACTTCTGCGTAAAGAGAACAATATATTTACCTTTTAAATCATATTTACTGAAAATCTATTCGAAACTTCCAAAAATAATAATCTGTGCCATATGGAGTAATAAGTTTTGTAATAACATATATCTATAATTTTTCAAGTATTGTGTCGTCCGATAAACTGATAGTTCGAATTGCGTAAGTGTCACTTGAAAATTATATATTCAGCACAGCTAATAATTGTTCCATTTTTCGTTTGCCTATTATATTTCGACATTTCCTGTCAAAATTTGTTAGAAAGGAACCTACAAAGAGTAAAAGAAGGACACAAAAAGTATTAAATAACACTTTTTTCGTGTACTATGTTAGGACTTGTAGGAATTATTGCAGATTATTCATTAAGCTTTGTTGGTCGATAATGAGGATAGATTTGCCGTTGGATTTTTCAAAAAAAAAAAAACAAAATGTTATCTTTTGTGTTGGAAAATTCTTGTTGTTTTTTGAAATTGTAAACATTAAAATACGCTCAACAAACGCTTAATATACTCTCTGTAGAAAGATTGGTAAATTAATTAAGCATGATGGTTTAAACATAAGAGCTAAAAACGATTAATGTCCTTCATGCAAAAACTGCATCAGCAACAAAAGAACTATCTCAAAACCCATGTGATGATTTGAGGTTTGCAGTTTTAAAGATCAGAAAGCTGTGTGCAGAACAACGTTAACAATAATTTGTTAAATAAAACATTTAAAGCACTTAGAACAAGGTAAACATTATTCCGCACATTATTTTATTTGTGAAAGATGAGGTTTCCAGATCTACGTCAATTCTGAATTCAAACAAGACGCTAAAAGGGTATTATATATGGAACAGATAAAACAATGCACCTAGGTGATTGTCCTAACTTATCAAACATATACAAATGTTCATAAAAAGATAACTAGTTCACAGCTATAGCTAAAATTTGGAACATCCATTTTATTTTTCACTCAATTTATGTGCTATACATTTGCTCACAGATGACAACAATATTCTGGTATTCACTTCAAGCTGCTAACAATATATTAGCTGTATTTCAACAAGCAGCACATGGGCTGAAAAGTCTCGGGCGTAACACATAGTTTATTACATTCACAGCTTCTTCAGTTAGTATTAACCTTCAAAAGAAAGCTGTTAAAATTTCATGATATTCTACTCATAAGTTTGTGAGTTATTGTGCTAGGAGTGAAACTACTTTTGTTATTTTTAAAACAATCGTTCAAAAACAATTTCGTGTTTTAATTTTGCACTAGTTCGGTTCCAACCTTCGTGGGGTGAAGACGTATTTTCAATACGCTCCAAGCTCTAGAAAGATACCTTTCTTTAAAAAAACCCAGTATTTTATTACGGTTATTTAATTGAGTGTTAAAAACGCATAACAGATGCGGCTATCCGTCTCTGAGCGGACCTAAAGTGTAGTGAATACGTGTTTACGTGACCAGACAAAAATACTGCATCTCATTTTTACTAGTGTTTTAAAATTATTTTTTCTTATTTTACAATAGTCCTTTTGAAATTCATTTATAGTATTTTTGGTCAAAAACTAGCTCAAAAATTATTACGTAAGTGAAAAATAAAGTGCGTGAAATAAACAATGTATTTATTTTATTTTTTTATCCTCCGAAAGTAAATAAAATAAAATATTAAACATCTAAAAATGGTAAACCACAGCGATTCAACCAAATCATCTACACACTTTGATATAAGATTAGAACAATCGGCAATAACGCAAACTCCACAATCAGAATGGACTACAATCATTAACAAAAAACGATTGAGAAGCCCAGAAGAAGAAATCGCGAGGAAACAAACAAGAATCACTGACTATTGGTTACAGAAACCAACAGAGACAAAAAACAGCTTTAGCAACCTGTCGGAAGAAATTGAAGAGAATATACAACCAAGCCCTAAAGAAGTTGTTTCCAAACCACCACCAATAACAGTGGACAGTTTGCTTGTCCAGTATCATTCTGAAAAAAAATATAGGATTTTCTTCTCTTAGTATTAGAAAAATAACACATCAAATTACTTTCAAGCTACCTTAGGTACGTAGTTTTGTTCTATTTAGTTTTGACTCACTTAGATGATGGTGATATTACTATTATTCCTCACAATTCGAAATAATAAAATGTGTATTGATGCTAGGCTTATTGCTTAAAGTTTTTTGAGAATATGCTTAGATGATTAATCTTTCATAGCTTGTGAAATACAATGAAGAACCAGAATGAAACACCGTCGTCAATAACCTAAAAAAGTTTGCCAAAGTTTTGCCCTAATATATTCAAAAGTTCCGCAAGGTAGTGTACTGGGTCCAATACTGTATTCTCTGTATACGACCGATCTGTCCACCACAAAAATAACTACTGTGGCAACATACGCAAACGACACAGCAATCTTAGCTTCCCATGAAGATCCAGTTACAGCTCAATAAACCTACAAATCCACCTGGAGCAAATACAATTATGGTTGAAGATATGGTGCATTAAAGCCAATAAAACAAAATCCACCCATGTAACGTTTACCCTGCGTAGAAGACCATGTCCACCAGTGAATATAAATCATCGTCAACTCCTCTAAGCAGAGCATGTTAAATATCTTGGTTTGCACTTAGATCGACGCCTAACCTGGAAGAAGCACACTTTCTAAACGAAAACAACTTGGACTTAAATTATATTAAATGTATTGGCTCATCGGGCGCAAATCGAAGTTATCATTAGATAACAATGTATTGCTGTATTAGTCGAATTGGAATGAGTTAGAATCCAACTATAGAGTACCGCTAGCAAATCAAATATATATCCATCACTCAACGGTTCCAAAATAAAGTGTTGCGTGCCATTGTTGATGCTCCGTACTATATTTCAAATAACGTGATACAACGTGATATTCCTCTTGAACCTATAACGAGTGTAATTCAACGTGTTTTTGTGAAGTACTTCGAAAGAGTGTCAGAGCATCCCAACATACTCGCTAACCAGCTAAATATGCGACGTGATAGTGAAATGCGTAGACTAAAGCGATTAACAGCACCTGATCTGATTACTGGACATATATAGACTCTGGAATAAGCTTTAGAATAGGAGAGTATATATATATATATATATATATATATATATATATATATATATATATATAATATCTGGTTATATATATGGTATCTAATATATATATATATATATATATATATATATATATATATATATATATATATATATATATATATATATATATATATATATATATATATATATATATATATATTATATAGAAATACTAAAAAAATAAGATATATGTTGCCTATAGGGCAGATTGTGGAATCACAAAGAGTAAAAAAAAGGTTTTGCCTTAGTATATGAAAAAAGGTTACTAAATCACAATCACCAGAGAAGCAATGTAGCTACGGGGTTACATACAAGAAATCAGAAGATTTAAGGCAACCAAACCGCTTGAATCTGTATATTATAAAAATGTATAACCTTAACTTTAGCTTAAGTAGCCCAACATACTGATGTATTTATCCCACACTCATCCTGATTGTATATTGATGTAAGTTCAACAGAACGATCGTTGTCTAGTTGCTAAATTGTCAGCTTGGCTAGCCATAGTGGTTTAGACGATAAGACCAGACGATAAGATGAAGAACCAGAATGAGACACCGTCGTCAATAACCTAAAAAAGATTGCCAAAGTTTTGCCTTAATATATTCAGGAGTTGTAGGACATGGATGTAACTTAGGTTTATAAATGCAAATATCTGTAACGTGGCTGGGTAACACCAGGGGATCTTCTGGGATGTAAAAAGACACCTTAAAATATAATTAATAATAATATCCTATATCGAAAGCCTAAATAACAGCTATTTGTATGTAATATAATTCAATACAATATAATATTTATAATTATAATTATTCGCTTTTAATTATAGTGTACTATAATTTAATTATGCATTAACCCAAATTTTAAACAATATCTTCCAAAACCAAACAGGAACAGCAACAACTTATTCTAATTAAGAAGTACATACTGATGTATTTATCCCACATTCATCCTGATTGTACATTGATGTAAGTACAACAGAACGATCGTTGTCTAGTTGCTAAATTGTCAGCTTGGCTAGCCATAGTGGTTTAGACGATAAGATGAAGAACCAGAATGAGACACCGTCGTCAATAACCTAAAAAAGATTGCCAAAGTTTTGCCTTAATATATTCAGGAGTTGTAGGACATGGATGTAACTTAGGTTTATAAATGCAAATATCTGTAACGTGGCTGGGTAACACCAGGGGATCTTCTGGGATGTAAAAAAGACACCTTAAAATATAATTAATAATAATATCCTATATCGAAAGCCTAAATAACATCTATTTGTATGTAATATAATTCAATACAATATAATATTTATAATTATAATTATTCGCTTTTAATTATAGTGTACTATAATTTAATTATGCATTAACCCATATTTTAAACAATTTCTTCCAAAACCAAACAGGAACAGCAAGTTGCTTATCTAATAAGGCGTTGAATTTGATTTGATGTACTTTGTAAGTAAAAAAAAACCCAAGACATGTTTGAGCATACTAACAATTTAATGACGCCCAAAAATACCATGAAATATATGAACATTGTAATAAATTTAAATACAAATCCAAGAATCTTTTAAACATTTTAACGCTGACATACAACATACTATAAATTTATACATAATAACTACAAACACTAAAGAAGAATACATATTAGATTTGTTAGACAAGAATAGGAAGGAAAACATAATCTATGTTGTTAAGTCCTAAGTTCAAAGAAATGTATAGCTGTGAAATTCGGTATATTGCTCTTTTTCATAACTGAATTATCAGCCAGTATGTCCTGTTTTTTATTTCGTTATCAGCATTTTACTTATACATTTTCACAGCCTTTCTTTGCTATAAGGTAATGTGGAATATAAATAAACACTACTTTCAATGCATTAATTTGAGCTTCAGAACAATTACGACCGGTTACCATTTTGGAGATTTCACGAACAAAATTACTTCTAGATACCAAACTAGTGTACCATCCAGCTATTTGAAACCCGAAATTTCAATCAAATGTTAGCCATATTGCCTAATGAGATGACTAAAGCCTTAAGTATCATCATCAATAATACATGGTCACATATCGCACATCTTTGAATTGTACTCTGTATAATATATTATTTATTCAATGATTTCCACGATATAAGTCCATACCAGTTAAGTTTTCATTATAACAAAAAATATCTATACAAAATGGAGTATTATTAGATCAACCTACTTCTACCTTTTATATCGTTTAGGGGAATTTATAGATATTCTACGTGACATCCCTACTGTCACATCAGACGCTTATTGTCTACTAGCACTCTGCAGACTGACGACATTAATAGCCACAATAATAATTGCACACCCTTTAATATTGCATTTTTGTTATATCGTTAAAACAATATCAAAATTTAACAATTGATATTACCTAATAACAATTTAAACAAATATATGAAATAAATAAACAACAGCTCCAAAAAATAAATATTGTTTGTCAATAACTAATTGACTGACTAAATAGAGCTTAGGATGATAAAAAATTAACTAATCAAAATCAAGTTAAACCATGAATCCACGTATTAGCCAAAACTCGAAAATAAAGTTAAATTTTATTATTCTTTTAGTTATATTTTAATGTATTTTTTACCAATTAGAATCTTATCTGAAGAAAGAAAATTATCTGAATTGAACTATGTATATATCAACATATATATATATACATATATATATATATATATATATATATATATATATATATATATATATATATATATATAAGTTTATGTACTTCACTAAACTTGCTCATATTTCAATAACACATTACGGCTAGACCATATGTATAGAAACAAAGAAACCGCAAATTACAATATAGATGAATGATGAGATCTATCGAATATTTTCATGTATTAGATAATTACGAGATGCACAAATTGAAATTATTTCAAATGAAATAGCAATCTTATTTATTAATCCATATATAAGTATAAACCAAGGAAGGGCGGTTAAATTTTTGAGAATTTCTCATAATAGCAAACCAAAAATAACACTCCTAATTTCATCATATATTTAGATCGTCGATGCCCCATATTACGTCTCCAACAAACTAATTCAGCACGATATTCCCTTAGAACTCATAACGTTTGTGATTCGAAGTATTAGTGCAAAGTTCTCCGAAAGACTGTTAGGGCACCCCAGTGCACTCGCCAAACAGTTAAATGTGCACGATGACAGTGCGTAGGTTCAAACGCAAACTACAATACTAACTGATTAATAGACACATAATGTGAGATATATTAATCTCTAGAATAAGTTAGAATAGTATCTAGAATAATATTTAGATTATAAATGTGTACAGCAGATCACTTACTGTAGTGATCGTCTACATCTCAAGATAGTTTATTGTATAACGGAAATCATATAATAATACTTATTGCACACGGGCAGATTGTTGACATTCTAAGATATTAATATTTATATTAGATTAAATTTGCAAATTATTTAGTTAAATCTAGCAACATCAAACTGTTCAATTATTTGAATACGAATATTCCCATCACTAATACAGATATTATTACGAAACAACAATTAGAATGATTCACATCCACATCGTTAAAAAAACAGGATACAAAAATTATCATATATATAAGCTAAAAATAAGACAACAAAAAGCCTTATCTTCAATATTTCAGTTATGTGCTCATTTAATTTCACTGTTTTTAGTACTTTTATATACTTTCAATAACTTTAAATGTAAATTAGAAGCACATTTAATCATATTTTATTCAACATAAACTCTAACTTAAAAACATTTAAAATTAAGTACCAAAATATGTTTCTAAATATAACAATTATAATATAATTTACAAAATATAATTAATTTCAGTCAAAAAATATCGGCCAAAAATATCGATTTTTTCAAAAAATATGGATATATCGATATTTTTTGTGTATCCCTAGTTGACACTATAGAAATTGTATAAATCTGTTGATTAGTAAAATTAAAGTTCTCATCTCAGGTTTAATTTAGAAATTAAGAAAATCCACTGGTTAGGAATATTAGTCTCTGGTATAGTGTGATAATTGCAACATTTAACCAAATTCAGTCAAAAGTTAGAGAGATTGTTGTTTCCAAAAGATCAACAATAGTTACTGCTGAGATACAATTTAACGAGGCTGAGATATTGTCTATAGTAAAACGTTAGGCATCTATTGAGCTGTTCATGAAAAAAAGCCGATGATTATTGACAATAGAACAATTTAATTAAATGTTTAAGCCAAACGTAGAGTCATTTATCCAATTCCTATAATATAACATAAATAACTGAATGTCAATTAAAAAGTCCCCGGCCCACCATAGTAAAACACATTTTTTTGGCAAAATTAGATTTTTTTATTCAACATAATTCCCTTCAAGGGTGATACACTGATTATAGCGACCTTCCAACTTTTCTATACCAAAATTGAAGAAAAGGTCAAAATAGCCCTCAATTTCGCAGATAACCTCTTCATTCAACGAAAATTTCTTCCCAGCGAGCATTCTTTTGGGATCTGAGAATAGTAAATAGTTTCTGAGGGTCAGATCTGGAGAATACGGTGGATGAGGGCGCAATTCGAAGTCCAATTCATGGATTTTTGACACGGTGCATTGTCTTGGTAAAGCAGCACTTTCTATTTCTTCAAATGCGGCCGTTTTTCGGCGATTTCGTCTTCGGTCCAATAACGCTATGTAATAGTCACATTTGATGGTCTTTCCTCTTTCAAGATAGTCAATGAAAATTATTCCATGCGCATCCCAAAATACAGACGTCTTAACCTTGTCAGCTGACTGTCAGCGGGTTCATCGTGTGCAGTCCACATGACTGTCGATTGGACTTCATCCAATGTCACATATCGATGCAAAAACTCGGGTTAATTACGTTTGATCATCTTCAACATTGCTCCGAATCATCAACTCGTCGTTGTTTTTGGTCAAAAGTAAGCTCGCGTGGCATCCACTTTGCACAGAGCTTTATCATACAAATATTCGTGGATGATATGATATACACGTTCAGTTGATATCTTTAGAGTGTCTACTATTTCATGCAATTTCAATTTACGGTCATTCAAAATCATTTTGTGGATTTTTTTATATTTTCGTCCGTAACAACCTCTTTTGGACGTCCACTGCGTTCACCGTCTTCGATGTTCATTTCACCACGTCTAAACTTAGCATACCAATACTTGATGGTTGATTTTCCTGGGGCAGGGTCCTAAAACTCGACATCAAGGCAAGTTTTTGCTTCAACTGTATTTTTTTCCTTCAAAAACCAATAATTTATTAACACGCGAAATTCCTTTTTATCCTTTTTTTCAAAATGACAAAAGTTGCTTCATTCAAAATGTTATAATTCATAAACTAATGATCCGACAGCTGTCAAATTTATACACGCATCTTTTGAGAGTTAGGGCTAACTCAAAAACACATGGATTCTAGTAACGCCATCTATGTGTCAGACCGGGGACTTCTCATTGACCTGTTAACAATAATTTAAAAATATTTACCAAGTGTACAATGTTTCAATAACATTATATATAATAACGAACCCTATATACACAATCTGTTTTATTTAACTGAACCGGAATGTAACCGTTATAAAATGTTACATTCATCTGTATATATGTGTTAACATCCCAGTAAGATTAAATTCAAGATAATCAAATTGAATTTGGTAGGCAAATAAGCAGGATTTGTTTTGTCATGCCAACTTAAGTTTTTGCAATAACGGAACAAACATTTGAAATTATAATGATGTGATGATATGTAACTGAGTCATGATTAGGTAGATATAAAATTTAAACATTTATACACCTTGAGGTGTACCATTGTAATCAAAAAATAATAAGACATAAATATGGCAAAGTTGAATCAGTTCTTTCCAAGAGGGCTCCAAACTCTCAAAGAGCATTGTTAAAATTGTTGATGAAAAAAGATGTTGGAATTATGGACCGGTAATCCTTGGCTTTTATCATGAAAATACGCTTTCGGTATCAGTTTCTCGTAACTTTTTCGTGATATGTTAGCTTACTGTGTAAACGCAACGATAAAGATGATCCCGAGGGGTATGTGAACACGGAATGTTTCTCAGTTACGTTGGGCCTACTAGACCTTACAAAAATGGTGAATCGAAAACTGTTTCCAAAAATATAAGAACCAAGTCCAAAAGTTTGATTTAACCAGTACCATGCTGGAAAAAACCAAACACGAGATCTGTTCACACTCTGTTTGTGACAATCCAAACATCAGTTCAGGATGTCACTTAGAAGCTTGACTTTGTAAACCAAGGAATTGGGTGCTTGATGATTACCAGCATTATATTTTCGGATTAAACTTAAATATGTAGAACTGCTGCTTTTAGAGCGCAACGAAATCCAATGATGATCATAAGGCCTTACGAGCTGTGATGACAGCGCGAAAAATTATCGGAAGAAGTACAAAATTATATTTGGACGATATTATATTTTAAAAATAACACTAATACTATTTGGACAACCATATTTTTCTACAGACTGTTTACCTTCATTTAAATTAATTTAATGCAATAAGCGTAAAATTTAACATTGCCCTAAACATGTACCATTTGATTAAAATATAAACAAACTTTTGATATTTTGATAGCATTATTGAGATTTATATCAAAAAAAAGATCGCCCGCAACACCTTTCTATCCTGAACCCGAAGCGACATCAGCAAAAGACAATTTGATTCTAGTTGGTCATCTTGGAAAAAGAAAAAAAAAGTTGTGCAAGAGAACTGTGCAAGAACTTTGCATCTAGTGTTTCATTCGGGGATAGCACCATTACTGATTCCATCATACGCACAGTAAAACTTTATGGCCATAAATATTCTAACCACTAACCGATGACTTCTTGCGCTTAGTAATTTTCATCACGAATAACAATACACCACTTGATCTTTACTATCACATGTAGACGTATGGAAGCACTTGATTTATCAACTCCTAAGCCGTTCGCATATTCTTTGAGACCTTTTGCTTCCAAAATTCCCTGCAATTCATTTCTCCAAAATTGTCTTTGAATGATTATTCAAGTCATTCTTTGTTTTTGACGTCAAAACATTGAAATAATTGGGATTAGCATTACCATCAGTTTTTAAAATTGTAATGAGTTCCATAATTAATATGTAAGTCTAGTCTATAATACTGAATGGAAAACCGTTATTTTATGTAAAGAAATGCCAAAACATTCGAATTTAACAATTATATTGGATTATCTAACATTTGTTGATATACGATATTTATCACATTTTAGCAACAAATATCGCTGATTAAAATATATGCAATCACCTAATATTAGTATAAAGCCTCCAGATATAAAATTAACACGGCTGCTTAGTTAACGGGGAGTGACAAAAAATACATTATTATATGCAAGAAATATAACATTGCAATGAAAGAAAAAATTATAAACACTGACTGGAAAAAAACTATTTACACAATCATCTGGTTTTAAAATAGTTTTAGGATAATTGTTAGTTAAACGAAATTGTTTTAATCAATTATAACATTCCAAAGCTCTAAATAAAATATAAGTAGTATAATTTTTACACTTGCAATATACAGCTACTCGAAATAATTGCAAATCTAGTTAGAACTGTTTATAATGATATAATTTTGTAATAATTAAATTTTAGGAAAAAAAATACCACAAGGTAATAACAGGTACAGACCCTGTATTTAAAAAAAACATACGAAATCAAAATATAAAAAGTTACTTGAGTTGCATATTAAACAGCAACAGGAAAGAAAATACAAGCCGTTTCCTGTTAAACATGATGTTAAATTAAATTTTGAGATTTGTTGTTATGCGTTTTTTGATGATCGATGCTTTGAACCGTGCTCTTTTATGAAATCGATTTAGCAATGTTTTTATTAATTCCGGCAAATTATATTCAACCTGACTCGACTAATTATGATTTTAATCTGACTCAGGTGTTCGTAATTACAGCAAAATTTGTTACACCTAATAAAAACACTTTCTATTTTTTAGTATTTTGGTTGGTCGTTAAGTTGCCATTTTTAATTATAAAATTTTCTATAATTTTCTTTCATAATAAATTTAGCTAATTTAGCCTACACTCACTAGCTTTTTTTAAATGACTTAATTTAATGACGAATCTAATTTTCATTAAGATTCAACAATCAACAACTTATCAAAAACATAAGTATAAATTACTACACCACTGAACATTATAACAAAGTATTATAAGTAAGATTATTTTTAGAACTGTAACAACTTCAGAGTAAGAAATATAAGCACACATGATCTTTCTTTCCTTTTATGTTATAAACATATATATATATATATATATATATATATATATATATATATATATATATATATATATATAGAATAATAATGAACTGATACGTAACTGTATATTAAAACAGAGAATATATGAATATAATAATTTTGAAACGAACACAAATAGGTAATTTAATTTTTACAATTTAGAAACGTGTATTACATGAATGTATTTTTCAAAATTTAGGTCTACAAAGTAAATAATCAAATTAATGGACACAAAGTAAAAACAATAAAATGTCATATAGTAACATCTCTTAAAATGTTTACAAATTACACATACATTTACAAATTACACATTTACAAATTACAAATATATATAAATGAATCGTTCGTTAGTCTCGCTAAAACTCGATAACGGCTGGACCGATTTGGATAATTTTGGCCTTGAATTATTTGTAGAAGTCGAGGGAAGGTTTAAAAGGTGAATAAATATGAAAATGCTCGACATTAACATTCAACTTTGATGTCGAGAATCGAATCCGACAATCTACGTGCGCGATAACTTTCTTAACTTCGGTGATCCTTTGTGATAGTGACGTTTCAAATGATGTGCTCTTTTTTTGTTGATTTTTTGTGATAGTAACATTTTCCTGCTAAGTGCGCGAAAACTTTTCTCACTTTGATTAATTACAATTTATTTTACTGCTAAGTGCGCGTGAACTTTTCTCACTTTGATTAATTACAATTTACGATGCCGAGAAGAAGACGGCCTGACTTAGGTCGTCGCAGTCAATCAAATGTGCGAAGAGATACCTCGCGTGCTAATCGCACTGATGACCAGAGAGAGACAGATCAAGAAAATAGTCATATTGCTATGTCAGAATTGCGTTCTTTAGAGAGTGACAATGAGGTAGATAGGCTTAGAATGCAATGAGTCCGTGCACATCAAACACAACAACAACGAGCACGACATAATGAAACTGAACGATTCCGCAGACACAGTGCTCCTGTGATCCTGGAACGAGCTGCATTCCAATATGATGCGGCAATAGAATTTGTGCCGACAAATCGGTAATAATTGGGGAAATGACAATAATTTGTAAATATTGCAAGGCGTTAAAATACTGTAGTGAATCTACTGGATTATGTTGTGCTAGAGGCAAAGTAAAATTGCCACAATTGGTCCCACCACCAGATCATTTACGTTCTTTAATTTCTGGGATTAGAAATGATTCTAAGCACTTCTGAGACAACATTCAGAAATATAACAGCTGTTTCCAGATGACATCATTTGGCGCTACACATATTATACAGGATTATTTCATGCCCACTTTCCCACAGTTGACCCAAAATTGTATGCAGTAGTTAACAAACACATGATACATAGACCTTACGGAGTTTTCAACTATAATTCACCCTGTATGCTTGACGGCAAGTGTTCCAAGCGATACCCAAGAGACCTGATTGCTAAAACCATAACGGGAAATGATGCATACCCATTGTATCGTCGGCAATCAGGCCCATTGCGGACAATGGGCGATCGGTAGTTGTGAAGGTAAGAGGACAAAATGTTGATGTAGACAGTCGTTGGATCATGCCATACTCGCCAATATTATCCAAAGCTTTTGAGACTCACATCAATGTGGAATATTGTATCTCTGTGAAGTCGATAAAGTACATATGTAAATATGTTAACAGGTTTGGTAGCGATATGGCCGTCGCTGTAACCAATGCAAATGACGAAATATCACAGTACCAAATGGGTCAATATGGAAGTGGCAACGAAGCAATTTGGCGTATCTTTTCATTTGCGATCCATGAAAGACACCCTACAGTAGTCCATTGGGCAGTCCATTTAGAAAAGGTCAGGAGGAAAAAAGTCGAGGATTGGAGATTGTCGAGGATCTCGAGGAATGCGACCTTGTTTCCTTCAAGTCAGTGGACACCGTTATGAACCATGACGACGTAGTGAGCTATCCCACGGAGTTTTTAAATTCACTGGAATTGCCTGGATTACCACCTCACAATTTCAATTTAAAAATAGGATCAGTTGTCATCACGCTGCGTAATATTAATAAACCTCAACTGTGCAATGAAACAAAACTGGCTGTGAAAAAGATGATGAATAACATCATTGAGACAACAATCATAAAGGGAAAATACAAAGGAGAGGCTGTCTTGATCCCGCGTATACCGATGATTCCAACGGATTTACCATTCGATTTTAAACGTTTACAATTTCCAGTACGTCTGGCCTTTGCGATGCCCATAAATAAATCTCAAGTCCAGTCGTTGGAAGTTTGCGGAATCAACTTGGAGTTTCCCTGTTTCGCGCATAGACAATTATAAGCCGCTTGTTCGCGCTTCGGAAAACTGTCATCTTTGTTTATTTACGCACCACAAAACAAAACAAAAAATATAATTTATCAAAAAGCTTTAAATTGATTAACAAACTGTATCATAATTGTGTGTGTCTGTAAATAACTAATTGAAATTCTATAAATAGCCAGTATTTCAGGAAAACTCTGTTTTTTAAGTATGAAACATCATGTGTAATTAATCGAAAATAATAATAAAAATTAATTCATACCGAGCATATTTTTTATTAATTACGGATTATTAGGTTTTTTATTTATTGATGCAGTACGAAGTCTGCCGGGTCAGCTAGTAATTAATTATTTCTTCTATTTGTCCTATCTATGAAGTGTCTGTCTATGGAGATTATATAGTTGGATACATTTTAACTGCTGCATATTTTCATTACATAGTCTTTAACTTTTATCCATATTTCTCATCTAAAATATATATTGCGAAATCAATAAATGTACAAGATTAAAAGAATAATTTCTTTAGCTAAATTTTCAGATAAAATTGTGTCGTTCTTTGCATTTATTCCACTCTTCGATATCACTCTTGTAGTAAGTTCATCTTTAATTTGCCTTCTATGGTTTTCGGCTTTGTCTTATATCCCAAGCGGGAACTAGCAACTCACCAACAAATGAGGAACTAAAGTTCTATGAAGCTATTTTATAAAACTTAATATTCTGTACAATACTCATTTTAACTCTTGATGATCAAATAAACATATTTATTAACTACAATATTTGGTTAGTGCTTTGTTAAAAAATTCTACTACTAATGAAACCTGAAATGAATTAGAAGTTAATACCACTAAAATGTACAGAAAAATCTTAGTAACTTTTAGAATAACCTCTGGTACAATGATTTGCTATGTCTCCAGAACGTTATAAGTAGCTATCAGCCCTTAAGCAAGAATAATTGTTCTTAGCTGTTCTCTATTCAACATATTAAATCAAAAGCTGTTATTCTCTAATTTTCTTAACCCATCTAGAGATGGGATGCATATGTTTCTTTTCACACCTGTATGTACCTTCCGATAAAGCGGAGACATTAATTTATTCTCTCTAAAAATGTATTTTAATCATTTTTTATCAAAACTTGCCACTAGTAAACTCTTTAATAGTTCCGACAATACGAAAATAACCTAAGATAATACAAAATCTTAAATAATACTGCTTAAAATTAAATAACTTCCTGTAATAACGTTTCAACAAACACACTCACTTTACTTTTAATTATTATTTCAAATGTAAAATTTATGGACTTCTGATTCAAAATTATCAGCCAACATTTTGCGGTGCAACGTTGCCATATTTTGATTTTAAAATTTACGCGTCCGTAGTTATTTTACGTACAAGAGAAACAACGAATAATCGGCCGTATAGGAGTTGGATCTGTCAGAGCCTAAAATATTTGTTTATATATTATGTGTCACCGATCTGACGGTCATTGCTGGTTGCTTGATTTGGACGTATTTCGTTTTATTGGAGTTTATTTGTAGCGCATATTACACAAGAAATTTAGACCTAAAAATTCTTTCTCGATATAAGACAACCTGTCAAATTTCACGCCTCCAGGAACCCCCGTTTTCTTCAAAAAAGGGTACAAAATTTTCTCTAAACCGATTAATAAATAGAATGAAAGCTTCATAAATTTTGTGTCATTAACCTTCCAAGATTACTATAACATATATAACATTGTGTTTTATTAAATGATTCGATTCACTTAAAGCAATGTCTGGACCTGGCGATTAGAGATCCCTATAAATTTATCAAGTCGAAAGGTAGCTTTAAAATTCCATTTTCATCACTAAAATATGGTTATACTCGAATGGCATGTATTGATGAATTTATCACTGATTGATCGATTGATGTGGGATGTTTTTTGGCACGGTAAAGCTTGTCAACGAAATACCAGTCCTCCACATCGCCTAAGTTCTTTTTTTTAATTAATCTTCTAAAACGTCAACAATCTGCCCGTGGGCAATAAGTATTATTATGATTTGATTTATATAATATAACCATCCTAGATAACCATATAGAAGATCACTTCAGTAAGTGATCTCTTGTACAACTTATTATCTAAAGCTTATTCTATATACTATTCTAACTTATTTTAAAGTCTATCCTAACTTATTCTAAAAACTATTCTAGCTTATTCTAGAGATTATTAAATCTCACTCTATGTGTCTATTGATTAGTTGGCATAGTACACTGTCATCGTGCACCTTTAACTGTTTGGCGATGCATTTGGATAGTCTGAATAGTTTTTCAGAGTATTTCACACTAACACTCCGAATCATACTCGTTATGGGTTCTATGAGGATATCGCGGTGAATCAATTTGTTGGACACGTAATATGGGGCATAGACGATGACTCGCAACTTTATTCTGGAACCTCTCGAGGATATCTATGTTAGATTTGCTAGTAGTACCCCACAGTTTAATACCATAGGTCCAAATGGGCCTAAGTATTGACTTATACAGCAGCAAAACCTTGTTATCTAATGATAATTTAGATTTACGCCCTAAGTTATTTATATTACACGGTTTTCTTCCTTTATATAATCGGTTTTGCGAAAATTTGCCTCCCTTTTTTATAAAAATGGTTAAATGCAGCCTGTTATTCTCGGATTATTTCTTCGCCAGCTCTGAAGTTTCATTTGTTTCACACATACTTAAACAGTTGTTCGAAAGTTGATTAGAGAAATATTCCTCGGTAATGCTTCTCCAACTTTAACTGCCACAGTAGCGTAGGAAAAACGTGAAACCCTTGAATATGTATTTTTCCCATATTTTTCCCCACCTAATTTGATAATTTCTACTGTCATTTAGTTATCATCGATGGCTCGTCATCAGTAGATAATTTTAATAAAAATAAATTATTCAAGTTGTCGCTAATCTCTGCTGAGTCATGATTATAGATCTAATTTCAGAACTTCCTCCATTGCCCTAGATCTCCCCATATCTCATGCTTCAGAGTATGCTTGAATACGCTGTTTCCGACTACAAAGTTTTTTTAAAGAAGCAAATTACATTGTACATAAATCATTGTCATCGATTTCGCTATAGCCAAACGTTCCAAAAATTTCTTCGCAGTCCTGGATAAGTCTGTACACGCGTTGATATAACCAACCAAAAATAAATAAGTCAGTTGTGGGGATAGAGTTAAACACTTCATGAAATTTTTTACATCATTTTTACCGACATTTAAGCTTGACGTATTTAACTTATACTAATGAATTATAAATATTTCCACTTAACTGAGTATATATGTAGATGAAAACATTAAATGGAATTTATTTGCTCAAAATTTTATCAAATTTATAGCTTTATATAAGAATTATAACTAATTATATATTTGTAAACAAAGGAAAATTTTTAGCTCAGTATCTGTCTGTCAAAATCTATGAAATCTTATGGAAATTATTTATTTTATTGATATGTTGGTTACTGCTAACGAAAATCTATTAGACATTGCTATAAGTGAAACAAAATTTACTTAATATTTTCATTCTATGAGAGTTTAGTGAAGTTCTCATCAACTACTGTGTACACAAATGACTATATTTCTGATTCAAATGCGTAGCACTGGATGATATTTCATCCATTGTCATATACATATGTAAAAAATCCTTTTTACTGTGCTTGATCAGCTTCAAGCAGCGTTTTTAATTCGTTAATGCGTTTTTGATTGTCTGTGAAGGAATCATGTTGCGTTTGAGCAACACTAGCTTTGAAAATATTTAACGGTAGCTCAAAACAATTTTTTATCTAAAATTACTTTTTAATATCATCAAAATTTCATTTATTTTTTACAGAATTATTTTGTAAAATTTTGTAATTTTATTCCTCTTATATTAACAGATATTTAACTACTAATTCGAGAACCAGAGAGTTCAGCATTATTGGTGTTTCTTTGACACTATTTGAATTCTATAAATAGTAGACTTCCATTGCAAAGTGTTTCTATAACATCTATGAAACCAATGTTCGGCTACTACTATAACTAATATTTTTATCAGTTAAAAAGTTAACAACTTAATCAACATGTATAATTATTTTTTATCTATTATTTTTTAAAAACGACTCAATTTGGTTTACTCAAGTGACATAGTGATAGAAACTAATAGTTTGGAATGTTGAATAATGAGAGGCGTCTGTCATCTATATGTCAGACAAGAGGCTCTAAGTAATATGGTAAATATTAATTTTTTTCTTGTCGTAAATATAATATCCAATTCACTGATTTATTCCTAATTATTTAATTTTAATTTATATCATAAAATAAGATGATATCAAAAGTTGGTACTGCGTAAAGTGAAACAAATAAGTTGAATTTTAAGGCAAATGGATATTAAAATAAAGCATGAATAAATAAGAAATCAATAGAAACTAATTTTCATTTGATCTAAATCCATCTATTAGTTATTATAACCGCTCAAACTAGAAAGTAGAAAATTGGCTGCTCATTACAATTATAGTTTCAAGTCATATTAGGGAAAGTAACGCAAATTTAATAGTGAGTAATTTTCAGCTATCATTTAAAAAGAAAATCCACTTTATTTAGCATGCAATATTTGTCAAGAACATCTGTCACAAAACTTACGCCAACTGATTTTGTTATCAAACTATAATTATCTAAACAAATATGCAGATTTTATGAAAGTATAATTAATCAATAAAAATAGATACTATAATATATTTAAATATATTAGTAGTCGTTGTAAATAATGAAATAATAATTCGCTTATTTCGAATGTTATTGAAATGTTTTAATTTTACGACTAAAAGAAATAGAAAAGTACATTATATATAGATTCGATTTTATATACTATACATTATTTTATAACATTAACATCATTATTAGTACATAATATTAGCTGGAAGAGCACTATTGTTTATATTTCCCTTCATTCATCATGGCTGTAGAGAAATAAAATATTGTACTGTAAGTAAAAGCATATTCTTCATGTACTCATATTATAACTCATTTTGATTAGCTACGTCATCTTTTATGAAACCCTACGAATTAACACCTAATAGCATCTAATATTTTAACTTATTTATATGAACTTTTATTAGAATACATGGAAAGTGTTTAGTGATCGGGTTTAAGACTCTAATTATTTTGTTAATGCCAAATAAAAAGATAAATTATAAGAACTGTAATTAATTTGCAATCAACAAGTTATGTTAATGGATCCATGTTAGAACCTTGGACTAAGTCTGCGACTATATAATGACATTAGTAGTTGTTCTATTGTACTATAAATGTTTATACTCTACGCTTAAGGTTACTTTAAAATAATAATAATAAAAATTAAAATATTTCGTAAGAGATATAGCAATAATAATAATATTTTAAAGGAACTTATATAGCACTATATTATTTTCGAAACTATATTGCTAGCCACTAATTTGTTTGATGATATTAGAATCCAAGAGTACATTTGTATTAAAATAATGACGTTAAAATAACCTATACTCGAAAGTTTACATCATAAAACAAAAAGACATAGAATGATATCTTCCATATATAAAGTTGTAGCTAAGTTTTATGTGTTGTTTTAACCACCTGATGGCCGGCTAAGCGAAAATATCTTTTACAAAGGGTAATTAAAAAATAGGATTTTAGTTTAAAAAATATTAAGATACTAATTAATATTTGTCTAAAATATTTTCAAAATACATCAAAAAACATTATATAATCTGATGAGTCATTACGACCTAATAATATATTGTTATTGCCTTAAATATTATAAACTAATAAACTATAAATTAAAAAATTATGTAAGGTATGAATATATATTTTTAGTGTAACAATAAACCACATCACTGTTGCTGTTACATATGCATTACCATTTTTATTTATCATATGACACAATTATTTTATTATTATGGTTAAGCAAACCGTTATACAATTAAATTAATGAAAGACATGCGCCACTAAATATAAAGTAATTATTTAGAATTATTTAAGTTATTAGAGAAAATTATATAATTTCATTTTTTGATTACAAAAGCACGAAGTTACTAACGCTAGTGCACTCTCATTACTAAGGTGTCGCGAGTTCGAACCTGAGTGTACCGCACTGATCATGATAGAATAATTATCAGTTGGCAGACTGTGGACATATTCTACAAACAATCCCCAAATTAGTTACAGTTGTCCTCCAACTTCACTCTACTTCCTACAAAACAGCTATTAATGAAAATCAAATTCAGCACAAGGTATAACATTAAAGAGTATATAAAAATAATTCTGCCTTTATCAAGTATACTGGATCTTGTATCGATTTTGTTTATTCTCCTAGTCTTCATCAATCAGCTCATTCTCATGCGCAGTATATTAATAGTAGTGTCTATTAATCAAGTCGAATGGTAGTATACGTTTTAGATCACGCACTTCGCTGACATCGCCCATAGTAACTACTATGTTCAGTCAAATGCACGGTTTGACAGTTATTTTTAATTCGTGGGCTCGGACTAAGATGTACGAATCCTTTCCTGTATAAATTGTGAGAGAGGAAAGGACTGAGACAATTGTTTGGGGCAGATAATTTTATATGTGGTTATATTTTCCAACGGTAGTATAAGCGAGACGGAGATGTATAAATTCCTTTACGAACTAACTTTCAAAAAGAAAAGGAAAAACTTAATTACTGAATACTATTATAATAATAATACATAACATGCAATTTATAATTTAATTTTAAACGAAGTAGAATTACTTTTATATTTGAATATTCTGTCTGGATCTATAAAAACAAATGGAATTTTTCTATGGAATGGAATAATATCCCACAAATGTTTTATTGTATTTCAATGTGTTAATTGCTATTTTTAAATAATTTACTATAATAAACATAGACAATACAATAGAATTTAAACAAATCCGAAAAACTAAAGATGTACAATAAGCAAAAATACTATATAAAAATTAAAAATATACCTAATCATAGAAAAAAAACTAATCCATGACATAATTAAAAATGATCTAAATGAAATGATATAATTTTATATTTATTTATTATTGAACGGAAATATTGTTTAACAAAATTCGAGAGAGTAATGAAAATATTACCTATTATTGCCATAAAAACAGTCCAAATATTTTACTATTTATCATTCCCAATTTTAATCTTTTTACCCTATTACATTAACAATCTTGAAAAATATCGTTCCTAAATGCTGCTATATTGATATACAATATATTGTTATTTACAAGCAAACTACCAAAAAAATCATAAAACTACATATATTACATATAAATCTATATAAGCATAAATTGGTTACGTTTTTGTCAAAGTCGCGGTTAGGACGACAGCGCCAGAACGTCAAAAATCAGTCGAGTGAAACTAGTAGAACCAAATTTAGTAACTAAAAGTACAACTGAAACAGTCGATAGCAAATAGTAATAAAATTAGTTTGGACCGAAAATAGCGACTGAAACAGTCACTGATAGTAGTAAAATCAGTCGAACCGAATATGACTGAAACAGTCGATAGTAAAAAGTAGTTAATTACTAAACAGTTGATTGTCAATTTCAGTCGATAGTTCCCAATACTAGTATTTACTGTCTGATAAGTCACTATATACAAGGTGAACGTCCGTTATTAGATTTTGTATCATTCGTCCTGATACGTGTTTTCAACGCCACTGGTTAAGATGAAGTTGGAGTTGCTATAAGCAACATAGCTGGTATTGGTTCATCTTGACATAACAATACCGACACTATCGTCAGCATATTTTACCACACTAATGACTATTGAGATCGGTAGGTCCAACGACCAAGGACATTACCCTGCGGAATACACTTTCAAAATTATTGAAATTACTGGAAATTGACTTATCAATAATAGGCAAATGTTTAAAAGCATTGAAATCATTAGCATTAAGAAGCGCTTTTTATTTGTGGTTTGAACAACTAAAAAAAGTTTTTGATGAATCGACCGAAGATGAAAAATGTATATAGTCCAATAATACCAAATGTAAGAAGTTTTGGAATAACCCTAGAAAACCATCAGTACTACTTGCAAAGCAAAATATTCAAAAGTCCTATTCTTTCAATCTTCTAATATTTATATTAAAACCTTATAATTACATATTAACATGTAGATAATTATGATTTGATATCTTCCGTTAGAAAACAAAAGAGAAACAAACATTGTTAAAATATTTTGTGTCAAACGTGCTTTTAATTAATTTTTGGATGGTCTATGAAATACGCAGCCGCTTGTATTAGCATACAATTGTGAAGTTGACAGATTCATTTAAATAATTTAAATACGACAAATCTATTCCAAATGTAGTTGGTGGTTATTGCAGGTAATAAAACAGGTAAATATTTGGCGACATTCTATGCAAGATAACTTGACAATTATATTAAGTTGTATGATAAAAATAAAAATTACATTATGTCAGATATCAAATACATTCAATAAGAAATCATAGTATATGATTAACATATAACTCCACATTAAATTTTGAGTAGTTCTTCGTCGACAAAATATTTAAATAATAAAATCTGAAGAATAAAAAAAGTTATTGCTGGTTTGGTTAGCGCGGTGGTCAAGGCGACAGGACGATCCTCTTACTGTTGCGATACTGCCTGGGGCATGCATATACTTTATATTTGTGATTGTAAATGTAAATTTCTTAATAGGCAACACTGGAAAATCCGAAAAGGAATCCCAGTCACGCCAGTAACCAGGCTGGGTAAGACCAAATGTCTTCTGGAATGATTTCTAAGTTCTTCTAAGTAGGTCCAGTCCAGATAAACTCTCTTTGGTAAAATAGAGACTTAAAATGTACAAAATAAATTATAAATTATTCGAGAGTGGTATACATAATATTGAAGAGGAATCCCCCCTCTTTTATCTGGAACTCTCATGTAACAACAAACCATATCCTGTTACCATATCCATGACTGTTTGTGGTAAATATCGATTTCCTTTGCTCTTATCTCTGACGAATGTACTCTTTGTATGCTTTTTATCCTACAATTTGTTTCATTAGGTATAGTTTTTACCCATTTTCTCTGCTTTTAACAAATAAACTAAACTTATCTACATTGTCATATATCTCCTATGTCATATGTCTGATATAAAATATATAGTAGGTCACTGCAATTTCCTGCGTTGATCTGCTCTAAATAGATTTTTTTATTAATACATCTTATATTGGATATGCTTATACACATTAATTTATTACTACTGTTCTGTTGTATTTGCATCAATACACAAGCAAAACGAATGTGTGATATATACATCAGTTTTCAATTTTTGTTTATGAAAAAATTTCAATTGTGGTTGTTAAATAAAATTTAACTGGTTAAGCTAAAGTTAAGAGTAACAGTTATACACTATACAATTTCTCGTAATTTGGTTTGCTTTGGTTTGGTTTCCTTCGTACTGCCCAGTATCTGTAATGCTTACCTGTTGCTGTGATTTAGTAAATTTTATGTTTTAATGTGAAATTTTAGATATTTTCGTAAATCTTCGTCAATCGTTCTTCGTCAATTATGTAGCGATAAGATGTAGCCCTATATTTGCACCCCATGGATCCAAATTGGCTTTACGATTGACTGATAAACTTGATTGATTTGATTTTGATCTTGATTTTAGGTCAAGACATACTCTCAAATCTTCTGGCTAATCAGTACGATTGCTTGATTTTGAGTTCGATCTACTCCTTTATTTTTGTCTAACATGTTGTTTTTAATTTAACCTGCCATCAAAATGGATACCAAAGTATTTTGCTGGTTCTACTTAAAGAATCAACAGACATGTTTGGAGTTATTAAGCTTTATTTTCCATTTCTTCAAGTCTATTTGTAGATCTTGTTGACTGCCATTTGTAGCTTTTCTACAGCCTTAGGCAGAAATATATCTTTTTTCGAGACTCTAAATATTTTTTCGAATTGTAGTCTTGTAGATTAGTCCCGAATTACGTACACGATCAAAACCTTGTGAGACGTCCAGGCATACAGCAGGGCAGTATTTCTGTTATTTAAATGCCTATTCAACAACCTTCCTAGATTGTGCACTTTGTCGATTATTGAGTGGTGATTTCGGATTCTAAACTGGAAATCCGGCATTTTTATAAATGATTTAACACGTTATAGCAGCAGTTCCTCCAATAATTGCAAATACCATTGCGGGTATCAGCTGCTCTAAATAGATATTAAATAGACTCTAAAAAAGTTAATGAAATCCAGCTTATGATACATTATATTCCCTGGCAATTCTAATTTTCACTAAAATATTTCAATAGTTTTTATTCCAATGTGTCCAATATTATAATTAAATTGTTCAAATAGTTTGCAACTATATTGGAAATAATTCGACTATATTCATGGTAATATACGAAAAGAAACTGCTGAGTTAACGAGTAGTTAGAATTGAAAACTTCGTCAAATAATTCGTAAATACGACAATATAAATTAAGATACATGAAGGATAAATTCTGAGATGTTAAGCCACGTTTAACTTGTTTTATGGTCTGTAGTTATGATAATTTTTTCAGATTGTTTATTTGAATCGGCAATTTAATAATATTATTATAATAAGGCTATAATAATATAATTATTATAAGGCTATATATAAGAAGGCTAATAATAATAAATAATAAATAATAAAAACATACTATGAAACGAATTAATACGATGACTAGTAATCTCGAGCTTCAAAACTCCATCCACAGTAGTACTGATACAATTATACTTTGAATACAAAAATGTCATTTGATTTTAATTCAAAAAAAACTTATTCTCTTAACAACGCATTTAATTGTTATAATGTTTTATTTTTAATTGTATGTTTGATAAATATACACTATATATTTATATACTCCGCATATGCTTTTTAATTTACCTCTATTACTTCCCTTGTGGTTTATTAAACAAATTAAAGAAACAAAATAGAGAATTGATTTTTGGTAGAACAAATTTAAATGGTACCTTACGAAAATTATGTTTTTCCAACAGAAAATACAAACTTTTCTATAACTGTTCACTAATATATATATAACAAAGTATAAGTAACGAGTTATTTTCTATAGAAACGTTATTCAAAATATTTACGATGAAACATCGACAGAGGTATCGTCTGCAAGATGACGCGGCACACCCTTACACGATTTGTATTATGCTTAAAAAATATTCCGCAATTAATCCTCCGAAGTTTACCCGTGAATATGAATTATCAATCACCTGTTACAGCGAAAGTTTTGTTTATATATTTTGACCCGTGGCCTTGGCAGTAAAATATATTTACAAACATGCTTTCTCTTCAAACTGTAGTCAGTACGTTGTAATAATTATGTTGTAGTACATATTTTCTTAATAATACACAAGTCACTTAGCAAACTGACAATGAGTAATTAACATATAAATAGATATACATCTCTTTTCAATAACATCTTGCATATGATATGCTTAACAAAATCTTAACTTACAAATTAATGCATTACTTTTCTGTGGTACTTGTATCAACACTCAAGCAAGACTAGTACGGGATAAATACATATGTATGTTTTCGCAAATTCGCTAAAATTGTAACACAATAACACATTATACAAGTCCCGTGGTTTGGTTCGCTTCAATCTTCTGATTTCCTGCGGTTTTTCCACGTTACTGTTATTTAGATGTAAATCAAATTAATAATAAAAAACAAAATTATGGCATAATATATATGAAATAATAAACGTAAACCAATCAAAGATAAAAACTATAAGATATTTGGCGCTTACATGTATTTTGATCAAAGATATCTATTGGTGAAGAATTGTTAAAGAACTATAAAATAAAAGTTTTTCATTTAGTATGATTAGTATGAAGTTATTCAGTGTTTAGAGATGCTAATCACAGATCGCTCAAAATTTCAGTTTCAACCTTCATTATTATTGTTGTTTTATTTGACGTATTTCTCTGCCGAGGACTCATCAACATTAAAAAGTTATAGTGATGCTAGTCCGCCATATACCAAGTGGCGGTTTTTATTTCAAAGATTTCAAAGTGGTGGTGTTGAAATAAAATATGATAATGAAAATAGGGCCAAAAAATTCGAATTTCAAGTCTTATTGGACAAAATCTCAGCTCAAACTCTCAAACAAGTTTCAGACAGGTGAACAGTAGATTAATCAATTGTTTCCAAATATTTACATGCGATTAGAAGGATCTAAAAGGAGAGAAACTGGCTACCACACAAATTGACTGAAAATGACATTTCGAACCATGAACTACATAAAGTTAATGCCGTATTATTGCAAAACATATCAGAAATAGGGAGTAATAAACGCAAAGCCATGCTCTTGCATACACTGTTGTAACTGAAACGGGAAGTTCTACCATACTCAACCTACTGACCAGACTTCATAGCGTCTTTCGATTACCACTTGTTCAAATCGAACTTTTCTGGAATGATGATGATTAGATTAAATTAACATTACTCTTTTGGCACGATATCGATATTTTTCCAGAAAGTTGAAAAAAATTTTAGAAAATGATGTACATTTTACCCACTAGGGTTTATCTGAACTGGACCTACCGTTTAATGTGGGCTCTGAATTACGATCCTCGGCATTAAGTCTGCTCATTAGTCTAGCCTGGTTACAGGTGTGATTTTCCTTGTCGAATTTTACAATATTGCCTGAGGGCAATTACTAATGTTAAATTATCACAAACTTACATTTACAACCATGCCCCAGCAGGATTCAAACTCGGGACTCTCGCCACAGCGGGAGGACCGTCCTGTTGCCATGACCACTGTGCCAACCAAGCCGTTTGTATCAATTTTTCTCATTAAATATGAAAACTGAAAAAATGATCAGAATACGTTTAAGTGTCTAATATATAGGAACAAAATATGATTTAAAAATATATCACTATCGAAGTTAGATGACTAACAAAATACAAACCAGTATAAACGGTTAATATAGATAAACATTTGCAGTTTTAATAGTAACGAAATTTCAATATAAAGTAAAATAATTATAATAAGTATTCCTTGACACATGATTGTGCGGAAAACCTTCATTTATTTCTATTATTTATCTCTTTATTATATAATAACTTCGACTACATACAATATGACATATCGGTTAATGTAAATATACATCTGACAAGTAACTTATACCACTAACAAAACAAATACACAACAATTATTATCAAGCTGGCTAAAGTTTCATGTAAATATATTTGCTTCGTAATATGCGACAATATGTAGTTGTTAAACGATTCTCAGTAGTTGCGGATAGTTCGACACGGGTTACGGTATGACTTTAGGCACATTCCTAAAAATCAAATAAATGTATCTTTTATCACCGAGATAAAATATGATAAGATAGAGAAGCAGGTGGATAAGTAATATTAAATTAAAATGGTGAAGGATAGACTACATGACTTAATTAAGGTAAGTGTTATACATTAGCAATATAATTGCAATAAATAGTATTATTTTAGGTCAGAAATGAAAAACAATCGGATGTTAACTTAGAAATCCCCGTAAGTGACATTATTAATATATTTTTTATTATGATACTGTATAATACACTCGCTTTCCTTCAAATTTCCAATACCTTTCTAATATTGATTTATTATAGGCTTTTTTTTATTGAAAATAATATTGTTTGTAATCGGAAAATTAATTTTGTTTCATGCACAGTGTGATTCATTACTGTTTGTCATTCTAACTAAAGATAAAAAAGTGAATATACTCCAAAGCAGTACAAGATTCGACAATATTTTTTATACATTAATGCAGTAAATGATGTTTAAATTATAAACTATGAAGTTGTAGTTTAAAAAGTCGATAAAGGCAATTAGACAAAACATCCCTATTAGATCCCCTTAGATATCACCCTAGAAGTCATCCGGTCTTTCCTTCCTAGCCTGGTTACTGGCGTGACTGGGATCATTTTCCTTGTCGGATTTTACACTCTTGACTAGGACAATCGCAAACATAAATTTACGACCATGCCCCAGCGGGATTCGAACCCGCGACTTACAACAGTAGGTGGACCCTCCGGTCGTCTTTACCACTGCGCCAACCAAGCCGGCTTAAAATCATTTATATAGTTCTTACTGCTGACAGAAAATTGTTTTCCATTTTAGAAACTAAAACCACTATTTAATGTCATGTCCCAATATCTAATAAAAAATATATTTATCTTCTTATTATACGGATATTTGCCAAAATATCTGACAGTTTCTGTAATCTAATGAGTCATTCTAATATCAACTATATGTTATTACATTTAAACTTCGCTATTTCCAAGCCTCAATAATACACAAGACACGGGTATTTTCTGAAGACTGAATATTCGAGATTCTATCAATCCACGAATTTCGACAACTGTGGTGCGACCGTCCACGACTGTGATAAAGATTTCTAAACTATAATGAACCTAATTCTAAAGCAATAGATTGTGTTATATGGTTTGGTAGAGGAAGCTTTAATGGATCAGTTGCAGGGAACACCTTAGATAATAAATATAAACGAAAATAGCATCGACAAGCGTTATAGGCGACAGCAGCTGATAAATTTGATGTTTAAACATCAAACTTTAGGTATTCCAGGTGCGATCAATTTCAATAAATGTGTCACCTCGCTAAAAAGTAAACAATAAGTTTGGTTCGGGTTAAAAAAACATTTCGCAATCGTTACATATCGCATTTTCAAGTTCCAAACTCTGATATCGTACCCCTTTAATGAGGTTATGCTATTTAAGAAAGTGCGTATGACAGTTGAGATCAACCGAATTAATCGTTCGAACAATTTAAAATCCATAAAGTTGTTATTCTAGAGAGGGTTGATCCTATATTTTCAGAGCCCCGTCGATGTTTCCTCTCAAAATAACATAACACTATGGAGTGGCCTAAACATATTTCCTGCATTAAACAGAATGTTTCCGCCAGTATCCATCCAGTATTCAGCTACAGCGAGGGACAGTGTTTTCTTTACTTTGCCTTTTTTTTTAATTTCTTTACCTGACCATATAATTCTTATTTGCTTTTTACCCAAACTAGCCATAACTATTTAATAATTCCTACAATACAGGAATAACGAAAGTAACACAAAACACTGCTTAAAATTAAATAATTTCATTCAATAATGTTTTAGTCACTCACTTTCCGTTATATCATTTTAAATATCAAAAACAAACTTTTATTTAACAATACTTTCATCCACAGCAAGATTCGATCCTAGTACATTATTATCGGCAAGCTAAACGCTTAGCACGCACGGCTGTCTGCTGGGCTTTACTATTTATTTACTATGTATTTTGTGTCACTAATCTAACGGGGATACAAGGTTGCTTAATTTGGACGCTTTTTGTTTTATTGCAATGTATTTATTTGTAGCACATATTGCGCCTAAAAATTCTTCTTCGATAACAGATCAATTGAAAATTCCCCGGCCTACCATAGTAAAACACATTTTTTGCCTAAATTAGTTTTCTTATTCAACATAATTCCCTTCAATGGTGATACACTGATTATAACAACCCTCCAACTTTTCGATACCATTTTTATCGTACGATTTGTCCTTTGCTTCAAAATAGGCGTCAGTTTCAGCGAACACCTCTTCATTCCACGAAAATGTCTTCTCAGCGAGCATTCTTTTGAGATCTGAGAACAGTAAATAGTCGCTGGGGGGCAGATCTGGAGAATAACGTGAATGAGGAAGCAATTGGATGCCCAATTCATGGATTTTTGCCATCGTTTTCACTGACTTGTGACACGGTGCATTGTCTTGGTGAAACAGTACTTTCTTTTTTTTTTAATGCGGTCGTTTTTTTACGATTTTGTCCTTCAAACGGTCCAATAACGGTTTCATCGTGTGCAGTTCACTCGGATGACTGTCGATTGGACTTCGGAGTGAAATGATGGAGCCATGTTTCATCAATTGTCACATATCGACGCAAAAACTCGGGTTTATTACGCTTGATCATCTTCAAACACTCCTCCGAATCACCAATTGGTCGTTGTTTTTGCACAGAGCTTTCTCATACCCAAATATTAGTGAATGATATGATGTACACGTTCAGTTGATATCTTTAGAGTGTCTGCTATTTCATTCAATTTCAATTTACGGTCATTCGAAATGATTTTGTGGATTTTTTAATGTTTTTGTCGGTAACAACCTCTTTTGAGCGTTCACTGCGTTCACCGTCTTCGGTGCTCATTTCACCATGTTTAAACTTAGCATACCAATCCTTGATGGTTGATTTTCCTCGGGCAGTGTCCGGAAACTCGGCATCAAGCCAAGTTTTTGCTTCAACTGTATGTTTTCCCTTCAAAAAGCAATATTTTATCAACACGCGAAATTCCTTTTTATCCATTTTTTTCACAATAACAAAAGTTGCTTCACTCAAAATGCTATAATTGACAAACTAATGATCCAATAGCAGCCAAATTTATACACGCATCTTTTGAGGGTTCAGGCCAACTAAAAAACATATGGATTTAATTATAGTAGCGCCATCTATGTGTCAGGGCTTTTCAACTGACCTGTTATAAGCTTCAACTGTACCAAATTTTACACCTTCAGATGCCCCCATTTTCTACAAAAGGAAGACAAAATTGCAAAGTCGATTAATATATAGATATCCCTTAAACTTTAATGAATCTGTTTTGGATGTAATGAAGGCCATATAAATTAAGTAGATAATTTTTATGATTTTGATGGATAATTTTTATAATTAGGATGGTTGATGGTGTGACATAGCTAATCATCATCAATAATTCTTTTGTCAAACTAAAAGTATAAGAATAGAATATCGATTTTATTGAGGGGCACTTTGATTTGTCTTTACGATAGCATGAAGGAGGACCCATCAGTCCTAACTTAGTATCTAGTCTAATAATGTATTTTTTCTATTAAAGGCCCTATACTACACAAGATCAAATGGTGTCATTCTTTTAAACCCGTGTTGTGTTCTGGTATATCCTTATGTCTCCTTACTATTCTATTAGTTTCCGTAACAGTCGGTATCTGAAGGTCACGGTGTAAGTAATCAGTCCTATGACATTTGGGTGCACTTATTATGCTTTTTTGAACTTTGTTCTGGAGAACTTGTGTTATATTAACATTGCTATTTGTGGAACATCTCAATAATACAGTTATGAACTTGTAATTGTGATTTTCTTCCAATTAACCAATAGATTTTCCTGTATTTGAAGTTTCTTTTAACATATTCCTTCTAGTGAAATTGAGTATTGAGAATCATTCTGAGAGACTTTTATTGTAAAGTAGGCTCCCCCTAGTTTGACTCTAAATGTTATGGGCGCAACATACGATTTTATTATTTCAGTATATTGCTTCGGTAATATTTTCTGTAGCTTATGCAAGAAGCTTATGCTACATCTAAAAATATAGCGAAAATACTTTTTATCTCCCTAGACATTCGTTATATTAAAACTAGTGCGTTGTATCTCTTTTATGATCTGTCCTAAGACCCAGTAGTCTTTCAAAATCGACGTGGGAACAAGAGACAGTGAACGCATGTACAAGATTTCGGCCTTTCACAGGTACCAACATAAAGAAACTATTCAATATTGGAATGCATTTTTTTCAACGCGCACTATATTCACCAGCTGGCAAAGCATCTTCAGAAAGTTTAATAATGGACCTGCGATGTTATTGGTTAGAACTTCTTCGAAAATGATATTGATGAGGATAATTCTGTGGTAGCCAGCCTGAGAGCCAGTAGCTAGCGCATGCCATAATGGCATCTGCATGAGTTATTTGAGGATATAGTTATCCCTATAAGTGATACGATTTGGCTCCGCCAAACTTTTTCTTAGGATGTTTTTAGAAGGTGTTAGTTAATAAGCTCCAATGTAGTCCTTCGCAAAATATCAACCTGTCACATAACTTACAAAAAATTAACAAAAAAAATTATCTGCCTCATATTAAAAATATGATTATGTTCTATAACATATTCTTAGTGATATAATAATTTATATTGCACAAATACTAAGTAACTAATTTATTCTTTTTTCAGGAAGAGAGGGTACCATTGACTGGACCTAACTTAAAGCAAACGTTTGAAAATGCAGAGGTTATAAAAGAATGGATCGAATCAATAGAACGAAATACTGATGTCCTAAGAGGCTACTCTAAAAAATTAGACGATCTAAGTATAAATCAACGAGGTAATATTTATTGTTTTATAATACAAATCAATGTTTGTAAATATAATATTTTTTCAGACTTAAATGATAAAATTGAATCACTCTTCTCAAATAACATTTCAATATCAAATCAGATCCAAACGAAACTGAAAGCATTTGAAGAAGATTTACAGAACATTAATCCATTAGATGCCGAAGGAAGGATTAAGAACATTCAATACAACACGTTGAAAACTCGATATCAGAACGCATTTAAACAAAATGCCACGGAACTAGAACGATTCCGTCACATCAAAAAGCAACAACTAAAAGCCCAAATTCGAGCGAAGGGTATCAGTGTAACGGAAGATCAGTTATTGCAATTAATAGATGAGAAAACAGATGTACATGTTTTCACTGAAAATGTATGTAATTTGACAACATATCTTAACCGTTATATATAACTTCCAATAGATTCTAGCTCAAACAGCGAACGCTAAAAGAGAATTACAAGATATTGAAGAGAGACATCAACAACTTATGAAAATCGAAACGATGCTAGGGGAAATCCGAGATCTATTTCTTCATATGGCTATATTAGTGGATACACAGGTAATCGGATAGAATAAATCTTAACGAAAATAGTTTCTATTGAATCATATATATTCGAATTTAAACTAATTTTATGTTAATTAAACGCCTAATTTATTACAGCAAGAATTAATTGACCGAGTTGAATATCAAGCAGGAATGGCACAAAATTTTGTCGAGAAAAGTCGCAATGATTTGAAAAAAGGCGAAAAACGAAGAAAACGACATATAAAGGTAAACATTGTTTTAAATACTATGAATGTCAGTTAATTTTGAGGGGTTCTTTGAGATCGTATCGGGTTCTTCTGTAGCAACTATATATAGTCAATTCAAAATCGCAGTGAACCCACGTGATCTGTCAAAACGTCGCAATGTTGCCGCAGCGACTCGAAGTACATCTTGACTTTGACATAAAAGAAAATTCTCAATTAAATAAAATAATGAAACAAAAATGTTATGTATTATAATTTATTTTAACATTATAGTACATCTATCGCATATATTATCGAAGAACTTAAAACTATAAAACTATAATTAATTAATTAATTATAAGCTACAATAATCTATAGGTTTGAGTTGTTTTATTATATTTACATTGAACTTTTTTCCACATTAGTATAGGTAGAGTTCTAGGCGCGTTTTTTAATATAGTGGTATCCCCTAAAGGCCTAATCCACATAATTATTAATTGTATATCTGAGTAATGTATTTTACTTTCATTAGAGAACATTTACCTTTACGCTTAGTTCTTATTTCCTTCGATGCAATGGTTCCTTGTAAAGTCATTTTGATATTACTATATTTCACCTTAGTTAGTTCTGTTACTATCTATATACATCTTTCTTGATATAACTACATTTAATCACTGCATTCTAGAGTTAGTATTGTTAGCTTTCATACTCTGTAATCTACAGTTAAAGTATATTAATTATATGCTGACCTTTAGTTGTTTCCTCTTTTATCACCCTGTCTTGGTAATTGTCAGCATTTAATCATAAACCAACATTCATAAAGTTTTATTCAATCACTAATAACCTTCAGAAACACTAATCAAGTGAATAACTAAGCTGTTTATTTCCAATATATCAAAAACTTGCTCACGATTCTACCATTTGTCAATTTCTTCTTCAATGTGTCTGATCGAGCTCATCCAAACCTAAGGTGTTATTTTCGACAATGCCTCTTTCCATAAATCCAGACGGTTCTGGTTTGAATATCCTCCTCGACCTGAATGTCTATTGTAATAATCCTTTCAAAACCTCTAATAGCTGAATATTTTTTGGCTTAGTATCCATAAATAGTTTCCAGACCAACAATTTTCTCTGAAATAATTGTATTAAATTGTTTCGATTGAAAAAACTACTTACTGTTTTTCGTATATTTGATCTCTGATACAGCTAACATCAAGCTGACCTTGATTCGTCACCTACTTCGTATAAAGACGGTTTCTTTTTGGTTAATTTAAGGCTATATTGTTTTTTATTTTTTGAGATATTTTAATGACCGTGTCCCTATTAATATTCAGTGTAGCTGCAACGTACAAAAAATATTTTCAATAAAAAATTTTGAATGTCGCGGTGATTTGAAATTTATTTTAAAAAATGTTAAAACAACATTTGCAGTTCATAACCCGTAATTATAATACTCTATAGAATTTTGCAGATATTTGACAAATGGACAACTTTTGCAGGCTCATTCGATTACAAGAACTTCTCAAACAGCATTCTATCTCTTTTTAAATAGAATAAAATTAAAAGAAAAATATTGTTTGACTGTAAAACGAATTTTATAAGTTTCGATAGGCACATATACATGACGTGCATCACTACTGTTTTGAATTAAGTATATATACATTATACAATTCGCGATTAATTTAAATAATCAGCAAGAGCCGTATAATATATATTTAAGTAAGAACCTAATTATTTTTTCTTAAATTTGCGGGATACGCCGTTTTTTGTAAATTCAGATTTTCAAGAGTAAAACATGGAAGAAATATGCAGAAGCATTATAAGTTTAGTTACTTGGTACTTTAATCATGGCAACAATGGTGAAAAACGTGAAGATAGGTCACTGAACCTTGAAAAGTCACTGTTTTCTGCGTACAATTAGACTAAAAATCGTACCAAAATTATATCGAATGTTAGGATTTGCTGCTAAAATAACGGAACTTCAGTCAAGAGACGTCTAAATCTTTTTTCTTCATGTGCGAACTACTGCCTCAAAGCTAAAATCCAAAGCTGTGCCAAAAGCGGCTCCAGCATAGCGACCATTACTGAGGAATGTTATTCTCCATCAATTGTGAACCGATTTTCAAAATTTTCTTTTATTCGAAAGAGTGCACTTCCGAGGTGGTCCCATTGGAACCAAGTAAGGATCAGATCAGGAAATCAAGGGAAAACCTCAAATTTTAAAGGCATGTACAAAGTTTTCACATATTTTTTTATCTAAAATACTCCGATATTTGTGTATAATATTATTGCTGAACTGATGTAACGGAAAATCAGAAGTAGTTTAATGTAAAAGCCATTCAGAGTGATTATTAAACACTAGCCATATCATATGGAAGGGCGTACAAGTGCCGCAAGCACCTGCTTCTATGGTGTAAAAGGTAAAACGTTCAGCTCAGATGCGCAAATTTCATTCGATTCGAGTCGGTTCGATTCTCAGCGGCGACAACAAATTTTTGTTGTTCTAGTTTGATTAGAGCATTGTACAAATTACTTTTGATAGTAAGATAATTTAGATTAAACAATACAAAACTAATAATATAAATTTGTGACATATACATAAAATTAAATTCAATTAAATTACGATTCTAATTTGTTGCTCAGCACCGACTTCAAAATAATCAGTTGGGAGTAGTTAAAATAATATTCTAAATAGATGGATAGGTTTAGCTAGGTATTAAGCTAAATTGTCTGTATATAGTAAAACATAAAATACGTGTAGTAGTTAGGTTAAATAAGGTTTTTATTTATTTTTATTTAGTTATTACAAGGGTTATTATGTACTCAATTATTACATAAGTTTGATTTTTTACCTTTTAGTGAGCTCCTTATTTATTTTTTGAAATTGGTTCAATTTTTTGTTAAAAATATTTTTATGAATATGTGAATTCTGATGGATCTGCTACTTCACACATGACTGAAAATGATCACAGCCGATGAAAGCCATTAAAAAACTATTTTGAAAACAAAATTATATTGCTTTTATAAAAACGGTGGCTTATTGGGTGATGTGTTACCTGTATAGCATAAGTTGTAACTCCTTTAAGATTATTTCAAGGTCTTTATATACGAAAACTAATAGTTATTATCATTTTCAGAGGATCATTATACTGGCCATTGTTCTTCTAGTTGTTGTAGCAATATTATTGTCAATTATTTTTAAGTAACTATGTTATATGTTAACATTTTATAACAAATACATAAATAATAGTATAAAATAATGAGAGTATTATTCTAATAATAGAAAATTGAGAGTGAGTTATAAAAGAAGAAACCAGAAAATGCAATACAAACGTATGTAAATGGAATTCCGTCTGAACTTGGTCATTAAACATTAATTTACCCTTTTGTGCTGTAGCATTTACTTAAATTTTACTTAACAAAAAGGTGCATGCATTCTTTAGTCATCGAGTCAAGACAGGAAGGTGAAATCCGGCCATTCATCAACCTCAACGGCCAGCTCCAATATTCATAGCAAAAGATTAATTCTTTTTAATATAGCAGCATTTTAGAACGCTAGTTTTCGATGGAAAAAAATTAAATGATAAATAGTAAGATACTTTTGACGGGTATAATGGGTAATACTTTTTTTGATAAACTTTCACGATTTTTGTCCAAGCCTTTTGTTTGTCAAAATTTTTTTTCTAAAATCCTGTAAACTAAAATTAGGTTCCAAAGGTTTCAGAAATTGCATCGATTCCAAAAGTTTTGAAAAAGTTTTTGCAGTAGTAATTGTTAAATTTCTTTTAAAAATATTAATGGTAAAAAGGTGAATAAAGTGTATTAAATATTTCTATAAATACATTTCCTGATAAGAAAACTCTACTTTAATATTCAACAATTTATTTTGATGGAAGAAGCACCACAGTTTTTATTTGTTGAGGAATAGAAGTTGAGATAGATATCCCACGATGTCTTTAATTATATCGTTAATAAGAGGACTGCAACATTCCATTAAATCCAAAATTTTAACAAGTGAATGGGGAAAAAATTACAAAATTGTTTATTAGATGTCATCAATAAAAGAGTGGCAATTTTAAAAATGAAGACAATATGCGAGAAATCCACATTTTTATATCCTAGATTTAAGAAAGCAGGATAATGCTGAGGCGATACAAAAAGTTATCACAAAAGAGGTATCTTCCATTCTGACTTCAAAAAATACAAATATAGTTATACAACTGGAAATTCAAGACACAATTAGTGATCAAGAATGTATTGACATCCGGAGATATTTAAAAAAAAATGGCTAGAATGAAAGAACTAATTACGCCAACCACTGCAGCAACTTTACAGATTAAGCAGTATTTGGAAATGTCATTTATTGGGCGTTTAGAAAACCCATTGGATTTTTGGCAAGCCCATAAAATGACACTATCTGAATTATATCAGTTACACGTAAAATACTCCTCTATACTCGCAACATCTGTCCCTTCGGAACGAGTTTTTTTCAAAATCTGGGCAAATAATTAACGATCGAAGAAATCGCCTCAGGGGGAATAGTTGAACATGATAATATTCCTGAACAGTAATTTAAAAATATTTCCGTTCAAAAATAAATAAAACTTTTATTTAAAAAGGGTCTGGTAGTTACTATACGATCATTTTTAGGCTCGTCATGGATTAGATTTTTCAATGATTAGATATACCTTTACATTTTATTTAGTATTTATGGTTATTGGACATCTTTAGTTTTTAAGTTTTGTTTAAGTTGTATTGTACTATTTATATTTATTATGCTATGTTATTTAAAAATAGCAATTAATATATTAAAACACCATGAAACATTTGTGGTGTTATTATTTCGTACCTTTTTACAAATCCACAGAACATTTAGTATAAAAGTAATCCTACTTCCTTTAAAATTATATTGTTTATTATATGTTAATAAAAATTAGTAATATATTTTGTCCTTTTCTTTTTTAAAGTTAGGACCTGAATGAATATATATACATCTCTGTATGGCTTATACTACCCTTCGAAAATATAAACACATTTAAAACTACCTGGTCCAAACATTTATCTCTGTCCTTTCCTATCTCAGAATTAATAGAGACAAGAATTCCTACATCTTCGTCTGACATCACGAACAAACAGTCGAACCGTGAATTTGACTGAAAATAGTAATTACTATTTTCAGTCGCTATTTTTTTGACTATCGACTGTTTCGACTGATTTCAGTCGATAGCTCCCAAAGCTAACTATTACCAACAACATTTGCTACGTGTATTTTTACTGAGCCTTCATACATCCTAGAGGCACCCATCTTATTACTTATACATATAAATCTTCTCACGGTCTGATTCAATAATACTTCACTTCTTACAAAGAAGCCAATTTTTCGTTTCCAGGTTCCGTAAAAATCAAACAAAGATGCATCTGTATTTTAGTACGGTCAGCTTTGGTTAACGATTTCAAGGAATTCCCAGATTCTGGGTACGGTGAAACGGTAAACCCAAAGTGAAGTAAATACGTGCTTTCAAACAAAAGACGTTCCACGTTTTGAAAAAGTGAAAAAAGTTAAAGTTAATGAAAAAATATTTAATACAACAATACAATACAACATAATGAATTTAAATATATTAATGAAATAAAACGAAGAATTAAAGACGAATAACGAACGTCTGAACCAACAATTGTTGCAATGAACTAAGAATATGTCTACTATCCGTTTGCAACTACAAGGTCACACGCAAGATACACCAAAAAAGTATACCAATTATGCAGAAGATTACTATACTGATGAAGAGAAACTAGTATTAGAGGTAGGGGAATAGTTTGATTGGACCGAAGTAAATACAGGACCTCTCCTGTATCTGCTCTGCACTGCTGACATCCTAACAACAAAAGAAACACTACGGAACCTTTGTTGACGACACAATTATTATAACATATCTCCGCCTAGGGCAGAAGACAAAGTACAAGTTACAGTCAACAAAATCTGCAAAGGGACTAAAGATTGGAAAATTCAACTTAATAAAAAAAAAAAAAAATCAAAATCTGTTTATATTAATTTTGCATTGCGGCGAAATAATAAAAACCTCATTATATCACTCAATGGATGCTCGATTCCTCAAGCAGAATCAGCTAAATATCTCGGCATTCATCTTGACGGTAGATTAAATTGGAAACATGATGTTAGACAACACGCAAAACACATTAGAACCAAAATAAAACAACTATATTGGTTAGTCGGAAAATACTTCAACTTGATCTAAAATCAAAAAGATTGATTTATCAGATAATCATAAAGCCAATTTGGACCTAAGGAGTGCAAATATGGGGTTGTACTAAAAATTCAAATCAACTAGTCATCCAACGCTGCCAAAACAATATTCTTCGATTAATTATCAATGCCTATCGCTACGTAATCAACGAAGAACTGTACGAAGGCCTGGAAATCAAATCAATCAAATTCAAGGCGCAATTCATATGCTGAATAAAACAGGAGAAAAAGACATATATAATTATGGACAATACATTGAATACAATACACTGTTCAAATTTTCCTGAAATAAATATGACAACTAAAATATCCTTACTACTAACCACTGAAGTACCAAATATTGAAGTTATAATAAATGTATAAAGCTATATGAATACCGCAGACAATTGAAACTTTGTAGGTATCTAATCTTCTGTATGTATAAAAAAAAGAATTGCTGATCGAGACTAGCTAAAATTGGAAAACGGCTAGATCCATTTCGCTAATTTTGGTATCAAAATATTTATGGAAATGCAGGAAAGGTTCATATAGACAAGAAAATAATAAGAACAATATAATAATAGAATAAGAGAAAAACAGTAAAGGTAACAAATTTATTTTTTCAAAGTGTCGTTCTGGCAGTCAGTCGTATCATAATATATCATATAAGATCGACATTGTTATTGGTTAGTAGAATGTGATGTCAAAGGTTAGTCACGTGATGTGTATGAAATCATCAACCAATGAAATGCCTTCCTAATAAAATATTTTTTTACTCTCTAATGATGATTTAAACTAACCAATTGAATGCAGTGAAATGACGTTCTCAGCGCCTTCCTGCTAAAACCACGAAAAACAAATTTGAAATTATATATATTAAGTTAACACCCTATATACTACCCAATCGCTACAAATCGTATTCTTCATCGCCATTTCCCGCCGAGAAAACATTAAGAATAAAGTTGAAATATATTTCACATTTGTTCATATTTAATAACAAATTTAATGTGCGAGAACTTTCTCATTACTTTTACTATTTTATTATTAAAAATGCCAAGGAGGACACGATGTGACTTAAGTTGTCGAAAATAATCAAATGTGCGATGCACCTACGTGCTAACCGCATTGACTACCAGCGGGATATAGAAAATCATAATAGTCGTATTGGTAGGTCACAACTGAGTTTGAGAGTGACTGGAAATGAAATGGCTTAGAATACAGCGAGATCATGCACATTAGACATCACAACAGCGAGCACAATACAATAGAATTGAGTAATTCAACAGGTGCAATGCTCCGGTGATCTAGGAACAAGTGGCATTCCATTACAATTTGGTAGGTACGGCCAACAGAAACAATTACAATTGGAGAAATGAAAATCGTTTGTCAATATTGTAAGACATCATAATACAGCTGTGAATATGTAGGGTTATATTGTGCCTGCGGATAAGTAAAATTTCAATTAACAGTTCAACTGAAAAGTCCCCGGCCTACCATAGTAAAACACATTTTTTGGCAAAATTAGCTTTTTTATTCAACATAATTCCCTTCAAAGGTGATACACTGATTATAACGACGCTCCAACTTTTCGATACCATTTTTGTAGTACGATTTGTCCTTTGCTTCAAAATAGGCCTCAGTTTCGGCGATCACCTCTTCATTCGACGAACATTTGTTCTCAGCGAGTATTCTTTTGAAATCTGAGAACAGGAAGTCAAATAAGTCAAAAGAGAGCTTTAGACTCGAAATCTACACGCTTCTCGAAGGATGGCAAAAAGTTGTAGCTTATGATGAACAAGACCTTGAAAAACCACATAGCAATTTTCATGATAAATTTGTGAATTTATAAGTTCCTAAAGTAATAATTATTTTAAAAACAAGGTTTTTGCTAGAAGTATTAACAAAACCAAAACAAAAAAAATGGTATTAAACGAATTACAAGATGACAAACACAATTTCACGAATAATTAAAGTTTATTAAATAAATACTTTACAAAAGCCTTACATGAACACATTTTAAATATAAATCTAAATAAAAATCGACTGCAAATAAAACAGACAATTTCATTGCACTGTTTGGATGTTCAACATCACTGAAACTTAACAAAAATATCCTTTGACATTACAAAGAAAGTCATTTACAAAACATGCCTTTTATAAACACAAAGTGAAGATCGAAAAAGGTTATTTGGTATTTTATCAGAAACGCAGTATATAGAAGACACAGTTCTAAAAGACACATTCAGAAATATACATTATATAAAATATGGCACTAAAATTAGAAAAAGATCATTCTCAAATAAAAGCAAAAAATTATGTAAATGTTTATGGAATTAGTAGCAAAACTGTAAATATTTTAAAGATAAATTGTCATAGAGAGAATTTAATATGATTCAAATATTTTATAATTTCAATTTAAAACATGGGGTAAACTACATTAATATAATATAACTACAATATCTAAATTAAATTGTTATCATATTAAATTTTTATAGCTAGTCAATGTTTTCTAAATACGAGAGTTTCTGAAAATTCCTTGATACAGTTGATGCCTTTAATATCCCATCCATTTTATTATTTGGAAATTTGTCAGTTATATATAAAATGTTCAGATTAAAGATAATAATATATACATTTTTATAACTTTTAATTCAGGTTTTAAATACACTAACCATTAATTATAACAGGTATTATAGTAAAAGACAAATCAAAAATATATATGTTTTACCCCCAAACAGAGTGAAATTTAAATATTTGATTAGACTTGGACCCTTGCAGTACAAGCTTTTTTTTAAAAATGTATATACTTCTATCTAGAAATCTTTAAATGACTTCAACCACATTATATTACATAAAAAGGTGCAAAATCTAATATTTAAAATTATATTAAAAAACTATTGTACTAAAACAGTTTAGTTCACCTGAATATGTCTTAGTTTGGAATAATGATATACATGTGGAAGCATCATTCAAATTCCACAAATATCAATCTTAAAAATATCTGCTACAAATTTCACCCAATTTCCAAACTAAAACTATTTTACTAAAAAAAATATCCTGATGATTTTCATAAACGTTTGAGTGTTCGTTTTTTATCTTTAAGAATCTTTTTCTTTTCAGCTGTTAATTTGCTTTTATCAGATGCATGTTTTTTTGCCAATGGCCCATCTACAGCAATTCCTTTACTTTTATGTGGCTAAAATAAGAATTTTTTTAATATTTAAAAATTGAATTGTACTTCACAGTAAATAATTACTTGCGCATGTATCTCTGTCATCATTTTAGCCCTTTGAAAATAGTCATCATAATGTTCCAGTAGCAATTTACCTGCTTCTTCATTTAAGGCTGATTCTGGATTGGGCACTATTAAAAGACACTTGATAGTCTAAAATTTAGATATTAAAAAAATTGTAAACCAATGTATTTCATTTTATTACTAATAATATATGTTTAATTCCGAGATCAGACTTCCAATCCTTCTTCAGGGTGTTTACACAAATTTCGCCATTTATTGCTACATTAGGGTGAAATATTTTTGTCAGAAAGTAAGCTTTGGGTGGTTCTGTGGGGAATCCTTTCCCAAGATTAAGTTTTATTTTGAATATGCCACCATTGTATGGAGTTCCTGTAATAATACATTAAAATATAGTTTAAGAAGATGACATTTATATAATTATTTCTCCTTCTAGTTAAAATTCTACATTATTATATTTTATTATTATAAATTGTTATGAAAAATATAAAATACAGTTTTTATACCTGAAGGTCCTTCTATAAAAGCTTGAATGTCGGTTACATCTTCCTCATTAATTTGAACTTTAATTCCTTCAGGAGGATTATTGACTAGTTCTTGCATTTCTCTAGCAACCCCACGAATTATTTGAGGGGAGAGGTTTTCAACATTATTTGACATCTACGACAAAATAAAATATTTTTATGGGATACTGTGAAATAAAATTAAACTTACGGCTCTAATGCTGGATATAAATTTAAATATCACAAAATTCTAATAACAGTATAAAAAGAAATGCTGAAAAAAGGGGAAAAAACCCTCACAACAAACGAAATTGACGTTCTAATACAGTATTTAAGATACGATTGACAGTAAATTTTGACAAAACGAAATTTAAATTTTTTTGAACCAATCACGTTGGAAATTATGAAACATGCGTTGTATTTGAAATAACTGAAAAGTTGGAAGAATAATACTTTAATTATTGTAGAAAAAGAACTTTTAGAAGAGATAGATATTATTAAGAACTTGCTATGGTTTATCTAGAAAATATAATCAAAATAAAAGGAAAGTAGAAATAATATTCTTACAATAAATAAATGTATTAAAGCGACACCTTTTGACATTATTTTAAATTAAAATAAGATATTTCGTTTAAAACCATAAGTCATATATATTTGCTACTTTAATTAATTTATTTTTTATAGCTAAGTCATAGAATACAGAGAATATTCTGAGAGTATTCTATAAAACAAGTTGGGTTGCAAAAATATAACGTTAACGTTAGAAATTTTAACGTAATTAAATAATTTTAATGTGATCATATATACATTTCCAAATGAAATGTGTTAACTGCTGGTTCATTTCATAAGCAAAGTATGAGAGAGGTATAATAAAAAGTACCTGGATTTTGAATTCGTAAAAATTACTTGTCATAGTTAAATAGAAGGTCAAAATGTCAGATAACGTAAGTATTTTAAAATGTTTATTTATATTAAATAGTTTCATAACACTTTGTTAGAATGTTATTCCTTAACCTGTTTTTAAGGACGATCTTTGCTATATCCCAACTAAAAATGTAGATCCTAGTTTTGGTGATTCCGAACCTTTGTTGAAGGTTTACTCGAAGGAACCTTACAATTTTCATCCTTTCTCGAGTCACAGTACAATTCCCGATTACAAGATAACTTTCCCTCCTTCCATGGTATATCTTTTGTATAACTTAACAGCCAAAATTATATATTTTTAGTTTAAAATTATATATATGATTTTTTTTTCAAGTATAGTAATATATTTTAATAGTTTATAAATCACTAACGATTTTTAGGATACTCAAATTAGAAAATTGAAGCTATCAATGGAACCATGCAGAGAATTGGTTCTGCAGATAAATAGTATTTTATTATGGGAAAAACAATGGCATTCTACAGCATTATTGGCAGGTCATAAATATTTAAATCAATGTTGAATATAGTACTTAATTATTTTTAAATTATAGGAGCTAGTTTCCTTTTCACCATTCTGTGGTTGTCAGATCCAAATGTTTTAACAGTTATATCATTAGCTGGTCTTGTTATCACCGTGTTAGATTACTGTTTGCCAATTATTTTATCTACTGTTTTTAAATCTGAAACTTGGTCTTCAGAAAAACAAAAGCAATATGAGGAGATTTGCACAAATATAATTTTATACAAAACTAAAGCTGAATTGCTTGTATCATCTTATAGTAGAATGAGAGTGACTAATCCTAAAATGGTAAGCAGTGCATCGTAATATAATTATCAGTGTATTAATTTAACAATTTTAATATTTTTAGTACTTCAGCATCACAATTATTATTTTGTGTTTTCTAACTTGGCTTGGAGGTACGATAGATAATCTTTTCCTAACTTTTATTTTCATAACATTTTTGGTGATGTTACCTGGTATGTTGCATCATGGAATGTTGAGTAAACTTACTGAAACATCTACAAAGTTATTTAATGATCTGGTTGAAAATGCCAAATCAAAAGTAGGACAAAAGAAAATTCAATAAATCGGGGTAATGTGAACACTACTATGTAATAATGTAATTGTTTTGAATTATGAATAATTGATTTGGAAAAAATATTTCCAGTAGTTGTATATTTTTATTTTTCATGCCCACATCGACATCTACATTAAATTAGACTTTCAATTAATTTATTGTACTGTTGTATCTGGATATACTATTAATTAAGACTTTTTATTTCATCTCTTAAAAATCATCACGTGATATTAATTCTTAGACTGATATGAATGTACCTTAAGTAGTTTTGTACGGATTTGTGTGAATAAATAAATTTTTTTATAAATAATTGTTTTTATTTATCAAAACTAAAATTGCTGTATATAGGGTATTACATGCTGCTATTCTAATGGAGACTCTTGTATTTTTGGTTCACTGTCGATTCCTAACAATTCGTTTAAAAAAAAGTCAAGTGAAATTTCCTAAAGTAATAAAATATATATAATGATAAAGTACTAAATTAAATTAAAAATAATTAAAGAATTGTTTTACCTCGGGAAGAAAATTAAAATTATTTTCACCATATGTATACACTCGTAGCAACGTCGTTAAACATTTATGTAAATGAGTCGTTGGTTCTCCTAAAAACATATATTATTTTTATATATTTATATATATCCAAAATATATCCAAAGTTGTGTGAATACATTTCTTTAAAAACAGATATTATATGTATACCAATAGACTGTAGCAAATAGACAAAATCATTCATATCAATTCTATTTCGTGTTGGATAGTCAGCCATTTCACAAAGTATCTTAAAATTAGATTTCAGTATATCCATTGAATAACCATAGGGTGGGCGATGGTTAATAAAGAGCTTCACAAAATCGATAAAACTTATCTCATCTCTAACTTTACCAGTATCATCAAAATCTCTGTATCGAATATCAATCATCATAGTTTCCAACTAAAATCAAATGTTTTTTCTATATATGTTTTATACCCTTAAGAATACGTGTTTTATATAGTTTTTGTATGTAGATGTTATTGAAATACATTGTTTACATATTGATTCTTTTCACAGTTTTGTACGTATTTATGCAGATAATTTGTTTCTCAACACACAAAAAATTATTTACATATTACATAACTTCTATTACTGTCTTGTTATAAGTTGTGTGTATAGCGGTTACCTCAAAATCGGTTGGATAAAACCCACATGTCTTAACTAGATCGGGTATTTCCGTTAAATTAATGCAATCAGACACTCTTCTGGGTAAATCAATATTTTCATGTTGTAATATTTGCATATAGAAAAACAGATCTTGCATCTCGTGAAAAAGCCAACCATTTTTTCCTCCATCTAAAAGACAATAATACGGCTCAAGCCCAGTACCGCCCATTAGATTTATAATTTCCACTGATCTAAAATGAAAAATAACTGTAATTAGTCAAAAATATGTAACTATCAGTGGAACCGAGGAATGAATATTTATGTATATACATAATTATATATTTATATAATACAACTTAATGGTTACTTTAAGTGTTTTTTACACTTATCTTTTTTTCTCTTTAACTGCATAACATTCGGTTTTACGCAGTTATGCTATTTATAAGTATTTTGTATACATTTGGGTGAAGTTTCATTATCAGAGGTTCTACGCTAAATCGGTCGTCTAACCATATTTAGGTACAAAAATATATTTAAAGAAACAATTACAGAAAGTGCTTTGTTATCCCTCAAACCATTCATTGCTCATTACTCCCTATCAATCATTATCCTCAATTAAACCCTAGGCTGTAATGCAAATAAATATACTTTTCTTGGCTTAAAACAAACGTTTCAGAAAATTTCCAATATTTTTTTTGCAATAATTGAAATAAAGAACAAATATTTGTTGATTTATTTATTAATATGGCATATCAAATAAACTTAGCTGCTTTTGTTACTATTATTAAGTGTCGGTAAAAATAAAATTAAAAGTCTTAATTCTGTATTTTTAAATCAAGAATTGCCCATTCATTGTGAAACAGCGGAATCTTAAGTTTTATTTAAAATATTGTTAAATTTCTAGCCAGTATTTCACATCTCTGGCAGCACATGGTGAGGGCATCGAGAGAACGTTTAAATCGATTCAGTTTTATCATCATGCGCTATCAAATAAACTAAGCTGATTTTGTTATTGTTAGTAACTATTTCATATGTAACTAGACTCGCGTTGTATATAACAATTTTGACAAATTGAGTCATGAATTGAAACTTACCTTTCTTTGATTTCCCATTGTAAAATACATCTGTCTTTAACTCCAAAGGTAAATATGTGGTTTCCATCATGAGATATAACAAAATCGCAAACCTTAAAATATAGTTTTATGGTGTTATAATTTGAATATCTCCTTCCATTTAGTGTTAATTTTTTATAGTTGCTTTTACCTCCACTGGATGAGCTAAGCACCCGGTATATTTATATGGATTTCCATCTGGTGGTAGGATGTGAATACCAATGTGTTGCTTACACATAAAAGTCATGTAACGGCAGTCATGATCTGGTAATATCTTCGTAAAAATGAAAGAGAAAATAATAAATTATATAACCTATTCGGTACAAATATTTCATACTCATTATTATTTTCTAATAATATACATCTGATTTTTAATACTAAGCCTACTATTAGATGTTTTTATGTATTTTGACCAGCGATATCTATTGGTGAAAATGCCAAGTATCAATGTAGACAACCTAACCTAACTGTTAAAATAGAGTTTTACATTTCTCTATATAATGTAACAGTTTTTCATGTAATATTTTATATAAGGGTGCTAAGGAATGGTCAAAAAGACATGTTTAGCATTCATTACTTTTTTTGTTTGATTTGGAGAAATCTGTTACCGAAGCTCATCAAGCATTTATGGTAATGCTACTCTGTCATATCTCTGACATTTGATTTTAATGTTAATGACAGCGAATAGCCTCAAGAATTGAAAAAAGTTCAAACGATGAACTACAAGACTTATAGAACGAAAATACAGCTTAAACTGTCAAAGACTTTCAGCTAGTTTACCAGTTGATGAGTCAACTGTTTCCAGACGTTTACGTACGAAGGAAAAGATTCAAAAGTAGGAAAAATGGCTACCACACTATAATTGAGTGAAAATGTCATTTCGGCTCGTTTCAGTATCGCAGTTTCCTGGCTTGTCGGAGAAAAAGAAGACTCCGCCTATTCCGAGCGCAAAAAGTAACGGGTCAGTCTAAGATGGATATGTATGTTGACACCGATACTGTCGATGGAATATACATGACCATAAACTCTTGCTGTGCATATAGTGGGCTCGATTTCTAAATGAGTATCAATTAACCAAAAAAAAAAAAAATAAAATAAACGAAAGATATAATAGATGTCATAGGATTTTATTAGGCAGTATAAGCAACATTTAGGTGGTGCACAATGGGTGGCAGCAACACATTCTAACAAGGTCTTAATTGATAATTGAAATTATTTTGTGAGTTTCAATACAATAAATAACATATAGGCCTAGACATCAGTTAAGTTAAGAAAAGAAATTTACAGAAGTAATCAATATTTTTTTTAATACGACAAGGTACCTTCACAAACAGCTCAAAAAAGTATTGCGAAATTCAGTGAATTTAAGTCTGCGCTGTTGCAACATCTACTTTATTCAGCAGAATAAGCCCTGTTTTACAAAAAATTCGCAATGCGAAAATCAATGCGTGAAAAATGAGTCTTATAAATTCTCATTTCAGGAAAAGATGCATAAATTAGAATATAACTACGTAAAATGTATAATCATAAAGTGTATTTGTAATTCATTCAGTAATGTATTTCAAAATAATAATCTCATGTATTATAAAGTGCGTAGTCTGTGTCCATTAAATATTTTCTGTTTGCAACGGCAAACGATTGTTATTTACCTAAAAGATATGATAATCTAAAACAGATTATATAAGTATTGCGAGTCCCCACTTACAGTTATTTCGTTTTTTAGTTTTTTATTAAATTAAACATTTCCTGATTTATATTAACAAAATATTAAGTGTTGAGTAGTTTAAAATAGGAAGACGTATAGAAGAAATTGATATAAATCAAAAATGTCTTATAAACTGATTGAATTAATTGTTGGATTATTTATATCATAAAACAGTTCAGAATAGTCAAAAATTAGCACCGAGTAGTTTCTGGTGTGATATGAATATAATTGTAATAGAATACAATACAATATTTATGGAAAGAAATCGACTTGCAAATTGAGCAGTTTATTCCTCCCTCCCATTTTTGCCTATAATGTAACTTACAACATTATGAACATTGCTTAGGACTAATTCAATCAAATGCCGCTATGAACCAGAAGCAACACCCAAAATGTAATAAAGTATAAACTTCATTTCGTTATATCACGACTTTTTTGTAGTGCTACTGTAGCCCTAGTGAGACTGCTAAAAGGTAATAGCTGAAGAATAGATCAGCGTCCAAAGTGGCTTGGGAGCAATTTCTGGAGAAATTTAATCATCATTTTCATGGACTTATGACACGATACAGTGACATGATACACACCAAAATGGTGATTTTATACAAAAGGCCGCTTATTCTTACGTTAGGTCGCTCAAAATACAGCCATAACATTGTTACACGACTTTTACATTTTTATCATCTTTATACGCTTTATACCTGCTGTTGTCCAATCATCTATTACACAAGTTTATAAATTCGGGTCAAATGTATGACTCCAGAAGATGATAACGATTCTTAACGTTATCCGATGCTTTGAACTCAGATCTTCGATCAACGTGTCAAGATTGGTTCTAGTTTTTGAGTTCGTGCACGGTTGCAGCACTGTGCTCTTATAACGGCTGTCGGCATTGCATTAAAAATTATTTAGAACTTGTTTTTGCGATGTGATGTGCTTCGAAACGTGTTAAAATACAGAGAGGACGTTGCAAAGTCGATTCAAAGTGTTCTTGTTACGTTTGTAGATTATATTATGTTATATTCTCAGTAAAAGTGGAAAAATCACAACAAATACATTCAAAGGTGCGTATTTCCAGTACTTTAACATTGCTTTAGTAGATTGAGAAACATGGGTACCGAAATTGTTTTGTAACATGTGCAAGACAATGCTGTACAAGTGGTCTCTTAGTGAAAAGTGAGGGCAGAAATATCACATGTAAATGATTGCTAATTTTGCTAGATGAATATCTCATCAGCGGCTAATAGTGAAAGCGACTTCGTTATGGGAGAAAATTATTTAATTTTGCAAGGTGAACTGAGTGAAAATATTGACTCTAAAACACAACTCATTATATACAGAAATAGAAATCACACGATTTTACCATTTTCCAAAAAGAAAAATGACATGTGTTTCTGCAATAATATAATTACTTTATTTGATATGATAAGTATATCATATGATCGAAATAAATGGCGTTTACTCATGATGGTTATAGGTACAGTTTGAAGGTGGCTCTACTCCACACTGAAAATAAAACAACTACCCATTTTGATAGCTTGGGCAGTAGAAATTAAGGAATTATACAATACAAAGCCTACAATTTCAACTAAGATCAAATACAATGAGCACCAAAGAAAATGTGTACTTAATTTCAAGACATTAATTGGTTTCATATTCATTATGGGTTATTGGTCTAATAGTTGGGATGCATTCTGGATTTACAAAATTTTTTCTTGTTTTTATGTTTGTTGGACAGCCATGCAGTTGATCATCATTATGTGAGAAAAATGTATCCAAATCCGACTTATTAAAAGACAGGATGACAAAATGTGTCCTTTGTACTGCTTGTGAATCCACAGGATATTGTTTTGTCACCCCTTCACAGTAAACTTGGCCTTCTTAAGAACCTTCTCAAAGTACCTAATCACGAAGGGCCGAATTATCACACAATTGGAGCTTGAATGTCTCTCAAAATACTTTCACATCTTATTTTTTTATAAAACAAAACAAGATCCCAAACAGCATAAAATTCACAAGTTTATTTATATGCATTGGGAAAGATCCAAAACAGGGAAAATGGCATTTCAAATTGCTTCCACATCGCAGTTTCATTTCTTCAAGCAAAAAGAAGGGCTTCCTGTGGCGTTTGGGACTAGCGATAAAAGTGCAAGACGCCTTCGTTTAGTCTAAAGAGATCTACTCACATCGACGCCCAATCGGAATGTTCACGGCTATAAAGGATCAGCAAGGCGTATTACGAGCTACTAAAACCTGACTGACATCAATTGAGCTACAAGAGTATTGTAGCAAAGATCAGTAACAGGTCCAAAGTCATGCTGTGACATGTAACATGTACGACAACGCTAGGCCGCAGGTTGCAAGAGTTACAACAGTGAACGATACAAATGAGTATAAAGGTGCAAAAGGTTACGGGTTAGTCCCTGGCTAGCACTATAGTGTTACTACTATAGGTGTTACTACTGACCTTAAATGAACGACGTATTGTTGCATAAAATATCAGAAATAGCGAGTAATAGATACAGTGTCATCCCCTGGCATGACAGGAGCAAACACCTAATATTTTATGAACCTTTTTTAGTTTTAGTTTTTAGAATACAAATTGTGGGAATAAAATTTAATAAATACCTCCATTTTCTTTATGCATGAATTGCGAAAACAACCAAATGCTGGTCCGAGAGCCAGGCTTCGAGGAACTTTAGTAACTTCGTGTAACAATTTTAATTTGTGCTAAAATAAAACACATACGAGCAAATCAATTTACATAACATCGTCTATTTTACTTTATCGTCTGCAACCAAAAAATAACCTATTCGCTTTTGACCATATAATTTCGAATAATATATAAAATGTAAAGGTATGGCGGTTTGTTCGATTCTTTCTCTCATGGCTATAGAAAATGGCTCATCTTCGTCACAGCTGAAAAAATATCAAATTAATATTACTGTTACTGTTTAGTAATTACGATGCTGTACGATGCATTATTGTATTCTACCAAGTATCGGTCGCAGCCAATAGTAAATAATGTCGATTTATTATTAACGAAGAAAAATTTGATATCATTTATGGCTTCGTAATGTGATCGGATTTTTCCACGAAATTCCCAATGGCTTTCTTGTGTATTGTAATTAAACAGAAAGATGGTTAAATTTGAATCCTAAAACACATAAATGAAAATTATTGATCAGTTAGTTAATAAAAAGTTAGTTTTTTTGGTATTTTTTTATGGTACTCCAAATCGGAGAATATTATTTTTGCTATAAAGATATTTCATATATAATAGATACATTTTTTTATGATTTTCATTATACAATATAACTAAACTGACATGTAGAAGATCGTTTCAGTAAGTGATCTGCTGTACAAAATTTTAATCTAGATCTTATTCTAGAGATTGCTATAAGTATATATATATATATATATATATATATATATATATATATATATATATATATATATATATATATATATATATATATATATATATATATATATATATATATATATACTGATTACTCAATGTGTCTATTAATCAGTTCATATTAATATTAATCGTTCGTATGGTAGTATGCGTTTGATCCTACGCACTACACTGTCATCGCGCACATTTAATTGTTTGGCGAGTGCATTCGGATGCACCAATAGTCCTTTCAGAGTACTTTGCACTAACGCTTTGAATCACACTCAATATGGGTTCTAAGGGGATATCGATCTGAATTAATTTGTTGGAGACGTAATATGGGACATCGACAATAGCTCTTTATTCTGGAACCTCTCAAGGATAGCTATATATGTTTAATTTTCTAGTAGTACCCCACAGTTCAATATAATTGCTCCAAATGGGCCTAAGTATTGACTTATACAGCAAAATCTTGTTATATAAAGATAATTTAGATTTATATCCTATCAGCCAATATATCCTATACATTTGGTTTAGTTTAAGCTCAAATTTTTTGCGTTTTGTCACTATATGTTTTTCTAGCGTTGGGAATTATCGACTGAAAACAGTCGAAAGTCGATAGTCAAAAAACTAGCGTTATAGTAATAACTATTTTCAGTCAAATGCACGGTTCGGCTAGTTTTTTCAATTCGTGATGTCAGACGAAGATGTACGAATCCTTTCTTGTGAGAGAGGAAAGGACGAAGATAATTGCTTGGGGCTAGAAATCTCCTGAAATCCAAAATAGATAGATCAATTGCTGGAATAGAATAAAATCTCTCTAGAAGTCATATTTTACTTTCTTCATTTCTGCGCTTGTTTCAGTATGTGCGTAACGTTTTCTCACTGTGTTGTGAATCGTAAAAAAGGCTACGCGATATAATTTGAGCTGAAAAGCAATTATATTAGAAATCGTTCTTTTGTCGACCATGAAATCGACGCTAATCGCCATCGGAACAAAACAAGGTGAACACAGTTCATCGATGCTTGGTAAGTTAATGGATTTTGTTCCGTATCCTATCATGCGTAATTTGGGGAATGCAGCGACTCCAATATTATGTTTCGCCTATTCTAAAGCAACATTTTCAGTGCTGCAATGTCATTTTAAATACATATTTTATATAACAAAAAGCGTTACGAATAAATTCCGACACCCAATATAAGAATTGCGGTTACGTTAATCTGTCTGAATATTTAATGGCGTAATCACTGCTACTCATTATCCCCGTTTAATATTCGGTATTTTTATTAAGTTGTAAAACCTTATCAGCTAGCGAGCAACCAGTGTGGAGATTAACTATGAAGGCACTGAGATAATTATTCTGTTCGGATTTTACGTTATTGTTATAAACATTCACAAATATCCATACCCTTACGCGAAACCTAGTAAAATGTTCATTTAAATTATAACAGGTCAGGTCAATTGAAAAGTCCCCAGCCTGACATATAGATGGCGTTACTAGAATTAAATCCATATGTCTTTTAGTTAGCCCTAACTCTCAAAAGATGCGTATATAAATTTGACAGCTGTCGGATCATTAGTTTGTGAATGATAGCATTTTGAGTGAAGCAACATTTGTTATTGTGAAAAAAATTGATAAAAAGGAATTTCCCGTTATCAACACAAATATGGCTTTTTGAAAGCAAAAAATACAGTCGAAGCAAAAATTTGGCTTGATGCCGAGTTTCCGGACACTGCCCAAGGAAAATCAACCATCAAGGATTGGTATGCTAAGTATAGACGTGGTGAAATGAGTACCGAAGACGGTGAACGCAGTGGACGCCCAAAAAAATACACAAAATGATTTTGAATGGCCGTAAATTGAAATTGAATGAAATAGCAGAGATTCTAAAGATATCAACTAAACGTGTTACATCATATCATTCACGAATATTTGGGCATGAGAAAGCTCTATGCAAAGTGGTTGCCGCGCGAGCTCAGTTTTGACCAAAAGCAACGACGAGTTGATGATTCGAAGCAGTATTTGAAGATGATCAAGCGTAATAAACCCGAATTTTTGTGTCGATATATGACAATGGATGAAACATGGCTCCATCATTTCACTTCGACAGTCATCCGAGTGGAGTGTACACGATGAACCCGCTCTAAAGCGTGGAAAAATGCAACGCTGTATTTTGGGATGCGCGTGGAATAATTTTCATTGACTACCTTGAAAAAGGAAGGACCATCAACAGCGACTATTACTTGGCGTTATTGGACCGTTTGAAGGACGAAATCGCCGAAAAACGGCCGCATTTGAAGAAAAAGAAAGTGCTGCTTGACCAAGACAATGCACCGTGTCACAAGTCAGTGAAAACGATGGCAAAAATCCATTGGGTTTCGAACTGCTTTCTCATTCACCGTATTCTCCAAATCTGCCCCCCAGCGACTATTTCCTGTTCTCATATCTCAAAAGAATGCACGCTGGGAAGACATTTTCGTCGAATGATGAGGTGATCGCCGAAACTGAGGCCTATTTTGAAGCAAAGGACAAATCGTACTACAAAAATAGTATCGAAAAGTTGGAGGATCGCTATAATCAGTGTATTGAATTATGTTGAATAAAAAAAGAAGGGAATGAATGAAGATTGACCTGTTAGGTTTATATTATGATGACGCCAGTGTATTTCTATTTCTATTTAAATGATAAAACTGACCGAAAAATCTTTTATCAATTTGAATATGTAGATATTTTTGGAAAGTGTTATATTAATATGTTATCGTTTATATTAAAATTCACCTATTATATATATGTTAATTCAAGTGTTTATTCAAGTCAACGAATTTTTACTTCATTATCACAAAACCACTAAATAATAATATTACAAAATATTTCAATAAATTACATACCTTTGCCTAGAGATTAATTAATGTTGTCAAACATCCTTTTGATGGCAATATTTAAATCTATTATGTACTTAAATTGTTTAATAAGTTCGTGATAATAAAACAGAAAAAAATCTATAAATATTCATTAACCTTTTCAATACAATACTTACATAATAGGCAAATTGCAACGAATTATGCGAGAATGAAATTTTCTCCACATTAAATTTCGAGTATCTAAAAGGGGACCCTCTGGCTCTTAATACAATAGGTTCTAAAATCCAAATTTCCCCATTTTGTCTCCCACAAATTAAGTGAAGTGCTATGACATTGAATTTGTATTTTAAAAAGGTGTTCGATTATATTCCATTATACTCACATTCATAAGAATATTTGATACATGATACCATGTCAGCTTCTCCCCCCTCTTCAGTTTTATTCAACAATATAGTAGCTATTTGGTCTTTAGTATCAAAGTTAAGCAATGATACTCTTCCATTGTGATATCCTATAGCCAAATATGGTCTAAAAGGAATATAATAAACATATGTTTTGAATGAAAGTTATAAACTATTACTTTTCGTCATGGGCATCTATAGCAGAAATATTTGCATCTGCAATGTGAAACAGGGGGGTACATCTGTTTTGGATGAAATTTATTGCAAAAATGTTACAATCTGCCGTGGCTATGTATTTAGACAAGAAAGACTAAGTTTAAGAGATGAAATATATAAGCAGGTAATAAAAATATTTAGATATGCAGACTTAGATTAATTTTATATAGTATATTCCTGTCAAAGCTGTCATTATTAGATGCCTGAATGTATTTTGATGAGCGATATCTATTAGTAGAAACGCGAAGCATCAATTTAAAGAATTGTTATACAATCTAACCTAATAAAGTGTTGAGTTTGATGATTTTTACATTTGTCTATATAAAATACGACGTCAGGGAAGTGATTTTGGGTACGTTGGTGACAAATAGTGACAAATAGATCGAATTATTTTGTCAGCTACGAAGCATTCAGTCAACCACATCGCATTAAAAGTGACGGAAAAGAACTTTTAAATGCCTATGGAAAAGGAACGATTCGGTTCTCATCAACAGTTGAAGACAGATGTGAAGAAATAACATTGAAGGATGCCTGGTATGTACCGAACATTTCCAAAAATTTGTTTTCTATTCTAGGTGCTCATGATCGTAATAAAAATAGTAAGGTTGAGTCAATGCCTATGTCCTATTCTATAAAGATTCATGGTCAATTAAAATTATGTGGTTTTCATGCAGTAAATGGTACTCTGTACAAAGCAGCCACTAAACCATTAGTACCTGAACATCGAACTGTTGTATATTCTGTTGTCGAGGGCAAATCTGATCTGTTACAGTTGTATCATTAGATATGGGGTCATCAAGATAAACATCACGTGAAATCAAAACTCAAGAAGAATTTTTGTATTGATGTCAAGATAGATAAAACAGAAACCTGTGAACCATGTATATATGGAAAGACACATCGTTTACCATTTGGTACAAGAGAGATGTCAAAAACTCCAGGTGAACTAATCTCAGCAGATGTGTGTGGACCTTTTGATGAACGATTAGGAAAGAAGCGTTACTTTGTTTTGTTTTAGGATAATTATACAAAATTTAGGCATGGTTATTGTATAGCCCAAAAGTTAGAGGCAATTGAAACACTGAAGGACGTTCTAAGGCACACATAAACATTGGGACATTCAGTAAAAGGGACGCAGAGTGATAATGGCAAGGAGTTTGACAATGGAGAGGTTAAATCTATCTTACGCAAAAACGGAATTATACAGAGATTGACGGCACCCTACACTCTTGAGAAGAATGGAATTTGTGAGCGAGACAACAGAACTGTAGTCGAAATGGTCTTGAAATATTCAAATCCAGAAATGACCTACCCAGCAGTATTATGGGCTGAGTTAGTTAACACCACAGTGTACATTCTGATCAAAACGGAAAACTAATCTATAAATGGTGATAGTCCTTACGAATTGTCGAATGGAAAGAAGCCGCTAACAAAACATCTAAGGATCATTGGTGTAACATGTCATGCCCATATCCATAGTCAAAAGCGAATAAAAATGGATAGAAAAGCCGTAAAACGGGCCCTCATAGGATAAGATGGTGATGAACGGTTTATAATTTGGATCCAAAAAGGATCAAGGCATCATTTTGTCTACAGATGTACGATTTGAAGAAAAACGAGGATGATGTAATGAACATTCTAACCTACAATTTCAAGAAATTTCCTAAAATTTCTAAAGTTTAGATAGATGTATTAACAATAAAGCTATTTGATAAAGTAATCTCAGAATATTATTTAATAACCTATCTCAACAATACTGACTATTGTAGATACTATTGTACATGATTGGAATATGCACTACAATCATAATGTAGTATTTATGTAACATATGCAACTAGATGAAAAATATAAAATTAAACGAGAAGATTCCATAAATGCAAGAAACATTTGGGACACATTGGTTGTGTGAAAGAATCTAAGGGAATATATTTATTTTATTTCTTTTAATTTTCTATTAATGTTTTTAACACCTTAGTTAAAATTTTTTATTTATATTATTTTCAGTTATTTAGTGAAGAAGAAAGGTATTATATAATAATAAATTTGAGAAACATAATAAATACCTATTGATATAAACAAGTTTTTCTTTTTTGAGCTAAGTTTTTCTATTTTCAATTCCATTAATTCTTGAAGAGAAACCTTAGTTAAATTCATTCTCAACGAAATACGGACAAATCTGATTAATTTTATTTCATTGCGCCTGCACTCAACTAGCCAATCATACATTACATATATATCATTTCTCTGTAGTCTAGATAAAATAGGGGTTTTCCAGTTAGTGGTATTAATTTATTAATTGTATATTGACGCTAATCTTGGAACGTTCAAAATTCGAGACTCATTACTTTTGTTATAAACCATTTGTTGTTACCGTTCATCGATCACTTTTAGAATACTAATTATTAGTATTTATCGCATGCATTTCGTTTCAACGATTTAGTGGAGATTTTTAATGTCAATACCAAAGAACGGTCTGGAAGACCAAAAAGATTCAAGACAATGAATTGAGAGGCCTATTGGGCAAAAATACAGGTCAAACATTAAAACCATTTTCAGATACTTTAGAAATTAACGAATCAAATATATCCTGATGTCTAAATGCGATGGGCCACTATTTAAACTGAATGAAAGTGGCATTTTCAGAATCGTTAAAAATAGGAGCTTTTGTTATAACAGGTCAATTGAAAAGTTCCCGGTATGTCACATAGATGGCGCTACTCGAATTAAATCTATATGTTTTAGTTACCCCTAACCCTCAAAAGATGCGTGTATAAATTTGACAGCTCTCGTATCATTAGTTTATGAATTATAGCATTTTGAGTGAAGCAACTTTTGTTATTGTCAAAGAAATTGATAAAAAGGAATTTCGCGTGTTGACAAAATATTGTTTTTGAAGGGAAAAAAGACAGTCGAAGCAAAAACTTGGCTTGATGCCGAGTTTCCGGACACTGCCCCAGGAAAATCAACCATCAAGGATTGGTATGCTAAGTTTAGACGTGGTGAAATGAGTACCGAAGACGGTGAACGCAGTGGACGCCCAAAAGAGGCTGTTACCGACGAAAGCATTAAAAAAATCCACAAAATTATTTTGAATGACAGTAAATTGAAATTAAATGAAATAGCAGACACTCTAAAGATATTATCTGAACGTGTACATCTTATCAGTCACAAACATTTGGGTATGAGAAAGCTCTGTGCAAAGCGGGTGCCGCGCGAGCTCACTTTTGACCGAAAACAACGACGAGTTGATGATTCAGAGCAGTGTTTGAATATGATCAAACGTAAAAAACCCGAGTTTTTGCGTCGACATATGACAACGGATGAAATATGGCTCCATCATTTCACTCCGAAATCCAATCGACAGTCATCCTAGTGGACTGCACACGATGAACCCGCTCCAAAGCGTGGGAAAACACAACTGTCGACTGGCGTCTGTATTTTGGGATGCGCATGGAATAATTTTCATTGACTACCTTAAAAAAGGAAGGACCATCAACAGCGACTATTACATAGCGTTATTGGACCGTTTGAAGGACGAAATCGCCGAAAAACGGCCACATTTGAAGAAAATGAAAGTGCTGCTTTACCAAGACAATGCACCGTGTTAAAAATCCATGAATTGGGCTTCGAATTGCTTCCTTATCCACCGCATTTTCCAGCCCTGGCCCCCAGCGACTATTTCCTATTCTCAGATCTCAAAAGAATGTCCACTGGGAAGAAATTTTCGTCGAATGAAGAGGTGATCGCCGAAACTGAGGTCTATTTTGAAGCAAAGGACAAATTGTACTACAAAAATGGTATCGAAAAGTTGAAGGGTCCCTATAATCAGTGTATCACCCTTGAAGGGAATTATGTTGAATAAAAAAAACTAATTTTGCCAAAAAAATCTGTTTTACTACGGTAGGCCGGGGACTTTTCAATTGAACTGTTACTTAAAATTAAATTGAAGAATATATTAAAAATATTGTCGCTATCTACTGATACCCGTCTTTCAGACACAAGGCTTTAAAAGTCTTTGTATTTAACCTCGGGATTAGATTGTCTTACCAACACAGAAAATTTTGCTTAAGAATAGGCGATCGCAGTCGCTAGATTCTCCAAGCAACGCAATTCTAGTAGCGCCATCTATGTGTCAGACCGGAGACTTTTCAATTGACCTGTTACATTATTTAAAAGCGTTGCGAATAAATTCCAACGCCCAATATATGAATTGCCCAATAAAACCCGAGAAAACCAAATAAAATAACTACTGCAAATATCTATCGACAGCAATAGCAAGTAAGGGATGCAAAGTCATTCTATGATATGCAACATGCATGACAAAGGCTCGACCAAACGTTCTAGGAGTTTATGCCACAATGGGAAGTTCTGCCGCACCCAGCGCCACTTGTTCAAGTCAATACAACAGAGCTTAGCTGGCACACAGTTAAGAAAGGCAAGAGTGATCAATGAATTATGGAAAATATTTGTGTTAATATAGAGTTTAACAAATTTTCGGAATCAATGCCTTTTTAAAGTGAAAAAAATGATAAAAACACATACAAGCACCTAATATAATTTACCTAAGTATAAATAGTATATGCTTCCTGAACTTCAAATATGTTCAATAACAATTTTTTTGTTTGTAATTCCAATTAATATGGTAGGCTCCCCAAGAAGACACTGGGCTATCTTAAAAGATTCGTACCAATTGTAATAGAGATCTTAAGATGAGATGTTTGAAGCGTCTTTATTTTGAAAATGTTGGATGAAAATACTTATAACGGAAAACGCGTAGTAATAATTAAATATAACCTTCCTTATCCCTGTCCAAACATTACCATTTCTCATCGATGTTGTACAGTAAGATTCACTTTCATTTTTATTTAGTTTTGAATAGCCTCAAAAAATCTACCAATTCTCTAAATATGACAAATATTTGGAAAAATAATACATAAAGCTTCTAACAATGTAGTGCTGAATTAAAAAAAAATTCTTCAAAATTAGTTCACATTACTGGTGAATATTATAATTATGAAATATTATAATAATATTTGTAACTTAATAACGGTACTTACAAACAAAGAAATCTGTCACAATGAATGTTTCATTGAGCAAACTTGCATCAAAAGGTGCATCTATTGCTATAAATTGCTCTATTTCTTCTTGTATATCTATATACTCACAGTCAGCCACCATTTCATCATTTTCAAAATTTGACACTTAAAAACATGAAAATTTAAGAGTACGTTTAGAAAATTAAAATTATCTAAGTGCTTAAAATAATAATTATATTAAATAAAATATTCTTATTAATTATGGAAAATAATCTTTAAGTAATAGAAAAATACCTGGTACGATGATTTTATCTCCGATATATTTTCTAATTTTTGGCGTTAAGGAAAAACTAATATCCGTTATGGCACCAAGAGACATGTTCCTTATCCAATACAAAATTTTAATTCTTTTATCGAAAAAATATATATGTCCTTTTGTATCGCCAATTACAAGTTTCCTACAAGCGTTCACGTTTATTTAACATCTAACATAATATATTTGCGTTACCCATCCGTTGTGGTTATAACTCCGATTGATGATGGTGTAACTTTTACTGCGTTTATATAAATTTTTGAGTTATTTAACTGGGTTCCTTCGTATTGTTTTGTATATAATGTTGAACGAAAAACTAATATACAACCTCTACTGGATGATACAAATGACTCGTGACATTCATTTATATATGTTCCTCCTGTTAGAGTCCCAATTTTTTGCTTATTTGTGATTTGAGTAATAGGCATATTAATAAACTTTTTATTTACGGTATCCTGACAAAAAATTATTTCAAATTTTAAAGAAAAATATGTTATTGCTTACCCATATAAGAAAAAATGTATGCGTTTCAAAAACAATCATAATGTGTTCTTCCTGGTCAGGATTATAACATATTTTAATTGGAACTCCATGTGTTTTGTGAACCAGAAATGTATCTAATTTTGCAGTATTATATAAAAGTTATCGTGCTAAAAATATTAATATTAGTTTTATTTCATTACCATTTGACTTTTCTTCTCCTAATGTCCAAAGCCATAAGTCAATCTGGTAATATGCATCGTCATTAGCACCAATCGTTGTTAAATATTTTGCACTGTTACTTAATGTAGCAAGAAGAACACTACTACACGTATACAGATTGAAACGTGTAAATATTGGTGATCTATAGTAATAAAACATGTATTACGGTTTGTTTTATGATGATAGTTTGTTTTTACAATGTTTTACTATCCCATACGATAAGACATCCATCTTTACTGTCATCGGAACTAACTAACCATGATCCACTCGCATCACTTGATATACAGCTAATCATTGTTTGCTGTAATTGTTGATTTACATTTAGTAAAAATTAAATTGTATATTATATAACTCACATGTCCTTCAATATGCTTCATTTCTCTTGTACAGTAATTGTATAAAACTAAATTGTGAACACTTGAAAAGAATATTTCTTTCCTTACATTATCAGTTAAATTTATCAACCCTACCTTAGGGTTAATGCCGAAGGACCATTTCAAATCCTATAAGATATGGTTTTATAGTTTTTTTTAACGTTTCGTATAAAATCATATTTTACAAAGGGTCTTAGTTTCATAGCCAAATACGGATTACTCAATGTTCTTTTTCCGCTACTTTGCTCCAAAATTTCAATTTCCTTTTCAACATTGTGTATAGATATATCCGACTCAACCAAAGATATTGACTCACGAAAGAGGCCTTCTTCTCCAAGTCCAAAATCATCAACATTAATTTTTTTAGATATATATAGTAAATTTTCTTTATCTTCCCCATAAGAAATACTATCTTCGGACATGTTAAAAAATCTGATGAAATATCAATAAAACACTCGCTTCAAAAAATGACGTCTGTTATTATTATCTCAGATAATTGATTAACGAACTAGTGACGCTTATTTTAATGACGTGAAGTGTCAACTATTATTCGTTTGCATTATCACTTATCCTTTGTTGTAATGGAATTACGAAAGACACTATTTTGTTCAAAGTAAATGATTCCCACTTAATAATATAGTCTTTATATTTATATGGCATACATAAAAAATGATATCTTTATGGCAAAGTAAAATTAAAATAGTACTACATGACGTAGGAATTAATAATGTTTATTAAATAACAGTAGTTTAATTCATCTACAAATAATAATTCATATGGATTATATGACAATGTAATATTTAGAGGTAATGCTAATTATAAACACTACGCTATGATGTATTTATTTTTATTGCTTTTCTTAAACAATACAACAATTTCAAGTATTTCTTATTGTCTTAATATTAAAAATAACAATAATGACGTAAAATTAATTATTTTGTACACAATAGACATCTACAACTCTACTACTACACTAATTTCGAATATATTTTACATAAATAGCAACATAAAACAAAAACTGCCCAAATTTTATGACTATAAGGCTGTTTTAGAAACATTTTATTCCAATTAGTAAATGGAGAATATCAGGTTGTATAGATATATACCAACATGAAAAACAATATAATTATCTTATATAAAAAAAATATGTTGGATTCTAAAATCCATTTAAAGAGTAGATGATTAATAAAGTTCAGCAACATTTTCTTTATGTATTTAACTTTTTGTATTAATCAGTCATATTATATATTTTGTATTATCCAATTCCAAATAAGTAGTTAAAGCAAAATATTTTCTGTCATGTGATCTGATAGAGATTATTAGTTTAGAAAAATAACTACAAATATGTTGTAAAACAGAAAAGTATAGTTTTGCCTTAATCTAGTTACCACAGATTTTGAATCAAAATATAATAGTTTGTAAGTCAAAATTGACAATATCATAAAATCTTATGATTAAAGAGTTAGGACACTTTTGACAATAACAACACTTAAGCTAAATTGAGATTTCATTTCTTAACATATCAATTTGTTGGACTGGCAGGTCTAGATCCTACAGTAAAATCTTTATATTGAGAGAAAACGCAAATCTAAAAATAATTTTAGAATTAATGTTTGAAATAAATATCTTGAATAGAGGTGTAAAATTATACATAATGATAACATCACAAATGTACAGTAGCCTTGAAATGTACATAAAGATGAATATTGTTGACAAAGAGAATTTTTGTATTAGATAAAACTATTTGCTCAGTTTTTCTATAAATAACCAATATTTACAAGATATTATTCTTAATAAGGTATTATAAATTATGTTTCAAAACATACCTTGTCTTTTAATTGTTGACATAACTGAAGACCTACAGTGAAAAACACTAACACTTCATTTAACCAAGGTACTGAACACTCAGCATGGGTAGAATCATATTTCATTTCCCCATGATTATTAATTAGTTGATATATAGCAAATATCAATTTATGGCTTTGAATATAAAAGCTGATTGCTAAATCTTCTGCTAAAGTGGGTGTCAATGATTTCTAAGAAAATAACATGATATTTTATATTAATAAAACAATATTAGATGTTACATACCATATTACGACTTTTAATTAAATCATCCATTGTTTTTTTTCTTGGCACTATTAAGCTGGTTCTACCCCTTTGTAAACTACCAAGTATATTTCCCAATATATGTAATACTTCATCAGACGACCTACAAATTTAAAATATTGTTACAGTTATAACTATCAATCAAAACATTCTTAAATACGAATTAAAATATGTACTTAAACTTGTAATTTTTCCCAACATCATCTATATGATAAAGGGCTTGTTGTAAATGATTCGAGGCATCTTGTACTTGTTGTAACTTCCAGGGATAATGATTCTGTATACTAGTTTTAACAATTGTAGCAGAATTTTGTCTTGTTATTTTAAAATTAATATCCTAAACAAGTGCTAATTAGATTTCTCAATATATTTAAAACATCTAGCTAATACATACAGCATGAGTAATACTATCACCAGTTAACGTAACAACACATTTTAATTGATCTACAGGTACAGAAAGTACAAATGTATCCTGTTTGGATGAATTATCATGGCCATATAATGCTACTGGAAATCTCCTTGCACATTCCTTTAAAACATACATATAATTGTTTCACAAATATACATCTGAGTAATACATTCTCACCACTAAAATATGATGAATTTGTTCTAAACCCTTATGAATTTCTTCATTTAATACCCATTCAAATTCCTTTTGCTGAAATACCATAATTAAATCAACATTTAAAGAAATAATTAAAAAATTACCAAATTAATTGCTTCTGACTTTTCGCAGTCTACCATCTTATTTACTCAACTTTTGAACGTCTAAACCATTTATTAAATTAAGGTGAATTTTTAATTAATATACTATTGAATAAAACTAGACAATTGTCACTGTCAAATGTTTTTAAAAACAGCTGCTTAGTTTTTCTATAGGCCCAACAGATGGCACTGTTAATTTTCAAGAATGCTAATTCAAAGTTAGGAATTTAGAATTATTTGGAAAATATATAATAAATTAAATTATATTTGAATATAGCATATAGAAATAATTTTAAAATTAATTTCAAAGAAATACTTTTTTTGTTGCTAGGTGTCGCTAGTAATAGAATGAAATTAAAAAACATAAACAGAAGTAGGTGTGACACTTGGAGGTACAAACACTTTCCCTTTCTATTTCTTAAAATTTAAAACAATTTAATAAAAAATATATTAGTTGAAAGTAAAATTATGTCACAATCTGGTACCGCTATGGGCAAGTATTTTTTAGAATAATTTCTTAGCTTATATTTTTTCATTTACAAATTAACTTAAATTGTTTTTAATTAGAAGCAATTAATACATTTTTAATGAAATATTTAATACATGGTTTTTAGGAGAACTTGATATGCTACACAGTCTCTATGATTTTAAAGCCACATATGCTAAAACAATAAGTTTTAGAGCAAATGAATATTTTATTTTACAACAGACAAATACAAAACATAAAAATTGGTGGGAAGTTATTAATGAAAGAGGAGATGTTGGATATATTCCTTCAAATTATGTAGAGGCGGTTACAGTAAATTCGTCATTTTATATTAAATTTTTGGAAAACGCCTTAGAAAACTTAAAAAGGAAAGATAATGAAGAAATTGCTCTTGGCACTAAAAGTGAAATTATATTAAAACTTAAAGAACTAAAAAAACAGGTAAAAATATATGTTTTATTTTTAATAGTTTTAATTAATTTATAATAACATTTAAAGATGGAAAATAAATCATTTCATAATTCCAACAATTTTATTGAATCAGATGGCATTAAAATTTCATATAAAAATCCTGAATCACCTGTATCGACTATTAAATCTACCGGTAGTAATTATGGTTCTCAATTATCGGATGCCAAATCCAGATCAGTTATGGAGGAACCAATAAAACCTATTACGAAAAGTCGTGACAGTATTCAAAAGAGCATAGAAAATATTCACGAGGAAGTAAAGTCTGAAATATATGAAGCTAGAAAGTCTGATTTCAACATGTCATCATCCAACGTTAGTCCTGTGATAACTGCACAATCTGTTTATGATTTAGTGGAAAGTGTTAGGATTAATACAAATTTGTCACATGAAATGTCAAGGGTTGCTGTAGAAACTGTAATTCAAGGATTACATGAACTTTTGCCAGCATCAATTTTTCCATATTTAAGGTATTCTATTTTATAATACAAATTAAATGTTAATGCTAATTTTGTTCTTTTATAGCACAATTTTATCTCATTCACAAACATGTCTAGTTGTTGATGATGGTCAAATAGAACAAACACATGATGCAAGTAGACTAAAAATTATCTTTAATGAGTTAACAAGTTGCAAGGAAGATTCCCAACAAAGAAGCTGGATGTTACATGAGGATGAAAGCGTTATTAAGGAATATATTACAGAGCTTATATCAATATTGGTATGTAAAATTAATCTGATTGGATTTGTTTAATTTTTATAATTTTAGTCTAACGCTGACACAAGCATATCACGTCACGTGATATCGTCCAACCAATATCATGTGATAACTACATTAATACAGTATTATCAAATGGAAGTACGATGGTCCATTAGGCAATTATTGTTGCAAGCCTTTGGTGTTTTATGTAGTTTAGATAAGACTGTAATTAATATAATGTTAAATTCTGTTCTGCCTGGAGAATTAGCAAGGTGTATTTGTATTGGTGGTATATACTATTTGTCTTTAATTATTATTTTTTTATTAGAGATATGATGGCAAATCCTCGGAACATTCCAAAATTAAATTATTCATCCCTTTTGTTAACCATGGTTTTTTCAATGGGAGAACCGATGCCAATAATTAATTTAGGTGATTTAATGTGTTTTATTGTGGGGTAAAAGTAATTTCGGTTTTTCCTACTAGATGGTTTTAAAGTCGCAGATATTTATAGTAATGGTTTTATACAATCAAGTCATGCTATAGTGCTTTTGGAAGGTATTCATCAAATATTCAAGGCCTTTTTTCTATTTTGCTTTTTTATTACCAAAAAGAGAAAAAAGCAGTATCGTCTCAAGAAATATTGTAGTAAAATTGTGTAGTGCTCAAGTGAACGCTGGTGCCAGAATTAAGAAATAAAGATTCATCAAATCGATTGAAATTCTTCAAAATATCAAAGTAAATCGACATATTTCATGTTGCGACGCCGCTACGAAACTAAACATCGGCCATAAAACAGTTTTGAAACTTTTTACATAATATGAAATACCAAAAGTATCACCTTACTTCGATTCCACAGGAGTTAATATTGAAAATTGTAAAGGATCGAGTTTTCATTTGTGAATCGCCGCTAAAGTTTTATAGACAGTTAAATGGCACCCATTGACACTTGTTTGGGAAGGTTAACTGTTATTGAGTGTTGAACCTGACTAAATCATTAATTCGATTCTGCTATTAAGAACTAACGTTATTGAAGCAGGCGATTCTCAACTATCATTTGTTGCGGTTTCTAGACAGCCGTCCTAATGGTTGAAAACTGCCTTTAGAAGAGGCTTTCGCTGAGAAATCGCTGAAGATCTGTGGATGGAATTATGGTCTCACCAGGAAAATTGCAAAAGGTCAGCCCCAATTGTAAAAAAATCCGAAATTACTTTTCCCTACCTATTTCAATAAGTAAACCATTAGTCCCTTTTTTATTTGATGTTATGGTAAACACATTTTTTTAGAATATTTGGGATCTACGTTTCTTTCATTTGTATTGGACAACATTGAGTCACCTCCAGATACCGACTTAGATGAACAAATACCAGACCTGTTTTTAAACTTAGTCATATCGTTTAATCTTCAGTTTGATGATGAAGACTCGAATCCAGTATTAGTGGCTTTAGAAGGTCGCCATATAGCTAAAATATTTTGTGAAAAAATTTTATTACTATTAAATCGAGAAGGTAAGCTTTAATTTTAATTGATTCCTAGAAAAAATATTATACTGATTAATTAAGATTCTTTTTCTAAACTAACTTCAAATACTACTTGTGTTTTTATGTACAAAACTAATTTCATGTGCAATAATTTTGTCAATATAGTAAAATGAACTAGCTGGTTTTTTAAGTTTTTGGGAAATATTAGATTTCGTTTGTAAACAATTTATTACAAAACTTTTTGCAACAAAATATCAAGTTTTATTACTGATAAGTTTCAAATTAATTTTAACCTGTTTTATAAGGTATTTCTGGCGGTGGCCTGGTTAATGAATGCTAATTTTATGTTGATTTTAAATAGATCCTTTAGAAATATTTTTGTTATGGTTTTTTTCCATTGGGGAATCGAAGTTGGTATTTATGTTGGCGTCTGTCTAACCTGTTGTTTATTAGCGATTGGTGCTCATTTTACGAGTTGCGATTGCCCTTTATTACGCCAACTTTTTCACGGTGCATCAGATATTGTGGTGCCAGTTTTGGATCAGATGCTTCGATGGTCCATGCTTTTGTGAAAAGGACACATGATAACCCATTTCCTTTGACCCAAACTGAGTTATATGTAATTGCTTTATTATTGAACAGGATTCGACTGCAACGGTCTGCATGAAAGATTTGAGGGTATGTCGCGTAGAAATGATGTTAAAATAACGGCGTCCTTTCGCTTGGCCCAAATTGACATCAGCGACATGTGATCTCAATAGATGAGATATAGCAGCAGAATGATTTGGCCATTAACACAAATTTCTAGACTTTCTTGTAGTTTTTTAAATTTGCAAGTCTGTACCACTAAGCCGCAATTCATCCGGAATTATACGGTAAAATGATTAAACATTGGATGAACCATTTAACGACGTTATATTCCATACATAATAGCATATTGAGGTTGAATTCTAGCCTGTATAATTCATAATGTATATAGGAAAATATTTATTAATTGAAATTTATACTTTTATAGAGGATCCGGTAAGAATATTTGATCATGAGCCAGCACCACCTCATTCTTTATTGAAATTGTTCAGAGATTTATTTAGTCGGCGCTCTACAGCGAATTTGTTTTATACAAACGATGCCAAAGTTCTAATTGATATTATTGTTAGAAATATAGCAGATCTCTCTCCAGGAGATAAGGTAAGAATAGAATGTCAGCATTACCACTTTATTTAACCTTTAAGGGGGCGCGTGGTCATTTGTAATGGCAGCAGTCTCGCGTAACCTAAAAGACCTATGGGGTTATATTAGAAAAATAAAATACTTATTAATCAAAATTATTTATTTTCTGATAATTAGGAACATTATTCATTTTCTAGGACATTAATGTCGAAGAAAAGAAACGTAACTTTAGGTTTAGAAATAAAAAATCATTTTAGGTGCCTGTAACTAGCTATATATATTTATTAACTTATATCAAAAAATAAAATTATAAAATCAGTTGGCTTCGTGAGATCAAATAATTAAAATAGTCTAGTTTTCTTCAGAATCGGTGTCTTCGCACGATTACATTCACTGCAAATAAAGGTAGTGTGCCTTCTTCAAATATTTCTATGACAAGATGTGTATTGAGTCTTCGATTGCCTCCTTTTTTTTGCTGAGCATATTTTGCAACTTTCTCTGCATATCGTGTTGGAACCAGTACTCGCTTTTTTATTAGTATCCTCAACACACATATTCCTTTATTAGCTCTATGCCCAATTGACGTATATATTTTAGCTTTTTTTCTGCCCCCAATATTACCATTGCATTTATTCCAGCAATATCCAAAACACGAAAGAATAGTGTCAACGACCATCTATTATTCTTCCTTCTTTCCTATACATTTTAACTTTTTTGTCGACTTCATGGACACCGCCTATTGTTGTATTTTAAAAAGTTACCATGTTTGAATTACGCTTTTCATTTGTACTGTTATCGATTTCAGCATCATTATGAAATGATGATATTAGTACAACATATCATTTTTGGGCACGTACCACAACAAAGTGGTCGTATCAGAAAATCCAAATCGTCTTGAATATTCAGGGAGTGTTTGACCTGTAAAACAAGGAGGTATTTCTTTTTTGTTCTTACCCATTGTAACAAAAATATTACGATATTTTGCTAAATCATCCACCAAAGGAACATTAGTGTACCACCAACTGTCGATCGTTAGATTTCGTCCTGTGCCAGAAATTGGCATTTACGACTCATTTTATAACTAAAACGCTTAATTTTACAATAGTTTATGATATTCCAAAAAAGTTATATATCGCATTAAGTGTCGCGCATAACCCCTTCGACGGCGCGCAGTGTTGTTTCGGCGCTTGCGCCGTAGCTATGATAATTGCGCTCCGTGTATAAGGGAGATGCAGGGAGTAAGGGTAAGCCGTTTATTTGCTAGGTAGTGAAATCATGACAATCTTAGGACATGATATGCGTGCAATGTGAATTATTATTGTAATCAGCGAAAATAATTGCGGTCGCGCGACCACTTGAAGGTTAATGATATTTAAATATGTAGTATTTGTGCAAATATGGCCTGTATAAACAGTGTCTTCTCTTTTTTATAGAAGCGTAATGATTACCTGGAGCTTTGTAGACGGGTGTTAGGAAATACCAATTATCAAGAACACAGGCATAGAATAGAAGATATATTAAAATGTTTTACCAGAATCTTTTGCGAGGAGGGTCAGTTAAGTAAAAGGGACCAGTACTTGCTTAAAGAAATATATGCGGAATTTCCGCAATACTTTCAATGAATCCACTCAGAAACTAATCATAATATTTGGGTTTTAATTTAGATTGCTTTGCATCCAAAAATTATTTGTGATATTGTTTAAAATTTTCTAAATATATTTTAATAGTTTTATTTTGTTGCGTTTTTGATAGATCTAGTTTTATGCTATATTTATTTATTTATATTTGATGTACTAAAATGTTGGGTTGATGCAGAAGAAGTAACACATACCTCAAATAAGTGTAATTTCTGTTGAACAGTGCCTAAAATATGTCTAAATGTATACGTGTTTTTGATCATAAAATCAAGAACCTTTTACATTTTTTTTTAAATACTTATAATTACAGTAAATTTGAATTTATTATGTAAATAATTTAAAAAATACTTAATGTGATGGTAGTTATAGTTATGTTGGAGGCCAAATATGTATAGAGTCAACATATATCATAGAACATATGTGTTTTCAGCAATGTTTAAGCATATTTGGGTGTTTAAAACGTGTTTAAATTATACCACTAATTAAAATATATCAATAATAAATTATAACAACGAAATTATATGTTGACTCTTTAAACAATTTATAGATTTTAGTTATAATAATTTCATGTTTTGGTGTGATTTGATGATATTATATTAATAGCGACGCTTTTTTAGCCAGTATTAATTTGTTGAAATGCCTTGCAGTAGCACCATTAATAAGAGTGTATTAATATTTAGTTGCCATATTTTCTGTGATGAATTATTATTTATATCAATTGAAATCACTGCTCATAAATAAGGGTCTTAATATTGTATTTATTCATATATGAGACTAAGTTATAAAGCCCCGAGTTGCATGATGGTTTTATAAGAGTATTACAGGGTCTTATTATTCTATTAATATGAATTATAAGCTAACCTGGTAAATGCCTTTCTGGTTACATTTGATTCACATTTTTGAAGTAATATTTGACATATAAACATTATTTAACAGAGTAGTGAATATTTTGTTTACTTGATATGTTCATTATCCATCATATATTTGTTTGAATAGTTTTGCTCAAATTGACGAAATATTCTAAATTATTAACGAAATAATAAATGTTCATGTTACTAAGCATTGTACTAATATGTTGTTTGGTGTTGAAATTGTGTAAATAATTCTAAATATCTTAAACCGCCGTGAGAAATTGATTGATTCTGAATATATTGTGGCGCCAGTGGTCCATGTTAGAAAATAGCCGAACGAAAAAATAATAGCTATTGAAAGGCGGTTTAAGTTTTGTTAAGATAATATGTATCTGTTTTGAAATATCACTATGCCTAAAACATGTTATTTCTTTCCAAGAGTATATTCTAATAACAACTATATTTAATGCATGTCAAAGGTACAAAATCTCCTACAACATATATATACATACGTAATAAATAATATAAAGTATTTTATTAAATAAATAATCAAAATTATAAGAAGTGTTCTTGCTAAAATATTTTATGATACATAGTTATACTCTCCACATAATGTCATCTTATATCACTGAATAAAATGCACCTAATTAAATAATTGTTTTATTTGGCTTTTTTAGTCCTTATTAAATGTATGTTTTAAAATGTTATTTTTTATACCGGAGTATTATTAATATATTGTATTAAAATACTTTTTTTTTTGTTTATTTTTAAAACCTTGAATAAGATTTTCATAGTTTCTATGTCTATAGTAGTTTTTTTTGTTCTGGCCTAAAACCAGGCGGTGGAATGCATGACGCATACATCTATAGTAGTGGTTCATGTAATACCTTTAGAAAAATGCAGTGCATTATATGAGTCTAGCGGACAATCAAATTATTTTCAAGCAAGTCTATACAATCACAATATACAATAAAAGTCTCCTTTTTTACCATTCAGGGTTTATCTGGATTGGACCTACTGTTTAACGTGGATTCTAAATCAAGATCCTCTGCATTAAGTCTACCTACTTCGCCTGACCATCCATTCTGTGACCATCTCACAGAATTATCACAGAAAACATCCGATATTACCCAGCCTTGTTTAGCCTTATAAATATTTACAAATATCAAGAACATCCATGTCTTATAAGATTCGAATCTGAATTCGAAGCTAAATTGTGTGTATATAGTAGAATATAAAATACGTGCACTAGATAGGTGAAATAAGGTTTTTTGTTTATGTTTATTTAGTTATTACAACGATTATTATGTACATATTTTATTTTAAAATGTGTTTTTTTTTATTAAAAATCTCTAAGTTTGATTATTTTTTAATTTTGAGTTCCTTATTTATTTTTTGAAGTCGGTTCAATTTTTTTGTTAAAAATATTTTACTATAAAATTTTCGGCTGTGTTTATCAAAATAACTTTTTAAAAGTGGGAAGAGTTGTTGAAATTTTATGACTACGTCATGTCTTTATTGTATCTTTATTCAGGCTTAAATGCCATGGCTAAAAGCAATTCAAAAGTTGTAAAACTATGGATACGGATGTTTAAAGAATTGATAATGACGAAAAAACATAATATATTCCCTACAAAATAGCATATATGGGTTCTACAATTATGGAAGAAACAAAGAGTGTTACATGCGTAATGTACAATAAAAGAAGAGACCTCTATCCTGGGAAAAATATATAAAATAATATAAGGACCTATTTCCTCAAAGTAAGTATCTCATATTATTAATGATTTAACAAATCGAGCAAATCACTATTTAATTCAGATCTGTTTGAATCAATAAAATTTTTTCAATTCGGTTTCAATGAAGTTGAGATAACAATTATGAGAAACAGATATCTGAAATTATAACTCGATTGGTTTTATTTGTAACTGCCGCTAACACTTTGTCTAATTGAACCGTCACCACCCCAGTCGCTATCACTTATTCCTTCAAATTTACTATGGCATTTTATGCACATTAGTCCATAGTTCTTGCTACGTTTTGGGTTTAGTAGTTTTTTTTCAGCTTTCCATGCGCTTTCCACTAATTTATCCACCTGTTTAGATTTGAAGTATTATATACAATATTTGGTTTTGTAACTAATAAAAAGTAAGCAAGAGTGTATATTCATCTTTAATACAGTACGTTTTTAATTATTTCTTCGTCTTTGCTGATGTTGAAATTAACTTCCATCGGTTCACCGAAAATTTTCATCAGATTTATTTTGTTTTATTTAACCTTTCTTCTCTCTTCTCTATTTCCATTTCAATAAATAGTTTTATTTCTGTGCTTTTTTAAAAGACTTTCGATTAAGTCAGCTGTTTGCTTTTCACGTTCTGTTATCAATGCTTCATCAATAAATATTACCAAATACATATTATTTTTTGTGAATAAGCAGTAGTCATAATCTGATCTCTGGTCTCTTAAATTGTAATTTGTTCATCATTTCAATGTTCATTGAATCTTGTTTATTGATTCAACATGGTGCATTTCATAAACCATACTCTGATTCCTTGATATTTTTATGTATTCTTACATTTAAAAATGCGATTGGATCAATCGACGTCAATTTACTTAAAATAACTTCTCGTTCTGTTGAATGTGTATTAGTTACAAAATGTGAAAGAGTTTAGAACATAAAAAATATTAATTTACTTAAAAAAACTGAATTATTCAAGGAAAGAAGAGGCCACATGTTGAATGGCGATACAAAGTGACACTGAGGGTTTTTATCTACTAGAAAACAAACGAAACCCATCTCACTCGTTCATTAGTTGTCTTAAAACAGATGGGCCTTTCACATGGCTGCAATAGTCACTTCCGCAGCGGTTGCATTATATAACATAATAATATCAAGATTCTACCATTCTAGATAGTTTGTAACCTGTAGATGGGTGTATAACTGAACTCTTCTTCACTGGTTTCAATGGTTGCTTTAGTGCTTCTTAAGAGTTTATGAAATTCGAACTCAGGGCTCACCCCCTTCCTATTTAAACCAAGAGCCTATAAGATGCTACGATTTACTTTTAGTTACGATTCCTGACGGGACGAAATGATAATACCACTTTTGGTTTTGGAACAATAGAGAAACTTTCTTTTTCTTTTTCCAAGATGACCAGCTAGAATCAAATGGTCTTTTGCTGATATCGCTTCGGGTTCAGACTTTGGGATACGACTGGGATTAACGTATTTGGTTTGACTACCGGGGTTTGTGGATGGATGACTAACGTGAAGACTTTTTTGGACTGGAACACTTGGAGTAATGCAAGTTGTCTCTCAGAGACGTACCTGTGCATCCACCATCACACCTGTGCTCCGTAGAGTCAGATTTGACGGACTAGAATTTTATACAGAGTCGCTTTCTGATGGAGTTTGCCTTTTCTGCAGAGGAGTGGGAATAGTAGGCTATACACACCATTGCATTTGCAAATAGCGTGCTGGATTTGAGCTGACCATCGAAAATTACGGTCGAATTGGAGACCGAGGTATGATACCTTCTGGAGCCCAGGGATAGGAAGTTTTTCGATTTGGAGGCGATATGCATGGAACTTCTTCTTATGGTGGAACAGAATAACCTGAGTTTTGCTAGGGTTAATCTGCAGTCGCCAGAATTTGTACTACGAAGTTGACTTGGAGTCGGACCTGGAGTCTGTTGCGGATGGCATCGGGACTGTAACCGGTGGTGAAGAAAGCTGTGACATCTGTATAAAATGCTGTGTGTGAATGTTTAGGCAGTGGGAAATCAGCCATGTAAAGGTTGAACAGGAATGGAGCTAGTGGAGCACCTTGCGGGACTCCTGAGGAGATTTGTTTTCGAGAGAAGACTGCACGAGACTGATCTTTACTTGAAAGGACCTATCATTTGATAGACCTAGCTTTGGATACATCTAGAAAGATGGCTTGAGCTTTGCGACAATTTATAAGTGACTGATGGATGGTTGCTGCGACGCGGACAGCTTGATGGAGGCTTGTGTGTTTGGCTCGGAAACCAAATTGTTCGTCAGGGATTATGTGGTGCGCGTCAGTGAATCTAGTTAGAGCGTGAAATATCGCTTTTTCGGCAAGTTTGGAGAGTGAACTAATCAGACTGATGGGCCTATAGTCAGGAGGGTTGACATGGTTTTCTTCTTGGGAATAACAGCAACAAGCGCATGTTTCGATTTTTTTGGGAAATGTTTTAACCTTAGGATGGGGTTAATAATATTGGAAAGCTCTGAAAATTGCTTGCTGGTGAGACTTTTCGGGTGGTTTACCGGGATTACATCTAGGCCAGGAGCTTTTTTCGAAGATAGATGTTTTATTGGGAGTTGGATGTCTCTAGGGGTGTCTATGCTCTTTAGAAGAGGATCTGACGGGAAATTTTTCCTCTTCAAGGAGGGGATAGTGTCAGTAATGGAGGTTAACATCTGTTGTAGTGGGCCTACTGAAGGGCTGCATTTCATTTGATTCTCAAACGATTCGGCGAGAAGCTTGGCTTTTTCCGGATTAGATTCAGAGCTGCGCGTTTTTGTAACTCTGTCTGCGGCTGTTTGGATATCTAGAGTGAGCTTTGAGATTGCTCTAGATCATCTGGAGAATTAATACTTGGTCCTGTTCGTTGTAGCTCAATTGAAACAATTTCAAATCGGTGCTTTTCAGGGGTTTGGATGTGACAGAACTCATAGAAAGTCATTGATCGTGAGGAGGATAGGTCTGTGGTCAGAATCGAAGCCTTGAAAAACTTACAAGTCTGAAGTTTGATTTGTATTTTGTGAAATGAAGAAGTCAATAATTGTTGGCTGTTTGGTGATATCGGGGGGATAGTTGGTTCGCTTGGAGCTTGGACCCGTCCAAGTTCAATGTCGCCTATTATCCCGGCGACACCTACACCAGCGGGTGTTGGCTTGTTGGCTCTCCGAAGTGGATGATGCGCATTGAAGTCACCTATATGAATTTGGGGGTGTTTCCACGGAATAAAGCTTTAAATTCTTCTTCATTAAATCGATCTACTTGCTTGCTATTAGGCTCGATTGCTATGGAAGTGCGTTCACGACTTGAGTGTGACTGCGATTGCAGCTGAATGTGCTTGTTATTGTTTTTGATAATTTAGTAAACCGAATAATTTGGGATCTTGAAGTGGATGAACGGCTTTAGAAAGGTTTCCTGGAGAAGCAAAATGTTGACAGTACATCGATAAGTTCCTCCTTCTTACCGCGCACTTAATATGCATTCTAGGAGATCATTGAATATACTACGGGGTCAAGAACAAGTATCCTTGATCATCTGAAGATGTTCAAGAGAGTATTTCGCCAGTGATGATTGGGTTTGAGACACTGTTGGCATAATTGGCGCATTTGAATGGAGATTTTCTATTTTGGACACTATCGGGAATCAAGTTTACCTGGTGTATCAAGTTTACCAAGTTTAGGTGACGGATTTTCTCATCTTTCTGAGAATTAATTTCATTGAGAGTAAACGTACTCTGTTTGTGGGCTGTTTGCTGTGCCGAGAGTTGAGCATTTTGCGAAGACTGCGTATTTGTTGAAGACTGCGTCGACTGGCCGGCCATTTGTGAATTTACTATTGGGTTTGCACTTAGAATTTAGCTATTTAAAATTGACACTTTTTGAATAGCCGCCCGAACCAAACTACCATGCCCTCTAATAGTTATTTTTCTTCTTTTCTACGTATTAGGAATGGATTATTTTATCGATATATATATTTATATATATATATATATATATATATATATATATATATATATATATATATATATATATATATATATATATGAGTACGAATAAATACGATTGAAAAAACCGATGAAGTGATGATTTATTTTCAAATCTAAATTCTAATATCACACATAATATTTTTTAAACGTACAAATTCTCCTATAACATACATACATTAATATAAAGTGTGAAAATATAATCATTTTTTCAATACAAATTTACGTGGTAGCTCACGTGCTATGGTATGTTATATACATTAACAGACAAATATAAAATGCACTTAATATTACAAGTAGGGGTTCCATTGTTGCTCTGCAGTGTTTAAACTTCACCAGTCATCATTTCCATAAATTCTGAAATAAAAAGTTTAATATTAGTCTAATTACTTTCGGCTAATGATTATATTTCTTATAATATGATATTCACAAAAATATAGAAAAGTAAATTATACAGATATATTATCGAAATTTGAAAGATATATGTTAACAGAACGTGTTTTACAAAATTCAAGTGGTCGTATCCAAACAAGCGTTCGAAACATTTGAACAACTTTAAAATAGGTTTACATGTCAATCTACAGATGTTTTTTGATTACTTTAAATTCATTATGGTTTCCGAAAGAATTCCGAATATAATGTTGCTATAATTAGTAAGTAAACCGTCTGGTGTAGTAGTACGATTACTAAATCCTTATTATAAAAATATAACATCAACACAGATGGTTTTAGTAAACAGATTTTCTAACGGAATATAAACAGAGCAGTAGCTATTTTTATTTCACATTGCGATATATTATTAAAGCAAACGGCTATAAAATGAGAAAGGCAAACAAAATATATTTTTATAGTCTTACCATCAAAATCAACTGTGCCCGAACCGTCTGTATCAATTTCTTCGATCATCATATCTAACTCCCTATCGGTTAGTTGGTCATCCAGTTCTCTTAAAATTTCTCTTAAACAAGATGTGGGAATATATCCATTTCCTATGAAATTATAATGTATCGATTATATATATGGTGGTAAATAAAAATAACAAACTACCTTCTTTGTCATATAATCGGAAAGCTTCCTTAAGTTCTTTTTGCATTGCTTCATCATCTTCTTCAACGATAAATTTGGCAGCTAATGTTACGAACTCTTCAAACTCCAAACGTCCGGACTCTGCATTAATAAAAATATTTTTTTATGGGAAATCGAACTGAGTCGTAAAACTTACTGTCAGCATCAACTTCTTCAATGAGTTCTTCCAGGATTTTTTTGTCGAAGGGTTGTCCCATGATGCGCAATATATCAGCTACCATGTCGCAAGGAATACTTCCGGATTTCTGACTGTCAAATGCTTCAAAGGCTTTGCGGAGTACTGAAAAAATAGTTTATAATGTTAGACAATTGAACACCTTGTGTAAATTCATTAATATTTTCATTATAAGCTATAATATATAAGTACTATTTAATAAAAAAATCATTAGATTATTTTAAGAACACTACCTTTGTCACTTCAAAAGGTATAAAAAATATTACCTGATGGAAAACAAATTTTGTAGACAAGAAGAAAATAAATCAAAATTATTTGGTTTCACTTGGCCTGTCTGGCTAGTGAGTAAAGTCTGTAAGTCACAATTTTCGCACTGCTACCCTAATACGTAGTACCGTCAGCAACGTCATTAGTTCTCTGTCCTACCATCAATTTCTTGTCTTTTTCAATACAGGTACAGTCGCACAATGGCACCAAACAAAATTAATATTCCCAGTGCTGATGATGACACAACTCTTTACCAGCGCTCACTAATGCAGGAAACCATAATGGGCACTTATGAAGTCACAAATCTTGGACTGGAAACAACAGGACAAAAACTACTTTGAGTACTAAAATATACTCCTATTTACAAGTTATGGAACAATAGAATAGCTAACCAATATAGAAAAATTCTTAAGAATGGCTTAATACCGGATTTTAGATTGCAGGTTATCTAATACAATGGGGGGCTATCTAATACAATGACTGATGCAGTGGCTAAGAAAATGTACCATGAACTCGGCTCATCAAAGAAAGTTCTGTATAATCAATATTCACCAGAGTTTGTGTAAAAAAACAATTATATAAAAAGTATCAAGGTCGTACAGTACAGTGGGAATTGGACACGTGACAATCACTATAAAGCATAAGCATTTGCTGAATATCTAGAAAAAACTTTCAAGTCAAACGAACTAATATTGAACATAATTGGCCGGACATAGAAGCTGAAAATTCGATGATTGAATTAGTCACGCCGAAAGAGTTAACCAAAGTTATTAAAAGTGAAATAAAAGCCTATAGACCTAAATCACTGCTGCCAGTAATATCTAAGGTTTTAGAAAAACTCCTGTTGAAAAGTATAAAATCGATCATAGAGAGAAAAGACCTAATGATAACACACCAGTTTTGGTTTATTAACAAGCACTTAACAATTGACCAGGTCCACAGAATAATAGATGTTACTGAAAAAGCCTACGAAAGTAAAAAAGTATGCCCAGCTATATTATTAGATGTAGCACAAACCTTCGATAAGGTCTGGCATGCAGGCCTTGTTCATAAACTACAGAAAATGCTACCAAAACAACACACCGAACTATTAAAATCATACATGACAACTATAATGTTTAGAGTCAAACAAGAAGAAGCTTACTTTGCAATAAAAGAAGCTAAAGCAGGTGATATACTTGAGATATACTACAAATGGAAAATATTACGATGGCTACATTTGCTGATGATACTGCGATTAGAGCTGTCGGAAACAATAGTGAAGAAGCCCCACAAAAATTACAACAGCATGTGACAATATAAATAATTGGACACAAGCTTGGAAAATAAGAATTAATGAAAGTAAATCTGTACATGTGCAGTTCACCTATAAACAGACCGTACAAGCACCAATAACATTAAATAATACTATCATTCCATATAGCAACAACGCTAAATATCTCAGAATCTCGATGCAAAACTTCGCTGGAAGGAACATATAAAGAAGAAAAGAAAAGAACTGGAATTGAGATATAGGAAAATGTACTGGCTAATTGGAAGAAAATCACAATTATCAGTACATAATAAATTGCTATCATATAAGCAAATATTGAAAGCTATATGGACATACGGAGTTCAATTATGGGGATGTTCTGCAAAAAGTAACATAAATAAAATACAAATTTTTCGGAGCAAAGTCCTGAGAGGTATTGTGGGTGCACCCAAATACTATAGGACTGATTACCTACATCGAGACCTTCAGATACCCACACACAATCAAGAAATCTTGAATTAAATAATAAAAAAAGAATTATACGAGTATATGTTTTTCTTTTTAAATAATTACAGATAATTTAGGGGATCGATAGGAATAACTACTTGTTAATCACATTATGGGAAATCAATTTTAGCATATTGTTGCTTCAAAGTGATTAACATTATATCGAATGTCTAGTAGAGCCAGGCCATACTAGAAAAGGTATCAAATACATTGGCTTGTTGTCGAGTTCTTCAGACAATGGGGTGCTAGGTGCTAGAAGCGTGTCACAATTTAGACTTGATGGAAGACAACCTATTGTGACTACAACCATAAACTTTCAAGAGGGTACGCTACCGTTGAATATCTGAACATTCTGAGAATTTCTCTTATCAAATTTAAAAAGTTATAGTTAAAAGAGCCTCTCGCCCTCTAAAGATTTGAACCAGCTTTGCATCATCAGCCAGTCATCACCAAGAACTCGAGGGAGGAGTTTCAGGGATAAAACAAGTTGTATATACTGAATCAAGCAAAGTCTTCGTTCCAATTAGACCTAGTTCAACACGTTTTTATATCGAATCGCCGTTAACGTAATCAATTGTCAAGTCATTTTAAAGCGGTAGTCAAAGTTACATGAAATCACCAGGGGTTTTGAAACAGAGTCGCTGTTTAAACAGCAAGCAAGAAATCAAGCATTTGTAATCACATTCAGAACGATAGATTCTTTAATCCTTCTTAGTACCTTTTTATTACATTCATCTTATTTAAATATTAAATATATATTTATATATATATTTTATAAATTACAAATTAATCCACCATATATGTACTATCAACAACAGGTACAATTTTAAGTAGCGGCTAACGAATATTGGTAAATAAAATTTGCCTAAAAATGTATGCAAAACTGTGCAGTAAGCAGTTTGGTTGGACAAAAAATCCTATAAAGTTGAAATTGTTTTGATATTTCGAACCTCTGGGATAAGTCAATGTTCCCTTTTGAGAGAATGAGAATGAGAATTGAAAAAAAAAACAAGTAGTAAAAGCTCAATACTCTTAAATGTTACATGGACTTACAAACAGTTGAAGGAAACATTTAATTTAGATTATTAAAGATTAAAATGGAAAATCATTGAAAAATAACAAGATATTGATCCTGTTTCATTTTAGAAAGAACAGTAACTGGTTAAAGCAACTCCACCCACAAGGGGACAGCTGCAAAAACACTTTGCCAAAAACAAATTATTTCGAACTTGTCTCGTAACTTTGGTTAAAAAAAGCGACGCCGGAGATTGTTAACATATTTGAAACATGAACTGAAAACGTGAATGTTTTATTGAGGGTCAAAGGAGATTTCATATTAAAAGCTTTTTTTATATCTCTATGTTTAGACCATTTGATTGATGAATTATATATCTTGGACTTTTATATGTTTTTTTAAATATTCTTTTCGTATATTTTTAAACGAGTATTTGTAAATATATAACATAATTCAATCGTCAGTTCACGTGTGTTTTGATTGATGGTGTTTGTTTTTACGTTTTATAAATATTAGATCTCTAAAAACTATAAATTATTTTTGAAGAAGTGTTTTAATGATGTACACTTTTTGTGGTATCATTTTTCTCAATTACAAACAACGTTTTCTTCAGTTATAGGATATAGAAGGTATCGTAATTAAAATCTAGTCAATTCTTAAGGAAAAGAGGGGTTTGCTTTTTCGTTTCTTTTAAAATGGTACCCTTTAAAGTTATTGAGCGTTGTTGGTTTTAAACTTTTAGTACTTAATTGAGAAGAACCACTTTTATGAACTTGGAAATGGATAAAGCGAAATGTATATAAGAGATGTGTGTGTGGAATTATTTTGTTTCTTAGTCTTAGAAGAAAGGGCCTTAATATTACGTTAAGATGGAACAAAAGAAAATTCAGTTTATATAGAAGGTTTAAAATCGTATCTCCAGCAATACTTATTCACTGAAGTCATATTGTAGCGCGTTTAAAAGGTGCTACAATTACAGTTAAAAGACTAAAGAATATTCAAGGAACAAATGTAGCGTCATTTGTAATGCATGCTTATGTGAACGTCAGTGGAATTGAATTGGTTTGCTCTTTTTCTTTCCGGAATTTTGAATATCCATGTACAAAAGTCAATGGAATTGTTAAGAATATCGAGAGAACCAATCATCAACCATAAAACAGTTAGACAAGACTATCCAAACATAATCTAAATACTAAAGTAAAAAATTGAATAGAACAAATGTTTATTCGTGAACTGGTGTTGAAACGAAACAAAGTCGAAGCATTTTTAAAAATAATGCTTATGGGGGATGAAAATTGACTGGGTAATTGGATAAGGTGCAGAAAATAGTGGTCGAAAAAAAGTTTCACAAAGAGCTGCAAATACCGCATTGACGACAAGGAAGGTGTTTATAAGTGTGTAAGGTGTAAGGTAAGGATTAAACCATTTATTCGATTCTCTACTATCAAGATCTAATTGTAATTGAAGCAGATGTTTCATCACGATAACGGTAAACTATATCTTTAGTGAAATTGGGGAAGTTTTGATCTATTGTCTAATTTGGATCTTATTCCGTTCGACAACTTTCTCAATGGTGTAAAGCTGGTTTCAAAAGAGGCTTGTAAAAATCACCTTATTAGGGGCTTCGAACTGAAATCTCAGCTCTTTAATGACGGAATTATTTTTGTCATCAGGGATGTAGCAAGAGGTCATCGAACAGTACGGTAAATAAAATTCATTGATTAGTGATTTGTTAATATAAAAATGTTTCAGCCAAAACTATAATATATATATATATATATATATATATATATATATATATATATATATATTCTTAAAAAGCAGTTTAACATTTTAAGGATATTAGTATTAGTTCTTAAAACATTCTTGAAAATGATCATATATTTAAACTGTTAAAATAAATTAATGTATATTAAAATATAGTTTAAACTACACGTTTTAATCTAAAATATAGAAAGCTGATCTAAATATTTTATTTTCGAAAATGCATTTTTATATAGCAACTTAAACTTTTCTTAAAAATGTTTAAAATCAGATATAATATCAGAATATATGATCTATATTTAGTGACAATTACGTATTATATATGTAATATACATATGAAATTATTATGGCATTTGGAATTATGGCAACATTATAACATTACTGATATATTACAAAATAACATATATATTAAAACTTACCAGCAACTTGTTCTGCAGGAAGCTCATCCTGAAAAAGATATAAATTTAAATATTAATAATAAGTAGCTTGCAATAATTTAAACTTGAATAAATTAAAAATTAACAATACCATTTTTGAGTGTGAAAAGGTGGCGGCAAGTCTTGAGTGAGAGACGACTGACCAATTTCTATATCGCATCAAAGCTTAAGAAGAACTGGCATTGCAAGATGCTCGTTCATATGGCCAGATGGAAATTATAGTGGATTTCGGCTCTTTATTTTCCAGCCCACGCTTCGTTACAGATTTTCCTCTACCAGTGTAAAATTAAAATTTCTCCGTTTTCGTTTATTTTATTTCGGAAACCGTAACGCGTATAATTCTAAAATATTCATATTTCTAAAATGTGTGGTCTTCATTTTTTATACAAATAATGTTAAGATAAATTAAAGTAAATTATATTTGAGTTTCTATATCGTATTATTTTAGTGACATGTAAAGCTCATATCTATTATTTATTGTTCATGTTACGTATTAATAATTGTTATTATTTATTTTTACCAATAACTAAGGATATATACGATACTGCATAATTTAGTGGGAGTTTCAATTTGGTGCCCATTTAGTTATTTTAAACTATAATAAAGATATTTTAAAATGCCTCATAATTTGTTATTGTAACTTATTGTAACAGTATTTTCTAAACATCAAATATCGTGCCTTTTTAATAAAATCTTTTAATAGTATTGTTTCATATTACATAATTTATTGCTCTTAATATATTTTATTGATAATAATATAGGGAGTACTAATTAGCTGAATACGTTTGATTATTGATTATTGATAATTTCATATTGAAAAAAAATATCCTTTTTTGAAGCGATCCAAGATCGAAGAGCGATATTTCTGAACGAAATTAATTTGTGGCCTGTGAGTAGCCGTTAGAACAATCAGTAATAGCAATGTCAAGCAAATTAGTCGGTACATACATAACATAAGATTTCTTACTTATTGTAATTAAATTATCAAAAGTCTCAAACAAATCATTTTTATCTTATACCTGAATGGAAACCAGGTTATCCTTTAACCTTTGGGTTCCAGCATATATACAGTGTGATCTTCAAAATATTAATATTGGTTAATGTATGGTTAACGCTGAAGTTTATGTTAAAGTCGATGGCAACGATTGACTTGGCCTACTGTTATTTTTCTTAGGTTTTCATTGAATATCCGTTTTTTCATCTTCGACCATAATTCGATATACTTATTCTTTTCTATTTATTTTCGAATGAGCTGTTTGAAATAATTTGTTTATTTGTGAATAATTTATATATATTTCAATGGTACGGAAAGTGTTGCATAATATTCAATAAGGTATTACTTTCTTAGCCTTTTTTAGTAGATCAGAGCAAGGTAGTGGTGTCAGCTGCCAAGAAATGTATCGATATTTCGATATATTGATATTTTAAAAAATTATTGAAAATAACCATATGGTTTTCTATAATATCTAAGATATAGGTTTATTTTTTTTGGAAAATGATCGAAAAAATATCAAATATCGATATATCGATCAAAAAATATCGGCTAAAAATATTTCAAAATATATCGGTATCATTTTCTTTTCCTTAAATTATTTATTAGAATATTGTTACCATAAATTTTTACAAGCATTATATCCGTTATCAGCTATATATTTCTTACTGTTAATTAAGCAGAAACTTCACAAATTTTGTTTAGCTAACACGTAATTACAATTTTTTTTTAATATTAAAATTAAAATCATATAGAATGAATATTAGTGACAGATGTCAATGATAAAACCAAATTTGGCTTATGAGCTGCAAATATAGGTTTTCACTAGAACATCAAACCAAGAAATTCAACACTCACACAAAACAATGTTACGTAATCGCTACGTAAGAACCGCACGATGACCTCGAAATCAATATTAATTCTTGCCTGAAAGCCTACTAAATCACAGCACAATATAGTAGCTACTGGATAACACGCAGGAGATCAAAATATTGAAGTGAAGTGTTATTCTTAACTTTTACTTAAGTCGTTTAATTTTACTGTAATTTGAGAAATACATATTGATGTATGTATCCCATATTCATCTTGCTTGTGTATTGATGCAAGTACAACCGAACAGTAGAAGAGTAGTAACAAATTCGTAAATTAATATTGTAGTAAGCATATCTAACGTAAGATATAAATAATTTTAAAGTCAGAGCCTAGAGTAGTACTTTTTTTCAAAACTGATCGAACTAATTTGTACTTTTTATATTCTTGGAATATATGTTTACATGTACGTACATATACGAACTAAATAAGTTATATATGAGGATAAATATGAAAGAACATTTAGAAATCACCCGGTATACTTCTGTTCCTGGAAGATATCGCCACTCGAAAACGGCAGTAACCCAAAAGACTTCTTTATATTTAGATTGCACGTAAAACAAATGTCGTTTCTGGAAAGGTTTATAGAAGTTTCCCAAGATATATCGTATTTTACTGTTAATATTCTATCGGTGGCGATTTGAAACATTTCTTATACACAAATACTCTATAAACGAGTTTATACTGATATGTCTAATATCTAGAAATTGTTTATTTCAAATATTATTTCTTGTATAAGAAATATTGTATTTTATTGCATGAGAAACATATCTTATACACAAATGCTCTATAAATCAGTTTATACTAATGTCTAATATCAAGAAATTATTTATTTCAAATATTATGTGGTATTAATTATTAATTACTAGTTATTTCTTGATTATGTATCCTTTTTTTTTCATAAAGAGAATTATAATGTTATAAATTAATAGATAATTTTAGTTAAACCTACATTTATAGTTTTTTTCTGTAGTGTACATTATTTTAGAGATTATATGTGACTTTAATCATATTTAATTAAAAATTTAACTCAGCAAAGATATATAATAAAAAGCCTAACCGAAAAAGTATATTATGATTTCAAATCAAATAAATGTTTTTGATGTATGTTATGATTTTTCGATCTATAAAAAATTAGTATTATTTCATTTTCATCCACCGAATATTATATATTCTTATTGCTATTTATTAATTGCCTTCATATTATTAAATAAAATTATTATTATTATATATATATATATATATATATATATATATATATATATATATATATATTATATATAATATATATATATATATATATATATATTATATATATATATATATTATATATATATATATTATATATATATATATATATATATATATATATATATATATTATATATATATATATATATATATATATATATATATATAATATATATATATATATATATATATTATATATATATATATATATATATATATATATATATATATATATATATATATATATATAATATATATATATTATATATATATATTATATATATTATATATATATATATATATATATATATATATATATATATATAATATATATATATATATATATATATATATATATATATATATATATATATATATATATATATATATATAATTTTTATTATTATTTTTATAAACACTTTTAGATTTAATTTTTGTTTGTTAAAGGATTGTTTTTTATGATATTTATGCATATTGTAATTTATTTAATAAAATATTTCTGATTTTATAAATTTTAATAAAAAAGTTCATTCTTATTATTCTGATTCGCCTGAAAAAATTAATAATTTTAAAAATTTTAGTGAATTAGCTTTTCGTTAATTTCTGGGAAATTAATTATTTTTTTCAAATTGTAGTTCGTTCCTAAACTCTGGCAAATTTGTAGTATACAGCTGGCATTGGAATATAGTTGTGAGAATACGATTAGTCTAGTAGTTCTGTTTGACGTCTGTGGCTGAAAGATGTTTATATTTATTTATAGGTTCGCTATAAATTATGAAAAATCTAGATAAGCGTTAATAATGATCTCAGTCACGCCAATAAACAGGCTGAGTAAGTCCGATACATAACAGATCAATAAAATAGTTTTCATACTGAATATAACAAATAATTATGATGTTATGCTGAATCAACAAATATTGATTAAATAAATTAAACGTAAATTTTGATTTGCAATATTTTTGTGAAATTTTGATACTATATTTCTTAACGTCTTGCAAAAGATGACGTAAGGAATATAACATTTTTTGTTTTTTTGGATATAATACAATATTATACATTTTAGTTGGTTTAGTATTATTAAGTTATATATATTAAGTTATATGTTATTATTATTATTAGTTTAGTATTTAAAAGTAAATAAGGTAAAAAAAAAGATTTATATTTTATCTTTGGGATATTGGCGACAGATTATTATATCGGAGTTATGAAAAATAGAAATAGAATGGACTATGCAAACAGAACTTTACTTCTTAAGAAGTAATATATATTAGGAATGATATATATATAATATAGGAAAAATAATTATTATATGCATAATATACTGAAAAATATATATTCTTTCCGTAGTAAAATTGTATTCTACCTTAAGAGTAGAGGAACTAACTGAATTGACATATTTGATTAATTATATATCTCTATATACATTATAAAGCTGTTAATGTTAAGAACTTTTTAGCTTATAGTAGTATTGATTTAGAAAGAAGAAATAGGAACATATCTTATAAAACTAGAATACTTTATTTTTAGAATCCCTTAGAAGTACTAAGTTATGTTTTATTTTATGTTATTCGGTTTCATTTAATTCATCATTTTATTATGTTAACCTTTCATCTGACATTACCTGATATATCTTAGTCCATTTTTACTGAGCAAAAGTTAGATAAGACTGCGCTCATAAATTAGAAATGGTATTTCAATTGAGTAAGGACAATGTTTCTTCTTTTTTGTATATATTTTGAAGTATCCTTTTACCAACTAGGGATTTATCTGCACTGGACTTACAGTTTAACGTGGGCTCTGAACCACGGTCCTCGGTATTAAGCCTATCGACTGGCGAGTGACCAACTTAAGTATATTAGTAATTTTTTTTAAATTTAGAGGGGTATAGAATAATGGCGGAGCAAAATCAGATATATACTGTGGTAATGTTGTTAAAATGCGAAATAATAGCGTAAATATAAATATAATGCGAAATAACTGTTGATGAAAAATGGTTAAAAATCAATGATGTTTAAGAAGGCAATCAACGCGAAGAAAAAACAAGAATAAATCCCATAACTCTAAATAAATGAAATGTTTCGGTGGCAGTTTCACCCACTGGAAATAATTCATAATAAAAATCACCATGATTTTTATCCTAATCATTGTAAAGGATGAATGGAGTTTAGATTGTATATATATTCACCATCATTTTTTAAAAATTTCGTTGCATTATATTTTATTTCAAAGAAAATGTTGAAATATTTGGCTCAAGTCAAACGTTGCATATGTCTGAAGATGCGTGAAATTCTTAATATTTTTTCCGAGAAGGTCATTTAATTATATTTAACGAAGGCATTTCACAGCGATTATATTATTGAGGATTTAGAAATATGTTGATGCTTATGATTTGAAAAATATATTCATGTTTGATAGGCCGCACCCCATATTTGGATAAAGGTCTTCAAAAAGAATCAAGATATATAAAAAATACAAAGCCGTGTAAGCAATATATTTTCAATAGTTTGTTTCTCGTAAAGCAATCGTTAATTCTAAAATCCATTACTGTATATTTCAGTTGGTTTAAGAGAAAATAAATTAAAAATGACGATATATATTTTACTTTTGCATCGGAGTTTTTGAAAAATATAAATAAAATGGTCTATGTAAGCAGCCAACTTGTTGCTAGTGTTGGACAATATTTATGATACATTTTTTAAATTTCGTTTTAGACAACCTATTAGAATTAATTAAAAGAATGCCACGAATTCATTCCAAAATCTGATATGATATTTATTAAAATATAATAGAAGAATAATTATTATTTGGATGATGGTATAGTATAAGTAAAATAGTATTCTATTTTTTAGGAAAGCTAAATTTAAATTGATATATTTGATTAATTATATTTTCTCTATATATACTATTAAACTGTTAATGTTTAGAACTTTTTAATTTATAGTAGTATTGATTTAGGCAGAAGAAATAGGGACATATTTCATAAAAATAGAATACTTTATTTTTAGAATCCTTTAGAAGTAATAAGTTATGTTTTATTTTGTCATATTCGTTTTTATTTAATTCATCATTTTATTATTTCAACCTTTTATCTGACATTACCTGATATATTTTGTCCATTTTTTTAAATAGTGAAATATCTGTTAGCATACTATTATAAAATAAATGACCAAAAGTTGAAAATGCGACTGCTCTAGTAAGTTTTAGAAATAGTATTTTAATTGAGGAAAGTCAATGTTTCTGTATATTTGATAGATATATTTACGATTTCTATAAAAATATGTAAAATATTATTATATTTGGATACAATATATTTATGACTATAAGTATTTGAGTTATTTTTAAGTTTAGAAGAATCTAAAAAACACATGGATCAAAATCAGAGAAATACAGCGGTAGTATTGTTCGATAAGCTTCCTTGAAACGATACAAACATTAATAAAATGTCTCGTTGAGAGTTTGACCTACTAGAAATAATTCGTAATAAAAATCACCATAAATTGCGCCTCTAACTATTTTTTATCCTAATAGCATGTATATACGAAATGTTTTATTGTAAAGAATGAATGGAGTTTGGATCGTATATATATATATATATATATATATATATATATCAGCGTCATCTTTTTTAATTTCGTTGCATCATATTTTATTTGAAAGAAGATGTGGAAATATTTGGCTCAAGTCAAACGCTGCATAGGTCTGAAGATGTGTGAAATTCTTATTTTTTTCGAGAAAGTCATTTAATTATATCTAACGAAGGCATTTCACAGCGATTATATTATTGAGGATTTAGAAATATGTTGATGCTTGTGCGTATTTGAATAAAAAGATCCAAGATATATAAAATATATAAAACCGTGTAAGGAATACATTTTCAATAGTTTGTTTCTCGTAAAGTAATTGTTAATTCTAAAATCCATTACTGTACATTTCAGTTGGTTTAAGAGAAAATAAATTAAAAATGACGATTTATATTTTACTTTTGCATCGGAGTTTTTGAAAAATATAAATAAAATGGTGTATGCAAGCAGCCAACTTGTTGCTAGTGCTGGACAATATTTATAATACATTTTGTATATTTCGTTTTAAATAACCTATTAGAATTAATTAAAAGAGTACCACGAATTTAATCCAAAATCTAATATGATATTTATTAAAATATAATAGAAAAATAAATATTATTTTGATGATGATATAGTGTAGGTAAAATAGAATTCTATTTTGTAGGAAAACTAAATTTATTTTGTTAATTTATTATGTTTTATTTTATATAATTCATCATTTTATTATTTCAACCTTTTATCTGACATTACCTGATATATCCTGATATGTCCATTTTTAAATAGTGAAATATCTGTTAGTATAATATTATAAAATAAATGACCAAAAGTTGAAATTGCGACTGCTCTAGTAAGTCTTAGAAATGGTATTTTAATTGAGTAAAGTCAATGTTTCTGTATATTTGATAGATACATTTACGATTTCTATAAAAATATGTAAAATATTATTATATTTGGATACAATTCATTCATGCCTTTAAGTCTTTCAGTTATTTTTTAAGTTTAGAAGAATCTAAAAAACACATGGATCAAAATGAGAGAAATACAGCGGTAGTATTGTTCGAAAAGCTTCCTTGAAACGTTGCATATGTCTGAAGATGTGTGAAATTCTTAATATTTTTTCGAGAAAGTCAGGCATTTCACAGCGATTATATTATTTAGGATTTAGAAATATGTTGATGCTTATGATTTTAAAAATATATTCAGTTTGATAGACTGCATCCCATATTTGAATACATTTTTCAAAAGAAACCAAGATATATAAAACATATAAAGCCTTATATTGTTTTGAAGCTAAAGAAATAATATCAGAAAGGTGGAATAAAGTAACATACATTAATTCTAATATTCACAAATTACTTATTATTCATATTATAGTATTCACAAATTAGGCAACATAACAAAATTTTACAGTTTTAATTACTAAATTCTACTGATGACTATATGAAATTGTATCAGTAGATTATTGATGAATGTGTTTTAAAATAATATATTATATTATACATACTTGAGGACCATATTTATCAAAAGGAGAAATAAACCATTTGTTTGGAGCCACACATATTAACTGCTTGAATTTTAAATCATTTGCAGAGCCCATTGAACTATGATATTACCGATTATCAATATTTGTAGTAAAGTTAACTTATTGTCAACTCTCTTGACGAGATACCGTGTACCAATAAACTAACATCACTAACACATCTAACTATCCTATTTAAAATAATATCAAGTGTAAATTCTATTCAATTATACTCAAGGGACAGTTTGAAATAAGATTGCAAAAATTTCAATTAACTTTCTGACATAATTATGAATGACATTGCGTCGAAAAATTGATTAAATACGATATTATTTTGGCCGATATACAAGTGCACTTTAATAATAAATTAATGTTATTTTAGAAGATAATTTGTAATAAGCAGAAGGAGAAAATATATATTAAACTGTATTTCCTTTTCATTCTATGTAAAAACAATGTTTGAGTTATGTTTTGTTTTCCTTGCTTTATCTGCAAATATAAAGATTAACGTACCACTAAATATAACTTAACGGATCGTTTTTTAAACCGGATTTGAAGGATTTTAAATGAAATAAACATGGAGATGCAATTTTATCAATTTAATTAAACGTAAATATATATGTTTTGCTGTTGTATATCTGTTTTAAACTTTTTTCGTTATTAAATTAACTTTCATGATAATAAAAGTATAAAATATATCTCATATTTTAAGTTCTTCTGATTATTCTAGTATTTTGTTATCAGTTTGTTAGGAATTACTTGATTTAAATGAATATAATGAATGAATATAATAAATATTCATTCATTCTATTTGGATAATATACTTTGAATATAATTAATTTCGAATGGAAGCAGAGACAAGAAGTTATGGAAAGCGTTATTGTTATTATGTGCCTGCATATATTTTGATCATCCTATATTTATTAGTCAAAATACGAAGAATGAATGTAAACAGATGTTAAATAACCTAACCTAACTGTTCTATCCAATGATCTTGTCATTTTTCCAGATAAAATAACACTTTATCATTTAGCACTATTGAGTTATTTAGTGTACGCAGATTCGAGTCATGATACATTCAAAAGTGCATTTTTGACATTCATTAGAAATGTATGGTGGTGCTGCTCTGTCATATCCCATTTGTCTGTTTTAGTATTGACGATTTAAAAGTGATATTTTTGACGTCAATGACAAATAATTCCCTGGGAGACTAACAAAGTTCGAACACAATGAGTTATAAAACTTATTGAACGAAAATCAAGCGTTCATCTCAATCATGAGTTTGACTCAAAGAAAAGCTTCCTTGAAACGATACATACGTAAATAAAATATCTCGTTGAGTCGTATCAAGTCAAACGTTGCATATGTCTGAAGATGTGTGAAATTCTTAATATTTTTTTCAAGGAAGTCAGGAGGAATAAATTTGTCAAAAGAAACCAAGATATATGAAACATATAAAGCCTTATATTGTTTTGAAGCTAAAGAAATAATATCAGAAAGGTGGAATAAAGTAACATACATTAATTCTAATATTCACAAATTACTTATTATTCATATTATAGTATTCACAAATTAGGCGACATAACAAAATTTTACAGTTTTAATTACTAAATTCTACTGATCAATCATGATCATCAATCTCAATCATGAGTTTGACTCAAAGAACTTTTAGACAATGAATCTACCATGTCACAAGTCAGTGAAAACGATGGCAAAAATCCGTGAATGGGGCTTCGAATTATTGCTTCCTCGTCCACAGTATGCTTCAGATCTGACCCCCAGCAACTATTTACTGTTCTCAGATCTCAAAAGAATGCTTGCTGGGAGAAGGATTTTCGTCGATCGCCGAAACTGAGGTCTATTTTGAAGTAAAGGACAAATCATACTACAAAAATGACATCGAAAAGTTGGAGGGTTGCTGTAATCAGTGTATCACCCTTGAAGGGAATTATGTTGAATAAAAAAAAACTAATTTTAGCAAAAAAAATGTTTTACTATGGTAGGCCGGGGACTTTTCAATTGACCTGTTAAGATACGACAATGTGGCCATAGTTGTTTAACATTCAGAATAATAGAAAAGGGGAGGGAGCATGTTCGAAGTCTTGTGGCACCAACATATTGGTTGGGAAGTAGATACTCCTCTCTAGTACCCACTATCGGTTGATGATGAAGATGATGATGTTTTAGGTTATGGGTTAATTGTTGATTCGTTATGTAAGTGATATTGGTGTTTAACATAGTCTGACATAGTCAAATGGTCGCTCTGCACTGGCCAATACGATTACTGAACTTGTGTAAAACGGATCTTGTTTCCTAACTGGTTTAGTGCTTTCTGTCTTTCAGCTGAGGCCAAAGTTGATCCAAATATAAATTAATTAATAACGAAGCGTAAAAAAGTGCATTCAATTTTAAAGTTAGTCTATTTGTAGTTTGAATAATAAAAATAATTCTAAGATACAATAGCAGGTCTACCAAAACATGTAAGTTTCTATAATCATTAATCCAATATTATTCTGTGTTTTATTAAACAATTATTTACTAACAAACAATGATTTTGCGATAAAAATATTTCAACATAAGTAAAATTATAATTTTCTTATAGAAGAGCTCTGACACTACTGACACTAATTTATCAATATCAAGGGTGTTAGTGTTGTTAAGATTGGAATAACACATGCTTCAAATTCAATTAAATCAACAGATGGCTTACTCTAAGCTATAATTAAAAACTGCGTTGAAAGTCATCGCTTGTTAGTAATAAATTAATTTTAGCAATTTCATCAAACACTTCTTTAACAGAATTAGAAATGGTTATTCTAATATGGATGCCTTAATAGCCTGAAGAAGCTTAACGATCTAGAATCGGAAATTAATTTGCTTTAAAACTCTTATAATCGTAAGAAATTACTTCTTCTAATTATTACTGGTTTTTAGCACTATATCTATTTATATTGTCAATCTTCTAGAGAAAAATATATAATTCACTTTATCAGTGCAAGATCTCGATAGCCATGAACGATACTTCAATAAAGATAAAATATGTTTTCTGATTATAAGCAATAACAATTTCTAAAAAATCCTTTTTATCACCCCCTCCCTTGATATCATTAATAACTTAAACGTAATAATGCAATAAATAGAATTGAAAGTGGTATGTCATCCAATAAAATTATTTTTATTTTATCTAATTTGATTGTATGAGAATTGGGCGGGGCAAGTTTCGATAGGATATAAATCTAATTGTGAATGTAATGGACGCACTTACTCGTCAATGTATATAAGGAAATATTCTTTAACAAATAATTTTGAAGCAACAGAATATTAAAAATTTGTAGAATAGTCGATTTTTTATGTTAAAGCATTTATATTTATTTCAATAATTAAATCGTATCGAATATAACAGAAACATTAAATTGTAAGCAAAAACAATAGAAATTTCATGCATTAAAAATTATAAATTATTTAATCAAAATATTATATATTTCATATCATAATTTAAAAATAAATAAAACATTGTTCGCCATTTATTCACAGTATTTTTTTAGCCATAGAATAGTTTATAAATGTTATACTATTTTATAACTTTCACCAAAAACTAAACGGTATATAATCGTCAATATAATAAATTATATTATTAGAAGTCATTCATAATTGCTTCATGCAAATGAGGAATTGTCAGAATCTAATTCATGAAAGTATCTAATTCTAAAAAATATATTTATATAAAAATGTATGAGCATTATTATTTTTTAAATTAGTTAGTTTAATTAACGTTTAAAAATATTTTTGTATAACTTACATTAATCATTGTAACTTTGTTAGCAAATTGATAGTATAAAGGCAGAAATATTTTATATTGAAACATTAACAAATTGTTTAGTGATCGAAATATTTAATGCCATAAAAAATGATAAAATATAAAAATCGTAGTAATATTCATAAATAATTAATTTTCATGGGATCGATCTCTGGAAAATCAATATCTGTTACTCAAGAAGATGGAATTTTGATTCTTTGCAATTTTTTAATAAAAAAATCAACTCATGTTATTCCGCATTCGTTATATTCGTTTATTTTTGTTTCATCGGGTTCCCGTCGGATCGTTTCGAAGATTTTGTTTTAAGGATATTAAGCAATTTAAAACCAAACAATTTAAAATTGAATATTTTCCATCAAAATTTAAATTTTAAAAATGTGTATGTTTATGAGCTATGCATTAGTAAATATTTGAGATACAATGCTGAATGATTTTTAAACTTTTTCTTTACAGACTTTGGACACCTTTAACATAAATTTGGCTAATATTTTCTTATAGCAATAGTTCTATATTACCCATATATGCAATAATTTAATATTTTTATTAAGCAATTGTTGAGGGTCGCAGATTTTTCGTAAATGCTATTATTTACATAAAATATAAAATAGAGAAAGGGTGTTAAATCGATCTTTAGACCAATATCATTATTAAACCAAATTATTACGGTTTCTCGAAATTTGACTATGAACTTAAATAGGTCCTTTTGTAATGTGTGTAATTTAATTAAATTATTATATATTTAATATCATAATTTAAAAATATATAAAATATTGTTCGCCATTTATTCACAGTATTTTTTCGCCATAGAATAGTTTATAAATTTTATATTATTTTATAACTTTCACCAAAAACGAAACGGAATATAATCTTCAGTATAGTAAATTATATTGTTAGAAGTCATTCAGAATTATTTCATGCAAATGAAGAATTGTCAGAATCTAATTCATGAAAGTATCTAATTCTAGAAAATATATTTACATAAAAATATATGAGCATTATTATTTTTTAAGTTAATTAGTTTAATTAATTTTTAAAAATATTTTTGTATAACTTACATTAATCATTGTAACTTTGTTAGCTAATTGATAGTATAAAGGCAGAAATATCTTATATTGAAACATTAACAAATTGTTTAGTGACCGAAATATTTAATGCCATAAAAAATTATAAAATATAAAAATCGTTGTAATATTCCTTAATAATTAATTTTCATGGGACCGATCTCTGGAAAATTAATATTATTTGCTTGTTATGTCTTCTTTGTCTGAAAATCTTTTACTCAAGAAGATAGACTTTTCATTCTTCCCAACTTTTAATTTTAAAAAATCAATTGGTATCATTCTGCGTTATTTGCCTAGTTTTGTTCCGTCGGGTTTCTAAACTTAAAAAATCGTTTCAAAAACTTTGATTTGAAGATATTAAGCAATTTAAAACCAAACAGTAATCATTTGGGATACAATGCTGTATGTTTTTAAAACTTTTTGTTGACATACTTTGACACAAATCTTGATAATAGGTTCTTATATTTGTAGTTCTATATTGCCAATAAATGCACTAATTTAATATTTATGTTAAGCAATTGTTAAGGGTCGCAGATTATTTTTTAAACACCATTTTTTACACAAATTATAAAATTGAGTAAGGGTTTTAAATCGATGTTTAGACCATTGCCACTATTGAACTGAACTACCACAATTTATTGAATTTTAACTATGAACTTGAATAAGTCTTTTTGGTTGTAACTTTATCAAAATTTATTAATAATATTTTTCATAAAATGAACGATCGCATGTTTATTAAATGTAATATTTCTTAGGTTGGATTTATTTCAGGTAAATTTTAGTATGGCGTGTTTTACTCATGAATAATCTGCTAATGTAAAAGAAACTTTACGAACCTACCTATCTTAATATTGACTTTAGAAGTTGGGTAGGTTGAATAAAATATAATCGTTGTAATGCTGAATAGTTAAGATTTTTCGATTTTTAGTGATGAAGAAAGCAGTTTCTATTTGCTACAGATGCTAATAGATGGTTGGTTTAATATTTAAGTGTTATTTAATGATAAATCCTTTTTTGAGATGTTTATAAGGGCACTAACAACACTGTTCACACTCTACACTGTCAGTTTAAACAATATATTGGTATTTAGTTTCTTATACTGTACCCTTTCCGGTTCTTCGTCAAGTTTGATAAAGGGCGAGATACCAAATGTGTTCCGCGAAAAGGAAATGAGCTGCACCTCGTTTAGGTACTTTAGGGTTGTCGTCTTCGACATACCGATTCAGTCGGAACGTGTGATATATGTGATATATCGGACTGCGAGCGTATTATTTTATTTTTATGCTTTTATACCGACCATTACAAAAAAAGACACGGCTAATCTGCGTTTAATATTAAATAAAACATCACATTTTTTTCCACGGCCCGGCGACGCCAGTCCACCTGATATACGATGCTTGTTTTTTGACGTTCACACGTCATTTCATAAATCTCCTATAACCTGGACCAATAAAAGTCCTCGCCGGGGACATTTTTAATATAAATCACCTATCAAAAAAACGCAGACGCTCGTACAGCATTATTGAAAGACTCGAAAAAATATTATTTTCGTTCGGAGTTTCTGCCCAGGTCCAGCTCGCATGGTTTCGGAGGGTCCGAAACCATGTGAGTCAATGCTACTTATTAATGGTGACATTTCCACGCTTTGGCAAGATTATATAGTGATTCAATCAGCACTTATTTAAGAACAGTGTTATCATCAACGTTCGAACTAATAGTGTGACATTTATAAAACATCTCGACATTTTTATGTTACGAGATTTTAATTTTAAACAATATTATTTTTTCGTGTATTGCTATATACTAAAAATAATTCGTATGCTAACTAGTCTAGGCCTTAATTTTTGTAGTTCTTCTTCGTTTAAATTATATTTGAAATAGAAATATATTTGGGGGCTTTTGTGTTTTTTAGAATCAAATGCAAACTGATCTTAAGTTAGATAATATCTCAGATTAGTATAGTTTAATATTCTAACTGACAAACAAGACATTCGATACTGCATTTTATATGATTTACAAAAAGTCTAATATTATATATGATCAGAAAAACTTCTTTATTAGCCAGTCAGACAAATATCTCATCTCAAAATACTCAAACATTTTGCTGCAAAATAACACTTAATTTAACGTTGCTTGTCCCAGAAGATACTTGGATTTGGTACTTTGACTTTTTTCGACTTCTGTTTCGATCATTGTTAACTCTATTCACTTGAAGCCTGCATTTTACTAAGATGACGCGGCTTGTAGAAAAAAAAAATAACAATATTATCGACATATTTAAAAAAAGTTCGACGTAGTAACATGCATTGTTAAAATGCTTGAGAGTTAAGTATTTTGTTAATATCAAATATATCAGTAAAATTATTATACTTTAGCATATGCGCATGCAGATAACCATATTTACATTGAGAATAATATTTATATTGTTAGAGCTTGAACTTTGATTTAAAAAAACTTAAATATCAAATTAATGTGTTTATAATATACTTCATAATATTTTAATGACATTATAACCTTGAACATTAAATATTAGATCAAGTATCCAAAGGAAATAAAACAGTCCTTTTGTTCTCTTAATCTAGAACTCTTTTTTTTAAATAGATAACAATAGATACATAACTATTGTCTAAATATGTTTTAAATTCATTTTTAATAACATCTGACCCGAATATCCATAATTAAATTTCCCTATAAATAAAAATGATCTATAAAATCTGTCGTTGCTTATTACTTATTGGTAATTTAGAACGTAAAGTGGCAACAAATATTCAATTTTAAGGCTTATATATTTAAAAGTTAATGATTAATGTTTTAAAAACATTATATACTCAAAGAAAGTTGTGTGAATGTATTAGCTATTATAATTATATGTATTAGTAAATTATAATTAATTATTGAAGTAAATTTAATAAATAGAAAATGGTAAAACATTATTTTTCAGATAATAAAATATTAATTTATTAGTAAAATATTATTTTTGTTGTATAACTCCTTTTTACTCATTGAGTGGATACAATGGAAACTACTAACGAAAGTACCAGTACTCTAAAATGTTTGTGTAAAGCTACCAGTTTTAAGATGTTAGAATGATGGGTTGATGATTCTATCTGACTTTTTATTTTCATAGCCTTGTTTTTTTTTTTTGGTTTTGTAATCAGAAATTTAAGTAACATATTTCGCAAATACCTTATTAACTATTCTCTCAACTAAAAAAAGGGCTTTGATCATTTTGAGTTCATTCGTTAAGGAAATTAAAATTGAATCAAAAAATGCTTTAAATATTATTTTACAAATCGAATTTAACAACTATTTCAACAATTAGCAAACATAAGATATATGCAAGAGAAATTATTCTGAAACGGACATAATAAATTTGGAAAAATTAAATAACCAAACGCTTGTTATTTCACCTCTTGGTTTTTTTATTACGGTATTAGGAAACGTGTTAGGAAACAGGTATATGGGTACAGGTATATTATATATATCTATATAATAATAATAAAGCAAAGCAAATATCTGTGTCAATAAACTTTAAAGTATATTTCGTTTAATAAATATTTTTAATAATATATCTTGTTATATCATAAATCTTCAAGACCATAACATTATTGTAAGAGTTAAATTATTTAATTGTTTAAGTGGTAATTATTTTTTCTTAAAATAAAATAGTGTTGCTACATAGTAAGACTAATTTCTTTGAATTTGCAGTAATTTCAAACAAGTAATTTATTTGTACGTCCAAACTGTAAATATAATATATATTTAGAGAAGTTGGACGTAATGCTCATTAACAATTTGCTTGTATGTTGTTAGTGGAACGTTAAAATATGTTTCAGTTTAAATTATTTATTTTCACTTGAAAATTCTTCCAACTAGATAAATTTTGACATTTCACAACAGGTTGCTCAGTAATCTTGACGTCCATACCTTATAAATATTCTTTAGTTTGAATCAATAGAGTTTGTTACGTGTTATTTTTAAGGTACTTATATCTAAAACGCAAAATCATTTAAGAGGAAATATGCTGACTTTATGCGGAGAAATTCTATTGTTATACAGTTGATGTCGATGTATTTTACACCAAATTATAGTTAAGCGTCAGAAAAATACGTACGTGTGTCACTTTGATATATGTTTTCAATGTCAAGTGGAAATTCTTTTAGACAATAAAATAATTGATTGGATATAATTGGTAACATATCGATTATGAATTTAGATTTCACTGATTATAATTTAATTTGCGTCGTATTTTAATTTGTATGACAGGAAATTTAAAAAACTTACATAAACTTGTTAAAACATTTTTAATTAATTTTAGATAGTTTAATTAAAACATAACTAGTTCATAAAAAGCACGAATATCGGGTTTAATATCATTACTTCTATTTAGATTGATTGAAGAAATATCAATTAGTGAAGAAGTAACTATAAAAACATCATTAATTTGGTTACTGGCGTGCTTATAATGATTATTTCGTACTATATTTTTTGAGTTTTGACTATAAACAGAGACAAGCATTTATGTTCTACTATGAATAGAACTCACGGCGTCATACAAACGAAACTAAAGAGCTTATGACTCTACCCTCTACATGAGTGGGACAGCTAAATAGTTTGTTTTATAATAATATTTACTTATTAATTGAACTATATATTGAAATAAGGTATGCAGCTAATTGTTAATAAATATACATATACTCAGTGTAGGGTAGTGTCTTGGAACCACTCTTATATCTGCGCTACACTTCCGATATCCTAACAATAAGTGAGGCAGTATCTGGAATATTTGCTGACGATATGGTCTTTATGGAAAAAGTATATCTCTGCCTAAAGCTATAGAAAAACTTCAAGTGGTAATCGGCAAGATTGCTAAATAGAATAGAAATTGGAAAGCACAAGACAGAAACAATTTTAATAGTAGGTTAAGTTAGGAACATGATGTTAGACAAAAAGTTGATCAGATCAGTCTTATAATATCATGACTATATTGGTTAGTTAGAAAATACTCCCAAGTGACCTAAAATAAAAGATATTGATTTATCAATCAACGATAAAGCCCATTTCGACTTATAGACTGCAAATATAGGGTTGTACCTTAGTGCAATGATGTCTTAACGTCTAGTAATCCAACGCTGCTAAAACAAAATTTCTCGGTTAATTACCAATGCTTTACGTACCCAACGAAGAATTATATAATGATCTTAAATCAAATAGATCTACGAAGTTATAAAATATTCCGTTGTAAAACATGACAGAAGTTTATTGAATCGCACCAAAAGGAAAGCAACTTTTGCACTCACTCCTGGGCAACCCTCAGGAAATCGGATTTGGCAAACCAAACCGCACGAACTAAGATGTATAAGTGTTAGTGTTAACTTTAACTTAAGTTAGTGTAATTCAATTTTAATTTAAAAAATACATACTGACGTATTTATCCCGCCGTTGTCTTGCTTGTATTAAGATATAAGTACAAATGAAAATTAGTCATATATTAATTTATATTTAAAAGTGTACCGAATATAAAAATTGTATTTTTATACCGAATTCATCAATATTAATTTGTAGTAGTTTTTGATTATTGATACATAATTTTTAACAATTTTATCACAACTTTAAATATTCATCTCTTAATTCTGAAACTAACTATAAAGTAAAATAAGACATAAAGAATATACATTATTTTATTATTATTTATTTAGTTTAGTATTATTTTTTCTCGAGTATTTAGTGTATTAATTCAAAGTTTAATTTGGTTTATTTATTATTTACCATATCGAATCAACGAAATCAAATGAAAAATAATGAAATAATATTATTTTTTCAGAGTAAATCATTTTAAATAAGTTGATGCGTTGAGAACTAATTCATTTGTTCAGCACAGATAAATGCTATATATGTAAATATGCTATATATGTTTTTGTTTCGACTATACATGATTAATACACCAAAAATACGTCTTCAATGCTACATAGGTTCCTTTTATGGCCACACCAACACTAATTCACATTCATCACTATTATTACAGAACAAACATGGCAATCAAAACGGGTCCTACCGTTTCATCTTCTTCGAGTTTGAGAAAGGGTGAAATACCAAATGTGTTACGCGAAAATGAGATCAGTTGCACCCCGTTCAGTAACTTTTTGGATTCCTTCGACATGCCGGATCGGTCGGAGTGGTGAGTGAGATGTCGGAACTGCGAACGTCTTTTTTCAGTTTTTTGCTTTTATACCAACCATTAAATAAGTGAGACACCGGTCGGTATTTAATATTAAATAAAATACAATATTTTTCGGTGGTCTGACGCCAAAAAGTTTGATATATAATTCTAGTTTTTTTGACGTATACATTTTATTTCATAAATCTCCCATAACTCCGACCAATAAAAGTCTAGCGGCGGACATTTTTTTAAATATAAATTACGTATCAAACACTGGGACGTTTAGTCCAGTGTTATTGAAAGGATTTATTTTGCGAATATGCTATCAGAACGTGGTTGGTCAAAAATTACAAAGCGATTAATCATTGATTTTTTCCTGGGTGTTCTACGTATTGAAAACGCCACGTAGTTTTTCCTAAATAGACTTCTATAAGACGTAATAGAGCACGTGATTTTAATTAATTATTTATTTAAATACTAAAAAATCATATAATTAAAAAAATGTATCAAGATAGTTAAGACAATAATTCAAAATAGAATTATTATTCCAGAATATTAATTAAATAGTCAGTAATAAGCACGGAATTATATACATAGTATAATAAACCTAAATAATATTGCTCAGATGCATTTTTAGATATTTCTGAAGTTTTGATAAGGTACGACAGACGCGGCTGTAAGTTAGATTACAAAAGCCTCTCTCATCCGCACTTTCAGGTACTAAAATATTATCTTACAGTTAGACAGTTTACTATAAAGTAAGGTAATGAACACAACAATTTGCGTTTATGTCGTTCGTCTAACGTTAAAATATGTTTCAGTTTAAATTATTTATTTTCACATGAAAATTCTTCCAACTAGATCAATTTTGACATTTCTCAACAGGTTGCTCAGTAATGATGACGTCCATACTTTTTAAATATTCTTTAATTTGGACCAAATAATATTTTTTACGAGTTGTTTTATAGGTGTATATATCTAAAACACAAAATCAATATAAGAGGGAATATGCTGACTTTATGAAGAGAAATTATATTGTTATATAGTAGATGTCTATGTATTTTACATCAATTTATAGTTAAACGTCACAAAAATACGTACGTGTTACATTTCATATATGTTTTCAATATCAAGTGGAAATTCTATTGGGCAATAAAATAATTGATTCGATGAAATTTTGAGGAATTGTACATCAAGAGGCTTCATACAATAATTCAAAATAAAAATATTGTTCCAGAATATCAATTAGTGGTTTCATAATAAGCACGGAATTATAGTTAAGTTAAGTTATTTGTAAGTTAAACTACAAAAGCTTCTCTCTCATCCGCACTTTCAGCTACTGAAATTTTATATTAGAAATAGACAGTCTGCTATAAAGTAAGCTGATCAACACATTCAAACCAGTATATCTTACTAGTCAGGAGTCTTACAAGGCAGTGTACTGAGTCCAGTGTTGTATATTTTATATACTGCTGATCTACCGACCACAAAAATCACTACTGTAATACCAATAATAACATCAAAGAGACTTCAATAAAATACGGTTGTGATTGAAAACTTGTGATCCATCTATTGTGTACCTTTTGCAAATTTAATATATCCGTTATTCAATGGTTCCAAAATAAAGTGCTGCATGCTATAGTCGATGCTCCGTACCAAATCTCTCACAAAGTGATACTGGGTTATATCTGAAATCTATAACTAGTATTATTCAAAGTGTTAGTGTTAAAGGGTGCGAAAGAGTGTATCTGCACCCCAAGGCATCTATCAATCAGCTAAATGGGAGCGATAGCAGTGCACTGTGAAGATTAACGTTTATTACCATGTGGTTTGATTAATGGAAATATATAGATTTTAGAATAAGATATTTTATACTGAAGATAACTTACTCAAGTGATATTTTTTTTATCATGTATATAATAATTATCACAACAAATATTTGTTACTTGTAGGGTATATTATTGACCCACTAATCATAATACTAATGTGAATACATTAATTGAAGAGTAGTTTAGTTAATTTAAAAATATTTCTAACAGTTCTAGATTCTGTTGGTAGAATCATAATTACCAACTTATAACCGATATTTACTCACAGTGTCTACTTCTCAATTAATATGGCACTAATAGTAGATTAGGACTTCGCCGCCGATTATTTATTAAATTGTGAGGTTGATTATTGGTCGTAGCTCTTCTGTCCTCAGAGATTTTAGAGTTATTCTTCCATCCAAATATATTTTTTGAGATATTTATCCACTAAAATTAGTAACTTGCCTATTAATAAAAAAAATCAGTATTCAAGCATAATAGCAATGCAAAAACACTGGCCAATATAGATGACTTTTTTCGAAAACAACTTAAATAGCCTAATAATGTTACAGTTCCCTTAATTGTTTAATCACTTTTTATAGAATTATTTTTTTACTATAGTTTCTTTATTTGTGGTGAATTTTTTTCAGTGGTATTATGTAATTCTTTTTAAAAACTCTGGTGGTATAAAATCCAATTTCTCTATACAATAATATTTTTTAATCTTGAGATAAATTAATGTATATCAAAAAGCCCATTCGCATTATATATAATATAGCCCATATTTAATTAACGGCTAATCTCAAGGAGGTTTTATATTCGGATATTAGCAAACTATCAATAATAACTCAAACTACTAACTTTGGACTGTTGGAATGATGACTTGAAAGATTCACGGAGGGTTTTTGTTAATTATAAAATCGCTTTACCGCATTTTTACTTTTATAACGGCAGTTTGTATTTAATGATTGACACATAAGTATCAAATTTAATTTATAGCAATATCCCATGATTTGAGTTGGGTTCGAAGTTTTAATTTCGTATCTTCGAGGCAGATTTTTATAAATTGAAGGTATAAAAAAGTTCACACCTGCCTGATAATACTGATACAAACTCGCTATTATTTGAACTTTATGTTGTCATTCATGAGATATATAACATTTTAAATACAAATAACATAACTGGTAGCGTCTTCTATTGTTGAACAGATAAGATTTATATTTTCGCTCGAATACGAGACTAATTGATAAACATTTTACATATTTTATTTTATTTACAAATGCATTAGTTAGAAAATATATAAAAACAGAAGATGTCAATCAATAAAGCCAAAAAATAATAATCAGTGAGCATAATCAATAAATAAATGTCTTAGCCATTAAGTATAAGCTTAATTAGTAATAAATTAAGTAAGAAAACAAACACATCATTCAAACGTTAATTCGCGGTAATTGAAATATCAATACGGCTAAATCTGAGTTTAATCTCTTTTGGGTTTAATATAAATAAAGTATAATTAATTGTATTGTAGATATTTAGTGACATATGTATATAGGTTTTTTTAAATTGTATTTATGTATTTTTTTTTTTGATAAATGAAGAATTTACCTTGAAGCTGGATATGAAATTATTGAATAAAAACATTGTTTACTAATCAACACAAAATTTTGAGTAGTTATTTATTATAAATTCTAATAGGTACAATTTTTACAAATATTTTTTAAAATCAAATTTTCAAATAATAGTAGTAACAAAATTCGTTTAAATATTGTAAATTCAAAATTTTATCGAGACATTTGATATATTATAATTTTATTTATTTATGCGTTTTTTTATTATTTAATTAATTTTTTGTTTGTGGTCGACCAAAAAAAAAAATAAAAAAATAATAAAAACTTTGCTACTGTAGCGTAAAAGATATTGAAATATTTTATTGTATAATAATAAAATATTATATATCCCATTTTGCGTTCAATTTTATTTTTCAAAATCTAAAAATTGCACTAAATCAACTTGTTTCTTGAAAATGCGAGTAGTATAACACCAGGTAGGCACTTGGTTTACTTGGACATACCGAGTTTGTTGAATCGTTTAGAACAATATCGAACTGCGAACTATTTTTTAAAAGTTGTTTTCTTTTATACTTCTCATAATAAAAAAGACACGCTAATAGTTACTTATAATATAAAATATGTCATTTATTCTCATTTGACCGAAGCCAATTCTGATGATATATGATTTTTGATATTAATGCGTTGTTATGTAAAGTGGGCCTTAATATGGTGTAAGCATAGTGAAAAATAGGTAGATATTTTTTAAATAAAGTTATTAATTATATGTAATAGAAAAGAGGAATTTTTCATTTTGTTAAAACATATCTTTAAACTTATTTCAGAATCATTTTTTCAAACATATCAAATATTCTATTGTTTGATTTCGACTATCGTTGCTAATTATTTATTTTAAGTCACCTTTACAGGTTTGTGTTAGTTATACTATACCTATAGCTTAACATCGATTTGGAGCTAGCTACTCCGGTAATTTATTAGTGTATTTATTAATATCTAATATTTATTATTGGGATGACAGATATATTCCATGTTATATCGAGTCAGTTATTGTTTTAAAAGAAATATTATTGAAATATTATGTAATATATTAATAATTAATAAATATTGGATTAATTTAAGTTTCATATATATTATTTTTTTTATTTTTATAATAATGTTTATATAACAGAAACTCGTTTAAACAATACAGTGAAATTATTTTAGTTTGATTACAAATAACTTTCTAAGTGCATTCACTTGCTAAATGAATTTACAACTCACGCTGTTAAGTAATAAAGAAGCTATTATATAACCATTAAAATGTAATACATGTAAAATGTAAAAATATAATTATATTAATCTTCATTATTTACTACACGATGATGTTTTGTAAAACTAGTCATTTTTTATGTTGATAATATAGGATTAAATTGAACTTAAGTTTTGTTAATTTATGAAAATTTTATTTCATATCATTATCAAGGAAAATATTATTCGTATAATCCAAAAAAAAAAATGAAAAAGTTGCACTAAAAGAACTTGGCTGTATGTCCGCAGTTATAAACCGTATTTCAATAACACTAAACACAAAATCACAATTCGCACTGTTACATAAACGAAAATAAATGGTAATTATAACATATATCGTACCCCGTCGTGGTCTTCCGGGTGAAGAAACGGTGATATACCATATTTGTTTCGCGAGAATGCGATGAGTTTAACACCAGGCAGGCACTTGGTTTCCTTCGACATACCGATTTAGTTGGATCGTTTGGAGTGATATCGAACTGCGAACTATCTTTTAAGTTTTTTTGCTTTTATACCGGCTATAATAAAAAAAGAGACACTAATCGTTACTTATTATTAAATAAAATATGACAGTTTTTCTCATTCGACCGACGCCGATCCGATTGATATATGATTTTTGACATTATATAAATCTGCTCTAACTTTGACCGATAAAATTCCACCAGTCAGAAATTTACTATAAATTACTTTAAAATGTTATTTTTGAGAAAGCGTGAGGATATTTGTAACCTATATATTTAACCTATTATTCAATTTTCAAGTTTAATCGTGACCGTTGACCGTGAACTGAACTTTTTATTTTTCAATTATTATACTAGATAAAATTAATAGAGAAAGCGACATATATAATAATTATCTCACTAATATGCGACACACACTAACATTTAATTAAGGTGATTGATATTATAGAATAATATTAGAATATAGTTAATGAGAGATAACGTAATAAATGTGGCTTCGTTATCGTAATGTCATCGTGAAGTTGGTCTCTAAATAACAAACACATTAGTATTATTCAATCCTAACATTGGTAAATGACATTCTCCATTACCTTGCAAACTAGACGTTCCAACTGCATTGAAAATTCTCTCCGACAATAACAATTCCAATTGAATCGTTGGTAACTAATGCACTCCAGAATTATGACCTCATGTTCGTAATATCCATGTCTTTATATTACATCACATTAATAAAATAATATAAATTGTTCTATGAATTATATAGCTAACCTACTCTCTACGAAGAGGAGGAATTATGAAATGAAATATAACAAGGAATTGAAAATAAAATGTTAAATTTTATAGATATTTAAATATGTGATTCTGATGAGGTAGAGATACATGTATCTTTTCGATATTTTTTTTCAACAATAACAATAGCCACTTGGATGCGTGGATTATTAATGAACTTAATTAAAACTCCTCTCATGCTCACCGTCACTGGCCCTATTTCATATATATAGTTTTAATTTCCTTCGGATATTGGTTATTAGTTAACTATAAATACAGTTAATCAATTTTTCTCTAAATACATTATCTCCGACAAAAACAATAGTTACTTCGTCGGTTTTCCTGCGAATTAAACATCCTCGCTCACCGACAGGTGTTTTGTTATGGTCTGATGACGATATTATGGATGTTAGATTGTATCCAATTCAATGTTATTCAAATATTTTTAATAAATCGTTGTTTTGATGAAGAGACGTTTGTAGTTCTTGGATAATGGTTTGCTTCACTGTTGGATTGTGAGCACAATGCTTCTCAATTTTCGCATCCGGATTTTTTCTAAAACAAATTTGTAAGCATTGATGATCTGCGTCAGGTAGTGGTGACAGCGCTTTTAGTAAGTGATACGTTTGTCCTTTTATGAACAAATTGTTTAAGATTTTGTTAACTTATTTCTGATACAAATTTAAATGTTATCAGAAAAAAATTTATGGTATACCTCGAAAGTGGACATGAAATTGTCCTGTAGCATATGCTTTACACCAAGCGACATCATTTGGAGACGACTATTATATTTTTAAATGTTGGCAAGAAGTGGCTAGAAACACTTTCCATTCTGGAAACTAATGAGCGTAATTGACCTGGTGGTGAAACCAATTATGGTAATCTTACTTTTCCGCCGGTACAACATAACCCATTAGATCCACTCCTGTATTTTAATGCCTTATTACAGGAGCACTGAATCTGCGAAATCATTCAATTTAATTTTTTCGTGTTCGGTGTCGTTGTGTTTGAAATCCACGAACTCATTACACTCTAAGTCTACAAGTAATAATTGGACGAAATACATCTGTTAAGATATTTGAGTCGTTCAATATGCACCAGCTCATGGTAGACTATATCCTTCTAATACCACTAAATACAAAGAAAACATATTACAAAACATATGAATATATCTGTCGCTTTGCAGCTGATAGGGGTTATCCATCGGGTTTTAAATGTGACCTCTATACATACGGTATAGTAACTTATCAATTTTTCATCATTGGTAATATTCTGGCGCAGTGTATTTTGCTTTATATGATAATGAATAAGAAAATACCTTTCATTGTTCTTTATTTTACAATTATGTAAGAAACTCAGTTCTTTCAGTCTTTGCCCTTTAAGATCTGGTTTGGTATATAGGTTATATATGTATATGATTGCTTACTGTTTTAACTGATTCAATGTTTGTTACGAGCCTTTGCTGATTAATTTTTGTGGACTTTCTTGGTTTGGCTAAATTTGATTAATATAGTGAACATGGTTTCAGAGTACAATAACGTTAAAATGAACACTTATTTATTTACTAGGTAGCCTATTACGTTATTGAAATAAATCAAGGAAAATATATTTATTTCAAAAGGAATAAATTCAGAATTTAAGGAGAATGAATATGCTTTTTCTAATTGGAAAAGTCGCCGAATTTGTTAAAATTATCGGATTTCTATTCTATTAATTCTAATAAATTCAATCAGTAAAATTTTCAGTGAAAACTTGGGCAAAAAGGCTTGTAAGTTCTTGAAACATACATTTCTCTGCATTTTCTTGGAAAACTAATTTTGTATTATTAATGCTGAATAGCAAAAGAAATGAAAATAAATGAATTGAAATATACAAAATGTATTAGTTAATTGTAATAAAATCTTAACTATCTGTATATAATACGCCGATATATAAGTAATTTTTAAAACCGATGTGGTTTATAAAAACAAAATTTTATAAATACAAAATTTTCAAATTAATGTCATAAAAGTTTTCGTAGATTTTTCTAGATATTATAGAAGACTCCACTCTCATCTTAATACCATCGCAACTATTGGTTAAGAGTCGAGCATGATCTGATCTCGAGTATGAAAAATTCAAAGGACCGAACCATTTGATCTTGTAGTAAGGTGAAATATATTTAACAGAAAGAAAATAGCAGTATCAATACATGTGTTTTTAACTCATTGTAAAAACAAATTATAGCTTAGCCAACAAGTAATTTTTAATTTTTCAGAAACCATATTAATAATTAAATTTATTTTAAGTATACTTCTTAGAAAATCACTGACATATGTAACCGAACAATTAATTACGAAATTACAAAAGGATATAACCACTTAATAATAGATACATAATCTAGAAAAACATACGTGTGTATATTATGTCGTATACATAGATTAATATGAGGGCAAGAGAACGAGAACTTTTCGATATTATTATATTTTCACATACCGGATGTTGATATCGTATTTAACCATGATTGATATATATTGATTTTGGCAAATTTTTCTTTAAAGTAAAAAACGCAGTCGAATTTTGAAAGTTTGGGAATTGTATTGTTCGTATAATTGAAATTTTAAGTTATATCAAATCATGATAATATGTCAAGTTACAATATGTACGTAACACATAATATATATTACAATAGACTGTATGAAGTTCCCTGAATAAAATTTAAAAAATTGCAAAAATATTGTATTGTTACAAGTGGTCTTGCGAGGCAGTTTTTTGAAAATATATTTGTCTCCTTTTACAAACTAGGGGATTATCTGGACTGGACCTACAGTTTAACGTGGGCTCCAAACGGTTGTTGGCATTAAGCCTACCGACTGGCGAGTGACCAACTTAGAAATCGACCCAGAAGACATCCGGTCTTACCAAGCCTGGTTACTGGCGTGAGTTTGATAATTTCCTTCATCGGATTTTATAATCTTGTCTAGGCTAATCACATATATTGAACAATCGCAAACATAACTTTATGACCATGTCCCAGCAGGATTCGAACCCGCAACTATCGCAAGATAGTTTGCCTTTACCCTGTCGCCTTTACCACTGCACCACCAAGCCGACATTCTTTAGTTTTAATCCGTTCTAGAAATGTATCTTTTTAGGGGTCTAATTTATTATCCCTTTTAGTTAAATTATAAAACGACTTATTAAGCGTGAAAATTAGAAGTAAAACGAAAACTCATATATGACAAGATAAAAATAATGAGAATGAATCAAAAAAAGTCATTTGGCTAGGAAAATACATATTAAATTTGCAACTATTTATTTTTACGACAACTAAAAATAAAACAGACTGGTTGGAGGTCGTACATAGATGCGCATGTCTTGCCAGTCCACGTGACAAGCGCTGAAGGTGGTATCTTGGATGAGACTGTGAAAACACCTTGGGTACTATTCGATTCTGCAAGTATTTCTGAACATTTCCCAGGCGTTACGAAGTAGTTAGGACATAACGGCGACAAGAACATGCAGGATTTTGCTTCAGCAATGTTAACAAATTAATCTACAGAAATGGGTGTTTGATCTAACACCGATTCTATCGATTAAGCAACCGGATGGAGGAGCATCCATGATAAAATGCGATTTATATATCAAATCGAGAGACCAACACGCCAGATGCCAAGGAAAAAGCAGAAATAGCAAACTTTCTACACGTTAATGGCAACACTCAAGAAGTAATCCCTGGGGATAGGGAGGTTACGGCCCTAGTACTTCAAGGGATTATAGGAGCGTTTGTAGACTAGAGTTTATATTTTACGCGAGACGCGACGCGATATTTGGCGAGACGGGAGTGAAAACCCTGAGGCCCTAGTCTCCTGTCCGTGTCTTGTCCTTATCTCATTTATGTTGTACTAAAAATCACAGAGGGGGTCGCTTAGGTATCGCCCATCCGTCAGCCGACTTCTGCGCAGCATCACTGGAGTTTAACCAGGTCAGATACAGTACTAAGCTGTTGGTAGGAAAACTTACCCTTGTCATATTTCGAATGAATTTGCAAACCTAAAGTGACTTAGAATTTCTTACCTAGAACTATTTGAAAAACAACATTTTTATAACAAGTATTTTATAATTACGGGAAAAACTGAAACTTTTGAGAGAATATCATGGAATATAAATGGGAGCATATTGATAGAGGTTAAAAGCAGAGAACAATCTGATAAATTCGCAAAAATGAACAGTACAGGAAATTTTGAAATAATAGTAGCACGGCACAGACCTTTAAGCTCAATGTGAGGGGCAGTTACATGCAGATATCTTCTAAACTGCGATACTGAAGGAATTATGAGAATTGGAGATCAAATCAAAGAGATCAGGAAGCCACAGCTGTCAAACGAATCAGTACGTTTAAACGACCAAGCGTGCTTTTAACTTTCCAAGTGTTTAAGCTACCTAAATGCTGGTTGGTATGCTCTATCAGGCAATATATACCATTTCCATTGTGTGGTGTTTCAACTGTCAGCGTTTCGGTCACGGTCACACGTAGATACAGGTGAGGTGGAGTTTATAAAAAGGAATATAAAACCAACAAAATAAAATTTACTGAAGGAATATCTTAACTGGAAGCGAAAATAAAGCATAATCAGTTACACCCATTTTGTATTACATCATATGCTTAGTTACACCCATTTTGTATTACATCATATGCTTAAAAAGCATCTACTATAAAACAAATACTGTCTTATGGCACCCAATGTGAAATTTCAGAGGTGGGCAATATATCTAAGACCACTTTAAAAACATTAATTAGGCGTCATAACATCTCCCATGTCTCAAACTTAACTTCCATCCTTTTCCTCTCCCTAATATATTCCCAAAAAACTCCTTCCCGCCACCAACCCTTCTCCACCTATTTTTAACCTGGATAATAATCCTTCCCTAAACCGTCTATTCAAGCGAATACTACGTGAATTATGTCAGATGAATTATACAGCCTCTTTGAAATCAAAAAAATCTCTAAAACATATTGGAAGTTTTATCTCACTTATGCAGGGTTTAATTTTTCAAGAGATAAGTACAGGGTCTCATACCATACAGCTCATTATTCAGAATGTTAGTCATCGGGTCTCATTCCACTTCACAAGAAAGCGAAACAATGTTATAGCAGTTCACCTTTTGGGGAAGATTTTTAAAAGTATATTTCACCAAACTGTCTAAACAGATCAGTTCCATTAGGACCTTATGAATTTAAATGAGCTGTAGGCGGTTAAAAATGTTTTATAGCAGACACAAACTTAATTTACTAGCAAGATTGAAAATCGGCCACTGAAAATTGACACGTGCGCATGAGCAGACATCTGCTAAAGGGTGACCTCCCTTGATTTGCAAAGATTGTGGAAGACTCTTACAGTAAAACATTTCCTGGTGGAATGTGCGAAGCTAGGATTGCGCAGGCTGCTTTGCGGCATTGCCAGCATTATAGAGAGGAGTCACACCATACAATTTGGACAAAGTAATGGAATTCCTTCGCCTGACGGAATTGCTGGCTTAATTCTAACAGAATTCTTGTATATTTTTTATAATTAAGTTTAGTACTATTTGTTATATTTTCTCTAAACTTTTGTATACAATTATTGTTTTGTCTGGTGTTTCTAAACCGTAATATATTGTGATTTCTCGTTAAATAATAGATTGTTGCAATAATGTTGTGTTGCTGTAAGAATTTATATGAATTATGTAAAAACATTGTACTAGACCCTAGAAAGCTTGTGGGCAAACAGGCCTCAAATCATTAACTAAATAAATAAATAAGTAAATAAATAAATTAATAAATAAATAAAAAGTTCGCGCGTTATTCAATGCCCCATGGTTGCAACACTCCCCTGGTCAGGCATTCCATTTGTAAAAAGCTTTGCAGATATGTTGAGTATATGGGTCTCCTTTGACACCTTATCTCATTACAACTCGCTAATAAAATCCCTATACATTCATCATTCGCCATAGGTAGCCCAAATACGACAGTCCAAAAATCGTCGATAAAATCTATGGAATGATATTACATGATCGGAGAATGAAAGTAAATTAGGTAGCTGAAGCTGTAGCCGTCTCAGTTGAGCAAATTTAAATAAACAAAAAGTATAAGCGCAACCGTGTGGGATTTTCAAAGCAGTGTTTGGCGATGTTCAGCGGTAATTTGAACACGTTTTTGCATCCTTTTGGAACATAGATATGTCACAAAACATCAGAGACTAAAGAACAATAAAAGCAGTGGGTTTTTCTGGGTAAACGTGCACCATCGAAAGTCAAGTTGTTTCTGTCGGCTGGCCACCTGGTATCATGTACCTGGTATCACTCGTATCGATTATCTTTAAAAGAGGAAACTATCGCCGTCGAATATTATTTAGAGCTCTTGGACAGATTTTATATAGACTTGATGCAAAAACTACCGCATTTGGCGAAAAAAAGTGTTGTTCCATTAAGACAATCTTGTTACAATCTTGTTAGACAATCAGTTATCTTGCAATCTAGTTATTTTGTAAAAAATCATATTGGTCAGATTAAGCCCCCTACGATTATTTCCTGTTCCTAAATTTGAAGAAATAGTTCAGCGAAAATATATTTGATTTTAACGGATAGATCATTACAGAAGACTCGAGAAAATCTATTATTTGAAAGGAAAAAAAAAATGCTGGATTAAATGTATTTAGTTAAAAAGAGATTACGTTAGAAATAAAAAACTATGTGGCCGAAACAATATCTTTCATTCAAAACACACTATCTATTAAATTTCACTCTTAGTTAATTCTGTTCTATCTCTAACTTTAGTATTTTAATTATATAGTCCTAGTTTGTTTTAAGTTTGTATTTGTAATTTAAGTTATTTATAAATAAACGTTTCAAAACTGAATACGCCTTTGCGGATGAAATTTTATAAAGCAGAGAATATATACAAGTGTATTTTCTTTCCAAATTTCCAATATAATGTATATTTGATTGTGTATATTTGTGTATAGAAAGTGTATATCTCCAAATCTATTCCTCTCTATACAACTATATTTCTCTCCTTAATCAATAAGTGGTTTTAATTATTGTAAACCGAGAAAAATTTTCCAACCATCATGTAAAATTACTGTAAAAATCAGCGCATTGTTCACTATCAATTATTTATGTTTGGCCAATAAAGAATATTATTTTAGTGTTATGAGGTTAGAATAATGTATAGTTAAAAATAGTTAACATTTGTTCAGAACTTAAATTTGACTAATAGTGACTACTTTGAAAGAAACAAGTTTAACTTTTATTAAAAGTTTTACAATTCTTTTTATCACTGTAATGTAACTGTGTAAACTTTTTGGTTTATTATACTCGATTAAAGCTAAACATTTTCATTCTTTCATTTCAAAACATTTAAAGTTGATTTTAAAAGATAATATTTAATAAGCAGGCATTGTAACTAAAAGTGTAAGTGAAGTTTTCAAAAAGACGGGCGCACAATTTGCACAATACCCTTCGGTAACAGCAGTACAAAAACACATTTGAATGTGATGTAAATTTTTGTATTTGGCTTCGAAGATAACATAAAAGGAATATTATTTTAGAGAAAATAAACTCAAATTATTGAATTATTGAACAAACAGCTTGCAAACATGTGTGAAAAACTTATTGTATGTTATAATTTTATAGTATTTTTATTAAAAAAATTATTACATATCATTTACTCCAGATTATCATATTTAACGATGACAGTTTTTTAGACACTGGATTGTCAAGTCCAAATGTTGCGGAGAACAGAAGAATAAAAACTTAAATAATTATTTTGCGTTTATCGTATAATCTAAATCTAATATTTTATTTGGATTCATATACAAATTTTATGTTGTTTTAGGAATATCAATTTTATTTCACGAATTAGTTTTTATCTTATTATGGTTTTTAAAAATACTTACTGGTTTTAAGAAAATAAGTCAAAAAGGTGTCATCCACTGGTATGGAATTCAGATCTTAGATACAATTAAATACATTTTTGTTTACAATTTGACATGAGCTTATAACAAGTGCGTTTGTGTAGTGTCAATATCCGTGGTCGGGTTAATTTCAGAACAGTAGGTCTCTTGATTGATTACAGGATGTTTGCAATTGACAAAATACATTTTAAGTTAAAATATAACACACTTATGTTGTTTCCGTTCACATTAAGTACTTCTGAGATTGTATGACTGATAACGATTTTAAAGGATATGAAATATATATATATATATCAATATATCAATTTATTTAAAGTGTATTTACTAAAATTAGATTTGTTATTTTTTATTACTATAACAACAAAATGAGAAAAATTCTCCATTAATTACATTATGAATTTATAAATGGCTTATATTATAAATATAAATATAACTTAATTAAATTATACTTAATTATATATTTTAATAAAATAATTTTTGATCTTATGAAAATGTATTTCTGTATATTGCTGTTGATAATAAGATGATTTGTTGATAACAAAATTTTTTTAATATTTATTTCTTAATTATCGCAATTAATTTTAGTGTTTTATACTTATTCAATTTTAAGTGTTTAAAGTTTTCTAATGAGCACGAAAAGGCGACATTACAATTGTAAATATTATACTTTTTATTACTCCGTTACTAGTTGTTGCCGACTAATTTACAATTTGATTTAAATCTAGACATAGACATCTCATTATAATCATCACATTACAATACACAAGATCAAACCGTTTGATTATTTTGAGTCTGTGTCTTATTATGGAGTTATACAAGTGTCATTTCGATATTAACGATAGAACTTTGTTCTGGAAAACTTGAATTATATTTGAATTATCTTTTTCGGAACATCTCCATAATTGAATTCTGTAGATCCATATAATAATTATAGCAAATTTAGTAATTCATTATGTACTGATAATTGTGATTTCCTTCCAATTAACGAATATGTTTTCCTATATTTCAACCCAACAATTTTTTTATTTACATTCCTTCTAATGTTACTTTCAGCGAAATTTTAAATTAAGAGTAATTCCGAGATACCTGCTAAATGGAATGAATAGTTTTTGTTGTTGATATGATCTGATTATAGATGAACTCCATATACACATATTTACTTTGATTAATTTTTATTTTTCGGTACATATTTACACACATTATTTATATCTTTACTGGCCTGTTTTAGTATTCGGGTTGCTTCTGTGTTATTGTCTCGAACAGCAAGAATCGCGGTATCTTCAGCAATTTAGCCATCGTGATATTTTTTATTTGTGGTATATCACATGTGTAAAGTAAGTAAACAATTGGTCCCAATAACCTTCTCGTGACACATTTGTTTCAAACATTCTGGTTGTAATGTAAAATTTTAATAATTTAGTGTGTTGCTTCGGTAATATTTTCTTTGGCCTATGAACGAGGCCGTCGTGCCAAACCTTATGAAAAGCTTATGATATATCTAGGAATATATATGAACCTATTTTTATCATCGACTTTTCAATGATATCTGTTGTCCTATGTACCTAATCAATTGGTGAATATTTGTTAATAAAATCAAACTGGTGTGCTGGTATTATGGTTTCTGTCTACAAAAGTGGTAAAAATGAATGGCTTCCAGTGTCATTAATTTTCTGCCTAAATATCTATTGAAACTACTGAAACCAGGTAAGATGACTTTTGTAATCAACTTCAAGACTTGTTCTTGAGTCAGGAATTCCATTCCATTCCATCGAAGGGCATTTGTGATTCGGTTCACTAAATATTTGTCCGAGAAATCCAGAGAATATTGATTTAGTTGTGTTGGATTACGTCTTAATTAACTAGTCTGCGGTTTAACACTAAAAATATATGTCAAGTGTGATGCGAAGACCTGATTGTGGATCTGATTGTGAATCTATTTTGTGTATTATTGTACAGCATCATTGACACGACTCGAACTGGCGAACTTAAAAATTCTCTTACTAAAGAAGTTACTTATAGCGGTAAATACATCTCGTCCACTTTCTACAGCTGAACGATATAGATGTTTCACCAACTAAAGCAAATATCTGACAATTATTGAAGGTGTCACTAAAGTATGACCACCAACTTGATATAAAACACAGCCCTGGATATTCGAATATTTATGATATTGTTTACAAGAAAATCTCTGTTTTTATGAAAATTAAGTGATCAAATTTAGAAAGGAAAATATACGATAATTGTTTCATTATTTAAAAAAATATATTAAATCTAGCGAGGAATAAGACTCCTATTAAGTGCCGGTAAAGTATTAAATGAAAATTAAAAAATGCATAAACGACACTTCAAAGAGATCTTTAAGAAAGAAAGAAGCTGAGAAACCCTTTAGGATTCGGACTCACATTCTTGAGACAGAATTTAGACCGAATGTCGGTTATACAGATAAGATTTCTGAACTTCGCCAATTTAGGAAGGAATGTGTTAGAAGCGGAAAGCGTGACATTGTCTGTATACTGACCCTCATTTTGACTAAATTTTGAAGATAAATATGCTCCTCCAAAATGATTAAAGTTCCTCGGTCAGCTTATGATGGTTTTACTAGCTCTCTGCGAGGGCGAAACTATTTATATGTCTTTGTAGATTTATTTAAAATATATAACAAACTTAAGTGGCAATTATTAGTCTGTTAAAGCAAATTCTATCTTAAGTGCTTCTATCTGCTGGAAAATCGTAGAACATATTTGAGATGAATTAATTAAACCAAGCGCTGTAAACAAACTATATGACAAATTATCTTCAAATTTCGAGCCAGTTGTGCCAACTTAGCGTAGCGTAGCCAAAGCTTTCAGGGTCAAATAGGATGAAGGAGATCAAATAGCCAAACCAAATATTCATGGTAAGAAGCAATCACTGCGCATTTGATGGGATCAGCTCCGATATATCTATTGTGAGGATACCTAGACAAATTAAACAACTAGAGAACGTTATTAACAAAAAATGGCAAAGTAATTTTTCAGTACAACACTTTTCCTCAAAATGTTACAAAACTTTTTGGGTAATTTTTAAGACATTTTATTAGGGAATATATACGTATTCCTCTTGATGTTTTCAGCTATGAAATCGATTTTTTTACATTTTTTAACGAATAAATAAAGTCTATTATTGGATCATGCCTATAAATTATTATTATTACCTATAAGTAATAATTTAAAGGATTTACAACATATAGTGTTACTGTGTGTTAAATCGCATCGGGCGTATTTGTAACTAGCTTCATGTTGAAGCCTCACTAACAGGTTTCACTTATCAGTATGTTGAAACATGTTTTCAGCGCGTTGAAATTGTCTCAAATTTTACCCAGTAAATCGTATTTGCGGGAAGTTTTACTTTTTTACTGCAATTTGAACAAAAAGGCGGCTGAAGGTCATCAAATGCTGTGTGCAGCTTATGATGACAATGCTTCATCGATTTCAACATGTGAATATTAGTTTCAACATTTTAAAAGTGGTGGTTTTGACACCGAAGACAAATAGCCTTCTACACAAGAAAAAAAAATTGAAGACGAGGATTTGAAGGCATTACTCGATTTAAGGATCATCTGTCGGCTGCAATTGATACGTTTGAGCCCAGTATTGCCCGAAAAATGGCCGGAATATAAGAAAAGGCACAACAATATTATTCTTCAGTATGACAGTGCTCGACCACATGCAAATCTGGTGAAAACATACTTGAAAACGTTAAAATAGGAAGTACTACACTATCCACCGTAGACCACCACACCAGTGCAGCACCCTGTCTGCTTACGAAAAACCTTTAAACTTATTTCCTATATAAATAACACGTGGCCTGAAAAGTCCCGGGCTAAACACATAGATGGCTAGATTTATTGCATTCATGGCTTTTTCAGTTAGTATTAAGCTTTAAAAGAAATTTGTTAAATATTCTACTCATAATTATATTATGAGTTCATTATATTATACTTATAAATTTGTGTAATATAAGAGTGATACTACCTTTATTATTTTCAAAATAATGGGTCAAAAACAATTTCGTGCTTCAATTTTACACTGCTCCTTAATGATAAAAAATATCGTTCAAGCGAAGCAATGGCTTGAAGAGTATTATAAGGATACCGCACTATCAAAAACAACAATAAAACATTGGTTTGCTGACTTCAAACGTGGTCGTAGACACCGATGATGCAGAACGCAGTGGACGTTCCAATGAGGTGGTAATACCAGAAAACATAAAAAATACACAAAATCGTTTTGAATGGTCGAAAAGTGAAGTTGCGTGAGTTAGCTAATCGTGAAAATGTCAAAAGAACGTGTTGCTTTTATAATTCATGAGCATTTGACTATGAGAAAGTTCTCTTCAAAGTGGGTTCCGCGTTTGCTCACCAAGACTTGAGTTGACCAAAAACAAAAACGTGGGGATGAATCTGAGCAGTGTTCCGCCATGTTTAAACGTAACAAATTGGAATTTTTGCGTCGACATGTGACAATGGATGAAACATGGATCCATTACTTCACTCTGGAATCAGAGCGATCGTCATGTGAGTGGATAATAACTGGTGACAGGCCTATTTTGATGCAAGAGATAAATCGTTCTACAAAAGTGGTGTTTAAATATGAGAGTGGCCGGAATCATTGTGTGGTCTTAATGGAGATTATGCAGATGAATATGGCCAATTTTGAACAAAAAAAAAACACGCGTTTTCTTCTTTACGCCTTTTCAGCCCATGTCTTATCAAATATTTTATTGTGATATATTTGTAAGCTCTTTTTTGATAGATGTTATTGAAGAGAATAATACGCATTTTTAATTTTAAATTTAGAGAGTAAAGATTTGGAAATCTTAGACTTATAAAATAATTTAATTATTAAATAAAAGGCTATTTTTATAATTAAATAAAGGAAGAAGGTTCTTCAATGCACATTGACCTACTCAAATAATTATACTTTATGCAATCACAGAATGTTTATCTTTATAATGTATTTTGTCTTGTACTATTTTTAATCTGATTTTGGTAAGATGTAATTTCCGTCAACGATGTGCGTCAGACATTTTTACATCAAAATTATTGTGAAGTAATTGATTGAATTGTTTAGTTACTGTACTAAAGATATTCCTATTAAGTTATAATTTACTTATTTATATATATTTAATTCAAGTCTGGAATGTTTTCATGACCGCCAAACGGTAGTTCCCGACAAATTTCCCGTCTATTTTTGTTGGAAATCATGAATCATGGTCAAATTTTTAAGTTGCACTTTTCTTCACTGACACATTTCTATTAAATGTAAGTTTATGTCCAATTGGTAGATTGTACAAATTATATTAGGTTATATGTTTGCGAAAATAAACGTTGCTTCCTTGTGAACCTTGAAATTTTACGAAAATGTAACAAGATTTCCTTTTGATATGATCCGAAAATATCATGGATATTAATATAACTTTTTCGTGTATTTTTAATCTGATTTTGAAGATATTATTTCCGTTGCAAATCGACGTCAAACATATCCACTTTATTTTATGCTTTCCTTGGGATTAAAAATAAATAATATTTATTAATTTAATATGTTCTTTATTATACTTTTACTGAGAATTTCTATGGAATATGTAAAATAATAATTTGATAATTTGGTATATTGTTTCAATCAATTCGTCGTGCTATAAAAATAAAATTATATATACGAAAATGGGGTAATTTAAAGTTAATTAATAGTTTGTATTTTAAATATATTAGTGATGCATATTGACTTTGATCAACTTAGATTATTGGTAAGTGTTACGAAACAATACGAACTTAATGATTATCTATTCTACGGAAAACAGCTGTTACTTTATTAACTTTACTTATTATTTATAAAATGAAAATAGGTTCCAGTAAAGTTCGTCGTATTTTCCAATTAGCAATCAGTAAATATGTCAAAAGGTTAGATGAACAAATTATTTATTCAAGTACATCAGGCATAGAAAGTCTTGGAAGTTTAGAAAGAATTGTCATTTGGAAGCATATAAACAATGATGGGTGTTCTGTAACATCCATTGGACCCGTCTCTCCGCTAAAATACTTGTTCCTAGCACTAGCTAGTTTGTTGGGATAAAAATTTACTCGTTACAAGGAATTCAAAAAAAGTGTGTCTAATTTTCATGGAATGCATCTAAAAATGAGCAATATATTTAATAATATTTTTAAAATTCTATCAAACGTTTTCCATTAAGATTCACTTTTTGTGTATGATGTATTACTCTGTTTTTGTAGTTCTCAGTTCCAAAGATGTCAAAAATAAATGTTTTATTAAAGTAATTAACGACATCCATCGAGAGTTATTAAAAATTAATAGTAAATGACGGTAAAGTAACCTCATCTAAGGGTTAAATTCGATGGTTTTGACATTTCTCTATATAAAATCACTGTTTTCCATTTAGTTTTATTCAGTTTTCAGTATATACAGATGCTAATAATGAAACGGTCAAAATTGCATTTTTGGCATTCATTATATTTGCTTTATTTGAAGAAATCTGCTACCAATATCTATCGAATATCTTTAAAAGCTTGTTGGTCGTTTTTTCGTCATATATCAATTTCGGTGGAGTATTGCGACTGGCACAAAAAGTCATGATTTAATCCATGAAAAATATCCACATAAAATCTTACTATGCATATGGTAGGCTTAGAATTTGTTACGAACTGTTAAATCGAATGAAACTATTATTCCAGAGGTCTACCGACACAAATTCAACGAATTATTGATGCGAAAAGTCCAGAATTGAGCAAAGATATTTCCTTATGTGACAATGTTCGACTACACGTTGCAAGAGTTGTGAAGGATGCACTATCGCAGATATTCTGAAGAATACTCATCAGACCCATCCAACCAAAGATGAGATAAGTTGTCGAAAATGATGGAAATTATTTTGAGTACCGACCGACTTTTCTCCATAAATGCCCTTTTAAAGTTAAAAAATTATCAAAATTGTTTTTAAATTTTTGACTTCAAAACTTCACTTTGAATTCACCAGGCGTTCCCTCTTCTGTTTAGTACTTGTTGAAGACAGTTTCAATAAAAAGAAATCTCAAATGTTAAATATTAAAATTATTAATCACAATTCATGAGAATTTTTTGAATTATTTCGATGAAGTCACGTAATTCAATCTGAACAAAATCCTTACGAGTGTAAACATAGCGGAACGAACATCCATAAAAATAATTACATTGAAGGTTTATTTTGAAGATATTCATCTAACTAAAACTTCGACTAAAACTTCATTTACAGCTGCCGATACTTTTTAAGAAAATCGGCTCAAAAAAATATCGATATATCGATATTTTTCGACAACCCTATACTATATTAATAAATGTATATAATACTATACTACTAATGTTACTATTGGCTCAATTGCCTTATGTATATAAAAAAGATAAGGGATATCGAAGAAACCAAGAGAAGAGTGAGAAAGAATATCATAGTTTTTCGTCCAAAACATTATTGATTGTGCTTAGTAGCCACCTCCAGCCACGCCACTTTAAAAGAGAAATGTGGCCTATTTTAAGTTCAATTTATAAATGACTGGATATATCCCTATCAAACCGGTTTGCTAGCTGCAGTGGTTTGACGGTTCGAATCCCGCAGGGCATGGATGTACTACATGTTTGTGACTGCAACTGTAAATGTATGTAGATAATAGTGTTAAATGACAGTGAGCGAAATGAATCCCAGATTCCAGATGCCAGTAATAACCCTGGCAGGGTAAAACCGGATATCTTCTGGGAAGGCCTCTAGTTTGGCACTTTATTGGTCACAAAAAAAGGATATTTAAAATATAATATAAGAAGAGATCTACCTTCAAGGAAATTATATTGATAAATAATTTAAAGTTTGGTAATTGCTGAATAATGGCTCTTTTTTACACCGGGGATTTTTCAAACGATATATACATTTTTTTCTCTCGGACTTATCTCTTCGATCACTGGATTAACTTAGCAGGATGTAAGCAATTAATAAAATATATGTTAAGCTGCTATTTACGTTCATATTTTAGATATATTATTTCCGTTGATTTTAAGTACTTCAGATTGTACAACAGATAATAGATCTGAAACTGGAGATAACCACTTAAATTTAATTTTTGGACGTGTGCAGTTTTTAGTCCAATTATTATTTAGTACAACAATACAAATTATTATCATCTTAAAAATAACAAAATTACGTACGCATTTTTTCAAGAACGGCGGTAAAAACGGAGATATGGAGAACTTCCTGGGTGTAAACAATATGAGTTGCACGCCATCGACAACACTATCACGACGGGATGTCGTCATTCAAAAGATCTTGTCGTACGCTCCGATTTTTATCATAAAATATAATAATAGGGCTTTTGAACCAACGTACAAAATAACTGCACAAACAAATAACAAAAATTTCTTTTATACCGAACCAAAATAGCCCGCAAGGCCCTGGACGAACAAAAGAAAAAAATCTGGCAGTGGCTGTGGTTATTTTAAAATAATTCAATAAAAAATTGTTTATTGTTTCTTGCTGACGAGACAGGTAATGTAAATGAGACACAACTGCGTGTGTGACGGTTGATAATTTTCGAAATCTTTCAGTATTTCGTTTGATTCACATGCTATCAACCGAAGGTTTAAATTTGAACAAATACATCCCAAGAAAAACAATTTTTGAATCTAATTTCATTGTATTAATTAAATATACAATGGAAATAACATCATTCGGTTTTGTCTGTCGGTTATTTAAGGTCTCTTTTTGTTTTACGGTTTTTGTGTTCAGCTGTGTTTGAAAACGCTTCGTGGGCTCCGACTATAGTCTTAAGACTTTTCAATTGAATTGACAATTGACAAGGATTATTATACACTTTTGCTAATGGCCAATCACTATTCTGATATTTTTTCACTTTACAAAGGCATTTCTTGAGAAACATTGGTACAATATATATTAATGAAAATATTTTCCATCATTTTCTACAACTGTATCCCATCCTTGAATTACGGTGTTGACTTGGCAGCAATCCAATTCTGGATTCATTTTCGCATTTTTTGGAGAGGTACTGAATGCCGGCATAATTTCCTATTAGAGCTGCAGTAGTCTTTTCTTCACAACTCTTTGCAATGTGTTGTTGAACATTATCATGCAAGATGAAGAGATCGCATCTGTTACCTGCTATTGGTGGCCCTTCTAGTAACCATGCGGTGTTCTGCCCAGTTGACATAGGAAGATAACTGTAGTTATAGCTTCATTCGGTTTTAGTAGATCGTAATACACTATACCTTACTGACCTCACTATATATATATAAGAATACTTTATGATCATGAATATCCTGCTAAAGTTTTGATATAGATGGCTTTCTTGGTAACCTGTGACTTTTTTGTTCATGAAATTGTCATAGTAGCTCCACTTTTCAACGTCAGTCACACGCAATAAATCTACCATGTTGAGGGGTTCGAAATGCCATTCTCAGTCATTTCGTCTGGTATCCTCGTCGATCTTTCTCTAACATGTAAATGGCTGAGAACAGTTTATCGGTCAACTACTAAGCTGTTTGAAAGTTTTTTGAGAGATTGCAATTTATTGTCTTCGAAGTTTTTTAGTCCTACAGGCCGTTCTTTCACATTAATATTAAAATCACCCGTAATAAATCGTTGAAGTGGTACCGTTGAAGAAAATTAGAATTTGATAAAGCTTGACCATATGTAAGTAATGAATGAAGAAGAATGTAATGAAGGTTGAAAATGGAATAAGAACAATTTGAAGGATAATTTATTTAGAACTGAAACGACGAAACTTTATAAAGAGTGTCTGATATCTTGTCGCACTAACAAATCCCGTTGGTTGAAAAGTATATTTTGAGTAATGTTTAAATATTGATCGTACTGTAACTTGATTCTTTCATAAAAATAGTGTATGACAGTTGTCTTTTACGTTCAGTTATAAGCAGATGAACATTAGATATAGAGTCAACCTGAATAGTTCTGAAATGTTGAAACCAAAAAATATTAAAAAGGAATAATCATAAAGCAAGCATCTCTAAGCAATTTGTAGGTCTCTATACTATACTCACTATACTTTAATTATGGTGATGTACTCTAGAATTAAAGAAGCTAATTAAAGCTGATTAAAATAACGAAAATGAAGATAATGCAAGAGACAAGAGACAAAGATACATTGTAAATGAACTGCTATTATATTTAAGTTGATATAGCCAGCTTGCTAGCTATAGTGGTTAAGGCGGAATGATTGTGCTAAAAAATATTTTGTATTGTAAAATGCATTGTGTGCTGTAGTTGTATTGTTGACAAAGAATCGTCTCATTGTTGTCACTAGTTAGACTGAATAAGATCGAATTTCTTCTGGCATGATCTCCAAATTAGTCATAAAGCGCTTAGGTAGATTTAATACTAAGGACGATTGTTAAGAGTATATACATTAAAAAAAGACCAATCGTTAAAAAAACTGAAGACTTATTTTTTTTATCAATACTTTTAACTTTCTTTTGAATTTTACAACAATAAATAACAATCTTTTTCATTATTCTGCTGGTATATAAAATATATTTATTAATTATTTAACAATAATTTTAACAGCATAAAAATCAACTTAGCAACCTTGAGATATATCGAATTATATATGTGTCAACACCGATCTATTGATGTTATGCTATGTTACGAAAATATTAAGTAATCGTCTGAACTATCAGAACCAACTACATCCTATGTTTTTTATTCATATCAAAGTGTACTTGTCAGCACCCTCATTATTAGGGGCTCCTTAAGCAACTTTGCAATGTTTTGTTTCGTTCACTCGTTTCCTTAGACAATTTGTGTTTCACCAGGAAATATTGGTCAAGCACTATGCAATATCTAATTTTTTCCTGCGTCTATATATGGAATAATCCCAAACTCAAATAACTTGGGAAACGTACCTGGATGAATAATAATGATGATGGTAATAAAGAGTGTGAAAATTAGGAGACACTAGAAAAGGTTACTAGTGGTTCGGTTAGAAATATTAGAGAATGATAATAACTATGTAGATAATAACAGGGTTGGCAACTAAAAGTATTAGAACTTTCAGTATTAATGAAAGTACCTGTTAATTGTTAAACATCTCAGGAGGAGTTCTCTGAATGCTAATTCTTTAAATACTAAGTTAATATACATGGTTTTTGAATTTAGCCTCCAGCTTCTCTCGGCCATATTGCTTTGACTGCTTTAAATATAGTTATTTAATGTCAGTCGCTGATGCCAAGTTGACGTGGTAAATTAGCTATTTGAGCTATAAGTCAAATGACATAACTTTATTATCCAAATTATGTTTAAATATAAGGCTCATTTTTTGGATAAATGATTTTGTTAATAAAAACAATTGTCGTATATTGATTTATTCCAACCCACATAAGGTTCATCAGGTGGCAATGCATCACAAAGAAATTACTGTTTGGTTATTGGGCCAGATGAGTTTCTGGATCCGCCGTTAATGGCGATCACTACAGAACTATGACTATTTCCTATGATCTAAATTGAACTACATGAACGTGGACGATATGTGATTCCAAAAGGATAGCACCACGAATGCTACGATGGTTTACGTGAACAACCGGCTGGTGTTCATTGTAGAAATAACGTAAATTTAATGTGAATATTTGACCCCGTTAGACTTTTCTTGTTAGCCACAGCTTTATGAAAGTCCACGTTTATGCCAATAAACTACCATGGGCCGATGCCTTTAAGTCAACATAACCCAAGCCGTTGCTCAAATTGAGTCAGATATCATAAAAACATGAAAAGCCGCTGGAAAAATTTGAAAAATGTTATATTTCAAATATAATGGCGCAATAAAATCGAAACACGCAGTCGGCTTAAACACATTTCAACATCGATTTGTTCCCATTGATTTTTTTTGTGGGATTAATGCTAAAAACGTTTGTAAACTGAAAACACCTAACATATTTTAAGCATGCTGTGCTATTGCTAGACTTGCTTTGAACGAAATTGATAGTCTTATAAATAAACTAGAGCGATAATGCAAAATGATAGATAAACGCAAGCGCTAGTTTTTGTTAATTTTAAAATTTAGTTTGTTTGAAAGGATCCACACCGAATGAGTGATGTGTTTGTTAAGATATTCGAGCTAGATAAAGTGGCTATTTAATTGTTCCAATTATTTATAATTCATATTCGAACCGATTATATCAATTTTAGAAGCACCCGACCATGATCTTGAACATATCTATACAGTAAACATATTTTTGTCTGGAGCTAATTTGTACTGAAATTATTCTAACAAACTAATTTCAACAGGACATAATTACCAGGCATTATTAACGACTGCGTTTGATAAAAATAATATGAACTATTGCCAAATTATATTCCAAAGCAAATAAATGGTGACGTGATGTGTAAACCTTCTAAATAATTTGCGACTTTTTTAGCTCCTATGTTGTATATTATTAATAACATGTATAATGAAAGTATGACAATCTGAAATTGAAACATAACGATATATTAATGGGGTTTTATTACAATTTGTTGTACTTACAATTGACTACATATTACTAAATAATAACTTTTAATTAAATATAGATTTAAATTGGCGTTGGGAACTATCGACTGAAAACAGTCGAAACAGTCGATAGTCGCAAAACAGTCGACAGTCAAAAAACTAGCGACAGAAAATATTAATTACTATTTTCAGTTAAATGTACGGTTCGATTGTTTTTTTAATTCGTGATGTCAGACGAAGATGTTCGGATCCTTTCCTGTATAAATTGGGGGAGAGGAAAAGATGGAGATAATTGCTTGGAGCAGTTAATTTTCTATGTGATTATATTTTCCAACGGTAATATAACCGAGACGGAGATATATATATTCCTTCACGTACTAACATTAAAAAAGAAAAGGAAAAAAATAATAACTGAATACTATTAATATGCAATTTATAAACTCATATTAAACGAACTAGAAATACTCTATATTTGAATGGTTTATTGAATTGAATTTGAATTGTTCTATGACATATTTGTTACTAAACGGAAATATTATTTAACAAATAGTTATCGAAATATTACCTGTTAATGCCATAAAATCAGTCAAAATATTTTACTATTTATAATTCCCAATTTTAAACTTTTTACATATTTTTATTTACAAGCAAACTACCAAAAAAAAATCGTAAAACTACATATTTTACATATAAATCTATGTAAATATAAATTGGTTACATTTTTGGCTAGCATGACAGAGACATAACGTTAAAAATCAGTCGAACGAAAAAAAGTAGAACCGACCGAAATTACTGAAATAGTAACTAAACGTATGACTGAAACAGTCGATTATAAATAGTAACAAAATCAGTCGCACCGAAAATAGCGACTAAAAACAGTCGAATGAAACCGTCAGAGGTAAAAGTGGTAAAATCAGTCGAACCAATAATAGTATAGCAACAGATGGTAGCAATATGCTATTCATACTAAGAACTTTATTAATTGAGGATGCGAGATATTTATTCACAGTAATCCGGTTAGCGATGTGAATGAGAGGGACAGTTGAATATCATGATATTGCGTCAAAAATGATAATGGAAGGTAGGCGTCTTTTGTGGTTCCCCAAACATAAACCCGGCTCTTCAACGATGAGGAAACAATTGCGAATCCAATCTATGAATCTTATGGCGATGCTGTTTCGTCATATTCCAATTGGTTTGGGTTCCAATGTTTTAAATGTGCAGGTTCTAATGTTAGTGACAAAGATTTAAATGAGGTATGAAATATTCAGATCAGGAGGAAAAAATGTTTAATAGTGTATATTTATAATCATAAAGTTTTACTGTGCATATGGTGGTATCAGCAAGATTTAGTGTGTTACGAGCTACTAGAACCGAGTCAACAACGAACATTGGAATTAATTGAATACATTGGACGATATGTTGTTGAAAAAAGACTAGCAATCGCCAATAACAGATGCAAAATCACTCTTTTGCACGATAACGCTCTGCCACACGTTGTAAGAGTTGTATAGGATAAGTAGAAGTGTTGCAGCTCGACGAAGAAGTTCAGTCACAGCTAGTATACTCATCAGATATAGCGAATTTTAATTACCGCTTGTTCAGATTGATGCAGAATGATTTGACTGGTACACGGTTTGGAAAAGCGGAAGAAATAGAAAAATGGATTGATGACTGGATCACTACCAAAATATTTTGATTAAAATACGTTTTATCAATTTTTTCAATAAATGCCTTTTTTATAGTGAAAATATACAGTAAATATATCAGAATACATGAAAACACGTAAAAATTCACGTGTTAGATTCGAGCGCTGATTATACAGCAATCCCTCACCAACCGCGGTTTTGTTTATCCGCGGTTTCGCTTTTAAGGTTTAAGGACCGATTAACTCTTAAAGTCTTGTTACGATGACGCTTTTTACAGACTGGTTTTCTAATTATTTTGTGCCTAATGTTACGCAGTATTTGGACTCAAAGTCACTACTATTTAAGGTGCTTTTCCTTATTAACAATGCGTCCGGACAAGATATTAACTAACATTTTACAAGTTATGCATCAAATGCATGGAGAAGGATTTCAGGATCTTCATTCAACAGATGTTGAAGAAGTTTTAGCCGGTAGTGACAATTAAATCACAAATGATTAAATTTTAATGATACTTCTCAAGAATCAGCTGGAAAATGAACTACGTCTTTAACTTTAGGCAAAATAAATAAGATTTTGTTATCTGTTCATCAACTGTAGGATAGGGTTTTGGAGCTAGATCCTTCACTGGAATGAAGCATGAAGTTTAATAAATTACGACCGTATAAAGAAGTACTGAAGGATATTAAAAAAATAATGATACGGCCAATAATTATTTTATTTTTTAAAAATAAACTTTGTTTTGTTACATTTGTATTTTCAAAGTACATATAACTTTGTGACTTGCGTACTATAGGTGTGTTTTGTTATATTTTTTGTTTTTGTCAGCAACTAAAATATAAGTGAAAATAAAATTTATATTTACGTACATATGTATACAAATTTTTATTCATAAATCAATAGACACATAAATTCAATTATAAATCTAACAAAATTACATGCCTTTCTCCTTTTAATTTGTACATTTATGGATGCCTTGTTAACTGTGGTTTCACGAAATAACCCCCGTAGACAACAAGGGATTACTGCATAGCATCTACGTCAGTACTCCCTATCCCTAAAGCGATAGTTCCTAGAAAAAGTTAACGGCTAAAATGATTTAATGCGCAGATAAGATATTCATTATCCCAGAGTCTTTTTCGTTTCTTGAATTATCTATGAACAAGAAGTATAATTTCTGTATCAATTTTTTAATTGTTTTATTAGCAATATAAAATTGTCGTATTATTGTAATTTATACGACACCCATCATTAGCGAACTTATATCAGTTGTACGTTAGTATAAATTTCAAAGTCATCCGGTTTCAGAAAGCGGTACCTGCCACAAAGTAACTTATTTGATTTAACTTCTGTTCATTGAGATCAAGTTCCCTTAATTAAACCTTAAGTAAAGAACACTATATAATTGAATATTATATATTTGTATTTGTTTATTATACTATTATATTGTTGTTTGTATTTACTATATTATATGTATTATAATACTAAAAATAAAATAATATATTTATATTAAATGTCTCCAGTTTACCAACTGGGGTTTATCTGAAAGTCGACCTGCTACTTAACGTGGGTTCCGAACCACGATCCTCGGCATTAGCTCTACTGCCAGTCAGTCAGAGTGACCAACTTCCATCATCCAGAAGATATCCATTCTTACCCAGACTGGTTACTGGTGTAACTGGGATCATTTCCCTTATCGGATTTGGCACCCTTGGCTGATGGACAATCATAATTATAAAAAATCACATGTCCCACAATCATGGGTCGAACCTGCGACTATCGCAACAGTAAGAGGACCCTCTTGTCCCCTTAATGACGGCGCCAATAAAAGCGGCTGATATTTTTCAAATTTTATATATTTCAGTTGTGCTATATTTCAAATATTAGTTTAAATAAGGTCTTGTAAGGTTAATATAAATAATTTCACAGAGGCACTTCAGCTACTGCATGGACGACACTCTGTTCGCAGACTGAAGATGACTAAACCCTGGGAACTTACGTAAGAGCATGTGGGTGAAAGGGTATAAGGTGTGAGAAGGGGACTATTGATTGCCGCTGGATAGACTATAGTGTGTAAATTGTAATAATAATTGTTAGCGGCAAATTAATTGTTGGTCTCGGAGACCAGTTTTAATAATAAGTTTTAAAAAAATTATTAATTTAATATCCACAATGAAAATCAAATTAATAGCTTATTTATCTATCTCCTAGAACGTCAACAATCTGCCCGTAGGCAATAAGTATTATTATATGATTTCTGTTATATAATATAACTATCCTGACATGTAGTAGATCACTTCAGTAAGTGATATACTATACTTAATACTGTAACTTAAATTAATAGTGAATCAGTAATATTTACTGCGTAAAAGAATTGTAAAGTGTTATATTTTAAGGTATACTAATGAGTATGTCACTAAGTTGTTTAATTTTTATTAACTTTGTTTTCTTGTTTTTAATAAGTTAAGAGTGCTGCTACTATTAGTGCAATATATTCAGTAAATAATAATAATTTTAGATAATTTTAATTTATATAATATATGTGGTATTTTAGAACCTTCTTGGTAATCTTGTTTGGCTTGCGATAGTTGTGATATTTATGATTTTTTGTAATTATTATTAACTATTGAGGCGAAAGTGTAAAATCTGATATGGAACAACTACTCTAGTCAGTAACCATGTTATGCCAGACCTTCTGATATCTTCTGTGATGATCTCTACAATTGGATCGAGTTAGTTGTGAGCCGACAAAAAGGAGACTTTAATATACAACAAGAAAATTTATTATCAATAAATTTTATTCGAAATTTGAACCATTTTATTTATATTTTTGTAAGATCCGTTTAGGTAAATTAAAATAGGAATCAAACGATTTCGTTCTACTAATAGAAGTATAAAACTAAAAATAAACGTTAATTCTAAAAATACATTTTTAAAAGGACACAAATCGTAAATTTTATTGTATTCGCACATTTTTTATAAGGCTCGTGTTTGACAGCTACATATCAAATATTAAATATCGCTTGATTGCGAACTGGTTTTTCTCTATCAACAAGCAGCTAGACAAATACGCAGATACGCTATATATATATATATATATATATATATATATATATATCCGGGCCGCTGCTCAGCGATGTGAGCGCTTCATTATGACGAGTAAGAAGCTTTTTTGTTTACCTGGAACCGGGAGGGGGAATCCTGTTACGGATACCTGATCGCAAAGACCCGCAGGAATAAGCGAGTTGGAATCTCGAGCAGGAATAAGCAATCAGCTAATCCAATGACCCTAATTGAAGCTTCTTAATGTTAGTAAGAACGGTGAAGTACAGACGCTGGAGCCGTATAGAACGACTGATCGAGCCAGCATCCTGTACAGGAGAGATTTTATAGAGAGAGGAAGCCTGCTGGCCCGGTTAATAAGCGGGAACAGCAAATTAACAATACTTTGAACTTTATGGAGGGACCTTTGAATGTAGGAATTCCACATAAATTTGCGATCGAAGACAAAACCGAGATAGGCTTCTTCTGACCATGGGATTTCGGCGTTCTCGATTTTAAGACGCGAAATGCTCGGTGCAAAACGCTTCTTGTGGAAGAAGATGGCATGGGTTTTCTGCAGCTTGTGGAACTCCTGCGTCGATGGTTTTCCGGCTAGAGAGAATATCTTTAATCTTCACCTGGAACGATCGTCCTGACAGAAATGATTTGATAAGAGCTGTTAGGCCATCAGGTAGACCTAATCGGATGCATTTCGTCACTAAGTCTTCGTGCCTTGTGAGAAGTGAGAAGCTGTTTACCGTTGAGCAAGTTACCACCGTTAATACGTTAAATTGAATGGATTGATGGAGCCAGCGCATGCGCGCAATCGGTTATATTGCGCTCTCTATTTCTCTACTACAGTGTATTATCGGCCATTTTAAAATTAACTGTTGATCGTGTCAAAACAAATAGTAGAATATTTAGATTTTGTAATGCATTAAAAGTTTATTACAATAATAATTAAATTATTGTGCTAGTATTAGTATTGTAACATGCATTGGTTTTAAAATATGAAAGAACAAAGGTAAGTACGGATAGTAAGGTTAAGTTTTATAAAGTTAAAATATCAAACAGCATTGATTTTTTTATAGAGGGAATATTAACCGCCAAATTTGTAACAAAGAATTTTCAATAACATCAAATAGAAGTCAACATATGTCAAAATTTCACTCCGCTGCAGACTGCATTGATTCATTATACTTTTGTTCAAGGGTTGCAAACGGTATGAGAGAAAAAATGTAAAATTGTACTAAAAGTAATATTAAAGGTAATTCTAACTTTTGTACACATTTTATTGTAATTAAACGTCCATTCGTTTTAGGTTAGTAAATGTACAACAAGTGAACCAAAAGCTAATTATTTCAGTAGTCAATTCATTACTAAGGTTTGTCCATCAAAAATAATAGCAAAAATTGCAGTAACTGATAACAATTAGACTTTTACTTCAATCATGATATATTTTAGCAACGATTTAATTTTTCTTGTATAGGTGAATTATTGCTAGTAGTTGTTGAGGCAAAGTCTCCTTTTTTTGGAACAAGAGGTCAAAATCAATCAAGAAATGTATCTTGAAGCACTTTGGCGATGCGACTGATGACTGAAGACTGGTGCCGAGCATATTTTCCGGACTTCAAGACTTTATCGCCAGAAGACTTGCGGCCCTTTGCCGAAAATTTCAAGTCACGTTTAAATCTGTGTATCGGGAGGAGAGCACGAAACCGGCTAAGCATATTATTGCTAAAGGCCCATGTTATTGTTATTCCTTGTTCTTTTACTACATTTACCTGATTTAGTAAAATTATCATTTAAAATGTTTTTAATGCGATTTTTTTGGTACACTAGAAATATAATGATATATGACACGAGGAATATAGATAAAATCATCTTTATGATTTTTTATTAAAGTTTTATGATTAACTATTTTAAATATTGGGCCATAATTAAAAAATATATTTTATTGTTGCAAAATTAATTAGGTGAAATAACTTCAATCAAGTTAGCATATACAGCTGTAAAAATATGTTTGGCAAATATGTTGGAAAGGTCTCAAGATTTTGTTTGACGTATCGATTCGCGAATTTTGTTTTTACATATAGTTATGAAACTTAAAAAAAATTACGAACACATGTATATAAAACGTCAGCTGGAAAACGCCTGATGTTACCTGTAGATTGATCGTTAAAAATGCGTATGATACTCACATATTGGTTACGATATTTCGGTCACTGGGTCAGTAGTTCTGGTTTCAATAATTTTAAAGCAACAAGATATAATTTAATAATTTCCACGTTTGTTATTATTTGCGAATAAAATTGTTAATATTTTAGTAGTATAAGTCATCTGAACTACGGTCTTCGGCATTAAGTCTTTCGACTGATCGGTGATCAATTTACAAGCCACCCTAAAAAACATTCGGGTCTATCAAGCCTTGTTACTGGCGTGACTGGGATGGTTATTCATAGTTGGATATTACATTGCTGTCTAGAAGATATTACAAGCAGGCAGAATACGAACTAGGGGTATTGGCCACCGGAAAAAATATCGTTTTATCGATATATCGGAGGAAAAAATAAAAATAATAAAATATTAGCCTAAAAAAACAATATTTTTTAGATATTTTGATCGATATTTTTTCTGCATCCCTAATTCGTACCCAGAAAATAAAAAAATTTAATTGAGGTAGCGATATAATACGAAAATATTAATGAAAATGAAAGAAAGTAAAACAAAATTAATATTGTATATAGTATATTTTAATATCCAACTATTATGATTGATATATTCGTTTGTGTATAAATATATTGAAGTAATATATTACTTCTGTATTAGATTTCTTTCACCTCACCTTTTTTCATCACCTAGCTACCGTATATTCGAATTTACTTTTTACCCTGTATATTTGTTGTTGTATTTATTCGTTTTGTAGTTACGCCCAGGAACTTTGCATACTTCAAATAATTTTTTTAAAGCCCAACATTTTATGCACAGGTTTTGCATATACTATAAACAATTTTGGGTAAATGTTCATGCAGAGGTCACAGCGACAGGACGGTCCTCCAAGTCTTTGTGATTAAGTGATTGTTAAATTGTATCTGCCTATAAGGAAATAGTGCAATATCCGACAGGAAATATCATTCCAGTCACGCCAGTAGCCAGGATGGGTAAGGCCGTGTGTCCTCTGGGATGATTTCCAGGTTGGTTGCTAGCGAGTCGCTAGGCTCAATGCTGAGGACCGTGGTTCAGAGATAATGTTAAGCAGTATACCTAAGATACAAAAGCAGGTAAAAAAGAGATTCTAAAGTATTTTTAAAATATTGCATCTTTATTTATTTATTTGTTTAATTTCATCCAATTTTAACAATCATAAACAACAAAATTATGAGTATGTCAAGGTCAAAACGTAGCCATAAAATTATCAAATAATAAGTATAACAAAAGTATGTTGTGGAAATGAGCATGCCCAGAATTATTAATATATTCATGTATTTGAATATCCCTGTAGCCTATATAAAGGGTTAATTTATCACTGGTTAATTTTAATTGTTATTGTTAAGATATATGATGATAGAAGATGTCGTAAGCACGTAAACTGATATGATATTAACGATATTCATTGCATTACGATCCTCGTCTAAAGCATATAACATACAACCTTTGGTAAATTGAAAATTAAACAAAGAATAAAAATACTTATAACAAATTAATGTCAATCAATGGTGTTATTATTAAAAGTGAAACATAAAAACGAACGTAAAAATCTAGGTGTTGAAAGACTATCTTGTTCGGTGTATATAAATTATGTGTAAAATTTAGTATTAATATAATAAAATGTTGTTGATGTTGGGTTAGAAGCTCAGCAAATTGTTATTCGCTTCAGTGTCAACACATTTAGGCATAATCGTCAAAAGTGATAAATTCGTAGTTAAAACTTCCTTCTTTTCAATTTAAAAGCGAACATAAAAAGCAAGGTGTTGAAATGTAGTTTTGTGGAAATATATTATGTGTAAAATTAACTAATTATACGAGGGTCAGGCGATAACATGGGTCAATCGGAATGAAAAAAATTTTTTCAAAAATTTTAATTAGATCTTGATCTGGTGAGGGGCTAATGCCGAAAATAATAATAACAAGTGCTCATCCTGTGTTCGAAATTCGAGTTCAATTTATTAAGTTATTTCTGTTTCTCTCATAAAAGAGTAAAGGGAATGAAACACCCACTAATCTTTCTTAAATGGCATTTAATTAAATCTAATTTTCATTAAGTTTCAGTAATCAACAAAGTATTGATAAGTTTAAATCACTACACCATTGAATATTGTAACAAAGATTAAGTAAGATAAGTAACCTTCTTTTCAGAACTGTAACAACTTCGGATCATCAAATATAGGTATACACGATCTTTGTTTACTTTCTTGTGATAAACATAAATATAGAATAATGAATGACGTAATACATGTAATACGTGTTTCTTAATACATATTAAACAGAGAAATGTATATTAAAAGAATATCTTTACAATCATTAAATTAACTATTGATTTTCCAAAACCTAGGTCTATAAAGTAAATTATTAATATAATTGATACAATGTTCAAAGAATAAAATATCATATAGTCTTATATCTTATTGCGTTAATCATTAAATACCTTAATATTTATCAATGATTTCAAATGTTTACAAATTTACTGTCAATAATTCATAATTTCTTCTATTTGTCCTATGTGCTCTATCTATGAAAATTATATAGTTTGTTTCATTTTAACTCCTGCATATTTTTAGTACTTCATTTAAGTATTCCTATAGTCCTTATAATTTATCCATATTTCTCTGTTCAGATATTCATAAAGTATATATTGAAAATACAATAAATACACCAGGCTGGTTAAAAGAATAGTTTCTTTACCTCAATTTTTAAATCAAAATTATTTTTTGCTTATTTATTTCAATCTTCAATCTCGCCCTTGCATATAGCTTATCTTTAGTTCATCTTCTATGGTTTTCTCATCATATTGCCTTCTACTTTGTCTTATGTCCCACGTGAGAACTAACAACTCACCAACAAATGAGGAATTAGAATTCTATGAAACTATTTTATAACAGTTAATGTGTTATGGAACATTTGTTTTAACTCTTGATGCAAATTAACGTATTTATTACCTGCAATATCCTGTTAGTGATAAGTAGTTAAGAAATAAATGTACTAATGAAACCTGAAAAAATTAATCAGAAGTTAATACCATTAAAATATAGAGAAAAATCGTAACAACCTTTAGAATTACTTCTAGTACAATGATATACTCTCTCCAGAACCATATCAATTTATAACAGTCCTTAAGCAAGAGCAAATTTTTACATATGTCGAATTTTTCTTTCACAGCTGAAGGTATACTGATAAAGCGGACACATTAATTTGTTATCTCTGCAAAAAATGTAAAATATAACTTTACGTGACCCTACTATTCTTAATAATTTTTATTATTACCAAACTTGCCATAGCCCTTTAATAGTTCCAACAATAAGGCAATAATCGAAAGTAACAAAAAACACTACTTAAAATTAAATAACCTCGATTAATAATGTTTTAACTTCTAATGTTCCGTCTTAACATCGTTTCAATTGTAAAATTGCCTGCCGGCATTTTGCAATACAACGTTGCCAGACTGAATTTAAAAATTACTAGTGTATAATAGTTGGCAGCTGGCAGCGAGTTAGTCAGAGCTTAAAATACTTGTTTGAATATACTTTTTAGCCGGCTTGGTTGGCGCAGTGGTAAAGGAGACAGGACGGTCCGTCTACCGTTGCGATAGTCGCGGGTTCGAATCCTGCTGGGGCATGTTCGTAAATTTATGTTTGTGACTGTTCTAGGCAAGAGTGTAAAATCCGACAAGGAAAATAATCCCAGTCAAGCCAGTAACCGGGCTGGGTAAGACCGGATATCTTCTAGGATGATTTCTAAATTTGTCACTCGCCAGTTGGTAGGCTTAATGCCGAAAACCGTGATTCGGAGCCCACGTTAAACAGTAGGTGGAGTCCAGATAAACCCTCGTTGGTAAAAAGGAGACTAAAATATTTAAAAAAAGTTATAAATTTTTTCAAACTTATTTATTTATAGTCGTGTTATTCAGCGACTTCAAACACTCGCTTAGTTTTAACGAATGCTATCCTTTATTTTATTTTATAATTAAAAAAACTCTAGCCCCAGCGAGATTTGATCATAGGGTTTATTTTCGGCGAGCTAAACTCTTAACGCACACGACTACCCACAGAGCTCGTTCATATATTTGGTGTCACTGATTTGACAGCTTTTTCAGGTTGCTTGATTTGGGCATATTTCGTTTTATTGGAATTATTTGTAGCGTATAATACACAAAAATGTCAGGCTTAAATATTCTTCATCCGTATGAGCTTTAAACGTGCTTTTAAAATTTTAAGCCTCTCGGTGTTCCCATATTCTTCAAATAGGAAGGAAAAATTTTCGCTAAGGCGGTTAATATATAGAAAATTTGTAAATGTTTTTATTTTAATAATTTAATTTTTTATTTATATTACCAGTTATTTATAGTTCTCTATATCTAATCAAGGCTTTTTTGGATTTCGCGATATTTGCGCGTGACGAATACGAAATCACGGTCAGTTTTCTTAAAATAAATTATTCATGGCATTGTATAAATCAAATGTTTGTTTCTATAGCAACCTAACCAAATATGTTAACAATGTCAGGGAGTTAAACGTAAAACGTTGCCGGGATATATTTTTTACGAAACCGGCGGTAATATTTTAAACGAATTAATCTAATTCATTAATAGGCAACATAAAATATTTCTGCTCTTAAATGTCACCAATTAGTATTATAGGATTTCAGTGAGAGGACAAGTTGATATGTTGCCAGCTGTCAGTGTTATTACAAAACAGCAAAAATTAGTTTAGGACAGAAATAATTTTATTTGCTTATTTTGGAATCTCCTTTTATATTTTTAACGACTCTCACTATCATATCAATTTTAATTCATGTAAACAAATTATGTAATTTAAAAGCAAAACGATTTTTATACAGACGTGTTATAATTTTCAAATTACGGAAAATAATTGACAATATATAATATTCATATATTAACAGGATTTTTAGTTAAGTCTTCCGTATTTTTGGTAAATGCTGATCTGGTTTCGTTGGTCTGAATTGCATAAAATAAACCTTGCTGTCTATTTTTGCATTTAAACAAATAATATTTACATAAAAATAGAAAAAAAAACAAACAAAAAAACAAATCGAATAACCTAAGATGTCTTACAGAACTTCAAATCGAAAGAAAGAAATGTCTTTCATGTATTTACCTCAGCCTTTCTGGTGACATGGTGAGTACACAGTTGAACGAAGCGAACGTTCGAGGTCTGCGCGAGGACCTGCGCGAAGATTCGGCATGGATTCGGCGAACATTTCTCCGTTCGCGGTGATCGAAATCAATTCGTGGGGCGTTCGGTTTTTCTCGGAATGTTTCGATCTCCAAAAATCATTTGATAGTTTTCGTCGTTTGGTTCAGAATCCTGTATTCTTTTGTTTATAACAATACCTTTCACAATGGCATGCCAAAATAAAATGTCTTGTGAATCATTTTTCGACTGTACATGTAGTCTATGTGAGTAGTACAGGTGTACATGTTCTTTTCCTAAAATTCAATGTTTATTACTGAAATAATATATATCGTCCAATCGTTTTTAAAAGAGTATGAAATTATTGTAAGTATGGCCATAACATAATAAACAAAGGAAGAAATAAGGAAGAAATAATTATGATAAGGAAGAAAATACAAATAATATTAAAATTCAACTAGTTTGAAGTTTATGGTAAGAATATAACATAAAATTATTATGTTCAGAAATCTTATGTTTGCTTTACTATGTTGACTTTAGTATTATATTTATAGATTCTTGAAGAAATTACAAAAATTTACAATTTTGTAAAGATTTCAAAATTATTCAAAATCACCAGAGGTTATATTCAGTTCCAAGAGAAAAGAATGTATATGTGTAAATTTTACTATAAGGTAGACATAATAAAACCTTAAATTAAGAATATTACCTTTATTTGGTGGCACAAAATGTATAAATGGAGTCATCAGGCAATTCATTCGTCAGTGATAGGGACAGAAATTATATAAACAGGTACGAATTTGTATTTATTGTATGATGTATTTTGTACATATTTTATTACTATTTTGAAGATGAAATATCTGTTAACTGGGTTTAAATTATTTCAGACACAATGGCTAAGTAGTATAAAAAAATAAGAGCTGACAAGTGCAAGATGATTTGGATGGAAGAGCATTCTTCAGCTTTTCAAATTATAAGTTAAAAAATAAACTTGCCAATAACCACATTTGAGACATACCTTGGAAAAAATGAAGGAGTAACACCTTGAAACTAGTGATATATCAGCTGTTTAAAGAATAACATAGATAAGTGACTTTTCATCTAATGCTACTGTGTTTAATGAGTTTTACTTTATATTTTAGGTCGAATATATCGTTCGTTTTGGAAAGAAGCTAAGAAGCGATTGTTGAGTATAGTGCGTTTAATGAGTGGTTATTTGTACAAGTTGATGTGTTCGTCACATTTTAAAATGTTTGCATTGTTCTATGAATCAAATAAAATTAGTTGGCAAACAATATTTTCATGTTAATAACTATTTTATATGAGATTATTATTAAAAATCTTTTCTCTCACCAGTTATGAAAGCTTTTTTCTATTTTATTTAATAAATTTTGTACTATGGAGACTATCATAACAACAACAGAAGGAAACCAATTCAGAATTTTGACACGTTTTTTTGTAATTACCATTTGCAAAATAAAAATCAAAGTTAAATATTATTTCAGATATCATAATAAGATTCCTGCAAGTAAAATATAAATATTTTAATTTTTCGTGTTTTTAATAAGGTTTTTATATATTTATACGTATTATTATTAATCATTAATAGATATAAAACACATATTTATCATTCAAAGACATCTATATTGTAATAATTAAATTACAGGGTAAAAAAGGGTGATTTTCTCGAAATTAAAATATTTGTAATTCATAATCCCGCCATTTTTTCCCAAGTTAGTTCAAATTTGTTGTCGCGCCGCGCTGAAAGTCATTGTGGCGAACATTGGAACTAAGCAAAGTGCAGCGCACTACGACTTTGAAACCTTTTCATCACGAATGCCGAATTCAGTTCTGCTCATGCGCATTTTAAATTTTTTCCCATGAAATTCGCCCCGAATGCTCAGGTCTGTACCCACCCTTAGACGTACAATGGCAACATTATTACGGGTGTAGCTATTTAAGTTTCAATTTTATATTTCTATACATTATGAAGAGACGCAGCTAATTTTTGACTTTACTTAAAAACGTTGTATGAAAAAGAAATCACCTTGGTAATAATATATAGTAATTGTTGAACTTTGGATATGTTATTGAGTTGTTCTATTTTATATATTATACACTCTTACCTAAAGATATATACTTTCCAGAACTGTTACTACTATAGATTGTTATCTAGTTTCACGAGCATTCAATTGATAGATGATGTCAAATCTGGTGACAGTAAGATATTCAATAAGTGCGATCTAGTTTTCAGTTAAATATAACATTTTGTTAATCATGACAGACAAACTACCATGAAACCCGCAATTTTTATCAGTGCAGATATGTTCTGAATCCTATCATACCCTGATGAATAGGTAGGAAAAAATTGTCCTTCACTCTAATTAACAATTTGGTTACTAGTTTAACTATCTATAACGTTAAAGTTTGTTGACTTATATATATATTAAATATAATTTTAAATATATTATAAAATATATATTTTATAAATTTTATATATTTTTTTAATATATATATTAAAGTTTTATTTTTCCCAGTAAGGGTTTATCTGGACTGAACCTACAGTTTAACGTGGCCTCCGAATTACGGTCCTCGGCATTAAGTCTATCGACCGAGTGACCAACTTAGAAATCATCCCAGAAGACATCCGGTCTTATCCAGCCTGGATGCTGGCGTGACTTGGATCATTTTCCTTGTCGGATTTTATACTCTCGTCTAGGACAATCACAAATATTAAACAATCACAAACATAAATTTATGACCATGCCCTAGCAGGATTCGTACCCGGGACTATCGCAACAAAAGGTGAACCGTCCTATCCCCTTTATCACTGCGCCAAACAAGCCGGCATGTATTTATTTTAAAATATATTTAGATACGGGCTAGGTGAAATAGCAATATACGATATATTGTATACATACATATACTAGTGTTAAAATATAGCCTCTTGTCTTTATGTTGGTCAGTCGTTAGTAGTTTTAATGCCGAGTACTATGGTTCGCAGTATGCGCAATATTACGATTTAGACAAGTTGTGGGAAAAAATAATGGCCTTCAAACATCATTTTTTAAAAATCACATCAAAAAGTGTTATAAAAAAGTCTAAACTATTATATTGCCAAGCCTGACGTATTCCTCATAAATAAGCCGCTATTCTATGCGTCATATGTTTTCTATTTTTATGAAATATTATAGCAAAAATATATTTTTATGTTATATCTTATAATAATATAAATAAGAATACAGAAATTATTACTTAAAATGATATAAAAAATATATATTAAAAATATTGTCCATCGTTAGCTATTATTACGTTTTACCAACATTTTGGACAAGAGCTCCTGGCATATAGATGCAATTTATGGGCCTACTGTTCTCTTCTTCAGTATTCATGTATTATTGCTCAAAGTCCCCTTTTTACCAACGATGGTTGATCTGGATTGGACCTGCTGTTTAACCATGGTTCTCGGTATTAAGCCTACCGACTGGCCGGTGACCAACGTGGAGACTATCCCAGAAGACTTACCCAGCATGGTTACTAGCATTACTGAGATGGTTATTCTTTGTCGGATTTTCCACTGTTGTCTATAAAGACATTTACACTTACAACGACAAACATAAAGAACATCCATGGCAAGGCGGGATTCGAGTCTGCGACTCTTGCAACAGTATAAGGACCGCCCTGTCACCTTGATCACTGCGATAACGAAGCTGGCTGTCAAATATTTATATTAACAATTGTAAATGTCTTTAGGTAATAGTGGAAAATCCGATCAGGAATAAACATCCCGGTCACGCCAGTAACCAGGCTGGGTAAGTCCGGATGTCTTCTGGGATCTTTAAGTTCGTCTTTAAGGTGGTCACTGGCTAATCGATAGGCTTAATGCCGAGGACCGTGGTTCGGACCCCACGTTGAACAATAGGTCCAAACCAGATAAACCCTCGTAGGTAAAAAGTAGGCTTTGAAATATATATATATATATATATATATATATATATATATATATATATATATATATATATATATATATATATATATATATATATATATATATATATATATATATATATATTTGATATTATATAAATCAAATATTTGTTTTCATCATTACCAAATATGTTAATAATTTATACGTCATATTGATTGCATAATGACGGTGATTTTAAACGACTTAATATAGTTTGTATAACTTGCTCACAGCGGACATAAAATAAATCTGCTATTAAAATGTACCATTTTAATTTTACGATTTCAGATTGGGAGTAAAGAAATCAGATCATATGGATCCAGCTGTCAATGTTTGTGTTATTACAAAACAATAAAAATAGCGTATAGCCGTAACATTTTTATTTACTAATTCTAAAATTTTAAAAACAATTTTTGGAGATATTTTCTTTAAGCTTTATATAGTTACATTTAAAATAGAACTATTTTCCGTGAAAAAGCTTATAACTCTTATGTAACCTATAGGAGGTGTATATGATGGTAAATGATAATATACTGTTCTGTAACTGATAAACATTTTATAAATGGTTATTTTTTATTTCTTAGATCTCAGCTCTTAGCTGTACTTTTAGTTGCTGTAAATTTAAAAATGCGGAATCGCAATCTTTGTTGGATGATGACCTGCATACGCAAAACATTCTATTCAGGTAGGTCGGCCCAAATGGCCATTTCCAAGCGTTTGCAATAAATGTTAAAATTCAAATACTTAGAAGTTCCATATGCGAAGGTGAACAACACAATTAATTTAAAAAATTTGCGAGGGCCAAGGAATAGTGTATTTTTAGGTGTTATAAATTTCCAAGTATAAAATATCGTAAGGAAATCCTAGGTTCAAGTATGATAAATGTCAAATAATTTTTTGTTTCTATTTTCAAGAAATAATAAATTATACATTGATTTTGATACTTACAGATCTTTCACCAAACATCTTAATATTAAAAATAAGCAACAATGAATTCGTGCGAAAAGTTTATTGAGATACAAGCTGATTGAACACGCCAGCTGATGAAGTCAGGAACGTATTAGATGTCGAAAGTGTGCGATTGTCGTTTTTTTGTTTTCATATTCATTTTAGTACTTTATACAGAAACCTTCACCTTGTTATATTTGAAGTGTGCGGGTGGGAAATGATTTACCAAATATATTTGAGTTCCGAGCCGATATTCGTCAATGAGATATCGTCTCTCCACTGCTTTTATACATACTGGCGGGTGTAATAATTCTAAAAGACAGGTATGGTGTTCAATATGATTTTACAAACTCCTTGAATAATCAAATGTTCATTGATGATAACGCTATATTATCTGATGCAGATCTTGAGTCTTCTAGCAGCCTTCATGACTGGAAAATCCCATGTTAAAGATTAATCTAGCCCTGACGGGAAAAATCAACGAAACTCTTTAAAATATTGAGATAAAGTGATATATTTCCATTTGCGGAAGCCCTACGGAATTAAATATCGACCATAAAATATTTCTGAACTATTTCATGAGACTGGATATCGAGAAAGATCCATCGCGACAATTCTGTACCATTCAAATAGTAACTAAGTAGATATCGAAACAGTTTTTCTAAGAAAATTTGATGCATACACCGCATATTCCAGGCTGCGAGTATCATTTTGCGAAACTGTCTTAACGGTGTAAACCTGCTTTGAAAGATGTGAAAATCACTTGGTTCAAGTCACAATTCAGAAATATCAGAAGCTCTACATCTCGTTAATTGGCATTTGAAATTTGTATAAATCAATTCACTTTAAAAAAAAATCAAAATTATTTTTCGCCAGGCCATTCTTATATTTTAACTATGTTAAAATATAAAATAATTTAGTATGACTTGCTACTTGTAGGTAATAATATACTAGTGTGGTAAAAAATAGTAGGAAGTTGATGGAAGAATCAAGAGACTAATATCTTTTGCAGCTTCTCTTATAATATACTACTTCTTTATGCTTTTTTCATTAAAAGTTCGCTTCATTTAAATATCTTTTGTTAGAGTCGAAAATTCTGGTTAAATCTTATATTCAAAAATCTCTTCAACGACTTCGATGTTATAGGAATTGTGATAATTGTAAATTAAAGCGAACAAAATAAATACAGAAAAATAGAGCCCATGTTATTTTAAAAGTTTTACTCTACAATAAGTGTAAGGGTAAAAATATGTTAAATTATTAACTAAATAATGTAAGAATATTACTTTTGTCTAGCATTAGGAATTATCGACTGAAAATAGTCGAACTAGTCGTTAGTAAAAGAACTAGCGATTAAAAATATTAATTACTATTTCAATCAAATGCAGGCTTCAACTGTTTTTCTATTCGTGATAACAAATGAGATGTACGAATTCGTTCCGGTACCAATTTTGGGAGAGGAAAGGACGGAGATAATTGTTTGATTCCCTGTGCTGTATAAATCAATTCATTGTAAATAATTTTAAATTGGCAAATGCTAGTGTGAAAGAAAGAAAGGGAATAATGATAATAAATATTAAGTAAGAATGACATAATATAATAAATCTAATTGGTTTATTTCTATTCCAACATGTGTCTAAATAATTATTTTAACCGTGTCATAAGTAAGATGTAGATGAACGTATTACTTCTCTAACTTTCTTTGGGGAAGAAAAGGAAAGAGATAGCTGCTGGAATATATTATGTACAAATTAACAGTTTCATTTTGAATGATATAAAATTATTTTTATATTTTATAATATTTGACTTAATTGTAAAGAGGAGTAGAGTAATGACCACTAAGTATTTCTATTGTATTTTCTCTGTTAAATACAAGAACTGTCGGCCCAAAAATAGTGACTGAAAGTGGTAGACTCAACAACAGGCGACAGTAAAAAGCAATAAAATAAGTCGAACCGAAAATAGCGACTCAAACAGCGGATAGTAGTAAAGCGAAATGTAGTTAATTAATAAACAGCCGATAGATGGTTTCAGGCAATAGTTCCCAACGCTGCCTTTGTTGTTAATTTGAAGAAATACCGAAGCTTACCAAACAATTTTAAAACTGTATCATGATGAAACTCATATCTGTCATATCTGAATTGCGAAATATGATATCATCTATGTAATAGTAGTGATTTTTATGTCAATGACAAAGAACTCCTTGGGAACCAAAAAAGTTCCAAGACAATTCATTTCAAGATTTGAATGCAAACCCAGCTCACTTTCTAAGAACTTTAGATAGCTTAACGGTTATCATTAAATGCAATAGGGAAAATCCAAAAAGATGGAAATGATTTCTACATGGAATGGCTGAAAATTAAACCATTTCATCAACAACAAAATATTTATTTTCATTAATATATACTGTAGTAATTTTTCTCAATAAATGCGTGTTTTAAATCAAAAAAAAATTACCAGACTATATGAAAGCTCCTCTAGTAATAGTAGAATTTTTCTAAAAGTATACATGAAATAATAACACTTTTTTATCATTAAATTATGAAGAATATACTCGCAATGACTTTTAACTTATGGCGACGTATTCCGCCACAACTAGGGAAAATCCCATCTGAAGTGTTAAATATAATATTCCTGGTATTGACAATGATCATAGATTCAATACTCGATTTTATGTTTTTTATACACCACGTTTAAGTTAAAAAAAACATCTTTAAAATCGCCGTTCTTGACTTGCAATGATAAATGTAATCTGTTAGTCTTTTCTCAATAACTACAATTTTTCGTATCATTTTAGTTTTTAGGAAACTAAATTTCTAAAAAAAATCGCAATAATACATTGTAATTAATTTGCTTTTGAATAATAATAATTTTTAATTCCTTCATTTTAATTAAGTATTATTTATCAATGAATTACGATAGCAATGTTTATTACCCCAAAAGTTGAGAAATTGAAAATTGAGAAACTGATTCAGACTTGTTCAAGGAACATATTTTGATTAATTTCTGGTTTTGTTCTACGTTCAACGATGTAATCGCCATGCGAAGATCTGATTGTGGATCTGTTCCATCTAATAGTGCAACAACCATCCCAACGTGGAAAAGTAAAAAAAGTCGGAACGATAAATAAATTGCAGGCATTAGAATACCTAAACGATACAGATACTCCTTCAACAGGAAACCAAATATCTGAAACAAATGTTGAGTGCTGCACTAAAATATGTCCACCCGCTCGGTATAAAATCTGGATAGATTTTAAGACGTGGACATCCGACGAATGTGTAATGATGGTAGAAGATTGAAAAAATAGAAAGCTATCTGATATCGAGAAATACCGATAACTATACAAAACAAAATGTGCCTGAATCAAGCAACCAGGAATAACCGTCAGATCAGTGACACAAAATATATGAATAAATATTTGACGCGTTGCCAGCTCCAACTCTTATGCGGTAGATTATTTGTCGTTTCTGTTGTACGTAATTCAGCTAAGACGCGTAATTTTTTAAATTAAAATCTGGCAGCATTGTACCGCAAGATGTCGGTAGGAAATTTTGAATCGGATAACAAATCCCTAAATTTTACATTTATGCCGATAATAAAAGGGAAAGTGAGAGTGTGTTAAAACAATATTAAATGCACTTATAAATGAAAACATTAAGTTGAAAGCAACTAATTAGCAGTTAAATCAAACACTGTTGGAATTAAGTAATGAGCTTACAGCTCTGCTATTGCTTATACAAGGTCCGTCACAAAATATCGAGAAGATACCAAGAAAATTAAGATAAGAGTATTTCACGGACGACGATGGACTTGTACAAGAGGTAGGCGAGAAATCCGAATGGACAAAAATGAAGAATAAAAAGAGGAAGAAGTCCGAGATGATACCTTCAGCGCTAAAAAAAGCAAGAAGATAAAATTCCTCTGTTTCCCCTAATTAAGGTAAGCAATATTGCTAATTTCAATTCATCCAGAGCACAAATAAACGTAGTAGCCACTAACCGAGTACAGTTCAAAGCTCTGTCAAAAAACGACATTAACGTTACTTGTACAAATGAAATTGATTATAGAGCTATAAAGAAACAATTGAATCAAATGAAACAAAATAAAGAGACGACGGATAACCCATTCAGTAAACTAGAGTATCACACATATCAATTAAAAAGTGATAAGTGGTACAGAGTAGTTATTAGAGGACTACCGTTAACAAGTCAGGATAATATTAAATGCGAACTAGAGCATCACGCGAAATCGCGACCGTTACGCCTATAAAGAAAAAAATAATACACCAAAATCTAGCGATCTAGTAAATATTTTGTGCCATAGATAGTTTTGTTATTTTCATTTTGTACCAAATCGACGAAAAAGTAGAACCCCCGAAGAAAAATAGCCCGAAAAACTTCAGCCAAATACAATTATACCTATAAAACGATTGAGACATCTCGATAAAGTTCAAAACTCTGCAAAGTCAACGGCCAGTGAAAATATAGCACTTGAAGAAACAGCAATTCCAACTGCAAAAAATATATGCGACAAAAAATCTAATAAACAAATTAATGTAAAATAGCAGGAAACTGTAACCAACGAGCCAACCATCGTCGACATTATGAAATTGTTCAGTGAAGTAGTTGAGCGGGTTTAACACATATATTAAAACTCTTTTTTAAATAATTGCAACAAAGAAAATGTGAACAATATTATATATAATGAAACCTTATTTTCTTAACTAATAAGGGTGATACAATAAACACGTAAATATTATATAGAGAGATAATTGCCGACCATATATGCTGCGTGTTATGATAGAAAGATATGTTTATTAGAAGAGAGAACCTAAGTATTGTACAAGGTGGTACTGAGGAATGTGTCCTTGACATTCCAAAAGCGTCCTTTTGTAATACACACCAAGGGTGAAAAGAGTAGGTAGTTCGACTAAACTGACAGGACCAATCATGGGTCGCTAACAATATAAATTTTATTTATATAAGTACGGGTCCAATCTCATTGATAATCAAAGTCAACTGCCTTCCTCTATACCCTTATGACTGTTTATTCATTCGTCCGAATGAGCCAATTCCATTCAGAGAAACAGTCTATCCAATTAAATTGCCATCAGCTGATCAAGAATAGCTACATAATAAAAAGCAACAATATTAAGCATTCTTTTACAAAATAACATTTCAAAAACACCTTAGTATAATTTTATTTAAGGATGGAGCCAACCAAAAGCACGAGCTAGTCAAGTAACGCTTCAAAAGACCAATATATACGGAAGAGTATCTGGTATATACCCATGTAACTAAAACTGACTCCTGACTTAACTCTGATTGATATATTTGCTTAGCAATGGTATTTAAAAAACATTAATCAAAAATATTATCTGTATTTAAAATGTTCAGTATCTGTATTTAAAAACTGTATTCCACCCCAATTCCATTCACTTTTAGTATTTCTTCCATATTATTTCGAATTTAATAAAATATAATTAAATAATAATATAGTTAATATAATTAAGAATATATAGTATACACCATGTGTTTACTTATTAAAAATTATTGCTTTACAATATAAATAGTTAATAAGTAGCTTAATTAGAAAAAATTGAGGAAATATTCCACGGTGCTATGATACTCAATCTACTGAGTATATCAGAATTAATTGACAAATCGTAAATATATCTCAAACATTTTCTGAGTCTAGATATTTCATTTATCGAAATAAATCATTTATTAAATTAGATTATGATGCATACATTTTGATTTTTTATAGTTTGAACCATATACATATATTTTTTATATGCTTATAGTTTTTTTCAGAAGCAGATTTTGAGGTTTATGAGGGAATTAAAACAAAAATCGAACATTTTTTGGGATGATATTAAAGATCTTGAGCAGTTCATTTGAAAACTAGTAAACAATATGAAATATTTTCTTAGTTCAGATATTTGAATCCTAGAGTTAGGTTTTTTTTTACCAGACATGAAGTATTTCTACACGAATGTAATAAAACGCTATTGAATAACTAATGTCGCGAATCGAAGAGTTATTTATGAACCAAGTATTTTCTAATTAATCATCTGAATATCGGGATATCGTTGTTGTCATTGATAACATAATAATCTCTTTTTTATTTGTATTAAAAATACTATTTAATGCGGGTACACTCAAATTGAAACCATATCAATATATAGATGATTTCAGAGTCAACATTTTACTGTCTAAAAATAGTATTTGCTAATTGTCGTTTGGTAAATAGACGTGTTTTCAAGTAAATGCATCAAATTAATGAACAGTAACATGATTATGATTACAGAACAAAATAGTAAATAACCACATTTTTAAATAAGTTAAGTAAATAATTAAAGTTAAGTTAATAGGAAATTGAACTTAAGTTGCAGTTCTAGTTTATAAATTATAGGAATGAATAAAGAGACTAAATTTCAAGTAAATCTGTTCAGCTGAACTTGAGATATCATGTTAATCATCTTGAAAAAAATTGTTTCGAGAAATTCAGGTTTAAAGTTTCGTTTTTAGATGGCTGGATATGAACTATTGGAGCATACTTCGGTAGGGTCCCTAATATACTTATTTTCAGAGTTACAAACTATTCTGACTGTATAAGTAATAACTTAGTTTTAGCCCTTGAATAATATACGCATTAAATATACCATAATGCTAAAATAAATTATATTTGATAACAATATCTTTGTTTCATTGTAACATCTTATTTAGATTAGACTTTCCTTGTATGTCAAAGCCGAAATGTACTAAGCCTCAAAGTTGATGCGGGAACATTGCGATATTTTGACGTCATAAATTTCAATAACGTGAGTTCATTGTTTTATTAAACGGGCTCTAATGATATTATTTATATGGAAATTGTCTTTTACCTATCTTCTATCACGATATTTAAGTTTAGCGACTTTTTCTCAAGCATTTCTTGAATATTGTTACCGTACTTAGATAATTATTATACATAAATACTTTCTGTTAAGTAATAGGTACTATATATATTCCAATAAAGATTAAATAAAGACAATTAGCTTGTCTTTTAATGGATTTCTTAAAACAGGTTATTTTATTTTATTGGCTATAATAGTTGTTTCTAATAAACAAAATAATTTCAACTAAAATATTTATAAAATTTTCTTATTTTTTTTTCTCGAGTCTGTAATATCCTGTTAACATTTAGAATCATACAATTCATCCAATGCAAATCATCCAAAATTAATATTTTTAATATTGCAAAGACAAAAATAAAACATTATCTTAACTAACGAATGGATTTCTTGGTACAGACCTTTATTTTGTATTTAATTTCGGTGTCGATTTTGGAGTCGACGACTTGGGTTTTACATGCAACTAAAGAACTGTAGATATTTCTATTAGTTAGATTAATATTATATCAAGGATTCTTCTCTCACGTTTCACGTTCTCACGTTTTTGTGATTTTAACAATTTTTAATGTCTTAAGGTGAAATTTTGTCATTTCGTAAATCTATTTAATTTCGAGGTCATCGAGCAGTTCTTAGTTTGTTAGGGTTTAGTAGAGTTATGTGGGGAAGACTCGTATGAATTACACAGTTAACAACTACTTAAAATCTGTCGAATTTAGTTAGGATTTGCAAGCAATCCTAAACAAGTGTATCGGCAAACCTGACTGTCGTACAACAAGAATAATACTTACGTCACAATATTGGTTTTACAGAGTATTCATATACCTTTACTGCAAATTTATATAAATATTAAAGGCATTAATGATAATAATTCTAATAAGTGGTGTGGCTTTTAAAGTCTACCTTCAAGTTCTATTGATCTTACTCAAGATGCAGGAGAAATCAATCTGATCTATTGTACCTGTTACACAATAATTTATTGCATCTAGGTAATGATGTAGATGAAATACATCCACCACAAAGTTCTTCAGTATGTAGACGACAGAACATCGAAACTGATAAGAACGTCACATTAATGTACATACAAACATGAATATTAAAACCAAAACTAAGCCAAAGGAAGGAAATAAAATTAGGAAGGATACTAAAACTAAAAACAATAAGTACGAGACGAGCACGAGATCACGAAGCCTGCAATAGCTACGAGATTGGCATGTTATATTGCGATCTTACAGCTTCAGCTGCGATACTTTTGCCCGAACTCCACTCAACTACACCGAGAAACGATTAATAATTGGAATAGCTTGTAGCTAGGGGTCGGTAAGCAACTTCAATCCACCTTTTGTATTCTTACAGCTTCAGTTGTGATAATTTTGCCCGAACTCCACTTACTCCATTATACCAAGTAACGTTTGAAGTATCTGCGGAACTATTACCAATCCAACGTCAGCCCATCTTCTTTTCTTGATAATAAATTTAATTCAAAAGAGAACAGTCTTATGATCTCCCTGGAATCCTGCCGACTGATCCACTTGTATTTTATGAAAGGGTTTTAACAAGATAACATACACCAAATAGCTAAACATTTAAATATGTTACGATTATATTCATCAAAAACGATTATACGTAGCGAATTTAATTTTAGACTTAAAGAATTTAATGTTATACTTAAAGGCGTGGTTAAAATATTTAACGTGCTATTGTTCAACTTCAGAATTTACAAATTTACAGATTTCAAAGATTAGTTCTTTAAAGTTACGTTGAGGATTTTATAATTTATTATAATCGACTTACTTAAAATGACTATTCCGTATCTATTATGTTCAACAATAATATGCTCCACATTCGATTATTGTTGTAGAAATATTTATTTTTATATTTATACCAAATTAGAGCTTCAAAAAAATAATTATATTTACTATTTTTTATTGCTTATTTATTGAAATAAATACTACCGTTTGGTTTACATTGCAGATTAAACAAATATATAATAAGTCTCCTTTTACCAACTATGGGTTCATCTGGACTATACCTACTGTTTAACGTTGACTGTGAACCACAATCCTCGGCATTAACTACCCACTGGCGACTGACCAACTTGGTCATCCCAGAAGACAACCGGTCTTACCCAACCTGGTTACTGGCGTGACTGGGAACATTTTCCTTGTAGGATTTTACACTCTTGCCTAGGACAATCACAAATTTTAAACAATCACAAACATAAATTTACGAGCATGCCCAAGCAGGATTCGAACCCGCGGCTATCGCAACAATAGGAGGACGGTCCTATGGCCTTTACCACTGCGCCACCAAGCCGGCTATAATAATTGTTTGATATTTTAGAGTCTCCTTTTTACCAGCTAGGATTTATCTGGACTGAACCTACTGTTTAACGTGGACTCCGAACCACGATCCTCGGCATTAACTACCCACTGACAACTGACCAACTTGGAAGTCATCCCAGAAGACAACTGGCCTTACTCAACCTGGTTACTAGTAAGGACAGTCACAAATGTTAAACAATCACCAACATAAATTTACAACCATGTCCTAACAGGATTGGAATCCGTGAGAATCGCAACAGCATGAGGATCGTTCTGACTTTACCACTGCGCCAATCAAGCCGGCGAATAATATTTTTTACTCAGCATAATTTTTTGTCATAGTTTGTCTACTACCTTTGGCTGGTATAAAAGCACAAACTTGTTTTGATTTTATTCAATTCACTTACAATGAAGATGACGGCAATAACTAATATTCTTTTTCTAGCACTTACGTTATACTCGACTGATCAAGCTGTTGCGATACAGGGCGGTCAACCAGCGGAACCAGGTGAATTTCCTTATATGGTATCAATACGAGATTCTAGAAATGTGCATATCTGCGGAGGAACCATTATAGGTGATATATGGGTTTTATCTTCCAATCCGTGTTATTCTAGAAGTTGGTTTGGCTACGTTAGGTAGGTTAAATACATCTTAACTGAAGATATTCATTATTGCCATAAAAACAATGCACCTTATATTATTAGTTTTTCAAAGGATAATAATTTCATAGTATATAAAATTTTAATTTATTCTGTTTTAACTTGTTTGGCTATAGAATTATTTTGTAAATAATAATTTTATATTTATTAATATAATTTACCCTAAGTGTATATAATTTTGCGTTGTTAATAGTTGTTGTTATGGTTTAGATATGGGTCCAATCTTCTTAATGATGAAGGTCAACTACCAGCAGATAGAAGTCTCAATGTCATTAAGGTCAATGAATCGTTATACAATCCAACCGCAGCTGATATTCCACCATGGTCTTTCGACTGTGTATTGATTCGTCTTAATGAAGCAATTCCATTTAACAAGGTAGTTTACCCAGTTAAATTAGCATCAGCTGATCAAAATTGGCCATATAACAGAAAGGCAACGATTTTAGGTATAATTCATAAAATAATGCTAAAATCGTATTTTAAAATGATTTTATTTAAGGATGGGGTCAACCAAATGCTAGAGCTAATCAATTGGCGCTTCAAAAAACAATAGTTCCTTTATATACGGATGAATTTTGTACGTCCTATAATTATAATGGATGGTCTATACCACGTACAAATGTGAGTAAATTTGATTGTATTTAATATATTCACTTGTAAAGAATATAATAGTTAATTAAAATTATTTTAATGTTAGGTTATGAAATGTGGAGGTGAAGTAAAAGTTTCATACCATTGTTACAATGATTATGGAGGGCCAGTAATTGTTGACGATATTCAATATGGTATTTTATCCTATGTACATGGGCACATAAAAGATGGTTCGGAATGTGGTGATTACCCAAATATTTACTCTCCAGTGTCCGTTTTTAGAAAATGGATTCATGAAACAACTGGCATTTAAAATATAAAAATTGCGATATGCAATCACCGGGATTAAGTATTAATAAAATGGTATATATAATATTTGATTTTGATTTTTATCTACTGCTGTTGTGAAACTATTAAACCTACCAATAAACGCTTTAGTAACAACTGATTTTTATTTGAATGTTACACTATATGCGTCATTATATAACTTAGAGTAATCTGTATCTGCAATTTATGTAATTCGTAAATTTTGATTTTATCTTTTTAACATTATAAAACATTCAAAGTAAAACTGAATTCGTTGTTTACTCATTTTGAAGCCTCATTAACATACTTCACTATTCAGTATGTATCATTTCATCGAAGTGAGTAATATATAGAATGTTAACTCAATGCAAATAATTTCAGAACTGTTTTGTCTTTCTGAAAAGGAAAAACGGCGGCATTTGAAGAAAAAGAATGTGCTGCTTCACCAAGAAAATGCACCGTGTCACAAGTCAGTGAAAACGATGGCAAAATCCATGAACTGGGCTTCAAACTGCTTCCTCATCCACCGTGTTCTCCAGCAGCTATTTCCTGTTCTTAGATATCAAAAGAATGCTCGCTGCGAAGAAATTCTCTTCGAATGAAGGCGTGTTCACCGAAACTGAGCGAAGGACAAATGGTACTACAAAAGTGGTATCGAAAAGTTGGAGGTTCGCTATAATCACCTTTGAAGGGAATTATGTTGAATGAAAAAAAGTAATTTTGCCAAAAAATATATTTTACTATGGTAGGCCGGGGACTTTTCAATTGACCTGTTATAGAAATCGTATTTATAGTATTTCAACTTGTGCTTTACGCTATATTACCTTCTAGACTTTTATTTTTGGTGGATTGATACTTTATTATAGTTTAATATTCGCCTTATTTTCTTTTAATGTTCCCTTATATTTGTGACTTTTTTCATGAAAGTGTCTACTCATATAGCAATCGTTCTAGGTTCGTCTCCAAAAGAAATCGTTTAGAGAACACACTTTTAAGTTTTTTTGGAGATATTAAAACCTTATTTGGAGATATTATTGGAGATATAAATTGCTGAAAACGTTTAACACCTTTTTTGGGAATTAACATTAATAACGGTTAATAACATTGGAAAACATTGAGATAAATGCATTATATCCGAGACGCTTTAAACTTTATACGTCACCCGTTGTACCAACTAACTAGAGCCCCTTCCATTATTCTTTCCTTTTAATAACTTATAATGTATTTTCAAATTTGAATTGTTCATTACATTTTAGTAAATAAATTGTAAATTTTGTTTTGCTCTTAATCTTATCTAAGAATGTATTGATGCGCATTAATTATTTTTAGGCGAGGCTATTATATTTCTGTTACTTAATTTTTTTTTATTTTTTAGAATAAATATATTATTTTATGATGTATAAGTAATATATTTCTAGATTTAACGACCCTTTATCATATCACGTCTTCAATTTTATGCTTTCACAATAAAAATATATTGGGGAATTGTGTATAACTCAGAAAATAGAATATAAGGTTAGCTGATACTTATATATATTTTAGGGATAGGGAAATATTAGAGAGAATATCTGAAGTATATTAAAAAAAACCAGTATGCAATTCAATGCAGTTCAGATAATTTTTTTTTCTATAAAAAAAACGAATTAAATTTTATGAAAAAAAAATCCCGACAAGGTTCAGATCAATTCGAGAAAAAATAATCTCACTCTTATTACAATTACGAGGAGGAATCAAATATAAACGGTCAAAATAAATCAAATCAAAAATAAATTTATTGATCAACGGCATACATAAACTAAACATTTAAAATTTTCCATTATCGTAACCTCCGTGCACCAAGCTTGAATATTCCTTTTTCATAAAAAGTTTGAGGGCGAGTTGTCAGGGAATTGCGCACATACTCCTCTACTTCTTCATTTCTTTCAAATAGCTTATCTCCAAGTGATTCTTCCAAGGGCTCAAACATAAAATAATCACAAGGTCAAAACTGCAGTATGTAGCCTGGCATTGTCATGAAGGATGATGAGGTTTCAAATGGGCATACCCTGTCGTTGGATTCGATATGCGATTTTTGTCGACTGTAAGAACTCACATAAAAAAATAGTAAACCACATTCACTGTTTATGGATCGTTAAGAAAATCCCTGAGTAAATTACCTTCAATAAGCTCTCTAACAGCAAGGATGTTGTCATTTGTGAGACTTGTGTAGGCGTCGATCATGATATTCATTTTCGAAAGGTCATCGCTCATCCCTGAATTCTCTGACGCACGTATGCACTTGATTCTGAGACAGTGTAGCATTCCCAAACTGTGCCTTCAAACGAGTAACAATTTTAGATGGTTTAACGCCTTCATTGATTAAAAACGTGGTTTTGGTGATGCGTTGTGCAACAGACGAAGGTACCTCCCGCTCAGTCATGGCTGTATTGCGGACTAGGGATGCCGAAAACATATAACTATATACCGATATATTTTTGGCCGATATTTTTTGGGCCGATATATTAATATTTTTTTAGTCTATATATTTCAATTTTTTCAAAAGAAATGAAATATAATTTTTATTAAACCGTTAAAATTGTTACTTAATTTTAAAGCTATAGTATATATTTTTTTAAATATCGAAAACGATACATCAATATTTTTTAATATACGGATATATCGAAATATCGATATTTTTCTCGGTGGCCGAGACCCCTACTGTGGACAGAACCGAGCACAGCTGTTACTCACACCAGTTTCCCCCATCCTAATAAATTAAAGAAGCACCGAATCTTCTAGATCGGAATTACGTGCTAAGCTAATTAATAAAACTACCGTTTAAATTTGATTACCCTTTGTATTACCAATCCTACCTAATGGAGATCATCGCCGAAGACTCTCAGTCTTGCCCAGCGTGATTACTGACGTGTCCGGGGTTATTTCTTTGTCTGGTTTTACAATCTTGCCCTTTGGACAATCATATTTATAAATATTCTCAAACATAATGTTAAGGCTATGTCTCAGCAGGATTTGAAACCGCCAAAAACCGACTATCGTAACAATAGGGGGACCATCCCGTTGCCTTCACCACCATAACCAAGTTGCTAAAATTCGTGTTCATCTACAAACTCAATAATCTAATAGGAAATTAAAAATCTATTTTATAAGTATTTTTTATTTCATATATTTAGTACGATAAAGTATATAAAAATACATAAATATTATTATATAAAATTATATATGTATGTGCCAGCAATATAGGACTACGATACCTTATTTCCGTAAACGTCCGGAAATTTCATCATAATTGCGTATATCTATGCTTAGAGTGAGATTCTAAACTCATACTTTCAACAGAAGGGCGATCTAAATACTATTAGTGCTGCATAGCATTTTGTTGCAAATTACATTTATATTGAACTATTTTCTGTATCACCCATAATTATTTTTCTATTGCATTCCCAGCAGATATTTAATCCGCACGTATTTATAACAATAGTAATATTATAACATGATGCCTTCCTGATGAAAGAAAGTATAAAATTCATCTACTTTTTTTAGTAATTCAAGAGAAAGAAACGATAAAAATCAAGGACGACTTCATTCACGTATTCACTCTAATACACTAATGCTTGTATTACATAATATAATGATTTCAAATTTTAGTTTTTATCTTTTATCCTCCCATAATAACTTATTTCATCACTATGTAAATTGTTCGTATAGAATTTATTTATTATTTTATAATACTTATTTTCTCTATTTTCCAAGTTAGTCATTGTTTTTTTAACTGTAGTTTTACAGTGGCCTAGTAACATTTAACTTTTCATGCTTTGTAATAACTAGTCCTTTCTTACCTATATTTTCATTTCCATTGAGCTCAAATTTGCCTTTATAAATTGTACCTTCCTACTTTCAATAACGCTGTAATCAATTTTATTATTTACTAATTGATCAAATTCAAAAATTTTTATTTAATTTTAACAATTTAAATTAACAATAATTTTACGCCTTGAAGATCTTAGATAACCGTTAACTAAAATATCTGAGAAACATATGGCAATAGTGTGTGAACAGTATAATAATTTATTTAACACTAATCGAAACACAGTAATAAAAATAGAATATAATGGAATATAGGTTTTCTGTCGAGTCTAAAATTATCTAGTGGCATTAATGGCATAAATACTTAGTGTTAACAAACTCTCATTGGTAAAAAATTCTAAATAACATACATATTTGTATATATTTTAGTATAAAATATTTTATTATATATGCATTCAATTAAGGTAAATAAAAAATTACATTAATAAAACGCACATCTGTTTATTTAATTAAAATTATATTTAATTAAAAAATATAAATAATTATTAATAAATAATTAATAATAAAATTAGCCAATTACTTTTAAAAAATATTAGGAATATTTTTAGATATTAAGTTCAAAAGAATTTAATTAAATAATGTCAATTCAACATATTATATATTTATCGTAGCCCTATTATGCCAATGAAATAGTTTAAATTTAATGTGACAACAGAAAATATGAATGCATATTGTTTTTTTCATCTATATTTTTCAATTCTATTATAAATTAAATATGAAAAATCATAAATTGATGATCTATCAACATATCCTTCAATTTTAGATCAACAAAAATTTGTGTGTTTGGAGAGGCTGGTTCGGTCTCCAAAATGGTCACTGGCAATTCTGTAGGCTGAATGCTAAGAACCGCCGGGTTTGGCCGACGTTAAGCTGGAAGTTCAATCCCGACGAACCTTAATTGGTAAAAAAGAAACTAATTTTTTTTTCAGTATTTTTCCAGGTTGTTTCAGATTTCAGTATGTTGGGATGCATTTAAAACATAATTTGTGGAATAGTTTACAAAGTCTAAAAGGGAATATTTTTTGTTTTACAGTAAATAACATTATTTAATTTATGGCATTAATACATTTTTAATCGTGTGATTTTAAATATATTTTATTATTACTACAGGACGTAGGATATATTTTTTCAATTTCTAATCAACATACTTTAGTTATCGCTTTTCATCTACCTTAAATTGCTATAAAAGCGCAAATATTTTGCGATATTGCACATTTTACAAGCAGTAAAGATGAAGCCAATAACTAGTATAATTCTGGTAGTGCTCGCACTTTATTCGATTGATCACGCTGTTGCAATACAAGGTGGTCAAGCAGCAGCGCCAGGTGAATTTCCTTACATGGTATCAATAAGAGACTCTAGAAATGTTCATATCTGCGGTGGTACTATCATAGGCGAGACTTGGGTTTTGTCTTCCAATCCATGTTATTCTAGAAGTTGGTTTGGTTATGTCAGGTAATTTTTTTTTATTAACGATGCTAATTATGTTTTTTTTAAATTTAATTCACATTAGTTAATAATTCTATTTTATTGTTTCATTATATAGTCACGTTTAGTTACATTATATAGTTATATTTAGACTACATAGTTATTTTTAGCGGGCGTAATATTGAAATAATCATATAATTTTAGTGATATATTAAAATACATATATTTACGTATTCTTAAAAATTTAAACTGTTTATATTAGATATGGATCCAATCTTCTTGACGACGAAGGTCAATTACCAGCAGATAGAAGTCTTAATGTCATTAGTGTGAACGAATCATTATACAATCCAAATGCAGCCGATATTCCACCTTTTTCTTTCGACTGTGTCTTGATTCGTTTGAATGAGCCAATTCCATTCAGCGATACAGTCTACCCTGTTAAATTACCATCAGCAGATCAAGAATGGCCATATGATAGAAAAGCAACAATATTAGGTGTGCTTTATAAAATAATATTTAATTAATATGTTAATATCATTTCGTTTAAGGATGGGGGGAACCAAATGCTCGAGCTAATCAACTAGCTCTTCAAAAGACAGAAGTTCCACTATATTCAGATGAATTTTGTGGATCTTATGATTATAGTGGCTGGTATATACCGCGTGCTGCTGTAAGTAATTCTAAAATTTTAACAATACATTGAATTAAACCATTAATTTTAAATTCAGGTAATGAAATGTGGAGGAGAACTAAAAGCTTCTTATCATTGCTACAATGACTATGGAGGACCAGTAATTGTTGACGATATTCAATATGGAATTTTATCCTACGTACATGGACACTCGAAGGACGGATCGGAATGTGGTGATTATCCAAACATTTACTCTCCAGTATCGGCCTATAGAAGCTGGATTCAAGCAACAACTGGAATTTAAAATGTGTAAAAATTTATATTATATTTGATCAGCAATAATCATGGTTATATATTAATAAAATTGTGAATTCATGAAAAAACGTTGTGTTTGTCTTCACTCATTCAATGAATTGATGGCGTATTTATTATAAAAAGGAAGTTAAATTATTTGTTCCAGATTACACGCTGGTGATTACACACGTGTGTGCAAACAATGTTAAAATTTTGTTTTAATTTACAAACTATTACATTTAAATATTTCTAATACGAGGAGAGCCAAGGAAAATATACAGATTTCATTTTCTTTAGAATAACATTATATTATACTGAAATTTTAATATAAAGGTTTTTCACGCCTAAGCAGTCATTCATAAACTGTTATAATTCTAAAATATTATTAATTTATTTTTATATATATATATATATATATATATATATATATATATATATATATATTAATAATATTTTCTTTTTTTTCTTAGATCTGCTCTTCTCTTCTTTAATATTTTAGCAGATTACTCTACATTAACAACCAATCATACAGCTGTAGCAAGTACAATACTTTCCCAAATAACTACCTCTTCAGGATTAATGGTATGCAATATAAACTGGACGATTAATTTATATTACTTGAATATATAATTCTCTATTACCTTGTCAAAATTCAAGGACAGAGATTCATATTAGCTACCTGTACTTGCTTCAAAATTGAGTGCATTCTTAACAAAAAAAAAACGTATATAGACGGATTCAAGTTAATTTTTTACCCATAACTGTTCTATCCTTATCGCAGCCTACCTAAAATTCATTCGTAAGATAATAATCACATCAATATCTTTATGGAAATTACTAACAATTATTCCTTATACGGATGTATATTAAGCTTGTATATTACTTCTTGTTCGCAGAGAAATTCTTTAAATATATATATATATATATATATATATATATATATATATATATATATATACCCGCGGGTATCGCAACAGTAGGTAGACCGTCCTGTCGTTTTTAACACTGCGCCAACCAAGCAGGCTTTATATTATTGTGCCGTACTAATGGTCCCCCGTTCTTTGTGATGATAGTTGTAAACCAGTAGTAATCAAAACTTATCCACATAATATTAGAAATGACAAAGGCAACATTATATGCAACAAACTACTATCGCCTGTATACCAGTGTGTCAATTAGGTTTAGGTGGTGCCATCTATTAATCAACAATTTTTAGCCCTGGAGAAATTCAATTTTAATATTTAGTATTATAATATCTAGTATAATATTTAGTATAATTTAATTATCATTTCATGTGAAACATTTAAATAAACAGGACGCTGTATAACTTTACCATAATTGTAGAAACACTCAAACAAAGCATGTACAAAAGCAAGTTCAAGAGCGATTATAATAATTTTATGCTTTGTTTCATGTTGTATTCGGAAACCAAGAGATAATTTAGTCAACTGTTTAAAATACCGGATGGATGTTGTGCGTGGATTACCTTCAAATGCATTCAATTCGATTTATTATTGTAATTATTTTAACAAATATGATGCTAAAGATTTCAAAAAAACTTTGTTAAAATGGAAAAAATATATACACGAAAAGTCAAACACCAATCAGACCACCAACCGAACATTGATATCAGTGCGTGTTTCTTACCATTTATCTCCACATTTTAACATTTGTTTATGTAAAACGTTTTTTAGCGCTTCGATTTTTCGTGTTTTATTTATTTTATATAGACGACGTTTGACTTTCACAGAGTAAAGACGTGTTCGGGGAGACGGACAGTGAAATGAAACAAAAGTGCAACATCTGCGTCACAAATGCGGCGTTAAAAAAGTCTATAAATCGATTGGAAAAAAGGTCAGTACAGTAGAAATAAATGCAAAATGCCATAAAACGTTAAGGGTCGAAAACATCTGGACCACAAATGCGGCGTAGGATAATTTGAACATAAAAATAACAGTATTATTTCAACAATATATAAAAAATATGGAGAACATTGCACAAAAAATAGATAAAATGTAAATATCGACATCAGGCGTATCACATATTGTAGTTTTGAATGTAGAGAACACAACTGGAACCCAGAACAAACAGGCACTCTACTCTACTCTTTTTGAGTTCGAAACATTTTTATTTTTGCGTAATATTACTAACAGGTGAAAAGCTAAAACCTTTAATTAATGGAAATGTTGCTGTTTCTTGGGCTTTTTTTAAATGATTTTATAGTTAAAATAATGAATTCACTGATCGCATAATACTAAGAACGTAACTGGAATATTATGACTAGACTAAATTTAATTGTAAAAAAAAGCTAGCTGTGTCACTTTAAGCGAATATTCAAATTAAACTTGAGTATTTGGTTCGAACAGATTCAGCACGAGATGTTTTTGAACTGAATGTTGCAAGTGAAGCTTCACCATAATAGTTAAGTTAAAACATACCTGAGAGCAACTTTAAAGATGATAATGAATTGTTTTATACGTTAGTTCATCACTATCTATGAGACTGAATATGTATGAAAAATTACTGCGTTTACAGGATATCAAATTATTACACAAGGGAAACTACTTCGAAAAATAGATTCGTACTTATAAATATAAATCGTGTATTCAAATCAAAGTTTTGGGTATCATTAATATACTTATTTTAACGGATAAAAATAGATTCCACATGGAAATGTTTCAATGTTTTCTAAATCAATACTGATTTTAGTTATAATAAAAGGTTAATACTTATTTCCTCCAAGTACCTTTAATAATAAGTACTTAAATGGATTCTCCATAATTGAAAATATTTTTGAAATTTTATTTTTCTATATTTAAATCAGTTCGGGTTACATTTTCTAGTTTGGCCTGTTCGGTTCTAATATTCATTATAATTGAATCCTTTAAGACATAAAATAGTATTAATTTTAATTTCTTGGTAGAAAACTGATAATCTTTATAATATTGAAGAACTATTAAAAATTAAAACACCAGCAGAACATTTGAGAAAATCGAAAAATGAAGAAGGTATCATCAAAACTAATTATGGTTACTGTTCCATTAAATTATTTTGAGTAACACTCTAGTATGATAACCTTTTTGCAGAAAGAAATAATCAATTATTTTTCTTTGTATATTGATTTAAATATAAACACGGTAAAATTATAAATTGCGATCATATTTAAGAAAATATTCATTTTTGCGCTGCACTCTCAAGCATCATTCTCTCAAGCATTATGTATATTAATGTAATAACCTCACTTATATATAACGGTTCAAAGTATGTTGAAATATTAAATAAATGTTCTATTCCTATTATGTTTTATTACTAATTCCTTTTAGTATTATTTATTTACTCAGTCTGTATTTTAATCAGTTTTTTACAAATTTGCCTAAAAAAAGTACAACTGTACTTTCTATTTTAATTTTAAATCATAAGTTCTAATAATTACCATCTAGTGGTAATTATTTGATTTTCACCATTTTATATATCAATCAATACTGTAAAATGTTATTATTTACTAGTTCGCAGAATTCAGTAACAATTATATATTTGAAGTCAACAGATATTACCTGCTAAGTTGGTCTTTACGTTTTATGAACAACGTTTGTAAACATATTAGTTGGCACTATTTATATATTTTATAAAAATATTAGTTGGTGAAGTGGTCAAGGCGACTGGATGGTCCTGCTGGGGCATAGTTGTAAATTTCTATATTATTTACAATTGTGATTATCTATTAAGTAAGATTGCAAAATGCGCAAAGGAAAATCATTTTAGTCACGCCAGTAACCAGGCAGTCTGGGTAAAAACGGATGTCTTTTGTCAAATTCAGAAACTATTTCACTATTTGAAAATATATAAGTTAACATGATAGACAATCAATAATAAATAAAATTAAATATCCATTTCTTGACTAAAATGATATATAAAAATGATATCAAGAATTTTAATTATCACTATCATTGGCACAACATTATCAGTTAATTAATAACAATTACGCTTCTGTGTACTGATATATTGTCTATATTTGTAAGATACACTTTATAAAAAAAAATTGCGAAATAGATTTATTTGGATCTATTTTTAAATTAACTAATCAAGCAAACTTGTATTAAATACATTTTTACATATTTTATTTATGATTTGAAGGAAGACATAAAATATATATTCAGCTATACTTTTGAGTTTTATTTTTAATAAGGTACTAAAATTATATATCATATTTTGAATTTGTTCAACTAAAAATGAAAAGGTACGTGTCGTTTGGTTTGGTAAAACTAAATAAAATTAAAATAGAAATCATTTAATTGAATAGAAATAAAAATGAAAGCTGCCCAAAAAAAACCAAGGCCATAATAGATAGTTAGAAAGACTATTCCTTTAGTATTCCTGTTTTCATGTAAAATATAATTAATATTTTTGCAAAATGTAAATAGGTAAATGTTCTGTTTAAGAAAAAATAAAATAAAATATTTTTAATAAATCTGTTTATGTAAAATTTTTATCATAATAACAGGATCTGTGGATAAAATTATTGCAACGTATAATCAAAATAACTTATTTATCGTGTTTATCTAGTACCTTAAATTAGTATAAAAGCACGAATATTTTCTGATATTATACACAATACATGCAGTAAAGATGAAGGCAAAAACTAAACATTGCTCTGGTGGTGTTCTCACTTTGATCATGCTGTTGCAATACAAGGAGGTCAAAAAGCGGCTAAAGGCGAATTTCCCTATATGGTGTCATATCTGTGGGGGAACTATCATAGGCGAAACATGGGTCTATATCTAATATTCTTTCTACTTCTAATATTGTAATTAAAATTAGTTCTAAAAATAATATAATTATAAATGTAAATTGCTCTCTGGCTTCGGAGATGCTATTTTAATAGTGTTTGAATTCATACACATATTCTGATACAAATAATATTCTAATTATTGTTCAAAGTTGATAATAGGTTATAGCATAAACTTTAAAAGTATATTATTGCGGGTTTTTTTATAGTTATAACCCTTTAATATATTAGATATGGCTCCAATCTTCTTCATGATGAAGGTCAATTACCAGCAGATAGAAGTCTTAATGTCATTAGCGGCAATGAATCATTATACAATCAACAAGCATTCGATCTTCCAATTTGGCCTTTCGACTGTGTCTTGATTCGTTTGAATAAGCCAATTCCATTCAGTGATACAGTTTACCCCGTTAAATTACCTTCAGCAGATCAAGAATGGCTTTATAATAGAAAAGCTAGAATATTAGGTATGTTTTATGAAATAATATTGAATTAATATGTTAATATAATTTCATTTAAGGATAGGGGAATCCAAATGCTATAGGCAATCAACTGGCTCTTCAAAAGACAGAAGTTCCACTATATTCAGATGAATTTTGTAATTCTTATAATTATAATGTAATTTTAAAATTTTAACAGTACATTGAATTAAACTCTTATTTTAATTTTAGGTTATGAAATGCGGAGGAGAAGTAAATGTTTCTTATCACTGCTACAATATTATGGAGCACCAGTAATTGCTGACGACATTCAATATAGAATTTTATCTTACGTACACGGACGCTTGAAGTACGGTTCGGAATGTGGTGATTATCCAAACATTTACTCTCCAGTATCGGCCTATAGAAGCTGTATTCAAACAACAACTGGCATTTAAAATATAATATTAAATATATTCTATAAGCAATAACCATGGTTATATATGTATAATGTTATATTTAATGTAATGTATAATAAAGTCATAAAAAAAACTTTCTATGCATCCTTAAACATAAAAACATGTTGATTATTTTCTGGAATGAAATATAGAATATATATCTATAGAATATATATCTATAGAATATATATATTTATTAATTTCATATGTAATCAAATTGTTTTAACAAGATGCATATGTAAAAGATGTTTATATTATAAATATATGTTAAATTTATAAATATGTTTATAATGTAAACTAATCATATATAAAATTAATACATCGCTTTATAAATTATTAGTTTCTAAATATTCTCAATATAAGGAAGCATTACGTCATAGAGCCTTGAAAGGTCAAAATTGGAAAACATATAATTTTGAATTAATTCATACGAAATAATCAGGTTTTAATCAGCTCTTTTTCTTTTGTTCATAGGCATTCCGTAGTTCATGCTTTGTATACTACCCTGGGGGTGTTGGCCACCGCAAAAATATCATTTTTTTTTAAACTAATAGCATTTTAAATTAAGTACCGAAATTCACTAAATCTTTAAAATTAAGTATCAATTATAAAGGTTTATTAAACATTATATTTAATTTATTTTAATAAAATATTAAAAAATACCGGCTAAAATAATTTCGATATATCGGGCAAAAAAATATCGGCCAAATATATTAATCTTATGCTACTCCAAATGATGGAAAAGGCGAAAACTACTCGTATAACTTGTATTGAACCATTATTATTATTGGACATTTATTGTAACCATTTTAACAGAAACTCATTAGTTTATCATATTAGTGAATGTTGTACAGACACTGTAAAATCTATTGCCTTATTTCTAAACAATATTTAGATAATACAGAAATTACACTTACTCAAGTTAGCATTATAACCTCTAAAGTCAAGTCAAATCTTTTCATATTAAAGAAGTAAAAAACAAACCGAAAAATAGAAAAATATCGGATACTGATACTGAAAAACTCAGTGTGCTTAGTGTTGGCGTCAAGTACAAAAGGCGCGGAATATCCTATATCTTACTCTCTTAATATATTGTTCACATCTGCCCTGTTATAATTATTTAAAGAATGGTGTAAATATATGTGTTAAACCCGCTCGAGTATTTTCTTGTATTCTCCATTTCTGGCAATAGAATATTTTATAGGTGGTATGGTTCATAAAATTCTGCTATTTTGTTCTGAAAACAGTTCAGAAAGTTAAGAAAAGAGTTCAATTTAACGTCAGGCACTCGTTAATTTTTTTTATATACTTTAAAATATGCTTTTTACCAATGAGGGTTTTTCGGATTCAACCTACAGTATAACGTAGGCTCCGAACCATGGCCTTCCGCATTAAGCCTAGCGACTGGTGAGTAACCAACTTAGAAATCATCCCCGAAGACATCCGGTCTTACCCAGCCTGGTTACTGGCGTGACTGGTATCATTTTCCTTATCGAATTTTGCACTCTTGCTTAGGACAATCACAAATATTAAACTATCACTGTATGTGTCAACTGTAGAAGGACCGTCCTGTCGCTTGTCCCACTGCGTCAACCAAGCCGGCCAGTTTGCATTTTCAATGGTTGATTGGCGTTGTCTGCGTATTAGGTTGGGTCTGACTGTTGGTTACCGCGTGTGCGTATGATATAAGATGATGTTGTATTGGTGCTTTAGGCAAGTTAAGTGGTATGGGCTGTCTTGGTGGCTGTAAGTTACTTTTTCTCTCAGTGCTGGATAAAATTTTTTGTTGCAACGCTTTATGGACTAGGCATCCACTATAATTTGCAGGATAGTCACGGTTATAGTTGACGCATTTTACTTTATCGTCACGTGCTCTGCGCGTGTAATCATTCGTCGCATGCTCTCCTGCGCATTTCACACATCTATACAGCTTGTCACAGTATGATTTGGTATGCCCATATGCTTGGCATCTGCAAGCATATCTCGTAAATGAAGATCCGGTTGATGGATACACCATGGTGGGAAAGAGGAAAAGGGGTCCCATCACCCCGCTACAACCAAGTCAGCTGTCGAAGGCCGTCGATAAGGCTAGACAGGTAGCTGCAACCAAGCCGGCTGCCAAGACACCAAGACGATAACTAAGACAGCTACCCAGCCAACGCCCAAACCAGCGGCCGTCAAGACGACCCAGCCTACTCAGGTAAGTAGCCAGGCTATTAACTCATCAAACACTTCTCCTCAAGCTACCACAGTTCCAAACACTTGGGGAACTCTCTCACACAAACTCCAACCCCACTACCTATGCCAACTCTTTCGGCGAACTTAAATCCAACCACTGCTCCTAAAAACGCGATAAAAAAGTGGAGCTGGAACTCGTTCTTTCGTCTTCAGGCATCGATATAGCACTTATCCAGGAGACTCTCCTAAAATCGTCTCATCGTTTTTCCCTTCTAAACTAGACCGTTTACAGTAATGACCGTGTCCAAACTCGCGGTGGCAGAACTGCTATCCTAGTCAAAAAGAGAATCAAACACAACCTTCTGCCTTCAATTGTATCGTCACCAAATATCGAATCCAACTATCCAGGTGAAAACTCAGGATCGTCCAATCGTGATCACCTCTCTGTACAGGAAATGCTCCAGGCATGACTCGTCTGTCTTCAAAACGCTCTTCGATGGCCCAATCTCAAAAATAATCGGTGGAGACTTCAACGCTCACCATCCCATGTGGGATTGCGAGCGCGCACATAGAGCAGGCAACGATATCGCAGCACTGAGCGCAAACTTAGGGCTTGTTCTCGCCCTGCCGGATGAGCCACCCATCACCCCGCTATTGGACAACGGGGCACTCCATTCTCTCTAGCCGGAAAACCATCGACGCAGGAGTTCCACAAGGCTCCCCCCTGGCACCCGCTCTATTTAATATTTTTCTTTGGGATATCCCTAGGAGACCACAAGTTGAGGCAGCTTTTTACGCAGACGACACTGCTTACTTTGCTTCTTTAAGAGTAGCACCGCACATCCGAAGCAGAGTCCAAAAACAACTCGATGAGACGGTCCAGTGGTTACATTTCTTGAGGTTGCAGGTCAACCCACAGAAAATCCAGGCCATCTTCTTCCACAAGAAGGGTTTGCACCGAGCATTTCGCGTCTTAAAATCGAGAACGCCGAAATCCCATGGTCAGAAGAAGCCACCTATCTATGTCTTGTCTTCGATCACAAATTTAGGTGGAATTCCCACATTCAAAAGTCCCTCCATAAAGGTCAAGGTATTGTTAGTTTGCTGTTCCCGATTATCAACCGGGCCAGCAGGCTTCCTCTTTCTATAAAATCTCTCATGTACAAGACGCTGGTTCGATCAGTCGTTCTATACGGCTCCAGTGTCTATCTAAAATACGTCTCACCTAGCCCGGTGGAACGTCTTCAAGTCTTTCAAAACAAAATTCTCAGGAGAATAATCCATGCCCTCTGGTTCGTCAGGAATAATCAAATTTATAGAGAAAAACAGACGTTCCCCAAGTTCACGATTTTATATCCGAGCTGGCCGATATTTTAGGCCAATAACTAATTCGGCTCTTCGTGGCCTTATTCTATCACAGCCAACACTTCCCCGTCGTGTTCTAACTCTAAATTGCCTCGACCTTCTCCGGCGAGCGATTAACTCATGTACCGCAAGCGGCGTGATGTGAAAATGAAAGCTGCCTAAAAAATCAAGGACATAATAGATACTTAGTAATACTGTGGCTTCAGTATTCTGCAGTTCCGTGCTAGCTCTCGAAGAGAACGGTCGTGTCCGGTCCGCCGAACCTACCTGCGCTTCCGAGAATTACCCGAAACTTTCTCAAAGACGGTCGATCCGTTATCACGTTTCCACCAGTGCCTACTTCAAAAAAAAAAAAAAGCATCTGTAAGCGCCGAAAAGGCGCATTTACAGAAAACGTTTAACGTTTGTAAACGCCGGAAAGCGTTTTACAAGCGGGGCAATGGCGTCCCACACGCCAGAGCCAGCACCGCCTTCAGAAAGTTGCCGTCTAACAGCCGACAAATGTGCCGATGATAGCCCTGACGATGCCCCGATGAGAGGTAATGAACTCATCGAGTACCTAAAAATTGAAAACGCAGAGCTCAAAACTGAGGTTACCCAACTGCGAATACTGCTAACGAAGCAAGGAGAAGAGCTCTCCGCAATGCGGATGATGCTGCAAGACGCCCTTACTAAACCCATCCCGGCGCAGTTAGTACATCAACCTCAAGAGACAACAAATGAAACTACTGAATCTCAACCGCTAGAAAATGAAGATCCGGATGATGGATTCACCGTGGTGGGAAAGAGGAAGAGGGGCCCCATCACCCCACCACAACCAAGTCAGCTGTCGAAGGCCGTCGATAAGGCTAGACATGCAGCTGCAACCAAGCCGGCTGCCAAGCCGTCTACCCAACCCATCCAGCAGAGAGCCAAGGCCAACTCGCAACCATCAACCTCCAGAAATGCCGTCAGATCAGCGTCCACCAAGCCGCTAACTAAGACAGCTACCCAGCCAACGCCCAAACCAGCGGCCGTCAAGACGACCCAGCCAATTCAGGTAAGTAGCCAGGCTATTAATTCACTAAATACATCGCCTCAAGCTACCACAGTTCCAAACACTTCGGGAACTGCCTCACAATCACCAACATCACTACCTATGCCAACTCTTTCGGCGAACCCAAATCCAACCACCGCTCCAAGAAAGGAAAAAACCCCACCCATTGTTCTTCGTGACACGAAAAAGTATTCAGAAATCCTTAGAATTGCGAAAGATAATTCAATAGAAATTACCGCAACTTTAAGCCGAAAGGACGGAACTAAGCGAGTTTGTACCAACTTCGAACGATTTCCGCAAACTGACCAAGCTTCTTGAAGACCGGAAATACGCTTTTCACTCCTTCTGCCCTCCTTCTGAAAGGGCAATACGAGTCATCATCCGCAACATCCCAACGATTGTAACGGTTGACGAAGCCAAAGAACACCTTATTTCGCAAGGTTTCCACCCAAAATCTCTTCAAAGGTGGAAACTTAAATCAGGCGAAGACCTTCCCATAATCCAGGTCGTTGTTCCTAACGAAGAAAGGAACATCATTAATCTCACCAAAATAGGCCTGTCAATCGTGAAAGTCGAACTCCAGCGAGGCAACGGCCAGCCTGTGCAGTGCTACAACTGCCAGCTGTTTGGTCATTCCAGCTCTCGCTGTAGAGCGCCTCCCCGGTGTGTCAAATGCGCCGGACACCATAAAACCCGTTTGTGCAACAAGGTACGCGATGAGCCACCTAAATGCAGCAATTGTGGAGACCCACACACAGCCAATTACACAGGCTGTAGCTGTCGACCTGCTCCCAGGAATCTTAGACCAACCCAATCCAGACAAGCCTCCGGCAACACAAACTCTGCGTGGACCAACCAGGGAAGCAGGAGGTTAGCTCAAAAGCTGGCCTCCTCCAACCAGGCGGCCCCCGCCAATATCCCAGACCCTGCCCCAATGCAACCATCTGCACTGCCAGCGGGTCTTCCAACTACCTTCACACTGCAGCAGATGCTCAGCATCCTGCAGTTCATTCAATCCCAACAATTATTTCCCAATGTAGCCGCCTAAGCGGCAACCCCCCCTTTCCCATCTAGCTTTCAGCAGCTGTTTACTCGTCAAAATGGCTGCTTCCAAAGTTCTTAAAATCATGTCGTGGAATGCCAACAGCTTACGCGATAAAAAAGTGGAGCTGGAACTCGTTCTTTCGTCTTCAGACATCGATATAGCACTTATCCAGGAGACTCTCCTAAAACCCTCTCATCGTTTTTCCCTTCTAAACTACACGGTTTACAGGAATGACCGTATCCCAACTCGCGGTGGCGGAACTGCTATACTAGTCAAAAAAGGAATTAAACACAACCTTCTGCCTTCAATTGTATCGTCACCAAATATCGAGTCCACCTCTATCCAGGTGGAAACTCAGGATCGTCCAATCGCGATCACCTCTCTGTACAGGAAATGCTTCACACATGACTCGTCTGCCTTCAAAACCCTCTTTGACGGCCCAACCTCAAAAATAATCGGTGGAGACTTCAACGCTCACCATCCCATGTGGGATTGCGAGCGCGCAAATCGAGCAGGCAACGACATCGCAGCACTGAGTGCAAACTTAGGGCTTGGTCTCGCCCTGCCGGATGAGCCTACCCATCACCCCGCTATTGGACAACGGGGCACTCCACGCATTCTGGATTTTTTCATTCTCCAGAACATCAATCGTCCTTGTGATGTACAAGTTCTCGACGAGTTACATTCGGACCATCGTCCGATTATATTAACTCTCGGGGATTGTTGTGCAATCGAAATTCCTCGCTTCAAGGCCAGAAAGAAAACCGACTGGAAGAGATATCAGGAAATTCTCTTGGAATCCGGTCCAATCCCGAAGATTGATCGACCTGACCAACTCGAGCGTGCCGTGTCGAAGCTAACACGAGACATCCAGTCCGCCTATCACAATTCATCATTCGAAGTTCCATCTTATTCAAACTCTCAAAGTGAGCCAGTTCCTGAAGGCATCAAGTCACAGATCAGACTCAAAAATCGTCTCTATCGCAGAGCTCGTGCCACCCTCAACTCGGCAGACAAAAGGGAGGCCAACAGAGTAAAACGAGAAGTGAAGGAATCCATTAAAACCTGGCGATCCGAGAAATGGAACTCATTTCTAGCGGACCAAAGACTGGATGGCCCCGCAAATTTCTGGTGACTCTCTAAAAGCCTCGTGGGGAAGGCGCAAAACGTCATACCCCCCTTAAAGTCAGCGGAGACAGGAACTTTTGCAGTCACCGACCGCGAAAAGGCCGAGCTCCTCGCTAAAACCTATGAGGCTCAAATGGAACGCCTCCCTCCTGCTACAAATATAAACGCTGCTGACAACGACGAAATCATTAGGAATTCCAACTCCGTTCGTTCGCAAGTGCCTCCGAGTTATCTTTTAAACCATCTAGTCACTCCTAAAATACTCACTCAAATGATCAGCAAGATTCGGAATAAGAAGGCCCCGGGTTTCGATAATATTTCGATAGCCCAACTAAAAAATCTTCCCTACAAGCAGCTCGCCGAACTAAGTAATATCATCAACGCCATTCTGAGGCTGCAACACTTTCCATCCACATGGAAACATGCATTCATCGCAGTTATCCCCAAAAAAGGAGCTAAGTCATCACCTTCTGACTACAGACCTATCAGCCTACTAAGCTCCATTTCCAAGCTGGCTGAAAGAGCAATTCTTTATGCCCTCAATGATTTTACGAAGACAAACAATATCATTCCAGATGAGCAATTCGGGTTCCGCGCTAAACATTCAGCCGTTCATCAGGCCCATCGGCTGGTCGCAAAAATCAACTGTGCTTTTAACCGACGTGAAAGACTTGGAGCGGTCTTCTTGGACCTAACCAAAGCCTTTAACAAGGTTTGGCACGAAGGCTTAGTGGCGAAATGCATCCGATTAGGTCTGATGATGACCTGATGACCTAACAGCTCTTATCAAATCATTTCTGTCAGGACGATCGTTCCAGGTGAAGATTAAAGATATTCTCTCTAGCCGGAAAACCATCGACGCAAGAGTTCCACAAGGCTCCCCACTGGCACCCGCTCTATTTAATATCTTTCTTTCAGATATCCCTAGGAGACCACAAGTTGAGGCTGCTTTTTACGCAGACGACACTGCTTACTTTGCTTCTTCAAGAGTAGCACCGCACATCCGAAGCAGACTCCAAAAACAACTCGATGAGACGGTCCAGTGGTTACATTTCTGGAGGTTGCAGGTCAACCCACAGAAAACCCAGGCCATCTTCTTCCACAAGAAGCGTTTTGCACCGAGCATTTCGCGTCTTAAAATCGAGAACGCCGAAATCCCATGGTCAGAAGAAGCCACCTATCTCGGTCTTGTCTTCGATCGCAAATTTAGGTGGAATTCCCACATTCAAAAGTCCCTCCATAAAGGTCAAGGTATTGTTAATTTGCTGTTCCCGCTTATCAACAGAGCCAGCAGGCTTCCTCTATCTATAAAATCTCTCCTGTACAAGATGCTGGTTCGATCAGTCGTTCTATACGGCTCCAGTGTCTATCTAAAATACGTCTCCCCTAGCCAGGTGGAACGTCTCCAAGTGTTTCAAAATAAAATTCTCAGGAGAATTATTAATGCCCCATGGTTCGTCAGGAACAATCAAATTCATAGAGAAACAGACGTCCCCCAAGTTCACGATTTTATATCCGAGGTTTATTCGAGATATTTCTCCACTCTTCGTCTCTCGGACAATAGATGTATTACCGAGCTGGCCGATATTTCAGGCCAATAACTCATTCGGCTCTTCGTAGCCTTATTCTATCACAGCCGACACTACCCCGTCGTGCTCTAACTCCTAATTGTCTCGACCTTCTCCGGCGAGCGATCAACTCATCTCGCAAGCTGCGTGGTGTGATAACGACGCCACGTCCTTGCCTGGCCCTTGTGCCTCTTAACGGTGTTACCGGTTACGGGCACCCTCCTTACTAACAGTAAGAAGTATCAGTTAGGGTCATTGGATCAGCTGATAGGGTGGGGTTTAGTGGGTAGCCCAGAGGCAGCCTCCACATAACCAGTCCAACTCGCTTATTCTTGCGGGTCTTCCCGACCAGGTATCCGTAACAGGATTCCCCTACCCGGTTCCAGGCCAAAAAAAAAAAAAAAATTCAGTATTCTGGTTTGCGTTTAAAATATAACTAATATTTTTGCAAAATGTAAATAGGTAAACGTTCTGTTTAAGAAAAAATAAAATATTTTTAATCATTCTATTTCTATAACATTTTTATCATAACAGGATGTGTGGATAAAATTATTGCAACGTATTTATCGTGTTTATCTAGTACCTTAAATTGGTATAAAAGCACGAATATGTTCTGATATTGTACACAATAAAAGCAGTAAAGATGAAGGCAATAACTAAAATTGTTCTGGTGGTATTCTCACTTTGCCTGATTGATCATGCTGTTGCAATACAAGGTGGTCAAGAAGCGGCTAAAGGTGAATTTCCTTATATGGTATCAATAAGAAACCCTAGAAATGTTCATATCTGCGGAGGAACTATCATAGGCGAAACATGGGTTTTATCATCTAATCCATGTTATTCTAGAAGTTGGTTTGGTTACGTCAGGTAAGTGCATTTTCAATAACACTCCAAAATATCGCTTTGTTATTTTTGTAAGTAAAATTAGTTTTAAATATAATATATTTATAAATGTAAATTGTTCTCTGGCTTCGGAGATGCTATCAATTCATAAATATATTCTGATACAAATAATAGTCTAATAATTGTTCAAAGTTGATAATAGGTTATAACATAAACTTTAAAGGTATATTATTGCGAGTTTTTTAAAGTTATAATCTATTAGATATGGCTCCAATCTTCTTGATGATGAAGGTCAATTACCAGCAAATAGAAGTCTTAATGTCATTAGCGTCAATGAATCATTATACAATCCACAAGCATCCGATCTTCCACCTTGGCCTTTCGACTGTGTCTTGATTCGTTTGAATGAGCCAATTCCATTCAGCAATACAATTTATCCCGTTAAATTACCATCAGCAGATCAAGAATGGCCGTATAATAGGAAAGCGACAATATTAGGTATATTTATAACATAATATTGAATTAATATGTTAATATAATTTCATTTAAGGATGGGGGAAGCCAAATGCTATAGGCAATCAACTGGCTCTTCAAAAGACAGAAGTTCCACTATATTCAGATGAATTTTGTGATTCTTATAATTATAATGGCTGGAATATACCGCGTGCAACCGTAAGTAATTTTAAAATTTTAACAATACATTGTACTAAACTATGTATATTACTATAACATTGTACTATAATAAAGTACGTATATATGTAAATTTAAATTTAATTTTAGGTTATGAAATGCGGAGGAGTAGTAAATGTTTCTTATCATTGCTACAATGATTACGGAGGACCAGTAATTGTTGACGACATTCAATATGGAATTTTGTCTTACGTACATGGACACTTGAAGGATGGTTCGGAATGTGGTGATTATCCAAACATTTACTCTCCAGTATCGGCCTATAGAAACTGGATTCAAACAACAACTGGCATTTAAAATATAATACTAAATATATTCTATAAGCAATAACCATGATTATATATTTATAATGTTATATATAATGTAATGTATGATAAAGTCATAAAACAATTCTATGTATCCTTACTCTTTCCAGTAACTGGCTGAAAATGGGATTTCGGACGACCAAATTTGCCTAAGCATAAAATTGTCTATATTCATTTTAGAATCGTTCTATAGCAATATTTAATTTAAAACACAGAAAAATGTTGATTATTTTCTGGAATGAAATGTAGCATATATAACCTTTTTTAAATATCAGACATTAACAAATTGTTTTAACAAGATGCATATGTAAACAGAATTCAAGAAATTTATATTATAAATGTATGCTAAATTTATAGATATGTATATAATGTAGACTAATCATTTACAAAATTAATACATCGCATTACAAATGATTAGATTCTAAATATTTTCAATATAAGAAAGCGTTATGTTATAGAACTTTGAAAGGGTAAAAATTGGAAAAAATATATTTTTAATTTAGTTTCAAAGTGTCATATGGAATATTCAGACATTGATCAGTTCTTCTTCTTTTGGTCATTGGCATTCTGTAGTTCATGCTTTGTATGCGACCCTAACGGTGTTGGCCACCGCAAAAATATCGATAATTTTTAAAATTAAGAATATTTAAAATTATGTACCAAAATTCATTAAATATTAAAATTAAGTATCAATTATAAAGGTTTATTAAAAATTATATTTAATTTATTTTGAGGAAATATCAAAAAATATCGGCTAAAAATAGTTCCATATATCTTATCCATATTATTATTGTACAATTATTGCAATCATTGCAATCATTACATTACAACCTCATGAATTTATCGTATTAGTAAATGTTGAGCAGTCACTGTAACAAACAAAATTATTAGATTAGAAACAGAACAGACATATTTAGATAATACTGAAATAATATTTACCTAAGTTAGAATTACAACCTCTAAAGTTAATGGAGTAAAAAACAAATAAAAAAACTGAAAAAATACCTCATACTGGTACTGAAAAACTTTTGAAAGTGTGTCTTTCAAAACAAAATTCTCAGGAGAATAATCCATGCCCCCTGGTTTGTCAGGAATAATCAAATTCATAGAGAAACAGACGTCCCCCAAGTTCCCGATTTTATATCCGAGGCTTACTCGAGATATTTCTCCACTATTCGTCTCTCGGACAATATATGTATTACCGAGCTGGCCCATATTTTAGGCCAATAACTCATTCGGCTCTTCGTGGCCTTATTCTATCACAGTCGACACTTCCCCGTCGTGCTCTAACTACAAATTGTCTCGACCTTCTCCGGCGAGCGATTAACTGATGTACGGCAAGCTGCGTGATGTCATAACGACGCCACGTCCTTGCCTGGCCCTTGTGCCTCTTAACGGTGTTACCGGTTACGGGCACCCTCCTTACTAATAGTAAGAAGTATCAGTTAAGGTCATTGGATCATCTGATAGAGTGGGGTTTAGTGGGTAGCCCAGAGGCAGTCTCTACATAATCAGTCCAACTAGCTTATTCCTGCGGGTCTTCACGACCAGGTATCCGTAATAGGATTCCCCTACCCGGTTCCAGGCGAAAAAAAAGTATTGTGTTATGATTCTTTTTGTGTGTGGTTCATATTTAATGACATTGTGATCCAAATACTTATCTTGTAAATATGTTTATTATTTTCTTTTGGCTTCAAATCAATATAAAACATTGGAAGTGGCTCCATTGTTGTATAATGTTTAATATTGTGTATATTTACAACTTCGTGGCCTTGTTCAGCTAGGGCTGTTTTAATTGTGTTTGAATCTGTTGCGTGATCTACTCCTCTTATGACGAATTTAAATGTTTTTTCGGACTTTGGTCGAAAAGTATGGTATGGTGTATTGATATTGTCCAGTTCTTTTATTAACACTTTGATGTGAGACCCAGAAGGTCAAACATTTCAATCCGCATTGTTTCAGATCCGATTGTTTTTATTGTGAAATTAGTACCTATTGCCTTGAGCAAGTCATGCAGATGTTTAGCAACACCTACCTTATATATTGTTACTGGGTTATTTTACTATACATTATATATTGCTTTTGGTTGGTTTTCTTCTGTCTCTTCAGCCAGGGCACTGAAACTGTTGTATGTTTGGATGGGGTTTTGAAGCCAACAGTCGCTGATATTCCATCTGTTTTCGGACTACTTGTTCTTCTGGAATTCTCGAGCATTTTTTGTTTGTAATAATGTTCCATTCTGGCATTTGACGAGTTTCAGTTATTGGCAGTTGATCGCTATTTCGAATAGCGGGTTATTCAATTAATAAATTGACAGAAAGGTGTTGTGAATTAGCCATTATGTATTGGAATTAACCGTATAGATCAATTAATTGTTATTAAATGTTTAATTTAAAATTTTAAGTTTACGCGCCTCATATATTACTCGCACGATTTACCATTCCGAAAATACGAGAGAAAATTCCTAGAAGGTAGAGCCTTGCTTATAAAAAAATTAATTTTAAATTGCGTTCTCACCCTACAATGGTTGAGACTAGGTTTTCACAACATTTTTACAAAACTACGAACTTAATTTTACAGTATTTTGATATTTCATTTAACACATGATAGATAGAACATATGACCTCAGCTTACAAAAAGAAATTATTCGAGAAAAAAATTGATTCTAATAACAGGTCATTTGAAAAATCACCGGCCTACCACAGTAAAACACATTTTTTGGCAAAATTAGTTTACTTTTCGATATCATTTTTATTGTACTATTTGTCTTTTGCTTCAAAATAGGCCTCAGTTTCGGCGATCATCTCTTCATTCGACGAAAATTTCTTCCCAGCGAACATTCTTTAAGATCTGAGAATAGTCGCTGGAGACCAGATCTGGAGAATACGGTGGATGAGGAAGCAATTCGAAGCCCAATTCATGAATTTTTTCCATCGTTTTCACTGACTTGTGACACGGTCTTGGTGAAGCAGCACAATCAATTTTTCAAATGCCGCCCTTTTCGGGGATTTCGTCCTTCACTTCGGTTCAATAACGCTATGTAAGAGTCGCTGTTGATATTCCTTCCTTTTTCAAGGTAGTCAATGAAAATTATTTCATGCGCATCTCAAAATATAGATGCCATAAACTTGCCAGCCGGCTGTCGCATTTTCCCACGCTTTGGAGTGGGTTCATCGGATGACTCAAAATGCTATAATTCACAAACTAATGGTCTGACAGCAGTCAAATTTATACACGCATCTTTTGAGCGTTAGGGCTAACTAAAAAACATATCGATTTAATTCTAGTAGCGCCATCTATGTGTCAGGCCGGGGACTTTTCATTTTCTGTTAATGTGAAAGGCTGTTGTTCGTAGCCCACGTTAAGTAGTAACTTTCTAACATAGTCAAGTGTTATTACTTATTAATTCATCAAATTCCGAATCTATTTTACTATTTGAAAATATTGGGTATGTCTTAACTAAAACATCTGACAAATCCGTCTGTTTTACGAAAATATATAAGTTAACATGATAGACGATCAATAATAAATAAAATTAAATATTTATTTCTTGACTAAAGTGATATATAATAATGATATTAAGAATTTTAATTAACACTCTCATTTGCATAACATCATCAATTAATTAATAGTATATATCCTTTTGTGTATTTGATATTCTGTGTATTGTTGTTTATTGATATATTGTCTATATTTGTAAAACACATTTTATAAAAAAAATAATAATAGCAAATTAAGTTTATTTCGATCTGTTATTAAAGATACTAATCAAGCAAACTTGTATTAAATACATTATTTTATTTATGACTTGAAGGAAAACACAAAATATATATTCAGCTATACCTTTGAGTTTAATTTTTAATAAGATAGTAAAATTATATATCACATTTTGAATTTGTTCAGGTAAAAATGAAAACGGACGTGTCGGTTTCGTTTGGTAAAACAAAATAAAATTAAAATAGAAATCATCTAATTGAATAAAAATGAAAATGAAAGCTGCCTAAAAAATCAAGGACATAATAGATACTTAATAATACTGTGGCTTCAGTATTCTGGTTTGCGTTTAAAATATAACTAATATTTTTGCAAAAGGTAAATACTTAAACGTTTTGTTTAAGAAAAAATAAAATATTTTTAATCATTCTATTTCTATAACATTTTTATCATAACAGGATGTGTGGATAAAATTATTGCAACGTATAATCAAAAAAAAAATTATTTATCGTGTTTATCTAGTACCTTAAATTGGTATAAAAGCACGAATATGTTCTGATATTGTACACAACAAAAGCAGTAAAGATGAAGGCAATAACTAAAATTGTTCTGGTGGTATTCTCACTTTGCCTGATTGATCATGCTGTTGCAATACAAGGTGGTCAAGAAGCGGCTAAAGGTGAATTTCCTTATATGGTATCAATAAGAAACCCTAGAAATGTTCATATCTGCGGAGGAACTATCATAGGCGAAACATGGGTTTTATCTTCTAATCCATGTTATTCTAGAAGTTGGTTTGGTTACGTCAGGTAAGTTCATTTTCAATAATACTCAAAAATATCGCTATTATCGTTCTTTTTGTAAGTAAAATTAGTTTTAAATATAATATATTTATAAATGTAAATTGTTCTCTGGCTTCGGACATGCTATTTTGATTTTGTTTCAATTCATAAATATATACTGATACAAATAATAGTCTAATAATTGTACAAAGTTGATAATAAGTTATAACATAAACTTTAAAGGTATATTATTGCGAGTTTTTTAAAGTTATAATCTATTAGATATGGCTCCAATCTTCTTGATGATGAAGGTCAATTACCAGCAGATAGAAGTCTTAATGTCATTAGCGTCAATGAATCATTATACAATCCACAAGCATCCGATCTTCCACCTTGGCCTTTCGACTGTGTCTTGATTCGTTTGAATGAGCCAATTCCATTCAGCAATACAATTTATCCCGTTAAATTACCATCAGCAGATCAAGAATGGCCGTATAATAGGAAAGCAACAATATTAGGTATGTTTTATAACATAATATAGAATTTATACGTTAATATAATTTCATTTAAGGATGGGGGAAGCCAAATGCTATAGGCAATCAACTGGCTCTTCAAAAGACAGAAGTTCCACTATATTCAGATGAATTTTGTGATTCTTATAATTATAATGGCTGGAATATACCGCGTGCAACCGTAAGTAATTTTAAAATTTTAACAATACATTGTACTAAACTATGTATATTACTATAACATTGTACTATAATAAAGTACGTATATATGTAAATTTAAATTTAATTTTAGGTTATGAAATGCGGAGGAGTAGTAAATGTTTCTTATCATTGCTACAATGATTACGGAGGACCAGTAATTGTTGACGACATTCAATATGGAATTTTATCTTACGTACATGGACACTTGAAGGACGGTTCGGAATGTGGTGATTATCCAAACATTTACTCTCCAGTATCGGCCTATAGAAACTGGATTCAAACAACTACTGGCATTTAAAATATAATACTAAATATATTCTATAAGCAATAACTATGATTATATATGTATAATGTTATATATAATGTAATGTATAATAAAGTCATAAAAAAATTCTATGTATCCTTACTCTTTCCAGTAACTGACTGAAAATGGGATTTCGGACGACCAAATTTGGCTAAGCATAAAATTGTCTATATTCCTTTTAGAATCGTTCTATAGCAATATTTAATTTAAATATAGAAAAAATTGTTGATTATTTTCTGGAATGAAATGTAGCATATATAACCTTTTTTAAATTTCAGACATTATCAAATTGTTTTAACAAGATGCATATGTAAACTGAATTGAAGAAATTTATATTATGAATGTATGCTAAATTTGTAAATATGTATATAATGTAGACTAATCATTTACAAAATTAATACATCGCATTATAAATGATTAGTTTCTAAATCTTCTCAATATAAGAAAGCGTTATGTTATAGAGTCTTGAAAGGGTAAAAATTGGAAAACATATAATTTTAATTTAGTTCAAAGTAGCATACGGAATAGTCATAGGAATAATTTTCCACCCTTGGCGTCGATTACAAAAGGCGCGGAATATCGAATATCTTATTGTCATTCTGCAATCACACACATTCACATCTGCTCTGTTGTAATTATTTAAGGAAGAGTTACTTCTGACAATAGAATATTTTATAGCTAGTATGGTTAATAAGATTCTGCTATTCTGTTCTGAAAACAGTTCAGAAAGTTAAGAAAAGAGTTGAATTCAATGTCAGTCGCTCGTTTTTTTTTATATACTTTAAAATCTCCTTTTTACCAACTACTTTACTGCTTGGTTACTGGCGTTACTGGCATCATTTCCCTTGTCGGATTTTGCGCTCTTGTCTAGGACAATAGTTAAAGTTAAATGCTATTTAAAAAAAGGTTAGTGAGTGTTAGTTCCTGATGTAGTTATTCTGATATGTTTCAAAATACAGATATTTATTATTTAAATAAATGTTATATATCAAATACACTTTTGACCTTAAATACTGTGATAACAAGTTTCAGCAACACATCATTTTTTAGTTATTCCCTTAAATCTGTTATTAGAAAAACTCGAATATTTGTTTAATATTATAGTATTTATATCGAGATTTGAGGGTATGTATAAATATCCTTATAATGATAACGTGTGCAATTACAATCAAAATGTTGAAATGTATTCGTCTCTCATACACTTTTTGCCTTTACCTAATACAAAAACGTAGACATATTTTCTGTTTGATAGAAAATTTATCATTAGTAAAATGGTAAACGTAATTAATATTTTTTTTGTAGCATTTTTTTCGATTTTTTGGTTTGGCCATGATATCACGATACAAGGTGGTCAGTGAGCTGGTTCAGGTGAATTTCCTTACATGGTGTCGATAAGAGACAATAGCAATTTACACATATGCGGAGGAACGATAATTGGAAAAACGTGGATCTTCAGGTAAGAATATGTAAAATATGACTTGCCATTTTGTTTTACGCGTGAAGAAAAATTTGAAAAAATGCCGATAAGTAACGTTAAATATTCTGTACAATTTCATTTTACATAATCTGTTTTCTGGTACAGTTATTTATTATTATATTAATATTCCGCTATTTATTATTATTTGAATACTAGAAATTAGTGTTTTAATTACTAGTATTAAAAATTGTTATTGTTAGTTAATACCTTATAAATTGATTAATTATTAAGATGTCTAATTCAAAAAGTGTTGATTAAAAGAATGTCGATATTTGATGTACAGAAAACATTTGAAAGGTTATATATAAATTATTTCTAGATATATCTTATCAAAAATCTCAGATTTCATAATTATATATCGAGAGGTCTCTAAAAGTATATATATAAATAACTATTTTAACTATACAACTAACACTTGAAATACAAAATAACTGAAGTTCAAAACATTATCGTTGTTTTTGCTATTTTTAATACAGCACTTTCTCAAGTTCTTTGAGATTTAAATATATTTGTTCGCATTCTGAAACATTAGATGTGTCATTTATTTTTTATAGATATTTTAAAAATTTGCTTCGTTGCTTCATTAATTTAAAACATAGATTTGTTTTGGTTCATAGATCTTTCGCCATGTCTCAGATTTTTTTTAAATTACACTTCGTGAGTCCACAATCTGCCCTATTGGCAATAAGTATTTCTTATGTCTATATTATATATACATGGCATGTAGAAAATCACTTCATTAAGCAATCTTCTGTATAAAATATTATCTTAATTAATTAGTCTTATTCTAAAGCTTATTCTAAGGTCTACATATTAATCAGATCAGGTGGTGTTAAACGTTTTAGTTTACGCATTTCACAATCACGTCGAATATTTAGCTGATTAGCGAGTATATTGGGATGCACTGACACTCTTTATTATAGGTTCTAGAGGTATATCGCGTTGTATCACTTTATTTGAAATATAGTACGGAGATGGATATATTAGATTTGCTAGCGGTACCACATAGTTGGATTCCATGTCTCAGATAACATACGAATCATCTTCACTATACAACTTTGCATTGTTTTAAACTATTAATTCACTTAGACTTGCTGTATCAAATATATCAATCGATGGCACCAAATCTAGTGAATATATCACTGCGAAAGAAGTTTCCATTCCAACACTAATAGAATCTTGTTTTCCTTCTTCTCAAATTCGAACGTTGTTACAAATTTTTAGTCCAGGTTTTTCAGTTGCTAGTTATAAAATCCTACAGTCATTGTATGTCAAAACTCTTGTGTTTAGGCATATTCTAACATATTATGTTCTCCTATGAATTCTTAAACTAGATCTCTGCTCAGCTTCTTTTACTTTGCTTTACTTCAGTGGCATCTGAGTCCATACATTGTATGTACGTAAGTATTGCTCTAAATATTTGAAACTTCTGTTTGCCATAAAAGACGTACTGCTTAAAGATAAAAAAATGTATGGTACTTACATTAACCTGTTGAAGTATAGCCCTTCAAATTACTTGATGTATAAGAAACCAGATATATTAACTTTTCTTAATCTAGCCATGATGGGATTTGATTGACACTTGTTGAAGGCTTGGATTTGATTTTTTTTTGTATTTTGAACAGCCGTAAATGTTCAGTGAATTCAGTTAAATGCCCATTTTCCTATAACTTAATGCACACTTTTGCAACTAGACTACTAACATTATAATAATGGTATTCTATATTATTTAAAATAATAATGGTATTCTATATTAATTTTTAAATTAAAATTATCTATAAAGTAGTTTCTCAAAATTAGTGAGCCCATTGTTAACTGTTCTGGCCTCGGATAATGTTAGTATCCATCATTTGGACTAGCACGCCGATCCATGGCCATCTAACATCTTGATTTCGCCACAGCAAGCTGTAAGGAATTCATTTATCTTTCATTCGACAGACAGCCTAAGCCATTTTAATCTGCGTATCTTGAGTAGATCTTAGGAGGGTAGGATTTAATTAAATATCTTATTTGAAAGGCTTCAAGCTTACAGATATTGGACTGTTATACTATCGAAATAGAATATTTAAAAAAATAAGCGTTTGAAAGTATCAATTACAATGCTTCCTCTCTTTGAAGTGCACCATACTAGAGAAACAAAGACTCCTTAGGCAAAAGTAAATTACTACAGCTGTAGATGCCACTTTGTTTTTTTTTGTTTTTTTTCTTTCAAATTCAGAAAATTCTACAAAAATATTTATATCTCAAAAACACTTTCGGTGAAAAATCCACAAAAATTAGATCATAAATACACTTTACAAATTCTATAACTATCAGCGAAAAAGGTAAAATTAATGATATTTATATTTAACGCATATTATAAGTGGTTTACTTTCCTAGGTTTTAAACATTGATCTTAACTTCTATTAGCTCATATGGAAATCCAACTATGGCATAAAGTTAACAAGTTTAATATAGCCATCATTCGACGCTTACAAAATATGTGTCATTACTGAAGCTCCTCTGATGATGTTTCTAATGAAATTATACTACGCGATATCCCTTTAAAACCTACATGAAGTGTAATTCAAAGTGTTTATGTTAAATAATTCGAACGAGTATTAATGTACCCTAATGTGCTTATTAATCAGCTAAGTGTGCGACCTGGTAGTGAAGTGCGTAGACATGCTGGTAGTGAAAATATTTTTTGCATGTCGTGCATACAATAATTATCACAAGAAATATTTATTGATCACTGAACAAATTGTTGAACCATTAAACATTGTTTTAAAAAGGCACATGTAAAATAAATGTTGTTATATAGTTACCAAACCAAACACGGATTCAATTAATCCAAAATAAACTATAAAAAAATATTTATTATTTTAGGTATGGAACAAATCTTCTCAACGATTAGTGCAGTGTCGCATCCACCCTATAACCAAGATTGTACATTGCTTCATTTGAGTGAATCAATTCCTTTCAGTGATACGATATATCCAGTTCAGTTGCCACCTGAAGATATGAAATGGCCTTCTAATAGAAATGCTATTATATTAGGTTCATATATAACAAATAACTAGAACAAACTTTCAAAATAATCACATTTAGGTTGGGGACAACCCAATTCCTTAGCAAATCAAATTGCCCTTCAAAATGCCAAAGTTCCATTGTTTTCCGATGAATTTTGTGACAATTATAATTTTGATGGCTTGCTAGTACCGAATGTTGTTGGAAGTTGTTATAATATTTATAATGATTTAAAATAATTATATAGAGGTTTAAGATTTTAACTGCATTACCTCATATAAAACAATAATTAGTAGAATATATTCCTTAATATTCGTTTTTAATTTAAATTCTCAGTTTCGAACCCTTTTTTTAGAAGCTCCATTTTGTGTTTAATGTTGTGCTGTAATTGTCCATCTATTAAGCTAACGTTATTTAGTTAAAATAATAATTTAAATTTAATAAAATTTAAAATAATAGAATAGGCAAAATTATAGCTCCACAGTAACTTGTATGTAACAGATCAATTCAAGGGTGATACACTGATTATACCGATCCTCCAACTTTTTGATACCATTTTTGTAGTACGATTTGTCCTTGGCTTCGAAATAGGTCTCAGATGAGAAAGCAATTCAAAGCCCAATTCATGGATTTTTGCCATCGTTTTCACTGACTTGTGACATGGTTCATTGCAAGCAGCATTTTCTTTTTCTATAAGTGCGGCCATTTTTCGGGGATTTCGTCCTTCAAACGGTCCAATAATGCTATGTAATAGTCGAATGATATGATGTACACGTTCAGTTGATATCTTTAGATTGTCTATTTCATTCAATTTCAATTTACGGTCATTCAAAATCATTTTGTGGATTTAAAATGTGTTCGTCAGTAAGAACCTCTTTTGGGCGTTCACTGCGTTCACCGTCTTCGGTGCTCATTTCACCACTTCTAATAGCATACCAATCCTTGATGGTTGATTTTCCTGGGGCAGCGTCCGAAAACTTGACAAGTTGAAAACAATCAAGACAAGTTATTGCTTCAACTGTATTTTTTTACTTCAAAAAACAATATTTTATCAATACGTGAAATTCCTTTTTATCCATTTTTTCACAATAACAAAAGTTACTTCACTCAAAATGCTATAATTCACTGCATATAATTTCTGCATTTCTTTATAACCTGTGCATCTGAGTACACAACACTTATTAGATCGAGAATTCACTTTATGTATTATAACATACTACCGTCTGATAAATACTAATTAACTAATAACTTAATCTCTAAATGTTATAAAAATCTAAATGCACTGCTCCTTAGGTTAGGCATACTGAAAATAGCGCCAGAGATACAAAACATTGAAATCATTGAAGTTCGTTTATTTTGTGGCCAGATACAAGTAAAAAATAAATGAATGTCATAAAGTGAACAATAAGTGAACCAATCGGATCCTGTCGCGACTCATAGCATAGCGATTAAAACAAGTAATAAGCTAAAGTAGCGTCATCGACATGTTGGATATGGCGAAATATTTCCTATAAATTTAAATCTCTATTTCTCTGTGGCTAAGAATTCAAACAGACACAAAGAGTTAAACAAACGTTGATATAAAATCGTTAATATTTTAAAGTTATGCTGATCTAATTTTACAACACGTCGTTTTAAATAAGATAATTTTACATTACATATCTGTTGATGAACACTATAATTAATTGTGTAATTAATAGTTGGCACAAATTTGAACAAATTAATAAAATGAGTTATTATATGAATTCTTTAAAATATTAAATTTCTAATGCCGCCATTAACAGCGATGATCATTAACAGTTTAAATATAACAAGTCCTTCAGTTTTATTATTACGACATTGTCATTACAACGACTACGGGGGACCTTTAATCGTGGTTAATATCCAGTACGGCATTCTTTCATATGTATATGGATATGTAAACGACGGATAAAGTGTGGCCGTTTTTTAAATATTTACTCTCCGGTGCCTTATTTTAGAAGCTGGATTCAAGACACTACTGGCATTTAAAATAACATTAAATTAATTCATAAAAACACATATTTAAATACAACATTTCTATTTAGTTTCTTATTATTTATGATGAGTTAAATATTTTAGTATAACATATCGCCGTTTATTTTACATCAAATAATAGAGAATATCTTTTTTTACATATTTTAAAGTCTCCTTTTACCAACTATAGGTTTATCTGGACTGGACCTACTATTTAACGTGGGCTCCGAACCACGGTCCTCGGCATTAAGCCTACCGACTGGCGAGTGACCAATTCAGAAATCATACCAGAAGACATCCGGTCTTACCCAGCCTGGTTACTGGCGTGACTGGGATCATTTTCCTTGTCGGATTTTACAGTCTTGCCTAGGACAACCATAAATGTTAAACAATCACAAACATAAATATACGACCATGCCCCAGCAGAATTCGAACCCGCAGCCATGGCAACAGTAGGAGGACCGTCCTGTTGCCTTTACCACTGCGCCACCGAGCCGGCAATAGACAATACTTGAAAAGACACACTATAAAATGACATGTCAACTTAGTTTTATTTTAGTAGCTTTTCATTGATTAAACATGACATTAATATCTTACTTGATATAGTGTGTCTTTCTAATGGCTGATGGTGATTACCGAGCATACTCATTTGTTATATTGGGTTGTTCATTCACATTCTAGATTAATTAACATTATAACTGTTAAAAGAGGTAATGTGTTATAGTATAATCTAGTTTTCGTTATAACAATCAACAATTTAAGTTATGTAACCAAATATACGTCTGTTTATATTATTGTAGGTTATGTATAAAAAATATAGTGCAAAAAGAATAAAAGTTTTAGAATTTAGTATTTTATTTTAGGGTAGTTAAAAAAATATCTTTATAATAAATTTAGTATCGAAATTTTATGTTGAAAAATACCATTATGATTTATCCACAGGATAAAATAATGTTAAACTGACACATAACACCTGACATATATACACAGAGAAACAGAAATTTAACTTTATAGGAAATTTTGGGGAAATGTGTCGGTACGTCCAACATCTAGATGTAGCTACTTTTAACTTATTACTTGCTTTAATCGCTATGCTGAGAGCCGCAACGGGATATGATTGGCTCACTTCGCTTCTATAGTATGTTTATTGTTTATTTATTTCTTAGAGTATATATAGAGGTTTTACTTAAATAGTAGGCGAAATAGAGGAAAGAGAGGAAAAAGCTAAATAGGCGAAACCGAGGTAATGTATTGCGTGGTTTTTTGATTAGTTTATTTGAATTGGCCGACAAAGGTTTCTGATTGGCTCATTTCTATAACGCGATTGTTTGTTTCTATTTGATTACGACACCATTTTTGTGTGTCTGAAATGCTAACTCAAAATACAGTTAGCATTTTTGTGTCTTAAATATAATCACTATTATTTGATTATAATGTATCTTCATCCTCAAAAGTGTTATATATCCAGTGTATGTGTAGAAATAAAAAACTAGACGTAGTTTTCCTTGGAAGAAACGGCCTAAGATAGTTATATTAAGGATGTGAGTGTGATTTAGCATTGTTTTTACTCGTATTTACTTGTACGTATACAATTATTTATATAAAGCATATTACATAAATATTACACACAGTTTAGTAGTACACAGTAGTCCAAATGGGGTAATGAAAAAGTGACGTTGAAGGTAAATGTGATTATATTACATGAAAATATTTTGTTATCCTTTAAAAAGTTGTTTGTAAAGTGCCATCAATTAAAAACCTAATTATTTTGAAGGGTTTCATTTACGTGACATAAATATGTATTGGCCTTAAGGCTTTTTAATCCAGATAACCTTTTCAACAAGGATGTTAATTAAATGCATTAATACAAAATAATATAATATAATTTGTAGACCAGCAAGATGAACTTGATTTTATAGACAATAGGTTATCATGCCTGTTTTATTATATTGTTAATAATAGATGCTAAAGCTGTTTTTTTAACTCCTCGATTTTACCATAATAAGAGCTCAGCAATTATTTTGATATAAATCATACATTTTAATTTTTTGTTTCTAAGTATTGCTTTTTTATATGTTTTCCCCATTCTAACTTATGTTAATTGAACTGTTTTAATTATCTGTTCCATAATTTTCACAACAACATTGTAGTAATAATTATATCTTGTCTGAATACATTTTTGTGTTGCACAAGTAAATAAAATATTAAGAGACACAGACTTTCAGCTGTACTGCTCTGCTTTCAGTATGAGGGAACAAAAAGATAGAAACTTTAATACATCTCATTTGAATTGCTAGCACTAAAGAAATATGAAATAGGAAAAAAAATCTATAGACAATTTTGATTATATTTTCCACGAGATATGTTTTCAATTAAATGGCAACCATTTTTATATTCACATTTAATTATTATTTATTTATATTTCATTATTTTTTATTTATATTGATATTTTTGCTTTTTTGTATTGCTTTTTGATATTGTAAAATATTTGTATTTATGTATTTGAATTTTATATTAATAAATGGTTTTGAAAATTTACATTTTGGTTTTATTTGAAATTTAATTGGTCAGTAGAATGTGGCGTCAGAGGTTAGTGATGCGTATGAAATCGTCGACCAATGAAATGCTCTCTTAATAAAATATTTTCATTACAGGTGCCTGTAATGGTAATTTAAACTAACCAATGAAATTCAGTGAAATGACGGTATCAGCTCCTTCCTGCTGAGACTACGCAAAACAATTCTGAAATTATTTGTATTAAATTAACACTCTATATATTACTCTATGCTATGTTTTGTGTATGCCGTCATTACCGTGGATACTGTCAGTCGTAAAAGGCGACACTTTAAATAATCATTCAGAAACCAAGATGACGGTTTGGGTTTTTGCAGGGGTTGATTTGCAACTTTAAAGAATTTAACCACTTGACCGCTACATTTAGTTGGATTTGTAATTTTCTCTAAATGGTATCTATAGTCAATTAAACAGTGAACACACGTAATCTAAATTGAGGATGTCAAGACGTCGCAATGTTACCGAAATAACTCTAAGTTTTAGTTCATTTTGGCTTTGACATAACAAAGTTCAAATCTAAATAAAATAATGAATCAAAATATTGTCAAATATAATTTATCACTGCATTCTCCCTAACGCATTTGGAATATCTGTTAGTATATCTTCTAGTTACTATTCTTTCTCTCCTCATACATTTTAACCAAATTATCATGTACATTATAAACAGTTGCACACATATCACATAATCTACAATACGATTTCCTACAGTTATCATATATTAAGGTGAGTATATACACCTTTAATTGTTTACCTAGATTACCGTGTGAACATTGTGTGAAGGGATGTTCTACATCCCTCAAGTTGCTGCATATCTCTAAGCTTTATTTTTTATATTAAAAAATACTACTCACATTTTTACACACTTCGTTTATTTGATATCTGATAAAGCTAATATCAAAATAATCTTGACTTGCTTCGTATGAAGACGATTTATTTTCGTTGAATCCAAGATTATAGTTTTCATTTTGTGAGATATTTTAGTGTATGTGCCAATAATACTATTTAGTTCAACTCCAACACGCTAAAAAATGTTTTAAAATCTTTATATTTAACAATAAAATTACTTACCTCTCTAAAGAATTTTACTGGCAAGAGAGGGCCCCCATTTTGTCGTTCCTATTCGAAGAAACTAATTAGAGACGCAATATGTTCAGTCTGGCTTCGGCATTTTCAATCGAAGTAATAATAATTGAAGTTTAAAGTTAATAACAACTGGCCGATTTTCGTAGGCTGATTGAGTTGACTGATTGTATCTGTTTTTAATTAGTATAAAATAAGAAGGAAAATATTGTCTAATTCTAAAATGAATTTATAAATTGCAGAAGGCAATATATTAAACATCTTAATAACGTGAGGTCACTGTTATTTTTATTAGACTATACTGAAGATGTACTAACGGAAAGGGCTGTGTCATCCGCATATTTTGCGGTATCCACATTCTTCTTCCTGGGGATTTCCGACATTGGCATTGGCCGAATGGTAATTCTGGATGTACCACCATTATAGACGAGGTTAGTGCAAGTGTCTCTAGCTAGTGAACTATTGGATATTAGGAACTTCTAATTTGAAAAAGGTGGATCTCTCAGCTTAGTCTAACATAAATGAAAAATTACATGGTCTGTCATAAAATTCAATTCTCATAGTAGTAATAAAATAAATTTTCAGGGAAGGGAACAAGTTAGACGATGTTATATTATGACACTGTAGTGTTCAATCTGTTAGCCGATGATGTGTGTTAAATATTTTACCAAATAATTTTTGAACAATCTGTCATGATATTATGAAAGAACTAGTAAAACTTGAGATAGAATTACCGAGATTGATTAACCAAATATTTGACTATATATATGCATGTTGGCAAAACTGCTTCCGTATAAATAAAGCGAAACGTGTGTATTGTTCAGTTTTACATGGCAAGTCTTGCAGATTATATTATTACACTTTATTATTTGCTTAACTTTGTTTTGCGACAGTTAAAATAAACTATTGGTGAAAGACCAGACCATATACTCTCAGACGTCGAAAGCGGGCAATTCGTGAGTATTTGGTTAAAAGGACCGCCTGTGGTGAAAAGAGCTGAGTTTCCTAATATTATCACCGAAGAGGATTATGGTGACACAACATTAAAATACCATAGCAGAAGTGGCAGCAGAACGAACTTGAGTAACCGAGTACAGCTGCGAAAGAAGTTGTGCGACGATCATTAAACGTGGTTTACCCATGATCCGGACTGTCTGCTTACTATACTCAAGCATGGAGAAGATTTCTTTATACTTAAGCCTGTAATATAATGCCTTCAACTCTATTATTCGGTCATTCCTCATGTTCAATGAGAAAGTTCATATTATGACTGCCAAATACTGTCGCATTCCAAGATGATAATGCACATACGCACAGCCAGAAAAGTTCTGTTTTGAATATCATCAAATAATTTTTCTGACCAATACAAGTGCCAGACGTCAATATTATTGAACAGTTATGGGGAGTTTTAGAGCAGAGAGTGAGGAATAGAGTTCCGTCTCCAACATCAGTATAACAATTAGTGGATATATTGACACAAAAATGGGACAGTATTCCGTTCGACTATTCATCTATTCTCTGAATCTATGCTACGAAAAACTGCAGCTGCTTTAAAAACAAATACTAGCCCAATACCCTACTAACACATATAGATTTTCTATATGTCAGGTGCTTGTTTTGTTTTGTTTTATTTTCTATATATACAGTATTACAAATATCTGTGTATCGAAGACGACAGTAAAAAACCTACACATCAATGTCTATACAAGGTTCGATTGGCTCTCAAGGATAATACAAGGATTCCTCTCTTTGAAGTGCACCATACTAGAGAAACAAAGACTCCTTAGGCAAAAGTAAATTACTACAGCTGTAGATGCCACTTTGTTTTTTTTTTGTTTTTTTTTTCTTTCAAATTCAGAAAATTCTACAAAAATATTTATATCTCAAAAACAATTTCGGTGAAAAATCCACAAAAATTAGATCATAGATAAATAAATACACTTTACAAATTCTATAACTATCAGCGAAAAAGGTAAAATTAATGATATTTATATTTAACGCATATTATAAATGGTTTACTTTCCTAGGTTTTAAACATTGATCTTAACTTCTAATAGCTCATATGGAAATCCAACTATGGCATAAAGTTAACAAGTCTAATAGAGCCATCATTCGACGCTTACAAAATATGTGTCATTGCTGAAGCTCCTCTGATGATGTTTCTAATGAAATCATAGTACGCGTGTTTATGTTAAATAATTCGAACGACTATTAATGTACCCTAATGTGCTTACTAATCAGCTAAGTGTGCGACCTGGTAAAGAAGTGCGTAGACATGCTGGTAGTGAAAATATTTTTTGCATGTCGTGCATACAATAATTATCACAAGAAATATTTATTGATCACTGAACAAATTGTTGAACCATTAAACATTGTTTTAAAAAGGCACATGTAAAATAAATGTTGTTATATGTTACCAAACCAAACATGGATTCGATTAATCCAAAATAAACTATAAAAAAATATTTATTATTTTAGGTATGGAACAAATCTTCTCAACGATGAGTGCAGTGTCGCATCCACCCTATAACCAAGATTGTACATTGCTTCATTTGAGTGAATCAATTCCTTTCAGTGATACGATATATCCAGTTCAGTTGCCACCTGAAGATATGAAATGGCCTTCTAATAGAAATGCTATTATATTAGGTACATATATAACAAATAACTAGAACAAACTTTCAAAATAATATAATCACATTTAGGTTGGCGACAACCCAATTCCTTAGCAAATCAAATTGCCCTTCAAAAGGCCAAAGTTCCATTGTTTTCCGATGAATTTTGTGACAATTATAATTTTGATGGCTTGCTAGTACCGAATGTTGTTGGAAGTTGTTATAATATTTATAATGATTTAAAATAATTATATACTGGTTTAAGATTTTAACTGCTTACCTCATATAAAACAATAATTAGTAGAATATATTCCTTAATATTCGTTTTTAATTTAAATTCTCAGTTTCGAATCTTTTTTTAGAAGATCCATTTTGTGTTTAATGTTGTGCTGTAATTGTCCATCTATTAAGCTAACGTTATTTAGTTAAAATAATAAATTAAATTTAATAAAATTTAAAATAATAGAATAGGCAAAATTATAGCTCCACAGTAACTTGTATGTAACAGGTCAATTCAAGGGTGATACTCAGATTATACCGATCCTCCAACTTTTCGATACCATTTTTGTAGTACGATTTGTCCTTGGCTTCGAAATAGGTCTCAGATGAGGAAGCAACTCAAAGCCCAATTCATGGATTTTTGCCATCGTTTTCACTGACTTGTGACATGGTTCATTGCAAGCAACACTTTCTTTTTCTATATGTGCGGCCATTTTTCGGGGATTTCGTCCTTCAAACGGTCCAATAACGCTATGTAATAGTCGAATGATATGATGTACATGTTCAGTTGATATCTTTAGAATGTCTATTTTATTCAATTTCAATTTACGGTCATTCAAAATCATTTTGTGGATTTTTTAAAATGTGTTCGTCAGTAAGAACCTCTTTTGGGCGTTCACTGCGTTCACCGTCTTCGCTGCTCATTTCACCACTTCTTCTAATAGCATACCAATCCTTGATGGTTGATTTTCCTGGGGCAGCGTCAGAAAACTTGGCATCAAGATAAGTTATTGCTTCAACTGTATTTTTTTGCTTCAAAAAACAATATTTTATCAATACGCGAAATTCCTTTTTTATCCATTTTTTCACAATAACAAAAGTTACTTCACTCAAAATGCTATAATTCACTGCATATAGTTTCTGCATTTCTTTATAACCTGTGCATCTGAGTACACAACACTTATTAGATCGAGAATTCACTTTATGTATTATAACATACTACCGTCTTATAAATACTAATTAACTAATAACTTAATCTCTAAATGTTATAAAAATCTAAATGCACTGCTCCTTAGGTTATGCATACTGAAAATAGCGCCAGAGATACAAAACATTGAAATCATTGAAGTTCGTCTATTCTGTGGCCAGATACAAGTAAAAAATAAATGAATGTCATAAAGTGAACAATAAGTGAACCAATCGGATAGCAGGATTCATTCAAACATTGCCAGTGATTCCACGATCAACGCCAGCTGATGAACTCAATGCATGTCTAAAGTCCTCCAATTTGTGGAAACATGTCAAAGTACTTCATTTAAGCAAGAATATGCGTGTCGAGTTGCAAAATGACCAATCTGGAAACATATTCTCTAAACGACTCATTGACATTGGTAATGGCAAATTTCCTATAGACATGTTGACTGGCTGCATTAACTTTCCTCAAAGTTTTTGTCAGTTAACTCAAGAACTTCAAAAATTCAAGAACAAATTACAGGCGAATTGAGGATATATAAATCAGTTGATTCGGCTACTAATCAAGATGATGTAGTCAACTATCCACCGGAATTTTTAAACTCGCTGGATTTGCCAGAATTGCCACCTCACAATCTTCAATTAAAGGTTGGATCGGTGGTTATAATGTTGCGAAATATCAACCAACCGCGTCTTTGCAACGGTACACGGTTAGCGATAAAAAAATTACTAAACAATGTGATAGAAGCAACTATACTCAAAGGAAAGTATAAAGGAGAAGATGTTCTCATACCGCGCATCCCAATGATTCCGACTGATGTGCCATTTGAGTTTAAACGACTACAGTTTCCAGTGCGGCTTGCTTTTGCTATGACTATAAACAAGTCCCAGGGGCAATCATTAAGTGTTTGTGGTATTAATCTAGAAAACCCATGTTTCTCACATGGTCAATTGTATGTTCCCGTGTTGGAAAAACATCAGATTTGTTTATCTATGCGCCAGGTAATCAAATAAAAAACATCGTATATCACAAAGCACTACAATGATAATAATAATAATAATTATGATTCACATGATTAACAATAAAGCGATTACTTACTTTTCAATCCTTATATATGTTTTATTTAATTATTTTTTATTCACAACGCCCTATCACCAGGGTGATGGTTCTGTTCAGGAGAATTTTTTAAAATACGTAGGCACAAAAACTGCCACATTACAAATCTTTTTGACAGGACGAAGTCTGTCGGGTCAGCTAGTTTCCTATAAATTTAAATCTCTATTTCTCTGTGGCTAAGAATTCAAACAGACACAAAGAGTTAAACAAACGTTGATATAAAATCGTTAATATTTTAAAGTTATGCTGATCTAATTTTACGACACGTCGTTTTAATAAGATAATTTTACATTACATATCTGTTGATGAACACTACAATTAATTGTGTAATTAATAGTTGGTACAAATTTGAACAAATTAATAAAATGAGTTGTTATATGAATTCTTTAAAATATTAAATTTCTAATGCCGCCATTAACAGCGATGATCATTAACAGTTTAAATATAACAAGTCCTTCAGTTTTATTATTTATTATTTAAGGTCATGAAATGCGGAGGAATAGTAAACACCACATACCACTGTTACAACGACTACGGGGGCCTTTAATCGTGGTTAATATCCAGTACGGCATTCTTTCATATGTATATGGATATGTAAACGACGGATAAAGTGTGGCCGTTTTTTAAATATTTACTCTCCGGTGCCTTATTTTAGAAGCTGGATTCAAGACACTACTGGCATTTAAAATAACATTAAATTAATTCATAAAAACACATATTTAAATACAACATTTCTATTTAGTTTCTTATTATTTATGATGAGTTAAATATTTTAGTATAACATATCGCCGTTTATTTTACATCAAATAATAGAGAATATCTTTTTTTACATATTTTAAAGTCTCCTTTTACCAACTATAGGTTTATCTGGACTGGACCTACTATTTAACGTGGGCTCCGAACCACGGTCCTCGGCATTAAGCCTACCGACTGGCGAGTGACCAATTTAGAAATCATACCAGAAGACATCCGGTCTTACCCAGCCTGGTTACTGGCGTGACTGGGATCATTTTCCTGGTCAGATTTTACAGTCTTGCCTAGGACAACCATAAATATTAAACAATCAGAAACATAAATATACGTCCATGCCCCAGCAGAATTCGAACCCGCAGCCATGGCAACAGTAGGAGGACCGTCCTGTTGCCTTTACCACTGCGCCACCGAGCCGGCAATAGACAATACTTGAAAAGACACACTATAAAATGACATGTCAACTTAGTTTTATTTTAGTAGCTTTTCATTGATTAAACATGACATTAATATCTTACTTGATATAGTGTGTCTTTCTAATGGCTGATGGTGATTACCGAGCATACTCATTTGTTATATTGGGTTGTTCATTCACATTCTAGATTAATTAACATTATAACTGTTAAAAGAGGTAATGTGTTATAGTATAATCTAGTTTTCGTTATAACAATCAACAATTTAAGTTATGTAACCAAATATACGTCTGTTTATATTATTGTAGGTTATGTATAAAAAATATAGTGCAAAAAGAATAAAAGTTTTAGAATTTAGTATTTTATTTTAGGGTAGTTAAAAAAATATCTTTATAATAAATTTAGTATCGAAATTTTATGTTGAAAAATACCATTATGATTTATCCACAGGATAAAATAATGTTAAACTGACACATAACACCTGACATATATACACAGAGAAACAGAAATTTAACTTTATAGGAAATTTTGGGGAAATGTGTCGGTACGTCCAACATCTAGATGTAGCTACTTTTAACTTATTACTTGCTTTAATCGCTATGCTGAGAGCCGCAACGGGATATGATTGGCTCACTTCGCTTCTATAGTATGTTTATTGTTTATTTATTTCTTAGAGTATATATAGAGGTTTTACTTAAATAGTAGGCGAAATAGAGGAAAGAGAGGAAAAAGCTAAATAGGCGAAACCGAGGTAATGTATTGCGTGGTTTTTTGATTAGTTTATTTGAATTGGCCAACAAAGGTTTCTGATTGGCTCATTTCTATAACGCGATTGTTTGTTTCTATTTGATTACGACACCATTTTTGTGTGTCTGATACAAAATACAGTTAGCATTTTTGTGTCTTAAATATAATTACTATTATTTGATTATAATGTATCTTCATCCTCAAAAGTGTTATATATCCAGTATATGTGTAGAAATAAAAAACCAGACGTAGTTTTCCTTGGATGAAACGGCCTAAGATAGTTATATTAAGGATGTGAGTGTGATTTAGCATTGTTTTTACTCGTATTTACTTGTACGTATACAATTATTTATATAAAGCATATTACATAAATATTACACACAGTTTAGTAGTACACAGTAGTCCAAATGGGGTAATGGAAAAGTGACGTTGGAGGTAAATGTGATTATATTACATGAAAATATTTTGTTATCCTTTAAAAAGTTGTTTGTAAAGTGCCATCAATTAAAAACCTAATTATTTTGAAGGGTTTCATTTACGTGACATAAATATGTATTGGCCTTAAGGCTTTTTAATCCAGATAACCTTTTCAACAAGGATGTTAATTAAATGCATTAATACAAAATAATATAATATAATTTGTAGACCAGCAAGATGAACTTGATTTTATAGACAATAGGTTATCATGCCTGTTTTATTATATTGTTAATAATAGATGCTAAAGCTGTTTTTTTAACTCCTCGATTTTACCATAATAAGAGCTCAGCAATTATTTTGATATAAATCATACATTTTAATTTTTTGTTTCTAAGTATTGCTTTTTTATATGTTTTCCCCATTCTAACTTATGTTAATTGAACTGTTTTAATTATCTGTTCCATAATTTTCACAACAACATTGTAGTAATAATTATATCTTGTCTGAATACATTTTTGTGTTGCACAAGTAAATAAAATATTAAGAGACACAGACTTTCAGCTGTACTGCTCTGCTTTCAGTATGAGGGAACAAAAAGATAGAAACTTTAATACATCTCATTTGAATTGCTAGCACTAAAGAAATATGAAATAGGAAAAAAAATCTATAGACAATTTTGATTATATTTTCCACGAGATATGTTTTCAATTAAATGGCAACCATTTTTATATTCACATTTAATTATTATTTATTTATATTTCATTATTTTTTATTTATATTGATATTTTTGCTTTTTTGTATTGCTTTTTGATATTGTAAAATATTTGTATTTATGTATTTGAATTTTATATTAATAAATGGTTTTGAAAATTTACATTTTGGTTTTATTTGAAATTTAATTGGTCAGTAGAATGTGGCGTCAGAGGTTAGTGATGCGTATGAAATCGTCGACCAATGAAATGCTCTCTTAATAAAATATTTTCATTACAGGTGCCTGTAATGGTAATTTAAACTAACCAATGAAATTCAGTGAAATGACGGTATCAGCTCCTTCCTGCTGAGACTACGCAAAACAATTCTGAAATTATTTGTATTAAATTAACACTCTATATATTACTCTATGCTATGTTTTGTGTATGCCGTCATTACCGTGGATACTGTCAGTCGTAAAAGGCGACACTTTAAATAATCATTCAGAAACCAAGATGACGGTTTGGGTTTTTGCAGGGGTTGATTTGCAACTTTAAAGAATTTAACCACTTGACCGCTACATTTAGTTGCATTTGTAATTTTCTCTAAATGGTATCTATAGTCAATTAAACAGTGAACACACGTAATCTAAATTGAGGATGTCAAGACGTCGCAATGTTACCGAAATAACTCTAAGTTTTAGTTCATTTTGGCTTTGACATAACAAAGTTCAAATCTAAATAAAATAATGAATCAAAATATTGTCAAATATAATTTATCACTGCATTCTCCCTAATGCATTTGGAATATCTGTTAGTATATCTTCTAGTTACTATTCTTTCTCTCCTCATACATTTTAACCAAATTATCATGTATATTATAAACAGTTGCACACATATCACATAATCTACAATACGATTTCCTACAGTTATCATATATTAAGGTGAGTATATACACCTTTAATTGTATACCTAGATTACCGTGTGAGAAGTGTGTGAAGGGATGTTCTACATCCCTCAAGTTGCTGCATATCTCTAAGCTTTATTTTTTATATTAAAAAATACTACTCACATTTTTACACACTTCGTTTATTTGATATCTGATAAAGCTAATATCAAAATAATCTTGACTTGCTTCGTATGAAGACGATTTATTTTCGTTGAATCCAAGATTATAGTTTTCATTTTGTGAGATATTTTAGTGTATGTGCCAATAATACTATTTAGTTCAACTCCAACACGCTAAAAAATGTTTTAAAATCTTTATATTTAACAATAAAATTACTTACCTCTCTAAAGAATTTTACTGGCAAGAGAGGGCCCCCATTTTGTCGTTCCTGTTCGAAGAAACTAATTAGAGACGCAATATGTTCAGTCTGGCTTCGGCATTTTCAATCGAAGTAATAATAATTGAAGTTTAAAGTTAATAACAACTGGGCGATTTTCGTAGACTGATTTAGTTGACTGATTGTATCTGTTTTTAATTAGTATAAAATAAGAAGGAAAATATTGTCTAATTCTAAAATGAATTTATAAATTGCAGAAGGCAATATATTAAACATCTTAATAACGTGAGGTCACTGTTATTTTTATTAGACTATACTGAAGATGTACTAACGGAAAGGGCTGTGTCATCCGCATATTCCGCGGTATCCACATTCTTCTTCCTGGGGATGTCCGACATTGGCATTGGCCGAATGGTAATTCTGGATGTACCACCATTATAGACGAGGTTAGTGCAAGTGTCTCTAGCTAGTGAACTATTGGATATTAGGAACTTCTAATTTGGAAAAGGTGGATCTCTCAGCTTAGTCTAACATAAATGAAAAATTACATGGTCTGTCATAAAATTCAATTCTCATAGTAGTAATAAAATAAATTTTCAGGGAAGGGAACAAGTTAGACGATGTTATATTATAACACTGTAGTGTTCAATCTGTTAGCCGATGATGTGTGTTAAATATTTAACCAAATAATTTTTGAACAATCTGTCATGATATTATGAAAGAACTAGTAAAACTTGAGATAGAATTACCGAGATTGATTAACCAAATATTTGACTATATATATGCATGTTGGCAAAACTGCTTCCGTATAAATAAAGCGAAACGTGTGTATTGTTCAGTTTTACATGGCAAGTCTTGCAGATTATATTATTACACTTTATTATTTGCTTAACTTTGTTTTGCGACAGTTAAAATAAACTATTGGTGAAATATATGGTCTCTCAGACGTCGAAAGCGGGCAATTCGTGAGTATTTGGTTAAAAGGACCGCCTGTGGTGAAAAGAGCTGAGTTTCCTAATATTATCAGCGAAGAGGATTATGGTGACACAACATTAAAATACCATAGCAGAAGTGGCAGCAGAACGAACTTGAGTAACCGAGTACAGCTGCGAAAGAAGTTGTGCGACGATCATTAAACGTGGTTTACCCATGATCCGGACTGTCTGCTTACTATACTCAAGCATGGAGAAGATTTCTTTATACTTAAGCCTGTAATATAATGCCTTCAACTCTATTATTCGGTCATTCCTCATGTTCAATGAGAAAGTTCATATTATGACTGCCAAATACTGTCGCATTCCAAGATGATAATGCACATACGCACAGCCAGAAAAGTTCTGTTTTGAATATCATCAAATAATTTTTCTGACCATTACAAGTGCCAGACGTCAATATTATTGAACAGTTATGGGGAGTTTTAGAGCAGAGAGTGAGGAATAGAGTTCCGTCTCCAACATCAGTATAACAATTAGTGGATATATTGACACAAAAATGGGACAGTATTCCGTTCGACAATTCATCTATTCTCTGAATCTATGCTACGAAAAACTGCAGCTGCTTTAAGAACAAATACTAGCCCAATACCCTACTAACACATATAGATTTTCTATATGTCAGGTGCTTGTTTTGTTTTGTTTTATTTTCTATATATACAGTATTACAAATATCTGTGTATCGAAGACGACAGTAAAAAACCTACACATCAATGCCTATACAAGGTTCGATTGGCTAGAACTGCACATGCGCACTTGTTTTAATCTAGCGTGAGAGGATTTCGCAACTACGCGTCCTTTTCTATATACGCCTTATTGTTTACCATAGTTGTGGTTAGAAGTCATTTTTAGGTTAATTTTGTATCTACATTTTGTTGAGGTAATATAATTATTTCATAAGCAATATTAGCGGCAGATAATGCGAAAATAAGTGCATAAGTAAAATAAGAATTATTAGTAAAATATTATCATTTTATAACACTAATTTTGTAGGTTTTTATGGCACAAAGGATATATTTTTATGTTAAATAATATTGAAACAGAACTTATTCGAAGATCATAATAACGGTAAGAATGAACTATGATCATGTTTGTATACCTTTTTTGTCTATTTGTTATTAATCTTAAATCCATGATTTTACAGATATTTCAAAAGAAGAAAAAAGCTGTGTCATGAATTTTCAGCATAATGTAAATATAAGGTGTACTTAATAGAAAGTGGTTAGAATAAATTGATAACATACTATTTGAAGCTTGGTGATTGAAGATGAAGCTATTTCTTTCGGTTTATATAACTCCTCGGAGAACATAAATAATGCCAAAATCTTACATCATTTAACAAATTTTATTGCAATAAATGGAATAAAATAAATAAAGAAAATGTAATCTAAGCAAAATACATATTTAGAGACATACACACAAACCATATAAATAAAATATCATAACAAAGATTTCAATCAAAATAACTTGACTGATATCGAATCTGTAGATATATTGTCTATTCTGTTATCGATGCCATTTTCCTTATTTGCTTCTTCTGCTTCTCACTTTGTGTTTCTTTGGTATGATTTTTCTAATTTTTTGTCTGGCAATTCTCTCTTCGAGCACTAGCTACATTATCTGCAAAAGCTGCAATTCTCATACATATATACCAAATGCACATGCTTGCACAGAGTATTCTTTATCGCATACTCTGAACATAACAGACATAACTATACACACTACAATACAACGTTATACAACTATTCTCCCAGATTTAATTGATATTTACATTGTATGTTTTATTGCAATATTTTATTTCAAATTTGAACTGAAACAAAACTGTATATATTTTATATGAATATTAATGAACTGTACTTATTTTTTGTACCTTTTCTCTCTTATGGACCCTAATAATTATACGATCCTGATAGTTGCTTCAATGGGTCTTTCAATGTTCAAAATCCGTTTCCAAATTTTCAAATCAACCAGATCATTTAAGGAATCCAATAGTTTTTCAGCTGACACCCTAGCATTCCTTCTTGGTGTATTTGTTTTTAATACATTGTTCAAAGATTCTATTGCCATATTTGTACTGATTCCAGCGTTTTTTCGGAAGCAATAGGCCCACAATTTTATTCTGTCCTCGTTTTATTATACCTACAAAAAGAATATAACCATAAAGTAATCATAATCATTATAGTAATTGTAGCACGTACTTGTTCAGATAATTTAAAAATTTGACTTAATCAGCCTACTATCAGTTCTGTTTTCATATTATTAAACATAAAACTATATCCTTTGTTCTATAACAATCTACAAAATTAGTGTTATAATATGATAATATTTTACTAACAATTCATACCTTATATATTATGAAATTATATATATTGCCTCAACAAAATATAAATACAAAATTAACCTAAAAATTACTTCTAACCACAACTGTGGTAAACAACAAGGCGTATATAGAAAAGGATGTGTAGTTGTGAAAACTCTCAAGCTAGATTAGAACAAGTGCCCATGTGCAGTTCTAGCCAATCGAAATTTGTATAGGCATGGATGTGTAGGTTTTTTACTGTCGTCTCTGTAGCGACCATGAGGCATGTCGAATTTTACATCATGGAATAATGGTTTAGAAAATACCCTTAATATATATAATCTCAGATGATAAACACGGGCGGGGTGCTATCAGCGCCAACTAGTACACGATAACCAATATCTGGCAATCTCGAAACTTTGATCTGGAAGACTATTGAAGGGTAGTTTTAATCATTCAGTCACTGACCATGGTTTAGTTCAGACGTGCCACCATCGACTGTCCAAGTCTGGCCATAGATACCCAGCGCCGATCCCTTTTACTTATTTTTATTTTCACATTTTATATTACATCAATAAATAACGGTCATCACCGAGCCCATATAAAAACCTTAAATTTCTATTGCAGATTTCTTCAAATTAGCATGTGTGAGACATGTGTGCATTATGTGCGATATTTGCTTTCGAGAAGCATTTGAGATATATTTGTATATATAATATTGTAATAAAAGCCATTAATACAAAATAGAAAAGCCAATTTTTATATATCACAACATAATTGTTTCAATAATATATTAATAGCATATGTTAAAAATGTATAATAATTTAGATAAAAAGGCAATTTCGAATTTGTGAATTTGCCTTTTCTATTAATTAAAAATTAAATGTTGCACATAAAACCACAATATGTAGAAAACGGAAGTACCTTCTTATCCACTTAATATAACTAACTTTTAAAATAACTGGGTTCTTAAAAATATTATCTGAAAACACCACAAACAATAGCACATCCCGCTTATGTATTTTGACTTCGATGTTGATTATATTTTGAGATATTATTTCCGTTACAAGTGTAGAACAAACATATCCACGTTATTTTATGATAAATTGTATTTCTTGGAATTAATAATAAATAATTTATTATAATCTCTTATTTTGCCATAGAGATTCCTAAACCTAACAAAACGATAATTTCAATAGTTATTCGATATTTTAAGTTAATCAAATATTAAATTATAACATTAAACATATGGAAATGATTTTCTTAAATATACAGTTTTTTTCTATTAATATATTATTTCTAGTCGTTGCTGACTAACTTACAGTTTACTTCTACAGTGAGTTAAGACTAGGTATGTCAAGGAAGACCCATTGGCCCTTAGTCTAATAAAATTAAATAAAACAAGAGTTAGTGGCACTTTTCAGGGTTTTCACCATTTAGTATACTTACATGACACCATACAACTAACACATGACACAGTTTCATTAGTTTAAGTCTGCATTCTCATAGTTCAGTGCTATTCAAGAATTACAACCCTTCGGTGTTAACATGGGAGTGGAGTCATTCTAATTCGAAGGTCTCATAACTGAATGCCATAGGTCCATATAGGTTTTAGTATTAGCTTGCACAGCAGCAACAATATAAGGATAATTTACCTTTTTTCCAAATAACTTTAGGGTAAATGATGTGGCTCGGTGAATGGAGGTAAAAACGAAATGAAACAGTGGTGTTTACATTATGTGACCGTTATTTATTGGCCAAATAAAAATGTGAAAAGTACAAATAATAAAACGGATATTATCGGTGTTACCTGGTGACGAGGCTTGGGCAGTCGATGGTGGCACGTCTAAACCAAACGAGGGTTGAGCACTGAATGAATCCCAATACCCTTCAATAATATCCCAGATAAATGTCTCGGGGTTGCCGCCGGCTATTCGTTATCGGGTTCTAGTTGGCGCTGCTGGCACCCCGCCCGTGTTCAACATCTGGGATTATATTTCTGGGTATTTTGTAGACCGTTATTCCACTATGTAAAATTCGACATGCCTCAAGGTCGCTACAATACTCCCCTGCCAGAATTTTACATATAATTACTCCAAGCAACAAAAATACAAAACTGTATGAAAAAATATCAAATACAAAAAAAAATTATATACCAAACAAAATGTACTGCATGAAAAGGGCTTTGAAAAATATGGTAAATCGAAACGGTTGTAGTTGGTACGGTTGCGATCTGGTAGGGCTGTTGATATCTTCCGGTCCTACAGATACCGTTGCTTCATCGTTGCTTTGGCACTTGAATGTGGTCCATCGACGACGTTGAGAACAAGCTATTTTTCGGACAGGGCTCCCGTAATCGACACTGTGGGAGAATCGATTCTTCGACGACGTGGTAGCTTATTTTCTTCGACGACGAGACGTTAGCAATTCTGGTACCTCGGCGAAGACATGATGAGTCTACGGTGACTGCAATCGGTACCTAGCTTCTGGAGCTGCTTTGTGACTAATCAATAGTCACATACGTTACGGTAATTCAGAAAAAACAATTAACGATGGTATCCGACCGAAGCTGCCCAAAGCCTTTCAAATCAAAATACCTGCCATTATGACGGAGACAGCGAGCGAAGGAAGACATTATGATTTAAACATAGCGCCGAAAGAAATGTTTTGCCGAGATACTGATGATTAAACAGTGATGTAAAAATGTCTATGAGTTCAAAATATTGTGAAAGAAAATTTTGACAAAAAATTTAAAAAAAATTAATTGGAAATAATGAAATGCATAGGAATAAAATGAAAAGGAATATTGAAGATAAAATCGAAACCGAATCGAATTAAAAATATTTAAAATTTTGAAACAGAAAATATAACGGCCACGTAAAATACACCATGTTTCACGTACCCTCCATTCACGAGTCCAAACCCAATTTTGCGAAAAATCATGTCGGGGTCACCACTTTAGGGTAAATGATGTGGCTCGGTGAACGGAGGTAAAAACGAAATGAAACAGTGTTGTTTACATTATGTGACCGTTATTTAATGGCCAAATAAAAATGTGAAAAATACAAATAACAAAACGGATGGCAGCGGTGTTACCTGGTGACGAGGCTTGGGCAGTAGATGGTGGCACGTCTAAACCAAACGAGGGTTGAGCACTAAATGAATTGCAATACCCTTCAATAACATCCCAGATAAACGTCTCGGGGTTGCCGCCAGCTATTCGTTATCGGGTTCTAGTTGGCGCTGCTGGCACCCCGCCCGTGTTCAACATCTGGGATTATATTTCTGGGTATTTTGTAGACCGTTATTCCACGATGTAAAATTCGACATGCCTCAAGGTCGCTACATAACCATTACATTTTTGGTATTCTAATTCGAGTTATTTTCTTTACGTTTCAATGTTCTCTTGTGAACAAGGAATATTTTTATATGAAGTTTTGTATCAAGATTCATCCCAAGGTACTTTGTTACTGTATTGGATAATAGTATTATACATATTTATTAGTAATAATAGTTAGTTGACTATAATAATTTATTCTTCGGTTTAACAATCCAAAAAATACATCCGTTGTTGATGAAAACTCTGATTTAGTACATTGGAAGTGTCTACACTAAAAGGGTAACTGTTGTCATACATTTATTTAAAATTTTGTATTTAAAAAATAATACGTCGAAATGTCCTAGTTATATACAATTAACTGGATTCAGCTATATTAATGTAGATTTGTTTTGTTGGTAATTTAATTTTTGTATGTTTCACAAAATTATATTATTATGTTTGTATTGTTTGGGTTCAAAGTAGTCAGTTGGTAGTAGTTAAAATAATATTGTAAATAGATAAATAGGTTTAGGTAGGTATTAAGCTAAATTATGTGTATATAATATTGGCGTAAGCGGTGGAGAGGATTCCTTTAAGACGTTGTTAGTTTATTCTTTTGATCTGTACATTTTAGCGGGCTATTTATTGATATATAGAAACATGAATGAGATATGAATTAACTATAAAACGAAAACGTGAATATAAGTATTGATGCTGATGATGATGTCTGTAAAAAGAGTGAGACTCTACTCGCGGACCAATAGATCTTCTTGTGAATCTATACAGGTGTGAAAAGGGATTTAAATAAATGCGGCAGATTCAGATAAAAACTCAAATTTTCCTATTATTGATATTCCCAACGGATAGATAAATCAAAATCGAAACCGAGCAGGAATATTGCCTTGAATTAAAGGTTGTATGTATTTTGATGTACGGTTTCTATTGGTTAAAATCAAAAGTGTTAATGTAACAGGTCAATTGAAAAGTCCCCGGTCTACCATAGTAAAAGACATTTTTTTGGTAAAATTAGTTTTTTTTATCCAACATAATTCCCTTCAAGAGTGATACACTGATTATAGCGACCCTCCAACTTTCGATACCATTTTTGTAGTACGATTTGTCCTTTGCTTCAAAATAGGCCTCAGTTTCGGCGATCATCTCTTCGTTCGACGAACATTTCTTCCCAGCGAACATTCTTTTGAGTTCTGAGAACAGAAAATAGTGGCTGGGGGCCTGATCTGGAGAATACGGAGGATGAGGAAGCATTTCGAAGCCAAATTCATGGATTTTTGCCATCGTTTTCACTGACTTGTGCCCACTTTGCACAGAACTTTCTCATACCCAAATATTTGTGAATGATATGATGTATACATTCAGTTGATATCTTTAGAGTGTCTGCTATTTCATTCAATTTCAATTTATGGTCATTCAAAATTATTTTGTGGATTTTCTTAATGATTTCTTCGGTAACAACCTCTTTGAGACGTCCACTGCGTTCACCGTCTTCGGTGCTCATTTCATCACTTCTAAACTTAGCATACCAATCCTTGATGGTTGATTTTCCTGGGGCACTGTCCGGAAACTCGGCATCAAGCCAAGTTTTGCTTCAACTGTATTTTTTCCCTTCAAAAATCAATATTTTATCAACACGCGAAATTCCTTTTTATTTATCCGTTTTATTTTCACAATAACAAAAGTTGCTTCAGTCAAAATGCTGTAATCCACAAACCAATGATCCGACATCTGTCAAATTTATACACGCATCTTTTGACGATTAGGGCTAACTAAAAAACATATGAGTCTAATTCTAGTAGCGTCATTTGTTAAGTAACTGGATTCAGTGGTTTGGACATTTAGTTTTACATTTAGTATTAGCGTTGTTCTCAAAATTGAACTATCTATAAATTGAAATTGCATTATTGACATTAATTACATTTGTTTGATTTGTACAAATCTGCTTGAGGAGTTTGATAAAATACCTTTGGAAAAGTATAATAGTGCTACTCTATCCTAATACAACTGTTAAAAATTGCAATTTTAATGCCAATAACCAAAAATGTTCGAAGACAATGAATTGAAAAATTTAGTTGACAAATATATAATTCATGTTAAACATCTAAATGCGATGGGAAAGATCTCAGCGGAAGGAAAATGGATACCATGCGAATTAAGTGGAAATACTATATCAGACTTTAAAAAAAAATCGTCCTCATCGACATCTTGTTGTTCACATGATGAGATGAGCAAGGTATAGTATCACAAAAGCTCCAGTCTCTACCAAACCAACGTTTTTCTTTAAATACAGCATTGCCTTGTTGCCAGATAGCTGGAAGAAAATTATAGATATAATAAAAAATGTTTTAATTAATAGATATTATAGCATTTTTATCAAAAAATACCATTTTAAAATAAAAAAATTGTCAGAGTACAAGCAAACATCTAATATTATAATAAAAAATCGCTAATATATATACTCTAATTGAAAGGAACAACCACTGGGGAACGATGTCGACAATAAATTGAACTACTGACTAACACGGAATTTTATTACCACCGGCGCATAACCCAAAACCAGTATTTTCTAACAACTTTCTTCAGTCAATATAAAATATACTTAACCGAATAAGTTTTAATTAATTTCAATGAAGGAATCAAACACTAACTAGTCTTCGTTCATCTTACAATGAGTTGATTAATAAATTGAATGAAACATGAATAAACGTTTTGATGGATATTAACTATTTTTAAACAAAGTCCAACATGTTTGTTGTTTGTTGCAGATGTAGGTTGTGAAAGGAACAAACGAAAACATGCATATAAATTACATTTAATATATTAATATTTTGTGACAGGCTCTTAGCCATTGCCTACGGAATCAATATTTTGTTTTCATCCTCAATCAAATCTTAACTACCACTTCTTGGGAGGAAATCAACTTGAGATAAATTTGAGTTAAATAAACCACTTGAATTTTAATTTCGTCAATATTACAAAGATTGCTGATAGTGTTATCAGTTATTAATACTATTAACTTGTCAATGAGTTTATTATCTTTAAGTAAGGGTTATACATATAGATATATAATTTCAGATGTTTCGAACTATGAGCAGTCAATAATCCAAAATGAAGCCAATAACTAGTATTCTCATCGCGTTTGCTTTAACATGTGTCTTTGACCATGTTATTGCTTTAGAAGGTGGTCAACCAGCTGCCCCAGGAGAATTTCCTTATATGGTATCAATCAGAGATAGTAGGAATGTTCACATTTGCGGAGGAACCATTATTGGTGACACTTGGGTTTTAACTGCGAATCCATGTTATTCTAGAAGCTGGTTTGGCTATGTTAGGTAAAGTAATATATGTTTTCTTTTAATAAAATCACTTGTTAGATTATAATTCCTTTAAACATTTAAAAAAAATTTATCTCATTAAGTAATCTTTAAGATTATCATTAAATTATAACTCATTATTTCTCTTATAGATAATGCGTTATCGTTAAGAGTTTAGATTATAATACCAAAACATTATAATTTCGTTATGGAAATTTTTATATACTTTTTTGAGTTTTGGAATAAAATTCAAACAGTTTATTTACGGTCCCAAATAATAACTCTGGTTTCTTGATGTGTAACAGGTCAATTGAAAAGTCCTCGGCCTATCATATTAAAACACATTTTTTTGGCAAAATTAGCTTTTATATTCAACATAATTCCCATCAAGGGTGATACACTGATTATAATCACCCTCCAACTTTTAGATACCATTTTTGTAGTAGGATTCGACCTTTGCTTTAAAATAGGCCTCAGTTTCGGCCATCACCTTTTCATTCGACGACAATTTCTTCCCAGCGAGCATTTTTTTGAGATCTGAGAACAGGAAATAGTCGCTGGGGAAATCTGGAGAATACGATCGATGAGGAAGCAATTCGAAGCCCAATACATGGATTTTTGCCATCGTTTTTACTGACTTGTAACATGGTGCATTATCTTGGTGAAACAGCACTTTCTTTTTCTTCAAATGCGGCTGCTTTTCGGCGATTTCGTCCTCGGTCTGTAATAATACTATGTAATAGTCGTTGTTGATAGTCCTTCCTTTTTCAAGGTAGTCAATGAAAATTATTCCATGCGAATTCCAAATTACAGACGCCATAACCTTGCCAGCTAAATATTGCGTTTTCCCACGCTTTGGAGCGGGTTCATCGTGTGCAGTCCACTCGAATGAATGTCGATTGGACTTCGGAGTGAAATGATGGAGTCATGTTTCATCCATTGTTACATATCGACGCAAAATCTCGGGTTTACAACGCTTGATCATCTTCAAACACTGCTCCAAATCATCAACTCGTGGTCGTTTTTGGTCAAAAGTGAGCTCGAGCGGCAACCACTTTGCACAGAGCTTTCTCATACCCAAATATTCGTGAATGATATGATGTACACGTTCTGTTGATATCATGATTCAATTTACGGTCATTTAAAATCATTTTGTGATTTTTTTAAATGTCTTCGTTAGTAACAACCTCTTTTGGGTGTCCGCACCGTCTTCGGTGCACATTTCACGTCGTCGTCTACTAAACTTAGCGTACAATCCTTGATGGTTGGTTTTCCTGGGGCAGTGTCCGAAAACTCGGCATCAAACCAAGTTTTTGCTTCAACTTTATTTTTTCCCTCCAAAAAGCAATATTTTATCAAAACGCAAAATTCCTTTTTATCCATTTTTCAACAATAACAAAAGTTGGTTCACTCAAAATATTATAATTCACAATCTAATGATCCGACAGCTGTCATTTATACACACGTCTTTTGAAGGTTAGGGCTAACTAAAAAACAAATGGATTTAATTCTAGTTATAACTTCAAAAACGCATAACATTGAAATCCTACTTTAATCGCATTATTACCGTGCTATATTGGAAAACAATACCTTAGTTTAGGCATAGATATGTTAACTTGCTTTAATATTTCAGATATGGATCTAATCTTTTAGACGATGAAGGTCAGCTACCCGCCAATATCAGTCTTAACGTTATTAAAGTCAGCAATGTCTTGTACAATCCATGGGCTGCTGATAAAGCACCATACACCCATGATTGTGTATTAATTCAACTCAGCGAACCAATTCCTTTCAGCGATACTGTGTATCCAATCGAATTGCCATATTTGGACCAAGAATGGCCAGACAATAAAAATGCATTGATATTAGGTTGGGGTCAACCAAATGCCTGGGCGAGTCAAACAGAATTACAAAAGGCTGAAGTACCATTGTTTTCAGATGAATATTGTTATGAATACAGTTATAATGGATGGCAAATACCAGATATAGTGGTAAGTAAAATTAATTTTTTTATCTATGATCTCGTAAATATTATAAATAAAAAAGATAAGCATAGTTTAATAACAGTCAAGCCATTATAATCTCCGAACGATTAATAGTTAATTAAGATATACGTAAAAAGTTTATGATATTTTGACATGATATCGAATTTAAACATTTATTTCATCAAAAAATAAATAAACAAATTTTAAGAGGAATATATTGCACATTTTAAAATTTATTTTTATCTTTTGTAGGTCATGAAATGCGGCGGTGTGGTAAATACGACGTATCACTGTTACAATGACTACGGTGGACCAGTAGTGGTCGACAATATCCAATTTGGCATTCTTTCATATGTTTTCGGATATATTAATGATGGCAGAGAATGTGGGCAATATCTAAATATTTATTCTCCAGTTTCGTACTTTAGAACCTGGATTAAAGAGACTACCGGTATCTAAACACAAAGTGTGATATTTTATTATAAATAATTGTTGACAAATAATAAAATGTATAGAAGCTGTTCATCGTGTTTTTCTTCTCGATTATGAAGGAAAAAAAACTGGGAAAGTTAAAAATACTTTATTTACACTGAAACCTAAAATAAGGTAATAACTACTTTCACACTGTCAAAGTGGCACTAACTGTGCGCTCCTTTGATCGTTTATTTAAATATTCTGTGATAAGTTTTGTAAAGTTCTGTTTAAAGATTGTGGTTATGTGAAGATTGTGCCTAATTAGACAGGTACATCGCATATTTCCCCTATTGCTCCTCCCTTGAGTACTTCTTAATAAATAGGTAATGTTCTTCTCGCCACCTGATTAGTGGCTATTTCTAGGGAGGCAAAGACCTATCCAATGATCATTATAAGGTCAATACACTTTATTTTTTTTATTTACGCCATTGGATGTCTTTAAGGGTTAAAATAAGTAAATACTTGCGTAAATTGAATATTAAAACTCTCGCAAACTAAGTTCTCTTTTAGTTAACATTTTTCAAATACGATTTATTTATGCAATTATTGCAATTTTATATGTTTTCATTTATAAGTTTGTAATAATAATATACTTATGATGTTACTTCAATATTGAAATAACCATATTACATTACTATATTATTAGAGATTACCATATTTAACATAAACTTTATTTTATTTCTTTCGTTTTTATTAATATTTTCTATACCTCAGTGAAAAGCTTTTTATATTATTTATATTATCTAGTATTCTTCTTCATTACTAATAAATTTTATCAACTTATCAAAGTATCTACTGACACAAATTTGATTTTATTTTAAGTTATTTTTTAACTTTTAATTCCATTAATTATCCTAAAATGTTGATGACTGCATTCTCAATGTGACTAATTGTTTTTCAAAGAGAAGAGAAAAGTTATCCAAACCTATTTCTGTGCAAAATACCGACATGTAAACAATAAAAACGTCAAATATAACCAAAATAAGCTGAAATGTTATTCATTTTATTTAAGCGCGCCTAGCCAATCATATAGTACATTTTGTTCACTTCTCTGTAGTCTAAATCATTGTAATCTATGCCCCTAAATTTGTTCCTCAATGGTCTACTGATTATTGCATCTTAAACGAATTACTTCATTTGTAACATGATCTTGGACAAAAACATATTGTTGAATTTCCTTTTTGAAACATCGCATTTGAAAGACCTCTAGGTTGCAAACAAATTTGACTAAAACTAACTAAAAGTTCTAACTAAAACAGTGGTCGAGATTCACAACAGCAGGTAATCTATCAGTTGCCAATACTTGGTTTTGAAACTTTCTAAGTGTCAAAACAAGGTTCTTCGATTGATTACCAATGCCTGTCGCTACGTAACCAACGAAGAACTGGATGATCACTTGGAAATCCAATGGATTTGCAAAGTTATCCAAGATTTCGCCTTGAAACACGAAAGAAGACACGAAAGCAGGATTTCAGGAGATTGAAGCGAACAAAACCATACGAACTTATATAAAGTGTATAACTTTATTATAAACTATAGCTATAAGTTATTATAATTTTGTAATTGAGGAATACATATTGATGCATTTTTTCGCACTCGTCTTGCTTGTGAATTAATCCAAGTACATAGGAAAAGTGGTAATAAATTAATTGTAAATTAAGATTTTACTAGTCAGTTCCAACCTTCGTAGGGTGAAGACGTATTTTCAATACGGTCCAAGCTATAAAAAGATACCTTTCTTTAAAAAAACCCAGTATTTTATTAGGGTTATTTAATTGAGTGTTAAAAACGCATAACAGATGCGGCTATCCGTCTCTCAGTGGACCTAAAGTGTAGTGAATACGTGTTTACGTGACCAGACAAAAGGACTGCATCTCATTTTTATTAGTGTTTAAAATAATTTCATCTTATTTTACAACAGTCCTTTTGAAATTCATTTATAGTATTTATAGTAAAAAACTAGTGCTAAAATAACGTAAGTGAAAAATGAAGTGCGTGAAATAAACAATGTATTTATTTTATTTTTTTTATCCTCTGGAAGTAAATTAAATAAAATATTAAAAATTAAAAAATGGCAAACAATAGCGATTCAACCAAATCACCTGCACACTTTGATATAAGATTAGAACAAACAGCAATAACGCAAACTCCACCATCAGAATGGACTACAGTCGTTAACAAAAAACGATTGAGAAGTCCAGAAGAAGAAATCGCGAGGAAACAAACAAGAATCAGTGACTATTGGTTGCAGAAACCGATAGAGACAAAAAACAGTTTTAGCAACCTGTCGGAAGAAATTGAAGAGAACATACAACCAAGCCCTGAAAAAGTTGTTCCCAAACCACCACCAATAACAGTCTATAAGGTAGGAATAATAAAAAACATCCATGATTTATTAAAAACCATTACTACGAACTACACAATTAAAACAGTGAGCTATGAAACAATTAAAATCCAATTGTTCGAAGCGGATCACTTTAAAGTTCTTATAAAAGAATTAGATGAAAGAAACACCCAATACCATACATTCAGGCCAAAATCCGAGAGAACATTTAAATTCGTATTAAAAGGATTACATCACGGGACGGACTTTAACACCATCAAGGTAGCACTAGCTGAAAAAGGCCACGAGGTCGTAAATATTCACAATATACGACATCACACGACAAAAAAACCTCTGCCTATGTTTTATATAGACATAAAACCTAATGGAAACAATAAGGCGGTGTATGAAATCACCAAATTGGAAAATAATATTATTAAATGCGAACCACCACATATAAAAAGAATTATACCACAATGCACAAGGTGTCAAGCGCACGGGCACACAAAGACTTACTGTCGCAAATCATATAGATGCGTAAAATGTGCAGGAGAACATAAGACAGGAGATTGTACTCGTAAAGTTCGCGATGAAAAAGTGAAATGTGTCAACTGTAACGGAAATCATCCAGCGAACTACAAGGGTTGCGCAGTTCACAAGCAACTACAGCAGAAACTCTATCCTGCCTTAAGGGAAAAAAGGCATCAACAAAAACAATCCACTACTACCAATCTACCACTACCCACCAGAACAAGTCAACCAGACATAACTTATGCCCAAATAGTTGAAAATGGTTCAGCACAAAAACGAGAGACAATATCTCAACCTACTGAAACTAGCAACATCTCAAGATTAGAAAATATGATGGCCAAACTAATGGATCAAATGAGTACGATGCTTGGTCTACTCACAACCGTCGTAAGCAAACTTGCCTAATGCCTGAAACCAATAGCTACAAAATCGCCGTCTGGAATGCCAATGGGCTCCAACAACACGCCAGGGAACTAAAAATGTTCGTAATTGAACAAAATATTGACGTTATGATGGTTTCCGAAACACACTTTACGGACAAAAATTATTTGAAAGTTCCTAAATATAAGCTTTATCATACAAATCACCCTGATGATAAAGCACATGGAGGTACAGCCATAATAATTCGAGATGATATAAAGCATTTCGAAAAAGAAAAATTCCGCAAAGACTACCTGCAAGCCACCAGTATAACCATAGAGGAAGCCCATGGACCATTAACAATTTCTGCGATTTATTGCCCACCCAAACATAACAACAAGGCAGAACAATTTCAAGAATTCTTCCGTACGCTAGGTAATAGATTTATAGCAGGAGGAGATTATAATGCAAAACATTTAATGTGGGGTTCAAGAATAATAACCTCAAAAGGTAGAGAACTGCTCAAAGCCATAAGGATAGATAACTTACAACATATCTCTACTGGTGAACCAACATATTGGCCTTCAGACAGAAATAAAAAACCAGATACAATAGATTTCTGTATTACAAAAAATATTGATCCAAAAAAGTGTCAGGCAGAATCATGTTTCGACCTGTCTTCTGATCATTCACCAATAATAGTAACAATTTCTTCAAAAATTACCATCAAAGATAAATCCCCTTCTCTGTGCAATAATAGAACTAACTGGCCCTCATTTAGAGAAAACTTAGACCAAAATATCTCTCTAAACTTACCGTTACAAACTGAAATGGATATAGAAATAGCAGCAATAAATCTTACAAAAAATATACAGGAGGCAGCATATTCCGCGACTCCCAACATTGAAACATTTCCAAGAAAAAATACACATATATCATGTACAATACAGAAAAAGATAGCAGAAAAAAGAAAGTTACGACGAAATTGGCAACAGCAAAGGACTGAAGAGAATAAAAGAAAATTTAATAGGGCCATAAAAGAGCTGAGAGATCTAATCCAAATCGAACAGAACCAAGGCATTCAAGAATACCTAGAAAACTTGACATCAACTGAGGCTACAGACTATTCGTTGTGGAAAGCAACAAAAAAGCTTAGGAGATCCCAGCAGCATAACCCACCTATTAAAACAAGCGAAAATAATTGGGCGAGAAGCAATAAAGAGAAGGCCGACATTTTCTCAAAACACTTAAAAAATGTTTTTAAACCTTTCCAGTCTCAGCTACATAAAGATGACGAAAATAAAATTACTAGCTTTCTAGATTCGCCATTTCAAATGGATTTACCGCACGAGAAATTAACGGTCAAAAAAGTTAAACATACAATAATGAGAGAGATTAATATTAAAAAAGCTCCTGGTTATGACTTAATTACTGGCAAAATTTTAAAAGAACTATCAGAAAAGGCTATAAAACTATTAACATATATATTTAATGCTATGCTACGAATTAATTACTTCCCTAGTATCTGGAAAGTAGCTAAAATATTAATGATACTTAAACCAGGAAAAATACCAGAAGATGTGACCTCCTACCGACCTATAAGTTTATTACCAATAATCTCGAAAGTTTTCGAGAAGTTATACATAAAAAAACTAAACTATATAATAGAAAAAAGAAAAATTATTCCAGAACATCAGTTTGGCTTTCGCAATAAGCATGGGACTATAGAACAAGTGCATAGACTTGTAAACCAAATAAACGCTGACCTAAATGCCAAAAGATATTGTTCGGCTGCTTTCCTAGACATATCTCAGGCTTTTGACAAAGTATGGCATACGGGCTTGCAGGTTAAACTAAAGAAACTTCTCCCTCATCCGGACTATCAGCTACTAAAATCGTATCTCACTGACAGACATTTTATTGTAAATCAAGGCGATGAACATACCGAATTAAATCCCATATATTCAGGAGTTCCGCAAGGTAGTGTACTGGGTCCAGTACTGTATCTTCTGTATACGGCTGATCTGCCCACCACAAAAATAACTACTGTGGCAACATATGCAGACGATACAGCAATCTTAGCATCCCATGAAGATCCAGTCACAGCATCAATAAACCTACAAACCCACCTGGAGCAAATACAATTATGGTTGAAGACATGGCGCATTAAAGCCAATGAATCAAAATCCACGCATATAACGTTTACCCTGCGTAGAAGAACATGTCCACCAGTAAATATCAATCATCGCCAACTCCCCCAAGCAGACCATGTTAAATATCTTGGTATGCATTTAGATCGACGCCTAACCTGGAAGAAGCACATACTCTCTAAACGGAAACAACTAGGACTAAAATTATATCAAATGTATTGGCTCATTGGGCGCAAATCCAAGTTATCATTAGATAACAAGGTATTGCTGTATGAGTCTATACTCAAGCCCATTTGGACATATGGAATTCAACTATGGGGTACCGCTAGCAAATCCAATATATCCATCATTCAACGGTTCCAAAATAAGGTGTTGCGTGCCATTGTTGATGCTCCGTACTATATTTCAAATAAAGTGATACAACGCGATATTCCTCTAGAACCTATAACGAGTGTAATCCAACGTGTTTGTGTGAAGTACTTCGAAAGAGTGTCAGTGCATCCCAATGTACTCGCTAATCAGCTAAATATGCGACGTGATAGTGAAGTGCGTAGACTAAAACGTTTAACACCATCTGATCTGATTACTGGACATATGTAGAGTTTAGAATAAGCATTAGAATAAGACTAATTAATTAAGATAATATTTTATACAGAAGATTGCTTAATGAAGTGATTTTCTACATGCCATGTATATATAATATAAACAGAAGAAATACTTATTGCCAATAGGGCAGATTGTGGACTCACGAAGAGTAATAATAAAAAAAAAAAAAAAGATTTTACTAAGCGTATCTAATAAAGATGTTATAAAAAAAATTAAAGAATTAAGAATGCTAAAAGCCTCAACATTCTCATCAGCGAGTATAGCACTATCATCAACGAACATTAGTTAAGCAGTTTGTATTATATTAAATACCAAGCAGGTTTTCAAAAACTATTCAGATAATCGTAGTCGCTATTATGTTAAAAAATAGTGGAGATACCACATCTCCTAGACGAACACCGACTCCACTTTCAAATTAATTTGACTAATCTTCCCGCATTCGGACATAGTTAATGAAGCTACCGAAAGATGTGTAAAGAATATAATTTTTAGGGAAACATGTTCAACTTTCAAAGCTGGTCGACAAACAATAAAATCTATCAATCAATAAAGTCTTATCTACACAAACGCGATTCAGTCTAAAACCTGCTTGCTCTTCTCGGCTTGTCTCTTCGCGATTTCTTAATTGTGTGACTATATTACCTCATTTGAATGAATTTCAAAAACACTCTCCTGTCAGCTAATAGGATACTTATACCTGGATGTCATCCTATAATCCATTCTCCATTAATTCGCCTTGAAAATTGAATTCTGACTCATATAAAATGAACAAATAAACAATGAAACAGACAAACCAATCCCAAAGGTATAGAACCATAAGTGCTCGGTTATCGCACCTAACCAAAGCAAGTGAATACAATCATTTTATATTCCGTTATACCGTATCGATGATTATAGTCACAGAATAGACTGTCTTAGAATTTTTCTTTCTTATTCCAGATTGACCAGCGAGAACTAAATGGTTTATTGCTGATGTCGTTTCAGGGTCGGAATAGAGAAATTTTGCGGCCGACAAAGACCCTGGGATACGACTGGGAATGTCGTAGATGGTTTAGCTACTGGGATTTGTGAATGGGTAGGAATTTGATCAAGTTGTTTTCGGGTTCTATTGCGCCAAGGAAGAACCTTAAACTCAGTATTCTCGTGAAACTTTTCACGAACGGGATGCCTGATTTGAGGTGACTGTTCACGTTCCTCACAAACTATAGGCCATTGGGTAACGCGCGGACTGGAACACTTGGAATAGTGCAAGTTGTTAGAGACGTACCAGTACCACACCTGTGCTCCGTAGAGGCAGACTGGACGGACTAGCATCTTAAACAGAGTCGCTTTCTGGAGGATTTGGAGTTTACTTTTTTGCAGAGGAGTGGAAATAGTAGGCTGTACACGCCATTGCCTTTGCAAATAGCGTACTTTATTTGAGCTGACCATTGAAACCTGCGGTCGAACTGGAGACCGAGGTGTGATACCTTCTGGAGCCAGGGGATAGGGTATTTTTCGATTTGGAGGCGATAAGCGCGAAACTCCCTAGCCTGAGTTTTTTTCGGGTTAATCTGCAAATAGCCAATTTTTGTTCGTCTAAAGTACCTGAGACCGCGCCGAGTGAGTTTGTTTACTACAGGGGGAAATAGAATATAGGGTAAAATAAGTGGCAAAATATTTTACTTAAATTGTATAAAACATTTCCAAATTCATCAAAAAAAGATATTTAACCTTACAACTGATACATTCTACATTGGTATATTCTACATTGTTATTACTTTAAATATTATAAAGTAATAAACTATACATTAAAAAACTATTTGTCCAAAATATACTTAAAAATACAATATTTAATTTTACTGTGTATAGTAAACACATGATACAATATTGATAACAAAACCTCCTTTTTATATATTTTCTATAGATGCTACATTTATAGTCATGCAAAATGTCTAGAGATAGCTTTGCACACAAACGAATTAAGATAACATTTTGATAATATAACATAATAGCAGAAACAAAAATATATATGACAATAACTTGCCTGGAATATATATACACTTAATTTTTAGTCTTTAGTTAGGTATTATACTATCTTCTTGTCGTCATTATGAAGTTGAAAACACAGATTCATCTATTTCAAAAGCATCTGCGGGGAAACATGTGTTATAATTTTCAATTTTCAAACCTTCAAATAGATTCTAATTTGGACTGAGCAACTGCTAATTCCAGTTTTTAACGTATATCCATATTTTGCTTTTGGATATGTTAAAGGAAATAAAATCCGTGAATATACACATATTCTGTATTTCAATTCAATTATCGATGTGAATTTTAATGAAAGACTTACTAATAAAATTACAATTAGGAATTAGAATACCCTGTTTATTTAAGGCTGTGGAATTTCTACGTAAACACAGTTAAAGCTTTATCATTTTAAAACATTTTAATGCCTTTGTTCTGTGAACATAATGGCATGATACTGCTTGCTATAGACGAGATTACGATGAAGATAAAATGCTTGCTGCAGATTATGAAGTTTAGACTTGAGATATAAGGTAGTGGCAATTTTTTTTTAAATATTTTAAAGTCTCCTTTGTACCAATGAGGGTTTATCTGAATTGAACCTACAGTTTAACGTGGGCTCCGACCTACTGGCTAGTCACCAAGTCACCTGGCTAGAGACCATCGCAGAAGACATACATGACCCAGCCTAGTTACTGGCGTCACTGGGATGGTTATTCCTTGCCAGATTTTCCACTGTTGCCTATAAAGACATTTACAACTACAATCACAAACATAAAGAACTTCCATGCCTAAGCAGGACTCGAACTTGCGATCGCAACATTAGGAGGACCATCCTGTCGCCTTGATCAATGCGCCAATGAAGCCGACAATTATTATATTTACATAAAGCTCCATTTTTATGGGGATGAAAACGATCATGTAAGAAATACATTACTGTACGATTTGATTTGACTGATCTGAAAAATTGATTATATTTTGATTTAAACGAAAACATATAATATCACAACTTCCAAAAAACATCTAAATGATTATCCAAGATTGTAGCTAGCCCGTAATCTTCTTAAGAATGTTTTGAGTAACTTTAGCAGATTAGCCTTCCAATTCCTGTTAATAGTTAAGAATAAATTCCAAAAAAAAAACGAATCCGACCACTATTGGATCGATTATCATATAATTTATCCATTTTGTCACCCAAAAGCCGATGCTTTCTACAATTGGCAATATGATAATACCATATCGAAATAATAATGTTGGTTTGACAACGATCATATTTATAGGTCCATTTTCAAACTTTTTATAGACTACAAGCTCATCAAGCCATTCTGCATCGATCTGAAAAAATGATAATCTAAAGGAGCTATGTCTGGTGAGTAAGCTAAGTGTGATAGGACTTCCATATGACTTGTAATAGTATCCTTCACAGGTTTGGCTTTGTATATTGCGCTTCGATGTACACGCACACGCATATACCACAGAAAAATCTTCTTTTTTTAAAAACAGTTAATTAAATTTCCCTCCATTTCCATTTTGGAGTCGAGGTATGTAGTCATGGTGTATGACTGTATGTATGTATCATGTATGTATTGACTGACTGATCATAACAGGGTATCATCTACAGAGATAAAATAACATACAAAATATATTTAATCCCATTTCGTAAGTTACTCTTGAATATGTGTTTCACTGTTAGCCAATAAAGCTAGCTATATCTTTAAATTTTTTAAATTAAAGTTAATTTAATTATAAAAGTTACATGTTTTTTTTGTGGACTATTAAATAGTTCATAGTTATTTTAGTGCCAGTTCTCCATTTTATTGAATAACCTATTATTTACTATTGGGGCTACAATTGAGATTGATTTGGTGTATTGTATCCAAGGGAGAGAAATAAAGAATTTAAGTTTTATTTTTTGTTTACAGTAGTACAAAAAAGCATTAGCTTCAAGCCAAATAATTAAAAGAGATGAAATTGATAAAACGTCATTCAACATTATCAAGGGCATCGGATTCTCATATATACAGGAAATTAATCTTGAATTTTATAATATATCAGATATTTCAAATAATTCAATTAAGGTAAAAATACTGATAAGACATGATCATCTCAAGTATTAATTTGTAAGTGACTTTGTTATCGTAATATATAGTCCGAGATCCCATGACCGCTAGACTCATTTTAAAGGGTCAGGGCAAAAACATGTTAGAAAAACAATCCCACCATATTCTTAACATCGTTTTTCTTAGCGTCAATGCGGGTTTTGAACTGTTCGTTAAGTTTTTTCGGACTTCGATTACGGCCTTTTTCGTCCATTACTATCACATGTGATCATTACTAATAGCTTTCATATTTGTGACATCTTATCTGTTAAAACCACAGCGGCTGACTTCTCATAACAGTTAGTTTTTCAGAACAGATTTTACTTATAATAGTGTAATTCCAAATAAAAAATCACCTTTTATTACATAACGTATGTTTGACGATCATGGGATATTGGACTATTACTTCTGGCAACTTTTAGTATAAAATCGTAGGTGCTTATTTCTAGTAGCAGTCAAACAACAAATATGAAGGCATTCACTATCGTTACCATTGTACTTGTTGCAACAGGATTGCAACAGCATACTGCTGCGCTTGAAGGTGGAGAACCAGCTGCTCCAGGAGAATTTCCTTATATGGTATCTATAAGGGATACTCGGAATGTACATATTTGTGGAGGGACCATTATTGGCGATAGTTGGATTTTGACATCGAATCCATGTTATTCCAGAAGCTGGTTTGGTTACGTCAGGTAATATAAAAGAATCAAATATTTAGGTTATGATATATCATTTGTGCGGAACCCATGAGTAGTACATTACGCTTAGGAACAGTGTTTGGGCACCGTTAATTTTGATTTATGCAAATTGAGTAAACAAAATTTGTTCATATTACTCATATAGTGTTCTTGATAAATATATTATTTAGATTTACTTCTTGTTCCTTCGTTACAGTGTTTCCTTGTCAAATCTTTCAAATATCATGGTATTTTTCGTTAGTTTCTCCTGCGAACCTATGTTCTTTCTACCTATGTACATTTTTCTTGATAAAATTAGATTTAATCACTGCATTATCAGTTAGTATTCATTCCCTCCACATACATTTTAACCAATTGAATTGTGAACTAGTATTATATTCGAAATTAACAGCTTAGTTATTGATTTGATGATCTGAAAAGTATTTGATAAATATATATATATATATATATATATATATATATATATATAATTCGCAAAGATTAAATTAGTTTTAAAACATGTATTTAGTTCTCTGAAGATTGATTCGATTTAATCTATGGTTGGGGAAATATCGATGCTAGGACTTCTGCTTATATTTTTTCAAAATGTACAACTATGCGAGTACTTCTGTCAATGCCTGCAACCCTATTTTCTTGAGTATTCGCTAATAAACTTATGCTTTTGTGCTTTTTCTCCTGCCATAGATTTTCTGTACCGCTAATTATAAAATTGATCTTTTTCTTGATATAGTCTTCCCCAGACATTTAGTACAACAGAACGCTAAAGAAAGAAATGTTGAAAATTGAGACATTATTTATTATTGGAACATCTGGAATTTTTCTCGGAGTAAGACGTGTTCTTATTCTTCGATCTTAAAGTGGCTGAATAGTATTAAATGGAATATTATCAAATTATTGTACTAAAAAATCCACCAATTGCTTCAGTGATGTTGGAGATCGATATCTATTCCTCGCTTTCTGCTCTAAAAGACGAAACGAGGAAGGATTTTCTCAAGCTGATGCTCCTGAAGCCAAGACTGAACCTTTTTGGTTATGTGTTCGAGGAGCATTATCAATTTGTAATATGGCAGTGCCATATCGAAACCTCCCCCATGCTTGACTGTAAGAAACACGCTAATCGGGACATAAGGCTCTTCGATACGTTATTTCATTCGTAGCCCTTCGACGACTCTTAATATCCCCACTCCCACTGTATTATTTTTGTCGAGACGATATTACTTAAGTGAGTGTAGAATTCTACTATCACTTTTGCTGTGGTAGTTTTATGTTATCGTTTACAATCCTTCTTAATGCTCGCAGGACTTGGTCAGCTAACTTTGGATTTCGCTCATTATTCCTCTTCGTCAATGATGTTTTACCATGTTTTGTATATGCTATCAGTACGGTGAATACTGTCACTTGTGAAACGTTAACAAATCAAAATAAATAGTAAATCTTAAATTAGTCGAAACAATTGAAATTTAGGTTTAAAGATCTTCAACCACACTTAAAACACATCAAACAAAAAAAAGCATATTTCGATTTTGTTGTAACTAAACCTCAAGTAAAATAAATATCTGTATATATCGTATCTGTATACCTATATCTAGTACATATCTTATGTATATATCTAGTACATATCTTATGTATCTAGAAGTACAAATAAATGAAAACTAACTTATGAATAAGTTCACGTGTTGTTTTTCTGATATCAATCTCAAAGTAACATGGGAAATTGTATTGACTATATGATGCAAAATACTTTATATAGTAACAGTCTACTCAATTGTCAAATTAAATTTTGGACTTTTTGGACAAAAAATAATTGTTTATATAGTATAAACTTCTTTCATATTTATTATATTTAGTAAACATAATTGTAGTTGTAGTTTAAGTTATGAATAAATATAAATAAAAAATTAAACTAAAATTATTTGTGTCTTTTATGTAATTTGCAGATATGGGTCAAACCTTTTAGATGATGAAGGGCAGTTACCGGTGAACCGCAGTCTTAATGTTATTAATGTCAGCGATGTTCAGTATAATCCATGGGCTTATGATAGACCACCATACACTCATGACTGTGTACTGATTCGACTAGAAGAACCAATTCCATTCAGTGACACTGTTTATCCCATTGAATTGCCATATTTGGACCAGGAATGGCCAGACAATAGAAATGCATTAATTTTGGGTTGGGGTCAACCAAATGCCTGGGCGAGTCAAAACGAATTACAAAAGGCTGAAGTACCATTGTTTTCAGATGAATATTGCTATGAATACAGTTATGATGGATGGCAATTATCTGATGTTGTCGTAAGTAAAATATATGTTTACTATAGAATTTTATAGTATAAACGTATAATTAGAATCCTATGCTATAAAAAATCATTCTTTTATAAAAGCCGCATGATGCAGCTTAAGAGGAAGATCTTCTTAGATACCATCCGTTTTTCTTATTCCAAAACTGTTTTAATATTTTTAGATGATTTTGCAATTCTTGCATATTTAAAGCTTTACTGTCATTTCCAAGCTGTCGAAAAAATATACAAATAAAAAGTAATTGTGAAAATTATACAAATGAAACTACAAGAAAAATTTTAGGCTAGAAAAGAAGCAAGCCTAAAAGAGCAGTCAGCACTTAAATCGAATGGCGATTGTGTAGATGATATTTAGTTTATGCTTTTATTGATTCTCGTTTCACTTTCAAGTATATACAACGGCACTCGAAGTTACATTAGGTATATATTATGACTTGAGAATTAAGGAAGAAATTGCCGAAAAATTAAGTTTAAATATTTATAATATAGAAGAAACTGCCTAACATTATGGCTAATGTAATAAGGAAACCGAATCCGAAGGAACCAAAGGAGGTTTAGGGGCAAAAAAGATAAATCATTTCTCAGTTATTGCTTTCGGTATGGCTCTATATGTTTTTTAATCAGATGCTTCAAGTAGATTCTACGTTTTTCTTTCTGATATTAAATTAAATGTAAAGACATTCAATTAAAACAGGACATTCAAGTACATAGTACATAGTTAATAATACTTCAAAGACACTCATTATGATTTGCACATATACATGGAATAAAAAATAAACGAATTTCTTAGACGTCTGTAGCGAAATCGACTTTTTGAACAGAAGAAGCAACTAGTAGCTCGTAACATTGATCTTTTCTGTAACTCTAAAAATCTATGAAAGTTATATCTAATTTTTGATTGATTGATTTAGTTTATTTATAGGTAATGAAATGTGGAGGAGTTGTTAACACGACATATCACTGTTACAACGATTATGGCGGACCAGTAATTGTTGATAATATTCAATACGGTCTACTGTCATATGTTTTCGGATATATTAATGACGGCAGAGAGTGTGGTGAATTTTTAAGCATCTACTCTCCAGTCTCGTACTTTAGAAGTTGGATTCAAGAAACCACCGGCATCTAATAAATAATGAATATATAATGTTAATTATTTAATTATGTCAACTAGCATTGTTAAATGATCAATTATTTTAATAAAGCAATCATAAATTATTATATATTGTTTTTGTCTAAATTTAACAATAATTTAGTGACACAGCAACCAAATATTTCAGTATTTAACTGATATGATATCTCATATCTGTTCTGATCGATTAATCTTAAATGTTATGGTATCTGTTAATGCCATCAATATATTTACCAGATTTAAATTAATTTAATTTCTTTTTTAAATTGTGTAATGTTTAAGCTATCAGTAAATAATAGATATTCGAGCAAGAGATTCTTATCAAAACGCACAAAATGTGTGTCTTCAGTTGATAGTTGTTAACAATTGTCTTAAGCACGGGCTTGGAACTATTCATGCTATATTTTACACTTTTTTTCTCCAACTGGAATGTATCTGGATTGAACCAGACTGGATCTATATTATTAAAGGGGATTCCAAACAGTCCTTGGAATTAAGGTTAGAGATCGGACATTGAGCAATTTAGAAACCATCTCAAGATATACTCGGTTTTACCCATCCTGTTAGGGGTGTTGGCCACCGAAAAAATACCGATATTTCGATATATTGATATTTAAAAAAATATCGATATATAATTTTCGATATTTTTTTACAAATTTCGATATATCGGAAGAAAAAAATACCGATTTTTTTTGCAATAAGTATAAAAAATGTTTTACAAAAAAAATATATCAATATTTTTAAGAAAAATTAAAAATAGTGAAATATTAGCCTAAAAAATATTTTTTTACTGTTTACTGGATTTCTTTCAAGGTACTTGAACCAGAGACTTTGGCAGTAGTAGAAAGGCGGGCCTGACGCCCTGACTACAGCACTGCTGGCCGATATTAAAACTGAACCAACAGCAACAGGTTCCTATGCAATTAATTATTTAATCTATACGCATTTATGTTCTCTTTTGCCTCCTTTTTATTTAATGTTGCCGCATCAACTCTGAGTTTTAGTTTATTTTGTCATTGACCTATAAGGTGGGACAAAAGCTCCGCTACCATTTTCAGAGCCACTCAGCGGAAATTCTGTCACACAACACAATGGTAAAAGCTAAACTGAGCTAAACGTTACATAATCAAGATGGCGCGCAATCAAAATGGTAGCGGGACTTTTGCCCCACCTGTTATAACAAAATTCTAATCAAAATAAAATAATGAAATAAAAATGTCATAAAGTACAATTAATTTTAACATTATAGTGCATCTAATGCATATATTATCGAAAGACTTAAACTACAGTTAATTACACAATGGTTTATAGGTTAGAGTTATTTCATTATATTTACATTGAACTCTTTTCGACACCACCCATGAGTTAGAGTTTTACGCGCGGTTTTTTATGTAGTGGTATCCCCTGGATACCTATTCCACCTAATTAACAAATTAATATCCAAGTAATGTATTTTATTTTCATTAAAGAGCATATTTACCTTTTTACGTTTAGCTTTTGTTTCCACCTTTTTACGTTTAGCTTTTGTTTCCTTTGATATTGTATTTCCTTGTCAATTTTGATATCACTGTATTTCTTTATTTCTTCTGTTACTATCTGTGTACACAGTTCTTGATACAAAATTAATCACTGAACTCTCCCTAATGCATTTGACATATCTATAAAATAGTTAGTATTCATCCTCTCCCCATATATTCTAACCTCATACCAACGTATGCTCATCTAAATTCCGAACAATTGCACACATATCTATACAAATAAATCGTTCTCACTCTACAATACAACTTCCTACAGTTATCGTATATTAATTATATATTCACCTTTAATTGTTTCCACTCTTATCACCCTGTTTTCTCTAATCACACTCAGAAAATTTAATTCAAATGAATAACTAAAAGGTCAATAAAAAGTCCCCGGTCTACCATAGTAAAACATTTTTTTTGTGGCAAAATTTGTTTTTTAATTCAACATAATTCGTTTCAAGGGTGATACACTGATTATAGCGACCCTCCAAATTTTTGATGCAATTTTTGTACACAGTACAATTTGCCCTTTACTTCAAAATAGGCCTCAGTTTCGGCGATCAGCTCTTCATTCGACGAAAATTTCTTCCCATCCCTCAACAGAATTGAGATCTGAGAATAGGAAATAGTCGCTGATGGCCAGATCTGGAGAATACGGTGGATGAAGAAGCAATTTGAAGCCCAATTCATAGATTTTTGCTATCGTTTTCACTGACTTGTGACACGGTGCATAGTCTTGGTAAAGCAGCACTTTCTTTTTCTTCAAATGTGGCCGTTTTTCGGCGATTTCGTCCTTCAAACCGTCCAATAACGCTATGTAATAGTCGCTGTTGATGGTTATTCCTTTTTTAAGGTATTCAATGAAAATTATTCCGTGCGCATCCCAAAATACAGACGCCATAACCTTGTCAGCCGACTGTTCCGTTTTCCCACGCTTTGGAGCGGGTTCATCGTGTGCAGTCTACTCCGATGACTGTCGATTGGACTTCGGAGTGAAATGATGGAGCCATGTTTCATCCATTGTCACATATCGATGCAAAAACTTTGGTTTATTACGCTTGATCATCCTCAAACACTACTCCGAAGTCGTCAACTCGTTGTTGTTTTTGGTCAAAAGTGAGCTCGCGTGGCACCTACTTTGCACTCTTTGCACAGAGCTTTCTCATACCCAAATATTCGTGAACGATATGATGTACACGTTCAGTTGATAACTTTAGTGTCTGCTATTTCATTCAATTTCAATTTACGGTCATTCAAAATCATTTTGTGGATTTTTTAAATGATTTCCTGGGGCAGTATCCGGAAAGTCGGCAGTAAGCCAAGTTTTTGCTCGAACTGTATTTTTTCCCTTCAAAAATCAATATTTTATCAGCATGCGAAATTCCTTTTTATCCATTTTTTTCACAATAATAAAAGTTGCTTCACTCAAAATGATATAATTCAGAAATTAATAATCCGACAGCTGTCAAATTTATACATGCATCTTTTAATTCTTAGGGCTAACTGAAAAACATATGGATTTAATTCTAGTAGCGCCATCTATGTGTCAGGCCGGTGACTTTTCAATTGACCTATAAGCTGTTAATTCCAATCTATCTAACATTTGTTCACAATTTCATCATCTGCCAATTTCTTCTTCAATATGTCTGATCAAGTTTATCCAAACCAAAGGTGTTATTAACCATTCCTGTTTCCAGCTCAAAGAACAATATATATTATGACTAATAAAACCTATATCAATTTTTATTCCAACGTTTAGTTTATTCCATCAACTTTTGTTGTCTTAACATTATTTTTATTATCATTTTGCTATGAGTGGCCCAATGTCCAATTCTGAAATATCCATGTCTCATATAAATATACAAAAAATATAAGTCGAAATAATAAGTCATCCTTGACCTCTTTGTGGGTTATCTTCACACCATTTAAACCCTATATTACCTAATAGTGTGCGAAAGGATGTTCTACATGCCTCAAAGACCATATCTCATAGCTCCAAACTATCTATGGATACCTTCTACACATCTGATCTTGATTCGTGACCCGCTTCGTATGATGATCGTGTCCATACTAATATTCAGTGCAGTTGCAACGCCTTAAAAATATATTCAATAAACACCGCGGTAGCTTAATATATAACAGTATGAATGCTTACTTCTCTAACGAATTTTATGGCATGAGGGAGCCTCCATTATCTCGTTCCTGACCGAAGTAACTAGAGATGCAATCTGTTCTGTCTGACTTCAGCATTTTCAATCAGAGTAATAATAAGCAGCGATTTGAAATTTATCAAAACAAGGAAATCGTTAACACAATGTTTTCCGGTTTATAACCTCTTAACACTATTGTTTTGATGAATTTTACATACGTTTGACATACGACTTTGGCAGGCTGGTTCGGTTACATGTTCGAACTTATCAATCAGCATTGTGTCTCTTTTTAACTAGAATGAAATGCAAAGGAAAATATCGTCTGATTCTAAAACGAATTTACAAATTGCGACAAGCAATACATTAAACATATTGATAACGTATGTTCACAGCAACTTTCCACCTAAAAATCTTAAAAGTTCTACGGAATTATTGTTTTGAACAGTGGCAAAAGGTTATCTATCGAGACGGCCCATATATCATTGTTTAATATTTAATACTAGATATATATATATATCAATAAATTCACTATGAAAACATCCCATTATTACACATTAATACCATTAACAGATATTTTCACATGCTTATTAAAAATATTTTAATGTAAAATATTTTTTCTCGAAATATACACGATGACTTGTACCCTCGATATGTGCCATTAATGCGATTTTATACATGATAAATCTTGTATTTAATCTGATTAGTATCTTTGGACGCTAAAAAGTAAACATCATGAAACGAATATTAATAGTCCTAAGACAGATGTTTGCCGCGAAAAATTATAACGGATATTTAAAAGTATATATGTAGGTCTACTCTGTTTTTCTTTAAATATATGTATCAACTGACATTTTAAAAACTAAAGTTTGTATATATATGGACTTTAAAAACATAAATATTTTGGATTTTCAGTGACTAACGATTAACATTTCCTTCAAACGATGGATCTAGGTCACTGATTATATTTTATCATCTCAAGACGCATTCAGTGTTACCCAGCATATTTTTGCTAAAACTCGAGAACGACAGCACCGATTTGGAGACAAGAGTAAAAAAAACTACACATACATGCCTATACAAGTTTCGATTGACTAGAACTGCACATGCGCACTTGTTCTAATCTAATCTGACATATTTCACAACTACGAGTCCTTTTCTATATACGCCTTGTTGTTTTCCAAAGTTATGGTTAGAAGTCACTTTTCGATTAATTTTGTTTTTACATTTTGTTGAGGTAATATAATTATTTCATAGGCAAAATTAGCGGCAGATAATGCGAAAATAATTGTATAAGGTATGAATTATTATTAAAATATCATTTCGTAACACTAATTTTGTACATTGTTATGCACAAAGAATATATTTTTATGTTAAATAACATGGAATTCAAGATTATAGTAAAGGTAAGAATAAAATATGGTCATGTCTGTATACGTTTTCTGCCTATTTGTTATTATACTTATATCTATTAAAATTGAATATAATTTCTCGGCAGTGGTCGTTTAAAACTTTACCACGTCTCATAAAATCTGGCATATCTGGCAAATATAATCAAAATTGATATAGCGCCTATTCCCTTTTTCATATTTCTTTAGTGCTATGACTTAATAAGGTATTAAGGTTCCTATCATCTTGTTCCTTCATATTGAAAGCAGACTAAGTCTGTAACTGTTAATATTTTATTTACCTGTTTAATACAAAAATGTATTGAAGCAATTTATAAATTATTTTTACAATATTATTGTGAAAATTGTAGAACGTTTAAATCGTATGATATACGCCAGAATGAGAAAAACATACCAAAAAGCAATATTTTAAAGAAGAGTAATATAAAATTAAAATGTATGATGTATATCAAAACTATTGCTGTGTTATGGTAAAATCGGGGAGTCAAAGAGACAGCTTAAAGCAAGATCTATTAACAATATAATAAAACAACCATGAGATACTTCATCTTCTCTAATTGTATTATTTTATTTTGTATTAATGCATTAATTTATTTTTATAATTTAATTTTTAAAGAAGAAGTAATTTAAATTTAATTTTTAAAGAAGAAGTAATTTAAAGAAGTAATTTTTTTGTCTCTATGCGTAGACACAAAAAATCTCACCTATATCGGTTACGTAGCCTTAAGCCATAATATTAATTATAAGTATCTTAACTTATATACATTCGTTTAAGTCAATGAACCCCTTCAAAACAATTAAATTTTTAATTAGTGGTACTTTACAAATAACTTTTTAAAGGATAACAAAATATATTGAATGGCTTGACACTAAAAGTTTTCATATAATATAATCACATTTACCTTCAATGTAATTTTGTCAGCGCCACATTTGGAAATATTTTAGGTTTAAACTGTGGGTAATATTTTCATGATTTCAATGCTAAGTCACACATACATCCTTAATCTAGCTAACTTGGGCTGTTTCTTCCAAAGAAACCGACGTCTCATTTTTTAATTCCGCACATACACTGGATACCTAACATTTTTGAGGCTGAAGATACATTATAATCAAATAATAGTGATTCAAATTAAGTCACAAAAATGTTGAACGTACTCTGTATTAGAGACAAACTGAAGCAAACTATAGAAACAGACAATCGCGTTATAAATATGAGCCAATCAAATGCCTTTATAGGACTATTCAAAGGAACCAATCTAAAAAGTGGTCTCAGTGCTTGCATTGGTGGGGCCGAAAAGACATTGGCCAAGAATAGAGTTGAAATATGTATTCACTGATGCAAATATGCATTGATGGCCACCGAAGTACAGCAAATGATAATAATCGTATTGGTATGTCACAATTCCATTCGAGAGTGACTGGATATGAAGTGAATAGGAATAGAACGCAACGAATTCGTGCAGTCAAACACAACAAGGAGCCAGACACAATGAAAATGAGCGATATCGTAGACTCATTACTCCTGTGATCTAGGAATCAACAGCATTCCATTACGATCTGGAAATAGATTATAATGCCAACAAATCTTTTACAATTGGTCCTAGGCAAGAGTGTAAAATCCGATAAGGAAAATGATATCAGTCACGCCAGTAACCAGGCTGGGTGAGACCGGATGTTTTCTGGGACGTTTTCAAAGTTGATCACTCGCCAGTCGGTGGGCTTAATACCGAGGACCGTGATTCGGAGCCCTCGTTAAACTGTAGGTCCAGTCCATATAAACCCTCATTAGTAAAAAAAATATTAAAATATATAAAAAATACTATTCTATATTATTTTTTGAAAATATTCTATGTGTCTATTAATCAAGGCGGATTGTAGTAAACGTTTTCATTCGGGTGCACAGACACTCTTTCACTGGCACTTTACACTCGTTATGGTTTCCAAAGGGATATTGCGCTGAATGAGCGTCCCCGATAGCATGTAGCACCACAAAACACAGAGGAATTAGAAGTGTATCTCCCATGTATTACCTGTGAACAAGTTTAGTTTCCATTTGCTACCAGAAAACGTGACTGATAATATGAATAGCGGGAAATTTAAAATACTTTATTAATAATAGAAATAATAAAGATAGTAAAAGTAAAAATGCAATAAACATTAAAAAATACGTTTTATTTAAATAATGTGAAATGTTATTTCAAAAGAGAATTCTTAGAATTTTCTATGTTTAATGACAATATATTATACTAATAATACATTAAAACGTCTTTTTAAATCTTTTTTCTTGCCAAATATTTATTGTAAGTATATAATTGTACGTCATCTATATAAACTGTATTATATTTAGATGTTAAAAATGTTTCATTTTTGCCTTTTGCTATTCTGTTCACATTTCTCATCCACCAAAACTATTATCCTTCTAATCACGTCTCATTGAGAATGCTCAATTCAGTTGATCGTTTTGAAGAATACAAACATTTACATACAGAACAGCCGTGACATCATTTACCAACAAAGTAAAAAAAGTCCTTGGCTTTGTCGAATTACATCCATCATACTGTCAGGCTTTAAAAACTTCACTGTTCAATTCAATAACATTTCCTGACATATTTGGATCAATGTTTTCCTTTTTCTAGGCCGTAGCTAAAATAGAGGCATGTTATATTTTTGAAATCAGTTACATATAATTAACATTATAAAAGACTGACAATTTAAATAACAACTGGAAATCATATCCCTTTTAAGCAATACTACTCTTCCACATTCCACCCTTTTGCTCTCATTTAAGGTCTCACAAGAGATTCCCATCAGTTTTTCATTATTCATTGCTAAAAACCATTTCTGACATAGAACAGGGTCCCTAAAAAAGCTGCGCATTCTATTGGAAACGGTACTACATCCTGTGAAGCAACACCTGAGATGTCTTCAGATTTAAACAAACCATTTTAGCTAAAAAGAACCATAAAAACACAATTAACAAAATAAGAATATTTAACACGTAAGTTTATAAGATTTTAAGTTTGCTTTGTCAGCCATGCTCCAATTCAAAAGAAAGACTTTCAACAAAAGCTTTGTCGAAGAAAATTAAACCGAAACTTTTTGTATATAAATAAAATTGTTTCTATAGGAAATATATAATTACCAAAAAAGCCCAAAATATCCAGTAAGTTCTTTTATTAGTAATTATTTCCACCAAATATAAACACACGTACTCTATGTCTTCTTATTTTATAGAATAGTCTTCTGAAAGCAGAAAGTGTCAGATTTCAGCTTTGCTAGGAAATATATATCTCAAGCCACCTAGCCGCAAATGAACAAAATAAAACACTGTTTCGCATGTGCCCATTTAAGATACCCTTCTGAAATCTCAAAATTTTGTGCGTAGCACTTTATTTTGGAACTAAGTAATATCTAATGACACTATTTATTATTTCCCGTTCCCAATCTTTCAATTTAATATCAGTGTCCCTAAGGAGTTAACGTTCTTAAGAATTTCTTAAGAGTCAGTAAGAAACAGAAACTAATAATATTTAATTAATTTATATCAAACTACAAAATAGATCAAAGATCACCACTTAGGTAATACGAGAGTAAATTAATTAATTTAAATTAATATAGAGTTAATTGTATCGCTAATTAAGCTTCTAGCAAACATATCTGGTACAATCAGATTATATGCTTGTTAAGTTACTCGTTTAGCCATGAACTAGAACTTATTTATCCATTGAAAAAGGATGATTTTTTGATTTCAAATAAATCTAAAAAAATCAAAAGTTACATTTCAAAATTGTTTACATTATATAAAACATTTTTACATGCTGCTTTTTATTAGTGTTCGGAACAATCGACTGAAATCGACTATCGACTGTTTAGTAATTGACTACTTTTTACTATCGACTGTTTTAATCGCTATTTTTGGTTCGACTGATTTTACTACTTTTTACCAGTGACTGTTTCAGTCAACTGTTTTCAGTCGCTATTTTCGGTGACTGTTTCGGGCTGATTTTGTTACTATTTACTATCGACTGTTTCAGTCATGTACTTTTAGTTATTATTTTTGGTTTTACTAGTTTCATTCGACTGATTTTTAACGTTTTGGCTCTGTCGTCCTAGCTGCGAACTTGACAAAAATGTACCCAATTTATGCTTACATAGATTTATACGTAATATATATAGTTTTATGATTTTTTTGGTGGTTTACTTGTGAATAACAATATATTGTATATTAATATAGCAGCATTTTGGAACGATATTTTTTAAGATTGTTAATGTAATATTTTCTCTCGATTTTTCTTAAAAAATATTTCCGTTCAATAACAAATAAAGCATTTACTTTATTTTAATTTTTTATTTTTATTTAAAATAGCTCTAGTATTTATTGTGCGATCATTTTTAGTTATGCCATAAATTGGTATTTTTTCTGTAATTAGGTATATGTTTAAGTTCTATTGTATTGTCTATATTTATTATAGTATATGATTTGAAAATAGCAATAAACAAATTAAAATACGATAAAACATTTGTGGGGTATTTTTCCATTTTGTAGAAAAATTTAATTCCTTTTTACAGATCCACAGAATATTCAAATATAAAAGTAATTCTACATCGTTTAAAATGAAATTATTAATTGCATATTAATAGTATTCAGTAATTTTTTTTCCTTTTCTTTTTTAAAGTTCTCCGTCTCGCTTATACTACCGTTGGAAAATATAAGCACACATAAAATTAACTGCTCTAAGCAATTATATCCGTGCTTTCCTCTTTCATAATGTATACAGGAAAGGGTTCGTAGATCTTCGTCTAACATCACGAATTGAACAAGACAGTCGAACCGTGCATTTCACTTAAATAGTAATTACTATTTTCAGTCGCTAGTTTTTTGACTCTCGACTATGACTTACATTGGAGCAATAATATTATTATTAAAAAATATAAAATATGACTTTGTAGCCTTTGAGAAACACTTTTTTAGAAAAGTATTTTTATAATTTCCTTAATTTGTTTCCGTGATACTAAAAGGTGATATTAAAAACTTATTTTTATTCACACAAATTTCTGCTCACTAAAATAAAAAAAAACATTTTTTGACAATGAAAAGCAAATATTGTATTGTAAATTAATTACATCAATTAAAGGAAAAAATGAATGTTCAATAGATAACTCTAAAACCAGTAGTGACGCAAAAATATTTTATCAAAAATTGACAATATGCCAAGAGACTTGCTACGTTGCTAGCTAAAATATTAAAATAGTCACATCTGGAAGATAAAACGATTTAAATTAACGATTTTTTAAATTTAGACATTACGAGAAAGAAAGTAGTAAAACACCTCATTAGAGAAAAATGCAATTTTTATTAGTAATAATTATTGATGCTTTTTTTGCTAATATTCATTGACTTACGATATATTTCAAAATATATCGTTATTTCAAATGTATAAGTTTTAAACGCTTTTAGTTATAGTTTTTTGTAAATCATTGCTGCTGTATATAAATTATATCTGATATAATAAGCATTATATAAAATTAATTTACAATTAAATTCGCAAAACTGTTTCTAAACCGTTTTTCTTAGTTTTAATGTAGAAAACATGTAGTCAAAAATATCTTTCCAAGAAGAAAACTGTTTAATACTAAACATAACATTATTTAAGAACAGGCTAATTTATTGGTAATTGATTCTCAAGATAGCTATATTTAGAAAAAGTATATGTATTTTTTGTTTTTTTTTTTGAAAATACTGCTGAAACTACACCTTTAAATATTTCGATATAAATTCAGCTTTCTTATGTTGTTATATTGTGCCCGCAAAACTCGAGAAAGAAAATTTGTGTGCAATTTTGCCCTCTAAAAATATACTGTTAAAATATATAATAAATATATAATCAAAACAAACGCGGCCAAAAACAAAGTTGTATACAACTTCTGTTGCTTCATACATTATTATAGTTACATTACCATGATAATTTATATCATGTTAATATTCATAAGAAAATTATAATTATGAATTCAATTTAAACATAACTCATTTTTCTAATTTTTATATATCTTATACATACAATCAGCTTGAGCTTTATATTTGTGTGGCAGATTGACCTAACTGTTGCTATATTTAGATGAAAGAGAACCATTTAAATATATATATATATATATATATATATATATATATATATATATATATATATATATATATATATATATGGATTTATCTGGACTGGTCCTAAAGTTTAACGTGGCCTCCAAACCACGGTCTTCAGCATTAAGCCTACCGACTGATGACCTGCAAGTGACCAACTTTAGAAACTATCCCAGAAGATATCCGGCCTTACCTAGCCTGGTTACTGGCGTGAAAATTAATTTACAATTAAATTCGCAAAACTGTTTCTAAACCTTTTTTCTTAGTTTTAATGTAGAAAACATGTAGTCAAAAATATCTTTCCAAGAAGAAAACTGTTTAATACTAAACATAACATTATTTAAGAACAGGCTAATTTATTGGTAATTGATTCTCAAGATAGCTATATTTAGAAAAAGTATATGTATTTTTTGTTTTTTTTTTTGAAAATACTGCTGAAACTACACCTTTAAATATTTCGATATAAATTCAGCTTTCTTATGTTGTTATATTGTGCCCGCAAAACTCGAGAAAGAAAATTTGTTTGCAATTTTGCCCTCTAAAAATATACTGTTAAAATATATAATAAATATATAATCAAAACAAACGCGGCCAAAAACAAAGTTGTATACAACTTCTGTTGCTTCATACATTATTATAGTTACATTACCATGATAATTTATATCATGTTAATATTCATAAGAAAATTATAATTATGAATTCAATTTAAACATAACTCATTTTTCTAATTTTCATATATCTTATACATACAATCAGCTTGAGCTTTATATTTGTGTGCTATATTTAGATTAAAGAGAACCATTTAAAAATATATATATATAAATGGATTTATCTGGACTGGTCCTAAAGTTTAACGTGGACTCCGAACCACGGTCTTCAGCATTAAGCCTACCGACTGATGACCTGCAAGTGACCAACTTTAGAAATCACCCCAGAAGATATCCGGCCTTACCCAGCCTGGTTACTGGCGTGACTGGGATCATTTTCGTTGCTGGATTTTACACTCTTGCCTAGAACATTCACAAATTATAAATAATCACAAACATAAATTTACGACCATGCCCCAGCAGGATTCGAACCCGCGGGTATTGCAACATTAGAAGGACCGTGTCTCATCGCCTTTACCATTGCACTACCAAGCCGGCATATTAATAATTTTATCCCTACGCTATTTAAACTTATTTGAAGGATTCTGAGCAAAATAGAAAAACAGACGGCATATTATATTTATTATATTTGTTATGTTTCGGTGTTATGTACCCTAACTTGAACGTTTTTCACTGACGTTTTTGACACAAGATTCCATTCAAATTCACGCAGGCTATTATATAGATATCATATTCGCATCAGATAAAAACAAGCTTTTATATTTCATTTACAGTTTTTTACTGCAAACACGCCCTAGTTAAAGTGTCGGTTTAACGAACTGAAGAACACGTTTTTGAAATTTGGTGATCACTTAAGTTTTCTTTAATTTTTTTTTTACTTTCGATCTACTAGCAATAAGTTTGGAGTAATTGCAAATCAAACTGAGTAATAATGGCTATCAGTAACGATCAAAAGTAGCCGAGTTACGTACGACAATTATTGAAATTGTACGGTTTCCAGCAAGCTGAAGCTATTGCAGACCTGCAGTTTTAGATCTTTATCAGATATGTCTACAGATGGTCAACTTACATTTTTAAAAATTTCATTGGTATGGGTGACGGCATTGATGAATTAATTCTATCTTCACAGACGGACAGGACGGTTATGTAACCACAACATTATGAAATTAAACGTTAGAAACATGTCATTTTTTTCGTTGTTTTCCATTTTGCCAAACTAAGGCACACATGATCGGATAAAGCTAGTCAAATTTGTAAGTAAGTTGTCTAAAAGAGTTTTATGTTCGATAAGAGATAATGCTGTTAGTTTGTTTTGATATTTAATTTTTAGAATGATGAATCAAAATGATCTAGTGGAAACATTGGTCATTTCCTTAGGTAATGCAAACAATCCTTTGAATTCGCTAACAATTAAAGAGAAATTCATAAACATAAACATAACCTATAAAGAAATTGGATAAAAAGATATTGGTATTAGCTTGTTTAGAACTCAATATTTTGTTATATTATTATTGTACCTGGACATATAATTCGTATGATCTGACTGGACACTAAGAGAAGATGCTAGCCATGAAATGAGATTCAAACAGTCTTTCTGCTTTAGAAGAACATACTTTAAAGTTATATCGAATAATTGAATATGTTTCTTTCAAAATTATAATAAATTTAAATTAAAATTTTTATTAGTTTCGTAAATATTTACTATCATATCAAATATATTTCTCACTTTTTTCAGGTCTAAATGAAAAAATATATTTGAAAAATAAAGAACAATTTCGTATAGGAAATTGAATCTATTTGTATATATTTTTATAGACATTGGTTAAGGCTGCTTCACGACAAATTTAATATTTATAGCTTAATTTTATTTTAAGGTCTTTAACCTTGATAATATATCCTAAATATATATCATTAATTTTGTGTGATTAATATACAGTACAATATAAAAATGTTTCAGAATTATTAGATTAATACGGAGAATTCGTGCTAGATAAGCAAATATAATTTATAAGAATAATTAAGACTATAATTAAATTAAATTGAATGCAATTTAAATAAATAAATATATGCCATAATTATAAATAACATTATAAATCCGCTACAATTTTGTTAAATTCTAGCAAACGAAAACAACCCAATTTATCTTGCCAAATTAGCTGACATTGTTAGATTGTATCAATCATTCCTACTTAGATCTATTTTGATTTGACGGTGTGATGACACACAAAAACTATAACATTAGAACTATCGTGTGAATAACAAAATTTATTATTATTTTAAAACGATTTTAATTCAATTAATTATGCCGTATATATATATATGCTTTTCTTTATTTCATATAAATATAATATAATAAATATATAAAATCTTATTCATAAAGTATTGCTTAGCTTACAGATTGTACTTATGTTTCGTTGTTGTTTATTTAAAGCTTGTTAAGTTAATACTTGTCTAGCAACTGTTTTCTGTTATTTTAATGTTTATTATTATTAATAATTTACTCAGCAACATTCCGCTATAATAATTTCGTTGAGATTGAGCTTTTGGATTGAAGTTATTAAAATAAGATCATCAATATCTATTCAACCAATAAATACTCAATATCATTATATAAATTACATACATGTTTATCAGCAGTAAACACTTTTTTAAATGAGTTATTAGGGTACCATTTTATAATAATTTATTATCAGAGTTTTATTAAAAAACTATTTTCATATAATAATTCTGACAAGATTTTTGAGTATGAATGACAAGTTTTGAAATATGAAATGTTTCAGTGTCAAATATAAAATAAGTATATTTAAAATTATTCTAAATATCCTAATTATAATATTTGGTGAAATTAATTAAATAAATTAAATGAAAAATAGCATTTTGGTGTATGCACTTAATATTTCATATTCTAAATCTATATTGTTTAATTCAGAATTGCCAATTTATGATTCTTACAATTATGATAATTCTTACAAAATACAACAATAAAAATATGCGAAATATGCTTCTGCGATCTGATCAAATTCTGATAAAATATAAAAATAATTTAGAAATGCTGTAAAATTGTTGAGATAATTGATATTTTATATTATAACGGAATGTATTTAGACTAAAAGTGCCCTAAAAAAGTTGTGTATCCTATTCAAGCGAAACTCAAAAAAATTACAGAAGACAGTTCTACTACCACTACTACCAATACTATACATTTGAATCAATAAGATAATCAGATGCATGGGCAACCGCCGGTGAAAACCGTCCAACGTTTATGAATACAAGTTATTCTAAAAGGAAGGTACAGAAAACATTGAGAAGTATTTTTGTTTAAGTCACAATGAATCCTTCTTTTATTATATAGATTGTACGCCAACACAGAAAATTTTAAAATTCATTTCGAGTTCCGATATTTTGGGGATCCATTTTTTTTTAATTTTTAAAATTAATTTAGTTGGGTAATAAACAGCCAACATTTGCTGACAATTACTAAAACTTGGAGACGAAAAATTCCATGCGTTATTATTACCTATTTCTGACAATATTTACGCATTTCGATACATGCTAGTATTGTTAATATTAATTTCATTGTGCTTGAATTATATTTATTTCGCGAATTTAAATATAAATAAGTTAATATTTATTTTGAAAATGTTGTATTATATATAGAACTTGATGGTTCATTTTAAGAAATTTAAGTTCGCCATTTTTTATTCCAGTTATTTTTACCATATTTGATTCTAAAATATCGATCTATGAGATATAACGGCAGAATATCTGTGATTTACTAACGCAAGTACATATATTTCATTTAAAATGTCGATGTGTAATAAAAACAGATAAAACATAAGAAATAAATTTGCACCTAGCAAAATTACAAAAAAGATATATGTTTCTTTCTGTATTGTAAAATATTAATGAAATGAAATACTGATAATAATACTTAATATTGAATTCATTCTGGACTAAATTACATAGTTGCCAGCAATATTTTCGAAAAATTCCTTATATCTGCAAATTTTTGCAATACGAGTGCGGGATATATACATCACATACTACATATATACATACATTTCCCAGTGAAACATACATACTAATATTTTATCTAAAAAGTATCCAAGTAATAAAGGAGAATCTTTTAAGTAAGATTATTTAAAAAAATATGATATAAATTTGTAAAGATAACCCGTTAGCATTTCATTCCAAATTACAATATTGAAAACAATCATGACAATTATTCAGGTCACTCGCCGATTATGTGACAGTAAACTAGACAATAATTAATATATCCTATTTACTCTAACTAATAAACTGCATGAATGAACACGGTTAATGGACAGACTCAAGTGGATACAAAATAGATGTAGATGAGCCTTCATGTGGGTTATGTTTCCTAGAGGACAACTAAACAATATATGGAAGCAAAATTGTTTGTTGTTATTTTACAAAAAGCAACATGGTACTTTATTCCAATACCAAAAAACCAAACCACTAGAAATAAACTATCCGAGAAAAATTAGAGATCTTTTAACAAGAAAGCGTAAAGCAAGGGAAAATAGCGACAAAGCGGAGCTGATAAAACTGTGCTATATAAACTGGGTCAACAACTCAAACAGTAAATAATAATTGCGAAAAAATAAATAGTTTCCAAAAGCAGACGCTAAGAGACTGAATGCTGTCTTTGAAAAGCTGTTAAATATCTTTAATATAAAAAAGCTTCCGGGACTGATTTATAATTTAATTTAACACTACAGTACGATTGCAATATGTGCCAACACCCTAAATCCCTAAACCACATAAATCACCAAACGATAAAACATTATGTCGACATTGATGTCGATTGTAATTATTCGATAAGTTATTCTTACAACACCTGAAACTAATTATTAGAAAAGCAACTCTTTCCTCACCAGGTTGGATTTATAAAGAAACATTCGACAAATGATCAGGTAATTCGTATTACGAATGTGTAATTGAGAAAACTTTTAAATAAAAAGGGACAAAAGAAATATTCAGACATATTTCTAGCAGTGGCACAAGCTTTTAGAGAATTAGCTGTTAGTTAAGGTGTTCATATTGAGATTATACTGTAAATATACCAGTTATCAATGTTGAAGTAAAGGCAGAAGATCATAAAGGTGAGTAGTATACAAAAGAACATGAGGCGTTCAATAATTCACCGAATGTCGACTATTCATTAACAAAAGAATAAAAAATCAGCCATTATTTCAATTAACCACTCTGAAGGTTATAGAGTGCTAATAATAGAACACAATCACGGAACATTATTCACTGTGGATGAAACTTGAGTTTGTTACAATGAACATGAATCAAAGCGAAAAGTTAAAGAGTGAACCCAACTCTCCAAGCTTAATTCATGTTTAGGAATCAAAATCGTTTTGGGATGCAAACTGATGCTAGTGAAGTAATTTAAACTAAAAATAAATAAAAATAAAATAAAAAAATATTATTATTATAACTTTTTAAGTCCTTTGGATAGAAAAAGGCGTGCAAAAAAAATTACGGAAGAAAATTGTCAATTTAACAAGCCCTCTCACACAACTCAAAAACAAAAAACATCATGGAAAGCAGTTTTACTTAAAAAATAAGCTATTTTGCCATTATAAATCTGTTTATTTATTTCCACAAATGTGCAATCAGAGCAGCAAATTAAAATAAATCTAATTAATCCAATTTAATTGATTGAATTGGAAGTGAAGACACAGCAAAACGTAGTTATAATATAAAATAAATTATTTTTAACTCTGAAAAAAGCAATAACATTAACTGGAGAAATGATAATTTTCTAAATCTCCTGCTTGAGTTATTAAATTTCTATTGAACAATAAATTGCTCATAACATCGGCAACGCTGTTCGATCTCCTTAATAATTCACACTGCTTTATTATTAATGGTAATTCCAATGGCTTAATCATAGAATTTTCGAGTTACAAAGCCTGCCTGTTTTATTGCCTGCCTGTCTATTTTATTAATTTTTTAAAAAATATCGATATATCAGAGTAAAAAAAAAAGATTTTACAGTTCACTACCAAAATTATTGAAATGTACATGCTATGCTTTAATTACAAATTACAAAATACTATCTCGAATACGAAATATATACATCATACTTTTAATTTTTTTATTGTATTTGAAATATAAAATACAGTATTTTAACCATTTTTATTTATAATACAACGTACAAAATAATCAGGCGTTGGGTTATTTAAATAGAATAGGATTAATTCAGTTCAGCCTTTTAAAAAGCAACGAATTTAAAAAGACCAGTTCTTTGTAATCTGAATGATGCTATACAATGATAATGAATAATAAGTTACTTTTTTTAAATATCAATATATCGAGAATATTGGAAAATATCGGTAAACAAAATTAGCGATATTTTTCGGCATTCTTAATATAAAGATCTTGATACTAGCCAATAAGATATTTTTTCGGTAAGTATAGTGTGGAAATAATTTTTGCCAATTCCTGAAGCCTACCTACTGGTGAGTAAGCAACACAACCATTATTTCAGAAGGCTTTAAGTTTTATTTTTCAGTCTGATTACTTGTGTGATTAAGATCATTATTCCATATCATATTTAATAAGTATATTAAGTATTAATATTAATAATAATATTGGTTATCTAATTTATAAACAGATTAATAGCCTACATTTATAAACATTTATACTTAAATCGGTATTCGAAACCACATAATGAGCAAATATAACATAATGATAATGTAAAATATTAGGCTGGAAATAATTGAATCGATTTGGGATCTTACTAACTAAAAATAAATATTCAAATACAGATAATAGATGACACTTGTATTATATTATCAAGGCGACTATTTAACATTTATTTATGCAACCATACCAACATAAACATAAGGCATGCTAACAGCATGCGCCGCCACCCAATTATTTATATGTCCAACAATATACTCTCAACCAAAGACAAGTTTAAAAGAGTAATTTAAAAAAAGTCTAGACCCAAAGAGCATACGTGGATTCAATTCAGTTCAATAACTGCAGAAATGTTAAAATAAAAAGTTGCAGAAGTTATAAACATAATAATATATAAACTAAAAAAAGTCAAAACTCGACCAAATCGTCGATATAGCAAATATCATTTAACATTACTTGAAGAAAACAAATATTCTTTGCCGTATTTCTAAGTGCTATGACAAGCTTATGACTAAGTTTGGCAGGAAGACTTGATATATAATCAAAAACAAATATTACTAGCATCCTATATCCCCAACATATTCTTTAGAACTAAACAAAAAATATCCCCAATAAAAATAAGTACAGTGGAACTGCCTGCCTAATCTAAGATTCTATGGCCTTATCGGTCATTATAAGTACTAATAATGTATCTAAAGCTTTTTACATTTGCTTCCCTTAATTTAGAGGCATGTTTACAATTAAACATCATCAAAATAATGAGCATTTAAATACTCATGTTATACAAACATTACATTATATAATGTGAACAGATTCCAAAAGCTGAGATACAGGAGCAGTCACTCAAATCCTTTATAGATTTTGATACCAATATATGTAATTACCAAATCATGATTTAATATAATTTTATACCTAGAAATAATTAAACTAAAAAATGTTTTCACTATATGGTAGTTGTGTTAAGTGTTTTTGGCACTATAATATACAGTCAAACTAACTAACAATATATAATTTAAATTATTTAGTCATAAAGTAATGTAATTGTAATGGTAATCTTTTTTTAAATTAATTTGGGCATTTTTTAGGATATAAATTCATATAAAGACAGAATTACAGAAATTATATATTTTGGAATAAATATAAAACATCTTGCATACATGCAAAATACACAAAAAACATTATAGTTGGCCATCAAATATTTGGTAAATTTGGAAATATATATGCATAGAAGTTTACAAAAATAACATAGTATACATATGAAGCTTGAGACTCCTCTTATTGCAGCATATGTAGATTAAGGTTCACCAATAAGATGCAAAAGGCATTTTTTATAATGACCAGAACAGTCATCCTAAAATTACATAAGTTATTATAAAATACATAAAAATCATTCACATTAAAATCTATACCTTAATAGCATCAGCTAACGATTCTCCATATTCTGTTTGGTATTCTCTTTTTATTTCAACCATGTCAATTTCAGATCTGGTCACGATTAAACGAATTAAATCATTGTCATTTGTTCCAAGACCTTTCATGCTTTTGTTTAAACATTTAGCAAAAAAGGCCGCTTGGTTTTTAATTGAACGGATAATAGCCAGCAAGCCATCTTCGGAATTTCCTGAGAATTCATTCTTTATAGCTTGTTCTATATCATGACCTAAAACAAAAAGTTGAATATTTAATTAGACATATTAATTAGATATGTTTTAATAAGAATGTGTTTCAGTGTTTCTGAATATGTGCTTTTAAAGCCGCATATTTCTGGTAATACTTCCATAGTATAATATAGAGCTTTTGAAAGGTAACAAGCCATAGATTAAATATATAGAGCTAGCCTCATTCAGTCATAAGTATCAAACTATTTTTAAAGCGGTGATGAACATGGATCACTAACGACAATAACAGGTGAAAAAGAGTATACTTCATAAACATCATAAACAGTTACAAAACCTGCACTGATGCTAAAGGTTTTTTATTTAATAACTATCTAGTAATTTTCCGTCATATTGCTTTTAAAGCCCAGATCTAAAATGTAAACTTAATTAACATTTGATAGATGTACTCCTACTGGTGCACTCCACATAGTTTTCACACATAACTATTTTAGTTCAAAGGGTTTTTATATCTTCAACGTTCGGGAAAGTTCACTGTTGTCGAGCAGTTATAATAATATAAAATGTTAATACTTTGACGTTATTGTGATCACGTAATCTTTCTTTGTAGCATTAAATTTTATTCTCAATTTCTTGACTTAATAATGTTATTGACAACTGCTTGTACTTTATTCGTTGTATCAATATTGTCACTTTTAGAGAGTAGTACAGAAAATATGATCAATGGTACTTCCTAGCATTTAGGGATATCACTAGTATAACGTAAATATAATACTGCTCCCAGGCAATACTTTGTGGAAGACACAGATATGAATATTCGTCACCGTTTCTTTGGAATAATGATTGGAAGTACATTATTTGAGGATCTGGCTCACCTGCCTAGGTAATTTATTTGCCAACTTGTATTGGAATGACATACTTTATCAAAGGCTTGGACTACGTCTACAAACACGGCTGAATTTTCATTTTTTCAAAAGTTTTCTTCATTACATCTGTAATACGATGTATATGACCAATTCTCGAAAGTTTGTTTTTAAATCCAAACTGGTAAGTTGGAATGAGTTGCTTTTCTTCGACAATTAGTTTGAAGCCGTTCAAGAATAATTTAGATATTATTTATTACTGTTACTAAATATTTGGTGGGACTGAAGATGTGCTGTTCATCATGCTCCTCGAATCCGACCAAATCGTTAATTTAACTATTTACTGTCAACAACTAATGCAACTGAAGTTGGCGATTAAAAATTGATGTCGGGAAAATTTGACAGAGCTTGTGACAGAAAAATGTTGATTAATCCACCGTATATCTGGACTTTGCCCGTCCGCTTACTATTTGTTCTGGTCTCTGCACTTGCTTTAGTATGTTTTGTCAAGAAATCTCAATCAATAATAATGTATTTATATGAATGAATGATGTGAAATGTATATTAATATAATGATTATGAAAAAAACACGAAATAAACCGAAATTACCTTTTCCCAGTACATTATATAAATATAATAATCGTAAACCAAATTACAATAGTATACTATAACTACAACTATGATTTATTGTATGACCTTAATACAATATAAAAATAAAATAAATCCACTGAGGATTATTCATTTTAATTAAAATTAGTATACATTTTCGTTTTACAATGATTACAACTATTTTTTTTTTGTAAAACATTTATATCACGAGCCAGCCTATTACCTGTTAAATTGTAGTACTCTTGGAATATTAGTTGTAATTGTGCCCAATTTCTTTGACATAAAACCATATTGAAAGTGCTCTCATCTGTTCCTAGTTGCAATTCACCAGCTCTTAATAAAGCTTGTGCATCAGCTCTGGCAGTTTCTGGATTCACCATCATACTTTCATCGCGACACGCGTTACATAATGACACCATAAGTCTCTTAAATGTCCCGCTGGTATCCCCTATCAAATCTTCCTCTAAATCTTTAAAATATACTAAAATAAAGGTACATTTAATTATTGATTGAGATAAATTATTTTAAAATTCTTACATGCTTGGTATGCTTGTCGAATTACCATTTTCTCTTCGTTGGATTTTGTGCATAACACTTCAATCAAAACATTTTCTTCAGTACCCAATCCTGCTAGAGCATCATGTAATTCTTTAGCATAATATTCTGGTAAAGGAGTCATCATCGCTACAAGAAGATTTTCAAAGTTACCACTTGTTTCTGACTTTAAATCTTTTATCAAATCCTAAAATAAATTAGTTATCATTTACATAGACCACAAACATATTACTCTGTAGATTAAAAACATACTTTTCCATACATAGTCTTGAATTCCATTGCAATTCTTAATCGTTGCTCGTTAGATCTATATGCAAGAACATTAATAATTGCTTTCTCATCTGTGCCAAATCCTTTCATGGCTGCCCGTAAAATTTCTGCATCTGCTCGAGGGTTAAATGGGTTGACGGGAACGACAGTAGGTGTTCTCTAAAAAAAATAATTACACTCAGTTTTATGTTTCAACAACAGAAAACAGTTGCATGCGTCATATTTATTTAATTTTAAACGTTGATCAATATAAAGCTAAAGTTAAAAAATAACAGTTTTGTATGGAAAATATGTAACGATCACTATCATATGTTTAACATGAACTTACTTTACATGATACCAAATAATATTATCAGTACAATTAGGTTATAGGAAACGTTAATATCAAGTTGTTGAAGGATTGTCGGAAAATTGATGTAATTTAATTAAATCGACCTATATAGTAGGTAGAAGTGTGTAATTTACTTGAATTGATTTAAAACCATGTATCTTTTCATTTCAATTGTTTTTCATTTGTTAAACACATCGGTTTGTGAAATCGTCGTTGCGTTCGTTAAATCTAGTTAAATGAAATGTATACAAGGATGCACAAAATAATTAAAAGCATCGATACTCCGTTGATCGGTTGAATGTGTCATTATGGTTACACATATATAGGTAATTTTAGTTATTTTAAATTATTTATTTAATAGACATTTTTATATTTTCACGTTATTTCATGTGTGATCAATTAAAATTATCAGTTCTAAATTTGGTAAAATAGTTTAAATAAGTAATTAAATATTTTATTGTAAATTCAAGGCATTTTATAAAAAATTGACAGTATTCTTTTTCAATTGTCCATCGATGGTGATTTCACTTCGTATATTCTGGTTGCATTTAAATTTCACTGTACCCCTTAAGATTATGAAAAGTCAGCTTATCTTGAAAATTTAAAAATCAAAATTGAATGAAATATTCTGTTCAATCAAAATATGTACCACCAATTTTAATAATTGATAATTCTATCAAATTATTTTCTTTTGATTTTAGGGGCCAGTATATACAATCCTAATAAAAATACTATCGCACACTTTCCAAATCTAATACATTCCCCCATAAACTGGCGGGGTACAAACATGTTATCTAAACAACCGCGATTCAGTCTAAATCCTGCTTGCTCTTCTCAGCTTGTCTCCTCTCGAGTTCTCTGAATTATCATTTTTATGATCTTCCTGACAATCTATAGGAGACTTATACCTTGATCATTTTTAGAATATTTACTATCTTGTTCTTTCAGTATAGGAATAATTATTTGACAATACTCTGTCCGATCACCAAAATATGTGTGCACATTAAGCTAGTGAAATGTTTCCCTAGCAATGTTATTTAGTGCTTCAGAGGGCATTAAAAGGGCAATAATGAATCTCAGCCACTCACTAGACATCGCGCTTTCTGACGACCATTTATTCAGATCGATACACCATGGTTAACCGCCACATGGTTTCGAAATGCTGCACAACATTGTTCTTTCGACATAAATCTGCTGAGTGGCAATAACGGAACGATTATTTTCAATAAATATTGTCACTATTTCGGCTCGTTGTCTTGGCGTATATTTATCCATAATAAAATTTGAACGTCTACACAACACAATGGTTAAAGCGAAACTAAGCTAAACGTCACATAACCAAGATAGCGCGCGATCAAAATAGCAGCGGCACTTTTGCCCTACCTTATATATAGTTATATTGTACACATTTTTGTGTGAATCTTTATGGAGATTTTTATTAATTTCTTTACAAACTGAATAAAGTTACAAGAGCTGATCGAGCAGCGAGTGTTAAGAGAAAAGATGGACCAAAAAAGAAAACATCATTATGTACGAAAACTGCAGTGATAAATGATGAATCTTTCACCATCGTGTCGGCGAAACAACCCAAAAGCCAAGAAGAAAAACACGTGCCAGAGGACGGTATTTTACAATATTCCATTAGCGACTCTTATTAGTTTTTTTGTACATTATGTATGTTTTTAAAGTGTTGGTGACTTTACGCAGTATAATAACAAAAGTTTAAATCAGTTAATTTGAAATATTACTACAAAAATATTGGTTCAAAAATTAATCGAGATTACTGCATTTGTCGCTGCTGGTACCTTCGATCTCTAGATTCTCTCGAAATATTTTTGAAGTCGGTGGATCTGGTTTCTTAAAAAATTATGAACCGATCTTGGTTAAACTTTTCATACTAACTTAAAAAAACATTATTTAGTGCTTGAATGAAAGATCTCTTATTAAAACTTATTTTATGCAGCAATACACGGTGAAAACTTCACCAAAAACCCTAATTTCAATATTCTTCCTTCATTCAATTACGAGCTTTATATAAAAGAAAATATTTGTTTTTTTATTTCAGATGAACCAATCTTAACCACGCGGAGGGACCTTTTTTGAGAGGTCGAGGAAGATGAGGTCCCATTGTTAGAAATAAATATTTAATTTTATATATTAAATCAAATAGTCTTTTTTAGTCTTTGAAACCCACCTAACCACTTATTTAGTCAGCAAATGTATTGTTGTACGTAAGGTACTGAACAATCAAGGCATATTGAAGTTAGCATCAGCCTGTGAATCACTGATGCTAACGATACAAACAAATAACAGGGCTCCATGTATGCGGCTAACATGTATTTCATATAAAAAAAATAGGAAAAAACAAAGATGTGTTTAACAATATTGTCGCTTGTTTACTACAGCCCTATATTATCTTTCAGCGACCATACGAATGCCGCATGACGAAAGAAACTTGATGGTTTTGACTAATCTACGCGTATGGTTCAAGGGCGTATTTGGGGTCAAGGGCACAACCTGAGTTCGAGCGTTATCGTATGGTAGTATAGCTTGCCTGCATTCTTGTACAATAAATGACCTTCATATAATTAAGTTTTTCACTCAGTTAGTTTAATTGTTTAATGTATATATTAATCGGCTTAGTGAAAATATTGTCTCCCTCTTTGTGGATCACCTGGAGACGTGAAATTTGACACGGTTAAGGCTTATATCGAAGAATAATTTTTCGGTCTAAAATGTTTGTATAACATGCGCTAGAAATACATTCCTATAAAATGAAGTACGCCCAAAGCAAGCAACCAGGAATAGCCGTTCGATCGGTGATGAAACTCTCATACAGTAGCTCATTCGTCGTTTCTATTGTACGTAAATCAACTACGGGCGAATAATTTTAAAATCGTACTACGTGATACGATTTTGTGTTATTTTCGGTTATTCCCGTATTATTGGAATTGTTAAAGAGCTACGGCAAATTTAGATAAAAGAACGATTAAGAATGGCAAGATCGCGTACAATTCTGAAGAACAGAGATTCTAAATGTTTGGTGAACAGAGAACAGCTAAGAGAAATTGTTCTTGCTTAAGAACTGATAGTAATTGATGTGGTTCTGGAAACTAGTATATCATTACATTGGAGGTAATTCTAAAGGCTAAGATATTTCTGTAAATTTTAGTGGTATTCACTTCTGATTCATTTCAGATTTTTTAGTAAATACATTTCGTAACAAAGAACTAATCTGATATTGCAGCAAATTATAAATATGTTAATTTGTGCATCAAGAGTTAAAATGAATGTTACAAAGAATATTGACAATTATAAAATAGCTTCACAGAATTTTTATTGCTCATTTATTACTGAGTTGTTATTTCCTACATAGGACATAAGACAGACAAGAACGCAGTAGATATTAAACATGAGCGCTATCTGCAAGGGTAAGATCGAAGAGTGGAATAAATAAGCAAAGAACAATTTTATTTAAAAATTTAGGTAAAGAAAATATTATTTTAAGCGGCCTGCTGTATTTATTGTTTTTGAAATATATATTTTTGGTGAGAAATATGGATAAAATATAAAGACTACATGAATACATAAATGAATTACTGAAAATATGCAGCAGTTAAAATAAAACTAACTACATTAATTTCATAGATGGAACACTTATTACAAATAGAATAAATTATGAATTATTACGTATTAAGGTGTTTGTTTAACATATATTGCTTATATATATTATTATAATAAGCTTAAATTCTAAAACGTTACAATACAAAAAAGGTGATCACATGTTTCGACCCTATAATTTCAACAGTCGAAGCGGAAAACAGTACACATTTTATAAATAGACATTTTAATTACAAAATACCTGAGGTCGTCCAGTATGACTTGGTGGGACACTTTGAGCAGTATAACTAAATCCACCATATGGTCCTTTTGCTGGGTAACCAGTAGGGGGAGCACCAGAAGTAGTAGGATAGGTTTGATTAGGTGGGTATGATGGATATGAAGGGGTAGGAGGATATGATGTTGGAGCACCATAGGCACCAGCTGGACTGGGATATGGTCCAGAGGATGTTGGATAAGGTGCATTATGACCGGCAGAAGGGGGAGCACTAGGCGCATAGGCAGGTACTGACATTGGTTGAGGCATTGACATTGGTGCATGGCTGTTAAACCCAAACGTATTTGGATTTACCGGGGGATAACCTTGATTAGGGTATGGCGCTCCCCCAGGTGGTGGAGGATAACTTTGTTGTGGGTAAGGAACTCCTGGTGTCTGACCCTGGGATATGAAGCAAATATAATTAGAAATGCTAATGGTATGGTGTAAATGATAATTTTTTAATATTCATTTAGTTAAGAAATACATATGAGGCACAGTATTTAATTTTAAAGAATTTTTAAATTTGCCACGAATTACTATTGTTTTATTATAATAACATAAAGAACAGTACTAAGTTTTAATGTAATTAATTGTTCGGTATATTTTAATCAGATCTCATCAAAAGTATAATCTAGTTGTTGAATAGCATGGTTCATCTATATTTTTTTGTACAGAATTAGCTAAATAGACGGTTTTATTTACATGTCGCAATTCGATCTAAAAATACCTCCTATTTATTTCTTTTTTGTAATATTTTAAAAGTCAAAGGATCATTTAGAGAATTACTGCCGTAACGTGAAGAATAGTACAAAATTTCAGAAGGTTAAATGTAAGTGTAGTGTAGTATTAAAAAATAGGACATTTTAAAAAATAATAGTTTTTTTCGTTACAAAAACACTGATTTAATTAAAACATATTTAATATAATATTTAAAACAACAGTAAATCGTTTTGGATTATTATTTAATTATGAGAACAAAGTTATTCCTTGTGATTGTCTGAATCGATTATCAATATAAAAACATAACGGCGTCCTAATTATTTGATAAAACTATCATTGTAAATTGTAATTTCACTATAATAGAAATTATAATTTATTTATGCTATTGAATCACGATCAATAAATTTTGTATTTGATAAAAAGTAAAAACTCGTTTTTTGTATATTAAATATAAATACATAATAATAATTTGATAAGGCTACAATTATATCAAGTGGATCCTCATATACATCAACTTATCATCATTAAAATGAAATTACAATATTATTTATAATATTGACTCACGCACAATCAATTTATGTATTTATGTAATTGATTTCTTTAAAATGTTTTAACCATAACCTATTAAAAATTCTTCATAATTAAAATTCGTACCCAATGCAACAAATTAAATGACATAAATACAATATGCCATAAAACAAATTATATTGAAGCTAGGATATATCATATTGCACTTGCTGTGTATATAAGCTACCGAAAAAGACTGGAAATTTTCTAGTAACATTTTAGTTATTTTCATAGAGAAATCACTAATTTAAATTTAATATTCTGTGATTATTTTATATTTACGTTATCTATACATCGCTATAGTTATTTCTTAGTAACTACTAACTATATACGTGCAATGTCATGTAATAATTGTAAAATTTAGGAAAACAAACTAATACTTACAGATTGATAACTGCCGTAACTCATTTTGTATAAAACTTTAATTAATAAAAATAAACGAAGAGAAAGTAATGATTTCTTGATAAAGTTATTTGTAGCACACACACACGTAACACGCCTTAACAATCAACAACAGAACACAGAAGTTGGACAAGCGGATATTACTCCAATTGAGCATCTGTCTGTCAGGCGCACAAAATATACAGAATTCAATGTTTTGTGGTCAGGTGACAGCAAAATGCCGTCATTCCAACGTTGCCAGTATGTAAAATTTCTTTGATGTATAACGAAAATAGTATAAAACACTAAATAAATGTATTAAGTACAAAAATCGTAATATAAAATAAAATGTTGTATTGTATAGTGGTAAGATGTCATTTTTATTAAATGTTTGATTTTCGTTTTCCCCATGTGTATAATTGTGTGTCATTTCGGCGTTCTCGATTTTAAGACACGAAACGTTCGGTGGAAAACGCTTCTTGTGGAAGAAGATGGCCTAGGTTTTCTGTGGGTTAACCTGCAACCTCTAGAAATGTAACCATTGGGCCGTCTCATCGAGTTGCTTTTGGAGTCTGCTTTGGATGTGTGGTGCTACTCTTGAAGAAGCAATGTAAGCAGTGTCGTCTGCCTAAAAAGCTGCCTCAACTTGTGGTCTCCTACGGATATCTGAAAGAAAAATATTAAATAAAGCGGGTGCCAGGGGGGAGCCTTGTGGAACTCCTGCGTCGCTGGTTTTCCGGCTAGAGAGAATATCTTTAATCTTCACCTGGAACGATCGTCCTGACAGAAATGATTTGATAAGAGCTGTTAGGTCATCGGGTAGACCTAATTGGATGCATTTCGTCACTAAGCCTTCGTGCCAAACCTTGTCAAAGGCTTTGGTTAGGTCCAAGAAGACCGCTTCAAATCTTTCACCTCAGTTAAAAGCACAGTTGATTTTTGCGGCCAGCCTATGGGCCTGATGAACGACTGAGTGTTTGGCGCGCAACCCGAATTGCTCATCTGGAATAATATTTTTTTGTCTTCGTAAAATCATTAAGAGCATAAAGAATTGCTCTTTCAGCAAGCTTGGGAATAGAACTTAGTAAGCTGATAGGTATGTAGTCAGAAGGTGATTACTTAGCTCCTTTTTTGGGGATAACTGCAATGAACGCATATTTCCAGGTGGATCGGAACTCTTGCAGCTCCAGAATGGAGTTGATGATATTAGTTAGTTCGGCGAGCTGCTTGTAGAGACGTTTTTTGAGTTGGGCTATCGAAATATTATCGAAACCCGGGGCCTTCTTGTTCTGAATCTTGCTGATCATTTGCGTGAGTATTTTAGGAGTAACTAGATGGTTATCGTCTAGACCGTCTTGGGGGCACTTGAGAATGAACGGAGTTGGCCTTCCTAATAATCTCGCCCTTCTCGGCAACGTTTATATTTGTAGCAGGAGGGAGGCATTTGGGTCTCATAGGTTTTAGCGAGGAGCTCGGCCTTTTCGTGGTCGAACTGCGAAAGTTCCTGTCTTCACTAACTTTAGGGGGGGTATGACGTTTTGTGCCTTCCCCACGAGGCTTTTAGAGAGTCGCCAGAAAGTTGGGGAGCCATCCAGCCTTTGGTCTGCTAGAAATCACTTCCATTTCTCGCCAGGCTTTAATGGTTTCAACGAATTAGTTGGCAAAGGTAGTGGGGTTCGAGTGTGTGAGACAGTTCCCAAAGAGTTTGGCACTGTGGTTGCTGGAAGAGAAGAATTTGATGGATTAATGGCCTGGCTACTTACCTGGCTACATACCTGAGTATGCTGGACAGTCTTGACGGCCGCTGGTTTGGGTGTTGGCTGGGTAGCCGTTTTAGTTACCGGCTTGGTTGACGCTGGTTTGACGGCATTTCTGGAGGTGGATGGTTGCGAGTTAGTCTTGGCTCTCTGCTGGCTGTGTTGGGTAGACAGCTTAACAGCCGACTTGGTTGCAGCTGCCTATCTAGCCTTATCGATGGCCTTCGACAGTTGACTTAGTTGTGGCGGGATGATGGGACCCCTGTTCCTCTTTCCCACCATGGTGAATCCGGGTCTTCATTTTCCAACGGTAGGGATGTGAGTTCATTTGGTGTCTCAGGAGGTTGATGTACTGGCTGGGCCGGGGTGGGTTTAATAAGGGCGTCTTGTAGCAGCATCCGCGTTGCGGAGAGCTCGTCTCCTCGATTGGTTAACAGTACTCGAAGTTGAGTAACCTTAATTTTAAGTTATGCATTTTATTCTTGCAGATACTCTATAAGTCCGAGACCTATCAACTGGGAATCGCCAGGGCTATCGTCGGCAGATTTTTCGGTTGTCTTCGGGCGGCTCGGTAGAACGCTTTCCGGCATTTACAAACGTTTATGATATTTAGGCGAAGGTGCTGATAAAAGCGGTTTACGAGTCGATCGTTTGACAATCAGTTGCGTGTAATTCTAGAAAGAGTAGGTAGGCTCGGAGCACCGGACACGACTATTATCTTCGAAAGCTAGCACGGAACAAGACAATCTTCGAGAGACTCTATGAAACTATATGATTCCCAGCCAAGACGTCGACCTTTGTATCCAAAAAGTGTACATCTCAGCATTTCCATCGCCCGGTCCCGATACCACGTCCGGCTCGAGGATCGAATGAGTCATCAAGTGCCCTCCACGTAATTCGTCACCAATGCCGTTCTGTATTTTCTTACATTATGTAATGTTTGACCTGAACTTTGACCTGAATTCCGATCTTTCATTCACTGTGTTTAACCCCAATGAGATAAGGACCCCCAACTAGAGCCAACATTATTAACAAAATTATGCATAATTACAAATAAAACTAAAAATATATGTAGACAAAATCTTAAAGTAGAATCATAAACCAAGAGAACAAAGATGTATATTCTTTATGTAAGGAACAAGATTAGACAAAAATAATAAACAAAACATAGTGCTCTTGTCACAACATCTACCTGGCTAAAATGTACACTCGCAACTACAAACTAGTGTAAAAGAGTAAAGGATATTGTTTGTTTCGCTGGAGAAATGTTAAAATCACTGCATAGAAAAGCTATAAATATTACTAATTACGCAGCATTCAAATTCAAATATGTTCTTAAACACGGAAAATTGTAGAAGTTATCATGACATCAGTATGGCAAAAAAACTAAAGAATTACTTACCAACAATTGTTTCGAAACTATTTTACAAATTCTACTCAAAATACCAGTAATAAAAATTAAAAACTTGACTCATCAGTTTGTATTAAAACATAAACACTCAGAAATCAATCCAGTCCAAAGAATAACAAACATCATTGAAAGTTACTTGAAGAAAAACAAATGTTCTCGTCAGTCTTCAGCAGTTTTCCTAAGTTTGGCACAAAGGATTGAATTATAAGCAAAAACAAATATTAAACAAGAAAATGAACATTCTCAATAAAAATAAGTATAAGCAGGACTGCAGGTAGGTAAATCCCTATCTGCTAAGTACTAATAACGTGTCCAAAGCTTTTTACAATTTTTTCTAGTAAGTTAGAGGCATGTTTACACCTGAACCACGATAAAATACTCTTTTACATACTCATGTTATATATTTACAGTTTAGTGGTTAAATTGTTATCGTAGTTTATATACATTTATATTAACACAGTGTAAATATTAGTGTACAGATCACAAAAGACAATAGATCAATTAAAAAGTTCCCGAAGATGCGTGTATAAATTTGACAGCTGTCGGATCATTAGTTTGTGAATTATAGCATTTTGAGTGAAGCAACTTTTGTTATTATGAAAAAAATGAATGAAAAGAAATTTCGCGTATTGATCAAATATTGCTTTTTTTACTCTTTGTGATTACGCAATCTGCCCTATAGGCAATAAGTATTTCTTATGTCTATATTATATCTACATGGCATGTAGAAAATCACTTCATTAAACGATCTCCTGTATAAAATATTATCTTAATTAATTAGTCCTATTCTAAAGCTTATTCTAAAGTCTATATATGTCCAGTAATCAGATCAGGTGGTGTTAAACGCTTTAGTCTACGCACTTCACTATCACGTCGCATATTTAGCTGTTTAACGAGTATGTTTGGATCCAGTGATACTCTTTCAAAGTACCCCACACAAAAACGTTGAATTACACTCGTTATAGGTTCAAGAGGAATATCGAGTTGTATCACTTTATTTGAAATATAGTACGGAGCATCAACAATGCCACGCAACACTTTATTTTGGAACCGTTGAATGATGGATATGTTAAATTTGCTAGCGGTACCCCATAGTTGGATTCCATTTGACCTAATAGGCTTGGGTATAGACTCATACAGCAATACCTTGTTATCTAATGATAACTTGGATTTGCGCCCGATGAGCCAATACATTTGATATAATTTAGTCCCAGTTGTTTCCGTTTAGAGAGTATGTGCTTCTTCCAGGTTAGGCGTCGATCTAAGTGCATACCAAGATATTTAACATGCTCTGCTTGGGGGAGTTGACGATGATTGATATTCACTGGTGGACATGTTCTTCTACGCAGGGTAAACGTTATATGCGTGGATTTTGTTTCATTGGCTTTAATGCGCCATGTCTTCAACCATAATTGTATTTGCTCCAGGTGGATCTATATTGATGCTGTGACTGGATCTTTATGGGATGCTAAGATTGCTGTATCGTCTGTGTATGTTGCCACAGTAGTTATTTTTGTGGTGGGCAGAGCGGCCGTATACAGAAGTTACAGTACTGGGCCCAGTATACTACCTTGCGGAACTCCTGAATATATGGGATTTACTTCGATATATTTATCGCCTTGATTTACAATAAAATGTCTATTAGTAAGATACGATTTTAGTAACTGATAGTCCTGATGAGGGAGAAGTTTCTTTAGTTTAACCTGCAAGCCCGTATGCCATACTTTGTTTAAAGCCTGAGATATATCTAGAAAAGCAGCCGAACAATATCTTTTGGCATTTAGGTCAGCGTTTATTTTGTTTACAAGTCTATGCACTTGTTCTATAGTCTCATGCTTATTGCGAAATCCAAACTGATGTTCTGGAAAAAATTTTCTTTTTTCTATTATATAGTTTAGCTTCTTTATGTATAGTTTCTAGAAAACTTTCGAGATTATCGGTAATAAACTTATAGGCCGATAGGAGATCACATCTTCTGGTATTTTTCCTGGTTTAAGAATCATTAATATTTTAGCTACTTTCCAAATGCTAGGGAAGTAATTTATTCGTGCCATAGCATTAAATATAAATATTAATAAATTTATACACTTTTCTGATAGTTATTTTAAAATTTTACCAGTAATTAAGTCATAATCAATAGCTTTTTTAATATTACTCTCTCTAGTTATTGTTTGTTTAATTTTTTTTGACCGTTAATTTATCATTCAGTAAGTCCATTTGAAATGGCGAATCTAGAAAGCTAGTAATTTTATTTTCGTCATCTTTATGTAGCTGAAACTGGAAAGGTTTAAAAACATTTTTAAGCGTTTTTTAGAAAATATCGACCTTCTCTTTATTGCTTGTACCCCAATTATTTTCGTTTGTTTTAATAGGTGGGTTATGTTGCTGGGGTCACTTAAGCTTTTTTGTTGCTTTCCACAACGAATAGTCTGTAGCCTCAGTTGGTATCAAATTCTCTAGGTATTCTTGAATGCCTTGGTTTTGTTCATTTTGGATTAGTTCTTTTAGCTCTTTTATTGCCCTATTAAATTTTCTTTTATTTTCATCAGTCCTTTGCTTTTGCCAATTCCGTCGTAACTTTCTTTTTTCTGCTATCTTTTTCTGTATTGTACATGATATATGTGTATTTTTTCTTGGAAATGTTTCACTATTAGGAGTCGCGGAATATGCTGCCTTCTGTATATTTTTTGAAATGTTTATTGCTGCTATTTCTATATACATTTCAGTTTGTAACGGTAAGTTTGAAGCGATGTTTCGGTCTAAGTTTTCTCAAAATAAGGGCCAGTTAGTTCTATTATTGCACAGAGAAGGGGGTTTATCGTTGATGGTAATTATTGAAGAAAGTGTTATTATTATTGGTGAATGGTCAGAAAACAGGTCGAAACATGATTCTGCATGACACCTTTTTGTATCAATATTTTTTTTAATACAGAAGTCTATAGTATCTAGTTTTTTTTTTCTGTCTGAATGCCAATATGTTCACCAGTAGATATATGTTGTAAGTTATCTGTCTTTATCAAGCCATATCATTCATAGCCACTATCCGAGTGGACTGCACACGTTGAACCCGTTTCTAAACATGGTAAAGCGCAACAGTCGGCTGGCAAGTATATGGCGTCTGTATTTTGGGATGCGCATGGAATAATTTTCATTGACTACCTTGAAAAGGGAAGGACCATCAACAGCGACTATTACATAGCGTTATTGGGCCGTTTGAAAGACGAAATTGCCGAAAAACGACCGCATTTGAAGAAAATGAAAGTGCTGCTTCACCAAGATATTGCACCGTGTCACAAGTCAGTGAAAACGATGGCAAAAATCCATGAATTGGACTTCGAATTGCTTCCTCGAATCCTCTATAATTTTTTTTTATAGATATTTAGCACGATATGTATTCGTAATTGCCAAATCATGATATATAATGAATTATGAAATTAAAGATGTTTTATTATTGTTGTGGTACAACTAACAACATCGTCATCTTAAACCAATTGAGACATTTTTTTCTGTGTGTAACTGATTTTTTATATATAAAAGCTGCACAAATTTTAGGATATAAATAGACATTTTATATTTTATAAACATATTATATATTTCTGAATAAATATAAAATATCTTACATACATGAAAAATTTATATAAAACATTATACTTGGCAATTAAATATTCGGTCAATTTGGAAATATATTTGTATAAAAGTTTACAAAAATAGCATAATGTATATTTGAAGCTTCAGATACTTGTTATTCCAGTATTTGTAGATTATTAATCACCAATAAGATGCAAAAGGCACCTTTTATAATAACCGGAACAGTCATCCTAAAATTACATAAGTTAGTATAAAAAACATAAAAACCATTTATATTAAAATTCATACCTTAATAGCATCAGCTAACGATTCTCCATATCTTGTTTCCTATTCTCTTTTTATTTCAACCATGTCAATTTCAGATCTGATCAGATCACGACTAAACGAATTAAATCATTGTCATTTGTACCAAGATCTTTCATGCTTTCGTATAAACATTTAGCAAAAAAGGCCGATTTGTTTTTAATTGAACGGATAATAGCGAGGAAGCCCTGTTCGTCACTTCCTGAGAATTCATTCCTTATAGCTTGTTCTATATCATTACCTAAAACAGAATTAAATATTTGACTATATATACAAATACGGAGGAAAAATTCAAAACCCGTACTCATAGTGTAAACTAGCATGTTATGTTGGAGAAAAATGATATTCAGTGTTTCTTAGTATATAATAGAGCATTTATGTTGGGTTATTGCAACAAGTATAAAATATATCGATATTTTACAAATATATATATCGATATTTTTAAGTAAAAAAATAGTGAAATATTTGCTTCAAAAAATACATAATTTTTATAAATATTTAATATTTATATTTAATTTATTTTGACAATATATCGGTTAAAAATATCGATATGTCGATATTATTGCCAAAAATATCGATATATTTTTCAGAAATTATCGATATATCGATATATTGATATTTTTTCTGCATTCCTATAATAGAGAGCTATTGTTGACTGAAATGTGTGAATTATAAACAGTTACAAAGCCTGCATTGATGCCAAGAGAGGTGATGATAAAAATTTGTGGGATTGAAAAGGCATACTTCATCATGAGCTTCTCGAACCTGGTCAAACTGTTAATTCGACTCTGTACTGTAAACAGCTACTGCAACTACTGTATCTCATTATGATAACGCCGAGAAATCACATACAGTGATAATGTTTATATTTATATTAATATATTAGCTTCAAAAACAGTACGGTAAAAAGCGACTACAAATAAATTATTAAAAATATGTAAAAGTATAGAATATACATTGAATTAACAAAACAAAAAGTAAAATAATGGATTTATTTATATTCGTTTATTATATTATTTGAAAATGTATGAAATATCATATTGAACGGCATGTAAGGTGGGGCAAAAGTCCCGCTACCATTTTGATTGAAAATCATCTTGGTTATGTGACGTTTAACTCAGTTTCGCATTAACAATTCTGTTGTGTAGACAAGATCATCCATAATAAAATTTGGACCAACACAACAAAATGGTTGAGGCGAAACTGAAACGTCCCATAACCAAAATGCTAGCGCGACTTTTGCCGTGCACATTCTAGTTTATCTCAAATTATTTAATAAACCATTAAAAACACAACTCCAACTGAAAAATCGAATAAAGGTGATGCTAAATGTTTTGTGGGATTGGAAAGGTATTGTTCATCATGAGCATATTAAAAATTGTAGTATTAAAAATATAGAACTGCCGGCTTGGTGACGCAGTGGTAAAGGCGATGAGACGGTCCTCCTACTGTTGCGATAGCCGCGGGTTCGAATTCTGCTGGGGCATGGTCGTAAATTTATGTTTGTGATTGTTTAAAATGTGTGAATGTTCTAGACAAGAGTGTAAAATCCAGATAAACCCATAGTTGGTAAAAGGAGACTTACTGAAAATGTATGAAATATATTCTATCCATAATGTGTACATAAAATAATTCGAAAAAGCGTTATTGGAATATTTTAAAATTACTGAAACGTGTGTTGTTAGTATAATGAATACTGTACTCAGTTGGGTAAAATATAATTGCATGATTGCATCTTAATTATGTATGACTTATTATATGATCTTAAAACAAATATATTGATATATAATATGAAAATAAAATAAATCCAGTGAAGAATATTCATTTTAATTTTATTGGTTATAGATATTCATATCACAAACATGAACCAGCATATAACCTGTTATATTGTAGTACTTTTGGAATATTAATTTTAATTGTGCCCAATTTATTTGACATAAAACCTTATTAAAAGTACTCTCAACTGTTCCTAGGCGTAGTTCACCAGCTCTTAATAAAGCGTTTGCATCAGCTTTGGCAGTTTCTGGATTCACCATCATACTTTCGTCACGACAAGCATTACATAATGATACCATAAGTTACTTAAATGTCCCGCTGGTATCCTCTAATCATCCTCTAAATCTACAGAATAGACTGAAATAACGGTATATTATTTATTGATTGACTTAAATTATTTCAAAATGCTTACATGCTTGGTATTCTTCTTGAATTACTATTATCTCCTCGTTGGACTTTGTGCCTAACACTTTAATTAAAACATTCTCCTCAGTACCCTCTCCAATAATATTCTGGTAAAGGAGTTATCATTGCTACGAGAATATGTTCAAAGTTACCAATTGTTTCAGACTTTAATTATCTTCTTAAACTCTAAAATAAATTAGTTATGATTTACGTAGTATACATACATAACCTACTACTCTGTATAAAACATACTTGTCCATATATAGTCTTGAATTCATATGCAATTCTTAATCGTTGCTCATTAGATCTATGTGCAAGAACATTAATAATTGCTTTCTCATTCGTGCCAAATCCTTTCATAGCTTTTCGTAAAATTGCTGCATCTGATCTGGGGTCAAATGGATCGGCCGGAACAACAGTAGGTGTTCTCTGAAATAATAATTGCAATCAGTTTTATGTTTCTAAAATAATAAATAATTATATGCGTCATATTTATTTAATTTTAAACGTTTTTAACGTATCAATCGGTAATAATTCGAAGTATCAATGTAAACAACCTAACTTATAGTCTATCCAAAGTTGGTGTAAACATACGTCATCTAAATTTATGACGTCAAAATATGTTGATATGTCGCAATGTTGCCGCATCAACTCTGAGTTTTAGTTCAGTTTGGGTTTGACATACAACAAAATTCTAGTTGAAATAAAATAGTGAAACAAAGATGTTCATTTTAACACTATAGTACATCTATTGCATAAATTATTAAATAATGTAAATTACCGTTAATTAAACAGCCACAATAACTCATCGGTTAGAGTTGTTTTATTATATTTACATTAAACTCTTTTTGACACCACCAATGATGATCTTGGAGCATCTTATTAAGTAGTGATATCCCCCTGGAGGCCTAATTTACTTAATTAACAATTGTATATCCAAGTAATGTATTTTACTTTCATTACAGAGCATTTACCTTTAGATCTTGTTTTCTTCGATGGTGTGTTTCCTTGTCAAGTCATTTTGATATCACTGTATTTTTATTACTTCTACTACTACATGTGTACATCATTATTAATAAAATTATTCATTGAATTATCCGGATTTCAAAGAAGACATTTAATTTTTCAAGGTAAGACGTCATGTTGTTTAACTTTACTATCCTGACATCGAGTCATTACGGTGACGTGATTTCTGTAAAATTTAATTTGTCACTATTCCTGTTCTTGGCAGTATTAAAACAAAAGCTTCCGCCTAATCTTCAATAAATTGAAACCTTTTTAAAATTTTATAAAATTAAATTAATTGAACAGAGGTAATTTATTAATATTGTCATATAATAAAGAGCACATTAAGTAAAGTTATTAAATCCGTAAGTAAAAAAGAATGAAGTGAAGTAGAGGAAGAAGTCGTTCAAGAAAGACACATCAGATCTATCTTAATTTTTTGTATTAAAGAAGCTATAAAATATTTAAAAAATGGGCCAATGGAATATCATCATGAACTGATTTTATGAACTATTTATGTTGTAAAAAATGCTAAATAATGCTAATATTAATAACAGCCATTTAAGTTGAAAATATATTTTTAGTTTAAACATTATCTTTGTTTGTTAATTTGAACGTTATCTTTCACAAATTACCTTAATTGCGTCAACTAAATTTCACCGTACTTTTCTTCAAATTCTTGTTTAATTTCTACCATATCTCTTTCGGATCTAGTGACCACTAATCGAGTTAAGCTCTCATCATTAATACCCAGACTTTCGCTGAACAATCTGGCGAAAAATGCCGATTGATTTTTAATGCTTCGAGTTATAGCAAATTCATTTTTAATGACAATTTCTAACCAATCTAAAAAGGACAGATTACCAATTAATATTATACAAATAGTCGGTAACTATAGGATGTACAAATAAGTTCTGACATTGTTTTGGTTTCCTACTGTTTCTTTTTGAAATAATTGTGTATCTAACTAAGATTATTCTTCATATTCGGTAGTATCAGAATTCCGTGACGAAAAAACGCCTAGTAAAGTTGATAGGAAAAAAGGATAGTAGATAGCAATGACCAAGGAGATAAATCTGGCGAATAAGTCAGGTGCGATAAAGTTTTCAGTTCAAATATTTTCAAGTAGAGTTTCACGAATGTTTTTACCTTCAAAGGGCACTTGATCGTATTTATACTTTTGCAACAACAGTCTGTATTAATTGCTTGAATCAAATCTATTCGTTTCAACTTATGGCTATCTTGCATGATGATAAAGCTCGATACTCAATTCGTCTTCATACACTTTCCGTCTTGTACTAAATTTTCTTATTAATGATTTTGAATTCCAAAGTTCAAAGGCTCATGGCTTCCCGTTTCAGGGGGAAAACCTCCTTCGGCGGGAAGATAAGCCTTGATTAAAGAATTGTGGGATTTTTTGTACGTTCTGTGTAGACTTGAGTATGAGACTTTTTGAAGTTTCGGCAGAGGGGCTTTCGCTCATTTAGAAGCTTTTATGGTTAAAATTATCCTTGGAGACAATCGCTTGCCTTTTCTCTGGATTTATGTACGGCCTAGCTAGATTCAGTTGCATTTGAAGCTTGTTCTGAATGGCATCCACAGAACTGTCGAGCTCATAACTGGTTTTTTATTATTATTGGACGATAGACTTACACCAACTTTGATTAAATTAATTTTACGGAATATGTGACACCAGATGCAAGATAATCCATATCTTGTGTTTTTTGAGTTTATTAACTATGTTATCATATTATTAACTATTATATTATAGTAACCAAAAATGTATAAGCTATATGTTCCAAATCTACTCGTTAGCTTTTATATTCTTCAAATATCAATTAAAGTTGTTTCCAGTTTCTTTGGTATAATTGGTACAGTGATGAAATGACGCTGAAAATACATAATCCTTTTAATTTCTTCAATGTCGCATTCGAATGGAGTATGCGTTGCATGCACAACTTGCTGTATCCAATTTTTTAAAATTAACTAGATGACCCAGTGAACTTCGTATCACCTACAACGATTTTGTAATTTTTTTCCGACATAATAATAGCCATTTCGTCGATTGTCGGTGAATTAAATCTCCTCTCGATTGTCATATGATATTCGACCCAATGCTATTTTCTACCAATTCTATTTCTATTTCTTATCCATTTCTGACTAAATCTTTGTTCTGATGAAAAAACGTTTGTTGTTCGATCATAGTTTTATTCACTGTTGGATTGTGAGCACAATACCTATCAATTTCCTCATCCCAAATCCCCATCCTCATTGCTTATAAAATATACATCTAAGAATTGATCTGACAGTAGAACAAACATTAAATTTTTGAACGTAATAAATACCCATAAATATTTGAAAATCAACAACAATGGCGATCCTTTATGATAGTGAAACTATTGACACAGAGAAATAGAGATTTAACTTTATGTGAAATATTTCTCGACGTCCTACATCTAGATGTCGCTACTTTTAACTTATTACTGGTTTAATTGCTATGTTAAGAGCTGCGGCGGGATCTGGTGGTCTTTAATACTACTCTGTTTTATTATTTCTTCAATTTTATTCTTAGATTATGGCAAATCAAAGATCAGTTTTATGGTTGCAATTGTAAATATAAATTATAACTATTTTATAATGCAGAAACTGACGTCAAAGTGGCTAAAGTTAGTGATGCGTAGTTATGATCTATGGATGGCTTGAAGCATACATAAACGCCACCAAAAGTGGTTTCTGGTGGCAGCGTATCTTGAGTCTCTCGAAGAGTATTATGTTGACGTAATTCATAGATGAGTGTTACTGTAATCATCATTGTATTACCTTGTATATTGTTAAGATATTAACCATTATAATGTTTTGTTGAATGTTTGTATTTTATTTACCAAGAAGAAAAAGAATTGTTTACAAATCAGAAGTGGAATTATATTCAAAATATGCTCGTAGCGTCTGGTGATCATGTATTGCTATTTAATATTATTCAATCTCAGTATAGAGTTGTGAAAGAAGAAGCTGTTCAAGGAAGGCGAAGCTGATTAGTTATTAATTGGGCAATTCTGGAAATGTAATCTAATTGGACATAATGGACGATATAATGAGGATGAGAACTAGTGAATATGTTGTTCTAAGGTAATATATCAGTTTATATAAATAATATCGTTAAAGTGATTTGATGTACGTTGAATCAAATAAATATAACTTCGAAATCGAATTATGAGAATGGATTAATGATCAGTGAAACATATATGACGTTACAATGAGAACAAGAAACCGAAATTGATGTATATTCAAATAACGAGAATTGGAGTTAGAGAAGCAAGCGAAAATTGATGTACAAAATAGTGAATTGTACTAAAAATTGAATAATCACGAAGATCGAAGATGTTGATGTGCTGAAGTAATGCAGAGGCTGGCAAGGGTCACAAGGCGTTTAGTCTTGTCTGCTTGTTATTTGAGCCCAGAAATGTGACTTTGATTACTGAGGTGCATATAAAAACTAGGAGGGAAATTATTGAGGTCGATACTGTCTAATTGTTGCACAAGTTAACATGTGGAAAATCTTAGCAGCCACAATTCCTGCTGGAAAATTACAAGACGGGGCGTGGAGAATAAAAGCCGAGAATGCTTGTTATTTGCGCCGGGACATAGTGAGTATTGTTATTAGAGTCTGATTAAAGAATGAAATTTAGGAAATGGAACAACGCGTGATATGCTTGTTCATTTAAGCTGTAATTGTCCGAATAGAGTTACTGAAGAATATATCAAGAAGAAGAAGAAGAAGATATCAAGATCAGTATTGATGTTAAGCCTGTGCCAACTATCCAATTTGATGTTATACGAAGTCAGAGAAAGAGAGATACTTTCTATTTATGGAGTTGTCATTGCTCGAGTTGATATTAGGGGAGTCGGCCACCGAGAAAATTATCGATAAATCGGCTTCGATATTTAAAAAAATATATATTTATATATCGGAGAAAGAAATTTCAATATTTTTTCGCAGTATAATTGATATTTTTAATAAACCTCTTTAATTAAGTACAAAAAATTACGCCAAACTTTTAAAATTAAATACTTAAGATTTAACTTTTACGCTCCGTAGAAGAACATGCTCACCAGTCTAATGACTTCATATTGGGAATAATGCTAGCTTGGTTAAGAAAAGAATATTGCTTGTGACTTGGATTTGTTCGCAGTTAAAAACAAAGTAATATGTGTATTCTTACACTAATTGATTTATATTCTGTGATTGATCAAATACTTGTGAAGGAGGATTTATCAGATGTTGAAAACAGCTTTTATTTCACATGATTTGTATTATGACATTTTAAGAACAATATTATACATTATATAAAATCTTGTTTGGTGGCACAACAACTATAAAGACAACCTATATAACTCATGTAGAATGGTCTGTTTTATGTGATCTAGATATTTGATTATTCATGATCTGTTGAAGTTTACGAAATGCAATGTTTACGTGTTTGTCATATATTAGTAAGCAAATATTACTAAATTTCGACGAATTCCAAGTTTTGCGAAATCGATACACACATGGGAAGACAGGTAGATGTCAAAGTTATGAAGAAGAGGTGAATTTAGAGACGATTACTTGTAAGGTTAATGTTTGTTTAGCGAGTGCTAGATTAGCCACATTCAAACGCAAGGATTACGAATGATTCAGAACTAGTGGATGATATTGTGAGTACGAGACCTGGTATCAGGACGAATACTTCAAAACCGGGCGATATCATACCGGTATGAGATCAGTAGCCATTGATGAGCAAAATGTCAACACTGATTCTATATGACTGTTCTTCTATATGAAGTCAGCATAGACATGAGGTACATGAATGTCCAGCCCAGAATCAAGTGCCGACCGCCGTAGCGCAACGTATTGTCATTCGTTTTTTAGTGTGGAAAGGCGTTAAAAAAACGAAAATTTTTCTGCGTTTGCGAAATCAGTTCGGTAGTGAGTGCCTGAGTAGGGCTGCCGTTAAAATGGGCCAACGCACTGAACGATAGCCGTGAAACCATCGAAAATGAGCCAAGCCGCATGATCGTCGACCGCGAACCAACATCACACCAGACAACGTTAGCCGCGTAGAACAACTCATTTTGGAGGACCGTAGGATGAATGTTCCAGATATTTCAGCTGAACTCGGCATCAGTATTGGTTATGTAGAGTCTATAATCTACAAACACTTTCAATATTGCAAAATAACGGCGCGACGGCTTCCCAAACTGTTGAACTTCGAGCAAAAATTTACGCGGTTGAAAGTTTGTCGCCGCTTGTTGACGCGATACGAGGCGGAGGGGGCGCTTTTTTAACGCGAATCTTCACTACAGACTAGACATGAGGACACTATTACATTCCTGAAAGCAATATGTCGTATTGTAACTGGAGGAAGAAGGAGGAAGGGGTGTCAGTCAAAGCGAAGACAACTAGGTCCGTGGGTAAGGTTCTAGAACTATATGAAATAGAACTAGAACGATATATGTTAAAAAATTGTATGTTTAATTTGTAGACCATTACCATCGCATTCTGCCTCTTGTAAAGTTATTAAAATAATGAAAAGGGCCAAGATACATCTAAACATTATCTAAAGTTAATATTTCTTTTATCCACTAAGAAGAACTAAATACAAATGTTTTAACAAATTAATAAATTACAAGTATTATGTGTTTAGTATATTTATAGGGTGTGTACTTAAATTTATATTTACTATAATTAGAAATCGTGATATGTAGCCCTCTCTGACTTTTTACAATTTATAAATACCTGATATATTTTGATTTCGAAAAAGTAATTTATTACACTAATTAAAAGTAATTCACTACTACTACGCGTTATTTATATTGAACACATTGATTGCTCTTTTATTTTTATATCTCGACCTCCAGTGTTATAAGTAAATAACAATCTTATTTGAGGTTATTTCCAAGAATAACTGTATATTTATTTAAAAGATCAACGAGGGGGTGTACCCAGAAACACGACCTTTATTTGTGTATATTTATTTCTTAAGTACATTGTATATATTGTATTGTATGATGCTCTACTTCGATAATAGCTGTTATATGTTATGGTGGGTACAGACCTGAGCATTCGGGGTGAATTTAGAGAGAAAATTGAAAATGCGCATCAGCAGAACTGCATTTGGCAAGTATTTGTGCCAAACTGGTTTCAAAATTGGCTCAAGGTCGCAGAGGGTATATACTTTGCTTAGTTCCAGCGTTGCCGCATGGCTTTCAGCGCTTGGTGCCGAACAGAAAGTTCTTCCAGGATCCGTGGATCGGGTCAAAAAATCTAAACGAACGTGGGAAAAAATGGCGGGATTATGAATAACATAGGTTTTGCCTTCGAGAAAATATCCCTGACGTGAAAAATTAAAATATTTGTTTTTTACTTACAAGAACCTTGTTATGAAATCTGAAACAATATTTATCTAGGATTTTTATCTTACAAATGCTTAATATCAAAAACGTGACATGAAAATAAAAGAATATCTTAAAAATATGACTTATTTTTCTTAGTTTTTATTAAATTGAACTGAATTACATTTGAGAAAAGATACTTAATAATAATCTCATATAAAATAATTATTAACAACATAAAAAAAAGTTTTCCAAGGGTTGTTGGAACGTTATATTTGAATTTATATTATTTGTAGTATACATGAAAGTTGTGGATATTCTAGAAATAACAATTGGAAAAAGGTTGAATTTTTTAAGTTGATATTTTTTTAAAATATCAATATATCGATATATCGGACGAAAAAATATCGACATTTAAAAAAAAATATATTGATATTTTTAGAAAAAATAAAAATAGTGAAATATTAGCCTAAAAAAATATATATTATTTCTAAATCTCTTAAAAAGTAGTAATATTTTTAATAAACCTTTAAAATTAAAAATGATATTTAATTTGTTCTGGAAAAATATAGTAAAATATCGGCTAAAAATATCTAATACAATATATCGATATATCGGGCAAAAAAATATCAGCCAAATATATCGATATATTTTTCAGAGAATATAGTTATATCGATATATCCCACTATCCGACCACTATCGATAAACCACACTATACTCAACAATTGGTTTTCTAGCTGCTTTCCACAAAGACTACCATATTTTAGAACTAAAATGTAAAGTAAAACTCATTAAAAACAGCAATTTTAGAAGAGATTCACTTATCTATGTTATTCTTTATACAGCAGATATATCACTCAGATGTTAATTCCAATATGAGGTGTGTAGAGAAAAATGTCCCACCAACCAGGAGTCCTGCTACAAGCATGCCGCCATGCCACGGTCATAATAAGTTCTGAGGTGAAAATAATCATAGTGTGTTTAATTTAGTAACCGATTTAGGGAACTTACTATTTAACAATAAATATACAAATTTATTATTGTCAAATATAGTTAATATACTCGTTTATAATATGATTTAATAAAATGTTTTTGATAAACATACAAAATAAATTATAGATTGATATCTATTGATTATAATAAACACAGCTGGTGATATAGGCAATGGTTTACTTGAGGAAGATTCAAACTTTGATTAAAATCACTGATGGTAACTAATTGTTAAATACATGATACATGTCGATGAAAGAGCCAATTCCTAATATTTAAAAAAGAAGAACAACATGTAAAGGGCGTTGAAATTTGTATCTAGCAATGAAAACAAAGTTTATCTCTTGTTACAAAGCCATAAGTGGTGCTATTAATTCCGTCCCATCCCGAATCATAAGTGATTCGTAAAACAAATATGTTATAACTTTGTTTTATTTTAATCACGCAAACTAAATGACGACAGGTTAACAAATGTAGTACGCAGCAAGAAATAGACCATCATATCATTCCATCTTCATTCAGAACATTTAAAGTAAAGGCTAGAAATCTGCACTCCTCAATATCTTCGGTAAGAGTAAGAGTTGAGAGAAACTGCATTAAGCAACAACATCTACCTATGGTGAAGTGCAGATCTGAATATCCGGTTATTCAAAATATAACTAACTCTAACTCTGTATTTTCTGTAAAAGCATATATAATGTAAAACGTGCTAATGATGAAATAAATTATAAGCAAAAATACTTACGTATTGTCGCTTGAAATGTAAATAAAACTGCAAACATAACAGCTTAGAGGTATTCCTAAATAGTTAATACCTATGGGTTGTGAGAGGCACTTGGCAGATCAATCCTTCTTTAATATAATAGATCATAAAATATTACCCTATAAATCTAGATAAAAATATTAGATGCGGCTTGGCAATTATAATAAAGAAAATAATAAACCAGTGTGAAGAATTTCATCTGAAAAGATTCAGAATTCAGAGTAGTTGGAATAAAGCCGTCGAAACAAAATAAATGATTAGAGCAGCTTACTGTCCAGCAAAATCTCAAAAAAGAACTAATTATAGTCAACCACTTCGAACAAACATTTTTGGTCGTTGGTCGGGGAGGCTTCAAATTTAAGTATATAGACCAACGATTTAGACTAACTAAAATAAAGAACTAAGAGAAGTAATTCAAGAGGTAACCTAGGTAGTAACTGTTTATAAAAGCTAAAAGCTTACTGGGTATTTTGAGAAAAAAGTATCTCCTAATTATAAAATTAATCTCAAAAAATTAAGATTGTAAGTGGTCAAAATATTGAAGTAAAATCATAAACCAACAGAAAAGGTCTATCCTCTCTGTAAGAAGCAAAATTAGACAAAGATAGTAAGCAAAACATAGTGCTCTTATCTCAACATCGAGCTTATTAGCTGACTAAAGTATTTATTCTCAAAGAAAGATAAGTATAAAAAAATAATTCAAAGAATGAATTAAATTCTAAATTCAAAGAAAATACCAGGATTCAAATCAATCGCTGAAGAAATGATAAAATAACTGCGTAGAAAAGCGATAAATCTTACTATATACGCAGTATTCAAACGAAAATATGTACTAGAACACGGAAAGTTGTTGAACGTGAAAGTTATCATGATATCGTTATGGCAAACAACCAAAATATTCCCTACCAAGAATTGCTTCGAAGCTATTTCAGAAAATACTACTCCAAGGACCAGAGAAGTAAACTTACTAACCTGACTTATGAGTGTTTATGTATTAAAACATAAACACTGGACAATCCACCAGGTTTAAAGAATAACATTCACTGAAAATTACTTAGAGAAAAAAATAAATATTCTCTTGAGTTTTTGTTTCAGGTGCTTTCACAAGATTTCAGCTAAGTTTGGCAGAAATTCTTAATATATAAACAAAAACATACATTAAACAAGAAAATGAATATTCTCAAGTACAAGCAGGACTGTAGGTAGGTAAATCCCTATCAGCTGTTACGTACTAATGATGTATCCAAAACTTTTTACAATTGTTTTCGGTAAGTTAGAGGTATGTTTACAACTGAACAATGATAAAATAATGACTCTTTTATATACTCATTTTATACATATACAATATAGTATTTAAATTGTTATCGTAAATCATAACCCATTTATATTTACACAGTGTAAATTATCAAGTCAATCATTCAAATCTTTATAGATTTTGTTATCGACATATGTACTCCTAATTACCAAATCATAATATCTAATATGTGTATATCTAATATCTATCTAATATGTGTACCTAATATATGTATCTGATCTTTTATCTTTATATTTTTAAAAGCTGCACAAATTTTAGGATATAAATAAAAACATTTTATATTTTATGAACATAGATTATATATTGGCAAATATAAAATATTTTGCATACATGAAAAATACATTAAAAACATTATACTTGGCAATTAAATATTTGGTCAATTTGGAAATATATATGTATAAAAGTTTACAAAAATAACATATATTTGAAGCTTGAGATTCCTGTAATTCCAGTACATGTAGATTAAGGTTCACCAATAAGATGCAAAAGGCACTTTTTATAATGACCAGAACAGTCACCCTAAAATTACGTAAGTTAGTCTAAAATACACAAAAACCATTCACACTAAAACCCATACCTTAATAGCATCAGCTAACGATTCTCCATATTTTGCTTGGTATTCTCTTTTTATTTCAACCATGTCAATTTCAGATCTGGTCACGACTAAACGAATTAAATCATTGTCATTTGTACCAAGACCTTTCATGCTTTTGTTTAAACATTTAGCAAAAAAGGCCGCTTGGTTTTTAATTGAACGGATAATAGCCAGCAAGCCATCCTCGGCACTTCCTGAGAATTCATTCTTTATAGCTTGTTCTATATCATGGCCTAAAACAGAAAAGTTGAACATTTGATTATATTTACAAATACTAAAAAAATCATTAAAAACACGAACTCATAATGTAAGCTAGTATGTTATTTTGGAGAAAAATAATATTCAGTGTTTCTTAGTGTATGCTTTTAAAGCCGTATATATATGGTAACACTTATTTAATGACTTAACTTAACCATACCATAAATCATTAAATGTATAAAACTAGCGTTATTCATTCATAAATATCGAGCTATTTTGGATTAAAATTAAGCGACATGACGACAAGAATATGCGAAAATGATCATGCCTCATAAATTTCATAAACGGTTTCAAAGCCTGTATTCGCACATTATGATAACGCTAGATTTCGCACCCACAGTATCTCTAGACCTTGCCAATCTGATTACTATTTGTTCTAGTCTGTGCAAAAAGGAGCTTGTGAATATAACTTGGTAATTTTTTTTTTGCTCAGAAAACTCTAACTCTGATAATGTATTTACATGAATAGATAATATGGAATGCATATTGGCTTTGAAAAACAAGAACGAAATCGAAATTATTTTTTCCCAACACATTGTAAAACTCTAATAAACAAAATTATAACAGTACTATAAAAAGCAAAACGAATAAAGAATTAAAAATAAGTACAAATATAGAATCTGTATTAAACTAAGAAAACAAAAAGTAAAATGATAGATTTCTTCCATTATTACATTATTTGAAATATCTTATTGAATGGTAATATTATATTTTTCTCAAATTGTTTAATAAACAATTAAAATACAAACATAACTGAACAATCGGATAAATTAATTCATAATGTTTACATAAAATAATTCGAAAATAGTTTTACTGGGGTATGTTGAAATTATTGAAACTTATTGTTAGTATAATGAATGATGTACTCACTTGTATAAAATATAATTGCATGGTCTTAATTATATGACTTATTGTATGATCTTAAAACAAATACATTGATATATAACATAAAAATAAAATAAATCCAGTGAAGAATAATCATTTTAATTATTTTAGATATAAATATTGATTTTACATCTTTTTTCATTATTATCATGATCACTTTTTTTTGAAAAACATTATATCAACTAGCCAATTACCTGTTAAATTGTGGTACTCTTGGAATATTAATTGTAATTGTGCCCAATTTCTTTGACACAAAACCATATTGAAAGTGCTCTCATCTGTCCCTAGACGTAGTTCACCGGCTCTTAGTAAAGCTTGCGCATCGGCTCTGGCAGTTTCAGGATTCACCATCATACTTTCATCGCGACAAGCATTACATAATGACACCATAAGTCTCTTAAATGTCCCGCTGGTATCCCCTATCAAATCTTCCTCTAAGTCTTTAGAATATACTAAAATAAAGAAATATTAATGATTGACTGAGTTAAATTATTTTAAAATTCTTACATGCTTGGTATGCTTGTCGAATAACCATTATCTCGTCGTTGGATTTTGTGCATAACACTTCAATCAAAACATTTTCGTCAGTACCCAATCCTGCTATAGCATTATGTAGTTCTTTAGCATAATATTCTGGTAAAGGAGTCATCAATGCTACGAGAACATTTTCAAAATTACCGCTTGTCTCAGATTTTAAATCTTTTATTAGATTCTGGAATAAATTAGTTATGATTTATATATTATACAAACATACTACCCTGTATAAAACATACTTTTCCATACAAAGTCTTGAATTCATATGCAATTCTTAATCGTTGCTCATTAGATCTGTATGCAAGAACATTAATAATTGCTTTCTCATCCGTGCCAAATCCTTTCATAGCTTTTCGTAAAATTTCTGCATCTGATCTGGGGTCAAATGGGTTGGCCGGAACAACAGTAGGTGTTCTCTAAAAAATATAATAATAATAACATTGTTTTGTTTCAAAAATAAAAATCAGTTGTATGCGTTATATTTATTTAATTTTAAACGTTTATGAATATCACTAATAATATAATAGTCTAAATAACTAAAGTTAAATAAAGAACAGTTTTGTATGGGAAATATATAATTAGCACTGTCATATGTTTAACAAGAATTTACTTTACTAGATACCAAACAATATTATCAGTAAGAATACGTTGAGTGATTATGGGAAAACCTATGACTTAATTAAGTCGACCTATATAGTAGTTATAAGTGTAAAAAATTAATCAATTAATTAATTTAGTTGAATCGATTTGATGATAGGAGAGAACTAAATAAGTCCGAAATAATATTAAATGTTTAATTTTCAAATATTTCTCATTATCATATATACGCTGCGTTTGATGTAAATCTAGTCAAATTAAATGTATACAGAGATAAACAAAACAATTAAAAACATAGTGACATTCTAAATGTTAATTGTACAGGAAAATGTGTCATCATGGTTGGACAATAGGTATTTTCAGTTATTTTAAATTCTTTTGTCCATAGATATTTCTATGGTTTCACGCTGTTGCATGTGTGATCAATTAAAATTATCAGTATATATATATATATATATATATATATATATATCAGTATATATATAGACATATAGTGACACTACTGTCAATATATGTCTGTCTAAAGTTGTAAATTCGTTTTACAGTCAGACAATATTATCCTTGTCATTTTATTCTATTTAAAAAGAGATAGAATGCTGTTAGAGAAGTTCGAACATGTAACGGAATGAGCCTGCAAAAGTTGTCCGTTTGCCAAACTTCTCAAGCTTCTTCAAAATATTATAATTAGGTTTTTATTGAAAATATTTTTTATGCGCCTTGTAGCTGCACTGTATATTAGTGCGGACACGGTCACTAAAATATCTCAAAAAATAAAAACAATATAACCTTAAATTCGACAAAAAGAAACCGTGTTTATGCGACGCAGGTGACGAATCAAGATCAATCATGGTGTTTCAGAGATTAAATATACGAAATGTATAAAACAGTAAGTAGTTTTTTCAATCGAAACATAATTTAATACAATTATTTCAGAGAAAATTGTTAGTCTGGAAATTATCCACAAAGATCCAAAAGATATACAGCTATTTGAGAGATGTAGAACATCCGTTCTACATTGTTGGATAATATAGGATTTAAGTGGTGTAAAGATAATCCGCGAAGGGGTTTAATGGAACACTCTTGCCTAGAGTGCATTCTAGCATCAGAAATATTAAACAATCACAAACATAAATGTACAACCATGCCCCAGCAGGATTCGAACCCGCGGCTATCGCAACAGTAGGAGGACCGTCCCATCGCCTTTACCACTGCGCCACCAAGCCGGCTTCGATTAGGTTTTATTAGTCATAACATTTATTCATTGCAGACATATAGTTCTTCATGCTGGAAACAGGAATGGTTTTATTCCTGATGCAGAATTAGTGTTTCTCTAAGTCCAAGGGTGCCTACCATGAAGAAATGAACCATAACTTGTCTTTGCATTAATTTGCATTAATCAGCTTTTAAAGAACATGCAGGAACCATCAGTTCACTGGTGGAGAAAATCCTAACAAGTTCATCAACAAAGGCTGCAATTAAAGAATGGCATAAAGTACATAAAATAAGTTTCGAGGAAATCATGTTAAAGAATGAACTATTTCAAATTAGTACTCGGTAAATATAAATGAAATATTTAATTACATTTTATGTGATTTACTTTTTTAGAATTAAGCCTGAGAAAAGATACATAGTAGATCAGATTACTGAAAGTTATAGCCACAGAGTATTATATCCCTCCCTATCATTGCATTTTTAATGAAATTGAGTTGATATGGGGTATTGCAAAGAATTATTACAATAGATATTCGATCGAGGAGGATATTCAAACCAGAACTGTCTGGATTTATAGAAAGAAGCATTGTCGAAAATAATACTTTCGGTTTGTATGAGCTCGATCTCAGACACATTGAAGAAGAAATTGACAAATTGTAGAATCTTGAGCAAGTTTTTAATAGATTGGAAATAAACAGCTTGGTTATTAACTTGACTAGTATTTCTGAAAGCGACTGTGATTGAATAAAACTTTATGAATGTTGGTTTATGATTCAATGCTGACGGTTACCAAGACAGGGTGATGAAAGAGGAAACCACTAAAGGTCAGTATACAATTAATATACTTTAATTGTAGGGAATTGTATTATAGAGTGTGAAAGCTTTATGAGCATGTGTGTTATTGTCCAGAATATACATGAACATTTGGTTAACATGTATGAGTAGAGAAATAACACTATTTTGCAGATATGGCACATGCATTAAGGAGAATGCAGTGATGGAAGGTAGTATTATCAAGAAAGATGTACACAGATAGTAACAGGACAAACTAAAGAGAAATAGAGTAATATCATAATGACTTTACAAGGATACATTGCATCGAAAGAATTGTTTCTTGTGAACTAAGCGTAAAACATAAATATGCTCTCTAATGAAAGTAAAATACATTACTCAGATATACAATTGTTAATTAAGTGGATTAGACCTTCGGGGGATACCACTACATACAAAAACGCGTCTAAAACTCTACCGTTACTAGTGTGGAAAAAAGCTCAATGTATATATAATAAAACAACTCTAACCTAAAACCAGCTTGGTTGGCGTTATATATATATATATATATATATATATATATATATATATATATATACCAACCAAGTAGCTCATCTGCTCATCTTTGGAATGTCCTCATAAAAATGGAGGTTCTGGTCAATATAACATATAATGTCACAGCAATTTCAATAACTGGAAATTTTTCAAAATTATTTTGTACGGTCAAATTTTGTACAACAACCAATTTTCATTTATTAGAGACTGCACGTATTATCAATATAATCAACCTAACCTAACTGTCAAATTCGATGATTTCGATATTTCTCTATATAAAATAATCATTACTATACAGAGACTATTCATGGAAAGCTCAAAATTTCATTGCCGATTTTGTTTTCAAGGATTGAAACGTGATCATTTTGATGCCAATTAGGACCAAATTCGAAGACAATTAATTGTAACATTTTTGCACAATTACAAAAATTGAGCGAAATCAACATCTTAATAGTTGATGAATAAACTAATTAAAAGAATATGTTAATCTGGTTGTCCAGAGACATCAATTGGTGATCATCTTCATCGATCCATAACCAGCTCCTGGAGAATTTGTCTCCTTCTCAACTAATACGCTGGTGTTGATATCACAGGGCTTCTTCAATAAATCTCTCCACAGTTTGTGATGGGCCGAAACTGTTTTGGCCTTGGACAATGTTAGTCTCCTATTTTTCAGATTGCATTCTATGATCTTGATCAATGTCTTGTGGAGATATTCGCTTCTTCGTCGGTTATTCGCTTCGTCTTCGATTTCACCGCCAAAGACTGTAAGGAATTCATCCACCTTTCATTCGACAGACATGTTTAAATCATTGACGTCTCTCAATTTGTTCCCCAACTGTGTACTGATTTTCGCATCTTAAACGAATAACTTCATTTCTATATTCAATTCATTTTTATTACTACCTCGAAGAGAAACGTAAAATTTGCTCACAGATCTCAGAGTGTAACAAATCTAAGAGTTATACAGAAGGAATGACAAAATAAGCGTTCGGAAAAGACGTATGTTAGTCTTGACTGTAATATTTCCTCCCTTCAACACACACTGTCTTCCTCAAAAGAGAATCGAAAGCTGCTGCAGCTGTACAGTGAAGTAACTAGATCTGATCTAGTAATGAGTATTTAGAGAAAAGATATACCAAAAAAGAAATAATCATCCGAAAATTGCAGCGATAAATGATGAATGTTTCACCCGCTCATAGGCAAAACAACTTAAAAGCCAAGGAAAAAAACACGTGCCAGAGGACTGAACTCTTCAATTTTCAATTATAGACTTTTTTTACACTATCTACTATTGTGAAGTGTTGATGGTTTTACGCAGAATACTAATAAAATTTTGAACCAGTTAATATGGAAAACTACTTCAATAATATTTCCTGGTGGTTCAAAAATAAATCGAGATTGCTGAATTTGTCACAGTTGGCACCCTCAATCTCAGCTTCGTTGATTTTTATATACGGTACGGATTTGAAACTTGGCCGAAACAGCCACGAGTATGCCCAAAAAAGGGCATGAAAACCTCATACTTATAGTCGAAAAAAACCGATGCTGGCATCCGAGAACCAAGAATTCGTCAAAAGCAAGGATAAAAGGATGCTCTGGATATTGCAGCTGCAGCAGCTTCTCTACTATGGTGCTGGAATCGATTGATTAAATGATGATTAAATTCCCCAAATTCCAATAATTTTCCCAAAATTCTATTTATAATATTGGTGGAGGTGAATTGTTATAATTATGGCTAATTTCAATGTTTTTCCCTTCATTCACGTACGAACATATATGCTTCATACATCGAAAATATATGCTTTTTTTAATTTCCTATGAACCACTTATCTTAACCACGCTGAGATAACTTTTTTGTGTTGTGTAGTATTGTGAGGTGCATTTAATAGAAAAACAGCAGTGTTAATACATAAACAATAATTATATCAGAGACTAAAATAGGGCCGATGGGTTCTCCTAGATATAACACGTCAATTGCAAAGTCCCCGGCCTACCATAGTAAAACACTTTTTTTTGGCAAAATTAGTTTTTTTTTATTCAACATAATTCCCTTCAAGGGTGATACACTAATTATAACGACCCTTCAACTTTTCTATACCATTTTTGTAGTACGATTTGTCATTTGCTTCAAAATAGGCCTGTTTCGGCGATCACCTCTTCATTCGATGAAAATTTCTTCCCAGCGAGCATTATTTTGAGATCTGAAAACATGAAATTGTCGCTGGGGACCAGGTCTGAAGAATGCGGTGGATGAGGAAGCAATTCGAAACCCAATTCATGGATTTTTGCCATCGTTTTCACTGACATTTGACATGGTGAATTGTCTTGGTGAAGCAGCACTTCCTTTTTCTTCAAATGCGACCGTTTTTTCGGCGATTTCGTCCTTCAAACGGTCCAATAACGCTATGTAATAGTCGTTGTTGATGGTTCTTCCTTTTCCAAGGTAGTCAATGAAAATTAGTCCATGCGCATCCCAAAATACAGATGCCATAACCTTGCCAGCTAACTGTTGCGTTTTCCCACGCTTTCGAGCGGGTTCATCGTGTGCAGTCCACTCAGATGACTGTCGATTGGACTTGGGCGTGAAATGATGGAGCCATGTTTCATTGTCACATATAGACGCAAAAACTCGGGTTTATTACGCTTGATCATCTTCAAACACTGCTCCGAATCATCAACTCGTCGTTGTTTTTGGTAAGGAAGCTGGCGCGGCACCCACCTTGCACAGAGCTTTCTCATACCCAAATATTCGTGAATGATATGATGTACACGTTCAATTGATATCTTTAGAGTGTCTGCTACTTCATTCAATTTCAATTTAAGGTCATTCAAAATCATTTCGTGGATTTTTTTAATGTTTTCGTCGGTAACAACCTCTTTTGGGCGTCCACTGCATTCACCGTCTTCGGTGCTCATTTCACCACGTCTAAACTTAACATACCAATGCTTGATTTTCCTGGGGCAGTGTCCGGAAACTCGGCATCAAGCCAAGTTTTTGCTTCCACTGTATTTTTTCTCTTCAAAACGCAATATTTTATCAACACGCGAAATTTCTTTTTATCCAATTTTTTCATAACAACAAAAGTTGCTTCACTCAAAATGATATAATCCACAAACTAATGATCCGACAGCTGTCAAATGTATACACGCATCTTTGGAGGGCTGGGGCTAACTAAAAAACATATGGATTTAATTCTAGTAACGCCATCTATGTGTCAGGCCGGGGACTTTTCAATTGACCTGTTATATCTATCACCTATTCAATTGACCTATATTTAAGTTATTGTGAAACTAAGTTATAGATTAGTCGGCAAGGATTAGTAGCAATATAATAATCTGTTATATATTAAAAAATAGTAAAAATATGCTTTTTTAGTGTTTGAAACTCCTTAATTATTCAGCAAATATATTTCATATAAAAAATAGACAACAATGAAAATATATTTAAAAATATTGTCGCTTGTTTTCTATAGCTGAATGTAATCTTTCAGCGACCGTCACGAAAGAAAAGTGCAAGTTTCAACTAATCTACGCGTATCGTTTTAAGTTCATGGAAGTATTCGGGTCAAACGTGAGGTTGGGCGTTATATAGTAATATGGCTTGCCTGCTTTCTTATATAGTAAATAACCTTCAAATAATTAAGTTTTTCAGTCAATTAGTTCAGTTGTTAACTGTAGCCAAAGCTGAGCAAATTAGTTACGTGCTTTGCTATTATCTAAATAAAATGAAACTGATTCAACACAGCTTTTTAAACAGTAAAAGATTTTTCTTTCATGCACATTAAATTTTAAATATAGTATCAAACAAAATATAGTATAGTATTCGGAACTGAATAAAAAGAAAACAATCTTTCTACAAATCCTGATGAATACAAACTTAAGTTATATTGTATAAAAACTTTTTTTATATTTGGATAGCGTTCATGGATGCTAACTACTTTGCTTTTATCGTTTAGGAAACAATTCTTGTTTTTAATTCTTCGGCGCTTATTTCACCTCACCTGAAATTCTGATTCACCGAGATCGGTGAATAGATTAGCTAATCTGGTTCGTACAGAGATTAAAATAGGTAGAACTTTGAAATAGTAACAATTGTTGCCCTGAATATACTCTAACGCTGCAGGAATTGGTCCAAGTATTATAGTTCTATAGCAAGAAAAGTGTTAGTCTTACCCTAGATTTGGTGTTTCGGAAGACTGGATTTACTACCTTCTTCTACCACTCGATTCATTAATATTTATTTAGAGGGTAAGACACCTAAATTAAATTTTTATGGCATATGATTGCCTAGTTAAGAGTGTTATTGATATTGACCCTAATATTTACGAGATTATTGAATTCGATATTGACGTTAATTTCCTACCCAATAAGTTTTTTTTCTGTCGTTATATCCTAGCCATTTTGTGGGGACTGGGAATTATTAATACATACACAAATGATATGGGAACTTATTTCTGGGGTTTTTTAAGAGCTCGTAAAATTTTTATACTAACAGACTATAGTCTTTGTTCAGGATGTGACAGAGAAAAATTAGTAAAATTGTTTATTATGTTTATAACATTCTAATATTTATTACATAAAATACCGGTTTTATAATATCTGCATTTTTATAACTTTATAACGGTATTTTGGGTCTCTCTGGCAGATTGTCGGTGGAAAGATGGAACACCCTTATGATTGACGATTGGTTAGAGAGGAAGGTGATTTGGCAGAGTACAGTATGCTTTGAGAGTAAGTATCTTATTTAGGGAGAACCAAGATGTTCCAATCTATTCACGTCATAATTAATTTTATTTTACTATTCAGGCCAAGTTATTAATCAAGTTAGATCGATCAGTATGACCGAAGATAGTTCGGGTATTTCATTGCATTTATATTTAACTGTAAGAATAACTATAATACGTAGCTTAGATACAGTTTACTTTTATTTCAAGTAAAATAGTGAATACCCAAAGACCTTTCTCATTCAGGACGACTTACTAATTTTAACCTTATTGAACCAATTTCTTGAAAGCAATAGTAATAAGAAGTTACAACTCTAACCTATAAACTATTGCGGCTGTATAATTAATTGCAGTTTTTAGATAATGTTAAAATAAATTATGTTGTTTAATAACATTTTTGTTAAATTACTTTATTTAGATTAGAATTTTTTTGTATGTCAAGGCAAAACTGAACTAAAACTTAGAGTTGATGCGGCAACATTGCGACGTTTTGATGTCATAAATTTAGATAACGTATGTACAAAATAACTTTGAACAGACTATATAGATTAATCTGCTTAAGGAAAATCTTGACTCCCTTTTTTATGAAAACGGAAGGCTTGAAATTTGACACGATTAAGAATTATACGGACGAAGAATTTTTAGGCCAATGTCCTACAAATCAGTCCCCCAAATCAAGCAACGAAAAATAACCGTCAAATCGGCAACTTAAATTATGTAAACAAATATTTTAGGATCTACTTTCATTGGACCTGACCAACCAGGCTGCCGGCTGCAATTCTAATGCGGTAGATTATTAGTTGCTTCTGTTATGCGTAAATCGACTACGGACGTATAATTTTACATTTTGGCGTACATTTGGCAACACTACCGCAAAATACCGATAGGGAAATTTTAAATTGAACAAGTCCTTACGTGTTGCTATTGAAACTCTATTGACATGGAAAGTAAGACTTATTAAATAATTTTATTTAATTTTATGCGGTGTAATTTAAGATTTTGTATAATGCTGCGTAGAGACCGGGCCAACGAAGGACAACGAATGAGATTCGGCGTTGGATACCAAGCATTCGTTGGCCTTCGATGAAGCATATTGAATTTGTTGTTAGGAGTAAACAATCCTTGGGCGTGAATCCATATGTTTCAACCGCGGCGGCTATTATAGTATATATATATCTACCGTCTACACAGCATTTGTCGATTCCACTCATTTCATTTGATGTTACCGACATCCTACGGATTGCAAGCTAATGCCAACAAACCTTCGTTGGCCGTCGCCAAACCGTCCAAACAAAATTAAAAATATCCCAATGAACCCATTCGTTGACTTTCGTTGGCCCGGTCTGTACGCAACATTACTTGTGGTTATTCAGGTATTGTTGAAACTATTGAATAGTTATGGTAGTTATGATTGAACGATTAAGAAAAGTATGATCATATAAAGTTACATTTTATATTATTTGTGCAGACAATAAATTAAGATGTCCATTTTATCCTAACATAGATAGACAAAAATCCGGAAGAATCGTTTGTGCTCTGTTTACAAGGTATTAAGATTTTCGCAAGCAGCGTTTTCATATTCATAATATAAGCTTCAATTAATTAATTTTCAATTTTAAAAATTTCAATTAATTTGATACATGGTCAGCTCAGAACAGCTAAAAAATTGTGCTTGTATAAGAACTGGTATACATAAACAGTATACATAGAATCTACTATGAGTCAAATCAATAGTTTTTATTTATTCATTTTAAGTCATTTACTTATTATAAATACACTCCTTTAATATAATTTCTATATTGTAAAAAATAAATATCAAAAAGTGCTTAATCGTGTTTGTTATTGTTTTAATTAATATACAAATATGTATTACTTAATTTACTATTTCATGTTTATGATTATAACATAAAAGTAAATAAAAATCATGTATGCTTATATTTGATGCTCTGAAAGTTCTGAAAATAATCTCACAATAATCTTATTCTAATATAAACTCATGATATAACTTTTGTTAAAACTTTCAGTGATATAGTAATTTAAACTTATTGATACTTTGTTGATTATTAAAACTTATGGAAATGATATTTAATTAAATTTCATTTAAAAAAGTTTAGTGAATTTTATTCGTAATATAGTCTGCTATAATTTGAGATTTGTTACTATAATTAATATTAGTTATATATTAGTTTTATATTGAAAATGTTACAAAAACAAGTTTTAGTAATACTAGCATATCATTTTTAAATTATTCTGTTTACTCTATATAGAGTATACATGATTAACTTTATAATTGTGGTCGAATTTCGAATGCAAGGCGATTACTAGTATAAATAAACAAAAAACGAAGAAATAATTGACATTTAACAAACAAGATTAATAAACATTTAACAGACAAGAATATCTTGCCTAGCAACAAAGATTGACTTATTTATCGGTTGCTACAACTGGCCGACCCTGGCTGTAGCGTTCCGGAATCACCATCTGATGAGTTTGCAATAATATCATAATAAAGCACCCCTTAATGATATTTGGTATTGAAATACAACTTTTTCTGGAATTTAAGGTTTTGGAATTCTCATATAAAATATGCTTATCATCGCCGATCACAATTTTTCACAAAAAGTCATTTTACACACTGAATTTAGTTATGTTCGGTAAATATAAGTACAATTCACTTTTCAGTATTATGAACAAGACAGTTTGACGGCACCACAAATTTATTCCCAGGCTTTAGAATCATTTTTCAATGTTGAAATAGCATTTGTATGAAATTTCATTAACTTTTTATCAATTGGTATCGAATTCACGTAGACTTGTCAGTGAAATCTTTTCTATATATATTTATATAGTCTAATCTTTTCAAAGCCACAAATGACGGAAAAATCTTTTTATTTTAAGTCTAACTTTAAGCTCAAAAAATATTTCTAAAAAACCAAGAAAGTCGAACATGAAATTAATAGTTTATTTCAACAATAGAATTTCAACAACCGAGGCGGAAAACAGTATAGATTTTATATATAGAAAGGAAGACATGTTAATTAGAATATACCTTAGGTCGTCCAGTATGATTTGGTGGGACGCTTTGAGTAGTATAACTAAATCCACCATATGGTCCTTTTGCTGGGTAACCAGTAGGGGGAGCACCAGAAGCAGTAGGATAGGTTGGATTAGGTGGGTATGATGGATATGAAGGTGCAGGAGGATATTGTGTTGGAGCTCCATAAGCACTAGGTGGATTGGGATACGGTCCAGAAGGTGTTGGATATGGTACATTATGACTGACAGATGGGGGAGGTGCACTAGGTGCATAGACGGGTATCGACATTGGCTGAGGCATTGACATTGGAGCATGGCTGTTAAATCCAAACGTATTTGGATTTACCGGGGGATAACCTTGCTTGGGGTATGGCGCTCCCCCAGGTGGTGGAGGATAGCTTTGTTGAGGGTAAGGAACTCCTGGTGTCTGACCCTGGGATATGAAGTAAATATAATTAGAAGTGTTATTGGTATCGTGTAAATGATAATTTTTTAAGAATAAAGTTTAGAAATATATATTAGGCACAATACTTAATTTTAAAGAATTTATTTAGGTCAAGAATTACTACTGTTTTATTATAATAAGATTAAAAAATACTATATTTTAATATGATTAATTGTTAAACAAATTTTAATCAGATGTCACCAAAAGTGTAGCCTTTAAGTAGTTAATTAATTAAATTAATGACATGTTTTGCTTACATGTTACATTTCGATCTAAAATACTTCCTTTTTCTTTATTTGTTGCAATATTTTGCAGGTTATAGGATCTTAAGTCATTTAATTGGGGCATTTGCATTATTAATGACGTAGCGTGAAGTATAGCACAATTTTTTCAGAATGGTAAATGGTGTAGTATTAAAATAGAACATTTTAGGAAATAATAGATTTTTTTCATTAAACAATTATTTAAAAAGATATTTGGAACAACAGTAAAACATTTTGAATCAATAATTATTCATGAGAACAAAGTAAAAGTTATTCTTTGTGATGACGAATTTTGTTTTGAATTGATTATAAATATATAATGTAGCCCTAATTATTTGCTAGGGCTACTATTCTGTTCTACGTTATAAAGAAATTACAATTTATTTACGGTACTGAACAACATACAATTAATTTATGTATTTGATAAAAAGTGAAAACTTGGTTTTTTATATCTTATTGATATATGTTATGCAACACTTAATTTTCATATAAAAGATATAAACTCAGTCGCTGGATTATTTGAAAGGATTCTATCAATTATAGAAATTAATCAATTATACCCAACACTAGTTATAACAGGTAATTTACCCGTATCTCAATTATATTCGACAAAATGTTATAACCGCAACCTATTAATAATTCTTCATAATTAAATTCCACACCTAACATATTTTAGTAATTAATATAACAAATAAACTAAAATAAATACAAAATGTTATACAATAAATTTTGCAGAGAATCTACAAGTAAATTAAACACGCTACATATTTTATGTTATATGATACTAGCTGTGTATATAAGCTACTGAAAAATATAACAATAAAATTCTCGGATAAGGCATTTTATTTGCATACAGAAACTATTAATTTACTCTGTGATTATTTTATATTTACGTGATATATAAATGTCTAGAGGTATTTCGTAGTAGCTACTAACCATAAACCTCAATTTTATTTCTGAATTTATGAGTTTTTTAATAATTGTAAAATTTAGCAAAACAAACAAATTAATACTTACAGATTGATAATTGCCGTAACTCATTTTGTATAAAGCTTCAAATAATACAAATAAATGAAGAGAAAGTAATGTTTTCTTGCTAGCGTTATTTTTAGCGCACCCACCGCCCAGCACGTCACGACACTGTATGACAAAATAGTGAGAATAAGAACGAAAACTGGTTACGCTGTTGTCAGATTTTCTTTTTTATATTAAACAACCTAAAATATAGGTTGCCACTTTAATAAAATTATTTTCTTTGAATTAATAAATTATGATATTTTTTACTTATTATGTTATTTAATTTATATAACCGTTTTAATAACCTGACAGATCTTTAGATATATTTATTTTTCGGTAAATGACAATAGTACTAAATACTTGTATTAAATGTTGATTTTTTTAATATAACAAGTATTTAAGTTCTGGTTAATACTTAATATATTACTATAAGTATTCTATAAATTTTATATAAGAAAATTAATATTGTTTATGTGATTCACTTTAGATATTCATAATTCAATGGGAATTTCAAAGAAATTTTATTTTTCAAGGTTAGACGTCACAATGTTTACCTTTATTTTCCCAGTGGTGAGTCATTACGGTGACGTTATTTTTAAGAAATATTTTATTTGTCATTATTCTTGGTCTTGACAGTATTAAAACTTAAGTTTCCACCTGATCTTGCATTAATTGTAACCCTTTTAAAATAATGAAATAAAATTATTCATTGAGCAGAGGAAATTTATTAACATTGTCATAAAATAATTAACACATTAGGTAAAGTTGGTAAATCGATGAAGTAAGGAGTAAATAAAGGAAGAATGAAGTGAAATAAAGGAAGAAGTCGTTCGTTATATAAAATTTGTATCAAAAAAACTACAAAAATATTAAAAATTGGTCAATTGAATATCTTAAAAACTAATTTAATGTTATTAGTGCTACATTTATGTTTTTGGCCTTATTTTGATTTATTCTTCTCCTATTAATGCCAACAGACATTTTTCGTAATATCCCGAAGTATCGGCCTGTAAATTAATAAAAATATTTGTATTATACAAAAAATACTAAATAATATTAATATAAAGACTAATTGCAGCCATTTAACTTCAAACTATAATTTTAGTTTAAAAATGATATTTTTTAAAAATTACCTTAATTGCGTCAGCTAAAGTTTCACCGTACTTTTCTTCAAATTCCTGTTTAATTTCTACCATATCTCTTTCGGATCTAGTAACCACTAATCGAATTAAGCTCGCATCATTGGTACCCAGACCTTTGGTACTTTTCCTGAACAATCTGGCGAAAAATGCCGATTGATTTTTAATGCTTCTAGTTATAGCAAATTCATTTTTAATGACAGTTTCTATATTGTAACCTAAAAAGGACAGATAACATTACAAACAGCCCATCGACAGTATAGGGTGTACAAAATATGTTTTGAATTGTTTTTTAGGTGTTCTATTATTTGTTTCTGAAGGAATTGTATATCCATCTGGAACTATTCCTTGTATTTGGCAGTATAAGAATTCTATAACGGGTAGTTGATAGCAAGAAGCAATATCTGGTGAATAGGACGGATGAGATAAAGTACTCAATTCAAATATTTCCAAGTAGAATTTTACGTAGAAAATCATTTGATCATATTTTTACTTTTATTACGATAGTTTATATTCGACGTTTGACTCAAACGTATTCATTTTATCTTATGTTTATAATGATACAGTTCGGTATGAACACTCAATTCCACTTTAAACACTTTCGGTCTTTCATTAGATTTTCTTATTAAATATTTTGAGTTCATTTCCGATTTGAATTTGTTTTATTTAAGACAAAATTACCATATAGTTTTGCCAATTTTTTGTAAAAATACAAGGGTCTAACTATTAGGTGTTGCATATTATTTACATTTTAATCAGCGATATCCATTGGTGAAAATGCGAACAATTTAATGAAAACAACAGTTAAACATCCTAACTTAACTGTTAAATTCGATGGTATTGACATTTCTCTACATAACATAACAGTGCCCCATTTAGTAGTATTGAATTATTCAGTATATACGCATCAAAACGGCAATTATGGAATGCTTAAAACTGCATTTTCAACATTCCTACTTTTTGATTTCTGAAGAAATCTGCTGCCGAAGCCCATCAGACACTTTTGGCCCGTCAAAAATGTATGGGGCCGCTGCTCGGTCATATTTAAATTGTAAGTTTTGGTTTTATCTATTTAAAGGTGGTGATTTGCACGAGTATATGAGTGGTAAAAAACAGCTTGAGGAACTAGTAAAGTACGAAAACCATGAATTGTAAGATTAATTGTACGAAAACCCATTCAGTCTCTGAAAGAATGGGTAGTAATTAATGTGGTAGGAACGACACAAAAGAAAGAACCGTTTTGCCTCCATGCGAATTGATTAAAAATGCTGATTCAGCATGGTTTTATTGCTTGTTAGACACAATTTTCAAAAATTGGCAATAAAAAATGAATCTGGTATGACAACCCTAAAAGCAAAAAGTCCTGGAATAGTCTAGGAGGGTCATCAACATTGATAGTGAAATGAAATAGTCATGGCCATAAAGCTTTGCTGTGCATACGGTGGCATCAGTGAGATCAAAAATCAAAATGGCACCACATATGTCTAGCGACGTCAATTGAACAAACTGGAGAGCTACTGTTGCAAAGAAGACCAGCAAAAGTGAGCATCAGATGCAGTCACCCTACTTCACATCGAAAGGAGACATTGTTGCAGCTCGAATGGGTAGTCCTTATCAGATATAGCGCGTTTGGATTGTTAATTTTCGGACTGATTGAGCATGGTTTAACTAGAACACGGTTTCGAAATGATGAAGAAGTTGGAAAATGAATGTATTATTATTAGTGGCAAACCATTATCGTGTTTTCAACATTGTATCACCATGTTGCCAGGAATATGAGAAACAATTCTAGAATGTAATAAAATATTTTGATTAATATGCATTATAGCAATTTGTCCCAATAAGTGCATTAGGAAACAATTATCACAGAACGAATGTGCATAAATGTGATAATATTGTCTACATATATTATATACTATTATCGAGAATTGAATACTTAGAGTAATGTTGCATGTAAGTATTCTTTTTGATTTTTAAAATTTCAAAAAAGTACGTGCTTATGACTAGCTTGGAATTATCTGGCAATAATTCATTTATTCCACAATAGATGTTTATTCAAAGTTATTTTGTAAAAACCGCTCACTCGAATCTCAAAATAAACTGGCATGGATCATCAAAGACTAGTCTATTAAATAAACAACCACATGTTTTGTGTGATATTTATCTATTCTCCATTGTAGCAATTGTGACCCCTATGTTAACTCATATCAGTTCATAGTTCAGTTTTCAAAATTGTGAGACAGTTTTAACTTAAGATTACACGATTTAGTTATTAATAAACATTTAATTATTTTTAAATAAACATTTTAAATTGGTATTTAATTTTAAATACATATTGTAAGTTACTTAATTCCAGAAAAAACAATAATTTTTAATAATATTGAAATATCGATAATTTTCTCGGTAGCGGGCACCTCAGTCATATGGTCTCATGGTATAAAATATTAACACTTCTACATCTCTCCCCACGCTTTTTTCTCTTCTCAATATAATTTCTTTTCTGTACTTTCGTTCAATATTAACCTAACCTAACATTCTGTTCATACTTCGATTGACCTTGTGGAAATGTTTTGTTTAGTTTAATCAACGATGGCAAATTGTGATTGGCTAGTTTAAATTCCTGGTGCCGCCACTAACATGGGACGTGATTGGTCGATTAAATTATGTGAAGTCAGCATTTTCTATGGGCGTCCATAGAAAATATCTATCTATAGGCGTCCATAGAAATCTGTCGTATTTTTAAATTTGTTATTTGAAGGTTTTGGTTTTTGTTTAGATCAAGTAATCTTCGTTTTACGTTGTACATATTTTCTGTTTTACATGAATTATTATGGAGTAATAATATAAAAACTGACAATGCGTCAGTGTAGTAAAAGATGTAGTGTACCGGGGTAAAAATCTACTACGGAAATTTAGACATCCTTTCCCAAAGAATGATCTCGCTCCTTTCCAAAAATGGATGATCAACATAGTAAATAGTAGTAAGTTACCTGGATAAACCAGATTGCAAATATATCAACGTCATAGTGTCTGTCACGGACATTTTAGTGAAAAATTTAGAATTACCCTTCCTTCACGAACAGATATTAGGGTAAATGCATATCCAACATTGTTTTTATCAGGTACAAATAAAATTATCTATCTACTACATGTCTATTTCTATATTGTTTGTTTACAGAAAATCAAAACCTACTTATGAAGATGTTAGTAGTAATAAAATTCAATTAATCTACCAAGTTGTTCGTATGCTATCAGTGTGATGTCTCTACATAAAGAAGTCTTACAAGAAGGTAATAATTAAGATAACTGGATAAATAGTAGTAATAAATACTACTTTTAATTGTAAAATATCCCTACAATATTTGTAATACTTTAACTATTTAGAACAATCAGTGTTCAATAATTTTATAGTAGAGCTATTGTATATTTAAATCTGATTGCCTTGTTAAGAAAATATTTGTTACGGTGCCATCAATTAAAAATTTAATTGCTACTTTTAGGGGATTTATTACCTTAAAGAAGAAATCTATTTTGTCTAAATAACTACATTTGTTTAACAAATGTTAACCAAGATTGCTTAAAGAATTTTGTTGGATCTATTAGAGCTCATGGAGGTAGAAACAGCATCCTTCACCTAATATGTTCAAGAAATCTTTAAAAGGACATATTATCACTTCAATTTTTTCACATCATTCTCCCGGAGAAATTGTGAAGAAGATGAACATGTTAGATAACTTATATTCTTTTTTAACGAGAGATCTAGTACAACTTGAGGTTGTTAAATCACCAGTTGAGTCTATATTTTCAGTTCCAGAGAACTTTGCTCTGAGAAAAACAAGAGTCTAATATTGTATTTTAGTCTTATTTCAGACTAGTTAACAAAACTTCTGAAAAAGAGACAACATGCAATATTTGTCTACATTCTATATTAAGTAGTTCCACAGATTAAATACTCTAAAATTTAAATATCTTTAAAAAGCACACTAAAAATTTAGTGTTTCAACTGTCCAATCCATAATGATTTTCAAGACCAAATTTTAAAAGTTATTATGAGGTGTGATTGTATTTGACAAAATAGTGAGAATAAGAACGAAAACTGGTTACGCTGTTGTCAGATTTTCTTTTTTATATTAAACAACCTAAAATATAGGTTGCCACTTTAATAAAATTATTTTCTTTGAATTAATAAATTATGATATTTTTTACTTATTATGTTATTTAATTTATATAACCGTTTTAATAACCTGACAGATCTTTAGATATATTTATTTTTCGGTAAATGACAATAGTACTAAATACTTGTATTAAATGTTGATTTTTTTAATATAACAAGTATTTAAGTTCTGGTTAATACTTAATATATTACTATAAGTATTCTATAAATTTTATATAAGAAAATTAATATTGTTTATGTGATTCACTTTAGATATTCATAATTCAATGGGAATTTCAAAGAAATTTTATTTTTCAAGGTTAGACGTCACAATGTTTACCTTTATTTTCCCAGTGGTGAGTCATTACGGTGACGTTATTTTTAAGAAATATTTTATTTGTCATTATTCTTGGTCTTGACAGTATTAAAACTTAAGTTTCCACCTGATCTTGCATTAATTGTAACCCTTTTAAAATAATGAAATAAAATTATTCATTGAGCAGAGGAAATTTATTAACATTGTCATAAAATAATTAACACATTAGGTAAAGTTGGTAAATCGATGAAGTAAGGAGTAAATAAAGGAAGAATGAAGTGAAATAAAGGAAGAAGTCGTTCGTTATATAAAGTTTGTATCAAAAAAACTACAAAAATATTAAAAATTGGTCAATTGAATATCTTAAAAACTAATTTAATGTTATTAGTGCTACATTTATGTTTTTGGCCTTATTTTGATTTATTCTTCTCCTATTAATGCCAACAGACATTTTTCGTAATATCCCGAAGTATCGGCCTGTAAATTAATAAAAATATTTGTATTATACAAAAAATACTAAATAATATTAATATAAAGACTAATTGCAGCCATTTAACTTCAAACTATAATTTTAGTTTAAAAATGATATTTTTTAAAAATTACCTTAATTGCGTCAGCTAAAGTTTCACCGTACTTTTCTTCAAATTCCTGTTTAATTTCTACCATATCTCTTTCGGATCTAGTAACCACTAATCGAATTAAGCTCGCATCATTGGTACCCAGACCTTTGGTACTTTTCCTGAACAATCTGGCGAAAAATGCCGATTGATTTTTAATGCTTCTAGTTATAGCAAATTCATTTTTAATGACAGTTTCTATATTGTAACCTAAAAAGGACAGATAACATTACAAACAGCCCATCGACAGTATAGGTCATAGTGTCTGTCACGGACATTTTAGTGAAAAATTTAGAATTACCCTTCCTTCACGAACAGATATTAGGGTAAATGCATATCCAACATTGTTTTTATCAGGTACAAATAAAATTATCTATCTACTACATGTCTATTTCTATATTGTTTGTTTACAGAAAATCAAAACCTACTTATGAAGATGTTAGTAGTAATAAAATTCAATTAATCTACCAAGTTGTTCGTATGCTATCAGTGTGATGTCTCTACATAAAGAAGTCTTACAAGAAGGTAATAATTAAGATAACTGGATAAATAGTAGTAATAAATACTACTTTTAATTGTAAAATATCCCTACAATATTTGTAATAATTTAACTATTTAGAACAATCAGTGTTCAATAATTTTATAGTAGAGCTATTGTATATTTAAATCTGATTGCCTTGTTAAGAAAATATTTGTTACGGTGCCATCAATTAAAAATTTAATTGCTACTTTTAGGGGATTTATTACCTTAAAGAAGAAATCTATTTTGTCTAAATAACTACATTTGTTTAACAAATGTTAACCAAGATTGCTTAAAGAATTTTGTTGGATCTATTAGAGCTCATGGAGGTAGAAACAGCATCCTTCACCTAATATGTTCAAGAAATCTTTAAAAGGACATATTATCACTTCAATTTTTTCACATCATTCTCCCGGAGAAATTGTGAAGAAGATGAACATGTTAGATAACTTATATTCTTTTTTAACGAGAGATCTAGTACAACTTGAGGTTGTTAAATCACCAGTTGAGTCTATATTTTCAGTTCCAGAGAACTTTGCTCTGAGAAAAACAAGAGTCTAATATTGTATTTTAGTCTTATTTCAGACTAGTTAACAAAACTTCTGAAAAAGAGACAACATGCAATATTTGTCTACATTCTATATTAAGTAGTTCCACAGATTAAATACTCTAAAATTTAAATATCTTTAAAAAGCATAAAAATTTAGTGTTTCAACTGTCCAATCCATAATGATTTTCAAGACCAAATTTTAAAAGTTATTATGAGGTGTGATTGTATTTTTGGTGTAATGAAGTTAATGCAATATCAAGAGGGAATGATTTAAAGTTTACCTTCAATATATCAAGATAAGTTAGAACTCTAATAGATCCCATAAAATTGATGGCGCTAAACATATATGGGAAGACGTTATATATATATATATAAGTTATAGAAGAATTATAGGTTTTAATTTTGCCTAGAATAGAGTTCATATTTTTTTTTTGGCTTTTTGTTTATATATGTTTATATTATTTACACTTATGTATATTTGTATAGGATTTTAATTTAATAAATTAATTTTAAAAATTAAATTTGATTTTCATTTAAATACTATTGGCCAATAAATGTGACGTCACAAAGTAATCAGGCGAAATGGCAGACCAATTAAAGCAAAGTGTTTTCCTTACAGGTTTCTACATAATTATTTTAAACTAACCAATCAAATTCACGTTGTCAGCGCCGCCAATGATTGAACTAAGCAAAACTTTGCCCCACTACTTACCATTGGAGACCCCTGGTTAATAACTTAAATATAGAAGTTTATATCAATCATCGATATCTATAAATTAAAATTCGAAGTACAAAATCGAATATACCATCGAATGTAGTAATTAGGTTAAGTTACCAATTCAATCATTGAACTAACCATTTTTAATTTTTTTGTTATTTTCTTATAACTGATTTTTTGTTATTATTGGACGATATAGACTTGTACCAATTTTGGTTCAACAATATGGTTGCAATATGTCACATCAGCTGCAAGATACTAACAGTGTTATCAATTGGTTTAAACATCCTCATTGCTTATATGCGATTTGACGCCTTTGAAGCCGCAAAATGTTTACATTAATATATATGGCATGTAATATATACAAGATAATTATTAAGTTGTAAAAATCAAAAATTTCTTCACTTAACCAAAACCAAATTTTTCAAACCTACCAGTGAGCTTTTTGTATTCCTCAAATATCAGTTGGAGTTGTTTCCAGTTCCTTTGGTATAAAATATTATTTAGAGCACTTTGATCTACCCCTAGATTTAAAACACCGACTCTTACAAGGGCTTCGGCGTCTTTTTTAGCCTCATTTACATCTGAGTAGACCTGATCGTCCGGACATGCGTTACATAGAGTTATAACTAATCTTTGAGCTGTGTCGGAAGTGCGAGTGACCAAATCGTCTTCCAGATTTCGTTGAAAAGCTAGAAATTAAGTATAATATATTTGTTATTATCATATTATACCAGGTTGAAAATAATTATTATATTAGGTTGTTCAATAAGTTCACTTATTGGCTCACTACAAATTAAAAAGAAACATCCAACAATATATTTTAAACAAATAATTTAAATGATATAATTAAGGTTTTGTCATTTCGCCGCAACGCAAAATTAACATTGATAGATTTGAAGCTATTAAGCTGCATTTCCCAGTATCTAGTCCATTTGAAGATCTTGTTGACCGCTACTTGTACTTGTTATATAGCCTTAGACAGAGATACATCTTTACATAACTGTGTCGTCAGCAAATGTTCCAAGTAATGTTTCTTTTGTTGTTGGGTTATCAGCAGTATATAGTAGATATAGAAATGGTCCCAAGACACTACCAGTTCAAAATCTCTCAAGCCGAAATAGGTTTAAGTGTTGAGAATGCGCCTTCATGAGATACTCTAAATCCTCTTTCGAAAAAATATAATTCCAGCAGTTGATAGTAATTCCACGGCAGCAATTTGCTCATTTTGTAGATTAATCCCAAATACCAAACTCTTTCTTCAAATACGGCGTTACCTGTTTAATTGTGGTTTAATATTATTGTTCAGTATTTGAAGGCCACTGCGTTCACCGTCTTCAGTGCTCATTTCATCACGTCTAAACTTAGCATTCCAATCCTTGATGGTTGATTTTTCTCGGGCAGTGTCCGGGAACTCGGCATCTAGCCAAGTTTTTGCTTCAACTGCATTTTTTTTCCTTCAAAAAGCAATATTTTATCAACACGCGAAATTCCTTTTAATCCATTTTTTTCGTAATATCAAATATTGCTTCACCCAAATGTTATAATTCACAAACTAATGATCCGACAGCTGTCAAATTTATACACGCATCTTTTGATGATTAAGGCTAACTAAAAAACATATGAATTTAATTATAGCAGCGTCATCTATGTGTCAGGCCGGGGACTTTTCAAATGACCTGTTATATTTTAATTGTGGTTTAATAATATTGTTCAGTGGTTTTAATCCGCATTTTTGTCAAAAAATAAATGTTCGAACGTATCCATACATATTTTACAATCAACCGATCCTTTGTGATAGTGAAACTATTGATGAGAGTAACAGTGACCGTTTGTGTGAGACAATAAAATTGTTAATTTTACTATATTCGTTGCAATTATTTCATAGTTTTTAACCATATCACCTTCCCTTAACTTAAATTGACTAAAATTAACCAATTCGGTCCAACAGTTTTCGAATTTTATCGAGACTAACGAATAACAATTCATTCAGTTGGTTAAATTTTATACTGATATTTCGATTATGTTTGTTTTAGGTTTTATGAATGACAAAGGCATGGTGCTCCGAGAACTTTTTGAACAACCTGTGTATGTTATACAGGATATTGATTATACAGTATATACACAATTACCTACTAGTTATGTTAGTTAGTAGTGTGTTATACAATTACCAGTTTGGTATGCTCTTCTGATGGCTATAATTTCGTGATTAGCTTGTGTACATAAGATCCCGATCAGTACGTCCTCATCTGTATTAGACCCATCCATGGCTTTATTTAACTCATAAGCTAAATACTCAGCTGGGGGTAGCATCATAGCTTCCAATAATTTTTGGAAATTTCCAGATGTTTCCGATTTAAGATCTTTTAATAAATCCTAAAAATTAAACATGATTTTTATTTAAATGAAATATAATATTTTTTAATATAACAAATAAGTGAAAAATAATGCACGGTTATAACTAAAACACGGTTATAACATAAATTGCTTTATATATTTCTATAATTAGTTCTTGCCAAAGCTCTACGAAATGTGGGCCATAGACAAAGAACGGTTAGGATATCTTTTTCAGAAATGACCATGCAAAGATATAAATAAATTAAAATTGCAATGAGAAATGACCATCTATCTTTTTAAATCTAATCTAATTAATCTAATTTTATCTAATTTTTAACCTTTTTCATTATCCTAGACTATCTTAATATAACTTTACAACTACTGTGATTTTGCATGTATTTTGATCAGCGATATTTATTGCTGAATATTAGAGCAACTGTAAACTGTTAAATGTTTAGATAATTTGACAGTTTTCCATTTACAATATTGGGTATATACAAGCCACTCATGGAATGTTCAAAATTGTAATTTCGACATTCGGTATAAATAAAAAAATTTAAGACAATAATTTTCAGGTTAATTGGACCAATTCAAACTCTCCCCGAACTTTTCGATGGCTTAGAATCGATGGTTTTCAGAGGTTTACATGTTATTGGGAAGATGCAAGAAAGGGAGAAATAACTACACACAGAAATTGTCTGAAAATGATACTTTAAACTGTTTTAACATCGCGGTTTCATTGATTACTAGGTATGAAAAAGATATATGATAGAATGATACCTGATGCGCAATGATGTTTCAAAATATTATGATGAAGCCTGGAGAAACTTCATAAACGGTTACAAAGCCTGCATTGACGCCAAGAAATTTGATGTCAAGTGTATGGGAATGGAGAAGGTATTATTTGTCGTCAGTTCAAGCTTCAGGCTTTAAAAAGGTTTAATAAATACAAACAGTAATAGTGGTGGAATTATGGTTTACCAGAAATATGAGAAAAGGTCAATGATTAAAACGGCACATCTTGGGGGCAGCAGAAACAGCACCAACAAATATTTTCAAGCAAAAGTTTACCTATGGATAGGGAGACCCACAGGGGTGGATTGCTAGGACATCAATTAGTCTTAAGTAGGCACTTAGTTTGGGCAAAGGTATCGGAATTGCAACGAAAATTGGATCGAAGGTCATAAATTGTCAGAATCAGGAAACATCCTTGCCCTAAAAAACAGCCCTAGTATGTGGATTCCTAGCACAAGCATCATATTCCAGGGTGTAAGGCCACCAAAGCCCAATTGCAGTAGCACTCAGTTTCGCAGCCGTAGACTGTTGAAATTCGGAGTCACCAAAACTTGGAAAACGATGTCATATATAGTATTGTCCGGAAATTTAAGCAAAAACAGTGCTTGTCAGAAGACCACCAAAGGCAAACTGGCGAAGAACTAAGAAGAGGCAAAAAGGATTCTTTAGGAGGAAAGTGGTATATAATCTGATTAATATAGCACTGAATATTCTAAAAATTCAGTGAATGTGGCTACCTCGGAAGAGCACCCTTTCGAATAAAAAAAGAATTTTGAAAATCGGTCCATAATTGACGGATAAACCGGCGAAAGATATGCTTTCTTCGTAATTTAATTTTGTGTATGTCACAAATTTATATTATTATTCTTGTATTGTTTGGGTTCGGCACCGATTTCAAAGTGATTAGTTGGTAGTAGTTAAAATAATATTGTAAATAGATAAATAGGTTTAGGTAGGTATTAAGCTAAATTGAGTGTATATAGTATATAGTAAAATATAAAAACGTGTAGTAGATAGGTTAAATAAGGTTTTGTTTATTTTTATTTAGTTGTTACTACTATTATTATGTACATATTTTATTTTAAAACGTTTTTGTTTTAAATTTTGATTGTTTTTTTAAATTTTTTTGTTAAAAATATTTTCTTAATTTTATTTCGTCCCGTTCAGTTGAAACACCCAATGTACGTTAGAGGATATAATCGTCATATCCGATAAAATAGAAATATATTGCCACATGCAGTTTGTAAAAATGTTAAATTAGATTTGAACCTTCATTTTATCCTAGTTAGAAAGAGACAGATTGTTATCTGATTCCTCGGAAGATGTAACCGAATCAATTTATAAAATTCCATTTGTGTTGTTACTGGCTATTGTCAATATCTATAAAATTATTCGAAATGTTAGTGATAATAATTAGAGGTTATAAACCGGCAAACATTCTCAATAAAAATTTCAATTGGATGCGACAACATTGCGACGTGCATTAGTTTAATTGACAATTTATTTTAAATTCGGAACAGATTTTTACTTTTCATTTTATCCTAGTTGACGAGTAATATTCGATTTGGGTCAAATATTTACAAAATTCCTCAAAAAAATTAATAATAATTGCCCGACGTCATACATTTTGATAAAGTGCTTCTTTATAGGGCGGGTTAGTTCTGCGTGTTTGCGTGTTTACCCGTTCATAATAAAATAATAAAATCTTAATCAACGTATGCAAATATTAATTGATTGTAGTTTTTACACACCTAATATTTTATAACAAACATATTATAACAAATACCTTTCCGTAGTCTTCCTTAAATCTTTCTGCTATTTTCAATCTTTGTGCTTTGGTACGATGGGCAAGTACGTTAATAAGAGCATCTTCATCAGTTCCCAGTCCATACATGGCTTGACGCAACGCAGCAGCATCATCTGTCACATTGAGTGGATGGTAAGGAAACACAGTTGGGGTTCTCTAAAAAGTATTATTTAGAATTATATACTATTTACTTAATATCGTCTCCAATATAGACAAATTGTTGTGCATATTAATAACAGGTAAATTCAAACGTCCCCGGCCTGACACATATATGGCACTAGGGGAATTAAATCCATGTGTTTTTTACTTAGTCCTAACCCTCAAAATATGCGTGTATAAATTTGATAGCTGTCGGATCATTAGTTTGTGAATTATAGCATTTTGAAGCAAATTTTGTTATTGTAAAAAAATTAATAAAAAAAATTGCGTGTTGATAAAATATTGCTTTTTGAAGGGAAAAAATACAGTTGAAGCAAAAACTTAACTTGATGCCGAGTTTCCGAACACTGATCAACTAAGTACTGTATGCTTAGTTTAGATGTGGTGAAATGAGCACCGAAGATGGTGAACGCAGTAGACGCCCAAAAGAGGCTGTTACCGACGAAAACATTTAAAAAATCCACAAAATGATCTTGAATGACCATAAATTGAAATTGAATGAAATAGCAGACACTCTAAATATATCAACTGAACGTGAGTGCCGTGCGAGCTCACTTTTGACCAAAAACAACGACGAGTTGATGATTCGGAGTAGTGTTTGAAGATCATCAAGCATAAAAAACACGAGTTTTTGCATCGATATGTGACAATGGATGGAATATAGCTCTATGATTTCACTCCGAAGTCCAAGCGACAGTCATCCGAGTGGACTGTATACCACTGTATATATATAATTTGGAACCCGCTCCAAAGCGTGGGAAAACACAACAATCCGCTGGCCAGGTTATTGCGTCTGTATTTTGGGACGCGCATAGAATAATTTTCATTGACTACCTTGAAAAAGGAAGGACCATCAACAGCAACTATTATATAGTGTTATTGGACCGTTTGAAGGACGAAATCGCGGAAAACGGCCGCATTTGAAGAAAAAGAAAGTGCTACTTCATTAAGACAATGCACCATGTTACAAGTCAGTGAAAACAATGGCAAAAATCCATGAATTGGGCGTCGACACTGCTTCCTCATCCTCCGTATTCTCCAGATCTGGCCCCCAGCGACTATTTCCTATTCTCAGATCTCAAAATAATGATCACTGGGAAGAAATTTCCATCGAATGAAAAGGTGATCGCCGGAACTGAGGCCTATTTTGAAGTAAAGGACAAATCGTACTACAAAAATGGTATCGAAAAGTTAGAGGGTCGCTATAATTAGTGTATCACCCTTGAAGGGAATTATGTTGAATAATAAAAAAAATTGCCAAAAAATGTATTTTACTATTGCAGGCCGGGGACTTTTCAACTGACCTGTTATATTCTTATTTAGCCAAGCCCATATTAATACAGAAAATGACAATTGTTTTTGATATTTATCTTATTACTCTATGATTCGCCAATTTGTTAAATTATCTAGTTTTTCTTATAAGGGCTGTGAATGAATATTGAAGGAATTACATTATTATGCAATTCTGTTATGATATATCGCGTCAAACATTTCGATACATACGGTTTAACTCATTGTTATTTTCATTTTACTGAAGTTATAAAACGTATATTTTTCTCGGCCTTCAGTATATCAAATTAAAAACAAACAGATATTTAGGTAATGGTGAGTACAGATCTCGAGCATTCGAATTGATTCGGCGCATTCATAGACATCACATGTGTGCGCGGTGAAATCAGACAGACTTGTATCGACAATAAAATTTGTTTTTCAATCTAATTCAAGGTGTTGCTGCCATTCAAGCGATTGAGTACTATTGCAAATTTAAGGTGAACAAACTATGCCAATAGAAATAATGTATATGTATCAAACTTGAGAATTTGAATTTGGTTAACGAGAGTAAACGTGAGTTATTGTTCAGGTCTTGCATTAAAGGAGTTTTACACAATTAAAAAAAAGCAACATTAATTCACAGTCATTCATACATTGGTATAAACCCAGGTCAAAACACTTAAAACAACTCCAAAACAAACTTTTATAAATTCATATAAAATAATAAACTTATCTAATTTTTTAACGTTTTATTTCGTAATAAACTATATTTTGCGAAAATTTTTACTCATATATAATTCTCTTAAAAACAATTTAGATAACAAAATTGATTACTGGCTAACGAAAACAAGCATTTACAATTAACAAGATCTATTTACAAAAATTATGGAATTTCAATATTAAGGACATTATTCCTGAAAGTAACCATAACAACCAGAATCTGCATTACTCATGCATTGACTTTTTGTTAGACATATAATGAAATAAATAAAAAAATACTTACTGATACGCGACGGGTGGCATTTCTTAGACAATCTAGAACGAACATATGTTAAAAAATTATATATTGAATTTCTAGACAATTACCATCACATACTGACTCATGTAGAGTTAGTGTAATAATAAAAAGGGCACAGATAAATCTAAACATTATTAAAACGTGATATTTCTTTCATCCACTAAGAAGAACTAAATAAAAGTGTTCTAATAAACTAGTAAATTACAAATATTATTTGGTTAGTATATTTATAGGGTGTATAATATTTGTAATTGTAATAATCTATGTATTTTAATTTTGTATTCACTGTAATTAAAAATAGTTATTTATAGCTCTTTCTGATATTTTTATGTTAATATTTTTTGATTATTAAAAAGTAATTTATTTATTAAGTGACTACTACGATTCGCGTTATTTATAATGTATATATGGATTGACGTGACCTCTTAATTTCATATCTCAACCACCCGTTGTAAGTAAATAACAACCCTATTTCGTATTATTTGTTTATCGATTCATGTAACCTACTAATTGGTAATTAAACAACAGACATCTCAAAAGACATTCATTGCCCGATTTTATAGTCTTGCTTCTAGACATCTACAAATTAAAATTAAGCGAGTCTAAAACCACAGCAATGCAGCAAAAGTTAGAAAAACAGACTCTGTAACTAAACTGTCAAAATTATTTAAAACTAAAATGTTTATGTAATTATAATGACAAAAACATAATTTATAATAAAACCTGAATTTAATTTCAAAACTAATTTTGTTTTATATTACCTACACCCTGTAAATTAATCAAAAGCTAACCTTAAGGTCAATCTTGAATTCCAAGAATAAATATATGTATATTTAAAAGATCAACTAGAGTGAAGTAGGAATTACAGAGAAACGTGACCTTTATGTGTGTATACTTATTTCTTATATACATTATAATATACTTTTAATATGATGCTCCACTTCATTACTAATTGTTATTTGTTAAACACTATTAAATGGAAAATTAGTATTCCCACTATTTATAGTTTAATTAGTATGTTTTAGCTATTTAAGCCTCTTCAACTACTCAAATATTACATTTGGATGGAAATTAAAACTCAGTATACATTAATTAAAATATTTATTAAATATAATTTCTATAAATAACTGGGCAAAAGCCTAACGTGTTAACGAATGATGACAAAATACAACAGACATTATTACAATGAAAAAGGCAAACGTGTGCAATTTGTATCAAATACATAAATATCATAGGCCTATTCTACAATAGTAATTAAAGTTTTCTTGTAATCTCCTGAGGCATCCTGCTGAAAAATAAAACAGTTAGCTCATATAAATAAATTGATGTGACCAAAGCTATAAAGAAAAAAATGCATAAATGTGAGCAAGGCATCTGTACATAAAAAGATGTGAATTTAGTAACTTCTTTCACCTTGAAAGTGGACTATTATTGAAATAAGAGATAAAGTCCAGTTTAATGTTTGTTAGTTTTTTATTTTGACTTATGGTTAAGTTCTGGTAAGCGCGCACTTGTTCGCATAGGAGGGAATTTATTTATTTGATATTCATTATATATTAATATTTTATGATGATTATTGTCTTTTAATTTGAAAAGTTTATTATAGTCTGCATTAAAATTAGTAATAATCGGTGGTTAGTGCAATGTTTAGGTGCGTACTAACAAAATATTTGACAGATTTCTGACAGTCTTTATATTGTCCAATTATTTAATCGATTTTGCGAATGATGTCAGATCGGGGATCGCATTTGGCCCTATCTGTAATGCGTTCTACTATATACCTGTGTTGTTTGTTTGCCAGTGAATCAGTTTTATTTACTTATATATACACTTTAGATTAAGGCAGATCTACTTGATGTACTTGTTCGTATACGACGGATTGCATTTTTAAAGGTACACCTTTTAAAACGTATGCATATTTACCTTTGATATTTGTTTGGCATTAGTAATATTTTTGCCATAGTATCCTTTAATTTAAAACAATTCAGAAAGGCATGCTATTTCAAGCATAATTGGGCATCACAAATTATCAGTTGGATTCACTTTGCAACTTTGCAGTTGACCTAAGAGTAAGAGTAGCTTCAACAGTTTGAGTGGATTGGTACACAAGATAGGAAGAAAAATTTAACATGTTTTTTTAATCCAATTATAATGAAAATTGGATGTATTGGAAATCTATTGGTTTTGTTCGTTGGTCTTATGAACAATCAACACCCTGTCGTTGGTGGGTTGAATAGGGAGTACGGTACTATAATCTACTAAACCAAATAAAGTCATAAAAGCAGTCATCTAGATCGTAAATTGTCTAGCAGCGCCATCTGTCGTAGTTAACTACAGACTAAAATCATACAGATTTTCTGAATATGTAGTATGGCAAAACACTTTCAATACTGACAGGCTATCAGAACATTGACAAAGAGGAAATATGTTATAGAAAATGATGAAGAATATTTTTTTATATTTAAATGTTTATTACAATGAAGAATTAAAGTAATTAAGTGATTCTCCTAATACATATACAATAGCAAGGTTGAAATTTTTCTAAAACGTTTGGAGGCTTTACTTTGGTTAATAATTTAGTTTAGTATAAATAAGTCACTTAGTTTTGTTGTCTGAGCATTAAGCTACAAAAAGCGATAATGTGATAAATAAATGGTAGCTGTGCATGATATTAACTTAACAATTTTATGTATAACTTACTTCAATTCTCTCTGCCAAAGTTTTTCCATATTTTCCGTTATATACTTCTTTTATTTCACCCAAATCAATTTCTGATCTTCCTACAATAATTCTTATTAATGTTCGATCATCTGTACCAATTCCTGCCATCGAATCATGCAATCTGTAACAGAATATAGGCTAAATACGATTTTAGTTCAGCATTTTTAATATTACCTGGTAGCAAGGAAATCGATGGGATCGCGGACACAGTGAATTAACTGTAACATAGAATCTCTAATATTTCCAGAAAATTCATTTTCGACAGCGTTTTCAATTGAATGTCCTGTTATTTCTTCATATTCATGAAATACTCTTCTCAGTTGTGGTCTATTTCTTTGGCAGAGAACCTATAATATGATTATAAAAATAGTGGTCTTAATAGTCAAACAATTAGTCTTTTTCTTACCATATTGAATACACTTTCATCTGTACCAGCAAAAAGCAACTCGCCTGCTTGTAAAAGAGCCTGAGCGTCCTTTCGAGCTGCTTCTTCATCTACCTCATCCGACTCATCTCTGTTACCCTAAAAAATTTCATAAAATTTTCAAATAGAGTATACTGCTAAAATTTTATACAAACAAAATAGTTAAATTGGATTTCTTGCGTAACAATGTTCTAAAACTATATTTACACTTGTTAAATATGTTATATATCACCTTATTCAGAAAGTGTTTTGAGAAATAGGAATTGCTAATTTTTTCTATTATCGAATTTTGTAATTAGTAACTACTTACATTGGCTAAAGAAACTAATAGCCGTTTGAGATGTCCTGTTGTATCTCCTTTAATATCAACTTCTAGAGATGTTTGATAAACTGAAATAATTCCCTATTTTAATAATTATTCATATTATATTAATAGAACTTTAAAGTCTACAAGAATTTGTTAATTTACTTATCGGCTTTTGCGTTTATTTTTTCAAAAAATAATTTTCTAAAACTGATTAAAAAAAAACGTTTTCATTAGATGTTTGTTGGGTATTCTAAGTTGCCTAATTTATTAATTTAAGTACTTACGTCCTTCATAAGCATTAGCAATGCCTACAACTGATTCGTTGTCATGGATGCCTAAAATTTCTACTATTGTAGCTTCATCTGTACCAAGTCCACTGATGGCGTGATGTAATTGTTTTGCTTGGTATTCAATAGGATCCGTCATGAGAGCTATCATAACATCTTCGAAGTTTCCTCTTAATTCAGATTTTAATTCCTTAATGAGATCCTACAAACATTTTCAATTCAACGATCTTACTATATTTCGGTATCATTTAAATATTAATATGTGACTTAATTTAAGTATTTGTTTATTAATATAAATGAACGGCAAAATAATGTGATTCAACAAACATTGATGGCTAATCGAGTTAAATATTGGAATATAATTAATTTTAAAATTTGCAGCTATTGGATATTTTTCTAATAAAGATAATTAAAATGTCTTGCAGTATTCTGGCAACGCTGTATTTGCGGTTAAATGTTGAAATTTCAGGATATTTACACTTCCCAACATAGCTACTGAATAAAAACATTAAACCAAAACCTTTACTTACTGTTTTATAAAATTTGATTTTAATTTTGATACACCAACAAAAGTAAAACTAAATAGGGAAACTGATTTCAAAGTGAAAGTTGGAAAGCCTACTTAATGATGGAATGAATGACTCATATTTTATTTATAGCTAAATGCGAGTGGTAAAACAAAATTACGTTAAAATAATTTATAATATGGATTATGCTTCATCACGTAGTGTTGTAATGTTTTGTACAATAAATACACCTTGACATAAAGTAATTGTATTATAGTTTGTTTAGGACAAAATATGAATAAGAAATCAATAACAAAACAATTTATAACTTGCGTATTACAATTGTCAGGTTCAATATCATGCTACATGTTGTTTCTGTTGCTGTCTTTTAATACTTTTAAGAAGAATTGATTTATACCATGAAAATGTACAGCAAACATAATATAATTACTGTGCCGATCAATTTGAAACGATTATAACCCATTTTTATTCTTAGTAAAACATGAAGCATATCGCGTTATATTTAATACTGCCGCATGGTTCTGAACAAATATTTTTCACTTTTATGATGCTTTGGTAATTTACTGTGGTAATAAAGTTAAAAATTGAATATATGGCGCCATAATTAAATTATTATATATTATAACAAAAAGATAAGATTAACAGTAAATAGAGATATAAATAAGAAATATTCGCGTTTAGAAGTAATGTATTAAAGTGCATCCTCATTTAATGATAAGTTAAATGTATTAGTGATTATGCTTCCACGGCGATATCAAATATCATTTCTATACATATAAATATATTATATTATTACGTTTAATTATATTATAAATTATTTTTATGTAAATTATAATATTATTAAATTATTTTGTAAGTTTTATAAGCAAAAGAGCGCAGTCGTAAACATTACTGCCATTGTTGTCTTGTGCGACAAGCCCAACAGTGTCATTGTCCTAATTTAAAAAGTTAAAAATATACTGGCATTTTATTATATAAACAAAACTAAATATCAACAAATATGTAAATTGATTTTCCTTAATCACATTCCTAGAATCGCCTGCATTTTACGAATCAAGGCTAGAATGATTCATAGTTTACGATGGCATTTTTAAATTAATCATAATTCATTGTAATTTTCAAGTAGAATTTCTAGTAGAAAATGTATAATTAACGATTGCTTTACCTTTCCGTACATTGTTTTGAATGTAGATGCAATTTTTCGCCTTTGTTCATTGCTACGCTTCGCAAGAATTTCAATGACAGTGTCCTCGTCAGTTCCAAAGCCCTTGAAAGCTTCTTTTAATGCTCTCGCGTCTGATTCTTCGTCAAAGTCATCAGCGGGAAAGACGGTAGGCTGAAATAGGATAATTAGGAAGTTATTAAAATTATATAATTAAATCTTAAAAATGCATTAACAATAGCTAATATACTTACAGATTTCCCCATTATTGGAGTATGTTATTGTTTCCTATAAATTATCGTAACACACTACGACACGACGACAACTCTACGGACCAGACAACTCCAAACTAGACGTTAAAATTCTCTACAACACCAATTATTTTTCTCGTCTGCCGGTGCGATGATCATGCGCGTCATGACTCGTATTAGTAAGGTAGGAGACTATCGAAATACAGTATTGTCGATATATAAATATCTGTTTCATTTTACATTTCGGTATGTGATATATCAGAGCTTATATGGATTCTGTCATACAAAGTATGTTATTTTTCATATTCTGAAACGGTTGGAGGGATAATATATTAAAACATCCCAATTCATTTTAACTTTTTTAAAATATTTTATTCAATGTTCTCACAACAGTCACAAATCACAATTTTACAATAGTTAATACAACTCTTTCAGTAATAGATACTCTCCCTTTGGTAACAAAAGTTATTCTAAAAAATTTCTACTGTATTCTATTATAAAATTTTTAGTCATATAGATAATGCTAACCAATTGTTAGTATAACGGGTTTAAAGATTAGTTATAAACTGACGTATATTTAAAATTGGCTGCATTATCTAGTATGAGGCGAGAAGATTCATAATTCATTTTTAAAAAAGAGTCTAATGTTTCTTTATTGTCAGTCCACCTGACGACCTACTTATTAACAAATAGCTAAAATAATTATTGTTAACTTCTATGTACAAATAATGTTCGTTTTTATTTAGTTTAATGGAAATTTTGATTTTCTATATTTAAACTTGAATGATTTAATGTTGATAATTCAGAAGCCCTATATTTAACATGTAAAACTTTTGTTTTTGTTTATAGTTTTAACTTCTAGTCACATAAAACATAACTTTATATAATTTTATATTAATAGTTATGTTGAAATACTGAAATATTAGTGGTGGTATTTTAATCGTGTAAATAAATCTTTAATTAATGTTAAAAATGAATGTTTAATATGCTTATTATCTTAGCCTAACAAAGTTTGTACATGTCAAATGTTAAAGAAAAAATTTGGTTACATATTTTTCGATAGGGCAGTAATTCTATTGCAGTTCTTATATTATAGAAGTGATATGCATAATATATCCCACCATCTTTAACAAAATCGCCTTCAGACATTTAATGCTTCACTTAAATATCACATAGTTAGAAAATAGGATGATGTAACTTCTAAATATATGTCCAATCGTATTAGTTCAATATCTTATATTACTTTTATAAAAAGTATATATATTCAAGCCAAAATCAAAAATTGCTGTATAGCTTAACAAGTGTCTTAGTCATTAATTATTTCAACAAATATAACATTTCAGAGCCCTATTTACAAGAAAAATATTTTGGCCAAAAATTATCAGTATGATTCTCTAAATTTCTTCTAGTTTTGATTAGTTATTCTAGTGAATATATTTACAGATCAACCTGCTTAATCAGTTCTTGTACCGACTGTACAGTACTTGTCTAAGAGAACGCATACATATTTAAATAATAATATTTTACTCTTAATATATTTTTCTTAGATTGATAATAGCATTTTGATTGTTTCTCTTTATATGTATCATTCTATATTATTTTTTTAATAATATTTATCCAAACGAAAAGTGAAAATTAATTATTTAAATATGCATACATTTAGAATTGTCTAAAATCTATCGATTATAACCATTTTAACTAACTAATTTATATTCAAATAGCTGTACATAAATTAGAACAGAACCGATACCGAAATATAATAATTGATCAAAATTAAACTGAACGGGAAGACTTTGTTTATATTAAACATATACAGAATTTAATCTTATTATAGTTACATATTATTATAATTTAAAATTGACTACATTTTTATCTATGAAGCTACTGTTGCTGAGTTTTCATTTCACCCTGCAAATGTTACAATAAAGAAAAATTGTTGCATATCTGTAATTTAGACCTAAATACAAAAGAGTTAAGTTAAACAAGTGTAAATTATATGAACATATAGCATAAGTAATAGTAACAATGGAAATAAGTACACTGTATAATAAGAGCTTGAAGTATTATTGAAATATGAAGATCCCTCAAATCTGATATTATAAATATATTTTAGTCTTGAAAATAAACAAAACAATGTATTTAGTTAAAGGCCCAAAAGAAATTTGTCTCCTATTATACAGTTATTCCTTCTGTTGCTTCAAATAAGGATTACACATTACACATCATCATAATTAAATGGTAAAAATAGCAATATTTTAATTGTTCTATATGTATGTACACTCTAGTAATTAAAACTAATATGCAAAATTGTAATAGTCTTTTGAAGACTTTATTCGAGAAGCACTAGTTCTTTACGAATCACAACACTATAAAATTCGCTTAAATATTTGGTCCTTTACTAATTCAACAGAAGTAACAGAAAATATTATCAATAGACAACCCAAAATACATATGAAATGGTTATGTTCGTTATTTGTTAAAACCCTATTTTAAACTCTTATTTTTTCTAGTAGCTACCAATACAGTTATAATGCTGGATGATGGAAAATTTTGAAACTGTTATTAAAACTTATGGAATATGAGTGGAAGTTCACGATATTGATTTCATTAGTGACTTATTGTAGTTTTGTATGTTGATTTAATAAAGTTAGAGAATGATAACGAAATAAATGATTGAAATAAAATGTTAAAATGTTCAGTAAATTTTATAAAAAGTATAATGTCTATTACTACTTGCTTTTCCATTACCTCTGGACCTCTACTTTTACAAAATGGTATAAAAGAGCGGCAGCAATAAAACTACATAAAATTGATCGAATTTACTTATCATAACGTTATAACTGAAATGATGCAAATGCACTTCAGTTCGTCTAATTCAATTCGAAAATGTTTGTGTTAAAAATAAATATTTTATCGATTCAAAATACTGCTGGAAGAATATCAAAAAATAGAATTTCTTTAACAATTCTGTAGGCTATGTTGGGGAAGTTGAAACGTCACACTGTCGTCACGCGATCGATTTCAACATAGCGTACAGAATTATCGCTTTGTCAGCTACATATGACACCTTTCTCGTCAATGATGGCAGTGTCCGACGACAAGCTTTGAAGACGAGTCTGCAGAATTGATCTTGGCCTTCTACGGCATATCTTCCAAAGTATAAATACCAGACCAATACTGAAACAATTAATAATAAAGTATTTATTTTAACAGCTAAATCATATGTTTAGGAAACATTCATATTACTAGGTGTTTACATGATCAGTTTTTTACTTTAAAAAGCCAAAATTCTTCCAAATTTCTGGCAACATGGCGATATCGTGTCGAAAAAGCGATGTTAGTTTGACAGCGATGGATTTTCGCACTTCTTCAGGATTCTTCTGCATCGATCTGAACCAGTGGAAATCAGACGGTGTCTGGTGAGTTTACTGATTATCATTCGAGTTGTAAAAATGTATCTTTCATTGTCTTCATGCAAGAGAATGACTTTTGTGTTTATTATTTCTTATTGCTGATATTTTTTGCAATAATATATTCTTTTATTTGTTCAATAGACGTCGGCAGGTATCTGCATTAACAATTTAAATCAGTTTTAGCAACTGGTAATTCATTATACTTTGCTGTTCCCGTCATATGCATAGCAAGTCTTTATGACTTTCTATGATGCCAGGCGCAAAATGAGACGCAGCTTGGTGAGGTGCTCATTTGCATGGAAAGAAATGAAACCGCAATGTTGAAATGGTTCGAAATGGTATTTTCAATCAATTTAACTATGTGTTAGCCATTTTTCGTCATTTTATGAATTGTTAAGCTGTTTGAAAGTTCTTTGAGAGTGTGAGTTATGCTTTTTAGTCTTTTGTTGATACAACAATCTCCTGTTTTAAATTGTTGAAACCAAAATCGACAATTAGGGGTGAAATAGAGTAGCATCGCCATAAGTTTCTAAAAGTAGGCTTCGGCAGTAGGTTTTTGAGGGTCCTGTAGCAACTGCTACAAGCCTTTGGGCTACCACTATTACGTCTACAATAATTTCAAAAGTTAGCGACACTGGTGGATTGGTACAATGCGGTTCCCAGCTATAAAAGCTTTTGTTTGCTCTACCCCTTGTAGCAGTACCACTTCCGTTCTTCCTTAGCCTAACCTAATGTCCTGTCCATCCTCCCGTCGAACACATGTAGTATTTGAGATCGAAATAGACAAGCTTTTTTTCAGCTGGTGTTCTCTGCTTTCGTGCGAATTCCTTTCACAAAAATAGTAGTGAGTGTTCCGACAAGCAATCGCGCCAACATCCACACATTCCGACTGACAAGACGAACATTCCTACAGTTCTATGACTAGTGCCTGTATACATCGAATAAGTCAATAATTCTAAATGGAAAACTGTTATTTTATGTAGTAAAATGCCAATTTTATTAATTTAAGCACCCTTAGGTTGTTAGTATTTATGCTATTAGTTATGACGTTTATCTTTTTTCCACGCTGAAAATCTGTTTGAAAGTTCTTTGAGAATTTGAGCTGTGTAAGATTGTTGAAACCAAAATTGACAATTTGGAGAGGTATAGTGCAGCATCGCCCTACGTTTCTAAAAGTGTTTGATGTGTTTCGGCTGTAGGTTTTTTCAAGTGAAACAACGAAAGTGAATAATGTCGAAACTGCAATTTTGAGCGATCCTGATTACATTGAACAAGTTAATAATTCTAAATGGAAAACTGTTTATTGGCTGGAATGTATTTTAATAATTATTTCGTTGGATTTACATACTATACGCTAATGTAACACCAGGTACATAGCAATAGCATCTGTCATGAATACTCGGTTTGATCTTTTAGTCTGATGCATGGCCGTTCATACTTTAAATGGTGTAGGTTATCGCAGAGGGTTCACTTTTTATTTCTCACGGTGATTTGATGCAAAATCACTTCAATAGTAGATTGTAAATCAATTTACAATTAATAAGCCAGATAGGATTTTCTGACAAATGAATAAGTATTTTCGTAGCAGTTGGACAATTTTCAAATCGTGACAGATGTATTAATTAGGCTTTTTAAAATGTATTCTATATATTTGTTAAGTAATTCAGTTGTACAACGTGGCAAAAGCCTCACTATCATTTTGATTGCCTATAACTTTGCTCAAAGAAAAGATAAGTAAGTTTGGTTTTCATAAAAAGTGTATTTGGTCTTTACATTTTTTTTCATTATGATTGAAAAGTTTTATCAGCTAAATGGTGAAGATGGTCTTTAAGATGTTGAATAGTTTGGCGCTTATTCACATAAACTTTTGATTTTAAAAAACCCCATGAGAAAAAGTCTGTTAAATCCGGAGATCTGGTTGGCCATGCTAAATCGCCACTTCGCGAAATTAGTCTTCGTGGAAAAACGTTATTTAATAATTGAATTGTTGAACGAGCTGTATGTGCTGTGGCCCCATCTTACTGAAATCACATATCGTCTAGTTCTTACTCTTCCATTTCAGACACAAGAAAATTTCGAATCATGTCTTGTTACCGTTAACAGTAATTGCAACACTTTGATCATTTTCAAAAAAATAGGGACCAATGATGTTTCCAGCATGAATCCACTACACCATACAGTTGTTTTTAGTGGATGCAATGATGTTTCATGAATTAATTGAGGATTCTGTGTTCCCAAAAACCGACTGTTCTGTTTATTGACGTGGCCATTAAGAAGGAAAGGGGCTTCATCGCTTATTATCAATTTAGACGAAAAATCTTCTGTTTCACCAGACAGCCTTAGGATTGCATTACTGTACTCAACTCGTTGATCAGGATCTTTCGGTAGCAATTTTTGGACTAACTGAATTTTATACAGAAACATTTTCAAATCAGTTTTCAAAACTCGCCTTAAACTGCGTGCAAACATGTGTAACTGGGAATTATGTCCCCGAATTGATGTTTCAGGAGACTCTGCAACACTATCACGCACCAGTGCCACATTTTCAGCGTTACGAAATATCCGATGTCTTTCAAAACGAGACCTGTCTGCTGTCGTACCGTACTGTCGAAAATTCACATGTAAACGATAAATTGTGGTTTTGTGAGGCATCGGACACACTGGAGGCACTATTTCTGCTCGTTCTTGCCATCCATCCATAATAACATTTGAACGCCTACACAATACAATGGTTAAAGCGAAACTGAGTTAAACGTCACATAACCATGATGGCGCACAATCAAATTGGTAGCGGGTCTCTTGCCCCACCTGTTATTTGTATAAAGAACATGCCCGAACAGTACCACTGTATCAAAATTAATATTACAGATCTGGATAATTAGATTGTCTTCTGAAAACGACTATTGTTAACAAATATTTATTTATTATTTTTCCTTCAATAAAACACTCCATTCTAAATAACTATATAATAAAATCAATTACATTAAAATCAAATTTATGTATTTTATAATAGTTTGTTAGAGGTTTAATTGATATTATTTAGGATCAACATATCACAAATTATATTGGATCGTATTTAATACAATGGAGTCAAGTAACGTTGTTTACAATCACTGCAAAATTGATAGTTTCCGCTAATTATTCGTATTCTATTCACACAAGTTGGTTGTCTTAAAATTGGACCTGTTCCTCTTCACGTTGTATAATAGGCGAATGAAATGCGAATTTTAGATAGATAGGTTTGCCATATTAATTGAGGCGCTGCTAGGTTAGAATTTTAGTTAAATCATGCGGAGATCTTGAACAACAGTAGTCGATTATCGATAGTGTGAAAGCGCTGCAATATTGACAAACCATTTAAAATTAGGGATATTGGTTATGAAGCTGTTAAACGTTTCTAGATTGCGTTTCTAGTTTCTACACTGTTAATTGAATTTCAGTGAGATAATGAAACCTTTATTGAATAAATGTGATTGTAGTATCTAGTAATTTTATTTGTAATCGATAAAATAATAAAATATTTACGGCGATATTTATCTATGCTTTTATAATTTTTGGTATATCTTAGGTGTTTACATGTATTTTGATCACCGGTAAAACCTCACATTACCATTATATTTAATTATTTTGATGTTTCTCTACTCTCTAGTTAGATGTCACTCTGAGGGGCTAAAAAAGTTTTTAGATAATAAAAGACTTTTTGGACAAAAAAACGAGTTAAAATTCTGAAAAAACCCTCAGATAGATGATCATCATGATTAAATACGATGGGAAACATCCAAAGACCTGAGGAGGCATTTGATTGGTTCATTTCGTTTCTATGACCCGTTTGTTTTTATTTTGAGCGCTATTTTCTGAGAGCAAAAGTAAATAATAGCGCTTTTATATATATATATATATATATATATATATATATATATATATATATATGAACTGTTTTTTTGAAAGTTAACCTATTTTACACCTTGTTATGAACAAATGGGCAATGGATGTAAGAATATTAGCCAGATTATAAAGTACAAACCCAAAATGTGTTCAAATAGAATAATGTCAAAAATATGAAGGTAATTGTGACTACACTAAAAGATTTGTATCGTAAAGTTAATCAACATTGGAATAGTGTTAAAATACATTGCATAAAGATGTACTTATAAAAGTAGCATCAATTTTGTTAAGGGGTTAATTTATTTAAAAACATATATTTTGGCTAAGTATCCAAGTGAATATGTAACAAACGACAGTTTCGAGGCAAGGCAATATCTCATGCTATACTTAGCAACTGGGTTTATTGAATTTTATTTAATAATTTTTTTCAGAAATTACATTGTTTTTGATTACATTTCATTGGTCAATGGAATGTTAGGATTGGCACGTGCCGCACCTGCATGGCAAATTTTATCAAAGCGCCAATCAAATGTCTTCACAGCAAAATGTTTCTTTTACAGGTGTCTATAAAAGAGATTTAAGCTGACCAATCAAACTACTTGAATGGTTGATTATAGCCCCATTTAGATATTGGACGTAGCGAAACTTTTCTCCATCGACCCCTATTGAGATTTCTCTTTATTACTCTATAAATCTCATTGATTGTCAGGCAAAAATCCTTTGTCATCCACATGGATATCAAAGCAGAATAGTCATGGTCATGAATTTTTGCTGTGCATATTGTGAAATCAGCAAGATGTCGTTTATTCCGAGCTGCTAAAACTGAATGAAAGAATGACTGAGTGAAAGTGAAAATTAAACGAATTATTGTTACAAAAAAGACCAGCAATAATGAGTCACAGGCGCAAAGTCATCCTCTTGCATGACAACGCCGCAAGAGTTGTGAAGAATATACTGTTGTAGCTGGAAAGTTCTGCCTCATTCAGCATACTCACTGGACATAGCACCTTCTGATTACCACTTGATCAGATCGATGCAGCATGGCCTGAACGTGTGCCAGGAAGTTTCAGTTTATTCACTGTGTCGTCATCAAGTGTATAAAATTATGGAAGATATTTTGATTAACATATATTGCAGCAATTTTTCTCAATAAGAATCATTTTAAACTGAAAAAAAATACACGCAAGCATATATGTCGACTGAAAAACTCCTCGTTTAATATAAATTAATCAATTAATTGTTCCCGCTTTAATCGTTACTTTTACGGATCTTACAAGCGATAAAATAACTTTAATTGAAGTGTTCAAAAAGTGTGAGTAAAAATCTATTATAAATTATTTTACGAAAGAGATGCAGAAATGCTGTTTCAACGACGTATTGATTCAGACCGGGAGCATCTCATTATCATTCTTCTATTATTGACTATTATTGGACATACCTGCATATTACAATAATTAATGATCCAAAAAATAAATATATAGGGGGCAACTGAAGCAAGATGGAGCAATGGGTGATGGCTTCGTCGACACCAGAAGGACAATCTTCTCGTCCGTCACACCATACCGAAGAATTGATGCAAGCATCTAACTCTGGACATCGATACTGGCAATGATCGGGTCTGATCATAAATATGCCTAAACCATTCGGAGGAATGTCTTTTCTGAAAAGAAAATGTTTCTAAATAATTTACTAGTTTTATATTATACATTGTTATAATTTCTACATACTGGTAATAGACAAAATAATAGGAAACTGATATATACAAAATATGTATTTATTAATAAGGCTCTGAGCATTTGCTTCTAAAGTAGCTGCAACTCTTTGTGGTATAGTGTCTGAATAGTTTCCAATGGAATGTTGTCCCATTCTTCTACAATTGTTTCAATGATGTTGGAGATAGAAATCTACTACTCATTCTCTGCTCTAAAACTTACCACAATGGTTCAACTAACATATGTCGGATATAGCGGTCTAGCGATTATGCTGGTTAAGGATGATGCTTGTTGATATTTTGATGCTTATCAAACCAAGACTGAAGTGGTGAAGTGGCTATGTGTATGGGCGCATTATCATTTTGGAATATGGCACTGTTTGGTAACAATATGATAGTCATATTAAGAACTAAATTCTTGAGGATATTCATTCACAGTAATCCAATCAGTAATATGAAAGAGAGCACTAGCTCAATACCACGATATTGCGACCGAAATTATAACAGAATCTCTCCCGTAAGCGATTATTTATCTAACCATGTCATATTCTTCTAATCATCAACTCTCCAAGTTTCATGATCATTGCACCACTTCTTTCGCAGCTTAGCATTAGTTTCCGTTATAAAGGATATAGCAACCACAGCCTTTCTATAAATACTAGCTTTATAGCAATATTATTTAAGTGAGTGTCGAGATCTATTTTCATTTTTGACACGATAGCTTTATGTTGTCACATGATGTTTTACAAGTAAAACGTCTGAAGAAGTAGAAGTTTGAGAGATCACACATTTCACCGATCGCTTGTTTTATGAACTCGTAGCAATACATAAGCATTGTATTATTTACACGGGAAGTGACTCAAATTATTATGATTCTAAGACTTGGGAAAAAATCAGAAGACGTCTCCTCTTATCGTCCTATAAGCCTGTAACCTGTGATCTCTAAACTTTTTGAAAAACTATACATTAAGAGACTCAAAATAATCGCAGAGGAAAGAACTATTAGAAATATTATTCCAGGCCATCAATTTGGCTTCCGTAATAAACACGAAACAACAGAACAAATACATAGATTAGTCAACTATATTAGCAAAAATTTAAACGATAAAAAATATTGCTTTGCTGCATTTCTCGATATATCTCAGGTCTTCGACAAGGTGTGGCACACTGGACTGCATGTTAAATTGAAAAAGCTTTTGCCCCATACGCACTTTCAACGGCTGAAATCATACCTCACAGACAGATATTTTATAGTGAAACAGGGTGACGTCAGGGTGACGGGTCAATGTATTACCTAAACCCAATATATTCGGGTGTTCCACAGGGCAGTGTTCTCAGCCCATTGTTATATTTATTATATATAGTTGACTTACCGACCTCAAGAAATGTTACTGTTGCAACATATGCTGACGATACAATGGTTTTATCATCACACCATGATCGAATATCAGCCACAAGAAACCTCCAACTTCATCTTAACAAAGTCGAATTATTGTTGAAAACGAAAAGTTGAATTATGGTTGAAAACGTGGCGTATGAAAGCAAATCAGACAAAATCTACCCATGTGACATTCACCCTTTGTAGAAGAACTTGTCTCTCAGTAAAATTAAATAATCATGAACTTCCGCAAGCAGACAACGTTAAATATCTGAGAATGCATTTTGATCGACGTTTGACATGGAAAAAACATATAGTGACAAAACGCAAACAGCTTGGGCTTAAACTACACAAAAGGTATTGGTTGATAGAGCGTAAATACAAATTATCATTAGATAACAAGGTTTTGATATATAAGTCAATACTTAAGCTCATTTGGACCTATGGTATTGAACTGTGGGATACAACTAGCAAATCTAACATAGCCATCCTCCAGAGGTTTCAGAATAGAAAGTGTTTCGAGTCATCGTCGATGCCCCATATTACGTCTCCAACAAACTGATTCAGAGCCATATCCCCTTAGAACCCATAACGACTGTGATTCGAAGTGACAATATTATATAATGTTCATATTATTTCGTCTATTCCTGGTATATTTATTATCATTTCTACATAATACCTAATTTTGAAGACTTGCTATGAAATTAGTAAACTTGAAAGTGTATTTTATAGAAAGTAACAATTTTAAATTAGTAGACTGTCTTAATATAAGGTTAAAATACTTTAAAGGAACTTTCAATATAGCAACGTCTTATATTTTTGCTAAAAATATTAATATTTTCTCATAACAAATGATAGGCAGGAATAACTCGAAAGCGTTAATATGTTTTCTTTTATCGAAAATCTACAAGTGTTGGATGCAAAGTGTTGGCATATAAAAAGTTCCATTAATTTTCATTTGTAGCGCTCAAAGGTAAAAGCTTCGCCAGAGATCGCCTCATTTATTGGAAAGTCTTGAAGCTGAACGGAATATAATAGAACCTTTGAGATTCCGGTAATATATTTCGTTATTTTTAAGAGCTTGCTGTAAACAGAGAGCATTGGAAATAAACAAGAATTAAATTAAATAGTTTTGCATGAATATATAACGATTATTATGTTTGGAGAAAATAATTTTAGAATGTTTTTTTATATTATGACAACATTTTTAGCAAAAATAACAAAGAAGATAATAAAAAATCGATGTTAATGTAGAAATACATAACAAAACAAACTGTCATTAATAAATAAATGCACTTAAAAAGTTTCAAACCTTTTAGATAGCTCCAACCACATAACAGGGTAATTTCCAGGTTCCTTTCCATAAAATTCAACAACTATCGTTCGAGATAGTTCCTTGCCCAAGCGGTCAATCTCCACTTTGTCTAGGGACCATTGGCCGATGACATTTTGATTATTTCCTGTAATGAAATATAATACAATAAATTTTGTGTCTTTTAATCGTATTTCAAAATACTTTTAATCTTATATTAAACTATTAGACCTATATATTAATTTTAATGGATTTTTGATATGAAACTTTATTGTGAAATATTGCCGTACAATGTATTTTATTTAAAGTAATGTCCGTCGATAGTCTCTTTTTCCCATCTTTCAGTCAATTTACGGATTCCAACTCGAAAGAACGATGTATCATTTGATGTTATCCAGGAATCGACCCAATTTTGGTACTCTTGTATGAAGTGGGGTGCGGCCCAGGGAAGTTAAGACTCTTACGTTGAAACAAATAGTAATCAGATGGAGCAAGGTCTGGTATGATGTGGTCAACATGTAGTCGAACGCTATCATGTTGAAGAACAACATCGTTGTGTTTTCATGATCCGCACTGATGGTTTGATTAGGTTTTAATAACTCATAGTATGCCACACCAAGCTGATCCCACCAAATGGAGAGCATTTGCTTGGAGCCGTGAATATTAGGCTTTGCCCTTGATGTTGATTCATGACGAAGTGGTCCTCATGATTTTTTCGCTTTCAATTATCGTAATGAGTTCGCTTTTCATCACCGTTAATAATATAATGCAAAAAACCTTTCCTATATTTTTGCTGAAGAAGCATTGCACAGAAACATCTTTTAAGGTATCTTGGCTTCAATTTATACGGTATATAAAATATTTTTAACAAAAAAATTGAACCGACGAAATAAATAAGGAACTCACTAAAATATAAAAAATAATCAAACTTAGATTATTAACACAAAAAAAATGTTTAAAAACAAAATATATACATTCCAAATAGTTATATTAACTTAGATTTGTTTTGATTTTTAATTGGTAATTTAATTTTGTATAGATAGTCACAAAATTATATTATTATTTTTCTGTTGTTTCGGCTCGCCAACGACTTGAAAGTGGTAGTCAGTTGGTAATCCCGTCAGTATTTCCCTTCTCAAGATAGTTGATGAATATTACACGACGCATATCCCAAAATACCGAGGCCATAACCTTTCCAGCCGATTGTAGTGCTTTCGGGCGCTTTGGACGAGGTTTATCAGTTGCTGTCCATTCAGATGACGATGGTTTTTGATTCCGGAGTGAAATGATGTTTGCATGTTTCATGCATTGTTACATATAGACGCAAAAATTCCGGTTGGCCAAACAGTGCTCAGAATCATCACCACGTTTTTGTTTTTGGTCAACAGTTAGCAAAGGCGGCACTCACTTTGAACAGAGGTTTCTCATGGTTCTCATTCCAACACGTTCTTTTCATATCTTGACGATGTTAGCTAACTCACGCAACTTCACTTTTCGATCATTTAAAGCGATTTTGTGGATTTTTTTGATATTTTCTGGTGTTACCGCCTCATTTGGACGCCCAATGCGTTCTGTATCATCGGTGTCTCTACGACCAAGTTTGAAGTTATCAAATCAAAGTTTTATTATTGTTTCTGATGAAGCGGAGTTTTTATTACTTTTCAAGCCATGGCTTCGCTTGAACAGTAAAATTAAAACACGAAATTGTTTTTGATCCATTGTTTTGAAAATAACAAAAGTAGTGTCACTTTTAGCACAGTAACTCACAAAATTATGAGTAGAATATCATGAAATTTTAACAGCTTTCATTTGAAGATTAGTACTAACTTTTTCAATGGAGAATGTAACAAAACGAGCGCCAACTATATGTTAGGCCCGAGACTTTTCTGTCCCTGTTTTAAAACATGAGAAAGGGTTGCAGTAAGAGGTTAATTCTACAATTGTTTTTAGGATATATTAGAAAAGTGATAATGATTAAAAAGGATGATTCTTTAACGTCTAACGAAAGGAGATAATGAAATTATTGGGTACGACCTGTGTTTAGGAGGTTCTGGGTGCTCTCATGACGTTTATTCACATCTCGGATATTTAAATTTGACTGTGATATTTGAAAATTTGTTATTGTGTTGTTTCACCGTGTTCTGTTTTCAGTTTTTAAATATATTTATATATTTGGATAGTTTTGAACTAAATTTAAATGTCTGACAGTGGAACTATATATTTGTTTTAACGTAAAAAACATATAGTTTTTTTATATACAGTCGTATTTTGTGTTTAGATATTTCCTAAGGGTAAGAGCTAACAATAGCTTGGACCATAAAAAGAGATATCCGTTTTAGATGTTCATAAGTCAGCATAATTCAAGTTTAACGCCACATTTTGGTTTAATTAGACATAAAAGAGAAGTAGAAAGTTTGTGGTAGAATAACCAGTTAATTGCTTTTTTATTATCATTTATAAAACCGTTGCTTTTAGATACACTTCATAACATTTCACTAAATATTTGTAATCATGCACGGATAATCATGCACTTTAATTATTATTTTATGTCATTTTGCGTTGTTACAGCTTCTTTGGATATGGGAACTTAATACAAAATATATCTAATTATAAATTTTTAATGTAAATTACATATAAGTGTGTGCGAGTACCCTTTAAGATGAATTCTAGTTTAAATCTCTATTTTACGACTTTCAGGGATTTATTAACTAAGGCTGATTACTTGTTTGTGTCAATTAATATAATAAATTACTTATAATATTTTTTTTTATATTCTATTTAATTCCTGTGTTACCAAACGTTGATAGATTGATACTTTTGAATAACATTGAATAATTTTTACGTTTTCATCTTTCGTTTTATAAATAATATTAAAGCTTTTTAGTGAAATTTGAGGTTCCTTAGTTAAATAACTACAATTTTTTTTATTTTATTTTATGGCCAAGTGAGTAATAACTTAATTATTTTTAACCGACTTCAAAAAGGGAGGAGTTTCTATGTTCGGCTGTATATATCACTTATAATGTATGTTCGTTTTTTATTTGAAAGAGGGCGCATAATGTACATAATAATCGTTGTAGTAACTAAAGGGAAATAAACAAAAGCCTTATTTAACCTATCTACTAAACGTGTTTTATATTCTACTATATACACACAATTTAGCTTAATACTTACCTTAATCTATTTATCTGTTTACACTGTTATTTATGTATTTATCTGTTATCTGTTTTACAATATTATTTAAACTACTACCAACTGATCACTTTGAAGTCGGTGCCGAACCCAAAAATTATAAAAATAATAATATAATTTTGTAACATATACAAAAAATTCAATTACCAACAAAACAAATCTAAATTAATATTACTGTTTGGCACCACCTACTCCAAAGTAGTCAGATTGGTAGTAGTTAAAAAAATGTTATAAAGAGATAAATAGGTTTAGGTAGGTATTAAGCTAAATAGTGTGTATATAGTAGAATATAAAATATCTGCAGTAGGTAGGTTAAATAAGGCTTTTGTTTATTTTTATTTAGTTATTACAATGACTATAATGTAGATATTTTATTTTAAAAGGTTTTTTTTTGTGTTATCCATCTTCTCTAAGTTTCATTATTTTTTTCATTTTTAGTCAGTTCCTTATTTATTTTTTGAAGTCGGTTCAATGTTTTTGTTAAAAATATTTTATTATATATCCTGATGATAACGTTCATATACTAATTCCCATATATCTGTTTATTGCTGCTATATAGTTATCCATTATTAAGCTACCGTAAAATTACCACTTTTAAAAAATAAAATACATTTGCTTTTACAATTACATTTTCAAACTGTCTTTAAAGCGCTTGACGACTTCTAGCTTTACTTTTATGCGAATTTGTATTTTAGTGGCTCGTATTTCTATATATTTGGGAGTGGGTTTGATTACATTTGAATATAGAGAGTGTCTACAAATTTTAATACGATTTGACTTTTCCGGAATTTGTGAAGTAAAGGGTACTAAAAACAAGAACCGTGTGTTTACATTGGTGAACAATATTTAAAACATAATGAAAGGTTGGTGGCTTTAATTCGCAAATGTCATATAACATATGGTTGGAACTCTCATTTAACTATGCCATTTATGAAGACGGTAATTGGAGAATTGGGGAACCCTAAAACAATTTGTTAAAGCAAGCAGTTTCAATGTTATATTAAAGCAGCGCGTGTGAGATCATTAGTGATAGTGCATGAACAGCCATTTGGCGCCATGGGCAAGACAATTAGCAACTTTTTTTAAAATGACTCTGGTTGATTAAGAATGAACGCCATGTGTTTTCAACAAGACCGTGCTACATGCTATGCAGCGCGTGAAATAATTGAATTAGCTTATTGCCTGGTTGTCTATTTCCTGGTATACCCTCTCGTTTCATTAATATTTATTAGAAACCTGGATCATTAGATTTTTTAGGTACCGACACCGACTTCAAACTGATCAGTTGGCAGTAATTAAAATAATATTGTAAATAAATAAGTAGGTTTAGGTAGGTATTAAGCTAAATTGTGTGTATATAGTAGAATATAAAATACGTGTAGTAGATAAGTTAAATAAGGTTTTTGTTTATATTTATTTAGTTATTACGATTTTTATGTACATGTTTTATTTTATAACGTTTTTTGAGTTAAAAATCTAAGTTTGATTATTTTTTAATTTTTAGTGAGTTCCTTATTTATTTTTGAAATCGGTTCATCTTAAAAATATTTTATTTTTCCCTTTTTAGTGTTATTATAGATATTTACTCAATAAATTACGCAGTTATTTTATTAAGTATTACAATGGATAGCCTAATTAAAACTACATCCCGTATGAGTAAAAATAGTAATAAAGAAACAATGTTTAAAAATTGAGCATAACGTTCTAATCATTATACCATACAAACAGTTGTCTACTTTGTTTCTATGACGTCTCATGTCATAAGGTTAGTGCTTAAAAAGTAAACTGAATGGTTTTTATACTAAATTACTTCCGAATTTTTGTCACATCAGCTCAGCAATAACACTATAAGAAAATATCTATATTATTTTAGATAAAAATTATGTAAATTTGTATGCACCTTTGAAATGTGTTTAAGCTTTAAATCAAGGATAAGTATTAGAAAGCCGGTCTTTTGCGATTGAGCGCTTGGACAAAGTTCTTAAAGTGGTGTACAAGTAGTACAGAGGACATGTTCATTATCCTGGCTCATAATGAGTACGACTTGACCATACCTTTCTCACATAACGATTATCAACTGCACGGTTGTTTCACAGACACAAAAGCATTAAAAATTTGTAAATCCAGATTTCATCTTAACAAAGAGATCAATATCCTGTAAAGAATATGTAAATTAATTAATATTTCTAAATTAAGTATAATTAATTTATTTCTGAACTTTTAGATGGCCGTAAATTTTCCATTAATGATTTACATTGTGTTTGATCTTGGCATTATGTCGTAGCATTCCTTAGTTTGTACTGCGTGAGCAGTCGGAATGGATGGTTTTTTATTTCCAATTTAGAGTAAAGCCGTTTGAAACTGTAACATATTTAGAACCAACTATCAATAACGCCATTCATTTAAATCATATGGTGTTCATCACATTAAATAAACTTTTGATATCATTGCAGAAAGCAAAACATTTTCAACATTTTCTTTTTTCTACATTTTTATTTCTTTATATAGCGACTAGTGTTTTAGGGTCAAGATGTTTCTATTCCTGAACGATGACGCAAGCAATTCTACTTTTTGTTTCGATGAATCCAAATAGCGAATTAAATCACTCAGTTGACTTTGCAAAATTAAATACTTTTCTTCCATAAAGATATCGCTTTCATTACTCGCTGGTGATGGAGACGAAGTTTTTAAGGCATTTTTTGCACTTGAATTTGGAAAAAGTGGTAATGGATCACTGTCCGTACGTGGATTCGGTTTCGATACTGATGCATCAGGATATTTACAATGTGCCATATTTTTGCGTTTATACCAACGACGTTCATTGAGTAATGGAGCAAATTTAGCAATTATTTACATGATTTATCTGTTCTCTCCATAACGTTGGAACGAGAAAATGAAAAGTATACATTTTCACTAAGTGACCACTTGTACAGCATAGTTTTGCACACGTTACAAAACAATTTCGGTGCCCAGGGCTTGCCAGTATTTAGTACAAAAAAAAACAAAATACTGTAAATACGCATCTTTTGGTGCATTTGTAATATTTTTTCCACATTTATCGAGTATATAATACCCACAAACGTAACAAAGTCACTTTGAATTGACTTTGCAGCGTTGTCTTTGCATTTTCACACGTTCCGAAGCATAATCTGAGCACAAAAACAAGCCCTAATCGATGTTTAATGTAACGTTGTATCACTATGTGCGAACTCAAAAACTGGGAAAAGATCTGAGTTCAGGGCATCCAATAACGTTTTCATCTAATTGGATCCAAAAGTTGAATCGAATTTGTAAACTTGTGTTATGGGAGGCTGGTTGCGTAATTTGGATATAAACGATCTGATTATTTATGTATATACTACATATATACATTAATAAAATAAACAACTAACAGGTCAATTGAAAAGTCTCCGGTCTGCCATAGTAAAACACATTTTTTAGAATTTTTTTTTATTCATCATAATTCCCCTCAACGGTGATACTGATTATAGTGACGCTCCAACTTTTCGATACCATTTTTGTAGTATGATTTGTTCTTTGGTTTAAAATAGGCATCAGTTTCGGCTATCACCTCTTCATTCGACGAAAATTTCTTCCCAGCGAGCATTCTTTTGAGATCTGAGAACAGTAAATAGTCGCTGGAGGCCAGATCTGGAGAATACGGTGGATGAGGAGGCAATTCGAGCTTAATTCAAAGGTTTTGGCCATGGTTTTCACTGTCCTGTGACACGACACGTCTTGGTGAAGCAGCACTTTCTTTTTCTTCAAATGCGGCCGTTTTTCAGCGATTTCGTCCTTCAAACGGTCCAGTAACGCTATATAATAGTCGCTGTTGGTAGTCCTTCCCTTTTCAAGGTAGTACATGAAAATTATTCTATGCGCATCCCAAAATACAGACGCCATAAACTTGCCAGCCGACTGTTGCATTTTCCCACGCTTTGGAGCGGGTTCATAGTATGCAGTCCACTCGGATGACTGTCGATTGCACTTCGGAGTGAAATGATGGAGCCATGTTTCATCCATTGTCACATATGAATGCAAAAACTCGCGTTTATGAGACTTGATCATCTTCAAACACTGCTCCGAATCATCAACTCGTCGTTGTTTTTGGTCAAAAGTGAGCTCGCGCACAGAGCTTTCTCGTACCCATATATTCGTGAATGATATGATGTACACGTTCAGTTGATATCTTTAGAGTGTCTATATTTCATTGTACTGAGTGTAGATATTTCATTCAATTTCAATTTACGGTCATTCAAAATTTTCCAATCCAAAAATGGATTTTTTCAATGTCTTCGTCGTTAACAACGTTTTTTGGGCGTCCACTGCATTCACCGTCTTGGGTGCTCAGTTCACCACGTCTAAACTTAGTATACCAATTCTTGATGGTTGATTTTCCTGGGGCAGTGCCCAGAAACTCGGCATCAAGCCAATTTTTTGCCTCAACTGTATTTTTCCCTTCAAAAAGCAATATTTTATCAACACGCAAAATTCCTTTTTATCCAGTTTTTTTGACAAAAACAAAAATTGCTTCATTCAATATATTTCTGGTATAATTCACAAACTAATGATCGATCCGACAGCTGTAAAATTTAGACAGGCATCTTTTAAGGGTTTGGGCTAACTACAAAAATATGGATTTAATTTTAGTGGTGCCATCTATGTGCCAGGTCGGGGACTTTTCAGTTGACCTGTTAAAATTTGCATATAATTTATAATGTCGAATCAAATGAATTTCATTTTAAAATTATAATATTTAATGTTTGTAATCATCAAATATCCGGTAATTACATTTCGGTATTTACTTATCGGTAAATCGGTATTCGGTCTTACGTATTGTCATTTAAATGGGAACAACAACCTAGTTTAAAATTAGCCTGCACTAAGGATTTTTAAATAAGTGCATAGCTTAGAGCATTGTATAATCGCTATATTTTATCAGTAATTTCCGCTGAATCAGATTTATCTTGGTTGAAAAATATGAAGTAGGAAACATAAAAATTTTGTGATTCTACAGCCTTTATTAAGCCAATGTCAAAATATAAGCAACGATACAAAGTAATTTCGTGAAGTGCCTCAATAAAATTGCGGACATTTTACTAAAGGTTGCTACGGAATTTCGGCAACAACACAAACAGTCAAGATTTACTGAATTGTATTACCATCAATCACGCTCATTGCCAAGGAGTTGAAGTTTAAACAATCTCAGGACATGTTTTTTTTGGGTTCGTTTATGTATTAATTTATGCTAATTTGTTTATTTAATAGAATCTATAATTCAAAGAACGCAAATTTGATTATAGTGAATAAAAAAATATGTCTATGTGTTAATCTGTTAGTCTTAATAGTAGTTAATAGAATAGTAGTTAGCCAAAATAGTAGTGAACTCGCGTCATCTCAATATATGGCTTCAAAACGTTGCAAAGTTGCCGCATTTAACTTTAATGTTTTATGTATTTTAATTTATTTTAGATTTGATATATAACAAAATTCAAATATAAATAAAATAATGTTATAAAACGTAATGTATTTTAACTTTGCAGTACATGTAATGCATATATTACGGAGGAACATAAGCTATATTATCTTATACATCCTCATACATAAGCTTTGATTAGTTCGAAAGCGTAAATGAATGAGCCTGTCAAAGTTGTCCGTTTGTCAGACGTATGCAAAATTCTTGAAAGTACTAGTGGTCAGAGGTTATAACTGTAACCTATAAACTATTGTGGCTGTATACTTAACTGAAGTTTTTAGATGTACTATAATGTTAAAGTAAATTATATTTGACATTTTTGTTCAATTATTTTATATAGATTAGAATTGTCATGTCAAAGCCAAACTGAAAAAACTCAGAGTTGATGCAGAAACATTGCGACGTTTTGACGTCACAAATTTAAATGACGTATGTGCAAAATAAATTTGAATAGATTATAAGAATTTTATAAACATATTTAAAATGGTTTAGATTTGTCAGTATAGATAGAAATAGTTTAATTCAATCTAAAAAGCGAAAAGACGATTATTAAACGAAGATAACACATTTTTGTCGTATCTCTAATTTATTGTTGAATTGAATGGTACTTTTATTCATGGTATTTTAATGAGAGGTTACGTTATTAAGTGAGCAAACAAATGGCAAACAAAAACCACTACATACATAATTTATCATATCTCCACTAATAAAATTTTATTTATTCATTCTAAGGTTCCATCCCATATAGTAGAAATTCTTGGGAGATTTCATTTTTTATCTTTTATTCTCGAATGAATTCCCAATACCCATATCGCCATCACGTTTTTATACTGTTCAAATTTTCTGCGAACTTTGTGCTTCTAAGGTATCGTTTCACGTATTTTCACCGATTCTCCCTTTTATTACATCCTCTAGTTATTCCATTCACGAATTCAAGTTAAACATGATCCTCGATACAAAGACAGAGATAGGTTTGCAATATATTTTATTAGATTGTATATGATTATGAAAAAGAATATTTACATTTTATGTTAAATTTAGTTCAATAATGTTCAAAATAAAAGATATAAATATAATTAAAATAAAAAAAGTTGAGGTTCCACCGAGATTTGAACTCGGATCGCTGGATTCAAAGTCCAGAGTGCTAACCATTACACCATGGAACCTTCTTACTTAATTTTCCGCACACAGTAGAAAAACAGTTTTATGGGTCAAAATAAGTGAATGTAATAAAATAAATAAAAAATTTAGTAATAGTAAAACCGTGGACATATTTTTCATTTAAATTATTTTTAGATGTTTAGTGAAGTAACATTTTATAATTTTGGATTTTTTAATATCGAATAATACTTCTTATTTTTATAATATCTATATATAATAAATTATATATATTAGATTAATATCTATATATATATATATATATATATATATATATATATTTTATTATTACATTAAAATGTCTGAACATAATGTCCTATATTTAAATATAATTAGTTATTTACCTTTAATATTCCATCCTTCAGAGAAAACCTCAACCATCTTGTCTCTTGACAGCGTCTGTTCAGGACAGATTAAAGCTGTATACAAAGCGGTGTGTACTATTATTCGGTTTCCGGTTTCACACGTCTGTCCTGTAGATGATGTAGACCTGATAAATTAAATTCACTTGTAAATAATCAAAAATACGGTTAAGTATAAGTAATAAATATTATATGAGGGTTGTTAAATTAAAAACAGAGAGACATATACCTTAGAGTGTTGTTGTCACTCCATCTACTAGAGTGCTTCAAAATCACTCCTCCTATTTTGACGTAGAGATATTTATCTGGCCCTGGCATCACTACTCGTGGATTCATTTCACAGTTTATCTAAAAATAGTTAACATTGTACAAGTTTTAAGATAAGTGTAGTAATTGCAATTTAGTTAGTGATTAAGTTTTAGACTTCAAATCATAACAGAACACACATTCCTAATTCTATGAAATATATATTGGATGATTTTAGTATGTATTTAAACCCTTTTTTATTTTAATGTAATTTTTTATTTTTTTTGTTTTTATGTATTTTTAATGTGTATTTTTCACAAATCTTGTAACCTGCAGCCGAGAGTTAGTCGCTATATTTGGTCCTTTTTTACAATAATAGCTCAACAGTTTCATTGGGTTTTAACACCTTCTTTTAGCTACTCTGCACCTTGCTGATTTTACCGCATTCACACCAGGACTCTATAACAATGAATATTTCTCTCAAAGGCTCAAAGTGAATTTTATAGTCAATTCTTGTGGCTATTTTTCTATCTTTTGATTTTTTATCATGACATGTCCGGAAAGAGTTCCACCAACTGTTTAGCTGTCTGAAACTTCTTTGATCATTTGAATTGGGTTATCGTCTCATAAGTTTTGCTGTTCCTTGTCATCGAGCTTTCTTGGTCGTTTAAGTCGTTGTTTATCATTGACACACTATCCCTTTTCCTCCGTTAATTCTCACTGAGTTTTGAAGGATATCTTCCTCGATTAGTTTAGGTGGTTACTAGTACTCTATTCTAATATTCGCAATGACACAATAAGAGTCACATTTACATATGCGTTAGAAACAAATACAAGCAACGGCATTTGTGTACTTTAACTTTCTTTGAAATTCCAAACGTCATTTTGTAATGTTATCAATTTTATTATACACTTTTACAAAAACTAAAGTTTATTTCGACTGGATTCACAAACGAACCTCACATAATACATCCTGGTTTTGGTATGATTAAGATGGTCTTTCTTGTCGAAATTTACACTCTGTCGTAAGAACAATCAGAATTACTAACATAAATTTACATTAATTGTAGCAATAGATAGTGTCCTGTTGCCTTGCCCAGTGTAGCTACCAAGCTGGTAAAGTTTAATTTTGATAGCGTAGCGTAATATTTGCCGCATCGAAACAAATTTATGTCACGTGCTGATAATATGAAAATATTAACAATAAAATATTTATTGCTATAATATTAATTTGAAAGCTATTTATATTTGTGAGAAATTTTACTATTATTATGTTTAATATTTTTATTTTATTGTGTTTAAAACTGGAAAAAAAGTGCTGTTAAAGGTGGAAATTTGTTGCTAACGTTTTGATGTTCATGTTATCATAATTTCTATACTGTTGATGATAAATTTTTTGATAATGCTTTGTTTTCAGGAAAGTTATAAGAAATTTAGAGCTTCAATTAAACTTGACCATCATGGAATTGTTACTAAATCGAATTGGTACCCTACAGCACAAAAGGCGACAAGATCATCGGAAAAATTGTGAAAATCTCGATGGAGAATCAGATATTTTTGTCTCGATTATCCTTTTTCCCAACTATTGCCACATGGTCTGGCTGAGCTGCAACTATCTTACTTTACATACTTGAAAATGAACCGACTTCTGGAAACCGTCAAGGACACTTGCTTTCAAACCAGGTTTCAGTCACTTTTTTCAGTGGCGCTGAATCTTTCTTTGAAGTCGTAGCCACAGAGAGCCAGATTTTAACTGTCAGAAATGGTAGATGGAAAGCAACTTGAAGCTCAATTCATTTAGTTCAATCACACAATTTTATTGATTTCGTCGATTCGCTATAAAAATAATAAATTTGTTTCACTCTAGTTGCGGTACCTTAAACCAAATGCCGGGTTATTAGGAAATTGACATGTCGTTTTAAGATTTTAACTACTAAGGTTTGGAATATCTAGGTAGTTCATCTATATAGCAGAACCGGAACTAAACTTATAGGCTATATAGGCCTCTATAGGCATATATGTATTGGAATGTTTTCTAATAGATAGAAACCTTCTGTGTTGTCTCTTTTTTACGTAAAATAAAACAGATTTTTCAAGTTAATTAATAGTTGTTGTGAATAAAACCCTTCCGCATTTTATAACTTATATTCGTAGTGACATATAAGCATATATACCCCTTAATGGCTAGTAATGTATCAAATTTGGAAAATGTATGGAAATCTTCAGAATATGGCTTGTAATTTACACAAATATACATCAGAAACAATCCATTCACTTAGTTGAAATTATATTTTTATTCTCCAGTAATTTATTATCCGAATTCGTAGAATTTGTTTGTTTATTGTTGGTAGTGCAATTAATATTTTGATAATTTATAGATAAGTGTTGTTATCAATAAATTAATAAGTTGTTTTCATAGCCATATAATTCCTTGTTGACTTCTATATATGAACAACTATGTATCAACAAATTAGTTGTTTTAATTTTCTTAAATAGTATGTTATTTTAACGAAAATAAGTAGTGAATTGTAGAATTGACAATACTGACAATACTGCTGACCCTATTTTATTGTAAACGAAAAAATGTTTGAAACATATTTTGAATTTTAATGAAATTATTTTGCTGTTGGAAAGAATAAAAATATTTGTTACATATTCCCTGATTTATTTAAATAAAAGCTTTCTTTGAAATTTTTTTGAAATATTAGTTATTTAGTTTATTAGTTATCAGTTACTTAATCTCATAAGATTGATCTGTTTTAAATATATATGTTATGAATATTACTGTTGGGTTAGTATTGATATTCTTAATTTGAAGCTTCAGGATGGGTACTCCGACACTGAGACCCTTCTACGAAGTTTATCGTATTTATATAGTCTATCCAAAATTATTTTGTTCATACGTCATTAAGATAATTAACGTAATACCTGCTGCAGTTTGTAAATTAGTTTTAGAATAAAATTTTAGACAGTATTTTCATTTTCATTTTATTTTAGTTAAAAAGAGACACAATGCTGCATGATAATTACGAACATGTAACCAGTCTAGCCTCCCAAAGTCGTCTGGTTGTCAATTTTATGCAACATTTTTCAGAACAATAGTGATAAGAGGTTATAAACTGCCAAACGTTATTTTAATGCTTTGATTATCTGTTAATCACTGCTTATTATTACTCTGAATGAAAATTCCGAAGTCAGACAAAACAGATTGCATCTGTAATCCGTTACTTTGAACAGGAACGAGATAATGGAGGCCTCCTCTTGTCACTAAACGAATTTTACTGAGAGAGGTAAGCATTTTTACTATTAAATATTAATTTGCTGCGATTTTTATTGAAAATATTTTTAGCATGTTGCATTTGCATTGAATATTAGTATGGACACGGTTACTGAAATATATCAAATAATGAAAAATATAATCAAGATCAGCTTGAGGTTAGCTCGATCAGATATTAAATATATGAAATGTATTAAAACAGTGAATAGTTTTTTAATACAAACATAATTTAATACAATTATTTCAAAGGAAAGTGTTAATCTGAAAAGTACCGAAGAGATCTTCGAAGAGAGAGGGAATGGGACTTCCGGATATTGCTTTTAAAACAATAACATTTCTGAAAGCATATCAGTTTATTTCAAGTTATGGATTTAGATGAGACATGGATATTTCAGAATGGGACCAGTATACCCAATGGTTACTCATGGAAAGATGATAAAAAAAGTTAAAAGTTGGAATAACAATTGATTAGATTTTATTAGTCATAACATTTACTAATAATTCTTTATATAGATATATTGTGCTTCATGCTGGAAACAAGAATGGTTAATAACACTTTCGGTTTGGATGAACTCTATTAGACACATTGAAGAAGAAATTGACAAATGATGGAACTGTGAACAAATGTTATGTAGATTGGAAATTAACGGCTGACTGCCAGTTTCTAAGACAGTATGAGAGTGGAAACAAGTAAAGGTGAGTATTTAATTATTATATGATAAATATAGGAAATGTTAATGTAGAGTGTAAATATTGTGGAGTAAAAATTGTTCAGAATATACATGAGCATTTGGTCAAAATGTGTCAGGAGAGAAAGAGTGGTAACTGCTTTGCGGATATGGCAAATGCATTAAGTAGAATGCAGTGATTAAATCTAGTTTTATCAATAAAGACGTATACATGTATTCACAGAATAAACGAAGGAGAAATACAGTAATATCAAAATGTTTTTACAAGGAGCACTGTACCAAAGGACACAAGAATTATGTATAAAAGGTAAATATGCTCTCTAATGAAAGTAAAATATATTACTTGGATATGAAATTGTTAATTAGACGGAATAGGCATCCAGGGGATACAACTAAAAACTACAAACGCGCCTAAAACTCTAACTCATAGGTGGTATGTAAAATAGTTCAATGTAAATACAATCACACACATCCCTAACCTGCAAACTACTATAACTGTGTACTTAGTTGCAGTTTTATGTCCTTTTTTGTTTAATTATTTTATTTAGATTAGAATTTTGTTGCATGTCAAAGCCAAACTCAAAGTAGATACGGCAACACTGTGACCTTTTGGCGTCATAAATTTAGCTGACGTATGTACAAAATAACTTTGGATAGACTAGGTACAGCGTTCTCTAGTAATATTCTTCAGGTCGCGATGTGATTTCGCATTAAACTTCTTTATTTTCCGGTGAAGCTTACTAGAGCCGAATTCGCAATAAACCTATACATGTAATTCACATTAATTAGCGAATTAAATAGTGATATAGTAAAAGTAGAGACAATGGAATATTAAATGCTATTGGAAATCTAAAATGCAAAGCATAAAGAAGAGTCGTTATAAAATTATTTGTATGGAGATTTAATGAAATTCTACTAAATGTTAGAAGATTAAAAGTTAATAAATAATAAATCAGATGGAAATAAATTTCGTTTCCATTTACACATTTTGATATTCCGCCCATTTGCATTTTAATTATAGTTAATTCAATTAATTATAGACGTGGAATGGGGTTCCACTTGCAATTCAATTTACGTTTAGTAGATTTTGTGATAGTTGTTTATTATATATTCTGGAATAATACCTATTAATTCTCCATAGAATTAATATAACTTTTATTAATTTAGTAATTAATTTTCAAATGAATGCAAATGGTATTAGCTATAAATCAAACTTTAAGTGTTTGCAGGTTTTAATTTATTTATTTTAAGTAATTAAATAATATTGAAAATGATATTGATAAATATCGAAGTTGAAGATTTTTCATAATGCATATAGGGTAAGATAGAGGTAAATAAGTACTTATTGAGGATCCAAGTAAAAGATAGGTGGTAAAGGAGTCATTTAGGATATTAGGTGATAAATAAGAAGCTAAACGTAAACATTAGACTGCCATATGGCATTTATTTAGAAAAACGGATGGAACGGAACTTACGTGATACCCAACGCTACCTTGCATATATTTTGAATTAATATCAATTAGTGACAATGTGAAGTATCAGTGTAAACAACTATTAAATAAACTAACCTAACTCTTAAATTTGATGGTTTTTCATTGAGTATTATTGAGTTATTTAGTATATACATATGCCTAAAATTACATTTTCAACATTCGTTACATTTGTTGTTTAATTTGAAGAAATCTGCTGAACCCCATCAAACACTTCCCTGCCATATTTCAACTGACTCTTTTGACATCAGCGTTTTAAAAATGGCAATTATTATATTAATTAAGTCCCAAAAGGGACTAAAAATGTTCAAAAATAATGAATTCAAACCCAGTTGGAACTTTTAAATATCCTTCAGACGGTGGGAAAGATTCAAATGGAGCTAAGAAGAAACCATTTCAAGTTGCGGCTTCATAGCGTACCAGACAAAATGAAGTTTTCTGTCACAGAGTGTTCTGCGGCATATTATGACTGGCCATAGATCTATTAATAAAATCTTAATAATTTAATAACATGCAAGCACCTGATACCGCATGTTGTGACATAAATAACCGTAGGAACACTGATTTGTGAGATATTAAATTAAAAATTCTTGCAGCCCTTTTAAACCTTCAAATTTTAAAAGCGAACTGTTATACACAACATGAATATTTGAACTTTGTCAATTAACCAATCAGTCTTAGAGAGTGGGAGCAATTTCTTTGCTGTTTTAGAAAAGTTTATAGAAGTACCATAAAAGCTCTATGTACAATAGTTGCAGTATTCACTAACAAAAGAACAAGATTCCATTCTGATTGGACCTTAAAATTTTTAGCGAATTACGTATTACTTTAGATCTTGAATCAAAACAAGAGACTAAAGAGGATTGTAAACCTGTTCGTTAAAACGTGTTACCATCATCAGAAACCGCCATTTTCTATAAGCAACGATTCGCAGCTTTTCGGAGGTTTTATTAGTCCAGATGTGAATGCCAGATGAAATTTCAGCAGCTATCAAATAATACACTGAAGGGGGTGAAGCAGCATCTCAAAGAAATGTTATGAAAACAATGAATTAAGATTTAACATTCTCCGAGTGATTTTCATTCAGTGAAGAGTAATTATCAGCGGAGTTTTCGGATGCTCATACAGCATGTCGGTTATGGGAAACTATATTGTATAACAAATGCTATATTGAAAAATTATATTTAATTATAAAGTTTCTCAAAATATATTTCAAACCTGTATTTTTCTTATAGGACATTAACTGGACAACCTAGTGTAATAAATAACTTAAAATAGTACAATAGTATTTTTTTTGAAAATAATTATTCTATACTTTTCTTATTGGAATACCAGATATTTTTGTTTTTATTTTTTTATTTTTAACTAATACTAATTAAACATGATATAAGTTATATAATTGAAATTTAATAATTATGTACAATCTAACTGAAAATTTAGTTTTAGTGACATTACACAATATTAATTAATATAAAAATAAGTAGTACGGATTTAATTACATAATCGATTATTTAGTTATTTAAGGTAATTAATCATCATAACGTGTAAAGTGTGTAATTGAACTCATAGCTGCTACTTGAACAGCTCTCAGGGTGGTGATAAATTAAATCGTGGTCTCACCAGCGCTATAATCCATGGATTTTCTAACTATCTAATTTCGCTATAGCTATACATCGATGTATTAAATCTGATATATTGGTTACATACAGTGTATGTATAATTTGTAGGGTGTTGTATACTATATTGGGCTATATATGCAGCATAACAACCCAATATTTAATTAACAAATGTTTCTTGAATTTTATGGAAACATTGGCACAACGTGGTTTATCAAAATATTTTTAATTTCTAGAATGTATATATTGGCTCTAATTAAATATCTTTCTTATAATATTTAATTAATACTTCGAGACTTTTTTTGTAAAATATTTTTAGTCTTTGGGAGGTCGTTTTGTATGACACCAAGTTATACATAATCTCCTAAAAGTTTATGAAAAATATTTAATTAATCTTAGTGGCTATAAGATGTAAAAAGGTAAATTTTTAATAATTGGTGTTATTTAAATTATATAAAAGTTTTACTTACATTTTATTATCAAGCATTAGTTGGATCTGAAATGGAGTCATCTAAAATTAAGCAATAAACATGGAGAGTGAGTCTTCAGAAACCCATTAGCGTCTATATATCAAAGTTATTTTGCGTATTAACATTCCGGCAATTAGCAAGACATAAGAACTCCCGTGGAGTTTAACTTAATAATTCAGTGTTTGAGTGTAATTAACTTACAGTCCCGGTTATTGTTTATAAAATATGTATGATAGTTTATTATATATTAATAATTTGTTGTGGTTATATCTAGGTATCACGAATTGTATTAATTGAGCCCAAATTGAAAATATTATTAATATAACGCATTTTTATGGAAACAAAACACTTTTTTTAGGTGCTTGCATGTATTTTATTCAATGATACTACTATATACTGAACTATACTATTTTATTATTGAGTTATTCAGAATATATATACGCTAGTCATGAAACGCTCAACATTACATTTTCAACATTAATTTTAGGTTCCAGACAGCTTAACAATTAATGAATCAGCTATTGCGCGAAACAATTCATGGATGTTGTGAGATGTTAAAACAGCATTAACCGTTACCGTAGGTGTCTACCAAGGTCAATTGAAAAATATAATCCGAGTGCTGTTGCAAAAAGAATACAGTGTTGTAGCTCGAGTAAAACATTCTGCCTCCTCCAGCGCACCAGATATAGCGCCTTCTGATTATCAGTTTAGAAGTATGCAGCTCTGCTAACGCACGAGTTGAAATTCAATTCAATAAATTCATTTTCTAATAAAAGCTTTTTTAAAGTGCAAGAATGACTGGAAAATAAGTAAAAAAGCAACAATATTGACGCTGCATATTCAACTTAATAGAACAAACGCAAATATTTTTCTAATTTATATTTAGAGCCAACAAGTTATCGTTTTTTTAATACTCTACAAAAAAGTTAAACAAGCTTAAATAAGGCGCTAAAACGTTACAAAGTTAAATAAACATTGCATCGATAAATATTCGATAGATAAAATGTGACATATTTAGTTCTACTTTTTGACTTTATAAAAAATAGCTATGCTTTATCATGGACACATAGTTTCGGTATAGCATTAATAATTTTAGCAAGCTTTTACAAAACTGCATTAATTTCAGCATTAACAGACATATTAATAGTTTGCTATGAAAAATGCACCACTTTTTACCCACCAAATAACTTATTAAATTTTCTTAAATTATAGGAAAATGTAATGGTTAATTGGAAGAAAATTACAAATATCAGTATTGTTACCTATATATACATACGAAATTTAATTATGGGGATATTGGGGACGCGAAAACTATTACAAATACAGGTTTGCCAGAGTCCTGAGGAATATTGCAGGTGCATCCAGATACTACAGAATTGATTACTTATACTTCAGATACAGACTGTCATCGAGGTCAAGAGAATTGCAAGGAGACTTGGGGATAGACTCCATTATCATGTCAATAGCGAAGTAATACAACTCGTGGATAACAGCAGAACAGGACACAGGCTAAAAAGAATCAAAAATTTGAACTTGTGTAGTGTAGTGAGGTGCATTTAATACAAAAACAGTAATGTTAATACATAAACATTACACTAGAAACTAAGATAGGGTTCAGAGGTCTCTCTAGATATATATCTAGATTTAAGTTATTAAGACTAAAGAGACTAAGACAAGACTCATTGTTCATCACATTCAGCTTTGAATAAATATATTAATTTGATATTATTTAAACAATAAATTTTATGAATAAAACTTGGAAACAAGGAAGTCGAGGGAGGAGCATCAGGAATAAAATGTAATTTATTCTGTCTCTTTAGGCTTTAATCTTCATGAATCTACAATCAAAATGTCTGTGTAGCAACACGTAACCAAACTTCGATCAAGAAGATTCTCGTCAACAGTAGATTGCAATGGAGCGCACTTGCGATAGTTGTAATTAATATTGGGAATTATCGACTGAAATCTACTATCGACTGTTTAATAATTGACTACTTTTTACTATCGACTGATTCAGTCGCTATTTTTGGTTCGACTGATTTTACTCTTTTCTTACCTGACTATTGTGAATGTTTCAGTCGACTGTTTTCATTCGCTATTTTCGGTCCGACTGATTTTGTTACTATTTACTGTCGACTGTTTTAGTCGTATACATTTCTGTTCTGGATCTATCGTCCTACCCGCGACCTTGATAAAAATGAACTCAATTTATGCTTACATAGATTTATATGCAAAATATATAGTTTTTTTTAAATTTTTTAGTAATTTGCTTGTAAATAACAATATATTGTATATTAATATAGCAGCATTTTGGAAATATATTTTTCAAGATTGTTAATGTAATATAGTAAAAAGATTAAAATTGTGAATGATAAATAGAAATATACTTTTGACTGTATTTATAGCAATAATACGTAACATTTCGATTACTCTCTCGATTTTTGTTAAAAAATAGTTCCGTTCAATAATAAATAAAGCACTTGAATGCCATGGATTTGTTGCTTTTCTATGATTAGATATATGTTTAATTTTTATTTAGTATTTATGTTTATTGTACATCTTAAGTTTTTAGGTTTTGCTTAAGTTCTATTGTATTGTCTATATTTATTATAGTATACTATTTGAAAATAGCAATCAAATACAATGAAACATTTGTGGGGTATTATTATATTCCATAGAAAAATTCCGTTCCTTTTTACAGATCCACAGAACAAATATAAAAGTAATTCTACTTCGTTTAAAATGAAATTATTAATTGTATATTAATATTATTCAGTAATTTCTTTTTTGTTTTAAGTTAGCACGTGAGGGAATGTATACATCTGCGTCTCGCTTATACTACCGTTGGAAAAAATAAGCACATATAAAATTAACTACTCCAAGCAATTATCTCCGTCCTTTTCTCTCTCACAATTTATACAGGAAAGGGTTCGTACATTTTCGTCTGACATCACGAATTTAATAGTAATAATTTAATAATAACAGTTGAACCGTGCATTTGGCTGAAAATAGTAATTACTATTTTTTTAAAACTATGGACTGTTTCGACTGTTTTGCGACTATCGACTGTTTCGACTGTTTTCAGTCGATAGTTCCCAACGCTAGTTGTAATATTATACAAAGAAGAGCACAGTTTGTGTCACTTGTATAAATTTGGAAATGTAATTAAATATAATAAAATTAAATTTAAATTAAGTTATAGAGGCCCTCCAGTAAATGCAGGTCATCAAAGTTTATGATGTAAGCGCCTCGCTATGTACCGAATAAAATCTGATTTTTGATATACGAGGTTTGCCGGTTTATAATCCTTATTTATAACTACTAAGGTTTTGAAGAATTTTGCAGACATTTCTCAAAATTTCGCAACAGCTATCAACCCAAATCGAATTTTATAGACAGATTCGATAACATGCTTCGACGCACCAGACACCATTCTATCTCTTTTTAATTAATATAAGATAAGAAGTAAAAATCACTTCGGGTACAAAACGAACTTTACATTTTTACAAACTGCAATTGGCAATATATTCGACGTCCGTCTTATCCGTTTATCCACATTGTTATTATCGTAAATTTATTTAAACAAATAATTAAAACCCTTGCCATTTTTTTGAAACAATTGATTGACAAAAGGTCGCTCGCGCACTGTTGATTGTTTTTTAAACTTACCTTAGGATTATTAAATTCTATTTTGATGAAGTAAAAATATTCAAATTATTTTTTTTTAATATCGTTATAAACAAGAATTCAGCTTGCGTAAGATTGTGTCCCATAAAACTCGGAAATTACTTGATGGAGTGACTTGAAATTTTTATAGAATATTGCATTTTAACAGAGGATGCGGAAATTTCTAAGCATTTTAATTTATCAGGCATAGTAGAATGTCATGGTAACCGTTTTCATGTTAACCGTCGTTATGGAAGAACTTAAAATTATGATTGGATATTAATCTTTATAAATTTTTATACTTAACTTTGGCTTCAATATATTTGGTTTTGCTGATCTTACTAGTTGATGATTTATTTAAAATTTTTGTGGGATACTCTAGAAGTTCAGGTAAGTTTAAAGAACAAATAAATTAATAATTAGTCCCTATTCAAACGGATTAAAAATCAAGTTATATGTAACATATAATGTGACTGTTATCTTTCTATTTCCTCAAGTTACTATTTATTGCTTATTTTAAATATATAAAATCGTAATATGTTAAATTATGAGGTATATTATTTCTTTTTGAAAAGATGAATTAATTTTATATGGAACGATGTAGTCAATAATTTCGTTCTATGCCCTTTCTACGTAAATATATGTCGCTAGAATAATTTTATTCACTCCCTTAATAATTACTAACAGGTTGAGCCACAACACACAAAGTGTAGACATGTTTAGGTAATAGGTTCATTAGGTTGAACTAAATGAACTTTTGAAACAAAAATTTTTATGTGACTAAATATGTCCAATATGTTGTAATGGATGGTACGGAATATCGTTGATTTTTAAAAACAAATATTTAATCATTTTTCGATGATTACTGTATTCACTACCAGTCAAGTTTTTGTAGATATATGCTATTTACATATTAAATCATTGTAAAACCTTTTTGAATGAAATTGAAAGTATAAATAAAGATATTGTTAAATATGTTGATGTATATTTTGATATATGAATATAAGGAAAAAATATAACAAAAAATAAACTAAAATAATTGTAAAAAAATTAACACAATATAAGCGCAAGTAAAGAACCTAACAGCTTCACAAACTATCGGCTTAAAATGAAGTGATTAAATTCTTAATGAATCGAGTCTTTAAATCTCCCGTGGTGAAGTTAGGCTTAAGCACTAAGGAAGTTAGCTATATAGCTCTCAGGGCTGTCGTTTTCTATTACTACCTAGAGGCATTAATTATTCCGAATGGGAAAGGTAAAATGGCGACTTGTTTACATATAATTACCTTTTTAATAGACAAGACTTGTATTTCTGAAAACATGCCATTGGTGAAAAATATTTTTTGAATTTCTGAAAACGATTTTAAGGCAATAATATAAAAAGTGACATTAAATGTCATTGACCAAATAATTTATTTTCTTGAGTTTGCTTGAGTTGAATTTTTGCTGCATTTGAAGGAATGTTTTGTTTTCAATAAAAATGTGTCGATATTGTAAGGGATACGAAATTAAACGTAATATAAATGATTAAAACGTAAATGTGTTAATAATTAACGAATTAATTTTACTATGAATAGGTTCAAATATTGTTTAAATGAAGCTTCTCATAGTATTACAATTATTGTGGTTCAATTTTCAATTTAGCTGAATATTTGACCTATGGTCAAAGTTAAATTGACATTAAGGATATCAAATTAACATATTGTTTTTTTATTTATATGATGAATGCAGTTTAGAAAACTTTTCTCTCTTACATTTCTTATTAATATTTTTGTCCTTTTAGAGCTATTTAAGAAAAATATTGTAATATCGAAAGTAAATATTATGTAATTAAATATCAAGATAAATGAATAACAACTCGAAGTTCATAGCAAAGCTGAGCTTAGAAAAGCCGATAGTTCTATTATTCTTGATCGTCTGTTTTCCATTAGGCTCTACGTCTATTAGCTAAAATATCATTTATTCAGAGATGGTTATTCAATATGTACCTCTAACTATTATATTTAAACATCGATATTGTAATAAATATGTATTAAATTTAATAAATGCCGCCTTAGTGGCGCAGTGGTAAAGGCGATGGGACGGTCCTCCTACTTTTGCGATAGCCCCGGGTTCGAATCCTGCTGGGGCATTGTCGTGACTTTATGTTTGTGACTGAATTTGTGAATGTTCTAGGCAAGAATGTAAAATCCGACAAGGAAAATGATCCCAGTCATGCCGGTAACCAGGCTGGGTAAAACCGGATGTCTTCTGGGATGATTTCTAAAGTTGGTCACTCGCCAGTCGGTAGGCTTAATGGTGAGGACCGTGGTTCGGAGCCCACATTAAACTTTAGGCCCAGTCCAGATAAACCCATAGTTGGTAAAAGGAGACTTTAAAATATATTTATAAAATAAATTATTAAATTAATATTTAATAAACGTAATATTGTATTATATATGTTATAAATATTTTTAATGTGATGGTCTAAAATTTAGGTAAATTGTGGAAATTGTTATTTTATTTTGTATTACCTATGTATAGTAAATATTTTCCATATTTTAATTGTCAGGTTGTTATAAAATTGCGTTCATTATATCTTTATAAGAATTGCGGTATTTAAACAGATATTGTGGTATTGATAGGTATAAGCAATAATCAGAACAGAACAGCACATGATGACTTTGTTGAGTTTTTGTTTATAAATGTTCGTCTTTGACGACTGTTCAGTGATCACCGAAAGGTAGAGATGTTCTCACGTGAGAGGCTATCGACTAGCTAGGAGCAGTTCTGCTATATATTTTCATTGCTTGTTAAGTAAAATGCTACATACTGTTTTATTACTGCTTTCGTTCAACGAGCCATAATTCCTAATAACAGACCGTCATTTGCTTGTAATTCGACATACAAAGATAGTAAAGATGCTATGTTTAGGTGTGGTATATATAGTGTGATATAGTAATAATATATTATTTGCACTTCTACAATACGACGCATAATAAAATTTGTTAAACTAATGTAGCTACGGTACGGTAGTTATGGCGGTATAAAGAATTTCAATGACTGCTGTTAACTCTGCAAATATTACTATAGTGAAGAAGATGATGGAAAAGCACGGTTGAAATACATTCCCGTGATATAACAAAACTGAAATTTTTTTAAAAATATTATTAATTATATCTTACATTAGATATGCTTAGTAAAACATTAATTTACAAAATAATGTATTACTACCTTTCTGTTGTACTTGAATTAATGCACAATCAAGGCGAGTACGGGATTAATACTAATGTATTTATTTCCCAAATTATCATTATTATAATAAAACTAATCTACTTAAGCTACAGTTAAGAATATACTTATACACTAAACAAGTTCGTGTGGTTTAGTTCGCTTCAATCTTCTGATTCGTCGCGTGTTGTGCAGTAGCCGTATTGCTTCCATGTTGCTGTGATTTAGCGACCTTATTTCATGTTTTAAGGCCAAATCTTCGATAATTTGATTTCGAGGCCATCATGTAGTTCTTCTTTGGTTACGTAGCGATAAGCATTGCTAATTAATCGTATGGTAATTAACTTTGTTTTGGGTGCGTTGGATTACTAATTGGTATTATGATTTAGTGCAACCGCATATATGCACCCCATAGGTTGAAATTGGCTTGATTGATGATTTAAATCAAGTTGATAGTATCTTCCGACTAACCAGAACAGTTGCTTGACTTTTAGTCTAATCAGCTCTGCTTTATATCTAACATGATGTTTCCGGTTTAACCTGCCATCGAGATATATTCCGAGGTATTTAGCTAATTCTATTTAAGAAATGGGGTATTCGTCAAGTGATATTATTAGGTTTTTGTCATTTCGCCGGAACGCAAAAATAACATGGACATATTTGTCTAGTCTTTAGTCCATTGTTCAAACAGACCGCTACTTGTACTTTTTCTACAGCATTAAACAGAGATACATATTTTACAATGATAACTGGTCGTACGCAAAATTTCGTTTGCTGTTGGGATATTAAAAGGATTGAGCCGATATAGGAGTGGTTCCAAGATACTACCCTGTGGAACTCCAGCCGAAATAGGTTTAAGAGTTGAGAATGCCCCGTCATGAAAGACTGTAAAGTTTCTTTAAAAAGATTTGATTCCATTAAACGACCGTAATTCCGCAGTACCAATTTGTTCATTTTGTAGATTATAAAATTAAATGGAAGTACATATTCTGAATTAAAGAAAAAATAAATCGTATTATAATTTGTTACTAAATTTTAGATATGTTGAATGGTGGAGATCATTAAATTAGTACTATGAATTATTAGTAAAGTTTGGTTTACGATGGTTTTGACGTTTATCTATATAAAATAACAGTTTTCAATTTATTATTATTGAATTATTATACATCCATTACTTTTGTTATCTGATTTGATTAAATATTCTACCGAAACTTATCAAACTTAAAAAAAATGTATAGTGATATGTATAGTATTGTCTGTTTTATTTCTAAAGATTTAAAAACTGTAATTTCTATGTGACAAGGAAAGTCACCCTTGAAAGTACAAAACCGTTCGAAAGACAATGGATTGCAAAAGTTGTTGAGCGAAAACCCAACTGAATCTCACAAAGGACTTTTAGACAGTTTAGCAGTTGATATATTTCAACTATTTCCAGGCGTTTACATGCCATATGAATTGACTGCAAAAGCTATTTTGAACCATTTCGAAATTGAGATTTTATTGCTTTACGGATAGTTAAGAAGAGTTTTCTGTGACGTATTGTGACTGACGATGAAAAGTAGACATACAAGTTGAAAAAGTTATGGGTTACTTCATGACATCGGCATCGAAGTGGAATATTCGTACCATTAATGTATTGCTGTGCATATCGTGGAATCAGGAAGGTGTTGTGTATTAAAATCTACTAAAATTGAATGAGAATGTTGCTGAAGATGTGTACCTATATCAGTTGAATAATTTGAGCGAGGAATTGACTGAAATCAGTGAAAAAAATTAGTCAAAATCATCTAGTAACAGATATAAAGCGGTTCTCTTGAATGACAGTGCTCTGCTACACGTTGCATGATCTATGAAGTACATGATGCATATATATACTTGTACCCAAGGTACTTCCTAGACATAGTCTCTACTGACTAAAACTTGCTCAATGATTAATTGATTGATCAATCAACACAGCATGGGTTTGTACCACAGCAGAACTGAAAATGGATCGGTGATATTTTGATATATAGAGCAGAGGAAGAAAAACAATAAGTGTGTTATATTGAGTTATTTAAAATAATATTCTTCATAACTTATTTTCAACTTTCTATTGTCAATAATTGCCTGTATTAGGGTGGTATTATCAGTTGTTAAAAATGTTTTTAATGTGATAATCTCTTTGTACAATTTTGTATAATGAAAGATATAATTAATTAACATCTCAAATTTGATAACAATAATTTATTATTACTATAAAAACATTTTTCATCCAGTAATAAGCTATTCCAACCAAAAATACTTATATTGGTTTAGACAGCTTTTGTAGAAATTAAGGATATAATAAAAAGCGGAAAATTTATAACTTAATAATAATAGGAAAACCCTTTTTCCCGCTGAACGCGCAGTAATTGACTATTCAACTTTTAGATGTACTGTCGTTTAGAAATTTAATTGGGTTTCAAAATTAGAAAAGACATTTAAAATTGGCTTCATAAAGAATAGTATCGTGGCAATAAAGCTCTGGATGATCTTCCAGTTAAATATAATAACGAAACTCTGATTAATTCACTCAAAATTGTCAGAGTTTCTTACTTTTAAACTTAGCTTAAACGCAGCTGGTTTGTAGGTTTCTAAAATGCTTTAATATTAATGTACTATAATATGGAATGTACACATGAGTAGTAATTAAAAGTATAATGTTAATTTTACATTGAGGGAATTTGAAAAGTTGTTCATGCAGTAATATAAAGTTAACTTGGTTTATATATAGGATAGTTTAAATGTGAATATTTATTTAATACGATTAATATTTTTATGTGTATTTCGTAAATTTTATATTTACAAATTTTATTTCTGTATATTACTATTTTATATTTAAATCCGGCCGACTAGGTTAAATATATATCCAATCGTTCATAGTTAACTGGATTTTAAACAAGTTCAGTTCGTTTTGATAGCCCTACACCCTGAAATGTTATACACCTGCAGGAATTGTTATTGTAGGTTATGCACAAATACTTTGAGTGACTACAATTGATCGTTAATGACCTTAGAGTCTGTATGTCGCGGAGCTTTTGTCCGAATTCTAATAAGCTATACCAGAGAAAAAAACTAAAATCCGGCTTTACACTATAGAAGTTCTAGTGGTTTGGTTGGCTTAAACTTCTCATTTTCTGTGCGTTATTCAGTAGTTGTATTGATTTCGCTTTGCTATAATATAGTAACCTTATTTCATGATTAAAAGGGAAATCTTGGATATATTTATAAATCAATTTAATTTCGAGGTCATCGTACAGTTCTTCGTTGGTTACATAGCAATAAGGCAATTGTACATTGTAACTTTGTTTTGGCAGCTTTGTATTGCTAGTAGTTTGATGTCTATATTGGTTTTAAGGCTTTATTAAACCCAAATCTCTTTAATTTTGGGTCAAATTGAGAATATCTTCCAACTAACCGGTACAGTTACCGGTACTAATATGATATTTCCATTTTCAAGTAGTATCAAGATGGATGCTGAGGTATTTAGCTTGAAGAATGTAACTAACATGGAGAGATTTGGACATATTAAATTGTTTTCCAGTCTTTAGCCGATTTGTAGATCTTGCTGACTGTCACTTATACATTTTATACAGGTTTAGAATAAGATCAAGCAATTTCGAATGACTCAATCTCCTATTTCTATAACAAAGTAATGCTGAAAATTCAATTTCAATATAATTTATGGATAAGGTTACATATTTTCATTGCACTCAATATTCAAAATCCTTATATTATATATCTTAAATAGATGCACGAGTACTATACACAGAACAGTGACAAATAGTTTTTAATCTATATATATTAAATCAAATTGACATCTAATATGCTAAGAAAGAAACTGGAATCTTTATTATGAATTTTATGATCAATAGATTCATAATTAATAAAAAGTAACAGGTGGGTTAAAAGTACCGCTAGCATTTTGACGTTTAGCTCGGTTTCGCTTTAATGTTAGTGATGTGTAGACGTCCAGATTTTATTATGTATAAATATTCGCCACAAGAATGAGCAAAAATATCCTAATCGTCCAGTGCCTCGCAAAACCACAATTTATTGTTTACATGCGAATTTTTGACAGTATGATGCGACAGCAGACAGGTCTTGTTCTGGAAGACAATGGACGTCTCTTAACGCTGAAAATATGGCTCTAGTGCGCGATATTGTTGCAGAGTCCCCAGAGACATCAATTCGGAGACGTGGTTCCTAGTTACAGATTTCTGTACGCAGTTTATGGCGAATTTTGAAAACTGATTTGAAAATGTTGCCGTACAAAATTCAATTAGTTCAAAAAATGCTACCAATAGATCCTCAACCATTAACGTACTGAGTAATGCAATCCTAAGACTTTCTGGTGAAATTGAAGATATTTCGTCTAAATTGATAATGAGCGATGAAGCCGAAGAATTTTCTTCTTAGAGGCCACGCCAAGAAACCGAACAATCGATTTTAAGAAAACATAATCCCCAATTAGTTCATGAAACATCACTGCACCCACTAAAAACAACTGTATGGTGTGGTATTCATGATGGAAACATTATTGGTCGTTATTCTTTTGAAAATGATCAAGATATTGCACTTACTGTTACTGCTGAACGGTATCAAGAAATGATTCGAAATTTTCTTGTGCCTGAAATGGAAGAGCAAGAACTAGAGGATACGTGGTTTCAGCAAGATGGGGTGACAGTACACACATTTCCACGAAGACTAATTTCGGTAAGTGGCGATTTAGCAAGGCTAGCCAGATCTCCGGATTTAACAGCACCAGATTTTATTATGTTTTTTTTTATAAAAAGTTTACACGAATAATCCCCAAACGATTTAATATCTTGAAGAAAATATTCGTCAAAAAATTGAAGAAATTCAGCCCCAGATGTTGCAGGATGTCATGAAAAGTTGCATTGCGAATCGCCGTCATCCTTTAGCCAATATAATTTTTCAATCATAACGAAAAAATATATACAAAGACCAAATAAACTTTTTATGAAAAACATTTTTTTCATCGAATGAAGTGTACTATTATTTACTATAATTATAAATTGTCGATAAATCATTTTATTATCTGCGATTCATTAAATATTAAACAATATATTTTTCGAATATTTTAACTATACGACACGAAATTGAAAATCTCGAATATACACCATTTACTGATAATTCTTTCTATGCATAGATCAAATTTACTTTTTTATTGTGCACGAGAGATGCGCTCGAGAGCAGGCAATCTTGAAGTAAATTTTACGTTATTACGTCCGACAGGGCATCAGTAATAAAAGCCAGAATGGTTTTAAATTCCCGCCACTCCCCGATGCCCCGGAGGCGGCATTGACTTTTAAATTAGACTCGGTGTAACGCCTCGTGTTTACACGCTTACCAAACCGCTCCCTTGTCAGTGCAATTTCCTGCCTTCGCGACGGGGAATAGATTTGGAAAGAATCGAACGAGGACGTCAATCACAACTCACCTCGCTTCCTTCGGCTGGATGAGTAAATATCAGTTCTCCATTGGCTCCTCGTTTGCGAAGGTCGAGGTCGCAAGTGGGTGTCCTGATAAATTTCCAACTGCCTTCGAAATAGAGCGTGTTGAAATCGTCTGATGCGTTCATTCCGGTTACATCGAATCGGAGCTCGATCACGTTGGATGCGGATATGTAGGTGTATGGCAGCAAACGAGTTTTGTCCACGCCGCAAAGGCAATCTCTGAAATTGTAATGGTTGATTTAGTCTATTATTCGAACGTAAAATACGTTCAAAAATGTAATATGTTAACAGTATTGATATTATATTTAGTTATTTCTATGTATGAATATTAATTGTTTTCCGTTAGGCTCCTTAACCCATCAGCAACAGTGCTACTAAAATTACGTTTCAGACCGTGTAGCGTAACTATATTCTATTCAAAGTTTTTTTAGTAATGCATCATGGATATTTGTGACGTCGAAACATTACAATGCTGTCCCATCATCCTTGAGTTTTAGTTCAGTTTGGCTTTGACATATAGGAAAATTCTAAACTAAAAAAATAATTGAACAAAAGTGTTATCAAATATAATTTCTTTTAACATTATAGTGTATTTGAAAATTACAGTTAATTATACAGCCACAATAATTTATAGGTAAGAGTTAAAACCTGTGTTAAGAGGTGCATTAATTATAATTTATAATATATAATAATTAAAAGTATTAATTACATAATAATTAATATTGCATTAAAGAGGCATTCAAAATTATTCAAAATACTAGTCATTATTACTATAGATTAAAAACCGGCAAACGTTATTTTAGCGCTTTGATTATTTTGTTATATTTTAAATCGCTCCGTAACATATGATATCAGTTCGTTTGAAAATGCCGAAAACAATTGATAGTCAGGGTCACAAATTCATTGCAGCTTTAATAAAATATTTCGAAAAGGAACGAGATAATGGAGGCCCCCTTTTGCCTATAATTTTCGTTAAATTGGAATTTTTTTTTAATATTTTAAAGTCTCCTTCTACCAACTATGGCTTTATTTGGACTGGGACTAAAGTTTAACGTGGGCTCCGAACCATGGCCCTCACCATTAAGCCTACCGACTGGCGAGTGACCAACAAATCATCCCAGAAGACATCCGGCCTTACCCAGCCTGGTTACTGGCGTGACTGGGATCATGTTCCTTGTCGGTTTTTACACTTTTGCCTAGAACATTCACAAATTTTAAACAATCACAAACATAAATTTACGTCCATGCCCCAGCAGTATTCGAACCCGCGGCTATCGCAACAGTAAGAGGACCGTTGCCTTTACCACTGCTCTACCAAGCCGGCCGATTGGAACTAATTGATGATATTAAATAATATAAGTCGCTTACAAAATGAAGAATAATACGTCAGATTCAACGAAGAAAACCCGTCTACATACAAAATGGGTATCGAATCTTGACCATCATTGATATTGGCTCTATTCGAGATCAAATATACGAAATGTACTCGTATAAGAACAGTAAGTACACAGACTATTTTATCGATATAAACATAATATAATAGAATTATTTTAGAGAAAGTTGTCTGTCTGGAAAATAGACACAAAAGAGTTAGGGACATGCAACATTTTGAGGGATGTAAGACGTCCCCTCATACACTCTTACAGGGCTTAGGGTTTAAATAGTGTAAAGTTAACCCTCGGGGAGGTTTAATGGAACTTCCAGAAAATAATTCAATTTTAAAGGCATAAAATAATATCAAAGAAGATAAACTATTTGATTTTGTGTATCTTGTGAAAAAGTATAAAAACAACAAAAATTGATGGAAAAAGATAAAAGTTACAATATCATTGGAATAGGTTATTTTGACCATTATATTTATTAAAAATTAATTGCTGATATATTGCTAGTCGAGAAGGATATTCATTTGGATATGTGGAAGGAAGCATTGTCACCCATAACACCTTCGGTTTGGATGAACTCGATAAGACATACAGAGGAAGCTATTGATAAATGGTGGAATCGTGAAAATATTTTAGACAGATTAGAAATTAACCGTTTAATGATTGAATTGGACAGTGACTGAAGGAAACTTTCAGAATATGTGATAATGCTGTGCAATTCTGGAAATTCTTGAGACAGAGTGATGAGAGTGGAAACAACTAAAGGTATGCACATAATTAATTGAATAACTGTAGAAAATGGTATTAAAAGATTTTAATTGTTCTAAATTAAACGTGACCATTAGGTTAGAACGTATGAGGAGAGAATGAATACTAACTCTTTTGTAAATACGGTAAATCCATTAGACATCATTCAGTGATTAATTTTAGAAAGAAAGGTGTACACAGATAGTAACAGAAGAAATAAAATATACTGTGATACCAAGATAACTTGAAGATAACGAAGGAAACAAGAACTGAACGTAAAAAGGTAAATATGCTCTTGAATGAAATAAAATACATTACTTTGTTATATAATTGTTAATTAAGTGGATTAGCCTACAGGGGGTATGCCACTACATAAAAAAACGCGCCTAGAACTCTATATCATGGGTGGTGTGGAAAAGATTTCAATGTAAATATAATAAAACAACTCTAACCTACAAACTATTATAACATTTTTGTTCAATTATTTTATTTATATTAGAATTTTTTTGTATGTCAAAGTCAAACTGAATTAAAACTCAGAGTTGATGCAAAGATGTGATGTTTCGACGTCACAAATATCTATGACGCATTACTAACAAAAGGCTTTGAATAGACTTTATATACCGCACTGTAACAGTTCGATAATTTATGTAAATTATGCGTGACTATTCGTTATACGTTCGTAAGTTATACAATAAAACATTCATAATTTGAAGAGTTTATTTATTGTTTTTATTGTTTTTTTTTGTCACTTTGGCGGGTTTCGTCATTTCTCGGCCATACAATTGTACGGTGTTGATATAGAGGGGACGAGCACAGACATAAAAGTGTATATATAAAACAATAAATTAAAAAATAAATAAAATTAATACTACAAACAGGGGTGCTAAAGGTATAAATAGTGTATAAACAATTTAAAAATGAACATAATTACAGGACTACAAACACAACCATAAGGAAGTAGAGGTTCTATCCGGACAGCACACATCAGCACCCATACCGAAGTGGTAGTGGTTATTCGGTAAGCAACACTAAACTTGGCATAGGCTAGATTCTATGGAGAAAATGTGTCGTAGAAATCCGTCTCTGTCTGTATTTTGCCCTATTAAGGCATTTCTAAAATTTTGCATCCCATACTTAGTTCCAATCTGGGCTCGAAGTCATCAAGTGACCGTGCGAGAAACGACGATTCAAAGCTACGGCATGGTGACGAAGGGAAGGAACACGAAGAGAAGAGAAAAAAATGTGCATTAACCTCAAACAACCTGTTGTGGTTGGCCTCCTGGGCCAAACGACGTTGTACTTCCATATTTGTGAAACAAGAAACGAATAGGATAAAGTTAGTATGGACACAAACATCCGTGATGGGGAGGAGAGAGGAGGCTCCTGTTAAATAAATATTTCATTTCGATATTAAATTATTATTTATGTTTAAATAATTATTTTTACAGTCAGAACATAAAAATGTTTTAGTATCGCCTTGGTGGATATTGCAAAGGAGTTTTTACATGTAACAGATCAATTGAAAAGTCTCCGGCATACCATACAACACTTTTTTTTGGAAAAATTAGTGTTTTTTAACTCACCATAATTCCCTTCAAGGGTGATACACTGATTATAGCTACCCTACAACTTTTCGATACCATTTTTATAGTACGATTTGCCCTTTGCTTCAAAATAGGCCTCAGTTTCGGCGATGACCTCTTCTTTTGACGAAAATTTCTATTTATTAAAAATTTATTTTGTTGATTTTCTTAATATTTTCGTTGGTAACAACCTCTATTGGGCGTCCACTACGTCCGTCTTCGGTGCTCATTTCACCACGTCTAAACTTAGCATACCAATCCTTGATAGTTGATTTTCCTGGGACAGTGTCCGGAAACTCGGCATCAAGCCAAGTTTTCGCTTCAATTGTATTTTTTCCCTTCAAAAAGCAATATTTTACCTTTTTACCAATACGCAGAATTCCTTTTTTAAAATTTTTTCATAATAACAAAAGTTGCTTCACTCAAAATGTTATAATTCACAAACTAATGATCCGACAGCTCTTAAATTTATACACGCATGTTTTGATGGTTAGGGCTAACTAAAACAATATATGGATTTAATTCTAGTAGCGCCATCTATTTGTCAAGCCGGGGACTTTTGAATTGAGCTATTATTTGACGATATTTTAGTCTTTCTGTCCCGTATCTGGCACAAAAGCTGCATCTTGGGTTTGCATAGTGTTGAATCTCTCTAGCAGGATTTTTTTTGAATAGTGACATTGGTGTTCGCAAGAAATAAATATAATGCAGTTGTTACAGTTTTGTGAAAATTAATGCTATTTTGTTAGAACATTAGGGAGTGCAAGTTTTGTAAAAAAATTCGTCGTCTACTTCGGTCATTACATTTACAATTGGGAAAAATTTCAATAATTATGATATAGGCATTGAGTACAGCTATATAAATAATTTCCATAAAAATCCTTAATGGCCATCTTCTAGTTGAACGAACACATGAATATTCTCTATGTCTCATGATGAGGGATCCATTGTTCGCGTAGTATTTCTATAGGCTGCTGGCTGTGCGGGGAAACGAAGGCACCCCACGTAATTAAATTCAGTTTTCCGTCGCAAATTCCAATTGAAATCAATAAATTGTTTAAAAATAGGCTTAGTAATATTTTTCCTACGACTTTAGGGAAGAGTAAAATCATTAAAAAGACATTTGGAAAGTTATTAAAAAGAAACCGTATCTGGGGAACTTAAAATACCCCGCTCGGTCATGGAAAGGTTAATATTCGAAAACGGCTGGACTAAATTGGTTAATTTTGGTTGTTATATATAAGTGGAAGTTCTCGAAATATTTATATGGTGGGAAAATAATCGCGAGAAAAATAGTAAAAATAATAATTTTGTTTCCTCATACAAAGTGTTACTGTCATCAATAGTTTTTAATTGTTCAATAGTTATAAAGGATTGACATTTTTGTTGGTTATCAAGTATTTATGGGTATATTCAGGAATTTATTTTGTGACTATATATGTTGAATATTGATGAAGTATGTATGATGAGTAAGCACTGAAGATAATTTCTCTATACTAAGCCTTTAACACTTACCAGGTTTTTTATATTTTATGCAAATGTGTTTATTTTTTGATAGGTATAGTAGAGAGTAGAGAGGCTAAAAGTATCTACACCTCTATCAGGAATTATAAGGCTATCATCAGCGAATATGAGATCAACCAAGGAGTTTTTAATGTGGCAACCGCCACGACCCTTTAAGCCACCACGCATTCACCAACAAGTTAAAAGGCTGGCAATGCCGGTGGTTTGGTACCATGCGGTTCCAGCGCTACCGTACTTCCTCTATCTAACCTAATATTCTGTCAATTCTCCCGTCGACCACATGTATAAATCATAAGTTAAAATAAACAAGTTTGATTCAACCAGTGTTTTTAGTTCTCGTGCAAATTCCTTCCAAAAATAGTAGTGAGTGCTCGGACAAGCAATCGCGTCGAGAGCCATTCATTCCGACCGACCGACCCAACGAACATTCCTACAGTAACAGTATATCGTACGCTATATGTTTTTAAAAATTCGGTGAACGGAGGTACAACGAAAATAAAACGATGGTGTTTACATGATGTGACCGTTATTTATTGATATAATATAGAATGTGATAAAATACGGATATATAAACGGCAGCGGCGCAGTTTAGGTAGCGCCTAAGACGGTTAATCGGTGGTCACGAAATGGCCACGGTGGCCGGTCGGTGGTGGCACGTTTGAACTGAACGATGGTCAGTGACTGAATGATCCAAAGTACCCATCAGTAATAGCCCAGATAAATGTCTCGCGGTTGACAAATCTTCGTTATCGTTTAGTGGACGTTACGGCCAGCACCTCGCACGTGTTCAACGTCTGGTATAATATATTTTGGGTATTTTGTAGGCCGTTATTCCATGATGTAAAATTTGACATGACTCAAGATCGCTGCAAATCATTTCGTACAATTTCATCCACTATGTTTAAAATGCAGTGGAGAAAACACATCTACGTTGCACTAGCAAACAGCAGAAAAAAAACCGCAGCATATCTGAATAAATTCAAAAATTTTTAGGGAAATATATTCAGTTTCCAAAACTGTGAAGGCCGGGGTATACAGTCGAAACAGAGCGAACAAAATAAAAACGGAAACAAATGAATGAGTTAGTGAGAAAGAAATAGTGTGAATAATCGATCCTTAAAATATTTACAGAATTGACAGATTGGCGTTTGTCGATGGCGATCTAACACTAAATTGCCTTCGATCTTCGTTTATTTTATTGTTAACGAAGTGCCACCAGCTAGGCGTTAAAATATCGGTCGGCGTACGCGTAATTCAAGCTGAATCTATAATTCTCGAGTCAATGAGACTGAAGAAGGAGTTAAACAGATTGCGAACTTCACAAGGGCGATCTTCCCGCTGGCTCCGGAAGAACCCACACAAATGAATTAATCAATCGATTAGATCCCACAGTCAATTACACCGTCGATAAATCGGTCGACCCTGGGACAATGAGAATTGTTAATATTGCAGTATTGCAGGTTTCGATTAGAATCGCAGGATTATGTTGTGCCAGCGGAAATATTCCGCTATCATTTTGTTTTCATTTTATATATTTTATAAATTTTGTTGTTTGAAACATATTATAAGAAACATGGTTCTTTGAGCGAATAAATCACCTTAACATAAAAATTCAGAGTCACATTCAATTATTTAAGTTGATAGATATTTTAATCAATACAAATGAAGCCGAGAATTATCCAAATGAATTTCTAAAATCATTGGATTTGTTAGGAATACCTCCATACAGTATACAGATCAAGTTTGACTCGGTGATAATCATGCTACGCAATCTGAATCAACCGAAACTAAGCGAACGAGACTCGCCACTTTCCTTTTCAATCTAAGTGCGTCCAGTTTCAGAAATGTGTGAAATAAATCTTGAATTGTACGTTCCATGCGTTGCAAGAGTCGGCCAATAGTCGGTGCTATTTGTTTTCCATTCGGAAGAAGAGGCAAGTAATATTGTACTTTAAATAGTACTGCAATAAATTACTTAATTGTCATTTTTGAGAAAGGAAGCATATATGTGTGCCATTGAGCTTCTTCTAATACTTTGGAAGTGATGAGTGCTTGATTGAGTGGGTCTCGGGATGATTTAGATTTACAATTGGACCCGCAAGAAGGTGCTGCAATAGGTTTTTTTTATTTTCTTAAGAATATTCGAACATGAAAGCATATAACAGCAAAATTTAAAAAAATCGAATTGAGCCAATAAAAAAATTAAAGGCATTTAAAAAATTAAAATGCGGAATTGAATAGTAAGGTATTGAGAGTATTGATAATAACGAATTATCGAAAAATGAAGTTTCGATGATTGATTCTATAGATGATGACGATTTATGAGTTGATGTTATATTAAAATAATGAATAAATAATTTTTTATATCAATTGTTCTTCATTTTATACTTTGTTCAATCACGTAATCGAATGAAATTTAGTATATTCCGATTCATGTATATGTAAATGTTAACCATTGACACAATATTTTGTATATTGTCTTAATAAATGCGGAATTCGTAATATTTGTATAACTTACTTACTTAATTGGATGTCACTGAGTATTTGTAATTGTGATTATATCAGAGTATATGTGTTATTGTCGAAATAAATTATTCCATCTAAACGAAATGCCAATCTTCGAAGAGGACGTCTATTCGCTAATATATTATATATATATCAGGCCTATAATTTAGTTTTAAAGTATTTTTTTTTTAATTTCAAGCTTTATTATAAAAAATCGGTACAACGTAGTTTACTCCAAGTATTGTTTATCGATAGTCGCTACCTTTTCCCATCTTTCAGGTTATTAACAGATTCCGCCTAGAAATATGGATGTATCTTTTGAGGCAATTTTTGGTATCTTCAGAAGAAGTGAAGCGCTATTTAGAGAGTTCACGACTGATAGGTCGGAAAAAGTAGTAATCAGAAGGAGGAAGATCTGGAAAATATGGCGGGTGGGGTAGCACTTTCCATTTTACTGTTATCAAGCATGTTATCACCATTTTTGTAACATGTGGTCGAACATTGTTATGTTAAACATGCTGAAGTTCTCTTTCCTTATATTCCGGCCGTTTGTCGCGTAGTGATCAACTCAAACGCACCAATTGTAGTCGACAGCGACCCCCATCGATGGTTTCATTAGGTTGTAGCAGTCTTTTACGTCTTAAATTGAAATGACTCGAGTTCACTGCTATTTTGAATAGACTATATATTCCAATAGTTGAGTAATATTGCAGCATTTGAAATAAAGTAATCAACAAGAAAATGAATTGATTTCTGGAGAAATGTTTGCAAACATTTTTTGGAATTTCTCAGCCCGATTGTAAGAGGCGTAAGTGTGTCATCTTAACTATTATAATATTTAATCCTTTCTAAGGAACATATTATTTTTCAATCTTTAAACATACTCGTAGCTCCATCCATTTATTACAATGATGTAACTATATTGTATAAAATTAATTACAATAAATAAACATTTCATTAAAATTTAATAAAAGCCATTAAACTTGTTTTATTTAATAAAATATCTGTACAATTTCAAAATTACATTTGACATAATGAAACAATGAATAAGAAAACGCTCAGGTAAGCCGAAATTTCCTTCTTGTCAAATAAAAAATTCATTTTAAGAATTATGTTAATTTTATTGGTTCATTGATTAAATTTTAATAAAATATTCGGCCCCTTGAGGCATTTTCAGTTCATTGCAGAATACCTTGACGCTATAATTTAGAATTGATTTAATAAAAAAGTCAGATGGCAATACTGTACGATATATTCTTTATAATTGTTTGTTAAACTTTTTATGGTGGAAAAAATTATTTCTTTCGTAAGTCTATATCATTTACCTCTTTTTTTTGTAAATAAATACAGTCTTGGAAAATAATATAGCTGATTCAGTATTTTATTTTTCTTTTAGTAATATGCTTCTATAATACGAGTATGATATTTTTTGGAGGATTGTTTTTGTCTGTTACAGAGATTTTTATATAGTATAGTTCGGCAGTTGGCTTTTGATATTTCGACTTAATAAAACATATTGAATAAATCAAAAATGGGTTTTGTAGTCTTAATAATAATCGACCAGCCGGGATACGCCATCTGGATAATTTCGCAATTAAAGCCTTTTCAAATATTTTTTTTTTACCGATTTTAAAACCAAAATATCATCGTGTTGTTTAATTAATGTATTTTCTCTTAGTAACTAATCGGGTTTAATCCATGGCTTCATACGGGTGGGATTACGGTAAAAGATCAAATTGACACTGTTAGAATATAATGTAAAAATCTCCTATGAATGTCCTTAAGTTTCAATTTGTAAGGAAGCGAAATTTATTTTCTTTTGTGTATTATTTCTAAGAATTTTAATTCGTAACATACATTGATAGATCAATGATTTAACAACGTCTTCATCGAGTCTGAGTGGCTTTATCGAATAAATCGTTACCATATTTTTATTTTATCTTTCAGTGGCATAATTTCCTTTATTAAAATGGTGAAGTTAAACTCTATGAGATATATTAAAATAAGCACTCAATAACAAAAGTTTTGTGGGGAATATATTACTGGAGGAAAGAAAGTGTGGTATTACTTCTGTAAGATGAATTAACTCCAAGAGTTATATTATTAAGATTTATTGAATTAAGCGAAGGTATATGTATTCCAAAATTTGATAATTATATTAAATTAAGTGATGCGAAATATTCTTCAAGTGTAATTTATTTTTTTAAATTTATATCAGTTCCATGAATTATCAGTGTATTTGAAGAGGATGGTCTGTTGCGATAGTAATAAGTAATAGTAAGTAAATTTATACAGATATACCGATATTAGAAAATGTCGAAAATTAATTTTTTGATACATTTGTACTATCGATCTAATATTTGAATATACCCAATATAATGAATATTCGGCCTAAGAATAACGATTTTTTTTAAATCACGCTTCCCTATGTAATTAGAACTTACTTCTCAAATATTTATTCTGGTTACTCTTTGCTAACATTGAGAGTAATTATTCATATTCGGAACCAATATGCATAGAATAAAGTATTAGGTCATTCGCAAACTAAAAAACGAAGAGTAAATTTTGTGAATGTTGCTTGGAGATGCTAAAGTGGTTTTATCAAATTTTTTTGCAACAGGCTGGGTTTACTTTTGTGTTTTGTATTTATGGGATAGCAGAAATAGAGCAAACAACTCGACCAAAAATAGTTGGAGGCCAAGGCAGCTAAATATAATTAAAATAACGTCCTCCAAGAAACATTGGTACCTCCACATAAAGTTATTTTACCACCGCTGCACATAAACATAGAATTGATGAAGCATTCTGTAAAATCCCTTCCCAAATATGAAGATATTTGCTTCAATTATATCGTTTTAAAGTTCCCGGTTTCTCAGAACGTATTTTCATTGGACCACATATTAGACAGCTGATGACTAACTCACAATTCATTGCGACCATGGCAGATACTCAAAAAGAAAAGAATGCTTCTGAGGAGGTCATAGAGACATTTTTAGGTAATCATTTTAGAAAGACCATTCAATCATTTATTCCCACTTCGACAATCTCCGGAAAATTTGAGAAGAGTAAAGAACAAGGCGAACGATTTCACTAAAACACTAGGGCTACAGAAAAAATACCATGGAAAATAGAGCGTCTCAATGATATCACACTATTGATAGGCGCTTCAGAGAAATCTTCCACATTTTTTTTACAAGCGAAAACACATTTTTAAAAATAAAATGTTTTATTGTGCGTTAGTAAACGTAAAAGGTCAATTGAAAAGGCCCCGCCATGATACATAGATGGCGCTACTAGAATTAAATCCATATGTTTTCTAGTTAGCCCTAACCCTCAAAAGATGCGTGTATACATTTGACAGTTGTCGGATCATTAGTATGTGAATTATGGCATTTTGAGTGAAGCAAGTTTTGTTATTGTGAAAAAAAGGATAAAAAGGAATTTCGCATGTTGATAAAATATTGCTTTTTGAAGGTAAAAATACACTTGAAGCAAAAACTAGGCTTGTTTCCGAGCTTCTGGACCCTGCTCCAGGAAAATCAACCATCAACGATTGGTATGCTAAGTTTAGACGTGGTAAAATGAGCACCGAAGACGGTGAACGTAGTGGACGCCCAAAAGATGTTGTTACCGATGAAAATATTAAAACAATCCACAAAATGATTGATGATGACCGTAAACTGAAACTGAATGCAATAGCGGACACTCTAAATATATCAATTGAACGCGTACATCATATCATTCATGAATATTTGGGTATGACAAAGCTCTGTGCAAAGTGGGTGCAAAGCGAGCTCACTTTTTACCAAAAGCAACGACGAGTTGATGATTTGGAGCAGTGTTTGAAGATGATCAAGCGTAACGAGTTTTTGCGTCGATATGTGATAATGGATGAAACATGGCTCCATCATTTCACTCCGAAGTCCAATCGACAATCATCCGAGTAGACTACACACGATGAACCCGCTCCAAAGCATGGTAAAACGCCAACAGTCGTAATATAGAGTTATTGGACCCTTGGTTGGACGAAATTGCCAAAAAACGGCCGCATTTGAAGGAAAAGAAAATGCTGCTTCACCAAGACAATGCACTGTGTCACAAGCCAGTGAAAATGATGGCAAAAATCCATGAAATGGAATTCGAATTGCTTCCTCATGCACTGTATTTTACAGATCTGGCCCCCAGCGACTATTTCCTGTTCTCAGGTCTCAAAAGATTGCTTAATGAGAAAAATTTAGCTAGAAAAGTAGGGTTAGCCGAAGCTGAGGCCTACTTTAAAGCAAAGTACAATAAAAATGGCATCGAAAAGTTGGAGGGTCGCTATAATTACAGTATCATCCTTGAAGGGGATTATGTTGAATAAAAAAACTAATTTTGCCAAAAAATATGTTTCACTATGGTTGGCCGGAAAAGTATTATCAACAAATTGTCAAGAAACATGTTGTCCTATGACAAAAACGAAGTCATTTCCGGGTTCAGCATACTCAATATAAAAAATAAGGCAATCTTTAAGGTGTCTATTGCTACATGACTATAGTAGTTGAAATTGTTCATCATAATCCCGAAATATAAGAGGTAACTGGTCTAATAATATTTCATTAATGCCTAAGATCACTGGACAATTGGTAGGATACTTATTACTTCTGCTCGTTATGTTTTAGTTATAATTTATAAACAACTTCTTAAAATAAATAATTTAATTTACCTGGGTATTGGAGGTACATCATTCCAAGGCACTTCAAATAATCTTAAAGTAGCTGAAACGTTTCCTACACATTCCATTCTGTCCATATCGCTGCTAACTTTAGTGCTACATTTACGATTTTTAATACGGACTTCAGTTAACGTAAGCTTTACCTTCTCCCCCTTCTGCGCTTCGAATCGATAAATACAGCTGCAAAAAGAAACAACGTGCCAGAATTTGTAATTTTACCAATAAGCGTTACAATCACCTTATATTTTTCGAACCCCCTCGGCCGTATAAAAATATGTCGCCCGGAGAACGAAATTTCTGTTGGAGCTCAGAATTCAGTGCTCCAAACTTTCTGGAACAGGGCCCCTCGCCGTACGGTTCCCCGTCTTGATGAAGATCTACGAACTCGTATAGAGCCTTAAAGCTGACAGGCCTAAACATAATAAAGTTCTGGTTAAGTGGGGAGTATACGTGTATACGTCATAATTAAGGCAATTATAAATAAAGAGAATGGAGTTTCGGCTGAATTATAAGCCGAGTGTAATTTATGGAATCGTTGTTTTCGTGTATCGTTCAACCTAGTCACGTATGGTTTACTACCATGATAATGTAAGATTGTGGTGATTTGTTTTTATTGGACACGGGAAAACTTTCAATCATATTTGTAATGCTCTTTCAATTGGTCTCTCGATTATTAACAAAATTATAGTTCATAGTAGGGATTCCGAAAAAATATCGATATATGTCGATAAATATATCTATATATCGATATTAAAAAAAATCTATTTTATTGATTTATCGATATTTATGTAAGCCGATATTTTTCGATGTTTTGAAAAAAATATCAGATATATTCCTTAAACATTAGAAAAAGCCATTTAGTTATTTTTAACAAACTTCTTTTTATAAGGGTTTATTAAAAATATCAATATATATTGCGCAAAAATATCGATATTTTTATCTCCAATAGAACAATATATCGATTTTTTTTAATATCGAAAACGATATATCGATATTTTTCTTGGTGGTCGGAAGAAGCCCTAGTTCATAGTGTGCAGAAAAGCATACTATGAACTTCTCGTTCTCTTATTTTTGGTTATTTATGCAGTCGCTGTAATGCATATATAGAGAAAATTTATTTATAGTGTTTATTATATAGAGAATGAAATAATTGAAAGCTATATATGGAACCACTAGGCGCCTAAAATATATCTTAATACTATTTTAATTGTTGAAATAATTATTAACAACATTCTACTTCAAAAATTAAGATAACTTAATAACAGTACAAAACAAGTATCTTTGGGAATAGGAAGTTATTTTGTTTATTCATGTGGTTTTCATAATGTTCATAATTTATTTATGTGTTTTAGCATATCTTCATTTTTAGTGCCTCTTTTTATTATGGAATCACACAAAATAGGTTTTTATTAGAAATAAATCGGGCATATCAAGCCATTAGATATTTGCATCTTATTACCTGTTATATTATTGGTAATGTTTAAATAAAATTGCTATTGTTTTATTTCTGTAAAAGTATTTAATATGGGAACGGAAGTTAACATTTTTCAGATCAATTCTTCTATTAGTTTTTATATTAGAAGTTTTAACCGTATCGAAATTTCTAATTTGACCAAAATCAATTAATTAACTTATTAACTATGAGTTAAGCTTTCGATAGCCGTATGACAAAGAAGTAACCTGATATCATTAGTGCTATATGCTTTGGAAATGGCTATTAGATATTAGTAAAATACTGTATATCATAGCTGATATTGATTTTGACTTATAAACTTATTATTTCTACATTCATGATATCAATACTAACAGTTTTCTGGCAGTAATTTATCTTCGGAAATATGTATTGTATAGAGAGTATAAATAAGGTTTGAGGGTTTTCTTTGTAATTTTGAAGTATTATTCAGCGAAATTATATAATGAATTTTATTTGAAATCTACGTAATCTACTCTAATTTTTTTGAAATAATGCGGTTTCCGTGTTAAAATAGTTATGGTTAGAAGTGGTATGGCTAACCTATTCCAGTAAAGAGTTACCGTCGAATTCTAGGCTTGAAAACTCCTTCTTTTGGGTATTATGAAAAATATATAAAATATTACATTGGCCGAATGCATTTTTGTAATTAAGAGGAGTCATATGAGGATCAGAACTTCCATTGAAGCATTTGATGTTCTCAATATGACAATAATGTTTTAGAGCATCAATAGTCGCACTAAATATTTGTATTATTATTGATAATATTTCCCAGTGCTAGATAAACTGATAAAATTCGATGCTCTTACATTTATTTACATTTAGTACATTTAATACAGTATTATTGAGTTATTTTGTGTATGCAGGCTTTAATAATCGAATGAAAAAAATATTTTAATGAATCTGCTACTGAGGCTCATCAAACGCTATTAGAAACTCATAGTGATGCTGCTTCATCATATTCTAATTATCGGTTTTAATTTTAGCGATTAAAGTAGATATTTTGATGTCAATTGCAGATAACGGCCTGGAGGAATAACAAAGTTCAAAGAGAGTGAATTGCATTAATTATACTCACTTTAAACTCTCAAGTACTTTCAGATGCTTAACAGTTTATTATTAACTGTTTTGAGACGATTCTATGAAATAGAGAAGATCCAAAAGTATGAAATGATGGTTCTACACGAATTTACTGAAAATATGACTTCGAACCGCTTTGATCAGTTTTCTTTCACGTGTTGTGACTGGCGATGAAGATAGTTAAAAGAATTTACTACGATAATTTTAAAGGGAGATCATGGGTCGGCCTACGAGAGCCATCCACTTTGATAACGAAACTACTACTGCATTATGAGCTACTAAATGAAACTGAATAAAATGATTATAGCATTTATTTACCGACGTCAAATAGACAAATTGAGCGATGTATTCTTGTAAAAAGACTACCAATAGCGAGTAGAAGATTTGCATCTTAAGTCATAGAATAGGAAGCCGTACCTGGTCTACTCACCAGCCATAGCGTGTTATGATTACTGCTTATTCAGATCGACGCAGAATTTTCAAAATGTATCGAAGATTGGGTTATCTTTCTTTCGACATGATATCGCCATATTACCAGATGGAGACGGGAAAAATTGTAGAAAATGATAGAAAATATTTTTATTAATATATACTGTACCAATTATTTCCTTTCCTTTTAAAGTGAAAAAAAAAGATCAGAATACATGAAAGAATCTAATATTTACAATATAGTTCCGTACAATTTAATACTACTTATTTCATCTTTTGTAAATACCTCATAACTTATTTGCACACCTTATAGTTCACATATATATGAATTTACCGAAGCTTTATACATTTAGTTCTCTTTCTACTTATACTTTAAAAAAGTTATACTTTAAGAAAGTTAGTACTTTTTTTATAAGAACTACTCATATATATAGCTTCCAACCATTACCCAAATATTATTTGCCATTTATTATTATATTTTACATTTATTATTATCAAACAATAACCAACATTTTATAGACCTAAATAATGTAATTTAAGCTTACTTGAGAGCAGTGGAATCTGCCAGTTTTAGTTCCAACGTGAGAGTGTCACCGGATGTTAGATAACTTTCAGTAAAACTGCATGGTCTGGTGCTTCTCGTGCTGTTGGCTAAAAGTGAATGTTCACAGCTCCTTGGTACATGTTCTCGGCAAAACCTAGCTAACAGTGTAACGTTCTTTCCACCTTTAGTTGATGATGATACTGCTTTGGCGACGGAATGTGATCCTGATCCTTTTGGATTATACTTTTCTTTCGGACCGCTAGAAGTTAAAAACATATTTTAAAGGCGAATTATGTTAGCTACATATGATTGTTCAGTAATATGAGTTGATAAATCTCGACCCTACTTTATGTATTTTACTCGCATATCAAAATATTAATAAATATTTAGATACAGTTTATGCTGATCTCAATACCACTGGAAAGTGATTTAAGCAATAATTGACCACAACATACAAATGAGTATATAAGTTGCAAAACAGGTAGTTATATTCATAATAATGGAATCGGTTAATACAATAACATTGGTTTAGTATATGAAAACTGGATTTGCTATTTCAAGAATGATTACATTATTCTATATGCTATAAACAGTCCTATACATGAACTACAGCTTGAAGTACCTGTTCACTTTCTACACTTACCAGAATTGATTTCGGTAATTTTTATACTGGAAATTATTATAATAAATAACTAGTTTGCTAAACCATATTCATAATTTGTAAATAAAATTGCAGTTGTAAAAAACAAAATAACTGAATATTTTTCAGTTGTTATAAATATATATATATATATATATATATATATATATATATATATATATAAATTAAAACCATTAAATAAATTGTTGTATGTGTTTCGTTCCGCCTTTGGTACAATAATAATTATACAACAATACAATAATACGGTAGGTTAAGTGAAAAAGAAACAGACAATGTTAATAGGTTAAGTAGCATGTTCGAGGGTATTGAGGGTTGCTAATTTTCGTATTAAATTAAGAAACTTTTATTCCATGGTAGTAGACAGTCCATGAAGTTCAGTAAATACATTTCTATAGTTTAAGTTTTTCCTTGATTATTTTCTGTAAAAAAGGGCAACAACGTTGCTTAAGGAATTATTTTATTTATTAGCTATATTTCAAATATTGGAACTAATTTTCTGGGTCTTCTTTTAGAATAATTTTAAGAATTTAAAAATATTATGCCTTTGTATAATATTTTTTGAAAGGTGCATGCCGTCCATGAGAATACGACGTCAGAAAAATTTCTCGTCTTTAGATGCCATTCATGAAACGAACTTATTCCTTCCACTCTTCAAAAAGTGAATATTATCTCGACTGGTTATGAGCGTTTTTTAGGTTTTTTTTTTTGAAAGAACGTAAAAGATCAATAGAATAGTCCACAGCCTACCATAGTAAAACATATGTCTTTGGCAAAATTAGTTTTCTTATTATGTTTGAATTGTGTTGAAATTCCCTTCAATGGTTATACACAAATTATAGCGACCCTCCAATTTTTCGATACCAATTCTGTAGTACGATTTGTCCTTTGCTTCAAAATAGGCATCAGTTTCGTCGATCACCTCTTCATTCCGCGAAAATTTCTTCCCAGCAAGCATTCTTTTGATATCTGAGAACTGGAAATAGTCGCTGGGGGCCAAATCTGGAGAATACGTTGGATGAGGAAGCAATTCGAAGCCCAATTCATGGATTTTTGACACGGCGAATTATCTTGGTAAAGCAACACTTTTTTCTCTTCAAATGCGACCATTTTTTGGCGATTTCGTTCTTCAAACAGTCCAATAACGCTAAGTAATAGTCGCTGTTGATGGTCTTTCCTTTTTCAAGGTAGTCAATGAAAATTATTTCATGCGCGTCCCAAAATACAGACGCCATAACCTTGCCGGCCGACTCGCGTTTTTTCACGCTTTGCAGTAGGTTCATCGTGTGCAATCCACTCGGATAACTGTCGATTGGACTTCGGAGTGAAACGATAGAGCCATGTTTCATCCATTATCACATATCGATGCAAAAACTGGGGTTCATTACGCTTGATCATCTTCAAACACTGCTCCGAATCATCAACTCGTCGTTGTTTTTGGTCAAAAGTGACTTCGCGTGGAATCCACTTTGCACAGAGCTTTCTCATACCCAAATTATATAACCGTGAATAATATGATATACACGTTCAACTGATATCTTTAGAGTGTTTGCTGTTTTATACAGTTTCAATTTACGGTCATTCAAAATCATTTTGTGGATTTATTAATGTTTTCGTCGGACCTATTTTGGGCGTCCACTGCGTTCACAGTTCGGTGCTCATTTCACCACGGCTAAACGTAGCATACCAATGGTTGATTTTCTTGGGGCAGTGTCCGGAAACTCGGCATCAAGGCAAGGTTTTGCTTCAACTGTATGTTTTCCCTTCAAATAAGTTTACACACGAATCTTTTGGGGATTAGGGGTAACTAAAAAATATATTTATTTCATTCTGGCAGCCCTATCTATGTGTCAGATCGTGGACTTTTCAATTAATTTGTTAATTTAATGAAATTGGTCTAGTTTTAGACGTTTTGCTCCTAAATATTGGTCCCATCAATTTTAATACTATTAGTACTGATTTGTATGGCAAGTTGATAACTTGACGGTCAATTTGGAACATTAAATAACACAGATCTGCAACAAAAAAACTATTCGAGCATCTTTAACTTATTTCTATATATTTTGGTATACTGAAAATTAAAATAATTAGAAAAATATTTCAAAATGTCAGTAATTGGTTTATTGCACCTATATTGAAGCTGATTTGATGAATGACTTTAAGATCCATAAAAAAGCCTTAAAGTAGTTCTACTCCACAATGGCGGTTTTTATACTACTATTCCTGTAGGTCATTCTATACACCTCAATGCAACCTACAAGAACTTGGAATTCATTTTTAGGATATAAAAATATGACCATGTTTGGCAGATATGCGGCGACTGTAAAATTTTATGTATGTTACTCGATCAACAGGGTAAGTTTACTTTGACCATAACGGATCCTAAAAAGGAAGGGTGGATGCTTTTAAGGATTTTTAGGCAACCATAAACATCCTAAATAAAAACCAATCATTAAATATAATATTTTTAACAAAAAAATTTAACCGACTTCAAAAATTAAATAAAGTACTCACTAAAAAGTAAAAATAATCAAATTTAGATTTTAAACACAATAAAAAAGTTTTAAAATAAAATATTTACACAATAATCGTTATAATAACTAAATAAAATAAACAAAAAACTTATTTAATCTATGTACTACAACTATTTTAAATTCTACTATATAATTATTGACGGAGAAATCGGCGAACATACATTATAAAAAGATATATACAGAATATACAGCCGAATATAGAATCTTGTCATTTTTTGAAGTCGGTTAATGAATGCTAAATACATGTCAAGCTTTGAGATGTTTTAGCAACCTTATGCTTCTGGAAAATTTTGGAGATGATGTTGAAGGATTTCACCAGAACTTTCTTTAAAAGACGGGGAAAGATACCAAGGAAAATGAAGCATCTCCGAGAGACCTTTCACATTCTTGCCACAAGCGAAACTGTACAGAGGAGCTTTGCTGGGATAGAAGCGATTTTAGTGTGTGCCAGTAACCGTATATTAGATTATAAAATATATATCGTTAACTTTTGTAAATAAGGTAATATTTGTCAAGTCTGTTATCTTGTAATGTTAAGAAACTTCCATTATCCTATGACAAAAAGGAATTTTAAGATTTAATTTTCGAATTCAGCACAACCAAAAACATAAATATATTATGTCAGAAAACCTAAACAGCTCTAAGTTTTTTTGCAGACTTGTGTAATTAGTTCAAAAATGGGCAAAGATTATAGTCATATATAGTGTCGAAGTATGGCAACCTCTGATACCAGAGCTACTTAAGCTTCAAAAACATTCTGAAATTTCCTACAGTAACAGAATAATGGCTAATAATTTCCGTCAAATAGAAGTTATTATCGATTAAGGATGAATATGATGACAAGAAACGTTTTTTTCTCATTAATTAATATGTGTATGTATGTATGAATCTAAGAGATAATATTTCTAGAAAATATATTTCCTTTTATTAGGTATATCGGTGCACACTACCTCGATATATCTCGATATATTGTAAATGTAAACTAGACCTGTTATGTATACCGACGTTGGCCAATTCGTATTTCATGCTAAAACACATCCAACCTAATTTAAATTCATATCACTCTCTATGGATTGATACCGTTAAAACAACTTACCAAAACAGACCTTCACAATTGCTAGGCTGCCACAGTTGACCATCCCATACGTTCAAATAACTTCGGCACATCCTGTCAGGTTTCTGAGGATCCCAGGAATTACCGGCGTGAAATTTGACTATAGATAACCATACTCTATACCGGGGTGGGGGCGAAATCATTCCAACAGCCCTCCAGTCAGGAAACCGAGGGTTAATGGGGCGAAAAGGGGCCGGCGACGTGGAAGCCAGTGGATCCATACCCTGTTGGTAAATTTTTCTTGTAACGTTCAAAAAGTTTTTAAAATACATGGTAAACATTCCCTGAAAACATTATTCTCATGGTCTGATTAATTTTTTGTTTAAAAAGATAAAAAGACAATTTTTCACTGAATATATTTAGCTAGACCAATAAGACGTATGCTTCTCGATATAAAATTCAACTGCAAAATAATTTCTAATATTGAACATGCCTTAGGGGTAAGTAACACTACTTATTCCCAATAAACACTAAAAAACCTGAATAATCAAATCTTGAAATAAATATTGTATTGGAGTTATGATACCTTACGATGTTGAAAGTCTATGTGCGGACCAGAAATAAAAAATAAAATTGAATGATAGCAACATTTAGTCTAAAGTGATTATACAAGAGTACAGATAAATACGATATAAATTAAATAGTATAGATAAATACGAGAGAAGACAAGAAACCCTTGGCATTACGCTTATGGACTAGCGAGTAACCAACTTAGAAATCATCTCAGAAGATATTTGGTCTTACCCAGCCTGGTTAATGGCGTAACTGGGATAATTTTCACAAAGTAAACAATCAGAAACAAACTTTAATGACCATGCCCCAGTAGGATTCCAATCAGCGACTATCGCAACATTGGGATCGTGATTTCCTATAGCTTTGACCACTGCGCCAACCAAGTTTATAGTTTTGTTTACAAGGGTTTTAAACTTGCATAAATTGTAATTGGTGAAGCTCGTATGATTCCGGGGAAATCTTAATGCTGTTCTCTTTTGAATTTATTAATTTAACCGAACTCAAATTAATTATCAAGGCAATATCACAGGTTGACCTTAGATTGGCAATCGTTCCTCAGTTACTCGAAAGGTTTCTTACTGTAGTTAAATACGGGCAAAAGTATTGCAGATGAAGCTCTGAGGTCACAAAAGGTGAATTGAAGGTGCTGAACTAGCCTTAGCCATGAACTATTCCAAGTAATAAACATTCAAGATTTGAAAAATACCCCTAGTCCATAGATTCTCGGCACATGGATCACAGTTCAAGGTGTAAGGCCACCAAAGGTGGACTAAAGTTGCAGTAAATTAACATAGTTTGGAATTTGAACAGAAGCCTGCAGTTCAGGATGAACAGTCACCAAATAAGGATTGCAGTAGTTCAGTTCCTGCGCCGTAAACCATTGGAAGTTGGAGTCACTAAAGCTGGGAAACTATTCTATAGAGGGCTGCCATGGAAATTTGAGTAGAAGCAGTGCCATTTCAAAGATATTCAAAGCCAAACTGGCAAACGAAGGTACATACGATACACAAAAATAATTCTACAATAATTAAAAGCTTATTATAATTGTAATTATAAGCAGATTGATTAATGACCACGTACATCTTTGTGGCCGTTGGCCGATAGTTGTCAAGTAAACCTTTTACTTTCTATTATTGGCCTTTCTGCAATAATATATCGTTGAATTTGTTTAAGTGTCTTCGACAGATATTTTCAGTAAACGTTTCATTCGGTTTTAGAAGCTCGTATTGCTCGTATATATATACTACTTGCTGTCAAGGTTCAAAATAGCGTTTTCAGTTAATTGGTGTCTTTCGGATCACATACTGTTATAAGTTGTCTGAAAGCTCTTTATGAGCTTTATAAGTCATAGGATTAATAGTCCTCAAACGATTTTGGTCCTCCAGGTTGTTCTCTTTCATTGATATCAATGTTATAACTTGAGGAAGCTTTGAAACCAAATCCGATAATTGGGATATGACAGAGCAACATTTCATACATTTCTATACGCATCTGATAGGCTTGGCAAGCAGATTTATTGAAATCAAAGAACAGAAGTAATGAATGTCGAATATTTTATTTAATTTTAATTTTGGGTCCGTGATTAAACTCGATATTAACAAAGGGAAAACTGTTATTTAATAATCGAAATTATGTCTATTAGTTAGGTTAATTTTTAGTAGCATACACGTTACATTACATTAAACATATGCCATTTTCACTAATAGATATACCTGATCAAAATACATGTAAACATCTAATCCTTTTAAAGTTTTGATAGTGTTAAAAATAAATGTTATTTTTTAATTAATATATCTATTTATTGATGAACCTTTATAGCAATAGTTTAACTTATGTATCTTACTATTTATTTACTGTAGAGTTTTAGTTTTTAACCCTCATTTTAATTACAGTAGTAACAAATCTTTTGACATGGAGACATGTTGGGTCTAATATGAGTAAGAATATCAAATTGCTGTCACATGAATATCAATTATTGGAGAAATTCATAGTCGACCTTCAGAACTCTCAGTCCTGGCTTTCGATTATTAACATAGTTTAAAACTTTGCCATTTTAGCAAATATCCCATCAGTAAGAATTGCCACATTTCCTGGTCGACTTTCCAACTCGGTCAAATAGATTTCATTCAGCGGTTATATTACATTTTTGTCGATTTTCCGAAAGTTTCGAATTTATCTTCAACTTTCCTTTTAGTCGGACCCGAATTCAGTTAAGCCTCAGGCTAGGCTCGAAATCGATTCGGTCGATACAAACCTGAAGGTGGTAGAGGCATGTGGTGTTGGCAGGAAGGGAGTGTATAGGGCTCTCCAGAATGCCTCTGTTGGTTCCCCTCAACCAAAATTCGCAGTTTCTTTTCTGCTTAACGAACGTCGGCATTTGTTGATCAACAAACTTCACCTGGAATTTGAAGAAAATATAACCATTATTAAATAGTTACAATAAAATATTTGATTTTCTATTTTAATGCGTTGTTAAACATTTAATTCCTTAAAAGTAATCAAAATGATAACGGGACTATTGCCCCATCTTGGTTATGTGACGTTTCATTGATGTTCAGTTTCGTTTCAACCATTGTATTGTGTAGACAGCCAAATTTTATTCTAAATAAATATACGCCACAAGAACGAGCATAAATAGTGACAATATTTATTGAAAATAATTGTTCCATTATTGCTGCTTTGCGGAAATTGCGTCAATGGTAGCTGGACTTTTGCCCCACCTTATATAAGAAATTATGTAAATTAAATGCTTTGAAAGTATTGTTTATAAGTAGTTAAGATGTTTTCCTCCATTTCTTGTAGATCTTGTATAGATTATCTGAGGATATTCTATATATTTACTCCCTACAAATTCGGACATTTTCAACGCACTGAACACATGTTTTTGTTTTACTTCCACGAAATGATACATACTGACAGGTGAGGTCTGTCAGTGAGATTGCAACATAAAGTTGGTTACAAATATACTCAATGCGAATATACAGTAAAACCATGTGTAGTAAATACTTCAAAATTAATGTATAGGCCTGATATATTTATGTGCGTAGTAAAATTAGTACATCGACAATACAGATTTTATAGTAGAATTTAATCAACTACTACTAACTATGAAGGAAGATGGGATTCAGTTAAGATTCAAATGAAAATGAACTGTGTAATCCCCAGTAATAGTTAATAAGTTATATGGATCGATTTATAACGGTAACATTACTTATAAAATATAATTTTTTAAATTTCCTTTCTCCTATTTCTGTAATTGGAGAGATTTTTTTGAGATTAATACATATTAAAACTAGAAATCAATCGATTGTCAGGCTCATATACTGACCTAGTTAATGAAAGTACCTTTCATAAATAGTAGGGATATTTGAAAGGGAATTAATTATTAACTGTTCGATGAAATTTTTTTATCCATGGAACGTATTCATCACAATTCCCCGATAATATTTGATGATTATCAGTAATTTTTATATTGTTTTTAACAAATAGAGCTTCATTACCTAGGAATTATTATTATATATTCGTAAAACATATATAATAGCAGTCTAATGATATGGATTTGACATCAATTTAGTTTTAGACATGCCGAAGTAAAAAGTAAATTGAATGAGGCAATGTCAAGTCAATCAGTTGGTGGTTTCCACCGTCAACTCGTGAGTGCCTGAATTTTAATATACATACCTATCTGACAAGTTATACCAAACTGTCGCTTACATTACTTAATTGCAAATTGATCTGGACTTTCCTCGATCAGTATCAAACATATCATAACAAAATTTAACTAATATTTTCATTGTCCAAATAAATTATTCCATCTCAATTGAAAAACTTATTTAAAAAATCATGTTGCATTCACAATCGATGTTATATTTCCTAAATATTAATCATTAATTAAATATTAATATAAAAATACGATAATGTTCTGATAATACTTGAAAACATAACATATATTATTCGATATAGTTAGTTTAATATTAATTATAAATTAATTTATTACTACTTCTCTTTTTTTGTTCCTATATCAATTCACAAATACACCAGTGCGCTGTTCTCAAACTAATATTAAATGATGCTACTTAAGCTAGAGCGACGGGTATCATTTATGTACTTATACTATATATAAGATTGTATGGTTTTGTTTACTTTAATCCTCTAATATCTTGGTCTTTGTCTAATAGCTATATTGCCTTTTTTCACCTTTTGTAGTGAAATCTTAATCTGGACTCATTTGATTTCGTGGTAATTATGCAGTTTCTCATTGGTTATGTATAAGCATTGCCAATTAATTGAGAATCTTGTTTTGACCTAATTTACTAATTGGTTTTATAAAGTGGCACAATAATATATTTGAACCCCGTGACTCCTTATAGGCTTTACTACTGACTGATAACTCAAAATTTTTGTGATCCTGATAAAGTTGAGAGTTCTCCGACCAAATATTTAATCTAATGTCATTATCCATGGCGATTGTGTAAATTAATAATTATCATCTAGTGGATTTATGGGTGATTAATATTTTATTTTAGTTAATAATTATTATGATCTAGTGCTAGACTAGAATAATTAAATATCCGTATAACTTAGATGAAATATTAATAATCAGTAATATCAGTCCCGTTTTTTATAATGATACGTTGATAGATATGTAGTATATAATTAATATAGTTAAATTATAGCTTTATTAATTTTGACGTATTTATCCTGCATTCACGTTGCTTGAGCATTGATACAACTACAATTTTACAATAATAAGTGTTAATAAATGAATTTGTACATTAAGATAGTACTTAGAACATATAACGTAGGATCTAATAAAAAAATATTATATATTAGCATAAATCGAGATCGTATATCAAAATATTACCATCCCCAAAAACCGAATAATAGAATAGTCAAATAAGTTAATGAACAAATCTGGAAACCTGACGGATTTTCGACAAATTCTGGAAACCAATTGGGATTAAGCCTGCTGAACTTTCCAATATTCCCTTTCAATCGGGGAGGCATTATAACGTAGGGTGTCAGTACACAGGAACTTGGACACGTTGTGCTTTTTATCGATTCGAGGGTTAATGTGGGCTATATTGGAATATTCAATAATCGTCTATTGTGTTTAATACTATGTCGAAATCATTTCATTGAACGCTAATGGCAGAGTATACGTTTCACTGGTTATATTGTAAGCTATATATTCTGAGAAATTTATAGTAATACGTTTTTATATTGAATTTAAATTAATAATACCTAAAATGATTATTTATGATATAATATTTTTTAATATTAGTGATAAAATATATTATTAATATTTCTTAATATTAATATTCATATATATATATATATATATATATATATATATATATATATATATATATATATATATATATATATATATATATTATTAGAAATATTATTAGAATGATAAAGAATTTTTAGATATTTTTATTATAAAATTAAACTAATTAAACTCTCCATCTTTCTGGTTTTATTTAAATTCCACGTAAAAAGTAAAAAGTGACTTGATAAAAAACGGCGGAAAATTATTTTAGGGGTAATTAAAAAGCAAATAAATTTATAAAAATAAAAGAGTTACTCAGGTCAATCGTTTGAGAATAATCATAATAGTGATAATCAGAAAGATTAGAGTAAAGCTATTTATATCCTCTGGATTAATCGAAGTTCAAACATTAGGATTTTTTGTGTCAAGACTTAAAAATAGTGCCTACATTTTATTGCCAAAGGACAAATTATAGTTTGGATAGTTTGGCATTTTTAAATCTATTAGAACTCATGGATTCAGGGATCTACATCCTTCAGCTAGTATGTTTGAGAAATCATTTAAAGGGTTCATCAAAAGTCAATCTTTTCATCTCATTCGCCTTTATATATAAGAAATTGTGAAGAGGATGAATATACCTATAGAGCCCTTTAGATAATTATATATATATATATATATATATATATATATATATATATATATATTACAGATTAAATTAATTTCAGAAATTAAACTGTTTTTTATTTAAATTTGATTGGTGAATTAACCGTGACGTCAGGGCTGTCAGGTACCAAACTTTATTAAAGAGCCAATCAACTGTCTTCACTGCAAAATGTTTTACTTATAGGTGCCTATAATGAAGATTGAAATTGACCAATTAAATTACGCGAATGGCCGATTGTAACTACATCAGGATGTTGGGTAAAGCAAAACTTTTCTCCAGAGACCCCTTTTGAGCTTGAAGCTATGAATATAGTTAACATGTTCTTAGTGCAAAGTGTATTCCTAAGTGTAGTGAAGTCCTAACAATTTAATTTTAAAATAGTATGAAAAAGATTAGACGTGAATATCGTACTTTTGTTCATAATGAATTCTTTCCACCGGGGTAAATTGTAATCAAGGTGTAATATTAGGGTGTGACTGTGCGACATTTGCGTAAAGCTATTTGTCTTGGAAGTCAAAATTATGACTCAATAACACTTATTTTTTACATCAGTGTAGTACACTTCGTCGTACAGTAGCACACAATCATCACATTGATCCTATTTAGCACCGTCGACTTTACTAAATTTGAGAAACTTTGAGGCTATTATTTTGAGTCGATTGAGGGGAATTGAATCAAAGAATACTTTAAAAATCAGTTCAGAAATCAAACTGAACAACTTTTTCAAGGACTAGAAAAGATGATGGTGGCATAAAGGATTATATATGATCTGAGGATTATATAAAAACCAATAAAATATATTAAAATATAAAAACTAATATATATGGAATATAATATTTCTCAGATTGCCTCCGCAATTTTTCACGGTTATCGATCGATGTATGGATCCATCTAAATTTGAGCGTTGATCTGAATTACGTTGACGTGATCGGTTGATAACAGTAAAAGAAATTAATTTTCATTGTTTCGTCTCGTGATTATACCGTATACCCTATCAAACATGTTTAGTTTTTGTGGACACATTATAACTGTTAATCTCATATGGATTGGCGTTGTTCTACATATTATAATTATGTTTGTTAATTATAGCTATTCACTCAAAAATGCGCATTGTCGCTAAACGTTAGTTTTAAATCAAAAGTGGTGTCCAAATGAAAATCAAATGTGTTAAGAGAGATTTTAAGTTAAATCCGCCCGTACTGAAATATTCGATATAAAGTCATATAAAATATGGTAATATTAATTTCGACATATAAAATAGTATTGAAATATAGTATAATACTATTTTGCTGAATAAATTTTGTTTTACATGTAAACTAATTAAAACTATAGACTATTTTTTTATTATTTAACTTTTTATTTAACAATCTAGAAAATGAATCTCTAATCTTCCAAAATCTACCTCCGTAGTTATTTAGGACTGAGAGAAAATAAAACAATAACAATATACATTTTATACATCTGTTTGTGTTGTTAGCTTTTCAGTTAATGAGCCTACTTTGTTTTGGGTGCTTCTGTTGTACTGCTGCTCCTTTCTTAATTTACTTAATGTTCTAAAATAGAATAACTTTATATATATATATATATATATATATATATATATATATATATATATATATATATATATATATATCAAAAATGTATAAAGAAAAAGCAATGTAATTAGAATGTAAAATAGGATTACTATTATATGCAAAATTGTTGTTTATAATACCTTGTGATATATTTTAAGTAATAGCAATAGTTATGTTTGGATATAACAGGTCAATTGAAAAGACTCCGGCCTACCATAGTAAAACACATTTTTTGGCAAAATTAGTTTTTTTTATTCAACATAATTCTCTTCAAAGGTGATACACCGACTAAAGCGACCCTCCACCTTTTTGATACCTTTTTGGTAGTACAATTTATCATTTGCTTCAAAATAGGCCTCAGTTTCGGCGATCACCTCTTCATTCGACGAAAATTTCTCCCCAGCGAGCATTGTTTTGAGATCTGAGAACAGGAAATAGTCGCTGGGGGCCAGATCGGGAGAATACGATGGATGAGGAAGCAATTCGAAGCCCAATTCAGGAAAAACCAAACCTTCAGGAGCTTGGCCTATTCAACTTACAATTTAAATTGTACGCGCTAATTTCTCCTGTGTTATTGACCCCAAGTGCTTGAACCCCTGTACTTGATTCAACTAGATGCCATTAAAACTTTAATAGTAAGCGTTATTAATATTTTGTCAATACATCTACCGGTTTTTAATACTCTGAATCTTTATCATTAATTCTCATGTCGAGTGTCTTTGCTACAGTATCTATATCGCGAAGAAAAACATTATGACAGTAAGTAAGATGTATTAAAATAAATTGCATCTAATAAGATAGTAGATTTACGAAAAATTTAATTATTTTTTTATTTAGTTTTTACCTGATCATTTACATAATTTCCCACGATTTCAGATGTTTAGATTACGATCTTTGCATTGGAACAATCATTCACCAAGATAAATACGTCTAATTTAATTAAATTTCATTTGTTAATCCTGGAGCAGTTTGTGATCTCCAACATCTTTCATTCAGTGTAGTAAAAACATCAAAATTATTACGAAACTATATTAATAATATTTAAAAATCAGAAGGTTGCGAGCTCGAAAGTTCTAAAAACAATTCTTCAAATATTTTTACATTAAATTGTCAAATTGTAGAAATATTTTTTAGAAACTATATTATGTTAAAAATTGTATGCTTATATAATGATTTCTTTATTTTAGGTTTTCTAGACAATCTTATAATGTTTATGACTTTGATATTTTATTTATCTCCTAATGTTTATGGCTTATTTACATATAAGTCATACTACCCAAACGAGAGTTCTGGAGCGAATATAAAAAAAATCTAAAAAAACTATGTTATGCTAAAATTACGTCATCTGTAATGATATGGACTATTACGTAACTAGATCAGAATATTATATTGATCTATAAAGCAGTTTTAAAGCATATTTTTTGAATTTGAAGCTTTATTGTAAAATCGTTACAATATATTTTAAAAAGTAAAACTTCCCGCAAATGAGATTTATCCGGTACAAATTCAGATATTTTTATTACGCTGAAAAAAATTTAGTCAATGCAGTTCGACAAAATGATACATACTGAAAAGTAAAACCTGTGAGATTTTACCATTAAGTTGGTTACAAAGCCATTTTATAGATAATAACATAATCTTCTGTGAATCCTTTAAAATTAAATTGTAGGCTGTAGAAAAATGTTTGAAAAGACTACAGTTTCTATTTTCTAATATTATTTTATCACTGTATTGGAATTAACTTATTTTCTAGGTCAGATATTGGGTTTAGGATTGCTAAAATTCAATCTCAATAAATATATTTATTCTGTTTATGTATAAGCGCAATTTACTGCACTAAATCGCAATAAAAGAACATCTAAAAGGTCCTAGAAGAGACCTTTTATCTATATATTGTAATTTATTGCCCGAAATCTAAGAGCTTCCGAATAAAGACAACAATCATTATTTTTCCCATCTTCTAAAATATTAAATCAAATGGCATAACCGAAGAGCGCTGAGAAATTTATGTATGCAATTCACATTTAGCATTCTGTGCGGTATGTCCCATAATCCAACTCGAGAAAATCCAAATAAAAACGTGATTTAATGGAAAATTCTCTGTTGTAGTTAAGTGTGAAATATATAGGGTTTTAAAATCCGTAGGGTGGATTAAACGAGAGACTGAGCTTGAATAAATCTGTGGCTATTTCTCTGTCCAAATAAAATAAAAAACTGCATTGGAATTTGATTTAAATTTCGTAAGTAATGCATGTATATATTGCAGGTATATGGGATTATAAAGTTATAAATTTGTTACATTTTATAATACTACTAATGCATCTAGATATATATTTTTATTTTAATAATAGAATGTATTTTTCAATCTTTTTGATCTATTAACTTGTGTTAAGTGTTCTTGTGAAAGTGTTTGGTTATATATGATCATGTTTTCAATTTAAATTTAAAAAAAAATTAGAATATATATTAATGTCAATATACTCTTCGCGCTTCTTGGCGCTTCTTGGCAATATGGGTAACTATGTAAAAAGAGTTATTACATTAAAATAAAAGGAAATAAACCTGAACACTATTATTTTATTTACAGACCTTTTCGCCAGAAGAGCTCTTCTTTCTCTCAGTCTGAAGGGTTTAACAATCGTTTGATATCAGTGAGAGGGTCCATTATTCTTGGTATCTTTTCTTGATTTCTTTAAAGTCCTGGTGAAATCGTTCACATTTCTTTTCAGATCTCTCAAATTTTTCGGAAACTAGTCGAGGTCAGAATGATGAAAATGTACTTTTCGATTCATTAGGAAATCTAAAGCTTGAAATGGTTTCAGTATTCTTTTGACGATTTGTTTATGGGTCTTTAAGATTACATAAAAATATCTCTATGGCCTCTTTAAAATTATTCTGCCCTTCTTTTTTCAGATGGTCGTAATGGTTGTCATTAACTGAGGGTTATTCATAAGCTGTATAATGTCTGGTTCGACGAAACGAAGCTTCTGGGAGACGCTTGGGAACTTTAAAACTATGTATTTGAAGCAGTTTACATCTTTGGGAAATTTTGTTATATTTTATATCATCAATCCCAACATGTACAACGGTGGTGGCTTCTGCACCAACTTTAAGCTCCATCAGCAGTCAACTCTTTTTGATCCGGTGATTTTTTCAGCCCCTGCTTTCCCGTACTTACGAAAAACAAGGGAAAAAGGAGAGGAGGTCAACCTAGCTTATTGTCTGAGCAACATGCACAACATTTTTAAATCCAATTCTAAATTCTTGTAGATTTCTTTGATGTGTGCGGAATAATCTACATGAATGGAAGCATAAAAACTGCATTTTTTTTGTTTTAGCCTAAAACCAAGCTGTGGAATGCATGACGCATACAGGGTTATGTTGACCCCTATAGGTGGCTACTGCTACTATATTAAATTTGGAGATATGGCAGCCGCTAAACGGGCAGCCGTTATTGAACACGAGGATTCGGCGAAAAAACAGATAGTGAAACTAACTATATATTCGCGAACTTGCGTTAACACACGACTGGGTGCTGTCGTATGGGGGCAGAAGTTATAACTGCAGCGACGGATGAGGTCATTTCAGCCTTGAAAAAGGGAAGATTAGCGATGACGCGGTGCTAAGCTCCCAGCATATCTACAAGCTCGCGAACAAGTGCGTTTTCAGAAGAACCGTCGGTCGAAGTGGAGACGCTACTTAGGTACGTGACGTTATCCAGCCATGGGATGGTCGCGGTGTTGATCTTAAGTTGCAATAAAAACTGTAGTTGTGAAGCATTAAGGCTTTTTTATGAAGATGTGAAAATAGGCTAATGTGCGGTATTATAACAATATAATCTTAAATATGTTCATAAAACCTTCAAATACGGCCGCTGTGGAGATTTTACCGTATTATTTGAATTTTGAGCATTTTCAGCAGCAAAACACATATAAATCAATTAACACCTCCTTTATGCCTGGGCCGATGCAGCAGCATTTAGCGTATTGCGGCAAAAATTCTTATTCGAGTGTCAGTATCTTTCGCAACCCTTGCAATATGTGGCCAAGCGGTTTTATACAATAAGATAGCTTGGCATATATTTGCTATAGATGGTATTATTTTCTTACGATATGTCATTCAATTTCTTCACTTGACATCAATAGACATTTGCAGTAATAGTTTCATTCGGTTTTAGCAACTTTTATTACACTATAAATGACTCATTTCGTCATATACACAAGAGATTATAACTATTGATATTGATACTGGGATCAACAGAAGAGTTTAATGTATGCCCTGAAGGGAACGAACAATGAACACAGTAATTACAATGATTTCCGCTTCTCTATGTATGGGGAATTTTAGTTTCACTTAGGATATAAAATGCTCGCTTTTGTTTATTTTACAAAACAAAACACACACTTTCTGATACTCTTACATGGTTTCTTCAAACGCGGTTAAAATATCCAATTTATTCATGGACAGGTCAAATGAAAAGTCCCCGGCCTGGCCTGGCCTGGCATACTTGAATTAAATCCGTATGTTTTTTAGTTAGCCCTATCCCTCGAAAGATGCGTGTATAAATTTTACAGCTGCCGAATCATTACTTTGTGAATTATAGCATTTTGAGTGAAGCAACTTTTGTTATTGTGAAAAAAAATAGATAAAAATGAATTTCGCGCGTTGATAAAATATCGCTTTTTCAAAGGAAAAAATACAGTTGAAGCAAAAACTTGGCTTGATGCCGAGTTTCCGGACACTGCCCCAGGAAAATCGACCATCAAGGATTGGTATGTTAAATTTAAACGTGGTGAAATGAGCACCGAAGTCGGTGAACACAGTGGACGTCCAAAAGAGGTTGTTACCGACAAGAACTTTTAAAAGATCCTAAAAATGATTTTTAATGACCGTAAACTGAACGAAATAGATATCAAGATATCAAGTGAACGTGTACATCATATCATTCATGAATATTTGGGTATGAGAAAGCTCTGTGTAAAGTGGGTACCGCGCGAGCTCACTTTTGAACAACCAAAAACAACGAGTTGAAGATTCGGAACAATGTTTGAATATGATCGAGCGTAATAAACCCGAGTTTTTGCATCGATATGTGGCAATGGATGAAACATAGCTCCATAATTTCATTCCGAAGTCCGATGAACAATCATCCGAGTGGACTGCATACGATGAATCCGCTTCAAACCGTGGGAAAATGCAACAGTCGGCTGGCAAGGTTATGGCGTCTATATTTTTAGATGCGCATGGAATAATTTTTATTGACTACCTTGAAAAAGGAAGAATCATCAACAGCGACTATTATATAGCAATATTGCACCGTTTGAAGGACGAAATCGCCGAAAAGCGGCCGCATTTGAAGGAAAATAAAAAGTGCTGCTTCACCAAGACAATGTACCGTGTCACAAGTCAGTAAAAACGATGGCAAAAATCCATGAATTGGGCTTCGAATTACTTCCTCACCCACCGTATTCTCCAGATCTGGCTCCCAGCGACTATTTTCTGTTCTCAGATCTCAAAAGAATGCTCGCTCGGAAGAAAATTTTGTCGAATGAAGAGGTGATCGACGAAACTGAGGTCTGTTTTGAAGCAAAGGACAAATTGTGCTATAAAAATGGTATCGAAAATTTGGAGGGTCGCTATAATCAGTGTATGACCCCTGAAGGGAATTATGTTAAATAAAAAAAAACTAATTTTGCAAAAAAAAATATGGTTTATTATGGTAGGCCGGGATCTTTTCAAATGACTTGTTACCAGACGGAAACCAACAATAATTAATTTCGCCAAACATATTTTATTTTACTTCATTAAATTTATAGAATAGATGTTTAACTTTACAGGTGACCTCAGATAATTATTTTGCAGGGTTTAATATATAAATGGAATCGCTTTTTACAGGCGTTTTAATTTTTATTTGTGATTATGGACGAGCTTTATATATTAAATTAAAAATAGCAAGTACATTTTTTAAAATATGTTTTCTTACAAATTATTTTTACCAAGTCGGCTTTACATAGACTGGACTAATCCTGCTGCTTAATGTTTGCTCCAAACCACGGTCCTTCGTATTAAGGCTACCGACTAGCGAGTAGTTAACCATAGGTCAACCCAGAAGACCTCTCGTTTTACCCAGCCTGGGTACTGGTTTGATCTTGTCGGATTTTACACTCTTATTATAGATAAGCCCATACTTAAATTCCTCAGTAGTTCACAACAAGCCCACTTTACAACAAATAGTGATATTCTATAATTTGTTAAATACGTATGTAAATTAGTATCATGGTCATGAGTTAATAGTTTTTTACGAAAATGTTTTTTGTGAATACGAAGAACTGTGTTTTTACTTTAGAGAATTTACTTTAGACAAGCTCACATAATCCAACGAGGAACCAATTATTGGCAATAGGCGTTGACCTATCTTAACCTATTTTCCTCTCAATTCTTTCGTTGGCCCTATAAAACTTATATCAATAAGTAAAATCGACAGAATCAGTTATGTTTTCACCTAAGCTTCAATAATAATAATGAGAAATATTTTAAATCAATAACAATCATACTTACTTGCATTAGAAACTACGACATTATAAAATTCATATAAACAACAACAAAACTAAAAAATTTATATGCTTGACGCTATTATGAGCAGTCCATAGAATGTAGTCTGGTGAGCGATCTTACTTACCTAGTTAAAATGGAAGAAGAAAACCAGAACCAAAATCCTAGATCCGCCTGTGCGTCGTTCAAGCCAGAATATGTAAGTTTAGCATGAGAGTGTTATTCAAAACAGATTAAAATACTGCATGAAGTACAACTTGTTTCCATCTTTCTAGCAACATATGTTGAAAGAACAGTATTTCCTCAACAATCCAATCATGGATCCATTTTCACATTTCTTCAGAATTTCTATACCGTGTGCCAGTCAAGTTGCTTTGATTTGCATAAGTGGTAATTAAAAGGCGCTGCATGTGGTGAGTATACTGGGTGTAACAAAATTTCCTACGCGATATGTAACAGCGTATTATTCTTGCAACATGGGACCAAATACTGATATGAAAGAAGATCACTTTATATCTATGGCTCGCTATTGCTAGTATTTTTTTCAAAAATACGTTGTTATTTTTTGACATTGATGGACATACGTAACAGTTTCATTCTATTTTAACAGCTTGTAATGCAGCAAGACTTTATGGTCATTAATATTTTACTTCGGTACGTATATGGATGGTTTTGTTGGACTAACCTGTTACTTTTTGTACCTAGAATTCTCGTAGTAGATCCAACTTTCATCGATAGCCACAAACTTTTATATCTAGCCTGACCGTTATAAAACCGTTTGTAGACCAACGTAAAAAGCTTGGAGCAGTCCTCCTGGACCTAACCAAGACTTTCTACAAGGTCTGGCACGACAGTTTGATCGCAAAATGCCTGGGGTTAGGCTTCCCAGAAGACCTAACCGCTCTTATCATGTCCTACCTATCGGACAGATCTTTCCAAGTCAAGATCAGGAAAACACTTTCCAGTCGAAAACAAATCGACGCTGGCGTACCTCAATGTTCCCCGCTGGCCCCAGCCTTATAATAATTAACCTCTTTATTTCAGATCTGCCGAGAAAAGAGCACATCGACGTCGTGTTTTACGCTATCGATACTGCTTTCTTCATGGCCGCCAGGTTCAAAACAGAACGTTTACAGAAGCAGCCCGATCATGCGGTCAAGTGGTTCAAATTCAGGAATTTCCGAATGAACCCCCTGAAAACCCAGGCCATCATTTTCCATAAGAAGCGTTACGCACTGCCCGTCTCGCAGTTTAAGATCGACACCGCAATAATTCCATGGCTGGATAACGTCACGTACCTAGGTCTCCACTTCGACCAACAGTTCGCTTGATATTCCCATATCCAGAAGGCAATCCAGAAAGGTTCGGGGATAGCAAACCTGCTATCTTCTCTGATCTGCCCTTCTAACAGACTTCCCATCTCCATCAAATGCTTATTTTACAAGATGTTAATTCGGTCCGTACTCATCAACAGAATACGAACCGAATGTCCCTATCTAATGTTTACTTTCTTAGTTTGTTACACCCAACCAGGTGAAACGGCTTCAAGTTTTTCAAAATAAGCTCCTTCATATCTTAACTATTCCACAAACAACTACTCAGCTTAAGTTCTTCCGAAAACGCGCTTGTTCGCGAACTGGTCGACATGCTGGAAGCTTAGCACCGGGTCACCACTAATTTACTTCCTTTTCCAGGCTGAAGCTACCTCATCCGTCATAACTTTTGGCTCCATACGACATTATCCAATCGTGTGTTAACTCTAGTTCGCGAATCAATAGAATCGCCGGGTCCTTGTACCCGATCAGCGGGTGCCATATCCCCAAATTTAATGCGGTAGCAGTAGCAATTCACAGCTGTCAATTGTGAGGCGATTTCGGTTTAGTGTATTGGTAAGCCCAGAGGCAGTCCCACATAACCCTGTCCAACTTGTCACTCCTGGGTAAGTCTCAGCGACCAGGCATGCATCATGCATTCCACAGGCTTCTTTTAGGCCCGAACAAAAAAACTAAATAGTGGAATAAAAGTAACTGAAACTATTATTTTATATCGAGAAATATCGAAATAATCGAATTTAAATGCAAGTGTAAGTTGTTCAAAGGAGGTTTAGCAGCGCTGATTAAAATACATGCAGGCACCTAATAGAACAAAGTTATGTTGCAAAATCGGTATATGCACTTTACCATAATTATATTTAGTTGTATATTTTTAATTCCACTTTCAATAGATTCTTTTCGTATCATTTCAATATGATTCTTTTAATTTTGTTTTACTTATTAGTGGCCAATTTTGAAATCTGTCATTGTTAATAATTAACAGCTTTATAACTACGTAATATTATATAAGGTAACTAAGGTAATTAGTTACTATATAAATACATCCAGTTTTAGGTTATATATAATTTGATAAAGTACTATTTGAAAAACCGATTGAACTGTTTTTTTGATATAACTGTTAACTTATCTGTTCTACATATTTATTTCTGTTTAACATATAATAAGTTACATTTTATTCGAATACTTATAAACTAGAATTACATTCTATAAATACTTCCTCGTTCTGTTTCATTAATTTTTTCTTGTAGGGTACATACAAAATGTTTGACAGTTCGTGAAAATAATTGCTGGAACTTACCTCAACTTCCAACTGGAATCCGTGTAAACTTTGTGCGGGCGCTGGCTGCAAGAAAGTCCCATAGGGAGATGTGGAGAATTCCACTAAAAGCTCGTGTCCGCTGGATATCGTCTCCGGTACCGCTTCACCACCGCCGCAAAATTTTAATATTACAGCATCTCTGGTCGTGTAACTGTAAAATTTAGTCATTTTGTTAGAAGAGTGATACATGAATTTAATTAAAATAAAACATTGAAGTATATTAATAATGTAATATAGTAATAATATTTTAAGTTTAGATTTTTGTGGAATTTTTTAAATTAAACAGGTGATGGACAAAATAATATGAACACCTGACATATACACAATATTAATATATTAATAAGGTGTTGAGCCACTATTTACTTTTAACAGAGCTGCAACTCTTCGCGGAATTGATTCGTATTGTCTGAATAGTTTCCGGCGGAATGTGTCCCAAGTCGTATACCATGGTTTGGTAGCCAGTTGTTTTAATGATTCATTCTCATTCTCTGTTCTAAAACCCCCGATAATGATTTAATTTTAATGAGGTCTGGCGATTGTGCTGACCATGGAAGGTGACGAGCGAAACCATTCATCGAGCCATCTTCTAACTTCTTTGAAATTTGTCGCAGTGTTGCTCTGCAAGCGCGTAGCCCATTGATGTGAAAAGTTGATAGTTGGACGGGGCATAGTCTGGAGAGTTCGATTGGTGTAATATGTCCCATCCAAGCGTTTCCTTGACTAGTTTTGCTTTATGAGAGGTTATGTTGATGTAAAATCACTTTACCGTGTCTTCGTGCCCATTATGCACGATTTTTGATCAATGCATGGTTCAAATTGATCATTTGTTGTCGGTAACGATGCCTATTCACTGTTTTACTAGATTACAACAGTTTATAATATACCGCGTCACTTCGGTATCGCTAAACACATAGCCTTGCGACCAAACGCCAAATTTGACTTTGGTGTCAATAGGATGGCTTCACGAGATGATAACTATGATTTTTTGCGCTTATGGTTTTCAAGATAAATCGACTTTTCATCACCCGTTACTATTCGATGCAGGTAATTTCCGATCATACTTTTCGAGCAGCATTTCACAGGGAATTTTTCCATCTTCCCATCTATTGGATTTTCCTAACTGCTCGTAGTCGATCGCTAATTGTTTTTTTTTGGCATTTAATGTGTTTGCCAATTATTTTTGAGTTTGGGTTGGGTCTTCATCCAATAACTCTTTCAGTTTCGCATCTTCAATTTTTTTCGATCTACCAGAACGTTCTTTATCTTGTACTTTTGTTTAAATAAGAAAAGCAATGCAAATTTATGTTTTCAGGCACGAAATTTTACATGTTCAAAAAAGTATAAATCTATGGTTGTGTTACTTTCGTAAAATATAACATATACACCTTTGAAACTTGATGTCTATAGAATAAATTGACATATATGTTGAATCATAATATTGCATACTTCAGACTAGTGATATCTGTTAAAAACCGGTAATGACTTTCCGATATGACTGGTATGTCGCATGTGTTCATGTTATTTTTTCTGTCTCCTGTTTATGGGGTATTGGAATTAATACGTAACGACCGTTTTGATAAAAAATAAATTTTATAAAATAAAATTGATTAATATTTATTATTGAAAGTATTGTTTATCGAAAGTTACCACTTTTACCACTTTATTAAGAGACGAACTTTCGTGTCGTGTCGACGTGTCGAAAGAACTTTCCGAGTCTTGTGAAACAAGACTTTTTTTCATATTAAACTAATAAGTAAAACACACAGCAAAATCATTTCTTCCGGAACAAAATCCGACTTATTTAATAATGTATAAATGACTATTATTTGCTCATGAAATAAAATATATTGAAATGGACAATATTTTGAAGAAAACAAATTATCGGTGTGGAAAAGGCTATTAAAGCTATTATAATTTTTTTTTTCCTACTAAAAATATAATATTCTTAATATTAAGTAATATTACGATAATTTATATTCTTAATATTAATAATACCGTCAATCAAATATGGGTTATAATTAATAAAGAAATTACAAGACTAGCCAACTTTTTGTAATCGTTACATATTGCATCTTCAGGGGTTATTCTATAAGTAATAAGGGCTATCATATTTAACAACCAAATAGTCATTTCACTATGGAGACCGAAATTAATTCCGATATTCTTCTTAGACGTTTTAGTTCGACATACGGCCAATGGTTAGCCATGATATTAGTTTAATATGAAAACCTTGAGGCCAAGTAACATCATCCACCATCCTAAAAAGGATCTCTCCTTAGACTAGAATTTGTAGCGCCTTCATAACCAAATCAGATTCCTTGGGGAATGATATCAAATTGCCTCAGATGTGACCTTTCTACATATTGAACGATATTCTGTAGGATATAAAAATATCCTTCGAATATTATAAAAAGGCAAACAGAAGAAGATAAGTCTGAAAAAGTTTTTTTAGCAATCCTTGCGTGAAGATACTTAGATGCTTGTTAACCCCAAAATTAAAAGGGATCGGCTAAAAGTAACAGAAGTGTACAAGTTTTCCTGTAAGTTTTAGAATATATACATAAGAGAAACTGGAAGAGAGATAGCTGAGATAAAGACACACGATTCAGTCAAGTTTGTCTGAGCCACTGAATGGATACTGACCATAATATTTAGTTCAATAATGTGGACGTTTTAGCCACAGCCCAAGGTTTTTTTTATAAAAAACATAGACGAGGTTTTGATTTAAAATAGGCACAACAAATACAAAAGCTATAAGACCGGCGTATTATCCTATTTTATCCCGATTTTTTGATTTAATTATTTAACTATAAAAGCCAATGTTCTTTTCACTTATCGGTGATAGACACTTCCTTAAATATGGCAACGTGATTATTAGGGTTCAAAATCAGAGTAGCCTGAAGATACAATCTGTAGTGGCTGCGAAACGTCAACATTTTGGTCAATAAATTCAGCTCTAATCCGGAAGCCAATAGTTTTATAATGGAAATTTAATAAAGTTATATAATCTGTAAATGACTAAAATCATTGCATAAACAAATGCTATTATACGCACTATTATTGTGATTTATTTAAGTGTAAAATTATAATGGTATTATGTAAAGGCGTAATGCATTTTGGGCTAATGGATTTGCTGGATTCATAATAATACCTTTGTATTTTGCTTTATTAAAGATATTTTCGATTATTGTGTATAGTTTCTGTTACTGATTTACTATGTGTATGGTTTAATTGTAAATATAATTTTTTTTATTAAATTTATTTCTATTATGTAGTATCATGATACTAAAAGGCTGAAGATAGGCAGTTGTTATAGCTGCTGCTAAATTAACTATTATTACACAGCAGGTTAATAGGACCTATGATTTTTTGCGACGAAAGCTAGAATGATAAAATTGACGATATTAAGAAAAATAATAAAATAAAGAATGTACAAGAAGTATTATTATAAAAAATATATACCCATCGTAGACAGTCACATAATCTTGAACATCGTCACATTCGTTCCACACTTTTAGTTCTTTCGGTGTTGCGGTGCCATAGAGCATGGACTGGCTCCTGATTGATACAAGCTGTCCCTTTGGTTGACGTACAATTATTAACGCATGTTTTCCTGCAACAATGCAACTATTTCATTCTAATAAAACATTTCACTATTCTAGCGTAAGCAAAATGCCGACATCCGATACATTTATTTTGTTGGAGCAGAAGCTTATTACGTTAGGACGACGCGGAATTCGACCAGCTTTATCCAGAACGAGCATTATATATATACGGTAAGAGCTGTGGAATTTATAGGGCCGAAGCCAGAATATAGACATAGATAAAGGCAAATGCTTAAAATAATGTGTGACGTTTTTAATTAAATCTTGCCAACATGGGATTACAATCGCCTTCTCGATACACTTTATTGGTTTGAATCGCTATGCAATGAGCAGTGAAGGCATGTGATTGGTTCATTTCATATCTATGGTTTGTTTATTACTTTTTTATTTCGGCCGCCATTTTTTGTGTATATGAATTAATATTAATGTATCAAGAATAGCTCTTTTAGAATTTTTCTCCATTTTTATAAACAAGATTAGTTCGTTATAATGTATATTCGCTCTAAGAAGCAGGTACAGAAAGCAAAGCAATGGAACATCGTTTTCCTTTCAAGAAGTTTCAAACACTATTTAAAAATATGCAAAATCAAGCATGCAAGAAAATATGCAGATCATGCAAGACATCCTTATCTATATATATATATATATATATATATATATATATATATATATATATATATATATATATATATATATATATATATATATATATTCTTTTTTTTTTTCAGAAAGCTAATCCATTTTTCCTCTCCTTTCCTTTTTACTAACAAGTGGGCGACGGTTTTTAAAATAATGTGCATGTGTTAAGTCTTCTTTAAGTCAAATCTTGCTAAATCAATATCTTGTATATTTCGGTTTAAGATTATTTTACCAAGATATTTCGGAAGTTTGTTTTTGGTCTGTTAAAAGTAATGGAGCTAAAAATATACGTTCCTTAACAATTTTATTAAAAAAGCAGAAATGAAGAACACTTTTTTTTACTATTTGTTATGTATAACTTTGTAGATCATCAAGACGAAATTACGTTTTTAGAGGCAAGGCAATATCTCAAGCCACACTTGGCAACTCCGTCAAGATTATTTTGTTATACTGGTGTATATATTTAAGCTACCTGCTTTATTTTGTTCTGATATTCTGCCGTGTCAATTTAATTCACACGTCACATTAATTTTAACTCATATTTTGATAATTATAAATTTTAAAACATTTTGTTGTGTTAGTATGTTTATTATGTTAAGAATATAATTAATAAATGTTGACATATTTTTGGATTTATCTTATATTTTATTTATATATTATAGATGTATATTTACAGAATATGTATGTAAAAAATATATGTAAATATAAATCTATATATATTTTCATATGTACTTTTTATGTTTAGGAATTTTATTTAATAAATTTATTTTGAGAAACTCAGAATTTGTTCTTTAGGGGAAATTTTTGGTTCTCTAAAAAATGTATTGATATTTATTGATATGATATGGATATGTTAAATATTATAAATTATTTATTTTTCTTGGTATGCACAGTTACACAATTATTTATGTAGAGCTTTTATACATATATAAACATATATTGTTCTTTAAGAAAGTTAACCACTTTCGCACTTAGTTATCAGGTGAATCAGCGATAAAACTATTAAAGATTATAAACTCAAAATGTGTTTAAATCGAACTATGTAAAAATTAGACTTATTGCATCTATTAAATGAATTTTTTTAAGGCAAAATTATTTAATATCCCATTAGTATGAAATTGTATTTCCCTTTAAAAATATCTGACATCAATTAAAGTTGCGTCAATTAAAAATAATTATATTTTAACGCGAACTTTTATATATCTATACTATATCGGCTGGCTTAACGAGATTTAACCAATATAATTAAGAAATTCAATTTAGTTTTTTATTTAAATGTTTTTACGTGCTGTGACTGCTTGGTAGACCCTGTTTAAGAACCAATCAAATGCCTCCATTGCAAAATATTTTTTCGACGGCCAATATAGTAGAAATTTTAGCCAAACCTAACACTATTTATCAAATCACTCGATGGGCTATCAATATGCCATCATACTTCTGGACGCTGCGAACTTTTCTTCAGAGATCCCTATTGATTTCCCTCTCCATTAATTTATGCGATTATTTCTTGTGACCAAAATCGATTGACTCATATCTGTTAGTGTTAAGCGCAGCTGCGTTATTACAGTGAACAAAATATTATACACTTCGAAAATAAACGAGCAGATGCTCCAACCTGTTCTCTGCAATTCTTTTGTATTAGAGGTTGTATTCCGACATCTAGTAACAATGACAATGACGTATAGGTTGAGCTGAATATGAATGATAGTCTCAGAATTGTGTTGACTGTAAGAACATTGATTCATTGCATTTTATTGACACAGATCAGCAAATTCAGGAAATCTCACATAAAAACTCCTGGCGAAATCAAATCCGAAGATGTCTCCTATTATTTCCGTCTCTGAATTCACGTTATGTTTATGGCAGGTAATCATAAAAGAAACATTAGATAATAATCAATGACTCAACAATAAACAAAACTTAAACGGACGTCGCCAAATAACATTTAGTCGGCTAATATCAACCAATCTAGAGTCGGCTTACATCAATCTTTTAAAGAAACTTTAAAATGAAATTTAAAAAAAAACAGTTTTCCATGATTAACTTTAAATTATAATGTTTTTCATGATTCCATGAAAATGTTATTTATTTGTATTATTTCAAGTCCTTTATTTTTATTAGTAATGTAAGGTTTTGGCGTGCCATTATATTATAATTAATCATTATATACAGTTAATTTGTTAATTGTAAAGAATGTTTTATTATCAAGTGAAATTTACCTGGTGGTATCTCGTGCTGCCTGACGGCATAATAACAAGTCAGATTCCTGGGGTAGATTCCAGGAAAGTTGGGCGATTGAAGACGGCAGTGTTTTTTATCACAGTCGCTGAATATTCGTGAACAATACGTTCCTGCTATTAGCTCACCCAAATAATAGTCGGGCTCTGGCGGTGGAGTGGGAATGGTAATGTTGAAAAATGGCAATATTGAGCCTAGAAAAAGTACAGTAAAGTTATAGGGTTCTTGTGTTTATCCTGACTTAAAAACTATCACAATGATAACAACTTTAATAATGAATATTTTTTGGCATCAGGAGTTAATTACATCTTACATTAGATATGCTTAGTACAGTCTTAATATACAATTAATTTATTACTACTGTTCTGTTCTACTTGCATTAATACGCAAGCAAGGCGAGTACTGGATTAATACATGAGTATGTATTTTCCAGATTGAAATAAAACTAACCTACTAAAACTAATTAAGATAAAGTTAAAAATACACTTATACAACAAGTCTTGGATCACTTCGTATATGAATTTGATTTCGAGGTCATCGTTAAACCCTTCGTTGATTGCGAGATAAGCATTGGTAGTTAATCATAGAAGTTTGTTGGGTTACTAGTTGGTTTGATGTCTTAGCGCAACCTCATATTTGCACCCCATAAGTACAAATTGGCTTTATGTTATGTTTTACTGATAAATCAATCTTTTTTATTTTAGGTCAAGTTGAGAGTATCTTCCGACTAACCAGTACAGTTGCTTGACTTTGAGTCTAACCTGCTCTGTTTCTTGTCTAACCTGATGTTTAACTTCTTTCAGTTTAACCTATCATTGAGATATATAGAATGAATATATAAGTCAACATGGCTATTGCTTTTCGTAGCAACTCATTTAATTATCCAGATGAAATCTCATTAAATCTAGGGCCTTCTTAGGATTGAGGTTGTTGTCAATTTCTGTGGCAACTTCCATTGGAGAAATCAGATTTACAGCTACATCGATTTCATAAACAGGATTTATATCTGTTGTAGATTCTATACCATTTGGTTGGAATACGTTAGCTAAATGTTCTGCGAATAATTCAGTTTTATCAACGTTGCGTCGAACCCATTCATTTTGATCATTTTTAATAGGCCGCGCGTAATTTTTAATAGGTAATTGGTGTTTTAAATATCAGAGTTGCTTTCCACAGCGATCTTTGTTTGCTTCCGGGTTTAACTCACTTACATATTTTTCAAAGAAACTCTGTTTATATTCTTAAATCTTTTGATTTGTCTGACTACTCATTCTATTAAATATTTGTAGCGACCTTGAGACATGTCAAATTTTACATAGTGGAATAACGGTCTACAAAATACCCAGAAATATAATCCCAGATGTTGAACACGGGCGGGCTGCCAGCAGCGCCAACTAAAATCTGATAACGAATAGCTGGCAATCCCGAGACGTTTATCTGGGATTCTATTGAAGGGTATTTCCAATAATTCAGTATTCAACCATCGCTTGGTTTAGATGTGCCACCATCGACTGCCCAAGCCTCGTCACCACGTAACACCGCTGCCATCCGTTTTTTCTATTTTGTATTTTCCACATTTTTATATTATTATTCAACATTAAATCCATTCAAACATTTGTTCCTCATTAAATTTTATATGAGTGCTGGAACAATAAACCTTAAATTTCATTTCATAACTTCCAATTCATTTTTGAAAAATTTTTTGTCCAAATTTTATTTCTTTCACAATCTTTTGAACTCTTAGAGATTTTTACATTACTCTTTAATCATCAGCGTCTCGTCTAAACATTTCTTTTGGCGCTATGTTTAAATTATAATGTCTTCCTTCGCTCGCCGTCTCCCTCATAATGGCAGACATTTTAATTTGAAAGGCTTTGGGCAGCTTCGGTCGGATACCGTCGTTATTTGCTTTTTCTGAATTACCGTAACGTATGTGACTACGGATTAGTCACAGAGCAGCTCCAGAAGCTAGGTACCGATTGCAATCATCGTAGACTCGTCATGTCTTCGCCGAGGTAGCAGAATTGCCAACGTCTCGTCATCGAAGAAAATAAAATACCACGTCTTTGAACAATCAATCCCCCCACAGCGTCGATTACGGGAGCCCTGTCCGAAAAATAGTTTGTTTTTAACGTCGTCGATTGACCACATTCAAGTGCCAAAGCGACGATGAAGCAACGGTATCTGTAGGACCAAAAGATATCAACAGCCGTACCAGATCGCAACCGTATCAACCACAACCGTTTCGATTTATCATATGTTTCAAAGCCCTTTTCATGCAGCACATTTTGTTTGGTGTATCAGTATTTTGTATCTGATTTTTTTCATACATTTTTGTATTTTTATTTGCTTAAAATAACTGTATGTAAAATTATGGCAGGAGAGTATTGTACCGACCTTGCGGTATGTCAAATTTTACATGGTGGAATAACGGTCTACAAAATACCCAGAAATATAATCCCAGATGTTGAACACGGACGGGGTGCCAGCATCGCCAACTAGAACCCGATAACGAATAACTGGGATGTTATTGAAGGGTATTTCCAATCATTCAGTACTCAACCATCTTTTGGTTTAGACGTGCCACCATCGACTGCTCAAGCCTCGTCACAAGGTAACACCGCTGCCATCCGTTTTATCTATTTTGTATTTTCCAGATTTTTATAATACTTCAATAAATAACGGTCACATAATGTAAACACCACTGTTTCATTTTGTTTTACCTCCATTCACTGAGCCACATCATTTACCCTAAATATTGTTTTGTCTACAACAGTTCTGGTTCTGAACCATCTTCTAGCTTTTCGCCTTTCTTTTATCAATTGCCTAATTTCAAGGGATTATTTACTTCATATTCTGATTTCTCTGGTTGTGTCCTCTTTTGCAGCAGACAGTTTGCAGTTGAAGATCGTTTACACTTTTGAATCTTACGTGGACCTAGACATCAGTTTTAAATTTGAAGCTTTATTGTGAAAAATCGATACAATGTATTTTATTCAAACTATCGTCCATCGATAGACGCTACTTTTTCCATCTTTCGTGCATTTTACGAATTTTATCTGAAAAAATAATGTATCTTTTGAGGTTATCCACGAATCGACCGAATTTTTGGTGTCTTTATAAGGAATGAAGCGCTGCTCGGACAGGGCACGACTCAAATGTCGGAACAAGGACTAATCTGAAATAATAGTGTCTAGGGAATACGACGGGTAGGGTAGCTTTCCATTTCAATGTTTCCAAATATGTTTTCACCGGTTCTGCAACATATGGCCGAGAGTTATCATGCTGAAGATCAACATTGTTGTATCTTCGCTCGTATTACGGCCGTTCTTTGCGCAATGATCGGTTCAAACGCATCAATTGTAGTCGATAGCGATCCCCATTGATGGTTACATTAGGATTTATCGGCTTATTGTATACCTCCCCAAACTGTTCTCATCAAATATTAGCAATCTAGAATTAGCTTGGAGTCATGGATATTAGGCTTTACTATTGATGTTGATGCATGACCAGGTGGTTCCCATGATTTTTTTTTCGCTTTGGATTATCGTAACGAATCAAATTTTTATCACTAGTAACAAGTTAATACGGCACAAAATATGCAAGCTTTTGGATCATTTCCATGTCATATAAGCGACTGGAAATAGTTTCTTGTGTTACTCCCAATAATTCTGCATATTTTTCTTGCGTTTTCCACGAATTATTATCAAGTAATGCTTTCAAATTCTCGTATTTTTTTTTACCAGTCCAGAACGCTTTTAGTTTTCAGTCTTAAAGTCACCACTTTTAAAATGTCGAAACTAGTGTTCATATATTAAGCACGATGTAGCATGTTTGCACACAAGTTTTACATAGCATTCAATGAGAGAAACTTATAGAAATTAATTGTAGTAAAAAGTAAAACCCGCAAATGCGATTTAATAGGTACAAATTCGGACATTTTTTGGGTCACACCATAGAGTAATATAGAATTCGAGAACGAAAATACATTGTAATCAAATAATAGTGATTATAATTAAGGCACAAAAATGCTGAGCGTACTCAATGTTAAACACACACAAAAATTTGTCAAAAAATATTAAAATCCAGGTTGGACACACGTTAAAAAATGTTATTATATTAGGAATATTTTATTGTTGTAATTAGAAAAAATGTAGTCGGCTTCTAGGGTAAGTATTTGATCCCAGATTGTCAGCGAACTTGTTAAAAGATGTAAAAAGTCGAAAGTATCTAATTCACATATTTCGGAGAGTCTAAGCTTTTATATTTATTAACAAGGATATCCCGAGAGCTTGTAATAAGAAAAAGCCTCTAAAAATGAGACAAATTTATACTATATTGATTGCCTTTATGTTATAGTTATTTACTAAAATGAAGTTTGTGCTAAACCTGTAAACTTAAAATATAATCTAGGTATAAATAATATAGATATTAATAATGTAGATATAATCTATATAATCTTAAATTTTAAATAAACTGCATCAAGTTATTTCTACTGATAATAATGTTTATATTCAACACTAAATGCTTTTGAGCGTATCTGCCTTCAGACCTAACGTTTCGTATTGTTTAAAAATAACCATATATTCTCGAATCTTGTATAGATATTCAAATATCTATTCGGAAATAACAGGCATAAATTGAAAAATTAATTTTACAGCCCGTAGAAATAAGTTTCGGATTTTGATAGTCTATTTAATTGATCCAATCAAGAAGTAGATTTATCGAAATTGACGCTTACTCGGTACAAAATCAAATAAATAAATTGGCTGATATTAAATGGTTATGATCGGTGTCGAATCATTTAACATGACATGGCGTCATTTTTTATTAACCTTAATACACTTTCTTACCCATTTAATAAAATATAATTTTAGTTTACAGTTTGCTTATACTATGTGCACAATGCTTATCTTATGTTGGAAACGTATAATAATAATTTGGTGTTTATATTTTAATGTATAATAATGTTGAATAAGACTATTTCGAAAGTAACCCAACAGTACAAAGAAAGTTTCCTATAATTTTTTATAAGCCATCGCCTTCAACTTGAATATTTGGTATAGGTGGTATAAAAATGTTAACGCAGTAACAGATCAATTGAAAAGTTCCCGGCCTGACCCATAGATGGCGCTACTAGAATTAAATCCATAGGTTATTTAGTTAGCCCTAACCCTCAAAAGATGCGTGTATGAATTTGACAGCTGTCAGATCATTAGTTTGTGAATTATAGCATTTTGAGTAAAACAACTCTTGTTTAAAATAATGGATAAAAAGGAATTTCGCGTGTTGATAAAATACTGCTTTTCGAAGGGAAAAATACAGCTGAAGCAAAAACTTGGCTGCGAAGTCCAATCGACAGTCATCCGAGTGGACTTCACACGATGAACACGCTCCAAAGCATGGGAAAACGCAACAGTCGGCTGGCAAGGTTATGGTGTCTGTATTTTGGGATGCGCATGGAATAATTTTCATTAACTACCTTGAACAGGGAAGGGCCATCAGCAACGACTATTACATATTGTTATTGGACAGTTTGAAAGACGAAATCGCCGAAAAACGGCCACATATTAAGAAAAAGAAAGTGCTGCTTTAGCGAGACAATGTACAGTGTCACAAGTCAGTGAAAACGATGGCAAAAATCCATGAATTGGGCTTCGAATTGCTTTCTCGTACACTCTATTCTCCAGATTTGGCCCCCAGCGACTATTTCCTGTTCTCAGATCTCAAAAGAATGCTCGCTGATGAGACATTTTCGTCGAATGAAGAGGTGATCGTCGAATCTTAGGCCTATTTGGAAGCAAAGGGCAAATCGTATTAGAAAAATGGTATCGAAAAGTTGGGGGTCGCTATAATCAGTGTGTCGCCGTTAAAGAGAGTTATGTTGAATTAAAAAAAATGTTTTACTATGGTAGGCCGGGGACTTTTCAATTGAACTGTTATACTATGTGCACAATGCTAACGTTATGTTGGAAACGTATAACAATAATTTGGTGTTTATATTTTAAAGTATAATAATGTTGAGTTTTCTATAATTTTTTTATAAGTCATCGACTTCAATTTGAATTGGTATATTTGAAAAAAAATGTTAACACAGTATATAATATAGTCTATAATAAAAGGAAAATCCACAGCTGGCGCAAAGGGAGAGTGTTCATTTCTTGATAGGTACCCTTCGGAAGGTGCTGTTAATCAATAGTGCTGATGGTTATTTTTCAAATAGTTTTCTATTGTATTGATCTATGTGCGTTATCGTTTCTGTACATAAAAGCAAATTTCGATGCAGAAATTTTAAGAATTCGTTCACATTCCTTCACCATTGCAACATATATATTATACATTATTTTTATAGTAGTTTATAGTGATGTATAATATTTAATTTTGTAATATTCCGTATTATGTTGAATATAAGGAAAGCTCTGATGACGTTGAGTCGAGTACCACAATATAAAAAACAAATAATATTGTAAGAAGACGACTATATGTTAGTAAAATTCTTTAAAATATAATCGTTAATGCTTAAATATAAGAGTCAGTCCCACGAAAGACCAGCACATAGCCTAACTGAGCATCAAATAGTGCATTTTATAACTTTTTAGTCTAATATGTAATATAGAATATAGTATATTAATTAATGCTAAATGACAAAATAAGATAATTAGTTGGAAAGTGGAATTATTTATTACACATCAATCGTTATATCACATTTACTAACAGTTTAGTACAGTAATAATTTAAAAAATATATTATCTTCATCTAAACAATGTATAGTTACAACCAACAAAAACATTAATTGGCGTTCCTTACATACTCGATAATTTCCCTTAACGACATCACCCTATCATCAATAAAATGACCAAAATTAAGTTTTGCGTCTTTAAATGCACGTTATCCGTCGATATCCACACAGAAGCTCGTTTAGGGAGATTTTTGCGAGCTGAAAACCACCTATAAAAAGTCTTATTTATTTAGGTTTTTCGCTTGAAAAGACTGAACGCCTTGGAAATCCCTTTGTATCTTTCTTTCGTGTTTCTTTTGTTTTTACAGGATTAGAAAAAGCCCCAAAAGAATAATAGCTTGTATGTTGTGTTGCAATTGGAAAATAAAATGAAATATTTTAGATTGTATAGAAGATACTTTTCGCCAACAGTGTTGGAAATGATATATAATGGCCTATAATAAAAAGTTCAAGGAGTAATTCTTTTTTCATTTTCACAAACATTTTTATCATATAAAACACTGAATAAATTTTATGGAGATTAATTTGTAGTATTTTTTTAAACTAAAACCAGTTTATTTTAAATGTAATTAAAAAACTTATCTATTACTAGCTACTACAATTTCGCAGGCTATTGACAAGAGATAAATGTTATGCATTCACGCCGGGAAAATCTGTTTGTACATGCCATCTATGAATTGGCAACAATGTGTAATCCTTTTAAGAGTTATGTTTTATTGAAGTATTTTAAGAGTACCAAGACAACGGCTAGCCAGATAGAAAAAGAATTGAATAAATACAACTAGTATTGTATATTCAAACCACAATTATTTAACTAAAGACAAGACACCTTGGTTTTTCACGTACAAGACATCTATATATTGAACAATTTGATTCCGATAATAACCAAGATTGGCAGTGGGTTAATAGTTACCGAATAAAAATATTTAGTAAATAATATATTGCATGTTTAGTTCCGAAGGTGCTTATTGATAGAGCTCTCAGTAAGACTATCTTATTGCTGTTACTAATACAGCTTTTAGGATTCTTCATTTGAATATTTCCAAATATATATAAAGCATTTTTGCGACGGGTGAATGAACACTGAAATGAAAACATTTGCTGAAAAATATTTTTTTTGTTTTTGAGCAATTCTAGCAGTTTTTCCTCTAATACATATATTACATTTTCACTTATGGTTTCATTTTATTTTAGTTTATAGTAGATGTACTAGACTTTGACTACTAATGACTTTTTTACATTTGAGAATGTGAAACATCATTTGTGATAAAATTCTCTCTTGTTCTTGCAGTTGAATCACCAGGTTGCAATTTAAATTAGCTACCAGCGCGTATTTTTCAGCTTTCAGATGGTATTGCCAATTTAGAATACTTGTTACCCTATAATATATTTCTGTATTCGACACAAATCTTCATAGAGTCTATCCAAAATAAGAGTGATCTAACTGATTATTGGTGTCGATTGTATTGCTTATCGCAATTTGTAAATTCATTTCAAAATAATACTGTCTCCGTTTTAAAAATATTATCTCATTTTATTCTAGTAAAAATAAGATAGAATGTTGTGTAATGCGTCCGAACATGTCCGTAAAATTATTCTAAACATTAATGATGATGATCAGAAGTTATAAACTGGTAAACCTTGTTTTTGTGCTCTGCTTGTTTTGATAAATTTCAAATCGCTACTTAATATTTGTGATTACTCTAATTGAAAATGCCAAATCCAATAAATAGTCGGTCATAAAGAGATTGCGCCTCCAGTCAGTTACATCGAATAGAAACGAGATTATGGGGGACCCTACTTAGTAAAATTAATTAGAGAATAAGTATGGATACCTTAAATATTAAGTTGCTGCAGTTTTATTTGAAACATTTTTAGCGTTTTGCTGCTGCAGCATACTGCTGAATATTATTATAATTATGCTCACTGTGAGTAAAATCTCTCAAAGTATAAAAAACTTACATATGAAATGCATGAATCACGATCACCTCTACTAGAGATCAAATTTATGAATTGTATAAACATAGTGAGTATACAAATAGTTGTTTTGATATAAACCTAATTTAATACAATTATTTCAGAGGCAGCACTTTAAAGGATGTACTCAACACTATACCAATGTTAACTGGTACATTTGGTAGAATTATTCTGAAGATATTATAAGGCTGTTTCCTTTTGAATTAATTCATTTCAAACTAATAAAATACTCGTAATCTGTCGATATAGGATATTTTGAAGTTGGATTGAAGCTGTTGAAAGTCTTCATAACCCTGAATAATAGAAATTTGGGAACTTGGGAGTTAGACATTTTGAACATGTGGAAATACTACTTACCCTACCATAACAGACTTTAAGAAGAAAATTGCAGCTCAGAGTCTTCAAAAGTGGACTGAAGCAACCTGCTAGAGAATACTGTAAATCATAAAACCATTCCTAATGCTATGGTAAGTAAAATCATTGCAGTTAAAAGATCATTAAGGGTAAATTGACGAATAAATATAAAATCAATACTGCAGACTTTTTGCCCATCAACAATAAGTTGTTCAAAGCGAGTTACAATGGCGCACAACATCACCGACGGCGTTCATTTTTTAGTTACTTTTATTCTAGTTTAGATATCACCAGTTTAAATGTTTGTTTTCATGTGGTAGCAAGTATTGAAACTGTACGCTTTCGTTTAGATTAAAATACGAACAAATTAGCAGTGCCTTTATGAATTCAACAAGTGGGTACTTCGCATTCTTGAAATTAAATTATTTGTAAGTGAACGTATAGGTTTCATATCTACACAAATCAAATCCTTATTATACCTTATTATTATATATATATATATATATATATATATATATATATATATATATATATATATATATATATACATATATATATATAATAATCCATTCGTGCAATTAATAAGTCTAAATGTATTGAGTAAGAATGTATTGCCTTGTATAATTGTTAATTCAAATAAGGATCACTTAGAAGACATTTTCAGAATAAATGACAATTTGGAGTTTATAAGTGATTACAACAAGTTTGAATTTTCATTACTGTACATGAACAATGCTTCATTAAAAAAAACTATGCCCCTTCTCCTTTTTATTCTGTACTTAATTTTCCTTCTTTCTGAAATATTAGGATGGTTAGATCATCAACTATAGCTTTGTTTAGTATTTTATAAATATTTATGTTATTAATATAATTTTGATTATCATCAAGTAATATTTTAATAGAAACATTTTATATATATTTTGAATTAGAATATTTTAAACTGCAATATTTTAATTAATTATAAATATGACAACTAATCGTAATTTACATATTTATAGTATTCACAAATCCATATTAAATATTTATAACACTATCTAACACTATATTGTTTACAGTTTGTGTGTGAAATGCATGTGATAATAAAATCTAGTTATAAATACATTTGATTAATGTGATTATTATCCAAACATTAGAGATTACCTTTAATCTGATAAAAACTTAAAAATAAGGTATGGTTTACAGATTAATAAATAATTTTCTATCAGGGCTACACATTATCCTACACATATCAGATGTTTTCGCCATTACGTTTCAACACTGTATAAGTTACGTAATTTTTCGAAACCTTGCATTTGTGGCACGTATTTCTTTCCTCTTCAAAAGAAAAATAGTCTTACGGTGAACATGCTACAAGCATAAGAACATGTGAAATACAATTCAAATATTGTGGTTTTAATGTTCAAGTAAAATAACGTCCTAGTAAGCCAGAAACGCTTGAAGCTACAGAACTGTAGGAATTATTGAATGAAGATCAAACACAAGTTCAGAAAAATGAATGTGTGCCGAGTTGTAATTTGTGAAGAATTACAAGCCGTGGGAAAATTCTAAGGATGCGTGCTACATGAATTGACAGGCACTTAGAAAAAGAAAAAATCGTTAATGCGAAGTCGGTCAATTGGCTGCAAAGCCAAATCGCTTTGGTGGCAAAACCATGTTCTGTATCTTGTGGAACCAGGTTGTTGTCGTATGTTATGTTTGAAACAGTTAGTACTGATGGCTAGTTTAGATGTTTTCTTTGGCTAAAAAAATCAGCAGAAACCGTTAGAATATTTGCCTTACTCTCCAGTTGTAATTTCTTTGGACTTGACAATTGATTGTTCTTATATTAAGAATGAATTATGCGTTGGAAACCATCTTCATAAAATAAATATACAATGTAACAGTATTATACATAAAATGTAACATTTTTCGATAAAAACTGAGAAGAAATATTTAATAACAATATTTAATTACTTTGCCAAACATTACACTTTTAAATTATATTATTATCTTTTTCGATGCCAAATAAAATAAGAGACAATATGTCTTCGTTCGAAAAGTCTCGTCAAATATGTCCTTTTAAATTGTCGTTTTGCACTTTTGCCCTACTTTCGAGACATTATTGAAATTCCTCTCACCGATGAAACCCAAACCACACTCAAGGGAAAGGAATTTGCAGAATTTAGAGTTCGTATTGTTTGCTTCGTCCTCTTCATATGAGTAAAATAAACTGTATATTGTTGGCAAATAATATCCTATTTTATATCAAGGCTGTAACTGTAACAGTGTTACAGGTTAATATATAAAGCTTGTATTATAACAAATAATAGTGAGGAAATAATTATGTTCCTATAGGTAGCTGTGATATTAATATATAAAACAATGAAGAAGGAACGGTTTTTAGTGAGAACTAGAGTTTTTATTTTGACTTGTTATTCAAGATTGTGGTGGGAAACAAAAAAATGGGCCTACGGCATTTATTTTAATGTGAAAGTATTGATTGGGGTATGGTACGAATAGCTTAGAAATTAGAAACTGATACGCTGTTGTACAATATTGTATATGACTACGGTTGTAGAGTAGAAATGGAAAATATTAACGTATTATTAATGTTGAAAATCTTTTATGAACTTTTCGGTGATTAAGTTTGTGAATTCAGACTAACAATATTTGTTTCTTGTAATTTTTTTATTAGTAGTTTTGAGAGGTTTGTGAAGATTTTATCTTAGTTGCCTGATATAGAAGGATTTTAATTGAGACTGACAGATTAATTAATCTACGCAGGAGAGGGAACAGTTCTCTCCATACGTTGTAAATTTTCACAGTAGCTTGCTGGATTTGATCTGACCATCGTAGACGGCAGTTGAAATTAAGTATATGGAAGGGGAGGGCAGTTTAAGACGAGGTGACGGGTAAGATGGGGTACTAGGATTGATACGTGCTTCCAATCGATTAATTAAGTTCGTTTTTGCACTTGACCATCGGCTGCCATGATACTTGTCATTCATATGAGTGTCAATAAAGGCAGACGTTGTTTTAATTATTGACAAAAAATATTAGTTTAGTTGATATTCACACAGTTTAGTTGAGTGTCACACAAGTGATTTTTACGTGAGGTATACTAATGAAACAGGTAAGAATTTGGTTCATATCGAATTATTTATATTAATTTCTTTATTAATTTAATTTAAAATTAAATTTTGAAACTGAAGGGGCATGATTGGGTATACTATACTGCCCATAATACCTTTTTATTGTTGATTTTTGTGCCTTTTTTAGGACGATAAGAAATTACAAAAGACAGTTTTAAAAAGGAAAGTAGACAAAAAAAGTATGAAGAAGAAAAAATTGGAAAGAATTGGAAGAAGTAGAGACTGTTATAGGTTATAATAAATTAGATGGGTTATATGTTAGCTGCAAAGACGTTTTTAATGCGTTTGGCACATTAAAACATTAGAGAAGAAAGTGAACATAACAGATATCTTGAAAACATCATTAAAATAGGAAAGATGCAGATGACGTTGGGTCGACGGACACCGGTATTTTGATATGAGGAACAATGGCCGGTAGACTATTTACGCGATATGGAGAGTAGGTTTATATGGCGTCATGATCAAATATTTGAAGGGTTTGGCTTACCAGTTGCCGGTAAGAAATAATAAACCTAACCGGTTCCACTCTGATAAAGCTTAAGCTGGAAAAGATTCGGTTTTTGGCTAGACATCCTGAATTATCTAACTAAGCCACGAGGGCTGCAGGTTTTAACAGCACAGCTGTTGAGAAGTTTTTAATTTTTTCGGATAACGTTTATGACAAGCCTAATTTGACTCCCGATGTAGTTTTTAATTGTGATGAAACCGAAACGTTCATTGTGCCTAAAACTAAAAAATTAAAAATATTAATTAATAAATTAATTAATTAATTATTTTACTGATTAATTATGTGGGCTAGTTAGGAATCCCGTGAATTTCCTAATCGAAATAGAATAATAAAGTTTATATAGAATGATTGATTTTCCAAGTATGAATGCTACAGTTTTATAGAATTGGCACGAATTTCAAGGTTATATTACAGATAAGGTAGACATTTTACTTTATAGACAATTTTAGAGAACTGTTGCGCGATTGTTTATTAATAGAATGGCTATGTTGTGGTTCGTTTATTATCTGTTTGTTTGGGGCATCATTTTCACTCTGTCTTACGCAGCGAAATCTGTGTGTAGTTTTTTTATACGGTCTAGCAAATACATTAGTAGTCATTAGTTTTTAGGATTATTTATATGACTCGGTGAATGGAGGTAAGAGGAAATTAAACAGTGGTGGTTTACATAATGTGACCGTTATTTATTGAAGTAATGTACATTTGGAATATACTAGTTATAAATGAGAGGTATCGGCGCTGGGTTTACTTATTGACGAAGCCTGGGCAGTCGATGGGAGCATGTCTAAACCAAACGATGGTCGGTTACTGAATGATCCAAAGTACCCTTCACTAATCTCCCAGATAAACGTCTCGGGGTTGCCAGCCAATCGTTATCGTGTTCCAGTTGGTGCTGCTGGCACCCCGCCAGCGTTCAACATCTGGGATTTCATTACTGGGTATTTTGCAGACCTTTATTCCACAATGTAAAATTCGACATGCCTCAAGGTCGCTACAAGTTCATTACTACAGTATCCGTAATAAGTATCCGATTGTCTTTAAAACAAGGGCTGATACTACTAAAAAATAATAAACTGAGTGAATTAATTAATATATGATCGTTACCGCGTGTTTTGTTGTTGTAAGTAGGGGTATGCTTATTCATATTAATAATCATTAAAATATTTACATTTCTTCCTTCCTTCATAAAGAAGTTGTACATACAGAACATATTCTTTTATTTGTAGGTCAACTATTTGATAGTTGCAGCTCTACTGAAATAACAGCTCCTGAATGCAAACATTTTAAGAGATGAGTAACCCTAAGTTTAATACACGAGGAATCTAAATAATGAAACACTTTAATGTCCAAATGAAAACAAATGTGTTAAAATATGATTAATTAAACATTTAATAAATACTTTGAGGGGCTTCGTTTATTGAAAGAAAAATATTTTGAGTTCTAATGACTAACATTGTCCGAATAAATGTATTGGCTTAAGGCTACTTAATCACGATAGTTTCGATTTTTTTTTGGATCTATTAGAATTTAGGGATTCAGGAATCTATAACTCTCAACAAAATTATTTGAAAACTAGTTTAAAGCGCTTATCATTAGTTTATTATTTTCATCTTATTCGCCTTTAGGAAATTGACTCTTTAGATAAGTCACATAGTCAAATAGTTCTATACGAACAAATATGATTTTACATTATACCATAGTACAAATATTTGATAAAAGATATTAATTGTAATTTTTGTTTGCATTTAATTATGATTAACCCAACAGACTGACAAGTTGAGACTAACTTTATATGGTCAAAGTGAATATCTTATGCCACAGACTCCAACAAAATTGTCTCATTATATATCTTTTATATTATCTCGCGATATGGCCATGTCGATAATATAACACATTTTTTTATGACATATCACAGAATCAATAAATTTAAAACAATTTTATTTTAGATTACATATAATCTTCAATATAAAATGTTAAAAATAATAAGGTGCGCGATATACTTTTGGATTAGATACGTAAATAAAACAGAAAGACCCAACGTTTTTTTTTCAGTATAAGACATCAAAAAGACAGAACTGTAATAGATCATATTAAACAGCTAGAACCAAATGAATATGAATCAATATCTCTTGCTGATGTTGATTTAGGTTCAGGATAGTGGAGTGTTTTGCGGGCGACAGAAACCTTGGATTACGACTGAGATTGTCGTAGTTGCTTATCTACCAAGAATTGTGAATGGGTAGGAATTTGTTCAATATGCTGTCGTGTTCTAAGGTACCTAGGGAGAATCTTACACTTAGCATATTCGCGAATTTCTTTACGAATGCCCTGATCCGAGGTGAGTGTTGACTTTCATCCTAAACCATGGGGCATTGAGTAACGCGCGGACTTTTTTGGATTGGAACACTTGAAGTAGCGCAAGTTGTCTTTCAGAGACGTACATGTACCACACATGTGCTCCGAAGCGGCAGACTGGACGGACTAGCATTTTATACAGAGTCGGGGTGCCGAGTTGGAACGGTTTATATGGGATTGCCTCTGGGCTTACCAATACACTAAACCGAAAGCTCTTCACAACTCAACACTGTAGATCACTACTACTACTGCAGTAAGTTATAGGATATAGTACCTGCCAACCGAGCAGCCGTTATTGGGAATGAGGGCCTGGAACGTGTCGCACTTATGTGACAAATTCTATCCAAGAATCGTTGAAATATCTTCGTAGCAAAATATTTTCCTTACTGGAGCCTTAATTAGATATTCAATGCTTATTACTTGAATTGGTGACTATAACCATATCTGAATATTGTAACGAAATTTTTCTCCAGAGGCCACTCTTGAATTTTCTCTCTACTACTCTACGATGCCACGCCCCCTCGAAGGCCCTAGTGATGCTAAAAAATACTGTCTCTTGAAGGTTCTTATCATGAAAACTGTGGTTTACTTCACCTCTTAACCTCGCAGCTCGAGACAATGTTGGCTGAATCGACGACTGTTTTTATTTATTTGTACATAAAATACTTTATATACTATATTTTTAGTCTACTATTGATGATGCGATATATTAATATGATGTACTTGTTGGATTCATAATTCAGAATATCAAGATTTGTTAAATCTCGAAAAAAAAGTTATAATGTTAAAATACAACATTGTGTAAAATCCCAAAATTCTATCGACTATATTGATACTGTTCTCTTTTTGCTGATCTGTTTTTCTATTTTTTCTATTTTTCTATTGCCATCAAGATTATTATATAATGAATGTGTATGTAATTTGTAAATTCATCGGCCACACTAAATTAATGCAAACGATATTAAAACAATAGAGAAAATTAAATTTCCTCTGTCTGAATGTTACTATTCAAAAAAAGTGGCGTAAGATGTACCCTTTTGAAAAATGTTATTTTGCACATTCGCCCTGTTTTCGTGGCATTATTGAAATTCCGTCGACCGCTGAAACCTAAACCGAGATCAAGAGAAGGGAATTCGGAGAATTTAAGACTTATTTTGGCCGTTTCACCCTCGTCATGCTACTAGGATGAAATACATAAAACGTCGCCTAAGGGTTGCCTCGAAAAAAATGCCACCCTAAACATATCAGAGTTCACAAATAGAATAAGAAGATATATTTTTTTTTGTAAAAAATGATTTATAGGAGATCAAACATTTTTGTTTAATGAATTATTATATGTTTATAAGTTTAGTTGTCTGCAGAAATAGAAAAAACGTACTGATTCATATCCCTGTTACATTTATACTTATAGCAATACTTTAATTTTTATTAATAATTTTGTATAATTTACATCGTAATTTATGGAAATGCTGCTATCTAAAACTTATGATTACAAGACTTAATTACAAGAAAATATTAATTATATTTAGTGTATTATAAGAAATATTATATTAAAAGAATATAAAATGTAGTTTTTTAACATTGAATTCGAATAAAACATATTAATATAAATATTATAAATTTACAGTAGATAAGAGATGGATATCAGGAATGCAGAATAATATTGAAAATTAATATATAGGGTGGATATTTATTATAGTAGCATTCTTACCATTTATTATTAATTATTATACATAGTTATATGCACATATTTTCAGTTATTTATACATACATTAAAAATTAATTAATATTTCCTAATATTCAGGAAGTAAAATGATCAAAATTTGTTTGCTACTAACATATCTCTTAATGGTAAGGATTGTCATTATCAATACAATGCACACCTCCGAGAGCAGTAGTAAGTAGCAAATAAATAAGCAGAGTAGGTAATACTACATGATTTGAGAATTCACATAATTTAGTGTAAGAAATAATGTAAAATATATTTTTAAAAGGCTTTGTTGCAGCCCATTAAAGATATAATATTCTTCTTTTCTTTGTGCAAATTAATCTGAAAACATTTATTATTTGGTCTTAAGCATTTACCGTAAAATAATTTAAATTAAAATACATATTGAAAGATATTAAAATTATAGGATCAAATTTAAAGAAAAAATAATATAATAAAATATCAAAATAAATAAATAATATATAATGGTGTACTATTTTTAGTGCTGCAGAACATTAAATGTCTCCACACAGTGAAATAATCTGTTTAAATTAATTTGTCAATATTCATATGTGACAAAACTCACAGAAATTAACTTCGAAATTTAACTTAATTTATAAATAATTTCTCCTTGGAAGTAATCAACTATTATGACACGGTATTTTTAGTATATGAAACAGTTGTTGATCGAATTTCTGGAGTATAAATTAAAGTCTTCTTTCATTCGGCTTTAAATTTTGTTAATAGGCAAAACTCCAACTAAACTAAATTTTGCTAGTCTGTTCCGGAAAGATATAAGTCTAATTTTTGATGACAAAATTTCGAAGAATCAATGTATCGTTGAAAAAATTCAAGAGTTATCAACCCATAATTCCGGATTGTTGGGACGAATAGCTTGACAAAAACGACGCCTAGTGCTCAAATAATATTCTTTATTGATAGTTTGTTTTGGAGGAAGAAATTCATAATAAATAATATCACGATAATCGAGGAACATCATTTTGATTTTCAATTTATTTAGACATAATCATTCGGAACTTAATAAAATAGTTTGAGCTCACATAAAGCACATTCTTGAACACAAAGTATAGAAAATGTAGGAGGCGAATTTCAATGTTCACACTTTGCTGAGGGGTTACTGGAGCTAAGGCGTTGGCCACCGAGAAAAATATCAATATATTTAAAAATATATCGATATATGGATACATCAGAGAAAAGAAAATATTATATATATGTTTTATGATAGTTATTAAAATTATAATTTCTTAATTATCGAATACAGTACTGGCTTTGTTAGTGGAATATATTATGCTATATATATATAAATATTTATGAATGCATCTTACATTGTCATGGTTGGTTAGTTTTCAGTCTGTTCTTCTATATATATATATATATATATATATATATATATATATATATATATATATAGATGTATATTTCATTAGGAGTGATAGTTTATTCCATGAAGACATGAACATATATATATATATATATATATATATATATATATATATATATATATATATATATATATATATTTTTAGGACTATTGAAATTATCAATATTTCACGAAAAATTATTTTTATTCAATAAAAGCATTGTCAGATAATACAGAATTTTTTAATGTATTTTGAAAATGTTTTTTTTTAATGTTTTAATATTAGTATAACAGGTCAACTCATTTTTTAGTTAGACCTAAACCTCAAAATATGTCGGTATAAATTTGACAGCTGTCGGATCATTAGTTTGTGAATTAGAGCATTTTGAGCAAAGCAACTTTCGTTATTGTGAAATAAATGGATAAAAAGGAAATTCGGGTGTTGATAAAATATTGCTTTTTGAAAGGAAAGAATACAGTTGAAGCAAAAACTTGCCGTTAGGTTGATGCAAGCATGCGTTGATTTGCAACAGAGTTGATGCCGAGTTTCTAGACACTGTCCCAAGAAAACCAACCAAACCAATGCTAAGCTTAGACGTGGTGAAATTAGCACCAAAGACGATGAACGCAGTGGACGACCAAAAGAGGTTGTTAAAAAATGTGTTTTACTATGGTAGGCCGGGGACTTTTCAATTGACCTGTTAGACATATCTTTTAAACCATATATTTTTAAACCATTTTTTAAATTTTAAATTATTGTAAGCTTGACGTGACGTCTGGTGCTAACCAGCACTAAACTTGGTTGACCTTATATCGCCTTTTAAAATCTCTATGTTTGAAGTTATTCAAATTCAGGATTTCCTTTTTTTATTTTCAGCTTCTTTGTCTTATACACCTTAATAACGACCTTGATGACTTGTGTTTGTCAAGATGCTGTTTATCAAGACTACCAAAATGTCTTTTAAAAATAGTTGAATTAATTCAGAGAACAACTAGTTAGCACAGCGATGTCAATGAGATTTTTAATTATAATTCGGCGAACTTTAAGCATCAAATCTTTTATTTGCTTGACTCTTATTGATAGATTTTGAAGGACAACTGGGGCGCCATTCGTTTAATTTCTCATTAAAAAAGTAACATTAAGAATCCAAAATTGCATTATTGTTATGTTCAGACATCATTAAGACAAATGGTAATTGAGGTACTATTAATTTAAAGAAAAAAATATTCAATTTGCAAGTATTTAAAAGTCTTACCATATCTTGAGCACAGTAGAAATGAATTTTTATTTAGCGAGACAAATAATTTTGAAAAATCCATTGAAAGTAATTATTTTACTGTTAATGGTTTTTAGCCTACTAATTTACTAATGTTTGGTTAATTAAACCATAAAACTATTTCACGTTGGAATGATATAATTTATACATAAATATTTAACTATAATTAGCCAAATCAGCGTATATAGATTTTAATTAAGTTGGCAATTATAGCTTTTAGGTTATTATTGTTATTAAATGGTTGCAATTTAAATATGTTTAATTCACATTCTGATTGCAGAAATAATTTAACTATTAATTATAATATTAATATATATTTGCTACTTTTTTAATAACAGATTAATTTGACCAAGTTTAAAAGTTAGGTTTAATTGAAAATATTCCATATATTACTTAATTTATCTCTTTGATAATTTACTTAAATTATTGTTTATTTAACCTGATAAATATTCAGTTGTACTGTTGTAGAACTGCGGTTATTTTTAAAACTGTGCTGCAGTGTGTTTTAAAAATATTTTGTGCACTTAAGCTTTGGCTTCATTATATTAAGGCAAGTGAAAAGAGCAATTCTGAAAGTGTTAGTAGTAAAAGCAATTTACTTATGCTATTTTTTCAGTTTGTGCATAATATAAGTGATGTTGGAAGCTCTTTTATTTCATTTTTGGTACCCCATAGTGCAATCGAATTGAAATTAAACTTACCTATTTTTTTTCTTTTTTTATATCCTGAAAATTAGATGAATTTAATAGTGACTGTTGGTTTTATGTAACACTTAAAATCACTTAAAATTATAATGATTTGGTAATCAAAAAGCATTTAAATGTATTTGTATTTAACAATAGATTTTTCATGTTATATGCTAAGTAACTTTATTTATTAGGAATATTATACATAGTATTAAATATAACTATATTATTATTTTGAAAAAATGTATTTTATAAATTCTTCATTTTATCAATTTGATATTGAATTTATAAACATTCATTCTCTGTGGTTGGTAATATTTAAAATTGGAAGAATTGAGTTGATATTTTATGTAGAAAAATGTTAAAATCATCAACTTTAATAGTTGTTTACGTTGATACTTAGCATTTAGAGTATCGAAATTGTGTTTGAAAAATATACACGCACCAAATATTTGTTAATATTTCAAAAAAACACTAAAAATTCATTCAATGTCTCAGTACTGTATATTTAGATATTATTTAAATTAATAACATTTTTTCAAAGGGAATTCTAAAGTTATAATATAGTTTTTATCAAGATATCCATTAACTTAATCATACTGAATTAATTTCTTGTTTTGTGTTATTTACAAATTCCCATCCCGAATATAATTGAATATTTACAGCTGATATTTGGTTAGGAAATACAAGATAGATCCTAGATTGTAATACAACTTTGCATAATGACTTTGACTCATTTTTGAATCATCAGGAATATTTAATCAATTTAACTTAAAGTTTTCTCAATAACTAAATGCTAATATCTATTTCCGGTTCCAACTTGTATATTGTCTAGTATAAGAATAGTGATTAAAATGATTCAATACGTACTGCCTCCGTATCGAACAATGGCTGCCCTTTTTCTTAAGAACTTAAATTCCATGCGATAATCAAAATTGTATCCATTCTCCACTTTAGACAATTTGTATAGGTTGACGTGGATTGTAATTGATTTGGTTTCACTGTAATACATAACGGGTCCCCATGAAGTACCGCACCATGACCCACCAACCTAGAAAATAACAGAAATATTGTGGTTTAGTTTATATTAAAGAAGTCTTAATTTAACTAATTTCTTGAAACTGAAATATTAATTTTGAGTGAATCAATCCTAAAAAGCGTTAATATGTTTAAAATCTTCAATTTTCTTCACGCATACACACATATACACATATTATTCGATAAGTTTTGTCGTTCGATAACAAAAATAAGATTTTGTGTTTTGAAATTAGTTACATTGGATTCTCTACTTGAAGTAAGAATCTGTAACACTTTTAAGATATACCTTAAGGAAGATAAATATGGTGACTAGACTAGATGCTACAACCATTGGTGTTTTAATTAATTCATTTTGTTGAGACTGATTAAGTTTGTTCTTACAAATTCTTAAATACTTTGATTTAATATTTTTAAATATTAAAAGTTATTCTACTAGTTTGGCCGTAACATGTAAATAAAGTTATTGTTGCCTCACGAAATGATGATAACTATAAAATAGTTCAAATGTTATTTAACAGGATGAATTTGAATATTTTAACTCCATAATTAAGGAATATGCGTAGTAGAAATAATTTCCTCGGAGTTAAAATTTTATTCAAAACATGGTACTTCTAGTTGAAGGTGAATTGATTCTATATACTTTTAACATAGTAATATGTTATATACAGTTCAATAGAAGTTGAAGTAGTTCAAGTTCTGCAAATATCTGTAAGATCTGTTAAAATCCTTATGCTTTTGGTATGCTGAATCTGGAAATGACTCCTTTTTGTTATAGAACGACCCATAAAATAGACAAGAATATACTTGAAAAATGTTATTTTATTTGCAAACCATTAATAATACATATTTTTCATATAATATACGTTCATCACCACACTCTAAAATCTCTTTTTTGCCCAATGAGGCTCCTCTTTAATAAAATTTGATATCAATGAAACTCTCCATTTCTCCTTGGTATCTTTTCCTCATGTCTTTATTGTCCCGGTAAAGTCATTCAACTTGCTCTTCTTTCACATCTCTCAAAATTTCTCAAACTCATGACTCAAACCGTTTTGACTATTTCTTCATAGTTATGATCTTAAGGATTGCCTAAAAATGTCTCTATGGACCTTTTAAAAGCAATCTACGTTTCTTTTCGAGGGTTTGTCATGATAGTGACAAATTGACTTTCTTTCATTTTTGCTTTTGAAAGGACTGGAAACTTTGAAACTACGTACTAAACAGTCTCCAGTTTGGAAATTGGTTTAACAAATTGATTCACCAATCCAAACTTTAAGTACAGTGGTAGTAAAATAAGTTTATGTGGAGGTACCATTATTTCTTGGAGGACGTTCTTTTCACCAACTTTAAGCTCCCTTGACCAACTCTTTCTGAAATTTGGAAAACCTAGCTCGTTATCCCAGCAACAAACATAAAATTAAAAATTCGCCAGAGTACAGAATGACCTACAGGAATGAATATATGAAAACATTTCATTGTGCTGTATCTCTTTGGATCTCAAATGCATTTAAAAAAATCCTAAAGTCCCGAAATTTTTTCCATATAATTTTCATATCAGCATACCAAAATACATAGAAATCAATTGAATAAACTAAGGAGCTATTTTGTTTCAGATCTGTGTAATGCTTTACGAATGTACTGAAAAAGTTGACTGATGAAAGATGTCTGTTGTCGGAAGAGTGAACTTCATGAACCAAGGGACTTAGAGGATTGCGTTGAGAAAAAATCATTAAGATTATTTTATCCTATGTCCTATCCTATTTTGCTTTATTCCCAAATATTATTCATATATATTTACGAACAAGAAATAATTTATACCTTTAAATGAATAAAATCCGAAACTTTCAAGTAAAATTATTCATTAAGAAATAATTAATTAAATTAGCGGACTCTATTTACCTGGGGTCGGTTGGATTCTGTAATTTGTAAGGCACCGTCAGGGCAGCCATCCGTGGTGAAGGAAACGAAACGGCCTAACGTGAAGCTGTCAAAAGTAACCTGTAAAAAATAGACATCATTTTAATTATACCTATTACTTTTGAGTCTACATTAACACATGCTGTAGAAATTTTTTTCTAATTAAGATATATGTTGAGTTCATTTTTATATATAGATTATGCTACTAATAAACACAGAAAATATTTTTGTCATTTTAAATATTGTCACATGTTCAATGGCTAATGTAAATAATACATAGAAATTGTAAATTATTTAATTTGTAATATACATTAATTGAATTTCGCATATAATAATATTGTGATTTTTTTGAATGTTAAGAGAATAAGATTACATATTAAGAATAATAGTGATCAGCGCTACATTAATGGACAGAGAAACATTATTCCGTAATTCTAACTCTTCTACTCAATTTTTGATTACAATGAAAATAATCACAAGGTATTTTTTTAGTATAATGACAGTCATATAATACGAGAATTAATTTGAAAATGGTGAAATTTACTGAAGGATCTACATATTTGCGTAAAACCAATATAAATAAATAAATAAACCACAGAAGACACTGCTTTTTATACTATCAAGAAATGGACAAGAAATGGTGATTACGTCAATATGAAGCAGAATAACCTAAAAAGAGAAATTATCAAGTGGAAACTATCAACTTTAAAAAGATAATTTTCTACTATATATCTGGTGGAACTGGGAATGTATTTTCACACCTTTACTGGAGGTGACAAAAGTTCCAATAGAATAGACAGAGAAAAATGTTGTCTTTACCTCCTCAAATATCCAATTCAGATTCTTGAAAGTAAACATTAGGAGCAATTTAAATTGTTTAAATAGTGATCAACTGGACAAATCCAATCAACAACTCAACTTATATATAGAGGAATGCCTTTAGTAAATATATTATGACTTAATTCTACATTTAATCATAATAGAATGGAAGAGAGAATTATTATTCCAGACCATCAACTTGGCTTCCATAATAAACACGGAACAATAGAACATATATATAAATTAGTCAACCAAATTAACAAAAATTTAAACAATTAAAAATATTGCTTCGCTGCATTTCTCGATATTTTTCAGGCCTTCGACAAGGTGTGGTACACTGGACTGCATGTTAAATTGAAAAATCTCTTGCCCCATACGCAATTTCATTTGCTGAAATCGTATCTCACAGGCAGACATTTTATTGTCAAACAGGGTGACGAATATACTGACCTACACCCAATATATTCGGGTGTTCTGCAGGGCAGTGTTCTTGGCCCATTGTTATATCTATTGTATACAGCTACCGAACATGCCGACATATGCTGATGATACAGCGGTTTTATCATAACACGAGGATCCAATGTCAGCCACAAGAAACCTCCAACTTCATCATAACAATGTCGAATTGTGGTTAAAAACGTGGCGTATCAAAGCAAATGAGACAAAATCTACCCATGTGACATTCACCCTTTGCAGATGAACATTTCTTTCAGTAAAGTTGAATAATCGTGAACTTCCGCAAGCAGACAACGTTAAATATCTGGTTAAATATTTCTATCGACGTTTGACATGGAAAACATTTAGTTACAAAACGCAAATAGCTTGGGCTTAAATTAAACCAAATGTATAACAAGGTTTTGCTCTATACGTCAATACTTAAGTCCTCTTGGACCTATGGTATTTAACTGTGGGGTGCTACTAGCAAATCTAACATAGATATCCTCCAGAGATTCCAGAATAAAGTGTTGCGAGTCATCGTCGATGCCCCATATTACGTTTCCAACAAACTGATTCAGCGCGATATCCCCATAGAACCCATAACGAGTGTGACTCGGTGTGTTAGTTCGAAGTACTCTGAAAGACTATTAGTGATGACAGTGAAGTGCGTAGGCCCAAACGAAAACTGCCATACGAACTGATTAATAGACATATAGAGTCAGATTTAATAATCTCTAGAATAAGCCAGAATAGTTTTTAAAATAAGTTAGGATAGACTTTAAAATAAATTAGAATAGTATGTAGAATAAAATTTAGATTATAAGCTGTACAGCAGTATGTCAGGATAGTTATATTACCTGAAATCATATAATAAAACTTATTACCCACGGGCAGATTCTTGACATTCTAGGATATTAATAAAATAATTACACTTAATTGATGTATTTTGATAGAAAATAGAAGACCTCTGAAACATTTTAAACAATAATGTTAAAAATATAATACTTGGTAAATAACTATATTATTAGCGTGTATTTTGATCACTGATATCTTTTGGTAAAAGTGTGGTAGAAAATGTCCAGATATAATAAAATTTTTCAATCAGCATTATTGAGTTAATTAGTGAATATAGGCGTTTTTGATGCTGCTCTATCATATCCCAATTATCGCTTTTGGTTATAATGATATAAAGTGTATTAAATTCAAAAGAACGCACTGGACGACCAAACAAATTCGAAGACAATGGACCCGAAGTCCCATTAGACGAAAATATAGCCCAAATCCTCAAAGAACTAAACCATTGATGAACTGTTTCCAAGTGCTTGCATGCGGTGATATAGGTCTATAATGAAGGAAGATCGCTTACACACGAACTGATTAGAAATCTTTCGATTCGATAGAAATGTTTGAATATCGAGGTTTCATTATTTGCTAGGAAAAAGAAGGTTGTATTGTGAATGGAGATGGATCACTATCTCCTATAACAAACCCAAATGGGATAGTCCAGGAGAACCATTCACGTTGACACCGAAGCGGAATATTCATCGCCATAAAGTCCTGGTGTGCCATGGTGGTATCAGCAAGATGTAGTGTATAAGGAGCTGTTAAAATCTGTCTACCTACGTCATTTCAGCAATCTCGATGATGTATTGTCCCAAAAAAAGCAAAGTAATTCTCTTGCACACTATACAGAAACATATAATTTTATCACAGCATAAAAGCAATACTTTTCGTGTGTGAGCACGAGGCTAATTATTCCTTTTTTTTATTTACTTTATGAAAAGGTTAAATCCATTTATAATGTATCATTTATGCTAATATTAATACCAATTTATTTTGGTACTTCCGATTAATTTTATTGAATATCATTTAAGAATCTGCTAAAAAATATTACCAATTTATCATTCTGATAAATTTTACTGTTCAAAACAGCCTGCGCTCATTTTATCTGAGATTTGAACAAGTTTTATTATATATCCAAACGTTAAGACAGCCCAACTGGCTCAATTTCTAAAAACTTAATGGACAATCGATTTGTCACTATGATAAATTGGTTTGTTGTATTCCATATAATAGGCTAGAGCCGCCCATCTCAAACGTTTTCTAAGAATATAAACTGATTGTATTTTGTCTGTTTGTATAACATATTAATACAATCTATTTAATATTGATATAACAAGCAAATGTATTTTATAACCATAAACAATCATTTAAAGATTTAAAGGGAATAACGAGGCCAATAATATACATTATAAAATATTCGGCCTAATCTAACATAGTAAACTCTAGGGACGACATGTAGTGCCAATAAACGTCATTATTCAGTTAAATAAATATAAAACCGCCACGACATCTCTGGAATTTTTGTGGCAAGGCTGGCGAGGCTTCTTATACATCAAACCAATTTCATTTTTAATGACATTGCCCTAAAGATAAGAACAATTTCCGCAAGTTGAATGTTTAAGAAAGAGTACACCACTTGAATAAAAAAATATTCAGGCCGTTTTTTTCGTAGCATAATTTGAAATATGAAACAAAATTTGTGATATTTATCGTAGTCCTTTTTTTATTAATAATATTTTATTCTTTTTAATTATTAATGTTGTGCAAAAGTTTGGAAATGTAGAATTTTTAGTTAAACATTTTTTATTTCAGCAATTTCTAGTTTTAGTTTGAACATTTTTTTTAATAGGTGAAAATATTGTGGCAGCCAACCAAAGATTATGGGTAAGTATTATGGAGATTCTTCACCAGATAAGTCAATAACGCTACGTAATAGTCGCTGTTGGTGGTCCTTCCTTTTTCAAGGTAGCCAATGAAAATTGTTCCATGCGCATCCCAAAATATAGACGCCGTAACCTTGCCAGCCGACTGTTGCGTTTTCCCACGCCTTGGAGCGGGTTCTTCGTGTGCAGTTCACTCGAATGACTGTCGATTAGACTTCGGAGTGAAATGATGGAGCCATATTTCATCCATTTATCACATATCGACGCAAAAACTCGAGTTTATTATGCTTGATCATCTTCAAACACTGCTCCGAATCATCAACTCGTCGTTCTTTTTGGTCAAAAATGAGCTCGCGCGGCACCCACTTTGCACAGAGCTTTCTCAGTACCCAAATATTCGTGAATGATATGTAGTTATTCACTTGAATAGAGATTCCGAAAATTACAATGATTGAATGAAGCTTTCTGGATTAGCTCGATTCACCCTTGATGCTGCAGACAAAAAGGAGGCGAACAGAGCATGTAAGAGGGTAAGGGCGGCCGTCTCGACTTGGCGAGCAATGAAATGGAACTCATTTCTCGCGGACCAAAGTCTGGATGGCCCCCCTTCCTTCTGGCGTGTCTCCAAATGCCTCGTGGGGAAGACGCACAATGTCATACCTCCCCTGAAGTCAGCGGTTACAGGAAATTTCGCAGTCACTGACCAAGAAAAAGTCGAGCTCCTTACAGAGACCTACGAAGCTCAAATGAAATTCCTCCCACCCGCACAGAACACTAAAGCTAAAGACATTGACACTGTCATCAACGAATCCAACTCCGTCAAAAGACCAGCAACCCCCGCCTTTCTTCTCAACCATTTTGTGTCTCCAAAGTCTCTGATCTATGATCAGCAAACTTCAAACCAAAAAATCTCCAGGTTTCGATTGAATATCTATTACCCAGTTAAAAAAGCTCCCGCATAAGAAGCTCGCAGAACTGGCAAACATCATTAACTCCATCATGAGACTGCAACACTTCCCAGCGTCTTGGAAAAACGCACATATAGCGGTTATACCCAAGAAAGGAGCAAAATCATCTCCATCTGATTACAGGCCTATTAGCCTTCTCAGCGCCATTTCGAAGCTTGCCGAGAGGGCAATACTCTACGCTCTCAACTCTTTCACAAAGGAAAACAACATCATTCCAGATGAACAATTCGGCTTTCGCGCTCACCACTCATCCGTCCATCAAGCTTCCCGTCTGGCTGCACACATCCATCATGCTCTTGACCAACGTAAAAAGCTTGGAGCAGTTCTTCTGGACCTAACCAAAGCCTTCGACAAGGTCTGGCACGACGGATTGTTCGCAAAGTACGTCCGGTTAGGCCTCCCAGAAGACCTAACCGCTCCCATCAAGTCCTATCTCTCGGACAGATCTTTCCAGGTCAAGATCAGGGCATCACTTTCTAGTCGTAAACAAATCGATGCTGGCGTACCTCAAGGTTCCCCGCTGGCCCCAGCCTTATTTAACCTCTTTATTTCAGATATGCCGAGAAAAGAGCATATTGACGTCGCCTTTTACGCTGACGACACTGCTTTCTTCACGGCCGCCAGGTTCGAAGTTACAATTCATGAACGTTTACAGAAGCAGCTCGATCATGCGGTCAAGTGGTTCAAATTCTGGAGGTTGCAAATCAACCCTCTGAAAACCCAGGCCATCATTTTGCACAAGAAGCGTTACTAGGTCTTCACTTCGACCGGCGGTTCGGTTGGCATTCCCAAATCCAGAAAGCAATCCAAAAAGTTCGGGGATAGCAAACCTGCTATCTTCTCTGATATGCCCTTCTAGCAGACTTCCCATCTCCATCAAATGCTTATTTTACAAGATGTTAATTCGGTCCGTACTCCTCTACGAATCTAATGTCTACTTCAAGTTTGTTACACCCAACCAGGTCAAACGGCTTCAAGTTTTCCAAAACAAGCTCCTCAGGAGAATATTAAACGCTCCATAGTTTGTCAGAAATAATCAAATTCATAGGGAAACTGACACTCCAGAAATCAAGCACTTCATATCTCAATCATTCCACAAACAACAACTCAGCTCAAGTTCTTCTGAAAACGCGCTTGTTCGCGAGCTGGTCGACATGCTGGGAGCTTAGCACCGCGTCACCGCTAAGCTCTCCCCCTTTTCCAGGCTGAAACGACCTCATCCGTCGCTACAGTCATATCTTTTGCCCCCATACAACAATACCCAGTTGTGTGTTAACTCAGGTTCGCGAATCAATAGAATCGCCGGCCCCTCGTGCCCAATAACGGCTGCCCGATCAGCGGGTGCCATATCCCCAAATTTAATGCAGTAGCAGTAGTGATCAACAGGGGTCAACTGTGAGGCGGTTTCGGTTTAGTGTATTGGTAAGCCCAGAGGCAGTCCCACATAACCCGGTCCAACTTGTCACTCCAGGGCAAGTCTCCGCGACCAGGTATGCGTCATGCATTCCACCGCCTGGTTTTTAGGCCAGAACAAAAGAAAAGCTTTCTGGATGTGGGATTATGATTCAATGCTGTCAATTACCAAGTCAAGGTGATGAAACAATTAAAGGCGAGTATATAATTAATATAGAATAACTCTAGAAAATCGTATTGTAGAATGGTAAATGTGTGCAATTGTTCAGAACATGCATGAACATTTGGTAAAAATATATGAGGAGGGAAATAATACTAACTGTTCTGCAAATTTGGAAAATGCATTAGGGAGACTGTAGTGATTTAATCTATTTGTATCTAGAAAGATGTATACAGGTAGTAACAGACCAAACTAAGGATAAATAATAATATAATAAATAATAAAATATAATAAATATTAATATATAAAAAAAATAAAAGAAAATACTGCACTGAAGTAAACAATAACTGAAATTAAAAGGTAAATATGCCCTCTAATGAAAGTAAAACACATTAGTAAAATAAAACCCTTCTAATATAATAGTAAAATAAAATCGTTAATTGTCGATTAAACATCCAGTGGTTACTACATAAAAAATCCGCCTAAGACTCATTGTTAGTGTCCAAACATTTTTCTTCCATCATTTTATCTAGATTATAATTTTGTTATATGTTAAAGCTAAAATGAAATAAAAGTCATAGAGCACTTCACTGTTTTATTGAATGGACTATAGAAGAATTGGTTACATGTTCCGACGCTTCAGGCAGAATTCTATCTATTTTTAGACAATTTCTTTAGATTAATCTTCAAAAAGAAGAGAGAAATGTACTTATATACTTATATATTATCCTCTTCTACAGTTCAATAAGGACCATTTGATAATCAAAGGTTTTTTCTTAATTACAAATTTACAAATTAGATCCCATCAGACTAACAGTAAAGCGCACCTCTGTCTGGTATGTATTGAATTAATAAAAGATATGCATTTCATTCATATTTTAAAAAACCCTTTGCTCCCTTAAATGAATTCAAATTTAAATCCGTCATTTTATTTTTAGGCAACCAACAGTATTTTTCGATTTACTTTCGAAAGCCTCCCCGAATCCGCTTATCAAATCCGTACCAGCTTATGGACAAAAAAAAAATTCGATTGTACCCCGTCAAATTTATATAAGCGGATACAGTGCCAGACGAAGTCGCAATACATTTATTTATTATTTAAATTTGAAATATTCAAATTATTTTTTAGTAAAATATCGTATTAATTAAATATATTTATTAAGCATTTATATATTTGAATATTTCATATTTACAATTAAATATAAATAATTGGACTTAAACAAATTAATATGTTATTGTTAGAATTATATTCTGATGGATGCTTCTAACATTTTTTATAATAACTATTATTCAGTTCCATCACACATGTGAAGCGGTACAGTACACCATGTTCAAAAATATTATCATTGATAAAATAACAATTGCATAAAAAATTGGTTTGCCCTAAAATTTATTCTGTGATAATTCTATTCATTATGCTCAAAATTATTTTTTTAATTATTATTTTTAGTGGTTTTACAATCTGCCCAGTGGGCAATAAGCCTTTCTAATTATTATAATATATAATATACACAAGATATGTAGAAAATCATTTCAATAAGTGATCTCCCCTGTAAAATATCTTCTTTTTCTTCTTCTTCCTCTATATATTAATCGGTTTAGCTGAAATTTTGTCTCCCCTTTTGAGGAAAATGGGAGGTGTTAAATTTGGTAAGCGTGCCAAAGCTTATACGGAGGAAGAATATTTAGGCCTAAAATGTTTATGTTATATGCTCTATAAGTGGTAAATTACAATAAAATTAAATACCCCCAAATCAAGCAACCAGGAACAGCTGTCAGATCGGTGATAACAAATACAAACAAAAATTTCAGGTTTCACTTTTATTGGACTTAGCTAAGCTCGACAGAGCAATTTTAAATTGAATGACATTTTGCAAGTCCTTACATTTTGCGTTTGAAACAAAATATAATTTTAGTCATTTTAATGTCATTATTCATTGTTCCCGTATCTTTTTGAACTATTAAAGAGTTATGGAGAGGTTTAAAATTGAAAAAGCCATTGAGAAAATTATGATGATATAAAGTTTTACTTTATTTCCAAGAACAACAAATTAATGTGTCCGTTTTATTGGAAGATATATTCAGCTCTGAAAGAAGAGCCCGACTTATGCCGAAGTTTCATCCTAAGCAGTAGATTACCGACAGCTATAGAAGACAAATTAAAGTTGAGCTGTCTGTAATAGTGAGATTCCAGAATATTACATAAAATGATAGAAATAAATATATTTTTGGATTGGGAAAATATGACAATGAATATGACAAAATTGAAATATTGTTTTAAGTATTGAATAGAGGAATAAATAAGTAAAGTAAGAACGATTTAAATGTATTTAAAAATGTATGTAAAGAAATATTCTTTTATGAAAGAGATAAACATTATGTTAATATATAAATGAAGTATTGAAAATATGTAGATAGATTGAAACTAACAACATAATTTGTCTAGATGGAACACATGGGAGAAATAGAGAAAATTTTGAATTATTAGCAATAATTTAGTAAGTATTTTAAACCGTTGATAAATATTAAGATGTTTACTGATTAATGCAATAAAATATCTAACTAACTAACGTGACAATTTTTAAATTATTTTAGTGATTTACTTAATAGACTACAACTTTGAGAGTTAATTACTTCATTTAATGATATTAATGATTAATTGTGTTTGTTATTGTTTTAATTAGTATACTAATATCTATTAATTCATTTAATATTCCATGTTTATTATATAAAAGTAAATAAAAAACTAAATTGCTCTAAATTTGTTAGAGTTCTGGAAATTATCTTAGCCATGATATTTGTTATAATGCTTATTGATGTAGCGATTTTAACTTATTAATATTTTTTTAATTATTAAAACTTACTATAAACCAGATTTAATTAAATGCCATTTAAAAAATGAGTGTCAGTTAAGATATTTGATAATTTGCATATATTTCAATATACAGGCATACAGATTACAGGCTGTAATTAATATTGTATATCAAATATATGTATAATATTATATTTAAAATATTGTCAAGTTTTAGTAATATCAACATAGTATTAACTTATTCTTTTTAATTTATTATGATTAACTTAATGAACTCTGGTCTAAATCACTATTTATCTTAATTAGTCATGTTCTAAATGTTATTAAGTCTATATATATATATATATATATATATATATATATATATATATATATATACTATATTTTTAAAGTACTTAACACAAACATTTCGAATTACATTCGTTATGGGTTCTAGAGGGATATCGCGTTATATCATTTTATATAAGACGTGAGAAGATAGATACTGAACATCGACAATGGCACGCTACACTTTATTGTGGAATCATTTTATGATGGGTATAGTATACTTACTAGCATTATCCCATAGTTGGATTCCATATAACCAAATAGATTGAAGTATTAATTCCTATATCAATGCTTTGTTTTCTAATGTTAACTTAGATTTGCACCCGATATGCCAATACTTTTGATATAGTTTAAGTCCAGGTTGTTTTCGTTTCGCAAATAAGTTCGGTGTTTCTTTCATGTTAGACTTCGATCCAGCTGCATAACAAAATATTTAATAACCTCGGCGTGGGGAAGTTGATAATTATTGATATTCACTGGCGGGCATGTTGTTCTATACAGAGGGAATGATATGGGTATATTTTCTTTCATTTACATTAATACGCCTTGTCTTCGACCGCAATTGTATTTTATTAAGGTGTGCTTGGATGTGTAATTTTTTTGCTGCTGTAATTGAATCTTAGTGGGATTCTAGGATGGCTAAGTCTTTTACGTATGTTGCCATAGTAGTGTTTTCTATGAGCGGTGTGTACTGTGTGTTTCTGTGTACTCATAATTAAACATATAAACACCCATAGTCCTTAAAATGTTTGTTTTTTTGTGCAAATTATGTAATAGTTCTGGTATTTCCGAAAATACCGCGAAAAATAAAGAGGTGTTGTCACACAACGTTTACAGATGTAACTTGAGTGATAAACTACAATTAACTGTTTTGTAGAAAATCCAAAACAATTAAGAGATCATCCAGAAAGTGTCAATACGATGCTTATAAATTTTATTATATATGTGGTATATTCATTAAAATTCCTGAAGCTATTTTCAACAGCTCTGAAATAAAATAAAATACTTATAATATATTTTATTTTTATTTATTTTAATGTGATATCGAGGTAAATTAAGTGAAAGCCAAAAACCTCGTGGATTTTTTGCGTAATAAACACTGCTAAAAGACGCAAAGACAAAAATGCGAAACTAATCGAATCTCCGACCTGGTTTAATTTTCTGCTCAAATCTTGGGCTATGTGAGATTTGTAATTGTGTTTGAACCTCCAATATCTGAGCATTTAAAGTATCTGAGCTTTTAAAAATATATATGCTGTATACTGATTTGAAAACATGACACCGCACTTAGAAGATCAAGGAGAACGTTTCTATTAAGATATGCAAAAAAGTTGGTGTCTAATGTAGGTCGAAATGTCTAGTTTGTCGTTAATTTAGCTTTTTTAAGTTTACGTTGAAAATATGTATTATATTATTCAGTCATCAACCCATACTTGTTTATTTTCTTTCATTGTTTTCATTATTTTCAACATTGATACTTTCAAGTATCATATTCATAAAATTATACCATTTGAATGAAAATTATCATTCAAATACGATTTGGTGAAATTTTACAAATATTTGTAAAAATTAGTATTTAAATATTATAAGGGTCATTTCGAGAATGCGTGCTTATATAAAAGTTTCATGAAATTTTCATTTCCATGAATTAAGTTTAATTTATAATTCGAAAATCAATATGACTGTATTTCGTTAACGACGATAAAATGAACAACTGTTTACCCCATTATTTCAGACAAACGGGGTGTAGAGGAATTTAATGGCCTTTTAGCGAAATCTGGTTATTTTTTTTCACAATGTAGAACATTTAGATTATATAACAATAATCTGTAACGCGTCAAAAATAAACAAAAACCCTTTATAGGCTTTATAAAACCCTTAAAATGCGAAATTACTGTTCAATGAAACACAGGCGTTCTGTGATCGATGTCGCAGAAAATCTTTTTAGATTGTATCACAGGTGCATCTTTCGAAACATGTTAAGTTGTAATTGTTGCTATTATTAAATTTGAAGAGGAAACCTTATTTAGAAAATATCTCGAGACATCTTTGAAACAAGGAATTGATAACCATATTGAAAAAAGAATTAACTTGTTATTAGTTCTTGTTATTAGAACACGAGATCAAAAGATTTGGTTCTTTCGAGTCAGCATTCTGCTTTATGCTATTGAAGAGTTGCAATATGTCGATATTAATATGAGAATGGAGTCTATCCTCATGTCTCCTTGCTATTTAATTGATTTCCTGAGTAGTAGTTGGTATCCGGAGGTCCTAGTGTAAGTAGTAATTCAAATACTATATGCATAATACCTTATGCTATCATACCTACATGCTTCTTAGCAATCAATTCTAATGTTTTTTCCCTTTTCCCTTCCACCAAAGTTTTTCAACAAGAGCCATTCCGAGGTAACTAGTTACCGAACTTATTAAAGTAATACCTATCGAATGAAAATTGAAAAAGCGAAGAATCAATATCAACAATTTTTGAGAAACTTAACCAATCACTTAAATTTGATGGATTTGATATTTCTGTACATAATATAATAATTTTTCACTTGGTATTATTGAGTAATTCGGAGTATACAGGCGTTGCTCATGGGACGATGACAATTAGGTTTGCTGTGATTATCCTAAATTCAAAAAGCCATCTTAGTTCATGAGACCTATCCACATAGACAATCAAGCGGAATATTTATGGCTTTACATCGAGCTGCTAAAATTGATCGCAACTATTACTGCATAGTCTATCGGCCTCAGTTGAACAAATTAAATTACAAAATCATCCACATGTGTCATGCAAAAGATAAAGGTTGCAACATCTGTGAAGTATACATACTTTTATAATGCTGCATTGCTGCACAATGCTAAATATGACGAAAATTATCTATAACATCACAACAATCTCAAAGCACAACATCTTTTTGTCGAATAAAGGCGATAGGCTACCTTTATATCTAGAATGCATAATAACAAGTATTACTGGAGTTATGGGTATGTATTACTGGACTATTTAGAAGCCACATACTAAGAAAATCTTATTTTTTTCTAACCTTATATACTGAGTGAATGTTAAAAACTACTTCCCACCCTATCCACCAGATTCGTAGTGCGTTGCTCGTATAAAATTTAAATTTATACCATAAGTTTCTTTTCCAATATAAAAACTTTCTTTATGTAAACCATAACCGATATATTGCAATTAATATAATTTATAATAGAACAAATAGTCTTCTCTATAAATTAGATTTAATTAATTAAATTAATACTTCTGGATGGTAGTTTCAACTAAAACACTATTTCTAAGACGTAGAATTTAAATATAGCATAGTTATTGACAATGATTTTGAAAATAACACTCACTTTATAATAAAGATGCCTCAAAATCAATCTCAGTTCTCATTATTAGGGCAGCAGGGAGAATATTATCATCATCAAACAAACAATTGTCATAATTCTGATAAAATATTAACTATGTATCTATTTCATACTAAATTAAAAATGTGTTTTTCTATATTTAAATGTAATAAATATTACAAAACACCTGTTCAGTTCGCTTTGTTAATCACCATTAAAAAGAAATATAGTCCGCAGTCGATACAACAAAAAACGCTTTATCTGTTGTGTTGACCTAATACAATTTTGGTCCTGATTAAATGGTTTCCATTTTCTGTGAAACAACACTTTTTATGGCCGACCCGGGCAAATTATAAAGTGAGGAGGTTAAGCGACCCCACTCATGTTAAAAAACTGTTTACATAAAAAACAGCCAACAGTTTTTATCGAGTATAATAGACCGGATATTGTTTTATAGCTTGATACATTTTTATACAACACTATCTAATACGTATTTATAGTTTCTTTTAGAAATACTTTCAGTTGATCATGTTTTTATAAGAATTGTGAATTAATTTTAAATGTTAGGCACACATTCAGTAAAAGCATTAATGGCTTTATATTATCTTGATGCAGGCCTTTTTAGGAGCTTCTCGCCAAGCCTTCCATTCGAGAAGTCCAGAGATGTATATAAGGAATTCGCTCATTCTGCCAACGGTGTACTAATAGTCGCTGCAGATGTCATACCGCAACAGTCACCAAGCCAGGATAGACAAAGGCATTCGAAAGTCTTTGGTATAACATCCGATATTCATTTTTTATGCAGCAACGTCCAGATGAGCGACCACACCATACCATCAGGTTTTATTTCTAACCTTAGTTTTTAACAAACATCCTCGGTAACTTCGATTTTCCATAAATATTAATCGGATATCCAGTGCTCTGTTTTCTATCAAACCGGTGGACACACGGAAAATGGAAGAGCTACTATAAAGAAAAGATCTGAACAACGGTTTTAACTTTTAATGGTCGATTTAGTTTAAAATTAATAACACTACACTGTGTCGATTTTTTCAGTAGAAATTACCATTTTTTATGATAGTTATTAAAATTACAATTTCTTAATTATCGAATACAGTACTGGCTTTGTTAGTGGAATATATTATGCTATATATATAAATATTTATGAATGCATCTTACATTGTCATGGTTTGTTAGTTTTCAGTCTGTTCATGTCTTCATGGAATAAACTATCACTCCTAATGAAATATATATATATATATATATATATATATATATATATATATATATATATATATATATATATATATATATCGTTGTTCGTTACTCTCGCTAAAACTCGAGAAAAGCGATCTGGATAATTTTGGTCTTGAATTATGTGTGGAAGTCATCAGAGATGGTTTAAAAGGTAAACAAATATGAAGATATTCGAAATTAAATAAAAACAATAATTTTGTTTTTTCTCTGATGTCGAGGATCGAGTCCGACAATCGACATGCCCGAGAACTTTCTTTACTTCGGTGATCCTTTGTGATAGTGACATTTCAAATTATGTGCTTTTTTTTGTTGATTTTTTGTAATAGTGACGCTTTTCTGCTAAGTGCGCGAGAACTTTTCCCACTTTGATTAATTACAATTTACGATGCCAAGGAGAAGACGACCTGATTTAAGTTGTCACAGTCAATCAAGTTTGCGAAGAGCTACCTGACGTGTTAACCGCACTGATGACTAGAGAGAGACAGATCAAGAAAATAGTCGTATTGCTAAGTCAGAATTGCGTTCCTTAGAGAGTGACAGTGAAGTAGATAGGCTTTGAATGCAACGAGTTCGTGCACATTAAACACAACAGCGAGCATGACATAATGAAATTGAGTGATCCGCAGACACAGTTCTCGTGTGATTCTGGAACGGGCTGCATTCCACTATGATACGGCAAAAGATTATTTTGCCAACAAATCGGTAACAATTAGGTAAATGATAATAATTTGTAAATATTGCAAGGCGTTAAAATACAGTGGTGAATCTACTGGATTATGTTCTGCTAGAGGCAAAGTAAAATTGCCACAATTGGTCTCACCACCAGATCCTTTACGCTCTTTAGTTTCTGGGATTGAAAATTATTCTAAGAACTTCTTATTCAATATTCAGAAATATAACAGCTGTTTCCAGATGACATCATTTGGCGCTACATATATTATGCAGGACATTTTCATGCCTACTTTCCCAGAGTTGACCCAAAATTGCATGCAGTAGTTACCAAACACATGATACATGGATCTTGCGGAGTTTTCAACTACAATTCACCCTGCATGGTTGACTGCAAGTGTTCCAAGCGATACCCAAGAGACCTGATTGCTGAAACCATAATGGGAAATGATGGATACCCATTGTATCGTCGGCGATCAGTTGCGGACAATGGGCGATCAGTGGTTGTGAAGGTAAGAGGACAAAATGTTGATGTAGACAATGGTTGGATCGTGCCATACTCGCCAATATTACTCAAAGCATTTGAGACTCACATCAATGTGGAATATTGTAATTCTGACAAGTCGATGTACTTTGTAAATATATTAACAAAGGTAGCGATATGGCCGTCTTCGCTGTAACAAATGCAAATGACGAAATATCACAATACCAGATGGGTCGCTATGTAAGTAGCAATGAACTCGAGATTGTCGAGGATCTCAATGCGAGCATTCAGAATCTTCTTCCGGGACAGTTGGTTTCTTTCAAATCAGTCGACACCGTTATGAACCAGGACAACGTAGTCAACTATCCCAAGAAGTTTTTAGATTCACTGGAATTGCCTGGGTTACCACCTCATAATTTGAAATTTAAAGTAGGGTCAGTTGTCATCATGCTGCGTAACATTAATTAACTTCGACTATGCAGTGGAACAAGATTGTCTCTGAAAAAGATGATGAATAACGTCATTGAGGCAACATTCATAAAGGGATTGCCATTTTTGTTTTGATTCGAAATATCTTTTAAAATATCTCCAAAATTAGAAAGATATAATTATAATAACCAATAGACAGAAAACACATACAAATATGGCCATATTTCATTCCTACCTTTACTATAATCTTCAAATAAGTTATGTTTCCATATTGTTTAACGTAAAAATATATAATATATAATATGAATGTATAAGCTTTTTACTGTCGTCTGTTTGTCTCTATTGTCCAAAATTTGATACAGTAAATTTTTGAAATCACCTCTTAATATAAAATTTTGCCAGTTGAATAGTTTGACGTAGACAAAAACAATTGGTAATTACTTGGCACCAAAACATTCGTATGCCTCGGTGAAACACTATTCCATTTCTAGTAGTTAAAGTTGACCGCTTCTGGTAGACTGCTGATTTTAAACGTTGTTGAAAGGTATAAGAAGATTAGGAAGGACGATCCATCACGACAAAGACAAACAATATTCCGATCCTCACGATTCTTGTGAAAAACTCAGATTTTTTAGAGTTTTTATAATTTAACTACCTAAACGGGTAGTTTTTTATATTTAAACCCAGCATTATAAGTTATAGAATGTGTAGAATTTCAAATAGAAACGATAATAACTTGAAAACTAATTTCTCTAAATGGAAAGGAATGTTCAAGTGTTGGAAAAGCTGTACGAATGATACTTCCGATTTAATATTAATCTAATACAAACGAAATCTTTAATTCTGAAGACTACATTAACAGCTAGGACCGTATACCGCTTGAATGTATTTTTATTTTATATATTTTATTCAAAAAATCATTTATGAAATGTCTGGTTGTTTTAAAACATTAACTGCAATTAACTGAAACTATCTGAAAATGTTGGGAGGTAGGTTTCCGTTAAACAATTCTTGAAATTCATTGTCCCCGAACTTCGATGATACTTCATGCCGTTTTTTGTCATTGACATTAAAATCATCATTTTCGAAATCAAAACTAATAATTGGAATAAGACACCCTCAAGTAAAAAAAGTTAATCTTATATATAAAAATGAATCGCAAAATGTGTTGGTAAGCGCATAACTCAACAACGCCTGAACCAATTTGGCCAAATCTTTTTTTAAAATGTTCGTTGAAGTTCAAGGATGGTTTTTACGGCGAGAAAAATTATTGAAGATTGAAGAATATTTGAAGAATTATTGCTGGAAAAACCCTAAAAATAGCCCTTTTCTTTTTCCCATACAAATGATTTGTAACTAAAACGTAGTCAATTTGAGCTTTATTGCTATGGTATAAAGTTCATATTAAATTACAAGCACTCACTGTTGTCTAAGCAATGTAGGTGTGTTCCTAACGTCAAAGATCATATCTATCAAAACAATGTGCGTGTGTGCGTTGGAGCACAGAATACATAGTTGGAGGAGTTTAATGTCGCGTTCCGAAACTCGCGTTTCTTTTGTATTAGTTTCGGCACGCGAGATAAAATGCATCAGTTTCCACGTCATTACATCAGTCAAACAAAAATCGCTTTACCAACAGTGTTTTATTATTTTTAATATCCAAATTTTAAATAAATAAAACAATTCGTACGGCTTAAAAGGATTTGAGTTCAAGTCATATCAAATTTAAAAAAAAAATTTGTCTGTTACAGATGACTTTTGACAGATGACAGATGAATTGTCAACTGATACACGAAACAAATTCGTATATCGTGTTTTGTGCAGAGTGTTTAGTTAGTTAGTGTTTGTTTAGTTCGTGATTAGTGAAAAAATTATTTATATTTGATATGCCTCCTATAAGACGAAGCAATTTAGGTAGAAGAACCAGAAATGCTATAAACCAAGCTAATTACCGATCTAGTCGTACTGCACAAGAACGTGACGACGGAAATGAACGTGAAAGAATTCGGATATCACAAACGCGTGAAGCGCGAGCGCGACATTCAACTAATAATCGCGCAGGTTTGAATCGAGCTGCTTTCAGTTACGATGTGTCAATTGACTACGGTAACTACCAATGTGTTCTTATTGGTTCTATGAACTTGGTTTGCTCACACTGTAAGGCATTAAAATACAAAAACGAAGCCAATGGATTGTGTTGCGCAAATGGTAAAGTGAAATTGATACCATTGGATCCACCACCAGAACCATTGTACTCATTGGTTTCAGGAATAAGAACATATTCTATACACTTTTTGATACATATCCAACAATATAACAATTGCTTTCAAATGACTTCATTTGGGGCAACAAATGCAGTTCGGGAAAATTTTATGCCAACTTTCAAGGTATGTATTATAGCAGTTACTCATAATTATTTTAGCGAACAAAATTTTCTGTCACCAAAGTTAAGATGTGTTACTAATCTTCAATTTCTTAATCATTACGAAATATATCACTTAGTCATCATATTATATGGTGATTCAGTTTCAGTGACACTTTTATTATATTTTATATTTGATAGATATTAGTTAAAACTAAATATATACTTTTTAAGATCAAATATTATTTAAGTTTGATCACTGACAATCCATTAATTTATACCACACCATAATATTTTTTTTATTTACAGATACAAGGGCAAATATATCACAGAGCAGGTTCACTGTTACCAGTGTCAGTTAGCGACAACAAATTCCTGCAAATTTATTTTATGGGCAATTCACCACAAGAAATTGATCTGCGTTGTGCACATAACAATTTAGTAAAGAGGTCTATTGTAGAACAATTACAAACTTTATTTCATCAACACAATCAATTGATTATATTGTTTAAAACTGCCCTGGATCTGATGCCATCCGATAATCACAAAATTGTAATCAGAGCTGATAAAACACCTGCAGGTCAACATACAAGACGTTTTAATGCACCTACTATTGATGAAGTTGCTATCGTTGTAGTTGGAGAAAATTTAGAATCCCGTGATATTGTTTTACATCGTAGGAATGATCAATTACAACGTATAAAGGAAACACACCGCTCATATGATGCACTGCAATATCCCATTATATTTTGGCAAGGTGAAGATGGCTACGATTTATCAATAAAAATGATAAATCCCGTTACAGGTAACTAAAATATTAGTTTAGCTATGGCGATAATATCTCAGTCACTATATTATGTATTTGAATGTTATTAAAACAAAAGCTGTTTACAGGTTCTGAAACCAACAAAAAAGTCAGTTCAATGAACTATTATTCATACCGCCTAATGATTCGGGAAAATGAAGATAATCACATATTGAAATGTCGGCGATTATATCACAAATATGTTGTTGACATGTATGTTAAAATTGAAACGGAGAGATTAACATTCATCAGGTTGAATCAAACCAAACTCCGATCTGAAGAGTATATTCACCTTCGAGATGCGATTAATACTGATGGAAATGCACAGAATGTCGGTCGGATGACTATTCTTCCAGCAACATACATCGGAAGCCCTCGGCATATGCACGAATATGCTCAAGATGCCATGTCGTATGTTCGTCATTATGGTACAGCAGATTTGTTCATCACATTTACATGCAATCCGCAATGGATAGAAATTAAGCAGGAGTTATTCCCTGGGCAATCACCCATTGATCGTCATGATATTACAGCCAGAGTCTTTAGACAAAAGTTGTAATCTTTAATGAATTTCATCGTAAAACATAATGTGTTTGGTGAGACACGCTGCTGGATGTATTCTATGGAGTGGCAGAAACGAGGATTGCCACATGCACACATTTTGATTTGGTTGGTTGAAAAGATAAGGCCAAATGAAGTTGATGCAGTGATATCAGCTGAAATCCCTAATGTACAAGTAGATCCTGGATTGCATGAGGTAGTTATCAAAAACATGATACATGGTCCCTGTGGAACTCTTAATCAAAATTCACCGTGTATGATGGATGGTAAATGTTCAAAACGATATCCATGGACATTAATATCGGAAACAATTACTGGTAATGACGGTTATCTATTGTATCGTCGCAGATCGACAGCAGACAATGGAAAATCAACAATTGTCAAATTAAATCAACAAGATATTGAAATAGATAATCGTTGGATTGTTCCATATTCACCCATTTTATCAAAGACATTCAAAGCACACATCAACGTTGAATGCAAATATGTAACCAAAGGGAGTGATATGGCTGTGATTGGAATTGGTGCAGAGAATTCTAATGATGAAGTTACCCAATACCAAATGGGCCGCTATGTCAGTAGTAATGAAGCAGTTTGGCGAATATTTTCTTTTCCTATTCATGAGAGACACCCTTCTGTTGTTCACTTAGCTGTGCATTTAGAAAATGGACAAAGAGTGTATTTTACAGCACAGAACGCAGTACAAAGAGCTGCTCAGCCACCATCTACTACATTAACCAGTTTTTTTGAGACATGCCAAAACGATGATTTCGCACAAACATTGCTATATTCTGAAATGCCAAAATATTATACCTGGAATCAATCCTCAAGGAGATTTATACGACGGAAACAAGGAAAACCAGTTCCAGGATATACAGATGTATTCCACCGATGCGATTGGCCGGATTTATTCAGTACATCCAAGCAATGATGAATATTTTTATTTACGACTGCTATTAGTCAATGTACGTGGCCCAACATCATTCCAACAGTTACGAACTGTTGATGGTGAATTGTGTGGATCCTACAGAGAAGCCTGTCAACGTTTGCAATTGCTTGAAAATGACGCTCATTGGGATCAAACTCTCAATGATGCTGTAATATCATCACACGCTCATCAAATACGAACATTGTTTTCTATAATCATATCTACATGCTTCCCATCAAACCCAATTGATTTGTGGATGAAGTACAAAGATTATATGTGTGATGATATTTTGTATCAAATACGGAATAGAATGGGAAATCCAAATATACAAATCAGTGAAGAAATTTACAATGAAGCATTGATTTCAATTGAGGACATGTGCTTGATAATGTCAAACAAACTATTAATTCAATTAGGCCTGACCGCGCCCAATCGTCCAATGCATGACGCTTTTAACCAAGAGATGCATCAAGAAAGACTGTATGATCTCAACGCTTTGAAAGAATTAATTCAAACAAATCTTCCACTGTTAAATGAACAACAGAAGTATGTATTTGAAACTCTTATGAAAGTAACAAATGATGAAACTGGAGGGATTTACTTCTTAGATGCACCTGGTGGTACAGGAAAAACTTTTTTGATTTCATTAATATTAGCAACAATTCGCTCACAAAATAAAATTGCACTTGCACTCGCTTCGTCGGGAATCGCAGCAACTTTGCTTGAAGGTGGTCGAACAGCCCATTCAGCACTAAAATTGCCATTAAATATGCAAAGCAATGAAACTCCAACCTGCAACGTTTCGAAGAACTCTGCAATGGCAAAGGTTTTGCAGCAATGTAAATTGATTGTTTGGGATGAATGCACGATGGCACATAAAAAATCTTTGGAGGCTTTAGACAGAACCTTAAAAGATCTACGTAGCAATAATAACCGATTTGGTGGTGCAATGATTTTATTAGCAGGAGATTTTCGTCAAACATTGCCAGTGATTCCACGATCAACGCCAGCTGATGAACTCAATGCATGTCTAAAGTCCTCCAATTTGTGGAAACATGTCAAAGTACTTCATTTAAGCAAGAATATGCGTGTCGAGTTACAAAATGACCAATCTGGAAACATATTCTCTAAACAACTCATTGACATTGGTAATGGCAAATTTCCTATAGACATGTCTGCCTGTCATGACTGGCTGCATTAACTTTCCTCAAAGTTTTTGTCAGTTAACTCGATCAAAAGATGAACTTATTCAGAAGGTGTTTCCAGATGTTTCTCAAAATTACAGAAACCATGATTGGTTGAGCGAACGAGCTATACTGGCTGCAAAAAACATAGATGTAAATGAATTAAATTTCAAAATTCAAGAACAAATTACAGGCGAATTGAGGATATATAAATCAGTTGATTCGGCTACTAATCAAGATGATGTAGTCAACTATCCACCGGAATTTTTAAACTCGCTGGATTTGCCAGGATTGCCACCTCACAATCTTCAATTAAAGGTTGGATCGGTGGTTATAATGTTGCGAAATATCAACCAACCGCGTCTTTGCAACGGTACACGGTTAGCGATAAAAAATTACTAAACAATGTGATAGAAGCAACTATACTCAAAGGAAAGTATAAAGGAGAAGATGTTCTCATACCGCGCATCCCAATGATTCCGACTGATGCGCCATTTGAGTTTAAACGACTACAGTTTCCAGTGCGGCTTGCTTTTGCTATGACTATAAACAAATCCCAGGGGCAATCATTAAGTGTTTGTGGTATTAATCTAGAAAACCCATGTTTCTCACATGGTCAATTGTATGTTGCCTGTTCCCGTGTTGGAAAACCATCAGATTTGTTTATCTATGCGCCAGGTAATCAAACAAAAAACATCGTATACCACAAAGCACTACAATGATAATAATAATAATAATTATGATTCACATGATTAACAATAAAGCGATTACTTACTTTTCAATCCTTATATATGTTTTATTTAATTATTTTTTATTCACAACGCCCTATCACCAGGGTGATGGTTCTGTTCAGGAGAATTTTTTAAAATACGTAGGCACAAAAACTGCCACATTACAAATCTTTTTGACAGGACGAAGTCTGTCGGGTCAGCTAGTTATTAAATAAAAAATAAAATAAGTAATAATTAGATTAATTAAATAATTAAACAAATTAAATAAATTTAATTAAATTAATTAAAATTAAGAAAATGCAGTTGTTGTGTGTATGTTTAGTGTTTGAATAAACTAAATAAATCAATAATACTAAATTGTATTGATATTTTACGTAGAGAAATGTCAAAACCATTGAACTTAACACACTCTTATGTATATATCGCCAATCAAAATACATCATCTATGGTGATTTATAATTACTGCAGCTCTATACCGAATTATTGAATTGACAAAATATATTGGCAATCGTTTATAGATTGGAGATTTTTCATCCGACATGTGAATATTAAAAACCAAAATTAGGAACAACGGATCCCCACATAAACGGTTCCAGTAATTTGCATTCCAGTAAACAGAAAGAATATTAGAAAATCGAAAAAAATATTTACCCCATTATTTTGAAACAACGGCTTTTAGGCAGAGTTTTTTTCATCGCGATTACGAGCGGTTAACCCCCATTGCTCCATAATTTAATACTGTGAGCGGTGAAATATGTTGTAAATGAAATATGGGCAAAAAAATTGAAAAGGTCTTTACAAAATAAGCAGAAAATTTTAATATAGGGCAATTATTTATAGACCAGTTTAGATTAAGAACATTAATTATTTTGGAGCTATCTTTTTTAATTATCGACTAAAATAAACTAAACTGAGAACGTGATCGATTAAAACCGAACATTGGTTTTTAATATTTTGAATTTATTTCAGTGTTCTATACTTAATATATTAAATTTGCATCAACTAAAAAATTTGTTGGTTGTACTAAGGAAGAATTAAATATGTATTTAAATTAGGCGGTGTTAGCCGTCGAGGAGATATCGATATTCTTTTTGCAACAATTAGGAAAAAATCGATATTTTACAAAAGATATATTGATATTTAAAAAATATATAGATATATCAGGGTAAAAAATATCCTTCAAGACCTTTAAATTTACGTACTGATTTTGAAATTATATTAAAAGTAAGTAAAATATTTTTTTATATTGTTTCGTAAGATCATATCAAAACCAAAACAATAGTAAGAATTATAAAATATTTTGTATAATACATGTGTGTTTTTTGATAGGAAGACAACTTTAGTCGTTTAATCAAAATAAAGTATTTCTGTGCCTATAAGTTATAAAAATAATATGGATATATAATTTTCAAGTATTGTCTCGAAGCATTACAGGTACTGTATTAATTCAGACTTATTGGCTTTTGATCAGGAGACGTGTTAATTTCTAAAATTTCTTTCTTCAAAAAACAAAAGATCGCATCAATGAAATATGGACTCATGCTTCGGAGACTTTTGGCTGATTGCTAGATCAACTGGCAACAACATTCATTTGAATAAAAGTGAGATTTCAGTCTGACTCTGATTCTTGATTGTTCTGACTTTTTAATTTGTTGAGATGATTGCTCAGTGAATGGATATGGACGAAATAAGACAACAATAACATGATGTGATAGTTATTTGTTGCCAGTACAAAATTTAATAGAAATGTGTACAGATAAAGGGAAAACGAGGCAGTGTTATATAAGAAGCACTTGGTTAACCGATGATAGCACATCTGTACTGAATGTCGGTTATTCCCTAATTCCTCCAAAATACCCTTAAATAATAAAGAACTCCTCGAGATTGTCAAATCTTTATTTCGCTATATTTATTGAACTGAACAGGGAAAAATAGGATCCCTATCGTTTGATCACTCGGTCGTAACAGACACTTGCTTGAATAACCTGATTAAAATATTTTCAGTATGAAAGCATCCACCCCTTAGATGCTATCCATAATAATTGCAAAACGTCGTCTAGTTTTAGACAATCAACGCAGCTTCAGATTGCGGGCTAATAGTTTCCATTGTTACTTGATATGGAACTACTTGTTCAAATAATTAACAATCAACTAGAAGACCAAGGGAAGTGCCAGAAACTTTTGAGCAAAGTAAATAGCTAGTCTCGTAACTACAAAAGAAGGATTCACACAAAGTTGAAGTACATCGACTTTCAAATTCTTAAGACTAGGAGGGCTTTAGAGACTCTATTTGGTATCTATATATTTATTAAGGTATATTAAAGATTTATTAATCAACAATAGAAACTTATTACCTAATAGCTAAATTTAAAGTGATTCGACATTCAAATTGTTAACACTAGGGCGAACACGAGGCCCGAGATTACAATATAAATAGTAAGGTATATAAAAGATTTGTAAAAAGCTATTTGATAATACTAATGCTACTTTCTTTGAAGCGTTGTAAACATCATGTATTATTTCATTAAAAGAAATAAATAAGAGCACATAAGATTAGTAGTAGTAGATTATATTATATTTTAAGTATACTTTTGAATATTTTTAGTGTAAAAAAAAGCTACCTTATATAAAAGGTCTTGGAAAAATTTTATAAAATAATAAGGAAACGTTTATAAGGGATATATAATTTATTTGTTACAATAGCGACTTGAAAAATGTTAATGTACTGTAAAGCCTGATGTCATATATGAATTATATTTAGTAACAAACTTGAGAAAACAACTTGAACAAGCTTGAAGAGGCTAAGTCATATATGTTACACTTAACATCTTAAGCTTTTATGCATTAACATGCGCTACTTTGAGAATAATGAGGTCAAACTTGTTATTTTTATATATTTCATCACTGGATGACGTTTCATTGTTAATATTAAAAACCATGAAAGATCGCAAAACCGTTATTTTATGTCTTATTTTATCATTTTACATCTAATATGTTTATCATTTTCATTATAAAATCTATCTGAATTCACAAGTAAAAAAAATGTTCTGTGGGTTTTTATGATATGATATCCATATAACCTAATAACTTAAATATTATCATTATTATACACAATTACTAGTTAAAATATTGTGTTATTAAAAATATCATCGTAACATTAAACTTTATCCCAAATATATTCATATTTTTAACGAACAGGAGCATATCTTAACGAAAGGTGAAGCGCTAACAAAATTACATTTGCTAATATAATAGATTGAGAAGCGAAATGGCCCTGGGTTATATCGATCTTGTATATAAACGGATGTTATGGTATCCGATAAAATATGCCTTCCTGCCGTTAAGGGTAACGTGAATACTTTCTTTGGAAAATACGAGAGCATCGTAATTTAACACTTGTTGCATTATAAATAAATTGGTTTATTTTCTTATTTGATTATTTTTATATCATCATTTTTTTTCGATCTAATATATTTTTGTACAAAAAAAATATTTCTTATGGAAAAATTAAAACGGAAAAGTGAAAAAATAGAAAGATTCAATCTGTTTATAACAAAGAAAAGTTCTAGCATCAAGATTTAAAGCAAACATGGATTTTTGGTGGTTAATTTTGGGTGTTTACAGTGGAAACAAACTTTAACTACTCAGACAGACTTTGTAAAGCAATAAAGTTTTGGCCATATATGGAGAACATGTGGTAAGCTCTTTAAATATCAGATGTAAAAGTCGATTTAATCAACGCAGTAGTCAGATGCTGGACGGTATTCTTAATTTTATGATCCTCGGGAGTATGAATACCGCTAATACAGGAGATACACAAGAAAGACATCAGACAATATAATAATTTAACAGAGACTATTTGCATCCTTTAAGCTGTTGACGTAGAAATTTTTAAGGAGGCCCAAAATTCCTTGAAAATTTTACCTGTAGAAGAAGATATGGAGGAACCCATAACGGTTTGTCAATGTCTTACGGCAGCATTTCTTACGAAGAAAGAGGTCGCTATGGCATTTTATTTTATTTTTCTATTGACATCGTTAATGACTGACTGCGAAAAAAGAGAACGATAACGAGACATAATAGAGATCTCTTTGGGATTGATTTACGTTATCCATGATTTATTTTTATAATTAGCAGAATATTTAATTTGGTATAAATTATTACTTATTGGCTCCTGGGTATTTTTAGTAAGGAATTTAGCAAGATTGCAGTTCGTTTGGAATCAACGTTTGGATGTTGTTGATAATTGAACATAGTTGGGGTGCTAACGATTTCTGATGCGACAATATTTTCGCAGTTGTTGCCATTCTCCTCTTCTATAATTTAGTCTAATAGCTATGTTAACATTTTCTTCTGGATGCAAATTTGATGTAAGCGCAGAGTTGAGTAATTGGAATGTTCTGTAACTATTATTGTAACATATCCATGTATTTATGTAATTTTTTTTTCTTTGTTGCTCGGCCTCTTAGAAACTCACTATCATAGAGGTTTCCATATCTTCATGAATCATATTTGAACCATAAAATGTTATATATGAAATGTTTCAAGTGATTGGTGCAAACTAATTTACGGCATGTATGTAGCAGAATTTCATTCAACGGACTGATATTACTTCTGAATCAAATGTTAGAACAGTCGAATTTTACAATGGTAACATTACAAATTTTTATAATAGATGTCACTTATAACAATTTTTAGAAATATTTGCATGGGAGATACTAAAGTGCAATATTTAGGATATTAAAAGTGAAAAAACTTGAATAAAGGATCTTCAGCAGATAGCAAATATTTTCGAAACAACAAATAAATATAATAAAATATTTTTAACAAAAGAAAAATGAACGGGCTTCAAAAAATAAATATGAAACTCACTAAAAATTAAAAAATAATCAAACCTACATTTTTAATAAAAAAAAAACTTTTAAAATAAAATATGCACATAATAATCGTTTTAATATTAAAATAAAAATAAATAATCACCTTATTTAACCTATCTAGTACAGGTATTTTATATACTACTATATACACACAATTTAGCTTAATACCTAGGTAAACCTATTTATATATTTACAATATTATTTTAACTACTACCAACTTATCACTTTGATTGATCCACTCGGTACGAGCAAGAAATTATATTTATTTTGTTCGTAATATAATCTTTGTATATGTCACAAAATTATATTATTATTTTGGTATTGTTTGGGCTCGGCACAGACTTCAAATGATATCAGTATGCAAGCAGCCCGTCTGAAGACAAATAGGAATATTGAAACAACGATTGAAATAAGGAACGCTTCAGGTACCGGGCTCCGCTACCTAATCTAGGTGATTTGAAAAATGTTCTCACCAAACTAAAACAACAACGAAAAGTAGTTGCTCCCGCCGGGAATCGAACCCACACCATCCGCATGTGAGCTGTACGTTCAACCCATTACACCATAGAAGCAGTTGCCTGCAATATTTTTACGGCTTCTTATACGATTTGGTTAATGTTTAAAAAGCAAACTGGACGGCTTTTGCACTGAACGACTTTTTCCGTTATATCAGTTCAGCAATAACATTATACACAAATATCTGATTATTTTAGAAAAAAAATGTGAAAACTTTATATAGAACCTCCTCATTTTTTGAAGTCGGTTAAAAATAAGGCGCCTCTTTCTCATATAGAATTTCACTCGCTCATACTAGGTTCTTTATCAGATTATTGATTCTTGTACTAGTAAAAATGATATGATGGGTTTTGTTCAGTTCTTTCAATATTAACATTGCCAAATTGCCATTTTTATCCACCTCATGGGAATTGAGTATTTCGCAAATTAAATATTCTATTATTTTTATTTCTTCCATCCATCTGTCCAATTTAGTTTTAAAATAAATATGTATTAGGTTATATGCCATATTTAAAAAAAATAGTAAAAAAAAACGTAAATATCGTGGTGTCCATTATGATCTCCTTCCGTCGGGTTAGACTATCAAAACATAGTATTAGTAGAGTACTGTGATTTCTTTACCTAACATACCTCGGTCGTGGTCGTATCGATTGACGAATTCAGAACTAAACCATTTGAACTACTGTTCCAAGTACTAGGAAAAACATTGAAATCAAATGAAATTTATACAAAGCAATTTATTTTGATCGGGACGACATAATTAAAGATAACGTGATTCTTTTTTATATTTATAATTTTAAAAATCACAGTAGTATATAAAATTGGTAATTATTTTGGTGCGGAAAAGGATTAGATTTCTGTTTTCATCGTGCAATTTATTTCAGTTCGATCGATCAACGTGTGACATCTGGCGGCCTATCCCTACAGTTTATTCTGGTTTATCCAAATTATTCATTCGGAAATTTTAATATCAGCGAGCCAGCAAAGCGCAATATAATTGCCTGTTATAGTCTGACCCAAATTAAATTGTTTCGCGAGGTTCTATATATATTACTATTTCGAACTTTAAGCTTTTTATTATTAACTATTTATGATTTTGTTTGTTCCATAAGTAACATACCCGACATCATAATAAATATTATTGCTTTTAGCATAGAATAATGATTGTATAAAATAAATGGTGTGAAATATTAGTGATCTTGAATTTCTAAAAGTCGTTTCTGTTTAGGACTAACTATTTTACTAGAACTACTTCCATGTAGTTTACGATGATAACATATATATGAGTACCAATCTATAGTTATTAGGGATGTAATTATTCATAATAGTAAACTTTCCATTATTAATGTTAGTGATAAATAATTGTTTAAAAAGCTGAATATTGCCTGATCACTTGTTATGGTGTAATTTGATCTAATGTGATAACACAGATAACATATGTTGGCCTATTACGACATATATTTCACTGCGATAATGTTTTCAGGATTAGTAGGTGTTAAAGAACTACCAGGCCCTTTTTGTGTGTTACTTCGATCAGCATTTTTATAGCCAAGCTTTTTCATACTCGTACTTTGGAAAAATGTATTATTATTCCTAAAGTGGTGGTGATTAATTAATTTTCTCAGTGGCAAAGGCGACAGGACGGTACACCTACTGTTGCAAAGGTCGCGGTTTCGAATTCTGCTGAGGCATGGTCATAAATTTATGTTTGCGATTGTTTAATATTTGTGATTGTCCTAGGCAAGAATGCAAAATTCGACAAGGAAAATGATCCCAGTCACGTCAGTAACCAGTAACTGGGCTGGGTAAGACCGGATGTCTTCTGGGATGATTTCTAAGTTGGTCACTCGCCAGTCGGTAGGCTTAATGCCGAGGACCGTGGTTTGAGCCCACGTTGTAAGTCTGTAAGTCCACGAAACTGTAAGTCCAAGTTCTGTTCTGATATTCTCATCAGAATATATTTATTTAACAAGAATAAAAATAATTATCTTATTACTATTATATGGAGATAATATTTCAAGTTATCTGAGTATGTAATGGGTATGGTGAAAAAGTAACGGAGTAAAATAAATTGGGGTTAGGAAAAAACGGTATCATGAAGACCCCATAGATGATTTCATAAACCCAAAAAATACGTAAATATATTTGATTTTGTTAATGTGGAGATATAATATTTTATTTTATCATTTTATATTAATTTTAATATACACTGTCTATTTCTATTAATATTTTGCCTACCTTTGATTTGTATTGAGTATCTTACAATTTGTCAGTAAATAAATATTTCAGATTATTATAACTTATTTGACGAAGAATGGTTTTTTAAAAAATACCATCGTACAATTTTGATTTTGTTTGAATAATAAATAACTTAATCAAAATGTACGTGTAATAGACATATGATTTTTGACTTTTATTTTTTATATATATTTATAATATTATATATTTCTAATTATATATTTTTAAAAATTTTATATAAGCTTTAACAATAATATATATATATATATATATATATATATATATATATATATATATATATATATATATATATATATATATATATATAATGATACAATAATAAATAATGTAGTAATATGTAATCAACACTATTTCATTATATTTTCTTTTTCAATGACCACCATAAATGACCATTAAAATAATATGTGTTAATTTCCACAAAGGAACAGTTAGAGCTTATAAAGTTTCGCTATAATTTGACAGTTTTGATGTTATTTTAGAGATAATCTCTATATTGATCACCTGGTTAGTTGTTTAACAATCGGCTACCTAAGGTCCGTTGTTTAATGTTCACGCAGCTTTACAATATCTAATTAAGTAACGTGGTGACAATAACCCTTGCAAAGTTCTACATTGCTAAATTGTATCCTATGTCAAATTTTGACTATAATATACAGTTACGACAGGCAGGTTTTAACATTAAAATAAATATTAAATAAAATTGTAATGGCACTTTCAGAATCCTATGAGTATTGTTTGTTCAAGTTTCAATTGTTCAATTTGTGAGAGGTATATTGGTTCTGTAGTTCACCGTTCAATTACTCGCTTTTTAAAAGAAACACAAACACATGGATTTCTTCAAATATCTATAATCGTATTATGTAGTAGATAGGTAATTTTAGGTCACTGCGCTGCCAGCTCCTTTTGCTTTTATACGATACTGTCGCTTTATTCTAGTATTTTGTTTTTTATTTTGTACGTAAATTATGAACGCGTAATTTTTAAACTCAAAATCTGGCAGCGTCGTAGAGCAAAATGATGGTAGGCAATTTTGAATCGAATTGTCAATAGGTGCATCCAGAGTTAAAGTGAATGTTTCAAAGAATATTAACAGTTATAAAAATGTTAGTTTCCGCAAAGTATAAAACACTAGATAAATGAAACCAACAGAAAGCAAATTAAAGATAAGCTATCTGCAAGGGTGATATAGAAGAGTGCAATGAAGATAGGTGAAATTTTATTTAAAAATTTAGGTGAAGAAATTATTTTGTTAATAATCCTGATGTATTTACTGTTTTTGAGATATATATTTTAGGTGAGTAATCCATATTTTTTCATAAAGAATAAAGCCTATATGAATACATAAATGTAATAAAATATGTGGCAGTTAAAATGAAACTAACTACATAATTTGCATAGTTGGAATACAAGGGACAAACACAAGGAATTATGAATGATTATTAATACATTTCTAAAAATTTTAAAGCACTGACACATATGAGTATTAAGGTGTTTAATGATTAATAAAACAAGATGTTATGATAAGATGTTAAGAAGTGATAAGTTTTGACAAATCAGTAGTTAATTTAATGATTGCAAATACATTCCTTTAATAGACATTTATAAATTGTAATAAATAATTTATCTGGTATTGTGTTGGTTACTAATTTAATGAATATGCTAAAGTGAAATATACATCTCCGTTTTAATATACAAACATGTTTTAGTTGGTAATAAATATTTTTTTAATGATTCCCCTTACTGTGTTATGACATAATCATGACTAACCTAATAAATTGTGATCGAATCTCGGCCACTGAGCTATCACTAATATATATCTTAGGTTCTAGAGGAATATCGCGTTGTATCACTTTATTTCAAATATAGTACGGAGTATCAACAATGGCACGCAATACCTTATTTTAGAACCGTTGATTGATGGATATATTAGATTTGCTAGCGGTACCCCATAGTTGGACACCATATGCCCAAATAGGCTTAAGTATAGACTCATACAGCAATACCTTGTTATCTAATGATAACTTGGATTTGCGCCCGATGAGCCAATACATTTGATATAATTTTAGTCCCAGTTATTTCCATTTAGAGAGTATGTGCTTCTTCCAGGTTAGGCGTCGATCTAAGTGCATACCAAGATATTTAACATGCTCTGCTTGGGGGAGTTGACGACGATTGATATTCACTAGTGGACATGTTCTTCTACGCAGGGTAAACGTCATATGCATGGATTTTGTTTCATTGGCTTTAATGCGCCATGTCTTCAACCATAATTGTATTTGCTCCAGGTGGGTTTGTAGGTTTATTGATGCTGTGACTGGATCTTCATGGGATGCTAAGATTGCTGTATCGTCTGCATATGTTGCCCCAGTAGTTATTTTTGTGCTGGGCAGATCAGCCGTATACAGAAGATACAGTACTGGACCCAGTACACTACCTTGCGGAACTCCTGAATATATAGGATTTAATTCGGTATGTTCATAGCCTTGATTTACAATAAAATGTCTATTACTGGGATACGATTTTAGTAACTCATAGTCCGGATGAGGAAGAAGTTTCTTTAGTTTAACCTGCAAGCCCGCTTGCATGCCATACTTTTTTAATATTAATCTCTCTCATTATTGTTTGTTTAACTTTTTTGACCATTAATTTCTCGTGCGGCAAATCCACTTAGAATGGCGAATCTAGAAAGCTAGTAATTTTATTTTCCTCATGTTTATGTAGCTGAGACTGGAAAGGTTTAAAAACATTTTTTAAGGGTTTTGAGAAAATGTCGGCCTTCTCTTTATTGCTTCTCGCCTAATTGTTTTTGTTTGTTTTAATATGTGGGTTATGCTGCTGGGATCTCCTAAGATTTTTTGTTGCTTTCCACAATGAATAGTCTGTAGCCTCAGTTAATGTCAAGTTTTCTAGGTATTCTTGAATGCCTTGATTTTGTTCAATTTGGATTAGTTCTTTCTCCTAAGATTTTTTGTTGCTTTCCACAATGAATAGTCTGTAGCCTCAGTTAATGTCAAGTTTTCTAGGTATTCTTGAATGCCTTGATTTTGTTCAATTTGGATTAGTTCTTTCAGCTCTTTTATTGCCCTATTAAATTTTCTTTTATTCTCTTCAGTCCTTCGCTGTTTATCTTTTACTGTATTATACATGATATATGTGTATTTTTTCTTGGAAATGTTTCACTGTTATTAGTTGCGGAATATGCTGCCTCCTGTATATTTTTTGTAAGATTTATTGCTGCTATTTCTATATCCATTTCAGTTTGTAACGGTAAGTTTAGAGAGATGTTTCAGTCTAAGTTTTCTCTAAATGAGGGCCAGTTAGGTCTATTGTTGCACAGAGAAAGGGGTTTATCTTTGATGGTAATTTTTGAAGAAATTGTTGCTATTTTTGGTAAATGATCAGAAGACAGATCGAAACATGATTCTACCTGACATTTTTTGGATCAATATTTTTTGTAATACAGAAATCTATTGTATCTGGTTTTTTATTTCTGTCTGAAGGTCAATATGTTGGTTCACCAGTAGAGATATGTTGTAAGTTATCTATCTTTGTGGTTTTTAGCAGTTCTCTACCTTTTAAGGTTATTATTCTCGAACCCCACATTAAATGTTTTGCATTATAATCTCCTCGGGCTATAAGTATATTACCTAGCGTACTGAAGAATTCTTAAAATTGTTCTACCTTGTTGTTATGTTTGGGTGGGCAATAAATCGCAGAAATTGTTAATGGTCCATGGACTTCTTCTATGGTTATACTGGTGGCTTCCAGGTAGTCGTTACGGAATTTTTCTTTTTCGAAATGCTTTATATCATCTCGAATTATTAAGACTGTACCTCCATATGCTTTATCATCAGGGTGATTTGTATGATAAAGTTTATATTTAGGAATTTTTAAATAATGTTTGTCCGTAAAGTGTGTTTCGGAAACCATGAAAACGTCAATATTTTGTTCAGTTACGAACATTTTTATTTCGCTGGAATGTTGTTGAAGCCCATTGGCATTCCAAACGGCGATTTTGTAGCTATTGGTTTCAGGCATTAGGCAAGTTTGCTGACGACAGTTGTGAGTAGACCAAGCATCGTACTCATTTGATTCATTAGTTTAGATGATCCATCATGTTTTCTAATCTAGAGATGTTGCTAGTTTCAGTAGGTTGAGGTGTCGTCTCTCGATTTTGTGCTGAACCATTTTCCACCATTTGGGCATAAGTTATATCTGGTTGACTTGGTGTGGTGGGTAGACTGGTAGGTGTGGATTCTTTTTGTTGCTGTTTATTCCTTTTTCCATTAAGGCAGGATAGAGTTTATGGTGTAGTTGCTTGTGAACTGCGCAACCCCTGTAGTTAGCTGGATGATTTCCGTTACAGTTAGCATATTTCACTTTTTCATCGCGAACTTTGCGAGTGCAATCTCCTGTTTTGTGTTCTCCTGCACATTATACGCATCTATATGATTTGCGACAGTAAGTCTTTGTGTGCCCGTGCGCTTGACACCTTATGCATTGTGGTATAATTCTTTTAATATATTGTGGTTCGCATTTAATAATATTATTTTCCAATTTGGTGATTTCATACACCGCCTTATTATTTCCATTAGGTCTTATATCAATATAGAACATAGGCAGAGGTTTTTTTGTTGTGCGATGTCGTATATTGTGAACACTCATGACCTCGTGGCCTTTTTAAGCTAGTGCTACCTTGATGGTGCTAAAGTCCGTCCCGTGATGTAATCCTTTTAACACGAATTTAAATGTTCTCTCGGATTTTGGCCTGAATATATGGTATTGGGTGTTTCTTTCATCTAATTCTGTTACAAGAACTTTAAAGTGATCCGCTTCGAACAATTGGATTTTAATTGTTCCATAGCTCATTGTTTTAATTGTGTAGTTCGTAGTAATGGTTTTCAATAGGTCATGGATGTGTTTTATTACTCCTACCTTATAGACTATTATTGGTGGTCTTTTGGGAACAACTTTTTCAGGGCTTGGTTGTATATTCTCTTCAATTTCTTCCGACAGGTTGCTAAAGCTGTTTTTTGTCTCTATCGGTTTCTGTAACCAATAGTCACTGATTCTTGTTTGTTTCCTCGCGATTTCTTCTTCTGGACTTCTCAATCGTTTTTTGTTAATGACTATAGTCCATTCGGATGGTGGAGTTTGCGTTATTGCTGATTGTTCTAATCTTATATCAAAGTGTGCAGGTGATTTGGTTGAATCGCTGTGGTTTGCCATTTTTCGATTTTTAATATTTTATTTTATTTACCTCCAGAGGATAAAAAAATTAAATAAATACATTGTTTATTTCACGCACTTCATTTTTCACTTACGTTATTTTTTGCACTAGTTTTTGACCAAAAATACTATAAATGAATTTCAAAAGAACTGTTGTAAAATAAGGGGAAATAATTTTAAAACACTGACTAGTATATATAAATCTCTATATTATATTTAACATTGATATATATAATAACATATTTATTATTTGTTTTTATAGCCAAAAAACATAGTTGATATTGAAACGTCTTTTTTTATATATAACATTGGAATTTATGTGCAGGATTTATGAATATAATTTTCTGCATCTGCTCTCATTAAGTCCTATATATTGTATACTAGTTGGAATATTATTTGACCTACATGACACTTTAGCTTTATGCTGTGGTTTTATGACAGTATAATGATATCGCAGTATATCTGAGTCATGGAGCCATGTATGCTATTTTAATATTCATTTGATATTATTTATTGAAGGATTTCCGACTTTAAACATATTATTATTTAGGTATTTTTATTTCAGCTTTTGTGCACTCTAAAAAGTGAATGATCTGCTTTATTAATCTTTTATTTTGACCAAATCATGCAGCACATTGATATATACTACATTTATCTATTTAGTTAACAAAAAGTTTAAGTTAAAAGAAGTAGTGTTTATGTTAAGACTGAATGGAGTCATAAATAAGACTTATATACATAAGGGCTTTTTATTAGAATAAATTTAAACCCTCTGTATCATTCTGTGCTCGCCCTTCAACAATTGTTAGCTCCATTCGTAAAATAGTTTAATAAAATAAAAGATTTTGTTATTTTAAATTCTTTACATTTCATAACTAATGGTTAGAAATAGTTTTCAAGAAGACAGGCAGACGTTTTATTGCATTGAGGAGCATATATTAACATGCAATTCAAACTAGTTTGAATATGCCTGTCTAATAAAGTAAAATAATTCCTTAATCTGTGACAAAATCAACTAATTTTCTCATAGGTATGATAATCAGTTAAAAATATATAGATTAATATGGATATAACGATATGAATAAATGAAATTTTAATGATTTCCTATACCAGAGTAGCTTCAACAACGAATTCCTGCGTGTTGTAAAACAATTAGGTCCGATCTTCTCCGAATGCTGACTATGCATTATGTGGCTAACGGTTATTAATAACATATTTATGAGTAAGTTATTTGATTAATGGTATTCGTTAAGAAAGGAAACTACTAAACGCTTTGCGAACAAGCGCCAGCTACCCCACTTAGTGCGACATCCATATATTCTAACTAATTTCCTATATTTAGATCCCATTCTATTAGCCTAAGATATTTTTGATGGAGAATTTCAGGTAAACTGATATTTTGATATATCTCGTTCACTCCCTCGGTCAGAACCTGGCCCATCCGCATGGCCGCAGAGATTGCGTTTACCAGTGCGCATCGTATGTGTACAGAGGATACATTAAAAATCATCGTGGTCCGGTTGATTGCTATACTGCGTTGACGCGCGCGTCCCCATTGTTACAAATATTTGAATATTCTCTGAATATTCTCTACAATGAACCTTAACTCTGCCATAAGTATACTACAAATTATATATAAATAAAATTTTATAACAACTTTCTTGTAGATACAGTCCTTTATACTTCTCACACTAATTACTAATTAATTACAATACAATAAAAGCTGCAATAGAAAATTTCCAAATAAAGGCACGGTTAATATATCTCATAGAAAAAGCGCTTACCGTCTAAAAAAAACCACAATAATTGATGAAATTAAGAACTCAAGTACCTAAAAACTCAATGATGTTAATATTTTGTGTTTTATTTTAGTATATACCTTTTATTATATATAACTATTTTCTTTTATTTCTGCTTAGGCCTCTTCTTTGATATTTTGGCAGAATACTTTTCCTTATCAACAATCACAAATAGCTACCTTTTTAGGAATAATGGTATGCAATATTTCCCTGCACTTCTACAAAGCCTATAAACTGGAAGATTAATTGAAATTACTTAAATATATAATATCCTATTACCCTGTCAAAATTCAATTGTCGAATATTACTCTGGGTTTTATATTGGCTACTTGCATTTGCTTTTTGCAAAAAAAAACTTATATAGACAGACTCAAATTAATTTTTTGCCTGTATCCCTTCTTGACTTATCGTACCCTACCTAAAATTCATTCGTAAGATAATAATCATATCGATAATTTTATGGAAAATACTACCTTGAAGATAACTCCTTATACAGTGGTATATAAGCTTCTTGACTGCTTGTTTTCTAAGAAATTCTTTAAGCGATATTTTTTTTTCTTTATCGTCCTGTGATTTCCAACTTTCAAAGCCTTACAATTTCTTAAAATATAGATAAGATTGTTTAACATCTATATTACGGATCCGACAAAGATGCTGCCAAAATTCAGTATGTACGGATACTAAAATCATTAAATCGGAGACACAGAGAAGGCAGAGATGATCCTTCTTGTTATCGGGTTTAGTTGTGCGACAAGCTCGTAGTGAAATATTTCTTTCTCTTGCTACTAAGTCTGTCATATTACAAACTTGACATATTAATTTACTTTCACTGCATTTAATTAATTTATACTATGTAACAACTGAAACTAAACCTACTGTTGACTCCCCATATTTGTAATTCTGTTAAAACGGTGAAATGTTAAGCTAAAAGGCCTTCTTGTTAAGTAAAAAAGAAACATTACAATATAACTTTAAAAAAACCATATCAAGCGCTTTAATAGTTAAAAAATAAATGTCCAACACAAGGCTTATAAGGCTTAACAATTTTTTTTAATTCACATAGGTGTAATTATCATTATTCAAACATTCAGAGGACATTTGCATTATTCATACATTAATAATCAATAACATGATAATTTTTGAATTCAAAAGGTTAAACTAACAATTAGTTAAACAAATAACAAAATAAAACATATTATTGTACCTCATTTAACAAATAAATTATTAAAGATAAATTAATCATCTTGCTTCATATATAATATTTAGTATAATATATTGAAAAAAAGGGGTTATAATAACCAATAGAATACTATTTAGTTAAACGACCGATGTACCTTCTTAATAATTAAATTAAAGTTTTTTTAAAAACATTGCTTTGTTCATACGTACCCTTCGAAATTACAGGTAAATTTATGAATTTAATTTGGAACGTTAGTTGGCTTTAAATTTTAGAATAGTAGCTGTATATTCATAATTTATTTAGGCTCTATCGTATTCCAGGTTACCGTGTACAGTTTGTTATGAATTGATATTGTAACGTTTTAAATGGCGCGTGAATCAATTTCACGGGATTATTATTAATATTGGGTATACGTTTACTTATATTTTTTAATATGTTTACTCAGTGTGCACAGCAATGTTCTCTAATAAAGGTTTTATATGATTCCAATAATTTATAACAAATAACACTTTTATGGTTTACCAGTTACTTTATAACATATTGGAATAATGAATAGTCTCAAATCAATCATCTGTAAATATTTAGAAATCCACTATTGAGTGGCATTTAATGTAATGCTTATTTTTATTGTGTTTCGGATAAATCCTTATCGAACACTGTAGAACAAGAAAGCCCGGAAACATATTTATATGGCTAATAATAATAAAAAAAAAATTTAATGAAATTCCATATCTAATATAAATATTTTCACTTTTTTAAAAATATTTCATGTTCAGGTTATTTCTGAAAGGCGATGTAATTGAATACTACAAGTACTTGAAAGCTTCTTATACATCGGATATTTTAAAAATAAAAGCCCAATATTATTATTCACAGGTTTTAATAAGGCATTCCTTTTTATTATCATATTTGTTTATTTATATAGCTTTATATAGGTTTTCTGATAACTTTTAGCACAATAAATACCAGAAAATAACAGTTGAAATAAAATTGAGAATAGAAGCAAAAATAGGCAAGCCTATAATTTAAACTTATCTTAATTTGCTTAAAATCATTTACTATAGCTTTTCACATAGATTATATGTGTGTTATCTATTAAACAATATGAGGTCGATTTTTTGTTCAAAAAGTGACTGTTAGTGTCGAAATATTCGACCAATAAATAGAGAAATAAAAACTCTAAAGATAGTTGCAGCAAAGTGAAATGTGTAAATATAATATTATAGCGATTCCTTCAAGAAAAAACGAGTTAAATTTACCAATGGCACGACGTCATATTTATCGTCAATTTATAGAAAATTGTTATTCTCTACCTGAAACCATATATATCTAAATGCTCAATATTTCGCCTATTCAATAAATTGTCAAAAATGTCAATTTTTCATATGGACGAAGTTAATAGAATTTCCCACGGAATATTACGGTAACAATTTGAAGCCAAAAATCAAAATGTCAATTCTCAAGCAAGGTGCAGTAATAATATAAGCCCTTCTGAATTGCAAGCGAATTTATGGATTTAATTTTGTATGTTGGTACGCTTTAAATTGGCCAATAACCGGTATTAATTGGTCGTATATTTAAGGTAGATGACGTTCGAGCGTTATGACGTGATACCGTAACGTTATATATGTTGCAAACGTGTGGCGTGCAGAACATATTTACCTGAATTAGGTCGCCATATTCACCACTTCCCGCCGTGAACGTCAGATGGCAAACAAATGGAATTTTATCCTCCTTGGGTCGATGCAGTTCTAGATCATAGGTTTTTCCAATAACTCCAAAGTATGTGCGATTACATCCTGAAACAATTAAAATTGATTGACTATTACAATTACACTATTAATATATTAACTAAACTATTACAATTATTTTTTGTATACCTTATATAATGTTATTCAATTTATATTAATAATAGTATGAATGTTGTTAATAAGAATTTGCACTTAGGTTTTTAAATTTAAATACATTTACTGCTCCAAGTATTTACCAAAGAAGGATTGATAATTTGAAAATACATATTTTAAGTATGTTAAAAATAATTACTACCTTTTCATTATCTATATCCTACTTCCTAACGGCCTATAAGATTACTACCGATAATCTCGGAAGTTTCTGAGATGTTATACATAAAGAGGCTTAATATTATAATAGAAAAAAATTAATGTTATTCCAAAATATCAATTTTTATTTCATAATAGGTAGGGAACACTTGAACAAGTGAATATACACAAGAAATATGGACTTAAATGCCAAAAATTGTTGATCGACTGTATTATTGGACATATTTCAGGCTTTTGATAATTAATCGTATGCAAAGTTGCAGGTTAAACTCAAGAAACTCCTTCCTTATCCACATTTTCAGTCACAAAAATCTTATCCGCATATAGGCATTTCACTATAAAACAAGATCAGTACTGTGGCAACATATGTAGACGACACAGCCATCTTAGTATCTCACGAAGATACAATAACAGCATAAAAGAACCTCCAAACACAAACACGCGTAGTAAAATACAACTGTGGCTGAAGAGATGGCATATCAAAGCAATTATTCATGAAATAAAATCGTTTAATTAAAATAGAAGTATCCTTTCATCCTTATACAAATAAACACTTCTGTGGGTTCACTTCATGATAATGAATGAATGCTCAGTTATCTGAATATTACTGTACACTCATTAATAAGACCACACAACCAAAGTCAGTATTCAACAAGCAGTTGCTTTTTCACAGTTTTTACTCATACATTACCTGTAATTATATATTTCAACGATATTAAGTTAGGTTAAGCTCGAGTAACACCAACTGAGCAGGCAAAAGAAAATGCTCCTCGCCAATATGAAACCAAAAGGCAGCCTTCGATATAAACTAATTCAATTAAAATTTCATCATTGTTTGCAATAATATCAGTTAAATATTTCGGTTGAAATACTTTAATAAGTATTGAGTAACCACCTCAAGTAATCATTTTAGTAAAACGCGGAAAGCAGATTCCAAGACATAGGTTGCATATATTTATAAAATGGTATCATAAATGCATCGGTAGTGAAGACATCTTTTTTTACTTGTCAAAATTGTTGTATTAAAAATTACTGTAATGGGGTTCAGCATAATAGTCTGTAGAGTCTAAGTACCATCAATTAAGCTGTACCATATTATCAATGACATTTAAATAAGTCTCTTTGTGAGAGTTTATACCTACTCGATAATTTTCTTCTAGAATTACATCTATAATAATTCGGTGTTGGTGTTTTTATAATAGCATTTATAGTAATAACGTTTTTCCTGCACATGGAAAAAAACCAATAAGACAAAAAGTTCTTCGTGAACGAACGTATTTCGATAATTTTTGTCGTCGATTTTAGTGTTGCTAGATTTGCACAATTTTATACTCATAGTTACAGATTAACTAGTACAGATAAATTAGTTTACTAGATGTTACTTCCAAATCTTCTAATTTAGAGAAGGAAATATTTCTGAAATTGAAAATTTAGTTAAAATTGTTGAAGTCTGATTGCGTTTTTTTTTGGATTAATAAAGTAAATATGACAAATACTTTCAATTATTTATTGAACTAAACTTAAACTAAAAATTATAATGGTTTGGCGGATATATGACTCATTTTATTCATATTCACTGCCTGATTTATACAAGTAGCTTAAACTATGCGCTTTCTTGTATTACAATCATTGTTACAAATAGTATACTATTATTCTAACTACGCACTTGAATAACCTACTGTTCACGATAATCTTGTTTCGGTTACGTATTGTAACTAATTTTTTCATTGAAGAGGGTAAAACGCAAAGACTCCTGTCTATTAGAAGTACACATAGTCTTTTTGTTCCTGATTCCTGAGAAGATTGGCTCAAATCCCTCTCTGCAGGATGATTTAGAGATGCTGAAATATCGATATATTGATATTTTTGTTGACCGATATTTTTAGATAGCAAAAGAAAATTAGCCAGCTTGGTTGGCGCAGTGGTAAAGGCGACAGGAGGGTTCCGATAGTCGCGGGTTCGAATCCTGTTGGGGATAATACCCGAAACATTATGGTGGTAAACTTATGTTTGCGATTGTATATTATTTGTGCTTCTCCTAAGGAAGAGTGCAAAATCCGACAAGGAAAATGATGCCAGTCATGCCAGTGACCAGGCTGGTTAAGACCGGATGTCTTCTGGGATATTTTCTAGGTTGGTCAATTGCCAGTCGGTAGGCTTAATGCGGAGGACCGTAGAGGTATACCAATTCTCATTGGTATAAAGAAGACTTTAAATATTAAAAAATCAAAATAAAGATATTTTTTATAAACATTTAACCTCTAGTTTTGGTACATGAATTACGTTTTAAAATATTTAAAAGGTATCAATATTTTTTGGCAGATCCGTTATATTGATATATCGATATTTCTATCCTCGGCCGACATTCCTAGACCAATTACCGTAATTTCTAAAATTCAAATTCTATTAAATTTATATTTCACTTTCATTCTCAGACATTTTTGTTTTATAGATAATATTCACTCCTAATAAAACATTTTAAATACAAATACTGCATTAGTTTTGAAGTTAGTTCTTTTGTCCGGGGCTGATCTATTGTTAATATAATCGTCATCAAACTACTCCCAACCCAATATTAAAAATTTACAGTAGACGGTGTAAAATGTTACATCATGTCCTTCCAATACTTTATTATTGAAGTATAAACAAAGGCTTTTCCCCAGATTTTCCAAGATCCCATGAAACAGCGGAAATTTGATTTCAAAGAAAAATACTTCTTAAAAATGAATGTGAATATATTTCGTGTATAAGTGGCGAATATTCTGAATAACAATCCGAGGGTTTAAAAATTGGCATTGAAGCTTATTCTGATCGATGTTACACAGTCTGGGATGGAATTAACATTGTTTATATAAAAATAACTCAAGTTCTATGAAGTTATTTTAAGCATAAAGATTTAATATTTACAAAATTGAAAACTAAACTTAACTTCAGACAGACTTTTTATTTATTAAAAATTGATCTCAGTTGGAGTACTCGTTAACATGTATTAAAAATTAAGCAACTAAAGTTTTAATAAACTGTGATAAAACACCATGAGCTAAAACTAAAACAAAAGGTAACCAAAAGCTAAAACACTTCGTTTTAGTACATCTGCATTTAAATGTTTCCAACAAAACAATTTCTAGACATTTTAGATTTAAACCGTTATGAATTCGTATTTCATAACTTGCCCTTTCTACTAATTGTTTAGTAAATATTTGCATATGAAAGGCAAATTATAAAACATTAAACATGTCAGTTTTGGAGACCCGAAAGCAATTGTTAAGTTATTTTTCCGGTGAGCAAACAGTCACAATAAATTTTAATTCAAATATCTTGTCGCCAGATCTTTATTATGGAAATGAGTACCATTGAGCTCAGATACCTTTGTTTCCTTAATATTTCAATTCAGACACTAAATCTCATTTGCATCTAATTAATATTCAATACGAATATTTAGCGTTACCACCCCAGTTAAATTTAATTAATGATTTTTTCTGGTTACAATCGATTAACAGAAGTGTAGTTAATTAACATTTTTTATTAGATCTAGTTGTAATTTTAAAAGAAAACTTTATAGAACTGTTCATGAAATAAAGTACCTGTTAGACCTCAGAAATAACCACTTAATGCACAGAATATTTAACATAGAGACTTAAAAGTATGTAAAACGTATTTTTGAACAAATAATCATTATTGCTTCAATACAAAGATACATTATAGATAGAGATAAATTATTAGTGAAATGTTAATTTGAAAATTGTGTTGACGAATTACGGTCTATAAATTAATTTTAGAGCATTTACCACAGATTGTACATTTTTGAGACGGCGATTGGAAATACATTTGTTACCAAATTCAGGTTGAAACCTCACCGATACGCTTCACATTTCAGTATGTATCATTTTGTCAAAGTCTGAACAAGCGCTTTTTAGTGCGTTGAAAGTGTCTGAATTTTGAGTCTCTGTGTGAAACTTATAACAATGATGGTCCATCGATATTAATATGTGAATACTGAACTTTTGTCAACGAAGACAAAAAAGCGTTCAAGGCAGCTAAAAAAAATTGAAGACGAGTATTTGAAGACATTACTTGATAAAACTATTAATGGGGATCACTATCGACTAAAATTGATACGTTTGAGCAGAGTACTGTGCGGAAAATGGCCGAAATCCGCATTATGGTATCTACATTTTGCAAAACCGATACAAATATTCTTGGAAACATTAAAATAGGAAGTGTTAAGTGCTATTAACTTAGATATAAAAAATGGGATAAGAAAATAAAAAACTAATATATTTTAATATCTCATACTATTTTATAATTATTAATTGATTTCGAAAAAGGAGGAGGTTCGGCTGTATATATGTTTTAAACTTATGTTTGCTGATTACTCCTTCAATTATAGACCGATTTTCAAAATTCTTCTTTTATTCGAAAGAATGCCCTTCCAAGATGGTCCTATTGGTAAACTCCAAGTTAGGATCAGTTGGGGGAAGGGGGGTAAATCGAGAGAAAGCCTCAAATTTCAAGGCACGTACAACGTTTTATATATTTTTTATCTACAATAAACAGTTATTTTGATAAAAAGTCATTGCTCAACTGATTTGACGTAAAATTGGAAGTAGTTCTGTGCAAAAGCCATTCAGTTTGTTTTTTAGCACTAACCATATCATATGAGAAGTCGTACAAACATGGTAGGCAACTATGGTGTAATAGTTGGAACCTTCTATGGTAAACGAACTATGGTGTAATAGATGGTTCAATTCCCAACAGAGCAGCAACTTTCTCTTTTTCTAGCTTGGTTGGAACATTTGTCAAATCACCTAGAATATACGATATAGACGCCAGTGCCTGAAACATTCCTTATTTTCAATCATTGTTTCTTTATTTCTATTTTTCTTCAAACGGGCTGTACCTTTAGTTGCGATATCCATTGTAATACTTAATAAAATAACTGTATATTTTATTGAGCAAATATCTAATACTAAAAAGAGAAAAATAAAATATTTATACAAAAAAAAAAGAACTAAAATGTAAAAAATAATCAAACTTAAATTTTTAACAAAAAAAAAAACGTTTTAAAATATATGTACATAATAATCGTTGTATTAACTAATTAAAAATCAGTTTGAAATCGGTGCCGAGCCTTCAAATATTTTTTACATTTTAGTGAGTTGCTTATTAATTTTTTGAAATCGGTTAAATTTTTTTTTGTAAAAATATTTTATTTCAATTGGTTCCTTGTTAGTTTCGATGAGATCAGTTAATACTGGAATATTTTCAGAAACTCAGCTGGAATATTTAAAGAAGGAAATAGAGAGACAGCCTTACTTCTTGTGAATATGAAGAAATAAAAAGGTAATAAAAAACCAAAAAAAATTGCAGGGAATTTTTGTTTGTGGATCTGTTCGATAAAAACAGACACCTTCTTTAATTTCCTGATCTATTGGTTGCTCTTGATTCCAAGGTATCACGTAAATTTTCTACAAGAAGAAAAGCCTGATTGGTCATTATTTGGTTGAACAGTACTATGCTACATGATATATAATACTCAAATATAGGCATATGGTTGTCAGTTATCGTTAACTTGTTAAACCTTACGATGTGAAATTGAATATGTAAATATTGATTTAGTATATTCAGAATTACTTATTCTAATATGGAAAAGCATTCAGGTCAATTGGAGCTAATAAAGATGCAGAATTGCAAACAGTGTAGGATGAATATTCATATCAAATACTAGATGTTTGAATTAATTCATGGCTTTTTATGAAAGATGGTGAATGCAATGCAGCATTCTTCGTCTCCTTCTTACCAACGAGGGTTTATGTGGACTGGACCTTCAGTTTAACGGGTGCTCTGAACCTAGGTCCTCGGCATTAAGCCTACCGAGTGGCGAGTGTCCAACTTAGAAATCATCGAATTTCGCACTCGTGCCTAAGGACAATCACAAATATTAAACAATCGCAAATGTATATTTACGACCATGCCCCAGTAGGTTTCGAAACCGCGACTATCGCAACAGTAGAAGGACCGTCCTGTCGCCTTTAGCACTGCGCCAACCAAGCCGGCTATATTTTATTTGAAAATAACCCAGCGAGTGTTTTATTCCACTATTTTAAAGTGAAATAATTTTTTTTCTTATTATCTACTACATGCTAACTAATTTTTTTTCGGTTTAGATTTTTCCAGAGAGTAGTATTTTAGTAGATAAAGATCATTGGTCTGAAAAAATGTGCAAACTAGTTGGCTGAACAATGGCCATGTGAGGTCTTCTTCCCTATCACTGCATATTCAATTAAATCGAATTGTTGACATGCAGGTCTAGAAAAATATACAAGTAAGAACTGTTTGGATATGTGGAAAGGATTGTATTGAACGATGAATTATGTCACCATGTAAGAGCACATGATCAGTGATTTAGAATTGGATTATGATCCAATGCTGACAATACCAAGACGAAGAGATATAGAATATGCAGATATAGCAAATGCATTTGGGAGAACACAGTGAATAAATCTGATTTTATTAAGAAAAAATTACGGAACTAGTAATAGGGAAACATACAATGATATCAGAATGACTTGACAAGAAAACATAGCAACGAAGGAACTATATATAAAAACGTAAATATGCCCACTTATAAAATAAAATACTTTACTTGAATATTCATTTGTTCATAAGGTGTATTAGGCCTCCAGGGGATACTAAAGTAGTAATAGGGAGACATATAATGATATCAGAATGACTTGACAAGAAAACACAGCAACGAAGGAACTTGATATAAATATGTAAATATGCCCACTTATGAAAATAAAATACATTACTTGGATATTCAAATGTTCGTAAGGTGTATTAGGCGTCCAGAGGATACTAAGGTACTATTAGGGAGACATACAATGATATCATAATAATATGACAAGAAAACACAGCAACGAAGGAACTAGATATAAATATGTAAATATGCCCACTTATGAAAATAAAATACATTACTTGGATATTCAAATATTCGTAAGGTGTATTAGGCCTCCAGAGGATACTAAGGTAGTATTAGGGAGACATACTATGATATCACAATAACATGACAAGAAAACACAGCAACGAAGGAACTAGATATAAATATGTAAATATGCCCACTTATGAAAATAAAATACATTACTTGGATATGCAAATGTTCGTAAGGTGTATTAGGCCTCCAGAGGATACTAAGGTACTATTAGTTAGACATACAATGATATCATAATAATATGACAAGAAAACACAGCAACGAAGGAACTAGATATAAATATGTAAATATGCCCACTTATGAAAATAAAATACATTACTTGGATATTCAAATGTTCGTAAGGTGTATTAGGCCTCCAGAGGATACTAAGGTAGTATTAGGGAGACATATTAAGATATCACAATAACATGACAAGAAAACACAGCAACGAAGGAACTAGATATAAATATGTAAATATGCCCACTTATGAAAATAAAATACATTACTTGGATATTCAAATGTTCGTAAGGTGTATTAGGCCTCCAGAGGATACCAAGGTAGTATTAGGGAGACATACAATGATATCATAATAACATGACAAGAAAACACAGCAACGAAGGAACTAGATATAAATATGTAAATATGCCCACTTATAAAAATAAAATACATTACTTGAATATTCATTTCTTCATAAGGTGTATTAGGCCTCCAGGGGATACTAAAGTAGTAATAGGGAGACATACAATGATATCACAATAACATGACAAGAAAACACAGCAACGAAGGAACTAGATATAAATATGTAAATATGCCCACTTATGAAAATAAAATACATTACTTGGATATTCAAATGTTCGTAAGGTGTATTAGGCCTCCAGAGGATACTAAGGTAGTATTAGGGAGACATACAATGATATCATAATAACATGACAAGAAAACACAGCAACGAAGGAACTAGATATAAATATGTAAATATGCCCACTTATAAAAATAAAATACATTACTTGAATATTCATTTCTTCATAAGGTGTATTAGGCCTCCAGGGGATACTAAAGTAGTAATAGGGAGACATACAATGATATCACAATAACATGACAAGAAAACACAGCAACGAAGGAACTAGATATAAATATGTAAATATGCCCACTTATGAAAATAAAATACATTACTTGGATATTCAAATGTTCGTAAGGTGTATTAGGCCTCCAGAGGATACTAAGGTAGTATTAGGGAGACATACAATGATATCATAATAACATGACAAGAAAACACAGCAACGAAGGAACTAGATATAAATATGTAAATATGCCCACTTATAAAAATAAAATACATTACTTGAATATTCATTTCTTCATAAGGTGTATTAGGCCTCCAGGGGATACTAAAGTAGTAATAGGGAGACATACAATGATATCACAATAACATGACAAGAAAACACAGCAACGAAGGAACTAGATATAAATATGTAAATATGCCCACTTATAAAAATAAAATACATTACTTGAATATTCATTTCTTCATAAGGTGTATTAGGCCTCCAGGGGATACTAAAGTAGTAATAGGGAGACATACAATGATATCACAATAACATGACAAGAAAACACAGCAACGAAGGAACTAGATATAAATATGTAAATATGCCCACTTATGAAAATAAAATACATTACTTGGATATTCAAATGTTCGTAAGGTGTATTAGGCCTCCAGAGGATACTAAGGTAGTATTAGGGAGACATACAATGATATCATAATAACATGACAAGAAAACACAGCAACGAAGGAACTAGATATAAATATGTAAATATGCCCACTTATGAAAATAAAATACATTACTTGGATATTCAAATGTTCGTAAGGTGTATTAGGCCTCCAGAGGATACTAAGGTAGTATTAGGGAGACATACAATGATATCATAATAACATGACAAGAAAACACAGCAACGAAGGAACTAGATATAAATATGTAAATATGCCCACTTATAAAAATAAAATACATTACTTGGATATGTAAATGTTCGTAAGGTGTATTAGGCCTCCAGAGGATACTAAGGTAGTATTAGGGAGACATACAATGATATCATAATAACATGACAAGAAAACACAGCAACGAAGGAACTAGATATAAATATGTAAATATGCCCACTTATGAAAATAAAATACTTTACTTGGATATTCAAATGTTCGTAAGGTGTATTAGGCCTCCAGAGGATACTAAGGTAGTATTAGGGAGACATACAATGATATCATAATAACATGACAAGAAAACACAGCAACGAAGGAACTAGATATAAATATGTAAATATGCCCACTTATAAAAATAAAATACATTACTTGAATATTCATTTCTTCATAAGGTGTATTAGGCCTCCAGGGGATACTAAAGTAGTAATAGGGAGACATACAATGATATCACAATAACATGACAAGAAAACACAGCAACGAAGGAACTAGATATAAATATGTAAATATGCCCACTTATGAAAATAAAATACATTACTTGGATATTCAAATGTTCGTAAGGTGTATTAGGCCTCCAGAGGATACTAAGGTAGTATTAGGGAGACATACAATGATATCATAATAACATGACAAGAAAACACAGCAACGAAGGAACTAGATATAAATATGTAAATATGCCCACTTATAAAAATAAAATACATTACTTGAATATTCATTTCTTCATAAGGTGTATTAGGCCTCCAGGGGATACTAAAGTAGTAATAGGGAGACATACAATGATATCACAATAACATGACAAGAAAACACAGCAACGAAGGAACTAGATATAAATATGTAAATATGCCCACTTATAAAAATAAAATACATTACTTGAATATTCATTTCTTCATAAGGTGTATTAGGCCTCCAGGGGATACTAAAGTAGTAATAGGGAGACATACAATGATATCACAATAACATGACAAGAAAACACAGCAACGAAGGAACTAGATATAAATATGTAAATATGCCCACTTATGAAAATAAAATACATTACTTGGATATTCAAATGTTCGTAAGGTGTATTAGGCCTCCAGAGGATACTAAGGTAGTATTAGGGAGACATACAATGATATCATAATAACATGACAAGAAAACACAGCAACGAAGGAACTAGATATAAATATGTAAATATGCCCACTTATGAAAATAAAATACATTACTTGGATATTCAAATGTTCGTAAGGTGTATTAGGCCTCCAGAGGATACTAAGGTAGTATTAGGGAGACATACAATGATATCATAATAACATGACAAGAAAACACAGCAACGAAGGAACTAGATATAAATATGTAAATATGCCCACTTATGAAAATAAAATACATTACTTGGATATGTAAATGTTCGTAAGGTGTATTAGGCCTCCAGAGGATACTAAGGTAGTATTAGGGAGACATACAATGATATCATAATAACATGACAAGAAAACACAGCAACGAAGGAACTAGATATAAATATGTAAATATGCCCACTTATGAAAATAAAATACTTTACTTGGATATTCAAATGTTCGTAAGGTGTATTAGGCCTCCAGAGGATACTAAGGTAGTATTAGGGAGACATACTATGATATCATAATAACATGACAAGAAAACACAGCAACGAAGGAACTAGATATAAATATGTAGATATGCCCACTTATGAAAATAAAATACATTACTTGGATATTCAAATGTTCGTAAGGTGTATTAGGCCTCCAGAGGATACTAAGGTAGTACTAGGGAGACATACAATGATATCATAATAACATGACAAGAAAACACAGCAACGAAGGAACTAGATATAAATATGTAAATATGCCCACTTATGAAAATAAAATACATTACTTGAATATGCAAATGTTCGTAAGGTGTATTAGGCCTCCAGAGGTTACTAAGGTAGTATTAGGGAGACATACAATGATATCATAATAACATGACAAGAAAACACAGCAACGAAGGAACTAGATATAAATATGTAAATATGCCCACTTATGAAAATAAAATACATTACTTGGATATTCAAATGTTCGTAAGGTGTATTAGGCCTCCAGAGGATACTAAGGTAGTATTAGGGAGACATACAATGATATCATAATAACATAACAAGAAAACACAGCAACGAAGGAACTAGATATAAATATGTAAATATGCCCACTTATGAAAATAAAATACATTACTTGGATATGCAAATGTTCGTAAGGTGTATTAGGCCTCCAGAGGATACTAAGGTAGTATTAGGGAGACATACAATGATATCATAATAATATGACAAGAAAACACAGCAACGAAGGAACTAGATATAAATATGTAAATATGCCCACTTATAAAAATAAAATACATTACTTGGATATTCAAATGTTCGTAAGGTGTATTAGGCCTCCAGAGGATACTAAGGTACTATTAGTTAGACATACAATGATATCATAATAATATGACAAGAAAACACAGCAACGAAGGAACTAGATATAAATATGTAAATATGCCCACTTATGAAAATAAAATACATTACTTGGATATTCAAATGTTCGTAAGGTGTATTAGGCCTCCAGAGGATACTAAGGTAGTACTAGGGAGACATACAATGATATCATAATAACATGACAAGAAAACACAGCAACGAAGGAACTAGATATAAATATGTAAATATGCCCACTTATGAAAATAAAATACATTACTTGGATATGCAAATGTTCGTAAGGTGTATTAGGCCTCCAGAGGATACTAAGGTAGTATTAGGGAGACATACAATGATATCATAATAATATGACAAGAAAACACAGCAACGAAGGAACTAGATATAAATATGTAAATATGCCCACTTATAAAAATAAAATACATTACTTGAATATTCATTCCTTCATAAGGTGTATTAGGCCTCCAGGGGATACTAAAGTAGTAATAGGGAGACATACAATGATATCACAATAACATGACAAGAAAACACAGCAACGAAGGAACTAGATATAAATATGTAAATATGCCCACTTATAAAAATAAAATACATTACTTGAATATTCATTTTTTCATAAGGTGTATTAGGCCTCCAGGGGATACTAAAGTAGTAATAGGGAGACATACAATGATATCACAATAACATGACAAGAAAACACAGCAACGAAGGAACTAGATATAAATATGTAAATATGCCCACTTATGAAAATAAAATACATTACTTGGATATTCAAATGTTCGTAAGGTGTATTAGGCCTCCAGAGGATACTAAGGTAGTATTAGGGAGACATACAATGATATCATAATAACATGACAAGAAAACACAGCAACGAAGGAACTAGATATAAATATGTAAATATGCCCACTTATGAAAATAAAATACATTACTTGGATATTCAAATGTTCGTAAGGTGTATTAGGCCTCCAGAGGATACTAAGGTAGTACTAGGGAGACATACAATGATATCATAATAACATGACAAGAAAACACAGCAACGAAGGAACTAGATATAAATATGTAAATATGCCCACTTATGAAAATAAAATACATTACTTGGATATGCAAATGTTCGTAAGGTGTATTAGGCCTCCAGAGGATACTAAGGTAGTATTAGGGAGACATACAATGATATCATAATAACATGACAAGAAAACACAGCAACGAAGGAACTAGATATAAATATGTAAATATGCCCACTTATGAAAATAAAATACATTACTTGGATATTCAAATGTTCGTAAGGTGTATTAGGCCTCCAGAGGATACTAAGGTAGTATTAGGGAGACATACAATGATATCATAATAACATGACAAGAAAACACAGCAACGAAGGAACTAGATATAAATATGTAAATATGCCCACTTATGAAAATAAAATACATTACTTGGATATTCAAATGTTCGTAAGGTGTATTAGGCCTCCAGAGGATACTAAGGTAGTATTAGGGAGACATACAATGATATCATAATAACATGATAAGAAAACACAGCAACGAAGGAACTAGATATAAATATGTAAATATGCCCACTTATGAAAATAAAATACATTACTTGGATATGCAAATGTTCGTAAGGTGTATTAGGCCTCCAGAGGATACTAAGGTAGTATTAGGGAGACATACAATGATATCATAATAACATGACAAGAAAACACAGCAACGAAGGAACTAGATATAAATATGTAAATATGCCCACTTATGAAAATAAAATACATTACTTGGATATTCAAATGTTCGTAAGGTGTATTAGGCCTCCAGAGGATACTAAGGTAGTATTAGGGAGACATACAATGATATCATAATAACATGACAAGAAAACACAGCAACGAAGGAACTAGATATAAATATGTAAATATGCCCACTTATGAAAATAAAATACATTACTTGGATATTCAAATGTTCGTAAGGTGTATTAGGCCTCCAGAGGATACTAAGGTAGTATTAGGGAGACATACAATGATATCACAATAACATGACAAGAAAACACAGCAACGAAGGAACTAGATATAAAAATGTAAATATGCCCACTTATGAAAATAAAGTACATTACTTGGATATTCAATTGTTCGTAAGTTGTATTAGGCCTCCAGAGGATACTAAGGTAGTATTAGGGAGACATACAATGATATCACAATAACATGACAAGAAAACACAGCTACGAAGGAACTAGATATAAATATGTAAATATGCCCACTTATGAAAATAAAGTACATTACTTGGATATTCAAATGTTCGTAAGGTGTATTAGGCCTCCAGAGGATACTAAGGTAGTATTAGGGAGACATACAATGATATCACAATAACATGACAAGAAAACAAAGCAACGAAGGAACTAAATAAAAAAATGTAAATATGCCCACTTATGACAATAAAATATATTACTTGAATATTCATTTCTTCATTAATGTTTGTTTAATTTATTAGATAATAATAGTTTAAGATAGTGTTTTGTAATTAAAAATTGACGTAAAAAAGTAGAGAGTATCTTATAGAAGTTATAAAGATTTATATGTCAGAGAAATGTTATAAGCACTCATAATAATAATTTTGGTAACTTTGGCCAAAATACCACCTTCTCTGTTAAAAAAAGCATTATTAGTTTGCAACTATTTAATTATAATTTAAGTGTTGGGAACTATCGAAATTTGACAATTGACTGTTTAGTAATTGACTACTTTTTACCAGTGACTGTTTCAGTCGACTGTTTTCAGTGGCTATTTTCGGTCCACTGATTTTGTTACTATTTACTATAGACTGTTTAAGTCGTACTTTTAGTTACTATTTTTAGTTCTAATTGTTTCTTTCGACTGATTTTTAACGTTTTGGCTCTAACGTCCTAGCCACAACCTTGACAAAAATGTACTCAATTTATGCCTACATAGATTTTTATATATTATATGTAGTTTTATGATCGTTTTGGTAGTTTTCTTGTAAATAACAATATATTGCATATTAATATTATAGCATTTCGTTACGATATTTATCAAGATTGTTAATGTAATAGGGTAAAAAGGATTAAAATTGGGAATGATAAATAGTAAAATACTTTGTTTTTGTAGCAAAAATAGGTAATATTTCGATTACTCTCCCGATTTTTGTTAAAAAATGTTTCGGTTCAATAATAAATAAAGCAGTTTATCATTTCATTCGGATTAGTTATTTTTCTATTTTTCTATGTTTAGGTATATGTTTAATTTTTATATAGTATTTATGGTTACTGTAATCTTTAGTATTTAGGTTTTGTTTAAGTTCTATTATGTTGTCTATATTTATTATAGTATATTATTTACAAATAGTAATTAATAAATTAAAAATACAATAAAATATTTGTGGGGTATTATTCCATTCCATAGAAAAATTCCATTCCTTTTTACAGATCCATAGAACATTCTACTTCATTTAAAATTAAATTATAAATTGCATGTTATATATTATTATTATAATAGTATTCAGTAATAATTTTTTTCCTTTTCTTTTTTAAAGTTAATTCGTAAAGGAATTTCTATATCTCATTCTCGCTTATACTACCGTTGAAAAATGTAACCATATATAAAATATATACAAAACTAACCACCTCAAGCAATTATCTCCGTCCTTTAGTCTCTCACAATTTATAGAGGAAAGGATTCGTACATCGTTTGACATAACGAATTGAATAAAATAGTCGAACCGTGCATTTGACTGAAAATAATAAATACTATTTTAAGTCGCTAGTTTTTTGATTATCGACTGTTTCGACTGTTTTGCGACTATCGACTGTTTTTAGTCGATAGTTCCCAACACTAATTGAAAGTATCGTATTTTATTGTCATATGATACGATTTTTAAATTATAAAAATATTACATTCTTTATTATAATTATTAATAAGCTAGAGTCGAATGAATCTTTTGATGTGTGATTATAAAATGTTTCAATGAAAATCTCGCAAAAAACCAAATGTTAAATACAATTACTAATACAATTAGCGATTGATATCCGTGTAAATAGGGTATATTTTAAAAATATTTTCGAAAAAATGTCTTAAGTAACTTTATTTTAAATAATAACTTATTTCTATTAAAACTGAACGATCTATTAAAAAAACACAATGTTACTAATGAATTTTTCCCACGCACACTTTGCGCGTATCAGCAATGAAACTAATTTTAGATTACTTTATTAAATAAACTTAATTAACTTAAATTCGTGTAAAAAATCTTTTAAAACTTTTAAAATAATAAAATCGCGTGCTGTATGCTATTTTAAGAATTTAGCACAAAAGTATATGGACTCGTATAAAGTTTATTATCATTTAAAGCAGGACCATCAACAATTCCATTGTTATGATCACGTAACGTAGTTGAAACCGATAAAGTATTACAATTATAGTCGGCATACAATGTTGATTTTATGTGAAATTGTTAAATGTTATTGTATTGTAATTGTTAAGTAACTATCACTATGTAAATTAAAAAAAAAACACTTTTTGATGTTTCAGTTGTCATCATTATTATTTCTTAATTATTTTTTATATTAAAATTATTATGCAAAGAAATAATAATATATTCTAGAAAAGTTTTTTATATATTATCATTTTACCTTTTATACATATTACTTTCTTTGATGTTAGAAATTGAGAAAAACATATTAACAAACAAAAAATGTGGGGTTCTTCATTTTGAATTTAATCAGTGGCACTTAAATGTTGATAAAAATATTACTAAAATGTTTTAAGTTATTTATATAAAGTCCCAAAACGTGGGAATTATGTATATAATATAAGGTGGGGCAAAGTCCCACTGCCATTGACTAAATATTGTCACTATTTCAGCTCGTTCTTGTGGCGTATATTTATCCACAATAATATATGGACATTTACATATAACCAAGATTGCACGCAATTGAAGTAGTTGCGAATCTTTTGCCCCACCTTAGTGTTAAATCAAAATAGTGGCGGGACTGGTGGGCTCACCTTACATAATTTTTTGTACGACATTCGTATTTCGCTTTTTAATAAAATATTCAAAATATAGCATTTTATAATCGCTGTACGTTAACCTTGGCTTTCTAGGACTTGGACTAACTATTCTCAAACTAGAGAACTAACATCAAGTATTTTAGAACCCTTTTTTAAATTATTTTATGTTAAAAACGAATCGAAATAGGCTTTAGAAACTATTTCAAAAACAACATTTAAAAACTATTTTGAAGTCTGCATTGTATCAAGGGTGATACTTATTTAATTTGCATTCATAAAATATGAGAAAAAGCAAGAAAAATAACATAATCTTAGAATTAATTTGGGGAAATCTAAGAGGTAATGTCGTTTTATTTTTCCTACAAATACCTCTATAAAAGTTGGATAAGCTACGCCTAGTTGGATTTAAATATTTACAGCTCTATAAATATTTTATTTCTAACATGTTCGGTAGAAACAGGCATACATTTTTCAGTTTCCTGATGTTTTGTTTCTGGAGACCCTCTGAGTGAACACTATAAGCTGCTATATATCCTAACATAAGCGAAAGAATGAGAAATGTTGCTCCTTCGCTTGATATTTTTCCAATGGATCACGTAAATTTTGTACAAGAAGAAAATCCTGGTCGTTGTTCGGGAAAACCGTACGATCAAGCGGAGTAATATTTTTCTTCGTGATAGTTCATATATAATACTTAAATGTGAGCATATGGCTGTCAGTTATTATTTTTGTTGAAATTTAAGATGAACTCTTTCGAAATGAATATCTAAATATTTACTCAGAATATTTAGAATTATTGTATTGAAAAATAGATGTTTACAGTAATTCAGGTGTAGAGAATCATGGGTGAACAGGACGAACAATCAACATTACTTACATGGGTCTTAGTTTATGTAAGAGTTGTTTATGTAAAAGATTATGGCCAGCGATCAACAATTCTATAATAATATATTTTTGGGAAATTATCCTTTGCCTGAAAAAAAACTACGCATTAGTTCAATGTCTAAAACAAAAACAAATTAGGTATTCTTTGATTTGGTGTGCAACATCGCTAATTATCTAGAGGATTGAATATGTGTATAAAGGTAAAAGTATATTTTTGAGTTAACGTGTGATTTGTGAAAGATTAGAAGGAAAAACGTTTCTTTCCTTTGTACTAAATTGTAGACAGCGAATAAAAAATAGATATATTTTTGAAACACAATCTGGTATCACAGTGAACATGTAAAATATTTTAACAACGACCATAGATAATAACAACACTAATGATAAAAACCCTAATAGTTATAAAGTGAAATTTAAGATATTGTTTATTTAGTGTAGTCCCAATTATACTTTCTATTTTCATAAAAAGGAGGTTTTATGTTTGACTGTATATTTTTTATGTATGTTCACCGATTTCTCTGTCAGTTATGCGCCAATTTTCAAAATTCTCTTCTTATTCAAAAGAGTGCACTTAGAACCGAGACAGGATCCGATGATGGAATACGGAGAAATCGAGGGAAACACTCAATTTTCAAAGATTACTGCGACATATGATCATTTTAAAGTCTGTGCCAAGCCCAAGCAATACAAAAATAATAATATAATTTTATGACTTATACACAAAATTAAATTACGAACAAAACATATCTAATTTGTTGCTCGTAGTGACTTCAAAGTGATTAGTTCATAGTTAAAATAACATTGTAAATAAATAAATAGGCTTAGATAGGTATTAAGCTAAATTATGTGTATATAGTAGAAAATAAAATACGTGGGGTAGATAGGTTAATAAGGTTTTTGTTTATTTTTATTTAGTTAGTAAAATTATTAGTATTAGTGTATTTCTAAGTTTGATTATTTTTCACTTTTTATTGAGTTCCGTATTTATTTCTTAAGTACATTCAATTTTTTCTTAAAATTATTTTAATCCTTATGATGGAGAATCTTATAAACATCATGAAAGTTGTTCAAATATTTCTTTTATTTGTGGCTTATAGTATATTCCAACACTCTTGACTAGAAGCATATGCCTTAGTTAAATGCGAAAAAGGAAAATACATAATTCAGATTTAATCAAGTTCATTATCTATACATGTTAATTACCTCAACATTTTTTTAAGTCGTTTGCTCGATCACTTGATTCAGACAAGTATACCTTAAGACCAATATTTCAATTTTGGGTTCGTACATTTCGTATTTCTATTAATACGCCTTTGCATTTATATAAACACAACTATTATACATACATTAAATTCAGACTTTCAGAAGCATGTACTATATTTTAGTATAACAATTAATAGACAGCTATAAAATAGTTCTGTTTCATGTTGTTTATATAAAAAGTGTGTTTATATTAAGCACTTGCATGTACGGGTATTTTGATCAGCACCAAATATTAGTAAAAAAGGAGCTATATACTTTTAAACATTTACAGTGAAGCTGTTATATCGCATCCTAGTCATCGATTGTGGTTTTAGCGATGTATATGTGCGGATTTCAACGTCAATGAAAGGAGTAGCTTGGAAGCCCAAAAATGTCTCAAGTCAATGAATTACTACGTAATGAACGACAATCGAGCCAAAATGTTTCAAGAACTTTCAGACAACTTAGCAGTTGATGGATCAATTGTTGTCAAATATGTACATGTGATGAGATAACTTATAAAAATAGGGAAATTCTAGAGAGTATAAGAAATATAAATGCCGTTCACATGCGTTTCAACATTGTTATTTTATTGCTTGCTAAACAAAAAAGGAACAATTTTATGCAGCGTATTGCGGTTGGCAATGAAAAGTTTGTTAAAATTCTTATTCCAGATGTCCAACTATATAAAATGAATAAACTGATTGACATATTCATGCAAAAGAGACCAACATTATCGAGTAACTAACAAACAAACAGGCTAAAAATGATCTTCTTGCATGAAGAAGCTCAGTTACATGTTGCAAGAGTTGAAGGATATTCTCAGCAGCAGCTCAAATATCAAATTCTATCGCACTCAATGTGTTCACTAGACATAATGCCTTCTGGTTACTATTTGTTCAGATCGATACAGCATAGCTTGGCTGGCATACGGTTGTAAAATTCTGAAGAAACGCGAGAACGAATGAATTTGAATGAATGAATGAATTTCTGAAGAACGCGAGAATCCATGATTGGAGAGTTAGCTGGCAAGGAAGATTGTAGAAAATTATTGTAAACAGAAAATATATTGCTTAATCAATATATCTCAATAAATACATTTCTAAAATTTAAAAAGGGTTAGAATATATGCAAGCGCCTAATGTATTTTGTTTTAACATTGTTTTTAACAAATTGAAGCAGAGCTACAATTTGTAATATGCAATATTTTCCTTCATAATATTATTTTTGGGAACATGTGTAAATAAAGTACTCCTCAGTACACTAACATACAAGTAATCCAACTTAATAAAAAAAGTCTCCAAATTCAAATTTGGATAGAGGATTAACAAACAAAGAAGATTGTTTAATTTAAGCGTGGGAGGTAACATCTGGCCGGATAAAAGAAAAAATCAATGTTCCTAAACTAATTTTGTTGGGTACATTAACTGGACAAAAAAGAGAAAATTCTCCGCCGAATAAAAATTACCGAAAAAGAAAAGTTGAGTGCCCCCCGCTGGCGTCATTTCCATAATAAAGACTCCGTGATAAGGCATTTATATTTAAATTGGTTGCTTTTATTTGCAAACTAAAGAAAATTCTTATGTATCGGCAATGGAACTGTCATTCTATATTTTTTTGTATTTACATATCTGCGTTAAAAATGGAACTTAAACAGCACTAAGAAGTTACAATTAAGAAACTTTAAAGAAAGCAAATGAAAGGTATAAAGGAAAGGTTAATCTCGGCTATAAATAGAATAAGTTGAAAACTTCTTTACAACGTCCATACATTATTGATTATTCTTGGTAATATGTAGATTTTTATTGGGAACTACAAATTGGCTGTCGCATATTAGTGGGAACACCATTAATTCAACTTATGGTCCAAATGAAATAATACCTATGGACCAATATCTAAGGTATTTGAAAAACTGCTGATGAAAAGAACCTAATACTTACACACCAGATTGGATTTATTAACAAAAATTCCCCTATTGACCAGGTGCATAGAATAAGAGATAAAGACAAGAGAAAAGTCATTAAAAAAGACTATGGAGGTAAAATGGTATGTTCAACTATATTCTTAGACTGTCATATTCATATCGTTCTAGTTTATAAGTTAGAGAAAATTTTACCAAAGCAACACATTAAACTATTAAAATCTTACATTAGAGCCAGAATGTTTAGAGTTAAACAAGAGGTCAAATACTACACTAAAAAAGTACCACAATGGGAGCCAATTATTTACCTACACTATGTATGCGTATGAATGTATGGAAAATAATCACGATAGCTACTACTGACAATATAAATGATTGGACCCAAACCGTGAAAATTAAAATTAACGAAAATGTGTGAATGTGCAGTTCACGTACAATCAAATCACACAAGCACAAATAACAATAAATAATAATTTCATTTCATATAGCAAGAACGCTAAGTATCTCGGAATGAATCTTTTCGTAACACCTGCTAACAGAAATATCAAAAAAGAAAGAAAAGAACTGGAGTTCAACTATAAGAAAATATATTGATTAATAGGAAGAAAATTACAATTGTCAGTATATATTATGGTATTGAAACTTATATGGACATACGGAATTCAAATATCGGGATGCTCCGCGAAAATTGATACAAATACAATAAACATTTTCTAGAATAAAGTCCAGAAAAGTATTATAGGTACACCTAGACACTGCAGGCCTGTTTACTTACACCTAGACTTTCAGATACCGACTGTCACTCAAGAAATATCTTGATTTTCGCGAGGAGACATGATGAGATACTCCATGATGATGTCAGTATGGAAGTAATACAACTCTTGGATAACACCAGACACAGACTCAAAAGAATCAAACCATTTAATCTTGTATAGAGTACTGTAGTGGGGTGCGTTTAATAGGAAAATAGGGTTGGTGAGTCGTTCTAGATATATCACTAAATTTAAGTAACTGTAAAGATAAATTGTTTCTTAGTCGGCAACGAATAGTAACAATATAATAAATAAATTAAAAAAACATAGAACAAATTTAATATGATAACACGTATTCTTACATATCAGCTGAAGCAAGCAAAATACATTCATATACCCTCAAACTCGAGATTAGACTGCTTATCATTAGTCATATTAATTACTACTTAAATATTTCACATATTTACTCACATAAGAAAAAAGAAAGCATAAAAAGGAAGGGAATTAAAAGGACAGTTAAGAATAAGCAATTAAAGAGAGAAGCTACTAGAAGATATACCTTATAGAGTCATCATGAAGTACATTGAGAGAAAATAAAGAAACTCTTTGTAAATATAGCTAATGTCGTTGTGAACTACATTGAAAAATTTAAGTTAAGTATTCAAATGATTAAATTGTAAGTACAAGAAATTGGTTGCCCTGTTTTTGGTTTCGTGATTTAAAATTAAGAAACAGACATTTAGAAATGTGTTGTAATGGTAGTAAAATTCTTATTATTTAGAATTTTAACTTGCCAATTATCTTCCTAACCGTCAGGATCTGCTCTCATAACATTTTCTATATACGGTTCGTAAATATAATGCATGTTTTCAAATAACCCTTTCGGAACAAAAGGTAATATTTTATTTTCAAAGTCTCCAATCCAGAAGTAATACTTGATTTATGTTACGCTCAACTAAACAGGCATTAGCTATATTATATGCAATCAATATATTAAAAGTTTGAATGAATCTTTATTACTGTTTTGAAATTAAAATTTTGAAATAATCAACTTTTATCCTGTGGTCAGGGAGGCGAGCGGGTATCAGCTAGTAATTTATAAATCCTGCAACTTAGTTGTTGAAACAGAAATAGATATAAACTCTTATGTACAAACTATTTTAAATATTTTCATATGAAAATATATTTTGAGAGCATTACTGCAAACTGTGATAAGTTCTTTAATAGTTTTTGATAAGAAATTCCGAAATATAAGGCACCACAATATTTATACCTATTGCTGTAGTATATGGGTCTTGGGTTTTAAACTAAATAATCCTAACATAGAATTGGTGAGTCATAGACAAAACAATTATGATAATTTTATTATTTTTACATTTTAACATTTTATAGATTTTAAAAATAAAAATAACACATATATAACACGACATTATAAGCAGCTTATATAATTTTTAGCATATTTATTTTTGAAAAAAGAATCATATTTGTTGACCAAATTTGTTTGGATGTTTGATGAACAAACACCATTTAGTCTCGTTTATTGGAATCACTATCTTACCTGTAATAGTGAATATTTTACTTAACGGACATCAAAACATTAACACGGCATTAAAATCATGTTTGTGTTAACCATTATGTCTTTATTACAAATACCGAATCAATTTATTCCATGATATCTGATATTTAGTCAAATATCTGATATTTAGTCAAATATCAGATATTGCCAGTTATCGTAAAAAAATCAAATCTCATAAAAGAAGGTATCTAAAACTTATTTCTCGAAACTTTGTTTCTCCTTTTACCAACTATGGGTTTATCTGGACTGGACCTACAGTTTAACGTAGGCTCCGAACCACGGTCCTCAGCATTAGGCCTACCGACTGGCGAGTGACCAACTTTATAAATCATCCCAGAAGACATCCAGTCTTACCCAGCCTGGTTACTGGCGTGACTGGGATCATTTTCCTTGTTGGATTTTACACTCTTTCCTAGGACTATCACAAATTTTCAACAATCACAAATATAAATTTACGACTAAATTTACCCCAACAGGGTTCGAACCCGCGGCTATCGCAACAATAGGAGGACCATCCTGTCACCTTTACCACTGCGCCATCAAGCCAGCTTCGAAATTTTTTTAAGCCTGATATAGTAAATAAGTACGTGAAAATATAAATTAGTTAAAAAAGGTTTAATGAACTCGTTACTAATTGAATAACTACAATCAAGTTGAGAATGTGCTATAGCGAATAGGATAATGTGATATTCATAATTTTAAAGATATTCTTCAACAACGAAGACAGGTTGTTTGCATCTATTTTAAACTCAAACTATCGGCAATTAAATCTTTCTAAAATTATAACATACCCTTATGATGTCACTATTAGAAATTAATTCGTGGCCATAGTAAATTATACAAAATTTAACATTTTGGAAACTAAGTGAGGCTAGACTTTTTTTAGACAAGATATAGTAATAGAGGTTGAATTCTATTTTGATTTCATTATTACACCCACACGGCACATATATTATGATCGTTTTCACATTAGTAATTTTGTATTTATAATGTCGTTTACGTCCAGATCTACAGTCTCAAATCCAACCTTTTAAACAACGCTTGATCGGTATACTCCCATAAGTCTACTCCATATATGTTTAAAGCTTGACACTTTCTCATCCATAATTTAACTTAACTATAGCTTTTCTATTATGTAGTTTTCGAATAAGTTCACTGCTGTCGAGTAATTGTAACACTGTATCTTTATTAAACTCGTGTTCTATTACAATACTTAGTGCCATCAAATTTATTCACTTATCGTAGGTATATAGATTGTTGTATATATCCTCATTTTAATCTACCATGGAGTGTAGTCAATACTTTCAAGAAATTTACTTTGATATGTTAATATTATATTGACTCTGGAATTATTTGTGCATGTTTCAAATTATCGTAAGTAATCACTAAATTTTTTACCATTATACAAAATTTCGCGCATTTTGCTGTGTTTGCATATAAAGTTAGTCTATCTAAAAAAAAGTTATCACTGGTATGTATCTGTCTTTTTATAAGAGAAATTTACATGGGCAGATTTCATGAGATTTAATTTAATTAGCAATTTTTAGGCGCAATTGGTATTAATATTAAATGTAATAACGTGATAATGCAATGTTTTTACAACTGTGATGTTATTAATGTCTGTAACTATTCATATACGAAAGATTTACACATTTAAATATATTACTATTATAGGACAGTTACAATATTGGCCAGTATCTTGTGGTGCCTCTGCAGAGATGGATTTTAATTCTGAAACTTCATCATTGTATTTTGTTCTCTAATGACGATGACAAGAAGAAGAAGAAGAAGCCTACTTACCTAGGTAACTTATTTGCTAACTTCAATTGCAGACTCTTATCCCATGCTTTATTGAAGTCTTGCACTAACAGGTCAATTGAAAAGTCTTGGACTTACCATAGAAAAACACATTTTTTTGGCAAAATTAGATTTTTTTATTCAACATAATTCCCTTCAAGGGTGATACACTGATTATAGCGACCCTCGAACTTTTGGATACCATTTTTGTAGTAGGATTTGTCCTTTGCTTCAAAATAGGCCTCAGTTTCGTCGATCACCTCATCATTCGATGAACATTTCTTCCCATCGAGCATTATTTTGAGATCTGAGAACAGGAAATGGTCACGGGGGGTCAGATCTGGAGAATGCGGTGGATGAGGAAGCCATTCGAAATCCAATTCATGGATGTTTGACACGGTGCATTGTCTTGGTGAAGCAGCACTTTCTTTTTCTTCAAATGCGAATGTTTTTCGGTAATTTCGTTTTTTAAGCGGTCCAATAATGCTATGTAATAGTCGCCGTTGATGGTCCTTCCTTTTTCAAGATAGTCAATGAAAATTATTCCATACGTATCCCAAAATACAGACGCCATAAACTTGCCATCCGACTGTTGGTTTTCCCACGCTTTGGAGCGGGTTCATCGTATGCAGTCCACTCGGATGACTGTCGATTGGATTTCGGAGTGAAATGGTGGAGCCAAGTTTCATCCATTGTCACATATCGATGCAAAAAGTTGGGTTTATTACGCTTGATCATCTTCAAACACTATTGCGAATCATCAACATGTCGTTGAGAGTGAGCTCGAAACGCGGTACCCACTTTGCAAAGGCCTTTCTCATACCTAAATATTCGTAAATAACATGATGTACACGTTCAGTTGATATCTTTAGAGTGTCTGCTATTTCATTGAGTATCAATTTACGATAATTTAAAATCATTTTGTAGATTTTTTAAATGTTTTCGTCAGTAACACCCTCTTTGGGGCGTGCACTGCGTTCACCGTCTTCTATGCTCATTTTACTACGTATAAAATTAACATACCAATCCTTGATGGTTGATTTCCCTAGGGCAGTGGCCGGAAACTCGGCATCAAACCAAGTTTTTGCTTCAACTGTATTTTTTCCCTTCAAAAATCAATATTTTTTCAACACGCGAAATTCCTTTTTATCCATTTTTTTTCGTAATAACAAAAGTTGCTTCTCTCAAAAAGCTATAATTCAAAAACTAATGATTCGACAGCTGTCAAATTTATACACCCATCTTTTGAAGGTTAGGACTGACTAAAAACATATGGATTTAATTATAGTAACGTCATCGATGTGTCAGGACGGGGACTTTTCAATTGGCCTGTTTTTTCTAGAAATACAGCTGTACAAATTTATTTTTCATTTCAAATATTTCTTGTTTACTATTAATCAATAGTCAAATAATTACTTCTAAATCCAAACAGATGAGTTTACATGAGTTATTTGTCTACAATAATTAGTTTGATCGTTTTTAAGAACATTTTCTGTCTGAATATGACTGGTATCAGATTTCAGTTCTATTATGCCTTCTTTTTGACAGCTATTTAAATAATTGGCCATTTCTTGAAAGGTAGTCTGGCGCCTTTTTGGCAATGAGGTTTCCCAGAATTTTGTTAGCAATTTCCTTTTAGGTTATTGAGACTATAACTTGATAAGCATTCAACAAATAATTTCATTTATTCTTGATATATTTTTGCCAATCTCTCGTTTTTTAACGAATAGGCGAATTTTTGTTTCTTTTTTGTCCTCTTAATTTCTTAACCGTCCTATGATAGGTTCCTTAGAAAACTTTTAATATTTAATAATACGTATAATTTTGTATTTTATAATCAACTTTGTTGTCAATTTGTATTATATTTAATAGGTGGCAGATTTCCTAATAATCATTTAAACCTAAATAAACAATATATCGAATTTTAATCAAATAAGAATTCTATGGATATAACAATTAGCTTAATACTTAGCTTTAATTTTTTCCAATTAAATGATTTTTATATTAAATTAAAAGATTTAAATAAAATTTATTCATAATTAATTTTTAATATAAAATCGAAAAAGCATTTATATATTTATTTCGGTTTAATATAACTGTAAAGAGCTGAAAGTAAAAATAAAAAATAAATCAATTCATAACGCCCTGAACTCTTAATAGCATTTAGGGATTGCTGTATTATCGGTAAATTGTTAGCAACACAATAGAAGCGTTTCTGTTGACACTAAGAAGTAGGTCAAACCGACGAAGCCTTACTAACATCTTTAAGAACCAAACGCTTTAAAAATCTGACTCAATTAGTAGTAAACTTAATATTCATGTAATAGAAAGCGTAACAGGTTGTTGAACTAAATTACATCAAGTAATAAATTAATGACGATAACATTTGATTCTTAAAAGGAAGTTTCTTATTATCTCTAATTACTAAATTAGATGTAATATTTGATAAATCGGCTAAAAATTAGGTTTAAATGAAAATAAAATACGTTTTGGCTTATCGTTACTATATTCATAATTATATAGACGACGTAAAAAAATATATTTTCATTATGTGCAACATAGTACGACCAGTATCGTATTATCACCACTATCTCTTTACGCAGGAATTTACCGGAAAGCCTGGATTAAACAGTTGCTGAATCAGATTGTGAAATATCAGCAGCATAAGGCTACCGAAACAGTCACCCGTTATACTAATAATGTGATAAGACCTGGGATAAAAGCTTAACCAGGGAATTCTTCAGGATTCTAAATACTGTTTTGTTAATTCCTCGCAAATTCGAATAGTCGTTTAAGTTCTTCTCCGTCGAGATAATCCTAATGGTTTAACGGAGATATCATAACTAGATATAATAACTAACGATCTATTTGAAATTGTTGGTTGCATTAAGGATGTTCAGTTTACTATTAGATCTGGAATTAATGAACTTAATAATAATAAAGTATGATTTATCAAATATATCAGATTGTAAACATTGTGTAAGGCATTTTCAAATAATTTAGCAGAAAATATTTTCTTTGCAGTAGTATATCACGGAACTAATCAAATTTTTCGATTGGCGATCAAATTACCATCTATTTTATTATTTGCACGAATAACGAATTTTTTTTTAAATATGTCTAAAGTGACGAAACTGAAATTTAAAGTGTAATAAATATGTTTAAACCTACTTGTACAGTATCTAGGTTCATCAGATGAATCGCCACAATCGTTTTTGTTATCACAATAACGGTTTGAGGGAACACAGCGTCCGTTGGTGCAGGCAAATTCGCTAATTTTGCATTTGGTTGTTTTGACAACTGTCTGGAGAAGTGCCGGTAAGGCAAACGTCAAAATTAGAAGGAGTTGCGCTGTGAGTATGGCAGTACCGGATGAAGGCGGCATTTTCAAACAGCTGAAGGAAACCTGAAAGGAAAAAGCGTTAATTTATCTCAAATTTCTTAAAAACAAAATACATTTAACAAACATTTACTCTTTATTAACGAAAGTAATAATGATGCGATATATATATATATATATATATATATATATATATATATATATATATATATATATATATATTTATTTATATTATATATATATACATATATATATGTATATATATATATATATATATATACATATATATATATATAATATTATATAATATATAATATAATAGATGACCTCCAATATACTGCAAAATCCAGTTTGTCAAAATATAAAATTTGTTTTAAACTCAGAGCGACTTTTTCCTTCTCATTTTACCCTAGTTCAAACAAAAACACAATGTTGGTGCTTTGGAACATGTAACCGAATTTATCTATAAAATTTTATTTGTGTTGGAACTAGTGGAATTAGTTGGAACTAGTGGACATTGTTTTCAAATGTCTACAAAATTCCTCAAAGTATTAGTGATAATAATCAGAGGTTACAAACCAGCAAACGTTCTAAAGCAAAAATTTACGTTAATGCGGCAATATTGGGACGTGCTGACGTCATAAATGTTGATATTTTATATGATATAATATAATATATATATATATATATATATATATATATATATATATATATATAATATAATATTTTATATATAATATAATATTATATTATATATAATGCAATAGATGACCTCATACTGCAAAATGCAATTTGTAAAAATATAAAATTTGCTTTAAACTCAGCGCGACTTGTTGTTAAATGTCAACAAAATTCCTCAAAGTATTATTGATAATAATCAGAGTTTATAAACCAGCAAACGTTCTGAAGCAACCTTCTACGTTAATATGGCAATATTGGGACTTGCTGACGTCATACATTTTGACGACGCGCATTGGCTGATTTAGACTACAGTTAAAATTAAGAACAAAGTAATTCATATTACTAAATTATATATATTATATCAACAGATAATATATTAAAGTTATGACACCAAACCAATAAAGTAGTTACCAAAAGATAGTAATAAGCTCGAACAGAAAGTAGTATCAAGTTTCAAACTTACGTCATCTCAAGAAATAATATAAACTATTCTATAAATAATATAACTAATATAACTAAAGATTACTTGTATTAGATTGTTAATTGATATATTGTTTGTAGTGATTACTTGCACATGTTCAAACTCATATGTTAAATGTGAATTGTTTATTTGAATGATGGCATCGGAAATTATAATTATATAACCACCTCTCTACAACCTATTTAATTTTTTTACACTGTTTTAAAACAATACTTTTGAGATTTTACCCCAGTGCACAGTATGAATGTGTATACACACTATACTTTTGTTTATACTATATAATTTATATTAGTACTATTACTGTCATCTTGAAAAAAGGTCATATAACTACAGCTAAATATTTCATTATTCGATGACAATCTACAGCTAGGAATGCTGCAAATTAGACTATGCACCCAGAATAAAAGTAGTTATTTCTAGATAATCCCAGTCGGTATTCGGTAAACTTCAACAGTTTCCGCCAGGCTTTTCGACACCATTTACAAGAATTATTATATTATCATTAATTCATTGATATCAATTAATTCATTAGAATTAATTCATCTATTTTAGGCATGATTGACTATTCGAAAGCAAAAGTTCAGATAAATATGATTATGGCTATCAAAATAATCTTGCTTATCATACTGTCTCTTGAAGATTTTGAGGTTTGGAAACATAATATTGAAAAAAGAACTAAATTCTCGTTTTTTTTGTTGTATCTTATTAAAAATATAATCACTTTTTTCGAGTGTAATCGGTCTGGTATGTTTAAGTGTATCAAAGGTATATATTATTGTGTGATTTTGAAGATAAATGGCAACACAAAAATATTTGTTCCTAAAACTCTACCTCATAGGTGGATGTAAAATAGTTTATTGTACCCACATTTGTGTGTATTATTGATAAATTATATTTATTATTTTATATAATAGGTTTATAAAAGGCTGCCCATATTAAATTTATTATATTAGAGTTATTATTTAGATTTTATATAGATTATCATTAGACTCTTGTCGTCAAATGTAGTTGCAAGTAATAAATTAGCTTCAGTAGTTGATAGTATTTGGATTTGCCCATAATGAAAAGGCAATTGTTCCAGAATAAACCTCCAAAATAAAAATTAATATAATATTATGATATGATGTCGATTATATAAACATTGCAGTTGAATGCAGCAAAGTTGATGATATCCGATTGACACTATCCAAACATTTGCGTAATTTATTTTATTCAAACATATAATCCTTGTATATGAATGTATATAACCATAATTTATAGCCGAGTATTTTACATCCCATATATCAGCAGGGTTACTTTCATAGCACCCGATTCGAAAAATAATGTCATGTCGCATATCCATAAAACAACCCGTACAACAAATTTAACTCCCCGATCCGACGTGGCAAAACAAACGCCGGTCGAAAGATAACGGGCCCGCAGTAAAATTTCACAGGTGGTCTTGAGTTTCCGCAAAACAAATGACTATCAGGCATACACCATTTGTATGTTTTCCCGGTCGCAGGCCTGCCGAGCTCGTTCGGCAATAAAAATCTGTTGTGCCTCCATAAAGCGGAATCGATGGCCAAAGGTTTATGCTCCTGGCAGTTTTCGAAATAGGAATTCGTTTACGAAACTGAACGCCGCAAGATCCGACGATTAATAAGAAATGTCTGCGTTCGACAAAAATTAGGAACTGTACCAAATGTTTAAGATCGGGCTGTGCTGTACCACGTATTTCAATTGCAATATAAATTGATTAGATGATAAAAAATCCAAACAATATTAATTAATAATAATAATATACTATAGAGAGAGATTATAAAATATATTTAACACAAAATTTGAACTGACTGCAGAAAATAAATAAGGAGCTCAGTAAAAATTAAAAAATAATCAAACTTAGATTTTTAACACAAAAAAACATTTTAATATAAAATATGTAGATAATAATCGTTGTAATAACTATATAAAAAAACCATATCCCTATTTAACCTACTAACTACATGTATTTTATATTCTGCTATATACACACAATTTGGTTTAATACCCACCTAAACCTATTTATACATTTACAATGTTATTCTAACTACTGCCAACTGACTACATCGATGTCGGTGCAGTAAACAAGCAGTTATACTAATTTAGATTTGTTTTGTTGGTAATTTAATTTTTGTCACAAAATTATATTATTATTTTTGTATTATTTGTGCTCGGCACCGACTTCAGTGTGGTCAGTTAATAATAGTTAATAATATTGTAATAATATATTGTTAATAATAATTTTAAATTGTTAATAATTATAATATTGTAAAGAGATAAATAGCTTTAGGTAGGTATTAAGCTAATTTGTGTGTATAAAGTAGAATATAAAATGCGTGTAGTAGATAGGTTAAATAAGGTTTCTGTTTATTTTTGTATAGATATTTTAACGATTACTACGTACATATTTTATATGAAAATGTTTTTTACGCTAATACTTTAATTTTTAATGAGCCCCTTATTTATTTTTTGAAGTCGGTTCAATTTTTGGGTGAAAATATTTTATTTTTCTCTTTTATATACATTTAATAAAGGATATTCCTAGGATATTAGGATATAGAAGTTCGTTTTAGTAATAGCTTTACAATGTTATAAGCATGTGCAACTACAGAACTTCAAGTACTTTAAAAAATCTGTGTTTAGACATGATTTAACATATTAAGTTCTCCTCGGTTCTCCTGGTTCTTGCACTAGATCTCTGCGTAGTTTCTTTTATTTTCTTTGAAAATTATAACAAATCAAAAAAAAATTAAGGAGCTATTTAATACTGAACAAAACCAAAAAATAGATAAAATATTTAGAAAACCTAACGTCAACTAACCTGAAAAAGAACAAGAATCATCAAAAGGCCCAAACATCATAATCTGCAACAACTAACAATTAGGAAACTGACTCTCTTAACACTTCATATAAAAGGGATTCACCACACGAAAAAAATACTGTTGGCGAAGCCAAACGAACAAAATAAACGAAACTAATACCAAAAAATATCCTGGTATATATTTAATAACTCGAATAATTTTACAAGAACTGTCTCAAAAGCGCTTCAAGTGAATAACATTTATTTTTAATGCCACCTCTAATCTACTTCCCTAGCACTTAGATTAGTCAATCAAACAAATAAAAACTTTAACGAAAAAATATATTGCTCGGCTGCATTCCTCAGTAGTTTTCAAGCTTTTGATAAAGAGTGACACGCTGGACCCCATCCGCACTATCAACTATTAAAGGCGTATCTCACAGACAGATATTGTGAAACACTGAACTATCCAATATATTCAGTTGCTCCTCATGGCAGTGTCCTTAAACCATTGTTCCTCTATACTGTTTACAGCTGACGCGCCGTACATCAAAAACCACTACTGTGGCAACATATGCTGTTGATCTCACGTCTTTCAAGATCCAATATCATCTACTAGGAACCTCTAATTTCATCTCAACAAAATTCATTTGTGGTTGAAAATATGGAGTTTCAAGATGAATAAAACGAAATCTACTCACCTGACATTGACCCTGCGTAGAAGGACTTCTCCTCCGGTAAATCTTAGCAATCATTTACTCCGGCAAGCAGATAATGTTAAATATCTGGGCATGCTCCTGGATCGGCGCTTAAAATGGAAGGAATATGTACTAATAAAGCATAAACAACTTAAGATTTATACGAAGGTTAAGCCCATGTGACAACCAGCAACTTAGCCATTTTATTTATTTAATTATTAGCCATTCTTCAGAGATTCTAAAATAAAGAATTATATATGCCATCGTTGACGCCCAATATTATGCCAGTAACAAGCTAATTGAGCGCGATATCCCCCTGGACACCACAACGAGTGTGATCCGAAGATCCAGTGCAAAGTACTCTGAAAGAAGCGTAAAAAGTTTACTACCATCCAACCTTATCTCATCAAATATTCATTGCCCACTGGCCAGATGTGGAATGCTAAGAGCATAACAAATATAATATATATATATATATATATATATATATATATATACATGATAATATATAATTAAAAGATACATTTAGAACTGTAATAGATTTTGGAGACAAAAATTGAGGCGCATTATACGTTATATTTGGAACTTTTTGGCGCAGTATAAATAGACTCTAGAAGCTAATTGAGGTTTTAATAAGCATTAAAATATAAAATGAGCTGGAATTAAACTGAAATGATCAGAAAATTACTTATATCTGAATTATATTATAATATTGGCTTCCGGATTGGAGCCACGTATATTGACCAAAAATTTCCTTTTCAAACTAGCCTTCATAAAATTTCAAATGACTTTTTGAAATGTTATGAACAAATCCCAAGGCTCCCACTAAAACTTTTTATTTTGTTTGGACATATAGATGACACGACTGAACCAAAAATTATCTGTTCTACATTGATCTCTTTATAAGACCTTCGTTGTATGAACTTAATTATCTCGGACGTGTTTTTCTTAAAAACGGATTTAATTATAATTAAAGCAAGATCTTCCAAATGACCAGAAGAATAAAAGCCTACCCCATTCCTTCAAGAAATAACATATAACTTTGAAAAGGGTACCGCAGGAAACATACTAAAACACAATCCAACTTATATTCAAACCACAATAGAAGGTGTCTCAATTCCCAACCACAAGTATGCGCTAAAAAAGTGTATAAAAGGTCTTCGTCAGTATGAAGTGCATAGGAATTAAATAGGACGGCTTAATGATGAGAACATTAGTATCAAAGTTGCCACTCTCTAGATGCAATCCGTATGTACGAAATGTCAGCTGGTTTTATTTGCAGAACACCTAAGCCAATAATTCAAAAATCAAATGTTATTATTTTTCTAACCCAATCAACCCTTTCAACTATTAATACAGTTTTAAAACTTAAATCCTACGTTAATTATGTAATTCAATCATTACCTCGATGACTACTCTTATGCAAAATATGTTTATATTTATTTTGAGAGGTATGGTATATATGGTATATGTATAATTAAAACATACATTTAAAACTGTAATAGATTTTGGAGACAAAAATAGAGGCACATTATATGTTATATTTGGAACTTTTTGGCGCTAATAGTATAAACAGACTCTAGAAGCTAATTCGTGATAAACAGTGGTGAGGTTTTAATAAGTATTAAAATATAAAATGCGCTGGAACTAAACTGAAATGATCAGAAAATTACTTATATCAGAATTATATTATAATATTGGCTTCCGGATTGGAGCCATGTATATTGACCAAAAATTTCCTTCTAAAACTAGCCGTCATAAAATTTCAGATGACTTTTGAAATGTTGTGAACAAATATCAAGGCTCCCACTAAAACTTTTTGTTTTGTTTGGACATATAGACGACACGACTGAACCAGTTCCTGATTAACCTCATTTATATTAATCATCAATACGCTATAGAAATCTAAAACAATCCCCAGTTTTTTTTCACTTTTGATGTAGATGATAAAACCATGGTCAACCTAGGATAACAGGTTTACAGGAAATAATCACATAGAGACAGATAATACCAAGCCCCGTCACGTCGTCATCCATTCCAAAAATTATCTGTTCTACATTGATTTATTTATAAGACCTTATATGAACTTAATCATCTCAGATGTGTTTTTCTTAAAAACGGATTTAACTATAATTAAAGTAAGAAATAAGATATAACTTTGAAAAGGGTATCGCAGGAAAAATACTAAAACACAATATCCAACTTATATTCAAACCACAATAGAAGGTGTCTCAATTCCCAACCACAAGTATGCGCTAAAAAAGTGTATAAAAGGCCTTCGTCAGTATGAAGTGCATAGGATGAACACTGGTTACATCATTCATTTCAATAATTTTGAGACTTTAGCCACTACACAAGATTATTTTGATAAAAAGATAAAAAACATCAAGGGAGTTTTGAATTTTATAAGTACTAAGATAATCTAGACAATGATACCAATCCTATCTAGCATACCATCTATTTTTTTAAATTAAACGAGCCATGAAACAAGCAGGATCTCTTAGCTCTGATAGACATCTACTTAAATAGGATGGCTTAATTATGAGAACATTCGTATCAAAGTTGCCACTCTCTAGATGCAATCCTTATACAGTTTACATATATTTTAATGTGTTTTAATATACAGACATTTATTATTTTGAATAATGTTATATTTCAAATAGCTTTCTTATCTTATATTCTGTTCTTATTCTAAAAGTCTATGAACACAACTTTTAGTAGCATCTATTTTTAAATTATCCTCTTTAGTGTATTATAAGAGAAACATGATTAGTTTATTCCATTCCTTCAAGAAACAACATATAACTTTGAAAATGGTACCGCAGAAAACATACTAAAACACAATATTCAACTTATATTCTAACCACAATAGAAGGTGTCTCAATTCCCAGCCACAAGTAGGCGCTAAAAAAGTGTATAAAAGGTCTTCGTCAGTATGAAGTGCATAGGATGAACATTGGTTACATCATTCATTTCAATAATTTCGAGACTTTAGCCACTACACAAGATTATTTTGATAAAAAGATAAAAAACATCAAGGGAGTTTTGAATTTTATAAGTACTAAAATAATCTAGACCATGATACCAATCCTATCTAGCATACCATCTATTTTTTTAAATTAAACGAGCCATGAAACAAGCAGGATCTCTTAGCTCTGATAGACATCTACTTAAATAGGATGGCTTAATGATGAGAACATTAGTATCAAAGTTGCCACTCTCTAGATGCAATCCGTATGTACGAAATGTCAGCCGCTTTTATTTATAAAACGTTATTATTTTTCCAACCCAATCAACACTTTCAACTATTAATCAGTTTCAAAATTTACATTCTATGTTAATTATGTAATTCAATTATTACCTCGATGACTACTCTTATGCAAAATATGTTTATATTTATTTTGAGAGGTATGGTAATGAGCTGTCATATAAATATTAATGGATGACATTTTAAATTTGTTCTCGCACAAGTCCCGTGTGAAGTGTCAAATGACGCTCCCTTGTCTACACTTTATAACATCCGAAAGTTCATGCAGAGATTAATAACAGCTCCCGCTATGAAAATTTGCGGAACTAATCAGAAGTGTTAGTTAGGACGAGCCGCAGGCCGCGTCCGAATTATCTCTAAACCGCACTCCCTTAATAGCTTGTCATACGTGTAGTGGTAAGGGAGATGCCGAAAAACTTTGTTTTCGTTACGGTCAGGAATTTCCTCATGTTTCGTATAATAGGTATCGATTTCGTGTTCTATTCATACGCACAGTTTGGTAAAGACTGTGAATTTAATAAAATATTCTAATTACATCGCATTTTGAGATTTCTTAAATATTTGTTACTAAATGCACTATAGTATCGATGTATTGAAATGTAACAGGTCAATGAAAAGTCCCCGGCCTGACACATAGATGGCGCTACTAGAATTAAATCCATATGTTTTCTAGTTAGACCTAACCCTCAAAAGATGAGTGTATAAATTTGACAGCTGTCGGAGCATTAGTTTGTCAATTATAGCATTTTGAGTGATGCAACTTTTGTTATTGTGAAAAAAAAAGGATAAAAAGGAATTTGGCATGTTGATAAAATATTGGTTTTTGAAGCGAAAAATTTCAGTTGCAGCAAAAACTTGGCTTGATGCCGAGTTTTCGGATACTACCCCAGGAAAATCAACCATCAAGGACCGCTATGCTAAGTGGAAGCCCAAAAGATGTTGTTACCGACGAAAACATTTAAAAAATCCAAAAAATTGAAATTGAATGAAATAGCAGACACTATAAAGATATCAACTGAACGTGTACATCATATCATTCACGAATATTTGGGTATGAGAAATCTCTGTGCAAAGTGGGTGCCACGCGAGCGCACTTTTGACCAAAAATAACGACGGCTTGATGATTCGGAGTAGTGTTTGAAGATTATCAAGCGTAATAAACCCGAGTTTTTGCGTCGATATGGACAATGAATGAAACATGGCTCGATCACTCAGAAGTCCAATCGACAGTCATCCGAGTGGACTCCACGTGATGAACCTGCTCCAAAGCGAGGGAAAACGCAACAGTCGGCTGGCAAGGTTATGGCGTCTGTATTTTGGGATGCAAATGGAATAATTTTCATTGACTACCTTGAAAAAGGAAGGACCGTCAACAGTGACTATTATATAGCGTTATTGGACCGTTTGAAGCACGAAATCGACGAAAAACGGCCGCATTTGAAGGAAAAGAAAGTTCTTCTTCACCAAAACAATGTACCGTGTCACAAATCAGTGAAAACGATGGCAAAATCCATGAATTAGGCTTCGAATTACTTCCTCATCCACGGTATTCTCCAGATCTTCTAAATTGTAAAAAATAAACTACCTAATTATTTTCGTTAATGTTTTAATATAAATATTAAAGTCAAATATCAATTTCAAAATTGTTCATTTCATATATTCTCTATTTTATTATACAAACATTTATTACTTTATTTATTATTCCATACTTATGTTTATAATATAAAATTAAAGAAAGATCATGTATACTTATTTTCCGAAATTATTCCAGCTCTGAATATAATCTTACTTATGATACTTTACTATAATTTTCAGTGGTTAATGTTCAATTTACCCTTATTAATACTTTGTTGATTCTTGAATGTTAATGGCAATTAAATTTAATTAAATGAAATTTTAAATATATCAGAGAGTGTTAGTTCTTGAGATAGTTTACATATATTTTAATGTGTTTTAATATACAGACATTTATTATTTTGATTAATATTATATTTCAAATAGCTTTCTTCTTATATTGAAAAATCTGTGAACACAAGTTTTAGTAGCATCTATTTTTAAATTATCCTCCTTAGTGTATTATAAGAGAAGCATGCTTAGTTTAACATATTGTGTTCGAATTTCGGCCACAGTACCAACATGATTACAACTATTTAAAGGTTTGTACTTCACATGTAAGGCTTGATATCAATTAATTAATATGTTAATTTAAATATTCAAATAGTTATCATTAACGTTAATCTAATTTAGATCATTTAAGGACCATATATAATAAAGATAGTTCAATAATTTAACAGTTTTCAGTCAGTAACTTTCATCAGTCCTATCACTATACCAATACATTGGGTGATATTAAAATATGCATTTAATTAACATAAAAGTATTCTAAATATATATACTAGCGAATCCAACAGAGGTTGTAATGCTGGAACATTGGCTTTTTATTTGGATAAATCAAGATCAAAATAATACCCAGTTATTGATTTTGTTCCTATAAGTTATTATGATGGAAAAATATTTAAAGTAAGTTTAACAATACTGAACCCTATCGCAGAGTTACCTATCGGCCCGGTTAATTCGCGAATCCACAAAAGCAAGACCAAAAAATGTCATATACAAAAAATTGTATATATTCAGATATCCAGTTCCTAATTGGAAGCAGTTGGTTAATTTCAATATTTGTTGGTTGGTTGTTGGTTGCAACTTTTGTTGAGGTGGTTTCGTCTATTCAATTCGTACAGGAACTTGCGGCTCCCATATATTTCCAACAATCACGATTCGAAAGTACGAATATTATGAGATGTCATATACAGTAATAGCTCACTATTTTCTTCCTATATCATACCACAGAGTTACATTGTATTCTAACTTTTGAAGAAAATTGGACAACCATCCAGATATTTTCTTTAACTCTAATTATAGATAAGTCTGAATTCAGAATTCAGCCAGCTTATTTGGCACAGTGGTCAAAGTGACAGGGCAGGCCTCCTATTGTTGCGATATTGTTGGGTTTGAGTATTGCTGAAGAATGGTTGTAAATTTATGTTTGTTATTTTAATTGCCTATTTGACAGGAACATAAAATCCGGCATGAAAAACTCACGCCAGTGTCCAGGCTGGCTCTTAGGATTATTTCTAAGTGGATCAATTGCCAGTCGGGACAGTGGTTTGAATCGGCGGACGCCTCAAATTTCAAAGGCACACAAAAGGCACGTACAAAGTTTTCACATATTTTTATCTAAATTAATCAGATAGTTGTGTATAATATTATTGCCGAGCTGAAACAATACAAAATTAATAATATAGTTTTGTGACATATACAAAAAATAAATTACCAACAAAGTAAATCTAAATTAATATAACTGTTTGGGTTCGGTTGGGCTCTTAAAATTATTTTACGAACTAAAACTAATCTGATTTGTTGCTCATCACTAACTTCAAAGTAGTCAGTTGGTAGTATTTATAATAATATTGTAAATAGATAAATAGGTTTAGGTAGGTGCTAAGCTAAAATGTGTGTATATATTAGAATATAAAATACGTGTAGCAGATAGGTTAAATAAGGTTTTTGTTTATTTTTATTTAGTTATTACAACGATTATTATATACATATTTTATTTTAAAATATTTTTTGTGTTAAAAATCTAAGTTTGATTATTTTTTACTTTTTAGTGAGTTCCTTATTTATGTCTTGAAGTCGGTTCAATTTTTTTGTTAAAAATATTTTGTAATATAAATGAATCTCTTAATTTTAAATATTTCACTCATTACTCTCACAGTTGGACTAAACATATGGTTTTGTATTAAATAACCAGGGTCGCATCAGCCATGCTATATAACTTTATTTATTAAAAACTAACGTAGTAGTTGAAATCTCGTAAAAGAAAATTCAAGATGGATGTTGCTAGAAAAACATTAGATGCTCTTGATTTATGGTACAGTCCATTTATTATCGGATCTAACACTTCTCCTATTGTTGTTTTCGACTGACGTTATAGTATTTCCTGTATTTGATCAGCACTCGATTTTATTATATATATATATATATATATATATATATATATATATGAATCTCTTAATTATATATATATATATATATATATATATATATATATGAATCTCTTAATTATATATATATATATATATATATATATATATATATATATATATATATATATATATATATATATATAAGTTCGTCAATTTAGCAATTTTTAATTAAGAATTAAATTAGTTTAAGAGAAGCTTAAAAAATAAATGTAATATTTAATACTTCACTTGAAAAACAATCCAAATGAATATTGCGTTGTAATAAATAGACTCTTTAAGCAGTTCTGTTAGACATTATCTCATATTCGTTACATCAATAATGAAAACCTTATTGAATAACAATTTTGAAAACATGCAATTTTTTTGCATATTTTTTGCAAAACCTATTAATATATGATTGAACTCTAGACAACTAATTAAAGCATTTAGTTTTGGAATTGATGTTTCTATTTCATTCTCCATCTTATATGAAATATAAACTATTAATAATTATATTTTTTACTTAATCTATAAATTAAACACAAATTAATGTTTTATATAATTTTTATTTGAGATTGGAGCATATTTTAAAGCAAATTTCATATTTTTGGGTATATTTTACGTATATGTATTTTAAGTATGAATTACTACAAAGTCGTCATAAAGGTTGAACATGTAATTCCTTGTTTCCAAAAAATACATATCCCAGCAATGAATAAATTTAATTGCCCAGTAATGCTATCTCTAAAACCGAAATTAATTAAAAAATCACATTAGCTTCAATTAATCAAGTTGTTACTTAAAGTGTAAGGATATTAACATTAATATCGATGGAAAAATACATGTTACATTGTTTGTTGCTCATACAGTTCATATGAAAGACTGATTTATAACAAATTAATTTGTTTGTAATTTTGTTAATTTTTAACCAAATTCTAGGCAATATTAAGTACACAGCCAACCGGCAACAACAACATTTTGCAAATGATTTTAGAAGAATACTAAAAGATTTTCCAACTAACGTTATACTTAAATTAAACTCAATTCTACAATCTCTACAAACTTTGCCAAAACATGATTATGTTTTAAATATTGGGCAGCTAAACTGGAAATTTAAGGATTTTGGTTATATCTAATATTCGTAAATCGATTTCTAGTTCTAAGTTACTAGTTCAACGATAAGTAGAAAGAGAAAGCATGCTTGTATAGAATTTAAAGAAATTTTGACTAGGTTTTTGGGCATGTTTACTCATCTAACTATGAAACTATCGTAACAGATATTTTATCATTATTATTTTTTATTTTTACTCTTTGTTATTCCACAATCTGCCCTATAGGCAATAAGTATTTCTTATGTCTATATTATATTTACATGGCATGCAGAAAATCACTTCATTAAGCGATCTTCTGTATAAAATATTATCTTAATTAATTAGTCTTATTCTAAAGTTTATATGTGTCCAGTAATCAGATCAGGTGGTGTTAAACGTTTTAGTCTACGCACTTCACTATCACGTCGCATATTTAGCTAATTAGCGAGTACATGGGGATGCACTGACACTCTTTCGAAGTAATTCACACAAACACGCGCAATTACACTTGTTATAGGTTCTAGAGGTATATCGCGTTGTATCACTTTATTTGAAATATAGTACGGAGCATCAACAATGGCACGCAACACTTTATGTTGGAACCGTTGAATGAAGGATATATTAGATTTGCTAGCGGTACCCCATAGTTGGATTCCATATGACCAAATAGGCTTTAGTATAGACTCATACAGCAACACCTTGTTGTCTAATGGTAACTTGGATTTGCGCCCGATGAACCAATATATTTGATATAATTTCAGTCGAAGTTGTTTTCTTTTATAGAGTATGTGCTTCTTCCAGGTTAGGCATCGATCTAAGTGCATACCAAAATATTTAACTTGGTCTGCTTGGGGGAGTTGACGATGATTGATATTCACTGGTGGACATGTTCTTCTACGCAGGGTAAACGTTACATGGGTGGATTTTGTTTCATTAACTTTAATGCGCCATGTCTTCAACCATAATTGTATTTGCTCCATGTGGGTTTGTAGGTTTATTAATGCTGTGACCGGATCTTCATGGGATGCCAAGAGTAACTGATATGATAAAGTACTTTTTTTTTATTTTATCTGCCTGATGTGTAGTTCTTGCATCACAAACTTGATATTTTCGTACAAACTTAGGTGATCTCTGCTCTGAACGATCTGACTCTCTGTACGAGAGCAGTTTTCTCAGGACATAAGCGAAATGAAGGAACGATACCAGGGACGATAGAATATCAATATGATAGGTAATTTCTGTTGGTCGCTTCAAACAAAATAACGAAACAAATCAAATCGAAAAGGTTATACACTAAAGTCTACTTTTTAAGGAAAGTAAGCATGATATGTATTTTTCTCTATTGATATCAAATTGTGAAGAATATATATATAATTATGACAATAAGCAATTAGCGATATGCGATTCTTTATTTATTTTTACTTCAGCTGAACCGAGCTTAGCAATGCATGGTAGAGCTAATTTTTAATAAATTTCAATATTACAGTGCGTGACTCTTATATCGATTTTGCGAAGAAGGTGCGATATTCTAAATCACGAAATATTTATGAAGTGATATTTATGAAAGTGATATATATATATATATATATATATATATATATATATATATCCTATTGATGAATTCGAGCCATCTTTTAATAGCTTACTTCAACTGCATTAGTTGTGAGCTGTAGAGTGTCGAATTAATGGTTTGGCCAAGCTCGAAAAACTCATGAGGCATGATTGTGAGGTTTTTCCTCAACCTTCTCCACAAGTAAATTCTTCAATCACGATATTTTTTCATGTTTGGTGTCGTGCTTCATTTACTGTTTGTCGCCCATGTTAATTCATTTTAAAAATTGCTCGATTTCGTTTCTTTTAAGCAGTAATTAGAAATACCAGAAATTAAAGTTCGATGCAATTAATTTGTACTATTGTGTGTTTCTTGTTTTATTCATCTGTTTTATGGTTAATATAGTGAAAGGAAAAATATCTGTCTCCTTTGATCATTGTTTAATAATTTTAATAATTTCTTCGACTTTCAACACTTGCTAGACCAAGGCCTGGTGCATCGTTAACATCAAATTGCTAGAGGATGACTTCATTGGTTACCTATTATTATAAATTGGATAACCCGAAATTTACATATCCTCAACTAATATTATTAAGATATTAGAAATAACTCAAACTGCAAATAAGAGAGGAGGATTATAGAACATTTATTATGTAGCAATATCTTGGAATCATTACCAATAATTAAAAAAAAAACACATGTATTCTGCTAATGTCAAAGTATTGTGGTTTTATCCGCAGATACAACAAGTATCGAATTCCAAGATATTTACAGGTCCACAGATACTTTAATAATCCATTCTGTAGATTTTCATTCCGTCATTGAATGATTTAACTCTGCAGTCCCTCTTTAAAAATGATAAATAGTAACCAGATAGATTCATCAAAACGGAAAATACGAGAACGGATATGAAAGTGGTTTAATAAGTTAAAAAAGGGAAACGAACGATGTTATGAACTGTTCCTTTTACTGTATATTTTTCAACCAATTCTCTAACTTTTTCTTCGATGTAAGCATTTGGAAAAGAACTTTTTTATTCGATATGAATCGTTGACAAGTGCGCCTAGTTTTTTAAAATATAAAAACTAGTTCAATCATTGAGAGTTTCCTCTTATATGTTCTACCTCGAAAAGTTGTCAGTTTAACTGTTTCTAAACTCATTTGATTTGATTATAGAAGCTTAATCATTAAGTATTTGGTAGCAGGAAGCAAACAAAAATATTTTTAACAAAAACGTTGAACTGACTTCAAAATATAAATAAGGAGCTCACTAAAAATTAAAAAATATTCCAATAACCCAGTTATATTATTAATTTATATAATATATAATTAATATTTTTATAATTAATTAATTTTTTTGTATATGTCACAAAATTATATTATTATTTTTATATTGTTTTGGGCTCGCCAACGACTTGAAAGTGTTAGTCAGTTGATAGTAATTAAAAAAATATTGTAAATGGAAAAATAGGTTTAGGTAGGGATTAAGCTAAATTGTCTGTATATAGTATATATAGTATAGTATAGTATATAGTATAGTATAGTATATAGTATAGTATAGTATATAGTATAGAATATAAAATATGTGCAGTAGATAGGTTAAATAAGGTCTCTGTTTATTTTTATATAGTTATTACAACAATTATTATGAACGTATTTTATATTAAGATGTTTTGTCAAAAATGTCAAAAAAATTTTTTTTCTCCTTTTAAGGTTAGATATTTATCCAATACATTACGCAGTTATTCTATTTAATACTACAATGGGTAGGCCAAGTAAAGATGAGGCCAGTATGGAAAAATAGGAATAAAGAAACAATGATTGAAAATAAGGAGCGCTTCAGGTCCCGGGGTCCGCTACCTAACCTAAGGGATTTGACAAATGTTCTAACTAAACAACAACAAAAAGTTATTGTCCTCGTCGTGAACCCGCACACTCCATTTGGGAGCTAAAAGCTTTAACCACCATAGGACACCATAGAAGCAGTTGTCTACAATATTTCTACGAGGTCTTATATCCTATAGTTAGTGCTTAAAAAGTAAACTCAATGGCTTTTGTACTGAACGACTTCCGATTTTCCGTCACATCAGCTCAGCATTAACATTATACACCAATATCTGATTATTTTAGATAACAAATATATAAAAATTTCCCCCATTCCTCCCAACAGATCCTGATATGGATCTGTTGGAACCATATCACAATTTACGGGGAAATTAGCGAACATACATTAAATATATATATATATATATATATATATATATATATATATATATATATATATATATATATATATATATATATATATATATATATAGTATATATATATCCTCCTTCTTATTCGAAGTCGAATAATGACACTAATTTTTTTCAAACTAAGTATTTCGAGTTTAATTGAAATCATTGTATTAGGTAGTATTCTTTTTTCTTCATCTATTGAAAATATTTTCATTCGTCCAGCATTCAAAGCTATATCGTGTAATGTCACTTCAATTGTGTAGTAACCACTATAAGAAATTTTAAACGCTACGAATTCGACTTTAACATATCGGTGTTAAGCATTTTAACAATTACAGACATTTGAATAAAATTTGTTACGTCAATTATAAAATTTAAATAAAAATGAGTAGCAATTCTCTCTACTTTCTTGAGTTGATATATTGATATATTGATTAAATTGTCAGGAAATTGTTAAAAATAGATATTAGAAGGTAACAATAACATTTCTGACATTATGTTTTTCTGCTAATATATGCTATAGACGTTCTGATGACGATAAAACTTCAAACATTTATTTAATAACCGTACTATTTATACATTAAATTAAGTATAATACCATTTTGTCAACGTCTAAAATTAGCTTAATACTATTTTCGTTCTGGTTTATATCTTCTACGTGTTTAATATCCGCTTTAGAAATCTCTGTAGACATTTATAACTTCTCACCCACTCCTTTACAGGCTAAAAAATTAGCACACGCAAAGCAACGTCGAGAAATGCGCTAATTAAAGTGCGCTTTATTATGAACATTAACTCAGAATGACCTCTTAAACATTTGCACCATACATTTATTAACATATAGTATTTAGAAACGTAAAAACGTTTAATATTCAGGTGCAGTTATATTCTTATTCAAATAATTAATTAAATTATACGATCAAATTAAAGTTAGCCTATTTTAGTGTAAATATTAAATATTTGTTTACTATAACCTAATATATGCGGGGAATGTGAAAATTTCTCTGACTGGAATTAAGAAGCTGTTCCGGTTACCAAATTTATGTTTCAAGACTGCTTGCTCATATTATTTATTATAACAAGTTTCAATTTATGATCTCAAATAGTTCGTCCATACACATTTTTGCAGAAAGTGTCTTTCGTGTTTTTTCGTTAAAACGGATAAATTGCAACATTGGACGCTGAGAAAAATTTTCGTTTTGGATGGATTAACCCCTAAAAAAATTCATACGAATTTGATAAAAGTTCACGGAGAAAAATTGTAAGCACACTGGAAATAATGGAAAAGCGTATAATATCATGTCTGACGATAAGGGAATGAAGGTGCATGTGATAGCTGAAGCTATGGGTAAACCAGAAGAATGAGAAAAATCAGAAGCAAATACTCAAAAACGATTTTTTCAGTACATTATGGACACGCCGAAAGGTAAATAGCAGTCGTAGCAGGTTGAACGCTAAAAAAGCGAAAAGAAAACAAAGTCTATCGTATATGTTGGGCATGTACTGTATTTTGTGATGCGAAAGGAGTTTTGTTAACTAATTACCTTGAGAATGCTAGAGCAATGAATGGAGAATATTAGTTGATGCGTTCTAACCAGCAAAGTACGCGAGAAGAGACCTGAAACTGTCGAATTTGGAGGAAGACAGATCACAAAACGTGGAGATTTGGGATAAGATATATTAGCCAATCCACTATTTCTCAAATTTGATACCCTGAGGCTTTACCCCTTGATCCCAAATTTAAAGGAATTTGTTGCTGTAAACCGCCTGGCATCCACTGAAGAAATTTAGAGGCAGTAAATGTATATTTTCACAACCTTCTGTTCATCTAGGAGAACACATTACCTTATTTTGTGTCTACTAGTAATGTTCAAGTTCACAAAAAAGTTCGTCTCCTTTTTACCAACCAGCTTTTCTATGGAATGGTCCTACTGCTTAATATGGGCGCGGTAGATCGGTCACTGGAGTGACTGAGATTATTTTTCTTGTCTTGTCATGATTCTGCAATCTTGTCTTATGAACAGTCGCAATTATAAACAATCACAAACATAAAATTACTACCATATCCAAACAGAAATCTAACTATCGTTTATTGAAACAGCAAGAGGGCTTATTTGTAGCCCTGACCACAGCGCCATCCAAGACGGCATGTTCATGTTCATGTATTAATTAACACTATATAAAATACACTTAACTTCACTGTACAAGATCAAATGATTTGACTTTCTTGAGTCTGAGTTCTGCTCGAATTTTATACAATAATTGTAATGGTTGTTCAAATATTTTGGTATTAACATGAGAGTATCTCATCGTGCCTCTTTGCGAAACTCTTGTTTTCCTAAGTGAGACTTGTATCATGCACTTAAGGTAACTTAAAGGTTTCGGTGTATACACTTACAATTTTAATTATGTTGATTTTCGCGAAACATCCTTCCGCTCGTTTCTTTTCTTTTTAATGTGCTGCTTCCATAACGAGATTCTTCCCATGTCATTACAAACAGCATATTTTAAAGTTTCAGCTGCGGCATTTAATATTAACATTTAATATGTCGTTTAATAAGTTTTTTAATTGATAATAGATGGCGTTGTTTATTATTTTATGTTGATCGTTAAGGAAAACTGTCTAGGCAATATGTGTAATATTTTGGCTGATATTCTGGAATTCAAATTGAAGAAGTCCCATAATGAAATACATTTAAACAATGAAACTAAATCGTATTGGAATGCGGCTTTAAATGTCACCAATCGTGGGCTAAAAATTATAAATTTTGCTCCGTGTACATGTACATTTTCTTTAAAATCTAATTAATTATATTCATATTTTATTTTATGTTACATGTTGCATTTTATGTTACATTGCCATAAAGGTTTAATTTTCTAAATATTTTATGGCTTTTAATTATTAAAGGTCCCAAATATACCCCGGAATAAAATTTAATTACCAAAACCTTTAAAATTAGGTATAGTAAATTTTTAACCATTCAAGTATTCTGGCTTTCAGAAATTTCAAAATTCTTTTTATTAAAAAAAACGTATGTGTTAGATTATACAGTTAGTTTATAGCCTAAAATGGTTATACATTGTTAATTCAAAAACGTTCTATATAAATTAATGATTTTTATTAAGGAATGTTTAAAGAAGGTTTTAAATATGTTAGTATGTAGTTTACTCTCAATTCTAGTAAAACGTTTCTATTTTCCATATATAAAATCTATTTAAAATATTACAGAAGCGCACGAAAGTTCGTGATCGCCAGTAGTTTAAAGTGGCGTTAAATAATGGAAAATATTCTTTTATTTTATTCTAGGATAGTAATATATCGTAGCTCCTTCCAGATTGTGTCGATATATTACCCTTAGTGCAATCCGAAAAGGTCTTTCACAGTCTTAAAAGGTATCATTTTGAAGGCCTTTGTGTTATATATAAAGGGCCTTCATATATGCGTTTTATATTCAGATTAAGGGGTTAGTGCTTTTGCCGGATATATACCGTTAAGTATCAAAAGTTATCTTTATGATATACTAATGAACTATGCTGATCTGGTCTTTTATGACCTGATTTTAAATATATTTAATTTTATATTCGCATTTAATTCTTCAGTTAAATGCGATTTAACGGCATAAGGTAAAATAATTTAAATAAAGTAAAATAACTGACATCAGAAGTTATGCCAAGTCAGTCTACAAAATCATTAAATCTTTATCAAATATATTAAAAATATTTAATAAAATTAAGAACGATTTAAAAACTTTTATTTTGCATTTGGTTCTATTAACAGGTTGTAGCTTATTATGAGCTATTTTATTTCATTTATAATACGAAAAGAGACCATTACCGATTGCAATTATTGAATTTTAGCCATATATTGGAAAGAGAAGGGCTTTGTGCAATTAAAAACAATCGAGTGATTTAAAACATAACAATATTCGCTTACATATGCTATATCAAAACATGTGAAACTAAATTTTAAAATTATTGAATGAACCCTGCTTCTTGTATAATCACCAGACAAGTCTTCTCATTTTTATTTCATCCATTTCATTGTATTTGTTTATAAAGTTTACACTGCAATCTACTCGTATACCAGCAATTCGACATTCTATTCTCACATTTCATATTTCACAATAAATGTTAATTAAATTAATTAATTGGACTATTTAGTTTTTTAAATTATTATTTTTTAAATTATTTAATTTAATTCTAGACATAACTAGCGGCAAGAAGAAAGAGTATTATTCGAACGACCATTATTAAATTATTGATTTTCTTCTTATTAATAATTTATTAGGTGCCTGCATGTACTCTGACCACATTTTCGCTTTAATGAGATGTTTACTGATAAACACTGACACAATATTATTCCAAATTATTTCCCATAATTTTCTTAAAGTTTTTCTTATCTTTCTGGCAACATGGCGATATCGTGTTAAAAATACAATGTTCGTTAGAATTAAATCCCTTTTTGGCACTTTTTCAACATTTCGAAATCACATAACGGTCAAGTCATGCTCAGAAGGCGCTATATCTGATCAGTGCGTCAGACGCTGGGTACAGCAGAACTTCTTATTTGGAGATACAGGAGAACTTGAGGACCCTACATTATTGATCTGATCTGCAAACATAGTCCTATGGTTTGCTTTATTGATGTCAGTACACATTCGTACATTCGCATTTAACATTTAGTAAATCATTGCATTTTGCTGATTTCACCATAAGCACAACAATACTTGAATATACAGCTTAGGTGTAGATGTGGATGTTTTTCCTGGATTAACTCAATACATTTTGCAACCGAATACGCAACCGAACTGTTTTTTCATGTGACAGGCATAAATCCGTGATGTTGAAGGGTTTCGAAATAATATTTTTTGTCAATTTGTGTTGAAGGCATTTTTATCGTTTTGACTTGAATTAAAAACCGACAAATGGGATATGACAGTAATCACAGCTTTCTTAAAGGGTTTGATGATAGGTCCATGATTAGCGTCTATGTGTATTAAATAAATCATTAATACTAATCACCATTGTTTTATGTAGAAAAATGTCAAAACCATTTTAACAGGTCAATTGAAAAGTCAACGGCCTGACACATATATGGCGCTACTAGAATATATCCATATGTTTTTTAGTTAGCCCTAACCCTCAAATGCGTGTATAAATTTGACAGCTGTCAGATCATTCGTTTGTGAATTATAACATTTTGACTCAAGCAAGTTTTGTTATTGTGAAAAAAATGGATAAAAAGGAATTTCGAGTGTTGATAAAATATTGCTTTTTGAAGGGAAAATATACAGTTGAAGCAAAAACTTGGCTTGATGCCGAGTTTATAAGTTATTAAGTTATTAAATAACTAAATTTTGCTTCTTGAGAAAATGTTATATTTATTCAAGTATTACCCAAGGCAATATTTCTCCGTTGATGACTGAACATTTGCGTACCGAAATACATTACATTAGTTCGTCACTTCAAAACGTTGTTTGCATTTTCCAGTAATAGAAATTTGGATTCCACCCGTGACTTATGCATGATAAACGACATTTATTCCATCGAGAACGGCTCGGATTCTACGGCCCTTACAACAATTTTCCTCGTCAATTTGCTAACGGCATTTTCGGAGCCATTCCGAAAAGTTTGAAGAGCAATTTATAAAGCTTCCATTAATTCCCTTTTTTTAGTCAGAGACGTACAAGACAACATCGGGGCGATCCGCTTCAGTTATTTATTTATTTTGAACGGTAATTTGTTGTGTTACAACCACAGATGTATAATTAATTTTATAAGTGTTTCTAGGAACTTATATTTGGACATTAATCATAATGAAATTAGTATTTGTCTGTGGTACTTCTACATTGTAAATTAATTATGATTAATGTTGTTTCGCTAATGAATCAGTTAACATTAAGTTTACGAAAATATTGCGATTTATTTGTCCATATTGGTTTCAAACTTCCAAAGCAATGTTTCCAAATATATAAAAATTGCTCACTATACTGCGATAGTTTTTCTGTTAATTAAGAATTGTCAGATATGAAAAATAAAAAAATTTCTAGACAGTAACTCAGGACATTGGGTGGCCCCTGTGAAGCACATTATATTAGGGGTTATTATTCCAGTCTAATAATTTGATAATTCGATTTTTTTCCATATTTTCATAGCTTAAACCTTTAAGAATAAGGTCCTAAGAGAATTTTTCAAAATTTAAATTATTTTTGAATTGAAAAGCAAAACTTTAAATGTGTTTTTTGCTACACCTAGCACTTCGCACTAAAATTCGGAAATGTCAATAAGAGCCCCCAGTTTATCAGCCTGTAACTTTTTGGATTTGTAGTTTTTTAATATTTTATTATATTCTTTAAACTTTATTAAACATCATTAATATTTCGAACTCTGTATAAAGTAGGAAATATTCCTTTTGAAAATATCCGATTGTTTACTTTAACTAAAGAACACATACTGTAAAAATATACTACAGGAATACGTATCGTATAAAAATGGCATTTTCGGCATTTTTGCATTTTTTAAAGCATTTTTGAAATAATATTTTACAGGTAATGGTCAATGTATTTCCTAAATATTAGCATTTATTATGTCTATCTGTCTATCTAAGGTTATATTTTAAACTCTCAATACAACTTCTGCGCCTAATATAGTCAAAACTTGATGCTGTTACAACATTTGTAACATATATACAAAATATATAAAGGCATCTTCAGACATTAAATATTTATATAAAATGTGTTTATTATTTAAAGTAATTACTGAAACCTGAAAGAGCTTGTGGAAACTAAAATGGGCGAGAAAATTTACAATGAGTAATTTACGATTACAATGGCGAGTGGTTGATTTTCAAATTTTGCTAATCAATTTCAGGATAAACCTTAGTATATGTAGTTTTTTATTGTCACAGCTGAAAATAGCTTTTGACATAATGGATATATAAATAGAAAAACTTTCTACGGTCTTATACCATTTACAATACTTTTTTAATTTTAACCTATATTTATTTTTTCATTTTTCCTATAATACTGGAATAATCTAAAGTAAAACAAACATGTCAACCATATTGCTTAATAAATTTAAAAAATTCTTATTTTTAGTACATATTATATATAAATTTTAGCTCTATAAGCATTTCAGCATAAATTTTAACTTTATGAAATCTCACTGTGTGCTCGTTATATTCTTACAAAGGGGAGAAAAGGTTTGGCTTAGCTTGTTAATATATAGATTAAGTACACTAATGATCAAATAATATCGTAATCTCTCTCAAATAATATCAGCCAACATTTAACAGTCATTTCTTTATTGTTTCTCTCGCATCTCTTTTTTTTTTCGTTGTTGCTTATATATTTCAGCATTAAATCAAGCGAAAAAGAATATATATTCTGATGAAAGAAAGAATAGTTTCATTCAAACGACTTGAATTTGGCTAGATCGAAAGAAATCATAATGAAAAACCCCGTGATTATTAATAAAAAAAAATTAAACTTTGGCGACAGAAAAAAAATAGAATCCATTTTGAAATGAAAATGTTTGAATATATTTTAAAAAATTATTCTTTTAAATCTAAAAAAATATTGTCATATACCAAAAGTCTAGCGCCCATTTTCTCAAAGTTCTAGTCATTTGTATCTCATAATCACATCACTTTTACCTCAGAGAAATTAAATATGATTGTATTATTATATCGGGATTGTCGTTTCCTTGACCTAATATTCACTTGATTGTAGAGCGGTTATTTTTTCCATACGCTCTTTGATTATTACGTAAACAATTAATTAATTCGTTTTCATAAATGTTGGGGATTGCTGGGTAAAAAAAATTGTAGAAAGGAATTTTGAAAACATTTACATAGTTCGCCATATTCACAATTATATTTTATTTCTTTTCTAGGAAAAACAAAATTGTACAATCCAATGACTGCAGTTATTGCTATTGCTAACTTGCTTGTTTAAATGGATTTCGTCAATGAAAATTACATTACTTAGTCTGCGGTACCACCAACTGATTTCCACGATTCGTACAGCAAAAGTTTTTTCTTAAACCAAACTTAATCTTCATAAAAACATGTCATAATTAAAGTTTTATCGATAGATATTAAACTTTTCTTCAAAATTGAATGAACATTGGATGACCTTGATATAATTAATAAGGCCGAACTGGTTCGTGTTAATGTTTTTTAGTTGAAACTGTAAGAGTAGGCCCCGGTATTGGTTTATTCAATACTAATACTGAAGGTATCTCATAGTCAACGAACATTTTTATAACAATATTTTTAGAACATTCGCAGTAAAATTATTAGTTTAAATGTAAAAATGAAATGAAGTGTTATGTTCTTGTATATAAAGATTTAAATAGCATGTACTATTTTTCTAGGATCCTGGTTTCGCCCAGATATGCTTTTGAACGAAAATAAAACTATAGTCAATGAAATCTCTTATGAGCTTCAACATGAAACTTGCAGGAGGAAAGTTTGTTTTTTTTGCGTTTTAGACCGGATGATTATAGATTGTAATTCGAACATTACTTCCTTAACCATGATAATATCTCTCATTATGATGGAGATATAATTTAATTAAATGCATTATGTGTATTTATTCGCAGATCCATTACATTAACCCATCGAACAATAAAATATGGCCATATACGGTCAATATTGAAATCCACAAAATTTGTTCAGACGGTATTAGAAAATCCACAAAGTTAGAGGTAATAATATTTTTTTCCAACAAAATAAATTGAAAGTATTGTATCACAAATTCTATTGAAACAGACAAGAACAGATAAGAACCAAGCAATACAACACACCCAGAAGACCAAGAACTAAGTGGTAATTTTAATTAAGTATTGTTTGTTTTAGTGAATGGGAAAATTCACTAGAATTCAGCACTTTTAAAATATGTTTCAATAGTACAAACACGTTTGCCTTGAGCATGTGGGAACAACATTTTTACCCGTAGATCATTACCGCAAGTTCGTTTTAATATTTCCTTGCAATCTAGACTTAAAATGTAAACTTTCCTATTGGACACCTTGTAATTAAATGTATATAATAGTGTATATGTACAAAGTGTGAATAATGGATAATGTAAATATATGGGAGAATGGATGAAAAGTAGAGTATACAAAATGTAACATTATAAAAACTCCAATACTTCAAAAAATGATGCAGTTATTTAAAGTTTTTGTCACATGTTTAAATTTTTCTTTAAATCATCGAGAGAACCGTATAAATTGAACAAAGCCAAATTTGGCTCAGCGCTATCAATATTTGTCTCAAAATTCGTAAAGTCCGTGAAAGAATAAAAAGAATTGTTGCCTAATGGGCTCGCTATACAGAAAAAGAAAACGTTTGTATAAACGAATGAAGATAAACGACTTTGGGCTGGATTATTTATTGTTTGGCTTCGGAAAGAGACAAAAGGGAAAATAAATTTTTCTAACTGTAACCAAAAAATAAGTATTTTAAAAAGTTATATAGATATTCAAATTCTTGAGTTAATTTTATGTTTTATATAGTTTACAAGAAACACAATCATTCTTCGAAAGTATTAAATCAACGATTGAATTACAATCACACATATTATAATAGTTTTTCAGTAAATGATAGTTTTTTTTAAATGTTTTAACTATGTTAAGCTATGATACTAGGTCTTCTTATTAGTGGTTAATTTAAGTCCACACGATATTTCTCAATCAAGAAGTGATGATAAATACTTACGCTATTATAATTTTTAATTTCTATTAGAACACTATTGGATAAGCAACATCGTTTATGCTATGGGTGGATCTATGTGCATGTAAATTTTTTCTTGTCCATTTTTATATATTATTTATAACAATCACAATTACAATATATATATTACATACACTATATATTATACAAACAATATATATTACAATATAATATATATATATATATATATATATATATATATATATATATATGTAACCGTCAACCTAGAACTGTTATACTAATAAAGTAGCCTGACATTACTGGCTATAATGGAGAGTTTGTGTAACTGTTATATATACGTGATATATTGCTGTAACTATATTTTTATTAATAAGGATTAAATTTATTAAATATTAACTCATTCGAATGTTACGCTTTATCCCAAGTATATATATATATATATATATATATATATATATATATATATATATATATATATATATATATATATATATGTATATTCGATTTTTGTAAAATAACTCACTAGCCATAAGTATGCGATGATGATATAGAATTTGCAATTATGGATGGAAATTAAAAATTAACGAAAGTAAATTTGTATTTGTACCATCGCGTATAATTAGACTTCACAAGCACTAATAGCAATAAACAACACTATCATTCCATATAGCAACAACACTAAGTATCTCGGAATGAACCTTGATGAAAAACTTCGCTGGAAGAAACATGTAAAACAGAAAGAGAAAAAACTTTTATTTTCATTTCAATTTTAATTCCAAAAAATACGAAAATTTTAGATTAATTGGAAGAAAATCACGATTATCGGTACATAATAAATTGCTGTTCTCCAAGCGTTGAAACCTATAGAGACATATGGGATTAAATTATGGATATGCTCCGCAAAATTAATATAAATGCAAGTTTTCCAGAACGAAGTATTTTAGGTGCATCGATATACTACAGGACTGATTATTTACACCGATACTTTCGGATATCGACAGTCATTTTTTTTATTAGATACGCTTAGTACAAAATTAATTACAATTAATGTATTACTACTTTTCCTATGTACTTGGATTAATTAACAAGCAAGACGAGTGCGAGAAAATACATCAGTATGTATTCCTCAATTATAAAATTATAATTATTTATTAATTATTAACTTATAGCTATAGTTTACACTAATATTACACACTAAATGTTCACACAAGTATGGTTTTGTTCGTTTCAATCTCCTGATATCCTGCGCGCTGTCCAGCAGTTGTATTGTTTCCACGTTAGTATGATCTAGTAATCTTCCTTCATGTTTCAAGGCGGAATCCTGCATAACTTTGCAAATCCATTTGATTTCCAGGTCATCGTGCAGTTCTTCATTGGTTACATAGCGATAGGCATTGGTAATTAATCGAAGAACCTTGTTTTGACAGCGCTGTATGACTAACTGATTTGAAATTTTAGTGCAACCTCATATTTGCACCAATCGACAGTCATGTCACAAGAAAACAAAAGAATTGTAATGAGACATGAGTACAGACTTTACTCGCATGTTAATATCGTAGTAACATAAATCAGAAACAAAAACAAAAAAATGCAGTGTTAATACATGGACATTATTACACCAGAGACTTGGATTGGACACCAGAAGTTGGATCCTTCTAGATGTATATCTAGATTTAAGACATTGAAAAGATTAGTCGCCAACGACTAGTAACAATGTAATAAATACTACTTTTTAATTATATAATTTGATACACCTTTAATTTTATTCTACTGATATCAAACTCATAATTGTACGAGTAAAATAGTGAGTTTTGTGCATGCAAAAGTCAGTCGCAGGCGTAATTTTCTTGTTTCATAGAATGAAAAACTGGAACTGAACCGCTGAAAATCATCATTTGCTGATAGAGTAAGCATGGTCCAACCTTAAGAACTTGTGAAACGTGGTTTCGACAATTTAGGATGGTGATTTAAACGTTCAAGATAATGAATGGCCTGGTAAGCCGAAAACATTTGAAAATGCAAAATAGCTGTACTTATTAGATAACCTAACACAAACTCAAAACCACTGACAGAAAAGTTGAACGTGGAATAATTTAATTATGGAAAATGGATACCTACCACAATAATGACAGGTAATTATAAGAACAAAAATTATTAGTGAAACTCCGCTACGCAATACAAAATGTACAGAATAAAATGGCCAGTATTTTGAAAAAATACATTTTACCTAAAATAACATTGTAAATAAAATGTCATCTTGCGACAAAATCGGAAATTAATTACCGACACGCTTGCTAAGTGGTGGTTATTAGGCTGTGTTTTACAGCTAGGCTTTACAGCAAGAAAAAACGAATGTGTTCAGAAGTGTAGAGTTAAAATATTATCCAAAAAGAAAATAGTTAGAGCTAAAATTCGAAAGAAGAAACGGTTTCAGAAAATAAAAAATTATTAAAATTGAGGATTCTTCAAATTGGAAGAAAATGTGTAGACTGCCGAAGCTTGTATTCTTTATAGAGAGAAAGGTGAATGTGAGTTCTCTACGTGAACTCAGAAGATCTGATTATATACCAAAAAAATGAAATAAAATGAATAGAAATCTTTTCTTTATGAAATATATCAGAATATATCTTTATGTCAATGATTATTGCAGGCTTAAGGGACTTATTAAGGGAAGGGATTAATCAACACATCAAAGCAATATCCATCCTGTGCTAGTTAAGTAAAGCCTTGTGTGATTTCCCCAATTTTTGTGCTTATAGAATGCCAGCTATGTACAATCACTAGATATATAGGTTAAGGCCCTTGTGTGATAATAATATATATTTTAGTTTGTGGAAAATTATAAGTAATGCAGCAATTATATTATACTGTTTTAATATAGATGCATAAATTTTCTCATTTCTAAACAGGTCCCCTTGCATCGGTTAGGTGGTTGAATTAGTTAGTAGTGTTAGATTTTAGTAAAAAATAGTTTATTTAAAATGAAATTTAAAAAAATATTATTGTTAATCGTTAGGTACTTTCCCTATATATAAGTTATGATGAACTCTTCGTTTTGATATCCTTTTTTAATATGGCGTGAACTACGGCTGCGAGTGTACCATTTTCCAGATCATTGCAATATATATTACATTTTGGTTAATTCTCCTTTCCTATATGTGCTGCATAATTCATAGCATAACTTAGTAAATGTTCGTATCCTTTATTAAAAGTTAACATTATCAGAATATTTATTTTTATGTTATATTCATATAGAATTCATTTTTTATACAGATGTCGGTAAATAAAATATCGTCGAATACATGTCGTAAATGTTAACGTCTAAATCGCGGATCTTCTTCCTATGAAAATATTCAATCAACCAGCAAACATTCAGAGTCCCTTCGTTGCGCATTTTTTACACTTGATTTCACAATCGTTTACACCCTTTTACCTTGAATATTAGAGGGACGCGTTTTAAGACTTCTGATAAATGGAGAAGTTTATAACTCCTTTAAATTTTATTTTAAGAGAATAATGCATTAAGGGGATTTGAAAGGCTCTTCACGCAACTATAAAGAGGGATATATATTTAAAATGACGTAATACGCTTTTTTTGAAATGTTGATGAATTTGAAACATTACGTGTTTGAAGTAATACATCACATGGATCATTTTTTAAGTTATATTTACATAAAACTCTGTTACCATAAATTTTATTTGTAATGGAAATATATTTTTTATGATTGCTCCATGTGTTTGTGTTGCTCTCAATCCATGCTCCCAATAGAGCTACAAAATAACAAATATCTCGTTTAAAGTGATATTAATTACCCTATTTACCGATAATTTAATGATTTTCAAATTTTTCGATATACTAAAAATCTAATGTATGACAAATTTCTATTGTTCCTTAAATATCTAATATATATACAAACTAAGTTTGTCTTCCCTTTTTTAGATTATTTCATAATAATGTTGTTCTGGTTTGCAGCAATTGAATTTCGGGTGAATGGAAATGCTATTCTCAGAAGACTGCGGTGTACGAATGAGCAATCATTCCCGCCCGTTAGTAGCATCGATCAAGATTAGGAGTATTAGGGGATGCACATCCACAATTGTGGCACTTCCGAATTGATTTTGACATATTCATCGAGAACTTCATCAGCATTCGTTCCTGAAATGAAAAATTTAAAGTTTTTGAGGATCCGAATCTGACGGTGACGACAAAAAATTGTGGATCCCAAATTTTTTACTTTACCTACTAAAGTTATTATAAAATGGAAAATCTCAAAATTGACATTATATTTCAATTACTCACAATTAAATTAAGAATTTTATGTGCAAAACTTAATATTTTCTTCCGTATCTGATACAATGTGATCCCAAAAACATCAGCATTCACATGTCATCAACATTCCTAATTAAAATCCTTTCCACCACCCAATTTTAACCGTTCTCAATTTTAAATATGAATAATTTAATAGGCATGATTCAATAAAATGTATGTATTCTGTTACTTGTTAAAAAAATTATCTTGCAAAACGTTGTGTGGAGAGAGAATTAAATGTTCTTTAGTAATAAGCTCTCCTTTAAAAATAATTCAAATTATATTAATACAAAAAATTATTCAAATAACAGAATTGGAATTTCTTTTCAACAAAAATGATTGTGATTAATTAACAAGTAAAGAGAAAGCCAGTACCTTTGCTGACTCCCGAGTACTGTGTTTCATCCACTAACTAATGGAGTAACTAACCAGGGGCACACAGCCTCTGTGCAAAGTGGGTGCTGCGTGAGCTCACTTTTGATCAAAAACAGAGACGAGTTGATGATTCGGAGTGTTTGAAGATGATCAAGCGTAATACACCCGAGTTTTTGCGTCGATATGTGACAATGGATGAAACATAGCTCCATCATTTTACTCCGAAGTCCAATCGATCCAACCCGCTCCAAAGCGTGGGAAAACGCAACAGTCGGCTGGCAAGGTTATGGCGTCTGTATTTTGGGATGCGCATGGAAAAATTTTCATTAACTACCTTGAAAAGGCAAGGACCAGCAACAGTTACTATTACATTAGACTGTTTGAAGGACGAAATCGCCAAAAAGGAGCCGCATTTGAAGAAAAAAAGTGGAGCTTCACCAAGACAATGCACCGTGTCACAGGTCAATGAAAACGATTGCAAAAATCCATGAATTGGGCCTCGAAATGCTTCCTCATCTACAGTATTCTCCAGATCTGACCTCCAACGACTATTTCCTGTTCCCAGGTCTCAAAAGAATGCTCGCTGGGAAAAATTTTTCTTCGAATGAACAGGTGATCGCCGAAACTGGCTCCTGTTTTAAAGCAAAGGACAAATCGTACTACAAAAATGGTATCGAAGAGTTGGAGGGTCGCTATAATCAGTGTATCACCCTTGAAGGGAATTATGTTGAATAAAAAAATTATTTTGCCAAAAAAATGTGTTTTTCTATGGTAGGCCGGTGAGTTTTCAATTGACCTGTTATATGTATTTGGATCTCGGTGTGCGAACTGTAAAATGGAAGGTAATAAATTATAACTTCAAGTATTATGGAAGACTCTCAACAGTCTAGAAGATGGACAACACATTGGCTTTAATTGTTGTGGAACTATAAATAAGGAAAAAAATTGCGATTAATTATTGACATTGTTTTCCTATATATTACCTTACTTGGACAAAACATACATCATAACAAACCGCGTTATGTTATAATCAGCAATTATGTCGATGAAGGTAACAAAAGCCTCGTAAATAATCTGCATAAATATTTACGTAAACGCCGGGCTAAAGGGTTAATACAAAAATGATATTTATTATACCCAAGCTCCGTCATTTTTAATGCCCTAATCATAAAATTAAAGCTATTATTTTATCTTTTAAGTCCCGGTTATTTAGTTGTTTTCTCGGCGCAAAGCTAATTAGCAGAAAGTTGTAGAATGGGTGTAATTAAGCGTAAATCAGGGACGAGCGGGGAGAATTGTTTAGGTACGCATTTTGCAAAATATTATTGTCCATTTATCTACTGTTTTGGTTTTGTTCAGCTGGAGTATTTTACAAAAAAAGAAGTTAATCGGAAAATGAGGAGTACTTGATTTGTGCTTGTCGTTATAATGTAATGGTCTTTCCAAACTTCTTGATTAGAACTCAAAATGGTGATTGATTGATTAGTGAAATCTATACAGGAAAAGATTTAATTCATGAATGGAATTAAGCCGACAGTTTTGTTTGGGATCGTTGTTCAATAAATATCTTTCTTTCATTTAATTCAATCAACTTACCTATCAAGAAGAGAAATATATTTCGAAAGAAGGAAGAGAGGTGAACGTGGGATTGACAATCGATAATCGAAACATTCTCTTCCGTAGTTTAGGGAAGCTCAAAAAGTAAACTAAAGATGCTCAAAGACACCCTTACAATTACTAACGTTACAATCAGAAAACATCCATGCTTTGAAAATCACCTTTCATAAATTCTTCGCACTGGCAACGCAGTTCAGATTGTGGTGAAATTCCTGTGAACTATAGGATTCAGAGTGATTCGGTTTATATTACGATTTGACACATTTAATAGTAATATATATTAACTCTAAACTGTTTACACTATTTTACATCAGAAGAAGTACATCTATCCGATAGTTAATAATAACATATTAGGAACAACATTTTTAAGAAAATATTACTCTGTCATAGTGGAAACTAGTTATATGTGTTCCGTGTAAATGAAAAAGAACATATCTTTGTAAGAAAATTAATACATTTTTTTAATTGTTTCTGATTTTTAAACAGTTACATTTCACCTTTCACCAATAACTTTTAAGACTTACAACTATATATATTTCATTAACGTTTATAAGTATCCCTTGTTGGTAATTTTATGTTATCATCATTCTTCCGCAAGTCAAATGGTTTTAATTTGCAAACAAAATGTCCTCAAGGATTTTGTATGAATAATACTAAAGTTGACAAACTATAGATATAGTCGAAATTTGATGCTATAACACTGAAGATTATTCCTATAATAACATGTTATTCAATAACTTTTGTCGTTAGATAAGAAATTACACCATTAAGTTTGTTCTATTATCTTTCTAAAATGGTATTTTGATACTAGAGCTGGATAAATAAATTTTGCATAGTTCTTTATGTCGTTGTTGAAATATAAAATGGCTAATGTAAAGTATAACAAGGGAAAATGTGGTGGCATTTTATAGGAGATAAGTGTGATACCAGGAAAGAGGTAGTGGGTAAATGACGAAGTAAATGAACCCTTACTTAGTATTCTTGTTCTTCTTTTTCGATAGATAGCTTATTAATATATGTGGCGGGTTGAATCCTGTCATCATAACTAGTAACTTTTCTTTCGATAGCATCCATATCAAACTATAACAGCTTGGAAAATTCAAGCCTTTCGCTGCCATCATAAGAATTTCATACTATTTTCGCAGTTGAGAATCGAAGAGTGGCGATCTTCTGACTACAAAAAGCCATATATCTTTGTCTTTCTCAATCAGCAATCAGGCAGATGGACTCACAAAACAACATTATACCTACATCACTAGAAACAGCAAACTCGCAATGTCTAGCAAATATATATATATTATACAAACACCTGCTAGGAGCAGTATACTATAGGGCCAGTAGTATACGCAATATATATTTTGCAAGTCTAACAGGTCAATTGAAAGGTCCCCGGCCGACCGTAATAAAACACATTTTTTTGGCTAAATTAGTTTTTTTTATTAAACATATTTAAGGGTTCGATACCATTACCAACTTTTCGATACCATATTTGTAGTACAATTGGTCAAAATAGGACTCCGTTTCGGCGATCGCGTCTTAGGAAAAGGTCGCTGGGGGCCAGTTATGGAGAATACGCTGGAGGAGGAAGCAATTCGAAACCCATTTCATGGGTTTTTGCATCTGATAATGCTATGTAATAGTCGCACTTGATGGAACTTCCTTTCCCAAGGTAGTCAATGAAAATTATTCCATGCGCAATACAAAATACAGACGCCATGACCTTGCTAACTGACTGTTGCGTTTTCCCACACTTTGGAGCGGGTTCATCGTGTGCAGTCCACTCGGACGACTGTCAGTTGGACTTTGGAGTGAAATGATGGAGCCATGTTTCATCCATTGTTACATATCGACGCAAAAAACTCGGGTTTATTACGCTTGATCATCTTCAAACACTGCTCCGAATCATCAACTAGTTGTTGTTTTTGGTCAAAAGTGAGCTCGCGCTGCACCCACTGTACAGAGATTTCTCGTACCCAAATATTCGTGAATGTTATGATGTACACATTCAGTTGATATCTTTAGAGTGTCTGCTATTTTATTCAATTTCAATTTTGCGGTCATTCAAAATCATTTTGTGGATTTTTTTTAATGTTTGCGTCTGTTCTATTTTTTTCACAATAACAAAAGTTGCTTCACTCAAAATGATATAATTCACCAACTAATGATCCGACAGCTGTCGAATTTATACACGCATCTTTTGAGGATTAGGGCTAACTAAAAAATATATGAATTTAATTCCAGTAGCGCTATCTATGTCTCAGGTCGGGAACTTTTCAATTGACTTGTTATGTCTCCAGAACTGATTCAACACACAGAGCCGACTTAAGGTTATTATTACTAATAAACTAATATACCCAAAACATTACTGTCAGATAAATTATGGACGTTCTTCCTCGAACATCTTTACTCGAAATTCCGTATGAATTCCACCCTCTCCGACAACGTTCAAATCTATTGGCTTGCTTAAATGCTACCAATGTTCGGAAGAATAGTTAAATCAAAACGCATCTATCCCCAAAGCCAGGCGAAAGCATTTGTAGAAAGGAATAGATATAAAATAATTATCATAATCAAATAAGATTCAAATCAGCATAATCTTCGTTAGATCAACACTTAATTTTTTATGAAACACAAAATCTTAGAATACAAACAAAGCTTTTACTACTTTAGCAAAGTTGTCTAAACAAACAGTTAACGTGATGGGTTTTAGTACCTATTTATTAACCGACTTCGAAAAAGGAGCAGGTTCTATGTTTGGCTGTATATATATATTTTTTAAATGTGGATTTTCAAAATTCTTTTTTTATTCGAAAGAGTCCACTTCTGAGGTGGCCCCATTGGAATCAAGTCATGATCTAATGGATGGAAGGAGCGAAAATCGAGGGAAACCCTCAAATTTCAAAAGCACGTACTAAATTCTCACATATTTTTTATTTAAAATAATTAGATGTTTGTGTATAATGTTATTGCTGAGCTAATGTGACGGAAAATCGGAAAGTCGTTCAGTGCAATAACCATTCAGTTTGTTTTTTTATTCTTGCTCGAAGTTTGAGTCTTGCTCCAAATATAGCAGACAACTGTTTCTATGGTGTAATGGTTAGAGAGCTCAGGTCCCTGACGAAGGTCGCACGTTCATTTCCCGGTGGGGACAATTACTTTTTATTCTAGTTTAGTTAGAACATGTGTCAAATCACCTAGACTAGGTAGCGGACTCCGGGGCCTGAAACGTTCCTTATTTTCAATTATTGTTTCTTTATTCCCCTTTTTCCTCATACGAGCTGCACCTTTATTTGGCCTACCCATTGTAATACTTAACAAAATAACTGCGTAATTAATTGAGCAAATACCTAACAGTAAAAAGAAAAAATAAAATATTTTGAACAAAAAAATTGAACCGACTTCAAGAAATAATAAAAAGCTCTCTCAAAAGTAAAAAATAATCAAACTTAGATTTCCAACACAAAAAAAGTTTTAAAATAAAATATGTACATAATAATAATTATAATAACTAAATATAAATAAATAAAAACCTTATTTAACCTATTATCTTTAACACGTATTTTATATTCTAATATAGCTTAATACCTACCTAAACCCACTTATCTATTTACAATATTATTTTAACTACTACCAACTAATCAGGTGGAAGTCGGGGACGATTCCAAACAATACGAAAGTTATTGCGAACAAAAGAAATCTAATTTGTTGCTCGTACCGACTTTAAAGTGGTTAGTTAGTAGTGGTTAAAATAACATTTTAAATAGATATATAGGTTTAGGTAGGTACTAAGCTAAATTATGTTTATAGTAGAATATAAAATACGTATATTAGATAGGGTTTTTGTTTATTTCTACTTGGTTATTATAACGATTATTATGTATATACATTTTTTTAAACGCTTCTTTGTGTGAAAAATCTAAGTTTGATTATTTTTTACTTTTTAGTGAGTTCCTTATTAATTTTTGAAGTCGTTTCTATTTTTTTGTTAAAAATATTTTATATTTCAAATTATTAATTTTTCATGTTTTATTTAAACAGTTTCATTCGATATTTTAAAGCAAAATAAGCCGTCGCAAATTAATTTACTCAAGGAAAAGAGAAAAATAAAGGAAGAGAATAAGCATGTGTATGCTCTTCTACACTTTTCAACACATTGGTTGTTGAATTGAAATGTGGTGAATGTGGTGAGTTGGTGCTCAGCGATTGTTAACTGGCGTCAGTTCATGAGATGGGAAGGAATTTAGCTTGTATGGGTCCCTAGCATCAGCATTGCCAACTTTTTGGGAATTCTCTAATCTGTGGATAATCTCATGGTGATTTATTTGATTTATTGAACCTTGCCATAATGCGGAGAAAAGCGGTGATTTAAAAGTAATATTTATGATATAAATATAATATCAAGAATAAATAATCACTATGGTATATTTAGAATGGATTAAAACTATTAATGATAAGGTATTAAACCTTGTTTTAATCAGAAACATCCTTTTTTACCAAACCAAGCTAGAGGTCGAAAATCATTTTAAAACATTGTCTGCTAACTTTATGAAAATTTTCTACATTTTCTAGGTTTAGACGAATATTCTAGGGAAGATATGATAAACTTGAAAAAAGATGAGATGATTGAAGAAACATTTTATATTATGTTGACGTTAAACACTACCAAGCGATATCATTTAAGCCATCCTTTATTTTCTTTTATTACCGCTATATCTTGATCAGAATTTAAACAGATATAGATTAAATCATTGCTACAAGGGCTGAAGCGATTTTTAGTGCTTCATAAAACCGTGACAGCACAAGCATTAGATGACGAGTGGGGAGTGAATGCTATGCTAGAATTTAATCATCATAGACTCGGAATTCATTAAGATAATTTTGAAAGTTATTAAGTATTGAGATAAGGTGTTCATCTTAAAAACGCAAAAACAGTTAACACTTAAAAACAGGGAACCGTCACGACTTTTAAACCATCAAGCAAAATGTCTTGGGAGAAAATATGGAAGAAAGTGTAAAGTTATAATTTATAACATTATTTCATATTATGAAAAGATAACAATTATACGTTATTTAAACGGTTGAAGCTTTATTTCATTTCTTAAAGTAATATTGAAAGAAACTTTTGGGGAATCAACAAATTTTTCTACCCAGTTTTGGGAAAATTTGACAAATTGGCATTGGTAACCCCACCTACAACCGTAAAATTCAGATTATTCTTGTAACGCTTTAGATTAATTATCTAGTTTACATATCGTTACAACGTGCACCTTATTAACCATATCTAGATTCCTTTCATTTCTAGTTGTTCTCAAATATTAAAAAATTAAAATATGTGAAACGATTCTCGAACGAAACGAATCCATTAATTCGAATGACTAAATATCATATCCACTTTTAAATAATAAATAAAATATTCAAAATTATTTAATACATTTTTCAAGGAATGAAAAGAGTAGAGTGAAAGAAACTGGGTCACAGACACGTTCTTCTGCATGGATGCCTTCCCTCCGTAATCGGTCAAAAGCACCCGATATACGTTAGCACGTTTCTATTAACGACACTGCGAGGTGATACGATAAAATGTAGCAAAAATGAAATGGACACCGCGCTCTATTCGCACCCTATCTTTGCGGACACTTTAAACAGCGGACAGATTCGATTAATGAGTGTGTAATTGTCGAGCAGTTTCCAAAGATAAAAGAGATATTAAATTATGTTAGAGCGAGCTCGTAGAGCATGAAATTTATTTATAGATTCACTGAATAAAAGCCAGTTGTTGTGTGTTGATGTTAATTGAGCAAAGCTAGAATATTTATTTGTATACTTTTATAGCAAATCCCTTGAACAGTTCATGGTTATATTTTATAATATAATAGGAATTAATTATTAAATTATTACTTATAATATTAATATTGCGTAATTTTAAAAGCAATATTTTGCTTATTTTTAGCCGACTTCAAAAGAGAAGGAGGTTCTATTTTCGACTGTATATGTTTTTATATAGTTTTTAAGTTGTCCGTCAATTACGGACCGGTTTTCAAAATAATTTTTTTATTCGAATGAATGCACTTCAGAGGTCCTATAGGAACCAAGTCAGGATCTGATGGTGGAGTTTCTGAGGAGTTTTTAGTAAGGGTTTGCTTACGAAAGTCGTTCAGTGCAAAAGCCATTCAGTTTGCTTTTTAAGCACTATTTAATTATATTTAACGATATCATAGAGAAGCCCTAGAATTATTGCATGCAACTCCCTCTATAGTGTGGTGGTTAGAGTGTTCAGCTAACCTGCGTTGGCCGCATTTTCGACTCCCGGCGGAAGCAAAGCATTTTTGTTGTTGTTCTAGTTTGGTTAGAACATTTGTTAAATCCCTTAGACCAGTTAGCGAACCCCGAGGTCTGAAGCGTTCCTTAAACTCAATCATTGTTTCTCTATTCCTATTTTTCATCATACGGGCTGCACTTTTACTTGGTCTATACATTGTAATACTTAGTAAAACAACTGCGTAGTTCATTGAGTAGATATCTAACACTAAAAAGAGAGACTTAGATTTTGAACCCAAAAAACAAGTTTTAAAATAAAACATGTACATAATAATCGTTGTAATAATAAAATAAAAAAAAACAAAAACCTCATTTAACCTATCTAGCCCAAACAATACAAAATTATTAAAAGTTAGGAACAAAACAAATTTAATTTGTTGCTCGTACCGACTTCAAAGTGATCAGCAGGTAGTAGTTAAAATAATATAGTAAATAGATAAATAGGTTTACGTAAGTATTAAGCTAAATTGTGTGTATATAGTAGTATATAAAATATGTGTAGTAAATAGGTTAAATATGGGTTTTGTTCCACAAAAACTATTACATATATTTATTAGTATCCAAAACCATTTTCGCGTAATATGCTAATTTCATGTTATTAAAATTCGACAAATTTGAAGTCAATTTTACCCAATTCCATAAGTTTTGCTGTTGAACTGTTTGCCATTTGGAAATCACTTGATTGGCTATTATACTTTACGGATTCCTCTAACGGGATAAGTGCAATTTAATCACACTCATGTGGTAATTTCTTAATAATTAACGTACATAACACGCTCCGAGATTTTACCACACAAGGCAAGAAAAATTCTCTTGCCTGGTTTTCCAGCTATAAAGGTAATTCCGGCTATAAGGGAAATGAAACAGCTGACCTCATGACCAAGCACGTCGCTTCAACTGGTCCTGACTATCAACATGCGACACAATAAAAACATGTACTCCCTTATATTATATCCAAACTAAAGGATATCGCTCTACTGAGCTGGAACCTAATAGAAGACGATTTCTTCTCTATTATCCTATACACCCAAATGATAGATTTTTCTAGGTAATAGCATAAACATGCGACATCATAAATATAAATAATACTTCCTTTTAATCTAATTTAACAATAGATCTAATATATAATCCAAAGGAGATGTGTTTTCACGGGTGTATTAAGAATACAATGAAAAAAGTAATAATGAACCTGAAAACTGTCGTATCCCTACGTTTTACCCACAGGCAAATAAAAAACAAGAGAAAATGAAGTCCCACTGTAACATTGTTCCATGAAAAAAATGTCTTCATAGACACAAAGAAGCTATTTTCTCAAAAGATTAAAGAACCACAACTAAAGTTACGGATTTTAAAAGTTCCAACGCGTCGAACTTTCTAAAATATATAGGGCGGTTGGCGCAGAAATGTATGTATAAAACGTATATTTTTTTCTGTATTCTAAATATTTCCACGCTTGATATTGATATATCGCCCACTAATAGTCAGTGACGACTAGATAACGCTTTCTTTAGTAAATCTTACGGTTATGGGTACAGCCTACTATAAAGAATATTATATTCTAATCTATTTATCCCTATCTTTTTTGGAGTTTCAAAAATCATTAAAATTATTAAATCAAATCATTTACTGTGATCGAATTATTTCACTTTTGGTAGAATCTATACATAACAAGTCAATTGAAAAGTCCCCGGCCTACCATAGCAAAACATATTTTTTGGCAAAATTAGTTTTTATTGTTCAACATAATTCCCTTCAAGGGTAATACATACACTGAATATAGCGATCCTCCAAATTTTCGATAACATTTTTGTAGTACGATTTGTCCCTTGCTTCAAAATAGGCCTCAGTTTCAGCGATAGGCCTCAGTTTCAGCGATCACCTCTTCATTCGCCGAAAATTTCTTCCCAGCGAGTATACTTTTGAGATCTTAGAACAGAAAATAGTCGATGGGGGTCAAATCTAGATAATACGGTAGATGAGGAAGCAATTCGAAACCCAATTCATGGATATTTGAAACGGTGCATTGTCTTAGTGAAGCAGCACTTTCTTTTCCTTCAAATATGGCCGTTTTTCGGCGATTTCGTCCCTCAAATGGTCCAATAAGGCTACGTAATAATCGCTGTTGATGGTCCTTCCTTTTTCAGTGTAGTCAATTATTCCATGTTCATTCCCAAATACAGATGCCATAACCTTGCCAGCCGACGGTGGCGTTTTCCCACGTTTTGGAGCGGGTTCATCGTGTGCAGTCCACTCGGATGACTGTCGATTGGACTTCGGAGTGAAATTATGGAGCCATGTTTCATCCGTTGTCACATATCGATGCAAAAACTCGGGTTTATTACGCTTGATCATCTTCAAACACTAATCCGAATCATCAAGTCGTCATTGTTTTTGGTCAAAAGTGAGCTTGCGTGGTACCCACTTTACACAGATCTTTCTCATACCCAAATATTCGTGAATAATATGATGTACACGTTCAGTTTCAATTTATGATCATTCAAAATCATTTTGTGGATTTTTGTGGATTTTTTTTATGTTTTAGTCGGTAACAACCTCTTTTGAGCGTCCACTGCGTTCACCTTCTTCGGTGCTCAGTTCACCACGTCTAAACTTAGCGCACCAATCCTTGATGGTCGATTATCCTGGAGCAGCGTCCGGAAACTTGGTATCAAGCCAAGTTTTTTTTCAACTATATTTTTTCCGTTCAAAAAGCAATATTTTAGCAACATACGAAATTCCTTTTTATCCATTTTTTTCACAATAACAAATGTTGCTTCACTCAAAATGCTATAATTCACAAAATAATGATACGACATCTGTCAAATTTATACAGACATCTTTTGAGGGCTAGGGATAACGAAAAAACATATGTAGTAATTTAGTTCTAGTAACGCCATCTCTGTATCTGGCCGGGGACTTTTCAATTGAGCTGTTGTGTGTTGCATCTAGGAAAGGAATCATGCAGAATTCGGAATACTTAAAGTCTCTATATGCCACATTGAAGTTGTAATATTGTGTTGGAACCATATAGAGAAATTCCTTAAATAAATGTTCGTAAAGCCTTAGTTTGGTTTGGACTATATTTCACATCATTCACACGTATTATCTTAGAGAAGCGAAAGTTGCTACAGCTTGGCCAATTCAGTGTATTACTTGAGGAGACATCTAACTTTCTGATCCTCTGTTACTGACTAAAAGTACACGCGTATCTTCAGTTTTCAAAACTGATTGCCGTTGAAATTTATACTTGCAGGTAATTCGTCTATTGTTAATAATCTGGTATATTCTTAATTTATTATCAAGCTTAGCGTCTGCTTTAGTTAAAATAGTGCTGTCATCAGCGAGCGTTCGATTATTTAAAAAGTTTCCACTAAGGAAATTACTTTAATTATTTAAATCTACTTAACTTTCTTTATGGCGTCGTTAGACAATCGCATTCGCGGTTCTGTATTAACCGTTATATAGGATAAACAGCTTTAAGCATAAATTACGTAAAAACGTAAATTTCGCCACTATTAACAATGTTACTAATAATTAAGTTGCATTAATTGAGTGAAATGGACTATTTTAGAGTTCTTCTGAGTTTCCTATAAGTGCGTACGAGCACAGGCTGCCGACTTTTGCAATCTTTATTGCTCTGCTCCTGCAAGCCATGAACGGCAATGTGCAATTCACCAAATTTATGATATTTAGGTGCATTTATGTCTTTTTGCAACGTGTCGAGCTCCATGCTTTTGGAGCCAGCGCATTTCATGCAGGTTCATGTGGTTTGCTAATTTATTGAGCAGTGCTACAAGATCTAAAAATTAGAGCACTGGACTACTCTTGCGTTTTGATCTTGCTATCTCTGACTCTACTTTCACTTCCCACTAAAGCGCTGGTTTGACTTGGCGTGGTTTCGCTTTTGGAACTGGCACATTGACCAATGATATGGGGTTTCCTGTCCTGTTTCTCCATCGTTCGATATGAATTATGGAAAAATCCTTTGGAGGCGAGGTTTTGTTTATTTTTTTCTATAGCGATTGATTCAGCGATCTCTTCAACTGTACAGTTATTTTTTTTAGTTTTCTCTGTGTTTTCGAGTGTTTTTGCCCATAGATGAGTGCGAGGCACTCCTTCGGCACTATATATAGTAGTTTCGAAGATGTTATTCTTTGCAATCAGAACTCTTATGAATTCTGTATTAGTAAATGGTATCAGTAGATTTTTCTTTGTTGGGTGAGCATTTGGGCATTTGTTCGGAGGGCTTGTATTCCCGGAGGCTAGACTGAATCCAGCTTGTACCTAGACTGTTTTATTAGTTTCCTTGTTGTTGAGAGTCTTCAGATGCATTATTCGTCAGTTATGTGCTTTTTCTGTATCATTGGGTAGGAGATGTCTTTGCGTCCTCATTTTTACCTCTCGAGAATTTTGTTTCCTTCTTGATTCTTTAAGTCAAACTAACTTTTTGTTTCATTCTCTTATTTGTTTCTTTAGTGTACAAGCTTGTTCATTTTTTCGTTGAACTTTGAATCTTTCTCTCCCTCTGTAAGTGCTCGTTTTAGTTCATTTACGAATTTCAAGTATTGTTTTAGATCTTTTTAAATTTTACTCTGAGAACAAATCCTACTGTTCTATTACCAGACTTTTTTATGAAACAAACATAAAATGTGACATTATAACATCATATTTTGTTCATTTTGAAATTAACTAAATTTAAATTTCTTTTGTTAGAATTTCTTATTTTTCAGCATTATATTTCGGACATTATTTCGACTGTAAAAAGCTTTGTTAGTTTTCTTCAACTTCTGTCGGGAATTATTCGTAACTAGATAAATTCTCTAAATGACCTCTTACATATGCAAATTTAATTTTCCCTGAGGCAAAATAGTGTAAACTTTTTTGCAATGCTAAACAGGTTTGCTTTAATTCAACCGAGTATTGTTAGACGGTGTTTTAGCGTGTTCAAGTTTGGGAAAAAATAAATTACCACACCAACGGCGTTTTAATTACTAGTTTCGCTTATGTCTTTTATTTATTACTTTTAGTTAAAATGAGACAAATAATTAATTATTAGAGACTTATTATAAAAGTTATACAACATAATAATATATCATATAGATATGATATGGATGCAACTGAGGTGGTTCTACTAGGACTGTCTATTCGAAGGAGCAAGTCCATGTACTTATTTTAAGAATGATGTGATGATTGAGACGTTTCTACATAGGAGTTCAGTTTATGCGAGAGTATATTTAAACCATCAGTGTCGCTTAAATAATATATACTATAACTTCTTCTATCATTAAATTTTTTTTATTATGAAATGTTTTAAACAAAAAAGCTATTAATTTACTTTAAAAATAGACGTAGTCGTTGTCCCATTTGGACAGCATATAGTTCTAATAAAATTATGTTTGAGTATAGCCTGTGCTTTGACCCGTACTGTTTCTACTGAAATTTCCATGGTTATCCTCTACAGAATGGGTTTCTAACTCCAGATGCTAATAGTTTACGGCTAAGAAACTCAGCTACTACATCTGACTTTAATGAATTGAACTCACATTCACCTTCAACTGCAAGTTTCTGTTCTAATTTCAGTAGATCATGTTAATCACAGCAACTTCAGGCCGCCTATGGTGGCCTTATGCCTTTAACTGTGAGGCGAGCGCTGATAATCTACAGATTAGGACTGTTTTTCAAAGTGAATGTTTCTTACTTGGAATAGTTTACGGCTAGAGGGCTTTGAGCACCTTCAATTCATCTTTTGTAGCCTTACAGCTTCAGCTGTGATAGTTTTAGCCAAACTCCACTTAACTACACCAAGAAATGCTTCGACTAACTGCGGGACGATTGCCAATCCAATGTCAACTTGTCTTCTTTTCTTGATAACCAATTTGATTCTGGTTATTTAAATGAATTCAAAAGAGAGCCTTATGGTCTCCCCGGTATCCTACCGACTGCGTCAGTTATAATATGGGAAAATGCTCTAACACAACAATTAATTTGTATAAAAAATTATTTCCTTTAACGTAAAGTAAACACAAATAAACAAATATATGGTAAAAACCGGTAAAACTCATTCAGATATCGATTTTTGAATATCTCACTCGTAATACCATTCAAATCAAATGGCACCTGAGATCACAGTGGTGTAGTACTGTGAATGAAGTACTAGTAGTAAAAGATGTATTTATATTCTTTATTCTATCGCAAAAATGTTTCGAACTGTTGAGGATACTTTGAGTCATTATTAGGAAACAATGGTGAGTTCAATTTGACTTGTTCGTCTTCCAAAATCAAAATATCAAAATATTATAAATATCAAAATATTTACTATTTAAATATTTACTAATACGCTTATTTGGAATACATAAAACATTATAGTGCATACAATTTCGGAAGATCTCAAGCTTTAGTACATTATATCTAAAATTATAAATATTATCAAAATTTTCGTTATCAGATTTAAAAAATTATAACTGCCACTTCTTTGTGAAAGTATACGTATTTCTTAGTTACATTAATATTCAATAACATAGCTAAATTTAACCTTAATATGATTATGTTTGTATATCTTTAACAGATGTTATAATGCATATGTCCACTATAATCTGATCCTAAATATCTAATTAATTTAATACCTATAAACTCAAACAATTTGAGAGAATTTGATAATCAGCAGCACAATCACAATTAAGCTATGTTCAAATTAAGCTGTAAAGTCGCTTGAAGTCATTCATTTAACAACTGGAGGCTGATGCTATAAATCGAATTTATGGTGAAGTTAACTTTAGACTTGGATATCAATTACTGAAACGGAATTATCGCTGAAATATATTTTATAGTGTCTAGCAATAAATTATATTTTACTGAAGTTACCAGTATAATTAGTACATTTTTGAGTAGTAAGTTAATTTCAATTAAATATGGTAGTAATGTATGTTTCATTTAAAAGGTTTAATTTTTGAGATTTACTATGATGTAAATGTTTTAAACATACGTCTTAACTTACTCACCATTAGGTAGATGTTATAAAGACTTTCACATATATTGTATAACAAATTGTTTCTATCCATCTTTTAATGCTTTCAACGTTTTTGTGTGTCCTTTCCTCGGTTTATTTATGAAAGGAGAAAAATGAACACCTGATTCATTCTCTTTTTGCTAATTATTTCCAGAGGCTTTTGATTTTAGTGCTTTTAAAGCGCTTTCCAATAAGAACCTAAATTATTCAGGGACTAGAATAAGTGCTACTGGAGTTAGGGTTTAAACTGAATGTATTCTCTTATGGAAAGTTTGGTTTCTTTTTGGTTGGCAGTGAGCAGTTAACCCAAGTTATTGAATTTAGGGGGTGCCTTTCTGCCTTCTTGGGTCATGTATGATTACGCATTACATGCAGATTGGTGTGTCTTACCAGTTTGCTAATTAATATAAGATCTGGTAGTTATAGCACTGAGCTACTCTACCATTTGACCTCTGTGCCTCTACTTTCATTTCTTGATGGAGTAGTTTGGCTTTAAATATGTGTTGTTCCACTCTTGGCTCCAATATCTGAAGCAGTGTTATAGGTGCTTTATTTTTTTATCGTTCGATGTAAACGATTTATCTAATGACTGTGTTCACAACACACAGTGAGTTAGTGTTCTTCGGTTGCCAGTAGGTATAGTTGATGTATTTTAAAAAAACGTATAATATTGTTGCGGTTGTTGTTGTTAAACTTATTCGGCTCTTAATTAAAATGGGCATTACCAGTACTAACTCTCAGTAGTCTTATAATTTCCAAGTATTTCCAAGTACCGCACGACAATGGGCGGAAGGCATTCAAGTTTTGGAGCTTCTGAATTAGATTGGTCGCTCGATTGGACACTTATTTTTGGCGGTATTGGTACTTGAGAAAAATAAACAGTTAGTTTACTGCACCTTAGTTTTCGTGACTCGATTTTTTTTCTGTAAGTATCTTGGGAATATAGAAATTGGCCATTTCTTATATTTCTTGTTATCCGGTTTCACAATCTGTTCCTAGGATGTGACTCTATGCCATTCTCAGAGATATTTTCCTCTAACAGAATTTCCAGGATTTTATTATTATTATTATTTCATTATTTCTTTTTCAGGAAATGCAGATATTATTACAAAATAGTTCATCGAATTCTTGAAATTTTTGTAAAATTTCGTACATATATTTTCATTTCAAAAGCGTGTTAAGCACAACTAAGAGCTTACATCACCTTATGTACTTTTTAACCGACTTCGAAATAGAGGAGGTTCTATGTTCGGCTGTATTTTTTTTAATGTATGATCGCCGATTTCTCCGTAAATTATAGACCGATTTTCAAAATTCCTTTTTTATTCGAAAGACTGCACTTCCCAGGTGGTCCCATTGGAAACAAATTAGGATCTGTCTGCGGGAAGGGGTAAATCGAGGAAAACACTCAAATTTCAAAGGCACGCACAAAGTTTTCACATCTTTTTTATGTAAAATTATCAGATATTTGTTTATAATGTCATTATTGAGCTGATGTGATGAAAAATCGGAAGTAATTTAGTATAAAACCATTCAGTTTGCTGTTTGAGCACTAACCTTATAATACGACACATCGTTGAAACAAAAAGTCAGCGGTTTGAATGGTGTATCGATTAGAACATTATGTTCACACATAGAGGTCGCGGCTTCGATTCTCAGTGGGGGCAGAAATCTTCTTTTTGTTCTCGTTTGCTTGGAACATTTGTCAGATCACCTAGACTAGATAGCGGACCCGGTCCTGAGGCATTCATTATTTTTAATCATCCTTTCTTTACTGCTATTTTTCGTCATAAGAGCTGCACTTTTAATTGGTCTATCCAATGTAATACTTAATTAGATAACTGCGTAATTTATTGAGTAAATATCTAATACTAAAAAGGGAAAAATAAAATATTTTTAACAAAAAAATTGAAAAAATATATGAGGAACTCACTATTGATTAAAAAATAACGAAACTTAGATTTTTAACAGAAAAAGACATTTTAAAATAAAATATGTACATAATAATCGTTGTAATAACTAAATAAAAATAAACAAAAAACTTATTTAACTTACCTACTACACGTATTTTATATTTAGCTTAATACCTACCTAAACAGATTGATCAATTTAGAATAATATTTTAACTACTACCAACTGATCAGTTTGAAGTCGGTACCGAGCCCAAACAATATAAAAATAATAAGAAAAATTTTGTGACATAGACAAAATTCAATTACGAACAAAACAAATTTAATTTGTTGCTTATTTATTTTTCTATTTCCATGTTGATTATATGTAGCTTAAACTATTCAAATTCTATTTTAAAGTAATATATCTGTCATTCAATAAATAAATTATAATATATTAAACTACTTATTTGCGATACTTTTTAAAACTATTGTATACACTACCAACTTCAAAAACTTAACAAATAAAAAGTGATTTAATAAATACGTTTTATCGATACAGGAACCAACCTTTGACAAAACTTATCCGTAATGAAATTAAAAACGTTCTGTGAGGGTGACTTGTCGGAAAGCATTTTGACTATTCCTCAGATACTTCATTAATATAATTTCTGGAGTACAAGGAACGTAGTAATAAGCTCGATAAAATGGCAGAAGCTTTTTATCCTTTCATTATATTTCACCCGTCGAAACAAATTATGAATTAACTTTTGGCAAAGTACATTAAACTGTTTAAAAGGGGCCTAATTTAATTAAGTTTTTAACGAAAAGTGCAGAATATTTAGACTTAATCGGTATTATCTAAAATATTTGTCATCTTTGTTTTCAACATTCCCTAATATATTTATTTTTGTTTTGTTTTTGTACGTTGTTGTCTATAGAGTGGTTTATATGTTGTTTTATATTTGTTATACGTATTTGGATATCAGCAATATTACAGCACCAAAAATTAACAGTTATGGTTCATTCTCTCTCTCTCTCCCTCTCTCTCTCTCTCTCTCTCTCTCTCTCTCTCTCTCTCTCTCTCTCTCTCTCTCTCTCTCTCTCTCTCTCTCTCTCTCTCTTGTATTGTTGATTTATTCGTCGATTTTATAGGCGAACTGTTTCAGTTTAGCGAAACTTTCGTAAGTATTGTTTCCTTCACTATCTGTTTGTATAACGAAGCAACTTGTTCGTAGGTGGTGCGTCTTCAAGTCTTTTAAAATAAAATTCTCTGGAGAATAATCAATGCCATCTAGTTCGTCAGGAATTATCAAGCTCTACTCGAGATATTTCTCCATACATGTATTACCGAAGTGGCCGATATTTTAGGCCAATAACTCATTTGGTGTTCGACGTGTTCTAACTTCAAATTGTCTCCACCTTCTACTCATGTACCGCAAGCTGCGTGGTGGCATGGCTGGGTGGTTGGCGTTACCGATTACGGGCACCCTCCTTACTAACAATAAGAAGTATCACTTAAGGTCATAGAATCAGCTGATAGGGGAGTTTAGTGGATAGCTTAGAGGCAGTCTGTATATAACCAGTCCAACTTGCTTATTCTTGCGGGTCTCCCCGACCAGGTATCCGTAATAGGATTCCCCTTCCCGATTTCAGGGCAAAAAAAGGAAATTGTTCGGTGAGCTTGTCTCCCCACACTTCATCAATTCGATGAGGATGTTGTCCTATCCTGGAGATTGGCCATTTTTGATTTGTTAATTTTCTACATCCGCAAACTCTATGGCTACTTCTCCACTCAAACTCGGTTTCGGTCGCACTGTCTGTATTTGTTGAATATTCATTTTCCAGTATATACTTCGATAGTAATCCATCCACTCGCTTGCTGATATATGATTTATTTGTTATCGTTTCATTTACTTTTCGTTTTACAGCTCTGAACATCTTCCAGGTGCGTTTCTCTCGATTTGAACTTTACGAGAATTCTACCTCTGGTTTAAACCAAAGATTTGTGTTTCTGTAATGCTTATTGGCACCGATTGCTCTCTTTCCCAGTGCTTCCTCAAATGTTTTGTTTATGCCGTACAGTAGGATTTCCCATACCTTATCCTCCGTGCCATCTACAGGGATTGGATTGTTTTCTTTTTTTTTTGGGTGAGTCTTCGCCTACCAGCTCGAGTGTATTTTCTGTTTTTAATAATCCTATATTGAACATTGTTGCTGACTTCTAATGTTACATTCTTTTAGCTAGTGGTCTTATCATTTTTGACTTTCAGTTAATATTTTATTTGAATTTATAAAAAAATATCAAATCTTTTGAATTAAAAAGAAAACAGATTACAACTAGGTTAAGTGACACATAGTAAAATAGAAATTTTGATAAGCGAACATTACCTACGAATGTTGAATTGTTTATGAATGTAGAATATGTTGAAGTTTTTTCGTAATTTCATATATCATTTACAATTATTAATTAAATTAATTTATATCTGATAACACTTGTTTATATTGCTGATTCTAGATATTAACATATCTCGATGATCTACCAGCTTTTAAATTTATATCCACATTTCACCTGTATATATGAAGCGGCCATCCTATAAATTACAAAAGAATCAAATGAGTAATAACTCGAACTATTGCCACATGAAATATTCATTATCGATCACAGTATCAACCTGACTTTATTCTCATGTAATGGGAATAGAGGAATTTAATTTTGTATCCAATTTTTATCAATCCTAAGAAAAGTTTTGGGTACGGCGTATGGATATTTTCATAATTATTTTCAGTTTTAATTTGTATAATTCTGCTAAATTTAATTAGTCATTGAGTGATTGTTTGATCCCTGTATCAATAGAGATATCACTTCCCATTGCTTAATCTTACCCATGAAGACCACGTGTATTTGCTTCCCTTTACGGTCGTCAAAGTTAACGAACCGAACCTAAGTTAAAATGTAAACTGCTACATAACTAATTCGGATCGCATCTGGACTCCAAAAGGAAATGCTGCCAACAATGGGCCTACAAGAGTCTCGTGGTTTACTATGTAAATAAATAGATACTAATTACGACTCTCTCGGTAATTAAAGGTATGAAGCTCGAGTTTGTCTCTCTATCTAATCTAATTAGATTATTTACTCTGAAAATCTTTCTGTTTGAAATTCATCCCAATACATTAATTTTCATTATAACGATGTTTAAATAATTGAATTAGTTAATAATAGACGCAAACATTTTCTCCCAAGGATTCTTTTTGTTCCAAAGCAATATTATAATTATTTTATATAGCAACTGTTCTATATAATAATTACATAAATCACCACAATATGGTTTGCTTTACAAGCCACAAGGTTAAACTCTAAATGAAGAAAAATATTGACCACATACATATTTTGTTAATAATCTTCTTACAGTCTGATTTCATATTAGTAATTTTATTCTATATTTATTCGATTAATATTAGACAAGGGTAACAATTTCTTTTCTTCGTTCATTATTTCTAAGATTTTTAAGCGCGTTTGATCAGGTAGCATGTTTTTCATGTACTGTACCTTAATTTTTTATCAAATGGTGGAGAGATATTTATTACACTTATATAAATGAGACTTTAGAGAACTGTCGAAGAGATAAGCTGAGTATAGTAGACAGGATTTAGATCAAATCACATTTGTATAGTTAAGATTTTAAAACTGCGTCAATTTATAGGGGAATGTCACTTTTATTTGTTTGGGTTGTGCTTTTGACTGTATTTGTATTGGTATTCACTTTGGAGGTTGAAAATATGTTCGAAAGATTCGACAAATATATTATGACTAGTGATCGCCCTGTGGTCGTTATTTGACCACATTTTAATCACACACAAGTTAATCATATATCTCTCGTAATACAGTAAAGAAAATACCTTTAAAATAATATGCCAATATTACTAAAACTTATGTTGGCAATATTTTCAATATAAGATTGGAAATATAATTGATGTATAACGTTAATTACAATAAGATATATCTGTATATTAAAATATATGCAAACAACCTCAAGAACTAATACTCACGAACCTTTCTTAAATGGCATTTAATTAAATATAATTTTCATTTTGTTTTTCCGTATTCCGTATTAATATGGTTTCAAATGCTAAACTTAAGTACTCCGATTTAAAATTGCTCTATCGCCATTTTGCCGTACAGCACTACCAAATTTACGTTACAAATTCCGTATCTCCATTACTTTTCAACATAGCAGTGGATATAATTACATGAAGAATATTTAAATAGAGACATAACATTCAAAATTATACAGCAACTCATCAACCAACTTAATATGCACTGATGATAGCCCATATTCACTGAGATAGATATTGAGATTTCAAGAGCTCTTCAAAATATAGTGCCATATTACTTGAGATAATTAAGAAAACACTTTTTACATCTTAACAGCTTCCGGTTAGAATTGAATGCAGGAATTGAAGTATTGAAGATGAATAAAACAGGAAAATAAGTGGCTGTTACGGCTAAGACGAATTGGACTAAATTAGCTATGGCTAAAACTAAATTTCCCTTAGTGTATATAGAAGAAAGTATCAGACTAAAACATATGTCGTATTAAAAAGAACAAATTGTTCCCAGACTCAGAGATCGATCTTATATCGATTAATTCGAGATTAATATTTTTCAAGGCAAGAAAGGTTGGTGTCAACCATTAATAGTCAGTTGACAATGATATATTTTGAGGAATTTTCCTGTCATCTTGTAGCTCCAACCACAGTGTAATATATCTGAAGAAGTATAAATTAGTGTTTATTGATTGTATAACCAGACCTGCTGGTTTAGAAGTTTAATAACATCTATTGTGCGGAAGCAGATTTTTGTAGGAGAAATTATTACAAGTAGGTTGTGAGGATATCGAATGCCTAAAGAACAATTATGGTGTTTAGTTGAAGAGGTCAAATATAAAACCTTAAAAATGAACCTCTAAAGTCTAAAAATATTTTAGTAAAGCCTAAAATACAATTAAGTAAAGAATTAATAAGCGACATCGAGAAATACTACTTCTATATATATTACGATGTTTAGATTCAAAAGAAATAATGAAACAAATATAACGGAATATTTTACGTTAAACTTAGTTTGAAAAAGTTTTTGTCTTAAGGATTAATTTTTCTTTATATGAACGATATTCAATTTAACTATTTTAAAATATTAATCGTTTAACCGAAATGCCTTTTCTCAATATTATTATTAGCAGCAAAGAAAATCTATTTTCGTTTTGCACTTTATACACACAAATGTTAACGAACTAAATGTAAATTAATGCTAGTATAATAAATGACCAACTCAATCCTAATTTAACTTACAAAGAACTAAATCTCACTACAATAGAGCGACTAGATCCTTTTGATTTGGTATGTAAATAAACAGACATTAATTATGGTTCACCGTGTATTTAAAGATATAAAGCTTGAAATTACCGACCCACCTACCTGTCTATCTAATTAGCTTATTTACACATGAAATAATTTACATATCAGCTGTATATGTGCATATTTAATTATAATCTGGTAAATTAATTATTATAGTCATATATTTTAACGACTCTATTTTACATTGCATGTATACAAAAGTCATGTTTTTTTTAATGTTCTCTATTTCAATTATAACATTTGCAAGACATGACTACATACTTATTGTAAAAATAAATTGTGGGTTAGTCGGCAACGGCTAGTAACAATGTAACCAAATAAATAAAAAATTCTTATATCATTTGTATTATATTATATAACGCATAAATAATAAAAATCAACATTAATATGTGACTAAGGTATTGAGAATATTAATAAATTATTCATGAAAAACAATCGAATAAAGGTCGGCTTTGTGGAATATAAACTAAATTATTCCATTAGATGCTTTAATTTGGCCCTGAAAAGGTAGATAAATTTTGTTTGAATTTCATATTTAACAGATCCTAAATTAAGAACTTAAAAACAATGAAATTTAATAAAATATGAAATACAAATACAGAACCATGAAATACTTAAAAATTACACGTATTATAAAATGTAAACATTACAGTGAATTTTCAAATATTATTAGAAGTATAATGTATATTTTACAAATTCTTCAGTACATACATTACATAAAAACAAGGTCTGACCAATTTTCTTGAGTTTGTAATAACCTTCTGAATTTTTTAGGCCTTCTGAATTTTTACAAACACACAGTAAATAACTTCTCTGAGTGACAACTTCTGGCTGAGCTGCATGCTCTGGTGCTTATATTGGTCGAGTATTTATTTAGCAATTATGCTGATGTAGCAACCCATATGGTGACTTATATAAAGAGGTTTCTGGTGTTTGCATTTCAGATTTGTTGGATTTAAAAAGCAAAATGTATTTCTTATTTACTTGCCTATTAAAGTGAAAATGGGTTTTGTCCATAAACATCATATTGGTAATGGTTGTAAACCACTCAATTGATTACATACGCAGTCAAACCACTAAATAAATTATTCTACATCAATGCTAATATTCCTATATCGATTGAATTTTTCAGAGGTGCAACTTTAACACTTTGTACACAGTTAGGAACATTTTCTCATGCTTCTTGCAGCTTCATTTAAGTTAATTTAAATCTCACGCGGCTTATACGCTGGGATTGACTGGGACTCCACTTAAGCAGCTTTTTGATATTTTCTCTTAACGAAATAATCGTTAATATATCTTTTTAAGAGCTGTTATTAAATATATAAATTATTTTATATTTGCCTACAATTACAACTTTATTTTAATACATGTATAATGCAAATATTAACAAAAGATACAACTACACGCAATTATATATTGAACAATTCTTCGCACTACCTATGAGATAAAGTCTAGCCGCGTTTTATTATTATGCCGTGAACATTTACGAAACTGCACAAGACAAATCGGCATTTACTCCTTGTATGTTACATGCCCCATTTTTTGGGATTCCTATCTACCGTTTCAGTGAAAAGAGCTTGGGTACCATATGTTGTTATTTACGAGGAGTAATGTTTTTTAGATAGTATTTTTAGGTTAATTTTACAGTTGCATTATTCGTCCATTAGCTTATTGAGATCAAATCTGTGAAAAATACATGACAAAAATGATAAAGTGCTATCTTGCATATATTTAAAATACAATATTCAATCATTTATTAGGTTTTATAAATAGAATAGTATTAATCCAGTCCATCCTATTAATCAATAAAAGAAGAATTTCCTTTCATGATCATTAGATTTTTATAGATACTATCAAACACTCTCCTCTTGGGTAAAGGACGTTCAAAGATGGTAAGCTTTGTGCTTCTATCGTTTAGAAAGCTCCAACTCCATTATACTCTTTGCAAAAACAACATAAAAATCATCTTAACTAGTACTGTTACACCTGCTACTTTTAGGAATTTTTTTTTTGTAATTTGTCAGGCATGTTTGGAACACATCGAATTATTTGCCTCTCATGTGTTGGGATACTTGAGATGCAACCAACGTTTATTGTAACTAGTACTAGGACAATAAAGAGTCGGATTCTCCAAGAGTCAGTTTAAAAAATTATCAAATTTTCTTTCTAAGCTCTCTTTTATTTACAACAGTAAAGATATTAATGTTGTAAACTAGACAGAAATTTGCCATATTAACAGTTGTTGCGCTAACTAGTATCAACATTCGTACTAATAAACTTAATTAATATACATAAATATATTTCAAACAGCAATTTAGGAACAAATTGACAAGATAATTTGACGTACAATGTTTCCGACTTTAAAGATTGACATATTTAGGAGTCGCCATTTCGCTTATGAAAATTATCTAGAGTTATTTTCTGCAAAACGCAATCATGAATAAAATAGATATGTTTTTAGATTCAAATACAGTTTGAAGCCATGCTATAAATATTTGAAACACTCCAAAAAAATCAGCGTCTGATGTTTAACATACCAATTACAGAGTACATAATTTAGAAGAAATTGAAGTACTAAAATTACCAAAAAGATATTTCAAATAAGTAATTGAAATACTGCGGAACTCTAATTAAAATAATTATTTATTCCTTAATCGACAAAATTAGCACCAAACAATATGAAAATACATGTGAACGTATTAATTATTTGAAAAATGATATAATTTAGCAAAACAAAGGGATGTTTATGTTAAGTAATTTGAAAATTAAACTGGTTTGGAGATGATAAGTAATAAGTATAGTACAGTACAGTGCATTAATAATAGAAAATGTATAGTATTAGCGTATAGTGTATAGCATAAAAAGGTGCAATATGTAAGCATATTCATATTGTTTGCCTTTTTGAGAAAATAAGCGGCCCTCTCACAGGTACACCCGCAGAAAACTAAAATGACGATAGCATTTTAATTATTAATGAACCAAAAACTTCAAATTTACTTATGATGTTGCACCTTTTCTTAACCTACTAAGAAGTGGTCAACCAATAAAATACGCCTATGAAGATCGATAAGAAAGTATATAAAAGTAGTAGTCATATAAAAATATAGGTTATAAATATTCCTAAAGCTATATAATTTGAAGATCATGGAAATGACAATAAATCAGTGCGTAGCATCAGGACACTTCTTACTGAAAATACAGCTAGTAATACCGGAAATGGGAGCATCCGCAAAGTAAATCGCCGATGTATCTGGTGGCATTTGATTCAAGCTCTTAGAATAACGATTGATGTGCCCATATTCGTTCGTAAACAACTAACAGGTCAATTGAAAAGAACCCCGGTCTGACATTAATGAAATGTTGCTTTTTGAAGGGAAAAATACAGTTGAAGCAAAAAATACAGTTGAAGCAAAAACTTGGCTTGATGCCATGTTTCCGGACACTGCCTGTGAACGCAGTGGACGTCCAAAAAAGGTTGTTACTGACAAAAACATCCACAAAATGATTTTGAATGGCCTTAAATTGAAATTGAATGAAATCGCAGACAGTTTAAAGATATCAACTGAATGTGTACATCATATCATTCACCAATATTTAGATATGAGAAAGCTCTGTGAAAAGTGGGTGCCATTCTAGCTCACTTTTTTGACCAAAAACAACGACGAGTTGATGATTTGGAGTAGTGGGTGCCGTTGCATCGATACGTGACAATGAATGAAACATGGCTCCATCATTTCACTCCGAAGTCCAATCGATAGGCATACGAGTGGACTGCATACGATGAACCCGCTACAAAGCGTGGGAAAACGCAACAGTCGGCTGGCAAGTTTATAGCGTCTGCATTTTGGGATGCACATGGAATAATTTTCATTGACTACCTTGAAAAAGGAAGGACTATCAACAGCGACTATTACGTTATTGGACCGTTTGAAAGATGAAATCGCCGAAAAACTCATTTGAAGAAAATTAAATTGCTGCTTCACCAAGACAATGCACCGTGTCACAAGTCAGTGAAAACGATAGCAAAAATCCATGAATTGGGCTTCGAATTGCTTCCTCATCCACCGCATTCTCTTGATCTGGCCTCAGCGACTATTTCCTATTCTCAGATCTCAACAGAACGCTCGCTGGGAAGAAATTTTCATCGAATGAAGAGATGATCGCCGAAACTGAAACCTATTTTGAAGCAAAGGACAAATACACTACAATACTACAAAAATAGTATTGAAAAGTTGGAGGGTCACTATAATCAGTGTATCACCCTTGAAGTTGATTATGTTGAATAAAAAAAACTAATTTTGCCAAAAAAATGTGTTTTACTATAGTAGGACGGGGACTTTTCAATTGGCCTGTTATAAACTTAACTTTGAGAAACGTATAGCTCACACAATCTTATCACAACGTTATTAAATAGATTAAATATTTTCTAAACTGGAAGAATAATTGGAAATATTAAGTCATAAACCTGATACATGCGTTGTAATTTATTTGACAAAACAAACGTAATATTTATTAGAAACACCTTATATCAATTTAATATAGTTTTATATCAAAATATTTAATGTGAAATTATAGTTCAATAGTCTCAAAAATATATCACCTAAATATAACATATACATACAATATATTGTTAAATATATTTCTCTCTTTACGATACGTGTTTGTGTGAATTTGTCAAACCGTGTTACAAAGAAAATTGCAGACTACGCATCAAGACCCAAACAAGAGGAAATAGATGGAAATATTTTTCTTTTTATATTCGCAGAACCATAAAAGAAATAACGAGAACAATGTCTAAATGAAAGGAATATTCTTCTCGTCATAAATCGAAATAGGGGAGAAACTTCCCACCACCTGGAAAATAATTTTCAATTCTAATATAATTTAATTAACGCACAAATTAAAAAGACCTTAATAAATTTCCATTGTGACAAAAATGTATTTGCCCTTCTTCTATCGACACTTAAAGAAACATAATTATATCGAGCAATTGTGTTTATCAAATATTTTTAAATTTGTAATTTCTCATACTTAATTTTATCGTTTTAAAAAAGTTAAAAGACGTGGTTGTAATGACGCGTTTACCTTCTTGACTATAGACACAACCGCACTAGGTTGGTGATAATAAAGTTGAGGATTGATAGTTTTTTTCTTATTCATGTGTTAGGTGCCGGCATGAATTTTGATCGGCGATATCTATTGGTGAAAACGCGAGTTATGTAAAAAACTGTTATACAATATAACTGTGAAATTCGACGGTTTTTATATTTTTCTCCATAAATTAAATAATTTGTACATAGTATTACTGGGTTATTCAGTGTATACAGACTTATATCAATTGTAGATTTTAGTTAGTAACTAATTGTGATGTTGATGTGAAAGAACGGTTTGGAAGACCAAAGCAAAAATGAAGAGATTTCAGTATCATATTGTGACAGGTGAAAAGTGAATCTACAATGTTAAGCTCACGAATAAAAAACCATAGGTTAAACCAGGTGAGCCTTCCACTTTGACACCAAGGGTGTTTTACTGTGAATATCATGGAATAACCAAGGAGCAGTATATTACAATAAGCTAAAACCAAATTAAATTGTTACTGCAGATGTTTACCGGTGTCAATAGTACCGATTGAACGAGGCCTTGTCGCGCAAACAGATTCAGGAATAGTCGTCAGATTGATGACATAAAATATATAGTTAATTCAAAATAACTGTAACGCGAGTGTCTCTATATATCTGTCTAAAGTTGTAAAGTCATTTTACAGTCAGACAATATTATCCTTGTCATTTTATTCTATTTAAAAAGAGATAGAATGCTGTTAGAGGAGTTCGAACATGTAACGTAATGAGCCTGCAAAAGTTGTCCGTTTGCCAAACTTCTGAAAATTCTTCAAAATACTATAATTACGGATTAAAAACCGACAAACGTTGTTTTAACGCTTCTTTTAATAAATTTGAAATCGCCGCGGTTTTTATTGAAAATATGTTTGTGCCTTGTAGCTGCACTTTATGTTAGTACGGACACGGTCCCTAAAATATCTCAAAAAATAAAAAACAATATAACCTTAAATTCGCCAAAAAGAAACCGTGTTTATGCGAAACAGGTGACGAGTCAAGATCAATCTTGGTGTTTCAGAGATAAAATATACGAAATGTATAAAACAGTAAGTAGTTTTTTCAATCGAAACGTAATTTAATACAATCTATTTGAGAGATGTAGAACATGCGTTGATACATTCTTAGATAATCTAGCATTTAAGTGGTGTAAAGATAGCCCACGAAGGGGTTTAATGGAACGTCCAGAGATTGCTTTTAAAAAATACAGTTTTTAAAAACATATAACAAAATCAAGGTAGAATTATATCAATTTATATATTTAAAAAAGCCATGATTATTTCAGAATGGTACATTGGGTTGCTCATGGCAAGATTATAATAAATATAGTATAAAGACAACAAAGGTTCATGGAAAAAGGTAAATGTTAACTAAAGGTTAATATAACTATCGATCAGGTTTTTTTTAGTCCTAACATTTATTCATTGCAGACATATAGTTCTTCATGCTGAAAACAGGAATGGTTTTATTCCTGGTGCAGAATTAGTGTTTCTCTAAGTCCAAGGGTGACTACCATGAAGAAATGAACCATAACTTGTCTTTGCAGCAGTTTGAAAATCAGCTTTTAAAGAAATTAGAAGAACCATCAGTTATTGTTATGTACAAGGCACCATATCTACCATATATATACAGTGGTGGAGAAAATCCTAACAAGTTCATCAACAAAGGCGGCAATTAAGGAATGGCTTAAAGTACATAAAATAAATTTCGAGGAAATCATGTTAAAGAATGAACTATTTCAAATTATTACTCGGTAAATATAAATGAAATATTTAATTCCATTTTATGTAATTGATTTTTTTAGAATTTTTTAAGCCTGAGAAAAGATACATATTTGATCAGATTATTGAATGTTATGGCCACAGAGTATTATGTCTCCCTTCCTATCACTACATTTTTAATACAATTGACTTCATATGGAGTATTGCAAAGAATTATTGCAACAGATATTCAGGTCGAGGAATTCTTAAAAGGCTCAAAAAGAATTCAAAAGAATTCAAATTCATTCAAAAAGAATTTCTCAAATAAGCAGTCTATTTATTGTTTTTCAATATATATTTTCATGGAGAAATATGGTTAAAAGATAAAGATTATATGAATATATAAAAGAAGTAATCAAAATGTGCAGATAAAATGAAACTAACTACATAATTTACATAGATGGAACACACAGAACAAATAGAAGATATTATGAACTATTAACAGTAACTTGGTAAATATTTTTACCTGGCGATAAATATTAAGGTGTTAAACAATCAATGCAATTAAATATGTAACTCTATGACAATTTACTCTTTGAGTATTTTATCATTATTATAATTAATTGTTTGTGTTACTCTTTGCAAAACATTCTCATAACTGAATTCCGTCTGTCCATATAGGTTTCAGTATTTGCTTTTATAATAACAATTTATTATGTACTGATAATTGTGATTTTCTCCCAATTAGCCTATGTATTTTCCTATATTTCAATTCCAGTTCTTTTCTTTTCTTCTTTATATGTTCCTTCCAGCGAAGTTTTACATCAAGATTCATTCCAAGATATTTAGCATTGTTGCTAAATGGAATGATAGTATTATTTTTTATTTTACTTTGGTTAATTTTTATATTCCAAGCTTGTGTGCAATTATTTATATTGTCACATTCCTGTTGTAATTTTCGTGTTACTTCTTCATTATCGTCTTCGACAGCTATAATCGCAGTATCATCAGCAAATGTAGCCATCGTAATATTCTCCATTTGTGGTATATCATAAGTGTAGAGTAGATAAAGCATTGGCCCCAGTACACTTCCTTGTGGTATATATGCTTTAGCTTCTTTTATTGTAGAGTATGCTTCTTATTTAACAATTCTGAACATTCTAGCTCTAATGTACGTTTTTAGTAGTTCGGTGTGTGGTTTTGGTAACATTTCCTGTAGTTTATGAACAAGAACTAAGAATATAGCTGGGAATACTTTTTTAAATTCGTAAGCTTTTTTAAAAACATCTGTTACTTTGTGGACCTGGTAAATTGTTGAATGGTTGTTAATAAATCCAAAATGGTGTGATGGTATTAAATTTTTTCTCTCTATGATCAGTTTATTACTATTTTCAACAGGAGTTTTTCAAAACTTTAGATAATAACTGGCAGCAGCGATATAGATCTATAGGCCTTTATTTTGTTTAGTAACTTTCCAGGTTTTGGGTTCATTATAATTTCCATCATCTCCAAATTCCTGGGACATCTTTTAATCTAAGTGCTGTATTGATCAAGTTGGTGAGTTTTATAATTCATTTTCTTGGTAGTTTTTGCAGTAATTATCCTGTTATTAAATGATAGCCTGGTGATTTCCTGGGATTAATGTCAGTTTTAATAACTTTGGTTGGCTCTTTCAGCCTCACCAATCGAATTTTCAGCTTCTATGTCCGGCAAATTATATTCAATATTAGTTTCGTTTGGTTTGAAAGTTTCTTCTATTGTCAATTCGATTGGTTCAATTGTCTCGTGCCCAATTCTCCCATAGGTCTCTTATAGGTTGACTGTGTAGTAGCATGAGCGCTTTAGATATTTCGTAGCTTTGCAGAGTTAATAATCAGTTTCTTTATCATCTGTTAAATTTTTTTAACTGACTGTCTGTATGGATATGTTTTTAATTTCCAGTGTTTCCCTTTTTATAAACCTAAGTTTTGAAATGTCAGTAGTTCATTTTATGATTGTAAATACATTCCTTTAATATGACTTCCTGAATTCTAAAAAATAGAAGGCCCAATTGTGTTTGTTATTTTTTAATAAAGAAACATGTATTTCTTTATCTAATATTCCGTATCTATGTTTATAACGTAAAAGTAAAGAAAGATCATTTATACTTGTATGCTCTGAAGTTGTTATAATTTTAAAAATAATTTTACTTATGATACTTTTGTTAAAATGTCGCGTAGTATAGTAATTTATACTTATTAATACTTTGTTGATTATCAAAACTTAATGGAATTTATATTTAATTAAATGCCATTAAAAAAAATATGTGTTAATACTGGAGATAGCCTGCATACCTTTTAATATAGAAAGATGCTAATTATTATAAATTTGCTATGAAAATTTGTACAGTAAGTATAATTTTACAGCGACAATTGTCGCCAATTTTGATAATAAGAATTACAACCAATTGACCAAAGTGTTTTCCTTATCGACCTCACAAATGTAATTATCGCGCAATGGAAATTCAGTCTGGAAGCAGCAAAATTACCTTGAATCTTATTTAAATTGGTTACAGAAAAACTTTCCACTCAATTGGAAGTCGATTTTATTTTTAATCGATTCCATTTTTATACACCTGCTGCTTAAAAAATGGGTGGTAATTTATAATTTTTAATTTCATTCATTGTCTATTCATCTCTAAGTTATAAATATCAAGTTTAAAAAATATCATATATTATTGTAGTCTTAAATAAATTTTAATATATTAATCAATATATTCAATATATTAAAATATATTTTGTTCAATTTATTTATTTATTTTAACCTAAATATTTATTTAGCCCATTTGAATATTTGTTAGTTAGACGTTATGTTACTTTAAATGTTACTAATATTTATTTTCATCGAGTTTATCGAGTGTATCGGTAACTATTTTCCGGTTTTTGTAACAGACTTCACTAGCCATGAGTATATAGTGTTATTATTTGATACATATGTAATTTTGTTCTCCTAATATTAATTTCAAAACTACAAGGTAAAAAAATACAAGTTAAACACAGTTACGTTCCACCCAAATAACAGCGTTAGAAATTTATAAATATTTTTTAAATTTCTAAAGTCCAGTTTTTTGCTCTGGAAGCGTGCATTTGCGGCATACATTACTATTCTTCTTTCATCAAAAGAAAGAACCGCAGTAGTTATTTGATAAAGACCCAATAAATTGAAAAAAAATGACAGAAGAGTTGAATATGGAGCAATCTGCATTTTGTAGAAAAACTTCATGCATAGGAAATACCCAAAAGATGGGAAGATGTGTGTCAGGTGAATTATAGATATTTAGAAAATAGGAAATATATTAGCGAAATTGCATAACGGATGATGAAATATGTATTTAGTTCTAAAATTCCAAATAAAAAAAGCATGCTTATCACCTGGCGATGGTGGCTTATTGACTGCAAGACTAAATAGCTTTGGCCACAAGACGCTATATATCAAGAGGAACTAGGTTTGTGTCGTATCTTATGAACCGTTAAATAATAAAGAAACAGTTAGTCCTAATAACTACCAACAAAGAATAATCAATCTGAACTGGTCATTGATATGATATGATAAGATGATATGATAAGGTGATTTTGTAGCATGACAACAAGAAGTCTCATACAACAAAAATGGACAGGGAGTATAGAAATCCCTTGGAGAGAAAGTTTTACCTTACGCAGTTTTATCTTTAGTCTTATGTATCTGTCTTACTATCTGGACAATTCCATACGACTACCTCCCTTTCCCATCGATGAGACACGCGCTTGTAGAGTACTTCTTCGCCGATTTCGAATAAGCCAAAAAATGTCAACGATTTAGCTGACAGAAAAAAATGGAAGCGGACGGCTCTTTTGGAATTACATACACATGTTGGAATACACCTTTCGTCGGAACCAAATCTTATACCTACCTTCATAGCCCTTCCAAGCAGGGGTTGGATATTTCTAGAGAACAGAACGAAGGTGGACTTTTGGCAATAAAACACGGTGCAGTGGTTCTTTCGGCGCAGTACAGATAAAGTCGCAAAGCTTCTGATACTGGGTCAATTCCTATTGGATTACGACTCCATGAGGCTTTCATCCATATCAATAATTAACTAAAATCAGTCGCTTAAATAAACCATTTCATCATTCGTTCACGTTTATTTACAAACATCACCTGCCCATGCTCAATTCTGGCAAATAAATTGCTTGGGATATAGACTATCCACTGTATACAACTTTCTCCATCATAAAACCGGAAAAGTCCTATCGGCACAATTGGTAATAGAAATACTGTTATATAGAGCATAGTATTTAAGACAACATTCCTTTATTCGAACAAGTAACGATAATATTTCATATTGCCCAGGCTTAATTCCTCTTCGCTTCATTTACTCCATTTCAGTCATTATTTTAATTAACTTTAATTTATTAAGATTATTAAATCATAATTTAAAATACAGTTATAATTGTTAAAAAGTATTTAATATTAAAGCTTTACATAATTAATTTTACCGAATATCAATAAATTTGCCGTTTTCATTGTTTTAAAGATTTGGCTATATATTTATTACTCATAATTTATTCAGATATTATCGGTCATAAACCACCTCAGAATCACGTATCGCATTTCGTAGCTCTCACGTAATTTTTGCAAATAATAAAAGAAGATTTATTGATCTGAGAAAGTCTTCAACTTCAAGCTCATAAATTTGGTGTCTGTAATTTTGGTGGACACAAATTATAGTAAATTAAAAGCCATTAAATGAAATTTACAGAGAGCCTAGATAATAGATGAGCTATAACTGTGACAAATTCACATATTTTCAAATCAGAGGCAACATACTAGACTAATCAGTATATTTATATGATAATGAATGGAAAACTTCCAAAAAGAATTACTTTATTTTTAACTTTAACTTCAATAAAATTATTCCTAAATATGCCAATTTATATACCCCTTCACTGTAATCGTTTTATGGAAACTCTCTATTAATGATACGTTTCATAAAACTAGAATAAGAAAAGCCATAAGATAAATAATGTGCAAAATCTTGCAGATATGTTAGATGTTAAAATAATTCAAATATTGATTGACTGATTTAGCCATCGAATTTTTGGAGCTCTGTAAGCAGGTACCCTGTCTTAAAGATTCGATCAGAGATCAAATTTTAAATATAAATCAATTTCTTTTGCATTTTTAGAATTTCAATGTAAAATTATAGATTTAACAATGACCTTTTTTAACAAAAATTGTTCTCGCTTCAGAACTGATAGTAACTGAAGTCGTTCTGGAGATATAGTATTCTCCTAGAGGTCATTGTTAAATCTATTATTTTACATTATTTTGTAAATTTTATTGGTATTAACTTCTGATCCGTTTCAGGTTTCATTAGTAAATGCATTTTCTAAAAAAGCATTAAATGAATGTTAAAGGTAATAAATATATTAATTTGTGCATGAAAAGTAAAAATTGTTATTGTAGAGCTTGTTAACATGTACAAGATTAAAGATGAAGCACCTAAAAGGGTGAAATTTCAGAATATTACAGCTACTGTTTTAAATATGTAGCTGAAGTAGTTATTTGTTTTTCAATTTATATATATATATATATATATATATATATATATATATATATATATATATATATATATATATATATATATATAGGTGAAAAATAAGCATGTAAGCATGCAGGCAAAATCAAGACCATCCCAAGGCAGCTGATCTTACCCAGCCAGATTACTGGTGTGCCTCTTATGGTAATTACTTGTCAGAATAATTTCATTGTTTTATTCATATATTCATATATTCATTTAATTAAATAAAAACAAATTATTTATCATTAGCTAGATAAAATTTTATTCCCCCTATAATCGGTCCAAAGAAAATTCATAATAAAATATAGTAAATAAATTAGTTAACTATGAGTTATATAAAAATTATAATCAACTATTGAAATCAATTATTAACTTTTAAACTTCGTTAAAAACGTTTTAATAAACGGCAAACAGCATTTAAATCTTAATTTTCCAAATTCAATATTATAGACCGAGCAAACCAAAATTAAATTTTGGTAAATATGGAGACCTCAAATTTCCACTGAATAATAACAATGAAAAACTTCATTATATTAAAATATGTATTAAAAAAAGACGGTGATATATTGAAATTAGATTGTGTCAAAACTGGAAATATAAATGATGCGACTGTGATATATTACATTCGACTGACAAACAATTTAATGGACAGATTTGAGCAAAAACGGAGACCCGTGATAAAAGCACGCGTTGGTGATAAATTCAAACTTCGAATTTCAATATCGATCTGTCGTTCATTCGTTAGAAAATTACAAATTCATTAATGGAAGGGTGCTTTGTCAATCTATTTCTTTGATGAGGCCAAGCTTACGATCAAAATTCAGTACGCATTGATCGAATTACATCGGAAGTTATTTAATTTTTTTGAGTGAGAAGTTTCCTTTTTACGTTAGTAAAACGTTTCGTATTTATTCTTTTTTTTCCTTCTGTCGGACAGACGGAGCAAAAAAATTAATATTCCCGAGTTCGTTTTCCCCGTATTTCTTTTTCTGGGCGTATCCAATTTGCTTTTTACACAGCGAAAGTTTGCGATAAAATATATGGTTCTGCTTAATTCAGTTTATAGAAGGATGCATGAAAATATTTTTAAAAAATTCGCGAGTTTTAATAAAAAGTTTCATAAAGTTTACTGACGGATAAGACATGTATGCAATATAAAAGTCATGAATCAACATCCATTTTAATAGATGTTACATTATTTTTTTATATACTTTAAAGTCTCCTTTTACCAACTATGGGTTTATCTGGACTGGACCTAAAGTTTAAGGTGGGCTCCGAAGCACGGTCCTCAGCATTAACCCTACCGTATAAATCATTCCAGAAGGCATCCGGCCTTACCCAGCCTGGTTACTGGCATAACTGGGATCACGTCACAATCACAAATTTAAAACAATCACAACCATAAATTTACGACCATGTCCCAGCAGGATTCGAACCCGCGGCTATCGCAACAGTAAGAGGACCGACCTATCGCCTTTCCTACTGCGCCACCACGCCGGCTTGGTAAATGTTATAGCTAATTTAATACTAAATGTATTCTCTCTCTCTCTCTCTCTCCCTGTGTTAGGCGGACCTAACCTAACTATTAAATTCGTTAGTTTTGACTAGCATTGGGAACCATCGATTGAAATTAGTAGAAACAGTTAATAGTCCCAAAATATTCGAAATAGTTGATGAACTAGCGACCGAATATAGTAATTACTACTTCAGTTAAATGCACACTTTTTCTATTCGTGATAAGAGACGGAGATGTATGAATTCTTTAACAATTTTGAGAGAGGATGGACAGAGATAATTGTTTGATTCCCTGTGCTGTAGAGATCAGTTAATTTTAAATTGACAAGTGGCAGTGTGAAGAAAGGAATGTAATAATGGTCTCAAATATGTTTATATTAGTTTTAATATTCGAAAAGTAACTATGACAAAATATAATAAAGTAATTGTTTTGTTTTATTTCATTCCAATATGTATTTACTAATTATATATTTCTATATACTTTAAACATAAAAATATTTCTGTTCGAACTTTCTTTGGAAAATAAAAGGAGGTAGATAGTTGCTGTGATTTATTAGCTTCAAAATAACAATTTTATTTGAATGATGTAAATCAGTTTGATACTTTATATATCTGACTGGATTATAAAGAGGATTGGATTAATGACCAAATATTTGTATCGTATGTTCTCAATCAATATCTGTCAACTATTTGACCATACCAATAATTTTATTTATCATTAACAAGGAATAGCTTATTATTCAGACTATTATTATTCATAGAAACTTGAAAGAAAGAAGTTTTAACATTTAAAAGACTTGAACAAACATCGAGGGGCTCAGAGAATCGAAAAAGTCAATCAAGAAAAACCCGATAGTTACCAAGATAACATAAATGCAGTCAAAATTATTTTTATATTTATCAATTAAAATTTAATTGTTTTTACCTTATTAGATTGCCTATAATAATTTACAATATATTGTTATTTACAATAATACTACAAACTAAACATAAAACCTTATATATTACATATGAATCTGAAAGATCTGAATTTACAAGGTCACCTCGACGTAGTAGTCGCGGGGTTATGTTAAAAATCAGTCGAATGAAACTAGTTGGTCCAAAAATAATTACTTCAAGTACACGATAAAACAGTCGATAGTAAAATGTAGTTAAATCACTCGAACCGAAAATGGCGACTGAAAGTGGTTGACTGAAAAGTCGATAGCAAAAAATAGCAAAATCAGTCGGACCTAAAATAATAACTGAAATAATTGATAGTGGTTTTTAACAAACAATAAAAAAAATCAAACCAAACCAAACCAACATTGTTTTTTCGACATTCGATATTCGACTATCGTTGTTGTGAAAAGAGATGAAAAGTTATAGAAAATAAAGAAAAATATGATAAATAATATGTATCCATTTTTTAAATCAGTGCTTTTTAAAAGTGAGAAATTATAATATGTTTTAAAGCTGAATATTTTATGATTTTAAATTACTCAAGAACCTCAAAGTCTAGGGAAACTCGGATACAGTATTATCAATGTCGATTAATCTAGGGACGACATAACTGGATACGATTCCGTGCCTAGAAATATTGTGAATAAAAACTGATGTTACCGTCCTATGGTCATCAAACCAGTCTACGATTAACCCATAAATCTTCGCCGAAGCCAGGAGTCCTCAATAAAACTGATATAATGTATCATTAAACAATCGGTCAGCAATCCATCAAAACAAAGCATCCGCTTCCTCTGGAAATTGAGTAAATGAATAGGATATAGCCAGAATGTTATGAAAAAATGTTATTAATATATAAATGACTTATGAACTACCAATATTTTTATTGCTAAATCTCATTTTATTGAATTATATTTTTTTCAAATATATCGAATTGGGAGCAAATTAAATACTTGGTCAAATTGTCCAAGTTGTTGACAAGGAAAATACCATTTTGTGGTTCAAAAAACATTACAAATATGTTTTATTACGGTCAATCCAGAGAGGTTGAACATATATTTCCAAAATCTTACGACTGTGAAAAATGTGACTGCTTTATTACATTCAACTAGCACATGTTTCTTTAAAATTAAACTTTGGGATTTCTAAATGTATTCCCTAATAATCATTTTAAAAAATGTCACGTTACGATGGCATTCTTTCTTTTCATATTTTATAAAAAGAATTTATTCATATAAATTAATACTTTAAACTTACATTGTATATTTCTTATCATATAACTTTTGAGATTTGTGGAGATAAGCTGAATGACGTTATTTTGACAAGCCTTTGTTCAAACCAGTTTTAAACCATTAAGTGAGATTTACAGGATCGGAATAAATGGAAGCCGAAGAGACCAAGATCCAGACTATATGGTGCATGCTTAAAACTTCCCAGCTGATATAGTAGATATATTAATTTAATAATTCTCCTAATGTTATGAGTACCGTGCGAAGGTATGTTACTTGAAGGAAAATTTTTTTTCTTCCCTAAATAAAGACTTGTCCCTAATATTTGTATTTGTATTAATTTGGTTGAGAATTTAAAAATAATAATCAGTGATTATCGTTTTACCAACCTATTTACAAACTAGCTAAAAACAAAGTACGTCCGAAAGCCACAAACTTCTAAAGTCTTCTCGATCAATTTATAATTCCAAACTCCCTCAAGAACTAGATCAAGTTTCAAACTTCTTGTATGTTCCATTAACTGTGTGCGTGTATGACATGATTTCAACACATAATCAATCCATTTATCATGGAATTTTGAAAAATGACTTTAAAAACAGACATGGCGTTCAAAATGGTTGTAAAAACTCCTTGGCCCATCTGATGTGCCCCGTTACAGTTATTGTACTTTTGTTATTCTGAATAAAATGGATTAAAAAAATTTCGCGTGTTGAAAAAATCTTGCTTTTTGAAGAGAAAAAATACAGTTGAAACAAAAACTTGGCTTGATGCCGAGTTTCTGGACACTGCCCCAGGAAAATCAACCATTAAGGATTGGTATGCTAAGTTTAGACGTGGTGAAATGAGTACCGAAGACGGTGAACGCAGTGGACGCCCAAAAGAAATTGTTACCGAAGAAAACATTTAAAAAATCCACAAAATGATTTTGAATGTCCCCAAATTGAAATTGTATGAAATAGCAGACACTCTAAAGATATCAATTGAACGTGTACATCATATCATTCACGTATATTTGAGTATGAGAAAGTTCTGTGCTCTGTGCCGCGCGAGCTCACTTTTGGCGAAAAACAACGACGAATTGATGATTCGGAGCAGTGTTTGAAGATAATCAAGCATAATAAACCCGAGTTTTTGCATCGATATGTGACAATCGATGAAACATGGCTCCATCATTTCACTCCGAAGTCCAATTGACAGTCTTCCGAGTGGGCTGCACACGATGAACCCGCTCCAAAGCGTGGGAAAACGCAACAGTCGACTATCAAGGTTATGGCGTCTATATTTTGGCATGCGCATGGAATGATTTTCATTGACTACCTTGAAAAAGGAAGGACCATCAACAGCGACTATTACATAGCGTTATTGGACTATTTGAAGGACGAAATGGCCGAAAAACGGCCGCATATTAAGAAAAAGAAAGTGCTGCTTCACCAAGATAATGCACCGTGTCATAAGTCAGTGAAAACAATGGCAAAAATCGATAAATTGGGCTTCGAATTGTTTCCTCATCCAGTGTATTCTAAAGATCTGGCCCCCAACGACTATTTCCTGTTCTCAGATCTCAAATGAATGCTCGCTGGAAAGAAATTTTAAAGCCTATTTTAAAGCAATGGACAAATCGTACTGCTAAAATAGTATCGAAAAGTTGGAGGGTCGCTATAATCAGTGCATCACCCTTGAATTGATTGGGATTATGTTGAATAAAAGAAAACTTTGCCATAAAAATGTGTTTTACTATGGAGGGCCGGAAACTTTTCACTTGGCCTGTTAATGTGACTGATCGTCTGGTATTCTAAGTCTTAATTCTGTGGGGATTCTGTGAAAAAGTTGAGGTACTTGGGATCCGTAATACAGGAGAAAAACGTGACACCTACTGTCAAAGTACTAAGTATTACATTCAAGACTAAAATCTACCTGTACAGAATGCTTATCTTGTTATAGTCTGATGTATGTGAGCCTGAGGTTTTTGTAAAATGATACTTAACGCAAATTCTACATGTTTCTCTCCGAGATCATATTAGAAATGATTTCATGTCATTCGTTAAAGATGCAGATTGGAATGGTTTACCTTACTGTCGAATAAACGATGAACGAATTTCTTTTCTACCTTTTGGGAGAAAGGAACAGCGAAGAGCTTTAAAAAAATGCATGGATTATAGAAAATGGTCCGAAAAATATGACTCTGGTGGAATTTAGTGAAAAAAGTCTCTCGGCACCAACTGCAACATATTGGTTAAGAAGTAGATACCCTCCCCGATTGCTAGCCAATTGATTGATTATAATGATAGTAATTTTAATAAGTTTGAAGACCACTAGGTATATATTTCCAAAAATGGAAACTCTATATACCCAAACATTGCACTGTTGAGTTTCTTACAACTTCCATTAAATACATTGCTTAATAAACAATCTGATTATTAATCTAAAATGAGAATAAGGAAGCTAATAGCGCGCAATATATTAAGTTAGTAAACAATTAAACTTATTTTCGCAAAATACCAGTTGTATAAATTGTAATATTTCAAGAATAGTAGTCAGTAATATTTGTCATTCTACATTTTACGTTTAATTTCATAGTTCTAGTTGCCGCACTTAAAACAAAATAAATTATTCCCGAAACCATTGTTTAGACTTTTGCATACAACACTATCCGTTTTATTTCATACTAGTTATTAAAAGTTTCCTGAAGAGTGCGTGGAAATAAAGCCGAATCAGACAATTTATGCTGAATATATTCTGTGTAGGTATGTCTTGATAAAGTCGCGAACAATTTCCTTTGTTTTTTGGTCCAATGCTGTCGCGGATATTAAATATAGCAAAAGTTTTACGTGAAATATAACAAAAGTTACCGCAATACCGCTGCAGTAACGAAAAATCCCTCCGCCAACTGGAAGGGCTTACGTTTTATTAATTATTCAACAAAACGTTTTGGTCGGATAGTTTTCTATTCGAATTATTTAGAATCGGTTAGTTGGTTCTTTTGGAGATTTATTGGGATGGAATATGCTATAAGGTGAAGATGAATGTACATGCACCTGTATCCTTTTAAGAAAATTATGGCTTCAATTACGGACCTCTCTACTTTTACCCTTTCTCATTATTTACTTTTCGTGAAAAATAGTGAGCCAATTTTTGAACCGAAAAATAATTTTTTCATCAGAATTGTCCACGTTTATTTATACTTACATTGATATGGTACTTTGTATAATAATTTAAATAAAAAATGATGTGAAATTAAAACGAACAAATTAATTAATTTAATAATATAACATGGATGGGAAGACATTCTTAGTTCTATATCAAAAGCAAGCTAATGACATACAAATCGATAGTCAAGCATTAACATCCTTCAGCGCAATTAGACCAAGATTCTTAATAGAATGGACACCGATATGGACGATATGTGATATCAACAGAATGATGTTACATATTATCTAGATGACCCAAACATGAACGTTCTGGCCGAATGATCCATTAAGCTGAGGTGGGTAATTTCGGTAAACCTAAAGTTGTAGACCTATCTCAATAAGCCGTAAACTACCTATATTCAAAAAGGCAAGCCATCGCTGATATTTACTAAAATATGAATTAAAGATTATGGAGAAACAGAAATTACATTGCAAACGAGAGTAAATAAGATTTGAAAAAATAACATAGATCCATCCACGTTAATTTTACGAATAAAATAGATCTCAATGGAAAAATACAAAAGAAGAACTTAATACTAAATATAGAAAAAGGTACTGGCCAGATGAATGAAGCTCTACCCTGTCGATATATTTAAGCCTATATGGATACATGGAGTTGTGATAAAAAGAGAGATTTGGACATAATTGGACACAAAGTAGCGAAGAGTAGAATTTTACAATATTTCTCATTGACTATTACGACTCTCAGATGACTGTTATTTGTTCAGATTGTAATTTTAATAACAAAACTAAGATATTAATTAATTAAAATATAAAGCGAATAAGGTATTTGTCAATTATATTCAAATAAAATCCTAAAAAAGGAAAACATCTTATTAGGAGTATTGGCTCGGATCACAATAAATATAACAAATTTGTTAATTGAGTAAAAATATTTATCTTCATCATTATCGAATAGAGACTAACATTTTTTATACTTTGGAACATACATTTTCCTATTGTTTATATTTTTTATACTATTTTCCTTTCTATATATCTGCAAATATTCTCATAATATTATGAATCTCTAGCATAAATAATTTCAAATGTTTGTATTTTAAAAATCCTAAAGCAATATTTGATAAAATATTCAAACCACATTTTATAATTATTTCTATCTATTTAACAGGCATATTGAAATTAATTTATCACAAACAATTCATTAACGTATTTTCAAATGCAATACAAAGAAACAAGAAAATTGAATAGCCGAGATTATTTCCAAATTTAATTATCTTATACAACCTAGATAATAATGAAATTACTGCTTGCGGTTTCGTTAATTGTTCTTGTCTGGCGAAGGAAGCATACAATTAGGATTGTTCTTAATCTCGCTGTCCCAAGGTCTAGACTGGAATTATAAAACGAATAAAACAGCCAACGTTAGTATTATATTGTACAAATTATCTAGAAACGTAAAACGATGTTAGAAATAATAGTTCGTATAATAATATTTTAAATTCAATGTTAATGTCGTTGAAAATTGACCAGAATGTATTACATTTATCAGTTTTCTCTCATAATAGAGCAAAGAGACCGATTTGAAAATTATAATTTACTAAAAAATTTTTCACAGTATTTTCAGTATAAGATCATAAATGCAACATATGTCAGTATTTTAAAATATATTAAAATATATGTAAATTGTCTCAAGAATTCACACTCACTAACTCACTCACTTTTTAAATGACATTTAATTAAATCTAATTTCTATTAACTTTCAATAATCAACAAAGTATTAATAACTATAAATTACTACGCTACTGAATATTACAACAAATTATCATAAGTAAGATATATTATGGTCAGAACTATATCAACTCCAGAGCGTCAAATATATCTATAGTCTATTCAGTTTTTTTAATAATGCGTCGTGGTTATTTGTGACATTACTTTGTTTGAAAATGCCGAAAACAATAGATATTCAAGGTCACAAATTGATTGCGGCTTTAAAAGATTACTTCGAAAAGGAACGAAATAACGGAGGCTCCATTTTGCCGGTAAATTCCGTTAGAGAGGTAATTATTGATGATATAAGTTGTCCCTACACTTTTATTGAAAATGTTTTTACCGGGTTGCTATCGTGCTAAATATTACTGTGAATAACATCGCTTACAAAATGAAGAATAATACGTTAGATTTAACCAAAAAAAAACTGTCTACATACAAAGTGGGTGAAGAATCTTGACAATCTTGGTACAGGCTCTATTCAAGACCAAATATATGTAAATGTATCTAAACGTATAAGAACAGTAAGTACACAAACAATTTTATTGATATAAACATAATTTAATAAAATTATTTTAAAGAAAATTGTCTCTCTGGAAAGTATATATAAAATAATTAATGACATGCAGCTTTTTAAGGGATGTAAGACATACTTTCATACATTCTTACAGGCTATAGGGTTTAAATGGTGTAAAGATAACCCTCGAAAAGGTTTAATGGAACTTCCAGACATTACCTTAAAAATAATTCAGTTAAAGGCATAAAATAATATAAGAAACTTAAATATTTCAAAATTGTTCATTGGGGCACTCTTGACAAGACACTAACAAAAAAATATAAAGACAATAGAAATTGATGTAAAAAATTAAAAGTTACAATAGCATTCAATTGGGTTTTATTGGTCATTGTATTTATTAATAGCTAATTGCAGATATATTACTGGTTGAGAAGGATATTCCATCAAAAACTGTTATGGATATGTTCACAGATATCCACGACGCATTACTAAAAAAATTTGAATAGACTATATACATGATCTTTCTTTACTTTTATATAAACGTATGTCTGGAATAGTAAATGAAGTAATATATGTTTCTTTATTATAACAGAGAATTATATTTATTATTTATTTTCCAAAATTTAGTTATATAGAGTAAATAATCACAATAACTGATACAAGGTTCTAAGAATAAAATGCTATAAATATAATTACATATTTAATTGCATTAATAATTAAACACCTTAATATGCATCAATACTATAAGATGTTTACAGATACAGATTGTTAATGATAAATACAATAAGAAGCATTCCAGACCTTCTGATTCTTGACTTAAAAACGTCTGACTTTTCTTCTCAACAGCAGCGTTATTCTCTCTCATTATGTAACAGCACGTTTCCCACTCCGAATTGAAAGAAAAATAACTCAGCAGCTCAAATAACAAAAAGTTAGATGGCTCGGAACATGGTCGATCCTCACTCGAAATGTGCGTTTCCAGAGAAATCGATAAGGGTCAAAAAGGAGAAGATAAGGCACGACAGAATAGGTTGCGAAACGACACTCTCGAATAAAATGCTTTCAACTTTTGGGTTTATTACCTTTAAATTAAATTAGAGGTTCTCTAAGGCGTCCACATTATTCTGACGAATTTAAAAGAGGAGCGATCAATAGGATTTCATACTTTGAAAGCGCCGTGAATATGAAATGTTGGGTTGGCAAAAGTTACGTTTCATAGCGTAAAATGAAAACAATTATTATTTGCTTCCTGAGTTTTTGATAAACTACTTTCTTGTGTAATTTTAGTACAAACATAATTACAAGTTAATTCATTATTACATAATCTGTACATAAACAAATAAGAAAAAATGAGTGCGAATTGAACACATCAATTATCTTTGCGAAAACTAGTTTGTAAAATTAATTAGATAATTTAACCTAAACTTTTTCTAAATGAGTCTTAGCACAACTTCTATTTCTGGACTATATTATTTCCGTGATGATAAGAATAGCTTAAATAGTGTAATAAAATACCCGGTACGTTCTATTTTTCATTTGAATGTTACTCTATAGTACTACTATTAAAAAGGTGCTCTATCAAATATTTAACCGACTTCGGAAAAAAAGGAGGTTCTATGTTCGGCTGCATAGATTTTTTAAAATGTATGTTCGCCGACTTTTCCGTCAATTGTGAGCCGATTTTGAAAATTATTCTTTTATTTGAAAGAGTGCACTTCCGAGGTGATCCCGTTGGAACAAAATCAGGATCAGTTGGGGAGAAGGGGGGAGATCGAGTGAAACAAATAACTCAAATTTCAAAGGCAAGTACAAAGTTTTCACATATTTTTTATCTAAAATAATCAGATATTTGTGTGTAATGTTATTGCTGAGCTAATGTGACTATAGCTATAACTATAGCATATAAGACCTCGTAGAAATATTGTAGACAACTGCTTCTATGGTGTAATGGTTAAAGCGTTTAGCTCCAAAACGGAGGTTTCGGATTCAATTCTGGTGGGGACCATAGGTTTTTGTTGTCGTTTAGTTAAAACATGTGTCAAATCACCTAGGCTAAGTAGCGGACCCCGGGGCCTGAAACGTTCCTTATTTTCAATCATTGTCTCTTTATTCTTATCTCATACCGGTTGCACCTTTACTTGGCCTACCTATTGTAATATTAAATAAGATATTTGCGTAATTTATTGAATAAATATCTGAGACAAAATAAATAATAATAAAAATTTGAACCGACTTCAAGAAATAAATCAGGAACTCATTAAAAATTAAAAAATAATCAAATTTAGATTTTTAACACAAAAAAATACATTTTAATATAAAATATGTACATAAAAATCGTTGTTATAACTATATAAAAATAAACAAAAACCTTATTTAACCTATCTGCTACACATATTTTATATTCAAATGTTCAAAAGTCGGTGCCGGGCTCAACTAATACAAAAATAATAATACAAAAAATTAAATTACCAACAAACAAATCTAAATTAATATACTTATTTGTTTGGTTCGGCACCGATTTTTTAATTTTTATAGAGTTATTACAACTATTATTATGTACATATTTTATATTGAAATGTTTTTTTGTATTCAAAATCTAAGTTTGATTATATTTTAATTTTTAGTGAGCTCCTCATTTATTTTTTGAAGGCGGTTGAATTTTTTTGTTAAAAATATGTTCAAATGGTTGTTAAAATTTTTCCCCAAGGCCTTGTTACATCGGCTATTACATTAAATTTATTGTAAACTTATCCACAACATTACCTTCTAAATCGACATGAATTATAACATTCTAATGCAAGTTATGGGGAATCAAAGAGACGCATTAAGTAAATGAGAAACAAGGGTGGGTTAGTTGATTCGTCTGTATAAACAGTAATTAAAATAACTACGATGTATATGAGAATAGATTTCGAATAATATCAAGCTTTAATATAATGTTTGTGTTTGTAAAATTCTCTATACTTCTAGAGCTTTGCAGTACTTTTGGGAACTATTTTCATTAATATAAAATCATTAATCAGCTAATCACATCTCCATGCTCTCCTTTCATAACTTTCGGTAGGTATTCGCTCCCAATTACGGTCTTATAAATCCTGAGAATAACTCGAAATTTATAATCTCTGATATGTTTAGTAACTTATGTTACCTTAACAACAGGAAAGAAAATGAGTTAAAATACTGTAGATTGGTGGGAACTCAAATCAAACATTGTCATCAAGATTTTCATTTTAAATGAATTAATATGCAAGCTAATAAGTTGTGGAGTATGTGTAGGAAATATGTAGTGACTATTAGACTTAACAAACTCTCTATGATAAAAATGAGTTTATTTGGTGGTAAACACTACCCATGGATATTTTCAGTTACTTAGTCTTATTCTTACTACTTACTCTTCACTAAAGAACTACTTTTTAACTACTACTTAATCTACTATTTAATAATCTATTTAATTTAATCGTTAATAATTAATATTAAATTTAATCGTCTTTAAAATTAAAGTATCCTATTTTATAATAAAACACATAATTTTAAGTACTATTTAGTACATAAAATATATTTTACTACAATATTTCAAAATCCATTGTTTTGTACTGTACGATAATAATAAGAGATGACGTGATAGACAAAAACTCATAAAATTTAAACTGTATGAGTGCATTCGAAGGTAAAACCTAACTAAGTAAAACCGTCATATGAATCCTAAAAACTCCATTTGTGAAATCATAACAATATATCTGAATATACAAGAATTGATTGTTTAGTAGTATAAGATATTATACCCCATGAGGCGCTTTAATCTCCTAATTACCTCGACGTTGTCCTCTGATTATATTGATTCCACGTTAGTGTGATTCAATGATGCATCATATAGCAGCTATTTCCATTGTCAAATTGGAAGTATCCGACTAATCAGCAAAGTATACTTGTTTTAGAATTGAATATCATCAGAAAACAGAACCATAACAACTCGGCAATAAATAAACTGTTTTTAGTATATTTCTTCTATCGTTGAGAAATTATTAGTATAGAGCACTGAAAGTTGCCGCCCTGAGACAATACTGTGATTGATGTGAGTGATATTCCTTCACATAACATTGTAACTTTTCATTCAAAAATAATTGGCTAAAATAATTAACGTTATATAATAATTAAACTTATATTTTTCTTTCGTTGTTCATTCAAAATGCAATCAATCCGATAACGATATCCCACTAATAGCAAAAGTAGAACTTATATTAATATCATCTCCGAAGAATTAAGTTTCAATATCTTCCCTTCAAAAATCTGTACCAAACAGTAATACATTAGGGGTGCTTTAGTTTCCTGGATATCACATGTAAATTGATAAGGTTTATCGATTAAAGTAATTTTCTGGATGCATTTATTGATTTATGATTTATGATTTATTAAAATGAATCAATTCAATGAAGCTACAATCTTTTGTCAACTTTTTGAAAATTATGAACAGTTGTCAAACTTTTGTTACCCTTGAAACATTGTTAAACAAATAAAATGCGTTGTTTTCTAGTAGTGTCCCATTTATATTAATCCTTTTAATTTAATTATGGTGTCAAACCGTTTCTTTATTACGTTTTTTTGCACAAATAGCGACAAATTAAATATTAAAAAATAAATATATTATCCACATGTCAGCAAAATGACATTATTTAATAATTTAGTTACCTCAAAGAAAAATATCTCTTACTAGCTAGCTCGGCAGACTTCGTACTGCCTCAATCGAGAAATAAATGACCTAATAATCCGTAATTAATAGAAAACATGCTCGGTATGAATGAATTTTTATTATTATTTTCGAATAATTATACATGATGTTTCATACTTAAAAACAGAGTTTTCCTGAAATACTGGCTATTTATAAGGTTTTAATTAGATATTTATAGACGCACACAATTATGATATAGTGTGTTAATCAATTTAAAGCTTTCTGATAAACCATATTTTTTGTTTTGTTTTGTGGTGCTTAAATAAATAATTTAAAAAGATGGCGGTTTTCCGACGCTCGAACACGCGACGTCTGATTATCCATGCGCGAAACAGGGAAACTCCAAGTTTATTCCGCAAACTTCCAACGACTGGCCTTGAGATTTATTTATGGTCATCGCAAAGGCCAGACATACCGGAAATTGTAAACGTTTCAAATCAAATGATAAGTCCGTTGGTACCATCGGTATACGCTGGATCAAGACATCCTCTCCTTTGTATTTCCCCTTTATGATTGTTGCCTCAATGACATTATTCATCATCTTTTTCACAGCCAGTCTTGTGCCATTGCATAGTGGAGGCTGATTAATGTTACGCAGTATGTTGATAACTGATCCTACTTTTAACTTCAAATTGTAAGGTGGTATAGTTGACTACGTCGTCCTGGTTCATAACTGTGTCGATTGATTTGAAGGAAATCAACTGTCCCTGAATAAAATTCTGAATGGTCACATTGGACCATCTCCAATTCTCGACTTTTTTCCTCCTGACCATTTTCTAAATGGGCTGCCAAGTGGACTACTATAGGGTGTCTTTCATGGGTCGCAAATGAAAAGATACGCCAAATTGCTTCGTTGCTACTTACATGGTGACCCATCTGGTACTGCGATATTTCGTCATTTGCATTGGTTACAGCGAAGACGGCCATATCGCTATTTTTCCTAACATATTTATATATGTACTTTATCAACTTCACAGAGTTACAATATTCCACATTGATGTACTATATATGTACTATTGGCGAGTATGGCACGATCCAACGATTGTCTACATCAACATTTTGTCCTCTTACCTTCACAACCACTGATCGCCCATTGTCCGCAACTGATCGCCGACGGTACAATGGGTATCCATCATTTCCCGTTATGGTTTCAGCAAGCAGGTCTCTTGGGTATCGCTTGGAAGACTTGCCGTTAACCGTACAGGGTTAATTGTAGTTGAAAACTCCGCAAGGTCCATGTATCATGTGTTTGGTAACTACTGCATGCAATTTTGGGTCAACTGTGGGAAAGTGGGCATGAAATTGTTCTATATAATATGTGTAGCGCCAAATGATGTTATCTGGAAACAGCTGTTATATTTCTGTTGGCCAAGAATCCAACCCCAGAAACTAAAGAGCGTAAAGGATCTGGTGGTGGGAACAATTGTGGCAATTTTCCTTTGCCTCCAGCACAACATAATCCAGTAGATTCACCACTGTATTTTAACGCCTTGCAATATTTACAAATTATTGTCATTTCCCCAATTGTTATCGATTTGTCGGCACATTCGTTCCAGGATCACAGGAGCACTGTGTCTGCGGAATCTTTTAATTTCATTATGTCGTGCTCGTTGTTGTTGTGTTTGATGTGCACGAACTCGTTGCATTCTCAACCTATCTACTTCATTGTCACTCTCTAAAGAACGCAATTCTGACATAGCAATGCGACTACTTTCTCGATCTGTCTCTCTCTGGTCGTCAGTGCGGTTAGCACGTGAGGTAGCACATGATTGATTGCGACCACCTAAATCAGGTCGTCTTCTCCTCGGCATCGTAAATTGTAATTAATTAGTGTGAGAAAAGTTCTCGCGCACTTAGCAGTAAAATAAATTGTCATTAATCAAAGTGAGAAAAGTTCTCTCGCACTTAGCAGTAAAGTGCCCCTATCACAAAAAACCAACAAAAAAGAACACATAATTTGAACTGTCACTATCACAAAGGATCACCGAAGTTAAGAAAGATCCTCGACGTCAAAGAAAAAACAAAATTGTTGTTTTTATTTAATTTCGAGCATTTTCATATTAATTTACCTTTTAAACCTTCCTTGGACTTCCACAAATAATTCAAGATCAAAATTATTCAAATCAGTACAGCCGTTCTTGAGTTTTAGCGAGACTAACGAACAACGATTCATTTATATGTACATAGATAATAAAAGAATCACTCAAATGTGTTTTAATTTAAGTTACTTCTAATTAACGTATATAGTTGTAATTACAGATTTTGTAACAAATAATGATTAACTAAAATGAAGCTAGAATGAAATATGTTCCCTCTCAAATTTCTCAATTTTCAAATTCTAATAAACCAAGCTATATCTAGACAGGTCTAGTTATCCCGGCATTAATTCAGTACGAAGGTTTTTCCTTGTTACGTATGCATTGTGCGTCACTCTCCGCGTGTTTCAACTTAATAATTTTTCCAGCTTTTTAAAAATGATGCCCCCTCTTCTCCGGCGTTATATTTTTGTGTGTTGGGACACGTTTTTCACCTTAAAAACGAAAGGAAAATAACTTGCTAAACCAAATAACAAGAGTTGGATGATTCGAGGCTGAACTCTGCCCCGAAGTGCGTCTCGAGAGAAATCAATAAGTAATAAAAACACGAACCTAAGGCAAAAGAAAATAAGTTGCGAAATGACTTTTGTCGTAAATGAAACATCATTTTCCGAGGTTGCAGTGTCTACCCATATATTGGTCTTTACGATGTTTTTACCGCTACAACTCATTTTATCACGCAGTTTTTGTAATTCAAGGATGTACTAGAATACAGGGCATTATTGTTGATTCTGATATTTTTGTAAAATGCTCTTTTATATCTAGTATTCTTCAATAGTTCCTTAAAAGATGCTAATCAGCTCAAATTGTCCAGGTGTAAGAACGAAAGTTGTAGAAAATGAAACTGATGATCATGATTTTGAATTCAAACTGACTAGAATAAATATCACTCATACATCACAAACTAAATATCGGGTCTTCAAACATAACATCGAAATGGCATGAAATGACACGCCAACTATAAACCTCTACTATCAATGATATCTGGGGGAAGATATTAATAGTTACTGCAATAATATTACTGACATAGGTTAGGAACCCAAAATATTGGTTTTAAAAAAAATTTATCGATTAAAATTAAATCGCTTTTTAAAAAAAATTATGCCAAGAATTATAATTGTTGCATATGAAATGACGCCAATTCACACTTGTTTCACCAAGTGCCAATTCAATCACAAAAAGTTATCGTTTGTGGCAGATTTTTGATTTTGCGGCGAGAGCGGCGGCATTACAGACTTGTTCATAAACTCTGAGCGCTATGCTAAACACAATTTAATGGCACTATTATCAATTGCAGAGATGGTATCATATATATTTTAACTCCGCCATGCTTAATAATATTTTTCTGATATCCTAGGAGTATGATAATAATCGATCTGACTGTTCTAGTCAACCGAATCAAACCAAACCAGGTCATCTCATCAAATTCTAAATAATATATGTTACATAGTCTTTGAAAATAAAATAACCAGGTCCCGTGACACCATGAGAAGTGACAGTTGACATTTGAACGATGTGATATTAAAAAAATAATGGCAGTCATAAGTATTATAACAGACGAAAGTCGATAATTCATCGCATACAGCTTGTTTTATTATATTGCCACATCTATCCGCCCTTATTGAAACACCTTTTATTATATTATACATTACTAACAAATATATAAAACTGGATCAGCTTCACAGAAACTGCATCAGTTGATCAATTCCAGCAACAATAAATACATATTCATTCGAAAATATATTCAGATATGCTACAAAACTGAAGGTAAAAACATAGCATTATAAGATATGTCATACTTAGAAAGTATGTGTATTAAGAGTAATATTTGTTTTACTATATATATAGTAGTATATTTAAACTATTAGAACTAAACAAGAATTATTTTCAATTGCTTCAATTCCTGTTGCCCGTTCCTATGAATTTTGATTACATCAAAGAACAAGTATTTTGATGCCTTAGTAGTTAATATAGACTCCAAGCCATACACCATAGGTATTAATTTTTCTAATCAACACCACCACGAGTTATTAGTTTAAAGAACTGTCTAACTAATCTTATATAGTGATCTTCATCCGTGAAAATCATCTGGCGTCGCTACTAACCCTTATCTACCAGTAAACAAAAATAATTTAGGTTTTTAAAATGTAAAATTGCTTTGATATTTCTAGTCATTCCTAAAATTTGTTTGGCTACCCAATGATGATGTACCATAAAGTTTCCTTTGTTTTAATCAATCCAGTTTAGTGGTGTCCAGCTAGGTGTTTGATGAAAACACGATGCAGACAATATGGATGCTACAGTTAAAATTGATCGAATATAACTTAATCTAAATTGATGACGGGGTCCTAATAATAGGTCCATAATGAAACTAACTGTAGAGGTTCCATGATGATCTCATGCCGACTTAGTTGGCGACCTGGTCTAGGTGACAGGACGGTCCTCCTATTGTTGCGATAGTTGCGGTTCCGAAAATTGTTGGCAAAAAGGCAAGAGTGCAAATTCCGATAAAGAAAATGATCCCAGTAACGCCAATAACCAGGCAAGGTAAAAAGTGTTTTTTTTTCAGTCTCCTTGCTCCTACACTTTCTCATGCAGTGAAATTCGATCGGCTGAAATTGAGACACTCTTATTTCTCACATGGCCACTTGATGTCCTCAAGCAAGCTCTGATTTCTGTGACCAATCATGTCTTTGTCTTTCACATTTTGGGCGATTCCCATAGCCTTTTTTCTATTAGAGTAATATTCGGAGTGAATAATTATAGGTAGGGACACTCTCAACAATAGTGATAGGTTAATGGGATCTCTATGAGATATTGATTATTTTCATAAAATTTTACTCATATGAATCGTTCCCTTAACTTCTAATAATTATCACTTGTCTTTGTGTCCTTCATCTGTTTTATCCCTATCTATCATCCTGAATGTTAACATTTCTTTGTTGACATTCGTTTTATCTATATTAATTTATTATATACATTTTATTTATATATATGCACATTTAAGTTTACCCACGTTATTTGTTTGGAATGTGCGGTTTTAAACACAAGAACACAATTGTATTATAGTGAAATGACTGACAATATCATTCATAACGAATGATTCAACATTCATTCAAGCCAAGCCTTCTTCCAAAAATGTTTCATTCCATTATTTAGTTCAATTGAAGGTTAGACCTTCATAAAATAATATGTATAAAAAATGTGGTGATTTACAAAATAACTTTTGAAGCCCTATGTTATTATACTCATCGGTTAGCGTATCAGCCAAATTTCGCAGCTGAGGAAATGTAACCATCGCTTAGTTGCAAAAATTAATCTGGAAGATTCTAGTGATTAAAACAACTGACATCCAAAATGGCTGTAGCCTAATAAAGTAACTCTATCCACCCATCTGCAGAAACATGAACTTATTTTATACAAATTGATAATAAGATCTGCATACTTATACTGATCAAACCTATATTGCCATTTTATCTCCCTAGCATAAATGGAACACCTTCAGCTTTTCAAAACCACCCATAAGAAGCAACTAGACAAACATAGGAAATGTGGAGTATAGTTAATTAGGAACTTCATGCAAGATCTTCACTTAAAATTATGTATCGACTGCGATACATATTTATCTGCTAGCATGCAAATCTGTTCGCTAGCTGAAAAAGCTCTAACTAGTGATTTTACTTCCAAAAATCTACTATTAAAGACCCATGCCATTCATTTGGTTGCGTATTATACAACAACGATGCAACAAACTTTCGGTATATATTACAAAACATGGTCACAAATATCGTCTATTAAAAAAAGTACATTAAATTAAATTGTTTTAATTTAAAATAAAATAACTTTTTGTATATGCAAATCCCTTTTTTTCAACTTTTACGTTTTTTATTCCCATAACAGTTTACAAAGTGTTTTATTACTCCAATTTTGTTTTTTTTTCTGTGGTGCGAAAGTTTTACGCTTGGAAGAAAAACAATTTTACAATCCAAACAACAAAAGTTAGGGTACAGTATCTCTCAGCTTCTTGAGTGATCGATAAGAGATACAAATCAGAAGGTAGGACACGACGAAACACGTTCCATCTGAGAATCAATCTAAAAATAAATTATTTACGATACACTTTGGGTCTTGTTTAGGAATTTATTTAAATTAGGAGAATCGATAATTTATCCTATTATTTGTTTTATAACGTAGGTTTTCAGTTAATGAGTAGTTATTTATAAAAAGTAATGAGATAAAACTGGAAAAATACCAAATGAAATCTAAAAAAACAATTTTCTATATAAAATATAAATATAAGTGGAATGATTTCATGACAAAATGTTATTAATTATTAATTATCTATGCTATAATATCTACCAGTTTTTTGGGATTGAAAAGGAATTTTTAAAAGCTTCATTACATCAAGCGACTTAACAAAATAATGGTAAAAGGAATTATTATTCTTAAACACAATATAAGAAAATATACGGGCTAATTGGAAAAAAATCACAATTGTTAGTACATAATAAATTCCTATTATATAAGCAAATACTGGAACCTATATTGATATACGGAGTTCAATTATGGGGATGTTCTGCAAAGAGTAACATAAATAAAATACAAATTTTTCAGAACAAAGTCCTGAGAGGTATTGTGGGTGTACCCAAATACTATAGCACTGATTACCTACATCGAGGCCTTCAGATACCAACAGTCAGTCAAGAAATCAAAGGAATTGCAAGGGGGCATGAAGAATGACTTCATTATTGAATAATTGAATATTGAAATATTGCAACTATTGTATACCACCAGAACAGGACACAAACTCAAAAGAGTAAAACCATCTGATCTTGTGTGGTGTTGTGTAGTGAGGTGCATATATTAAAAAATTCAGCAGTGACATGTATAAACATTATTTCACCAGGGACTGAGATAGGGCCGATTGGTCCTTCTAGTTATATACCTAGATTCAAGTTATCATAAAGACAAATTGTAGGTTAGACGGAAACGACTAGTAACAATATATTAATTAAATAATAAAAAAAAATCTTAAACACCAATTTAGCTTCCGTAATATGTATGAAATTAGGGAAAAAAACATAGACCGGTAAATCAAATAAATACCGATTCAGACTTTTAATATCCTGCAGAACTGTTTAAATTTTACAAATCATCTCCCTTATTTGCACTTTGAGCGATTGATATCACCTTAGAAAAAAAATTAATTTGTTTGTTAAAAATGTTTTAGTTTTCTCTTTCTAGTGTTGGATATTCGCTCAATAAATTACGCAGTTGTTTTATCAAATATTACAATGGGTATGCTAAGTAAGGGTGCAGCCCGTATGAGGAAAAATAGGAATAAAGAAATAATTATTGAAAATAAGGAACACTTCAGGCCCCGGCGTCTGCTTCCTACCATAGGTGATTAGGAAAATGTTCTAACCAAACTAGAACAACAACGAAAAGTCGCTGCCCCCGCCGGGAATAGAGCCCGCGTGGTCACTGAACGCTCTAACCACTACATCATAGAATCAGTTGCCTGGAATATTTCTACGGCTTCCCATATGATATGGTCAGTGTTTAACAAGCTAACTGAACGGCTTTTACACTGAATGACTTCCGGTCTTCCGTTATATCAAATCATCAATAGCATTATACACAAATATCTAATTATTTTAGTTAAAAAAAATATGTGAAAACTTCGTACGTGCCTTAGAAATTTAAGAGTTTCCCTCGATTCCTCCTCCCCTCTGGAGAAATTGGCGAACACACAATAAAAAAATATATAGAGCCGAACATAGCATCTCCTCCTATTTTGAAGTCGGTTAAAAATAATGGCCACACTGAACGGTCCAGTATTTTGTCTCCTCTACCCTGCCGACCAATCAACCACAAAAATCACTGATGTGACAACAGAAGCGTACAACACAATAATCTTAGAATCTGATGAAGACTCAATAATAGCATCAAGGAGACAGTAAACATACTTTGGTAAAATATAACTAAGGCTATAAACTCAGCATATTAAAGCCAATAAAACAAAATATACCCGTATACCCAAATAAGTCATCATCCAAAACCGACGTCTAACTTGGGAGAGGCACATACTTACTAAACGAAAGCAACTGGACTTCAACTAACCCAAATCTATTGGCGAACGCAAATCCAAATTATCCTTAGACAATAATATTACTGCAGAAATAAATTTTTGGGCATTTGGGCCTACAAAATTCAACTCTGAGGTAAATCTGGATATATCGGATTGAAATAACAGTTCAAAAATACAGCATCCGTACAACGTTTTTAATGAAACGATACAGCAATATATCCCTTCATGTATATCCCGTTAGTGTTAAATATCTCAAAGGAGCGTCACTGCACCGTAATGGACAAATCCATTGACTAAACCAGCTAAAAAAGGGATACCAGTGAAATGCGTAAACTAAAACTTTTACTACCATTCGATTTGATTAACTGACATGTTTAGATTTAATTTCAAATTGTTAAACTATTAAGGACCGACTTCATTGGCGCAGTAGTCAAGGCGACAAGACGATCCTCCTACTGCTGCGATAGTTGCGGGTTCGAATCCTGCTGTGGCATGGATGTACTTTATGTTTGTTATTGTCCTCTAATACTGCAAAATAATGAATTGAGACTGTTTCTGTAGCCTTCAGAAGTACGTATAATTTTACAACAAATATCCTAAATAACCATTACTATAATCAATTAATTAATTAATATTCACGCTATTCGCCAGGTCCACTTCCCTCTAACTTCTGCTTGTTGTGATATTTCAAAACGTTGGTAATAAATCGAATAGAAACCAGATAAGAAAATGGCTGAAACTAGTTTGTTCGAAGTTGAAGAAGGTTATCTAGAAGATTAAAATATAATTCTAGAAAAACTTCAAAATGTTTTTAGAGTCACAAATTCATGTTTTTATCGAGTGATAACACTTTTTGAACAACCTAGTATATAAATTCTATTATATTGTTAACATGTTAGAAACTTTTTATATTTCTATTTGTTTGAAATGAAACCTTAGTTTCTAAAGTTCGCCAGTTGTGGACAAGTTTTTTTAACTATATATAACTAATATGAGACATTATACAAGTAATATTATAAAACTAATATATGAAATTAAAACTTTATTTTCTGTTCCAACTTATAACTTTCCACTAGTGACTTGGTCATAAAGAAAGCTCTAAGCACGCCCGAGTCTAATCTTTAATTTCCATTGATCAACGTCAGCTTGTCATGCAGTTTGATATATATGAAGTAATGCGGACAAATTATTAACTTATATTTAAAGTTCTAAAATTCAATTTATTTTTAGCTTTAAGCTTACTTTTAGCTTTTAACTTAAATGTAAAAATAAAGAATTATTATGAACTCCTTCCGCTAGGTCAATTATTAATATATAATCAGAATTCAATTCGTTGTAAATGCTTAAGGGTCTGGAAAAAAACATTGTAATAAATGTATTGGGCCCAAGCGTGTCTTTTGAAGGGGAAAAAATTTCTTAAAATACATAGCTCGTTTGAATTTACTTTAATTTTCCTATTTGTGCGACATGTACAATGTGTAAAAGGCTAAGGTAAAAATTCTCAACCAAGGAATGAGAAAATACGATTTTCAGTTAAGATTAACAATATATTTGGCCTAGAGTATCTCCAATATTGACATCTTTTTCCGTAAGTGGGCCACGGAGTATGTTTTTTATCTACAGAAATAAATTTTTTCAAGTTTGAGAACAGATGGAAGTAAGAGAGTGCCAAATCTGGATGGTAAAGCAGATCGTATTTCAAATCTTTCTTCAAACCAGGTCTCTTCTCGCTGGCCCCCTAGACTTCCAGCTTGTGAGAAAAGCTGGAGTATTATTCATCTGTAATTGTTGCGACGCAAATTTATTATGAATCGTTGGGACAGCCCTGTAAAATGTAAATTAAGCTAATTGTAGAATTCTGTCGGTTCTATTGTTAGATGGTCTAATTTATTATTAACTGAAGTTTTTAATATATATATGACATGGAAAAAATTATGACCTCAACAAAAAAACATAACGTTCGCAGTATATTGAATGCCTGGTAAATATAGACAGGTAAAAAAATACCAAAAACAGACGTGTTCAACATAGATGATTCCCTTCGGCTCGTTGTCGAGTGTTTAGGATAACGAGGGTTAAGTACCGAGGCTAGACGAAACGTGTCGGATGTTACACCTGGTAGAGGACTCTTTATGGCGCCTAACCATAAATATATCAAGATGACCCGAAATCGTGGAATTTTTGGGAATTCCTTAAGAGTCCGAAACGCATATGTTTTATCAATGTGAGTTCGTATCAAGTTCCTAGCTGGAAGAGTGTGTCCCACCCCGATATTCTCAGCGAACCGGGGTACTGAAAAGGGTTTCTTGGATCAACCTTGTCCACCACCACCAAGAACCCAAGGGAGGAGCTTCAACGATAAAACACTGTGCATCCAAAATGAGAAGACAGTCTGACAGTAATTTGCATAAACACCAAGGAAAAGACTGTTATTGAAAATGAGAAGAATAAAGTATCGCTAAGAGAAAGTATTGAATTGTTTGAAGAAGAAACTATTGAATTGATCGAAGAAAAAATAATTGAATGAACATTAATTGAAGAAACATTGTACTAGTTCAAGTATCATTGAAAGCATAGAATTCCTGTCTATATTAGCCAAATCTTTCGTTAATAGTAACTACATGCGATTTGAATCAAAATCCTTTTCCCATGACGTATTAAGTAATATCATTTAAACGTATTTATGTGTATTGTTTATTATTTTAAGGTAAATTTTATATGGCTCGGTAAATGGAGGTAAAACGAAATGAAAGAGTGGTGTTTACGTTATGTGACCATTATTTATTGAAGAAATATAAAAATGTAAAAATACAAATGATAAAAAAAGGCTGGCAGCTGTGTTACGTGGTGACGAGGCTTGGACAGTCGATGGTGGCACGTCTAAACCAAACGATGGTCGAGTACTGAATGAATCGAAATACTCATCAATTACATCCCAGATAAACGTCTGGTGGTTGCCAGCTATTCGTTATTGGGTTCTAATTGGCGCTGCTGGCACCCCGCACGTGTTCAACATCTGGGATTATATTTCTGGGTATTTTGTAGACCGTTATTCCACGATATAAAATTCGACATGCCTCAAGGTCAATACAATACTCCCCTGTCAGAATTTTACATACAATTATTTTAAGCAAATAAAAATACAAGAATGTATGAAAAAAAAATCAAATACAACACACTGATATACCAAACAAAATGTGCTATATTTGTTGCTGCAGCTGTGGTTGGTAAGGTTGCGATCTGGTACGGTTGTTGATGTCTTCCGGTCCTACAGATACCGTCGCTTCATCGACGATTTGGCACTTGAATGTGGTCCATCGACGACGTTGAAAACAAGCTATTTTTCTCACAGTGCTCCCGTAATCGACGCTGTGGGAGGATCGATTGTTCGACGACGTGGTAGCTTATTTTCTTCGACGACGAGACGTTGGCAATTCTGATACCTCGGCGAAGACATGACGAGTCTACGGTGACTGCAATCGGTACCTAGCTTCTGAAGCTACTCTGTGACTAATTCGTAGTCACATAAGGTACGATAATTCAGAGAAAACAAATAATGACTGTATCCGACCGAAGCTGCCCAAAGCCTTTCAAAGAGACAGCGAGCGAAGGAAGACATTATGATTTAAACATAGCGCTGAAAGAAATGTTTAAGAGTTCAAAAGAATGTGAAAGAAATAAAATTTGGACAAAAAATTTAGAAAAAAATGAATTGGAAATAATGAAATGAAATTTAAGGTTCATTGTTCAAGCACTAAAATAAAATTTAATAAGGAACAAATGTTTGAATGAATGTAATGTTGAAGGAATAACGGTAAAATCGAAAACAAATCGAACAAAAAATATTGAAAATTTTGAAACAAAATTATAACGGCCACGTAAAATACACCATGTTGCATGTACCCTCCATTCACGAGTCCAAACCCAATTTTGCGAAAGATCACGTCGGGGTCACCACCTCAGGGTAAATTTTATATGGCTCGGTGAATGGAGGTAAAACGAAATGAAACAGTGGTGTTTACATTATGTGACCGTTATTTATTGAAGTAATATAAAAATACAAATGATAAAAAAAAGGCTGGCAGCTGTGTTACCTGGTGACGAGGCTTGGGCAGTCGATGGTGGCACGTCTAAACCAAACGATGGTCGAGTACTGAATGAATCGAAATACCCTTCAATCACATCCCAGATGAACGTCTCGGGGTTGCCAGCTATTCGTTATCGGGTTCTAGTTGGCGTTGCTGGCACCCCGCCCTTGTTCAACATCTGGGATTATATTTGTGGGTATTTTGTAGAGCGTTATTCCACGATGTAAAATTTGACATGCCTCAAGGTCGCTACATTATCAATTAAACAACTCGTCTTTGGGTATTAATTTACTCAAGGAAGAGAGAAAATAAATTGTATTTAATTTACAACCTTGTTCTTTCTCCCACATCTCAACAGTAATGTTGTTCAATCAGTTCAAAATACGCTTTCACATTGGCTATCGGCTTCTGGCTACTATCTCGACTGTATGCCTCATTCATGGTGACAAAGCACTAAATAATCTGTTGTATCACCCTCCCAGAGATTGCTGCGAAAATTATTTGAGCGTTTGTTTTTTATTGGCATGGGATTTGCGACCTTGTTTGAGTCCCTAAACGTATGTCAACTTCTAATAACTTTCCTTAGGTTTTAATCATAATAATAACGAAAAAAACATAAAATGTTTTAAACTAATCATACAAACTAATAACACGTACACACAGGGAGATAATATATACCTCTGTTGACTAGATTGTCATTTTTGTATGATGTCGAGAACTTTTGACCTTACCCCTCTATATATAATACATTTTACGGCATATACATAAAAATAATAAACCCAAACGAGCTCAAATTCGCACATAAAAATGGCTTGATGACATTAATCCCTATGAAAAATTAAAATAGGAATGATCCGGAATAAAATTCCGAAACCATTATTTGCTGTTTGTCTCTCTTTGTGTGATTAAATTGTACACAAAAAAGTCGTAAACCAAGTCATAAAAATAAATGTCAGGTCCAGTAAACCTAATGATTCGATATAAAACATTCGAAATAGACTACGTTCGTATCATTAATGCTATAAGAGCTGCGGAGTAAACCTTGTCCAAATTCTTATATTTAAGAATTAATGAGATCAGAACAATTTGTTAATATATTAGGCGCTTATATGTATTCTGATCATTTTTTCACATTAAAAAGCAGTTATTGAGAAAATACAATACAATTGGTACAATTTATTCAATTATATGCCTTTACACTTGCTAATTTTTGTTGGTCGATATCGATTGCCATTTTTGCAACAAGGCGCCATTCAATTATTTAGTTCGATATCGATAAATATTTGTTGTAATAGTTTTAGCAGCTGATCCCATCATATAAACAGTAAGACTTTATGGCCATGAATACTCCGTATAGCAATTAGCAATATAGCAATTTAAATAGCAATTTATTATGTACTAATAATTGTTATTTTGTACCAATTAACCCCAGTCTCATAAGCAAATATAGCTATCTTAATATTTTCTATTTGTGGCATATCATATATGTAACGGTTCTATTGAAAAGTCCCCGGCCTACCATAGTAAAACACATTTTTTTTAGCAAAATATAGCGACCCTCCAACATTTTGATACCATTTTTTTAGTACGATTTGTCCTTCGCTTCAAAACAGTCCTCAGTTTTGGCGATCACCTCTTCATTCGACGAAAATTTCTTCCCAGCAGTCATTTTTTTGAGATCTGAGACCAGGAAATAGTCGCTTGGGGCCAGATCTGGAGAATACTGTGGAAGAGGAAGCAGCAATTCGAATCACAATTCCTGGATTTTTGCTATCGTTTTAACTGACTTGTGACACGGTATACTGTCTTGGTGAAACAGCACTTTCTTTTTCTTCAAATCCGGCCGTTTTTCGGCGATTTCATCCTTCAAATGGCCCAATAACGCTATATAATATATATGAATAATGCTATGTAATATGCTGTCGATGGTCCTTGCTTTTTCAAGATAGTCAATGAAAATAATTCCATGCGCATCCCAAAATACAGGCGCCATAATCTTGCTAGCCGACTGTTGGGTTTTCCCACGCTTTGGAACGAGTTCATCGTGTGCACTCCAACTTGGATGATTGTCGATTGATTTTCGGAATGAAATGATGGAATCATGTTTCATCCATTGTCACATATCGACGCAAAAAATTCGGGTTAATTACGCTTGATCATCTTCAAGCACTGCCCCAAATCATCAACTCGTCGTTGTTTTTGGTCAAAAGTGGGCACGCGCGACACCCACTTTGCACAGAGCTTTCTGAATGATATGATGTACACGTTCAGTTGATATCTTTATAGTATCTGCTATTTCATTCAGTTTCAATTTACGGTCATTCAAAATAATTTTGTGGATTTTTTTAATGTTTTCGCCGGCAACAACCTCTTTTGGGCGTCCACCGTCTTCGGTGCGCATTTCACCACGTCTAAACTTAGCGTACCAATCATTGATTGTTGATTTTCCTGAGGCAGTGTTCGGAAACTCAGCATCAAGCCAAGTTTTTTGCTTCAACTGTGTTGTCTCCCTTCAAAAAGCAATATTTTATCAACACGCGTAATTCCTTTTTATCCATTTTTTCACAATAACAGAATTACTTCACTCAAAATGCTATAATTCACAAACTAATCATCCGACAGTTGTCAAATTTGTAGACGCATTTTTTGAGGATTAGGGCTAACAAAAAACATATTATTGATTCTCGGCCTTTTCAATTGACCTGTTGGAGTAGGTAAATAATTGAACCCAAAACAATACCTTGCGGTTAACGCCTGCTTTAATTTCTTTATTGTAGAGTAGACTTCTTCTGGATTGACTCTACACATTCTGGCTATAATGGAAGGCTGTATTAGTTCAGTGTGTTGTTTCAGCAACACTTTCTGTAGCTTATCAACAAGATCATTATGCCATACTTTGGGTTTGCTTGTAACCGGAGGCTTGTGCTACATCTATGAATATAGTTAAACATACTGTTTTATCTTTTTCTTTTTCAATTACATCTGTTATTTCATGTACTTGGTCAATTATTGAATGTTTGGTAATAAATCGAAACTCGCGTGTTATACTATTACGCTTTTTCTCTCTTCATCAGTTTTATTATTTTCAATGGCGTTTTTCAAATACCCTAAATGTTACTGGTAACAGTGAGATAGGTTTATAGGCTTTTACTTCATTTAGAACCGAGGTTATTGGTCATGTAATACGATATGAAATATATCTATCTAAAAATATACATAAATTGCTTAAAGTTTTGCCTTTTATTATACTTTCTTTAACTTTTGTCTAACATCACTTTGTAATAATTTTACGAAATAATCTAAAATAACAAAGGACTTCTTATAAACTTGTATATTATAAATAACTTTTTTAATAATACGAAATAAGTTCAATTCCCGCAAATAAAATAATATTTCCAGATTTATGATACGTCCAAGTTTTTCGCGTCATAAATTTTAAAACTTTTTCATAACTGCTAACCCTTGTTCTCTCAAGATATGTGTTTCGCCATCTCAGCAACTTCTCTGCTTTCTACCTGAAAAATCTCGGCAACTCGAATAACAAAACTTGAATGAGTCGGGACTCAACTGTAACTAGAAATGTGTGTCTGGCTAGCAATCGATTGGGGATAAAGATAGAAAACCAGGCCAGAAGAAAATAGGTTGCAGAGAGATAACATCAAATATAAGGTTTTTGGAATTTCGAATAGTTGTAAGGTACGTTGTTATATAATTTACATTAAATTAATATCAGTGATTACAGCAAGTTTATGAGAACAATAAAATGTTAATACCGCTTTAAATTAAATGTGTATCTTAATAAAATAAACTCACAAAACTTTTGCAAATAATAGGAGAGAATTCACACTGACTCTGTCAATTGAAAATTGTGAAATTGAATTTGAAGAAATCTGCTGCTGAAGTTCTCAAAACACTTTTAAAAATGGTTCTGTTGCTCCGTCATATCCCAACTGTTGGTTTTAGTTTCAATTTGCGCAGGAAATTATCGACTAAAAACAGTCGAAACAGACGATAGTCGCAAAATAGTCGAAACAGTCGATAGTCAAAAAACTAGCGACTGAAAATAGTAATTACATATGCACGGTTCGAATGTTTTGTCCAATTCGTGATACCAGATGAACATGTACGAATCTTTTTCTGTATAGATTGTGAAAAAGGAAAGAACGGGGATAACTGCTTGGAGCAGTTAATTTTAAATATACTTATATTTTCCAACGGTAGTATAAGCGAGACGCAGATGTACATATTCTTTCACGTACTAATTTTAAAAAAGGAAAGGAAAAAATAATTACTGAATACTAGTAACATGCAATTCATAATTTTATTTTAAATAAAATGAATAACTTCTATATTTGAATGATCTGTGGATCTGTAAAAAGGAATGTAAGGTATTACCCACAAATGTTGTATCGTATTTTAATATGCTAATTGCTATTTTCAAATAATATACTATAATAAATATATTAAACACAATAGAACGTAAATAAAACCTAATAACTAAAGATGTACAATAACCATAAATACTAAATAAAAATTAAACATACACCTAATCATAGAAAAAAAAATTTCCTAACATAATTAAAAATGATCGCACAATAAATACTAGAGCTTCTTTTAAATAAAGTAAATGTTTTATTTATTATTGAACGGAAATATTCTTTAACAAAAATCGAGAGAGTAATCCTAATATTACCTATTATTGCCACAAAAACAGTCAAAAGTATTTTATTATTTAACATTCACAACTTTAATTTTTTTGTCCTATTACATTAACAATCTTGATAAATATCGTTCCAAAATGCTGCTATATAAAAATACAATATATTAATATTTACAAGCAAACTACCAAAAAAATCATAAAACTATTACATATAAATCTATCCGTCCGTCCACATCAACACCGAAGCGACATAATCATGGCCATAAAGTCTTACTGGGAATATCGTGGGACCACCAAGGACCAAACATATATAGTGTCAAAATTATTTGAAAAAAATTATGAAAACATAACTCCCTTCAATGGTGATACATTGATTATAGCGACCCTCTATCTTTTCGATACCATTTTTGTAGTACAATTTGTCCTTTGCTTCAAAATAGGCCTCAGTTTCGGCGATCACCTCTTCATTCGACAACATTTCTTGACAGCGAGCATTCTTTTGATATCTGTCAAGTACGTTCTGTTTTATTCAAACTATATATAACAATAACTATTTACTTCAGATTTTTCATTCAAATCATTTACACTTTTCTATACCGGTAAAAATTATTTGAAAACACTCAAATAGGAAATCCTAACCCAACCATCGTATTTTCTAGATATTGGTAACAGGACTTGCCCCTTTTCCTACATATTAAATAATATGTTTTTGCAACTTTTCCTTAATAAACCATTTAAAATATATGTACACTATTAGTAATGCCCTATTACTATTAGCTAGTACTATTAAATTTGCTTTCTTCTTGTCGATCGCTTATTATAACCGTCACAGAACAAATTGTATATGAATGAATGTCTCGGAGATTCCGATCGATTATGTTATTGATCTTACTATTTAATGTGTACTTTGAAACATAATCTTAGCCACTAACATTGAATAGCGAGTGAGCAACTTAGTCAACATCCTAAAAATATAAGATCTCATTAACCTTGGTTATCTATTATCTTGGTTATATAGCCGATATATAGCTATATCTAAGGTCCAAATTGTCATTAATAATATTGAAATAAAATCAAATGTAAAGAATATTTTCAATATGTCAGTTTAAATAACTGGAACAGCTGTGATCATACAGGAAAGAAAATGGACACTATATGATATGATATAAATAAATTAAAACAATAACATACACAACAGCAGCTAAAAAGTAACTTTTAAATGAAGTGTTATCCAACGATAAAGAAAGACTTTCAGATTTTAACCAAATAGGTAAATTCTAATAATCCTATGCGAAAAAGTACAGCAATATCGTTACCGAAACGACTCATATCATGAAATAGGTGTCAAGTACTTTCTGCTTTATTTAAACAATATATAACAATCACTATTTACCTCAGATTTTACATTGAAGTCTTTTACACTTTTCCATACCAGTCGAAATTATTTGAAAACACTCAAATAGGAAATTCCAACCCAACCGCCGTATTCTCTAGACATTGGTAAGAGGATTTGTGCCTTTTCCTATATATTAAATAATATGTTTTTTCAATATCAATTTTCAATATTTCCTTAATAGACCATTTAAAATATATGTACACTATTAGTAATGAGTATTAAAATATTAATATCACTATGTTACGAAACTGACATAAAGCGTTAAGAATTTATTTTCTTCTAAGAATATTATTTTCTGCGGCGCTTAACAAAGAAAAATCGAAGTTAATACAGCTCGAGTCTAAACTTTAATTTCCATTGATCAATGTCAGCTTTTCATGCACTTTTATATCTTTGTACCTTATCCAAACTTTTTCCGAATATATCAAGTAAAATAATACTGTGACAGCCAATTAAGACAACCTCTTAAATATGAATACATCTATCAAAATAAATTTGAAATAACTTATATAACATACAATAATAATATTTATATTTTTACGTATTATTTAGAACAAAATCTATTACGTGCTTTTGTTGTTTGATTTTAAAAATATGCTCAGACCCATAAAACGCTTTAAAATGTATAGTGACGTTGTTCTGTTATATCCCTATTGTCAATTTTGATCATAAGGCACAAAGTCACATTTTAATATCAGTAACAAATAACGGCTTGGAGTACCAAACAATTTCAAAAACAATGAACTGCAAGAACGAACAAACTCTCAAAGTACTTTTAGAGAGCCGAGCAGTTGCTGAATCAACGATTTTAAAATGTTACACATTATACGAAAGGTCCAAAATGAGGTAAACAATTCTAAACGTGTTAGCTCGATAATTTTAAGAATTTACAGGATTTGCCGATCAGGAACCTCCCACCCTTAACATCAAAATTTGCGGAATGAAACGTACGAACCACCTAAACAAACCAAACAGTTTGGCACTGGCATTCACTTAAACACTCATCACTAGAAATACCTCATCATTGTCGATAAACCTGCTCTACATATGAGTCGAATCGAAAGTATAAAATCAACATATGATGAAAATTACCTTCTGTAATCTCCACTATCAAAGGGCAATAATTTTAATGTATACAAAATTCCATGCTGTTACCTTTCAAACGCGCCATAGTATAGCTTCATTGGATTAGTACTACAAAAATTACTTTTCGTCAATCTTATAATTTAATATAATGTATATTATCATTTTAACTTTAGTTTCGAAATATTTAGACATGTCCTGAGGAGCCGTTTTTAATTTTAATTACAAAGTTTCGAGAAAATTGGATTGCTTCAACTTTTAAACTTGAGTGAATTATTTTCTCATTAATTCTCAATTATTTTTGTATTTATTCTGTGTTAATATTATTCTTGAAAGATATTAATTTAGAGTTAGATTAAAATAAATTAAGTAGCAATTAAAATCTGAAACGTTCTAATTAATACAACTAATATTCAAAAAGGGACAGTTTTTAAAGCAATTGTTTTCTTCTCTTTTGATAACTAAGCGATGCATAATTTTGAATGTTTAACAATTTAGAACATTTACATAACATACATAATTAATACATATATATATATATATATATATATATATATATATATATATATTTATATAAACATACATAATTAATACATATATATATATATATATATATATATATATATATATATATATATATATATATATATATATATATATGTCAATTTAAAAGTCCCCGGCCTACCATAGTAAAACAGTTTTTTTTTTGGCAAAATTAGTTTTTCTTATTTCCCTTCAAGGGTGATACACTGATTATAGCGACCCTCCAACTTTTCGACACCATTTTTGTAGTGCGATATGTCCTTTGCTTCAAAATAGGCCTTCATCTCTTCATTCGACGACATTTCTTGACAGCAAGCATTCTTTTGAGATCTGAGAACAGCAAATAGTCGCTGGGGGCTAGATCTGGAGATTTCTGCCATCGTTTTCACTGACTTGTGACACGGTGCATTGTCTTGATGAAGCAGCACTTTCTTTTTCTTCAAATACGGCCGTTTTTCGGCGATTTCATCCTTCAAGTCCAATAACGTTATGTAATAGTCGCCGTTGATGATCCTTCCTTTTTCAAAGTACTCAATGAAAATTATTCCATGCGCATACCAAAATACCGATGCCATAACCTTGCCAGCCGACTGTTGCGTTTTCCCGCGCTTTGGAGCGGGTTCATAGTATGTTACTTCACTCAATATACTATAATTCACAAACTAATGATCCGACAGCTGTCAAATTTATACACCCATTTTTTAATGGTTAGGGCTAACTAAAGAACATGGACAAAATAAAATGTAACAGTGATTTATACACAATATTTATTTATTAATAAGGTGTTAACCCACCATTATATTTTAAACTATTTACAATCCTTCTCGCAGTCTATTCGTAATCTGTCTACAGGAAAATTGTCCCATCCTACACCTCCGAAATGATAATATAACTATATATGATAATATATTTCAATGATGTTGAAAGTGGTATTCTATTCGTCACTTTCTGCTCTAAAATTCTCCATAACGGCTTAATTATGTTGAGATCCGGCGATTGTACTGGTCAGTGAAGATATTTGATGGTATTCTGATGCTCATCAAACCACGATGGATGCTTTTCGACTGCGTGTATGGGTGCATTATCATCTTGAAATATGGCAGTGTTTAGTAGCAATATGCTAGTCATAGTCCAAATTTCATCATTGAGAATGTCGAGATATTCATTTGCAGTAATCCGGTCAGTGACATGCTGCCTTCACCATGCTTGATTTTATTTCCCTTACATCAAGCCGGCAGTTTGTACAAAATAATGTAAATGATGATTCGTCGAACCATACCGCTTTCTTCCGGTCAACAAGTGTCCACGTTTTATTATCTGTAAGGGTTTTGCAGTCGCAGCTGATATATAAATTAAAAGCTACCGCGGTACTGTCTCTATCAAAACTGTGTTACTCAAATGATAGTCAGACGTAGATATACGAACCCTTTCCTGTATAAATTGTGAGAGAGCAAATGACGGAGACAATTGCTTCGAGCAGTTAATTGTGTATGCGCTTATATTTTCCAACGGTAATATAAGCGAGACGGCGATGTATACATTCCTTCACATACAAACTTAAAAAATAAAAAGTAAAAATAATTACTGATTGATATTAACATGCAATTAATAACTTCATTTTAGTCGAAGTAGAATTATTTTAAATATGAATATTTTGTGGATCCGTAAAAAGGAATGGAATTTTTCTATGGAATGGAATAATACCCCACAAATATTTTATCCTATTTTAATATACAATAATAAATATAGACAATACAACAGAACTTAAACAAAACCTTAAAAGATGTATAATGACCATAAATACTAAATAAAAATTAAGCATATACCTAATCATAGAACAAAAACTAATCCATGACATAAATAAAAATGATCGCATAATAACTACTAGAGCTTTTTTAAATAAAGTAAATGCTTTATTTATTATTGAAGGGAAATATTTTTTAACAAAAATCGAGAGAGTAATAGAAATGTTACGTATTATTGCCATAAAAACAATTAGAACTATTTTACCATTTATCATTCACAATTTTAATCTTTTTACCCTATTACATTAACAATCTTGAAAAATACCATTCCAACATGCTGCTGTATTAATATACAATATATTGCTATTTACAAGCAAACTGCCGAAAAAATTATAAAACTATATATATTACATATAAATATATGTAAGCATAAATTGGGTACATTTTTGTCGAGGTCGCGGCTAGGACGACAGAGCTAGAACGTTAAAAATCAGTCGAATTAAACTAGTAGAACCAAAAATAGAACCAACTAAAAATACACGACTGAAACAGTAGATAGTAAAGAGTAAAATCAGTCGGCCCGAAAATAGCGACTGAAACAGTCGATAGTAAAAAGTAGTCAATTAATAAACAGTCGATAGTCGTTTTCAGTCGATAGTTCCCAACGCTATTAACTACTATGAAGCTAATATCGGTTAATAATATTATAAAATATACATTTTATAATAAATAATATTTTTTATATGCTTAAAATGGTCTATTACATTTCAATAACCTCCACAATTGTAATGAATCAGAAAGAAGGAAAATGAACACTGTATGTCCTGATATAAATAATTCCAAAACGAAAAAAAAGTTCAAAGACAAAAAGAACTAACTTTTCAGTTATATTTTAATCACTGATGACAATGCCACAAAAAATGTATCAACATCGTTACTCATATTATCGAACAGTATTTTCACCACGGAACAGTATTTCCATATGTTCCCATAAAAAAAAGGGACATTGTGGTTTAAATACTTTTTTAACAATAACAAAATATCCCTTCAAATTAATTATCATACCTCGTATCATTTTAAAATTACCATATATGAAATATTAAATTATCTTATTTAACATTGAGATTAATTATTTACCATATCGGTAAATATAAAAACAAAATGAATAAATACAGTACTGGCGGCTTGATATTTTATTTTCAAATGTTCGGATATATGAATCCAATATATTTTTATAGCAATCCGATATTGAAATGCTATTGACCCTAACCCAATTTGGACTGCCCAAATAAATTCCTTTATTTACGGCATAAAAGTGGATCAACAAACAAGAGATTGTACAGAAAACATGAAGAATTAAATATATTTATTTAGTTCTATAAAAAATACATATTTTATTTTTTGGTAGTATTACCTTTAGTGATTCAACAATCTGCCCAGTGGGCAGTAAGTTAGCAGTATCTAATGATAACTAATATATATATTATATATATATATATAAATTATCTTATTTCAAAGTCTATGGATATCCATTAATCAGATGAGATGTCGTTAAATGTTTTAGTTTACGCACTTTACTATCACGTCACACATTTAGCTGATTAGTCGTCACAATAGAGTGCACTAACATAATTTCAAAATACTTAACACGAACACTGAATTACGCTCCTTATGGGTTCTAAAAGGGTATTGCGCTGCATCACTTTATTAGAGACATAGTATGGAGCATCAGCAATGGCACGCAATATTTTTTTGGGACTTTCTAATGATGACTTGCTAGCAGTACCTCATAGTTGGATTCCATATGGCCAAATAAGGTGAAGTATTGGTTTCTATAGCAAACACTGTTACCTAATAAAAAATTGGGTTTGCGAGCCCAAGGCTGCATGGTGTGCAATGCCCATTGGTGCATGATCCAAATTGGGCAACGATCTAAAAACATGTCAAGGTATCTAGCAACCTCTGCCTGAAGTAGTCGACCATTATTAATATTCATCGCTAAACATGTTCTTCTACGCAGGATAAAAATTAGATAGGTAGATTTTACTTTATTTCTCTGATTTGCTACGTTTTAAACCACAGTTGTATTTTATTTAGATATGTTTGGAAGTTCATTGATGCTGTTATTGGATCTTCGGATGATGCTAAGAATGCTGTATCGTCTGCATATCTTGCTACAGTTGTAGTTTTTGTGTTCGGAGAGTCAATTATGATTATATAAGAGAAACAATATCGGAGCCAGTACACTGCCTCGTGGAACTCCTGAATATATTGTATCTAACTTAGTGTATTCATCGTCTTGTTTTATGTTTAACTGTCTATATGTGAGTTAATATTTCATTTAATCAAAAGTGAAGATGAGGAAGAAGTTTCATTAATTTAACCTGGAAATGCATCCGAATGTGCCTATGCACTTATTCTATAGTTCTGTGCTTATTATCAAACCCAAAATAATGTTCTGAAACAATATTTATTTTTTCTATTATGTTAATATGCTTCTTTATATCCTAACTTTGGACATTGTCAGTAAGAGGCCTATTGGGTGATAGGAGGTGACTCGGACTGATTCCTCGGTTTGAGAATCATGAGAATTTAAACTACTTTCCAAATGTTAAGAAAATAATTAATTTATACAATTGTGTTGAATATGAATGTTATTAGTTTTACACCCTTCCCTGATAATTCTTATAAATTCTTCTCGGTTATTGAATTCTGTGCAGGGTCTTCTTTTACAATTAATCTCTCTCATTGTTACTTCTTTTAGTTCTATAATAATAATTTTCTCATAGTTTAGGTCTATTGAAAATAAGGATTTAAGAAATTGATTATTTTATTTTGTTCAACTTTGGAGAGATCAGACGGGAAAGACTTTAATACATTATTAGAAGGATCTCTGGGCCATTTTAGGTTTTCTTATTGCTTTCCAAAATGAATAATCTGTAGTTTCACTTAGTGTCTTTTCTAAGTCTTCTTAAATTCCTTGGTTTTATTTATTTTGTAAAACTCTTTTTTTTTAATAAATTATCTTTTGTTTATTCAGTTCTTAATTGTTGCCAATTCATGTTACTTTTTTCTGATAGTTTTTACTGAATTACATATGACATGTGATATAACAGATCAATTGAAAAGTCCCCGGCCTACCATAGCAAAACACATTTTTTACTGATAATTTATTTTATTTATGATTATAGCGACCCTCCAACTTTTCGATACCATGTTTGTAGTACGATTTGTCAATTGCTTCAAAATAGACCAAACCTCTTTTGTGCGTCCACTGCGTTCACCGCCTTCGGTACTCATTTCACCACGTCTAAACTTAGCATTCACATCCATTATAGTTTTTAATGTAGATTTTCCTGGGAGAGTGTCCGGAAACTCGGAATCAAGCCAAATTTTTGCTTCAACTGTATTTTTTCCCTTCAAAAAGCAATATGTTATCAACACACGAAATTCATTTTTATTCGTTTAATTTAACATATAATTCACAAACTAATGATCCGACAGCTGTCAAATTTATACATGCATCTTTTGATGGTTAGGACTAACTAAAAATCATATGGATTTAATTATAATTGCGCCATCTATGTGTCAGGCCGGCGACTTTTCAATTTATCACATATATAAATATCACGTGTTAACACGCCACTCTAATATTTTAGCTACAAATCAACAAACGAATGACACAATGGCCGATATCGGTACTTCGTAAAAAAAAAGACATTCTAATAGAGCACATGCCCTCTGGCCATACGATAGACTAAGTGTTGAAAATCAGAAGGTTACCTTAAATAAAGATATGTTTCAATTTAACATTTTTACTTTCGGAGTTTTGAAGATGTTTATTTGATGATGAAGATGTTATCTAAGTTATTGTAATTTGCATATTCGAATTTGTTCTTCTAATGCCACATATATACTCTCAGAGTCATACAGAAAGGTTGACAACCAATCAGAAGTTAGTCAAGTTATAGTCCAATAAGTCTAATACTACCGTATCGTGGTACCTTGAATATCTCTAAATTGACATTTCAGTGAGGGATAAAACACTATTATAAGAACATTATGATTAATTTTTTCCTTAATCATACTAGATTGTCTCTCCAATTATAGTTGTTCGAACAGTAATAAGTGTTAAACTACCAACTGGTGGGTGAAAATTATCTCAAAATATATCCAGTCATACTTATCCAATTTTGCTGACGTAACTGGGGTGATTATTAAAAACCTTTACACTTTTGCCTACAGATAAAATTATGTGATAAAATATCCATGCCCAGAGCGGGAGCAGCTTAACCCCCGACCCGCATTACAAATAGTGCCCATGACTTATAATTAAGCATATTTCAAACTTATCTAACAATAAACACAAAAATGTTATTTTTAATTTTTTAAAATCATATCAGACCTCTAAAAATAAACTCAATATTTTTATTTTGAAACCCACGGAACAATATTATACAAATCCCTTAGGCTTATAGCCGTACGGTTAGGCGATTGTTTAACGGTGTGTTTTTTAAAAATCCAATTTTAAATATTTGCATATTTTTCTCTCTGGTGGCATAAATAATGACTTCTGTGGCTTGAGGATGTACGGTAGCTCGTTTTATAAGTTCGTTATTTTAATATTTTATGCAACAATAAAAAATGATAAATAATATTTTATTTAATAATGTTTTGTATAACACAGAAATTACAAAAAAATCTTGAAAATATATTTTAAATATGTTTTTCTTTACTTCTTGCTATATATCTATTTTTAATAATGTTATGCTTCAGTATTTAGATTTATATAGTATAAGTATTTATTCAGAAAAAAATGTTATTGCTTTATTTTATACATATTAATATTAAATTTTAAAATGTTTATTTCCCATTAAATAAACTGTATAATAGGGTGCAATAGGTGTAATAATTACATTTCACAAGTGACTAACAATAACATTAGGTGAAAAACATCGGTAATGACGGTATACACAAAATATAGATAAACAGCATCAGCGATGAAGAAAACTGAGCGAAAACCAAAACTGGCTCACAGAGACCGATGATCATTAAAACAAATTGTGGCCAGCCAAAATATTATTAAATTATTGTGGTGAAAACTAAAATTCAATATTCACTTAAGTAATACTGTTTCGACAAAAACAGTAGCGCAGGAACTGTACAAACCTAACGTTCATGGATTTCAAAATTTTTATGATGCAAGCCAACAATAAGTTGCGTAAGAAGCGCTACAACGATCATGAAACCTGGACACTTGATGATTGGAAGAATATAAAATGCTCCAATTATTCTTCGTTTACATAATTTTCTACAAACGGTCTATATAAACCTATATAGAGAAAATCCAAAAATCCTACGATCCGGACTGCCTTTTTCCTAGATTCAAGCATGGAGGAGGTTCAGTTATGATTTGGGCGGAAATATTGTGGTATTCAATAGATCATTTCGTTTGCATTACTGGCCGGACTACTGGAAACGATTTTTTTTGTTCTGGGTTAAAACCAGACTATGTAATGCATGACATATACATATTCGCGGAGACTTTTTTTTTGGCCTGGAACCGGGTAGGGGATCCTATTACGGATACCTGGTCGGGAAGACCCGCAGGAATAAGCGAGTTGGACTGGTTATGTGGAGACTGCCTCTGGGCTACCCACTAAACCCCACCCTACCAGCTGATCCAATGACCCTAACTGATACTTCTTACTGTTAGTAAGGTGGGTGCCCGTAACCGATAACACCGTTAAGAGGCACAAGGGCCAGGCAACGACGTGGCGCCGCTATCACATCACGCAGCTTGCGGTACATGAGTTAATCGCTCGCCGGAAAAGGTCGAAACAATTTGGAGTTAGAGCACGACGGGGTAGCGTCGGCTGTGATAGAATAAGGCCACAAAGAGCCGATTGAGTTATTGGCCTAAAATATCGGCCATCTCGGTAATACATCTATTGTCCGAGAGACGAAGAGTGGATAAATATCTCGAGTAGAGCTCGGATATAAAATCGTGAATTTGGGGGACGTCTGTTTCTCTATGAATTTGATTGTTCCTGACGAACCAGGGGGCATTGATTATTCTCCTGAGAATTTGGTTTTGAAAGACTTGAAGACGTTCCACCTGGCTAGGTGAGACGTATTTTAGATAGACACTGGAGCCGTATAGAACGACTGATCGAACCAGCATCTTGTACAGGAGAGATTTTATAGATAGACAGAGTAAGCCTGCTGGCCCGGTTGATAAGCGGGAACAGCAAATTAACAATACCTTGACCTTTATGGAGGGAATTTTGAATGTGGGAATTCCACCTAAATTTGCGATCGAAGACAAGACCGAAATAGGTGGCTTCTTCTGACCATGGGTTTTCGGCGTTCTCTATTTTAAGACGCGAAATGCTCGGTGCAAAACGCTTCCTGTGGAAGAAGATGGCCTGGGTTTTCTGTGGGTTGACGTGCAACCTCCAGAAATGTAACCACTGGACCGTCTCATCGAGTTGTTTTTGGAGTCTGCTTCGGATGTGCGGTGCTACTGTTGAAGAAGCAAAGTAAGCAGTGTCGTCTGCATAAAAAGCAACCTCAACTTGTGGTCTCCTAGGGATATCTGAAAGAAAAATATTAAATAGAGCGTGTGCTAGGGGGGAGCCTTGTGGAACTCCTGCATCGATGGTTTGCGGCTAGAGAGAATATCTTTAATCTTCACCTGGAACGATCGTCCTGACAGAAATGATTTGATAAGAGCTGTTAGGTCATCAGGTAGACCTAATCGGATGCATTTCGCCACTAAGCCTTCGTGCCAAACCTTGTCAAAGAACAAGGTCCAAGGTTAGGTCCAAGAAGACCACTCCAAGTCTTTTGGTCGCGGAGACTTACCCTGGGGTGACAAGTTGGATGTGATTATGTGGGACTGCCTCTCGACTTACCAATACACTAAACCGAAACCGCCTCAGAGTTGACTCCTGTGGATCGCTACTGCTCCTGCATTAAATTTGGTGATATGGTACCCGCTAATCGGGCAGCTGTTATTGGGCACAAGGACCCAGCGAAAAAAACAGGTAGTGAATTGATTCGCGAACTTGAGTTAACACACTACTGAATACTGTCATATTGGCGCAAAAGTTATGACTGTAACGACGGATGAGGTTCGCATGAGGTCGGTACCATTTCCGAGTAATCGTGTCTAAATATTAAAAAACACCCTTGACCTATCCTTTGAGTTTCCTACGACAGTACCGTTTCCAATCGAATGACCCACTAGGCCCGAATAACAAGCCTCCAAAAAACATAAGATGGCCTTACAAATTTCATAATAAAACAATACTTACAATATCATTAACATTGCTTTCAGAACTAATATATCAATAATTAAAACCAGAGACAGTTTAAATAAAAAAAGGACAGACGAAAATCCGTTTTTTTTTCATTAAATTCTCTTTATCTTGACAGGTCTCCGTGAGTTCGAAATAAGAAATTTAATATCGCTCAGAACTGTAAGATTAATGGAAGTAACTTTTTTGAACAGTATGCAAGAATATTACTGCAGCGTTTAAAGTGCTTTCTAAAGAGTATTTTAATTAGCAGGCTATTTTTCTTCTACCACTGTTAAGAAGAACATCAATTTGAAAGGAGCAAATATTTTAATTAATTGATTAATAATCTTATAAAGGAACTGATATGTACTTATAAAGTTAATTCTAAAGTACAATATGCCTTTCAACCAGTTGTTGAATATGCCGGAGGACGCATTGCTCATTATAGTTGGAACTGGGAGAAATATCTTACATCATAAAAAAAGAAAGATATGTTACAATAGATATTTTTAGTACAATTTTAGTTTACGAATTAAAATATTACCATTATTTTGTTGTACTCGCATAAATACGAGGCGAGTGAATAAATTCAGTATGGGTTTCCTAAATTAAAATTAAATTAAACTACTTAGCTAAGGTTTAGGAGAAACATTGATTTACTACACAGATTGGTGTAGTTTGGTTCGCTCAATATTCTTAACGTTGGTTATAAACTCTGTTGCTTCTACGTTAATCTATTTGTCAAGTTGGGAGTATCTTCCGTTTAACCAGTAAATTTCCTCGATTTGTCGTCCTATCTTTTCTGCTTTTTGTCTAACGTGATGTTTCTAATTTAAATGCTGCTTGAATCTGCTTGAGAAATTGGGCTGTATTTTCAGTTCTCTAGTATCTTTGCAAACTTGTTAACTGCTATTGGCAGACAAATGGTTTTAGCCATAATGCTTTATCGGCAACTGTTTCTTTTGTTTTTTTGGATGTCAGCAATGTAATGCCGAACAAGACAGCGACCAGAAAATGGACTGTAAATGGAAATTATTGATTTTTATTTTATGTCTTTAGTCAGTATTTGATACAAACTTCGTTATGAAAATAAACCGACAGAATTTGCTTCCAGCATAACAAACGGAATCCTTATAGCTTACTGATCAGATTTTAGAAATGTTCACGTCCATAAGTAACTAACGAGAGGTAAAAAACACTTGAAAAATTAATGATATATTTCATTTCCTCGCAAGATTACACAAAAGCAAATGCTTTGGTTTTCTGCTTTATTAATTAGTTGAACAGTTGTACTTCCTTCATTAGAATACCATGGATATTTGTAATTGTATTCTTTTTTTATCTCAGCATACTTTTATTCCATTTGAATTTAATGTGAAATACATTCAAATAGTAACTTTATTCGTATACAACAATATGCTGTTCACCGATTAATGTTTATATGTTCTATCGTTAATACAAAAACATGGAAGATATAGTTAAGAAAGATATATTATCCTTATATTAGAAAATACCAAATTTTTCATGGTATAAACAGAAATTAAACATCCCTTCGGGTCTTTTTTTCACGTCAATCACCTAATTAAAATCATGGGGGAACGTAGGTAGCCTTAAGTAATTAAAAAAACTCATTAGAGCGAAACATTTTTCATTTTAGAGATAATTAGATTTATAAAACATACCAGTACGTAGTTGGTATTTTAAAATTAACGCTTGTAAATATAGAGAAATATTTTCCTGACAAAAATTTCATCAGCTATAATAAGCAAAATATAATCTAGGAATAAATTATATTATGTTTCTTAAATTTATGGAAAATAGTTTCACAGTGAAAAGTGAATTAAACAATAATTTACTATTATTTCAAAAAAAATATAACCTACCATTTTTCAATGATATTGGCACTAAAAGAATATTATAAATATTCTAAAAACATATCGAATTATTATATACATTAGCGATTATTGTAAAAGTGCAGCTTGAACATATAATCAGTATCATATATAAACTGCTGTCAATAAATATTACTACAGATATTATGAAAGTTTAAACATTCATTAATAAATATATTTAGTCCCTTCCTTAAGATACTATGATCGCCATTGTCCTCTATGAAAGCTATTGTCCATTATAGAAAGAAAATATTTAAATGATGTCTGTTAAAATTACTGTGATGTTAACATGACAAATAGACTTTAAAAACTTTCCGAGAGCATAATAAAATAATCTTGAAAAATTGTTAAGTAGAACATGTATTATTTATCTCTGTAATACAAAATGACACTAATCTTGCTTGTCCGCAGAGATAGTCATAGGGAAAGCTAACAAGTAATAGTCAGTTAAAATACCTGCCAAATAATACATATTTATGACTTCATGCATATAAAAGATCCAAAAGAATACAAATAAGAACTTTCCAGGAAGAATACAAGAGAATGTGAATACTGACAAAATAGATTGATTTCTAAAAATTGATTTTTTAACTAAAGCCAATTTGAAAACAATATTTTTAAGATCCAATTTCAAATTGTCCAATTAACACACTGAATAGCTTTAGGCCTAGAAATATTTATGTATTTTAGTCACATTTATTTTCAAATTTTGGTATTGACCCATTAGAACATATTTTAGATCTATACTCTCGACAATATTTTACGGCCATCGCTTATTTGTTGATAAAATATTAGATAAAAAGTAGGTTAACTTTCAGCAAATAAAACACTATGATTATATATAAACAAATTATCTATATAAAAATTGTTTCATTTCGGGTAAAATCAGTTAGCTATACACATGCTTAATCAAAGTCACTTGGAATTTTTAACATGATCTACTTATATTTGAAATAGTGCCGGATATTTCTTAGAGAGTAAATGGTGTCTCATTTCTTTGCTCCCTATACATGCGGGTGTAAAACACTATTTAGATCGAAGGCGCATTATAACAAACTAACAGATCAATTGAAAAGTCCCCTGCCTACCATAATAAAACACATTTTTTGGCAAAATTAGTTTTTTTTAATCAGCATAATTCCCTTCAAGGGTGATACACTGATTATAGCGACCCTCCAACTTTTCGATACCATTTTTTTTGTAGTACGATTTGTCCTTTGCTTCAAAATAAGCCTCACTTTCGGCGATCACCTCTTTATTCGACGAAAATTTCTTCCCAGTGAGCATTCTTTTGAGAACTGGGAACAGGAAATAGTCGCTGGAGGCCAAATCTGGAGAACACGGTGGATGAGTGAATACAGCACTTTCTTTTTCTTCAAATGCGGCCGTTTTTCGATGATTTTGTCCTTCAAACGGTTCAATAACGCTATGTAATAGTCGGTGTTGATGGTCCTTCCTTTCTCAAGGTAGTTAATGAAAATTATTCCATGCGCATCACAAAATACAGACGTCATAAACTTGCCAGTCGGCTGTTGCCTTCCAGCAGGACAGTCCACTCGGATGACTGTCGATTGGACTTCGAAGTGAAATGATGGAGCCATGTTTCATCCATTGTTACCGCAAAATCAACGCAAAAACTCGGATTTTTTACCCTTGTTCATTTGCAAACACTGCTCTGAATTATCAACTCGTCGTTGTATTTGGTCAAAAGTGAGCTCGCGTGGCACCCATTTTGCACAACGCTTTCTCATACCAAAATATTCGTGAATGATATGATGTACACGTTCAGTTGATATCTTTAGAGTGTCTGCTTTTTTATTCAATTTCAACTTACGGTCATTCAAAATCATTTTGTGGATTTTCTTTAATGTATTCATCAGTAACAACGTCTTTTTGGGAGTCCACTGCGTTCACTCTCTTCGGCGCTCATTTCACCACATCTGAACTTAGCATACCATTGATGGTTGATTTTCCTGGGGCAGTGTACAAAAACTCGGCATCAAGCCAAGTTTTTGCTTCAACTGTATCTTTTCCCTTCAAAAATCAATATTTTATCAACACGCGAAATTCCTTTTTATCCATTTTTTTCACGATAACAAAAGTTGCATCACTCAAAATGCTATAATTCACAAAATAATGATCCGACAGCTGTCAAATTTATTCACGCATTTTTTGAGGGTTAGGTCTAACTAAAAAACATATGGATTTAGTTCTGGTAACGCCATCTATGTGTCAGACGGGGGACTTTTCTGTTGACCTGTTAATATTGATTATAATTTCGATTGATAATAATTACAAAATGTAAAAGAAATGCTAAACGTAATATGTCCAAAGTTAGCCATCAAGTTATATATTTAATTACTATATGAACCAGAGTTTTTATAAGAAAAAATATTCTTTCTATAAATCTGAAAAACTGTCAAGACAGTCAAGGCGACGAGAGATAATGTTTCTAACTGTGAAGTCCCTAAAGAAAAAATATTTCAACAAAGAACAGTTTTACCTCTATCACACTACTAAGTAGACGTAGCAAGACCAGAGCAAAACAACAAAGAACCGTGAGGTGATCACTTTAAGCAGTTAATCCAGTCCAGAAAAACTCGATTAATAAATAGAAAGATAGACCAATTTTAATTGACAATTAGAAGAGTTAAAAATAATAAAATATATTTCTAGTTGAAGTTAGAAATGTTATTATATTTTTAAAACAATTCCTATAATTTAGTTTTATTTTAGAAATGTTCCATTTTCTTGAGCAATTGAAAATAGAAATATGGCTAGACCATTTGAAAATACATTCCTTGAACATATTGAACCGAACGTCGTGTAATAATCCGGAAGAATTTTATGTGGCTCACCATTAATCTTCCTTTTTTGTCCGCACAACGTCTAAGGAAAAAATGGTTTAGATTTACTGCCTATTTCTAAGGAATTCGATTTTGCTTTCGGTCAAAGAACAATATAGCAATATAAATATCATATTATAGGTACAAAAAATATCTGAAAGTTATATTGGCTTTATTGAAGCCTAGGTGAAATTTAAGTTAGGATAAGAATCCTACTTTTATCAAATATATATTTTACATATTGAATTTTATGCATTTTGAAATATATACTTCGATTTAATTTCCGAAAAAAAAATACTATATATAAATATTATTTGCAGAAAAGATTATAAAATCCGACAAGGATAACAACATTTCAATCTGCTAATCAGCCGGCTTGGTTCGAGTCCTGCTGGATATGTGTATACTTTATGTTTTTCATTGTAATTAAACATATATTTTAAGGGGCAACAGTGCAAAATCGAACAAGGAATAACCATCTCCATTACATTACAAGTAATTAGGCTGGGTAGGATCGTACATCTTCTGGAATGGTTTCTATGTTGGTCACTGGCCAGTTGGTAGGCTTAATGTTGAGAACCGTGGTTGGAAGCCCACGTTAAAGAATAGATCAAGTCGATATAAAACCTCGTTGATAAAAAGGAGACTTCAAAATTTAAAAATACTCTAGTAACCAGGTTGAGTCGCCCGTCGACAAAAAATACTCTAAAAGATACATAATTTAAAAAGTGATTATATTTTAATCTACATTTAAAATATATTTCTTTAACATATTATATTTACATATTTTAAATTCATAACAAAATTAAATAATGAATCTAATGAATTCTAGTCGAAACGTGATATACAAGATTGCTCTATTTGTTGTTTTCTTTGTGATAACGCAGTTGAAATTACATAGATAGTGATATTATATTATTACTTATCTATAGTTTTAAAATTCTCTTCCTTTCTTTATTGTTTAATCATATGTTCACCATTTAATTTCTTTATTTATAGTTTAAATCATAATTTCAGCTATTTTATTCAGCATTTTTAATTTATTTCTGTAAGTTATTTAATTAATTTCACAACAAACACTTTTAAACCAAATACATATTTGCGGATTAATTTGTACAAAGAGTAGAGAAAATATAATTTTAAACAACAATAAGGCCTACAATTACTTTGCCTAGTTTAAGAAAATACAACTTCCGATTATTTGTGGAAAAACTCAGTAAATCAATAGCTGCAATAATTAGCAGTAGCCCATTTTCTAAACCCAATTTTGCAGCACATTATCGATTATTTGTAACCCTATTAGTGAAAAGATTTCAAATGTGTGCTTTTGGGTTATTAGAATGATAACACTGAGTTTAAAAGAGTATCATTTAAATTAATTTAACGGTGTTTTGAAACTGCAGTTTTGTTTCACGCGCTGTATATTTTAAGCGTATAATGATTTGATTCTTACAGCGAAGTTAATGTTAAGTATTTTGGCTTATATTTATCTCTTAGTATGTATTAATCCTTGGATTGTACAAACTGAAAATGATATATGAACCGGAATTTTAACTTTTTTATTTATTTTAGTACCTAATAGGTGAGGCCATTGTTCCAATGTTTATATTGAAATGATATTGCTTGTCCAGAACCTCCATGATGATTAGAATGACAGAACTAAAATAAAATGTTCGCCCTTTGAATACTGCTGTAAATGAGCTACGTGAACATGTGAATTGGCAACATATGCAATAGTGTAGCCTTAATTATTTTACACTGAACCCGAATTGCTCTTTGTTGGGCATATAAATAATTGGGTGGATGCGCCATATGGTGAATGCGATTGTATACATGGTTGCATACATAAATGTTAGAGTAGTTGCCTTGAATATAAAATTGTATGAACGCTACGGCGCATGCTCGTGTTAGAGAAACCTGGACAGGATGAAGATCCCGCCATCGTGATGCACTCTGTGTTGTGGATTTAACCGTGTTGTTTGTAAAGTATAAATACAGAGAGGCTCAGCTGAATCCAGTGTTTTAATAGCCCAACCGCTTTCACTAGATCAATTCTAAAAAATCGGTTCTAACATTTTATTGCGTTTATGCATAGACTATTTAGCCAGCTTATGAAAATTATTGGTTCATGATAAGAAAAATTTATTGTGAACTCGAATTGACTAGAAGTGGAAAGAGTTGATATAAAAATTATAACCTATACTGTGATAAATGGAGATCTGGTCAAATATTGCATTACATTTTTTCTTGATGATTCCGCTTCACATTGAATGATTGCGATTGATAAAATAATCTGTTTATACGTATATTAAATATCACCAAAAGTGTATAAAAGAATTAGTTCAATCCTCTAGAATGCCTTGCTTTGCTTGCAAGCTCAATGGCTGGAAAGTATGTGTTATTGCTGAACTATACATAGGCTTATGACCTGAGTCACCATGGATAATAATAAGTTTTTTAAAAAACTTGATTTACAGTATAAAGAATGTGTAATTGATGGGTGAGGAAAATTCGAAATTTATTGTGTTGAGCTTTCCATTTTAACTGCTATGTCTGATCCGGAGATTATTTCTGTACTATGTATAGTTGTGAATTCTTGGATGGAGGGTTTTATGTTTCCATTAAAAGCAAAGTTTCAGCAATCTGCGTCGAGTATGAGAGAAGATTGATTGCAAGAAGAAAACTGAAATAACACATACATATAAAAAATAAGCCTTCAAAATTAATTTGAAATACAAAGAAAGCCTTCAAACAGAAAGTCCATATTCAGTATACCAGAAATAAATTTTAAGTGCACACCAACTTTAATTAGCTACTATAAAACTAACTTTTGTTGAAATTAACTCATAACTAATAAATATTGCTAACAACAACATCAAGCAGTATAAATCGTGAACTTATTTAACGACGTCTAATTAAAATCAGCTAATGGTGTTTTAATTTTGGTATAACGTTGGATAATAATGGACTAATAGGAATTCAATTGATGTAACAAGATATACACTTTATGGTTTCACAGCTCTTAGCAACGCAGTCGCTTCTAATGGAAATAGTTTGGGCTATAAACCGCAATACTCTTAAAATAGGAGGAACGTTAACTTTTGAATTTAGAACAAATTAGAAAGTAACTTTATAACCTTTATAGACTAATTAATAATTAGACTTCTTGAATATAAGTTTAAAGAACTTTTTACATGTTTTTTCTGATAGGTTTAATTACAATAAAATATAGGATCAGACATGATGTAACGAGTTATAACATCAGACATTATAAGAGTTTCGTTCCCATTAAATTAGCATTGAACCAATAGTGTCATCTAAACGGTTAATTCAATAAGTCATTGCCTTTTTCCTTTAAAATAAAATAATTTTCAAGTAAAGTAAAAGTTATTTTGGGTTCACACCCTACACGTTTCACAACGTATACACTATTTCATGTAACAAAGCTAACAAATGCCAAAAATATTCCACTATATCAAGAATGAAAATGTTTGTATTTTCTCAATACATTGTCTAGAATGAAACATATATAAGCCAAAAGAATTTTTAAAGTCAAAGTTCCTTGTTACCACATTAAAAGCGTATTTACTGCTTTTTTTCAATAAATAGTAGGTGCTACTTATACCAGGTCTAAATGCATTGTTTATAGTTTAATTCTTAAACTGAAGAATTCACTTCTGAGTAGTAACGTTCAAGAAAAATATTTCATTAAAATACATTTATAACATATAGATGTGAAGTATTATTAAACCCTTAAATAATTGTAATAAACTGGCGTTTGTTTTAGAGACCGATACATCTTACTACTACATATATTGCAATCGTTACATTCTAGATACTGGGAAGGCGCAATGAATAAAAACAACTAAACAAGTTTAGGTTCAAATCTTGATCAAGTGTCTTAAGGAGCTATTGCTTTATTATTGGTATCTATAAGACTTCCCACAGCCTATTTAATTTCAGATACTAATCTATATTGGAGCCATTCCCACTAAATGAAGCAAAAACTCCTATATGAATTAATATAGAGTCAAAGGAAAGTTTTAATTAACAAGAATTTTTCATTTAGAACAAAGCAATATTAGACATTTTCAAGACAACATGTTTCTGACATACCTTATACCTTCAAAACAACAGAACATACAAATGCAAATTTAAATGCCAGCAGATCATTTTCAAAGTTATTGTCTGTGGCTAGAAATTCTAGTCGTATTTTACGTACATTGTGGATAGGCACATCCTCCGGCCTGATGTTAAGGGAATGAATACTCATATTTGCGTTTTTCATTAGGAAATGTAGCAGGAAAAGGGACATTGAAATACAAACAATTTGGACAATAACATACATTGTTGGGAACATTTATGTACAGCAATATATACAATATTAGATTTGTTACATTTCTTTTAGTAGACATAATCGGGTCACATAAAATGTATTTAACATATTTACTTAGAAACAGTTTACTAAAATTGTTTAGTTATTGCAAATAATATTATTTTGTATCTATATCTATATTTCTCATCTTACATACATTTTATATCAATAATTACAATCATGAAATACATAATAAATACATAATAATAATATAGTAATTATTGCTTTAATTTATTTGTTTAATATAAAGTAATATCGAAAATATTTTAAAAAATTGAGTAGAAGGCATCTTAGATGTTGAAAATGTTCACTGCTTATATTATTTTCATTTATACAAAAATGTACTTCAATAATTATAGAGGAATCACAGCTGTGAAAATCTATGCATAAGCAATAGAAAATCGTTCAAACCCAACATTATATAATGCACTTTACAGATTCGCAAAGCTGATTCTGAAAAGGAAGAAGCGTACATCATATATTCAGTTTCAGACAAATAGTATTACCCTAGAATCAAAAACAGGTGTAGCTGCTTTAAAATATTTTGAAAAGGCAAGATTAAGAAGAGAAATATTATAGATTTTACTAGAACAAACAGCGAATCGGCTACAATACTTTAAGATCAATGCCAAAAAATACAAACACGCATTATGTAATCGGGGATAATAAAAAATCAAACACCTTCGAACGAAAAAAAATATTCATGATCAAGTCTTGCTGTACATATAGCAATGCTGAAAAATGCTAGAAAAGTACGAAAATTGATTGGTGATCGGATCGCTGTCACACACCTTCATACAATCAAAATATAATTAATTTAGTTTGTTTTACAGGAAATGAACCTAAAACCTTATTAAATAATCCGTTATTATATTAATTTAATTAATGATAGGACTTCAATCGCTAACAGGTCAATTGAAAAGTTCCCGGCCTACCATAGTAAAACACATTTTTTTTGGCAAAATTAGTTTTTTTTTATTCAACATAATCCCTTCAAGGGTGATACACTGATTATAGCAACTCTCCAACTTTTCGATGCCATTTTTGTAGTACGATTTGCCCTTTGCTTCAAAATTGGCCTCAATTTCGGCGATCACCTCTTCCTTCGACGAAAATGTCTTCCCAGCCAGCATTCTATTCAGACCTGAAAACAGAAAATAGTCGCTGCGGCCAGATCTGGAGAATACGGTGAATGAGGAAGCAATTCGAAGGCCAATTCATGGATTTTTGCCATCGTTGTCACGGACTTTTGACACGGTGCATGATCTTGGTGAAGCAGCACTTTCTTTTTCTTCAAATGCGTCCGTTTTTTTGGCGATTTCATCTTTCAAACGGTCCAATGACGCTATGTAATAGTCGCTGTTGATGGTCCTCCCTTTTCCAAGGTAGTCAATGAAAATTATTCCATGCGCATCATTCCACTACGTCTAAACTTAGCATACCAATTTTTAATGGTTGATTTTCCTGGGACAGTGCCCGGAAACTTTGCTTTAACTGTATTTTTTCCCTTCAAACAGCAATATTTTATCAACACGCGAAATTTTGTTTTACCATTTTTTTACCCATGGATTTAATTCTAGTAGCGTCATCTATGTGTCAGGCCGGAAACTTTTCAATTGACCGTTTATTAATAAAATAGTGAAATCAATATTAAATAGAGTGAATGAAAGATCATAACAGCACCATATAGTATTAGCACCATGATCTTTTCAGTAGATATGTTGCTATTAAGTTTTTAACTTTATATATAATAAAATTGACGTAATATTTAATTATCTTACTAAATATTACAATGTAAAGCGACTGAAAGTGTTATTAATGAAATTTATAGTTTTAATCTTATATATAGTTCATATATCAAGCTGACTGAAGCCTAAGAATTTAATATTATATAAAGTAGACGAATAGCATATTAATACCAAGAAGATGTTGAATTTAAGCAATAAAATCAATAATAATTTAACAACAACTCTTGCTGTCTTAAAAAATTACATTTATTTTACTTACCATAAATTTTAAAATAAATTCACGATCTTCAACAATACACGAAACAGCACCATAGTCAAATTTTCGTTCACAATTTAAGTTTTCTTATCCAATCCATTTCCAGCTCATTATCTGAAATTATCAGGAAAATAAACTATATTAAATACACTGGAACAAATGTAAGTACTAATTTTGTCTATTTAATTTCACTAAATGAACAACTGAGCAACGGGAAAGAGAAATGCAACAGCAATAACTCACTCGTCTAGGCTCTCTATTAAATAAATTACTTTATTGAAGGTGCATTAAATGCAGTAAACAAATGCTTTTCCAACGGGGCTTTTATGATGAATTGAAATACAGCGCGTCGGAGTGTAGTGGAGGTTTTTTGCACTTAAGGGCTTTTTGTCATCTACTCGTACTTTGATGTAGATATTGAAAGCCTCTTATTTTGTATGCATATGATGACAATACGAATATCTTAATAGTGGGCTGTATAATTTTTAATTATATGAAGATAATTGTTTCATTTATATTTATAAAGGCATTTCATATGAGATGCAATTTAAGATTTTAATAAACGAGTTTTTTTGTCGATATGAAAATACATTTGTAAAGAACCAGAGAACTGTACTTTATATAAGGTTTGGTGTAAATGAATTTATAGATATTGTTTTAGACAATTTCTTAGACAACACTAAAGAACCCTTTAAAAGTCGTCATTTTTTTTATTGTGTTGACATATAATAAAAATTATTATTAACACTACATATAAATTAAAAATGTTGTTTGTAAATGCAGATTAGGATATATTAATTATATTTAATTATCAAGTTTTACAATATAGAACCATTAATGTTTCTCTTATCTACGTCTTTCCATCAGTTCAAATTCAAATGTGAAATCTTAAGAAGGTAATAATTTCCTGGCACCTGAAACTTCCGTCTCATTTCGCTCTCCATCAGGGCTTCTCTCGTTATATTTGCTCTGCTTGATTTATTTTAGATAGCTAAACCTCTATTCTAAAATTAATATACTCATCTAAAGAAGCATATTCTTTATCCGGATTTCTGAAGATATCCTTATTACTTCAGCGAGTTTCAATCAGTTGCTCGTCCATCATCATTTCGTTTAATAACTAATTAGAATTCATGACAATTCTATCAATATGCTTGTCAAACACACCGATACTTTCACAATGATAGAACTGAACAAGTTGGATGTCCAAGGTTATGTAATCATAATTAATTACCTCTAAGGTAATTAAACAAACGTTATAAAATAAACTACACCAGTTAGTTATAAAATCATATATAATCCTCAGTTTTATTTAATACTGATATATCACAATTATATATGTAAAAATGGTATGCTAATTTGAGGTTTTTGGGGATAAATACAAATAATGTTAAACGTATATATAATAAAAAGTATTATTTCAATATTATAAAATAAATATATAATAATTATTATAAAATTAAATATTTCAAATATATTAACGATTATCCAGATATTTAAATATGGTGCCTTTTAGAGTTCACCCATATTATGCGTGGTATCGAAGGGATTGTTTGGCAGATTAGAACATATCAACAATTAAAGGTGTCAATAGAGTATTATTTTTAGTCGCTAAAATAAGTGACGTTACAGTGTTTAATAATATATATATATATTGTTAAATTGACATGGTTAGCAAAATTGTTCATCCAAAGTAATCACATAAATCAGTAGCAGCTGTTTATTAGTTTATTATAAGTATTTCTTTATTTTATGGTTTGTTGATTTATTGGATTTTGTTATTTCCATTAGAAGTCGCAGTGTAAATGCTTCTTTTATCTACTTCTTTTCATTGCTTAGAAATCGAATAGAAAATCTTAGGTGATGGTAATTTCTTGTGAGCTGTAGCTCTCACTCTTTGAGGGCATCTCTGCTTGAGTTTATTTGTTTTTGACACATCATCCTCTACACTATTCCTCTTCCATCTCTTGTTCTCCTTAACAATATTTGGATAGTATTTTTTCAAAATTCGAAATTGTCAAAAGATAGTAACAAATTTCTTATTTTTTCAATTAGCCATAATTTCGCAAAAATTTCATTTATCCTTTTTTTTTGTCATTTTGATACAATAGTGAAACGTTTATAAAGCCTCATAGAGCTATATCTGCAAAATTAATTTAAATATTGAATCCAGAGCGCATATTCTTAAAGTGTTAACCTTTGAAAATATAAAGTGGAAGCTCAAAATAAATTATAAATACCACAAGAAACCATTATAAAATACCACAATCGATTACTATTAATAACGTCTTATCCTATATTAATGAAATATATAGTAAGTAGGTGTAAAATAAGAGTTACCCCATCATTGATTTATATCCAATAGTATTCTAATTTCAGTATAAATTGTTTCGTTCTACTATTACTTCATTTTTATAAGAATATCCGAAGATATGACGACTACAGAGAGCTCCAATATGAGTATAAATCTCTAATATGACGACTAGAGAGAGCTCCAAAAAGAGTATGAATCTCAAATTATACCGGGTAGATCAAAAAAAGTAGCATCTTAACAAATTAAACGCACAAAATATTTCACAAAAAACATGGATTCAAAAATATTTCCTCAAAAATAAATCATAGTCATCTTATGTACCCATAAACTTTAATTAAGATGCAGCAATCAGTTTAATAGTTCTTACAGGCTTTTCGAATGAAACGTAAACAAGTTCCGCACAGGTTTGTTGTGTATAACAAAAATAGATCAATATCACAGACAACGATTTTAAACATAGAAGGCTGACAATATCTGAATCCAAAGCTCTTGTAGCTGATCGTTAATAGAGACCAGAGTTGATGAAAAATATTCGAAGTTCTGCGGCACCAACAACAGGATATTACATGAGAAGTTTCTAGAACACCGGCTATGAATTGATATACTGTATTATAATAATAATAATAAAGTTTTACAAATATTTATTACAAAAAAAAATATCGTATCAATTATACTGAACATTACTTGTGTATAAATTGTCTTCATTCTTAAGTAAATTTTCATCAAAAACAAGTTTTCTGAAAATACAAAACCAGAGACGTATAGGAAATTTAAACAACATTAATATTAATATTAACTAACCTATATGCTCGCTCATCAACCTCCTTTATCTATTAAAACTAAACTTCAAAGTTATATAATTTTGCTCTAATTATCTGTTTCATACTTCATATGAAATATTCATGAATATATATTGTCCTATAAACATGTGTTTCAATTTGCGGCTTGTCATTACGACTATATCGCTGTAAATATGCTGTTTGCAGAGAAAATTAGGGTAACCGGACCACAATGTTCCCAGTTTTATTAAAAAGTACGATATTAATCCCCAAAATTAAAATAGTACAATAATATTATAATTAAAAGTTGACCAAAACACGAAACGAAAAGTAATTGGACGTTCTAGAGCTAACATTTATGAGCATATATATATATATATATATATATATATATATATATATATATATATATATATATATATATGCTCATAAATGTTAGCTCTAGAACGTCCAATTACTTTTATATATATATATATATATATATATATATATATATATATTGGAGTTGGAACGCAGGAGAAAAAAGTAGTATCCGCGGCTAAGATATAGGAGGTTTCTGTACTCTAAAATGGTGTGCCAACTCCAAAAATTATTTTGCCAATCCTCCTCTTTTATTTCGAAGCTTCTTTGAATTAAACTTTTACTGTTACATTCTTACACATATACGTTTAAAGCCGTTGTAAAATAGGAGACATAACATAAGTCCTGAAGCATCAACATCAACAGAAACGTATTGTTTGAGAAGTAGACCTTTCCCAAGCTGCAGCTATAGATTGACGATAATGATGGTGAATTTTTTTAGTTATTATTCTTATAAGTTTGACGATCTACTCAGTATACAATAAGCAACTCATGTGGAAAATCACTTCAAGTGATCTGTCTAAATTATTATCTTAAATAGTTGGTCTAAATCTTATTCTAATTTATATATATATATATATATATATATATATATATATATATATATATATATGTATATGTACATGTAATTAAATTATCATATAATAATAGTAATTATATCATGATCATTGTACAATGAAACTTGATTTTTAATCAGTTTTTTTAGATAGAAGATCCAGTTTACATCCGTATAAAATCCAATTCTCTTCCGACCTATGTAGTTAGCGATAGGCAGTAGAAACACACATTCTCTGACTGATCCTTGAATCAGTTGATAATAAACCTTAGTTTTACATTAAAAAATATATTCAGCAATGAGGCCATGTCTGGATCAATAAAAAAATTGATATAAGCAAACAAACTATATTACGTTTTCTGAAAAAGTTTTATAGTATCCAATCTACACATAACTACAACAAAGATAACTTTAAATTTAGTAAACTATATCTATACATTCTGGGTTATAACTACAGTACAATAAAAAGTATGCAACCCTAATAAACCATTATTAAACTAAATAGGAACATAGTTGTAGAGCAGCATATCACTATTTAATCAAAGAACAAGTAGAGAATAAAAGACTTACTATGAGTAAAGTATGAATTGGTCAAGATATTTTTAATTTAGTTTCAATATTTAATGCTTTTTTCTGGATTTTCAAGTGGTTTTGAAGAAAAAAATTGTCTACAAATAATCAGAAGTATAAAATAAAATGAACGATCTTTGAAAGCGATTACTTCTGAAGGAACTCCGACCATTAGTCATGATGTTGGCTTATATTAATATAACCTAATAATATTTCGATATCTAATATCGTAATGTTCCTGTCAATAATAAAAATATTTAAACATTTGGAATAAAATGTATTTACTTTATATTATCTAAAAATCACAAAAGCTATAAAAATGTACAGCACTAAGAAATCTTTGTTTCTATTCGATTCAAATCAATTTATTTATTTATTAAATTATAACAAAATAAAGAAACTCCAAATACATAATTATCCAAAAAAAATTAATACAGTTTAACGTAACATTATTTAAGTTCATATTGTATAATGTAATCCTTTAAATATATCGACAAAAATATAAATAAATAAATATTTATGCTTTATATTCCCAATATTTTTATATATATTTCAGTATCAAATTTATTGTGCTATTATAAAAATGATTTATTTTTTATGTGCGTTTCGATATTAAAAGGTTATATATACAAATGAATAAATGTTCATAAAAAACTAATATAGCTGCTAAATATATTTGCATGAATATCAATAAGTAAATAATATATTGTTTGATGTTATTATTTATCATTGGATTGGAAAGGATAGTATACCGTTTCTTTACGTTTAATCTGCTACTTTACATTTTATATCGATTGTGTTAAATGTTAAATAAATTTGAAGCTATATTATCGTATGTAGTAGGTGTTAACTTTAATACAAAAAGGAAGAGATAACTTTAATATAAATGAAACAAATGCTTTGTTGAAAAAGAACTTCAATGGACTTAATTCGGCGTTGTTACAATGTATGGATCCCAACTGCGAAGTGAGAATACTCGTATGAAGGACAATCCAAGTACTTGTTCAGTTTATCTCTATGGAGAAGATTTGTATTATTAGAAAGAATTTACTATCTACAACATGTTGTTTTTTTCATTAAAAAATAATACTGTAGCATGCCGTCTATCAAACATTCCTTTTCAGTTTTTCAATCATATGTGGATAATCCATCCGAATAACTTATTCAAGTTATTCAGCATGGTCTCATTGTATGGATGTAGTATAATTTTTGTTAAGAGAACTATTATATTGACTATACAATTGCATTGCCCATGCGGACTATACATAGATGTTAGCACTTTAATTTGCTAAATTACGTAAGTTTTCATGGTGGTTAAAGCAACCAATAATTACTATAATCTTTAAATTCAAGTAAAATTCGACCACCTATTTTTTAATAGCTATTGTCTAAAATCGCGGTCATCAAAAGATATAAATTTTCAACACAAAGTGGTCCGGTAAAACGTTAATTTTCAAACTCTCAAATAAAAAGCAAATTATATCAGATTCCTAATATTAAACACTTCAACACACGAAAGTTTTAAAATTTGCGTATTTGTTTATTGATTTCTTTTCAAATGGGCCACATTTCTTGCCATTGCATTTGACATTAAGTTTCTATTATTAAAGTCTTGTATAATTTGATTAGATTAGGTGTTTTCAAGTATTTTAATAAATGTTTCCAACCGGTAAAAATGCGAAATAAATAACTAAACAAACAACCTATTCTAACTATGAATTTCGATTTTTTAACTTTGTATTACTAAGTTATTTAGTATAAACAAACGCTAATCATTATCAATATTACAGACAATGATTAGAGTTTTCAGTCAAAAATGCAATATGACTTATAGTGTCATTGATGCAACTGTCAATAAAACAGCTTCAAGAACGAAAATGTTAGGAAATAATGAATTTCAGGTGTTATTGGACTAAAGTCTACTGCTTTCATGCATTTATATGGGATGGAAAGATCCAAAAAGAGCGAAAATGGTTACTACACAAATTGATAGAAAATACCATTCGAACCGTTCCATCGCTGGCTAAACAAAAAAAGAGTTTTCATTGATGTATTGTGAATAAATCGCCGGTCAAAAAGTGGATATATTACGAGAATGCCTGCCCAAAATGTGATTGGGTAGCGTTCTTATAGCTCCTTCTAATTACCGCTTGTTCATATCAATACAGCATGACTTGACTGACAAACGATTCCGAAAAGCTGAAATATTATATCATTTCTTCATTTATTTTTAAAGAGAAAGAATTATTAAAATACAAGTAAGCACCTAATATTTGGTGTATCACAATCAATATATTTCAGTCAAAAATGCAATATGATTTACAAAGTGTCATTGATGCCACTGTCAATAAAACAGCTTCAAGAACGAAAATGTTAGAGAATAATGAATTTTTACTGTTATTGGACTAAAGTCTACTGCCTTCATGCATTTATATGGGATGAAAAGATCCAAAAAGAGCGAAAATGGTTACTACACAAATTGATAGAAAATACCATTTCGAACCGTTCCATCGCTGGCTAAACAAAAAAAGTTTTCATTGATAGCTTGTGAATAAATCGCCGGTCAAAAAGTGGATATATTACAACAATGCCTGCCCAAAAAGTGATTGGGTAGCGTACTTATAGCACCTTCTAATTACCGCTCGTTCATATCAATGCAGCATAACTTGACTGACAAACGATTTCGAAAAGCTGAAAAATTATATCATTTCTTCATTTATTTTTAAAGACAAAGAAATATTAAAATACAAGTAAGCACCTAATATTTGGTGCATCACAATCAATATATTTCAGTCAAAAATGCAATATGATTTACAAAGTGTCATTGATGCCACTGTCAATAAAACAGCTTCAAGAACGAAAATGTTAGAAAATAATGAATTTCAACTGTTATTGGACTAAAGTCTACTGCTTTCATGCATTTATATGGGACGAAAATATCCAAAAAGAGCGAAAATGGTTACTATACAAATTGATAGAAAATACCATTCGAACCGTTCCATCGCTGGCTAAACAAAAAAAGAGTTTTCATTGTGTATTGTGAATAAATCGCCGGTCAAAAAGTGGATATATTACGACAATGTCTGCCCAAAAAGTGATTGGATGCGTTCTTATAGCACCTTCTAATTACCGCTTGTTCATATCAATGCAGCATAACTTGACTGACAAACGATTTCGAAAAGCTGAAAAATTATATCATTTCTTCATTTATTTTTAAAGAGAAAGAATTATTAAAATACAAGTAAGCACCTAATATTTGGTGTATCACAATCAATATATTTCAGTTACACAAATGATAAATTTTGCCCTTCACCATCCATGTAACTGCAACCACTATTTTAAAATTCACTGCTTAAGACATAATTAAATTTTGGTATATTATTAAATAGTCACATATTATAATAACATTAATAGGAGTTTACGGCTATAAACTTTTACATTAAAGATAAATACGCATAAACTGGGAAAATATTCTGGACCACCATACATATTTTTTCATTAAATTTCGGGAGAATGTTTTTTATCGCCATATACGACGAATATCCAGCGTACACAATTTCAGTTTGGCATTAGGTAAAAGGTCGAACTAACCTCTTGCAAGATTGGGCTTATAAAAAAAGGTTCTGCCTTAATAAATTATAACTGGCACTGGACGAGAGCGTTATTCACAAGCCAGCTTGAATTTTGGTTTGAATAGGTGCTTTCACAATGAAAGTGGTAGTTTACATGAAAACGGTATCTGGATATAAAAAGCGTTTGTACTTGAATTTACTTTTACTGCCTATTTTATATGATATTAAATGTTTGATGTTATGTAATATTAATCATAAAATGTAATTTTTTCTAAAATCTTTGTCACTGACTGCATTGCTATGCAAAATTAAATTCGTTTTTTGTAGCGTAAATCGTGTATTTAGGCATAACTGAAACATTTATATAGTCTATTCAAAAAATGCAGTGAACACACCACATCTCAATTTATAACGTCAAAACGATACGATGTTGCAGCATGTAACGTTGATATTTTACGCATTTTAGTTTATTTTAGCTTCAATATATATCAACATTCTAATATAAATAAAATAATGAAACAAAAATATTATAAAATATAATTTATTTTAACTTTAAAATCTAATTACTACTCTTCTAATGCATATATTATCGATGGACATATACTACAGTTAATTAAACAGCCACAATAATATTGTTTAGATCTATATTTTTCTCTTTATACCATAATATTCATATATATTCTGAACCATTACACATATCTCAGACATCTATGCACATAAATCCGTAACACTTTACAATACGATTTTCTACAGTTATCATATATTTATTATATAATCACCTTGTTTCTTTGCTTCTATTCTCAGCACTCTGTCTTTATTTTCAGCATAACTAAACTGTTCATTTCCAATCTAACGCTAGTTCACAATTCCACCATTTACCAATGCTTTCTTCTGTATGTTTGATGGAGTTCGTCTAAACCAAAGGCTGTTATTGTAGAGAATGTATTGTGTTCCATATATCCAAACAGTTCTTACCTGTATATCTTCCTCGGCCTACATATTTACTGTAGTAATCTGCCACAATTCGGTTACTGTGACTAACAAGTCAACTGAAAAGTCTCCGGCCTACCATACTAAAACATAATTTTTTGGAAAAATTGGCTTTTTTATTCAACACAATTTCCTTCAAGGGTGATACACTGATTATAGCGACCCTCCAACTTTTCGATATCATTTTCGATACCATCGACAATTTCTTCCCAGCGAGCATTCTTTTGAGATCTGAGAAGAGGAAATAGTCCGGCCAGATATGGAGAATACGGTGGATGCGGAAGCAAGTCGAAGCCCAATTTATGGATTTTTGCCATCGTTTTCACTGACTTATGAGACGGTGCATTGTTTTGGTGAAGCAGCACTTTATTTTCCTACAAATGCGGCCGTTTTTCGGCGATTTCGTTCTTCAAACGGTCCAATAACGCTATATAATAGTCGCCGTTGATGATCCTTCCTTTTTAAAGGTAGTTGGTGAAAATTATTTCATGCGTATCCCAAAATACAGACGTCATAACCTTGTCAGCCGACTGTTGCGATTTCCCACGCTTTGGAACGGTTTCATCGTGTGCAGTCTAGTAGGATGACTGTCGATTGGACTTCGGCGTGAAAATATAGATTATAAACACTGTTCCTTATCATCAACTCGTCGTTGTTTTTGGCCAAAAGTGAGCTCGCGCGGCACCCACTTTACACAGAGCTTTTTCATACCCAAATACTCGTGAATGATATGATTTAGAATGTTTGCTATTTCATTCAATTTCAATTTACGGTCATTCAAAATAATTTTTTGTGTTTTTTAAATGTTTTCGTCGGTAACAACCTCTTTTGGACGTCCACTGCGTTCATCGTTTTCGGTGCTCATTTCACCACGTCTAAACTTAGCATACCAATCCTTGATGATTGATTGTCCTGGGGGCAGTGTCCGAAAATTCGGCATCAAGACAAGTTTTCGCGTCAACTGTATTTTTTCCCTTCAAAATGCAATATTTTATCAACACGTGAAATTCCTTTTTATCCATTTTTTTTTCACAATAACAAAAGCTGCTTTACTCCAAATACTATTCAAATCAAATTTATACACGCATCTTTTGAGGGTTGGGGCTAACTAAAAGATATCGACTTAATTCTAGTAGCGCCATCTATGTGTCAGGCCGTGGACTTTTCAATTGACCTGTTAGATTATTTAACCATCTGTGTACTGTGCATATATTTTCAGAACAATATGAAACACTTCATTCTTTAATATGGTATCTTCAAAACTTAATTTATGTTTTGCAAGTCCATGTATATAGGATGTACAATATATTTGCAGTGAACTCTAAACAAATATTATGATTTACATAATCCAATCAAATGTTATTCTAACTTTTACCTTTTTCCATAAAATTTTTTTTTACTCACTCTTTCACGTTCTAACTACTCACTGTTTTTATATATTTCATAAATTTAATCTTCAATGGAACTAATACTCTCTTTTCTCTCTTTAATTTTGGAGATTTTATTTATAGTGACCATATTAATATTCAGTGCAGCTACAACACAATAAAAATATTTCCTAAAAACCCCAGCAGGTTAATGCTTAATAATATTAAAACTTACCTCTCCAACGCCTTCTACTGGTAAAAATGGATCTACATTACCTCGTTTCTGTTTGAAGTGATTGATTAGACAGGTAATCTGTTTCAAACTGACTATTTATTTGGCTTCGGTATTTTGAATCAAAGTAATCAAAAATATTAACCAGCGATTCGAAATGTATCAAAACCAGCAAAGCGCCAAAACAACGTTTGCCGGTTTAAAACCTTTTATCACTAATGTTTTTGGAGAATTTTGCAGACATTTGACAACCGAACAACTTTTGCAAACTGATTCTGTTACATATTGGAAATTGTCTGGAAAATATTGTCTGATCTTAAAGCGAATATACAAATTTCGAATGTATCTTGATGACGTAAGTTCACTGCTACTTTGGATAGATATATCATTTTTATGCCTTCCGTTTTTCTTTGAAGCAATGATAACAAGAACTATAAGTTCTGGCTCCAACTTTAAAAGAATCGCAAGGAATAAAAACACTTTGTATCGGTAAAATGAAATGAGTGGTGACATATCCTGATCACCAATTTAATTCTAGCCAACTTATTTTTATGTTAATGCCTTAAAAGTAAATATAATATAATATAAATATAATATAAATGTAATATATAATATATAATAAAAAAAATATAATATCAATATAATCTTAAAATTAATAGTTTTGATGATCACGTTTTTATATATAATTATTAAAATAAGATTTTTACAATGTTTGCTTAAATTTGAAAGCTATAATAATTGAGTTTCTATAAACCACCATGAAATCTTAATCCAATAACATCATTCTAATACGATCTCGGAAAGACATGGAGCCCTAAACATCGCAGTTGAAGAACTTACTGATTTCAAACTGTAGCAATGTCTAAGTCTCGAAGCCAACGAAAAGGTTGGCAAGATAAACATTCCAAAGAACCGGATTTTAATCTTAACTGTAATATTTCCTCTCTTCTACGCACCACCAAAGAAGCAAAAGATCTTGCCGCTTGTCCAATTCAGCTTATTACTTCAACAGTAAATTTTAGTAGATAAGAAAGAAAAAAATGTAATATTAATAGACATGGATATGTTGTTAGATGTAGAATCTTACGCTGTAATATCGTAAATCATAAAATATTACATAAAAATATTACAATAATTACATTACTAAATTTTATTGTTTACTACTTTTTAGATTTATTCTTTCCTATCATTAATACCAAAAAAAAATCGTTTACCAAAATTGAACTAATTATTTTAGGACACAAAAATAAGTTCACCAATCGGAAAAAAGTGTATAAGAAGTGTAAAGAAAACACAAGCACTTTATTTCATGTATTTCCAGCACGTAGTGAATGAAAATAGAATAATCGTAGAATAATGCAAGTTCTCAAGTCCGATGTTGGAGAACTTTGCAAAGAGAAATAACCTATTTCCTGGAACTATGGGAAACATTTTACGAACTGGTAATATTAGATCATTTTACAAGACAAGGTAGTTTGTATTGAAGTTGCGATTTATTCAAGAAGTTGAACTCGACTGTTTTTGTGTTAAATTTTTGAGTTTTTACACAGACAACTAATATTTCAAACAAATAAAAAATGGTATTCCAATTATAAACATATATAGTAAATCGCTAAATATATAAACACTTATTTTATGTATGAAGACAATGAATATATAAATTAGTGCGCCCCATTTTGTTAATCAACATGTCGAATTGTAACAATTCATAGTTCAATTCTGGGAGGGCACACTCTTTGCTGAAATGTAATGTTTTGTTCTCTAAACTTTTATCTTATATAATTAAATATTTGTAATATATATACTAAATTACTGCATAATAAAGAAATTTTAACAAAAAAAATTAAACCGACTTCAAAAAATAAATAAGGATCTCACTAAAAGGTAAATTATAATCAAACTTAGATTTTTAGCACAATTATTATATGTACATTATAATCGTTGTAATAACTGAATGAAAATAAACAAAAACCTTATTTAACTTATCTACTACACGTATTTTATATTCTACTATATAGGCACAATTTAGCTTAATATCTACCTAAACCTATTTTTCTATTTACAATGTTATTTTAAGTATTCCCAACTGATCACTCTGAAGTCGGTACGAGTAACAAATTAAATTTGTTTTGTTCCTAACTTAATTTTCTGTATATATCATAAAAGTATATTATTATTTGTGTATTGTTTGGGCTCGGTAGAGAGAAAGTACTCTTTTACATAGAACATTTGCCGAAGATACATTTATTATGGCAAGAAAGATAATATTTCAACTACAATCGACATAATAGTTTTCCAAATTATTTAACGGCATCTAATACCAAAACAATGTATTTCTTAAAGCAGATATCTTATGCTAATCGTTGATAAAATATTTATTAATTCGAAGTAATATGACGACTGCAAATATGTAATTTTTAATATGAATTATCATACTTATACTCTTTATTACTATTTGGAAATTGTGTTAAATATTTTAATTAGTATATAAGAGTATATTTCAAAATTACCTTTTAAATGTAGGTCTGTGGATGAAGCGGGTATCCTGAAAGTTAAATTCTCATTTGAGTGGGATGTAATATGCCGCTTACAAGCGGCGTAATAATTTATAGTGGAAACAACTTTATGTATAAGTATAAATCTTTAAATTCCTTTTAAAACGTAATATTTAACTATATATTTCTAATTACTATTCCATGATGTGGCATCTAGAATTTTCTTTAATTGTTTTTTATTAGAATTATTTATAATAATATGTCATAATATATATATATATATATATATATATATGTCAATTTGTATTTTTAACAGACTCGAAAAAGGAGGAGGCTCTATGTTCGACTGTACATATTTTTTAATGTATGTTCACCGATTTTTCCCTCAATTCTTGACCGATTTTCAAAATTCTTTTCTTATTCTAAATAGTCCATTTCCGAGGTGGTCCCATTGGAACCAACTTAGGATATGTTGGGCGTAGAGGGGAAAATGGAGGGAAAACCTCAAATTTCAAAGGCACGTATACAGATTTTACATATTTTTTATCTAAAATAATCAGATATTTGGGTATAATGTTATTGCTGAACTGATATAACGGAAAATCGGAAGTCGTTTAGTGCATAAGCCATTGTTTATTTATAAAATTATTACCATATCATATGAGAGCTCGTAAAAGAATTACGAGCAAATGCTTTTATGATGTAACGTAAAGGTCAGAACGTAAAGCTCACATACGGAGGTCGCGGGTTCAAGTCCCGGGGATACAACAACTTTTAGTTGTTCTAGTTTGGTTAGAATATTTCCCAAATTTCTTAGGCTAAGTAACAGACCTCGGGGACTAAGCGGTTCCTTATTTTCAGTTATTCTTTCTGTATTCTTATATTTCCTCATACGAGCTGCACCTTTACTTGGCCTACCCATTGTAATACTTACTAAAATAACTGCGTAATTTATTAAGTAAATATATGACACTAAAAAGAGGAATATAAAATATTTTTTTAAAAATCCAAACAGGTATATTAATTTAGATTTGTTTTGTTGATAATTTAATTTTTTGTATGTATATTTATTTGTTTGTATGTCACAAAATTATATTATTATTTTTTTATTGTTTGGGCTCGGCACCGCCTACAAAGTGATCAATTGGTAGTAGTTAAAATGATATTGTAAATATTTAAATAGGTTTTTGTAGGTAGTAAGCTATACTGCTTATATACTGTAAGATAAAAAATACGTGTAGTAGATTTGATTAAATAAGGTTTTTGATTTATTTAGTTATTACAAGGATTATTAGGTACATACATATTATTTTAAAATGTTTTTTTGTGATAAAAATCTATATTTGATTATTTTTTAACTTTTAGTGACTCCCTTATTTATTTTTTGGAGTCGGTCCAATTTTTTGGTAAAAAATATTTGATTTTTTTCTTTTTAATTAATAGTTTAATAATTACGCAGTTGTTTTTTTTTTAATATTTCACTGGCTAGGCCAAGTAAAGATGCAGTATGAGAAAAAATAGGAAAAAACGAATAATGATTAAAAATAAGGAGCATTTCAGGCCCCGAGGTCCGCTGTCTAGTCTAGGTAACTTGACAAATTTTCTAACTAAACAACAATAAAATGTTATTCTTCCCGCCGGGAATCGAACCCGCGGCCTCCGTTTGGGAGCAGAACGCTCTAACCACTACACCATAGAAATAGTTGTCTACAATATTTCTACGGCGTCATATATACTATAGATTGAGCTTAAAAAACAAACTGAATGGCTTTTGTACTAAACCACTTCCAATTTTCCGTCGCATCAGCTCAGAACATATTACACAAATATCCGATTATTATAGATAAAAAATATGTGAAAACATTATACGTGCCTTTGAAATTTGAACGTTTCCCTCGCGTTTTCCAGCAACTAATAATTTAATATGTTTAAATAAGCATATCAAATGAATTATTCTACTTGTTCATATAGAACATACGAACTTAATAACGACGAAGTTTGACTCCTATTAGCTCATATACTCTCGGTAAATCTTACTTGAATTCCTCTCATCGTCTGTACTATTTGTCTTTCCTACAACTTTGTTACAGCGCTATATATTATTTCAAAGAACAAACTGAATTCTCGAACAATTAATACTATTTGCGCCCGAAATATAGTATAGTTATGTTTAACTAAATATAGGCTATGTAATATGATTATTTTATTACGATGCTTTAATTGAAAATAAAATATTTGTTATATTTATTAAGACATTAAATAGTACACTAATATAAGGTTGGGTAAACATTTTAGTTAACACATTTTTAGTTTCTAATATAAGCCAAATGTCTCTAGTAATACTTACTCAACGAAAAAATACTACGAACCTTTTGAAAGATGACAGCCCATAGATCATTCTACCAGTATATATAAAAATAGTGTGATTTACCCCTAGTGCTTTGAAAATGGAAATTCCCGGTATTCCATTTTTATCATCTTTTCATTTTTTACTTTCTAAAAGGAAAAAATGCAGCACAAGTAAAATCGAAAATGTCTTCAAAGTACCTTTTAATATTCTCATAGAACTAAAATACTTGGCGGAATTCATTGGAATATTGAAACTAATTGCTTCAACTGTAGATTACATTCTGGTCAATAAATAACATAGAGCTATGGTAAACTTCTGTCTACATTAATATTTGTATGAACCAAATTAGATCGGTTGTAGGATAGCAATTTGAGGCATTTAAATAGCAAGTTATTTAAAAAGTCAATTGAAAAGCCCCGGCCTACCATAGTAAAACACATTCTCTTGACAAAATTAGTTTTTTTATACAACATAATTCCCTTCAAGGGTGATACACTGATAAATAATAGTGACCCTCAAACTTTTCGATACAATTTTTATAGTACGCTCAAAATAGACCTCAGTTTCGTCGATCACTTCTTCATTCGACGAAAATTTCTTCCCAGCGAGCATTCTTTTGAGATCTGAGAACAGTAAAAAGTTGCGGGGGTCAGATCTGAAGAATAAAGTGGATGAGGAAGCAATTCGAAGAAATTTTGCAATCGTTTTCGACGATTTCGTGCTTCAAACGATCCAATAACGCTATGTAATAGTCGCTGTTGATGGTCCTTCCTTTTTCAAGGTAGTTAATGAAAATTATTCCATGTGCATCCCAAAATATAGAATCCATAACCTTACCCGCCGACCGTTGCGTTTTCCCACGCTTTGGAGCGGGTTCATCGTGTGCAGTCCACTCGGATGACTGTCGCTTGGACTTCGGAGTGAAATGATATCGACACACATATCGACGCAAAAACTCTGGTTTATTACGCTTGATCATCTTCAAACACTGCTCCGAATCATCAACTCGTCGTTGTTTTAGGTCAAAAGTGAGCTGGCGCGGTTCCCACTTTGCACAGAGCTTCCTCATACCGAAATATTCGTGAATGATATGATGTACACGTCCAATTGATATCTTTAGAGTGTTTGCTATTTCATTCCGTTTCAATTTACGGTCATTCAAAATTATTTTGTGGATTTTTTTAATGTTTTCTTCATTGGTAACAAATACGTTGATGTTTGATTTTCCCGGGGCAGTTTCTGGAAACTCAGGTTTTGCTTCAACTGTATTTTTTCCCTCCAAAAGGCAATGTTTATCAACACGCGAAATTCCTGTTTATCAATTTTTTATCCGCAATAATAAAGTTGCTTCACTTAAAATGCCATAATTCACAAACTAATGATCCGGCAGCTGTCAACTTTATACACGCATCGACACGCATTGAGGGTTAGGGCTAAATAGAAACTAAATACATAAACTAAAACATATGAATTTAATTCTAGTAGCGCCATCTATGTATCAGGCCGTGGACTTTTCAATTGACCTATTATATTTAGAACTAAAAGAGAGTTTAGAAATAAATCGAATCATATCAAAATCCGCCAAAATGAGTTACAGTTACAAAATGCGTTGGTTATGTTGTCATAACCATATCACAATAGATACAAGTCAAAGAGTTCAAAATATTGATATTCATGCCTTAAAGGCAAATTAGAAAAACATTAAATAAAGAGAGAAAAGAAATATTTCATTGTTTTTTGTTTGCGGGCAGGGAAAGTGTTCAACCATACTCATTAAATATAGAATTAGAGTTAGTCAGCTGTCTAAATATAAGTCTAAATATATGTCTGATAAGAGCAAACTGCTTACCATCCTCGAATGCAATCCAATCATAAAAAATGTTTTCATACAATATAACACAAGTTTGTGCTCATCAGGACTTGTAGAAAAACTGGGTAACACAGTCTCAACAAAAGGCTGTTACTCTGATAATACATTTAAAAAACTTTTGTTCATGAAAATAAATTATTTTATTACGAAATAATAGGCTGGTGGGATTAGTTCAACTCAATTTGCAACACCTGATCGTATTTTATAAATTCTACTTTACATTTCAAATTAAATTAGATTGTTAAGCACGTGAATGAAATAAAGTGGACACGAGTCATTGTTGAAACAAATGACCATAGACGATGAGAAGTGAATCACATACGACAAAAATGCCAATTCTTCCTTCACACTAATTCTAGACTACACACATTTTTTATTCGCATATTTTCTCTGTAAAAATCAAAATAAGTTATCTAATAAAATGGCATATATATCATTAAAATCTATATGAATAATTTCTTTTTGAAAAATAAAACAAAAAACCGAAAATACTTGTTTCCCAACCAATTATATTATAAAGATAGATATAAATCGAAACGTAAATAATGTCACGTTTTTCGACCATAAATTTAATTTAATACTCATCAAACATTAAACAATAAAAACAGTAAACAACTTTGATTTGTTTGACATTTTGTTTTCGCTATGTTTTTTAGGAAGAATTTCCTTAAAAATGCGAACAACATGTCAATATAAATATTTCCTTCAATATTTAAAATACTTTCTTAACAATTCCGATACATTCAATCATTGGTAGAACTCCAATCATATAAATTTTCTTTTCTTGATAATTTTTTAAAAATTTTTATTTAAGTTTAAAAAAACTCAATCAATATTCACTAATATTTATTTTTATTACTTGATTTATCAAATGGCCGAAAATATCAGCATTTCTATTATACATGCTATATCAGCCATGCCATTAACCCATACAATCTCATGAGCGAGTGTTGGTTGAAGCCCAAAAATATCAATTCGTTGTCATAAACAAGCATTGCAAATTTCAAGAAGCTCTCTATAGCTAAATCTCACTAACTAACTCACTAAATATATGCACCCCGTTCTTATAAAGTTCAATTGACACAAGGACTGAGGCTTAATGACCAGGAAGATCAAGAGATCAATGCCGAATTTTAGAACTTATGCTGCGTACAGACTGGGCCAACGAAAGACAACGAATGGATTTGTTGGTATATTTTTAGTTCTGTTTGGACTGTTCGGCGATAACCAACGAAGGTTTGTTGGTATTCGCTTGCAATCCGTAGGGTGTCGGTAACATCAAAAGAAATGAATGGAATCGACGAATGCGGAGTGGACGGTAGATATATATGCACAAAGAACGTTTGTATCCAACGCCGAATCTCATTCGTTCTATACCCACCATTATGCGATGTATTTATAGATTAGACCTTACATGTGATTATTGAAAAACAAATGCATCCACAACGTTTAGTGCAGATCTTGAGCTAAAGACATCAGTGAGCCTTCTTCGAAAGTAAAGCTGTTCAAGCAGATACATTTACTGCTTTCGATTTCACGACATTATCACAACATCGTATTCATATATCATGTGCTATGTCATTTCGATGAACACTTTAACACCACTTGATGCATTTTTACACGACTATTTGAAGACAAAGATCCAAACCCACAAGTATCCATGTATTTAACACTACGTCAACGAAATGTAGCTGAAAAAATTCGTATGCATGGCTGTCGCAAAACCCTATTTTATTAATCTACTTTGAAAACGAAGAGCTTCTATATTTGGCTATATTTACTAACTTATCAGTTTGAAGTCGGTGCCGAGTCTAAACAATACAAAAATAATAATATAATTTTGTGAGATATACACAAAATTAAATTACGAACAAAACAAATCAAATTTGTTGCTCGGCACTGCCTTCAAAGTGATCAGTTAGTAGCAGTAAAATAATGTTGTAAATAGATAAATAGATTTAGGTAAGCATTAAGCTAAATTGTGAGTATATGGTAAAATATAAAACACGTGCAGTAGATAGATAAGTTTTTAATTTATTTTTAAAAAGTTATTACAACAATTATTATGTACATATATTATTTTAAAACGTTTTTTTTGTGTAAAAAATTTAAATTTAGTTATTTATTAGTTTTTAGTGAGTCCCTTATTTATTTCTTGAAACCGGTTAAATTTTTTTGATAATAATACTGTGTTATTTATGATTCAACAAAAAAATACAGGTTTAAAAAAGTTACAATTTTCTATTTAATTCAGTTTTTCAGTATATGTTGGGACACCCTATAAAACAGGAAAATGAAACCGATAAGTGAAGCATAAAATAGATGTGCAATATATTATTCTATTTAGTATATACTATAAATACATTAATAATAAATATAAATTTAGTACTATATAACATACACAATTATATTATGAGAACTTTTTGAATAATGGTCCAGCTATTCAGAGACTAGTAACATTTAGGACCTCAACAAACCGATTCTGAATTAATGGAAACAATTTCATAGCATTACGGAGAGAACAAGGTTATTTTATCTCATATATTAGACCACACATAGTTTAGGAACACGAAAAACAATAAATAACTTGCGTGAAAGATATTAATACAACAATTAAATATTATGTATTTAGAAATATTTTTGTTAATCACGATCATGTTTATATATTATATTATTAATTACATACATTAATTATATATATATATATATATATATATATATATATATATATATATATATATAATATATATATATATATATATATATATATATATATATATATATACCCAGCTTTGTTACTGACGTGGCTGGGGTCATTTTCCTTATCAGATTTTACACTCTTGCCTAGAACAATCACAAATTTTAAACAATCACAAACATAAATTTACGACCATGCCCTAGCAGGATTCGAACCCGCGGCTATCGCAACAGTAGGAGGACCGCCTGATCGCCTTTACCACTGCGCCACCAAGGCGGCATTAATTACATCTTACATTAGATATGCTTACTACAATCTTAATTTACAAATTAATTTGATACTTTTGTACTGTTATACTTGTATTAGTAAGCAAGACAAGCACGGTATTAATATAGTATGTAATTCCCAAATTAAAATCAAACTCATCTATTTAAGCTAAACGTAAGAATACAATTATACGCTGAACAAGCTTGTGTGGTTTGGTTCGCTTCAATCTTCTGATTTCCTGCATGTTGTCTAATAGTTATATTGCTTCCACGCTGCTGTGATTTAGCAACCTTATTTCATGACTTAAGGCGAAATATTCGATCACTTCGTGAATCCATTTAATTTCGAGGTCATCGTGTAGTTCTTCTTTGGTTACATAGCAATAAGCATTGGTACGAAATTAACCGTCGAACTTTGTTTAGAGTACGTTGGATTACTAGTTGATTTAATGTCCTAATATAATCCTATATTTGCACCCACAGATCCAAATTGACTTTATGATTGGCTGATAAACCAATCTCTTTCATTTTAGGTCAAGTTGAAATTATCTTCCGACTAACCAGTACAGTTGTTTGACTTTGAGTCTAATTTGCTCTGCCTTTTGTCTAACATGATGTTTCCAGTTTAACCCACCATCGAGGTATATTCCGAGGTATTTGGTTAATTCTGCTTTATGAATCAGGCATCAGTCAAGTCACATAGTTAGGTTTTTGTCATTTCGCCGCAACACAAATTAGCATGGGCAGATTTGTCTCTAGTCCATTATATGGTTAATCATTACATAGACCAAACCATTCATTAATTTCGTTGCTAAAATTATTTATATTACTGTTGCACACATGTTCGGCAATTTTTTAATTAAATATAGTAAATTATATTTTACCAAAATATAAAATATAAATATAGCACTAATAATCTCGTAAAATATATACCATAACATTACTGAGAAGAATACCAAACCTCCAATCACACCTGAAAATTGAAAATACTATATAAATAAAATATAATATACAAATAAAAGAACAACAAAAGGCCCTAAACGTTGGTATGCAGTTTGATGCCGAAACTATTGATGTCGAAGTTTTGTAGTTTTTTTTCTAAATCCGCATCCCGATCACGTTTTTTGCTATCTTCTTGGGACCAAAGTTCATAATACATTAATAATACGTATAGAGACAGTTATTGAACCTAGATAGAATACCAATTTTATAAATATTGCTCAAGAGGTCAAACCTATGGAATAATATTAGGTACTTGCGGTTATTTCTAACAGGAATCAGGAATATCAGTAAAAATGTCGAAGTAGACATCTGTTAAATTCTATATCTTTGACATTTTTCCTTGTAAAATTATATGTTTCCATTTAGTTATTTAGTGTATAAAAACGCAAATTATAGAAACTTTTGTGTATATGTCACAAAATTATATTATTATTTTCGTCACTTATTATTTTGTTTCGTTGAATTGAAAACATTTGCCGTTGAAGTCCATCAAATACTTTTAGAAATTTATTGTAATTTAGTAAGTAAAAAGTAAAAAAGTAAGTTAGTAAAACAATGTGTGTAAAATGATAATTTTGATGTCAAGGGGCCATAACACTGCATTGAATATTAATTGAAGAAAGACTTATTGAAAAAGAACCGACCTCAAAGTCTTAAAGAATTTTCACATCCTTAAAAACTATTGTTTCTAGACGATTACATGTGATATAAAATATCCAAAAAGGAGGGAGACAGATTATCACACAAATTGCCTGCAAATGGCATTCGAATCACTTCAAGAGCCCCAGCCTTACTTAACCTCTTTATTCCAGTCGGGAAAAAAGCACATTGACGTAGCATTTTACGCTGACGACACTGCCTCCAGGTTCGAGGTTACAATTTAAGAACAGAAGCAGCTCGATCATACGATCAAGTGGTTCAAATTCTGGAGGCTGCAAATCAACCCTTTGAAAACCCAGGCCATCATTTTCCATACGAAGCGTTACGCACTGCAACTTAAGATTGACACCGCAAACAATTTCATGGCTGGCTAACGTCACGGACCTAGATCTCCACTTCGACCGACGGTTCGGTTGGCATTCCCAAATCCAAAAATGTATCGTATAAATCCACAGGGGTCAACTGTGAGGCGGTTTTGGTTTAGTGTATTGGTAAGCCCAGAGGCAGTCCCATATAACCCGGTCCAATTTGTCACTCCAGGGCAAGCCTGCGCGACCAGGTATGAGTCATGCATTCCAGTCATTGCAATGTTTCGTTACTTTCCATGCAAAAAAGAGTTTCCTCTAGCGAGTTGCGACTGGCGATGAAACGTAGATCTGCTACGATAATTTCAAGTAGAAGTAGATCGTCTCAGTATAGGAAAAAAAATTGTTGTCACCGAAGCGGAATATACGTGATCATATGTTTCTAAAACTGAAACGAACGTTTCTGAAACTGTCTATAAAAGTCAACTGAAGGAACAGCTTACTAACAAAACATATCGTCTTCTAAAAGCACAAGGTTTCGAAATACATAAAAAGTGTAAAAGTTGATCGATGATTGGATTTTATTGTAACTTAAACTTAATTCAACATCATTCTTTCGATACAGTATCGCCATGTTGCCAGAAAAATGATAAAAATTTAAATAAATGTATGGTGTACCAATTTATCTAAATAAATGTCGTTTTAATATGAAAAAAGTGATCATAGTATATGTAAGCACCTAATAAATAAAACTTACATTGATATAACATGTTTCTAACTTTTATAAAACGCGGGGTTGATTGGCGCAGAGGTCAAGGTGACAAGACACTATTACTACTGTTGCGATAGTCGCTGGTTCGAAACCTGCTGCGTCATGTTCGCAAATTTATGTTTGTGATTAATTAATATCGACAGATTTGTAGCTATTAAGCTGCTGCACACGAATTGCCTGCAAATGGCATTCGAACCACTTCAAGAGCCCCAGCCTTATTTAACCTCTTTATTCCAGTCGGGAAAAAAGCACATTGACGTCGCATTTTATGCTGACGACACTGCCTCCAGGTTCGAGGTTACAATTTAAGAACAGAAAGAGCTCGATCATACGATCAAGTGGTTAAACTTAAACTTAATTCAACATCATTCTTTCGATACAGTATCCCCATGTTGCCAGAAAAATGATAAAAATTTAAATAAATGTATGGTGTACCAATTTATCTCAATAAATGTCGTTTTAATATGAAAAAAGTGATCATAGTATATGTAAGCACCTAATAAATAAAACTTACATTGATATAACATGTTTCTAACTTTTATAAAACGCCGGGTTGATTGGCGCAGAGGTCAAGGTGACAAGACACTATTACTACTGTTGCGATAGTCGCTGGTTCGAAACCTGCTGCATCATGTTCGCAAATTTGTGTTTGTGATTAATTAATATCGACAGATTTGTAGCTATTAAGCTGCTGCATATTCCAGTCTGTAGTCCATTTGTAGATCTTTTTGACTGATACTTGTACATTCTACAGTTACGAATGCCCTTTCATACGAGACTCATACGAGAGACGAATTTTCCTTCGAAAATATATGATACTAACAATTAATAGTAATTCCGCGGCAGCAATTTGGTCATTTTGTAGATTAATCCCAAATGCCATACTCGGACAAAATCTTGTAAGACCTGCATGAATATTGCAGTGTAGTATATGTTTTCTTCGAATGTCTTGTCAACAACCGCTGTTACTGTGTTCACTTGGTCGATTGTTAAGTTTTAATTTCGAAATCTAAGCTGGAAATCTGGTATATCTATAAATGTTTTAACAGCTGTTTCTTATTTTATTATCTTATTTTTTGTTTTCTGCGTGACAATAACGCGATTTAAATATTTTTTTATTAAAAACAGTTATTTTTAGCCCCAATAAACACCATCTTCAATAAATTATTTTCACAAAAACCAACAAGCAACAGTGCCATGTTTTGCTATCAGATTTCACATTAGTTATATATAATAGCATATTTATTTCAATCTGTAGAAGTTTCCCCTCTATATATTTATATAATACAATAGACAAAACGTATCTTCAAGACAATTCTTATCTTATTTTCAAATTGATTGAAATCATTATTTTATCATATATTAACGTGTTCAGTTGTCACATAATGTGTTAATTCACTATAACTAAATCTGCAGTTATTTGTTGTTGTAGTTTTTGAAGTCAGACTTATTTACTAATGGAACACAACGGAATTTATTTCATATTGAAAAGTATTTTATTGTTGTTTTACATTCTAAACTTACACGTATTTGGTTTTATATATAGAGACAATACAAAATAGACTCAACGTGCCTAATCAGTTGCAAAATGACTAACCAACTAGTCATTATTGGTGCTTTAATTAAGATTATTTTTACTGCAACATGTTAATATACACGTTATTCATTAAAGTATTCCAGAAATAGAGACTCGAAAAGAGGGTTAAGAGCTTTATAATTGTAAATGTTTCCATAATAATCGAAATCTAGATTATATTGAGTAAGTTTACAACAAACATTTAACATAATTCCAGATGTAACACCTTATCAAACGGAAGTCAACAAATGGCCCACCCTGTATGCCACTGAATATATAAATAAAAGTTTATTCAAACCTATTTTCTAGTTCAAGTCGCGAGAGATTGGTCTGAGAAAATGCTCAGGCCGAAAAGAATAAAAGAATATGGTTTACAATATAGTTTTATTTGACTGTAAACAATACGTTCTATATCATTCTACTATGATAAAGAACACTTTCAAAGCAGATCTAAGTTTTTGTATTTATTCATAAATAAAATATAGTATTTAGTAAAATAGTAAAACAAAATAACGGCATTAATTCTGACATTCTTTTCTCAATATGTATAAAATATATTAACTATTCTATATTGTAAATATTTTAATAATTCTAATAATATTTAAACTATCATTTGATAGTTGAATTACGGCAAAATTACTTTCCTTCGAGTTAAATCTGTAAAATCTTATCTTTAGTGAAGAATCCTCTTTAGTCAAGAATTAGGTATAATTAAATAATTAAATATTAACATCAGCAAAATATTAAATTTTAAATAATTATGACTGTTATCATTTAAATAATAATCATATGCATCTCACTCCTTAAAGAAATTTATTCTAAAAATCTAGCTTCCACAAAATCTAATAAATTTACTGTGTTATTTTTGATACGAAACTTTATATTAGATTAGTTATATATGATATATTAATTTATACCGAAAATTTTTAATCAACAATCCTCATATTCTAACTTAATAGCACATTATATGTAAATAAGCAACATAAAAATACAGTCAGTATACAGTCTTCACAAAAAGATCTAAATAAACTTGTCACTTTTATCATTTAAATAATCATTAGATATAATATTGCAATTTTACTTTTAATCAAATGCATTTCATGCCTTAAAAAAATATTCCAATAATATTATTTCCACAAAATTCAACAGAATTACAGTTCTATTAGCAATACCGAGATTTAGATTTAGAGATTTATATTGGATTTACATTTCTTAACTTAACAGCATATAATATGTAAATAAATAAAATAAAAAATGCAATCGTTGGTATACAGTCTCTGAAAAATATATATCGAACTTATTCAGTTATTTTTTATCAGCATCCTTGAGGCTAAAATTGATTACACTTTTATAATATACATGGAGATTTTATTAAACTTTAGCCATCAGGCCAAAATATTTAAAGGAAACACGACATTATAATAGCAGCAACATTCTGAATATTCCCAATATGCTAAAGAATGCCCCTAGTGGAAGGGATTTTATGTTATCTTCATGGAAACATACTGTCTTGCCTTCTCCTTTGACTATCTAGGACTGCAAATAAAATTACTTTTTTTATTTCGAAACCTTTTACCTCAAAATTAGTGTCTAGGATATGGAGGGTTTTCTTCTCACTTTCAAATTATTAGTATTGAGGTAAGAAATTCTAGAGTCCATTATGCTGATATAAGAACTATTTGAATGCAAAATATGCACATGAAATATCTGGTTTTTCAATCCAATCAAATTCTTAGCAAAATTTATTTCATAAGCAACCCAATTTTTACAAAATCAACAATATTATATTCACAATCAAGTTTTGCATCACTTGTTATTTTGCCCTGTCCTGTGACAATATAAGACCACAAATAAAATTACTCAGTGATACTTGACTCTTTTTGTTTCGAAACCCTTTACCCCAAATTAATGTTCTTGAAGCCATAATGTTGGGGTAATAACAATTTTAATGTAAATATACCAGGTAGCAAATTAAAAATTCTGATCTTAGATTCTTAACAAGATTTATTTTATAGCCATCTTAAGTTTCACAAAACCAATATTTTCATATCCACAATCAAATGTTGCATCAGTTATATACAATAACACACTCGCTCTAAATTGTTTTATTAATTTCATCTTACATTAGATAAGTTTAGTACAATTTTAATTTGCGAAAACTAACTCTAATCATCTGACCTTATATTACTTAAAGAAAAAGCAACATTGTACTATTAGCAATATTCTGAATATTGTTGAAAAAGATTTTATGTTAGCTTCATGAAAATATAGAACGCTTTCTTTTTCATTTTCTTAGTTTTAAGGTGAGGAATTGTTGGGTTCATAATGTTGGGGTAACAACAATTTGGCCAGACTGCGAACGAAATATGTTAGTCTTTTTCCCTTTCCATCAAATTCTTAACAAGATTTATTTTACAGCCGACCAAATTGTCACAAAATCAACATATCCACAATCAGTTATATATAATAATACACTTGATCTAATTTTTTTTTTATAGCCAATCCAATTTTTACAAAATCAACAATATCATATTTACAATCAAGTTTTGCATCACTTGTTATTTTGCCCTGTCCTGTGACAATATAAGACCACAAATAAAATTACTCAGTGGTACTTGACTCTTTTTGTTTCGAAACCCTTTACCCCAAATTAATGTTCTTGAAGCCATAGTGTTGGGGTAATAACAATTTTAATGTAAATATACCAGGTAGCAAATTAAAAATTCTGATCTTAGATTCTTAACAAGATTTATTTTATAGCCATCTTAAGTTTCACAAAACCAATATTTTCATATCCACAATCAAATGTTGCATCAGTTATATACAATAACACACTCGCTCTAAATTGTTTTATTAATTTCATCTTACATTAGATAAGTTTAGTACAATTTTAATTTGCGAAAACTAACTCTAATCATCTGACCTTATATTATTTAAAGAAAAAGCAACATTGTACTATTAGCAATATTCTGAATATTGTTGAAAAAGATTTTATGTTAGCTTCATGAAAATATAGAACGCTTTCTTTTTCATTTTCTTAGTTTTAAGGTGAGGAATTGTTGGGTTCATAATGTTGGGGTAACAACAATTTGGCCAGACTGCGAACGAAATATGTTAGTCTTTTTCCCTTTCCATCAAATTCTTAACAAGATTTATTTTACAGCCGACCAAATTGTCACAAAATCAACATATCCACAATCAGTTATATATAATAATACACTTGATCTAATTTTTTTTTTATAGCCAACCCAATTTTTACAAAATCAACAATATCATATTTACAATCAAGTTTTGCATCACTTGTTATTTTGCCCTGTCCTGTGACAATATAAGACCACAAATAAAATTACTCAGTGGTACTTGACTCTTTTTGTTTCGAAACCCTTTACCCCAAATTAATGTTCTTGAAGCCATAATGTTGGGGTAATAACAATTTTAATGTAAATATACCAGGTAGCAAATTAAAAATTCTGATCTTAGGTTCTTAACAAGATTTATTTTATAGCCATTCTAAGTTTTACAAAACCAACATTTTCATATCCACAATCAAACGTTGCATCAGTTATATCTAATAACACACTCGCTCTAAATTTTTTTATTAATTTCATCTTACATTAGATAAGTTTAGTACAATCTTAATTTGCGAAAACTAACTCTAATCATCTGACCTTATATTATTTAAAGAAAAAGCAACATTACTATTAGCAATATTCTGAATATTCTTGGAAAATATATTATGTTAGCTTCATAAAAATATAGAACGCTTTCTTTTTCATTTTCTTAGTTTTGATGTGAGGAATTGTTGGGTTCATAATGTTGGGGTAACAACAATTTGACCAGACTGCGATCGAAATATGTTGGTCTTTTTCCCTTTCCGTCAAATTCTTAACAAGATTTATTTTACAGCCAACCAAATTGTCACAAAATCAACATATCCACAATCAGTTATATATAATAACACACTTGGTCTATTTTTTATTCATTACACAATCTTAATTTACAAATCAATTTATTACTACTTTTCATTTGTACTTGGATGAATTCATAAACAAAACGAGTAAAGATAAACCCGAAACATCAGTATGTATTTCCCAAACTCGTTCTAATGAGGAAAAGTTTCCCCAATTCATACAGAATAAATTAAGTCACAATTTATATTTAAAATTTTTAACTAAAATCAAAATATGAACGAAATCTGACATCTATTATCAATTTAATAATTAATTTAATATTCGAGATGCTCATAATTATATATTATTTTAATACAATCATATTACATTTAGAGATCAATTGATTCATATTAGTCAATTTTTATGAATATTGTGAACTTAATTTTAATGCAATATCAATTCAATTTAAGAATGAATAACAATAATTTTATTTAAAATGCAAATGTTGATACAAAATTGTGCATAATTGGAAAGAAACTAATTGTAATTAAATATAGAAATCAAAGCTTAATTATACTTTAAAAATATACATTGCACATAAACAAAAAAAGCGCGTAAACTTCAAAAATAATTTTCTTACTTTTCGCAATCAGCTATACTCCCCGATCGTCATCACACGAACAGCTCAAAAACAACCCGTCGACAACTCCTTTTCGACAAAATTATCCGACCAAAACAGACATAAATTCCCCTCGAAACCCCAACAAGCCCGAACGGTAAGCGGCGCGCGTAGTCACGACAGACCCGAGTTCGACTCCCGCGACCAGTCAGAGTCCTTTTCGCCTCTTCCGAGATGCGGATTCGACTGCGGCTAGATCTCGAGGTCGCGGACTCGCGCACCAGAAAAGGGCGCCCTGTTGTCAATTCGCACTTTGACACTTTTTTCGTCACCACGTCGATCCATGACCAGACTAACGCGAAAAGGAGTAGTATTCATTCATTGGATCGTCATAGATCAAATTTCGCGGGTGTATTTTGTTTTCCATAACTATCTCCATTCACTTGTTTAATTATATCTTGTTAAGAAATATATTCAAATGAACTAGAATTAGAAATTTATTTTAAATAAAAATTTTGTTAATAGGAGAATGTAACGAAAATCTTAATATGATAAATAACAATATCAACTTTAAAATTAATATCGTTTGTTGAATAATTAATGCTGTGCAGCAAAAGTGTCGGTGTATTTCTGATACGAAACCTAACGTTATTCCTGTTGCTGAAGATAACGGCTGATAATGTGGCAACAAGGCGAATTGTTGATCAATAGGCAGGAGGGCGCAAGACCGACGCCAGACTTCGCTAGACCCGACGCCTGCACGAGCTCAGCTGGATGCAAGTGCAAAGTTTCGAATACTCCGACAAACTGCTGAGTAAGCGGATCTCGTGTGGCAGGATATGATATTGAACTTTTTTAATTTTCAATTAGACATATGTTTGGGATGTATGGGAAATATTAATTTAAAAGTTAATACTAAAAATTTTAGACCGACTTTGATTTAAAATAATTGTACCTCATCATGAAACATCTATAGTCTATTCAAAGTTCTTTTAGTAATGCGTCATGGATATTTGTGACGTCTAAATATTGCAATATTGCCGCATCAACTGTGAGTTTTAGTTCAGTTTGGCTTTGACATTCTAATTGAAAATTCTAATCTAAATAAAATAATTGAACAATAATGTTATCAAATATAATTTATTTTAACATTATAGTACATCTAATACATATATTATCGAAGGACTTAAAACTACAATTAAGGACACAGGTATAACAGTTTGTAGATTAGATTTGTTTTGTTTACATTGAACTCTTTTCCACACCACTCATGAGGTAGAGTTTCTAGGCGCGTTTTTTATGTAATGGTATCCCCCTGGAGGCCTAATCCACCTAATTAACAATTGTATATCTGAGAAACGTATTTTACTTTCACTCGAGAGCATATTTACCTTTTTACGTTTAATTCTTGTTTCCTTCGATGGTGTGGTTACTTATCAAGTCATCTTGGTATCACTATATATTTTATTTTTTCTACTACTATCTGTGTACACCATTCCCCATAAAATTAGTCACTGAATTCTGTTTAATGCTTTTACTATATCTACAAAACCTTACTTAATATCATCAATAATTATCTCTCTAACGAAAATTATTGATGGGCAAAAGGGGGCCTCTATTATCTCGTTCCTTTATGAAATATTTTATTAAACCCGCAATCAATTTGTGACCCTGACTATCTATTGTTTTTTTTGGCATTTTCAAACGAAATTATATTAAAATAGTCACAACGCTAAAATAACGTTTGTCAGTTTTTAATCTGTAGTAATAACAACTAATATTTTGAACAATTTTGTATACGTCTGACAACCGGCCATCGTCCGGATGTTATAGTGTCCGTTAGCAATAGTGTTAAGAGGTTGTAACTCTTACCTATAAATAATTGTGGCTGTATAATTAACTACAGTTTTTAGATGTACTAAAATATTAAAGTAAATTATATTTCATAAGATTTTGAATTGTACATATTAGAATTTTTTTGTATGTCAAAGCCAAACAAGAACTAAAACTCAGAGTTAGTGGGGCAACATTGCAATGTTTCGACGTCACAAATATCCATGACGCATTACTAAAAATACTACTAAACTAAACAGACTATGAAAAGGTTAGGCTTATAAAATGATTTTTTTTTAAATTTAAAGCTTTATTATGAAATATCGGTATAACAAATATTATTCAAAGTATTGTCCATCGATATCTGTTAATTTATCCCATCTTTCAAGCAATGTCGAAAGAACGATGTATCTTTTGAGGCTATCCACTAATCGACCAATTTTTTGGTATCTTTATAAGAAGTGAAGCACTACTCGGGCAGGTTACGATGTATACGTCCGAAGAAGTAGTAACCAGAAGGAGTAGGGTCTGGAGAATGTTGCAGGTGGGGTAACACTTACCATATTAATGTTATTAATGTTATTACCTTTTCTTCAAATTGTAGTAAAAAATAAAACTTCCCATAAATGCAATTTACTTGTTACAAATTCATGCATTTTTAATCTAATGGAAACATGTTTTGTCTACAATTCAACAAAATCATAAAAACTAAAGTGAGGCTTCAACATAAAGTTTCTTACAAAAATACCCGACGCGATTTAATGTACAGTAATACCATCAACCATAAATCCTTCAAAATTATACATATACATATACATACATATATATAATATCGATATTTTTACGAAAAAAAATATTGATGTATCGGCCCTAAGAAAATATCCACATTCTCTAATCATTTAAAAACTAGATATTTTAATAAAGATTTAAATTTAATTAATTACAATGGGTCCATTGTAGACTACTTATTGCCAAAAATATAAATAAATAGTTGTTAAAATACAACAAAAGTCATCTCACAGAGCACTGGCAGAATAGCTCTACTACAGGAATAGCTGAAACATAAAAGCAAACTTACAAGCAAAAATGTTGAATAGAAAATGTAATTTCACCATAACAAAAAACGGAACCATTTCAATCATGTTCGTTTAAGTGTAAATTAAAAATTTTTGTTTTTTTTGCGTTTTTACATATTAAATGTCAGAAATTTTCCGGTTCACCATTGCAAACTAGAATCCAATTACTTTGGTATAAACTTATATTGTTATGTGTTCTATATACGTTTTTATATAATGCAAAATATAATTAATACAAGCAAAGAGTTATTGCAAATTTTCCGTAAATTAAATAAAAAAAATCATAACTTGACACATATACGTGTTTATGTCGTTGATTTGCATATCCAGCCAGTTATTTCGTTTCAAATAAATAAAATAGTAGGCAGGGATTGGTGCAGGTAGAAATTAAATTGCCCTCCGGAGTGTACTTACTTCAGTTGCTTGTATAAAAAAGAAACAAAACAAAACCTATTTATTTTCTCACAATACATGTATAAAATGAAACAATTTGATTAGTAATATAAAATGTTTAATAAAATTAAAATATCATATAAAATGTATGACGGTAAAGTAAAATTGATTATCTTATTATTATTAAGATAAATAAATTGTTCTTCCAACTTTGCAACAGTTGAGTTGAACACTGAATTCGATTTCTTAAATAACGTTTAGATTCTTTTTCGATTCTCCTGCAAGTAAAAACAATATCCACGAATTAAGTCTTTGGAGCAATATCCAAAGATTTCTCACGGAGCTAAATCAGATAAATAGGTGGTTGTGGAAAGATATTAATTCAGTACCTATTCTTTTCGGGTTTCTTGAAATAACCAGTTGACAAAAGCGGACATTTAACGCAATGTACAAAAATATGGCAGTTTATGAGATTAACGTACATTAATTTGTTATAATTACGTCTAGTGGATTGAATGGATATTTACCAAAAAAAATAGTTTTCCAATTAAATTTAAAATGTCTTATGGAGTAATTCAGTTCTAGATAATATAAAATATACAATTTATATATAGTCAATTGAAAGTTTTTTTAGTAGTGCATAATGAATATTTGTAACGTCCAAACATTACAATGTTGCCGCATCAACTCTGAGTTTTAATTCAGTTGGCTTTGACATACAAAAAAAAATCTAATCTAAGTAAAATAATTGAAGAAAATGTTATCAAATATAATTTATTTTAACATTACAGCAGATCTAAAAACTACAATTAATTATACAGCCATAATAGTTTATAGGTTAGAGTTATAACTTCTTATCACTATTTCTTTCAAGAATTTTGCATACGGCTTTAACAACCGGACGACTTGGACAGGCTCATTCATTTACGTGTTCCATCTAATCAGACAGCATTATGTCTCTTTTTAGCTAGAATAAAACAAGAAGGAAAATATTGTCTGATTCTGAAATTAATTTACAAATTGCGACAGGCAATACATTAAATATCCTGATGACGTTTGTACAAAAAAACTTTAAATAGACTATACTTAAATTTGTTATATTTAATTATTGAGTAAACCTATCCCAATGAGGTGGTTAAATAATTCCTGAAATTGTATAAATAATTTAATAAGACAAAGGTTACCTCAAAACAAAAATATTTCACAAATTTATTCCAATTCAAGAATACTTAATGATGGATCGATACTAAAATATATTAAATATTAGGTGTTTGCATGTATTGTGATCAATTTTTCATATTGGAAAAGTGTTTAATGGAAAACATTAGTATAGTATAAAATCCCATCTTTGTGTCAAAATAACAATACCGTATTAAAAAAACGATGATGGTTTGGCAGTGATCCAATCATTAATCAATTTTTGATCTGAACAAGCAATAATCAGAAGATACTATGTTGGTAAGCATGCTTAGCGCCGTAGATCTTTCTATCCAAACTGTAACAATGTATTATGTACAAGTTTTGTCATGTGTGATCGAGTGTTGACAAGCAAAATAGTAACTTTGAGTCGTTTACTGCTACTGGTAATTTTCTAAACAAAATGTCGTTCAATTTCTTCAACTAACTAGACATCTACAGAAATAGTTTCCTTTGGTTATAATACAACTACACCTAAAACTTAAAGTAGCCTTCTAATTCAATATCTTCGAACTTGTTTGGTTTTCCAGACCATTATTTGTCATTAACACTAAAATATTCACTTTTAAATCGTACAAACCAAACCTGGTTTGATAGGCCTCGGTAGCTGACTTCGAATCAACAACAAAAGTACTTAATCGAAAACGCATTTTTCAGCAATTCGTTATTAGCGTCAGTGTATATAGTGTAGTATATAGTGAATAACTAATTATGATTCTTATTAAATAACATTTAAAAAACATCAATCCAGTTATATTTCATCTTTAGGCTTTTATTTTCGGCATTGGCGCTTTCAAATATATACTTTTTTCAGTTCATATTTATTAAAAATAAAACAACTTATTTTTCAAAACAATTAATACATCACGGAAATACTGAAGCTTATATTTCGTTATTTATTCAATTCCGCTTTACCACATTTTTTATACAAACCAAAAATAAAAATAACAAATCTATACCTCGGATACGAATACGATCGCATAGTAACAAAGCGTCATTAAAATTGGATCAGAAATGCGGTGGTGAATATATTATCGCTCCAGTGACAGGCCGATGATGAACGATGTGCAAAAACAGTGGAGTTAGAACGTCCGATGCCCGAATTTTGTTCGTATTGGTTGTACGATCACCCATTCGTCTTTTAATTAAAATATAAATTTTCTATATGTACAGAGTATTATAAATTATTGCAAAATATCACTCTAATTAACTTTAAAAATTGAATAATTAAAAAGCATGATTTCAAATATTTGTTAAATTAAATAAATATTAAATTAGTAAATATTTAAGTAACTAATTAATTTAGTTTAGCTATAAAGGAATTAAATTTTTAATATAAGTATATATATTCGAAAATGTAATCAAGATCATGCTTAATGTGTTGTTCAAAATATTAGGTTAACATTGTTAATCCGATCATCACATTTTACAGATTGCAAGCATTGTCAATATAAATTTTCATGGAAAGTGTAGGAACAATCATGTTAATCAAGACTCTAGAAGGACAGTTAATAATCCAAAATAATAGCTCGGTAAAGTTAAAAATGATTTAAAATATACACCAAATGGTTTTAACATACATATATTTTGATTGTTCAGAATATATTATTACTAGCAGACATGGCAGAAGTTTGATTACACATCATCAAGTTTATCAACAATTTATGTGCGTGCGCAAAATATCATGACGTCTTGAGTAACACATAGGAGGAAAAGTCCCAGGCGTTACAAAGGAAACGCTTTTTTTTGTTCAAAATTGGCTACATTCATCAACATAATCTCCATCAAGAGTCATACAATCACCCTTTTAATATTTCAATACCACTTTTGTAGAACGATTTATATTTTGCCTCAAAATACGCCTGTCACCAGTTGGTGTCCACTCAGATGACATCGTTTTGATTCCAGAATGAAGTGATGTTTCAACCATTGTCACATATTGACGCAAAAATTCCGGTTTGGTACGTTTAAACATGGCCAAACGTTGTGGTTTTTACTCAACACTCAGCAAACGCGGCACTCACTTTGAACAGAGCTTTTTCATAGTCAAATGCTGATGCAATATAAAACCAACATGTTTTTTTTTTCATATACGATGTTAGCTAACTCACGCAACTTCACTTTTCGATCATTGAAAACGATTTGGTGGAATTTCTTGATGGTTTATGGTGTTACCACCTTATTTGGATGCCCCACTGCGTTCTGTATCATCGGTGTTTCTACGACCACGTTTGAAAGCCGCAATCCAAGGTTTTATCGTTGTTTCTGATGCAGCGGAATCCTTTCAAGTATTTTCAAGTTCAAGCTATTATTTTCAAGCTATTTATTTCTTCGCTTAAACGGTATAATTTATCGGCAAGAAATAGTGTAAAATTAAACACGAAATTATTTTTAATCCATTATCCTGAAAATAATTAATGTCACTATTAGTAGAATAACTCACCAACTTATGAGTAGAATATGATGTAATTTTAACAGCTTCCTTTTGAAGGTTAATACTAACTGAAAACCGATGAATGCAAGAAAACTAGCGCCATCTATGTGTTAGACCTGGGACTAGTCTAAGTGTTATATTCACACATATAACGCGGACTACCAGTATATGATGAAGGATGAATATATGCTATACCGATCTTGTTATATAATATCAGTTGTTCCATCTACGTTACTGATGATACTATCAAAAATATATTGTCCCCAGAACGTAACTTCGCTTGATTAAACTTAATGTACCGAAATCGCTCATTTTCAAATTTCTAACACATATCAAAAATGTATTGATGGAATAGCTGGCGGATGTTGTACCTTCATACGTAATCGTATTTCTTCATCGTCAGAACAATAAGTATCTTGGATCATCTGCACAGCTATAAAAAATAAAAAATGCAACTTCATTAACAGTTGATAGTTATGTTATAATCAATAAGTTTTTGTAATCTATTGAAACGATATTGAACAACTGGACCAACTGGTTATGATTTTGCAAAAACGTCCCTAAAGTTGCCACAATTTCTCTCTTCTCCATCTACACGGTTTGGTTTTATATGCAGGCTGTGTTTGTTGCTCCTCGTCACCCATAAAATAGATTTGCGAAAACTAATTTAATACTATACCTGACCCCAACTTAATTTAATCTACATATTGCAACTGTTATTATTGCGGTGGTTAGCATGAAAAAATAAGTTTGATAGTGATTCAGTCTGCAGCGAAGAAACCATATTCCAGCCAAGCCATGCTGAATAGATCCAATCAAGTGATAATCAGATGACACTCTGTTTGGTGAGTATTCTGGCTGCGGCATAAATTCCATTTCGAGCTGCAATACTGTTGTACTTCACAACAACTCGTACTTGCCCTTGCAACGTACGAGCGTTGTAATGTTAAAAATGACTTTGCGCCTGCTGCTTATAATTACTGACCTTTTTGCAACAAAACGTCATTCAATCGACATCGGTAGAGATTTGCAGTAACATTTTCATTCAATAAGAATGCCTATAGATCAGATTGGTACATTTCGGTCACATTCGTATTTCACATTTCAATTATAATATCTCTATTTGCCACTTCTGCTAGTTTGGGCCACTGCCTTATAAATATTTTCTAAATTTTGAAGTATTTCTGAAAATGAATAATGTCTTCTTATTTGTCCATGTTTCCTAATAGTGTTGATAAAAATTCGTTGGTTGTAGCTTCTCTTTTTTGTCGTCGCCACATGCTTAGTATTGTTCATAGATATTTTTAAAATTAACTTGGCTATATTTATGCTTTTTTGAATCACGTTTTCTTGTGGTTTAGCTTGAGTAACTTTATTTCTTCTTTTTTGGAACGTTTTTTGCGACTATACATCCTCTATAATTTTCTGGATGTTATTCGCTGGAAAGTTCACTGCATACATGTTGGTTATGTTCTTTTTAGTTTCCTGCAGTGTATAGCCAGATGTTTGGCAGAGCATTTTAAACATCTCGGTTCTCAATTTTAAGATTTCTGTATGTGACTATGTAGTTGGCAGCGTTTACATTATATCCGTATCATATCGAAATAATAACATAAACAAAGATACAGACTTCTTCTGGACAAGTATTTATCCATTGTGATTTTTGTTCATGTCTTTTTTCAGGATGCTTACTGCATTTGAGCATTTAAGTTCATTTTGCTTTAATTAATCTATTACTTTTATAATGTAGGATGTTTGATATGAGGCTCTTGTCATAACTTTAATATATCTGGTCTGATTGTCATCATACGAGAGCCATTGAATTTGAAAAAACTCTAGCACACTACTTTTTTAGTAAACGTTTTGCGACATTCAGCGTTTAATTTATTCCGTTTATACAATGAAGCTGTTACATTGAACGTGATATTGTTCTCATTATTTCGTAAAGTATCATAGAGAGAAAAAACCTAATACCAACACACCAGTTTGAGTTTATTAAAAAGCATTCAACAATTGACCAGGTCCACAGAATAACAGATGTTAATGAAAAAGTTAAAGTACAAAAGTAAAAAAGTATGCTCAGCTATATTCTTTGCCTCCATTCTCTGAGAATATTGAAGTACTGCAGCTTTTGGATACCACCAGGACACAGATTCAAGCAGTGACATGTATAAACATTATTTCACCAGGGATTGAGATAGGGCTGATGGGTCGTCCTAGTTATGTACCTAGATTTAAGTTATCATATAGAAAAAATGTATAATGTAATAATTAAATAATAATAAAAAATCGTAAACTAAGCCAAAACCTATGTAACTTTATCGTAAGTTATGTAACCTACATAACTTACGATAATTGGAGGTGATCCGGGCATTTTATTGTTATTTTATTGATATTATTTGGTATATTTAATTTTAGTCTCTTGTGGTGCTATTATTTGCTTTCTTCTTTTTGTTTTTAACGGTTATCCAGCCAGTTATCATAAATTAGAGATAAACTTTTTTATTGGCCTGTTATCTTATATTCACTGCTTATTTTCTCGGTGTTCTTCCTCGTATTTATAATTTATTAATACAGCCAATACAGTTCAATTTTTCATTGCTATTTGCTCCGATTTTAGAATGTAAAATGTCTGTTTTTGTCGCCTTAATAATATAAAAACGTTATCCACAACGTAGCATTGGAAAACAGGAAAATAATATATTCTGATAAATACCAGGCTTGCAGAATAGTATTAAATTGTTTTTAGCAAGTGAATACTCATTACAAATGTAACCATAGTTTTTATTTTCAACTCAAAACTTTACTATTAACTCGTTGATCAACTAAATACGACATAGAACATCACCAAAAAGTTTCGCGTTCACCAAGTTATTAGAATGGAATTCATACCAAACCAGAAAAAAGTTATTTTCATGATATCTCAAAGACAAATTCTATTCTAAAAGATATATTCCACATATTAGATTTCAGTATCATTGTTATTGAAATTAATATTTTTCCATAACAATATTAATTTTTTTCCATCAAGTGAAGAAGGAAACATTCATGAAATATTTTGATGTTGATTTGGAACGTAATCTATACGATTGACAAAAAAATTCAAACAACGTCATATATCAAACACAAGACAATATGGTAATTATAATAGGCATTGTAAAATCAGAAATATTCTTTTGATATCCCTGATTTACATTTCCATTTTCATTATTTCTCTCTCACATCACCGATAATGTATTCGTCGCCACATGCCTGATCGAATTTTAATGATGCATTGTTGCTACAGTATCGATTGTTTAAACATTCGCGTACAAATGTTTTGCAACTCGATAAAAAAAGCATAAATATATAAAAGGGACAAATATATCCGCCCTTCAATTGGGAAATATAATACGGTTTTGTAATGCATTGATTAAATGCTGCATTTCTGTTCAATTACTGTTATTTTCATTTAGTAATGCAAAGTAAATATCATATAATAAAATAAATAATGAACTGTATTTATTTTAACTCTCGGTGATATATATTTTATTGTGCATAATATTTTGAAAGGAAATATCAATCATAAAATGGAAATACTGACACGCAAATTCCTTTATTATAGCTTTAAATTCCATATTCAGTTTATTTCTAAAATAACAGCAAATGTCGTAAATAAAACGTACACTTTTGGTGTCATTATATTTTATAGTTTGTATATTTAACAAAAATCAATATTCAATATCATTGAAAATTCAATAATAAAATATGACTTTTGAAGTCGTTGATATTGTTACTTATTATTGGGATTACTAGTTATTCCTTGTCGGAGTTTCCATTGTTGTTTATAAAGACATTTACAATTACAATCACAAACATCCTTAACCTAGCAGGATTCGAACCCGCGACAATCGCAACAGTAGGAGGACCGTGCTGTCTCCTTAACCACTGGGCCAACCAAGACGGCAGAGAATATGGCAATGAGAGGTTAGGGAAAAAGTCATTTTAGTTTTGCCAAATAGTAGCCGTTTTCATGTGAAATACAATATTTCTACTATTTTTAAAGAATATATACAAACATACACAAAAGTCAAACAAACTCTCCGAATAGTAGCCGAGAATTCTTTAGCATATTGTTATATATCTGAATTTTTCAAAAATTCAAATTTAACTCGCATAATCTCTAATTAAATTTCAAATAAATCGGTTTTATAAAACTTGACCTATCATATCACAAAAAATAGCTTGAAGAAAAACACATTTTAAGTTTCGGGAACGTTACGCGCAGCTACAACTGCTAAGGCTTACAATGACACTTTATACCTAATTTTTTTACACCTGCGATTCCTGCTCCATATAAGAAAAACATTTCCGAACATTTCCGTATTTCTAAGCATTCAATCGGTATATTGTCGCATATAATGGCGAACGCATAAACTTCTGCACCAATTGTTATTGGTATAAATCTCATCATTAAACATCGAGTCAGTAAGATATCAAATGATAAACTTTTCATAAAGGTTTTACAAGTAGAGGTGATTACAAGTAGACTGAGAATCCCAATTGTTTATTGTTTAGTTTCCGACCGAAATGGTTTAGATGCCGCGTCACTAAAACAGCTATATTCTCGAAAATAATATGCATTTTCAAGAAGAACATGACAGGCCTAAAGAGTTACGATTTAAAAATATGACAAAAATAGTTTTTTTCAAATTTCTAGACTGGAATATCCACCTAAAATCCGATATCTCTAATAATACTTATGCTACAAAGTCATACTACGGCGAGTTTCAAAGGAGAATGTAAGAAAGAAAGCTCCATAAAACATTCTAGGTATTAATATAACGGTATTTATTAGCTCAAAAGTAATCAAGCATAATGGAGTTTTGACATGACAACACATATATTTATCATATGTTTAGTGATTCGGCAACAATTGATACTGTATAAACCGCATAGTTCGGGCCTTACTCTGGGCGACCTCCATTTGTTCCGGTCTCCTCATACCAACATACATATAATCTCATACCGTTTACCACAAAAATGACAAAAGGTTGTGGATCATAACGGCACATAAATCATTACTTTTCACAAACTCTCATTTCATCTATACTCATCATATAGATGAAAAAAATTACAGTTAAAAATAATGCTGATATGATTATGAATTGTGGATGAAGTAGCATACAAAAACGCAGATAATGGAATCGATAAGTTAAAGTATGGGTATCCCCTGTTTAGTAGAAATATATAAAACTAATATAAAGAGACAGAAATATAGTGATATCCATTTAAATGTTTCTAAAACTGCTGATAAAATACCTGGTAGGTCTAATTGCTAATTAAATAATGATTATTGTGACGGCGCTATTAACACCTCTATGGTAAGCTGATGAACAGGTGGAGCCTGGAAATTCCATAATTGTTATTGGAGCATGAAATGGACACCCGATAAGCGCCAGTGACCAAAAACATCAAACAATCGCCCAAAAAAATTATTATACAATGGAAAAAATGTGTTAATCTTAACAGTGACTATGTTGAGAAATAATTGTCCTATTTAATTCGTTCATGTTCGCTTTGTTCAGCTTGAAACATACATATTACGAACAAAACAACGAACAATATGATTTGTAATAAATGTTACTTTTCTTAATTTAAAAAAATAATATTTTTAAAAGTCCGCAAGAACGTACTACAGCAGATTGACAAAATAGTGACTACCAACAAGCAACACCTGACATTACACAATATTTATTTATTAAAAAGTTGTTGAACCGCCATTTGCTTTTAAATCAATCTCTAAAACCCCGTATAACGATTCAGTTATGGAGCGGTTTGGCGATTGTGCTGATGAGGGATAATCTTTGATGATAATCTGATGCTCCTTAAACCAATACTGTGCCTTTTTGGCAGTATTTGGTGGCAATATGCTAGCTCTAGTAAGAACTTCTTCATTGAGTTCGTCGAGTTGAGAGAACCAGCTGAAAGTGGAATACTCTAATCAATCATCCTCCGAATCATCAAGGGTCCAGGTTGTTATAATCGTTACGCCACATAATTTGTTTACGAAAAATGACAATTTTCTATTTGGTATTATTGAGTTATTCAGTGTACAGTAATTGAATTCTCAACATTTATTACTTTTGCCGCTTGATTTGAGAAATAAATATTTTTAGAAACTTATATGTTTACTCTTTTTTGATTGTTTTAATTTCAATGACTTAAAAGTAGTAATTTCAAATAATAGATTTCAATTGAAATAAACGGCCGGAAGACCAAACAATTTCGAAGAATACAGACTGAAAAATAATTGCAGGACTATTAGACGAAAACCTAGCTCAAGTTCCAAAAGAAGCTTCTTAAGATAGAGAAAACTGAAGCGAAATACTTGACCATATGGATATTATATCACACGACCATTAACGGACCTGACTACGAAAACTGTGTATTCCAAGATTAGGCGGGATTTTTATTAGTGTTGGGAATAATCGGCTGAAATCGACTATCGACTGTTCAGTAATTGACTACTTTTTAGTATCGACTATTTCACTCGCTATTTTTGGTTCGACTATTTTTACTAGTAACTGTTTTCAGTCGCTATTTTCGGTCCGACTGATTTTATTACTATTTATTATCTACTGTTTCAGTCGTTTACTTTTAGTTACTATTTTTGGTTCTACTAGTTCATTGGACTGATTTTTAACATTCCGGCCTTCTGTCCTAGCCGCGACCTTGAAAGTAATCCGAATTTATGCTTATATATTTATATGTAATATATGTGGTTTTATGTTTTTTGTAGTTTGCCTGTGAATAACTATATATTGTAAATTAATATAGCAGCATTTTGGAACGCTAGTTTTCAAGGGCTAAAAAATTTAAATGTAAATGATAAATAGTAAGATACTTTTGACTGGCATAATAGGTAATACCTTTTTGGTAAACTTTCACGATTTTTGTCCAAGCGTCTTTTTGTCGATACTTTTTCCCTAAAATCTGGAAAACTAAAATTAAGTTCCAAAGGTTTCAGAAATTGCATCGATCCAAAAGATTTACAGAATTTTTTGCAGTAACAGTTTTTAAATTTCTTTTAAAAATTTTAAGTAAAAGTAAGAGGTAAAGAGGTAAAGTATATTAAATATTTGTAATAAGTACATTTTCTGATAGGAAAACTCTACTTTAATATTCAACAATTTATTTTGTTGACTATTAAGAAGAGCACCACTGTCTTTATTTGTTAACGAATGGACTATCTTAACAGAATGTGTTCAACTTTTAAAGCCCATTGAAATAATGACCAACGAGTTATCTGGTGAAAGATATCCCAACGATGTCTTTAATTATACGGTTAATAAGATTCCATTCCATCAAAACCAGGATTTTAACATGTGAATGGGGAAAAAATGGCAAAATTGTCTATTAGATGTTATCAATAAAAGACTGACAATTTTAGAAATGAATACGATGTGCGGTAAATCCACATTTTTAGATCCTAGATTTAAAAAAGCAGGATTTGGTATTGCAAATAATGCTGAGGCGATACAAAAGTTATCACAAAAGAGGTATCTTCCATTCTAAATTCAAAAAATACAAATATAGTTTCACAACTCGAAATTCAAGACAAAACTACTTAATAAATTACCAAGAATGTATTGACATCTGGAGATATTTTGAAAAAAAATTGGCTAGAATGAAAGAAGTAATTATCCAAGTACTGCAGCAACTTTACAAATTTACGAGTATTTGAAAATTCAATTTGTTGGGCGTTTAGAAAACCCATTGGATTTTTGGCAAACCCATAAAATGAAACTACCTGAATTATATCAGTTACACGTAAAATATTCTTCTATACCCGCAACATCTGTCTCTTGGGAACGAGTTTTTTCAAAATCTGGGCAAATAATTAACGATCGAAGAAATCGCCTCACGGGAGAAAAGTTGAACATAATAATATTCACAGTCATTTAAAAATATTTCCGTTCAAAAATAAATAAAACTTTTATTTAAAAAGGGTTTGGTAGTTATTGTACGATCATTTTTAGGTTCATCATGGATTATGTATACGTTTACATTTGATTTAGTTGTTATGTTTATTGAAAATCTTTAGTTTTTAGGTTTTATTTAAATTGTATTGTACTATTTACATTTATTATGCTATGTTATTTAAAAATAACAACTAATATATTAAAACACGATAAAACATTTGTGGTGTTATTACTCCATTCCTTTTTACACATCCACAGAACATTCAGTATAAAAGTAATCCTACTTCCTTTAAAATTATATTATTTATTACATGATAATGGAAATTAGTAATTTTTTTTCTTTTCTTTTTTAAAGTTATCACGTGAATAAATATATATAAATCTTTGTCTCGCTTAAACTACCATTGGAGAATATAAAGACATTTAAAATTAAGTGGTCCAAGCATTTATCTACGTCCTTTCCTATCTCACATTTTATACAGACAAGAATTCGTACATCTTCGTCTGACATCACGAATGGAAAAAAACAGTCGAACCGTGCAATTGACTGAATATAGTAACTACTATTTTCAGTCGCTATTTTTTTGACTATCTGACGATTGTTTTCACTCGATAGTTCCCAACGCTAGTTTTTATGTTAAAGTATTGATGAACTTCTTTCTAGAAAACAAAATAGTTTTCAAAGTAAATCAATTGTTTTCCTGTTTTAAGCAATTTTATATTTCATAACTGACGCAATCTGTGGGATTCTTAAGATGTCAAGCTTAATTGTTAAAAAAAGAAGGTAAGTTGATTTTGGATTCGTTGACTCGTTCCCTAATAACTCGAAACATTCCTTGGTGTAGTTAAGTGGAGCTCCGGTAAAAGTATAGAAGCTGAAACTGTAAGGTTACAAAAGGTGGATTGAAGGTGATCAAAAATCTCTAGTTGTAAACTATTCCAATTATAAAAAAATCAAGCTTTGATAAAATCCCTTATTCGTGATTTCCTGATACAAATATTAGAGTGTAATACCACGAAAGACAAATTGAAGTTGCTCTGAATTAACATAGTCTACTGGAATTTAGACAATAATTTGTTGTTCAGAGTGAACGGCCATCGAAAGTCAATTGTAGTAGCTTAGTCTCTTAGCTGCAGACTTTTGGAAACTAGAGTAATCAAAACCTGGGAAACCGTTAGATACAGGAATACCATGAAAATCTCGGAAGAGTCTAGTTAACAGTGTCATTTAGAAGATTAACAAAGGAAAATCGGAAGATGAAGATACAGTCGATACACACAAATAATTTTACAACTATAACAAAAAACAATAAAATTTGGACTCTAAAAGATATTTCTTAAGAACATGAAAACGTTCCAACAATTTCTGTTGGGCTTTTATGAGAAATAAGCGTTTCGATTAAATTTATCGATATATCTATACTTCTCTTAGACCCATCTGAACTTCATGGAAGCTTTGGAAAGAAATACCTTTAAATAACTCCGCAACTATTCGATATCAAAGTCAATTGGCTGTCTAAAGTTATTTTCAACTAAGCCTCGCACAAGATCAAAGTCGGACAACATTTCAAGAGTTTAGCCATTCGTATATATTGGGGAAAATCGGGCAGATCCACCAAAACAAGAATATTTTGAAGGTCTGATAAACATTACTACGAAATAAAACCTAAATTTATTATTGTCCTTGTTTTCTCTGATATCCTATCTGTAGTTTCTTATTATGATAATTAAATTACAATTTATTTATAAACTAAATATTTTCTGTTTATTATAGCTCATTTCTAAATTTATTAAATATAAAAATAGATTATTTTTACGACAAATTTTAATTAATCTTTTCTTATTAATTACATCTTGCACTAGATATGCTTAATACAATCTTAACTTACAACTTAATTTATTACTACTATTATGCTGTACCTGCATTAATACCTAGCGGATTAATACATCAATATGTATTTCCCAAATTACAATAAAACTAAACTACTTAACACGTTCCCTGCCGATAACGCGCTAGAGCGTAATGTGAAGCATTCATTGGACGCCATTCCAGCGCGTTATATGTGCTGTGGTCTCTGTAAGTCATATATTTAGTTCGGCATTAGGAGTATGGATGTACATCGGCATTATCTAAAGACAATAGGTGAGTCATTTGTGTGCTTGGTTTCTATTTTTCCTTTTTGATTCATATGTATTTCAAAATTGCATATGGCGGGAAAAAATATGGATATGTCAGGGCCGTCTCGTCCTAAAAGTGGAAACATAGTTATGAAACGTGTCCCAACTTTACAATAAATATTCAGGCAATCGTATTCCAGCTTTACGACTTTCGTTTGTCTGTCATAAAAAGGTTACTAAAGTCCAAATCGACTTCCAGAGCGGTTATCAGCGAACATGTTTTGAAAATACGAGAGGAGAAGAAAGCAGGAAAGGTAATGAGAAAGCAATATAAAAATTGTAATTTACAAAAAAAAGAAGACACTTTTTATGTGTGCAGTGCATGACCTGGATATCCTGGTTAAGGTTTAGACTGCACAAAAAGTAGTTATGAATGACCTCTTTTGATTTATCTGAATAGGATTTTGATATATTTTGTGTTTTAGTGAAAATTTGTATTAGCTTATGGTCGTTCATTTATTTCTATTTATATCCCAATTTACTTGAATAGATATTTTGTTTGTTTGTAGTAACATTTACTTAGTTATTTTTTTCTCATTTTTCTGCTGAATATTTTTGTAATATATATATATATATATATATATATATATATATATATATATATATATATATATATATATATATATATACATATATATATATATATATAATATTGTAACTAGTAATGTAAGTAATGTTTTCCAGTATCTGTATAGCTTCCACGTTGCTATGATTTAGAAACTTTATTTCCTACTTTGATAAGAATTGGTAATTAATTCTTGAACCTTGTTTTAGTGTTTTAGTGCAAACCAACAAGTACAAATTGGATTTATGATTGACTGATAAACCAATCTCTGATTTTGCGTCAAGTTGATCAAGTTCCGACTAACCAATACAGTTACCTGACCTTGAGTCTAATCTGCTCGGGTTTTTGTTTAACGTAATGTTTCCAATTTATCCTACTATCGAAATGGGTGCCGACGTATTTAGCTGATTCTGATTGATAAATCGGGTATCAGCCAAGTGTTACAATTACGTTATATTATAATTATAAGAGCCAAGTGTTATAATTACGTTTTTGTTATTTCATCACAACACAAAATTAACATGAACCGATTTCGAACTATTGAGTTTATTTTCCAGTCTCTAGTCGATGTGTAGATCTTGTAGATTGTTACTTATAATTTTTTTATAACTTTACGCATAGATAGTTCTTTTGACATGATAACTGTGTTGTCGACAAAAGTTCCAAGTATTCTTTATTTTGTCCTTGGTATATCAGCAGTTTAGATCAGATACAGATGTGATCCCAAGACACTATCCTGGGGAATTCCATCCGAAATAAGTTTAAATGTTGAGAATGCCCCTTCATGTGAGGCCATACATTTTATATCGAAAAGGTGATTTCAGCAGTTGACTGTAATTTCTCAGTAGCAATTTGCTCCATTTGTACATTAATCCCAAATGCCGTATCAGGTCAAAAACTTGTCCGACATCCAGAAATATTGCAGCACAGTATTTTTTCCTTCGAAAGCCTTTTCAACAACCGCAGAATACTTGGTCGATTTTTAAGTGGTGATTTCGGCATCTAGACTGAAAATCTAGTAATTCTATAAATAGTTTAATACGTTTTAACAGCATTTCCTCAAATAATTTTGATATAGGAGGTAGCAACGAAACAGTTACAGGCCAGGATCAAACTTATTCTGCCGGTTTGTTAGATTTTTTAAGGGTAATTATTTGAGCAATCTTAAAACATTCTAGAATATACTTCAGACTTTGAATATGTATGATAACATGATGATTGCTTTTCCTGGCAGCTCGCTCAATAACCGAGGTGAAATATCATCAACTCTAGGAGCCTTTTTAAGGTTGACGTTGTTCATAATTTCCGTGGCAACTTTCATTGGAGAAATCGGATTTACAGCTATATCGGGCTGATAAATTAGATTTGTATAGATTGTAGTAGAGGTGTCGGCCACCGGGAATAAATGTCGATATATATAATTTTTTATATCAGTAAGTACCAAAATATACTTAATATTTAAAATACTGTACCAATTTAAAAAGGTTATTAAAACTAATTAAATGTTTTTTTATAATTTAAGAAATATATTAATTAATACTTTTTTAATTAATATTAATAATTTTTTTGTAAAAATATCGAGAAATATCGGCTAAAATATATATATATATATATATATATATATATATATATATATATATATATATATATATATATATTTCAGCATCACTTTAGACAAAAAGCAAAACACATTAGAACCAAAATAAAACAACTATACTGGTTAGTCGGAAGATACTCTCAACTTGATCTAAAATCAAAGAGGTTGATCTATAAGACAATTATAAAGAGAATTTGGACCTATGGGGTGCAAATATGGGGTTGCACTAAAAATTCAAATCACTTAGTCATACAGCGCTGTCAATACAAGATTCTTCGATTAATTACCAATGCCTATCGCTATGTAACCATTGAAGAACTGCACGATGACCTGGAGATCAAATGGATTTGCGAAGTTGTGCAGGATTTCGCCTTGAAACACGAAAGAAGATTACTAAATCATTCTAACGTGGAAGCAATACAACTGCTGGACAGCGCACAGGATGTCAGGAGATTGAAACGAACAAAACCATACGAACTTGTGTGAACACTTAGTGTGTATTATTAGTGTAAACTATAGTTATAAGTTAATAATTAATAAATAATTGTAATTTTATAATTGAGGAATACATACTGATGTATTTTCTCGCACTCGTCTTGCTTGCTAATTAATCCAAGCACATAGGAAAAGTAGTAATAAATTAATTGTAATAATAATAATAATTAAGATTGTACTAAGCGTATCTAATAAAGATGTTATTTAAAAAAATATATATTTTTTTCAAAGAACCTTTTTAAAATTATATTATTACAAACTATTTCTTATTTTTTGGCACAAACTCAAATCTTCTTTCATCTTATATAGATGAAAACAATATATTTACGGTATAATAATCAATAATGTCGATCTTTCTAATTTTCAATATTAAAAATAATTTGATTACGGTTTGAAATTTCGCCGCCTTTGGGTAACCCTAAATGTATACCGATGGCGTCAAAACCCTATTTTGCCGCCCCGAGAATGTCTGCTGAAGTGCGAGCATCTTGGCTTCCATTGATAAAACCCATGAAACAAAGGAGCGACATTAATTGGGATTCTAGCCAAACTAATCCGAAATGAATGAGACGTTAGCTTGGATTTGCGATAATGAGTCGGGATAAAAGAGGTGGTAGATACTATTCAGGAATTGATTAGATGTTGCGTCAAATAATGCCACCGCTTAAAAAAATTACGAAAATATTTTATAAGTATCATTTTTATTACTCAATTTTTTTAATGCCTGTTAAGATAGAAATTATTAAATTCAAACATTATTAAAAACTCAAACATACATTTCATAAAATATAAAATATTTTCATGCTATGTTAATGTTTGTTTAGAATCTTCTGTTTTACATTATATATTTTATTTTATAGTCTCCTTTTTACCTGCTAGAATCTCTCTGTATTGGATCTATTGGTATTGCACATAAGCTTAAAAGTCCCGGGCATAATAAAGCAAAAAGCGTTTTCTTGTTCAAAATTGGCTTTAATCATCCACGTAGTCTCCAACAAGAGCCACTCAATCATTCCAGCACCGTTCTAATATTTTAATACCACTTTTGTAGAACTATTTATCTTTTACCTCAAAACAAGCCTGTCGCCAATTGCTGTCCACTCTGATGATAATCGTCTTAATTCCGGAGTGAAGTGATCGATCCATGTTTCATCCATTTCCACATGTCGACGCAAAAATTCCATTTTCTTAATTTCAAACATGGCCAAACACTGCTCAGAATCATCAACACGTTCTTGTTTTTGGTCAGCAGAGAGAAAACGCGGCACCCATATTGAACAGAGCTTTCTCATAGTCAAATGCTCATGTATTATAAAAGCAATACGTTCTTTTGACATTTTCACGATTAGCTAACTAACGCTACCTCACTTTTACATCATTTAAAACGATTTTGTGGATTGTTTTTTGTTTTCTGGTATTACTACCTCATTTGGACGTCTACTGTGTTCTACATCATCGGTATATCTAATACCACGTTTGAAGTCAACGTTTTATTGTTTTTTCTGATAGAGTGGAATCCTTACACTTTTCAAGTCATTGCTTCGCTTCAACAGTATTTTTCCCATCAAGAAATAATCTTTAATTAAAACACAAAATTGTTTTTGATTATGAATTATTTTGAAAATGACAAAAGTAGTTTCACACTTAACACATTATCTCACAAACTTGTGAGTACCATGTCACGAAATTTTAACAGCTTTCTTTTGAAGGTTAGTTTTAACTAAAAAAGCGATGAATGCAGTAATACTATATGCACCATCTATGTGTTAGGCGCGGGACTTTTCAGCGCGTGTGTTATAAGTTATGAAGTATTTCACTCAAATATATTCATTACACTTTTCATTATAAAACAAACCGATCTCTTTCTCAACGTTTTTTTGACATTATTTTTTTAAATTCGCCCCACAAGCATTTGAATATTGCTGCGTTTCTCCGATTACGCAGTCCGTAGCCAGGGCCGTATCAGTTGCGCGATATAACACCTTCCTTCTAAAAAAATGACCTAAATAATACACGTGGTCGTTGTTCTGTCTGGTCAGTTTATAGTTATAAAATTAATTTTAAGTACCACCTGTGCTTTCATCCGCCAGTTTACCTAGTCTTACTATTGAAAGAATCTTCAGAAGAGCAATATTTCTATCCAAATTTCCATTGTACAAGTTTCAGTAACTCTAGATTCCAATAGTTTACGAATGAGAAACTGAGAATTTCTGCTGTCCGTTTTTAGTGGCCTTAAATCCGGAATATTGACCCATGTTCCGGGAGTTAATGAAACAGGGATAGAGTTTTTGAACACTTTCAATTCACTACCTACAGTTTCAGCTGCAATAATTTTACTCGAACTCCACTTAAATACATCAAGAGATGCTTCGAGTAACTGCGAAACGATTGCCAATCCAACGTTAACCTGTCTTCTTGATAATTAATCTTGGTTAACTGATCCTAAATTATTCCATTTACAACGCCAATTATTTGGAGTGAAGGAATTTCATTGGAATCCAAAAAGCTCATAATAATGTCCAATACTTGAAAACCTGTTTTGTATAGGCCATTAAATTTCTCCCTCAAAAATATTTTTGCCGTATCAAATGAACATAGTGGAAGGTCTCATCGCAACAGATTACACATAAAACATGACTACTAAAATCTAAAATTAGTCAGCAAGAATGCTTGTCGACTTTTGTTGGCCTATTAACTGAACATGATCAATAATATAAAAAAAAACTATACAATAATATTTTCAGATAAGCTTATTGACGATTTTACCATTTATATTTTTACTTTTAAATTAGACCTATAAATAGTTCCTTAATAAAATAAATTTACTAAGATGAACTTTGACAGTAACATTAAAAATTAATTTAGGTAAATGATTTGCAATTACAACAATGTTATATGAAAATCAAGGTTATATTTTTCAAATTTTTGCAAAACTATAATTTCTAAGATTTTTGGTGGAAAACTGAAGCAAGTGGGTTCTATAAACTTATATTAAAGAAAATTGACATCATTAAGACAGTTTTACATAGACCTGGACAAATGGTAGTCGGATGGAGCAAGGTCCTGTCTATATAGTATATAAACTTCCCAACCAATCTCTCAAATATTACCATAGAGTAATAGAGATGCAACTCAATAACGGACTCTAGCGCAAAATTTTGCCTTGCCCAACATCCAGAGGGAGCCATAATGGGCCATTTAAGTAATTTGATTGGTCAATTTAAATCTAATAAAATAATTTAAACCTATGAAGTTAAATATCTCTTTCTCTATGACTATTACCAAGTTACTAAATATATAGAGTTATCGTAATAGAAGACACTAACTTTTCTATGAATTAATTCTGGCGGTATTTTTATAGCATGATTCTATTGTCCTAGTTGTAGAAAATCCAATTAATGCTTTGGTCGCGCGACAAGTTCATGCCGCATAATTCTTTTCCAAATCCACCAAATAGAATCAACCAAAAAAATTAATATAAAATTTCACTGAAAGATAATAAAAACTGAATATCTATGTGAAGCACAGTACATTAAATATTTAAGATCAAAAGTCACAAAATAAAATTAAAATGTTGTAGGAATTATAATAAAGATCGTCAAAACATTGCAAAAACAGGAGTTATTCAAACATTTAATGAGTGGAAAAGATATGAAAACTAAAATATACAACAAATTATATATAGATAATATAAAAATAACATTAGAAAAATTATGATTTTATAGATAGGAAAGGATTATATAAAGTACAAGAAATTTAAAGAATATGAAGAAATATGAACTCTCAATTCCAAATTTATTACTATGATGTTACTTTAACGCCACTAGGCAACCAGAAAAACAAATAGCAATAAATGTTGGCAACACAAATTTATTGGCTACATAAAGATGAGAATAAGTGAACAAAAGTCATACGGTGCTTATATCTCTTTCTATCGGTTGACGTTTGTTTTGTAAATAAAAGTGTATATTACTGTTTACTCCTTGTATATTAATTTATAAAAAAGTATTGTTATCAAATTAAAGTGCACTATAATCATCTTAGCGTCTTTTAATCTATTTTTTCAATAATCAATCAATCAGAACTGGCAGCAGTGCAGCAGCAGTAGTTAAACTGAAGTTAAAGTGCCTGGTTAAAATATGAACTTTCTTTGATTATCTTGAATAGAGATATTCTGTTTACTTCATTAAAAATGTTCGGTTATGTTCCTACAAGGAAACATATACGCGAAGCGTTACTTCTATATTATAATCAAAACAAGAGTGTTACTGACAGTCACCAGTTGCTTGTTGACACTTATGGTGAACAATCTTTATCGCTTTCGACATGTGAATTCTGGTTTAAGAAATTCAAAAACGGGGAATTCAAAGACGAAGATAAAAAGCGTGGAGGCCAACGAAAAATAAAAGATGACAGAGAACTTCAAGAATTTTCAGATTGTGATTCAAGTGAAACACAGGAACCACCTGCAACAACATTAAGTGCCAGTCCTGAAACTATTAATAAACGCCCAACAGATAACGAAGAGGCTAAAACAGAAAGTAAATCTAAAAAAAGGAAAAGTTCGAGCCCTCATAGTAAAAATGACCAGTAAAAGTTACAACAGTTTAAATGCAGACAGAAAATAGCATCATTATTACATGTTTAACATCGAATAAGATAATATAATGCCTGCCTAATATTTTCAACTGTATAAATAATATGGTATGTAGCTAATTGTATGTGATGTAGCTGGTAAACTTTGTAAATAGATCAATAAACCTTGATTCTATTAATTGTTAATATATATATTTTGTTGCTAAGCCTATTTTCACTAAAAATTATTAATTGCATTACTTATGTAAAACCATCATAAAATATAGGCTTATTGTTTAACAAGAAATTTTCATTTAAATAACAATTTTTTAGTATTCGGGATTAAGTATTTTCGTAATGTAGTTTTTCATTAAAATGTTTTCAAACCCTTTGTTGTATTTTATTGTAATTCAATTTCTAAAAGATAACAACTAAATTTAATAAATTTATATATTAGAACAGTCATAAAATAATGTTGAACTATCATTTAAAGTTTTATCTTAAAATTGGTAACATTTAAATTACTTAGCCTCTTAACAAAATTTTATTTCATCAATATATAATTACACATTTTAGAAACGTGAGCTAGAACTACATATGACTGAAATCACTGAGATACTTTCGTATATTGAAACCGACCATTTTAGAAATACTTTGAATACAATCAAAATTAACATTGCATTTATATTTTCGACCATCCAATGTAGAACTGTCTGAAGCTAGAGATAATAGTTGGAGTTCCACTAAACTAGATACTTGTATTAGTAGATGATTATTGAAACCTACTTTATCATGAAGGATTGAATAGAAAATAGCTAGCAACCGATCAAGTGTAAATGCATTAGGTCCCATTTGAGTATTAAGTTTTTCAGACACCTTGCTTTTTTGTTTAACATCTCTTTGTGTTTTTGTTTTTTTTCCATGGTACTTCATAAACAACCTTTTATCATCCTTAGCTGAATTATAACTAGCTAAATAAGCCGCTATTAGAAGATATTTAGCATAAAAAGGCAGTTCTAAACTATGAGCAAAATTTTCTATAGGTTTTGACGCATCATCAGTGGAAACTCTCAAATAAAGCACTTCTAAGGAATTCTTTAGAATAGGTGCTATATGCTTCCAAAGAGCCATTGAATCCTTTATTGTAAACTCATTTCGTGTTATCGGTTCACAATATTTTAAAAAATTTCTTCGGCTCATATGTCTTAATTCACTTAAATCCCTACAAGCTCTGTAGAAAACCGATAAAAATACGTTCAAATAGTTTCGAAAAAAGTCGATGTCGAACTGTATTGGCTGGCTGAAGTTATTTCCAATTAATTCTCGCACGAGATCAAAGTCGAATGACAATATTTCAAGTAGTTCATCTTTGGTATATTGGGGAAAATGTATTTTGATAGGTTCTATAATATTTAGTCGAAAGTAATATTTTTCAAACACAATCTCAGAAAGGAAAATAACAGATAGTGATAAATTACTTAATTCTTGCAGCCTGAGAAAGCTGGGTAATAAATTATGGTCCATAGTTCTTAATTCTTCAGCCTTATCTAAAATAACAACGCATCTACTTAAATTAATTTCTTTATCGACATTTTGTAAATGTTCAATGAATTCCTTCAGGGTATCACACTTTGCATATGGTGTTCCAACCTTGGGATCCAGGCGATGACCAGTAAGCTGATTTAAAATCGACTCAAACAATATCTTAGCAGTATAACATTCTATAAGGTTCACATTCGCATGCCTAATTTCCAACGTTTCAAAAAATTTGAGTACAACTGCAGATTTCCCTGTGCTCGGACCACCATAAATGTATACCGACGGCGCTAAAGGTTCATTTTCCCATCCATATAAATTCCGGAGCTGGTCGATTTGACTTTCCCGCCCTGGGAATGTTTGGCGAAGCGCGAGCAGCTTGGCTTCCATTGATAAAATTTCTGAAACAAAGGAACGACATTAATTGGGATTCTGGCCAAACTAATCCGAACCGATTGAGACGTTGGCTTGGATTTGTGATAATGAGTCGAGATAAAACGAGGTGGGAAATACTCACTTCAGAAATTGATTGGATATTAATACTGGATCAAAGAAAACTACCCTTGAAAATTGTTAAGAAAGTTTTATTATAATGTATTTAAATAACTTTGCACATGAAAAAGTAATCCATGTTCTTTGAATTGAATTTTGTTGAAGTATTTATATATCCATTTAAAATGATTGAAGAGTTTATTCTCTCTTTCTAAATATATAATTACTTGTTTTGTTAAATTTGCATTAGGAGTTTTAAAATTACTGGAAGCAATGGATATCCAAACATTTCTCCATACAATTGATATTTATTTTTTGTATATGTCTAATATGTTATCGAAAAAGTAGTTTAATTTTGAGATCAAAACTGAAATTGATATTTTATTCTCTATTCTTGGTTAACGCTTTTATTATGATGAAATGTGAACGTGAACTGTTACATTTACTTTATAATGTTAGCAAAAAGCTGGTATTTCCAACAGTGATTATTTTACTTCTATTAAAGTTATATTTAAGAAACAGGATCTTTTATATTAATTATATAATAAATTTATTTCCCAGGCACCCACTAAATTACTATATATATTACTATAATTACTATATTTTTATTACTCGTTTTTACTGGAGGTAAACATCGTTGTAGAATTCAGACCTAGTTAATGTAACTATTAACAGAGCCTTAACAATTATGAGAAAATATTACTAAAAACTAAAATATATTAGTGTTATTTACATTATTTCCTTCGGCGCATTCATCATAAAGTCTAGAAAATATATTCAAGTCACAAGATTATTAGCTAATAGATCACTCATATATTAACTTATTACTGTTGAAAACATTGACATATATATTATTTAACTATAAACTGCAGACTTATTAATGATTACACCAAATTACCATTAAACGACTAAACCTTTAGGTTAGAAATCCCACATATGAAAGATATAATTATTATAACACTAAACATACTTTATTATTAATCACTTAATGGATAACTCCACTTTTGAATTACAGCTTTTCTGTAGTAATCTTCTTAACTTTCTTAAAACTACCAAAAAAAAAACATAAATAAAAACTCTAACCAATAAATAAGGAATATTAAGTTTTAAGCGGGAACCGTAATGAAGACAGGCGTAGTTCATGTCGGAATGAGTAAGAGTGAAAGAGAAACATATTCGCTGTCTGTTAAAAGGTTTACTGTAGAAGAAAAATAATTTAGACCAAGTTAGTATTAATACTCACCGGTAGATTGTAGCATATATATCGTTTAAAATTAAATTATCTTGAATATTTTTGAGATTTATCTAATAATCTAAAGTAATCAAATTAGAGGGATGTAACAAATATATTTTTTTATTAACTATATATTAATTTGTAGTTATTTTGCTAAATGAATTATATATTCCTTTATGTTTTAAACAGCCCATATTTATTTTATTAATAATTAATATTATTGATCTTGAAAACCCCAACTTATAAAAAGGAGCATAAGAAAAATATAAATTTAGAGCAGATGGTGGACTGCAAGGAATTGATATCGCTTCTTTTACTGACGATTTCGTCATAAAGTTTCTGATTTTCGTTATATATTATTTTCAGACCTATATTTTTCCCACCAAAAAAGGAAAAGAAAATCCTCTATGCTCTTATTTTATAAAGTTTTAGAATTATATGAAATAGAGAAAGTGAATGTATTTAAAAACGTATTTATTTTCCATAACAACCGTTTGCTAAGAATGTTTACTTCTCAACCAATGTGCTGTTGTTGGTAGTTTAAATTCTCTCTGCCAAAATCTCGCCACTATCGACCTACAGTTAAAACTGTTTTGGTATCGTATAGGGTTAGTCTCTTATTTTCAGATATGTCTCTAATTTGATCCATGTCTTTTTTTGGAACTGCTCGTTGTGTCTTCCATCGAAAAGGTCGACTCTACCACAGAAATATCGAAGAAATTCGATAAACATATCCGTCATTGTTATCTAGATCGTTAAAATTGTTCCTCAGTTTGCAGTGATCATAGCACTTGTCTTAAGCCTGTCATCTGAAAGACTTCAAATTTACAGATATTAGACTGCAACAATGTGGAAATATCCGAGCCATACAGAGGAATAATTGGCAGAATAAGCGTTTGAAAGAGACGAATTTTAATCTGGATGTGATATTTTCCCTTTTCCACGCTAATTATTTTATAGAAAAAAATCTTACTTCTTTCACTACTGTTATTGATCCCAAGTAGTTAAGTTCCTTCAATTGCCTTAACTGGATGCCGTTGAGATTTGTTTCCAGGCACATAAGCAAGCCACCTACAAATTTCTAGAAAACATTTTTGGATAGAGATAATATCTAATAAAAATGTGTGTATAAGTATCTTAAGTATTTAAACGTTGCTATTTTAAGTAAAATTTAATTGTTATAAAAACAGAGAGATCAAGAAGAGAGAAGAGATATCTCATTTTATAGTCAGTACATGTATAACTATTCGCAAAGCTAACAGGAACCCAAAATAAAAATTAGAAAATTGCAATCACTGAATCCACAGAAGATATCACATAATCAACAAACCTTTGTAAACGCACGGAAACTACAGATGAAATGATTCACAAATTTTCCAAAATATCGCACAGAACTAAAATCACTAATGGCTCAGTAAGCATGCTATATTAGCAGATAGAACAGAAATGTCAATGTTACCAATTATAGCAATCAAAATGTTATAGCAAGAGAGACAGAAACAAACTCCATCGATGTTGTAGTGAATCAAGACGAAGTTATAAATTATCTGAATAAGGTATGTTCCCAGTTCCCAGTTCCCATCGAATATTTTGGTATTTTTTAAAAATATATTTTAAAGTCTCCTTATACCAAATATGGGTTTTTCTGGACTGGGCCTAAAGTTTAAAGTGGGCTCCGAACCACGGTCCTCAGCATTAAGCCTACCGACTGGCGAGTGACTTCAGAAAATCATCCCAGAAGACATCCGGTCTTACCCAGCCTGGTTACTGGCGTGACTGGGATCATTTTCCTTGTCGCATTTTACACTCTTGCCTAGAACATTCACTAATTTTAAACAATCACAAACATAAATTCACGACCATGCCCCAGCAGGATTCGAATCCGCGGTTATCGCAACAGTAAGAGGACCGTCCCACCGCCTTTACCACTGCGCCACCAAGCCGGTCATATTTTGGTATTAAAAATAGGCTTACTTATCACTTTTAGTCGAAATATTTATATTAATTCTCCACGATTTTGTAAAGGCTCTAGACGTTCAGTGAAAAAAATTCAGTTCAGTGAGAAACACTATCGATATTTCATATTTTAATTAAAATACAAATTTCAAAATACTAACACGTATATATTTTAAATATAAAATACAAACGACAGTAATTTAATTATTTTTATTTAAAATATAAAATACAAAGTTGTTAAGTAGATATCCAAAAACAAAAGATCAATACCATTTTTAAAACTATCTATACTTCGTTGAAAAAAATGTTTAAAAAACAATCGATATATCGGATAAAAATATGTCTACAAAAAATATCGATATTTTTTCAGAAAAAAATATATCGGCATCTCTACGTCCCTTATTTCATGATTTTTGTAATTTTTGTAAGTCATCAATTGCGAGGTTTTGAATTCTTTCAGGTATTTAAAATACTAATAATAAATTACATTATTAAAAAGCAATTAAATTACAAGTACTAAATATGTATTTGTATTTCAATTAGGTATTTTAATTACAAGTAATACAAATATTTCCCAACCCTGGGCATACCATGTCCATGTCATCTAGATGTATAACGATTCCCTATTATGGTTTTTTGTAAATTCGTTTTAATATTGGACAATATTTTCCTTCCCATTTTATTCTAGTTAAAAAGAGACACAATGCTGCCTGATGCGTTCGAACATGCGACCGATTCAGCCTACAAAAGTCGTTCGATTGTCAAATGCCTCATTTTCCAAAACATCTATTATAATATGAGCTTATAATGTGGAAGTGACTATAATTTAAGAAATAGATGTTATAAACCGAAAAACGGTATTTAGCACTTTGCTTGTTTTGATAAATTTCAAATCGCTGCTTATTATTTATGATTACTCTGGTTAAAAATGTCAAAGCTAACAAATAGTTAATCAGAAACAGATTACGTCAACTATCAATAACTTCGAACAGGAACGAGGGTAATGTGGGTCCCCGTTCTTACCATTAAAATGCATTAAATAGAGAGGTAAATATTGACACTATTAGATCTTAAGCTGCTCTGGTTTTTATTGGAAATATTTGTATTATATTGCAGCGGCACTGAATATTAGTAGGAACACTATGATTATAATCTTAAAAAAAAACAACATAATTTTGAATTTACCAGAAAAAAAAAACGGTCTACGTACATTTATGTTAGAGCTATTCAAGATTAAATGCATAAAATGTATAAAAAAATTAGTAGTTTTTTCAATATAATCATAATCAATATAAACATAATTTAATGTCAAAGTTAAATGCGAAAACATTACGGCGTTTTGACGTTATACATTGAGATTACCTTAGTTCACTGCCAATTTGGATTGACTATATATAGCCCGTTCAATAAAACAGTGAACGCACGTCATCTAAATTTATTATGTTAAAACGTTTCAGTGTTGGCGCATCAATTTTCAGTTTTAGTTCATTTTGGCTCGATAATAAAATTTTAATGAAATAAAATAATTAAGTAAAATAATGTAAAATATGATATATTTTAACATTTTAGTACATCTAATGCATATATTATCTCCTTCAAAGGAGGCAAAACACCGTTTGCCAATTTATAACCGGTAATTATTATCACTAAAGGTTTGATGCATTTGCAGATGTTGGAAAACCAGGCCAATTTGATAGGCTGATTCTGTTACGTGTTAGAACGTATCGCATAGTATTGTATCTCTTTTTAACTAGAATAAAATGAGAAGGAAAACATTGATTTGAAAACAGACAATGTACGTCACCTTATAAAAATGTAATATTCCTAAGATTCTTCTCATTTTATACTCGTTAAAAAGAGACAGAATGCTGTCTGATGTATCCGAACATGTAACGGTATTAGTATATTCGAAATTCGATTTGAGTTGGTAGTCTTCGACACTGTTCTCAAATGTGTACAAAATTCTTCAAAACATTAGTTAGAAGTTACAATTATTAGAGGCTAAAATCCGGTAAGTGTTGTGAAACAGAATGCTAAGTCAATGTAACTTTGCGATGTGCTGACGTCATATGTTTTTGATGCGCATTGGCTTTTTTATTGTATAGACTATAGATTAATTTTTTTACTGGTCTGGAAACGTTGACTTATTCAACATTCATTGATTCAGTTATTCATAGTCTTATTAGTTGAGTGTCCAAAAACACTTCTATAAGCATATTATATAACCAAACCAAACACAACTCTCTTATTTTACATGGCATTAAACGTAACACAATCCGGGTACTTCTAGTATATTATATTATATCGTAGACCTCCAACTAGAACATGAATTTTTAATTAAGTTACTACATAAATTCCGGAGTTGGTATGCCGTATCATTATTAAAAATCGCGGAGCTTTAAGCTCAATGGTCCCTATGTTATGTTTTTAATTCCAAAGAACGACCCGAGTATATGCACTATCAGTTGTGTAGGAATTACCTTGAAAAGACAAATGTACAGTATATTCATACATTATTTAACTACGGCCGGTAATGATAGAGCCAGGCGATATTCCTCCAAAAATATACTGTTTCTATTAAAGCTTAATAACCATAAGAGGACTGGCGAGCTTCGGTTGGCGCCCCATATTGCGACCCAAGCTTTTGATCGTCATAACAGGCCGGTAATTAAATCAAAATAACCTCAAAGAGCTATTAGGTTAAATACGTTCGCCAGCGTAAAGGGATTAGACGTTTCCCTGTTGATTGTTAATGTCTACGTTTTTCTTAAGGATATGATTTTTCGTATTAATAAAGATAGTCAAATACGTTTTCGTTTTTTTCACATTCAATTGTTTGCCTTTTATATCAAAATAAAAATAAATATGTCAAAGATAATTAATTTCTTTTATTTCCGTTGCTGGGGCTTATTAATTACATTAATTTAGAAAGTAATTTATTACTGCTCTGCTGTTGAACTTGCGTTAATAGACAAGCAAGGCGAGTACTGGATTAATATATATTGTATCTATTTATCTAATTAAAGTAAAACTAAACTACTTAAGCTAAAGTTAAAAGTAACTCTATAAAGGTTCATGTGGTTTGGTTCGCTTCAATCTTTTGCTTTCCTGCATGTTGTCCAGTAGGCATCTAGCTTCCACTTTGCTGTGATTTAGTAACCTAATTTCATATTTCAAATCTTGGACCAGTTGGATTTTTATATATTAAACTGTATGTCTAATCTCTAATCAATTATTAGATATTGTTAGGCAGATATATCTTTTGTCGTAATAAATATGTCTGGAAATGTTCCAAGTACTATTTATTTGTTGTTGTTGTTGGGATATCAGCACTATAGAACACATACAGGAATAGTCCCAAGACACTGCCTTGTATAATAAAATAGATTTAAGTATGGATATGTTCCAAATTTTCTTTCAAAAATATATGACTCCAGCAATTAGCAATAGTGCCGCGTCGCGGTTGCAGTTTACTCATTTTACACATAATCCCAAATGCCATACCCAGTCAAAGGCTTGTGAGGAGTGTAGGAATATTTCAGCGTAACATTTCTTTTCTTAAAATACATTTCCAACAACCCAATGACGATTGAATGAAGACAATCAATTATTCCATCGGTTTAACTACATTGCCAAATCACTGCCAATATCAGGCTAACACTCCAGAAAACTAAATATGTTATCAAGTTAAAAACACTATTAAAGTGCAAATTGGAAGGTGGTGGCAAAATTACTCAGAAAGAAATGAAATTTAAGTATTTAAGTATAGAAACTTCAGCTTATGGAGGTGTTGATGCAGTGATCAGAAAACAGACTCTAAAGACAACAAGTTTAAATGACACAGTTAAAAGACAAAGGAACCAATAGGGCGAAATAAAAATATTAAAATGGAAACAAATGCGAAAAATCGATTCTCTTTTGGAGGCGATAAAGCTTGGACGGATATAGAGGTCACCCATCTAGAGCATTTGCGTTGCATTACTAAGATCATCTACTATTATAGTTAGTTATATTCGGCGTATAAGATAAATATACAGAGACATAGTGAAAATCTGTTAAAGAATATGTATGTTTTATCAAAAATTATAGATTGCATTAAATGTTGTGGAGCATTTCGCGAACATGGTAAGAGCAATACTTCCCGGAACCCGACGATATTTAGTTGTCTTTTACATTTTTAGGCTGAGCTAGATGCAACTCTAAGTGTTGCGATCTGTTAGAGTGTATAGTTGAAGTTTGTCGTGAAAAATTAATTAAGGAAATTAATAACTCGTCATATATATTTTTATAGGTAGTTATTTTTAGATATATTCGCGATGGTGAGCCAATTGAGCATTTTTGGAATCACTTTATTCTTGAAAAATGTTAGGCAGAAACATTTACTAAAACAATTTTAAGCCTTATAGACACTTTAGTTAAAAATTCACCCAACAAACTGATCGCACAAAGCTATAATGCAGCAGCGGTGATGAGCGGCCAACATGCAGGTGTTCCAGCATTAATTAAAAATATCTTGGTCACTATGTACACTGTTATGCACATCAATTAAATTTGATTGTGTCTATAAATAAGCAAGTACTTGAATTTTTTAACAATGTACAAGATATTTCTGGCTTTTTTTTTTATAATTCACCCCAATGAGTAGAAATGTTTAACAAAATTGTGAACAGAAGGATCCTCCATGGGCGCCAACCCGTTAGAATATACTGACTATTAACGATGTGTACGAAAATAGACAACATATCATTGAGTATACGGATGAAATAGAAGATCAATTCTCCAGCAACACAGTCTGTAGAGCAACAGCCAACAAAAATAATTTTTAATCAACTGCAGCAAAGTAAAATCGAACGTACTAGAATAAGAGACGCTATAGATACATTTGAACGCAGTATTATTCCAGTTCGAAATATTATTGATATCATGAGCTACGAGAAAATAAACGCAACCGTCCAGGCAATTTGCTGCTGGGGCATGGTCGTAAATTATTATTATAATGTGTGTGATTATTTAAAATTTGTGATTGTCTTAGGCAGGAGTGTAAAATCCGACAAGGAAAATGATCCCAGTCACGCCAGTAACCAGGCCGGGTAAGACCGGATGTCTTCTGGGATGATTTCTAAAGTTGATCACTCGCCAGTCGGTGGACTTAATACTGAGGACCGTGGTTCGGAGCCCACGTTAAACCATCCAGTAGTAGGTCCAGTCCAGATAAATCCATAGTTGGTAAAAGGATACTTTAAAATATCTTTAAAAACACAATTATCAGGCGCTGCCAATGGTTTTTGTTTTCTAAACCGTTTCACATATTATAACTTCTGCAGAGATAATTTAAAATCATATTTCTACACATACTGTCAACTTGATTATATTTTTTTAGATCCTCTTGGTTACTATAAGAAAAATTTCGTTCAATTCCTATCACATTCTCGATAGACTAAGGCAACATCTTATTCCATATGATGGCGCAAAGTTGTGTCGTTCGCAATCGGATCAGGTGCGAGTGAGAGGTTGGTTTTCCACACGGAAAAACACGGATGGCACCGCTGGGCATTTCCGGCGCCAGTCCAAAGTTTTCCATTTGGGAAATCAGCCGGATAGAGAAAGAGGTGATTGAACAGAAAAGGATACGTATATAGAGAGTGAGATCGAAAAACCCACGACGTCAAATACGAGGCGATGATGTTTGTCGTCACGCGTGTCGTCTAGATGAAAACTTTTAAATGGGAAACTACCTTTGTTTTTCTTATTTTAGAAGATTATTTCATTTTTGGAAAATTATAAAAGTTGTATCAATTTATTTTTGTAAATATCTTTTGATAACGTCATGTATTTGCTATTGCAACATAGTCCCGGATTTAGAATGACTGAACAATATTTAGTGCTGCATTGTTTTTAAGTTAGTGATATTTTCAGATTAACTCATTTACTATAAGCCTATTAATTAGTTTTAAAGCATTTTTTTAAATTTGAAGCTTTATTGTGATATATCGGTCCAGCATATTTTAATGAACGTATTGTCTATTGATTGACCGCTACTTTTCCCATTTTTGAGTTAATTTACGGACTCCAAACAAATCGACCCATATTTTGGTATTTTCATAAGAACTGAGGCGCTCAGACAGATTCACAACTCATATGTCGGAACAAGTAGTAATAAAAAGGAACGAGGTCAGGAGAATACGGCGGGTGGGGTAGCACTTCTCATTTTAATATTTCCAAGTGCGTTTCGCCGGTTTTATAAAAGGTGGTTGAGCGTTGTTAATAATAATAGCTTTGTTGTGCGTTTCCTCGAGTTTTCTGTGGTTTTCGTGCAGTGCTCGACTCAAACGCATCACGTCGAACGCATTTTAGTTGATAGTGATCCTCATTGATGGTTACATCGAGTAATCCCTTCAAATCCTCGCCCTAATTTTTTTTTGGCTGTCCAGATAATACTTTATTTTCGGTGTCATATTCACCACTTTTAAAACGTCGGAACCAGAAACAAGCTTCATACAACATTCAATGACGCTCATGTTTCTTCAAGTTCAGAAATGTCCAAGGCACCGAAACATTTTGTTCACACTTATATCTAAAATTGAAGCCTGTCAGTGAGGCTTGTGCATGAAATTATTCACTAATGTACCTTATGCTATTTAATACACGGTAACGTAAATCCCTTAAAATTAAACTTCTAGCGTGTAATATAAAACACTTACTGTATTTCAGGAGACCAAAATCCACATCAAACTAATCAGTTGTGAATGCGCCAGAAAATGTAACTGTATGCGTGGATTTAATAACGTTGACTCTCATATTTTAATAATGAATAATTATGTCAATCACTTTTAAATCCCTGAATCTAAACTTGAAAGTTGTGATATGATGGAGCAGCGTCACCGTAATCTTCTAATTGTTGGATAGTTTTCCAAAGCAGATTCCTTCCAATCAACAAACAAAAGTAAAACGCCTATATACACTGAATAACTCAATAATAATAAAAGAAATAAAGAAAACTGTTATTTTATGTAGATAAATATCAAAAGCGTTAAATTTAAGAGTTAGGTTAGATTGTTTAACAATTGTTTATACTGATACATCACATTTTCTTTATTATTTATATTCCTTTCCTTTATTGTTTAGGGAACAACCTTGCTCTTAGCCTAATTTTTCTGCCGATCCTTCCGTCGACCAATTGTAACTTAACATTATAACCAATAAGTTCAAAATCAACCAATGTTTTGTGTTCCCGTACAATTTCCTGCCAACGAATAGTAGTGTTAACATACATTCCTACAATTGGGGGCCCCGAGGTGATAGATCAACGAAGTCCAACAAGATCTACGTGCTTCACGCGGAGATAGAAGGAACACATCAAACACTAAACGGTCCATTTTCCGGCTAGACTAGTTGTAATGGATTAAAACAGCAAATATCAGAAGATATTTTATTTTCGGAATGTTGGTTATGTAATGTCATCTGTAACCGGATTACCCTTAGGAGATATGAGGGCTTGGTGGGAGCTAAAGAAAAAATCTAACTCGAATCGTATGATTCTAAAATTTCGGTGGGGAGGAGTGTAGTCAACATGATAAAACAACAAGAACAGGACAACTGTTAGTGGACGCCTAATAAGTCATTAGGCTCATTAATAAACTTACTTCCCGAGTATATGTATTTTAATTGTGACTCCGTGAATAATTTAATAATAAAATTCTGGACTAAGCGAAATGTCAGTTCCCTGGCGATTTTGGGTGTTTGTGACAAACAAAAATGGGTCTTATTCTGGAAAATCTGTAGTTGATGACTTGTGAGCTATAAAATTTATACTTATGTACGTGTCGTGATTGCTTGACGGTGTCATTTTGGTTTTGAGTTAGTTAGGTCTATTTTATTCTATTCTATAGAAAACAGAAACGCTATAATTTGCCAGTGGTAATATAGCTCTAAATGTTAATTAGTCACACTGCTTAATTGTAACTAAAAAATTAGTAAAACCAATCGATTGAATTCAATTTAGTTGTAAATGCATTAAATATAGTATATGACTATCATAGCTTATCTATAATATCTATAATATGGCAAAAAAATTAATTTTCGTAGCCATATAAAGTTATACAAAATTATTTGAAGTGTGAAACATTTTAACACACACACAAACAAAGAGAGAGATGGAATGAAACATTAATACAAGCCGGTTATTAATTTAAACTTAATTATAAACCAAGATATTAGTTCCTAAATTGAATATTAAATTTGGGTATATTACGCTAATAACACTCGGATAAAAGAACACCATCACCTATCCATCATAGTCAAACAATTGAATTAATTAAGTACAAATCAAAATTAGTTTATGTAGCTTTTGTTCAATTAAATCTCAATTACTAAGTCTAGAATGAAATTAAAGCGCGAAGAAAAAAGAGATTTTTCCAAGAATGGCGCCTTAATTATCTAATTTCAACCATTGAAGTCTAACAGGATTAAAACTAAACCCTGATAAAGTCGTTATTGTGAGTGTGAAATTATGTGAATATAAAATGCTCTGTAAAATCTTTATTAATTGTAGTAATTTGTTTGAAAATTTATGATAAGCCTTAGAATTATTAACAATTATAGGGGGTGCCAGTTAATTTTCGCTAATATCAATTAGATGGCACAACATATGCTTATTGTACGAATGTTGAGTTGTTTGTTTTTCACTTACTACTATTTGTTGAAAGGAATTTGCATAGCAGCAGAATTGATTGAATACTGGTTGAATTAATTTGTCTATTTGAGATATAACACTTACACGGACGATGAGAGGTTGACTGGATAATTAGGCTAGTTCAAGTTGATATCTGATGTGGAAATAGTAAACATACAAGAAGAGAAGAGTGAGAGAGACAATGTAATCTTTTATATCCTAGAACAGTATGGGACCAATCATTGCCAACCTGTGTACATGTATTCTTTTCAAGACAATGATGAAACTTTGCTATTCGATGGGAAAAAATGACAGTCAACGAAGACTTGATAAGTAAGTGTTATTCTGCACTCAGTTTCATCTAATTCGGTGGTCTTACGATATGACGTTTTAAATGAAACAATTTTATATTACTAAGCCATGGATTAGGAAGGACAAGACCGGATTTGGTCTTCTTCCTGTTCTTTACCAACTATGCATATGTGACATGCCGCAAATAGAAAATGTTACTATGATTACATCTGCCGATGACGCCGTGATACTTGATATTGGAGACAATAGTGAAGAAGTGATCAAAAATTGCAACACACAAGTAATAAAATAAATAAGTGGAGCCGTATATAGAGAATAAAAATCAACTAGAATTAACCAGTATATCTTGAATTAACGAACCCAAACTGTTCATATACCAATAAATACGAATAATATTATTATGCCATATAGTAACAATGCTAAGTACTTTAAGATAAAACTTGACCCATAAGTTTGTTGGAAGGACAAAGATCAAAAAGAAAAGAAATGAATTCGAATTAAAATACAAAAAAATTATTGGTTATTTGAAAGAAAATATAAATTACCCGTACCCAATAAGTTGCTGATGTGCAAGCAGATAATAAAATCTATATGAACCAATGGAATTTAGTTTTGCTAGAAGCAATATCAATATAATACAAGTATTTCAGAATAAAGTCCTAAGAAGTATTGCGGATGCACCTATATATATTATAAATATTTCTATACATAGTATAGGAATAATTACTTACAGCGAGTCTTTCCACTGTCAATTGTGATTTCAACTGTTACATAATGGTAGAAAAGCTGACAACTGTTACTAACTCTTATGTTATTAGAGACCAAGTAAGGCCAATAGGTTTTCCTAGATAAGTACCTAGTTATAAGTCACTGGAGAGACGAATTGTTAGTTGGTAATGACTAGTAATAATACATACAAATAAATGAAACAATATTTTTTTACGAAGTTTCACGATGAGTCATTATATGTTTCTTTTGAGTTTCAGTTTATTGGCGTTTAAAAAATAAAGTGTTGGGAAAAGTTTAACATGTTTTGGAGTATTGGAAGTTCCTTAAGAAGTTATTAGTTCCTTTTGAAGAAAGGAACATTTACACAGATAACAGGCAGTCAACAGAATGGACAATCAACACACTAGACTACAGTACCTGAAGCTTTGATAAATTGAACGATTCGATGATCCCAATCCAATATAGGGAATATCTGAGGACCGATTCCAAAGAAAGGAACAAAACGAGGAAAAAGGTGTATCTTCACCGAAAAAATAGAAAACAATAAGCATAAAAACAAAAGCTCTAATGTGAGAATTAAATAAATAAACTAGAAAATAAACAAAGCCAAAAATAAAAGAAAAAGGTTTAATAGTAGTAAAAAATAAAAGGTTTAACTTCTTGAAATGAATTTTTTCTTTCTTTCTTCAAGTTCTGACGAAGGCTCTGTAAAGTATGCTGATTCAGATGTTCAATCTAACGGTTCATATGATAATGATTCTCTTCTATTTTTACTGAAAAGTCTAAAAAAGATTTGTCGTTGTTATTTTTTTATTTGGAAAAAGTATTGGAAAAACGAAAAAATATGTGCTGTTGCTGAAGAAGATGAATATAACGCACGTTGTTTACTCAAAATTAGCACAGAACGGTAAATATAACATATTATAAAATAATTGCGAAATCTGTTGCGTATAATTCTCAGAGAGTCTAAAAATTATGCTGTTTGCTACTCAATTTATCTAACTAGGGATGCCGAAAAAATATTCTTGATCGATATATATCGATATTTTTCTGAAAAAAGATCTTACAGATTATTAAGATTTAAAATGTATACATAATTTTAAAGTTTTATTAAAAATATGGCTACTTTTAAATATATTTAAAGAATGTTGATATTTTTTAGGCCGATATATCAAAATTTCTATTTTTTCTTAGATATATCGATATTTTTATTGCTCGTTACAAATATTATATTAGCAGATCAAAGATTATTAGAAAAAAAGATAAAATCCTGTGCTACCAAAATGGTTTGTCAATTGATAAGCAATTCCAAGTACTTATATGGATAAAAGTTTAAACTTACCTGCCTATATCCTAAACATAATCGAATTTGTATGGGAAAGTATAAATAAAGACAAATAATGGCATAACGTGATTTTTATTTACAAATTCAACAAAATTGTTTTTTACAGTGCCGCTTTTGAGCTTACCATACACATACTATCTACAGTATTTATAATTTACACTTATTGAGCAAACTACAATACTTAAAATCTACGATTTGTTTCCACATTGCACCTTATATTACACATGGTATAATTAATAATCAAATCATACATCACTAAACATATTTAGTAATTATATTAGAAAAAATAAATCACACATAAAATCTAACCTATAATTTTTTAAGCTACCCAATTTATTTCGTAGAAACATTTATTTTTTCCCGTCTAATATCACAAATATATCTTTCAGATTTTTTTAGGCGAACGAAATTTATTTCGGTAGCTTTCACATAAGACTAGTCATGGTATAGAAATGTCTAAATATAAATATACAACTTGTTATACATACATATATACATGTGGGATCACAGATGTGGATTTTGATTGTAATTGGGAAACAAATGAATCAGATTAGCGAATGAACTCTGTTATAAAAAACGTTATATGTATATATACTATAATATATTAGTTTTGTTCCATAACTTCATAGAATTACAATTACAAGATATTTCACTTTTAATTTGGGTTTGTAAGATCAGACAGAAATGATGCCATCTTGGCATAGGTGTAACATGAATGCGCATGTATCAATATTGACGATATAGCTCTACATTTCGAAAAATTAAACACTGAAATAACAAGTAGTTGTAATTAGCAGCTTTAAGCTAATTTAATGAAGTTCTGGAATATTACATTAATAATATGTGTTACACACGTTAACGTATGTCAGCGTTGTAACGTTTTTATAATATTTTAAATATTTCTGTAAATATCTAACTTATCAAGTGCAATAAGTCTGTTATATATTTTATTAATAAAATACAGTTCGGGACGAACAAAATGGTAAAAGGTACTAATATAGACAAGATATTTCGATATGTATATGAACCCTTATAGACAATAATATTTCATATTGTGCATTTGTATGCTGTACTTATATTTCATATATTGTTCATATATTATATCATAATCTTATAAAAAAGTTATCCCCACCAATTCGTCAGAAGAATTTTTAATATTTATAGAGCTCATTACAAGTTGATAATTGAAAAAATTCAGAATCCTGAGTATAATTCGACCTATTACCAATTTGATTTTGTAATCTATTCAGTCTATATTAAATGGGGATGTTAACTTACGATATAAGGTTTAATATTGCTGCTAGCACAATATAACGAACAAAAAGGGAACGATTTTATCCGAAAGTTTTATTAATTGGTACCGAAAAACTCTTTAAAAAATAGAATGAATTCCTGAATTCATGATATAGAGTCAATTTCAGTTTAAAGAATTAAAGTTCATGTAATACTGCATGGACGTCTGGTACATTATGGATAAAATTTATAGACGTACGTAATATATGTCAATATAAATCTTTAAATGAATTGATTTATTACATCCTATATTTGAAATTGTAAGTTACTTTTCTTCGAATTGCAAAATCTCTAAAATTATACGAATATCAAATCTCAATCTATACAATTAATGATCGATAAAAAATAAAATATCATAAAAAGACTTAACAATAAAAGTAAAAAAAGTTACTGATAACAAAATATACAACATAAAGTTATTGATACAATTTATACATGTAACAATTCAACTATCAATAACTCCACTTGAAATGAACCAATTAATAATCTCCCATTGAAGAGCCGTCCACTCGCCAATCACCGTACTGAATATCTCAGATCACTTTTCTATTGGTGTTTCGCCTGATAGTTGCCGTCTCACCTCTTCCTCCTGCTGGGACAAAAACTGAATCGCGGGAACAAGAAACAATGTAGCGATAAAAACCTGCAAAGAAAAATGTGACGTCATGCGGAAGAATTATGGGCCGGCTGCCAGTCATCGTGCCAAATGGTCCGGTGCTGAATTAAATCATTTTTGCTTTGTTCGTTTTTGGGAAAAGTATGACATGGCAACCGGGATCGTTTAACACGACGGGCGTGTTTAAAACATACGTTTCGGGGGCTATTAAATATGCACTTTCGTGTATACCGCATTTCTAACGCTTGAGCAGAATGGTGACACAATAATAAATGAGCGGAAAATTGCTAATGTCACCGTTACAGCTTTTTTCAAAACGCAACTTTTAAAAGAAAAATTTCAGAAAAATTAGAATTATTGAAATCGTCATTTAAAGTAACAAAATGTTTAAATAAAAATAATTCTATTTTTTTTAGATCGCAATTTTGGCAGACATCCGACATTTCAGTAACAATATAAAGATTAAAGCTCGGGCTTGGCTTTCTATTATGAAATTATGTATATGGAAACAATATTTTTTGTTTAAAACAATAAAAAAAATTGCTTGAAGACTATTTTATGTTAATGGAACTTATTGAAACGGCTACTAGTTTAAAAACTTCATTAATTAAATCTCACAATCAGAAATAAACACATAGCCTTTTTCCGAAAAATCAGGGCATATACATAACATCTTCTTATTGAAGAGACGATCAAAAGTATGCAAATATTTGTTGTCTCATTTAGATGGTTTTCAGTTGTAAAATTATTTGTGAGTATCTATTGTACTGTTGTTTGTCAATTTGCGTTTGTGATCTAAAAATGTTTATGGTATATGTGTGTCGGTGTGCCGAAGCACCTAGTGTAACACGTCTTTGATAGCCATACACCCTGATCTGCAAGCTGAGTTCAAGTAACTGCAGAATAATTACCAATCCAATATTAACCGGCCTTCTTTTTCTAATAAGAAAGTTTATTCCGATTAACAGAATAAATTTAAAAGAGTTTTGAAACTTACAGGGTTCAAAACAACAGCTTTTAATTTACTCGAGATCTATTTTGCTTTAGCAGAAATAAGTGGCCACTTATTGAATCGACAAATAAAAGACTACCAATCCAATGATGCCATTGAATTTTAATATAAACAAATCACTTGATTACAAAATCTTCACTCAACACATCTCACAGTCAGTCGTAAACACACCGTTTTTTTTTCTGAAAAACCAGTGGCGCATCAGTCGCACTTTATAGCATATAGATTGGTTGTACATTAGTGTTTTAAAATTAGTAATTAGTTTTGGGTTTGTACACAAATCATAATTAATTCTCTGTATACATCGCTGAAACGCTGTTATATTTTCAAAACCATATAGTAAAATAAACCTAACACGAATGAACATTATATGGAAGTACATATTTATGCATCTATATATAACCCGTCCAATAGAACAGCTGAAACATGTCATAGATAACGTCGAATATCCTGCCAATTGCAGTTTGTAAAAATGTAAATTTTTTTTTAACCTCGCTTTTCACCGGATTTTTTCCTCTCATTTTGTTTTAGTTAAATAAAAAGAGATTTTAATGCTACCTAATGCGTCAGAACGTGTAACCGAATCAGTCTATACAATTCAATTTGGGTTGGTACTAGTAGGCTGTGTCGCCAAAATTCTCAAAACATTAGTAATTAGACTTAGAGATATAAACCGACAAATGTTGTAAATAAAAAGTATAATTTAATGCGGAAATATTACGACATGCTGACCTGTTAATTTTTATGGCCTATATTGTTTTTTTTATTGGGAGGGTTATTGTTAAAACATGTAACGCAATTGCAGAGGTAATTTATTAGATCTGTTTATTTAGTTTCAGTTTTAAAAAAACCGTTGTTCCTTCCCAATATGACTTACTATTCTGTCTTCTATTTCTATCACTTGTTCCGATAGACCTGATAGACTAACAACATCTCGATTTTCATGAAGTTAATTTTAATATAACAAAATATATATCATCTTTTCGACGGGGTATTTAAATACCATCGGAAATATGAGAAAAAAGGCTAGCTAAGTGTAAAAAACGCGTAGCTAAGTCATAATTTATACAATTTTGTGCAACAAAGCATTTAAGTTCACACAAATAAAAAAAAAGTCACTGAAAATTTATTTTTAAATATTACCTGAAAGTGAGTATTAACTTTTATTATAACCTTTTATTTCTTAATTTTTTTATTTTATTTAACCAATTTTATTGTTTGATTATAAATCATCTATATACTATAGATAAATTAAAAAAATATTACTATTATTATTATTATTATTATTATTAATGACATATTATTGATACATCATAAGTTGTATACCTTTATTTTGAATAATTTTGTTTTAAAAAGCTGATAATGAAAACATCATTTTATTCTGTGCGAACTGTGTTATGATGGTTGATCATTTTACACACCACTTATATACTTTAGAATTCATAATTAACAGAAAAAAATAATTAATTCGATGCTTTTGCGCACAATGTTTGTTATTTACTAACCGTATACTAACTTCATATGAAAAGGAAAAATAGTCGAGTTTTGGCGTGAATTTAAGTCTAAAACACAAAAAACCTTTTTTCTTCGGAAACCTTAATTTACTGCAGAAATAATTTATTTTTAAGAAATAATAAGTACATTAGAATACTACAGAAACTTTTTAAAAATTAGTCATCATCCCAATATGCAAAAAGTAATATTTGGAATCGGAAAGATAACTAAAAGCCTATTGATGCAATACCAATTTATCACCCAAGTTTTTAGGAGTACTTTTTTTATGCTCTTCGAATGGTACTTTGCTCTATTAAAAAGCAACATATAAATGTGATATCGTTTTAATAACTTTTTCATGAAGATGATTTATTTAGGAAATCAGATATGGATTTATTAATGATGGTGCATTATCTATAGGGTAGATGTATATAGCAGCAAAGTTATTTAAATAAAATTTTCAAAATTTGTTGTTCAACTAAAATTCATAGTTAGAAACAAAAAAATAATATAAATAATATATAATATCTATGATTTAGTATAATATTTGAATAAAATCCTGATGGAAATGAAACAAATTTCATTATCACGAAATCGGTTGGGTTGGAAATCGAACTATTGATTCGAATTTATGTAATAACATTAAAAAATCCATGTATACACGACATACATATTATTCAATTAATGGAACATTGTCTGTTATAATTTTGAAACAGCGTTAAACTATAAACACATGTTCCATTTTATATCAAAGTATGGGATTTAACAAAACATACTTAAAAACAGTAGGCTGCGTAAATTATTCGCTCACAATTACACTCAGTACTAAATATAATATTTATAAAATATACGAGTGCTGAAAATAAATATGACCTGAGAAAACGAAATTTTAAACGATTTTTTTTAATTTGTTTTAATGTTTATAAAAATTTTAATTTTAATATTTCGAATTAATTATTAAAACTTATTGAAAAATTAATTATAATTTTAAAGTATTTTTTGAATAAAATTCAGTTAATACTATTCAAAGTACTGTGGCGCTGACATTAACAATACATTTGTCTAATCCTATATTTGGTTCTTGAAAACACTTGCTAAATTCATCTTCCTTGAATAACATGAGCAAACTTTTTTCTTTGTGTTTTGTAGGGCGAAACCTATGTGTAAATGAGATATCTTATATTAGCTTTTGTGTCTATCTTCTGTATATATATCTATTAACTTTTTGGCACTTTAAAATAAGCTCTGAATAATTTTAACATTGAAAGGACAAATTAGTATTGTCTCAATATTTTATTTAGCACGATAAGTATTTTTAAAGTCTTCGACAGAGTTGGCTTCGCTTCAAAGTCATAACTACTGTGTAATTGTTTAGTTCTCTCTTCTCTTAAAGCATAATATGGTTTCCTGCGATCTTGTGCCTATCAAAGATCTGCTGAATTATTTTAGATTCAAGACTGAATTCTAGATATCGCTAAAACATTTTAATTGATTCCAGAGCGAGGTTTTCACATTAATAAACACAAAATACGAGGAGGTTTCTCAGTAGCATCCTTACAGATTATAATAATATGTATAATAATATATATTAATATAATATATTATAATAATATGTTACAATTTTTGTTCCAGTTTTTCAAGCCACAAGTTTTCTTCCACAGGTTGTTCACTAATCTTCTGATCGAGTCTGTTGTATATTATTACAAAAATCTACGTCTTTGTCCTGATTTATACACATTTCATAACTTAATATATGACAGACACCTTTTGGATTTCAGGATAGTGATACTTGAAACTTAGTGGAACTTGAAAATTCTAACATAGTTGAATTAATAATAGTTTGGCTCTCAACATTTGGATGTACAAAATGATGACGATAAAATAATGAACTACGATACTCCCATCTTCGTTAGAATTATGAAAGTTAGGCTGCGTTGATCTATGCAAGTGGTAATAAGAAAGTGCTTTACCTGCACGCTGGTTGATAGCTTCATAGCTTTTATCATGGGCAAGCCTTGTCATAAAAAATGATGAAGTTGCGTATTGATATTTCAGGTCATATACAACAATTCGACGTTTAATTTCTTCAATTGACTTCTATAGATATCAGCAGTAACAGTTTCATAGGTTTTAATAGTTCGTAACGCATTACATTTTGCTGATCCCACCATATGCATGGCAAGACTGTATGCCTATGACTATTCTACTTCGGAGGTGTGGCTTATACCAAGGTTTATTTATTAATTATTATTACTCTTACAATTATTACCAATTACCTTGGTCAAACCAAGGACTTTTTGCGCTTGAGATTGTTGTGTTAGATCCACTTTTCATCGTCAGTCACACGCCACAGAAAACCCTTCATTTTGCTGGTAAACGTGTAACGTAATGTAGTAGTCATTTTCTCTCAATTTTATCTTCAATATTAGCTTTAAACGTCTCGAAACAGTTTCTTTATCAACTGCAAGGCTCAATGAAAGTTCTTTAAGCCAGTTTGTCATCCAATAAGTCATTAACTTCGAGCTTTCTCGATCCTTCATCAGGCCGTTCTTTGCCACTTATTTCAAAAGCACTACTTCTATCAGTCATTGAAATCAAAACCCACAATTGAGATATAACGGAGCAACAACACAAAAGAAATCATGCTTGGTCGTCGGTTAAAATACAATTTTGGGTGTTCCATTATTAGGGTCTGCATATAGTTAATAATACTAAAGGAAAAACTTATTTTATGTAGAGAAATCTTAAAATCACCAAATTTAGCACTTATATTAGTTTATTAAACAGTTTGCTTTGCTTTCCACCGATAAAAATTGCTGATCAAAATACATGCAGAAAACTAATAAATACCCAAGATTATTACAATATAGTTTATCCAAAGTTATTATGTACATGCGTCATCAAGAAGTTTAATGTATTGCCTCTCGCAATTTATAAATTCGTTACAGAAACGGATAATATTTTCCTTCTCATTTCATTCTAGCTAAAAAGAGACACCTTGCTGTCTGATATGTTCGAACGTGTAACCGAACCAGCCTATCAAAGTCGTCTGGTTGTCAAACGTATACAAAATCCTCCAAAACAATAGTGATAAGAGGTTATAAACCGGTAAACGTTAATTTAATGTTTTTCTTGTTTTAATAAATTCAAATTCAAATGGCTGCTTATTATCACTCTGATTGAAAAAGCGGATGACAAATCAAGATCAGCTTTATGTTAGTTCCACCAGAGATTAAATATATGAAATGTATAAAAACAGTGAGTGGTTTTTCAATACAAACATAACTTAATACAATTATTTCAAAGGAAACTGTTAGTCTGAAAAATATCGAAGAAGTCAAATGGAACTATCGGATATTGCTTTTAAAACAATAACATATTTAAAAGCATATAATAAAATTAAGGAAGACTTATTACTTATAATTTATGTATTTTGATGAGACAGAAAGGAGCCAATATATCCAATGGCCACTGCCCACTCATAGAAAGATGATATTAAAAATAGTGTTATGAAAACAAAATTTGATGGAAAAGGTAAATGTTGGAATAACAATTGATTAGGTTTTATTAGTCATGACATTTATTAATAATTCATTGCAGATATATTGCACTTCGTGGCAACAGGCATGGTTAATAACACCTTCGGATTGGATGAACTCGATAAGACAAATTGAAGAAGAAATTGACAAATGATTGAACTGTGAACAAATGTTAGATTGGAAATTAACAGCTTACTCATTCACTTGAATCAAACTTTCTGAATATGATATGATTCAATGCTGCCAATATCTGAGACAGGCTGATGAGTATGGAAACAAGTAAAGGTGAGTATATAATTAATATATGATAACTGTAGGAAATCTTATTATAGAGTGAAAAAGATTTATGTGTACGGATATATGTATATTTGTTCAGAATATACGTGAGTACTTAGTAAAAATATGTCAGGAGAGAAAGAATGGTAACTGTTTTGTAGATATGGCAAATGCATTAAAGATAATAGAGTGATTAAATCTAGTCTTTTATTAACAGAACAAACGAAGGAGAAATATAGTGACATCAAATTGTCTTTAATAATATAATCAAACATTGCATTAGATTTACTATAATGTTAAAATAAATAATATTTGATAACAGTATTTTTGTTAATTTTAATGGCGTATGTACAAAATAACTTAGGACAGACTATATTGATCTAATAATAATGTATCAAAAATATCAGCGCGTTAAATTATTCAATTATTCAAGTCTTATGAGACAATTCCAACGGACCAACTAATCGTAAATAACCTCTTATGAATTAGGGACATTTTGTGTCAGCGAAAAAAAGTGATAAAAAAATATGAGTAGAACGCGAGGTACAGGCTGGGGAGTTGTAAATTACGAGCCTAATTGCTGGGAACAAACGTTAAGCCCGGAAATAATAAAAATATAAACGGGCTAACAGAAGGCTTGTCCCGCAAAAAATGTGATGGTTTTTTTGAATGTGCTACGGTTTTAAACTAATTATTTCACTCTGTCAGACGAGCGTTTAATTTCAGTGTTTTACGCCTAAACTAACGAAAAATATTCAAAATGTATACGGCGTAATATTATTTTTTCATTTCATTGTTTAATAAACAATTTCAGGAAAATTACTGATACCTGACTGTATTTTTAAATATCTATTGATTCTGATAAAAAATATTGCTGACTTGACAGTTGCAGTGGTCAAGGTGACAGGATGGTTCTTCAATAGTTGTAACAGTCCCGGCTTCTAATTTTGCCAGGGCGTGAATGTAATTTATGTTTGATTGTGATTTTCTCTAGGCAAAAAAAATCGACAACAACTACGGCAGTAACTAGGCTGAGTTCCGTGATCTGGAATCCGCATTAAATCACAGTAACAAAAAAATTCCAGAGATTGACGCAACAAAAATGCTCCTCCCAATCCATACATATATGAAATAAAATTAATTTACGTTTTATAAATCTCTTGAAATTTGCTGTGAGCCTTCTCTATATATTTTTCTATCGTATCAAAATACGATTTATTCACTAGTAAAACTATCACAAAATCCAAATTTTCTTATAGTTTTACTTTAATATGATTGAAAAATGTATATTCTTAAGCATATTATTAATGCGTTAGGTTAAGCTTAAAGAGAAAAAGGCCGCATTTGTGAAATACTATTAAATGTTTACTTCAATACTCTGTTTAAATTAAAATTTCAAATGTACTTGATTTCATTCCGGAGATGCAAGTGATAAATATTCACAATGCTGAATGGATTAATAGCGGAATATGTTAGCATTAATTACGAAGAGGCTCGACATGGTGACGACACTGACAGTATAATTGGAGATATGCATTAAAATCGACTAAAATCTTAACAAACATTGAAATCTTTAAAGGAAATTAAAAAACTAAATATTGAGATTATCCATATCGAGTTATATATTTATCATTTAGTTCTCGATGCAAAACTTCGCTGCAAGGAACATATAAAGAAGAAAAGAAAAGAATGGAATTGAAATATAGGAAAATGTACTGGCTAATTGGAAGAAAATCACAATTATCAGTACATAATAAATTGCTATTATATAAGCAAATACTGAAACCTATATGGGCATAGGGAGTTCAATTATGGGGATGTTCTGCAAAGAGTAACATAAATAAAATACAAATTTTTCAGAACAGAGTCCTGAGAGGTATTGTGGGCGCACCCAAATACTATAGGACTGATTATCTACATCTAGACCTTCAGATACCCACAGTCAGTCAAGAAATCAAGAGAATTGCAAGGGTGCATGAGGAAAGACTCCATTCTCATACGAATATTGAAATATGGCAACTTTTGTATAGCACCAAAACAGGACACAGATTAAAAACAATCAAACCATCTGATCTTGTGTAGTGTTGTGTAGTGAGGTGCATATATTAAAAAATTCAGCAGTGACATGATAAACATTATTTCATCAGAGACTGGGATAGGGCCCAAGGGGCCTCCTAGTTATATACTTAGATTTAAGTTATCATAAAGACATATTATAGGTTAGACGGAAACGACCAGTAACAACCTATTAATTTAATAATAAAAAAATAATTTAGTTGCTACATCCAATAAGTTCCAGTTGATGCATTCTTAATATATATTATAATAATACAGGTAAATGCCTAAATGCAAGAAGACCTAAAAACTAAAAGAACTAAAAAACATTGTTAATTTAAGAACAAAAAATAAGATAATAGAAAAAAATATTGAATCTGGAAAAAATTAAAAAAGAAGGAGAAACAAAGAAATGTTGCATGTAAACCAGTTAATTTTATAAAGAATCCTTATCAATACATACAGTAAAAAGACGAAATTAATTGAAAACAATCTCTGAAATAGTGAGAATAATAATAAAGTAACATGGTGTGATGAATCAGATGGAGACGAGAACAAAGAAAATGTAGCACAGTCGTTGAAATGGGGCTTTGAGTTCCTGAGAGTTGTACTTCATTTAATATTAAGCGTAATATCTGCGGCAGAAAGAAAAACAATAACATTGTGATCACAATAATGAGCAAAGCTACCCAGACCCTAGCTAGACTTTACCAACTAAACAATATTTAAATTAGGTATAATTTATTTTTTTGTCAATGATAGAATTGAAATTTTAACTGGAAGTGCTAAAACTTCTTTTTTAAGAATATAATTAAAATAGGTGCCTATAATTAACTTTTTTTTTTTAAAAAGATAGGAAATTATGAAAATTTATACTAAAATGGTAAAATGGTCTGATGAGTCTGCTTTATTCAAAATAATGGTTTGAAGTTGGGTAGTTTCCTCTAGATGTAGTCACAAAAGCTTTGAAAGAATGATGATGATTTTGAATTAAAACAAGCTAATATTTAGCCTACTGGTTTGTATGAACCCAGGCTTATCGACTTCAAACCGAGTTAGTGTTTCAAAGTCGACCAAGAAAATGTAGCCGTCAGTTTTTTTTCTATTTAAAACTACATTTATTTAGGTTTATTCACCTACAAAGTGGCAAAATAATAAACTCGCAACATGTAATCTTTTTTATCAGTTGCATGCAAAAATTTGTAAAAAACTCAGATGAAAAATTTAATGCATCTACTCGCACAAATAAGAAAGTACAGCTTATTCACCAGATTTAGTTTCCTTTAACTTTTAGATCTTCGCATAATTTCATCAAACGAATTAATCATAGCAGTCAAGGAAGGATTTATAAATTTGAAAGTTGTTATAATGAGTTTTTAGAAGTTAAATTTACATGACAAGAAGTTCATATAATGTATGAATAACATGTACTAGAAATAGGAAAAAAATTACCCATACCTGTCTGTTCGGCCAGACCCACGTCCATTTTATTAGTTATGTTTGTAACTAGTAGCAGGCGATGCTGCTAGCTTTACTTTTATACAGTAGATTCACTGTTTCTGTAACATTTTCATGGAGTTGCTTGTGTCATATGAGAATTATGTTTTAGTTATTAATGGGTTTTTAAATTTATTAAGTAATATTGTATAAACTGCTACTCTACTTTTGATTATTCCTGTATTCATCGGAAAATGGAAGAACAAAGGCAAGATCAGATAAAAAATATTGTAACAAGTATAAGACCGTATAAACACATATTAATTTAATAATTAAAACGTTTTATATTTTATAATGACTACAAATAAATTCTCGAGCTTTGTTGAAAGAAAATAAAAAAAATATACTGAATTAGATTAACAAAATTCAAAAATAAAACTAACCATCTGCCGTCTCATTTATAATATAAATATAGAAGTGCCGAGTTAGTGGCGCAGGAATTAAGACGACAGGATGGTCCTGCTACTGTTGCGATAGTTCGGAACCTGCTGGGGCATGGATGTACTTTATGTTTGTGATTGTAATTGTAAATGTCTTTATAGACAACAGTGAAAAATCTGACAAGGAATAACAATCCCAGTCAAGCCAGTAACCAGGGTGGGTAAGACCGGATGTCTTCTGGGTTGGTCTCTAAGTTGGTCACTGGCCGGTTGGTCGGTAGGCTTAATAGGAACAGAACCTTGGTAAAAAGGATACTTCAAAAAATACACAGAGGTCTAATTTGAATTTTAAGGTTTTTAAATTTAGCATGGTTAAGTGGTAATTGCAGAAGTTATAGTGATATTTTAAAATGCAACACTATTACACTATTACAATATTTTTTCTTATATATTCAATATGATTTCTTAACAATGCTACTTGAAATATTGTTTTAAAAATGTTGGATAGTGTTTATTTTTATTGTCATTATGTAAAACGTTTTTATATACAGAATGAGGTATTTTTGTAAGAGACATATTCCTTCCTATATTTTCAAAGTTCGTGATCTTTGGCTTAGGGATGCAGAAAAATATTGATATATCGAAATTTTTTTAGCCGATATTTTTCGTTTTGGTGAATTCTGATACCTAATTTTAAATGTCTTCGCAAAAATATATGTTTCTTGCATAATATTTCTTTATTTTTATTTTTTTTTCTAGGAAATGTCGATATTTATTATACTTCTTGCAAAAAATATATCGGTATTTTTTTAAAATATCGATATATCGAAATATCGTAATTTTTTTCGGCAGCCAACACCCCTACATTGGCGAAGCAAAAAGTTGCATATAGCAGATGCTAATAATATGTTACAGATAATTCAAGATCCTATCGGGTAATACCAATTAGCTTTAGCATTGTCAATTGGTTTCTGCCCATGAATGTTTCAAAACAGTAATTAGCGAGTGTGAGTATATTTTATTGTTTAGAAGGTTAACCTTTGATTAAGGACCTTTGGCCTTTGAATGTTCGATCATTTAAATTAACTAATATATCTGTAAATTAACTGCGGTGTCAAGAATTTTTGAAACAAAGTTATTTTAAGTTGGAACTATCTGCGGATATTTAATTTGATAATGTATAAGTAGGAGAGTTTTATTTTTAGTACGAAAATAAAACTGGCTGAAATTAAGCAGACTGGGATCAATATAACAACACTACAAATTTGAATTGATATATAATACTTACAAAAATTTCACAACGAAAATGCATATTTAATATTTTTAAAATCTAATTTAACAAATAATATTTGAAAGTAAATTACCTATTTTGGTCATATTTCTCGTCGAAACCGTCGATTTTGACCACATTCCACTCCTCTTTAATCTTTGCGTAACTGAAAGAAATCTGAAACAAAAAAGTACCATTACTATAATTTGTAATCCACCGGATATAATGAAAAATTTCCTTTCAGTCGGTCTTTTTAGTTTCTTTTCATATACCATCTATACGAGCGTATGTAATAAAAGTAGGCCGTAATGCTTTTTCTTGACGGGCTCCCTTAAAACGCTACAGTACCATTAGTCACCCGGTAATACACCTTCAGATTTTCACATTGTTTTACAAAGGATATAAAGGCGGCAAAAAGTATAACAAGAGAACGAGCCCCAATAACCGACTCGATAGGAGTCCTCCTGCAACTGATGAGATTTGCCATCCCGCAGTAAAATTACTTTTTTATCTTCGTCTCTTTGAGTAAGATATATTGCGATTTTGTTTTCTTTCGTGGGTGTCTTAAGTGGGTATTGCGAAAAATATGACTCTAATTAAAACAAAACGTAAAGTTAATATGACTTTGAGAGTTTCGGATAGTTGATGGGCGCGATAGTGAAACCGTAAAAGCGAAGTCGGCCTTTAAACGGCGTCGTAAAGACGTAACGTGAAAGCTTAAAGCCGAGAAGATTTTTCCAGTCGGGCTTTTGTCATAAAATTTTAAATTTATTCAAGTAGTACATAATTCCGCGAGAGTATTTCGGCGGCATTTTAAAATAGTTTGTTCGTACACGAATGTCGTATTTCGGTGTTTAACATATTTTATCAGGAAGAATAATAGCGAGCATCATCGATTGTTTAGCGCAGCACTGATGGGGAAGGATGGGAGTGAATTGCAGTTTGGCGATTTACGACTTCGAGACTTTGCATACCGCTCATGTTGATCATGATAATCTTGAAATACTTCTATTGCAATTTATGAAAAAAAAAAATAACATAAAAATCAGACCGAATGAGATATAATAAAATATATTATATCAATGTTCAATTAGTGGATTCAATTAGTCTGGCATGCAAAAAGTTTTAATTTTATTTGAGGATCTGATAAAATCAGATCAGATTGTTGTACGCCTGTACATAGATAAATGTTAGAGATATTTCTTTTTGTTATCTAATACCAACAGTTAACGCTTTCTACTGTTAATTTTTAAATATTTTGATTTTAAATAAAAAATAATAATAACAAAGTTATTTCCAAACCACATAAGAAATTGTATTAGGCGCTACTTAACCCCAAAGTTAAAAGGGATCTGAAGATAACAGAAGTGTACAAGGTCTCCGTAAGTATGGAAACGTGCGCATAGGAGATGATATCAAGTACATGAATAAAAAAGAACACTAATAATGCCTGTGATATGAACATACGATCGAGTCAGCTTCGGCTGAACATTGGATACCGGCTATAACATTCGGTCGACAGTCGAGATTCTATATAGGGATGTCGAAAAAATATCGATATATCAGTTTTTCAATATTTTCGAAAAATATCCATATTTTTAGTCTATATTTGTTTTGACCTATATTTGTATTTTAATATATGTAAGCCGATATTCTTCCATATTTTTCAAAAAAAACCTATCTAAAGTTAAGAAAACCATTTAATTACTTCTAGTAAACTTTTTAAATTGGTACTTAATTTTAAATATTAGTACTTAATTTTTTTACTAAATTTAGGTACTTAATTGTAAATGTTTATTAAAAATGTATATATACATATATATATATATATATATATATATATATATATATATATATATATATATATATATATATATATATTGCAAATAAATCGATATTTTTTTCTCCGATATATCGATAATTTTTAAAATATCGTTATAACAGAATATCGATATTTTTCTCGGTGGCTCACATCCGAAAATAGATACATTTAGCTAGCATCTTTTCGAGTTTATAATTACTGAATAGACCATAAAAAAAAACGATTCTCATCCAATTTGTAAATCGCTCAGTTGAGCCAGGCACACAAAAGGCTCACAAAATAGTTGTAAAAAACCTTAACATCAAGTTGCGTGATATATCTAAGGTATCAGAATATTGTATTTACACTTTTACATGGGATTTTGAGCATACATAGATATAGAAGACGAAAAAAAAAATTCGATATGAAATCAAATGAAAAATAATGTATTACGTCAATGCATAACAATAAGAAACATAGATCTGCTACTTATGTATCTAAGTAAAAAGTAATCAATGAAAACCTTTAAGGCGATCAAAAATAAATCGTTCTAGAAGAATGTAACGAAAAGAAAGAAAAAAGAAAATCGCAGATTTAAATGTTGTGTTACAACATAAAACATGTTAAAATAAATGTTTTTTTTTACATTACAATTACAATTAATTGCTCAATTACATTTGTTCGAATATGATCAGAAATATTCAATAATCACATATAAACAAATCAGAATAATTAAATATTATTTTATTAGAGTAGATGATTCAGATCGGCTGGCAAGGTTATGGCGTCTGTATTTTGGGATGCTACTACCACCTTGAAAAAGGCAGAACCATCAACAGCGACTATAACATAACGTTATTGGACCGTTTCAAGGATGAAATCACCAAAAAACGGCCGCTCTTGAAGAAAAAGAAAGTGGTGCTTCACCAAGAGAATGCACCGTGTCACAGTCAGTGAAAATGATGGTAAAAATCGATGAATTGGGCTTCGAATGCTTCCTTCCGTATTCATCCACCGTATTCTCCAGATTTGGCCCCCAGCGACTATTTCCTGTTCTCAGATCTCAACAGAATGCTCGCTGGGAAGAAATTTTCGTCGAATGAAGAGGTGATCGCCGAAACTGAGGCTTATTTTGGAGCAAAAGATAAATTGTACTACAAAAATGGCATCGAAAAGTTAGAGGGTCGCTATAATCAGTGTATCACCCTTGAAGGGAATTACGTTGAATAAAAAAACTAATTTTGCCAGAAAAAAATGTGTTTTAAATGGTAAGCCGGGGACTTGACGATTGACCTGTTTGTCGTGCGATATAACACCTCTATATTTGATGATCTATATCAAAATAATAATTTTAATAAACTAGCTTGCAATAATATTATGTGACAAATGGACCCGCTTCCACCAAAAAAAGCATATACAAAAAGAATCTAATTGGTGTTAATTGGTTATTGGTGTTAATATCAAGAGCAAAATCGAGCATTCACACCGTAAAATGTATACGAGGGAATTAGAAAAGCATAATGCAATTTAATAAAACCTAGTAAATTACAGTCGATCGCTAAAAACAACAATTAACCGCGATTATCAAGTATTGGGTAAATAATAAACATATCTGCTAAAAGTTATAAAGACGTCAAAATACAAGCACAATACAATAAAAAACACAATAAAATATGACGTAATATTCTATCCTTAAGAACAGTAAAACGCGTCGACTGTTTATAGATTAGGTATGTTACAGATGATGATAATGATGATTATTAATTTTCTATTGTTTAAAATAATTTTTATCTGAAATGTACTTGAATTATACTTAGTTTCATCTTACGCAATTAAATCATTAATGAAATATCCTTTCCAGATCTGCTGCGGCTATAAATACGAAGCGATGAAAAGCGCCGTGGGCCTAATACATATAGAACATGCGTGAGCGTAACTCAATATATCAGTTCAAAATGTATCTATTATTTATGAATATTCATTGAAATTATAGAAAGATTTATAGTAGACATCAAAAACGGATATTAATTAACGTATGGTGTACGAATATGAAAAAATAACGGTTATAGATTTACATTTATCTTTACCAAATATATCCTGTAGTTAAAACTGGTAATAAATTAACTTATGACAATGGAGAAAAGATAACATTAATTACAAAAATATTTAATAAACATATGAAAAATGAAAATAAATTAACTTTAAATAAGACACATAGAAAATATATTTAATAGAATGTATGGATTTTAACAATATTCAGAAATACTCACTTGATCTTCTATGATGTCACGATGGATAAATTTCATTGGTTCCAAGTGTGAATGGAACTGATCGACTACTGTCAACTGTTTCTGTAGTAAGTGCTCTGAAAATAAACAAACAAATATTTAATTAGTTCTATTATCTATTATCTCAGACTATTATGACATATAAGTTATGAGGCAATAATAATATTATAGTATTAGGTTACAATACGTCGCAGAAATATGTCTCAAAATTCTTAAATGCACGGATGAAGTCTTGAAATTTATTGTTATGGTCCTCCAAATTATTCTTTGTCACTGACATCAAAATCGCTATTTTAGTTAAATACTGGAACCAAAGCCGACAATTGCGACATTATGGAGCCCAAAGTTTATTAAAGTGTTTTGGTGGGCTTGGGCAAGAGATTTCTTCAAAAAAAAAAACAATCGCCATGACTGAGTGCCATGATTATCGTTTAAATACATTAAGTAAATATAAAATACCAAATGGAATTCTATTATTTTATGTAAGGAAATGTCAAATCTATCCAATTTAACAGTGAACTTAACAGTTATTGCTTAACAGTTCAAATTCAAAATATATTAGAACAACAAATAAAAAGATGTAAAAATTGTTCATCATAAATTCCTTAGATCCAGACCAGGTTATCAACATGAACTTTTCTTTGAGTGTCCAGCGTCATTTGCGAGAAGCTCTTAACTTTGCATGGCTCATAGCTTAAGAACTTAACTCATATTATAATGCAATTGCCCTGTTTGGTTTGTTATGCACCCATGGACTTGCAAGGCGCATGAGTTTATAGCAGAGTATAAAAAAGATTTTGGTATTTAAAGTCTATTTTTTTATCAAGGTAATAACGTTAATAACACTAGTAATAACAGCAATAATATAATAATCTTAATAATGAATCCGAGGATTCAAAACTGTATAACAAAAATACTATCTGCATACACACCAAAGGTCAATGACCCAATGATATTACACCACCTACAATGTAATTTAATGCAATTTAACAATTGTAATAGAAAAAACGCTCAACGCAAATATTATTTACGCTGAGTTATTTAGTTCTAAAAAATCTTGCCGGTAACATAATAAACAAAGTTATGACAAGGAAGAAAATACGAATAATATTGAAATTCAACTAGTTTGAAGTTTATGGTAAGAATATAACATAAAACACTTAGGTTTATACGGCTTTAGTATTCTATTTATAGATTCGTGAAGAGATTTCAAACATTTACAAGTCTGTAACAATTACAAAATGATCCATAATTACCACAAAATATATCCAGTCCCAAGAGAAAAGAATGTATGTGTAAATTTCAGTATGAGGTAAACATAATAAAACCTTAAATTAAGAATATTACCTTTATTTGGTGGCATAAAATGTATAAATGGAGTCATCAGGCAATTCATCCGTTAATGAAAGGGACAGAAATTATATAAACATATATGAATTTGTATTTACTGTATGATGTATTTTATATATTATTATATTTATTTTATGTATTTTATTACTATTTTGAAGGTGAAATATTTGTTAACTGGGTTTAAATTGTTTCAGACACAATGGCTATGAAAGTATGAAAAAATAAAAGCTGACAAGTGCAATATGTCCTTAGAAGAGGATATTATGCTAGTATCTTCCCAAATTATAAAAAATAAACTTGCTAACAAGAATATTTGAGACATATTTTGGAAAAAATTAACACCTTGAAACTATTGATATATCTGCTGTGTAAAGAATAACATAGTTAAGTGACTCTTTTCTGTAAAACTACTGTGTTTAATGAGTTTTATTTTATATTTTAGGTCGAAGATATGGTAGTTTTTTTCGACAGAAGCTAAGAAGCGATTGTTCAGTTATAGTGCGTTAAATGGATGGTTACCATCCATTTTTTACATGTTGATGTGTTCGTCACATTTTAAAATGTTTGCATTGTTCTGGGAATTAAATAAAATTAGTTGGCAAATTTAATACTTTCATATTGTTAATAATTATTTTATATGCAATTATTATCAAATATATTTTCGATCACTAGTTGTGAAATACTTTTTAAATATTATTTCATAAATTTTGTACTATGGAGAGTATCAATAAATCTAATTCCCTGCAATGAAAGATAAGAAAAACAATTAATAATTTTGACACGTTTTTTTGTAATTACCATTTGCAAAATAGAAATCAAAGTTAAATGTTATTTGAGATTCCTGCAAGTAAAATATAAATATTTTAATTTTTCGTGTTTTTAGTAAGGTTTTTATATAATTATATGTATTATTATTAATTATTAATAGATATAAAACACATATTTATCATTCAAAGACATCTTTATAGTAATAATTAAATTACAGGAAAACAGGGTTATTTTTTCGAAACCAAAACATATGTCATTCATATTCCTGCAAATTTTGCCCACGTTCGTTCAAATTTGTTGGCCAGATCATCGACTGCTGGAACTGCGTTCTGTTCGTCGCCAAACGTTGAAAGTCATTGTGGCGAACACTGAAACTAAGCAAAGGGCATGCGCATTACGATTTTGAACCAATTTTGAAACCTGTTCATCACAAATGTTCGCCGAATTCAGCTCATGCGCATTTTTTCAATTTTCCTATGAAATTCGTCCCGAATGATCAGGTCTGTACCCACAATTACGTAAGTAATTAACTTTTTAAATTTTTTTATGAAAAAATTACCTTTTGTAATCAGTAAATTAATTTCATTTGAAGTAGTATTTTTAAAAATATCATCACTGTGTATAAACTTTTTCTGCCATTTTGACAAAAAATCCGCCAATGCTCAAAACTTTTCAAACACTACATTTATCTGCTATATTGAAATTGAAACCTAAAATTTCTATTTATTGAACGAATATTACATGTTGAAATGAGATAAAAGAGTATATTATCCTATTATTTTAAACTAACCAGTATCCATAAATTACTAGATAACTCTACTAGCAAAATTTGGTAAGTGACAAGAAAATAATAAAAAAGAATTGCTAGAAAACTATTGGAAAACTTCAACGAGATGTCAGATGAAGATGTACGAATCCTTTTCTGTATAAATAGCGACAGAGAAAAGGACGGAAATAATTGCTTGGGACAGTTAAATGTATATGTGGTTATATTTTCCAACGGTATTATAAGCGAGACGGACATGTATATATGTATATATGCGTTCAGGAACTAACCTCGAAAGAAAAGGAAAAAAGTAATTACTGAATACTATTATAATTATAATACATAACATGCAATTTATAATTTAATTTTAAACGAAGTAGAATTATTTTTATATTTGAATGTTCTCTGGGTCTGTAAAAAGGAATTGAATTTTTCTATGGAATTGAATAATACCCCATAAATACAAATGCTTTATTGTATTTTAATGTGTTAATTGCTATTTTTAACCTACTGATATTGAGTCCCAATTGAGATACTTATCCGATCAAATGCTGCTAGATAAATAGGTCTATAAACATCTTGATTTACTGTTGATCCATTATCTTGATCGAATTTATATTAAACCTGAATTTGACTGAAAGAGTAAACTTACGACAGATGCTATTGATATATTTAATGGTAATTTTAATTTTCTTTTAGGTAAGTCTTATCAATGATTGTCGAAAATCTCCCTGATCCCTAAAGAACGGCGTCTATGGTATCAACATACAACGAAGATTTCAGAACGTCAATTATCTCATCGTTTAAATTGGAGCGGTCGAAATTGCAGCGGCGAAAGACAAATATGATGTGGGTGTGCGAAACTGTGAACCGGGCGGGCCCAAGTCAATTCCGAGCAATTGTGGTCTTTAATCTAATTGACGTTTCCTCAATTTAGCGCCGTGACGAGGCTGTGTATTTTTCTGGGCCCGTCCAGACTGAAGCTACTGCCCCCGCCACACCTAGTTAAGTTGACGAGCGGAGCAGGTGCGCGAGAAATTCTTTTGACGTTTTCTCCTTTCTTTCTGTAATAGGCTTGACGAAGATAATGGCCGATAGGGTAGATGATCTTTAAGACACAATTAACTTAATAAGAATCGGCTATCAGAACTGAGAATGACGGAACATCAAATAGGATTTCTTTCTATTTTTCCTGATTTTTTTGTTACGGATTATAGTTTGAAGTAGTATATGTTATGTCCAAATTAATAATCGAAATATAATTCATTAATGTCAATGTTTTTTCAAGTCTTCAAAGCAGTTGTAAATTTCGATTTCAAATAAAACATAAATAAAACATATGGCGTATCGATGGAACTGTCGCGAAGAACCACTGCTGTGTCCGTAGATTGTCGTAATAAAAAACCAACATATTTTTTTACTAATCTCTTAGAACTTCAACAATCTGTCCATGGGCAATAAATACTTTTATGATTTCCGTTATACAATATAACTATACTGATATGTAGAAAATCGCTACATTAAGTGATCTGCTGTACAAACTTATAATATAAATATATTCTATTAAATATTATTGTATCCCACTCCATATATCTATTAATCAGTTGATATGGCGTTTAAGCCTACGCACTTAAGTGTCATCGCGTACATTTAACTGTTTAGCGAGTGCATTGGGATGCAGTAACAGTTTTTCAGAGTACTTTACACTAACACTTTGAATCAAGCTCGTTATGGGGTTCAAGGGGATATCACGCTGAATTAGTTTGTTGGGGACGTAATATGGGGCATCGATGGTGACTCGCAACACTTTATTCTGGAACCTCTAAAGAATAGCTATGAGAGATTTGCTAGCAGTACCCCACAGTTCAATATCAAGGGGCTAAATGGGCCTAAGCATTGACTTATACAGCAAAACCCTGTTATCTAAGGATAATCTAGATTTACGCCCGATCAGCCAATACTCCATTTTTTGTTTTCAACCACAATTCAACTTTGTTTAGATGAAGTTGGAGGTCTCTTGTGGCTGATATTGGACCCTCGTGTGACGATATGACCGCTATATCATCAGCACATGTTGCAACAGTAGTATTTCTTAAGGTCGGTATGTCAGCTGTATAGAATAGATATAACAATGGACCAAGGACACTGCCCTGTGGAGCATCTGAATATATTGAGATTGTAGATTGTTGAATTTTCTCTTGTTTCCTTCTGTTCTAAGCTGTTGCCAGGTTTTTCGCAGAAAACAATTTGTGTGAAATTATTTTAACTTTAATACTTATACGATTGTTCATAGGACACATCAAGGATACTTTAGATATAATAAAAAAAATCTTAAAAAGGTTTTCGATGGGATTTTTTGAAAATAAGGCACTTCTTCCTTACAAGGCAGGTCCGCTTCGTACCAAAACCTACTATCTGGTTTAGATATGCGGACGTAATGCTCTGTCATTTGGAATCATAGGTGGGACAATCTCTACCATCCAATTGATCATGGAGATGGAGATATTTTAGTTAGGCGAAAGGACACTAAATATCAGGTTTTCAGGAAACCAATTCATCATGACATTTTCAATTTCTTAATTCACAGGTCTTCCTTAATCACATCTTAACTTGATTATTTAGAGTGAACTTGATCACCTCAAAGGTGTCTTTTCAAAAATTTCAAAATGAATACAGCTTAAGGGATATCAATAAAAAGATCCCGATAATGTACAATAAGATCCAATAGCTCACCTGCTGCAAAAATGGAAAAGAATATGATAAAACTGAAAAAGTTTCCTTAGCATTTCGCCCATTTTTTCATATAACAAGAGACCGCCTTGGAATAGTACTAACGAAATTATAGTAAAAACGATTATTTAAGCCACACAGGACGATATATCAGGTATATATAAGATTCCCTGTAGGATGTAGGAGAAACTGGGAGGATTATAAGTTCGCGGATAAAATTAACTAAACGATATATGAACTATGAACAGACCGTCCAGTCAATTTAGGCTGAATACTGGATGTATTTAGTTCAATCTATATTTTACCTACTCCACAAGACTATTTTTGAGAGAAAAATTGAGAGGTTTTTGAGATTTAGAGACACTAAAATAATTCCAACCAAGATAAAGCCTCTAAAACCAATCCTATCTGGTATAACATTCTCCTGATTTTTTTATTACTCAGAGAACTATGAAAATGTAAGCTTCATGCAAGCAATGCTTAATCTAGAAAATTTGGAAACACCAAATCAAATTTATTCCTGGAATAATAATGAAAAACACAAATATTTTCACGTTTTATTATTTCATGATCGCCATACCATTTATGTTCAACAACTGACCTATTTGCAGATTAACTGACCGACATTACTTACTAAATTCTAAAATAATTTTAATGGGGTCATAAAAGAGTTTCACATAATGGACATACTCTATACTAAAACGCCTTTTCTTAAAAGTTAACTGCATTTTTATCTGGAAAATAGATCTCGATCATAAACTTTTAACTTTGCTAAACTTTAAATTACTTGTATTAAGTTGCCAGTCAACCGCAACTCTCGGTATTATTGCGAAATAAAATTGATAATATGACTTTGTCTCTCGGATAAACTTTAATTAATCATAACTTTTATACCATTTGAAAAATGTTTCCATTGGTGCAGACTATATTTATATGAGAGTTTATACAATTAAGGGAAGATATTACAAAGATTACTATTATTAAATGACTTTCATAAACTATTAAATTGATTGATTTTTATTGGTTATACCCAATAGCATCTGGTAATTTTTAAGATCGGCGTTCACATAATAATTACGTGACTGGCATGGTAATTATACAACCAATTACCAATTTACAACCATACCCTGACGGGATTGGAACTTGGCTAAATGATTTCAAGTGTCATATCGTGCGAAGCTTAAAGTTCTGCTCCTACTCTAAGCTAGCTGATACAGATCAAACATAGTATTTTCGTTTCGAGCCTGAGCTCTGAGAGCTGAGTTGGTTCGAATCTTTTAGAACTTGTGATAAAAGTCATAATATTTTCCATTGAAAAGTTCTTGGCATAATTTGCGAAAAAATTATGAAAATGTGGTAGGTTTGATTTGAACAAGAGAGTTGGCTTATATTATCAGGAGTATTTCTCTTTTGCTGCCAATGTTCTCTCCACTCGGCTTGTTTAGAATATCTCCATGGCTGTTTTTATAACTGTATTGTGTGTAATATCCAGTTTTTACATGTAAAGGCCAGAAATCACGGAGAAACATTGAGATATATATTTGAGTTTTGAAAAAGTTACAGGTTTGTAATAGTTCAAGAATACGATTCTATGGGCACCCAGAAACCAACCTCTTAACCAAAGTTTAGAGCAAGTTAATATCAGCTGAACATTCATGTGAAAGAGTCACTTAAAGCACCTAAATTAAGGTTAGTCAGTTAAGCACTAAGAATGTGCGGTTCTATGATCCACGGCGAAAGGGAATCAAGGCATTTCCGTGGAAAGCTTTGATTCATTTTGTGATAATAATGTTCGTGATAAATTGCTATGTCGTCTGCAGTTAAGTACGAGTAGTTAAAACCTTTGTACGTAAAGCCCAAGTGTGTATAAAATGTGTAAAGCCTAATTAACTTTGTATTAATTTATCGCTAAGATACTGAGTATTGATTGCGGATGATTAGAAATTATCAACTATGGATTAAGGAGGTTTTCAGCATTTGTTGTATTACCGTACTAATATTTCGTTGTGTTAATTTGATTAAAATATGTCCCTGTTATTGTTATTATGTGAAAAATGTTTGAAAGTAAGATTTAGATTATATATTAGAAAATATTTATTTATATAAGTTATTTCCCTTAAGGGCGCTTCGTTCTTTTAATTCAGTAAGAAAGCAAAATGTGTACCGTAAACAATATTGCAGTACTATATTTCAATGAATTATACAGCTATATATTTCATGATGATTTATCCAGAAATAATTACTATACCCTCGGCATTTGATTGCCGATTTGTATCTGTAGCAAAAGGACTATTATAGTTCATTAAAATTTCATGGAAAATTATCTTATTAACACTGTATGTATTAAAGTTATATTGCGTGCTGCACACAAGAATTTTAAATAAACACCATAACTTACGTACAGGTATATATTGCTACACATATTGCCAGAATAAAGGGGATGGATAACATAACATTCACATATAGAATAGGGGATAACATAATAACATCATGCAATATCGTTCATAATCCATGTCTGTGGATCCGCTACTATTTATATATGGGGAACCCCAAAGGAAGCCTACGATCTGAACTGTCTGCTTCTTACAGGTTTCGCTTTGGTTTGAGTGGCAATATCGTGGTATTCAACAGACCTCATTGACATCACTGCCCGGATTACTGCAAATTAATATTTCAACACCCTCAATGATGAAATTCTTAGTATGACTAGCATATTGCTGTGAAACACTGCCCTATTTCAAGAGGTAATGCGTCCATACACGCATCAAAAAGTATCCAGTCTTCATTTAAGGAACATTACGTTAACTTTATTACAAATCTTACCTGGCCAGCACAATGGACAGATCTCAACATAATTGTACCGTTATAGAGCAGAGAGTGAAGAGTGATTTTCATTTCCAATACTATTCAAGCAATTGGTGGATGGATGTTTTGGTAATAGAATTAGGTACCTACCTAGGTAGTAGAACCATTCCGTTGTAAGCTATTAAGATAGACTCTACGAATCTACTCCGAGAATAATAGCAGCTGTTTTAAAACTAAATGGTGTTTTGACTCTGTTAATAAATACATTTTCTATACATGTCAGCTGCTTATATTATTTTGTCCATGTCTTGTATATATAGCGATAGTGAAACATAAAGTAACTAAAGAATAGAGAAAGATGATGATTAAGAAATAATATGAAGTTCAAGTATATCAGGGATCTGGGATAATGCTTGTGTTATCAGACAGAAGTAAAGTGTCAAGACAATTGAAGAAAACAAATTAGTCCAGAGATACGAATATACAGTTGAAAAATAAAAAGATAGCGATGGAAATAATAATGAACATAACATACAATGTTATTTCAGCTGTTATTTTAGTCTGAATTATTTTAGTAAAATATCGATTGGTACATGGCAAATTTTATAAAATAAAACATATATTGACTCAGTATCTAGTTATCCATAAACACATTATGGAATAATCCTCATGATACTGAATTTGAAGTATTGAAATCACAACAGCTAGGTGGCGTTAGTAAAATTAAATGACGAGACAAAATAATACCAAAAAATAAACGACAGCGCTCATTAAATTTTATGGTTTGAGAGCGAACATATTAAAATATTCATAATGCATGTGCGATTCTCGATTTTTGTTCATGTTCGAATCGTCGGCTGGAGGCTCGATTTATTTTGCCTGGTTTAACCAGCACTTTAGCACTTAGCTCACGCCACCCTATACTTCATAATAGTGCCACCTTTTTGTGAGGCATTATTGCATTGTAAGTGAATTATCCACTTAAAAACGCATTACTCTTGATGGATCGATTAATTGAACCATATTATGAACGTTGGGTTTTTTATTCGGCTATTGTGCTACAAAATTGTTTACGTTGGAAAAAATATTACGCTAAACAGCACTAAATATGTAATTGAATTGATAATTTATACGGCAGCTGCATCTTATATCTCGAGATGATGCTAACATAATGATGTCATGTGGCTATACATTTTTATGCTATCCTTTCTTGTAATATAAATAACATTCTTGGCATTATAAATAAATATACTGGCTAACTGTACCACAACCTTGAATATTAAGAGGAGGATTTTTGATATCATTAAAAAAGACGAATGAATTCTTCATTCAGACCATATGCCGTTGCCACCTATAGATGATAATGGAGCAATATTTGGAGAATGCGGGGGGGGGGGGAGTTGGAAGTCTGATTTTAAATTTCCATTTTCATACTTTGTGAAAGTCCGACACAAAAAGATAAGTCGAATCAATAGAATGTTCCTGTAATAATTTCTCTCGGTATTATAAACTCGTGGCTAGAGTTGGTTTCACCATATATCCAAGACCTTTGCGTCATAAAAATTTGGCTTCATCGTAGATGTGAAAATGTGACTGGGGTATCCCTAAGACTTTCTCCGTTTGAGGATGTCATAACATCTTGGTATCATCAATTTTCGTTGCCATATGTTTCTTTTTATGTCCTTCAGTTGCAGTTTTTTTTATAATTAAAAGCAAATCGTCGCAAATGGTGCTTTCTAGGCTGAAATTTGGTTGTTTGGTCACCTAGAGATGATGAAGAGACAGAAATTAACAGGATTATTTATGAGTTATTCGAGTGATTGACATTTACAGCTGATGACACAGCTACTCGAGGGAGCCCGGAGAAAGAAGAGGCCATCGAGTTTTTTATTTCTTATTCCAGATTGATGAGCTAGAACCAAATGGCCTTTTGCTGATGTCGGGATAAAGATATTTTGAGGGTGACAGAGACCCTGAGGTACGATTGGGATTGTCGTAATTGGTTTAACTATCGGAGTTTATGGATGGGTAGGGATTTGATAATGTTTTTTTTGTGTTCTAATGCGTCAAGGGAGAACTTTACACTGAGCATATTCGTGAAGATTTTCACGAACGGGATTCATTTATTCATTCATTCGAGGTGAATATTTATGTTCCTCATAAAACCATGGGTCATTGAGTAACTCGCGGATTTTTGTAGACTGGAATTCTGCAAGATGCATCTGCATTCTTGCAAGATGTCTCTCACAGACGTACATGTACCACATATGTTTAATAAAATAGTATTTCATGGTAAATTAATAGTTTTTGAGTTGTTAACATTTCATCATTTCTTTCATTACAACTGGCACGTCGGTAGGAATTTCGAATTAACCGGAATCCAATTGATTATCAAGGGATAAAGACAGATTGACTTTGGATTGGCAATCGTTCCGCAGTTATTCTAACCTAGAAATGGTGTAGTTAAGTGGAGTTTGAGCAAAAGTATTGGAATTGAAGGTACTCAAAGATCTCTAGTCATAAAGGGAATAAGACCACCAAAGATGGACTGAAGTTGCTGTGAACAAACATAGTCTACTGGAATTTGGATAGAAGCTTGCAGTTCGGGCTGAACGGTTATCAAAGAAGGATTGAAGTAGCTCAGTTTTAAGTCTAAGATAAGTTACTATTGGTATCTGAAGTTATTGAAACTTGGAAAACCATTCCATACATGAATACCACATACATTTAGGCAGCATCTGCATTTAGAAGATTAATAAAAATAAATTGGCTGATAGAGGAACATAAAAATAATTTACAATAAATATAAGCTGTCTAGATGGGACAATGACCATGTTCATTCTTATGATCGTTCATATAGTAGGAAAGTGTTATATAACGCGACTGTTAACAGGTCTGTATATGAAACCTGTGTATTCGAAGACGTGATATGATGGTAATGGTAGTAATGAGTGAGTCTAGACACAGTTTGATTTATGTTCGAATAGAATTAAACGAAATTATTTTTTTTAATACAACGGCGGCTGAAAAATCTGCCATATTCAAGCCAATGGAAGAAAATTTACACATTAAATTTTTGCTTTTAACAGTGAATACTAGTAACTCCACCAGACGGAGGAATCCGAAGTTATCTTTAGATTATAAGATATTGACGTACAAATCGTTATTTAAATCAATTTCATCCTGCTAAAGCCAACTATGTGGTACTTCTGGCAAATTCAACATAACCATCATTCAACGGTTCCAAAATAAGATATTGCATTTCCAATGAAATGATACAGAGTTATATCCTTCTAGAGACCACAACGAGTAGAATTCAAAGTGTTCGTGTAAAGTATTAAAGAAAGATTGTCAGTGTACCCCATTGTACTTGACAATTGTTAAATGTAAGTGATAATAGTAAAGTGATAGGAAATGTTTACCAATACATATACTTTACAGCAAGATTCAGAACGAGATATTTTACACAGGAGATTACTTCTAATCTTCTTCATGTGACGTATGCAATAATAACAGTAAAAATACTTATTACCAACTGAAGATGTTGTTGAACCACTAAGGGTAATAAAAAATATGCCATAAGATAACTTACCAATAATATAACCCATTGTAACATCGTCTGGAAGTCGGATTCGTTCGCCGATGCTGATGAATTTTCCATCGCTGAAATCAAAATAAGTCAATCGATATTAAATATGCCGATAAAAGAAATCCAAAGTAATTCGGATACGCCGAACACAATCAAACTTTTTACGAACAAACTAATCAGAAACATTGGCCAAACATAAAACTTTTATGAGTATTTAAAACGCCCGAAGAAAATTACACATTCATTCGATATTGGAAGAGGCTTTGTGTGTTCAACTGCCTCGACCGATAATCGTACGAAAGTAAACCCTTAAGTTCGCCGATACTCGATTAATTCTTTTTTTATATAACATAGGATTTTACAATAAGGACGGGTTGATGTTGGTAGCCCTTGGCGACCTTATTGAATGTTAGCTTAGATGTCAGTTTTCGCTTTAAAATAATTTCTAGCGATAAATTTTTATATAAAGGTCTATTATTAACAAACGTAGATGGAATGACGCCAACCTACACTAAATTAACCAGGTAGTAAGCAAGTATAAAAAGTTACTCTTTGCTGTGGCACCAAAGACAGCATCGGCAGTTTCACTGTAGCTTTTCGTTCAGTATGTAATTTAATCGGCCGGTTTTTTCTTATGGGACTTTCTAAAATTGAAGATATATATCAATAAATTACAATCATAACCCTGGTCACGGCATGGGCCGTTTAAACGAGTCGTTAAGACCTTACAGACAACTTGTTTCATTATTTTTCAATATCAATCTATATTATTGAAATACTCTAATTATTATTATTTTTATAATTGCTAGTGATTGTTCAGTCGTCGAAATTCGATCACTATTTATTAAGTTAATAATGTTTCCACATAATAGAGTAAAGAGAATAATTTAAAAATGATATGTTACTAAACTTTATTTTGACAGTGTATTCAACATAAGATCAGAAATATATTTGACATACAATATTAATTCAAGACATACTATCTCAAAAACAAAGAGTAACTCACCTTTTTTAAATTGTATTGAAGTAAATATAATTTCCATTAAGTCAGAATAATCAACAAAGCATTGATATTAAATATCTCATCTATTCTATAGCATTGTTTTAATATAAACAATAACGAAAGCAATTAGGTATTTTTTTACAAATTAGAAATTTCTATTAAAGGAATGTATTTACAATAACTAAATTAACTAATAAGTTTTAAGCTTATTAATTTAATTACTTTATAAATAAACAAAATAATTGATACAAGGGTTCAAATAACAAAATTTTACATAACATAGTTACATATCTTATTGCGTTAATTGTTGAACACTTTAGTATTTATCAATGCTTGAAAATGTTAATAAAACTATTGTTAATAATTCATAATTTCTTCTACTTGCTCTATGTGTTCCATCTATTCAAATTATGTAGTTAGTTTTATTTTAACTACTGCATATTTTCATTAGTTCATTTATGTATTCATATAATCTTTGTATTTTATAAGATAAAAACTTTGTAATGGAGAAAATCCAAATTTGATTAAGAATATTAATAACAATAATGTTTGAATAATATTGAATTGTATAATATTAAAGTCTCTAATTTGATCGGTGGATCCCATTTCTTTTGTTATATAACCGACATATGTATTTTACCATAACCGATATTTTGCAATTTTACTGTCAGTATGTTAAAATTAATCGAGAGTTTATTGCAATAAATTGACTTTGAACGTAATATAAAGTAATATTTTGTTGTATGTAAAGCAAGTATTCTTTTTGTAATAAAAATAATAAAAAATGGGAATAATATTTTGGCGATAATATATGATCAGCCTGGTACAGGGTAAATATACAATATTTCTATTTCGTATTTCTTATATTTAAAATATATCTGGAGGGGTTTATCTGGACTGGACCTGCAGTTTAACTTGGGCTCCGAATCTCGGCATTAAGCCTACCGACTGGCGAGTGACCAACTTAGAAATCAACCCAGAAGGTATGCGGTCTTACCCAGCCTGGTTACTGGCGGTCCTGGGATCATTTTCCTTGTCAGATTTTGCATTCTTGCCTAGGATATTCACAAACGTAAATTTACGACCATGCCCTAGCAGGATTCGAACACGTGACTATCGCAGCAGTAGGTGGACCGTCCTATCGCCTTTACTACTACGCCACCAAACAGGCAAAATATTATTATAATACTACAGGGGGATTTTTTTAGCAATGTCTCTTATTTGCTGAAACTAGTAAAGACCAGTAGTGTTAATTCAATAAAAACATACACCATTTCTTAATACGACTTACAAAAGTTTGCTTATTTAAAGCCAATATAAAAACGCAAATTGATGTGAGAAAAACATTTTTAGATCAAAATTCACATATTTTAGGAGTAAGCCGATTTATTTATTATACCAGAAGGCAACAATTGGGACACCATCTACATGTCATGTAGTTTAAGTGGTTGAAAGTAGTTTAAACACAAATATGAAGAAATTGGAAGTTTTTGTTTCTGCAAACTGGAGTAGCCGGAATGGTTATATTGAAGAGATCATAAAGATTTAATTATCAAGAAAGAAAGGAAGAGAGGTGGATGTTAAATCGATAATCGTTCGGAAGCTACTTAAAGCGTCCCTTTACATAGTCCCCGGTTTCAACAGATATTTGCAGTTCAGGGTATCAGTTACTCAGCTGAGAATGATTGTATTTTGGGTGGAAGATCGAAACTTTGAAAAACGCTTAGGCCGTGGATTCCTGGATTGTGTTTCTGAATATTTTCAGATTGAAGACACCTTCTCTAGCCTTAGTTTACTAGAATTTCGAATTTGGAAAATGCATAGCAACTCAGGATATATGGCCAGCACAGGCGGATTGAAGTTGTTAAAAGTGTTATTAGCCGTGAACTTGACGAAAGTTTAGAAAACTACTCTACTATAGCATGAAAATTATTGAAATTTGCTAGAAATATTGTAGTTTAGAATATCAGCAAAATGTTTTGAAAAAAGTGTAAGCTCCACAAAACAAGCTACGAGCAAGGGCAACATTTTCCACATTTTCTTCTGCAGGGAAATTTTACGTCATGCCACTGGTACGGTGCTTTTACATTTCAACTGGTGAAAAGCTTTTTAACTTAAATTCATATATTAATTGTAATTTCACTGTTAATTAGTAATAAGCTGGACCCAACATGTCATCAATTTTTAATCTTAATATAAAATTATTTAAATTAAATAAAAGTGTGTTTTCATCTCAGATATATATTTTAGTATTTATGCAATAATTATATTTGAGTTACTGTACAACGATGTTTGTAACGGCAAGTCAGAAAGTTCACCTTTATGACCCCCCGTTCGCGATGAGGTGCACCACGTGCCTCGTGATCTTGCCGATCTGATCCTGTTCAGATAGCGATACGTGCAGCACTCCATCGTCGTGTCGTTCACCGATCGCAGTAATTTATCTCGTAATTTATTATCTCTCACCCGATCTAATTTACGTCCCGGTCTATTTGTAAAACAAGGGTTCTACGTTAATTTTAAGATCTATGGGTTCTTTGACGGATGATTTGATCAAATATTGACGAAAACGGCTTTTAACCTTGCTCGAACAAACGGTTAGTTGACTGCATAAATTTACATAACTAATAAATTTCCTTAAATCATATTTTTAAAGTTGGAGTTTAGGAATTTTTAGGAAAAATAAGAATAACATATAGAATAGTACATTTAATTAGTTCCGATCTACGTAATAACCTAGTTGGCTTTATATTAAATTAAAAATATGATTTTTTCACTACGGCAGTAATTATTTCAGTATACATGATTCTATATAAACATATTACATTGCAGAACCATAAATATACGTTCAGATAGTTTACCAGCACTTATACATCCCAAATATATGAGTCTGAAATCGAAAATAAAAACAAACTGAAAGAAAAAGAATTAAAAAAGCTTTCAAAATACATGATAATGATTTTGCAGAAAAATATAATCAATTGCATAAATTGAGCCAATTAGAGATGAGTAATTTTAAAGATTTTGATTTGTTAAAAAAGAATTATATGGTCAGTATACTACTTTTACAGCAATATAATCTTCTGATTGAATAATAATGTTAGGGTGTCTTATTGGATTTACGGACCGACTATCTGGTAATTGTTTATAGAGTTAATTTTATTTCTTTGTGATATTCGTTTTCTTTAATCCATATTTAGTAAGAGTCTTGTGAATTGAAAGAAACATTTAATTTTATTTAATTTTTTGGGACAAGATTATTAAGTCTGCAGTCCGACATTTAGTCTAATACATATGTTATTGTTGAAGCTTCAAAATTTCATGTCCTACCAATTATTACATTATAGGGCATTACTAAAATAGTTTTTGTTATTTTCAAAACAATGCATACAGGGAGAAACACAACAGCCTATGAATTGCTCAGAGTATTTTTAAGCTGTTCCAATGAACTAAAAATATTTGTTACATAAATTATTATGTGACATATGAATAGCAATGGATAAAATTTGGATTTACTACTACACATCTGAAATAAAAATATCGTTAGATGAGTAGATAGTAACAACTGTAAACCACCTAAAGTGACCAAAATCAAATGGTTTAAAAAGTTTAAAGATGAACGAAAAAATGTTAATGAATAAACTAGATTTTTTAAAAATATCTTCATCGACCTTCGTCATCGACCTAACTATAGGCTGACATTAGTCAGACTATATTTAAGTCACAATGCACCCCAACAACTATAGTTCATATTACAATATATATATACAACAATATGCTTATTAAAGCTTTTATTTAATCGTTTATGAAGTTAAAATATGGTAAACATTGAAGGAAACATCTTGGAAAACAAATTCAGTTTTCCTAAACGCTGAATATTATTTTTTATTGAAATAATAATAAATATAAATAAAATTAAAATAATAATTATAAACACATATATTAAATTTAGTTAACTATCAATTCAAAAATATATTAATTATAATATATACATGAAACATAATACGAACATGTATGTATCTGTAATGATAAAATTATTTTATATAGAACTACCTAATTATTTTTATGTTGTTTACTTTCGAATATATCTCTAAAATAGGCTTAGTGTCTTTGGGAGAGTTGGCGAGCGAAAATGGTGATCAAATTTTGGAATAGGACCAAACTTTATAAAATGGAAACACAGCTATACTGAATATATGATTCAAGAAAGTTTCAGTGCTTTGGAACGGTTGAAACTTTGAACATTATCCAATTATGCTAAGTAGCTTTCACACTTCAAATATGAGACGTTACACGAGATAAGTATTTTCATAAAATATTTAATACGTTTTGCTGGCTTAGACTTTTATAATGCTTGATAATTTAAAATATATAGCTAATTGTTTTCTTGTTATATTTTAAATAATAAATATTTTAGAAATGGAAATATAAGATAATTTATTGATTGAACATATACTATACTAGAATCTTGGATTACGATTGACGAATGCTGATTTTATTTTATTTTCGCAGATTAGCATTTACATTTTATTATGCCTAATTTGAAAAGTGAGCAATATATTTATAGGTGCTCTGTGGAAATGTGAGCTAACAAAATAACATTTAAAATAAGTTCTATACTTCCCGGTTAATATAATGGGAATTGTTAAAATTCATCGAGTATTATTGGAAACTTACGGTGAACGTATTATCAGTAAAAAACGCTAATCGCTATGATTAGATATGAAGATTATGAAGTGACGATAGGCTTGATCTATGTCCTGTATCTATGGCCTGTATTTACGTTGTATAGCAAGTGAAATGTCACAATAAAAATTTGGAACATTACAGCGTTATCCCACATATTGCGAAATACGGGAAAACCAACATGGAAATGAAAAAGTAAAAAATCTAACTTGTTTATCCATATATACAAGACTTTGCCTTTTCCAGTTATGACCGATTGTAGTGTTAATGGTTTGGTTGAGTGGCAACTCCATTGTTATAAAGAGTCTCAAAGGACATGTTGTTTTTTTCGACGTTAGGGTTATGTCAAAATGGCGAAAAATGCAGTAGTTAATATTAACATAATATTTTGAAAAACAATGTTGAATATAACTTTTCACAATAGGTACAAATGTACAAAAACCCCTCAAAATTAATTCACAGTTATCCTAAATACTTAAGTATAAAAACAAGATTGAAATAAGCACTACATAAACTACAAAATAACTAGATGAATAACATATATAGCATATTCAAGAATAACATATATAGCAAGTTTTTTTGTACATACGTCATCAATATGTTTAATATATTGCCTGCCGCAATTTGTAAATTCGTTTCAGAATCAGACAATATTTTCCTTCTCATTTTATTCTAGTTAAAAAGAAACACAATGCTGTCTGATTAGTTGGAACACGTAAACGAATGAGCCTGTCAAAGTCGTCCGGTTATCAGACGTATGCGAAATTCTTGAAAGTAATAGTGATAAAAGTTATAATTCTAACCTATAAACTACTGTAGTTATATAATTAACTGTAGTTTTAGAAGTACTACAATGTTAAAATAAATTATATTTGATTACATTTTTGTTCAATTATTTTATTTAGATTAGAATTTTGTTGTATAAAGCCAAACTGAGCTAACAACTCAGAGTTGATTCGGCAACATTGCGACGTTTTGATCTCACAATTTTAGATGACGTATATACAAAATAACTTTGAACAGGCTATAGTTTAATTTTGCCGAATAATATTGTCACTTAGACTTTTTATGGTTTATATATATATATATATATATATATATATATATATATATATATATTTACATATAATGACAAATGTTTACTGTAATTTAGGATCATTTTCAATCTTATCATACAGCATATCCACAGTGAGCAAACGATTGCTTAATTTGGATTTTAATTTTCGTAAAGTATTGTAATTCAATCAAACTTCAGTCAAACATACTTCATATATATCATATGTTATATGCATGGGATATTTAAGACTCATGTAGGCGTATATAGGTCATTAGTCATTTAGAGTTGAACAAACTAAAGTTTCGTAATTATCAGTTTATCGCATATTTACACATTTTAAGAGATCTACAAATTAACAAACCTTAGAATTAGAAAAGTAGAAGACAGTTACCGTTAAATAATCTGCTGGAAATAATTGCCTACTATCTTCCATGCGAAAGAATAAAATCGTTGTTAAACATAAGAACTCTTCGTCCCAAAAACTGTTCTTATTAATTGAACACAATATTATAACGTTGGTGTTGAGTACAAACTGAGTACTGGCAAACTTATGGTGATACTGTTTGATCATATGATATGATTTTGATGTTAATGGCAATGAACTGGAAGAAAAAGTTCAAAGAAAATGAAATGCAAAGATGATTATTGAACAAAATCCTATTTCAAATTATCAAAGAACTTTCAGACGGCTTACGAATTGATGAATCAATTGTTCCTAGATGTTTAAATGTGATGGAAAAGATCCAAAAGAGTGAAAATGACAACCACACGAATTAAGTGAAAATGCTATTTCGAATGGTTTTAATATCGAATATTATGTGACGTACTGTGACTGGCGATGAAAAATAAAAAGGTCATCCTTAAAGGGCCCATAAAAGTTATCCTTAGCGACACCAAAGCGGAATATGCATGACCTTAAGGTATTGTTGTGGATATGGTTGGATCAACAAAGTGTAGTATATTATGAGTTGCTAAAACCGAGTAAAACTGCATCGTACTATGCCTACTGACGTAAATTGAACAAACTAAACGACGTATTGTTTCATTACTTGTGAGATTGTGATGAAAAGTAGACCTACCATGGCAGTTTTAAACACGAAGTGAACTCCAATTGGAAGACGTATGAAAAATATCTCTTGCGTGACAAATACGTTTCAAAAGTTGCGTAGGATACGATTACAGCTCGAATGGAAAACTATTTCAGGGTTTGAGATGGATTTTCGTCCAATAATTTTTGCATTTCACTTCTTCCAGTTCCTTGTCATTGATATCAAGATCATATCACATGACTAAGCAGTATCACCATAAGGTTCGAAAAGTGCTTGATAGGCCTTTTTGTCAAATCAAACAACAAAAGCAACAAAAGCAAAAGAAAAATGTAATGTTGATCGTTCCATTATTAGTGCAATAATAATAATTAATAATACTAAAAAGAAAACTGTTATTTTATATAGAGAAATGTCAATTCATCTTAAATTATTTCATTATTTTATTCACAGTGGCACATTTATTTCAATAATTGTAACTGAATCCTTTACTGTGTATTTGAGATATCGGCTGTAAGTACGATGTCTTTGATCTCAGATTTCAGGTCTGGTAAACATTTTATTTAAAATTTGACTTATGTAATAATAAACATAATAAAACATAATTCGAAATATTTCTCAGGGAATCTAATTTGTGTCCGATTAAGTTGGTTAACCTAAGCGTTAAGTTTCGTTTCGTAACCGCAGTACCGATTTTATAGTTTTAAAACGGAAAAATATTCAATTTGTAACGATGGTGGTCGACAGGCGTTAAATTGTTTTAATGGAACGATTTTCCCACTCGGTACGTGACTTAATTTGTAAGACGGTGGTTGAGTTCGCCCTCGAAATCGGTCTCAAGCTGTTTTCGATTACTTCAGCGGACATTATTTCGTCGAATCTGGTCTGAAAAAATTGCATCCAGATTCAGCAAAGGAAATTTCTTTACGTTCATTAAGGATTAAATAACTTTCGTCGCAGACTTTGGCGAAATAAAAGGCTCCATCCAGCATTGAAATTAAGATTTGATTCGATAGAAAAAAACCGTTAATCAAACCCAAAGCACTGAAATATTGGAAGTATTGATTTACGGTAGTTTTTATATTTGCAGACCGATCTATCACTTATTCTAAGAACAATGTTTTTAAATATTATATTTCTTTGAATTCGCACATTTATAGTTACAATTCTTATTCTTTGGTAGTTTGTCATTAAAATTAAAGCATTTTTTTATTACATCTTACATTATATATAATTTATAAATCATAATTCGCAAATTAATTCATTATTATTGTTCCGTTGTATTTGCATCAATACACAAGCAAGTGTATTTTCAATAGTATATATTTCCTAAATTAAAATTAAATTAGACTATTTGAAGTAAAGTTAGGGATAACACTTATATACTATGCAAATTCATTTTTGATTTCCTACGTTTTGCCAATCTGCTGATTTCCTGTGCATTGTCTAGAAGCTACATTGCTTCCACGTCATTTGTAAATCCACTTGATTTCGAGGTCAGCTCTTCATTGGTTACGTAGCAATAAATATTGATAATTAATTGAAGAACTTTGTTTGGGCAAGCGTTGAATTACTAGTCGGTTTGATATCAATAATTGCAACCCCATATTTGAATCTCATAATTCCAAATAGGATTTATAATAGACTGATAAACCAATCTCTTTGGTATTAGATCAAGTTCGGAGTATCTTCCGACTAATCAGTATAGTTCTTTAGTCTGAGCTACCTCCAGATTTTTGTCCAACATAATTTTAAAAATATAATAATAAGCTTTGACAGTAGATATGATCATATATACTTAAATAAAAAATATATATATATTTCGTACTTTTAATATAGATATTTATAAAAGATCTTAAACAATTTTATTTCAAATTTGATATCAATTTTTCTCCTAAAAATGTTGTCTGTGCTTAAAAATATAATAAGGGTACTTTACGAAATCTAGTGAATAAAAACTATGACTTCATAGTTAGGATTTACCGCTGTTATATGTGATGTGATACCATGATTGATATATTACTCGTATTTATATCTTCGGGTTTGCTTTGATGATCAACAATATTCAACGTAACTAAAGTTTGTTGTTAAATAATAACAGATTCAGCTTTTTGTATCAACAGATAAGATATAAACATATCCCATTATTATCTGTACGTTGATCGTTTTTCTTTGCCCTTCAATATTTAGTTAAAATAAATTACCTTAATCGACAGCTATCTGCTCTATTCACTCCTTTTGTAGCATATTAAACTATACCCAATTTAATACTCCAAATGCATATCATGAAGTTCCCACCTTGCCGTCTATAATAATGTATGACCAGATAAACTCCGTGATTTTCTGAGCTAATATTATCGCGGTTATGCAAACAACATTTTTATGTTATATAAGTTTTGGTCTTTTCGGCAAAGAATTTTTATAACTTAAGTTAATTTATCTTGGAATATATCCCAATTGAGGGTAAAACTGGAGGTTAAACTGGAAACATCATGTTAGACAACAAGCGGAGCCTCAAAAAGACATCAAACTAACTAGTAATCCAACGTACCTAAAACAAAGTTCTACAATTAATTATCAATGCTTATCGCTATGTAACCAATGAAGACCGATGACCTCGAAATCAAATGGATACACGAAGTGATCTAAGAATTCGCCTTAAAACATGAAATAAGGTTCATAAATCACAGAAACATGGAAGCAATACAGCTACTGTACAACACGCAGGAAATCAGAAGATAGGAGCGAACCAATTAAACCACACGAAATTGTTTAGTATATTTTTAGCTTTAACTTAAGTATATTAGTATATTAGTTTTATTTTTTTCAGTTGATCAAGGTACTCTTGGATCACTGTATTGAAATCAATACTTACTTCACGATTTCATGAATATTGTCTTCAATAACTTTCAATGATTCTATTTGAATTTTAATTTTAATTATTAACATTCTCCAATTTATAACATTACTGAGATTAAAATAGCAATAAATATTTAAAATTGACGTAAACGTAACAACCTTTCAATAAAATTGCCTCGACTGCATATAGGTCAAGAGGAATACAGAGAAGGAAGCTTCAGTGGTATTTTGCAACTTCGATGGCCATTAAATCAGTCGGAACTAGACAGGAATCGTAAATTTGCAGACATTTGTCACAATTGAATATAGGATGGTCGTTTATCATGCTCGACTTGGTATCGATGCGATGTTTATATACTATTCCCGAATGGTCATTCATCTAACGATCATTTAACATTCCAACTGCGTTAGAAGAAAAAATTGCCTCATTAATCTGGACGATGGAATGGAAAATGGCTCTAATTCAAATTCATTGAATAATTGAGTTTTGATGTGCCAGAAAAAAGCAAAAAAGTAATTCAATATTGAAACTTAAATTCAATAAATATTATGCAATAAAAAATAAATTAATTATACATTATCAATTAACATAGCCTAAAATCCTGAAATCGGCCTTTCGGTATATAGTGATATTTTTGTACCATTTTAATTGAAGACTTGATATGTTTGAAGAAAAGATTATTGCAAACCCAAATAAGTATCTAATGAGCTCATAATAAATGTTTTGGAAATATCTTAATCAGACATAAGTTGAAAAAGAAAAAAATGAGAAAAAAAATTTATTGATTTTCAAGGAAATTATATTAAAGGTAATAAAACTATTTTCATGAAAGTTTTATTAGTCGTTAATCAATATATTTATGGATAATACATTGCCGTGTGTTCAGAATAAAAATTATTATATTTAACAGATGTGTACATGTAAAATATACAATTACTTTTTTGTACCCACAAATATATAGGATACACTTACTAATCCTACTTACTTAATTGTAAAACTTTTACATCGTGTTGTAATAATCATGAATAGTTATAATAACCGTTTCCATACAACTCGCTTTGCAAATATTAATTAAAGCTCAACCGTATACCAGATAACATTTGACCTTACATCAGCTTGTTGAATGTAAAAAATCGAAATTGGACTCGATGGAGCATTGAAAAGGTGTGGCTATTCGATCAGGAACTTACCGTATCTGGCGAAATTGAGTTAAAAAATCGATAATAAGATAGAATTATCGTGATCGGACTTTTTAATCACGGAAAATATCGGGTCGTGGCCAACAGAAAGAGGCATGCGGCGGCGGCCAGACTGTTACGCGAGAATTATTTTACTATTGACCGAGGTTATTGATGTGAAAACCGCACATATTGGGCGTAATGGAAACGTATGAGTACGATGATCGGAAAATAAATGGTATACTAAGGAATTTAATAGATTTCTAAATAATTTATGCAATAACAGCACTTGAATTGTGCCCGATTTCTCGTGTAATCAAAGCATTACGGTTTTTTTCCTGTTTTATCCATATTTTACCGTTATTGGTTCTGGTTGATTTAACGTAATGAATACGCTGGCAGTGTTTTGTTTCCGTATTGAGATCAGCACATGATTAGATGCATGACTGAATTTTAAATTGAATAGATGAAACAATAATGTATAGATATCAATATGTATAATTTATCCAAAGTTGCTGTTGCTTGATCATACGTCCTCAATATGTTTAACGTATTGCCTGTAGCAATTTATAAATTCGTTTTAGAATGAGACAATATTTTCCTTCTCATTTTATTCTAATTAAAACGAGATACAATACTGACTGATATGTTCGAGCACGTAAAAGAACCAGCCAGGTTGTTAAACGTATGCAAAATTCTGTAAAACAAAAGTGATAAGAACGTTGTCTTATCGCTTCGCTTGTTTTGATAAATTTCAAATCGCTGCTTATTATAGGATACATTACGTGTTTATTATATTTAATGTCGAATATCTGAAACACGTAAATAGGTTCAGGAAGTAAACAAAAATGGTAAAATTTTGGAAATAACACATTTTATTAAAAAAAGTATTGAATAAAACGAAATAATAAAAATATAATTAATATATGTCCAGCTATTCTATTTGTATGAAAGTATCATATTACACATTATCATTATTTTTATAAATAAAACTACACAAATATGATAAATAATTGATATAGTGTTGAAACTATATATAAGGAGAGAAATAAACGTTGAAAATTTTTTTGAAATAACACATTTTATTTAAAATATTATTGAATAATATGAAATAATAAAAATAATTTCTATATGCCTTCTATTTTTATACAAACACCATATTTAAATAAATATACATATTTGAACAATGAACAAAAACTCCAAGAATCATATAAATAAACATTACTATAAAAAGACCAAAATCATTTAGATTAAACACATCCAATATAGTTATAGGTACGCACAAACCCCATTAATGAATTGACTACCTTGAGCTTTAGATTAACATATTGTACATTTACCAGCCTAAAACGAATGGATGATCGTATCGTAAAGCTGAAAGGCATCTCAGTCAATACATCTTTATATTTACAAAACAATAACTTACCCATACTCTTATATAATAATGCATTGTATTTTCCTTGTCATTAGGCCATTAATAGTTGATAGTTTTATATTTTGTTAATTTTAGTAATTATTGATTCCGTTAATTGTAATCGACTTTTTTGTAGTTGGTATAGTTTGTAGTATATGTATGCTATTTTTATAGCATTAAATAATAAGTGGTATTAAAATTAATAGAATTAGATTTTAATATAGTAAAGAGCACATGGACTAATTTTTGCCTAATTGTAGCTGTCAATTATTTGAAAACTAATTTTTCTGTTAGTTTTACCATTACTTTATTTATCCATTAGTGTGTTAAAATAACATAAATGAAGAAAATAAATGAAGTATGAAAATACGTGTTTAATATGGCAATGCCAATTTTTTAAGCATTGTTATATTAAGTTTGAGATATACGGTGTATGTGCAAATGAGGTAAGAAGTAAGATTCTTACATTAGAGTGCAGTTTTATATAGCGAAATGAAGTTATAAAAGCCCACAATTTGCAGTTGATCAAAATAACACTTTTCAGGTTTATAATTTTGAATTCAAAGAATAAATCGGTAAAAATTAAATCATACACCAAATATTATCTAATATGTTACTACTATACACACAAAATACCTATAAAATACACTCAATCTTGCATCCGTATATGGCTGGGCTTGGTTTCTTTATGAAACAAAGTCGAAAAACACACTGTTTTCCCACCACTGCTTTATTTTACCAGAGTCGTTGGATTTTTGTTTACATTCCTCGATCACATTGACTCTATTCCACCCCAAATCACTTTTTTATTCGCTGTTTACCAGAAATTCCGATGGAAAACCTTTTAAATCACGGTTTCGTATTTGGGAGAAGGCAGATATGTGTATATAAATAATGTATCAGCGTATGATCCTTATTCAATTGGTGGGGCCATCCGTCATTTGTCTCGAAGGGCCCCTCAAAATGCAATTTCTGACGGAAAAGGAGACGAACAACCGGAAAAATAGACGAGGGCGGAAAAATTCGGGACGGGAAATGAGATTGTGATGCAAGAGCCGAAACCAGTAGATAGTGGGAAATAGAATGAAAAATAACTGGGAAACCTAATAAGTTTATATCTCTTCGGACTTCGGTGAAAAGTTTTTGAAAATTGTCATTCAGTGCGCTTAAAATGGCCGACATAAATAAAATATATTTCCACGGTCCCGAACTTCATTCATAGAATCTATTTTTGGCAGAAATATACGAAATACTTTTCGGAGCCAGTTCGCAAAATGACATATCTCATAATAGATAAAAATTTAATTATAAAAACAACTTTATGCTGTGCAGAAAATAGTTAAATTTTTTTTTAATTATTTAATTATTACATTGTTGCTAGTCATTTCCGTCTAACCTACAATTTGTTTTTATGATAACTTAAATCTACGTATATAACTAGGAGGACCCATCGGCCCTATGTCAGTCTCTGGTGAAATAATTTTTATACATGTCACTGCTGTATTTTTTATTATATACACCTCACTACACAACACTACACAAGATCAGATGCTTTGATTCTTTTAAGTCTGTGTCCTGTTCTGGTGATATCCAAAAGCTGCAATTCTTCAATATTCTCATGAGAGTGGAGTCATTCCTCATGCCCCTTTGCAATTCTCTTGATTTCTTGACTGACTGCGGGTATCTGAAGGTCTCGATGTAGGTAATCAGCCCTATAGTATTTGGGTGCACCCACAATACCTCTCAGGACTTTGTTCTTAAAAATTGGTATTTTATTTACATTACTCTTTGCAGAACATCCCTATAATTGAACTCCGTATGTCCATATAGGTTTCAGTATTTGCTTATATAATAGCAATTGATTATGTACTGATAATTGTGATTTTCTTCCAATTAGCCAGCATATTTTCCTATATTTCAATTCCAGTTCTTTTTTTCTTTATATATTCCTTCCAGTGGTGTTTGGCATCAAGATTCATTCGGAGATATTTAGCGTTGTTGTTATATGTAATGATAGTATTATTTACTGTTATTGGTGCTTGTATGGTCTGTTTATAACTGCACATGTACAGATTTGCTTTTATTAATTCTTATTTTCAAAACTGGTGTCCAATTATTTATATTGTCACTTGCCTGTTGTAATTTTCGTGATGCTTCTTCACTATTGAGTGTAGAGTAGGTAAAGCATTGGTCCCAGTACACTTCCTTGTGGTACACCTGCTTTAGCTTCTTTATTATAGAATAAGCTTCTTCTTGTTTGACTCTAAACATTCTGGTTGTAATGTATGATTTTAATAGTTCGGTGTGTTGTTTTGGTAGCATTTTCTGTAATTTATAAACAAGGCCTCCATGCCAAACCTTGTCGAAGGCTTGTGCTACATCTAAGAATATAGCTGAGCATCCGTTTTTACTTTCGTAGGCTTTTTCAATAATACCTGTTATTCTGTGGACCTGCTCAATTGTTGAATGCTTGTTAATAAACCCAAACAGGTGTGTTGGTATTAGATATTTTCTCTATATGATCGGTTCTATTCTTTTCAACAGGAGTTTTACAAAAACCTTAGATATTACTGGCAGCAATAGTTACATAATAGTTTATGTTATATCATTGATAAAATAGCACTGTGTATAGTAATTTCAGGTCGTTTTAAGCAAATATATTTTTCTCTAATGTTTAACACATCATTCAATAGATTTCCGATGTGATACATTAATGATCTGATATCCCTGCCGAACGTATATGTTCTGGGCAGTAGAACATTTAAATGATCTTTTTAGTTATTACGTTACACAAGAATGGTATTTTTATTAAGATTTTAGCGAAAAATAGAAAAATAGATTGATACGCTATGTGTAGAAGAGGTGGCATCAACATAGGTGATACTGGGTACAAACATGCTCCATGAAATAGCTGATTGTAGTGTAGCAAGGTAGTGTGTTTACAAATGTACATGAAAAGTTGCACATGCAAAGCAAAAAATGGTTGTATTCGGATTGAGTGATATGAGTGGCACGAGCAATATTTAATGACTACAGTAAGTAGGTCATTTAAAGGCTTTTATGTGGCTTTAACATATTTAATAATATAATCACAACTAGTGTTGTAGCGACCTTGAGGCATGTCGAAGCTTACATAGTGGAATAACGGTTTACAAAATACTCATAAATATAATCGCAGATGTTGAACACAGGCGGGTGCTAGCAGCGCGAACTAGAACCTGATAACGAATAGCTGGCAACCCCGAGACGTTTATCTGGGATGTTACTGAAGGGTATTTCCAATCATTCAGTAACCGACCATCGTTTGGTTAAGACGTGCCACCATCGACTGCCCAAGTCTCGTCTCCAGGTAACACCGCTGCCATCCGTTTTATCTATTTTGTATTTTCTACATTTTATTATATTGCCAATAAAGAACGGTCACATAATGTAAACACCACTGTTTCATTTCGTTTTATCTCCATTCACCGAGCCATATCATTTACCCTAAAGTGTCATACTGCAACATCATTTTCCTACTTAAACAACAATAATTTTTACTTAATAAATACTTTTTTGATCTTAACTTTTAATTGCTCGTTTTTGAATGTTTTCAGTTGTTAAGAGTTTCCAGAAATTACTACTGTTAAAACGGTGATACCAACACTCTCACTATAATCATATTCTCACCGGGTATATTTCAAAGTTTTTCGTAAGTCTCCGATAAGAGTTCAAGGTTTTGAGCAGTTCTTTTTGTCAAAATCAATAGACAAAGTAAAATTTCCAACAAATTATATTTAATTCGTTTTTGTGATATGCTTTACGGTTTTTATTTATTGCTCATTTAGTTCAGTGGGTCTATGGACACTATCAGTATGTTAAAATGATGTAATTATTGCCTGCCTAAATGATTTATTAAGAAATATTCTAAACTATTCTAAAATTATTATGAAAATGGTGGTAAACTTCATAAATAAGTGTTCGTATGCGGTCCAAGAATTAACATTCATGGAAGGGTTGAGAGTATGAAACCCGTTATAACGGAAACCAATGCTAAGATACGAAAGAAGTGGTGCACCTTTCATAAAAAACTGAACAGTTGTGGATTAGAAGAATATGGTATGGCTCCTATGAATAATAGTTTACAACATTTTCTATAAACCACAGGGTTTTTATATGGAGAACCCCAAAAGAAGCCTACGATCAAGGCTGACTACTTCATACAGTCAAGCAGGTTCCGTTATGATTTCGGCAGCAATATGTATTACTGCAAATGAATATCGCGACATCCACAATGATGAACTTCTTAAAACGATTAGCAATTTCTGCCAAACACAGTCATATTCCAAAATGATAATGCACCCTTGCACACTGCAAAAAATATTATTTTTTAAAGAGCATCAGAATATGATAAAACATCTTCCCTGATCGGCACAATAGCCAAGCTTTATCACACTGTATAGATAAGATTATTTTTTCTTGACCCAGTACAAGTTTAATAATATTAAATATACTATATATTGATTAAAATTACTACACATTTCTACAATTTGTTCCTTTTTGACAAGACACACCTAGACAACTATACAACGATACTATTGTCGAGGGTATCCTTTCATTTACTCATTTTCGCATGTATTATTTCCAAACTTTTGTCGAACAATATAACAGATACCTTTGCACACTGTTTGAGCTTTTCTGTAACAATAATTATTTCAAATTGTTGTTGATACTATACTAACAGGTCGATTGAAAAGTCCCCGGTCGACTATAGTAAAACATATTTTTTGCCAAAATTTTTTTTGGTTCAACATAATTCCCTTCAAGCGTGATTATTGCGACTCCCAACTTTTCGATACCATTATATATATAATAGGCCTCAGTTTCGGCGATCACCTCTTCATTCCACGAAAATTTCATCCCAGCGAGCATTCTTTTGAGATCTGGGAACAGGAAATAGTCGCTAAGGGTCAGATCTGGAGAATACGGTGGTTGAGGAAACAATTCAAAGCCCAATTCATAGATTTTTGCCAACGTTTTAACTGACTTGTGACACGGTGCATTGTCTTGGTGAAGCAGCATTTTCTTTTCCTTCAAATGCGGTAATTTTTTGGCGATTTCGTCCTTCAAACGGTCCAATAATGCTATGCAATAGTCGCTGTTGATGGTCCTTCCTTATTCAAGGTAGTCAATGAAAATTATTTTATGCGTATCCCAAAATACAGACGCCATAACCTCGACAGCCGACAGTTGCGTTTTCCCACGTTCTGGAGCGGGTTTATCGTGCTCTCAGATGACCGTCGATCCGACCGGACTTCGGAGTGAAATGATGGAGCCATGTTTCATGCATTGTTACATATCGACGGAAAAACTCGGCTTTATTACGCTTAATCATCTTCAAACACTGCTCCGAATAATCAACTCGTCGTTGTTTTTCGTCAAAAGTGAGGTCGCGCGGGACCCACTTTACACAGAGCTTTCTCATACCCAAATATTCGTGAATGATATGATGTACACGTTCAGTTAATATCTTTAGAGTTAGCTTTTTTAGAGTGTCTGCTATTTCATTCAATTTCAATTTACAGTCATTCAAAATTATTTTGTGAATTTTTTTAATGTTTTCGTCGATAACACCGTCTTCGGTGCTCATTTCACCACGTCTAAACTCAGCATATACTTGATGGTTGATTTTCCTGGACAGTGTCCGGAAACTCGGCATCAAGCCAAGATTTTGCTTTTGCAACTGTATTTTTTCCTTTCAAAAAGCAAAATTTGATCAACACGCAAAATTCCTTTTTATCCATTTTTTTCACAAAGGAACAAAAGTTGCTTCACTCAAAATGCTATAATTCACAAACTAATAATCCGACGACTGTCGAATTTATACACGCATCTTTTGAGGGTTAGGGCTAACTTCAAAACATATGTATTTAATTCTAATAGCGCCATCTATGTGTCAGGCCGGGGACTTTTCAATTAACCTGTTATTTCTTGCGTCAGATACCACCAAATGCAGATAATCTTCTGAATTAATCTATCTGATCCATGCTTCTTATTTGGTTTGTATTGTCACAGTAGATCCATTTTACATTACGATACTCCAAAAAAACTATTTTCGTATAGTAGTTGCATTTTGTATGGAAGTAATGTTTTTTCAGGTCTTTGTATAATATAAACACTTTTAAACTCAATTTCCAAAGAACAATGAATATACAAAAAGACGACACTTCGATTTAACAATATAAAAAATTGCTATGCTTCATATTAATACTCCTTTCATCTCAACGGAAAGAAATAGCGACGAAGAAGTTCGATCGACTGCACAAAGGACATTGCCGGTTTAATTCCATTCCAATGTAAAGGAAACACGTTGAATTTTTATTTTATTATATGAAGCTTTGATCGAGAACCGCTCATTATCCAATTAATTATTAGATACTCTAAGCTCCACTAGTCATTAGGGTTAATTATAGAACATCAGCCTATAATGAATCCTTAATACCGAATAAACCATAAATCATCCCGATAGTTTTATTATCAAATATCATCTACTCACTACAGATTCGAGTATACGTGTTTCTAATAATACCGTAAACTAAATTAAATAATTCTAATATTATCATAAAATAAATATCAAAACGTTTATATAAAAATAGAACCATCGAAGCTAAACTATCTATCCGATGGAATAACTTCAATACGTGCCAAATACATTTTTTCTTTTTTACCTCTTCAGATATGAAAAGGTCTGTATTGAAATTCATCCTATATGCCTGCATCTGCGATCGCTCGCTAGACAAAAGCATTCGGGCGACAGGTCAGACCATGATGAGATGAAACCTAAGATAAAGAACGTCAGATGGCAACCGGGCGTATCGTCTCTCGTGACAGTCGAGGGCCGTTATTATAGCCGAAAATTACGAGAGGGTTGTCGTAGCGTCTGCCCTATCTCGGATTTTTGTTTAGTAAGGATTACGTTGCCAAATTGTGAATTGTTTACGATTAACCCCGGTTTTTCTATACCTGGAATTTATTGGAAATATGCGCGGTCATGAAGTGTTTTTAAATGATATTCATCTGTTGACCTAATAAAGTATGTGATTTTATATATTATTTTGAGACTAACAAAGAAAAATAAATAAATAAACAATTTATTTCTAAAGGAGTATTTAATGGTTTTTAATATTAAAATGACGGAACTACGCTATTTATTTTTATATAGGATATATTAATTTCTATTATACTATGTTCAAATATGATTATATTTTATAATAATAAAATGGATTCTATCTTTATGCATATTAGATGCTTTCATGTATTCTGATCATTTATTCATTTTAAAAGGGCTTTTATTGATAAAAATTGGTACAAAATACATTATCCGTCCCAATTCTTGCAAAGTCTTGTCTAGCGTTGTCATGCAGGAGCACAGTTTGCGTCTGTTACTCACTATTTCTTGCCATTTTTTGCAACAATACGTCATTCAATTTCTTCAACTGACGTAACAGTTTCATTCAATTATAGTAGCTTGTACACGCAAATGTACATCTTGCTGATCCAGTGCAACACACACAGACAACTCTTACGGGTCATATCTATTCTCCTTTCTTTTAGATCTTTCCCATCTCAAGGACCGGAAATACTCATTGACGGCTAAACCCTGTGAAACTTGGGTATTTGAGAGTTTGAGCAGAGTTTTCATACAATTAAGAGAGAAAAGATTCTATATCTTTTTTGTCATTTGTTAATTGATATCTGACAGAGCTTCAAAATTTTTTTAAGTATTATATTTTATAATTTTTTTAATTATTTTATTTTGTTTCGTTTAATTATTCCTAAATAACAGTGGCCTTCACCATTAAGTTAAATGTATGTGATGATAGTGAAGGAAGTAGACTAAAACATATTTTCAAGTTCTAAAATACGATTTATCAAATTATAAATCGCACAAGTCGATTAAGAGATCACTGACTGGCGCGATTTTCTACTTGGCACATTGCTGAACCACTAAGGGATTTAAGAAATGGTACGAATATGAACTGTTACTATTATTGTTTTATTAATGTTATAAAACGTGATTGTTTTTATTTGATGCAATATAAGTATCAGATATTTCACTAAAGTTATTTGGAATGAACAAAAGATAAACTTTTGTTTTTTTCCATATTACTACCGAGATATGCAACTTGCACTGCATAAAACGATAACCGGACAATATTGATATTTGTAGAGTGTCATAAATAATCATTAGCTTAAAACGAAACCGCGCGGTATAACTGGAAGATATTTTATTAGAACCTAGATACGAGAGTCAGTTTAATAAAGTTGCCCCCAGATCATAAAAATGTCAACATATCCTATAGTGAATATATATAGAATGTTCTAGGATTTTCGTCAAGGCAACGAGCTGTACTATATTTATGGTGTTGATATGAACCAGACCAGAATACAATAGTTTTGCAGGAATTTTTAGTTGACATATATTAACTTGATACTGAAATTTGTGTTTGGATCTTATGATATTCAATCAAACTACATGACTGACACATATAACAGTATAATAAATATAATAATATATTTTTAAAACAATTACGTATAACGAGTCCAACATTGCCTTCACGTTATATACGAGGAGAAATCATCACAGGTATATATATATATATATATATATATATATATATATATATATATATATATATATATATATATATAATTAAGTCCTATGCCACATTTATTTGAAAAGAGCGTAACTGTTGGGACGTTTAACCAGCGATTTCGGTTCACCAAATAATATACTGTGTTTTCAACTGTTTATGGACTTTACTCACTTATTTTATTTCTACACACTACGCATGTTATCCTAGACGCTTACATTCTTGTTTTGCTTGCTTGCCTATATTCTAACTTAACATAACTTTTTATACATATCAAACATTACGACTAATTACGTCAAGGACATCGAACTATCTTAACCATCGAAGAAAGAAATATTGCTCATCGACGTGTAAATCATAAATAATAAATATAGCTGATAACTGCAATAGAGATTTTTTCGTAAATTAAATATTACTAAATGAAACTTATTGAGTAATCCAATGCTTTGCGAGTAAAACTTCCTTATAGGTATATTGTCAACGATACTAACTAATCCAATATATTAACACCAATGAATTGCATAATTTCTAAATAAAGTAAATGAAATCGGCATTTTCTCGTATGCGGAAAAGAGTGGCCAGCACGTTCCTTCACTTAGTTACGTAAATATCATGAATAAATAATTATTCTTTTATCGTTACTCTAATCGTACAATTTTCATTTTAAATCTCAATATTTAAAATTTTCATACAACATTATGTCATGGAATTCAATTTATTGGTATATTTCTTGAGTTCTGAAAAAAACAATCGCATGATAGGTGATCTATTTCTATATTATATTTTTTCTCAGTTATGATTTTAGTGACTTTATAAAAAGAGATTCTAACATTTCGACTAATTTCAATGGTACACTAGTAATAATGTTATATTCTTTATTCGATAAATAATATCAGCTATGTTAATATTCAAGAAATTAAGAAAGAATAAACTAAGAAATTTCCTTACACAGAAAAAAATAAAAACTCAATATCGTGATAATTCAAATATATTCAAAACCGCTTTTTATTCTATTATATTTTACAATATTATTGTCATAATATCATTCTTACATTATCGTTGCAATATAATGACTTAAAAATATTTAAAAAAAAAGTAAAATTGATCTTCTTACTGTTATTTCTGTAACTATAACTGTAACATTTTTTTATTGGCCATAAAACATAAATGTAACAGTTAACAAGCAAGTGCAAGTGTTTCAGAACTTCGGATCAATAATATAGAATAGTAGGCATGAGAAAGAAATAAAGTATTACAAGCGAACCTGATTTCCAACATTTAGTCACTGACCTGACTTTTGAAAATACTATTGGTTCATTCATGGGCTGTTAAGATGTTTGGTATAGTGTGAATATCGTTCCAATATCGTTCCTTTCTAGATTCGATACTTTGATTTTTTTCAGTGTATTTGGTAAGTTGTTGTTTAATATGGAAATATAACTTATTGTTATACTGTTCTATTTCTTATTAAAAGAACTATCTGAGTATTTGCATTAAGCCGATCTTTGTATCTCGGCTCCTCGTACTTTGACATTTTTAAATTAGTTATTGCTAACCATCAGAACTATCACTACATATTTCCATCCCTGGTACTCAACGTTGACCAGATTGTTTTGGCTAGTCTAGTCCAGGTGCGTGCAAATTCCTTCCACAAAAATAGTAGTGAGTGTTCGGACGAACAATCGCATCGACAGTCACACATTCCGACCGACCGACCGACCAGAGGAGCAATTGGTGTTCTGAGATCACTTTTAAGATCCATAAAAAAATGTTGATAACATTTTACAATTTACATAATCAATTCTTGTATTCTATATTGATTACTATTTAATTATAATTTCGGTTATTTTGTAATATATAGTAGGACTTAAGGATATATAGTAGGATTAGTTAATTAGGATCTCCTATGTTTTATTTCACCTATAAATTCTTGATCTAAATTAACTACCATTTTTTTAAGATCGAAAGTTATGCTGTCGTAAAATCCAGTGACAGAACATTCACGAAAAGTAAATAAAATTAGCATGCACTGCATTTACGTTTGCTCCACTGACCATACTCCTGGAACTTGGAACTGTTAAAATGCTAATTACGAGCAGATCTGATAAGTAGGTGAGAACCGTTCTCAATGCCGGACAGCGCTATCGATGTTACCGCCTACGCCAGCATGGCTCGGCGTTTCTAGCGTGTTACACGACATATCTCCTAAGTACTTAGTTGGAGTTTAAGTAATACAACAGATTTCTGTCAATAAAAAAACGCTTTTATTTATATCTAAGTAGCCAAGAACATGTTTTATATCCGACCAAGATGTTAAGATAAAAACTTACTACGTACAATATAAATAAACGAGTTCCTTTTAACATATTAGTGTGGGTCATAAAAAGCGTATCCTAGAAGCCATGCCCAGTGAAGAGACTTCGTTGAATGGATTACTGGACATCAACATTTATCGAAAAAAAATATTGTAAACAATTAAACTTATTACAGTGACGACTTCGTTAATCGACAAAATTGTCGGATTTGGGATTCGAAGAAGACACAAAAGTCGTGATTGCTGCATCCGAAATGTGCTGCTCGTGCGTTCTGTAATGTAATTTATCACTACTCAATTTACTTCTTTTTCGTGTTTCCGTTACTTGAAAGTCTGCCATATTTCTGTAGAATAATCCTGGAAAACCGACAAAAATGTATATATGTCATTTAATACGTGGAGATTATTTATCTTATGTACTGTCCCATATATAATAATACCAAATACTTATGATTTTATAAAAATACAAATAAGAAAAAAAATTTATTTAATATCAATTTTTGAAAAGTGCTTTTTGTACTTTAATGACACGTTTTAAGAAAGAGATCCTTAAAAAACAATATTTGATCATCTAAATGTTTACAATCGTCCTTAGTAGCATATTATTTGTTTGCATTGTTGTATTTGTTGATATTGTTTTTAAGCACTATTTAAGCACTAACCATATCATATGAGCCGTAGAAATATTGTAGACAACTGCTTCTGCGGTGTAACGGTTTGAGCGTGGAGGTCTCGAGTTCAATTCCCGGAGGGGCAACACCTGTTTGTTGTTGTTCCAGTTTGGTTAGAACATTTCTCAAATCTCTTAGGTTAGGTAGCGCTCCCCGGGGCCTGAATAAGTTGCTTAATTTCAATTATAGTTTCTTTATAACATAAAAATTGAATGGACTTCAAAAAATAAATAAGGAACTCACTCAAAGGTAAAAAATAATCAAACTTATATTTTTAACACAAAAAAAAAGTTTAAAATAAAATATATACATTATAATCGTAGTAATAACTAAATAAAAACATTATTATAACAAAATTACAAAAAAACATTATAACAAAATCTTATTTAGCATATCTACTGTACGTATTTTATATTCCACTATATACACATATTTAACTTAATACCTACCTAAACCTATTTATCTATTTACAACATTATTTTAATTACTACGAACTGATCACTCAGATGTCGGTACGAGTTTAGGTAGGTATTAAGCTACGATTATTTTTTACCTTTTAGTAAGTTCCTTTGATATTTTTTGAAGACGGTTTAATTTTAGTGTTGTTTAAATTTTAATCTTGTTTAAAAAATAATTGTTAAAAATATTTTTTAATTTGCCGCACATAAAAGTTGGTATATCTCAAAGCATATTTAATCAGCGCATATTTAATATCTTGAACCAAACTAAGGAAAATAAAACCCAACGGGCTCTAATATTTTCCCATCAAATTCACCAACAAACATTTCATCCTTTACAATAATAATAGAATATAATTGAAATGATTGGTATAATATAAATGATAATTTGACATATCTGGGACCATACCCCAAAAAGTAGTTTGTACAAATGTATATAAAAGATGTATAATTAATAAAACATAACTTCAGCACATCAACATATGAAATGTAGTAGATAAGTTTTAGTTTTAAGAAATGTTAGAATTAAAGAATTAGAAATAAATTATTGAAAGATCAGCTCAATTTTAGATCAATATAGAAGATGCTTGTGTGTACTTTGATCAACTAGATATAGCTAGATTTGATGAAAAAGCAAAATATTAATGTAAACAATTTATAAACAATTTTTTGAAATTTCTCTGCATAAAATATGAATTTATAATTGTTGAGTTATTAAGTGTAAACGTTATCGTCTAAATCCATAAAATACTTTTAGAAACTTAAGATGATGCTATTCCATCATATTTCAATTGTCGGTCTTGATTTAAAGGAATTAAAGTCTTGGCAATAGGGTCAGAAAAATGTTAAAGCCCATGATCTTCAAAATCGATTGGTCGAAACCCAGTTCAAATTCTCAAAGACAGCTGACATTGTCAGAGAGCTGAGTAGTTAACATAATGAAATTCAAAAGGAGACAAAATGGTTACTACGCGAATTGATTGAAACTGCTATTTCAAAATTTGAAAAATAGATATATTATAACAATGGCTAGCATTAAAAGTCATGGGTTAGTTTAGTAAAGAGTAAAGTAGTGATATTGATCAACCTTTGTTACGTAATTTTTCACATATTGAAGGTGTTTTTACTTCAAATAATCAATATAATCCAATTAGAATGGGATAGAAATTTTAATATATCAGACCTACAAATTTAATAAAAATGCATTTACTTATTTTAATTAAATTTATAAATTTAAAGTATTTTATTACAAATTGAAAGCTTGATTATGGAAAATCTGTACAATATATTTACAAGTGTATTTGTAAAAGTATTGGCTATCGATAGCCGCTACTTTTTAACATCTATAAGGCAATTTACGGATTTCAAAAGAGCCGAAGGATCTCGAAAGAACCATGTATCTTTTGAGGCCGTCAACGAATAGACCCATTTTTTGATATCTTCATAAGCAGTGAAGCACTGCTGAGTCAGTTGACTCATATGTCGGAACAAATAGTAATCATAAGGAGCAAGATCTAGAGAATATGGCGGATGGGATAGCACTTCTTATTTTAATGTTTAAGTACGTTTTCACAAGTTTTGCAACATGTGGTCGAGAATAGTCATGCTGATTGTTTTCATTCGTTTTCACGCAGTGCTCCGCCCAAGTTCATCAATTGTAGTTGATAGCGCTCCCCATTGATGGTTTCATCGAGTAATGTCTTCAATTTTTTCTGTTCTTCTTCGAACTGAGTTTTTCTTCAATTTCCCAAAATGCTTTTGGTCTTCGGTGTCAAAGTCGCCACTTTTAAAACCTCAAAACCAGTATTCACATCTTGAAATCGATAGAGTACGGTTGCCATAAGCTTCATGCAGCATTCGATGACCTTCAGCCGCCTTTTTTTTCAAGTTGAAGTAAAAAGTAAAACCGCCGCAAATACGACTTACTAAGACTTGTTCAGACATTTTCAATGCATTGAAAAAAATGTTTGTTGACAGGAAATCACACATACTGAAAAATGAAGTCTTTCAGTGAGGCTTCAACATGAAGTTAGTTATAATTGTACCCGATACGATTTAATACACAGTAATACCATCTGTTTTAAATCATTTGCGATTAATTTATAAATTATAATAAAAATCCGATAGTAAATATCTATTAAAAACTATTAATTATATAATACAAAATAATAATAAATTACACAAATTGGTTAGGCAAAAACAAAAAAAACTACAGAATACTACCGTTTTTAATGAATTGTTATAATAAAGCATTTGAAAATATATTTCCATCATCCTAAAATTGTTTAGAATAAAACCGTCATATATTACATGAAATAATAGAGTCAATGATAATGGGACAGGGGAAATATCAACAACACAATCGTCTCCATCGCGATGACTCCCAACGACGTAATCGTCGTTTGTCATTCCGCCATCTCACCGAGTCCGATTGTCCCTTTTTTGCAAGAACCGTCGCCGTCCAGGCCCCTCCACCGCCGCAGCGGAACACTCCCTAATTGGCCGAAAACATTCAAGCTCATTAACTCTGATTCGCCGGGCGATATTTCTGGAATCCGCGTCCGGTCCAAATTAATGGTTTTATTTCTATCTAATCAGCTGTCAATTAGGAAGGAGTTTGGGTTTCGCGAAAGCAGTTTAGGACGCGGCTAAGGCGGACCGCAAGAATATTATGGTGATTCTCCAGACTCTTATTGCACGAAAAAAAGGGGACTTTTGTTTGTACCACAGGTATAAGAATTAGAAAACCATCTAAAAAGAATAGAAAATATTACTGTATCTTTTAGTTCATTAGTTTAGTAATATAACACTAGTTTTAAGTCATTAAATTATTTATGAAAGTTCATCAAACGTTTACTAAGATTGTGAATTAATTTTGAAGGATTTCTTATTGTATTGTGTAATATATGATATATCGCACAGAATACTTGAGCTATATAATATCAAAGCTTTGTTATTTAAGGTTTACTTTTATTAGGTAGTATTTTGCAGGAACCTGTACAAAACATGTGTTAATTGCAAAGATGTGGAATAACGATGCACCAATATTTTAATTTTCAAACTTGAATTACAGCTGTGCAGTAAATTTATGAAATGTATAGTCCAAACAAAATGCGTAGATATTAATTCCGATACTACAAAAGTGGTGGATTCGACGCAATTGATAAAGAAAGTACTAGTCAACTGATCATCTGAAGTAAATTGAAGAAAAGGAATTTCCAAACCCAAAATAAACATTATGTGGTTCCTTAAAAGCCATAGTTGATGCATTTGGGCCAAAAACTGAAAGAAAAATCATTATACAAACAGAAACTCAATAAACAAAAAACAACATGATAATGATGAATCACATATGGAGAAATCCCAGAATAATATAATATAAATACTCATAAAGTATATATACTTGTAGGGTAACACAATTATAACATATTAGAAAACAGTGGGAATTTTAGCACAGTCGATGTAATTTTTAAAATTTTCACTAGTGTTATACACCTGAGATTATTCTAACGAATTAAGTTCAAAGTTATTTCTAATAAATGTTGAAGAACCATAAAATTTAGTTGAAGGAATATAACAAATGATTCATCCTAAGTTGTCGATTGTTTAGTAATCTAGTTTCCAGTCATGTGAACAATATTTACCATGAACTAACTTTTTAACTCGATGGTTTTGACATTTCTCTATAAAATGTAATAGTTTTTCATTTTGTGACATTGAGTTATTAGGCGTATAGACCTCAATCATAGAACGCTCAAAATAACATTTTCGACATTCATCATTTTTGACACTTTTGAAGACATGCCGAAGCTGCTCCGTTAGATCTCAGTTGTCAGTTTCAATGACATAAAAGTGGTGATTTTAATATCAATGACAAAGAACAGTCTAGAAGACCAAAAAAGTTTAAAGGCAATGGATTACAAGGTTTCAATGCTTCTCATATTCCAGCTCACACTTTAAAGAACTTTCAGACAGTGTAGCGACCTTGAGGCATGTCGAGTTTTACATAGTGGAATAACGGTCTACAAAATATCCAGAAATATAATTCCAGATGTTGAGATTCCAGACGGGGTGCCAGCAGTGCCAACCCGGTAACGAATAGCTGGCAACCCCGAGACGTTTATCTGGGATGTTATTGAAGGGGATTTCCATTCATTCAGTACCCAACCATCGTTTGGTTCAGACGTGCCACCATCGACTGTCCAAGCCTAGTCTGTAGATCACAATGCCAGCCTTTTTTTTATCATTTGTATTTTTACATTTTTATATTACTTCAATAAATAACGGTCACATAACACCACTGTTTCATTTCGTTTTACATCCATTCACCGAGCCACATCATTTACCCTAAAACAGCTTAGCAGTTGAGATAATCAGCAGAGAGAAAATACTACGACAATCATAAAAGTAAATAATTATAGGTTAGTACAGGAGAGCCGAGCATATCGACACCGAAGCGGAGTATTCATTCAGTCTTGCTATACGCAGAGTGGGATCAACAAGGTGCAATATATTACAAGCTTCTAAAACCAAATGACACCGATTCTGCAGATGCATATTGACATCAGTTGAACAAATTGGACGTACAGTTGCAAAAAAAGACCAGCAATACCGAGTGGCAGACGAAAAGTTCCGCTTCCGCATAAGAAGGCCGTAATAATAATAGTGAACGAGTCCGCTGCACCCAATGAACTCACCAGACATAGCTCCTACTGACGGACTACTCCGGCTTTTTGAAAGCGAAAAATAAACAGAATACATGTAAGTACCTATTATTTGATCCAATTATAGAGAAAACTGGTTTCCTAATTACAATATATATTTCGAATATATTTATAAACAAAAAAGTCCGTGAATAGTCATAAAATATAGTTAACTCGTGCTATTAAATCTAGAACTATTTGATACATTCAACAATAAATTATAGTGTTCTAATTCTTCTGGTATTCATAATTCTTACAATTTTATAAAAGCATGGTCTGGAAACATTTTTTACAATATCAACTTCCTGAATTTGAGGCATTTACATAGAAAACCAGTATTTGCTCTACAGTAAATAAAATTAATTGCTAGGAATACCACAAGAAGTAACAAGTTTGCATAATCTTTAACAGAGTTTCTCGTACATAAATTATTAAATACACATTCTAAAATTAATTAATAGTACCTATTTTACTATTATTAATCAAAATATATAGTGAATTAATTTAATTATCTCTGAATTATTTATTTCATATCATCGTGTTTCTTGGAGCAATTGTGTCTTGTTTACAGATTTATTCAAATTAAAAATTAAGGATAATTTATATTCGTATAATCTTACGATATGACCTCCGGTTACACAATCTTAAAATAAGTTATTGATGACGTCTTATTTTTTCGAATGGCGGAGACTCATTCGATAAGTAATTTTAAATTAGTACTTATATCCACCAATATCCAAGAATGTTACAGAATTAATTTCATATCTATAAAATCTATAATATAAAATAAAACACAAGCTATAAAATACTGTCTTCCATGAAATTAAAATTCGATAAAAAAAGTATTTTTAAGCCGTGTGTTTAAAATACACAATACAGTTCGGTATTAGGTTATGTAATTATAATAGAACTAATCCCCCTCAGCCTACTATCGGTAAAAAATTATTTCATGAATACTAATTTTTTATAGATTATCAGAAAAACAGCCTCTGATATCATTTAATAATTTCGTAACTTATTCCCTTTTCGTGATAATATCATTTCAACTATAAAAAGTAAGAATTTGTCTTCTATTTAAGGCTAAACAATCATTGACAACTAACAATAGGCTACGATTAAATCATCATATTGATCGAACAACAATGTACTATCAAAGGAGTACATTTAGCGTAATTGCTTCCAGGCCACGTAAGTTCAGAGCACTGAACGTTCAATTAGAGCAAAAAGCGTCGGTCTAAATCACGACACTTTGACAATTATACCGCTTTTTCGGTCGGCCATCAAATAGTCGCCGAATCTTAGTCAGAATTGTCGAGATACTTTAATAGTTAACGGAGGCCGGCCAAAATATTTCCTAATTGGGAAAAAGCGGCGAAATTAGGACGGTGATTCGCCATTGTAGTTGGCCGCCAACCCCGCGGACTATTCGAAACATGCAAGGCCCTGCCCTGTCCCGTCCAACTATTTTCCTAACGAGCCCCCTCCGTGCGGTTTGGACGGGCCCTGAGAGGCATTTTGATAACGAGCCGCGCACTACTACGTCGTCCATCGCCAACTAATAAATTTAATTGGCAAGATTGGCCTGAATTTTTACCAACTCTCGGATCGATTTATATGGCGTAACTGCAACATTCGCTACGGATCAATTACTGCGTCAAGAGGATCTATCTAAGTTAATTAACACTTTTATTTAACTAGATAACCGTTCAGAAATAATTTTAATGAATAATATGAATGAATGAATGTAAATTTATATATTTATATATTGATCGAAAATTTTGCCTCCCTTTTTGAGGAAAATGGGGGCATATTGGAGGTGTGAAACTGACACGGTTAAAACTTATATCGAGGAAGAATTTTTAGGCCTAAAATTATTGTCTAACATTCGCTACAAATAAATACATTCCAAAAAAATTAAATATACTCAAATCAAGCAACCAGGAACATATATTTGTAGTTCTGGCTGACGCGCTACCAGCCCCAACACTTATGCTCCGTACAGACCGGGCCAATGAAAGACAACGAATGGGTTTGTTGGGATATTTTTAGTTCTTTTTTTATATACGTATATTTTAAAGTCTCGTTTTACCAAATAGAAGGTTATCTGGACTGGACCTACAATTTAATATGGGCTCTGAACCACGGTCTTCGGCATTAAGCCTACCGACTGGCGAGTCGGTAGAAATCATCCCAGAAGGCATCCAGTCTTACCCAGCGTGGTTACTGGCGTGACTGGGATCATTTTTTTGTCGGATTTGGAAGCCTTGCGTAGGACAATAATAATTATTAAACAATTACAAACATAAATATACGACCATGCCCCAGTAGGATTCGAACCGGCGACTATCGCAACAGTAGGTTGACCGTCCTGTCGAATTTACCATTACGCCACCAAGGCGGCTATATTTTTAGTTCTGTTTGAACGATTTGACGACGGCCTACGAAGGTTTGCTGGCATTCGCTTGCAATCCGTAGAGTATCGGTAACATCAAGAGTAATGAATAGAATCGACGAATACGGTCTATACGGTAGGTACTAGATAATCAACAGTCAACGAATGAACGGCTGCTAGTGCGTTTTTAGGCAGTGAAGGCAGTGTACGTGCTTTAGTGTTGTTTTTGAGTAGTTAACCATGGCGAATGAAAAAAAAAGAGTGATCAAACGATAAGTTGTTTTTATTGATAGACTTTTAAAGAGAAAAGCCTCGTCTCTGGAACCCTAACCATTAGGAATATAAACATAAAACAAAAAAGAATGATTGGGCAGACATTTCGAAAATACTTGATACCAATGTAACAGATATGAAAAAGAAGACGAAATCTTTATTGACTTCATTTAGAAGAGAGCAAAAAGATGTGAAAATAGGAACAGGTCAGGTTCCAGTACTGAGGAGATTTATAAATCAAAATGGTTTGGATTTGCATCACGTTCCTTCGCGATAAGTTAACTCCTCGTGTAACCAACGAGAATATTGTAAGAACACATACTATTTAAATTATTTTCGCAACAAATTGGTGCTTATTTAGAATATAAATATGTTTTCAAAAATTAGTAATTAATATAGTAGTGTACTAAGGCATTACATTAGTAAAATCCAACTTAAATTATATATGGTTACATTTGGCCTATTGTTGCAAAGTATTTTGCATGTTCAGTTCGTACCTCTTCATTGGCAAGGGCACTTCTTCGAAGTACGTTCCTTAAGGGCAAATAAGACGTTAAAGGTTCCGTTAGGACAATTCCATTATTATCTCTATCAAAACTACCTCGAGGTAAATAAATGTCCCTGGATGCACTATAATCTCCGGCGCCGTTGAAAAATACGGATTCACGTTCAACGAACGTTTGCTCCTAACACCAAATACAATATGCACGTTTCATCGAAGGCCAACCTTGTCCTTCGTTGATCCGGTCTGTACGCAGCAATATACGATATATTTATTCGTCATTTCTATTCTACGTAATTCAACCACGGACGATTAATTCTTAAAATCAAAATCCGTCAATGTTGTACCGCCGGTGAGCTATTTTGCACCCGAAGACAAATCCGTAAATTATATTCGATATTATATTATATTTGAAATGAAATTAAAACGGAAAATGAGTCTAACAAAACTATTAAACCACTAAGTTGTTTAACATTTTATGCTACTTTTGGTTATTTCTGTGTTACTGGAACTATTAGAGTTATGGTAAGTTTTGATAAACAATTATTATAAATAGTATGATCACGTAAAATTATATTTTATATTTCTGCGAGAGAAAACAAACTAATGTGTCCGCTTTAACGATAGGTATATACAGTTGAGAAGGAAAAATCCGACATATGCGAAATTTTCATGCTACTTTAGGGTTTCGGTGAATGGAGGTAAAACGAAATGAAACAGTGGTGTTTACATTGTGACCGTTATTTATTGATCTAATATAAAATAGATAAAACGGATGGCAGCGATGTTACCTGGTGACGAGGCTTGGGCAGTCGATGGTGGCACGTCTAAAATAAACGGTAGTCAGTTACCGAATGATCGAAATATCCTTCAATAACATCCCAGATAAACGTCTCGGGGTTGCCAGCTATTCGTTATCGTGTTCTAGTTGTCGCTGCTGGCACCCCGCCTGTGTTCAACATCTGGAATTATATTTCTGGGTACTTTGTTGACCGTTATTGCACGATGTAAAATTCGACATGCCTCAAGGTCGCTACACTACCATAGATTTACAAAAATCGAGTAACTACGAATTATCCGTCTCTTTGTTTACAAGACATTTAAATTTTCGGAAATGTCGGATCAACAGAGAACGGCTAAGAAAAATTGTTCTTGCTTAAGGACTGATACTAATCGATATGATTCTGGAGATAGTATATCATTGTACTAGAGGTAATTCTAAATGTTACTAAAATGTTTCTGTAAACTTTACTCGTATTAACTTCTGAGTCACTTCAGGTTTCCTTAGTAAATGTATTTCTTAACAAAAAAAAATGTAAATAATATTAACAACTATAAAATAGCTTCATAGAATTTTAATTCCTCATTTGTTGGTGAGTTCTTAGTTTCCATGTGGGACACAAGACAAAGTAGAAGAGCAGTAGATAAACGAGAGCCGTAGAAGGCAAATTAAAGATCAGTTATGTCCAAGAGTGAGATCGAAGAGTGGAATAAATAAAAGATTATATGAATACATAAATAAAGTAAAGAAAATATGCAGCAGTTAAAATTTGCATAGATGGAACACCTATGAGAAATAGAAAAAATCATAAATTATTAACACTATATTTGTAAACATTTTAAAGCATTCATAAATATTAAAATATTTAACGACGATATTTAATGTTATAGAATATGTGATTATTATGACATTTTATTTTTTGAATTTTGTATCAATTATTTTGACTATTGATTTTATAGACCTGAGTTTTTAAAAATTAAATATATACATTTCTAAATTGTAAAAAATAAATTACATAATTGTATTCGTTATTGTTTTAATATACAGGCTAAAGTCAAATATCAATTTCAAAATTGTTTTATTCTATATGAACTCCTGTAATGTATGTATCTCCACTGTAATACACAAACACGTATTAGTTCATTTATTATTCCATATTTATGTTTATAATATAAAAGTAAGGATCATACCTGATATTTAATGCTCTCAATTTGTAACTGTTATGGGGATAATCTTACTTCTTCGTAAACAGATTCGTTCAAAAATGTCAGTCTTCCTATTATTATTTTTTCAGCAAATATATCAGATATCTTCAATGGGAAAAATGTAATCCGGCAAAATTACTAAATCAGAAACAAGTTCTTACTAGAAAATGGATAAAAACTACTACGAGTCTAAACTATTTTTAATTGTTCCTGTACAAGAAAATATTGGCTATCGCAAATCATAAATTCATTATCAGACCTCTGAAAGAATTCAACAATATACAAATATACAGTTAACAGCAAATTTAAAATCACAGTGTAATGCGAAGATAATATCAGAGACAACGAAATACCCTGTTTATGAATATTCAATAGGATACTAAAATTCACTTTTTCATTTATTTGTCAATTCAAATTATTTACAAAGAACGAACGATGATGACAAGATATTGCTATTATAATATATATATATATATATATATATATATATATTATTGATTTCAAATAATTTGAAGACTCATTATTAGTGTATGTATGAAGCTAGGTACAAATTCATAATATTTTGATGTTTGTTGGTTTAGAGTTCAACATCCTTCGATATTGATATATAAAATCTATATATAAAAATTCTAATGTTTATATTAGACTTAGTGGCAAAAAGATAGAATTGTAAATCGATAAAATATATTAGACAGGGGCTTAGAGAATATTAAGTAGTAAATCTATTATTTTTAGTGCTTAATAATAAATAGTTAACTCACCTAGCTAATGGAATCATTTTTAAAGCCAATGCTCTACTCAGACAGAATCCAGCGCCTCCAGTTGCAAACCAAAATCGAACTTTTTGCTGAAATAAAATATAGTAATGATTAGATACTTGATATAGCTAATAAATAACTATTTTTGAATTAGTTAACAGAAATTAATTCTAAAAAACAATTAACAAAATTGACGAAGTACTTTTGAATAAATTTTTGTAATTTCTGTAATTGTTTTAAGTCAGTACTACTCTGTTTAAGTAGGAAAAACAAAAACATTGCATCCTTAGAGATAATTATACAATAATGCAATACCAAGGGATTGTCCAAAAGCCAGATTCAAACAACAAATTTTATTATCGAAAAAAGAAACAATATAGAATATATTCTTTCCTTTATTTATTAGCATCTAACTTTGTAACTCCTAAAAAGATTGTGTCTATTTAAAAATGCTAGCAACATTTTAGAGCGAGAATTTCAGGCAAGCTAACCTGACATATTGATATATATATATATATATATATATATATATATATATATATATATATATATATATTTATACTATATATTATATGAAATCTCTATATTTTTCTTGGCTGACGCCCCTACTGACATCACTCAACCTACCTTATTTTCTGGACTTAATCAGTGTTGCTTATTCTTTAACACTAACAATATATATTTAAATAATGTCATATGACAGTTACACCCATACTGAAATAAATTGAAATTGTTTATATAAATAAAATGTAGCGTCGGACACATTATAAGTAATCATAAAAAACTCTGGCAATGAATTCAATATTTTTGTTAGACCTATCAAAAGTCATTGAAAAAATCCATACTTAATTAATTTAAAACTAGAGTATTTTCACCTGTACAGATATGATGTGCACTGATAAACGCAAATCCTGCCGCCTGGTCGGGTGCTGACCGAGAGAGTGAAAGAGATCAAACGTCAAAAGATTAGCTTACCTGGAATTCTTGTTTTATCTACGTTGCTAGCTCCCGTACTATTATAAACCGTATTAACAAAATAAAATTTGAAGCAAGTAAGTATCTTAAAAATAATACACATTATGAAAAAAATGACAACATGAAAAACCGCACTAACTCGAATCGCAGCAAATAATACCCAGAGGACATCCTGCATACTGGAACTACATACTATAATGGCTTCGATTTGACGGCACATGTTTAATTTAGAACCCCATTATTTCATACAGATTGTCGTTTTAATTTGTTTAATCTTATTGACGCTCGTTTTGTTGCGCTTGTCCGAGATTTAATTAACTGAACGCCATTTCCTCTTGAAAATTAACATTGTCCATTATTGGGATATTATTGATTATTGCTACCGTTACTATACCGTATATTGTACAAATATATATTCTGTTCTAGCTTGTACTACATTATTATTTTAAGGTTAATTTGTTTCTTACAAAAGAGCCGTGTATAATAAATATAATACATTGTAACTATACTAAATTGCTCCTTATGCTTTAATATGAGCCTATAAATTAGTTTTAAATGATTTTTTTTATTTAAAGCATTATTGTGGAAAATCGGTATAATGCACTTCATTCAAACTATTGTCCATCGATAGCCGCTACTTTTTCCCATCTTTCGGGCGATTTTCGGGATTCCATCTGGAGAGAACGATGTATCTTCTGAGGCTATCCGCGGACCGATCCATTTCTTGGTATCTTCATAAGAAATTAAGCGCTTCTCCGACGATATGTCGAAACAAGTAGTAATCACAAGGAGCAAGGTTTAGAGAATTCGGCGTGCGGAATAGCACTTGTCATTGTAATATTTCCAATTATATTTTCAACAGTTTTGGAATATGTGGTCGGGCAACATTTTATCACCAGTAGCAATACGATGTAAATCATTCCCGTACTCTTTAAGCGATTAGAAGTATTTTTTGTGTTACTCCCAACAATTCTGCATATTATTCTAGCGGTTTAGATGGACCATCATAGAGCAATGACTTCAAATACTCGTGTTCAATTTTTTTGACTGACCAAAACGCTTCTTATCTTCAGTGTTAAAATCACAACTGTTTAAATACCGATACCGGTATTCACCCATTGAAATCGATTACCTTCAGCCGCCTCCTTTTTCAAATTGGAGAAAAAAGTCAAACTTCCAGCAGATGCGATTTATTCGGTATAAATTCAGACATTTTCAACGCACTAAAAACCCTAACTGAACATTTTTGTTTACACTTCGACGAAATGACATATACTGAAAAATGAAGCCTTTCAGGGAAACTTCAATATGAAATTGGTTACAAATATACTCGAGGCGATTTAATACGCAGTAAGACCTTCCGTTGTAAATCATTGAAAATTGATTTATAGGCCTAATGGATTATTAATTTTTTATTCGACACATTATTTAATTATAATATTTAATTTAATATAAGAATAATGTATGAAAAATTAATTAATATCCTTAACCTTTAAAAATATAATCTATTAGTTTTGGTTTGTGTGAAGATGAAAAGATAATTTAGATAACTCAAACATTTTTATTTCAATAATAAAAAGTGAGGACATTTTGGATCCACAAAAACCCTAACAATATACACCTATCCATTCGTTTTCTAAATTAAATGAAAGCTTAAAACATAAACATTTGCCACTTCTTATATCATTTTTACAAACATCTCGAAAAATATTACCCTACCAGTGTGATGGAAACAGCGTTGCCCTTTAGTGGGGAATTCCCCAATCTACGGGGATTCTAAAGTTGATTGAGGATTGGTATTGTTATTGGTAACTCCAAATATCTACATAATTGTTTCAACACATTAAGAATATTATTGTTCATTTTTACGCAATTTTAAAATTTCTTTCAGAAATGTATTTAATTATAATAATAACATATTATAGTGGAAATTTGTAATAAAATTATACTTTAGCACATCATTTTTCAACTTGAAATATAGGAACATGTACTGGCTAGTTGGAAGAAAATCGCAAATATCAGTACATAATAAATTACTATTATATAAGCAAATACTGAAACCTATATGGACATACGGAGTTCAATTATGGGGATGTTCTGCAAAGAGTAACATAAATAAAATACACATTTTTCAGAACAAAGTCCTGAAAGATATTATGAGCGCACCCAAATACTATAGGACTGATTACTTACATCGAGACCTTCAGATACCCACAGTCAGTCAAGATATCAAGAGAATTGCAAGGGGCATGAGGAAAGACTACATTCTCATGAGAATACTGAAATATTGCAGCTTTGGATATCACCAGAACAGGACACAGACTTAAAAGAATCAAACCATCTGATCTTGTGTAGTGTTGTGTAGTGAGGTGCATATAATAAAAGAATACAGCAGTGACATGTACAAACATTAATTCACCAGAGACTGAGATTGGGCCGATGGGTCCTCCTAGTTATATACCTAGATTTAAGTTATCATAAAGACAAATTGTAGGTTAGACGAAAACGACTAGTAACAATGTAATAATTAAATAATAAAAAAAATTTCAACGTTACGCTCTTTTTGGAAAGTCTCTCTAAACTCATAATTAAAAATCCGCAAAGTAGGAAAAATTAATTAAAATAAGAAGGCTCTTTACGTTTTAATAAAATAATAGTAAAAACATAATAAACAAAGATGACAAGGCAATGACATGAATGTGAATAAAACTACAGAGCTGTCCCAATAAGGTATATTTCATTTAAAATATTAATTAATATTTCTTGATCAGCCTGAACTCTAAAATTAAATTTGACTATAATTCATAACATTTTAAGTAAAAAGGAGGGCCCAATAGAATTCTTAATGTACCATAAAACATTTACAAAACACTAAAAAAATTATTAACTTTTTAGTTCGATTTATTACATCCCACAGGTCATAAATTTGGTTACTAAAACGTCTAATTAAATAAAATATTTACTACGCCCGATATTAAGTAATTTATGACACGAGTCTAAGAGTGCTCGAACCAATTAAAACGGGTACGTTAAAGCGTTATGCTATCCACGTATACTGCATAAAAAAGTACATACACACGCAAATCGATATCCATGCACTTGATTAAACTTTCATCTTAATTGAGCCCAACCAGGAGAAATCAATTTCGATACTGTGCAACGGGGAAATTACTTCGGCTGGTTTTCAAATCGCCTCGTGAAAAGATAACATCGGCCAGTTTATATTACTTTTCTGCATTGCCCGCATTACATTGCCAGATAACGAGAAACTATTAGGTTTGCCGATCGGTGTCTGTGTATCGGGTACAGTTACAGGACCTGTTGTGTAATTAACCTAAACAGAATTTAAAAAGACTAGCCATATGTTATTTATCGGCTCTATTCAGAGAAATGTACTTATTTACAATACATTTGAATGCAATGCAATGAAGCTGGCGTATTGAATTCTAATAATTTTTATTCATGATTGTTTACCGGAAAAGTAATACCGCTTTCACTAATTAATCTTAGAGTAATTAATTACGGAATATACAGGAACTGCATATACTTCAACATTAAACGAAGAACATTTTAAGTTGCCCTCTTTGGCAAGCACTTTTACTGTCGAATTGCTGGCCATCTACAAAGCCCTAAAATACATTCAAAATAGCCTAGATGTGATCTCAGTGGTGATTGTCACTGGCTCCATAAGGTCTCTAGAGAGTTTTAGTTAGTGGCACTTTCCAGTATTTTTACCATTTAGTACACTTCACCATAAAACTACACAAGATAACACAGTTTGGTTCTCTTCAGAGCCTGCATCCTAGATCGGTGTAGTCACATCTTTTTAAGAGTCTCTTAGTTTCCACTATGATAGTTGGAAAACCAAAGTATCGATGCAAGTATTTGTTGCTGTAGTCTCTGGGTGCATACTTCTACAATACTGTCCAATAGAATACTTCGTCCACAATACTTCTCAGGACTTTATTCTAAAATACTTGTATTATGTTAAAATTACTTCTCTTACATATAGGTTTCCGCATTTGCATGTACAGCAGCAACGAATAGTGTACGGATAATTTAGATTTTCATCAAACAATACATTTTTTTTGTATCTTAATTACAGTTTTTTTATTTCTGATGTGCACCTGTAATAGATAGGACACAAAAGTTTCTATTTCTTGCTCTTTATTGCCGATATTCGAAAGTCATCTGCCTTTTGTTACCTCTTTCATGCAATTTTTGTTTACGATGTCCCAAAACAGAAGCTACCAGCTATCAGCTATGACGCCATCTATGTGCAATTCGTGTACCCAAAATACTGTATATATCTGGTAAAATATTTGCTTGAAACATATATCCATTTCGTAATATTCGCCATAAATCGTAAAATATTTTTTAAATGTGTAGATTATAAATGATGCCATTGACCCTCCTTCAATTAAAAGTACACGTGTGAAGTGTATTAATATAAGAGGCCAATTGCGAAGTCCCCGGCCTAACACATAGATGGCGGTAATAGAATTAAACCTATATGTTTTTTAGTTAGCCCTAACCCTCAAAAGATGCATGTATACATTTGACAGCAGTCGGATCATTAGTTTGTGAATTACAGCATTTTGAGTGAAGCAGCTTTTGATATTATGAAAAAAAATGCATAAAAACGAATTTCACATGTTGATAAAATACTGCTTTTTGAAGGAAAAAAATACAGTTGAAGCAAAAACTTGATGCCAAGATTCCGGATACTGTCCCAGGAAAATCAACCATCAAAGATTGTTATACTAAATTTAGACGTGGTGAAAAGAGCACCGAAGACGGTGAACGCAATGGACCCCCAAAAGAGGTTGTTACCGACGAAATCATTTAAAAAATCCACAAAATGATTTTGAATCACCGTAAATTTAAATTGAATGAAATAGCAGACGCTCTAAAGATATTAAGTGAACGGGTACGTCATATCATTCACGAATATTTGGGTATGAGAAAGCTCTGTGCAAAATGGGTGCCACGCGAGCTCACTTTTGAGTAAAAACAACGACGAGTTGATGATGATTCGGAGCAGTGTTTGAAGATGATCAAGCGTAATAAACCCGAGTTTTTGCTTCGATATGTGACAATTAATGAAACATGGCCCCATCATTTCACTCCGACAGTCATCTGAGTGGACTGCACACGAGGAACCCGCTCCAAAGCATGGGAAAACGCAACAGTGGGCTGGCAAGGTTATGGCGTCTGTATTTTGGGATGCGCACGGAATCATTTTCAGTGACTACCTTGAAAAAGGAAGGACCATCAACAGCGACTATTACATAGCAATATTTGATCTTTCTCATCCACCCTATTCTCCAGATCTGGCCCCCAGCGACTATTTCCTGTTCTTAGATCTCAAAGGAATGCTCGCTAGGAACAAATTTTTGTTGAATGAAGAGGTGATCGCCGAAACTGGTATCGGAAAGTTGGAGGGTCGCTATAATCGGTGTATCACCCTTGAAGAGAATTATGTTGAATAAAAAAACTAGTTTTGCCAAAAAAAATGTGTTTTGAAACTATGGAAACATGTGAAAAACTACGGTAGGCCGAGGACTTTTCAATTGACCTGTTATATGAGGATTTCTTTATCAAATGAGTATGACTTATTTTTACGTCACAATGGTATACATTCAGTAAGCTAATATAATATTATTTATCAACTATATTATTTAAGTATCAACTTACCCCATATAATGTACATCTAAATGAATAACGCATCTTATATAGTAAAGTCGACGTTATTTGATTTATATTATCGCTGAATATTTTCTAATATCATTTTTAGATTTGTAAAAAAGTCATAGAATTACTTAGTTCCAGTTTTTATTTTATTTTCTGGAATATTTTTTTAATTATAGTATTAACACTCGATATTTCACTGTATGGCACACGATTCACACATGATTATCACAACGGCGCCATAAACTAAAATCCAATTATGAACTGTTGGTATTTTCGGCTCATCAAATTTGTAATTGGCCTCTTTAACGTCAGTCTGTATGGGATTAGTCTTCGCAACTAAACCAAAATTTCACCATTGCCATCTCGACAAACCAAACATCGTTTTAATTAAAGCGCTCATCCGTCGTTCCCCAAAATCAATCGGACGATGAAAATTGTGACGGCACAAATGAATTCGTTACCAATGTGTTTAATATCTGATTTGCTGTAATAATAATATCATCTTGTCTATTAAACTTGGGCCAACACATTACTGCCTATGTTTTGATAACGAACAAAAATCATTAGAATTTGAAATTCATTATTATGCAAGCTTTAAACTTATTTAAACTAAAACAGGAGATCTATTGTTTAATAAGAGGGGCATTATTATTAGGGGTTTGTTCGTATTCTGATAATTATTTCATAAAAAAAACAATTTTTTTAGTAAAATTACTGTAATATATACTAATAAAAATATTTTACATCATTTCCTACAACTTCTTTATTTCTTATTGGCGTTTATGAATATATCTGCAGTAACAGTTTCATTCGGCTTTAGCTCTCGTAATACCCTAATTCTTCTTCTTGCTTTCATCATATGCGCAGAAAAACTTGGCCATAAATATTCTGGTTCGGTGTGGATGTGGTTGGTATTCTGTATGTTACCCTTTCCAAACGACAACAAATATTCAAAATACTAATATGTCAATCCATGAATAGGTTCAAATATATGGTCATATATAGTAAAATAATAAATATTAATTAATTAATTAAATAATTAAAAATAAATAACTAATAGATATAACATATATAAGCACATATAGCGTATATAGTATAAACCAATATAAAACAAAGCTACGTACACGAAAAAAGGAAATAAAAAAAAAGGCCGATTTATAAAGGCTGAAATAACTTAGACAGGATCGAGCAGGCAGTAATGAGTAAATTAACAGTGTCTAATCAATACAGGTAATCTATTAAGCCTTTGTTTATATGTATTTCTTTTCTAGCGAAGATAAGTCTTCCTTGATGTACCAAAGCTTAATATCATCTTCCAGACCCTACACAAATTGCCCTAGACTGTATGTTTTATAATCTAAACCCGGCAAAAAGGTATTTGTATATTCATTTCAGATTTCTATAAAGTGACACAATACAATTAAATATTTGACACAACTTAATATGTTTGAGGAGAGAAATTAACGTACTATCTCGCAAACAATATCAAAAAAACTATCACGCTTTTTAGTTCGATTTTTGTTTTGACCTTATTGCTACGTATTACCTGTCAAAGTCACGGCGGCACGTTTTTCCTAATAGCCAATTGTTCCTACTTGAAGTAGTGTACTTATATAGAAATTCTTATATCATATAAGTCTGGCCTTTTCGAGACCTTGGACAACGTGATCAATAGATATTGTCGCAAAACTCAGATAAGTTTTGTTTTAAAACTAAAAAAAAATAAGAACATTCCAATATCTGGCTTTATTTAATAGAAAGCATATCTATACATTTATGGTAGTTCATACTTTTTATAGTTCGATATTTTTTATACTTTACTAACTTGTAAGATATTAATTTTAAACATATTATGTAGATAAATTTAGAAATACCTGCTCTGTATTACGATAAATATATGCTTTTGCTTGCTTTAAACAAAATATTATTCAGTATCATTATCTCTGTGAATTCAAGTAATTTTTAGTAATTTTTATAATTCTATGACTTTATCGTTAGATAGAATGATGACATCTAACCATAGGATTATTGAAATAAACCTAGGTAAAAATGTAACCTAGATAAGTAACTTAACCATTAATTTTATGAAATTTACTAAAGAACAGTTGTTATAATAAAGTCTGCTATAATATATTTGGTGTAAATTTTATTGTAATTTAGGCATTATGTCTTTTTGCTCTAATTCTATATTAATGAGATGCTAAATTATGACAATATTTGATAAAATTTTAGTTTTCTTGTTAACTATTAAATCAAAAAGGTCAAATAAAAATTAATTAAAAATTAAAAACGTCACAGAAAATAACTGTAATTATTAGAGGAATTCTTGATTTAACTGACATCTGTTATCAACTAAGAATCGGTTATCAATTAGAATTACTTTCTGTATCCAAAACAATAACATACCAAAGCAAAATGTTCGCGGTTTGTACCATTTACCAAATCATCTTAATAGACGAGGCCCGCTTAATTGAATGGCAATATAAGTCTGAGCCATTCCAGTTCATCAAATTACGAAACACTCGCTAAACTGCCTCTCTCTATTAGAATATGCCCTGCAACTAAACCAAAATTTCACCAGTGGCATCTCCACGGACAGACGCTACATCGTTTTAATTAAAGCTCCCCTCACCCCTCCCACCACCGGCATTTTGACGGGATAAATATATTTGTTAACAATCTGTTTACTACACGCTTTAAATAATAATATTAGCTCGGCTAGTGTCAGTTATCGAAAATCATGTAATATTTATTAACAGATTTTTTAATATTTATATTAAATACAAGTTATAATTCTTATTATATACATAGTGTATATTGGGAAATTTCATATTTTAGAGATTAGGACGCCCAACAAGAGTCTAGAGATTAATGGCGAAACGCGATATTGCTATGGAATCATACTTGGCTATAGAAGACTGGTAATTTGTACGCTGAGATTCTTCAGAAGTTTTGTACTCAGATATTGCGTCTCAATACGATATTCGTTGATTCGCGAGATAACCCCCTGAGTTAACTCAGTGAGCCAATTTGCATGATTCAGTTATGGCAGATTCACGAAGATCTTTAAATCAACATTCACTTATTTTAGTTATTCCAAGTAAGCCACGTAACTATGAAATAAATATTATATGTGCATCCTTAAGAACTTAATACGTAGGCACTGTACCCATGCACAACTGCAGTTATTAGGCTGCAACTAATTCAAAAGAGAAAAGTTAAATTAAAAAAGAGAACCACTAACATGGTAAATTTATTATTCTCAATTACATTCGATAAAACAAAATTTTTATATTTTTGTTATAGAAAAAGTAAATTATTTATATAAATTTTTTTGTATTTTGAGTATTTCTTTAATTTTTTTTAATCGCTTTGGCGGCTTTCTTCATTTCACGATTATACAATAGTACAATGTTGACATAAAGGGGACGGGGACAGACATAAAGTGTATATATAAAATAATACTTTAATAAATAAATAAAATTAAAAACACAAATAGGGGGGCTAAAAGTATAAATAGTGTTTATACAATTTAAAAATGAACACATATACAGGACTACAAACATAACCATAATGAAGTAGAGAATATTATAATTATAATACGATATAAAAAAAATTATATATATTTTAAAGTCTCCTTTTACCAACTATGGGTTTATCTGGACTGGGCCTAAAGTTTAACGTGGGCTAACGTAATTTTTATTATATATTATTTATATTTTAATTTATATTATATTATATTATATTTTTATTATAGTAAGTATATTATGTGTCTATATAGGCTATATTGAAATAGATGAATAGGTTTCTTCAACTTCAGGCAAGCGGGAGCCAGACCATACACTACCAAAAAGAACAAGGAAGTGTGTGTAATATCTTTTTATTATTTTGCTATTTTCTATAAGTCTTATTTTATATAATCTAGAGCTCAGATACTATCTGCAGTTAATGTTACTCGACAACTTATATTAACTCCAGAAGCCCGGAATTTATACAAACAAGCAGTTTCTATTTCTAAAGCTATTCTTGCCAGTATGACAAATGCTCTCTGACGGTACCAGGAATTTATTTTAATTCATATGGTTTTGAAGCCATCTCCAGACTTTTGTTACGCATTGCCAAAAGTATGTGCCAAAGCAAATTTAAATTAAATTCTAGATGATATGTTGTGCCAGCAAATGTCACTATTTTACAAAACTATTACTTGTGTTCAACATCTGGACGAGGGAAATATAATAATAAAAGTAATAATTAGGTTTTCTTTGTTCTGGTGGATATAAAAAGTAAATAGGATTGCAAAGGGAAAAAATAAACATTTTTGCATGGCTATATATCATATGAATAGGGTAAAATCAAGTAATTATAAAAATACATAAAAAAGAGGTCTCATAATTAAAAATTGCAACACTTAATTACTATCTTTAATACATTTAAATATTCTATTTTGAAGTACATTTTATAATATTTAGGGCAATAATAATGTACAATTAGAAAATAGTTGTATATATAATAGCAAGTTGTCATATTAGTTTTTTTTTCATGTATTTAGAAAATATTTTAAACAAATGTTAACTAGCCTTTAAATAAAATATTTTATTAAAATTCTGTTTTATAATTTTCCCCTGTAATATTAATGAATTTTAATATTATTTTTTAATTTATTACTTACATACACACAACCAAAAAGGTTTAGTCTTGATACGACTAGATACAGAATACTATTAAACATCTTGCCTGGCCAACACACTCGTCAAATCCCAATATAATTGAACCGTTAATGGGGCTTTTAGAGCAGAGAGTGAGAAGAATATTTCTATCTCCAACAACATTGAAACAAGTAGAGGATGTCTTGGTGCATGAATGGCAACAATCCATTGGAAACTATTCAGACAGTGTATTCCGCTAAGAATTGCAGCTGTGGCAAATAGTGGTTCAACATATTATTAATATTTTAATATAGTATGTATGTATGGTGTTTACATTATTTGTCCGTCCATTGTAAATATTTAAAAATATAAATAAATAATATACCATTAAAGTAAAACAATAAAATTATTTGAAAAATAATGTAGATATATGATAATAAAGTAATTACCTAATATTTCCTTAAGGATACATATTAAACTACAGGCTCGAAACATCAGAAACACAGAAACCTAACACGTCAATATTCAAACCATCAAACTTCATAAAATAAATAACCGAAACAAATATTTTAAATGGTAAAACTGCTTTTACGATGGCGAATCTCCGGCATTATATTACCTATTACTGCAAAATAGCCCCTCGTCACACCAATACCATTATTGAAAACCAAACATTAAACAAGTATATTTAACACGTCAATTTTCCATCGTGCATCGTTCCATCCGCGGCTTCCAGTTTTAATTAAATCGATGTTTCGTCCGACCCGTCGAGATATCAATGCCGAAATTTGGCTCTGCTGTAGAGGATATTCAAATACAGACTGATGTTAATGTGATCCATTCGTAATTCGACGAAGAAGAATGACTGGGGCTCGAATTGATGTCCAATTTACGCCTGGTCTAGTGAAACGAATATCATTTGATAAATTGATTAATACAATACACAATTCTGATGTAATATATTTTCTCGTGCGTAGACGTACTTCTTTCAATAGCTGTAATTCGTTTGTGATATCATCTGTACATTCTAAATATTAAAAATACACATTCAATATGCTCCCAGTACGCACAATAACTCTGAATTAATTCTGAATGATCTCTAATAACTGTAGAAACTTACGATATATCATAATGGACACTTCTTTGACAATATTTATGCTAAATGTTTTTAAAGAAACAACAAACTCTTTACAGCTCTGAATCTATCGAAATGGACGTCAAGAAAATATAATTTATTTTATTAAAGAAAGATGCTGATGAAATTTGTCAAGTATTAGAAATAGTGAACATGGTCATTATAAGCTATGTTAATTCATTTAATAAAAGTTGTTATATTATAACAAAAAATATTTTGCAATTGGAGTATGCAATCAAATGTATTTTCCGAAACAAATGTTTGAAAATAATATCTTGTTTTCCATCGATATATGCCACATGATTCTGCTCAATAATACATATTATGAAAACACCAAAAAATATATCGGCTCGTACAACTTAAAAAAATATTTTTTTAAATGTCCTTTTTACCAACAAGGGTTAATCTGGACTGATACTACAGTCCAGATTAGCCTACCGACTGGCCAGTGACCAACTTAGGGACCATCCCAGAAGACATCTGGTCCTACCCAACCTGGCTACTGGCATGACTGGAACGGTTATTCCTTGTCACTGTTGCGCGACTACTTCCGGTTCTCAGATCTCAAAAGAATGCTCGCTGGGAAGAAATTTTCGTCGAATGAAGAGGTGATTTTGAAGCAAAGGATAAATCGTACTACAAAAATGGTATCGAAAAGTTGAAGGGTCGCTATAATCAGTTTATCGTCCTTGAAGGGAATTATGACGAATAAAAAAAACTTATTTTGCCAAAAAAATGGGTTTTACTATGGTAGGCCGACGACTTGTCAATTGACCCGTTATATCAATTGAATATAAAAATTGCACTCGATAAATCAACATTCAGCACAAAATTCACTCGTGGACCTAACATAACTATATTATATTGGTTAATTTTACCAATATTTTATTAAATAATATGTAGACTACTAACATCAATTTAATTATTTTATACGTACTATAGCTCACGAATCGAGATATTACATAAAACCCATATTGTAGTCAAACTTTGACCTTAAATATATCGACAAAACTAGGACATAAAAAGAACCATAATGCGCCATAAATTTTATGGTTAGTATGTAGCGACTTTCAGAACTCGATAGTTAAACCAGAAAACTGCGTTAATGAATGGCAATTAACATAGTCGAATGAGTTCACATAACGTTAATTAATACAATAATTGCTCTAAAATACTAGTTCGAGCAACAGCAGTAATTTATTTACCAAATTTAGTGCAATATACATAATATAACCAAGATGTAGGATATTTAAAACTAGCAACTTATTTTCGAACAAAGTTATATAACAACAGGTTAGATTTATAAATGTCCTGAATCACTATATTAATCTAAATTGTTCAAACATTAAATGAATTTCGCCTAGAATCCAGTCCACAATGAAATAAGAATCGCATGATTGCTCTGCAGGAAATAATCAAATCACGCCGTCAGGACTCAATGCTGGCCCGTAAGGATTCAGTGCACATCAGAGTGCAATTTTCCTTCCGATAACTCCCTATTTCAATTATCTTAAAAATATCTATTTCACTGCCACGGGAAAATAACCAATTTACTTACTTAATGTCATTTATGTTACATAAAACAGAGACAGAACTGTGGCTATAAAACCGCTGATATTTTGCTACATTTGTTTCTCTAAAAGATTGCGTTTTAAATTATTTTTATATTGTTACTTTCGCTCTTTTCCTTAGTATAATATTTAAACCTATAATTATTGATAAATAAATAAATCTAGTTTTAGGTGGTTGTATTATTTTCTTGTATTATTGGATATCGGAAAACAAATTTCTGAAGTAATCTTTGATGATCCTTTGCCTGAAGCTCAAAAGAAAAGTGGCAAGAATGGGATAATAAAAATAAGTTAGTGGATGATGGTGTTACACGTGGCAAAAACGACCTAGATACGATTCGTAAAGAAGTATTTGACTTCGCAGCCCCTATTTCGTTGCAATTTTATTTGTTCATTTCAGTTATTACGGTGCTTCTAAGGAAATAGTCTTGGGAAAAATATTCTTGTTGAAGTGATACAGAATTATAAAAACTTGCCATAAAATTGACTTAATCTATATAATAATTATTCACTCTAAACAAAATTTTAAAATGAGTTAATTTTATTATTATTTTAATTGTTTATCTTTTTTTGTTTCAAAAAATAGCTCCGTTATACTTTCATTCCTTGTCGCCTCATCAACCATCAAGCTAATTATATTTGACCAATCTGTCTGTCACTTTTGACAATGTCTCTGCTTGAAAGAAAGACCTGAAGAAACAAGAGAATGTTTACTATATTCCAATTTTAATTACTAATTAAATAGTAGCTATTTTCCAATTATCACACATGACATCACAGAAATAAATCTAAATGAACATGTTAGATTATGGAAGAAGGTTTTCAAGAAACAAAACACTGGAAATGAGGTAGCGAAGTATCATATTCCTCAAAAGTAAAACCAAATATTGAGGACCATTTTAACACTTAATTTTAATTAAAATATAAAAAATCAGTGTCTATCAATAGGATTCAGTATCAAAACAAGCTATTAAGGAGATGTGCTCCGAAGCGATTTCACGTTCAGAAATTAACTAAAAAAGCTTTTTTGGCGAATGCAGTTTTTTGGAATTCAGAAAGTATTTTGGTCAAGAATCAAGCGATAAACCAATAAACTAAGATCAAATTCATAAAAAATCCAGCAAGGAAGAAGATAAAGCATCTACCCAAAATGATAAAAAAACAGGATTAAAATCAGTAAATCAAGGATGCGAATTCTTTCAGCATTCAGCTTATTCAATAGATTTAAATCAATTTGACTCAGCTACTATTATTGTTCAAAAAGTTTCTTTCGAAAAAAATCAATTAATTTAACATAATCGATAGAGATAATTAGTACTTTGAAGGGGTACTTTGTAAGTCCTCTGAAAGACCTTTAAATTGATTGGACCTATAGGTTACGAGATTCATTGGAATTAGTAAATTAAAAATGAGAGAAATAATCCTAATAACTAAAATTATACGCTGCTCTTGATGTCACAGAGCTTCGAATGTTCAATAAATAATAATCATTATTCGTACTTGCACAGAGCTAATGGAACCAGAAGATGCCTGAAGATGTTTAATAATTTTGGGGACAAACTTTTTTAGTTTCGAAAGGTACCCAAAGTGCCTGGAAGCAGACTATTAATAACTTTCCACATCTAATATATCTCTCTCATAGAGTGACGGAGTGCAAAATATAGCATATCAAATGAGTTTTGAAGAATTTACTATTTAATGTAACACTTCTCAATACATTCGCATCAACTCTTCGACCCGAACAGATTTCTTTTTGTAATTACATCTTACACTAGATATGCTTAGTACAACCTTAATTTATAAATTAATATATTACTACTGTTTTATTGTACTTTTATTAATACACAAGCAAGGCGAGTATAGGATTAATACATCAGTATTTATTTCCCAAATTAAAATAAAACTAATCTACCACTAAAATTAAAATACACTTATACACTAAACAAGTTCTTGTGGTTTGGTTTGCTTCAATATTCGGATTTCCTGTGTGCTGCCCAGTAGCTGTATTATCTCCACGTTGCTATGTATTGCTTGCTTCATGTCTTAAGACGAATTACTTCGTGTATCCATTTAATTCCGAGGTCATCGTGCAGTTTTTCGTTAATTAATCATACAATTTTGTTTTGGATACGTTGAATTACTATTGGTTTGATGCTTGATGTTTGATGCGCTACTCCATAGGGCCAAATAGACTTTATATCTACTAATATCTTTGATTTTTGGTCAAGTTGAGAGTATCTTCCAACTAACTAGTACAGTTGCTTGACTTTGAGTCTAATCTACTCTGTTTTGTGTCTAACATGGTGTTCCCAGTTTAACCTACCAAAGAGATTTATTCCGAGATATTTAGCTGATTATGCTGAAGAATCGGGCATCCCTCAAGTGATTTAGTTAGGTTTTCATCATTTAGCTGCAACGCAAAATTAACATGGACAGATTTGGAGCTATTAAGCTGTATTTTCCAGTCTTTAATCCAATACATTATAAAATATAAAGTATAATTTTAACTTCTTTTTGTAACAAATAATATAATAACTGGCGTAACAACTGGGAATATGACGAATATATGACGTTGAAGTCAATCGGTTAATAATTTATTTTGTCGTTAATCAAAATATGAATCTGTACGTGTGTAATTTATTTCAGGTCGGTCTTGTTTCAAGTATACAACGAATCTCGTCGTCGCCAGGTATAATAGTTTATGATAGATATCATTACAACTCCTACAACATTATCAATCAAAACATTTTCGTCGATTCACATTCTATCCGCTTGTATCAATATTTCCTTACCGCACCATTTGATAATTAATGGGTATCGTTGCGCCACCCACAGCGTCAACTATCGTTTTCAATTTTTGCCCCTTTGAAAAATGAATAAGCGACAAGTTATTAATGGTGGCGATATCGGGTTTTGATTCCTTCGGCAGAGCGAGAAACATCATCGTAATTGGGCTGCGGCGGTCACAGAAATTTAAAAACGAATCGGACAAAACGGCCGCAGTCAGTGAGCTGGTCTATTTGCATAGATTGCCCATTTACGTTATTTATCGTGTCTCTTAAATTATATTTAGCCGGTGCGGGTTTTAAGGCGAAAAACTTCATTCGCTTCACTCGCAAACCGGAGCAGTATTTCATGTAGATATTCCGTGTGCACGTTTTTGTTTTTAATGCTAAATTACGGTTATTTAACATCAACTTTTTTTAAATATTTATTTAAATATATGCAAATAATAGTTCTAAAAAGGTTTCATTTTATCTTTATTTAAAGAGCATTATAACAAGATCCCAAGTATATCCAGTTTTGAATAAGGTTAACTGTGGAGCTGGACCTATGAGGTGCAAATATGGGGTTGCGCTAAAGCATCAAACTAACTAGTAATCCAACGCATCCAAAACAAAATTGTATGATTAATTACAAATGCTTATCGCCTCGTAACCAACGAAAAACTGCACGATGACCACGGAATCAAATGGATACACGAAGTAATTCGTCTTAAAACATGAAATAAGCAATACATAGCAACGTATATAGCAATAGAGTACTGGACAGCACACAGGAAATTCGAAAATTGAAGCCAACCAAACCACAAGAACTTGTTTAGTGTATAAGTGTATTTTTAATTTTAGCTTAAGTAGATTACTGATGTATTAATCATATACTCGCCTTGCTTGTGTATTAATAAAAGTACAATAGAACAGTAGTAATACATCAATTTATAAATTAAAGTTGTACTAAGCATATCTAATGTAACATCACAACGTTGCAATCTTGTCGCATTAACTTAATAACGCATAATTATTATGACTAATATTTTAAAGAATTTTGCAAACATCTGACAAGCAGGTACCTTTTTAGGCCGGTTATATTCTATTACATGTTCCGACGCATCAGACACCATCGTATCTCATTTTAACTAGAATAAAATGAGAAGGATACTTACACTCTGATTCTAAAACAAATTTACAAACCATAGGTAATTAAATCGTCACCATGATGACGTGAGTTCACTGCTATTTTAGAGGAACTATATACATGGCATGTATGATCTCCATCGACGTTCAAAAACTGCTTAAAAATTAAAGGATAGGAAGATATTATAGTTCCCGACGGAGAATGCCTTGAGTAATGTATTCATTAATGTTTTTTATTTAAATAAAATAATACTTGTTAAAAAGTATAGAAATATAAAATCTAAATTTCAATTTACATTCAGTATATGGCATGAAAGATAACTCCAGTAGAAAACATATTGGTAACCTACTGTTCTACTACTTAGTCTACACTAAGTGTAATATACTCCTCAACTATAAATATATATAGTATATTCAAAGTTTTTTTAGTAATGCGTAATTTATATTAGTGACGTCGAAACATTGCAATGTTGCCACATCAACTGTGAGTTTTAGTACAGTTTGGCTTTGATATACAAGAAAATTCTAATCTAAATAAAATAACTGAACAAAAATGTTATCAAATATAATTTATTTTAACATTATAGTATATCTAAAAAATACAGTTAATTATACAGCTACAACAATTTGTTAAAAGAGAGTTAAAACCTCTTATCACTATTGCTTTCGCGACAGTGAAAGGCCGCGCGTCCGGTTGTCAGACGTACGCTAAATTATTCAAAATATTAGTTATAATTACTGCAGGCTATAAACCGGCAAACATTATTTTAGCCCTTTGATTATTTTGATAAATTTTAAGTTTCCCTGTAATATATCATATCACTTTGTTTGAAAATGCCGAAAACAAAAGAACAGTAAGTAAACAAACTATTTTATCGAGAGAAAATTGTCTGTTTGGAAAGAATGCATAAAACAATTAGGGGCGTGCAGCTCTTTGAGGCATGTAAGACATCCTTTCATATACTCTTACAGGATATAGGGTTTAAATGGTGTAAAGATAACTCTCGGAGAGGTTTAATGGAACTTCCAGACATTACCTTAAAAACAATGCAACACCTTCGGCTCGGATGAACTCGATAAGGCATACAGAGGAAGTAATTGATAAATGGTGGAATCGTGAACATGTTTTAGAAATTAACAGTTTAGTGACCGAACTGGACAGTGAGTCAGAAAGTGAAAGTAATTGAAGGAAACTTTCAGGATATGTGATAATGCTGGAAATTCCTGAGACAGGGTGATTAGAGTGGAAACAACTAAATATATGCACATAATTAATTGAATATAACTGTAGAAAATGGTATTGTAGGACGTGAAAGATTTGTGTTCTCAGATGTGATTGTAATTGTTCAAAATTAAACATGAGCATTAGATTAAAAAGTTTGAGGAGAGCATGAATACTGTTTTGTAGATATGGTAAATGCATTAGACAGAATTCAGTGATTAATTTTATGAAGAATGGTGCAAACACATAGTAGCGGAATAAAAAAAATATACGTGATAAATAAAAGTGAAAGCAAGATGACTTGACAAGTAAACCCACCATCGAAGGAAACAAGAACTAAACGTAAAAAGGTAAATATGCTCTAGAATGAAAGTGAAATACGTTTCTCATGGATGGTGTGCAAGAGTTCAATGTAAAGAAAACAAATCTAACCCACAAACTATTATACCTGTGTTCTTAATTGCAGTTTTAAGTCATACTATAATATATGTATTAGATGTACTGTAATGCTAAAATAAATTATATTTAATTACATTCAAATATTTTATGTAGATTAGAATTTTCTTTTATCTCAAAGCCAAACTGAACTAAAACTTAAGAGTTCATGCGGCTACATTGCAATGTTTTGACGTCACAAATATCCATGACGCATTACTAAAAAAACTTTGAATAGACTATAATTTAAAACATTTCAGACAACGAGAATGGCTAAAAACTCGTTTGATACCATTATTGCAAAATATGCATTAAGAATAAAGCCGTTAATGGCGTATGCTGACATGTTTTCATAAAACACATCGCTTTCGGTACCAAAGCGTTCGTTCAACTATGTTCGACAACGAAAAAAAGGAAGCGAGATTGCATGGCCGCAGTTTTAATATTAGCGGACATTAAATGCTCGCGCTTATTAATAGTTTCCGTGATGCAGTCGATAAATTTTTATTAATTGAATGCACCTGGCATCGAACAGCGGTTATAGGCACCTCTAGAATTCACCTTGCGCGTATAAATTTTACGTCGTACCGGTTATAATTAAGGCCGAGCAAGAACAGTGAAAACGGCAAAAAATAAAGAACAACGCCGGATTGCAGTGTTCAGTCATAAATTTAATCTTGCAGACAGCAATCGCTGCTTCTATGGAAATTCCTTGATCGATCGTATTTTATGTCGAAACTGAAATGATATAACTATAATAAATCATCAGTTCTTATTTTATCCTTTTTTTTTGTTTTCTCTCTCTCTCTCTCTCTATCTACCTGTAGATATACGCCGTGGTCAATACTCATTTTTAATGTCAAAAAAGTTGAATGGAGCTACATATATTAAATAAACAAAAAGAAAGATGCCAGAAATCTATACATCTGAACGATTATCCATGGTTGAATGAAATTAAACTCTGATATAGTTTAATTAATACACCCGATAAGAATTGCATTCAACATATTCAACTTATGAGTTATGTAAGAGTTTTAATCAATATTCTGCTGTTTGACCGTAAGTGTTACGGTCTCAAAGTTTAGTAATCTTCCTCAGAAGATTATATTGTTCCACCTTCCATTCAAAACGTCAAATTCCTAGAATAGTTCACACGGAAATTGATCATTGCATACTCGAAAAACTGTCCAAATCACTGCAATCTGCATTTTTGGTTTTCAACTGTGTAGTGATTCTCATTTTCACCGTAAAATCTTGAAAAGCACAATCTGGTTTTGAAAACTATTTGCTTAGAGACTAATTTTCCCAGAGATGCTTTGTCTATAGAGTTTTAGTACTCGATTGATCCTTCTCAGAAATTGCGTTAATTATTAAATTTATAAAATATATTAGATAGATTTGTAATAAGTATGACATGACAGTCTTGTTCATAAGTTGCAGAAAATGTTATTTAAACAACACGTTGAATTATTAAACACTTACTTTACAGCCAGAACATTTAGAATTAAACAAGAAGAATCATACTCTACAATAAAAGAAGCTACAGCAGTCTATATCTTCTCTACATATGTGATATACCACAAATGGAAAATATCACGATGACTACATTTGTTGATGACTACATTGAGATTCTTGCTCTTGGAGACAATAGGAAAACCACACGAAAATTACAACAGGCAAGTAACAATATAAATATTAGGACCAAAACCTGGAAAATACAAATTGACGAAAACAAATCTGTGCATGTAAAGTTCACATATAATTAGGCCCTACAAGCATCAATAACAATAAATAACACTGTCACCCAGGAAATCAAGAGAATTGCAACGATATATTAGGACAGACTCCATTCTCATGTCAACATCGAAGTAATACAGTTCTTGGATAACACCAAAACAGGACAGAGACTCAAAAGAATCAAGTCATTTGATATTGTAGAGTGTAATATAGTGAGGTATAATTAATAGCAAAACCGCAGTATTAATACATAAATATTATTACATATATATATATATATATATATATATATATATATAACAACAACTAGCAATAATGTACACATAAATTATAAAAAAATATTTGTGGTGGATAAAATATTATTCTGGAATAAGAAAAAAAGTTAATCTTCTGTAAAATGGTTACTCTGTGCACGAAAAAAATAAAAGATAATGATTTTATCAACAATAGAGTATAATTATCATAATTAATGGGTTGTGTGCAAGCAGTATTGATTAAATATTATCATGTAATAACAAGTAATCTCATCTAAAGCAATAAATGAAAGATCAAAAATCAGATAAAGACGTATACTGGTTAATAAATAATATGAAATATCGTAACACAATAAAGAAATTGGTACTATTCAAACGCTACATTAATAAATTTTTTAACAAAAAATTGAACCGATTTCAAAAATAAATAAGGAACTCATTAAAAATTTTAAATAAATTTAACACGAACAAAACATTTTAAAATAAAATAAGTACATAATAATCGTTGTAATAACTAAATAAATATAAACATAAATCTTATATAACCTATCTACTACACATAATTTATATTCTCCTCTATATACATACAATTTAGCTTAGTACCTACCTAAACCTATTTATCTATTTACAATATTAATTAAACTACTACCAACTGACTACTTTGAAATTAGTGCTGTATGTGTGTTTGAGGAAAAATAGAAATAAAGAAACAGTTATTGAAAATAAAGAGGGTTTCAGGCTCTGGAGTCATGATTTGACAAATGTTCCGACTAAACAACAACAAAAAGTTACTATCTCCGCCGGGAAACGAACCCGCAACCTCCGTTTGGGAGCTAAACGCTTTAACCATTACACTATAGAAGCAGTTATCTACAATATAGCTACGAGGTCTTATATGCTATAGTTAGTGCTTAAAAAGCAAACTGAATGGCTTTTGCATTGAACGACTTCCGATTTTCCGTCACATCAGCTCAGCAATAACATTATACACATATATCTGATTATTTTGGGTAAAAAATATGTGAGAACTTTGTACGTGTCTCATGTCTTTGAAATTTGAGCGTTTCCCTCGATTTCCCCTCCTACCACCCAACAGATCCTGACTTGATTCCAATGGGACCACCTCGGAGGTGCACTCTCTCGAATAAGAAAGAATTTTGGAAATCGGCGAACATAAAATAAAAAATATATACAGTCGAACATTAAACCTCCTGCTTTTTCGAAGTCCGTTAAAACAGGAGACTTATTTAAGCGTAGCTTCTTCTGAACACGTTCTTTTTGCACTCATGCAATAAACTAAACTGTCAAATATCCCGTAAAAGTAAACATTTGGAACATTTTCTAAAAACGGGAAATTAGTACCATGCAACTATTTAAAGGTATATTAAAGGCTGCTAAAAAGCTAATGAAAACATTTAAGTTGTGAGAGAGAGTATGCCAAATTTTTCTGAAAATATAATTAAAATATAATAATTTAAATGTATGTTATTGTCATGCCATCTACCTTGATTCACAATAAACTAAAGAATACTTTAATTTAAATCTATATATTTCTACTTATAAAAGGTTAAAAATTATTTTTTGATAAAGATCAATATTCTATAGCAAATATAGTTTTATATAGTTTTCCAAAAATGTGAATAGCGTAATGAACACCATTATGTTTCTCAACATCTCATATATGAAAAAGCTTTATTACCATTTGCCTAAATGTGGTTTATAAGAAAAACAGGTATACTGGTTGTATAAATATAAAAAACATATATACTGGCTAAAAATGATATAATTGTTACTGCAGAAGATAATAAAATTAAAGTTGACTCTCGAATAATTAGCTCATTAAATTCGACTTATATGAAAGTATCTTTTCTTAGAATTATACAATCAAATCAATTGAAAACATGTTTCGGAAACTCAGGTTAATATATTCTATATAGTCTAAACGTAATATGTTAAAGAGGCGAATGCTGTTTTCTTGTGTTCTTCTGGCACTCAAAGTAATAAAAAATAAGGAATTTTTGAAAATGCAATATTGAGTGTTCCATGATTAACGTCTCTATACACTAAATAAATGAAAAAAAATTATTTTATGTAGAGGAATGTTAAAAACAATTGAACACATAAGCTAGATTGTTTAACAGTTGTTTCCATTGATAATTCGAATATACCCCAATAGATCCCGCGGCGCAATAATACAATAACATGTATTTCAAAGACTACAATTATTATTATATCTATATCCAGGAAGTTCTAAAAGTAATATAACTACTTAATATGGTAATAATCTTAAGAAGTTCATGCTTAATAAAAATGTGTTAGAAGATATAAACCCAATTTCTTAAATCTAAAGCTTCGTCGGCAATTCTAAAAGAAAACAGACAGCAAAAATGTTAAGTAAGTCACAGAGACTAATATTTACTTAATCCACTTCTGCTGCCAATTGGGGCGATAGAGAAAATGGCATAAAACCCTTGCCTCTCACAAAGAGATTTACAGGCCGAAGGGAGACCCTTCCGAAGGTCAGAGGTAGAATATTCGCTATCGTTTTGAAATTTGTTTGGAGACGAGGGTTGTGCGACAGATAAAATCAACGGTATTACTAAAATTGCGATCGGACATTTCTTTTCGATTGCGACAACCTTACAATTCAATCAAGTGCACCTAATAAAATAGAAAGAAACATATTGGTCTCTAAATCTCGAATTATATTTTAAACTAGGTGCATGATGTATAAATCTATCATTTTAAACCAAACGCTTTAACACATAAAAATACCGAGCGAGTTTGGTTATATTTGAAATACTAAAAAATATTTTTAACAATTCTAAAAATACATAAGTAACTCACTAAAAATTAAAAAATAATCAAACTTAGATTTTTAACAAAAAAAAACATTTTAAAATAATATATGTACATAATAATCGTTATAATGTCTAAATAAAAATAATCAAAAACCACAGTTATGGACTAACCCATGACTTTTTACACTTCAGACTATTATAGTAGATCCAGTTTTCATTGCCAGTCATAATAAATCTTGCAATGAAATTGCAGTGTTTAAACACTTTTAAACAAACTCTTATTCTTACTGCTATAGCGACCTTGAGGCATGTCGAATTTTACATAGTGAAATAACGGTCTACAAAGTATGTAGAAAAATCCCAGATATTGAACACGGGCGGCAGCGCCAACTAGAACCCGATAACGAATAGCTGGCAACTCCCAGACGTTTATCTGCGATGTTATTGAAGGGTATTTCCATCGATTCAGTACTCGACCATCGTTTGGTTTAGACGTGCCACCATCGACTGCCCAAGCCTCGTGTCCAGGTAACATCGCTGCCATCCGTTTTATCTATTTTGTATTTTCCACATTTTTATATTACTTCAATAAATCATGGTCACATAATGTAAACACCACTGTTTCATTTCGTTTTACCTCCAGCGAGCCATATCAGTTAACCCTAAACTGCATATAAACATCTGACAACAGGTTTATTCATTAACTACTAAGTTGTCTGAAGACGATTCGAGAGTTTGAACAGGGTTTTAGTCCAATAAATATATACACCCAGACTATTTTTTGTTAATGACATAAAAATTGTTACTGCTAACCGAAATCGATAGTTAGAGACAGATGGAGCAGTAACCCGATGCATAAAAGTTTTTGATAGGCTAGCACATTTTTTTAAATAAAATTACAAAGGTAATGAATATTGAAAATGCAATTTAAATTTCACTAAATAATTCAATAACACTCAATGGCAAACTGTTATTTAAACACAAATATTTAAGTTATTTACACTAGTACTTCTCATTGTGACCAATAGATATCGCTAATCAAAGCATATACAAGCACCTTGGCAGTTCACAATACATGGCAGTTCACAACGCTGGCCATGAAATAATGACAGCTAGAAATCAATATACATGTACCGTTGTTTTTAATTTAATATACAACTTGTTTTCGGCCACCGTACAGCCGGCTTTGATTTATGTTCCTCAGTACCCAATTAAATTAAAAGTTGCCATTAAAAAGTTACTACCAGTGGTTGGAAGATTACAGATTCGATTGGTTTATTTTCGGTGGCTCCAGCGGGACAGGTGCTACAAGTCGTAAAATAAAACTATACGAAACTTCTTTTACAGCTAATTGTCTCGTCTTGAAAACTGAATTCGAACTCGATATTGCGTATACGTACTGACGTAAAAATATATTTTATCTAAATTACATAAAAATATTTTGTAAAGTATTTACGTTTAGCTTATTTAAATATCTAGAGTCCTATCGATTAAGATTGGCCTGTTTTATAGTCTACATTAATGAAGCCCCCTAATTAAGGTATAAAACAATCTTGGTACAGGTAACTGCTTTTAATTCGTTGGTGGATGAAGTGCTGCTTTTTCATTTTAATTAAATGCGGACGACATACGATGACGGGCGATTATGAAAATGCGATCGCTTCATTCAGGTAGAGAGAGATGTTAATTATCATATTAACGACGTTCTACATCTAATTTCTATACTAACATTGTGAATGGAGACGTTTGAATATTAATATATGCAGCGTATACGAGTATTTACTCCAGGAAACATGAACTAAATATGAAGTAGAATAATATTATAGTTCCGATATTTATTCCTTATAATTAAATGTTAAAAATCAACACATATAATTTACAAGAACTGAAAAAGGATGGCATTTTTTAGTTTTTCATAACGGTAATTTAGCATATCTGTTCTCAATATAGTACCTAAGTTAAGTAGAAATAGGTCTCCGCTATTAATTATGAAAACTTTTATATTTTCTTAAAAACTACTTTTTAACTTTTTTGTACTTTTCATTTCTTATTACAATTTCGTAGTAGTTCAGTCAATCGCTAGCTATCACATTTTTCATTTTTTTAATTTAGTATATACGAATGAAATTTCTGGTATCTTATATATGACAGATTACTCAGAAAGATCATGCACTTTTGCTCGAAATAAGTATACACTCGCAAAGAGGAATGTCAAAAAATATCCTGTATAAGATGTATTGTCCATTTAAATATTTTTCTTATAGTAAAATCACTTGATTACATTGCTGCAAAGAAAAAATATTTGGTTCTTTCAAAGCTCAAGTTAAACACATTAATTATATTCTACAACGATCTCGCATGATGTGTTCCTTTAGTTTAAGTTACCAATTGTAATTCTTCTTCTTTAGCCTTCCTATTTCTTCCTAAATTTGTTTCGATGTTGAACTCATGATTTGTATACTACTACTACAACTTATCTCACCTCATCGCTAAAAAGGTTCAGTTTTAAAAAAAGGAAAATAATAAAAGAAAATAATATATACTCATACAAAATCGATAATATTTCAAGGTTAGATGAAAGTGCAATTGTTACATATTACGAGTATTGTGGATAAGTAATATATATATATATATATATATATATATTTACATTATACAGTTTGAATTGTAACATCACGTTACACAAAAAGCAAAACACATTAGAACCAAAATAAAACAACTGTTCAGGTTAGTCGTAAGATATTCTCAACTTGATCTAAAATCAAAGAGGTTGATCTATAATACAATTATAAAGCCAATTTGGACCTATGTGGTCAAATATGGGGTTGCATTAAAAATTCAAATCAACTAGTCATACAACGCTGTCAAAACAAGGTTCTTTGATAGATTATCAATGCCTATCGCTACGTACCCAACGAAGAACTGCACCATGACCTGGAAATCGAATGGATTTGCGAAGTTATCCAAGAACCATTGAAACACGAAACAAGGTTACTAAATCATACTAACGTGGAAGCAGTAAAACTGCTCGACAGTGTAAAAGATGTCAGGAGATTGAAACGAGCAAAACCATGCGAACTTATATAAAGTGTAAACTTTTAGTGTAAACTATAAGTATAAGTTATTTTAATTTTATAATTGAGGAATACATATTGATGTATTTTCTCGCACTCGTCTTGCTTGTGAATTAATCCAAGTATATAGGAAAAGTAGTAATAAATTAATTGTAAATTAATATTGTACTAAGCGTATCTAATAAAAATGTTTCATACTTATCACTTCTGAATGACCAAAACATATCGGAGACAAGGAATATAAAGACTTATTGACTAACATCCAGATTAAACTCTCAAAAAACATTCAGACAGGCAATCACTTAATAAGTCAATTGTTCCAAGACATGTATATGTGATGGGAAAGATCCAAAAGGGGTGAAAATGGTGATCAAACGGAATGACTGCTGCCATGCCATTTGCCATTTTGAATCATTTTAATATCGTGGTTTTATTGCTTTACCAAGAAAAAAAAAGAGTTTTCTGTGACGTATTGTCATTGGACTTAAAAAGTTGAATCTACACAACAATCACAAACGCAAAAAGTCAGTTCTGGAGAGCCATCCATAAACATTTATATTTTTATAAAATAATTAATTTATTTCTTGGTTCTTTACAAGCAATTATTGGCTCAAGCGCATATGATTATTTCCCATAGACAATATTTCGAATAACAATAGATGCACTCAGAAACTTTATTCAAATCAAACTCAATATATGTAAAAATATTTATAAAAGGCAACTATCGTATTAGCATTAAATAGAAATAAGAAAAAAATTAGCTGGAATATAAAATAATGACACAAATAAAGAAAACGATTTGCTGAAAAACTAGATAGTTCAATAAATTCGGAACTTAACAGATTTGTAGTTCTTAAAATATCTTTAATTTATATATGTTACAAATACCTTCCACTTCTTATTCCAACAATTCTTCAACAAATTTAATAAAAAAATCTAAGTCATGTAAAAGCAACTATAAACAGTGTCTATTTTAATGAACATCTAAAGAGATCAAAAGGTTACAATGATAATTTGAGTATATTTGTTTTACCGGTTTGGAAATAATCTACGAACAAAATTGTTTTACATTACAAAAATGGACGCTAACACCTTATCCGTTAATTTCCCAACATGAACACGATTCTTACTGTTTATTCAAACAGTTGGTTATTAACTTCCAAATTAAATGTAATTATGAAAATTGCTGATATTTTTTGCTTGTTATGAAAGACAGTATACTAAAATGGCATCAAATTTTTAGTTCTACAACTGATGAATGTATGTTATTCCGCAAATGTATTGGGCATATAACTATTAAACTAAAAGCTTTTTATAAAATATTAAACAATAATAATATAAAAAAAAGGCAGAAACATAACAGCTAACAATTAAAAAAAACAGCTTTCTAACTAAAAAACGAGCTGAAAATCGATCTACATATAATAAAGATAATAGCATAACCGACCACTTTTTCTTAAGAAATCTCATGCAAGTGTAGCCGACTAATAATACCGTCGCAAGAGAAGCCAGTAAGAGAGAGAAAAAATCGACAGCTTTAACATAATAATTAAGATTTCAGATAATTTCGGATTTAAGAAGCGGTTGACGTTTTAATCTGATTAGGCTGTGACAGGAGCATCGTTCAAATTAAAAAAAATTGCGTAATGAATTGACGAATGGACTTTGTTAAAATTCCTCAACGATTCCTTATCGAATTCGTTGAAGAGTGTTACGCATCCAGAACGAAACTTCTCTACCAGTGAAGGAATATATCGATTAAAGATCTAGGTGTTGTGGGCTGAGACAGACCGCTGAATGTCATATTAATGAATTCAAAGAAAATTATAATTGACGGGATATGTGTACAGAAAATGATACTACTAAAATTTTAATTAACAATATTTAAATGAAATTATATAATACAGAATTATAATTTATAATTTGACAAATATTTTGAATACAAATTCTTAAAAGCTTAACTCTTTAAGAATATGCCCCAAAACTTAAACAATTTTCGGAAATGTAGCTGTTTTAATGACGAGACATCTAAAGCTAAACTTCAAACATGTTCTTCTTGAAACCACATTTTTCGACACGATTAAGAAATTCTACTGAACTTGATTACTTCAAGAATATTTTTTTATTTAAAAAAAATCGGAAATCGTCTTTCTCGTCTTTTCAAACATCCATAATTTGACTACGATTGATTTTACAACTTTTTCGAAATTCTAGATCAGAACCCCCTTAATCATAATTAAAAAATTATTTAATGCCTGTATTTCGATTTCGAATACTCGATATAGGATATTGATTTTTGAAATGTGTCAGCAATTTTAAGTAAAAAATGCAGGCATTGCAATTTTATAGAAACAAGACATTACTGACTATTATTAAATAATTTTGATAATTTAAAAAAAATACTGTTTAATTTTTAATACTGAAAACTTCTGTATTACTATTAATTATTATAGTATTGTTGGAACTATAACAGTACATCATTATAAATAGTGTAAAAGCACAGAAACCATGGGTTTTCTTCGCCAGAGGATTAACATGAATTCAAAATAGCAAAATTATTTCCTCTGTCTTTCAAAAGAGAACCATCCTTTCAATAAATTCGATTTCCGTAGACATATTTTTCATAATATAAATGTTAAGGAATGTTAACAAGGTTACGTAGGATAGCAGACTATAAACTTAACGGATTACGGTCTAATTTCGTTGGCTAGTTGATATAATTATTCAAATGACCATTGTTAGATACAACTTTTCCCCATCATTCATACTTTATACATACATATTGAAAAAATGTCTCGTTTTTATGAATCATACGGATATTCCGCATATGATTCCCGTAAAAATCGATGTCAATTAGCTGATTTTTTCTGAAAAACAAAAAAAACTCTTCCTACAAATTGTGATTTGTTGTTACAAAGCCTGATATGGTTAAAACAAAGCAACTTTTTTACAGTTTACCGAAATGATACTCATTCAACTATTACGAGGAAGTGATGAAGCACTAATATATTATAGACACGAAATTATAGGAAAAAAAAAGATTTTATATTATCCGTTTTGTCGAACTTAGGACTATCGAAACCTAATAGAGATGAAATAATAACTAATGAAAATTATAATTGACAAAACAATATACACAGAACTGAATAATAATTTTTAATCGAAGTTGTTATAATGTTCTGCCACGAAAAGAACCAAACTTGCATGTACATTTTAACTCATTTTCATATGTTATATGTAATTTTGTAATATTTTAGAATCTTCATTTTGCCAAACTTGATTACTGGCGATATAACGATGAATGTCCTTTGCCAAATTTTACCTTCTTTATTATGTAGAAACACAATTATAAACAACAACTAATATAAAATATAAACGTATGTCAAACCTATCGCAACAGAAGCAGAACTATTCCCTCATCTTCATAAAGATGAAATACCTTTCTGGATTGTTGCGAGGGCGCCCTTGCCTTATATTTTGAGCCTTAGTAGTACTAACGATTGTTAGATTTCATCTGGTATTTCTACCGTTAAACGTTGGTATAGCGAATTTAATTGTGGCCGCAGTTCGCTCAGGGACGAATCGTGAATGTCGTCCAAAATCAGTTGTCCCCTATAACACTGATGTTGTGTGCGAAATGATATCGTAAGATCGTCATGTGACTTACCGTGAAATTGAGTCATCCGTACGACGAACATCACTAAGAAATTGCATGAACATTCAGCTGAGAAAATGATTTGTTTAAATTGGATCCCACATCCTTTGACCTTAAAAACTCGTATCAATTGTTGCAAAGAATCAGCCAAGAAGAACAAGCGCGATGCATTAATGTTGATCTACATAGGTGACGAATATTAGATTTCTACGTATGAGCACCAAACAAAACAACAATTCAGTGTGTAGGTTTTCCAAGACGAGTCAAATTCAACAAGTGATTCGTGCAAATGCTCGTTTGTTTCTTTGACGGTGAATTCCAAATGCTACGTAAATATCATGGCTAACGTTTTTCGAGGCCTGAAGAAACTATTGATACATTCAAAAACCATATTTGGAGGTACCTCAATCAGAGTAAAAAACGTGTTACGAAGATTGGTTCAATTTTATGCAAAAGTATATTAATAAACACGGAGAATACCTAAAAAGCAGAAAAAACGGAGAAAACAATAAAGTATTTTCGTTAATAAATTACTGCCATTTTACACGCACTGAAAACTATATTATTACTTACTAGTTTATAATATTAGTTTTATTATCACTAAAACCTATATGGACCCACGAAATTCACTTATGGGAGTACTAATATTCATTATACGAGAACTAATATCAATATAATACAATTTCAGAACAAAGTCCTGATAACTATTGTGGATGCACCCAGATACTATTATTAGAAACAATTATTTATATTGAGACCTTCAAATCCCAACTGTTATAGAGGAAATTAAAAAAATCAAAACAAGGCTTATGTAAGGACTCGAGCAAACACCGAAATGCAGCAACTTTTACACAATAATGAACTAGGATACAGGTTCAAGAGAACCAAACCCTGTGATCTTGAGTAGTTGCGTAGTGAATTGCACTAATGCTATAAATACTGAAAAGTGCTACTAACTTTTATTTTATTAGGCACTAAATAAATATGACAATGGGTCTTCGTAGATAAATACCTACTTTTATGTCACTATATATCAATAAATAAAAAAATGTATTAGTAATCTTTTAAAATTAACGATCCACATAAAACGTAAACAACCACTTACTTTACGTGAATATATCACCAAATCTTAACGAATAAACACAATTTGGTGCGTCATTTATTTTTACGGTGTAGACTATATGACAAAAGATGTGACACGATGGAAAAACGGCACCTGCGTTTTTCACCCTAAACCGACGAAAAAAAAAACAATAAAATATAGGTGCTTTCCGTCACAGCCGAAAGTAATATTACTTTTCTCTGCACGCCGAAAATGTCTTCCCGTAAGACGTATAATTTAACCCGGTCGTGAATTTTTCAACCGCAACTTTACGGCCAATAAAAGCGGCCGTTCACGAATAACTACCGAGCTCTAATACATCCCCCTCTCCCGCTCCACGGTCCTTGTTTAAATCCTTAGCTGGTCGTTACCCAATTTTTACACCTGTATAAATACATTTATCATTAAGCATAAGTTAAACATACAGTCTATTCCAAGTTGATGTGAACATACGTCATCAATATGTTTGATAAGTATTGCCTGCCGCAATTTGTAAATTTGTTTTAGAATCAGACAATATTTTTCTTCCCATTTTATTCTAGTTAAAAAGATATATAATGCTAACACGTAAACGAGCCAGTCTGTCGGAGTCGTCCGATTGACAAACGTATGCGAAATTTTTCAAAATAATAATGAAAAGAACTTATAGACCAGTAAACGGTGTCTTAATGCTTTGCTTGTTTTGATAAATTTCAAATCGCTGCTTATTATTACTCTGATAGAAAATGCCGATGCCAGACAAAACAGACTGTATCTCTAATCAGTCACTTCGAATAGGAAGTAGGTAATGGAGGCCCCCTTGTCATAAAATTCGTTAGAGGGGTAAGCATATTTACAGTTAAATATAATTTGCTGCAGTTTTTATTGAAAAGATTTTTAGCGTGTTGCAGCTGCACTGAAAATTAGTATGGACACGGTCACTGAAATATATAAAAAAATAGAAAGCATAATCTTGGATACATCGAAAAGAAACTGTCCTCATACGAAGCGGGTAACGAATCAAGATCAGTTTGATCTTAACACTACCAAAGATCAACGAAATGTATAAAAACAGTGAGTAGTTTTTTCAGTATAAACATACTTTAATACAATTATTTCAGAGAGAACTGTTAGTCTGAGAAGTATCGAAGATGTCTAATTGAACTTCCAGGCATTGCTTTTAAAATAATACAATTTTAAAAATCATAAAATAAAATCAAAAGACTTATTACTTCAAATTGTGTATTTAGATGAGACATGAATATGGAATGGGACTAAATACCCAACGGTCACTCATGGCAAGATCATAATAATTAGTCTTAAGACAACTAAAATTAATGGAAATGTGTAAACGTCGAAATAACAATTGATTAGGTTTTATTAGTCATAACATCTATTAATAATTCATAACAGAAAAGGTTAAAAGCACCTTCAGTTTGGGTGATCTCGATCAGACACATTGAAGAAGAAATGACTTGATAGATTAGAATTGCGTTGTATGTCAAAGCCAAAATAAACAAAAATTTAGAGTAGATGAGGCAACATTGCGATGTTTTGATATCATAAATTGAGATGATGTAAGACCACTGCTACTTTGGATAGACTATATACAATTTTCTTTATACTATTTCTATTTTGGGTTATTTGGAAATTTAAATGTAAAGAAAATAGTTTTTTTATTATCTTAAACCCTAGATAAATTATCAGATTCTGATAATATTGAAATTTTACGTTGGAAAAATGACTCACTATTTGATGACATTTTATAATCATCATCATCAAACTGTAGCCGACGCTCCAAGAAAATCGCTACTTTAAAAAAAAATACATTGCTGTTAGTGCTGAAAGACTTATTAATCACCTAATCTCGCTACTATTGCCGATCTCTCCTGTATTACTGATTCCACGTACTCTTTCAACATACTCTCTAACTGAATACCGTTTTGATTTACAATATTAGGGGATCCGTCAGTTGTCAATAGTTTGGTCGTTAATTCTCAAATCACATGCTCTGTACCTGTATTGGCGAATATCAAATTATTCTACACTCCAATGTAGTAAATGCAACAAGATGCTTGAAGAAGTCTTTGATGTCTTGACAATTGATGGAGTTAGTGCTACCAGAGTTTCCGTGTTGCCTAGGAAGGTTGTCATATTTTAAATTCAGTTATTTTGTGTACCACTTCTACTTATAATGTATAACGACTGTTTTTCTTTCAATATCCATCTAAAATACATCAGCTACATTCAGTAAAGATCACACATATTCAGCTTGACTATCTGCACCAACATTCTCAAATTTTTGTTATACAATATGGAAAGTATTAGGCGCTTTCATGTATCATTTTTCTTTTTAAAAAGGAATTTATTGAAAGAAATTGGTACAATATATAGTAATCAAAATATTTTCCATCTTTCAAAATCATTTTCTGCAACTTTTCTCGCTATTGCTGGTCTTTATTGCAATATTAACTTAGCAGTTCGTAACATAGTACTATACCTTGCTGATCCAACCATATACACAGTAAGACTTTATGGCTATAAATATTGCGCTTCGATCGCTAACTCTCTCTGATTCTCCTGCACTAACCTATAACTTCTTGCACTTGAGATTTTCATAGCGAATTCGCCTTTCACCGTCCGCTACAACACACTTCAGAAAACCTTTCTATTTTGCCGAAAAGAAATGAAAGCACCATGTTGAAACTGTTCAGAAAACAGAAATAGCATTTTCAGTTAATTCGTATGGGAGTCCTTTTCTCTCATTTTGGATCTTTCCGACCGCAGGTAAACATTTGAAAACAGTTCATTCACCGAGTACTAAGTTGTCTGAAGATACTTTGACAGTTATCTAATTGTTTTCTATCAGTCGTTTTTTGTCATAAACAACACAATACTAACCAACTTTCATCACTTTAAATCAGCTAAAACAAAAACAACCTTTAAGACGTGATGGAACAGCATCACTATCAGTTTTTAAAAGTGTTTCATGGCATCATACTCTCGACGTCACTGTACATTAATGAATACCTCAATAACTTAAATAAAAATATACTATTTTATGTAGATAAATGTCAGAACCATCGAATTTAACAGTTAGCTGTTACAACAGTTGTTCAAAAACAAATACATGCAAGGACCTAGTGTTCACATCTTTATAGAATACTTTCACCAGATGTTTTCAACAACACTCGATAACTCTTAATATCAGTTATTAGATCATTAAATTCAACAAGAAAGTAAGAGTTCCCAAAGCTAATATCTGTAAAACGAAATCATATATATATATATATATATATATATATATATATATATATATATATATATATATATATATATATATATATATATATATATATATATATATATATATATATATATATGTACAAAAAAGAGATATGTTATTTTCATCATTAATATAATGCCATTGAGTTTATGGTTGGATATATTGTTTTGAGTTGAAGCAAAATAATTCATAAAATAAAAACACATTATAATATGTAGGAACAAAACTGCTTGTTAATTAAAATTGTTAAAATTAGTGAAAATAATTTAATGTTGATAATAAACGTTTCAATAAAAAATATTTTGAAGATACTTGGGTAGCAGTGAATTAAAACATATAAAAACACCTTAATAATTGCCATTCTGACAGCCGAGCCACAAGATTAATTGCGGCAACGCTGCAGTGGTCTAATTTTTATACTTTTTTGTTGCTTTCGCCTTTCCCCTTGACAAGTGACGATCAATCTCTGGCGCAGCCTACCGAGATAATCCGCAAGCTGCTGCGGGAATTTGAATCACGATGCCTTTTTGTTTCGCAAAATTGATGTTTCTGTTTTCTTAATTTGTTTCTTTCTTTTATGCGCGTCCACGGAACCGGTCGCGCGATTTTAATTACGAATATGTCCACTGTTAGATTGAATCGTTAACGTTGTCCGTATATTTGAAGAATTGTAATGGTTATGCTGTAACGTGGAAAATGTTTTAATGAGATCATGAACATAAAGCGCATACCAAAGGCCGGCATTCTAGATTTTTAAAGAGCGCAAATATTACTTCCCAACTATTTCTAGTCTCATTAAGTTGCATACATTTTTGCAACAACCTGTGTAGTTATTATTATAAGATAAATTAAAAATTATATTGCGAATTAAGTTTTAAATAATATATCCCAGATTTAAAAAAATATCATGTTGGATAAGCCATCATAGATGATGAGAAAGAATCTTAACATAATTTTGCAAAAAATGAACGATATTATGATTAGATGCTGCATAGAAATTTAGAAGGCACCCTCATGCTCCCTTGCGAATTTACAATGTTTCTGTGTTTTATATCTAAAGGATCAATACTTGCCCAAAAAACAAAAATGTTTCTTGCTTAAAATTTTGGTAAACCCCAAAAAGCTTCTTCTACCACATCCACTTATTAAGCTGATTTTAATTAAAAAATGTATAAAAGTTTTACTTAGAATTATCAAAAGCAAAATTAAATGATGTGCTTAAATCGAAGCAGCAATGAGTACAAAAAAAATGAGGCCTGCATTTAAAGAAGTTAAAACCTCCAACTATAAAATTATAATATCTAATACGATAGATAAGTTTAAAACTTATATGTATGTCAATTATACTAGGGACGATGAAATATCAGCCTGATGGGCGATTACTGTTGGTCACTTCATCGGATACCCAAGAAACTTTACACAGAGAAGACAAAGGAAATACAAAGAGCATCTAATATTCGGATTTTAATATATTAATATTACTGTCAGCAAAGTTTGCAACTTAATTAAAAATAAACATGATATTTTAATTTATATATATCATTTCTGCTATTTTATTAGATATATAATCGATGCAATTTCGGTACTAAGAAATACATAAGATTTAAGTAAATTGGTTGCAACTCGTGGCTATTGCCAAAGAGAGATAAAAGTAAGAAACAAGCAGTAGAAATAAAATACCTAATAAGAGTCAGGGGCAGGATTGTCAATGTCAATTTATTAAATTCCTGAATAATCCAAGTCAAATTTTCCAAATTGTGAAGAAAAATGTGCTGATTCCCCACAAATTCCACCCAAAATTATTTTAACAAATGAAACCAGTCTCAATCGTTTAAATAATACTTATTTTAAATATTTTCATAATACTGAATAAAGTATGAATTATAACATTATGCTTTTTTCATATTTTTCTTGCAAGCATTATGCTTGATTGGTTAAATTTAACGCTGAAGCCCTAGGTCTTAATTCCTTCCCTTGTTGCCATTAAAGACACTACAGTATCTGTATTTAGCCCACTGCGATTCTCTATTTTTAAATTTTTAAGGCCACTACATTTCCGCTCGACTGATGCATTCGAAGACGGCAGTATCAGCATCATAACTTTTATGTTTATGAGCAAGTATTTTCCCGTCTTTTTAAGGCGAAAAATAAAAGTATTCGTTTCTAAACCTTACACCTTATTTCTTAACGTTTATACATCCGTACATTCTGTAAAAAGATATAACCTCGCGGGAAAAGGAGGGCGTGTGTATGCTGCCCGCTCTTGGGCATCTAGTACTGACACGAGGAAGTACTGCAGCACACTTCTGATCAACGATACGGCGGTTCGGTAGATATGCCGCTCGCCATGACAAAGTACGATTCGGAAATCGTGACTGAAACACTTACCAGCAATAGGCCTTTCATATTTTTGCGACTGAACCTATCAGGGCGTATCTGGCAGGAGAACGGTGCAGTTTTAATAGATTCTCAGTGTCGGAGAATCAATAGCAATCAGATTAATTATTATAAGCCAATAAATTGTAAAACCAATTACAATTTACTATTAATTATCAGGCTTAATTAATCATGTTCTGTAACAGAATGTCATAACACAAATTGAAAAATAATTTAATACACTGATAAACAAACCGTATTAATTATTAATTATATTATTAAAAACTTTATGAAACACCCAATATACTAAAAAGAAGTTGTAGTTACATGTTAAAATGTCTCGATTGATTGCTCCCATTGATTATAAATTGTTTGAAAAAAAAAGAAAAAGAACATCTATTATAAAAAAAAATAACACACACTCTAGATTAAAATATAATAGACAAGAAATTGATAATTTCAAGAAACATGTAAAAAATGTAAAAAAATAATTTTACAGTATCAACAACAATATTATTTCTTACATAAGAATATCAAACCAATACCATTGGACTCTATAAAAATGGCTACTTAAATGTGTAATAATTCATTTTTATTTGATCAACTAATGGATAATTAGTTAGCAAGTTAACAAAATTTGGAAGAACTTGTCACTTCACAATGGTGGCATATTTTTTATTGGTATATTTTTGAATTCGGTCCATAAGTGAATTTATGGTACAATATCTTCAAAAAATGAACGATATTGGTGTAGCAGCGATCCAATTTCGTGCTTCTTCAGTATTTCACAATTGTTTACTACCCAAGCCATACTGTATGGATCTGCTGAACTAATGGTAATGAGAATCATCATATGTCCATCAATATTCCGCTTCGGTGTGGATGTAGATGACTCTAGTGGTCTAAACCATAACATTTTGCGCTTGGGATTGTGGTAGTAGATCAGCTACAATATATCACAGAAAACTATTCTTTTTTACTAGCGAAAATACAATATAAAAATGTTATATAATGTTATCATAGAGTCCCGCAACAAATTTTAAGTTTAGCAATAATAATACAATCTAAATTCCAAATTCTTATTGATAGACAAGAATATAATAGAATTTCTTCAACTCTCATTAGTTTGTTTTTAGTAATTTATGCTTAAGTTTCCTACGTTTCACTCATTGCTTTACTTAGCTGAGTGAACGCATATGTTTTAAGATACTTAACACTTTTCATCGCCAGTCCCAATGCAGAACGTTCTTCCTCTTTGCCTAAATAGCAATAAATCTCTTATATTGAAATGGTTCACAATGATATTTTCAATTCACGTGGTTAACATTTTTCATGCTTGTTAAATCATACCTATTGCATGTAAACGTTTCCACTTCATCATATGACCAAGCTAAAATTGATTAAAAAATATGACAGTAGAGTATTAGAATAAGTTTCTAAAAAGGTTTTATGGGATGTGGCACCGGATTTTTGAAAATCAAACAAAATGAATGTCGAAAATGCCATTTTTAGCGTTCCACGGTTAGCATCTGTATATACTGAATAACTCAATAAAGCCATCTAACTCACTCGTCAAAACCATCGAACATTATATTTAACGGTTAGATTAGGTTATTTAAAAGTTGTTTATATTGATACTTCGCACTTTCTCCAATAGATATCGTTGATTAAAATACATGCCGCCACCTAATAGTCTTATAAATTATTAATCCCGAATACATCTCAGTCATTACCAGACCATGTATCTTATCATCAATAATTGGAAGAAATTTAAACAGTCATAATGCAATATTGCCTGGTTTGCTTGGAGGAAAAAAATAAAAATGCAAGGGAAAAATTCTTCATTATTTTTTGAATATAATCTCACGTATTCTGAACGTATTTCGTCGTATAGTCAGAACCGTATTATACACATGCAACCTAATATTATTAGAATGTCTATTTAAAATAGATCAACATAATCCTATATTATTCGGTTTCTTTAATAAACAAAAGAATAAGGATTAAGAACGTCACTGGACCACGCCGAAGATAATTCCGAGATAGTAAAAGTCATTATACGCCATACGGAATAAAAAATAATCTTCGCGTGTTGGGGCGTGGTTCGGCGACCGCTACCGGGTCAATTGGGTCGCCGTTAAATACACTCTTGCATTTAATCGTGGAAGATTTATGACGGCGGGCGTTGCATGAGGAACTACCAAAAGCGGCCGAGCAGAAACACAAAGAAATAAAAGATTTAACGTCGGAACATGCGCATCGAAGTATGACCACGCGTTGGCAAACGATGAAGTTGAATGCTCATTTTTATTTTCTTCCGGAGGGGATAGACAGGATCATAATTAATATAGTACGAATTATTTAATAATATATAGTACATCGGTGACCTGAAGATCATGTAATTTATCACTGTTTCCTAGTATGAACAAATCAATTACAGATCAGTTAGAATAGTCATCATCAGCGTCATTATATGAAAAACAGTTTCATTCAAAAAATACATGTAAATTTGGAACTTGCCTCGTAGATCAAGTTAGTTAAAAACCACTTTATTTGGTAATATTATTTGAAACATAAGTTCTGTGCCAATAGGCTTACAGGCACCAGAGTACTGAAGTCGGCGATGAAATGATGCATTAGCAAGGAAAACGCTGAATGTATGTGTGACTGTGAGATATAGTGAGTATTTATATTATAAGAGTTTCATTTATATTAAAATGAGATTATATATCTGCGTTATATATCCAACCATTCCTACAAATGGCCACTCGCCATACTTATATTAAATTAAATGTTTTTGTTTCAAATCTTATGTGTTTCTTAGCTGGTGCAACCGGTAGAATTCTGATGAGATCATAATGCTGATTATTGATGAAGTTCGGTCATAAGTATCCCTATTTAAGGAATAAAATCACTAAAATTGGATTGAATATGCTCAAAGCCCCATAGTCATGACCTATTTGAGATATCAAACATTTATGCTTTACGTCTCCAATCCATCCAAACCACCAAAAACGAACTGAAGCTTCTGTGAATTGATCAAATCTACTGAAATTTGAATTGAATTACCGGATTGCTTATAAATAGATATGCGTTATAAAATATACTTTAGATTACCCTCTGTAGTTGCTGGTGACATAGCCTGCAAAACAACAGAACCGCCTGGATTAAGGAGAATAATTAAACAATATGGTTAAAAGTAAATTAAATGAAATATCAAAAACATTGTTTTATTTTTCGGTTATATAAAAATGTATTTACTTTTTGTTTCATAAACTCATTACTTTTATCCTTATACTCCTTACTATTTCTGCAAAACATTTCTCCACAACTCCCCATCATTACATTTGTGGATTAAATGTAGTGTGATATAATCTAAAAGAGCAAACTAACTAGTTTAGAGCCCAACAAGCGTCCTTTCTGGAAAGTGTTACTGTAAGCTTTAAATTGTGAAAACTGCACTTGTAGCGCGTAGAGCGATAACAGAGCATAAATCAAGAGATTTCAGCGCGCGATAAGAAATTAAAAGAGCCGTCGAAAGAACATTATTTGATTGCTTTGATTTTCAAACTCAGCAAGAACTTACCCACTGATTAGAGATTACTAAACAAGCAATTTCATCGATTGAAAGTCTTCGGAATGGTTCAAAAACAAATACAAAAAATTCTTAAAATTGCTGAAAACTAAGCAGTTTTTACAAAGAATGCTGGAGACGAAAAATGGTTTTATTATGACAAAGACATGATTCCTTCTGATCATTTATATCTGGCAATGGCACATGATTTGGCCGAACAGTAGTTTTATTCTTTTGAAGAAAAACATCGGTAGATTCCTGAACGCCTTCTACGAAGATGGATTTTGTCGACGCGGAATAAACCGCATCCAAATTGAACAAAAAAGCGGATGAACCAAACGCTTGTATTTTGTGCTGTATAAATTGAAGCCAGGTGTCATTGAAAAGCGCTTGGTCATGTGTAAAATACAAATCCGGCAAGATTTGTTGAGAAAAGTTTATCTATTATAATAAACCAAAGCGACAAGATCATAAGGACCACCTCATCGCTTAAAACTAATTTATAGGCCTAATAAGGACGACTTTCAATTTGCACTATTAATATTACTAAGCCAACTAAATGAAAATTATATTGTTTTTGGTATTATTGTGTATAATTAAACAAAAAATCAATATATAAGTATGACCAAGTCAATACCCATATTTCTCGTCTTTAGTCAAACTAAAATTTTATGAAAACTACTCCTTATCGGTAAAAAGTTTTCTTCGATTTCTAAAGAACGAAACGGGATCAGATTGAGTTTTCGTTCTTCGGGCCGTCGAAAAGCCGACAGTTTGGCATTTGTAAATAGAGTGCAGAAAAATCTCAATAGCGGAGCAACCGAGAAAGTTTGTTTCGAGAAAACGGCGCAAATCGTTACTGCAGTTATTACGGAAATTCCCTTGAAAAACTGCACTTTAAAAATACTTATAAGCTACTGCGAGTATGAATAAGAATGCCGAAAATAAAAACAATTTTACGTAGTTGTATTTTCAAAAGGAAACGCTCGAGGGGAACGAGAAAATGTTTAGAAGCCGTCGTTTATTTGAAAATTTTCCCGGCAAAGAAAGCAATTGGACGGCGAGCTAAACGACGGCTAATTAGTACGAGACAGGGAAAGTTTTTCGAATACTAAAACAACACTATAAAAGACTAATCACCAACAAGTCTGAGATGACAAAAGGGAAAACAGGAATGAAATTGTTGCTAATTGTTCCGACTTTGAGAAATAGGCGGAATTAGTTTCAGCATCATTCATTATCTGTCCAATTATACTTGGTTAAACTTGACGAAACTTATAGCTAAATGCAGAAATTCCTTAACATGAAAGACTTTTGCCTTTTCTCGTTTTACTGCAGGCAAGATGGCTTTTTATAATGCAAAATATAATAAAACTAATTTAGAAAATAAAATACCCACTGAAAATGTTAATGTATACTTTTATCAATATCTAACTTTTAATTTTATAATTGGCTGGCTGGATGGATAATTGGATACCATGATGAAACATTTATAGAAATTCATCTTCCCTAATAAATGAACATTAATTTGAAACTTAAAAAAATCGTAAAATTTGAAACAAAAAAAATCCAGAATATTCAAGATGCGAATAAATACAACCCTAAATTATTTAGATTCTTGAAGGTAGTGCAAAAGTATTGTTTTTATTAAGTGTACCAAGTAAGTATGGCAATTTAAAACAGACTGGATTAAATATATGATCATATTATACTTCATAAAGATATATTTAAACGTCTGTCTGCCAAACTTCTTAAAATATAACAAAGTAAATTTCCTATAGAATGCATTAATAACATATCCAGTAGTTAAAAAATGTCCTTTTTATGCCCACTCATTTTATTCATTAAGTATAGCACATAGGACTATTGGCTTCTCCGTCATCTACATTTTCAGCTATTAAATACTTATTATTTACATTTTAACCTAAATCAAGATGATGGAGACACTGAACTACAACTTCAGGAATTCCAAAAAGCAGTGTACTAGGTCAGTATTGTATCTCCCCTATAATGCTGATCTACTACGATAGCATGAAGAGAATTCCAAAAGCATCTTAGTAAAATAAAACATAGAAGAACATACGTAAAAGTGAATCTTAATAAATGCCAGGGCCCAACAAGCAGAGGATGCTGAATATATTGGCGTGTATCTAAACATCTAACTTGAAAGCAACAGATACTTGCTAAACGAAGGCAACTTGGACTTCAACTAAACCAAATATATGGGCTTGTCGGATTCCAATCGAAGTTATCCTTTAATAACAAGGTATTACTGTACAAATGAATAGCTAGGCCCATTTGGACCTAGAGAATCCAACTATTTGAGTACTTTTAGCAACTCTGACTATATGTCTTCTATATGTCATTTATATAATAATAAATAGAAAAAATACTTGTTGCCCACTCGGAAGATTTTTGAACCTATTAGAATCGAAATCTAAAGGTAATAAAAAGATATTCTTAAATAATTTTTCTACTAAACACGTGTGCCAAGTGTTTCAAATGTGTTATTCCATTTAGTGAAAAGTACCAATGTCATTTACTTAAAATGGAAACTGTTAAAAATTAAGCTGTTATTAACTATATAAATTTGAGGAATTAGTTAATTGGAAACAGCATACATATTTTCACAATTGTTCAATATTTAAAATAAAACAAAGGCATATTTTAGATTTTAGATTATTTTAGATTTTCTGAAAGATGGTTTTTATAAAATATTTTTTATTTACTTTGCCCATAATATTCAGTTAGCGCTTTAAATTTTATGGAATGAGTAAAAAAGGATTAATGTGCCCTTTAAGCCCGGAAATTAGTAGGACTTAAAACCAGAATGAGTGTCAGATACGTTTCGGACCTTTAGTAACCACTAATCACCAAAACTGTAAACTTTAATAGCGTTTCCATAAAGCTTTCTTTTAATTGATCTAGTTGTTTAGGAGATAGAACAACTACTGTTAGAGCTTGAGGCTGAGATTGATCCAATTTAGAAGGCTCTTAAGCTTCCCATAATTAAGTGCGCGAAGAACGGAATACTTCTAATCGGTATGTGCTTGAATACTAAAAAAATTGCAGTGTGTAGATTCACGACAACTGCCCTCAGCGAGTATACATGTATCATTTTTATAATCTTTTGAGATATCCTTCTAATAAAATACAGAGCATTTTAGTTTTAGCATTGAATAAAATGATTAATTCCATTCTAATCGAACACTTCTAGTAGTTATACGGTTAACAATTTCTTGCTTGCACATCCTCAACTATTTTTTAACCGACTTCAAAAAAGGACGAGGTTCCATGTTCGGCTGTATATATTTTTTAATGTATGTTCGCCAATTTCTCCGTCAATTATGGACCGATTTTCAAAATTATTTTTTTAATCCAAAGAATACACTTCCGAGGATCCTAATTTGGTTCCATTGGAGCCAAGTCAGGATCTGATGGTGAAATCCGGGGAAATCGATGGAAACCCTCAAATTTCAAGAGCATGTACAAAGTTTTCGCATATTTTTTTATCTAAAATAATTAGATATTTGTGTATAATATTAGTGCTGAACTGATGTGACGGAAAATCGTAAGTAATTCAGTGCAAAAGCCATTCAGTTTGATTTTTAAGCACTAACCATATCATATTATAAGTCGTAGAAGTATTAATCTCAATCATGGTCTCTTTTCTCCTATTGTTCCTCATGCGGGCTGCACCTTTACTTGGTCTACCTATTGTAATATTTAATAAAATAACTGCGTACTTTATTGAGTATATATCTAACACAAAAAGAGAGAAATTGAATATTTTTAAGAAAAAATTGAACCGACTTCAAAAAATAAATAAAGAACTCACTAAAAAGTAACAAATAATCAAACTCCAAAGTATTATATAAAGGTATTAAACTAAATTGTGTTTATATATTAGAATATAAAATACTTGTAGTAATAGGTCAAATAAGGTTTTTGATTGTTTTTATTTAGTTGCTACAATTATTATTATGTACATATTTTATTTTACAATGTTTTTTTTGTGTTAAAAATCTAAGTTTGGTTATTTGCTACTTTTTACAATTTTTTTGTTAAAAATATGTTTCTATTAAACATATGTTTTCATTCCCTTTACCTAGCTATTCACCCCACTGAACAACACCAGTGTAATTTACTTTAACCCTTTAAGTTGTGAAACATTCGATAACTGAAATGGTTTATGTTATTTTAAACTATCGGTGACAGATAACGTAAAATGGTTAATGCGTAGCAAACCATTATAACTCTATATTAAAATGTCTAGACTTATCAGCTGATCCATGAATCTTGTAAATATTTTATGCCGAATCTGTGGGGCATAAATAATGGACAACAAACTTACTACGCGTTGAATAATTCATAGATTTTCGGCAGAGACAGAATGGTATATTTTGTATAAAGCTTTAAATAAGGTTCTTACTGTATTTTGAAGATATAAATCAAACATTTTTGAAACTCAAAATGTTAGGCATGTGCAAAAGTTATATAAGGTTTTAAATATCCAATATAAAAGGTGGAAGGAAAGGGCGAAATTAACTACGGTATGCAGCGAAACTTCTAAACTATTATTATAGAACGCCAAAACAAAATTTCAGTTCATCAGTTTACTTCACACTTTTCCCAATACGAAGTTTGTAATGATAAATAAACAACTTATAGGTGGATATTTATAATATGACAATAAACTTGTGAAGTAATAATTTAGTCACCTGTTATATCACAAAAATTGCTCAAGTTTCTAGGCTTTATTAAGACTTTTTGCTTCGTTTTCTTCAATGAATGGATATGTCATTAATTCTTTAGTAAAGTTAAATATTGAGGCAGCATTGTTAAATGAAAAAGCGATTTCTGAGGGTGCGAAGCACAGTGAACGATAAGAATAGAGCCTATTTATACGACCGAATTTCTTATTTTATGTAGTGCATATGACACACCTGTGTATATTATTTTCAAATGAAAATAATTTTTTATTAGATGCTTGCTGATATTGTGATAATTTCTTCACTTTAGAAACGTATTTATTGAGGAAAATGGGTGTAATAATAAAAATATTATCGATCAACTTTTGCCCACATTTCTGGCAATATGGCAGCGATGCAACTATTGATCTATTTTCACCCTATTTCAGCACTTTGAAAACGTGTACCATCAAGTCATACTGCACCAATCAGAACATTATGTCTGGTGATTATTGGGTGCGGCAGCATCTTCCATTTGAGCTGCAACAATGTATCCTTTACAACTCCTGCAACTATGACCGAGAGTTGTCATGCCACAGGATGATTTCGCTTCTATTACTAGCTAGTCTTTCTTCCAACAATTCATCGTTAAATTCGTTCAATAAATATTAGTTGGCATGTACAATAACAGGTTCAGCAGCTCATAATGCACTACACCTTGCTGATCCAAACATATTCACAGCAAGGTTTTATGGCCACGAATATACCATTTCCGTCTCGATGTGAATGGCTTTCCTGGTCTAACAAAATTTTAAACTAACTTTTTGAGCTTGGTATTATTGTAGTAAATTCACCTACCATCTGCAATCGGAATCCGTCATCGAATTGTATTGCCTAAAAATCAATTAAACCGTATTGCTGAAACGATTAGAAATAGCATTTTAGTAAATTCGTACGGTAGCCATTTTCTTTCATTTTGGATCGTATATAGACATGACAGAAAGAGTTTATTCATCAACTTTTAATTGTCACAATGTTCTTTTTGAGAGCTTGAGATCGGGTTTTGCCCAATAAAACATGTAATTCACTGTCTTCGATTTTTTTTGGTCCATTTTAGTCCAGTTTTAAATCGTTGAAGCCAAAACCTATACTGGATTTGACGTTGCAGCATCACGATAAGTTTCTAAAATTGTTTACTAGCCAAAAACTGTTGTTATTGTTGTTAATATTGGAGCACATTTTCTTCCAATTATAGAAAAAAAATTTCTTCCGAAAATGGAATTGTAACCGATTCATGATGAGCGTCTGTATAGACTGAATAACTTTATAATACTAAATGGAAAACTATTATTTTGTGAATAGAAATATCAAAAACATTAAATAAAGCGTTTAGGTTATGTTGTTGTTCGATCGATATCCCTGATAAAAATACATACAAATACCTAATAACTTTTTATAAATATTATATTATGAGAAATAGTATTTAAACATCTGAATTGGTTGTTTACGCACTCTATGTTACACCTAACAATATAAAACAAAAGAAAACAAAGTCATGGTACAAAAATTCCGTTAACAAAACAAACACAATGCGATTTGCATTAAAATTTGTAACACGCAATAATACCATTTTTATTTTTTAATGATCTTCATACATCATATAAGTGCAAGTTAAATATCATCATTGAGATAATAAGCCGTATACGAAACCCTTCATCATAATCCCAGCAAAACCAAAATGTAATGTAAAACGGCAAGACCACAAATATTCGAAAATTTACAATATCGTGTGCCGACCGAACCGGTAATTTGGCAAACGAGCATCTCTGCTTCCTGCCCACCGCCCAATGGCCAAAGAACTTTTAACCGCTGGTCATTGGAAGGCAATATCTCGACGCAACCGCTGATTTATCTGATAATCATTACATACGGTACTACAGATACGGTAACTAATATGTTATAAAATCCAAAAAAGGTTTCAATATTTCGAAAAAATTTAAGTTATTTGTTAAAGTTATTTAATTAAAATTAATTATTTACAAATTATATATCTAACAAAATATGAATATTAAGTGCACACCCTTATATTTAACAAAAAAAAAAACGTCCGCAAAATGAAACCTACGAAAATCTAAAAAATGATTTAGTCGAAGGCCCCTACCGAGGTTAAAGTTAATTCGAATCTCATGCAACGCCGGCGTAATTTTTGGGCATGCTCCATTTTTTAAAAATTTCCCTATTTATATCATTTCGATACCCGGTGCCATGCGTTGTTTTTTTTAATAAAGATAGCGATTAGAAAGTACTTTTTAATTAATTTTAGATTTATATTATTTTTCATAATTCGGTTCCAACCATCGTAGGGTGAAGACGTATTTTCAATACGTTCCAAGCTCTAGAAAGATACCTTTCTTTAAGAAAAACCAGTATTTTATTACGGTAATTTAATTGAGTGTAAAAAACGCGTCACAGATGCGGCTATCCGTCTCTCAGTGGACCTAAAGTGTAGTGAATACGTGTTTACGTGACCAGACAAAAAGACTGCATTTTCATTAGTGTTTTAAAATTGCTTTCCCTTATTTTACAACAGTCCTTTTGAAACTCATTTATAGTATTTCTGGTCAAAAATTAGTGGAAAAAATAATACTTGAGTGAAAAATGAAGTGCGTGAAATAAACAATGTATTTATTTTATTTTTTTTATCTTTGGAAGTAAATAAAATAAAATATTAACAATCTAAAAATGGCAAACCATAGCGATTCAATCAAATCACCTGCACACTATGTTATAAGATTAGAACAATCAGCTATAACGCAAACCCCATAAACAGAATGGACAAATTAACAAAAAACGATTGAAAAGCCCAGAAGAAGAAATCGAGTGGAAACAAACAAGGATCAGTGACTATTGGTTACAGAAACCAATAGAGACAAAAAATAACTTTAGCAATCTGTCGGAAGAAATTGAAGAGAATATACAACCAATCCTTGAAAAAGTTGTTCCCAAACCACCACCAATAACAGTCTACAAGGTAGAAGTAATAAAACACATATATGACCTATTGAAAACCATCACTACGATCTACACAATTAAAACAGTGAGCTATGAAACAATACAAATCCAATTGTTCGAAGAGGAGCACTTTAAAGTTTTAGTAAAAGAATTAGATGAAAGAAACAACCAATACCATACATTCAGGCCAAAATCCGAGAGAACATTTAAATTCGTGTTAAAAGGATTACATCACGGGACGGACTTTAACACCATCAAGGTAGCCCTAGCTGAAAAAGGCCACGTAAATCGGTCGTAAATATTCACAATATACGACATCGCACGACAAAAAAACCTCTGCCTATGTTCTATACTGATTTAAAACCTAATGGAAATAATAAGGCGGTGTATGAAATCACCAAATTAGAAAACAATATCATTAAATGCGAACCACCACATACAAAAGAATTATACCAGAATGCACGAGGTGTCAAGCGCACGGGCACACAAAAACTTACTGCCGCAAATCAAACAGGAGAACACAAAACAGGAGATTGTACTCGCAAAGTTCGCGATGATAAAGTGAAATGTGCTAACTGTAACGGAAATCATCCAGCGAACTACAAGGGCTGCGCAGTTCACAAAGAACTGCAGCAGAAACTATATCCTGCCTTAAGAGAAAAAAGGCATCAACCGCAACAAAAACAATCCACACTTACAAGTCTACCGACCAGACCAAGTCAACCAGACATAACTTATGCCCAAATGGTTGAAAATGGTTCAGCACAAAATCGAGAAATCACATCACAACCTACTGAAAGTAGCAGCAACATTTCTAGATTAGAAAATCTGATGGCCAAATGAGTACGATGCTTGGCACAACCGTCATCAGCAAACTTGCTTAATCCCTGAAACCACTAGCTACAAAATCGCCATCTGGAATGCCAATGGGCTCAAACAACACGCTAAGGAACTAAAAATGTTCGTAACTGAACAAAATATTATCGTTATGATGATTTCTGAAACATATTTTACGGACAAACATTATTTTAAAATTCCCAAATATAAACTTTATCATACAAATCACCCTGATGATAAAGCATATGGAGGTACAGCCATAATAATTCGAGATGATATAAAGCACTGCAAAAAAGAAAAACTCCGCAAAGACTACCTACCAAGCTACCAGTATAACCATAGAGGAAGTCCATGGACCATTAACAATGTCTGCGATTTATTGCCCACCCAAACATAACAAGGCAGAACACTTTCAAGAACTCTTCAGTACGCTAGGTAATAGATTTATAGCCGGAGGAGATTAAAATGCAAAACATTTAATGGGGTTCAAGAATGATAACTTTAAAAGGCAAGGAACTGCTAAAAGCAATAAAGACAGATAATTTACAACATATCTCTACTGGTGAACCAACATATTGGCCTTCAGACAGAAATAAAAAGACAGATATTATAGATTTCTATATTACAAACAATATTGATACAAAAAAGTGTCATGCAGAATCATGTTTCGACCTGTCTTCTAATCATTCATCAATAATAGTAACAATTTCTTCAAAAATTACCATCAAAGATAAACCCCATTTTCTGTGCAATAATAGAACTAACTGGTCCTCATTTAGAGAAAACTTAGACCGAAACATCTCTAAACTGACCGTTAAAAACTGAAATGGATATAGAAATAGCAGCAATAAGTCTTACAAAAAGTATACAGGAGGCAGCATATTCCGCGACTCCTAACAGTGAAACATTTCCAAGAAAAAATATACATATATCATCTACAATACAGAAAAAAGAAAATTAAGATGGGATTGGCAAAAGTAAAGGACTTAAGAGAATGAAAGAAAATTTAATAGGGCAATAAAAGAGCTGAAAGAACTAATCCAAATTGAACAAAATTCAGGCATTCAAGAATACCTAGAAAACTTGACACCAACTGAGGCTACAGATTTTTCGTTGTGGAAAGCAACAAAAAAGCTTAGGAGATCCCACCAGCATAACCCACCTATTAAAACAAACGAAAATAATTGGGCCAGAAGCAATAAAGCGAAGGCAGACATTTTCTCAAAACACTTAAAAAACGTTTTTAAACCATTCCAGTCTCAGCTACATAAAGATGATGAAAATAAAATTACTAGCTTTCTAGATTCGCCATTTCAAATGGACTTGCCGCATGAGAAATTAACGGTCAAAAAAGTTAAACAAACAATAATGAGTAATCTCTCTAATAATTGTAAAAGCTCCTGGTTATGACTTAATTACCGGTGAAATTTTAAAAGAACAATCAGAAAAGGGTATAAAACATTTATATTTAATGCTATGCTACGAATTAATTATTTTCCTAGTATCTGGAAAGTAGCTAAAATATTAATGATTCTTAAACCAGGAAAAATACCAGAGGATGTGATCTCCTACCGACCTATAAGCTTATTACCGATAATCTCGAAAGTTTTCGAGAAATTATACATAAAAAAGCTAAACTATATAATAGAAAAAAGAAAAATTATTCCAGAACATCAGTTTGGCTTTCACAATAAGTATGGGACTATAGAACAAGTGCATAGACAAAATAAACACCGACCTAAATGCCAAAAAATATTGTTCGGCTGGTTTTCTAGATATATCTCAGACATCAGTATGACACAAAGTATGGCATACGGGCTTGTAGGTTAAACTAAAGAAACTTCTCCCTCATCTGGACTATCAGTTACAAAAATCGTATCTCACTGATAGAAATTTTATTGTAAATTAAGGCGATGAACATACCGAATTAAATCCCATATTTTCAGGAGTTACGCAAGGTAGTGTACTGGATCCAGTACTGTATCTTCTGTATACGGCCGATCTGTCCACCACAAAAATAACTACTGTGGCAACAAACGCAGACGACACAGCAATCTTAACATCCCATGAAGATCCAATCACAGCATCAATAAACCTACAAACCCACCTGGAACAAATACAATTATGGTTGAAGACATGGCGCATTAAAGCCAATGAAAAAAAATCCACACATGTAACGTTTACCCTGCCTAGAAAAACATGTCCACCAGTGAATATCAATCATCGTCAACTCCCCCAAGCAGAGCATGTTAAATATCTTGGTATGCAATTAGATCGACACCTAACCTGGAAGAAGCATATACTCTCTAAACGGAAACAACTTGCACTTAAATATTATCAAATATATTGGCTCATCGGGCGCAAATCCAAGTTATCATTAGATAACAAGTTATTGCTGTATGAGTTTATACTCAAGCCCATTTGGCCATATTGAATCCAACTATGGGGTACTCTAGAAAATCTAACATATCCATCATTCAATGGTTCCAAAATAAAGTGCATGCCATTGTTGATGCTCCGTACTATACTTATAATAAAGTGATACAACGCGATATTCCTCTAGAACCTATAACGAGTGTAATTCAACGTGTTTGTGTGAAGTACTTCGAAAGAGTGTCAGTGCATCCCAATGTACTCGCTAATCGGCTAAATACGCGACGTGATAGTGAAGTGCGTAGACTAAAACGTTTAACACCACCTGATCTGATTACTGGACATGTGTAGACTTTAGAATAAGACTAATTAATTAAGATAATATTTTATACAGAAGATTGCTTAATGAAGTGATTTTCTACATGCCATGAATATATAATATAGACATAAGAAATACTTATTGCCAATAGGGCAGATTATGGAATTACGAAGAGTAATAAAAAAATATTATTTTCAATTAGTTCACTGTCATAATATAATTTATGGTATAGCTGTATAAAACTACATAATTTTCTTATGGAAAGCTTATGGAAAGGATAAGAAATCAGTACCGAAATAATATAGAAATACATCTATTGAACAGGCGTTAGTTCAGTTGAAATCAATTAACCCTAACATAATATTAATATTTCAACATGACAGAACATCATACTTGAATAACAAAAATAATGGAAATATCAAAAAATTATTATAAAATTGAAAAGCCGTCTTATTTTATGAATAAAAAACCGACGAAAAACTAATGTATTAAATGAACAATTGAAATCTAACAATATTGAACAATTTTCAGGATTAAACATACATTCATCCTTTTTACTTATAATTTTTTTTAGTGGGTATGCCTTCTAGGCGTCCAACCTTTTCGCTATTAAAGCTAATTCCTAATTTATTATTTATTCAACAAGTCACAACTGTCCAAAAGGTAGTGCGAACAATTCTGTTCTAAAGACCTTTACCAGAATGATAATATAAGATATGCGTTATAAAAAAATTAAATATACATATTAATTTAAATATTATAATTACTATAATTAATTAAATTTGTATTTAATAACTATAAATAAACATTAAATAAAAATAACCTTAAATACTATAATTTGCAACTGATGGAAATGATAAGAAATCAGTATTCAGTATTGGTATTGTCTACATATAAATATATCAAATTCTGCTGATCAGGCTCTAGTTGGAATCAAATCACTTCTCAATTAATAGACATTAATTAAGACTTATTAATATAAAAAAATAAAATCTGAAAAATATTCTTACTTTCCGAATAAGAAGTAGAGGGAAAAGTAATATTTATTGACAATAAACAATTAGATTTGCTTAATATTCAATAATTATCAAGAATTACTAACATTTAATCCATTTATTAATCATACGTATATCAACTTCGACAATATTGAATCCATATATTATACAAGATAGATACAGGTAGTCTTTTAGTAGGTAGGCCTATATGAGGCAGTGTGCACGAGAATCATATTTAATCTATCAGTTAATTCATACAATTTGGAATACTATCTTAATCTATCTTAATTATACCAGTTGTTAATATTTTCAAAAATCTACAAAGTTTAGTGTGTATTAGGGTATTCAAATATGACCACTTTTCATTATTACCTTTACTAATATATTGAAAAACTTGATTCAAACATATTCAAACAAACATTCATTGTATTTTCATACTATTTAACATAAATATCCTTTTTCTCAATAGCAATTTTCTGATCATCAATTATTAATGTTCTTCAAACAAAATTTTAACATTTTACTAATAATTTACACCTTACTAATGCATTTCTATATTGTTTGATGCAAATTGTCTTCATTAAATATTATATAATTCTATTATCTCAACAAACTAACTGAAAAATGTTGTAGGCGTCCAGTTAATCTTAAAATATTATCTAACCAAAAGTACCCCTTGTAAAAAACATCGCGTGGTACCAGGCATGAGTAAATAGTAAATATCCCTGCGAGTGCGGTGAATCTTGAAGTATGATAGATCATCTAGCCGAATAGCACTTAAGATCTTAGCACATGGGCTGAAAAGTCCCAGGCCTAACACATAGATGGCGCTAGTTTTATTGCATTCACTGCTTTTTCATGATATACTACTCATAAGTTTGTGAGTTATTGTACTAAGAATGACATTACTTTTGTTATTTTTAAAATAATGGACAAAAACAAGTTCGTGTTTTAATTTTTCACTGCTATTCGATGAGAAAAGATATCGTGCAAGTGAGGCAATGGCTTGAAAAGTGTTATAAAGATTCTGCCCCCTCAGAACAGAAAAAACAATAAAACGTTGGCTTTCTGACTTCATACGTAGTATAAATGTGGTAGTGGAATAAATATTAGTAGTATAAATATTAGAGCGGCGCTGGAATGACTGTATGGCTTATGATGGGGATAACGTTGATGAATAAAGTCAATTTTGAACAAAAAAAGTTTTCTTTGTCTATGTGTACTAAGGAAGCTAAAATTATTTTCGATTTCTTAGGAATACGCTAAAAACAAGTTAATTCGTACACCTTATATATTATACTATTAACGTGACTATTGTCCAACGTGAAGTTGAAATGTTGCTATAAATATTGCAGAAAATTGTGGTTAGTAGTATACAAAATATAAAAGAATAAAAATAATCGTCGATTTTATAAATTAGGTCACTCAAAATGTACTGTAATAAAATAAATATTGTATACATAATATACATTTCTGTTCAAAATTAAATATCTTGGTAGTAACCAAATAGAACTATATTTCTTATTTAATTTGTACAACCAATAAAACAAAGGTAATAACACTTGTAAATCAATACACACACCTTCAACAAGTCGTTTTACAATAACAATTTCTTCCAAGAATGGCCTTCCGTTATCGATAAAAATATCTACGTGTACAAGAATTAAAATACTAAACTAACACAAACCGATTTGATCGTCGCCAGTACTAAAGACAATGAGCATCAGGGTTATTTATCGTACAAAAATAAATCAGTTTGGATTTTACGATTTTAAATTATTATACTTAAATACTTGTTCTAATTGGTCAGCATGTGTACTGAAACCGTACCTAGAATGCTAGAAAATATTTCATTTGCGGCAACCTCGTTTCATTGCAAGCTAGTCCAATACGCTGGAAGGGAATTGTGTAGAATGGCACAAACCCATTCATCAAGTATATGGCGGTACGCAAGGCCTTTCTGTCTGCAGGCGGCAGAGAAATTAGAGAGCTGGTGATACAGTACAAGTTGTGGGGCAACAGCCAGTAATTACGTGAAACGTTAGATATAATTGTAAAGTTACAAAGATAGTTGCATCAAGAGCAGATGCTATAATTACAAATTTCAAGGAAATCTACGTATCATTTACCCCAACAAGAAGCGAAAAAAGTACTTAACAAAATTTGAAAAGCAAATAATTCTTTTTAAAAAGTAACCGATTAAAGTAATATTTTAATACAATATTGTATTGATATCATAAACGTTTTAGCTTATATAAATACTTCCAAATGGTTCATCAGAAAATTCTGGAATAACAGAACTAATTTCTTTCCTCATGGCAAATTGCTTCGAATTGGACCAATTTATGACTCACGATTTTCTTCCAAATTGCGAGTTCTGGTTATTTTGTGAATGATTGTCATAGTTTGAGTTCCTTTAGGTCCTAAGAGATGTCTTAAAGCTTATATACCCTAAATAAACCCTATTAAATAAAAAATTATTAAATTACTTATTAATAAAATTATATTAGTCATGATAATAAATCTAACTTCTGAGATATATGTCTCTTCTTTTGCTCTATTCGTGTATCGATATTCGATGCCTTATTCTATTCACACTTGACGTCTGAGCCTCATCACTGAGTGCTACCAACTTTAGAATAAAAACCGTTCAAATGGACAAAAACCAAAATTTTAAAAATTCTAATACATTTTCAGAATAAGGTTTAAAATATTCATCAGTCTATATATATGAAAGAACTAATAATATATTAACTACTTTTTTTTGCTTTGACGAATGTCGTCATTTAAGGTGTAGGTATTAAGGAGACCCAGACAGGCATAAAGTGAATATATAAAATAATAAATTAAGAAAGGTTGGTTTGCGCAGTGGTAAAAGCGATACGACGGACCACCTACTGTTGCTATAGTCGCGTGTTCGAATCCTTCTAGGGCATGTTCGTAAATTTATGTTTGTAATTATTTAACATTTGTGATTGTCTTTAGGCAGCAGTGCAAAATCCGGCACGAAAAATGATTCCAGTCACGCCAGTGAACAGGATGGGTAAAACCGGATGTCTTCTGGGATGATTTCTAAGTTGATCACTCGCCAGTCGGTAGACTTAATACTGAGGACCGTGGTTCAGCCCACCTTAAACTGTAGGTCAAGTCCAGATAAACCTTTGTTGGTAAAAGGGAGACTTTAGAATACACCAATAGGAGGGACTAAAAGTAAATGGTGTATATACAATTTAAAAATGTGACACAAATACAAGACTTCAAACACAACCATAACGAAATAGAGCATCTATACAGAGAGCACACATTAGTACTCATACCGAAGTCGTAAGGGTTACTTGGTCTATCGATTTCTTGAGAAAATCGATTTCTTGTAGAAATCCGAGGACTCTGTCTGTATTTTTTCCTGTTAAAGCGTTTCTAAAATTTTGAAGCCCATCGCCATTTGAAGCGACAAAACTCACAGTGACTCACACATCAAGTGACCGTACGAGAAACGACACTCACCCAATTTCAGTCGATTCAGAGCTACGGCATGGTGACGAAGGGAAGGAACGCGAAGAGAGGAGCAAAAAGTCGCTTTAACTCCAAAGAGCCTGTTGTGATTGGCCTACTGGGTGACCGACGTTGTACCTCGTTCGTGGCGAAACAAGAAACGAATGGGATAAAACAAATATTTCTGAAGGGAGAGGAGAGGAGGCTGCCGATTTAGCCGCACTATCCACGCGCTCATTTCCCGTTATGCCAACATCAGAAGGAATGCACTGTAAATTTGTTCTGTAGCCATTCAGATAAAGGGTACAGATGATTGACAATGACTCGGTGAGCAGGAGATGGCTGAACTTGTGTTCGAGGAAATGTCCCAGAGCATTTCGGGAATCAGTAAGGATTAGCCAATCTTTGAAGGATTGTGTTGTGATATAGGATAAAGCCTTGAATATCGCGGAGAGTTCAGAGATCGATATTGAACCCTGTCCAACATCATCAACATCATGATGAATCAAATCTTTGCAGACATTTCCAAACAATGATGAAAATCTAAAACAAGAAAAGTGGCTACCAGTTGAACCATTTCAACATCATAAGAAAAGTTTTCTGTAGCATATTGCGACTTGCGATGAAAAGTCCGTTGTTATATATTGAATTAGTTCCGTGAAAAATTATATATTGAACCGACTTCAAAAAATAAATAAGGAACTAGACTAGGGCTACCTAGTCTAGGTGATTTGCCAAATGTTTCAAACAAACTAGAACAAAGAAAGTTGCTGCCCTATTGGAAATCGAATCAACGACCTCCGCGTGTGAGCTCAACGTTCTAACCATTACACTATAGAAACAGTTGACAACAACGTTTCTACGACGTCTCATATGATATGGTTAGTGCTTAAAAAGTAAATTGACTGACTTTTACACTGAACTAATTCCAATTTTACGTCACATCATTTTAACAATAACATTATACACCAATATCACATTATTCTAGATAAAAAATATGTAAAAACATTACGTAAGAAATATTTTAAATATAGTTAAAGACGTTAACAGACTATTTCATTTTAAATAAAAAATAATAGTTAAATATACGACAGTTTCAAAATTTGTTTTGATTGAGATGTATATGCATAGTTCGCTAGACGTTTTAATGAGCTACTTAAATTACGCTGCTTAAACATCACTTATATGGGACTATTGAACCTATTAACCACCTTTAAAGAGGATGTGGGTACCACGTTCAAACAACTTCATCCCTTTGTGCTCCGCCCCGTTCTCTTTGACAAAGTTCTGTCCCGTCTAAATTCGTCGCTATATGTGAACGAGCGTACATTATCGTCACATTTCCAATTATTAATTTCCAGTTAGGTATGCTACGGCGCTCGACGAGAGAGCTAATTATTGAAATTTTTCGAAATTACTCGCCAATATTCAAGTGGCCTATTCAAAGGCGCCGCAATGAAAAAAAACCTTTCGATGAAGTGCTAATCCGAGATAATGATTTCGTAGCGGCGAAAGGCCGTGCCCACTAGACGTTCCGCGGCTCTTAATTATAATTTAATGACAATCCATTGAGATGAAAGGCAAACCTGAATAGGCGGAAAAACGCGATTCTCTAGTTGGAATAAAAAAAGTTAATTCGACTTCAATTCCTATTAGTCTTGAAATATTCCGTTAATACGGTCTAATAGGTTTCAATAATTTTGCGATTATTCACTCCAAGCTTAGTAATAAATAAAATACGGTGAAATTGATAATAACTCATGGCGTAAAAAGTTTCCGGGCAAACTATTTTACTTTTGAGGGATGCTATTATGGTGATTTATGCAGTTATGTACCTTAAGATTAATGAAATCTGTGACTACAAACAAATGGCTATTTATTTAAACTAGATCTTTCATATTCCATTATGACATTAAGTAAGATGATAATTAACTAACCCTTTATTTTGAATACACTCATAATATGAAAACTGAATATATTTTAATATGAGTAATACTAAAATCTGACTTTTTAAATGTTTAGAGAACTCTGCTGACACCCTTCTGAATATTTAATAATACCTAACAAGTCAATTGAAAAGTCTCCGACATCCTATAGTAAAACACATTTTTTTGGCAAAATTAGTTTTTTTATTCAATATAATTCCCTGCAAAGGGATACACTGATTATAGGGACCCTCCAACTTTACGATACCATTTTTGTAGTACGATTTGTCCTTTGCTTCAAAATAGGCCTCAGTTTCGGCGATCATCTCTTCATTCGACGAAAATTTCTCCCCAGCGAGCATTCTTTTGAGATCTGAGAACAGGAAATAGTTGCTGGGGGTCAGATCTGGAGAATACGGTGAATGAGGAAGCAATTCGAAGCCCAATTCATGGATTTTTGCCATCGTTTTCACTGACTTGTAACCTTCAAACTGTCCAATAAAGCTATATAATAGTCGCTGTTGATGAACCTTCCTTCTTCAAGGTAGTCAATGAAAATTATTCCATGCGCATTCCAAAATACAGACGCCATAACCTTGTCAGCCCACCGTTTTGCGTTTGTGTACGTTTTCCCATGCCCATGCACTCAGATGACTCTCGATTGGACTTCGGAGTGAAATGATGGAGCCATGTTTCATCCATTGTCACATATCTATGCAAAAGCTCGGGTTTATTACGCATCTTCAAACACTACTCCTAATCATCAACTCGTCACAATTTCTTTCCCTTTTATCAACACGCGAAATTCCTTTTTTTGCATTTTTTTTTCACAATAACAAAAGTTGCTTCACTCAAAATGCTATAATCCACAATCACAATCACGCATGTTTTGAGGGTTTTAGTTTTAACTGAAAACATATGGATTTAATTCTAGTAGCGCATATATATGTCAGGCCGGGGACTTTTTAATTGACCTGTTAATGCTTATCAAATGATGAGTGGCACCGTAGAAGTAATTCCAGAAGGCATTTGCATCTCATTCAATATATTTACTGGAGTAACTATATAATAATTGCCAATATTTCATATACTAAATATTACTCTAAAGTCTACATATGTGCTCTAATTAGATTTGATTGTAGTAAACGTTTTAGTCCATGTACTTCGCTGTTTTCCCTCACCTTCAGGTGAGCTGGCAAGTCCACTGAGCTGCTGTAACACTCTTCGAAGTGATTGTATTCCCATACTCCATGATTGTATTCCGTATGTCCAAATGGGTGTAAGGGTATACTAAATATTGCTCTAAAGTCTACATATGTGCATTAATTAGATTTGATTGTAGTAAACGTTTTAGTCCACGTACTTCGCTATTTTCCTCACCTTCAGGTGAGCTGGCAAGTCCACTGAACTGCTGTAACACTCTTTCGAAGTGATTGTTCCCATACCCCATGATTGTATTCCGTATGTCCAAATGGGTGTAAGTATTGATTTGTATAGCAGTTCCTTGTTCTTCGATTTCTTAAGAACTTCGATATGAGACTTGGGACAAGCTGATACATTTGATTTAGTTTAAGTCCAAATACTCCTCATTTGATAAGTATGTTGAACTATTTAAGGGAATGTTTTTCTAAAAATTACAACGTGTTGAGGAAATACGTCTTCACCCTAAGAATATAGAAATTTGGAACTGCCCTACTGAAGTATCTGACATAATTAGGTTAACTAAAAAAGATGTGGAGCACGTGAATGTATTAGTAGAGAGCTACTCACGAAAAACGAAACTTTATTAAGTTCTGGCGATTTACAAATTCGGCAGGGATAGCATTAGCTTTAATAGTAGTAAAAGTCAATGGCAAAATTGGGCCGGGTAAAGCCATCTCCTGGGTATTTAAATAAACAATAAAGCAATTTTAATTTTTAAAAATAATAAACCATTTAAAACTATCTTTACATACAATAAAACAATTTTAGACTGACTATGTTGTTATTTATTAGTCAGTCTCTGATGTCCAATCACGGCACATGACAAGTTAAACGATGGGACAACCAGCTCAAATCAAAAAACTATATTATCTAAATGAGTGTACTTTAGGGGCCCAACTTTAAATCAAAAGCTATTTATGTTATAAAAAAACACGTCCATTACAAAGAAATACATTCAAAATACATCATTCATCAAACTAATGATAGATGCCAATTTTTGACCAGCGACATCATTGGTCAATGCCGCACAATAGATACAGCCGTAATAGGAAATAAGCTTACAGCAATACTTCCTCAAATTGTTAAGCAAGGTGCAATCCTTTTAATTTTTTTTTCTGTGATTTTCCATCAGTTGTCAGGTCGCAAGTCTATGCCAATAATTCGCAATCGACCGATTCCGTTAAAGTCAACATAACCCAGGCTATGGCTGGACCAATGCAACATTACAATATCGTTTTATACAACTATTAAAATGTTCAATATCGTTATTTGTTAAAAGTCTAATCATTACATCAGCATTACATCACCCAACTAATGGCACCAGACAGAATCTTCCATCTACATCAATGAGGGTGTCAAAAATAGTCATCAAGAGGCATATAATAGCAACATGTTTAAATCAAACCAAAAAATAAAATATCTCATTTCTTAAACTGTAAACATAACACATGAAAAAAACTTTAATAAAAAAATAAATAATATATAAATAATATCTTTAATAGAATTAATAGAAAATAACTATAACTGAATTAATTTTACAGTTAGAATGATGCCTAAATAAGGAAACTGTATTTAAATTAACTCCAAACTAAAAACTAGTAAAATAAAAGAAGCATTTTTAGAACACCTGCAGTATAAAATCATTAAATAGAAATGTAAAATGCTAGTAGATTTTCAGAGAAAATAACTAACATCAAACAGTAGACTGATTACCTTTCTTGGTATTAAGTATCCTTAGAATAAAAAAAACAGTAATCTACTTTCAACGAGAAAACTAAATTAATCACGATATTAGGTCAATTATAGTTGTTCCAGTTTAGTTGCCGTATTGACTGCATCAAATTAGCGGTCAACTAGATCTTGGTTACGGTTTTTCTCTCCATATACGGGTGTTAAAAGAGATTTTCAGATTATGTCCATTTGTCTCGTTTCCGCTATCGAGAATATCCACCATGCATGAATATTTGCGGATGTTACTGGTGAATGTACACTGAATGTTGCAACTATTTGTGCTTTAAATCATTGATTTTAGCGATGTGTAAGGTTGGGGCGATATTTTAATGAAATTTTTTTCCATCTCTTTCACAATTCTTTACATGACACTTAAATGAAAAGATTTACAATAAATATATGTGTTTATTGTTTTATCAGTTGTAAGATTTATGTAAATTAATGATAACACTTTTATTGAATATGAACATATTTTTAAATACGAACTTATTTGCCTGTCATTTCACACAAATTCCTTTTTAGTTATTCTCTTATAAAAAATAGAATATTAAAGAGACGTTGAATTCCTATAAATCATTAAAATAAATATTGTGTAGCAACTATCTAAAATCCAAAAAACATAATATTATTTTCACTGATAGCAGACAGCTTCGCAATATAAGGTACTTTCTTCGCTGTCGATTAATAAATTATCACTGCTAAAAATTAAGATCAGCAGACTGAAGCAGATAATTTGTTAAAAAGATTTTAACACGACGCACTAGTGTTAGTTCACAAGCTAAACGTAATAATTTGGAACATAGTACTATAGTTATATTTGCCAACAATACTGACATCATGCTTGTAAGCAAAGATAAAAAACCAACAATAATGAAATTGCAAATACCAATAAACGAAATTAACAATTGGATCAAGCAATGGAAAATTCAGTTCAGATGGGACTAAGTCTGTTCATGTGACTGTTGCAAATAAGAGAAATCCATACTTATCTGTCAGAATAAATAATATTCAAGTGTTATATACTACGGCAGCAAAATATTTGGGAACAATATTGGATACGAAATTACTCTGGAAAGCTCACGTAAAGATGGAATAGGATCCGGATAATAAATTTAGAATAATGCCCAGAAGAGGAATCTGAACATAATCAAGCAGTTTCTTAAAAATTTTGTCTTTTCCAAATAAAATAAACAACAAATCGACAAGCCGCAATACAGCTTTCCATTAACGCCACTACCAGAATAAAGATTGAACCCTTTCCAATTAGAACTACGGTACTCTCAATATAGAAGTCTACTAATGTTGAATAATGCTCAAAATAAATAAAACATAAAAAAATAACCCAAAACTATAATTATACCATATTGTGATTTATGCAAATATATTGTAAATTGGATGCAGTTCTTGTTACGAAACAGAACGGATGCTTCTACCAATTTATGAATTATTCATTTTTAGCTTATTTTAAATGTTTAATAATTTTAAATAAATATAAGTTACAAAGGCCATAATTCTTTTATTTTTAAATTTTACATATTGTAATGTTACAATATATAAATATTATGTAAATTTCGGAAAAACGATATATGAATTAGCCATTATTTAAAATAATTAATGATACAACATTAATTCACTTACCGCTTTCCTATCTTTGTTGACAATTTCTAATGGTGCTTGAATACTGGGTTTGCCCAAATACCAATCTTCAATAGGATTATAGTCTGCCAGATACTTGACCAGACGTGGAACATTTACATAATTGTCATCATCAAAATGACAAAACCATCTGAAAGAACAAAATAACAATTATAATATATATCACATATATAAATAAATAAAATATAGTTAACAATATTCTTAAAGCGCATTTTTTAAGATCCCTAAAAATCGCAAGCAGAAAAATAGGAAATTCGACCGAATCTATTATATGGTCTAGATACAGTTTAACAACAGTTACCTAACGGTTAAGATTGTTTCAACGATAACACAACATTCGATTAACATCAAATACTAAAAAATATTAGTATTTCGAAACTCAATCTCCAAAATCGATTTACATAAATTCGACATCATGTTCTGAAACGAATATTAAAGCCATCTCAAAGAAAAATGTAATTTAGTTGACCTCAATTTAATTCATCATATTTTGATGATTAGGTATGATTATGCATGATAGGGAGTGGCTTAATTGCATTATTTCATGCAAACAGCAACATGATTTATTGTATACCACCTATAATTCAGATTATAGAAAGTTATTTTTGTCCGAACTTGGCTTACAAAGAAAGCTATGATTTGACCAAATAACAATAGTAAACAAAAAATATTTTTAACAAAATAATTGAACAGACTTCATATATAAGGAACCCAAACAGTTGTATCAATTTAGATTTGTTTTGTTAGTAATTTAATTTGTTGTATATGTCACAAGATTACATTATTATTTTTGTATTGTTTTGGCTCGGTACCAACTTCAAAGTGATCAGTTGGTAGTAGTTAAAATAATATCCTAAATAGATAAATAGCTTTAGGTAGGTATTAAGCTAAATTGTGTGTATATAGTAGAATATAAAATACGTATATTAGATAGGTGATGAGGTTTTTCATTATTTTTATTTATTTATTGCAACGATTATTACGTACATATTTTATTTTAAAATGTTTTTGTTTTGTGTCAAAAATCTAAGATTATCTTTTAATTTTTTGTTAGTTTTTGAAGTCGGCTCAATTCTTTTCTTAAAAATATTTTATATTTCTCTTTAGTGTTAGATATTTACTCAATAAACCACGCAGCTATATTATTTAATATAATATCGGTAGGCCGAGTAAAGGTGCAGTCCGTTAAGAAATGTTCTAATTATCGACATCAAAAAATAATTGTCGACGCTGAGAATCGAACAATAACAGCGTAGAAACATATTCCGATTTTCCGTCACATCAGCTCAGCAGTAACTATATACCCAAATATCTGATTAATTTAGATAAAAAATATGTGAAAACTTTTTACGTTCCTTTGAAATTTGAGCGTTGCCTTAGAGTCCCCCCCCCCCCCTTCTCCACCAATAGATGATGATTTGATTCCAATGTTCCTTGGATGTGCACGCTTTTGAATAAAAAGGGAATTTTGAAAATCGGCTGACAATTGACGGAGAAATCGGTGAACATACATTACAAAAAAAAATATACATACGAACATAAAACATTATTCAAATTCTTGAAAATATATTAACTCGGTCTAAAGTTCGAACGAAAAATATATTTTAACGACATATCATTTTCCATTGACGTTCTCTAAAATGGCGAAACATTTATGTTTCATGAGAACGGGCTAATAGCATTAAATACGGTTCAACCCCAGAATCCAATTTGCTCCCATTTCAGCGAATTAGAGCAAAAAGACCTCAATCTCGTTCCTCCGAATATAATACAATAATACAACTGCGAAAAGGTCATTTATTGTAAAAAGAAACTGTATAAGACGTTAAATAGATATTTCTCCAGTGTCTAAGCTCAGATACCTTTCTAAGAAATATTTGTAACTACGCCAAAAGAGTATGAACTTAAAAAAACCTTTTATGGTTCCTTTATGTCATTTAAAGTTTTAGGTTTAGTGTTTATGACTCGATACTATTATTAAAAAAAAATTAAGAATATATTTTATATTTCCCTTCCATATCTCGAAGTTGTGGCAAACTGGTATTATCAGTTGAAAAAAGCACCTAGAATGCTACCTTATAGTTGATGTGGACAAGAGTTAAATGTAAATATAATAAAACAACCTTAACCTACAAACTATAATGTCTAACTAGCTGTAGTTTAAGTCTTCCCCTAATATATACATTAGTATTATATATTATGTATGTATATATTAACGGAGTATGTATATAATGTCAAAATAAATTATATTTGATAACATTATTTTTGTTTCATTATTCATTTATTTACATTAGAATTCTTTTATTTGGCGAAGCCAAAATAAACTATAAGTCAATGTTTTTGTGGCAATATTGCGACATTGTGATGTCGTAATTTTAATGACAATTTTAATGATTTCAGTGTTATTTGGGTAGAGCTATATTAATAAAATCAGTATCAGTATGTGTTTTTAAATATGGAATTCGATATATTGATATTTTTTAAAATAACTAGTATTATAACGAATATTTCTAGTAAAGGGTATTACATATACGTTAAATATAGAATCTAAGAATGAATTTTACCAAAATAACGGTTACTCTAGCAATTTCTACTCTATTCGTTAATCCGATGTTACCATAAACATTGAATTTTTCGACGAACTGAAAACCCAAAAAGACCAAACGTGTCCCGGGCATTATTCCAAAAGCTTCTTTCCGGCCAAATGGCCTGCACAATATAATTCGCTAAAGTTATTTTCTTTTCCGTAATCATAAAAAATTAACCCATAAATCCTGTTTCAGGGAAATTTATACCGCAACATTAACATCGACATAAAACGTACCCGTATATTTTCCTGTACGTAACAGAACCTATTAGGCCCTTATTATAACTACTTTGCTTAGACTAGTAGTAGAATATAAAACGACAGGAAGCTAAATGTTAGAATACCGTCATTTTCTGCATCCTGTACTCAATAAATACGACCGAGGGAATATTTATGTTAATTTCGTTATAAGATTTTATCCATATCATTATATAGTTTCTATATACCCACATAACCATTATTTAAAGCAAAACTTTAAAAAATTACTCATTCTACCTAAAAAGATCTAAAAGGACAAACATGTCGATTATTTCAACTATTTGAGGAACGTTTAAATTAATAACGCAAAGCTCAATAATGGAAACATTGTGGAAATATAGCAAATTATTTTTCTTTTAGCTAAAAAATAATTATCACTGCTGAAATGGTTATTGACTTTTTTTTAAATATATTTATTCCTTTTCCACGATGGTTTATCCGGATTGAACCTTTTTTTTTTGGCCTGGAACCGGGTAGGGGAATCCTGTTACGGATACCTGGTCGGGAAGACCCGCAAGAATAAGCGAGTTGGACTGGTTAAGTGGAGGCTGCCTCTGGGCTACCCACTAAACCCCACCCTATCAGCTGATCCAATGACCCTAACTGATACTTCTTACTGTTAGTAAGGAGGGTGCCCGTAACCGGTAACACCGTTAAGAGGCACAAGGGTAGTGTCGGCTGTGATAGAATAAGGCTACGAAGAGCTAAATGAGTTATTGGCCTAAAATATCGACCAGCTCGGATTGAACCTACAGTTTAATGAGGGCGCACCGAACCACGGTCCTCGGCTTAAGCCTACCGACTGGCCAGTGACCAACTTAGAGAAAATCCCAGAAGACATCCGATCTTACCCAGACTGGTATAACTAGTATGGTTATTCCTTGTCGGATTTTCCACTACTGGGCAAAGACATTTACAATTACAATGACAAACATAACAGTACATATATGTCCCAGCAGGATTCGAACCCGCGACTATCGCAACGGTAGGAGAAGAGTCCTGTCGCCTTGGCCACTGCACGAACGAAGCCGGCTAGTTGTTTAGTTTGTCATAAAAATATGTACATGTATTAATCGTTCTTTTAATAAAACGTTTATTATTTAAAATTTAAATAACGTTCGTTAATCTGAATACTCCGATAATATAAATTGCACTTCGTTTGAATTAGTTTACATTAACCACCTTCTTTATTAGAAATAACATATAGAATATTAATGATTATATCCTTAATAAATATTATTATTACTATTATTACTATTATTACTATAATATTATTAAATATTATATTATTATTGTTTAGTTAAAAATTTAGGTAATCAAATAACATAATTGTAATCAAATTGCATAACAGAAATAAAGCACTAATTTTATTAAATTAATCTTTAATTACAATTATTTAAGATGTAAGGAAGAAAACTATAATTAAAGCAACTTACTCAATGTTAAAAAATCGAGATATCATGAAAATCAATGTTTATATCCGTTATATTAAACGACAGATAGTTGAAGTATTGTTATTGTACAATAAAATACTCTATTTTATTTTAACACCTTAAATTTAAATCAACTGGCCAGTGGCCAATGTAGAGACCATCCCAGAAAACATCCGGTCTTACTGGCGTGACTGAAATGGATATTCCTTGTCGAAATTAACATTGCCTCAAGACATTTACCACTATGCCCTGCGGGATTCGAACCAATGACTATCACAGCATCGCCCGAGGACCATCTTAGTTAATCCTTAATTAATTCCAAACAATTCCCTATAAATAATTATCATATAATGCATCTGGACACAAAATAACAAATACCATATAAAATTAATGGTGTTTAATGACAATATATTTAACACAAAGTGTAATTATAGAATTTTGACAGTAAAGTAAAACAGAACAGCAGTAATAAACTAATATGTGAATTAAGATTGTACTAAGCGTATGTAAAATGTAATTAATTTAAAAAAATATATATGTGTAAAAATATTTAAAGTACTAATCCAATTAATCTCGGAGTTACATATGGATTTAAAAAAAACAGAAAAATAATAGTACAACCAAATGGAACATATAATTAACGAATAATAAATTGTTACAATTTTTACAACTGGTTTAGTTTAATCGGATTAGACATTTTAAACCTTTTTAATTTAAAATCAAGATTAAAATATTTCTCCATATAATATAACAACATTCTAACAACATTTCAGTATTTTAATTCAATTGGCCTAATTTTACCTCATACATATCTTTAAATATAAATGTATTTAATGCACATGCGCATTCTAAAAAAATAACAAAAACACCGCGGTGGTTTCAAAGAGAATCCCCACCGTTAGTTTTTACGAGTCGAACCCTAGGCGAAACCACCGTTTTACCCTCCAGTAAGCGTCTTTTTCTGCCCGAGAGACATAATAAATTGCCGGCTCTTGGTTTTGACAGTTTGACATAGTCAAAACAATTACATCAACGTCTTACTTTCAATAAGGGAAATAAATTAGACCGATTTCAGTGTAGCCTCATTAATAAAAGGTCGGTGAAAATTTTCACTCATAAATATAGGTGTAATTAGAGAAATGTATGTATTGACGAAAATTTGTTAGGAGTGGAAATTATAATTAAAGCAAGAAAAACGTTATTGATTACAATTGCAAACATATTTTAGAGCGGCTCGTTAAAAATATCCACTACTAACATGTTAAGATGATGTTTGGTTATTAATATCATCTTTAACACTACCAGAGAAAATATATATTATGATTTTAAGTTATCTATATTGCAATATGTAATGTGCTACTAGAATTAAGTCCTTATGGTTTTTAGTTAGCCCTAACCTTCAAAAGATACGTGTATAAATTTGACAGCTCTCTGATCATTAGTTTGGGAATTATAGCATTTTGAGTGAAGCAACTTTTGTTATTGTGAAAAAAGGGGAAAAAAATTTCGCGTGTTGATCAAATATTGCATTTTGAAGGGAAAAATACAGTTCAAGCAATAACTTGGTTTGATGCCGAGTTTCCGGACACTGCCCCAGGAAAGTCAACCATCAAGGATTGGTATGCTAAGTTTAGACGTGGTGAAATGAGCATCGAAGAGGGTGAACGTAGTAGACGCCCAAAAGAGGTTTTTATCGACGAAAACATTAAAAAAATCCACAAAATAATTTTGAATGAGCGTAAATTGAAATTGAATTAAATAGCAGACACTCTAATATTAACTGAACGTGTCCATCATATCATTCACGAATATTTGGGTATGAGAAAGCTCTGTGCAAAGTGCAAATGATCAAGCGTAATAAAGCCGAGTCTTTGCGTCGATATGTGACAATGGATGAAACATGGCTCCATCATTTCACTCCGAAGTCCGAGCCACAGTCATCCGAGTGGACTTTAATGTTTTAAAACTTATTAAGGACTACCTTGAAAAAGGAAAGACCATCAACAGCGACTATTACATAGCGTTATTGGACCATTTGAAGGTCGAAATCGCCGAAAAACGGCCACATTTGAAGAAAAAAAGTGCTGCTTCACCAAAACAATGCACTGTGTCAAAAATCCATGAATTGGGCTTCGAATTGCTTCCTTATCCACCGTATTCTCCAGATCTGTCCCCCAGCGACCATTTCCTGTTCTCAGATCTCAAAAGAATGCTCTTTGGGAAGAAATTTTTGTCGAATGAAGAGGTGATCGCCGAAACTGAAGCAAAGGACAAATCGTACTATAAAAATGGTATCTAAGAGTTGGAAGGTTGCTATAATCAGTGAATCAGCCTTAAAGGAGATTATGTTGAATAAAAAAAAACTTTTTTTATTATTAAATTCTGACAAAAAATGTGTTTTACTATGGTAGCCAGGGAACTTTTCAATTGACCTGTAAAAAGAAAAATTTTATGCTTAATGGAATATTTTAGTTTTATAAGTTATTATAACTTTTTTAAATATAGAAAGTTTGCTTTGTTTCTATTACAGCGTTATAATATTAAATACCATAAATTGGTAGATAAACCAGAATCTTTCCAGTGTCAACTTCGACTTATCAGGTTGTATCAGACACTTAGTACTAAGAAAGATATATCGATATTGACCAACGAACCATTTACATCTGAAACGAGATCTCCCTGAAATACCTGTAGATTAATCTGAAGCGAAATCTACGTTGGACTGGTCATCAATCAGTAGTTACGGAAAGAATTTGTTGGAATGTCTTCGAGAGTCGATTGTTTGACAGTATCTATGACGACCACGGATATTATAAAACCTATTGTTTCCCATCGTGTAGCTGTACGGTATTATGCAAAGATACTGCGCTGTCATAACAAAGCAAAATAAATCAACTTGATATAATTTTACAACAAAATATTTCAAAGAATGAAATTGAAACTATGTTGCAATACTATGCGAATAATTTATAGTGAAATAAATAGTAGAAGAATTAAATTAGATTCAACAAAATTAAAGGTAACTGCTAAAAATTATTTTGACTTCAGTAGATCAACGCTATAAAGGCATTATTAAATCAGTAACACCACTACCCGGAAATAATATCAGACGGAAGTTCATTATAACTTGCAAAAATACGTACAATATACTTTAATTAAAAACGGGTTCCGGTTTATTCTAACATCCTGTTTGCGATATATTTTCCATTTAACTAAAGGCATAGTTATAATGCAGGCATTTTCAGATGTTTTTTTAATTCGCTTCATGGGCTACTCCATCGCAAAACTACGCCTGACATAAAAACTATAATTGTAAAATAACGCCATTAAAATATAATATAGTAAAAATTAATTTCTACTACAAAGTAATAGTCGTAAATAAAACTAGATAGACTTGGAAAGTAAAACAAAAACTTTTAATTTATTTGAAAGCTAAATAATTTTTTGAAGAAACCGTATTTATTTTAAAGGAAAGAAGTGGTGACAAATCACTGACGAATCAATCGACACACTGACGAATCAATCCTACTCTAACATAAGCGAAACCCTTATGAAGTAAACATATCACTCGTTACACCTCGCAAATAGAAAAATCGTCTTAAGTGGGTCTTAATATTTTAACAATTTAAATCTCACAATATGTACTAAAAAGTACGATATATCGTTCAGAAAATTCACATAGCAGACGATGAAAAATCTTTGAAATAGATAAACTTATAAATAATAAAACTATATATATTAAAATAAAAATATATGTGCGAAAATTTTGTTCAAAGAAGTCAAATGCAGATGTTTCAGCACTGAACATTACTACATATATTATTCGACGAATTCTTTTGAAGCAAATGAATTTATACCTTCAACTTCACCAAAAAGACCAAGAGCTAATTGTGATTAAATTGATATGTGAATTTTATCACTTATTATACTGCTATTTATTATAAAATATTTTAATTATTTATTGAATGATGCTATATAATATTTAGTTTAATTAATTAAATTTAATTCTCAAAAGTATTACAACAAAATAAACACTAAATTTATTAACACCCTAATAGTTTGTTTTGATGAATCATAAAATTCAAATGAATTTCAAAAGGCTATTTGACATATATTTTCATAATTGATATACAAATATTTCATTAATATATATTTTTTTAAAATATAATTTAAAGTCTCCTTTTACCAACTGTAAATGGGAATAGTCCTCGGCATTAAGCCCTTAACCCATTAACTGGCTGAGTGGCCAACTTAGAAATTATCCTAGAAGACATCCGTTCTTACCCAGCCTGGTTACCGGCATGACTGGGATCATTATCCTTGTCGGATTTTACACTCTTGCCTAGGACAATCACAAATATTAAAGAATTACAAACATAAATTTACGGCCATGCCCCAGCAGGATTCGAACCTGCGACTACAGCAACAGTAGTTGAACCTTTACCACTTACACTTCATTAATATGGAATAAAGGGGTATAATTTACATATGTTATTTTAATGTCTTTAAAAAATTAAAATTTCAGTATATTCCCATTTAAAATTAAATTATTGGGTTAATGCCAATTATTATATTTTAAATATAACAACTGTCAGATTAACTATTATATCCTGTATAAGCTATTAGTAGGAATAAAAACGATATAAGTATGCCAAATCGCCGGTAAAACATCGGTGGGCTTTATCGCCCTGTATAACCAATTTCAGCGAAATCGAAAAATGGATTGAAGATTTCAGATAGCTCTAAAATTGTTAAATTGTTTCATAGTGGAATACATTTCTCATTATAAAAATTGCAGAAAATTTTGAAAATTTTTTTAAAAAATAAAGAAAATAAAATTAATTTTCTGACTGTAAACATTACAACATTTACTTATGTTACTTATATTTGAAAGTTAATTAACAAATCTAATATATTTAATATACTAATGTGATGAAATAAAACGTTAATGGGTTGTTGGTTGTTCTAAATTTATATAAAATGCATTTATACCAAGATATAATAGAAAAAAATCTAGCCTACCAAAACGGTGCTGAATATGTTTTCTACAATATCAGACCTATACATTAGTTTCAAAGGATTTTTTCTTTCTACAAGAACATGTAGTAATCACAAGAGCCAAAGTTTGGAGAATACGACGGCCGGAGTAGCACTTCCCATTTTAATGCTTCCAAATATATTTATACCGGTTTTGCAATACGTGGTCGAGCGTTTTCATGTTGAAGAATAACACAGTTGGATCAGTGGTCGGCTCAAGGGCATTATAGCTGTAGTCAATAGCTACGTGTACGTTTTATCGTGTAATGCCGTCACTCACCTTCAATTTTCGGTCCAGAAAGCTCTTTGTCTTCGGTCTCAAAATGACCACTCTAACTATTTTTTGTTCACAACATGAAGTTAGTTACAAATGTACCCAATGCAACAAATTTAACAGGTCAATTGAAAAGTCTTCGGCCTGACACATAGATGGCGCTACTAGAATTAAATTCATATATTTTTTAGTTAGCCCTAACCCTTGACAGCTGTCGGATAATTAGTTTGTGTGAATTATAGCATTTTGAGTGAAGCAACTTTTGTTATTGTGAAAAAAAAAATAAAAAGGGATTTCGCGTGTTGATACGTAACAATACAGTTGAAGCAAAAACTTAGCTTGATGCCGAGTTTCCGGATACGGTCTCAGGAAAATCAACCATCAAGGATTGGTATGCTAAGTTTAAATGTGGTGAAATGAGCACCGAAGAGGGTGAACGTAGTGGACGTCCAAAAGTGGTTGTTACCGACGAAAGCATTAAAAAAATTTACAATAAGATTTTGAATGATCGTAAATTGAAACTGAATGAAATAACTGACACTCTAAAGATAACAACTGAACGTCTACGTCATATTATTCAAGAATATTTGGGTATGGGAAAGCTTTGTGCAAAATGGGTGCCGCGCGAGCTCACTTTTGACCAAAAACGACGAGTTAATAATTCGGAGCAGTGTTTGAAGATGATCAAGCGTAATAAATCGGAGTTTTTGCGTCGATATGTGACAATGGATGAAACATAGCTCCATCATTTTACTCCGAAATCCAATCGACAATCTGAGTGGACTGCACACGATGAACCCGCTTCAAAGCGTGGGAAAACGCAACAGTCGGCTGGCAAGGTTATGGCGTCTGTATTTTGGGATGCGCATGGAATAAGTTTCATTGACTACCTTGAAAAGGAAGCACCATCAACAGCGACTATTACATAGCGTTATTGGGCCGTTTGAATGACGAAATCGCCGCAAAACGGCCGCATTTGATGAAAAAGAAAATGCTGCTTCACCAAGACAATGCACCGTGTCACAAGTCAGTGAAAACGATGGCAAAAATCCATGAATTGGGCTTCGAATTGCTTCCTCATCCACCGTATTCTCCTGATCTGGCCACCAGTGACTATTCCCTGTTCTCAAAAGAATGATTGCCGGGAAGAAATTTTCTTCGAATGAAGAGGTGATCGACGAAACTAAGGCCTATTTTGAAGCAAAGAACAAATCGTACTACAAAAATGGTATCGAAAAGTTCGAAGGTGACTATAATCAGTATATCACCGTTGAGGGGAGTTATGGTGAATAAAAAAAATAATTTTTCTAAAAAAATTTGTTTTACTATGGTAGGCAGGGGACTTTTCATTTGACCTGTTAATTACACCCATGTAAATCCTTTCAAAATTATGTATAGGCCATATCTTTAAAAGTAAACAAATTTCAGTCGAATTTTTGGCGAAAATATAAAGAAGAAATATTGTGATGAAAACACCAAGAATTGGTTGTCAAAAATTCCAAATAATATACTTGTTCACAGCTTGGCCGTCCAAAAAATCATAAATTATATTTTATAATATAATTACAATTTTGATTGAAATAGGCTTTGCAAATACTTCTAAAATTGTAACTTTCAAATATCGTTCTATACATGCACATATAATTAACAAACCATATTTAACCAATTTACTTTTTATACTGCCCATAGAAATCTTAATGTGAATCAAATCGAAAACTGCTTCTTCCAAATTACCTGCCCGTTAAAAAGAAACATTAAGAGATAATATCCCAGTAAAAAAAGGTTACCGCTCATATCAAATTAAGTCCGACGGTCATTAAACAGTAGGAAAATTACTTAGAAACTAAATTACATAAGGCCGGCTAGATTTAATGACACATATTCGAATTTAGTATTCAGCCCCGTCCGGTAAGAGACGATCGCCGATGAGTTTCGTAGACAAAAAAATGTCTTCGAAATTAAAATCGAAAAGGCACATAAAAAATCTGAATACATTACCATAACATTATCATGTTGATTAGGTTATTAAGGCAAATAAACCAATATCAATGGCTGCTTTTGATACAGTGTTTGAGCCGTTCACTTAATAAAGTTAAATAAGGGAGAGTAAACTGGAACTAACGAGCATGTTGACATAGAAACTACTTAATGGGCATAATTAGATAAATACGGTCTCATTTTGTGACGGCCGCCGCTTCTGGGCGATTGTTTCCAATTAGTAAATTGGTTCAACTTTGATACGTCTGTGATTGAATGTCACGAATGGGATTTAATGTGGTCTTTAGACCGTAATTGTTCGCGACGACAATTTGAAGGAACACTGGTTTCGATGAAATAAAAATTAAAATACGTTGTCAGGTTTTGTTACATCGAATATTCAATTAGAATGTTAGGGAAGTAGATTAAAATATATCGGATGTCGATCAGTGTATTTGTTATCCTGTTTTACAATAAAATGACAGTCTGTGAGGTATGATTTCAGTAGTTAAAAATACGTATGGGACAAAAGCTTTTTCAATTTAACCTGCAGTTCAGTGTGCCACATCTTGTCAAAAGCTTGAGATATATCGAGAAATGCAGCGGAGCGATATTTTTGACCATTTAAGTACTGGGAGCAATGCTTTATCTACTTTACACTTGTGATATACCACAAATTGAAAATATCACGATGGCTACATTTGCTGATGATACTGCGATTATAGCTGTCGGAGACAACAGTGAAGAAGCCTCACGAAAATTACAACAGGCAAGTGACAATATAAATCATTGACCACAAGCTTGGAAAACAAGAATTAATGAAAGTACATCTGTACATGTGCAGTTCACCTATAAATAGACCGTAAAAGCACCAATAACATTAAATAACACTATCATTCCATATAGCAACAACGCTAAATATCTCGGAATGAATCTCGATGCAAAACTTCGCTGGAAGGAACATATAAAGAAGAAAAGAAAACAACTGAAATTGAAATATAGGAAAATGTACTGGCTAATTGGAAGAAGATCACAATTATGAGTACATAATAAATTGCTATTATATAAAAAAATATTGAAACCTATATGGACATACGCAGTTTAATTATGGGGATGTTCTGCAAAGAGTAACATTAATAAAATACAAATTTTTCAGAAGAAACTCCTGAGAGGTATAGTGGGTGCACCCAAATACTATAGGATTGATTACCTACATCGAGACCTTCAGATACACACAGTCAGTCAATAAATCAAGAGAATTGCAAGGGGGCATGAGGAAAGACTCCAATCTCATACTAATATTGAAATATTGCAACTTTTGGATACCACTAGAAGAGGACACAGACTCAAAAGAATCAAGCCATCTGATCTCGTGTAGTGTTGTGTAGTGAGGTGCATATATTAAAAAATTTAGCACTGACATGTATAAACATTATTTTACCAGAGACTGAGTTAGGGCCAATGGGTCCTTCTAGATTAATAGGTATGCCTAGATTTAAGTTAGCATAAAGACAAATTGTAGGTTAGACGGAAACGACTAGTAACAATGTATTAATTTAATTAAAAAAAAATTAAGTTTTTGTTAATTTGGTTGCCTAATCGGAGTATTTGTTCTGTTGTTACGCGTGTATTACGGAAGCCAAATTGATGTTCTGGAATAATATTTCTCTCTTCTGTGATTATTTTCAATCTCTTAATGAATAGTTCTTCAAAAACAGGTATTTGAAGATCACAGGTAACAGATTTATAAGACGATAAGAGAAGTTCTTCAAAAGATACATCGTTCAAATTAAAACAAAAACCTTTAAAACTAATTTATAGCCCTAATAACATTTCTCATTAGTTCCGAAGATTTTGAATTACGAAACATTCAACATATAAACATTTCAATTTTATAATAACTCAAAGGAAATAGAACTGAACTTATAATGAGTATACTTCATTGATAAAGATGAGTTTCAACATATTAAAAATGAATAACCATACATAGAAAAAAAAACTTAAATGAAAAAGCTTGGATATAAGGATTTCAAGCAATAGTAAACCAAAATTGATGTGGCATATTGAAAACTAGAACTGAAGCATTGAGTGTTGCTTAAGCAGGCTTCCTCAAGTTTAAAGGCAGTCAATATAACAAGTATTTGATTGGGTAACGTAGAAAATGAAGCGAAGAGATCATGATGAGCTTTTTTTGTACATGAAAAGTTGATTCAACGTCAAAGCAATGCTAAAGTTGTCGTCATTATTCATGATTCAAGGAATATATTCTGTATTGTATATATATATATATATATATACAATTGATATAATGACAAATTTTCTAAAACTTCATAAAAACTAAAAATTCTATAATAATAATAATTTTCATGGAAAAAAATTCCTTAATTATAACTATGAATATTAGTCGCGAAAATATCAAAATAGTTCTTAAGTTCTTAAGTTTAATAGTTCAAATAAATATGATATTAAAGAAATATGTTTGAGTTGTTTAGCAAAAAAAATTAAGACCGATATTTCCTTGGCCATAATAATTTCGGTGGTAATAATAATTTTTTAAATAACGATATAGTTATAGTTATATTATAGATATATTTTCCAGTTATATTTTATTAAATAAATTATCAATCTCGACCTAAATATGAAAATACGACTGAACACTGAAATGGATTGCGCTAATCCACTTGCTATATTCACCGAGCTTCCAGATATCCCGATATTAAAAATGTTTATTTAGGAAACACGAACTTGTTAAATATCGCTTAAAAACATCAAAAGATGAGTTATGCTTTGACTTGTTACCATAACTAGACAAGCAAGAGAGGCAAAAGACAGGATTATTATTATACATTTTTTTATCAACTATAGTAGCCCTTTTCCTATTAGTCGAGGCATCTTAGGAACTCTTTAACTTTAATATCGTCCAATATCATTATAACGGGAAAAAGTCGCACGTAACTAGGTTGGCCAAATACGAAGGGTAAGCAATGACATATAATCATGACTGGCCGAATAGCGACACTGTGTGTGCAAGAGAGTTGTTGCAAGGTGATGTTGCGAGAGGGAGAGGGAAACATATGTCTCGCGAAGCCTTCTATTAACCTCATCTAGCGGAAGAACTCCCTACTAGGTCTGAAAATAGGCAGACGCTCTCTGTTCGTCTTTTTTTTGGTGCTCTCATTGTATATTCAAAATTAAAAATATAACGGCTTGATTGGCACAGTGGTAAAGGCAACAGAACGGTCCTTCTACTGTTGCGATAGTCGCAGGTTCGAATCCTGCTGGGGCATGGTCATAAATTTAATGTTTGTGTTTGTTTAATATTTGTGATTATCCTAGGCAAAAGTGCAAAATTCGACGAGGAAGATGATCCCAGTCACGCCAGTAACCAGGCTGGGTAGGACCGGATGTCTTCTGGGATGATTTCAGTCAGAACTTGGTCAATGTTTAGTGCCGAGGACCGCCGTTCGGGGCCAACGTTAAACAGTAGGTCCCCAGTGCAGATAAACCCTCGTTGGTAAAAAGGAAACTTTATAATATATATATATATATATATATATATATATATATATATATATATATATATATATATATATATATATATATATATATATTATATATATATATAAATTATATAGAACTAATAGATATCATTCTCACTTAAAACACGGTATTTACAACATAAAAACATCAAAATTAAAATTTTATCAAACATTCATTATATATCGCTATCTCCAATAACATAAAAGTATGAAAATTTAGTATTTGAAACAGAAAAAAATTTAATCGGTATATGTATGTTACATCATGCAATTGTGCACTTGAGTATTTATCAATTTATCATTGCAATAATTCATTTACAGAATTTTATATGAAATTGGACACCACAAAAGAAAACAAAGAACATAATGAAAAATTGAGTTATTAAACAATGATTCTGTAATAAACAATTTACAATTTTCAACAATTCTAACATATGGGATTGAATGAAATATTTGTCTGTTTTGTTACAGTCGCTCGTAATAAAAGAAATCAGAGATCAGTTCAGTAATAAAATATTGACCAAAAATACTAGTTTAAAATACATTCACAAACAACTAAAAATAACTTCGTTATCGCCCGCGCATACTTGATTAAATTCCCACTCGGTCGTCCCATCTGTCATAAATACTTCGCGACAACACCGCTCGTATTGTAAACATAAACGAAACAAAGTAAGACGAAGGTGAACGGACATTAGTGGTACAAATATTTTGTAATATAATTTTATCTGCGATACCTCTAATTTATGCGGTTTCGCGGATAAAATAAAGAAACCACTGCTTTAATCATTAGCGGGCGAATAAAAAGCATAACGGGAAGCGTCCTAGCATACCATTCGGTGTTTTCGTACTTGTTGAAGTGGTAGTATCGGGAAAGTTCGAGTGAGTTCGGTAGGTTAATTTCGTAAAGAATTATTTCAGGTAAAAATAGTGTTTAAAACAAGAAACTGTAGTTTCGGATATGTTTATTATCGAAGATTGATAACAATAATCCACATTATAGATAACAAGTTGTATGAATCGTATATAACGTTACCTTGAACCTGAAACTTGAAAGGTTTAATTTTTAACTTGTATTCATATTTATTTATTCAATAATACTACAAACCTTAACGTAAATTACTGTTAATAACAGGTCAATTGAAAAGTCCCCGGCCTACCACAGTAAAACACAATTTTTTGGCAAATTGTTTTTTTATTCAACATAATTCCCTTCAAGGGTGATACACTGATTATAGCGACCCTCCACCTTTTCGATACCATTTTTGTAGTATGATTTGGGCATGTGGTATGAAATGGGCCCCAGTTTCGGCGACCACTTCTTCTCAGAGAATAGGAACTAATCGCTGCGGGCCAGATCTGAAGAATATGGTGGATGAAGAAGCAATTCGAAACTCACTTCATGGATTTTTGTCATCGTTTTCACTGATTTGTGACACGGTGCATTATCTTGGTGAAGCAGCACTTTCTTTTTCTTCAAATACGGCCGTTTTTGTGCGATTTCGTCGTTCAAACGGTCCAATAAAGCTATGTAACAGTCGCTGTTCATGGTCCTTCCTTTTTTAAGGAAATCAATGAAAAAAATCAGTACTTTTAATTTGGTGGAACTAAATCCAACAATTGGGATATGACAGCATTATTAATGAATTCAAAAAATGGTTGACGAACTTCGGTAGTTAATATCTTTAGATTAAACAACAAAAGTAATGGATATCGAAAATACTGAACTTTCCATGATTGGCATCTGTATATACTGAATATCTCAATAATATTAAATGGAAAACTGTTATTTCATATAGAGACGTATTTAAACCATCGAATTTAAAAGTGAGGTTATATTAATTAACCATTTACACTTAAATTGTGCATTTTCATCAATATATCACTGAACAAGAAAATTGCTTAATAATATTATTTAACTTCCTTATTGACTAAAACTATCAAAAATTTATAAATATAGAAAATGAAACCGCAACAGAATAAACAAAATTATAGGGAATAATTTAATTGTTCAATCTACGACACTGGTAAAATAATCGTAAGAAAAACAAATAAAATATCATTATAGATCTCTATGTAATGCAAAAATATATAAAGGAGATAAATATGAGACTGTATCGTAATGTTATGTTATTGTTATCAAGACATACAAACATCATATCACAGAAATACAAAAATACATTAGTAATTATGAAATATCTTACCTTATTACATATATGTTATAAAATCAGCATGAATAACGAGTTAGGATATTTTAGAAGTAAATATAATTTAAAAACACAACAAACTATATATTGATAATTTTAATTTTGTTTGAATTATTCCTTTCAACTGCCAATTATTACGAAAAAATCATGTAAAGTTAACTTATTTGCTTATCTGTTTTGTTATTTTAAAATTGTTTAAATTAATCATAATTAGTAATTTTTCAAGTCCTGTATATTTTATTAATTAGCATAATAAAAGAATGTAAAAACTGCAAATGATTTCATTAATTTAGAAATGTAATAATATTTTACTCGCTTGGATAGTCGACTTTAATTTTTAGATAGAACAATCTGCTAGCATTAGAATAAAGTTTCAATGGTTTGAATGTAATTTTCGTTACACAATAGATGCCGAACAATAAGCTTTATATCGGAGAATAATCCGTAAAATAAAATTAGTTTTTTTCCACATACCGAAAATTTCTTTTGATCATTTAAATAAATTAAATTTGATATTGAAAGTGAATAATTTTTAGAATCAAATGGCATCCATAATATTTCAATAATATTAAAACGTACCTTTATAGATAAACGATGATTGTGTCAAATGATGAAGAACCTGTAGCTAATCAGATAACAAGCCGTAAATATCATCAAGTCGAAGGAATTGAATTGGAAGAGGATGAATTTGGTACTTTCAAAGATCGAAAAACTGGTACATTATGTTAGTAAGTTGTTGGATATAAAATAGTTTAATGCTATTTTTACGTAGGAAAACTTGAATCGGTATCTAGGTTCACTTGGCGTAACTCACAAGGAGTTTCTGTCCAAGTGATCAGTTATGGAGCTACAATAACCTCAATAAAATTACCAGACAAAAATGGTACCATTGATGATATTGTTATGGGATTTGATGACATTAATGGTATATCCAGATATTTACTATTCCAATCATATAATTCATATATATTATAGGATATCAAAACCCCTTAAATCCATATTTTGGAGCAACTGTAGGTCGGGTTGCCAATCGCATAGGAAACGCTCAAATCTCAATTGATAACGAAATTTACAAAGTCACTGCCAATTTAGGAAAACACACTCTTCATGGTGGACTTGTTGGTTTCGATAAGGTCAGTAAAATACCTTAGGTTACATATAATTAACATACATCGCTTTGCTTAATATTTAGGTTAACTGGAACTATCATGTTGATGGCACTAAAGTCACACTTAGTTATTTGTCGAAAGATCTCGAAGAAGGTTTTCCAGGAGATGTTATAACAAGTGTCACGTATCAACTAACGAATGATAACAGATTCTTATTTGATTTCAAATCAACATCAACAAAACCGACTTTTGTCAACTTAACTAATCACTCGTAAGCATAATTGGAGCATCTTTTTGATATAATAACAACACTTTGTTTCACTTCTCCAGTTACTTTAATTTAGCCGGACATGATGCTGGAGCTAAAGAAGTGTATAATCACGAAATTTCAATAAATGCCGACTATACTACCGAAGTTGATGAAAACTCGATTCCTTCTGGTAGGATTTGTACGATATTAGTGAAGATATCTAAAAAATGTAATAAATTTATATGTTTCAGGAAAGTTATTGCCTGTTGCCGGTACCGTTTTTGATCTAAGAATTCCAAAAATCCTTGGACAAGTCATTAATAATATACCGGGTTATCTGGGATACGATCACAATTTCTGTGTCAATAAAGGCTCTAGCCAAGACAGTACTTTTGTATCCAGAGCTGTACATCCCCCAACAGGTCTGTTTTGAAATCCAAGTTAAATAATTATGTGACAAATGAAAATTATTAAAACAGGAAGGGTCCTTGAGATATACAGCAATCAACCAGGAGTACAGTTTTATACATCAAACCATATTCCGCCAGATCCCAAAGGTAACATAAGAGATTCATACAAAGTGGATCGATTGATAGGAAAAGGTGGTGCGTACTATTATAAGCACGGGTCATTTTGTTTTGAAACACAGAATTATCCAGATGCTGTTAATCACGTAAGTTAACTAATAGGAATCCATTATATGCTTATGTAAGTATGTATGTATGTAAATACATTTAAACATTTTCAGAAAAATTTTCCACCTGCTGAGTTGTATCCAGGGAAATTATATCACCACACTGTGGAATATAGATTCTTTATTAATAAATCATAATTGTTTCAAATAATAAATTTACGTTGGTATCATAAATTATTTCGTACCAATAAATTTATTTAGTAACAAAATATTTGTTTTAATATACCTATATATAATCATTATAGACATAGTAAATTTACGCTACATATTACTCGCCTGCATGTTTTCTGATAATTTTTTTCACTTTAAAAGGAATTTATTGAGATACCTTAGTAGAATATATATTAATCGCAATATTTTCCATCATTTCCAACCATTTTGCCCACATTTAACATGATACCGCCTCAAAAAATCATCCATTTTCGCACTTCCTCAGCATTTCAAAATCGTTTGCTAGCCAAGCTAGGGATTTCAATAAGTGAATTATGCAAGAGGATCTACTAGCACTCACTGCAGCTGCTCTTTTTTTAAAAAACACATTCAATTTGTTTAAATAACATCGATAAACATCTATAGCAACTGTTTCATTTAATTTCAGCAGCTCGAAATACACATCTTGCTCATCCCACCATATCTACAGCAAGGCTTCCGCTTCTATGTCAACGTGGATGGCTTTCTCGGACTAACCCATGACTTTCTAGGGTTAGAATTATCGTAGTAGATCGACTATTCATCGTCAACTGTGATAATGAATTCGTGTGGTGCCATTTTTACTCACTTAGGATCTTCCTCATCACATATCAAAATCTGGAAACAGCTGACTCATCAGCTACTAAGCTGCCTAAAAGTATTTTGATAATTTATTAACCCTGCAAGAATTGCCTTATGACAACAGTATTATCATGAATTCAAAAAACGCTGAAGTTTCCATGATTGGCGTCTGTCTAAATAACTCAATAATATTAAATGGAAAATATTATTTTATATACAGACGAGTTAAAACCATCGAATATAAAAGTTAGGTTAGGTTAGGTTAATTAACAGCTTACACTTAAATTTGTAAACAAGAACATTTCTTAATAATATTATTTAACTTCCTTATTGACTAAAACTACCAAAAAATTATAAACACAGCAAATAAAACCATAAAATAAACAGCATAAACAAAATTATACAGAATAATTTAATTGTTCGGCCTATGACACTGGTAAATTAATCGCAAGAAAAACAAATAAAATATCATTATATATCTCTATATAATGGAACAATATATATACAAGAGATAAATATAAGACCATATCGAAATGTTATCGTTATCAAGAAATACGAACATTACATCAGAGTGATACAAAAATACATTAATAATTATGAAATATCTTACCTTATTACATATATGTTCTAAAATCAGTATGAATAACGAGTTAGAATATTTTAAAGTAAAAATAATTTAAAAACAAAACAAACCATATAAAATATTAAATTTGTTTTTGTTTTTCAACATCGTGATTTGAATATTGATGCGCCACTGTACGCTTACGGCATAGTAATTCAAATTGAATTGATAAGTGACGTAATTGGAGTAAAACAAAAACACAATTAACTGAAAATCACATTGCGATTGTTGCCGTGTAAGATAAATGAACAGCTAGCTAACTGATCGGCTTTGAAAGACAACTTCGACAATGAGTTTTGAATCAGTAAGTACGTCGTCGGTGAGCAGAGCTTCGGTAACTTTAAAGATAGATGGCTTTGGGGCGTACAAAAACCAAAAGGGAGAAACTAAAGCGGTTACACGATTTACATGGACCAATAGTAACAAAGTATCAGTTCAGGTAAGCTGCATATATGTATAATCTAATATAAATAATTTAATTGCAAAATCGAATAATAATATTTAAATAGTAGTACTAATAGTAATTAATTACATATATTTTTTTATGTTACATCCTTGTGTCAAACCTTGGAGGTAATTAAAATTATATCGATGACTAACTGTACTTAACTATTGATAATTATAAATTTTATTAAAAATAACAAGTCAAACAATTTGAAAATCGGTATCCATACAAGTGGGAAGTATTGAAGTACTTATTTGTTTGTACTTATTCAATATCACTTTGCCGAATATTGCTTTCAGTTTTTTATAGATAATTTTAATTAATCGAACATTTGGTATTCAGCATTTTCAAAATCACCACTAAAATTATTCATAAACTATGAAGGAATCAATTTATTTCTTATTTTTAATCTGGCACTAATAAATATATGTTATAAGTCAATAAAATTCAATAAAAACGTGTAAAAATTACTTAATTATTAATTATTTAAAATTGTATTTAAAAGGTAGTGAAGAAGTGTAGTTAAAAAATTAATAATTATTCTAGAACTACAGAAGATAAGGTCAGATTTTAATTAAAATGATTTTCACATTATTGATTAGTGAGTTGATAGCCAAATAGAGATACTATATATTTTAGAAAGACACTGGAAGTTATGTTTAACTAGGACCATATCAATGAGCGGCAGAAACTGAGAATCTTAAATGAATGAGTATGTTAATCCGTAAGATAAATAAATCTTTTAATTTTGATCAGGGTCCATTAGGTTTTTAAATAAAATTTTATTCACAAAGTTCAAAGTTTCAATGTTAAATACATTGAAATAATATAAATAGTATATAATATAGTTGAAATAATTATTTTGTCAGTTAGTATAAACTTAAATAAAGAACAATGATTTGAAAAATAAAAAAGCGTTTAATATTCAAAAATACCTAGGTTAAGTGTTCCAGCCTAGGTATTATACTATGTTATATACAGGTATACAAATATTAATTAACAGCTTATCGTCAACACCTCTTAAAGTTATCTCTCAAATATATACAAAATCCACAAATCAATATGTCTATTGATTTATGGATTTTGTATATATTTTTGTACCTGTCGGCAATATTTGATCTAGTTAATAATTTCAATTAACAAAAACATATATTATTATTATTTTCTTACAGTTTATTGTTAAACATGGGCTTCGAACCATGATACTACCGCTTGCTTACCGGACTGACTTGTCGCATATCGTGTAAAATTACACACTACCTTACAGATAATCTCAAACATAATTTAAAAACACCCATGACCGAATTTCAAATCAGCAGGAAACTCAAAGTAATATATCTAAAATCAATAAACTTGATGTTATGCTTGTTTTCTTTCTGGAACAATTATACCTTTTTAAATTAAGCTTAAACTTAATTACCTAATAACTAGAAAGGCAATTAATAAACAACTAATGTAAGTCGACAATAAAAAAAAAACATACTGTATTAAATATTATATCTGCTCTTAAAAATGATATATGTGATAAAAATTATGCCTACAATATTTTATCATCAAGTGTCAATTAATTATATATTTGTTGACAAGAATTGTAAATTTTGCACTTATTCAATCTTATCGATTGAAAAATATTACACCTATTATACATATTACACCTGATATTTAACAAAAAAATTAAACATATATATATATATATATATATATATGTATATATATATATATATATATATATATATATACATATATATATATATATATATATATATATATGTATATATATATATATAAGTGTCAATTAATTATATATTTGTGTACAAGAATTGTAAATTTTGCACTTATTCAATCGATAAAAAAATATTACACCTGATATTTAAGAAAAAATATTGCATTCATTCGATATTGCTGTTGTCTATTGTCTTTTTTGCACCTTCAATTTGTTGATTCGTCAAGTTCCTAAAAGTCCTTCGGGAGTTTCAGCTGGGTTTTCGTTCAGCAGGTTCGGATTCTATTGGTCGTCCAGGTCGTTCTTGCAACACTTTTAAATCGTTCAAACACAATTGACAATTTTAAAAATTAATTTAAATCTATTTTATCATAAAGCTGTATTTCGAAGAGTATGCTTATATCTAAAAGTAAAAATGCTTGTACGCATAAGATTTGCAAAAAAATACTATATCCAACGTTTGATAATAATATTTAAAAATAATAAATGCCCATATTGTTCTTATCATATAGACCTTTTATTTTATTCTTTTTACCTAATTGTTTTTTTTTCATATTCAAGATAATTAATTATGGAGCAACCATTACATCAATTAAAGTACCTAATAAACAAGGGAAAATAGATGATATCGTCACAGGATTCGATACTATCCAAGAATATTTAAGTTCGAAAAATCGTTATTATGGAGCAACAATCGGTAGAGTTGCTAACAGAACAGCAAAAGGAAAAATGGTATGTACTTGATATTTTAAGCGTAATATTATTCAACGGTAAATTTACAGACTGTTGAGGATGTGGAATATAATTTAGCTATTAATAATGGACCTAACCACTTACACGGAGGTCTTCAAGGCTTCGATAAGGTTTTATGGAACTACCACATCAGTAGGAGCAAAGTAATTTTAACTTATCATTCAGCTGACAAAGAAGAAGGATATCCGGGTATTATATAATAATGAGAGTTTAATATGACCATAAAATGAATATTTTGCAGGAGACTTGCTTGCAACAATTGCGTTCGAGCTCACTCCAGATAACGATTTCATAATTGATTATAAGGCAGTAGTTTCAAAGCCGTGTCCAGTAAATTTGACAAATCATTCATACTTTAACTTAGCAGGACATGGAACTGGAGCTAAGGAACTTTATAAGCATCAAATAACCATCAACGCTGATGCGTATACTGAGGTAGATGAAACTGCTATCCCAACAGGTTGTCAGACTCACTAAATAGGAGAAGTTATTATAATGTATAATATTGCAGGAAATTTGATCCCCGTGTCTGAGACAGTATTTGATTTGCGTGTTCCAAAAATTTTGGGCGATGTGATAACTAAAGTTCCGGAAGCCCCAGGATTCGATCATAATTTCTGTGTCACACGAATTTCTGAGAAGGTACACACTACATTAGGCATAAAGATAGTTTCAAGGTGAGGTAACGAATTATTTTACAGGATGTAGTATTCGTAGCGAAAGCTTTCCATCCACCAAGTGGAAGAGTCATGGAGGTATACAGCAACCAACCTGGCGTTCAATTTTATACTGGTAATTTTATGCCTGAAGATGAGAGCAGCCAAGGAAAAGGGGCTACTTATAAAAAACATGGAGCTTTCTGCTTTGAAACGCAAATATATCCAGATGCCGTCAATCATGTAAGTAATTTTAGAGGAAATATTAGCGGTGCCATATAACTAGATATATGTTTTCCAGGAACATTTCCCGAAGGTTATATTGAATCCAGGTGAGGAATATCACCATTTGACAAAGTTCAGATTTTTAGTAAAAAATTAAAATAACATAGAGTACCATGAGAAACTTAACAATATACAGATAAAAATGTAATTGTATTTTTTTTTCATATTTAGTCTCCAAATTTATAAATACATAGATACATAGATACATAGAAAATACATAGAATACAGTATATATATATATATATATATATATATATATATATATATATATATATATATATATATATATATATACAACATTTTAATTTCCTTTAGAACTATGTATATATATATATATATATATATATACAGCGACACCACTAGACGACACTTCAAGTATTACAATGAGCCCAAAAGCACAATAGTGAAATTTTCGAAGAGACAAAAAAAATATTATAAAAACACACCCTCTTCTAAATAAAATGACATAAAATTCACCACATTTAAAAAGAAACCAATATCTGGAATGTAAGACTTTAGATTAAGGATCTTGATATAAGAAGAACTATGCCTTGATATCATTACAAAGATACTCGTTAAAAATTTATTTGGTTATATTATTCAATAACTTCATAATATTGGTAACATTTTACAACATCTGGTCCTACATTATTTCATATATTTCCAGAATAACGTACATATGCACAATAGAATACAAAAAAATACATGATACAAAATAAGATTAAAAGCGTATTTCCAACTGTCAAAATATCCACACAAACTTTATATTAAAAAATAAGTCAAGATTAATAAGATTAATCAGGCAAATTTTACACTATATCAAATTAAACAAATTAATATTATTGTAATATAAAGGTGTTTAGGAGCAGTAGACGTTGAATCGTTTAAGATAATTGCTGGGTGATTCGGTATCCAGGGTAGCACAAAACATAAAAGCGATATTTTGATGGAGAAATCTGATAACACAATAATTATTTGATTCCCTACTAATGTTTTTGTACGGCATTGGATAATGGGTTTCTGCCACTATTATTACAAATATATATTGTTGAAGACACCCTAACTTCTCTTGCAAGAAAATACATTAATATAGTTAGGTAATATATATATATACATATATATATATATATATATATATATATATATATATATATATATATATATATATACAGATAAAATCAAATAGATATAAACACATATATCGCATAAGTTAAAGTCTTGATACCTTCAATCAAAAGTACCTTACAGTATTAACATCTACAAACAACACAATCTTATTCAATTGGAAATAGATTTTGGAACAACAGGATAAAAATGGCTATAAATATACGGGAAAAAAGTATTAATTTAATATTAACCTATTAGATTGATTGCTTAATTAATACATGGATCACTAATTTACCAAAAAGTTAGACAAATCAAAAACTAAATAATGAATAAACATATTACGTGATTGATAATATTTTTATCAGCGATATCTAACATATTGAAAATGCAATGTATAAATATAAACTGTTATATAATAGACAACAATATTGACTACATAAACTAACTGGTAAATTCTATGGTTTAGATAATGACTCTATGTAAAATACCATTTTCCATTTTATATTAATGAGTTATTCAATGTTTACAGACGGTAATCACAGAATGTTCAAAATTGCATTTTTGGCATTAATTCTTTGGTTATTTGATTTAGATAAATCTGATACCAAATCCCATAAAACACTACAAAGTTCGAAGACAATGAATTGCAGAAACTGTTGGATGAAAAACCAGCTCAAACTTTCATAGAACAGTAAAATAGGCAGCTAAGGTAAGGCAAAAGGAGAGGTTTCTCTAGCGTACGATAACTGGTGATAATAACGGATCTACTACGACAATTCTAAGCCTAAAATGGCATGGGTCAGTCCAGAAAAACCACCCACATCTAGATCGAAGCATTGAAACTTGCTTCGGTCTTCTCCGCCCTGATTAGTGTATTACGAACTGCTAAAACCGAATGATATATTTACTACAGATTTCTGCCGATGTTAATTGAACAAATTTGATGACTTGTATTGTTACAAAAACCATCAACAGTGAATAACGGACGCAAGGCCATACTAGCTCTATGCATTCAGTATACTGCAGTAAAACCACTATCGCAGTATTTGATTTTTGAACGAAATACGCTTTCGGTTTACCAATGAAATGCGTTTCACGCACTTGAAGTGTAACTAATAAAAATATCTAATATTAAAAAAATATTATCTTAAACGTTAGCTACAATAAAAGATCGTATCTTAATATTAAGCGAAATAACTTATTTGACACTGTTAAAATGACTTTATAACAACTGAATAGACTGGCAAGTAACATTACGCAGTTCAGCAGCCATATATCTCTGAATTATAGATATATTTAATTAAAGAAACCTTGAAATCTTGATCTCGTTCCGCCTTCAGTTACTAGAATATTTGTATATTGTTCTTCAACTTTATTAATATTGATCAATAATTCTATTTTAATTAAATTTAATCTTTTATTAATTTAAAAATTAAAGCAATTCAATTTGAAAAAATACTTGTTTCTGATCTCTAATTGTCAATCAGTCGATCAAAAAACTTGCCTAAAACCAACTAGTCTCATTAATACAAAAGGTTTTAGTATTTGCTTATATAATAGCAATTTAGTATGTACAGATAAATGTGATTTTAGCCAATATATTTTCCAATACAATACAATACAATACATTTACAAATCGCCAATACGTTTTCCTATATTTCAATTCCAATTATTTTCTTCTTTATATGTCTCTTCTAGCAAAGTTTTGCATCAGGATTCATTCCTAGATATTTAGAGTCGTTTCTATATGGAATGATAGTATTATTTAATGTTATTGGTGCTTGTACGGTCTAATTGTAGGTGAACTACACAAGTACGGATTTACTTTCATTAATTTTTATTTTCCAAGCGTGTGTTCAATTATTCATATTGTCACTTGCCTCTTGTAATTTTCATGTGGCTTCTTCACTATAATCTCCGACAGCTATAATCGCAGTATCATCAGCAACTGTAGCCATCGTAATATTCTCCATTTATGGTATATCACAAGTGTAGAGTAGATAAAGCATTGGCCCATTTCATTTCTCATGATTTTCATTTCATTTTTCATTCTCAGTTCATTTCATGCTAAACCTTATTGAAAGTTTGTGTTACATCTAAAAATATAGCTGAGCATACTTTTTTACTTTCGTAGACTTTCGTAACAATGAACGGGATACGTAAAACAACACACACCACACCACATTAATTTTTCCATATAATTAACTAGACCTTGATAAGAAAACGTGAGATTGATCAGATTCTTTGTATTTGAAAAATATCTCATATTTGCTGTCATGAAGTGTTATTATTTTTAGAAAACTGGCAAAAAAATCCTCTTTACACGAGTGATTACGTTCTTAAACAAAAATCACTTTGAAGACACTTTTACTAATAATATGGACCAATTTTTGATACGCCTATACACCGAAACAACCAGGTTGATATCATCAACCCCATCAGAAGCGTCACGATGAAATCTGATGGGGCGTTTATTTTTAACTCGTCTTGATACCCGACCACATTGCAATTATCTCGAAACAGTTTGAACGCCCATGGCTGCTGGACTTTTGTTTGTTTCGATTAAAAACGGCCGGTTGCTCTTAATAGGTTTAAGATATGGAGATGAGTTAATGTACGAAATTGCAGGTTCCACGCGCAACAGGTCGTTACCGTTAAACGAGCGATCGTGTCCGGATTTTCAGATCAGATGGAAAAAAATCGGTAGTGCCACTTATTTTCTGTGTCAATTTTCAGTGGCGGAATCAAACGGGGAATGGGAAGAACGACGAGCGAAGGAAAAAACGGATTTTAAATCGATGCCGGTGGGATTATAAAACCGGCGGATGTTTTTGTTGAAATCGATGAATGAAAGTGAATAAATGGGGAAAAATGGTATTTGATCAATAAATACCTCGTGATGTCAATCCAGTTCACTTATGACCGGGAACAAAATGTAAAATAAACGACGTTCGAATTTTAATAATATTGCATTCTTAAAAAAAAAATTTCAATCCTTCTGAAGGTTTTGACGATAATTTTTCGATATTTCCTTTTAATTGCTAGAAATTTGTAATAATAGTGATGTCATATACTGTTTTTGTATATATATATATATATGTATATTTAAAAAAATATTTTTCATCATTTTTTACAACTTATTATTATCTTTATGGCAATATGGCAATACTGTTTCACAAAAAGAATATTAATTTGGCAGCGATCCGCAGCGAAGGGGCCTCTATGGTGAATACACTAGGTGCGGCAGAACCCCGTACAGCCCTTGCCAAGTTAGAGCATAACTTTGCATTTGTCAGTCGCCGTTGCTGATTTTAGCAGCTCAAGTTATACTAGGTCTTGCTGATTCAACCATATCTGCTGCAGGGATTGATGGCCATTAATATTTTGCTTCGATATCGATGTGAATAGCTCTCATGAGCTAACCCATGACCTTTGGCGCTTGGAATTATTATAGTAAAATCACCTTTCATCGCCAGTCACAAAACACCACAGAAAACTCTTCTTTTTTGTTTAGCAGGTAATAAAACAGCGATAGTTAAATGGTTCTAACTCATATTTTCAATTTTTTAAACTTTCCCGTCGCATTCATGCAAATAGAAACAGTCGATTCATGAACTGAAAATTCTTTGACAATTTGACATTCGTCTTTTACGTTAAGACTATTGTCTTGGAATTTTTTAGTTCACCGGGGCGTTCTTTGCCAATGACATCAAAATCAGCACTTTTAAATAATTGGAACCAAAAGAGACAATTTGAATATGACGAAACATCATCACCATAAGTTTCCAAAATTCTTTCGGCAATATTAATTTAATAATTTAGAAATTTAACAATTACTTTGCCTTATTCACTAATAATTATTTCAAAATGTAAAATTAAAATCAGAAATATCTGCTTAATAAATGTCCTCCTTTACCCTATGAAAGATCTGAAATTAAAACACTTACTATCACTGATACCATCACGGATAGCAGGTAAAATTGTATAGCATGTTGAGGAATGTATAATTTTGGTAAAATATAAAATGCGAAAAAACTACAAGTGGATGCATAAAAGCATTTTGGTACAAGTATATAATCCTCTATATTAATATGTCCATATTATAGGTCATAATGGTAGTTAGCAAATTAATGAAACAAGTATGTGTCTGGCACTAAATGTGTGGATAAATTGTTTGTCATAACAATAGTCACCTTAATTCAAACCAAATAACAGTATATATGTTATACATATATATATGTCTCCAGGCCAGAAAATTATAAAAATAATCAAGATATCTTACAAAATATATACGTGATTTATATAGCATAGCATATGCTATATTTTCACATGGGAAACAGCAAAATAATATTGTTCCTTCGTCATTTAACACCATTAACACATCAATCCCTTGTGCTCACAAAAAGTAATTAATACACCGGATTCGTATCAAATTACCTTGCAACTTCCGTATCAATGAAGTGTTTTTTCATCCCCTAATGTCTTACAATGAAAACTAATACTAGAAACATATATATAACGTGACAGATATGCACTTGATTCTTCTAAAAAAATCAGCTAGTTTAATGTAACAGATCAATTGAAAAGACCCCGGCCTACCATAGTAAGATCAATTGAAAAGACCCCGGCCTACCATAGTAAAACACATTTTTTTGACAAAATTAGTTTTTTTATTCAACATAATTCCCTTCAAGGGTGATACACTGATGATAGCGACCCTCCAAATTTTCGATACCATTTTTGTAATATGATTTGTTCTTTGCTTCAAAATAGGCCTCAGTTTCGGCGATCACCTATTCATTCGAAGAAAATTTCTTCCCCGCGAGCAATCTTTTGAGATCTGAGAACAGGAAATAGTCGCTGGGGGCCAGATCTGGAGAATATAGTAGATGAGGAAGCAATTCGAAGACCAATTCATGGATTTTTGTCATCGTTTTCACTGATTTGTGACACGATGCATTGTCTTGGTGAAGAAGCACTTTCTCTTTCTTCAAATTCGGCTGTTTTTCGGCGATTTCATGCTTCAAACGGTCCAATAATGCTATGTAATAATCGCAGTTGATTTTCTCTCCGTTAAGATAAAATGATTTGGAAGTAAAATGAAAGTTTATGCTGTAAGCACTTTTTATAACCACAGAGCTGAAATGAAAACCTAACTAGAATTATGTCCAGATTATTTTCCTTAGCACAACATCATATCTGGATGCCACATATACATATGGGTTTAAGGATATGCTTATACAGCAATAATCTATTGTATGTCAAAGCAGAGTCTCCTCGAAATAGACAATACATTTCTAAATGTAATATCCAGTTCTGCTTTCTTCTTCTTTACATAAACCTTCCAACGTCCAGTATCATTCCTAAATATTTTGCAGTGTCAGCATATGGTACTTGGATATTATTTATTCTGATAGGGACGTCTTGATTTTTCTTGTATGTAAAACTGACGTGGACAGATTTAGACTCATTCAAACCGATACTCGGTCCAATTGTTAATTTCGCTTACTAATATTTGTAATTCTATTGCTTCATCGTAGTCCTTAGCTATAGTAGTTATTGTAGTATGTTACTTAACTCTGAAAGATTACCGATCTACATCAGGTAAAGGACTGGTTCCAACACCCTATCCTAGGACACTACAACTTTCAATCCCAAATAGGTATCCTCATAGCCTCTAAAGGCTCTATCAGAAATATACGCAACCCATGCTATAGGTTCCTGTAATAGGACCTGTAATATGCACTCAATTACAAGGCATAATAACAGCAATATTACAAAACTTAATAATAAAATATCCATGTAAAATAAAATCTAACTGTTTTTAAAGAAATGATTATTTCAGGAAAGACAAGTTTTCCTAGTGAAAACATAATATAAATATAAATTCCAAAATTTAATGTTACCTCAATATGTTTTCAAATTCTTATGGTTAAAAACTAAATTTAATGGAGATTTCTGACCTAGAAATATCTTCAAGTGAAATAAAAAAACAGACAAGTTTTCAAAAATCGTCTTAAAGGCATATTCTTGAAAGATTAACTTTTGAAAATAAGAAAAAATAATAGGTTTTTCAATTTTCTAAAGTAAAATACTGCACATATTATTCTAGGTATTACTACAGGTATTCAGTCAAATTAGTTATTTAGCAAAAGTAAAGCGATAAAATCAATCCCTATAGGATGTTCTAATTCATATGAAAATAATGAACTAAAAAACAAAATACTTAAGAATATTAAATACCAACACAAAGAGAAAAGACTAACCTTAGTTTAGTCACTGGGCTAAGAAATTAAACAATTTAGTTGAATAATACGAAATCAGGAAAATTAACAAAATAAATTACCGCAAACCTTGCAGAAAAGCCATTTCATGATTTTTAAGTGTAAGAGTTAATTTAACAAATCATAGTTGATTGCAATCATTCCTCAATACATTTCAGGCTACCTTATTTTTATGTTGAGTCATTCTTAAAACTATATGATCACGTATATATTATCAAACCTCAGAATACAACGTTACGTTCGTCCGCTACGTAATAAGCAGTTACACACATCTCGATACTTAAAATTATATACCCAGCAGTCAGTAGCCTTGTTCGAACACCGTATAAATATCGTCCATTTTTCTTCAGCAGGCGCCCGAAGCGTATCATTTTTTGCATTCTCTTCTTTAAAGACCACCTGGCCCAGGAACATTTAAGGGCATGGTGCGTGTCCCGTATCAGATTTTTTTTCATTTCGGTCCAGTAATACCGCAAGACGGTGATAGAGTGAAACCGAAAAAATCGTCAAAATACGTCTATAAACTGAAGTTCACCTGGCTCCATCGACTTATCGGAAGATTCTAGCCGCCCAAACACCTGTGAAATACCTGCGGGTTCGACGCGTCATCGCTCGACTTGATCGAACGAAGCTCTAAAGCTTTTTCGTGCCTTTTTTATTTTTAACGTTTTGGTTAAGGGAAGTTTCATGTTCCGACGCTTTTACACTTCGAGGAAGACAATGTGGCAGATGGCGTTTGTTGCTGAAGGAAACGAACATATAAGAATGTAGCACGTCATTATTTTTAATCAAATAAAGTATAATTTGCTTCATACGGCTTGAAGTGAGTTCTTATGTTACAATTAAGAATTCAACCCTATCTTTATCAAACACCATTATTCAAATTTAATGATACGAAATGTAACCAATGTAATTTTTTATAGTTTCATATTTTTTATGGTCACAAAAAGCCAAAAAACTTTAACGGTATTAAAATTATACTATATACTGTATCAAATGAAATTAGTTTTGCACATAGTGCTATCATGAATTTGTAATAAAAAATATTAGGAAAATCATGGAAACTAATTATATTTTTAAATATGATATACTTAAAAGATATTATTACATTCATCAATAACCAAAGTTGGATTTTTAACACAAAAAAACATTTTAAAATAAAATATGCACATAATAATCGTCGTAATAACTAAACAAAGGCCTTATTTAACCAATCTACTACACGTATTTTATATTCTACTATATAGACACCATTTTGCCTAATACCTACCTAAACCTATTGATCTATTTACAATATTATTTTAACTACTACAAACTGACTACTTTGAAGTCGGTGCCGAACCTAAATCTAAACTAATATGATTGTAGTTTAGATTTGTTTTGTTGCTAATTTAATTTTTTGTATATGTCACAAAATTATATTGTTATTTTTATATTGTTTGGACTCGGCGCCGACTTCAAAGTGATCAGTTGGTAGTAGTTAAAATAATATTGTAAGTAGATAAATAGGTTTAGGTAGGTATTAAGCTAAATTGTAGTGTAGTAGATTGTTTTATTTAGTTATTAGAACGATTATTATGTACATAATTTCTTTTATTTTTTTTGTGTTAAAAATCTCATTTTTATTATTTTTTAAATTTTTAGTGAGTTCTTTATTTATTTATTATAAAATTCGGTTGAATTTTTATGTTAAAAATATTTTATTTTTCTCTTTTTAGTGTTAGGTATTTATTCAATAAATTACGCAGTTATTTTATTTAATATTGCAATGGGTAAGCCAAGTAAAGGTATGAGCAGCCCGTATGAGGAAAAATAGGAATAAAGAAACAATGGTACTAAAAAGAACAAAAAGAATGTTGCCACAAAATTATTACTATTACTATTTTTGTATTATTTGTGGTCGACGCCGACCTCAAACTGATCAGTTGGTAGTACTTAAAATAATATTGTAAATAGATAAATAGGTTTAAGTAGGTATTAAGACAAATTGTGAACGCTGAACGTTTCAGGCCCCGAGGTCCACTACCTAGCCTAGGCGATTTGACAAATGTTCTAACCAAACTAGAACAACAACGAAATCATTGCCCGTTCCGGGAATTGAACCCGCGTCGTCCGCGTGGTCCCTGTGATCAATATTTCTACAGCTTCCCATGTGATATGGAGAGAACTTAAAAACCAAACTAATGGGCTTTTGCACTGAACAACTTCCGCTCTTTCATCACATGAGCTCAGCAATAACATTATACACAAATATCCGGTTATTTTAAATAAAAAATATGTGGAAACTTTGTATGTGCCTTTGAAATTTGAGGTTTTCCCTCGATTTCCCGGTATTCCGCCATCAAATCCTGACTTGGTTCCAATGGGATCAACTCGGAAATGCACTATTTCGAATAAAAAAAGAATTTTGAAAATCGGTCAATAATTGACGGAGAAATCGGTGAGCATACATTAAAAGTATATATATACAGTCAAACATAGAACCTCTAGAAAAAAATTGTAATTAACATTGGATAACGAACCTCCTTTCATTTCAGTAGTTTCCCTCAACAAAGCTTCAAAATATTTACTTATTTGTACATCCAAGAATATTGAAAAAAAGAATATTAAGTTGTCTTGTTAAAATTATTTTCTAGATCATAACTTCTGAACTAGAAAATATATTTAATTTATTACGAATGCAATCGTATTTTTAAATAAAATCAAGATACCTTCACCAGGTGAAATCGTGCATTCCTCGTAGCATATTAAACACACCCAACGTCAAAATTATACAAAATTAAAAATTGGCGTTGCTTCATTTAAATCAAATTACCCGCCGCCACGGACGCAACATCATTCCGTTATACTTCTTACAATTTAACTTTCGTATCCTGCGGATGTTTTTTTATGCTCCCGGCTTGATTGATGGGCGTGTTATCTACCATCAGACGTTTTGAAATCTGTTGGTAGTAATTTAGGCTAGACAGACTGCTCCGGGAGTAACAATGGTAATATAGACAGACAATGGCACTCTTTTTACTCGGTAAAAAAACTTAAGTGTCGGAGATCTAGATCGACCTGATTTTTTCATCGGTTTCTTTTGTTGTTCTCCTACACTAATTAATCTAAAGGTATAATACGGTCCCGTGAAAGAAACGGTTCTCGATTTGATTAATAATTCAGTAAATTCTTCCAAACTCCTTTCACGGAAATAACAGGAAATATTTTTTAATATTTTACCGTGATGTATAAGTTGCATTAATATTGTTGTTCTCATCATCGGTTTACTCCGACATCAAGAGAGAAATTAGGATAGAGGTAAATTACGTTGATAAAAGAAAAACTAAAAGCAAGAAGACTATGACACAGAACCAGAAATGTTGTAGACAAAACAAGACCAATTATTAGACACTGCCTATTAAATATAATGAAAATGAATGAGTTCGACGTAACGATGAAAAAACTGAATTATTCACAGAACATTTAGCTAATGTATTCCAACCGAATGATATAGAATCTACAATAGATTATCTGTTTATAAGCCCGATCTAGCTGTAAATTTGACTTCTCAATCCTAAAAAGGCTCCTAGAATTTATGATATTTTACCTAGAGTATTAAAAGAGCCGCCACGAAGAGCAATAATCATGTTGACATATATTCAATGCCTGCTTAAAACTAAAATAAGGTTGCTCGAATAATTATACTTAAAAAGCCTGACAAATCAGCAGAACAACTTGGATTTTGCAGGCCTATTGCACTGCTACCTGCGATATCAAAATTATTTGTCAAATAATTTAACTTAATTAAACAGTTAAAACTAAAAAAATGCCAGATTTTCAGTTTGGGATTCGAAATCCCATTGGCATTCGAAGAAAAAAATACGGTCCTGCAATACTCTTGGAGGTCTCATAAGCTTTTGACTGGTTATGGTATTTGGAATTAATATACAAAATGAGCAAATTGCTACCACGGAATTACTATCTACTGCTGGAATCATGTATTTTCGAAAGAAAATTTAGAGTCTCGCATGAAGGGGCATTCTTAACACTGAAACCTATTATGAGTGGAGTTCCACAGTGTCTTGGGACCATTCTTATATCTGCTCTATACTGTTGAATACTAACAATAAAAGAAACAGTATTCAGAACATTTAACATAGCAAAAGATTTATCTCTGTCCAAGGCTGTTGAAAAAGTACAAGTAGCGGTCTACAAGATATACAAATGGACCATGGACTGGAAAATACAGCTTAATAGTTCCAAATATGTCCCTGTTAATTTAGCGTTGCAGCAAAATGACAAAAACCTTTAAAAAATTATATTACTTAACGAATGTCCGCAAGCAGAATCAGCTAAATACCTACCTGAATATAACTCGATGGTAGGTTAAACTAGAAACATCGTATTGGACAAAAAGCAAATCAGATTAAGCTCAAAGCAAAGCAACAGCACTGATTATTTGGAAGATACACTCAACTTGACCTGAAACCAAAGCGATAAAGCATAAAGCCAATTTGGACCTACGAGATGCAAATATGAGGTTGCACTAAGACATCTAACAAATTAGTAATCCAACGCACCCAAAACAATGTTCTACGATTAATTACCAATGCTAATCGCTAGGTAATCAATGAAGAGCTGTACGATGACCTCGGAATCCAATGGATACATGAAATGATCCAAGATTTCTCCTTAAAACATGAAATAAGGTTGCTAAATCACAGCAACGTGGAAGCAATACAGCTACTGGACATAGGAAATCAGAAGACTGAAGCGAATCAAACCACACAAACTTGTTTAGTGTATATGAGTATTCTTAACTTTAGCAAAAGTAGATACATACTGATGCATTAATCTTGCCTTGTTTGTCTATTACAAGTACAATAGAACACTAGTAATAAATTATTTTGTAAATTGAGATTGTAGTAAGCACATCTAATGTAAGATGTAATTAATAAAAATATCAGTTATCAACATAAATCTTGATACAAAACAAACATATGAACAACTTTAAGGCAAACAAAAGACAAATAAAGCAAACAAATTTACAAAACAACATATCATTGAACGTAATATTCACTGGGAAATTCTAAATTGTTTGAAGAAAATATAATAACTGATTAGCAATAAATACATATATTTTAATAGTTTTTAATTTGTTTCAAAATATATTTGAACTTTTAATATGAATTAACTAAACAACAGCACATCAATAAATTTAATTCGTCAAGTTAAGATAAAGTATTGGTGGTTACCATCAAGAATCAGTCAGGTTTCTGTCAAAAATTGACAGTGTATGTAAATTGTGTTTTAATTTGATAACTAATGCACTTTATTTAAGTTATCTTGTTCTCACATTCAATAAATACATTTTAAGGGTAACTTGTCTCGATATATGAAGATGTTCTGATTGGAGTGTAAAAAGTTCAGGTGCTCGAAGTAAAGAAGGCTTTGAAACCTCAATGCGATAAAAGAAATTATGGAGAGTATTTTAAAAAGCATTATGTAAGGCTCCAAAGTCGTTAAAATTAATTATCAATTTAAGGAAAAGGGATATGTCTAATATGTGCGTGATCTACCAATAAGACACGTACAAAGAAGGAGAGTAATTAGTAACGAGACACAGACATAAAATTTATTAATTCTGACCTATCATCATAACACCTCATTATTTGAAAAAATTTGGGTTCTTTATGATTGCTTTAAATGAGCATACTTAAATTCAATGGATTTTTTTTAAACGAAGTGATTGCTTGAAGATATATTTAATTTATTTATTATATTAGTATAGTAGATAGGTTAAATAAGGTTTTGTTTATTTTTATTTAGTTATTACAACGATGATTATGTACAGCTTTTATTTTAAGATTGTTCTTTTTTGTGTGAAAAATCTAACTTTCATTATTTTTTACTTTTTAGTGAGTTCTTTATTTATTTTTGAAGTCCTTTCAAATTTTTTCTTAATTATTAACTAAGATTTATTTTGATTGAGACATTGGCTGCGAACTATGATACTAACCCTATCGATTGATGATTGGCCAACTTAAAAGACAATTCCAGAAGATGTTCGGTGTCACTCAGGCTAGTTACTGGCGTGACTGAGATGATTGTTTCTTGTCGGATTTTACACCATTGCGTATAGACAAAAATACTTAAATTTAAACATAAATTCAAAACAGTAATAGCCACAGACGACTTGGAACCGCAGTAGTATTATTATCATGTAGGCATTCCCATTCAACTATTGTACTTTAGGTTTGTGATTGTAGTTGTAAATGCCGCTAGACAACAGTGCAAATCCAACAAGGAGTAACAAACAACACCAGTAACCAGTCTAGATAAGACCGACTGTCTTCTAGCGTAGTCTCTAAGTCAGTTATTGACCAGTCGGTAGGCTTAATGTCGAGGACCATGGTTAAAATAGAGTCCATGTTAAGTAGTAGGTCCAGTCCAGATAGTCCATATCTGGCTGTTAAAAAAGAAATGTTAAAAATGTAGTAAAAAAAGTAATAGCCCGAACTATAAGTTACTCTAACCACTGATAATTATATATATATATATATATATATATCATCAAAAAATTGTATCAAGATATAAACCATTTAAAATAAAAAATAATTATAAATTCCTTAATTGTCTTATGGGAGGGGTATTTTCTATAAAAATAGCTTAATAATTAATTATGATATAATAAAAACACATCGGTATATAAAAACATAATAAAAATTATTATTTAAATAGCAGTAGTTTATTAAATAATTATATTAATGTTTTTATAGTCAACGCAATTTATTTGTTTGAATATATTATTCAAGAATGTTTTAATAACTATTCAACATAGTGTTGAAACTAAATCAAAGTTATATAAAAATATATTGACAATAAAATTATAGAATACTTCATTTGTAATTACAGGTTAATAATCTATGTAAATTAAAATTATACATGATACATAAATTAGTATCAAAAATAACGTTTTTATAATTTTAATCATTATTTATTAGTATGTGTTTATTATACACATATTTTTCCATCCTCAAAATCCCACAATCACTTAATAAGTATGCTACACTGCATCGGAAACTAAATCAGATTTTACCAAAAAAAGTGCTGGCAGTAAAATTATACGATACATTTTTAAATTATTCCATGAATATCTTAATGAGGCAGCATTGATACAAATATGAAAATATCAAAGAATATAGACCAAATAAAAATTTATATTTGCTCCAAAAATGTTTCCATTACTCGCCTGCTGTTCAGTACAAGTTTCAATTTTCCAACGTAAATCCACTGTATTTTTATTACCCTCTTACCCACCAAGAAGAAAAAATGGTTTTTATATACCTAAATAATATTCGGCCTTTGTTTTTAATTATCACGCAGTTATTTGCATAAATAAATAAATTAATTCGTATTATTGTCAACGAATGGTAGATATAAAATAATCATCAGAAAAAATGTCGATCGTCATCGGTTCGGGCGCTGATGGGGGGTCGAAGCGTGTTGCCCCCTGTTATCCTACTTAAGCAATATGTGGTAGATATCGCCCCTGTTGCGATTTCAATATTTATTCGAAATAATCAATTTTCCCACAGCATTACGGGAGGTAATTTCAGGTTGTTTTTTTACTTATGTAATATCAAGTTTATTAAAATTATCATAATTTATTATTTTTAAAATGGTATTCAGTAAATCATTACCCGAAAATATTTTGTAACGATTTAATCTTTCAATAACAGATGATTAATTAATTAATTAATTTTGCGTGGAAAAGTAGGACTGGAGTAGAACAAGTTCAATACATGTATCGAAGTATTGTTTTGATATTTCTCTCCCCTTCATTTTCATCATTTTTTTATTTGCCGATAAATAGATATTTCTTTAAATAAATTGTTAAATTTTTAAATTAAATCAATATATCGATAATTCTTATCATCCGGCCAAAATCCCTAGAACAAATTCGATCAGCTGCAAAAAAACTACCCCAACAACAAGAGGAATTAGAATTAGAATTAGAATTAGAACATGAAGTAAATTGTCTCCTTGAAATTACAGATAAGACAGATTAAAGAAGAAAAGTTAGAAACGAATGACACATAACCAGAAATGAAACAGACAAACGACTGTTTATTAGAATCAGTAATCACACAAATCAAAAGATTAAGGAATATAAATAGAATTGCGCCGAAAAATACGTTAGTGAATGAAGCCTGGAAGCAGACAAAATTATACACTATGGAGAGCAGAACTCGAATTAACTCACAGATTTAAACGACAAACTATTCAAGTGCTGCCTATTTAAAATAATCGAAATTAATGGTAGACGGTAATGAGTAAAAATCTGAATTATCCAGATAATATTTTCTTAATATATTTTATATATTAATTCAGCACATTTTTATTGGCTCGAAATAGCTGTACAACTAGTTTATCGAGTAAAATATTTCAGTATTTCTCCCCAATTATTGAAATAACTGCCTGGAAAAAAGCAATCATCATCAAACATATTTAATACCTGTTTGAGATTGAATCATATTTCGATATGTTTTAAAGTAATACAAATAATTATGATTTTAAAAAATTTATAAAGGGCCGAACAAGCGATGAATGAGGTATTCAAATTATTTCAGAAACTGTTGTCAAAACGTATTAAAACTTTTATAAAAATACTAATTTCCAGTTTGGATTTAGAAATCAACATTCAACAATCAATCAAGTGTACTGAAGAAGAAGAGCAACAGCGGTTATTGAAGAGGCGTTTGAAGAAAAAATAATGACCAGGTATGACATATGGGGGTAATCCATAAATAGAAAAAAAATTATAAAAATTTGGACTTAATGTCAACGTTCAGGATGACAAATAGGGGTAAAACATTTGAATGATACAAAGACAAACGATAATTATTGAGAGACAACGGAATGATTCATATGAGTTAAATTCATTGAGTCCGAATCTTCTTCTAATAGAATAAAGGTGATAACAATCTTTCAAAAGGTGAAAGCAAGAAATGGAGTCACAGAATTCACAGCTTACTGGAGCGCTTGGGGACATCAATTGGTCGTGCGAGAAACAATAGTGTCCCAGTCTGAGTCGACAGAGTTTCACTGCATAGGAAAGGGTGGGAGAAACAGGAAGGAAAAGTTACTTTTGATTTCAAAGAATTTGTTTGATTCTTTCTTGGTTTTGATTGATTCCTCAAACATCCAGCTTCATTGCACTATATCCCTGGTAAAGGTTCTGATGATGGAATAGGAATCAGTATGGAAACATAGATTCTCGATTGGCAGATGAGAGTGGACAGAAGACATCGCCGCGGCCTCTACTTGTTCATTTCCAAGTGTCCCAGATCTATACAGATATCCAACATTTCGCGTTAAAATATGAAGTAAGGTTACTAAATCACAGCAACGGGGAAACAGTACAGCTAGCGAACAAGGCACAGGAAATTAGGAGATTGCAGTAAACCTAACCACACGAACTTGTATATTATATAAGTATTATTCTTAACTTTAGTTTAGGTAACCTAATTTAATTTTAATTTAGAAAATGCTGATCCTGCTTGTGTATCGATGCAAGTACAATAAAACAATAGTAATAAAATAATTTGGAAATTAAAATTGCACTAAGTATATCTAAATGTAATAATTTTTTTAGAAAATTAAATATAATTTCGATCGTTCAATTGAGATAACCAAACTTCAACAAGAAACTTGTTCTCGAATTGTTAAAGAAGGAAGGGGAGTTGGAAGTGCTTTCTCTCTATTGCTAACATTAAACTATATATATGGTAGGCCACAATTTTAAAATTTATTCATAATAAGCAGTTTTCCCATAGCATTACAGGAGGTCGTTCTTTCTTTTTTCTTTCTTGACAAAAACGGCCCTTTTCTTATTTGAGATATAACTCTGAGTAACGGAGAACTGTGGAAAATTTCGAATTTATTTCGTTATTTCTTCGGTGCGGTTTTACGGCGAACCGAAACGTGGCTCGCGCCGTAGAGAATGAGATTTAAAAGATAAATTTTTCAACGCATAATTCAAATTATTTCGAGCGACATCAAATTGTTGTTTGTAGCTGAGGAAGGAAAATACTCCAATACTTCCACAATCAACTAAAATAACTAAAAATTGATTTAATGAAGAAACATCGGTATTTAAAACTACTTACAATATATTTAATAATTAGTGTTTGTAACTTTTTTTTTGTTTCTATTGTATTGGATCATTTGGCTTACTTATGCTTGAGATATTTAATATATAGACACTTTATATACAGAGATATTCAATTTAATCCATTATAATAATGATAATCAGGTATTAAAATTAAAATACTACATATATTCCACTTTTTCATTTAGATCACATAATAAATTAAATATACAGAACTAAAATCTTTAGCAAACCGATTCAGTACACGAAAATTGTATTAAATTTATGTATAAAGGTTTTGTATTAAATTCTTTATCTTTATTAATATAAAATAATTAAGCAATCCATATATTTAAAAAATATACTGCCTTATAGTCATATTATTATTTTAGTTCCAATATAGTTCTACATAGTTGAATCAGCTCCACATCCATTTTTTAAACAAAAAAGAAAAACATTAAAATAATTTAATTTAGAAAAAACTTGAAAGTTATTGAATTAATACGAATTGTCTTAGAAAAGATAGCTTAACTATTATTAATATTCTTTTAAATATTTTAATGTTTTATAAAATTAAGTTTTAAATCAAGTAAATAAAGCTTTTATTACGTATATTAATTGGCGATAAAAACTTATAAAATACTACAAATTAATTACTAATTACGCGCTTATAGCAACAACAAAAGGATCATTCACCAAACCCAAGTTGAATATAATGTAAGTTTACTGAATACCATTAAAATAATATTATTACTTACTTGAAATGATTTATTCATGATATGTCATCACAATCATATACATTCTTATTCATATTAATTGTTCGTTTACATGTTTTTACTGTTTACTACTGTACTGTACAACAAACATTCATCTTCACGTATATAGAAGAAAAAAAACGTTAAAACAACAAACGTTATTACATTACTAATTAAAATTTTATATTTCCTGTGCATTATAACAGGTCAATTGAAAAGTCCCCGGCCTGACACATAGATGGCCTTACTAGAATTAAATCCGTATGTTTTTTAGTTAGCGGTAACCCTCAAAAAATGCGTGTATAAATTTAACAGCTGTCGCATCATTAGTTTGTGAATTATAGCATTTTGAGTAAAGCAACCTTTGTTTTGTGGAAAATATGCATAAAAAGGAATTTCGCGTGTTGATAAAATATTGCTTTTTGAAGGGAAAAATATAGTTGAAGCAAAAACTTGACTTGACGCCGAGTTTCCGGACACTGTCCCAGAATAATCAATCATCTAAGATTGGTATGCTAAGTTTAGACGCGGTGCACCGAAGACGGTGAACGCAGTGGACGACCAAAAGAGGTTACCGAATAAAACATTAAAAAAATCTACATAATGATTTTGAATGACCGTAAATTGAAATGAAAATGATTAAGCGTAATAAACTCGAGTTTTTGCGTCGATAAGTGACAATGGATGAAACATGGCTCCATCATTTCACTCCGAAGTCCAATAGACAGACATCCGAGTGGACTGCACACGATAGCCAGTCGGCTGGCAAGCTTACGGCGTCTGTATTTTGGGATGCGCATGGAATAATTTTCACTGACTACCTTTGAAAAGGAAGGACCATCAACAGCGACTATTACATAGCGTTATTGGACCGTTTGAAGGACGAAATCGCCGAAAAACGGCTGCATTTGAAGAAAAAGAAAGTGCTGCTTCACCAAGACAATGCATCGTGTCACAAGTCAGTGAAAACGATGGCAAAAATCCATGAAATGAGCTTCGAATTGCTTGCTTATCCATCGTATTCTCCAGATCTCGCCCCCAGTGACTATTTCCTGTTCTCAGATCTCAAAATAATGCTCGCTGGGAAGAAATTTTCGTCGAATGAAGAGGTGATCGCCGAAACTGAGGCCTATTTTGAAGCAAAGGACATATCGTATTACAAAAATGGTATCGAAAAGTTGGAGGGTCGCTGTAATCAGTGTATCACCCTTGAAGGGAATTATGTTGAATAAAAAAAAACTAATTTTGCAAAATAGATGCTTTTTACTATGGCAGGCGGGAGACTTTCCAATTGACCTGTTAGAACTAATACCAGATAGACCCAGTAATAAAAAATTAACTGAATTAACTGATATTTTTGGTTAATAATTATTTAAAATGTTTATTATATTTAACGGTATTAATAAGTTAATTAAAATGAAAGTATTTGACACTAACTGATTAGTCTGGGTAAACTCTCCAGATTTATCTAAAATAACAAAAAGTCGCAAACTTATCTTTTGTGACCTACTAAAACTACGTATTTACAGCATATTTAAAATAGAAGGTAATACTAAGATTTTATATAGAAATTCTCGCCAGAAGATTTCCTTAATCCAGCAGTTCCAACTTCCTACCGACTCTGTTATCTTTAAACCCCGGAAATAAAATTTGCTCTTCACATGGACCACTGTGACACTGAGTGGGCACGTAAATAGGATTTTATAATGTACAAAACGACCGAAATAATAGAATGACACGTTATTCGAGACAAGTAAACTCGAAGTCCATTATTTTACTAAATTTAGTTTTTAATTAGTTTAGTTTTAAAGGAATATTATTTCAAAGTATAAATGTATACATTTCAGACATATATTTCATGTTACATAAATGCCAGTTTATGGAGGAACGTATTAGATGTGGAAACCGTGCAATTGTCGTTTTTATTGGTTTTCGTTTTGCTTTCGACTGTATGCGCTGACACTCACTTTGGACGGCTATGAAAGCTGAATATGTTCCATTAAGATTATTAAACTTCTTTAGTTATATTATGATAATTTCTTTAGAAGTACGAGTGTGAAATGATTTGTCAGAATGCATTAGAAATCCCAGCCAGCGTTAACCAAGGAGATGCTATCTCTCTACTGCTTTTCAACATAGTTGAGAATAAAATTATTCAATATGATGATACAAATTTTACTAGCAACAACAACATAGAATCAGACAATATTTTCCTTCTGATTCTTTTCTAATCAAAAAGAGACACCATGCTATCTGATAAGTTCGAACGAGTAATAGAACTAGCCTGCCAAAGTCAGGTTGTCAAATGTATGCAAAATTCTTCAAAACAATAGTGATAAGAGGTTATAAACCGGTACCCGTTATTTTAATGATTTGCTTGTTTTGTTAAATTTTAAATAGATGCTTATTATTACTGTGATTGAAAATTCCAAAACCAGATAGAACAGATTGCGTCTTTAATAAGTTACTTTGAACAAGAACGAGATAATCGAGGAGATAATTTGCTGCGATTTTTATTGGAAATATTTTTGACGTGTTGCAGCTATCTTGCACTGAATATTAGTATAAAAACTGGTATATCTCAAAAAATTAAAATATAATCTTAAATTCACCGAAAAAAAAACGTCCTTATACGAAGCGGGTGACGAATCAAAATCAGCTCGATGTTACCTCTATCAGAGATTAAATATATGAAATGAATAAAATCATATGAAATAAAAAAGTAAGTAAGTTTTCAATACAAACATAATATTTCAAAGGAAACTGTTAGTTTGAAGAGGCCTAATGGAACTTTGCGGATATTGCTTTGAGAATATAATTTTCAAAAGCATATAATAAAATGAACGAAAACTTATTATTTCAATTTATGTATTTAGATGAAACATGGATATTTCAGAGTGGGACTGATATACCCAATGGTCACTCATGGCAAAATAATAATAAAAATAGTGTTATCTGGAGCATAACTCAACAGAAACCAAGGTACCGAATTCACACGACTCGTTCGTATATCAACATATGCAACAGAATATAAATTAATAACATGTAATATATATTACGATTTTACACTATTAATTGAAACTTCATTATTACCCCCTGAGCCACCTATATTTAAGAGCTCGGAATGTTTATTGACTATAGAGTAACTGACATAGACCAACGATTATCTCAAAACAGTCAATACTGACATGACGGCGTGAAATTTTACACATTGGTTATAAATATTCTCATAGAGATATGCCTAAAATGATATTTAAACACCCAGGCGAATATTTTATTTAATAAGTCATTTAATAAATATATAAAAAATAAATACAGCTGCATATTAAATTAGAAAATCCTTTGACTATGAAGTAATATATTTCTCACTATGTTAGAAGTATAGATTTACTAATAAAACTTGGAAAACATTAATTTATCTAACGTGACTGTTAAAAATTTAGAATTAATTAATTATTATTTTTGTGTGGGTAGAAGTAACATTTAATCCGGAAAAATTAGTTGCAGTTAATAAATTATCTTCATTAATAATCCTTCTCTTATTGGAAAAATATATTGAGAGAACGCATACAATTTCCTAAGTTTCATATTATTATATGTTGGATATTAACATAAAGGATTTTATCCATTGTTATTATACAACATTTTGTTATATTAATAAAGTAATTAACGCCGGCATATAAAACAAACTACTTAAAAGTGGCATATTAGGTGTGCTAAACATTTTTTATTGAATAAATTATATATTACTAAACCTATAAAAACTAATAAAGCCCTCTGCACTTTTATATATAGTTTACAAATAAATAAAATCTCCTTATAAAATTATATATAAAAATATGCTTTTATATATCGTGAATTTAGATATAATGCAATAAATAAACTTCTAATATGTATTCGTCGAAAAAGTAAGACTGACTACAATTTATTTACGTGATTTGTACGAACTTTTATTTATCTTTTTCTTCAATTAAATTCGTAAAAATATACATGGACGCTTAATTAAGAATCCTATATGACCAGCAGTAATTTCCAGATATTCTCACAAGTTTGCCTCAAGAAGGATCAAATAAAATATTAAATAACGAGCAACGATATAAAATAAACAATATAATTGAATAAGTTATAAGGTACCATTCCTTCATAATTAATGCCTAAATTACTATTTATAGACGGAATATTAATAATAGGCGGAGCCTTGTTTGTAATGAATAAATGCTTTACCAATAAAACCAAAACGAACCGTCCGAAAATGACCAAAAAAAAATGGCAATCTATTTCTAAGCAAAACTTCCCATATAAAAATTTAAATTACCATATTAAAATAAACAGAAAATAAAATAATTAACATTCATTATATATTCCTATAACAGAACATGTTAATAGCTTTTGAATATCTTTATTTTTGTTGTAAAATTAGATCAGCTCTTAAATCAATCGTCTTGTACATCATTAATGATATAAAGTTGTCTAGATAGATAAAATACAATCATATTAAACTATGATTTATTACGTTTTTTACGATATTAATGAACTGAACTATTTCATCCTACGGTCAGCTTGATAGCCCAGCGTCCATATCAGAAAAAATATTAATTAATTGCGTAGCAGTACTTGTTATATATAATGTTCCTAACGATATCGTCATTCCATCGACCGTTGGTTATTATACTAACAATCAATCTAAGCCAACATTAATAGAAACTAACAACCAATCAATATTTCCGTTCGATATATGATGGACAATTTATATCGAGCCTCTAGTCTGGTTTTTCTTAAGTCGCTTTAAGCTGTAGACATCCTCGGTATCAGGATTATCGATACCAGTTTGGTAGTAGCTGGTAGAGCGGATTGACGCTTTGAAATGCCCATTTCTTTAGACCCGTAAATACCTTTTCGTTAGTTTAATGGTATCACTCTTTAATCCTTAAAGAATCTGGAATACTTACGATGTGTGGATTTGTATCAGTCTTTTAGAATGGTGACATTGATGCTATAATAAAAATAAAATTTATTGTTGGGCTAACCCTGTCGTTTCAGACATAAAAGTTGATCTAACAGCATCAGATTCTACCAGTGTCGATTCTTAATTACTTAATTACTAAATTAAAACTACATAGCACACATGTATACAGCTATCACAAATCCGCTCCAATGAAGAAATAAATGAGACTAAGAAATGACACAGATTTATATTAAGAATCCTCTAAAAAATTCTATAGGTAGATTATTCACTAAAGGTGATTCTTATTTATATTTTTGTTTTGATGATGATTTGTATGTGAGTGAAAGTAGTAATATTGCAAAATAACTATGTCTTGATATATTTTTTTTTAATTAAATTGAAAAATACTATACACTACTAAATAATACTATTGTTACTTATTTTGATCGACAGTATAACTTGTCAAATACTTAAAAGCTGGATAGTACACACAACTATATATAAATATTCTCAGCTACATAAAAATCATCAAAAAAAAAGAAAAGAAATATGAATAAGAATCATACTTATCAATGGACAAATCCTATTGTTACTTATTTTGATCGATAGTATATCTTATTAATTATTAAAATCAGGATAGTGTATTGAAAAATATTCATATACATAATTTTCCTTAATTAGTTCTTGAATTTAAAAAATCTTAAAATTAATTACCGATACCCGTAATAAATAAAAGAAAATAAACGATTGGTTTGACTTCGGCCAAAAGTTTCAAAAAAAGTTTAATAATATTCTGTAGATATGCCTTATTATTCCAATGAATTAAGAAATTAATGAAAATAATTTATTGACTATACATCATTTTCAACATTAAAAATGCGCCGATAGTAATCTCATACCCACACTACGGGGCCCACGCATAAATAAATACGTAATAATCAATACATTTGGTATATTCAACAGGCATTAATAATTAAGTGTTAATGAAAGAGTGTTTGAATTATTTTTTTCTGCAAATATTGAAGTACCTAATGCAGATTTTCATCAATTTCAATCCAAAAAAGAAGGCTTAAATTATAAATGTAGAGAATATAGTGAAATTTGCACAAAATCTGAATTAAATATAAAATACTTAAATAAAAATTAATTAATTAAAAATACTTAATTAGAAACAAAATATTTTTTATAATAAATTTTAATTCAATCGCAAAATACAACTTTTTTGGTATATACGTACCGTCGAATCTCCTATAGACCTATGTCTTCAAATAGCGACATAAAAACAAATCAAGTGATATTAATTCAGTCTATCTAGGAGGAGCACTTTGATGACTGAAACCAGAAAACACACAAGTATGTTTAGTGTATGCCAAAAGAACCTTAATATACCAGTCTTATTTTCAAATGAAGTCTAAGTAATATAAGAAAACTAAAATCCCTACTGAACTGTGACATATTGTGGATGACTTTATTCATCACAGTGAGTTCTCTGATTAAGAAAGCTATGAAGGTGAAACTAATGAATGATTTTATTAACCATTATTTTATACAAATATTAAAGAGATTGATTTATCAGTCAATAATCAAGTCTTCGGGCTTATGGGGTGCGAATATAAAACTGTGAATAACCCACTACTAATCAATGCAAAAGAAAGTTCTTTGATCAATTACTAATCCTCGAAATCAAATGGATCCATGACTTCGTCGCAAAATATGAAAGAAGGTACTAAATCATAATTCTATTTTAATATTCCAAATACAAAACTGATTTATTATTTATCCTATAATAATTTTTCTTATAAATCCCACTGCAAAAGAAAAATAGATGTAGCCGGCTTGATTGGCGCAATAGTAGAGGCAACAGGACGATCCACCTTCTGTTGGGATAGTCGCGGGTTCGAATCCTGTTGGGACATGGTTGTAAATTTATGTTTGTGATTGCTTAACATTTGTGATTGTCTTAGGCAAGAGTGCAAAATCCGACAAGGAAAATGATCCCAGTCACGCCAGTAACCAGGCTGGGTAAGACCGGATATCTTCTGGGATGATTTCTAAGTTGGTCACTCGCCAGTCGGTAGGCTTAATACCGAGGACCGTAATTCGAAGCCTACATTAAACTGCAGGTCCAGTACAGATAAACTAGTTGGTAAAAGGAGCCTTTTACGAAAAATTACGAAAAATATATAACTAATAAGACCACATATATCTAATGTAAGTTTTTAGAACACATAATAATTTAAACTAAGCCTCTGAAGATGTAGTATTTTTAGAAGCTGAAGATGAACTATTTACGATGTATGATTTATTATTTAAAATTATTATTTTATTCAAAAGAGTGCGCGCACTTCCGAGGTGATCCCATTGGAACCAAATCAAGATCTGTTGGGGAAGGGGGGAAATCGAGAAAAACGCTCAAATTTTAAAGACACGTACAAAGTTTTCACATATTTTTTATCTAAAATAATCAGATATTTGGGTGTAATGTTATTGCTGAGCTGATGTGACGGAAAATCGGAAGTCGTTCAGTGCTAGAGCCATTCAGTTTGCTTTTTAAGCACTAACTATAGCATATAAGACCTCGTAGAAATATTATAGATAACTGCTTCTATGGTGGGGAAAATAACTTTTTGTTGTTTAGTTAGAGCATTCATATCAAATCACCTAGGTTAGGTAGCGGACCCGGGGCCTGAAGCGCTCCTTATTTTCAATCATTTCTTTATTCCTATTTTTCCTCATACAAGCTGCACCTTTACTTGGCGTACCCAATGTAATATTAAATTAAATAACTGCGTAATTTATTGAGTAAATATCTAACATTGAAAAAAGAAAAATAAAATATTTTTAACAAAAAATTGAACCAATTTCAAAAAATAAGTAAGGAACTCACTATAAGGTATAAAATAATTAAACCTAGATTTATAAACTATAACAATTGTTGTAATAACTAAATAAAAATAATCAAAAATCTTATTTAACCTATACGCTATAAGTATTTTGAATTCTACTATATACACACAATTTAGCTTAATACCTACATAAATCTCTTTATCTATTTAAAATATCATTTTAACTACTACCAACTGATCACTTTGAAGTTGGTTTCGAGCTCAAACACAATACCCAAATAGAAAGATAATAATATTATTTTGTGACACATACAAAAAATTATCAACAAAACAAATCTAAATTAATATAACTGTTTGGGTTCGGCACCGACTTCAAAAAAGTAGTCAGTTGGTAGTAGTTAAAATAATATTGTAAACAGATAAATAGGTTTAGGTAGATATTAAGCTAAATTGTGTGTATATAGTAGAATTTAAAATACGTATAGTATATAGGTTAAATAATATTTTTGATTATTTTTAATTAGTTATTACAACGATTATTATGTACATATTTTATTCTAAAATGTTTTTTTATGTTAAAAATCTAGATTTGATTATATTTTACCTTTTAGTGAGTTCTTTATTTATTTTTTGAAATCGGTTAAATTTTTTTGTCATTAATAAGCTTTAAGATTTTTATGGTGATGAACTTACCATTCAGTATTTCTTAATGATCAAAATTACTAAATGTATGTATTCCAAACTATGTTCACCCAACTAAAATAAACAAGCTCCCTAGACTGATGAGCAGACCGGCAAGAATTTATATTCGAAAAACTCGCTGCAATTTTCTCGAGCTCAAACACCTGCTACGAAGCCCTGCTGTCGTTCCGTGAAACCTGTAATTCGGAATTGTTCCGATGGGGCGCATTACAGCTCCGTAAGTCCCGCCTAAAAGGACTATTACAGACACGGAAGGGCAGAAGGAAGCGCCGATTGAGTTAAGGTTACCGTTGTGAAGACACTGATTTGCAGAATCGACCTCGGTACATTAAAGGCAAGTTCAACATTAAATATTGAGAGTGGCGAGGGTCATGTTATTTATATCTGAATAGAATACTTATATATGTTATACGATATACTTTTAGTCTGAATGATAATCAAATTAATACTTTCCATTATTTTGTTTAGTTTTTTTTATTTAAAACAAAAAAAGAAGAAGATAAGAAGTCAATAAGTCATCAATCAAACATAAAAAGTTATAGAGAATATAAGAGAAAATTTTACGATTAATTTTGGAGATTAATTAATGAATCATCATCATATGAATAAAAATCTTTAAACTTTAACATATTAATTGATTTATATTGTGACATATATGAAGTACAGCAGTTATTTTGGTGAGTCTCAGCAATAATATCAATAATATTATTCTCATAATCCCCAACTAGTGATCGTGTACCACGTTAAATATAAACCAGAGCTGATTAGACCCAAATAACTCTACTTGTTAGTTTGAAGGTACTCTCAACGTGTCTTAAGACCAAAGAAATTAGTTTATCTGTCAATTATAAGGTCTATTAGAGCTAATAGGGTGTAAATATGAACTTACAAACGAAATTTTGGTCCAAAATCAACCAGTCTCAGTTTGGAACGGTAAAAAGTTCGTACGTATACAAACTATTGCCATGAAACATACTTCGGCTACTTATAATTAAACAAAACAATAAAATAAAATGTCTGAAAATAAACATATTCCAAACAATATAAACCAAAGGTTGAAAAGAGAAAACTGCAACGTAAAAACAAATCCATAAGAAAACTATCTGAGAAATCTAACAGATCACAAGGAAAAAGATTATTTTCTCTGGAAAGACACCAAATACGTAAAACAATCATGTCGACACAGTCGACTTACAAGAGATCTAGGTGGAAATTGGACACGTAGCAATCAACAAAAAGCGGAAGCATTTGCTGAACATTTAGAAAAAATCTTCAAACCGAACGAAACTGATATTGACTATAATTTTCCGGACATAAAATATGAAAATTCAATTAGTCGCACCGACAGAAGTAACCAAGTAAGTCATTAAAACTAACATTAATCCAAATAAAACACCAGGTTATGATTTAATAACAAAACAATTGTTGCGCAAAAACTACCAAGAAAAGGAATTATAAAATTCACCAACTTGATGAATGTAGCATTTCGATTCAAATGTGTCGTTTGGAAGATAACTGAAATAAATACAACTCTAAAACCCTAAAAATCCCTAAATATAGTAAAAGCCTATAGGCCTATCTCAGGGCTACCAGTAATATATAAGGTATTTGGAAATCTTATATTGAAATGAATAAAACTGACTATAGAGAGAAAAAACCTAATACCTACACATCAGTTCGCTTTTATAAACAAACATTCAACAATTGGCCAAATTCATACAGTAACAAATGTAATTTAAGAAGGCTATGAAGGTAAAAAGATATAATCAGTTCAATTGAGTTCATTATCACATGTATCCACAAGACTCGGATAAGGCAGAAAATATTGGCAAAACAATACACTAAGTTATAGAAACTTAAATTACTGCCAGAATGTTTAGAGTCAAACAAGAGGAAAATTACTCTACAAAAAAACAAATTTAACGCAGCTATACCACAAGGAGGTGTATCAGAGCCAATTATTACCTACACTACACATGTGATACCACAAATGGAAAATATCACCATGGCTACACTGCTGATGATACTGTGATTCTTGCTCTCGGAGACAATAGCAAAGAAGCAAGACGAAAATTACAAGAGGCAAGTGATAGATATAGTAACAACGTTAAGTATCTCAAAATACGCTGGAAGAAACATATAAAAAAGATAAAGAAGGGACTACAGTTTAAATATAGGATCATTCATTGGCTAATTAGAAGAAAATCACAATTATCAATATAATAAATTTCTATTATATAAGCAAGTATGGAAACTTATATGAGATATAGATAATCTTGATGCAAAACTTGGCTGGAAGGAACATATAAACAAGAAAAGAAAAGAACTGGAATTGAAATATAGGAAAATGTATTGGCTAATTGGAAGAAAGTCACAATTATCAGTAGATAATAAATTGCTTTTATATAAGCAAATACTGAAACCTATATGGACATACGGAGTTCATTTATGAGGATGTTCTGCAAATAGTAACATAAACAAAATACAAATTTTTCAGAACAAAGTCCTGAGAAGTATTGTGAGCGCACCCAAATACTACAGGAATGGCTACCTACATCGAGATCTTCAGATACCCACAGTCAATCAAGACAATTGCAAGGGGGCATGAGAAAAGAATCCATTCTCATGAGAATACTGAAGTATTGGAACTTTCGGATACCACCATAGCAAGACACAGACTCAAAAGAATTAAACCATCTGATATTGTGTAGTGAGGTGCATTTAATAAAAAATACAGCAGCGACATGTATAAATATTATTTCACCAGGGACTGAGATAGGGCCGATGAGTCCTCCTAGTTATATACTTAGATTTGAGTTACCATAAAGGCAATTGTAGGTAAGTCGGAAACGACTAGTAAGAATGTAATAATTAAATAATAAAAAATATTCCTTGAAACACGTGAAACTGAAATATGTTCTATTGAAATGTAACTAACCACTCTCGATACGATGATGTTTTAGAACAAGATCCGAATGACATCACGATTATCTTACCTATTCACCAATCGAATTCTGAAATCTATTCAAATTCAACCAAACTCTCGAATACGAACGATGTTGTCTGTCGAGCCCATCATCCACGCCAGACACGTAGACTACGAAGGAAAACAGTCTGAATAGTTCGTCGAGTCCGTATCCACCATCGCTCATTCACGTTGCGAATGGCATAATTCCCCGTGAATGGTCTGTTACATGTAGACCCGATTTAAAGTTGACGCGATGCGGGATTTAAATCATTATAAACGAGTCGTTAGACGTAGTGACGATGCCGAAATTTCCGTCACAAACCATTTCGGAACGTCGAAGTTTATTGTATGGAAAAAGGTGAGATTTAGTAAAGATTTGTCACGCCGGAATATGGGGAGACGGCCGAAGTCCTCAAGCATTTTTTGTCGGGTTCATGAGGGTGTATTTATTATTAATCTCTACAATCAATCTTGGTCGTCAAAGGGGATTATTCGTCATTCATACAGACGTGTTCAATTAAAATTATTGATTCAACAATAATAATTAATTGACATTGAGCTCCGTATATTCAATTCTTAAAATCAAACAAATGTAATTTAGATTTAAATACAGCTGACGCTCGTTTATGTGAACTAGTTAAAATCAAACGTGGCTCGCATTATCGAAAGTTTTATATTAACGGGCACGATTAATTATAGTTAGTGATCGCCCCGTGATTGAAATTCGGCCCCAATGTATTAAATTAATCATGTTTATCTCATAACAGAGTAAAAGGACTAATTTAAAAATTATACGTTACTAAAACTTGTTTTCACAGTATTTTCAATATAAGATCAGAAATGTATTCAATACATCAAACTAATTAAACTAATAAATGTCTCTATATTAAAATATATGTAAACTCAAACACTAAAACCCACTAACATTTTTTAAATTGCATTTAATTAAATCTAACTTCCATTAACTTTCACTAATCAACAAAGTATTAATAATTGTAAACTATTACGTTTCTGAACATTATGGCAAAGTATGATAAGTAAGATTAGTTTCAAAACAGTAACAACTTCAGAGCATCAAATATAAGTATACGTGATCTTTCTTTACTATTATGTTATAAACATAAGTATGGAATAATAAATGTAATACATGTTTGTATATTAAAACAGAAAATATATGAATAAGACAATTTTGAAATTGATATTTGACTTTTATTTTAATTTAAATTTATCATAATTTATTTTAAAACAAAAACGAACACAAGTAGATAATTAAAAATCAGTCGAATGAACTAGTAGAACCGATAGTAAATAGTAATAAAATCAATCGGACCAAAAATAGCGACTGAAAACAGTCAACTGAAAACAGTTACTAGTAAAAACAGTCGAATCAAAAATAGCGACTGAAATGGTCGATAGTAAAAAGTAGTCAATTACTGAACAGTCGATAGTCGATTTCAGTCGATTGTTCCCAACAGTAGTTTAAAGAATAAAATGTGATATTGTCACATATCTTATTGCATCAATCATTAAACACCTTGATATTCATATGTGCTTTAAACTGTTTACAAGTGTACTTTTAATAATTCATAATTTCTTCTCTTTGTCCTATGTGTTCCATCCATGTAAAATATGTAATTAATTTAATTTTAAAACATATTTTATATGCATATTTTCATTACTATATTTATATATTCATATAGTCCTTATCTTTAATAGCAGATAACTCATCTTTAGTTTGTCTTCTATAGCTTTCATTTCATATTCATAATATTCATTTTAACTCTTGATGTAGAAATTAACGTATTATTACCTGCATTATTTGATTAATGCTTTGTTAAGTCATGCATTTACTAATCAAATCAGAAATTAATCAAAAGTCAAAACCACCAAAATTTACAGAAAAATACTAAAAACCTTTAAAATTACCTTTAGTCCAATCATAAACTATGTTTCCAGAACCATATTAAATAATAACAGTCCTTAAGCAAGAACAATTCTCCTTTTTTTCTTTTTCTAGAAATCAAATTAAATATTGTAATTTCGAAAATCTAAATATCTTGTAAGCCAGGGAAACAGACGATTCTGGTACCATATAATCAACACATAGCATTTTCTTATTGTTCTATTACTACACAATTACTTATTCCGATCACTGCCGCTCTTGTTCCTCAATTAAAGACTTCTGAAATTCAACCGAAGGTATCATGACTATCAGAAAAATCGCAAAACACTCGATAATAATTGAAATCGACTACAATATAACTCAACTACAATATAACCTAAGCAATTTCTATAAATATTGTATTTAATATAATCACTTGTCTGCTATATTACCTTACAACATGGCTAAACTTGTAATAACATAATACTCTACACCTACTTCAGTACGAACAACTGGTCTGATTTTTTCTATGGTCCGCAGAAGAACTGCAGGTAAGAGAATATGCTAAACCGCACCATTAAAAAAATTAAAGCGTTTTCGCGCTCCATCGGTTACGGGTGCGTTAAATTACGAAATCTGATAACGGAGGCGTAGCGGATAGACCTGCGGTCAGAGCAGACGCCAACCACCATCGGTAAAAAAACTGCGAGAATAATCGATTTTAATAAAGTCGATGCAACGTTCTGATTTAGTACGACAGCCATTTCCATTGAAAGGTTAATGGTAAATTGCAGGCTTCTTAAGTATCAGTTCGTAAACAATATAATGACGTTAATTTAAAAATTGCAAAAACCCACAATACCGTATTATGGCACCGCCCTTTATTTTTCCTTAATTTGAACAATACTTAATCATTATGAGAGAAACATCAGAATGTAATCAAAACAAAAACATTATAAACTATCTGAAAAGTAAAAACAATTAACGATAATTAGCTACAATACTGTCCAAACTCTGAAATAAATCAGATGCGAAACAGATCTTACTATTACCTACATAATATACCATATTATATTTAACAGTCATTAAAAAGCTAATATAGACGATTATAATTCAGTGATATTTACTGATTCAAAAATAGATCATTTTACTGGCATATTACTTCCTCCTATTTCTTTTTATAAAAATATGATAAAATGTGACTTTCTTTGACCTATTAGTACCTGAATCCCTAAACATGTCAATCATTTGGGCTATTTAACTGACGCAGTAACGAAAAGTAAACATAGACCCAAGAATTATGACAACCAAAATATATATAATTTGAATAGTATAAAAAAGGAACAATAATATAGCTGTTGAAATACATATTTTGAGATTTCAGATTAAACAAGAAAATCTTAATTGTTGTTAAATATAATTAATGAAAATAAATGCACTCTTACATGAAATTTTGCTTTAAATAATTTTCGAAGCACTTTTTGTTATCTAATTGAGATTCTTCCTATATATACATTTTGATGTAACAACGGAACTGTAAGATATTATTGGCAGGCGAAAATAAAACCATAACCTACCAAACAATAACATTGTTGATTGAACAAGACTTTTTATTTTAATAATCATGTGCACATTTGATTCACAGTATCCTAATTAGAAGGAACTGTTTGTATTGCTTCTTATTTTTTCTCGTCACACATTATATTAACTCAAAATCACCCTCAAATATAAAAAGGCAACCATTGTATTAATACGTTAACCTAGATAAAATATGTTAGTATTTAAACTTTTTAAACTAACAAACAAATATATTTAGTCAACAACAATTATAACAAAATGACTATCTTATTAATAGTACTTATTTGATTGAGTTAATTTGAATAATTCCTGTATAAATTAACTTAAACTAACTTTAGAAGAAATATAGAGATAAATATTAAAATAACACTGACTTTAAAACGTTTTTAATTTCAGTACTTTTAATTATTGCAATTTGTCTATATTTAGTAACAAGCAATTTAATTACCAAATGACATCAGATCGAACCAGAACAATTAAAATTAAAGCATGAATCATCATAGAGGTCTCATAATCAATGAATCATCGGGGACAGGTGCAGATTATTCAGTAAAATATCAGTGATGTGAAGCAAGCGCAAAACGAAAACAAAAAAACGCATAACAGTATATTTTCCGTTGACAGCTGCGGTCTGTTAATGTGGCCGCTGTAAATATCGTCGTCCAATTATAAGGCTCCCAATTAATTCGAAAAATTCATCGGAATTCCTTAATCTCCTCAGTTTCCTGGATAAACCTGATTTTATTTTTAATGCCGTTCTCCATTAATTTAAAATTCATTACGTATTACGCCGCATCTGTCGAACACTTCTACGAAACTACGATAAGGTTTTCAATTCTGCAAGCTATTAATTTTATATTAGCTACGTAGAATAAATATTAATAAAAGGGAAAAAGCGAACTAAAGGGGACGTTCTGTTCAATAACGGTTAGTAGCACAAAATACGTAATATTCTTTAATGTTATTCGATTATGAACCATATAATCGAAATACATCGATCATATATTTATTATAATGGCAGAGATACTTTGATGAAGTTCGATTATGACATTAAGTGAGAAGAAATAAATGTGAAGCAGTTTTTTTGATTGTTTAGACATCCCTCTTTTCTATTGGTAGATGCATTCAATTCAATATAATTTGAAACGACTGATATTTTTTATTTAAACCAAATTATTAATGTAAGTCTTTGAACCGACTTCGAAAAATAAATAAGGAACTCAGTTACAACACTCAACTTAGATTTTTTACGCAAATTTTTTTTTAAATAAAATATGTACATAATAATCTTAGTAACTATCGTATCGTAATATATACACACAATTTAGCCTAATTTAATACCTACCTAAACCTATTTATCTATTTACAAAATTATTTTAACTATTACCAACTGATCACTTTGAAGTCAGTGCCAAGCAACAAATTAGATGTTTTTTTCGTAATTATTATTTGATTATTTTTTACTTTTTAATATTTTATGTTTCTCTTTTGAGTATTAGATAGTTACTCAATAAATTACGTTAATTTATTAAATATTACAATAGATAGACCAATAAAAGTATATACACTGCACTACTTCCGATTTTTCGTCCTATCATACCGGAACATAGAACCTCCTCTTTTTTGAAGTCGGCTAAAAAGAATTTGCTTACTGGCTGTTTGAATGTATTTTTATCAGCGGTATTCATTGATGAAAATTCGAAATATCAATGGACACAACTCTTAAACTAACGTAATTATTAAATTCAATGGTCTTGACATTCCTCTTAATAAACTAGTTTTCGATTTAGTATTATCAGTGTTTTTGGATTTAGAGTTATTCAATGTATATAGACGCTAATCATGTTTAAACTTGTATTTTCCACATTAATTAATTTCGTTATGTGATTTGAAGAAACTTACCACTGAAGCCCATAAAATACAGAAACTTATTGTGATGCTACTCTGCCATATCCCAATTGACGGTTTTGGTTTCAATGATTTAAAAATAAGGATATCTGTCTATTGATGTGTATAACGAAGAAGCAAAAAAGTTTGAAGACAATGCTATTGTACAAACTAATTGAACAAAAACCCAGCTCAAACACTCAAAGAACTTTCAAAGAGCTTAGAAGTTAATCAATTGTTTCGAAATATTTAAATGTCATGGAACAGATATAACATGATTAAATACTACCACACACATTGACTGAAAATGTCACCAACGCTTTATGATTACGACTTGGGCACTGTAACAAGTCAATTAAAAAGTCCCTGGCCTGACACATAGATGGCGCTACTAGAATTAAATCCATGTTTATTAGTCTGCCCTAACCCTCGAAAGATGCGTGTATAAATTTGACAGCTATCGGCTCGTTAGTTTGTGCATTATAGCATTTTGAGTGAAGAAACTTTTGTTATTGTGAAAAAATTGATAAAAAGGAATTTCGCATGTTGATTAAATATTGTTTTTTGAAGGGAAAAAATACAGTTGAAGCAAAAAATTGGCTTGATGCCGGGTTTCCGGACACTGTCCCAGGAAAATCAACCACCAAGGATTGGTAGGCTAAGTTTAGACGTGGTGAAATGAGCACCGAAGATGGTGAACGCGGTGGATGCCCAAAAGAGGTTGTTACCTGTTTTTGAATGCCTGTAAATTGAAATTGAATGAAATAGCAGACACTCTAAAGATATCAACTGAACGTGTACATCATATCATTCACTAATATTTGAGCATGAGGAAGCTCTGTGCAAAGTGGGTGCCGCGCGAGCTCACTTTTGACCAAAAACAACGATGAGATTGGGAGCAGTGTTTGAAGATGATCAAGCGTAGTAAACCCGAGTTTTTGGGTCGATATGTGACAATGGATGAAACATGGCTTGATCATTTCACTCCTAAATCCAATTGACAGTCATACGAGTAGACTGCACACGATAAACCCGCTCCAAAACTCCTATTTCCTGTTCTCGCTCGGAAGAAATTTTCGACAAATGAAAAGGTGATCGCCGAAATTGAGGCCTATTTTGAAGCAAAGGACAAATCGTACTACAAAAATAGTATCGAAAAGTTGGAGGGTCGCTTTAATCAGTGTATCAGTCTTGAAGGGAATTATGCTGAATAAAAAAACTAATTTTGTCAAAAAAATGTGTTTTACTATGGTAGGCCGGAGACTTTTCAATTGACCTGTTATGCAACTGGCACCCGGTTTATAAATGCTGAATAAGGGGGAAATTGGATAAATGTTTGGATAGCTGCCAAACCAACATCGCTCTATTGATATTGTTTCACCACTTAGCAAGATAAAAAGTTGGAAAAAGTCTACTAGATAATATTTTAGAAATACAAAATTTTAGAAATAATTAACTAATTAATTTTTCGCATAGTCGCGATATTCCATTACGAATTTATTGCGTATTGAAAATGGAGGGGCTAGGAAGTGGGTATATTATGCATTTTAACCTCCAGAAAGAGAAAAATGCAGGGCAGGCTCACAAAAATTGCGTTGTTTAAATTTTCAAAACAAAACCATTTAGATTCTTAAACATATCAAAGTAGGTATTTAATATCACAACATCCTTAATTAAAAACCCAATATGTCACCTCATAAAAGAGCTTTCAACCATTTACTTAAGTCCATATATACCATAATATAAACTAACATAGAAAATATTGCAGTATTATATTTGTTTTTGGATAATTAACTAGATTTTTCATTTCTCAAGAGAGGCAAATTAACACAGATTCAGCAAATTATTTGACAGTCATTCAGAAGACAAAATTCAACCTTTATAACATAATTAAATTAAAAATATATGTAAATTTGTTATATATTACAAAGTTTCCGTCAGATGTCATGTTTTATAATACCAAGTTAGCCATATAAAATAGCTCTGATGAAAAAAACATGTTTTCGATGTTAATGACTGGTTGAACACGTATTCGTTAAGATCGTTTGCTCTACACCAATCAGGATAACGTTCTCTAATAGAGAGATTTATAATCTAATTTGAATAAAGTTTGGATATTATAGGGTAAAATTCCGAGAAGTGGTTTTTAGTGCTTTTTCTGTTAATCGACGAGACGATAACCGTATATAGACACCAAGGTGACATTTTAAATTAATGAAATTATTTTCCAAGAGAATGTTTGTTGTCGAAATACGAGCAGTTTAGGTAATAATTTATTTTGATATAAACATAAATTTATGTTTCCTATACGTGGAGTTGTTTATTAAGTGCCCGTGTAGAGGGATCGATAAAATCAAACAGCTAAATTTTTACGTGTTGATCATTTCCTTAAACTAAAAACAGTTACGCCATTATATTAATGCTTTTTAAATTATTTGAAATCTGCAATAAATGTATTATAATAAGCTATATAATGTATAACACAATATTTATTTATTTAATGGTATTAAGTAAAATAGATCGGTGTTTGGTATCAAACATTATTCAGCCTTGCTTATTAGCTGAGTAGGCTAATGTCAGACAGTATGGAATAATACTGGTACTAACAGGTCAATTGAAAAGTCCCCGACCTAACACATAGATGGCGCTTCTAGAATTAAATCCATATGTTTTTCAGTTAGCCGTAGCATTAGTTTGTGAATTATAGCATTTTAAGTGAAACAACTTTTGTTATTGTAAAAAAAATGGATAAAAAGGAATTGCGCGTATTGATAAAATATTGCTTTTTGATGGGAAGAAATACAGTTGAAGCAAAAACTTGGCTTAATGCCGAGTTTCCGGATACTGCCCTAGGAAAATAAACCATCAAGGATTGGTATGCTAAGTTTAGATGTGGTGAAATGAGCACCGAAGACGGCAAACGCCGTGGACGCCCAAAAGAGGTTGTTACCGACGAAAACATCAAAATCCACAAAATGACTTTGAATGTCCGTAAATTCAAATTGAATGAAACGGCAGACACTCTAAAGATATCAACTGAACCTATACATCATATTATTTACGAATACTCGGGCATGAGAAAACTCTGTGCAAAGTGGGGGCAGCGCGAGCTCACCTTTGGCCAAAAACAACGACGAGTTGATGATTCGAAGCAGTATTTGAAGATGATCAAGCGTCATAAACTCAATTTTTTGCGTCGATATGTGACAATGGATGAAACAGGACTCCATCATTTCACTCCGAACTCCGAAGTCCAATCGACAGTCATCCGACTGGACTGCACACGATGAACCCGCTCCAAAGCGTGCGAAAATGCAACAGTTGGCTGGCAAGATTATGGTGTCTGTATTTTGGAATGCGCATGGAATAATGTTCATTGACTACCTTGAAAAAGAAAGGACCATCAACAGCGACTGTTACATAGCGTTATTGGATCGTCTGAAGGACGAAATCGCCGAAAAACGGCCACATTTAAAGAAAAAGAAAGTGCTACTTCACCAAGACAATGCACCGTGCCACAAGTCAGTGAAAACGATGGCAAAAATCCATGATTGATTACAAGAAATGAAACACAATGTTATCACAGCAACGGTAAATTAAAAAAATCTAAAGGTGTATCGGCAGGGTCTAAAACGCTAAACGATTATTCAGACGTATTAAAGCAAACCTTTTTCGGGAAACCTGCCTCGCGCTCAACCCACCCAACTATCGGCGCGATGTCAAAAAGTAATTCTAATAATGGAACGGAAAAAAGTTCCTCTTAATAAAACGCCTTTTATGTCCGATAATTATTCTTCGCCTTTGTATCGCTTTCCACATGGGTGGCTTCGACAAGGATATGACTTAACACTTTTTTACCTTTTAACGGAATTAATTAGATTTTTACAAAAATTATCCACTCGGGCGCCAAATCGACGCAGCGACGTCAGATTGGCTATTGGTTGATATTTTAGCGACCAAGTTTCGATAATATTTCCGAGCTAGAATATTTTTTTTATTATTTAATTAATACATTGTTATTAGTCGTTTCCGTCTAACCTACATTTTATCTTTATGCTAACTTAAATTTAGGTATATAACTAGGAGGACCCATCGGCCCTAACTCAGTCTCTGGTGAAATAATGTTTATACATGTCACTGCTGAATTTTTTAATATATGCACCTCACTACAAAATACTACACAAGATCAGATGGTTTGATTCTTTCGAGTCTGTGTCCTATTCTGGTGGTATCCAAAAGTTGCAATATTTCAATATTTTGTATGAGAATGGAGTCTTTCCTCATACCCCCTTGCAACTCTCTTGATTTTCTGACTGTGGGTATCTGAAGGTCTCCATGTAGGTAATCAGTCCTATAGTATTTGGGTGCACCCACAATACCTCTCAGGACTTTGTTCTGAAAAATTTGTATTTTGTTTATGTTACTCTTTGCAGAACATCTCCGTAATTGACTCCGTATGTCCATAGAGGTCTCAATATTTGCTTATATAATAGCAATTTATTGTGTACTGATAATTGTGATTTTCTTCCAATTAGCCAGTACATTTTCCTATATTTCAATTCCAGTTCTGTTCTTTTCTTCTTTACATGTTCCTTCCAGCGAAGTTTCGCATCGAGATTCATTCCGAGATATTTAGCAATGTTGCTATATGGAATGATAGTGTTATTTAATGTTATTTGTGCTTGTATGGTCTGTTTATAGGTGAACTGCACATGTACAGGTTTACTTTCATTAATTATTATTTTCCAAGCTTGTGTCCAATTATTTATATTGTCACTTGCCTGCTGTAATTTTCGTGTGGCTTCTTCACTATTGTCTCCCACAGCTATAATCGCAGTATCATCAGCAAATATAGCCATCGTGATATTTTCCATTTGTGGTATATCACAAGTGTAAAGTAGATAAAGCATTGGTACCAGTACACTTTCTTGTGGTACACCTGCTTTAGCTTCTTTTATTGTAGAGTAAGCTTCTTCTTGTTTGAATCTAAACATTCTAGTTGTAATGTATGATTTTAATAGTTCGATGTATTGTTTTGGTAGCATTTTCTGTAGTTTATGAACAAGGCCTTCATGCCAAACCTTATCGAAGGCTTGTGCTACATCTAAGAATATAGCTGAACATATTTTTTGACTTTCGTAGGCTTTTTCAATAACATCTGTTATTCTGTGGACCTGGTCAATTGTTGAGTGCTTGATAATAAACCCAAACTGATGTGTTGGTATTTAGGCTCTATGATGAGCTAGAAGATAATATAACAATTATAAGCCGCATTCGTAGTAAAAATAAAAACCAGTACTATTAACAATGCTTTATACTTTTTATTATTTCCAAAAATACGGGATATTATCTAGATTTTTTAAAAAATGTACTTGTTAATATGTAAAAATTTTATTTTGTAGGACGAACTATTTTTTAAAATGAATTTAAGAAAAGAAAGAAATTTCTATTTTGTAAAAAGGCGAAATATTTCTTGAGATGAATTCAAACTTGTTAAAATATATAGTTTACAAATTTGGATGCCCTGAACTCAGAGTTTCAATTAATGTGCCAAGATTGTTTCCAGTTTTCCAGTTTGCACATGGTGGCTACACTACTCTATATAACGGCGTTCACCTGACGAAGTTGTATTAAACGTCATTTGGAACTTATTTTTACGCTTCGGAACATGCGAAAATGCAGAGACAACATTGCAAAGTCGATACAACCTCACCACAACTCCTCACTCAACCACAACTCGACTTCTTCACATTAAACTTGGTTAAAAACTTTGATAAAGCGCCCAATCACGAAGGACGAGCTTTTAAGTACTTAACCAAGTTGTTCTTAAAACTCTCATACGCAAAAATGATGGAAGGAATATTTGTCGGACCTAATTTTCAAAATCTAATAGCTGACGCAAAGTTTACAAAATGTTTACCGTCTGATGAAGCAATAACAAGAACATCGTTTCAAAATGTTGTTTACAACTTTGTCGGTAACCACAAATCACCGGCTTATAAGTACGTAGTCGAAAATTTCTTACAAAATTACCACAAGATTGAAGCTCTAATGTTTCTCGAAATACATTTTCTGCATTCATATCTTGATTTTTTCCCACAAAACTTATATATTTATCTCTGATTTATACTTTTTAATTCAATAAATTGCCGTTAATGGTCCAAAATAGTAAAATAATAAATTTATTGAATATTTCGACATCTAGGAAAAAACTTAAAAACTTTTAAAAATGGGCTGATTATTTCGATTCAGCCCCCCAATTTATCTTATAAACATTTTTTGGTTGTTCAAGTCCAAAACAATATATACTTGTATAATTAGTAACCTTAGATTATCCCTCATCATCAATAATACGTTTCATCTTTTTGGTAGTATTTAAATTCATTATTAAAAAGCATCATTTATCAAACTCATATGTCATATAAATTATGCTTCATATTATTACTGTTATGCAATTAAAAAGTATTACATATTTAAAGCTTCAATTTTACCAACTGGCGAATGATCAATGGAAAAACTATCCCAGAATATACCTGTTTTACTGATTAAGCTAGTTATTAGCATGATTGGAATAGTTGTTCCTTATCGAAACCTATAATTTTTTACTATTTCCGCATAATTATAAACATAAATATAAAATACCCCTACATTAGAGGAATTCGAATACGCTACTGTCACATCAGCGGACCACCGCCCAACACTATCATCATCATCATCATCATGTATCCATAGCCGGCGATCAGGGAGAGTGTCTAGGTCTCAAGCAATACGCTGCTGTTGGTACCGCAGGACTAAATTCCTCGCTAAATCTCGCCCCAGTTGACGATCGGTAAGCTGTTGTTTTATCGAACACTGTTAGTCCACTATTTCTCAAATTGCTTTCTATAATTTTGGCCTATGTCTTTTTCGCAGCTGTTCGCCCTATCTTCCATCCAAAAGGTCGATTTTGTCATAGAAGTAAGTGAGGAATTCGTTCACTTTTTCGATCGACAATACAATGTCAGAAAGACACATGTAGAATTTGCTTTAGGCATCGCATTTGAAAGAAACTTGGAGATATCAGATTGTAACAAGTCTCGGAGCAATGCAGAATGATATTTCCTTTCTTCCACATTTACCATCTTAGATGAAAACATTTCTGCAGCTTAGCCGATTCGGCTTATTATTTTCGTTTGTAGATGACATTTTCTTCTCCTGTATTACTGATCCCTAACACTTCAAATCCTCCATTTGCTCTAACTTAATCCAATTGGGAATTACAAGCAATATAGCTCTGCAATGAAATTATACTACGAAAAATGACAGAAGTCTCAACGTCTGTATCAGCAAATTAACGAACATCAGATCGGTGAAAGAGATTCATATCGAAAGCCAGACAAAGTAGAGAGACAACATCTTCTTGTAAATGTCTATATTGTATAAGTGGTACATCAATTTAACACTTTCATATAGTTAACAGAAGACGCCTGAATTATAAGATTCCTGAAGAAGTTTGCCAACTTTTAGCGGACATGTTCAGCTTCCAAAGCTATCCAATGTTGATTCGAAATCAGAGCGAAAGTCAATAAAAAGACAATTGTACCTTTTCCACATGTAATAGATTCCTTCATAAATAGACAACTGCAATTCGGTCTAAATACCGTCTGTTGTAATTGGAAATTATGATGTCCTCTAAACATATATTAAATTATCTTCATTATATCTAGGAAAATACCCATGAACATAAATAAAATTTTCATCATCCGACAAATAATTGGTTATTGACATTTGAAATAGTCCCGAAATAAAGAAACTCGTAATAAATCGACGTATAAATCACTCATAATAAAAAATATCCATTCTTACACCAGAGAAAAAAACACAAAACCATCCAAAAATTTATTTGGAAATGAAGTGGAGCCGTTATATAGATAATCAAATTAAACAAGACCATTCGATATCTAAATAATTTGACCGTTTCCATGCAAATGGCTTTCTTAAAGTCACAGGACGTAACTATTCTAAGGCAGTCGGTATTCGGCTCTTTTATTTTTCGTCTCTATCGCTATCACATCTCCATTTTATGAACGTTGCGTATGGATTTCTCGTAAGGTCCCCATATTGCTTCGGTTTTTGTGTCGCGACTTTTAACGCCCTCCGTCTTAATCGATTCGGTAATTTTGGTGAGTGGGCCCGACTCAACCTAATGGATTTGAATAAAAACAATGTTAAGATATCACCGAACCAGTGAAATTTAAGTGGTTTATTTATGAAGTACTGTCTCGAAAAATCGACGATTTACAGAAAATGCTTTCGTGGAGGTCTTACTTAACAAAAGGAAAAACAGGTTCTGTTTAATCGTATAGGTGGTCCAGTTGTTTTATTAAGAAGATAGGGCGTTAAAATAATGCGTTTCATGATCATGGATTGTTTGTATTGCTTTTACTTTAAGCGAGCTTCAATATTATCAAAATAAGCAGTCTGACTGGCTAGACTATGAATTTATATATAATACTTGTATTGACTTTAACAAAATATTAAAATAAGACTTATAAAAATACATCTGAACGTAGATATAGTTTTCGAAAATATTAATAACTAAAATTTGATTATATTTATTGAGAACTCTTGATACAATATGTGTTAACTAAAATATTTTCCATAATTTTCTACAATTTTTTCTTACATTTGCATCAGGGCAACACCGTGTCGAAAAAACAGCGTTGGTTTGGTAGCAATACAATCACGGATGCGTTTTCGTACTCCTTCAGCAATTCGAAACCATGTGCTAGCCTAGCCATGCTGCCTCCACAAGAATAAGTAGTAATTATTTCTTGCCTGGCAAGTAATGAAAGGAATTTTGTAACAATTCGAAAAGACACTTTCAATCAATTCGTGTGGTACCTTCTTTCCCATCTTTGATTCATGTCTTCAGCTATATAAAAGTTGGTCAGTCCTACAGTTTGAACTTCGCCCAATAAGCCTTGCAATGGATTCTCAATTCGTAAACCTAATACTAATTCTCTTCGAACTTTTTATATCCTATTCGTTGGGCCCTCATTGATATTAGAATCTCCATTTTCAACTATCTGAAGCCAACACCGACGATTAGGAAATGACAGAGCAACATCATCACAAGTTTATAAAATTATTTGATAAGCTTCGATAGCAAAGTCTTTCAAATCAAACAACAAAAGTAATGCATACCGAGAATACAATTTTGAGCGTTTCAATCATCCAATTATTCCAAACAGCGTTCCAACTAACACAATGGCCGAAAAGTCCCGGACCTAACACATAGTTGGCGCTAGTTTTATTGTATTTTCAGTTAGTACTAACCTTCAAAGAAATCTGGTAAAATGTCATGATATTCTACTCAAAAGTTTGTGAGTTATTGTGCTAAGAGTGAGACAACTTTTATTATTTTAAAAACAATGGATCAAAAACAATTTCGTGTTTTAATTTTACACTGCTTCATGACAGGAAACAATCGTTCAAGGGAAGAAATGGCTTGAAACGTGTTAACAGGTTGTTGCTGGCTTGCTGGCTTCAAACGTGGTCGTAGAGACACCGATGATGCAGAACGTAGTGGACGTCCAAATTAGGTAGTAACACCAGAAAACATCAAAAATATCCACAAAATCGTTTTGAATGATCGAAAAGTGAAGTTGCATGAGTATCCTAACATCGTAAAAATATCAAACAACCGTGTAGGTGGTGCCGCGTTTGCTCAATGTTGGCCAAAAACAAGAACGTGTTGATGATTCTGAGCAGTGTTTGGCCATGTTTAAACTTAACAAACCGGAATTTTTTCGTCGATATGTGATAATGAATGAAACATGGATTCATCACCGGAATCAAAATGATTGTATCGAAGTGCACAGCAACTGATGACAGACCTATATTGAGGCAAAATATAAATCGTTCTACAAAAGTGGTATTGAAATGTTACAGCGGCGCTGGAATGATTGTATGGGTCTTGATGGGGATTACGTTGGTGTATAAGCCAATTTTGAGCAAAAAAAATGCGTTTCCTTTGATACACCCGGTCTCTGAGCCCATGTGTTAATACAGTAGTTGACGTTTAATTAGATATTATTATATTTATTTAGTATAATTAGTTATTATGTTATCATACAGTATAAATATAAGATTAAATATAATATAAATATTATAATATAAAGAGAAAATAAAGTGTGTAAAATAAATTGTTATATAATTATAAAATTTTAAGCTTTATGATTTTATATTTCCTTCAAATTACATAGTCGTCAGATCAGGTCCGAAAACACTTAGTGCTACCAAGGCCAGAAATATAAATAGCAACCCTCATAATGGAGCTAGAAAAAATTTAAAAAAATTAAAATACTTCAAATACTATAGACATAATAATGATCCTAAGCCTGTGAAAATAATGCAGGAAAAGTATAAAAAGTATACAAAAAAGTGTGCAAAGGCACTTTATGTTATTGTGGAGATTACTCATGTTAAAGAAATACAAATATAATAGTAATATAAGGACTGAGTCCCAGTGTTCTCTTCAATATTGTTAACAGTGACAAGTCAAATCACCGATAAAAGTATGCAGAAATAAAATATTGCTCATCTCCAATTGCACATAATTTAATTTGAGGTACAGTTGCAACCAACACGGCCCGTAAGTACTCTAGATAGTACTACCTAGTAGTTAAATATTAAATATTATTTTACTAGGAAGAACACACTAAATCTACATGGTTATTCCTGTAACTGATTCTGAGTCCCATATAATATATCGAGTCAGCTGCAATGGATTCATCATTCTGTATTTCATCAAACAAATCACATCTAATATACCCTTTTATTCAATAATATTTATATGTTTATAGAATTGCCACATTTATAATGTATACATGTCATTAGTCTAGATTTATTTTGTAATTATTTAAAGTATTTTAATTTTAAGTATTTTAATACGATAATACCTGATTCAATATTTTTAACAACACAAAATTTGCGGTAGATAATAACATTTTATAACATAACGCATATTATTGCTAAACGAAAAATCAGTGAAATATTTTTCGAAAGGAAAACAACCTACAATATATCAGAGGATTGTAATACTGAAGTTTGCAGGAAAAATAAACAAAAACGGATAGCAGACCCAATGTTTATCGACGTGCACGCTTCGAAAAATCTGAATATATCAAAAGTGGGGAAAAATTCCGACAATCCAAATAAAAATCAATGGACCAAATGAACTACGCTAACATGTTCGATATTACAATATTTTTATCTATTCATTGAAATAAATATGTGTCTAAACATAACATATAACATATCTATATAAAAATATCTAAAATGTGTCTTTTCAAAGGATTCAAAAGTGTGTGAAAAGATATCATTACGTTTTTTTTTTGTTGGCAGCATTGAGTTGTTGTCTGAAATACAAGCCAAGTTGTTGCTACACATGATGACAACATTGATTTCTTTTGCCACCAGCTTATAAAAATTTTAAAGTTTTCCTTAAACTGTATATGTTAAATGAAATTTTGTATACTGAACCACTTAAAATATTATGGTAGTGAAGAATTCATATATACACATGATATTAAAAGGCCTTCTTTGAAAGACCGACAATGACAATTGATAAAATACCAATAAAATCAAGAAATTCATGAATAAAAAATTAATAACCTTAGAAGCTTGAGCCAAAAGGCTGACAATTATTTTAAAATCACTCATACTACTTTGACATGTTTTGGGCATGAAAAAAGGAACTTAACAGCTTCAGATATAATTCAAACATAATTTAGCAAAGAAAATTAACAAGTGGTCCGTCTATACTCACCCAACACAGCCTCGCCTGATTATATGATTAGAGTCATAAAATTCTCTGAAGGAGTTCAAGGTTATCAATTAACGTATGAAGAATGAACGAAACCCTAACGCTAACACAATTATGTCGAATTTTAATGAATAAATTAGTATTTCTTGTGTGTTATATTTTTGGCACATGTTTCATTTCTAAATTAATCACAGATATTAAAAATTGGGAATATCTTTTGGTTATCACAACAACAATATAACAAGAAGGTTCACGATATATATATATATATATATATATATATATATATATATATATATATCGCAAATAGAAGGGAGTATATTATTTTAAATTAAAGTAACGAGATTTTCAAAATCTATTATTGAAAATATTTAATTAATGAAATTCAAAATCAATCGAGACCGATCTGATTATTGTTAAATATGGTAGAATGAAATGGTTCTGAAATCAGCCTGATTACAATGAAATAGAATGTCATGACCAGCAAACAAAACTGTCATTTAATCGTGACAAAGCTAAAAGGTCGTTAGTGCTACAACTCACTGTGAATAATCGATATTAATGTAACTACGAATAAAACTGGGAGTGTATAAAGCACTAACTAGTAAGTATAACTGCAATAAATCTGCATCATTAAAATTTCTTAAAGTTGTACATATATTAATCTAATGTTACAACTAATATTCTAATTTATTTTTATTAGTTATTTTTACAACTAAGTTAATGCTAAATACAATTTATATATAACACACAACATAGTCAAATCAAAACGAAATTTATTAATATAATCAAAGGTTTATATAAAATAAATACCTCTTTTAATTTGTACTATTTATAACTATGTTGTGCTTTAAAGCAATTCCAATATTAATTCCAATTATCGTCAACAATAAAACAACATAACTTTTGTGGTATTTTAAAACTTAGAAACGTTAATAATTAGGCCATAAAATGATTCGAATATAGCACACAATAGGGAAGTATGCACATTACGCTGTATATTTCCAAATGCGGTTTGGTGTCATAACAAATGGCTTAAAACACAATCCAATTAAACATTTTCTCAGACTATATTATGAGCCGTATTTATCCCAAGGATACAACAGTTGCGTTTATTAATTGTGGAACTTTGAATGGATTTACGAGGCTTGGTTTAGTTCAGTAATTAGAATCAAAAATTTGAACCATCGGAATAAGAAATTGTTTCAACAAAGACATTAATTATCGGCAAAATTAAGTAAAATAGGCTTAGAAATGAGAATTCAGCAATAACATTTACATCAGAAACTTTAAAAAATACCGAAGTACTAAAACAATATTAATGATTTAGAGATCAAACGTAAATAGCTGAATCACGTTTGCTCGCAACCGACCAATCGTAAATTAAAAAAGAACAAATATATGCAAATATACTAAAAATGAGAAATGAAAAACATCATTCTCTCATTGGAGCTAAGAAACGGTTTACCACTTAGCAATAAAAAAATTTTAAACCATCTTATTCCTACGAACCCATTAAGATCAAAGATATCAAAACTCTACACAGAGTAACTTTGAAATAAAAGAAATTGGATAAAATTCCTTCATCCCTAACTGACACCCTCAAAAAAACAGACTTCCAAACTTCCGATCCCTAATTATCTGTTCTGCCGAAAGAGCAAAATTGTTAGAAGAAACTAGATATAATCGCCCAAAAGCAACAGGGAATGATATTTATAGACAAAAAGCCAATATCCTCCATAGTGTCCAACTTTTATTATAATGCTACGGTTTAGAACAATTTAAAAAATTATTCATCAAATTTTAAATAATTAGATAATTAAATGTATCTCTCATTTATTAGTATTTCATCTATTTACTATTGCTTTTATTAACTAAGGTAAATATAATTTCAGACCACAAGAAATACAGTTTCCACAATAGTAAATCATTAAAATTTAAAAAATTTACAAAAAAATTGAAATCAAAAAATAAATAAAGAACTCTCTAAAAAGCAAAAAATAATCAAACTTAGATGTCTAACACACAAAAAAAACGTTTTCATATAAAATATGTAAATAATAATCGATATAATAGCTAAATAAAAATAAACAGAAACCTTATCTCACGCATCTACCACAGGTATTTTATATTACACTATATACACACAATTTAGCTTAATATCTACCAAAACCTATTTATCTATTCTAACTACTACCAACTGATCACTTTGTAGTCGATGCCGAACAAAAAATTATATTTGTTTTGTTCGTAATTTAACACGTAGTAGAAACATATATTAATTTTGTATTGTTTGGGCTCGACACCGACTTCAAATTGGTCAGTTGGTAGTAGTTAAAATAATAGGAATAGGGAATGAAATCGGTAGACGCTAATATCCGTCATATCTCAACAACCTCGTATGTGAGGTGTCAAACCTCCTGCTTCCAACGAATCGAGCCTAGAAATTCGCGGGCTTAAGGAGACCGAGGACATCCTCATTGTATCAAGCCAATATTTCAGAATTTGGAAGCTAAATCGATCATAAATAATATCAGTTGTTTCAATGCCATGTTCGAACAGTACCACAACATTAGAACAAATTAGCGAGCACCTATTGGCAATACTTAATGTTACCAATAACTACAACATAGTGAAAAAACATCTACCTTTTTTAATCAAAATAAGGAATCAGATTCCTTCTTCTTTCAGGCATAAATATAATGATTTCAAAATCCTCAGTCACATTCCGTTTCATTAAAAAATTCAAAAAAATGTTTCACTTGTTCTCCAGTTGCCTAATTTGAAAATTATCAGAATTCTCGATAAAATTACAAAATATATTCAGCATACCGAACATTTAAACAAAAAACACAGTAAATATATTTAAATTTAAATCGAAAAACTTCTTGGAACACCGATATAATCTTCGAGCAAATAAATTTACACCGTTTTCGTAATTCGATAAAATATTTCCAAACCAGTTTGAATTTAAAGGAAATACCGACGGGAACACCGGAGAACTTTCAAGCGCTCCCTCGTATGGTCACACCTCATAAGATACGGTTACTAATTAAATTAAAGCTTAATTTTTATCGCCCGCCTTGTCTAGTTTCTCGTGGTGAAAGACCTTTCTTTGATCTTTTATACGTTTTCGGGTCCATTACTTAGGTTTTTCTTAACGCTACACGGATTTCAGGCTAGATTAGCATCTACCGATAAAGAAGCCGGTATCGAAGATGGCCAGTGTCCGGAACATAAAAATGAAAGAGTTAATAACCATAAAAACAGCTCGACCAGATCGTGATAGCCTAACTGGATAGGAGGCGTATTTTTTTTCCTTTAAGATTAAGGACACAGTTTAATACAAATTTGGAATTCTAATTCGGTTAATTACGTAACAGATGTTCACAGTCGAAAAAATAAATTACTGTTTTTACGTCAAGACGGGGATATTTTGTTTACTTTTCCTATACGATCGCATGTAATGTTGGAGATTATTTAATTATAGAAATCCATAAAATTAAATAGTGTTCGGAAATTTAATTAAATCACTATAAAATATAAATTCCATTAACGGAGTTGCATCGTGCTAGTATGTAACCGAAAACAGTCAAAAACACTTATATAGTTGGCTATTAAAATGATGGATTTAAAATTTGCTTTCCCGTAACTATATCAACTTAAGAAGTTTAACAACATCCATCAGTATAGCCCGAATATTGCAGACGACAAAAAAACGACAGTTGTCTATTACAACAAAAAAACCTTCGATAAGTCAAACTCATTTTTGGATATTATACATGTTTTTAAAAAAAATTCTTTAAACTTTGAATTTTTCTAAAAAAATTGATCTAGTCTTACTATGTATTCTTTCTCTGTTTATATATACAGTCAATACATTAATATCTGCCAATATAGAGTTGAATTCAATAAGATTACAACACACTTCAAATATAGTGTACCTTTAAACAAAACAATTTGAACAATTTAAGTCTGTCTTCTTTATTTATTATTAGCTGTTTCATATAGTTTTCCTAACGTGCATTTCATTTCATTAGTTAATTATTGTATATATTTTTAGTACAAAAAATTATTCATATTAAAAAAGAAAATATATGATTAGGCTCTAATGTTGTTATTATTTGTTGAATAAGAACAGTACAACAACATATCTGAATTTTTTTACGATTGTGAAGCTTTTTATTGCTACTAATTTTTCTCTTGCTAAGGGGTTGAGCAACTGTTAATAAAATTAGCAGCAGACAATATGAAAATCGGGGGTGTGAATTATTAGTAAAATATTATAATTTTGTAACACCAATTTGTAAGTTGTCATCAAACAAGGAAATATTTATATTAAATAGACTACATTGTGAGTAACTAAAATGAAAATAAAAATCATAAATAAAATAATATTCACATATTATTGGATCCCATAATATCATAGGCTATTTATAATGTGCCATTTATTCAGGATAATGCAAATCTTAATAGTCAAAGTAGCATTGATAAAGTATTTTATACTTGTTTAGCTTTTTTCTAAAACAATATAAACAATAAAACTAATTATATAAAAACTACATAATTTACAGATGATATGAAGGGTAAGAAGTCAGTGATCACACATAAATTGTATCCAGATCATATGTTAAATTACTATGGTCTGCTCTTAATTGTAATGATCAGTTGATCTTGATCTATATTTAGAATCAATACACAGGAATACCAAATAAAAAATCCGAATAAGAAGAAAATTAAAAAGTAATATATTCATTGAAAATAAGTTATTCAATTTAAATAATACTAATGATTTTCAAGGATCAACAATATTTCAGTCGTATATTGGTTGTAGTTCTTCAGGGCGTCGACCTTGAGAGAATATACTCACATTTTGGCTGTAACATTTTTTGCACTATCAATTTCAAATTTTTTGATATTTAGTTTATTAATTTTTATTTTTTGTAAACAACTTATCATTTAAGTTCTAATCGCCATTTCCAAATCATTTACATCGTCCAAATTGTAAAGGCGCTTCAATAATCAAGGAAACGGCATTAAATACAGGACCAAGGACCAGTTCACAGTAGAGCTCCTTCAATATCATATCTCGAGCAAATTGAATTATAATTGTTATGCGTCTTTTAAAATTGATTTTAATTTTTAAAGTTATCAATGTACCTGTATCATCTGAAAATTAAGAATTAAAATGCAAATTTCACAGATAATATTAATGCAGATATGGTTTAGTAGAAACAATGCTTAACTACTTAAATACAGCCTATAATATAACAATAAATCAATATTAGAAAAGACTTTGTGTATAATACATTTAATCAGATGCCATTTCATTTTATTAATTGAAATAATTAATAATATAAGTGTTTTATTTAATAATGTCCAGTTTTGTATCATTAAACATTAATAATAACAAAAAACTACTTATACTTAATATTTTTACTAGGAAAATATTTCAGTTAGAGTCACAAACTGGCACATAACTATTTCATTATCATTCTCCAGGCATCGCGGCGAACTAATAAAACGTCTCCTGTCTATAACAAAATATAATCCCCGAAGAGAAAAGGTGGAAGCGGGTTTGGTTGGCTTTGATACGAAAATTATATGCAGCTTCACATCAAGTAACAAAGTACCACATTCAGACGCCCATTGTCGTTTCAACTCTACGCATTCATTTTGCCCGACTCATACTTGTAGATATTTAGTTGCAAAAAGGGATTATCGTCTGGCAGGACCTGCAGAAGGGAGATTAGAGAACGAAATTAACTTTGTCGTAATAGGGGGAACAGGACTTTGAAAAGTTATACGCGTAGCGAAAACTAATTTACATCTGATTGAAATTCGACTGCTCTCACTGGCAATATCCTAATGTTGGTTTTCGATTTCCAAAATGGACTTTTATGGAAATGATATTTAGACGGATCATTGTTACTTTTGTGTTAAACAAACGGTGTTTTTAATTCATGTTTATGCTACTATAAATTTGCATAAAATACGTTCATATTTTGATAAATTTTCCCGATAAAACCTTTCATAATCAATGTACTTGACCTCCATAGATAACAAATTACTAAACAACTAAATATATACTATTGATTATATATCAGTGATCAAAGCAACAGGATGTTTTAGGTTTGTAATTATAGAGATAATTGTGTAAAACTCTACGAGTAATTATGACCAATAAATTAAATTTAATAGAGTTCGGATCAACAGATGCATTTGTAATCAACTTCATGTTGAAGCCTCACTGACAGACTTTTCATTCAAGTGTAAATAAAAATTATAATCCGCTGAAAATGTCTGAATTTAAACAGAGTAAATTGCATTTGTGGAAAGTTTCACAATTTTACTTAGATTTGAAAAAAAGGCGGCTGAAGGTCAGAACCTACTGTAAACTTCTTAGAAGTTAATTTCCTACAGTATATAAATATCACCTTGGTCAATCGAATTTTCGCAAATGATGTATAGAAACCATAATAATAAATTATTATAGCAAACAAGTGAAGCATATGAGCCAAGTATTGAAAGAATAACTGTTGTAAATTCAACAAAAATTAATTTAATAATACGAAAAAAATCAACAAAACGTCCCGAATTCATCAAAAAAGCTTCCATATACTTAAGTTATTTATATGTTGAATGCCATTATTTTACTATGTACTAACCGTTTTGTAGTATACATAATTTGCAGTTCCAGTCAAAATATTTCAAAACAAAATACTCTTAGTAGAGAATAATATCTCTAACATAATAAAATAACATCGAGTATGATTTCATTATTAACATGAGAAAATAATTGAGAAATAAATATAAACTTAATTACCTAATTACGTTAATTTAAATAATTGAGTGATACTCTCGTATAAAAAAATAAATTAAAATGTTTGTGCTTAATTTAAACTTAATTAACTACTTTGATTTAAATCACTGAATTCATTACTAAAACTAACATAAATAATTAATTGAAACTTAAATTTAAATATCCATTTTAATTTAATTAAATGAGTAAATTAAAAGGTAAAATTATCATACGAAATTATATCCAATCGAAAAGATAAATATGAGCCTCAAAAAATGGGTTCATGTTGCTTAAACGTTGTAGCCGGCTATATACTAGTTCGAATTCAATGAACACCTGGTCAAACAAGAACTTCAAAAATACACCGATCGACAACTTCAGTTCCAAGAAATCTTCCAAACTCAATTAACAAAGATGCAACTTAATTCATTTCGTATAAGAAATTAGATTGAAAAAGGCATGTTAAAAATAGTAAATAAAAGAACAGTAAGAGACCTTCAGAAGCTTTAAATCTGGAACTCCCACTTGTAAACAGTGGCAATAAAACGCAGACTTTAAGATAAACAAAATAAATAATAAACATCAGTGTGGGAAAAGTTCCCATGTTATGATTCATGATTTTAAAATTCATTTACTTAATATTTGTACATACTCATTTTAAAGGAAATGGAATTTCATACTCATTTTAAAGGAAAAACCTTTAATGCATTTATAATAAATAGTAAAAATATATTTAATAGCTTAAAAAATATGGGTCTTATTTTTAAAAAATTTTATAATAATATAATAAAATTAAAATTATTTTACTTTAAATTATTAATATTTAATATAAATACAGCACCAACCGCAAAAGGCGATTGGACAGTCCTCCTACTGTTGTGATAGTGGAATGCGATAGTGGTAGTTGCGAATCCTGCTGTTGCATCGATGTACTTTATGTTTGTCATTGTAATGTCTTTATAAGCAGCAGTGGAAAATCCGACAAGGAATAACCATTCCAGTCACGCCAGTATATAAGGCTGGGGAAGACCTAAGTTGGTCACTAGTCAGTCGGTAGGCTTAATGAAGGGGGCCATGGAGCCCACGTTAAACAGTAGGTCCAGTCCAGATAAACCTTCGTTGGTAAAAAGGAAACTTTAAGATATATTTAAAAAATGCTATATAATCATATATTGCATTGTTAAAGTTTTTACTTTGCAATAACATATCTCTCCATCGCCAACTTAATGAAATGACAAATGTATACTTAAGCATAACGAAGTAGCTAACATTTTTAATATGTGCAGAAGAAAATATTTTACCAAAGAATAATGCGAATAATAAAATAAATATACAAAAATAACTGATTGCATAATATGTCTTCTAAATTCATACGACCAAGTCTTCAGAAGCTACTAATTTTAACTGGAATTCTTACTCCAGAGAAGTTCGTATGATCAAATTTGTTAAGACCTTAAAAAAACACATATAAACTTCACCTTTCATGTTTATTTTCCACTTGCACACATAACATCGCTGTGTGTATGTGTATGTGTGTGTTAAAATAGAGCGGTGCGTATATGTATGACGTGTAAGTTCTCACCAATTAAAACTTGAAACTTTATACTGAAGTAAATTGTTACACCTACGCACTTTATTTATCCATTAAAATTTTCCAAGCCCCTCAAATAAAATGTAACAGGAACGGAAATTTAATATCCGACGGAAAGGTGTTGAAAATTGAATGGTTTAATAACTAAATTTCATGCAGCATCACATCAAATTTGCTAACAATTATTATACCAATAAGGATCAACACTTGATCCTCGCTCAACTTGATGGCTTGCTACATAACTCCTACTACTCATAACCAATCATAAAGCAAATTAGATATTAATAAAAAATAAAATTAAACTGCAATTAAATTACCTTTTAAATTAACATACTAAATATTGGTAAATGAATAGTTTTATTAAATGTTGGGTTGGGTTTTATTTAACGTTGGGAACTATCGACTGAAAACAGTCGAAACAGTCGATAGTCAAAAAACTAGCGACTGAAAATAGTGCTCGTTATTACTATTTTCAGTCAAATGCGTTTAGTTCAATTCGTGATGTCAGACGAAGATGTACGAACCCTTTCCTGTATAAATTGTGAGAGATAAAAGGACGGAGATAATTGTTTGGAGCTGTTATATTTTTCAACGGTAATTTAAGCGAGGCTGAGATGTATAAATTCCTTCACGTATTAACTTTAAAAAAGAAAAGGAAAAAAATAATTATGGAATACTATTAACATGCAATTAATAATTTCATTTTATACGAAGAATTACTTTTATATTTGAATGTTCTGTGGATCTGTAAAAAGGAATGGAATTTTTCTATGGAATGGAATAATACCCCACAAATATTTTATCGTATTTTAATACGTTAATTTCTATTTTAAAATAATATACTATAATAAATATATACAATACAATAGATACAAAAAAACATAAAAACTAAAAATGTACAATAACCATAAATACTAAATAAAAATTAAACATATACCTAATCATAGAAAAAAAAACTAATTCATGACATAATTAAAATTGATCACACAATAACTACTAGAGCTTTTTAAATAAAGTAAATGCTTTATTTATTTTTGAACGGAAATATTTTTTAACAAAAATCGAGAGAATAATCGAAATATTACCTATTATTGCCATAAAAACAATTAAAAGTATTTTACTATTTATCATCACAATTTTAATCTTTTTACCCTATTACATTAACTAAGAGTAGTATATTAATTAAGAGTACACGGCTGAAACAGTGGATAGTAAATAAATAATAATAATAATAAATCAGTCGGACCGAAAACAGCGACTAGAACAGTCGATAGTAAAAAGTAGTCAATTACTAAACAGTCGATAGTTCCCAACACTAATTAAAAGGTTATATATCTTTGGTACCCAAACAACAAAGAATTACTCCAAAGTAGTATATTGCACATAAAAACCTTTGGTAATTTTCTTTCCCATTATCTTAATTATTCATAACTGGTCCAGTCTAAGTTATATCAAAAGATGAATGTTCTGATTATGAATCTAGATATTTAGCATAATTTGAAACAATCAAAGAAAACAAAACAAGAAAAAGTAAACCAAATGCTAATTATAATTGTTTTTAAGATTTAGTATTTCCGTAAAAACAATAAACGAATATCGAACCCAAATATTAGATTAAGAAAACCCCACAAAACACTAAAATATAAGGGATGTCGTTAATTAGTTACAAAACAATCAAGAAAACGTAAACGGGAAGTGATGAGTCCACAGAATGACTCGGCGTGGTTCTTTAAAACGTTGAAATATTAATTATACTTTGGCCCAGATATTTAATTAAAAATTTCATTATGAAACTTGGAAATGGGTGTGACAATGGGGTTTTTGAATGGCGTGTTTTTTACCCTTTGTTTTTTGTTCGCTCAGGTCGTAAATAAAACAAGTTAAATCCTTGGAACCGCATATAATTTAACATGAAACATACTAAAACAATGTATATTTTCGAGTTCTTCGATGGTCTGATGGAAAATAGTATGGTCAATTAACTAATAATACGAATACGTATTAAATTTAATGAAATACAATGAATTGTAATAATCATGTCCATTCCCTAAAATGTAAAATATAACACATGGCCTGAAAAGTCCCGGGAGTAACAGAGAATATACGTTTCTTTAGTTCAAAGATGACTTTATTCATCAACGTAATCTCTATAAAGAGTCACACAATCATTCCAGCGCCGCTCTAACATTTCAATACCACGTTTGTAGAACGATTTACCTTTTGCCTCAAAATAGGCCTGTCACCAGTTGCTGTCCACTGAGATGACGATCGTTTTGATTCTCAAGTGAAGCGATGTATCCATGTTTCATACATTGTCACATATCGAAGTAAAAATCCAGGTTTTTTATGTTTAAACATAGCCAAACACTGCTCAGAATTATCAGTACGTTCTTGTTTTTGGTCACCAGTGAGCAAACGCGACACCCACTTTGAACAGAGGTGTCTCATAGTCAAATGCTTATGCAATATGACACCAACATGTTCTTTTGACACCTTTACGATGTTAATAACTTACGCAACTTCATTTTTCGATCATTCAAAACGATTTTGTGGATTTTTTGGATGTTTTCTGATGTTACCACCTCATTTGGACGTCCACTACGTTCTGCAAGTGACCTATGCTGTCTCTACGATTACGTTTGAAGTCAGCAAACCAACGTTTTATTGTTGTTTCTGATGAAGCGGAGTCCTTATTAGCGGGTATTTTTACCCATCAAGAAGCAGTGTAAAATTTAAACACAAAATTGATTTGAAAACCACAAAAGTAGTGTCACTCTTAGCACAATCGCTCACAAACTTATGAGTAGAACACCATGAAATCTTAACAGCTGTCTTTTGAAAGTTAATACTAACTGAAGAAGCGGCGAATGCAATAAAACTAGCGCCATCTACGTGTTAGGCCCGGGACACATGTATTATTTCATAGAAAAAAAACTGAATTTAAGATATTTATTCACTTAACAAATATTGTAAGAAAGAAAGCAAATCTATATTTTTTGAAAGAAAATAAATGTATCTACTAATGTTAATCATCCATCATATACAGTTGGTTGGTCATCCATCATCTATACATGGTTTTCTTTAGTTTGAGCTCAAGATTTCTCAATTTCTATGTTTCTCAATTGATAAAGATCCCTTTATTAACTATATAGAAATAACTATCTATGGAATTTAGGAAAAATTAACCTACGTTTTATGCACTAGCAGTATCAAATATAAAACAAACATAAGACATAGCAATGACCTACCTCCCTCACAGACTACCTATCCAAACTATTCGAGAGAATGATCCTTAATCGTTTCTCCTGGTGACTAGAAACCAATTCTCAACTTTCTTCCAGAATAATGTTAATTAGATGACATTTTTTCAATTAGAATATTAACTCCATAAAATAATAGATATTTTCAAGTTAAATAGACTGAGATAAGTGTCATCTGCAAATGTAACAGGGCATCGTGTCAAAATTATTTAAAAGCTTATATTTCACAAAAGAAATTGTGAGGATAATGATCATCAAACGTATATGAAAATTATAAAGTATAACAAACACTTATAACTACAACTAATTAACTAATTTTCCAATAATTCTCAAAAATTGTCAACCGACAAAAAAACCATTAGATCTTGAATACTAAAATATACAAAAACAAATTTGCCATTTTCAGGCGTTAAAATATACTGCAAGGATTAGGAGAAAGCAGAAGAATAAAACACACGCCTATATTTAGGAAAGGTTTGAGTCGATTCCGGAAAACTACATTTGTGATAAAGCAAGAATTACAAAGAATTAATTTCGCTTGGTACAAATCATGTTTTATCCTTTACGATTATCCCTTGCTGACCATCCAGCAATATTATTTCAATTCTCTATATATTATTTGTAAAAATTTTCAACATTAATCAAAATAAAAATGAGTGAACCACAAATAAAAATAAATACTTTTACACATACTATTTACGACAAAATATACACGAAATGATTGAAAATCGTATCGATATTTGGACCTGTTTTATAGATGGTAAGTAAATATTTAACCTTATTTTATTGAAAGTTTACCGACAAACGTTAAATTATTGACTTGGATAAAAACAAATTGCAACAAAAGAAAATTTTGAAAAACGTTGTTATATAGTTGTCCATAATTTAAATACATATTTCCGTTGCCATTACAAAGTTTTGCGTCTTTTAAATATGGCATAAAACGACTTAAAATATGAAACCAATTATCATCAATAATATGTATATTTTATCAGATAAATATAATATTTTTCACAATCCCAATTTTGTATAACTTAACGTTAAATTGAATGATGAGAGAAAAAAGGACGGAGATAATTTATTTTATAATCTGTGCTGTATAGATCAATAACATTTAAATAATTTTAAATTGGCAATAAGCAGACAAAAAAAAATAGAATAATGATCCCAAATATGTTTCATCGCATTCTAATATTTGGAAAGTTAGAAAGACAATATAATAAAAGTAATTGGTTTTTTCTATTTCGTTCCAACATGCACCTACGAATGTTTTTCTACAACCGTGCCATAAGTGAGACGGAGATGTGCGTAGTCCTTCTCTAACTTTCTTTGGGAAAGAAAAGGAAAGAGATAATTGCTGGTTTCTATTACGTTCAAAAGAACAGTTTTATTTTGAATGATGTAAAATTATTTTTATATTTCATATATGCATAAACTAGAGAATACTACTTGTTCTGTGTATATATGTGAATCAATTGAAAAAAGGAATATAGTATTATTAGAATTAGTAATATATGGAATATATTTAATAATATACACTAATTTTGCATATACTATATTTGTATCCTATTTTCTTAATCAATCCTTATCGGTTATTTAACCATGGCAACCTTTAAAAAATAATAATTCTACTTATCACTAATCAGGAATATTTTAAAATTATTATTCGTTGAAACTTCAATAAAAGACGTTTTGACATTCAAAAGGCTTTAACAAACATCGAGAGACCTTGTAAATCGAAAAAGTTAATCAGAAGACCTATTAGTTGTCAACATGACATAAATGCAGTCAACATTTTTTTTTAATATTATAAAGTCTCCTTTTTACCAACTATACGGTTTATCTGGACTGGACTTATTGTTTAACGTGGGCTCCGAACCACGGTCCTCGGTATTAAACCTACCGACTAACGTGTGACCAACTTAGAAATCATCCCAGAAAGGCTATCATGATATCAATTATGGTGTAGCCTATAATATTATAGAATAATTCTTCCTAATAATACAAATGATATAATCATGTGGGATAAAAATACCCTATAGCTGCAAACGTCATATAATTATTTACTAAAACACAAAATTATTTGAATATATAGATTGTTTTAGATGGTCAAATTCATATTCCCACAAATGAATATTTTTCACACAGTCTAATTGTTAATTTCCTGCTAGGAGCGGCAACGAGATACTGAACTTCCTTTACCAGCGTTCTATAAACTACCGTCAACAATTACGTAATGACATCCACTACACGGTCTAACGAAAATGCCGGTCTAGAATACCTGTTCTTGTTGAATAGCACAGAATAGTAGCCCGTTCTAATGACAAACGGACTGGTTGTTAAAAACCAGTCTAAAAAAAAAGAATTGAATGCGTTATATATTAATTGGCAAAAATTAGAGTTATTACGATGTCGAAATTTTCGGAATAATTTAAATTAACCGATACGGACATTAATGGTTCTATTAATTAATGCGGCGCCTTCTCGCTGTTGACTATTACGTAATCGGTTAAATTTTCTGGCAGTTCATTTGTTAATTTTGAACGTCTGGTTGAAGTGATCGCGTATGCCACGAAGAAAAACAATCGTACAGACAATTTTTTCGTAGTACTCACTTTTTATCGGTGTTCAGGAACGTATCGAACTCGACTGACATCTTGCAGCAGAGCGCTTTCCTGTTGTGGGAAGACGAACAGTTGGTATTGATCATATGGCCGTCTGAAAAAAGTTAATTGCATATTAATATCAAAAATTAATGAAAGATATATAAAAAAGAAAACAAAAGGGGAGAAAAAAAGAAAAGATATATAGCTATAGAATAGTGTTGTTAGAAATGAATTCTCTATAATAAAAACTCATTTTTTCATAACAAATGTTTAAAATAAATAAGTCTTTTTTGTACCATGTAACAGTAAAACGTTGAAATAAAAACGCTAAAAATATGAAAATGATCTTAACCTTCCAAAAACAGAATATGATTATGAGCACCTTAGGAACTTGGGAAACCACAATTTTTTAATAACTCATATTACAGACACATTGGATTAATTAAATAGAAGAAATCTGTAGGTTGCCCCAATTATTGACGCATTTATTATTCGCCAAATTCTAATGTCCAATTAATATTATTTGTAGTAGAACTAATTTGAACACTCACTAATTTATCTTCTATATTCTCAATGTTTATTCTGTACATCTTCTGATTTTTTGAACCTATATATGCCCTACACTGTCGATATCCCAACAACAAAAGAAACAATAAATGGAACACATTCGGATAAATATCATTATGGTCAAAGTTATATATCTGCTTGGAACTACAGAAAAGCTACAAATAATAGTCAACAAAATATACGAATAGACCAGATATTGCCTTTGTATAAATAAATTTTACACGTTTGAGGGACACCCAATACCTCAAGCAAATTACCAAAATACTTCCAACATCCATATACCATCAACATCTTGACGGTAGATTAAATTTTAAACATCATGCTGTAGAAAAAAACTGAGGATATTAGACTAAAAAATAAACAACTATACTGGTAGTTGGGATTCCCAATTTGACTTGAAACTATCGAAGATGTTACTACAAATCATGAAAGAAGACAATACAACGCACAAAAAATCTAACCAAACGAAGTATAAGGTGTATAAGTATTATCATTAACTTTAGCCACAGTTAGACTTATTTAATTTTAATTTGAGTAATAAATACTAACTTATTTACTCTGAAAGACGTTAAGAACTGCACTTGTCAATCTGGTGAATAGATCCAAGTGCAAAGGAAAAATAAAAATAAAATAGTAATAAATTATTTTATAATTAAGATTGTACTAAGCATATCTAAGAAAAAATTATATTATTCTATAAAAATTAAATTATATTTTTATTATATATTATATATATATTAAAAAATATAAATTTTTAAACAATATGTTCTAAGCATTTTAACAATAAACAACATAAAATATTATTTACATAAAACAAATAGTTCAAAATCAAATTCAGAATTACTTCTGAACAAGTACACGGCATGATCTTGATAGATTGTCGATTAACTGAGAAACTTAGTAGAATTTGGTGGATTTTCAAAAAATATGTGCATTAGGTGAAGCATTCGACTCTAGCAATGAATCAAAACCCCATTTAAGTGTCTCTATTTCCCAACATTTGGAACATTTTCGAAAAATAACAAGTAAGTCGTTTCTTCACGACATACTCAGATTATTATTATATATTTTTGGGAGAACTCAATAAAAAAAACCTGAGAAAAGACCTGGCTTAAAGAAGAGACCTGATGCTAAATTGAAACCAACTCAAAATTATTTCAGCATTAATTAGACTCAGATAAGATTAGACATTTAGATTTTAGATAGCTCTGACTTTTGGATAATACATAATAGTATTACAATACTTTAATAAAGAATAATATGATAAATCTCAAATTATAAAATTGTTTTTTTCTTAATTTAACAATCATATAACAGTAAGACAAATGTTAGATGGTGATATAGGTCTGATAAAGTTATTGAAACTCCACCTGCAAATAGTATTTTTAAATAACTGTTACATTATTCGGAAGAGTACTTATTCGATTATTTATGAGAAACAATTCAGTTAAACGGCTGCAACGGCCAGCTTAACAGTAGCATATGTTTCTATTCAATTTTACCACACATTCTCGGTTGTTCATGCTCTATTTCACCTGTACTTGGTATAAGTGCATTAAAAGCAATTCACAAAAAAAACAACTATTGGCTCACTATATATATAAATAGAGCCGTTAAAAATAATTAATAAAAAGAAAGAGAAACAACAGATGCAACAGGTTTATTTTAATATTAAACGCCCACTTAGAAATACCGCCGATAATAAACTATATTTTCCTGTTTAAATAAACAAAATAAAAAACAGCTGTAGTTCCTAGAAATATTCCCATGCCGATGTTTATCTATATAATCTCTAAATATTAATTAGATTTATAGTTAACAACGAAAACAAAGTAAGAGATAATTACATTATTGTTTACAACCATTACTAAAATGCTACTGTCGATATAAAAAATGTATTTGTAATGAAACCCTAACATCATTATTAAATTTTCCCGGAACACAAAAGGCCACAAAGACAATTTTTCCGGTTACGCAGAAAATCCGCCTTTGGAAAATTAATGGAGATACTTGCTTAATTAATGGAATAAAGAAAAGAATTTTAATCTTAATTTACTTAATAAATTGGCCTTAAGAAGGGCTAAAATATTAAATATTCATGGGTCTTGCTTTTTTTTCATGGGTCAGCTTTATTTTAAGAACACTCATAATCGTTACATCAATTTATCAGAAAATAAATCAAATGCAAAAAATATTATATAATTAATAAGATTTTAATATTAATTACACCTGAGAATTATATTGGGATTTTTTTTATTATTTAATTAATACATTGTTACTAATCGTTTCCGTCTAACCTACAATTTGTCTTTATGATTTTCAATTCCAGTTCTTTTCATTTCTTCTTTATATGTTCCTTCCAGCGAAGTTTTGCATCGAGATTCATTCAGATATATTTAGCGTTGTTGCTATATGGAAGTATTATTTATTGTTATTGCTGCTTGTACGGTCTGTTTATAGGTGAACTGCACATGTACAGATTTACTTTCATTAATTTTATTTTCCAAACTTGTGTCCAATTATTTATATTGTCACTTGCCTGTTGTACTTTGTAAAATTTACGTGAGAATTCTTCACTATTGTCTCCGACAGCTATAATCGCAGTATCGTAATATTTTCCATTTGTGGTATATCACAAGTGTAAATTAGATAAAGCATTGGTCCCAGTACACTTCCTTGTGGTACACCTGCTTTAGATTCTTTTATTGTAGAGCAAGCTTCTTCTTGTTTGACTCTAAATATTCTGGTTGTAATGTATGATTTTAATAGTTCGGTGTGTTGTTTTGGTAGCATTTTTTGTAGTTTATGAACATGGCCTTTATGCCAAACCTTATCGAAGGCTTGTGTATATCTATATATTATACATCTAAGAATATAGCTGAGCATACTTTTTAAATTTCGTAAGCTTTTTCAATAATAGCTGTTATTCTGTGGACCTGGTCAATTGTTGAGTGCTTGTTAATAAACCCAAACGGATGTGTTGGTATTAAGTTTTTTCTCTCTATGATCGGTTTTATTCTTTTCAACAGGAGTTTTTCAAAACCTTAGATATTACTGGCAGTAGTGGTATAGGTCTGTAGGCTTTTATTACGTTTGGTTATTATAATTTGGTTTGGTATATGGTGGATCATTATAATTTCCGCCATCTTCCAAATGCCTGGGACATGTTTTAATCTAAATGCTGTATTGGTCAAATTGGTGAGTTTTATAATTACCTTTCTTGGTAGTTTTTGCTGTAATTCTCCACTTATTAAATTATAGCCTGGTGATTTGCTGGGGTTAATGTTAGTCTTAATAACTTTAGTTAGCTCTTTCGGCCTGAGTAATTCAGTCATCGAATTTTCAGCTTCTATGTCCGGCAAATTATGTTCAATATTAGTTTCCTTTGGTTTGAAAGTTTTTTCTAGATATTCAGCAAATGCTTCTGCTTTTTGGTGACTGTCACGTGCCCAATTTCCACATAGGTCCCTTATAGATGGACTGTGTAGACATGAGCGCTTTAGATAATGTGTGGCTTTCCAGAGTGAGTAATCAGTTTCTTTATCATCTGTTAAAATTCTCAGATAGTCATTTATGGTTTTGTTTTCAATTTCCAGTATTTCTCTTTTCAGTCTTTGGGTTATATTGTTTAAACTATTATTATTTTCAGGTGTTGTTGCCACTTTTTTCGTAATTTACGTTTTCCAGCTACCATTTCCTTCACTTCTTTTGGATAATTAATTCCTCTAGTCGTACTCTTAATTTCTGGTGTATTATTCCAAGCAGCTTGTTGAATATCTACTACGAATTTTTCTGCTTCAAGATCTGCTTCTTAATTGTTCAGTTGTCTTGAGGGGAACATTTAGTTGAATTCGTTTGTTCAATTCTTCAGCAAATCCTTCCCAGTCTGTTCTCTTGTTTGTTAACGTTGGGATCTGAATTTAGCCCAAAATTTTCTTCGACTTTTATATAGTTGGATGTTATGTTTCTTGCTATGAAGAAATCTAACAGGTCTGGGGTTTTCTCTTGATCAGTCAGCCAATAAGTTGGTTTTCCAGTTGGCATGTAACTAACTACATTTTAGATCCGCAGCTGCTTTATGCAGTTCATTGCCTTTAGTTGTTGTTATTCTGGATCCCCATCTTGTAGTTTTTGCATTGAAATCACATCCAATTATAAATTTTCCCCGAGGTTGCTTAGGACATTCAAATAACTTTCCTTTTTGATTGTATCTTGGAGGACAATAAATTGCGGCTATTGTAACCTTGTATCTACTTGATTTAATAGTTACTGCTGTTACCTGATTTTCTGCTGTACTGAACCCGGGTTCTTGATGGTAAGAAATGTTCTTTTTCATTATTACTGCAGTTTCTCCTCTTGCGGATATTGGGAATAAAATTTATTTTCAGGTTTATCTTCTTCGCTCTTAATAATGTTTAGTAGATATAATGATGCATTGATTCTCATGTATATTAGTCATCACGTACTTTTATATTTATTAGTGCTATTGACCAACATAATGAGTTAGGAAGAAAGAAATTAAATTTTTCCCCATTTTCATAATTTTTTCAAATTGATGATGTAGATGGTTGAAAACTGTTTTACGGTTGACGTTTAGTTCTATACTAACATTGTGGGTTCAAATATGTCCATAGAGTTTTCTAACGATCGGTCAACCAAAGTAACTTTAACGTCAAAATTTAGAAAACAAAAACGAGCAAACTAATTTTCCTTTCCAGTAGTAAAAAAGCAAAATATAACGAAACAACGGCTATGAATATAACCTTCTAGAATATCCATTTTCAAAACGCAAATTTCTGATTGAGTACTTAAAAATACCTATGTTTATATCTCGCATTTTCGGGATAATGTTGAGATATGCGTCTTACAGGCATCTATCCAACTAGACTATCCAACAAATGTAATGACAGCATCATCATATAATTTCTTAACCTTAGTATGAAAGGAACCCTAGATATAAACAATATCTTAAAATTGTATAAATAACACTATATCCGTTTTTATATCCTTATTTGCGTAGAAAATGGCTCACTATAATTTGTAAAAATCAACTAATGCCAAATATTATAAATGAGTTATAATTTATTATTAACTAAGAATATAAACTCAAATAAATACTATTTATAAACCTTGTATCTCAGCTGTTATTAATTAAATGTAATTTGTATTTTTAACTTAACATGCACTTATTACATTACATTTCACATTTTAATGTTATTTCAAATTTCTACACTTGTGTTTGACACATCCGATGATTCAAATGTGTTGATTACGAACTTGTGCAGCGTTTTCTATTGTTTTTAACCGACTTCGAAAAAGGAGGAGGTTCTATGTTCGGCTGTATATATTTTTTAAAGGTATGTTCGTCGATTTTTCCGTCAATTGTGGTCTGATTTTCAAAATTATTTTTTTATTCTAAATATTTCTGTTGGGGGAAAGCGAGGGAAACGCTCAAATTCCAAAGGCACGTACACAGATGTTTGGATATAATGTTATAGCTGCGCTGCTTGTGATGGAAAAATAATTTTTTATTAAGCACTAATTATAGCATCTAAGACCTCGTAGAAATATTATAGACAACGGCTTCTATGGTGTAATGTCGATTAGCATCCAAACGGAGGTCGCGGGTTCGATTCCCAGCGGTGACAACAACTTTATGTTGTTGTTTAGTTAGAAAATTTATCAAATCAGCGGACTCTGGGCCTGAAATGTGAATAATGTATATCATTGTTTTTATTCCTATTTTTCCTCATACAGGCTGCGCCTTTAGTTGGCCTATCCATTGTAATATTAAATAAAATAACTGCATAATTTATTGAATAAATGTCTAACACTAAAAAGAGAAAAAAAAATAACAAAAAAATTTAACCAACTTAGATTTTTAACACAGAACAAGCACTTTAAAATGAAACATGTACATAATAATCGTAATAACTAAATGAACATAAACAAAAGCGTTATTTCACCTATCTACTACACGTATTTTATATTCATATAGTAATATACACTAATTCACTAATATACTATATACACACAATTTGGCTTAATACCTACCTAAACCTATTTATCAATTTACTATACTATTTTAACTACTATCAACTGATCAGTTTGAAGTCGGTACCGAGTCCAAACAATACAAAAATAATAATATACATTTGTGACATTTACACAAAATTAAAGTACCAACAAAACAAAACTAATTTGTTGTTGGGTTCGGTACTTCAAAGTGATTTGTTGGTAACAGTTAAAATAATATAATAAATTGATAAATAGGTCTGGGTAGGTATTAAGCTAAATTGTGTGTATATAGTAGAATATAAAATAAATGTAGTAGATAGGTGAGATAAGGTTTATGTTTATTTTTATTTAGTTATTACAACGATTATGCTGTACATGTTTTATTTTAAAATGTGTTTTCTTTTGTTAAAATCTAAGTTTGATTATTTTTTAATTTTTACTAGGTTTCTTATTTATTTTCTGAAGTCGGTTCAATTTTTTTGTTAAAAATACCTTATTACCACTTTTCATATTAATAAAGTATACAAATAATCCATAGGTTCTGCAAAGCGAAAAATGTTGGTATGTGTTTTACTATTTAAATATATCTATTTTAATAATTCTTAAAATACAGAAATATATATATATTATCTGATTTGGGGGCATTCATTAGTCACCATGCCGCTACAATTTGACTGATAATATTTTAAATATCAGTTTTATCAAGTTATTCATGATATATAGCCACAATCCGCAACTTACTGCAAAATTGGGTTAATAGAATAGGCTACTGCCAAGTCAGACGCAGCAGACATTAATCGGAGGTTGTACTCTATAAATAAAGCAGAAGCGATTTAAAAATATTTACAGTTCTAGTTTTACTAATATTACGAAACAAAACTTATCCAACAACTATAATAAAATATATTTTTCATATAGTAAAAATAATATGATTTTTTTAAAATGTAGAGTTAAAGTCAGTTAGATTTTCTCATAACTGAGACCTACTACTTAACGTGGACTCCTAATCACGCTCCACGGCATAAACCTATTGACTCGCTAGTGAGTAGCGAGTCAATAGGTTTATACTATTTAGCGACTCTCGCAGAAGACATGCGGACACCCATCCTGGTTACTGACATTGCCACAATGGTTTTCTTTGTTGGATTGATAAAAGTATACAACGATTTTTATCATTAATTAAAACTAAATAAATTTAATTATTTAAAACATTTGATGCGATGAATTTGCATTCTCTTAGGGTGCACAATTGAGTTTTTTTTGTAGCTTTGAAGCTTTTCCAGAAAAATTGGTGCAATATACTTTCTTAAAGGACTTGCCTTACATTTACATGCTTCATCTATCAGAAAGCATTTCACATAGATATCATGTTAAAAAAGTTCTTTCATCTTTTGGAACAATCCAAGAATCTCTCCAATTTTAATGTTATATTACAAAATAACCTATTCTACTGTTTGTTTGAGGTTACAAACTGTTATAATTTTTGCCTTGAAAGTCATATTTAGGAGTCCTACGATTTTCACTCCCATCAATTTCATCTATATATCTAGAGACTGGAAGATACGGCTTAATAACTCGAAATCTGTCCATGTTAATTTTGCATTTCGGCAAAAATAAAGGAATTTAATTGATCACCTTGGCATCAATCTAGATAATAGATCATAGGAAACACTACAGATTAATCATGAGATACTCCCAACTTGATCTAGGATCAAAGTGTAAATCTACAACATAACGCCTATTCAGGAAACTTATGAAGCTACAATAAGTCATCAAACCCATTAGTAACCCAACGCTGCCAAAACAAAGTTTTCAATTAATTACTATCAATCACACCAATGTAAAATCAAAAGAGTGCAAGGCACGAAACCACAAGAACTTATATAAAATGTATAAGTTCGCATTCGTCTTGCTTTCCAGCTAACCAATTCACACTGCTGTGGAAGTACAAATGAAAAGTTGTTATAAATCAATGTATAATTAAGATTGTACTAAGAGTATTTAATAAAAGATGTTGCAGCAATATGTACATTTTTTCAAATTAAAGAAGCAAAATAAAAATTTCGAATCAAACAAATAAAGTTTGGTCAAAAACAGAAAAAAAAATGTGATGCTAACACAAAATCGCTTAGGCTTTAAGGTTAATATTAGGAAAAGATGACCAACGTTTTCACATAACGTTTTAATCAATTTTACCACTAGTTAGTTAGCTAGGCGCGTCTTATTTTATTGGATATAAGACGCTTATTTGTTCACCAAAGGTAATCAGAAATATCTAAATAAATTTTAGAAGATATGTCATCGAAATAAATAAAAATAACATAAATTTAGACATGGTTTGCAAGTAAGCAAAGACAAACAAGTAAACTACTCGTAGTTTTGTTCGTGCATATGAAAGTGAGGATAGCTGGGAGTGTTTTAAATAGTTTCCGGAGAGATACGTGATACCGATAGGGCAAATATTATAATGTATGGGTTGCGAATAAGTTCGTCCCAAGACACGGACATGGCGAAGACGATAAACTGGCGATCGGTCTTGACGATAACACCGTGAAACAACGCGACTGCACTATTAACAGTCGAAACACAAAGAAATAGCCCCAAGTGGCAAAATTTATGCACCCACTCGACCATGGAGAGCACCTGCGAGGACGTACGACTCGTAGCGTACCCAGGAAATGACTCCTCCGCCCCCTTTGTTCGCTAGAACTTTTTTTACTTTGTGCCGAAGTTGCATGGTAAAACTCAAATATATAGGGGTATAGAAAGTACACATTCTACTAATATATATTGACCATAACATGCTAACAGATAAGTATATTTTTAACCGACTTCAGAAAAGGAGGAGGAGGTTTTTTAAATGTATGTTCGCTGATTTCTCCGTCAATTATGGACCGACTTCCTTTTTTTTATTCGAAAGAGTGCACTTCCGAGGTGGTCCCATTAGGGCCAAGTTAGGATCTGATGGGGGGAAAGGGGGGAAAACGAGGGAAATGGAGATGATTTGAAAACCTCAAATTTCAAAGGCACGTACAACGTTTTCACGTATTCTTTATCTAAAATAATCACATATTTGGGTATAATATTACTGCTGAACTGATGTGACGAAAAATCGGAAGTAGTTCGGTGTAAAAATCAGTCAGTTTGGATTTTAAGCAGTGACCATATCACATTAGACATCGTAGAAAAACTGTAGGCAAGTGTTTCTCTGGTGTAAAGGTTAGAACGTTGAGCCTACACGTGGAGGTCGCAGATTCGATTCCCGACAGTGCAGCGTTTTTTTTATTCTAGTTCGATTGGAACATTTGTCAAATCAACTAGACTATCAATCACTATTTCTTTATTCCTATTTTTCATCGTACAGGCTGTACTTTTACTTGGGTATACATTGTAATACTTAAAAAAACAACTGCGTAATTTCCTATAAAAGAGTCAATATCTAACACTAAAAAGAGAAAAGCAAAATATTTTTAACAAAAAAATTGGACCGACTTACATGCTTTTAAAATATAAAAAGATCTCATCAAGTCAGTTGTCAATGGATTTAAAATAAAACCAGGTGGGAACTTCAGAATGGAAGAAATGGAATAACACAAGCCTCACCTGACTTTTTTAACAAGGATCGGCGAAGAACAGTTGCAAGATTTGATTAATTGTGGTCATATATGAATACAGAACTGTTAGGGAAAAAATTACTCTAGTAATTGTTTTATAAAATGCCGGTAGATGTAAGGATTGTTAAATAAATTTCCTCAATAGAGTTTATAGTGAAACAATTGAAGATACGATGCGAATGAATGTTAGTTCCAGTAAATTTTCGAAAACTTAACAACTTACAGAAAAGCGAAAATGAAAAATGACGTCATTTAGACCTTCCGGTTTGCATTAGAGGTTTTTTTTTTAAATGTGTTGTAAATTTCTTTTCTGCATTCTTCTTCTTCAAAAAACACAAGGAGTATATTTCTCGATCTTCAAAATATTTGTATTTCTTAATATTTTTCGAGCTCTAAGGATTTACATTTTTTAAATAATCTTTATGATAATTCACATTTACTATATTCTATATGAAAAATAATATTTTTCATATAGAATATTTTTATTTTTATTTATACATATTTTTCATAATTTACGTTCGTGGAACAGGTCTTTGACATTGCCTGCTTTATCACCAGCACTGACTTCATATTATCTCACGCGTCACATATGGAAAAAGGCAAACTAATCCGTAAAGCCATATGAATATGTGACAATGACCCTGCACTACTAGCGAAAAAAAAATAGGAAAATGTGCACATGCTGCTTACTACGTAAATGAATGGGTTTATTATTTCCTGCGAAGATGTCTGATATCTTATCACGGTCGCTTTAACTTCGGTAATGTTGATTGTTCAAATAATACCTTTATAAAAAATATTCGAAACTTGCATAGACTTGTATGTACTATGACAATTTTTTCACTTTAAAATGCATATGCTGAGAATAATCGATACAATATATATAAATATTCTACATCATCCTTTTCTACAAGTTTTTACACATTTATGATGGAGATTTTGTGTAAAAAGAACGATATTGGTTTAGCAGACAACCAATCATCTATACATTTCGTCTGACGGACAAGTTAAGCTGCATCGATCTGAATAAGCAGTAATCAGAAAGCACTGTGTATGGTAAATACGCTGGGTTTGATAGAACTTACCTTCACAACTCTTGCAACGAATGAACGAAAACTATAATAAAATATGTCGTTCAATATGTCCAATTAACATTGATAAATATTTAGAGTAACAGTTTGGAATAATATATAAATATTTAGAGTCATTCGGTTTTAGCAGCAAGTAACAGATACAATTTATTGTCATGAATATTCCGCTTCAGTGTTGAATGTAGCATGGTTTCCTGGAGAAGCTCATGACATTTTGCGCCTAAAATCATTCTAGTATATTCACTTGCCATGGCTAGTCACAATACACTACTGAAATCTCTTTTTTCTCTGACAAGCAATGAAACCGCTATATTAAAATGGTTCAAAATGGATTACTTGTCACATTCTACTCTAATTGTCCTTGAAATTTGATGGTATATAGGCAGTTCTTTGTAATTAACATCATTCTATTAAATAATTGAAACCAAAAATGTCAATCAACATCACCATAAGTGTGTGAACGTGTTTGATAAGCACTGAAAACGTAACTTTCAGCACTCCATGATTAGCATCTGTATATACTAATAACTCAATAATAGTAAATGAAAAACTGTTATTTAATGTAAAAAAGTATCAAAACCATCCAATTTAACAGTTGCTTACATTCAAACTTTAATTTTCATTCATACCGTATTTTCAAAAATAGATATCTTTGATCAAAAAACAAGCAATTTTAGATTTTATTTCATTTTAATTGAATAATACAATTATTAATAGATAGTTAATATTTATGGATAACTTTTGGATATTTTCAGGTTATGGTTATTACTTCTAAAATATCTATGCAACAGAGTATCTGGAAATTAAATCAAACTGATTCGGAACACCATGGGCTGAGGCTACCATTTCAAAAATGTTATGGTCCATACATGCATAACACACATTAGCAGATATTTTTTTATTAATTACATTTTACATTAGATATTCCTAGTACAATCTTAATTTGTAATTAATTTTTAACTACTGTTCTGTCGCACTTGCATTAATACACAAGTAAGGCGCTTAAGATATTAATACATCAGTATATATTTCCAAATTACAATAAAAGTAATCTACTTAAGCTAAAGTTAAAAATACACTTATACACTAAACAAGTTGTTGTGGTTTGATTCGCTTCAATCTTTTGAGTTCCTGCGTGTTGTCTAGCGACCATATTTCATGTCTTAAGGCGTAATCTTGGATCACCTCGTGTATCCATTTGACATCGTGCAGCTCTTCGTTGGTTACGTAGCGATAAACATTAGTAATTAAATGTAGAACATTGTTTTAGGTGTATTGAATTACTAGTTGGTTTGATAGCTTAGTGCAATCCCATATTTGCACTCCATCGGTCCAAATTGAGTATAGGATTGATTGATTGATAAGCCAATCTCTTTGAATGTAGGTCAAATTAAGAGTAATTAAAAGTAACTAACTAACTAACCAGTACAGTTGCTTGACATTGAGTCTAATCTACTGTACTTTTTGTCTAACATGATGTTTCCCGTTTAACGTACTATCGAGATATATTCCGAGGTATTTGGCTGTTTGAGGAATTGCGCATCCGTCAACATGGATAGATTTCAAGCTACTAAGCTGTATTTTCTAGTCTCTAGTCCATTTATAGATTTTGTTGACCGCTACTTGTACTTTTTCAACAACCTTAAATAGAGATACATCTTTTGCTATGATAACTGAGTCGTCGGCAAATATTCTAAGTACTGCCTTTTTGTTGTTGGATTTTTGATATCATGATTTAGAACAGATATGGACCTATAAGACAGATAGAAGATATAAGAACTCTAGCCGAAATAGGTTTAAGTGTTGCCATCTCAAATGCCATCCCCGGTCAAAAGCTTGTGAGACGTCCAGGAATATTGCAGGGCAGTATTTCTTTTCCTCGAATGCCTTTTCAACAACTGCTGTTACTCTGTCCACTTGGTCGATTGTCGAGTGGTGATTTCGAAATCCAAACTGGAAACCTCGTATTTCTATAAATGGTGTAATACGTTTTAACAGCAGATTCTTAAATAATTTTGATATCGCAGCTACTATTAGCGAAATAATAATTTTTATGCATATTTATTCGAGAAACCCTAAGACATGGTTCAGTCTCAAACAATGCATATATGTGTAAACATGATTATTGCTTTTCGTGATAGCACTTTTAATAAATCATTAACAGATATGTGTAAAATAATAGAAAAAAAACAACATAGTGAAGAATGGAGAATGAAAAATTATTGATAAATGTTACGTTATGCCAATTTCATATATAATTACAGATCCTATATAAAAGGATCAATTGATATTTATTTTTCTCATTACCATTAATACGATATGACGATTTATTTCCTTTATTCGCCAGACTGTATAAAAGAACCAATAAATAATTAGAAAATAAACTAGAGGCGCCCTCTACACACGTTGCTTGTCTAGTCGTACTGACCCTCAGGCATGGCGCCCACCAGAAGTTAACAGGACTGACATCACCGTTCTAATTGATTTACGGTAAACTGCGAGAATGCTCTATGTCCAAGAAAAAAATGTCGATGCGTTGAAGTTATAATTTTATTTAAAGAATATGTCGGTAAAAAGTTTAGTTACAGCTAAGTATTTTTCTACTAATAGCATAACAAGTGAGAGGTAGGGAAGTAAAAAAATATATTAAACCTTAGGTTTATAAATTAAACATAATTGGATAAATAAAATTTACTATATATTAGATTATATACATAAAAAATCAGAGCTGGTTCATAAACAAAAACAGGAGTGTTTGGTTTGAAAAGTTTATTTGAAAACTATATTTATGGCACTCTTGATGATGCGGGTAAACATATTTGTAATTATTTATAGGCAATAATATACAAGCTGACACCGATCATTTCAGTCATGTCAGTAACCGGTCTATATAAAGCCGGATCACTTATAGGAAGGTTTTACAAATTGAGAAAGATTAATATCAAAAAATTATTATTAATTAATAGTAATCGATGGCTGAGGTCACAGTCTAAAGTCTAGTAACTGAAAATCTAAAAGTTTGAGGTGACTAGAATAGGTTTAGGGACTTCAAGAAAATCTGACGTCTACTAAGGCAACAGAATATTAATTATGGAAAAGAACAAGAAAGTTTAAAAGGCGCGAACAGCATAACTTATACATTTGTAACGACCTTGAGGCATGTACATCGTAGAATAACGGTCAACATAGTACCCAGAAATATAATCCCAGATGTTGAACACGGGCGGGGTGCCAGCAGCGATAACTAGAACATGATAACGAATAGCTGGCGACCCCGAGACGTTTATCTGGGATGTTATTCAAGGGTATTTCCATCATTTAGTAACTGACCACCGTTCAGTTTAGACGTGCCACCATGGACTGCCCAAGCCTCGTCACCAAATAACACAGCTGCCATCCGTTTTATCTATTTTGTATTTTCCACATTTTTATATAACTTCAATAAATAACGGACATATAATGCAAACTTTTTTCATTTGTTTTACCTCCATTTATCCAGCCATATCAACTTACCCTAAACATTAAAAATAATGACATTAATTGGGTTAAAAAACAGTTTAAATAATCTCCAATCACTTAAAAATGTATTTATGCTCTTCCAATCTGGCCTATCTACAGATGAGGAAAATAAAATTACTGACTTCATATATACTAACAAACGAAGTAGTAATAAAAGTGAATTGCCGTAAAAAGCTTCGGGATATAACCTAATAACTGTATAATAAGTTTCTATAAAAAAATTCTTTCACAGTTAATAAAAATCGTATTCAATGCAATATTACGTGCATTGAAAATTGTCCTTACCATTTGGAAAGTGATTGAAATCACTATAATTATCAAATCAAAAGAAACTAGAAGTAATTTTCTACCGGCCTATAATATTACCTATATTATTCTACAATCTCCAAAGTTTAACAAAAACGGCATCAAAAGACTTACACACATAAATAAAATACAACTGAAGTTGCATATCTGCGTAAAAAAACATGCCCACCCATGAATATATTATAGTTATAGTTACCAACCAAATACCAATCTATGGATATTTAAATATATTGACTTAATATTACTTAGGTACGCCTCTAGACTTTGAGAGAAAAAAAAGCACATAATTGCTTACGGAAAGCAACTTCCACTCACAAGATGTTGCTGTATATATTAATACCTAGGCCCATTTGGTCCTAGGGAATCCAACTGACACCAAATCCAATCCAATATAGTCATCAATTCTTCGAGAACAAAATATTACGTGCTAATAAAGTGATACAACGCAATATCGCTCTATAATCCAGAATCATTGTAATTTAAGAACAAATATAGACTCTAGCATAAGATTTGTAAAATATTTTGCACAGAAGATCACATTCGGATAAGAAATACTTATTGGGCCACTAGAAATATTGTTAAACTAGTTACCGATTATCCAACTAGGATAATTTAAAAAATAACTAATTCAAAATATTAGGAATGAAGTATTTACAATCTAAATTTAAATTTGAATAGGTTTGGGTTGGCAGTAATATTAGTATTGTCAATTCAATAAGTCAACATTTCTTTTCCTTGTAATAAAATACCTTGTGTTACAATTTCCTAACTTACAACATGTATGCATTTCAATGAATAGAGCACAACGAATATTGCATAGTAGGTATGTTCTTGTGTTAAATATATAACGATTATATATTAAAATTAAAATTAAAACCATTATTAGAGTTATTGAAATCGTAAAAATGTTATACCAATTATACTCACTCAAACGTCCTAGTATACGTTCTAAGATGCTCAAAAGAAAAACATTGTAATTTTGTACCAAACCAACAATTCAATAATGAACAAAATAACGACAAACAATATATTTCAATGAACATCAACTTTAATAATGCAGGAAATTAGGCTCAAGTAGGATAAAACAGATCTATCATCATTATGTCCAATATGGGACTTACATTACATTATTCAACATATTCATTTTCAATTGTTTAAGTACTTTTTAAAGTTACTTACTTGTCCTGGCTTGGAAATCTGCATCGTTGCTATCAGTAAAAAACCATGTCTGTAAATAAAACAAAGAGATCAGTAAAACGTTTAAAAATAATTACTAACAAAATATGCTATAGATAAAACGTTTTAAACCCATTCATAGTATGGACGAGATCGTTGTATAGCCATTCTATTTTACCTTTATGATCTACCATCTAGTCCCGTGGGACTAATTTTCTAACCTTTGTTTAGCTTGATATGCACGGTAAGGGTGTTTAGTTAACCCAGTGGCGTAGTTAATTAAATATCTCAATAATTCAGAAACAAAGTCCAATATGATTATATAAAATATTATGTGAATTACTTTCGTGGAATTTTTTGGTAAATTTAAGGTTTTCTTATTAAAATTAAATATATTATTATTAAGACAATTGCTAATCATTATTTTCTGCCATATATCTGGATTCCAATAAAAAAAACACGTATTATAAAAGCATGCAATTTTTAAAACTATCTAGAATATATATTTATAAAAATGGAAATGCTTGTTATATAATAATAAATATAAAATTCAAGTGAAAATCGGAGCGGGTACTATCTGTCAAATATAGTGGGTAAATTAAGAATTTATATTTAAACTTCAAAGAAGTTTTTCACCAATATATTAAATTCATTATTAATATCATTAAATGAAATATGTTTATAAATTTCAAATCGCACAAGCTTATTTTTAGCAATAATGTAAAGTTTACTATCAGCAAAGATTTCAATCAAATGGAAAAAGTATAAACTGCATAATTCGTGATGAATCTTCAAAGCTTTATTAAAAATTATATATTTTAGCATGTATTCTGGTTATATAATTAAAAAAAAAAACATTTACTGACAAAAAGTTAATATGTCGAGTGGAAAGAACGATGACTGACAAGAGACACAATCATCGATCTATTATTGCACATTGAACCAGTGTGGCAGCCAAACCATACACCAATGCATCACAACTCTTATAGACCGTAACTGTAACCTTTTATCGTTGTCATTAAGCGTTGGGATAAAGCAAAGGGATAAGTTTGGTTTTATTACTGGAAACATCTCGTCTTTTTGACAAGAAAAGCCAGTAAACATCTGCAGAAATATTTTTATTTGGTTTAATAGCAAGTAATACACTCCACCTTGATAATTCCATCAATTGCAAAATTATTAACACCATAGATATTGGATGTCGATGTGGATGGCTCTTTTGGACTAACCTATGACTTTTTAAACTTAAGATTGTCATAGTAACTATACTTCTCATCGTCAGACTCAAAACGCCACAGAAAAATTTTCTTTTTTGCCTGCCAAACAACGAAATCACGATCTTGAAACATTTGAAAATGACATTCTCAGTCAGTTCGTGCAGCAGTCATTAAATTCTTCTTTTTTTTGGACCAGGCTATCCCTTGTTGATATCAAGATAATAATATTTAAACCCTTGAAACCACAATCAACAATGAGGATATGACGGAACAGCATCACCATAAGTTTCTGAACATATTTTATGGCCTTTCGCAGAGTAAAAGTAATTAATCTCGAAAATACACTTTTGAGCGTTACATGATTAGCGTGGAAACCTGTTCTTTCATGTAGAGAAATGTAAAATCCATCGAATTTAATAGCTTGCTTGTTAATATATATATATATATAGCATTTTCACCACCAGATATCGTTCATCAAAATATATGCAAACATCTAATCATGTTGACGTTTGCAAACGAATTATTTTGTAGTGTTTCAAGCTCATATCAACAATATGCCTCATGGCGCATTTCATGACAAATCGAACTCCAACAGATAAAAACTCAACGCAAAAGACCATATCAGTAATCCAAGTAGTAATTTGAAAATATTTGCACCAAATCTGAAATTCAAAAACTTGCCTGTCTCCCGCATACACCAACATGTCAAATGAAGGCATACTTTTCACTATTTTTCTGATAATAAAAACAATTTTTACGATAAATTGTGACAGGTGATGAAAATATATAAAAATACATCTTTATGGAAGAACCTATAAAAACAATTGTCGTACCTATATTATTATATTACCACATTTATTGAAAATTTCTAGATAATGATTCACAATTCTAATACTAGAAAACAATCTGTATCATGATGCATACCGTAGATTCGTATAAAATATACATTTAGATGTTAAAAGATCTCTAATCGAAAACAATAGGACTTCAGAGAATATCAAGAATATCGTATGTCATTACGAACATCAACTAGAATACAAATTACCAGTATACACATTGCAAATCGTAATAATGTATTGTTAAGTTTCATGGCGTCTTGTTGTCTACCTAACATATCAATATACCGATAATGATATTGAAATGTTATTCTGGAATTCTTTGATGTTTGCTTTCGATTTTTTATGTTCTACAACAAGATATAGCGTTTCAACTGTTAACTGTTTTAATATTTAAAACACCATCACAAATATGCAGCTAAAGCAAATAAGACCATTATATTAGTTTAAAACGTAGCCATGAATAGAATAAGATTGGTGGTAAATTTTTTTAAAACCAGCACTGAATAGAAATTGTTAAAGTCTAGCGATTAAATGTGACTCAATTCCAAAGATCTATAATTTCAGTGATTTATCGACGAACTTTACGTAATATTGTAGCGAATTGAGGCATGTCGAATTTTACATCGTGGAATAACGGTCTACAAAATACCCAGAAATATAATCCCAGATGTTGAACACGGGCGGGGTGCCAATTGGAACCAGACACCGAATAGCTGGCGGCAACCCCGAGACGTTTATCTGGGATATTATTGAAGGGTATTTCGGTCATTCAGTGCTCAACCCTCGTTCGGTTAAGACGTGCCACCATCGACTGCCCAAGCCTCGTCAACAGGTAACTCCGCTGCCATCCGTTTCATTATTTGTATTTTTTATATTGTTTTTATATTGCCAATAAATAACGGTCACATAATGTAAACACCACTGTTTCATTTCGATTTACCTCCATTCACCGAGCCACATCATTCTACCCTAAAATATTATGACCTTGGATTAGATAATTTCCTATTCTCTTATTTGTAGTTAGACCGAAGAGATATAAAAAAAGTTCAAAGGTTCATAACCAAAATATAAGAAATCGAATAGATTCATTTCAGTATTTACATTCGTTTCAGTATTTTATGCTATAATAAGATGTCTAAGAAGAGACTTAATAAGAACTTTAAATATATTCGGATTATTACTTATTTTAAGCTTTATAACTCACAGATTATAATAAATAAATAAATATATTTATATATAAATAAAAATGTATGACTAAATGCTTGACTAACGGCTTGACCAATTCCGAGATCCGAACGAGAAAAATTGGAAAAATATCATGGAAAAAAATAAAAATCATTTTTTATACTCATTAAAACTATTATAAAAGCAACCTTAAAATTGATATAAACTATTTTAATGTGTTGACATTTTTTCTTCACAACTGTTTCAAGCTGTCAATTCTAGTATAACTGAATTTCATAGCTTTTCACTGGATTATCAATTAGTGAATAATATTTTTAACCGACTTTAAATTCTTTTTTTATTCGAAAGAGTGCACTTCCGGAGAGGTCCCATTGAAACCAAGTCAGGATCTGATGGGAAATCGAAGAAAAAGCTCAAATTTTAAAGGCAAGTACAATGTCTTAACATATTTTTTATCTAAAATAATCAGATATTTAGGTATAATGTTATTGCTGAATTGGCGTGAAGAAAAATCTATTATCCATATAGGCTATCCACTATAATACTTAATAAAATAACTAAGTAATTTATTGAGTAAATATCTAACACTAAAAAAGAGTTTTACTTTTTCGTGAGTTACTTATTTCTTTTTTGAAGGCGGTTCAATTTTTTTGTTAAAAATATTTTCTTGGCTGCTTTTAAATATTTGTTTTTCAGTAGATAGCCATTCCTCGATAAATACGTTTAGCTAATTGATATATTTTGTGCGTGTTTCAACTCAAAAAAGGAACTTTAATTGCTCCAAAGACGGTATATAACGTGAAAAGTAAAATGAAATCGAGAGAATTATTACTAATGACCATTATTGAAAACTAATGGCATGACGAAATGTACAATTTATAAACTAGCGCCATCACAAGAACTCAATCAGAAAAAAAGTATGTTTAGTTTATGATCCTGTCACATTTCCATAGCTTTTGATAGAATAACATCTGTCGGATCAGCTACTACTTTGATACAAATATACTATAGTCTATTAATATTAAGTTATTTTGTACATACGTCATTAAGATGTTTAATGTATTGCCTGTCGCAATTTGTAAATTCGTTTCAAAATCAGACAATATTTTCCTTCTCATTTTATTCTGGATAAAAAGAGACATAGTGCTATCTGATTAGTTCGAACACATAAACGAATGAGCCTATCAAAGTCGTCCGGTTCTCAGACGTAAGCAAAATTCTTGAAAGCAATAGTGATAAGAGATTATAACTCTAACCTGCAAACTATTGTGGCTGTATAATTAACGGTAGTGTTTAGATGTACTATAATGTTAATTATGATGAATATTTGTTTACAAACCATTAAGAGTTGACATGGTGGCGACTTTTCATTGACTAAAATATTTGTATGTTTCAGAGGCTATGGCAATTGTGCATAATAATACTATAAAAACAATGATTTTTAAGAGAACTACTTTTAGAACTTTTATTTTTCAGCGTCGGATTTCTAGTCAGTTTGACGTCAGTTAGTGCAACCCCATATTTGTATCCCGTAATAAGTCAAAATAAGTTCCATAATTGACTGATGATAACCAACCCCTTTAACATTAAGTCAAGTTGGGAGTATCTTCCGACTAACTAGTACAGTTTTTTGACTCTCAGCTTGACCTGCTCAGCTTCTTTTTTTTAATTTCTTTAAATTTAAGCTATATTCGCTTATTCTCTTTAAGGAGCTGAACATACCTAAAGAGACATAATTAGTTTTTTGTAATTTTGCCACGACGCAAAATGACATAAATAGATTTCGAGTAATCAAGCTGTACTTTTCAGCCTTTAGATAGAGGCACCTTATTGCCAGTTGTACTTTTATATCCCTAGGCTCCCCAATGTCTACGCTGTCGGCAAAATTTCCCAATACTATTTCTTTTGTTGTTAGGATAGCAAACTAGAGCAGATATAGGAGTGATCCCAACACACTAATCTGCGAAACTACAGCTACTAAAATAGGTTTAAAAGATGACAATAGTTCAAGGAATTGACAATAATTCCGCGGTAACAATTTACTCATCTTGTGGATTAGTGCCATATGTCATACCCGGTCAAATGCCTGTAATCTGTCTGGGAATTGTACAAGACAGTAACCAGTTGATTGATTGGGAGAGATTTTGCAAAAGTTCTGAACATGTCGTTAAATTTGTGTGTATGTAACAATAAGTGCAGCATGTGCTAATAATGTGACCAAAACGCATTCGAATATAACACATTAGCTCTAGTTATCAACAAGGTATAAATAGAATACAGTGCATCGTATCATCGCTTATATCTACCGTCATGATCAAAATGAAAAAAATTAAAACAAACGATTAACGATAACGTTGTTTCTTCGACACCAAACTATGTTATATTGTGTTAGCGTCAATCTTTTGGGATGTAAAGGAGCTTTTACTCATACATTACGTCCATGCTGGTAAAACAATAAACTCCATTCATTATTGCAACATTTCAGATCTATTCCGAGAACTTATTAAGCAACCTAGACTAATCTAATGTCATAAATTGCCATCGATATCATGATGTACTGCACGCCACTGGCTTACCACATCAATGAATATCATAAACTATACGGATTGTATTGTGCCACCATTTCAAGACCCTCTCATTTGACCACCACCGCGTATGCAAAGGGAGTACAAAGAACCCCGTTTTCCCACGGATGCACGGGAGTTACGCGTGCGACATTATTCAATAAGTATTATTGCTGTAACAATGCGGACTTGTTTGGCAGTTGTTGACACACGACTGTCTCTTATAGATTGATTTGTAATTCGATAAAACGGTATCGTCAATTGGGGTGAAGAGTTATTGTGTACGTATCGGTTGGTTTACAAGCATAAAAGAACAGTTATTCTTTTTTTACTGTTTGACTCAATGGGATAAACGTTTTTATGACACAACAGCGTTATGGAAGAGCCGATAAAATGTTAAATCCGGTATAGATTATATTTGGAGTCTATACGAGATTAATTATGTTGTTAACATAGTTTAGATACATATATTTCCTTATAAATTCAACAGTTTATTTTCAAACAGAAGAAATATTATTTGGTTTATATAATAGGTGTACAAATTGGCAATTTATAGAGATCTAACCACTTTGTGTGTCCTACCACACATATTATTCTTCAAACATTTGTTTATCACTTATTTCAAATTTTTTTTTAATTGAACCGACTTCAAAAAATAAAAAAAGAACTCACTAAAAACTCAAAAATAATTAAACTTAGATTTTTAACATACAAAAAATAATATTGTAAATAGATAAACAGGTTTAGGCAGGCTTAAGCTAAATTGTGTGTAATAGTAGAATATAAAATACGTATAGTAGATAGGTTAAACAAGTTTTTCGTTTACTTTTATCTAGTTATTGAACACGATTCAATTTTTTTGTTAAAAAAATTTATTTTTCGAGATGGATAGATAGATTTCGAGATAGATTTTTCTTAGATATTTACTTAATAAATTACGCAGTTATCTTATTAAGTATTACAAGGGATAACCCAATTAAAAGTGCAGCCCGTATGAGGAAAAATAGGAATAAATAAACAATAATTGAAAACAAAGAACGCTTCTGGCACTGGGGTTCGCTACCTAGTCTAGATGATTTGACAAATTTTCGGACCAAATTAGAACAAGAAAAGTTAGTACCCCCGTTGGGAACCGAAGCCGCGACCTCCGAGTGTTCCTGCGACGTCTGATTGATATGGTTAGTGTTTAAAAATCAAACTGAATGGCTTTTACATTGAACTCCTTCCGATTTTTCGTCGCGTCAGTTCAGTAATAACATCATACACAAATATCTGATTATTTTAGAGAAAAAAATATGTGAAAACTTTGTACGTGCCTTTGAAATTTGAGGACTTCCCTCGATTTACCCCATCAGATCCTGACTTGTTTGTCTGAAGCGGATTAATCAATAGCACATGGTGCTTATATGATTTGCAGCCATAAAATAGAGGCAATCAATGAATATACTGTAAATCTATATTCAGAAAAATTAGCACAATGTATTTTATTTGCAACTATGAATTTTCGAACAACATACAGATTTTGTGTTAAAAAATCACTAATATACGTTTTATGTTGTTGACAGATGTCATTTAAGAACATTATATTACCTTTTACATTATTTCAGTGCTGTCGTCTTCTTTTATTGAAAGCAAAATGTGCCAGGACAGAAGTAAATAAAAATTATTATGGAAAATTAAATATAGTTTAAAACATATTGAATATTAAATAATCAAAAAAATTTTCCATATATAAGTAATTTAGAATGCACACAATTTAAAAAAAGAATAAAACTTGTTCCGTATCGACTGCCCATTTGAAATATAATTTGTTAATACTCTTTAAGAAACTTTTTTCATCTTTGCATAAAATATCTAATATAAATTCATTTTCAGTAATCTACTAGAATTTACTTAAACTTATATTTTAAAATGTTATGTATTAGGAACTTCATGTCTTTTGATGAGTGATATCTCATCAAGTATCAATGTAAATAACTTTTCGATGGTTTTGACAATTATCTACATAAAAGAATAGTTTATCCTTTAGAATTATTAAGTTATTCAGTATATACAGACGCTAAAAACTTCATTAATTTTATTTTTACCTTTGACTTGAAAAATCTGCTGCACTTAACACTTTTAGACACTTATGGCGATTCTCTGAATTTCCCAATTATCGATTCTCACTTAAATGCTTTAAAAGTAATGGTCTGAGTTAAAAAAATGTGTTGCAAAACTTATTGGACAAAAACCCAGCCAAATTCTCAAAGAACTTTTATCCAACATACAATAACTGAAGAATCAACTATTTCTAGACGTATTGCGGCTGGTGATGAAAAATGGATCTGATACAACAATTCTAAACAGAAAATGTCATTAGACTACTAATCAAGATTCGTCCTGGAAAGTCATCCACATCGAGCCTTGAGCCTAACACTCATGGTCAAAAGTCTAGCTGCTCATATCGCCATGCCACAAATATGAGAAATGTTTTAGAAAATTATGGAAAATATTTTAACTATTATATGTTTTACCAATTTTTCTCACTAAATTCAACCTTTATGATCAATGTTTTTATTTGAATTTTTATATCTAAATAATGTAAAAATATGATCAGAATACATGCAAGCACTTAATGTTAATGGGATTTAAATTCAAAATAATTTAAAACTGTTGTACGACCTTGAGGCATGTCGAATTTTACATAGTGGAATAACGGTTTATAGAATACCCAGAAATATAATCCCAGATGTTGAACACGGGCGGAGTGCCAGCAGCGCCAACTAGAACCCGATAACGAATAGCTGGCAACCCCGAGACGTTTATCTGGGATGTTATTGAAGGGTATTTCCATTCATAGAGTACCCGACCATCGTTTGGTTTAGACGTGCTACCGTCGACTGCCCAAGCCTCGTCACCAGGTAACACCGCTGTCATCCGTTTTATCTATTTTGTATTTTCCACATTTTTATATTACTTCAACAAATAACGGTCACATAATGTACCACTGTTTCATTTCGTTATACCTCCATTCACCGAGCCATCTAATTTACCCTAAAGTGATGACCCCGACGCAAAATTGGGTTTGGACTCGTGAATGGAGGGTACGTGCAACATGGTGTATTTTATGTGGCCGTTATATTTTTTGTTTCAACATTTTCAATATTTTTAAAACTATTCTTCTTCGATTTTATTTTTGTTCGTTCAGCATTACATTCATTCAAACATTTGTTCCTCATTACATTTTATTTTAGTGCTGGAACTATGGACCTTAAATTTCATTTCATTATTTCCATTTCTTTTTTTTTATTTATGGTCCAAATTTTATTTCTTTCACAATCTTTTGAACTCTTAGAGATTGTTACATCACTGTTTAATCATCAGGGTCTCGGCTAAACATTTCTTTCGGCGCTATGTTTAAATCATAATGAGGAAGACATTATGTCACTCGCCGTCTCCGTCATAATGGCAGACATTTTGATTTAAAAGGCAAAGCTTTGGTCGGATACCGTCGTTATTTGTTTTTTCTGAAATACCTTAATATATGTGACTACGAATTAGTCACAGAAGCTAGGTACCGATTGCAGTCACCGTAGACTCGTCATGTCTTCGCTGAGGTACTAGAATTGCCAACGTCTCGTCGTCGAAGAAAATAAGCTACCACGTCGAACAATCGATCCTCCTACAGCGTCGGTTACGGGAGCCCTGTCCGAAAAATAGCTTGTTTTCAACGACGTCGATCAACCAGATTCAAGTGCCAAAGCGACTATGAAGTAACGGTATCTGTAGGACCGGATGGTATCAACAGCCGCACCAGATCGCAACCATACCAACCACAACCGTTTCGATTTATCATATGTTTCAGAGCCCTTTTCATGCAGCACATTTTGTTTGGTATATCAGTATTTTGTATTTGATTTTTTTTGTCAATTTTTGTATTTTTATTTGCTTAAAATAATTGTATGTAAAATTTTGGCAGGGAAGTATTGTAGCGACCTTGAGGCCTGTCGAATTTTACATAGTGTAATAACGGTTTACAAAATACTTAGAAATATAGTCCCAGATGATATTTCTTATAAATAATTCTAATTTAATTGCAATTCATACTGACGAAAACAAATCAGTATCTCACTAACTACATATTAATTAATGTAGAGTAAGCAGGTGAAGAAGTAAAATATGTATATAGATATAAATGACAATGTTCATTTGTGAAAATTCTGTAAAAGCCGGGAATAGCTCTTCCGTAATTAAACTTCAGGTTGAGATTTATCTCGATATATTTTAGAGTACCCTCTTTACAAACTAGGCTCGTCTAGACTACTACTGCTTAACAAGTATAAAAACCACCCCAAAAAAACATCCGGTCTTACCCAACCTGGTTGCCAGTGTAACTGTCATGGAGATTATTTGTAGAATTTTACACTCTTGCTTATTGACGACCTGTTGACAGTGTCTTGACAACTGCGAATTGAACTGGTAACTTTAAAATAATGACTCAACCTTAGGTTCGAAAAGTATATTTTTTCATATACCTATTAGATATTTAGAGCAACTGTGAAGCGTGAAACCAACAGTTTTTTTACAAAATTTTGTGACTTAGAACCTGTAATTTGCAAAACCATTTGAATGCCACCGTAGTATGGTTACTTAACAGGTAGGAGTAGGAATACATTCATTCTTTTTGAAATAACCTATTGATTATTAAAATAATGAGACATTCGCTGTGGAACTCATTCTAGTAACAACACAAGCATATAAACTTAGCAATTAGAAAGTGGAAAAGTATTACAGAACGCTAACGTATTATTTGGGATGAATTCGCAATGACATCTAAAATATTACTCCAAACTCTCGATCAGAAATTGTTTAAAAACCAAAACCAATCTCACCGCTTTAAGAGTGACTAATATTACTTTATATTTGTCTGATATCTGAAACACTTTGAGGCAAAATAGAAAAATGTTGAGGTTTGAGAATAGAAAGATGCCGACTGATCTCTGTAAATATCTTGTTTATTGATGGCTAAGTGAACAAGTTATTTTTATAACTAGTGCGAAAAAGATTATTAAGTCCAATTTTCAAACTGCGGTAGTTACTTACAAGTCCTTCAACACTCTTATAAGCAGATCTTAACTACACATAAGCATTAAGAAATAACATTATAAAGGTACACTATCTGTTTATTTTAGATTTATTCAAACTGAATCACGGTAAAAAATGATAGCAAGCAAAAAGATACAAGCTAACTAATAAAATGTAATAAATAAACTTGAATTATATCTTATTAATAACATATATTTAGATGTTGTTAATTTAGATATTGTACAACAATTGCAAATAGTGAAAATAATTTGAATAATAAAAATGCCGTTCCAATTCAAAATAGTAAAAATAAATGATGAAATTAGAGGTAATTCTAATTAATACCTGATGGATCCCAGATTAAATTGTGTCAGTACAAATATTATTCTTATTTTCCATAGATATTTTTCAAGCTCTACAGATATAAACATAGTGATTCCAAAATAAAGTGCGGCATGTGTATATATGTCTCCCATAAAGCAATATCCACCTAGTCACCACGTAATTCAACATGTTAACGTTAAGTCCTTCTAAACTGCAGCTACCAATCAGTTAAATTTAACGCAGTGTGAAATGATAATAAGGACTACGAGATTATTTACACGAGAGATAATTTACACGACACACAAAAACCCATTTTTTAACTGAATCGAAAAACATATCAGATATAATAATATTGCGTTAATACATTACATGTGCAAACAATTTTTTTTTCATTCATAAACAATTAGATTCTAAATATTCTTAATATAGGGAATTAAAACAAAGAAAATGTTTTTTATGTGAGTTCGTTGCGGCCTCCTTCGGCAAACCTAAATCTAGAAAAAGATCACTCAATTCTATTTGACCACGTTATTGTAGTTTGCAATATTTTTGCTTAAAATTAAAACAAACCAAACTGGAAGGCTTACTGAGCCATGCAGATCTTTTATTATTAATATACATTTCATAATTCTGGAGATGAATTAGATTCGTAAATATTTTAATGTGAAATGGGCCGATTATTTTGTAATAGTTTACATACAAATTATTCATAGCGTTAATTATTTTACCACCAGTAAACAAGTGTTAATAAATCATTTCAAGAAAATTTATTTTACTTGAAGAATAAATAATAATAATTAAAGTTTTATCATAATAAGTCAGACTGAAGAAAGACTTGTACAACCTGAAAATTTTATCGATGTAGAATTAGAAGTGCTCGATAAAGAAAATAAATCAGCAACAAACAAAACCGGAAACCTATATTGAGTAAAATTTATACGTAACATTTTTAATACGACAATGCTTCCATCCACATCTTAAAACCGAAAACCGAAAATATTGACGAACAATCAAAAGTCTTATCTCAGTCTCTATATTCTTCAGATATTGCTCCGTTTGATTACTAGTGGCTCCATACATAATTTGTTGGGATAGCTTAAACGCTCTTTATCATCAATGTTAATTTTGTAATTAAAAAATGCTACGAATTCTTTCTAACAACTAATATAAGACTATCACATAAATAAGGAAGTATACGAGAATAATGGATAGAAATACCATAATCTTTATGAAATTTAGAAACGAACACGCATTTAAATTTACATATTCAATACCATTTGTGGCACTTTTACTTTCGCATCTGAAAATGTCAGAATGTCTTTTAAGTTCGGTTTACTAACTCTGAAAGTTTAATATAAAAAAGGGAACTTTTCAGTCAGTTTATGTCCCCGTCCATTTAACTCAAATGACTTTTTTTCTTGAAACCTTTCTGGGACTATTAGATTTATGTGGAGACGGGGGAAATTACAGAAACGACAAGGGTCAATTTGAGTTCTTCAGTGAAAGCAATAAGTTCGTGTGGAAATGAAGAGAAATGGTAATTCTTAAATGCTAATTACTGTTTTATTTTGCTTGCTTATAAGTCTAGTGTAACGTTTTATGTTGCTCTTTCTCTGATATTGACTTTTTTAAATTAAACACCTTATTGTAAAAAAAATATATACAATATTTTTCTCAGTGGTAACAGCACTTAAATTCCACGCCAAGACAATAATAAATAACCTGATAATATCATATATTTAGATGTTGTTAATTTAGATATTGTACAACAATTGCAAATAGTGAAAATAATTTGAATAATAAAAATGCCGTTCCAATTCAAAATAGTAAAAATAAATGATGAAATTAGAGGTAATTCTAATTAATACCTGATGGATCCCAGATTAAATTGTGTCAGTACAAATATTATTCTTATTTTCCATAGATATTTTTCAAGCTCTACAGATATAAACATAGTGATTCCAAAATAAAGTGCGGCATGTGTATATATGTCTCCCATAAAGCAATATCCACCTAGTCACCACGTAATTCAACATGTTAACGTTAAGTCCTTCTAAACTGCAGCTACCAATCAGTTAAATTTAACGCAGTGTGAAATGATAATAAGGACTACGAGATTAATTGGCAGTATCTACCTACTAGCAGAACATATGCAATTTAGTAATGATCAAAGTACGAGGCTATAATTTCCTTCTTTATGAATAAAATAATTAATAAATAATACAAAAATAGTAGTATTTTACATTGATTACTACTATTATAATGTAATATATAAATTACATCACATGAAAACGTTAATAAAATCTAAAATTAATTAATATAAATATAAATATAAAATTAATATATTTATAAACATATTGTAACATTAAAATCTTATTGTAGTCACCGAAGAAAACCATATAATCATCAGTCAAGATTAATAAACATATACTTTTTAACCTAACCTTCCTTTGATCTTAATATTTTTACAGGATTTAGTAATTCAATAAAGTTCTACCACTATCAGAAAATAACATTCCTCTCCCTGTAATCCGATTATTCAACCCCCATCAAATTGGCTAGCTTGTCATTAAATATACACGTCTGTATATTTTAGATAAAACAACTAAACGGAACAACAATAAACGTATACCGTGAAGTAACAGGTGTGGAAATAAATCAATAAAAAATATTTCTCTTATTGCACCTATATAAACATCTCGACACTTCACCAGATCCTAATGTGCTTTTATAAACGTTCTGTTAGCTTTTCGAGCATCGTCAAATAAACTTAAAAGTCCATTAAAAGTATATTGAAGAAACAGCAGCGTTGTTTTTATAGTCTTAGACGGGAAAAAATGAAAATAAATCATGGCGTTTTATGAATTTATAGTGTTGGTTTAGTAGCAGAACGTCGTTTCTTTCCCTGTTTGGTTTGAAGATATTTTAATCGGGAAGGGAAATCTAGTATTTAACTAAACTATGCGATCATTAACTTCTGTTGTTTGTTCATCTCGAAATAACATAAACAACACTACATTTTAAAATATACGAGCTAGTTCGAGACTACTGTATAGCTTCTGTCAAATTAAATATTTAATATATAAACACATTTCTTTTTAGTGATTTTAATGTTATCAATATTTTTATATAATTAACTGTAATTATAAAATATTGATAATAAAAATATGATTGACATGAGGCCATTGACCAACAAAATTTCAACATTAAGAGCTTTTTAGGAAGTGTGAAAGTTATTCTTGTAAATATATTTTTTTAAATATCTCAGTTGGTAACATGTTGTCCGAAATATGTTTACTAATAGCCCAGAATATATTCTCCCTCATTTGCGTAAAATAAAATCTTATCTTACTTATATAATTATAATTATAAAATAAGATAATGGACTCAAAAGACGCCTTAATAGAATACAACTGTAATTATAAACTTGGCGCATTAAATCCAATAAAGCAACATATATCAATGTACCTTTTATCTTGCGTAGAGGAGCATTCCCATAAGTTGATATATTAACACTGACCAATTCAATCAATTCAGTAAATCCTCCGGCCGAGGGAAGAGTATAATACCAAACATCTTAGCTGGACTTCTTTCTTTGATTTGAACAGACTGGTTAGTTTGAAAAAAAATTTCTGCTGTTAGACCAAAGCATTGAGTAAGTCTAACACACATCTATTTCAAAGTAGTGACAACAGCGATCAGTAAGCTAATCAGTAATCATAAGACTATTTATAGTGATTCATATCATATTGTCACAAAGCTGATTGTTGAACCACTAAGTGCAACAGTTATACAATATTTTTATCTCAACATAACCACTCTTTATTTATCATCTCAACAAAGAACAGTGATTATTAGAAATAATAATTAGAATAATATCTAAAATCTATCATAATACAGAAATAATAATCACTGTTGTCCTGAAGAATACCTAAAAGAACTAAAAACTGAATTGGCCGAACCAGTTTAATAAAATTCACGACAGTGATGAAATTCCTTTTGACTTTGTATCCAATTAACCTTTATGACTCTATCAAGGAAAGCAACCAGACAACGCTGTGATGATTAAAGAGTGGTCAACCTAATGAACCATATACTAAACGCTTTCTTCAAGATTATACAACAAAAATAAAGCGCAGATTGGCAATATTTTACCTATAAACTCTGTTATACTAAATATCCTAATATATGTATCTATATATATATATATATATATATATATATATATATATATATATATATATATATACATATATCTGCTTCATCACCTAGTAAAAAGCGTTTGATTCGGCAAAACACGATAAATTAGTTTAACAAATCTGAAAAATGAAGCTCGGCAGCAAAGTGGCTACTCAAACTCTCGATTATAATCAACCCGTCAAACTCGAATATGACAAACTGAATAAAGACGAAAGTGATGAAAGTAAGCTGTACTTCGAGCCAAATAAATATCAAACTAAATAACAAGGGATTTTTAATAAACCTGAAATAGCAAAGAATAGAACTGAATCATAAAAAGGAAACTAAAAATACTATTGAACAAGCATGAAAGACATTTGAGAAATAGAACCTATTCTTGGTCGAAAAAGGCTTAAACAAAAAGCCCAATTTAAAAACATTAAAGTGCGGATACTAAACATCATGTCTTGGACAGATAATACAGACTTGGATGCCAATACCAATGCCCTTAATGACATCCACACTAGTTGACAAAGCTAAAATTATTGGATTGGAACACTTGGAGTAGTTCAAGTTGTCTCTCCGAGACATACTTGTACCACGTGCTCCATTGAGGCAGATTGGACGGACTAGCATTTTATACAGACTCGCTTTCTGTGAGATTGGGAGTTTGCTTTTTCTGCAGATTAGAGGAAATAATAGGTTGTACACGCCATTTCCTTTGCGGTCGAACTAGAGACCGAGGTATGAGACTTTCTAGAGCCATGGGATAGGGACTTTATCGATTTGGAGGCGATAGGCGCGAAACTCCTTCTTGCGGTGGAACAGAATAGCCTGAGTTTTGCTCGGGTTAATCTAAAGCCGCTAGAATTTGTACCACGCTATCGCTTGGTTCAGTTGTACTTGGAGTCTATTGCGTATTGCGTCGGGACAGTATCCGATTGTGAAGAAAGCGGTATCATCTGCATAAAATGCTGTGTGGGATATGCTGTGATAGTTTGTAGAGCGGGAAATTAGCCATATAAACGTTGAATAGGCCTGGGGCTAAAGGAGCGCCTTGCGGGACTCCTGCGGATATTTGTTTACGAGAGGAGACTGCGACACCGATCATCACCTGAAATGACCTACCATCCAAGTATGAATCTATCAGGGATATTAGGTCATTCGGTAGACCTAGCTGTTTAGCTTTAAGTATTAGACCGTGGTGCCATGCTCGGTCGAAAGCTTCGGAGACATCTAAGAATATGGCTCATGTTTCTCGACCTTTTATCATTGCCTGGTGGATAGTTGCTGAGACGCGGGCAGCTTGATGAAGGCATGAATGTTTAGCACGGAAACCGAATTGTTCGTTCGGGAATATGTGATGTACGTCTGTGAAAACGTTTAATGCGTTTAATATCGCTTTTTTGGCAAGTTTGGAGAGTGAACTAATCAGGCTGAAAGACCTGTAGATAGAAGGGTTAGACTTGGCATTTTTTTTAGGAATACCAGCGACAAGCGCATGTTTTGAGGACTTTCGGGAAATGCTTTAACCTCAGGATGGAGTTGATAATGTTGGCAAGTTCAGATAGTTGCTTGCTAGTGAGGTTTTTTAGATGATTTATTGTTATATCCGTCTGGGCCTGGATCAAGATTGGCTTAACCTGATAATATCATCCAAGTTTCTCAACGCAGTGCGTGACATAGGGATAATTAGATAGATTACACAAACATTTGCAGGCAGTAGATAGTAACATTAAAAGAACAAAGTATTCATGAAAAGGTAGTAACTGAAAAGTCATAACTAAGCAATTTGTTTGATGAGACTGAATTGTTACTTTTTTAATTCAAAACAAAACGTAAAAGCAACCATTTTTAATAAAAAAATTACTACAACAAACTGCACAAGATCGTCAACACTATATCATCTATGTAATTATTTAAACCTAATTACCTAATAAAGTTAAAATAGTTAATAAAATAGAGTTCTTTAATATGCAATTCGTGCTGTATATTACCATATATTTTTTAAAATTTGAGATTCTGCCTTATAATTTCTTATCACTATTTCAGAACAGAGAGTAGACGTCATTACTGACCTGTAGCGCGAAACTTAAGACATAAACATCAATTAAACTATTTGACACGTTTCACACTGCAAAAAAGAACATCGACAACGAACAGAAAACTCGTATTTTAACTTTAATTAAAATGACTTCTGCAATTTGATATATAAACGTACAGATTCTTATTTTTAATTAACCTTAAAAAAACTGCAAGTTTTTGTAAATCTGGTCAAATTGTTTTATGTGTATGTTTCAATTTTAGTAATTTTCTTCATATACATTATACAAACATTTGAAATTATTGTATGAAATAAAATTGTGTATTGTAACACAGAAAAAAAATGCAAAAATATAAAAATGTCACTTCAATCTCTATATAGATACTATATATCCAAAAAGATTCTCCATATCTATAAAGATTTACAAAAAAATATTGATTAATAATGAACAAAACCAACATATTTGGTCGATGTCACCAATAGAGCGAAAACCTGTAATTTTTGGAAATAATTTTAGCTCGAATATATATATATATATATATATATATATATATATATATATATATATATATATATATATATATATATATATAATTTTATCATCAAAAATAGTAATTGCAGACTTTTCTCTAGTGATATATAAATCGATCCAATATTATATCCAAATTTGTTTTTAACCATCGAGAGCATTCTCAATTTTTTTACTGCTTTTATTTTTATTAATTTTTAATTGACATGACAATTCATAAAGTAATAACCACATTTTAGGTGTAAAATGTAAAAACACCAAATCAGAGAATATAATTAAATGTTTTGTTTTAAAAATCAACAACCGGTCACCTACATTTATTCTCCTAAGTATAATTAATAATATCAATCAAGCAAATATCTTAATTAAAGGTATATTTCTATTAAAAAAAACCATCATGTTAATTAAGACCTTTATAGATAGGCATATGAATTAATGTAATTGAAAACATGTAATTGGAATAACATAATTTAAAATTCAATTTTTTTAATTGATTTAAAACTTTACTTCTGATTTAAATTATGTGAAAAATTAAGACAGGTTATTAGGTGAAACACAAAGCAATGCATAAACGAACAATACAACTAATTTGCTTCTAATATTTAAACCACCAACATGAAAATGGTGATAGAATAAGATCGAAAAAATGCAAAGAAAGTTGTTTGATTCAAAACAACTTCAAGATCAAAACACTTTCTAAATGGAAACAAAGCACAATGCGTCTTTTGAAGTTGACGCCGCCAATACGAATTAAAAACACCGGTCCTGTACAATGTCATGTGCTAACACAAGTGGTTCAAGTATCGAATGCTCAAGAACCACTCTCCAGAGGACTCCATGTGTAAATTATTTGTTCAACGGGCCGCGGCGTAGACCTGGGGAACTACGCCGACACTAATGGGCTCTCTTTTGGTCGTGGTAGCGGAGCCATGACGACAGAAATACACGTGCACTCGTCTAGAGTTGATGGTTTTTTGCTACTACGGATTAAAAAAAATAAAGGGCACCGAAATATTTTTAGTGACTGGAAACAACTAATGATTTTGCTCCGAATAGATTGAACTATTTAAATGATTACCAAAAGTGTTATAAAACTGAATATTAAATGATTAAATAAGATTTGCCATGGATAAAAGTTAAATGAATATATGTTAGTTCCGTGAATAATTTTATTATAAAAAATTATAAAAGTTTATAATAAAGTCATCTAATTAACAGTAAATTGTTTTTTAAAAGGTGTAAAATCGCTACAATTTAAACACGATTAACATCAATATTATTCGGAACTAAGACTGTATACAGTAATTACTTTGACAAATACAATGTAATATTACATAACTTAAACAGAAGAAATCACCTTGTGAATTATTCTTCATTATTTTTATTAAATAATAAATTACTCTATTATTAACATATTGTAAATTCACTTCTCCACAAGACCTCTGCTTCTACTTTTTATAATTTACACGACACACAAAAACCCATTTTTTAACTGTTTCGACAAACAAATCAGATATAGTAATATTGCGTTAATACATTACATGTGCAAACAATTTTTTTTGTGCAAACAAATTTATATACATTTCATAATTCTGGAGATGAATTAGATTCGTAAATATTTTAATGTGAAATGGACTGAACAGCAGAGGGAAGGAACGAATATTTTATACTTTCGACCAAAAGTTAACCAGTAAAAGTAGAAGTTTTGCTGATTATATAACCCATGATATATAACAAAATAATGGTTTTCTGAATAATCTTTACAATAATTCTAAAATGTGCCAAAACTATGCTAATTTATCATAATTTATAAATTAAAGTTCATATTTTACTGGCATTATGTAATAGTTAGTCTACATACAAATTATTCATAGAGTTAATTATTTTACCACCAGTAAACAGGTGTTACTAAATCATTTCAAGAAAATTTATTTTACTTAAAGAATAAATAATAATAATTGAAGTTTTATCATATAAGTCAGACTGAAGAAAGACTTGTACAACCTGAAAATTTTATCGATGAAGAATTAGAAGTGCTCGATAAACAAAAGAAATCAGCAACAAACAAAACTGGAAACCTCTATTGAGTAAAATTTATACGTAATATATACGAAATACACCACAAAATACATTTTTAATACGACAATACTTCCATCCACATCTTAAAACCGAAAACCAAAAATATTGACGAACAATCAAAAGTCTTATCTCAGTCTCTATATTCTTCAGATATTGCTCCCTTGGACTACTATTAGCTCCATACATAATTTGTTAGGATAGCTTAAATGCTCTTTATCATCAATGTTAATTTTGTAATTAAAAAATGCTACGAATTATTTCTAATTTTTAACAACTAATATAAGACTATCACATAAATATGGAACTATACGAGAACAATGGATAGAAATACCATACATTTTTATGAAATCTAGAAACGAACACGCATTTAAATTCACATATTCAATACCATTTGAGGCACTTTTACTTTCGCATCTGAAAATGTCAGAATGTCTTTTAAGTTCGGTTTACTAACTCTGAAAGTTTAATATAAAAAAGGGAACTTTTCAGTCAGTTTATGTCCCCGTCCATTTAACTCAAATGACTTTTTTTCTTGAAACCTTTCTGGGACTATTAGATTTATGTGGAGACGGGGGAAATTACAGAAACGACAAGGGTCAATTTGAGTTGTTCAGTGAAAGCAATAAGTTCGTGTGGAAATGAAGAGAAATGGTAATTCTTAAATGCTAATTACTGTTTTATTTTGCTTGCTTATAAGTCTAGTGTAAAGTTTTATGTTGCTCTTTCTCTGATATTGACTTTTTTAAATTAAACACCTTATTGTAAAAAAATATATACAATATTTTTCTCAGTGGTAACAGCACTTAAATTCCACGCCAAGACAATAAAAAATAACCTAATAATATCGAAGAATCTTGCTCTTTAAAAATTATTTTCATAAAAAAGTTAACTAACATGCCAAGAAATTTAAAAAGAAAATGGTGTGGACAAATACAGCGAATGGAATAAAAACGAGTAAGTTTTTGGAAAGCTGTGAATTTAACGGTTTCTAAGTTGGCTTCAAGTATCCTTTGGCTTACAGCTTGAATGAAAACGAGTAATTTTTCGTCCAATCCAAAAGAAATGTCCAATTGATAAGGCTCTTACATGATGGTTCCGTTCAAGTTGGATCCTTGTATCCAACCACCTTTGAACTTCAAATCAAGATGTTCAGGCACTCGACGACACTTGATTGATTATATTTGAAGCTGAGTTAAAATATACTGTTTACACTCACATCGTCACTATACTCATCCTGCTCAATAGATGTAGTAATCAAAAGGAGAATATCTGACGAATATGATGGTTATCGTTTTTCAGTGAAGTTTCCAAAATTTTGTAGCATGTGATCAAATGCTGTTATCGGTTTGTAATTACATCCAAACTTATTGTTATTAGATATTATTTTATCTTGTTTTAGAATGATAACAAGAACCGAATGTTTTATGGTTGATGTTACTTAAAGTTCAAGGTAGTTCAAGTAGTACAGGTGACAGAGACCCTAGGCTACTACGAGAACTGTCGTAATTTATCTATCAATCAACGGGTTGGAGTGACGTAAGATGCCGACAGAGAACCTTACACTAAGCAAATTTGTGTACATTAGAACACTCTACGAACTTTCTTAGATTAAAAGACCAGAAATTGGCCAAGCTGTCGTAGGAGACATGCTTGTATCAAACTTCCTACATGTATACTGATCATTTTTTCGGTTTAAATAGGTATTTACGAAGAAAAATTGATACAATATATATCAATGAAAACATTTTCCCCATCTTTCTGGGAAAAGAGACCATATTCGGCGAGTACGTTGGTATGGTAGAACTCATTTCAGCTGCAATACTGTATATTTCAGAACTCTTATCGCTTGCGACCGAGCGTTGTTATCAAAGGTAATAATGTTGCGACCTTTACTCGCAATTACTGAAATGTTTGCAATAATACGTCGTTTGATTCTTTCAGAAAACACCGATCAACATCTGTAGTCACATTTTCATTTGTAAAATATACAACCACATTGCGCAACAAGACTTCACAGCTATAAATATTTTGTTTCAGCGTCGATGTGAATATCACTCCTGGAGGAACCCACGAGTTTTTGACTTTTCATTGCATCACAATACTGCAGAGGAAACTTTTTTGCTCCTTATAAGAAATGAAACAGTGACGTTAAGACGACTCAGAATTTCATTTTCAGTCTATTGGTATAATAGCCATTTTCTCTCCTTTTGGATCTTTTCCATCACCTATAAACATCTAGATACAATTTATTTAATTGTTCTGAAAATATCTAATCTATCTGAGAGTTTTTTGACAGTTAGAGCTGAATTTTTGTTCATTGAATCTTATAATTCATTATCCTACAACTTTAATGGTTCTCCAAGCCGTTCATTATCACTTTTACAAATAAATCTTCCATTTTTAAAAAAGGTAATATAAACAATTAGGACATGAAGCATCATAGGTTTCTAAAAGCTCATTAAAAAATAAATGATGTGGCTCGATGAATGGAGGTAAAACGAAATGAAACGGTGGTGTTTATATTATGTGACTGTTATTTATTGGCTATATAAAAAAACGTGAAAAATACAATTAGATAAAACGAATGCCAGCAGCGGTGTTACCTGGAGACGAGGCTTGGGCAGTCGATGGTGGCACGTCTAAACCAAACGATGGTTGAGCACTGAATGAATGGAAATACCATTCAATAACATCCCAGATAAAGGTCTCGGGGTTGCGAGATATTCGTTATCGGGTTCTAGTTGGCGCTGCTGGCACCCCGCCCGTGTTCAACATCTGAGATTATATTTCTGGGTATTTTATAGACCATTATTCCACGATGTAAAATTCGACATGCCTCAAGGTCGCTACAGCATCTATATAGAATAACTCAATAATACTAAATGGAAAACTATTATTTTATGTAGCAAGAATAGCACAATTTAATTTCGAATTCGCATTTATTTAAACATTAAAAATGAAGTACTAGAAACTGTAAGATATATATAGCCAGTTTTACGCATGCGCTGATTACCATCATTTGATAAATTAGGGAAGACGGGAAAAACCGTTTTGGGTTATGGAAGTTTAGAAGTTTCATGGCAGTAGGACCCTCTAAAATGGTGCGAAGACCTTTCCTAATTACCGGCCGGTGTATCGTAATAAATCATGAGGTGTGATTTATTGTCAGGAATCGGGGTTGGTAAAAATTGAATATAGGATTGTTAATGCTAATCAAATTTTAGATCTTGTTTTGTGAAGGGTTGGGTTATGTTTGGCCCATCAAAAAAATTTAGAGGAAGAAATATATTTATTTAAAACTAGAGAAAAATCTATATTTTTCTGTTTTCATATCAAACCGTTATAAGTAATACCGTTATCTAATAAATCTGCATATGAATTTACTTTGGATACTAAAGATAACGTTATTTATTTCAGATTCCAAAATAAATAACAGTGTCAATAGTATAGCTAGATTTAACAGATTAATTGAATTTCAATTCATTCACTTCATTTCATTTAAATCAAAATTATGAAAAAAAACTATATATATATATATATATATATATATATATTTCAAGAAAATAACACAGAAAGTAAGATTGTAATAATTATACACGTGTAAATTTCAATCTTTGCATATTTAATTGATTTATTTTCGGCATTCTTATCTATTTTTTAGGATTACATACAATTTCATATTATCAGAAAAAATAAATATTATTTTTTTTTATATAACCGTCCCAATATTTTAATATTATTTAGGAGCTTGAAACCACCCGCTTATTCAAATTAATTTTTTTTCGTCCATAGACATACTTAATGTTATGCATCCTAATATGATTTAACAAATATTGAATTAAAATGTCAATTAACATAATATAATGTCTTCTTTTCTACACTTCAAAATAAAAAAACAGCGTTATTACTGACCTGTATGGTGAAACTAAAGACATAAATATTAATTAAATTGTTTGACACGTTCTGTGTTGCAACAGGAGACATCGATAACAAATAGTTCATTGAAAAATATTGTTGTAATCTGATACATATACAGGCAAGTTTTCTTTATGAAATAAAATATTACAAAAAGAAACATGGACAGTATATATGTGTATGTTTAGATTAAATATTAAATAAGATTCTTGATATTATATGTAGATACTAAAATAAAAGCAAACACTAGAATTTAATTAATTCTTGTATGATTATGCAGTGCCATATGACTTGTGAATGATTGAATGATGAATTGATTCAATTTCAGTTGAATAAAATTTATTCAATATTCACATCATCAGATCACATTCAGATTTGAGTTCTTTGTTATTGAATATCGCTACTGTTAAATCATTGAAACAAAAACCGACAATTAGGATATAAGAAAGCAGAATCACCATAAGTTCCTAAAAGTGTTTGATGGACTTCGACACCAAAGATCTTCAAATCAAACAACATAAGTAATGATTATCTAAAGTGTATTTTGAAGGTTCCATGATTACCATCTCTGTACATATTGAATAACTCAATAAATACTAAATGTAAATGTCGAAACTAGTGTTGGAAACTATCGACTGAAATCGACTATCGACTGTTTAGTAATTGACTACTTTTTACTATCGACTGTTTCAGTTGCAATTTTTGGTTCGACTGACTTTACTACTTTTTACCAGTGACAATTTCAATCGAATGTTTTCAGTCGCTATTTTCGGTCCGACTGATTTTGTTACTATTTACTATCGACTGTGTTGTGTACTTTGAAGTACCATTTTTGGTTCTACTAGTTTCATTCGAATGATTCTTAACCGTCTGGATCGGTCCGCCTAGCCGCGACCTATACGAAAATGTACCCAAATTATGCTAACATATATTTATATGTAATATATATAGTTTTATGATATTTTTTTGTAGTTTGCTTGTAAATAACAATATATTGTATATTAATATAGCAGCATTTTGGAACGATATTTTTCAAGATTGTTAATGCAATAGGGTAAAAAGATTAAAATTGTGAATGTTAAATAGTAAAATACTATTGACTGTTTTTATGGCAATAATAACTAATATCTCGATTACTCCGTCGATTTTTGTTAAAAACATTTCCGTTCAATAATAAATAATGGAAAAAAGTACATAATGAATTGCTATTATATAAGTGCTATTATATATAATTAGTGTCAATGAGTTATAGTTTTTCATCGCGATAAAGGCCTTCTCGCACTATTCGCGTGATTTAGTTACACCGAACTTTTGACAATGTAAAAATGTATCCAAAGTTACTTTGAAGAGGACGAAAAAATAAATAATAAATAATCCGTTTGAATTTTTTTCTAATGTAACCATTTTTTTTATCAAACCAATCGTTCCAAAATACTCTCTGAACTACGATATTACTGACAGTTAACCAAACAATACAGAAAAGACGGTAAACGTTTGATATGAATATTTAATGAAAATTTGCGTTCCAACGGGTCGTTAAACCGTTCAGGTATGTCAGATCCTTGAAGGTTTTTATTATTTTGAATTCGTACGCTTGGTAGTATAGTTTGACATTGGGACATGTCAAGCATCATCAAACAGATAATGACGGTTCGATTGAATAAACCCGATTATGCAACTAGCAATGATGTAACAAAGCTTTACACATGGATTGTGACGACGTCGGTATTTAAATTGTTGTTACGGTTAGTTTCTTTATTTTATTTTTCCGATATCTCGTATTCAAATTATCACAGACGACTACCGGCTAAATAATACTTTTATTTCTTATTTTATTATTAATATACGTTAGATTAAGACGTTACAATTTCAATAATGATCCCCAGTTGTGATCTTTAATGAGCTATTAAACGAATCGAAATAGGTTCTTCTCCTCGAAAAAATCTCTGTATAATCATAAAATTATTTTAATGATGTAGATAAATTTCAGTACTGTTGTCTTAAAAACCACATATAACAGTCAATTGAAAAGTCCCCGATGTGACACATAGATGGCGCTACTAACATTATATCCGTATGTTTTTTAGTTAGCGCTAACCCTCAAAAGATGCGTGTATAAATTTGACAGCTGTCAGATCATTAGTTTGTGAATTATAGCATTTTGAATGAAGCAACTTTTGTTATTGTAAAAAAATGGATAAAAAGGAATTTCGCGTGTTGATAAAATATTGCTTTTTGAAGGGAAAAAATACAGTTGAAATACAACCATCAAGGATTGGTATGCTAAGTTTAGACGTGGTGAAATGAGCACCGAAGACGGTGAACGCAGTGGACGCTGAAAAGAGTTTGTTACCGACGAAAACATTTAAAAAATCCACAAAATGATTCTGAATGAACGTAAATTGAAATTGAACGAAATAGCAGACACTGTAAAGATATCAACTGAACGTGTACATCATATCATTCATGAATATTTGGACATGAGAAAGCTCTGTGCAAAGTGGGTGTCGCGCAAGCTCACTTTTGACCAAAAACAACGATGAGTTGATGATTCGGAGCAGTGTTTGAAGGTGATCAAGCGTAATAAACCCGATTTTTGTGTTGATATGTGACAATAGATGAAACATGACTCCATCATTTCACTCCGAAATCCAATCGACAGTCATCCGAGTGGACTGCATACGATGAACCCGCTCCAAAGCGTGGGAAAACGCAACAGGCGGCTGGCAACGACTGTTTCAAGGGCGAAATCGAAAAACGGCCGCATTTGAAGAAAAAGAAAGTGCTGCTTCACCAAGACAATGCACCGTATCACAAGTCAGTGAAACGATGGCAAAAATCCATGAATTAGGGTTCGAATTGCTTCTTCATCCACCGTATCAACCTTGAAGGGAATTATGTTGAATAAAAAAAAAATAAAAAAATTTGCCAAAAAAATGTATTCTACTATAGTAGGCCGGGGACTTTTCAATTGACCTGTTAGTCCATCCAATAAAACAACCAATACTCTCATCAAAATTTATGACGTCAGCACGTTGCAATATTGTCGCATTAAATTAGAATTTTGGTTTGCAATGTTTGTCAGTTTGTAACCTCTAATTATAATCACTAATATTTTGGAGAATTTTGTAAACATTTGACAACTTATCAACCCATATTGAACTTTACAGATTGTTTCGGTTGCATGCTTCGACGCACCAGACAGAGTTCGGTCTCCTTTTAACTAAGGTAATATAAAAATTTTTACAAACTGCATTTGACAGTATATCGACATCATCTGTGACGTGCCTTTTCTGTTTTATTGAAAGGCCTACATATGTTACTACAATACTTTTGTTTGCCTATAATCGAATAGCTTTACACTAGTAATAATTAGCACAAATATAATGTTATGTATTATAAATGTAATATTATGTATTTTTTTAGTCGAATCTTTGAATAGTAATAAATATATATTAGTGACAAAAATAATGTATTCAAATTTTAGAAGATATAATTAGTTTCTAGAAGATATGCCAAACGCCTCAAACTGACTATTCAACCGATTGAAAACACTTTTAATTGAGGAGATTCTTAACATAAAAGATGGAGCATTAACAACGCATAACATCATAAATCGAGCCTATCAATTTGGCTTCAAAGAAAAACATTTGATAACATGCAGTATGAGGGACTTAATTTTAAATTAAGCAGGATGACCGAGATAATTTACAGGATTGTTAAAATGGTATATTTCGGATAGAGTATTTAGAGTTAAGTATGAGGATGCTTATTCAGAATTGAAATAAATAAAAGCGGGAGTGCCGCAAGGTAGTGTGTTGGGACCGGTCCTTTACATTGTCCATACAATAGCTACATTTACAGACGATACTACCATATTGTACATAAAGACCACGAAGAAGTAACAATAAATTATAAGCAATTAATATAGGATTGACTTTAAAATATTGTTATTCTTCAAACAGTAATAACAAATTTTGCTAAATTAAAAAAAAACATAAAAACTGAGTGAGAAAAAGTTTTAATTTCAAAATATTAAATCTAATAAGTTCAATTAGTTTATATTTTTGACGTATTATATAAACTACAACGCAATACTGACTGAATAACATAATAAAGTTCGTTACACAAGAAAAGTTAATGCTATAAACCGCTTATTGTAATTCACAGCCGACATCCGCAAAAACTTCAGGGAATAATAAGATTTACACAGTTTTTCTTCATGTAAAATAAAGGGCCCCTTTTCAAAACAACAACAAATCAAGAAGTTCAAGAGTCTTAAATTGCTTTTGAGGGAAAATAAGATTCTTAAGAGAGAAAACCAGGTGTCTAAACCGTGAAAAATAACGTAACATTAATCACATCAGAGTTGATTTTATAAGTAGACTTGCGGATTCCGAAAAAAATCGACTTATTGTTAGGCAAAATAACATCAGAAGTATCTTAGTTATTGTCGAAACCGCACGTAGCCGAAGCCCTTTGTGCGATGCGGCAAAGAAACTTTTCATCCCGAAAAGGAATTTTCCTGCGCAAAGCTACTTAACCGGAACCGAAACCTTTTATCTGGAAATATTTATCAGAACTGAGAAATATAATAAAATATCTCGAAAAGGACGAAGAAGAGTGATATTGAATTCTCCTTTGGAAGAATATTGAACATATTTTTACGGGAATTTCACGATTAACTTGTCCATACAACACACATGCCGATAACAATTTTCTTCATTTTACGAATCATTTATATTTAGAAACATGAGCATAAATAATTCATGGTTAATCATTCATATACGACTATAGGACCAGTACATATATATAGTATATTCAAAGTTTTTTTGAATATGCGTCATTAAGATGTTTAATATATTGCCTGGCGCAATTAGTAAATTCGTTTCAGAATCAGACAATATTTTCATTCTCATTTTATTCTAGTTAAAAAGAGACATAATGCTATCTGATCCGTTTGTTAAACGTACGCAAAATTATTCAAAATATTATAATTACGGGTTATAAACCACAAAACATTAAAACAATGTTGCATTGCTTTTAAAAGAATACAATTTCTAAAAACATAACAAAATCAAAGTATATTTAGATGAGACGTGGATATTTCAGAATGGTACATTGGGTCACTCATGACAAGGTGGTAATAAATATAGCGTTAAGGCAACAAAAATTAATGGAAAAAATTATGGATTAGGTTTTGTTAGTCATAACATTTATTAATAATTCATTTCAGACATAAGTGTATGTCATTAAGAACTACTTCATGCTGGAAACACGAATATAAATGAAATAATTTTATTCCTGGTGCAGAATTAGTGTTTTCCTCTAAGTCCAAGGGTATTAACCATAGAGAAATTAACCAAAACCTGTTTTTGCAGTGGTTTGAAATTCACCTTTTAAACAACTTGGAGGAACCATCAGTTATTGATATAAACAATTCACCATATCCAGTACACTGGAGGAGAAGATCCCAAAAAGTGCATCAACAAAGGCTAATTAAGGAATGGCTTAAAGTACATAAAATAAGTACATACTATTATTACGTCCGTGTATATCTAACTCCTAAAAAGTTGAACCGATTTTGATGGTGTGTGTTTTGGTTGATTCGAGAATGGTTTAGATTGACAGTTAGACCCGATAGGCGGATGGATTATTTTAATATGTTAACATTTTTTGATTATAAGAACATATAAAAAATCGCTAATTGAATTGTTATTGGTTGCATGTATTCGGATGATCATCGTCTTACAGTACATCATCTAATACATTATTCCATCCAAAACAGAAAACCAATGCTCAGACAGGACCATGTCTGTTGGATCCACTAGTACTTACAGCAGACTATATAGTGGAAAAAACTAAACTATTTTCTTTAGACTGGATACCAAGAGAACCTCCACACTTGAATTCCACATGACAATAGTCTGCATTGATACCAAAAAGGATAAAGTTATTAATGGATAAGATGATTGAACGTAACCTAAATATTCTACTATTAACAAATAACTTCTAAAACAAATAGCTTCATTTGCAACAGGCGATTAGAGAAAAAATGCAGAACTGATCACAATCTACTGCCATCACAAGTAACGCTAGACCACATAAATCTTCAGCGACTTATCAAAGATGGCGAGGGGAATTGGCTATGGATTTCACCATATAGCTCGAGCCTTGGCCTATCTGTTTCCATTTCTGCAAAACTCCCTTTACTTCATACTTACTGCGCTACGCACCCCTTATACCCCATAATGTTTTCTTACTAAGAGTTGTATGTATGGCATTATTTTACTCTTTCAGTTCTTTTTTGAATGATGTTATGACTTTTATTACTAGAATACTTTTGCGACGTGAGAAATTAAGTGTTAACTCGAAAACCTAAAACTTTGTCACATTGTCACAAGTTGCGTGTTACATCCATATACGTGAAGCGAGAATGAATAATATAAATAAGTGGACCCAGATATGAAAAAACGGAAGTAAATCAGTGCTTATTGAATAAACTTATTTAAACTGTTCGTATACCAATAATAAGTGATCAACTAATATAACAAAGTTCAAATCAATATGATAAAGACCTAAGAAGTATTGTTGACGTACCTAAATACTACAATAATTACTTACACCGAGACCTTCGGATTCCAACTGCCATAGAGGAAATTAAGAGATTGGCAACAAAACATAAGGAAAGACTCCACCCCTGTGTAAACCCCGAAGTGCTGCAACTCTTGGACCAGAAACTAAACGTAGATTCAAGAAAACCAAACTGTATGATGTTGTGTACTAGCTCTTGTTTTATTAGGTATAGATATATATTATTATAGATATATTATTATTATATTAGATAATAAATAAGGGCCAATGAGTCTCCCTAGATCAGTACCTAGTTTTAAGTTACTAGAGACAACAACTAGTAATAATATATTAATAGATAAAAATAAACATACATGGGCGCTATTTTTGCTTTATATTTTACATATATTTTGATGTAATTTAACCTAATAGAAAAAAAAATAAATCAAACGCACAACCACGTAATTGAATCGTGAGTACACGTACACATTGTGACTTGGTAGAAACCAATTAACAAAAGTACTCAAACGTATAGTTACAAATACAAATATACCATATTCTCTAAAAAGACAGAGAAAGTATAATAACGAATTTAGGATATTGGGAATCTCCATATTATGACAATTGAATCTATAGAGAGTAACTATTTGGTGTAAATTATGGAATGATGGCGTTGGAAATGGTAATGGCATTATGGCAAACGGGGAACGCTACAAATACATACAAAGTAATATTTCATGACCACTATTAGACGATTTAAACTTTCCAGTAGAATGATGTAACCTGCCATATGAGTCGCTAAATAATTGATATTTTATTAAAATTCGATAATTACTCTTTATTTTTTAGACTGTTATTATAGTAAGAATTGTTACCCAAACAACAACACAATGATTATAAAAACTGATGTAATATCTATTGATATTCATGAAAAAAAAACACTAATAATTAACAATTGGTTTAATTGTAAAATAATGTTTAAATGTGTACAGGTGTTTTTCGAAGTTTCAATATTATTATTAAAAAGGAACCATCTGCCACCTTTTGTGTGTACACGGCGAGATAAATTCTGTACTAAATATATGACATATCATATTGCGCAAATTTACAAGAAATTGCGAACCTTTCAAATACTGCCTCGTAAGATTCTCATAGTTTCTTAAGTCAATATAATATAAATATTTATATTTAGATAAAGACGCGGGAAAGACCCGTGAGAAACGCCTGAAATGTACACAAAAACAAAAAAGAAATGGTTTCAGGTCGAAAGGATATCGTAATTTTGTCTACAACAAATAACAAAGAGCAGAGACATTATGAACACATAAATAAAATATACTCTTGCATATATTTACATAATAATGCTGCGAGTTATGATTTCAATTTACAATATATAACATGTAAGCTAAAATTATAGAATTAACAGCAGACGCAAGCAATTGTAGATATTAGTGGCATCCGGATGGATCAACTGTACAAATGTTCAAGTACTTGGGATTATTAATACAATATAACAGACTGAGAATGACGGTTAAAAAATCAGCCGAATTGAACCAAGTTAACGAGAACATTCACTCCTCTAAGAAGATTCCGATGGAAGAAGGAAATATAAGAATAAATACTTTTTTTTCGAATGCCCCATACGGCTAAATCACTTACAAAATACCCCATAAAAATAGTAAAACTATTGCACATCATATTTTTCAAGCGAAATTAAAATTTTATAGCGAATAATATTATAAAGTCCTATAAAATAATTTAATCTCAATATAAATTAAAAAAAACCAAATCTATCTAATATTGTCTTCAAAAATATATTTATAATAATTAAAAAATAATATAAATATCAGAATGATAGCTGAATATCATACTGAATTAATAAAATGCCTTATTTACATCTACAATTTGTCCAAGTACAAGGGCACAGTCTAAGGATTCCTATGCCTACAACCAGAAGGCCAGGCGCAAAAACGGACGCAGCTTGGTGAGGTGACGCAGCGTGAGTCACGGCGAGATTTTGTGGGTTTGAAGAACAATAGCTACCGCGCTATATTGCTTCGCGGCGTGCCGTGACGCAGTTTTGGCTAACGTGATCTTGCGGAACGGACTGTTCTTGTTGCAGTTTCTCGCCTAAAATCACAGTATTTAAAAATGGAAAATTTTGTACGGTACGAGGCTTGTGGACTATATGAGGATCAAATTCTTTTGTAGCGACCTTGAGACATGTCGAACTTTACATTGTGGAATAACGGTCTACAAAATACCCAGAAATATAATCCCAGATGTTGAACACGGGCGGGGTGCCAGCAGCGCCAACTAGAACCCGATAACGAATAGCTGGCAACCCCGAGACGTTTATCTGGGATGTTATTGAAGGGTATTTCGATTCATTCAGTACTGGACTATCGTTTGGTTTAGACGTGCCACCATCGACTGCCCAAGCCTCGTCAACAGGTAACACCGCTGCCATCCGTTTTATTAATTGTATTTTTCACATTTTTTAAATAACGGTCACATAATGTAAACACCACTGTTTCATTTCGTTCTACCTCCATTCACCGAGCCACATCATTTACCCTAAAGTGGTGACCCCGACGTGATCTTTCGCAAAATTGGGTTTGGACTCGCGAATGGAGGGTACGTGCAACATGGTGTATTTTACAAAATTCTAAATATTTTTAATTCGATTCGTTTTCGATTTTACCTTCAATATTCCTTTTCATTTTATTCCTATTCATTTCATTATTTCCAATTCATTTTTTTAAATTTTTTGTCAAATTTTTCTTTCACAATCTTTTGAACTCATAGATATTTTTACATCACTGCTTAATGATCAGCGTCTCGGCTAAACATTTCTTTTGGCGCTATGTTTAAATCATAATGTCTTCCTTCGCTCGCCGTCTCCGTCATAATGGCAGACATTTTGATTTGAAAGGCTTTGGGCAGCTTCGATCGTATACCGTAGTTATATGTTATTTCTGAATTACCGTAACGTATGTGACTACGGATTAGTCACAGAGCAGCTCCAGAAACTAGGTACCGATTGCAGTCACCGTAAACTCGTCATGTCTTCGCCGAGGTACTAGAATTGCTAACGTCTAGTCGTCGAAGAAAATAAGCTACCACGTCGTCGAACAATTGATCCTCCCACAGCGTCGATTACGGAAGCCCTGTCCGAAAAATAGCTTGTTCTCAACGTCGTCGATGGACCACATTCAAGTGTCAAAGCGACGATGAAGCAACGGTATCTGTAGGACCGGAAGATATCAACAGCCGTACCAGATCGCAACCGTTCGAATTATCATATTTCTCAAAGCCCTTTTCATGCAGCACATTTTGTTCGGTATATAATTTTTTTTTGTATTTGATGTTTTTTCATGCATTTTTGTATTTTTGTTGCTTGGAGTAATTGTATGTAAAATTCTGGCAGGGGAGTATTGTAGCGACCTTGAGACATGTCGAATTTTACATTGTGGAATAACGGTCTACAAAATACCCAGAAATATAATCCCAGATGTTGAACACGGGCAGGGTGCCAGTAGCGCCAACTAGAACACGATAACGAATAGCTGGCGGCAACCCTGAGATGTTTATCTGGGATGTTATTGAAGAGTATTTCGATTCATTCAGTGCTCAACCCTCGTTTGGTGTATACATGCCACCATCGACTGCCCAAGCCTCGTTACCAGGTAACATCGCTGCCATCCGTTTTATCATTTTTATTTTTATATTTTTATATTACTTCAATAAATAACGGTCACATAATGTAAACACCATTGTTTTATTTAGTTTTACCTCCATTCACCGAGCCACATCATTTATCCTAAAGAGGTATTTAACTGATTCTGCTTGAGGAATCGGGCATCTGTCAAGTGATATAATTAGGTTTTTGTCATTTTGCCGCAACGCAAAATTAATATAGATGTATTTTTAGCTATTAAGATGTATTTTCCAGCCGCTAGTCCATTTATAGATCTTGTTAACCACTACATTTTCTATAGCCTTAAACAGAGACATATTTTTTGACATGACAACTGTGTCGTCGGCAAAATACAGTTATAGGAGGAGTCCCAAGACCCTACCCTATGGATCTCCAGCCGAAATAGGTTTAAGTGTTCAAAATGCTCCTTTATACACGACTCTAAATTTTCTTTCGAAAAGATATGATACCAGTAGTAGGCAATTTGGTATTTCTGTAAATGGTTTAATACGTTTTAATAGGAGTTTCTCAAATAATTTTGATATCACAGGTAGCAGCGAAATAGGCCTGTAAGATCGATCTTGTTCTGTTGGTTTGTCAGGTGAACTAACTACAATGAACAAAAAGACACTAAACAAACCCAAACGGGATAAAATTTCAGATCAAGTGTACTGTGCGTAAAGAAATTAATCAATACATTTTTGATCGATATGTGCCGACCGATGCAACTGTTCAACGGCATTTGTCACACTGTCAACTGTCAAACGATCAAACACGCAAATTTTAAATACTTTTTCTTTCCGTAAGAACCTTCTGCGATGCATCAGAAAACTTTAAAAATAAAATTAATAGAATCCTCCACTCATTATAACAATTCTTCCAATGAATAGTTTTGCATTAATAATAAAGGTCGAACGTCTTTATAAAACGTTATTGGTACCCGTATACACCAATCTGCCGGTGCGGGTAGAAATAATTTATCTGTTAATTCGCCACTTCCAAATATCGTCATAAAATTCATGGAGCGACATACGTACGTAAATTAAAACGGTGCAAACTATTTACCTGTTTCTTAGCCAACTGAAACCACGTCTTCAGAATAATGGGCAGCCTACTGTTGTGGTAATTTCTGGTGGTTTTCACACTAATGAAAACGTCATCCAGAGTAATGGTGGGCGGTTTAACGGTAGCCGTTGCTGAAGGTATTTCCGTTGACATCGATACGCTATATCCATCGTAGGACGACGATTCCTGAGCCAAAGTACGCTCGAAAACGTGCTTCTTAACGACCACTTTGCTCTTTGCTTCGTCCTGTAAACGAGAATAAAACAATTAGAGAGTTTTTAACGTTTCCTCCAGGTAAAACCTAACACTTGTTTCCGTTCATCTAATTCTTGTAGAAGGATAATTAGTCTCAATTAGAGAGCCAATTAAGCCTTTCCCGCTACAAGTTCACAAAAAGTCATTTCTTCACCGGTACAGTTACGAAAGCCGCTAATAAATAACGACGGGATGGTAAAATTTCAGTAAATCAGTAAATAAAATGGACCAATTATTCAATTTATAACACGTTATAGTTAAAACTGTTTATTGCTATTAGGGTTGATGTTATTAGTATTATTAAAATACTAATTTATTAAAATAATTTATGCGTGTGAAAGTCAGTTTAAAATAAAAAGAAACTGTATTGGAATGACAGAACGGACGTTAGGCCGTGGGAGATAAATTTAATGATTGAAAGAATTAATTATTAAACTTAGAAGCCTGACCACTGTAGGGCATAATTCACAGATTTTAATAAAGAATGAATAATGAATATGATATATTCGAAAAATCTTTTTAAATAATCGATTTATAATTCTCTTGTTTCATATTTACTCATACTAAAACATAACAAAAAGGTGAAAAAGCTGAAACAAAGATTGTACAAGTGATACATAAATTCGATAAAACACTGAAGATATTCTGATATTTCTGAGCGAAAGACTGAACCAAATGACTTGCACAACCTTTTTTTAACCAGCCATTAAACCACCATTAGGAGAGCTTTGCAGAAAGCAGAATAAATGGTAGTCGAACGAGATAAGTTTCGGATTATTAGGTGGATTCATCAGAACCCTTCTCAGCTATCCAACTATTGCCGAGTCATTTAAAGATGTGTGTGGCCTAATATTGTTGGGATGGGAGGCAACGCCTTTCCTATTTTCTTAATCGCTTATGTCAACCGTTTAGTTGTTGACCAGGCTTGGCCAAGTTAGAGCATTTTAAAATAAACAATTCCTTTCCAATCCCACCAAACCTTTTCCAGCCACTTATAAATCTTTGACCACAGCGCTTTTCCCACATTATTATCATACACTATTCATCGTCTGTAGTGATTCGTTTAAAAAATTACTCGATTTCGTTTCAGTAGCGATTTACAAGTAAAATCCCCAGCCATCTTTCACTGTTAATTTATGAGAAGTCCAAGTATTAAGCTTGCTTGTCAGATTTTACAAACTTACTTTAAGACAATCACAAATGTTAAGCAATCAGAAACATAAATTTACGACCATTCCCCAGCAGAATTCGAACCCGCGACTATCGCAACAGTAGGAGAACAGTCCTGTCGCCTTTACCATTGCGTCAACCAAACTATGTAAAATTGAAGAAATGAGATGAAATATGTCAGTCTTGACCATAGAATATGCTTAGGAATTTCTATGATTTTATGGACAAAAAAAGGCTCATCTTTAAAATTTAAATTATAGGAACAAACAAACCAACCTTAGGATCTGTCGTTATCTTAAATACTCACCACCATCCAATTTTCGATAAACCTGCGATGAATTTTTAATTTTTTTTTCTGTAAGTAAAGAAGCAAAATCTGACGAAAATATCCATCCAGAAGGTTAACTCCATTTTTAAAGTGCAAAAAATTTGCATTGAGTAAACGAATTACTACTTTTATATATAGAATTTTATATGTAGAATATTCTATAGACTGTTACCTTTGAAACATAGCTTCATTGAAATAGAATTATATGAAGATATGCAACTCTAAAAACATCTATTAGAAAATATCCAAATTGTTTACCCCTACCTTAGATTTTAATTATATAATAACACAATACTAGAAACACTAGATATATTCGATATAAGATTCCGCAAATATGTTAAATTATGATAGTTTTGGTGAACTACTTGATGAATGATCATAACCAAAAAAGAAAATGTGTATTGTTTTTAAATATTAAGCGTCTTTCAGCGACATGTACGGCATCTTACATTCAGTTGTCTTAATATATATAATATATAGCAAAATGCTTATATATTATATTGTTGTATAAGGGTTCCTTAATAATATAACAACAATTTCATGATTAAATGAAATTTAAATTAAAAAATGTTTGCAAAACAGGATGGATGCGATTGACGAGACTTGTCTCTACTACAAAGAATTTGAATGAAAACAAAAGATTAAAAAGTGGTGTAAATCCGGCACTTCCTCGGGTTCTAAAACGAATTACCGTTCAAAAATCGGTTACAAAAGTGTTAGATTTTTGGGATGCAAAAATAATTCTGTCCACGGAATACCTCTTATCTGGATTCAAAACTTCATGAAAAATGCTGTATTTACAGAAACAAAATCATTTTCCAAGATCAAAACCAACATTTTCTTGACAATAAAAACCCACGCTAAAATCATTGATTTAAAGCTAGAATCGTTCCAACCCCCATCTCATTCTCCAGATTTTTACTGAAACTAATAAAAAATTTCCATTAAAAATCCGTTTTCCATATCCATTTAATTTGCATAAACTTGTTGAACGAACTAATATAGTCTCTAGCGACTATCAGTTGGTTGATAATTATTTAATAATAAAAGCTAATTTTCACACAATCACAAAAATTAAATCGCAATCAAGTCCTGTAAGTAGAAGTTGTTATTTGTAATTTAAAATATATAATAAGATCAGACAATTATATTATTTATCTATGACTCAATAAGCTATATTTTGTTCATATATTCTTTATATCTTGAGAACAGTAGTAACCATTAAAATACATTGAATGGTTGAAAACACATCAATCAACAGCAGAACAAAAATTGGTAAAACCAGTAAACCTATACTAGTAAATAAATTATTCAGTATTATATATTCAGTATAATATAACAGAATATTTTATTTTATAAACATTTTTTATAGTAAATATTTTTTTCAGGAATATTTTTAGATGATTTTAATTAACTTTAATTAATCACTATTTGATATTTAATTATTTGTTTACAGCATCCAAGACAATTATTATTTAATTCTTATGTAGTTGAGTTAAGAAACCTTGGTAATATAATATTCCATGTGCCTTAGAGATCCTTAGAAACCTAAGTAATTCTCTGTCAACTTGGCAATAAATATCCTGGTTGCTTCCCAAGTGTTGGAAGTTATCTACACCGACATTAAAACATCTCGGATGTGTCCGTTAAGCTTTTTCCGACCGAAGGAATCACGAGAATGTTTTCAGGTATTTGAATCTCGAAATTCCATCGATTATGGGACATTTGTCTACATCTGTACAATACCCAAAAAAAATTAATTGGATATCGGCCAGACTGTTTTAAAAATCATTAAGAACATAAGACAATATTGCACTTAAATTATTACATTATAGAAAAAAACAAGGTTACAAAGGTATATTAACTAATATACTAATAATACTAATACTAATAATACTACTAACAATATTAAATAATATAGTTTAGGTCAAAACATTGGTAATTAATTTGATTGTCCTCTTCCACCATCGTCCTCACTGTGGTAATATTTTTTGAATTAACAGCAATTAAAAGAAGACTTTTTCTTATTAATTTTTTTAATTCGACGGTTTATAAGATGTGATCAATGATTACATAATGATCAATCCATGATCCATTAACATTTTCGATAACAGAAATGTATTCAACCGAATGGACTGCACTATTTAATAAAGAATCTAGCTATTTTAATTTTCAATAAAATGAAGCTTAAACCTCCTACTACTGTTAAAAATAAAATTCAGCTATATATAATAGATTCAATTTTATTAAACAAAAACCTATATAAAATATCTAAAAAAAGGCTATACATATATAACACCACCTGTTGATGTTACAGTTGTAAAACAAGTTGTTCTCGTTCAGCCCTGATTAAATTATAAAACAAAAATATATAAGATATGTATTTTTATTTAGTGAATTTTAACAACAATAATAAAAAAACAAAATGTTAATATTCCGTGGGATATAGTAACAAATTTTAATTTCAAATACATTAATATAATAAAGTGAAATACTCACGTTCTGAGCATTACTAACGCCTTTATAAAAACTGTGATAAAGAACTAGTATACTATACAAAAACAACACTACACATGTAAGAGTCTGAAATAATTTTCGGTGTCGAAAATGCATCTTCTTGGTCTCTGTTAACAGAAATATCTCTTCAGTTCTGTTCATTATCCAGTTTGCGCATTGGTGACAGTCTATTACGAACGAATACGACGAAATCAACCACCGAAACCATGAAAAACTACACAAACGGTCAATGTAAACAAACGAAGAGGTTAGGAATGTACCCGTAGACCAGCACCGACTGTACATTCGACCCGTAACAGTACATAAACACGACTGGTTGTACCGAAGCCATGTTTCGTGTTTATTCAGTTTGGCGGGTTATGGTGGTAGTGGCGGTGTTGCCGCATCGAGTCAAAGAAGCCGGTGTGTTGACGCGAATAACCACTGAAACTGAAACTTAATTATCATTTTAAAGATTTAATTAGACACGGTTATGTGTCTTGATTTAATAATAATGTTAATATTTATTATTTACATTTTAATAGGACTTTTTATCTCTAGTAGTAATATAGTAATAGTAAGGATGTTGCTGATTAATGTGTTTTGGTCTAATTCGATTTTAATAACTTAATAAAATATTTTTAACCGATTTCAAAAAATAAATAAGAAACTCACTAAAAAATAAAAAATAATAAAACTTAGATTTTTAACACAAAAAAATGTTTTAAAATGAAATGTGTACATAATAATCGTTGTAATATCTAAATAAAAATAAACAACCTTAAACAAAACCTTAAAAACTTTATTTAACCTATGTAAATGTATTTTATATTCTACTATATACACACAATTTAGCTTAATAACAGGTTAATTGAAAACTCCCTGGCCTACCATAGTAAGACACATTTTTTTTGTCAAAATTATTTTTTTTATTCAACATAATTCCCTTCAAGGGTAATAAATATTTTTTTAGTACGATTTGCCCTTTGCTTCAAAATAGGCCTCAGTTTCGGCGATCACCTCTTCATTCGACGAACATTTCTTCCCAGCGAGCATACTTTTGAGATCTGAGAACATGAAATTGTTGCTGGGGGCCAGGTCTGAAGAATACGGTGGATGAGGAAGCAATTCGCAACCCAATTCATAGATTTTTGATATCGTTTTCACTGACTTGTGACACGGTGGATTGTCTTGATGACGCAGCACTTTCTTTTTCTTCAAATGCGACCGTTTTTCGGCGATTTCGTCCTTCAAACGATCCAATAAAGCTATGTAATAGTAGCTGTTGATGGTCCTCCCTTTCTCAAGGTAGTAAATGAAAATTATTCCATGCGCATCCCAAAATACAGACGCCATAGCCTTGCAGCCGAATGTTGCGTTTTCCCACGCTTTGGAGCAGGTTCATCGTGTGCAGTCCACTCGGATAACTGTCGATTGGATTTCGGAGTGAAATGACGAAGCCATGTTTCATCCTGTGTCACATATCGACGCAAAAACTGGGGTTTATTACGCTTGATCATCTTCAAACACTGCTCTGAATCATCAACTCGTCGTTTTTGGTCAAAAGTGAGCTCGCGCGGCACCTACTTTGCACAGAGCTTTCTCATACCCAAATATTCGTGAATGATATGACGTACACGTTCAGTTGATATCTTTAGAGTGTCTGCTATTTCATTCAATTTCAATTTACGGTCATTAAAATCATTTTGTGGATTTTTTAAATATTTTCGTCGGAATCAACCTGTTTAGGGCGTCCAGTGCGTTCACTGTCTTCGGTGCTCATTTCACCACGTATAAATTTAGCATACCAATCCTTGATGGTAATCAACCATCAAGGATTGGCATCATTCAATTATTCAATCATTCAATCATTCTTGGGGCAGTGTCCGAAAACTCGGCATCAAGCCAAGTTTTTGCTTCAACTGTATATTTTCCCTTCAAAAGACAATATTTTATCAATACACGAAATTCCTTTTTATCCATTTTTTCACAATAACAAAAGTTGCTTCACTCAAAATGCTATAATTCACAAATTAATGATTCGACAGCTGTCAAATTTATACATGCATCTTTGGATGGTTAGGGCTAATAAAAAACCATCTCGGAAGTGCACTCTTTCGAATAAAAAAATAATTTTGAAAATGGATCCAGAATTGACGGAGAAATCAGTAAACGTACATAAAAAACAACACAACCTCCTCCTTTTTGAAGTCGGTTAAAAAGATAATTTTTTGAAAATACCTTCGAAGGAATAAACGTAGCAATATTGTCCTAATTTGATATTATAGATTTAGAATATTATCTTTTTTTAATTAAAATCTTGGTTACCAACTAGACTTCAATAAATTGAATGAATTCGCAACAACGATGAATTAAAAATTGGACGTCATTTTAATATTTCACCAATCATTATATCCAATAATATGTTTTAATTTTTTGTTCTTTGTCAGAGTATTTTAATATTGAATAAAATTAAAGATTTTAAAATGTAAGAATAAATCTGCTCATTCCAAAAGACTGTTTTGTAACTCGGTTAATTCGCTTAAATTGTACCGGCTCTGAAGGCAATACAAAAATACAGAATATAAATTTGAAAGAGAAAAATTAGTATATTTTCATCATTTTCTAGAACATTTTTCCATGTTTCTGAGAGAATGGCGATGCTGTGTTAAAAGAACGATGTTGGTTTGACAGCAGTCCAATCATCGATTCATTTTCGCATTTCTTCAACATTTCTTCTTTGCTATACTGATCTGAACAATTGATAATCAGAAAGAGCAATGTCTGGTAAATACGTTAGGTATGGCAGAATATTCTATCTGTGCTGCAACAGTGCACACCCTTCTCACAACTTTTGCAAGCCGACTTAGTAGACACAGTGGTCAAGGCAACAGACGATTCCCCTACGTTTAAGCTAGTCATGAGTTCGAATCCTGCAAGGGGATGGCTAAACATTTATTTATGTAATTGTTTATAATTTTAATTGTTCATTGGGCAAGAATGCATCACCTCACATCAGTCACGTCAATAACCAGGCTGGTTAAGACCTGGGATCTTCAGGGATGATTCCTAAAATTGGTCACTCTGTAATCGGTAGGCTTAATGCCCATGACCGTGGTTCGTATGCCATAAACTTTAATTGATAAAAAGGACACTGAAATATTAAAAAAAAACAACTCTTGGAACGTATGGTCAAACGTCTAGCAAAATAATAGAGGTTAGCTGCTCTTTTTCTGTGACAATACGTCATTTATTTATTTAATTGACATCGGTAAATATATGTAGTAACAGTTTCATTCAGTTTTAGTAGCTCGTAATACACTGCTGATTCCACCATATCAGCAAGAGTTTGTAGCCATGAATATTTCTCTTATTGTGTCGATATGAGTGGCTCTCCTAGACTAACCGGTGACATTTTGTGCTTAGAATTGTTGTAGCAGTTTCACGTATTATCGCCAGTCATAATACGCCAAATGCAATGCCGTTATTGAAAGGGTTAGAAATGGCATTTTCAGTTAATTTTTATGGATTCGACTCCCATTTCCCCGCTTTTGGGTCATCTTTTGATTTGTAGATGTCTTGAAAGACTTGAAAGTCTTTAATAAGTTGGGCTGGGTTATCGTTTAATAAATTTTGCAATTTATTATCTTCGAACTGTTTTGGCTCTCTAGACCTTGATTTGCACTACATCACAATCACCACTTTTAAATAATTGAAACAATTGGATTAGATTAGATATAACGAAGAAGTATCACCATAATTTTCTAAAAGCGTTTGAGGTTGTATGGCTGATTAATATTAAATGGAAAAATGTCATTTTATGTCAAGAAATGTTAAATAATCACACTGAACAGTTTTTTACATTAATACTTGCAGATAATACAATAGATATCACTGATCAAAATGCATGCAAAGACCAAATACTTAATAGAAACGGGACATTTTGCTAGGTTCAATATAAAATATTTGAAGTAAAGTTTTGAGCGTCAGAATAACCGAAGGGACAAAGGGATTAACAATAAAATAACTCATTGTAATGATATTATCGGATTATATCATACAGTATATATAGACGTTTTAATTAAATAGGCGAAACAAAGGAAAAGTTTTGCGTGGTTCATTTGAATTGGCCTACAAAGGAACTTCTATAACGTTTCAGATTATTTACGACGCCATTTTTGTGTGTCTATCATAAAATGCAATCAGCATTTTTGAGTCTTAAATATAATCACTATTATTTAATTATAATGTATTCATCTATAAAAGTGTTGTGTATCCAGTGTATGTGCGGAAATAAAAAAGCAAACGTAGTTTTTCTTGGAAGAAACAACTCAAGTTAGCTAGATTAAGGATGTGTGGGTGTAACTTGCTTTTACCTGGTACGTATACAATTATTTATATAAAGCATTTATGTTCCTATATATTATTATTTACAGGAGTACAAAAGGAGAAATCATGGGATTATTACACACAGTTTAAACACAAATTGTGTCCTAATGGGATGATGGCAAAATTACATTGAAGGTAAATGTGGTTATACTACATGAAAAGATTTTGTTACCCTTTAAAAAGCTGTTTGTAAAGTGTCATCAATTAACAACCTAATTAATTTGAAAGGGTTCATTTACTTGAAACAAATGTATATTGGTCAAGATACTTATTTAATATTTTGGCTTAAGGCACCTTAACCAAGATAACCTTTTCAACAAGGATATTAATAAAATACATTAATACGAAATAATATAATACAATTTGTAGCCCAACAAGATGAGCTTGATTTTATAGACAAGAGATTTCCATGCCTGTTTTATTATATTGTTAATAATATATGTTTAAGCTGTCGATTTAACTCGTCTATTTTACCATTAGAGCACTGTAATAATTTTGATATATATTATACATTTTAATTTTTGTTGCTAAGTATTACTTTTCGGTATGTTTTCTTCATTCTGACGCATATCATACGATTGAACTGTTTTAATTACCCGTTCCATAATTTTCACAATAACGTTGTAAAAATAATTATATCTTTTCACAATACATTTTTGTGTTGAACTAGTAAGTAAAATATTAATATACAAAGACTTTCAGATGTGCTGCTCTACTTTCAATGTGAGGAAAGAAAAAAATAGAAGAAATATTAAAAATGGAAAAAAGAGCTATAGACAATTTTGATTATATTTGCCACAAGATATGTTATGTTTTCAATTAGATTGCAGCCATTTATATATACACATTTAACTTTTTTTTATTTATATACATTATTTATTCATTATGTAGTTATATTTTAGCTTTATGATATTGTAAATTATTTGTATTTATATAGAATTTTATATTAATAAATGGTTTTGAAAAATTACGTTTTGGTTTAATTTGAAATTTTGAAAATTGGTCAGTAGAATGTGACGTCAGTCACGGATGCGCATGAAATTGTCGGCCAATGAAATGCTCTCCTAATAAAATATACATTACAGGTGCCTGTAATGGTAATTTGAACTAACCAATGAAATTCATCGAAATGACGTTCTCAGCGCTTTCCTGCTGAGACCACGCAAAACAATTCTGAAATTATTTGTATAGAGTTATTATTACTCTATATGGATTATATTAATATTATTGACATTGGATTAAATATTATTTAAAATATTTTAGGCATGGAATCATCAGAATGTTTAATTTTATGAATCATTCATCATCATGAATTTGAATAAAGAGAGATAAAAATAGCTGTGTTTAAATTGAAAAAGATTTTTTTTGGTAAAATATGGCAAAACATTGGATTATTATTTTAATCTTTTAGACCAACCCGATTTAATAGGTAGTGAAAATGAAAAGTTTATAAAAAAAAACGTATCTACTCACAACTGAAACACCATCCCTAAATTCACTGAATTGTTGTACAAATTATTTCAATATCCGTTAGATTTGCCAGTTTTACTTCCTTCTAAAATCTGACTCCTCTTACATCTGTTTCATGGAAAGCAATTTTTATTAAACGAAAAAATAATAAAGAGATATTTTCGGAAACTACTCTAATGATAGAATGTGTAAAGTGTGGAATCATGGAAATAAGCAATTTTTACAACTTTTTTTTATATCCGCCAATTTGTTTCACTTACCAGTATTATATTTTTTGTTCGTCCATCATCTACGGTTTCCTGAAACAGTTATGTTAAGTTTATATTTAAAATTTTTGGTGATTACATCTTTAAATGGGAGTTTCAGACAAGATAAATTTTAAACTCAAAATGGAAAATGTTAAAATATCTTACCGTAATTAATATGTTATATTATAGTTTAATACTGAAGAAATTTTAATTGATAGTGAATATAAATAAACTTTTTGACATATTTAATTAAGGAGAATGATATTTAATAATATTTACAACTATCATAAAATAACTATTCCAAGAAAACTATTATATCCATATTTGGTGAGATCGAGATTTAGTCGAAAGATAAAATTTACTAAAAAGAAAATAAATTGTAAAATTCAACTGTAAAGTATCCTAAAATGTACAAGAGAATGGAATTAAATAAAAACATTTTTATTAATTATATATTAAAGTCTATATATATAATTTACGAACCAGAGTTTATTTAAAGTAGACTTAACTAGACTAATTTAGACTAAACTAGACTTAACTTTAGACAAGCTTAACGTGGGCTCTGAACCATGGTCCTCGACAGTCACCAATTTAGAGATCATATCAAAAAAGATCCCATCTTACCCAACCTAATTATTGGCGTGACTGGGACAGTTATTCCAGGTTGAACTTTAAACAGCTGCATAATTTCTGATATTTACTATATCAATCACATAACTCATAATTTTAGGCTCTGTGGGATTCGAACCCGCGACTATTGTAACATCATGAGGATTATAATGTCACCTTAACCACTACAGCTATCAAGCCAGAAACAGTTTTTTAACAAGAGTCTAGTTGTGGGGAATCCCCGCATGCGCACAAGGTTTTGAATTTACGACGTTGCCAGTTGTCGGAATGTATACCTACATTTGAAGAATATAATATAATTAGAATAAATTGTCTTGAAATCACAAATTAACCTAATATTTCTGTTGAAACTCACTTTAAAATATTTTAGTAAATTTTTCATCTCCTATAATATAAAAATATAATAATATGAAGAACCTTTTATAAATATCAATTTAAAATTTTCTTTTTAAAATAATTTTGAAAAGAAAAAAGAGAAAAAAAAATGCAGTTAAAGTTATGGTTCTTGTAAATTATTCGTATACTGGAAGAGTATAATATCACTTGAACCAACTAATTTAACTAAGTTTTCTGTTTATTATTTTCAGTTTATATTTTATGCCTAAGCCATATAACTTTTTGTTGGTGTTGGTATAAAAACATATTTGATTTTAGAAGGAAAAAAAGAAGATAAAACAGTATGTGAGGTAACAAATATAGTTTATTTATCAATATACAAAAATATATTCTTCAATTTATCTTTAAATTTACTCAGTAATATATATTGCACAGCACTAAAAAATACCTTCATTGTCTCCTCATTGAACCTGTTCGATATGAAAAACAGCAAGGAAACCACTCAATCAATGGATTCAATAAAATCAAGAAATACAATTTAAATTCATTTTCATTAAGCCTGTGAGTAGAATATACACGTATACATTCATGGCTATATTCTTTTAATATTCCATATTATCCTTCATTTCCTCACCTCCCACCCTTTGATATACTCTTATGAATTCATAATCGATTATGCTCAAATTTAGAAGTAGTCACTTCTAAATTTGAGCATAATTTGTTCATTTTCACTAATATAGAAACTTCCAACCTTGAAAATCTTCAAGCAAGTCAAACTTTAACGTATTTTGTTTAATTTTAATGTTGTATAATGACTATATGATCAACGAACCGTGATTTTAATGAAATATACTCACATAAAGAACATCGAGTCATATTTATCTGTAATATTCCTTCTACAGAGTCAACTATGTCTAAAATAAAATGAATTTGGTATAAAATTGAATTCAGTTTACAAAATTAAAATTGAAATTAAATGATATGGAATTACTGGATGGAATGTCCTCATATGTCTATTAAGATTAAAAGTATTATAATACAAATTTGGACAATGTTCGAAAATCGATGGTTTGATAATAATTAAAACAAATAAACCATGAACAACATAACGTTTAGAAAATAGAGCTCCTACCAACACTTGTGTCAAATCCAAAGTGGTTGTTTGATTCGATAGATTATAGTTTTCGACTGCTTGTAAATGGCAACGTCGCATAATCAAGCGGAAACTACCAACGTTTGTCGAATAACATTTGGGATTGTCAAGAAATAGCCACAACCGCTTTTTTAATTGTAATTTTTCTATTTATTATTCTATTAAAACATAAAGAACATAGGATGGATATATTACATATACCAAATTATTATACATAAACCTAAATGTTCCATAATTATTTTGCATAAATAATACCGAATTTTCTTAACATTGCGCCCCCTTGAATCTCTTCCTTTAACACATGGCTTCTTCTTATAGACGTTTGACTATATATATTTCTATGAAAGAAATAAAGTAGTGTATAACACATTATAGGAAGTCAATTTTGATCACCGAAACGAGAGTATACACAATCATGAAATGTCTCGCACAGCAATTGAATTGATTTACAGACTATGTGGCACGTCTTATTAAAATAAGTTACTTAAAAAATCATTAAATATAATCATAATAATCATAAAATAAGAACAGTTACTGTTTGACCAACTTCATTCTCGAAAAACCACGATCCAATGATGATGATTTCCTAGCCCAAAATCGGCACCAAACAGTGGCATATTGTAAATACTGCAATTTCGGCATTACGGCAACTACAACAATAAACGCATCAAAATGAAAATAAGCATCATTACTAGGATAGTTTTGCTCGAAAAAATAGCATAACTCAGTGATATCTGTTGATGAAAATTGCGAAGTATCAACGTACTACTATTAAAAACCTAACCTAACTGTTAAACATGATGGTTTTGACATATATCTATAAAAATAACAGTTTTCCATGTAGTTTTTTAGTTCTTTAGTGTGTACAGACGTTAACTAGAGAATGCTTAATTATTTGTTGTTTGATTCGAAGAAATCTGCTGTCGAAGCCTATCACAGTTATTTAGAAACTTATGGTAATATAGCTCCGTCATATCCCAACTATGGCTTTGACAACAATTAAAAAGTGATAATTTTAACGCCAACGATAAGGAACAGCCATTGGGTTTAATAACATTGCGAATCCAATCCTTCGGAATTCTTCTCCTCGTAGCTGCAGAAATTAAATCAATATTTCAGGAAGATTTTTTTAAAAATTTTGCTAGGTATTGCTGGAAAACGTATTATTTTTATATTTCCTATCTTGGAATTATATTACTAATATATTACTTATTCGACTTTCCATATTTAATACCAGCTGGAAATCTTATATAGTCCATCCAAAGAAGTTTTGAATATACGTCATCAAGATGTTTAATGTCTTGCCTGTCGCAATTTGTAAATTCGTTTTAGAATCAGACAATATTTTCCTTCTCATTTTATTCTAGGTAAAATGAGACACAATGCTGTCTGATAAGTTGCGCGATAGCGTTTTCAATCAGTTACTTCGGACAGGAACAAGATAATGAAGGCTCTTATCAGTAAAATTCGTTCGAGAGATAAGCTTTTTTACTATTAAATATTAATTTGCTGCCGTTTTTATTGAAAATATTTTTAGCGTGTTGCAGCTGCACTGAATATTAGTATAGACATAATCACTGAAAAATCTCAAAAAATTAAAAATATAATCTTGAATTCGCCGAAAAAAACTGTCCTCACGCGGGTGACGAATCAAGATCACCTTTAGGTTAGCACTATCAGAGATTAAATAAATGAAATGTATAAAAAATTGAGTACTTTTTCAATACAAACATAATTTAACACAATTATTTGAGAGTCTGTTAGTTAGTCTGAAAGTCTGAAAAGTATCGAAGAGGTCTAATGGATCATCCGGAAGTTCCATCGCTTTTAAAAGAATACAGTTTTTAAAGGCATATAATATAATTAAAGAAGACTTATTATTTCATTTTATCAAGATGATAATTAAAACAGTGTTATGATAACAAAAGTTGATGGATAAAGGTAAACGTTAGAATAACAATTGATTGGGTTTTATTAGTCATAATATTTATTAATAATTCATTGCAGATATATTGTACTTCATACTAGAAACAGGAATAGTTAATAAAACCTTCGTTTTGAAGAAATTTATAAATGACGGAATCGTGAACAAATGTTAGATTGATTGGAAATTAACTGTTTAGATATTCACTTGAATGAAACTTTCCGAATATGATATGATTCAATGCTGTCAATTTCTAAGACAGGATGATGAGAGTGGAAACAAGCAAAGGTAAGTGTATAATTAACATATTATAACTGTAGAAATTGTTATTGTAGAGTGTAATAGATTTATGCGCATATATATGTGTGTAATTGTTCAGAATATACATGAGCATTTGGTTAAAATCTGTCAGGAAAGAAAGAGTAGTAACTGTTTTGCAGATATGGTAAATGCATTAAGGAGAATGCAGTGATTAAATCTAATTTTATCAAGATATATGTATGCAGGTGTTAACAAAACAAACTAAGGAGAAAGGATGTGCCGAAGAACACAAGAACTAAGCGTGATAGGTAAATATGCTCCATAATGAAAGTAAAATATATTATTTGAACATACAATTGTTAATTAAGTGGACTAGGCCTTCAGGAGATAGAACTACATAAAAATGCGCCTAGAACGCTAACTCATAGGTGGTATGGAATAAAGGTGTGTAATGTAATCAAAATCAAACACAACTCTAACCTACAAACTATTATAACTGCGTACATCACTTTAGTTTTATTTAAATCCTTCGATAATAAATGCATTAGACCTACTATAATGTTAAAATAAATTATATTTGATAATATAATTTTTTTTATTTAATTATTTTATTTAGATTAGAAATCTGTTGTATGCCAAAACCAAAACTGAACTAAAACTCAGAGTTGATACGGCAACATTGCGACGTTTTGAGGTCATAAATTTAGATGACGTATGTTCAAAACTTCTTTGGATACACTATATATATAAAATTAATGCTTTAGGTACCGAAATTCACTATCATATGCCAATTTGATCCAGTTTTCTTTTTTTTTAGTCAAAGGCAGATCTAATGTTACAATAAATTAAGAGTAACTCAATTTCAAATATATGTACAAATAAATTTTTATCGTAACACTGCTTTCAATCATCAATCACCTAATTAAATAAAAATTTTAAATTTCTTACACGACTATCATTATATCTTTAAATCGAATTTGAATGTATAATTTAGGAATATTATTGTGACAAGCCTTCCTTGCAGAAAAGATTGATGGGACTCTGAATTGAATAAACTCGAATCGATTTACCAAAAAAAAAGTAAATGGAAAAACTTATTTAGGTCCCGAATAAAAAAGGCGATTAAAATTCGATTTCCCTTTGAAATTGTATATAGTTCTCTAGAGACATGTGGTAACCTATCGGGTATGCTTTGAATAAACTAAGAGAAACTGTCAAAAACTAAGGGAATCGAAAAACGTATGTATTATACGAGTAGAAGAAAAGAGGGTTATTTCTCTTCGCCGAAGAATTATTTTAATAACAAAATATAGTGTCGTACAGTTTTATCAACTTATAATATTTTTTAGTTTATTTTTTATGAGTTTTAATAACTAACTCTTAATTAACTAAGTCTATTCAGTTAAACTCGTCATGATCTTTATGAACGTTACGATCATGTTCCTAATTTTGAGGACGCATTATATAAAACTTTTGATTTCAATAAGGATGCCTGTAGGCTAGGGCTGTAGACCGGCAAGAAAATATCGATATATGTGTATATATATATATATATATATATATATATATATATATATATATATATATATATATATATATATATATATATATATTGATATATCGATATATCGGAGGATCAATATTTTTTTAAAATATCGAAAAATATTGGCTGCAAAAATATAGATATATCGATATTTTGTCAGCATTCCTACTGTGAACAAGTGTTTGGAAGAAGATTTTTTAACAAACCTTGAAAATCACTTGTAACATTAATGCTAAATATCTACTCTTTATTCTACTTGGATTATTTCACAAACAAGATAAGTTGGCGATAAAGGCATCATTATGATTTCCTAAATTAGACTTACTTAGGCTAAAATCAATTGACACTTTATATAAGTTTCTGTGATTTGGTTTGGTTGAAAAGCACTTGAAACCTTAATGCTAAATATCTAAGAACGTAAAACTGGTAAAAAAGAAGGAACATCAATACCTCATGATCGAATAGAAAGAAATTAGTAAGTTTTTATTGCAACTTTAATTAGATCCATTTAGCACAATTTTAATTTATAAATTAATTTATTAACTACTCTTTATTTTACTTGGATCATTTCACACACAAGATATGTTGGCGATCAAGGCATCAATATGTTTTCCCAAATTAGATTTACTTAGGCTAAAATCAATTGACACTTTATATAAGTTTCTATGATTTGGTTTGGTTGAAAAGCACTTGAAACCTTAATGCTAAATATCTACTCTTTATTCTACTTGGATTATTTCACAAACAAGATAAGTTGACGATAAAGGCATCAATATGATTTCCTAAATTAGACTTACTTAGGCTAAAATCAATTGACACTTTATATAAGTTTCTGTGATTTGGTTTGGTTGAAAAGCACTTGAAACCTTAATGCTAAATATCTACTCTTTATTCTACTTGGATTATTTCACAAACAAGATAAGTTGACGATAAAGGCATCAATATGATTTCCTAAATTAGACTTACTTAGGCTAAAATCAATTGACACTTTATATAAGTTTCTGTGATTTGGTTTGGTTGAAAAGCACTTGAAACCTTAATGCTAAATATCTAAGAACGTAAAACTGGTAAAAAAGAAGGAACATCAATACCTCGTGATCGAATAGAAAGAAATTAGTAAGTTTTTATTGCAACTTTAATTAGATCCATTTAGCACAATTTTAATTTATAAATTAATTTATTAACTACTCTTTATTTTACTTGGATCATTTCACACACAAGATATGTTGGCGATCAAGGCATCAATATGTTTTCCCAAATTAGATTTACTTAGGCTAAAATCAATTGACACTTTATATAAGTTTCTATGATTTAGTTTGGTTGAAAAGCACTTGAAACCTTAATGCTAAATATCTACTCTTTATTCTACTTGGATTATTTCACAAACAAGATAAGTTGACGATAAAGGCATCAATATGATTTCCTAAATTAGACTTACTTAGGCTAAAATCAATTGACACTTTATATAAGTTTCTGTGATTTGGTTTGGTTGAAAAGCACTTGAAACCTTAATGCTAAATATCTAAGAACGTAAAACTGGTAAAAAAGAAGGAACATCAATACCTCGTGATCGAATAGAAAGAAATTAGTAAGTTTTTATTGCAACTTTAATTAGATCCATTTAGTACAATTTTAATTTATAAATTAATTTATTAACTACTCTTTATTTTACTTGGATCATTTCACAAACAAGATATGTTGGCGATCAAGGCATCAATATGTTTTCCCAAATTAGATTTACTTAGGCTAAAATCAATTGACACTTTATATAAGTTTCTGTGATTTGGTTTGGTTGAAAAGCACTTGAAACCTTAATGCTAAATATCTACTCTTTATTCTACTTGGATTATTTCACAAACAAGATAAGTTGGCGATAAAGGCATCAATATGATTTCCTAAATTAGACACATTTCGTACAGCTAAGTGTTCATGTAAAATCGCATATCTGCTGCTGGAACTAATGCTTGGGGATGCCTCAATCTCACAATAGATGACATGACGATCCTGCTTAATCATTTCGCACACAGCATCGATGTTTTCCGGCATAACAGCCGGTTTTGGACGACCTTCACGAAACTCGTCAGACAGCGAACTACAACCACGATTGAATTCACTAAACCAGCGATACATGGTGATTTTTGATGGAGCTTCATCGCCAAAATTAAGTTGATTGATGCAGTCTTGTTGTAATAATCCACGTCGAAAATCGTAAAAAATCATCGTAGGAAAATGTTCACGATTCAGCTCCATTTTTTGCCGAGACGAAACTTTCAACTAAATATAAAATAAACAAGTAGCATCCGTGCGACAAAATATTTGAGTACGTAAATCGTCAAAAGTGTCAAACTTTACGATGGAACCGTCAGATGCACTCACATGACAACAATGTTGCCAATCCAATGAAATTTAAATAGTGAGCCTTGTATAAATGGTCTAGAGACTGGAAAATGCAGCTTAATAGCTCCAAATCTGTCCATGCTAATTTTGCATTGCGGCGAAAAAACCTGCCCACTGGCCAGCACAGTTTAACACTGAGTCTGATCTGCTCAGCTTTTTTGCCTAAACTGATGTTTCCAATTTAATTCACAATTGGGATGAAAGCCGAAGTATTTTGCTGATTCTACTCAATTAATTGGGAATCCTTCCAGTGATATAATTAGGTTTATATTCTATTATTGTTTCGCCGGAACTCAAAAGATATTAAGATGATTATCTATATTTTCCAGTCTCCAGTACATTTGGGACTCTTATTAATAGCCACTCATAGTTCTAGACAGAGAGATAACTGTTGCCAGATGACAGGAAATGTGCCAAGCACTGTTTCTTTTGTTGTTAGGATATCAGCAGTATAGAGCCTTTAAAATGAAATCTTCTGTATCAAAAAATTCCACGTAAGCCAATCATTATCTATTTTGGTACTCCTATACTGAACAAGATCAACTAACTTTGTCACTGACACTACAATACTGTAAAGCATATGGAGCATGTGTTAGAGCCAGAAGAGATATGCTAATATATCCTATCTCCACCATCGTATTCGCCAGACGCTGATTCTTCTAATACTATCTTAAGACAACCCATTTACAACTTTTGGGTTTTACGAAAAAATAGAAAAGAAAATTACTATCCGTTATCTGTTAAGAATATTTGCTTAATATAAAATTATTCTGCGAAGTGCGGAGATTGTAATAATTAAAGGATACTAGATCAAATTGTAATCAAAAGTCAAAATAAAACAACGTTTATGATGTAATTCAAAATTATTGTTTTAAAAATATCTCAACAATTTCGGTTGATAGAAATATATCAAACCAGGTCCTGGTAAAAATATGATTCTTTAGACTTTATTTATTTTTACATTTTTTACATTATAAAGAATACAAATTATAGTCCTTTCCACAAAACAGCTAATACACATTACAGATGACGTCAAAGGTTCTGCAAAATGTAGTTTTTAAAATTGTGAAGTTTGTTTCAAACTCGGAGTTTTTTTCCTTCTCGTTTTAGTCTAGTTAAAAAGAGACATACAGCGTTCTGCTGATGCATCGGAACTTGTGGTTGAATTAGTCTATAAAATTCAATTTGTGTTGATACTGGTCAACACTGTTTTCAAATGATTTCAACATTATTTAAAACAATGATAATAATTAAAGGTTACAAACCGACAAACAAAATAGCGACATTTTACTGAAAATTAGAAAATGATTAGGTCATTATTATACCAAATTCTTTAGGTATTATATATAAATCTTCCTTAATATCGTGTCTAATTCACTGTTACATGAATAATGTTCACTAGTAAACAGAGTAAGAAAAAAAGTTATAACAACAATTACGAGAAAATGTGGGAATAAATAGTTTACATCATATAAAAATAAATCCGTTAGTTCAATTGTGTATACCACCTTAAATCTCATTTCAGTTTTGGTGATTTATAGTATCTTGAATAAATTAAAGTTTGCCCGTAAAAAATTAGTTCATTGTTGACGTAAACGAAAAGTAGTTGAAAAAATAAATCACTTACCAAACCTTACATAATTAGATTGAATTAATTTTTTATATGTAGTTAGAGAAAATTATCTCTCAGTTAACTACTAAAATGATTAAAGCGTTAAACAAATTCAATAAGATACTATTATGTCGACATTGACAACACTGCCGTCCTTGGTACTGACTGATATGTTAGTGATTTTTTCTGATCTTATTTCAATCATCGGCTCCGTTAATTTAAATGTGATCTACTGTACTGGGAGCTACTGTAATGAGAGCTACTGTACCCTGAAAGAGTGACTGTTGGATGAGTGTTTAAATAACAGGAATCAATGAATAAAGCAACAATAATTCTCAAATATTTAAATAAATTATTTCTATAGCGATCAAGAAGAAACCAACAAATAATCGAACTTACCTTTCTGAGAATTTTTGTCTTGTTACTATTTAATATTAATTATTATTCATTTATGTATTAAATCAAAATGTTATTTTATAAAAAAAACAAATTAAAGTTCATTTTAAAACAGGATATATTTTAATATATTTTATATATTATACATATTCTATATATTTATACAGTTTACATAATTTAATAAAAGTACACATAAATATAATAATGTATAAAACATAACAGCAATATTCAGCAGTCATTAACAGAAAATTGAAATAAGTTCTAGATAATTTAAATTAAAAATGTGATAGCCTAGTTCCATCTATAAGCATTGCACTACTTAATTGACGGCATTAGTACAGGAAGTCTTTTAAACATTTCAATATTCAATAGCGTCAAGAGATGTCGCCAACCAATAAAGTTTTCTGTATTTTGGGAGAGAATCAAATACAAAACAATTAACCTTAAATTTTTTTATTATCAAAGATTTACTCTATGCTGATTATGAATGAATTAATAAAACTATAATGTTTAATATCGTACTATATTAATTTAGATCTTTTAATATATTGTATATATAATGGACCGGGAAACAGCAACGGAGCAAAAAACTGGCGATACTATTAGACCCTTTAAATTAGGTATTTGATTTACTTGATTGATATTTATTTGATACATAACATAACATACAATAAATTTTATCAAACCTTTAGCTCATCAGATTTTAAGCTTAACAGGGATAAGTTTCGAAAGGAAAAGCATAATTGTAAGGAAGTGCATTTTTAATAGTATGTAATGTTTTTATTATTGCATTAACTGTTTTAGGGGTTTGTTGAGCTAACTGTTGTCCCTTTGAAGGATAGTTTAAGAGTTCTCAAACTAAATGCTAAACAATGCAGGATCTACAAAGTATTCCTTAATGACCATTATGAAGCTCATTTTCAATATTTTGATCCTTTTTTGGATGTATGTCAATTTGATAATGATACGTAAGTCTTGCACTTTTACAAAAAGAGTTTTATTGAGAATTAATATATTTTAGGAGAAATTTGGGTGTATATACCTTTCAGCATTTGTTTGCTGCACTAAAAACAGATCCTGACAACAGTGCAGGTGAATTAGTTGTGACAATTCCACATGAAGCTTCACATTTGGTTGCTGAAGGAACAGCATTAAGAGTAGGAATTGAATTTTCCTTGGAGCAACCCCAAGGGGGCATTCATTTTGTAGTCCCTCAAAGAGAACAGAAGGACCAAAAAGAGTTAACACCTGCAGAGGTAATTCATTGTTCTATAAAATAAATTGTTATTAACTTTGTTATTATTTAGAAAGAAAGAGTTCACTTATTCACCTATGGTCATCAAAATTCTTCCCGTTTATGGTTTCCTTGTGTAGATAGTTTTGCAGAAACTTGTACCTGGAAGTTAGAATTTACAGTGGATGAGGAAATGACAGCAGTATCAAATGGAGATTTAATAGAAGTAGTATATACTCCAGATATGAGAAGAAAAACATATCATTATACCTTAAACGTTCCAACATGTGCTCCAAATATTTCCTTAGCAGTTGGACCTTTTGAAATTTATGTTGATCCTTATATGCATGAAGTTACACATTTTTGTTTACCGGGTTTATTACCACTTCTAAAAGTTACTACTCGGTGAGTTGCTAAGTTACTTCAGAAATAATACTTTAATTTTGAATTTTAGTTACATGCATGAAGCATTTGAGTTTTATGAAGAAACTCTTTCAAATAGATATCCTTATTCTTGTTATAAACAGGTATTTGTAGATGAGTCATATGAAGATTTCCATTCTTATGCTACTATGAGTATTTTAAGTGTCAATTTGTTACACTCAGCTGTTATTATTGATCAGGTAATATAAGTTCACTATATTTTATATGTAGTAAACATGCTTCTTAAGCTATTCAGTTGATACATGTTTGAGCCCCATTAGGGCATGGATGTTTCTGATTGTTTAGGAAAGTAAAACATAACCAGGAATAATAATATTCATCATGTCACTTACCTGGGTTGAAAGCCTTATTAGATTATATTGATGTTGAGCACTCACCCCTGCACCAGTAACCTTTGCAAATTGAGAAACATCAATAGCCTTGAGGGATATTAATTAGTAATCTTAATATTATTAATAACTAAGTAATTGAAAATAACTTAATTACCAATTAATTATCCTGCATTCAATATAAATAGCTCTAAGATATTACAATTATTTTAAATAAATGAATATCAACTTTACTATTACTTATATATCCCGTGCGTCGCAGTCTTCTGTAAAGTAAAGAATGTTTTGTTTCATAATATATTTATTGCTTTTGGATGTACATCTTTTTCTGCCTAGTGAATATACAAAAATGTCAGTGAATATTCAATAAAGGTTTCTGATTCTTGAGAAAGCCATGTAGTTACTTACCAGAAGCATGAATTTTAGAAATTTAGTCGACACTTAGTGATCGGCTCTGCGTCTTGTTGATCATTACAAAATACAAGTTACACCAGAAATTGTAAGCCTGTGTGCTTGAATAGCATATCCTTTGGAATCATTCGGATATGTGGCAACTCTACATCACTATTTGTTTCTAATATAACTTGATGGCTGTTTACCATCTTTTTCCTTGAAAGCCTGGAGCTATTACATAAACATGAAGTGCTATTGAGACAAATTACGAACAGGCCAATTTTTAATAAAAGAATGTACAAACTGGATAGTAATTTTTTTGGGGTAATTTACATTTTGGTTCATTACATCATCTATGGATTTATAGGTTTTTGTCTTGTTTGATATTATATTTTGAACAATGTAATTAGTAAAATATCATACGGCACTGGTTATTATTGTAATATTGATATTTTAGAACACTTCAATCATTTCATCTTTACAAGATTACTTGAAGGAACTTTTAATTTACATTGATTCGATTTATTAGTATTAAGACACTTGTGTAAAGCTACATTATTATTATTTTTAGGTATATATTACACGAAAATCAATGGCTCAAGCTATTGCTGAACAGTTTTTTGGATGTTTTATATCAATGCAGAATTGGTCCGACATGTGGTTAAATAAAGGAATAAGTCAATATTTATGTGGCCTTTATTGTAAAAAAAGTTTCGGTAATAATGAATATAGAGAAATGATTCATAGTATGCTTCAGGATGTTGTTAAATATGAAGAAGAATATGGTGGAATTATTTTAGGTAAGTACTATACTGAAATCATTATATCATTTGTAAACATTATTATTAAAGAAAAATTTATTTTTATCCAAAATACCCAAACAGGATGCCTAATATATATATTTTTAAAGATCCAAGTCAGCCTCCTACACCACCTCCAGAAGGGTCAAATATGGCACAATCATCTCAAAATAAGCATGAAGAGAAATTTTATTTCTCAATCAGAAATCTCCATACAATGTCTCCAATGTATATTGAAGCATCATATAAAAAAGCTATGTTAGTGATGAGAATGTTAGAGCACAGAATAGGACAGGAATTATTGCTTCAGGTAATACATCAGATTTTCATCATGATTGCATGGAAATTATTAAAATATTGCATAGGTATTCAATAAGCAACTCTCACTTGCCACAAATGCAGCTTCAAATAAAATAGGGAGTGGATTATGGGGCCATATGCTTATCAGTACAAATGTATTTACAAAAGCCATATTTACAGTAACCGGTAAGGATATGGCAGTTTTCATTGATCAATGGGTAAGAACAGGAGGTCATGCAAAATTTCATTTGACATCTGTATTTAATAGAAAAAGGTATTTTTGCATGCAATTTTTTAAAATTTTAAATTAAGATTAACATTTTCCACAGGAATACTATAGAAGTAGAAATACGTCAAGATGCTACTTCACAAACTGGAATAAGAAAATATGTCGGGCCTTTATTAGTTACCCTTCAAGAATTAGATGGAACATTTAAGCATAATTTGCAGATTGAAAATACAGTAGTTAAATCAGACATTACTTGCCATTCTAAAAGTAGAAGGAATAAAAAAAAGAAAATTCCTCTCTGTACTGGAGAAGAAGTTGATATGGATTTAAGTGCAATGGAGTAAGCTATAATATTGATAAAAATTATAAATACAAAATACAAATTTTACTGTTATAATTCTATAGTATTTTACTATTTTAGCGATTCTCCAGTTTTATGGATACGATTGGACCCAGAAATGACTTTGTTAAGGTCTGTTGTGATTGAACAACCTGATTATCAGTGGCAATACCAGTTAAGACATGAACGAGATGTCACAGCTCAAATTGAAGCCATTACAGCTTTGGAAAGGTTATTTTTTATCTATAATTCAATCGAATTAATGTTGGTAAAATAAATATCTGTTGTTTTAGATATCCAACTCCACCAACAAGAGCAGCTTTAACACACACAATAGAAAATGAACAATGTTATTATAAAGTGAGATGCCGAGCAGCTCATTGCTTAACAAAGGTAGTATAAAAATTAATGTAGAAGCAAATATATGTTATTTATGTTTATTATAGGTTGCCAATGCTATGGTAGCTAGTTGGGCCGGTCCCCCTGCAATGTTAGCTATATTTAGAAAGTTTTTTGGCTCTTTTGCTGCACCTCATATAATTAAACAGAACAATTTTCAAAATTTTCAGCATTATCATTTACAAAAGACAATTCCATTAGCCATGGCTGGTGTAAGGTAAATATTATCTCAAATTATATTACCTAATATAGGACATTTGAAAGACCTAGGTTATATGGTCACATTGGTCAAAGTTAAGTTTTTATGTATTCAGATAATACTCTTTTTTAGAGTTGCTTGTTGTCAGTTATATCTTTTTATCTTCATGTATAAGAAAATATTTTTCGCACTATTGAGTCACACATTTAAACTGTTGAGGTATTATAGAAGCAGCATTGGATTGGCGGGAGGTCCTATAATTATTCAAATACGAAAAGACCATATATGGCAATTGTACCATAATCTTTTATTTGAAATTTGACAGAGGAAGTTGAAAGGTGTTAAGAAGTAGTTATAGCCATCTCTCATCGGTCACTTCAATTCAGTTAAATAAGTCCCTCACAAAAACTATGGTCATATCAGAATTTAGAATAAAAGGTTTAATGTCTAGCTTATAAAAAATATATATTATTAAAAAAATAAAATTTAATGCAGTTAGATTGAAAACAATCCGTGAATATGTTGTATGAAATAGCCGGCTTGGTAGGTAGTTAGTGGCCAATGCGACAAGATAGTCCTCTTGCAGCAGCGATAGTTAGGGATTCGAATCCCGCAAGGACATGGATATACATATTGTTGGTTTTGGTTTGTAATTGGAATTATCCATACACAACAGCCTAGAACTCGATGTGGAACAACTATACGAGTCACGCCGTTAACGTGTAAGACTGGCTAAAACGTCTGGGATTGTCTTTAAGTCGGTAGATTTATCTCTAAGCCTGTGGTTCCAAGCTCACGTTAGGCGTATATTCTAAGATTTTTTAATTAATATTTTTATAAATCATATAATAATTATATATAAAAAATTATTAATATCTTACATTAGATGTACTTACAATACTTATATACAATTAATTAATTATTTTATTACTACTGCTCTGTTGTAGTTCCATTAATACACGAGTACGGGATTAATACATCAGAATGTATTTCCCAAATATTCTAACATATAAGGAAAAAAATGTACAAGCAGAGATATATTATTTTGATAAAATACGCATTAAATTGGAAAAGTAAAAAGTAACATTATTTTCAAAGCAGCATTTATTATAGAATACTTTTTTGAAGAGAGAAATTTTGTCAAATGTCGCTTTCTGCAAGTTCCTTGAAGTTTTTTATAACCATAATGTTTTTTTATTAATTACATGATTACATTAGATGTTTAGTAAAATCTTAATTTACAAATTAATTTATTCATATTAATTATTTTGTTGTGTTCTACTTGCATCAATATTTGCAGACGAGTACAGGATAAATACATTAATATGTTTTTCCCTAATTAAAATAAAATTAAACTACTTAAGCTGAAGTTAAGACAATATGGGAAGTATATTAAAAACTAATATACCAGTTTCTGCAACCTCCACATCTACCCCATATTTTATGCTAAAGCATGTTTATGAAAAAAGTTTTATAAATATACAATGTTTAATTCTGAACGAATTAAAAAAAACATTTCTAGCTTAATGTAGATCAATATTCTAATAATTCAACATATCATTATCAAAACTAGTTCAATACTGCCTACATATAGTTATTTGAGATATTATAAGAGAACACACAAAAACTGCAAATGTTTTAGAACATCTTCGATTATCTGAAATAGTATGGAGGGAGCAGATTAATTTAAAATGTTATAGTATTGTACGATATAAAAATTAATAAAAGCCTTGAAAGCAGAATCGCATTAATATCTAAAATATCGCTAATGATTCGAACCTAACAGGTCAATTGAAAAGTACCCAGCCTGGCACATAGATGGCGTCACTAGAATTAAATCCATACATTTTTTAGTACCTAACCTTCAACCCTACTTTTACCCTAACCCTCAAAAGATGCGTGTATAAATTTGACATCTGTCGGATCATTAGTTTGTAAATTATAGCATTTTGAGTGAAGCAACTTTTGATATTGTGAAAAAAATTGATAAAAAGGAATTTCGTGTGTTGATAAAAGATTGCTTTTTGAAGGGAAAAAATACAGTTGAAGCAAAAAATTGACTTGATGCCGAGTTTCCGGACACTGTCCTAGGAAAATCAACCATCAAGGATTGGTATGCTAAGTTTAGATGTGGTGAAATGAGCACCGAAGACGGTTAACGCAGTGGACGCCCAAAAGAGGTTGCCTACGAAAACATAAAAAAAATCCACATAATGATTTTGAATGACCGTAAATTGAAATTGAATGAAATAGCAGACACTCTAAAGATATCAACTGAACGTGTACATCATATCATTCACGAATATTTGGGTATGAGAAAGCTCAGTGCAAAGAGGGTGCCGCGCGAGCTTACTTTTAATAATAAGCTCAAGCGTAATAAACCCGAGTTTTTGCGTCGATATGTAACAATGGATGATAATCATTTTACTCCGAAGTCCAATCGACAGTCAACCGAGTGGACTGCACACGATAAACCCGCTCCAAAGCGTGGGAAAGCGCAACAGTCGGCTATCAAGGTTATGGCGTCTGTATGCATGGAATAATTTTCATTGACTACCTTGAAAAAGGAAGGACCATCAGTAGCGACTATTTAATATGTATATGCGTTATTAGACGAAGGTCGAAATTGCCGAAAAACGGCCTCATTTGAAGAAAAAGAAAGTGCTGCTTCACCAAGACAATGCAGCGTATCACAAGTCTGTGAAAACGATTTCAAAAATCCATGAATTGGGCTTCGAATTGCTTCCTCATCCACCGTATTCTCCAGATCTGGCAACCAGCGACTATTTCCTGTTCTCAGATCTCAAAAGAATGCTCGCTGAGAAGAAATTTTTGTCGAAGAGGAAGAGGAGATCGCCGAAACTGGGGCCTATTTTGAAGCAAAGGACAAATCGTACTAACTACAAAAATGGTATCGAAAAATACCACCCTTGAAAGGAATTATGTTGAATAAAAAAAAACTAATTTTGCCAAAAAAAATGTGTTTTACTATGGCGAAACGTTTGGGACTAATGTTATGACTTCAGAATATGAATAGATCATTTTGCGATATATATCATTGATATAAAATTAATGTTTTATATAATATTTTTACTTTTTTCAATTAATTTCAGAAATAGCCATGGAATATGTCCCCCAGATGTGATCAGATTTTTACTAGATCTTTTCAAATATAATGATAATGGAAAGAACAGATTTTCGGATAATTATTACAGGGCCGCTTTAGTTGAGGCATTGGGTAATACTGTAACACCTGTTGTGTCAGTGGTGACCCAAGGAACTCCGATAACGGCCGAAAATTTGAGTACAGAAACAAAATTAATTTTGGAAGAAATTACAAGACTTCTAAATTTAGAAAAAGCATTGCCATGCTATAAATACACACTTTCAGTAGAATGTTTGAAAGCCATTAGAAAATTGCAAAAATTTGGTCATTTGCCAAGCAGACCTCTATTATTTAAGAGTTATTCTCAATATGGACATTTTATAGGTAAGCATGTTTTTGAATAACCATAGCATATAAACAATCCAACTTATTATAAAAATTAAGACAACTACCATCTTGGCTTTTTAACAAAATATTATTTGCATATTTGTCAGATTTTCTACGATTAAATTACTATTCACGATTTATCAGTTTTCATTTCTATGCAGCTATAAATAAGATTTTTTTTTCTTTTTTAGACGTGAGATTAGCTGCTTTAGAATGCTTAGTGGACTTTGTAAAAGCAGATGGAAAATCGGAGGATCTCTCCTATGTACTAGATCTTTTAGAGAATGATCCTGATCCTGGTTTGCGACATAAATTATGTCAAATTATTGTTAAAAATCCACCATTCAAAAGGGGTTTTAAATCTCGTCTAGATAATCCAGCACTGGTTGAAAGAATATGGGCTAATATAAAGTAAAGTTGTAAATATTGTGTTATGTGAAGCACTAAATAATACATTGAATAATTTTAGTGGCGGTCTATCTCATGATACACGTCTTCGTTGTGATCTAGTAGACTTATATTATACACTATATGGTACTAAACGGCCGCTGTGTTTGCCGCTCACAGAACTGGCGGGATTAATGAATCTCACCAAACCAGATATTAAAAAAATTAAAACTGCAATTCCAAAACTAGCTCATGCCGATAATCCAAATATTAAGAAGGAAACATGTATGCCAAAAATAAAGACTGAAATAAAAGAAAGTACATCATCTAATGTTATAATAGATAATAACATGGATGTTCCTATGAATGTTGATGTACCAGTAGTGATTGATCAAAAATTAAAGGTTTGCATATTGTCTATAAATTATGTATTTAGCTAAACATATGGTAGTTTACGATATGATATTTTTAACATAATACAATTCAAATTTAGATCTTTTTATAGAATGATTGAAGGTGTGAACTAAGAATTATATTTTGCAGGAAGAACCAATATTGGACGCTCAAATGAGTGATATTCCTGTACCTAAACAAGAATATTACTCAGATAATTCAGTGTCGTTACCAGGAATGGGTCAAAGTGGTCCAATTGGTTTTGAGCCTGGTATGTTTCAAAAGGAAACAGATGCCACTAGTACAAGTAGTGGAAAGCATAAAGATAAAGACAAGACTGATTCTTCTGGCGTTAAAGTAATGATAATGTTATTAACGCAAATTGTGGTTTATATAATTGCATGAATTGTAGATGAAGAAGAAAAAGAAGGATAAGAAGAAACATAAACATAAGCACAAGCATAAGCACGAACACAAACACAAGGAGAAGAAAGAAAAGGACCCAAATAAAGTTAAGATTAAAGAAGAAAGCCTTCTAACATCTACTATTGCATCAATTAAAGAAGAAACATTAAGTTCAGGTAGTTCTACTCCTAGCCCTAACACTGCTAGTATGGGTAGTGGCGACATACCAATGTATCCATAAAAAATATGTCTATGTTATGAAATATAATTTCATTAGTTATATTAGTTATCACTTATTCACAGAGTTAATATCATTTATGTAAATAAGGAATATTTTAATGTATTGTTTTTTTTTGTAGAGTTATATACACAATTTATGATTTGTATTTTACATACTAAACATTCAATTAAAGCAGGATTATTTAATTTTTTGCATTATTCTTACCAACTATTGAAACTTATTAAATTTATACAATTGATTTTGAGAATTAAATTAAATATCCAAATTACACATTTTAGCTGTACATTATTAATCTTTAACACTTAATATTTATTTAAGGTATAGTTTTTATATGTCTTCTATGGTTGATGCCTATGACTGACTACATCATGGAGGGAGGCATTATGGATTATATTTAATAACAACTCCATCTCCATAGTTCTTCATTATAAGCAATCTCAATTTTGTTTCTAATATTCCACTAATTATTTAGGATAAATTTGCGATTATTTTCTTCTCTCTCATACATGTTAATTTGATCGCAACATTGTTATAAACAACCTCCATAACACTGACGAGTTTTTGGTAGTTTTCTATTACAGTATATAGGCAGTGGACGTCTTTTGTTTCTATTATAGCTGGTTTTGAAGGCCAAACCAATAACTTTTTTAAACAACTCTCATTTTATTTTATTTATTAGCAAATATTATCGTTTTAGAGAAGCTGATATACTGGTATTTAGACTACAAGAATGGTACTGTAATTCAGAAAATATATGTAACAATATCCCATATTTAATCGGCGAATTAAAAATGCTATGTAATGATTCGAAAACGAGTCTGAAGATAATGTTACTTAAAGTTATGAAGTATTCGTCAACACCAGTCTTTTATTAAATTGTTTGGTGAATTCACTAAGTTTTTGTGTATGGGATAGCAGAGCTACTCATTAGAGCTATTTGATTAAAGATTAAACAAAATGAAGGGAATTTGTGAATGGGAAGTTGATTGTAAATTTTACAGCTTTTTATTGACTCCGAAAACATTATTTTACCTCCCCTAATTATAAAACGGCATAATGGAGATATTGTGAACTCAAGAGATAAAAATGGTGAAGGAAAAGAATTTTTTTACTGGTTCACAAATACGCCTATCAGTGAAAATACATATTAGAAAGAATATGCGCATGGAGGTCCTTAAAAAATGTAACAAAAAGTATTTTACTTAATCACAGAACCGAAAACGAGAAATGCATTTGTATATGAAAACATAAGTTGCTTCCATCTTCATTTCTCTTTTTTCAAAATGTCTTTGAAGCGTTGGAATGTAGCTATGTTAGAATATTATTGCTAGTGTTTAAAGCGAGAAAATACTTCCCAACGTAAAACGTAAAGTACATATTATTTGTAGTAAATATTTTTCTTTAACTAAACTTTCTGGTATTTAAATTATCGGAAGTTTATTTTAAAATGTTTAATAATAATAGTAGATAATGTATGTGAAAAAGTACAGTTGTTAGTTTATTAAACAATGTGTATAAATAACCAAAATGAAAAAAAAATTAAGTCAGTAGTTAATAACTTTTTGTAAACGTTAAATAATATTTAAATAATTTAAAATATAATTTCTACATACACAGATCTAATAACAATTCAATACAGGCGTTTGAATTATATATGGTAACATACTTTTATAGTATATTTTAGACTTAGAAATACTATTTCTGCAAATAAGGTTATTAGTTCATGGCTTCTGCGCAGATGGAATTTAATGAGTATCGAACGTGAAATAAAACCCAGAACGGAGTAGAATCTATTTATTTTAAATATTAATTATTGATTACATAGTATAGTGTGTGCCTGTCAAGATAAAATATTATGTTATTTACAATGTAATAGTGAAACGTAAATTATAGGTACTTAAATAATTTTTAAAGCTCATATTGGCTTTAATATTATACAACTACTGGATACTTTTTCGGTTCATTTTATTTCTTTTCAACATTTACAAAATCTTTGGTATTAACCATGCTAAAATAGATGTTCAAAATTCTAAAATTCAATTTCAAAATTGTTTCCTAGATTGTATAAATATCTTGACAGTTTCTATTTTAATGCGGTTAATACTAGAAGTTTGCACCAGTTAAACTAAGTTACAACAAATGCCTAACTAAAATATAAACATCTTAAGATAAAACAAAATACTAAAAAATAAAAAATTCACAATAGGAGCTTTTATCCGAGCCCTTTAAGCAGTCTAGATGGTATAAAAAGATAAAATTAATTAAAGAATATAAAGGTAAAGATTCATCGAACCTAAAGATTTTTTAAATTTGCTTTAGATTTGGTAAAACCTTTTATGAATAATAAAAACGCATTTGATAATTCGAAGTTGCGTATCCCCTGTATATTAAAAATATGGAGATAACCGTCGTCTGCTGCAGCTGCAGCGTAAACGAAATTAACACTCTTCGAACTATCAAACATGATATTGGCTTTGAAAACAATAACACAAACAATTTAATACCAAAAAATCGGTACATCCCTCAGCACGTATTTAATACTAGAGTAGGATGATCGCACGAAATTTTCCTTCCATTGTCACATCGATAACAATAAAATTAACAACGGCAAAATTTATATACATCGACAAAAAAAGCGTAACTTTGATTGGTCAATGATATAAAAATAATTGTACTACTCACTAAGTTTTAGGAATCTATGTACAACAAAACGGAAATAGACATTAAAATATATTGTCGATCTTTTGCATAATTTACTCCATCACCAAAATAGTTTCTTGCGACTGTTCTCGTGTAGTGGTTTTGCAAAAAACAAATTTAGCTTAGGAAAAAGGAATAAATTATGCGGAAAACCATAATTTGCTGACTCCCAGCCACATATTATGCCCAAAATTAAAATATAACTACTATATTTACAGTGATTATTTATACTTTATACAATTCACGAATCTGGTATAAATGTATTCTTTAAAATCCAGAAAAGGTTTACGATTTAATAAGGAACTTTCCTCTTCTTGGGACCAACCGTAAGAAATGAGCGAATGATCTATTTTTATATTTTCCTAGATTATTTGAATTTATTAGCTCAGCTAAATAAAGTGATTAAAGTGGTTACTGTTATGAGTTACTATTTAATCCAAGGACATAAAATTGCACTTCGAGGTTTTGTTGTCACATAAATTCGTAACGGTACACCAAAATCCCAACTAAACCGCATCTGAACAGTTGCCCAAAAAGGTCGTAATTAGAGGAATTTACGATAAAAGACCTAACTACGCAACTAAGTATTGTTTGAATTATATGTACTTTGGACACGTCTAACTACAGTTTCCAAGAGAATAGCATGCAGTTTACATAGCACGTAACAAGTGTTTTTTTATCATTTTGATTTTACAAGGCGGACCAAACTTAATATAGTCTAGTCGCTGCTGGAATTTTGGTCTGACTTGCAACAGCAATAATTACTTATATAGTACAAGTTATAATATAATACCATGATTACAATAGCATCTCCTCTTTGAGTAACCTACTGGTGACGAAATCGTATTGCTCCTATTGCTTGCCAATACAACCTCACTTGTCCATCTATAATGTGATTATCAATTTATTTACAATTTGCTTAGCCTAGCCTCTCACTTATCCAATTTTAACATTATCGATACTGCTCTCTTAACAAAATTTTCATACAAACTTGCTAGCTCTAATTAGAATTCTTGATTTATATCGGGTATGTGTATTGCTATCATAATTCTTAACCAATCGCGTTTGCATCTGTCCCCTAGTTAAGTCTCTGGTTTATTTTACTGTCGAGAAGTTCTGCTGCTGGCTCTTGTTGCCTGCCACCCAATTCGAGAAAACATCCCTATAATAACAAGTATATATGTTAGTGATTTTAATTCCGGAAACAATACCATTTAACATAACCAGTTATAATAGAAGTTACTTACCGGCAATGGCTTACAACGCATTCATTGCTGCAATATTCATCTTCCCATTCAGGATTGGTAATGGCTGGGTTGGGGCACCCGTGGCGTATGCAAGAGTTTTGTTGGGATCTCATAGGTGCGGAAGTCATGGTTTGTTGCTGGGGTTGAGATGGGGGAGCTGAAGGAGGTCCAGCCTATGTCAAAAACGGCAAACTTAACGTTTTTGTTTTTATATTAGTATTCGGCAACAATGTATAATATATATATATATTTAAAAAATTACGATACCTACTTGTGAAACGGGTGGTGAACTCGAAACCATTGGCGGAGGACTCATATGTTGCTGGGGTTGGTTTTGTTGTGATTGTTGCTGCATGTGCGGGTTATGTGGTGACATTGGTACTTGTTGAGGATGCGGAGAGACCGGTATATGCTGTTGTTGTGGAACCTGTTGCAAATAGCTGTTGTGTTGCTGCTGCTGCTGCTGAATATGTTGTTGCATGGTAAGATGTCCTCCCATAGGGGAAGGCATCATACCGGGATGTTGTTGCACTGGAGATGCACCACCCATACCACCCATCATAGGTGGAGGTTTTTTATTAATAGGAGACTGGGATGGAGGTGTTGGTGCTCCAGATGTTATTGGTGGGGATGGAATTGTACCCTGCAAAAAATTAATTGACCGATTAATTCATACATCTCGTTTAATTCAAATTCAAAGACATACCTGTGGTTGATATCCCCCGTAAGGAGAACCTCCAGGAGGCCCGGCATTATAATTGCCATAATTTCCATACATAGGTCCACCTTCACCTTCACCAGCTCCTTTTGACACCAAACTAGCCCTATACGCGGCAAGTGCTTTAAGATATTCTTTCTTGGCTGCTTCGGTTTTCTTCTTGTACACATTCTTGTGTTCAGAATCGAGAGCATCCCACATGGAAGCTACTATTTTGGATACTTCGCCAAAACTTGCATTTGGATTTTGACCCTTAATAGCAGCCTGGGTGTCACGGAAGAATAAAGCATACGCTGATACTGGTCTGAAATGAGGAAACACAAATGAAAAATATTTTAATTTCTATTTATAGAAAAATATTGACAAACAATATTATTAATTTCATATAAAATTTGATTAATCTTATCAAAGTGCAGTATAAACTACATAAAAATTGCTAGGACAAACAAGGGAGACAACAACTGAATACAAAATACCCATTGATTTTTCTACCCCCTTAATAAAAATAGTCCATTAAAACGCTCAAACGACATCACCCTCCGTTTATCTTCAAGGGCAAAAAGAAAAAGACATTATATGGCCCCATAAAGTTAACATTCGATGTGAAGAAAATTTGCTGTAACAATTTATTGCAGTATTTGGACAGGATTATGGCTGAACCACCCCAAAGCTTGCTCATACGATATGCATTTTTTATGATTGGCCAATTTTTCAGAACATCCCTTTTTTATTGAAATATTACATCTTACTAGTGCATTATCTTAGCGAGAGTCAATTTCTGGCATTCCATATTAAATAAAATTCAGTCACATTTCAAACCAATATCTTTATATAAATTGACATTGTAATATAAAAAATATAGTTAGTAACATCTATATATCCATCTTATATTTCCATTCATTAAAATAAAATTCATTTGCATATTTAAAATGAATAAACATATATCATCCAAATATAAAAAAGCCGAAAGTAGGCAAGACCAAGGAAATAATATTAGTTGATTAACTTATGTTGGCAATATAGTCTTTGAAGTGAAGGAGAAGCTGTAAAACATTTTTCTCAATTTCAAAAATGTTTCATTGCCCCAAAAACGCCCACTTCCTGTTTATCTTTATTTATGTGATGCCGTAAAAATGCGAAATAAAAATGTTGATTTAAAAGTGGAAACATCGGCATTTTATGAGATATTTAAGGTGCTATTTTATTCCTTTTTGGTATCATTTAGGATGGTTTTCTTTTTGTATTATCATATATAGTATGTTATTTTTTTTTACTTTTATTATCTCTGACAACTTAATTATTATAAATATTATAGGTTATATACACAAGAAATCAGTTCAGTTTCACACAACAAAAATGTTTTAAACTATGTTTTAAACCATGTTTTAAACGTTTTCTTCAACTGACAGATAATATTATAGATAATAGCTATATTAATTTTCATTAGATAAAAGTAAACAGAAAAAAGAAATAAAATTATTAGGTCTCAATACATAATAATGTGTAAACAAAATTAAATAAATTTTTTAATTTATAACATTATAAATATAATTCTCAATATAAGGAAGAATATTAGGTACGGAAAACGTACCTAACGAAATACGAATACGAAATACACATACTAGTACGGAACTTGTAACTTAAAGACAACATTATATTTAATATAATTATATATAAATAACCTTTATAATAGCCGTAAGGTGCATTAAAAATGTTATTTCTTCATAATTTATGGATTGGATTGCATATTATCCTGACATTTTGAAAAAAAATGTTTCAGACTTTAAAAAAATTAGTCTTAATTCAGAAATGATTAAATGTCATCAACAAGTATAATGTACAGTCACGAACACAGAAATTAGGTTTATAAACTCACAGATTTCATTTGATTGACATCTGATACGTGCTGTTTTTAATGTATCATTGTTTAAAACAGGTAAATGTAAATTAGGAAAATGAGAGAAAATTAAAATAAATATAAAAATGTTTAGGTCACAACTGTTTGTTCCCTTTTATTGTGTTTATAAAGTCGAAAATTCCACTTTAGATAATATCTAAATTCATTCCGTTCCATCTAACATAATTTATTATCTAGAACGCTTTTGATAAACAGAAAGATAAAGTGAGCATAACAATAAAACTGAAAATGTAACGGCCCCAGAAAAAAGTTGCAAAGACCAAAGTTTTATGCAAAGAATAGGGGATAGACTGAATTTAAAAACTGAATGAAATGCAGATAAAGTCTGAATTTTATAATGGATTCTTTTAAAGCGTTATAAATAATTCATTGAATACATTTCGAAGTTTTTAGATGTTACTGTGTATCTTTTTAACAAAGTAGTAGTTTTAGTTAAATATTAATAAAATGAGTTTTGGCTTTTATGCTAAAATATACGGTGGACATGTTTCAGAGAACGGTTCATAACTGCAAGTTTTCGAGATTGAAATTGACGTTTTTCGAATGGAATATGCTAATATTTTTTGTTGAATATTTTAGCATACATTTATACCATGGATGTTTTCATACATTACCTCACTTTTTGCTTTATATTTTAGGAGGGAGAACAAAGAAATATTAATAGAAACTAGGGTTCTTAACCATATTTTATACTTTAGAATAAAAAATAAAATATGCGAAAATAGTTTCTATGTCTATTCTCCTATTAGATGTCAGATATTTGATCTTGATTTGATTGAAGATTAAAAGCATAGATTTAAAAAATACTCTTAGTTGAAAGAGTGTAACATATTCAAAAGCAATTTTAGATATGAATGTTATATTAATATGTGAGATAAGCTATACATCATATCCAATTTCTAATAATTCGCTTATATTTCTCCCTTTATAACTGCCCCAACATTTTCAATAACTCCCCATCCATCTAGCTCCTCAATATATCTTTTTTGATGTCTTATTTCTATAACACTTACGGCTTTTTGACACAGAAAATCTTTTGAAAATGCCTTTATGTTCCCCCAACGCACCGTAAACTACCCCTCAATACATTTTAAAACAGGTTTGGGGTGGAAATTGTACAAAAAGGGGGTTGGAATATTCGCTTCGCAGAGAACACATTACGACAGACCTACTGATAAAGCTCCTTTCAATATCGTTAATGTGCGATGTACGGTTTGTAAAATTAAATTAGCTCAAAATGTACTTCATATTATTTATGTCTAATATCAATTAGTTACTTAATAAAACATTTCGAAATCATTTTAGAAAAATAAAGTAGAAAATATTTGTTCTAGAACAGATACCAAACAGTACAGAACTCTCTATAACTTCTTATATAAATAATAACTTGTATATAATATTTAATCATATCTCTATTATATTGCTTATTATTTTATTACTGAAAATAAGCAAGTATTTTCTAAAACATATCAGCATACAGAAATATATTTATAAATTTGAAAACCTTTCAAAAACATTTTAGCTCCGTTTATTCTTTACATTTCATTCTCAACATGTTTGTTCAGAGTAAATGGAATTTTCCAACAGCCATTTTTCTTGGTGTTTCCCTTTAAAATCGATCTTTTATTTTAGCTGGAGTATTTCCACTCCCCCAACCCACACATCAGCGGCGTGGAAACTGAATGGGATCACTAAATTAGAAATTTCACTCTCTAATAAATTCCTACACAAAGTCAGTCATTAGATTTTTCCGAGAGGAAAATATCTGCCGTTTCCTTTATGCCAGATATGCAAGTTATGTACCTACGTCACTGCCAATTGTTTGACGAACCCTCGTCGATCATACTCCGTCACTGAGTCTCGTTCTCATACTTTTCTTTATCCGTTTCTTTTTATTTCATGGGCGAATACAACGAATAACAGACAAGGAAGCTGCACAAATACTGTTTTAGGGCTTACAATCAACGCGAATTTAAAGTTTTCAAACTCCAGAAAACAACTTTAAATGAGAAACATCGTTGAATTTTAAAAGATTTGTTGTCCTAATTTAGGATTTTATTTTTTAAATTGTAAATTTATAACGACGAAATGAGATTTATTTCGATTTGACAAAGTTTTGTGCTAAAGTTAGAAGATTGTTGTGTTGCCTAATCAAAAAGTTGGTAATGAGTTTAAGCAGGCTGAGTGAAAAAGTTATCAAATCTTAATGTACAGAATAATAAATAGTAATATTCCCGTTTGCAAAAAAATATGATTATAAAGGATCTACTGTCAATAAGGTTTTGAGCCAAATTAGCTGAAAATCAGTAATTTCACTTACTTTTGTGGCTCATTAGGATCTCTCTTCTTCTTCTTTTTCTGCACTTTAGGCTTTTTCTGTGCCTTTGCTAAACCTTGGTCTGCTGGTTCTGGACTGGGTCTTTTCATTGGTGTCATCTGAACCATACAAAAACAGTATTAAAAATATTAGTCAGGATGATTGAAATGTATTATTAATAATTAACTGCACCTATATTTTTAGAATTTGCTTCTAAGTATATTTATGTAAGTCCAATATACAATTAGTATTTTCGATAAAAAATAATCATAAAAAGTTATTTATAACTTGTTTGTTAGAATTTTATTATAAAGTATGACCTTGTTATTATTATGGTGTGTTTATGTCGAATATGTTTTATGTAGGTGCAGAATTTAAAATATTCTACAAATATTTAATATAGCATCATTGTATCTTATACATCAAGAAGTTAAATATTGGTTTAAAATATAATTTTTACATTTTATGGTCACACCTAATTTTTTTATTAGTTGTTAAAATTTTAGACTTTAGTATATTTATAAAAACCTATAAAGAAATCAAAATACAATGAATATAGTTAGAAAACATTTACGGCCTCAGCAAACTTCATACATAAACTGTATAAATTTATACTAATACTAATAGTCATTAACAAGCATATAAACCCATACCATTGCAGGATGAGGAGTGCTGTCATCACTATCATCACTAGTAGTATGCTCTTGTCCTGGAGGCGCAGGTGGACTATTTCCTCTTCCCTGAGGATGCTGTGGGGAAGCCCCATACTGAGCCATAGGTCCAGGGGGTGGTTGCCCATGACTCATCATCATTTGCTGATGCTGCTGCTGTTGATGTTGATGGATCATTAACAGCTGATTGTTATGCTGTTGCTGTGGTGAACGATAATACTTTATATGAGTTTATTTTGAATTTTATTTAAGTAGATAAAAGCAACAGTTTATATTTAAAAACAATGTAAATAAAAACAGGTATTATTTATTTGAGTTACGGGCTGTTAATCATGATGGTATAATTATTTCCACTAGCAATTAGAATTATATTACAAAAACGCAGTAATTCTAGGAATGAGTAAATAATGATTCCGCAAATAGTTATAACAATTATAATTGATGTATGTATTTACATTGCCGAAATAAAGAAAATATCTTACTTGTTGGCTGGGCGACATTGAATAATTCGGTTGAGGACTATGGTATTGCTGACCAACCATGCCATGATCAGGACCCGACAGATAAAGTGGTTGCTGATATCCTCCAGTAGGGTCATGCAACCCAATAGCCTCTTGCTGTTGATTAATTTGTTGATTCATTTGCTGCATACCCTGAAATAGTACAAAAAGGTTGAAATTATATGAAATAACTACTGTTTTAACTACTACAACACAATATACTACAATACAGCATAGTATCATACAGTTTTAGTTGAATAAAATTGAATAGCTATTTTTATTGCATTAATAACGTTTCTTATCGACAATTACATTTAAAATTTATTTAGTTTGTCAAAAAGTGCGTGATTTACGTATCTATTATGGTAAATTTGTTTTAAACAATATATTACATCGATTGCATTGTTATTAATATTTGCGAAATATATATACAAATTTTTTGCGCAAAGACTTGTCATGTTATGTCATAAAACAACCTAGAGCAAGAGAACATAATTTAGAGACACAGCTGCTTACCTGCATGGGCGGCTGATAATGTTGCTGCTCATTATGAGCTTGCTGGGCATGCTGTTGCTGTTGTGGATTAATATTCGGTATATCAAATTCTTCATCGCCAAAACTAGGCGTATGAAATGTCTAAAACAAACATAACCAAATTAGAAATCAAAATTTTTAAGTTTTATCCTATAAAATTTGTTTGAATTTATGCTATTATTGTTTTTAATTTATATAATTTTTAAAATTTTCAGAATAAACTTGAATATTTTAAGATAACAAAAAACTGATTTAATTCAGAACTGAAAATATTCCTTATAAATTATTAAACGTTATCTATCGAAATATTTGAATTCGTCATCTTCCTCACGAACGTCGATGGTCGGAAGAAACCGACTGCCTCCCCGAATAGTGGCTCCATTGCATGGCGACCCCCCGAACTAACTTTAATAGAGTTGAGCTGAATACTCGTTGTACGTAATTTATTTGGCAGCCAAGAAATATGGCCCATAACTTTGTATGAAAAATAAAGAAGAATTATATGAACATTATAAATCAGAAGGGCTCATTTTTATTTTCAGGATTTATTATTTTTGCCTAATTAAATACAATGAATAATTTGCGAAGTTCGACCGGCTTGCGGCAAAGCTGTTAAAAAGTTTTGCTGGTAGAGTGGGGCGGTAAGAATGTAGGAATAAGGTGAGGGGTTAGGATGGGGAGTGGTGGTCGGAGTAATTGAAATTTTCGGAGTGAAAATTGAATAAAAAAAGTAATCACTCCTCGATAGAAAAGTACTTATTGTGGCGAAAAATACTTTTATAAAACTAACGGCTATTTGCATAAAAAATTAATTCAGTTAATATTCTCTCTGCAATTTGTAGACTTACTTTGATGAAATACAGAATGTTGTGAAAAGTAAACTATATTCATTAATATTGAAATGACTACAAAACTTTGAGTTTATTACTGTTTTTAATTTTAAAAACTAATAATATTTATTCGAATATTTAATAATTACTCAAGTATTTTAATCAACAGTGCCAATATAATATTCCAAGTATATATTGAATTAAATTTATAAAAATCAAAACCTTTTATAGTTAATAGCCACGTCATATTTTAATAAATGTGGGTACAATATTCCGCATTAAATACAAATATTTTCCCGCAATTCTTTTGTTCGTCGTGGTACTGCTTCATCTTGAAGATCCGATGATTGATAATATGAAGCATAAAGAAGATTCATACAGGTCAACGGCCAAGTCAAGGTGAGTGCTGTATATACATCGTATATTTACCAACAAAAATGAAGAACGTCGTAGATTAAATCACAATTACTATTATGCATCTCTTGAGAGCAAAATCGACGAACAAGCCATGTTGGTTTTAAATTTACTTATCATATAATAAAAATATGTAAGCGAAAATGTTTTTATTCCCAATAGTAGAAATCTAATATAAGGTCGTGGAATTTAAAAATACTGACATATTTTAATTGGTTCTTGCTTAAGATTATTAATGATGTATCAAAAATTTTACAACATATTTATTTGAAAATTAGTTTCTCCTTGAGATTATTTATTACTACACATTTTCTGGGTACAACTAATTGCTCGTTTCGGTCTATGAATAATAAAATATGTTTTACAAATGTTAATGAGTAATAAATTATGGTAACATTAATGGCGACTTCGATGACTCACGTAGTGCTGCGAAAATACTAAAGACCCTTTTCGTACCTCGTAATTTCACGAAATTCTAATAATAAAATGTATGTATGTATATTATTATTTATAAACAGAATCCATCAAAATAAGACATCAAAATAACATTTTCGAATCCTTCGAAATACTTACCTTTAATGGGTATTGAGAAAACGAAATTTAAGGTTAGGACCACGGTTGACATCAGATACTCAAATGAACAAAAACGTTGTTTTCGCTGGAATTTTGAAATACATTCTTTTTTTATTATTCTTTTATTAATTAATTCTTTGACACTTATTTTCATAGGAGGAAATTAAATATTTACTGCATTTGGTAAATATGTTGTATTAGTTGTTCGGTTGAATTAGGATATTTAGAAACTGATTGCACCTTTATATTATATTTTTATAATGAAAAATATCTAAGCACCGCTAGAATATTGTAAAGCACCAATAGCCATTTCAGTTCAAGAATTTTTAAACGAATCATTTAAGTTTCATTCATGGCTATCTGGGATGCGCGGTGTGTGGTCTCCCACCAGCTTTCAGTTTTAATACAGTTTATTACATTGTTTCGATTTTAAATTGGAGCTGTTAGTATGCAGTAAATTAGCGAGGAGTTGTTTTGAGCCCTTTTCATCGTAAATTATGTCGTTTCGCGAGTCCTTCTTCGAGAAGAGATTAAAGATTAACAGTGCTATTGGTATAATGCATAGTTGCGATAACAAATTACGGTTATAAACTCACTATCGGCAATAAACCCAGCTCTTCAAAGTTAACCGTAAAAATAATATCCAGCATTCGAATAGAAAAAAAAATCCGACATTATTTAACCGTATTCTTTTAATACGTTAATTAAATTATACGTTGCCAGTTGATTTATCAGTTTACCTGTCGCATTTTACGCGAAACGGGTAATTTTAATGCTGGTTTAGTACGATTCTGTTCTATTTACAGCTTTGATATTAAATCACGAGCTTAAATTACTGTTATAAACTTAAAACAGTTCAAAAAATAACCAGAAGCGTTTTATGCAAATTGCATTTAACAGTGCAAATCGTCGATTACTATCACAACTGTATGGACACGAAATAAAATAGTAAATTTCTTGTGGAATCCGAGTCCAAACATTATAAAATAGTATATTTTGTGGTAATAAAATGGATATTAATGTCTACCTCTCAAAAATATATATACACACGAATAATACGTATTAAATGTTAAAAGCATCAAATCATTTGAAACATTTTTTTAAATGCAACGATTACAATGTAGCGATGATGCATCAACGCGACGATTATGCAAATTTTCAAAACTTGCCCATGTGGGTCACTGAAATCTACATAACTTCCGAGAAATCAGTTATAAATCTTTGAGCAGCATCAGCATAATACATTATATAGACAATTTAAACGAGAAAGTTATAATAATAATTTTAAATTAAGTTCTTCATTATGAACAGATTATTGATTATACCTTACACGACAGTAAGTATTATGTTATTACATTAAACACTGAATCAAGTTTCAGTAACATTTTATATGCTCAAACTTTTAATCTTAAATAAAAATACTGTATATACATATTCTACGTTATAATTTTAATTTTATTCGGTATAAATTATGAAAATTTAAAGACTAAATAACATCGGAAAATATATACTGATATATTCCGTAATAAATGGTTGATTAATGGAAATTAAAAGTAAACACAGTAAAATTATTATACAGAACGGAAGAACGCTATTTTTACTGCCATTGTTCGACGTTTGCCTTCATACATTACAATAACATTGAATTCTATTATGTTTATTATTGTTTCATTTGGAAAGTTCTCTCTGTTTATTGTTCTCCAAACGTTATATATTAATTATTTATTATGATTTATTCCCATGCGGGTAGAGGAAGAAAAATAACGAAAACGAATTAATAAATGTGAAATTTGGTATAGTCCCTAAGGGAAAGTTGACATCTAACCCGACTTCTATATCGAAATGTTATTTGAATAACTACACAGTTTCAAATCTGGTTAATGTTAGTAAACTTAAAATAGGTTTATATAATTATGTTACCAAAGAGAGAAAGCAGCATTAAAGTAAATTACTTTATATGTTTTCCTCCATGTATGAAGTTGTAATTTATCATTGGCAGATAAGACAGGCATTTTAAAAAAGAAACCTACTAGTTTGAACTCATTCCTCCATCTCAAAAATATGAGTCCTATTTCAGAGAGCAATGATCTTCTTGATATAGTAGTTCCATATTTTCGTAATCTTTGATAAAATATGATATATCCGAATTTATTACACATATGTCGTATTATACATGAATTATTTATTATTACTGATATTAGCAATAGTTGTATATAACGTATAAATCAAAAACTGAAACACTTATGAATATAAGGTAATCCAAAAGATTTTAAAATCTGAGTTTTCTAAATTTTCAGTAATATTCAAAATTATGGACACCTTTTTAATCAAAGTTTAATTAGAGCTAATTTTTTCCTTAATATTTAAATAAAAATAGTTTATTATTACATTTCATTTATTTCCTAGATTTATATTAACCTTAAAAAACAATATATTTTTTAACTAGTAGGTTTTAGTCGCCATTTTATGAACCTAAGAAAATAACAGTAAGAGAATTTAATATTATATGTAAAACTATTATTTCAAGCTTTATATTTAAATAACCAAGTTAGTTTTAATAATGAGATGTTTATACAAATTATATAATTGAACATGGATAGTGTAAAAAATATAATAATCAAGAAATTTGGTGTATGCTCTACCGTCGCATTAAAAGCACTATCACAATATACCAGATATAAGCTGTATGACAACAACAATTTAATATGTATGTATACTTTTAAAAAAGTTATACGAACGAAATACAAAGCGTTTCAGGTAGTTTTTTATCAAAAATTCAGAAAGCATTTCCATAATACTTTCAACAGCTTCAAACATCAAAAACTTTTTAAGTGCTGCGATACATTTTACATAGAGTGTATCTGTTTACGTTTTTCTCGGACGGTGAAAATGGAAAAGTTATTATGCAAAATGGAAAAAGTTTCACGAGAAAATATCTGTTTCATCCGATGCATTTTGTTTCACTCCGGCGTCTTTTCGAATATCGTTAATTTCCGTTTTCAAGTTTTCGTTTCAGACATTTTATATTTAATTTTATGCAAGTTTTAGCCTTTTTTGAATAAAAGTTTAGTAGGGAGACTAAATCACGGTCCTACTATAGTTAAGCCTCTAGCAGAGCGATTTATTTCAATGGAAATATTCACTTTGCTGTTCAAAGTTTTTCCCTCATTCCCAGCTGCCAGACGGAAGATTTAACGGCAGGTGAAATGCAAATAAATTTACATAATGGCGCACTTTAGTGTAATTCATTGTCCACGGACTAATAAAATTTAATTTAGGGCCTTCGTTGAGAGCGGTTTTAACAGAAGATGCCGACCAATTGTTTTATCTACTGCATTTTTTTAACTTCACAAATAATAATAGCTTTTCTATTTTATTTCAACACGTATGCATCTACTTCTAACAAAAAATTTGAAAAATGTACATACCTGGTCCCCCATATCGTATCCGTTAGATTGAAAATTCGACTGTGGTATACTCAGAGAGAGATCAACGCTTTCTGTTCTCTGAAAAGACACAAAAATGCAAATTATTACCACTGCAAGCACTAATTTCTAAATGCACATTCACACATTTTCGAACACTAAAGAACATTGAATAAAACCGTGTTTTTAAAAACCAACCTCGCACATTTCACAGTTAGGCGAAGGCGCAAGGTAACTCGAGTTTCTCCACGAAAAATATCTTTCTAACACGACGCGTAATTTTCCGTTAAATATAAAACTTCCTTTAACACAAAACCACCGAACAAGTAATCACGAAAAAAATTGTTCACAATTTAAAATCCAATTAAATTAATTGCTATGGTCTATTTAAATCAGACTGTTTAAATTCGAATTCACGTAAGAACTGCCGAGTAAGTTCGATTACATCGCGCTCGACGACCAACGCAAGTCTGTGCATCGTGAATCGTGAATATATTCTCCTCATCGCCAGGCGCCCGACGTTGCCATATCGCGCAGCTTAAATTCCCAGCAATACTTTATGAAATTTAAAATCATTTGTACAATACTATTATAATTTTCTGGGTAATATATAATTTTGGCAGATATTGATTTCTAAAAAAAGCTGTCAATGAAACTGGAATATAATGGGATTCATTTTATTATAAGTATATTTTAACAAAATTGAAATTAGTTATTTACATATTTTTGAGAATAATGAAAATGGTGTCCTGCAATAATTTTATCGGGAATTTTAAAGATATAGAGTTGTTTTGACAACGTCTACCTAGAAAATATTGATGCACTTGCACGGCGAGAAGACGTGGCAACACGGCGTTCGTTCTTGGGGCAATCGTAACGTTGCCATATTTTTCCCTAGATATTCTTTACTCCGTATAATAGTCATGTTGTAAGATTAAATCGTTGGGTTTGTTTTGTAAAACGGCAACAGTGTTGTATTCTGAAATGAGAAATTTTGATGGAGGTCCGTTAATTGAAGTAGATTTAAAGAGGAGCGGATAATGGGATACTACTTTGTTGGGATGTATTAAGGAAATTTGACTGGGTTCAGTTTTATTTTAAAATATTTGTACGGAGTTTACGCTCAGATAATACGACTATTTTAATGTTTTAATAGGACGGAAACAAAGAGGAATATTTTTTGGGATAATTGTTTATTTTTGAAGTGAAACCAGGCCAACAAACTGAGTTTAGTGAGGTCACGTAATCTTATGAAGTCTTTTGGCTGTGTAATATCTCACAACACTATATCTTAATAGGAAAACATCCTAAACAAACAGAATATAATGTTATGGCTTCCTTTGAAAAATAAACGGGCAGGGTCGTAATTTTAGAATGTATAATTACATTTAAAAATATACAGCCTATCAAAACTCTTGGGAATATATCATTTTATATGTTAATTATATGGAAATAAAATTTAAATCTGTTATTAGGTGTGTTTGGGCAAATATTTTGCTATATATGTTTTATAAAATATCAGGTGCTTGCATGTATTATGATCATTTTTTTAATTTAAAATACACGTGTTGAGGATGTACGTACTAAACAAAATACTTTGTTATAATATATATATATATATATATATATATATATATATATATATATATATATATATATATATATATATATATATATATTGACAAACTTGATGTTCAATGATTTTCATTAACACTTTTTTTGTTGTTGTAAGTTGTTTTTTATTATTTTATATAATATTATATAATTAAAATTTCATTATTGTATGAATTTTTTAAAAATACAATGAGCTGTGAAAACCAAAATGAACAAAAAAAACATATTCTAGCAGCTTCCAAATGGGTAAAAAATTTTGTGGGAAAAATGATTTCGTTTAACATAGAGAATACATAAATTGGACGATGGCCGAAATAAGTTTAAAATACTTGAAGGACGTTATATAGAGAACTAAAGTAATTTTTTGTTGCTATTTATACACTTTTTGTTTCGAAAAATGTTTGTTTGATATCCGCGAAGTTATTGCACGACCTGGTATATTACAAAACGAGTATTAATTATATTTTGAAGTTATCAGTACACAACACATCCATTATCTAGTCGAAAATAAATTAACTTGGAATTGTATTTGCTCTGGTGCTTTCTATGTTAATTAATTTCAACAGAAATTACCACAGATATACTTTATCGCCATCGATAACGTAGTTAAATGTAAAATTTTGTGGATTTATTAACAAGAGAAAATAAATTTGTCTGTGGCTAATTATATATTTAACTGTTTTGTTATTATGTCTTGATTTTTATAGATTTTTTCTTCGAACTTAGGGTGTACAGAACAAATAGTAAAACTGAATAGAATTTACGATGACACTCGCTAGGAATTCCAAAGCCTACTGGGCAAAGAAGAAGACAAGTAACTATGCGTAAAATAATCCTTGACTTGATTGTTTTGAATTTGTCTTCAACTAGCGTATTCTCAATTCTTTTGGCAATACGTCAGTCTCGCACGTCGGATCAGGCTCAGATAGCATCAGGATTTACTTAATTTATTAAATGGTAAGATTGAGATCATTATTTCTTGTCAGATTTTTTGCATATTAAACATGATAATAACGAAACGGGTAATTCAATGAGTGGCGCCTATATAAAGGGTGTCCCAAGAAATTGCATGAACTTTATCCTGATACGAAAGTATTGCATCATAATAAATTAATTTTTGTTTCATCGGGTTCTCTCCATGTGTTTATGAACCACTGTGTTAAGTTTCGACTCCGTGCTAACCCCTTTTGCGAGGTTTTTGAGGATGTCAAATATGAAATTGTTCGTTTGATCAATGTTACGAAGTCAAATGTTTCTGATGGCGGTCGGCGTCCAGGAAGAGGAAGAAAGTACACCGCCAACACTTCTTCTTCGCGAAAATCGAGAATCTCCTCGACCTGTATGTCCACACCCTCTCTACTCTTTACGGATAGGTTAGAGTCACTTATTTTGCTCATCATAACTATAGTATTAACTATAGTAAAAGACAGTAATTAGACAGAGAGAGCATTTCAACTGCCGGGTACAAATACGTTATTAAGGAGATATTTCCAGAATTATCTCTGGATCCATTAAAAGACTGAAACCATTAATAGATAATAACAATATCTAGCGTATCGATTTGGCTTGAGGAATAAATATTCAAATATAGACAAAATTTATAGAATTACGCTTATAACAAGTCAATTGAAAAGTCCCCGGATATTTGTCGACATAATTCCCTTTAAGGGTGATACACTGATTATCGCGACCCTCCAACTTTTCGATACCATTTTTGTAGTACGATTTGCCCTTTGCTTGAAAATAGGCCTCAGTTTCGTCGATCACCTCTCCATTCGACGAAAATTTCTTCCCTCTGAGAACAGGAAATAATCGTTGGGGGTAGATCTGGAGAATACGGTGGACGAGGAAGCAATTCCAAGCCCACTTCATGGATTTTTAACACGGTGCATTGTCTTGGTGCAGCAGCACTTTCTTTTTCTACAAATGCGGCCGTTTTTCGGCGATCTCGTCCTTCAAACGGTCCAATAACGTTATGTAATAGTCGCTGTTGATGGTCCTTCCTTTTTCAAGGTAGTTAATGAAAACTATTCCATGCGCCTCCCCAAATACAGACGCCATAACCTTGCCAGCTGACTGTTGCGTTTTTCCTTGCTTTGGAGCGGGTTCATCGTGTGCTGTCCACTCGCATGACTGTCGATTGGACTATGGAGTGAAACGATGGAGCCATGTTTCATCCATTGTCACATATCGATGCAAAAACTCGAGTTTATTCATCAACTCGTCGTTCTTTTTGGTCAAAAGCGAGCTCGCGGGCATCCACTTTGCACAGACCTTTCTCATACCCAAATATTCGTGAATGATATGATGCACACGTTCAGTTGATATCTTTATAATGTCTGCTATTTCATTCAGTTTCAATTTACGGTCATTTAAAATCATTTTATGGATTTTTTAAATGTTTTCGTCGGTAACAACCTCTTTGGGCGTCCACCGTTTTCGGTGCTCATTTCACCACGTCTAAACTTAGCATACCAATCCTTGAGGGTTGATTTTCCTGGGACAGTGTTCGGAAACTCGGCTTCAAGCCAAGTTTTTACTTGAACTGTATTTTTTTCCCTTCAAAAAGCAATATTTTATCAACACTCGAAATTCTTTTATCCATTTTTTTCACAATAACTAAAGTTGCTTTACTCAAAATGCTATAATTCATAAACTAATGAGCCGACAGCTGTCAAATTTATACACGTATCTTTTGAGGGTTGGAGCTAACTAAAAAACAATGGGATTTTTCAATTGACCTGTTAATTGCAAGGTTATAAGAGGAAAGAGTCTGTATTGTTTCTCTTGATTTGACGCGGGCTCTTAATAAGGTGTGGCTTGAGGGACTTAATTGTAAATTAAGTAAGATATTGCCTAGAGCGTGTACAAAATTAATCTAATATTTCGGATGGAACCTTTAGTGTTAAATATGACTTTGCCTTCTTGGAACTGAAAGAAATAAAAGTGAGAGTGCTGCAGACTACTGTCTTGGGACTGAGCTTTTACATGATGTATACCAGCGAGTTTTTGGCAACAATTACAGTTCGTACTTTTCGAGTATCGTCTGTCATAAAGTAAAGACCGCGAGGAAGTCACAGTGAAATTGAATCAAGAAAGGAGAATTGGCTCGAATCAAGCTAAATCGGTCTATGTGAAAATACATGTTAGAATTAGAATTAGAGAAGGAAAGCTCATATAAACGGGAAGAAAGCAACGATTAAATCGACATATGACATCCATATATAGGGTTATACCAAGAAGATCTATCTGGAAGGATTAAGGAGTGCTGTTAATATCCAAAGGCTGTAGTGTTTCAGAAACAGTGATTCCCCTAGAGACTTGAAAAGGAACACGATTAACCAGGAAGTTGAAATATGTACCGTATCGCGATTAAAGCTCTTTTTTACCATGACGATGTACCAGATATCGGATTTTTCGAAAGAAAATTACATAATTTTGAAGAAAATGCAAAAATGTATTTATTCAAAATACTGGCCATTTGATTCTATACATCTTTCCCATCTTTCTTATATAATATATTTTGTGACGTGATTTTTATATAAAGACAATCAAGGTCTATAGGTCACAATTCCATTTTGCTATGTATTTATTAAAACGAAATGGAACATCCACCAGTACGCCACTGTCCTTTATTTGAAGAAAATCTAACCACGTCATATTATTAAATTAATTTCCCATAGTAATTATTTTCTGAAAGAATTAATGCAATTTAACATGTTGTATTTCATTAAATATAATTCCGACTAATTATTCCTTTAAATGATTAATTAAGAGCTGATTCAAACTCAGTCCATTTCTCATAAAATACTTCTAAACTTTTCTGAATATTAATCAAAAATTAAGGTATTTGGAACTCGGTAATTATAAATGTTGTTAATGTTAATGAAATACATGAATAATAATGAATAACAGGTTTCTAATTTGACACGTCTGCTTCTCGAAAGAGAGAAAAAAAACTTTCATTGTATTTTTAAGTTCGGAAATAAAGTTAAATAAACAGCATAACGGTGTTTTATTAATGGTCGAATATTTTTGTTAATATGCTGGTTCTGTGTGTTTAACAGTGAAAAACGAATTATCCAACGAAGAGAAAGTACAAAAGCACCAACGTATTTATTATTGTTGTTAATGGCAAATACGTTTTCTAATTATTGATTTTGATTTGTGTTTTGTCAGTGTTAAATAAAATTGAAAAATGTTATTTTATTTTGTATTATTGTTTCATTTCATACGTTATCGATTGGACGTGGGAAGCATGTGTCTTCATTAAACTTACAACCTGCGCTGTGTACAGTTTTTCTCCCCCAATTGGCCCCAGTAAACTTTATGATATAGCCTAGGCGCTGCATTTTAGGTCTTCTCTTGACTTATTTTGTGACGTGATATCCATACAAATACTGTTAAGGTCTATCTGTCACAATTTCTTTATGCTGTATGTTCTATTCATTATGATTTTAGCTGTTACATCATTGTTAGTTTGTTAAAACTTTCTCATGTTCAGCCATTTTATGAAAAATCATACTATATAATTATATTTGTGTTTTTTAAATAATTTCCTCTTGAAGTTTTATAAAATTAATATTGTTCTGTTGTATTAAATATACAAACACAATCGGTTTAGGATAAATTTTTTTTATTACTCTTCGTGATTCCACAATCTGCCCTATTGGCAATAAGTATTTCTTATGTCTATATTATATATACATGTATATATAATATAGTTTAGGATAAATACATCAGACTGTATTTTTCAAATTAAAATAAAATTAAGCTATTTAACTTAAAGTTTTAACACTTATACACTATTAACTTTTATCTGGTTTGAGTCGCTTTAACGTTCAGATTTCCTAGGTGCTGACCAATAGCTGTATTTTTTCTACGTCTCTGTGATTTAGTAAGCTTATTTCATGTTTTTAGGCGAAATCTTGGATAACTTCACAAAAACATTAGATTTTAAGCTCATTGATTGCGTAGCGATAAGTATTGATAATTAATCAAAGACACTTGTTTTGATATCGTTAGATTGAAAGATAAATCAAATATGCTTTATAACAGACTGATAAACTAATCTCTTTGACCTTTGATGAAGTTGGAAAGCTGAGCTGCTCTGCTTTTGGTCTAACGTGATGTTTCTTGAATTTAACTTGCTATTGATATGGATGACGAGGTATATCGCTGATTATGAATGAGGAACGGTTACCCACCAAGTTATATAATTAGGTTCTTATCATTTTGCCGCAACGTAAAATTGACATGGATTGCATAATTCCTTACAGTCTTCAGTCTGTGTGACATTTTGGATATAACTGTATATATAACGTAACCATCAAACTCAAAGAAAATATTGGACTGGATTGGCAAAGGCACTTTCTTAAGATAATTCCGAATCCTGAAGTATCAAGAGCAACGTATTGGTTGAGTAATAGACACTTTTCTCCAACATCTTATGGAATGATGATGATATACAAGCTAATATTGTAAGATCCTCGTGTCTTATGAGGAGAGTTGGGTATTATTGGGTATCAACGGCACCAAATTAAGTTTAATTTTGCGTAAATATTTTACTGTTAATAGTTGTTCTACCACATGGAATTAGACAATGTCAATCTCACAGACGTTTATTCTGAGGCAATATCATCAAATTGTTTATTTGTATAACTCGGTATCAGAAAGAAATATCAACAGCAGTATCTTTTGTATCACGTACTATATTTTTTAGTATTCCCAATGAGTCCATACTTGTATTTTTCAATAAATGGTACAATACAATTAATAAAATATTGATGAATTTGTAAGGAAACAGACTGAAGAATTTAGCTCTAAAGACCTTAGAGGGTAAATTAGAGCCAAAGAATCATTCAAAATGTCACGAACTTTCTGGATAAGTCATTAAAAGTTATGTTAATTGGTTAACAAGATCATATTATTTTACACTATAGTAAATTATTTATCAAGGTCTCTGATATAGCAGGGTAATAGTTAACAAGTTTGAAAAGAATCTCTGGAGTTACTAAATATAGCCTGGAAGGTGTTGTTTCTTGTATTTAAATTTTATCATATATTTTATACTTTTGTGTGTGTGTACCTGTAGCGTTAATTTGTGTAAATGTTGGATTGCGAGTAATTATCTATTTTATATTTATTTATTAATTTCTATAATGTATCAACCTCATTTAATCTTGACCTTCGCTGGACTTTGGCTTAATATGAGCTCCGAACTAAGAAAAACTACATGTTTATAGAATTTTGTGAAACGTATAAACGGGTGAGTGTGATGAACATCAACAAGTTCATTTCAGCTCGTAACGTATCTATAAACAAGTACAAGTATCCAATCCCAAAGCAATATTCTAACCCGCGATGTTTGGGTATTGGATAATTTGTAATATAGTAACATTATTTATTTAATGAATAAAATACCTAATATTTAAACAAAATTTAGAAATCGAATTGCACATATATATAAATAATGCAATATCATTTCGCTACACTGCAGTCACAATTAATCAATTTCTCCATGGAATTAGAAATAGGAAAACATTTAACTTCCTCAAAGTTTTTATTACTTTCCGACAATAACAAAAGCTGCTCCATGAAAATGAAACCTCGCATAATTTAAACCGATAAAAAACGCAGCAGTCGGTGAGCAATAACTCCTCGTAGAAAACAACAATATCAATTTTTCGAGGTCCGAAAAAGTCCGAAGTGGAGCTACAAAGGCCGTGGCTGCTGCTGCTGCTGTGGCGGCAATTTTTATTTTATTTTTTATGATGATTTTTTGTTGTTGTTGACGTCGTCGTAGAGTGAGCGAGGGAGAGAGAGAAATAGAGGAACAGAGAGAGAAAAAGTCGAAGCAATAAATCCAGAAACAATGGCCGGTCGCGATCTGCAACGCAACAAAAACAAAAGAACGATGGTTATGTTTTATTTAGATTTTTAATTTTTGGACGAACAAGAGAGCAGGAGCTATGAATACGAAAATCGTGAACGTCGAGCCGATATTTAACCAAGTTATTAATTGTCTCTTGTCGCCCCCGAAATGATATACGATTTTTATTTGAATGAGAGCGGGAGGGGGTCGGGCTAAGGGGTTGGGGTTGGATGAATTCCGAATGAAACCGTAAATTCGCTGTATAAAATTGTTATAGTCGTTTTCTTGTCCCCCACGGGCCAGAGAGGGGAGGGCGAGATAAAAAATTACATTAGGGATTACTGTCATATATCATATATATATTGCACTAGAAAAACCCCGTTTGATTCGTTCCAAGATAAGCTGTATAATCAAAATGGGAGACCATTTAAATATATTTGGTGGTCTTATATTAAAAACCAGGAAATACGTCTCGTTTTAAATGGAACTTTGCAGTACCCATCCATGTCATATCTTGCAAAAATAAGCTTTTTTTAATTGGCATATTCCCTTATCTGAGAGAAATAATATACGAGAATTAATTTTTTTTAACGTAGAGAAAACCACTATAATGTTAGGATTAATACGTTGGAGCCTTATAGCTTAGACTTAGTAACGGTTATAATTTTTAAAACTAAAAATCAGTTTAGCTTAGTTATTCTCAGATATGTTGAGTACATGATACTTAAATTCCAATATTACATAGAACTCAGTATTCTAACAATAAAGCAAATAATACTTTTAATTAATAGGTTAATTGAAAAGTCCCCGGCCTGACACATTGACGGCGCTACTAGAATTAAATCCATATGTTTTCAGTTAGCCCTAACCTTCAAAAGATGCGTGTATAAATTTGATAGCTGTCGAATCATTAGTTTGTGAATTGTAGCATTTTGAGTGCAGCAAACTTTGTTATTGTGAAAAAAATGGATAAAAAGAAATTTCGCATGTTGATAAAATATTGCTTTTTAAGGGAAAAAATACAGTTGAAGCAAAAACTGCTTGATGTCGAGTTTCCGGACACTGCCCCAGGAAAATCAATCGTAAAGGATTGGTATGCTAAGTTTAGATGTGGAGAAATGAGCACCGAAGACGGTGAACGCAGTGGACGCCCAAAAGAGGCGGTTACCGACGAAAACATTTAAAAAATCCACAAAATGATTTTGAATGACCGTAAATTGAAACTAAATAAAGAGATACTGAAACTAAAGATATCAACTGAACGTGTACATCATAACATTTACGAATATTTGGGATGAGAAAGTTCTGTGCAAAGTGGGTGCCGCGCGAGCTCAATTTTGACCAAAAACAACGACGAGTTGTTGATTCGGAGCAGTGTTTGTAGATGATCAAGCGTAATAAATCCGAGATTTTGCGTCTGTATGTGACAACGGATGAAACATGACTCCATCATTTCACTCCGAAGTCCAATCGACAGTCATCCGAGTGGACTGCACACGATGAACCCGCTCCAAAGCGTGGGAAAACGCAACATTCGGCTGCAAAGCTATGGCGTCTGTATTTGGGGAGGCGCATGGAATAATTTCCATTGACTACCTTGAAAAAGGAAGGACCATCAACAGCGACTATTACATAGCGTTGTTGGACCGTTTGAAGAATCGAAAAATCGCCGACAAATTAATTTATTAGTACTGTTCTGTTGTTCTTGCATTAATATACAAGCAAGGCGTTACGAGATTAATACGTCAGTATGTATTTCCCAAATTAGAACAAAACTAATCTACTTGAGCTAAAGTTAAAAATACACTTATACACTAAACTAGTTCGTATGGTTTCGTTCGGTTCAATCTCCTGATTTCTTGCGTGTTGTTCAGTAGCTGTATTGCTTCCACGTTGCTGTGTTTCATGTTTTAGGGCGAAATCTTGGATCACTTCGTGTATCCATTTGATTCCGAGATCATGGTGCAGCTATTCGTTGATTACGTAGCGATAGGCATTGGTAATTAATCGTAGAACATTGTTTTGGGTGCCTTGGATTACTAGTTGGTTGGATGTTTTAGTGCAACCCCATATTTGCACTCCATTGGTCCATATAGGCTTTATGATTTGTCTAATAAACCTAATCTCTTTGGTTTTAGATCAGGTTGAGGGTGTCTTACGACTAACCAGTATAGTTGCTTGACTTTGAGTCTAATTTGCTCTGCTTTTTGTCTTACATGATGTTTCCAGTTTCACATACCATCGAGATATATTCCGAGGTATTTAGCGGATTCTGCTTGAGGAATCGGGCATCCGTCAAATAATATAATTAAGGCTTTGTCAATTCGTCGCAACGCAAAATAAACACGGAAAGATTTGGAACCAATTTAATGCTTTATCTTAAGACAATGATATGGACTTCAATGCAAGTTTTATAACTCAACAACTTTTAAATATTGTAAAATATATTGAGGTTGTAATTGTACCAGCGTGTACTAAAGTACAAAAATTAATCATCGGAGAATGGAAAAATCATGTTAATATATAATATAATATTTTTGATTTTTTTTACTATGTTAAATAATTAGGTAGAAACCCGGTAGAAATGATAAAAAAAAACTGATGAAAGTAGACAATTCATGAATTCCAGGTGTCGAAATCGCCATTTTAAAAAAGATGCATGTATCGGTACATAAGTATGTACAGATAGATAAGTTATAACTTTATCGATTAAAAATATGTAAAACTATATTATCATGCAACATGAGGTCATATTGTATCGATCCAACAAAGAAAGAATGAGGAAATTATATCAATTCGTAATAAACGTTTTTATTACATCGCTTGAGACCCATTACAAACATCGAATTACAATAAATATATGTTGGATTGGACCTGACAAAACGTCAAACTGTATCAATAAAGCATAAATCAAATCGATCGGCCGTAACAAAATCTGTATAGAAAAATGTTCGTCCCTTCCAATAAGAATAGCAAATGATTTATAAACATCCAGTTCAATAAAGAATGTTTCCATGTAAATGCCATTTCAAAACATAACAACGTCATTTCAAACACAAACAACGTGAGACCCATATGGCCCAAGCGGCAGGGACGCATTCTAAATATTTGTACATTTATTACTGTTTTGATAGAAATTAAACGAAAATAGTGGTGTGGAAGCTTAATGTTTCCGTTTTTGTTTCCCATTGTTTTCACGAAGTATATTACAATAATATTAAAACATGAGCTGAAATATTTGTTCAGTTTTTCTTTTAACTAATGCACGCCGGGTGAGTTAAAGTTGTTTGTGGATAGACGGCGTAAAGTGGATGGTAAAATCCATATTTATAAGGCACTACATTAAAATTGCCAACGTTCAAAAATACATTTTGTTTTTGTTAGTTATAAACAATAATTAAAAATCATAATTACTTAAAGTTTTATAGCAATTGAAGGAATGTTCCAAGAATGAAAAATAATTTTTTTAGAAAGTAGAGTAAAAACGGAAAAGGATCAACGCTGCTAAACAATCTGGGTAAGACCAGATGACCTCAAATATTACATCTAAGGTATTCTCATTCCGTCATGTAGTTGGTATTCTTTCTTACAACAAATTCTTCAAATATATGATAATATATATATCAAAATGTATTTAGATATACAAAATGTATAAGCTTATATTGAGGAAGAATATTTTGGCCTAAAATTTTTCTATAATATGCCCCACAAATAAATAAATTCCAATAAAACGAAATCAAAGGAACCCAAACAGTTATATTAATTTAGATTGGTTCTGTTGGTAATTTAATTTTTTGTATATGTCACAAAATTATATTATTATTAATTTAATTATTAATAATAATATAATAATTTTTATTATTAATTTTTTGAAGTCGGTTGAATTTTTTGGTAAAAATATTTTATTTTTCTCTTTTTAGTGTTAGATATTTACTCAATAAATTACATAGTTATTTTATTTAATATTACAATGTATAGGTCAAGTAAAGGTGCAGCCCGTATGAGGAAAAATCGGAATAAAGAAACAATAATTGAAAATAAGGAACGCTTCCTAGGTGATTTGACAAATATTCTGACTGAACTAGAACAGCAGAAAATTTTTTTCCGTGCCGGGAATCGAACCCACGACCTTCGTTTGGAAGCTAAACGCTTTAAACATTACACAATAGAAGCAGTAGTAAAATGTAATATAAACAATATTTCTATGAGGTCTTATATCCTACAGTTAGTGCTTAAAAAGCAAACTGAATGGCTTTAGCACTGAACGACTTCCGATTTTCCGCCGTATCAGCTCATTGATAACATTATACTCAAATATCTGATTATTTTAGATAAAAAATATGTGAAAACTTTGTACGTGCCTTTGATATTTGAGCGTTTTCTTCGATTTTTTGTGGACACAACAAATTAGTGTGTCTGCCTTATCTGGAGGTAATATACAGCTGTGATAGAAAAACCCGACATATGCGAAAATTGTCTCCCAACATAGATTAACAAAATTCGAGAGTAACAAGAATCCTCTGTCCTTTTTGTTCAAAAGATATTTAGAATTTTGAAATCAACTTTTGCCTTGAACTTGACATCAACTTGAAAAAATAACATTGAATAGGAAAGGGGAGTTTTACGTAATAAATGAACCCTATATGAAAAGTACGCAGTATTTCACGTAGTATCACAAAAACAAAAATAAAAATACGACTAAACTTATGGAAATTTTGTAATGTAGATATAACGGTGTAATTGTTAAACCAATTTATGAGACATATTATTTTTATAACATTAATTTAACAGGTTTCATTCTCCAACAATGTCAATGGCCTCAACATCTCTTGATGTATCCAATTTCTCAATTATGTCACGAGCATTTTCCGTATAACAAGATATTTAACATAAATAAATATGAACTTTAAACTAACAATCAATCATATTTATCTCAATTTCTTTATTTATATGAGATTTCCAATAATACAAAATAAATAAAACTCGTTTAACTAACTATTATATATGTTAATATATATCAAATAATTCTTTTAATTATTGATTCATTAAAACAGCCACTTTAAAATTAAATTTTTAAAAAATAATCGTTTGCTATTCCTTGTCATATTTTAAGATATTTGTTTGTATTTAATACTAATTAGCACGTTCTTTCAAAAATATATATCTATATATAAATAAAGTCAGTGTCAATATAATTTATATTTTTCAATTAGATATTTATTAGTTATAAAAATATTTTGTCATTTCTCCTATTTTCACTGACATTCATCTACTTTATAATGGAAAACGATAATATTTATATATAACATTAAAATTTTCAAAGAACTATCTGAGTTGTTTTTTTATAAATCTTGAGTTATTATCAACGACTCTGAAATATGTTGGCTTTTACTACTTTTCGCCTAGAATTATTTGGATAGCCCATTCAACATCAACTTCCGGTATATATTTTAATCTCTGGCTCATCAGTGATATATCGCGAGGTATCATAATTATAAAGGTTTTTTGATTTTTTAGCTTTTAACGAAAAATATAGATTGCTTTATTCGAAGTTCACGGTCCATAGATGTTAACTTCAAGTATTCTTGAGAGGACAGGTGTAATCCACTTGACTAATAAGTTGGTATTTATTTTAATCCATGTGTTATTGAGTATATCATAGTATCTAGTGACTTTCGAACTCTATCATTAATCTTTTATTATAAAAAGTGATTGATGTACTATAAAAAGAATCATTGTTAACTTAGAGGAATCAGATCAGATGATCAGTAAACATTACCCTATATTATAGTAAAGTACTTTAAAAAAATATTAACATTCACGCATTTTGATACACTTGACACAATGAATTCGTGGGCGAAAATAAGTGTATACATATTATTGTTTCCCACGATTCTTTTTGGTACATTAAATGATCTATTACTTAATGCAATGGAATGAGAACTGCTCTCGTTTTTAAGATATGACATTTTAATAGTCAGGAATTTACATATTCAAGAATTTTAAGTTCAACCCGAACAATACTATCCCATTTTGTCATCAGCACTGGGATATTTCTTTTTATAAAAGGGTATTGTCTTTTATCTCGACGTGATATTTATACAAAACACTGATTGATATGTTGTTAAATTAAAACTATTTAGATTCATTGATATATCTGACCTGCGTTGTTTTTAAAACTATATTATAGTAGATTTAGTTCAACTGATATTTAGATATAGAAGTTTGTTATTTGTTAAATATGGTTTATATGGACTAATTTACCCATCATTAAGAATGTTGAGTTATCTGCATTATCCGATTGCGAAATCCAATTTTGTTGCATATTGTTGTTTTTAATAAATCTTTATAAAATAGTACTACAAAGAGATTGAATTATTATAGATGCGATTACCAAATTTTAATGACTGCGTAAAAGCTCATTTGTTCGTATATCCTTTTGGAACCAAAATTGGAATTATCTAGCAGTATTAGTAAAAAAATTGTTTGTTTCTGTATTGTGCTTCATTTACCCTAACTCAGTTACAGCTACCATTTCGGATAACGATTTGCTGAAGGTGTTAAAATTCTCACCCCTGTACAAAATCAACAATTTTTCTTACCTGTTATTTTAAATGAAAATGAATTTTCCCAGAAAAATTATTTTATATGGCTCGGTAAAATGAAGTCAAACAGTTATTATTTACACGGTGTGACCATTATTTTTTGATGTAATATAAAAATGTGAAAGACGAGGCTTGGGCAGTCGATGGTGACACGTCTGAACTGAACGCTGGTCAGTGACTGGATGAATCAAAGTACCCTTCAATAATCTCTCAGATAAACGTCTCGGGGTTGCCAGATATTCGTTATCGTGTACAAGTTGGCGCTGTTGGAATCCAGCCCGTGTTCAATATCTGGGATTAAATTTCTGGGTATTTTGTAGCCCGTTATTCCACGATCTACAATTCGACATGCCTCAAGATCGCTACAAGTTGATTTTACGACCAATATTAATTTTGGAAATATGAATATATCTATTAAATTTACAATATGCCAGGTTGGTTTGCGATCACTACGATCAAGGTGACAAAACGGTCCTCCTACTGTTGTGGTAGTCACGGATTCAAATCCTGCTGGGTCATGGTTGCAAATATATGTTAGTCATTGTTTATAATTGTGATTGTCCATAAGACAAGAGTGCAAAATCCAATAAAGAAAATCATCCCAGTCAAACTAGTAACCAGGCTGGGTAAGACCGGATGTTTTCTGTGACCATCTCTAAGTTGGTCAGTCGTCAGTCACGTTAAGTAGTAGGTCCAGTCCAAAGTCCAGCTTTAGTTTATGAAAAGGAGAATCTTAAATATCAAAAAGATTACGAAGATTTTAAGAAGAAACGAGCTTCTATATGCTACAAAATTCTGTATAAGGCTCAAAAAATGTGGTAGTTGCTTGGATGATAATACGAATTATCACTGGACAACAAATTATTGTTATATAAACATATTTGTACAACTATGGAGTGCACAAAGAAGTTCAATATTAATATGATCCAAATTTAGTAAAACAATGTTTCTCCGAGCATTGTTAACATCCACAAAGACTTGAGGTACCAACGACCACCGAAGAAATTAAACGGCTTCCGAAAAACACCAAGTGACACCAGTAGACTTACCTGGAGTTTATAGAGACAAAATCCTTTCAACTATTGTTTGTGTATAAACTTTCTGAGTTTTAGAGTTATAGTGTAAACCAATGCTTCAAAATTAATAAACTTTAATTATTACATTGTCATCGCTACGTTACTTTGACCGTTCAGAAGATTATCGTATTTCATTAACGTGGATCAACAAGGTCGAGACTTAAAGTCTATAGAAAAGAATAGTACAGTGAACTAGAGTGTCCAAGTACATTTGTGGTAACATCGTAACACATTGGCATTTCGTAGTTCAACTCAATTGTCGAACTGTTTGCCAAAACTTGCACCCATAGAAAGTTTGATTGAGATTGTTTGAAGGTATGGCTATAAAGTAACTGAAATGGAAATTGATGCCAGTATCATCTGGAATATTTATATACTTTTATACGTCAATAAAATTACATAAAAATCTATATTAAACCTATGCATAGAATTTATCTTTAAACAACAACTTCACTTCTTCAGTTCTTCTTGTGAATTGCATATACATATGGCCCACCAGTTACATATAAACCGTCCAGTAAAACAGCCAATGCACGTCATAGATAATATCGAAAATATTGTTAATTGTAGTATGTAAAAATGTAAAAAGAGTTTTAAATTCGGAGTGGATTGATTCTTCCTTTTCATTTTAGTGTAGTTAAAAAAAGATAAAATGCTGCCTGATGCGTCAGAACTTGTAATCGAATAAGTCTATAAAATTCGTACCGGTGGGCCATGTTGCCACATGTCTGCAAAATTCTTCGAAATATTAGTGATAGGAGCTATAGACCGGCAATCGTTGTAAACCAAGACAATAATTGCAATATCCAACCTATTTTCCACACTTATAGCAATTATAGTATTATGTAAAACACTTGTCATCGGAATCGTCAAAATAGAGTCGAAGTTCGAAGTCTAAAATAATGGATCACAACATTTATTTGTGAAATATACTTTAAAATCATAAAACCCTATTTTTTTATGGAATAAGAAATTTTGAGAACTGAGAAATGAACAATCTTATAGTTATAAAAGAACTCTTTATAAAATGTTCTATAACGAAATTTTGAAAATGAAAAATCTTGTGATATTGTATTAAAAAAATGGATTTGTTGCAATAATTTTTTTTACACAATTACGATTTAAATTACAATTAAAACATTTTTATTATGATATTTGAATGCAAGTGAGGTCATTTAATTAAAAATGTACTTATTTTTTATTTGATATCAATACTAGCAACAAATATTAATTTAAATTATAATCAAAATATACTTAGTTTTTTATAATTCTTCTTCTTTATTACCTTAATATTATTACAGTGTCAGAATGTCAGTATAATGACGCTTGGTGTTAAAATATATTAATTTTTTCACTGCCGTTAGAAATAGAGTTGGTGTATTACAAGCAAAGCAACGAGATAAAATCTCACTGAAACAAGATCTGCATTAATTATATAGTTAATGTGTACTTTAAAATTTTTCTAGATCAATCTTCATCATCTAGGATGAATAGCGGTTCTATATTTTCTTTTGTTATTAAACTGTGATTCGTCCAGCTAAGTATAATTAATTTTTTAATAGTGAATGTATCGGGTCCCATAATCAAGATTCTTTAGAGTAGTTCCGTGTATAATCGTCATTTTGTAAACAAGTTTTTATAACTAGTCCCATGAACATAAAAAAGTGTTTAGATTATTTAACAATTTAACCATGGATCTATTATTAAAGTTCAATCTAAATTTAGATTTTAAATGGACGCAAATCAAAACCGTTTAATAAATGTCAATAACATTTTTCGAATGTTGTATTAGCACGAAAAAACATTGAATAGGTTCTTCCTGCAGGAAAAAACGTAAAGCATCCTATAAAAATAACATTCGACCAAAGAAAACGACGAAGAGAAAACACGACTTGAATGTCCATATCAGCGAAATGGTTAAATAGATTGGCGAGAACTAAAAAAAAGCAAAAAATATACTTTCCCTAAATGGGAATGAGACGATGAAGCAATAAAATAACAACTCAGTCATATAAAGAAATTATACAGTACGATAAATTTATCATAGCTGTACATTAAAGATACCAGGTCCATTGGTGAAGTTATAGAGACTATTTTGAGCTCATTTTTAATTATATGATTTAGGTTATGATAATAAAAAAGCTGCAACAATTTTATTAAGCTTAAAAAGTATATTAGATATAGAGGCTCAAAAGCAAGAAGAGGTTAAGATGAATGAGTAATAGATAATTTGTGGTTCAAGAAAATCAAGATAGGCGGTAGAAATTATAAATGAAACGAGGGGTATTCAAAAAATACATAAAGAAAATAGGGAAAAATGAAGAAGCAAATAAGTTAAGGATTTTGAGTAAACTAATCGAAAAATTAGTAAAGAAAAAAATGGTCTCATTCTTAGAAAAACTTTCCAAAAATTACAAAAAATAAATCTCCAAATGAAACAACCTTCTACTGGGGCAATCAATGAAAGATACGACTTAATAATGGTAATTAAAAAAAAGAAAATAAATAAAAAATAATAATTTAACAACAGTTATTAAAAATATGCATCTAGATTGTATTGTGATTAAAGTATTGTGATTAAAGTATTGTATACAAATATGTAACACTACAAAAATAATGCAATAATGCAACAATAACTTTTTAAATAAAAAAATCCGTTACCTCAACTCGAACTGATCTTCAACAAAGAAGTGTTGCCAATAATATGTAAGATAAAAATTAGATGTAAAATATGTATGCTATTATTTATGTGTGCTTTATTTATAATTTTGTAAAATTACATTAGAAAATAACTTGAGATAATTGTTATTTTTTATTAAGATATAAATTTGTACGTCTTAAATATGTTCTTTGTTTTGTTGGTTTTGTTTATCACATTTTAGTATCCTTCTCAGTAGTAGGTGCTTATCATAATTGGGCCTACATTAATACATGAATAACAATATGGTAATAGTAATGAAATAGCAAAAAGAGGGATAATGTTCTTAACCAAACTTAATATAATTGTCTTATTAAAATATTGGACATACAATTAAAAGACAGATTCTTGAATTTTGAGTGTAAATATTGCTATATATTCAAAATACAGCTTACAATATTATTACATTGTGTACGTAATTGCATAATAAGTGCATGTTGATTTGACTACAGGTTTGCAAACAATGAATGTTAATGGATTGGATAAAAATCGGGGTTTTAAATGTTTTTCAAAGCATATTTATTTATATGAATAAATAACTGTATATAAATAATACAATAACAGTGAAACACAACTCAATGGTATGGTGCATTTTTGATCGATGGTCTGTTATCACTTTTTTGGCAAAACGTTATATTTCTGGTTGAAAAATTGAATCATATGTTCACACACCTTTTTTGAATCCAGCTTTACGTCAATAAAAGAGTATTTCAAAGATTGGAATAATTGTTAGTCAAGGAGTCTAAAATCCGGGCTGTACGATGGACATATCGCAGTTAACCTCCGTCAATTTTTGGCGCTTTATTAAAAATATGTGTAGTGTTGTTATGTTTGTCTCAATGACTAGACTGATGACTAGAATGTGCTATGGACGGTACGTCTTCAAACGCGCTATGACATGGCTTCCTTGAATAAGTGTTATTGGCGATTTGCAACTTCAAAACCATGTGTCAGGAAAAACAGAAATTACTTTTTCCACAATCTTTTATTTATTTTTATTTGTAGCTTGTGCGAAGCTAATAGTCAAAAGAGCGGAATTAAGAGTTGCTAATTTTTTTGAAAATCATTGAGCATTCAGCCGTTTTTTTTGTAGACTGAAATAATCGTTGGTATCACAGCATTGAATTATTTGAAAGGGATGAAATAAATAAATATAATAAAATTTAATTTTTTTTTTGATTACAGTAGCACTATATTTTTATAAATCGTGATATATTTTTTATATAACAATAATTTTTAGTTTCAATATTAAAAATAATGTATACAATATTTTATATGGGATAGTGACCTTTATCTGTATAATAGCCAAGCTATACCCATTTTCTATATTCACTGGTATTTACGCCCACCTTTGTTTACTATCGACACAATACCTTTTATAAATAAGGCCACTATAGTAGAGTGAAAAATATGTCTGAGAATATTAAATTTCTCTTGTGCTCCAGAATTAATGATTCTATTATTATAATATTATATCGAAATATAAACTTTTAAAGAGTGGAAAAAAAAAGATAAAGAGTGGAATAATTTACTGTTAGGAAAGGAAATGAAGTTGTTGTTGCATCAAATTTTCGTGAATAAATTTAACTAAAAATATGTGAGCCGTGTGCATTGTCATGTAAAAAAGATACAACGATATGGAAATTTTGTTGTGTGTATAACGAAAAAATGTTTTAAAAAGGAATTGTTTAATCGATTTTTATTATTTTTATTATTTATTTAAATTCTTAGGTAAGAAAACAAGTTATTGATTATTAAAATAGATGCTTGTATGTTAATATTATAGCTTAAGAAAATATATGCAATTACTAATTCGTACCTAGTCCAATGGGTTTGGAAAAAAGTATTGGCAATAATTTAGTTTTTCTCTGCAAGTATTTATAAACTTTCTTTGTATCTTGTAACTATCATTACTAACTTATTGTTTGAATATATATTAGGCATTTGAATGTATTATTAATAGACATTTATTAAGAAACAAAATTACAATATATTAATATTTCAATACCATCTCTAAAGAACAATATTGATTCAAATTTTTCTTCTTTTATTTCTTCAGAATTTCGAAACCGTGTTTGAGTATAGCTATGCTGCATCTCATGGTAAACAATCTGAATGATGGTATTGTGAATAATGTATGAAATGGTAATGGATCTGATTGAATGATCTGAACAAGTGATAATCAGAAAGCGCTATATCCGGTAAATATGCTGGGTGCAACAGTGTGTTGCTATATTCTAGTTGCAACGGTGGTCATGAATATTCCGCTCCGATGTCGATGTGGATGGAGCTCTTGGATTACACCATGATTTTTTGCGCTAGGATCCATTTGGATCGTTTCCGTAGCATGTAAAAGTCTGGAAACAGTTGATTTATTAATTAATAAGCTGTGTGAAAATTCTTTGGGAGTTTGGGGGGATGTGTGAGATATGACGGAGTAGCATCATGATAAGTTTCTAAAAAATTCAATTATGAACATCCCATAATTGGTTTCTATATATTCTGATTAATTTAATAATGTTAAAAGGAAAATATTATTTTGATATACAGAAATGTCAAAACCATCCAATTTAACAGCTAGGTTAGGTTGTTTTAAAATTAATTAATACTACTTTAAAAATACTTTACTTTTTCATAAATAGACATCGCTAATAATATTTATCTATTGTAATAAAATGTATGTATATAGGCAAAAATTTAAATTATTTTGTACATTTTGCCCATTTTACAAAAATTTGTATAGTATAAATATATTTTATCCTATATATCCTGTTGATTATAATGTTAAAATGTAAAATTTCTTGTACTGATAATTTTTATCGCCCTAAGCATATACTGTTTAAGATGACATCTGAATCCTACAATTTACTGCCAATTTTTGTACATCAAATCTGTCATTTTTCTTATTTGAGATAATTTTTTAAAATTTTTATAATATTCTAGATTGCTATGAAAAAGAAAAAACAATCTCAAATAACTCTCTCTTACAACAAAGAGCATTCAAAGTTGAGGCTACAGGATGGTCTGTCTATTGTCTGCAGACAAGGGTGTATCGTTGAAAGAGAAATAAGTATCCCAATTATGCCAGTAATCAGAATAGGTAAGACCAGATGTCTTCTGGTATGCTTTCTAAGTTAGTAATATTAATGTAAATACCAAACCATTGATTACATATCCGGTGAGAGTAACATTGAGAAAGTAGTTACCTAGAATATTTTTGTATAGTATTGGTGACTCAGATTTGTGATTATGTACTATAATGTACAATATACTCATGATCAGGAAAAGATTTTTAAGTGGTAGTTCTCAGTTTAACTAATTATTTGACAAATAAAATTTCGCTACAATAATAAGGAACTGTCAAAAGCAAACGTATGAATAATATTTCTTTCAATTAATTTGGGGAATACATACTGGTACAGTACGGGATTAATAATGATGAATCCCGTACTCGTTTTGCTAGTGTATTCATGCAAGTGTAACAGAACAGTAGTAATAAATTAATTTGTAAATTAAGATTGCACAGATCATATCTAATGTAAGATGTAATTAATGAAAATCTTTCAACAATCAAGAATAATAATACCGTTAGTGACTTCTCGATACACAACACAATTTTTCCAGACCACCTATGATGTGGAATCTTTAGTTATTTATTCACAATTATCAGTTGTTTGCGTTATAAACTTTAAAGCTTTAAAATGAACCAAATTTATTAATATTAATGTAAAAAATTAAATAAATACATTTTAAATTTAAGTACGTATTTCGAGTTCTACAATATAATAGAAATCTGCCATTTTTCCTATTTTAGATAATTGTTTTAGATTATTATGACACAAAAAATCTCTTATACCTCTTGGAACAAGAAAAAATTCACCGGTAATCAGTCTAGGTAAGACCAGATTTCTTCTGGTATAGTCTACGTAGGTAATATTAATGTAAAAGCTGAACCATTACAATGGCACTTGTGAATTTTCAATACACAATTCAGTTTTCCAAGACCACCTATGATATTGAATCTTATATGGTTATTTTTTCATAATTATCAATTATTTCGTCATTAACTTGTAGCGACCTTGAGGCGTGTCGAAGTTTACATCGTGGAATAACGGTCTACAAAGTAACCAGAAATATCATCCCAGATGTTGAACACGGACGGGGTGCCAGCAGCGCCAACTAAAACACGATAACGAATAGCTGGCAACCCCGAGACGTTTATGTTGGATGTTATTGAAGGGTGTTTCCGATCATTCAGTACCCGACCATCGTTTGGTTTAGACGTACAACCATCGAGTGCCAGCCTGGTCACCAGGTAACACCGCTGCCATCCGTTTTATCTATTTTGTATTTTGTATTTTTTTATATTGCCAATAAATAACGGTCACATAATGTAAATACCACTGTTTCATTTCGTTTTACCTCCATTTACCAAGCTATATCATATACCCTAAAAACTTTCAAAATTTAATTTAAAAAAGCATTAAACTATCAATATTAATATGAAAAATTTAATAAATGTATTTTAAATTTAAATACATATTTTGAGAGTTCTACAATATAATACAAAGTATTTTCTTTAAGTCTTTTAGCGTTAACGCATCTATTGAACGTATTGATTGAAGCTAATTGATGGTCAATGACTTCATAACGATGCTATTGCTTGCAAAATGGTGTTAAAACGTTAAACTGTTGGTAACGGCTTCAACTAACAATTTAATGAAAACTACCAGGGTCAAAGGCACCAGAAACGGAACTGCATGCATCCAAACAAAGGAAACTGATTGTTACTTTTCAAATGAATGCTCGTCAGTGGATTCTCCTAGCTCATTCCACCAATAAATCATCCACATCTCCACCTGGCCGTCATCCGTAAAAAGAGTAGCTCCGACATCAGCACACAATTTCGCAACATTGTAGCCTGTAATTAATTTTAATGGACTTATTCAATTTAGAGACAGCCGATTACGACGCAGTTTTCATTTAATTTAGATTTTTATAATTATTTAATTCATCCAGTGTGTTTCTATAATGATGGTTCATGGCGAGATCGCGTCGGATTATTATAGACGTCCTTCGTTTCCATTAGTTGTTTTTGTTTCAGGTCGTAATCAGTCGTTTAGAATAAAGCCAGGTGTTAATGAAATAACACCGACAATGGCAAGATTTATTCTAATGATCCATCTTGTAACTTAATATAATCGTTATTAATTTTACAGGAATTACTTTCTGTATACAATTAATTTCCTTTGATAAACTTCAAATACATATTAATGTTGGTAACGTGAATCATCTTCAAGCTTCTTGGACAATGAAAATAAAATAATTAATGTAATTTTAATGATGATTTGTTTTAACAATAATTATGTTTATATTCGATATGTTGAATCCAACAGCGTTTCAGAAAAGTCCTAAAAATTATTCTGTCTGGAAACTTGGTTGCGATGGTTGTAAGAATAAAACAAATTAATCATGTGGCGTCAACATTTAGAAATCAAATGCTTTTTAAAATTTGTATTTTTATATTTGTTAAATAACACAGGTCTGTAAAAAAAGCTGTTTAACCAATTTCTATGGATTTTGGTATGCTGTATGGTACAATAATAGATTCATCGAAAAGAAAAAGGCGGTTTTTATTTTTCCATTCTTATACGTCATTCGTAGTAGAAGTGGTTCTTCACAAATTAATATATGAAGGCCATGCTGACAGGTGTACCAAGTTCATTTTGCATATATGTTTATAGGATAGTAGAGACCGAGTAATCACTAGACCAAAAAGACTTAGGGAAGAGAAGCCGCGTACTGAGCTTTTAGTTGGTGAAAAGAAAATCCTTCAGGAAACATTGCTACCCCCACATAAAATTAATTTACCACTTTTGTACAAACTCGTGTAGATAAACAATTTGGGATTGATGAAGCAATTTATAAAATCAGTTCCTATGGATGGAGATTGCTTCAAATACATAATCTCAAAGCTTCCCTCTCAGAAGCAATGGTGAACGAAGGTGTTTTCGTCGGACAAGATATTAGACTGCTTATAATCCACAATTCATCACGACCATGACAAATCTTCAAAAAACCTGGCTGTTAAAGAGGTCATAGATTTTATACAGAAAATATGTTATATAGAGTGTAACTATAAACAAATCCTCAAAAAAATGATAAAGAGAACCACAGGAGAATATTAGAGTACATTTTCTTCATTTCAATCTTGACTAATTTTCGGAAAATTTGGTGTGAAAATGTGAGTGAACAATAAGGTGAACGATTTCACTAGAACATTAAAAAGATGGAGAAGATATCAACGAAAATGGTCTCAATGATGTCAGACTACTATTGGACATTTCAGAGAAATCTTCCAGAGAAAATACTCCAAGCAAAAATGTAGAAAGAGGAACCCCACTGAGAAAAAGACGTTCTTCGTTCTCATTAGTTGTTTTCCATGATCGGACTGCAGCAGCAACAGCAACATATTTGTTGAAAATTATATCCCCACCAAGCGTCGGTTATGGAGTGATGATGATGAATATGTAACTGGTTGTTCAGAATTACTTTAAGCTCTAAACCTAATATGAAAAATGCTAACAAAAATGTATATACACTAGTATTGAAATGGTATTGAAGTAATACAGCGCTTATAGCGTTTTTAATTTATAATAATGAGAAAAGAAATAATGTTAATGTATGGCAATGTTTTCGTTGTTTCTGCTTCCTGTTATTTTGCCGTTTCTTTATTACATAGTGATAACTATTATATTATTAAAAAGTGTAGGGAGGAAAAAATTGAAAATTCCTCTACAAAAGCTTATTCCAATTAAGCAATGCCTAACTAATACAAAGAATACGTTTATTTTCAGTGTTTATTAAATTAAATTGTTATATAAACCTTTGCTTATTCTAACTAGAACACAATCTTGTTTGCATATAACAGTTAAGGAAATTAAATCACTATTTCGAATTCTGTAGAATGAAATATTTATATTAGTAACATATTTCTGTATTATTGTATTCAACCAACATTATATAAGCGACAACAAGCAACGAATTATGTATTTCGAATAATAATTTAGGCTAAATTTAAATAACAAATACAGTAAAACGTATTCTTCGACTATATTTCTCATTTCCATAACAAATGCTCGAACCATTGAGTTGACAAAATTAATCTTGGAATACAATTAAATTCATGTGATAATTCCTTATAAATAATTTTAGGTGCAATTCTAGCAGATAGCCGTCTTCTATTATGATATGATATAAATATTGCTCAATAACTATTAGAATTATTTAAAAATATATTACATGTTTAGTCTTAATGACTCAATAATTACTTTTTAATGATATAACACACAATTTAAGTAAACAATTATTAGTTAATTTGTACAGATACATTTACTAATAATTATATCAATATTATTAATATTTAAAAATATTACCTTATAGTACAAATTTAAAAAATATTATATGGATGATTTATTTGTAGTAATACGTAAAAGATAATTAGATATTTTTAAATTTATATTATGTATGGAGAGCAACAAACCTGTTTGTTTAAAACTTAGTTTTTCATAGTCTTTAATTTGAAAATATTGTTGATTCATTGTGAATGTTCGTAGATATAAAAATTACTAGGTTTGGACCTTGAAAAGCTTGAAAATTAATACAGCATTGCTCAGCAATACCTTAACTGGTTCCTGTCTCTTGATTGTGCGTTTTTAGGTTAGTTATGAACTAATTTTCTTATAAATTAATTTTAATATACGGAGAGCAAATTTTATCCTCATATTTGTGCACATTGTCAACAACTTCTCAAATAACTTTAATTCTTATTTTTATGAAGGAATGCATTGATAACTATAATATTTATAGGTGATTAATGGGCTTTAGCACACAGTTTTAGACTCGATTGTCTTTTTGGGATCTTGCTTTGACAATTATATTTTTGACACTAAAAAGGTATATTTTAATGGCTGTAGGTTTTGATATTGATAGTATGCTGGTATGCTATTTGTTTCATACTGTGTGTTATATAGAATTAATATTTAAATTTTATTTTGAGGTCGTATAGCTGTGTGTGAATGAAAATTATTTTTTAAACCTAAGCCGATGTACCACAAGGAGACGTCGTCCCTTCGCTATTCTTCAGTACAATGTTTAAAAAGTATTGAACATTATAAAAAAATTGAACCGAATTCGAAAAATAAATAAGGAACTCACTAAAAATGAAAAAATAATCAAACATAGATTTTTAACACACAAGAAAACATTTTAAAATAAAATATGTACATAATAATCGTTGTAATGACTAAATAAAAATAAACAAAAGCCTTATATACTCTACTACGTATTTTATATTCTACTTTACAAACACAATTTAGCCTAATACCTGCCTAAACCTATTTATCTATTTACAATATTATTTTAACTACTACCAACTGATCACTTTGAAGTCGGGAATGCTATAGTTAGTGCTTAAAAAACAAACTAAATGGCTTTTGCACTGAATGACTTTTCGTCACATCAGCTCAGCAGTAACATTATACACAAATATCTGATTATTTTAGATAAAACATATGTGAGAACTTTGTACGTGCCTTTGAAATCTGAGCGTTTCCCTTGATTTATCGCCCCCTATTCCCTCATCAGATCCAGACTTGGTTCCAATGGGACCATCTCGGAAGTGCACTCTTTCGAATAAAAAAATAATTTTGAAAATCGGTCTATAATTGATGGAGAAATCGGCGAACATACATAAAAAAATATACGGTCGAACATAGAACCTCTTCTGTTTTCGAAGTCGGTTAAGAAAGGGATGTGAGATACGGTACAATGCCACAAATTTCTTGAGAAATCTGATGGTCGCTGAAGATAACACTTTATTTGTTGATACAGAGGTAGAAATTTCTGCCATATTCTATGATACTGATCGTATTGTAGAATATGGATATCGTATCGTATTGTAGAATATGGATATCGTATTGTATTGTAGAGTAATATAATTGAAAATATATGAAGAAAAGTAAATCTTATCTCATAGCCTTCGCAAGTGCGTATTATTTAATTAACACTATAAAGAGGCATATGCTGTTGAAATAATAAGCTAAACAAGAGTAAAATACGCTTTTTCTTTACTACCTTTGAAATGCTTATTTGAATGAATCCATTTGCAAGCATGAAGTATTTCAAATGCGACGCTTAAGGCTAATTCTGCGTGATTTTCTTCAAAACCGTTAGGTTAGGTTAGGTTAGGTTAGTTTGTGTTAACAAAATGAAGTTATTTGATTAATATGTTCAGTGGACATTCAAGAAACAGTTCCAGAGAAGTAGATTACCGTGATATATCCACTGACTTACTAAGATGTCAACTGAAAAGTCACTGGCCTAACATAGTAAAACACATATTTTTGGAAAAATTAGTTTTTCTTATTCAACATAATTCCCTCAAGGGTGATACACTGATTATAGAGACCCTCCAACTTTTCGATACCATTTTTGTAGTACGATTTGTCCTTTGCTTCCAAATAGGCCTCAGTTTCGGCGATCACCTCTTCATTCGACGAAAATTTCTTCCCAACAAGCATTCTTTTGAGATTTTAGAACAGAAAATAGTCCCTGGCGGCCAGATCTGGAGAATACGGTGGATGAGGAATCAATTCGAAGCTCAATTCATGGATTTTTAAGACGGTGCATTATCTTGGTGAAGCAGCACATTCTTTTCCTTCAAATGCGGCCGTTTTTCGGCGATTTCGACCTTCAAACGGCTCAAACGTTACGTAATAGTCGCTGTTGATGTTCTTTCCTTTTTCAAGGTAGTCAATGAAAATTATTTCAGCGCATCCCATAACGCAGACGCCATAACCTTGCCAGAAGACTGTTGCGTTTTTCCACACTTTGGGGCGGGTTCATCGTGTGCAGTCCACTCGGATGACTGTCGATTGGACTTCGAAGTGAAATTATGGAGCCATGTTTCATCCATTGTAACATATCGATGCAAAAACTTGGATTTATTACGCTTGATCATCTTCAAACATTGCTCCGAATCATCAACTCGTCGTTGATTTTGGTTAAAAGTGAGCGCCCGCGGCACCAACTTTGCATAGGGCTTTCTCATACCTAAATATTTCTCAATTATATGATGTACACGTTCAGTTGATAGTTTTAGAGTGTCTGCTATTTCATTCAGTTTCAATTTACTGTCATTCAAAATAATTTTGTGGATTTTTTATGTTTTCGTCGGTAACAACCACTTTTGGGCGTCCACTGCGTTCACCGTTTTCGGTGCTCATTTCACCACGTCTAAACTTAGCATACCAATCCTTAATGGTTTATTTTTTTGACAATAACAAAAGTTGCTTCACTCAAACTGCTATAATTCACATACTAATGATCCAATAGCTGTCAAATATATACACGCATCTTTGGAGGGTTTGGGCTAACTAAAAAATATATGGATTTAATTTTAGTAGCGCCATCTATGGATCAGGCCGGGACTTTTCAATTGACCTGTTAATCACCTCAATATATATGAGGAATTTAGTGAGCAAAATACCTTCTTCAGTCGCAGAATTATGAACGCGATGAAAATATTGCTTTTAGACATTGTACCATTTTAAGATTTTCTTCGAATACAGAGTAATATTAATAAATATTGTACACCTTTATATCGACCATTATCTGTAATTATTTAACAATTTCTTAATAAAAATCTCACTGGAATCAATCATAACAAACTCATTCATCTGACGATCATATTTGCAATAAGATTAATCTGTTCTGTCGGGCAGTTCTTAGATTTATCTCATGAAACGCGTGTTACTTCACTTTCATCGTACAATGACTCTGATAGGCGTAAACGTGTAAAGATTTGTGTATTTCGCTACAGATTAACTCTACGAACGTACTTACACAGATGTTAGTGTTGACTGTTTGGAATCGACTTGTAATTAAAATTGCAAATTGATTTTTAATTGCTGTTTTTTAATTATACTTAAATTGCTCATCATTAATCAATGTTCTCTCTATTTGTTTCAATTTACATTTATATAATACTAGCTGACCCGACAGACTTCGTCCTGTCAAAAAGATTTGTAATGTGGCAGTTTTTGTGCCTACGTATTTTAAAAAATTCTCCTGAAGAGAACCATCACCCTGGTGATAGGGCGTTGTGAATAAAAAATAATTAAATAAAACATATATAAGGATTGAAAAGTAAGTAATCGCTTTATTGTTAATCATGTGAATCATAATTATTATTATTATTATCATTGTAGTGCTTTGTGGTATACGATGTTCTTTGTTTGATTACCTGGCGCATAGATAAACAAATCTGATGGTTTTCCAACACGGGAACAGGCAACATACAATTGACCATGTGAGAAACATGGGTTTTCTAGATTAATACCACAAACACTTAATGTTTGCCCCTGGGACTTGTTTATAGTCATAGCAAAAGCAAGCCGCACTGGAAACTGTAGTCGTTTAAACTCAAATGGCACATCAGTCGGAATCATTGGGATGCGCGGTATGAGAACATCTTCTCCTTTATACTTTCCTTTGAGTATAGTTGCTTCTATCACATTGTTTAGTAATTTTTTTATCGCTAACCGTGTACCGTTGCAAAGACGCGGTTGGTTGATATTTCGCAACATTATAACCACCGATCCAACCTTTAATTGAAGATTGTGAGGTGGCAATCCTGGCAAATCCAGCGAGTTTAAAAATTCCGGTGGATAGTTGACTACATCATCTTGATTAGTAGCCGAATCAACTGATTTATATATCCTCAATTCGCCTGTAATTTGTTCTTGAATTTTGAAATTTAATTCATTTACATCTATGTTTTTTGCAGCCAGTATAGCTCGTTCGCTCAACCAATCATGGTTTCTGTAATTTTGAGAAACATCTGGAAACACCTTCTGAATAAGTTCATCTTTTGATCGAGTTAACTGACAAAAACTTTGAGGAAAGTTAATGCAGCCAGTCAACATGTCTATAGGAAATTTGCCATTACCAATGTCAATGAGTTGTTTAGAGAATATGTTTCCAGATTGGTCATTTTGCAACTCGACACGCATATTCTTGCTTAAATGAAGTACTTTGACATGTTTCCACAAATTGGAGGACTTTAGACATGCATTGAGTTCATCAGCTGGCGTTGATCGTGGAATCACTGGCAATGTTTGACGAAAATCTCCTGCTAATAAAAGCATTGCACCACCAAATCGGTTATTATTGCTACGTAGATCTTTTAAGGTTCTGTCTAAAGCCTCCAAAGATTTTTTATGTGCCATCGTGCATTCATCCCAAACAATCAATTTACATTGCTGCAAAACCTTTGCCATTGCAGAGTTCTTCGAAACGTTGCAGGTTGGAGTTTCATTGCTTTGCATATTTAATGGCAATTTTAGTGCTGAATGGGCTGTTCGACCACCTTCAAGCAAAGTTGCTGCGATTCCCGACGAAGCGAGTGCAAGTGCAATTTTATTTTGTGAGCGAATTGTTGCTAATATTAATGAAATCAAAAAAGTTTTTCCTGTACCACCAGGTGCATCTAAGAAGTAAATCCCTCCAGTTTCATCATTTGTTACTTTCATAAGAGTTTCAAATACATACTTCTGTTGTTCATTTAACAGTGGAAGATTTGTTTGAATTAATTCTTTCAAAGCGTTGAGATCATACAGTCTTTCTCGATGCAACTCTTGGTTAAAAGCGTCATGCATTGGACGATTGGGCGCGGTCAGGCCTAATTGAATTAATAGTTTGTTTGACATTATCAAGCACATGTCCTCAATTGAAATCAATGCTTCATTGTAAATTTCTTCACTGATTTGTATATTTGGATTTCCCATTCTATTCCGTATTTGATACAAAATATCATCACACATATAATCTTTGTACTTCATCCACAAATCAATTGGGTTTGATGGGAAGCATGTAGATATGATTATAGAAAACAATGTTCGTATTTGATGAGCGTGTGATGATATTACAGCATCATTGAGAGTTTGATCCCAATGAGCGTCATTTTCAAGCAATTGCAAACGTTGACAGGCTTCTCTGTAGGATCCACACAATTCACCATCAACAGTTCGTAACTGTTGGAATGATGTTGGGCCACGTACATTGACTAATAGCAGTCGTAAATAAAAACATTCATCATTGCTTGGATGTACTGAATAAATCCGGCCAATCGCATCGGTGGAATATACATCTGTATATCCTGGAACTGGTTTTCCTTGTTTCCGTCGTATAAATCTCCTTGAGGATTGATTCCAGGTATAATATTTTGGCATTTCAGAATATAGCAATGTTTGTGCGAAATCATCGTTTTGGCATGTCTCAAAAAAACTGGTTAATGTAGTAGATGGTGGCTGAGCAGCTCTTTGTACTGCGTTCTGTGCTGTAAAATACACTCTTTGTCCATTTTCTAAATGTACAGCTAAGTGAACAACAGAAGGGTGTCTCTCATGAATAGGAAAAGAAAATATTCGCCAAACTGCTTCATTACTGCTAACATAGCGGCCCATTTGGTATTGGGTAACTTCATCATTAGAATTCTCTGCACCAATTCCAATCACAGCCATATCACTCCCTTTGGTTACATATTTGCAAATGTATTTAATCGATTTCACTGAATGGCAAGATTCAACGTTGATGTGTGCTTTGAATGTCTTTGATAAAATGGGTGAATATGGAACAATCCAACGATTATCTATTTCAATATCTTGTTGATTTAATTTGACAATTGTTGATTTTCCATTGTCTGCTGTCGATCTGCGACGATACAATGGATAACCGTCATTACCAGTAATTGTTTCCGATATTAATGTCCGTGGATATCGTTTTGAACATTTACCATCCATCATACACGGTGAATTTTGATTAAGAGTTCCACAGGGACCATGTATCATGTTTTTGATAACTACCTCATGCAATCCAGGATCTACTTGTACATTAGGGATTTCAGCTGATATCACTGCATCAACTTCATTTGGCCTTATCTTTTCAACCAACCAAATCAAAATGTGTGCATGTGGCAATCCTCGTTTCTGCCACTCCACAGAATACATCCAGCAGCGTGTCTCACCAAACACATTATGTTTTACGATGAAATTCATTAAAGATTTCAACTTTTGTCTAAAGACTCTGGCTGTAATATCATGACGATCAATGGGTGATTGCCCAGGGAATAACTCCTGCTTAATTTCTATCCATTGCGGATTGCATGTAAATGTGATGAACAAATCTGCTGTACCATAATGACGAACATACGACATGGCATCTTGAGCATATTCGTGCATATGCCGAGGGCTTCCGATGTATGTTGCTGGAAGAATAGTCATCCGACCGACATTCTGTGCATTTCCATCAGTATTAATCGCATCTCGAAGGTGAATATACTCTTCAGATCGGAGTTTGGTTTGATTCAACCTGATGAATGTTAATCTCTCCGTTTCAATTTTAACATACATGTCAACAACATATTTGTGATATAATCGGCGACATTTCAATATGTGATTATCTTCATTTTCCCGAATCATTAGGCGGTATGAATAATAGTTCATTGAACTGACTTTTTTGTTGGTTTCAGAACCTGTAAACAGATTTTGTTTTAATAACATTCAAATATAAAATTAAAATACATAATATAGTGACTGAGATATTATCGCCATAGCTAAACTAATATTTTAGTTACCTGTAATGGGATTTATCATTTTTATTGAGAAATCGTAGCCATCTTCACCTTGCCAAAATATAATGGGATATTGCAGTGCATCATATGAGCGGTGTGTTTCCTTTATACGTTGTAATTGATCATTCCGACGATGTAAAACAATATCACGGGATTCCAAGTTTTCTCCAACTACAACGATAGCAACTTCATCAATAGTTGGTGCATTAAAACGTCTTGTATGTTGACCTGCAGGTGTTTTATCAGCTCTGATTACAATTTTGTGATTATCGGATGGCATCAGATCCAGGGCAGTTTTAAACAATATAATCAATTGATTGCGTTGATGAAATAATTTTTGTAATTGTTCTACAATAGACCTTTTTACTAAATTGTTATGTGCACAACGCAGATCAATTTCTTGTGGTGAATTGCCCATAAAATAAATTTGCAGGAATTTGTTGTCGCTATCTGACACTGGTAACAGTGAACCTGCTCTGTGATATATTTGCCCTTGTATCTGTAAATAAAAAAAATATTATGGTGTGGTATAAATTAATGGATTGTCAGTGATCAAACTTAAATAATATTTGATCTTAAAAAGTATATATTTAGTTTTAACTAATATCTATCAATTATAAAATATAATAAAAGTGTCACTGAAACTGAATCACCATATAATATGATGACTAAGTGATATATTTCGTAATGATTAAGAAATTGAAGATTAGTAACACATCTTAACTTTGGTGACAGAAAATTTTGTTCGCTAAAATAATTATGATTAACTGCTATAATACATACCTTGAAAGTTGGCATAAAATTTTCCCGAACTGCATTTGTTGCCCCAAATGAAGTCATTTGAAAGCAATTGTTATATTGTTGGATATGTGTCAAAAAGTGTATAGAATCTGTTCCTATTCCTGAAACCAATGAGTACAATGGTTCTGGTGGTGGATCCAATGGTATCAATTTCACTTTACCATTTGCGCAACACAATCCATTGGCTTCGTTTTTGTATTTTAATGCCTTACAGTGTGAGCAAACCAAGTTCATAGAACCAATAACAACACATTGGTAGTTACTGTAGTCAATTGACACATCGTAACTGAAAGCAGCTCGATTCAAACTTGCGCGATTATTAGTTGAACGTCGCGCTCGCGGTTCACGCGTTTGTGATATCCGAATTCTTTCACGTTCATTTCCGTCGTCACGTTCTTTTGCAATACGATTATATCGGTAATTAGCTTGGTTTATAGCATTTCTGGTTCTTCTACCTAAATTGCTTCGTCTTATAGGAGGCATATCAAATATAAATTATTTTTTCACTAATCACGAACTAAACAAACACTAACTAACTAAACACTCTGCACAAAACACGATATACGAATTTGTTTCGTGTATCAGTTGACAATTCATCTGTCATCTGTCAAAAGTCATCTGTAACAGACAACTTTTTTTTTTAAATTTGATATGACTTGAACTCAAATCCTTTTAAGCCGTACGAATTGTTTTATTTATTTAAAATTTGAATTAAATTTTAAATAAATAAAAAATTTTAAATAAATAAAACAATTCGTACGGCTTAAAAGGATTTGAGTTCAAGTCATATCAAATTTAAAAAAAAAGTTGTCTGTTACAGATGACTTTTGACAGATGACAGATGAATTGTCAACTGATACACGAAACAAATTCAAACAAAAAGGGCTTTTTTTAGGGTTTTTACAGCAATAATTCTAATTTTTCTCGCCGTAGAAACCATCCTTGAACTTCAACGAACATTTTAAAAAAAGATTTGGCCAAATTGGTCCAGGCGTTGTTGAGTTATGCGCTTACCATCACATTTTGCGATTCATTTTTATATATAAGATTTTAGTTTTATATACACATCTTCTTGACTAATTAAAAGTTCTTAATGATATTGAATTTAAACAATATTTCAGATACTGTTAAATGCTAATTGCTTTAATTTCAATTACAATTCGAAATTACCATACGTTTAAAAATTAATACTAACTCGATTAAATACAAGACAAGTTTAAGTTGTTCCTATTATACTGGATAGACTTGTTCACTTGAACTGTAGCATGAATGTTATTTTATAATATTAAAAGTTCGTTGCTCTTTGGGTGTATTGCTGAGTAACTGCAGTTGGGGCCTGTAGTACTAATTTATTATAATTCAATGTCATTATTATACATTTTGAAATAGTACACCTTGTGCTGTATATAATATGTGAAGTTAGTTTAAAGTAAATTATTTTCTAAATTATTTATTAATTACACTTATATATTTTAAAAATAATGTAAATTATTTTTAAAATTGCAAATAATATTTGATATATAGAAGATGTATTAGTCATGCAAAAGAAAAACAATTTCAATGTAGTAGCATTTAGTTTTCTATTTTGGGAAATATATAAAATTCTGATGTATTAATCCCATACTCGCCTTGCTTGTGTATTAATGCAAGTACAACAGAACAGTAGTAATACATTAATTTGTAAATTAATGTAAGATGTAATTAATAAAAAAAGGTTTATTTTCACTAAACAGGTCTATTCTAAAGTTCAAAAATTTTAGTTGAAATGCAAAGCAGAGAAAATTCATAGAACGTCAACAAATATCAAAGTAAAACTAAAGTGTAACAAAGTTATTTTCATTAAAAATGAAAAGCAATGTAAGAGATAAGATTTAATATGTATAATAATTAGGAGCGATTCGACAAAAAAATAACCATTCGAGTAACTCATCAATCAGTTGCTGAGAAGGCAGGTAGTACAAATCCCACAGTAATATCAAATAAAGTAATATAACAAAGAAATATGATTGAATTATCCTATGAATAGTAAGAACAAATAATTTTGTAACATTAATTTATTTAATAACCATCAAGCTGTTTGAAATATGTCTAAAATAAATATTTAACAACTGACTGCTTCACCATAATGTTTACTTATTTGAGTGAACCATTACAATAATTGCTTTTAAGTAAGATTAAATAATTTTTAACATTTTTAACAAGGCAAACAATCGTATGTGTAAGGCATAAACGACATAATTAGTTAACCATTTTCTGGAATGTTTTCTGCATACAAATTAATTTTAAAATCCATTTTACTTCAGAGCTAGAACATCTAACATTACTATTAATTAAACGTTATATTTTTAGAATATTTGACGTAGAATAAATGAAAGATAGTAAGTAATTATTAGTGGGTAAATGTTAAGTAATTTAGATTTAAATTTATTTAAAATTAATATATATGGTAACTGTTCTACACTAGTACAAATTAAGACAGTATTAATTAAAAATATTTCTATTTCGTAAAAAAAATTGCAACATACGTTTCTACTCGAAAGGTAAAATTAATCAGTTAGAATGTTTTTTTTCTGTACTTTTAGTTATTTTTATAGTTTCTCTTTTAGTTTATTGATTAGGTTTTTTTATAATGAGATAAAAACGAATATGGTTTTTGTTACAATAATCATGTTAGTTTAAATTCCAACTTGCCTGCTTTTGAAAGTTACGATGAATAAACTCTGCAGACGTTGGAATTTAATCGTGGAATTGTAAAAAAGATAGAATTCTTGAATAAATTATTTTATTAAACATAAAGACAAATTGTGTTACTATCAAGACTATATAATTATAGGAAAATATAAATGAATAAGACGTATGACAGACAGATGTGCAAAGCCTTTTTGTGATTTCTGTAAAATCTTGCTTTATAAACAAATAATATACATTAAATCTTGGTCAGTAATAACAAGCTCATTAGAGTAACCGCAACCGTTGTGTTGGTTTGGTTTTGTTTCGTCAGAATGGAGATAATAAATCTACCGATTTACTGTTGTTGTTATATTTAATAGCAAAAGGAACGTCAATTGTTTTTGTTTATTTTGATTGCCAATAATATATATTTATAATAATAGATTATAATAGATATAATCAGTTTTAATTAAAATAATTTTTAATTTTATTTCGAATTATGGGACCTTAGAACTATTTACCGATAAAATGTTTCATAATATTAGTTGGTAATATTAGTAATAATAATATTAATAATATAAAATAAATTAACCATAGACGTCATGCAATTGGCGATATTTTAATAACTTCAGGAAATCAAAAACTCACAGAAAAGATAAATGGCTGAAGTAAAACGACACATTACAATAGACAGATTTTACAATATGAAACTACTTGATTTCACGTTGCAAAAATCAAACTGAATAATAAAATTAATAATCTACTAGTAAGATGTTCCTGCCTTTAGCTATCACCATCGCGATGAATAGCATATAGTCGGACTAGCATTTATATAGTCTATTCAAAATAACAATGAACTTACGTGGTGCAATGAACAAGTTGGTGCAAATATTTGTTATTAATATTTGTTAACGGGTTGCAATTGCACTGAATATTAGTCTGGGCCTATTCATTAAACTATCCCAAACAATTAAAAATAATATAATCTTGGATTCACCGAAAATAATCCGTCCTCATACGAATCAAGACTATCAGAGATCAAATATATGAAATGTATAAAAACAGTAAGTAGTTTTTCAATATAAATATAATTTAATACAATTATTTCAGAGGAAACTGTTTGGAGTTTGGAAAGTATCTGTAGAAAATGTGTAGATATGCAGCTGTTTTAGGGATGAAGAATATCTCTTCTTACACTATTGGGTAATATAGAATTTCAATGATGCAAAGATAATCCATGAAGAGGTCTAACTGAACTTCCAGATATTAAAAAAAATATAAAGAAGACTTAAGAAGATTATTTCAATTTATGTATTTAAATGAGATATGAGTATTTCAGAATGGAGCATTGGGCCATTCATGGCAAGATAATATTAAAAATTCTGTAAATGCAACAAAAGGAGCAATTGAATAGTGATTTTGAAAGTGACACTGACTGTGTGAAACTTTCTGAATATGAGATTATGATTCAGTGCTGACAATTACCAAGATAGGGTGATTGAGTGTTGTAACCACTGTGTTGTAAAGGTGAGCATATAATTAAAAGCATATAATCGAAAGTAACGTACAGAATATACATGAGCATTTGGTTAAAATGTATGAGGAGAAAAATACTGTTTTGAAGACATGGCAAATGCATTAATAAGAATTAAGCAATTAAATGTAGTTTTATCAAGAAAGATATATGTACACGCAGTAACAGAACACATTAAGGAGAAATGCACTGATATCAATGATACTTTACAAGGAAACTACACCGAAGGAAACAAAAACTAAACGTAAAAGGTAAATATGCTTGGATATACAATTATCGATTATGTAGATTAGGCATCCAGGGAATACCATTATTTAAAAAAGCGAGCCTAGAACTCTACTTCATAGTTGGAATGAAAAAAGTTTAATGTAAATATAAAAAAACACAACTCTAACCTATTAACTATTATGACTGTATAATTACTTATAGTTTAAGAATTTCGATAATACATGAATTAGATATGCTGCAATGTTAAAATAAATTATATTTGATAACATTATTTTTGTTTCATTATTTTATTTAGATTAGAATTTTATTATATCTGAGAATGAAAATTAACTAAAATTCAGAGTTGATGCAGTAACATTGTGATGTTGAAGTGAGTTCACTGTTTTATTGAACGGGTTATATTAGTGAAAAGTGCCAGTTTAAAAAATGACCAGTTTTATTTCATTATTTCTTCGATGTTCGAAATATAACTGAATTTGGTGGTTATTAATAGAGACAATACCTTGTATAAAAAAGTATATGACCAGTTCAAAAAGCCCATAATTATAAGAAACACAACATCAAAGTTGTATATTACTTAACACAAATTTACAATGCTGCCAAAATATCATTTCTTTTTCTTTAAAGACTAGATAAGATTGCAAGTGAAGTAAAGTTTGGCATATATAGAAATACAAGAATACAGTCCCACACGGGGTGTTGTAACATCAAGACAATAATAACGAGAATAACTTTCCTTTAAAAGGCAATTATTAAACAACGAACGTGGAAAAAATATTAAAAAACAATTTAACGGCCATTGCGCAATGTTCTTAATAAATATCTGGCAATTACTTAATGCACTTTTACATAAGATATCTAATTAAGAGCAATTATTATTATGGATTAGGTAATATAAATCGCAACGTTGGCTAAATGCATTGCCGTGATTCATTCGGGGGCTTATCAGGAATGTAGATCGTGCCGACCCAATTCTGTCACGGAAAATATAAAAATCTGATTGTGAAGAAAATTACTTAGTTAACAAGTTGTTATTAGTTCACGTTGACGTTCAATCGTCGAGATTTATCAGTGTTTATAGAAATCAAACCGCAATTTTATTATTGTTTTGTTCCTTTGTTATTCAGTTTTTTTCCCTGGTCTCTCTCGCCCCATTTTTCTCATCGCCACTCGAATGCTCGGTTCTTTGTGTTTAAGTTCTTTATTCCCTTTATCGTTATTATTATTTTTATAACCTATAAATGCTTATAGAATGCGTAAAACATGTTTCCTTCAATTTTCTTTTTCTCCCGAAACACTGCGGAATCTCATTTAGAGATATGGTTCGGGGGAGCCATAAATTTATGTCAGCCCAAGGCAGGTGTCCAAGTTATATTTTTTTAGATATGGAATAAATATAGCCATCTGTTACGGGAAGAGAATAATGGCCCTTATCATTAATTATTAGATATAATTTAATAATATTTGAGTTGCGCGAGATTGGACGTGATTATTATTAGTAATAAGTAGCATATTTATTTGCTAACAAGAAGTTTAATAAAAATATTAATATTAGTTGGCTGCTAATACTAGATAGGAAAAAATCCACATTTATAATACAGGCTGCACCGTAACAAAGCGCTAAAGAAATAACTGGACATTCTCGATTAATCATTCATTTCATTTCTGCATCAATCATTCCTTGATGGATTTTGATGTGTTAAAGAATCTATTTTTGAGAAATCATTCACTATATCCAATGAAATAGGAAATTTTCTAGTAAACATTTCTGGTGATTTCTGAAGATTTCCATCAAATTTTACACGATCGTTCCAAAGTTTATTTTTAGTTGACTTAATACTGTAACAAATCCTTAAATAAACAAGTTGGTATTGGAGTTTATTATTTTTACGACCGTGCTTGTAACAATAATCAATAAAATTACTAGTTTCTTATCAATTGTTCCTTATTTTGAAAAAAGACCGACGGCACATATTTTATGGCCGCAAAAGGTTACTATACCGCCAATTGTTGATTTCTTAGAATTAGCGGTTTTAGTCATTGAATATACATTAGATATCTTTTCAATATTGACTTTTAACTTTAAAAACTACGGTTAAGGTCTTAATTGCTACTGTTGCTGCGTTGGCTACTCCAGGTACAAAGCTTACAGCTAAATAATTTGAAATTTCAGTTCTCCTTGTACCGGCCTGTATCTGCTTTGGAACAAATGTGTAAATTAATGAATTTAATCATTCATTATTGTTTTGAATTTTCAATTATATAGGGAGATTAGTTTATTTGAGTTCCCCGAGAATACTCCTCAGGTAGACGAACAATATCTACCGTCTATTGTTCGATACGCTTCAGACGATGAATTTAGTTACCATGTTACAAAAATTGCTGTAACTCCGAAAATAATATGAACTTTGATATATATATATATATATATATATATATATATATATATATATATATATATATATATATATATATATATATATATATATATATATATATATAATGCAGTAAAATAAAAACGGCGTATAATTTTTCCTTGATTTATTGGAAACAAGTAAAGAATATTCCGGTCAAGGTAGTACATAGAATTAGAACATGATAACCTAAATATCTTATTTCACATTACAGCTCTATTTTTAAAACTTTATACTAACAATTTGCAAACAAATTTATTTTTATTATCGGATTGAAGTATAAAGTTTTTATGAAAAATTGAGTTTCCAGCACTGATTGAGCAATTATATTTAAAAATTGAAATACCAAGAAATGTTTGTATGTACGTAGATGAATTTTTGTAACTCCAGCTTCTTGAACTATTTAGCTAGTGAAGAAACTACGTCCTCAGTATTAAGCTTAATTCGCCAATGGTTAACTTATAGACATCAAGACAAGAAGATATCCTGTTTTACCCTTCCAGTTTACTGGAGTAATCGGAATAGTCATGCCTGGTCGGATTTAACACTGTTTCCTATGGTCATTTAAATTGCAAACATAAAGTCCATCTATGCTCTCTTACAATAAACAAACCCGCGAGTACCGTAGCGCCGTTAGGGTTAGCTTGGTTTTCGTTTTACACCAAAAGAGGCCAGAATTGACTGATCATGACTCTTGTATTTACTCTTGTATTTGCATTTGCTTAAAACCGGGTAAATGATCTTAAATGTAACCGTAAGAGTTGAAGGTTATCAAAATAATTCAATCATGGCTTTGCTGACAAAATTTATTATATTATATACAATATTCATATATATTACAGTGAGTTATATTGAAAAAAAAAATCAGTTTCAGAGGAAACAAACATATATTATCAAAACAAAAATATATCATTATGAGAGAATTATCATTATGATTATATGTCGTGATGAAAATTACTTGGATAAATGTTACATCGTGCAACTGTTATAGCACTGGCTACTGATTGCACCGTGTTTGAGGAAACGCAGCCATGAGCAACTGCTTGTGTTAGGATTAAACAAGTGGAATGTCTAAAAACAGACGTCGAGATAGGGGTTTGGCTTGTTTTGTGATAGATAAAAACCCTCGTTCTATATAGCTGTTCAACAATTCGCCTCTTCTTTCCACAAAATACAATAGTTAAGTGTTTTAAACTCTTTCGTATATTATGAATTAAATACATTTTATCCTTTTAGAATTTTTATCTCTAATGACGGAGAATTTGAAATGTGTTTTTGTGATTCAGAATCTTTATGCACTAATCGACTTCATAAAAAACAGGTGGTACAGTGTTTTCAAAGGCAGAATGTAGTGAAAGATGCACAAGTCACTGGAAATCGCCACTTAAATTTAAGAAGTAAATTCGGCAAAAAAGGAAATGAATTTGTGGAAATAAAAGTCTTGAATTTTCAATCTCATATATATAACCCAGGTTTTATATAACCCAGCAAATACCATCGAACCACCACCGTCTTCACTTAATCTTGATCTGACAGACTTCTTTCCCTTTAAATTGCCAGCTCGAAAATCAGTAAAATATATTTTAAGTTGTTTTTGATAATTAGATTATATTCTCATGACATAAGTGTTTTACTTACGAATGGGGTGAATTTCACTTTTCTTATTTAATTTTAAATATATGATATATTTTAAATATATGATATATTTTATTTAATATATTTTATATAATTTAATATATCACCTCTTCGACTATGAAGCCGACCATTTTGTATATGCTTGGTATTTCCGGTCCCTTTTTATTTTTTAATTAGCCTTATTCTTTTATTTGGTTAATCATTTTTTTATTCATGGCTGATATTTTTTAACAACTATATGAATAGTTCAGTTACAATTTAAAATATTGATGTTCAAAAACCTAGTGTTTTTGCTTTGCTGTTCCTGTCCTAGTCATCAAGTGAATTTTAGTAGAAGAGTAGGGTCGGAGTGAAGAAATATTGATATTAGTAAAAATATATATGGATGTTTTTTGCTCGCCGATACATCGATATTTAAAAAAAATATCGACGTCGTCGATATATCTGTATTTTTCTCGACAGTTATCTCTAACAGAAATCATCCCCTGTATCGGTTGTTAATCGGAATTAATATGTTTCCGAAGTAATTTCTTTTCTGAAATGCTTGTTAAATTGTGTTGACATTTCAGTGGTATCGTTTTGAATCCAGATATGCACAAGATAATAATAAACAGACGTAAATAACCTTTAAAGACAAGAGAAGGGAATTTTCGCGTATGGGAAATCGCAGAAATTCTGCTCGTTACGTTACAAAATTGAACTGGGATTTATAATTAAACAAATACGTCGACGTGACACAAAGAGAAAGTTTCACGGTTGCGTTATTTATACATTAGATATAAAATTATAACCGGCGGTTTACGTAAGTCTAAAATAGTTGTATAACGTGAATTTATTGTCTTAAGTGTTGTTATTAGACCGCGTGGTGCATTCTGAACGATGAAAAGTTTATTTACCATGATGTATTAGATACTTCCGCTTGTAGAAAAACAATAATTGGCTTGTTAAGTATTCTTTATCTACAACATATAGTAGTTTAATAATTTATTACTCTGATTTTTTGCTCTCAATAATTTATGTTATAAGCAAATGTTAAGTTAAAGTAGAAAAATCCATTAAGGACTTAAAATAAGGTAAAATGGAGAAATAATTACATTAAATAGAAGAAGAAATAGAAGTTCAGTGTTTTACAAATTTGACAATTTATGAAGAAGAAACAACTGTATTATAACATTATAAGAATTATCTAATTGTAAATAAAAATTAAGTGTAAATAACAATATATGGTTGCTTTAAATTACTACTATATATACGAGGGTCACTATTTATATTTAGGGAATAGGAAAAAAAAACAAATAGTTAAGCTGCGAATATAATTAAAGTATTGGCCACGATGATCGATACACTTTTGCATACGCTTAAACCAATTTTCAAAGCATCGATTGCATTCCGAATGAGGTATCTTCAAAACATGATTTTTTAACGCTTCAGTAGATTCTTCGGGCTATGAAAATCGTTGACCACGCAGTTTATTCTACGGATATTCTACTATTCACGGATGGGAACAAAAAGAAGTCATTGGGTGCCAAATCAAGGCTGTACGGCGGATGACCCATCAATTTGTTGAGTGCTTTGCGTTGAATTTATTGAGTGTTCTAATAGTCTCTTGTTTGAGCCGATGTGTGAGAGCTCGCATTGTCATGATGAAGAACAATCCGGCGTCTCTTGTTTGTTTTCCTTATTTCACCGAAGACTTCTGGCAAACAAATGGTTGTGTACCAATCAGAATTTACTGTTCTATGATTCTATAGAGGTACTGTTGCAATATGACCAGTTTTCCCGAAGAAACAGGCCACCATTTTCTTTGAAGTGCTTCGTGCGCGAGCAATTTTTGTTGAATTTGGTTCATCTTGGAACACCCATACAGTCGACTGTCACGATTTTATAAACCTCTTTCGAAGACCAATCGACTCGAGCCTTTTTTTGAGTGATTGTCAAATTGTGTGGGATCCAACGCGAATATAACTTTCACACAAGTGTTCATCTGATTTTGGACGACCTTCACGAAACTCGTCAGACAGCGACGGACAACTACGACCACGACTGAATTCACTAAACCAGCGATACACGGTAGTTTTGATGGAGCTTCATCAAACAACAGCCAAAAGTCAAATTAAGTTGATTGATGCACTCTTGTTGTGATAATTTACGTCGAAAATCGTAAAAGAACATCGCACGAAAATGTTCACGATTCAGTTCCATTTTTTGCCGAGACGAAATTTTCAACTAAATATAAAATAAACAAATAGCGTCCGTGCGACAAAATGTTCTGAGTACGTATATCGTCATATCCTCTTACATGACAACAGTGTTGCCAGTTCTCGAAATATAATTAGTGACCCTTGTATATATGCATGTATATACAAATAATTGTTGTTCCAAATATTTCATATATTCATATAGTATCCAAATAACTTCAGCATTCACATTCAAAAAAGTTAATTTTAGCAATATTATTTAAAAAAATTAATTGTTTAGACAGATGTTTATTTTTAGCAAATTTAAAAGCAAACTGAGAACAATTAGATGTGTTATTTCTTCTTAGATTTTATGTTTCCAACATATATAAGACGTAAGATATATGGTCATTTTAAACCATATTTGGTCATGTTAATTTAGCAAGATTGATCTCCGTAGAATGACTGCATATTAATTATGTTAATTTTAAGCATTATAATCCAAGGTAAGTAAAGCAATTAAAACAAAGGATTTATAATAATAATTCGACGTTCATTGTAGTATAATTAATTTTTTTAATAATAATTACACAATCCGTTCATTTTAAATTAACAATTAATATTAATTAGGGCCCTGCAGCCCTATATAATTTTTGTATAGTGCTCCGTACCTTTGATTTGAAATCCCAAGTTTAGGGAAAATAATTGGGATTGAATCATTTAATCTTAAGCAATAGGTTAGCGTTGGCGTTGGTCTAGATTGACAAATTGCAAATCATTAATTGAAATATATGAATTGGCATCGTTCTCATATACACTTCGTTTACTTTGGCTTCCTCTTAATTGATTCTATATTGATTAGAAAAAAAAAACATCCTATTCTCTTATCTATGTCCTTATATGTTTGATCCAAATTATTAATACCGTTATAGAGGTTTGTGGCGGCTATCGCCAATCAATTAACTCTATTTATAACATGTTTTCGAAAAATATAGCCAGAATTTGCGTTAATATTACATTTGGAATACGTCCAGTTTATATGTCACAGTAATACAATTCAAATTTTCTAACTACGAGCCTTATTTCAAGGTAAATGTTGTTATTATTTAATATATATATTATACCCATTATATATTAATACAATTAATATCTTAAAAAATATGAGCCTTCAATATACTGTATTAAATAGATCAACAAGTAAATTAATTTTGTTTGTTGTATATCGCCTGCTGAAAGGAAGATATCTTTCAGGTAAAATATCTGCATGACATGTGTTGAATATCTTATATGATTCAATGCTCTTCCTAATTTACTAATTAATTTAAAATGTTTAAAAAGTTATAGTCTAACATTTTATAATAATTAAAACAAATATAATTACAGAAATGTCGATGTGCTGAAACATTTTTTTAATCAAAATTATATAACGGATCATAAGATGTAGCTCCTAGCAATTTTTGTTTATTTTTTATCGGAAAGGTTCCATGCAAGAAATTCTAAGGGAAGTAGTTAGAGTATCCTTTTTATCTACTAGGATTTATCTAGACTGGACCTACTGTTTAATGTAGGCTCCGAACCACGGTCCTCGGAATTAACCCTATCGACTAACGAATGACCAACTTTGGAGATGATCCCAGAAGACCTGGGTTACCCAACCTGGTTACTAGCGTGACTGGCATCATTTTCCTTGTGGTAATTTGCAATCTTGCCTAAAGACAAACACAAATGTTAAACAGTCACAAACCATGGCCCAGTAGGATTCGAACCCGCGACTATTGCAACAGCAGGAGGACCGCCCTGTCGCCTTTATCACTGCGCCACCAAGCCGGTCCATTTTTGTTTAAAAATTATAGGGAATAAAGGAATAAATATCTATAATTAGTAATAAAGAAGTAACGAATATTTACAAAATAAGTAGTACTCGAATAGATTAAACTTATTTCAAGTTAATAAAAGATAAGTAATTGAAATTATTGTAACGTTGATAAAGAAAACGATAAAACACAATACCCAATCTGATTTATATACAAAACAGGATTCATTAAACCATCATTAATAAAGATTGAATCAACTAAATTAAACAATTTATAAGCCTCTAACTAAAGATAATATGCAATAAAACAAAATCGAGATACATTAAAAGGCATTACTCATCGTCCGCCATTAACAGCAATTCAATTCAATTCAATTCCAATTATAAATCACGGGGATTTAGTTTCCGAAGCTTCGTTATATAAACAATCAAAAAATAAAAATCATCTTAAACAAGAGCTGACATTTACATCTTTCAAATAAATAGGATTTCGCCCTAACAGAAAAATCCTATTTTCTTCCAGAATGACGGAAATTATTAATGATCCAGCTCTTGTGACTGACGGATGGGATCAGGGGCGGCCTTTCCCCAACCGAAAAAATCAATAGAAAATTACTTCCGAAATACTAAATTATACTGAAAAACTTTCCAAGTCCATAATATGATTGTGTATTTTTTTATCTCTGATTGATTTAGTCGGGAAAAATTCATTTTATGAGTGATAAAGTAAAATCAAAATTAAATAAAATGTTTTCATTTTATTTAATTGTATTTTTATTGTGTTTTAAAAGTGAATGTAATATATTTAAACAGAAATTTGATAAGAATTTTTTTTTATTCTAAATTTTCATCTGTTAATAAAATTAAAATATAGGAAATAAAACATTACACATTAATTGTATTTCTTATTAATTAAAAATATTTATTATTGTTATTTAAAAATCAAGAAATTGAAATATAAATTATGTATCCTTTGATATTCTTTTAATATATGCATTTATTAATAATATTATTTGTAATATAGATAGAAATAAAGTGAAAGTGTGATTTTATAATTATTTTACATAATATGTTATATTATTTGTAATATTATTTATATGAAATACATAATTTTTCTAGAGAACAATCAACGCGAAGTAAAAACTCACGTTAAAAATAATGTCATGTTATGTAATTAATTACTAGTTATATATTTTGCAATTTTACCTTATATTTATGGCACTAGTTAATTATCTAATAATATGTCTTGAATTGCAACTAGATATTAATTAAAGATATATATTATATATTTAAAATTATAATTTTACATTTTACAATCCGTGTTTTCGTTTGAAAATTAAATTATATAAATCATAACTAATTAAAGAATTGTTTTTCTAACTTAAGTTCTCCTAAACCGTTGGACTGATAATGACGAACTTTTGTGTGTGTTTGAGTGGAGCCTGGGATGGCCTAGATTCACAATAATACTCAGAAAGTAGTGCTGCGAATCCAGCCTGGACTTGCTGATATTTGACCTGCATTATTGAAAGAACTACTACGAAAATATATATACATTTAATGGTGATCTGAGACTGAAATATGTTTCGGGATGTTTTAAAAGGGCACCAATAACTGTAATTAAAAAATCTGATAAATCTGCACAACAATTTAGGTATTATAGACCTATCTCGCTGCTACCTGCGACAGCCATTTGAGAACCTGGTATTAAATTATGTTAAACTATCTATAAAAATGCCAGATTTCCAATTTGGATTTTGAAATTATCACTCCAAAATCAGTCAAGTGCATAAAATAACAGCGGTTATTGAAAATGCCTTAGAAGAAAAGAAATACTGCTCTGCAATATTCTTGGATGCTTCACAAGTTTCTGACAGCGTATGGCATTTGAGGCTAGTCCACAAGATAAGCAAAAAGCACCTTTTCGAACGATAATTTAGTGTTTCGCATGAAGGGGAATTTTCTTGAATTTTCTTGAATTGAAAAACTTTTTTCAGCTGGAGTTGCACAAGATAGTGCCATTCTTATATCTGCTCTATAATGCTGAGATTCCAATAACAAAAGATACACTGCTTCGAACGTTTGCTGACGTTACAGTCATTAAGGCAAAATTCATATCTCTGCTAAGGGTTGTAGAAGAAACTAAGTATATATAATATAAGATGCTTTTGTTTCTGTTTAAGATGATCATTTTTGGCTTTAAAATTTATTTTCGAGAAGATTAAACAATTGTACCTCAAATTTGGAAAGAAATTTCAGATTCTTTGAGGAAAATCCTGATGAATACGCAATAAAATATTTCATTCTAGTTTATTTCATTTTCAGTATTTGGTCTCTGGCTAAAGCTAGATAAAATAAATCATATTTTCTGGGACATTTAAATGGTGAATATAATCAAGACATAAAATAGTGTGGGTATAGGTTTCAACAATTTCGAAGTAGCATAACTGTAACGCTCATCATTATGAGAACCATCGATAAACCTCTAGTCTTTAACGTTTGAAGGAGATAGTAGAACGTTTTTAGACATTAAAATCGACTAAGAATTCATAAAAGCACCTATAAAAGTAAATTTATATAATATGGTACAACAACGATGTTATTTGATCACTGAAAATTTCAAGAAAAACATTTGTCAAATACATTCCCATGAATAAACTAATCTGCAGTAACATATTAAATATTTCAATTCCCATCAATTTAACATTATAGCTGACATTTTTATTATTTAATCCGAGAGATAATTACTTTATTAATTACATAAAATAATATATAAGGCATCTGAAACATATGTCGATAAAAACGTACGATAAATAAACGATAAATTAGAGATAAAACATATAATTGCTCGTACTACTAGACAACTTTGGAAACTAAAGAAGGCTATAAAAGCTAATAATACTCTACCTAGTATATTACTGTTTCCTATTTAGTTTTATTTGAATTTCATATAAAGATCGATCTATTTTATGAAAAGCAAAACAAGGGATCAATTAGTTTTATATTAGTTTATTTTTTTAACTTGTGTGTTTATAAAACCTTTCTGCTGATATTCGTTGACCCATTAAATTACCAGAATTAGTTTTTATAAAAATCATTAACGATCATTTTAATAACATATAATTAAATATCATACAAGTATAAAACATTACCCATTTACTAGCAACCATTAAATAATAATTAGAAACACAATTACCTTTATTAGGTTTCACTGTAGATAAATATTTAGTTCACTTCCGATAACTGTTCTTATTATTCGACTTTCTCCATGTATTGACTTAAATATAAAAATCGAAGGAAACGTTCCGAGATTCAAGACGAATTGTCTTCGTTCGAATTAGGTCAACGATCTGGTGTGAAAATATTCTCGAAATTGTACTCTGAGAAATGTACAATCTCAGGTTCCAAATTTAAGTAACGTTTAATAGAATACTAATAGCTGTAGGAGCAAAAGATAGAAAGTGGTTATAAAAGCTTAATATATAAATTTAATAGACGTTTATGTAATCTTTTATTTTTGTAATGGTTTTGTATTTGGTACAGCTACATAATGCGAATTAGAATGTTTAAATGCCATCCATGAGTATCGTATTTCGATATTATATTTGATTTAAATTAGAATGATTTTAGACATAAATATTGTTAAGTAAAAATATAATATTTACTATAATTTAGATTATTTACAATAATAGAGAAATTAGTTTTTAAAGTGACATTTGAAATATTTAATACATTGTGTATGCCACTAGAAAGCTAATATTTCGTATTAAAATTATTTATTAAACAATTCTGTGAATAGTTGGTTCAATTTTTAACTTACGTCAAAGATGCAAGCCATGTGAAAATTGTAATAATGTTCTTAGTTGTAATACTGTAGCCGATAATTAAGCGCAATTGTAGTTTCATCGATTTTTCCCAGTAATTTCGATGTTAAAGATGCATCAGTCTCTAAAAAGCAAATTGCTGAAAATGTGGATAAAATCATGGACATGGCCAAGCACTGCTTGTATTGCCGAGGAGGATCTATTTGGAATGATTGGATAAAGAACGAACTTCCATCTGTGAATCGTAACTAAATTGATGCATATCTGAAGAGTATGCAATGAAAAGTGGATCATTTTTGGAAAAATGGATACGACAACTAGAAGAGAAAACTGTGGCCAACGTAAGTTTAATGACCAAAATATTTTGCTGTACATTTAGTGGGATCGTCAAATGAATTTAGTTCTGTACAGTTCTGACAGTTTGAAGGAAGCAATTGCACAGTAGCGGCCAACTTTGATCACCATGAGAGAATTTGGGTTTCGCCAAGAAAACGTCAGACCTAATATACATTAATAGAGAGTTGGTAGACACTCTAGGAGACTTGGTTCGTAGAAAGGTGTCTGCTCCTGTCTATTACAAACTATTTTGCTCAAGGAGGGCTTGTGACAATCGAATGTACCAGTTTAATGAGAATAGAGACAAGGAAGGACTTTTATGAGAGAGGGATGAGTGAAGATAGCTTAATCATTGTAACGTTTCATTCAACAAAATATCTATGTATATTTGACCTAAATTAGATTATACTAAGTATGATAAATACAGGCCTTAATTAATTACATACCTAAGGCACTGAATGTCGGATTAGATATCAAGACAATTTGGAACAATGTAACTTTTGGACCAAGATATTTATGATTTACTGTGATATCAAGAAAGAACGCAAAGAATATTTTAAGAAGCTTTTGGTAACCTAATACCATTATTAGTTATGGTTTATAGGTAGAAGAAACTTTTTAAACGATATTGGAACTCAATAGTATCCAGAAATGGAGTTGGTTCACGTTTAACTGTTTTCAGTTACTAAAATATTGCAATATATATAAGTTCTATTCAAAAGTGTTTTAGATAATGTTATCAAAATATTCTCAGTAATTATTAATCTTCAATAACTTCAATAATTTTCAATATCTGATCTTTAACATTGATCTACAACTTTTTAAGTTACATATCCAAAAAAATGTGTGTGAAATAAAATATATTTTTGTATTATTATTCATCAAAGTATTAATTTAAAAAAAAATAAATATCGAAATACCATTTCAGTTTCGTATACCTTTATAAAAAATAGATCCACTACTTGGTTAGGTTATTTGACATATATAGAAACGAGGAGCATTTGAAGAAGCTGTTTATATATAGGTTTCTTATCCACTTCTCATATGTTTTAGTAATTGAGTAGGTTTACTGTAATAGTACTTCATGACATTCAGCAGCACTTCTTCACGAATGTTGTTTAAACTTCCACAAAATGACACAATTTTGATAAGAATATAGCTATAGAAGAATTAAATGCGATAGTAGAAGTTGATTTGTCTGAACAAAGATGGAATTGTTTAAATAAAGGTGTTAAACAGAGAAAACAAAATCGAAATGCATTTGAAAGTTTGAAGTACTCTATCTGATCTCAATTTTTAATAGTTTATCAATAAATATCTACTTTTCATTAATAACAATACGAGTCAATGGTTTATTATTTTTTTCGATATATATGTTTTTAAATATCGATATTTTTGGTCGATATTTTTTGACCGATCTAATGATATTTAAAAAATAATTAAAGATATTTTCTAAACACTAAAAAACCTTTTAATTTTTTAAAAATAGTTTGTGGTACTTACGTAATTTTAAAGACATATTATAAAATATTGATATTTTTATTCTCCGATATATCGATATATCGATATTTTTCTCCACGGTTGACATCCCTAGTTGCGAGGCGAAAGCCGAAACCAGTAACTCTAGATTAGATAAAAAAATAAAATATTACAAAAAAAATTTTCTTAAAGAATTGCATAACAATGTATAATTTTATTCGATTTTGTGATCTATCGATGTTTTGATAAAAAAAATATGTCGAAAAAAAGTGAGTATTCAGTAAACGTTTTGAAATAAAACGAGTAAAAGCTGGCTGGATGAAATAAGGAAAAATATTGCCGAACTCCAAGCCTTGACATATCATAATGTTGTATCATAAAGCTCAATATAGAGTGATATTTTCTTTTTCTTTCATATTTGATGTATTATTGATGTAACATTTAAATATCAAAAGAGAAACGGCGAAAACTGTATTCAACCTTTGAAATTTCCTATAAATCAAAGTTCCAAAGGCGACATTTTCCATTAGGGAAATAAATCTCGAACGACGGGAAAAAAAGGAGAATGTTTTTTTCCCTTTTTCTTTATTTTTTCTTTTTCGTGCACTTTTATTAGAATAATGTTTCCGCGAAATCGTTATTACAAATTTATTCCTATAAAACTATATAATTACAGACATAAAACATTTTAATAGACCCTCCCTTGAAGAAATCGTTTTCTGGGGGGTGGTTTAAAGACTCCGGTTGATTGTATTGACACCTTCTATTACTCATTCTTCTCTGGCATTAAATGGGGCCTTTGACCCTGCGGGGGAATGTATCGCATTATATTTTCGTTTCATTATATTTTCTTTCAGTGGTGTAGTGTTCTTTCTTTTGTGTATGAGTTAAACAATTGATTTTATACGTTTAATATATTTGATGTATTTAATTATTTTATTTTACAGTAGATTACTATATTGGAAATATTATTTTAGATATTTCCAATCTATTATACTCAGTTATTTTTAAAACAAATATTTTAAACTAAATTATAACTCAACTTTAAAGGTTTACTTTTAATTCTCTTGAACCTGAGGATGTTTAACATTTGGTTATTTGTTGATTCTCTTTCCGTGACTGTTGATAACTCTTCATTGATCACCATATTTTATATGTAGATTAATATGTGAAGGTCATACTCAGTTATTGTAAATATATTGTTTTAAATAGACGACTGCCATGTTATCATATCAGCTAATTGGTATTAAAATGGTAAATATTAGCTGATTTATTCTTTTTAATTTAATTTGCCAAGTCAAGTATTGTTTTTTCTAGTATGGAGCTGTATAATTCAGTTTTGTTTATTCGATATATATCTATTTATTTTTAATTAAAAAAATTAATTGAAATTATAATTTTTACTATGAAGTTTAAACATGTCGTGAAAATGTTATGTTCTTGTGTGTATATGATGTTCATGATTTACGTTACTTATGGTAAATTTTTGAGAATTTGTGGTTTGAGCCCCTTAACTACCATTGGATCCGCTACTGTTTTCCTCAAAGTCATAAAAGTAAATGTTTTCATAGAATTAGTTTAAAGTATAAATTGTAATTTAGAAAATGCGTTTTATGATATCTTAGTAGTATAAGTTACTTCACAATTAGTTTTACCTTTGTTGTATAGTCTTAATAAAAAAGTCTTTTACTAAATTAATTTACATTCATTTAATAATTCACATTTAATATATACAATGTTTTATGCGCTTGCATACATTTTGATTATAAATAAAAATGCAAAGTATTATTGTAAACAACTATTAAGTTAGGTTATAACTAGTGTTGGGAACTATCGACTGAAATTGACTATCGACTGTTTAGTAATTGACTACTTTTTACTATCGACTGTTCCACTCGCTATTTTTGGTTCGACTGATTTTACTACTTTTTACCAGTGACTTTTTCAGTCGACTGCTTTCAGTCGTACTTTTAGTTATTAGTTTTGGTTCTACTTGTTTCATTCGACTGAGTTTTAACATCCTAGCCGCGATCTTGACAAAAATGTACCCAATAATGCTTACATAGATTTATATGTAATATATGTATGTTTATGATTTTTTTGGTAATAAATAACAATATATTGTATATTAATATTATAGCATTTTGGTACGATATTTTTCAAGATTGTTAATGTAATAGGGTAAAAAGTTTAAAATTGGGAATGATAAATAGCAAAATATTTTGACTATTCTTATAGCAATAGATAATATTTCGATTACATTCTCGATTTTTGTTAAAAATATTACCGTTCAATAATAAATAAAGCATTTATATCATTTCATTCAGTTCATTTTTAATTATATCACGGATTAGTTTTTTTTTTCTATGATTAGGTACATGTTTAATTTTTATATAGTATTTATGGTTATTGTACATCTTTAGTTTTTAGGTCTTGTTTAAGTTCTATTATATTCTTTATATTTATTATAGTATATTATCTAAAAATAGCAATTAACACTATTACTATAATGTATATTATTATAATAGTATAATAAACTATAGAAAATATATTGATTAAAATAGATTGCGCCAAGTTTTCTCAGTAATTGTAATATAATATAGAAAAGAATGTTTAAAATTATTAGTCCGAATACATTCCAATATATGATATAAATACTGAACTGAAATACGTATCTATTCACTAGTTACTTTAATCCGTTTTACGATTAACCTTTGGCCTTAAATTGTCGCAATTATTTATCAGCTGAATTGAATCGAATTCATAGAAAAAATAGCAATGGAAATAGTATAATAACAAATACAAACAATGTTAATTGATTTGTTTATATATTCAAATTAGTCTCAAGGATATTTCTATTCGCTGATGATGGCATATTATATTGATCGCCTGATTTGATTATTTTTATTAATATATGTTATCAGTTTAGGGAGAGCATTCTAATAAAGAAAATACGTAATTTATTATAAGTATATAAAAACAATAAAAAAATAATTTGACCTCACAACATTCGATTAGTTCAATGTCGATTGTAAGCTCATTTGCTGCTTTGCAACTACCAGTGTGTTTGTGACGCAGGCAAGATTGAGCTTCGATTTGAGATCCATTCCATTGATAATTTAAACAGCTTTAGACAAATACAGCCAGAAAACTTATATCTTGAAAATATATAGTTATTTTTGAATTCTTAGTCTTATTGTTTTGGTCTTTAATTAAAAAAAAATTGTTTTTTGTATAGACACATATATTTATCTTCAAATCATAACTTAACGTAATTTATTCTGGTCGTTATCACTTAATTACCCCATGAAGGAAGGCGTGGGAATACCTTAAATATTACAAGAAATTATATAATTATAATTATTTTATCAATATGCGAAATTCCTTTTTATCCATTTTCATTCAATCAAAAGTTGCTTCACTCAAAATGCTGTAATTCACAAACTAATGATCCGACAGCTGTCAAATTTATTCACGCATCTTTTGAGGGTTGGGGCTAACTAAAAAACGTATGGATTTATTTCTAGTAGTGCCATCTATGGGTCAGGGCGAGGACTTTTCAATTAACCTGTTATTTATTGAAAATGTATCGAGTCTAGTGTCACATAAAACTTTAACAACACAAAACATAAAACTCACAAGAAGCAAATAAAATTTTTATTAAATTATATTAAGATTATAACTAAATCCATATAAGAATAAGGATCGAAAAGGATAAGATTTATTGAAAATTTATGCATATGCATTGAAATTTTGGCTAATGGAAACAAATGTTGTAGTCAGTTGTAAGGCAAGCAAGTTTGAATCATGTGTACTAGATGGAATACAATAAATGTCTAATTATATTATTAATAAAAGGTCCAATCGCAAAATGTCCATGTGCAAAATTAAACATAGCGTTGGCAACATTACAGTTTGGAGAGTATGAATATAAATACATATTTCCATATATTTTTTGAAAATCATGCAGGTTGTTCCGAAAAAAACTAGTAATGACTTTCTGGTACGCTTGGTACTTTTATTTTTATGACTATTATCTTGTATTTTATTGCAGTTAATAATGTAACAATAAACTAGTATACGTTCTTTTCTCTCAAGTTAGAAATTATTTTTTTTAACGAACATCCATTGCTAAATATCTTTTTCATTTGAAATCCAATTATGTTTATTTGCAATATTATATTTTAAGAATACATTTCCGTATTTCGCTGCAGAAGTGGAACGAAACGACGGGAGAAATATTGAAATCGAACGGCGCAGACCGTCCGCACCAACGAACATAATATACAATAAAACGCAACAGAAATAAACTATGGCGGGCCATATATTAAACAACTTAGTTAATTTACGGCGCAACTACTTGCATGCGACCGGCGGGCCCTGAAATTTAATTAAAAAGTTAAAATTAGTTTTTGTTGTAATTCAACATTTTTTAATACTTCTCGTTTTGCTTCAGACACAATCAAAAGTTTTGAGAATATAATTAAATGGACGCCCAGATAAGGACGGTCGGTTCTATTAAAATATTATTATTGGGACGGGGTACTTTTACATTCATTAATTAACTATTAATTTCTATGCATTATTAATCATTGAAAGTCATATGTTATTTGATTTATATTAGGAATATGTAATGTTATGTATGTGTATATGAATATGTATTCTAGTTATGTTTGCTTATTATGCAAGTGTTGCGCGTCTATATATATATATATATATATATATATATATATATATATATATATATATATATATATATATATATATATATATATATGATTCTCTTGTTTTCATACATTTAAATTTTGATAGAAAATAAATACGGTTTAAGCAAATCCTCTGTCTTCAATTTTTGTTACAGTCATTTTCATCACGGATTTTTTTAATATGACATCTTTCAATAGATACTAATTATACATTTATTTATAACTAACTTCTCTTTTCTACTTGAATGAATTCACAAGCAAGATGCAATAATATTCCAATGCAATATTTGTTTTGAACTTAGCTCAAGTTGATAGTATATTTAGATTTACCAGTAGAGTTATTTAATTTTGAGACTGATTTAATTTGACTAATGGATCATCCCTGATTATGCTTACCATTTAAAAACTGCTTCTGCGTATTATTAGAGTTAAATCCATGATACCATGTTTCTATTGTTATAATATCAATATGTGTAAAACCATGCGCTTCCTATGAGTAATATTAGGTTTCTTTAAACAGTGTTTTGGAAATTATCATAATTTAAATACTTTATGTTATTTCTTTAAATTTTGAAAAATTATTTGGAGTAGAGATTTGAATTGGTTCGAGTATTCCATAGTTTTTTACATTAATACAATGATAATCTTTTGGTTATATTGAATTAAATATGATAGTAAGAATTTGTATAATTTATAAGATCTGCATAATAGATCGAAAGTTTGTTGAGAAAATACCTGAAAGAGCATATCTAATGGTTGGCAAATGGTTTTTAATTAGACTGTCGACATATTTACCAGTCTACGAGTACCGAAAAGGTGCTTTCTTGCTTTGTGTAATTTTATTGCCCAACCAAAGGTTTCTTTTTAGAAAACATTGAAATTGGTGGAATGAGAATTTTACTTTTTATCATGTGGCTCGAAATTTCCTTCATTCGGTTATTTGTTTATTTATGTTGTCATCTAATTTTTTTTTCGATAAATCGGCCCAAATTTGAAACAGATGGTTATATCTACAGAGACTAGTATTTTTCTTTGCAACTAAGAACCAAACATTTTATAGTCCTTAAATGTACGAAAAGATGTTGATATTTTTTGAACTTATCACATCTAATACTGATCTGTTATATTTTTTGACTGTGTATGTGTTTATGCTAGACTCAGAGATGTGATGTGTGAGGTTTAGATATAAGGTTTCGTTTTCATTAGAATATGATTGCTCAGGCAATATCGTTTGGGATCTCGGTCCACTCCTACCCGTAAACCGAAATACTTTTAAAACAAAATGAATATGTTTCTTTTTAAACCCTACACTTGATATAAATGGCGTTGGCCGGTGGGATTCTAAGGAGATAAAGGCTAAGGCATATTTCCGTTGAATTAATTTTTTATTTATCCAGAAAAAGACAGGTTGGATGACTACTTCAATTAATTACTCAAAGCATTCTTTGGCGTAGTTAAATAGAGTTTAGGGAAAATTATTGCAGTGGAAGCTGCAAGGTCACAAGAAGTGGATTAAAAGTGCATACAACTCTCTAGCTATAAACTATTAGAATTAAGAAACATCCAGGCTTTGAAAAATACACCTAGCACGTGAATTAGTGACATAAGCATCGCAGTTCAGGACGTAAGTCCACCAAAGGCAGACTGAAGTTGCTGTGGACTAACATAGTCTACTGGAATTTGAACAGAAGCTTGCAGTTCAGGGTGTACATCAATCAAAGACATATTGCAGTAGCTCAGTTTCCTAATAATGGAGTATAGGAATTTGTAGTTACCAAAACTTGGAAAACCACTTCATATAGGATATCCTATGGAAATTTTTGTAAAAGCAGTTCTACTCAGAAGATCATCATAGGCAAACTGGCGGGAACAAGTATAGGCTAATACATAAATAATTTTACTACAAACACTAGTTTTTCAGATGGGACACTAACCACATACATCTCTTTGATCGGTTCTTTAGGAGAGAGGCATTATGTCACGCGACTTATACGGCACTGCTTGTTTAAGAAGAAACGTTACGTACTTACGTATGCGTAATGAGAGGTGAAATGAGTGAGTGGTCATGACACGGGGTTCCATTTACATTATAATGGAACGAAGGCACGATTATTTCGGATGTTGGTCTAATAAGTCGCCAAATATTTTCATAAAACTAAAAGTTATTTCAAGTGAACGGTTCACATGTTATATACGTATATTATATACTGGATAGGTGTACTTTTATGCCTGGGAGAGGTGGTCAGGTGTTTAGACATAAGGTTTCATTGACATTATAATAAGATTGAACTCCTTTCCGTAATGTAAATAGTTTTAAAGTATGTGAAGTATGAATATAATTACTGGCATAAGAAGTACATGGCATAAGAATATAAGGCCACCAGAGGAAAACTGAAATTGCTGTCATTTAACGTAGTCTACAGGAATTTAGACCGAAGTTTGCAGATCAGGGCATATGACCATCACAAAAGGATTGCCGTATACTAGACAAACTGGCGGACGAAACTACAGGCTATACTCACAAGTAATGTTACTAGTATTATCAGCTTTCTAGACGGCCCTGGTTGTTCGAGAAAAAACGGTACGTTTATGCTAGTCTGGGAGATGTTATGTGTGAGGTGTCTAGATATAGGATTTCATTTTCATTAGAATATTATTGCCGTCTGTTCCAAAAAATGAAATAGTTTTAAAGTAAAATAAAAGCGTTTGTTTTAAACCCTTTAGGTTTCATAACTTGTATATTTTTATATTTTATATTATCAGTTAAAAAAAGTAAGCTTTTCGCTGCAATCTAAAGCTTGTTATGGAGGCCGTTAAATATTTAATAATACCTCCGACTAGCAAATAATCAAGTTTGAACGACGAGAAAGAAAGAGAGAAAAAAAGAATCCTTTCTATTACGGAGCGAAGTAAAAATTCCGGTCAACGACGGAAACGTAAATATTTGCTTTTTTGTTTAGTACCCGTGTTTCACAATTATAATTTTAATTAATATTCTGTTTTTCTAAAAAGGAAAACAAATAGACGGCTGAAGTTTGAACAATGAAGATTAAAAGTAAACATTGCGAGTTTGAGTTTAAAATGGCGCCGTGACGGGGGCAGGGAAGTTGGCGCGGGCAGGATAGAGACGGAGTGTGCGAGAAGGAGGGCGGAGGGGGATGGTGAGGGGGTAGACGGAACCCGGCTGCAACTCTCTCTCGCCCCCCTTTAACCCCCGCCCGAATCCCCACTTCGCAAGATTTATTCGATGTTAGTTTATTTGAATGGCAGTGGCGGAACAATGCATTTCCTCGTTTGTATTTTAGCATAAACCATTAACTCATAACTAGTTCATTTATCACTAAAATACATTTTAGATGTTGTGCACAACGGCTTTTCTAATACGCAATGTATTGTTGATTATATGTTTAGATCACACACCACTAGAAGTGTTAACGAGACTTATTCTATTCCTTCAATGTTGTTCTTATTTTGTCCTTACCTATTGAGGGATGATCAATACCTTAAGTAGAATCAGAGAAATACCTCGGCTGTCATCTAAATGGCAGATTCAATTGGAAATATCAGGTTGGGCAAAAAGCTGAGCAGATTCAGGGCAGATTTAAGGTTCAAAATTAAGCAACTGCACTTGTTAGGCAGAAAATACTCGGGTTTGACACTATGTTTTTTTGGACACAAAGTTTCAAGTGCAGCGTCGTCAAGTTTTCCCAATGGTCAGTCTGAAAAATCAAAATTTTTATATTTCTTTCCCATGACCTTAATGCAACAGTGAAATCCATAAAATCGCAATTTTCTTATTGAACGACAAAACTCCTGATATAAAGAGCAAAAATACGGCATATACTTGAACATTTGGCAAATATAAACATATAAAATACTAGGAATTTTAAAGATATTAATTTATCAGTCAATAATATATTTGGGCTCAAGGAGATTAAATATAGGGTTTCAATAAGACAACTAATGGACTAGTAACTCAACACAGCCAAAACAAAGTTTTTTGTCTAATTACTAATGACTTTCGTTAACTAATCAACGTTGGCATCCAAATTAAATAGATCCATGACTATTTTTTATAAAATACGAAAGAAGGTTACAAAATCATAGCGATGTAGAAGCAATATAATTACTGGGCAACTACTAATACAACTCTAAATTATCATTAGATAAAAACAAGGTTTTGCTGTAAAAGTCAATACTTAGGCCCACTTGGACCTATGGTAGTGAACTGTGGAGTTGTGGAGCAGATTGTTGAAGTTCTAAGAGATTAATAAAAAAACTTAATTCAATTTTATTCATATAATGAAGAGACAGATACTAATTAGAATGGGAAATACAATATACCTGGTATATAGATTTTCACCCTAAAATAGTTGTTCAAGAAGGATTAATAGAAAATAATGGTTAGCACTGGTCACTGTGATTTATTACCTACAGGTATCTGAACCATTTTAATGTGTTATTTGTGTTAATTATATTGCTAAAACGCTAAACGCTGTTCATAAATAGTTATTTTCCAAAATTTACTGAAACTAATAGCTTTCTGATCTATTATATTTTAATTGATCAATTTAGTGGCAAGTATTTAGAAGAGATCAGAACGTCTGTTACTGCCTCTCTTTCTGAAATACTATAACCTTTATTCTGATTGCTTCTGTTTCTGTGCAAATATCTATAATGACAATGAGTAGTTTTTATCGAATTATTATTAATATATCATATACTTAATGCCAATTTGGCATCTATTGACGTAACCTCATATAAATAGTTGTCATAATTTGTGGGCTGTTTCGTTTTCTTCAATATAAAACAAATAATTAAACATTCTTCAATCACGAAAATCAGTTCTCATAAAAAAACCTTTAAGTACTTATGTTGAGGTCCCTGTCAGTTAATAAATGTGTAATGAGTAATTTCAACGCTACAAAAAGCCAAATTATAAATACATGAAAGCTGAAAGTAAAAAAAGATAGATTAGGAAATCTCAAACCCATTGAAACTATTATGGGATATTGCTATAGATGATATTGAGGATTTCAAAAAAAAACAAAGGTTATAGAACATTTTTTCAAAACGGTGATCATATACTGTTGGATATTTTACAGTGAGCGTAGTGATCATGCCAAACAGCTTGGGTCTTATTTTAATTTAAATAAGTAAGCACCTGTTACAATTAAGACAGTTGTGATTTTTTTCCATTATATTTTGGAGACCCTGAACTAAGGTCCTATGAGCAACTAATTGAAAAACTACCCCACAAGATATTTGGTCTTACCCAGCACGGTTACTGGCGTGACTAAGAGGCTTGTTCCTTGACGAATTTAATAGTAACTTGTTTACGGATCATCCTAATTACAAACAATCACATACAGAAATTTCCATTCATGTTCGGTTAGAATTACAACTTAAGATTATCGTATTAGTATTATCGTATCTTGAAAAATTGCATTCAATATACGTAGACATAAAAAAATACACTAATATTTATAAAATGAGAGATTAGTTTTAATATAGAACAAATAAAAATATATATATTTGTTTTAATTAGCTCGTCTGTGCTAATTCAATTTGATAAATACGAAAGTGGTGCTAAAAAGTGAATCAAATAGGATATTCGAAAGTGGTCTAATAACATAAAGAAATATACAACCTTATAATGAATGTTAGTTATTCGGATAAACATAAACATATTGAAGCTAAAATAACCTAATTGTTTCCTGTATATCAGATGAACTTTAAACGCTATTCTCTACTATTATATCCAACCATTAGAAGCAATAAAGTTAAAAAAAATTAATACCACTTAACATCGAAGTTCAAACAGGCTCTGGAACTTTTTAAACAAATAATTTGGCCAATTAAGCCAGTGTGTATAAAAGATGGAGAGGATGAGAGTGCGACGCAGACAGAGAGAAAGAAAGAGAGCATCGAGACGAAATAACCATGCTGATTGTATTAAACGTTCAAAACAACAGGAAGAGCCAATAGAAATTTGCATCTTGTCATAAATTGATGCTGAATTATATAATAGTAACATCTGGTATGGTCATGAAGTTTTGGATTATTATTTTATTAAAACAAATCATTTATCTACATTTAAGATTTTAATTGCTTAGTGGTGTGTTTAGTTCGGCATATATTAGTGAATTTTTACTCAGATATTGTGCGTAATGACGATTTTAGTTTTATAGTTTTAGAATTATTATTTACTTGTTAGTTAAAAGATGTATTTGCAATTTTAATACTATTTTCTAATGATACCCTAGTTTTCGCTCACAACACGGTCAAGTTTTCCATTAAATAATTTTTGAGATAACGGAACTAAATCTGGCGAATAAGCTTGGCGTTGAAACAATTCGTAATCACTGAATCACTATGACTGAGACAGTTGTTAATTCACTGTGTAAGCAGGTGCAATTTTGTAACTAATTGGTGTAGAAGGTTATGGTACTAACAAGAGTTAAAAAATGTTTCTGGTTATAATAGAACAGCAGAGTTTAAATTAGATCTTTCTGATTCTCTTTCAGATTGAGATAAATGACTATGAAAAATATTATTAAATAAGAATCCATAAATTTCTTATCTATAATTTATTTCATTAAATAGTAAGCAAAGGTTATTGTGGTTACTTATTGTACCATTGTTACATTAAGTAATATGTTCTAAATAGATTAAATTAAGTATTAAGTGACTGAACACATATACTGGTATATTAAATCACTGTAAGTAAATAAACTTAACATAAAGGAACAAAAACGTGACATGTTTGCAGCAAGGATTTGATCAGAATAATTATCTTAATAACAATAAATTATCAAATTAATTTTGTGGCAACAATATGTCACAATATATTTAATTTAATGACATGTGGCAGGAATCTTGTTGAATTATAAATATTCTCATAATTTATTTTCTGATAACTCAAGCTTGGATAATTTTATGTCTAATCCAATTTAAAAAAGACGTAGTGTAATTACAATTATCCTAAAATGGTAGATTTGGTAGCCGCAGTGGCAAGGTGAGTTCTACTGCTACAGTGATGTACTCTAATTAAAAATATGGATTGTCTATAGAAAAATATAATATTGATTGTTTTCCTCTTTTATGGTAAACAAAGACCTACAGGACAATTAACTTTTTTAGACATTTGGTATATCTCCTTAAACTTTTGTTAAATTGGCTTTTGGCTAGTGATATTATTGTGGCATGAGTACATAATTTATTTATCGTCATAAATTAGCTATCTTGTATCAGATCGGCCCCTTTTACCCATGTTAAAATACACAACGAATTTTTGAGAGATTTTTGGGTTGGAGTTCCTGGTTCAATAGTATTGAATATCTAGTTCCTGATTACTTATTTCCTTATTACTATTTTATTTCGCTCCTTATTAGTTTACACTTATATAAAAAGCAAATTGAGGTTGAGATTGGATTGTCCAAACAGGTCCAAACAGGCATCGGAGATAATTCCGAATTATAAAACATTTATTAATGAAACCGTGAAACAATGTTATTCGCATCAAAAGTAAGGGAAATAATAAAATATGGACTTATTTAAATTGTAGGATCTTTCAATAGTAATTAACTATGATTGGGTAAATTAATGGTGATTTGGTCAGTGTTCTGCTCTGATCGGTCAGCTTAAAATTTCCTTAAAAAGTCATCCTATAGTGTTTAAATTGTAAAGACATCTTTTAACTTGTTTGCGATAGTTTTTTTGATGTCAGAGCATCATCACCACTGAATTAACAAGCAGCAGTAACTAACAGTAATAATTTAATCATTAATCATTTATTAATCATTAATCCTTAACAGCAATCATTTAAAAAATAGGACCTGTAATTCAGATTAATTAATGATTAGCAATAATCGCATAATAATTTTTATTGTGTTATAAAACCACTGTTCCTCTTCATGAAACACTATAAAATCTATCTTTTTTCCACATATTTCTAGTTCCAGGAAAAGTGTGTAAAGAAGCACTAGCGTTCACTCCATCAAAACGTTTTATCTGGTTTAGATATGTTGACGATACCCTTGTCTTTTGGTACAGTGAAATTCACAACCCAAGTAGTGCCAGACTCATTTGAAATTTTAAAATCCAAACACTTCATCATAGAGACCGAGAACACAAACAGATACAAATCCAGAAAGATCACACATTCAGAATTCATTAGTATATACAGATTCCGTATAGTAAATACAATATTGCCGTTTTTCAAGGAACAACCGACCATTTTGGAAGGATTCTAAAGAAACACATCTAAGTTATATTAATCCAGTCAGTCTTGGTTGAACACTGGATAGTTACCGGTCATAACATTCAGATCAATAATGTCCAGGTTTTAGCTACACCACAATTTTTACTATTTTGAGAGAAAACATCGAGAGAGGGTTTAGGGTTTTATTAACACTTAATAATCTTTAAAAAGATAATATTTATTTTAATACCTGTACTAATTCTACTTTCTAAAATCCCATGTAGCTTTTGTAAAATATTACAATCAAAATATTTATCAGAATAAATATTTTGTTCGCATATCTCAAACATTGAAAGTTACTATGTATAATATTTTAAAAATATAATGAAGGAATTGTAGTACAAATAACAATACATCATAGTTAAATTACGGCGTAAATATTTCAATGACATCACACTGCTGCTATTTTAATATATCGAAAATAACACAGCCATTGTGTCATGACGATAATAAATATTAGTTCACATGTGTGTTTCAAGTTTTTCAAACCGAATTTATATAATGTATTAATGTATGTTGCACCAAAAGCAACATATGTGCATGTAGTCCGTACTATTTATATTTTAAAAGATAAACTGTTGACATTTATACAATTATTGGTGATGTAGCTTAGAAATTCGATTAGTTCGTTTGATATATAGTGGGATGTTAGTTGTTATATGTATAATATTCAATGAAATTGTTACTAGTTGGTAATATTTGTTAGTTGTGACAATTTTGTCGATACAGTGTTGCCAAGTGTTTTCATTAATATGGTAGTTAAAATATATACAAATATAATAGTTAAACATAACATTTACCTCAGTTTATTTATTTTCAGTACTTATTATTATGTTTGGACATTTACATCGTAAAATAGGATAGCTGACATATTTTTTTTATGTAACATGATGTAATTTTAATACTTGTAAAAATTTTAATCTAAGAAAAATGTATTGTGTTAGGTGCATTTTCTAGTATTATTAAAATGTAGGTGCCTATGACTTAATACAGTTTACTAGACGATCACCAAAATTGCTAAAAGAGAAAGACGATGGTAACAATAGTAATATTGGCTGTTTATGTACGATTTATATTGTTCCAGTGTTAGACGACTAAACAAGGTAAAGCAATATGATTTAATATAAACTCTATATAGCGATTATAAAAATAGCTGGATATATTCAGTTGCTATATTATATTCTTAATGGTTTACACATTTATATTGAACCAGATGTTTTATGGAACGCTTAAAATAGAATCTCCGACACTCATTACTTTTGTGTGTGCGATTGATGGTGTTGTGATTTTGATGTTAATGATAAATATTACCTTGGACGTAAACGTTGGATCAAAAAACGTTCAATGCCAATGAATTTCAAGACTTATTGGACTAAAATCCAGCTTAAACTCTTAAAGAACTTTTAGACAACTTAACAGTCGATGGATAATTTTTTGGGAAACATCAAAAAAGACAGAAAATGGTTACTAAACGTTACTAGTTGATTAAGAATGCTATTTCGAACTGTTTCAATATCGCGGTTTCATTTCGTTTGCTTGGCAAAGAAAGAATTTTGACTGGCCATAAAAAGTACATCTACTATAACAATCTCAAGTGCAGAAAGTCATGCGTTAGTCCAGGAGCACCATCTACATTGACACCGAAGCTGACTATGAATAGCCATTAGGTCTAGCTCGGTATATAGCGGGATCAGCGAGATGTAGCTGCTAAAACAGAATGAAACTTTTACTACAGATATCTTCCAGTGCCAACTAAGCAAACAGTCGGACGCAAAAGTCATCCTCTTGTATGGTAACACTCGGTTACACGTTACAAGGGTTGAGAAATTGTTGTAGATCGAATGGGAAGTTCTGCCGCAACATTTTAATTATATCGATGTGAGGAATTGAATCGATATAGTTTCACCAAAGATGAAAAAAAGCTGCAAAAGCCCCGGAACTTATTTTTATTAATAGATACTGTGACAATGTTTTTTAAAAGTGTTGTTTAAAAGTGAAAATGATAATATGATGAATTATTAAAATATGCCACTCCAATTTCCCATGCGTATTTACAAAATCATCCTGTTAAATTGAATATTTGTTGTTTATACTGATATATTCAATTCCTTCTGGTATCCATGAACTTGACCGTTTGCAGTCCACGTCTTAAAGAACTTTGTGAAGATACTTAGGCCTGCAACGACAAAATCAACTCAATCACTTATTTGCTGGTTAAGTTCTGGAGCAGTTGATAGAAACTCTTGATTTCGAAATTCAATATTTGAATATCAGCGGCTATAAAAATGAAAAAATGATTGTGTTAGTGAGAAAAGGCAGTTATTAAAGTGTGGATGGAAAGTAAAGTTGGTGAAACGTAAGGTTGAAGATTATCTATGCTTAATTTTAATTTAATTTAGTTTAAGAGTTTAGATCCTCCTGAATCAATACAATAAGTTAAGAAAGGGTTTTAATTAGACATTTCGACTTTTCAATCTATTTTCAATAATGTGATAGAGACAGTGATATGTCCATAATGGTAAAGCTAGCAAAAAATCATGAAAAAAGTTGCGGTTTAGAAAATAAAATAAGATTTTTCATAAAGATAGCACATTTTCTGAACATCATCGCTAAATTCAATGCAAACTAGTAATTGCTTCAATAGCTTAATCTTCAAGCTTATTCTCCAAGTTGCGAGTTCCGGTTTTTTCTCACCATCAACAGTAATTTCGTGGAAAACCAATTTAATCAGTCGGAAGCTCGTAAAGGGGTACTTTGGAGGCTTTTTGAGGGTAATAATAGAACATAAAATATCTATAACAAATAAACTGAGCTGAATGAACAAGTGAGGTATTTGAAGTTATGAACTACATTATTTACTGTTTTTAATAAAACAGAATAAATACATATTAACTAGCATACATTTTAAGTAGCAAACGAATATAACCATTAAATATGATAAATTTGCCTTAATGAAATAGTAGTAACAAACCAATATTTCTTATTGTATGGAGATAGTTGCTGTGACCTAATAATTTTAAAGGTTAATAGGACACACAAATATTCAGAAAATTTCCTATCCATTGAAACAGAAGTGCATTCAAATCGAAGTGTATTGAAATGTAATGCTTGTTTTTGAAAATACCAAAACCTAAATTGAATAATACAGTTCCTATATATAGAAATCATGAGATATTAGAACGTACATAATTAATATACATTACATTTCGTAATTTATTTAATATTTGCTTATATTTACAGCTATTTCTGATTAGTATAATTAAACTAGATTTAATCAAAATACGTTGCGAACATACCTTGTTTCGGACTAATTACGAATTTTTTTATTTCAATAAGGTTCATTTTATAATACAGCGAACTTAAATTAAGTCGGTTAAGATAAAATCAACATTGACAAAAAGCTGCTTATTGCGAAATTTGTTGTGTCATTCTTGGCTGATTAAATGGTTAGTTACAGAAACTAAACTGTTTTATTAGAATGCGATACAAATTATCTATATCTTATTCTTATCTTTTGACTGACAATTAAATAATTTGTATTGAATATTGTACCAAGAAATCTTCAAAATATAGTATAATATTGTTCATGTAGTAAATACCCTATTTTACTGTAAAAGAAACACTAGATATAAATTTGAACAGAATTGGACACTCGTTTACATTTATAAATATTACCTGTTTGTTGATCACTGTATATTTTTAAAATCACTGGATGTGTTTGATCAGCTGGTTTTTTCAAATTTGTAAGTGAAACAAATGTTGATAATTCTTAAGCGGATAAATTCGAATAGAAAAAAGGATAGGAAGGAAAAGGAAAACAATATCTGATGCTGATACAAAATCGCTAATATTTGAAGGTGATAGATGTCCAGTTTAAATGAATTGTGCTCCTAATAGTTTAACTATTAAGATATGTTAATTTCAAAATATTTTCGAATTATTTCTTGAAGTATATAAATACAAAACTGTACTTACCAGTTGCTGGGACATAGTTTACGAGGATAATATTACGAAAAATATGTAAAACCTTACCTGAAATAAAAAGATTTAAATTAATTTCAAAAAAATAATAAAATAAATTTTAAAACTTGTTAATTACACTTCGAAAGACTTGAATACTAAAAATGCGGCTTTAAATTTCTATATATAAATATTACATCTACAAATATTTCTTATTTGTAGATATAATCTCCAATCTCTGACTTTTTATTGCATTAATTTTCGTTTAATTTTGTTTCAATTTTCATACCACACAATTTTCTTGTTTTTATAACATTTACAGTGCAGGATTATACCCTGTAAGAATACTTTGGTTAAATTAATCGTGGTTATTTCATCTTTGAATCACCTCTTTGTAGCAGCTTGCGAAATAGGGGGAAATATTGCCTCTCTGCTGTTTACTGCTCTCAACTTTTACTATAGTTTTTCGAAAGGTGCAAACGTAATAATTTATTTATAATTAATTTTTATTTGTGAGATTTTATGTTATATGTGCAAGAACTAACATGAAAATTTTATTTTTAATATGTATTATATTAAATAGTTTAGTAGAGTTATTTCGATTAAATTACTTTTTTTGAAATCACCAATAATTATTTCTTGTATTTTTAAGTAATTCAAATTCTGCCTGCTATATGACAAAAATGTTGTAACCTGTGCCTTTAAAAGACATTTTGTAGATGATAGAATGATAGATAGAGATATAAAAATAGAACGTTAACAACAAAGCCAGTAGCAGATCTGTAGCAGATTTTCAGTGGTGGTGAGATCTTTTTGCTACAGTGGACTCTTTCTTTCGACATTTTCTCTTTCTCTCTCCGAGTGCTAGTCAAATAATGGTAAACGGTGATGATGATACTTTTTATTACATCTTACATTAAATATTCGGAGTAAAGTCACATACACACACAGTTTCAAACAGGCAATAAATATACATGTTAACAGGATGATTGGTTTTCGTGGCAGCTCTTTCAATAATCAAGGTGAAATATAATCAAGTCTAGGATCCCTTTTAATATTGAGGTGGTTGTCAATTATTGGTCAATCTAATTATTGGTTCTATTAAACATTCTTTTGCCTGTAGTATTTTTGGTTTTGTGTCGTACCCTTCTAACTTTTTATCTTAATCTGATTTCTTCATAATTTTTGAGGATAATGATGATAATGATGAGTCAATCTTTTGATTAAACGTATATTGTTATAAGGATATGTTATCGTAGCGTATATCCCTGTTATCATTGTTTAGATATTTAATGTTGTTAAAACCATTGTAATCCTCTTTTGGAAGTGACTAACTTTTCATGTTATGAAAAAATCATAACGATTCTAGAGACAATTTCACCGCACCAAAATATTTTTAAAATAAATGAAACCCTTATAATGCAAACACTTCGCCCACGACATCTCACAGTCAGCAGCCTGTTATATATAGATTTAATGATATGCATTAAATGATTAATTTGTAAGTCAGATTGGTATTTTTCAACCTACGTTAAAACTCTTGCTTTCTGCTATTGTCATGTATTATTTCAAAAGCATTTTTCCTCGATTATTATGTTAAATCCTAAAGACCATTTTAAAGAAAGCTCTTACTCAATAGCCCTTGTAACTAGTGCTATTACCACTCAGAACAGAACTTCAATATAGCACAGCTTATCTTATTATCATTCGACGTGGTACAATGATCACAAATTTACACGCTCGGCTTACTACAGCAGCAAAACAATTGGACCATTTTCGCTGTTTATCTATAATACTCTGTACAAACGGTTCTAACGATTCCCTCGCTATATTTATATTAAAACCAAACAGAAGGTTATAATACTCGTTATTTTTTAGGGGGGTGGTGAATGAATGCCGCTCTAATAACCTACAGGGATGGATTGAGAAGGGTTTCGAAATGTCTGCTATCGAAAATTCAGCTCTAGAAAACTATTTCATATTTTCCTGAAAATATTTATACTGTTTGTTATAAACAAAATTATACAAAAATAGATTTTCATGGAAATCTACATATGGTTAAAGTTTGTTTATTTTCTTTACGGTTATATATGTACATAAGTAATACAACTTTGATTAACAAGTATTACATATTTAGTTTAATTATAGTCATGATATGTTTTCCTGGTATTTGTGGTGATATTTAGAAACTGTTTCTATTACGAAAATGTTTTAAAATGTTATTTAAATTAATACGGATTAGCTTCGGACTTTTATCCTAATTTACGGAAATTTAAAATTATTATATTAATTTAGTACGTATGGATCTCGTTAGTTCTAGCACTAACATTTGATAGTTTAAAAAATGAGTATCTCTCTTATGATTCTAGGTTAGGGATGCAGAAATAATATCGATATCTTCTGAAAAAAATATCGATACATTTTTGGCCGATATATCAATATATTTTTAACCGATATTTTTTGATATTTTTTCAAAATAAATTAAATATAATTCTTAATAAATTAGTACTTAATTGTAAGGTGAATTACTACTGAATTTTAAAAGTCCATAAAAAATATCGCTAATATTTTTAGGCTAATATTGACTATTTTTAGTTTTTATTGAAACTATCGATATATTTTTTGAAACTACTGATATTTTTAATACGTGTTGCAAAAAATATATGAATTTTTTTTTCTCCGATATATTGATATATCGAAATATCGATATTTTTTTCGGTGGCCAACATCCCTACTTTAGTTAAATGTCATGATTTCTTTACGCTTCAATATCTTAATAACCACAAAGAGTTAAAACCATTATTTAAAATCCAATTTCAGGGTACTGGAAGATAATTTGAATTAATTTTCTTGATACAACACTACATTTGAAGATAGTATGTTTATATTAGACTTATTGATGGACTAATATTTTATTTTTAATTGATAATTGGAATTCAAGCAACACACAAATATTATTGTAAGGTGCATCACTTTAAAGGTTTAAACAGACACTTTATATATTACAAATCTCCTAAAACAACAACACGTCAATCACAACAAATCAGACTTCATAAACAGCAGAATAGATTCTGGGATAATACATTTCTGGTACGTAGCTTAATAAGTTTAATAATATTTTCCTTAAGTTTTATTTAACTGATATCTAAAATTATCTAATTTTTCTATTAGATTCATTGAATATAGTAAATATTCAAATACAAATTATTTTCATATGTTTCAAATAAATTGAGCAATAATAGCAATAATAAAGTAAAATTGTACAACAAAATATATAGGTATAATTAACAAAAAATACAATAAAAATATATAATGTTAATACGTGCATCTTGTTGAAATGCATGAAAAAAATATTAACCTAGTTGCATATGATATAGCAAGCGGATTGAAAAATAAAGTTATTAAGTAAAAATATAAAGAAGACATTAGTTGACTTCCTCAAGAAAAATATGCACAGTTAGTTTTGGAAGAAAATACGGTACGTTAATACGAAGAAACGTGGAAATTAAAATGGTATATTTGTTCAATAGTTTGAAACCATTCCAGTGGTTTATAATATAATATAAAACCTAAATTATGAGTGGAATAGACACGTGACTTGAGAGAATATAATAAAAAGTGAAGTGAACGCAACATGGTAATGGGTTTTTCACGAAGATTTAGATCTAATTAGACCAAAACATTATAATAATAGATAATTTTGGTTTATTGTTTTGCCACGTTGAAGGTAATTTGTCAACACCATATCTTTTACATTTCTAAATTTGGCTTTAACATTTTCTCCTGGTCCCATTTTCTTGATTTGGAGTCATAGTGAAAAAGACAAGTTCCATTTATAGTCAGGAATTGATAAATAGTGTCATCCTGTGTCTAAAATGGGAGTTGAGGAAGTCTTCATAGCTTAAAATAATACCTCTATAATTGAGGTGATAATCCCCTATGAATACTAGCCATTATACACAAAATACATAGTACATAAAACTGAGAAGGGCAAGAAATTCTATTTTAAGTACTATTCTGTATCACAGAGCCTATATATACATACAATTAATATTCGAAATAAAGTATTTTAACAATTAATTTAATTAATTAAATAATTATATTTAACTTTGTATACTTGACTGGTGTCATCTCTTTTGTTGATCGTAGGTGATTTGTATTACTATATGTTTATATATATATATATATATATATATATATATATATATATATATATATATATATGTATATATATATAATAATTTATATTTTTTTTATATACACTTTAATATAATATTGATATAATACTTGAATTATTTTGAATATATCGATTTTGAGTATTAGAAATAACAATTTTGTGTCCATTGTTAACAATAATTCTTCCAAATAACTATGTAAGTGGAGTTATCTTAAAACAAATACTACGTTTTGAATAAGAGAAAATAATTTTATTAAATTTCGTATTGTTACTTTCTAAATGAGGACAAACACATAAAACGACAATAAAACGATCATAAATCATGTAAATCTTAAAACCTACAATATAAAATTCAATTGAAATAATGATAAGATCGGGTAAACATTTCTGGAGGTTTTGTCATTATCATTGTGTGTTTGAGGAGGATGATTTACTGCTCTCTGATTAAATATGAGGAATATTATATTATGCAAATATTTTTTATCTCTACTCCATTACAACATTTAACATATTTTTCCAGAACAAATTCGTTCTATGGCGGTACAAGATTACATCGGGCTTTTGATGATTCAAAAAAAAGTTTGTTTCATTTGAACGTGGATTATTAACACTTTTTTTACATCACATAAACTGTAAAATTTGTTTTATGCATTTACATTATTTAAGGTAATATTTATTTCATTACAACGATTGAAATTAATAACCAAAAGTTAACATTTTTGTGAAAAATTTCTATACTATTTTATAGACCTATAAATTAATTTTAAAGGATTTACAACATATGGTGATACTGTGTATTTAATCCTATCGGGTACCAATACCATTCAACATCATGTTGAACCTTTACTTACTGGCATTACTTTTCAGCATGTGTAATGCTGAAGTGTGAACAAAAAAAAAAACAAACAAAACGGACAAAGTTATTTTTCAACATGACAACACTTGACCACATGTTGCAAAACCTGTGAAAACATACTTGGAAAGGTTAAAATGGGAAGTGCAACTCCCCCCACCAAATGCTCCAGACCTTGCCCCTTCTGTTTACAACCTGTTCTATAATATATACAATAATGCACATATAGTAGAAGTAATATATTTATACATATATAACATATATACAATAGTTTAATATTTCAAATGTAGATACTAGATGTATTTTTAACATTTTGTAATGTTATTGAACACACTGTACAAAAATAGGAAGTTTCTTTTTATAATCATGTTTATGTTGAAAGAATCCAGTTACTTGACCAAAATAGAAACGAGTTTAAAGAGTACTAAGTCCATTGTATCAATGAACGATTTGGGTACAACTATTTCGTTTTTGGTTTATTTAAAAAATAAATTCCTTGTCATGTTTTATCATTAGTAACTGTTAAAAATTCCATAGAGAAAATATTTATCAATACATTAATATCCTCGTCTCTAGCAATCCATGAAGTGACCCATTCTTAATTTTTTTCATAAGTGACTGAAATACTAGAAAATAATTTTTGAAACGTATGGGTCGACATTATCACGTTGAAGAATAATCTGCTTCCGTGTTTCAGAGTGTTCTGGCACTACGTCATTCAATGGAAGCTTCTAGCTCATTAATTATATTCGGTAGCGATCTTCTACTATGGTCTAACAAATATAATTTAGGCATGACTAGATAATTCGCTTTGAAGATGTTGATATTTTTTTGGTCTTAACTCATGACATTCTACGCTTGGATTTATATTAATAGATCATTTATGGTGATAATGAAATGCAAATACTTCTTTCTTTTTTGTTAAAAACGCCTTTCAATAATCCGGGGTTTCGATACGTTTTGGAATCAATTTTTTCAATTGTTTATCATTGTTAATAATAGTTAGATTGTTGATGAGTTAACTCCCAATTATTTATAAACATTTTCGAGCAATTTTTCATACTGAATCACTAGAAATTGTTAGATGTTCTAGTTAATATTAATAAAAAATTAAAAAATTAAAATTCTCATTTAATCCGACCCTGCTATAATAACATATTATGGATCTGAGGCATTGTTACTCTATTGTAAACCTAAAGAAAACAAAAGCACATGAAAAGACCGCTTAAATCAATGTATAGCGCTGGTCTACTTAATGTCAATCATCCAGCCCATAATATGACAGGAGACAAGGGGAACCAAACAGCCGTAATGTTGTACAATTTGATAATCATACTACCCCTTGCGAAGGGATGAGTTAGTGTGATGTTCGATTATGACCGTACATTACAGTTCTCGAATTATGTTACAAAAAGTATGTTAAATTTTTGTATTCACTATTTTCCAATTCATTAATTAATCGCACGTAGAGTTTTGTAATAAAATAATATATATACGCATGAAAACTTGCTGATTATATAGATCTTTTTTTAAAATATTGGTACAATGAATTATTCTTTAAATATAAAATGTTATTTAGAATAATAAATTGTATATGATAGTTATATATAAGAACCAAAATACATTCTAACACATCCGATATGGTCTAGTGGCTAGGATACCTGGCTTTCACCCAGGAGGCTCGGGTTCGATTCCCGGTATCGGAAAACTTTTTTTTATTTTTTAGCAAATTGTATTTAAATAATAGAAGAAATATCATAGATAAAAATAAATTATTTTTAAAAATCGTTCTTCATCAGGACTGATACTAGTAAAATCATTGTATCGTAAAATAATCCATATCAAACGGACTGCAAACAGCATTTGTAAAAAACATTAAATCTGGTTTATCCTTCAGTGAATCAAAAACTATTGAAATAAATATGATAATAGTGATATAAAAACCCTGGCCTTTGCTAACCAATAGTTTTGATGTGTTTTAAATAGGTTTCTTAAAAAATACAACAGCTTGTGGATGTTACTCTTCCACGTTCATTATTCCTTATTATATTAAAGAAATAAGAATATATAGCAGCCCGTAATCTTTGTATGGGATATAATGTTGCATAACGATTTTTTTCTACAGTTCCCACAGTTTATTTTATGTTATTAAACTATACTGTCGGATTAAAGAGATTTATGTATTGAGTTGAGGAGATTATGTGCAGTCTTATGATGATAAAATAATGAACGTAAAAACTTTAATTTCAATTTGCATTTTTTTCACATACAAAATGAATAACGAATACCGTTTTCAATATAATGTCTGATTTTTCATCGGTTCTGCTTTTAATTCCGTATTATCCGTGGTTTGTCCTTGAACACTGAACGGATTTTATTACTTAACCTGAAGGTGTTGAAGGTATGACTAAAGTTATTAGGCGTGGCCGATTATTTGCGGTAATTAATTTATCGATTTTCTGGTAGTTTTTCTTGAATAACAACCGCAAAACCAACTAAAATATGCATATGGTATCGTTTTGTTTTGTTTGCGTACATAAGCACATGTTTTTCATTAGATCTCCATTACAACACATGTTTTGTTAACGTTCTTATTTTTAGTAGCCAATTCTTTCAATTTAGAGCGTACTAAAATATTTTAAAGGATAATTGTTACTAACTGAATTATGTTTAAGAACTTTTATTTATTCCTAATATTAAAAATATAGTTTATTATTTACTATATGTCTTGTACTTAATGTTTTGTATAAATACAAAAAATAAAATATTTTTGAAAGAAAATATTTAATTAACATGCTCTATTAACTAATTAAAAATAAATAGTTTGTTTCAAGTTGGTGTTATTAATATTAGTAATTATTGGAATTTGGCCAGAGTATTTAAGGGACTGTTTTTAACCCCAAACATCCCTCTTTAATGTTTTCTAACTACTTTTAATATAAATGTATGTTTTAAATTTTTGAATTAAAATAGCTCAAAATGCATTCATTATTTCGTAACAGTTATATATGTCCCATATTTTGGATGGCATTTTGTGAAAACCGTAGCTCTATCTTGAAATAATAAATAGTGTTCGTGACGTTTTAATAGTCAATGATGATTGTTATGCATATTTGGGTCTGTTGATATTTTTTATGTATTTATTCTTTGGGAGGGTGTTATATTTTTGATATTTGTCTGAATATATCTTGAATGGCAAATTTCTTTCAAAAGATATAGAGGTCTAGACCCTGGCTAATGGTTCTTGGGATATATGATTTTCTTCAGGATAGCGATGTTGCAGCCATACTGCATTGTTTAGAGTCACAGTTTGACGTTCATGATAAATTTATCGTATTAGATATATTGCTTTTATGATATTTTAGTTGCAGTTGTAAGTTTATTTTACGTAAAATACGTATAACATGTACGATTATTAGTGTGTTTATTTATTAAGGTTTTAAAATGTGAAGATTAACGAATTCTAAATTAAAGAATAACATTTTCAATTCAGATTAGTCTTACCATGGCCATTGAGCCAGATGGAGATGTATTATCAAGTGACTTTGCAAGTGATTATGCAAAGCATAAATATTTTATATTAACGTTATAGTCTGACGTCGATTATGTTTTATGTGTCCTCGTTTATGTTTTTTAACTCTTAAAATGAGGAAGAACTAAATAAATTTAAAATTCTACCAGTATGATAAAAATATGTACAATGACGAATGATTTGCATTTGTTTTAGGTTAAAAAACATAATGTTGCTATTGCATATAATATATTATATATATAAAACTGATTAAAGATATTTATTTTATCAACGACCAAGTTTATATTGTATTATATATATATATATATATATATATATATATATATATATATATATATATATATATATTAAAATGGAGCTATAGTGGTATATACGAATATACATAGAAATAAGAATTCTATTAGTAACTTCATTTGCTTCAAATTGCATTTAATACAGTGAATTGTCATATAGATTTATTTTCTCTTGAATATAATTTATATTTAAGGGGGTATTCTAGTTTAAAGACGGTTTAATTAAGTTAATTTAATCAAATTAATTAAAAAATTAGGGATGCTTGATAAAAGGAAGCATTTTGTTACCCCTTTTTAACATTTCTGAGTGATTCAAAATTTAGTAGAAATCTATTTTTGTCAGAGCTTTTATGTGGTAACATAGAACCATAAAATAATTTATATAGAAGGCTTACACCAAATCTCAAGTAAATAGATTTAGTAAAACTTGAGACACCATGCCAGTCGTCCCGAAAAATCTAGTTTCGACAAAAACGCCCACTGAAATCTCTTGAGCATAATGAGTTACATACACCAGCAGTAACTGAAAAGACAAAATAAGAGACAATACTGAGTAAAAGGTATACTTTTATTTACAGTAAAGTTGATCAAAGAAAATATTGGCCGGAGTAAGATGTATGATAAATTAAAAGTTGGAACAAGAAACATAGAGAACGCATGAGAAAACCGAAAAGTTTAGAAAGAAAAATTAAATAAAAATAATAATATAATTTTATATATTAAAAGTATGTATATTAATAAAAATCATAAGTATCATAATAGAATCATAATACAAGATATGCAAAAAGAGGAAGAATTCTTCATAAACTATGTATTGGTAGAGAGCGAAAACAGGAGCAAAATTGTCAATGAATCATGTCAAGAGCATTTGTTAATTTTTGCACAAAATTAACCCGGGTATGGTATGAACACCTTTCTTGATTACAAATGTGTATATTATTGTAAATTGTCACGCCACTATGCAATACTTTATCGAAGGTTCTAGTCAGATCCCAGAATACTCACCACCAAGAGGTTCCCATCAAAGATTATATATTAGTAGGGACGGGAAACCGGAAAAAGTTATAAATACAAGACTAAGACGAAGAGCAGAAATTGGAATTGATCATTACTTAGTAACATAAGCAAGATTTTTCTTTTGAGTCTTGTTATTCAGACTTGTAGTGTGCAATTTATCGGATAGAATAAAGGGATGAATCAAGCGCGTTTATTAATTTCTGGATAACATTAACTCGGGAATGATATAAATACCTTTCCTAATTATAAATCAGTATATTGCTATAAATTATGCAACATAGCTATGGTAGCAGTGTTCCCAGTGGACCAAATTGATTTATTACTGATGCTGGAGTTTCCTTTTATAAACTCTTACGTGATTTTTCTTGTGAACTCAGTTACTAATTGTACTATTAGATTACTCTAATTATTAGTATTAATCTCTCGATGTATTAAATTATTCTGATATATCACGGGACATTGAAAGCATTTTCAACATCTTATTTTGGACACTTACAGTTTATTGATCTTAGTCGGTTTAATGTAACGCGATCATACAGTGCATACTATATAAAAAAACGGGGTGTAGTTTAGCGTGATCTACAATGAAAAGTACTCTCAATACGACGTAACCCTTAGCAGTGGCTTGCTGGATTTGATCTGGCATCGATTGAAATGAGGCGAAGTAAGCTATGTCACTTTGTATAGCTATGGAATGGGAACTTTTTTAACCAGCAAATTGGTTTCAGTAAATAGAAAATAATCGTTTGTTTTTTTGTGAATTAATTTTCAGCATACAACGCGGATTTTACTGCTTCAACAACTAGGAGTACCAACAGATAACAGAGAAGCTAGATCTAGATAAGATACGACAGATAAACGTCAATATAAAAGACATTGAATATGAACAATACAAAAAATCAATCAAGAGAGAAAATTACCAAATCTAACAGATATTTGGATCCGTACAGAGTTCCAACGTCTTTCCTTCAACTAAGAAGTATACACATATACAGGAATAAATCTTAGCAACTGTAATTAATTAAGTAGAACTACTGCCATTTAATTAAATAACAAGGAAATTTCATTTCAAAGTTTTATTTGGATTGGCGTCGAGTTTGGCGGGAGGGGGGCTATTCAATGGGCGACTTTGCTATAATACTGGATTCTTTGGCGTACAATTCGAAGTATTCAAATTTCCATATCGATTGCATAACATCCGGGGGTGAGGGGACCGGGTGGAAATTCTAGCCAACATAGGCGCCGTTTACTAGATATTACTTCGATAGGGCGGTAATAATGGATAAACTGTGATAAAATCAATTACATGTTTCACATATTAAAGCAGCGTGATACTTGCAGAGTTGGATTGTTCATATTGTGTTCTGTAACTTTATTATAGATACTAAGTTTCATGTTTATTGCGTATAGAATTTGCACATGTTCAGTAAATATTTAAACTAGTTAAAACTGATAAGCTTAAATGCTTCATATTAGTATGTAGTTCACTTTATGTATGTAGGCTAAATACACTACATGGAAAAACACTAATTTCAAAATATTTTAAATAAAATAAACATTATTATTATTATATATTAATATTTTATATATTAATATTAATACTTTTAAATAATTATTTTTGTTTTAAATAAAATAAAAATAATTTAGATTATCGCCAATTTTGAAATGTAATTCTATAATATACTAATATATGTATTAGTTCATAAAAATATATTATTTCGGCAGGAGAGAAAGGAAGGAAAAAACGCTTTTATTATATGACGTCAGTATACAGTTACTACACCATGAAGTTAAGCTTTTAAGACCAAAATTATGAATTTTAAAGTCTATAGTGTGTGGAAACGCAGATAAAATGAAAAAATAAGCGACATTTGTGTCTTAAGATTGTTGTGGAAATGTAGAATCTATAAAATTGATAAAAAAATATTTTTTCAAATATAGAAAATATATTAAAAAAAAATATTTTTTCAAAAAAAGTTATAATTTCCAGATCAGTGACTTTTTATTTGGATAATTAATGTATAAAGTATATTTTTTAAATAGGGATAATTTTTGATGCTTTTGATATCCTCATAGCAGCCATGACTTTACCCTTACGTAATTTGCTCTGATTACTGTTTGTTCATGGCGGATTCATGCATTTAGTGGTTTTATTTATCTGTTAACATAATTTCATTATATAAATACAATATTTTGTATTTATAAGTATTTATTTACCATAAATATTTATAACTTCAGCTGATTTTTTACTTTCTGTATAAATTGTTAATGTTTTTCACCTCCCAATATTGATTCCATAGAAGTATTGATAGTTGTAAATGAGAGAATGAGAAAATTTTAGTTGTAAAGTAAAATATTAATATTAAAAATCTAGGGTTTTTGAAGGAGAGTATCGAATTATTGTTGTGGAATTTCTGCCTTTCGATTAGTAAGTGAATTTTGCGTGGTTTAGTATTGATATTTTATGCTTGCCGATATATCGATATTTATTTTAAAATATATATCGATATTTTTTAAAATTTCGATATTTTTCGCCGCGCCGACATACCTACCTTTAACCGTAAGAATAAAAACACCTATGTAACTTCCTTTGGAGTTGGTAACTCTCTTTGATGTCTCTCTTTTGGATTAGTTGGATTTTATATTTTAAATAGATTTTTTCACTGAAGTTTATCTAATTAAAATTTTATGATTTTCATTTAAAGCTTTCACTGATTGAATTTTGTAAAGATCAAAGTGGATACTGTACTTCAATCTTGCACACTTCAGTGCTTCAGTGCACGTTTTACTACTAAATCCGTATATTGATCGAGTGAACGAACGAATTGAATATGTGATCAACATTTCCCCCTTAACTCGCATTAACCATTGAAGCATTATCCAAATTTAAAATATATACTTTTCTAATCGATATAATGTATATTGAGTTTTGCGTCCATGAATATATTATTCTATTTATAAAACTATATAAAAATGTTCAATGCCATCGAAACTATTTATATCAAAATTATTGTTTACAACAAAACAAGATTAATCATATTCCAAAATAAAAGCGATCAACATAGTTCTCCGAGAACTTATTCTGTTCCTGATATAGAGTGGGCCATTTATTGGTTTTCGTCAGCGGTTAAAACTATATCTGCAAACACTTGAAAGTAATTGTTGCTTTATTCATAAGAGTACAGCATTTTATAATTTATGAAACACAATTTCACTTCACTTAAATGGTTATTTTGGCAATAGCCTATTCTTTTATTTTTCGGTGACTATTTTATGAATATCGATCGATTATTGTCTATGAATCGTTGAAGAAATATTTATTAAAAAAATATTCTAATTAAAAATAGCCCAACGGTATCAAATCGAGTATGTGGTCTGGCAAATAAAAATAACAAAAATCAGTTACCAATTTTCTATAGTGCATTTTGTTTACAATTATATTGTTATCATTTTGAGATAAGCAGCATATTAAAGTCAGTTTTGTGATGCAAAGGCTTTTTTATTTGTGATCAAAACTGATGATAATTAGGAAAAATACAACAATACATATGCTACAGCGAATATTCTTACGAATAAATTATCGAATAAAAAAACAAGGAATACATATTGAGCTTTTATTATAAGAATTGATCATTGTGGTAAAATTGATGAATCTTGCAAGGTATATTTGCATTTAAGCACTTCTATGCAGATTTGCACTGTTGAAAAATCATTGTGAAGGAAAGTTGTATTAATTATGATCTATAGTAATTTTTCATGATTGTTTAGCCAATAGACAAACAATGCTGATTTATGACATTTCAGACAAATTCTGATCATTCATAAAATGAAATTGAGAATATTATGAATACTCCCTTGAGACCATCGCAGCTGTTGAACGCCATGAAATATAACTAGGATTAATTAATTAAAAATATTAAGTCCTCAAAAATATCAATTAAGAAAAGATACTCTAGATATAATCATCAAGCATTTTATTTAAAAAATAGTAATTTTTGTCTGATTAAGTGTACTTACTTTTATTATTATATTTTATAGTTAAGGTTCCATTATAAGTAAATCAAGTGATTTAGATCTTTAGTGCAAATTATGTTCTAAATTTTGATAATATTGGGTCACCCCAAGTATTGTTGTATGTTGTGTATTTAAAGATACACTTTTTAAAATCTTTTATTCATTTAAATCCAATCCAAAGTTCCAAGGATTTAATGGAAATAATATGATGATATAGTTTATTAAAATCGTTAGGGCATTCGAGATTGATATAAAATGGTAGTAATGATGTCAGACCGGTATGACTTCTGGAATCTAATGCATACCTACCAATGATATAATATAATTAAACATAGATTCACTGTTATATATATGGATCAAAAATATTTTTAGTTGAGTAAATAGCAGCCGAAAAAATCACCAAAAGTGACTAAAATCAAATCACCCTACAAAAATAGTATCAAAAATGGAGGCGGGCGGGAGCTTGAAGTGCGAGTGAGAAATAGTATGTTCATAAATAAATTCGGTTTTCTAAAAATTATCTTAAATTGGAGATTTTTGAGAGATATATTTGAAAATAACACCGATTAGCAAAGTAAAGAACAATATCATAAAAATTGACTTGAACTCATAAAACTGAATTAATACTAGAATGTAATAATGAAGAACTATAGAACATGTTTTGAAAACTGTTTTTTATTATAAATAAATATTAGTACTACATGATATGTAGAAGTAAATTATAAAGCTCGCAAAATAATCCATATACATAAACAAAAAGCCAAAAATAAATCAGAATATTAATATTAGATGCAAGTGTGGGTGGAATTATCGTCGGCATAAATATGTTAGTGTGCTAAAGAAAGGCATGACGAGCAAAATATCTTTAGAAATACTAATAATTGTAACAGCTGTTACTTGACACATGTACGTTAAACGTTTATATTCGATAAAATGGATCATGATTAAATATAGTCGTTATAACAGGTCAATTGAAAAGTCCCCGGTCCACGATACATAGATGGCACTACTAGAATTAAAACCATATGTTTTTTAGTTAGCCCTAGCCCTCAAAATATTTTTTGTAACATCTTTATTAGATACGCTTTATGAATTTATTACTACTTTTCCTATGTATTTGGATTAATTCACAAGCAAGACGAGTGCGAGAAAACACATCAATATGTATTCCTCAATTATAAAATTGTAATTATTTATTAATTATTAACTTATAGCTATAGTTTCCACTAAATGTATACACTTTATATAAGTTCGTATGATTTTGTTCGCTTCAATCTCCTGACAGCCTGCGCGGTGTCCAGCAGTTGTATTGCCTCCACCCTCAAAAGATGCGTGTATAAATTTTACAGCTGTAGGATCATTAGTCTGTTAATTATAGCATTTTGAGTGAAACAACTTTTATTGTGAAAAAAAAATGGATAAAAAGGAATTTCGCGTGTTGATAAAATATTGATATTTGAAGGGAAAAATACGGTTGAAGCAAAAACATGGTTTGATGCCGAGTTTTCGGACACTGCCCCAGGAAAATCAACCATGAAGGATTGGTATGCTAAGTTTAGACGTGGTGAAATGAGCACCGAAGACGGTGAACGCAGTGTACGCCCAAAAGAGGTTGTTACCGACGAAAATCCACAAAATGATTTTTGAATGACCATAAATTGAAATTGAAGGAAATAGCAGACACTTTTAAAGATATGAACTGACTGTATAAATCATATCATTCACAAATATTTGGGTACGAGAAAGCTCTTTGCAAACTGGGTCCCGCGCGAGCTCACCTTTAACCAAAAAAAGAAACGACGAGTTGATGATTCGCAGCAGTGTTTGAAGATGAGTCAAGTGTAATAAACCCCAGTTTTTGCATCGATATCTGACAATGGATGAAACATGGCTCCATTATTTCACTCCGAAGTCCAATCGATAGTCATCCGAATGGAGTGCACACGATGAACTCGCTCCAGATCGTGAGAAAACGCAACAATCTACTGGCAAGGTTATGGCATCTCTATTTTGGGATGTGCATGGAATAATTTTCATTGACAACCTTGGAAAGGGAAGGACCATCAATAGCGACTATTACATAACGTTATTGGACCATTTGAATGACGAAATCACCGAAAACGGCCGCGTTTAAAGGAAAAGTAACTGCCGCTTTACCAAGATAATGTACCGTGTCAAAAACCCACGAATTTGGCTTCGAATTGCTTCCTCATTCGCCGTATTCTCTAGATCTAACCACCAGCGGCTATTTCCGGTTCTCAGATCTCAAAAGAATGCTAGCTGGAAAGAAATTTTCGTCGAATGAAGAGGTAACGTCGAAATTGAGATATAAAAATGGTATCGAAAAGTTGTAGGGTCGCTGTAATCAGTGTATTACCCTTGAAGGGAATTATGTTGATAAAAAAAGAATAATTTTACCAAAAAATGTGTTTTACTATGGCAGGCCGGGGACTTTTCAATTGACCTGTTATTCATACCAAATTCTGTCGCTTCAATAACATAATTATAATTAATACAAAAAATTATATTCAGCACGAAGCCGACCCTGTTTTAAGGTCGAGTTGCACCCCCAAGTCGCCGCCACCACCGCCCCTTTACGACCCCCCAAAACAAACCCAACAACTTCATTCTTAATGAGATTTTGCCGGATCCATAAATTTTAGCCTATAGCTCATTCCACAACATTAATTTCATTGCTAAATACTCGCTATAAATTATAATATAATGAACAAGCCAAATTGGGATATAAATAAATAGTTTAATTAAAATCGCAGATATTTTTGTTTAGATTGAAAGCCGGCTCAACAAAACGCGCTCTATACAATTCGGTTTAATAGATATATTTCAGCTTTTCAGATTTTATACTGGTATTATGTTTAGTTGGTTTATATAATTTTATGTAGTTGTTTATCAGTTTTATAATATAATCAAGTCCACTTCTCTATTCTGAATATTTCATTAAGGGCGCAAATTGTTATTTTTTAAAATCGAAGTATTTATTATACAAAAACTAGTCCTTTGCCCGTCTTTTGGGTAACATGATAATTTCACATCGATAAAACTCATCTTCTTTGGAGAATATCCGAGATTTAAACCAATTTTTGATATCTTCATAAAAATTAAACAGCTGTTTAGCAGAACCTGTGAGGAGGAACAAAGGAGCAATATCTGGAGAATATCGCAGGTAAGATAGGATGTCCCATTTTAGAGTTTCAATATTTCGGCATATAATAATATATAAGAGCTGCGGGAGGGTATTGGCAGGTAACAAAATTACTTTCTGATATAATACAATACAATACTATAATTCATGTTTCAAGTTTATCTATATACATACGTCATGTTTAATTCGCAACTCTAATGATGAGGAATTGTAGTGAAATATTTTTATAATGATTATCCAGGATTAAATATTCTTTTAAACCTCTCTTGGCTTCTCGAGCGTTATTACTCAGGGTACATTACTCCACAAATATCTTCAGATTTGGCGCATGCGCACTCTCCAGCATAGAATAAACCGTAGAAAAGAATAAACTTTATTGTCTTCCTTTTCTAATAGCGGTACATTCTTTTCGAGACGATCGGTACAATTGATCAAGTTAAAACAACAATAAAATCTAGAATATTTAGATTTTGTGTTACATTAATAGTTCTATAGTAATGATAATTAACGGGATGAGAACTTTTCTTAACTGCCAATCGGCATATTATAGGAAATTGTACAATATAATCTTATGATAGCAGACCGGAAATTGATTGAATTAAACTATTATCGATGCCAGAAGTTTCTGTTATGGACTTTTCGATAATTACGTTTGTAAAGTTACATATTAATGACGGTTCTGTTTTTCTATGTATTTGATTATACATTTAAACTTTTCTTGAAAATATTGGACATGCAGAATCCTCAATATCTTATTTTGGAACACTTTTTTAACTTTGATTTTTGAGGAAACGATATTATAATTCCTAGCTATTTACCAAAGAGAAGAATCCAGGCAGAAGAAGAGATCGTCGCTCTTAATGTTATTTCTAGAGAGAATTGTCTGAATGCTTTTAAAGGAGGTGCTTTGTGGAAGGTGAAACAATGTGCTATGTGTATTAATTATAAATGACAATTATACTTATATGATTAAACACATCTAAAATAATAATGTTCAAAAATGTTACTATTTTTTTTGTTGCTACATTAAGAATATATTATTCTTATTTTTAAATTCTGATTTTATGACCATTATGGAAATCTTATTATTATCTTCATATTAAAATTAGTTTGAATATAATACCAATTAATTAAAGTTTTTGTTACAATTATACTTGCGATTTACACTACTTTACTTTAACATACCCTGATTTCATATTTATTTAGGAAATTCGAATACGAGGCGACAAAAAACCGAAAAAGTTCGTCTATAAAATGATTTATTGATAATGCTCGTCTAATATATGCTACTAAATCACCTTTAATGGGCGATCATGGAGAACCGAATGGCGCCATATTAACCAAATTGCAAAAAATAACGAAAACGAATATGAATATTTGCACATTTCAGTGATTAATTGCCCACAGTGTAACGGTGAAACGTTCTTTGCGGATATATTTTGATGCATATTTAATGTAGGAAGGTCGCCAAAAAAAGTGTGCTCGGCTAAAGTATTCTCATTCTTATTGCCAAGTTTCTTTCGAAATTTATTGTTACTGTTTTAATGTCATATTGATCAAATATTCAGCATTTAATTTGGTTTTATTGTTGTTTTATTCACATAAAGCACATAATAACTGGAATTAATTAGTATTAGTATAATATATATATACCAGGTGTACTGGAAACTCATTACCGTTTTTTTTTCAATAAAAAAACTACATAATTTTCAATAAAATGGAAAAATGCATTTATTCAATTCATCTTAGCCAACTTTCAGGCAATTTGTGAATGCCATCCCAAAAAAAAATTTTTGTCCTTTGAGCAAAACGATTCATTAAGCCATTTCCTTACTTTTTCGAAATTGATGAAATGCTGCTCTGCAAGCGCGCGTCCAATAGATGCTAAAAGTTGATAGCGGGACGGGACAAGGTCTGTAGAGTACGGCTGGTACGATAATATGTCACATCAAAGTGATTTCAACGCTTCCTTGAGCAGTTTTGCTCTACGAAACGGAGCGTTATCGTGCTGTAAAATTACTTTACCGTGTCGGGTCAATTCTGTTTGATCCATGTTTTCAAATTCATAATTTTTTGCTGGTAGCGATCACTATAAACTGTCTCAACTGTTTCATCAGGTTTCAACAGTTCGTAATACATCACGCCACTCATGTCTCACCAAACACAGAGCATGTTTTGCGACCAAAACGATTTGGCCTTGTAGTTGGCTTCGTCAGGTGATAACCATGATTGTCGCGATTAGGGTTTTAAGGGTAAAACAAATCCACTTTTCATCACCCGTCACTATTCAGTGCAGAAATGACTTCCAATCATATTTTTCAAACAGCATTTCACATCGATTTTTCATTGGCCTGTCATTCAATTGATGTGGCATCCATCCTCCCATCTTTTGTGTTTTCTCCATTACTCGTAATCGATCGCTAATCGTTTCTGGGGCTACATTTAATACTTCGGCCAATCGTTTTTGAGTTTGGTTGAGTATTCATTCATTAACTCTTGCAATTTCGCATCCTTAAAACCTTTTTGGTCTACTATAACGCTATTTTTCTTGCATATCGAAATCACCACTATTGCATTTTCAAAACCACGCCTCACATATTTTTAAGAACATGATCATCGTACGTTTCTACCAGTAAACGATGATTTTTTACGTTTTTTTCTTTTGATTAAATAAGAAAAGGAACGTAGTGTTACTTTCACAAAATATAATATGTATAACATTGAAAATTTATGTCAGTAGAATAAAATGACATATGTGTCAAATTATAATTAATGCATACTTAAGTCAAGCGATATGTGTTAGAAACACCGGTAATGACTTTCCGGTACACCTGGTATACTAGTGGAATATAACCTAAATATTATCTAGTTCTAACTAATACTTGAACCTACAGAAATATAAACATGAATATTGAATTAAGTGAATTATTAGATGCAAAATAATTAGCTTAAGAAGAAGGCACATATCATATCTAACAGTTATAATCTGATAAACCCTGGTAACACTAATTGTCAATTTTCTCAAATGCCAGAATAATTAATTATTCTTTTATACCGATTAGTACATTTTACGGTGGCCACCGGTCCTTGTCCAATTTATTTTTAGTTTGTTTAATTGTTAATATTTGTTAGTCTTCTTGGGACTTGTAATGTGCAATTAGTGGGTTGGAATCGGGATTGTAGTAGCGAACTCAAAAGATAGGCCAAGCGTGTTTATGAACTTTTGGACAAGATTACTGCGGAAAACAAGTGAGAATACATTGGGAGACATTGAAATATGAAGTGCTATCCCACCCGCCATATTCCCCAGACCTTTCTCTGTGTAACCTGTCTGAGTAAAAAATGGGTTTGTAGCGACGTTGAAGTAGATAGATTTTACCTTTTACAATAACAGTCTACAAAATACCCGAAAAATATTATCCCAGATATTGCACATGTGACCATCGTTCAGTACAGATGTACCACCATCGACTGCCCAAGTGTCTCTTCAGGTAAACCAGCGCTGCTCTCCCTTTTTGCTCTATCATATTTTCTATATTTTGATGACGTCAGTAAATAACGGTCACATAATGTAACTATCACAGTTTTATTTCGTTCTACCTCCAATCATCGAGCAATATAAACTCCTAAAGATTGATTCGTGGATAACCTCAAAAGACACCTGAATAAGCAATATGCCTTTGAATAAATTACAGTGTACCGAGAGACTTCTAGAATAAAGTTTCATTTTAAAAAATCATATAAAACTAATTTATTGGCCTAATAGATACTCTTAACACATGGGCTGAAAAGTGTCTGGTCTAACATATAGATGGCGCTAGTTTTATTGCATTCACCAGTTTTTCAGTTAGTACTATCCTTCAAAAGAAAGTCGTTAAAATTTCATGATATAAGTTTGTGGGTTATTGTGCTAAGAGTGACACAACTTTTGTTGTTTAGGGTAAATTATGTGGCTCGGTGAATGGAGGTAAAACGAAATGAAACAGTGGTGTTTACATTATGTGTCCGTTAATTATTGGCTATATCAAAAAATGTGAAAAATACAAATGATAAAAAGGATGGCAGCGGAGTTACCTGGAGACTAGGCTTGGGCAGTCGATGGTGGCACGTCTAAACCAAACGCTAGTCGAGTACTGAATGACCCAAAATACCCTTCAATAACATCCCAGATAAACGTCTCGGGGTTGCCGCCAGCTATTCGTTGTCGGGTTCTAATTGGCACTGCTGGCACCCCGCCCGTGTTCAACATCTGGGATTATATTTCTGGGTACTTTGTTGACAGTTATTCCACGATGTAAAATTCGACATGCCTCAAGGTCGCTACAGTTGTTTTCAAAATATTGGATCAAAAACAATTTAGTGTTTTAATTTTACATTGATTCTTGATGGTAAATGTGTTATAAGGACTCCGCTCCATCAGAAATTACAATAAAACGTTGATTTGCTGACTTCAAGCGTGGTCGTGGAGACACCGATGATGCAGAACGCAGTGGACGGCCAAATGAGGTGGTGATACTAGAAAACACGAAAATTATAAAAATTCAGAAAATGTTTAAAATTATAATGTTGTTTAATTGATCGAAAACTGAAGTTGCGTGAGTTAGCCTAACATTGTAAAGATATCAAAATAATGAGTTGGTTTTATATTGCATGAGCATTTGCCTATGAGAAAGATCTATTCAAAGAAGGGGTCGCGTTTACTCAATGTTGAACAAGAACTTTTTGATAATTCTGGGTAATGCTTGTCCATGTTAAAACGTAACAAACTGAAATTTTTGCGTCGAGAGGTAACAATGGATGAAACATCACTTCACTCTGGAATCAAAACAACCCTCAACTAAGTAACCAGCAACTGGGGATAGGTGTATTTTGACGCAAAAGATAAATTGTTCTACAAAAGTCGTATTAAAATGTTAGAGCTGCGTTTTTGTGGCTTTTGATGGAGATTACGTTGATGACTAAAGCCAATTTTGAACAAAAAAAAAAGCCGTGTTTTCTTTGCTATGGCCGGGACTTTTCAGCTCATGTTTGTTGTTGTCATGTTATGTTGTTTTTCAGCGAGATGTGACAATGGATGAAATATGGATCCATCACTTCACTCCGGAATCAAAACGATCATCAACTAAGTAACCAGCAACTGGTGATAGGTCTACTTTGAGGCCAAAGATAAATCGTTAGAGATGCGTTTTTCTGGCTTATTATGGAGATTACGTTGATGACTAAAGCCAATTTTTAACAAAAAAAGTCGTATTTTCTTTGATATGGCCGGGACTCTTCAGCCCTTGTTTTAGATTCTGTTTCTTTTAGATCTACTTAAAGTAGTTGATTTTTCTTTTTCTAATGATTTATTACCATCCTACGAGCGATTTGTTTTACGTTTATGGGAACTCCGTTTATGTAGGCGATGAATGACTTTTCTAAAGATAGTGAAACAACGTTGTATAAAATTGCAAATTTTAACGATCTAGTTAAAAAATAAACAAAACCAGAAAAATCCGAACCATACTGCTCACAGCTGTTCGCTATATTCAATATTGCCCTAATTCAATTTCGCTTGTTTCTCGATAACGTTGACTTACGAGCGTCGCCCGTCCTCGTCCATTATAAAACACACAATTTCCCATAACATTTAATTCCGATCCGTCATCAATAAACAATCGACTTTGAGTTCGAATGCGCTGAACGTTCGGCCATCGGTCCTTGTCCATTTATTAAACATACCTGGGCAGTGGTCGTCGTCGACGACATTCAATATTTCCCCATAAATTGTCTTTGTAGTTTTGATTCATTGGTCACAGTCGTCCACTGACGGCCGAATGTCAAATGCCGGCGCGAGAGTTGACAGAACCTTTTGTTTCGTCGCGGTCTTCCTTTGATAGGAATTAGTCGACGAAGTTCAATGAAATTTTCACTAATATTTACGACGATACAATAAATAATTCTTTATATTTACCAATTAAAATAACCTCAATTACACAAACTTACAAATTCGGGTAAACTTTTGGAATCCAGCAGATCAGACCGAATTTTAACGGTATTTGGTGCTTTGAACTCTAACCATAGAGTATTATAGACTTAAATAGGCGAAACCGATGAAATGTTTTGCATGGTCTTACCAAGGCAGCCATCACCTTTTTGATTGGTTCGTTTGAATTATCCTACAAAGGGATTTGATATTTCAGTATGCATTAGGCATTTCTTATGATGCTATGGAGGTGTAATTTATTGAATAAAACTATGTTTCCCTTAACATTTTATTAATAACATTAACATTTATACAACTAATTAACTAATGAAAATGTATGAATGTGTGATTTTTGAATGGATGATTGTTGATTGAATGTAAGATGCTTGGACGTCGAAAGATGAATTAATCTGCTGTCTATTTTTCTGCGTGCCCTTGATCGTTTTTGGTCAATCTTATTCTGTGGCCAGTTCACGATAAGAAGAAGAGGCCTGACGTCACCACAATGCTAATTTTTTGTGTGCTTGGTGTAGAGTAAGTTCAGCATTTTTGTGACTTAATTATAATCACTATTATTTGATTATAACCTATCTTAAGTCAAAAGTATTGTATATCCAGTATATGTGCAGAAATAAAAACGATACGTTTATTATTTGGGAGAAATAACCCAAGTTAGCTAATTTAAACCGTTAGCCTAAAGCTGTGTTAATTATCCGATCTACAAATTTTACAATAATATTGTAAAAATAATTATAACTTGCTTCAAAATATTTTTGCGTTGAACAAGCAAAAATATTAACAGGCACATACTTCCAGTGTGTCCACTGGAACCAGTTTCAGTGTGAAGGAGCAAATAACGATAATGAAAGATAAAATAGTATTTATATATTTATAGTTAATAATTTTTTTATTTATATATATATATATATATATATATATATATATATATACATATATATATATATATATATATATATATATATATATATATATATATATATATATATATATATATATATATATATGTTGCCTGCCGCAACTTGTAAATTCGTTTTAGAATCAGACAATATTTTCCTTCTCATTTTATTCTAATTAAAAAGAGACATAATGCTCGAACACGTAAACGAATGACCCTGTCAAAGTCGTCCAATTGTCAGACGTATGCAAAATTCTTGAAAGCAATAATGATAAGAGGTTATAACTCTAACCTATAAACTATTGTGTATAATTAACTGTGGTTTTTACATAAATTTTTGTACAATTATTTTATTTATATAAGAATTTTGTAGTATGTCAAAGCCAAACTGAACTAAAACTCAGTGTTAATGCGGCAACATTGCAATCCCAAAGGATTATGCTAACGCGTAAGCAGTTTTTAAAGTAAATAATGAATGACTTCAGGAAAATTCTTATGAGTTCTTCCACGAAGTCTTCGCACAGGAAGGTTTATTCTTTGCATTTCAGACAGGGTAGATTACTATGGGCCCAAATGTGGAATAACATTGCGTAACCAAGATGCAGTTCCTGATGGTAATTTTAATAATAAGTATTTCAGTAAAATCTACATCGATAATTGAATTGAAATACGCAATATGTGTATATTCACAGATAATTTCCAGTAACCTATTGAGAAGGACAATTTTGCTACAAGTTAGATATTGGAATTATTCGACAATATAATCAGGTCACATTAGAATTTTTCCTTCGTAAAGTGAGACATTGAGCGTCTTAAGCGATGGAGGGAGTACCTCATGCAACTTTATTATCATGAACCACCACAGGATCTATCAACCCTACCAACAACCCGACAGCGTGTTTATAATAACTATAGAGATATAAATCGCCTATCAATTGGCAGTAAGGTGTTTATGAAGATCATACAAATGAGACTTAGATAATAGAACCAAACGGTCTTTTGCTGGTGTTGCTTCGGGTTTGGGATAGATAGGTTCTGCGGGCGACAGAGACTCTGGGATGCGTCTGGGATTGTCGTATTTGGTTTAACTACCGGAGTTTGTGGATGAGTCGGTATTTGATCAGATTATTTTCGTGTTCTAAGGCGCCAAGGGAGAACCTTACATTGAGCATGTTCGTGAAGCTTTTTATGAAGGGGATGCCTGCTTAGAGATGTGTGTTCCCGTTCCTCATAAACCATATGGCTTGAGTAACGCGCGGTCTTTTGTGGACTAGAACACTTGGATTAGTGATATTAAGTTGTCTCTCAGAGACGTATCTGTACCACACCTAAGCTACGTAGTGGCAGATAGGACGGACTAGCATTTTATACAGAGTTGCTTTCTGGGGGATTGAGAGTTTGATTTTCTGAAGATGAGTGGAAATAGTAGCCTGTACACGCCATTGCTTTTGCAAATAGCGTGCTGGATTTAGGCTGACCATTGGAACCGTCGTACTAGAGACGGAAGTATGATACCTCCTGGAGCCAGGGGATAGAAATTTTTGCGATTTGGGACGGTATGCACAAAAGTTCTTCTTACGGTGTTACAGAATAGCCTGAGTTTTGCTTGGGTTAATCTGCAGCCGCCAGAATTTGTGCCAATCAATCACCTGGTTGAGTTGGACTTGAAATCTGTCGTGGATGGGGTCGGAACTATAACCGGTGGTGAAGAAGGCTTTGTCATCTGCATAAAATGTTGTGTGTGAATGTTTGTGAAGTGGGAAATCAACCATGTAAAGGTTGAACAGGGCTGGAGCTAGTGGAACACCTTGCGGGACTCCTGCGAAGAGATGCAGAGGAGACTGCATCGTTGATCTTTACTTGAAAGGATCTATCTTCCAAGTATGAGTGGATCAGGGAAATTAAGTCATTCGGTAGACCTAGTTCAACCCCTTTAAAGACAGGCCTGTTGTGCCATACTTGATCGAAAGCTTTGGATATATCTAGAAGGATGGCGTTGGTATTGCGACCTTTTATAAGTGCCTGATGGATGGTTGCTACGACGTGCGCAGCTTGATGGAGGCTTCAGTGTTTGGCACGGAAACCGAATTCTTCGTTCGGGATTATGTGGCGCGCATCAGTGAAGCTATTTAACGCATGTAATATCGTTTTTTCGTCAAGTTTGGACAATATGATGCTACAATACGAATACGGATGTTGACTCTTCTAGCAATCTTCACGATACATCTGGCACCTCAGAACTTAAGTATTAATGAAGGAAAGAACAAAGTTTTGACAATTGACGGATCGCTTATTGTAAATCTCAACGGGATCTCTTTGGAACAAGTGCAGCAGTTCAAGTAATGTACTTCGAATGAAAGATGAACTGTAACGAAATCGACCTTTCGGTGGAAAGCATACCGCGCAGCATCTAATTATGTTACATAATTACCATTATGTTACCAGAAAGGCGAGAAAAAGTAGTGCAAAATAATGGGAAATATTTTGATTAATATATATTGTAGCATTTTTTTACAATAAATACTTTTTCATGTAAAAAATGATCAGAATACACGGGAACGTAGACAGTTAAAATAATACTCTGTAAAAGATGATCTTAGATGTTTATTCATTTATACTGCCTTTCTAAAATATATTTTAACAAATTACTTCTTATGATATACTGAAGGAATTAAAATGAAATCCATGTCCACTTTGAATTAAGAGGATTATTTTAAAATTTTACTGTTACACAAATTGTATGCATTAATATAATCATCAGAAAATCATTCATATGCTTGAAGAGCGCTTTGTTTTTCTAGGACGATTATTAATAGTGAAGAAGTTTTAATATGTCAATTAGACTATAATTACTTATATAAATAGCAGATGCGAGCAATTCAGAACAGCTCTTTTAAAAGAATGGAACTGGCTAGAGGCAGCTGTAATGGCAAACAAGTGCCAGATTGGCAAAGGTTCTTATACAATGGGAAATAAACTCCCATATGTCCACTTCAGAGCAGCGGTAAATATTTTAACTGGTTTGCTTAATTGGCAGCTCGATAAAACGATTTCTGTTGTTCCCAATTTTACCGTGTTACTGCCGATAGTTCGTGTATTTCGCACATAATCTAACCAAATTAACGTTGGTATTTATGTTTTGCCTGCACTAATAGAAAAAGTTAATCAATGGTATTTCTCTACTAGTGTAAATTTGTTTGTACAAATCCTTCAACAGTTAAATAAGTCTTGGGGTTGCCTAATAGTTAATTAACATTTCAATTTATACTATAACAGGAAACTCTTATGTAAATAGTATAGATTTAGTTGGTCCAATTAAATGATAGTACTGAAGGATATGTTAAACACACTGTATTTATTAATAGAATGATTATCTTAGGGGTGGAAAGAATTAATTATAATCTTATAAAAAAATAAAAATGTAATGAGTCAAGATGATTTGATTGACATATTCAAAATTACTTAATGTATTTATAATATATTCAATTATAGGGATTGTATGAGAAAAAATTCGGTGTAGATTGTAACGAATTTTTGTACACTACCTTTATATTTTCGGTGAAAATACGTACGGTAAATGAATTTATTTTGAAAATTCATAAATTGACGGTTGTTTTTTTATGGAAAAAATTTTAATTATATTTCTTTAACCTCCTTTCTAATTGTTGTAAGGTTTTTCCGATATTAGTTTTGCAGGACGTATGTATGAACATGCAGAATTTACTTATCCGAGAATATCTATAGCAATTAATATCATAGCAAAAGTAAAATGTTTATTTATAGCCTGTAATCATGACAGGACTATTTTCAAGAAAAATACTACGGCATTTTTCATACATTATTACTTGAGATTGAACATACACTATTGTCTCTATATTTTTAATTAATTATAGTTTAAGATAGCGTGGAAAAACTATTATAAAAAATTAACAACATGGTGGTAAAATTTATCCTTAGATGCTGACGATTTAATTTTATTGCTCGAAGTTTAAGTCTCAAGTCGTTTTTTTGTATCTTCTCTGATTGTCAGCTTTCTAACTATCATTTTAATGTAAAACTGTTATAAAAATGTATTGTGTATTTATACTAATAAAAGACATCAATAGAATCAAAACACTTAAAAATAATTCTTAAATAGTTCCCGAATATTTTTGTTGAAAATATTAGGTTCTTACATGTATTTTGATCGCTGATATTTATTGGCGAAAATACAAAATATAAGTGCTAACAGCTGTTAAAAAATCTAAGCCAATTGTTCAATTCGATGTATATTCAGGCATTAGTCATGGAATACTTCAAATTGCATTCATTACTTTTTTACATAAATCCAGTTCATCAAATCTTTTTAAACATTTATAGTGATGCTACTTTCTCATATTCAATTTATCGGCGTTGTGTTTCCAGATATTTACATCCGATGGAAGAGATCCAAAAGGGTGGGAAAGGACTACTACATAAATTGATTTAGAATGCCATTTGGAGCCGTTTGAAGATCATTGTTTCATTGCTTGCCAGTATATTGTGACTGGCGATGAAAACTGGGTCTACTACGAAAAATGTAGTGCAGTAGCGCCATTCTTATTGATAACTACGCAGAATTTTTATGTCCATAAAGTCTTGCTGTACATATGGTGGGATCATGTGGGATTTTTGCCAACAAGACCAGTAACAGCTTACTCAACAAACCTTTTCTGGTTGTTATTTATTAAGATCTAAGCAGCATGATCTGACTGGCACACTGTTTCCAAATGCTGAAGAAGTGAGGAAACTTAATAAGTCGTAAAGTCATCCTTTTGCATGACAAAGTTCGGACACACATTGCAAGAGTTGTTTCATACCCAATGAACTTACCAGACATAGCGCCTGCTGATTGTTACTTATTCGAATTGATGCAGCATGGCTTGGCTGGCACAACAAGCACTTAATATTATGCATCAATGAATTAAGCTAATTAAATAATACAAACAAGTCATTCTTTCTATTATCACCTTTTTACCAAAAATCCATTTTTATTAAAAAATACATAAATATATATATATATATATATAGGAATTATAATTCAGTATAGTACCATTTATAAAAAAAACGTAATGTTATGTTTTAATATATATTATTAATACATAAAACATACCAATTTCTCAATATAATAAATGTATGTTGTTGAATAATGTTTAAAATTATTATCAAAGACCCCTTTTTGTTAGGAAATGATTAGGTTTATCGCTGAAAATTTTAATTCTGAATGATAATAATACGCGATAACTCTTAGCGTTGATAACCACGAACTGAGGTGTATGTATAAAGTCCATATTTAATGGGGCCTTATCGCTATTTGTCTACTTCCTGTTTTACGTTTAAATTACACATACACGTTAAAAGTTTCAGTTTGCAATCATAAAGGTACTGTAAAATATGTTTTCCCATCAGGAAAGCTTCAATGATCTAATATTTTTTTCGGTAAAAAGGACTAACAACTGTAATTATTTCTAGTGAGCATAGGCGTACATACAACGGAGAATGGAATTTCAATAGTTGATTTTCCTGGTCACTTTAAGAGTGGCTTAATTCTAGACATATTGGCTTATTATGTTATTGTCCGGGAGAAAATAATCATCCCATAATTTGTATAATAAAAGTTAGTGAATTATAAGTTAGAGTGAGTGAGTGTTAGAAATAATAATTAACCTATTCTAAAAAACTCAATTAAATAAGAGAAATCTAATTATTACATATTTTAATAATAAGTGTTCGCTATTTAATTTTATGTTTTTGCATTATTTATTTTTTAAAAATTTTGTAATGAATTGAATTAGTGTAATTAATATAAATAATTAATGATAACATGTTATAAAAAGAACAATGATAAATTGTTATGTGGGTACTTAGATAAAACATGTTTATGTTGGATTTAGAATTTGTAATTGTTGACAAATGTAATAATTTCTAAAATTTTCGAAATCATTTTTCAAAACAAATTGTTTCTCATGTAGGCTGTTGAAGTATTAAAAATCAAATAATAGATCAATCAAGGTTACATAATCTAAAAGCTTTTCATACTTTATTGGGAATGGAATTTCATATCCAGTTTGATAAAATTTTCCTCTACTAACAAAGTCATTAATTGAAGAAATGGACACTAAGTAGTTATAGTAAATTAACATTAAATTTAAGCATTCTTAAATACTAAACATAGTTAAATTTCAATTATTCATTGAGCCGGCTTGGCGGCGTAGTGGTAAAGGCGATGTGACGGTCCTCCTACTGTTGCGATAACCACAGGTTCGAATCCTGCTGGGGCATGGTTGTAAATTTACGTTTGTAATTGTTTAATATTTGTGAATATTCTAGGCAAGAGTGTAAAATCCGACAAGGAAAATGATCCCAGTCACGCCAGTAACCAGGCTGGGTAAGGCCGAATGCCTTCTGGGATGATACCTAAAGTTGGTCACTCGCCAGTCGGTAGGCTTAATGCTGAGGACCGTGGTTCGGAGCCCACATTAAATTTTAGGCCCAGTCCAGATAAACCCATAGTTGGTAAAACGAGACTTTAAAATATATTTTTAAAAAATTATTCATTGAACTTGATAATACGGGTATTATTTTAAGCTAGCTACATTATTCTGAAGACCTAGTGGACTTATGTCTAATGATATATTTCTATTCTTAGAATGCACAAGTTCTAAGATATTGACATTTAAAAAGTATTTCGGGCATTATCAGATAAATCAATTTCGAAATGATAAAAGTTATAACAATGAGCATTAATACATAATGAGCCTTTCAAATAAAAATATTTTCGTTACTTCATAGATATCTTATACTATTCATTAGTCTTTGTTGAAAAATACTTCCAGTTAGGGTAAATTACTAAAAGGGTAAATTAAGCTAGTTCAACTATGTTACAAATTATTTATATAGTCTGCTGTGGTTAATTTTGCTGCTTGAGATATGTTTTTCGATACATAAAATAACAACTAACGGAGAACATATATTAGCAATGACGAGATTACCCAGTTTTTCTGTTAATTAAAAGCAACAATCAGAGATGGACGAAACAAAAGCAGAAATCTCCACTTTGACGGGTTTCCAGTTACAGTTTCTCCATCTTTAATTAATTCACTGAAATCCGTGATCTGAAATTCGAATGGAAGTTAACTCAAGCGAATGACTCGATTATTTAAATCAGACTGTTATGGCTGGGCCTACTGTTTAACGTAAATACTAAACATATATTACAATTTAGTTTAAATTGAAATATTTAGATTCACTTAATTATCATATTTTTTATCACATAGAGCTGCAATATATGATATTCTAATATATTTCCGAAATTATATTTGTTTTTAATTAACACATGACAAATTTAATGTATATTTCAATTAAATTTTATCAAAATTTATATTATCAATAGATATATTGGAATATCAGTGGCACAAAAAAAACTGGAACTATTGAATATCTGAAGATATCTAAATATCACAGATGCATTCCGTTATATAAGAATAGAATAATCATGATAAATCATCTCTCAGTATATTATTATAAGAATCGGTTAAATATCGTTCCAACTGACAATTTATTTGCTGGCAATTCATCGGAATAATTGGACGTTGAAAAGTGCTATATTCTCTTTGAAGAAATACACTAATTACCTGTTTTAAAAATCATGTAAAAGTTATTGTTAATAAGACTTTTATATCAATTGTGAGATACTTGCTTACTAAGTTTATTTATATTAAATAATAGTACCAGTTGTCAACTAATATAAGCAATATTTTGTGCCAACTTAACAGGTCAATTAAAAAGTCCCTGGCCTGACACATAGATGGCCCTACTAGAATTAAATCCATATGATTTTTAGTTAACCCTAACCCTCAAAAGATGCGTGTATAAATTTGACAGCTGTCGGGTCATTAGTTTGGGATTTATAGCATTTTGAGTGAAGCAACTTTTGTTATTGTGAAAAAATGGATAAAAAGGAATTTCGCGTGTTGATAAAATATTGCTGTTTGAATGGAAAAAAATACAGTTGAATCAAAAACTTGGCTTGATGCCGAGTTTCCAGACACTGCTCCATGAAAATCAACCATCAAGGATTGGTACGCTAAGTTTAGACGTAGTGAAATGAGCACCGAATACGGTGAACGCAGTGGTGGCCGAAAACAGGTTGTTACCGACGAAAACAATAAAACAATCCACAAAATGATTTTTAATGACCGCAAATTGAAATTGAATGAAATAGCAGACACTCTAAATATATCAACTGATCGTGTACATCATATCATTCACGAATATTTGGATATAAGAAAGTTCTGTGCAAAGTGTGTGCTGCGCGAGCTCACTTTTGACCAAAAACAACGACGAGTTGATGAATTGGAGGAGTGTTTGAAGATTATCAAGCCTAATAAACCCGAGTTCTTGCATCGGTAGGTGACAATAGATGAAACATGGCTCCATCATTTCACTCCGAAGTCTATTCGAGAGTCATCCGAGTGGACTACACATGATGAACCCGCTTCAAAGCGTGGGAAAATGCAACAGCCGGCTAGCAAAAAAAAAATTCAAAAAGGTCCGTACTTGAAGGAAAAGAAAGTGCTGCCTCACCAAGACAATGCACCGTGTCACAAGTCAGTGAAAACGATGGCAAAAATCCATGAATTGGGATTCGAATTGGTTCCTCATCCACTGTATTCTTCAGATCTAGCCCCCAGACTATTTTCTGTTCCCAGCTCTGAAAAGAATGCTCGCTGGAAAGACATTTTCGTCGAAAGAAGATGTGATCGCCGAAACTAAGGCATATTTTGAAGCAAAGGAAAAATCGTACTACAAAAATATTATCGAAAAATTGGATGGTCGCTATAAACAGTGTATCACCATTGAAGGGAATTATGTTGAATAAAAAAAACTAATTTTGCCAAAAAATGTGTTTTACTTTGGTAGGTCGGGGACTTTTCAATTGACCTGTTAATTTAAATTTTAGATCATATTTGACTTTAAGAAATATATCTAAAATTGAAAACGTTTTTGTAATAAAATTAAACTTCTTAAAATACTTTCTTCATAATTCAGTTCACGGAACTACATCAGTTCTAACTGGAGTGAGTTTGTAAACAAGGTTTTATTTTATGAATTTTTTTCTGAACACTGTATATTATAGTATACAAAATTGTTTTTCGATTATAATATTGTATTATCTTGTATTACATTTAACAGAGCTGATATTTGTGAAGGGGATACCTATAACTCCTCTGATTCAGACAAAACCCGATTTCAATGTATATTACCTTAGAAAGAATACAGAAGATAAAAGTTTAATAGATAATAAAAAAGGTGGAAGTTAAAAGTTAATGGAGCATAAATGTATAAACCAATTCACTAATTTCTTGCTTTACAAATTTTAACATCTCATAGAATTTTTGTATTCAAGAAAGTTTTCGAAATATATGTTTTGTGAAGAAGTCATGCATCATTGCCCTTAATGGTGGAGTATTGAGATATAATATCTGAAGGCAACCTAAATATTTTTATTACGAAATATAAAGTTGAGTGTTTAAGGTGGTTAGAAGGTGATACAAAAGAGCAGGACAGGCATATTTGAATGAAAACAACGTTAAATGGTTCATTAAAATATAATTATATGATTAAAATAATAGAAAATAGCATTAAGCGTCCTATTTTTATTAATCTGCTCTTTACTAATATTAGACCCTCCCTTTTTTGATTTTTCTGGACGGTACCTAATCCTTAATGTGTTCTCTGAACCAGGTGCACTGGCACTAGGCCTACCGACTGGCAAGTGGCTAACTTATCTCAGAACACATCCGGCCTTAGCCAGCTTTGTTATTAGCTCGATTGGGATGAATTTCCTTGTCGGATTTTCCAATTTTGCCTTATGGACAATCATAAACACTCACTTGTAATTATGGCCTGGTATAATTCGAACCTGCGACTATCGCATAATTCGAACCTGCGACTATCGCAGTAGTAGGAAGACCATCCTGTCGCCTTGACCTCTGAGTTAATCAAGCTGACAATTTAGACATTAATTGTTTATAAGCAAAGAGGTAACATTTATGATGACGTATTTAAAACGCATTTATTAACTCCCATACATTTTTATTGAAAATATTAATGTGAAAAATAAATCAATATAAAAAATTATACTTACACATTCGATATATTAATGCAACGTAGAAAATAAAATCAATACAACTACAGCACTTCCATTTCTTACATAAATTGTAGCTAAATCTTATAATCTAAATGAAAGTAAATGTCTAGAGTAACATTTTCTCGAACATTGAGGCTGAAAATTAATTCTAAGTAATCGCTCTATTATTTAAATTGGAGTGCTACGTCTGGGTGTAATGTATAGTTCAAATACCACGCATACGTTCAAGTTTAACTTAACGTGTTATCTCTAAGACTCTTTATTGACTTCTTGAATCTTTTTTGAACAGTGAATTCCGAGCATGTTACATTAATTTTCTTGTCAATTGCATCCAGACAGAACATTATGTAGTACGAATTCATTGCAGATTTCATTCTGCGTCGCTATTTTAACGCTGCCATCGCAGTATTTCATATAAATGATAGTATTTTATATAAAATTCCAAGACTTCTATTCAATGCGCTGATAACGTTGGCCGGAGAATTATTTTAAAACATTTATTTGCCTCCTTATTGCTTCTTTTACATTTAAAATGAGATTTATATGCAATTAGTTGGTATACTCGTCCGGTAATATAGCCCGTTCCTTTCAAATTAAAATTTAAAATTGTGTTTACCGCTAATAGCAGTTTTGTAAAATATCCCAGGTATTTTCTAGAACTCCTACAAAAAAGATACATTTCACCATCAACAACAATTTACAACTAAAACACTCTACTCGCTCCACTTTCCGTTAAATAAAATATATGTAGGTGTGGCTTGTTGAAGTATGTTTATGCCGTAATTAATGGTTTTACGAACCACCATTTTTCGAGAAAATGAATAGACCTTAATAATATAATTCCTATTTGCGACGAAGGTCATTCTAATTAGTGTAATCACGATAGTTTTTTCAAACCGTTAGTCATCCGCATGTAAAACAACATGAAATTATTCGATCTAGGTAAATGGTAGTAAAATTTCGAAATAACATCAATTAAAAACCTTTTTACTTTCAGAAAAATATACATGTATGAAGCATATTATGTTTCGAACGGAAGACCATGTGACCTTTAAATGTTAATATTTTTGTATCAGTATTTTTTTAGAAATATATAGGGGTGTTGATGTTAGTTTCATGACACGTGGTTGGGGGTGATTTCATAAGTTTGAGGACAACGAATTTTATGTGGAAAATTGAAATCAAGAAAGAAGAATATAAGTAAAAATGCGATCAAGTTATTTTGCAATATTCAGTTGATCGTATCTTGTAATATTTCCAATTAAATTTTTAAACAGAAATACCTGCGCTGGCTTCATTGGCGCAGTGCTAAAGGCGACTGAACGGTCCACCTACTGTTGCAATAGTCGCGGGTTCGAATCCTACTGGGGCATGGTCGTAAATTTATGTTTGTGATTGTCCTAGACAAGAGCGTAAAATTCGACAAGGAAAATGATCCCAGTCACGCCAGTAACCAGGCTGGATAAAACTGGGATGAGAATGTCTTTTGGGATGATTTCTAAGTTGGTCATTCGCCAGTGGGTAAGTTTAATGCCGAAGACCGTGGTTCCGAGCCCACGTTAAACTGTTGGTCCAGTCCATATACGAAGCGTCTGAGTTCAAAAAAAGGTTGTCTATTAGCAGCAAATATATTGGGGGATTGAGATATTATGAATCTATTGAGGATTGATTGATTGGATTGAAATGAGGGCTAAATAATCCAAAAAATCACTTTCTCGAGACTTTTTGTTGGATTGACATTTTCACTAATCTAGATTGCTCCAACATTTATATCTTGTCCAAATTATATCTTCTTGCAACTTGTGACCTTATGATCAACAATATCTATATATCTATATATAATATATCAATAATTATCAGTGTGGTAAAAGCGTAAATGATGAAATGGTTGTAAATATTCCATTCCAGAATCTATTCCAAGAAAGACTCCAGTTATGCACGAGATAGTTGGATACGGTGGAAGATGGTTCATATCCTTATGTTGAGTTGCAATAAGAGACATGGCATCAGCGGCAAACTATCGAACAGACTGGTGAAGTATATATAATGAAGCCGTGTTCCAATCTGTCATAATCATATAATGTATCAGCTTGAAGGAAAACACTCCTCTTTAGAATTTAATTCTAAATTTAGAATATTATTATTTATTATATTTTTTATATGTTTTGAGATAGAAATATTTCTACAGCGCCACTAATAAGCTACTGAATACTATTCTAAGATTATATTATATTCCAAGACATTCTAAGATATGAATGGATTGGTAGTCTAATATTGTGCATTTTTTGTCATTTATTTCAATGATTGAAATTAATTAGTTGCTGATTAATAATATTGTTATATATTAGCAAGTATTGAAACTTATATGGGCAAACGGAATTCAGTTATAGGGATGTAAATTCAATTTTAGGGCGAAACGTAATATAAATATAACACAAGTTTTCCAGAAAAAATCCTGCGAAGTATTGTTGTGCACCCAGATACTACAGGACCGATAGCTTACATTTACACCGCGACCTTCAGATACCTACTGTCACACTAGACATCAAGAGAATCGGAAGGAGATATGAGCAAAGACCCCATTCTCTTGTCAATATTGAAATATTACAACTCTTGGTTAAAATCAGCAGAGCACCGACCCAAACGAATCAAACTATATAGTGTAGTGAGGTGCATTTGATAGGAAAAGAGCGGTGTTAATACATACACATTATTACACCAGATACTAATATTGGGGCGATGGGTATTCCTAGATATATACCTTTATTTAAGTTATATTCTAAGTTCGTTGGCAACGACTAGAAGCAATTTATTAAATAAATAAAAAAATACATATTATTTCAGTAATAAAAATCTTGTTATTTAACATTTATTAATAAATAAATAATTGTAATGTCAGTGCTAGTAAATAATAGACACTGTATTATAAATATTAATAAACACTTTTCGAAATATTGTATGTATATTAAAATGTATTTATAAAAACTAAAAATATAATCTTTTTAATTCCCGTTGACTTTTACAATAACTATTGAATTTAAACATGATGACTAAGGTTAAACAACACTATTTCTTTAAGAATCAAGGTCACTTTTTAAGAATCATTGCTATTTTTAAAATATATTAAAAGTTTAAATAGTTTGCTCTGCCTATATATTAATAAATATTGTAAACATTTATACTTACATAACCAATTAATATCTGGTCTAGATATTGATATTGTGCATTAAAAAACTGCATGTCACATACCTAAAATAAAAAATATATATAAATTAACATACAAATAGCAACGATATTGTTAAAATTTCACTTTCTTTAACAATAATTTAAATCCTATATATATTTGAGGTAATTTATGTTCTAAAATAAACTACTAAATTGTTTATGGTATCTCAATGTACTGTAAAATAACCATTATTTATTTTTACCGAAAGTGCCGCACCTGTTTATTTAATGATAAAAATAAAAACAACATTTCTTAGAAAATTGCCAACTGAACATATGCTGGTTGATGAAATAAAGCGTTATTTTGGTATATGTAATTTATTTTTAATTTATAACGTTCTATGGTTATTGCATCGAAAACAAAAACCGATATTAGAACTAAAAATTAGCCGAGGTAATTTAAAATTAATTGCGATCTAAATAATATATTGCTAATGTTCTATTGTATTGGGTGGTAGATAAAGTTTTATCGACCAGAATGGTCTATTTTTAATGTTTTATGTTTAATTGTACTGGATCAATAATAATGTTATGTCGTTTATGTCGGTGAGTAATTACTTACATTGAAATAATTTTAGGATTATAAGTTTGAATTAATATAAATATTCTTATATTCAAATAGTTTTTTTCCTTAATTATAAGATATTCTCATCTAAAACAGCTTTTTATATACTGATATTTTAAATGATCATTTCAAGATTTGTTGGAAAATTAATTAAAAAAGTAAAAATTGTTGGTGGTGATTCTCTGCTACATTCCATTAGCTATTTCTTTTTTATTAATATTTTAAAGATTCCTTTTTTGTCAGTAAGGGTTTATCTGGACTGAATTTATTGTTTAACCAACTTAAAAATCATTCCAGAAGACACCCGGTTTTACCCAGCCTGGATACTGGCGTGACTGGGATCATTTTCCTTAACAGATTTTATGTTCTTGCCTAGGACAATCACAAATATTAAACAATCACAAACATAAATTTACGACTATGCACCAGCAGGATTCGAACCCGCGACTATCGCAAGAGTAGGTGGCGTGTCCTGTCGCGTTTACCACAGCGCCAACCAAGCTGGCATCAGCTGTTTCTGTTTATGTAAAATCTCCATAATTATACTTGTCATTGTATGTTTTTGATTTGTATTATTTATCTTCCATTTTCACGATGTCAGTTAAAAAACACTATTTGGTTCTACTTTGGTGGTAGAATAACTGCGCTTGTGCATTAGCAATACTTGACTAGCTGAGAAGTAGTGAGTGACATTATCATCAACAGTTGGGTTTGGTTAAAGTTTCTGAAAACATTAGTGAAAAAAAACAGTATTTTTGAAGAATAACTATGTACCGATATTTTAATATTAAAGAGCATATTTTTTATATGTTATGTTAGAGAATACTATTAAAGGATTATGCTACATAATTGTTATTAAAACAATTATTTGCTGTATTGTAGATAATTCTATCGGTAAACACGAGATTGTTTAATAAGTTACAAATGTCACATACGGAGCTCATCACGCTCAACTAATTTCATCTTGCATAAAAACCTAATTTCATCTTGCATAAAAACCTATCCAAAAAAATCTATGATTAAATTAGATCTAATTTAAAAGTTGTCAAAATTGTATGCATAATGGGTGTCGCATGACTGAACGATGATTAAAGTGATTAATTATACATTCTATAAAAACTAAAACAGAAGAACAAGAGAAAGTTTCCTTTATAGTTTCTTCAAGAAACAACAGACATCATTGGAAATGTACTGTGGAAACACAATATCAAAGCTATATTTAAACCACATGGGACAAGGGATCAGTTAAAAGTAACAGATGTATACAAGCTTCCTTGTGAGTGTGGAATATTGCCATAGGGGAAACTGGGAGGATGATAAGTATAAAAGAATATCATATTGTCTACTAAAAAGTATAAACAGGTTTTGTTAAATAGGTTAATGATAGGACATTGTCGGTTCTCCCATAAAGTCTATCCGAGATAGGCAAATATACTACAGCTATTTACTACAAACTACATCAATAAACTTTTCAACTATCTACACGAAATCGATTTACAATATTCTATTTAATCCAAGTTGCCTTATATATTATTATATTAGCTATTATGAACTATATTTGTATACATTATGATTATTTTATGTGTTTTTATGTTATAAGGTTTATATGTTATATGTTTATTGTTTAATTTTAAAATTATACTATTTATATATGTTTTATATCATTTTATATATTGATTGGTTATTATTTTAATTATTCAGTTTGTGTTTGTATCGTATATTTATTTTATACGTATTTATCCTGCTTTTTTTTGTCTAAATGAATATATGTTTAAAGTCTCACAACACAAACGTCAACATAAAAGTGTTGAAGCGACTCTAATAAAAAAGGATATCAACGATCTTTGAGATGTGGACACACGGTCAGTTTCTTTTGGCTGAATACTATTGGCTACAATATTCAGTTTAATAAAGTAGTAGTTTTAGCCACTACACAAGGCTGTTATAAACAAAATGATCGAGAAGGTTTTGATATTTAAAACCAACTAATTTCATCAAAGACAAGTTACAAGCTATACGACCAACTCTATCTGGCATCCACCTGTTTTATATATATTTAACGATCATTCAGGCGTACCAAATACTTGCTTCAATAGTATACCATAGTTGGAGTTGCAGTATCAGAGCTCCCACCCTGAAGATGTAACATAACGATTAATATTACTGCTAAGGTGTGATGTGAAACTAATGAAGTGTAGCCTCTAAGGTACCAAGCAGGTTGCGTGGTACTGTAAAATAAAATTTTATTCGTGGATTACGTCCGAACTGATAAAACAATTAACTCAGATTGCTTTAATTACCTCTTATAACAAAATGAATAGAAGACCAAGAAGAAGTTGTGGGGTGCATTGGAGGATTTTCATTTCCACGAACTTATTTTTTTACTTTTTTTACGGTACATATTTTTATAATCAATATTTCTTCATATATTTTATGTTTTCAATTTGATTGACATGATACATCAGAACTTAATTAAAAAATAATTCAACTTTTAATGGAGCGATAAAATATTTTCTTGTAATTTCAACCAGATTATTATTGGACAAATAAAAATATCCTTATGCCAGTTTATAATATAAAATTAACGTATTAATGAATGTTATGATCAAAACAGGTAATAGTTTGATTATTGCAAGTAAATCAAGGCTATACCAATCAGTTTAATACAAATTCTAAAATATTATTTATGGTTTTTAATTAATATATGTCATATATGAGATATCAGGCTAATTGCCATTTAGTTCAGTCATTCGGGTATTAATAAAACATTTTAATAGTATTAATAAAATTATGATTATCTCCATATACCATATTATGTTAATTAGTGCCATCAAAGGTTATTTTTCAATAAATTTTTAGATTTAACCGTCGTTTCTTATGAATCACACTGAGTCATTACTCAGATGAACTTGGTGCATGGTAATTAGGATGATTATGTATGCCGTTTTATAGCTTTAATGATCATGTTATTTTTAGTGAAATATTCATCGTGACAAAGGATGGAATTTGTTTCATTATTTTAAGATCATCATACTATCATTAATAATTTGTTTAGTATGTTTTATTTATTTCTTTTCAATACCATTAAGATGATTAAGCTGTAACTTCATAATATATTCATTTTATAAATTCGTCTTTCGTAATTAACATAATCTGTTTTAAGAATGGTAAAAATTATGAAACGTGTAGGGTTTTTTTATAAAATTTTAATCTGGTTCCAGAAGACATCCGGTCTTACCCAGCCTAGTTACAGTTAGTCTAAAGACATTTACAATTACAATAACAAACATAAAGTACATCCATGCCTCAGCAGGATTCGAACCCGCGAATATCGCAACAGTATGAGGATCGTCCTGTCGCCCTGACCATTGCGCCAAAGAAGCCGGTTTATGGTCAGATTAAAGTCAGCAAAAGTTAGTAGCTTCCGTGGGTCACATCTGGAGAGTATGACTAATGCAGCTAAGTAATAACTAAGTAGTAATTTGAAGCGATTTCATCGATTTCTGATATGGTCCGTCGTCTTGGTGCGAAGTAGCAGTTTTTCTTCTGCATCTGATGATTTTCTTGATTCTTCATCTTGATTTCTCCGTTGAATCAACCCAATAAAGTCATTGAATGTTTGTTATATCGTTTTACGGTTCCAAGATAGTCGATTAATGCCTTTATGACAATTATTATACGCGTAAAAATACCCTAACTATTCAGCTAATGATCTTTTTGATACAGGTGCGTAGTAAGAAATTATTAATTATCAGGCACTGAAGTAAGAAAGATATTATTTTCATTTTATCTAAATAATATTTTGAATCGTTGATCTGTCACTGTTTTCGGTCTGGTGTCAAAAAATGTGCCATTTAACTTTCAGACGACATACGCATTTTCAAATGTTCACACAAGATCAAGGTTTATGTTTTGTCAAAATTATTTTGTGGTCTTTTCTACATTTTTGGCTTTCGGAATAATTGGCGATTGTATGACCGGATACAAACAGTTGATTTCTTTGGGAAAATTCACTGTGGCGTTTGTCAAGTCACTTTAACAGTATCTTTCTTCATCAAGAAGTGTTTAATTTTATTTTTATCCATTATTATATTGGTTCTGGTATTTAAAAACGCTATAACTTTGTTATAGAATTTAATCAGTTATTCTAAGCATTATCAAGATTATTATAAGGGACTGTCATTAGTCAACTAATTAATAATACTCTAGGTATGTTTTCGAAAGTCCAAATAAATGTAGGTGTTTGTTTTGCAATAAGTGTAATAATTACATAATTTCGAAATAAACTTAAACGTTAAACGTCGATCAATCAGCGCCATCAGTTACAATTACTAAGGTAAATTATAGTTTTTAAGATTTATATTCGTCTAAAACAATCTCGTAGTAAAAAAATAGAAGGTATATTTTAATATCTGACAAGATTTTGATGTTGTAATATGACCAGACATTTAATGTAGATATCTCTAAATAATTAAGAATCTTTGTAAATCTCTGATTATTGAAACACAAAGCCACTGTTTGTGATATGTTGTTAAATTTCGTAATAGATGTGTCAAAATTTTTGATGAAGTATTTATATTACAGAATTTTTATTGTATTATTAATTATCTATTATATTTATATCCTGCATTTGTCTTGAGATTATTTTCATTATTATATTACAAAGTTATCTGACATTTCTTATTTAAAGTTTGACATTTTTAAATAAAATTATGTCTACGATTTCTATGTGATGATTTTTGATGTGGATCTTTAATATATTCGTTTTTATGGATCAACTTACTATATTAATTCACTAAAAACATGAATTGGGAGTTGTTTAAAGCCAATTATTGTGACACTGTGAGATTTAAGCAAATTTAAATATGAATTCGACTCAGATGTTACTTATAGCACTAATTATGTAGCTGTTAAAATATTTGTTCCTGTAGAATTCGATATAATTTGAATAATCTCAAAAACATGCCCGTATTTTGTATTTTTATATGCTAAGTTTTAGGAAACAAGTGATATATTGAATTTTCTATATTTCGTATTTTCAGATTTTGGGAAATTTTGTTAATTAGTATTGGCAAATATTATAAGTATCAAAATATAAATAAATTAGATTTTTAAACATTGTGATCGTTGATAGTATAAATTAGGTCTATAAATTGGTTTTAAAGGATCTTTTTTGAAATTTATTATACAATACAATACGGTATAATACATTTTATCCAAAGTATTTTTCATCGATAGCCGCTAGTTTTCCCATCTTTCAGGCAATTTACAGATTCCAACGAATGATGAATCTTTCCCACGAATCGATTCATTGTTTGGTATCTTCATAAGAAGTGAAATACTGCTCAGATAGGTCACAACTCATGTTGGAACAAATAGTAATCAGACGGAGCAAGATTTGGAGAATATGGCGGGTGAGATAGCACTTCCTTTTAGTATTTCCAAGTATTTTTTCACCGGTTTTGCGACATGTAGTTCATCGCTGTTATGTCGAAGAATTATATTGTTGTGTCGTTGCTCATATGCTGGCCGTTTTCGGCGCAGTGCTAGGTTCAAATGCATCAATCGTAATCGATAACGATCCCCATTGATGGCTTAATCGAGTAATGCCTCTAAATCCTCGTCTTAAAATATTTGAGTGTCCAAGACGCTTTTAATTTTCGGTGTCACAAGCACCACTTTAAAAATGTCGAAATCAGAAATCACATAATGAGATCGATGGAGTATGGTTTCCGTAAGCTTCACATAGCATTAGATGACCTTCAGCTGTCTCTTTATTCAAACTGAAGTAAAAAGTAGAAGTTCCCGCAAATGGGATAGACTCGGTACAAATTCATGCATTTTATATGCGATGAAAACAAATTCTGTTCACACTTCGACGAAATGAGACATACTGAAAGGTGAAGCCAGATGCTATTATGATTTAACGCATACTAACACTGTAACTTAATACACAATACAATATAAATTTCTTTACCATGATTTTCTTTAAATTTAGTCAACAAATATTTATATTTGAACATAATATTTTCTATACAAAAATGCAATTTAACATTTATTACGGAGACTACTAGTAATATTTCGTTACAAAAGTAGACGATGGTCGTTTAAACAATCAGAAAAAGCCCTTAAAATTATTTTGAATAGCGTATCTTGCAGCTGAAAATCGAATATTATTAAATACATTAATTTATTCTGTTCATGTTTTACAGAAGATTTTAGGTATTACCAAAAGGCAGTAATATTAAATAATGTTTATAAACTGAAGTTTGCTTAAAAATATATTTTTAATAGTGAGACTTGGAGCTTTTAAGCTGTGGTGTTGTGTTTAAGAGCAAATTAAACGTAAATATGTATAATGTTCACAGAGTAAGCTTGCGCACGTTAACAGAGGTGCGTTATTCTTGAACATGCCACTCGTTACTACAATTCCAGTGTCCCATTTCGTTGCTAATGATAGTTAGTTCAGTTATTTCCCAATTAGCTTTCGCAGTTAAATGATGAATGAAATAACATTTACTGTTCCGTCGAACCACGATAAAGCAATTGTCTGGGGCATTTTTCGAAATTTAACCTAAACATCCAAACTTTCATAATTACAGTTTTCGAAGACGATTTTCGTTAAATCCAAAGTTGCATTAACTGCTGAACAAACTCAGAACTGCTGCATCCAACTTTGTGCAAGTTCGGTTATTTAATAAAGTTTACGTAATGTAGGTAACTTGTTACAACTCTAAATCGTAGAGGATTAGACAGAATATTGTACAAATACAAAACTAGCTAGAGTTAATACGTAATTTAATAAGCCCTAGATTTCCAACTAGATTTATTAATTCTAATTAACTTTCTTGTGCAATATACAAAGTTTTCTGTTTTATCGCGAACTATATATAACAAACTTTATATTAACAAAATATATTAAACATAATGTAAACCTTTTATTTATCTTAGGTAATATAATAGGTTGATGATTAAAATTATGTAGCAAAATAGAAACTTGTTTTAACGAAGTTAAATGTTCATATTGTTGGTTTAAATTAGTTTGAATATACAAAGGATATTTGGTTTCCAAATTATTTCAATATTGTTTTAATTACATCTGTAATTAATGTTTTACGAAAGCATCTGTTATTAAAATATGTTATTTCTAACTCAGCATTTAATTTATGAGAAGCTGTATTAAATCTATATAAAGTAATTGTATTAAAACATGGGAAAATAAATGTAATATAGACGTCGAATACGTGTACTTGTACTTTTATTAAAAGATACTACGTAATACTTCACTAGTATGGATTATTTACAGTGTCTTCAATTTTATGGTTTGATAATGTAGGTGTACAATAACGTATAATCAAGCTGATCTCACAACATCGTGTACACTTACATATAACTTACAGAAAGTGAAGGTAAATAATTATGCCATACCAAATACAAGAAATTATATCAACCACTTCTAGATTTAACTAAAAAGTGAGAACAGTTAGGGATGGTTATTTATACAATGTTCTTGTTAACGGATACCAAAAATAGCTAGAACTTCGGAGACATAGAACTATTTGTAAAATCTGATAAGGAAAATGATTCCAGTCACGGCAGTAACCGGGCTGGGTAAGACCGGATGTTTTCTGAGATGATCTCCAAGGTGGTTACTCAACACTCGGTAGGTTTAATTCCGAGGGCCGTGGTTCGGAGCTCGCATTAAACTGTTGGTCTAGTCCAGATAAGCCCTAGTTTGTAAAAAGGAGACTCTAAAATGTAATCAGCATTAAATCCTACCGACTGGCGAGTGACTAACAAGAGAAAAAGAAACAAGGTTTATGTCAAATATGGTATATTTTGGTACTGAAGTAACAGCAGCGATATATTCAATTCTGTATATTCATGTAGTATTGACGTATTTTCTTTGTATTTGGTCTTTTCACAGCTCCAGTATGCTCTCAATATACCTTATACGTCTGGATTACTCTCTCGTAACTTAATTTTTCCTCTAGTAGCATCTATATACTTCATGTATAATATTATCTTAGAGTATTAGTGTGTTATAAGAGTGTTAGTACTCATTTCTTGCAGTTTCTTGACTACACATATTTTTTAATAACAATAAGGAACCATTATATTAATATTGATATATACACATTTAACATATCCTACCAATGTTAGATAACCAATAACATTTTACCTTATCTATCATTACGTGAGCTTTGAAAATTACAAAATTACTATATTCTAGTAATTTTGTTGATATTTGATAAAATAAATCTTACTCTAAATCGCACTCGGTAGAACTCCGAGGAAATATTCTCTTTTGAATTTATACAACAATCTTGAAAAATATCATACCAAAATGCTATAATATTAATACACAATATATTGTTCTTTACAAGCAAACTACCAAAAAAAGCATAAAACTACATATATTACATATAAATCTATGTAAGCATAAATTGAGTACATATCTGTCAAGGTGGCGCCGAGGATGACAGAGCCAGAGTGTTAAAAATCAGTCGAATGAAACAAGTAGAACCAAAAATAGTAACTAAAAGTACGACTGAAACGGTCGATAGTAAATAGTAAAAAAATCAGTCGGATGAAAAATATCTACTAAAAACAGTCGACTGAAACAGTCATTAGTAAAAAATAGTAAAACCAGTCGAACCAAAAATAGCGACTGAAATAGTCGATAGTAAAAAGTGGTCAATTACTAATCAGTCGATAGTTCCCAACACTATCTACACGTATCTTAACATATATATCTGAACGACATGTAACAATATTACAAGCTGACGTCATCTGCATTTTTGATGTGAAGCGGAAGTATAAAGACTTAAAGTAAACGGCATGATTGATGACTTAAATCAATCAAGCTTAGTTACGATTTACGACAACCGAAAACAAGAAACTTAAACAAAGCTGGGGCCCCGCACCGCCCCCGTCCCCCTAATTTTCGAAACTTCTTTGACTCGAACCAAAACAGGTATTAAAGGATTAAGTTTCGATTTACTTAACTGCAGATTAAAGCAAAACCTCTTTTGCGAAGTTATCGTCTTTTGCAAACTCGAGAATTCTTGCGGGGAAATTAAAGCGGGATAAAAACGATTAAGAACTAGGCCTGATAAAGGGGGTTTGTTTTAAGAAGTTGCCGCGGATCAGCAACACAGAGAGTGAGGGAGAACGAAAGAGTTCGAGCGAGACGGGTGCTGATGAATTAACTAACATCGGGATGTATAATTTTGAAATTTGCATTATAAATACTAATTACGTATCAAGTAAAAACATTTCTTTGTTAAATATGGACTATATTGTGTTTCATATACATAATCTCTTGGCATATGTTAAATGATAAATGAGTAACTGCTTCGCTTTTTTCAACATGTTGTTAAAGAAAACGATATATAACACATGTTACGAGAGTGTAATATCATACATTGATATTACATTAGGTGTTGGGATTAATTCTCAGATTTTTTGACAATTATTTAACAATTTTTATTACTAAAGAATTTATTTTAATTTTTGAAAGAAATAATTTTTATGAATGTTTTACTTGCATCATAGGGTAGTATATAGAGTGTTGACTCAATACATATTGAATTATTTTGCCCGCTTTTTGCAAGAAAGAGCTGAGAACGCAATATCGCTGCAATTCATTGGTTTGTTTATAAATAAAAATTTTAAAAAAATATATAAATGTACATTATAAAAAAGCTGTAACCTAATTGAGAATAGAATATTTGATCTGGCTGCTATAATCAAAATTGTCTACAGCGCTATCTCCCTTTTTCATATTTCTTGAGTGCTATCAATTTAAGTAAGAGCCGGCTTGGTTGCGCAGTGGTAAAGATGACAGGACAGTACAACTACTGTTGCGATAGTCGCGGGTCCGAATCCTGCTGTAAATTAATGTTTGTGATTGTTTAATATTTGTGATTGTTCTAGGAAAGAGTGTAAAATCCGACAAGGAATATGATCCCAGTCACGTCACAATCATGAGATGCTACCTTGTTTATAAAATCAGTGTCAAGTTATTAGGTTGATTTATTTGGTATTAATGTATTTTTTAAGTATTAATTTTTCCATGCGTACACCCAAAATACTCCCACCTCTCTTAGTTAAGTAGTAAACAAACCTTACATTAAGCCAAAATATTAACTATAAGTATCTTAACCAATATACATCTGTTTAAGTAAATGAACCCCTTCAAACTAATTGATATAGAGCCGTGGAATTTTTTGTGATGATGTTCTGGCTTTTTTGACCCAAAATCATGCTAACCATAATAATAACAGAACGCATACTAAGAGCTTATTAGATAAATGTTTCCTATGAGCGCATTTGTTAATGATGGACAGTAAAAACTGTAAGGAACAGTCTTGAATGGGCCCTCAACTTCCATAATTGAAGACCGTCACACCAACAAAGGCAAAATTATCGGATGCTCTAAAACATCAATAAAGTTCCATACCGTAGTGGATATGGTGGAGGAAAAGACTGTAGAGAAAGTATTTTACGAATAATACTTCATATATAACCACAGCATTCCTCATCAATGCATTTTGCAATTTGTAAAAAGTACTGAGACTTTTGCACACGTCCTGTATACCAACGGTGATCGTATACTACATATTCAATGCCTGTTTGAGACTGAAGCATATTCCGGAATGTTTTAAGGATGTTCGCATAATAATACTGAAAAAATCTGACAAACCGTCAGAACAAGTCGGGTCTTACATGCCTACTTCGCTTCTACCTGCGATATCAAAATTATTCAAGAAACTGCTTTTAAAACATATTGAACTACTTATAGAATTACTAGATTTCCAGTTTGAATTTCGAAATCACCACTCTAAAATCGACCAAGTGCCCAAAGTAACAGCAGTTGTTGAAAAGGCATTCGAAGAAAATAAATATTGCTCTGTAATATTTCTGGGCGTTATACAAGCTTTTGATCGGGTATGGCATTTGCTATTGACTTATAAACTGAGAAAATTCCTACCGCGGAATTACTGTTGACTGCTGGAATCATATCTTTTTGAATTAAATTTATAGTCTCTCATAAAGGGGCATTTTTAACACTTAAACCTACTTCGGAGGGAGGGTAGTGTTTTGGGACCACTACTGTATCTGCTGATATCCCAAGAACAACAAACAATGGACTATATATTGGAAAATACAGCTTAATTGATTCAAATCTGCCCATGTTAATTTTGCGTTGAGGCGAAATGACAAAAATCTAAATCTAATATCAATATATCACTTGACGGTTACGTGATTCTTCAAGCAGAATCAGCTAAATACTCTACAAATATAATCTATAATAATATATATAATATATAAATACCTCAGCATACATCTCGGTTAAATTGGAAATATCACTTGAACACGTCACTGGTTAGTCAGAAGATACAACCAACTTGACTAAAATCAAAGAGATTGGTTTATCAGTAAATTATAAAGCTAATTTGGACCTATGGGGTGCAACTAGTAATCGACCAAAACAAAGTTCTACGATTAATTACCAATGCTTACCGCTACGTAATCAATGAAAAGCTGCACGATAACCTCGAAATCAAATGGATATACGACATAAGTGATCGAAGATTTTCCATTAAAACATGAAATAATGTTGCTAAATCACAGTAACGTGGAAGCGATACAGCTACTGGACAACAGGCAGGAAATCAACAGATTAAAGCGAACCAAACAACACGTACTTGTGTAGTGTATAAATGTATTCCTAACTTTAGCTTAAGTAGTTTAGTTTTATTTTGGCTTGGTAAATACATACTGATAATATACTGATCCCATACTCGCATTGCTTGTCTGTTTATGCAAGTATAACAGAAGAGTATTAATAAATTAAGTGCTAAATTAAGATTGTATTAAGCATATCTAATGTAACATGTAATTAATTAAACAAATATGGTAAAATACCAATGTAATTAAAAAATATTATAATGCCATACTTTGCTGAAGAAATTAATTTTCTTAATTTTTTTAAAGACCTTAAAAATCTTAGCACTATAAATCAATAAGGAGAAGGAAAGAGTGTGAGAAAAAAAAGTCGAATTAATGTGATTCATAAACTTCACGTAGTAATATCATCTATAAAAATAACACTCAAAAACTATCCATTAGAAAATTGGGCGTTGCCTAATGGAAAAGTTTTGATTTAAAAGCCATTAAAACTATTGTTATCTGTAATAGGACTTCTTTTCGGAAAGAAAGGGAACATAAAACGACCAAAACATGTTATAAAAGGGAGAAGAAGAGGCGGGGATATCCCTGATGAATGCGGTAAAAGCAATGGGATAAAATAAATAGATATAAGGTTGATTTGTTCTTTTGTTCGCTTGATTTTGAAATTTAAAGATAAATAGACTCAATATCATTGAAAATTATCGCTATTGTCTTGATAATTCTTTTAATATTCTTGATATTATACAAAAAGGAAACGTTAATAAGAAATAAATGGTCGTTCATTAAGTTACGAAATGATTTGGAATGAAAGGAAATCTTTGTTTTAATTCATTCGAAAATATAAAATTGCTTTTGGCTATTATAAATCATACTGAAAAGTTTAAATATAAATAAATGCTACTGGCGCTCAATTCATTAATACTGAAATATACTGTAAGAGTTATATTTATTTTTGGTTTATTAGCTTGAACATCTATGACTTTATTTAATTTATTTTTAATTATTTTTTATTTTTTGTCTATTTACTTGTATAATAGAGCACTTAGATTATTTCAGCATATCTAGTCTGGTTCAAATCCATTTATTTTATGCAATACCTTGCTTAAATTATCTTTACTACATTTACTGATGTTTATATTTTAATTGCAGTATCATCAGCAAAAATTGATTTAATGTATTGTTTTCTTTGATCTTATTTTACAGTTTACAGTTTGCAACCTACCTGTAAGAACGTTGGTATTCATGTAGCCTATCCAAAGGTTTTTTTGTACACACGTCATCAAGATGTTTAATATATTTCCTGTCGCAATTTGTAAATTCATTTTAAAATCAGATATTTTTCTTCTTATTTTGTTCTAATTAAAAAGAGACAAAATACTGTCTGATAAGTACGAACGTGTAACCAAACTAGCCTACCAAAGTCGTCTGGTTGTTAAATATATGCAAAATTCTTCAAAACAACAGTGAAAAGATGTTATAAACTGGCGAACGTTATTTTAATGCTTTACTTGTTATGATAAATTTCAAATCACTGCTTATTATTACTCTGATTGAAAATTCCGAAGCCAGATAGAACAGATTACGTGTCTAATAAGCTACTTTGAACAGGAACGAGATAATGGAGGCCTCCTCTTGCCAGTAAAATTCGTTAGAGAGGTAAGCATTTTTACTGTTAAATATTAATTTGCAGCGATTTCTTATTGCACCTTTACTGAATATTGGTATGATTAAAAATATAATATTGAATTGACCGAAAAAAAAACCGTATTCATACGAAGCCAGTGGCGTATCAAGCTTGAAAAAAAGAAATATATATTAAATATATAACAACAGTGACTTTTTTTTTAACACAAACATAATTTAATACTATTGTTTCAAAGGAAATTGTTAGTTTGAAAAGTATCGAAGAGGTCTAATGGAACTTCCGGATATTGCTTTAAAATAATACAATTTTTAAAAGCATATAATAAAATGAAGGACGATTTGTTATTTCAATTTATGTATTTAGATGAGACATGGATATTTCTGAATGGGCCCAATATAACAATGATCACTGACGGTAAGATGATAATAAAAATAGTGTTATGACAACAAAAGTTGATGGAAAAAGGTAAACGTTGGAATAACAATTAATTAGGTTTTATTAGTGATAATATTTATTAATAATTCATTGCAGATATATTGTATGTTATGCTTGAAACAGGAATGGCTAATAACACCTTCGGTTTGGATGAAGTCGATCAACATATTGAGGAAGAAATTAACAAGTGATGGAATTGTGAATAAATGTTAGATAGATCGAAGAAATAAATGGCCGAATAATTCCACTAGATGACAAAGTATATCATTATCCTAATAAACCAGCAGTATTACAGAGATTATTTTGATTTACCTTAGTTATGAAATGAAAAACTTGTAGTAGTTCTCAACAAGAAGGAGTGACAGCAATTAATATAAGGTAATATTTTGCATTAAGAGTGTAAAGTTTTCCAGGATGGATGACAGATTTGTTTTAACAATATGCGATATTACATACTGGATCCATCAATTGCCACTCTCTTGTTGAAATAATACCTGCGTTTAACATATTATTATCCACCCGTAACCATTTTGGGGAAATATGAACGGTTTAAACACTTTTCAGCATCACCAAATAATTAGGTTTTCTAAAATATTAAATATAAAAATGACAATTTTTCATTAACTACCTGCTATATGCCAGATATACTATTGGATTTAAGGCAGTTATGGTTTATTTTTAAGTTTAGAAAATATATAATCTTTGAAAAAAGTTAAAAGTTTGCTTTATTATTATGAAGAGTGGTACGTTCTCAGGTAGATTAAATAATATAAAGACAGCTAGCTCTATTATAACATACTGAGCTGATTATATCAATTAATTTGGAAAAATGGAAAGTACCAGGTACTAGAATATCAATTAACAATACATTAGTAATAAGTTTATTATTAGATCTTCATAAATAGAAGTAGAATTAATAAAATACAGTTTAAAACCTTTAAGTAGATAGTAAAGATCAGTAATCTAGTATTACAGATTGTATTTGTAGCGACCTTGAGGCATGTCGAATTTTACATAGTGAAATAACGGTCTACAAAATACCCAGAAATATAATCCCAGATGTTGAACACGGGCGGGGTGCCAGCAGCGCCAACTAGAACCCGATAACGAATAGCTGGCAACCCCAAGACGTTTATCTGGGATGTTATTGAAGGGTATTTCCATTCATTCAGTAACCGACCATCGTTTGGTTTAGAGGTGCCACCGTCGACTGCCCAAGCCTAGTCACCAGGTAACACCGCTCCCATCCGTTTTATCTATTTTATATTTTCCACATTTTTATATTATTTCAATAAATGACGGTCACATAATGTAAACACCACTGTTTCATTTCGTTTTAGCTCCATTCACCGAGTCATATAACTTACCCTAAAGTGGTGACCCCGACGTGATCTTTCGCCAAATTGAGTTTGGACTCGTGAATGGAGGGTACGTGCAACATGGTGTATTTTACGTGGCCGTTCTATTTTTTGTTTCAACATTTTCAATATTTTTAATTCGATTCGTTTTCGATTTTACCGTTATTCCTTCAACATTACATTCATTCAAAGATTTGCTCCTCATTAAATTTTATTTTAGTGCTGGAACAATGAACTTTAAATTTCATTTAATTATTTCCAATTCAATATTTTTAAAATTTTTTGTCAAAATTTTATTTCTTTCACAATGTTTTGAACTTTTAGAGATTTTTACATCACTATTTAATCATCAGCGTCTCGACTAAACATTTCTTTCGGAGCTATGTTTAAATCATAATGTCTTCCTTCGCTCGCAGTCTCTGTCATAATAGTAGACATTTTGATTTGAAAGGCTTTGGGCAGCTTCGGTCGGATACCGTTGTTATCTATTTTTTCTGAATTACCGTAACGTATGTTACTACGGATTAGTCACAGAGCAGCTCCAGAAGCTACGTATCGATTGCAGTCACCGTAGACTCATCATGTCTTCGCCGAGGTACCAGAATTGCCAACGTATCGTCGTCGAAGAAAATAAGCTACCACGTCGTCGAAAAATCGATCCTGCCACAACGTCGATTACGGGAGCCCTGTTTGAAAAATAGCTTGTTTTCAACGTCGTCGATGGATCACATTCAAGTGCCAAAGCGACGATGAAGCAACGGTATCTGTAGGACCGGAAGATATCAACAGCCGTACCAGATCGCAACCGTATCAACCATAACCGTTTCGATTTATCATATGTTTCAAAGCCCTTTTCATGCAGCACATTTTGTTTGGTATATTAGTATTTTAGATTTGATTTTCATACATTTTTGTATTTTTATTTGCTTAATATAATTGTATGTAAAATTCCGGCAGGGGAGTATTGTAGCGACCTTGAGGCATGTCGAATTTTACATAGTAGAATAACGGTCTACAAAATACCCATAAATATAATTCCAGATGCTGAACACGGGCGGGGTGCCGGCAGCGCCAACTAGAACCCGATAACGAATAGCTGGCAACCCCGAGACGTTTATCTGGGATGTTATTGAAGGGATTTCCATTCATTTAGTACTCGACCATCGTTTGGTTTAGACGTGCCACCATCGACTGCCCAAGCCTTGCCTCCAGGTAACACCGCTGCCATCCGTTTTATCTCGTACTTTCCACGTTTTCATATTACTTCAATAAATAACGGTCACATAATGTAAACACCACTGTTTCATTTAGTTTTACCTCCATTCACCGAGCCATATAACTTATCCTAAATATTAATCTTAGAAGCATTTCAAATATTTCTTAATCGTATTAATATAACATATAAGATTTATAATTATATTTTAACGTTAAGACCTGTACCTCGTTATATAAACAGTAGGTTATTACGCAATGTAAATTTCTATAAATATTTGGGTTTTACAAACAGTTTTGTATTGGAAAGTTTTTTAATTAAATAACTATTCGTAATTGATAAGAAAGTCAATATATACTTATTATAACTAAAATTATTTTATTTTACAGTATATTTTGTAAGAATTGCCAAACAAAAGCAAATGATAATTATATTTTTGAAAGTTACTTGTAAAATGTTCCTTTCGAATATTATATTTTATCGTATTACTGCTATAAACCTTGTTAGATAATCCGTATATGGTGTTTCGTATAAACCAGAAGTGAAATATTCTATGATGTGACCTTTATTCACGCAAATACCTCCATTATCTGCTCATATTTCAATGTCACTCATTTGTTTACGTGCCAGTGGATATCTATAGATTTATCCGAGTATAATCAGAAAATAAATGATAAAACGCAGCAGACGCGAAACAAGAGCAACAAATACACTATAGCAAGCCGGTATAATGCCAAAACGACCAAAACATATCATGGAAACAACATATACACTTCATAATAATGGATATACGCGTCACGACATCTTATTACTGTTAACATGACGTTTTAATTAAAACTTTATAATAACTAAATAATGAATATTCGTATCTTTGCAATCAAAGTGGTAAAATTACGTGCATGTGCTGAAATGAAATGTGCGGACGCATTTTTGCCCGTGTAAAACGTCATCAGATACGGGTTCTCTGTTTATTTTTATGTTTGCAGACTGGGAATTTATTGCTAGAACTACAAGCACACCGGTCAGTGTTTGTATTTGAACGTTATTGTATTAAAAAGTAATGACTTGTCTGATTTCAAATATGTTAATATTGACTTTGAATTAATTTGGATAGAATATAATTAATAGAGTAATTGATGTAAGATTGATACTTTTCGTCTCAAAACTGATATTTTGCGTCTGAAAAAAGTCATCCGATATAGATTTTCTGCTTATTTCTATGCCTGCGTTCTGATAATTTATTTCTATAGCTATTAGGCCTATAGTTTAATTTTTCAGGTTTCTTGTTCCATTTTAAAATAATGTTTCAAATAAGTATATTTTCGTGCTCTTCGAAAGAAACTGACCTATAGTTTCATAATATCGAATGATTTTGATCAATCAATTTTGATCAATTTGATTTACACAACTTGATCATTTCAAAGTTATGTTAATTTCAGCAGTATAAACCTAATACCTACATACCAGTTTGGGTTTATTAACAAGCACTCAACAATTGACCAGGTCCACAGAATAACAGATGTTATTGAAAAAGCCTACGAAAGTGAAAAAGTATGCTCAGCTATATTCTTAGATGTAGCACAAGCCTTCGATAAGGTTTGGCATGAAGGCCTTGTTCATAAACTACAGAAAATGCTACCAAAACAACACACCGAACTATTAAAATCATACATTACAACCAGAATGTTTAGAGTCAGTCAGTTAGTTAAGCAGGTGTACCACAAGAAAGTGTACTGGGACCAATGTTTTATCTACTTTACATTTGCGATATACCATAAATGGAAAATATGACGATGGCTACATTTGCTGATGATACTGCGATTATAGCTGTCGGAGACAATAGTGACGAAGCCTCACGAAAATTACAACAGGCAAGTGACAATATAAATAATTGGACACAAGCTTGGAAAATAAGAATTAATAAAGTAAATCTGTACATGTGCAGTTCACCTATAAACAGACTGTAAAAGCACCAATAACACTAACATTCCATAACACTAACTAACTAAATAACACTAACATTCCATATAGCAACAACGCTAAATATCTCGGAATGAATCTCGATGCAAAACTGCGCTGGAAGGAACATATAAAGAAGAAAAGAAAAGAGCTGGAATTGAAATATAGGAAAATGTACTGGCTAATTGGAGGAAAATCACAATTATCAGTACATAATAAATTGCTATTATATAAGCAAATATTGAAACCTATATGGACATACGGTGTTCAATTATGGGGATGTTCTTCAAAGAGTAACATAAATAAAATACAAATTATTCAGAACAAAGTCCTGAGAGGTATTGTGGGTGCACCCAATTACTATAGGACTGATTACCTACATCGAGACCTTCAGATATCCACAGTCAGTCAAGAAATCAAGAGAATTCAAAGGGGGCATGAGGAAAGACTCATTTCTCATACGAATATTGAAATATTGCAACTTTTGCATACCGCCGGAACAGGACATAGACTCTAAAGAATCAAACCATCTGATCTTATGTAGTGAGGTGCATATATTAAAAAATTCAGCAGTGACATCTATAAACATTATTTCACCAGAGACTGAGTTAGGGCCGATGGGTCCTGTTAGATATATACCTAGATTTAAGTTAGCATAAAGACAAATTGTAGGTTAGACAGAAACGACTAGTAACAATTTATTAATTAAATAATAATAAAAAAAAATTTCAGCAGTAAATTCAGGATGACTGGAAAAATTCTCAACGCCAATGCAATAGGGGCTTGCAGATCAGCTAAGAATCGTACAAAGATTTGTTTTTAAGACTGCACCAAACGGGAAAAATGGGTCGATTGAAATGTCCCCGGCCTACCATAGTAAAACACATTTTTTTGGCAAAATTAGTTTTTTTTTATTCAACTTAATTCCCTTCGAGGGTAATTCACTGATTATAGCGACCCTCCAACTTTTCGATACCATTTTTGTAGTACGATTTGTCGTTTGTTTCAAAACAGACCTCAGTTTCGTCGATCACCTCTTCATTCGACTAAAATTTCTTTCAGCGAGCATTCTTTTGAGATCTGACAACACAAAATAGTGGCTGGGGGCTAGATATGGAGAATACGGTGGATGAAGAAGCAATTCGAAGCCCAATTCATGGATTTTGGCCATCGTTTTCACTGACTTATGACACGGTGCATTGTCTTGGTGAAGCAGCACTTTTTTCTTCAAATGCGGCCGTTATTCGGCGATTTCGTCCTTCAAACGGTCCAATAACGCTATGTAATAGTCGCTGTTGATGGTCCTTCCTTTTTCAAGGTAGTCAAAGAAAATTATTCCATGCGCATCCCAAAATATATCATTCATCCATTGACCATCTTCAAACTCTGCTCCAAATCATCAACTCGTCGTTGTTTTTTTTGGGTCAAAAGTGAGCTCGCGTGGCAAACAGTTTACACAGAGCTTTCTCATACCCAAATATTCGTGAATGATACGATGTACACGTTCAGCTGATATCTTTAGAGTGTCTGCTATTTCATTCAATTTTAACTTACGGTCATTCAAAACCATTTTGTGGATTTTTTAAATGTTTTCGTCGGTAACAACCTCTTTTGGGCGTCCACTGCGTTCACCGTCTTCGGTGCTCATTTCACCACGTCTAAACTTAGCATACCAATCCTTGATGGTTGATTTTCCTGGGGCAGTGTTCGGAAACTCGACATCAAACCAAGTTATTGCTTCAACTGTATTTTTCCTTTCAAAAAGCAATATTTTATCAACATGCAGAATTCCTTTTTAGCCATTTTTTTCACAATAATAAAAGTTGTTTCACTCAAAATGCTATAATTCACCAACTAATGATCCGACAGCTGTCAAATTTATACACGCATCTTTTGAGGGTTAGGGCTAACTAAAAAACATATGAATTTAATTATAGTAACGCCATCTATGTGTCAGGCCGGCGACTCTTCAATTGACCTGTTATATCTATGCCGATATATTATATTTTTTAAAGGTTTTTCGTTATAGCCACAGGTAACAATTGATTAAACTGAAGTTATATTTTATATTGTAATATATAATTATATTATTGACAACGCTCTACTCCACGTTATTCTTGTGATTGAGAAGATCCTTTTAAAGTTAGAATAGGAAGTTCGCCTACATGCGGTCCCCTTTATTCATGATGTAGATAAACTCATCTATGCTCTTTTATAACTTTTTCTTTTGAAACGACAATATTATAGTTTGTTCAATATAACAGTAAACTCACGTTATCACGACAACGAATTTCTTGCCATGTAATTTGTAAATTCGCTTTAAAATTAGATCGTAGTTTTCCTTTCCGTTTTTTTAGTTAAAAAGGGATGCAATACTGTCGGATGCGTCCGAACATGTAATCGAATCAGCCTATAGCATTCGCCTAGTTATTAAATTCCTGCTAAATAATTATGCGTTGGTAATAAAGATTAGTCTTTATAAATTGGCAAAATTTGTTTCGGGTTTTTTTTTTCTGATAAATTTCAAATCGCTACCTTTGTTTCGGGTTTTTTTTTTCTGATAAATTTCAAATCGCTACCTAATATTTGTCATTACTCTGATTCTCTCAATCCTACATTACAAACTATCGTGTCTCTACAATTAACTGTAATTTAAAAGATATTTCTTCTCAAAGTTTCTTTTTCTTTTCAACCCCCTCAGAACTCAAAAAACTACTAAGTACGAGTTATTTTAAAACTTTAACTTATGCTAACCGTTGCAGTCGGGTATTTTGTGTATCTCTTTTAATATGCGCAAAACAATTTTTATCAAATAAAACGTTACACAACTTTTAAAACTACCTACTATGACCACAGTTACTTAAATTAAAAACATTTCATTTAATTACTGTTGTACTATTGGATATATGAACAAGTTTTTACTTGCGTGCTTGATGAATTGGCAAGATATGCACGTGAAAGGTGCATATATGTTATAGCTTTTAAACTCGTAGAAAAATGTGAAAGAAATCAAAAGTAATTTCAAACTAATATCCCAGGTAAAAAAATGGCTTCATGATTTCACAATCAATAATAGAAATGTCCTCGATTTTACTATAATAATTGCTATTGATTTAATGATATGAAGGAAATACATTAGTAAGTTGTATAAATATTTTTGTTAAAAATATTTAATGATTTATTTGTATTTCAACATTTTTTGGCGGTCAAATGAATAGACTATGCATGATGATAAAAATCTAATATACGAAATATGTTAGTGAAAATCGGTATCAGTCGACTTGATGGTGCAGAGGTTAAGGCGACAGGACGATCCTCTTAATGTTGCAATAGTCCCGGGTGTGAATCCTGCTAGGGCATGGATGTACTTATGTTTGTGATTGTAATGGTAAATGTTTTTATAATCAATAGTCGAAAATCCGACAATCCTGGGACGAATAATCGTCCCAGTCACACCAGTAATATATATATATATATATATATATATATATATATATATATATATATATATATATATATATTACTGGTGTATATATATATATATATATATATATATATATATATATATATATATATATATATATATATATATATAAAGAACGTTCTCAAAAGTCTCTAGAAAATGGATTTATTCCTTTTATTTTGGGAAACACAATATACCAAGTAAAAAATTTAAAAAATTACAAACTACTTTAACTGTATTGTATTGTATTTGTATTTAAATGTAAATTATATGGAAACATAAAGGAAACATTGTGAAGATCTGTCGTTGGGGTATAATATTTTTAATAAAAATGACTACAATAAACTAACCCTTGTATGCTCATCAATTAACACACTGCCATCTGAGGATGTGAGACATTCATTTAGTTGTTTTTATGTAAATGGTGGCCGATACATGTTCAGTTGTACCTCTGAAATATATATGTTCAAGATAAGCTTTTCTCAGTTAGTAGTATAAAATCAGATGCGCTTGACATGGCGAATACTAATGACAACCGTCGTGTGAAACGCCCACTTCGATGAATAAAACATCTCCGGCGTCCGATCTCTGGTCAGATATGTCAAATAATATTTCTTCGTGTATTTCATCTCTCTCTCCCATTCTAACGATGGAGTTACAAAATATGTTTTAATAGATTATTGTGATAGTTATATATCATGTATGAAACTGCTTATCATTTTGACATGTTATATTCAACAGAAGTTGATTTCAAAACTCGGTCAGTATATATTTAACACGTTTTAAATTTTTAAAATAGTGTGTCAGGTGGCAGAATAATTATTAGCAACTGTACTAATTATTTAGGTGGTTTTATTGATTATTTTTTTTATATATAACCAAAATTTTTTCAGTGCGTTGAAAATGTCTGAATTTGTACTGCTGGAAGTTATACTTTGTTACTTCAATTTCAAGAAAAAGGTGGTTGAATGCTGGGTAAAGTTTGTGAAAACCATATCGATTTTAATATGTGAATGTTGGTTTTGAGGACACCGAAGGCCAAAAGTATCATGGACAATGGACAGCCGAAAAAATGAAGTTGAGGATATGAAAGCATTACTCGATAATGATGCATGTAAAACCCAAGAAGAATATTCAAAACTGTTGGGATAACACAATAAACCATTGTCAATCTATAGTTTATTGAACATATTATAAAATTTTATCAATGTTAATTAAATAACTTTAAAATGAAATAACTTAAAAATATTTTATTGTATTAAAAAGATTTTTAAATTAATTGAGTACTTCGAAAAAGTATCAGTGCATCCCAACATACTTGCTAAGCAGCTAAATATGCGACGTGATAGTGAAGTGCGTTCACTAAAACGTTAAACACCACCTGATCTGATTACTGGACATATATAGACATTAGAATAAGCTTTAGAATAAGACTAATTAATTAAGATAATATTTTATACAGGAGATCGCTTAATGAAGTGATTTTCTACAAACCGAGTAAAAAAATAACAAATGGTCAGAAGGTATATGTAAAATTGGTGTAAAGTTTCTTAAAGTTTTATAAAAGTATTCGTATACTAAGGCTAAATAAATATAAAGGAAGAAAAAAGAAACCACTTGTAAATATATTAAATATATTTGAATCTAAACCATCAGGTGGAATCTTAACAGACATTATTGCTTAAATAATAATTATTAAGCTAGTAGTGAGCCTAAGCGCTATTTGGACTGATCTGCTGCTTAAGATGATATATGAACTAGAAATATAGCCCAGTGTTTTCGGTGTTAGCCGTTTTTTTAGTTTTATACATTAGATGCTTGCATATATTTTATTCATATATTTTTCATTACTGATACTTGGTGAAAATACTAAGTATCACTGTAAACAACTGATAAACAATCTATCTTAACTGCTAAATTCACTGGTTCTAATATTATGGTTTTATTTTATATATATCTGTACATCAAATAAGAGTCTTCTATTTAATATTATTGAATTAATCAGTGAATATAGATTTTAATGGTAGAACTGTCAAAATTGCGCTATGGACATTATTTCTATTCATAATTTTGTTGTATGTTTTGAAAAAAATTGTTAATGAAGTTCATAAAATACCTTTAGAGACTTATGGTGATGTTATTCCACAATACCATATTTCTTATGCCAGGTTTTGTTTCAACGATTTAAAAGTGATGCTCATTGGCAAGTAACGTCATGGAGAACCAAACAAATTCGACAAAAGACAATCAATTATAAAACTTATTGGGCGGAAACTTAGCTTAAACTCTCAAAGAACTTCATCATCAACTGTTTCCAACCATTTACATGCGATAAGAAATATCCAAAAGCTATCATACCAATTGATTGAAAATGCAATTTGAAACCGTTTCAATCTCCCGATTTCATTTTTCTGTTTTCATTTCAGTTTTCTGTAGAGTATTGAAACCGGTGATGGTAAGTACATCTACTAAGATAACCCCAAGAGCAAAAAGTTATGGGTTAGTTCAGGAGGGCCATCTATATCGACACCGAAGCGACATAGTAATGGCTATGTCACCAGATATAGTGGCTTCTGATTGCCACAGGAACACTGATTTCGAAATGTTGAAGAAGTACGAAAATGACTCGATGATTGTATCGTTGCTAAACCAATACCGTTCTATATACACGCTAGCACTAAATGTTAAAAGATGAGATGAGAACAAATCGCAGAAAATGAAGAAAAATATTTTTATTAGACTGTATTGTAGCAATTTTTCTCAATAATTACGTTATTAAAGCGATAACATTTTTAGAATATAAGCAAACACCTAATAAATAAACACAAAATGTGTATACCCTTGTAGTATTCAAATCGGTGTCACCTTAGTAGTAAAGTGACTAAGCCTACAATTCTACCACAGCCGATATTGTTTGAACAATATTAATAATATTTAAAATACGTTTTAAATTTCAGTAAATATAGATAATAATATATATAATAATTATATTAATTATATATATATATATATATATATATATATATATATATATGTATATATATATATATATATATATATATATATATATATATATATATATATATATATATATTGTTACTAGGCCAATTTTATGTTAATATAAATAATATTTCAACCAGGACACTAAATACGCATAGGATGTGAAACGACTTCGGTACAACAAGTTTATTAGTCATACTGATATTAGTCACAGGTAATACCATAATCAGAATAAAAAGCTACTAGATATAAAGGTCGGTTTTTGTTTTGTATTTATTTTTAGAAGTTGATTTATGTAGAAAAAGTATTGTAGTATTATTTATTTCGACTTACTAATTACTAAGCTGAATCTATTCTATTAATTTTGATGGATAATTTTTAGATAAAATAGTAATTACTATTTTCAGTCGCTAGTTTTTGACTATCGACTGTTTCGACTGTTTTACGACTATCGACTGTTTCGACTGTTTTCAGTCAATAGTTCCCAATGCTAATAATAACAACAATATCACACGTTTACCACATGTATCTCGGAATAAAACGTCCTCGGCTCCCGATCTACGAACGGATAAGTAGAATGATTTTTTTTCCCGCGCGATATAACACCGTGGCACTTTATAAATTAATTATCAGGTTTCGTATTCCTCATTACTTATACAAGCGTGCGCTATTACCTTAATAAGTTATTCATGTAAGATAATCTTACAGCATTAATAACTTTCTGACATACTATTTGTGGTGAAAGACTGATTAGAACTTTTATGGAAATTAGTTGAGCCAGTGACGTATTCTCCTTGGCTGTTATCAGATAAATGGGAGAACGTTGCCTAAATATTGATCGGAAAGGAAGCTCACGTCTTGTGATGTTTTCATTCATTAGAGACACACAAGATGAATTAATCGGATGCGCAGGGTGCGATAATTATTTTTAAACACTTTACAATCGACTACTGGTTGGGCGAGGGATCGAGAGACGATAACGTTAATGAAAGTGACAATTAGAATTACGCCGATACCAAACACAATAACTTCATTCCTTCTATAGGGGCGTAATAATTTCATTTAAAATAAATTTACTTTTATATTTACTGAATGGTTTTATAATTTGTTCAATTAATGAAGTTTAAACACGTTTCTGACACTTTTTTATATCTAATGACTGATGATGATACAAGCAAAGTAATTATCTGAAACTTCAATGGAGGGTTTTTACTTATTTTTAGATCATGTATTATAATAAATATGTTTGTATTATTTCATTTTTAATTCAATATCATCATCAAAAGAATACTGAAACTATTGAAGTACCAAATCAGATGAGTTATTTCTCTTAAATATTAAGCAGGGAATGTATTTTGATCAGATATATCTATTGTTGAAAGGTATCAATTGGTAAACTTAAACAAGTTAAATATCCTAAACTAACTATTAAATTCAACGGTTTTGACATTTCTCTATATAAAATAAAAGTTTTTATTTGGTACTATTGAGTTCTTGCATTATTATGTTAATTGTTTGGTAATTCACATGGACCAAAATATAAGAGGACCAAAGAAGTTTGAAGATAATTAACTGCAAAATTTATTATAGTTAATTTTCAAGTTTTAATAAAATAACATAACATACCATGTCAGTTGTCAAAACACTTTGAGAAGTTTTTCATTATATAGATTTATCTGGAAAGTAGCTAAAATATTAATAATTCTTAAACCAGGAAAATACCAGAAGATGTGACTTCCTACCGACCTATACGTTTATTACCGATAATCTCGAAAGTTTTCGAGAAATTATATGAAAAAAAGCTAAACTATATAATAGAAAAAAGAAAAATTATTCCAGAACATCAGTTTGGCTTTCGCAATAAGCATGGGACTATAGAACAAGTGCATAGACTTGTAAACAAAATAAACGCTGACCTAAATGCCAAAATATATTGTTCGGCTGCTTTGACATATCTCAGGCTTTTGACAAAGTATGGCATACGGGCTTGCAGGTTAAACTAAAGAAACTTCTCCCTCATGCGGACTATCAGTTACTAAAATCGTATCTCACTGATAGATATTTTATTGTAAATCAAGGCGATGAACCTACCGAATTAAATCCTATATATACAGGAGTTCTTAAAGGTTGTGTACTGGGTCCAGTACTGTATCTTCTGTACGGCTGATCTGCCCACCACAAAAATAACTACTGTGGCAACATATGCAGACGATACAGCAATTTTAGCATCCCATGAAGATTCAGTCACAGCATCAATAAATCTACAAACCCACCTGGAGCAAATACAATTATGGTTGAATACATGGCGCATTAAAGCCAATGAATCAAAATCTACGCATATAAAGTTTACCCTGCGTAGAAGAACATGTCCACCAGTGCATATCAATCATCGTCAACTCCCCCAAGCAGAGCATGTTAAATATTGTGGTATGCACTTAGATCGACGCATAACCTAGAAGAAGCACATACTGTCTAAACGGAAACAACTGGGACTAAAATTATATCAAATGTATTGGCTCGTCGGCCGCAAATCCACGTTATCATTAGATAACAAGGTATTGCTGTATGAGTCTATACTCAAGCCCATTTGGGCATATGGAATCCAACTATGGGGTACCGTTAGCAAATCTAATATATCCATCACTCAACGGTTCCAAAATACGGTGTTGCGTGCCATTGTTGATGCTCCGTACTATATTTCAAATAAAGTGATACAACGCGATATTCCTCTAGAACCTATAGCGAGTGTAATTCAAAGTGTTTGTGCGAAGTACTTCCGAAAGAGTGTCAGTGCATCCCAATGTAATGTGCTAATCAGCTAAATATGCGACGTGATAGTGAAGTGCGTAGACTAAAACGTTTAACACCACCTTATCTGATTACTGGACATATGTAGACTTTAGAATAAGACTAATTAGTTAAGATAATATTTTATACAGAAGATTGCTTAATGAAGTGATTTTCTACATGTCATGTATATATAATATAGACATAAGAAATACTTATTGCCAATAGGGCAGATTGTGCACTCACGAAGAGTAATAACAAAAAAAAATTATATAGATTAATAAATCGATCATACTGTAACACAGTTTTTTAATTTCAATTTACTCTTTAGATGCAAGTTACTAAATCACTTTGATTAAATTGAATTTTGTTACAGAGCTTTGTTATATTATTATATTATACTGACAATATTCGCTAGCAAAAATAAATCATGGGTAGTATGAAATATTTTAGTTTGATGGCTGTAAATTCCCTACAATAATTTAACGTAGATCTATATACTTTATGTTGGAACTTTAAATTAATAATAAGAAGATAGGGACCTACTATCTAGAACAAATAATAGATAACATGATTGAAGATGAGGATTGGGTTTAAATTTGAGACCTAATGATTTATTAATAAAAAGCAAAACAAACGAATTGCTATTGACTTTTCTATTTGTATTTCTATCTATTTCGTATTTCTGTTTATATATCAATTTAATACAACCTATACTGAAATGATTTTATGACTCTGATTTTCACTTTCTTTCATTGTTAAAGATCGAATAATGTTAACTTTTATGACTCTTCCATACATTCTAACATTTCGCCTCCCTTTTTGATGAAAACGGAGACACCTGGAGGCGTGAAAGTTCCCAAAATTTAAGCTTATATTAAGGAAGAAAATTAGACCTAAAATTTTTGTGCAATGGCAAGTTTGGACAAAAAACGATTAATACTATGATCACGTAAAATTATATTTTACATTTTTTGTAGAGGGAACAAACTAATGTGTCTGTTATCGCAAGGTATATACAGCCGTAAAGCAAAACCCAACATATACGAAAATTTCGCCCCAACATAGATTAACAAGAATTTTGAAATGAACTTTTTGTTTAATTTGATATCTGGTGAACCGAAATCAGCTAAGAAAAATTGTTCTTGTTTAAGAACTGACAGTAATTAATATGGTTCCGGGGGCATTATACTAGAGACAATTCTAAAGATTATTAAGATTTTGGTGAAAATTTTAGTGGTAATAAATTCTGATTTATGTCAGGTATCTTTATTAAAAGCATTTCTTAACAAAGCAGTAATGAATATTGCAAAGCATATTAACAATTAGGTAAGAGTTTCATTTGTTGGCGAGTTGTTAGATTCCGCGAGAGACATAAGACAGTAGAAATCAACAGATAAACAAAAGCCACAAGCTATTTGCAAGATGAGATCGAAGAGTGAAACAAATAAGCAAATATCGATGCAATTTAATTTAAAAATGTAGGTAATGAAATTATTATTTTAATCAACCTGGGGTATTTATTGGTTTTGCAATATTTATTTTAGGTGAAAAATATGGATAAAAGATAACGATTATATGAATACACAAATAAAGTAATGCATATAAGCAGCAGCTTAGATGAAACTAACTACATAATTTGCATATATGGAACACATATATTTTTTTATTGTTTGTACTTTATTTAAATTATTTTGATTATAATCTCTTTTATTTTTTACTCTATATAGCTAAGTTCTGAAAAATCAATAGTTAATTTAATGATTGTAATTACTGTAGTTCTAAAATTGAAAAAAATCTAATTTTGTTCGTTATAGTTTTAATGTACATGTTGAAGTCTAGTACCGAATAATAGTTCTATTCATTTATTCTCTGCTTTCATATACAAAAATATATTACTTTATTTATTATTCTATATGTATGTTTATAACATAAGTAAAGAAAGATAATGTATACTTAAATTTGATGCTCTGAAGTTGCTATAGTTTCGAAAATAATCTTATGATACTTATAATGTTTAGAGGTATAATAATTAAGTTAATCAATACTTTGCTGATTATTGAAACTCATTGAAAATTAGATTTAATTACATTATAATTATTTTAATTAATGTTATACATCAAATACATTTACTTCTTATTTTATATTGAAAATGTTGTGTTTACTTTTATTAATTAATTTAATAAATCGTGGTTGAATTTCGACCACAGGACGGTCATTAGTTTTATAGATTATGTTAACCGCTCATAAAATATTTTAAATGCCCACTGGAGAGATAATAAAAATACATTCAACTGTCAATTCCTACATTCAATCACACTTATTATGCACTGCATTATATGCATACATATCTATTTATGTGTAGTTGTAATTTTAAATTACAATTATACTTAGCATAAAAAGGTTTTAACATATATATTTGTCCACCCAATAAACACTAAACGAACGAAATTTATATTCGTAAAATAAATGATTCCACAGCAATGGCATGAAGCGTGGGCAAATTCAACAATTTAAAGTACAATATTTATTTAATATTCCCATGCATTATTCATAACTATGTACGGTTTTATTTTAGACAGACTATTAAGTAGGTGACAGTGGAAACCTGATTCAGTTAAGTGTGTTAAGAGGCGTTAGCAAAAACTAACCAGTAATGAATTTTCACTTCAACTTGCATTTAAATTGAATATGTATTAGGTGGTTTCACAAAGTATCTCAGTTTTTCAATCGAGTTATATAAGAACGTAATGTTTTTGTATTATTGCTTCAGGTGAACTGTTAATGTGCAGTATAAACAAGACTGGATCTTGAGTTTGAGTTTATTATTTTCATAAAAATGCATTAAAAAACTAAGAACACAATTTTGACTTGACAGGTTATTTTCTACAAATATATTGTTCCATATTTTTGTTCTTGATTTCACTTTACACTTACACACATTAGTTAATACTTGTAATTGTGTCAATCTAACATAAACAATCGCTCATTTTCCACACCTCCTTCCTAAAGAAACAATCAAAGAGATGTACCTGAACGTTGTCCCACCTGGATAGTTTATAAATGTCGGAGAATTATCTGTGAGTATCGCCTGTTCCTTCAAGTGCTAGTTGGTTTTTGATCATATTCTGAAAGGCACTTTTTGTACCCAAATTTCCATGCTATATCCTATATGGAAAGGTTTTCCAAGTTTAGCGACTCAATATTCCAATAATATACGGTTGCGTAACTGAGCAGTAGCTTTGGTAGCCGTTCTTCTTAAACTGCAAGTTTCTGTTCCAATTCAGTAGACTATGTTAGCTCACAGCAGTTTCAGACCGCACTTGGTAATTTTGTACTCTGAATTAAAATGCTTGTGTCAAGGATGAAGAATTAGGGGACAATGATTTTTTGTCAAATCATAGACGCTTCCTAATTGGCATAGATTATGGCTACGGAACATCTTCAAACTACCTTTTGAGACATTATTGCTTGAACTGCGATACTTTTCGTCGGACTCTGTTTAACCGTGGAACAATTGTCATTCTAACCTTAATCTGTCTTCTTTTCTTAATAATCTGTTTCTAACAAGTAAGTTGATTTTGGTCCATTGAATGAAATAAATGCAAACAGCCTTATGATCTCCAAGGATTTCTACTGATAGCGCCACATATTAAATTTGTACTAAAAAACTGTGTTTAAATATTTGTTGTAATTTTAATAGACATTCCAAAATGTATCCGTATATTAAAATAAATAATAATTGGTTATGTTAAATGGTTATGTTATTCGGCTAGACACATATAAGTTAACCAGAAGGGATAAACAGTCGAGGTGAATACCAGGTAGGGTTCAGGTATGTTTGTTATTACGTTTCTTTTAATTGAAAGAAGTAAAGGTAAAATTTCCCATACTTAGTGTTTTATTTGCTTATAACCCGATGATCTAAGAATTGAGGAAAGTGACAAATATTTCGAAAACCCATTTTCAACTAATTTTTGTATAGTCAGTATAGTCAGGCAAATCAAACAGAAAATTAACTTAGCCGACATTGAATATTGCCAATTTCAGTTTATAAAACTGTAAAATTCGGTTTAAACTTAAGTTAAAAGGAGATAGTCGGTACCTGTACCCGAATTGCCATATTGTCAAATGTCTACAAAATTCTTCAAAATATTAGTTAAAATTAGAGGTTATAGTGGCAAGAAATTAAAGTGTATTAGAGAGGTAAGTATTGATACTATCAAAATAAGTTGCTGAAGTTTTTATTGAAAATTGTTTTAGCATGTCGTAGCTGAACTGAATATTATTAATACACCCTATTATATTACACCTTATTAATATGTGCACCGTGACAAAAAACTTAAAAAAAAGGAACAATGCAATGTTGGATTCGCCAAAGAGCAAGCGTGCGAGTATACAGAGAATTCGTTCGAGTATTTCGAATCAAATTTATGAATAGTATGAAAGAAGTGAGTTTTTTAGTAGTATTAGTAGTAGGAAGTATCCTTAGAAATATGAGGAATATTGACTATTCGTTGAGAGATGTAGAATAGTCGTTTATACATTAGTAAGAAACATAGGTTTCGAATAGTGTAAAGACAACATACGAGAAACATTGCTTTTGAAATTCCAGACATTGCATTTAAAAGAATACAATTTTTAAAAGGATGTAATAAAAGGATGTAATAAAATTGAGGAATACTCGTTTATAAACTATAGTTCGTTAACAATATACTATAATGTTAACAAAAATTATATTTACATAAATTATTTTTGTTTCATTATTTTATTTACATTAATATTTTGTTATATATCAAAATCAAAATAAGCCAAGAGTCAAATTTGATGATATATAAGGATTTGTATTATGTTAAGAAATAATCAGTGAAAGTTATTGCAAATAAAAAAATTACATAAAAAGAAAAAAATATGGTTAAGAATATTCGCGTGTAGGTAAACAAATCTATATTTAGCGATGATAAATTTATAAACGATAAAATAATTATAAATATAAATGGCATTGTAAGTAAGATCCCGGCTTATGAAGCTCTCTTTTTTTTAGTACCCCTGTAACCATAGAATGATTGGATATTCACTGCTACACTATTGTAAAATTAACACTAATATAATTAAAAACTAATTAGTTATTAATTAATACCTTTAACATTAAGGGGGTCAAAATTTGAATTTGACATTAAATATAATAGTCTAAATAACAGTAAAATCAAACTAAATAGATTATAGAAAACTATTGACAGTGTATTCAACCCATTTAACTAAATACTTCATTGGTTCTTATAATTAAAATTTTAACTGTAAAGCCTGTAACACTAAAATATTCTAAATATTTAAAATAAATGCTATTAAAGGAACTATTTGGCAGGTACATAAATAGAAAGCTGTTAAGTAACTTTATAGAAAATGTAATAGATAACGTGAGAGTTTTTTAAATTAACGTTAATATATCTAGATAAGGATACATCAGCAAATTTAGATATCTCACATTTCACCTTAAATAAACTCGTTATTGTTGAGGAACATGTTAAGTTACCAAATCGCCTTAGTGTTTACCTGCTTAACCACTTGGTGGATGGAACATGATATGTTCCCACATAACTTTTTATTATTTTTAATTCTTTGAAACGTAATTCTTTTTTTTTTCTATAAACCGCTTCGTTGAGTCTTGAATATCCTTATCTCGACAAATAAAAGAAAACCTCTTAAAAAGTATTAAAAACTTTAATTTAACTTTGGAAGCTTTTCACATCTCCTTGACAGGAATATTAACTAAGCTTACAATTTATTTTCATGAAAATAATCCAAGTCCTTAATTAGATTCGAAATTCTGTCATGTTTATTTCTATTAAATAAATCCCTTTTTTATCGACCATTCTTTGCTTTTACGTCTTGTTCCTTATTTTCGTTTGCTGTTCCGGCGGCCATCAAAATGTCGACTGGATTTTCGAACATTTATTTCGCATTTAAAAGACAGCAGCATCGAACTACTTTTTCTCTCTCTTTTCCTTTTATGTCGGGTAATGTTGTTTTATAAACTCGTAAACTAACCAATTATGGGCTTTTTATGAGGGCGATAAAGTTTATTTTTAAATTTTAATGTAAAACAACTTAAGATGTTGTTACGTTTTTTTATACAAGAGAAAACATAGTCAAGACTAATCTATTGACTACTGAACTACTTTAAGTTTATACATTATTAGAACATATTAGATACTTGCCGTAATGGTAATTGCTGTAATCTCGATATTTACATTTTTAATGATTTTTACTTTTTTTTAATGATAATATTGCATTGTTCCTTGTATGTATGTTTTATATATATATATATACATATATAATAAACATAAAAAATAATTTAACGTTAACAAAAACTAATGTTATAATAAATAAATTATAAGTTCGCCTAGTATTTCATTGGGTTTTACTTAAAAATAATTAATTAATGAAAATATTTTCCGTCATTTTCTACAACTTTTTCTCATCTTTCTGGAAACATGGCGATCCAATTACTGATCCATTTTCGCATTTCAGCATTTCACAATCTTAACTTTTTACACTTTGAATTAACGTAGTATATCGACTTTTTACGGAAATTGTAATCACAATTTTTTACAGTACGCCACAGAAAATTATTATTTTATTGTCTGGCAAGCAAACTGTGATATTGAAACGTTCATTTCAAAAATGGTTTTCTTTCCCTTTACTTCTTTCCTGTCGCATTTAAATGTTTAGAGACAATTGATTGGTCAACTGCTAACTTGTCTGGAAGATATTTGAGAGTATAAGCTGGATTTTCATCATAAGTTTCTAAAAGTGTTTGATGTGTTTCGGCAGTAGATTTATTCAAATGAAATAATGTAGAAAATATAAATTTCAATTTTCTATGATTAACGTCTATATATTGATCAAAATACATGCAGGTGCGTAAAATATTGAGAATCTTGTTGCTAAGGTAACCATGATCTGTGCAATAATTTTAATAATGTAAATAAAATAGGACAATCTTATCTTATCAAAGAACAATTGTAATTTTGATTATACAAACTTTTGTTTACTCTACCGTCATTGTGTATTATATTTTATGAATGAAGATTATTCAAAATATAATTTAAATTAGGACGATCTATATGTTCTTATACCATAATACAAGTATATTATAAATTAACAGTTCTTTATTATGAATTGGATCAGTTGTTATAGACTTAAATGTTTAGAACAACAATGAGATATAGATGGAGGCGGGTTCGAATATCTCGTGACTCGCAATGGGTAATAATGTAATTTATAAATAAAAAGTTTTCGAGCAGAACCTGTTAAGCTAAAATGAAACTTTATCATAAATAAATCTTTTCTATAATGATAAATATTACTACTTTTTATCCTAAGCTCATTTGTATTTTATAAATGTATATAAAAATCATTTATCCAAATTGACGTTAAAAATAGAAATTGAATATGGGATTTAATGCTATAATAAAAGTTAACGTTTACTTTGTGAATATATAGAATAAACAAGTAACTTAAAGTCAACTGTTTACGGAATGTAGGTAGCTTGATTGATTGATCATTGAAGTCGAATTGCATTTACTCAAAATGCCAAGCATTTATATGTAAACGTTAAAATATTTCTTACGCAACAGTATTTTTCACATAAAATTTACTCTTACAGTTCACTGACAACATTTTCTAGATTTCGCAGTGTTTTATTAAATAGCGAGTACTCCCTAATGGATTTAATTAAAATTTTAATATTGATAAAAATAACTGCTTTGTAATCGCCATAATTGAAAATGTTTTGCCTCCGTAATAATAACATTAATAAATCAGAATATCTACTTTAATCCGAAGGCCTTGTAAATAAATATACAATTAACTGGAAATAAATAAATCATTTTACGAATATCGTAATATATCTCTTGACATTTTGAGATTCCCTGGAATGGGGGAAAAGCCATTAACCTCCCTTCTCTTTTCCGTTCCCCCAACCCCTAAACAATCTCAAACCCAAGCCAGAATTTATCTTTTATGTATGGAAAATTTAATTTATTCGCTTACAATGGCTAAAATTTTAATAACATATGAAAGTCGATTCTTTTTTGATGAAAAGAAACATGCTTCCATTACCATTATAATGGAAATATTTTTGCTTGTTAAGGAGATTTTTCGTTATAAATATTATTCATCGAAATAACCGGGGCGCTTATAATATATTTATTTTGTTTGTGTTCGATGTTTCGTATTATATCTACTATGATATTATAGAAATTATAAAAATTATATATAAAGGTTACCAAACTAAGATCGGTAGTATAAAGCCTGGTGAACGATTTTATTTCACAAACAAACAAGTATGTTCTATGATTTGTTATGGTTTATGAATTCCATTTTCGAAGTTAAAAGCCAGCAAAGGAAATCAGCCAAACCATTCTTCCGCAGATGCTATTACATCTTAGATTGATGAATCCTGATTCTTAAGTAATAGAGATAAATGTAGTTAAAACCGGGATGTTGTAACAATTGGTATTAATAACTGATTTTTATAATTATTTTTAGCTCTGCAGACCTGGTATTTTCTTGAAAGTTTTTTTTGAAACGTGCGACAATAATGTGTGAAAAAGAAGCGCAGAGAAGATTGAAATACGGTTGCATTCATACCTAGGAAGGTGATTATTAGTTTTTTGTAAAATTCAAGAATAATTCCTGACTATGGCTCAAATAGAGGTAAAGCATACAATTAACTCATACTAAATTGATCAATAGGAAAGGCTTTAGAAACTTTAGAGGAAAAATACCTATTAAGTTAAAAAAGGAAAGTTAAGGAAAAGTTAATTTACTTATAAAAGTTACTGGACACTGGACAGTTATACACTGGAGAGTTATTACACACTGGACTTTATTCCGTTTGATTAAATCTGGTTTCAAAAGATGCCGGTGAAAATTACTTGATTTAGTTTTCCCCTAGACATCCTAGAAGCTTTACAGTTGTGTAATTATGGTATTACCATAAAAGTCGTAAAAGACAATTGATCAAAATGTTACATATATGACGTTAGTATTTAAAATGTATACGAAAGTTTCTCTTTGAAAAACATTTTCAATTGAAAATAAATTTTATAAAAGTTGAAAATTTGGAGATAAACAATTGTAAAAATGCTTTTGAAAAGCCCATTTAAATAAAATGTCCAGGAATTCAATTTCTCTGAGCCTTATTAATGGTTTAAGATTAACAGTTACAGTCACATCAAATCATTTATATTATTTTTCATAGCTTCAGTAAATGCACCGATAAATTTTAATGTAATTTCAATAAAATAAACACTGAATAACACATTCGTTCATTTTAACATGTGTAAAATACTATTTTGCAATAAAAATTACTTTTTAATATATCGAATACTGTCTGTAAGTTCCATTTACATTGATATTTTCCTACTTTATGAGAATATAAATATTATGTAGATAAGTAATTACTGGGCAAAAAGAAAGAGCCATTAGGCAGGATATAAATTCAATGATTTTCCATTTATTGGATCGGTATTTAACTAATTTGGCACACAGATCTGCTTTCATTTGCTTAAATATTAATATTACATAAAGCAGCAAAATTTTCTGTGATTCCAGTTCTGGTTTTTCACCGGTACTGTTGATGCCAATCATAATGGTTTGTCTTTTTTTATATCGATATCGAGCAGCAGATATCAATCTCGACTTATATATTAAATGAAATATATTTTTAGAATTGCATTGTTCCTGTTTCATTAGATGTATATTGGTTTTTTGTGACTTTTGATTTCTGTGATGATCCCTATTCATGTGACGACAAAAATTCAGTCAAAAATAGTATAACTTTGAAACAAGATTTCACAAGTTCTTTTCAATATCTTTTGATATGTTTTACTGTCATTTCGTGCGATGTTACTTTTATCTCATCTTACTCTCAGGGCTTTTAAATTTACACTTAATTAAGATATAGAAATCAATATTAAGGACAGACCCTACAGTTCAACGTCGGCTCCGAACCATGGTCCTCGGCATTAAGCCTACCAATTGGCCAGTCAGCAACTTAGAGATACCATCCCAGAAGACATTCCATGGAGCCATGCCCCAGCAGGAGTCGAACCCGCGACTATCGCAACAGAAGGAGGACTGTCCTGTCGCCTTGACCACTGCGCTAGCGAAACCAGCTATTGATAGTTTTTGATTGGAACGCAATATAAAAATTTTAAAATGGTGAACAATATTAAAAATTTACTTTGATCACGAAATAGTATTAATAACGCAATCTGTTACAAATATCACAATTAACAAATGAAAAAATATAGTGCGTTATCTCTGTTAACATGGCCTAGATATCTTCTTAATAGAAGTAAATTATTTTGGAGGATAAATTTATAAAATGATGTTTATAAATTAGTTCAATTGCTCTAAATCCGAATGTTCTTACGACTATTGATGTATTGTAAAAATAAAATTGTATGAACACAAAATAAAATTTAGTAGGTCAGTGAAATCACTTTATATTTTTACTTAAAAGCTTTCTGCCAAATTTTATTCCGAATATAAATATCCCGAAATATAAATTGATGTTGGAACATTTAGGTCATAACACTTAATTCCGTACAAGTTTACGATCGAATTATTAATTTAAAAAGTCATACGATCACTATTAATCTAACGTTACATATTACGTAGATCTAAAAATTGTGGTTTACTGTAGTATTAATTTAACACCTAATATTAATACAGTTGGTATATTTTATGATACTTAAATTAGCATGATCATGAATACTTAAAAGTAGTTAAAATAATTTAGAAGTAAATTGATGCCAATAGAAAGCTTGTTTTTAATCTTAGTTGCTTCAAAACAATTCTCAATGGCGTTGATGAAGCATATTTGGTTAATGATGTTATTATATTATATACCGAAAACAAACATTCTAAAATTAAATTGATGCTAGCATATTTAGGTCATGCTGCAGAATTTGAATAGATTTGTATTGATTTTTAATTGGTTAAAGCCCTGTTAGTTACAAAGTTCCCTGGTTGAAAAGCGACTGTTTACTATGTGTATATACTTTCTCTTTTGTGAATAACAAATTACCATCATAAACAAATAAAGTAGGATTACAAATTACCATATTTGGGTCTATCCGTATTATTTATATTACTTATTATGAATTAGTGCGTTATGCTATGTTTTTTTTTATGTCAAATGATAATTGTAAATGTAATTATTTATTTACTTTCTGAAGTTTAGCTATTCAATTCTATTTTAGATACATTTTCAATCAACATAAGAGTTTAAAGAATCATCGCTGAATTCAGTGATCATAATATCTGTTTTCTTCTTTCTCTCTCTTTTTACTATTAACTCACTCATTCACTTCTCAGATGAAACAATATGGCTTCTTTGTTGAACAAAAAAAAACCTTTTTACAATTAGGTCTTTCTTTTATAATAATTTCATTTCTGCAACTTGAATAAATCCTACTATGCAAGTTCAAAATAATTCTAATAGAAAATGGATTCTAATAAATAGATTTACTATTTATATTCTTAAAGTATGTTTTATGACTATATGTGTTGGAATAAAGCTATTAAATTTTCGAGGGGCCAAGAATGGGACAAAACAAATCAAAATATAATGTGGACAAACCATTAACAATTACTGTCGGCTGTGAATAAAATGTGGACGTTGTGATACTTTCATCAAAAGTACAAATTGTGAATTTTTGAAAATATTCCATAAAGAGGTCTAGTCGAACTCGGAATAGTAGAATAGTAGAAAAATGTGAAAATTACAAAATAGATAAAACGGATGGCAGCGGTGTTACCTGAAGACGAGGCTTGGGCCGTCGATGGTGGCACGTCTAACCGAAACGATGGTTGGTTACTGAATGATGGAAATACCCTTCTATAACATTCCAGATAAACGTCTTGGGGTTGCCAGCTATTCGTTATCGTGTTCTAATTGTCGCTGCTGGCACCCTGCTGGCTATATTTCTGGGTACTTTGTTGACCGTTATTCCACGATGTAAAATACGACATACCTGAAGGTTGCTACAGATATATTCTCAATCTGTAGTGTTAACTTTGACCTTCAATAGTTAATTTTAAATTAAGAAAAACTGAAGTAAAAAAAGTAGAAATCAATCCTATAAAAAGACCATGAAAAACAAAAATTCTTTAAAACGAGTAAAATGTACTCAGTTTCTAAGGAAGTATTTTTATATCGTATTCTACTTCTTAAGTAAATTGGTTACAATTCCGGCAATTTCTACGAATTTTGAGAAATAAGTAAAAGAGGAAGATATTATATTATTTAAAAGGAAATAAGTTAATAGGATATAAGTTAATTCTAAAGCATACAGATATTTGACAACTATCAAGTTGTCTAGTAAGCGTTGTTGTTTGATAAGAAAGTTCCTATTCTATGATTTTATATTATTTATTTTAGTACTTAATAGAATTTAGCTGAATCTCTATTTGTTTTTTTCCACGACCCAAGATTTAATGTTGGCAATTAGTGTTGATGTTGATAGCAATTCGTACTATAATTTAATAATTTTGAGAATGGCTTGAGCTGTAACAATTTTTAAATAAGTACCTAGTACCTAGTATAAGGGTGAACAGAATTTCTTTTACAAACAAAAAAACTGATGCTAAAATGAATTTCTATGCATTTTCTAGATCATAACTATCTTTGGAAAGTACTGATCGGGCTTAAACCATCGCTTGGTTTCTTTTCATTCAAACTTATGGTTAGATTAGATCTAACCTTGATTTATAGTAATAAAATGATTTTGCAGAAAATGTTTCATTCGAATATGTGTTTGGTCTATCATTAGTTTTATTTAGTCTAAACATGTTTGTCCCATTAAGATTTCTATGGTGTATACCAAATGCTGCTCGGATAACCGATGATCATTTAAAGCCAGATCTAGTAGTCTGCCCCTATATTTATGTTGTTAAACTTTTTGGCTTTGAAGACTCCCAAGGTTTCCATTGGATAGTCTTCAAGAATCGTATGACCATATTCAGAAATTCATATTTCTACTGTTATAATTGAACGTGAAGATGTTCTAAATAATTTAATAATTTTAATTAATTTAAAGTATGACTGAATTTAACTTTATAACACATTTTTGGTTTTGTAACTTCCAAGGTAAATGAGTACTGTGATATTTAAACATTAAACACGAAATATACGAAAAATTATCCCAGTGAAGTTAGTAAACAGGCGATGTAAGAGGGTAAGGCCGGATGCCTTTTGGGATCATCTCTAGATGAATCACTGCCAGTTGGTAGGCTTAATTCCGAGGTGCCTACGTGATTCAGTAGACTTAATTCAGATATCTGCTCTATACATAAAAGTATGGATATACTGGAAAGACTATTATATTGTAGTAAAGTTGTAGAGTTGAACAAAATGGCTGAAAATATTTCTATTAAATTCACCGAGAAGATTTCAGTCTATGTGTTACGCGGAATACATTTTTTAAAATGAGTTATAAAGAGATGAATATTTTTTGAATTTCCCACAACATTTATCTCTTTTCAATTACCGCGGATATATATTTTAATGAAAAAGATAAAACGGATGGGCGTCATAAAGATCTCGTTTCATTCGGCGTCGCCATACCGAAACTATAAATCGCAAAAAGGTATATAAATCCGGGAGATTCGCCGTGTTCTTTTGTAGAGACGGGCAGCACGCATTAATATTCATTATACTTTTAATTACGTCTACTTTGTGTGCCAGTTTAATCCATTTATTTATATTTATGTCCCCATGAATTTTAATTATGTGTGCTTTCGTACTTATAATTTATTTATTTATTAATGTTTTAATTTTTCTAGCGACCCGCGATTATGCATTACCCGAAAGGTGAATGACTCTTTTGGTGATCGATAATAATATTTCCTGTTATACTTTTATTCGCCATACATTAAATTATAATAAAAGTTCTACGTTCAATTGTGTTTCTAAAAATAGTTACTTTCTCTTTGTTAATGATATATGTTCGAAAAGTAATTGGTTTAATAAAATAACTAATTAATTTAATGCGATATTTCATTATTATCCTAGAAATAACAATAACAGTAAAGAAACAAATGAAAAATATCAGATTGATTAGCCATAAATCAATTAGACATATTTTTTCTACATAATGTTCCTTTAATGTTGGCGTTAATAGTTATGCTAACGCTTTTAATTTTTTGTACTGTTTTTTTAAGGGGACATACTACCTTTTAATTTTTTAAATTGTTTCACATTGTGTATAAATTATATAAGAATGCTATAAGAAAATTTATTAAAAAAATTGAAACAAAAAGTAGTTAAAAATTATAACAATTAATTAACAATTTATTTATTTGGTATTTGGTATTATGAGTATTGAGGTACACTTCAACAAAATATTAATTCTGCGTGATATTATAGAATTTTAAATTCATTGTTCATAAATTAATTAGAAAGCTAATTTTTCAACACTACAAAACTGAGGAAGAAAATATATCCATAAAGGATTGAATGTGTGGATTGAAGATTAGTTGTAAAAAAATGATAAGCTTGTGGTTGGTTTAAGCATACTTTTAATTATATACGCAAGCAATTTCAGAATAATTTAAGTAATAAGCAAGCTATTACTTTTATATCATAAAGCTGAAATTTACCTGCTAGATGATCATATACAATCATATTGTATCAAAATGCAACTTGGACCATGAAGAAGATTATATTTATGTGATATAATACTTTCGTTTGGAAGTTCTCTTAAAATCTAATATTATAGTTAAAAAAAGTTTTATTTAAAGTATTGCAGGGCAGTGTTTTTGGCCCATTGTTATATCTACAGCTGACCTACCGAGCTCAAGAAACATTGCTGTTGCAACATATGCTGAAAATGCAGCGGTCTTATCATCACACGAGAGTGGTTGGACACGTGGCGTATCAAAGCAAATGAGACAAAATCTACCCATGCGAAATTCACCCTTTGTAGAAAAACTTGTTCCTCAGTAAAAGGAATAATTATAAACTCCCGCAAGCAGACAACGTTAAATATCTGGGAATGCATTTTGATCGACGGAAAAACCTTCAGAGGTTCTAGAATAAAGTGTTACGAGTTATCGTCGATTCCCATATTACATCTCTAACAAACTGATTCAACGTGATATCCCCTTAGAAGCCATAACGAGTATTATTCGAAGTGTTAGTGCGAAGTATTCTGAAAGACTCTTAGTGCATCCCAATGCACTCGCCAAACGGTTAAATGTGTGCGATGGCAGTAGTAGTGACAGCGTAGGGTCAAACATAAACTACCCTAAGAACTGATATAGACATATAAAGTGAGATATAATTATCTCTAGAATAAGTTAGAATAGTCTTTAGAATAAGTTAGGATATACTTTAGAATAAGTTAGAATAGTATCTAGAATAAGATTTAGATTATAAGTGTGTACAGCAGATAATTTACTGAAACGATTTCTACATGTCAGGATATTTATATTGTATAACGGAAATCATATAATAATACTTATTGACCACGACCAGATTATTGAAGTTCTAAGAGATTAATTAAAAAATTGCATGGGAAGAAGAGAAACGGTTCCAAAAAAGATGTAGACATCTATCATTCTATAATTTTTACTTTTTTCTTTACTTTTTCCTTTTTTATGCATTATGTTAACATTAAAAATTATTTAGTAAAAAAATGATTGTAAAAATATGGTTTGCTTTGGTTTACTTCAATTGAAAAAAAAACTAACCTAAAATTCATTCCTCTAATATAAAATACTACATTTAATTTCATATGTTGTCCTCAAATAAGAAAAACCAATGAATCAGAAGTCTGGTGGACTTATTGTAGGGCTTGAGTGATGAAATTAAGAATACAATTTTTTTAAAAAACGATTATTAATTCATGAAAACAATGCACTAGTACTTCACACACATCATTCACTAGTATGTATTGGCAAGCGCTAAAATATTAGTTAGCGGTTAATTCGTGTCCTTAGGAAGTTTAGTGATCAGTGCATTCCTAATTATGAGATACCCCCTTTGTTCATTTGGTAAAAAAATTAAATTAGTTCCCTCAAACTCTCAATAAATCAATAAATCAGGCACTATTAAAACAATACCGGGACCTGCACCTATTATTTCATCAGTAGAAAACGTGCATCCAATGTGTAATTGTGTTATTGATTGTACATGATATACTCTCTATAGTACTCTAAACATTCAACGAATCTTTAACTGACAGAAAAAAATACACTTTCACTCTTTCAAATAGCAAAATTCAAGTAGTACAGGTTTTGAATGAAAATTGTTACAAGAAAAGTTTTATAAGAAAAACTTGCACTGAAGGAACATTGAAAGACTTTCCTAGGCACCGTAGAGTAGGGATGCCGAAAACTCGATATATCGATATTTTTTAAAAATTGTTAGCCGATATTTTCGATATTTTTTCAAAAAAATTAGATATATTTCTTAAAAAATATAAAAAAAACATCTGATTGGTTTTACGTTGGTACTTAATTGTAAAAAAGATTCAAAAATATATATTGTAAAAAAAATATCGATATTTTTTCAAAAATCTACATACCCAAATATCGATACTTTTCTCGGCTGCCGATACCCCTGCCGTAGAGCACATAACTTAATATTCAGTGACGAACTATTACTTTTGTTTAAAGTTACATGAACAAGCAAACTTTGAATATTGGGTCGAATTTAACTAGGTGTTAAATAAAATAAAACTGAAATAAAATGAAAGCTTTGAAAATCCTGTTTTTTTTTCTGTTGTGGCCGAGTACTTTTTGGATTACCCTGGTAGAATTATTTTATCAGTTAAGTTGTAAATATTAAGTCAAATGTTAAATATTATCTAATAACAATAAGAAAGCAATATTATGTGTTTGTATGGTACTCCTACTCGAGCAATGCAAAACATAATTCAGTTATTTCCTCGATAAAAATCAATTGCGGATATGTTTCACAGTCATATATTATTTGCTTTCTATTCGTACTCAATCACTAACAATAAAGCAACTTTAACTCGTTCGCTTTCACTTCCAAATGGCCATATCCATCGTAAAATGTCAAATTGGACCTTTATCTTGTTACGTAAATAATTAAGTGGACCACAAGAATTGATTTCTGAACTGGATAAGGTAATTTCCTTAATGTTACCAGTTTAATTTAACGAACCGTTTGAATTTCATAATTTATTTTATTATGTATTTACATTTCCTTATTTAATTAGTTGTTCATTCCTATATTAGTAGTTCTATTCAATATGTAAATTAAATGAAAATATTAATGTTTGCTATGTAAAGCACATGTTAAAAATAATAGTAAGAGAAATATCTTAATTTTTTTCTTTAATTAATCTTGTTTTTACTCCTTGTGACTCCACAATTTGCTCTATAGGCAATAAGTATTTCTTATGTCTATATTATATATACATGGCATGTAGAAAATCGCTTCATTAAGCGATCTCCTGTATAAAATATTACCTTAATTAATTAGTCTTATTCTAAAGCTTATTCTAAAGTCTATATATGTCCAGTAGTCAGATAAGGTGGTGTTAAACGTTTTAGTCTACGCACTTCACTATCACGTCGCATATTTAGCTGCTTGGCGAGTACGTTGGGATGCGCTGGCACTCTTTCGAATTACTTCACACAAACACATTGAATTACACTCGTTATAGGTTCTAGAGGAATATCGCGTTGTATCACTTTATTTGAAATATAGTACGGAGCATCAACAATGGCACGCAAAACTTTATTTTGGAACCGTTGAATGATGGATATATTAGATTTGCTAGCGGTACCCCATAGCTGGATTCCATACAACCCAATAAGCTTGAGTATAGACTCATACAGCAATATCTTGTTATCTAATGATAACTTGGATTTGCGCCCGATGAGCGAATACATTTGACATAATTTATGTCCAAGTTATTTTCGTTTAGAGAGTATGTGCTTCTTCCAGGTTAGGCGTCGACCTAAGTGCATACCAATATATTTAACATGCTCTGCTTGGGGGAGTTGTCGATGATTGATATTCACTGGTGGACATGTTCTTCTACGCAGGGTAAACGTTACATGGGTGGATATTCTTTCATTGGCTTTAATGCGCCATCTCTTCAACCATAATTGTATTTGCTCCAGGTGGGTTTTTAGGTTTATTGATGCTGTGACTGGATCTTAATGAGATACTAAGATTGCTGTGTCGTCTGCGTATGTTGCCACAGTAGTTATTTTTGTGGTCGGAAGATCGGCAGTATACAGAAGATACAGTAGTGGACCCAGTACACTACCTTGCGGAACTCCTGAATATATGGGATGTAATCCGGTATGTTCATAGCCTTGATGAATAATAAAATATCTATCAGTGAGATACGATTTTAGTAACTGATAGTATGGATGAGGAAGAAGTTTCTTTAATTTAACCTGCAATCTCCTATGTCATACTTTGTCAAAAGCCTAAGATATATCTAGGAAAGCAGCCGAACAATATATTTTGGCATTTAGGTCAGTCTTTATTTTATTTACAAGTCTATGTACTTGTTCTATAGTTCCATGCTTATTGCGAAACCCAACCTGATGTTCTGGAATAATTTTCGTTTTTCTATTATATAGTTCAGCTTCTTTATGTATAGTTTCTTGAAAACTTTCAAGATTATCTTTCGAAGTCACATCTTCTCGTATTTTTCCTGGTTTGAGAATCATTAATATTTTAGCTACTTTCCAGATGCCAAGGAAGTAATTAATTCGTAGCATAGCATTAAATATAAATGTTAAGAGTCTTATACCCTTATCTGATATCTCTTTTAAAATTTTTCCCGTAATTAAGTTATAACTAGGAGCTTTTTTAATATTAATCTCTCTCATTATTGTTTATTTAACTTTTTTGACCGTTAATTTATAGTGCGGTAAGTCCATTTAAAATAGAGAATCTAGAAAGCTAGTAATTTTATCTTCATCACCTTTATGTAGCTGAGACTGGAAAGGTTTAAAAACATTTTTTAAGTGTTTTGAGAAAATGTAGGCTTTCTCTTTATTGCTTCTAGCCCAATTATTTTCGTTTGTTGTAATAGGTAGGTTATGCTGTTGGGACACCTGACCTTTTTTGTTGCTTACCACAACCAATAGTCTGTAAGCTCAGTGGGTGTCAAATTATCTAGGTATTCTTGAATTGCAGGTTAACTAGTTGCTTGCAGGTAGTCTTTGAGGAATTTTTCTTTTTCAAAATGTTTTATATCATCTCGAATGAGTATGGCTGTACTTCCAGAGTTTTATCATCAGGGTGATTTGTATGATAAAGTTTATATTTGGGAATTTTCAACTAATGTTTGTCCGTGAAATGTGTTTCGGAAACCATCATAACGTCAATATTTTAATCAGTTACGAACATTTTTAGTTCCCTGGCGTGTTATTAGAACTCATTGGTATTCCAGACGGTGATTTTGTTGTTAATGTTTTCAGGCACTAGGCAAGTGTGCTGACGACGGTTTTTAGTAGACCAAGCATCGTACTCAGTTGATCCATTTTCCATAATCCATAATTTGGCCATCATGTTTTCTAATATAGAGATGATGCTGCTAGTTTCAGTAGGTTGTGAGTTGGTTTCTCGATTTTGTGTTGAACCATTTTCAACCATTTAGGCATAAGTTATATCTGGTTGACTTGGTCTGGTGGGTAGTCTCGTAGGTGGGGATTGTTTTTGTTGCTGTTGATGCCATTTTTCTCTTAATGCAGGATATAGTTTCTGCCGTAGCTGTAAATAAATATCTTAATAAGGCAGTAAATTTGATAATATTATATAAAAGTTCAAGTCGTGTCGACAGGTAAAGTATTAAGCCTTAACAGGATATCAATATACTGTGTTAAAAAAAATTAGAAGAATGTATAAATTAAAAATATCGATACTGTACCCAGTTATATTAAATTATATTTGTTTTGTTCATTTTTAATTTTGTGTTTATGACATAAATTTATACTATTAATTTTATATTGTTTGAGGGCTGAAAATGTAATCGAATCAGCTTATAAAATTCACCTGGTTGTCAAATATCTTCAAAACCCTTCAAAACATTAGTGATAATAATTAGAAATTGTAAATCGGCAAACGTTGTTTTGACGCTTTACTTGTTTTGATAAATTTCAAATCACAGCTGAATATTTGCGAATACTCTGATTCGAAATTCCAAATCCACTAAATTATCAGAATCACAAATAGATTATATTTCTAAACAGTTACTTCGACCATGAACGAAATTATGAAGCCATCATCTTGCCATTAAAATACGTTATAAAGGTGAATATTGATATTGTAAAATAATAAGTTGCTGAAAATATTATTGGCAATAATATATTGAATATTAGATGGGCAATGTGATCGGATATCAGATATCAGATATCAGAATATACAGAAGAAATCAGTAGAATTTGGAAGAAAAATGTACACAGGTAGTAACAGAAGAAAATAAGATATAAGCTCTTATTAAAATGACTTGACAAGGAAATGTGAGATGGTAAAATGTAAAAAATTAAATATGCTCTCCAATGAAAATAAAATACATTACTTAATATGGAGAGATAAAAGAGTTCTATAAAACCACGGCCCCTGGCATTAAGTCTGCTGCCTGGAAAGTGAACAATTTAGAGAACCTAGATGGCATAGGATGCCTAGAAAACATCTGGTGTTACACAGCCTGGTTGCTGGCATTACTGACATTAGTTTCCTTGTTGGATTATTTAAAAATGCATTTTAAATTTCTAAAGAAATTACACAAATCGACATCATTAATATTAATCCATATCTGTATACATATGTAACATTTTAAACATTTTATTTCTGACTTGTATATTTAATTTGTTGTGATGACATAAAATTCTAAAAACAATTATACATAAAATAAGAAAATTATAAGGAATATTAATACATTCTAAGAATTTTTTTCTAAACTAAGTGATCTGTTGTAGATTTTAATTCACTATCGAAAACAAACTAAGTAATTTGAAGATGTGGGATCCAATATTGGGTATATATTTATGGGAATTTTACAAAGACGTTTGATGAGTGTTTGCAGTTTGGTTTTCTTTTAACTGTTGATGTAATGAACAGTTTCAAGGGATTTCTCACATTTGACAAAAAATGCAAAACATTTTAGAAATTATTTTTTGAAATGTATAAAGAATAAAGAGTATTTATGTAAATTGTGTCACTAGAAAAGTGGCTCATAGTAAAACAAAACATAATGACAAAACTTTTCCTGCAATTTCATCAAATAAAGAATTTCAATTTCATATTATTGTTCGACGAATCCTTTTAATTAGAAATTTGATACATGTCAAAGCTCGTTCTGGCTTCTATAACTTTTGAAATAGATAATTGTTTGTAAATTCAATACTCTACTTCAGTAGTAAAAATGTCAGATTTTACAAAATAAGGTAAGCCTTGCACTAAAGAGATCTTCGTGTACAGGAATTAATATATATTATATCAACCATATATTGGTTTGTATTTTTCATTCAGCTAAATGTGTGCGAATACAGTAAATTGCGTAGATAAAATCATATATAGTCAATTCAAAATAGCAGTGACACGAGTGTAATATATGTCTGTCTAAAGTTATAAATTCGTTTTACAGTCAGAATATATGATCCTTGTCATTTTATTATATTTAAAAAGAGAGAGAAGTTCGAACGTGTAACGGAATGAACCTGCAAAAGTTGTGCGTTTGCCAAACTTCTGAAAATTCTTCAAAATATTATAATTACAGGTTATAAACCGGCAAAAGTTGTTTTAACGCTTTGTTTTAATTTTAAATCGCCGCGGTTTTTATAGAAAAATTTTTTTGCGCCTTGCAGCTGCACTGTATATTAGTACGGACGCGGTCATTGAAATATCTCAAAAAATAAGAAACAATATAACCTTAAATTGGTGACGAATCGATATCAATCTTGATGTTTCAGAGATCAAATATACGAAATATATAAAACAGTAAGTAGTTTTTTCAATCGAAACATAATTTAATACAATTATTTCGGAGAAAATTGTTAGTCTGGAAAGTATCCACAAAGATCCAAAAGATATACAGCTATTTAAGAGATGTAGAACATCCGTTTTTACATTTTCGGATAATACAGTATTTAAGTGGTGCAAAGATAACCCACGAAGGGGTTTAATGGAACTTCCAGAGATTGTTTTTAAAACAATACAATTTTTAAAAACATATAACAAAGTCAAGGAGGAATTATATCAATTCATAAATTTAAAAAAGAAATTTAAGGGGTTGCTCATGGCAAGATGATAATAAATATAGTATAAAGACCACAAAGGTTTATGGAAAATGGTAAACGTTGGAATAACTATCGATTAGGATTTGTTAGTCATAACATTTATTGATAATTCATTGCAGACATGTAGTTCTTCATGCTGGAAACGGGAATGGTTTTATTCCTGGTGCAGAATTAGTGTTTCTCTAAGTCCAAGGGTGACTACATGAAGAAATGAACCATAACTTGTCTTTGCAATAGTTTGAAAATCAGCTTTTAAAGAACTTGGAGGAACCATCAGTTATTGTTATGTACAATGCATCATATCTACCATATATATATATATATAGTACATTGGTGGAGATCCTAACAAGTTCATCAACAAAGGCTGCAATTAGAGAATGGCCTAAAGTACATAAAATAAGTTTCGAAGAAATCATGTTAGAGAATGCATTATTTCGTTTAAGTTTTATGAGCATGTTATTAAAGTTTTATGAGCATGTGTGTTAATGTTCAGTATATACATGAACGTTTGGTTCACATGTATGAGTAGAGAAATAACACTAACTGTTTTGCAGATATGACAAATGTATACAAATAGTAACCGGACAAACTAAAGAGATATATAATAATAACTAAGCGTAAAACATAAATATGCTCTCTAATGAAAGTAAAATACATTACTGAGATATACAATTGTTAATTAAGTGGATTAGGCATTCGGGAGAACCACTATATACAAAAACGCGTCTAGAACCGTACCGATACTATTGTGGAAAAAAGCTCAATGTAAATATAATAAAACAACTCTAACTATAAATTATTGTGGCTGTAAAATTAATTGTAGTTTTAAGTTCTTCTATAATAAATGCATTTGATATTTGAATATTTGTTCAATTATTTTATTTATATTAAAATGTTGTTATATGTCAAAGGTCAAAATGTACTAAAACCCAGAGTAGCCGCGGCAACATTGCGACGTTTCCCGTGTCACTGCTATTTTGAATGGACTATATAATCTAATCTGTATACAATACTTATTTTCCACTAGGTAGGTTGACAGGTTTACTAGATGAACCGCTATGGGTATTAAAAAATCAAATTATTTGAGATTTTAAGTTTTCTCACTAGCCATAATTATCTAAATTTATATATTATTAGAAGTACAAACTTGTACTCGTCGATTTACAGAAAATTGCGGTATTGAAAAACTATTCTTCGCCATTACATTTCCGAATTAGTATTCATTTACATGGTCCGTACATGAAGTACTTAAAATGATAAGAGGGACATATGGTACCGAGTCTAATAGCGAAAGTATGTACTGGAAATGGTTCCAGAGGTTCATATAAGATGATTCCTGCAGAATTCCTGGTGGTTTTCAAAAACCACGAGCGTTTAGGAAGCAAGGAAAAAGTTATAATGAAAACCTTATCTGGCATACCAGCATCTCTTTTTCTTTATTACTCAAGGACTAATAAAAATGCAGTATCCTTATCGTTTGTTCCCTTAGATTGCGATTCCAATCCGAAAAATAATATTACAAAATATAAGCCCAATTTGGCTATATAAATCTACGTAATATAAAACAGACACTATATTGGTAATGTTAACATCAACTGTGATGATACCCTAGGGAAAAACCTTTAGCAGTATCCAATTTATAAAATACAAAGTATAAATAATTAATTATATAAATATGAGCAAAAATATATCTAACGTTGCAAATGTTTTATATTTAACGTTTTTACATTACAACAAAAGAAAACAAAGCAAAACGTAAAATATATAAATTAAAATTTAAATATCGAAATGAGATTGAGCACATTCTCACGCGTCCAACTATAAAATCAAGTAATTTATGGTATAGTAATCAGCAAACAGGCCCATAGAAATACTAATAACGATAAAATAATTCGCTCTATTTCGACATTTTATCGTGCAAAACTAAACAATATACTCTCGCGCGTTAACAAATTTACAGATGGCTTTGTGCGGAGGCCGAATCCGGATTTTGTCAATATTTTGGCGAATTTCGGTCTCATTTATTTGATGTATTGTTAATGGTGGCCGATCGTTTTAACTAGGAATTTGCGAGCGCCAATTTTGTCGGCCGCCAACGAAAGTAAAATTGACCTGCGGAAAGTGGCAAACGAAATGGACAAATTGCCAGTATTTATGGCTGATTTGGAGGTAATTATTTCGAACGAGATCGCTGCACTACGTATTGTTTATTGATTCGCAACTGGTCGTTTTGAAGGGCGATAGTTTAACCCAATGAGTCAGTTAAACTTCTAATTATACTGTTACAAATGGCGAAATAGAAATTAATTATGTTTTAATAATATTTTTATTACCTATTTATTTTAATTGATACATTACCGGTACATGGACGTCATAGCCATGCTGTGCAACAGTTTTAACCTAATTTTTGATATATTCAAAGGAACGAAACTGTAGGGTCAAAGGAACCCGTAATAACAGGTCAATTCAGGAAAAGTCCCCCGCCTACCATAGTAAAACACATTTTTTTGGCAAAATTAGTTTTTTTTATTCAACATAATTCCTTTGAAAGGTGACAGTGTATCACCAGTGTATCATTGACAGTGACAGTGTATCATTATAGCAACCCTCCAACTTTTCGATACCATTTTTGTAGTACTATTTGTCCTTTGCTTCACACAATAGGCCTCAGTTTCGGTGATCACCCCTTCATTCGACGAAATTTTTTTCCTAGCGAGCATTTTTTTGAGACTTGAGAACAGGAAATAGTTACTGGGGGCCAGATCTGGGGAATACGGTGGTGGAGGAAGCAATTTGAAGCCAAAATTCAAGGATCTTGCCATCGTTTTTACTGATTTGTGACACGGTTGGCCTTGGTGAAGCAGCACTTTCTTTTTTTTCAAACGCGGCCGTTTTCGGCGATGTCGTCCTTAAAATGGCCCAATAACGCTATATAATAGTCGCTGTTGTTGGTCCTGCCTTTTTCAAGGTAATCAATTAAAATTATTTCATGTGCATCCCAAAATATACCCGACTGTTGCGTTTTCCCACGCTTTCGAGCGGGTTCATCGTGTGCAGTCCACTCAGATGACTGTTGATTGGACATCGGAGTGAAATAATGGAGCCTTGTTTCATCCATTGTCACATAGCGTCACAAAAACTCGGGTTTATTATGCCTACGCTTGATCATCTTCAAACATAGCGAACCATCAACTCCTCGTTGTTTTGGTTAAAAGTGAGCCCGCGTGGCACCCACTTTGCACAGAACTTTCTCATACCCAAATTTTCGTGAATGATATGATGTACACGTTCAGTTGATATCTTTGGAGTATCTGATATTTCATTCAATTTCAATTTGCGGCCATTCAAAATTATTTTGCAGATATTTTTAAAGTTTTCTTCGCGAACAACCTCTTTTGGGCGTCCCCTGTGTTCACCGTCTTCGGTACTCATTTCACCACGTCTAAACTTAGCATACCAATCCTTGATGGGTGATTTTCCTGCGACAGTTTTTTCAGTTTTTAAAGTTTTTCCCCCAACTGTATTTTTTCCCTTCAAAAAGCAATATTTTATCAACACGCGAAATTCCTTTTTACCCATATTCTTCACAATTACAAAAGTTGCTTCACTCAAAATTCTATAATTCACAAACTAATGATCCGAGAGCTGTCAAATTTATACATGAACCTTTATAGGTTAAGGCGAAATAAAAAACATATGGATTTAATTCTAGTGGCGCCATTTATATGTCAGGGCGGGACTTTTCAATTAACCTGTTATACCACGCCTTGCTGATTCTAGAATAAACACAACAAGATCCTTGCTCTATAAATTTTTCACTTCATCATGGATGTCGAAACGAGGCCCGGAGATTGTCTTAGTGACTCTCCATTTTATCATCTACTAAGCATGCGATGGAAAGTCTCGATTCTTTTCTGCCGTTGGAGCAGTTACCGAATTGAGGAAACTTGCCTTTCAACGTTTCATTTTTACTTTGCTCTAGGCTTGCTTTTTTAAAATTTTTAAAAATCTTTTTAATTCATGTGCACAAGAGTGTAAAATTCGACGAAATGACGTCGAAAACAGCGCAATTTGAAGCTTTTTGTAGTAAAAATGTTAAATTCGCTTTAAACTCGGATTTGATTTAAAATGTTTATTCCACTTAAAAGGTGACAGAGGTAATGTTATTGAATTAGTCTACAAAATTAATTAAAACATTAGTGTTAATAACTAGAGCTAGTCCGGCGTCTCTAATTAATTACTTCAAACAGGAACGAGATTATGCGGACCCTTTCCATTAAGTACGTATTGGTACTATTAAATGTTAAGTTTTGTGTTAAGTATTAAGTTTTCTTGGAAATGTTTTTAGCATAATACAACTTTATTGAGTATTAATATATGTAGAGTGGATAAAATATCATAAAAAAATAAAAATAATATAATATTGGATTCTCCAAAGAGAAAGCGTCCAAATACGAAGTGAGTGATCAAGATCAACTCTGTTAGACAGATTAGCTCGATATATTCGTACACTATCAAGAAATATGGGTTTTATGATACATAATTAATAGGACTTCAAATTTAAATAACATATTTTAAAAATTCAGAAAGATTCGTTATTAATTTGTGTATCTAGAAAAAACATCCAACGTATTCAATATCACATTAATGCGGCCATTTTGCAATATACTGAAGTTATAAATGTTAATGACGTGCACTGTCTCTTTTTGTGTACGGGTTATAGTTACGCAACAAGGTGGAACTAGAGTCTTGACATGTTTCCGGTTAGAAGCTTGTGTTAAATAAAAGATCCAGTTCAGATAAACCCTAATTGGTAAATAAAATATTCTAAACTATATTTAGTGTTAGATTAGGTTGTTATTTATTATTGCTAACAAATGGCACAGTACCGCGAAAACATTTCATTCAACTTCACAGCTCATTAAACGCTTTTTCGCATCTTTTAATGATAACTATTTCTTAAAGAATATTGATAACGTATAAGTTACATGATACCAGAATTTCAGTGTCTGTGAAACATATTGCAATTATAGTTTAATTTGAGATACAATATGTAGGCAATGGATATCTTTTGTTTTTGTGTCATATCTTGTATTTGACGTACTAAAAGTGCGTACCATTTTCAAATGACTATCATTTTATCCATATTAGTAAACATTATCATTAGTAACAAAATCTGTGGCTGAATTTAAAGATGTTGCAAACAACTATGTCATTTAGTATATATTATCTATATATTAAGTATTATCAGATGTAAAGACCCTTGTTGGGGAATGAATAAAACCCGCTAAACTAAGTAATATTACTACAGGTCTTGTAGTAATGAACCCAATATTGGGTAATATTGCATGAACAAATTTTTAATATTCAGATAGCGTTCAAGGAAGATAGTCTTTTCGCTTTTATCAGTTAGGAAGCTAACTTTTTTTGATGTCTCTGGTCGGTCAATGTCTCTGTTTGCAAAAAAATTAGAATCATCATCTGATTTACTAGTTCTTACTCCTGTTACAATACCGGCATTATTTCATGATATTTATAATTTGTCTCTTAGGCATTATTTTCTGTGTAAGATTTATAATTCTTTGGATCTCATCTGTTGTGATGCTTTCTGATAACCAATGCTTTCTGTAATAAGTGTGGTAGTATGACACTACAATGTCTTCATTTATTTCAGATGGCAGTTTAAAAAAACGTATCAAATCTTTTTAAGCTCTTTTTGAGTTGACATGCAAGAATAGTGAAATACATCAAATTAAAATCCTGCAACCGATCTAATTTGGGTCTTTTAATGTCACTCGATCATATGTTGCTCTATAGTGCAGTGAGTTCTGTCGTGTATGGGATACGGATATATTAGGATATAACTGATGACCAAGACAGTCTTTTATGATTACAGCAAATTTTGGTCGAATAATAAATGCATTTATGTTCAAATGTATTTGATTTTCAAATAATAATGGCACAAATAATCAAGTCAAGTTGAATATCAAGATTTAGTGTTAACGCTTTATCAAATACTGTAAGCCAACCGCATTTAACTGTAAAACAAGAATTAAGTGATTTCATACGGGACTTGTATTTGTATGTTATTTACATTAAACTGTAGGAATGGAACTTATTAGAACATACTACAACAATATATATGCAATGAAAACGAAATAAAGAAAAAATGTACTGGTCTTAAATTAATAGCTACAGTACTTGGTTGGTAAGATGATTCACCAAATACTGTGGTTTTGTCTCTAATGAGGAAAGCAGAGCAACTGGTCAGTACTCTGTGTACGCTGGTCGTTTTTTCTAAAATATTTTTAAAGTCTTCTTATTATCAACAGTTTAACGTGATCTCCGAACTACGGTGCACGGCATTAAACCTACTGACTGGGCAGTGACCAACTTAGAGACCATCCCATAAGACATCTGGTCTTACCCAGCCTGGTTACTGGCGTGACTGGGTTGGTTATTCTTTGACGGATTTTCCACCGTTGTCTATAAAGACAACAATTACAATTACAAACAAAAAGTACATCAATGCCCCAGCAGCATTCGAACCCGCGACTATCATAGGATCGTCCTGTTACCTTTACTACTACACTAACGAAGCCGGATACTGGTCGTTTATTTTAAATTTTATGGCACATTTTATATGATATTGCAACTAATAATTATTAAATTATTAAATTAAAAACAGTACGTGATATAAAGAAGTGCGAATGTATTTATATTAAGCAATGTGTATGAATAAATAAACAGAAAACATTTTTTTAAAATTTATATTATTTTACACAATATTACTTACCATTAATGTTCAATATAACTGATTTTTTTTAAAATATTAGTTTATAATTTCTTGTTTATCATTGTATATATAGTATATTCATTATTTCTGTTAGTTTCCTTACCTACAGAGTGATTACAGAAGAGCAGCATTACCTGAAACAAACAAATATTAGTTAATTTTGGTATAATGATAGGAATGAATTTTGGCGAAATAATTAATCTATTTTTAGATTCAATACATCAAAAGTAAATCGAAAACTCTAACGCGTAAAAGCAATAAAACATACAAAGTAAATGTTGAGAAAAGTAAAATAAGCCATAAATTCAAAACATTCCGACGTTGTTTTTACTTTACACACCATTAATATTTCACCTTCAAGTCGAAAAATTTAAAATATGATTTGCTTCGTTTGAAAATTGCCGAGTTCCGCAAACCAAACAATATTTCCAACATAATTAATAACCGTTTGTTGCAATTACCATAATAGAATAACAAAGAGGCAAAAAAATAGAATAAAGCTCCCAGTGCATATAATTTACTGAATTCCAACTGTATATTTGATTTTTTTATTTCGAAATTATAGCAATAGACTTATTTTATGTCGTATTTTCAATGTTGCATGTTTATTATAATTATGTTCAAGCGTCACGAGAAACTAAAGTCTATTATTAGTTTGTTCCATATTAATTCTAAATTAACGCTTTATTATTTAAGACTTCATTTCACGATATCAATAATTCTTTTTTTTTTGGGTACATAATAATATAGAGTTATTAATTTTCTACTGACTTTCTGAACTGACTCACTCACTGTAATTTTAACTTCAAAACTAATTAATACGTTGCATTATTATTCAACGTGTTTTTTCTCTATAGTATTATAACAGGATTTTTTTCTAACATATTGACTTGGTATAATAAATAATGAAAAATACATAATTAGTGATATTAGTCAACACTTAATTTATTATTTGTAAATTTTGTAACGGCATTATGCCATATTGCATTTGAAATTATATGTAAAATATCTCAAAAAATAAAATAATTGGTTGATATGCTAATAATATAGTTACAAACATGACAACATTTATTGATTAATAGTAAAATATATGTTTATATTTCCAAAAATCCCGAGTAACAGTTTTTTCTAGATTAATGGGTCCGTAGTTCATACTTTAGTGGTTCTTTTAAATTTTAATATGAAATATTCAATTAACAGTTGTTTTCACAGTGATTGTTACCATACTGTGTGATCCTTTCACCGGGCTAAAGTTTCAAAATCAAATATTATACGACTTGTTATGCGTGTAAAATTCAAAGTGGTAGTTATCAAAAGAGGTCTCCCAGACCAACCAATAATTTATTCCTAACAATTATCAGTTCACATACACTACTGTTTAACTAACGATAACCTGTAGTAAAAATACAACGTAATTATAAACCTCCTGCATTTTATACCTCCTGCGTATTATCCATAAGTGGCACACATTTTGAAATATTTGTCTCTTCAAATATTTGAACAGCAACGTAGAAGTCGCTTTCTACGCATAAGGGACAGATTGCAAAAGTAAGTCGACGAGATAGGTCAGTGGTTAACATTTGGGAAGTTACAAATCAACGCATTTAAAAACTCAGGACGGTATCTTCTTTGAGAAGCGGTTTTGATTTCACGATCGAGAGCTCCATGGTTGGAGCAGGCAACGTACCTAATTTTGCTCTTCGACAAAAGGATGTGGTGGACTCTCCAAATCCAAAAAGGGTAAGGCATCTCCAACCTGCTGTCTCAAACCAGAAGGCCATCAGGTCTTCTAAAATAAATTCGTTAGCTCCATGGTTCGTCAAAAATTTCCACATTCACAGGGAAACCAAGGTCCCTAGTTTAAGTTCAAGATCAAAGTGAGCTCTTTAGTATTTTGTTGATAAAGTTGACAGGAACATAATTAAGCTAGTTTAGTTTTATTCGGCATATCAAGTCCAGTATATTATTTGATCGCCGACTGTCAGACGTTTCTTTATAGATGTTTCTTGGTTCTCATCCACTGCTGTATAATCCGCGACTGCGCAATCATAATTGCATCCAATTTAGGTACATACCTGGTATATATCAGATAGAGGATAGGTCGGGACCTATACCTTGAGGTCTTAATTTATTTCCTTGATTTTAAACTATTCATCCTCATCAAAACAAGCTATTGAGAATATAGAAACAAAGAATGTTCACGTGTTTTTGTCTGTGTTTTTAATATCGATATAATTAGAAAAATATTTATAGGGCTTAACATCAGTCAGTTGAAGGTCAGTCAATCTGAAGGTTGAGTTAAATAGATTGATAAGCTTTTTTATGACACAATTGTTTCAGCATTTCTTCAGTAATTAGATCGATGCCCGATGGTAATCATAAGGAATCATAGGCCTTTCTTAGTTCTTTTTGGGTAACTGGTGTGATAGTTTCGGATATTATCACCATGAATTTGATGTAATTCGTTAGGCCTTGGTTGACATATGCTCTTGACACTGATATTTTCTGATACTATAAGAACGAATGTCAATAAAATATCAATAAGAATTATATGTTTATAGTTATAAAACATTCAGAAAGAAACCATACTAAATACTTTTAAATATAAATGTTGATATTGTGAAGAATTTTCTATACTAAAATATCCCTGACCTAAAATGATATGAATAAACGCAATTTCATATCATATAATAAATATATATTTAAATCATACATCATAAAAATAAAATCAGTTTAAAAAGATTATTGCTTTTTAGGGTAAATGATGTGGTTCAGTGAATGGAGGTAAAACGAAATGAAACAGTGGTGTTTACATTATGTGACTGTTATGTATTTGCTATATAAAAAAATGAGAAAAATACAATTAAATAAAACGGATGGCAGCGGTGTTACCTGGAGACGAGGCTTGGGCAGTCGATGGTGGCATGTCTGAACCAAACGATGGTTGAGCACTGAATGAATCGAAATACCCTTCAATAACATCCCAGATAAACGTCTCGGGGTTGCCGCCAGCTATTCGTTATCGGGTTGAGTTGGAGCTGCTGGCACCCCGCCCGTTTTCAACATCTGGGATTATATTTCTGGGTATTTTGTAGACTCTTATTCCACGATGTAAAATTCGATATGCCTCAAGGTCGCTACAGCTTTTATCTTTAAAATGCTGTTATTTCTATATTTTCTGATTTTGTTTGATATGCATGAAAATCACACCAAGTTAGAAAATAGTTTTTAAGGCCTAATCACATTTGGTTGAATAAACTAAAAATGATCAAGGGGGCTTAACACACAGAATAAATCATATTACTGGTACAGGAAACATTTTATTTAAGTATTCTGATAATGGAAAACAATAACTCCAATGATAAACTGTGTTATATTATATTTTCATATTATCTGATTTTATATTATAAATATATTATTTTATTTAATTTTATCCTCAAACGTATAGAGGTATTGCAATCCTAGAAGTACAAAGCCTGATGGTGGCGTGAAATTAACAGCCAACCAAACGGATACAAAAAATCATAAAGTTTATGCCATCTTTCAAAACAAATTTACACCTTGCTCGCACCACGTAAAATACTGCCGTATCTTTTATGAATATTCACAACGCTACACTAACAATAACATTGTATCAAAATATTTGCCAGTAAAAGCACAGGGGGAGCAACTATAGAAATAAAATGAAAATAACTTTTATAATTTACGTTTGTGTATTACCATAAAATATAAACGTGTTGGAAAATGTGAAGTTGTAATGTAAATGAGAGCCGTCGACATGTTTATTTGAAACCAAATATATAGTTTTGTCTACTACATACATATATGTATATATAGTATATCTAAAGAAGTTTCGTACATACGTCATCAAGATGTTTAATGTGTTGGCTGCCGCAATTTGTAAATTCATTTTGGTATCAGACAATATTTTCCTTAATATTTTATTCTAGTTAAAAAAGATACAATGCTGTTGAAGTTCGAACGTGTAGCCGAAATATTTTGGAAAATATTATTTAGTATGTTGCAGCTGCACTGAATACTACGATGGACATGGTCACTGAACTATCAGAGATTAAATATATTAAATGTATAAAAAAGCAGTGAGTAGTTTTTCAATACAAACATAATTTAATACAATTATTTCAGAGGAAACTGCTGGTTTGAAAAGTATCGAAGAGGTCTAATGGAAATTCCGGATATTGCTTTTAAAATAATACAATTTTTCATGGCAAGATGATAATAAAAATAGTGTTATGACAATAAAAGTTGAAGAAAAATAGTAATGGAATAAGAATTGATTAGGTTTTATTTGTCATATTTATTAATAATTCTTTGCAAATATATTGTACTTCATACTGGAAACACGAATGGTTAATAACACGTTCGATGGATTCGACCAGATACATTGAAGAAGAAATTGACAAATGCTGGAATTGTGAACAAATGTTAGATATATTGGAAATTAATAGCTTAGTTATTCACATGAATGCAACTTTCTGAATATGAAATGAATCAATGCTGCCAATTTTAAACAGAGCGTGATGAGAGTGAAAACAATTAAAGGTGAGTATAAAATTAATATGATAGCTGTAGGAAATGTTATTGTAGAGTATAAAAGATTTATATGCACAGATATGTGTGTAATTGTTCAGAATATACATGAGCATTTGGTTAAAATGTGTCAGGAGGGAAGGAAAAGTAACTCTTTTGAGGAGAATGCAGTGATTAAATCAAGTTTTATCAAGAAAGATGTATATAAACATAAACGGAACAAACTAAGAAGAAATAAAGCGATATTAAAATATCTTTACAAGGAAACACTGTACCGAAGGACACAATAACTAAGCGCAGAATGTAAATATGCTCTCTAATGGAGTGATTTTGGAGTGATCGCTTATGACCTATTCTACACTAATGACGCCATCACTGAGGAACGTTATAAACACCAACTAATGCAAACGATATGTCAAAAGACACGTTAAAGTAATCTAGTACGACAATTATTGAAGATACATGGTCTCATCAAGCAGCATTTATTGCTAGAAAATAGGTTGTCTGAAATATAGGGAAACGTCCTAGTTAATAATGGACAATATTTTGAACAAAATACATTGAAACCATATCTTCAGTGATGAAAAAAATTCAATGTTGACTAACATAAACTAATATATAATAAACTTTGTACATCCTGTAAAATTATATAAAATTAGAAATATTAAATTATAGGAAATGTTATTATGTTTAAAATAATTCTATAAAAAATAATAAGTATTTATAATGCGTGCTTTCTTCATTTCATCAAAAAAAATTATCCATGTCTTTTCATCACACATCACAAATTCATCACGTAAATATATTGTGTTGTTTCATAAAATATTTTGATGGAAAGAAAGAAATTTCTGTTTTTAATTTATTTTTCATGAATATTATTAGATTTTAAGCTAGAGAAAATATATAAAATCAAAATTATGTTCCAGCTCGATAGCTACAATGGTTAAGGCGACATGTTATTCTTCCTACTGCTGTAATAGATGCGGATTCAAATCCCACAGAGCATGGATGTTTGTGATTGTAGGTGTAAATGTCTCTATTAATATTTTAAAACCGATAAGTGATACATGACAAATCTGGGTGTCTTATGGGATGGTCCTTAAGTTGGTCAACTCGTTGTCTTATGGCCGAAGGAGGTGGCTTCAGAAAGGATACTAATATTATAATTTATTGCTAATAAATGAAATTAATTTAAAAATATTTTAGCAGAGTAGGTTTTAATAAAGTTTGGTTATTAGGATGTGGTGGCATTCACTTATTGTTTTATATTTAAATTGAAATAATTGTACTTTATAATTAGTATATAAATTAGAGATAATGGTTACTATGCCTAGGTGAATTGTACCATAGGCCAACTACTGTGTTGTGACTTACATCGATATTATCTTGGAAGCTTTACTTAACGCTTTGATGTATTATTCTTTGTCAGATTTTAAACTTTTGCTTGCAAATAACGACAAACGCGCAGGCCTATGACGACATTATTTATTCTGAAGCTGACAGCCTGATATTTACTAAAGATGGGATTTGTTGATTAATTGCATTAATGTTAATTAATGTTTTGTTGTCTTTAAGTTGTATATTGGGTTTTACTAACTTACCAGTCGGTAAGCTTAATGCTGGACACCCAAATTGGGAACAGCATTCAATAATCCTCACGGATTTCATACTCTTGCGAATTCTCAAATATTTTAAAATTTCCTGTATTCATGCCATTCATTTCAGTGCCTAGTGACCACGCGTTGTTGTTTATAAGAGTAGCGGTTAGGTGCTATTTTTTGTAGTTTTATGTTTACATTATTTCTGGATTAGTTTATAATTATTTATAAGTTAACAGATAAAATTAGCATAAGAAAATATGTCTGTAAAGTATGAATAATAGGTGAAATATTATTATTTTGTAACACTAATTTTGTAGATTTAAGGAACAAAAGTCTATTGACGTTAAATAATATGAAAACACTGAGCAATATCATGTAGTTTCGGTAAGTGCGTAAAGGTCTGCCGAGTACGGTACTGCTACAAATGAAAAATATGTTGTATATGTTGTATGAAAAATGCTGTGTGTTCTATAATGTCCAGTATCCTGAAAACAAAATCAAAGTTATAATGTGTAAACACATTCATGTTGTTTATGTTTTTGTTATTAGAGAAGCAGAAGCTATAAAAACAGCTATAACAGCAAAAATGTGAATGGAATTGCTGAAAATTACTGTATACTTTTGGGAGACTATGTTGTGTACTGGGTACAGTACATATGTAGTTTAGTTAGTAAAATAACATTTTATAAGATATTTAATAAAATAATCTGTTAATTTAAATAATAAATAACATTCCACAGGAATTTTCAAATACTGATTAAGTGGCACATTGTAAAAAATGGGGACCTATATTTCCTCGTTATGAAAATGACAAAACTTTATTTTTTATTTATTCTTTTCATATGAAAATTCGTTTCTTAACAAATGTATGGCTGTGCGTTCCGTCGCCTTCCGCCACCAGACTGGCAGAATCCATTTTCCTCTGAATGCATCTTATATCAAAACTTATTTTAAACATATTTCGAGGGATTTTACGGTTTCCGCCCTTTTTCTTGCTCAACTTCTCCCCTTCCGAGAAACTTTCTTGCAGAAAAAGAAAACTTGCTTTCGGTAACTACTTTTATAATGTATATGGAACTCATAAAACTTCGTTTAGTTTACGTTGTCCAATTTAAACTTCCGAAACTTTTCCTAAGGAGATGAAATTATTTTGAAACAAATGCAATTTAACTCTCGAGGCCTGTAAAAATCTGAAATTTACAATTTTTACATTAAAAAGTTTTCGGGGGGGTCGTTCGTAAAATTTGATAGTCCCGTGCGAATTATTAAAGACGAACATTTCCTAAATATGTATATTTTCGAATTAAGATCAACCATTCCTCGGATTAAATACCTGTTGTAGATTTACAAAAAAAAGTTTCGGTATTACAAAGATTAGGTTTTTATTAACACAATTTAAAGTAAATGATCATGCTGAGCATAACATTTCCATATTAGATGTTTGCATGTATCTTGATAAGCTCTTATCTATTGGTGGAAATACGGAGTAATTAGTATGAGCAAATGAAAAGTCCCCGACCTATCATAGTAAAACACATTTTTCTTGGCAAAATTAGTTTTTTTTATTGAACATAATTCCCTTCAAGGGTGATTCCTTCACACTGATTATAGCGACACTCCAACTTTTCGATACAATTTTTGTAGTACGATTTGTCCTCAGCTTCGGCGATCACCTCTTCATCATTCGACGAACACTTCTTCCCAGCGAGCATTTTTTTGAGGTCTAAGAACAGGAAATAGTGGCTGGGGGCCAGATCTGGAGAATATGGTGGATGAGGAAGCAATTCGGTGCATTGTCTTGCTGAAGCAGCACATTCTTTTTCTTCAAATGCGGCCGTTTTCAGCAATTTTATCCTTCAAGCGGTCGAATAACGTTATGTAACGTCGCTGTTGGTGCTCCTTCCTTTTCCAAGGTAGTCAATAAAAATTATTCCATGCGCATCCCAAAATACAGACGTCATAACCTTGCCAGACGATTGTTGCGTTTTCCCATGTTTCGGAGCGGGTTCATCGTGTATGGTCCGCTCGGATGACTGTCAATTGGACTTCAGAGTGAAATGATAGAGCTATGTTTCATCCATTGTCACATATCAACGCAAAATCTCGGGTTTATTACGCTTGATCATCTTCAAACACTGCTCCTAATCATCAACGCGTCATTGTTTTTGGTCAAAAGTGAGCTCGCGCGGCATCCACTTTGTACAGAGCTTTCTCATACCAAAATATTTGTGAATGATATGATACACACGTTAAGTTCATATCTTTAGAGTGTGTGCTATTTCATTCAATTTCAATTTATGGTCATTCTGAATAATTTTGTGGATTTTTTAAATGTTTTCGTCGGTAACATCCTCTTCTGGGCGTCCACTGCGTTCACTGTCTTCGGTACTCATTTCACCACATCTAAAATTAGCACACCAATCCTTGTTGGTTTATTTTCCTGGTGCAGTGTCCGACAACTCGGCAGGTTTTTACTTCAACTGTATTGTTTCCCTTCAAAAAGCAATATATTTTCAACACGCGAAATTCCTTTTTATCCATTTTTTTTACATTAACGAAAGTTGCTTCACTCAAAATGCCACAATTCACAAACTAATGATCCGACAGCTGTCAAATTTATACACGCATCTTTTGAGGGTTAGTGCTAACTAAAAAAGGATTTAATTCTAGTAGCGCCATCTAGGTGTCAGACCGGGGACTTTTCAATTGACCCGTTATCAATGTAAACAATCTAACCTAACCTAATTAAATTTGACGATTTTGGTTTTTTTTTATAGAAAATAACAGAAATACACAGAAATGTACAGCGAAAAAATTTAAAATCTACAGATATCTTTTAGGTTTATTAACAAACAATTAATTTAGCTATATTCTTAGATGTACCCCAAGTCTTGCATAAACACGGTCTTGTTCATAAGCTAGAGAAGATGTTACGGAACCATTAATATATTACATTACAGCCATTAACAATTGAATAAGGTCTTCTTTAAAAAACAATATTGCTGATCTTCTTTCTTGAGCTGGAATTGGTTTGTTGCATCCCCTTCTTGTCATCTATCCCAATTTTCCCCCTTGAACCTTCACTCCACCCTTAATACACATATCTTTATGTCAGTTTTATTAAAGAGAACATTGTCCTTACCTTATTCGGTCCAAGTTCTGTGAACTTCTCCAGTCTTACCCCGACCGCAAGCATATATATACCGATGGCTCGAGATCTCGCAGCGGCCCTGGCGTGCATTTGTGGTGAACAACCAGGCATTCCGTTTCAAGATCTCTGAATAGAGTTCAGCCTTGACCGCTGAACTATTCACGATATTGAAAACTTTATTCTATATCACAATACAATCCTTCAAAGAATGGCTAATCCTGACCGACTCTCGAAATGCTGTCGAATGTTTCCTGGAACAGAAGTTCAACCATCCCCTGGTCACCGACTCACTGTCAATCATCCGTACCCTCTATCTGAATAGAATCAGGACAAGTTTACTGTGGATCCCTTGTCATGTTGGTTTAGTGGGAAAGCACACCGCGCGGACAGTGCGGCTAAATCGGCAGCCACCTCTCCCCTCCCCAACAGGGATGTTTGTGTCCATACTGACCTTATCCCATTCGTTTCTTGCTTCATAAATAACGAGGTACAACGTCGTTGGGATCAAGAGGCCAACCACAACAGGCTCTTTGAGGTTAAAACTGATATTTCCTTTTCTCTTCGCGTTCCTGCCCTTGGTCACCATGCCGTAGCTTTGAATCGACTGAGACCACTGTCGTTTCTCGCACGGTCACTTGATGACTTCGAGCCCGCCTGCTCCTGTGAGTTTTGTCACCGTTTCCCTATTTCAGTCTATCGCATACTTAACGACCGTCCACAGTTCATCCAGGTTAGAACTAAGTATGCGCTGCAAAATTTTAGAAATGCCTTAACAGGAGAAAATACAGATAGACTTCTCGGATTTCTACGAGAAATCGTTTTTCTCCATAGAATCTAGCCTATGCTAAGTTTAGTGCTACTGACCAAATAACCATTAACACCTAAGTATGGGTGCTGATATGTGTTGTTTGGATAGAACCTCTACTTCGTTATGGTTGTGTTTGTAGTCCTGTATTTGTGTTCATTTTTTAAATTGTATATACACAATTTATACTTTTAGCCTCCTGTATGTGTTATTAATTTTATTTATTTATTAATTTATTATTTTATATATACACTTTATGTCTGTCCCCGTCCTCTTTATATCATCACCGTACTATTGTATAGTCGGGAAATGACGACACCCGTCAAAGCGAAAAAAAAAATAGTGAGTAACAGACATTGTATTGAATTACAAAGCTTGGTCACACTGCTCCATCTCAATTGTCCAGTTCTGCTTACTATTCGTTCAGCCTAATGCAGCAGGACTAGGCTGGCACATAGTTTTGAAATGCAGAGGAAGTGCGAAAATGTATCAATAATTTGATTGCTGTTGAGCTAACATCATTTTTTCTACACGGTATTGCCATGTTGCCAGAAAGATGGGAAGAGTTGTAGGAAATATGTTACCAATTATTCTCAGTAAATGGCTTTACAATATAAAAAAAATTATGAGAAAACATACCAACACCTAATGTATGGGTAAAATCATAACCTATAATAATACAAAACACGCACACATTACTCAATAAGTCTCGGGTGTAAGTAACTAATAAAAAATAACTTTTACAATAATTGCACTTATCACAATACTTTTCTTTAGAATGATACATTTTCGTAAAACGATTTGTTTTGGACACATAGTACGTGTTGTTTAAATATCATAGCATAACTAGGTCAGGCCTCAGACATTTGGGTGATATTACGAGGTATATTTTTCCGAGGTATTATAAGGAGAGTGAAGTAATTTTAAATTATTTTCAAATTACTTTTTACCAACACTCAAAACAGATAACGCAACGCATCAAAAATGATGGCGATATTCAGTAGTGATTTTGTTAGGTTTGAGTATCATATCAATTCCATATTGTCGATTTTGTAATCATCAGTCAAGGATGATCTATTACTTATAGAATTAATTAGGAAACATGAAACTACTTACTTGACAATTTCAGAGCTCAGAATCAGATACTAACAAAATAACATAAAAGAACAGTTAAACTATTAATAGTTCTTAATACAAATAATAAGTGTTTTAATTTGAATATGTAGTGTAGTCTTATATAAATAGTAGTGTTCATATAACATAAGTTACACGATATCTAGTTAAATAAACCAATCATATTTATTAAATATAACAATGTAATTTTAATACGCAATCTACAGAAATATACTTTATCATGTGAAACTATTTTTAGTAACTACAAATTATATTGATATTAATTTCAAGTAATACAAATTCATATAAAGTTATATGAACATCAAATTATGATCTTGTTTAAATTCAAAAAGAGACTTCTAAATCTTCTAATGAACTTGAGGAATTAATTATCTATAGTTTTCGTTCCTTTGAAATATATTGTTCGAACTAATAATTCATGTGTTTAGAATTAATGAATGTTTAGTTTCCAACAGATAAGAACTCAGTTAGAAAATCTAAAAAACGGCTTCAAACGCGTATGATAGGTTAAGAGCCATGTTAATGATCCTCAAACCATTAACACTAATAATAATGTATGGTTTTAGGATTATACTAAAATGCTTGCTAATGTTAATAATTCCTGATTTTTATATAACTTTCTGAAAAAATATGTAAATTAATTATAATTTATTATACCTATGTTTAAATGCAATTACAATATTGTAATAAACATATTTTATATATATGACATTCGAATTATTTTCGAATTTTTATCAACACAAGATTAATTTTCTCTTCTGACTTTAATATCTCTCCATTCATTCCTGCATTTTTAACTACAAAGCTAATTAATGCATTGTTTGATTTATACGGCATATTTTTCTTTGTAGTGTTATAACTGTATCTTTTAACACACTCTCTTAATATAATAATTAGTAAATGCTGAATAATTAGTGATATCAGTCAATATTTAATATATCATTAGCAAGTTAAATAACGTTATGCTATATCCTATGGTGTGAAGATATTTATAAAAATTTTCCCAAGCCATAATAACACAATAATTAGTTTTATTAAAGAAGTTTGTTTAGTTGGAATTAAATACATTTCTTTTGTATTATTTATAAGGTGATGGGAGTTTATCGTTCACTGTTCGATATAAAATAATGACAGTATAAATATATAGTTATTTGTGTTGTTTGAAGTAGTTATGTCTGCAATAAGTAGGAGCAATAATCAGAAAGAGTAATGTCTGGCAAACACGAGTATTCAATAATTCAATTTAAACGTATCAATTACAAATTAATAATAATGCTGATGTTCCATTATTTTATACATTAAATTTATAACTTTTTATTTATTGCTACATACCTCCACAAGCAATCAAATCTAGCATTAAACACACAATTTTTAAAATTACGGAAAGTTCCCGGGGATAATGTTAAAATTTGAAAAGAAAGTTACAAAACTGTAAACATTTTGTGGTTATATTGTACACAAATTTTCAATGTTATGATATGGATGTTTGGTCTTTTAGTTCAAATAACATTAGTACAATTTAAACAATAATTGCTAGTAATGTTATAATTTAATAATGAGATTTAGTGTGAAATTAGTTATTTTTTGAACCTATTATTATCGCCTTTTCTTAGATTATATAACTATTATTAAAAATTATTAAAAACAAATTATATTATATTAATATTATCACTTTTCAAAATTCATTTAAATTTATTATAAGATTGATTTTAGTTTAATTGATAGATTGATAAATATGATAAAATTGATAGAGAAATATGACCTTACTAAAATATAGAAATATTTTCAATTATCCAATTAGTGAGACCCCACAATAGAACATTAAAATTTAATTCTTGTTGATGTTTGAGTTAAAACTTTAATTAACGTATAAATCTATTCGCTCTTATCTAATATCTTATCTCCCCCAAACAACTTCTACTTCCCATCATATTTAGGGAGTTCTGTTTTATCTATCACCATGAGTCATGCTCAAATTACTTGTAGCTGTGTTTAAAACTGATATAAATTCCCACTACCGTGTTATACACAGATAAATCTTTTTCAACTTGTCTTCCAAAAATTTAGGAATCTACGATAAATTTGACAACATTGAGTGGGTCTTTAGTTTTTTGTCACCGAAACTTTTATTACTGACAAAAAATGTTAGACGGTTATAAAAGCATCAGATTAATATACGAGTTCATCGATATATCCGCTGTGAAAACTAATAAAATTTAAATCCAGTAGACGCCTAAATTTCCTATTGCGCACAGCTGTTTCAAGGCCACCTCGAGGATGTTTCCGGTAATGGACGCCGATCCAAACAAACTTGCCATTGAGTTAATGACATTTGCTAGTTTTTTGAACCTATACCTGACCGTGTTCGACGTTGCGGGTTTCTGTGTTTAAGCAGGTGCGCGATTATTAATTTAAATGTTTATAAGCCCAAGAAGAAGCAGTGTTCGCCATTATTAAGTGAACTAGATTTCGCGGAACGATACGTTAATGTTTATTTAAGCCTATTATGAATAAATGATGGTAATATGTTTTTTTATACAGAGTGTTGTATAGACATCATCATTAATGTTTACAATATATGGCTGATTACCGCTAAAACATTATAAAAGGTCAATACTAATGAACAGCAATATTAGATGTAGTTAATGGGTTTTAAGATCTTGAATACTATTAAAGAATTTTAAATAATTTTTACTCAATATATAATTGGTAGTTCACTAGTGTTTCAGTATACGTTTTGATTTCTACATATACTTCTGTTATAACGTTTAGTTAGTTTATAAAATGTCCTTCGTGTTTACAAAAACCGAAAATGAGTCAACGAATTGACCTGAAACATTTACACACTTTGTAATTTTGATTGTCATACTATAAATATAATTTGGAAAATAAAATAATGCTCAGAAGACCCAGAAAAATTATTACTCGAAGAACACTGTTTTCAAATATGTTAAATATTAAAATACACTGTTTTTTTAAATTGTATTTCAAAGACTTCATTTTACCAACCAGGTTTTTTACTAGGGTTTATCTGGACTGAACCTACCGATTAACATGGGCTCCGAATCATAGTCCTCGGCATTATGCCTACCAACTAACGAATGACCAACTTCAGAGATCATCCCAGAAGACATCGGGTCTTAGCCTGCCCACTAGCTTGTGACATAACAGGGATAATTTTCCTTGTCGGATTTTGCACGATTGCCTAATGAACAATCCCAATGATTGATGATTGATTGATTGTACTGATGCAAGTACAACAGAACAATAGTAATAAATTCATTTGTATATCAATATTGTACTAAATATATTTAATGTAAGGTGTAATAAATAACTATATTTAATGGAATGCGTCTTTGTCTATGTTGTCTTGAATGCATTTATTTACTCTCCTAATAATTAATTTTAAGGTGAACCACAATGAAGCCTAGCCGGATTTAGCTAGGGCATATATCAGAAATATTTGTTTCATTGAAGTGTAAGAGATATTCAAAAAGAGAATAGGATAACAGGAAATAATTAATATCAGAATACAATTTATATTTTAAATGTAGGCATAGTGAAAAGGATAAATTGTTCCATGAGTTTTTAAAACTATTTAAAATTAATTAAAATATTATTGGTTAAATTTATATAGGAAGATACTTTCTATGTTATCCAATACATTGACCATACATGTCATATTTGGTTTTCTGTTTATGTATTTATGTTATATAGCGCGATTAATAGGGCACTGGATATTCTAAGCAATCGGTATTATGTCTGTTTATATTAGAATAGGTTTGAACCAAAAGTGTCACTTATACTGTGGTCAATAAGTCATCACTACTTTCCATAAACTAAATATTTATAACTTGTATATATCATTTGTTTAGTTAAATAATCTATAAACTATATATACATCGTTTTTGATATTACTATTTTGATCAGAAAGTTGTCGGAATTCCATATATATTACGCAATACGTTAAAAAAATTATTTTTGAACCAACAAACTTGATGATGACAAGACTAGGGTGTTTCAGTCAATTTGATAATTAAGGCTACAAAAGATACTTTTACAGAGATGGAAAAAAACGATAGAAGCAATTGTAAAACGTTCATTTACACTATTTTAATTTTAAGAAGTTTTGAAAGAAAATCGTTTTTATTTTCGTTTCCTATCGTTTTCTTTCGTTATTAATTTTCTAAATAATATTTAAGTCACTTATATGTGCATGGACTGCACTTTTAGTCGTTAAGATAATTCGACCGTTTTTAATCCCTATTACAAGTTTTTTTAATGGCTTATATTATTCCAACTGCCATTGAATAAACATAAGTTTGTCAATGGTGTAGGTATTAATGAATATGAATATGTTAATACGATATCAATTATGATATGAAGTTCATGAACAAAATTAAATTCAAGAATATGAAATTATGTAATATTATACCTAATACGCCTATGTTCAAATATAAATCAATCAAAACTACTTTGTGTTTTATGGGTTTGGTAACTATTTTCAAGGTTAATATGCAACTAATTTATACTCCTACATAATTTTATGAATATAGAAATTAATTATAGCTAGTAGAGTTTAATAATTATGTCGGCGATCAATTAGCTGTATTACTATAGTTGCTATAAACAAATAAAATATACCATAAAATGAAACATGGAGGAATTATTATTTATAACCTATTAAAAAAATAAGCTGTATAATTTTAAGAAAATAGAAGTTGTTTATTATTCTAGTAAATCAGAATAATAATGACGGAACAATGATCGATTATCCATGTTATTTTTAATTTTCCATTGGTTGGTAATAAAATAATTTTTAATAACTAGTAATTAGTAGGCTCTACTAGAGAAACAATGTAAATGTAGCTGTAGATGATGTATCAAAACAAACGCGCATCATATTTCTCATGGCAAGATTAGAAAATATGTTATGTTGGGAATTGAGTCACATAACTATAGGGATTTGTCTATTATAAGGTGCTGCCACTTGGTAGAACTATTAATTCTGATTTTAACTCCTGATATATAATAACAACGAAGCAACCAATTTTAAAAAAATGACTATAAGTAATCCATTTAAAAGTTTTTGTATCTCATTATACATGTTGGACCCACACCTTTGGCAATTCGATGAAAAGGAATGGAGGCTGTTTGATTGTCTTCATTTAGGCCAGGTTTATATTATTGTTCAATCTTAATAAGATGTTTTAATGTAATAAAAGTGACACGCAAGTAATCACAAATAAGCATCAGTTCCTTGTCTGCCCAACTAGCAAAGTTTTCTATTAATAATGTAATTTATTGAAAAAATAGTTTGAGAAAATGATTAAAAATTGAGTAAATTAGTTAGAATTAAGTTAGAATTGAGTTAGAATTCAGTGAAAATGTAAAATGTAATATGTGGAATTATTAGAAAACAAAATTATTTTTCTCTCAATACAGTAGAAGACATTAAATGCCATATCGTTTTACAGCATTATCTATATCATTGGGAGTACATTTTTCGATAATCTGTGTGTCAGTTTCTTGGCCAAGGATACAGCCCCTGTTGCTTAAATTAAACTATGTCAGATATGCTTCAAGTTTTCATAAGCTATTAACAATGGCTTCTGATTCCAGGTTGTCCAACCTAACATAATAAATATATCGGAGAGAACTTTGCCTCCTATCGGAAAAAAATGCAAAAAGTTGCTGTCTTTCTGGTTACGTCGTTCTTTTATCGTTCTCATCGTAATCTGTCTTATCCAGCTATCACCATTCATCTCAACTACAAATGCAATAACAGCTACTTACTGTGATAGGACTGTATTTTCTATTTGATAGATAAAGCGTATTTATTTCAATATGTCAAGAGACCTTTGAAGTTTAGCTATTCGTTTTAAATAATTGCTTATGTTTCTGCAGTATCCAGTCGGTGGATATTCTGCTATATATGTATTTATTTTGCACTTGTGATAATTTTTATTAAACAAATTTATATATATTTCCAAACTCAAACTTAAATTAATAATTACTGTTATTACTAGTTTGGCCTATGAGTTCGTTCAAGTTTCTTCATTTTCCGTACAGATTTTCCGTAATTTTCTATCCAGACTTAAACACTTACGTCAATGTGCAGTATATTTCATTCTATTATATTCATTGTATTATTTCATCCTGTTATAGACATCATATATGTATTGTTACGTGTTATCTATGTTAATTAGTACGCTGATGGTAATTCTATTACATTTCTGGAGCGATATTAATTTTCAAGTGTTTATTTACAAGTTGGGGTAAATGTATGTGTGTATGTTTATTTTAAGACTTAATTTAGTTTACAATGCGATCAGACCGGCAGTATTGTTAGCGTCTTGGTGGATCCAATATGTCATCACTTCGTATTTTTCAAATTAATTGTTTAAGTAAAATAAAAGTGTGTTTTCATCCTTGCACAAATAGACTAATGAAATCTGGAAGAAGACGGGAGCTTTGAATAATACCATTTCAGTTCATGAATTCCTGGAATTTTGATATTTTGAAGCTGAAGAAAAACTTTCTAACTCTGTTTTACTGGAACTGGAACGGAGGCATCACAGTCCAGGGTGTACGGTCACCCAAGGCGAAAGATTCTCTAGCTGTGAATTATTGGTGTTTTCGAACTTGTAAAACCTTATGTTTCGGAAACATTTCTTAAGCTAGTTAGTCCGATTGAGATTCATATGTTGAGTTCAAAAATCATGAAAATATATGTAAAGATATTGCAGTTCAGAAGATCAAGAAGAAGACAATGAGAGGTACTATGAATACTCACAGAGCATTTCCAAAGGATTAGAAACTAACTAAAGCAAACTATGATTATAGAGATGGGTATTTTCTTTTAGAGGTGTCACATCGTGCGTAATTCCATCAACGGTCCAAATCATCATTCATGTTCCTCTTCAAGTAGAGAAGGCCGGCTTGGTTGGCGCAGTGGTAAAGGCGGCAGGACGGTTCTTCTGCTGTTGCGATAGTTGCGGGTTCGAATCGGATTTGTGATTGTTTAACATTGTCGTTAGACAAGAGTGTAAAATCAGACAAGTTAAATGATCCCAGTCATGCCAGTAACCAGACCAAGTAAGACCATATGTCTTCTGGGATGATCTCCAAAGTTGGTCGCTCGTCAGTCGGTAGTGTTAATGCCGAGGACCGTAGTTCGGAACCTACGTTAAACTGTAGGTCCAGTCCAGATAAAGCCTCGTTTGTAAAAATGAGACTTTAAAATATGTACAAAAAAAAGTTGAAGACTTGAAATGTTTTCGTTTGGAATACATTATGAGTATATTGGAACATGTTACCACTTCCTATTTTTAAAAGAAAATCAGCATCACCAATAAATAAGTTCATCTTTGTATAAATCAAAACTCTTTGAAGTCGAATTATATTTTCCTGGATAGAAGCCAGTCTATTGAGACTAATGCTTTATCTGATACGTATGTGGGCTATTACAAATAGTCATATTGTAAAATTTACATTTTTGTTAATTTTCTAGTACTCGTAATCAGAATATCAGATATTTTTTTAGCAACACTTCGTGTATTCTAGTTAATGAAATAATGTGATCTTAATGTGACTATAAGATGAAAATAAAATCAATTGGTTTTATGAAAAAAAAAAACGCGCTAACCTCGTTTGCCTAAGTCACGTAGTATATCGACATGCTAATTGAACGTTTAAATAAAGTGATATCCCGTTTCCAAACATTACGGGCTAGTTTGAAATGCATTTATGCGAAGATAAACGATATATAATTTCACGAAACAGCATGTCCGGCTCTAGTATTAGATGCTCCAAATAATACGTTGATTCCGAAGAATACGGACAGTACGATTGGCATCGTCGCATTTTCCTTTTCGTTTCACACTGAAATCATACCTCTCCTTCCGACTGAATTATGAATATTAAATCAGAACCACAACGATTTCCATATTAAAACAATAAACTGCCCTCGCTAATTTAAGGTGTTTATGAAAAATTTTCCGAATATCGTGAAGGCAATAGTTCAATAAAAATAATAAAATAAGAAATTTAAGGAATTTGAGAAATCTGGTTTTTTGATATGCTGTTTACATATTTTAACACTTTTATGACTATTCATGTAGGTATAATTTTGATCACGTTTAAAAATACATTTTATTTTTGAATAATTTTAGAAAAACGCTCGATTATTAATCATAGCTGGTAATTAATTTTAATTTTCATATCATACATTTTATATTTCGGATTTAATTTTGTTATATTCTTTATCAGATTAGTACAATACAATCAATATCAATGTATCATACTTTTAATTAATTATGAGTGGGTTAGTAACAACATTGAATAATAACAAAATTATTGCATTTATCGATTATCCATAAGCAATAAATTTGTAAAAATGAATTTATTTTAATATTTAGATCGAAATAAATAATTTATATTATAATATATTTGGGGTGAAAATATAGCTCGGTGACTGGAGGTAAAACAAAAAGAAACAATTTTGGTTGCATTATGTGATTGTGGTGTTATTTATTGATATTATAAAATATAGGAAATACAAATTGATAAAAGTTTAAAGGGAGCGACGCTGATTGCCAGGGGTTGCCAGATCTTCGTAATGGTTAACTATTTGGCGCTACTGACAACCTGCGCGTGTTCGATATCTGGGATATTTCCTGGATATTCTGTAGGCCGATATTCTAAGTTGTAAGATTCGACATACCTCAAGGTCACTACAATCTCCTCTGTCAGATTTTTACATACAAATGTTAACACAAAATACAAAAACCAGAGTATGAAGAAAAAAATTAACTACAGAATACAGTCTATTTAAAATAGCAGTCTTATAACGACATCCATATCCTGTCGCAAATTGTAAATTCGTTTTAGTCAGACAATATTTTCTTTCTCACTTTATTATATTTAAAAAGAGAATGCTATCCGAAAAGTTCGAACATCTAACCGAATCAACCTGCCGAAGCCGTCCTGTTGTCAAACGTCTGCAAAATTCTTCAAAATATTATTGTATAATAACTACAGATTATAAACCGGCAAAAGTTATTTGAACGCTTTCCTTGTTTCGATAAATTCTAAATCCCTGTTTTTTATTCAGCTGCACTGAAAATTATTATGGATAGGGCCACTGAAATATCTCAAAAAATTAAAAATATAACCTTAAATTCACTGAAAATAGAGTGTTCTTATACGAAGGGGTTGGCGAATCAAGATCAGCTTGATGTGAGCTCTGTTAATCTGAAGAGAATCGGTAGAAAGTTTGGAGATATACAGTTCTTTGAGGAATGTAGACCATCCTTTCATAGACTGTTAGGTAATATAGGAATTAAATTGTGTAAAGATAACACATGAAGAGATTGAATGGAACGTCCAGACATTGCTTTTGAACACAATTTTTAATAGCATATAATAAAATCAAGGAAGACTTTTTATTTCTATATGTGTATTTAGATGAGACATGAATATTTCAGAAGGAGACCAATATACCCAATAGTCACTCATGGTAAGATGATAATAAAAATAATGTTAAGACAACAAAAGTAGATGGAAAAAGGTAAACATTGGAACAAAAATTGATTAAGTTTTATTTTTCATAGCATTTATTAATAAATCATTGTAGATATATTGTTCTTCATACTGCAAACCGGAATGGTTAATAACACCTTCGGTTTGGATGTACTCGATCAGGCACATTGAAGAAGATATTGACAAATGATGGAATTGTGAGCAAATGTGAGGTAGATTAGAAATTAACAGCGTTATTCACTTGAATGAAACTTTCTGAATATGATATCAATTTCTAAGACAGGGTGATGAGAGTGGAAACAGGTAAAGGTGAGTATATAATGAATATATGATAACTGTAGGAAATATTATTATTGAGTGTAAAATATTTATGTGCACACATATGAATGTAAGTGGCCAGAATATACAGGAGCATTTGGTTAAAATGTGCCAGGAGAGAAATATTAGTAACTGTTTTACAGATGTGACAAATGCATTAAGGATAATTATTGATTAAAATTGAAAGATGTTTACAGGTATTAACGGAACAACCGAAGGAAAAATATAATGTTATTAAAATGTCTTTAAAAGGAAATACTGTATCGAAAAAGTAAATATGCTCTCTAATGAATAAAATATATTAATTAGATATACATTTGTTAATTAGGTGGATTATAAACGCGCATAAAACTGTAACTAATAGATGGTATAGAAAAGACTTCAATGTAAATATAATCAAACATAACCCTAACCTACAAACTCTTATAAATCTATACTCAATTGTAGTTTTAAGTACTTCCATAATATATCCATTAGATTTACTATAATGTTAAAATAAATTATATTTAATAACAGTAATTTTATTTAGATTAGATTTTTGTTGTATGTCAAAGTCAAATTGAACTAAATCTTAGAATTGAGTAGGCAACATTGCGACGTTTTGACGTCATAAATTTAGATGACCTATGTACAAAATGTCTTTGGATAGCCTGTGGATATACTTTTATCTATTTTATAGACATGTGAATATTTTGCCAACAAGTCTCGGACGCAAACTTTGATACCCTGTACGTTGTAAATATCTATAATTTAAAATGTAAAGTGTAGTATAGTAGTATAATTGATATAATAATAATAAATAATAAATAATAAATAGTGCAAAATAAATGATTTAGATGATTTCGCGTCTAACTTCATTATTTCCTAATTATATATCAACATTGAATAATGTCGACGAGGAGAATTTAAATATTAAAACATAATGGAACCTTTATTTTCTTTAAAAAATAGTAAATATATTATACATATATATAATATATATATATATATATATATATATTTACTATATATATTATATATATATTATATTATTATATATATTATATATTATATATTATATATTATATATTATATATTATATATTATATATTATATATTATATATTATATATTATATATATATAAGCCGACTAGAATATATATATATATATATATATATATATATATATATATATATTCTAGTCGGCTTGATTACTGAAACTCCATAATTGTATCCCATAAGTCCAAATAGACTTTATAATCGACTGATAATAGTTAACACTAACAAAAGCTAACACTTTTTAATATGAAAATTACACAAAATTAAAATAATAACGTAATTTGTGAACTCCTTGCGTATTTTGTTTAACCATTTTATGATCTTCTCTGTGGCCATATCAAATAGTATGTAATATGTTTGAGGACTATTTTGGGCCATCTATCATCAATTCTGTTTTTCTATATGTCCTGCTTGTCAATATTGTAGTTTATTTGTTCTCCTGATAACATCGTATGTTTTATTTGCTGTTCAAGAAAGTTATATTTTTTTATATCTTTAAGACCCCTCACTAGATCAGTTTCTTTCATATATATTTGCCACATATACAAAAATACAGTACTCAATAACTTTTGATCAACCCTACTATCTTAAATAAGCTTGTAAATTTTTCACTATTATTTGACTTTGATCTACTAGCCAAAGTAAGTTTGCTGTATGATATTCGTAGTTTTAGGTTTCATTTGTTCTAAGCTATCGAATTATGTAGGCGTATCTTTAAATTGGTTTTATGAGGTTTTTTTAAAGTATAAGGGTAGAAAAAATCATAGGTTATTTTTCTTAAAATTGTTCACAATATAAGTTCTAGTCTCAACAATGTATGATATTATGCGTGCTGTGGCATTCTATAGTACTCAATAAACGAAGTTAATTACGTATCCTTTGCCATCAAAATATAATACGCAATAGAATGGAAACACAAAGAGCAAATTTCGTAGTCCGAAATATTTTTTTTCAATAACTTAACAAAGCTGTAATTGTTGCAACAGGATATGAATGTTTCAACTTATTTTATTGATATTATCTAAGTTTTGAATTAAGTATTTGAAAGTTTGTTTCTACGCAATAACGTAAACCAACTTATATAGAATATAATATAATTACTGGGTTAACAGTTACTATTTGAAAAAATAATCTTTCAAATAAATTTTGCCGTTTTTAACGGATATTAGATTTAATGTTTCATATCTAGCAAGATGTTCATTTCCAACTTTCAATGGTTGATATATTTGAAATGTAATTATCTATAGAATATTAAGTACCAATTAAAGCTAGATTTGTGTGCGAAAATAAAAACTATATAGTTTTACTATAAGTGCCATTATTTTAAAGTATCTAAATTATATTTAATGTTCGTTATAATTTAGATTACAGTCGATTATAATTAATTTGGTGGTTTAAAATAGAAAACGGACGGAGTATAGTAAGGTTGGTTGTTATTATATGTGCCAGATTTTAAGAGAATAGCGACAATAAGAGTGTGTTTTTCGATTTTTAAAAAGATTGAAAACATTAGCAACCAAGTTGAGTTAAATTTTATATTAAAATTTTTGTTCGGCTTCCCAGAGCTGTTTAGTGATGATCTCATATACAGAAAAAATCATATATTGAAATAAATTGTGTAAAGAAGATAGATAGTGTGCGAAGAATGATGAATAACCTCTTGTTCTTCAACATATACCGATGAAACTTGTGTCTAGACCAAACCAAATATTTGAAGACCAGATATTGGAAAATAAACAAATTAAAGTGAGATTGTTGAGATACATTGTTGACATTATGAGTTCAATGATTCACACATATTTTTTCTTCGATTATCATTATATTTTTCCCCATGGATTCCTCTTGCAAGATGTCAAAAACGAATATTATTTGAGTGTTATATGATCAATTATATAAAGTTATTTGTGTTAGGCCGAAGTTATTGGCTGATAACTGATCACGACAACAGGTGTTACCTTCAAGGATATCGTCTTCAATTAACTGAGCTTACAGGAAATGATTTTTCATTCCAAAAATTTAATTCAACAATTCAATTCAATTCTCCATAGTAATATGATAAAAAATTGTTAAAACGTTGATTATATATAAGTGGCGAATATAATATAATACAAATTAATTATTATTATATGAAATTAATATTTAATGGAAATTTACTTAAATTAATTTCTAAATTTAAGTTCCAAATCGAAAATCTCTACCATCGATTATCAATATTCCGTAGTATTAGGTGCGAGCATTCATTGAGAAATATTGATACAAAATGAGTTAATTAAAATATTTTCAATAATTTTGTACATCTTTATCGTATGCTTTAGCCAACAATGCGATACCATGTTGAGAGGACAATATGGTAGCGATCCGATTATCATTTCAAGGTCGAGTGCAAACGTTAATGAACGTTGGTAGACAGCTGCAGTAATAGTTTTATTGAATTTTAGTACTTTTAGTGTACCCTACACCTTGTTGAATTCACCCATGATTCCTGAAATAAACCATAACATTTTGCGCTAGGGACTATTGCAGTAGATCTACCTCGCCAGTCACAAAACGCCACAGAAAACAGTTCCTTTTTGTTTAGCAACCAATGAAATCGCTTACTCACGAAATTATATTTTCGCTTAATTAGCTGCTTCCCAAAGCATATGCAAAATAATGGAAACAGTTGATGTATCAACTTCTAGGCTGTCTAGAAATTCTTTGAGAGTTTAAACTGACTTTTCCTTTAATAAGTTTATTTTTATTGATGTCATTGCATTGCCCTCATTGCTTATTGCCTGGATGTTCTTGTTGTTCAACTGGAATTACCTATAACGGTGGCTTCCTTTAAAATGATAAATAGTACAAACATATTTTTGTTATTCACGGTCATATCAACGTAAATATCATTAAGATACTCTTTTAAATTTTTTGAGATCAAACAAAATGAATTACAATCCTTTCTAAAGGATGCGTTAAGCCATTTTCTTGGGTTTTAAATAAACATTTTGAATCTTCGTTAGTACTCTATAATGTTATTTATTTAATAGGACAGATGGTTAATTAACAATCTATCGTTAGGTTGTAGAAAAAGATGGAAATTGCTGTTTTATATAATCATGACACAGGAAATATATCCTGGTTTCGTAGCAATCCCGTTTTTATTAACGTTTATAATAATTAAAATAAATGAACTATTAAAGTTCGAAGTGACCATCTTGTTCGATTGAAACTAATACACTTCAATATCCGTTAAAAAACGGTATAATTTATTTGAATAGATTACATTTTTTTTGTACAATGTAACTATTAACCTAAAAATTACTTTTACATAAATTGGTTTGCGCTATCCGGTCTACTGCATGGCAACAAACTTTCTAATGGGTAATAATTCACAATTTATTGTACCAGTAAGGAAGTTGAAAATTTGCTATTTGTTCTTCAGCTGAGTAGTCGGTTAAAAAAGGAGGGAATTAAAACTTGTAATGCACGCGATGGAACATTATGGAAATTGTGGAAAATATTATTTTCAGCTCACCATTTCTTATCTGATTTATCGTCGTGTTTAACAGATGGTTTTAGATGGACGAACTTGGAATGATTTAAAATGATATAAATTCAAATTTATGGTTGTTTCACATTTAACCTCCTGCTATTTATCAGGCTAGATAGTTTATCAAGATTATACTTCTTGTTATTGTTATCTTTATTTACGAGATAGTATTTTCTCTGTTATACTAAATTTATTACTTTAATGATTTCAATCATTATATTTAACCCCTTTATATTTTTTATGTTAGATGTATGTTCATTCTTAGAACTAAATAATTATATGTCATTGCTAATTATGGTAAGTGAATTAAATCTTGTTTGATATTTTTAATAATGTATGTAGTTTAAAGATATTTTAACCAAAAAATATCTGTTCACTTGGGTCACTACAATAGTTATTTTATATAGTTCAATCTATTTTAACGTATTTTCTTGGTAATACTTAAACCTCGTACTTTTGTATCTCTTCTCAGTTTTTATATTTCTAGATTATAACAATGATAAACTAAATATACCACACTTCCCAATATTTTTTCTCTGCGCGGTATCCAATAGCTGTTTTGTTTCCCTATGATGTGCTAACTTTATTTTCTATTTTACAACGAAATGTTGGATAACTTGGTAAACCCATGTCATTTCGAGGTCATCGTGTAGTTCACTCGTTGGTTACGTAGTTATAAGTATCGGTAATCAATTGAATAATTTTGTTTTGGCAAGCTTTATAATTGACTGATAAACCAATCTCTTTGATCTTAGGCCATGTTGGAGCCATATTTCGACTAATCAACACAGTTCTTCGAGTTTGAGTCTGATCTGGTCCGATTTTTGTCTAATCTGACTAATATAATTCTAACATAATATAGTTTCGTATTGATGTAATTTATGGTAGAGAGAAGATACTTGTAACTTTGGAATAATAATATCTTTAGTTAATCGTTGTGTGACAAAGTTTTTAGAAAAATATGTTCATACCCTATAAATCTTTACCTTATTATAGGCCTCTTTATAAATGGTTTAATACTGTTTGCAATCGAATATAGAAGTTAGACTACCTTTTATACCAAACAACTCGACCAAAATGAAGTAAGTACTGTTACAAGAATGGACTTTGGAGAGTTAGAGTGAATCAACAATTTTCTTATGAAACCAAATTTCCTGTCCAAAAAAAGGTATAGGATGGCATTGAGATGAGAATGGCGTAATATATACTTTCAAAGGGTAAGCTCTTATAGTAATAACAGTAAAATAACTGGTTCCACGAATGGAGCTACAAATAATTTTTTATAGTAAATTAGTTAAATGTCACCATAGTCGTTTTGGTCGATTAAGGCCGATGTTTCTAGAAACTCGATAAGTTCAACCCGATGTTTATGAGATAAAAATTAAATGCTTATAAAAATTAATTTTGAGAATAAATATAACGTCTTAATTCAGTAACGTATAATTTACGTAACTAATAATATTCTGAACACTTGAGCGCTCTTATGAAACTAATGTGGATAAAAACAATCGTTCTAAGAACATAATAAGAATTACAATTACTCTTACAACAAAATGGTTATTATTCTTGAAAAGGTTGTCTAATAAGAACGGTTCACTACTTTGTTAAAACATTATAGTCTTGGATGATCAAAGTTTAACTTTTGTAACAAATAGCGAACTCTCTAATTGCATATTGTAATATGAACAACTTTTATTTAGTAAATCAGAAACAAGCTTCCTTCTAGATATATAAATACAGTTCAACATTTCTTATTATTAAAATACAGACAGCTCAGATTGCTATATCTAGAAATATCGATATTGCAACACGTTGATATTTAAAAAAAAATATATTATTTAGATAATTTTAAAAAATATCGATATATCGGTGAAAAAAATATCGAAAGTTTTTTGCAACCACTAGGAAAAATATCAATATTTCATAAAAGGTGAAGGGATATTTTAAGGAAAATATAAAAATATTGGTCAAGTATCAATATAGCATCACGTTAGACAAAAAGCAAAACACATTAGAACCAAAATAAAACAACTATACTGACTAGTCGGAAGATACTCTCAATTTGATCTAAAATCAAAGAGGTTGACCTATAATACAATTATAAAGCCAATTTGTCATTCTGTCAAAACAAGGTTCTTCGATTGATTACCAATGCCTATCGCTATGTAACTAATGAAGAACTGCACGATTACCTGGAAATTAAATGGATTTGCGAAGTTATCCAAGATTTCGCCTTGAAACACGAAGATTACTAAATCATACTAACGTGGAAGCAATACAACTGCTGGACAGCGCGCAGGATGTCAGAAGATTGAAACGAACAAAACCATACAAACTTATATAAAGTGTATACATTTAGTGTAAACTATAGCTATAAGTTAATAATTAATAAATAATTATAATTGTATAATTGAGGAATACATATTGATGTATTTTCTCGCACTCGTCTTGCTTGTTAATTAATCCAAGTACATAGGAAAAGTAGTAATAAGTTAATTGTAAATTAAGATTGTACTAAGCGTATCTAATAAAAATGTTATAAAAAAAGTATCAATATTTTCAATATACTTTTAAAAAATAACATTCTTAATGGTTTTATGTTCATAATTAAAAGGGTTTTTATAATATTTAAAAAGTATATATTTAATTAAAAAAAAATATCGATATAGCAGTCAAATAACTATCGGCCAAAAATAAGTTATATCCGGCATTCCTAGTTTATACAAAAAAAAAAACAGCCAAGCCATGTTACCAAAATTTATGACATCAGCATGTCGCAATGTTGTTGCATTAACTTACAATATTGGTTTATGAAGTTTCCTAGTTTCTAACCCCTAATTTTTATCAGTAGTCTTTTGAAGACTTTTGTATACATTTGACAACAGACTTGGCTAGTACCAAAAATGAAATTTGATATGAAATGACAGATTTCATGAAAATTTTATAGATTTAAATTGGATTACATCTTCCGACGCTTCAGAGAGTATCTTTGCAACTTTTGAATATAGGGTAAAATGAGAAGGAAAATTCTTCCCGAGTTTAAAACGAATTTAACATTTTTACAAACAGTTCTTCACATGCCGCTGAATGATATATAAGGAATTAAACGTCCATCAGGCCACCCGTCTCGTTGCACACATCACGCGCATTAACACAAAAAGCTTGGAGCTATCCTCCTGGACCTAACCAAAGCTTTTGACAATGTCTTAAAAATCGTAAAACTTTAGTAGTTCAGTGTTTCGGTAACACTTTCTGAACAAGACTGTCATGCCATACGTTATCGACGGCTTATCCTATATCTAAGAATATACCTGAACATAAATTGTTACATTCATAGATTTTCATTTACATCTATTACTCTATGCACCTGGCCAGTAGTTGAATGTTTGTTAATATACCCAAACTGGAAGTAGTAGGTATTAGGTTTTATCTCTATAATAGGTAGATATATAAATAGATATATAAAATTCTATTATTTGTTATTTAGTTAGTTTATATATAGTTTAAACAGAAGACTTATCAATTCTCTTCAGTACTGTTTATGATAATTTGAGGAAAATTAATATTGTATTTTTATTTTATTTATAAAATATGCTGAATATCATATGTTGTTATTTTCAAAAGTATCGTGACTCGAATAATTAAAAGTTTAGATCCGGATGGAAATATATGATTTAGGTTTGACAAACTGCTGCCCCGCCGTACCAACTCTGACAACCTTCATTAGGCAAATGACACTTTTATCTGACAACACGAGCCGTTATAAAAGGTAGAAAGGCAGCATATTATCTGGCGGTATGAAATTTCGCTACAGTGCCAAAATCCAATTATGAAAATGATTTATTGCTAATAGGTTGGAGCGAGTCCTCTTTTCGCGACTCCCTTTACATTTTCCACCTCCCCCTTTTTTATTTCTGCACCCCTTCGTTGCGAGATAAAACGGTTTAGGGGCGCCGAAATGTTCTTTTTAGCTTTTTATTTAATTTAATGGAATCGCTGACTCGACTAATCTTACTTTATCAAGCCTTCTCTCTATGCCAGTTGAGTAATTTCACAAGGCATCAGTAATGTACTTAGATCTATACATATTTTTGTCAAGCTAATTATTTTGATGTTTCTTAGTTCCGAAATAGAGTTAGCTTTTTTAAACTAACGATAACTATAATGGGATTATATCCGGATATTTCAGTAAAGGGCATTATCAATATCTTGATACGTCTCAATTCCAATTTTAGAATCAAAAGAAAATCAAACCGGAAATGCTATAATATTGATATAAGGATTATATAGTTTTACGTTATTTTACTGGAATACATAATTAAGAAATTAACAAAATAGTACTGATGTTTTGTTCCTTGGCGAATTACAGATTTACGAATAAGACCTTTTCGGTTTAAACAAACAGCTGCAAATATGATTGTAGATTTCCGAGGATATTTTTCTGATCTGCTGCTTCTTTAGACATTTTTGAAGAAAAGGGAAGAACGGAAGAATGCTAATCTTAACGTTCTACAGAAATTAGTATTCTATTTTTAATATACTATATATTTTTAACCAATTTCAGACACTTTATTATTTATATAATTTTGACATATTGTATAGTATTATATTCGTATACTGTGTAGTGTAATATTCTATGTTCATGGTAAGATGGTTATAGATATTATCAATATAAATGTAATATAGTATTAACGCGATGAAATGCGAGTAGAATGTAAAAATCGTTGTCGTCTATTTACGTTGTTTGTTTAAAGAGGTCGGAATTATATACTGGAGTTATATGCCGGAACACTTGTTTTTAACACTAACCGGTAACACTATATTAACTTCATTGGTCTGATTATTTCTTAAACTCATAAACTCAAAAAAAACGCCCGAAATACATTGTGTTCGTAAAATATGTGAAAAATGTATCCAAGGGGCATTACCTTTAGGGATTTTATTTAGTTATACCGGTGTAGTATAACTTTTTTGGACTGGCATTTTTATTAAAATTTACCTTTTATTAGATACGCTTTGTATAATATTAATTATAAATTAATTACACCCATAGTATGTCGGGTATTATCTCATCGATACATACATCAGTTTTTAGTTTTTATAGTTTTTCGTTTCCGAAATTAAAGTTAACTTAGATTAATAGAAGCTGAATTTAGTAGTAAAATTTATACATTTTATAAAGGTTTAATATTCTGATTTTAATCTACTACTGAGATGGATGCTGAGGTATTTCTCTGATGCTGACTGAGGAATCGGGCATCCCTCAAGTGAGGTAATAAGGTTTCTGCTTTATCGCCGAAATGAAAAATCTAACATATTTTGGAATATATAAATAGAAAAGTAAGATTCTTCGGATCAATATCCTCATTATATCCATTTTTATCCATGGTATCAGAAAGTTATAATAGATAAAACTCAAAGGCGATACACATTATGAAATAGGAGTAATAATTATAAGAGGAAAATATTTCCGTTAAAAGAGAAAGTCTTTTGAACATTGCTATCCCACTTGCTTCTTAATTAACTTTTGTTTTTTATATTATTCGACAAAGTTTTTAACTATTCGACTGTATCCATTTCCCAATTACATAAAGAAAATAAATGTCTACATAGGCTTGATAATCATTTAATTAATATTTGTCTGGTTGACCTCCCAGTACATCACTTTATAAACTTCAGTAATATCTACATTCTCCTATGGTAGTAAATTGAATATTTCACATGTTACAATATTGAAAGAGAACTGATAAAGCAGTATGCAATATGTTTAATTACAATATCTAAGTATCTTGAACTTGGATAATTTTCAATGACGTCGATAATAATGCCCACTAACAAATAGAAACAAGACTGAGTAAATTTGTAATGTAACATGGCTTAAGTGGCAGTGGTACAACCAATACACTGTGAAAAATAGCTTTGCAATCACGACTTACGTTACGATACAAACAGACATGACATAGCATTCGAACTAAACAAGATTTAAATCAAGAACATTTGTTAATTGGCCTTGAATGAAATTGTGAATAAATAATATCAGGCAATTTACGGATTGTAGATAGATGTTTTACATTCAATCCTACTGGAAATAATATTAAATGTTTCATGTATTTAAATCATACATACAAAAAATACGATACACGATTTTGCCCTTTCTAAAACATTTCGCATTAATGATTCATAAAGAAAAATGGTTCGTAGTGCATGTATTTTCCCAGCATTAGTATGATACCATTATGTATTTACACTATTAATATTTGATTTGCATAAATACCGTAAATATTTCACTAAATAACTTTACTTTTGATTATATCAAGACAATAAAAATAACAGTAAAATAGCGTTTCACATAATAACAGCAATTACCTTGTTATTTCAATGTGGTATATAAGGTATATGTAATATGAAGTTTGCATTTTATATTTGGAGATTGCGCTAAGCGGGTGGCCACCTTGAAATTACGGTTAGTATCGTAAAATTTAACATTCTTGTAGTATATGGAAGAAAAATGTGTTGTACTTTAAAAACGCTTTTGTGAGACATTTTACAACATATATTAATATTTTTCAACACACTCTATTCGTATTCTATAACGCTTTCCTATTTTTCTAGCAACATGGCGATAGCATGTCGAGAGGATTGATCTTGTTGAAAGGAAAGTAATTGGTTTAGCAGCTATCCTATCGTTGAGCCATTCTTTCACTTCTTTAGCATTTCGAAACAGTGTGGCAGTCATGCCATGTTTCTTCAATATGAAAAAGTAGTTTTTAGAAGGCCCTATATCTGATGAGTATGCTCATACCTCCACAATTCTTGAAATGTGTGACCAAAAATTACTATGCAAGCGGATGTTGTCCATTTGACGTAGTAGACATCTTCAGCAATATTTTCGTTCAGTTTTAGCAACTAGAAATACATTTTACCTTGCTGGTCCTATAATATGCACAACTAGATTTTATGGCCACGAGTTTTCCGCTTCGGCGTCGATGTGGATTTTTTTTGGCCTGAAACTGGGAAGAGGAATCCTGTTACGGATACTTGATCGGGAAGATCCGCAGGGATAAGCGAGTTGGACCGGTTATGTGGAGATTGCCTTTGGGCTATCCACTAAACCCCACCATATCAGTTGATTATATGACCCTAACTAATACTTCTTACTGTTAGTAAGAAGGGTGCCCGTAACCGGTAACACCCTTAAGAGGCACAAGGGCCAAGCAAGGACATGGCGCCGTTATCACACCACGCAACTCGCGTTACCTGAGTTAATCGCTCGTCGGAGAAGGTCGAGATAATTTGGAGTTCGAGCATGACGGGGCAGTGTCACCCTCGATAGAATAAGACCACAAAGAGCCGAATGAGTTATTGGCATAAAATATCGGCCGACTCGGTAAAACATCTAATATCCAGGGCGCAGTGATTATTCTCCTGAGAATTTTGTTCTGAAAAACTTCAAGACGTTCCACCTGGCTAGGTGATACTTATTTGAGATAGACACTGCAGCCGTATAGAACGACTGGTCGAACCAGCATCTTGTACAGGAGAGGTTTTATTGAGAGAGGAAGCCTGCTGGCCAGGTTGATGATGGACCTTTGAATCTGGGAGTTCCACCTAAATTTGCGATAGAGGACAACACCGAGATAGGTGGCTTCTTCTGACCATGGAATTTCGGCGTTCTCGATTTTAAGCGTGAAATGTTCGGTGCGAAACATTTCTTGTGCAAGAAGATGGCCCGGGTTTTCTGTTGGTTGACTTGCAATCGCCAAAAATGTAACCACTGGACCGTCTCATCGAGTTGTTTTTAGAGTCTGCCTTGGATATGCAGTGCTACGCTTGAAGAAGCAAAATAAGCGGTGTCGTCTGCGTAAAAAGAGCTACCTCAACTTGTGGTCTCCTACGGATATCTGACAGACAAGAAGGTTTAAATAAAGCGGATGCCAGTGAGAAACTTTGAGTAACTCCTGCGTCAATGGTTTTCAAGCTGGACAGAATATCCTTAATCTTCACCTAGAACGATCGTCCTCTCAGAAATGATTTGATAAGAGTGGCTGAGTCATCGGGTAGACCTAACCGAATGCATTCTGGCACTAAGGCTTCGTGCCAAACATTATTAAAGGCTTTGGTTAGGTCTAAGACGATAGCTCCAAGTCTTTCACGTGGGTTAAAAGCACAGTTGATTTTTGCGGCCAGCAGATTGGCCTGATGAACGGCTGAGTGTCTGGCGCGGAACCCGAATTGCTCATCTGGAATGAGGCGTCGATGTGGATCGTTCTTCCGAACTATCCTCTGACTTCTTACGCCTGAGATTATTGTAGTAAATCCACTTTTCATTACCAGTCACAATATGCTACAGAAAACTTTCCTTTTCTGGTCAATAAAGCAATGAAACCGAAATGTTGGGTTTGAAATGGCATTTTCAATCAATTTTTGTGTTAACCATTTTAACATTATTGTAGGAAATTACAACATTGTACAATATCGTCCTCATCATGTGTAAGCATTAGTAAGACGATTATACATTCAACATTTGAATACGACAACGACAAAGCAAGCTTTCAATATGATAATCCGCTTAAGATATATGTGATACAACATCATTTTTTAGTGTCTATAAAGTTACTTTTTAACTTACTTCACTTTTTTCACATATTTTTATGAAGTGACTTCGTCAAAATGTATGATTTTTATTTACACTGATTACACTGAAGAAATCCCTCATTTATTTAAAAAACGCGTTATTTATTGAATGAATTTTTGTGGTTAACCATGAAATAAACAGGAAAACAAAATAAGGAACTGTATTTTTGATTCTATAGCTGATCAATAAAATTAATAAAAAGAGAAAATGTTAATTTAAAGAGTTTGAAATACATTTCCGTTTGTATTATTATGCTTAGAAGGAAATTGATGTGAGATACATTATAAAAGTGAAAGCATAAATATTATTTATAGCTACTGGCTCGCAAACATTTCTAAGTTAGTTACTAAATAATATATGATTAAATAATGAATATACATACTGTTATCTTAAAAAACTTTCCAAAACAAACTGTTGTTAATAAAATACGATATACTTTAAAAAGTAAGTTGGGATGAGAGAAAATGAGAGTATACAATATGTCAACATATTTTATTACAAATATTTTTTTTCTGGTGTCATTATACAAATGAAAAATATAGTATTTAAGGAAGCTGATTTTAAAAAGTGTCACTTCGATAATGTAATATTTAATTTTTTATATGGTATTAAAATATTATTTTTAATTCCTGTGTCTATTTTTAAATTACGTACCAAATATTTATGTTAAAAATATCCATCTGGTATATATAATGTTTAATGAATGCAGATCGGTTTATTTTAGAAAATATTTAAAGCAAAATTAGATATGTGGTAACCTTTTAATAAACATGTTTTACCGCTTACTTAACGTTAGATAATATAATCACGTTTTTTTTTTCTATTTCGACGAGGGTGTTGTAAGGACCAATTTAATCAGATCTTTCTAAATATGACCTATAAATTACATCATCAATAACTGGTTGGTAAAAAAGGAACTGACAATTTTTATAACATACTTGCCTGCACTTTTGAAGGAACTTGTTGGCTAATAATCTAATTAAATACTGGTTTATGGAATGTTAGTTGATTACATTTATTGCGTTTAGTTTTTATTAAATAAGTGTGAGCATAAAATTTTTATATATATCGAAAACAAGTAAAATAATTGTAAAATAAATCAATAAAAATTTACCTATAGACCATTAAATTTACATTTGAAATTGTCATATTTGTAAACAATAAGAACAGCACAAGTTAGGCGATTTAAAATTGGTTTGCAGTAGCAATTGTCTTAATTTGTTTTCTATTTTGGCAAATTCAAATATTTTTTAAACAATTTAATGCATATAAACAGGCAGGTTGGCAACAATGCAGGTTTGGTAGCCGCTGTGGTTAATTATATATTATAATTATTTCGCCCAATATCATTATCAGCTTCAATCTTTCTTAGAGTCTACTCTGTTGTGGTGTTTGCAGCTTCTGAGTTAACTAAATTTTAAACCAAAATAATATCCAAGGCCTACCTATGGATACAGTGGCTTCTTTTATATCTGCTTTTGGTAGTACCGCATAATCATGGGTTATCAACCAACAAGTAAATCCCTTCCAAGAAAACTGTTATATAATTTTAATTAGCCTTTCTGTATTTTAGAGCCTTATATCTAATCAAGAACCAAATGGTGATGTAAATTTATTGAATGCACAAACACAGCAACCATGAAAGATAATAAAAATAAAGCCAAATATTTAATACAATTAAATATTAAAATCAAAGCAAAAACCTATTATGAATAGGTTATTGAGTTATTTTTTAACGTTTAACGAAAATTTACAGAAAAATACCCCGTCTGTTAAAATATATAGGATAGCTTAGGTATCAAAGCTTCCATCTTGAAGATGCAACCTAATACTTGGGACTGCAAAACGTCGCCTCCAATCAGGAAGACAATAACCCGGATAAGACAACTGTGTAAGCATAAACATTTTCAATTTTCATAAAATTACTATTAATTCACACAATTTATAAAACAAAAATATTGCAGATAAATAATAATTTACATGAACATTTGGATTTTTATTGGTATTGTAATATTTCATTTTATTTCAGTATTTAACAGTACGATGAAATACTACATATATGGAACACTGCTTGTAAAGATTATATTGGAACATTACCAGAAATATTTAATCTAAATTTAAATTCAAGTAACTCTCTTTCTATCCAAGTTGCATACTAAAAATAAACTAAAAAGGTAATTTATAAAGTTTTTTATTTCCTCTTGGCCGCATAGAAATGCAAATATATGCAGAGAAATGTTCACATCTACATATTATTGGGGTAGTTTTAACTTAAACGATGTACAAATTGCAAAATCGTTCAAGACTACTTCAAAAAGATATTTTACGAAGTAAATTTTCCACCGAGTTATTCGCAGGCAATAAAATAACCTGGTTTATATAATTGTTCATGTGTTTACTTTGAAATCGTATTTAGTTAAAATTATGTTTTTGTTTATGTATCTCACAGAATCAAAACGGATATTTATGTTACGAGGTATATTTTTAAGCAAATTATTATATTCGTTCAAGAATACTTATAAATATACAACACACCGGCTTTAAAGTTTTCACTTTGCAATAATCAATCTCTATGATTGACCTTTAGAAGATATAAAACTCCGTAACATTTAGTTTACTAGATATTTAAAAGTCAAAATGCACCAGTTAAATTTATATTATTATATAGCTATCTAATTTAAAACTTTATTCGAGAGTTGACACACTATCTTGGGACTCATTATTTGTTCAAATAATTAGTTAATCTATCTCAGAATTTCGAATTAAATTAATTAGTTAATTAATCTATGAAGACTACATGTATTGCCATCCATGGAACTATATGTATCTATAGAGTCGAATGTTATTTGGCCTCGTCTAAACATAAAAAATGTAAATATTGATTTTTATCTAATCTGTTTAAATTTATCAACGCATACTGATTGTAATGCAGTATGTAGTCTACATTACATTCAGTCATTTAATAAACAGTTATGTTCAATGTAGGATTTGAAAAAAAGAACCAGCGGGAAAGAATTTAAAAAATCTCCAGAATATGTCTAGTGTTATAAATTGTTTTTTGACGGCCCATGATTTGAAATGGAGCTTCACAAGAACTTCTATGGAGACGTCATATGAACCCAAATGCTTTTTTATTTCTATATTTTTATAAGTTTTTTATATTGTTATTTTATTTTTATTAATTGAAGTTATATGGAGATTTGTGACTCTGAAGAATTAATATTATTTTTGGAGGTCACATTCAAACGATTTTTTTTAATTTTCATAGATGTGTACGCGATATTAAGACAGAGAAAAAATCACTGTGTTATAAATGCCTACTCCCTTGATAACTTACATAATTTATTATAGATTATTTTGGAAATAACTTGATAGTCATCATCTAGCATATGCTTGATTGATTTCTTAATTAGAACTCTTTGCGAATAAAATATCTCAGAGTAAAAAACATGAAACAATGAACCGCCAATAAGAATGAAATATTGTACCAAGTTGAGGTTGCCACAAAACCACGTTCAATTTTGTGAACTTTCTATATATTTTTTATTACCCTTAGTGTTTTAACAATGTGCCCAGAGGGGAAATAAGTATTTTTTATCGTAATTATTATATACACGGTATGTAGAAGATCACTTCAGTAAGTAACTTCACTAATCTCCTATGTAAAATATCGTTGTGTAATTTAATAATTAAAGTTATACGGGTAGATTTAGTTTTCACCTATAGTCTCGTCTTTGTATGCTGCCATAGTAGTGACATTTGTTGTCAGTTCAATAGTATAGAGGAAATACAACTCTGGGCCTAGTAGTTTGCCTTTTTAATACCGAATTTATAGATTGTTCAGCAAGTTCAACATTTTGTATTAGAGATGCTTTTTTAGTTTAAGAAACTTTCTAAATGAAATAATTCTTGTATTGAATATGTTTTATGAAATCTGCATGGGTCCGTATTTGTAAATTATTGCCAGCTAAAGGATTATTAAATATGGACCGGTTTTTCACAGAATAAATTGAGGTTATTAGCGTAGCTATAAAAATCAAGTAGTTTTAATTTAATTTAAGCTTGCTCTTAAATGGAAATCCTATAAAAGTGGATATTAACAAATTCCTCTCGAGAAGGTATTTAAGATTTTCAATAAATATTTCTTCAGAAAACTTAAAACTATTAAAAATAACTGCTAAGCTCATTTCAACCATTAAAATGACTTGTAGTTTATATTAATACCGTTTCATTTCCACTTTCAGTCGATAAATTACTGGCAGTTGACGTAAACAACTTTTAATATTGAATAATAATAAATCCAGGGCAGTCAGTTGCGAAATTTTCTGATTTACTTTATTGTTACGACACGGCAATATATATTGTTATATTCCCGTTTTAAAAGAATAATTACTTCAATAATTGTTATTATTAGTTGATGCAATATTTATCTGATTTGTATGTTTCGTGTTTCATTGTCCTAGTGTTGTAATTATCTTTTTTTCTCTTCTCTTTCGGAGGCTGTGTTGAAATATGATTTATGCGAGTGTTGTTTTCTTGTTTTTATTGCAATTATCCCTGTTAACATGTGTGCTGGAAATAGACGGCTATATTTTCGTTCCCATTGTGATACATTGTCATTATTTTAATTTATGTCGGATTAAAAAAGTACATGGGTCTCGCAAAAACATATACCCCTTTATATGATATAATAGTTAATTTGACGGATGAAGATTTTAGGAGGAATTGATTTTATTAGATTTAATTAATAATGAATTCCATACATCACTGTAACGTGATGAAGAAGATAATTGTACGTGAACCAACTCGGATAAAGATAGTCGCTAGTAGGGTGTTATTGCCTATATATTAATAACTAATAATTAATAATAATCAACTTCTCTATAAGAAGCTTGCTGCAAGATATATTATAATAAACTGCATCAATAACGGAGAAAAATATAATGTATTTCGATGGAAATCTCTAGAACTACTTAAAATAGTATAATGATGAAATGGTTTAGCTTAGTTAACGTAGAACAGGAACAAAGTGATATCAGTAATGTGGAATAGGTCACAGGATATTGTGAATATGAATATTGAGATAAATATATATCATTTGGTCATAATATTGGCTATAAAACGACTCTAGAATTCCTTATGGCAGATTTTGCACTGCAGAGCCAAATAAATCGAGAAGGATTGAACAATATTACAACCAAAGTTAGCTAATATATTAACAACTAATCTAGAATAAGATTAGCTAAGGTGTTTTACCAAGTTTGACCCACTGGCGTTTTTTCATTATTGTTCACTCTTAGTTACACCATACAAAACGCACTCTGCACTGTTTTTAATCCAATATACTACACTAGCTCCAAAGGTTTGGTCCTTTTAAGTCTTCTCACTATTCCACTTTGTTCTAGCAGCTGGATTGGTTCGACGTTCTCGTGGTTATTAAGCCATTCTTCATGTTTCTTTGCAACATTTCTTATCTCGTCTGTTACCAGCTTCACTCCCAGGTCTCTGTGTAGGTCGGTGTTTCTTATATGCCAAGGAGCCTTGACAATACCCCTTAGTATTTTATTCTGGAATTTTCGTAGGCACACCCCTAAGTTGTATGCCATATGTCCACACAGGCTTTAGTACCTGTTTGTATATCATCAACTTATTTCGAATTGATAGTCCAGAGTGTCTACTAAATAGCCAATATAATGTTCTATTCAGGTCTTCTCTTCTCTTTCTAATAATTTCTTTCCATCGCAACTTCGTATTTAGGTTTGTGCATGGAATAATACGATTGTTAATAATTATTGGCATTTGAACAGTGTGCTTATTGGTAAAATTTACATGCATTGATTTACTTTTATTAAGTCTAATGTGCCAGCTTTTTGTCCATGCATTGACTTGACTTATTGCCTCTTGGAGTTTTTAATTAGCTTCTTGTTCTGTTTTGCCAACTATCAGTATACATCATAAGTATATAGGAGATAGAGCAATGGGCCAAGAAAGCTACTTTGTGGTACACCAGCCTTCATTGATTTTAATTCTGAATATTGATCATCGTATCTAATGCGAAACAATTATATAATATAAGATTTTCACAGCAAGTATTGCTCGGGCGGAAGTTGTTTAATTTTACGTTCAAGTCCCCGATGCCAGACCTTATCGGAGACCTGAGCTACGTCCAGGAATACTGCTGAATCTATCTTATTTTATTCTACTGCTTTTTCCAATTGATCAGTAAGTCTATGTACCTGATCTACGGTTGCGTATTTTTCTCTGAAACTAAACTAATGCAGGGAAATTATGTACTTTTCTGCAATAATAGATTTAAGTCCGTTTATGACCGGTAAAAAAGATATTGGTTTATATGATAAAATCGCATTTGGAGGTTTTCCGGATATAAGAATTATGATCACCTCTGCCACTTTCCAGCAGGTAGGTACATATTTTAATCTAAAAGTTGCATTATATATATAAACTAATTTGACTGTTGCTTTTCTTGGCAAGTGTTTAAGAATTTCTTCTTTAATCTGATCATATCCAGATGCTTATTTTGGGTTAATATTTGTTTTTATTTCTTCTGTTAGTTCCTTTGGTGTTACTGGTTCTATGTCTTTATTGGTTACTTCATTTATTTGAGGTAGGATTTCAATTACTTCTGTTTAATTTAGTTGAAAACTATTTTCCAAATGGTTGGCAAATAGAAGCAAGCAAAAATAGCTCTTTTCCAGACTGTTCTTAGCCCATGTTCCGTTTTCTCTTTTTAAAACCCGACTCTTTAGAACGAATTTTTGCCAACTATTCTTTATTACACTGTTACAGTCTGACATCTGTAACAATGATAATATTTGGTGAAGAATATAAGTCCTCCGATGTGCACATGGTACAGCAGCGTATTAATTGAGAATTCCCCTGAGAGATATTTTTTCCTGAGTGGTGGCTATCGATTGAGAATGATGATAAAATAAATATATTTAAGCACATTACCAATATGAATAATTTATTAATAAGCAAGATTTTTATTGAATATAAACAAATTAATTTTGAAAACTAAACTAACCTGAGTAGTGTAAATGTCTTGGTGCAAGTGATAAATTAGGATAGTTTCTAATCGAAATGTCTCAGGAAGCATTGAATTTTCTTTAAGAAGTGCGAATAATTTTAAAAAGTCCTTTGATAAAAATCAGAAAGGGTTTTAAGTATATAAAAATATATACTGACACAACATTTGCAACATAAGCCTATAAAATATAAGACATAAGTTATAAAGAGGGAACAGTTTTATGCATAGAAGTTTTCGATATTATATGAATAAATATTCTTCAAAATAATACTTAATTGGAGACTGTTAGCTTAATTGGAGTAATATGGTTAATATTAAGTATCAAGTATATGTATATATATAGTATATCAAGCTACAAAATATTTGATAATTGATAAGTTATATTGAGTGTTGAGATTTTTTGAATTTCTTGAGATGTATTTTGCATATTTCTTTTTATTATTTTACTATTACTGTATTATTGTTAGCTTAAAAAAATATTAAATTAAATCAAATTATTTATTATCATATTGAAGAGATTTCTTGAACTTAGTGTGTATTATTATAGAATACATCAATGCTTAAAAAACTGACATATTGTAACATCCTATTAGATTTTTTTTCGAGAAAATTTTTTCTCGTGAAAGTAGTTGAAATATTTTAAATTGTTATAAAGAAGAGCAGATAATAAAATTATTTTGCGATTTATAAAACGTTTAAGATAAAGCTTCCTGAATAATATGTAGATGTGAACATTTCCTTGTATATATTTGCATTTTTATGCAGTCAAAAGAAATAAAAAAGCTTATAAATGCCCCCTTTTTGTCTATTTCCGGAATCGGACATAGATAATGGAAAAGCTTTTTGGTTAGGAATTAAATTAGGTGAAAATTACTTTCCTAGTAATGCGTCTGAAGTAATTGTTATTCATGCAGCCGTCCTTTTAAAAGGATGTAATTAGTCTGAATATCTTAGTGCTCTTTAAGTATCTTGGACATTTTAAATGAATTGTTTATTTAGTTTTTCATTAATTATATATATATATATATATATTAATATATATATATATATATATATATATATATATATACACTATATTTTAGAAATATCAGATTCATTTACTACCATCTACCATTTACCAGATTTTCTTTCTTCTTTCATATAGCTACTAGAATTAAATCCATATTTTTTTAGTTAGCCCCAACCTTCAAAAGATACGTGTATAAATTTGACAGCGGTAGGATCATTAATTTGTAAATTATAGCATTTTGAGTGAAGCAACTTTTCTTATTGTGAAAACATTGATAAAAAGGAATTTCGCCCGTTGATAAAATATTGCTTTGGCTTGATGCCGAGTTTCAGGACAGTGCCCCAGGAAAATCAACTATCAATGATTGATATGCTAAGTTTAGACGTGGTGAAATGAGCACAGAAGTCCTTGAACGCAGTGAACGCCTAAAAGACGCCTAAAACATTTAAAAAATGATCAACAAAATAATTTTGAATTACCGTAAATTGAAATTTAATAAAATAAGAGGACTCTAAAGATATCAACTGAAGGTGTACATCATATCATTCACGAATATTTGAGTATGAGAAAGCTTTGTTCAAAGTGGGTGCGGTGCGAGCTCACTTTTGACCAAAAACAACGACAAGTTGATGATTCGGAGCAATGTTTGAAGATGATCAAGCGTAATAAACCTCAGTTTTGGCGTCAATATGTAACAATCGATGAAACATGGCTCCATCATTTCACTCTGAAGTCCAACTGACAGCCATCCGAGTGGACTGAACACGATGAACCCGCTCCAAAACGTGGGAAATCACAACAGTCGGCTAACAAGGTTATGGCGTCTGTATTCTGGTATGCGCATGGAATGATTTTCATTGACTATCTTGAAAAAGGAAGGACCATCAACAGCGACTACTACATGGCGTTATTGGGCCGTTTGAAGAATGAAATCGCCGAAAAACATCCGCATTTGTCGAAAAGTGTAAGTGTTGCTTCACCAAGACAATGCACAGTGTCACAAGTCAGTAAAAACGATGGCAAAAATCCATGAATTGGGCTTCGAATTGCTTCCTCATCCACCGTGTTCTCCAGATCTCGCCATCAGCGACTATTTCCTGTTCTCAGTTTTCAAACAATGCTCTCTGGTAGGAAATTTTCGTCGAATGAAGAGGTGGTCGCCGAAACTGAGGCCTATTTTGAAACAAAGGACAAATCGTACTACAAAAATGGCATCGAAAAGTTGGAGGGTCGCCATAATCAGTATATCACCCTTGAAGGGAATTATGTTGAGTAAAAAAAAATATTTTGCCAAAGAAAATGTGTTTTACTATGGTAGGCCGGGGAGTTTTCAATTCACCTGTTATAAAGCTGTGATAACTAATCTACAGAACTTTTCACAACAAAATTTTGAATTAAAAAAAATTAAAATTAACGTTCAGTCCTCATTATTAAAAGAAAAAATAACTTCTTAATTAATTGTAATCAACAAATATTAGGAATATTTAAATTAGTAATAAATTATTTACAGGAGAGCCTAAATCCAAAAATTGGTAAATTGCAATGGCTTATAAACTTATATTTACGTTAAAGTTGTTTTTTGGTCATTTATAATAATCGTACATTATTTTGCATGGGACTGTAAACTAATTAAATATTCGACATGAAATTTGTTTTGCACTATCGGCATGACTTTGTCAGTATGAAATAATAACAAACATTATCATCTTTTTGTAGCATACAAAATACAGAAAATTAATTACGAACACTGAAAATAATCAGTTGGCAATTCCCATTTTATCTAGCAAATGAAATTAATTATTTATCAAATTATAATGAATTATTGTTTTTTGTTTATTCAGTAAGTGGGTTCATTAAATGAAAACCGTTTTATTATAATATACATATTTATTTATGCTTGCAATAGAAAGCAACTTTATTAAAATTATTTTATATAAATGATTTAATTGCCATAATAAATTAATTAAATGCGTAAATGTGTTTCCCATTATTGTGAGCTTTATTAGATATAAATGTGAATTTCATTAAATCCAATTGAATTAAAGAAAACGTAAATGTAATGCCTCTCGATTGGTCGGTTAATTTTTTTTCACTCTCGACATATATCCAAGGTCGTTATTTCAGTACTTTTACTATTTGCAGGCAGATTTCAAACTAATAATCTTATTTTTATTGAACTTTTACAAGGTTATATGATTAATCGTGATATTTAACTATGTGTAATTGCAAGATATTATTAAGTGATAATATAATAAATGGTTATCACACTTAAAACTGAAGTAATATAGGTAAGTCTTTTCTCTGAAATTATACATAATAATGATTGACTGAGTAGAACATATGATAAATAACTAATTTTTACTGTGAATTTCATTAAAAAATAAGAATCTTCATAGTTTTTAGGATGCGATGGTTTTTAAGTTTGCTTCTGTTTTTATTTTGGGCGGAGGTTGTCGTAACCAGTTGTAACAAATACAACGCCATGTCATAACAAAATATTGCCACTGATCGATAGCTTTATCAACAAAAATGAGTACTGATTTTTTGGAAGTCTAATATCACTTGTATGTACTTTCAGTCAATTCGTGTAGTAGCCATTTTATTCTCTTTTTGATTTTCCCAACCAATGTAAGTGCCTGGAAACGGTTTATTGATCAACTGCTGAACTGTCTGAAAGTTATTTGAGAGTCGTTTTTAATTAAAATCCTACATTAAATATGCTTAGTACAAAGCTAATTTATAAAATGAATGTATTGCTATTAATCTGTTGTATAAAAGTGTGTGATTAATACATTATATTATACTGATTAATATTGATATTGTAAGTTATTTTTATTATTAAAACTGTTTTTACAGTATTTGTATATATACCGAGATAACAAGTTGTTGATTATTTTTAATAATAAAGGAGATAATATACCTGATAATTGATATTGTATGTTTTTCCCAAATTAAAATTAGATTAGACTACTTAAGTAGGCATTCTGATCTATATATATGTAAAACTAATTTTTTGTTCATATTTCCAAAATTCGTTAAGAATATGGTCTTAAGAGAATTTTTCAAAATAATTCTAATTTCATGCGTGTTGTCCAGTAGCTCTATTACTTATATGTTGCTGTGAGTTATTAACCTTGTTTCATATTATAGGATGAAATCTTGGATATCTTCGTATATCCATTGGATTTCGAGGTCATCGTGTTGTTGTTTATCGTGATTTCGAGGTCATCGATTCGTTGATCACAAATAGATTTTAAAATTGACTGAAGTAATATTTCTAAAAGATTCTAAAAGTTTTGAGTTGGGTTTTCACCCATAAGTTTTGTAAATTATTGTCTTCGAACTTTTTGGATCGTCCAAGTTGTTCTTTGTCATTGACCATCAAAATCATCAACTAGAATATAATAGAGTAGCGTCACCATAACATTCACATGTGATTTAACCCCAGAATTCTTCATACATCACTGCATGTGAAGGACAGAAAAATCAATATCTCAGGAATACCGTGGGAAGACATAAAATTTTATAAGATTCATATATTAAACTTTGCAAGCAATGTTGCCAAAACATTTTCTTTCACACATTTTGTTAAACTGTAGCCATTTTAAATTATTCTAAGCAGATCCCAATACTAAGCTGAAATCTCTTCAGCCTCAATTTTTAAACGACTATTAACAATTAAATAAAAGGTACTCCTCCGGTATATAAAATCTAATTTCCTTTTCTTATTATCCCTAGGTATCTTGGTCGTAGTATCCACCTATAAATATATCATCATTAAAGCAGCCCTAGTAAAACTACTGAAAACAGCGAAAATTTATTCAAACACTTAATATATTAAGCATTTAAAAATGAGTTTGGTTTTCGTTAATATTTCAATATATCGCAATAGCTAAATTGGTGCTAACACAAAAATTAAGATAAATGAATTGTTCAAAAAATTTAAAAAACATTACTGCCATTGTCAATCAATTATGAAATCATATATGACGTTAGAATAATGCATAACATCAGACAGTTAATTATTATTATATCGAAATAAATTACTATTTTATTAATTTTTTAATTAGTAAAAATCACTAAAATATTGTAAAACAGCTGGAGCGAAACATATATACTAACCAAGAAGAGCAAGTAAGATTCCAATCAAATTTCATCCATTTTTTACATCAACATTTTCACTGAAAATTAGAAAAAGTTACATAAAATGCATAAAATACTTTTATATAGTTGATAGAATTGTTATTAAAATATTTGTGAATGATAAAATATATAATCAGCTTGAACTTGCTCAATATTTAAGCTATTTGAACAGATAAAATAAACTGCTTCTTCATAAAGAAATATTAAAGAATTTGTATAAATAGATAAGATCTAACATCGAACATACAACAAGATGTATCTTAAACGAGATTATAGACATTTATGGTTTTAATCAAGTTTCATCTTCATTTAAAAGCTATTTCTTTTTAAAGCAGTTAAAGTTGTGAAGTTAAAGCCAATGATTATTCTTTTATGACTGATTCTTTTTAAAGAATATTTTAAATATTTGCTATAATTATCAGAATTCTCCTACTTCATTAATATATTATATATAATAAAATGCCAATTCTATTAGAAAATAGATATTAAATTATAAAATGAACACTGATTTAATGATAAAACCATGTATTCATTATGGGAATTAAATAAATGCTGGTTAGAATTCCACATATTAATATTGAATTTAATTATTCAAATCAATAACTACGAATACTGTTTTTGTGCGCCTGCGAATTCAGTACTTGGTTCTATTAACACGAATCGCTAATATAATACATTCGGTACCGTATTATTCAACAAATTATGCCATTTTAATCATACGTGACAATGACAGATTATTGTTTTCATTAAACACAATATTCCGAATTAGCACAGATTCGTCCAATTGAATCGTCGAACATAATACGTACGTTGCGTTTTAATTGACTTTAATATGAAAGAAATATAGAATCGTTCGTGATTAATAACCATATTTTGTGGAGCTTAACGACATAATTTTTAAATTCCCGATCTTGAACGAGTCATAATCGTCGTATTTTTTACCAGGTAGAATGACTTAATCGCCAACTAAAGCCGATTAGTCATTTGTTTCTCATAAATAAGGTATAATGATTATTTTTTTACGCTGTATTAAAACGGTAACGTGGGAGCGCGTTATTATCCATGTCATCTATAAGGTATTTCAAAAAAATGTTAAATTTTTTTAGGAGTCTAAGAAAATATATTCAGCATTTTTTGGGGATTTAATAGTAATGGATACATTTCTTGAAACATGATCTTTCATTTATTGACCTCCTTATTTGAAATTGTGTTTTTATGTATCGCTCAATAAGTCTCCGATCTTCGACACTATGGTCTTATAGACTTATTGGATTTATGAATATTATTAGCTACTTGCATGTATTTTGATCAGAATATCTCTTGATGAAAATGCGAAATAACAGCTGTTAAACAACCTACTTTAACTGTTAAATTCGATGCTTTTTGACATTTCCCTATTACAGTTTTTTATTTAGTATTATATACTCAATCAAACATTTATTTTGATGCTGCTCCGTCATATTCCAGTTGTAGGTTTTAGTTTCAACGTCTCTGAAGGCGTAATTTTGATGTCAATGACAAAGAAAGGCTTGACTCAATGAGAAGAATTTTATTGGCAAGGCTCATTGAAAGAATAACGCATACAAACTCTTAAAAAGCTTTCAGACAGCATAGAAATTGATAAATCAACAGTTTCCAGATATTTATATGCGATGACTAAAATCTAAAAGGTGGAAAAACAGTCTTAGAGACAAAAGAAAGTTGTCATAATTTTTTAGAATCATCGGATCTGTCTCCCAACTACTGTTTTTTACAGACCTCAAAAAATGCTCTAGTGAAGCAAGAATAAATATATTTTGAGACCAGAGATTAATTGTTCAACAACTAAAGTATCGAACATTTAGTTGAGTTATGTTGATGAATAACTCGGATTACTAAAAAATAATTGTTTGTTTCTAGGTAGCTGAAATATCATTAATTAAAAATTATAACGAGCCAAATTCGATTATATACAATTCAATATAATTTTAAACAATACCTTATTGAGATGATAAGGCCATTTTATTTCTGGGGACCTCCCAACAAAGATGATGGTTTCCGGTCAATTCAAGTCAATTAACTACGAAATATTTTTTAAAATCTTAAGAGAAATTTTAACAGAAAAATTTACCTCACCTGCCATGTTATCAGACATCTGACAATTTGACACAGTTTGGGTAAGCAATAAAATTAACCGAAAAAGGGAAATCCTTGTAGCAAGCGATAGGCATGAGAAATAATAAAGTAGCAATTTTTTTCTTTCTGTATTATATAGGGAAATAGAATCAATAAATACTATTATAAACTATTTTTTACTGCACTAGTCTTTCATTTGATATTTTCTTCTATTACTTATACTATAAAATCTAAGAAATACATTTAAAATACTTCACAATATTGTTCTTTAGATCGAAATGATAGACGTTATTTAAATGCCTTTTTTGTGTTGGCTAAGACTTTCACTTCGAAAGGATTTAACTACGGCCCTGTGCCCTTTTGTGTTACAACAGCATCCCAGTCGTGTTTCCAGTAGAACCGGATTCTTGTACATTCAAGGTCATCGAGAGGAGAAAAAGAAGTCTGCTGGTAAATTAAAGTGTGTATGTGTGTGTATATATATGTATGTGTAAGGCTTTATTGTAAAGAAAGATGTTTTGGTTGTTTTTTTCATAAGATAATGACCCTCCGGTTAAAAGCATTTTTTTCGAATAACGAGTCGGGTTGATTTTTTTTTACTTTACCTTGTTTAGTTGTTTTTGAACGCGGTCAGAGGTCGGGTTTCTTGGTGAAAGGCTATTTTCGTTTGAGATGTTATTATTAATGACGAATGAAAAATAAAGATCGTGCAATGACACCGACATTTTTTATTGTTTTTTTTTCTTCTTTTGTTCCAACAGGTTCTATTTGAGCTGACCTGTTATTATGTAGTTAGCGTCGATTGTATAATATGGTTTAAGGAAGTTGGGACGTATTTTGAATGGAAGTGAGTCGAAATAAAGCTTGTTGTTTCGAATTGTGTATGCTTAATATAGACTAATTAACCTATTCAGGGTTATTGATTCCTTTTTTTTTATTAGATTATTTATAAAACATATGTTGTTTAACGTGTGAAATTAGTAACTATACTGTTATTAATTTTAGATTATTTATAAATTAACTAAATTGATTAATCTTCAGTTAAATTTGACAACTTATTTATTATTATATATAAATATTTAATTTATTGATATTAACATAACATATGTAATATGTGTGAAGCTAAAAATTATACCGTTATGAATTTTAGGATAGTAGCAAGATTAATTAGCTTAATTAGTGTGTGATACATAATTACATATTAATATTCACTTTTAATTTGTTGCATCAGTATCCAAAATTAGGTTAAAAAAATATTAAAATTAGGATTTAAGAAAATATTAATTTTAGTGACGTCAACCTACTGGATTTACAGTTACTGGATCTAAAGATTAACGTGGGTTCTACCATGTGACGAGTGATCAGCTTAGAGAACATTCTAGAAGGCCGGTCTTACCCGGCCTGGTTACTGACGTGATTAGAATAGTTTTTCTTGTCACATTTTGCGCTTTTTCCTGTAGTTAAACGTAATTAGAAATAATCATAAACTTAAATTTAAAACCGGGCCCGGCGGTATTCGAATCTAGGTTTATGGCTGCAGTAGGAAGATCCTCCGGTCATTGCAGCAAGTAATATCAATGTCTGGTGGGCCATAGAATTTTACAAACTTGACAATTTGTAATTTGATGTTTTTACGTTAAGAATGAAAATATCAAATTGAATATAGATATAACAAATATAGTCAGTACATAAAAGTAATAAAAACAAAATTCTAAAAACAGACCATCCAGGACAATATCTATATATATATTGACAAATTCGTCACTACCATCAAAATCGATAAAACCAAAATCGACAATTGAAATATAAGGAAGCGGCATTATCATATGTTTCTAAAATTGTCTGATCGACTTTGGAAGCAGATTTCTTCAAATGTATTTCAACAAGAAAAAATGTGTTTCATGTGTCTATGCCAAAATCACAATGTTGAGCGTTCTATGATTAACGGTTGTATAGATTATTTGTCAGTCTTGTTATTTGGGCTTTCAGTGTGGAATTTAGCGGTTTTAATAGGGTTCATGGTAGGAACAGATGGTTCAAGAGGGATTTCTCTATACAATGGCTCGTGAATGGTACCTTTCTTAATTACAAATCAGTATTTTGTTGCACAGTTGGCAACATGCCTACGATAGCGGAGTCGGAATGGGACGAATTAATGTCTTACTGATGCTGTAAGTTTCTTTTATAAACATTTCGGCGATTGAGTTTGTGAATTCAGAGACTAATGGCAACCCCGTTTCTTGATGTATTTCGTAACTTCTGACATGCTATGAGGTTTGCCAGTTTATGGCTAGGTAAATAGAGGTAAGACAAAATAAAACGTTGACAGTTACATGGTGTGACCGTTATTTAAGGCGTTATATAAAATATAGAATTTATTAATAGAAAAAAAAGGAGAGCAGCGCAGTGGTAGCTAAAGAGACGCTTGGACAGTCAATGGTGGTACGTCTGAAGTGAACGATGGTCAGTAGCTGAATGATCCACAGTTCCCTTCAATGATATTCTAGATCAAAGTCTCGGGGTTGCCAGAACTTCGTTATCGTTTAGTGAACATCGCTGCTGGCACCCGCTGGTGTTCAAGTTCTGGGATAATATATTCTCATCTAGCAAAATGGAACGTACCATAGCCTGATATATAAGGATTTTACTTGACTCTGATAGATTCCCTCCTTGATCTAGCTAGGAGAGGGGACAGAATAGTGCTCTTGATACGCCGTAACCCTTCGCAGTAGCTTGATGGATCTGATCTGATCAGCTTAGAGGGCTATCGAAATGAAGTCAGAAGTTTTTTGTGGATTGAGGCGTATGTGTTTGGATGATCGAAAGAGTAAAATAAAGGCAGCGTCATCTACATAGAACGTGGATTTTACTGTTTCAATTTTATATAGGTCAGCCATAGATATTGAATAGTAGCGGAAGGAGAACCGCGTGGGACGCCAGACTAGATGGAACTCCTAGACGGGAAAGAATGACCGACTTTGACTTGACTGATCGATTTTTTGCCATGAATATATGATATTTTGCCGAAAGATCTAGTTAAATCTAAGAACACTGTCGGTACCCTGCGTTATTTTGGAGAGTGAGCTTCTGCATTATTATCGCAATCATATTTGGAGTGGTAAGGTACCCTCTCAGAAAGGCAAGTGGTGTCGGGAATTTTATCGACTTTGTTGATTATCTGAGATTGAAAGGACTTTACCAATAGCTAAGCTTTCTCCAGATATGTGCCTGCAAGTTGCCAATTATTTTATATTCTTAGCAGAGGGATCTGTTTCTGGTCTCCCTGGTAATATTCTCGTCAGCTTTTAGGTGCTTAAACAATTGAATTTGATAGTTAAATGAGGTTGCTCGTTAGTTGTTTACATTGATACTTCGCATTTCCACCAATAGGTTTCTTAAATAATTCCATCTTACATTAAATATTCTTGGTGAAATCTTAATTTACATATTAATTTATTACATACGGCATTACATACATCAGTATGTAATGCATAAATTAAAATACAATTAAATTACTTAAACTAAACTTAAGGGTAATATTTATAAACTAAATATATATATTTTATAGTCTTTGGTCCATTTATAGATCTTGTTGACTTCAATTGTACTTTTTCTACAACCTTAGGCGGAGATCCTTGTTTTACCATAATAATTGTATCGTCTTCTGTTATCGTCGAGATATATCAGTGTAGAGCAGATACAGAAATTCCGAAATTCTGCTTATATTCTTTACTTTTTGATTCGTATGATTAGTAATTGTATTAAATATTATTTTGTCTACACCAGCTGATATCATTGATCATAATACCTGCAAACACCTGATATTTTAAAATGACAAAGTATATTAAGTAGAGTTTAGTTAAGAGATTAATCCCGTAATTATATCAGCAGAATATATTATGGTCATCCTGTCTAATGTGTATCCTTTTTTTGTCATTAAAAGATAACTTTGATGCAACCACTTACACAATGATTTATACGTATTTTACTCGTTATTGATGCATATTGAATGATTCACGAGAGCCCGATGCGATTCTTAACATACCGCGAGTGGTTATGTGCTGACTGGTACATTCCAGTTCTTGCCTTTTTCCTTTTCGCTCGATAAACGTTTAAATCGTAACATTACAATAACAATTTAAATAAATTAACGAAATATTTCACTACGTTCGTTCTCAGCAAACATTTACTACATATTAATGAGGCGTTATTATTTTCCCAGTAAAGACATAAAAGCCATTTTGAAAAAAAAAACAGGCTGAACAACAATAAAACAAGTTTAAAGATGTCGTGTATATGTACTTAGGACATTGTAGAGCTTTCCGAGAAACGTCTTAGGTATATACAACTGTGGGTCTTTAGAATTTGTTTTAACGAGAACTAGTTTCTTTTCTGTTTATTGTTGCTTTACGTGGTTGGTTTAGTGTTTGTTTTGTTAAGAAATATGTGGAAATAATGATATTACTGGTACCAGAATGAATCTGGTTTTTAAGATACGTACATATTTGCATATTACCTTGTTTGTCGTGCGGGGAAATGGATTTACTACTTTGAATAAATGAATGGCCTGTGCTAGAGGTTTTTGTAACGGGAGTAAAAATAGCATCGGTTCGAAAATTCGCATAACTCGAAGAATAATTCCAAAGCGTGCGGCGCGTTTTCTGTTGAGTAATTCCGTTTCTTCATATTTAATTTTGATCATGCTATAAAATAAAAACAAAATGCAGTAAGCCTCACGAGTATCAACTTATTTATTTTTAATAACAGTAATATTTAATGTAATATTACCGATAAATTACTTCCCTAGCATTTGGAAAGTAGTCGAAGTCATTACGATTCTCAAACCCAGAAGAATATATATAATAAATAGACTGGTACATCAAATAAATAAAGGAAAGAATGCTAAAAGATGTCGCTTAGCTCCATTTTTGGATCTAGCTTCTGTTAAAATATGGTACGCAGTGTTGCAGGTTAAAACAAAGAAGCTTCTTTCACATTCAAACTGTCAGCTACTAAAATCTTATCTTACAGATAGATAGTTTACTATCGAAAGAGGTCAAAAGATTTAATTATATTCAATATATTTAAGAGTTCCACAAAGCAGTGTATTAGGTTAAATATTAAGTCTCCTGTATATCGAAAGCGATACGACATGAATAGCTTGAAAAAATCTCGAAGTACAATTAATAAAATACAGCTGTGAATGAAAACTTGACGTATTAAAACCGGTTAAACCAAATATCCATGTACCTTATCCATAAGCCCACTAGCAGGTAGTAATAATCGATAATTCCCCAAGGCAGAAAATACCACATACCTTGGCGTGCCCATAGACTGATGCCTATACTTACTTAGACTGATGAATATACTTGATAGTTATCAGTTAAGTTAAAAGTGCGAGATGACTGTGATGTGCATAGACTAAAACGTTTTCTGCAATCACTATTAATCAATTCCCTTGAAGTATTTATGATCAGTAACACTGGAGAAGAAAGTGATCAAGTGAAACTTAAAACCATTTTTGTATATTTTATAAATTAAAATAATACGGCACGTACATTACAGCTAGTTTTTACTATCTAGTCACTTTGCACTAATACAGACTGCTCTTCTAATATAGATCTAAGGATTTAGACCTCAAAACTAGATTGAAAAAAAAGGTTTTATACATGTACTCGTACTAGTCACGGTCTTGCTTGGTGATAATGATCATAATGCAGTAGTTTTTGAATTTTATTATCATAAAAAAGAAGATCATCTATCAAAAAAATACCTAATATAAACCAAGACATTATATATTTAAAGAAATCTTACATTTAAATGATTTACAATATAATAAATTTTTAAAAATATGTAATCTAAGGATATGTTGAGAGTCCCTCGTATATACGAGAGTAAAATATGAGTTCATTCAAAATTGATCAGAAGAACATCTCCATAATTTTCTGTCTCTCTGACTTCCTTTAAATATTATATCATGTTATATGCGCTAATAATAATTTATTACGTGACAAATAAGCAGTCCTTAATAATTTCTTTTTAATATCCTTTTAAGTTTTTAATTCCATCCAAATAAGCCAACATCATCAAAGAAAAAAGCATTAAAACAATTTATATGCAGTAATTAACATAAACGGCAGTCAACCTTTTAATTGCCACCACAGATAACAATCTGGGACACAAGGAATTAATCTAACAGCAGGATTATTTATATCAATTACAAATATCAGATTTGTCTGGATCATAAAAACCAGTTTGATGTCAAGTTTATCGATTTTTAGTTACATTACAGGCGAGAAAGTTAAATGTTACTCAGCGTCGTATCTGTAAACAACCATCTATTTTTAGTTATTAATTTTAATGTTGGAATCTTTTTCAAATCGATTTTTTCTGATAGATGTTCGTGGAGATTGTGTATCTAAAATATATTTAATAATAATTTTTCTCTGTATAAAACGTGACTAATATGTTTTATCACGAATAGACTAAATATTAATTATAAACATTTATTATATATATATATATATATATATATATATATATATATATATATATAAGAAATTTGATTAATTAGAAAAACTATGCAGTACGACCTAAAATACTGTTTTTCAAAATAATTGCTATTCAAGAAAAAACGAATATATGAGACATATTTATGAGGGATGACTTTCAAGGAAATTAAATAAATTTAGAGAATAACCGTTGGTATTTTACTTAAAAAATCTTATCACTCCTTGGTTTTATTTTCTTGAATATCAGGCTTTAGTTCCACATTAATGTTAAGGTAAATTAGGCAAATTTTCACTTTTAATCCCATTAAAATAAGTTGTATAGTAAAACCAATATGTTTTGCACGTATTTTGATGATCTACGATATCTGTTGTTGATTTTCAATAGTTCTGACATTTATTTATATATATATCAATTTTTTTTTATTTACTACTTATTTGCAAGACTTATAGGGCCAACCCAGCTCAAACTCAAAAAGAACTTTCAGACAATTTAGCAGATGATAAATCAAGTTTCTAGACTTTTATATATGATGGAAAAGATTCACGGGAAGAAAAACGTTGTTCATGGGACCTATTCTGATTGGCGAGGAAAATTGAAAATAGTACGACGTTCCTAATCGACACCTAAGTAGATTATTGGTGGCCATAAGGTCTTGCTGTATAAACGGTGTATTGAACAACATATTGTTGCAAAAAACTATTGCTGATTTTTAAATAATATACGTAAAATAATCCTCTTGCATGTAAACCTCAAAAAATGTAAAAATTCACCCCGCATAGCGCCTTCTCATTACCAGCTTCTCAATAATCAGTTAACTCGGTACGTTATCTCCAAGTCTCCAGAAAGATGGAGAAAAAAATTAAATAAAAAAAATTATCACACATACAATACATGCAAGCACTCAATGGATGCAATAAAGAACAATATTTGTAATACTTTTTTATTATTTTGTAATAAGAATATTTCTGTGGGACCTCCGAACTGTATATCTCAGGAATCTCATAATATCGAAGTTTTAACATTAGCTTATACACCTTGAACTTTGGAAGTACTGTATAACACAGGCATCAGTTCAGATGTGATAATTTTTTTTTTTTGATATAGGAATACAACATACTAAGCCAGTGTTTGATCATATCAATCATGTTCATCACTGCTACACTATGTTTGACGAATCAGTTTATTGATTTTAAACTGATAATTAATTAAATGTCTAATAAGGAATAACAAAAATATTGATTTATAATAAAAATATACCCTAGAGATTTTATTAAAAATACATTTACTTTAAAATTAAATGTGGGATTACCAAGATTTAACCAGATATAATAACATAAATTTTCAAAATTCGCCATGTTAGGTCAAACACCTATCAAAGAACTACGAAACATTGACGTCACTTGCCGCTTTCTAATCACCATTTCCGCATTTCGATATTTGAATTTATAATTTATTTGGATTAATTAACATATATTTCACAGTTAAAAAATTGGTTTTGTGCAACCAACGGAAAGAAAAGATAAATGAAAAAATTTAACTTAGATATATCAAGACAAATAACCTAAATATATCCATAATCGATTTGTCGATAATAACTGTACTGTTTTATTAAACTGAAGGCCTTTTATATAATTAAAGGGAATGAGTATTCCAAACACACTAACCATGAAATGTGGTAGAGTATTGAAGAATATTATGTAAAAGTACTATCGGTATAGCACTTTGCAACAAAATGAATAAATGCAGGTAATAACTCTAAAGAGTACCCGATAATAGACGACAGTAAAATACCTCGCTATCCGTGCGTATACAAGTTTCTATTGGCTAGGACTGGACATAGCACTTGTTCTAATCTAACCCGACAGTTTTCACAACTCGCGTCCTTTTCTACCACGCATTTCTTCCCACAGTTTTAGTTGTGGTTAGATGTCATTTTTAGGTTAATTTTGTATTTACATTTTGTTCAGGTAATATAATTATTTCATAGGCAAAATTAGCAGCAGAAAATGCGAAAATAAGTGTATAGGGTATGAATTATTAATAAAATATTATCATGTTATAACACTAATTCTGCAGATTGTTATGGAACAAAGAATATCTTAAATAATATGGAAACAGAACTTATTTCAAGATTATAGTAAAGGTAATAATGAAATATGGTCATGTTTGTATACGTTTTCAGTCTATTTCTTATTATACCTGATATATTTATCTTTCTGATTTTACAGATATTTCAAAACACGACAAAAGCTATAATATAGCTAAAAGCTAACGAAGTATCTTGAATTTTCATCATAGCGTAAATATAAGGTGTATTTAATAGAAAGTGGTTGGAATAAATTGATAATATAGTATTTGAAGCTTTGTGATTTATTATTTCTGTTGGTTTATATAACTCCTCGGAGCAGATAAATAATGACAAAATATTACAAAAGTAAGAATATATATTAAAGGAACCACAAAAAATGAGAGGTAGAATTCCAGGCGCGTCTTTTTTATTTTATAGTAGTGTTCCCTGTAGGGCTAATGCACATTTCCAAGTATTCATTAATATTCCTGATTGATATTTACTGTTAAAAGTAAGAAAAACAAATGAAATAATACATTGCACTTTTAGTAACACATATTTACTTTTTTACGTTTAGGTATTGGAAACTATTGCTGTGTTTCCTTTCTTCGTTTTCCTTTTAAATAACTTTTTTGTTGAAATCTCTGAATCTCTATGTTCTTAAGTATTGAGCGTTGTGATTGTTGATCGATTGATTTCAAAGTGTTAATTATACGGAAAACTCTGTCGTCAAAGCCATTTTATGTCATTGGTTCTTCCGCTTCTCCCTGTATATATTTTTCTTGCAAGATTCTTCTAGTTTCTTCTTTGTCCTGCGATTTAATCACCGACCGCTTTCCTAGAGCACTTGAAACATTATCTGCAAAAGAGTTAGTGCCCATTTTCTCCTCATACATACATACAAAATGCACATGATTGCAGAGTGTTTTTATCGTACACTCTGGACAGCTACACACATACCTATGCATTTAAATTTTTCTTCCATTATTCTATTCATAAAACATACAGTAAAATATTTTTTTAGAATACTATGCATTTCACCTATAACAAAAACCATACTCACATAAAGCACAATTATAAGACAAAAGTATATTAATATTACTTTCTCGTTTATAAAATAATGCAAAATTTTTTCCACTTGCACTCCATTCCCTTATTTTTAAATCGACACCGATCCTTTCATTAGGACTTTTAACTGAATTGATGTTCTGTTTTTTTATTAAATAGGATAGATGACCTTTAGCCTCTGCATTTGTGGGGTATCTATTTGTCTTACGTCTGACAAAATTCTGTTATTACACCAGATTTGAATTTTTCAATAATAATATTTTTCTCAGATTTCAGAAGATACGTTTACAATAATCTACAAATAAGTTTTGTTTTCATATTACTTAACATATCCGTTGTTCCATAACAATCTACAAAATTAGTGTTATAAAATGATAATATTTTACTAATAATTCATTCTACCAATACCTTCCCATTATCTGCCGCTAGTTTTGTTTACGAAATAATTATTTGACCTCAACAAAAAATATAAATAGAAAATTAACCTAAAAATGACCATAAATATCCTCTGTTCCATAACAATCTACAAAATTCATACCTTATACACTTATTTTCGCATTATCTGCTGCTAATTTTGCCTATGACAAAATTAATCTAAAAATGACATAGAAAAGGATGCTAGTTGTGAAAACTGTCAGCTTAGATTAAAACAAGTGCGCATGTACAGTCCTAGCCAATAGAAACTTGTATACGCATGGATGGCGAGGTCTTTTAATGTCGTCTCCCGATAATAGCGCAACTCGGAGAATACTATTATTGAAATCAAGTGCCCTATATTTGCTAAGACAAATCAAAATTGAATCGATTCGAAACCTACTGAAATATTTTATGCAAATGTATTTGACAGGGCTACCAAAACATACATGTTTATAATTGATAGTAACTACAACAGAAAAAAAGGTTTAAATTTTATATATTTGTTGATGATATTGATGTTTGATTTTCTTAAACTCTTAGCAGCTCTGAATTGTATCAAATTACCTGTAATATTTGGGTAATACTCAAACATAATATAATATAATACACAAAGTGTAATTTTGAACATGTATACTTATAAATTAATCAACGCCAATATTTCAAGTACTTTAAAAAAATTGTGTTTAGACATGCTTTATGGTATTAAATTCTCATTATTTTTAAACCAGATCTCTGCTTAGTTACATATACTTGACTTATTTCACTTATTATGACTTCATTTCAAACTTCTGTTTGCCATAATACACACAACGTGCTTTAAAAACTTGATAAAATCATATTTTTCAAATATATATATATATATATATATATATATATATATATATATATATATATATATATATATATATATATATATATATATGTATATATTCACCCTTAACCTGGTGAAAACCAGATATTTAATAGTGGCTCTTCTAACCATGATGGAATTTGATGGACATTTGTCGAAGGCCTGAATTTAGTAAATATATTTCTTTGTACTTTAAGAATATATGGTCATTCAGTAGTGAACAAGTAGTGTATGTTCAGTTAGAAACTCACTTCCTTCTGTCCAATTGGCACTTGAATTTTGTAGAAACATATATTGACTTCATGTACACGTACGACTAAACCAGTTATATTATATTAAATATAATTTTCTATATTATTTGGCAACTGAACAAAATTAATAGGGATTAATATATATAATAAATAAAATAAATGAGGCCTAACCTCATATATTATCAACAGTGTTATTTGCCACGATATTATGGTAATTACACTTTAGACATAATTAAAGGTACTTAAAATACTTAATTAAAATAATCTGATAAATTACCTATTTTCAAACTATACTGGAAGTTTCCCACCTTGCAAGATTTAATCAAATTTTTTTTCTTTGGTACGAAAATATACAATTTGTTTGGAGTTTTTAATAACGTATAATTACATAAAGGACCCTAAAACCATCGATACACGATATATAGCTAATTATAACACAAAATTATTAAAACAATGTAATAAATAAGACCTGTGCCCATACAAAATCGTCCAGTAATATAAATAACCAGGATGAATATTGAAAATTCTTTCATGGTGTCATATTTTAACTAAGAATCTGGTAGCGATTTCGTCAAAGATACAATATATATTGTTGCAGCATTGGTAATTTAATAAGATATTTAATAATTTAATGAATAGTTTATTTAAAAAGAAACTATTTGGAATCATCGAACATAAAAAAACTTGTGTACATTACTTGTTAACAATTTTATCAACAAGTTTTAATTATCTCTTACGTTTATAATGCCCTTTTCTCAACTGAAGCCAGCATTTTATTGCCCTTTAAATTGTTCTTCGGCGAACGATTTTCGACCTCATCGAATTCGCAGGGGGAATTTAAAGTGGCCGGTTTTTTATCTTTTGTTTGGTTTCCTTTTTCAATTTAAATGTTAATTTAAATTAGGTAATAATCTGTTTTCGCGAACAGGTCATTTTTGGCACGTAATAAACCAGGAGATCAGCGCGATAATATAACCTTTAGGAGTTTATAAATTGAATATTCTCATCATTAATAATGTATAGGTTGTATGCAAGTTATAATGTTCTTTTAATGCTGTAAACGGATTAAAGTACTTATCCAGTATTTTCTCATTCAGACAATTTCGCTTATAATATTAAATATTAACTCACTGTGAAAAATAACGAGAAAGTAATTAGTGATTAATGCTTTAAGTCCCTATTTATAAATCCATTAGCCTCAAAGGCAGAATAAATCCTGTAAGTGTTCAGTGTAGCAATTTCCTTTAATATCAGCGCTTCCTTATAAATGAAATATTCATAATGCGAGTAAGATTTTATTACAAACTGACGGAATTAGCATATATCAGATGATTTCTTGAAATTATCTGACCGGAAATAGTCGTTGTACATTTAAATACACAATACGAACGCGTTGGTGTACCTTAGAACGAAATATTTAACTTCGGAGTATAATGCCTGGCAAAACTCACATTGAAAACGGACAAATAACAATTTACGGGGTCAAGTTAACTCCCTAAACAAACAAAACAAAGGGTCTAAAATTTAATTAGGACCCTTTTAAGTCGGTCGAAGCCAAGGCAGTTTGTTAAGTACGTAAAGAGTTTGTATCGGTGTTTCGTATAAGTTGGAAGCTTATACTTAATTGTCCAAATGAGATCGAAAAATAACGAACCATAACAGATGGAAACAATACGGATGGTATATGTTATTTAATTATATTTATGTTGTAGAAATTAGATTATCTTTCACACATCATCATCAAAATTAAGTTTAGTTTAGGTATAATTCGTTGAGTGTATATATTTTTTACTAATTTCGATTTAATTTGTTTAATTTTATTAAATTATTATATGCATTCAAAAAGCTATTTTAGATGAAATAATTTCTATTGATATGTATTCTGGTTGCAGAATGTTTGAAAGTGAAGTAATAATAAAGCAATCAATATATATCAGAATTAGAAACAGACGTTAAATGACCACATATATGACGATTATTTTGTAGTTTTTTTCTATATCAGTAATAAATGTTGAGAAATACTAAATAGTGATTATATCTCACTATTATGATATTGGGGAATCAATAACATTTTCAAATTGTAATTAGTTATTTAGTTGTAATATTATATTAGATGCTGTATTTAAATTTACGGAATATTTTTATATAAAATAAAGATTGTTTATAGTTATAAATTATCATATGTATAAATACTTGTTGCAAATTATTTTTTCTAGCCATATTTTTTTTGCAATGAGCTGAGCTGAGAAAGCTGACTTTTGTTTAGATTACTCCAATTTCCGACACATGTTTAGGCCTCTTCATAAGGCTGAAATAAAACGTTCTCAGCAAAAAATTCCAGTATATATTTAATTGATTTAACGTGTGGGGTGTCTAACATTTATTATTCTAAAAAATTATCTTATATCGTGTCGTGTTTTCTAGCATATTTGGGTCTTTTTATTCTATTCTCGATTTAACTAAATGTTTTAGACAATTTTGTCCATTCAGATGCCTTTGAAAGTCGTATTATACTTTAGTTTGACTTTGATATTGATCTAATAGCTTATTAAAATATTATATTACTTAACAACTTAGTATTAGGAACCTCATGTATTAGAAATAGCACTTATGATTAAATGCAACTTTTTAATCCTACATAAAAAATAATTATGTTGTTGACAGGACGGTTCTTCTATTGCAGTGATAGTTGCCGGTAAAATCTGATAATGAAAACCACTGCAGAACAAGACAAGGGCCCATTGAAGTTAATTCCTCGACGGTGGGTAGGTTTAACGCCGAGGACCGTGGTTCAAAGCTCATGTAAAGCAGAAGGTCCAGTCCATTGAAATCCTTGGTTGGTAAAAAGGAGACTTTAAAAATATTTAAATAAGGTTTTAATAGCATCTTTTATATGTAATGTTAGTTGTTTTCATTTCAAGTTATTATTTGTTGTGAAATATGCAGTATATTTGTTTGGTGTAAATTGATTTTAAATTTATTTACATGTTTTTAGTTAATATAGTAGATGTTATTTTGATAGATATACATTTCAGTTATATTACCACTTATATGAAATAATAACTACTAAAAGTGATTTAAATCCAGAGAACTCATTCATATTTCTGAAATTTAAAACATATCAAGCGTTATCATTATCGTTATCAATTTATAGCTGGCTCCCAAGGAATGTGCTTACTTCTCAACCAATAGTGTGCTGTTGTTACATTGGGACCAATATACCAAATCTTTCAACTACTGACTATCGGCCACAACCGTTCAAGCCTCAGGTTGGTATTCTATTTTTTAGATTACTCTCTATGACCACTCTATATGTGTTTTTTGAGGTCGTTAAAGATTTATTCACCCTTCATTTAACAAATATGTCAAAATCAATTAAATCTGCGTATTTGGATTTGTTCTTCAAATCAGTAGTAATGTCGTATCTTAATTTAATTATTTAATTTCCAAAACTTACACCTGGACATAGACTTTTTAAGACTTTATAGATTCCAAGCTGTTTTTAGCAAGATATGCTCTAGAAAGAGCCGGATTTTAGGCTTGATTCTAATATTCTTTGTCTTTTACAGGTAAACAAGAACTCCTGCAGCTTGACTGATTTGGCCAGATCAAAATCTTGCTATACAAGATGCTCATCCGATCTGTATACATACAGCTCAAACGCATGGTACGATTTATCAGCCCCGCCCAGCCAAGATCAATAAATTGCAGGTTCAGCAAAAGAAGCTTCTCTGCTAATCTTTCACTGTTCTTGTGTTCGGCAGAAATACCCAGCTAAAACGAGAAACAGACATGATAATAAAATTTTATCAAAACGCTGTAAAATCAGAAATGATTATGTTAAAACACTATTAAACAGTTTTAATTGCTTTAAATTAGATTGATATATTAAAAGATTCATTTCCCGGAAATCAATTTTTAACGGATTGAAAATACATAGGTAACAAGACAAAAGATGTGGCATCATGCCAAATGTATTCGATTTATTGATATATAATATAACTATAAGAGGCCTAATAATACCTAATAATCTTTCAGATCATTCTTAGGTAAGGTTATTGTCTGCTTTTAATTCATGTTTTTAATTGTCTATACGCAAGAGTGTCAAATGTAATAAGAAATAACATCGTAACAACAAACTCGGAAGGATCGAATTTTGTCTCTACTGGTCTTTATATTTCTCATGCTGTAGGAATAATTTTGAGAGCTATAATTCGGGTTATATGTTAATCAAACCTCTCAAAAACATAGTTGTTAAAAAGTAACTTTTTCAAGTAAACAAATTTTAATACAAATGAATATATAATAAGATAGCATTATCAGTATATCATATATCATTATAGTTTTTTGCGTAGTTTTCAACTCAAACGGATTAATTGTAGTCGATAGCGAAACCCATTGATGCTTTCATTAGGTTTTACGAGGTCATAGTATACCACACCAAGCTGATCCCACCAAATATAGTTCATTTGCTTGAAGCCATGAATATTCGGCTTTGTCGTTGATGTTGAGGTACTACCAGGTAGTCCTCATAAATTTTCTTGTTTTGGATTATCGTAATGAATATACTTTTCATAACCAGTAACAATACGATACAAAAAGCCTTTTCGATATTGTCAGTGGAGCAGTATTTCACACATGATTCGACACATTTCAGTGTATTTTGGCTTCAATTCATACGGCACAAAATATTCTAGCTCTTGGATCATTCCCGTTCTTCAAGTGATTAGTGATGAATGTGTCACTCCCAATAATTCTGCACTTTTAATTTTTTTTTTGGTTAAGATTAGCTTTTTCTGTAATGGTTTTTGTGTTGCTCAATCTGCACGTATAATGTGTTTTTCTATTATTTATATCTTATATTAGATATGCTTAGTACAATCTTAATTTACAAATTAATTTATTATCACCGTTCTGTTGTACTTGTACTAATATACACGCAAGGCGAGTACGGGATTAATACATCAGTATGTATTCCCTAATTAAAATAAAACTAATCTACTTAAGCTAAAGTTAAGAATACACACTAAACAAGTTCGGGTGGTTTGGTTCGATCTTCTAATTTCATGCGTCTTGTCCAGTAGCTGTATTGCTTCCACTTTGCTGTGGACTTCGTGTACCATTTGACTTCGAGGTCATCTTGCAGCTATTCGTTAGTTACGTAGCGATAAGCAGTGGTAATTAATCGTAGAATGTTGTTTTGGGTGTGTTGGATTACTAGTTGATTTGATCTCTTAGTGCAACCCTATATTTGTATCTCATAGGTGCAAATAGGCTTTATGATTGACTAATAAACCTATCTCTTTGATTATAGGTCATGTTGAGAGTATCTTCCAACTAACCAGTACAGTTGCTTGACAGTGAGTCTAAGCTCTGCTTTTTGTCTAACATAATCCAGTCTAACAGTTTCCAGTTTAACCTACGATCAAGATATATTCCGAAGTATTTGGCTGATTTTGCATGCACAATCGGGCATCCGTCAAGTGATATAATTGGGTTTTTGTCATTTTGCCGCAACCCAAAATTAACATGGACCGATTTGGAACTAGTAAGCAGTATTTTCCAGTGTCTAGACCATTTGTAGATCTTGTTGATCGCTATTTGTACTTTTTCTACAGCCTTAGACATATATACATATTCTGCCTTGATAACTGTGTCGTCGGTAACTGTTTCAAGTACTGTTTCTTCTGTTGTTGGGATATCAGCAGCATAGAGCAGATGTAGGAGTGGGCCCAAGAAACTACTTTGTGGAACTCCCGCCGAAATTGAAGTGCTGAGAATGCCCCTTCATGTGAGACTAAATTTTCTTTCGAAAAGATAAAATTCCAGCAGTAGACAGTAATTTTGCAATTTGTTCATTTTCTATATTAATCCCAACGGCCGGTCAAAAGCTTGTGAGACGTCCAGGAATATTACAGGGCACTATTTCTTTTCTTCCAGTACGTTTTCAACAACCGCTCTTATTCTCTGTACTTGGTCGATTGTCGAGTGGTGATTTCGAAATCGAATCTGGAAATCTGGCATCTCTATAGATGCTTTAATACGTTTTAAAGTCAGTTTATCGGACAATTTTGATATCGCGAGCAGCGAAATAGGCCTATAAGATCCAACTTGTTCCGTCGGTTTTGTCAGGGTTTTTAAGAATATGGTAATTATTTGAGCCACTTTAAACATTCTGGAACATACTTCAATGAAATTAATGAGCAATAATGTTGCAGACCTTAAATCAAATCACTTTTTAAGTAAAAAAGTCTGTGGATATTAATGGAAATGTAATAATCTGTCTCTGATAAACCTCCAAGCAGATCCAGTATTCATTCAAAAAGCCACAACAGTGGGAATCTTAAATAACGTGAACTAAAATTAAGGAACACCCCTATTCCCACATTTTCCGTATGTTTTCGACCAGATGTACATATTAGTGTAATTATTTTTACTGACCTATATTTCAAGTAAATGTTCTTCTTTGAATATAAACGGAGAACAAAATTTAATTACATGTGTCAACATGTAACTTAGACATTTAAACTACTAAAAATTATTTAAATCCAGAGAACTCATTGATATTTCTGAAAATGAAAACATATGAAGCGTTATCATCATCATGTATCTATAGCTGGCTGCCAAGGAGTGTGCCTACTTCTTAACCAATAGTCTGCTGTTGTTACATTGGGACCAATATACCAAATCTTGCAACTACTGACTATCAGCCACTACCGTTCAGGCCGCAGGTAATGTTGGTATTCTATTTTTTAAATTACTCTCTATGACCGCTCTATATATATTTTTTGAGGCCGTTAGAGATCATCTCTATAGATGTTTTAAACATTCTGGAACATGCTTCAATGAAATTAATGAGCAATAATGTTGGGGACCTTAAATCAAATCACTTTTTAAGTAAGAAAGTATGTGGATATTAATGAAAATGTAATAAACTGTCTCTGTTAAACCTCCATGCAGATACAGTATTCATTCAAAAAGTCACAATAGTGGGAATCTTAAATAACGCGAACTTAAATTAAGGAACGTCCCTATTCCCAACATTTTTCATATGTGTTCGACCAGATGTACGTATGAGTGTAAATATTTTTACTGACCTATATTTCAAGTAAATGTTCTTCTTTGAATATAAACGGACAACAAAATTCAATTAGTGTCAACATGTAACTTAGACATAAAAAACAAAACAATAAACATTTGAGTAATAAATTTTCGACAGCCATTCCACATAACTTACACATGACTCTTATTAAATAAAGCATGTTCATAATTACGGCTCGTTTAATAATTAACTCTAGCACTAGCACCACAAGATATCATGTGTTTGCACTTAACTCTAATTCTATTAATAACTAAAGTTATTTTAAAATTTAAATTACCATTCGAGAACGTGAACAAAGCCGAGTATTATTTCGAAACAAAATATTATTCCACCAATTATCAAAATGAAAAGTCATACTATACAATGTAGAATTAACGGTATATTAACTATTACCATATACTTATATTTCATTCTCTATCAAAAACGGCGTAATTTCTAGTTGATAAAAATGTTAAATTGTGTTTGGGTGAAAGCTACTAACATTAAGAGTTCCATATAGAAAAGTTCATTGTTCTGTTCCCAATAAAATAAATGATATAAAAAACAAGTAGTTTTTGGAATTAAACGGGTTTTAAACTGTGAAATGTAATTTGTAAATAAATAATTGGATTTCGGAGTGTTTATGATTCCTTGTATTTTTCTATAAAATTATTATTGTATGGTGCATTTTATACAAACTTTCTTTGTTGTAATTTCAATTCCAAGAATAATATAATAAAATACTCTTCAGCCAGTTATGAGCATAGCGATTCTTTTGATGGATAATTCATAAGCTGAGAGGACACCTGGACTATATCATATATATTGGATAGACCATAATTTTATTGCATATTTAATGTTTGTTTCATGATTATTAGTGACCTATGATAATAATTATGCCGTAATATTATGCAACATTGAATATGGTTGAACAGTATAGCTGAAAAGGTCAAGACTTTTGAATACTACAGATTTTTTATTTTAACTCTTCATACACGTAAATTAGCTTCTAGATTCTACGATTCATGAAAATATTACGAAGAGACAGTCATTGTTTAGTAATAGATTTTTTAAGGGTAACCTATAAGTAAGCAACAGATTTTCTGCTAGAATAACGTGACAAAGCTATAGTAGAGTTAGCTAATAAACTGATAGATAATTTTACTAGGGAGATTTTCACTACTCTGTTTTTACAATTTCAATCAGTATTTTCAGCAGCATTTCATAGAGGTTTTTAGATAAACTTGATCTAATTTTCTTGGATAGCATTTATAAGCTGTTCAACATTATTAAATTGTTTACTATTTAAGTGCTCATCATGTTCTAGCTTATCTTAATAATAAGTACCAACTAGGGTTTATCTGGATCTACTACTTAACGTAGACCTTGAACCCCGGTACTCGGCATTAATTCTACCAACTGGCGGTTAGAGATCATCGCAGAAAACATTTTTTCTTACACAGCCTGGTCACTGTCGTGACTGGAATCATTTTCCTTGTCGGTTTTTTGCACTCTTGTCTTAAGGACATACACAATTATAAAGAACCACATACATAAATTTACTAACATGCCCCAGCAGGATTCGAACCCATGACTATCGCAGCAATAGGAGGACCTCTGTCGTCTTGACCACTACGCCAACCAAGCCACTTTAAAATTTGAATATTTTGTTCTGAAAAATAGTCTCTTATTATTATTTTTACTACTTTCAGTTAATTAATTTCAAATGTCAAACAATCCATAAATTATCAATATATTGTGTTGTGGCTATCAATAAATTGAAATTCATAACACATTATAAGTTTTGTATTAAAAAATAGCACATGGAGTTGGTCGACTTATTAATTAACTCCAGGAGCTTTGCCATTGTGCTGTGGGATGCTGAGGCTGATATTTTACTCAATACCCAAAACTCGATATTGTTACCCAGTTACTTGAAATCTAAATAATTGTAATTGATTTCTTGTAATTGTTGTATAGACAGTTCGGTTTCAATTTGTAAGTTGGCACAGCCTGCATTGTTAAGATAACATTTTAAGAGAGAAGGATTGAGTATTTAGAAGTAGGATTTTTTATAACTGCAACTTATTATATTACTTGATATATATAACACGAGGGACTCGGGTGAGCCAAATTTTTAAATTTTACATTTCTGTGCCTCAGTTCGGAGTAAGATATGATGACGAGATTTGAAATCCATTTATGCGGATGCATCACAAGGTAATTATCTTGGACTAACAGCTGTCAATAATATTACTGAGGGAACCAAGAAATTGATAATAAAATTAAATTCCAGTGATAATTTGCTCCAAATTTATTGCGAGAGCAAAATCCGTGAGCATGACACTAGCTGCTAAGTTCAAATGGAAATAGCATGATAAGAAGAAAGGAATAGAACATTGCGTGATGCTTGAATGGACGACAATCCAAATTATCACTTCACAACAAATTATTATTGTGCAAATACATTTTGAAGACAGTGTGGACCTATGTAGTACAACAATAGGTTTGTACAAGAAAATCCGATATCCATATAATCCAAACTTATCAAATGAAAGATTTTCAGACACTATCAAAGTTTCAGAGTATATTAGATATTTCTAATATACTAAGACTTCTAAGACGTCCACATCACATTTTTCATTTCGTCAATGTACAATGCTCTCGGTTTATATCCGTCATCCATGACTATATCATGTATGATGTATTTCTTACTTGATAGCCACTTTTGTTATATGTAAAAAGGTATGGTGAATTAGATTATGGCATCCCAATTGTAGAATAATGATGTGGAAAAATTTCTTGATTATTTTGAGTGGGATTTTAACAATTTTGATCATTTTTCAATTTCAAAACCTCGAATTTTATTGCTCATAATTTTTTAATTCATTTCAGCTTTTAAACGATTTAGATAATCTAAGGTCATCTTTCCAGCAGTTAAAATGTCGTTAATAACAGGCTTATATATCTTCATCTTCACGTGCATTCATCATCTTCCACGTGCCACCTCATGCGTTTCTGAAGGTGATTTCATTCGTGGTCTAAAGTGCGTTTAATTTATATTTCAGAGTATCCTTGTACGTATTATATGAATTGGTTATTATAAAATCCCTCCATCAAATAATAAGGGCTACTGTGCAAAATAATCCACTTCGTTTTTTGTGACTATTACCAAGTAAAAATTGTTTATGTCCAGATATGCCAAAGTAACAAAAAAAAAGATAATGTTTTTTTTTGAAGAAACAACTAATTAAAGTTGGAGCTGGGAGAAATACGATGCATTAATTAAAAACAAATTACAAAATACTATCTCGTATGTATTTAAAATACGAAATACAAAATATTTTAAAGTCGCGTATTAGAAATACAAAGTACAAATTTAAAAAGACAGTCAGGTGTTAGGTTCTGTAAATTGAATAGAACTAATCCAGCACTGCCTGTTAATCAGCAAAATAAGATGTTCCTTTCATAAACACTGGATTCTACTAGGATACAAACAGCATCTTGTTAAGAAAATAATAAAACCTGCTAAAAAAATGTTTCTACAGGCCTGGTGAGCACAAACTTGTATTATATTATATTAACACGATTTTTATATTTGAATGGCGTGGAACAATGGCATTCCAAGTCTGTAACTGTGTGTATAACTGCATTTCTGCTCACAAAAACAATAAAATCATCATTTCCTTTACTAGTACTGCTACTCAGAGGCATTATTTCATGTTTTTTTTTTAATCTGCTTCTTAGGCATGAACTGCAATATTTCAGACAACCAATACATTTTCTAACTAAGGTGGTAGCAAGACACCAATATGGTTCAGGACAGTATTTTGTAACGTCAGCCGATTTGGGCCTTCTGCACATATCCATAATTCACTTTATCGTTGATTTTGTCCAGTATTGTAGACGTACATGAATTTGATCAGCAATCGTGATATTCGTACTAATAAACTTAATTAATACACAGAAGTATAATGAAAATAACAGTTTAAGAATTAAAGTGACAATTAACAAGAAACTTAATCATTTAACGTACAGTACAGGCACAGTGTTATTAACTTTAAAGACTAACATTTTCTGCAGAATGCCCTATTAATAATATCGATAAATGTAGTTATGTTCAAATGTATTTTGAAACCATAAGTATTTGAAATAATTACTAGAAAATACCTCAGCGTCAGGTATTTGGAATACCAATTATAATTTTAAGAAGTAATTGAGTAATTACCTATCTACTATAAGTAATTTAAATACTGTTAGAGTATTCAAAGATTATTACAGATTGTACTTTTCTTTTAATTTTAAATTAAAGTTTTTTCAACTGGAAATAACCTTGTTTTCTCACCGTAATTCTTGTACTGAAATACATCTCGTCGTTGAAAACATCTAAATAATTAATGAGCCTTTTAAATCATAAAAAACTTGTTGATAAATTAATCAAATAAAATATTTATTTATTCAGATAACATTCACATTCTTCCATCTAATAGTAATCGGAGTCTTAATACGGCCAAAGTTAATAATCGTCAACGTCGTCGTCAACTTTCTCGAACTGGTTTCAAAACAAAACGAAAAAATCTCGTCCATAGAAAATTCAGAACTGGTTCCGGAATATATTTGGTATGATGGTCTATCAGTTTTCATGAGTCGATCCATTTCGATATTTTGAAATCGATAAATGCCAAAAGAAATATAACAAGTTTCTGTTTTTGTCTAGATTTAGTGGATGTCTTTTCTTCATGCTTAACATTTTATTGTAATGGCCTTTACCTTATTTATGGCCTAGATCATTCTTCGTGAATACTGATTGATTTTCAAAGGGTATAAATGATATTTTTGTTATTGTGTCCCGGTCCGAACATATAAAAAATGATCGTGTTTACGAAAAGTGTGTCGTTAGTTATCTAATATAGAGCGCACATTTATACTATCAACTTTTTCGGTATATTTTTGTTGATATATGCACAATATTTTATATATACATAAAAAATAAGTAGTTTTATCTATACAAAACAGGAAGTAATAAATAACAAAGATAAAGTTTTTTTTTCGAAGGAAAAACACTAATTAAAGTCATATGCTAACAGTTCGATATAATTACAGTTGTTGGAATATCTAAGCACATACTTTATGAATAGTAAATTAAGCGAAATTATAGTTTGTTTTAATAACTTTAATAAATGGATTTTATACCGTATATTCTACTTTTTAAACTACAGTAAGTTTATTATTATACACAGTTTATTTTTCTTCCATTTTGCTGTTATTAAATATAATATATACCATTTACATCACATATACATTTTCACTATTTCATGTACTATTATTATTAACAGGTCAATTGAAAAGTCCCCGGCCTACCACAGTAGAACACATTTTTTGCCAAAATTAGTTTTTTTTATTCAACATTCACGCCCTTCAAGGGTGATACACTGATTATAGCGACGCTCCAACTTTTACCGATGCCATTTTTTGTAGTACGATTTGTCCTTTGCTTCAAAATAGGCCTTAGTTTCGGCGATCACCTGTGCATTCGACGAACATTTCTCCCCAGCGAGCATTCTTTTGAGATCTGAGAACACGAAATAGTCGCTGACCCAGATCTGGAGAATACGGTGGACGAGGAATCAATTCAAAGTCCAATTCATAGATGTTTGCCATCGTTTTTACTGACTTCTAATACGGTGCATTGTCTTGGTGAAGCAGCACTTCATTTTCTTTAAATGAGGCCGTTTTTCGGCGATTTCGTTCTTCAAAAGGTCCAATAATGCTATGTAATAATCGCTGCTAATAGTACTGCCTTTTTCAAGGTAGTCAATGAAAATTATTCCATGCGCATCCCGAAATAAAGACGTCATAACCTTGCCAGCGGACTGTTGCGTTTTCCCACGCTTTGGAGCGGGTTCATCGTATGCAGTCATATGGATGTATAATCGACATGGATGACTGTCGATTGGACTTCGGAGATAGAACCATGTTTCATCCATTGTTACATATTGTCGCAAAAACTCGAGTTTATTTCGCTTGATCATCTTTAAACACTTCTCCCAATCATCAACTAGTCGTTGTTTTTGGTCAAAAGGAGCTTGCGCGGCACCCACTTTGCACAGAGCTTTCTCATACCAAAATATTCGTGAATGATATGATGTGCACATTCAGTTGATATCTTTATAGTATCTGCTATTTCATTCAATTTCAATTTACGGTCATTCAAAATCATATTGTGGATTTTTTTATGTTTTCGTCGGTAACAACCTCTTTTGGGCGTTCACTGTGTTCACCATCTTCGGTACTCATTTCACCACGTTAAAACTTAGCATACCAATTCTTGATGGTTGATTTTCCTGGGGCAACAGGCCAAGTTTTTGCTATAACAGTATTTTTTCCCTTCAAAAAGCAATATGAGAGTTGTCGTTCGACCTTCGTAGAGTAAAGACGTGTTTGGAGCGACGGTCAGTGTAATAAATTTGAAAGTGTACTACCTGTGCCACAAATGCGATTTTAAAAAATAAGTAAAAACCGTGACGACAATAACAGTGTTAAAACTGCGCGTTAAATGTTTAGTGAAAATGTGTTTAAAACGATGGTCACTGCAATAAAGTAACAAAGGTAAAATTTTGGGGGCTGTTAAGGGTCGGAGGTGCATCATCTGTACCACAAATGCGGCGTTATAACGGTTCTGAAACAAATACCGGTACTGAAATTTTTGTAAAAACGTGAATTAAACTATTCATTAAATAAAAATGATTAATAGAGAGAACCAGAGACTAAATGAGATGGAAACACAATCCTCAACGTCAGGTGAAGCTTATCTGGCACAACAGAATCAAATCTTTTGTCAAGAAAACCATAAGAGAACGCAAAATGAGCAAGCTCTCTATAATGCGTATATTAACGAAAAAACAGCCCGACGGAATCTGGAAATTGCACTAACAAATATGCAAAAACAATTAGATGCACTACAACTCCTAATAAAAAACCAAAGCACATACAATCCAACTAGCATTCCCGTAGTGAACCAGTGCACTGAAAACAAATTGCCTGTAAACTATGAAACAGACGAGGAAGAATTGCAAAAAGAAGTAGGCTGGATAACAGTTAAAAGAAATAAGAAACGAAAAGCAAACTACACACCTGAAGCTTCACCACAACAACCAAAAACCATTAAAGCACAAGAATTGAATAAAGAAATAAAAGTGCCGAGACCACCTCCAATTATAGTAAGTAATGTCACAGACTTTGACTTGCTATATGAAACAATGAAAACAAATAATATACTATTTAGAGCAACAACATTAAACAATGGACAAATCAAATTAAACGCCGAATGTCGTAAAACTTTTACGAAAATTGCTGAGTGCTTGGAATTCCTAAAATTACAATGGCACTCGTATGAAGATAAGCAAACCAGAGACATTAAAGTAATGGCAAGAGGGCTTCCACCGACAGCTAAAACTACTAAAATAGTGGAAGAGTTAATAAAAAATGGACTTAAATGTACTGACGTCACAAATATCCTGAAAAAAGAACGAAATAAAAATAACAATGGAGAAATAGTTGTCCAGAAGAAGCCTTTACCACTGTTTATGTTATCATTCCAACATAACACGGACATAAAAGCAATTTATGAAATTAAACAAATTCTAGGAGTCGAAGTAAAAATAGAACCTCTTAGAAAGGCAAATCTTGTGCCACAGTGCAAGAGATGCCAATTACATGGACACACACAAAAATTCTGTAAAAGGGAACCAAGGTGTGTAAAATGCTCAGGAAAACACATCACGGGAGAATGCAAAAAACCCAAAGGAACAAAAGCGAAATGTGCGAATTGCAATGAAGCGCATCCAGCAAGCTACAGAGGATGCGTAGTTGCGAAAACATTCCAAGAGAGAAGAAATAAAATCAGTCAGGCTAAAGAGCAAAAAACAGTGACTCAAAATAAACAACCAAAAATGTACAACGAAATCAACGATGAAATGACCTATGCTCAAAGCATAAACCAAACCGCTCAAAAAGAAACAAAAAAAGAAGACGTTACAACCAACGAACTGCTATTGAAACTTATAGCAAAGCTGGACAACCAGGAAAAGATTATTGAATCGTTTTCTGAAAGATTACTTAAACTCGAAAACAATAGGGCGGTGGCCTCAAGAACTAAAAATGGCAAGTAAAGACATCCGCATCGCAATTTGGAATGCTAATGGGATTCAGAAACATCACGCTGACCTACAAGTATTCCTAGAATTGCAAAAAATAGATATTTGCTTAATATCTGAAACCCATTTGACAAAGGAATCCTTTATTAAATTTAGAGGATATTACTTTTACCACACCATTCATCCAGCTAACACAGCAAGAGGAGGAAGTGCAATAATAATAAAAAATAATATATGCCATCATCAAGAACCCGGACTCAGTTTAGCAGAAAATCAGGTAACGGCAGTAACTGTTATATCTAGCAAATACAGGGTTACATTAGCTTCCATATATAGCCCTCCAAGATACAACCAAAAAAAAGAAAATTACTTGAATGTTCTAAACAACCTAGGAGAAAAATTTATAATCGGTGGTGATTTCAATGCTAAAAATACAAGATGGGGATCTAGAATGACGACAACTAAAGGTAATGAATTACATAAAGCAGCTGCTGAGCTAGGGTGCAGTTACATGTCGACAGGAAAACCAACTTATTGGCCTACCGATCCAGAGAAAACTCCAGACCTGTTAGACTTCTTTATAGCTAGAAACATAACCACTAACTACATGGAAGTTGAAGAAAATTTTGACTTAAGTTCAGATCACACACCTGTGATTTTGACGCTGAGTGAAAACATTATAAGAAAACAACAAAATCCAACATTAACCAACAAGAGGACAGACTGGGAAGGATTTGTTGAAGAAATAAACAATCGAATTCAACTAAATGTTCCCCTTAAGACAGAAGACCAATTAAATTATGAAACCGAAAAATTCGTTGCAGACATCCAACAGGCTGCTTGGAATAACACTCCAGAAATTAAAACTTCAACCAAAGGAATAAATTACCCGAAAGAAATCAAGGAAATGGTAGCTGAAAAACGAAAACTACGGAAAAAATGGCAGCAAAATAGAACACCTGAAAATAAGAATATCTTAAACAACATAACACAAAGGTTGAAGAGGGAAATTTTGGAAATTAAAAACAATTCCATAAATAACTATCTACGAAATTTAACAGATGACAAGAACACAGACTACTCGCTCTGGAAAGCCACTAAATACCTAAAACGATCCTGTCTACATAGTCCTCCGATAAGAAACATGCATGGAAGTTGGGCACGCAGCAACCTGGAGAAAGCAGAAGCATTCGCTGACCATTTAGAGAAAACTTTCAAACCAAACGAAAGTGAAATTGAACATACTTTACCGGACATAGACGGCGAAAATTCGACAATTCAATTAACAACTCCGAAAGAAGTCACCAACGTTATTAAAACTAACATCAAGCCAAATAAATCACCAGGCTATGATTTAATAACAGGGCAATTGCTGCACAATCTGCCAAGAAAGGGTATTATAAAGCTCACTAACTTAATCAATGCAGCATTTCGACTGAAATATGTCCCAGACGTTTGGAAAATGGCTGAAATAATAATGGTTCCAAAACCTGGAAAATCACCAAATGATATAAAAGCTTATCGACCTATCTCACTGTTACCGATGATAGCTAAGGTATTTGAAAAGCTCCTCTTGAAAAGATTAAAACCAATTATAGAGAGAAAAAACCTAATACCAACACACCAGTTTGGGTTTATTACCAAACATTCAACGATTGATCAAGTGCATAGAATAACAGATGTTATTGAAAAAGCCTATGAAGATAATAAAGTATGCTCAGCTGTATTCTTAGATGTAGCACAAGCTTTCGACAAGGTATGGCACAAAGGCCTCGTCCATAAGCTACAGAAAATATTACCGAAGCAACACACCGAACTATTAAAATCTTACATCACAGCCAGAATGTTTAGAGTGAAACAAGAGGAAGCTTACTCTACAATAAAAGAAGCTAAAGCAGGTGTACCACAAGGAAGTGTACTGGGGCCAATTCTGTACCTACTTTATACATGTGATATACCACAAATCGAAAACATTACAATGGCTACATTTGCTGATGATACTGCTATTCTTGCTGTCGGAAACAATAGCGAAGAAGCAACCCGAAAACTACAACAGGCTACTGACGCTATAAATAAATGGACCCAAATCTGGAAAATACAAATTAACCAAAACAAATCTGTGCATGTTCAATTCACCTATAAACAGGCCGCGCTTACACCATTGACCATAAACCACACTGTCATACCATACAGCAATAATGCTAAGTATCTCGGAATGACACTTGATGCAAAACTACGGTGGAAGGAACATGTCAAAAAGAAAAGAAAAGAACTTGAGTTAAAATATAGAAAAATGTATTGGCTAATTGGAAGAAAATCTCAATTAACTATACATAATAAATTACTTCTATATAAACAAATATTAAAACCTATATGGACATACGGAATACAATTATGGGGATGTTCCGCAAAAAGCAACATAAATCTAATACAAGTTTTCCAGAACAAAGTCCTAAGAAGCATCGTAGGTGCACCCAGATATTACCGGACCATTTATTTACATCGAGATCTTCAGATACCGACTGTCAATCAAGAAATTAAAAGAATTGCAAAGAGACATGAGGAGAGACTTCACTCTCATGTTAATTTCGAAGTATTACAACTCTTGGACAACACCAAAACCGGACGCAGACTCAAAAGGACCAAACCATTTGAACTTGTGTAGTGTGTTGTAGTGTAGTGCAGTGAGGTGCATTAGAAAAAACTCAAAGTGTTAAAACAATTATTATTATGTTAGAGACTATGTAGGACTGATGAGTCCTATTAGATATATACCTAGATTTAAGCTATTATAAGGACAAATTGTAGGTTAGTCGGCAACGACTAGTAACAATGTATATAATTATAAAAAAAAAAAAAAAAAAAAAAAAGCAATATTTTATCAACACGCGAATTTTTTTTTATCCATTTTTTTACAATAACAAAAGTTGCTTCACTCAAAATACTGTAATTCACAAACTAATGGTCCGACAGCTGTCAACTTTATAGACACATCTTTTGAGTGTTAGGGCTAAATAAAAAACATATAGTTATAATTGTAGTAACGCCATCTATGTGTCAGACCGGGGACTTTTAAATTGACCTTATATATAGTCTCAGTTGTTTTTTTAATTAACGATAATTTAAGTGGCCCGGTCCAGGGGCAGAGCCTACATTAATAAAGTTTGTGATTAATTATTAACTTAACAATCAACAATTGATCAGGTGCATAGAATGATACATGTCATTTAAAAAACCTATGAAGTTAAGAAGTATGCTCAGTTATATTTTCGTATGTAAAACAAGCCTTCGATAAAATTTGGCAGGGCTGTCTCGTAGCACATTTAATTATTAAAATCTTACATCATATCCATTTAATATAAATGAAAAAGAGTTTCCACATTACCCAGATATTATTCGTTAGTTTATTGTTTTTATGAAATTAGGCCAGAAGCAACTGGTTATTCTAGAAAAAAAAACTAATAGCTAAATTTAAAATATACGCCACAAGAACAAACAAAAATAGTGACAATATTTTTAAAAAATAATCGTTCACAATTTATCGTATACATGCGAAGAATTTTCGTCAGTACGGTACGTCAGCAGGCAGGCCTCGTTCTGAAAGACAACAAACATCTCGTAACGCTGAAAATGTAGCTCTGGTGCGCAATAATGTTCCAGAGTTTCCAGAAACATTAATTCGGAGACGTGGTTTGCAGTTACATATTTCTGCACGCAGTTTAAGGCGAATTTTTATTTGAAAATGTTCCCGTACAAAATTCAATTAGTCCAAAAATTGCTACTATTTTCTTCTCAGTGGCCACGTCAATAAACAGCACAGTGGGTTCTGGGAAACACAGAATCCTCAATTAATTCATGAAACAACATTGTATCTACTAAAAACAACTGTATGGTGTGGTATTCATTCTGGAAATTATCGGTTCGTATTTCTCTAAAAATGACCAAGATGTTGCAGTTATTGTTACTGTTGAATGGTACCAAGACATGATTTGAAATTTTTTTGTTCATGAAATGGAAGTAGAGGACATGTGGTTTCCACAAGATGGGGCCACAGCGCTCACACCTCGTTCAACAATTCAATTATTGAATGACGTTTTTCCACGAAGACTAATTTGGCGAAGTGACAATTTAGCATGGCCAGCCAGATCTCTGGATCTAACAGCACGAGACATTTTCTTACGGTTTTGTTTTTAATTAAAATTTTATGTGAATAAACCCGAAACGATTCAACATCTTAAAGACAATATTCGTCACGAAATTGAAGAAATTCAGCCTCAGATGTTGCAGGATGTCATGGAAAATGCCTTAAAAATAGTCGAAAGTTGCATAGCGTATCACGGTCACCATTTAGCCGATATAATTTTTCAATCATAACGAAAAAAGAAATATAGAAACGACCAAATAAACTTTTTATGAAAATCATACTTACTTATCTATTTTAAAGCAAAGTTATAGGCAATTGTAGCGGGACTTTTGCCCCACATTGTATAAGAAATCAATTTTCAACTTGAACTGATTTTGAACATCGCAATTTGAATTATTTATTTTGATAAATTTTTATAAAGCAATTGTCGATTTTTATTTCGTAAATAAAAAATTACTATTAGAGTGGAAATTGAAATTACGCAATGGAATCAAAATAAAATTTTTATGAGATTCTATATCGGAATGCAGTTGAATATTACTCACTTAATATCTTGAATAACACAGAGACTACGGATTCCCTTTCTCTAACATTAGTCACCGATCCATAAATCGTTATTATCTATACCAACATTTTGATGTAATATACAGACTGTATTCATCAGATAAGTTATTTATTTATAGCCTTCAAATATAGCTGCAAAGAAGAATGTATGATGAAACTAAAAAGTCGAAGAAATATATTTCTTGAGAAAAATATTCAAATCAATTTGATTTTCTTAGAAAATTAGAATAAATTCCATGTTCTTAATAATATACTTTAGATGTTAATCTGGAGAAATAGGTTTTTTATAGATTGAGAGTGATCTTCCTAGTCGATACATATTTCTAGAATTTTAAAAAAATATATTGATATTGATATTTATCGTAGAAATCATTTCCAGCTGAATATTCATAGTTTAATCTCAGTCATGAGATTATAAATATTATTCATGTCTCAGTCACGTCCTGAAACATATGTACGTATGCCTGCCTTAATATTTTATACATAATTTCCTCCATTAATTCAGATGGGTTACATATTCTTATTTAACTCTCTAGTAAAGATGACATATGAAATACGAGTCTAATTTATATTCAGGGAAGTATATCAACGGAGGAAACATTAAAACTTACTTTATATATTGAGTTTCCTAGAACTAAAATCCTTTTTTAATAAAAATTATATATGTACAGTTGTAATGTATATACATTTTCATGCTATTTTTACTCAGCACTAATTGTCTGACCTTATTTATCGAGTTCTAGATATAAACTGTTTTGTTTCTTTTTGTCCCAGATTATATATATATTAACATTAGCTAAATTATTTACTGTCAATTAAAAATATATTGTTAATGCAATATTATTTATTAATGCAAACACATTAAGAGAAAGTTCTTACCGCATTATATTATTTAGTTAATTAAAATTATATTTTGCTTTCTTATATTATGTATGTTTTTGTATGCATTTTATAATTAGTTAAGGATGAAATGTAATTTAGAAACCAATGAAACATATTTGGACAATCGGTTTTCTCGGGATTTTTTATGGACAACATTTTATCGGTTAGGAGTTTTTTTATAAAGCCCTTCATAAAAGTCGATTATACGATGGATTAGATAAGAATATTTTATTTTTTGTAGAGTTTTCAAAGAAAAAAATGATGCAGCTTTGTAATAATGAAAAATAACTTATTCACTGATCAATTTTGCTATTTTTTGCTTTCCTTGTTATGATGTAAATCAGTAACTTCGAATTATCCAAAATAATTAATTTTCATTCTAATATCAAAAAATTGTTATTGCTTTTAGATCTACAAAAATGCAGTGCTTGAGTTTATTTTTGTATGCAACTTATTGGAAATTCATTAAAGCTCTTATCTGAAAATGCCTATTCATAATAATAAGGTTTTATAAATATATCAAGGTATTTCGATAAGCAGTTCATAATCTGGAATAAATTAGCTTCCGTGTGTAGTGTATAAAAATTACATGTGTAAATTGGTCAGAATGATATGTACCCTCACAAAGATCTTAGAGTACATATGGCTTGAGAAGAAATTAAATGGTTTACGAAAAAACTCGAAGTTGAAAAACACCAACATAAAACCAATTTGACCCAGGGGTTGATAAGATAAGGACCCTTTGAACTAATATAGTTATGCGTGAAAAAAGTATGTTTTAAACTTATGTTCAGTGGACAAGTGAGTATGAGTTAAACTTTGGATCCTCGATATGGAGTTGAAGAACAATATTAAAGGGGTAGTAATACCATAAAAGAATGTATGGGATATTATACGACTACTACTACCTGGCTATGATCTGCATTACGTCTGAGGGGCCATCTGCTAAGAATGGTGTTACGAGGAGATATATAAAAGTAGATATCGTGTTGATTTTTACCCGTTTTTACTGTTAGTGTTGCTTTGTATCGCCGAGTGGCCTCCTCTTTCTTTTAAATCTTTTTAAAAAATTAAATACACTTTTAAGTAAAATTGTTCGTACTGATATTAATTATCAAGAAAAGAAGATAGGTTGACGTTGGATTGCCAATCGTTCCGCAGTTACTTTAATCATTCCTTGGTGTAGTTAAGTGGAATTTGAGCTAGGCTCTCGGCATCACACTTCAGGATGTGTATATGTGTGTGGATGTATGTGTTCAAGATGTGTCCCCCAAAATCAAATTGTAGTAGCTCACTTTCTTAGCCGTAGACTTGGAAAACCTATTAAAAGTACCGTTACTTTTTAATATGTTTAGCAATATTGTTTTGGTCCAATATATCAATATTTTTTTATTTATCTTAAAAATATGATGGATCTTTTATAAAATATAGATATTTGGTTGTTGCCAAAATAAATCCGATATATTTTTTTTCGTTGTATTGATATTTTTCAAAATGGATATATTCTTCGATGAATTAGATACGTTTTTGGCTGCCCACTTCCTAATTGCTAGTACTAAAGTGTGCACTTAATTAATATATGTACGAGCTCGCAAAATTAAACTCTAATACAAAGAGCAGTAAATCTTTTTAACTTTAACATATTTAGTCTCTTAAAGTTCGTTTTATGGTATCACGAACAAATGGACGTTCTCGTTAAGTTTAAATCTATCTACTTACGTTTAAAATACCCACACGTTTAACGGTAATTACCACGGGCTGTCATAAAATAATTACTGAAAACTTATAGAAATAACATTAATGTTGAGAATGCCGTTTTTACTGCTAGTGTAAAATAATTTTAATTACAGACGGGGATAAATTAAATGGCCATAAAGTTTTTATCATACTCGTAAATAACAATAAAAATATTTACTGAGTTAGAGTCGACCGTATGGGTGTGTGTTTACTTGCTGCTAAAATATGACTTGTTTACTATATAGTGACAGGGTTGTACTTCAAACAGGGGTTGCTTAAAACATAAAATATTTTATGGTTTCGTTACAAGAAAATAAACATTCGTTTTAACAATAGTCGTTATTGAGCACTATTTTTATGGTGGATTTTATATCTCAATTTTTAAATCCACTGCCCAACGTTAAAGCAAAAAATGGGAACAAGGCTTTTGTGCAGGAAATGTTTTCTACTTAATAAAGGCTATAATATATATATATATATATATATATATATATATATTCATATATTATTTTATATATATATATATATATATATTATTTTATATATATATATATATATATATATATATTTATTCATATATTTATTCAATATTTATTAATATATATATTTTATTATATATATCATATTTTTAAACCTTCTTTAAAACAGCTTGTTGATAATTAACGCAGTAACTATTCTTAAATGAGACAACTTTTTCTTCGTGTTTAAAATAATTATATAATTTATACTCCACAGTTAACTTAATGTTAACTTGATTAAATTAAATAAAATTGATGTTTTTCTTACAAAAACATTATGTATATAAGCTATTACAATAACAGGTTAAATAATACTATTCTGTGTTTCTCAGCATATATTCATTTTTTCTTTAATTATCTTTTTTTACCAAATAAGGTTTATCTGGAGCAGACCTACTGCATGTTTGGCGCTGGCGCTTACTTAGTCTCTAAAAAATAATATGGTTCATGTACTAATTAAGATTTTACTCTGGTTTATACTGCATTAGCTTAAATGGTTTTATTCTCTTGAGTATGTGTTTTACCTTAATCTTGGTAGAAATTCTCATGTCTTATTGCGAATTCGGACGTCTGGGATAAGTAATTGTTTCTGCACCATATGGGTATATTTGTTATACTTCTTAGGTCATTATTATGTATATAGAGCATGTGCCAAACTTTTTATTAGTTAGTTAAAAATTGTGTTCTCGACCAACCACCCTATCAATGAACTGGCAAGGGTATCTTTCCACGAAAGGTCGGTATTTATCAGAGTGTAGAGAAGTACAATACATTCCGAGAGTGCCAGAAAATCGCAGAAGCCAGTGTTGGGCGTTTATGGACCTCAAGGGAAAACCAGATTTTGATCATTGGCTGAGTATTAGGGTTATATAGGGTAGGTTCAACTTGGCAAAAACAGTGTTCAATATATTTTACGCAGAATATTTGTCGTCAGGGAGTTTCTCAGGAATATCGGCGAACATGTCACGACACATGGCGTGACAACATTATCTTATCCGGATTACAGTACCGACTTGGCATCGATGTACATCCTATTCATCTGCATTAATCAAAATTTGGACCAAGGGAAGCGGCCATTTATTTATTGACGTTTTATTAATGGCCTTAAGTGCTGTTTGTACCTTTATCCACAAGAGTTCTTTCAAAATATTTTTCAGTAAACTTTTGGGATAGATAACTACATAATCCTTTGTGTATTTACTAAGGTGTTGTAGTTACTGTTACTGCTGAACAGTACCAAGACATGATTCGAAATATTATTGTGCCTGAAATGGAGCAAAGACTAGAGAACATGTGATTTCAGCTAGATGGGGCCACAGAACAAACAGCTCGTTCAAAAATTCAATAATTGAATTGAATATTGAATGAGATTTTTGAGACTTTTTCTTATGGGGTTTTTAAAAATCAAAAGTTTATGTGAAGAAGCCCCAAATGATTCAACATATTAAAGACAATAGGCGTCACGAATTTCGTTTCGAAGATATTCAGCCTCAGATGTTACACGATGTCATAAAAAATGCATCAAAAAGAACCGAAAGATTCATAGCGAATCGCGGTCACCATTTAGCCGACATAATTTTTCAATCATAACGAAAAAAATATGTAAAGACCAAATAAACATTTTATGGAAACCAAACTTACTTACATTTTTTTTGAGCAAAGTCAAGCAAAGTTTGAGCAATCAAAATGGTAGCGAGGCTTTTGCGCCACCCTATATACTGATTATTCAGACATGATTTTGAGTTACAATCAACCAATCAACAGAAGAATATCCATGTAATATTCAATTGTTTATTTAGTTTAAAAGTGTATTATAGTTATTTATCACTTGAAAAACTATAGTTTGATAAAATAGGGTACAAAATGGTATAAAATATGTCAATTATTGTTAATGTATTTGCCAAATTGTTAGTCAATAATTTTACCAATTTTTATCAGCATTTGAATATGATAAACAGGCAGGCCTTTTGGGTTTATCAAATAGTCAGCCATTTTTGGAGCAATTACATTAAAGTTCATATGCTGTTCAATTATACCAGTGACATTATTTCGAACAAGTGTTAGATGAAATGAACCATTTGATTATATCAATTAAATTCGAGAGCAATTTTTCTTTATTTCTTCAGTGTTAAAACGTCGAAACTAACTCAAATACTCCTGTTTCATAAGTTGTCTGTTGTATATACCCTAGAAGTTAATTGATAGTTCACGTAAATGAGAATATAGCCCTGGTATAGTTTTACAAGAAAAATAATATTGAGGTAGCGATACCAAATATAACAAGTTACTCGTGTGTTTATTTTGTAATTTTAAGAGATTTAATAGATCTAAGATTTACAGAATAGGAGTACAATAGAATTAAACAGAGAATTAAAATTTTGATTGAAACAGCAGAGAAAGAGCATATCAAGTGAACTAATCGAACGAAGAATCTAATCGAATTCTTGTTACATCTCAATAGAAATTATTAAATATTAATATATGTGTATTCATATAATTAAGAATTTAAAGTACAAAAAATTCTGAGAATATATTTTTAAGGAAACAACAATCGGATATTCAATCGTAATACATATATCTAGTCTACCTGCTTTCCTCTACCATTTAAATGAATAAAAATAACGTTGCGCTACAAGAAGGTATTCGAAAACGGTCTGTTACCATGGTAGAGTGGGTAAAGGTATAAAAGAACAAAACCACCATATGGTGTTGAAGATGAAGGGCCTTTCAAGTTAAACTCGATATTTTCTGAAGATTTATGTCGGATTTTTATAGCAGTTAAATTATTTCCTTTTGTATTGAAGGAAAGATTTTCTGATAATGCAACCACTTACCGAAGGAAATGTATTTTTCGATTGCACAGTTGACGGCTATTTATATTACCTGAAACAAAAAAGAGGATACATATAAATATTTATATACTTTCAAATTTATTTTTAAAATTTACATATATTTAAGTTTTATTAATATAATATTCGGTAGAACAGTTACAATTGAATATTCAAATCAGTTTAATTCAAGTATAAGGTGAATTCTGAATATAAATTTAATTAATAAGATCGGGTTTGATAAGATCGGTAGAAGTGAAAGTTCTAAGCGGTAATATATTTTGTAATGATGAAAATTAAATGAAAGTTTCAGTTACTGGTGCAGTGTCTGAACAATTTGTTGGGTGTGGGCGTGGCACACGTCTCAATAATTTAACTGACTGATGAGGATGTCGTGCGAAATTAATGAATTGCCAAATTTATTTCTATAATATAGTTTCGGGCTATCTATATATTTGTTACAGTTTATATAACAATAATTAATTAATAGTTTAAAGTAACAAGGAGGTATTTTATTTATAATAAATTAAAATGATTGATACTACTTTTTCCATCTTTCTAGTTGTACATTTCTTCTTCATAGGTTTTTAAATAGCAGTTGAATTATATGAGGAACAACATATCCCCCATTTTATTTTAGTAAAAATGGAAGTGCTGCTCGTTTCGTCTATGCTGTATCTATAGGAATAAGTGAGAATCATCTGGTCTATCTGTAGTAAATCTGGTCAATACAAGAAGTGAAATATAATTTCACATTTCAGCGTTTTTCTACAAAGTTAAAGTTTGTTACGTTGTGGATTTGCGTTGTCTCCTTTTTGCTGGTATATGTAGTTTTTTTTTAATACTCGTCTCAAATAGATTAATTAACAATCTTCAATGATATGTTTATTCTAGTGTTCGGAATTAACGACTGCATTCGACTATTGACTGTTTAGTAATTGACTACTTTTTACTATCGACTGTTTCGGTCGCTATTTTTAGTTCGACTGATTTTGTTATTCTTTATTATCGACTGTTTCAGTCCTGTACTTTTAGTTACCATTTTGTGGTGCTACTAGTTTCATTCGACTGATTTATAACGTTCTGGCTCTGTCGTCTTAGCCGCGATCTTGACAAAAATGTACCCAATTTATGATTATATAGATTTATATGTAATATATATAGTTTTATAATTTTTTTGGTAGTTTGCTTGCAAATAACAATATATTGTATATTAATTTGCATTTGGAACGATATTTTTCAAGATTGTTAATGTACTAAGGTAAAAAGATTAAAATTGTGAATGATAAGTAGTAAAATACTTTTGACTGTTTTTATGGCAATAATAGGTAATATTTCAATTACTCTCTCGATTTTTGTTAAAAAATATTTCCCTTTAATAATAAATGTAGCACTTATTTTATTTAGAAAAGCTTTAGTAGTTATTATGAGATCAATTTTAATTATGTCATGAATTAGTTTTTCTCTATGATTAGGTGTATGTTTAATTTTTATTTAGTATTCATGGTTATTATACATCTTTAGTTTTAAAATTTTTAAGTTCTATTCTATTGTCTATATTTATTATAGTATGTTATTTAAAAATAGCAATTAACATATTAAAATACGATAAAACGAAAATGAAATTATTAACTGCATGTTAATAGCATTCAGTAATTATTTTTCCCCTTTTTTTAAGTTAGTACGTGAAGGAATAAGTACATCGCCATCTTGCCTATACCACCGTTGCTCCAAGTAATTATCTCTCTCCTTTCCTCTATCACAATTTATACAGGAAAGGGTTCATACATCTTAGTCTGACATCACGAATTGAGCAAAAGTCGAACCGTATATTTGACTGAGAATTGTAATTACTATTTTCAGTCGCTAGTATTCTGACTATCGACTGTTTCGACTGTTTCAGTCGATAGTTTCCAACGCTAGTTTATTCTATTTTAAATTTTTAACCTTTACATACTCTCCGGTGAATAGGACATCACTATTAATTACTAAAGATATAAAACGCAGAAATAAATATTCGTTCATTCGAACCGATGTTTATTACGTTAAAATTTCCAACACTCGGTGACTTTAAACAGTGCAGTTCTTTGAATTAAAAAAATCTTGGTGCAGAAGGAGTTCTGTAGTATCATAAATGACTAGATCTTCTAATTATATAATATGATAAAATGTTTGATGTCATTACCATAAGCTGTGTTATGAAATACAATGAGAATCCGGGTATTCTTTCATTCTCATAGATTATGATTAAAAAATTAGGGGCTTCATTGTATTTATACTTGAATCATATTCTCCTTTTAAAAAGCCAATATATATTTATCAACAAATTCTTTATAATTTTTTTCAGCCATCGTGTCGTAAAAATCGATGATCGATCGATTTTCGCAATTCATCAGTATTTCGAAACTGTGTGCGAGCTAAGTTATGGTGCATCGATCTGAACAAGTGATAATCATAAGGCGCTATGTCTGGTGAGTATGCTGCCTGTGGCAGGACTTCCTATTCGAATTGCTAAACTGTATAACTATTTCGAAGTATGAACGAGCAAAAATGCACGATTTTGCGTCTGTTAATGGTTATTGTAGGTTATTTTTACAGCAAGAACTGATTCAATTTCTTCAACTGATTTCGGTAAATATCTGCAGTAAGATTTTCGGTCGGCTTTAACTGCTTTTAATACAAATGAATATAAAGACTCTATGACCTTGAATATGCCACTATGATTAGCGTCTGTATGTACTGAGTAACTGAATAATACTAAATAACAAAAACTGTTATTTTATGTTTTTGTTTAACAATTACTTACTTGTTGTTACTTCGCTTTTTCTCGAGTAGATATATCTGATCAAAAGGCATGTAAGCATTGACTAAAAATAATTTAAATGTTATAAGCTAATGTAACTAAATTAGTGTAAATTAATGAGTATAAAATGTGTCATATCATCGATTAAATGATCACATTTTAAATGAAGCATTTTATTGTTTGTTTGATGATTTTTATGATGTTAAATGGAAAGCAGTGTGAAACAGAATTTTGTAGAATTTTAGATGGTGCATTAAGCGTAACTTTAGATTATTAATTGATTTTAAAAAGAAATATTTGGATTATATCCATTATAGTATTTTATCGTTGATACATTAAAGTCACATTGTCAAATATGTCAGAGTTTGAGCCAATATTATTTTTTAAATTTGAATGATGAAAAAAGCAATATTACTACAAATATTAAATACTGATTTTTTATATAATCGAAATATTATAAACGTTAATAACCATCGTATATTGGTGGTTAAAGTTCTTCTTACTACTGACAAAGGTTAGCTAATTATCAGATTTACTTAACAAAATATATATTTCGCTCCAGAACTTTCAAACATTTCACTATATCATCTCGATCTCGTAATAGCCAAACGCCAGTGTTCGTTCGAAGCGTAAAACAACAGCATAATCGGCGTGTGATTTGCCTTCTGGCCATCACAATGGACTTCTCCATGGGCAATAACACGTATTCGTCTCGAAATATCAGCGCGCGGTCTCACCAACATAATAAGTCGCATCTGTGGCAACGTCGCATCTCGAACCAGTCGACTGAGAACAGGTATTTATAGGTGGTATGTCGAGGTCAAAGGTGGCCTAGTACAATGCGGGGGTCACAGACCCTTTCAGCTGCAACGGCAGTACGGGGAATTGGAAAGATGTAGAGTGAAATATTTTAAATTCGGTTGTGCCGATACCTGTTGATTCGCCAAGTACGTCCGATCTGCCGGAGGAGCAGATGCGTTGACAACTTGGCAGGTGTGAAAAAATAACTTTCTTCAGCTCCGGCATAGCTGGGCTATTAGTCACTTAAAGAATTTTAATGTATCAGAAACAGTTTTCGTGTAGATGGAGATGTACAGCGATTTGTGTTTAAAATAGGCTTGTAACGTCGCGATGATAACGATTTATTAACTCTAAACATATCTGGAAAATTTATTTGAAGATGTCCTGCAATGTTCTTAAATTTAATCGTCAAATTTATGACGCTATATTCTGAGATGCTTAAGAAACATTAGAGGAAGTCATGCTTCAACTGATTTGACCTCGAAAAAAATATTTAAATATAATAATAAATAAAAAATTCTGTGTATAGCCTATTTTCGTAATAGGCCAATAGTTTCATTAATATTGATTGTTTTCTGAGGATAATAGAAATCTGATAGATATGAAGGTCAAAAAAACCAAAGCTTAGATGTAACTGACCTACTATCTAATTTTAGTCTAGTTCCAAATTATTTTAAGTATTTAATACCATATAAATTATTAATAATTTTTATTTTATGGGCTTTTAGTTGCGATAAAGTTATTGATAACGTTGATAATATTATTGAATTATCTTTTAATCCTGTATATCTATATAATAACTAATGAAATTAATGAAATGATCGCTATTCCTATTCAATGCATATTATATTGCAAAATGTTATAACAGTGAGTTTGACAAATAAATAGACATGTTTGTATTTTGCAATTAAAACCTATTTACAGAAAAAGCAATGTTCCTAAAAAGGACAGTGTCTCTATTAATAACTAATATGGCAGCAAAGCTATATGCATGTGATAGTTCAGCTGAAGGAAACAGGAGACCAAAGTTATTGGTTAATTGCTTTTCTTTCGTATTAGGTTTATAAATGGATATTAAAGAATTTACAACATATTGTGTTATTGTTTATAAAATCGCATCGGGTGTATTTGTAACTAACTTCATGTTGAAGCCTCTCAGTGATGGCTTCAATTTTCAGTATATGTCAGTTCGTTCAACATTTTTTCATTGCGTCCAAAAATGTCTGATTTTGTACCGATATAATCGCATATTCTAGAAAAGTTTTTTTAACTTCATTTTGAAGAAAAAGGCGCCTGAATATTTGATCAAATATGCTGTATGAATATCAACTATGCCATGCAAGTGGCGTTTTTGACACGAAAGACAAATACACAACAATTTTATTATTCTTCAGCATGACAACGCACGATCACATGTTGAAAAACCACTGAAGATATACATGAAAACATTAAAATGGAAAGTGCTGCCCTACTCGCCCTATTCTCCAGACCTTATGCCCTCTAATTACTACTTGTTCCGATATATGAGTCGTGATTTGTCTGAGCAATGTTTCTTATGAACATTCGAAAAAATAGATCGATTCGTGGGAAGCCTCAAAAAATAAAATCGTTCTTTGGAGATAGAATTCGTAAATTGTCTGAAAAATGAGAAAAGTAGCAGCTATCGATGGACAATACTTTGAATAAAATACATTGTACTTGTTTCTCATAATAAAGCTTCAAGTTAGAAAAGCATGTTTAAAACTAACATATAGGCTCCAATCTAAAATTTGATTGAAATGATTTATAACTGTACATCTTTCACATCAGGTTCAAGAAATTGTATAAAGTCTATTAAATACAAAATACACTGTTTAATTTTAATAGTCTTCAAAGCAAATACGTTCTAGATTTGCGTTGTCCCCTTTTCACTGGTATATGTAGTTTTTTTTTTGAATATTCGTCTCAAATAGATTAACATGTTAGGAAAACATGTTTAAAACTAACATATAGGCTCCAATCTAAAATTTGATAGAAATGATTTATAACTATACATCTTTCACATCAGGTTCAAGAAATGGTATAAAGTCTATTAAATACAAAATACACTGTTTAATTTTTATAATCTTCAAAACAAATATCCTAAAATTGTGAAAATAAAACATAGGAAGGAATTTCAGCAGAAAAAACTTCTTGAAATATATTTATTACATATCTAAAAAGTAACAAATAATAATGCAAACTACCTGCTACTCAGTTTACTAGTTATTGACATTGTTCAGGTTAAGTATAACGTAAAAGCTCAACTATAAGCTGATCACGCAACTGCTATTAATCTCGAATAGCTTTTTGCATTCTCGGAGGTTTCTCATCTGGTAATCCTTAATGAACGCATAAACGGGAATTATTTCATTTATTTAATAGATAATTAATAATAAAATGTAATTGAAATACTAAAAATTCTATGTAACACAAAGAATAATATAATACTCTCTTAACTATGATACTAACCAAAAAAGTGGAGCAAAAAATTAACTAGATTTTTAGTTGCTGGTCGAAACATCTGTTTTCTGTTAAAACAAGGTGCACTTACTATGTTTGTGCTTATCATTCCGTTGTCAAGTGCTCACTTAAAATATAAAGTAAATATATAAATAAACATTTTATGTACGGACCGTAAAGCTTTCTGTGTGAAATTAAAAAGAAAATGTTTCATATGACAGGAAATAATTTTCCATTACCTGGCTGCTCTTAAATTTTAAACAATTTTTATGGCGCCATAAAAATGATGTGAACCTCGTAGTTGTTATTTCGAAACTTACCTACTTTTACTAACAACTTCTACGAAATAATTTTTAAGGTTATGGTGTCTATCATGGTTATGTTATTCGGAGATGGCGAAGTTACTTTGAAGTTTATTGGGTGTTAATTGTTTTGATTGACAGTTTGATTTAAGTTTACTGACGAAAGAGATACAATTTAAATTGTTTTGACTATGAATTTTAATGATTCTCTGATTGATATGTAGGGTTTAATTAAGTCTGATTGCAATACAATATTATATATTACAATATAATTATTTTCAGATAATTTTACGGAATTTATTTTCATGACAATCAATTTAGTTATGCAATATATTTTAAAGGAACAAATATTGAGGAATTGACTTAGTAAAATTTGACTAACAGAAAATCAGATAGAACAAAATTCAGCAATTGAAGTATTTGTATGAATCCCTTGACTTTCAGTGGTATTCGCATGTTTTGTAATACATTTCTAATTGTTAAACTTGTGCTTTTTCATAAGCGCTAGTCTAACATTTGTTTGGCGCCAATGCTATTCAAGAAACCGAAATATGGCGAAATCATCTGCAAATTCATTTAAATCCCTTGTCGTATATTTTATTTTTAGCGAATACGACTGTCATTAGGTGCTCTGGAGTACAAAGTAATTCTCAAAATATTGCTCATACCATTGAGATGCTTCAGATTTATATCTACTAAATCTCCTAAAATAATACGTAAATCTCGTATAATCCATTACCGAATAAAAGCTTCTTCTAATTAAATACTGTTCCATATTATTCTGAATATTCACATTCATATTAGAACAAATATCATATAAGGAGCTTATCTTAGAGACAGAGTACGCCTTGAAGATTCACACAATATATACTATATAATAAATATAATAAATAATATATATAATAAATATATAATAAATTCCACAATGCTGAGGGTATAACTAACAAAATATAAATTTAAATAAATTGCTATAATGGCAAAATATTTACAGCTATCTGCTAAATGATAGCGGTGGTAGCTGTTGTGCTTATGGCGACAGGGCACTCCTCCTATTAGTGTGATAGTTTCTAGTTCAAAACTAGCAGGGTATGAATGTACTTTGCGTTTTTGAATGTAATTGTAAATGCTTCAAGGCAACAGTTTAAAATCTGACAAGAAATAACCATCCTAGTTAAACTACCAACCAGGACGGATAAGACCAGATGTCCATAAAATCCATCTCGAGCAAAGTAGGTCCAGTCCAGATTAATATTAGTTGGCAAAAAGACGATTTCGAATATAAAAAAAGCTAATGGCCAAAGAATGAGGGTATTGCAGTGCAAGCATTTGCCATATCACACAACGTTATAAAAATTATGTTTTAAGGTGGATAAATGTACCTTGGGACGTAAGATATAGCAACTTACCCAGTTGATCAGTTGCTAATAATTGTTGGGATTAGACAGAGTACACGGAATCTACTTAAATCAAAAAAGGCTTAAGCCAACTGAACGGTTTGTGTGTCTCCTCTATTATAAAAATGTAATGGATTACAATAGCACCAGGGATGTGTATACATTTTATTTATTTTGTAATAAACTGTTATATTCTTAAAACATAATAGTAAGTAGTTTTAATTTTAATGAATAGCTATTCTTCGTTGTTGTTTTTAATAGTATCTTAAATGAGAAAACCTTGGCTTATATATAAGTTTGTCGAAATCAAACATTGATTCTAACTAATTAAAATATATTTAATTGGCCTTTTCGATACATTACCTTCAACATGTTAATGAAAGCTATGTCGTGGACTATCTGCAATGCGAGATTGAATAACACAAAGAAATAAAGTTACAAGTCACAACAACGCGGATGTATCACAGCTATTGGACAACCCTCAAGAAATCAGAAGATTAAAGTGAACGAAACCAGAATAAATAATGTAGTGTTGTAAGTATTACTCTTAATTTCGACTTTTTGACTAATAATGTAATTTTAATTTAGAAGATATACGCTTATGTGTTTCTTCTGCACTCATCTTGCTTGTGTATGGATGTATACATAACATATCAATAGAAATACATTAATTTTAATAAACTAAAATTGTACTACACACATCTAATGCAATAGGTAATAAAAAATGCACTTTATCTTGGAAAAAATGAGCACATCAGGCCTATAAATTACTTTTAAAGGATTTAAAACACATGGCGTTACTGAGTATTTTGCGTCATTCCATTAGAGTGTTGTTTTTTTATTCCGTGTTTGAAAATGTTTGAATTTGTACCGAGTATATCGCAATTACGGGAACTTTTTTACTTCAATTTCAAGAAGAAGGAGGCTGAAGGTCATCCAATACTGTGTGAAGCTTATGGCAACTATACTCTATCGATTTCAATATTGAATGTTCACATATGTGAATACTGGTTTCGACAAATTATATTTGGTATTGTTGACTTCGAGAACAAAGAGCGTTCTGGAAAACCAAAAAAATTTTAAGACGAAAATTTGGACCCACTATTATATGAAACCATCATTGCGGATCGCTATTGACTACAGTTGATGCGTTTAGTCCAGCTGAGCGAAAAGCTTCCGGAATACCAGTAAAAAAAACATTTTATTTTTCAGTATGACAACGCTTGACCATTGCAAAACCGGTGAAACCGGGTTCTCCAGACCTTGCTCCTTCTGATTAACCTGTCTGAGCAGCGCTTCACTTCTTATGAAAGTATCAAGAAACGGTAGATTGGTGGATAGCCTCAAAAGATTCATCGCTTTTTCGAGATGGAATCTGCAAATTGTACGAAAGAAGGGAAAAAGTAGCAGTTGTCCATGCACAAAACTATGGATAAAATAGGAATTTTTTTTAGCGATTTTTCGCAATAAAGCTACAAATTAAATAAAAAAGATCATTTATAACTAATTTATAGGTCTAATGAATTTGACATTTTCCCAATCTCCGAAGCTGTTGTGCAGTTCAATAAGCAATAGTTTACACAAATTACTTATAAGATCGAAATAATATTCCTTTTTAATGGTCTGGACCAGGAACAATCACTTAATATTCGGAGTTTTTATTATATCGTTAGTGGTTGATAAAAATTATTCATTATTATTGAACTTGTGTACTAACATGTGGGCATACACTTTAGATGTCTTATTTAAGTTTATTTTATGACAGACTTTATAAGTAGGGCCTATATATTATCGAGAAATACGTGTAATGAAGGGGAACCATTTTAAATTTGAAACGATGCCCAGATTGTTTGAATATCGTTTTCGAAAAAAAAAAACACTTTAGCTAAATAGCACGTTTAATTTGTGTGTTATTTCGTGTTTTAACAGCGTTTTATCAATTAATATGTTTAAACAGGTGCTCGCAGTAAATCCAACTTGTTTGGATGGTTAATTAATAATGTTAACAAATTCGAAATTGTGCGGGCTGTAATTATTTTCGTTTAATTATTTGCCTTGTCGGTTTCGTAAATTTTGTTAATTATTCGGAAGTGACTCGGAGTTACTCGATGTTTTTAACACAAACAGCTGATAATTAATATTTTTGGGTTCTGGTTTGGAATTAGGTAAACGAAACGTAGAAAAAATTAGGTTAGATCCATTATGACTGATGTGTCGACGATAATATATTGAAATGAACTAAAATACAGATATTATATTTCAACAAAAATATAGAATATATTTAAAACCTTAATTAAATTTTTTTTTCTTCCAATATAATGTTCAAAATTAAACATAAGCATTAGGTTAGAACGTATGAGGAGAAAATTAATACTAACTGTTATATATATGGTTAATGCATTAGACAGCATTTAGTGATTAATTTTAAGAAGAAATAAAATATACAGTGATACCAAGATGACTTGCCAAGTAAACACACCATAGGAGGAAACAAGAACTAAACGTAAAAAGGTAATATGCTCTCGAATAAAAGTAAAATACGTTTCTCATATATGCAATTGTTAACTAGGTGGATTAGGCGTCTAGTGGGATAAAACTACATAAGAAAACGCACCTAGAAACTCTACCTCATGGATGGTGTGGAAAAGAGTTCAATGTAAACAAAACAAATCTAACCTATAAACTATTATACCTGTGTTCTTAATTGTAGTTTTAAGTCCTTCGATAATATATGTATTAGATGTACTATAATGTTAAATTAAATTATATCTGATAACATTTTTGTTCAATTACTTTATTTAGATTAGAATTTTGTTGTATGTCAAAACCAAACTGAATTAAAACTCAAGGTTGATGCGGCAACATTGTAATGTTTCGACGTCACAAATATTCACGATGCATTACTAAATAAATTTTGAACAGACTGTAGTAATCCAACGCAGCCAAAAAAAGTTCTTGGACTAATTACCAATCGTTATCGCTACGTAACCTATGAAGAACTGCGCGATGACCCTAAAACCAAATGACTCTAGGAGGGTATCCAAGATTTCGCTTCAAAATATAAAAAAAGGAATTGGAATTAAACTATTTTAATTATTATTTAAAAAAAAAAATGTACTGCTTCGTTCTCTTGTTAAATGATGCATAATAAATAGAAAGGAAAACCGTTTTAACTTTTTTCATATAGTTATATAATAGCGAATATGATATTAATAAGATGACAAGTGTGACACAGCGACTGTGACAAGTTGCATGATGGGGTAACATGTCCAAATATGATGTAAGCGCAGTGTGTTTAGATAAAACGTTGTTATTAAAATTAGTATTAGTTAGTAGAATTCCAATTTCATACAAAATTTAATGATTATGATATAGAACGACGCCTCTATAAGAATCACCAGCTGGTAATTCATTCACAAAAAATTACTGTTCCGAATTTTGTACTGATTTGATAATCTACTGATAATAACCGATTTGTTTTGGCCCAAGTTGATTTATGTGAATGTAAACAGTATGTGGTTCCAGCAGGATGGTGCTAAATACCATCTAGCGGACTCTGCGGTGGGCATTCGTATAAATCCTTTAAAGATATCATTATTCCTTATAAAGGTGAGGTGAATTGATCTGACTTTTATTGTAGTATTTTCTGAAGCCGAAGATCTATAAAATTAAGACAGAATCGCCTGATATCTTTAACGTCAACATAATTCAGGCTATTTTTGAAGCCGAGGTAGACATTTGAATGATTTATTATTTTATCGATAACGCTACACATGCATCACTTAAAATGAGAAAATAATTTTGTTAATGTTCTAGATACTGCTTATTTCGTTCCATTGCAATAATAACCTGCCTTTATTAAAAAATCTTATAATTTGAAACGAAACAAAAAAAATCTCTCAATAATCCGCACGTTTTTAGATTAGTTTTTAAAAAATGAAGTTAATCATTGATTAACTAGCAAAAAAAACAAACAAAACTAAAATAATACTTAACAAAACTCCCCTGAGTAATATAAGTTTACAGCTACGATATTAGATCATTTAGAAATATGATTCACATATTCCACGAATCGTAAAAACATTTTAATTACCTTGAAATAATGGCTGCGATTGCTATCAGAAATATTTGACAAAGGTCGTGGTTCGGGATCCATGTTAAAATAATGTTTTGGATACTAATGAGCTCCTAATTCGGAAATCTTAATTTTTAATTATAAATTTAAATTAACAGCGCTACACAGAAATAAATCGTATATATTCAAATGGAATTCGAAAAAGTTTTGAGTTAACGACCTTATTTGAATATGATTATTTTCAGTTATATTTCGTTCTGTATAAAATTTATTTTTTATATTATAAAATTTATTTATCAGTTGGTGCATTCCATACGTGTTATATTCGTATTTGGTATGTTAAAAACATATTAATCTATTAATTTAAATTACATTTTGGAAGGAAAGGTTATCTTGAAGGTTGAAATTTATAATTTTATCTAAACATCAATTAGTAAGCATTAATAAATATATTTAAGTTTATAAATACACTTACAAACAAAGTTAAAAATAATTTAATATATTAATATTTTATCAGAAAATGGAAACACCTATGAAATAGTAATTGTAATTCTTTCAGAACAGTGTTTGGACACTATACATTTATTATAATAGTCTTTAAATTTAAAGTAGTTAAATTTTTTTCTGGAATAGCATTTAAAATATTCAATTTGGTTTGGTTTGGTTAATATATAAATAATATATAATATAAATTTGGTTTTAGTCTCCTCAAGACGGTTTTCAATTCAGTGAATAGTCAGAGAGTCAACAATACCAACGGATCTATATCAGGCGGATAATGCGATAGTTGAATGATAAGTTCAATTGTTGGCGACATTAACAAATGCCATCGACCCGCAATTATAGTCTCTTGAGACGAATCACTCCAACGGAGCTTAACAATCAAATAATAATATTAAACTTCAAATGATAGATGTCAAAAATATGTCGTTTTAACCATTCATTTCCAAGTTATAGTAGTTTAAATGAAACTATTATTTATTACAAAACAATTTTTTATTAATTACATATTACATTAGTTCTACTTACAAACATAAATTATAAAATTACTTTTGTTCAGTTGTACTTGCAAAGCAGAATGACTATGGGTAAATAAATCAGTAAGTATTTGCCAAAATAAAATAAAATTAGACTACTTAAGTTAAGAATATTGTTTTGTTTTTTTTTTGTATTGTTTCTATATTTCTGTGATTTAGCAACTTTATTTAATGTTTTAAGGCGAAATCTTGGATAACTTCGTAAATTCATTTAACTTCAAGGCCATAGTGCACTCTTCATTGGTTACGTAGTGATAAGCATTGATAATTAATCGAATATATTTATTTTGGAAATATACGACAATGGATGAAAAATTGTATCGTTATTGTGACTTTGGTTCATTTCAATCTTCCGATTTCCTGGATAATCTAGTAGTTATATTGCTTCTACGCTACTGTGATTTGATAACCTCATTTCATATTTTAAGGCTAAATCTTGGATAACTTCGAAAATTCATTTGACTCCGACATCATCGTTAAGTTCTTCGTTGGTTACGTCGCGATAAGCTTAAGCAATTCATCGAAAAATATTATTTTGGAACTACAAAACAATGGATAGAAATAGTTGTGTTAATTAGCAATTGATTTTAATGGGAAAAAGTACATTTGAAACCACCTGGTGATTTAAAAAAAAATTAAACAAAGCTGTGCTCTGGTCGCCCAATATCGGCACTTGTTCCAAATATAGATAATGTCTATAAAAGGATTTTGGAAAACCCTAAAATAAAAATGCGTGAGAGAGCAGATATCTTAAGGAAATGAAGTAGTAATGTACTTACAATTTTATGCAAACATTTAATTATATGTAAATTGTTTTCGAAATGCTATCTTCGGTCACAACAGACCTCGCGTAATTAAAAAATGTTGGTAAACTTTTTTAAAAAATTGTTACTTAAAATACTGGTTTAAATATACTGAAAGAAGATAATTTTAGGAATTAATTAAATAGCAAACAAAGCTAAGTGGTTATAACTTAAAACAGAGAAAATATTAATACTCAATCAATTTTGGTTCTCCGTTGATGTACTTAAATATAGAATATTTTTATTTAATTATGTAATAATTAACTTTAATATTACGTTATGTCCTATGTAACAAAAATATGTTAGAAATTAAATATCATACTGGATTAATGTTATTATACAATTATATTAACGGTGAAAATTAATTGTTGCATAAAATCTACAGTATTTATTAACTAACAATCAGTGTGTCTTAGTAACTTATATTTCAATACAAGTCAATCATTTTACAATTTAATAAGCCCCTGTAATAATTTCAAATCATTTTCTTCGAGTAATTTCAAATAAAACCAGCAAAGATCCATCCAACCAAGCAACGCAACGTAAAGAAAAAAAACTTTAATAACATTCCTTCACAATGTTTGTAATATCTCATAATTGTTATGTATGGATGGGAGATTATTATGAGAAAATAATAATTTTATGACCGTTGACCTTTTCGTATCGTGTAGAGTCGTTGTAGTGGGAGGAGACAACCTGTTCTTTGTATCAGGTCCGTAATGAAATTATTTATGACCGTAGAGTCCTTGAGTGTCCTTTGTAACAGTTGGACGTAAGGCAGTTGCAGTTTGTCTGAAGATTAGATGATTTCTCTGTTTAGAAAGTAAAATTTAATTAAACCATTATGGATGAAAACTATTTCATAAAATAGTACTGATTTAATACTAAGGTATACATTGTTACGTCAATAGATTTATCGTTATTGTATGTAATTGTTATGGTTCTAATAATATGACAATTAATAAAATGTATTGGTTATGTATAGAATATTACGATTAACAAAAACAGTTTTAGGGTAAGTTATATTGCGGTCTTACCTGGAGGCGAGGCTTGGGCAGTCGGTTGTGGCACGAATAAACCAAACGATGGTCGGTTACTGAATGAATGATAATACCTTTCAATAGCATCCCAGATGAACGTCTCGGGGTTGCCAGCTATTCGTTATCGGGTTCTAGTTGGCGTTGCTAGCACCCCGCCCGCGTTCAACATCTGGGATTATATTTCTGGGTATTTTGTAGACCGTTATTCCACTATGTAAAATTCGACATGCCTCAAGGTCGGTACACAGTTAATGCTTTTCTTTATCCTTGTACTGGGCCTGATTGCTGACATTTTATGAGGTTAATTGGAAGATGTTCGCCGTGAAATATCCGTTGAATGATATGAGAGCTCTAGATATAACCTGCATATAAGATAATAATGAGATAGCGTTTCAAACAATAACTTTCTATTGTCTTATTTCAAATGATTTGAGGTTTTTTATGGTTTCATATCAAAATGTACACAATCTATCATTAAAATTTATTATTCCATTCACTTTATCAGCCCCACATACTATTCAAATATCTAGATGATGTTCCTATTTGGCAAACAGATCGAATGGTACAGAAATATTTATTAACATTTATACACCAACATATATTTTCATAACCTATTTAAATTTTAATAATAGGGTTATATTGATTGCCATTAATATTTTTCTCCACTTTGGGACGTTTATAGTGGCTCAATCAGATCTATGCCCTTAATCAAAGTAGTATGATAATTGAAAGGAAAAATGAATTGCGAATATCAACATAAAATATAACCGAGTTTAATATACACTGATGTTTATCAGTCGCAAGCTTTTTAACAGATGGTTGATGCAGTTTTTAGACATAACTAAACTTTTCGATAAAGTTTGACACGATGACTTGATCTCCAGGTCCATTCGACTTGTTGAGGTCTATCTAAGGATCTGATCTCCTTAATTAAATCATTTCTCTCTGGCAGAACATTCTAAGTAAAGCTTGACATCAGCTAAGACCAGTTTAGTGTTCCATAGAGTTCAGACACGACCCGATACTCTTAAACAACTACATGGCTGATATCCTTAGATATAAGTGTGGTCTGAATTCGTCAAACTTACGAACCTCAAGACGACAAGAAACTACACTTCCAGAATATGATGTAGAGGACTGCTGAACATGTTTTGAATGATTATGAAGTTTTTGGGTAATTTTTCTGCGTTCGATATATTTTGGCTCTACCCGTAGTCATATCATGCAGTTTGAAACAATACAAGGTGTTCATACTATTTCTAATACCTTCATATCTTCCTTAATCTTTTTCATAAATTAACAAATACCTTTAACTCATCCTTTAGGTTTCCTACCTTAATCTTCATTCCAACACACAATTGCACACTGCAATTAGACTTTATTTATTTTCAGTATTTATAAATTCTCATCTATTCATTCTTTTAGTTGCCAACGATGTAATTTTTTATCTATATCGAAATTAGGACATTAAGTATACTACAATCTTCTATAAACATATTTTATACCCTTCAAGAGCACTTTTATTAAAATGATACAGAAAAAAACATGTGAAGGATCTCCTATAAAAATACCTTGAAAATAATTCCTTGTTCTATTCCTGTATTAAATGAATAAAAACAATTCTAATAAATATAAATAATAACATTTAATTATATCACACAACTGATACACAACACAGATTTTAAAAAATAATAAATAATCTGAAAAATTGATATCCTGCTATATTAAGTGTAGTTTTTCTATATGGTTAGATATTCAAAGTATGGTCTCGATTCCTCAAACTTACGAACTTCAAGAGAACAAGAAACTACACTTCCAGAACTTCATGTTGAGGATTGCTGAACATGTTCTGAATGATTGTGAAGTTTTTTGGTAATTTTTCTGTATTCGATCTATTTTTGGCTTTACCCGTAGTCATATTATGCAGTTTGAAACAATATAAGGTGTTCATACTAGTCGTAATACCTTAACATCTTCCTTAATCTTGTTCATAAATAAACAAATACCTTTGACTCATCCTTTAGGTTTCCTACCTCAATCTTCATTCCAACACACAATTGCACACTGCAATTAGACTTTATTTATTTTCATCATTTATAAGTTCTCATCTATTCATTCTTTTAATTGCCAACGATGTCATTTTTAATCTATATCGAAATTAGGACATTAAGTATACTACAATCCTCTATAAATATATTTTATACCCTTCAAGAACACTTTTACTAAAATGATACAAAAGAAAAACATGTGAAAAATCTCCAAATATCTTGAAAATAATTCCTTGTTCTAGTCCTGTATTAAATGAATAAAAACAATTCTAATAAATATAAATAATTACATTTTATTATATCACACAACTGACACACAACACAGATTTTAAAAAATAATAAATAACCAGAGAAATTGATATCCTGCTATATTAAGTGTAGTTTTTCTATATGGTTAGATATTCAAAGTGTGGTCTCGATTCCTCAAACTTACGAACCTCAAGAGAACAAGAAACTACACTTCTAGAACTTGATGTTGAGGATTGCTGAACATGTTTTGAATGATTATGAAGTTTCTTGGTAATTTTTCTGTATTCGATCTATTTTGGCTTTACCCGTAGTCATATTATGCAATTTGGAACAATATAAGGTGTTCATACTAGTCCTAATACCTTAACATCCTCCTGAATCTTGTTCATAAATTAACAAATACCTTTGACTCATCCTTTAGGTTTCCTACTTCAATCTTCATTCCAACACACAATTGCACACTGCAATTAGACTTTATTTATTTTCACCATTTATAAATTCTCATCTATTCATTCTTTTAGTTGCCAACGATGTCATTTTTTATCTATATCGAAATTAGGACCTTAAGATACCACAATCCTCTATAAATATATTTTATACCCTTCAAGAGCACTTTTACTAAAATGATACAGAAAAAAACATGTGAAAAATCTCCAAATACCTTGAAAATAATTCCTTGTTCTATTCCTGTGTTAAATGAATAAAAACAATTCTAATAAATATAAATAATAACATATTATTATATCACATAACTGATATACAACACAGATTTTAATAAAATAATAAATAACCAGAAAAATTAAGGCCTGTTTTGCTGTAAATATTGGGTTGCACGCAAGCCATGATGTATTCTTTAGAATTTGATTTATTAAGGCTATAAAGTTTTATGTCACTTCTTATCTGATGCTGTAATTTGAGCAAAATATATTACACCTATATCATAAAACTTGCTAAAGTTCCAAATAATGCCTGGTTTAAGGCGGAATAAATAGCAAACAATTTTAACAGGCACATCAAAACAATGTCAGGGGGTGTAACAAATGTTTACTAAAGTTACACATTTATTTGACTTTGATAAATATTTTTGAATTAATAATTTGTCAACTATATAATTTTACAGTTAAAGCATAAAATTCAGTTAAAATCATATTATTATATGTTTGTTTGATAATATTAGAATTTTTAACAACTAATTTGATATTGTTCTGGTATACTAGTTCAATAGTTCTATAGTGACCTTGAGGCATGTCGAATTTTACATAGGGGAATAACGGTCTACAAAATACCCAGAAATATAATCCCAGATGTTGAACACGGGCGGGGTGCCAGCAGCGCCAACTAGAACCCGATAACGAATAGCTGGCAACCCCGAGGCGTTTATCTGGGATGTTACTCAAGGGTATTTCCAATCATTCAGTAAACGACCATCGTTTGATTTAGACGTGCCACAACCGACTGCCCAAGCCTCGTCTCCAGGTAACACCGTTGCCATCCGTTTTATCTATTTGGTATTTTCCAAATTTTTATATTACTTCAATAAATAACGGTCACATAATGGAAACACTACTGTTTCATTTCGTTTTACCTCCATCCACCGAGCCATATCATTTACCCTAAAGTGGTGACTCCGACGTGATCTTTCGCAAAATTGTGTTTGGACTCGTGAATGGAGGGTATGTGCAACATTGTGTATTTTATGTGGCCGTTCTATTTTTTGTTTCAATGTTTTCAATATTTTTAAAATAATTCTTCTTCGATTTTACTATTGTTCGTTCAGCATTACATTCATTCAAACATTTGTTCCTCATTAAATTTTATTTTTGTGTTGGAACAATGGACCTTAAATTTCATTTCATTATTTCCATTTCATTTTTTTTAAATTATTTTGTCCAACTTTTATTTCTTTCCAATTTTTTAACTCTTAGAGATACTAACATCACTAGTTACTCATTAGCGTCTCAACTAAGCATTTATTTCGGCACTATGTTTAAATCATAATGCCTTCCCTCGCTCGCCGTCTCCGTCATATTGGCAGAAATTTTGATTTGAAAAGCTTTGGGCAGCTTCGGTCGGATACCGTCGTTATTTGTTTTTTCTAAATTAGTGTAACGTATGTGACTACGGATTAGTCACAGAGTAGCTCCAGAAGCTAGGTACAGATTGCAGTCACCGTAGACTCGTCATGTCTTTGCCGAAGTACCAGAATTGCTAACGTCTAGACGTCGAAAAATCGATCCTTCCACAGCGTCGATTACAGGAGCCCTGTCCGAAAAATAGCTTGTTTTCAACGTCGTCGATGGACTACATTCAAGTGTCAAAGCGACGATGAAGCAACGGTATCTGTAGTACCGAAAGATATCAACAGCCGTACCAGATCACAATCGTACCAACCACAACCGTTTCGATTTATAATATGTTTCAAAACCCTTTCCATGCAGCAGATTTTGTTTGTTGTATCAGTATTTTGTATTTGATTTTTTTTCATAAATTTTTGTATTTTTATTTGCTTAAAATAATTGTATGTAAAATTCTGACAGGGCGGGGTGCCAGCAGCACCAACTAGAACCCGATGACGAATAGCTGGCAACCCCAAGACGTTTATCTGGGATGTTGTTGAAGGGTATTTCCATTCATTCTGTACCCGACCATTGTTTGGTTTAGATGTGCTACCATCGACTCCCCAAGCTTCGTCTCCATGTAACACTGCTATGGCTAGAACGTTTTATCAATTTTGTATTTTCCACCTTTTTATATTACTTCAATAAATTACGGTCACAATATGTAAACACCACTGTTTTATTTCGTTTTACCTCCATTCACTGATCCACATCATTTACCATAAAGACTGTTTAACAACTCATTTGATATTGTTCTGGTAAACTAGTTCAGTAGTTCTAATTATAGTACCGTATTAACATTAGCTTAAATTGTTTGTTTTGTCAAAAATGTCAAACTTTCATTTATTTTAGTTTTAAATTTTTTATACATTAAAAAATTTTAATATATTAAGATAAATCATTAATATCGAACGTTTAGATTCTGAAGAGATATAGGAATCATAACTCTATTTCGGAACGTATAAAAATTATCAAAAATCACCTTCAGAATAATTATCCCATAATTTAAAATACTCTTAACCTTGTATCATATCCTATTACTATAAAAATAAATGTTTTTAATAGTCTTGTAATCCGAAATTGTCTATAATAAATTGGACTGAAGGTTAAAAAGGATTAAAATTATATTTAAAATATTTACTTTATCTAAAGGAAATAAGATTGTGTATATCATTATATTGTAATATTATCTTAGAAAAATAATTATGATGATAATATCCCGAATATATTTTCTAAATTATCTATAAAAATATTTTTAATATATGTTCATTAAGTAAGTTAAGTAAGTTTTATTAAATTTTATCCAAGTTAAACAAGTTAATATAAAAATATGTTTTGTACTCCATAAAAGTAATATGAATAAAATGTTCTATCATATTGATGGTGATATTTAAATTACGTATAAAATTGGACTTCACACTTACTCTGTCAAATATTTGACGAATATATTTCGTAAGTCAAAAGAATTTTAGAAACGTAAAACTTTTAATAAATAAGAATTAAGTATATATTGATTTGTATTAATGAGTGACCAGGATGTTTGACTTAAGGAAACATTAATTATCATTTATTGTTATAACAATCAATTATAGTACTATTGTGATCAGAAAATAAATGATAATTTCTCAGAAAATGATAAAATTAACACTTTTTTCATTAATGTAAAAAATCAGTGTAGACACGGTTTATATGCAGACATTCTTTTTTCTAATTGTTAATATAATTTGGTTACCTAAGTAAAATGGTAGTCAAGCGATCTTCTTATTTTTAACCAAATTCGAAAAAGGAGGAGGTTCTATGTTCGGATGTATATATTTTTTTAATGTATGTTCGCCGATTTCTCCGTCAATCGTGGGCCGATTCTAAAAAATATTTTTTTATTCGAGAGAATGCTGTTTCAAGGTGGTCCTATTAGAACCAAATGAGAATATGTTGGGGAGAAGGGGGAGAAATCGAGGGAAATGCTCAGATTTCAAAGGGACGTACAGAGTTTTCACGTAATTTTTATCTAAAATAATCAGATATTTGGGTATAATGTTATTGCTGAGCTGATGTGATGAATAACCGGAAGTCGTTCAGTGCAAAAGCCATTCAGTTTTCTTGTTAAGTACTAATTATAGCATATAAGACCTCGTTGAAATATTGTAGACAACTGATTTAGGCTCGATCAAATCATCTAGGCTAGCTAGCGGGCCTCGGGAGCTGAAGCGATCCTTAAGACACACTGCACCTTTACTTGGCCTAATCAATTAACAAAAAATTGAACCAATTTCAAAAAACAAATAAGGAACTAAAATTAAAAAATAGTTAAACTTTTTTTAACACAAAAAAAAGTTTTAAAATAAAATATGTACATAATAATCGTTATAATAACTAAATCAAAAGAAACAGCTAAATTTTGTGCATATAGTAGAATATGAAATACGTGTAGTAGATAGGTTAAATAAGGCTTTTGTTTTTTTATTTTATTTAGTTATTACAACGACTATTATGTATACATTTTATTTTAAAATGTTTTTTTATTGCGTTAAACATTTATGTTTGATTTTTAAATTTTTAGTGAGTTTCTTATTTATTTTTTGAAGTCGGTTCAATTTTTGTTAAAAATATTTTATAGACTAATTATGGGTTCGAATCCTACTCAGGCCAAGAATTATTAATTTATATTAGCGATTGTTTATAAACAAAAGTATCGAGGAGTATAAGATCTGACAATAATAAACATCTGAGTTAAGCCAGTAACCAAGCTGATAAGATTGGATGGTCTTTGATTTGGTACGAAAATAGGCGGACGTAACTGCAAAACCATTAGTTGGAATTTAAGTTAAACAGTACGGATAAATTCTCATTGGTGAAAGGCAATGGACCTTAAAATATAACTCCTTTTGCTTTAGTTCATTACATGACTCTTAAGAAAATATTTATGCATTATATAAGGAAGAAGAGTTTGGTAAAGCATGATTATTAATATACTCAGTGAATTATAAAATATTTTTGAGTACATCATATTTCTCGAAAGTTTTTAAAATGGTGGAGGCAGAAAAACTGGAAGATAAATATTTTATAGATATAATTTCATCGTAATGTGTACTCAATGTACTTTTACCGCGCTTTTAAAGTTTTAGTACCTTCATAAAATGCCTTTTTATGGGTACAGTTAACAAGAAAATGTATAATACTCTTTACAATATTGCTAACTCGATATTTAAAAATGAATAAGGTCCTAATTCTGGCGATATTTTAAATAATTTTATGGACAGTGTCGATTTTTTAAGGTTATTTTTATACAAAAGAGCTTTTAACGGAATCACCGCATTTTGATTTACAAAAACAACCTTTTTATGGGAATAAAGAAAAGTATATTTTTGCGAAGTATTTATGCTTTAGTGAAATGGGTCAGGTTATACTGCTGATTAAGAAGAAACATTTTATTTAATGCATTACGTTATTACATTGAATAAAAGTAAATATTCATCTTAGTTAAGTGAAATTATATATTTTTTATTTAATTGTTACCAAAATTACATATTCATTCGAGAATTTTTGCATTTTGTTTAAAATCATAACGCGAGATCTGCCTCAGTCTGATGATTCGATAACATCTATTCCAACGTGCATCTAACTTTTCGATGTTCTTTCTTCTTTGCTTTCTTTGTAGTATGATTGGTCTTTCGATGCTTTAGATGACTATTTTCTTTGATTACTGTCATAGACGCTGACTTAGATGTCATCGTTTACATTGTCATTGTCATGTTGACGTAAAAATCTTTTTATTTCTCTTACACTAATCAGAAGTCTTGCACGAAGCATTGTTGATTTTGATCCATTGTGAGTAAACACGGTATCTATTTCGCGCCAATTCAAACCAAACAATACTCAAGTTTTCACCCGAAACAGATTAACTTTTAATCTAGTTTTTGAAAATAGATGTATTAGGTTACACTCATGCAAAAGATGAAGAGAGAGAGAAACTTCGTCTTTTCTGGAGTTACTGCCAATTTCGGATGACCGATCCGATTTACTCTGGCCATAGGGTCATTAATTCTATTGACAGAACGATTCATATCTGCGAAAAAATATTGTGGCGATTGTTATGACATGATTGAAACAACCGTACATTCATTAACAATGAAACAAATGAGACAAAATCCACGCATGTAATATTCACCTTATGTAGAATAACTTGTGCCTCAGTAAAAATGAATAATTATGAACTCCCGCAAGGCAATGTTAAATATTTGGGGATTCATTTTGATCGATATTTAACATGGAAAAAAATCATATGGTGATAAAACGCAAACAGCTTGTACATAAACTAAACCAAATGTATTGGCTGATAAGGTGTAAATCTAAATTATCCTTAGATAACAAGGCTTAGCTGCATAAGTCAATACTTAGGCCCATTTCTACCAGTGGTATCGAACTGTGGGGTACTATTAGCGAATCTAACATAACTGTCCTTCAGAGGTTCCAGAATAAAGTTTTGCGAGTCACCGTCAATGCCCCATATTACGTCTCCAATAAATTAATTCAGCGCGATAGCCCCTTAGAACCCCTTTGGAAATGTTAATGCAATTAGTTAAAGGTGCGCGATAACAGTGAAGTGTGTAGGCTCAAACGCAAACAACCATACGACCTGATTAATAGACAAATGGAGTGAGATATAATAATCTCTAGAATAAGTTAGAATAGTCTTTGAAATATGTTAGGACAGACCTTAGAGTAAGTTAGAATAAAATGTAGAATAAAATTTAAATTATAAGATTGTACAGCAGATTACTTACACAAGCGATAGGATACGAAAAAACTGGATAATATCGTCTCCCTCTCTTACCATGGCTTCGAGAAGACACTTATTAAGAACCAACGATTAAAACTGCTTCGAACGGCAAATGAGTCAATCGTGTATTACATTCAATCCTGTAGAAACTAATGGGTCGATTAGTTCATCTGTATGGATCAGTAAGTGTTGAGCCTTTTTATAATCCTCTAATCAAATCTTTGTGCACTTCATACATATTGTAGGAATGTTCGTCGGGTCGGTCAGTCGGTCGAAATGTGTGGCTGCCGCTGCTATTTTTTGAAGATTTCCTGCTATCTTTGGAATATCTAAATTCATACAATTTTTATTACATTACACATTTTTAAACGCAAATTTTAAATTTGTAATATCTCCGAAAATATTTGTTTAATTTACATGTTGTAAGGAACCATATTGATCTATATTAATTGCACACTGTATTTAAGGTACTTAATTCGATAAGGATTAATGCCGTATTGCTTAAAATAGCTTCGTAAATAAGCCATTTTCTCACGTAAAAAGTAAACAATAAAAATGGTTAATGTGGGTTATCCCTAATAGATAAACATATACCATCGCGGACTATTTTGTAGACCTTTTTATGGTGTACAATACTGTAGTACATTAATTTGATCTAACTCGTAGGGTTAGGCAGCGTGTTTGCTAATTGCTAAATAAGCCTAAAAAAATAGGTTAATTTACGACATCACGTTAGAAACCTCTAAAATTAGCAATGTTGCCTTAGTATATTATGCATGTATTATACATATTAACCTTCCTCTTGAATCACTCTATCTATTGAAAAAAAAACCGCATCAAAATCCGTTGCGTAGTTTTAAAGATTTAAGCGCACATAGGGATATAGGGACAGAAAAGGCGACTTTATTTTATACTATGTAGTGATATAATATTTTTAATTTCTTAGGAAATAAACTTAACCATCTTAGATTCGTTCTTTCTCACAACTGTTAAAGCATATAAATAAGAATATATACCAAAGTATAAGTTTATATATAGAAATTGAAATAAAAAAGAGAACATCAAAGCAATGTATTCAATGGTGCATTCATGGTAAAAATACATCTTTGAGGTGCTCTCAAAATCCCAACCCGAGCTTACAAATAAGTTTAGTACTAAGCAAGTTTACAAGTTGTAAAGATTGCGAGTATGAGAAAGTGCACATGCGAGAAATTGAGAGGATAATAAGGAAACAGATTAAGCAACATGATAAACAATGGTGTTTGGTATATGGACTGGAATGGCTCAAAATTGCATGGCCTCAACATTCAGTTCGATAATTTGAATTGGAAACAAGAAGGTTTTGACATTTTTAAGCGCCAAAGCAGTTCGAATAAAAACAGTTTCTTTAGACCATCTTTATCTAGTATACAATTCTCCTAGTTTGAAATTAATTAACAGACAATAAAAAAGAAACTCAGCGATACCAGGTACTTGCTTAAATAGGACAAGCTGATTAGAATATGCGAGGCATGTGACCATGTGTTCTCATCCTGCAAAATGACTTGATCACTTTTTTACTCCTATAACAATAGATTATCTTCAATGCTTGATTTGATCGTGTTAATTTTAATTTGCAGCGATCATAGTAGGGCTGAGTTAGTGTTCTCACACACTTGCCATGAGTTGATTTTCCTTCAATGCCAAACTCACCGTCCTTAAACTTTTGAAACCTCTCTTGTTAACTTGTTTCACTCAATTTAACAGCCCTAAAAGCAGTCAACGTATTGCATCTACAGATTTAACCAAAATTAAATAAGTGAATCTCAAAAAATCGACCAGAACAACAGGTATTATTATATTAATTTAAGTTTTGTTTTAATTACTCCACTAGGGAGGTCTGCTCCTTTTGCCTTCTTTTATATAATATATTGTTGAAACTTAATGGCCCTTCTCAATTTTTTAAACCAAACCAATTTTATACACAGTGACTTGAAATTCCTTTCAGTAAAGAAAGTTGAGTCATTTCTTGTATTCAGTATTTAAGCAATCATTACTGTTAGTTAATCTAAACTTTCTAACTTAAAAAAACTTTCAATAAATTAGGTCAAAGATAACAAAAATGAAATTATAATGAAATATTTCATAATGGCAGACGAATAAACTCAATATATTAATTTATGTATCATCCGACCATTCAGTCAATATACATTTTTGATTTGAATAATTTAAAACGAATTGAAGTAGTCAATCAGGAATTTTATTTAATCCCAGTTATATCGATTGATTGAAGTTATCTTGATTGGCATTCGTAATCGAGATCGATTTAAAGAAGTGTTTTGTTATATTGATTTTTATACACTGACATTCTCATACCATGATGTATTTACCTGGGGCGGTCTTGTAAGAATGAGAATAAATGAGTATACCTTTTTTGCATTCATTGAGGAAATTACTGAGAATGCCGGGTGATTAGTTGTTTCATTCTTATTTGTAATTCTCGGTATGTTTAATATTCAGATATAATCTAGCTTGAAATATGAGGTTCTATTTTGATTCTATTGTGATTTATACTAACAGGAATGTAACTCGTTCGATTTAGCTTTAGACAGGATGTTGAACATTTATTTGTAATATAATATTGTTTACGAATAAGAAGTGTGTTAAACAAGTGAGAAATTAAAAGTATTTTTGTACCAAAGTTATGTAAATTCTAAAAACACTTCTTTTAATTTTAAACGTTGCAACTGTTATTGTCTTATATGACTAATTAATTATCAGCAAATAAATATATAATTTATTAATATATTCTATTAATGAAATAAAAAACATCTTAAAGTTCCCTTTGTACCAACTAAGGTTTATATGGACTAGACAAACTGCTTAACGTGGGCTCTGAACTAAGGTCCTTGGCATTTAGCCTACGGAATGATGAGTGAGCAACTTAGAGATCATCCCGGACAACATCAAGTCTTAACCAGCCTGGCTACTGGCGTGACTACCGGCCTCTTAGACAATCACAAACATAAATTTGTGACCACGGACCAGCAGGATTCGAACTATTGCAATAGTAGGAGGACCGTCCAATAATGGTAATATATGCTATACATATAGCACATGCTAAATATATAGGAATAATATTTAATCCATTTAGGTGATAACAATTCTTAATCTAAATAGAAAAAACATTCTTCTTTATTCTTTGTTGTGGTAACAGAAGCTATATTTCCACTCTATAATGTAGCCCTGGTTGGTATATCAACCTGATATATAATATTCTCCCAAGGAGATGTCTACAGTCATGCTAAATTTCAATTCTCCCGAGTTCTAGCTTTCGGTCCAGGATATTTGTGGGGGTTCCAATACCAACATAAATAAATATTTGCGGAAGGTTCCAAGCTCTCTCTTAGGTTTGCTATATGAACTTTAAGGCTTTTTCTTTTAAAATACCTGATAAAGTCTTGATTCTACTCGCAGAATTGTATGCAATATTCTATTTGGTTCATTAACTAGTAACATAATACCTCCAATTATCATTAACGACCATTAAATAAAATAGATCCACATATATTGATTTTTTAAAGGAATTAAGGGAAATCTTTAAATATCAATACATAATATGATTTTATTAGGTCCAGTAAAAGGAAATCGATTATTTTATCATTAGATAAGACTAGATGGCTTTAGAAAACTGCCATTTCTAAACGTATTATTTGAATGTTTTGTGAATGGTTTTCTCAAAAATTATTGACTCAATTTTGTTTTAATTTGAGTCAAAGACGAAAACCTCAGCAAAGAGAAAATATACAATATTTCACATTTATTCTATATACAGAAAATGTGTTTATTTAGGTAGCTTCTATGTTAAATATACACTATATTCTGTAAAGACGAAAATGTGGATAAAATCATGAAAATTGCTGAATATAATCGTCATATGAGCATTAATTCTGTTGAAAAGATACTAAATATTGCATAAAACTTTATTTTAGAACCATTTGGAATAGGATGGATCCAAAAAAATTGGATAGATAGGTGAGACATGCGTAAATCAACAAAACTATAGATCTTCCAAGTAGCAAGTTCAATTTATATTTTTATATTTTCAGTTAAAATCGGTCAGAATGTATTGAAAGTACTTAAGTAAATATTTTATATAAAATATAAAATTCACAGAAATTACATTTTAATTAATAGGTTTCTGAAATAACTTTTGTTTTGCTTATAACACCTTGAAATGTACCCGTTGAACACAAAGTTCTGACAGTCCTACGTTAATTTGTATTAACACTAAGTACGTATGATATAATTTAATAGCAAGCAAGATACAACAATTATTGAATCAATTTTAGAAATATTATCTCTACCATGTAAAAATAATTCTAAATAAGATAAGCCTATATAATATTTTTATTGCATTCGAAATTATATGATATAAAAACAAAAATATTAAAATACTACTATATCCTAATGATAATAAAGTTGTTGACGTAAATCGAAATGAAACTGTTTATTGTACCTTTATTTCATATTAAAATAAAATACGTTTAACGATAAGCTGTATGCATTTAGTTGGATATAAAACAATGCTTGTATATATATCTAGAAACGTTTAATATTTTACACTCAATGTGATCTCTATCAGCATCCATTGGGCTGGTTAGCATTTAACTTAGGGACTTTTATGTCGTATCACGTTCATGTGACATTTCTACTATGAATTATTTATACCGAACCCATTTTACAACCGATACGATGCAGAACCATTGTGTTGTCTCTTGCTCTACATGATATTTGCAGATTATTCCAAACGATTTATGCGTGGTCTCATAGAAACTTTATTTGAGAAACATGTCGCAAGATGCGATATCACAAAGAATTTTTATATAACTGTCCTACGGCAATAGCATTTAACATAAGAACCAGTTATATCTAATATCTGTCGTAAAACATACAATACGCATCATCAAGATATTGATATAAACAGTATTACCATAACGTTTCTCTTGTTTAACAGATAATTTCAAAGGTTTATATTTGATGTCCTAAATAGAGGAATGTTTATAATAGAGTTTCACACAGTTGTTCGATTAAGATCTAAAAAAGTAACATTGATGCTTTTATTTAATTTTTAATAGGTTTCTATATTGTTATAAGTATCCTTTTATATAATAATGACGCAGTATTTAATAGATCTTATCTACAATAGTATCCCGCAAGCAGACAATTTTGAAAATCTGGGAATGCATTTTAATCGACGTTAAACATGGAAAAAACATATAGTGACAAAACACAAGCAGCTTGGGGTTAAACTAAATCAAATGTATTTGCTGATAGGGTGTAAATTTAAAGTATCCTTAGATAACAAGGTTTTGCTGTATAAGTTAATATTTAGGCCCATTTGGACCTATGGTATTAACTATGGTAACCAGAATAAAGTGTGGCGAGTCCCATATTACGTCTTCAACAAATTAAATCAGCGCGATATCCCCTTAGAACCCGAGTGTGGTTCGAAATGTTATTGCAAAGTACACTGAAGACTATTAGAGCATCCCAATGCACTCGCCAAACAATTATTATAATTAAACAAACAAATGTGCGGGATGACAGTGAAGTGCGTAAGCTCAAACGTAAACTATCATACGAACTTATTAACAGACACATAGATTGAGATATAATAATTTCTATAATAAGTTAGAATCGTCTATAGAATAAGTTAGGATATAGTTTAGGATAAGATAGAATAATATCTAGAATAAGATTTAGATTATAAGTTTGAGCAGCAGATCACTTACTGAAGCGATTTTCTACATGTCAGTAGAGTTATATTGTAAAACAGAAATCATATTATAATACTTATTTCCCCTCGGGCAGATTGCTGAGGTTCTAAGAGATTGATAAAAAAAATTAGAATAATTATTTTTTTAAGAGGACACCAAGTACGACTGTGATATATATGGTACAGTATATAAGTAATTATATATTATTTTTATAAAAAACGATATTATATGTATTAATTATAGATGCATTAATTACTGTTATGCTTTCCACTTAGTATTATTGAGTTATTTAGTGTTTACTTATGCTGAAAGTTGTATTTTCGACATTCTTCACGTTTAGATACTTATGGTGATAAGGCTTTGTTATATCCCAATTGTCAGTTTTGGCTTCAACGATTTAATAATAGATCAATGAAAAAGAACGGCCTGGTTCTATAGATTATGTGTTATTATAGTGGAATACTGTATAAGGTGGAATACAGTATAATAAAAAATAAGTGATGGAAATCACTGAAATTCAGTACTTACAGTGCATTTTGAAGCAATTTTACGTATTATAGTGGATAGTAATTAATATATTTTTTTATATTGGGGCATTTCTTCGCCAGCCTATTGATACGATGAATTGTCATTATTACCTTTTTATATTTCTAGAGTATGGTATAATATAGCTTCTATTTTCACACTATAACTATAACACTTATTTTTTCACCAATAGCAATTTGATGCATATCTAATTACTATTGGATTATCATTCAGTGCTTCTTTAATCGATTATTTTATAGAAAATACCTTTATTTCGTTTCTGTTGAATACTAGCTAGTTTAACTAGTTTTAATTAATAAATCATAACTAAAATAAAATATAATAATGCACATTACATTTATGAAAACTATTAAAACCACAAAGAAAGATAAAACAATCCAGCAGAGCTGCATTTATGGAAATTATTAAGTCCAACATGAAAACAGCTTAATTCCTTACATATCTACTGTTCTATTTTAAATCCGAATCTGAAACATCTTGAAAGCTTAAGATTAACATAAGCGTAGAATTTGTACTGCTGTTTTATAAAGAGAATAATGTATCATTTAAAATTCCACCAAGACATAAATAACATCAAAAAATGCTATTAAGATCGTTGGAATGTGAATAGGATAGTATACTGGCATCGTAATTTAAAGCTTTCTATTAGTATTTTTTTTAATTTGTTGTTTTTTTAACATTCTTATTTGAATTTAAATACTCTTTAACACAGTGTAATATATTAAATTTAATTAAAATTTAAATTACAAGTTATTTCTCAAAATGTTTAAGAAAGAAATTTAATAACACATTTTTAAAAACCATAATTAAAATATAAAAATACTTTATTTTTAGAATATTGAATGTTTTGAAGAGCAGCTGTATTCTGAGTATCAGGTCGTTCTTCAAGAAGTTTGCGCGCATATTTTCCAATAACAAAACTAAAAATTACAAGTCTGATTTATGTTCCATATTTCATTAAAACTAAATATCATGTCCATTTTTCAATTCTTTGTTTTATACAAGTTTTTTCTATTATATTTTAAAATTTCCTTTTTACGAACTAGACATTCCAGAAGAATTTTTTTCCAGGATTTTACACTCTTACACTTTTCTTTCACTTTTGTACAGTAATAACTACAATCAATCACAAGCATGAATATACAACCATACAAGGCAAGACTTGAAACCGCGACTCTCCGCAGTAGGGGGTATCGTCCTGTTGAACTAGTACTGCAGCTACCAAGTCGCCTTTTTAAAAGTTATTTAGAATTTACTATTTGCTAATATTTCTACCAATATTTTGTGCAAAAATAATTTAGTTAATTTAGATTGGTGAAATTCATACCCAAACGTTAAATATGCCTGAAGAATCTGCTTTTATAAAAACAATAGTTTATGAATATATAGGTTTGAAGACGACCGTCGACGTCAACGTCTTCATACACTACTACTGTGGAAACATATTCTGAGGATACGTGATTTAATAATCTTCCGAGGATTCAATATCAGCTAAAAGAAACCTCCAACTTCATCTCAACAAAATTTATTTGTGCTTGAAAATATGACGTAACAAGGCGAAGGAGAACAAATCTACTCATCTGACGTTCACTCGGCATAGAACTTAGGTAAATCTTAATAATCATGAACTCCTGCATATAGATACTGTTAAATATCTGGGAATGCATCTGGGTGTACGCCGAAATTGGAAAAAATGTATAATAATAAAGCGTGTATAATTTGGGCTTAAACTGAACCACATGTATTGACGCATAAGCCGTAAATCCAAATTGTCTTTCGGTAATAAGATATTGATGTATAAGTAAATTCTTAGGTCCATATGAACGTATGGAATCGAACTGCGGGGTACTACCAGCAAATTCAATATAGCCATCCTTCAGAGATTCCAAAATAAAATACTACGTGCCATCGTTGATGCCCCATATTTTGCGAGTAACAACTTAATTCAGCGCGATGTTACTCTGGAAAACCATAATGTTGCGTTTTTCACCAAATATTTCGCGTCTTAAAATCGAGAACGCCGAAATTCCATGGTCATAAGAAGCCACCTATCTCGGTCTTGTCTTCGATCGCAAGATTAGGTGGAATTCCCAGATACAAAGGTCCCCCAAAAAGGTCAAGGTATTGTCAATCCGCTGTTCCCATTCATCCGCCGGACCAGCAAGCTTCCTCTCTCAATAAAATCTCTCCTGAACAAGGTTCTGGTTCGATCAGTCGTTCTATACGGCTCCAATGTCCATCTCAAATACGTTTCACCTAGTCAGGTGGAAAGTCTTCAAGTTTTTTAGATCAAAATTCTTAGGAGAATAAACATTGCCCTCTGGTTCGTCGGGAATAATCAAATTCATAGAGAAACAGAGGTCCCCAAGTTCATGATTTTATATCCGAGCTCTATGCGAGATATTTCTTCATTCTTCGTCTTTCACATAATAAATGTATTACCAAGCTAGCCGATATTTATGCCAACATGCCAACAACTTATTCGGCTCTTCGTGGCCTTGTTATATCACGAACTGTCCCGTTGTGATCTAATTCCAAATTGTCTCGATCTTCTCCGGCGAACGATTAACTTAGATACGGTCGTGTGATAACGATGCCATGTCCTTGCCTGGCCATTACTTAGAGGTTATAGGTACTCTCCTTACTAACACAAAGAAGTATCACTTGAGGTCATAGGATCAGCTGATAGGGTGGGGCTTAGTGAGTAGGCCAAAGGCAATCTCCACATAACCAGTCCAACTCGATTATTCCTGCAGGTCTCTCCGACCCCGATTAGTAACATGATTCCCCTTCCCGGTTTCAGGCTAACAAAAAAAAGGTTAGGCAAAATCTCTGATTCGAGCTGAAACACTTTATCGTCAAAAATTCTTTCCGCGAGGCTGCGCAATGAAACCGTCATGTTGAAACGGCTCGAAGTTACATTTTCAGCCAATTTCCCTCCTTTTTGATATTTTCCATCGCCATGTAAACATTTTCAATATATAATATATGAACTACAAGCTAAGCTATCTGAACGTTATTTGGCAGTTTGTGTTATATTTTCATCAAGTAAATCTTGCTATTCAGTATCTTCGGACATTTTTGATTATTGCCAATAATCATTACCTTTAATTCGTTGAAATATTTGAGCAGCATCGCCTTCAAGTTTCTTCAAAAGAAAGAGCGAGTCTAATGAATGTCGAAAATGTAATTTTGAGCCTTCCATAATTAGAGACTCTGTATTGTGAATAATTCAATAACATTAAAAAGATAAGGGTTATCCAATATCCAGAAATACGTTGATACGTTGATACTTCATATTTTCTTTAATAGATATCGCTGATCAAAACTCATACAAGTGTCTAATATAGTATTAACTTATACAATAATTCCACTAAATTCCATTAAATTAATTTACGTCCAGAATTATTCGTAGTTTTGAAGACCGCTATCAACATAAAGAGAAAATTAAAAATGCCACAAGTTCAATCGATACGTACAACATATGGCTATTGTTGAATGCTTCGCATTACGATTTGAGAACAATTCTTGAAATCAATTTAGATAGATATGCTATCGGAATAGGATCTAATAGCGGCGCTGATTCACTTTAAGAGAAACGTTTGATCTAAATATGATAGTTAAAATTAAAAGGTATGAAAACTATTTTGATTAAAACATTAAAGAGACTGTTTACCGATTCCAGCGCATATTTCACCTAGCAAACAGCTTCAAAGAAGCTCTGTGAGAATGCAAACATCGCAAACGATCAACTTCCAACCAGGAAATTGGTTCAAATTCTAGACGTACCGTTATTTTTACTAATAAAATAGATATTTGCAATATAATGTTCTATTACAACCTAAATAATTCTAATTATATTTAATATTATAATAATTAACAGCATATATATTTACTTAATATATCCGATATTATGAAATACTGTATCTATATATATCTTATAGTTATATTAATCAGCTTAGTGAAAATTTTGCTTCCCTTTTTGACGTAAATGAGGGCACCTGAAGGCGGGATATTTGGTATGGTCAAAGCTTATAAACAGGAAGAATTTTAAGGCCAAAAATGTTTGTGCAATATCCGCAAAATCAAGTAACCAGGAATAGATGTTAGATTAGTGACACAAAATATATGAATTAATATTTTAGTCTCTAATTTAACTCTTATATGTAACTCTAACTCTAAGTTTGGAAAATTCAATTTAATAGCTCCAAATCTCTCCACGTTAATTTTGCATTGCGGCGAAATAATAAAAAATTAATTACATCACTCAATGGATGTCCGATTCCTCAAGCAGAATGAGCTAAATATCTCGGAATCCATCTTGACGGTATATTAAATTGGAAACATCATGTTAGTCAAAAAGCAAAACACATTAGAACCAAAATGAAACAATTATACTGGTTAGTCAGAAGATACTCTCAACTTGATCTAAAATTGGTTGGTTGAGGTTGATTTATAATACAATTACGAAGCCAATATGGACCCATGGGGTCCAAATATGGGTTTGCACTAAATATTCAAATGAACTAGTCGTCCAACGCTGTCAAAAGAAGGTTCTTCGATTAATTACAAATGCCTATCACTACGTAGCCAACGAAGAATTGCACGATGACCTGGAAATCAAATGGATTTACTAAGTTATCCAATATTTCTCCTGAAACATGAAAGAAGATTACTAAATCATATTAAGGTGGAAGCAATGCAAGTTCAGGACAGCGCGCAGGATGTCAGGAGATTGAAGCGAACCAAACCATACAAACTATATATATAAAATGTATAACTTTAGTGTAAACTATAGCTATAAGTTATTATAATTTTATAATTGAGGAATACATATTGATGTATTTTTTCGCACTCGTCTTGCTTGTGAATTAATCCAAGTATAAATGAAAAGTAGTAATAAAATAATGTATAATTAAGATTGTACTAGGCGTATCTAATAAAAATGTTATTAAAAAAATGTTTCTTTGAAGCGAGCCAAACTACACAAACCTGTAGTAGTGCTAGTATAATACTACATTGTTAACTTTAGCGTATGTAGTTTACTTTATTTTAATTTAGGAGATACTTACTGATGTATAAATCGAGTACTCGTCTTGTTTATTGGTCGATATGATGCAAGATAATAAAAAAAAGATTCGCCGAGTCATTAGTCCCCACGTGAGATAGAAGACAAAGTAGAAAGCAATAGATTAACAAAAGCCATAAAACGCAAATTAAAGGTGAGCTATCTGCAAGGACAAGAATTATCACAATTGCAATTCCAGAATTACATAAAATAAATACGTCTACTGATAGGAAAAAGTTACTATTTTAAATATAAAGAACTACTGTTTTAAATATAAAGCAATTAAAATGAAACTGACTACATTATTTTAACAGATGAAACACATAGTACAAATAGAAGACATTTTGAATTATTGACCATTAATACAATAAGATTTGTAACTATATGACATTTCATTTTTTGAATCTTGTATACATTTTCTGGATTATTTACTGTATAGACCTAAGTTTTGAGAAGTTAATATCTCATTTAATGATTACAGATACATTCCTTTATTATAAATTTCTAAATTCTAAAAAAAATTACCTAATTCTGTTCGTTATTGTTTTATTATACATACGAAACTCAAATATCAATTTCGAAATTGTTTTATTCATGTATTCTCTGTTTTAATATGGCGACATGTATTACTTCATCTATTATTCCATATTTTATTCCATATTTATGTTTATAACATAAAATTAAAGAAAGGTCATAACATATATACTTATGTTTGATCCTCTGAAGTTATTACAGATCTGAAATTAACCCTCCTTATGATATTTTTGCTATAATGTCCAGTGAAGTAGTAATTTAAATTTATAAATACTTTGTTAAATCTTGAACCTTAACGGAATTTAAATTTTATTAAATTAAATTAAAAAAAGTTAGTGATTTTAGTTGTTAAGATAGTTTGTACATATTTTAATATTCTGATAAGTATTTTAATTTTAAGTTTTAATAGCGTAATAGCATTTTCAAATTATTCTCTTTACCATTGTTGTGGTTGAATTTCGACCACTGGGTGACCACTGGTACTTGAATTGATACATCTGTAAAGTAGAGGTCTAATTCTAACTGGAAACCATGACAACCTACTACCTAGCTCATCACAAGGAAACAACTGACATTATTTCTGAGGTAAAGTTTGTTTTTATCTAGGCTATTCAATATAAAATAGATTTACTGGATGATGTAAGTAAAATGCATTTGCATTAATGCCTTTAGTATTTTGAAATCGACCTAATCCGAATCAATCTAAATCTAAATTGATCTGAAGGTTTTCTACAATCGATTACCGATTTATATAATATTATGTTTTGATTTTAATTCCTTTATCTACTTTCTCTTTACGATCAATTAAAATTTGCTTAATATGTTATTAGTTATAAGTTAATGGAGATGTTGAAATTATGCTAGTTGCGCTATGTACTTTCAAACAAGCTGAAATTATTTACATTTCTATATTTTATAATCAAGGTTTGCTATGATTTATGTGATGTTAAAATTGATATATGTACGTGTAATGCAATTCTGCTTTATCAACGATAAATATGTAACAGAATCAACTATTGCCACCATAAAAATAATATTGAAATTCAGTGCACGCCATTATACATATAATTAATCACCGTTTTATAGCATTTATCTTTATAAGTTGATATATAATTAAATTTTATTATGCAAAATATATTATTCATTTTAATGGAATAATAGCCTCAGGAAAAAATAATTTCACTTTTTTAAACCGAATTTATTCTTTGTATTTTAAATACTAATCAATAATATACGTGCCGTTTTAATACATGATCTTTTATCATTTTCCTAGTAAAGATATAATTCTGGCATAAAAATTAGCTATCCAAGTCTCAATCATACCTATATAGTTTTGATGGTTAAAATGGAATAGAATGAAACGAAAATAGATGGAAATATGGGAAGAGATAACGTATTTTACTTTGTCTGTCTTTAAAAAGATGACGGAAAAAAAGTATATAGATCTAACAAGAGATTATGTTGAATAAAGTTTTAAAAATGTCTAAAATGTTATCTATTAAATTATTTAAATAATGTATTCAACAAACATATACTTTATCTATTTAAATAATTTAATATTTAAAGTTACTTTTATAGAATTATATATTTGTTGAATAACCCAATATTTTCAATATTACATTAATTTTTAAGGCCTTATTTATTCTACTCTTTTTTTATCCACTTCTCTTCTAATCCCTTCCGGTAAAAGAACATGTTAGTTTAACATGTTACCTTTACTTTACCTAACTTTTCTATTTGTCTATATCTAGCTCGTTTTCTATAATAATGTGTTATGTATATGTTGCTACATATGTGTTTTTCAGTTTGTCTCTCCGAAGGCTTTATTTTTTAAGTAATTTAAAAAAATTACTGTGGTAACATTATGATATACAATATAACAAAGGCATATCGTCTAAAATCTATAAATACTTGATATAATAAATACGGTCATTTATTATAAATAACAATAATTAGAATTGATTTAAAAATATTTTAAAAATACGAGAAGTATTGTTTATATTTAAGTTCCTACACATACACTACAACTACACCTATTTATAGTTGCAGTTTTGTGAAAATTTTGAAGCATAAAATGCTGTTGAATTAAAATAACAGCTTTGTATATGTTCAATTTCTTTGCCGAAGAGAAAGCGTAGAAAACGAGTGAGTGACCAACGTGAAGATCATTTCAAAATACATCCGACCGCAGCTCCAGGTTATTCTGCTGCTAGATACCTATAAATGCAAGCATCCATCTATTCATTCTAATCAGCGGTACCTAGGTAGACTAGATAAATTAGCCACTTTCCATACTTTAAAACTAATGTTCTTTTAAGATTAAATGCCATAAACAGTATTATTTTTATTATTTTTGCATAAATGTATTAAAAGCTATTTTGTATAAAACATCTAAAGCTGTCCCTTTTTACAAAGTAAAGTTACAAATTTATTTTTTAATAAAAATTGATTATACCCTTCCAAAAAAAAAAACACCCAGGACGAAATTGTAAGTAAAGAGGAAGATAATAATTGAGTGTTTAATAAAAATGAACGTTTCATTAAAAATGAATTTATGTATGAATTTAATAATATTTTCTCCGCGTTCAATATTCATTCAACATTTCCCCACCCTGAAAAATACAAAGCCAAAGTAATAAATAAAACGTTACTAAATAAATAATAAATTTCCATTTTCATGAGCGGACTGCTAATAATCCGGAGCATGAACTTCCTGAAAGCACTTTTAATAAAGCCGACTTATTAATAATATAAATTAGGCGCAATTTGCATACGTGTTTCATGTCAACAACGATTATCCTAATTCTTTTGCGAACTAAAATAAAATAAAAAGAAAAACAAACAGTCGTGGCCGACCGACAAATTCTATTCTATTAGAATGCAAATGGGCCAGGAAATAATGTACACCAAAAATGAACAAAAAAAAGCTTAGGACACGGGTCAACAATCTGCATAAAACCATTAGAAAAGTTTGTAGCGGCTTATCGTCGCTGTGGATCTGGTATAAAGCCACGCGATCGTAGTTTTCATACACTATTTCATCGGGGTGTTTAGTGGTTCACCGCACGAAATATGTACCGAAAAGTTATTTTCTAACTGTGAATGGTTGTTGGTAATATCACTTGCAAGAAATGGATTTTCGTGGAAATGTCAAGAACTTAAGAAATATGCAGTTTTAGTATGCGGCCATATCTACGTGGAATGTTATATTTGCATAAGTACGAGACTAATTTTATTGATGATTATATACCATCTATGAAATTGAATAAGATGACATAAAGCAGCTTTATATTATGGACGTGGATTTAGTTCGTTTTTTTTGTCGAGAAAACGTTGACGTGAAAATAAACTAGATACCAATAAAAAAGCCCATGCACGTTAACACGTTAAGTTTATGACGTCAGCACGTTGCAATTTTGTTGCATCAACTTTGACTGCATCACTAAGTTTTACACACCATCAGTTTTTACAACGCTTGCCAGTTTATAACCTCTAATTAATATCACTAATGCTTTCAAGAATTTTGTAGAGATTTGACAACAACATTTTTAATTTCCTTCTATAATAAAATAATTAATTTCAATATAAGTGTGAATTCATCAAATTATAAATTCGTACGAAATCGCCTTAAACCTTTTGTAGCGACCTTGAGGCATGTCGAATTTTGCATCGTGGAATAACGGTCTACAAAATACCCAGAATTATATTTCTGGGATGTTGAACACGGGCGGGGTGACAGCAGCGCCAACTAGAACCTGACAACGAATAGCTGGCGGCAACCCCGAGACGTTTATTTGGGATGTTATTGAAGGGTATTTCGATTCAATCTGTGCTCAACCCTCGTTTGGTTTAGACGAGCCACCACCGACTGTCCAAGCCTCGTCTCCAGGTAACACCGCTGCCATCCGTTTTATCTAATCGTATTTTGCTCATTTTTTTTGTATAGCCAATAAATAACGGTCACATAATGTAAACACCACTGTTCCATTTCGTTTTACCTCCATTCACCGAGCCACATCATTTACCCTAAAATCATACCTAATTATATTTCAATGTTTATATCTAGTACCTACATTTTGTACTTTTGACAGTATTTAACTTTAAGAAATACACATAGATTATGCAAATGCAAATGGAACAATTGATTTACGAATTTTAAATTATGTGGCACTTTATATTCCCATTCAAATCATGTTGCACAATAAAAATAAGCTGTCGAGAATCGATGATATTTTGTTGTCTCCAATTCCAAACTTATTAAAGCTAATTTACAATTCTATTGATTGGGTCATAAGGAATGGTCATATAAGAAATTTAACTGTACAGGTAATACTGCCGTCCTAACATTATTTTAATATAAACGAAACCCTTCCTCCTCATCACATCTCAAACATAATTGATCACATACAACGCATTATTTTTTACCAAAGGGCCGTATCGGCCACGCTGTATAAGACCTCCCTCCAAAAAAAAAAAACTACTAATGGAATGTAAGTGGGCACCACAGCTTACAGTTGGAGTAAAATTATTTGTGATTTATTCTGAATTGCAATGTTTTAAGCAAATATTAACGTTATGGCCTAAATGGAATTTAATGGTTTCTCAAGTTTTGATCTCAAATTTCAACAGATTACAGTTGAGCAACACAACAACTATACTAGGTTAGTTCACGGAAACTTGAGTTTATCTTTAGTGACCTTAGACCTTAATCTGCGATACTTGTCCCAGCAATCCAAGGAAAGTTTCTGAATTCTAATAATCCATAGCTCATATCATTCAAATCATATTTGCTAACCTTACATCTTAAATTGTCATAGTTTTGTTTGAACTATATTAAACTATGTCCAGCAATGCTTCGATTTACTGCGAAAAATTGGTCATCCAACGCCAATCTGTTTTTGTCAAAATAAATAAGTAAATCGAGGTTAACGTAATTAATTCATAAAATATTTTTAACAAGAAACGTTTGAAGTCGGTACGAGCAACAAATTAGATTTGTTTTGTTGGTAATTTAATTTTGTGTATATGTCACAAAATTATATTACTATTTTTGTATAGTTTGGGCTCGACACCGACTTCAAAGTAATCAATTAGTACTAGTTAAAATAATATTGCAAATAGATAGGTTTAGGTAGGTATTAAGCTAAATTGTGTGTATATAGTAGAATATAAAATACGTGTAGTAGATAGATTAAGTAAGGTTTTTGTTTAGTTTAATTTAGTTATTACAAGGATTATTATGTACATAATTTATTTTAAAAGGTTTTTTTTTGTGCTAAGAATCTGGTTATTTTTTAATTTTTAGTGATTTCCTTATTTATTTTTTGAGGTCGGTTTAATTTTTTATTACAAATATTTTATTTTAATTTTTTAGTGTTAGATATTTACTCAAGAAATTACGCAGTGGACGCACAAAAGAGGTTGTTACCGACGAAAATATTTTTAAAAATCCACAAAATGGTTTTGAATGATTGTAAATTGAAATTGAATGAAGAAGCAGACACTCTGAGGATATCAACTGAACGTGTACATCATATCATTCACGAATATTTGGATATGAGAAAGCTCTGTGTAAATTGGGTGCCGCGCGAGCTCACTTTTGACCAAAACAACGACGAGTTGATGATTCGGAGCAGTGTTTTTAAGATTATCAAGCGTAATAAACCCAAGTTTTTGCGTCGATATGTAATAATGGATGAAACATGGCTTCATCACTTCAGTCCAAAGTCCACTCGACAGTCATCCGAATTGACAGCACACGATGAACACGCTCTAAATCGTGGGAAAATGCGACAGTCGGTTGGCAAGGTTATAACGTTTGTATTTTGGGATGCGCATGGAATAATTTTCATTGACTACCTTGAAAAGAAAGGACCATCAACAGCGACTATTATATAGCGTTATTGGACCGTTTGAAAGACGAAATCGACGAAAAACGGCCGCATTTGAAGAAATAGAAAGTGCTGCTTCACCAGGACAATGAATGGTGTCACAAGTCAGTGAAAATGGTGGCAAAAATCCATGAATTTGGCTTTGAGTTGCTTCCTCATTGATCATATTCTCCAGATGTGGCCTCCAGCGACTATTTCGTGTTCTCAGATTTCAAAATAATGCTCGTTGGGAAGAAATTTTTGTTGAATGGAGAGATGATCGCCGAAAATGAGGCCTATATTGGAACAAAGGCCAAATCGTACTACAAAAATAGTATCGAAAAGTTGGAGGGTCGCTATAAACATTCTAAAAAATTCTAAAAAAAATTGTTTTACTCTGGTAGGCCGGAGACTTCAATTGACCTGTTATGGTTAAAAGCAAAACTTTGAATTTACTTATTAACATTAAATTATTATATATTTTTTAGATAATTTGCTGTAATTAAATTTCTCCACATACTTAAGATTTAATAATATTTTTGAACCTTTTTATAATACGTAAATTAAAACTTATCTTATTATTGATTAGTTAATTAACACTGTTTTGTTAATAGCCAATGTCAGTTTATTCCGAGAAATGTTTACAAACATACAATTAACCTCGAAGTTATTTACGAACTGGAACTTACTCTTAGCAAAAAACGTGCTCCCGCTCCAAGACGTAACCCAATACGGCCAATGAGGCCCACCCGTCTAGCCACGGTCGGCCACGAAGAAGACGGCAGCCGGCCGGACCATTCCACCTAATCTGATTGAGCTCACGGCCGCAAGTGGCACCATCTGTCGGCCGAGACGTATTCGGTTTCGGCACTTGTGCCACGCTTAGTTAGTTCGATGACAACGGCCGCAGGTTGAGGATTTCGGTTAAATGGAGGGTGAAACTGCGACACGATCAGGAAGCCGACGGAAGGCTTAGAGGGCGACTTTGTGCCCGAAAAAAGAACGACAGCCCGCCGCCCGTTAATTGAGATCGGATTGGCTCGTGTTATAAAGGATGTGGTGGTATACGACGTAGTTTCTTTTTTTCTGTCGGTTTAGCTCCGTAGAGTACAAAGCACGATAGACACAGCATTAAGCTTTTGAGTGGATGTTTTATTCTGCTTCTCGTAGCAATATTGACATTTTTAGGGTTCATCTAGTTTATTATTTAATTATAATCTAAAAATTGTAATACTTATCATATGAAGTCATAGTATAGCGCTTTTGAAAGAAAACAGGTGGTATATAAAGGTAGTAAATAGTTACAGCGCTTTGCAAATTGAGGATTCCGAAAAGCTGTCATATTTCGTTTGTTAAAAGGAGAACTGCGGTTCGCATGGAACGCCACTGTTGGAATTGGTTTCTTTCCACATATTTCGGCCTTAAAAATGAACTTCTTTCTGGCTGGCCAATCGTTACAGAAGTAGATGAAAAATCGACATATTTCATCTGCCGGCATGCTCATGGAATTGAATATGGACTATAAAGCAGTTTTGAACCATTTATACAAGACCGGATACACAATCTCGATGCTTAGGTTCTATTGTGATTCACTGCTGAAACATTTTTTGAAAAGAATGATTATTGGCGATGAAAAAAATGATGAATGAAGAAATCTCTTAATGATGCTGATTGCTAACATGAAAAAAGGCTACAAAAGACGAAGGTTCACAGTGATGGAATTATGGTATTATGAGAAAAGTTACAGAAGACTATCGATCAAAACAGCATATACATATCACTGTTTAATGTTTGAAAATTATATGAATAAATTCGTTTTAAAGGAAATCGTTAAAAACCGAAATTTTTTTCCCCCAACAGAAAACAATATCTACCTGAAACCACTGAGAACCTTCGCATGGACAACAAAAATCTATATATTACTGGATGATTACAAAAGGTATATGGAAAATTATTAAATGCTAGGATTATGCGTGTCTGAAGAGTTGCTTCAATGTCAAAAATGTAGTTGATCTTTATATTATTGTGGGTGGTGACGAAAACTGATATACTACAATAATTCAAATTATGAATAACAAAATATACGCTGTTCAGTTGGGGCTATATATCTGGTAACATCAGTATAAGCTGTTAAATAAACAATTGAGATAGTGACAACCATTAATTAAATTGAAGCGAATATTGCAAATATTAAAATTAACAGATTGAGTGATAAGACTGGATTTAGATACAGAGATGAATGGATGAGATCACGTATATGAAAACTGGAGGGTTAAATCCAAACATGATCTTTTAGTGCATAATTTATTAGAACCTTTAGTTGTTTAATATAATGTGTTCCACCTTGATTGCGAAATAATCCGACAAAGCTAAACTATGTTAGACATGTAAACTGAAGCTATATTTTTTGAAAAGAAGAATTAAACTAATATTCTCATTGTTACTTGTAATTGTTTTATATGGCGTTGTTTTTATTTCACTATTTCTATTAACAACATATTTTCTAATATTAAATTACTATATATCACCGAATTTTATATATTTTTTTTTAATTAATTTTTATCTTAAGGAAAACAAAACACTTATTGTTCTTGGGTAGTTTAATCCGCTGTGGATAACATTTCCTACTCACCTTTCTGCATTATCTTTGGTGTCAGGTAAGTTTGATGCTGATATTTCACACTTCACCCTGATAAGCCACATAATTACGTTTCGGAAAGTCTACTTTCGATATTTGGTCACCAAATTCGTGATGACCAATTAATCAAGCATCCGACGTCTGTCTCTTTATCTCATCATTATATCATACACCGCATGTTGCATATCGGCCCACCTTTATTGAAAAAGCTTCTATATAACTATGACCTCAATAATTTCTGTATATATAAATCATCTCTCTTCTAAACGATATCTGCGTTTAAATGAAATTATTAAGGATGCAATAAAAATACAAAATATATTCTTGCTTTTAAAACATGATATGTATAAATAATAGAATAGTAAAATAAAAAATGCATATTTGGAGAGTATAGAATGATTCCCTTAATATTTATAGTAATAATTTGGTTTGGTTTAAATACATATCATTAATTTTCATCGTGAATTCAAGTCTGAGATTGTATATATCTGTAACAGAGGGTTGAAATTTATACAGATGACCTTTGGTCTGTTGAATAAAAAAAGATTGATGCTATCAAAATACGATAAAAACGAAACAACTAAATCTTATTTTATTTAAGGCGATATTTTAGTCTAGGAATTTGCAACATCTAAAAACGACTCTAAATGCGTTTTCTTGAAACTACTGTTTCGACGGTTGGCTTGATATTCCAAGTTCTAAGTAAGAGTACAACTATAACGAATCTTTACTATTATTGAAAAATTTGGAAATATCAAAAAACGCGGTAAAAATGTATTGCTGTTTTGATTTTAATAAATATGCAATAAAAACTGATGAATAAAAATATTTTTATAAAATGTAAAAAGTAAAAATGTATTGCTGTTTTGATTTTAATAAATATGCAATAAAAACTGATGAATAAAAATATTTTTTTATTTCGCTCTAGGTTAGAATACCCTCTTAATAATAAATGATTTGTGTTATAACCAGAAACAACAGTATATGCTTCAAAAAGAAAAACCATCAAAAATAAATGAAAATATACGAAATCTACATCATGCAGACATAATCAGCTGCCAATGTTCTCTCAAGATTAATGGCTTCTTCCACGTGACCTAACTTTTTAACCGACCATACATCATCTCAACCCCCGTGTTCCAATTCTATTTACAGAAACTGTGGTAACCTTTCGGAAATACCTTGACTTCTGATCCATATCAAACCGTTTTATTTATAACCTTTCATCGTGAAATAGGAAAATGGGACGTAAATGTCACCGTTATTGTCTAGTCGGCAGTTACTTTAACAACATTTTACGGTCAAATAGTGATGACGATGACGATGATGCGACATTGAGATTACGGTATTGTTGAAGAATAAGTTGAATGGGGATGATTAGAGGCGGATGCACAGGTACTAGATATTTTTTCATTATTATTAAGAAAAGTAGCAGATGGTGGAAAAAAAGGATAGAATTTTGATTACAATTTTCATGAAACGTGGGAGCCGTAGTCTAACTGAAATTGTGATCAATTGATACCCATTGGACAAAAATATTTACGACACATAAAGTTATTTTAAAATAATCTCAAATATATATAGAAATTCACAAACAATGTAAAAAAATTTAGTTTTAGAGTAGTTTTAGAGTTGTTAAAAAGGGTAAAAAGCTATAACGATTTAGGAAACGCGGATATTTTATTTCATAGATGTAGGGTGTGAATTAAAATAATAAAAATAATATGTTTTTTTAGGTATTTCACAGTAAAATACCTAAGTCCAACAAATAAGCAAAAAAAAACTGGAATTGAGCACCTCATCAGCAATGAAAGGTAATGAATTGTTTTTTAATACATAAAATATATGTATATTTAAAAAAAATTTCTCATCTTTCTGACAAGTTGATTCATGATTCATAAACTGAAAAGTGACCTGACAATTCTTTGACAATTTGAGATGGGCTTTCGTCTAAGAAGCTTAGAAATTCATAAAAATTTGAACTATTTTGGTCCTCCAGGTCGTATTATAATATTGACAGACAGCAGAATTCTCAAAATCAAACATCAAAAGTAATGATTGCAAAAATGCTATTTAGAGTATTCTATAATCAACGTCTGTAGTGTCTGTGTGCACTAAATAACTCAATAATACTAAATGGAAAACTATTATATTTTTTATGACAAAAATGTTAAAAAAAATTTATATATTTTGAAGTCTCCTTTTACCAACTAGGGGTTTATCTGAACTGGACTAGCCTACCGATTGGCTAGTGACCAACTTAGAAATCATCCCAGAAGATATCCGGTCTTACCCAGCCTGGTTACTGGCGTGACTAGAATAATTTTCCTTGTCAGATTTTACACTCTTACGCAGGATAATCACAAATATTAAACAATTAAAAACATAAATTCACGTCCATGCCCCAGCAGGATTCGAACCCGCGACTCTCGCAACCGTAGGTGGACCGTCATATCGCCTTTACCACTGCGCCAACCAAGCCGGCGGTTAAGTTATTTCACAGTTCTTTTCTTTGATACTTTTTATTGTTTACTTTTACATTTCCATCAATAGACTATTACAAAAACTCAATAAATATAATTTAATAAAACAAATACGTTAAGCTCATCACTGATAGAAATTCACACACCATAAAATGGCCATAAAATTTCACTTAATCTTATCTAATAATGAAATATTCCTGACGGTAAGACAGCTGAAAATGAAAGACACAATGATTCTAACTGATGTTAAACCATTACATCACAATAAGAAGTATTTTAGAACGGAAAAGTTATTAAAATTATAATGTGGCGTGACTAATCTGATGGCTTTCAATTGATTTAATCACCATTAAATGAATGGAGCATTGACCTTATTTTTTAAGTTCCAATTGAGAATCGTGAAAAGTACCATTAAAAATAAAAATATTGAGATGAGTTAGAATGATGTAAGCGAAGTTTAAACTTGTATTATAATTTATAGGTGTGTTACGATAACTTTAGACAATTGGAAAAATAATTAAAATTTATGTTAATGTTTTTAGATTTGTATTTAAAATTTTCTAACTAAAAAAGCACTAATTAGCACTTATCTATGACGTAGATATATTACTATCAGGTGGAGTAATATACAAGAGATTCTGTTTGTAAATTTAACCGGTTTGATGAGTTACAAGTTTACAGTAGTAATGGTGCTGAAAAACTGTTGTAACAGCTATGTTTTATTAGTAGTAGTAGTATATGTTAGTAGTGGCGAACTTCATGACTTATGATTTTATTTGGTTCTAGCGGTTTAGAGTATAACATGACTCTTTCGAATATGAATGTCATCCAAATGGTTCTGAAAATCTAAAATTTGATGCTCTTCGGCTTTGAGTTACAGGTCACAAAACGGAAGGCATTTAAATGTTCCTGGTATTCGTAAGGAAACTTTTTCTTTGTTTATAACTCTAAAATCTTTTAGGTCGTCACTTACTATTAATAAAATTAACTTTCAAAGGTGTAAATAATTCTTAAGGAGTTTGATATAAGTCTTCATTGACCAATTACACCAGTTCATCACTCCAAACCAAAATTACCTTTTTTTTAAATGGAAGCTATCTTGTACATGTTTTCTTAACTAAACCATAACTTCCATTAAGACACGATGGTAACATAGACTGTTGGAAAAGTGTTTTGCGGGCGACAGAGACCCTGGGTTACGACTGGGATTGTCGTAGTTGTTTATCTACCGGGGTTTGTAAATGTGTAGGGATTTTATCAAGTTGTTATCATATTCTAAAGAGTCTAAGGGAGAACCTTACACTGATCATGTTCGTGAAACCCTTCACTGATTTGCCTGATTCGAGGTCAATATTGACGATCCTCATAAACCATGGAGCATTGAGTAACGGGCGGACTTTTTTGTGTCAAAACACTTGGAGTAGTTCAAGTTCTCTCTCAGAGACGTACCTGTACCACAGTCTGTGCTCCGAAGAAGGCAGACTGAACGGACTAGCAGTTTATATAGAATCGCTTTTTGGTGGATAAAATATAAATATAAATTAAATTGTTATATATATATATATATAAATTAAATTAAATTTTTGGGTTGGCTTCGTTATATATAGAAATAATTTTATATTCTAATAAATTGTTTATGACGAATTATAGATCTGTAAGAAAATAAAGCAAGTGCCTATCTAGTTCTTTATTTAAAATAATAAAAAGACCACTTTTTCAAATAAATATTCATCAGACGACGTCGGTAAGGCTTTGCGATTTTTTGGGTATTAGTTCTTTATATTTTTTTGTTACTGATATCAATTATATTATCTCCATTTATTCCAGTTTGATTGTTTTACCTATTTTTATGTATTAATTTCTAACAGTATAAGTCTATATAGTTTATCTTGACTAATCAATGAACTTTAAAATAATGTTATTGTGTAAATAATGAACCTAATAATCCTTCATATCATATTAATTCATATTAATGAATGATGTATTGGATGTTCTCTTAAAATCGACTTAATTTTTTTTTGTTTTCTCTGCCATTTTTGTTTTTTTTTTGCATTATATGAATAAATAAATAATATAAAATATCAGTGATAATACATGAATTAATAAAATCAATGTAACAATATTAATATCATATAATGTTTGAGGAATCTTCGTGTACCTTTCAATGGGCAGTGACAGTTTCCGATATACGGAAACTGACGACACAAAGGAGAACATCTGCTGTTTAGGGCTATTCAGAGTTAATAGCTTTATGATGAGGTGGATACAAGAAAGTATTGGACGTTGTAAACGCCATAATTCCAATGGCTTTACAAAGGATTTGAACCGTTCTTATTGGGGATAATATGTAGTTTCACGATGAATTTTTAACAAATGGTTCTTGAGCTATAGCCTAATTATTAAGCGTTTCATTATATAAATTATACTTTTGGATTTTATATTTTACATTGTTAAATTTAACATTGATAATTATTAAAATTAAAAGTTAATAATGATAAACATGAAAATAATTATATTTAATAAATTAGGAAGATCGAATTAGGGTGTGATCGAAGAATCCATGGGAAAAATAAATATAACTGATAATTTCTAAAGTTGGTCACTCGCCAGTCGGTAAGCTTGAAGTGAATGATATAACAGAAAATACACAATGAATGAAGTTTTCACAGCTGTAGTGGGAGCTTACAGAATTATTGAAAAGAAGTATATCAGATTACTAATAGGACTACTTACTGATAGGAATATATATATATATATATATACATATATATATATATATATATATATATATATATATTCATATTTAAATCTATGTTTGCCCAATTCTCCGTCAATCGTGGGCCGACTTTTAAAATTATGTTTTTATTCGAAAGAGTGCACTTCCGAGGTGGCCCCAGTGGAAGCAAGTCAGGATCTAATGTGGCGAATTGGGGAAATCGAACGCTCAAATTTCAAACGCACGTACAAAGTCCTTACGTATAGTTTATCTGAAATCCGATATTTGTGTATAATGCTGAACTGATCTGTCGGAAAATCAGAAGTCATTCTGAGCAAAAACCCATTCTGTTTGCTTTTTAAGCATTATCTGTAACATATAAAACAACGTAGAAATACTTCAAACAATTGCCTCTACGGTGGCACCGGTTTCAATGCGGTCAATTGGTAATAATATCGTAAATAGATAAATTGGTTTAGGTAAGTATTAAGCTAAATTGTGTGTATTTAATAGAATATAAAATACGTGTAGTAGATAGGTCAAATAAGGTTTCTGTTTATTTTCATTTAGTTGTTGCAACGATTATTATATAATAATATATGTATAATATAATATAATATAATATATGTATATACATATTTTATTTTAAAATGTATTATTTTGTGTTAAAAATCTAAGCTTGATTATCTTTTAATGTTTGGTGGGTCTTCTTTATTTTTTAAAGTCGTTTCAACGTTTTTATTAAAAATATTATATTAATGAAAAAGATATGTTTATTTATTGAACTAATAGTAGTTGAATAAATGACAATGGTCATCGAAACTTGTAGAAGTGTAATAATATGTCCTTTCGGAGATTCCAACGTATTAAAATCAAATTATACGTTGGATCAGCACAATATATACGAGAAAGGGTGGGAAATCAAATTAAAAAATGTTTTGTTGCTAAAAAAAGTTAGGTTATAAAAATAATTTTATGGAACTTTAACGAAATATTCAATTCGAATGAAACAATATCAATAATGACAACAGAATAAATTTGGCAAATGTTCCGACATAAAATTACAGTAGAGGATTCCAGTTAAAATATGATAAGCTTTCAAATCCGACCTCATTTTGGCAACATCCTCCGGAATCGAATTTATGGAAATCGATTTAGAAGGTGGTTTCTGTAAAAGCTTGTTTCTGTAAATCAATGTCCTCCACCGTAATGATAGGGATAAAGTTTATTTTCGCTATATCGAATATAATTTTTCATTCGACGAAGGAAATATTAAGTTATGGGTAAACAACATGAATAATACATCCACATATCGAGAAAGCTACAGAATTAGCTATTTAAGGTTCACATAAATTTATGTAGTTAATAAATTTATCGCTCATCGTAGTAAGAGGAAATTAATTAGGTTTTCAACAGTAAAATAGTACAACAAACTACGACAAACATTTGATGAGAATTAAATTATTTATATCGCAGAGCCCTATAGCTAGACTCACCTACGAGAGAATAAATGTGTCGAAATATCAGCTTTCCAAAATGTTATTCAAGCCCACAAAAATAACAAAAATAATAATATAGTTTTGTGATATATCCAAAAATTAAATTACCAATAAAACAATTCTAAAGTAATATTACTGTTTAGGTTCGGCACCGGCTTCAAAGTAGTTAAAATAATATTGTAAAGAGATAAATAGGTTTAGGTAGGTATTAAGCTAAATTGTGTGTATATAGTAGAATATAGAATACGTGTACTAGACAGGTTAAATAAGGCTGTTATTTATTTCTATTTAATTATTACAATGACTATTATGTACATATCTTATTTAAATTTTTTTTGTGTTAAAAATCTAAGTTTGACTATTTTTTAAATTTTTAATGAGTTTCTTATTTATTCTTTGAAGTCGGTTCAATTTTTTGTTTTGTAAATGCTATATGTCAAAATGAAGACCTATATCGAAATTTAATGCTGGTTAACTGAGAAGGTTGAGGGATCAGAACAGCCTAGAAACCATCATCAGTATCTGATATATAAAATAATATAAATAATAACTGATAAATAAAATAAAAGTATGCCTTCATCCTCCACATATCAAAATTAGTATAGTTGATAGTTATTTTGGTGATATACTATTACTATTTTCTTTTGAATTTAGCGCTCTGAAATTCTTCTATTCTAGGTGAAATTCGGATTGACTTGCGATTACGTAAGCCTCTTCCATGCCAGGTCTCTTCAAGAGGATATAGTTACACCAAGTTTTCAGTTATTAAAAAATTAGAGTATCAGTATCTATTTCAATATATGATGAGCAAAGTGCTTATGATAAAAGTTTTCATTTAATTGTAGAATATCGGATCGATATTATCCTTTGCGTCTAAGTTGATCCAACATGTCGTAACTTCATAAAGTCTTAATCATATTTGAATAAGATTCTTCTTTCTTCACCCTATCTGTCATACAATCCTCCTAATTTTTTATCATTCACCGGACCATGAAGAAGCTGGGTTTTTATCGGTTTATCACTCGCCATTATGGACCCTTGTTTTAATGGTATAACCTAGTTTGGAAAGCCTTAGTATCAGAGTGCTTGGCCTGGAGATACTATCTGAAGCGCGAAACGTCGGCAATCCAGAAGCTCTGCATTGGAAGGAAAGAGTAAAATATTTTAACCATTTTAACTAAAGTAAAAGTATGTTCTCATCACTAAAAGTATTAACGCTTTAATAGATTTAACCTACTATAATGTCATTGTTATATGCTCTTTTAAGCAGGAATAACATTAACATCAAATACCTATTGTATCAGTTCATTTACTATTTTTGTAACAGCGGATAGTTTTCATAGAACGTCGACAATCGTGAGTAAAAAATCCGATGGAGTTAAAATATTTTCTTAGCCGTTGAACAATGTTTCTACAGGAAACAGAGGATGTAAATCGAACTAGAAAGCAATTTTAGTTAGAGCGCACAGTTCACAAAGTTGTTTTTCTATTTTTGGTAAAGATTCGGCTGGTAATGCTGCCATTAAAATTCATTGTCTGTCCTGATCGTCTGTATGAAGTGAAAATATATTTCCGCGACGTGCGTTGCATAAATACGAGCCGGTCTCGAGTTCTTAGCTCCTCTTAGTGTGGCAGCAGCACGAAATCCCTTAATGAGAACCTCGGCGTGAATTTAATTAAGTTTCGAAAGTAAGGGTTAGAGATGTACGGCAAGGTATTGCTTACAGAAGAACCGTAATTATCGTCAAAGATCTGATTGACCGGTTTCCGATTACACATCACGAAACCATATCATGATTTAGTTTGTTTTCGTAAAACTAACGGCATATACAAATCATAGTTACCCATTCAGCGTGTTTTTTTTCTTAATAAAAAATATTATTTTTCGTCGTAATGTTTATTATGACGTTAATTTCTCTTAATAATAAATAATTTTTAAGTAATTATTGACAGTTTTAAAGATAAATCAATTAATAAAGCGATATTCGGTCATGCTTTCTAAACAGGCTGATTCTGACTTTTTTTTTCAAATTGATTTCAAATTTCAGTTTTAATTGATGGACTTTTTTCATAATATTCAGTTTCACTCCGTTGTCCATCTTCTATACTGTTTGTTATTTTTTTTTGGGTGACAGCTTCAATCTGTATATCCTGGGTCTGATGTGCTGTGTGTGTCTGTTTATTACACTCAGCGCTAATACCAGCTCACTTATATGTTGCGCAAATCTTCTCTGATATTGATCTGAGTTCATGCAGTACCGACTTATTTCCTACCTTGTCTGCACACGCAGATCCAGACACGTACCTGTTGCTTATGCTTTGAAAAATATTGAGCATGTTCTTTAAAGCCTTGCCTGGAATATTTCTAATATTTCAATGTTGTTGTTACTTTTTGTGCACCATGGTTGTCCATGCCGTATATTTAGATTGGTTTGATGACGGATTTGCATACCATAATTTTGCTCTCATAGGCTAAATGGGAGTGGCGACCTGTCAACTGATTTACACTACGGAGTCCGCTGTGTAGTTATTTATGCTACCAAGATGTGCTTCTACTAAGTTAACTTACGGTCCAAGTAAAAGCCCAAATATTTTGCACGTTCCTCTTGTGAAATGTTTTCGCTATATCATATTACAGCCGGGCAGGTTTCTCTTCACAGAGTTTAAGAAACTTGAGTAGACTTGGTTTGGTTTGCCTTTATTGTCTATTGGATAAACCATTTCTCTATTTTATTTAGATGGCATTGAAGTTGGAACATTTGCACCGGAGATTTTGGAGATTCCACCGAGAGAGTGGCAGCGTCGTCGCCGTCATTGTATTCTTGCTAGTTGGAAGGTCCGCAGTGATGATCAGCCATAACACCGGTCCTAATACGTTTCCCTGCGGACCACCCGAGAATATTTCATGCAAAGCAGAATATTCGTGATTATGATTTATCAAGAAGTTCCTTCAATTGTGGTAGGACGAGAGTATGTAACAGGTACGTAGAATATTATTTTTTCATTTATATGCCGGTTCAGCATGTCAGACTTTGTCAAAGGGTGGAATTATGTCCAAAAAGGCAACAGAGCAGTACAATCCATTTTCCAGGCACTTACTGGTGATGTCCACCGTGCCATGTATTTATTTGATTGATCCATGATCTTTTCGGAATCATGATGAAATCATAATCAATCATAATGAATCATGATGATCAATGATGAAAAGATCAAATAATATTTTATTTAATCAATTAAATGACAGTGAGTAATTAAAATCTTATATTAACCAAGTAATTTTGTTTATACATTCACGTCAAGAAATGTTATTGCTTGAAAAAAATGTTTCTATTTTATTTATTTATATTATTGCTTCCGTTTTGTGTGAAAATCATATTTGTGTTTTATTATGCAATATTAGTAGCTATTATATATAATAGTTTAATCATTATAAATTTAACAAATAAGAAAATAAATGCACCTAAACCAAACAATAGCTATTTGTGTCTATGATAGCGTGAAAAGAGTTACTAAAAAGCATTTTAGGTCTTGCTTTCAATAATGTTTGTCGAAGTTGTTCACTTTTTGTGAAGTTTCAAGAACTTTTAAAGTTACGTGCATATTCCTTACTCCACAGGTCGATAAAGGCATTTAATGATATCTTATGTCAAAATGAAATTGGCCTTTCATAAATCTCAACCTGTTGTGTGAAAGTGTTTCAACTTATTACTTTCCAGGATATATATTAATTGTAGCAAAATACTTAAATTACAAGAACTTAAATGTTCAGAGCGCCTTTTGATTACCATTGCTCAGGATTATTTAAGCATGGATTGGCTTGCCCATGATTTTAAATGCTGAGGAAATGCGAAAATAGGTCGATTGTTGGATCGGTACTAAACCGATATCGTTCTTTCAATACGGTACCGTCATGTTATCAGAAAGATGGGAAAAGGTTGTAGAAAGTAATGAAAAATATATTGATTAATATATATTGTAGTATATACAATTTTTCTCAATAAAGACCTTTTAAAAGCGAAATAATGATCTCATTTCCCCTCATACTATAAAAATGCCAAATAATTTTTGCTGGAGTGTCCATTATGTTACGGGGACGAAAGTATAATATAAAGAAAAATATCTTTAAATATAAGTTGTTGATAATGTATGCTAATGCTTTCCCACAGGTTTAAAGATCAGATGCAATATCAATATTAGCCTTTAGACTGGACATCTTAATACCTATAATTTTATTTGGGCTTATTCAAACTCATACTCATTATTCTTATTTCTGTTGTTGTATTACTGAATGCTCAAATTTTGCACTATATCTTTTGCAAAAATTATTATCTAACACTACCTTATATAAAAAAAAATTAAAATAATAAATATTATAAAAATTTTAGGGACAAATAGCATAAACTACACTTTTTGTATACAGTAGATTGAAAGTTTATTAATATTCATCGTTAATATGTTATAAGGTTTCAGGTTTTACTTTATTTGTTAACTAAATAATTGGCTTTTATATTTACTAATATTAAATATATATTTTTAAATTACAGCGAAAAGTTTAGAATTTAATTACCTTAATTTACGAAAAATTATAAATATCACGACAAACACAGAATTATCTTCGTTATTGCTGAAATATATTAGACTCATATTATTTCCTTAATTAAATTAATTTCATGACAAATTGCTGTAATTAGTATCAGTAATAGCGTTACCGAACTGGAGGAAAAATACATCGTTAGCATTTTTAATAAGTTTCTCCGGAATAATCGTTTCCTTTTATTAAAATTTGTTCTTGGAAAACGCCCACTTATTAAAGTTATTTGATAACACTTTAAGAAGAAAAACGTTTAGGTTGTAAATGGCCATTCTCAGATAATAACTTTCGCCAGTATAATTATTTCGGTGCTTATAACAACACGAAAAATTAGTGGAGATGTTGATTTATTCCGTATATTAAGTTATATTTTCGTTATTTATTATATTATTGTAGTATCTAAAATACTATTTGGGCTACAAATTGATATCCGCCCCTTTACATAAGATGGTGCCAGCGTTAAACTACAACTCTAAATGGAGATCGAGAATTTGATAACTCAATGCAAAACATTTGTCAATATTTTTTCCTAATAGAGATAGATGGTAACAAGTGAACTAGTGAAAAAGTACGTCTTGGGAATGGTTCCAGAGGTTCAAATCAAGTTAGGGGAATTGGCAATCGAAAAAAATATCGATATATTGTTTTCGAAATATCGATATATTTTTTAATATATATAACCCTTTAAATTTTTTAAGTACCAAAAGTGGCAATTTCAAAGGTTTATTAAAAATAACATTTAATTTATTCTGAAAAAATATCAAAAAAATCGGCAAAAAATTGTTTTGTTTTTATATATTTTAAAGTCTTTTTTTTTACCAACTATGGGATTATCTGGTCTGGGCCTAAAGCTTAACGTGGGCTCCAAACCACGGTCCTCAGCATTAAGCCTACCGACTGGCGAGTGACCAACTTTAGGAATCATCCCAGAGGACATCCGGTCTTACCCAGCCTGGTTACTGGCGTGATTGGGATCATTTTCCTTGTCGGATTTTACACTCTTGCCTAGAACATTCACACATTTTAAACAATCACAAACAGAAATTTACGACCATGCCCCAGCAGGATTCGAACCCGCGGCTATCGCAACAGTAGGAGGACCATCCCATCGCCTTTACCACTGCCACGCGAATTTTGTAGGCTGATTCGGTTACATATTCGAACGTATAAGACAGCATTGTATCTCTTTTTAACTAGAATAAAATGTGAATGAAACTACCGCTTGATTTTAAAACGAATTCGCAAATTGAGATAGGCAATATATTTGACATCGTGATGACGTGAGTTTTCTGTTATTTTGAATAAACTATACAAAATTTATTTGAAAAGTTGATATTGTCTACATAATTCTTCGTTAACGTTAACTTAAAAACGTTAGTGATAATAATTAGTTGTAACCGTACGTTGTAAATCAAAAGTCCAATATGATTTCATAAATGATTATGACTTTCATGGGCTACTTTATAGGATAGACTATATGCCCCTTTTTTATTTCAGTATTTTAAGTTCAGAAAGAAGCTTCTCTTTGTTATTATACAATAAAAATCTATTGAATTTCGATAATAACAAATCCGTAGCTAACAAATTAAATTTATTGTCAATTATTTTACCGTTCAACACAACAAAAATAAGTTCCTAATGATGTTTACGGGCGCCATAACAGTACCGCTTTTTGTATGCCAACTGAAATGATTCTAGTAAATCGTCGTGCGAAATCGTAGTTAGCTTTGGCACGCGAACCAGCCCACGTCACAGATGTGGACGGTTTTCATGGCGTGTCAGTTCATGGGTAGTGTCAACGGGTATGCGGCGGTAGTCGTGCGATTAACATGTCCTCTGATGAAATCCAATTTTCTTTATTGAATCTCTAGCGGTTGTGATTACTGGCGTCAAGCATTTCTACGAGTTTATAGTTTAATGCAGTACGACCACCGCATAGTGTTTATATTTTTATTTTAGTTCTATCCTACCAATAATTGTGTTATAATGTTATATATTTAAAATTGTCTAAATTAATATATATGTTAGGTACCTCAGGAATTTTAACATTTTCATTTTATAACTAAGTTTTCCTTGTCGGATTTTGCGCTCTTACCTAGGACAATCGCAAATATTAAACAAACACAAATATAAATTTACGACCATGTCCCCGCAGGATTCAAACCCGCGACTATAACAACAGCAGGTGGACCGTCCTGTCGCCTCTACCACTGCGCCAACCATGCCGGCTTTTAATTGAATTGATAGTTTATTTAAAATATCTGATAAAAATTTATTCTGAATTTTGTTTTTATCCCCATTTTTTTCTGGCTGGATATCAAAGTACAATAATATATTTGAAAAACTTAACTCAAGAAAATCCTTTAGTTAGTTTGTTTTAAAAGAGAAACACTGATATATGGTTTGAAATACATTAATTGTCCGATATAATGTCCTTCAAATTTACAACATTTGTTCCAGTAAACCTCTAATTTATGAATTACAGTCCTATGCACATATTAATGAAATTTGGGAGCAAGCAGGGGGTGTTAAATATAGAAAACGTAGAGATGCCCCAACAAAACATATCTTACGCTGTAACCTTCACTAAATCACTATTGACGATCAACCACAGCATTGATTCATTTCTGTTTTGGAGCGGCTAGCTGAGTTTTACATAGAATAATCGATTTAGCAGCAGAATACTTCGTCATTCCGAAGGGATTCGTCAACCTTTCATTCCGAAGAAATGTCGAAACCATTGCAATCTGTGACTCTGAATTTTATTCTCAAATGTGAACTGATTATAACATCTTGCTTGAAGAAAAGCATGTATAATTTGTCTCAACCATCGCATTTGAATGTGTTGAACAATATCCAAATCTCGAAGTTATATAGTATTGGCGCTATAAATATCCCAGAGGGCTGGATTCTAATTAATGGCCCATATTAAATCCACCTCACTACACTACATAGATCAAATGGTTTGATTCTTTTGAGTCTATGTCTGTCTTCTGGTGTTATTCAAGATTTGCGATACTCCGATATTATCATGAATGATGAATCTCCTCATGTTTCCTTGCAATTGTTTTAATTCCCTGAGTGATAGTCACTATCTAAAGGTATTGGCGTAAGCAATCAGTCTTGTAGTATCTGGGTACATTTACTATGCTTTTTAGCACTGTTCTGGAACATATTGTGTTTACATTGCTTTTCGCGGATCATCCACTGAATAGAATTCCGTGGTTTCATATGGTTTCTTTTTTCATTATGGTTATAATTTTAATGGATTATGATTTTCTTAAAATTAACCAACATATTTTCCTATATTTAAACTCTAGTATTTTCCTTATCTTTGTAACATATTTCTTACAGTGAAGTTTTGCATCAAGAATCAGTCCGGAGTACTTAGCGTGGTTGCTATATGAAATTATAATGGGCTTTATGCAGTCTGGTTATAGGCAAAGTGTGCATGCAAATATTTAGTTTATTAGGATTAATTTTTATTTTCCAAGTTTACAACTGGCCTGTTGTAATTTTCGGGTTGCTTCTTCGCTGTTGTCTCCAACAACAAGAATCATCATATTTTTCAATTGCATAAAATAACATAAAAACATTATAATCATAATTTTTGACATTACTGAATCCATTTTTCATATTGTTCAAGTATTAGGTTCGCAAAGTATACCTTCTGGACGTATTATTAAATTACTTTAATAAACAGCTTATGTTATTCTTTACTTTTTCGATTAAGCGGTCTAGCTAAATGGCAACCCTAACTAAATTTTCTGCTATTATAGGCCATAAAATCGCCGCCAATTACCACAATAATTTAACCGATTTACCGATTTTACGGGCTTCGAGCTGATAAAACCCCACATTGCAAATTTACCATTATTATAAGCGATAACTCCGCAGCGAAGAAAGGTAATCTCCGAAATTAATCTTTATTGATGAGGCGCTGTCCATTTATTATCTGTGGCCTGTCAAACAATCTATCGATATTTTATGGTTGTGGAGATTTTAAGACAAATGCCTTGGGGCTGATGAACTTTTTCATGATTCTAACTAGACGCAATCCTCTCTCATTTATTTCCCATCAAACATAAATTCGAATTCAATGGCTGGCGATATTATCGTTTGACATCTGAATTAGTTTAAATGTATTATTTCCTCTATCTTGATCTTGATCTTGATCGATATTGATAATACTTTTAAATGAGTTATTATAAATACTTTCAGATATCTCATTATGAAAAAGTATACATATTAATATATTAAATTACCAGTATAATACACAAATGATTACTAATTATATAATATAATTGTGAAATTATTCATGTTTCCTTTTCAATCTTTATAATTATATTATAAAACGTGTCTTTCAATATATAACATCATACTAAAGTCAATTGTAATCTCGCTCTTCTCGTTGATGGTAATTATAATTGCCATCAAAATCATCAATTACAATCAAGTCTTTCCCTTTTTTGCTGCAGTATCTTCTTGACACCTCTTCCAGGCTCTGTAATTTTTCTTCTTTACGTCCTTACGTTATTGGTCTTTTCGCTCTTCAAAGGTATTTCATTTTTTCTGCTTGGATTTTCCTTACATTTATATTTTTTATAATAATGCCTATGTATAGCAGAATAAATTAGTAATGTGGCAATATTGATTGAAGACAAGAAAGATTAAATGCTGTTAATTACTAAAAGATTTTACCTCTATAGCCGCAACAGTTGTATATCGATGATCGTACATGTCAATGTCAAGAACATCATAAATAAACATTACGGGAATGGATATTTGTAGTTGTTTGTAGACAATATTGTAAAATCTGACATGTAATAATAATTGCAGTCAAGTCATTCAGGCTGAGTAGATTCTGAGATGGTGTGATTCGAAGCACTTAAAACACTATTACTTAAACCACTAAATTAAAGTCCTATGAAAACAAAGTTTTATTTTTGTTCATTTTAACTAATTTTTCATGATATTTTCGAAAATGTCGACAATTTAATTCCTTAAAATAAATTATATTGTTAGAAGAATGACTACACCCATCAAAATAGATTCAGTTTATTTTCATTGTGTTATTGCCAAGTTAGTTCTAAATTTATGAGTCAATCACGAAAAACAACTCAGTTGTGAATATTTTAAAATACAAAGCTACATTAACTTGCTAAATAGCCCGTTTTAAATAATTTGATGCATTATAATGGCCATTTGGAATAATAAATGCAAACGATATTTTTACCAACTTGTCTATAAATAATAAATAGCATTTATTTTGCGTTATTAGGAGTTTTATTATATGTTGACTTTTTTGCAGGTAAATATTTGAAAAAACTTTCGTTGGTCGTTTGCTTCTATTGCTTTTATTTGCATATATTTCTATGACATGTATCGGTCTGTACTGTATCTCTTCCTAAATTCGATATTTACACTGTTGACTGTTTATACATTTGTAGTAAGTAAATGTAAATAAGAATATGAAAGGTTGATGAATTGTACTAATAAATTGTTTAAAGGTTACTCAAAGTCCATATCGGACGGTTACAAGCTTCGTGCATCGATTTCGGTTGATTTTTGTGTATTTCGATGCGGCGAAACCCCCATTTATCCTCGGCTTTCACTCTTGATCGGCGTTCGGGAGTGGAAAGCCGACCGCCCGTTCCTCTGACGTGTTAATAGCGGCGGAATTGCCGATTTAGCGAACGGTTTACGGCCGGCGCTTCCCACAACTGTCACGCCAGGCTGCCGCTGCTCGGCGGGACGTGGGCCGCTCCAGCCGACAGCGGTCGCGTGCCGCCATCGAGGGGCTACGGCGGAGGCGGCCTCAGGCCGGACCGGCCGCATCTCCTGCGAGACGACGGCGGCAATCTGTAAACAGACCGCGGTCTCGCGCGCCTCACGTAATTGGGCGACGAACGAAGTCCGATCCGTTTCCTACAATCTCAATTTTAAAACAAATCGTCAAGCCGCATTTATTCGTCATTCTAGAAATTGCAGCTGAAAATGTATTCAAAAATGTTTGCTTTAATTGGATTGAATTGAATGAACAAATAGTGTTAAAAATACTTTTATTTTTAGATAAATAATAATCTTCATCGTTAATATCACATGATCGCCATCATGAACGTGCATTAACTCATACATTACTGTTGTTGTCAGAAAACTTTGAATCGATCGATCGTAGCTGTTTCTGCACCTCCTGTACTTCAGATTGTCCTAGATTATCCCGATTGATCCAAAATATCACTTCGCAAAAGTTCTCGTTCACTCCTTATTCGACAAATATTCACATCCACAATATATATTCACAATTCAAAGGTAGTATAATCTAATAACAATACCTTATGCGTATTTTAAATAAAATCCCACTTCTGATTTGTTCGAAATACTTTTATTTCTAGGTAAATAAAATACAGACATTCAACAAAATATAATGGTCACTATCTTGATAACGTACAAGGTATTACAACGGTGATTACAATAACATTCGTCTTTAACCTAAGACAACAAGTCACTCTTTAGAAGACTCTAAGAAACTAAATATTTTCCAATTATGGCACTGGCCTTTATATCCATCAACATCGTGTACATCTCAGCATTTCCATCGCTCGATTCCGATACCACATCTGCTTCGATTAGAAAATGAATCTGCATAGTGATTGTCGACAATGTCGTTCTGTATTTTCTTACAAGTAATACCTTAAGAAAATAACACGAATCATCTCTGATTAATATTGACAGAATGAGCATATCTTTCAAAGGTAAAGTGGTAGTGGTTGTTGACAATTCGTATTATTATTTTGCCACCTTAAGGCATTCCGACTTAAATTTTACAATAGCAGCCTATAGTAAGATAGCAGAAAATATTATCTCAGATGTTAAAAACGTGAAGGGTGCCAGTAGCGACTACCAACGAAAGATGACTGGCAAGCCCGTATCGTTGACCTATGACATAATTCAAGGGTACTCTGCATCATTCAATTACTAACTCAATCATTCGGTTAAAATGTGTCACCAGTGACTGCTCAAGCGTCTATCAAGTATCACTGCGCCATTTTCTGTTGTATTTTCTTTATGTTTATAATGGCCACATGGCATGTAACTATTACTATTTCATTTCGTCATAATGAGCCATAATATTCAGAACTTGTTATTCATAAAACAATTTTGAAAGTAAAGTTCTTTGAAATACCTACGGTCTGAGACGAAATTAAATGGTTTTTGAAATAAAATTAAATGATATAAAAACGTCAACATATTACAATTACTCGATAATAGTTGAACCGATCGGAGGATGAAGATACAAAATACCTTTTAAACTGGTATAGCTAAGCTATATGTAAAAAAACCGCTGAGTTTTAAAGTTATTTGTGGTGCCCCAGTGGGTAACATAATCAAGCGCTTTTGAAGTTGGGGCCTGAAATCTTAGATCAGGACTTGAGAAATAGAATAACATTAAAGAAAAATTACTAGATAATGACCAATACTAGTTTTAACAGAGCTACCATCTTTAATAATTCGTGAAGTCTATCGATGCCTAAAGTGGTATTTCAACCCGTCTCACTCTTGAAAAAAGAAGGCCAGTCTATTTAGCCGCACCAATAGCTTGCTGTCGCAGTGCAAATAGCTTTGTATGTTACGGAATAAGCTACAACATTTTAATATTTAAAGTTATAGCACATGACACACTAATATCCATGGTTGAAATTTTTTATTTGAAACAAATTACTTTAAGATAACGAGCGGACAGTGAAGCATAACCAGATGTAACACTAATTGTTATAAAAATGGACCGGCTTAAAAGTGTAAATATTTGAAAAATGTTATTTTCCAAATTCGGACGAGCTGCTATCGCAGTAGTTGGAGGACCGTTCTATAAATTTAATCACTATCGCTATCAAGCAATAATTGCTGATGATAGAGTCATTATTGCTAAAGACATGTTTATCCATAGGGCTGTAGAAAACATGCCAGCAGCAGTCAACATGATCCCCAAATGGACAGGAAAATGGATCAGAAAATATAATAATGGCTTCAAATCTGTCGATATCAATTTTGCGTTGCGGAGATATGATAAAATTTAATTAAAATTTTTGGGGCGATATCCGATTTTTCTAGTATAACCAGCGATATACCTCGGCGTCCATCTCGATGGTAGGTTAAACCGGAGACATCATGTTAGACAAAAAAGCAGTGCAGATCAGACCAAAAACCAAGCAATAGGAAGATACTCTCACTTGACCTAAAATTAAAGCTATTGCTTTGTCATAAATCCTATTTGGATCTATGGAGTGGGAATATGGTATTGTACTTAAACATCAAACTAACTTATAATCCAACCACGTCAAAATAAAATTTTTCGATTAATTACAAATGCTTACGACCTATTTTATCGCTACGAAATCAAAGAAGAACTAGGAATTTAAATAAGGTTACTAAATTGCAGCAACGTAGAACAACACAATGCTGGACCACATGGAGAAAGTCTGAATATTGAAGCCGACAAGACCACTCAGAGTCGAGAAACCAACAGAAATATCTACTGATGTATTTATCCCACACTCGTCTTGCTAGGATATAGATGTAAGTACAACCGTACAATAGTAATAAATTAATTTTAAAAATTAAGATGATACTAAGCATATCTAGTGTAACATGTAAATTTTAAAAAATTTCACGATGTTTAACAACTTAACTAGGATAAAGATCAATTACAATTTAAAGTTAAATTTATTAAATTTTCCAAACTGTTATTTATAATCTTCTAATTATAAACATTAAAATTTCCCGAATGAACTATACTTCGTTACCTTACTTACTCACATATCTATTAATATCCGTTCAACCATGACAACCTAATAATGCTAATTGTTCGTAAAATGACAAGGTTAAAATAATGAAACTCATACTAGATCGCAGACCAAAAATGTGTAAACAATTTAATTTAAGACCACCTAAAATAACCCTATTAATGAACATCAATTTATTCTCGACTAAATTTATTGCAAAATTTTCCTGTAAATTCCACGTTATTATTCTGTTTTGTTTGATAAATAGCTGATTTTAATTGGAGTTAATTTGTGCCCAAACGACACACTGACTTCGCCATTTATGGACAACGTAAATAAACGATCATATCGGTCTATTAATTATAAATAATAATGTGACTCGACCAGTAATACAGTTGTTTTTACTATTTCATCGAATATTGATCCAATAAACAATTTCCCTTATTGGGTTCTTTCGTGAATAATTTCCATCATATTAGAACGAATTAATTTATTTAGTCGATATTGGAATGAATTATATATTATAAAGTAATTAAAATGGTTTTAATAATTAATTTGTAATAAATAATCTTTGGCTTGAATTGGTTTTAGGTCAAGCCTAAGTCTAATTTTCTTTATGGAATTTAGGAAGCAAATAACCAAATGAAATTTGGATACGTTTTCTTATAATACTTATACCGAGTTTATGCAGTTGTGTACAAACTGTATTAATTTTTTAGAGATCTACAACCGATGGAGTAATTTATTAGGTGCTTGCGTGGTTATCGATATCCATTTTTCAAAAGGCGAAATGAAATATCAATAAGTAACTGTTAAAACTGAACTAATTGTTAAATTTTATGGTTTTGACATATTCATACATAAGATATCAGCTTTCCATTTAGTATTATTGATTTAGTGTATACAGACGCTAATCATGGAATACTGAAAATATTATTTTATTTATTATTATTTTATTATTTTATTTATTATTATTTTCTTATTTTATTTATTATTATTTTCTTATTTTATTTATTATTATTTTATTATTTTATTTATTATTATTTTATTATTTTATTTATTATTATTTTATTATTTTATTTATTATTATTTTATTACTTTATTTATTATTATTTTATTATTTTATTTATTATTATTTTATTACTTTATTTATTATTATTTTATTATTTTATTTATTATTATTTTATTATTTTATTTATTATTATTTTATTATTTTATTTATTATTATTTTATTATTTTATTTATTATTATTTTATTATTTTATTTATTATTATTTTATTATTTTATTTATTACTTTGGTTGATTGGTTTAAAATTTTTTGAAATTTGGTGCTAAAGCACGTTAAAAATTTTTTAGGACCAAGTGATTTAAAAGAGGTGATCTTCATATCAAAATGATCATAAAACATGCAAGCACTTAACATATTTCCGTTAAAAGTCATTACGCGTCATTTTGCTTAAATATATATAACATTTGGTTTTTCAGTGATGTCTATTTTTGAACCAAGAAAATTTACGCTTGGTTTACTCGAAGAAAAGTGAGTTGTTTATCAAATTCTGCAAAAAAATCGTTTGGCCAAGAAAAATTAAAATGAGCAAGTGATGGCGTAAATTGGATGAAACAAATATAAGAATGCGTTAGCGAATGAAATTAATGCGGTCACATTGAAACAATCAATATGATCAAAAAGTCGTCATAAAATATTTTCTTAAATATTACATTTGGTCACATGTTATATTCGTTATTCATTACGTTTTCCAGATATTCCTCATTTTCGTTATCACTCGCACATAGCCTCGTTGAAAATTACTGTTTTGCGAATATACTTGAAAATGAAATATTCGATATACTCGAAATACTTATCAATTTTTCGATGGAATATTGCTGTCTGGGTGATATAAAGCAATAGTATCTAGAACGACAAATGGCCCTCCTGTTAATTGCATTAATTAAATATATTTATTTAGCTCATAAATTTTAAGTGAACTTTTCGCACATCCAACTTCTTTATTAGATAAAAAATAAATAGAGTTCAACAAAATTCCTTCTGAAAAACTAGCATACTTCATTTAAATTTATTCATTTCATATAAAGAGTAAGTTTTTTTCAGAGCTGGTAGAGCGTTACCCTTTTTATTATACTCCTTTTCAAAAATTTACAATTACAATTGCAATCACAGTCGTTTTCTTGCTGTATATACATCACTCGTTTGAATTTTTACACCTCCTATTTAATTTTAACGTCAAATTGCAGTCTATAACATTAATTATTTTTTTATTAACATCATATAAGGTATTATCTTTGAAAATATATAAAGCTTATCGAAAGTAGGCGTGGAACAATAATTTCCTATCAAATGTTATCTCAAATATTATCCTCTTTGTCATATTTTAAAATAATATCTTGAATAATATTTCATTACTGTCGATTCTAATGGACTTTTCTAATGAATGGAGGATGGAGTCTATAACGTATTAAATCTTATTTTGTTTTCTTAAATTAACAACCATTTTCCTAGTTTAAACATAAACCTGTACAATGAAAACAAACAAATGTAAACCCTTGATTGATCTCCAAAGTCATTATGTTCTCCCTTCATTAGTTATTATGACGTGAACATTAGACTTCGAAGATTCACTTCTATTGATTACAAATACTTTAAATATTTATATTACGTATAACTAATAACATATGTTTATGGTAGTTTATATCTCGGTGAAGAATACAAAGAAAGAGAACAAAAAAATGTATCGAAGTCACAGTGTTCTTGACCACTATGACATTAATACATAGCGTTAACATTAGGAAAATATTCCTGGGTCATCACTGGTCAATATTGGCAGAAGTGAAATCTGACATGTTCCAAGATGAACTTAGAATTGACTTTGAATGAAATTGTTCAATATTTCTAAGTTACTCTTATTAAGTGAACTTGCATTGATCGTCATGATTAGTGTTGGGACTAAAAATAGTCGATTGTCGCAAAATAATTTAACTAGTCGATAGTAAAAAACTGGCGACTGAATATAGTACAATATTATCATTTCAGTCAAATAGAGGTTCCGTTTGTAACAGACGGAGATGTATCAATTCCTTCCTGTACTGATTTTGATAGAGGAAAGGGCGGATATAATGGTTTGATTCTGTGTGCTGTACAGTACAGTACAGTAGTAATAGAAGTATGAAAATTTTTCAAAAGGCAAGAAAACATAAATGCAGTCAAAATTTGCAAGTAGAGTTCCGAAATGCTGCCATATTAATATACATTATATTGTTATTTAAAATCATACTACAAACAAAAAATAAAACTATGTAAGCATAAATTCGATACATTATTTACAAGGTCGAGTCTAGGCCGGCAAAGCCATACCGAAAAAAATCAAAGTAGTAGGTCCGAAATTAGTAACTGAAGGTACATGACTGAAACGATAGTTCCCAACGCAAGTCACCATGCTTAGAATTAACAACACTATTAATTATTGGTAACTGATTCGTCGATATAGAAACGCTGATCGCTGTTGCAAAATAATACTTCGGAGCGTTTTTTATATAAAAATATTTCTAGAAACGATTAGAATTCCATATTATTTTTAACAATCAATATTAGCTTTATGAACCCCTTTATAAAACTGAGTCACGTATAAATATATCTTTACTTTTAATATCTTGCTATTACTTTTCGTGGAAAAATGTGTCAATAAAAAATGTATTAAGTTACGTAATTACCTAGCATAAAATAACAAGTTATGTTTCTGAAAACCAATTCAGTTTTTATTAAACCATAAAAAAGAAAGCTTTTATTTGGTAATTATTATACATTTTTACATAATAATGCAAAGTTGAAATTGATTTTAAATATAATTGTTTCCTTGCTATTTGCTATTACAATATTAATAGTTTTATAACGGTAATTCTGTTTAAAGCTTTTGCTGAGATACAACAAATTTCATATATTATACATGTAGTGGCGATAAGAACATGATTCATTAAATTACATGAATATCTTTGTTGGTTATTTATGATTATGACTATGATAACATAAGAGAAAACACAAACTATTGGATGTGTAGCGATCTTGAGGCATGTCGAATTTTACATCGCGGAATAACGGTCTACAAAATACCCAGAAATATAATCCCAGATGTTGAACACGGGCGGGGTGCCAGCAGCGCCAACTATAACCCGATAACCAATAGCTGGCGGCAACCCCGAGACGTTTATCTGGGATGTTATTGAAGGGTATTGCGATTAATTCAGTGCTCAACCCTCGTTTGGTTTAGACGTGCCACCATCGACTGCCATGTAAAAATCATGTAAACACCACTGTTTCATTTCGTTTTACCTCCATTCACCGAGCCACATCATTTACCCTAAAGTGGTGACCCCGACGTGATCTTTCGCAATATTGGGTTTGGACTCGTGAATGGAGGGTACGTGGAACATGGAACATGGAACATTTTACGTGACCGTTATATTTTCTGTTTCAAAATTTTAAATATTTTTAATTCGATTTTACCTTCAATATTCCTTTTCATTTTATTCCTATTCATTTTTTAAAATTTTTTGTCAAAATATTATTTCACAATCTTTTGAATATTTTTACATCACTGCTTAATCATCAGCGTCTCGGCTAAACATTTCTTTCGGCGCTATGTTTAAATCATAATGTCTTCCTTCGCTCGCCGTCTCCGTCATAATGGCAGATATTTTGATTTGAAAGGCTTTGGGCAGCTTCGGTCAGATACCGTCGTTATTTGTTTTTTCTGAATTAACCTAACGTATGTGACTACGAATTAGTCACAGAGCAGCTCCAGAAGCTACGTACCGATTGCAGTCACCGTAGACTCGCCATGTCTTCGCCAAAGTACCAGAATTGCTAACGTCCCGTCGTCGAAGAAAATAAGCTACCACGTCATCGAACAATCGATCCTCCCACAGCGTCGATTACGGGAGCCCTGTCCGAAAAATAGCTTGTTTTCAACGTCGTCGATGGACCACATTCAAGTGCCAAAGCGACGATGATGCAATGGTATCTATAGGACCGGAGGATATCAACAGCCGTAACAGATCGCAACCGTACCAACCACAACCGTTTCGGACTATCACATTTTTCAAAGCCCATTTTACACAGCACATTTTGTTTGGTATATTTTTTTTGTATTAGATATTTTTTCATACATTTTTGAATTTTTGTTGCTTGAAGTAATTTTATGTAAAATTCTGGTAGGGAGTATTGTAGCGATCTTGAGGAGTGTCGAATTTTATATCGTGGAATAACGGTCTACAAAATACCCAGAAATATAATCCCAGATGTTGAACACGGGCGGGGTGCCAGTAGCGCCAACTAGAACCCGATAACGAATAGCTGGCGGCAACCCCGAGACGTTTATCTGGGATGTTATTGAAGGGTATTGCGATTCATTCAGTGCTCAACCCTCGTTTGGTTTAGACGTGCCACCATCGACTGCCCAGGCCTCATCTTCAGGTAACTCCGCTGCCATCCGTTTTATTATTGGTATTTTTCACATTTTTTTATATTGTCAATAAATAACGGTCACATCATGTAAACACCACTGTTTTATTTCGTTTTACCTCCATTTACCGAGCCACATCATTTACCCTAAAGATGTGACAATTAATGTTTAACTTTAAATGAAATAAGTCGAAATCAGTTCTTTATTTCTTGAACATTCTTCAATATATAATTACTATATTTAATTCAACAAATTATAAATTAATATACAAAGAGACTACGGGTGTTTAATCGAAAAATTTATTACCATCGACGAGTACATAATTATAATAATAATAAGTAAATAATTATTTTTAACACACATTTAACAATAGAATACTTTATAAAATTTAGAGGATACACATTCTATTATACCATACATCCAGCAAACACCGATAGAGGAGGAAGTGCAATAATAAAAAAAAACATTTCCCACTATCAAGAACTCGGGCTCAGTACAGCAGAAAATCAGGTAACAAGAGTAACTATTAAAGCAAGCAGATACAAGTTTACAATAGCCGCAATTTATTGTCCTCCAAGATACAATCAAAAAAAGGAAAATTATTTGAATGTCGTAAGCAACCTGAGAGAAAAATTTATAATTGGAGATGATTTTAATGCAAAAAATACAAAATGGGGATCCAGAATGACAACAACTAAAGGCAATGAACTGCATAAAGCACCTACTGAACTGAGATGTAGTTACATGTGAACTGGAAAACCAACTTATTGGCCGACTGATCAAGATAAAACCTCAGACCTGTTAGATATCTTCTAGTAAGAAACATAACATCGAACTATATAAAAGTCGAATAAAATTTTGAGCTAAGTTCAGATCATAAACCAGTGATTCAGACGTTGAGCGAAAATATAATAAGAAAAGAAAGAAACCCCACGTCAACAAACAAGAGAACAGACTGGGAAGGATTTGCTGAAGAATTGAAGAAACGAATTGAACTAAATATACCCCTCAAGACAACTGAACAATTAAATCTTGAAGCAGAAAAATTCGTAGTAGATATTCAACAAGCAGAAATTAAGAGTACAAGTAAAAGAATTAATTATCCAAAAGTAGTGAAGGAAATGGTAGCTGAAACACGAAAATTACGAAAAAAATGGCAACAAAACAGAACACCTGAAAATAAAAATAGTTTAAACAATATAACCCAAAGACTGAAAACAGAAATACTGAAAATTAAAAACAAAACCAAAAATGACTATCTGAGAAATTTAACAGATGATAAAGAAACTGATTACTCACTCTGGAAAGCCACAAAATATCTAAAGCGCTTATGTCTACACAGTCCACCTATAAGAGACCTATGTGGAAATTCGGTACGTGACAAACACTAAAAAGCAGAAGAATATGCTGAATATCCAGAAAAAAAATTTCAAACCAAACGAAACTAATATTGAACATAATTTGCCGGACGTAGAAGCTGAAAATTCGGTGATTGAAGTAGTCACGCCAAAAGAGTTAACCAAAGTTATTAAAACTTACATTAACCCCAGGAAATCAATAGACTACGATTTAATAACATGAGAATTACTGCAAAAACTACCAAGAAAGGGAATTATAAAACTCACCAACTTGATCAATACAGCATTGAGATTAACAGACAGACATTTTAAAGATGGCGGAAATTATAATGATCCAAAAACCTGGGAAGTCACCAAACGACATAAAAGCCTATAGGCCTATATCACAGCAATATATAAGGTTTTTGAAAAATTCCTCTTGAAAAGAATAAAATCAATCATAGAGAGAAAAAAGCTAATACGAACACACCAATTTGAGCTTATTAACAAGCACTCAACAATTGTCCAGGTCCACAGAATAACAGATGTTATTGAAAAAGCGCCAAAAGGTATGCTCAGCTATATTCTTAGATGTAGCACAAGCTTTCGATAAAGTTTGGCATGAAGGGTATCTCCATAAACTACAGAAAATGCTACCAAAACAACACACCGAACTATTAAAATCATACATTACAACCAGAGTGTTTAGAGTCAAATAAAAAGAAGCTTATTTTACAATAAAAGAAGTTAAAGCAGATGTACCACAAGGAAGTGTACTGGGACCAATGCTTTATCTACTCTACACCTGTGGTATACCACAAACGGAAAATATACTTTATAAAATTTAGAGGATACACATTCTATTATACCATACAATAGTGAAGAGTACCATACAATAGTCGGAGACAATAGTGAAGAAGAACGAAAATTACAATAGGCAAGTGACAATATAATTAATTGGACACAAGCTTGGAAAATAAGAATTAATAAAGTAAATCTGTACATGTGCAGTTCATCTATAAAGAGATCGTACAAGCACCAATAAGATTAAATAACAATATCATTCCATATACCAACAACGCTAAATATCTCGGAATGAATCTCGATGAAAACTGAAAGGAACATATAAAGAAGATAAGGATAGAACTGGAATTGAAATATAGAAAAATGTACTGGCTAATTGGAAGGAAATCACAATTATTACTAAATAATAAATTCCTATTATATAAGCAAATACTGAAACCTATATGGACATACGGAGTTCTATTATGGGGACGTTCTGCAAAGAGTAACATAAATAAAATTAAAATTTTTCAGAACAAAGTCCTGAGAGGTATTGTGGGTGCACCCAAATACTATAGGACTGATTACCTACATCGAGACCTTCAGATACCCACAGTCAGTCAAGAAATCAAGAGAATTGCAAGGGGGCATGAGGAAAGACTCGATTCTCATACGAATATTGAAATATTGCAACTTTTAGATACCACCGAAGCAGGACACAGACTCAAAAGAATCAAACCATCTGATCTTGTTTAGTGAGGTGCACATATTCAAAAATTCAGCAGTGACATGTATAAACATTATTTGACCAGAGACTGAGTTAGGGCCGATGGGTCCTCCTATTTATATATCTAGTTTTAAGCTATCATAAAGACAAATTGTAGGTTAGACGGAAATGACTAGTAACAATATATTAATTAATTAATTTAAAAAAATAGAAATTTGTTGAATCACCTGGTAAAATTTTATAATATTTCATCACCTTAAGCAAACAATATGTCAATAAATTATACTGTTACCGCTAACTGTTTTGTTTTTATAGTTCATAGTAATTTTGCAGTTACAAAATGTTTAATAAATAACGCAACTTGCATATCCTTGAAAATTAAATGAATAACGAAAGGTTAAATTTACCTTTTCGATTTAAAATTTAGAATTACTTTAGTTTTCACAATATCTGCAAGAGGCGCTAATATTAACTTGTTTTAATATTTTGTTTGCATATTTGATTTCTTTATGGAAAGTGATCTTGAAGAAAGTTTTTATTTAGACGGTTGATTTAAAAAAGTATCATTTGAATTATTATATTGAGTACACATTTTGGAAATTTAATATTTAGAAATATTGTCGTCAATAATATAAAATTCATCTTGCACTTTAGCAATGTCAATTTTGTTTATTTACGTAACCATTAAAATGAGAATAAGTTTCATCTGAATATAAGATTCTTGTGAACGTGTGTGTGAAAAATGTTTAATTAATTGATTTTAAACGCTCGGATTAGCATCTTGAATTGATGATGTTTGTACCAAAGAAGTTTCTTAAGTGTTTATACAAAAAACGGTATAATGATGATCCATGCACATACACTTCCAAAATGCCCGGATTGTTAGGAATGAGCTGATTTGCAAAACTTTGCAAAACTAAATAAATTGCAAAATCAATCGTTTGGGTAAAACTGTTTCCGAATCCGGAATCCCAAGAGCCCAAGAGCTAGGCTACCGATCGACAGCCCCTCGGATACATTGCGTTTACGCAGTAAGCTGAACAAACAATAACTCCTTTTTGAGATACCTTGTGTCATGTCTACCTACCTTTTTTTAAATATTATTACATATATTTCTAAATCGATTTTTAAAATACTAAAAAGGTCCTAATAATTATATATTTTTTGTCTAATATTGTATAATTAAGCTGACTCATATATGATTTTGGAAAATATTTATTTAATATAATACGTAAAGAGATCATTTTAAGGTTTAATAGAAATATTGAATTTTTTTAACGAAAAAATTACATCAAATTACGGGTCAGAAGTGATTTTGGAAAATATTTATTTAATATAATATGTAAAGAGATCATATTAAGGTTTAATAGAAATACTGAATTTTTTTAACGAAAAAATTACATCAAATTACGGGTCAGAAACAAGATACCAGAACCAGAAGATACCAGAAACAGATTTCCAGAACAAGGATAAAATCGAGAATAAATTTTTTTAGAATACATTGCTAAACAAATATCTCCGGATTTGGCACATGCGCACTATCCTGCATAGGAAGCCATAGAAAAGGAAACCTTCTTTTTCTAAGGGCAGTACATTCTTTTTGAGTCGATCGGTACAGTTGATCAAGTCAAAGCAACAAAAAAATCTAGCATATTTAGATTTTGTGTTACATAAATAATTCTATAGTAATAATAATTAAATTGTTGTGTTATTCTTGACGGTTTAATGTACATTGGTTTTAAAATATGGAAGAACAAGGGTAAGTGCAGAATATAAGGTTAAATTTTTAAATGTTATAAATCCAAACAGCATCAATTTTATATATAGTGGTTATGTTAGTTGTCTAATTTATAACATATCATTTTCAGCGACATCGGGTATGTATATATGCCAACACTTAATGATAACAAGAACAGAGAAGAAAATGATTCTTGTTGTGTTGGAACTAGTTAAGTCATTAGTGAGGTTTGGTGGGTTCCATCAAGAGTAGTATAGTACAGCAAAGCGCTGCAGCGAAAAAAAGCCCTTTCTAAGGATCAGTTCTAGTCATGCTTTTCATAGGTTTCTTCAATCGCATTAATTGTTGATCGTAGAGAGGACAATTAATGGCTTGACTAGGTTTGAGTAGCTTATGCTGATCACCATTATTGATCTCGTGTGTGTTGATGAGACAGTTTGTGAAGCTTCTTTGGGCTTCGACTACGATCTTTTTTGAACATTACTAACATACGTTGTCTATCGACCATAACTATCCTTTTTTTTAGCATGACTTTGAACCGTGTCAGCAGTGATTCATAAATTACAACTCGATCCATCAAGTTCTTCATTGTTGGTTCATGTGGAACTCAAGCATCTTTTTGGATCAGTTTTATTTAAGTGCTTCAAAACTATTGTGGTCGATGGTTAGTTCCGTAGTGATGTCGCAGATTTAAATATTTCACTCAACCTCCAGATGTTTAAGATTTGATAGACACTTTCAATGATCGCCCAAGCGGGTACAAGGTACAATTTCAGCGCTAAAATTTTGTGAAAACGAGTCCACTTATGTGCTCAACACTATAAACAGTTTTCAATGCACCTGTGCTGCAATTTTCCCTCTTTGGAAGTGAAAAATAAAATATATACCTTCGTTCGGCAGTTTACCCCTGAAGATCTTCGAAATGGTACTGTTTCTACTCCCCTTATGGAATAGTTTTCCAAGTTTTGGTGATTCTAGATTCCAATAGTTCACTGACGAGAGACTGAGCTACTATAATTCGTTTCTGGTGGCCATTCACTCTAAACTGCAAGTCCAAAAGTGCTGCTGTCCAAATTCCAATAGATTATGTTACTTCACAGCAATACGCACTGAATAAATGAAAATGCTCTTCAATAATATCTCAGGCATTCTTTATCGTGTACTAGTTGGAGCTACTGGCACCCCGATCGTGTTCAACATCTGGGATTATATCCCCGAGCGTCTTCAATCCACCCTTTGCGACATTACAGCTTCAGTTGTGATAATTTTGAGCGAACTTCATTTATTTACACCAAGGAATGTGTAGCGACCTTGAGGCATGTCGAATTTTACATCGTGGAATAACTGTCAACAAAGTACCCAGATATATAATCCCTGATGTTGAACACGGGCGGGGTGCCAGCAGCGCCGCCTAGAACGCGATTACGAATAGCTGGCAACCCTGAGACATTTATCTGGGATGTTATTGAAGGGTATCTCCAATAATTCAGCAACCGACCATCGTTTGGTTTAGACGTGCCACAATCGACTGCCCAAGCCGGTCTCCAGGTAACACCGCTGCCATCCATTGTATCTATTTTGTATTTTCTACATTTTTATATTGCCAATAGACAATGGTCACATAATGTAAACACCACTGTTTCACTTCGTGTTACCTTCATTCACCGAGTCATACAACTTACCCCAAAAATGTTTCGAGTAACTTCGGAACAATGTGAATGAATTTAGAAGTTATAAAATGTGAAGTGCTTTAAAACAATACATCTTTTAGAATATTTTAAAAACTATTTTAGTTGAGAAAAGAATGGGCGACTTGTTGAACGGTGATACAAAGCGACACTGACAATTTAAATCTATTCGAACATAACCCAAACCATTTCAAGACATTGAAAGTGATAATAAGATTATCAGTAACTTAAATAGAGCCTATGTCTATCTCTATTATTTAAGAATTGTAGTTATCAGAGATAATTTGACCCAATCGTAGTAGAAACTGAAATAAGTTGATGAAACAAATGCAGTAATAATAGAATATAATGATCATGAATAATGCAGTACGTATACGCTTCGCTGCATTGTTCCAGTTCGTTTTGCTCTCGATATCACTTGTCATTTATATCAATATCGATGACCGTACATCTGGACGAACAACTAGAAAATTGTATTTCTCCTCGACGGATACTTATCTCCGCATCAACAAAACATCAATTATTAATAATTCAGCGTTTTTGCTCTGTTGCAAAGCCCGAGAGCATACCACGTCGGCTGGAACACCAGCAATAAATCACCCTAGTACATTATGTAGATGTAATTCATGCAAATAAATCATGGACCCGACCGATAAATAAACTAGTAGAAACAATAAATATTGGCTGTGCAGCGGGAATTTATGTTAACCAATAAATTTTGACAGTCGATGTGTGTTTAAAATGGAGTGTTGCCACGGGCCGTGCGGCGCAATGCTAAAAATCGGTCCCCAATTGACTATACCGTTCGAAAGAAAACTAATTGTTATTGTTTGCTGTAATAATTTCGATGTTTGTCGTTTAGGAATAACATACGGTGTAAATGAGAAAAATCAGTCTAATAAATAATTTCTTACGGTAATCGATATGTTGAAATGTTTTTAACAAAAAAATTGAACCCACTGCAAAAATAAATAAGAAACTCACTAAAAAGTAAAAAATGATAAAAATTAAATTTTTAACACAAAAAAAACGTTTTAAAATAAAATAAGTACATAATAGTCGTTGTAATAACTAAATAATAATAAACAAAGACCTTATTTAACCTATCTACCACAGGTATTTTGTATTCTACCATAAACATACAATTTAGCTTAATACCTAACAAAACCTATTTAACTATTTATAATTTTAACTACTATCAACTGATCACTTTGAAGTCGGTGCCGAGAAAAAAAATTAGATTTGTTTAGTTTGTAATTTAATTTTGTGTATGTCGTAAAATTGTACTATTATTTTTGAATTGTTTGGGCTCAGCACCGACTTCAAACCAATCAGTTAATAGTAATTAAAATAATAATGTATATAGATAAATAGGTTTAGGTTGGTATTAAGCTAAATTGTGTGTATACAGTAAAATATGAAATACGTGTAGTAGATAGGTTATAAGGTTTAAGGTATAAGGAATAAGGTTTTTGTTTATTTTTATTTAGTTAGTACAACGACTATTATATACATATTTACACTTATTAATTAATTATTACAAGTATTACAACAGATAGCTCAAGTAAAAGTGCAGTCCGTTCGAAGAAATATAGGAATAAAGAAACAATGATTGAAAATCAGAAAAGCTTCAGGTCCCGGCGTCCGCTACCTAGTCTAGGTGATTTGACACATTTTCCAACCAAACTAGAACAAAAAAGTTATTGCCCCTGTTGGGAATCGAATCCGCGACCTTCGTGTGTGAGCTTAACATTGCAACTGTTACACTACAGAAACAATTTCCCTCAGCATTTCTACAATGTCTCATACTACATGGTTTTTGCAGCAAACTGAATGGCCTTTACACTGAATGACTTCCGACTTTTCGTCACATCAGTTCAGTAATAATATTATACATAAATATCCGATTATTTTAGATTTAAAAAAATATGTAAAAGCTTTGTAAGTACCTTTGAAATTTAAGTGTTTCCCTCGATTTCCCCCTTTCCCAGATCAGATCTTTATTTGGTTCCAATGCGACCACCTCGGAAGTGCACTATTTCGAATAAAAAAATTTTGAAAATCGGTCCATAATTGAAGAAGAAATCGGTGAACGTATACTAAAATATATATATATACGCCCGAACATAATATAACCTCCTCCTTTTTCGAAGTCGGTTAAAAAATTAAATCAATGAACTATAACCGAAATAGGATTTTTATACATTATAATATCAGAACTTCATTTAAATAAATTCGTTTCTTGGTAATGTTACGGCTATTTTTTGTAGAAGTGGTAACAGTAATTATAATTTATGGTATTATTAAGTTGGGAATACCAACAATATAACATACATTAACAAGGGAATTTCGAGTGCTTGAATGTATGATAACTTGCCAACTTCGAAAAGGCAGTTATTGAGAAAAATCACATATATTAATGAAAATATTTTCCATCGTTTTATGCAAGCAATTTGAAGCATTTTACTGTTATTGCATGACAACTAAAATAGAGCTTAGAAAGAAGATTTGATAATTTTTAAACGGTCATTTGAAACATCAGGCCTATAAACTAGTTTTAAAGGATTTCTATCCTTTAAGACGTTCGCTGCCAATAACGCCCTAGCTACTAATGTGATGCTTTCATTGGACGCCAATTACGCTCCGGCGCGTTAGATGTGCGGTAGACTTTCTAAGCCTCGTATTTAGTTCGGCATTCGCAGTGTGTCCGTACAGTTGTATCGGCATTATCTGAAGACTTTAGTTGAGTCATTTACATGCTTGGTTTTGATTTTTCCTTTTTGATTCATATATATTACAGAATTGCATATAACGGGAAAAAATATCGATATGTCAATGCCTTCTCTCGAAAAATAGACATGAAACATGTTCTAACTCTACAATAAATATTCAGGCAGTAGTATTTCAATTTACGACTTTTGATGGTCTGTAATAAAAAGGTTACTAAAGGCTCCATCCAAAGCGGTTATCAGTAAATATGTTTTGAAAATACGAGAGCAGAATAAAGCAGGAAAGGTAATGAGAAAGCAATGTAAAAATTGATATTTATAAAAAAAAAGGAAGGGCATATTTTATGTATGCAGTACATGTCCTGGATATCCTGGTTACTGTTTAAACTGCGCAAAGATTAGTCAGGAGTGACTTCCTATGATTTATTTGAATAGGATTTTTATTTATTTTGTGATTTTTAGTGAAAATTTGTATTAGCTTATGGTCGTTCATTTATTTCTATTAACTCCTCAATTTATATGAATAGACATTTTGTTTGTTTGTAGTAACATATATATAATTTTGTTATGATATATTAAATTACATATTCTAATCAACAATGTATTTTCCTATTCTGTCTCCTTTCATTCGTCAGGCGCTCGAGCATTATGCGGCCATCGGCAATTAAATTTGACCACAACACCGATCAAGCTCTGGTGCGTGACAAAAAAAATTGTCAAAAAATATTAAAACCCAGACTGGACACACGTTATAAAATGTTAATAGGAATATTTTAATATTCTAATCAGAAAAAAAAATCGGACTCTAGGGTAAGTATTCGATCCCAGATCGGCAGTGAACGTGTTAAGTATATACAATTTATTTTATTCTAAATATTGTCCATTGATAGCCGTTACATTTTCCCATCTTTCAGGCAATGTACAATTTCCATCTTAAAAGAACGATGTACCATTAGATGCTATTCACGAATTGATCCTTTTTATTGTATGTGAATCTCTATACAGGCAGGTCACGACTGATATATCGGACGAAGTTGTAATCAAAAGGAGCAAGGACCGGAGAATACGGCTAGTGGCGTAACACTTCCCATTTTAGTGTTTCCAAGTACGTTTTCACAGGTTTTGCAATATGTGGTCGAGAATAATCATGGTGATAAATAACATTGTTGTGTCTTTGCTCGTATTCCGGCCATTTTTCGAACAGTTCTAGGTTCAAATGCATCTATTATAGTTCATTAAGATACCCATTCCTGGTTTCATAGAGTGATGTATTTAAATCCTTGTCTTAATTTTGGCTGTCCAGAACGTTCTTGACCTTTGATGTCAACCTTTGATGATCACTACTTTTAAAACGTTTAAACCAGTATTCACATGTTGGAATCACCTGAGTATGGTTGCCATAAGATTAACACAGCATTCGATAACCAGTTCAGTTGCCTTTTTCTTCAAGTTGAAGTAAGAAAGTAAAACTTCCCGCAAATGCGCTTTACTTGACACAATTCCAGACATTTTCAACGCAGTGAAAAAAGTGTTTGTTAAAACTTCGACGAAATACTGAAAATGAAGCCTTGTCGAAGTCTAAGAAGTCACTGCGATTTAATACACAGTATAAACACCACCTAATCTAAATCCTTTAAAATTTATTTATAGGCCAGATAAATGAGCCATATTGTTTTAGCTCTAGTTACAACATTGGCGTTAGTTGCCAAAAAGCGTCACAACGCATGAGAGGCAGATAATTCAATATCTTGCAATTCATGCCGTAGAGGCAAATTACTGAAAACATGAAATAATGCCTGGCAGTAACAGGAGTTGCAGTACTAGTAAAGAATATGATGATTTTATTATTTTTTGCGAATAGAGGCAGCGATAAATCACAGACAAAAATGGGGTTACAGTTAGTCAGAGTCATAAACGATAAAAGCACAAAGCATTCTTGAACGTTATGCAAATATTAAAAAAATATGTTCATATAATGTAACACTGGGGTACTCATCAGGACCTGTAGAAAGATTGTTTCCCGAACTGCAATAGAATTGTTTTAGGAAGCTGCTTTATATCATTTGTATCATATTTATATTCATATCTCATATTCATGTCATATCATATTTATCTATATGTATATAATTTATATCATATTTCAAATTCGCTTACTTACACTTCTTATACATTACATTTCCCGTCTGTGATAAAATTTGGAAGGAGCTAAGATTGGTCAATAGAGAAAATATTGCATCAATTCAGATACTAATTTGTTTAATTTTGGAACAAATTTTATTTGTCTCATATCATTTGTATCATATTTATATTCATATCTCATATTCTATCATATCATATTTATCTAAATGTATATAATTTATATCATATTTCAAATTCGCTTACTTACACTTCTTATATATTACATTTCCCGTCTGTGATAAAAAATCCTTTGAAATATGTAATGTATTCGTGATGTGATTACAGGTAAAATTTAGAAGGAGCTAAGATTGGTCAATAGAGAAAATATTGCATCAATTCAGATACTAATTTGTTTAATTTTGGAACAAATTTTATTTGTATCATATCATTTGTATCATATTTATATTCATATCTCATATTCTATCATATCATATTTATCTAAATGTATATAATTTATATCATATTTCAAATACCCTTACTTACACTTCTTATACATTACATTTCCCGTCTGTGATAAAAAATCCTTTGAAATATGTAATGTATTCGTGATCTGATTACAGGTAAAATTTAGAAGGAGCTAAGATTGGTCAATAGAGAAAATATTGCATCAATTCAGATACTAATTTGTTTAATTTTGGAACAAATTTTATTTGTATCATATCATTTGTATCATATTTATATTCATATCTCATATTCTATCATATCATATTTATCTAAATGTATATAATTTATATCATATTTCAAATACCCTTACTTACACTTCTTATATATTACATTTCCCGTCTGTGATAAAAAATCCTTTGAAATATGTAATGTATTCGTGATCTGATTACAGGTAAAATTTAGAAGGAGCTAAGGTTGGTAAATAGAGAAAATATTGCATCAATTCAGATACTAATTTGTTTAATTTTGGAACAAATTTTATTTGTATCATATCATTTGTATCATATTTATATTCATATCTCATATTCTATCATATCATATTTATCTAAATGTATATAATTTATATCATATTTCAAATACCCTTACTTACACTTCTTATATATTACATTTCCCGTCTGTGATAAAAAATCCTTTGAAATATGTAATGTATTCGTGATGTGATTACAGGTAAAATTTAGAAGGAGCTAAGATTGGTCAATAGAGAAAATATTGCATCAATTCAGATACTAATTTGTTTAATTTTGGAACAAATTTTATTTGTATCATATCATTTGTATCATATTTATATTCATATCTCATATTCTATCATATCATATTTATCTAAATGTATATAATTTATATCATATTTCAAATACCCTTACTTACACTTCTTATACATTACATTTCCCGTCTGTGATAAAAAATCCTTTGAAATATGTAATGTATTCGTGATCTGATTACAGGTAAAATTTAGAAGGAGCTAAGGTTGGTAAATAGAGAAAATATTGCATCAATTCAGATACTAATTTGTTTAATTTTGGAACATTTTTATCTCCCATCTTGATGTTCTATATGCCTGATATTTTCTCATTCATTCAAATTATTAATATTATAGTTAATTTTATTTATGTTATTTAACTAATGAAATATAATAAAATTTTAATTATGTTAAGTTAATTTTAACTCCTGAGTTTAGATCTATTGTCCCTTATTTTACTTTCTTATTTCCGTGCGTTGCTATATACTATCGATTTTTATGGAAATTATTTTTTACTAAAAATATATTTCTCTTCATAAATTGCCTTATTAACATAAATGTATATGATAATTATAACTAATACCGTTCAGTAATTGTTATTTTTTATAGTTCACAGCAATTTTGCAATCATAAAATATTTATGAAATAACACAACTAAATATCCTTGAAAATTTAAATTTAACCTTTTCTAAATTAACGTTTGAAAGTTTTTCAGCTAATACAATATATTATTACAATAACCGCAAGAATAATGTTAACCTTTATTTTAACAATTGAAACAATGCATCAAAGGAATGTAAAAAAAAAATCGAATTACTAACATTAGAAAGACCTTTGAAGTAACAAAGAGCATCGGAAATCATTTAGCAAAAAATCTACAAGCTTTTTAAATCATGGTTTAGTAGTCAAAAATTAGTGGTATGAAATTACAATCGTGTTATTCTCATCAAATGAATCCGACAATATAGAGAGTGATAATGTTCATCGGTATTGTCTATCTTTTAGTAGTAGGATAGTTTTTATATTTCAGGATTATGCTAAACTGCTGTTATTGTATGGAAACAAAAGTCATAGAACGTTCATTTCAACGTTCGTTTCATTTCTTAAAAATGAACTAAAACATAATCTTTGCTTGAAATATTTCATTTTGCCGTGAATTAATTCAAAAAGAATCCAACGATTTATTTCTTTACCCTTTTAAAGAACAATCGAACACTGCTTCAATTGTGGCTTTAGAAAATATGCGACGCAAACCTTTTTAATATTTAAAATAGTATTGTCAGTTATGCAGGTGATTCTATCATAGTAGAAATACGCGATAAACTGTACTCATTTGGAAATATATTGAAAAATCGTAGTTATTTTGATACATAATTTATAGAAATAGATAAGTGCTTTTAGTACAAACTCCAAAATATCAGAAATCGTCATATATTGAACAAAATGATCATCTTTTAATATACTGCCTATATAATATACTAGTGTGAATGGATGTGTAGTTTGCATGAAACTATTTCCATCAAGAGGCTGGAAAATAAATCTTGTCACGTAGTATTATTACTTCTTCGCGATTTTCTCATCAAATATCCTGCCCATATCATTCCTAAACCTCCCTGTCAGATTTCTGACTATCGCTTATATTACAAAAACTGATTCAAAGAAATTGCTTTGAGTCGATTGATGACATTGATACCGAATCAAGCTAGAAAATCCTGGTGGCTGATATCTTAACTGAATTTGATGCAAGAACAATGATTTTGATGACAATGAAATAGATTGTCGTTGAAAAGTTTTGTACATCTTGACTATAGCTTCAAATATAAACTCTTAAGTAATATTTTCAGTAATTAATCTTGTGTTTTGATTAATGGTCAATTCAAATTGTATACTATAATTTAGAATTAGGACATGATGAAGTTTACCACCAGCATGAAATATATATTGAAACTTTATAAGCAATTTATGGATGTGAGAATTATTGAATTTAGTACAAATACTAAATAAATATATGACATTTATATGGCTTACATAAAACGTATATGGAAAAATGATATGTATTAAACTTAATTTTTATTAGATCTATATTCGTATTAATTGTTGGTCTTCTTTGGAAAATTAATTTCGAACTATTTTAAGGCTTTCCTATTACGGTCTAATTAGGTAGTAAAATTATAATTAATTAAACCGTATTTCTCTAAAGTGTACTTTATATATCAGAAGAAAATAGGGTATATAACGGCAATTAATTTTTTAAAAATAAATATAGTAATACTATAAATTTGTCTGCTACCATTGATGTCAATCTACACTAAGGTCCATTAGACATATAGCTAAATAGGTTAAAGTAGCACAAGCTCCTAATCCCTTCTTATTTACAAAATATTTTAAAATTTGTTTAAAACTGTTTATTTTTGGCATTTTTTTGATATTACTTGACATTTTATGGATGGAAGGACAATGTTAATATTGAAGTAAAATTTCGTGTTAAAAAAAACACGTTAAAGTTATTTTTATAAAAATTACTACCTAAAAAGATAGTAGGTCCGCTCACTTACATTTTTATACGTGGCCTAAGACTTCGATAAGATTGGGTAGTCTCATTCATAAAATTCAAAAAATATTACAGTGAACTAAAACCTGAAAAAGTAATGCATTGACCTCTTAAACTCTTATCTCTTAGTCCGAATGATTAATGTCAAACTCTGTTCCGCGAAAAGCAATATGAATAAAGTACAACATTTGCAGAACAAAGTCCTGTAAGCATCGACGGTTACCAAGGAAATCAAGAGAATCCCTTGAAGAAAGAGGGGCTGCTCTCATTGCAACTTACAACTCTACGACAACACTCGAACAGAACAAAGACTCAAAAAATGAAACCATTTGATCTTTCTTTAATATATAAATATTATAGAGAGACTATAGAGGGTAAGTAGAATCACTGGAATCTCCTAGATATATAATTCATTTCAAAAACATGTTGTTTGTTAGTAAGCAGCGAAAGCTTTAAAACTAAATACCATATTTAATATAGTAATGCTACAGTATTATACCAGCTTCTGTATGTTAAAATATAATATTTGTATCTAGAAATATAAATATAAATTAGACAGAAAATTGTAATAAACCTGACCAAAATTGCAATTCTCTACAGTATTTGACTAACTATTTTAATCGAAAATGCTTTAAAATTATTTCTCTGTGGTACGAAATTAGCGTTTCTAGAACGATTACCAAACGATTAACTGACAGAAAAGCCTTGCAAATATTGACCTTTTATGGGTTATAATCAGAAAGCTTTTATAGCCACCAATATGTAATTATTATAATAACCTTCGTCCGAACAATAAAACTAAACACACCGATGGAATATTAAAATAGTAATTAAGAACGTGAAAATTGCTCGAAAGTTTAAATAAATATTTTTAACTTAATCAAAGACATCAGTCCGACCACTAAAAAGCACTAAAATTAATAACTAATAAAAAAACTTTCTTTAAGCAGTTAATAAAAGTTATTATCACACCTATAAAATTATAATTTATTAACTTTATCATAAAATTATTCTCATAAAGTTAGATGTTTAATTTTTCACATACACACAGATGAAAACACGCTGTTTCTCCCATTAAAAGATCTTTTATATAAGACAAAATTATCAAAAAAATTAGATTGCCTAGCATTTAAGAAGTGCTGGAATCATATAATCGAACACTTTGGAATTTGTTTTTTTTTCTGTGTTTTTCGAGGAAATCGATCTTTTTTCGAACTAAAGAATATTTTTGCTCTTGAAAATAATAGAATAATAAAAAAATTAAAAATAACAAACTTAAAATAATATCCATAGATCAATATTTTTACACTTTTGACATCCCTGACTTGCACAGCATTATTGAAAAAAAACGTCGGGACCTCCTAGTGAAGAAAACATGCTTCAGTAGCATGGCATTTCTCTATTTAAATATTTAGCCATTTCTTGATACTTCGCTTGATCATGAAGAAATAAATTTCATTTCTGTCGTTACAAAATTAACTTTAAAGAATTGCTTAAATAGAATGGAGGAAAGGCAATTTCTAGCAATGTGTAGTAAAATTTGTACAAAATCATAAATAACGTTTTACTAAAATGTTGATCCATTTTATTCCATTACATTATAAAATAAAAAAATCCAAAATGTAAGCAATTGTTGAGACTTTAAGGATACAATATTTTGCGATGTAGTTTAGGATAGTATTACACTTGGTTTAGCGTAAGCTAAGTGATTTGATTCTAAAGCTTGAACGTAATCTAATTATATACTAAACTAACTAAATCTTTAAAAAACCATTGATCAAATTATATTTCACGTGGTTGTTTTTAAATCATTTTTGTGATTGTTTGTAAACAATATTGTAAAATTAAACAAGGAACAAGCATATTAGTCATTCCTTGGTAAGTTTGTGTTTTTATTTAAGTTTAGACCCTCGATATTTAACATAAAATTAAATATTAAACCTAGATAATTATTAAAAAATGCGAAGATCTCAACCTGAATTAAAAAATGGTTGTTGGATAGATTTTCAGCTCTATTAGTATATAAAAAGCTTCAACTCTGGGATCGCACCAGCCAAAACAATATAAATATTATATTATGATTTAGGGTATATGCAAAATAGGGTACTGCAAGGTATTGTTGATACTCCATGGTACATTCCTAATGACGATGTACATAAAGATCTTAAGGTAGAACACTTTCGGTAACGTTATCAAGGACTGTGTGAATGTTGAGGTTTTTCAGTTTCTAGATGATGATGGCTTAGTCAGAAGATAAAAGAAAATAAAACTATTTGGTCTAGTTCAGTGAAGCTCTTAGTACAACTCAGTGAACTATAAAAACGGTGACACATATGATAAACACGAAGTGTTTATCGTTGAATAAGTGTTTTGTAATTTTAAACCCGTAGCAAATTAGTAAAAACAAATAAATTGCTCTAAAAGGTAATAATAAAAAATATTTATGAATAGTTTCAAAATAATTAAGTATAAAAACAATTATACAGTTCAATTTATATATTGAAAATGTACATATACTATGATATAATATAAAGCAAATATTATTTTTATATGAAGCCTGTATATAATACAGTTGTATTAACTAATAGTAAATTACTTTGACAATGTTTAAAATGCTGAACGTACATTTTATCTAACGATTTAATTATAATACCGGTAAATAAGAAAATATCACGAATAATTCATATTAGCATATTGATTTACGTTTCATAATAGTGGAGAACAAACTGTGACTGGATTAGTAAAGTACGATTGATAAACATTGAATCGAAACGATGTAAATTAAAAATGTTATAAATCAGTAATCGGAGTTAAATAGTCGTTTTCATTTGAATAATTATATGCGATTGGATCATTTATTTTATTTAAAAATGTGCCCAGAATAGTTATCTTGTTCAACGAGTTCATTAAATGCTGTTAACATTCAAAAAAACCATCCGAAGGAATGTTAAATTTTTAAGTCGGAATATTTGATTAGAATTTGAAAGTTAGAAAATTAAGGAAATATTTATGATTGTCACTAAATATTTTTGTTTAATACTATTGAAGTTTAATGACATATCTGAAATATTTTATTAAAACTGATGTCAAGAATATTACTACAATTAATAATATCGTAGATTTTTTGTTAAGAATCTCTAGCAATAATTATACTGAATCTATGTATGTTAAATTCTTAGATGTATTAGTGATTGCAGATACTGAACTACGAATATCTGCTTTCTTTTAGTCTCCATTAACAAAGGTGCTTTTTTTGAGTTCATATTTGGAAATTAACACAGTGAAATGAAAAGTGCATTTATTTTGAAAACCCTAGGTGCAAAAAATCATGGCTGTCACTAGGCGAAGCAGGCCGATCGATAACAAGGCTAAACCGTCTAGGTCGCAAGACAATATTATGTTTTTGGTCTATTACTAACTATTGAAACCTAGTTAAAAAATTAACAGTGATCAATACCGGCAACAAATGAACAATTTGAGCCATACATTGATCGAAGAACATCCAGAATGAGACAAAAGGCACGGTAAAGTGTCAAATAAAGCAAAACCGACCAAGGAAGCGTTGAAAGCACTTGAATGAGACATATTATCGCACCCACTGTACTCTCCAGACCTTGCCCCGTCCGGTTATCAACTTCTTGCATCAATGGGACGACGTTTATAGAGCAGCACTTCGCCAGTTCCCCAGAAGTTAAAAAAACAGTTTTTTTTTGGGATGGCAACCTTAAATTTCCTGAAAGATGTGCAAGAACTAAAGAATCAAAGGACCAATACTTTGAATAAATACATTTTCCATTTTCTTGAAAATTATGTCGTTAGAACCGGTGATGACTTTCCGGTACACCTAATATATCTGAAACGAACTCAATTTTGAAAACTGTCTGCACTATTTGGTATGCTAATTTAATATCAGAATGGTAAGATCAACTTTAGGATATTTTAAATCCACTGCGAGGCAATTTCAACAAGAAATTATCAAATGTCATCCTTGCAATGTTGTTTATTATTCGTTTAATTTCCACCGTAACATTAAAAACCAATTATATAACTTTTATTGGCTTTGAGAAGGAAGTAAAAAATTAATATAAGGTTGAATATTCATCATAACAATACACAGAATGCAAAACACATAATTGATACATCACAAATTATTTATTAATATGTAGAATACATGATAATAAAATTATCTAAATTAATAAACAATACAGATCGTGCATACTAACTAACTGATAATTTTCAATTCGCATTTAAATAAAGGCAGAACTAGAAATGCAAAAAATATATTACTATTCGAAACAATCTATAATTATAATTATATGCGGTTGTCATCAACGAAAATAAATTTAAAATGTCTATCGAACATTACGACTTTTAAATCTCAATTCGAATGGCTCATTTAAATTTAATGTGTGTAAAGTTGTTGTGTGTTCCTTTAAAATTATTGCTATAAATTAGTTATAAAAAACAACCATGAAGTATCATTTAGCAACCGAAATGATTAATATCTGAATCAATAGTTAGAATATTGAATATAAAATGAGCATTACAAGATGAATTTTAAATGATACAAAACAAATGTTATGTCACTACATGAATAGATATTCTGAATAAGAAACAAGTAAACATTAATAAAAAAATATATTTTACAGTGCATGTTTTATATACATTTTATAAAATTATTATTTGCTACTGGTTTAGTTTAGTTTAGTGCATTTTATTTCTCAGTACAATATCCTTTTAACTCAATACATTTAATCCTTGCTAATAACACGTTTTCTCAAAGCATTCAAAACAGGCGTTTGTTTCACGTTTGTGGTGGCCTGTTCATTTGACTTAAATCTCCTACCACCTAGTCATTCCTTCAAGTGTGGAAATAGTCGCAGTGGATACATCTGGAGAATATGCTGGTTCTAGTAGCAGTTCAAATCTCAATTTATAAAATTTTCCATGGTGAAAACACAAGTGTGTACCCATGCAAATCTGTCCAAAAGCTCTGAATAATATTCGACAGTTAATCATTTTATCCTTTTCATATGAATGAAAAATTGTGACCGACACACAATTTTTGATGCACGTTCACCCGAATAAATTAAATATTTTGATTGTTACTTGTTGTCTGTTTTGTGACGTATTCATAATTCGGAACAGCCAAAAACATTTTCGGATTACGGATGAACATCGCAAAGCACTTCTTTGAGTCAAGAATCCAAATATTCATGTAAAATGTGATGTGCCCGCTTAGTTAAGATGCCTACACCCTCACATAATTTCATTCTCCGATAGTCCAATCTAATTCCATGGGTTTTATAGACGATTTCTGGAGTGACCTCCTTTTGGGTAAGACCTGAACGTTCACCGTCAGCATTTTCCAACAAATTAAATTGAAGGCACCCACAGTGTTAATGCAGCTTTTAATTGGCCCCGGTGGTGTTTTTTTTTTCATTCAAAAAATAATGCTTAGACAGCAAGCGAATATCAGTTTTTTAATTTTTGTTAAAATTTGAGAGGTTGTCTGCTACTACAGTGCTATAAATGGCTATAAGTCACAAACTAAATGATGCAGCTTGCTCAAAATCTCACAATATTTTATTAGCCTTATTTTTATTATTTATTTTATAGGTGGCAGATGAGGACAGCACTAATGCGCGGGAAATTCAAAAAGTCATTAATTCAAGTCATTTCCGACCTCAAACTTTTTCTCCGGAACTAAATTCATCTATTTCGTGTTTTCGACTCATTTCCTCTAGTTTAATATTGAAATCCCACCAAGCATCTAAATTTTAAATTTGCCTTTATTACTACAATCAATAGGTTTTACGTCAATGTATATATTTGTTTGCAAAATTATATATAGTGCGACCAAAGTCATTTTGTATATACGCCATCTTTTTAACTGGAATAAAATGAGCAGGAAAATATTGTTTGATTTTAAAACGAATTTACAAAATGCGGCAGGCAATACATTAAACATCTTGATGACGTATTCACAAAAAAAACTTTGAATAGACTATAACTCTAAGTGAAAGTCTTAAGAAATAGTGTCATGTCCATGAGAAACTGGTAGATTAAACGTGTGGAGTCCAAAATCACAATAATTGTTATCTAGAAATGGAGAATGACGATGGTTGCTTAAATGAAAAACCTTATATATAAGTTGTATTTAATACTCTTATAGTAAAACGATACTAGAGACCCGCTATATATCCAGAAAATTTTCTCTGCGAAAATATTTTTATTGAACAAATTTAAGTAAATCTCTAAAATGGCCCGAAAAATGCTGTTTTGAACTGGTGTTTCTCTGCCGATAAAATTCACACTGTATGGAAATCGTACCTACCATTAATTATAAATATTTCTAGAATATTGTTGAACATAACACAACAGTATTGAGAGCGACGAAAGTTATGTTACCATATATAATTTATACTATATCAAGGATCTCTTTTTTTATAAACAGGTTTATTGAATTTTAAACAAAAATAAACAACTGGTATAAAATATGAAAATAATAACGGCAAAAATATGATATAAATAATTAGGATGAAAAACATTCTTACAAATACAAATTCCTTACAAAGACGGCAATAATTTCCAGACAGTTAAAAAAACTTTCAAATAAACAGGACTAAACAACCAGTAATAAAAACATTATTACATCATGAATACGAATATTTCTTTCTTGAATTAAATGGAATTATCTGCAGAAAATGGTCTACGATAGTAGAAACATAATAATATAGATAATTGAATGAGATATGTCTGAATGAATAACGTCTGTCAAGGAAATTCGGATATTTAATTAATATTCTGAAATAAATTGATTTGATCAACTGTAATAAATCAAATCTGGTGTGTCTGTAACTGCGATGGATTCATTTGTCTTTATAGGAGTATTAATGTTGCTAACCGAGAATTTCAGGTTTTTAAAACTGATTATATAATAGGAGAATTGCTTTTTATATTTCAAGGTTTAATATTAAAAATGTATTTAGAGCTTTTCTATATATTTTTTTCTTGATTATATTGATACTCGATAACTTGAGATCAACTAAAACTTAATAAATTAATTAAATATTATGGTAGTGGAATAGCGTTATTCATTTTAAAAATAAAATTGATGTTCAGCGATCAAAGAACAAAAGTTAAAATTCCTGATATATGAGACTAAAAAGTAATGAGACGCAGTAATAATATTATTTATTAGGAATTTCTTGTGCTGGGTCAAACATTAACCAGGATTATAAGTTATGATAATTAATTTTAAACAGATCTACGACCATGATTGTTCAATTTCGCCATTAAATCCATTTTAGAAAATGCCTTCTCACACAATAAAACACAGTTGATTTACGTTCATTCTTATGATGAGAACGTATAGTCTATTCAAAGTTTTTTTAGTAATGTGTCGTGGATATTTGTGAAGTCGAAACATTACAACGTTGCCGCATCAACTCTGAGTTTTAATTCAGTTGGCTATGACACACACACAAATTCTAATCTAAATAAAATAATTGAACAAAAATGTTACCAAATATCATTTATTTTAACATTGTACTATATCTAAAAACTACAGTTAATTATACAATAATTTATAGGTAAGAGTTGTAAAACCTCTTGTCACTATTGCATTCAAGAATTTTGCGTACGTCTGACAGTTAGGCGCCGTCCGGTTTTCAGATGTATATGTATATTTATACAGTATAGTACATGTATATGTATAAGTAGGTGTATATAAATTATTCAAAATATTAGTTACAATTATTATTACAGGTTATAAACCGGTAAACATTATTTTATATTGATAAATTTTAAGTCGCAATATATCATATTACTTTGTTTGAAAATGCCGAAAACAATAGATATTCAGGGTCATAAATTGATTGCGGCTTTAGGTTAGGTTATTTCGAAAAGGAACAAGATAACGGAGGCCCCCTTTTGCCGGTAAATATCGTTAGAGAGTTAATTATTGATGATATTAAATATTATAAGTCCTTACCATTTTACTGAAAATGCTTTTTAGCGGGTTGCTGCCGTGATGAATATTACTGTGGGTACTGTGAATAGCATCGATTATAAAATGAAGAATAATACGTTAGATTCACCCAAGAAAACCCGTCTACATACAAAATGGGTGACGAATCTTGACCATCATAATATTGGCTCTATTCGAATAGTAAGTACACAAATTATTTCATCGATATAAACATAATTTAATAAAATTATTTTAGAGTAAATTGTCTCTCTGGAAAGTATACATAAAATAATTAGGGACGTGCAGCTTTTTGATGCATGTAAGACATCCTTTCATACACTCCTACAGGGTATAGGGTTTAAATGGTGTAAAAATAACCCTCGGAGAGTTTCAATTGAACTTCCAGACATTACCTTAAAAATAATTCAATTAAAGGCATAAAATAATATAAGAAACTTGAACATTTCAAAATCGTTCATTGTGGCAATCTTGGCAAGACAGTAACAAAAAAAGTGTAAAGAAAATAAAAATTGATAGAAAAAGGTAAAAGTTACAATAGCATTCAATTGGGTTTTGCTGTCATTTGTCATTGTATTTACTAATAGTTAATTAGAGATATAACACAACAACCCATATAATATAACAACCCAACCACTTCGGTTCGGAATCAACCTAACACCTTCGGTTTGTATGAACTCGATACGAAGGAAGTAATTGATAAATGGTGGAATCCTGAACACGTTTTAGAAATTAACAGCTTAGTAATTGAATTGGACAATGAGTCGTAAAGTGAAAGTGACTGAAATAAACTTTCGGGATATGTGATAATGCTGTGCAATGCTGGAAATTCTTAAGCAGAGTGATGAGAGTGGAAACAACTAAAGGTATGTATATAACTAACTGAATAGAACTGTAGAAAATAGTATTGTAGGGCGTGAAAGACTTGTGTGTACGGATGTGATTATTATGATATGAGAGAATGAATATTAACTGTTTTGTAGATATGGCAAATGCATTAGATAGAATTCAGTTAATATTTTTTTCAAGAATGGTGTACACAGATAATAGCAGAAGAAATAAAAATACAGTGATATCAAGATGACTTGCCAAGAAGACCCACCATCAAAGGAAACAATAACTAAACGTCAAAAGTAAATATGCTTTCGAATGAAACTAAAATACGTTTCTCAGATATACAATTGTTAATCAGGTAGATTAGGCCTCCAGGAGGATAACACTACATAAAAAACGTGCCTAGAAACTCTATCTCATGGACGGTGTGGATGAGTTCAATGTAAACCAAACAAATCTAATCTACAAACTATTATACATGTATTCTTAATAGTAGTTTTAAGTCCTTCGATAATATATGTATTAGATGTACTGTGATATTAAAATAAATTATATTTGAACATTTTTGTTCAATTATTTTATTTAGATTAGAATTTTCTTAAATGTCAAAGCCAAACTGTCCACAAATATCCACGACGCATTACTAAAAAAACTTTGAATAGACTATATATACTTTTCAATAGGTGTTATTCGTTTAGTAAAAAGCCAAAAATGATGTGTGTTAATTTCATTTCTTGCTGTCTCAAAGTTCTTTAGTTGAGTGAAATTCTTAATTGTATTTTTATGAATAAGTTGAAGAATTTGTCAATAATTGCTTGCATTAGGATCCATATTTGCTTAAAGTTATAGATATAAATATCACATATATTGCTTAAAATTCCTGTAACCAAAATAGAAAGCAGCTAGACAATACGATAAAACTAAACATTAACTCTAGTTTAACATTTTCTTCGATTACAATATATAGTATAATAACATTGAACATATCTGAGAAATAATGATAACCTTTATATCAAGAATAAAACGGAAATGATCGACAATATATAAAAAAATATCTAAAGTAAATATAAATTGACCGACCTTTGATTCCATTGGACAAGACAAGAATCGAGATACTGGTAAAGAAAGTGCCTTCCATGACTTGCAAAAGGTTATCAGCTGGGAAATATATTTCATTCACATTGTGTTATAACAAATATAAGCACATTACAACAGGCTTACCAAATATTAGTGGGAATATCAAATATAAATGACATTTCACGCGTTATAATAGAATTTTACTTTAAATAATGCTGTAAAAAAGTTGATTGTAGCAAAGGACGGAGTAATTTACATGATTGAAGCTGAACATGTTACATTTTGCCCAACCTTGGTGGAGGGTGAACAAAATTATGATAGCCAATATGACTAAATAAATTCGTATACATTTAAAATATAGAATATGTCATTTTTTTTTAAATATTCATTTGTTAAAGAATTAAGTAGAGGTTAATTGATGGATTAATTAGATTATAGACCAATATAGATTGATATCAATTGTTCTAGTTCTGTTATAATACATGGACTGAAAAGTAACGGGCGTAAAAAAGAAAACGCGTTATTTTGTTCAAAATTGGCTTTACTCATCAACTTAATCTCCATCAAGAGTCACACAAGAATTCCAGCACCTGTCTAACATTTCAATACCACTTTTGTAGAACGATTTATCTTTTGCCTCAAAATAGGCCTCTGGCCTGACTTGTGACACGTTGTCTTGATGAAACACATTTTTTTCTTTGCCATATGTGGTCGTTTCTTTGCGATTTTATCCTTTAAGCGCTCCAATAACACTATATAATATTCACTGTTGAAGGTATTTCCTGTCTCGATAGAGTCGATGAATACTACACCATGCATATCCTATAATACCATAACATAACATTTCCAGTCGATTGTTGTGCTTCTGGGCTTCACTGCTCAGAATCATCAACACGTTTTTGTTTTTGGCCAACAGTGAGAAAATGCGACACCCTCTTTAAACAAACCATTCTCATAGTCGAATGCTCATGGAATATAAAACCAACACCTTCTGTCGATATCTTTAGGATGTTAGCTAACTTACAAAACTTCACTTTTCGATCATTCAGAACGATTTTTTGATTTTTTTTATGTTTTCTGGTGCTACCTCCTCATTTGGACGTCTATTGCGTTCTGCATCATCGGTATCTCGACAACCACGTTTGAAGTCAGCAAACCAGCGTTCCATTTTAGTCTTTGATGGAGCGGAGTCCTTATAACACTTTTCAAGCCATTGCTTCGCTTGAACGTTATATTTTCCCATGTAGAAGTGATGCAAAACTACACGACATTATTTTTGATTCATTGTTTTGAAAATAACAAAAGTAGTGTGACTCTTAGCACAATAACTCACAAATTTATGAGTAGATTATCATGAAGTTTTTTCAGCCCATGTGTTATAACACGTTATTTATTCTTCCAAATTTATCTCGCCACTATCAATGTAATTCCCCCTTCAATGAAATGTATTTATTTGTTTAAATGCTTCCTTCGTCTTAGAAGCAGTTGTTGAACCCTAGTTGATTAGCCTTTAAAATGACTTCCTTATAGAATAGCAGAAGTCCAACGATGTGATATGAATTAATGTAATTCTTGATAAAAAGTTGTGAAAAACATTACGGTGTAGAACAGCATATTATCGTGATGGGATAATCAAGATTTATCGAACGGGCAAGTTCAGGCAAGTAGATTGAAGCAAACACTCAAATAGCATTCACAGTTGGCGGTCTAGCTTGTCCGAAATTGATACTGCATTTTTTTGTTCTTATTATTTTTTGATCACAGTAGTAAAAATGATATTTTGGTAAGTAAAGAAATATGAACTGTATTATCCAAATATATATATTAGGTGCCTGAAGATATCTTGATCAGCGGTATCTATTGATAAAGATCAAGTATCAATTTAAACAATTAAACAACCTAACTGAACTGTTAAATTTTTTTACATAAACAATTTTCCATTTAGTACTGCCTTATTCAGTATACAGGCATTAATTGTAGAAAGCTCACAATTATATTTTCGCAATCTATCATTTTTGGAAAGTTATGATAATGTTGCTTCGTCATATCGTAATTATCGTTTTTTTTTAAACTATTTAAAAGGGGTGATTTTGATGTGAACGACAAATACTTGAATCTCGAAGACAGTAATTTGCCAGATTTATTAGACCAAAAACCCAGATCGATTTTCAAAGAACTTTCATACAGCTTAGCATTTAATGGGCTTTCACACGAAGTAATATACCATTTTGAACAGTTTCAATATCGGTTGCTTGAGAAAAAAGAAAATAGCTTTCTGTTGCGTATTGTGATTGGCGATGAAATGTGTAAGATTGTCAAAAAAGCAAGGGTTATTTCAGGAGAATCATCCACATCGACACCAACAACATCGACAGGCCTTGTTGTGCAGATGAGCTGCTAAAACTAAATGAAACTCTTACTGCTGATGCCAACTGAACAAACCAAATGACCTATTTGAAACTAATATTTGTTTGCTGCTTGAAAATATCATATGTTAATATTAAGAAAATACATAATCTGAATAAGAAGATGAAGAAACATTCAGAGATCACTGATTTATAAATTCCTAATAATTGTACATGGAAAGAATGTGAATCATTACTGTTGATCAGAAACCGATATAAGGACGAGATGTTGGCATTAGATTGAAAGTATCAGAAGAGTATCTATTTTATTAGCTGTTAAAGCTTTGTTAAAACACTTTTATCGGTTATTTTATATTATAATATATTATGATCATTAGTGTATATTACTATAGTTGACTATAGTTGAGTCAATTATCCCTTTCATTTGTAAAAATTTAATCCGTATTCGTAGACCATCTTAATCATGACCTATTTGGTTGTGGAACAAACATCAAGTTGGTTGTAGTGTTTTATGAGTAATTAAATGTGATTTTTTAACCCTTGCAGTCGTTTTTAATTGCTAATAAAATGCGGATTCATCACAGTTATAGGAAACTAATAATTAATACAAATAGCGGATTTCGAAAATAAACTACACCAACAAGTGAACCTAGCACTAACAATAAGATGGTGACAGGGAACCCAAACCAAGAGACATTATTAATTTTTGGTCAAGATAACCCCAAAATGCTGGGTTGCAAAACAGTATGATATTAGGAATTGCAGGATGGGAATTAATCGAATTATATTATTATTATCGATGCCTTACACTGAAGTATATTTATGTTGTTGATTTAATCTTACCATCTTAGACGGCGATGGAAATGAAGTCTGAGTACGATAAACACGGAATAAACATTTTTCAAATAGCAAATTGGGTTTAGTGAGGAAGTTTTAATGGTAAAGAATAGTCACTGGCCTTGTTCTGGATTACTTTGCAGTTTAAACAATTTGCAACGTATGTGTTTGAGCGCGCAGAAAGAAGGCAGTGATACCCTCATATAACGCGGATTTTACTGTTTCAGCTTTCGAAATATCAGTCATATAGATATTATATACTACAGGGACAACAGTTTCTCTAGTCGAAGAAGTGCTAGAGAGCTGATATACATCCCTTTCGGAAGAATGGAGTGGAAGATCACATTTTTGCAATCGAAATAAAATAATATAAACACACTAAAGGCGATTAAGTAATTTTTATGAATGTGAGGTGAAATTTATATTACTCTTGTCTGTAATACTCGATATAATTGACATACTACTTCCAGAAACTAAGTTCAATTATTGCAATTTATTAGTATAACAATACACATTATTAAAACATTGCTGTTAATATTTATTATTATGCATATCCTGCTTAATACATGAATACCAATATTATCCAAAACGTTAAATGTGTTAATGCACAAGCTATATTTCATATTCGAAACAATAAATTCCTGTTGCAATATTAATCTTACTTCCACTAATGCGTTTGATACCCAAAATAACCATTAAGGAGATTAATTTACATACGAAATATACACTCGAAATAGTCCGCTAAAGTTTACTACGGAAAATAACATATCAAGACGAAAATATAAAAAAATAGGTACAAAGCACCGTTTATGACGTAAAAAACAAACAGGCCCTAGATTTTTCCGGTTTATTTTTAATACATAATTTATTATTAACAATTCTAATGAGGTCGTGTGATAAAAATATCGCTTTAGAAATGCTTTGACCTCATTTTTTATTGAGCAAAATTAGCCGTTAGTTGTTTAGTTATTGTAATATATGAAGGCACGTAATAGTAGCTGGATTCCTGTGGTTAAATTTGTTAGGTTACTTACCAGCAGGTGGCGGTTTAGTAGTTCATTCATACCTGAAAACAAAATAAACAATTAAATTTTTTTCTTACCAATTTTATGTAAAATTGACTTTCTTACTATTATATAACTTTTTTAATATTATTTTTATCAATATGTTTAGTTTTTTGCGAGACATTGTATGTTTCTTATCTTATCACTTTTCATCTTATTTATCTTGCATGATTCTTGTTAGTTTGAGTAAACGCGGTCATACTTTGCGAACCGTACAGAAAAATGGAACGTACCATATTTGATACACAAGAATTTTAATATAGACTGGTACTTCACAGGAGATCTACAAGAAAGAGAACATTGCGTATGACAGAATGCAATGCTTCACATCTCCGGATTTGGCGCATGCGCACTATCCTACATAGAATATACCACAGAAAAGAATAAACTATATGAAACTACAGTGTCTTTCCTTTCTAATGGCGGTCCATTATTTTCGAGTTGATCGATACGGTCGATCAGATCAAAATAACAAAAAATCTAGAATATTTAGATATTGTGTTACATTAATAATTCTATACTAATAGTATTTAATTTTCAGTGTTATTCTTTATTCACTCATTTACAGCATTATGACAATACGTTTGGGTCTCTTTGGCAGACTGACGATCATTGTGTGATCAAGTTTTATTGTTGGTGCCTGGCCTCTAGTTTATTTAGCACGATGGAAAACCATTATTAGTCCATTGTTCAGAACAGAAGGTTATTGGTAGATGCAATATGATGAGAGAGGTCATCAAAGAAACTCAATGTTAACCAATCATCTACAGTTTACATATTCTTCACAATCCACAAGAACATTCAAACACCAAGTCAAGGAAACGCAAAGTTGGTGCCACCTGAAAGTGTGAAGGTTACAACTAACCATTTATACTCCTCTATTCTTTTGTAATTTAAGTTTATTTAAACAAAGCAATTTAAACTTTTTTTTAGGCCATAGTTTGTGCGATCGAGAGCCTAAAAAGAGGGCAGAATAAATTTTACTTAATTTCTTCCCAGCGAGTATTCCTTTGAGATCTGGTGTTCAGATCTGGAGAATACGGTGCTACTACCCCAAGAATTCACTACCAAGCCGCTGCTACATTACTAACTAACTAACTTTGAGTTAATAAATTATCGAATATGCTCATGAATACAATATGCTCAGCGATTCCTAAAAATATTTGCTTTTTCATAAAAAAATTAGTGTATTGTATAATAAAAATAAGGATAGTTATATACTGGATGAATCTTGAAGTAGAAAAAGAATTACCAACTTGGATTTGGAATGATCGGTTTTCCAAATATGAATGTATCATGTTTGAAAGATCAATAGAAATACCAAGCTATAATGCCTTGAATATGCTTAGTGAGGTCCAAGAATACTACCCTTATGAATTTATTCTCATGAAAAATGCAGTTTATTTCGCCGGGAGGTGGATTAGTAAGTGTTTGCCTCAAAATCCAAACTGCTTCTCTTGTCCTATGTCTTTCATATTATCAGCTTCAATGAATATAGCTCTTGACAATTTTTGATAATTAGCTCAGACAACTGGTTGATTAATTTGCCTGATTATACATTAAGACCACTGAGTTATTGACAAATTCCGTTTGGTTATTGGAGTGGTTATCTGTTAAGTCTGTAGACAATCTTAAACAACATTATACACGTTAATTATAGCAATAGTTTTAAGTTAATCTTGCACTTTCTTCGAGCAAAATTCGAACCCACAACTTTCTCATCAACTGGACAGTCAACGTCAAGCCGACTTCACTACCAAGCCACTACCACATTACTGGTATCGAATATTCTCATATATAAAACAGCAATTTCTTAAGATATTCGCTTTGTCATAAGCACGTAATATATAATAAAAATAAAACAATAATTCTTATATGTAGAAAATATTATTAACTTTTTATTGTTGTTTTATTAATATTTTTTTTAGTTACAATTTGGTAATAACAAATTCGTGTTGTAAGAAATAGAAAGCAATAAGGACATTGCAACAAACTTAATTTATTTTATGAATATGTTATTTCAAATAAATACACAGGCACTTTATTTACATAATATTTCTCAGTCGCTATGCTATTAAACATTTCTAGAACGACTGAAACTAGAAAGCTTCAATAGCCCTGCCATAAAATATGACACGAATCTAAACGTGTTTTTTTCCTCAATTCAATTTTTTAAAATATGACCGTTAATAGACTGGCATTATTTCAAAGCCGTTTTGTATAGAAATAAATAAGCTTTGTTATTTTAAACGCCCCCACTGTAGGAACCTATTAAGCTGTCTGGGTTCTTGAAATGCCCTATTCAATAACCAGTTTGGACCTTTTTAGGTCTTTTTTACCGCTAGTTCCAGACGAAAACGGGTTTATTTCTAAATGTTTTATTTTAAATTAAGTTTTAAATTGTGTTTCTATACAAGACCTTTTTTAAGATGTTTTACTCGAGCCTCTTCAGTGGCGTAGTTACAGTTTTTTTTTATTTATTATATCTATACTCATTCTTCTGCCATACATATATTTGGATATTTAATTTATTAGATTATAGGCAAAAATTATTTAATATTTTAATATTTTTACAGCTTCAAATTTGAATTGATTTTTGATTGTTTAATAATAATCAAATTAATTAACTACATAATTATGCTCTTTTAGAGAGATATTTATATTACAGCGAAAATCATATAATTTCACTATACCACATTACTATAGGACACTTCTGTTTTCGGTCAAGTTAAATCTATTTTTAGACTGAAAAAATGAAGTATAAATTATAAATAAAGTTTCCCTGAACTCAACATTGAAACTTATCAAGATTGTTATTTCCCTTCACTTTGTGGAATTGAACATAAACATAAAAAAATTGTCTTGTTGAGTCTTACAGGGCACTCGACTTTCCATAGTTCTAGTTACTTAAGCTATATTAGAAACACCATTTATTCCAAGTGCTTTTATCATTTACATGGTCGGTAAAATGAAGCAGTTACATCGGTATTCTGAATGCTGATATATAAACTGTAGACACAACCCAATGTCAAAGTCCGATGATTAAAGTTTTGTTTTACAAGCTGCTTATCAGACCCGTCATGTTATCTGGATCTAACACTTGGTATCGGTTTATCAGGCCGGAAGTAGTGAAAAAGCTTCAGGTAATGCAAAATATACTTCTCAGACATACTCTGAACGTGTCATGGTTTGTCAGAAAAACCCAAATTCATCGGGAAACTGACACACCAGAAATAAGACGGTACGTTTTCTCCTTATACAAGAAATTCCATGCAACCTCAGCTCTCTTCAACAATTTCCACATCAGATCCCAGTCAGAGGCTTTTCCAATCAGATAACCCCGAAGACTATCCCCCCAAAAGCGGTTCTTCATGCCGCCAAAGGTCATCATACCCCAAAATAAAGCGCCTTCACGGGCAATCCTCTCTTATAAATTGAGTTAACATCAGCAAGGAAACCCTTTCAGCTGGTAAACCAGACCCAAAAAAAAAACCAATGTCAAGTAACAGAATATTTAAGGGTTCATTGCAAACTTTTTCAACCAGTAAAAGTTATATAACTTAGATTTTATTCTATTTCGATTTTTATGTACGTCTATAGTATTATGTAAGATAGTGCCATCAAATCAAGCATTTCAAAATTTACGAGAAAATTTTAAATAAAATGATATATCATACATATATAGAATAGACGTTATCCATCTAATGTCTATACCTTTCCAGAACGAACCGAACCAGAAAAAAGAAAATAAAATAGATATATTGATAGTAATTTATAATTCAGGCGGATTGATAGTAATTTATAATAAGCATCATATGGCTATGATCTCAGGGTAATATTTGTTATCAAGAACTTTTTGAACGCTTCCTTATCCTGTCTAACCCTGCTTCCAAAATAAATCATTTCTGATGATTTACAATGGCCCAAAATTCTATATTTAGAAAATCTCTTCATAGTTTTCAATTCATAGCACAAATGCCTTTGGGTAATCTTTTAGGCTTCTTGCTATAAATGATAAGTGATTATAATATATAAAGCACTAGATTTGTTTCTATTCTATGGGTCACTTGTTAAGTTCTTGTAGTTAGTTTTAGTTATATCTTGCAGTTAGTTGTAGTTAAAGGTAGATATTACTATATAGTAGATTATAAATAGTTTAAGGTAGATTATATAGAAGGTTGGAATATATTACATGAAACGTACTCATTGTGGGATAATTTAAAAAACGTTTAATAAGAAAAGTATTATTAATAACATTGTATATTGCATAGCTAAAACATTTGAATTATAAATGGTGGTTATCCTTAATTGTGATCTTATGTGCATCGAGTAGTTAAAGTAGATAGTAGTGTCTTTTCTGATTCCATCAAGCACAATATCGGATTTGCAACTGATGTAAACGATTCACTTGGTTTAGACAACGACATTCTATGTTTGGGATTATTTAACATAGTATATGCTGGTATTAATTTGATACAAAGGTCTCTTGGATATTTGGCTGGGTGAATGAGGATAAAGCAAATTAAAATGGTGACATTATAAAGGTGAGTGTCTATTGTTAGTCGTTGATATAAAAATTGAGAGGCATACAGGTATAATGTAGGGTAGGGTTCAGTTGGTCGTCTGAATTTTGAATTCGTTTGATGGCGATTAAAAAAGTGTTCGGTGGTTATCAAAGACCTATTTTTCAATTTAAGAATTGTGGAATTGGGGGATTTTCATAATTCTAGGGTGACAATGCTCTTGAGTATAATTGGCAGTGATTTAATTTTTCAAAAAATATCAATATATCTATAATTTTTCGGCATTCCTACTCCAAAGTTGTTTACTTCTTGTAAGGTTGTTATTTTACAAGGCTTTTAACAGGTCAATTGAAAAATCTCCGCTCTGACACATAGATGGTGGTACTAGAATTAAATCCATATATTTTTAGTATAGCGACTATTACATAGCGTTATTGGACCGTTTGAATTACGAAATCTCCGTAAAACGGCCGCATTTGAAGAAAAAGAAAGTGCTGCTTCACCAAGACAATGCACCTGGTCACAAGTCAGTGAAAACGATGGAAAAACTCCATGATTTGTAGACTTACAGAAGTAGACTTGTACTAATATGTATGGACTTGTATAAATATGGGCTTGTACTAAAACATTAAACAAACCTGTAGATTTCTTAGATTAGTTGCCAATGCCTTTCGCTACGCAATCATCGAACGATGGATTCCGCTTTAGAACATGAAATAAGATTTCTAAATCACAGAAACGTTAAATAAATACAGCTACTGGATAATACATAGGAAATGAAATTGTTTAATCCCAACTTTAGCTTAAGTAGTCTTTTAGTTTTATTTTAATTTGGGGAATACATATAAAGGTATTTACCCATTTACTCGTCCTGTTTATATATAGATGCAAGTACAACTGAACAGCACTGATAAATACATTTTATAAATTAAGACTGAAGCTTAACTAATGTAAAATGTAATTATCTAAATGTAAAAATCTTATAAATAAAATATAGTTAAAGAGGAGGCTTAATAAAAACTGTTTCGTGTAGACTAGATTGCTAGGTAATCATCTATAAAAGGCAATAAATTAATTTTACAATACTGGTAAAACCCTTAAAATAACATTTAGTGCCAACACCTAAAACATAAGTTACACTCAAGAAATTTAATAACCACAAAAATAAATTAAAATATAATCTTAATATTATAGAACCGCAATAATACATAAATATCCCCAGTAACTGCTATGGCAAATCAATAAGGAAGTGTATGCCCAGGTGTAAAATATTTGTCACTAAAGAAGAAGAAAAGGTATTAAATCATTTTATTATTTCAACAGAACGTAGGCGTTTAATATTTTTAAAATAATTAATAGGCCTCGTTTACTGTTAAAGCAAGAAATTTATGGGCTTACGATATTTTATATAAAATCCTTTTAAGTGAAATCTTTATGGTTAATCTTTTAAATTAGTGCTTATAAGACTGTAAAGCTTTCAAATAGTTTGTTGCTTTAATTCTGGTAAATAATTAATCAGTAAATCAGACTTAACTCCGATATAACTTCAAAAGGCCTTCATTTGTCTTAGTCGTGAGGCAGCCATTTTTCTTCTAAAATGTATCAGCTCGTTAAAAGATTTTGTTACATTTTTTATAATGCTGGGAAAATTATTAAACTGATTAAGATAGAAACATATATGTTGGGTTAGATAGAGTTTAATGAATTATAATGGCTAATTAATTATCATAATGATTAAAGAGGCACTATTGTGAAATTTAACAAAATATAATGAAATACCTTTTTCATGAGTATTGCTTTTTTTGTTATTTTATAGTCTCCTTTATACCAAATAGGGTTTACTTGGAATGAACCTTACTGCTTAAGGTGGGGTGCGAACTACAATCCTAGACATTAAGCCTACCGACTAGTGAGTGACCAACTTGAAGATCCTGATTCTGATAGAGGCTGCTTACTGGTGTAACTACGATGATCTCCCTTGTTGAATTTTGTACTCTTGCCTTTTGTACAATCACAAATATGTATTTACGGCCATGTTATAGCAACATTCAAACACGCGACTATCGCCACGGTAGGAGTCGACTGTCCTGTCGCCTTGACCACTGCACCAAACAAGTCGGCTGTGAGTATTTTTGTTTGGATGTGCAGCTTGAAATTTACCAGTTAGCATAAAGATTCTGGTAAGAAATCAAAGTGAAGTTTAGTAATTTCTAGCAAGATAACTGAAATTTCATTAATACATATATTATATAAATGATAAAGTTTATTAACCGAAGCTGTTATTTTAATACTTTCGTAATCTTATTAAATTAAATTATAATTGGGAGTATCGTGGGGTTTGTAATGTCAAAAATATTCCAGATAAACTGCAACTGCTTATAAAATCATTTAAACAGTCCTTTTGGAATAGATGTTTCTTAGTGTTTTTGTTTCTGTTTCTACAATATACAACTATAATATTTGGGGTTAACTATTACTGTTTACCAGTGACATTTTTATTAATAACATATTTACGATTTAATTAGCAGATATAAACATACAGTAATCTCTTAGTATAATCTAAAAAGAAAAATTGATGTATAGTCAAGGTAAAGCTGTATAGATGCTGTATATATAATATAGATGGTATGTGATTATAAATTTATCAAGTTTACAGTTAGAAAAAATATGGAAAAAGAAACTCATCAGAAAATAGAATACTAGTTTTGTGTTAAAAATATAACAAGAAGTACCCAACAAAATTGGGAACGAGTGTTAATATTAGCTTATTTTCTTAGAAAAGGACTCCCATTTTTTTAAACTATTTAGATTGACAATAGAAACGAAAAATATATATTTGTAAAAAGAGTATTCTTCGTTTAAGACATTTGTTTCAAAATATAATTATTTAGAACAAAATTGCACGTATTTACTTTCTTTATTACAGAATTTATATTTATTTTTAATAGGAGTCACGTTTGTTCGTTATGTTATGTTATATTATCGTTAATGGATATAATAACTCAGCTGTTATTCATTTATATATAAAATTTGGTAAAATATAAGAGTTTTTTTTATGGGAATCACAAGAATGAATAAAGTGAGAAAATTGAAGGCAATAAAGAACGCTACTAAATGGGAAAAAAAGAAAAACAGGGAATAAGCTTTTGAACATGATGAATAAGGTAAATCAACATGCTATAGAGAATGCAGCCGTTATTTATGACCCTAATATCCAGAAAAATAGCATATATTTTTCTTATAAGACAATCTTATTAGTCTTACATGATGACTGATGATAATAACAAAGGGAATGACTAGTATGTGAATATCCAACCATAAATCGTTAAACATAACAAAATATATATAAATAGTATTTTATATTTAATTATAAATAATTTAAACCGTTTGTGTAATATATTTTTATTGATATTTAACAGTGCATAAATTATATAAGTTTTGAAATATTAGATATCGTCGCTATTAGTCGACTAAAAATTAAATTGCCGGTTTGGCTGACGTGAGAGTTAAAGGCTCCTGCTGTTCGGAAATTTATGTTTGTGATTGTTTAACATTTGTCCCTGTCCTTAGGCAAGAGTGGAAAATTCGACAAGGATAATTATCCCAGTCGCGCCAGTAACCAGGCTGGGTAAGACCGGATGTCTTCTGGAATAACTTATAAATTGTTCACTTGCCAGTCGGTAGGCTTAATGTCGAGGACCGCGGTTAGGAATCCACGTTAAACAGTAGGTCCAGACAAGATAAACGTTGGTAAAATTGAGACTTTATATTACTTAAATATATATTAAAAAAATAAATTAGAAGTTTTTTTTTAGAAAGGGAATCTAATCATGGGAATATTAACTCTAAGGAGTTATGTATATCTGTATATACTCTGTCCTTTTTTTTAGTGGCATATATTATACCAAAACATCTATTCATTGATGTGTCTATCTGTGGGTTTTGTCTGAAAACAATTTTTTGTTGAAACAACCGTTCTTTTGTAATTTTTTTTTAAATATACTTCCATGTGGTGTTATCATGAACTCCGACTACTTCTTGGTAAAGGTCTTGGTTTTGTATGCCTATTGTTAAAAAATATGTTTTTTGCAGGCATAGGGTTGTATTAGTGCTTAAAGAAGGCTCCGAAAGCACGGTGCTCGACATTAAGTAAACACACTTGCGAGTGACCAACTTGAAGATCATCCCAGAAAACATTCGGTCTTATCCAGCCTGGTTACTGGTGTAACTAGAACGATTATTCTTTGTACACTCTTACCTATGGACCAACCTTACAAATGATCTTATTTTAAGCTTAGACCAGCGCGGCTACCTTAACAGTGTGCTAACTTCACAACAGAGAACTGTTTAAGAATATATTTAAATATAACTGGAATTATTACAATATTATTTAAAAAAATTACAAGCCAGTCTAAAATTAACACCGGAGGTTTGCGTAATGGTAGATTAAAAAGCTTGCCACAAATATTTCCTTTCTTGTGCACAAAATTCCAGAAATTCTACATTATCATCATAATATTATGACTAAATATAAATGAGATGTGGAAATATGATAAATCCGCTATTGCTTCCCTCGAGATCACAATTTTCTAGCCATTGGAAAATGTGTTTAATGGAATTACATTAATAAAACATAGAAATAAATCTTTTCCCGCATTAAGATACTGTATAAATTTCCAATAAACATAACGATAAATGAAATAAAGATATATCCAATCAATAAGGAAGTGTAGGTAGATGTGTAAAACTGTTGTCATTAAGCAGGACATAGCGTTAAATCATTTTCTCATTTAAAATAACGTAGGCGTTTAATATTTTTAAAATGATTAATATACCTTGTTTACTGTGAAATGAAGTAATTTATCCGTGTATTCTGTAATTTATATAGTAATAAACTAATGTGAGAATTGTTCACACAGTTTATAGGGTATTGTTTTTTAAATATGTTATAATATTAATAATGGTATATTTTGTTCATTAATGGAAGGATGCAATTTGATTTGGCAATTTACGAAACTGTTTCTGATATTTTCCAAACTAACATGAAGCCTAGCTGATATGAAACCTGTAGAATTTAAAAATAAAAACCCAATCTAGTTCTAGACCATCACATCTCACAGTCTTTTGAGAAAACAACAATTTCCTTATTTATTGCAGTATTTCGACTTTCAGTGTTTATATTTAGAAAGCACATGACGAACATGTTACAACTAGTTTATATAGCACATAATTTATATCATAACGTAACCATCTCTGACTTGGTTCCATTAGATTTTAAGTCCTAAAAAATCGAAGATCTTGTTTGTAGTCAAGTAAGGGGAAAATAACTTTAAAGAACCAATTGTTTTATTAAGCTACAGGCTATCACTATTACCGAACTATTAATATCTTACATTACAGCTAGAATATTTAGTCAAACAAGAGCAAGCCCACTCTACAATAAAATAAGTTAAGGCAGGTGTACCACAAGGACGTGTATTCAGACCAATTCTTTACCTACTTTACTTAAGTGATATACCACAAATGGAAAATATCACGATGGTTACATTTACTGGTGATGCTGCGATTTTTGCTGTAGGAGGTAATAGCGAAAAAGCAACCCAGAAATTACGACAGGCCAGTCGCAATATAAATAAATTATGGGGATGTTCTGCGAAAAATAATATAACTGCAACATACATTTTGCAGATCAAAGTTCTCAGAGTTATTGCAGAGTTATATCAGATAGTGGCTGTCACTGAGGAAATCAATAGAATCGCAAAGAGTTATAATAACACCAAAAGAGGACACAGACCCAAAACAATAAAATTATTTGCGCTTGAGTAGTGTAGTGTAGTCGGATGCATTTAATAGAAAAAGAACAGTGTTAATATACACTCTATTAGAAACTATAGGACCGATGGGTCCTTCTAGTATTGGGGACTATGTAACATATCGAATAATGACAAATAGCCCTGTTTAGACAATATATAATAACGAATTTCCTGGTGGTTTAATATTCTGAGTCAGCAATAGCTGTTTGAAACTTCATTAATGACGCTAATAAAAGTCCCTAAATACTCATGCTAATGACATTTCGATTTCGTAAATTCGAACTGATAAGCTTAGAAATCCAATTTATAAACATTAGCCGACACTGGTGACTGAAGCGAAAAATAAAATTGAATTTCTCTTTTAAATAACAAGACCCCCTCCATGTTATTAATACTTAATTACCCTTATCAAAAGGATCCTGCGCACCCTTTCACTCAATCTTTCACCATTCAATCGAATTATACGTCAATAAATTGCATTTTACCGAGGTTATTCCACAGCAGGAATGAGGAATGTCAACGACCTGAATGGCCAAAGCTGGAAACATTCCTCCCCCACTCAACCGGGAACCAGGAGCGCGCGGGCGTCTCGCAAAGGATTTTAAAAAAATACAATTCTCCTTAGAAACATTACTTAGTATGTATTTTCTTATTCAATATAACAATAATTTTAACAATGGTAAGAATGACTAATTGACTGATAAAGAAATATAAAACTATTTAACTATATTATTTTAAATTAAAAAATGAAGTAATAAAACTAATATACACGGAAAAACACAAACTAATTTTCAATATATTCTTTATACTTGTTTTTGTTAATATTATATACTATATTAATTTACAATGTATTTGAAACAATCAAATTTTAATTAAAATTTAATCACATATTTAAGTACTTACTAATTTATTGGATATATTTATAAAATTATATTTATCAATTAACAGAAACTAATTTTCCGATTTGTTTGGCGTAGTGGTAACGGCGACAGGACGGTCCTCTTGCTATAGTCGCGGGTTGAAATTCTGTTGGAGCATAGTCGTAAATTTATGTTTGTTATTGTTTAACATTTCTGATTGCCCTTAGACAAGAGTGCAAAATCCAACAAAGAAAATGATCCCAGTCAAGTTAGTAACCACACTTTGTAAGATTGGGCCTTCTGGTATTATCTCCATGTTGGTCACTCGTCAGTCGGTAGCCTTAATACCGAGGGCCGTGGAGCTCACGTCAAACAGTAAGTCCAGTCCAGATAAACCCTAGTTGGTAAAAAGGAGACTCAAATATTTAAAAAAAAAGAAACCAATCGAATCCAAAACGAATCCTTTATTTATTTTGAAATATTTATTTCCTATATGACATAAAACTTAAAATCATACACGCCTATGGTTCGAGTCGCAGACTGCTAGATTTTCCCCCAGCGTCTCTCTAAAAATTTGACGTATTGATTTTTTAATATCTCCCTGAAAACATTGGAAGGCCGTCGTAATGAAAAATAAACACAATGTTTCAAACATAGTCGTCCAACTCGTCGTATGATTTACGAACGCTCATATATAGTTAATATATTCTGCATTATTTGAATCACAATATATATGCTGCATATTATAGCGCATATCAGAAGTCATAGAGGACTTCCAATTCTGTTGTTTGTTGTGTTAATATGCGAAATGTATGTATACAATTTTGTTTTTGATATTAAAATATTTAAAATAAAATTATTGTTTTATGTCTACATCATCTATATATCCATGTTTTCTTTAAATTAATATACAGGGTATATTCTATTTTTGATTCTATGGATATTATTTTTCAACTTATCATATTAAAGCAATTTTTAAAAATTAATTTACCTAATAGATTTATATACAAGTAAACTAACAACAAATGCAGTGTATTGAAAGTTCAAACAATACAACCTTTTGTTATCTACTGTTATTTTCTAGTTAGTAGTATAATATGTAAGTAAATATTTTGGTTATTTCTTATATTTATAAAGGCCTTTATTGGGAATATTGACACAATATTTAATAATCACAATATTTTCTATAATTTTCTACCTTTCTCATCTTTCTGGAACTATGGGGGAATCGTGTTGAAAGGACTATGTTGGTTTGTCAATGATGCAATCCAAGCTAAGCAAAGTATGCCATACAAGATATATTATATTGATCTAAACAACTAGTAATTTGGGGGCGCTATGTAATAAGGTCACAAAAGGTAGATTGAAGGTGCTCAACGACCATTAGCCATAAATTATTCCAAGTTAGAAACATTCAAGTTACAACACGTCTAGTCTGTGGATTCACATGCTTCACCGTTCAAGGTGAAAGGCCACTAAAGCAAATAAGTTTTGAAACTCTTTGCCTTCGAAATGTTTTGTTTCGTCTTGTGCAAGCTTTGTGCTTAGTATCAAAATTACCAATTTTAAATCGTTCAAACTAAAACCAACATATAGTATATGAGGCAGTAGAATCACAATCAATTTCCATACGTGTTTGGTAGGCTTCGACAGCAGTTTTCCTTAAATCAGACAGCAAAAGTAATGAATGTTGAAAATGAAATTTTGGGATTTCCATGTTAATGGCCTGTATACTCTGAATAACTTCGATTTCCAATTTTTGCTAGATACTAATTTTTCTTCGCTAATGAATTTCTTTTTAAAATCTTAATGAGCGAGTTAAAAGTTACTCTGCAGATAATAATCAAATATATAGATGATAATAAAATTCAATTTATATTGTGGTAATTATGTTATATGATTTTATTTTATATTTATATTCTGGCAATAAAAACATACAGGCGATGGCCAAATGGGTAAAACAATGACAAAATATTTGTACTACCAAGCACCATTGTACAATATTTTCAGTTTTAATCAAGAAACATGGGAGATTGTTAAGTGTATATTATCAGAGTACGTGTTGGAAGAAAACAAAATAATATTTAGCAATATAATTCATTAAAAATTATAATTTAATAATAAAGTATATCGATTTAAATCAGTGGGCCTAAATACTGCCTTAAGGACCTATATTTGATCAAGATTGCATTAATTTTACAGCAGTGACTTTTTACTGAGCTGCTTGATAGTTGGTGATTGTCAATGAATAATATATTCTATATATCTACGGAGAAAAATAGGTAGGTAATAACATCGGAGCAGCCAAAACAAAATTCTACGATTAATTACCAATGATTATTGCTACGTAACTAACGAAGAGCTACACGATGACTTCCAACTCAAATAGATATACGAAGTACATTCTAAATAAATACTACATCACAGCAATGTTGAAGCAATACAGCTACTGGACAACACACAGGATATCAGAAGATTGAAGCAAACCAAATCACAGAAAATTGTTTAGTTAAGTGTATTTATTATTAACGTTAGTTTTAGTATATATTAATCCCGTAATCTCCTTACTGTATTAACGTAAGTATAACAGAACAGTAGTAATAAATTAATATGTAAATTAAGATTGTACTAAACATATCTAATGTAAGATGTAATTTTTAAAAAAATCACACATTTTTTTCGAATTTTCAATGTACAATAAATTGTTTCTTTGTAAATAAATAAATTATAAAGAAATACATTGATTAAAAGTTTTAGAATAAAGCGTTTTAAAACACTGTTGATGTGCGGTGATGAATTCGAAATAAAGATATCCATTGTGCATATGGTTGAGGATGAAATTCGAAGGTTTTTGAAATCTGTGAAACCACCAGCAGACAAGATTATTGTTTATAACTACAAAATACCTTCAATTTATTTAGTAATAGTGAAAGTGAATAATCATCGTTATGACTAATCTAGAATAGATTTAATTAACGCTTGCAACAAAAGAATAAAATCGAGATTGTTAATGATATGCGATGTTAAGACTTCGATTTCGAAATTTACGCGTCAAGCCAATTAATAAGGTTGCAGTTGATGTATGACCCTCATTAATGGGACTGATTAAGTCGGTGGCCAAGTTGTGTTGAAACAACCATAAAAAATCCTTTATCGGAACATCATTAAATTCCTAATGAGAACTGTCAAATCCATCGAGATATAAATAAGATAATTTTAATAACTCCGAATAATAAATTTATGTTCTTTTTTGACGAAATAATGGGGCCATATTTCTAGATATCATTTCAATTATTTTATGCCTCTGTTATGTGAAACATGATTGTCATAATATTAACTTTTGATTTTTTTCTGTTAGTACAATGGTTCATATTGCAGTAGAACTAGGACATGATCCCCATTTTATTCAAATAGCATATGGTATTAAATTATATATAATATTGCTGAGAGCAATATAAATGTAAATCGTTGAAATTAATATAGGAGAAGTGGTTTTCAAGATTATTTATTACAGTGATTATCTTAGTGGTAAGAAAATAATTCAAAACAGGACAAAGGGATTTAATGTCTCCGTCATTACTGTATAATTTAAGTTTACTAAACTCTATTATTCTTTGCATTTTACGAATAAATGTTGGACAATAGATATAACTGGGAAAGCCAACGAAGAAAATCTAAATACATTTTAGTTTTAATCTAGGCCAAGTTTCTGACATAGAATAAATTCTGATGTGAAAAAAAAATTCAGATACTTCAGGTGTTGGACCATGTTTTTGTGCAAGATATTCCCAAAAGTATTAATGGAAGAAGTAACAATGCCAAATATAAACATAATGGAAAATTGTTTTCATTGTGTAATTGTGATTGATGTCCCTAAATAATGGATTAATTAATGATATAAGTTGTATCAGTTAATAGGTTGCTGTTTTTATTTAAAAATATTATGGGCATAGATATTAGATAAATTTTAAAAACATAAATGACCAAGAATCACGAGTAAATCTCTCGTTAGGGACTGGATCTCGTCTAATTGAGACATAAATGGTTTCAATATAAATACTAATTATTACGTATATAATTTTAAGAGTTCAAATGAAATACGTAAGCTCAAAAATAATTACAATAAAAACTAATAAAATCTATGATTAGAAATATATATTAATTCAAATAACATGTCTTAAAATACTGAAAGTGAATAGACTGAGTACTAGACTCGTTTACTTCAAATCTAGAATTTTCGGATTTCTTCCTGTAAAAATCTAAACAACAACATGTGATAATATTGAGGCTGGCGAGTGCCTTCACTGATGGTTGCTAGTTTTCTTCACAATCAAAATTTAGGAATTGTCAAATAGCACTAACAAAATTACGATGAAGAGAACTAGTAGTAATTAATGAATAGAGAAAATGTTAGGGAAGCAAACTGAAACCCGCCGTTTTACAAAATCTGGCGCCAATAGAAATAGGAAGTAAAATGGGCACACCCACAAAACATGTTTTGCGCGTCCGAATTACTAAAAGACCGATTACAGAAATTTTGTGACATGTTTGGAACAGGTTGTATTTTTTTTCAATTTTTTGTGTACAATTATAAGGACCTTTGTTGTTATGGCGTTTTTTCTTAACATTTAAGGTTAATGTATAATAGTATTAATATATGTTTGTTTAAAAGTCATAAAATGGGTGTTATTTTTCAGGATAGGATGGCTCAAATAAAATTAATTATTTTCCAAACAAGCTCTAGCTCTAGCGCAGAAACAGTAGGTTGCTGCAGGTTGTTCAAAACAAAATAATTTTAAACTTCAGAAAACCTCCTGTGATCTTCATGAAGATTTCGAGCAGGAAGGTAAATTCTTGGCCTTTTAGACCTACCAGATCATTTTGGACCTAAATGTGGAAAATTATTGTTTTGTGATGTATTATGAATTTTTTTATAAATGTTAACTAGTATTTAAATAAACAAAGTTATTAAAAATGTACTTGTACTTTGCGAGATCTATTATATATCGAAGGCTCTCTATTCGGTGGGTTAGACGCAGAATGATATACGTCCAAGTTAGTGAAAATGAGTATGTGTAATTTATTAGTAGATAATACATATATGGTAACGAGTGTATCAGTCAGAAGAAATCTCCAAAATGGTTCCAGAGGTTTAAGTCAGGTAATTTACCTGAGGAAGACAAAAAGCGCCCCAGAGTGGTATAAGAGTTTGAAGAAACGGAATTAAAAGAGCTAATGGACGATATCAGGAACAGCCAGAACTGACCCACTTATTAGATGTGACTTAGCAAACTCTTTTACATCAACTAAAATCTTGCCTTTGGCTACAATATGTAATATATGTTTTAAAGCCTAGATCTCTTGAACGGCGCTTTTTACATTTCCAACAATTGCCCAACGACAGAAAATAATTTATTGACGAAGATGAAGATTGCGTGGATGAAATCCATATATTGGAATCCATCCAAAAGAAGGTTGTGCATAGTAATATATTTTTATAACATCATTATTAGATACGCTTAGTACAATGTTAATTTACAATTAATTTATTACTACTTTTCCTATGTACTTGGATTAATTAACAAGCAAAGCGAGTGCGAGAAAATACATCAATATGTATTCCTCAATTATACAATTATAATTGTTTATTAATTATTAACTTATAGCTATAGTTTACACTAAATGTATATACTTTATATAAGTTCGTATGGTTTTGTTCGCTTCAATCTCCTGTAATCCTGCGCGCTGTCCAGCAGTTGTATTGCTTCCACGTTAGTATGATTTAGTAATCTTCTTTCGTGTTTCAAGGCGAAATCTTGGATAACTTCGCCAATCTATTTGATTTTCAGGTCATCGTGCAGTTCTTCGTTGGCTACATAGCGATAGGCATCGGTAATAAATCGAAGAACCTTGTTTTGACAGCGTTGTATGACTAGTTGATTTGAATTTTTAGTGCAACCCCATATTTGCACCCCATAGCTCCAAATTGGCTGTATAATGGTATTTTAGATCAATCTATTTGATTTTAGATCAAGTTGAGAGTATCTTCCGACTAACCAGTATAGTTGTTTTATTTTGGTTCTAATGTGTTTTGCTCTTTGTCTAACGTGATGCTTCCAATTTAATCTACCGTCAAGATGGATTCCAATGTAATTAGCTGATTCTGCTTGAGGAATCGGGCATCCATTGAGTGATATAATTAAGTTTTTATTATTTCGCCTCAATGCAAAATTACCGTGAACAGATTTGGAACTATTAAGTAGAATTTTCCAATCTTTCGTCCGTTTGTAGATTTTGTTGACTGCCACTTGCACTTTTTCTATTGCCCTAGTCAAAGATATATCTTTTGCCATAATAATTGTGTCGTCAGAAAAGGTTCCAAGAATTGTTTCTTTTGTTGTTGGCATGTCAGCAGTGTAGAGTTGATACAGGAGAGGTCCTAAGACGCTACCTTGTGGAACTCAAGCCGAGATATTTCTAAATGTCGAGAACGCCATTTCGTGTGATACTCTGAATTTCCTTCCGAATAAATATGACTCCAGCAATTGACAATAGATACGCGGTAAGTGCATAGTAATATAGAGGATTTATCCTAATAAATATGTAATAGTGTTTGGGTAATAAAGATTTAAGGTAATACAATTTGGGAAAATACCGTTAATTTTCAATTTATGCTCCTAATAGTAGAAGCAAAGATGTCAAAATTATTTTTAACAAAAAAAAACCGACTTAATTGACAATAAAGGAAATCACTAAGATATTACTTAGATTGTTAATAAAAGTAAATAAAAATTAAAAAAAACCTTATTTAACCTATTTACTATACGTATTTTATATTCTACTATATACACACAATTTAGTTTAATACCTACCTAAATCTATTTATTTACATTATTGTTTTAACTACTACCAACTGATCACTTTGAAGTTGGTACGAGCAACAAATCAGATTTATTTTGTTCGTAACTTAATTTTATGTATATTTCACAAAATTATATTATTATTTTTGTATTGTTTGGATTCGATACCGACTTCAGAGTGATCAGTTGGTAGTAGTTAAAATAATATTGTTGGGAATCAAACCTATGGTCGAGAACCGAATGATTTAACCGTTACACTATAGAAGCAGTTGCCCACAATATTTTCTACGGCTTCTCATATGCTATGGTTAGGACTTAAAAAGTACCAATAACATTATACCCAAATATTTAATTATTTTAGTTAAAGAATACGTGGAAACTTTGTACGTGCCATTGAAATTTGAGGGTTTCCCTCGATCCCCCCCCCTAGCCTAGATCTCTTGAACGGCGCTTTTTTTAAATTTTCAATAATTCCCCAGCGACAGAAAAAAAATTATTGACGAAGGTGAAGATTTTGTATGTTGGAATATGTTGGAATCCATCCAAAAGATGGTTCAAGGTTGTGCATAGTGATACAGATGATTTATCCTAATAAATATGTAACAGTATTTGGGTAATAAATGTTTAAGGTAATACAATATGGAAAATACCGTTAATTTTAAATTTTTGCCCCTTCCTATCTCCAAGCAAAGATATCAAAATTATTTTTAACAAAAAATTGAACCGACTTAACCGAAGATAAAGGAATTCACTAAAAGATAACTTAAATTTTTAATAAAAGTAAATAGAAATTTGAAAAGACCGTATTTAACCTATCTACTATACGTATTTTATATTCTACTATATACACACAATTTAGCTTAATGCCTACCTAAACATATTTATCTATTTACAATATTACTTTAACTACTACCAACTGATCACTTTGAAGTTGGTACGAGCAACAAATCAGATTTGTTTTGTTCGTAACCTAATTTTATGTATATTTCACAAAATTATATTATTATTTTTGCATTGTTTGGACTCGGTGCCGACTTCAGAGTGATCAGTTGGTAGTAGTTAAAATAATATTGACGGGAATCAAACCTATGGTCGAGAACCGAATGATTTAACCGTTACACTGTAGAAGCAGTTGCCCACAATATTTTCTACGACTTCTCATATGCTATGGTTAGTGCTTAAAAAGCAAACAATGACTTTTGAACTAAACGACTTCAGATTTTCGGGCGCATTAGCCCAGCAATAACATTATACACAAATATTTAATTATTTTAGTTAAAGAATATGTGAAAACTTTGTACGTGCCATTGAAATTTGAGGGTTTCCCTCGATTCACAGCCCCTCCTCCTCCAACAACAGATTCTGCCTTGGGTCCAATAGGACCATCTCGGAAGTGCACTCTTTCGATTAAAAAAAAAATTTTAAAATCGGTCCATACTTGACCGAGATATTGGCGAACATACATTAATAAATATATATGTACAGTCAACTAAGACACTAAAAATTATAAATAAACATTATATTTCAATTTTTAATAATTTAATATTTTATAGGAATGCGATAAAAATCGAATAATCGAAAAATGAAAACTATCAAAAACCGATCTTTAGAACGACCTGTTATAAACTGTTCCAAACAATAATAAAAAACGTATAAAGTTGGGAAATAGTTTAAAACGCGCGTCAAACATCTATAAATAGAAAACGATTTTTATTTTTTGTTATTTTTCATCAATACATCGTTAACATAATAGTTGAATTGAAACAAGATAAATATCCTTTTTTATGCGGCAACCATTATTCACCGTCGTTTAAATGTAAATCGTCGAAATTAATATAGAGAAAGCAACTTTCATGGTTATATAAATTAACAATAAAAACACGAAAACAGAATATTTATTAAAATTCCCATTTCATTTCCATAAATCACTCGTTAACAAAATGTTTAATTAAAACTTTATATTCGTTCGCTGATTACGTCCTCCTGATAAAAAATTACTTGATTAATTTAATTTTGCAATTAACGTTAATTATTTTGTGAGCTGGTCCAAGGGGGCAGGATAAAATGTAAACAATTTCCTGTTTACATTTATAAAAAGTCCTTTATTAATATTAATAAAGCAATCAAATAAATTTACATTTATTATTTGACATAATTTAAAAAAAATTAGTTTTAGCTTTAATTGTTCTGTTTAATTAAGTAAAATTGCTGTTGGGTATCTCTACCACTGTGACGATACTAAAGTACGGCACACATTTTCAATATTATTATTTTTGGATCACTATATTACTCTACATCGTTAAATATCTGGTAATTCATTTTGATCGACGTTTAACATGGAAAAAACATATAGTGGCAAAACGCAAGTAATTCGAAGTTAAACTAAACCAAATGTTGTCTAAACCACGATTTTGCTGTATAAGTCAATATTTAGGTCTATTCGGACCTATGGTAGTGAACTGTGGGGTACTACTAGCAAATCTAACATAGATATCGTCGACGCCATATATTATCTCTCCAACGAAGCGTGATATCCCCATAGAACCCATAGCGAGTGTGATTCGAAGTGTTAGTGGAAAGTATTGTGAAAGGCTGTTAGTGCACTCTATGTAGAATAAGATTTATATTATAACTTTGTACAATAGATTACTTACTGAAGCGATCTTCTACATGTCAGTAGAGTTATATTGTATAAAGGAAGTCATATTATACTAGTCATTGCCCACGGGCAGATTGTTGAAGTTCTAGGAAATTAATGTTGTCGTCGGTAACAACCTCTTTTGGGCGTCTACTGTGTTCACCGTCTCCGGTGCTCATTTCACCACGTCTAAACTTAGCTACCAATTCTTGATGGTTGATTTTCTTGGGTCAGTGTCCGGAAATTTTTTCACAATAACAAAAGTTGTTTCACTATATATATATATATATATATATATATATATATATATATATATATATATATATATATATATATATATATATATATATATAATTCACATATACTAATGATCTGATAGCTGTCAAATACATGCATCTTTTGAGGTTTGGGGATCACTAAAAAACATATCGATTTAATTCTACTAGCGCCATCTTTGTGTCAGGACAGGGACATTTCAATTGACCTGTTACAGTGATCGATAGTGTCAAGGGACCTAATGCAGTTGTAGATCGCTAAAAAACTAAACAATAACATGTGTATTTTCGATCTAGGACAGATAAATCTTGTAAGGTGGAAACCAGCCAATATATTTTGAACATCGATAACTTTCTACATCTATATCTTTCTTATATCTTTCGTATATCTTTCTACAAGTTTTGAATGACATCTAGACAGAAGAAAATGGGCTTCCAACTGAACTCATTAAACATTTACTACTGATCATATATTCTTAAAATACAAAGAAAATATTAAATAAATTGAAGCCTTCAACAAGTGTAAATCAAACCCAATCATGGTCAGATTACGAAAAGCTAATACCAAATATATGGTTTCTTATACATCAAACAGTTGTATGGGCTATACTTCACCTTGTTAAAGGTAAGTGATACATATTTGGTTAAACAGTGTGATTTTATTAAGTTTTCACAGTCTGAAATGTATGTTATGTAAAAAAAAATTCAAGCATTTCGAACAATATATGAACATATATGTACAGACAATATATGAACCAAATGTTGTCACTGAAGTGAAGTAAAAGTGTAATATGAGCCACTCTCATTTGAACTGACTTAATAATATGTTGCTTTGAATATATTTATTATTTAAAATATATTATTTTAAGTACTATTAAAAGATCTTATATTGTATGTATACAACATACAACAAACGTTCAGTATCAATTCTGGAACGGTCAGTCAAAAATCGAAAAATAAAATTATAGTTTTTTCATAATACATTAGAAATTTATAAATAATTTCAAAATGTATAAGGATTTTTAACCAATACTTTAGACAACTATTACCTAGGTTTTTCAGTAATTTCCCTAATATCTCAGATTTTTCAGATATATTATCAATAATATTTAAGAAACATCTTAGAAGCAATAAAATCTATAAGAGCTCATTCAATATTTTCCAGATTATGAACACTTATCATTAAATGGCGGTCTCTAATTCCTATTAAGCAAGCAAACTCTCTACTCTAAATCATAATTATGCTATCAGTTTAATTCATTTTAAATACCTCATAAGTGACACTGAAATATTATTAATGTTTGGTTAATCTCCCAGACTTCGTGGGAAAGATGGTGGCCATGAAAAGAAAAGCCTACGATGTAATATCAGTAGGAATTATAATGATGCATCGTTATATCATTCTAGCTATAATACTAGATGTGTATATAGATATAATGGTACGATAAGTATGAATATTCAGAATATGTTCAAAATAAAAAGTAAGAAATGTAATAGGAATTGAACTACCAGTTTATAATAAAGAGTTGTGAGTTATTTATTGTTCGATCCGACAGCAACAAGAAAATTACATTATTCTGTAATAACATGTTTATGCTGCCTTCAGATGATTTACTGCTAATTATGTAGCAGTCCCAGATTGTAAGTAATCTAAATTTTCATTTGCCTATATACAATCATGAAGCGATTTAATTTATTGATAATTAAATGAAAGTAAAAGAGAAAAATTGTAAGAAAAATTGGGGACCCTAAGAAATAATAGATATAAAACTGAAATAAGCATACCAAAATGATAACATGACAGATATAGCATACAGTATCCATGATGTATGTATAGCTTTTTTTAATATTTTAAAGTTTCCTTATTATCATCTGGGGTAAAAATACTTCCGAGGCATGGTCGTAAATTTATGGAAACCGACCTCAGTGACATCAGTAACCAGGCTGGTTAAGGCCGGATGTTTTTAATAATCTTCTATGGTGATATCTTTGGTTGGTCACTGGCAGTAGGTCCATTCCAGATAAACCCTAGTTGGTAAAAAGGAGGCTCTAAAATATAACCAAAAAATTTTAATAAACAATTATTTGTTATCTTATTTATTGAAGAACAGGTAGTGATTGTTACTATTCTGATCGTTTCAGTAGGTATTTATCAAATTAAATTGGCAGGGGTTAGGTTTATCAAAATATAGTCGATTATTTTTTATAATTGTTTATCATTTTTTTGGCAACTAATTGTTAAATTTTAAAGGTTTATCAAACACATTATTACCTTTTAAGAGATTTAGAAATAATATATATTATATATATATATATATATATATATATATATATATATATATATATATATATATATATATATATATATATTTCACTATTTTTATATTTTCTTAAAAATATCGATATATTTTTTAAAAATATCGAAAACGATATATCGATATTTTTTTAAATATCGATAATTTTTTAGGTGGCCAACACCTCTAATTTAGGAATTCTTCATTAACCTGGTAAGCACTGATAGGTGAAAACTTTTCATCTGTATTCCTAAGAGACATTTCTCACTTTTCAGTCTCTAATTTCACAACTCGTGGTCGAAAATATTACAGTGAAATGATTTTGAGTCTGCTATTCATTATTGTTGGCCTTTTGTATAAAAACTCTGTATTCGAGTTATTCAATTAATGCTGGAGACTTACAATTATGGTACTGCTTTCTTGCTGATACTATTAGTTGCACAGCATGAGGTTGTGACTGCGGATATTGTGTTTTGGTCCCGATTTAGGGTATATTTTATGATATATTTATGATTTAGAGATTAATTTATAATTATTAATTTCGCTCTCTGCCTGTATCTCCTCGTATAGTTGAATTGTAGACTGTTTTCTTCTAAAAAAACATAATAGTTTATGCCAAATAATTGATACGGGTTTTTAAATCATATTGTTCTTCCACTTTAATTTCTCTCATAATTTAAAATTCAGATAGCTTTTAACGTTTACGTGGTTATGAATGATTAATGATTAGGAGGTCAACTTGTTCATATTGCATATCGGACAGATGATCAGAATTAAAAAATGCCTTTGAATGTGAATTTGGTAAGTATATAAATATTACTTGGAAGATATCTTACAAAAATATTATTAGGACGTTGAATACCTAAGTTGGACTAAATAACTTAATTTTTTCCATTCTAAATTTAATTGCTGGTTATTTCGCGTCACATAAATCAGTTTGTCCACATGTTTATTTCTCACAACAGAGAATTAAAGAATTATTTTGTTGTCAAGTAGATTTTGAGATCACCATACTCCATATAAACACCTTAAAATTTCCATATATTATTGTTTCCATATAATCAACATTAAAGTTTCATAATTATAACAGTTTTAATTTTTTTAATATAATTTGGAACCTAATTCGTCAAGTTTCATGTAATATAAGTATTTCAAAAGAAATTAAAAAATATTATAAACCAACCTACATACATTTGTTGTAAATAAACAATAACTACTGGTTCAAAACTTTTATTATTTTATCCATTAAAGCTTTTAGTTTTACTGCAGCGTCCACCACACGACAACAATTTTATTAATTTTTTCATTAACACGCCCTAAGTAATTTTCATTTATTTTATGTGTTCTAAATTTCCAAAGCACATTATTCATACTATATATAGTAGTGAATCAACTTAAATTAAGATAATCACCACAATCTGGTTTTAAATTCATCTGAAAAAAAACCATTTGCATACATTTAGATCTGAATTGGATTCCAAATAAAGACATGGTTATTTCATTTAGTGATAAAAATGAAGGTAAATACGATAGGCTTTGCGATACGTGAGAATTAATTCAATGACGCTATTACGGACATAATAGTGGCAATATATTAGAGCATGATGGATTTATTAACAAATACTTTAATCTAATCTTTATTATATAGAATATTTTATAGACGTTGCTTTTCATTTATACATTTGTGTAATGATTTACATATCAGTATGATATTTTAATATTTTTTGGAGTACTTTATATATAAATATATTTCGTAACCTATGTACACTATATTTTATAGAGCATTATTAGGGTCACCGTTTTGCTTTTATGAAAATTATACTATTATCAAAAAGGTCGTACAAATTTTTACTAAGTTTATTATTTTATTGATAAGGAAAAATTGAACATCGTTTATTAATATAGTTCCTAATTTGGTATGAAGTGCGGAAAGCAACATGAAGCGCATGAAGTGAAGGAAGAACGGTCCTTCTGCTGTTGCGATAGTCGAGGATTTACATCCTGCTGTGGCATAGCTGTAAGTTTATGTTTGTGATTGTTTAATATTTGAGATTTTTCTTGGGCAAGAGTAAAATAGTAAAATTCGACAAGGAAATTGATGACAATCAGGCCAATAACTAGGATTGGCAGGATTGGACAGGGATGCAGGTCTCAAGAATATAATATTTAATTATATTCTTGTTATAATCATCAAGTATTATTGGAAACTTACAGCGAATATACTCTATCAACAACAGCTTATATTGGTGATGTTTTAGAAGTAATTTTGATTTGATTAAAAGAAAACTAATCACTACGTAAAATTGAGAAGGATAAGAAAATAATTTTGTAATTATAAAAAAAGATATTACAAAAAGGACGGAAATAAAGTAGTGATTAACAATGAAAAATACGAACACAATGTATAATATTTTAACAGCAATATTTTTAATTGGGAAAAAACCCAATTTAGAATTCAATTACCAAGTATCCAAAAATTTCATTCAATTAAGGTCAAATACTGATATCAAATATCAATAGTTCAAGCCTGCGCTAAACATTCACTACTAGTTGCATCCTATATTAATGGCTCAATTATTAAATGCTAACATGTGTTATGATAATTTTTTTATAATAAAAATGATTCTATGAAAACTAATAAAATATAAAAAAATCAAGAAAAAGCAGCATCACAAGTTTCCAAAACTTTTTAATGGGTTTCGGCAGTAGGTTTATTTAATTCTAGTAAAAAAAGTAATGTTAAAAACATAATTTTGTGCATACCATGATAAGCGTCTGTAGACCGTGACTAATTTAAAATACTAAATGAGACTGATATTTTACATAGAATAATGTCAAAAATTGAACACTTGGGTTAGGTTGTTTAACAGTAACAGTCTACTTGGTTAAAACCTCGCATTTTCATGTATAAATATCACCGATACACTGGACGCCAGACAGTTGTCAAGATTTTGAATTGACCTTTATTTACAGCTATGGAAGAATGTAGTACTATATTGTAAACATTTTTAAACTCCTATTTTTGCAAAGTCATCTATACATTTATAAATAAAATCGATTTATATGCAAAAACGAAAGAATAAAATCTAATTTCGAAACTGGAAACATGAATCATTTTAATCAGGAAAAGAAAAACAAAAAAACAAACAACGTATATAATTCCTTATATCTCAAAATATATAATTAAATCTTATATGCCATTTGTTTTTAATAAAGATTAATAGACGTAATACTATTAAAATAATAATTTATAGTTACATAATACTAGGATATACATAAAAGTAATTAACTTATTTTGGATATAGGTGATTGATTAAGCTATAATAGTGCCAATATATAGTTTTTGATTGCTTTATGTAAAGGCTACAACATTGGCATTGCAAAATTGTAAGTAGTAAGAGTTAACTGACAGTTTAACATTTTGGTTAAGTAATATTTGTAGATTAATTAATTTTATGAATGTTTGTTATACACCAGTACTTAAGCCTTGATACAATAGTGTTTTTTTTATCAGGAAACGTGTTGAGATTATAATTTTGGAGATTTTTATTGCTTTATTAGCTAATAACTAACTGTTGTATGAATAATTTATCACATAATAAAAATGTCATTATAAAAATTCCTTACATTAATTATACAATGAAAACAAGACAAAATAAGTTATTATGTTTGCATATCTAAATATACTTTTTTGAAAAAAACTTTTGTCCCTAAAATGTAATTTTATAAACGAATTATAAACGATTTTATTGTTCAGCTAAATGTTTTACTTTGCAACGCAATTATGTTATTTATAAATTTATATATAGATTAGACTATAGAGTGAAAACCATAGTAGAAATTTCTTATAAGTTTCTAGTGTACTAGAAATGCACAACCTTAAAGCCGTCTATTAAGAAAAACCCAAATTACTTTTCCCTGAGCCTACAGAATAATCATATAATAAATAACTTTAGCGACGAAACCAACATAGAAATAATTAAAAATGCCTGAAAATTGAATTTACAGGATCGTTCTCATGAATATATTTGGTCATTGTACAAGCGCTTAATTGTTTTACTAAAACATATTTTCGAGATATTCTAACAACTTGAGCAGGTATTGCAAATTATTTCTTAGTGACTTTTGTATGCAATTTGGTTACATCATTACCATATTTATTTATAATAATACTTTTAAAACTGACAATGTAATAATCTCGATTACACTGGGTGGTTAAATTGACAGTTTTTCTAAAACAAGTAATGTTACGTATTTTTAATTCCTTGAACAACAGGGATGTTTCACGAAATATTGTTATTTTCTCTATTTGTGGGACAGTAGAGACACCAAAAACTACTATGAAGTTAAAGATTTACCAAAAAGAACTGACTTTGTTTGTGGTGAATCAAATGTTAAATATCAACCTTTAGTTCCACAAGAAAATGTGATTCCTTCATGCTTACCTGTAAAACTTGACTTAATTAAAATTTTTGTTAAGGTCAAGGATAATAATGGTAAAGGAATATTGTATTTAAAAACTGTTTTCTCTAAATTAAATAATGCTATATTAAAAAAATCACTTTTGTTGGCCTTAAATAAGAAAACTCATAAAAACAATGAATTCGATGAAAATCTTACAGCGAAAAACTTAGGGGCTTGATTAACCCTAAGAAAGTAAATCATGGATTTGAACAAATGGAATAAACAAACATTTTTACGATGGGGCGTAGAATGCCTTTAAGAATACATTTCTTACATTCCAATTTCCATTACCATCCCTCCCCTACTAATAATGGAATGGTGAGTGACGAACAGGATGAACGCTTTTTCCAGGTTATAAAATAGATACAAGAGCTTTATCAAATAAGTTGGAATGCTAAAATGCTAGCAGATTACTGCTGGTTTGTAATAAAAGAGTATTCTATTGTTCAAAAGAAGAATAGTTAATATCTTGTCATTTTCTTTCAGAATATATGGCTCATTTTTTCTATTAGCCACTTAAACCTGTCCTTTACTGATTCATTGTCTATTTGTAAACATATATTACTTTATATTTAATAAAATTAACAATACAAATAAATAAATATGATTTAAAATTTTCATATTGTTTTTATTTATAGTACTTTAATTTATCATAACTTTAAAATGGTACATATTACAAAAAAATCCGTTTAAGTTTTTGTGTTCAGCAAGTAGAATTTGACAAAAAAGCCATTATATTTAATGTAATAGAACAAAAAAAATTTCACGCAGTGTTACTAAACAGTATAAATAAAAATTAAATATATTTAATATGGTAAAGTCGTTACACTAATTATATAACTAACGGGTGATCTAAATGGAGATTATTAAGATCATGTAATATTTAGAAATTAATTAATGATGATCAATACATTATAATGATAATATAATCAGGTCGAATATTAATACATATCCTACATTTATTTATTTTAATAAATACTTTTATGAGCAAGTTGTAAAAGGCACAATTCATATTGTTATCGATATATGTCACTGAAAGTATATTAACCAACTCCTAAACAACAGGATAACTTATTTTATCCAATTAGAACTAAGTGAATGGATAAATTAAATTAAGCCAAGTAGAAATAACCAGGAAATATATAATTACAATGTTTGCTCATTGGTTTGGCTTGTTAATAATTTCGTCATTGCATATGAGTATTAATTTTAGCTCATTATTCATTTATTAAGTAATCACTTACATGTAACTAGCACGTTGAACGAACAACGTAATTAATCACTTTTTAGCTATATAAGCGCTAAACTAAATATTTTTACTGTATTTCTAGACACTATATACAAGGTTTAGTTTGACTGGATCATTTATACTGAACATGGGTTGCTAAAGGGATCATACAATCTTCGATTTCTTTAATACAATTTTAAATTTGATGATTTGAACTGAGGTGCATTTGAATATTGATTGCAGTATATCAGTTAGTAAGTGATTATATTTATAAAATAATGAAATTCATTTTAATAAAACACCAATAATTACTTTTGAAATTTATAATGATATAAATAATGATAATAAACTTAAAACTTATATGGATAAAAGGTTATTATTAAAAATAATATCTAATGAGGCAAAATCTTTTATTTTATTAAATACCCTAGATAAGCCATTCATGATGTTTCCAATTCAATTTACTATCTAGATAGGTACCGAGGTATACCACTGATTCTACTTGAGGAATTGGGAACGCTTCAACTGCAATAATCAGGTTTAAGTTTTTTCGCCGTTAAATTGACGCAGACATATTTTAAGCTGTTGTGTTGTAAGTAGCACCAACTTACCAAATGTAGCAAGTACTGATTTCTGTTGTTGTTGGGTATCGGCAGTGTAAAGCAGGTATAAGAATGGTTTTTCAAGATATCTCAAGACACCCTACGGAGCTCCTGTCAATATAGGACGATATGTGAATTTCTTTTCGAAAAAGTACGATTCCAGCAATTGCTACTAAATAGTTTCGTGACAACAATTTGCTCATCTTAAACTTTTTCGTCAAACATGGTATATGGAATAATAAAGATCGCCTTACCAATCTAATTAATGTTAGAAACCGTCTGAGAGTAGCAGACACTATAAATCGAAGATTAAAAAACCGAAGTCTAGAATTTATTAGACTTTTTATCAGACTTTAGCATTAAACATATAAATTAGATTTTTTAATTTGAAGCTTTATTGAGGAGTTAGCATTTTTCAATGTACAATGTCAATGTGTTTTCAATTGAAACCGATTTTGAAGGTTGAATAATCCTTCATCATAAAAATTGCTTCAATTGCCTACCTACTCCTCTACATCTTCATTGCTTTGTCTCCCTTCTCATAAAGAACCAAAGAACACTCGCATTGAATCCTATAGATCGGAATTACGTGCTGAGCTAAATAGTCAAATTTCCGTTTATATTTGATGTCCCCTCGTATTTTATTCAAAGTATTATCCATTGATAGCCGCTATTTTTCACACAACTTACAAATTCATTGTACAAACTTAGACAATTTTGACGCAGTTAGAAAAAAAATCAAATTTCGACGAAATGACACCTACTAAAAAGCCTTTGTCAGTGAGGCTTCAACGTGAAGTTGGTTACAAATATCGGCGATGAATACACAGTAACACAATTTGTTATGAACCCTTTAAATCTAATTTATAGCCGTAATATATTTAATTAGTATATCTGTTATTTTCTAGGGCATATGGAAGGACTTCCTTATTTGGTTAAAATTTTTCTTTCAATTTGTTTTAGTCTCAATTAAATACATTATATATATATATATATATATATATATATATATATATGTTTTTTTTACCAATAGGGCTTTATCTGGGCTGGACCTACAGTTTAACGCGGGCTCCGAACCATGTTCCTCGGCATTAAGCCTAAAGACTGGTGAGTGGCCAACTGAGAAATCATCCCAGAAGACATCCGGTTTTACCCAGCCTGGTTACTGGCGTGACTGGGATGATTTTCCTTGTCGAATTTTGCTATCTTGCCTAGGACAACCACAAACATTAAACAATCACAAACATAAATTTACGACCATTTTTCGGCCCCAGCAGGATTTGAACCCGCGACTATCGCAACAGTAGGTCGTCCAAAATAAAAGTTCACTAAACTTTTAAATCTATAAAATGACTTCTTTAAAACCCAAAACCCTTTATAATAACCAACATTATTTGGTCCAGATTTGAAAAGATCTATTACATACAATAAAAGAATTGTATGAAAATTAATATCTATCGTTATAAATTATATTATAGTACATTAGAACCTTTGAATATTAAAAAAAACTAGTTAATTATATCATAAAACTGTCTCATCTGGGAAAATATAATTTATATAACTACTAACACTATTAACGATGTTTCCTGAAGCAATTAACATTTTTAAAAATTAGGCAACTCGCAAATTTATTACAGTTCGTTATTAACTCATATTAACACATATAATTAAAATTCGAATAGTAAATAGGACTAAAAAAACAAAGAAATAAAAACACATTATTTTTGTAGTTCGTAAATTTTGTTGGCCTTCTTTAAGAAATACATTCAAAAGCAATTAATCCATACGAATGCCATTATTCTATGACGGTTAAATATTTATGCAAATACGATCACTATCTGAAATTGATTTATGTTAATTTTTTATGTTAATCTTTCGAAACAATCACAAATAATAGAAGTCACATTTTTATTTTGATATTTGTACAGAATTAGACAATTCTTTTATTAGAAAGTTTTAATTGGACGTCTGAACTGAATTCGATTATGATGAAAGAAATGTTTTGTCATGGATTTTTTTGATCCAATCGAGTTTTAATTTTGATATGAATAACGCTTCAGAAAGGTTCTTAAAGGTCATTGTTCTTGAGGATATCCCTAACTAACCAACAAAACAAATGAGATGAAAATTATTACAACATTATATTATTGTTTTTTGTCGCCCCTTATAACCAATGAATAAAATCAATATGTTTAAAAGCCAGCTTGGTTGGCGAAATGGTAAAGGCGACAGGACGGTCCACCTACTGTTGCGATAGTCGCAGGTTCGAATCCTGCTGGGACATGTTCGTAAATTTATGTTTGTGATTGTTTAATATTTGTAATTGTCCTAGGCAAGAGTGTAAAATCCGAAAAGGGAAATGATCTCAGTCACGCTGGTCATCAGGCTGGGTAAGACTGGATGTCTTCTGGAATGAATTCTAACTTGGTCACTCGCCAGTGGGTAGGGTTAATGCCGAGGACTAATGGTTCGAACCTCACGTTAAACCAGATAAACCCTTGTTGGTAAAAGGAGACTTTGAAATCTAAATTTTTTTTAAAAAATATATTTGTATTAATACTTCTTGTTCATTTAGCTCATCTGTGAATATCTGAATTTCCGGTTTGTACAGCATGTATTAATAGATTCTGCTCCAGAGTTCTCCAATTTCGCTTCTTTAAACACGTCCACAATTCGTCTTCAGACTTCTTTATTGCACCAGGATGCTTTGGAACCTTGTCACTATATGTTTCTGTTATCACGCGTTTTAAATACAGTTAAGTTTTAATATTTATTCGATGAGATTTTAATCTGAGTGCAACCAAACAACCGTTTAAGTATTTGCAACTGGTTTTTATGTATTTTCGTATTCTGAAAAAGAAAATGATATATGAAAAATATCTAGCACGTCAGGATTTGGTGTGACATGCTCAAGGCCCCTACGACGTTGGCTGGTATTTAAAGTTCTGACGAAAATAGTGCTGCATCTGAATCCGATGGCGTGTCAAGTTCTAAATTAGAAAATGATAGAAGTCTAAAATTGTTTTACCAGGGCAAACTAAATTATTTGGTAGTCAAACATGCTGTTGAACTCAGGGTTTCAAAGCGGGAACCTAGTTCTACCAGTAGTGACTTCCTCTTGATTTAGATATCATTAGAAAGAGTTTATTCCTTACTTTGCCCAAGAGGACGAATTGGTTATAGAAATTTTAAATCAATTCGGCCCCAAAGAAACCTACAAGAACTTGGAATTGGTTCTTCGCAGATTAAAATATGAAAACTATGATTCTTCATATTCATAATTTCATAGTTTTCCCGCCTATCAGAAGCTAATATGAAGGATCCACTATTCATCATAACCATGACAGATCCCCAAAATGAATGGTGAATTGCTTTTAAGGAGGCCATTGAGAAATTTTTAGACAATCATAAAAAGCCTGAATATAAGTAAAATGTCAAAAAAGTTGTGGTAAATCAAAGTCAAAAGCATTTCAAGATATAGGTTGCATAGTGAACCTAAAAGTACATTTATTTGTACACCCACCTAACTATTTTGCGGAAAATTTGGATTATGTGAGAAAGAAGATGAGCGATTTCGCCAGGATATTAAACAGAAGCAAAAAAAAGCTATATGGAGCATCCCGATGATATGTTGGACGCTTCAGAAATACTTTCCAGATTATTTTCACGAGTGAAAGTATACACACAGGAGCTTCACTAAGTGAAAGAAAAGATTTTAGTGTGTGTTATTTACCGTACATTAAATTCAAAAATGTATCGTTAAGGGTTTATAAATACATTTCTTGTAATTATTGTTCAAGTATTTTCTCTTTATTTTAATGTAAAGCCACTTAACATATACAACAAACTCGTTTTGTTAAACTATGTAAACTTTGTATTACGCTAAGTTACGAAAATTGTCAAGAAATGTGTCGACCTATGAAAAATAGGAAGTCGTTTTCGAATCAGCACATCAAAAACACTATTAAGTCATAAAAGCTGCATAGCTGTTATACAATTCTTTGCAGAACTCGGTAATCTTTAGAGCTAAATATAGAGCAACAGGTGCTTAAATAAACCATCAAATAGCTTGATAAAGATGCTAAAATAGGTAGAATGATTTAGTGCTAAATATATTGGCTAAGTTGTGATGCATGTAGGTTTCGAGTTATTTGGATTTTGGCAAAACTATCGTGCTTGAAAGTTTTTTTTTTATGTTAGACCCCTCTAAATTATGAAATAATGTTGGAAAGTTATATCATCAATCAGTGACACGATTCATAATACAAATGCAGTACCAATTTGCTTGCTGCGGTTATCTTTTTTGTATTGAATGCTTTTAAATTATGATCGTGATTTTTCATATTAACAATATTAACACCAGTAAGTAGACTAGATAATATCTTCTGGGATGGCCTTTTCTTGTTGCTGGCGAGTTGGTAGGTTAAATACCCACGACCAAGTACTAGAACTTACGGTGAGAACCATACCCAGTTAAGATGAAACCTAGTTGGCATAAACAATTTTTTAAGATGTGTCAATTCAGAAGATTGCCAGTGTAAAAAACTACACTGCAAACATGAAAGTTTGATTGAATTTTATTAACCAATTCCTCACGTTTTATTTTATTAAATTGCTGAACTGACTAAATGTATCAATTCGCAGTATTCTATAAATAAAATTGAAAGTAAACTTGTATGAATTCAGTTTTTATATCGTTTATTATATCGTTACATGGAGAGTTATTAATACCATCATGTTAAATTCATGATTTCTTATTTGATTATTGCGCAAACAGATACAGTGTAAACAAATTTCAACACTGCTTATTAAGAAAATATCTGGGCCATGGATTTTATTACCTACTTAACATATCCTTACAAATTACCATTTAAATAAAAGTAAACAATTGCTTCACGTAGATTTCTTACCGGCTTTACATAATAATTTGCAATAACAACAGATAGATTCGGGCAATTTTTAAATCGTCTTTATTTATTTATTTGTTTCATTTCGGAAATATCGAGTGTTACGAATGCGGCATATTTTCGAGTGAAATGAATTGTTATATTTAATACTCGGCCGTATTGAATTGCCGGAAGTCCTTAATAAAACCAACCGAATAACAAAAATTTTCAAAATAGATGCTATCGCAATTGGTAATTAAAATAAATGTTCAACAACGGCTATACTATCCGCCTTTCGACTTTCGAAAATATGAGTGGAATGAGTTCAGTTGGTTTTGTACCATTATTATTTTAAATGATATTGACTTTCTTAATACGTTTGTTTGGAAAATAAATAATGTCTTTAGCTGTGTTAATTCATGTCATTTTTGCATTTATCAAAATTTACCTAATTTTTACACTAAACTTGAACTGAAATTGAACACTAATGTGTTGCTACCGCTACAACCATTTAGGCAACTACTATTACATCTATACCGCCTACATCAAGTTTAAAGGTTGGCAACGCTGGTGGATTGAAACCATGTGATGCCAGCTATAATAGACCACCACCAAGACGTGCCAATGTCAATTTTCTCCTCCCCTTGTAACAGTACCGCTTCCATAGTGCTTCCGTACTTTCTTGACCTAACCTAATATCCTGTCCATCCTCCCCTCGAACACATATAGTATTTAACACATGAAATGAACAAGTTTTTATTCAATCAGTGTTTGCTGTGCCCGTGCGAATTCCTTCCACAAAAACAGTAGTGAGCGTTCCGATAAATCATCGAGTCGACAGCCACACATTTCGACCGACAAGAATTTTCTTACAATTGGTGACCCCAACGTGATCGAAGTCCTAAAGGATAAACCAGCTTAAAAGGATGCACTCGACACGTGATCGACACGTTCATGGAAGGATAACGCGAAGAATATCATCATCAAATAGTTATCCCACGAGAATAGCGCGATGGACGAAGACCACAGAAGCTCATCATGCATGACATCAACGTATGAACCCTTGCACCACGAAACGGGATACGTAAGGCGCCATACTTACAGGTACCTAAAACAAATCGGAACGCCTCAACACGAACTACGTCTTGCTACTCCTTCGATGGCAGCTGATCCCATAAAACTAGTGACAAAGTTTGGATCCCCATTTCAAAAGCAGTCCCTGGATCATTGATTTCAGATGTACTCAGGAACTTGTACTACATGGGGAACGTCCCACGACAGCTCCATTAGGAGAGGAGCGATGTAGCGACCGATATAACCATTTAGGCCACCACTATTACATCTACATTAAGTTCAAAGATTGGCAACACTGGTGGATTGGTACCACGCATCTCCCGGTTATAAAAGACCACCGCGATGACGTCTCTTTCTCTTTTCTCTTCTCCTTGTAATAGAACCACTTCCATAGCGCTTCCCTACTTCCTTGACCTAACCCAATATCCTATCAATCCTCCCGTCTGGCTAATGTAGTATTTAACAAATGAAATAAACAAGTATTTATTCAATCAGTGTTTTCTGTTCCCATGCGAATTCCTTCCACAAAAATAGTAGTGAGTGTTCCGATAAACCATCGAGTCGACAGCCACATATTCCGACCGATAAAACGAACATTCCTACAAATGGTTAAAATCGATATACTTCGAGGGTTGCTATTTATATTTTGACCCTTAGCAACATTAAGTATTCTTAGGCTCCATCTCACATTTCTAATTGACCTTTATAACTATAACCTACATCAGAAACGTTTCGTCATTTGAGCACATTGTGTGTTGATTACAGCAACTTGCAATCTGTTTTTACAGTTGTAGGGACATTTTTTTTACTCTATGTTATTCCAAAATCTGCCCTATAAGCAATAAGTATTTCTTATGTCTATATTATATTTACACGGCATGCAAAAAATCACTTTATTAAGCGATCTTCTGTATAAAATATTATCTTAATTAAGTAGTACTATTCTAAATGTTATTCTAAAGTCTACATATGTTCAGTAATCAGATCAGGTGGTGTTAAAGGTTTTAGTCTACGCACTTCAGTATCACGTCGCATATTTAGCTGATTAGCGAGTACATTGGGATGCACTGACAGTCTTTCGAAGTGTAAACGTTACATGGGTGGATTTTGTTTCATTGACTTTAAGACGCTATGTCTTCAACCATAATTGCATTTGATCCAGTTGGGTTTGTAGGTTTATTGATGCTGTGAGTGGATCTTCATGGGATGCCAAGATTGCTGTGTTGTCTACGTATATTGCCACAGTAGTTATTTTTGTGGTGGGCAGACCGACCGTATACAGAAGATACAGTACTGGACCCAGTACACTACCTTGCGGAACTCCTGAATATATGGGATTTAATTCGGTATGTTCATCGCCTTGATTTACAATAAAATGTCTATCAGTGAGATACGATCTTAGTAACTGATAGTCCGGATGAGGGAGAAGTTTCTATAGTTTAACCTGCAAGCCCGTATGCCGTACTTTGTCAAAAGCCTGAGATATATCTAAAAAAGCAGCCGAACAATATCTTTGGGCATTTAGGTCACTGTTTATTTTGTTTACAAGTCTGTGCACTTGTTCTATAGTCCCATGCTTATTACGAAACCCAAACTGATGTTCTGGAATAATTTTTCTTCTTTCTATTATATAGTTTAGCTTCTCGATGTATAGATTCTCAAAAACTTTCGAGATTATCGCTAATAAACTTATAGGCCGGTAGGAGGTCACATCTTCTGGATTTTTCCTGAAGATGTTAATAGTTTCATACCCTTTTCTGATAGTTATTTTAAAATTTTACCAGTAATTAAGTCATAACCAGGGGCTATTTTAATATTATTTTGTTGTTTGTTTAACTTTTTTGACCGTTAATTTCTCGTGCGGTAGTTCATTTAAAAAAGCGAATCCAGAAAGCTAGTAATTTTATTTTCGTCATCTTTATATAGCTGAGACTGGAAAGGTTTAAAAATATTTTTTAAGTGTTTTGAGAAAATGTCAGTCTTCTCTTTATTGCTTCTCGCCCAATTATTTTCGCTTGTTTTAATAGGTGGGTTATGCTGCTGGGATCTCCTAAGCTTTTTTGTTGCTTTCCACAACGAATAGTCTGTAGCCTCAGTTGATGTCAAGTTTTCTAGGTATTCTTGAATGCCTTGGTTTTGTTCAATTTGGATTAGATATCTCAGCTCTTTTATGGCCCTATTAAATTTTCTTTTATTCTCTTCAGTCCTTTGCTGTTGCCAATTCCGTCGTAACTTTCTTTTTTCTGCTATCTTTTTCTGAATTGTACAAGATATATGTAAAGACAATTAACAAGCATTTTTATCAAAATAAATATTTTACTCTTTGTTAAAATAAGATGTTTCGCTCAAAATTCAGCATATTTTTTCATACAATATGTGCCATCTTATCATTATCAAATCAATATCAGAAAAATGTTGAAATATATAGCGATGAATATATTCCCTACTTGCTTTGATGCTGTATTGATGCGAGGACTGCAGAACAATAGTAAAAATAATTTGTAACTCAAGATTATTAAGAATGTTATTTTTGTTAACACATTCTCTATTTGTAACTTTAGCTTAAGTAGCCTAATTTAATATTAATTCGGGATATAATTGAAAATTTCAATAAACAAAAAATTGTTCTTGAAATTGCAATTAAACATTGAAGAACAACTACTATCACCACTTATCACTAAATCGCCATTTGCATTAGTAGAATTTAAGCAGTATAACACTACACAATTGTTAAGTTCAAAAACTGTTTGATAGTTTTTGAACAGACATACTAGATGAAAGCATTAAATATACAAACGTGTGAATTTTTGAATATTAGACAAGAATTGTGTTTGTTTGAGATATGCATATTACATAATCTGTGATAAGATCAATGGACTGTATAAGAAAAAGTTGTTTACTGAGTTGATATTTGGCATTCTACATGGCATGTATAAATATATTAAATATCTATTTTTTTTGCTAACTTGATCAAGACCGTTGTTGCAGCATCGGTTCAGCAATAATTCTGCCAAGTTGTAAACAATTAAGTATTTATATAATATATTTTATTCTTTAAATTTTTATATTCTTCTTTACATCTCCTTTTTTTCTGAAAAGCGTTATGTTACACACACACATTTAAAATATATTAAAGTAAATTATGCCTCAATTTTATTATCTCAAGCTCCATGCACCTTAAAAATAAACGAAAAAAGTGAAATATAGGAATGTTAATGGCGTTAGCTAATTGGAAGAAAATCTCATATGTCCATGTATAACAAGTTGCTCTAATACAAATAGGTCCTAAACCTATATGTGCCAACGGAATCTGTTTGTGGGAATGTTTTGAGAATACAAATATGAACAAAATATAATCATAGATACACCCAGATATTACAGAAATTATTAGTTGCGCCGATACCTTCAGGTACCAACTGTAATTCAGTAAATCAATCAAAAGTTAAGGTTCATATCATATTAACACTCATATCTCTCATATTAATACTCAAGAATTGCAATTGGATAGCACTCACAGAGCAAAGAGGCTTGAAGGTATCAAATCTTGTGAAGCAATAAACGTTTATTTAATAAAAGAACCATCACTATTAATTAAATTATGATTAGTACTATTGCAGAGACTAAATAAGGGACTAGTTACTAAGTAAGAGTCTAAGTAAGGGACTAGACTAAGTAAGGATGGTTATGCTAGAATTATATGTAGTTCTAAGTTTCAACTTAAAACCACATTGTAAGTTAGTCGTAAGATCTGATATATTATAATAAAATATATGTGATTATTGATTCAAAAACCTTTGAAATAATGCCAATTTACAAAAGGTTCGGTTAACACTCTCTTGGATTGTTTCAAGTAAAATTGAACACCAATTTGCCTTTGAATAAAAAAGTAGAATTGACTCTGCAACTCTTGTTTTGGATCCAGTATCATGAACTTTAGTCTCATCTAGAGTGATAAAACGAAGAACATCATAACAATACTTTTTGCTGATACTCTCACTGTTTGCAAGTGTTACTCGAATGTTTTTTTAGTTTTTATTTTTTAATTTCCAATCTATTAGGTACTTGCATATATTTTTATTTTATATATTTTTACCAACGATATCTGTTGGTGAAGAATTATCATTATAAAAAACCCATAATAAACCCACTCTAACCGTCAAATTTTATAGTTTTGACATTTCTTTACATAAAATAACAGTTTACATATTTAGTGTTACTGAGTAATTAGTGTATGCAAACGCTAATCATGGAAGGATTCAAAATTACCTTTTCAACATTAATTACTTTTATTGTTTGATTTAAAAAAATTTGTTACCGAAGCCCATTTCACATTTTTTGGTATTTTAGGATGATGATGCTCGGTCATATTCTAATTATATATGATATGAGGACAGGTCAATCCCTCAAAGGACATTCAAACAGCTTAGCAGTTGATGAATAAACCGTTTCCAAACATTTACATGCGACAGGCGAGAAAAAGGAGCAAAACTTGTTAGAAAGATACTGTTTCAAGAATCTGAAGCTAATATTTTCTTAGGTGGTTCAGTTTCACCTATAGTGATAAAAGGAAGTACGATATCTTATTCGTAAATTCATAATGACATTTTGCCCTGCTTTTATGTTTAGCATTACATTAGTAAAAGAACGGTATGCAGATACAGATACTGATAACTAAGAACGTGTATAAAGGAACTTGTTAATAATTCGAATTAAGTTAAAAATTAATTTTAGCTCAATAGTTGTGTCTCAACTATTGCGTAATATCACCAAGTTAACATAAATATTATTGATTGTTTATGGTGTATTAATTAACCTTGGAAATAATGAAACAAACATCTATCTAATATACAGTTTAGGCATTAAAAAGAACAAATACATGAATGTCACTAATAATATTTACAAATATTTTATTATGTTCTGTTTATTTCACACGTTTACGGGCCATGTTAAATTTCAATGATGCAGTTTGTTTGATATTGACATAACGATAATATAAGATATGAATGTTTTACCTGCGATATATTGTTATCAAGTTTGTCTTGTTTGACAAACAGATAGATTCAACAAAAATGTTCACGTCGATTTGATGAATAAATACCTAATAAACAATTCGTATCATAAAGTTAATAACTAATAAATGTTGTAAATTACTTGATGGTTATTGGACACATTATTAATAATTACGTCGAAATTTTGTACACATTTTTTTGGTTAATTAATATATGTTGATGTTAATCTGACTAAACTTACATCGTGTGACTGCAACGTCACTTGCAATGTGAATAAGTTTTTGGTTTAATGCAGTAAGCATATTATCTATAATATAAGGGTCTATAAATTTTGTTGTTATATTTTAGAGTCTCCTATCTACTAATGAGGCTTTATCTGGGCCGGACGTGGTCCTGGGCATTAAGTCTACTAACTGGCGAGTGACCAACTTAGAGATCATCTCAAAAGACACCCGGTCTTACACAGTTTGGTTACTGGCGTGACCGTTTTCCTTGTCTGGTATTACACTCTTGCCTTTTGGAATATCATAATTATAAACAATTACAAATATAAATTTACGACCATGTCGCAACTTGAATTGGAATAGTCCAGGATATACAGTTTTTTCTCATGAAACAATATATTTTAGTTAAGGGAAAAATGTTATTGTATTCTTATATATGTAAAAGCTGACACACTATATAAGATTATTTTGGAGACTTCTGGAATTTCTTCTTCTTCTTTGGAATTCTTCTTTTAATTATACTCAATTAAGCGAAATTAAAGACACGAAGAAAGGAACTAAGAAAAATACCTAATGAACCAGATACTGTCTCCCAGAGTTAATAGGTATCAATCTGTACAAAATTAAAAAGCTTATTAATTTTATTGCAAAATATGGATTACCTGCTCAATCCAAGAGATATTGTTTGACAATAAGAATGAAATTTTGAAAAGTCCTTTGAAGTTTTATGAAACATCTGTCGCCGCTCTGGTGGGGTCCATATCTCAGCTAATATTTTCATAAAACATTTTGAAAACAAAGTGCTAACACCACACGATATGTGTTTACCTGTTAATATATGTGAACGGCATTTTTGTCAGTTGAATTTATGGGCTAAACAAACTCAACCAGTCAACAAAAACCAACCAGTGTCCCAGTTCACCTAAATTCTCAACATCCAAACATTCCCTTTCTTGGGCATTTTAGTTCAATGGAAAAACAATGGCCAGTTAAAATATCAGGTTAGGAAATACTACGCCAAAAAGTATCCATTCAGAGTCCCTTATATATAGGAACTATATATATATATAGGAACTTCATCAAATCCGAGTAAAATTACCTAGGACATTAACTAAATCACCTCACATATTATTCCTCAAAAGGTATACACCTTGAGGGATAAAAATAACAAGATTATCTAATTGAGCAATACGACCCTATGATTGCCTGCCATAAAAAGACATACAGAAAAGGATAAAACTGAAAAAGTTTCCCTAATAGTCTTGAATAACGGGTCCGTGCAAAGTCCCTGCTGAGTGTGGGGAAGATATGAGGAGCGGTCGCGTAAATCTGAAGTTTAATATAACTTGTCGAATCGCTACTAGTTTTGAAACTACTCAAAGTATTCTTTAACCTAGAGGTAGGTCTCTAGTACTTGACTGCTTAGCAATTTAGGTTGCACAGCTACCAAAGGCGGACTGAGGTTGCTCAAAGTATCCTTAGTTGTCATCTATTGGAATTTTTAAAACCCTGATTATATAAAAAACACACTACATTACTGATATATGAAAAATATGAAGTTGCGAAGACACCCCTTATCCTCAACTTGAATTTGAGTAGAATAATCACAGTTCAAGATATGAGCCATAGACTATTAGAATGAGCAGAAATCAAAGCTTTAAAACTGTTCCAATGAAATATACCATAAAGAGTTCAAGGAAACGTTGCAGCTTAGAGCGTCTTCACAGACGAATGAACAGAATATGTCGCTGATTATGATGTCGGTCTTTTTAGCTCTGATATTTTGAGAAAACTGATTTGCAATGTATTTATATATAATAATCATGGCTTTCAATAACCACCCTTATGTGCCTCGACATTACATAGAGAACTTATACTTATTTCCTAAAATACCTTCTGCGAACTCATTCACTGTGCTTACAGTAATTTTTCTGGCAACTAAAATGGTGCCTGAATAAAGATATCCAAACATAATAAATTATCTCCGAAAAGCATAAAGCTGGCTTAATCCAGTTACAATTTTCAATGCTCTTCTATTTTTTACACATAAAAATATACTAATTAATATTTTATGAGCGGAAGACTGATTCCTAAATTTCTTCACATTTCTGCAGTGTTAACAAAGGCTTATAATATATTTTACCAATAAAATTAAGGAAAATGTGTTAGTTTTATTAACATTTTCCTGATAATTCAGGACATTACATTTATTATTTACCTTACTGCATATAAATATGCATATGAGTACATAAAAATATATATGGAAATAAGATATAGAGTTGATTATATCAAACACTCTACAATAATTTATTATAAGCTCAATACTAATTTCTGAAATTTTTGAAATAATTAATTAATAAACCATGAAAAACTAATAGACTTCCTCCCATATATGCTTCATGACACTAAGCCATTAAACCTAGTCTACTATTAATGAAATTATTTCCAAATTTCCTCTCTAAAAGGAAATAAATTAGATCAGTTGTCTCTAGGGATTATCGTTCGAGACGACCTTTTGTAATTTGTTGGTTGATAAACTTGATCCATCTATATTTTTGTAGTTTTTATATGAAGCAATTGTCTAGTTATAAAAACTAGACATTAAGTTAAATTAGTTCGTAGGTACGTAATTAAAAACTAAGGATATTTTATAAATATTAAGGATATTATTTATATTTTGGAAAGTAAACGTTGTCAACGTGTTGTTGTAAATTTTCAATTATGTTTTTAGAATTGTTTTTAGAGCACTTAATTTCTTGAGTCAGATTTGAGAATATTTTGAAAAATCATTTGCTAATAAGTAATTAGCAATATTAATTATATTTATTATTTTTTATACAATAAAAATAGTTTTTAAATGGGTTTGATCATTATAAGTGACCGCACAATACCTGAAGTTGATCCACGTAAAGGGTGACCGTAAATTGAATCAATATCAGATATTGTCTAAAAACACAGAATGTGGTTTTAGATCATCGCGAAAGATATTTATGTTATTAAAAGCTTTTGGCATTCCATTAGCCACAGTGAGCAATTTTGTTTCTGTGTTTCATCACTCAGTATGATATATAAATTAATAACAGTAACCTTGAAGCAAAATAAGAGGCTAATAAATAATGTGGGACTGAATTGGATTCTGATTGCAAATCGAATTACATCTAAAAATTAGCCAAGGGGGCATTATTGAGTTTATACTAAAAGAGATGCAAAAACTTTCGAATTTAGATTCTATTGTAGAAATGTTCGTCTCGTCGGTCAGTCGGTGGAAATGTGTGGCTGTCGATGCGATTGTTTGTCCGAACACTCACTACTATTTTTGAAAAGGAATTTTCACGAGAACAAAAGACACTAGTTGAATGAAACTTGTTTATTTTGACATTGCATGATACATGTGCTCGACGGAAGAATTGACAGGACATTAGGTTAGGTAAAGGAAGTACGGTAGCGCTGTGGAAGTGGTACGGTTACAAGGGGGTGTCGAAAAGAAAAAAGAGTGAGACGTCATCGTGATGGTCTTTTATAGCCTGGAACTGTATGGTACCAATCCATCGGCGTTGCCTACCTTTGATCTTGTTGTAGCTGAATGAGTGGTGGCCTAAAGGGTCGTGACGGTCGCCACATGGCTCCCCTCCTAGTGGAACTGCCGTGGAAAGTACCTATATGTGGTGCAGGTTCCTGAGTGTACCCGCAATCATGAAAACAAAGGCACAGGGACTGCTGATGAGATGGGGATTCCAAATTGAGCGACGAATTTTACGGGATCAGCTGCCATCGAAGTACTAGCAGGATGTCGTTCGTCTTGGGGCTTTCCGATTTGTTTGAGGGTACCTATAAGTGTGGTGCCTTACGTGTCCTGTTTCGTGATGCAAGGGTGTTCATGTGTTGATGTTATACATGATAGGCTTCTACGGTTTTCGTCCGTGAGGCTAGTCTCGTGGGATGTCGTCGATCATATTATGGTGATGGGTTCCATTCCTCGTGTTATCCTTCCATGTTGGAATGGGTTCCATGCACGTGTCAAACACTTGTCGAGCGGCTTATATTGAGCGGGTTTACCTGTTAGGCACTTTGATCACGTCGGGGTCACCGATTGTAGGAATGTTCATTTGGTCGGTCAGTCGGTCGAAATGTGTGGCTGTCGATGCGATTATTTGTCCGAACACACACTACTATTTTTGGAAAGGAATTTGTATGAGAACTAAGAACACTAGTTGAATAAAATTTGTTTATTTTAACATTGAGTGATACATGTGGTCGACAGGAGAATTGACAGGATATTAGGTTATGTAAAGGAAGTACGGTAGCGCTGTGGAAGTGTTACTGTTACAAGGGGGTGGAGAAAATAAAAGAGAGCGGACGTCGTCGTGATGGTTTTATAGCCTGGAACTGCATGGTACCAATCCACCGGCGTTGCCAACCATTGAACTTGTATCTGAATGCGTGGTGGCCTAAAGCGTCGTGGCGGTCGCCAAACTATTATTATTGTAACCTTCTATACAAATATTTTGAATAAATATTTGGCGGAAAACAATATATGAAGACGATATACGAAGAAGTAATAACTCTCACTGATCATCCCAACTACATTTACTGAAAACAAAAATTAAAAAATCGTTGGAATATATATATTACAGTTGGGGAAATTATGCTAAAAGTTCGGCATACCACTTTTTATAAATTTCTCTTAACTTTCCACAATCTCCTCAATGGGCAATAAGTACTTTATTCCTGTACAAACTTTAAAATTGGTACTTAATTTAATTACTATCTTATATTATTATAAAATATTTTTACAAAAAAAATTGAACCGAATTCAATAAATAAATAAGGAACTCACTAAAGTGTAAAAAATAATCAAACTATAACAACCAAAAGAAAAAACGATTTAAAATAAAATATGTACATAATAATCCTTGTAATAACTAAATTAAAATTAGTTCCAAGTCGGTACCGTATCCAAACCGTTATATGTCATAAGATTTGTTTTGTTCCTTTTTAATTTTATGTTTATGACATTAAATTATATTATTATCTTTGTACTGTTTGGGGGCTCGGCACCGACTTCAAATAGATTTTTATTTAGTTATTACAACGATTATTTCGTACGTATTTTATTTTAAAGCCCTTGTTTAGTTGTTAAAGGTCTAGGTGTGATTGTTTTTTACACTTTAGTGAGCTCCTTATTTACTTCTTGAAGTCGGTTACGTTTTTTCTTTGTATTAATATTTTATTTTTCTCTTGTTAGTATTAGAAATTTACTCAATAAGCTACGCAGTTACTTTATTAAGTACTGCAATGGATAGCCTAAGTAAAAGTACAATCCGTATGAGGAAAAATAAGAATAAAGGAACAATTATTAAAAATAAAGAATATTTCAGGCTCACTACCTTGTCTAAGTGATTTGACAAATGTTCCAACCAGACTAGAAAAAACAAAGTTAAACTATTACACCATAGAAACAGTTGCCTACCATGTTTCCACGACTTTACATGTGATATGGTTAGTGTTTGAAAAGCAAACTGAATGGCTTTTACAATGAATTACTTTTGATTTTTCGCTACATAAGTTCAGAAATAACATTATACCCAAATATCTGATTATTTTAGTTAAAAAATATGTGAAAACGTTGCACGTGCTTTTGAAATTTGAGGTTTCCTCCTCTTCACCTCATCCGATTCTAACTTGGTTCCAAAGGGGCCCTCTCGGAAGGGCACTCTTTCGAATAAATAAAGAATTTTGAAAATTGATCTATAATTGACAGAAAAAATCGGCGAATATACATTAAAAAATATATAGCCGAACATAGTATCTCCTCCTTTTGTGAAGTCGGTTAATAAAAACTATCTTAAGTGTCTACTAATCAGGTTGGATGGTAATACACGTTTTAGTCTACGCACTTAACTGGTATTTCCCACATTGGACATACATTGACACTCTTTCAGAATATTTTCACTGCCATTTTGAGGCATGGTTATATTGGATTTACTAGTACCACCCCACAGTTCGAACAAATCCGTCGTATACCCCAGACATTGATCCTTACGACAACTCGTTTTTCTCCAGCGCGATTTGGCAAATGGGAAAATTAAAATGGATTCTTAAGCCGCTTACTTATATTCTCTCAAAATAATGTAATTTAATATTTTATAATAAATTAACAAGACGGCTTGACTACATGCACTAACAAAATAAAAGGCAGATAATAGTTTTCTAGACACATTAAATTAAAACGTACATTAAAGTAAAACTAAGTTGTAACCACGTTGATTCTTGATAAGATATCAGACGAATTTATCCACAAAACAGCTCTTAGTAAGACCTAATGTCTTTTCTGTATCCATATAATTAAATATATCCAGATTAAACCTTTTAAAACAAACTACATTAAGCTAAATTGTTATAGGATACATTTGTGTTTAATGGCATACAAATTTACCTTAATTAACTTTACACATTTAACTAAATAACATATATCAACAGTCCCCTGCAGTCGTTTACACAATAACTCCAACACTTCTCCTCACCAATACATATCCGTTCGGAGATCAATTTCGTAGTTCACGCACCTCACTAATTATATGCCTTAATACGTCGGCAATTACCATAAATTCAGGCCGCCGTTGGGCTTTAACCCTGCCGGAGGGATCTCTTCGGCAAGAAGACGAGGTAATTCGCTTTGTAAGTCGTGCTTGACTGTCTCATAAACACTTCAAGTCAGATTTTCATATTGGATTAATACCCTTGCTTATGGCACTTCGCTTGCGTTTAATTAAATACATGGCAAGATGTGCGAGCACTAAAGAGCAGTAAAATGTATTTTTCAAAAAGTTACATTTCATTTGTGTCGAACTATTTAATCTAGCGAAATATATTATCCTCAACTTTACGAGGGTACTTTGAAAGTTCGTCAGGTTATCGCTTTGCTGAAAATAATAATTGCCTTATTTTTATGCTCAATATTCGCTATGTATGTGTCTATTATTTAGTTTGAAGGCGAGGCTCCGCCCAAATCACTGATAAAACCGCTTACTACAACAACTATACTTTATAAATAACTAACTGTGCTGAAATAAAATATGTTATTCCCTCAAAGACTTGTTATTTTAATTAATTCCACTTCGTGTTCTCCTATCCAACATTTTTACTATTGGATTACACAGACTTTATAGCAAAAATCTGCAATTCTGATAAGAAACATATTTTGAACTATATTTTGAAACCTGAACTTTACTTTAATTATTAAGTATCCTAATTATACTATATATAACTTATTCGTTGGTAGTTTTAACTGGGTTTTCGTCCAAAAACCTTGTAATTGATACAAATGGATTGCATCTTCGAGTTTTTCATTCTCTATACCTTTTTTATCATTGATCATATCATATGTGGTTTCTAAAAGTATATATATACATATATATAAACAACAGAAGTAGTGAATGTTGGACATCTTTTTTTTTTTTCATTAGCGTTTGCATAATAACTAAATAACTCGATAATATTAATTGGAAAATGTCATTTTATGTAGAGTGATGTGAAAACCATCAAATTATAACAGTTGATAGGCTGATTAATATACATGCAAGCGCCTAATAATACAAATATGTTTTTGTTGCATAACATCCACTTCTTCGATATATAATAAATAATAATAAATCCTGTATAAGCTCTTCACTGCTAATATACCAACAACAAAAGAGAATATATCTTGCCTAAGGTTATAGAAAAAGTTCTAGTCCACAAAATTTATAAATCTAGTGATGTGGAAAATACAGTTTAATAGCTGAAAATTAAGCTGTCCATGCCAATTTTGTGTCGCGGCAAAGTGATACAAACCTAATTATATCACTTGGGATATTCTTAAAGAATTATCAACATGAGCAGTATACTCGATGGTATGTTAGACTGTAAACATAACTTTAGACAAAAAACAGAGCAGCCCCAAAATCAAACAACTACTCGAGAGGGAAGATATTTTCAACTTGGCCCAAGCTCAAAGAGATTGGTTTATCAGTCAATTATAAAACACATTTAGACTTATGGAGCGTAAATATAAGGTAGCACTAAAACACCAAACCGACAAGTAATCCAGTACTCCAATGCTACCAAAACAGGCAAACAAGTCCTTGATGCCCTAACCAATGAAGAGCAGCAACATGAAACAAGTTTTCAAAATCACAGCAATGTGGAATACAACACAGCTACTGGAAACGCTATAAGAAAAGAATCAAACCACACGAACTTCTTGAGTAGTTTTATTTAATATTAATTTGGGAAGTTGGTCTAGCAATGATCTACACTGATCTTGCTTGTGTATTGATGCAAGTACAACAAAACAACAGTTTGAAATTAATTGGTAAATTAAGAATTGTACTAAACACTACCAAGCTACCGGACAATGTAATAAAAAGTGTAATTATAAAAAAGTATATGAAAATAAGTGGATAGTATATTGATCACCTTATTCTCGAGCAGAAACATAAAAAACATAGAAATATTTCATACAAACCTAAGAATATTAGAAATTAATAGCTTTAGCCACCAGTGGCGCCATCCATAATATAAAGTTGTTACTAATGTGTGTCAATAAGTAGCATAAAAACTTCCACGCTAGTAATTATACAGCATTTGGATTGGCTATTTACAAATAAATACTTAAATATATATTACATATATATTACACAGAAAAAATTAACATATACACTTATACAAGTAAGAAAAATAATGTTATAGCAGTTTATGATGTGGTGATATATAAAAAATGACACGTTTAAACATATATCATATGTTCAAATTATTTAAATTTTTAGTCTTATAATAATAATAATATAATTATAATTATAATTTAATTAGACATGGATTTTATAGAATTAAAAAGAAATATTTTGTTCGATAAGAATCAGGAAAAAAGCATTCTCTTAACAGTTGTTTCTCAAATAATGAAAATCACAACGGTGAACCTATTTAAATTACCGTGTACCCGAACAATATAAAACTCAATTTATACTTCCTTTTCCCATAAGATTAAAATCTTTTACCCTGAAAATTAACTTTACAACACGGAATAATTCGAAACAGTCATCGTTGTGTATAATGTTATATCAGGGCAGATGAAAAGTGACTTTGTGAAGCAGGTAGAAATTCTGTAACAGCTGTTATATTTATTTTATCTAAAGGCGGAGGCGATTCAAAGCATAGATAACTAACGTATTTACATAAAAATACCTGGGGAACCTTTATTTTTATTGAAATTATTGTTCGTTTTTGTTAATCTCGGAATAAATTTGATCATATTTCTTGTGTCGATGTCTGTTTTATCATGGTTTTAGTGATTAAATCTCCACAATATTATGAAAATGTATTGTTTTACATTCTGTGGGTTTTTAAGAATCATTATAATATCTATATTTGTTAAATATAATTAAGTAGATAAATAATATATTCACATTAGGTAGAGGTTTAGTATTACATAACTTTATTTAAAGTCATTGATCATGCTTATCATTTTGTGATAAGAGGTTAAATAGACTAATGAAAAATAATTAAGATCCACTTCTTTCCATTAAGATTGAAAGTGTTAAAATAGTTGCCCTATTGGTTGTAAGAACTAATAACAGAATAACAAAAAAGCTACTTGATGTTTTCAAGTGATTCCTATGTATTTTGGTATGCTATAAACGAACAAAATATGGAAAAAAACCCATATCGTCAGTTGCAAGTTCTGACGAGATATCGCACTTGAACCCGATGACTTGCCAAGGTGAGAGAGGTCCGAAATTGTTTTCCCAACGAGACTTAAATTATTTGGTAAGATACTTGAGTCCAGTCTCTGCTGAGTTGCTTGATTCAAAGCTCAAAAGTCAGAACTTACTTCTGACTGGAGTGTATTCCTTCTGGCTAAGATATGGTTAGAAAAAGTTTACTCCCCGCTTTGCCTAAGAGGACGAATTGGTTTATTGTTCCAATATTGGTCCACAACGGCTAATTTTGCGCTTCTACTTCTGTAAGTCATTCCGTACATCTACAAAAACTCACAACAGCTTGGAATTGGTTCTTTTCAAATTAAATTATGAAGACTACTGTTGACTATTGAAGACTATTGGACTAAAAAGAGATGGTCTCCAAGAGAATTTAAAGCTGGTGAGAAGAATGAAAGAAGGATTGGTACCTCTATGAACATGAAGTTCTATTACCATTGCTACACATAAAGCTCGATTTGATTAAGTAATTTGTAAAATCAATTCCCAAATATGGGGATTGCTTCAAAATCATAGTTTTAAAGTGTCCAGTCCTCTCAGACGCAACGGTGAAGGAAGGTAAATCGTCAAAGGGATGCTAAAAACATTTAAAGCTTTAAGTTTCCGAATGAGTCTAAAAGTACATTTTCTTCATTTCCGGCTAAAAACTTTGGGAAATGTGAGTGAAGATCAAAGTGAATAATTTCACTTGGACACTAACGAGATGATGAAAAGATACCACGGAAAATGAGGCGTCTCAATGATATTAGACTACTGTTAGATGCTTTAAAGGTTCCAAATTTATCCCACAAGCGCAAATGAGCAAAGAGCAGTGTTGTTGGGAAAAAGAGAAGGTTTCAGCTTTGCTAGTGAAGGTATATTAGATTTTTTAAAATATGTATCGTTTTTGATTCCCCTAGACTAGAATATAGTTTTAGTATTAGTAGAGGATGCGGCCTCTTTTTCTTTATTCTTTGTTAATTACAGATTTTTCAACAACAGCGACCAATGCCAAATTATTTACTTTTTTGTTTTTGAAGTGAATTAAAAAAAAATCATTATTTATATTTTGTAATAAAACCAGTAAAGTTTGTTTACTACGGAAAGGGATTTTAGGGAAGGGAAGCAGAGACGCAATAAACTCCACGCCTACCATATGTGAGACCACCATCATCCACCATCCTTCACTTTCAAATGACACATGTCAACATTGGCCTCTGGTTTAAAAGTTGTAGTAGTATTGGTATTAAATGTGTCTCTATTTTAGATAAAATACAAAACAATATATAAAATGAACAAAAGCAAAATCAGGCCAAATCTGAACTATAGGATGGTTCAGTATAAATCTCCAAGCAAAGAAATTTTCTCAAATAAAGAATTGCCTTTGAAGCTTATTGTGAAAGAAATTATACAGACATCAGGGGTATGCTAAAACGGAAAAATAGATTGATCGAAGAAATGGGAGAAAAGGAAAAATTACTATATACAGATCGGTTTAAATGCAGTTTATAAAATAGGCTTATGCAATACCGAAATTGATTGTCAAATAATAACAAACCTGAAAATACGCCACGACTTGCTATCTTAGTAGATATTTATAGTTAAGATGGTTTATATTTAATAACGTTAATCCCTTTTTTATAGTTTCCCTATTAGTCTAGCGGTTGATTCTGCATAATGGCCGCAATATTTTTGATTATTCTGTACCATATTAATATTTGGTTGAAAGTTATTCTAAATTGAAATTTTTATAGACTTATTGAATCGCCGTCGTATTTTAGTTACATGCACCAAGTGGTAGTATTGAATGGAAATGAAAAATACTTAGTTTTCTTAAGTTTATATATGAATTTTTTACATTATCTGTTATAACAATATATTTTTAAAAAAGAAATGTATTTTTTAGAAAGCTTCACAAATGTAGAACGAGTAATAAAAAATAATACACTCTCTGACTTTATTTATAACGGAACAGATCTAAAAATGATTCCGTATGCTAATGTTCCTTTTATCGTGATTTTAACGATTTTATCTTCATGACATCATGAAAATGTATTGTTTTACGTCGCTATGGGTTACGTGAGCTAAATTGATGGTCGGAAGGTAAATTGATTATGTTTTAAATAGATATGAAGCACCAATGTTTCTGTCAAACCTTTCTGACGTTTATATTTATCACATCAGCTATAATACAGTGAATAATATGCGCTATATCTATTTACGTAGTTATAAATTGTATCCTATTAGATACATGATTTATTTTCTGTTAACACTGTTAAAGCTGTTTATATATTTAAATATATAATATACAATATATTACTAAGAACGCACATGGTTTTAATATATTAAAAAATACAATGGATCATAAAAATATTATATTTTTAAATTTTAAAAATTATTTCACGACTATAAAAATATGTTATATTATGACATTATATCATGAATATGTATTGTTTTCTATGGCAATAAATATGATTTGATTAATGATAGCAGAACATAAAGAATAATTTTATAAAAACCACCAATGTTTCTGTCAAAATGTTCTGCGAAATAAATTTATCACCTAAAATATGCGCATGATATATTGAATAAATTTACCATAATATAAATTATGTCCTATTAAAAACATAATTCGCATTCTATTGAAGTTCCAAACATGAAAATTAATATAGGATAATGTACAAGAGCTGTCAAGAGCAACGTGTAATGTAATAGAAAATATTGTATATTTACGATAGCAGTTGCCTAAATTAGTACTCGAATTTGATTTGAGTATTAATAATAATAATAACTAAAAGCGAAAATAAAGAAATAAGTGGTTTATTAACAGCCTATGGAGTATTTCAATTGAAAATATACTAGTGTTTGTTTGTTGTAGAGTATAATATAACCAAAATATCGTTGAATATCTGTAATAGGCCATATTAACAAGTCAATTAAAAGTCCCCGGACTGACACATAGATGACGCTACTAGAATTAAATCCATTTGTTTTTTAGTTAGCCCTAACACTCAAAAGATGCGTGTTTAAATTGACAGCTGTCGGATCATTAGTTTGTGAATTCTGGCATTTTGAGTAAAGCAACTTTTGTTATTGTAAAAAAATGGATAAAAAGGAATTTCGCGTGATGATAAAATATTGCTTTTTGACGGGAAAAAATAGAGTTAGAGCAAAAACTTGGCTTGATGCCGAGTTTCCGGACACTGCCCTAGGAAAATCAACCATTAAGGATTGGTATGCTAAATTTAGACGTGAAATGAGCACCGAAGACGGTGAAAGCAGTGGACGCCCAAAAGAGGTTGTTACCGGCGAAAACATTTAAAAAAATCAACAAAATGATTTTGAATAAACGTAAATTGAAACTGAATTAAATAACAGACACTTTAAAGATATCAACTGAACGTGTACATTATACCATTCAAAAATATTTGGGAATAAGAAAGCTCTGTGCAAAGTGGGTGCCCCGCGAACTCACTTTTGACAAAAAACAACGACGAGTTGATGATTCGGAGCAGTGTTTGACGATGATCAAGTGTAATAAACTCGAGTTTTTGCGTCTATATGTAACAATGGATGAAACATGGCTCCATCATTTCACTCTGAAGTCCAATCGACAGTCATCCGAGTGGACTGCACACTATAAACCCGCTCCAAAGCGTGGGAAAACGCAACACACAAAATCACATAAACAGTTGATCTTGAAGGCATCTAATAAAGCAACGAAACATTATTGGTTAGATATATAAATGTTAAAGATTGTTATACAGAATGTTCGTAACGAGCTCACTTGCTATAAATGTTGCTAATATCTTTGTCATATTAATTTAATTACGGTTTATGACAGGTAGTATTTAATATTTCACAAATTAATGTCAGCATTAGTTTTTTTTTATTTTAACGAATTTTTGTTAATAAACTTTTGTTTAAATCATATACGGTTAAAGCTACTATCGAAAATTTGTTTCATATTTCAATGTATGTTTCGGTTGTTATTTTCACGAACTAATGAAACAGAAATAAACAAAACCGAAAACAGTATATTTTTTAGATGGATTTAACATACGACACTTGAACAATTTCATGTCTATCATACAATTAATAAAAATGGTTTATTGGAAATACGGTGACATTTCAAAATTTAAAATCCATTATAATCGATCGTTACTACAATTGGTTTATTCTCTTTTAATATGTTATTGAACATGCCATATTGAAACAAACAAAAAATTTCAAGTGGGTTCTTTGTTTTTATATGATGAACAATACAATTTCATAATGGAGAGAAAGACAGTTGATGAATGAATTTCAATTATTATAGAGTACAAAGATGAATCAATAAATATATGGAAATTACATATTGAAATAAAAATTAAATTATCAGTCAAAAATAAAATTCAGCTGAATATAACATATTTTTTGGAAATTATATATTATTTTTTTGGCAGGTTAACAATTATCATTAATATCAATTATCAATACTAATTATCATTATTTATATAATCTCAATCCTAAAAAGGCTCCTGGAATTGATGATAGTTCACCTGGATTATAGAAAGAACTGCCAGAAAGAAGAAATTATCATGTTGACGTATATATTTAATACCTGTTTAATTCGAATGAAGCATGTTCCGAGATTTTTCAAGCAGATACCCATAATTATGCTTCAAAGACCCGACAAGTTTTGTAGGCGTAAGAACATATAGAATGTCATATGTAGGGGCATTCTCAACATATAAACCCTTTTTAGCTGAAGTTCCACAGGGTACTATTTTGGGTCTACTCCTGTATCTTCTCTACATCGTAGATATTATAACAAGAAAATAAATAGTGCTTGAAACATATGATGATGAAGCATTATGGCAAAAGATATGCAGGGGGTTGATTAAATCTTATGAACATCTGATATATACACAATATATATTTATTAATAAAATGTTGCGTCACAATTTACTTGTAAAACAGCTGAAATTCTTCTTGAAGTCCCTGAATATTTTCCAACAACATTGCGTCCAATTCTTGTACCAAAACATCTGGAAATTGTTCGAATGATTAAGCAGATGGAAATCTAATATTCTTATTCACTCTTCTTGCCATAACTTCCATAAGCAGGCAATCTAGATGATAAGGTTCTTTTGGGATTATACATACATAAACTTGGCCGTCTACAGGAAACAATAAAAATGAAGATTCATGGGACACACACACACATTCTTCCAAGCATCAAGTGTCCAGGTTATATGATCGATGCATCATTACTTTGACAGTTTAGCGTTATTATAAAGCGATTCTCATTCGCAACCCTTACTGTTTTTGTCGATGCGGTATCACTTAGCTAAGTGTTCTGCTGTTACTTTTGCAATTTTTTATGTCCGTCGGTTAACTTTGGCTGTTACACACTATTCCTCTTCACCTGCGATGCTGTCTTACCAGATTTGTGTGTGTTGTCATTGCTATGATCGCTCGTGAAACGTTAAAGAATTCAGCTGCTTTCATCATAGACGATACCACTAACCGCACACCAATAATTTGCTCTCTTTCGGAGTTTGAGAGATCATAGATTTATCATTCACTGTTTTAATCATCGTAGAACAAGAAGAACTTATTTACACCCAAGCTATATTGCCAACATGCAATAGGATATGTTAAATATTAATACTAATGACGTGAATAAACACACAGACAGTTTTTTTTTTTTATGTTAGAACCAACTTGAAGCTTAAAAAGCTTTGTATTTTGTTGGAGATAGCAACAAACTTAGAGAAAGTTTTATCATTGAGAATCATAACATTTCTAGATTTTTCAGTTTTTGTTCCATTTAAAATATTTAAAATACTTAAATATCGAATAATCTAAACAGCCTTGAAATTCTGTCCTTTCACGATATTAATAAGGTATGACTGCTGTTGTCGTTCTCAATCGTACACATCTTTAGAGTTTCAAGATTAATAAAAAATTGGGGGATTTACATTTATAGAATGATGTCAATATCTGAGACAGTATGCCTAACAAGATGCTCTTTTTTAAGGTACAATTTTTGTCTGTTAATGGAATATTTTGATAATTACTCGAAAAATAAAACGATGTTAATAATAGATTTAATTCTTTTTGGTTACCACATATATTGTGTGACCTACTAAAGTAAACATTTCACAAATTCTTTATATTATCTTTGAAATGAAACATATTTTACGTCTCAAGCTTCATCTTCTGGTGGCGGTTCTATCATTAATTACGAAATGTTTTTAAAATTTTCAACAATCTTGATTTGGTTCGATATAAGGACACACACAACATGAAATGAAAAATCTTCAAATTCAGCACTTAATTTTTGTAAACATTTGTTAGCAAGTTAATTTTTTACGTTTATATACAAATGTTACAACTATCTAAGCTAATTTATTTCTCTGTAAATCTTTTATGGCTTTCAAACAAATACAGAAAATTTCTTGCATTCCACACTTCAATACGGTAAAGGTGTTGTAAAGCTTTAATTAAATTTTATTCTACGTTTATTTAAGTATACAATTATTAGTCATTTCTGGCATGTCTTTCATGGTAACTTTGTTACATACAATTGTGCATTTTATTGTCGCCATGAAGAAATAACATACAACAAATATTGTTGTTCTTAAAATTAGAAGATTAAGTATTTGACGTAGAACATATAACGCTTCTGTCTTTTTTTTGTAGCATGTCATATATTTAAGATGGCTATTACAAACCAAAAATGCAAATAACATAAAGCTGGCTTTATATCTTTTGCGCGAGAGTCGTATAAAAATACCAACTCAACTTAACTATGTGCAAAAATATTTCTGCATTGCAGCTGAAATAAAGAATTTAAACGATTTAACATCGCCATGGTGAGAGATTAAAACGATATGGTGTACGTAACAGTTGGAAATAAATCAAAACAAATTGCGCATAGCAAAGTGACAAAAAGTAATATTGCGCTATTAATCTTGATCTACCTCGACCTTTAACAATTCTTGTTACTCCAACAATTGAGAAAAACTGATTGAGATTTTTATGTCTACAGTATTCGCTGTCATGACATTGTAGATAATTTGAATTAACTACATTCTGCGACATATGGGAATTCGGTATTATATAGTTGTAACATATTATTTTTTTATTATAAAGTACATGTAACATCTGAAGTTAAGTACATTTCAGCATTTTGAACCAGCATTTTTCCATTTTTTTTTGATAATTGGGTATCTGATAAAGGTCTTCAATTCAAACAATACAAGTAATGAACATCGAAAATGCAGTTTTGATCATTCTATGTATAGCATCTGTACTGTATGTACATGAATAATTGATAAAACCATTGAATGAAACTACCTTTACAATGGTAAACGATAATTTGAAGTTTCTCTATACTATTTATTATTTTAACTAGAAAAATGTCAAAATCATCAAATTTAATAGTTAAGCTATTTGTATTAATAGTGTTTCATTTTTATTTTCATTTCTATTAGACGCATTTTGGTACCAATGATGAATATACATGCAAGCATTACTAATTAAATTCAAAATTAAGAATCATTTGATTAAATCGATTTATAAGTCAGGATAATTGATGAAATAATCTATACTGATATTTGTCATACCAACTTATCTTTCTAACCGACTTCAAAAAAGGAGGAGGTTCAACGTTTGACGATATTTTTTAAAAGTATTTTCGCCGATTTCTCCGTCAATTATGGACCGATTTTCAAAATTCTTTTTTATCCGAAAGGTGCACTCTTTCCAAGTAGGTCCCACTAGTACGAAGTCAAGATCTGATGGAGGAAGGGGTAAAATCGAAGAAAAACCTATAATTTCAAAGACATGTAAAATAATCACGATGTGACAGAAAATCGGAAGTAGTTCAGTGTAAAAACCACTCAGTATGCTTTTTAAGCACTAACCATATCATATGAAAAGATGTAGAAATATCGCAGAAAACTGATTCTATGGCGTAATGGATAGAGCGTTCAGCTCGCTTACGGAGGTCGCGGGATCGATTCCCGACGGAGCCAACAACTTTTTAATTAATTTTCAACTGATTCGACATTTATCAAATCAGAAACGAAAAAAAGGAACCCACTAAATATAAAATTAATCAAACTTAGATTTTTAACACAAAAAAAACGTATTAAAATGAAATATATACATAATAGTACATCGATTATATAACTAAATAAAAATAAACAAATAATACCTTATTTCACCTGTCTACTGCGCGTATTTGATCTACTGACTTTTAGGTAGGTATTAAGCTAAATTTTATGTATATAGTAGAATATAAAATACGTGTAATAGATGGGTCAAATAAGGTTTTTTTTAAATGTTTGTTTATTTGTTACATCGACTATTATCTACATATTTTGTTTAGAACGTTTTTTTTTGTTAAAAATGAAAGTTTCATTATTTTTAATTTTTTTTACTTCTGTAATATTTATTTTAAAGTCTCCTTTTACCAACGATGGGTTTATCTGGACTGGACCTAAAGTTTAACGTGGGGTCTGAACCACAGCCCTCAGTCCTCCATTAACCTTACAGACTGGCGAGTGACCAATTTTAGAAATCATCCCGGAGGACATCCGGTCTTACTCAGCCTGGTTACTGGCGTGTTTGGGATCATTTTCCTTGTCGGATTTTGATACTCTTGCCTAGAACATTCACAAATTTTAAACAATCACAAACATAAATTTACGACCATGCCCCAGCAGGATTCGAACCAGCGGCTATTTTATTTTTTTGGTGTCGGTTCAATTTTTATTTTAATAGTTTATAAAACTTAAAATATATAACATAACGAGAATATATGCAATAAAAACTATATAAAACTGATTAATGAACCTTTTTAGAGGAGGTAGATGTCATGAGTTGATGATCAACGAATGCGCTGTAGGAAAGAATCAACACCGATGTTGACATTATAATTTTCCAGCAACTCTTAATGAAATAAAAAACAAAAATAAAGCAGGTATTTTCCCAATATTTGAAAAATAGAAGTTTGATGAATATATGTGGTGAAGACCAAATATTTAGAGGTTATCAGTTAATAAGTTTTAAAAATAGAAGTAAACTAAAATATTGATAACATAATTCTAAGCAAATACAGAGAATAATTTGTTTGTTATACAAATGCCGAATTAGTTTTTAAAAATGATGAATTGAGAATGATGAATGGGATTTTGTCGAAGCACATTCCACAGAACAGCAAGTCTTGGATAATACATTGGTACGAACCTAAAAGTTGATTGAGATTTGAATAAAACAGATCTAATAAAATGTAATAATCAATACTCAGTGCAAGAATAGATCTAATAGAGCAGGTTGTAGTAGTTTGGCCATATGGTTGGCAGAAAAAGTTCATCACAAACTTCAATGGCATTAACTAGTATCGTCTTCTAAGCTAACGTTGTGGAAGGATAGAGTTTATAATAATGTATTATATTCTAAATAGTTACAAAATAAGAGGAAAGGGAACCAGTAGGTCAAAGAGCAGCAAGAGTATCGTGGAATAATTTCTAGCGCTAGCTAAATTAAGTAAAATTGTTCAAAATACTACAATGACCTTGAGATATATATACTTGTTAAAAAGGATCAAAATAAAAGAGAAATTAATCATTTAATAACACACAAATAAAATCTAAGAGCCACAAAAACAACTTACCCATCAATCAATGCCACCGAACATCACTTTAAAATAAATATTATTACTATTTTTCCACATATCAAAAATTAAAGCATCAAAGGACTTTTTAATATACGTATGTCCCGTATAAAACATTTTCGCATATAAGAATTTATAAACATATTAGTATTCAAAAAATAATACATGTTTTCAACGATTAAATATTAAACATCCAATATTCAACAATGTAATATATAATAAAAAACTTTTTGCAAACATACAAAAATTAAACTCTCGATAATAGAAATGATGCTTCTTCAAGAAGGACCTAAAGAAAAAAACCGCTAATCTCAGTTTTGAGCTTTTGTTTAGAATAGAAATTTAAAATAAATATCATTGATTCAATATCCATTTTCTTTAAATTTATATAGAAAATTACTCAATAAGTCAAAACAACCATTTCTAGACAAAATTAAACTTGATTGATGGAGATAGGCCCCATTAAGAGTAACACTTTAAATCCAGCGTTCTTTCTGTTGTCTTGTATTAGTCTCTCCATTCAAAATAGGCTCTTCTTGGCGACAACAATTTCCTCATTTGAGCCAAATCTCTTTCACTGGAACTTTTTGGAACTGGAACTGGAATTTTTTGGGAATAGCCAGTAGTAACTAAGGGCCAGGTCAGCACTATATTTAATGTAACAAAGGAATTAATTGAACCATTAGTTATATGAAATCGTGTCCCGGTGCATTATCTTGGTGAAATACTATATTTTTCTGTTGCTTGGGGACAGTTTTTCCTATTTCTTCAGTCATTTGATGCAACAACTCCATGCGTTTTTACTTGTGCCATTTTAAAGTAGTCGTTGAACACAATTTTATATCCACTTCAAAATCAAAAGGACATAGCTTTGCCAGTTAAGGTTTGAGTTGATTTGGTCGCTTTGGACACCATTTATTCAGCTAATGCCTTTTTAATTCAGACGACTGGTAGTGGATTAATGTTTTTCATTCCATATCGATGCAAAAAGTGTATATTTGAATTAAATCATTCCGTATGTAACCAAAATTACTGTAACTTTTAAACCATCACCAAGTTGTCATGAAACATGTAATCTGGTTAAGTTGGAGGGAAGGTTGGAAGGTGGGGTCGTCTACATACCAGACTCAGGACATATTGAGTATGTGTTAGACTTTTTAATAAACATATGACGTTTGATCAACAACACCGTAGAAAAGTAGCTGGCGATGAAAAGCAGATACACTGCGAAAATTGCCAGCTCAAAAACTATTGTGTTCAAGAGATTCATCAAAATCGACACCGAAATTAAATATTTATGGCCATGAGCTTTGATGTGTATATGGAGATATCAGCAAGCAGTAGTTTATTATAAACTGCAAAAATCGAAAGCGTAGCGCTTTTTAACTACCACTTGTTCAGATCGATGCACTGTAGCTAGTCTGGTATACGGTTTCCAAATGATGAAGTGCGAATATAGATCCATGACTGATTCGCTGTTAAACCAACACGTTTCTTTCGACATAGTGTACCATGTTGACAAAAAAAAATTGAAAAAGATGTAGAAATATTGGGAAATATATTTATTAATTTATATTTTACCATTTTTTCAAAAAATTTTTTTAAAATTAAAAAACCAATACAAACAAATAATAAATAAAAAAATCGATGGGAATTAGATACTATAATACCATAAGTCATAGTTAAAATATTTATTATTTAATATAGATATGAACTTAGACCATAAACATTATGAAATATAATTTATAAACGATTGGATCAACATTGTTAACAAGTTTGTAATAAAAAAAAATATGAGAGCATTTTGTATTATGAAATTTTGAAAAATTGGTTGTTCTGCCTTGGATTTATTGCTGAAATATATCTTAAAGTTATCCCAGAAGATAACATCATATTTCTTCTATTTCCCTTCTGAGACGTTATTTCGTAAATAAAAATGAAAAAGGGTCGAAATAAAGAGATTTTTTTTTTATTTTTTAACCAGAAATGATCTGTAAAAGTTTTATTTCATATTTCTAATATATGTAATTTTATAAATATGTTTTTCTCTCCAAAGTAAAAACACGCACTTGTGATTTGATATTAATTACATTCCGTATATAGTAGCTACTGGAATAATTTAATTAGGATATAAATTTAGTACAGTTTGGAATGAAACAAATGACAACTTAATGAATTGTATTCGATTTCAGGCAACATGCAGGGTATTCATTCAAATAATCAAAAAGTACTTGTAAGCAGTTGATAGTGTAAATATTTGACGAAGACTGTACAACAGAGACAGTGTTTGAAAAGTACTGAACAGTTTAGTTTATTGGCAAAAATATCGAAAAATATAAATATTCCAATTAACAGTTTTTTAGTTCAATTTTGTGACGTCAAAAAGTCGCAATGTTGCCGCATCACTGTGAGTTTTGGTTCACTTTGACTTTAACATACAAAAACAATCTAATATAAATAAAATAATTGAACAAAAATGTTATCGAATATAATTTATTTTAACATTATAGTATATCTTAAAATAACAGTTAATTACCCAGCCAGAATAATTTATAGGTAAGAGTTAAAACCTCTTATCACTATTGCTTTCAAGAATTTTGCATACGTCTGACAGCCGGACGCCGTCCGGTTATCAGATGTACGCTAAATTATTCAAAATATTAGTTATAGTTACTACAGGTTATAAACCGGCAAACCTTATTTTAGCCCTTGCCGTTATTTTTTGATTATATTGATAAATTTTAAGAAGCTCAGTAATATATCATGTCACTTTGTTTGAAAAAGCCGAAAACAATGGATACTCAGGATCACAAATTGATTGCGGCTTTTATAGGTTATTTCTAAAAGGAACGTGATAATTAAGGCCCCCTTTCGCCCTTAAATTCCGTTAGAGAGGTAATTATTGATGCTATTAAATACTATAAGTTGCTGCAATTTTATTGAAAATATGTTTAACGTGTTGCTGCTACCCTGAATATTAGTGTAGATACCGTGAATAACATCACTTATAAAATGAAGAACAATACGTTAGATTTAAGTACGAAAACTTGAGCATCTTGATATTGACTCTGTTCGAGATTCATTATACGAAATGTATAAGAACAAGGAGTACACAAACGGAGTATATCAAAAGGAGTATATCATCGATATAAACATAATTTAATTTTTATTTTAGAGAAAATTGTCAGTTTGGAAAGTATACATAAAAGAGTTAGAAACATACAGCTTTTTGAGTGATATAAGACATCCTTTCATAGACTCTTACAGGGCATAGGATTTAAAAGGTGTAAAAATAACCGTCGAAGAGGTCTAATGGAACTTCCAGACATTGCCTTAAAAATAATTAAATTTTAAAAGACATACCAACAGTAACAAAATAATAATAATAATAATAATAAAGACAGTAATAAAAAAGTGTAAAGACCACAATGTTTGATGGAAAAAGGTAAAAGTTACAATAGCATTCGATTAGGTTTTGTTGATTATCATATTTATTAATAATTAATTGCAGATATTTTGTTCTTCATGTATGGAATAAGAATGATTTTATTCTTGGTACCGAATTAGTGTTTTCCTCCAAATCTAATGGCAACTACCATGGAGAAATGAACCATAACATATTTTTGTCATAGTTTGAAAATCAATTGTTAAAATACCTGGAGGAACCATCAGTTATTATTTTGAACTCCATAAGACATACAGAAGAAGTAATTGATAAATGGTGGATCGTTAAAATGTTTTAGATACATTATAAATTAACAGTTTAGTGATTGGCTTGGACAGTGACTCGGAAAGTGACTAGAGGAAACTTCAGGATATATGATATGCTGGAAATTCCTGAGACAGAGTGATGAGAGTAGAAACAACTAAAAGTATGCACATAATTAATAGAATATAACTGTAGAAAATGGAATTGTAGGGCGTGAAAGATTCATGGACACAGATATGATTCTAATTGCTTAGAATTAAACATGAGCATTAGGTTAGAATGTATGAGAAAAGAATTAATGCTAACTGTTTTGTTGATATAACAAATGCATTAGGCAGAATTTGACGATTAATTTTATCAAAAATGGTATACACAGGTAGTAGCATAAGAAATAAAAAATACAGTGATATCAAGATGACTTGACAAGTAAACAGACCATCGAAGGAAACACGAACTAAATGTAAAAAGGTAAATATGCTCTCGAATGAAAGCAAAATACATTACTTTGATATATAATTGTTGATTAGGTGGAGTAAGCCTCCACGGGGATACCAATACTTAAAAATATGTGCTTAGGACTCTACCTCATAGCTGGTGTGGAATAGAGTTCAATGTAAATATAATAAAACAACTCTAACCTACAAAATATTATACCTGTGTTTTTAATTGTAGTTTTAAGTCCTCCGATAATATATGCATTAGATGTACTCTAATGTTAAAATTAATAATATTTGAAAACAGTATTTTTGTTGAATTATTTTATTTAGATAAGAATTTTTTTGTATGTCAAAGCCAAACTGTACTAAAACTCAGAGTTGATGCGGCACCATTGCAAAGTTTTGACGTCACAAATTCCGATGACGCATATTGAAAAAAACTTTGAATAGACTATATATCTAAGTTCCTCATAACCAAGTTCAACCAATTTTTTAATTGTCGACTCGGTTGGACGAGTGGTAAAGGCGACAGGATGGCCCTCCTCTTGTTGCGATAGTCGCGGGTTCGAATACTGCTGGGTAAATTTATGTTCGTGTTTGTTTAACACTTGTGATTGTGTTTAGGCAAGAGTGTAAAATCCAGCAAGGAAAAAGATCCCAGTCGCGCCAGTCTAGATAAGAGCGGATGTCTTCTGGGATGATCTCCAAGTTGGTCACTGGCCAGTTGGTAGACTTAATGCCGAGGACAGTGGTTTGCAACCCACGTGAAATAGTAGGCGCAGTCAAGATAAATCCTAGTTAGTAAAAAAAATGAAATAGATATTTTAAAAAATCGTGTAATACTTTTGTCCAATTTATTATCTTACCAGAAACTCAATGAAAAGATAAAAAACAGAAAGTATATAATGATTAAAAAGATGTAAATCTAATAGTTACAACCATTTTAATAATGAAATATTTAAACCATTTTAAAAAGGCATAGGTAAGGAAATATAGTATTTCTTGGCCTTGCTGATCTACTTTTATTTTACCCATTCGATTTTCCATTTACATCCACCTTAGATACGTCATTTTAAGGAGCGCATATTCCTCCATTACATACTTACAAGTTATTTGATTTTCAGCAAATCTATTCCATCTCTTAGGTTGAAATAAATATTTTACAAAGTTAATATGGAAAATTCTCGGCCTGACAAGAGACTCTGATTTTCAGTTAAAATAGATTTAATTTTTATATATAGTCTCCATTGACTACATATTTGGTCCCAAAATTTCTCCAATATGTGTATTTGTTCCTGAAAGTGAAAGTCTGGAGGCTGCGGAAATATTCTATGCTCATTTTAACGTCTTCATGGAATCTCAGGACAAACGAAGGAGTTGCGGCAAGTATACAAACTAAAATGTTCTCGTTGTGAAACATAATTCGTCTCAGTATCAATATTAGTTCGACTTAGTAGCAAATCTCTGCACTAACTTAGGAGCTGTTGTTTTTTTGCGGTTTGGCTGATATAAAATATCCAGAAATATTTAACTGCCAACAGTGTTTCAAAAATGTTCTTTCAATATAACATATTTCTATATATAGCATATTCTTTTATTTATACAGACTACTGTTACTCTTTAGCATATCGTTGACTTAATACCTAAGTTATAACAAATAGCACAAAGAACAATAATATTTAATTATATCTATATATTGTAGCCCATGCTATATCACGAATCATAGTAGATACAAGAAAACCTGAGAAAACATTTCAATCAGGGAATAGTCTTTACTATGAAAAAATAGAGTTATTATCGTTCAGACCAACATTCGAGAAAACAGTTCAACTATTATCTAGAGAATAACGAATAAAGTAATTAGAGAATATAAATATTTGGCAAATTCCATATTTTTAACCATATATATATATATATATATATATATATATATATATATATATATATATATATATATATATATATATATATATATATACTATATATAGTGGTCCCATTGGAGCTAAGTAAAGTTTGGAGGGGAGAAGGGGGAAATCGAGGGAAATCCTCAAATTTCAAAGGTTCGTACAACATTTTCACATAATCAGATACTTGGGTATAATGTTATTGTTGAACTAATGTAATGGAAGACTGGAAGACGTTCAGTGCAAAAGCCGTTCAGTTTGCTTTTCAAACACTAACCATATCATATATAATAATCTTTATAATAACTAAATAAAAATAACCAAAAACTTTATTTAACCTATCTAGGACACGTATTTTATATTCTACTATATACACATAAGTTAGCTTAATACCTACCTAAACATATATGTCTATTTACAATATTACTACTACTAACTGATCACTTTCACGAGCCCCAATAATACAAAAATAATTTTATAAATTTGTATCACCTACACAAAATTAAATTGATAACAAACAAGTCTAAATTGTTGCTCATATCGACTTCGCAGTGCTCAGTTGGTAATAGTCAAAATAATATTGTAAATAGATAAATATTTTTAGGTAGGTATTAAGCTAAATTGTGCATATATAGTAAAATATAAAATACGTGTAGTAGATAGGTGAAATAAAGTTTTTGTTTATTTTTATTATAATGTACATATTTTTTTAAATATGTTTTATTGTCTTAAAAATCTATCGATTCTTCGATATCGATTATCGATCTATCGATGTTCGATTACTTTTTAATTTTTAGTGGGTTCTTTTTTTAATTTTTGAAGTCGGTTCAATTTTGTTGTTAAAAATATTTTATATATAACATTATCTAAAATAACATAGGACGGCACATTATCTAAATTTAAGTAAAATTCGATTGTTCCGCAACATATGCTGTACGAATTATTTTTCTGTAAAATTATTATTATCCAGATTAAATTTGGAAGATTTATCATCTGTCGGCATTAATAAAATTGCCTTCGAAGATCTAAAGCTCGCATTCAAGATACAAGCAATTTTGGCTCATTCCTCCGCAAAGCCATTAACTTCAGATCATAGACTCTTGACGTATGTAAACAATTTTGATATATTGCCTATTAATAATTTCGTTGGCAGAGTTTCAAATTAAATTTCATATACGTTTGAAATTAGATTTTTGTATACTATGTTAAAGTTATTTGAATAGGTTTATTAATATTTATGTTAGCAGGATCGAATTTTTATTTATTTCATTTTTGATGTAATTTCTTTTGAATATGCAATATTTCTGGATATTATATTTTTATCTCCAAGATTGTTCAACAAATTCACGCAAGCAATTATTAGTTAATATTGTACTAACAATTCGGTGCCATTTTAATAATCCATTTTTCATAAGTAAAATGTCCAATTGGTTTTAAGGAGGCTCGGTAATGTCAACCTCTTGGATTTTTCAATAACTGGGCCCAGTGCTGAACAAAGGTTTTGATAGACAACCTTAAGATAGGTAGCATATATACACACATGGACATTGAGCCTACCGACTGCCAATAGTTATGACTAGGATAATTTTACTTCTCGGATCTTGCCTGCCGACAATCAACATTATAAATAATCATACACATACATTTACAAACATGCCCCAGCGGGATTTGAATATGCCACTATCGCAGGTGTAGAAAGTCTCAAGTAGCCTAGTCGCTATTTTTTAAGTAACAATATAATCCTTGAAGATCGTTCCTAGGAGGATATCTAAAAACTGTTTCAGAACCAAAACTTGCTGTAAAAATATTATTTTGGAAGATAAATGAGCTTATCTAGAATTATCTAGCTAAGGTCTTGATAGATTTGGCGCTCTAGATTTGCTACTTATCATACTCGAAAATATTCTTTAATGTAAAATAATTTTCTGAAAATTGTAAAGGCCAATGAAGCGGTAAGGAAGTTGAGGAATATTACGCCACAAAATAAAAAACAAATTTAGAGCGATAAACCTATTCTTCATTTCTGTTTTTTACTAAGTGTTCAGGTTCATCTTCAGGTTTGCTTATATAGGCGTCTTATAATCTCTATAATAATATCTTCTGAAATTTAGGTCAGTTCTGTTGTAATAATGCCTTAATTATTAAATTATTAATTATGCCTTGTTTAATTGCACTTAAAATATAAAATGGGATATATAGTATTCAGTGGTAATAACTTCCATTAGACATCTTAATAATTAAGTGGTGAAAGTTTGGATGACTTTTGAGATATTTGGATATTCGCAGATTCTATAAATCAATCAAAAATAATATATTCCACTGTGGCAATTAATGGATGTCGGTGACCCTGGTTCAATTTCGCAAAGCTAAGTAATACGTGGGTAAAATCTCTAGCAGTAAATACTCTATTAAATATCAAAATTTTCCTGTCTATATCCAAAAATTGCTTATATTGACCTAGCTTGGTAGGTCAGTGTCAAACTGAGAGGAAGACCCTAATATGGTATACCTGAAGTTTTCACTCATCATTTTAAGTCATCTATAAACAAAAATATAAAATCTGAGGAAATGTCCTCACCATAATACCACTATATAAGACTGGATGTCTCTCGGGATGATCCTTGTACCGGTTACTTACCAGTGGGTAGGTTTAATGGTTCGTACATCAAGTTAAGTAGTAGCTTTACTCTAGATAAGTCTTATTTAGTAAAAACTAAAGAGTCGTATAACAGTATATTTAGATTCCAACAGAAATATTCAACTAAAACTCTACACGCAAGAAGACACTAGCTGATACAGTAACCCATAAGTTATTGTTGCGTATCGCATAATAGTACTTAAATACGAAAGTTTCCACTATATTTGAATCATAGAATAACAACCTGAAATTAAACCACTAATGGTACCTCAACATTGGACAGAGTAGTCATGACAACATTTTTAACTCCTCCACTATATAATCACAATTAAACCATTAAAAAAAAGAGGCATAGAATAGTATCGCCTCTAAAAAAACAACACGAACTCAACAGAATGGTATGTACTTATGCTTACATCTCACTCGTATAGATTCGCACAATCAAACGTTCTTCATAAATCATGTTACGCGTGTTATGGGTGATGTCGAATATCCATGCGTTAAAACATACTATGTTAAACAACTATGTTCTGTTAAAAATGTGATTTTTTTAAAAATTGTATCGCGACGAAAACAGCAGTCTTGTTTAACGTTACACGAGTGACAGTACACATGGTTTTTGACATAGATATAGTGAAAAATCATCGAAGAAGAATACGAAGTCAGCAAAATCTAAAGTTAGCTGACACAGACCGACGAACATTAAAAATAATTGCTGAGAGACAACATAAAACTACCTCGGCAAAAGTGACTGTAGAACTGTCACTTGAGTAAAACTATCCCTAGAAAAACAATAGGATGGGAACTTCACAAAGCTAACGTGATAACATGATGCAATGATCATAAAACCTGGACATTTGAGGATTGGAAGAATGTGGTATGGTCTGATCAATCATCGCCTATATTGCTTGTTATAAATCGCCTGGTTTATGTACGGAGAACCCCAAAAGAAACTTACGATCCGGACTGCCTGGTTTTTACAGTCAAGCATGGAGGAAGCATGATTCCGATATGTTTTGGACAGCAATATTTTGGTAATGACCAGGTTTTCTCGTTCACTTCTCTGGCTGAATTATTGCGAATTAATATATCGGCATCCTCAATGAAATTATTCACAGAATTTATTCCGCGAAATGAAATGGTGTCTGAAAACCTTGTTAATAAATAAATAAATAGTAAATAAAATTATAATATATTTTATGATTATTTTCTTCATCTCTTGACAAATAATCCATCTTTTGGACATCTCTTGTATATTGACCAATATAAATTGGAAGGTGAGATGTGTGATGAATACGGTGAAGTGCGAATAGACATCTCGGCGAAGCATGTCCAATATATCTTTAAAGGGCTTCACAACATGTGGCAAAACATCATTAGATAATAAAATGGAGCTGGAAGTAGAGTTACTAGAGAATAACGCTACTGTTATTCTAGGTATTTCTTTTTTAAATATCCCCGTATTCTATAGCATAAATTTTCAAATGCAATATTTTCAACTCACTTTTTATCAATTTCATTCCCTTGATGTAAAAATTGCTCCCAAGTTTATAAGGTCACTTAAATTACTATACTCTTTGTCACTTTATGCTTTATGCACTTTATCTCATTAATATTTAATGATCTTGCAAAATATTCTTGCATCCTCATCCAGTAATTTCCTCACTAATCCCTGAACTCTCCACGTTGCGGCATGCTTCTCGTATATATTGTTCTGTTAGAAAATAATACGATATTTAATCTCTTAAATGTTTAATCTATCATATGCATCATGAATGCGATTGTTACAAGAATAACTGGAATAAACTAGATTGGATTCTATTTGGAATTGCTTAAAAATATTTAGAATTATCGAGAATTTACAGGAGAACATTTTAGTAGTAGTTTATTTTTAATAGAACAATTATTATATAAAGCATATCATCAAATGGGTATTCCAATTACTTACTGTGTGACAATGTCCTATGTTATATTAAAAATATAATAATACCAATACAACTATATCAATATCAAATATATATTGGGTACCAATTGAGTTGTTCTTAAAGAAACTTATCAGTAATGTTTATAAATCAATTTAAATTATTAAAATGAAATAATTATTATATAGGTTATGTTACAATTCACTTATGATTTTTTAAATACAAATTGTGTTTTACAATATGTTTATGGAGTTGTCATATTGCACATATTCATTTGCAGCCATATTGTAACCAGACATGATATAGTTTCCAAGATGGAGTTAGAAGCAAGTGCACAGGACCGAACTCAGCAATTTTATCTACTTTTTAATCATTTTTAAATTTTATCTTCTTATTTTGAAATATTTGCAATAAATTAATTAAAAACATCATACAATTAAATAAGGTTAATCAATGAAGAGATTCAGAGTTAATGTTGTTGTTTATGCAAATTTTCTTGTTATGTTTTGAGCTGAATGTTTATACAATTTTATTTATATAACGTGGGAGCCTTTGTTTTCGTTTTATTTGATTATTTATGTATGTGTTTGAATAGTTTGTTGAATGGGATAGTTTTGAAGGATGTGTAGTGCGTGTTGTGGGGGTATATCGTTTCTACATTTAATGGCATTTTATTCATTTGGGAGGTTTATATTTGTCATTTTGTTGAGTGCACTAGATGCATGAACCAGTTTCGAATTGGATAGGGACTAGAGCGGAAAGCATCAAAGTCGTACCTTGTATAAGTACTGGTCAAACATCCGGCAAACATCAACATCACTCCCGACGCAGTAAGTGGCCTCCATACTATCACAGTTCCCGATGAGAGTCGTGATCGAAGCCACAACCGGCTTTAAATGTTCCAGCGTTGTGGGTGTGTGGCACGTCCTGGACTCCAAAATGATGGTTAATATAATAAATAATCCAGAGAGAGAGAGAGCGGCACAAGCAACGCACAACAGTCGCGTTCACCACTCGGGCGCAACGCGCGGCCGGTCACACACCGACAATTACGAGAACGGACGGCCTGTCGCGCACGTCGGTCCCACAGAGCTCTGCCAGTTTCCGCGACCAGAACACTCAGGAGGATCGGCGAGGAATACGGCGCGGGCCAACGCCGCGGCGACGGACGCGGACCCCTCCCCGGCGCGCCGGAGGAGAGCTGCGCCAAGGAGGCGCGAAGCGGCAGGGCCCGCGTCGGCCGTCGAGTCTCAAAAATCCATGAAAAAGGAATAAATAATATCGCGACGGGCCCCCGTAACAGGCCCCCGGCGGCCGACTTGCGTCGTGTGTCGTTCTCTTCCTGCCCCGGTTCCTGGTTTGCTGTCGGTCTCGGATTTATCTTGCCCGGACCCTTTTTTACTTTACACGTCGACGAAATTGATCTTTTAACCTTTATTTAACCCTTCCGAGCGGCACTTGTCAACCGTTTCGGATTTTCTGCACCATTGCTGCCGTTCTGCACGCAACTTTTTCTGCTTCTTAAACTATTTCTTACATGGACGAATCAGTTCCTTCTATAATATATAGTTTTTTTTTGTATGCACACAATATTACTTAATTTTTTAATCTTGTTTCTCTCACCTTTATATATGTTATTTAATTCTTCGGTCCGTGTGTATGTAATCGAGCAAATGGATCGATTTTGATGAAGTTGTTTTAGACTCAGTAGATGGATGAGGTTCCAAGATGTTTTTTAAAATGAATTTTTTTCAATTGGGGTATATCAGTCAGAGTGATATTTTCGCTGCAACTGCCGCAATAATTGCCGTTGCTATATGTAGAATGAATTAGTGAAATTTCGTCTACATTCGTGTTAATTTTAACTTAAGATGATAATAAATACCTACATTAATTTAAATAAAAGTAAGACATCCGGTTTTACTCAGCCTGGTTATTGACGTAAGTGGGATCATTTTCCTGTCGGATTTTATGCTCTTGCCTTGGATAATTATAAATATTAATCATTTACAAACATAAATTTACGACCCAGCAGGATTCGAATTCGTGACTATCGCAACACTATGAGGATCGTCCTGCTGCCTTTACCACTGCGCCACCAAGCCGACAATTTCTATTATTAAATATGCCTCCAGAGCCATTAAAACACTATAAGCTGGGTCAACATCGTAATTAAAATTGTTTTGGGTGAAATAGTAAATTCAGTTCTTGCTTCCAAATAACATCACTTGAAACAAAAAAAAACATCAAAAATAAGGATGATCGTAGTTCTGAATCAAGATCAAAATTCAGAGCCAAGTGTACCCTAAAATGAGTTCTATGTTTTCAGTGCCTGATGCTGGTCCAAAAGTTTTGCAAATATATTATGTGAGTGACAAAGAGCAACAAACACACGCAACTAAACAATAACATCGAGCAGATGGAGGGGTGGGAGATTTTTTTTTTTTTTTTTTTTTTTTATTTTTTTTTTATTTTTTTTTTTTTATAATTATATACATTGTTACTAGTCGTTGCCGACTAACCTACAATTTGTCCTTATAATAGCTTAAATCTAGGTATATATCTAATAGGACTCATCAGTCCTACATAGTCTCTAACATAATAATAATTGTTTTAACACTTTGAGTTTTTTCTAATGCACCTCACTGCACTACACTACAACACACTACACAAGTTCAAATGGTTTGGTCCTTTTGAGTCTGCGTCCGGTTTTGGTGTTGTCCAAGAGTTGTAATACTTCGAAATTAACATGAGAGTGAAGTCTCTCCTCATGTCTCTTTGCAATTCTTTTAATTTCTTGATTGACAGTCGGTATCTGAAGATCTCGATGTAAATAAATGGTCCGGTAATATCTGGGTGCACCTACGATGCTTCTTAGGACTTTGTTCTGGAAAACTTGTATTAGATTTATGTTGCTTTTTGCGGAACATCCCCATAATTGTATTCCGTATGTCCATATAGGTTTTAATATTTGTTTATATAGAAGTAATTTATTATGTATAGTTAATTGAGATTTTCTTCCAATTAGCCAATACATTTTTCTATATTTTAACTCAAGTTCTTTTCTTTTCTTTTTGACATGTTCCTTCCACCGTAGTTTTGCATCAAGTGTCATTCCGAGATACTTAGCATTATTGCTGTATGGTATGACAGTGTGGTTTATGGTCAATGGTGTAAGCGCGGCCTGTTTATAGGTGAATTGAACATGCACAGATTTGTTTTGGTTAATTTGTATTTTCCAGATTTGGGTCCATTTATTTATAGCGTCAGTAGCCTGTTGTAGTTTTCGGGTTGCTTCTTCGCTATTGTTTCCGACAGCAAGAATAGCAGTATCATCAGCAAATGTAGCCATTGTAATGTTTTCGATTTGTGGTATATCACATGTATAAAGTAGGTACAGAATTGGCCCCAGTACACTTCCTTGTGGTACACCTGCTTTAGCTTCTTTTATTGTAGAGTAAGCTTCCTCTTGTTTCACTCTAAACATTCTGGCTGTGATGTAAGATTTTAATAGTTCGGTGTGTTGCTTCGGTAATATTTTCTGTAGCTTATGGACGAGGCCTTTGTGCCATACCTTGTCTAAAGCTTGTGCTACATCTAAGAATACAGCTGAGCATACTTTATTATCTTCATAGGCTTTTTCAATAACATCTGTTATTCTATGCACTTGATCAATCGTTGAATGTTTGGTAATAAACCCAAACTGGTGTGTTGGTATTAGGTTTTTTCTCTCTATAATTGGTTTTAATCTTTTCAAGAGGAGCTTTTCAAATACCTTAGCTATCATCGGTAACAGTGAGATAGGTCGATAAGCTTTTATATCATTTGGTGATTTTCCAGGTTTTGGAACCATTATTATTTCAGCCATTTTCCAAACGTCTGGGATATATTTCAGTCGAAATGCTGCATTGATTAAGTTAGTGAGCTTTATAATACCCTTTCTTGGCAGATTGTGCAGCAATTGCCCTGTTATTAAATCATAGCCTGGTGATTTATTTGGCTTGATGTTAGTTTTAATAACGTTGGTGACTTCTTTCGGAGTTGTTAATTGAATTGTCGAATTTTCGCCGTCTATGTCCGGTAAAGTATGTTCAATTTCACTTTCGTTTGGTTTGAAAGTTTTCTCTAAATGGTCAGCGAATGCTTCTGCTTTCTCCAGGTTGCTGCGTGCCCAACTTCCATGCATGTTTCTTATCGGAGGACTATGTAGACAGGATCGTTTTAGGTATTTAGTGGCTTTCCAGAGCGAATAGTCTGTGTTCTTGTCATCTGTTAAATTTCGTAGATAGTTATTTATGGAATTGTTTTTAATTTCCAAAATTTCCCTCTTCAACCTTTGTGTTATGTTGTTTAAGATATTCTTATTTTCAGGTGTTCTATTTTGCTGCCATTTTTTCCGTAGTTTTCGTTTTTCAGCTACCATTTCCTTGATTTCTTTCGGGTAATTTATTCCTTTGGTTGAAGTTTTAATTTCTGGAGTGTTATTCCAAGCAGCCTGTTGGATGTCTGCAACGAATTTTTCGGTTTCATAATTTAATTGGTCTTCTGTCTTAAGGGGAACATTTAGTTGAATTCGATTGTTTATTTCTTCAACAAATCCTTCCCAGTCTGTCCTCTTGTTGGTTAATGTTGGATTTTGTTGTTTTCTTATAATGTTTTCACTCAGCGTCAAAATCACAGGTGTGTGATCTGAACTTAAGTCAAAATTTTCTTCAACTTCCATGTAGTTAGTGGTTATGTTTCTAGCTATAAAGAAGTCTAACAGGTCTGGAGTTTTCTCTGGATCGGTAGGCCAATAAGTTGGTTTTCCTGTCGACATGTAACTGCACCCTAGCTCAGCAGCTGCTTTATGTAATTCATTACCTTTAGTTGTCGTCATTCTAGATCCCCATCTTGTATTTTTAGCATTGAAATCACCACCGATTATAAATTTTTCTCCTAGGTTGTTTAGAACATTCAAGTAATTTTCTTTTTTTTGGTTGTATCTTGGAGGGCTATATATGGAAGCTAATGTAACCCTGTATTTGCTAGATATAACAGTTACTGCCGTTACCTGATTTTCTGCTAAACTGAGTCCGGGTTCTTGATGATGGCATATATTATTTTTTATTATTATTGCACTTCCTCCTCTTGCTGTGTTAGCTGGATGAATGGTGTGGTAAAAGTAATATCCTCTAAATTTAATAAAGGATTCCTTTGTCAAATGGGTTTCAGATATTAAGCAAATATCTATTTTTTGCAATTCTAGGAATACTTGTAGGTCAGCGTGATGTTTCTGAATCCCATTAGCATTCCAAATTGCGATGCGGATGTCTTTACTTGCCATTTTTAGTTCTTGAGGCCACCGCCCTATTGTTTTCGAGTTTAAGTAATCTTTCAGAAAACGATTCAATAATCTTTTCCTGGTTGTCCAGCTTTGCTATAAGTTTCAATAGCAGTTCGTTGGTTGTAACGTCTTCTTTTTTTGTTTCTTTTTGAGCGGTTTGGTTTATGCTTTGAGCATAGGTCATTTCATCGTTGATTTCGTTGTACATTTTTGGTTGTTTATTTTGAGTCACTGTTTTTTGCTCTTTAGCCTGACTGATTTTATTTCTTCTCTCTTGGAATGTTTTCGCAACTACGCATCCTCTGTAGCTTGCTGGATGCGCTTCATTGCAATTCGCACATTTCGCTTTTGTTCCTTTGGGTTTTTTGCATTCTCCCGTGATGTGTTTTCCTGAGCATTTTACACACCTTGGTTCCCTTTTACAGAATTTTTGTGTGTGTCCATGTAATTGGCATCTCTTGCACTGTGGCACAAGATTTGCCTTTCTAAGAGGTTCTATTTTTACTTCGACTCCTAGAATTTGTTTAATTTCATAAATTGCTTTTATGTCCGTGTTATGTTGGAATGATAACATAAACAGTGGTAAAGGCTTCTTCTGGACAACTATTTCTCCATTGTTATTTTTATTTCGTTCTTTTTTCAGGATATTTGTGACGTCAGTACATTTAAGTCCATTTTTTATTAACTCTTCCACTATTTTAGTAGTTTTAGCTGTCGGTGGAAGCCCTCTTGCCATTACTTTAATGTCTCTGGTTTGCTTATCTTCATACGAGTGCCATTGTAATTTTAGGAATTCCAAGCACTCAGCAATTTTCGTAAAAGTTTTACGACATTCGGCGTTTAATTTGATTTGTCCATTGTTTAATGTTGTTGCTCTAAATAGTATATTATTTGTTTTCATTGTTTCATATAGCAAGTCAAAGTCTGTGACATTACTTACTATAATTGGAGGTGGTCTCGGCACTTTTATTTCTTTATTCAATTCTTGTGCTTTAATGGTTTTTGGTTGTTGTGGTGAAGCTTCAGGTGTGTAGTTTGCTTTTCGTTTCTTATTTCTTTTAACTGTTATCCAGCCTACTTCTTTTTGCAATTCTTCCTCGTCTGTTTCATAGTTTACAGGCAATTTGTTTTCAGTGCACTGGTTCACTACGGGAATGCTAGTTGGATTGTATGTGTTTTGGTTTTTTATTAGGAGTTGTAGTGCATCTAATTGTTTTTGCATATTTGTTAGTGCAATTTCCAGATTCCGTCGGGCTGTTTTTTCGTTAATATACGCATTATAGAGAGCTTGCTCATTTTGCGTTCTCTTATGGTTTTCTTGACAAAAGATTTGATTCTGTTGTGCCAGATAAGCTTCACCTGACGTTGAGGATTGTGTTTCCATCTCATTTAGTCTCTGGTTCTCTCTATTAATCATTTTTATTTAATGAATAGTTTAATTCACGTTTTTACAAAAATTTCAGTACCGGTATTTGTTTCAGAACCGTTATAACGCCGCATTTGTGGTACAGATGATGCACCTCCGACCCTTAACAGCCCCCAAAATTTTACCTTTGTTACTTTATTGCAGTGACCATCGTTTTAAACACATTTTCACTAAACATTTAACGCGCAGTTTTAACACTGTTATTGTCGTCACGGTTTTTACTTATTTTTTAAAATCGCATTTGTGGCACAGGTAGTACACTTTCAAATTTATTACACTGACCGTCGCTCCAAACACGTCTTTACTCTACGAAGGTCGAACGACAACCGGGGTGGGAGATAATGTGGAAAATTTGTGGAAGTTTTTGCAAAATCATAACTAATTGTTTCAGTTGTTCAACACCGTTTCCAATAGATTATAAAACGACAACTGCGATATTATTATTAAATCAAATAAAGTATTAAATGGAAAGCTCGTAGGAAGATTACATTTACGTGGAATCCAACCTGGTCTGAAATAAATGTTTTATTGTTGACAAATCATACATTAATGAATCGGCTTGATATCACCATACATGCGTTGAAATAAAAATTACAACTTGGTCGATAAACTTGATTAGAAATCAGGCTTTATGAAAAATGACGTTTGAACAGGACAAAGCCTGTCGAGACTGGTAGTACATACATAAAAATTAATTGTTGTTCTTTACTGCCACTAAAACTAGAAAATGTCTGAATCTGTTTCGCTAATTTTGATTCGGAAATATTTGTTGAAGACTGGGGAAGGTTTATATATGTCTGGAATGTCTGTATTTTCTAAATGTACATACCCCGGCGGCCGACTTGCATCCTGTGTCGTTCTCTTCCGGCCCCGGTTCCTGGTTTGGTGTCGCTCACGGATTTGTCTTGCCCGGACCCTTTTTTACTTTAAACGTCGACGAAATTGATGTTTTAACCTGTATTTAACCCTTCCGAGCAGCACTTGTCAACCGCTTCGGATTTTCTGCACCATTGCTGCCGTTCTGCACGCAACTTTTTCTGCCTCTTAAAATCTTTCTTACTTGAATCAGTTCCTGCTATAATATATACATTTTTATTTGTATGCACACAATGTTACTTAATTTTTTAATTTTGTTTTTCTCACCTTTATCTTTAAATATTTAATTCTTCGGTCCGTATGAATGCAATAGAGCGGTTGGATCGATTTTGATGAAGTTGTTTTAAACTCATTAGATGGCTGCGATAAAGTTCCAAGATATTTTCTAAAATATTTATTTTAATTGGGGTATATCTGTCAGAGTGACTTTTTCACGGCAACTGCTATATGCTATATGTAGAATTATTTAGTGAAGTTTCGTCTACATTCGTGTTAATTTTAATTGAAAAACATAATTACCTATATTTAGTTTAAAAAAATTAAGTAAAAAAGAGCAACACAATCAACGTCTTCGAGCTAATAGATGGAGATAACATTATCATGAATTTAAGTACAAATGTGAATCGGCCAGTCTTTGCGGTGTATCCGGATATGTTTCATTTCTATTATTAAAATGTTAAATGTTATATTGTTTTTAGTCACGTTAACCTCTTAGATTTTTTAGTGGCTGGACCTACACCTTAACCTGGCCAGAGGCCTAGTTCAGAAAACGTCCCAGAAGACACCCTGGGCTACTGGCCTGAATGGGATCATTTTTCTTGTTGGATTTTATATTCTTGTTTATGACAATCAATTTGAACAATTACAAACATAAATTTACGACCACGCTACAGCAGGATTCGAACCCGTGACTATGGCAACAGTAGGAGAACCGTTCTCTCGTCTTCAACAGAGCGCAACCAAGCCGGCCATTTCTATTATTAAATATGCCAACCATTAAAACACTATAAGATGGGACCACATCGTACTTGAAGTTGTTTTTGCGTGAAATTAGTAAATAGGATAATTGCTTCCAAATAACATCACTTAAAAAAAAAAAAACATTAAAGATAATAAAATAATGACATAATAAAAAGAATAATAATTAAATTAATTAAAAATAATTTATTATTATACAGTAATACTAAAATGCATTTTAGTGGTTGTACATTATGTAACATACGCCACTGGCAGAAAATCGTTCTGATATCTAAGTATACATTGACGCAAGCTGAATGTAGAAACACTGACTAGTCAAAAAATGCTTTTTGTTTGTTTTGTTTATTAAAAGCCTGATGAACATACGGGTCGGAAAATACGAGAAATTATTAGAGGATGTAATACAACAATGAATCGTTTTACATGATAGGGAATAAGTGACTTGCATGAATAATTCCCCATTTAAAACAACAGGAAAAATTATGCTTAGTCGCTCGTTTCATGTAAAAATTCGCTTGAAAACTGTGTGTTCCATAAAACAAGAGAAAAATCATCATATACCTCATATTTCGTTCATTATTTTAGTTTGGGAATGGAGGTAAATTGAAAACGGCTCGTTAACAATAGATAGTCGGTTTTAATTAATCATGAATTAAAATCTTGGTACACCATTTATTATATGACAAAAATAGTAAATGTTTAATATTGTGATTATTTTTTTACAATAAGTTATAGTGGTAACACGTGGGCAAAATATATATTGATTTGGAATATATATGCTACTATTAATTTGATCGTATGTATGTTGGGAACCATGTGTTTGAAGACTGACGGGTGAAACGACTCAACATCTCGAAAGAAGGGTTGGGTTTCCTGCACTATGACAATATGTTTCAAAACAATAAGCCACTGTGTTGTTCATCTACTAGACTGTTATTGTATTATTATTGAGAGAGCTTCAAGCTATGGGCACAGCTCTCACCATTCTACATGAATCTGTTGGTGAAACTGGAGATCTCTTAAGCTTTGGGTGCTGTTATACAATTATTCCACTCACCTGCACTGCCAGCTCGTCTATTTGTTGCGCAAGTCTTCTCTTATACGCTTTGCTATAATTTATTACTTCTTGTTTTACTCATGTTTTTAAGAATATTGTTCCTCAACGCTTTGCTCCGAAACCTTTCCAATATTTATATATTGCTATTTTTTGCTGTGCCTCATTATTAAATGCTGTAAATGCAGAATGGTTTGATGATAGAATTGTGTACCACCATTTTATTCTCAATACTTAAATAGAAGTGTCGATTCGTTAACTAATACAGAGTACGGAGGCCGCTGTCAATTTGTTTTACGGATAGGTTTTTCCTCTCAGAGTGTAATAGACAAGAGTGGACTTGGCTTGGTTCACCTAGATTCTCCATTGGTAAAATGAGATTTCGATGTCGTTCAGATAGCATTGGAATCGGAACGAAGCAGTTTTTGGGTCAGAATATACCGAAAGGACGACAGTGTCATTGGCGTAGGTCACAGTCATTGTGTACTTTTTAGTTGGGAGATCTGCAGTATGCTGCTCTGTGGGACACCCACGCTTATGTTATGCAAATCAGAAAGTTTGTTATTATACTCGATCATGAAGCCTCTTGATTGAGGTAGAATCATACTATATGATAATGTGAATGCGGAAGCATCTTTTATAATTTGTATGCCAGCCCATCATGCCAGACTATGTCAAATGCTTGATTTATGTCAAAAAGGGTAGCAGAGCAGTATAGTCTATTTTACAGGCATCTACTGGTAACCTATATCATTGCCGTGTATTGGTACGACCGTTCCTTAATCCCTAAGTAGTCCAAACTTGTGACCGGGGATTATGTTCTTTAGGTGCTCTTTCATTCTGCTTGAATATGTTTTTCCATTATTTTACCAATTATTGGAAGGCGGCTTGTAGGTCTGTACGAGGTTTTATCCAGTGGTGCTTTACTTGGTTTGGGCACCAATACGACTTGGGCATTTTTTATTGTCCAGGAAATATTCGAGATTAAAGTAGGAATTAAATATTTTGACGAGGCACATCATTCCATCGTGTAATTGATTTTTAAGAAAAGCTGCTTTAATAAGATCGTAGCCGGGTGAGTTTCCTTCCTTAGTAGTTCCTATTTCTTTCATAACCTCTTTAGGAGGCACGCTCTTCAACTACCGCTACATTTATAGAAGTTATTTAATTCATTCTTCGGCTTCGGCTGTGTGCCCCTCATCAAGAATGACAGAAATACGGTAGTCAGATAACCAGAAAAGGCCTTCTCCCTATATGACCATATTTATTTCCTCTCTATTTGAAAGTAAATTAATAGTTTTTTTGTTTCAACTCCCTTCACATCTCATAAATTATGGGTATTTTTTCATAGAAAATTCGGTGATTCCCTACTGATATGTATGCGGTCACTTCACCGCCACTTATTAACTATATTTCAACAAGATTGAGGTAGGTAGAGTGAGGATGGTAGTATTTATTATACCATCACATTAAACAAATCATTTCTATCTGTTTATTTCAGCGATTAGAATATATTTAAACTCTATATTCATTTACACAGCATATTGATAAAATAATTTTACTGTCAAAGCTATTTTTAATGGTAAATGACCTTGTTTTCAAACATATTTTCTTAAATTTTCATAGTCTTAATTGTTTCAAACACCTTCAACTTTTCTATCTTTATGCCAAAATAAGTAGGTGAAATATTGTATCTACTGCTAATTAGCATCTTTTTATACGTCGAATGAGTGTGTTTTTAAAGGTAAAGGTCTGAATCAATACTTGATCACCAAGATAACGTACAGATTGGCTTACATTTAATATCATTATTATTATTATTTTTGATTTCGTTTAATGAGTTTTGTTTTACTAATTTATATATATTTCATATAATATAATTAGAATAATTGCTCTTTGGTACCAATTTCAAATATTATGGAACATATGGAATGGTAAATCTAAAGTAGATGTAAAATAAGGTTTTTCTCGATATGGTTAATCCAAATCTGGAGGTACTTGCATTATATTAACTCACTTTAAGATAGGACAAAATAACGTATGTTTTAACTACTAAAACCTATTTATTACGAATAAACTCTATTTGATATAGAAAAACATTATAAAAGTATGTATAATGTAAATAATTAATATGCAGTACTAATATATATATCGTACGCGTTTGGTTCATAATCCTAAGTATTTCATAATTGACAATTTAGAGTAGATTATATTTGCCGTTATGTTTAGAAAGAAGAGGCTCGGATGGGGTTATAACCGAGTAGAGCAGAGGAGATCAAAGGAATTGGAAGAAATACATCAAAAGAAGTATGAGTATTTCAGTAGTTACTCACTTATCCAATTGACTAACGTCAAGTAGTTTTTGGCGAACCGTGAGTCACTGAGATGGTTACGATTTACACAATATTAAATGCTGGAACTACTTTAATATTACTGGAATTAATTTTCTATAATTTACATACATCCAACAAAAACATACCTAAACACTTTTACTTCTCAAAAATTCTCCTTCCATAGCATGAACGGACATAATTTATAAATTATATATTAATTTCAAAAATCAGTCTCTCTCAAAACCTTTGAATCGGGATTATTATTTACATGCCAAAAAAATGGATTTAGAGATTAAGAAGGAAAACATAAGACAATAAACAGTATTCTATGACGCCTTTAAATGTTAAACTATATGCAACGATATTCATCCCAACATTTAAAAGATCATTCCAATTTTTTCATGAGAGGTCAAGATAATATAACAATGAAACATTTTTTCTCGGTATTAATAATTTTGAATATACTCGAACACATCAGAGAGAGTTTTAATTTATCTTGCATTGTTTGAGACCGTTGTAGACCTTGTACCGATCGAAGGTTGACGCAGCAACTTCTCGACCTATAGACTTTAAAGGTCTTTCTTGTCGAATATGACAAAGATAATTTATAAAGGTTAAACACAGTTGACTAAATCCAATAAAGTTAATAAAACCTGACAGGTGTACGTTCCAAAGGAAGGAAGGTATGCAGTAAAATATTATTGGTACATTAATTTTAAAAATAATTGATTGTATGTCTATATTAAATAAACAAATAATAATAAACATGTGTTTTATACTTTGTATATATTGTATATATATATATATATATATATATATATATATATATATATATATATATATAGCTTCCTGTAGCTGTAGCTTCCCTCAAGAGATTTATATATATATATATATATATATATATATATATATATATATATATATATATTTATATATATAGATAATTTGTATTGATAATTTGATTTGATTGATTACCAATAGCTATTTAGAAAACTAGTATAATTTAAATACATTAGGTAGCATGGTTAAGTTTATGGTTAAGTATGTGGATTGGAAAGATGTGATATAAAGGTCCCAATTCTACTGTAGTGTATTTATAGTTTTTGTTTCCTTAAAAATATTTTAAAATCTTTTTTTTTGAACTTGTACTCATAAACTATCATGTAAACATCATATTCGGACTTATGCTGTGCAATATGAGATTCCCCAAAGTCATGTTTTATTTTGGCCGAATGATGTATTTTTATTGTTACGTATCAACAAAGAACTTCATGATGACTTAGAAATCAAGTGGATTTACAAAGTTATCCAAGATTTTGTGTTAAAACATGAAGTAAGGTTCTAAATCACAGCAACGTGGTAGCAACACAGCTACTGAATAATGCACAGGAAATCAGAGTTTGAAGTAAACCAAAACACATGAACTTGAATGGTGTATACCATCAGTAATGTAACAAATTGATTTATATCAATTGATATGAACAATAGTAATAAATTAATTAGTAAATTAAAATTGTACTAAACGAATTTAGTAAAATATATTGTATTAAAAAAAGAATAATATTGAGTAATGTTTTTCATTTGATATTACCAAACATAATATAAATAGATGTATATATTACCGTTTTATCTCAGATATATATGCTTTGTATGTTCCACTTCTGCGTTATAATCTGTTCAAATAATGTAACATATTCAATTTCATGTCTCTTGTAGAATGTTGCTTGTCAGGCTACTTTAATGTAATATTCAATCAACAATGATGGTAAATGCAGTCTTGGTTAATACCGTTTTGTGCCAATATTGATTTGCAGCTTCAGTGCCTAAATTGAATAAAATAATGATATCGGTTAATTGACTGCCTACATTTTCTCCGTCAAATTATTACTCTAATTAATTTATTTCTAAATGCATTTACAAAATAGTGAGTTTGGATACACAAATTATTGTTTCAGATTATTATTTTAGATTATTTATTAAAGGATTACCTAACTCAATTCACAAGTATTTGTGTGTTTTTCTCATACTAAAGCGGGCACTAAGCCGGGAATATTTGTGTTTTATTTATGTTTGTAGTTCCCTATTAAATGTGTTTTAAACTATATTTTAGTGTCTCATTTTTACCTACATTCAGTTCCTTGTCGAATTATATACTCATGTTTCAGGCTTTAAAACATGTAAATGTAAATTAAAAAATCCAAATATCGAATGGGATTTGAATCGGCGATCGCAGCCTACTACATCACCTAGTGGACCCAACCGAATTAAATTTTAATATAATTATATTGATTTTGATGTAGCATATTTGTACAACTGTGCGTCAATATATCATAGAAAAGTTATTCTAGGTAAATTTTGTTTATTACATTGTTACTAGTTCTTGCAAACTAACCTATAATTTGTCTTTATAGTAGCGTAAATCTAGATATATATCTAAGAGGACCCATCGATCATAATTTCTACTTCAAGTCTCTATGTCTATGGTCTAATAATATGTATGTGTTGTACTGTTTTTCTCTTAAATGTACCTCAATACACTACACTATACAAGATCAAATGATTTGATTTATTTGAGTTTCTGCTCTATTATGATTTCATCCAAGAGTAAAGTAAGTATGGTGGTGTTAGTAAAGCATCTGGGTGCAATTAGTTGCTTCTTAGGACTTTGTTCTAGAAAACTTGTATTATATGTACAGTAGGAATGTTCGTCTGGTTGGTCGGTCGGAATGTTTCGCCGTCGATGCGATTGTTTGTCCGAACACTCACTACTATTTTGTGGAAGGAATTCACAGGAGAATTTGAAAACACTAGTTGAATAAAAACTTGTTTATTGCGATTTAAATTGATACATGTGATCGACGGGAGAATTGACAGGATATTAGGTAAGGTAAAGGAAGTACGGTAGCGCTGTGGAAGTGGTACTATTACAAAGGGGCAGAGAAAAGAAAAGGGAGGGGCCGTTTTTGTGTCTGATTTGCCAGCTGAAAAGGTTTCCTCGCTGATATTAACTCAATTTATAAGAGAGGATTGCCCGTGAAGGCGCTTTATTTGGGATATGGTAATGCCATCTTTGGCGGCTTGAAGAACGGTTTTTTGGAGGGATAGTCTTCGGAGATACCTGATTGGGAACGCTTCTGACAGGGATCTGATGTGGGAATTGTTGGAGAGAGCTGAGGTTGCATGGAATTTCTTGAATAATTAGAAAATGGACCGTTTTATTTCTGGTGTTAGTTTCCCGATGAATTTGGGTATTTCTGAAAAACCATGGCGCGGTCAGAGTTTGCCTGAGAACTTTATTTTACATTACCTAAAGCTTTTTCACTAGTTCCGGCCTGATAAACCAATACCAAGGTGGAGATATAACATAACGGGTCTGATAAGCAGCTTGTAAAGCAAAACTTTAATCATCGGAGACAATTTACTTTTTCTGCAGATGAGAGGGTTAAGCACTCTGGCGACACCGTAGCCTTTGGAGATTGCTTTCTTTATTTGTGATAACGGTCACAAGTCTACGATCAAAGATGAGGCCGAGATATGTGGCCTTTTGTCGCCACGGGATTGAGACTTTTTACACTCTCAGCTGATGGACCCGGATGTCTCTCTGATTGTAAAAGATTATGGCGTGGGTTGTTTTGGGGGTTGATTTGCAATCTCTAGAAATTTAACTATTGGACTGTGGCATTTAATTGAATTTGAAGTTTTATCTGAACGGCATCTACAGAACGAGAACTGGTGAAGAAAGCTGTGTCATCCGCGTATTGGGCGGTTTCAACATATTTCTTTATTGGGATGTCTAACATGAAGAGATTGAATAATTCTGGGGCTGATGGGGAGCCTTGGGGGTTCCTGCTTTGACTGATTTAGGACTGGAGAGTGTATTACCGATCTGTACTTGAAAGGATCCATACGACAAAAAGGAACGCAGTAAAATTATCAGCTTTTCGGGTAAACCTGCTTCGATGGCTTTGTATATTAGGCCGTCGTGCCAAACGTTGTCAAAAACTTTTGTTAGGTCTAAAAAGACCGCGCAGAACTTGTGCTTTTTCTTCATGGCGAAGTGAATTTCTGCGGCCAATCTAGTGGTCTGATGTGCACATGAATGTTTGGCTCTGAACCCGTGTTGTTCGTCTGGTATGATATAGTTCTGCTCAGTGAACCGGTTGAGTGCAAACAGTATCGCTCTTTCAGCAATCTTGGACATTGAACTAAGCAGGCTGATGGGCCTGTAGTCTGAAGACGATGAATCTGCTCCTTTTTTTCGGAATCACGACTATGTGTGCATGTTTCCTAATTTTTTGGGAAGTGTTGCAGCTGCATTATGGAATTTATGATATTGGTTAATTTCCAGAACTGCTTGTCTGGTAGCCTTTTGAGTTGGAAATTTCATCGTATCCAGTTAACTTTTTGGGTTTAAGATTGCTGATGATTTTTTATAACTTTGGTGAAACTAGATGGTTTTGAAGATAGTTTGGAGGCGCTAGTTTCCCCAGATTGTTGGCCTCTCTGCTGACATTTTTATTTCGAGTGTCACCACTTCCCTTTTCAAAAGGTAGGCATTCCAATTGTTTTTCGAACGATTCGGCCAGGAGCTTGGCTTCTTCGCTGTCTAAGACTGCGAAATTTCCTGACCCTTCAGATTTCAGGGGGGGGGGAGATATATTTTTTGACTTTCCCCGCTAGACTTTTCGAGATTCTCCAGATATCTGCGGGCGCGTCAAATCTTTGATTGAAGAGAAATGAATCCCACTTCTCTCTCCAGACTTTGACTGTCTCACGGACTTGACTGGATGCCTTGTTGCCCTACATATTATCGTCGGGGTCTAGGGTTGCACGAGCTCTTCTGTGGAGTCTGTTCTTGTGGCGAATTAATTACCTGATATTTGGCGGCAATGCTGTGTTGTAATTTTCTTGCGGAGGTGGGATTGTGACCGTTGCCCGAAGTGATGGATTCAATTTTTAATTAACATTGCGTTTCCCCCACCATTGCCAGTAGATCTATCATTTCTGTAGATTTTATAATTCTGTATCAAAAACGGATGGATGGTTTGAGGAATATTTCCTGGAGTAGAAGTATGTCGATGTTGTGTCTGGTCATTACGTGAGCAAGTTTCTCCTTCTTTTTGCCTACTGATTGTGCATTCCAGGACATGATGTTTAGGGATCCGAGGGGCCTATTGTCCATTCACGGGCATGAACATTGCTGTAATTTGCGCGGAAGTCGCTTGAAAGACGAATTGTTTTAGTTCTTCAAGCTGCGATTTTTACGAAATTTTTGAATGTTGGCCAGGTTTTTAAGGAGTTGCATACCTCCCCCGTTTTCCCAGGCTGACGTCTGGGGTGGATCGGGGTCGGTAGCTGATGCTGGGGTTTTGACGACCTTGTTTTTGGTATTTTGTTTGCCGGTCTGCAGCTACAGCCAGAAAAGTTGGCTGTATGTGGTTCACCGCAATTGCTGCATTTGAGTGGAGATGTGTTTTCTTTTTCACAGACCCTCGTCTAGTGTTCCCCTGCGTACTTCAGGCATCTGGGCTTTGCTTGACAGTGGTTTGCGGAGTTTGCCAGTTAAAACATTGAGTAGGTTTTCCTGAGCTACGTTGGGCCTGGACTTTGATTGATTGGTCCATGAAGTATTTTAAGTTGAAAATATGGCGTTCCTCTCTCGGAACCACCACATTTACGATAGAAATAGTGTTACCTTTGCCAGACCCCTGAAGATTGTCCGGGGGTATCTTTCGTCCGGAGGGCAAAACGAATGATAATGATATTTCCGCTCGTCTAAAATTTTAGTCAAATCACGGAAATCCTTTTCTGTTGGGGGTAAAAGAAGACACCCTCCTTTTTTGTCTGAGTAATGTCTATTTGAATGTGGCTTGTTATTCGTCTTAACTCGGAGAAATATCGCTGGTCGCGTAATACTACCGGCGGTATTTTTGATTTTGATGGCAACGGCGAAGGCGGTTGCGTGGAGATAGAACCACTTCGCCGGTCGTGTTTGAACAGGAGATAAGTGTTCATACGGTACTCTCCGTCGTGCATACGGTACTCTCCGTCGTTTCAGCTGATGTTTTGTGGAACTGGCTGCTTTGGTGTCTTGAAGTTGGCCGGTTTAGCTGCTTCGCTGGTGCTTGGTGAGGTAGTTAGCCATGGCCTTGACAGGGGTTGGCTTTTTCTTGGTGCACTGCTGGTGTGATTATCTGTCACAGTCGGCCCGGTTAACTTTGGTTTCTTCTCTTGGTGCCTCATTAATGTAAGCTTCTTTTTCTTTCGGCTATTGGCTATTTGGAACTCGTCTTCGGATCTGGTTTCGTCATCTGTTGTTTCATTTCTCGCTGTGTATTCTTGATCGCTCATTCTTTTCAAGTTGATATTAGATGTTCCGGTTTTCTGTGCTGGTTTTTGTTGGTTCCTGTTTGTTGGGTTGTTATTGCTCATGGCCAGGCCATTGTTTTTGTCAGTACTTCTATTTGTGTGGAGAGATGGGCTACTTATTCCTGGAGCCGTGCACTTTCCTTGTGCGACTCCTCGTACATTTGTTTCCAAGTGACTTGATTATGATTATGATTATCGCCGGCTACTTTCGGCAAACCTATCTGGCTTGCGATCATTCACCGGTGTTTTCACTGGGTTTTTGGTTCTTTTGCTTCGATTTTTTTTTCCACTCGGAGAACTGAACCGTTCTCGACGCGGATAGGGTAAGTAGGTATCGCGAAGGTCTGAACGTGTTAACGCACCCACGGTTGCTCCAGACTGTTTTTAGAGCGAGGCGTCGTCATGGTGCTGTATTATAGCTGGAAACTGCATGGTACCAATACACCAGCCTTGCCAACCTTTGACTTTGATGTAGTTGACTTTGATTTTGACTTAGTTGTATATATATATAAATATATATATATATATATATATATACATATATATATATATATACATACATATATATATATATATATATATATATATATATATATATATATACTCCAGTTCTTTCCTTTTCCTTTTAACATATTCCTTCTAGAAAAGCTTTGAATCAAGTGTCATTCCGAGACCCTTGGCGTTGCTACTATATGGAATGGTAGTGGTATTTGTTGCTATTGTTGCTTAAGCTGTTTGATTTGAGGTGAATTGCATATGCACAGATTTACTTTCGTTTTTTTATATTTCAAGTTTGGGTCCAATTATTTATATTGTCGTTAGCCTGCGGTAGTTTTCGTGTTACTTCTTCGCAATCGTCTACAACTAGGTATTCAGACAAAATATTATAATAATAACTTTAGTGAGTTAATTGTTATTTTTCAGATAATACTTAACACATTTTCATTGGCTAAATATATTTTGGTGGAGCCATTTTTTGCTTTATGTTGCATTTTAATGAGATAGTAAGAAGGCTAATAATGTTGTAGTTGTCCTAAATGAATATTGAAGTTTAAATTTGGAATAATTATTGAATATTGAAAGGCACAAAAATTACTAGAAAATAATGTTGTATATCTACTACGCAGTATTTTGAAATGGACCTCAGCATTACAGCGTAAAGAATCAAAGGAGAGTTGCGTAACATACAAAAGATCGGTATACAATCGATCGGAAGCATTGGCGCTGAATGGAATAAGAGGGCAACAGCACGAGAGGCTCATCCTCCTGTGACATAACAAGTCTTAGCAACAGATTATTCTAGAGTGATGGGAGATGCGCCCACAAGTCGAAGCCCTTTCATTAAAAAAAAACAGTTTAGAAGATCACTGCAATATTCCTGGATGTCCCACAAGCTTTTGATCGGGTTTGGCAATTGGGATTAATCTGTAAGATGAGCAAATTGTTACCGCGTAACTATTATCAATTGCTGGAGTCATATTTATTCGGAAGAAAATTTAGATTATCGCACGAAATGGCGTTCTCGACATTTAAAAATATTTCGGCTGGAGTTCCACAAGGTAGCGTCTTAGGACCTCTCCTGTATCTGCTCTACACTGCTGATATTCCAACAACAAAAGAAACACTTCTTGGAACCTTTGCTGACGACACAGTTATTTAGGCAAAAGATATATCTCTGCCTAGGGCAATAGAAAAAGTGCAAGTGGTAGTCAACAAAATCTACAAATGGACAAAAGATTGGAAAATTCAACATGATAGCTCCAAATCTGTCCACGTTAATTTTGCATTAAGGCGAAATAATAAAAACTTAATTATATCACTCAATGTATGCCCGATTCTTCAAGCAGAATCAGCAAAATACCTTGGAATCCATCTTGACGGTAGATTAAATTGGAAGCATCACGTTAGACAAAAAGCAAAACACATTAGAACCAAAATAAAACAACTATACTGGTTAGTCGGAAGATACTCTCAACTTGATCTAAAATCAAAGAGATTGATCTATAATACAATTATAAAGCCAATTTGGACCTATGGGGTGTAAATATGGGGATGTACTAAAAATTCAAATCAGTTAGCCATACAGCGCTGTCAAAACAAGGTTCTTCGATTGTTTATCGCTATGTAACCAATGAAGAACTGCACGATGACCTGGAAATCAAATGGATTTGCGAAGTTGTGCAGGATTACGCCTTGAAACACGAAAGAAGATTACTAAATCATGCTAACGTGGAAGCAATACAACTGCTGGACAGCGCGCAGGATGTCAGGAGATTGAAACGAACAAAACCATACGAACTTGTGTGAACATTTAGTGTGTATTATTAGCGTAAACTATAGCTATAAATTAATAAATAATAAATAATTATAATTTTATAATTGAGGAATACATACTGATGTATTTTCTCGCACTTGTCTTGCTTGTTAATTAATCCAAGTACATAGGAAAAGTAGTAAGAAATTAATTGTAAATTAAGATTGTACTAAGCGTATCTAATAAAGATGTTATAAAAAAAAGTCTGGAAGATGGACAACGAAGTTTTTTATTGTTCCGAAACATGATTATCATGACGCAGAACAGAGAAGGAAAGAATTTTTGCCTATGTCACATATAGAAAACTTAAACACTTTTTTTAAATCTGAATGTATAAAAAATCTTTGTAAACAATTTAAAATGCGTATGAGCACATAAAATCATATTGCGGACTGACAAACCTTTTAGTTAACTGCAATACTGTGCTGGTGATTCACATCCATTTAATAATGGCAAGAATGTGGGCAGTACCGTGTTGGTCGCGCGTCCGCTGTCAAGTTCAAAGGCGCTGGCGGCCGAAATAACGCCACTACCGTCGTCTCGAGTGCAACGAACGACCTTGGCGTGGGCCACGAGCCACAAAACCACCAAGTGGCCACGTCGTAGTACGCGATGCGGATATTTTGACACTTTGCGAAATGGTAACGGCGACAATCTGCTTTTGATCTTCGAAGCGACGGCGGCGGCAATAAAGCGGCGGCGAGCGAGGCGTGCCACGCTTCCTGCTGTTCCTGCTCCCGATCGGGCTTGCCGCCGCCGCCGACGCCGCCGGCCGCTCCGGGGATTTTCATTCATAACGACTTGACTCGGCTCGCAACACCTCTTGGTTATCGCGATTTCGGGCTACAACCGCTTTTTTTGTTTGGTCGTCGTCGTCTTCGTCGTTTTATTTTGCAATCGGTTTCACGTGCGAAATTTCGCTTTCTTTCGACGTCGTCGAGCGTTTCCGTTTGATTTGCTCGTTTATTATTTTCAAAATATTTCGATTTTACGTTTCTTCAGCTGTGTTTTGATTATGAATACACTTTTTTATAACAACATATGAACACGACATCTAACTTTATGACGTCAAAACGTCGCGATGTTGTCGCATCAACTTTGACTTTGTAAAATTCATTCAAGGAAATCATCAACCGTTCGGAATAGCTACGGTACTTAGAATTCCATCTCGTAGTTCGATAATTTGGACCTTTTAATTTTGGGTTGTTTACGTTTATTTTTAAAATTTTGAACGATAATGTAAAGAAGCTAGGCAGGGTTGCCACTTCTTTTAATTGTAGAATTTGTCGCCTTAGTGGCAGGATTTCACGCGTTGCTTCCCTTGATCTTATTGCAGGTTAATTATTACTGGTGTTAGGACATGAGCTGGCATGTCCTGTGTTACCTTCCCTTCGTACCGTGTGCGCATGTCATAATTCATCCAAGCATAGTTTATTATTGTTCTCGATTTTCGCTATTATCGATATTATTCCTAGTATCGATTATATGTTGTTTGTTGGCTATATTTTATAGTTAGGGTTTATTGACAGTTGAGGCATACATACATGCAACCAAATGTAGTTCCTGTCGTAGCACCGTATCTAGCGTGTTTGCCTCTGTTTTTTCCCTTGTACACAGTGGACGTTAGGAGAAGTGATTGCACAATTCCAAGAGAGTTATTTATTTGTGGTGACTACCACGACCCTTTAGGCCACCACGAATTCACCAAGAAGTACAAAGGTTGACAACGCCGGTGGATTGATACCATGCAGTTCCAGGCTATAAAAGACCATCACGACGACGTCTCGCTCTCTTTTCTTTCCTTTTCTCCGTCCCCTTGTAATAGTACCACTTCCACAGCGCTACCGTACTTTCTCTACCTAACCTAATATCCTTTCAATTCTCCCGTCGACCACATGTATAATATAATATTAAAAATAAACAGTATTTCTTCAACCAGTGCTTTCAGTTCTCGTGCAAATTCCTTCAAAAAATAGTAGTGAGTGTTCTGACATATAATCGCAGCGGCAGCCACACATTTCGACTGACTGACCAACCCGACGAACATTCCTACAATTGGTGACCCCGACGTGATCAAAGTGACCAACAGGTAAATCAACTCAACATAAATCACTTGACAGGTGCTTGACACGAGCATGAAAAGATAGCACGAGGAACGGAACCCATCAACATCACATGGTCCACGAGACTAGCCTGATGGACGAAAACCACAGAAGCCCATCATGTATACCATCAACACATGAACACCCTCGCATCACGAAACGGGACACGTAACACACTTATAGGTACCCTCAAACAAAGCTAAACGCCCCAAGACGAACAACGTCCTGCTACAACTCCGATGGCAGCTGATCCCGTAAAACTCCTCGCTCAGGTTGGGATCCCCATCTCATCAGCAGTCCCCGGGCGTTTGTTTGCGTGATTGCGGGTGCACTCCGGAACTTGCACCACATAGAAGTACGTTCCACGGCAGTTCCACTAGGAGGGGAGTTATGTGGCGACCGTCACGACCCTTTAGGCCACCACGAATTCACCAACAAGTACAAAGGTTGACAACGCCGGTGGATTGATACCATGCAGTTCCAGGCTATAAAAGACCATCACGACGACATCTCGCTCTCTTTTCCTTTCTTTTCTCCGTCCCCTTGTAATAGTACCATTTCCACAGCGCTACCACACTTCCTCTATCTAACCTAATATCCTTTCAATTCTCCCGTCGAACACATGTATAATTTAAATTAAAAATAGTAGTGAGTGTTCTGACAAATAATCGCAGCGGCAGCCACACATTTCGAACGACTGACCGACCCGACGAACATTCCTACATATTTATTTATTTACGAGTATATAGTTATTCATATATTAGAGATTTTAGCTTTACCGTTGCGAGTTTTCTGATTTTGATTTTCAATTGTACACGAATTGTCGTATCTTAAACGAATGACCTAATTTTTAATATTGTCTAAGAGAAAAAGATAGAGAAATTGTGTAAGACATCGTATTTGAAAGACGTCAAACTCAACATCAAGGAAAACCAACCATCAAGGATTGGTATGCTAAGTTTAGACGTGGTGAAATGAGCACTGAAGACGGTGAACGCAGTGGACGCCCATAAGATGTTGCTACCGACGAAAACATTTAAAAAATCCAGAAAATGATTTTGAATGACCGTAAATTGAAATTGAATGTAGTAGCAGACATTCTAAAGATATCAGTTGAACGTGTAGATCATATCATTCACGAATAATTGGGTATGAGAAAGCTATGTGCAAAGTGGGTATAGCGAGCTCACTTTTAACCAAAAACAACGACTAGTTGATGATTCGGTGCAGTGTTTGAAGATGATCAAGCGTAATAAACCCTAGTTTTTGCGTTGATATGTGACAATGGATGAAGTATGACTCCATCAGTTCACTCCGAAGTCCAATCGACAGTCATTCGAGTGGACTATACGCAATGATCCTGCTCCAAAGCTTTTTTAACTCTCGAACTACTTTACACGTTTTTTATCCATGTCATATTTGCTTTATCTCAATATATATTTTAATTTATTTAAAAAATTACTCTTTATTTTTTATATTTAGAAAAGATTAATTCTTCATAGTGTTCATTCCGAACTATGGTCATTGGCATTGATCCTACCGATGGACAAGTGACCTATTTAGTGACTATTCCAGAAAGTATTCGGTCTTCTCTAACCTGATTACTGTTATGACTGGGATGGTGTTCCTTATTGGTTTACATACTCTTGCTTATGGACAATGATAACATAAACTGATAATCATTTCCCGGTGAGAATTGATTCTGCGACTATTTCTGCACTACGAGGGTTTAGGGGTGTCAGGTGGCGAGAAAATATCGATATATCGATATTTAAAAATCACCAAAATCATTTAAAACTAAGTACCAAAGTACACCAAACCCTTTAAACTAAGTTACCAATGTTATAATATTTTTTATAAGGTTTAAGAGATATCTTTAATTAAAAAATATAGAAAAATTCGATATAGTGATTTATCGATCAAAAAAATATTGCTCAAAAATATCAATATTTTTTGGAATAATTATCGATATACTGATTTTTGTTCGATATCTCTAGGAGGGACCATCCTATTGCCTTGACTATTGCGGCTACCAAGCCGTCAGGTGTTCCTTTTGTTCTTATTATGTTGTTCGTTAATACGGTATATCCATCAACGTGCATAATATATGCACGCATCTCCTAACCTCTTTTTAGTAAATTTAGGTTTGCTATTTGTTAGTATTCTACTGACTCTTCGATTTCTATTTGCTATGTCTATTCTTCTTAATTATCTCATGTACTATCATTTTTAACACTGTGTTCGTCAACTACTATACTAATATTGTTTCAAAACAAAATCCTGTAACAATATATAATTTGTTTCCTTAGAAATCGATATTTTATTATAAGACACTTGTCATGGGAATTTTCCTATATTTCGGAGTGCACGTAAAGCCTACTTTGGTAAAATTGACAATTAATTTATTTATTCGTTAATGGTTAAAAAATTATCCTTGACTAAATGTGTTTAAGTAGGGATATATTTTGCTGTTGAGCCAAATAGTATGTAGTTGCGTACCAAGAAAATCAATTAGGAATCGTTGGCTAGTGTGTTGAATTTAATTGAGATCGTAGGAAGTCTAATTACGTTATATATTGTTATAATTTTAAAATTAATTTGGACAAAATATTATTACATTTTAATTATTATATTAATATATTTAATTATTTTGTGGTCTTTTGACCAGACAATAATTTTGAAAACACTTTATGAACTTACTCTGAACTAAAAATAATAATGTATGAATGATTCACCATTTTGAAGTTTTTTTAATTCCAATAAAACAGTTTTCTAGTTGAAAGTATGAAACATATAATATATCTAATGCTGCATACCTGAAAAGTAATTATTGCTATACCAGTAATCAAATGAAAACAGTCCAAAATAAGCAAATATATTATCTTTATAAAAAAGCAATAGAAAACTTATAGGAGTATCGGAATGACTGTACAAAGCCAGTACTGATGAATGCCATTTTTCACAATAAATATTAAATTCTTGATAAAAAAAGATCCTATTGTACACATATAGAACTACTGTACACATATTTTCTTAATATATCCAATCAAATCTGATTTAAGCTTGAGAATTGAAGTCTTTAAAAATTCCATTTTAATTTGTTAATATGTATTTATTGAAATAACATACACATTATATATTTATAGATTCAAAAATATACAAAATTTTAATGTAATGATAATTAATATTTATTTAACATTTTATGTTGATTTTATGACGAATTCTTTTTTTTGCAAGTCAATGTTATTTACACTCTTAAATTTTCGTCAATATTTATTAAAGCAAAGCAGATGCGTAACCCAGCTAGTTCAAACATGAGGTGAGAGGCAAATATCCTGTTAATTACAGGCTTTTTATTTGGTAACATTTTTCATTTTTATTTATGAAGATAATAAGGAAATTCAGCTTTATGTGAGCATATTTTGTAAATTTTGATTCGATATATATATTTTTTTATTAATTGTTATTGATATATGAAGATTTTTTTGTAAAAGATGCTGTTGTAAGCCTTACAGAACAGTGATCTGGTGCCATCTATTTAATATTTGTTTCATAGTCCCGTATGTATCTTTGGATGAAAATTCATATTTCCCTTATGCATAGCAATAGTGTAAAATATGGCACAAAAGAAGGCTAGTCAGTTAAAAGATGATTACGGGCTTTGGAAATGATTAAAATTTAACACCCTACTGTTGGTTTTCATCTAATTTAAAAAAAAAAAAAGGATGACGTAGGTAATTCAGTATTCCCTTCAATATTTGATTCGCCGTAAAACAGCTCTTAGTGAACATCCATTTCCACTTTGTTTAAGAAATGAATATCAGTAATTTATATTTTATCAGATATATTAGTAATTAATTTAAATTAGTTTGAAAGCAGCCTTTAGACTGATAAAACAGGAAAAATTTAATGTCTTGGCATTATCTTATTGTTATTACCATTGCCTCAGATATAATACAAACTCCTTGATTGATATGATGTTCCCTAAAACAGATATTGAACCTTCTAGCACTTTGTGTAATATAATTACAAGCGCGTATCTTTATGGCTTGACAATTATAAAGAAAATATCAATTTATTGACGGTGGAGTATCGCTTTTTAATGTTAATGTCAATGGCATAAATAAGAGACAAACATTGTCTCAGGTCTAAATGGTTGCCACCGGTTGCCAACAGTGACAAGATCTAGTAAAGAATGAATTCCTAAGGTCTCAACCAACAGCATATTGGTTGAGAAGTAAAGGGTTCTCCTCAGTGCTGGCTTTGGATTGATGATGATGATGATGACACCCGGAGAACGAATTTAGAACAAGTTTTTATACTGTTTATACATGGTTATACAAAAGTAAACAGTTGTAGATTTATTGGAGATAACCATCAATATTCCCACCAATTCAATTAAAGTTGTTGCGATCAAAAGTGTGGTAGGCATACTTAATCTCAGTTTTTATGATTTTAGGATGATGTGAGGATGATGATACATTTAGTACCCATTAATTAACTTAATTCAACTATTCTATAATATTCTATTATGTTCACCATTTTTTGAAATATATTATTTCCCCAGGAAGTAAAAGTGGATGAAAAACTTTTTTTTCTATTTTCAGATATAAATTCACACAAAAACGCCTACCGGTGGCATATGACATCATTATACAGTTATGGTTTTTTCCTCTACAATGCCCATTACGGTGCAAAACTTCCCTCATGTTTTACGCCCTACGGAGTGTTAAATAATCTGATCACCTCGCCTTTTTATTATTGCGACAGTCCTTAAACATGGAAGTTGAGACTGTTCAAGACTTCCCATTCCCCATCCCAAACACTGTTATCTACGATTTTTACTGTCCATTAATACACAATTCGCTCATATCAAGAATCTTTTTAATATGTTCTAAATACTTTGCATTGAGAAATGCAACTTAACAAAAAACAATGCAGCATTTGAAGTATTAATTAAAAAGGAAGCTTCATTAACATATTCAAGGCGAAGCAAAGATATTTTGTGCCAAAAACTGACAAAATCGTCTTACATAATAAATTAAGTGATAATTTCACCAAGATGAAATAATTTTGTTTTTCAGATATAGGTTAATTTTTTAAAATTATTTGTTTTGCTTAAATCTAGTTAGTAAAAGAAAGATATAGGACGTATAGGTACCATGTAATTAAAAATAAGGTATTATCTAATTGGGTTAGAAAGTTTCGAATCATACATTAAATATTCTAACAATCTCTTTTGTCATTAAACTAGTAAGGTTCGGGTGTTATTGTTTTCAACCTTTTCTTTTCAAAGTTATATTTATTCAATGACCTCAGAGTCCAAATAGATGTACCGTTCACCAACCTTTTAAAATATGTAGTTAATATTTTTTTATACAACCAATAAACATTATTTGGCAATAGAAATTGTATTGCCATAAATTGTGGGTTTTACCACTAGTGTTTTTAGCGATTAGTTGGTTTTAATTATGCGGTTTCTTGTTTTGTTGAGTGTTCTTTGTTTATTACAGCTAGTTCTTTCTGTTTTTTTTATATGAGCAAACTTAATAGTTCTTGGATAATTTGAAATATCGTTTTTGTAATATGATTATTAATATCTTAATTTATATTAGTGTAAATTATTGGCTGTAATTAGAAATTATTGTGTTTTTAAGTATTTCGAATTGATTAGACGAAGTTAATGTTTTGTGCTGATTTTTAAACGAATTGTTAACAGCGAAATATTACCGTTAAAGGGGTATAAAATAATAATTAAAATTAATTAGAAATATGTTTAGGTGATAATTAGTATTAATCTATCGGCTATATTTTTGTATAATTAGTAATAGTTATTAAATCACTGTAATAGCACATTTAATAAATCCCTGGTCTAACTAAGGAATTTCATCATGATATTTTCACCCAAGTATAATTTAGTTTTGGTTTGTTCTTACTAAGACTAGTATTTTGCTGCTAAATATATTCATGATAATATGCCCACACATATAGCCGAAATCTTTTAATTATGGTTTGAGTACCTTTAGAATATCATCAGACATTTTCGCTGAAAATGGGAGTAACTATGAATTCAAGAGCAGGTAGACAGAATCAGATTTCCACCCCCAAGCTCATTGAAGCAACTGGCGGATAGTTACGTACAAAAACGGGACAACATTTCATTGGAAAGAATTGAAATACTCTACGTATCTATTCTACGAAGACTTGCTGCTGTGTTAAAAGCAAATAGTGGCTTAACACCTTATTAATAAACAAATATTATGTAAATGTCAAGTGTTCGTATGATTTTATCCATTCGCCGTATATCATTATTTATATATATCTCAAGTTAGGTATGATTGAAAAATTCATCAAGCTTTTCAAACCCACTTGTAAGTCAATTCTTAAGCAGAATATTAAAAATTGTTCAAATATTTAATAAATTTCGGTCATTGATAAGGCTTGGACAAGTTTTGTGATAGAAAATTTTATAAACAATTAAATAATCCCAAGTGAGGGTATAAATAAATCTTGCAAAAGATATCGGTGAGTTTAAATACTTCAGCAGTAAATATTAGCAAACAGTTGCACCTAAACAGATTTAATGAAAATGTGGCAAATTATAATAAGGCAGAGGGAGAGAGCTTCCAACTTAATCTAAAAGTAATGGAAGACAGGTAGATGAAACAAACCATCACAGATGACAGATTATTGCTGATCTTTAAAAAGAGATTGCTTTTGAACAGTTTATTGAAGAAAAGCTTATAGATCTGGTTCTCTGACGTTCATACTAAAGTTAATAACCTTAGTGGCCTTAACTATATTTTAGTGATAAAAATAAACGAGAAAAAAAATATTTATGTACAAGAAATGTTTATTTTTATACGTTGCTATTATATATTGTCTAATATAAATATCTTACATATCTCGAAAAATAGTGTCTAATCAACATTTCCTTTTTATAGAATAGTTTACTAAGTGGACTAGTAAAACATATCTTAAGGGACCCGAATGTGACAGAAGCTATTCCGGGAGGATTTCGATCCTAAACAGTTTGGCGTCGATTCGTAGCTCTCTCGGGATAAAGTCATTGATTTAGTTTCGACTTTCCAACATTTCAATCCATGTTCTATTAGTAGGAATATATTAGAACGCTTAACTTCGAATACTAAGGGAATTGAAAATGTATTTTTGGATTTTCGAAATTCTATACTCATAAAACTATACTCATGGATTTTTCCATTAAACAGGAGATAAATAAATGTTTATCTGTTCGTTCAGAAATTCGTATAATATATATTATTTATGAAGTTAGTTATTTAAATAATTGATTTCATTAAGTTCTGAATTTATTCCTCTATACTATGCATTGATATATTTTTATTTTAAACACTGTACATTAAAAGTAATATAATACCGCGTACATTTTCTACTTAGATACCGGCACTTTCATGCTGTTTCTCTGATATATAATACACTCTTTGAAGAAGAGACGGGAAGAAGATTAAATTAAAGGGGGGTGGTTAAGGATTAAATGTCTGTGTTGTCTAAATCTGTATTGACATCAACAACGTAGTATATCTCTATTAAAATACAATGGCAAGTCAATAATGTCATTTTATTGTATTTAATTATATATTTGGTAAGTAATTTTTGTAAGTCTTACTAATAGGTGTCTTAAAAGTCACATATAGTCAATTCAAAATAGCAGTGACACGAGTGTCAATATATGTCTGTCTGAAGTTGTATATTCATTTTAGAGTCAGACAATATTATCCTTGTCATTTGATTCTATTTAAAAAGAGATAGAACGTTGTTAGAGTAGTTCGAACATGTAACGGAATGAGTCTGCAAAAGTTGCCCGTTTGCCAAACTTCTGAAAATTCTTCAAAATATTATAATTACGGGTTATATACCGGCACACGTTGTTTTAAGGCATTGTTTTAATAAATCACCGAGGTTTTAATTGAAAATATTTTTTGCGCCTTTGGACACGGTCACTAAAATATCTCAAAAAATAAAAAACAATATAACCTTAAATTCGGCAAAAAGAAACCGTATTCTTGGTGTTTCAGAGATCAAATATACGAAATGTATAAAACAGTAAGTAGTTTTTTCAATCGAAGCATAATTTAATACAGTTATTTGAGAGAAAATTGTTAGTTTGGAAAATACCCACAAAGATCCAAAAGATACATTATTATATACTATTATATTCATTATTATATATTATAGTTTATACATATCTAGGATTTAAGTGGTGTAAAGATAACCCACGAAGGGGTTTAATGGAACTTCCAAAGACCGCTTTTAAAAAAATACAATTTTTAAAAACATATAACAAAATCAAGAAAGAATTATATCAATTCATATATTTAAAAGAGCCATGAATATTTCAGAATGGTACATTGGGTTGCTCATGGCAAGATAATAATAAAAGAAGAAAAAGAAAAGACAACAAAGGCTCATGGAAAAAGGTAAACGTTGGAATAACTATCGATTAGGTTTTTTGAGTCATAATAATTATTCATTGCAGACATGTAGTTCTTCATGTTGGAAACAGGAATGGTTTTATTTCTGGTACAGAATTAGTGTTTCTCTAAGTCCAAGGGTGACTACCATGAAGATATGAACCATAACTTGTCTTTGCAGTAGTTTAAAAAATCAGCTTTTAAAGAACTTGGAGGAAGCATCAATGAAATATTTAATTGCATTTTATGTAATTTACATTTTTAGAACTAAGCCTCAGAAAAGATACATAGTTGATCAGATTACTGAATGTTATGGCCACAGAATATTATGTCTCGCTGCATTTTTAATCCAATTGAGTTGATATGGGGTATTGCAAAAATTATTACAATAGATATACAGTTCGAGGAGGATATTCAAACAAAAATTGCCTGGATTCATGGATGGAGGCATTGTCGAAAATAAAAACTTCGGTTTGTATGAGATCGATCAGACACACTGAAGAAGAAATTGACAAATGGTAGAATCTTACGCTTATAATAGATTGGAAATAAACAGCTTGGTTATTAACTTGACTAGTATTTCTGAAAGTGACTGTGATCCAATAAAACTTTCTGAATGTTGGTTTATGATTGAATGCTAACGATAACCAAGACAGGGTGATGAAAGAGGAAATCACTAAAGGTCAGTATACAATTAATATACTTTAATTGTAGGGAATTGTATTATATTGTGAAAGCTTTATGAGCATGTTCAGAATTATGTGTTATTGTTCAGAATATACATGATGGTTTGGTTAACTGAACCTGTACATCATATCGTTTACGAATATTTGGGTATGAAAAAGCTCTGTGCAAAGTGGGTGCCGCGTGAGCTCACTTTTGAACAAAAATAATGACGAGTTGATGATTCGGAGCAGTGTTTGAAGACGATCAAGTGTAATAAACCCGAGATTTTGCATCGATATATGATAATGGATAAAATATGGCTCCATCATTTCACTCCCGAGTCTAATTGACACTGATCCGAGTGGAGTAGTCACGATGAACCCACTCCAAAGCGTGGGAAGACGCAACAGTCGGCTGGCAAGTTAATGGCGTCTGTATTTTGGGACGCGCTTAGAATAACTTTCATTGACTAACTTGAAAAGGGAAGAACCATCAACGGTGACTATTCCATTGCGTTATTGGACCGTTCGAAGGACGAAATCGCCGAAAAATGGCCGTTTTTGATAGAAACGAAAGTGGTGCTTTACCAAGATAATGCACTATGTCACACATCAGTGAAAACGATGGCAAAATCCATGAATTGGGCTTCTGGCTCCAGCTACTATTTACTATTCTCAGGTCTCAGAAGGAATTTTCGTCGAATGAAGAGGCGATCGCCGAAACTGAGGCCTATTTTGAAGCAAAAGACAAATCGTACTGCAAAAATGGTATCGAAAAGTTAGAGGGTCGCTATAATCAGTATATCACCCTTGAAGGGAATTATGTTGAATAAAAAGAAAACTAATTTTGCCAAAAAGTTTGTTTTACTATGGTAGAGCGGTGGCTTTTTAATTGAACTGTTTTGTATGAATAAACTCGCTTTGAATAACATAAAAAAATCTGTTTTGGGTATACTTATATGGCTCGGTGAACGGAGCTAAGACGATATGAAACAGTGGTATTTACATTATGTGACCGTTATTTATTGATTTAATATAAAATGTGTAAGAAAGGGCGTTTTCCCATCTGCCGGCACCGATACGACACCGGCGCGGCACCGACCAGACACCGGCACGGCATCGACATGGCACCGTATTTTGTGTTTATCATTTTTATTAGTCTTGTCCCATATACAATACTTTGATTCTACTAATTCAATTAGTGTTACAATATCATATTCAAAGCTCCTCATTTTCCTCTTTTAACCTTAAAATATCTCTGCACATAATAAAAATCGGCGCCGACACGAATGGACCGGCTGCTGCTGCCCGCGGACATGTCGGTGCCGGCAACGACTCGATACCGACATATCGGCGAGTGTGAACGGGTTCCATTTTTTTTACGTGAGATTACGTGTCCATCTATATCGGTGTCGTGTCGGTGTGGTGTCAGCGTCGTGTAGATGCCCTATCGGTGTCGTGCCGATGTCGGTGCCGGCACCAACATGTCTGCGGGCAGCAATCGGTCCACTCTTGTCGGCGTCAGTTTTTATTGTCTACAGAGATATTTTTAAGGCTAAAACAGGAAAATGTCTAGCTTTAAATATGATACTGTAACATTAATTGAATTAGTAGAATCAAAGTCTTCAATATGAGACTAGATCAATGAAAATAATAAAAACAAAATACAGTGCCGTGTCGGTGTCGTGTTGGTGCCGCGTCGATGTCGGCAGATGTGAAATAGCCCAAACAAATGTTAAAAATATCGGCGATCGTAAACCCATGTGTAGACGAGGCTTGGGCAGTTGAAGGTGGCATGTCTGAACTGAACTATGATCAGTAACTGAATGAATCAAAATACCCTTCAATAATCTCCCAGATTGTTGGGGTCGCCAGCTATTCGTGTTCTAGTTGGCGTTGTTGGCACCCCGCTCGTATTCAACATCTGGGTTTATATTTCTAGGTATTTTTTAGGCTGTTATTCCACGATGTAAAATTCGACATTCCTCAAGATCGCTATACCTACACCACTTTTTTCTAACCTATTATTTTTATTTTAGAGTCGATATACTTCAACTGTAGATTGCTCAATACAAATGAACATATTTGTTCCTAGTATGACCGTCGAAATATGTGATTAAAAATTAACTTTTACCACATCTGAAATATTTTAAGAAACAATTTGAATATTTTATGTTCTGTATCAAGAAATTAGCCTCAAGTGTTATGTACAAGTATTAGGAAATTAACGCTTGTAAATAAATATTTTTCCGCAATTTTACGATCATTATACGTTAGTCAAACAACTATTTGCTAACTACTTGAATTATTCCATACTTTACAAAATATAAACTGCATACTAATTATCCTATAAGTATGTAATTATAATTTTTGCAGTTTTAGTGACAGGTTGTTATTACGTTTGGTTAATTTTAGTGCAAATTTTGGTGTTTGTGGTATTGATTAAGGTTTATGAGGGAAAAATGTGAGTTCTGGTCAATGACAGAAGATGATTATTACATTTGCAGAGGGTGGGAGTAATGCCATCGCTATTATCATAACAGCTAATTATAAAACCATATGTAAATCTCCGCCAATCGATGAGACAAGATGGTGACCTTGAATGTAATAGATAGTTGTCATTATCAAAGTTGTCAGTATCAAATATACTATACTATTACTCAATGATACTGATTTATTATTTTAAAATCCCCACAGTCAGTCAAGAAATTAAGGGAATTGCAAGTGGGCATGAGGAAAGACTCCATTATCATGAGAATATTGAGGAATTGCAGTTTTAGGATACCACCAGAATAGGACACGGACTCACAAGAATCAAACCATCTGGTCTGGTGTAGTGTTGTGTAGTGACGTGCATATAATAAAAAATACAGAAGTGATATGTATAAACATTGTTTCACCAGAGAATCAGATAGAGCCGATTGGTCCTCCTAGTTATATACCTATATTTAAGTTATCATAAAGTCAAATTTTAGGTTAGACGGAAACGATTAGTAACAATGTAATAATTAAATAATTTAAAAAAAAATTAAAATTGCTATCTGTGATTTAGAATCACATCTTTTTTGTACTGTATCTATACTATACTATTACTCAATTATACTGGTGTATTATTTTAAAATCGCTACCTGTGATTTTGATATATCTTTTCCGGACCTGTTCTTTTAGCAACATCTTGTCGCAAATTCTGTGAGTTAGAGAAATATTGAGAGAAATTTACGATTTACGAGCAGATGATTCAGCAGAAGCAGTTAATTGTCAATACTTTGAGCTGTTATTCATTAATTCTCAAGCCATATGAACTATATCATGAAGAATGTGAAATGCGTTAACAATTCTATCGGCGTATATGGTACTATCGTCAGTGAACATCAGATCGGTCAAAATTTTTTTAAAGGAAACAAAGGAATATATTGAGCGTATTACTTTTATTTATTTGTTTTTTATTATCTTTTTTTAAATTTTATTTCTCTTTTTTTAAATCATATTTTTAAAAACTTTCAAACTACTACCATGAAAAAGGTGGAAAAACGATATCTCCTTGACAATAATGGCTTGGATTTTAAATGAACGTGACAAATCATTTCTATATATAAATATATCTAAAGCGAGTGTGACTGTAGAATTCAAAGCAGAAAATCTAGGCCATAAAGAATAAAACGACAATAATATCTTAAGCATTTTATATGTGCCCACAACTCACAAGAGATTCAATGAATGACACAGAATACAAGTTTAGCACTGAGCAGCACTGAGGGCAAGTTAATTGCTACAGTATTTTTCAAAGCAAAAAGAAAACATCATCAAGCCTTATCCTACATCATAAAATAATCCTTCAAAGAATGGCTAAACCTGACCGACTCCCGAAATGCTCTCGAATATTTCCTGGAACAGAAGTTTAACTATCCCTTGGTCACCGACTCACTGTCAATTATACCTCTATCTGAATGGGATAAGGACAAGATTACTGTGGATCCCTTCCGACGTTGGTATACTGGGAATATCAGCATGTGGATAGTACGGCTAAATCGGCAGCCTCATCTCCCCATCCCATCACGAATGTTTGTGTCCATACTGACCTTATTCCATTCGTTTCTGTTTCACAAATAACGTGGTTTAGCGTCGTTGCGTCTAGGAGACCAACTATAACAGGCGCTTTGAGGTTAATTGAGACTGATTTTTTCTTCTCACTTCACGTACCTTCCTTTCGTCACCATGCCGTAGCTGTGAATCGATGAAATTGGGCCACTGTCGTTTCTCGCAAGGTCGCAGCGTTGTAATTTAAGTTATAATTTCCGACTAAATTCTTTCTAAACGGATGTGAATATTATTTTTCACTGTCAACTTATGAGACATTTACGAACATGAAGGTGCGATACGAGACCCCCCACAAAGAGAGATTGATAGACCGTTCCTCTTCCTGTATATTGTGAATAACTTATTCAGGGTGGTTTTTGGTACACACTAAAGTTTAACGGCGTTTTAAACACATTTGTTTATCTCTCTTTGCTTTTACAGCTTCAATGGTTTTACTATTGGCTCAACTTTTCTTTTAGCCTTGGGCTTTGGTGACAGTTGAGTTTGAGACACAAGACAAATGTGACAATACGATCTTATACGATATCTTCTTCCTTTAAGACCCACATTATTTATTTTAAAGTAAAACGAATGACAGGGTCAAATACGATACAAAATTGGCGCTAGTTATGTGTATTTCTTGTGTGATGTTAAACATACTTAGAAGGGTATATAAAAGATGTCCAGTTTTTGAGATATAAGGGGTTATATATTAACAGCAATTTCAATATCAAGCAATAACCTCTGTATTTCAAAGTCACGTTATTTATTTGTCAAATCTCAGAGTCTTTAGAAATGTAAAAAGGCTGTAAATAAAGAAGAACTTAGTTCCTTATTGTCAATTTTGAATCTAACAATCTCGTAACATTATTGTAAAAGAATTTATCTAAATATTTTGTTGTTCGGCCCGACATCCGTCTTCAACAGAACGAAACGATTGTCCATAAATAAAATTCGCCCCGAGATATTCCCGTCGTTTTATTGTCATCCAGCTGATTCACGAGAAAAGTGCGTGCCGTAAAAATGCTGAATTGCGCACCGTACCGAAAAAAAAAAGAGAATAAGTCGTCGTCAAGGGTAAACAATCCGTGTAAAAGGGATCAAGATGTCTGAATGGGTCGTCAACGGGACCCGTGACACGAAAACGGAGCCGGCGGCGGCGGTGGCGGCAGCACGCCCGTATCAACACGTCGTGCGGCGGCTGGCGGCTCGCCGCCTCCCGACCGAAGCGCTGTCTGTTTCCGGTTAAAACGTCCCGCCGGAAGCGGCTGGTCGGGCGAGGTGTACCGCTCTGGTGAATTATTTAGGGATCGAGCATGTTTTATTAGCCAGTTTAATGGCTTAGGGATTTGTCGGGACCTCCAACCCTCGAACACTTTATGAAGGAAACAATCATTACGTGTCGGTCACTTAACTTCGCCAGATTACTCTGTTAGCTGACAATAACATTATGCGGAAATATCTAAGCATACAGGGTACATTCTAACATATATGTAAAATATTAATCAACATTAGATACATACATTTATATGTTGTTAAAATTAATCATATATGTGACTCTCTATATATTAATCGGCTTAGAGAAAACTTTGCTTTTTTTAAACTTTTTAAGGAATTTTGGGCACCATGTTGTCCTGCAAGATGTCAGCTGGCAGTTTTAAATCTGAAGAATCCTTAAATTGTAAATTAAGTGTTGTATTAAGACGGGAAATGAATATGTTAAAACATGATTAAACGATTTATTAAGATTTATTAAACGGTATTTTTTAAGATTTTGTTTTATTTTCGGTTACTCCCGCATTGTTTTTAGAGCCTTTTACTTATAATCTTTAAAGTTTAAGTGACTCAAAATTATCACAAAAGGGAGACATATTATTCCAGACTATCAATTTGGCTTCCGTAATACACACTGAACAACAGAACGGATACACAGATTAGATAACGAAATTAACAAAAACTTAAATGAGAGAAAAACATTACTGTGCTGCATTTCTCTATATATCTCAGGCCTTCAACAAAGTGTGGCGCACTAGACTGCAGGTTAAACTGAAAAAGCTTTTGCCCCACAGGCACTTTCAACTACTGAAATCATACCTGCCAGACAGGCATATTAATGTGAAACAGGATAACGAATACACTGATCTACATCCGATATATTCAGGTGTACAGCAGTGTAAGGACACTGTCATAACCATGGGGCCCATTGTTATATAATTTGTATACTGTTGAGCTACCGACCTCATGAAACACTACAGTTGCAACATATTCTTATGTGTCTGGTTCCCCAGTAAAAATGAATAATAATGAACTACCTCAAGCAGACAATGTTAAATGTCTGGGAATGTGTTTTGTTCGACTCTTATAAAATGTTACATAAAAAATTACAGCCACAAATGCAAACAGCTTGGGTTTAAACTAAACAAAATATATTGGCTGTTGATATAAGGTATCCGTAGATGTTAAGGTTTTGCTGTATAAGTCAATACTTAGATCCATTTGGACCTATGATCCATAATAAAATGTTGCGAACCATCGTGGATTCCCCATATTACGTCTCCAACAAACTAATTTAAGGCAATATCCCCGTAAATACCAAAACGAGTGTGACTCAAAGTGTTAGTGCTATGGACTCTGAAAAGCTGTTGGATTTGTTAAATTAAACAAATTTATTTTAGTCATCCATTTATTTACAATTAAATAGTCCATAAATTCTCAAATAGTATATCGTCGTAAAAATGATGTTTTCTTTTCTTTCAGCGCTCGTATTCACTTGAGCAGACTTAATAATAACCAACAAAATGTAATAACAAATTAAGTGTATATATTAATATAATACAGATCCAAATACAATTGAAGCTGTTTTAACAAAGCAATAATAGCTACTGCATATATAATGTATTTTATTGTTGTTTTTCCTTTAATTGTAAAGTTTACTATCCCGTAATCAATTTTAATAGGTGTGCCCGAGAACCAAAATAAAATATCTTTGTAAAGCATTAACAATTCATCCGTTCAATGATTCATCCCCTAGCTATTATTGTTTAAATAGTGTATACTTCGCTTAGTAGCTAGATTGTTGCTTAAATGTGAATTGTTTATTATTTGCATTAATTAATTTGACGTCATATTGCAGTAAATTTATCAGGATAGAGTTTAAGGCACTATATATTAAAAGTATATGATTTTTTTGCTATTATTATTGCGTTGAAATAGTGATGTTTTGATTAAATTTACAGTTTAGGGTTGAGGGTTGTTAGATAAATATTTGACTTTGCATGAATTAAATTTTTTCTTTCTTAGTCTTTCGCGCCATCTAATATAGTTTAAGAAAAGCTTTAACGCTTAACAGTTTAAATTTTAAAGATACTTATACACTTTTTTAGTTGAAGCACAGGCCTGTACAATATTTTGCATGAGATCGTAGTTTGCGTTGAACAAGACTGAAAAGCAAAGAAAGATAAATACATAATGGACCGAAAAAAAATGAACATATCCGAATTGGCGAGAATTTGCTGGCGTGAGTGCTGACGACAAGTGTAAAATGAAATAGGTCGCATCTTAGCCTGTTAAAAGATCCTCTGTTGTGAGACTATAATTTGAAGAACAGGGAAAAAATATTTGTTCTTGACATCCTACAATTGCTAAGAGTTTACAAAAGTAGGTCTGTTATTAAAATAACAATTTACGTTAGATAGGGATTTTATTTACGTTTTATATTAATTACATTGGCCATTTTTGCACAAGCACACCATCATTGGATTTTATACGTTACATTAAACATTAGACAAACATATGTATATACTATATTTATATAGTATATATTTAATATACGTGAATAATATACATAGAAAAATTATTAAGTTAAAAATATAAAATATTAAAGCATTTCATAATATATTTATGATAATATTATATTTTCATCAGTCATTAATTGTGCTTCCTTGGCAGTTTTCAGGCACGGTTTAACTTTAACTCTAATCCGGTGAGTCCTGCTAATATAACTTCTTAAATCAATCTCCTTTGCTGAAATTAGCCGATGCGAGCAATAGAAACTTTTTTGCTGAACTTGGGGTTTTTGGGGCAACAGATCCAAATTAAATGGTGAAAGTCGGAAAGAAAAAAAGTGTATCCGATTGGTCGAAGGGTTTTCTATCTGATAAAATTTCTATAATTGTTAATTTATTGAAAATGAGTAACGTTTCTCGAGTGTTGAAAGTAATTTTTTTTAATTTATCGTATTATATAATATTTTAATTTAAATAGAGGACATTTTATTTTTATTAATTACATTGAACATTAGATATGCTTAGTACGATGTTATAATTTATTACTGTTGCTAAATGTTACCTAACAATCATCAATATACAACAGGACGAGTATGGGTTCAATACATCGGTATAAGTTAAATTAGACTACATAAGCTAAAGTTAAGTTTGATCATTTATACAAGTATATAGGATTTGGCTGGCGTCAGTCTTCTAATTTCATGCATGTTGTCTAGTAGCTGTATTGATTCTATGTTATTGGGAATTAAAGAAAATTGGATTGAATTGAGAATTGAATTTGATTTTGAGGTCATCGTGTAATAATTCGCTGGTTATGTTAACACCGTTGGATTACAAGTTGGTTTGATGTTTTAGTTCGATTACATATTTAAACCCCATAAGCCCAAATAGGCTCATAATAGACTAATCCAGTGCAATTATTTAATTTTGAGTCCAATCTTTTAAGCATTTTGACTAATGTGATTTTATACAGGAAGTGAAAAGCTTCATGACATGATCAGAAATTAAAAAGGCCGCTCAAGAAATTAACATATTCAGATTTTGTTGTTAGGTTGCTAGGATTTAATTATCATTTGTGGCAAATTTTTATATTATCGTATTAGTAATTAATAAAGATTACTCTACTATTAAAAAATTTATTTTCTCTAAAATTATTGATTCCATCGGTTTAGATTCGATATAAAGCAATACATTAATTCATGCAATTTTCGAAATCGAAATCAATTATTTGTAATAAGATACTTTGTCTGACATATAGTTACTGTTATCTGTAATTTTTATGGACAATGAATGTACCATATCATACGCACTGCTAGAAAAAATCCTAACAAGTGGGCTAACAAATGCTGTAAGTAAAGAAACTACTTACAGAATATAAATCAAATTTTGAAGATAAGATATTAAAGAGTGAATTATTTCAAATTATTACACGGCAAATAATAATAAATAATAATAAATGATATGTATAATAGCATTTCATTTTATTTACTGAACAATATAATTTACGATAATTACGATATTGTGAAAAATGGTAATATACATGAGAAGTTGTTTAAAATATATGAAAAAAGAATGAATTCTAACTGTTTGTTAGATATGGCAATCTCTTAGGGAGAATTCGATGATGAGATTTAATGTTATTAACAAAAATGTACACAGGTAGTAGAAGAAGAAACTAAGAAGAAATACAACGGCAACAAAATGACTGAAAAAGGAAAAAAATTAACCTTATATAGGTAAATATGCTCCATAATGAAAATAAAACAAATTACTTCGATTTACTACTACTACATAAACAAACGCGCGTAGAACTCTACCTAATAGGTGATGATGAAAAGAATTCACTATAAATATAATAAAACAACTGTAACCTACCAACTATTTTGACTCTATTGAGCCTGATTCAGTATATGCAAAGAAAATTGGTAACTGCCTTATTAAGGGAGAAGGATAAACAATGGTCAAGGCTGAATCGCAATTGAAAGGAAGCATTCATGTAACAAAATCAACAGCACAACCTCAAGTCCCAAAACAACGACGGTGGAGGTGGCGGCAGCAGCACACCATAGGTGGTGAGGAAACATTTCAATGTAGATATAATAAAACAACTATAACCTACCAACTATTATGGCTGTATTATTATGTGAGACATCAACTCATTTCTCATTAAACGTGACTTATTATTTGTAAAGAAAATTGGTAATTGCCTTATTAACGGAAATGGATAAACGAAGGTCAACGCTGAATCGCAATTGAAAGGAAGCATTCGTGTAACAAAACCAACCGCACGACCTCAAGACCAAAAGCAACGATGGTGGTGGCGGCGTCGGCGGCGGCAGCAGCAGCAGCAGAAACTCTCTCCCCTCGCCCCGACCCGGGCCGGTGCAAAATCCATTTCGCCTTAACTCGACGGCCAAATTGAATGTTTTGTAGTGGGGGGAGGACGGCGTGGCGCGCGCCAGGGGTGGGGGGAAGTGCTCTTGATAAGCGTGATTTAGCAGCCCCGGGGATATTGATTTTTGCGCCCCTCGCGCGCCTCTAACCCTCTCCTAGTTTTATATGTCTGTTTTCTTACTGTAATAGCTCGGCGGAGGGTGTGCGCGCGCGGGCCGGGGGCGGCAGAATGCTTTTCATTGGTGTTGTGTTTCGCGAGGGGTGCGCGGGGAATTGCCGCCGCCGCCACCACCGCCGCCGGCCGTACGCAAATACAGCCATTATGCCGGTGACACCGCGGTGCCGCCAATTGGCGACGCGGGACGGGCGTCAGGCACGTGCCGGTGCGGCCGCCCGCTCGGTCTTGGCGGCCTGTTGCCGCCGCCGTCGCCGCCCGCGGGACCGATTGTCTTAGGATCAGAGGGCGACGTAGTGTCGAAATCGTCGGCTATTTGCAATTGCCTGGTTAGTGGATCGAGGTATTTTTTACCTTACCAGGGTCGTTTTAAAAGCTCTTTTCCCTTTGCACTCAACAGTTTTACGTTAATACTAATGTAAAAGTTGTATGTATACGATGTGCACTAGACCTCTTGACTACCTTGTGACAATGTATAATATATCCAATAAAACTTGCAACAATATTATAATGTAAATAAAATAAGGAAACAAAAGCATAATTAATATTAAGATTATAGTATATCAAAAGCTTATGTTATAGAAAGACTTAAACTACAGTTAATTTTACAGCCATAATCGTTTGTTGGATAGACTTATTATATTCATTATCACTAATCTACCTAATTAATCAGGCATCAAAAGTCGTAATATTATATAAATAAATGTCGCAATATCTGTTAAAAGAGATAAGTGAAGATAGTCTGTTCAAAGTTATTTTGTCTATGCGTCATTTAAATTTGTGACATCAAAACGTGGCAATATTGTCGCATCAACTGTGAGTTTTAGTTCAGTTTGGCTTTGACATACAACAAAATTGTAATCTAAATAAAATATTTGAACAAAAATGTTATCAAATATAATTTATTTAAACATTATAATTCTATTATACCCCTGTGGATCACTACTGCTACTGCATTAAATTTGGGGATATGGCACCCGCTGATCGAGCAGCCGTTATTGGGCACGAGGGCCCGGCGATTCTATTGATTTGCGAACCTGAAGTTATGACTGTAGCGACGGATGAGGTCGTTTCAGCCTGGAAAAGGGGGGGAGCTTAGCGGTGACGCGGTGCTAAGCTCCCAGCATATCGACCAGCTCGCGAACAAGCGCGTTTTCAGAAGAACTTGAGCTGAGTTGTTGTTTGTGGAATGATTGAGATATGAAGTGCTTGATTTCTGGAGTGCCAGTTTCCCTATGAATTTGATTATTTCTGACAAACCATGGAGCGTTTAATATTCTCCTCAAGAGCTTATTTTGGAAAACTTGAAGCCGTTTGACCTGGTTGGGTGTAACAAACTTGAAGTAGACATTAGATCCGTAGAGGAGTACGAACCGAATTAACATCTTGTAAAATAAGCATTTGATGGAGATGGGAAGTCTGCTAGAAGGGCAGATCAGAGAAGATAGCAGGTTTGTTATCCCCGAACCTTTTTGGATTGCTTTCTGGATTTGGGAATGCCAACCGAACCGCCAGTCGAAGTGAAGACCTAGGTACGTGACGTTATCCAGCCATGGAATTATTGCGGTGTCGATCTTAAGTTGCGAGACGCGCAGTGCGTAACGCTTCTTGTGGAAAATGATGGCCTGGGTTTTCAGGGGATTGATTTGCAACCTCCAGAGAAAAAATAAAGGTGTATGGTCTCGTGTCTCTCTCGATATTACGCAGGCTTGAGACGCGCGCTTCATAAAGGCCTACCGTATAAAATAAAGTCACATATCCCTAAAAATGTCTATTTTCTCTTAAAATGTTATAAAATATATAGGAATACACTCTTATTACTATCCGAGTAATGTGGAACTTTACAAATAACTTTCATTAGAGAATATTTTCACCTTTATACGTTTAGTTCTTGTTTCCTTTCACCGCATTTCTCCTTAGTTTAACCAAAATTATAGTATTCTCTCCTCACACATTTTAACTAAATGCTGTAACAATTACACCCATATCTATGCCTATAAATCTTTTACACTCGAATAGGATTTTGTACAGTTATGCTACATTAATTATACACTCATACTTAGTTTTTCCCCTTTGATCACCCGTGTCTTAATTGTCAGCACTAATTCATAATAGTACATCCAGAAAGTTTCATTCAGTTACCGTCACTTTTTAAGTCACTATTCAAGTCAATAACTAACCTGTTAATTTTCAATCTAACACTAGTTCACAATACTACCATTTAGCAGTTTCTTCTTCTGTATATTTGATGAAGTTCATCCAAACCGAAAGGTCTTATTGAAACAATCCTTCTTTCTATACATCCATATAGTTCTAGGTTTTAAAACTTAACCAACTGGCTGGTCTATTGTAGTAATTTTTGGACACATCCCATAACAATTAAGTGAATATATAGAGATAGAGAAGAAGATAACTCTGGCCATATTGCTCAGCCATCTGATCTAATTTTATTACCTATCTTTTTTTCAGGCCTATTTCTCAAAAAGTTAGAAGTAATTATATAAAACATAATTAAGCATTTCATTTATATTTACGAACAATTTGAGATACTTCTTCAGTTTAACATGACATCTTAAAAACTGAATTTACATTGTACAAGCGATACCTTAATTACAGCCTTTGCCAATCCATATGTTGCATGGAGTATCCCATTGTCCATAGCAATAACTGATGGTTTCTCTTAGTTCTTTAACATCTGATTTTCAAATCAGAGCAAATACTCTGATTTGAATGATTCATGATTCATTTTTCCATTGCTGTTGGTCTTGGGAGAAATCACTAACTCTGCTCAAGAAATAATACTATTCATGTTTGTATGAATAATAATACCTTTTATTATCGTCAAATGTCTGCTAAATTGTTCAAGACATTAGTGATATGCAAAATAAGAGCATATAAATAGGCAAACGTTGTTTTGGAGCAATGCTTACGAATAATTGCTTGTTTTGATAATTTTTTTGTATTAAAACATCTGTTTATTAAGTTTTCCGAAAATAGTTTAAGTCCCTTCCAAGGATATATGTCTTAGATGCCATGCACAAGTATTCTAACACTATTTGTGATACCTGGAATTTGGAGGACATATTGTTTCAGATTAATGTTGGGAAAACACTCAAGTTAAAAAACAATCAGCGCAGGCGTACCCCAAGGGTCCCCACTAGCTTAAACTCTTTTCAATTAATGTTAAACTAAATTCATGTCAGACATTCTGATGAAAAAAGGAATAGTGACCGCTCAATTTGCTTACGATACGACCTTCTTCCCCAGTGCAAATTCCGTAGATGTAGCTCAACTTAATTAAAAGTCGCGGTCAAATGGTAAAAATTCTTAAACAGAAATCTTCTTTAAAGGTTGAAAACAAACCCACAGAAAATGGAGGTGGTTATATTCCAAAGAAGAAATAATTCGCGCTGACCAACTGAAAATGAAAAATATTTAAATTTCAATTAGTGTAAAACAAATTTCAAATTTCTGAGCGCTCCATGGTTTGTCAGAAATACCCAAATACATCGAGAAACTGTCATTCTAGCAATTTAAGAATACATAAGATAGCTTTTCAAAAAAAACATAACATTCTCAGTACAAGCCCATAATTCTAAAATTCTTGCCAGAGGCATTGCTGCCCAGCAGCTAATCCCAAGGCACACACCAGAAACGGTGAATTATTTCGCTGCCTAGAGAAGTTAATAGCTAAAATAATTGTAATTATGAAATAATTATGCGAACAAAAATAGCAGCTAGAAAAAAAAAGAAAAATGTCGAGAGCAATCAATGATTTTTCACTTTAGGTTATCACAATATATTTACTTTTCATCGTTGTAAGAGACCATCAGAATTTTGCTTAGTAGGTACGAAAACTATGTTTGCGATCACTGGCACTGAAAATGCAAATTAATTCATATAATAACAATTTTTATTTCTCTTGGATATATTTCTCTTTCTGATTCATCAATACTAGCGTTGGGAACTTTCGACTGAATTTAACTATCGACTGTTGAGTAATTGACTAATTTTTAATATCCACTGTTTCAGTCGCTACTTTTGTTTCGGCTGATTTACTACTGATACTTCTTACTAGTGACTACTAATGTTACTTACTACTTATTATTACTTTATACTAGTTTCAGTCGTGTACTTCTAGTTACTATTTTTGTTCTACTGGTTTCATTCGACTTATTTTTAACCTTCTGGCTCTCTAGTCCTAGCCGCGACCTTGACAAAAATGTACCCAATTTATGCTTACATAGATTTATATGTAATATAATATAGTTTTGTTATTTTTTTGGTAGATTGCTTGTAAATAGCAATATATTTTATATTAACATAGCAGCATTTTGTAACAATATTTTTCAAGATTGTAAATAATAGAGTAAAAAGATTAAAATTGTGAATGATAAATAGTAAAATACTTTTGACTGTTTTTATGGGAATAGTAGATAATATTTCAGTTACTCTCTCGATTTTTGTTAAAAATATTTTCGTTCAATAATAAATAAATCATTAATTTACTTTTTTTTATTAATATCTCTAGTAGTTATTGTGCGATCACTTTTAATTATGTCATGGATTAGTTTTTCTTCTACGAATCTTAGTATTCATGGACATTGTATATCTTTTGTGTTTAGGCTTTGTTTAAGTTTTATTCTATTATCTAAATTTAACATAGTATATTATAGTAATAGATGATAAGTCGCGCGTAGCTGACAAATGCATAACCTATAGAATTTGATGGTGTTAGATGGAATGATAGACTATTATTAATTTTTATAACATTAAAATTACGGCCAATAGGCCAATTTTGAAGAAATTTGAATGACAGAATATCTGGTTATAGTATCTGGTATAACAGTATTAAAATATATTCTTTAATTGAATTGTACTGTCTCTTGAAATATATATTCTTATGGCGGGTACATATTTGAATATTTGGTTCGAGCGGATTCGGCCCATTAATGAAAAAAGGCCAAAATGTAGCCTAATTCGCTGCGCATGCATGTTTTTATGAATGCGCAGAATCAGCTCGAGCCCTATGTTATGCTCCGTATGCTGCTATATATGTTTTATAATGATCTGCACCCACCATTATAAAATAATAGTTATATAGTGTCATAAAATATTAACATATAAGGAATAAACAATAATAGTGAAATTTATTAGAAAACTATTAAATATATCCTATATATCCTATGTAGAAGATACGTAATTAAATGCAATAATTAAGAACGCAATTTTAATAATTTCATCATATTTCCAGCAGGTTCAACCCATCTCAATTTAATTCAAATAATTATATATAGCCAGTGACTCATCTCAATAAATCTTGTCTAGTATGGTGCATTTATACGGATCTCTATAAATTGCTCTTGATGTCATGCATTTAACTATATGAAATAATAAATACAAATAGCTATTTAATGAAGATACAGTAGTACTAATATAAATAATATTTACAGTTTATTATATATTTTCAATTTTACAGCCAAATTAGATACTTACAATATAAAGTGTTAGGAAAAAAGTAGTTTCGCTTATTTTATTGTTTTGTACACCAAATTAATTTCTATAAATTTCAAAAATTAATTAGTTATATATTTAGCAGTAGTATTGATTATCTTGATTTAATTCCTTTCCAATCCTACCAAATCATATAAGCCATCATAAGGTTATTCAGTTTTGTTAACCGACTTCGAAAAAGTAGGAGTTTTTTTTAATTCGAAGGACTGCACTTCCAAGGTGGTCCCATTGGAACCAGATCAGGATTAGTTGGGGGGAAGGTAAGGAAAGACGGACGTCGCCGGTTCGATCCCGGCGGTGGTAATAACTTTTTGTTGATGCCGAGCCCAAACAATACAAAAGTAATAATATAATTTTGTGATATATACGAAAAATTAAATTACCAGTAAAATAAATCAAAATTAATGTAACTGTTTGGTTTCGGCATCATCTTCCAAGTGATCAGTTAGTAGTAGTTAAGATAATATTGTAAACACATAAATAGGTTTAGGTAGGTATTAAGCTAAATTGTGTGTATATAGTAGAATTTAAAATACGTGTAGTAGATAGGTTAAATAAGGTTTTGTTTTTTTATTAAGATATTACAACGATTATTATGTACATATTCTATTTTAAAATGTTTTTTGTCTTAAAAATATTACTTTGATTATTTTTTAATATTTAGTGAGTTCCTTTAGTGGTGAGTTTATTTAGTGTCTCCAACGGCAGAGTCAGTATCATCAGCAAAATAGCCATCATTATTATTTGAATTTGTGGTATATCACATTTGTAAATAATCTACTTTAAATAATTGTAAAGTGGATTCCTTTTGTTCTACCGTTGATTTGCGTGGCTTGACTGAACATTCGGTCTGGGTGATTCTAATAATTCAATGTATTGCTTTGGTAATATTTTATCTCGCTTATTAACAAATGACTAAACTGTATCTAAGAATATAGCTTAAGATACATTTCTATATTTATAGACAATTTTATTATTAGATTCAAACTGGTGGGCTGGTATTAGATATCATTTCTCGCTATAATTGGTTTTATTATTTTCAACAGGAGCCAGGTATTAGTGGTAGCAGTAGGGTAGGTATTTAGTTCATTTGATAATTTCATTAGATTTGATCATCTTTCAGGATTTTTCCAGTGATAATTTCAGTCATCTTCTAAACGTCTGAGAATGCTGCATTGATTAAGTTTGTAACATACATACGTATAAAACATTATACAACAGATATAAGTTATATACAGATGCAACTTATGAAAATGGGACTGGTTGGTTTTCAATTGACTTAGTTGGGGTTTGGACAAAAGTATATCAGTTTAAGCTGTAAGGTCATGAAAAGGGGGATTGACGTTGTCCTTTGGCCAAGAGCAAAATATTGATACTTTGAAGAACAATCCTAGTCTGTCCGCTTCTGGTAGAAGCATCCCAGCTAACGGTGTACCACCAGCAAATGCGTATTGAAGCTCGACTATTCATCATACAGTGGTTTACAATATGTCATGAACATTTGTGTAAAGCAATGTGGTTAACAATCAAAGAAAAGCTAGTGGACGAAAGCAGAGGTAATATTCATACCTAATATTGTTATAACTGGGAGCTGCATAGACGAGACAACCCACACACATCCCCTTGGTCAGTGCCTCAAGAGGTGGGTGTTGCACGGCGTCGATATTATTTCGGATGTGATGAATACGGTGTTTAGAATAAAAGATTATATTAAAATAAGAATGAGTCGATAGTATCGTGCGTACCGTTACACTACCGAGTTAAATAAGAGTTCCATGTTTGATTTTTGTTCTTATCAGTATCAAAACTTACATAAATATATCATACATTGTGTTGTGTGTTATAAATCTTTCTAATTCAAGTTACAAATGAAATTAAACATATAACAGGCATATAGAATATACAACTAGTACCTAATTATATATAGACATTCAAACATGGAACCGTAAAACTATAATTGTATTTGTAGGTAATTCAACTCGTTTTAAACATATAAAACATGCAGACAATTAAAAATTACTCTCTACACATTTCAATCAATCTTGCCTAATTTTGTACATTCGAATTAATCTCTACAAACTGTTTTTAGTTCCAAACATAACAATTGCGCCTCGCTTTTTAATCCATTTATATGTTGCCTGGAACAGGAAACAGGAAAAAGTCGTTTTTTAACTTGTCTATTTAGCGGGCCGGCTCTAGCATTACTTTTTTCTCTAATTTCGGTAATTCGTTTAACGTTTGAAAAAGGTTTTGTTTCCTCAATAAATTAGCCGAAACATCGAATACGAATTTTTGAATGTAATTACGGTTCTTTTATTTCATATGCAAACAGTTGTATACACGAGAATGTGTTTGGCTGATTTAAATAGTATCGAATTATTTTTATAAATAAAAAGTTATTAAAATTTGTATGAGGATCTTCTGTAAACAGATAGTACATAAGTTTACCTTTATTAGTTATAGCTCAATGTTAGCAATAATATTAAATGTAAGTAACACAAAGTGAAAAATTAATTTAGAAATGAGAAAATTATGAATATATATGTTACATATATAGTATAAAAATATATATAAAAATTAAAAAAAATGAAATTTATGAAGTGAAGTTTTTATTAAGCGAATTTTAAAAAGTGAAGTTGTTGAATCGACTACACAAACGGCACTGTTATTCAATCTTATTTTAAGGTAAACAAAATCCTTATAACGTAAATAGATTACTTTACTAGACACCACACCGATTTCCTATAGTATCATATTCGTGCTCAATAAATAAAGGAGTGTTGTGGTCGTTTTCTGTCTGGATACCTTGTGGGTCTAGTTAAATTATTTGTAAGTATCGCCTGTAGTAACTTCGTCCGTGACTTTGAAAATCAAAGATGATCTTCCGAATTGCACTGTTTTTACCAAAATTTCCATATAAGCCCTGAAATGGTTTGACAAGTTTCGGTGTTTCCAAATTCCAATTGGACTGTTGAGCACCTGGCATTGTAATCTGCCTTTAATGTCCGCGCATTCTAAACTGCTAGCTATTATACAAATTTTATTAGATTATGTTCATTAACAGCAACTTTAGTTTGACTTTGGAGGTTTCAAGCCATGAGTTGTCATGATTATGCCAAAAATTATGTATTATATTGTTATAAATTATTTATGATTAAAGTGCTTTGGGCGCCTACAAATCCTCCATACCTTACAACTTGAGCTGAACTCAATAACAATAGCAAGAATGTTTCAGATATCATTTGACATGTCTAATGAAAAGTCTATATAGTTCGATTATCTTTTGCAACAAAGCCACATTTTTTGCCATTGTAAAGTTCATAATGATGTGATGTAGCAGAAAAAATTATGTGACTGTCACCTGTCAAGTTATGAATGGAAAATAATCCAACAGAATATCTATAAAAAGCTGGATTTTTTGTCTTTGGGTCAAAATATGCAGGCCTTTGCCAAGAGATGTATGATTGCAAATCCTCCTTTTTGTTATGCAAGGTATTTGGATGATTATATATATATTATTGTATATTATATTATATTTATATGGGTCATAAACATAAATCATAGATTCGGCAAAGCAATGCAGATGAACTTATGTCGTAGTATATTGCAATCATCTAAATCAAGTGGGGATTTGGATTACCATAAGTGAGAATGTTTGTAAAAAAACTTATAGTGATCTAAATCAGACAAGCAGATGACGAGAAAAAAAGCCTGTACATTAGTCGAATTTATTAATTTTCTAATGATTCTTGAGCAGGTAAATTCTCGTAGATATTTGAGACGGTTTTGAGGTACCTCAGATTTTAGGAACTATTTTTCTACATTCCAAGACTCATAGAAGTGGAAAAACTATTAATTCCGAAAATTGCTTTATGGAGTTGCTGCAGCGGCAAAATAAGCCGCAAAGTCGTTCAGTTTTTCAAAGGTTTTATATTAATTTTAAATAACTTTTGAAAGAATATAATTTCTTTTTTGTAAATATATAAACTTGACATCACCGAAGAATTTTTGGAAAAACGTTATGTAAATCCAAATATGTAAGTATGTATGTGTATTGAGTTTAGTTACATCAACCTTATGGATTTTTTAGTGAGTGGGCCTACAGTATAACATGGGCTCCGAACCACGGTCCTTAGGCATTAAGTTCTACTGACAGGAGAGTGACCAGCTTTGAAGATCATCCCAGAAGACATCCGGTCTTACCCAGCCTGATTACTGGCGTGACTGGGATCATTTTCGTTATCGGATTTTGCACGCACTAAGGATAATCACAAATGTGAAACAATCACAAATATAAATTTACGACTATCGCAACAGTAGATGGACCGTCCTGTCGCCTTTACATTTACGAGCGCCAACCAAGCTGGCAGATGGGTATTAACATTGTAAAAAATAACCAAAAGTTTTTAAAGCGTTAATTTCAAATACATATTTTATTGCGAATATATATATAACTACATTCTCTGAAGAAAGATTTTTAGAAATGCATCAAAATTACAAAAAAGTAGTTATCAACCTGGCTGGTGGTGGTATTTGATTGGATATATTTAAGAGGATGATTTATTTGAAGAATGAATTATTTTGAAGAATATCATACAAAAGTAATGGATGTCCATCTTGTAGAAATACAGGAATATGATGTTCTCTGCATTAGCCAAGCTGAAGAATTGGGCTTGAGATCATAGGTACAAATTAAAGGGAAATTATACTTTGTACAATTACCAGTATTTGGATAATATGTAATTAGTTGGTGTGATGAGTTTTTTTCTTTTCCAGCAAGGTAGTGAGCTAGAATTGAATGTATTGTAGTTGTAACATATAGCATAGTGCAACTAATACAGCACTGGATAATCTAAAAAACCAATGTGGTGTTTTGATGACGATGTGTTGTATGACTATCACTGATGCATTTACATTATAAGAGTCTTGTTAATATTAGAATATTATTCAATAAGTTGTCGCTTCTTCTCATTAAAATAAAATAGTTTTTTAGTAAATTCAAAGTTTTTGTTTTGAAGCATATCTGTTTCATAATTGACGCAGTCGACAAGATTATGGCGAAATGGTAAGCCTGTTCTCTTTTGAAATAATTTTATTAACCAGAATCCACTTACTTATCAAAAAATTAAACAGATTATCAAAAAAAATGCAGATTGACGTTGAATTGGCAATCGTTCGGCAGTTACTCGAGGAATTCCTTGACGTATTTCGTGGTTTCCTGGCAAAACCATTGCAGTTCGGGGTGAAAATCCACCTAGAGCAGAAAGAAGTTGCAGTGAATTAATATAGTCTATTGAAATTGGACAGAAATTTTGCGGTTCAGAGTGTACGATCACCAAAAGCTAACTGCAGTTGCAATTCAGCAGTAGACTGTTGGAATTTGGAGTTGTCAAAACCTGGAAATCGTTCCATACGTAGGCTAACTATACTATGGAAATTTGGATAAAAGTCAGCGCTATTCAGAAGACCTTAAGAGGCAAACTGGTAAATGGTAAATGGATTCTGACATTTTTGAAATTAGAATGGTCCCCTTTTTTGAAGTAAGATTAAACTGGCTGTGTCGTTTGTACCATCTATCCAATCTTTCCTTCTTCCAGACTTCACTTTTCTTCATTTCTTTGATATAAAATAGTTTTAAGTAAAGTCAATACAATATTTTATTTTTAAACTACGTTTTATAACCTGTGTATGCCATGACAGTTAAATTCAGTTATTACTTTACGTGCCATACTGCTAAATTCAAATCAAACAATTTGTTTTCACTGCTTTGGAATTAAACATAAAAGACACCAATTGCACAATCAAATGCAAAATATTTCATTATTTAAAATTGTTACAGAAACTGTTGTCAGCCAACAAAAACACAAAATAAACTTAGTTCACCATTGAAATCTTGTGTGTTTAGATTTTGATCTTTTCGAAATGGTAATTCTTATGTAGCTGTTATTGACGGATTTAATCCAAACTCTGAAAAACAAACGGTGATTATATAAAATTAAGTTATGGCGAATATGAGTTTTTAAGTAGTTTTCAACTAGCTAATCAAGTAGTTCGTTTAGAATTGGTAAGATTTTAAAATAAAATTTCAAAAAAGGGATTAAACGCAACTGACTTAAGTCTCATGCTATATTTTTTGATTGCATACAATTTAAAACTTTGCTAAATCCGACTCTGTTGGGGAGATAAAATTTGCCCTTGCAGCGAGTTTCTAAAGGAAAAATAAAAAACCCTTATTGCGAGGTATTCACGGTCTGATGCACTGCTAAAAAGGCTTTTATTTTCATTTTAAACTTTAATATAATTATTTTAAAAGCCACGGTAAATTATTTACCGCGTTTTTTAAGGACTATTGATTTAGAATTTCAAATGCTCCCGCCTCGTGACGGTTTCAATTAGATACAAAGTTTTATTTAAAAGCACTTTTTGTAACCATTAATTCGTTTTTATATTGAAGGAAAACCGAGTAAACTGGGTAGATTACTGTGAATATAAATTAAAATTGAATTATATTGTAAGTTGAGGAATGCTGGTAAACATTATGTTGAGGATGAAATACTAATTTATCTCGCTAATATAAGCGAACTTCCTAATTAATTCTATAATAATGTAACGTTGCTCAAAAATAACTTTATAAAAAATTCTGCACAATCTTTTATTGAATGTTGTTTACCGTTTATATTTATAAATGTTAATTACAAATAAATATATAAGTATATTTAATAGGTTATTTAATTAAATACTTATTCGATATAAAGTTTTTAAAATAGGTAAAATTAATTATAATCTGTTGAATATAAGAGTGAATTCACGTCATTAAAATTTTAACATATAACAATATTATAATGGAAATAAATAATGGAAAAAATGTTTTCAAATATGGTATAGTTTAACATTATAGTACATCTAATGCACATATTATTTAGGAACTACAATTATTATCTAAACTACAGTTAATTGTACAGCCAAACACTGGTATGAATTGCCCTTAGATAATTGCAATTCGCTTGTATGATTGAGGAAAACATAGTAATAGTGACATAATGATCAAAAATATTTTATAATTTTTTTAATTGACTTTAGTAGAGATAATTATTATATGCATGATATGAAGAATATCAATAAAGTAAGTGATCTGCTGTATAAAATATTTTATTCAGCATCAGATCGCATGGTTCTGAATGTTTTAATTACTCAAATGTTTTCAAATATGGTATAGTTTAACATTATAGTACATCTAATGCATATATTATTTAGGAACTACAATTATTATCTAAACTACAGTTAATTGTACAGCCAAAATAATTATATCTACATTAAACTCTTTTCCACGTAACTTATAAGGTAGAGTTCTAGGCTCGGTTTTTTATGTATTACTATACCCTAGAGCCCTAAGCAAATTAAATAACATTTCTATGTCCATGTGATGTACTTGTACTATCAATTAAGAGCATATTTACTGTTTTCTTTCTTTCTTCCTTCGTTGCAGTGTTTCCATCACCTGTTCCCTATCCTGAAAGTTTCATTCAGTTACTGCCACTTTCTGTGCGCCTGACGGAGTTCATCTAGAATGAAATTTTTATTGTAGACAATCATTGTCTCCTATTCTCTACACTGTTCTCTATCTATATGCAAACAGTTATCACTTGTAACTCCTTCTCGAATTGCACGTTCATTGTAGTTTATTGCACAGCCCATGTTATTTCGATTGGATTGAACATGTGGTGATAAGAAACAAGATATAATACTCTGCGGTCATATTATTCGACGATCTGACCAACTAGGAAACTCTTTTCAGGTCTATATTTAAAAAATTAAAAATAACTATATGACACAATTTAATATTTCATTTATATTTACTGAGTGAGAATTTGAAATAACTAACTCCTTAACATGGTATCCTTAAAACTTAATTTTATTTATTAACTTAAAAGTTATTAATATTTTGTAAGCAATTTCTTAATTACAGCATTTGACTATCCACTTGTTGGGATTTTTTCACCGCTGTGCTATGACAAATGCTTCAACTTTCTTAACAGCTGATTTTCAAACCAACGCCAAAAAAATGGTTTATTTCTCCGTAGTAGCCCCCTTGAGCTTGCCGAGAAACACTAACTTTGCCCCAAGATTAAAATAATTCCTGTTTACAGCATGAAGAACAGTATATCTGCTATGAAATTTTATAATATAATATTATGACAAGCAAAAGGTATTCTAAAAATCAGTTATTCTAAACTCTATCCAATGTTATTATAACTTTTACCTTTTTCCATCTGTTGTTGTGTTTATGCTATTAGTGTGTTATTATTAAAATATTTAGGTCTCATCTAAATACATACATCTGAATAACAAGTCTTTCTTGATTTTACTATATGCCCTTAAAAATTATATTGTCTTAAAACAATATCTGGAAGTACTAATGTGCAGGCCTTTTCGTGGGTTACCTTTACGTCATTTAAAATCTTGTTTTAGCCAGCTTGGTGGCGTAATGGTTAAGGCAGCAGGACGGTCCTCTTACTACTGCGATAGTCGCGGGTTTGAATCCTCTTGAACTTTATGTTTGTGATTGTAATTGTAAATGTTTTTGTGGCAATCAGTGGAAAATCCGACAAGGAATAACCAACCCAGTCACGCGAGTAACAAAGTTGGGAAGGTAAGGATGGTCATTGGCCAATAGGTAGCTTTAATGCTAAGGACCGAGGTCAGAGCCCACGTTAAACAGTTGGTTCAGTCCAGGTAAACCCTAGTTGGTGGAAAGGAGAATTTAAAGTACATACAAAAAAAGTGCTGTTTGCTAACAATGTGTAAAGATGTATGTATGGATGAGGTTGTTTTATATTATGTTTACATACTACTGCCTGTTTTATACGTTTCATAATGTTAATTAGAGTATCTTAAAATATCGTGTTATCTAATATGAAAATAGATAGTAATTTAAACAATAACCTAATTTTGTTCCATTTAAAATATTTATTAATTTTGGAAAAAAAGATCCTTTTTTAAGAGTAACAACTCTACGAATCTCAACAATTCTCATCAATAGGGTACCTATCTACCCTCTATTCAACTCTATTATGATTATGTTTAATCAACCACCTTAATTACATATTAAGAAAGTAACGCTATACAGTTTATTTGTTTCATTTAATATCCATTTTCGGCTTTGATGCAATGACATGACAGTTTCACCATGTCAGGTGTAAAGTATTTTGTTTCATTCTTTGAAAAGAATTAATTAAAGTAATTTCACCAACAAAATAGTTCAACATGCACAATAACTATTCTCTTTTCTTGCAATATTTCTCCAACAACCTTATAATAACTTTCCAATCTATTGGAAAAGAAATATTTATATTGGACCAACATGTAGAACAATATTATTTAAATTGTGTTTTATCAATTTTTTTAATATCTTTTAAATGATTCTTATTAGAGTAATATCCTTGAATGTTCCTTCAAACTAACCTTAAAACATGCTATTTTTTTCCTTTTAACATTAATATAGATCTTATTCAAAAAATAAAATATAGCCTTTCAAATCTCATTTAAAATTAGTTATAAAATGATTTTTTTTTCGTTTTGACGATAATAACAAATTTTTTATTTCTATAATATAAATCGCATTTCGTTTTTGTGCTTGATATTAAAGATTTTCTTTTCGTTGGAAACTCTTTGAGTATAAAATTAAATTAAAATATTTCAAACAACATATTGAACAGAAAAATATAATGCTTGTAAAGTGGGTTTCCTGTTTTTTTATGCCAAATTCTTTTTTGGCAATTATAACAACTTGCTAAAATTATTCTCAACTAATCCTTAAATGTCGAATATTTTTCGTTTTAAAATAATATAGATCGTAATTTGATGTATATTGGGTATCATGAGTATTACTAATTTACTTGCGCCACTTAGTAAATTCATTATTAACTTTAATTAAACAACATCATTAATTATTGTTAAGCATAATTAAAATAAATAATATAATAAGAAGTAATAAATTAACGTAATGAGCAATTTGTTAGCGTTTTTATTAGCTTGTATTATTCTTCCTTGATTACTATGTCAATTATTTACAAGACACATCATCTAACAAGGATGAAGGCAATTTGTTAAGTACGGCTTTATGGTCTCCCATAAACTGCATGAAATAATAAAGAGTACTGAAGTCAGAATATAAACGGGTTACTTTATTATTGATGGCACTAAAGCTTTTATAGACGCCGTCGAAATGGTTCTATGTCGCTTTTAAATGAAAATATAGTTTCAAATGATATTTTAGTAATAGAATTTATACATTGGCGAATATATCATTTTATTTGTTCAAGATGTATCTATATTTTATGAGAATTATTTCGAAGGCTCTGTATAAAATAAATATCGTAAAATTCGAGTAAGCTATATCAAATTTTATCGTGTTTTCTCTTTTAGGGATTTTTGTTGTTTTGGAATATTTATTACACCATTTACTTTACTGTGTTTTGTGACATACTTCCTTATATTTATAATAGGCTATTTTAGAAGACATCTTTATTTTGTAGATAGTAAAAGATATTTCCAACAGAAGCTATTATGTTATCAAATATGGCGTGTTCCACTTCCAAATGATTATTACGAGATACAACAAATATATAAAAAAGTACACAAATTGTTATCTAAGTACTCAAGTATATTTTATTTACCTGTATAACTTATTTCAAATGTACTAATTAGTGCTAGGCATAATCCACAAATAAAGGGAAGGAAAACAAAAATTTACTTATACTCGTATAACTTATATGATTATGATTATGATATAAATCTCATCGAATGGTTTGTATCACTACTGCGATATTTTCACTAAAATTGAACTATGTATTTTGATGTTTATTGCAAATAATATATATTGTATTATGATTCATACATAATTTGTAACTGAACAACACTGGTATGAAATGCCCTTAGATGTTTCAAATTAATATTAGGTATAATCCATATATCCCAATAATCAAGATAATTGAGAAAATTTTTTTAAATAATCGAAATGCAATTCGCTTGTTATGATTGAGGAAAACATAGTAATAGTGACATAATGATCAAAAATATTTTATAATTTTTTTCAATTGACTTCAGTAGAGCAATATACCCAATCAGCAAATATTTTTTATGATAATTATTATATGCATGATATGAAGAATATCTTTAAAGTAAGTGATCTCCTGTATAAAATATTTTATTCAGCATCAGATCGCATGGTTCTGAACGTTTTAATTACTCAATTTTAACTCAGTGAAAAATACAAGGCTTCGAATTTCACTCGTTATGGGTTTTAGGGGGATATTACACTGGACACTTCATTAGCGATGTAGTTTGGATACTGGAATTGACTATGGGACGGAACCCTATTTTTGATAGTTATATTGGATTTGCTAGAAGCACCCTGTAGTTGTATTCTATCCAAATAGGCCTAACTATTGGTTTGTACAGTAATCAGATAAGTCAACAGATCTAATTCAGCTTAAGTAAAAATTGTTTTGGTTTAACAATCATGTACTTTTTCCAAATTACGGATTGGTCTAGATTCGTGTTAAAATTTTTAGCATCAACCTTCTGAGGGAGTTAATAATATTCACTGATGAACGCGTTCTTTATCTAAGGCAAAAGTCACATGATTAAACCAAAATATGAGTGAAACGCATTGAAATAACAGGTCAAATGCAAAATACCCGGCCTACCATAGTACAAAAATATTTTTTTTGCAAAATTAAATTTTTTTAATTCAACATAATTCCTTCATGGGTAATACATAGACTATTAGAGATCCTCCAACTTTCATTCGACGAAAATTTCTTCCCAGTGAGCTTTCTTTTGAGATCTGAGAACAGGAAATAGTCGCTGGGAGCCAGATTTGGAGAATACGGTGGATGAGGAAGCAATTCGAAGCCCAATTCATGGACCTTTGACACGATGCATTGTCTTGGTGAAGCAGTACTTCTTTTTTCTTCCAATGCGGCCGTTTTTCGTCGATTTCGTCCTTCAAACGGTCCAATAACGTTATGTAATAATCGCTGTTAATGGTCGTTCCCTGCTCAAGGTAGTCAATGAAAATTATTCCATGCGCATTCCAAAATACAGACGCCATAACCTTGCCTGCCGAATGTTGCGTTTTCCCACGCTTTCGAGCGGGTTTATCGTGTGCAGTCCACTCGGATAACTGTGCAATGGACTTCGGAGTAAAATGATGAAGCCATGTTTCATCCATTGTCACATATCGATGCAAAAACTCGTGTTTATTACGCTTGATCATCTTCAAACACTACTCCGAATCATCAACTCCTCGTTGATTTTGGTCAAAAGTGAGTTCGCGAGGTACCCACTTTGCAAAGAGTTTTCTCATATCCAAATATTCGTGAATAATATGAAATACACGTTTAGTTGATATCTTTAAACTGTGTGCTATTTCATTTAATTTCAATTTACAGTCATTAAAAATCACTTTTTAATTGATTTCATCGGTCACAACCTCTTCTGTCCAGTGCGTTCACCGTCTTCGGTGCTTATTTCACCACGTCTAAACTTAGCATACCAATCCTTGATAGTTGATTTTCCTGGAGTAGTCTCCGGAAACTCGGCATCAAGCCAAGTTTTTGCTTCAAATGTATCTTTTTCCTTCAACATCAATATTTTTTCAACACGCAAAATTTCTTTTTATCCATTTTTTCACAACAACAAAAGTTGTTTCACTCAAAATGCTATATAATATATGTATATATACTAAATGTAGACACACATCTTTTGAGGGTTAGGGCTAACACATGTTAGGGTGAAAAACACATGGATTAAATTCTAGTAGCGCCATCTATGTTTCAGGCCGGAGACTTTCAATTAACCAGTTAGGTTATAGTAAAAAATATACCTAATAAGGAAAACAGAAATATATTCATTTTGATTTTAACTGTTCTAATCATAATATTATATTGAATATTCAATCATATTTTTCGCTGGTTTTATATTTTATATTTCAATCAACCCTGTGATTTGGTAATATCAAACCTCCAAAGCTTGTTGGGTACAGTAAAACTATTATCTTTATATCATATAATAAATTAATTTTCTGACTCTTGCCTCCAGAAATATATTTTATTCTAAAATAATTGAATTGTAACGTGAGAACTATATATTGAGGCAAAAATGTATAATTCCAATGGTGACTTATGTACGTAGGAAACGATCGCAATATTTCCACTTCTTTTACTGGAATGGAAAATTTATAAAACATTGTCATACATTCACCGGAAGAATTCCGTGATTGAATTTTTGATATATGACTTGAAAAACGACTCGTATAATGCAATTTTATTCCTTTATCGTTCGCGAGGCTTGCACATCTATCTTCCCATTGTTTTATTATATCCTGTGAGTGTTATTTTATCTTACTTTTGTATTGCTAATGCTTTAATGGATGCTGTTAATGGGCGCGTTACATGTTTAAAAGTTTATGCGATAATTTCGAATCGATTTGAACATTTTCTCGTAATTATATTACCGCAGAATGTTTGCCAATTAAATATGGGAGCTGCATTGTTGTAAATCCATTTAGCTGACAGCTGGTATTTATTTCATTGGCATAAGAAGCAATATATCAGAAAAGAAACTGTTTCATACTTATCACAATTCTATTTAGAAACTTTAATTGTATAAAATAATAATGCAATGAAAATCACAATTAATAGAATTACTTCTTAGAAGTAATTAGGCAATAGTTTTTTTAATTATTTAATTATTATATTGTTACTAGTCGTTTCCGACTAACCTAAAATTTGTCTTTATTAGTTGTAATATTATTAGTTATATTATGTTAATAAATCTAGATATATAACTAGGAGGACCCATCGGCCCTATCTCAATCTCTGACGAAATAATGTTTACGCACGTCACTGCTGTTTTTTTTGATAAATGTACCTCACTACACAACACTATACAAGATGAGATGGTTTGATTCTTTTGAGCCTGTGTCCTGCTCTGGTGGTATCCAAAAGCTGCAATATTTCAATATTCTCATAAGAATGGAGTCTTTCCTCGTGCCCCCTTGCAATTCTCTTGATTTCTTGACTGACTGTGTGTATCTGAAGATCTCGATGTAGGTAATCCTATAGTATAAGTCTTATAGTATTTGGGTGCACCCACAGTACCCCTCAGGACTTTGTTCTGAAAAATTTGTATTATATTTATGTTACTCCTTGCAGAATATATCCACAATTGAATTCCGTATGTCCATATAGGTTTCAGTATTTTCTTATATAATATCAATTTATTATATACTGATAATTGTGATTTTCTTCCAATTAGCTAGTTCGTTTTTCTATATTTCAATACCAGTTCTTTTCTTTTCTTCTTTATATGTTCCTTCTAGCTAAGTTTTGCATCAATATTCATTCCGAAATATTTAGCGTTGTTGCTATATAGAATGATAGTCTGTTTATAGGTGAACTGCACATGCATAGATTTACTTTCATTAATTTTCATTTTCCCAGCTTGTGTCCAATTATTTATGTTGTAACTTGCCTGTTGTAATTTTTGTGAGGGTTCTTCACTATTGTCTCCGACAGCTATAATCGCAGTACGAACAGCAAATGTAGCCATCGTAATATTCTCCATTTGAGTTATATCACAAGTAGATAAAGCATTGGTTCCAGTACACTTCCTTGTGATACAACTGCTTTAGCTTCCTTTATTGTAGAATAAGCTCCTTCTTGTTTAACTCTAAACCTTTTGGTTGTAATGTAAGATTTTAATATTTCGGTGTGCTGTTTTGGTAATATTTTCTGTAGTTTTATGAACAAGGCCTTCATGCCAAACCATATCGAAGACTTGTGCTACATCTAAGAATATAGCTGAGTATACCTTTTTACTTTCATGGGCTTTTTCAATAACATCTGTTATTCTATGGACCTGGTCAATTGTTGAAAGCTTGTTAATAAACCCAAACTGGTGTGTTAGTATTAGGTTCTTTCTCTCTGTGGGGCAACAATTTAAACGGCAAAAATATTCCATTTTGCTGTAATTATCGAAAGTTTGATTTCCAAAGGTCGAGCGAATTTGCTGTAACTTGTAGTTTCGAAAGGCGAATTGTAGTATCTCAGTCGCTGCTGTCGACTATTCGAATTTCCAATCATCAAAACCTGGAAAATCATTTCATAGAGAAAAACCATGGAAATTTGAATAGAGATAGTGGTATTTCTTCTTCTTCTTCTTATTGAAGATCTTCAATGGCAAACTGGCGGACAAAAGTACAGGCGATACTCTCTACTATTAGGTAACAAGTTATAGATGCATGTAAACCATATAGATTCCAAATATGGGGTACAGTGAACAAATTCAATATAGCAATCGCTCAACGGTTCCAAAATAAAGTGTCGCGGGCCATTGTTGATGTTCGGTACCAAATCCCTTTAAACATATAAACTAAGTAAGTTAAAGTGTTATTGCTAAATATTTTAAGACAATTTTAGTGCATTCTAATATATTAGCTAATCAACTAAATGAGCGACATGACAGTGAATTACGTAGACTAAAATGTTTATATATATATATATATATATATATATATATATATATATATATATATTCTATCGTAAATATATTCTTAAACTAGAAGACTTTGAATTAAACATTAAAGCTAATTATGTAAATTTTTTTTTATTATTATATTTTTATGGAATATGGAACTCTAATAGAGGGAGCTAGGTGAAATACGCTAGATATTTTGTAATAAGTTTGTAACATCTAAATATAAAATCTATGATAAAAGTAAAATGGAATAACTAAAATTAAATATGAACCAGAACTGTAAAACAACCAATTTATTGTTCGCATATAACAATAATTTCATTTAACTATAACTTTCACAATTTCGCTATGAGCTACCCTTAAAAGTCTACCATAAAATCGATATCGTTAGCACATGCTTTCAAAAGTTTCTAAGCGAAGATGTCTGTAAAGTGGTTGCTGAATATGTTAAAAGCAAAACGATCGATACAGTTTTGTTTTAATACCTCGTGGGTAACATATTTCAGAAACTGGAGCAAACTTAAATTGAACACAATATTATTTTAAACAAGAATTAAAACTCTAGATTATTGAATTAGGTTTAACATTCGATAAACAAGTGAATATTTTATGGGTTTAATACTTGTTACTGCGTTCAATTCAATCTTTATGGTTTAATTAACTATGTTTTAATGCTACTAATTATAAATTTATATATATATATATTATAGTTTATATATATTTTTATTATATATTCGCATGACCATAAATACAACGTGGCAAAAGTCCCGCTACCATTTTTGATGCCATGATTGCCCATAACTTTGCTCAAAGAAAGGAATAAGTAAGTTAACATTTTCTATGCATTATAATTGAAAAATTATATCGGCGAAATGGTGACCGCGATTCGCCATACAATTTTCGGCTAATTTTAAGGCATTTTTCGTGACATCCTGCAACATCTGATGCTGAATATCTTCATTTCGTGCCTTTAAAATGTTGAATTATAATAAAAAGTCTAGTGCTGTTAAAATTTGAGATCTGGCTGGCTATGCTAAATCACCACTTCGCGAAAGTAGTCTTCGTGAAAAAACGTCATTTAATAATTGAATAGTTGAACGCTCTGTGTGTGCTGTGGCTCCATCTTGCCGAAACCATATGTCCTCTAGTCTTTGCTCTTCCATTTCAGGCACAAGAAAATTTCATATAATTTCTTCCCATCATTCAGCAGTAACAGTAACTGCAACACCTTGGTTGTTTTCAAAAAAATGGGGACCAGTGATGTTTCCAGCATAACTACTATACCACAGAGTTGTTTCTACTAGATGCAATAATGTTTCGTGAATTAATTGAGGTTTCTGTGTTTCCCAAAACCGACTATTCTGTTTATTGACGTGGCCACCGAGAAGAAAATGGACTTGATCGCTCATTATCAATTTAGACAAAATCTTCCATTTCAATTTCTTCTTCTTCAATTTCACCAGACAGACTTAGGATATTTTTGGCACCATTTCCGCTGAGTCGCGATAAAGGAACGATTATTTTCAATAAATATTGTCACTATTTCTGCTCGTTTTGTGGCGTATATTTAAAAAGAATAAAATTAGGACATCTACGCAACACAATAGTTAAAGCGAAACTGAGCTAAACGTCACATAACCAAGATGGTGAGCAATGCACATTTCTGTGCAAAATTAGATATAATAATTAACTTGTTTTCCGGTGTTATGTTTTTTTCGGGAGCTGTACATTCAGATTGAGAAGTTACTTTTTAGGCATTTTTGTATATTTTTGTTATGTTTTATAATTTTTTTAAAACTTTGAGTTATTTTTTGTTGCTTTTCCTAGAATTAGGTTGCCATGTTCCATATTCCAGGATATAGTGGTTCGAATACATATACACATAGAATACACATATATATATATATATATATATATATATATATATATATATATATATATACCACAATATACAAAAGGAAAAATTAGTTATATTATCATCTTCCTAGGATATTTCGGTAGATTTGGAAATAAAAAATTGAATAATGGTTTACTATTTTTAACTACATTCTACTATTTATTTATAAACAATGAGTTTCATATCACAATTGCAGAAACTATATTCTTGCCCGACCAATAAAAATCTTCGAAAAGATAAATTGACAAAATAACGAATGAAAAATAAATAAGTCTTTTAAGGAAAAGAGAGAAATATTCGCCTTTATCTTAAGAAGGAAAGAGTGATCTTAAGAAAATAATATTTTTCCATCTCCTGCAGACTTGTTCTGAATACAAAGTGTGCATTAGAGAAGGAAATAGAACGCCATCTTTCAGCTACCCTTTTTCTCTGCCATCCCAGAACCAAAGCATTTTTACGTACATATCAATTTTCATACTTTATGTAACTACGAAATAATGCAAGGTATTCTTCGTACAGGAATGTACGATTTTTATTTAACATATAGATGATTTTTATCGAATAATTTCTATAAGGGAAACGATATTTTATAGATGATATTGCCCGTAATACTTTGGCCTAATTTAATAAGTTCGAACAAAATTTTCCTCGGCCAATTGTTAGACAAAAAGTTTCGCAACTTGTTTTTATCTCTGAGTTAGCTAAAAGTTTCCCAACTTAATAAACTTTCCTCTGTCTGATTTCATAATTCAATTTTGTAAATTATCAGACATGAGTTCTTGTTGTAAACAAAATTTATTGAAGTTTGTATTTGTTTCTTTACGAAGTTAAAGTTTAGTGTATTTCTGGTGACATGCAACCTGAACAAGGCTATTATACCCTGCATCAAGGCTGGAATAAATAGTACTTCAAATTATATTCCAACTGAAACACAATGTTATAAATTTGTACTATACAACACTTTAAAAGTTTGTTGCGACTGTCCTCTTGTTATGTTTATGGCTGATGGTTAAAAAATGTTCAACCTAATTTTTTACAATGTTAACCTGCTGTAACAATGAAATTGATAATAATGTTATTGCCTTTTGATGAAGACGGTGTCAGTTTTGTGTATTTTCTCATCCTCTATGACCTGTATTACTTTAGATATGCTTTATTACACTAGACTACATATACTAAACTTATTTTACTTATTTAGGCCTTATTAGCTGCAAAAAATAAATTATAAAACTTGACAGCTTGATTAATGAACTTAGTCATTTCTATTAATAATTGTGTCAGATGTTTGGAAGAATATTGAAATTATTACGATCCTAAAATTAGAAGAAGCAGCCAAATGAGACTAAAATCTTACAGATTTATTTCAGTGCCATCGGCAACAACTAAGGTATTTGGAAAATTCCTGAAAAAGGAATTATGTCAAGAAAAAATTTAATAGCCTCACATCAGTTTAGTTTTATGAAAAAATCAGGTCCTTGAGCCCATGTGATCAAAGCTAATTGAGTTGAGTAGTTCATATTACTTAAGGTTTTTTTTATGGTTTTTCTTTTTTGATTATCTGCTATTTATATTTTTCCAGATTCGATTTTATATAGTCCTATCACCTTTAAGGGAGACTTTTTGAGTTTGAGGTTTGGAATAGTCTAAGTACCTCCCGATTGATTTAAATATAAAGTTTGTGTTGCCTTTCTTTGCCAATGCGGTTCTGTGGTTTTATCTGTTTCTGTTTCACTTTCCGTTGTGTTTAGGTATAGGAACTTATTACTTCATTTAAATTCTTTACTCATTCTGAATTTTTTCTGAGTTTGTTATCTAAGGAGATATTCTTGGAATATAAGACAGATGAGTATATAGTCCTTCAACAAAACAGCCGATGCACGTCATAGACTATGTAGACTATACTGCCAATTGTAGTTTGTAAAAATATTATGTTCGTTTTTAACTCGGAACGGATTTTTCCTTCACATTTTACTATGGTTAAAAAGGTATAAATGCGTCGAAACCTTAACGAAATCACATTATAAAATTCAAATTGTGTTAAACCATTAGTGATAATAATTAGATGTTATAAATCAGCAAATATTGCAAACCAAATATACTAAGTTAATGCCGCAACATTGTGACGTGATGACGTCATATATTTTGATGACATGCATTGGCTGTCTTATTGGATAAACTATATGTATGTTTGACTAGCTGTCTTCCCAGTAAATGGCCTTTTTTTATTTATTTATTTTGTTCAATTATTAGCTGAAATATTCCTAAATCGCTATCTACATACTTTCGAGAAGTTTCTTATAACTATGCTTTATATATGTTACCAAATATACAGGATAACCTTTGAGTTAACGTCGTGTTTAAGCGCCAAAGCATAAAGTTGTACTAAAATTATCTATTTGCAACTTTTTATATTTAGGTTTCTCTTAAATAATATAATTTCAGTCATTTCATTTCATTTCCTCAGTCCTCACTAGTACTGGGTTGATTACTGCATCAGTTACTCGGCGTTTAGTAAAAAGCACATGTGCATACGTTGATGTAGACTTTGTATCCAGTTTTTAAACTGTTGGAAATGTGATAAGCATTAATACTAGCTGTTCGGGAACTTTCAAATTGGTAGAATGTTTACTTTAATATAATTTTAAGATGAAACAATATATGCATGGAAAAAGTAAAACTTTAACCATATCCACCGAATATATCAATGATTTCCTCATAATTCTAGAACTAACATATTCTGTTGACCATTAGCTCATATTTTGCTAAGATTACTGTTTGTATAACATTCCCCAATTCCATCATTTAATACATTTATTTCACTTTTAAAATAGTTTTATAAATAAAATATTGTTTAAGTTACTTCCTTCACCTTTCTTTTGCGAAAATGTACACTGCATCCCCTAAATATTTTTAGAAGCAATTTTATAAAGTAGTGAGAAAAACAGTATGTGGACATCTCCATATTTTCGGCATTATTAATATAGGCTGTATTACTAAACATTGACATTACACTCTCCGATTGGTTTCCAACTTATTAACGCGGATTGTTCCATTATCTGATTATATTATATCAAGTACATTATTAATCAGAACCTAAATATGAAATACAATTTTTAAAGTACATCATCTTCACGATGTCAGGGATTCTTGATTTGACTTCGTATTTTCGTGTTAGATCACTCTTCTTTTATTTCACTAGAAACCTCGGTAATTTATTTTACATTAGATTGTCTATAAAGTGATTGCAATAAAGGTGAGTGCCCAACCAAGTTAATTTTATGAATAAATATCGAAATTATTTTTTATAGTAATTATTTCGTCTGTAAAATGGGACAATTGTTTGTAATTTCATTACTGTTAGTTTCATTTTATTATTTGTTCCATTAATGTATATCAAATTTAATAGTGGCATTTTTATTTAATTCAATATGCATTAATAAATAGTACCCTTTCTATATTCAAGCCTACATTGTTCTATAGGCTGTATTACTAAACATTGACATTACTCTCTCCGATTGGTTTCCAACTTATCAAGGCGGATTGCTCCATTTTTTAATTATATTATATCAAGTACATTATCAATCACAATCTAAATATGAAAGACAATTTTGAAAATACATTAATCCTATGTAGTTAGACAAATGCAGTATATTATAATTATCGATTACTAGCATACATTGGTTAATAATTATATATCATCTTCAAGATGTCAGAGATTCTTGATTTGAGTTCGTTTTTTCGTGTTAGATCACTCTTCTTTTATTTCACTAGAAACCTGGAAGTACACAAAAACATAATAGACACAAGCAGAAGATATTATTTTATCTTATAACATGTATCGGTAATTTATTTTACATTAGATTGTCTATAAAGTGATTGTAATAAATGTGAGTGCCGAACTAAGTTAGTTTTGTAAATAAATATCGAAATTATTTTTTATAATAATTATTTCGTCTGTAAAATGGGACAATTTTTTGTAATTTCATTACTGTTAGTTTCATTTTATTATTTGTTTCTTTAATGTATATCAAATTTAAGAGTGGCATTTTTATATAATTCAATATGCATTAATAAATAATACCCTTTCTATATTCAAGCCTACATTGTTTTACGTATACCCTACAAATTGTTTCAAATTTGAAAAATGACAATACCATAGGACGTTTGTTATTCCGTTTTAATGTCCTGTTTAAACAAAAGCATCCGCTTTTTACCATTCATCGTCTAAATGTAAAACATTTCGAAAAGTAATTTTAAATATTACATGGTCGCATTGTTATATAAAGTACGAAAATTGAAATATAAGTGAAAAGAGGGTGGGCCGGGGTGTGCGGGGACGGATAAAAGATGGCGCTCTATTTCCCTCTATAATGCACACTTTGTATTCGGAACAAGTCTGCACGAGATGGAAAAATATTATTTTCTTTAGCTCACTCTTTTTCTCTAATGTTATGGACGCATCTTCCTTATTTTACTTTAGCAGTCTTATTTATTTCTTTTGGGAGTAATTTATGTAAATTTTACGATCAAAGGTAAAGCAGAAGATTTATTTTGGCTTAGGTCGATTGTACGGTTAAAAATGCACTTTGAATGTTTATCATTAAAATTTTGTATAGAAGATGTATGCGAATCCAAAATTCTACATTCTTATATTGAGAAGTAAGAAAATATTTTATAATGATATTACTTTTAAATCGTTTTCTTTAACGGATAGTAAAAATTAGTTGATTTAATGTAAAATAACATTCTTAATTTATTAATTTTTTGTGAAATATATGTAATGGGCAGTTAGTGATTTTTGTTGGAACTAGCTGAATGTCGTATTACTATTTTGCTAAGCTGTATCAAATATGTGATTCAAAACAATTATCAATAAAATTACAAATCCAGGTATTATAACTGCGTGTCTTAGACTTTAGCTTTATTGAAGCTATAGTTAATTCAAAACAGTAATGACACACGTGACCAATAGGTCTATCAAAAGTTGTAAATTCGTTTTACAGTCAGACAATATTTTATTCTCATTTTATTCTATTTAAAATAGTTAGAATGATGTTAGAGAATATGGAAAATGTAATCTAAAGAGCATATAAAAGTTGTCCGTTTGTCAAACGTCTGCAAAATTCTCCAAAATATTATAATTTCGGCCTATAAACCGGCAAATACTGTTTTAACGCTTTGTTTTAATAAATTCGAAATCGCCGCGGTATTTATCGAAAATACTCTTTTGCGCGTTGCTGCAGCACTGAACATTAATACGAACACGTTCACCAAAATATCTCAAAAAAAAATAAAAAACAATATAACCTTAAATTCACCAAAAAGAAACCATGTTTATGCGAAACAGGTGACGAATCAAGATCAGCTTGATGCTAACTGTATCAGCGAAAAAATATATGAAATGTATAAAAACAATAAGTAGTTTTTTCAAGCAAAACATAATTTAATACAATTATTTCAAAGAAAATTGTTAGTCTGGAAAGTATCCATAAAAAGCCAAAATATATACAGTTATTTGAAGTATGTAGAAGATCCATTCGTACATTGTTGGATAATATAGGATTTAAGTGCTGCAGAGATAACCTACGAAGGGGTTTAATTAAACTTCCAGAGATTGCTTTTAAAAGAATACAATTTTTAAAAACATATTACAAAATCAAGGAAGAATTGTTATATCAATTTATATATTTAAATGAGACATCAATATTTCAGAAATATATATTGGGTCGCTCATGGCAAGATGATAATTTTATATAATATAAGGACAACAGAAGTTGATGGAAAAAGGTAAATGATGGAATAACTATCGATTAGGTTTTGCTAGTCGATTAGGATTAGGATTTATTAATAATTCATTGCAGACATATAGTTTTTCAAGTTGGAAACATGAATTGTTCTATTCCTGGTGCAAAATTAGTGTTTTCCTGTAAGTCCAAGGGTGACTACCAAAGAGAAATGAACCCTAACTTGTCTTTGCAGTAGTTTTAAAAACAGCTTTTAAAGGACTTGGGGGAACCATCGGTTATTTTTATGTACAATGCACCATATCTACCATATACATGTCTCACTGGTGGAGAAAATCCCAAAAAGTGCACCAACAAAGGCTGCAATTAAGGAATGGTTTAAAGTACAATAAATTTCGAGGAAACCATGTTAAAGAATAAACTATTTCAAATTGTTACTCGGTAAATATAATTAAATATTTAATTATATTTGAGTTGATATGGGGTATTACAAAGAATTGTTACAATAGATGTTCAGGTCGAGGAAGATATTCAAACCAAAACTGTTTGGATTTATGGAAAGAGGTATTGTTGAAAATAACACTTTCGGTTTGTGTGAGCTCGATCAGATGCATTGAAGAAGAAATTGACAAATGGTAGAATCTTGTGTAAATTTTTGATAGATTGGAAATAAACAGCTTATTAACTTGATTACTGTTTCTGAAAGTGACAGTGATTGAATAAAACTTTATGAATGTTGGTTTATGACTGCTGCTGACAATTACCAAGATATGGTGTTGAAAGAGGAAACAACTAAAGGTCAGTATTCAATTAATATACTTTAATTGTAGGTAATTGTGTTTCAGTATGTGAAAGCTTTATGAGCATGTGTATTTTCGTTGAGAATATACATGAATGTTTGGTTAAAATGTATGACGAGAGAAATAATACTAAAGGTTTTGCAAATAAGGCAAATGGATTAAAGAGAATGCAGTGATTTTAATGTAGTTTTATCAAGAAAGATGTATACAGGTATTAACAGGACAAACTAAGGGGAAAAATAGTAATATCATAATGACTTTACAAGGAAACATTGCATCGAAGGAAACAAGAACTACGCGTAGGACATAAATTTGCTCCCTAATGAAAGTAAAATACATTACTCAGATATACATTTGTTAATTAGGTAGAGTAAACTTTTGGATGGTACTACTACATAAAAAGCTCTTAGAACTCTACCTATACTAGTGTGAAAAAAAGTTCAATGTATATATAATAAAACAACTCTAACCTATAAATTATTGTGGCTGTATAATTAATTGTAGTTTTAAGTTCTTCGATAATATATGCATTAGACAGATCCATGTATTATACTGTTAAAATAAATTATAGTACATAACATTTTTGTTTGATTATTTTATATATTATCCTTTTGATATATGTTAGAGCCAATATGTACTATAACTCAGAATTGCTGCGGTAACATTGCAACGTTTTGACATATCACGTGTGTCACTACTGCTTTGTATAGACTATATGTTTTTCTCTGCGTGTGTTGATTCTCTTCAGTTAAGCATCTTAAGTGATTACAATATTTTCCATTTTGTTATCAGATGCAAGAATAATAAAGCGGATGGTTTGCCGATCCGTGAATATGCCAAATATACAACTGAACATGAGAAAACATACATTTTTTAGATTCAGGCCACAAACATTCAAGGATTGACCCTGACCTCAAGGATTAGCGAAGACAACTCGGAAATTGGATTAGTTTAAACTCAAGAGCATATTTGTTGACATCATTGTGTCTCAACTCAATCATCCCTCATCTTTCTCAACTTTGAATTCTCGTTTCACGTGAATCATATTAATCACCGGTTGTCTTATCACAAAACGCTTTCCATTGCATAGTTTTGGTTGTTTTCGAAGCATAATGACTACTGAACCAACCTTCACTTGCAAATTGTGCGGTGGTAAGTTATCACATCCAAGTAATTTAAAAATGGAATACTTCGTCATTGTTTCAGATAGCTTTATTGATCTCACTCTAGTTTATTTATACGAAATTTATCACTTTTTATTCTTAATTAGAGTAGTGGTAGAAACGTAGAGTCAGTAAAACTGCCAAGAAATTAGCTAAAGTACCATTTAAAACATATATGTGTTTATGTGTATTTCAATATCTTTTCAGAATAAATTATGCCATTTGGCACTGTTTTCTGACAAATTTCGTTTATATATTTTACATTTTAGAATTAATTTTCTCTATAATTTTTACTTGATTTTTATAATATTTTAATGGTTATTCTTCTATTCAAAACGAAGACGGATTAGTCTCCGAACAAACAGAGATTATTAAAATCGGTCTAGTTGTTCTTGAGTTACAAATGAGTATGACTGGACAGACTTTGTTACAAAACGCAGATGGCCAAAGGATTGCGGCATGCAATACATTAAACATCTCAGGTACGACACAAAGCTGAAAGTGATGAAAAGCAAAAACAATAAAACCAACCCGTTCATGCCAAAATGAAATAAATATATCAACACCAACGCAAGTGCTAAGGTTTCAGATCATTTAATTATTTTCCTTCTATCTATAAGATATTATATAGGAAAACAACATTTATAGATATTACATTTTTGCGTTTTAATTAAAACTGATCTGAAACAATCTGCCTTAATAAGTTGGAAACCAATCGGAGAGTGTAATGTCAATGTTTAGTAACATATGTCCACATATTGTTTTTCTCACTACTTTATAAAATTGCTTCTAAAAATATTTAGGGGATGCAGTGTACATTTTCGCAAAAGAAAGGTGAAGGAAGTAACTTAAACAATATTTTATTTATAAAACTATTTTAAAAGTGAAATAAATGTATTAAATGATGGAATTGGGGAATGTTATACAAACAGTAATCTTGGCAAAATATGAGCTAATGGTCAACAGAATATGTTAGTTCTAGAATTATGAGGAAATCATTGATATATTCGGTGGATATGGTTAAAGTTTTACTTTTTCCATGCATATATTGTTCCATCTTAAAATTATATTAAAGTAAACATTCTACCAATTTGAAATATATCAACACTAACGCAAGTGCTAAGGTTTCAGATCATTTAATTATTTTCCTTCTATCTATAAGATATTATATAGGAAAACAACATTTATAGATATTACATTTTTGCGTTTTAATTAAAACAAAATATTTAACATTTTTGTTGCTAATGTGACCTATTGCAACAAAATCTAAGTCTAACTGAAATTATATTTCATTTAAATTAGCTTTTTGCACTTTGTTATTGATATTTTAATATTGAATATGATTAAAAATAACTACATATGATTGTTTTGCTAATTCATATCGATTCTACATTAATAAAATAGTTGGTCTACTTCTTTCCGCTTCATTTTTAATATTTGTACTCAGCTTTTTATTATTAACAATCAAAAAAGTTACCTTTTTAATCAGTACGCGGATGCCTTTCATGTTTAGAAATCTAATTATAATTTTAAATTAAACCGGAAATGGGGAATAAAGCATTTCATCAGTTTTGATTAAATATGAAACAACAGAGGATAACACAATTCCTTTGTACGGCGCATCAAAGAACTTTTTAAACATATCGACGTCGAATTCCTTTTTCTGTCGGTTCTCTGGTTATTATTTTATTTTATTCATGGCTAATGGCGCTTCTCTGTCAGGTTAAAGGGGGAAAAATGGAAATAGCCACCATTTATTTTAATTTTCATACTAATGGTAATATATTTCTACACTATAAAATACTTATTCGTTTTTTTTTCTAAAAGACCGATATCTTCTTTCTAAGCCTACCTACCATTGACTACCATAGATAAACAATTGTTAATGTTTTTGATATATTTATTTAAGACGTCAAATATTATATATCTACATAGTTTCTTTTTATTTAAATGAGAAATAATACAAGATATAAAAATAATTATATTAAATTACTATAAATATATATTCTGAAATTTTTATTTAGATTTTGGCATATCATCAGCAGGTCACTAATGTAGCTGTATTGGCTATTCTTTCCCTTTATGCTCATTGATGCGTAACATTATTTTCATAACATTCGATTTTGGAACACCTACCTGTACCCGTTTTTTTCAATAGACTACTACATAACAGAAGTTACTACATATACTACATATACTACATACAGCTACTACTTACTATTTTTTCTTCATTATTCGTATATATTTCATTTATCTTGATGATAAATATATCTTGTTCAAGAGTGAAATCTCAATTTTATATATAATTAAAGTTTTGTAATTTTTTTAAATGTCTTACAATGTAACCTACGATTATTTTCGTTTGTTGCATTTCATTTATTGTTCAATAAATATTAACGGTTTTTAATTCAAATAATTTAATTGACGTTAGAAGACGAACCGTTCTATTAGGTGTTTGCATGTATTTTGATACGCGATATCTATTGGTGAAATCTAATATAATTATTAAATTCAATGGTTTTAACACTTTTCTACATAAAATAATATATTTTGTCTTAGTTTTATAGTGTTATCCAATATTTAGAACTTATGATGACGCTAGCCTGTTGTTGACACTTGGTATCAGTTTTAGTTTTAGTAGCAAAGAACGACCAGGAGGGCTAAACATACAAGAATTTTGAACGAAAACCTTGCTGAAACATTCAAAGAACTTCCAGATAATTTGGCACTTAATGAATCAACATTTTCCGGATATTTACCTGCGGCTTCATCGATCCAGACTAAGGGAACCAAAGAAATTAACTGAAAATTCAATTTCAGACTATTTCAACATCAATGTTTCATTGCTTGCCAGCCAAAAGAGAAAAATCTGCTATATCGTATTGTGACTGCTAGGCATATGGTAGAATCAACAAAGTGTGGTTTATTATCAGCTGCTAAAACCGATTCAATCTTTTACTTCAGAATTCTGCCGACGACAAATTGAACGACATTTTGTTTCAAAGAAAACCATCAATAACGTTCAACAGGCGCAAACTCTAATTTTGAATCTCTTTTGCACCAATGATTGAACTATGAATATATATATATATATATATATATATATATATATATATGTATTAAAAATGTCTAAAAATTATAGAATAAATTATAGCTGAATTAGTTCATAATGTACAATAATTTCAATATTTATATGCAATATCTAATTTAATGCTACAGAAATATGCGAAGCTACATTATGAGGATTTATTCTGCTTCCTTTCACACCCTAACAAATTCTAGTATATTGATTATTCCAAATGTCGGTGAGGGATAGAAACACCCCAATTTACATTTTAACATTGCTTCGTTATCATGAATAAATATTTATTTGTTCGGCATATGCATCCCTTGGTAAATTGCATTAGCATTAAATTTAAAAAGACGAATCGAACTTAACAAACAACGACAAAATAACACTGCACTGGCAAATAAGCTTGCCGGAGTTGTCTGATCTTTCAGAAATAATTTTTGTGACTTCTTTTTGATGATGATGAATAATGTTGGAAAGTTAATATTAAGTATTCATAGATTATAGTGCATTAATTTATGTAAACTTTTCAGCACACTAACATAATAACGATAGTACAAACTAAGACAAATTATAATGATTGAAAATATAGTTCATCACCTTTGAAATGAGGCGAGTTGTTATAAAATATATAGTCATATATAGTCATATACAACTTATAATTCGATAATTTCGATTATATTAAAATATATTAATCCAATCTTGTAAAAAGAAAAGCAGGAAGAAGAAAGACTGATAATTTTGTATTTATTTTACAAATCAGATAAGATAACTGAATATTACAGCTGAGGTTGTTCACGCTATGTTCAAGAATCATTTGCTACTATATATTTACATAGAAAAATTGTATGTATCGAACAGAAATGACAGAGGAATTTTATTACTATATAGCCAATAAAAATCTGAAACTATCATCGCTAACCAATACAGACATTATGGGTGGAAAAGGATTAAGCCTCGAAAATCATTTATATATCAAAATAATGAATATTAATGTTGTTACATTGGAAGGACAAATTAGTCTAGAGTCTGTTTGAAAACAAGAAAACAAGTGAATAACTTATGCTAACATTGGTGGATGCAAAATGTTACGCTGTGAGATTGGACATTAAGGCTTTTGTGTCAGTACAATATATTTTTTCTAAGCTTTAAAGAAAAATCTTTTGAATAGAAATATATGCTGGGATGCGAATAATATTTCAATATGAGGAAGAAGGCTAAATCTGACATATAGATGACATGACCTCAGCTCCTAAGCTTCTAAACAAATAGTGCGAAACTTCAAGTCTAGCGTTTTGATTAATAAAGTTAAATTGTAGTTTTGCTAGTGAGCAGGCCTTGAGTGTTGAGTGAGTTATTATTTAGTAGAGATAGATCATTACGTTTATTACTTGTTACCATAGATGATGTATGAATAAAAATATAAACGAACAAATTCAAACGCCCAATATAATAAAATTAAATACATTTATTGCTATAAAGAAAGTTGTATTAATAAGTATTTCCGATGCAAGTTTCTTGTAAGTGTTTTATAAGAACTCATCAATAATTAAATATACTATCTATTAATTCCTCTCTACCCAGTACAAATTACAATCTTTAACTTAATATACACTACCTTGAGAAACCTTAGCGATATCGATCACTTATTTCATGGAAAATGCTGGTGGCTACGCCTTCTCTAAATATTATTTATTGCTCAGCGCTCTATAAAATGATTCATTAGGGGAAAAACTAAAACGGTAAATCATGTGAAAGGAAATTACTTATAGAAACACAAAAATTTTAAATAATTAAAAGTAATAATCAAAAAGTTATTGTTAGATTATTAGAGTGGTTTCGCTAAGGAAATAATATTGTATTTGCAGCTAATAATATTAAAACTGCAAAGAATGACTAAACTAATTTGAATTTGTATTATAAATACAAAATCTATAAACATATTAATTAAATTTTGATCAAATACAAACTATTATGGTAGAACAACAATAGATAATCGAGAGGAGCAGTAACTGATAAATATAATTATTATAATAGCAATAAATATGATGATTAAAATTGGATATATCAGCAAGGAGCTTCAATGTTCGTTGGTGGGTTTAATGAAACAGCATTAATAATTTAAACAATAACATATTAAGTGATATTAAGTGACGATACCTATTAATGAAAATGCGTAATATTAATACAGACTATTATTATGGAATTATTCAATGTATGCACACGCTGATCAAGAAATTCTAAAATTCCATTTTCGTCAATCATTATTTGTGTGATTTGATCTGAAGGAATTTGCTATCGAAACCCATCAAACATTTCTCTAAACTCTAAATTTCTTACGTACAGCACACTAGATAGAAGTTAGTCCAGGAATTCCATCCACATGGACACCGAAGCGAAATATTGGTAGCCATAAAGTTTTATTGCGTTTATGGTGAGATCAAGCTGCTAAAAGCGACTAAAACTACTGCAGGTGTCTATCGATAGTTGAACAAGTTGTATAACGTATTGTTGCAAAAAAGACCAACAATAGCGAGTTATGGACCGGACGCAAACTTATCCTTTTGCATCACAACACTCGGCAACGCATTACAACAGTTATGAAGGAAACACGGTTGTAGCTCGAAAAGGAAGTTAGTCGGCAATACTTTGCTCTCTTTGACTATTTCTTGTTCTAGCAATTCAAAAAATGTAGCCATATGATACTCTACATACCTAAGACGTAATAAACAGGTGATAATAGCCGCGGAAGCAAAATTCAGCGAATTCCCGTAATTCACAAAAATGATCAGGAATTTGCTGAATATTAGAAAACTTTGGATGAACAATGTAAGTATTATATTTAGTATATTTCAAGCCAAAATATGTTTTTCTAATCGTTAGAAATCATAATGAAATATATATTAACAATTTTAAAAGCAACTCATCAAAAAAGTATATTTGTAAAAATATATATACTAATGGAATAAAACTAAATTGAATAGAAATCTATTTTAAGATTCTATTTTTATTTCTTTCTTTCGTCTTGAAAAAGAAATATTTTATTATTGACGTGTTCAGCCATAATTGATATTTAGAGGAGTTCCCTTTTTCATTTTCCAAGGAAAATCGATCGATATGAATAAGGTTTTCATACTACAAGAAATGTGTTAATTTACAGTAAAATATTATAAAAAGGACATTATAAAAATAATGTGAATATCTTTGAAAATATGTGATGATGCTTATTAAAATGTAATATATAAAAAATATTAATGGTTATTCCATTAAAATTTTAATTAAAACACTCAAAATTTAGCATAAATTCATTTCATATTTTTAACGTTAAATAAAAATATAAATAAATTTAATCATTATTCATTCAATATTCATTATTTAATAAAGAAAAGAGTACATTATACAATGATTTAGCTCATATATCACATAAGGTTGATCGTTGATAATATTAAAATCATTGATTATCCATACATTTAAATTTTATAGTCATACATTTTTTATGTATCTTACCGAACATATCTTCTCGTTTTATTTCGAAATAAGCAGTTTTATATTCCCCTAACATTCCCTGTTCCCCTTTTCATTTTATAATGAGTCATTTGAAAGGGCTGGCAGCAGTAAATAACAATTAAATATGGCGGCCACGTCAATATATAGAGTAATTTATTTCTGAATAAAAATTGGACTATTCATGTGGTTGTAATGTTGGGATTAAATTAATTAGACACGATGAAAAATGCGTATTTAATATACATGTGTCGCAAATACGGATAATTTTTAAAAATTTGTACCTGCAATAATATTTCACCGGTCTTGTTATTTCCTTACTCATTGTCAGATTTTACATTTACAAATTATTTGAATTTAAATATTAAATAGCAAAAAGTCTAGTGAATACGGCATTTTGAGTAGAACATTCAATTTAAATGTATTCAAATATATTTTCTCATGTATTTTCAGATGTAGTATAGTGTAGCAGTGAAATATTGTAAAATAATTTTGTTTTGATTGCGTTTTACCACCTGATTTAGATTAACAGTTCGTTTTGTTAACGTTTAGAGTCTTCTTTATGCACACTCCTCTTTTTTAGGACATGTGACCATCTTTCACCATTTTTCATTTCAGTTTGGTTACTGGAATGACCGAAGACTTTTACATTCTTAAATACGAACAATCATAATCACAATCACAAACACACATTTACAACCATGCCTCGGCAGGATATGAACCCGTCATAAATAACAGCCAATGATTAATTTAAGTTCTTGCTTAACTAATACCGGCAGATACAGAAATGAACTAATGTTATCTGTTTATTTTATCGTATATATGAGCTTACGGTTCAATTCTTATCAATGACTTTTAATTATTGTCGTATCATTACTTCCAAATTATTTCTAATGGTTTTAAACATATTCGAATATTTCGTAGTTAAACGTATTCAAACGTTTAGCTAGAATCACGGATATCTCTCTCCATAAGCCTACATTTTTATATTATTTTAATAGACTAGAGCATTATTTTCTTTCAACACTATAACCTTTTATATTTTTTAAGTGTCATTTAATCGATTTTTGCATTTTTTTTTCGACAGTAATAATAATCGCTAATAATATTCCCCTTAAATAGTTATAGTTTCTCAAATGATGTAAGAGAGTTATTGTGTGTACCAATAATTATTAAGGTTTACTTGTACCATAATATTGTTGATATTGTTGTAGCTTTTTAAAAAAATTCAATGCAATTTACCAACATTTTTTTACTGATATGGCGTAGAAAAATTCGTCATTTTTGAGAAGATTCAAGAGTCGACCCATTGTTTAGCTTATATCTTACAAGTGTATCGCTATTTGGCTATTATTCATCGTCTACAATAAGTGTCAGAAGTAGTCAGAAAAACTAATATTTAGTGAATTGGGCTATATATTGGGCTATTATATCAATAATAAAAAGTAACGTTCCCCAGTTATGGTTTAGTGAGGTTGAGGTAGCTCATAGTAGCTCATTTTGATCTAATACCACTAGATATACAAGTTTAACATACATGTATACGATAGTCATGATTGGAATCAGCAGTTACATTATAATATCAAAAAATAATTATAAATAGAGATATGAGATTCGAGGTCTACAAACTAAAAATTATAACATGTGTTTCTCCACAGTCTCTTTTGAACTAGGCGAATATGTGCCTTCAACTTCAGTACATAGAAACCAAAGAGTACCACTCCAAAATACTAAGGACTAAGTATGTACGTGGTAATATTGCAAGCAAGAATTATTACATATATTGTTAAATATTATCTAACGGTGCCATGTATATAGAAACTTAATACAAATATCTCTTTTAAATGAATACACTTTCGATTTATATAGACTTTTGACATTAAACTTGAGAAACAGTGAGAAATATACTGATTGTCTCAGGTTTATTTAAAACCCATTCTAACGTAATGTAAGTTATATACGTAACGAAATGCTATATTTTTGTGTGTATATAATCTCCTTCATTAATATTTAAATAATAAAATATAAATGAATATATCGTTACATTAATCTATATATGAAATATGAAAATATACAAGCAAGCGAGCAAACTAACATATATGGAGTCTAATATATGTTTGATAATATATATTTCAACAAATCGTGTTAAAAATGAAGTACACAGAAACGTAATTCCTCCTTTATGCCAAAGTGGTAAAAAGCTACATAACAATTTCCTATTAAATTATACTTATAAAATTAAAAAACATAAGCTTTGGTGAAGGAATTTCCTGTAATAAAATACATAGAATATCTAATAAGTAAATTACCATAAAATTATTTCAATTATATAAATTGTTTTTTGATTTAAGCTGTTTTAATTTCCCATAATAACACATAATTGATTAAAGAAAGCCATAAGAATCTACATAAATATATCATGAGTTCTCTATTATATGACTAACATATATCATCTATTTTTATATCTTTATACGAAATATTGCAGTAATATAACATTTAATTTATTTGAAAATTCTACTCGAAATAATATATGCGATATTATGGTAATAAAAATAAAACCTAATTGCTTTTTCTGTAACCTAATTGATCATTTTTCCCATCGGCTATATTAATTATATTTAGAGTAGGTGTGGTCGCTAATATTTTCCATAAAATAATTGATATAGCTAAGGTTTCTCAGCCGAGCGCATATTAAGTTAATGATTGTAATTTGTATCCACTAAACTACAATTAAAAGATAGTAAGGTAGATTATTAGTTAGTTATTCGATAGTAGAAACATAACAGACTTCTACAAGAGTTAGTTGAAGATTAATTATAGTATAACCATTACAATTTAATTTTATCATGGCTAAGTTTTTTGTTTTAAGGGGATCTGGCCATTCTATACCAACATTCTCGTATGAAGGCCAAGGTCAAAATAAGTTACAATATAAATGTGATTAGTTATATGTGTATTATCCGATATATTTAATGGTTCATGTATGTTAAAGTTCAATACTTTTTAAAAGCTTAATAGAAATCGATGGAAGTTGTGTGAGCATTAATTAGTTAACACGTTTTAGTCATTAAATTAGCATATTTATGTTACATTCTTGGCATATAAAAATAATCTGCCTCAAATCTTTTAATTTATAAAAAGTGTACCTATAAAGTAGTAAATCACAAAAATTGCCAAAATCATCCTACATTTCTTGACTATGCATAACTTGGCGACAACACTTCAATTAAATTTACCAATGCTCTCCTGAAAAAAATGCATGTTAGATATTAAATCTAACCATAATACCATGATAAAGGCCATTACTTCCATAAAGCTTTCCAAAATACTCACAGTATGTTTGACAAAACATTTGATTTGATTAAACATTGACATGACAATCTTTGGAAGTAGGTCCAAAGAAGCTCTTGAATAAATAATCTAATTGATATAAAAGTAACTTATATAATAATCGTTTTCATGATAACTTTGATCATGACCAAATCTCATCAATAGGTTAACTATTTTTTAACTTAGATTAATCTTATCTCTACGTTATAAAAATTTCTTACAATGTATAAGTTAGAAATTAGCGTACATGTTTTATAATGTTTATTAAATTGCCTATAGCAATTTTTTATACATTGATCGCTATATATAATCGGCATAATAATATCGTATACAAATAATATTTTAGGAAGTTTTATATATTTTTCTCTATATTTCCTTTTTAATAATATTACAAACGAAACGAATATGTGTCTATATATTTTCATATATAGCGCAGGATATTTATGATGTTTATATTAGGAGTATTATATTTACTCCGTCTTATCTTATTATTAAATTCTGTTCTCAGTTATTTGATACAACAATATGCTATATTTTAATATACACTAAAAATTTTATAACAACTAATTTTTAGTATGTAAAATACATTCGCTCAAATGTTAGTTTAATGAATTTCTTTTTATATTTAATTCTACAAGAAAAGATTTAATTTCTCCCTGGATCTGCTAAATTGAATTCGGTTTTATATAATAATTAAGTAAGAAAGGGCAAAGGTTACTATTTTAATTTATTAATTTTTTTTAGCGTTAAAATTATAATTATGAAGTTACAATTTTCATTTTAATTTATTGTATTTTAGGATATATTAAATATTTTTGTCTTAATATAGATGCTAATTAATATCATTAGACATTAGAAATATTGGTTTTTGACCAAATTTCTTGTTCTGCGCTAGATTGTACAACGTTTTGTAATTTATCAAGAAAACAATAGAGTACAGAATAATATCTACGAACTTTAATATCGGAAAAATATGAGTAATTTCTAATGATAGTTCCTCAAAATCCTCTTTTCTTGTCTAAAATGGTTCGAATCTTGATCTATTGGTTTGAATCTTGAAAGTTAAATATAAACTGGGTATACTTCTAGTAATAATAAAATAATACACACAATGCCTAATGAAATAACTAAGCTTCTGCTAATCTTTTTAGGTTAATGGACGACTTCTTCAAACCATTTCTTTCTTTTTTCATATATTTTTGCTATAAGTCCATTAAATCCAATTTTTTTCAGTTCAAGCCAGTGAATCCTAGGTTAAGAGTTTTAGTTAAATTTTTATATATGATACATCAAATTTGAATACTGTTAGTATGCGATGAGTTGACAGATTTACTGAAATCTTCATATTTGAAGCTCAAAAACTAATAAATATTAGGTGCTAACACGTATTCTGATAATTGTAAATTTGTTGTAAAGATATATTTATAAAAACCAATTATTTTAATACCCGGACACAATAGATTTTGAAATTAGGTGCCAGTGTCTGAGTTTAAATTGAATTATTGGACTCATCGTCTATCCTTAACAGCTTTTACAAGGTCTAACTGAAAGTAATCATTCAAGAGCATCTTCTGCGCTTGTTGCTCAAATGTACATTGCTGGTATTTTTTTGCCACAATAAGTCGTTCACTCTGTTCAATTGACATCGGCAAACGTTTGCAGTAACAGTTTTATTCGGTTTTAGCAGCGTGCAGGATACTACATTTTGCTAATACTACCATACACTTAGTGCTTATGGCCATAAATATTCCACGTCGGTGTCGATGTGGGTGGTTCTCCCGGATTTTGTGCGATCAGGATTATCATAGATCGACTTCTCACCGCCAGTCACAATGCAATTCATTGCTTTCGAACTTGTTTGGCCCTGCAGGCTGTTCCTTATAACTATTATCGTTATAATCCTAACCGACAATTGGGATATAATGAAGCCGAATCACTATAGGTTTCCAGAAAGTATTTAATGGGCTAAATCACCAGATTTTTCAGATCTAATATAAAATAGATTTAAAAAATATAATTTTGAGCAATCCATGGTTAGCATGTAATAATATTAAATTATTTTATTTTATGTAGAGAAGTTTAAAACCATTATTTCGCTACTATGCCATTGATAAACCAAAGAAATATTAAAACTAAAAATGCCTCAATAGTTTTACTTAATACTAAATTACTTACTTCTAATATTGAATAGTGTATACATAGGGCATACATAATATAAGAGGGTCAGTTTGCGTGCATTTATAAAGAAATAATTGATCTATAAAGTTAAGGTTAGGCTGGTTTGGTCGTATTTTACGGTGAAGATTGTAATTTGTACGGAGCAAAAAACTAAAAGATAGCGAAATGAGTTACTTGTAGGTTATTTGCTTGTAGTCATAGAAGATTTATTGCATGAACGTTTACAATTACAACCATCGACTGCTTTACTTGGTATTTATCTGCCATATTGCCTAGGGTACGGATTTCATGGTATTTATGTAAATACGGACATCGTTCTATTATATTATCGGTATTTTCTTTGAAATGTTGGCAATAATATTATAATTATATAATTTTGACGGTAGGAGAGTTTTCTAGTGCATAATTGAAATAGCCTAATATCTTGTCATAGAACTTTTCATTAATTCTTTTGTTTATTTTAAAGTAATCAACCTATGCTCAGACTATGCTATATAAATTCTAAGACATTGTAACTATGACCGATGTCCGAAATTATTCGACTATATTTTACAATCTTAATATCTTGGTTTGAACCTGAGCCTTAATATGGTAAGTATTCCTTAATTCCAGCATTTGCCGATCCACTTTCCACTATTTTGCACCATTGTCCATAACAATAGTTATAGTCGTCGTAGCCCTTTAAGACCTAATATTCAAACCATATTAAAAACGCATGATTCATGTTTTCATGTTTGATGCCTTTACAATATTTTTATTAGCGTCTTGCAAATGGTGCCCTAATGCTCGATCTTGAAGTATTTGTACACAAATTGAAACAACTAATGTTAATCATTAATTTTATTATATGCTTTTAAAAAATGTATTTGGGAGTTTCGTTAAACCTCTTTGTGGGTCCATTTTACATTATTTAAATCCTTTGTTTCTTAACAGTATATGAGCGGAAGAATTACAGCCCTAAATGAGCGTCATATATGCTAATATCATCTGTTCTGAAATAATTATATTAAATTGAATTTATATTGAAAAAAACTACTCACTTTTTTACATTCCATAAATTCAATCTCGAATAGATGTAACAGCAAGGTGATCTTGATTCGATTCGTGACCTGCTTCGTATTTATACGCTTTCCTTCCGGTGAATCCAACACTATATTATTTTTTCTGTAATGATTCTGTCAAAGTGAATTTTTAAACTATATTAAATTGTATTAAACTAGTTATGCCTATTACAAGTTTAAAGAACATTATAAAATTGCATGATTCAATCAAACGTGTATAATTACTTCCTAGCTTTGTGAACTATAATTTAACAAAACATTTAGTATACAAGACACTAAATATCTGACTGACATTCAAATAATGTAGAACTTTAACCTCATTTTTTATATAATTTTGCAACTAGTATAAGAAGAATAATTAGTTACAAGTGTACACAGACAACACTGTGTTGGCAATAAAAAAACAATAAATAAATAAATAAATAACATATAATATTATAACTGGCACAGTTGATAGGATGCCCTTATAGCTGCTCCCTGAATCTGAATATCTGATAATTGAATACATTCAGTCAACCGAAATCAAATTAATTATCATGATAAGAAGACAGCTTAATGTGGAATATTGGGAATGGTTTCGCAGTTACGCAGTCACTCGAAGCGTTGTAGGTGTAGTTAGGTGGGGTTCAGGAAAAAGTATCGCAAATGAAGCTGTAAGGTCGGAAAAGTTGGATTGAATGTGTTCAATAAAATATAGTCAAAAACAATTCCAAGGAAGGAATATTCAAGCTTAAACAGACAACCCTAGTCCATGGATCATGCACGTGCATCACACATTAAGGAGTAAGGACCACCAAAAACGGACTGAAGTTGTTGCGATTGGATAGTTTAGTTTACTGGAATTTGAACAAAAGCTTGCAGTCCAGAGTGAACAGCCACCAAATGCGGATTGCAGTAGCTCAGTTTCTTAGCAGTAGAGTATCGGAATCTGTTATCAACAAAGCTGGGAAACCATTCCAAAGAGGGATACCATGGAATTTTTGGTAGAAAGAGTGCCTTTTTGAAGATCTTTAAAGGCAAACTGGCGAACGAAGGTACAGGCGATACTCAAGCATAATTTTACAACTGTAAGTTGTCCAGACGGAATGATGACCGTACATTCCTGTGGATATTTCTTTAGGAGAAAGTTGCTATATAATATTGCCCAGACTATTCGACCATGGCTGCCTTTTTGACTACCTGTATAGTGTAAGTAGTGAGATTAGTTAATTGTGTTCTTTTCTCCAAACCCTTTCACATATTATAATTTTTATAGCGCCAAGACAAAGCGTCATCTCACACAAGAAAACAAGCGTAAAGCATATCGGTGAAATTTTAAAGCCGTAGAGTTTACCCTGTATATTGATATTACACACGAATTTATTAGACAGCCATGAAACTGACACTTACTAAGGGGGCATTCTAGTCTAGAGCCATACATTTTAAGCATATCTTTAAGTGAAGTTAAAAGAATGTAAATCGGTTCAGCGGAACTTGAGATATCATATCAGCTGCCTCAGAAAAAAGCAATTTCAAGGAAAACGCTTAAAACATTTAAAGAGAAAAGTTTAAAGTATCTGATAAAGTTACGCGCAATCTAAATACTACAATGGTACTTTATGCTACTCATACATTCTTAGTTCCTTTACTTCAAAAAAACATCGACATATCGATATATTGATATATCCATATTTTCTGAAATAAATATCGATATTTTTGGCCGATATATTTTAGCTGATATTTTTTTAGAATAAATTAAATATCATTTTTAATAAACCTTTAAAATTGGTACTTGATTTTAAAGGTTTATCTAATATATAAGAAATTTGGAAATAATATATATTTTTAGCCTAATATTTAACTATTTTTATTTTTTCTTAAAAATATCAATAATTTTTCGGTAGAATATCGATATTTTTTAAACTTATTGCAAAAAGGCATCGATATTTTTTTTGTCCGGTAAATCGATATATCGAAATATAGATATTTTTTCTGTGGCCAACACCTTTAATATGTACGTTTCATCGACGGCCAAGGAATTTTCGGTATCCAACGCCGAATCTCATTCGTTCCCCTTCGTCTGTATGGAGCATAAGAGAGCTATATATCCGAAAATAATTTAAATTTTAAAAAATCCCCTTAACGATATATTACACTGCGTAATACAATATTTCTAACATAAATAAGATTACGTGTTTTGGATTTGTTATTTCATTGTTAGAAACACTGCCTGATATGGTTGTCTAATACGCCATGTTCCTAAGAAATAGTATGAATACTATTTACGCTTAAAAACTGTATTACTCCACAATAGTAGTCGATATTCTTTCACACCTATTGCATATTCAGTGATTTTAAAAGAAACATATGAAAACCTGAAACTAATTTTAGAGTTAGTAAAATATTTTAATATAATCAAAGAATACAACTTAAATATTGTGCTGATTTCAAAGTTGTAACGATATTGCTTTAACAACAAGGAGGTTTTACGAAATATTGTGGTTTTCTCTGTCTCTGTGATAGTAGAGACACCAAAAACTAATATGAAGTTAAAGATTGGGCAAAATGAACCGACTTTGTTTGTGATAAATCTTACGTTAACAGTAATTAGTTAGTAATTCATGGATTTTTAGGTAATCTTAAGGTTGAAAATGCCGAGTTTTTAGTGAATGATTCCTTACAAATTTTAAACAACGACGTCTGCAGAAAGGTCTTTCATTCACAGAAAGAAAGATATTTCTTGCATTTGCCTTTCGAACCCCCCCCCCCCAAATCGCGGAATGGTGAGTGACTAGGTGAACGCTTTCACCAGGACATAAAACAGTTAGAAGAGCATTATCAAGGAAGATATAATGTTAAAATGTTATCAGATTTCTGCTGGTTTGAAATAAAAGATAATTCAGCTGTTTACAAGAGGAAATCTTAATATTTCGTCATTTTCTTTCAGAATGTATGGTTTATTTATTCTATTGACCAGTTAAACCTGATCTATTTTGATCGATTGTCTATTTGTAAATATATATTACTATTTTTTTTAATAAAATTTATAACATAAATAAATAAATAAATATGATTTAAAATTTGCATACTGCCTTTCAAATGGTATGTTAAGTGTTAAAAAGAATCCGTTTAAGTTTTTGTGTTCAGCATTTTTTATTAATTACATATTACAATAGATATGTTTAATTCAATCTTAATTTGCAAATTAAGTTGTTACTACTGTTCCGTTGTACTTAATATACGTGCAAAGCTAGTGCGTGATTAGTGTGTATTTCCCAAAAGGTATAAATTGCCAAAAAAGCCGTTTTATTTAATGCTGTAGAACAAAAACAACTTCTCACATAGTGTAATTAAAGGGCTGACCTTTGAAAATATAAGGAAATCATCGATTTCTTCAAATTTCTTGAATAGAACACTCTTTAGGATATCGAAACATGATTTAGTATTACAACCTACAACCTAGCAGCAGTAATATAATTCGATAACCAATTCAATCATAATATTAATAATTATCATATCATAAAGCAGAGTTAAAACAAATGGTTTATAGATCTAAATATTTGTGTTAATTTAAAAATTCACGTAACTTATAATTCTGGTGCTGTAGTTTTACGGCGTCAAGGAATATTTATCTGAGTTAATCCAGTAACATGCGAAAAGGCGAATATCTTCAGGGATGCCGGTATGTTAATAGTTTTGAATTATTAGCTTGTGAAAAAATATGTACTCCTCATTGTGATTGTGGTTAACCTGTAGTCAAGTAATAAATGTTCAGCCGCTATAATATTTTTATTATTTAATAGTCAAAATGTTAATAAATTTTTCACCAGGTGTTACTCAAAAAATAATAAAGCATCCTCTAAGAATATCTTTAAAAAATAATTTACTATTCTTATAAAATTACATTACTTCTTACAAAAATATACAATTTGAAGCCTATAAGTGTTTTGAATTAAAGTTTCTTTATTAAAATTTTTCAATACATAATTCATATCTGCAGATTTCAATTAATCTAAAACTGTAATAGAGTTCGAAAGCCAGAAAGTGCCTCGGATACTAAAACAATTTCTAATATTTTTTATTGCCTAAATTTGATTATATTTCCATTTTAAGAGGCACAAAGCTTAAATATAATGTAAAAACTTTAAAAAATTACAATTTCATAAAAATTCTTCTCACCAAGTTATGGGACCTTAATTACATGTTTTCTCGTCAGTGCAGAAAGAAGGAAAACTTCCCGTCAGAAATATCAATTTTCCGAGGAAGAAAATGTGAGATAAGAAGTTTAAAATTTATTAAAAAAGTTTCGGAAACTCTCTTTTATATTGTTGCAAGATATATTATTCAAAGGTTATTTTTTTTTAATATGATGGACATTTTAATAAATTTAGAAATATATTGCGCGATATGAATAACTTTCTTGGTCGAGAAAGTTTTATTTCTTCAATGATTTTGTTTTAGCAATAAAAATACTATCTGAAATATAAGATATTGTTTGGAGCATTAAAAATCAGCTATGGTAACATTTTACAAAATATTTGCTAATATAAACAATTAAATTGTCTATTTTTATGATTAACTAATATGTTTACGTAATTGTCCTTGAATTTTGAATTACAGATTTCTATTATATTTTGATTATCTATGTTAAACGATGGGTGTGTAACTATGGTCTGTTAAATAAAACAGTGAACTCACTTCAACTAAATTTGTGACGTCAAAACTTCGTAATATTGTCGCATCAATTTTGAGTTTTATTTCATTTCTACTTTAACATATAATAAAATACTATATAAAAAAATATCTAAGTTAAATAAAATAATAAAACAAACATAATTAATTTTAACATTATAGTGCACCTAATGCATATATTATCAAAGGACTTAAACTAGAGTTAATTATACTGTCACAATAATTTGTAGGTTAGGGTTGTATTTTATTGTAATCATATTTAATTCTCTTCCACAAGATCTATGAGGTAGAATTCTAGACGCGTTTTTTAATGTAGTGACATCCCCCTTAGGCTTGAAATACCTAATTAACAATTGCATATCCAAGTAATATATTTTATTTTAATTAGAGAGCATATTTATCTGTAACGTTTAGTTCTCGTTTCCTTCGTTATAGTATTTCCTCTTAATTCATTTTGATATCACTGTATTAGTCCTTAGCTTCTTCTGTTACTACCTGTATACATCTTTCTTCCTAAAAATATTTTAACCGCTGCGTTCTTCCTAATAAATTTACTCTATCTACCAAACAGTCGTTATCTCTTCCTTCCTTATAAATTTTAAGCAAATGCTCAAGCATTTTCTGAACAATTATGTACACATACAATGCTTCTTTCGATGTATCCAGACAGTTCTTGATTGTATAACATTATCGGCCCCATATCAGTTCAGATCGAATGAATAAGCAGCAGGAAGCAAGATATAATACTTTTTGCTCATATTGCTCAACCATCGGATTTACTTTGTGTCATTTTTCAGTCCTATTTCTAAAAAAAAATAAATTATATAAGATACATTTAAACATTATAACAATATCTTTTCAATACCTATTACGACAAAACCTAATTAAATGTTATTCTAACGTTAACTTTTTCCGTCAACTTTTGTTATCTATATGCTATTTTTATTATTATCTTGCCGTGAGTGACTCAATGTTCTATTTTGAAATATGTTTGTCTTATCTAATACGCAATTGAAAAACAAGTTTTTCTTGATATTATTTTATGCTTTTGAAAATTGTAATCCTCTAAACACAATGTCTGGATGCTCCATTAAACATCTTGATGGGTTATCTTTACACCATTTAAATCCTTTGTTTCCCAACAATATTTGAAGGTATGTTCTACACCTGTCAAAGAGCTGCATATTTAAGTTTTCTATGGGTACATATCAGACTAACAATTTTCTATGAAATAATTCGATTAAATTCGAAATAATTTGATTAAGAACAAGAACATGTTGATGATTCTGAACAGTGCTTGGCCATGTTTAAATATAACAAACCGGAATTTGTCTGTCGATATGTGACAATGGATGAAACATCAACATGGATTGATTGTATGGCTCTTGATGGAGATTAAGTTGATGAATAAAGTCAATTTTGAACAAAAAATCGCGTTTTCCCCGAGAAGGCCTGAGACTTTTCAGCCGTTAAGTTATGTAATTATGAAAACGAGATTTTCCTACAGAAATAGTACACGCTATTGTATGAATTGAAAACAATCCAAAGTTCGCAAATTATGTGTAACATTAATAAATAAACAGTGCATTGATAATGAGTAAAGTTGCAAATACTACAAAAATAATAGCTATATATAACTCGGTCGGACGTAAAAATATCCCAACTGTATAAATAAAACCCGAAACTTTCTAAAACTGTATTTAAACAAAACCAAATGTTAATTAAACTTTATAGACTTTGCGAAATAAAATTTAATAAAACTTTATTATGCAGACTTTACAGTAAAATTAAACTTTAATCAAAATTCTCTTTTGCGAATAAATAAAACAAAAGACAGAATAAACTGAAATTTATTATAATGGCACAGAAAACCTCATTAAACTGGATCCAAACTAAATTTGTAAAAGACAAAAGGAGGATATTATTTTCTATTACTAAATATATCATTTTCTCTAAGCTCCTTGACAAACTTATTAAACTAGCTGACAAAGTTTAATAAAGTATTTAAATCTGATACAGCGTTGATACATCAAAGTGAAAAGCTCTCTTGTGTATAACGTCCCCTTGTCTCTTCTCGCTACTATTAATAGCACATATTTAGTTTGCATTGCTAAAAATATCGGGTGTTTTACCTTTTGTGTCGAATTTAATTTAAATCGTGTTATGTTTCACTATTGAATAGTAACATTAGGTGGTTCGATAAGTTTGCTGAATACCATTTATTTGCTAACAGTAGAACTGACTTTGACACCATTTTAATATTCCATATTTCATAAGATATCCAGACTGAGCTCTATTGATTTAATAGTCAAAATAAAAAGCCTAATATTTTTCTCATTCACCGATTACGAAAAGAAACACATTACACTGTAACTTTAAAAATCATTGAAATCTTGTTTGTCATTACATCACAATATATTAGCCACCAAGTTAACAAGCACTGGTGAGAACACATCCCAAAAACTGCGATGTAAGTTCATGTTCATAAATCAGTAAATAATAGAAAGTAGAAAGCACAACCGACACAAGTCTTAACCTCAGCACTTTGATATGGAAAAGGCTTTTCATTTCATTTGTCTTCAAACCAGCAAAACAATAAATTTAGCGTAGCCTATTGGATCAAGCTGATACAAACATTTATGAAATATATAGTTAATAGCACAAAAAACGTGACAAAATATATATCAGTAAATTACAATACATATTGTCTCAACATTTCATAGATTACGCCATCTAACAACTAACTTGCTATTCCTTTTTTTGAGTTTAAGTTCTGTATTCGCAGGGTTTCTTCACTGACCTCTTATAGAAGAAGTCTTATTACTACTGACCTCTTATAGAAGACCTAGAATAAGTAGTATTTGCTACAGTCTCGAGTATTAAAAATTAAATTTATATTTACTACTGATTTAACAAATGCATTAAGTAAGAAACAACAAGCAGAGGGAAGTAACATGCAAGTAATACACCTAAATATAATCCTCATATAATAATAACTGTCAATAACACTAACATTGTATCTGAAGTACTGCTAAGCATTTTGGGTTAAATATTCATTAAAACTTAGTTGTAAGGTTTATATTGAAGAGACGATAAATATATCAGAAAGGAAATTAACTCTGATCATCCAAACATATTAAGCAGTTGCTATACGAACGAGTATTAGATATACAAGAAAGCTAAGCCCTTTAAGCTCGTGGAGTAACATGTATTTATTTAAAAAAAACAGCGAAGTTCTAATTAATACTGACAACAGAGACTTTAAAAATCAAGTAAGAACAAATGAGTGTTTCTAAATAAGTACTTAGTTTCAAGTGATTATTAAGATCAGTTTCATGTTAATAAAATAAATTCCGAAAAAAAATCTTCATGGATATACCAGACATTTTTGAATTTCAATAGAAATTAATGTAGATAAAAATAAAAATATTAAATATAAATCTCCATGGTAGATTAAAATAGAAACATCATGTTAGCCAATAAACTAGCAGATCAGTGGAAAAATTTAAAAAACTGTACTGGTGAGTCGGAATATTATTTGGCCGCAATTTAGCCCAATATCAAAAAGATTGGTCTTTATTTTTAAGTCCTAGACCAACGAGGACCTGTACATTGACCTGGAAGTTAAATGGATTTACGAAATTATCCAAGATTTCGCCTTAAAAGGCGAAAGGAGGTTACTAAATGACAGCAACACGGAAACAACAGAGCTACTGGAATATGCGTAAGAAATCGTAAGATATAAATGTACCAAACCACATCAATGTGTATGGTGTATAAATATTACTCTTAACTTAGCATATCTACACATATCTACAAGGATAAGATATAATAAAAATATATAAACATCTACAAGACTACAGGAGACAGGAAACTAATTTATTTAAACTTAATTTTCTCACAGGAAGTAATTGAGACTAAATCTAAATTTTCATGATTTCTGAAAAGGAATAATAGAAGCTAGTAAAACCTGTGTCTAGAAAAATACTGTTCATAATATATTGAGAAACATTTTAGAACCGTTTAGATCTTAGGCGGTTTATAAATTGTGATTTCTATCCAAGTGATAATCAATCGAAATCATTTAAGTTTTGAATAATATTGCCATGAAAGGGCAGTGTCTCGATTGACACCAATTAAAAAATGGATGTGACATAGCAACATGACATGCCACCGCTTGAATGCTTGTAAAATTATTCACACCCTAAGCAGAATTCGAATCAAACCATCTAGTATAGATAAATGAACCTAGTATTAATCAGTTTGTATATAGTTTGTGTATTTTAAATGATTCTACTGATATTTGTTTTTAATGATTTATTGTTGCTCTTTTAAATATAACGTATAATCATTAATAATTAATGTTAAAAAATGTAGAATGTTAAACTGAAATAAATATACTCATTAATTGTGTAGATTTCAATTACAAATTAAACTGCATTCTCTTATTTTCAATTAACGTCAGTAATCATCAATATTCTTTTAACAGTCATCATTTTCTCTCTGAAACCATCATTAAAGCTCCCTTTCACGATCGATTTACTGTATATATAAATAATAAATCTCAATCTAAAAAAAGTAATAACGCTGCCATATTGACAATACATCTTTTTTAAAGGCAGCTAAAAATGTTCTATTGTCAAGATATAAAAATGTTCGAATGATTGACAGGGGGAGAGAAAGAGAATGAAAGAGGAATCCTTATTCAGAGCAAATAAACTCATTTCGTGTCATTGAACGCCACAATACCTGAAACAGATAATGGAAGCCTCGATAGACATTATTATTCCCTCCATATTATAAAACTTGATTAAATTTTGATATTATCGACTTGTATTTATAACCTTGGACGAGATATGTAGAAATATAGGTGGGTGGAAAATTGGAATTTATTAAATTCACGATGAAATTTATGGAACTCGAATATGTTATGACATAAAATATAAAATATTTCATATATCTGCCCGGCCAGAGATATTACATTCTGGAAACTTATAATAAGGTGGAGGTATTTTTATTATGTTTTTGTGCTATTCGTTATATTTTGGAGAAATGATGTAAACAGATTTGTTTTTGCTATAGAATAACCGCAAATATTTATGATATTTTGGGTAAATATAATTCGTCATTTCGATAATAAATATAACATATAGGTGAAAAGCTATTTTGTTCAACTAATACAATAAAAACTGAAAATCACTGTTCAAAATGTTTCCTTCAATAGGAGTTGGACTGACTCCAACACAACTTTAGCAAAATTTGTAAACGGTTTTTAGTTGTGTTCCTTTTGTGAGGTACTGGTGAGGTAATAAATATCTTTTTTTTTCGATACTATATATAGCAATATTGTATCTATAGTCTATCCAAAGAAGTTTTGTACACGATGTTTAACGTATTTCTTGCCGCAATTTGTAAATTCGGTTTAGAATCAGACAATAGTTTCCTTCTCATTTTATTCTAGTTAAAAAGAGACACAATGCTGTGTGATAAGTTCGAACATGTAACCGAACTAGCAGTCCGGTTGCCTGGTCGGTTATCAAACGCATGTAAAATTCTTCATAACAATTGTGATGAGAGGTTATGAACCGGAAAATGTTGTTTTAATGCTTTGCTTGTGTTGATAAATTTCAAATTTCTGCTTATTATTACTCTGATTGAAAATTCCTTAACCAGACAGAACAGATTTCGTCTCTAACCATTTACTTTGAACAGGAACGAGAGAATTCGTTAGATAGGTAAGTATTTTTATGTTAAATATTAATTTGCTCATTTGCAATTTTATTGAAATTAATTCTTAGCGTGTGGCAGCTGTACTGATTATTGATATAGACACTGTTACTATAATAATACAAAAACTTAAAAATACAATCTTGAATTCACCGAACAAAAACCGTCTTCATACAAAGCGGATGACGAATCAGTCAATCAGCTCTATCAGAGACTAAGTATATGAAATGTATAATAATGAGTAGTTTTTCAATACAATCATAATTTACACAATTATTTCAAATTAAACTGTTAGTCTGAAAGGTGTCGAAGAGGTCTAATGGAACTTCCGGATATTTCTTTTAATTGAATAACAATTTTTAAAAGTCTATAATAAAATAAAGCAAAACTTATTATATCAATTTATGTATTTAGATGAGACATGGATATTTCAGAATGATACCGCTATACCCAATGGTCACTTATGGCAAGATGGGAATAAGAATGAAAGTGTTATGATAACAAAAGTTGTTTGAAAAAGGTAAACGGCGTTATAACAATTGATTAGGTTTTATTTGTTATGACATTTATTAATAATTCATCGCAGATATATTGAACTTCACGCTAGAAACAGGAAATGTTAATAACACCTTCGGTTTGGATGAACTCGATCAGAAACATGGAAGAAGAAATTGACAAGATGAAACATTCCGAAAATGATATGATTCAATGCTGCGAATTTCTAAGACAGGGTGCTGAGAAAGGGAACAAGTAAAGGTTAGAATATAATTAATATATGATAATTGTAGACGTTTTTGTAGAGTGTAAAAAATGTATGTGCACAGATATGTGTGTAATTAACAGAATATACCTGGCACTTGCTAAAATATGCCAGAAGAGAAATAATAGTAACTATTATGCAAATATGGCAAATGCATTACCGAGAATGCAGTGATTAAATCCAGTTTTATCAAGAAAGATGTGTAGAGATATTAACAGGCCAAAATAGGGAGAAATACAGTGACACCCAAAAGTCCTTACAAAGAAAAACTGTAAAAGAGGATACAAGAACTAAGCGTAAAAGATAAATATGCTTTCTAATAACAGTAAAATATATTACTTGCATTAGGCCTCCAGGGGATACTAACTACAGACGCGCCTAGGACTCTAACTCATAGGTGTTATGGAAAAGTGTTCAATGTAAATATAACAAAACACAACCCTAACCTACAAACTGTTATAACTGTGTACTAAATTTTAGTTTTAAGTCCTTCGATAATATGTGCATTAGATCTACTCTAGTGTTAAAATAAATTATATTTGCTAACAGTGTTTTTATTTAATTATTTTATTTAGATTAGATTGTTATTGCATGCCAAAGACAAAATGAACTAAAACTTATAGTTGATAGGACAACATTGCGACGTTTTGATGCCACAAATTTAGACGACGTATGTACAAAACTTCTTTGGATAAACTATTTAATTATATACTTTATGCTATATTATGTGTAATTCGTATTTAAGTAGTAAAAAACGGCTGGACCGATTTGGTTAACGAGTTACGAGAAAGTTAGTAGAAGCAACCATTTAGTTTTCCCCTAAAAAGTGTCACTGTCATCAATAGCTTCATTGTCATAAAGGATCGGTATTTTTGTTGGTTATCAAATATTTACGGGTGCATTCAGACATGTCTTTTGTGATTAAAACTGTTGAATACTAATTAAAACTAGCCATTATCAGATTGCGATTAAAGCATGTTATATCAGAGTCAGAGGTATCAATATAGCAGCCTATTAATAAAGAAGTAAACACAACTATGGATTAATGATGAATTAATATCAGGTTTTTTGTTACATTTATCAAGTAAACTTTTCACATTATTTGTTACCAAACATGTTCAATTACTCCAAAATAATACAAATTTTAAGTAATTATATAAAGTAATATTCAATAATATCCTACTTCGTTATTCTTCCCGTTTGGCTATAGATTTTAATACATATTGAACAAAAATATTGCTTTTTGATTTAGCTAATCCGCCTCTAAGTAGATTACTTTTACATTGCAACAGGACAAGTAGCTACAGTCTAGATAAGATAGATAAAACTAAGTAAGCATAAACGAAATAAACATAAGATATTCCGATAATACTATTCCTAAGCTTATTAGCTGGCCTACTAATCAAGTAATCAATGTAAAGAGGATGTAGAATGAGTGAACAATGAGATAACATCTTGTTTTATATAGTCGGGTTACTGGTGTAACTCACATGTTTGTTCCTTGTCGGATTTTACACATTTTAGTGTGGGCAATTATAATTATAAACATTAATACACATAAAATACAAGCTCTGGTGGGCTTCAAACCTTTGACAATTGTATCAATAGGATTAGGATCCTGGCACATTGACCATTTTAAAGTTGATTAAGTCAGTTTTACATTATTAGTAGAATTTATTTTAAAATTAGGACTATACGGCTATATGACCAAAGCTTATTTGTAAATTTTTCCATGGTGGCTGTCAAGGTGTATGATCTAACATTGTCATGACGGAAGGCAATACTTTTCCTGTAGACTAACTCCGATTTTTTTTTCAATCGGCTACTTCACTCTAATTAGTTGTAGGCAGTAGAGAGTTGGTTTAATGCAATAATATTCGAGGTTCAAGGCTCGAACCGGTCATGATAAACAATTTCTTTCTGATCCCAATACACCTTCTAAGTAAATTCCAAGTCAGCATCACCTCCCTTCAGATCTATGTGGGTTTTGCAACTTTTGGGGAAAATTCTCCTGATTTCTACCAGGTCCTTTTTTACACATTTTGCGTGTAATTAACCTTTTCATCACATGTAACTATTCTTTTTAATAAATAAATATCAATTTCTCGCCCATTAAATGTTTTACTGTTAGTTCACACGACAGTGAGGGTCACGGCCAGAGTACGTAATGTGATTGCAATTCTCAGCGATAAAGCTATACACAGTAGTGGGCCAAAAAAGGAACTAAGTCATCACCTTCTTACAGACAGATTACAGACCTATAAGCCCACAAAGTTCAATTTTCAAGCTTGCTGAAAGAGCAATTCTTTATGCTCTTAATGATTTTACGAAGACAAACAATATCATTCCAGATGAGCAATTCAGATTCCGCGCCAAACACTCAGCCGTTCATCAGACCCATCGGTTGGCCACAAAAACCAACTGTTCTTTTAACCGACGTGGGAGACTTGGAGTAGTCTTCTTGGGCCTAACCAAAGCCTTTGACAAGATTTGGCACGAAGGCTTAGTGGCGAAATGCATCCGATTAGGTCTACCCGATGACTTAACAGCTCTTATCAAATTATTTCTGTCAGGACTATCGTTCCAGGTGAAGATTAAGGATACCCTCTCTAACCGAAAAACCACCGACGCTGGAGTTCCACAAGGTCCTCCTCTGGCATCCGCTTTACTTAAGTTTTTTTCCAGATATCCCTAGGAGACCACAAGTTGAGGCAGCTTTTTACGCAGATGACACTGCTTACTTTGCTTCTTCAAGAGTAGCGCCCCACATCTAAAGCAGACTCCAAAACACAACTCGATAAGACGGTCCAGTGGTTACATTTCTGGAGGTTGAAGGTCAACCCACAGAAAACCCAGGCCATTTTCTTCCACCAGAAGCGTTTTGCACCGAGCATTTCGCGTCTTATAATCGAGGACGCCGAAATCCCATTGTCAGAGAGCCACCTATCACGATATTGTCTTCGATCGCAAGTTTATGTGAAACTCCCAGATTCAAAGGCCCCTCCAGAAAGGTCAAGGTATTGTTAATTTGCTGTTCCCGCTTATCAACCGGGAGAGCAGGCTTCCTCTCTCAATAAAATCTCTCCTGTACAAGATGATGGTTCGATCAGTCGTTCTCTACGGCTCCAGAGTCTATGTAAAATACCTCTGACCTAGCTAGGTGGAACGTCTTCAGGTCTTTCAAAACAAAATTCTCATGAGAGTAATCAATGCCCCCTGGTTCGTCAGGAATAATCAAATTCATAGAGAAATAGACGTCCCCCAAATTCACGATTTTATATCCGAGCTCTACTCGACATATTTCTCCACTCTTCGTCTCTCGGGAAATAGATGTATTACCGAGCTGGCCGATATTTTAGGCCAATAACTCATTCGGTTCTTCGTGGCCTTATTCTATCACAGCCGACACTACCTCGTCGTGCTCCAAAAAACTCCAAATTGTCTTGACCTTCTCCGGCGAGCGATTAACACATGCAAGCTGCGTGGTGTGATAACAACGCCATGTCCTTGCCCTTGTGCCTCTTAACGGTGTTACCGGTTAGGGACACCCTCCTTACTATCAGTAAGAAGTATCAGGTAAGGTTATGGGATCAGCAGTCTCCACATAACCAGTCCAACTCGCTTATTCCTGCGGGTCTTCCCGACCAGGTACCCGTAACAGGATCCTCCTTCCCAGTTTCAGGCCAAAGAAAATGCAGTTTGTGGGACGTGTATTATATTTCAATTGCAATATGAGAATTTTTTAAGTTCAGTCGAGGTGTGGATGTTTTTCGACGTGGGGTCTTGTTCTGGAATATATTTTAGGATTAATTGAAAAAAAGCCTTGGTTCTGTTCAATTGTAATCGTTAATTGGATCATTAAATAGCATGTTGTACAATTTGTGTATTTCAATTGAAATTACCCTGACATCAGAAGTTTTTTTCGCGACCTGACTTCCATTTAAAGCTATGTGACTGATTTAATATTGAACTGCCACCATGAAGGTCTATGCTGCCATGCTGTAACTGATAATTATGTGACTAAAAATGATTATAATAATTTTGTCTTATCTCTGCAAAAACAGTTTTATGTAAAGTCACAATGTAATACAAACTAAATTTGAACAGTTTTGACTATAAATTGTTTAGCATATAAAATGGTTTTAACCTTGGTATAAACAACTGTGCGGCACACACGTTTTTTAAAAATTCAAACTATGTTACAAAATAAATTAAATAGAACAAATGTGCTAAAATTTATTATTCCTTTTCGAAACTATTGATGTGAGTTATTACATCATTGTTTTTCTTTATTAATAAGCAAATATTACTTAGTTTATCTTAGCATATTTATGCTAATGATGATTATTATATATCCATTTTTTAAGACAACATTCCTGCTTAATATTTTAAGCCGTATAATTTATATTAAGATTGTGCACGACATGTTTATTATTATGCATAATTAAAATTTGTTAAGGCCGAGACGTACTAATAGTCTCTGTTTATTTAACAGACGACTCTCTCGGAATTTAGTTAGGAAAATATTTTTTATATAGAAGCTGTTATAAAACTTTTAATAAAAATGATTATGCCTGATAATGTATATTAAATATTTCATTAATTAAAATATAATAATTAATATGTGTAAGTAGCGCCATATGTTTTCTAGGGGGTGTAGATTTCGAACTATAAATTATGCAGCTATTGAACATTTATGTTGCGCATACTCTATCAACATAAATTTATGAAAATTATCCCTGATACAAATAACCTTGATGAAATGTGACAAAAATAGAAGGTAGAGGTGAAAAATTAGTTAGATAAATAATTTAATAAAAATTGTACAAACTATTTTATATTATAAATAGTTAAATTTACAAAACCCTTTATCATTAATTTACATTTATTATGTCATATTAATTTTCTGAATATAGTAACTTTATATCCAAATTCTGCTAGCGATAACTAGCAGTCGTTGAGCACCTCCTACTGCGGCCTTTATAGTTATTGTAAAACTGTGTTTGGGTATCGCCTGTATCTTCTTCCGCCAGCTTGCCTTTGAAAATCTTCGAAATGGCACTGTTTCTACCAAAATTTCCACGGTGTCCTCCTAGGGAATGGTTTCCCAGATTTGGTGATTCCAGACTCCAATAGCTTATAATTAAGAAACTGAGCTACTGCAATCCACATTTGATGGCTGTTCACCATGAAAGGCAAGCTTCAGTTCAAATTTCAGTAAACTAGATTAATTCAGAGAAACTTGAGTGTGCCTTTGGTGGCCTTATACCTTGAACAATGGTGCATGTGCCAGGAATCCACGGATTAGGGGTGTTTTTCAAAGCTTGCATGTATCTTACTTGGAATAGTATAAGGTTAGGGTTCATTACCTTTCAGCTTCAATCCACCTTTTGTCCAATTTTCCAGTTTTCTAGACCATATCCATCTTAACTAGACCAAAACACACTTCGAATAACTGGGGAAGGAAACTGTACTTGATTAGTGAATACACAATTAGTGATCAATGATGAACGTTGCTTACTTTAGAATATATAATTACTCAAATTTATTAGACAATTTCAGAAGAACATGTTTCGAAAGCTATAAGAGAAAATGAAATTTCGTGTGCGAACAGGAAATAAGCTGAAAATTGAAGCTTGTGAAGAATGTATTTCAGCAAATAGAAAAAAATTAATTAAATATATAGTTAAAAAGAAAACAAAAATTATGAAGGAAATTCGAAGTGGCTATAAATTTGGAATGTATAGATTTCAAATGTTATGTTTGAATATTTTACATAAAACTTATGTTTTTATGAACAATATTACATAGTTGCTGCATTATATTTTCAATATTATTATATTATTAACATATTATTATTAATACTTAAGAAAATTTTCATGATGTAAAGACATAGTTGTAGAAATTAATATTATGCTGTAATTCAAAATAGAAAGTAATATCTCAACATGGGAATTGTACAAATATTAACTGTAATTACATGCAATTTCAAATTAGATGTGATCTGTATAATTAAAGGCTATTATATAATATTAAAATGGGAGAAAATTATTCATTCGTGAAAAATCTAAACGCGCTAAATACATAATATTTGCTAAATAAATATGATATTTTCATCAGAAAATAATTATATAATATAGAATTTCTCATCAATAATGTAAATATGTTCAAGCAAATAATTAACAAAAGTTAATTAAGATGCATAATAGAATTTAGTATGTAAAATGATATAATATTATATCATTATATATAATATAATGTGTCCTAATGGGAATTATGAAAACTAACGTTTTTAAAATTTGGCAGTTTAGGTAATACTGTGATTCTAATTTATAACTTAAGATACGGTTAGATATTACTGACTACACATATAAAAATAACAAGCAAGAATAAGGCTTGACAATTGTTTTCCTTTTTCGTAGTAATTAGTCCCAAATATATTAGTATTTAATCACTTATTTGTAAACATTAAGTTTGTCAAAAAGCAGAGCAGATCAGTCTCAAATTAATGAGCTGTACTCATTAGTCAAAAGATACTCCCGACTTGATCTAAGATTACAAAGATAGGTTTATCAGTTAATTATAAAGCCTATTCGAACTAATGTGGTGCAAATATTAGATTGCACTGAAACATCTACTAGACTCGCTACTATCTCCAATAATCCAACGCTGTCAAAACAAACTTATTCGATTAATTACCTATGCTTATATAATCAACAAAGAATTGCATACTGACCTCTAAGTCAAGTATTTTGCAAAATTACCTTTAACATGAAATAAGGTTACTAATTCAAAGCAACGTGGAAGCAGGACAGATGTGCGAATATTTTTTCCAAATTTAGTTTAATGGCAATTTTCAAAATTGCAAAGATTTAGCTCCAAATTGGAAAAGTCCCTATCCCCTGTTTCGAGAAGGTATTATACCTCGGTCTCCAGTTCGACCGTAGGTTCCAATGGTTAGCTCAAATCCAACACGCTATTTGCAAAGGCACTGGTGTGTATAGCCTACTATTTTCACTCCCCTGCCGAAAAATTAATATCCCAATCCCCCAGAAAGCGATTGTAAAAAATGCTGGTCCACCCAGTCTACCTACGGAGTACAAATGTGGTACAGGTACGTCTCTTTCAATCCAAATAAGTCCGCGCGTTACTCAATACCCCATGGTTTATGAGGAACGCGAATTCAGACCTAGAATCAGGCATTCGGTTCATGAAAAGCTTCACGAACATGTTCAGCGTGAATCCCTCCTTAGTACACCATAACAATCTGATCAAATCCCATTTATCCATCCATAAACCCCGGTAGTTAAACCAAATACGACAATCCCAGTAAACTCAGGGTCTCTGTCGTCCGCAAAACTTTTCTATCCTGAACTCGAAGCGACATCAGCAAAAGACCATTTGGTTCTAGCTGGTCATCTTGTAATAAGAAAAAAAGCGTATCTAATGTATGTAATAAAAAACATATTTCTAGGATTTTATATATTGTTAAATTAATTTAACCGAAATATTCTATTACGACTATTCTATTAAAGAAAAAAAAATATATATATATAATGCAAGACTTAAATTTTCGAGATTCATATTAGCTGAAGCTATATTTAAAATAGAAGTATGTTGTGAACAGGAGAGTATCGATTCTAACGTTTAGAACTCCGAAAGACCGAAGCCTATCTAAGTTATAGAATCTCCAGACAAGCAGAGTTTACATTGGTAACTGACAAACAAAATATTGGGCGCTCCACTCCTTGCAAATTTCAATAAGAAGAAATTGGAAAATTTGTGGATGTGGACCATCCTTCATTGGTGAAGACTCAATTCAATCTCAAAGCCAGCAAATTAATTTTTGCAATGCAATTTATATATTAGCTCTAACATAGCACAAAGTTATGGAAAGCAATGTATAAAATTTCCAAGGTTAATTATCGATTAATGTCATTGTTGCTTCTTAAAGAAAAAAAACTGTGTGAGGACTATATTATAAAATTAAACACCTAATTACATTACAAAATATTTTATATTAGATAGATACATTTTGATAATTTTTTGCTTCGGTTATACCTAATTTTTAAATAGTTAGTTAAAAGATCATTTTAAATTTTTTATCAATAAATATAATAATAACATGTTTCAATTAACTATTTTATTTAAATACGAGGGAGTATCCAATATAAATGGTAATTTTGTTGTTTCCATTGAGAAAAGCTAATAATTTGTTTATCATTCACAGTAATAAAAAATAGCATTCAGAAGGTAAACATTATAAATAGCGCATTTAACTAATAGATTCTCAATTATTCAGTATTCATTTACACTTTTATTTTCGAATGGATAATAACGTAATGCTTTCAAAGGGTGTATATCTGATCATTTTTCTATATTATCAATGATTTTCAGTTCATCTGCTTTCAATTAAATTACTACGACCTTTCATCGCATTTTAATCAGATAAATTACCCCGCAGCTATTTTTTGCTACTGGTTTCCGTACATTCAAAGTGAAAAAAGCATAAATTTTTATGTGGATAATGAGGGTTTACATCAGCGGCAAAAGGTAAAATACAACGTAGCGTGTAGCAGCAGCTAACGTGGCGATGCCGTAACTATTCAAGTTTGTAGAGACATAAAGTGCTTTTATACTCCCCTTTTAAACATATTTACAGCCCCCTTATTTAATTTCAATATTCTCTTTGGATGTGGTTCCAGGTAAATGTTTTTATTCAACTATAAACATAATAAATGTATTAAAATTGTTTATGTGCAAGCGATGTACGTCTCGTAAACTTTTGAACGTTACTTCTTTGGCATTAAATAAATAGAGCAGTGCATAAGGCGGGTGCATATACTCAACGGAACTTTTTAGGTATTTATAGAAAGGATATTAATTTAAATAAAGAAATTGGAATGATTTTTTTCTTCATATTTTAGATCTATTATTATAATGATATTGCGAGTTAATTTAGATGATATTTAACTATCCTCTATTTCTTTCATTATACTATACTATACATACTATACATATATGAATATGCTGAGAAAAGGAGTTTAAAGATCTTAATAAAGTTACATCTACTGTATTATTTTTTTGGATACCATCATAAAACTAGGAATGCTTAGTCTTAGAGCAGTTGTAATAGTGTAGTATTTGTTAATGATATTGGTTAACATTATAACAATATCTAATTATTACGAGACATGTGGAGATACTACCAGTGATTTTTAATACAATGGATATTCTTGTTTTGAATAACTATTTTCTCGTGTTTAAAATCAACAATCTCATTTTTTAAATAATTTTTCTAATAGTACCTATAACTTTGATGATAGAAAGCTCTTGCAAAAGTTTTCAATGCGCTGTAGAATAATTTACGGTATGTGTTGTAAACTGGCAGTATCAGCCAACAATTATGGATTTATTTTCCTAGATTCTTCAGGAAATATACTGCGAAAATATTTCAGTAATCCTATCTCTTAGATTAGTCATGTTATTAACATTTCCTCTCAGCATCTTAAAAGATTCATATATTTAACATCTATGATCAAATATTTCTGAATGGCCTAATCTATGATAGTGACTTTTCGGATAAAGTCGAGATAGGAATCTTTAAATCCAACAACGACGTACAAAACGCATACAACCCTATCGCTCAGTTTAAGTTTAATTCCCTTAAAACACCGCTCTTCTCGCCGACCTGAAGGAAATGCTTAGACCCCGAAGACATGAATCACTGATCAATTTAATATAGGGAAATATAGAGCGCGTTGAACACTTGCAGAGAAGAGCAGTAAACGCTTATCAGTTAGGTCCGATATCGATATTCTGATGGGAAAGTATTCCCTTCTCAAACTTCCGGGGACACATATTTTCTCGATAACAAATCTTAAGAGAGCCAAAATTCTTGTTTATTCCTAGTTAAATTACTTCCATCAGAGGAGGATGATCAAACTTCAATAAAATACTCATAGAAATAAATTTAATTAAATTTTAATGTGTCACCAAGCCTAGTCTACAAAATAACAAAATCTACGTTAATGTCTTCACCCAAAAATCCGGCTCGTAGGACCATGTAAAATTCTGAAGTTCAGTATGTCTAAAGACCTTGATGCACTGGTTCGTACGATTAAAGAACAAGTTCCATCTGACGTCAAGAGATTCACGAGTCCGACGTATTATACTAGGATATCTATTATCATTATCGCTGTCTGTATTCCTAATCACCAACTTGACCACAAATAACTCCGATGTAAATAAAAGAAACTGTATACTTTAAATACTTATGTTATTATAATAATTATTTACAGTTCCTTATCTAATATAACCATCGAAGCGAACCAAGACAACCTGCAGATGATTACTTATTAATCGTCAAATAAATATTAATATTCTAGAATGTAAATATTCTAAGTTGACTCTTTAATGTAGGTCTGAAACAAGACTTTATGTGAATTTTATGTGAATGACTAAAAATTTTTTTTTCATATTGCAAGATAACCCAACTAGAACCAAATAGTCTTTTGTTGATGTCGCTTCGGGTTCAGAATAGTGAAGTGTTTTGCGGACTACAAAGACCCTGGGTTACTATTTTGATTGTCGTAATTGGATTACTACCTAGGTTTGTAGATGGGTAGGGATTTAATCAAAGTGTTGTTGTGTTCTAAGGCGCCTATGGAGAACTTTACACTGAACATGTTCGTGAAATTCTTCACAAACGGGATGCCTAATTCGAGGTGAGTGTTGCTGTTCCTCATAAACTATGGGGCCTTGAGTAACGCTCTGACTTTTTTGGATTGGAACACTTGGAATATTTCATGTTATCTCTCAGAGACAACCATATCTGTGCTCCGTAGAGGCAGACTGGACGGACTAGCATTTTGTTCAGAGTCGCTTTCTGGGAGATTGGAGACTAAAATACCTTGGTTCGCACTATTTATTGTGGCCGATATTCCACACCCACTATAAAATCATATTGTATCTTCCGAGAACCCTACCCTGTACACAGGAGGAATAAACTATTATTGTAATTCCCATGCTCAGTAAACATAGAAAGCGGTGGTAATAAATTAAGTATTAAAAACATACCAGACCTGTTGATCTGCTGGAAAGTCCCAAAATTACCTTTCTTAAATATATAAAAATATGTACTTATTGCTCTAACGGTATTTTATTAATTAAATATTAAATTTCCCAAACACAATCAACATACAATCCAATTGATCTCCAAAACGGCGTTAAAAAGCAATAACATGTAAAAAAAATCACTTCTGCGGACTACAGGTCTACCTACTACTAGTTTTAGTTGTCTAAACTTCATAGTATATTTTTTTTTGTAAAAAAGGTAGTCCGAGCGGTCTTTCTTTGAACCTAATTAAATCTTTCGATAAAGTCTAACATCAGAGATTGCTTACAAAATCAATCAAGCTACACCTCATACAGACGTCTTAATTAATCATACTTAGAGAACAGGTTGTTCCAGATTAATATCAAAGAAGAGTTATCCCTAAATTAAACTCCCAAAGGTGTCCCCTAGGGCTCCCCCCCCTTTTTCCAGCCCTCTTCATGTATTTGCCTCTTACTATATAGCCAACCACTAACTAGCTTGACAGTGGTAGCATAAGGTGACATATCTCGTTTTCGACTCGAACAGTAGATTCAAGTGGTTTGAGCTGCTGTAAGAAGTGATCTGCTACATACAATTTGCCAGACAAGTTTGCCGCTCCAATCAAGTTTCTACTGTAGCTTTGGTCAGATCTGTTCAATGATCTGGATCCCAAGTCGGAAACAGTTTTTATATTTTGACCGCAGCTTATATCTCTCTAAGTGTGATATATAACAGTGGATGATATTGAATGGTTCATCAGAAATAATCTCGACCATGGAGAAATCAGTACACTCCAGATAGATTTATTAGGTTAAGTTACCTTTGGATAACTTCCTTGTCGATAATCGAGCTAGCTTTTTATGAAAAATGTTAAACGGGTAGGTAACAAACTTGATGAGTAAAACAAATACAAACGAATTGTTGCCAATATGTTACATTTTTACATAATACAAGATAATGCTGAATAGTGCTTTCGCTTGTAGAATACGAATAAGACATATATGAAAATTAATCAAAAGTACAATACTTAATCTCTCTCCCAGTTTAGTGTCGTAAACTTTTCTCGTACTTAATATTCACTTTATCGTTGACGTGTAATAGTTTTTGCGGTTTTGCAGCGTTCCATTCGATACTGTTTATGAGCACACATGCACATATTGAATAAACCCAATTGTTCGATATTAAAGTCAACGGCTTCCTTGTTTATTTCATCTTGATTTCTAATAGGCTTATTTATTAAATTTGTTAATAATATGTAATAAATCTGAGGAATTTGCGATGTAAAGAGTAAGTTGTCCCTACCAATCAAAGTATTGCTCTACAAGTTGCTAGTCCGGGTACATCAGTATGAAACAGGCAACTTCTAGGGCAACCCTTCGAGCCCCATGGTGTATATGATTCTCTACTCCTTAATTTGGCTCGAGGTATTATTGATGTATAGATACTATGTTCTCATACCTATATTAGAGAGCCTTTTCGAAAGCTCTTGATTGAAATTGCCATTAGAGCCTTTTTTGTATTTAATAAAGTCAGAGGTTTACGAACTGACGCCACATCATCTACTAAATGCCTTGATTGCTCACAAATGAACACACATACTCACCCGAAAACACTTCATCGGTAGCTTGAAGCGAGTTTCGGGAGTCATATAAGCCATGTCTCAGCATGACTACTAAGTAATATAACGAGGTTTAGGGTTTCCTTTATTGCGAACATTTCAGCTATAAGTACAATGAAAATAGAAGGTAGACTATATAGTTTATTTTGTAACCTATACTGTATTGCAGCGTCTACTCATAAAGAGGATTTAGAGTTATCTATATAAACGACTTTACAATTCGGTTCTCTAACAATATTGGAAGGAATAATCTCTGAAATACTAACGAACTCAAATTTTGCTTATAGTAAGCCATTAACGACCAAAATATTTTGATGATGGATATAGTCCACGGCCGCTCAGATGTGAAACATACTGACTGTATAATCGGAGGTATATCAGTTGTTTCTCATATCTTTGTGATGAAACATTTTCGTCCTTTGGAGGCAGTGATCATATAAGTGTTCGTGACTGCACAGCTGTCGCCAGTCGGAGCAATAACTCTTAATTATTCTTTGAGAGTCAGTCTCTTTCTTCTATATTTAAGTTGTCCTACAGAAGTGAGGCATTGAATGCCAGTTATCGGACTAGATTTAAAATTTCTCAGTGTCATTCTCAAGGCGATGTTTCTTGTTGTTTCAATTAATCTTAAATAAGTGGTAGGTGCTGAATTATATAAGGAGCATCCATAATCTATTTTGGATATGGTAATAGCGTTATAGGTCTTTAATATTAAATATTGATAGATGCCCAGTTTTCCGCAGGGTAAGTACTTAATTATGTTAAGATACTTAGTTGCTTTAGATTTAACGCCTTCGGTGTACTCTCTCCAAGAGAGATAGCAGTCCATCCTGATGCCTGATATTTTAGCAGATGATTCAGCTTCCATTACATTATTACCCAAAGTGATGACATGATGTCTTGGACAGTCCTACAGAAATGGAGAACAAATGGTTTTGAGGCTAATATTTTAAAACCTGAAGAAGCAGGCAAATGAGTGATAATATCCAGAAAATTTTGCAATTCACTGGATGTAGCGCTCAAACTTGGCGAGGAGCAAAAGAGAGTTATATCATCAACAAAAGACGAATATTAACGTCTGAACTTAAAGCATGGGATATAGAAATTATGGCAATATTAAATAACGTAGAACTAAGAACCGATCCCTTAGGAACACCATTTTTTTGATTAGACGTGGGAGAGAAGCAGTTGCCTAAGCGAACCTTACATGTACGGCTGGATAAAAAGTTTTTAATATTTATTTTATACGAAAATCTGAAATAATTGTTTAATCTGTTTAACACGATTTACTAAAACTTAAATAAGTCTTCATACTTTCGCTACTGAAAATAAACTAAATTAATGCAACGGACGATGCCATTTTGTTTGCCTTCCAAATATGTTTGCATTACTTTTCAGGTTACCCTTGTAACAGCAGCTAAATACAAAGTTCAATTATCTTTCGATTCGTCAAAGACTTTTGGTAAAATATTCGTTGTACGTTTTGTATGTATGTATTGGAGTGCCGTTATTGTTTTGCTGAAATTAAATTAACAATGATACTGATTTTAAAAAATCTAAGCTTATAGAAAACAATCAAACAGTGTTCCGAAATACGAGTTAAGAGGAAAAAAAGGGCGAGATAAATCCGAGGAAAAAAAATCAATGGCAATTATTGCCTTAATTTGCAGTTTGCCCCTCGACAGCGACCCGAAACGAACAGTTCCCTTTAATTGTCGATCCGGCCTTTTTCCCTCAAGCACGGGGCCAGACAACAGGTGATCGGGATCTCCTGCGGGACAGCAAGCACGTCGTAGTGCGTGCCTGCCGTGTTTGTCAACACTTTCCGTAGCGTGCCGACCGCCCGAGGCGCCTCAATGGAAACCCTTATCTTCCTTTTTTGCCGAAATCCGGCGTGCAGACGCCACCGACGCCCGCTGAGAGAATGCCACTCGAAAACAAGACCAAAGGCCACATAACTTATAGTCCAACACCTTAAATTATTTCTTGTTACATAGAATACTTGTTTATTTATATATTACTTCAATTTTAAGTTCCTGAAATTAATTACATTTCTGCTCGTACATTACTAATTTCACAAGAGATACTTGAGACAAAACGTACAAGAGACTACTATTTTATTGTTATATTAAACATTCAATTTGCAAAATAGATTGAGAGTGATATTTTATAAGTATTAAACTTATTAGTAGATGTCCTTTGACTCTAAAACAGACACGGAAACAACGATATTTCGACTTCCTGCCAATCGACCATTCGTATTAGGTTTCATCGCTGAAACACCTCTTTCGTTTTAAGGTGAACCAAGAGAATATAACCCAAATTTTATTTGTATCTTGGATACCTATTTTGATAGCTTATTGGTAAAGTAAGTGTAAAAGTGTAAAAGATTAAAGTGGTAAAGATTCTCTCAGTAAGAAAATGCCAGTGCTTATGACATACTATTATATGCTTCCATGTATTTTGATTATCGATGCCCATTAATAAAAAATAATATGCTAATATAAAAAGTATTTTGTACAATGTAAACAACTGTTAAACAATCTAATTTAACTGTAAAATTCGATGGGTTAGACATAAAAAATAGCATTTTTCCATATAGTATTCTTGAGTTATTCAGTGTATAAAGTCGTTAATCATGGATAGCTCAGAATTTAATTTTAGAATTTAATAACTTCTGTTTTTTAATTTGAAGATATTTGCTACTGAAGCCTTTCAAACATTTTAGAAACTTCTGTTGCCTCGTTTACTTTGGTTTCTTTGATTTAAATATGGTGATTTTGATCTGAATGACAAATAATGGCCTGAATAATTAGAATAGTTAGAAGACAGTAAATGACAAGACTTACTGAGAGAAGCCATATTCAAACTCTTGAAGAAATTGTAGACAGCTTAGCACTAGATGAATCAATTGTTTACGTGCAACGGAAAATATCTAAAGAGGGAAAATTAAATTTCAAACCATCTCTACGTTGCGGTTTCATTGCTTTCTAGGTGAAAAAGAAGAGTTTTCTGTGCTATGTAGTAACTGATGATTAAAATGGATATATTACAACAATCTCAATTAATCATGGGTTTGGCATTAATCATTGGCATTTTAATGACCGTTAAGTCTCAGTATGCATTACCAGCCGCAAAAGCCGAATGAAACCGTTACTACAGATGTATACTGATATTGGACAAACTAAACTACCTATTATTGCATAGAAGCAATAGCGAGTAATAGACCCAAAGGCATCCTCTAGCATGACAATATTCGCCCACACGTCGCAATACTCGTAAAGGATACACTGTTGTAGCTCAAATGGAAAGTTCTGTCGTAGATAGCGTACTCACCAGATATGGCTCATTCTGATTACCACTTGTTCAGATCGATACAGCATAGCTTGACTAGTATACAGTTTAGAAATTCTGAATTAGTGTCAAGATAGATCGGTGAATGGATCTTTGCCAGACCAACAAAATACGTAAAATTTATGGAGAATAATTTTCCTCAGGATATGCCTTTTGAAAGTGAAAAATGGTTAAATTACATTCAAGAACGTAATACTTATTTCCTGATGTCCGCTCCAAACCTTAATTCCCTTGAAATAGCTGTCTAACTAATTTATGTTATCGCTTATTACTTAATACCTCCATTAATATTTGGCAGTTCCTGGAACTTACTTAGAGTATAGAGAGACGGACGTGGAAATTATGGCAAAAGGTATCATATATTATCGAAAAACATTACTTAAAACTACGAGCAATATTACTATAAGTAAATAAATTAAATGTTTGATATAAGAACAACCTTGTTTGTTTGAGATTTATCTCTTTTTATATTTCATTTATTTAAAAAACCGCATCGAGAACAGTGTGTTAGTGAAGAAGTAGATATTCTCCCCAAATGCTAACTACAAATTGATGAAATCGTTGAAAGAAGCTCCATATAAAAGCTTCAAGCCTTACTTAAATTGCGGAATCGATTTAACATCACAATAAATAATAATATTTGTGGTTTTCAAGTAATATTACTTACTTACCTGTACCCATAACATTCCAGCATTTCAGATTTTAGACATTTGTAACATTGCGACTAAAATTCCAACTATTCTATTATCATTTCTAAAATAATAATAATAAAGAATATATAGAACATATAGAAAATAGAAAAAAAAAATTACAACAAAATATTTAAAGAGCTAGCCTGAAACATAGGCATAATTGTAAGCACCGGAAAGACTCGCCGCTTTTACAACACGCCTGCTGGTGAAAATGGCAGGCGGATAAACCCGTGCACGCTGTCGGGATTCCCCCAGGAGGTCAATGATCACAACCCTGACCTCAGACCCGACTTACCCATTGACCTTTTGCCGGCTGTTCTTATCACAAGGCCGGGGTACGTGGGAATTTAAGAGGTCAAGGACAAATGCGGTCTTCAGGGACCGATTAGAAGGGAGGAAGTCCTTGTTACCTGTCTCCAACATTAATGTTTACAAGGGAGAGGACAAGATAATAAGCATATTATATTTCAATATCTATATCTGTTTTCACTAGATATTAATACAGGTTGAAACATTATTACATATATACATCATCCTAACAGATTTGTGTTTTGATATTAGAATGATATTTCATAAAGCAGCAGGATACAAACCTGCGACTATCGCAACAGCGCCACAGTCGTAGAGAAGAGTACCGTCCTGTAGCGTTAACCAGAGGGTCACCAAGCCGGCTAACTTTTTGGTCGTATAGCTCGATTTCTCAGACGGTTTTAAAGATAATAAACATATATAGTTTGGTTCATTCTTATCTTTCGGCACTTAAAGACAAGAGCTCGATATGATTATTTTTGATCGTAACATTTTGCCAAATAATCATTACCCAAGTTCAAATTGATGCTGTAGCGACCTTGAGGCATGTCGAATTTTACATCGTAGAATAACGGTCTACAAAATACCCAGAAATATAATCCCATATGTTGATCACGAGCGGGGTGCCAGCAGCGCCAACTATACCCGATAACGAATAGCTGGCGGCAACACCGAGACGTTTATCTGAGATGTTATTGAAGGGTATTTCGATTCATTCAGTGCTCAACCATAGTTTGGTTTAACCGTGCCACCATCGACTGCCCAAGCCTCGTCTCCAGGTAACACCGCTGCCATCCGTTTTATCATTTGTATTTTTCACATTTTTATATAGCCAATAAATGACGGTCACATAATGTAAACACCACTGCTTCATTTCGTTTTACCTCCATTCACCGAGCCATATCATTTACCCTAAAGGGGCGACCCTGACGTGATCTTTCGCAAAATTGGATTTGGAATCGTGAGTGGAGGATACGTGAAACATGGTGTATTTTACGTGGCCGTTATATTTTTTGTTTCAAAATTTTCAATATTTTTAATTCGATTCGTTTTAGATTTTACGTTCAATATTCCTTTTCATTTAATTCCTATTCATTTCATTATTTCCAATTCATTTTTTTAATTTTTTTGTCAAAATTTTCTTTCACAATCTTTTGAAGTCATAGATATTTTTACATCACTGCTTAATCATCAGCGTCTCGGCTAAACATTCCTTTCGGCGCTATATTTAAATCATAATGTCTTCCTTCGCTCGCCGTCTCCGCCATAATGGCAGACATTTTGATTTGAAAGGCTTTGGGCAGCTTCGATCGGATATCGTCGTTATTTGTTTTTTCTGAATTACCTTAACGTATGTAACTACGGATTAGTCACAGAGCAGCTCCAGAAGCTATATACAGATTGCAATCACCGTAGACTCGTCATGTCTTCGCCGAAGTACCAGAATTGCCAACGTCTCGTCGTCGAAGAAAATAAGCTACCACGTCGTCGAACAATCGATCCTCCCAGAGCGTCGATTACGGGAGCCCTGTCCGAAAAATAGCTTGTTCTCAACGTCGTCGATGGACCACATTCAAGTGCCAAAGCGACGATGAAGCAACGGTATCTGTAGGACCGGAAGATATCAACAGCCGTACCAGATCGCAACCGTACCAACCACAACCCTTTCGAATTATCATATCATATTTTCAAAGTCTTTTTCATGCAACACATTTTGTTTGGTATATAATTTTTTTTGTATTTGATATTTTTTCATACATTTTTGTATTTTTTGTACAATTTTGCTTCATTGCTTGGAGTAATTGTATGTAAAATTCTGGCAGGGGGGTATTGTAGCGACCTTGAGGCATGTCGAATTTTACATCCTGGAATAACGGTCTACAAAATACCCAGAAATATAATCCCAGATGTTGAACACGGGCGGGGTGCTAGCAGCGCCAACTAGAACCCGATAACGAATAGCTGGCGGCAACACCGAGACTTTTATCTGGGATGTTATTGAAGGGTATTTCGATTCATTCAGTGCTCAACCATAGTTTGGTTTAGACGTGCCACCATCGACTGCCCAAGCCTCGTCTCCAGGAAACACCGCTGCCATCCGTTTTATCTAATTGCATTTTCAAATTTTTTTATAGCCAATAAATAACGGTCACATAATGTAAACACCACTGTTCAGTTTCGACGTCTTTTTTATTATCTCAGTTAAAAACATTAATGTGTATATTTATATTTATATTTTATAGCTGATCATTTGGTTTATCTTTTTATGGTACGGTCAAGATTAAATAGATCCACGGCATTCTTTTATATTAAATTTTGGTTAATAAACCTTAGAATTTCAGTATTATAAGAGTATTATTTTTAATTACTAATGTAGTCCTTAATAAATATGCATCAAAAGGATAACGGCATCATTAGCACTTTCATATAGCTAATTCCATAACTGATGCATAGAGATAATTTCTTCTCAATTTCTTTACTTCTCAATTCAATATGTTCAAGGTGATGCCGAGAAAAATTATTCTTGAAATCTCGGACAATGTTAGTATCCTATTTTTTAAATCGCTTTCTTTGAACTTGATCAAATGGTCGGTTTTGACAGAGAATTCCGTGGAATATATGTGACAAAAATCTGTGAAAGTACCTTTCCTTCGACAGGCATAGCTAAACTATAGCAGCATGGGTCTCTTGATATGTGCATCAATTGTACACTGGTTGTTACATTTTAAACGAATCATTTAATTACTAAAATAATCTCGGAGAGAAGCAGGTAAAATTTACCTTTAAAAGTTGTCTTTGAAAGACAACAGCTTATAAAAGTCAAACTGTAACAGCATCCCGGCCTTCGAGTCATACAGAAATATTGGCAAGATAAAGTACTCACAGGCAACCTTTTGGAGAAGCAAACACTCCTTCAGCAATAGAAGCTACTTTCTTCTCTTATCTTATTGATTCCAAACTCTCTTTAGTTAGACCCAATTACTCTAACTAGATACCGTTAATATTTATAATAGCAGGCGATTTGTCTGTTGTCCACACTTTGGCATTTTCTTCATTAATTCACTAAGCCATCTCCTCAATGCGATCTATATCGTGAAGTATGCTTGAAACCTCAACATCTCTGTCAGATAATTCCATCACTACTATCAGCGACCAATAGGGCAGTTAAGAAGTTTCTTTATTATATCGAATGCTATGTCTCGTTTTATAGATGTTTCGCATAATTTCATACTCTGTTATGCTTAAAAACAGTCCATAGACGACATCTCCATCATGATCTTAAAAGAATTTGACAAATTAAATAACATAGTAATGGAACTATCGTAAGATGCCTGAAGATTTTATGGTTAGAGCTTATAAGTTAAATCAACATATTCAGCTTTCAAAGCTGCTCAAAGTGATAGTCAGTGTATACAGTCGAAAACAGTACAACAATCAATAAAAATTATCACATTCTTCTCATGTCTAATACGTTGCTCTATAAACTGACGAAATACAAAATCTTATCAATACAACTGGATTCGCTCTAAATCCAACCTTCCCAGCTCTGCTTGTTTCTTCGTAGGTTGTAGTTGTTCGAAACCTCATTTGTGTGGTTCCTCGATAACTTTAGCAATGTCCTTTTTGAATACCGAAGCAATTATTGCTTTTTTTCGATGCTGGCGCTGCTACTATCTCTACTCGCGAAATATTCATAAGACAGCCATGAAAATAATGTATTCCCGCAATTACTGTCACTTGATCGACTCCAGAGGTTTTACCTTTTACTTTTATAATTCTGTTCAGCAAATTCATTTTCTGATATGTTATATATTGGCAGAATTGCTAAACCATAGGGGAGCCATTATTGCAGAATGCAAGAAAAATTCCCTCCCCCTTTTGAAAGTTATCATTGGCAGATTTACTAATATGCTCAATATTCTAAGAACTTTCATATACCTATACTATTTGTTCAACATTTTCACAATGCCCATTAATTCATTAACCAGAAGTATTTATCATTAAACAAGTGGAGAGCATTCGTAATTTACTTGTAATATCATTAAAACAAGTTTACATTAAAATAACAATAATACATAAAAATAAAATTAAATGGGAAACGTTAGCCTTTCTATGTTACGTCTAAATAATTTATTACAACCATTTGCAACATATTCGAACGATAGCCTCTTAAAAATTATTGATTGTTCAGCATTAATGCAATAGTGAATTTCCATTAGCTACCAAATTGTTTCGAAATACTTATTACAAAAGTTTAACATAACATATCCATAGCTAGACGATACGAAAATATTTACATTCTTGAAATTACTTTCAAGTCTGAACTAATGTCGGAACAATAAACATTTCGAATACAAGCGTTAAAGTATAATTAATGTTTAGTCGGCATACACTAAAGTTCTAATAAGCTTCAAAGTATAATACAAATAATTCGATGTTAAAATAAGCATTTTGTATCGTGCAAATATCTGAAACCGGCGGGGCACGTCTCTTGCACAGGCACTCTAGATGTGTTTTAATTATTAATATTGTATTGTATTCATAATAAATGAATTCATTTAGTAAACATTGTAGACTTATTTAATGTTTATTCTTATGTTTTTGTGTTGCAAATAATATTTTCTTGTTAAGCGGGAGTTGCTATTTATATACCTGGCCTTGGTGTCCTCATTGGGAACTCGATATTTTTCAAGATAACCTACTTCAAAATTGTTTGAAATTTGAGGGACGATTTGTGGTGTTAATTAACATAATATAATATATATATATATATAATATATATTCAAAGTTTTTCAAAAATTTTGTCTCATCAACACTAAGTTTTAGTTCAGTTTGGCTTTGACATACAAAAAAATTCTAATCTAAATAAAATAATTGAACAAAAAAGTTATCAAATAGAATTTATTTTAACATTATAGTATATTTAAAAGCTAGAGTTCGTTATACAGCCACAATATTTTATAGGTAATAGTTGAAACCTCTTAACACTATTGCATCAAAATATTAGTTATTATTACTACAGATTAAAAAACGACAAATGTTACTTTAGCGCTTTGATTATTTTGATAAATTTTAAATCGCTCTGTAAACTATTTGAATTTGTGTATCTTGATGAAATTTGAATATTTCGATACGGTTTATTGTAGCAGTCTTGGCAAGATAGTAACAAAAAAAATTGTAAAGACAAAAAATTGATTGAAAAAGGTAAAAGCTACAATAGCATTCGATTAGGTTTTGTTGGTCATTATATTTATTAATAATTAATTGCAGATATATTGCTGGTCGAGAAGGATATTCCATCAAAAATGTTTGGATATATAGAAGGAAGCATTGCCAACCAAAACACCTTCGGTTTGAATGAACTCGATAAGACATACAGAGGAAGTAATTGATAAATGGTGCAATCATGAACATATTTTAAACATATTATAAATGAACAGTGTAGTGATGATATGCTCTTGAATTGGACAGTGAGTCGGAAAGTGAAAGTGACAAATAGTAGCAAAAGACAGAAAATATACAGTGATACCAAGATGGCTTGACAAGTAAACACATCACCGAAGGAAACAAGAACTAAATGTAAAAAGGTAAATATGCTCTTGAATGAAAGTAAAATACGTTTCTCAGATATACAATTGTTAATTAGGTGGATTAGGCCTTCCGGGGGACACCACTATATAAAAAAACGCGCCTAAAAATTCTACCTCATGGGTGATGTGGAAAAGTGTTAAATTCAAACAAAATAAATCAAACCTACAAACTAATTAATCTGTATTCTTAATTGTGGTTTTAAGTCCTTCTATAGTATATGTATCAGATGTACTATAATGTTAAAATAAATTATATTTGATAACATTATTGTTGAACTATTTTATTTAGATTAGAATTTTCTTGAATGTCAAAGCCAACCTGAACTAAAACTCAGAGTTGATGCTGCAATGTTTCGACGTCACAAACATCCATAACGCATTACTAAAAAAACTTTGAATAGACTATATAGGCGAAACATTAAGGCAAATTATGAATATTTTCTGTGACTGTTTTTTTAAATCATTCGGTATTAAGTGAATTATTAAGACCTACAGTAAGCCGTAACATCTATATTAACAAACTTGATATTACTTATAAAGGCAGATTCCCATGGGAGATTGAGCACTAAGGAGTTGGAATCCTGCTGGGACATGGTCGCGATAATTGATCGGAAACTTATACGTATAACTCTTACAATGTTAACTATCGCTTTTTTTTCAGAATAGGAACAATTATTACTTTCTTATATCTTGACGGTAATCTCTTTGATCGCCACCTACGTGTAAACAGAATCTGAACTTAAAGCATTCTTTACGTGGTTACGTATTATTGTCGATTACAGCAGTTTTACCACATTTTAATGATCTTATTGTCGTTCGCAATTTGTCCATTGTTAGAATATCACTTTCTGGTGGAGTTGCTAAACTTGTGGTAGGTTATCATTATAGAGTTGCAAAAAAGAACATTCTTCATTGTTCGAGAAACTCATCGTATGACTTTGCAAAGGGTTGCATCTGCTTTTTGAGTGTTTTAATTGGTTGATTCTCTTGTACTTGTACTTGTACTGCCTAATCTCTTAAGTGTTTGTTGCGACCTCCAATATTCATGTTTCCAAATCGAAGATGCAAACTTTGATTATCGGCAAATAGGCGGCCACGGCATTTCAATTCCTTCTTGACTTCAATTTTTGCGTTCCCTTTTATGTAAACAAATATTCGTCGGATATTTTACCCAAAATTTAATGGCACACTCGACAATTGTTTCATATATTTATTTTTTGTTCCATCAATACATCATTTCTGCGATATTAAAATAATTTGAAGAACTACCTCTAAAAGGTGATAAACCATTTATAGAAATTTAGTTTAGATTTCGAAGTTACTACTCAACAATCGACCACATGGAGTAGCAGCGGTTGTTGAAAAGACATTTGAACAAAAAAATACTCCCCTGCAATATTTCTAGACATCTTACAAGGTTTTGACCGGGTATGGCATTTGGTTCTAATCTACTAGCTGAGCATATTGCTGCCACGGAACTATTGGCAACTATTGGAGTTGTATTTTTTGGAAAGAAAATTTAGAATCTCGTATGAAGCGGCATTATCAAGATATAAGCCTATTCATTCATTCGAGTTCCCCAAGATAGTGTCTGGCACTAGCCCTATTCTGTGTGCTGTTGATATATACACTGTTGTTGTTATGGTAAAATATATATCTCTGGCTGAGGCTCCAGGAAAAGTACAAGTGACTGTCGTCAACAAGATCTAAAATAAACTAGAAACTGGAAAATTCAGCTTAGTATCTCTATATTTTTCCATATTAATTTTATGGTGCAGCAAAATGATACAGACCTAATTATATCCCTTGATGGATCCCTGATTCCTCGAGCAAAATCAGCTAAATATCGCAGCATCCTTTTTCATGTTAGCTTAAATTGGAGACGAAAGGAGAGCAGATTACGACCAAAATCTAGCCACTGTACTGGTTAAAAAAAAAATTAAAGAGCTTGTTTTATCAGTCAATATTAAAGTCAACTGGGACCTATAGGGTACAAATATGTTATTGCACTAGAGAGTTTAACCAACTAGCTATAACCACACAAACTTGTATGTTATGGTGTGCTTTTAACTTGTACAACTGATGTATTTAACTCAAATCCGTCTTGCTTGTGTATTGAAACAAGTACAACAGAACAGTAATAATAAATTAATGTGTAAATTAAGATTCTTCTAAGCATACCTAATATAACACATAATTAATTAAAAAATGTCATTTTTATTTCTATATATATATTATATTTATCATATATCAATATCATTTAGGTATGCTAGTGCTGAGAATTTATTTGTTGTTTCTATTTGAAACTCCTGATGTTTTAGATTCGGCAAGAAGTTCGTGTCGCAATTGATTTTTTACACTTTGTTCATCGGAGTCGTAGTTAAACTGTTTGTTGAGCGTATAACGAAACCGGTAGTCAATTAAAATATAATCCAACATGATTGAATAATGTCAGTGTTACCCATCACAAAGCTACTTAATGGCGCAAATAAAATTAATCTGAAACTATTGCCATTCATCTTTCTATAGTCAGACTTGCAAACGAACTAACACGATTTTAGGTTTTTCTTATAAAATTAGTCACAAATCCATAACGCCAATTAAATATAATCTAAAGAGAAAACAATCTTTTTTTCTTTCATTCTCTTTTAATGACCTTAGATATTAATTTTAATAGAGGAACATTCAATTATGCGAAACATCTTTGGGACAGTTTCAAAAAGAGATATGGATACATCCAAAATAAAATGGAGAAAGAACCGAAATTTAATTAATAAAAGTTCCTGAAAATCAATTATTTTTCCACTTAACGGCCAAAATAAATTGAAAGAGTGCTATTATTAGATAAAGCCGGCTCTTTATTAAAAATTCCGAAGCAGCAACATCGAAAAAAAGTTTTTGTATATGAAGGGTTTTCAAATTAAAGCCGGGCAAGCCGTTAATAATATTGTTTTATCGCAAAAGTTATATGAGAAGAGGGAGAGGCCGGAGTTGAAAAAGTTACTTTTATTCGTTTTATTTGACGCGAAGATTAGTGGCGGTAATTTTATTTTCGTCCAATTCGAATAATTTCAGATTAATAGATTTAGTTAAACTAATATAACCGTAAATTAAAAAGTTTTGGCGAATATGGACGTAATGTCATCAATATTTTATTTTCGGTTTTACGAAATTGACACATTGAAATATCCTTTAAGAGATAGTGATATCTGGATTGTGCTAATATAGTTTAAATTTGCAGCATCAATGCATTACAAGAACATCTCTAGATACAAGAACTATGCAATCATCATATGGGTAGAAACTTAGTAAGCCATGGTTTATATTTTATCCTTTCACTTATTATTATTCTGTTATAATTCTGTTATTTTTCTATCATAATTTAGCTTCCCTTAGTGATCCAGAAAATATTACTATAATAAACATATTATCACATTAAGACTCCAGAACATCAGTTTAGCTTTCGCAATAAGCATGGGACTATAGAACAAGTGCATAGATTTGCTAACAAAATAAACTCTGACCTAAATGTCAAAAGATGTTTTTCGGCTGCTTTTCTAGACATATCTCAGGCTTTTGACAAAGTGTGGCATACGGGCTTGCAGGTTAAATTATAGAAACTTCTCCCTCATCCGGACTATCAGTTACTAAAATCGTTTCTCACTGATAGACATTTTATTGTAAATCAAGGCCATGAACATACCGAATTAAATACCATATATTCAGGAGTTCCGCAAGCTAGTGTACTGGGTCCAGTACTGTATCTTCTGTATACGGCTGACCTGCCCACCACAAAATAACTACTGTGACAACACATGCAGACGATACAGCAATCTTAGTATCCCATGAAGATCTAGTCACAGCATCAATAAACCTACAAAACCACCTGGAGCAAATACAATTATGGTTGAAGACGTGGCGCATTAAAGCCAATGAAACAAAATCCACTCATATAACGTTTACGCTGCGTAGAAAAACCCACCGGTGAATATCAATCATCGTCAACTCCCCCAAGCAGAGCATGTTAAATATCTTGGTATGCACTTAGATCGACGCCTAACCTGGAAGAAGCACATACTCCCTAAACGGAAATAGCTGAGACTAAAATTATATCAAATGTATTGGCTCATCGGGCACAAATCCAAGTTATCATTAGATAACAATATATTGCTGTATGAGTCTATACTCAAGCCCATTTGGGCATACGGAATCCAACTATGGGGTACCGCTAGCAAATCTAATATATCCATCATTCAACGGTTCCAAAATAAGGTGCGTGCCATTGTTGATGCTCCGTACTATATTTCAAATAAAGTGATACAACGCGATATTTCTCTAGAACCTATAACGAGTGTAATTCAACGTGTTTGTGTGAGGTACTTTGAAAGAGTATCAGCGCATCCCAATATACTGGCCAATCAGCTAAATATGCGACGTGATAGTGAAGTGCGCAGACTAAAACGTTTAACACCACGTGATCTGATTACTGGACATATGTGGACTTTAGAATAAGACCAATTAATTAAGATAATATTTTATACAGAAGATTGCTTAATGAAGTGATTTTCTACATGCCATGTATATATAATATAGACATAAGAAATACTTATTGTCAATAGGGCAGATTGTGGACTCACGAAGAGTAATAAAAAAATTTAAAAAAATATCTTATGATAGAACTTAATAATTCTATGTCATCATAGAATGTAAACTGGAGCCAAGATTTAATATGTTGAGAATTCGAGACCATTGAAATTTTTAATAAAATTGCTGCTTTTTTTATTCGATAGAGTGCACTTCGGAGGTGGTCCCATTGCACCCAAATCAGAATCTGTTGGAAGAGAGGTGTTTAAGATGAAATCGAGAGATATGCTCAAATTTCAAAGACATGTATAAAATTTTCACATATTTTTTATCTAAAATAATCAGATATTTGTTTATAATGTCATTGCTGAGCTCATATGACGAAAAATCGGAAGTAATTTCTTCTAATTGTAAAAATCATTCAGTTTGATTTTTAAGCACTAGTCTTATGATATGAGACGTTGCAGAAACAAAGTAAACTACAGATTGTATAATGTAACGATTAGAAAGTTATGCTCACACGCGGAGGTCGCCGCTTCAATTCTCAATGGGAACAGCAACTTTTTTTGTTGTAGTTCGGTTGGAACATTTGTCAGATCACCTAGACTAGGTAGCGGACCCCGGGTCCTGAAGCGTTCCTTATTTTTGATCATCCTTCCTTTAATGCTATTTTTCCTCATACGGTCTGCACTTTTAATTGTACTATCCATTGTAATACTTAATAAAATAACTGCGTAATTTATTGGGTAAATATCCAACACTGAAAAGGGAAAAATATTTGAACAAAAAAATTGAACACACTTCAAGAACTAAATAAAAATTAAAAAATAATCAAACTTAGATTTTTAAAACAAAAAAACATTTCAATATAAAATATGTACATAATAAATGTTGTAATAACTAACCAAAAATAAACAATAAACTTATTACAATTTAGCTTAATACCTAGCTAATATTATTTATCTATCTACAATATTATTTTAACTACTACCAACTGATCAGATTGAAGTCGATTCCTACCCCAAACAATATAAAAATAATATTATTATATTATAAAATATTGGGATATATACAAAAAAGTTAAATTAAGAACAAAACAAATTTAATTTGTTGCTAGTGAAAAGAAAGAAAGAGCGGGAGAAAAAAGTTTGCAAAGAAATATATTCAAGAATATTGCAGGTAATCCCACACTCAAACCTTAAAACTGTTTAGCAGTTGATGACTGAAAGTTGAAGAAAATATTTTGCCTTGAATATTAAATATTTGAAATTTTCTCAATTAATACCCATTTAAATAAAAAATTAGTATCATATAAAAATAATATATATAAAGGTATTATCAATATATTATTATCTAATAGTTATAGATATTATAACTTTATAACCAATAAAATGTTAGGTACATGTAAAATTGTAGATTGATGATGCTGAAAAGAATTTATCAATATGTTGTCATAGTTTCACATAGCTAAAAACTATTTTTTTTAATTTTTACCAGTGTATATATATATATATATATATATATATATATATATATATATAACATACAATTATACAATACAATATACAATACACAATTATAACTTAAATAATATTTTAAAAACTAATATTTACATTTTTATTAAAGATAAATTATTCATAAAAAATATTATTTGAGGCTAAAGAGTTAAATATATATACTAAAGTACTAAAACTAATAAAATGTATCAAAGATAAGAATCCATAAATTTTTTATTTGCCATTCCAATTAATGTAAAAACAAGAACATTATGTCAATTGATTTAGTTTTAAAACACTTTTTATTTATTCGAACGTTTTTTAAAATAACTTTATGATAGCTTGTATATACAACTTTTACTTGTTGGTCTAGTTAAACTCAGTCCCACTTTGGCGAATGGCAGTAGTTAATCGAACGGTAGTTAACAACTGTGTCACATCGATAGGATTAGACTGCTGCTACTACGGTCTGATCGCTATTTAATGGACACCAGCTGTAACGGCATATTTAAGTTGATATGTGATTCCGCTGATATGGCTTTAGAGCTTTGATCGCGTATCTGAGTTGATAATAACATGTGTTTAAAGGACATGGGCGACATTTTAAAGAAACATTTGTTCTGGTACGTTTCAGTACAAATTAATTTTTTGTCAAACCTGCAGATGATTTACAGCGCTCATTTAACCTATTGTTATTAAATATTTTTTAAAATAATTTTAACTGTAATAGTAATATTACATACATTTTTGTTTGAATGTTTAAATATTCCAATCCAGCGATTATAGCATTTCAGAATTTTAATATTCATTTATATCATTATATTAGAATAACGTTTTATTATGTTTAATTTTATTTATTTTCTTCTGTGCTATTGCTATTAATATATCATAATTGTTTCTTGGGTGCATTCATTAGAAAAAATAACATGAAATATAAAACCAATTACTATTAATAAATTGTTCGAAGTCTATAAACTTATTCAATATGGTATATAAAAGATCAGTTACCAACTGTTAAATTGTGTCAGTCATTCTTTGTACAAGAAATCGATTGTGTTTTAGAGATCTAAGAGTATCGCATCTGTAATAATCGTTTAATAATATTTTAGCAGTTTCTAGATTCTTCGAAGATTTTACCAGAAATAAAACTCAATTTTAAAAAGAATAATAGAATTTTTTTAGAATTGAAGTGCCTGAGCATTCCGAGCACACCAACAACGTAATGTGGTAGAATATTGAAGAGCATTAAGTAAAAGTAATATCAATATATCATTTCGCAAGGAAATGAAGAAATTCAGGTAACAACTCTAAAGAGTACAATCAATAATAGTACAATCGCCACTTGGGAGCTGTGAGAATAGAATTATTGAAATTAAGTGCCCTGTATTTGCTAAGGGATGACAAACCTACTGAAAAATTTTATGATGATAATTTGGAAATACGTGTGGAAAAAAATATCTATTTTACACAGTTGATAGCAACTACAACAAAAAAAATTAAATTATACTAATTTGATGATGGAAATATTTTTTTTTGATTTTCTTAAACTATCCGTATACAATACGCTCATATCCGCATCGTATCAAATTACCTTCTAATATTTAAGTAAATAAAATGCACAAATTATAATTTTGAAATTCATTTTAATAATACCCTTACAATCTTATAAGCATGCGCAACTAACGCCATTCTGAGGCTGCAACACTTTCCATCCACATGGAAACATGCATTCATCGCAATTATCCCTAAAAAAGGAGTTAAGTCATCACCTTCTGACTACAGACCTATCAGCCTACTAAGTTCCATTTCCAAGCTGGCTGAAAGAGCAATTCTTTATGCTCTCAATGATTTTACGAAGACAAACAATATCATTCCAGATGAGCAATTCGGGTTCCGCGCTAAACATTCAGCCGTTCATCAGGCCCATCGGCTGGCCGCAAAAATCAACTGTGCTTTTAACCGACGTGAAAGACTTGGAGCGGTCTTCTTGGACCTAACCAAAGCCTTTGACAAGGTTTGGCACGAAGGCTTAGTGGGGAAATGCATCTGATTGGGTCTACCTGATGACCTAACAGCTCTTATCAAATCATTTCTGTCAGGACGATCGTTCCAGGTGAAGATTAAAGATATTCTCTCTAGCCGGAAAACCATCGACGCAGGAGTTCCACAAGGCTCCCCACTGGCACCCGCTCTATTTAATATCTTTCTTTCAGATATCCCTAGGAGACCACAAGTTGAGGCTGCTTTTTACGCAGACGACACTGCTTACTTTGCTTCTTCAAGAGTAGCACCGCACATTCGAAGCAGACTCCAAAAGCAACTCGATGAGACAGTCCAGTGGTTACATTTCCGGAGGTTGCAGGTCAACCCACAGAAAACCCAGGCCATCTTCTTCCACAAGAAGCGTTTTGCACCGAGCATTTCGCGTCTTAAAATCGAGAACGCCGAAATCCCATGGTCAGAAGAAGACACCTATCTCGGTCTTGTCTTCGATCGCAAATTTAGGTGGAACTCCCACATTCAAAAGTCCCTCCATAAAGGTCAAGGTATTGTTAATTTGCTGCTCCCGCTTATCAACAGAGCCAGCAGGCTTCCTCTATCTATAAAATCTCTCCTGTACAAGATGATGGTTCGATCAGTCGTTCTATACGGCTCCAGTGTCTATCTAAAATACGTCTCCCCTAGCCAGGTGGAACGTCTCCAAGTGTTTCAAAACAAAATTCTCAGGAGAATTATCAATGCCCCATGGTTCGTCAGGAACAATCAAATTCATAGAGAAATAGACGTCCCCCAAGTTCACGATTTTATATCCGAGGTTTATTCGAGATATTTCTCCACTCTTCGTCTCTCGGACAATAGATGTATTACCGAGCTGGCCGATATTTTAGGCCAATAACTCATTCGGCTCTTCGTAGCCTTATTCTATCACAGCCGACACTCCCCGTCGTGCTCTAACTCCTAATTGTCTCGACCTTCTCCGGCGAGCGATTAATTCATGTACCGCAAGCTGCGTGGTGTGATAACGACGCCACGTCCTTGCCTGGCCCTTGTGCCTCTTAACGGTGTTACCGGTTACGGGCACCCTCCTTACTAACAGTAAGAAGTATCAGTTAGGGTCATTGGATCAGCTGATAGGGTGGGGTTTAGTGGGTAGCCCAGAGGCAGCCTCCACATAACCAGTCCAACTCGCTTATTCTTGCGGGTCTTCCCGACCGGGTATCCGTAACAGGATTCCCCTACCCAGTTCCAGGCCAAAAAAAAGCATGCGCAACTACAATACTTCATCAAGTACTTACAATATCTAAGTTTAGACATGCTTTTACATATCAAGTTCTCCTATGAATTCGTAAAATAGATCTCTGTTTAGTTTCTTTAATTCTACTTGAATGTAGTAACAACATTTGGTTCATACATTGTCTGTACATAAATATTGTTCGAAATGTTTGAAATTTCTGTTTGACATAACACACATCGCAGGTTGTCAAAACTTAATAAAATCACATTGTTCAATTAAATATGTGCCAAAAACCCTTAACGTAGTATACCCCATCGAAGTATTTAATGTATGAGAAACTAGATATTATTACCACATTATTTGGTAACTGGAAAAAGAATAAAATTATATGGACTCATATACACAATAAAAACCTAACCTCAAATGTTACCAAGAGTGTTATTTACCTCCATATTATTTTATTAGAATAAGCTTATTGTTGTGAATAAATTAAGGATAATCAAACTATCGTGGCTGGATCCCGTCTTCCAAGATGTTTCTGTCATGTATAATTACATTATGGGGCCCAACACCGTCGATTAAGAGGGTTTAATTATATCTCCAAATTATTAAAATAATGCTTAAAATTTAACTATTTCAAACGTTCTTGTCATTTCATATTCTTATCATTTCAACTGTTTCAACGTATGGTTTCATTTCTTGTCAGGTAAAAAAAGAATAGTTTTCTGTGGCGTTTTGCGATTGGAGAAGTAAATTTGATTTACTAAGACCAGGTGCAAGAAGCTAAGGACTAGTCCAGGAGATATATCCAGATCGAAATGGACAATTTGACAAACAGAAAAGCGCAAAGTCATCTTTTTGTATGACAACATTCGGCCACATGTTGCAAGAGTTAGCCTAACTACTCATAGGGCTTTCTAATTACCACTAGTTCAGATCGATGCAGCATAGCTTGCCTGACTAACATCGTTTTTTAGACATGACACAGCTATGTTTTCAGAAAGCAGAAAAACGTCATAAAAGGTGGCACAAAATATATTGCATCATTTTTTTATCTATAAATGTTTTTTTAAAGCGAAATTATTATTAGAACACAAACAAGTATCAATGTCAATGTAAGATATGATGCTCTTAAAATAAAATTTGCAATTCAAAAGTATTAATTCATGAATAACATTAAATATATTTCATCTTTATTAAGTGTTGTGGTATATCAAAAATATATTAGATGAAAATAATTACAAAATGAATTAAACCGTATCAATCCACATCCAGAAGGTATATCAACAAACAAATGTATTGCAATTTATTTGGCACTGTCGTTTCCAATTCCTCCAGATTTCCGTCGAACAAAAACCGCCAAATTAAACTAAAATTTAATCAGAATCGTTAAGCCTACGAAGCGTGTCCTGTCATACAGAGCAGCAATTTGCCAAACCGTCAGGAGCCGCATTGTTTTTGTTTAAGTTTCAATTAGACGCACGATTCGTATCCGGCATTTCAATTTTTGCCCCTTGCCATTATCCTTTTCCCTTTTGCTTATGGACGTTTTTGTCACCGTTGCCAACTGGAATAAATCCACTTGCCTCCCCCGGAATTGTGTTTAATAATCTGATTTATATTCAAGGGAAGAAATGTCGCAAGGCTGATTCTTCACCAACCTGGAATATTCCAATTTTCCATGTATTTTACAGCTTTTTATTTCAAATAGTTAAATTAAAATCGAAATATAGAATTCCATTTCCCTTTCTATAAACTGCATCTATTTATATCTGCCAGAAGGATTAGGTTTAATCATCTGAACTGTAAAAATCAATCCGTAATTCTTCAAAAAGAAGAGATTTAAATAATATGAAAGGATGCTTGCGAATGGAAGCTACAGTTAACTGTTGTATCGGTTATTGAAATAGGCGGAAGCATGTTATATATTTTATAGCATCATTTTAAAATGAGTAGTACTGATATTCCCTATTAAAACATAGTTTGCTGGATTCTCGAAATTTTGGTAAATGAGATGTAAGCACAACATATTAAACTTTGATGAAAATCTATAAACCATCATACGTAAGTTATGTTACCGACTTGAGAGTGATCCACTAAGAGATCTTACTGGAAGATTTCTAGTTATGACGTTATTGAGATGGTTGTCCTTTCTCGGGTCTTACATTATTGCTTAGGCAGAACCAAAATGTTTAACAGTCACTAACATAAAGTACATCTATGCCCCCTGTATCATTATCATTTACTTATTTTTATTTATTTATGAACTGATTGAATGTATTTTTATCAGCGATATTTTAATAAAAGTATTATAAACAAGTGTTGTACAGATAAAAGCAATTTTTTATTTGATATTATCTATTTATGCATAGTTTATTCAAAGTTTTTTGTACATACGCCATCAAGATATATTACCTGCCGTAATTTGTAAATCGTTTTAGAGTCAGACAACAATTTCCTTCTCATTTTATTCTACTTAAAAAGAGACACACTGTATGATCGGTTCGAGCACGTAAACGAATGAACTCAATATATTGATATTTTCTGAAAAAAAATCGATATTTTTTGTCGATATTTTTTCAAAATAAATTAAATATAATATTTAATAAACCTTTAAAATTGGTACTTAATTTTAAAAGTTTGGTGAATAATCGTACTAAAAGTTAAAAAAAAATTTTAGGCTAATATTTCACTGTTTTTATTTTTTCTTATAAATATCGATATATATTTTTTTTGAAAAATATCGATATTTTTTATATTTGTTGCAAATACATATAATCGATTTTTTTTTCTCCGATATATCGATATATCTTTGTATCCAAAAAGTATACATTTTGTATCCCATTATCGGGTCCCGATTCTACGTCCGCTCCGGTTAGCGAATGAGTCGTCAGATGCCCTCTAACGTAAACAAACGTTAACCTAATTTGTGAACTATACCGTTCTGTATTTTCTCATATATGTTCCTTACTTGTTATTAGTTTTCGTACTTATCCTTAAAATAAATAATTAGCGTAGAAATAACTACGAAAACCAAATTTCACTTATACAAAAGAATCTTTCGTATTATTTATTCGTTTATTATGCTGTATGCTGTATAGCTATTTTCCCATATATGTTCCTTACTTGTTATTAGTTTTCGTACTTATCCCTAAAATAAATAATTAGCTTAGAAATAACTACGAAAACCAAATTTCACTTATACAAAATAATCTTTCGTATTATTTATTCGTTTATTATGCTGTATGCTGTATAGGATAAGCTATTATAATTGTGATTCACTCATATCATATCTGGCATTCGTAATCATATTTATATCTGGAATTAATAATTTAATTTCAAGTCACTTATAAACAATATGTATTTTACTTTGAATATTTCAATTTGTATTAGAATACAAACTACCATTTTCTGGAAATTTTTTGTTTGTTTAATTTAAAGGAAATTGGTGTTACAAATGGTGACTCTAAAATAGTTAGAAAAGATAAAATAATTGAACATGGAACATCGGTAGTCGCATACGTGCTAAATATTGACAAAAAAAGGAGCCATTTGGGCGGAAATGTAAGGTCATTTAATTTGTGTAGAAATTCTACCTAAAAATCTTTAAATATAAAGTTCTGTCCTGTCATTAGCTCTTTTCATTACTTGTTCGTTTATCACTTGTTCCAATCGAAATTGTAAAACCTTGCTGAGCAGTCTTGTATAATAATTTTGGAGAATAATCTAAAAATTACTTTGCCTGAAAGATAGGAAATAGTATACTTTGAATAAAATATATTGTACTGATATTTCACAATAATGCGTCAAATTAAAAAAAAAAACCTTAAAACTAATAACAGGTCAATTGTAAAGTCTCCGGTCTGGCACATAAATGGCGCTACTAGAATTAAATCCATATGTTTTTTAGTTTAGAATTATCCCGCACATGGTAAAACAGAGAGAATATAATAATAAAATAAAATTTAAGTACAAATTCTCATATTAATATCTGAAAAACACATTTCATCAAGCTTTAAATATGTCTCGCTTTTATATGTAGTTTCCATATTAATTAAACAAAAGCAAAATTGGATAGACTGAAAATTAGTTACTCGAGAACAGGAAGCATAATCTCTTCGAAAATATATATTTCCATTATATATGCATACTTTAATATAACACAAAGGGTAATGATTTAATGTATTTCAAGTAAAACGAATAGAGGGGTGAAATAATTATTTTTGAAGTAAAACCTTTTACAATCCTCTGACGTTAATAACCAAATCAAGAAGGGTTGGTACGTGAAGTGGTCTGGATTTAAATCCTAAAATGGCAGTAATTATTTATTGACAAACATATATATCAAAGGAAAACACTTTAATTTGTTTCAAGTAGTATGATTGGTGGAACATATTACTATTGAAACCATGACGTCTTGCTGGTCTATTGTTTCTTATTATTTTGAGATTTAAACATATTATTTATATTATATATTCAATAAATGGAATGAATCTAAAAATAGCAGCATTTTCTTTAGTGCATCTTTAGTGCTGGTAAATAGTAAGTGGTATTCATCAATATTAATGCTTTTTATTTACGTCATTACTAGTCATCGCCCCATTGTCGAAATTCGACCACAATGTATAATATTAAGCATGTTACTCTCGAAGTAGAGTAAAAGTATCATAAGGAAGATTATTTTCTGAACTGTAACAACTTTAGAGCAATAAATATCAATAAAATCAAATATAAATCTTTCAAACATGATGTTTAGTTTTATGTTATAAAGATAAGTATGCAACAGTATATGAAGAACACACTACATATAGTTTGTATTTTAAAATAGAGAATTTGAATTTGACTTTAGAATGTATATTAAAACAATAACGAACCTAATGAAATAATTAATTTTTCCCATTTTGGAAATGTATATTAAAGGAATGTATATTAAAGGAATGTATTTACAATTAATAAATTAACTATTGATTTTCAAAACTTAGGTCTATAAATAAAATAATCAAAATAGTTGATACAAGTTGCAAAGAATAAAATGTTTACAAATGCACTCTCATTTCAACTCACCAACAAATGAGGAATTAAAATTCTATGAAACTATTTTATAACTGTTAATATTCTATGCAACATTCATTTTAACTTTCAAGGCGCAAATTAATGTATTTATTACTTAAAATATTCGGCTGGTTCTTTGTTTAGAAATACATTTAGTGATGAAAGCCAATACCACTAAAATTTACAGAAACATTTCAGCAATCATTAGAATCAATTCTATTACAATGACAGATTATGTCTCCAGAGTTATATATTATTAATTAATAATAGTCCTTAAGCAGGAATATATTTTCTTTTTTGTTCGTATTAAATATCGTTTAATTAGTTAATTTAATAAACTTAAGAAAGAAGTCTTTAGCCCCCGTGGGATTCGATCCTAAACGTTATTGTCGGTGAGCTAAATTCTTAGTCCCCACGGCTACCCGCTGAGTTTGTTTATATATTTTGTGTCATCGATCTGACGGCTATTCCTGGTTGCTTGATTTGGGCGTTTGTAGTTTTAGTGGAATATATATAGTTGCACTGTTCTTCTCTAAATTATATAAAATTCTGCAAAAGCAATAAAACATACGTCCTGACACGTTCTCTAAAATAGTTATATGAAAAACCCATCGTACACGCTCTGATCGATAATTCCACAAGACTATTCAAAATGGAAGTAAATAAGTAACACAAAACACCAACCCAAGCTGGAAATTACGACAAAATTAATCGATTAGTTAGATACCGAGAAGACGAATTACGTATTGTTCATCAAGAACCCGAGTAGACAAGTTCTTCCCATTGAGATGCGAAATTCCACATACCCCCAAACAAAGTATGGGTTATTCCTCATCTTAAAAGTTTTAATGCACAACCGTACATTCATCTACCATGAACCGTTGGCATCTTGTACGGGTTGACACCATCCTGACAAAAGATTCATAAAGTCATGGTACTGTTCTCTTATCATCTTTCTCTTCTGGTTCTTACTCATCCCCCAATTTCAGCTAATTATTCAAAAGATAATGTGATAGCGTCAGCTAGACAAGATAATAGTTTATTACTACGTTCGTCCTTTTCATCCCGCAAACTCTAATGAAACGACTACAGGTCTTTCAAAAAAAGCTTCTGTGGCGAATACTGAATGGACCATGGTTTGTCAGGAACTCTGACATTCAGGGTTCAGTACCACTATTTTCCATTTGCTATTAATTTATAGTTCTTGGTATCATAGCTAGGTGCGCTATATCTATCTAGCTCTTACCAGGCCCCCAGCTTCCATCACAGTTAAATGGGTATCAGGGTAGCAATTTTCAAAACGATGCAAAATCAGAAAAAATTGCACGATTCATTATTGCAACTTATTATTTATGTATGGGTCTCCTCGGTTAGGTTTGCAAATTTCATTTTCTCCTGCTGCATTCAGACCATATAAAATATCTCTTTGCCATTTTAATTTTGATCTTAATTCCATCTTCTAATGTTTTTATTCTACATGTGTATTACAACAAACAATATCAATCAGTCAGTAAGACTATAAATATTATAATATATTTAACACTGAACGGTATGTACATGAGGATTCCCTTCCAATTCCAAGTATTTAGCTGTTTCCCTATCTTTCATTCCCCCAGAAAAATACTTCAAAGTAACCATTACTATTAGTAACGCAAAGCCTTATCTAAGACGGATTTTCTCTTAAGTTTTCAGGTGTGAAAACGTGTTACTTAATGTTGTTTTGTCATCTTATATATATTGATAAAACAATATTATGTTGTGAAGAGTTGTGAATTGACATTAATATTAAAATAGTGCAAATGTTTTGTTAATTGACATACGCGCAATTATAACAACTTCAACATATCTATTAGAAATACTGTTCATATCCACATATTTATATTAATATATTTTGGACATGTTTAGTTTATATGCTTACTTACATTCATATTCACATTATGAACTCATCATTCATCACATTGGTATTTTCAACTTCTCAATTGGCTCAATATGGACTCCCATAATAACGGTTAAAGGTTCAGAAAGTTTTGTTCTTCTAATTTAAGTTATTTAGCTCTTTAAATTATATATTTTAATTATACCTCATTTTGCAGTCAGTATTATGCAATTTCCTGTCGAAAGTCGAGAAAATGAGAGCTGTTCTCAACAGAAACATACCACGACATTATCAAACATAAACCTGTGCTTAGCAATTCTTGCAGTAAAATCCGGATGGTTTTAATTTGACTCGAAATATTTCCTTCCATAGAAAGAACGATAATTTGGAACATTCGAGAGTTTCTTCACGAAAAATATTTTATGTAGGCATTAACATGATGCCATCTGATATACAAACAATTATAAAATTGTGCCACAAACCATCTAATAATCTATATTGGTTTCGGCTTACATAGGGATAAAAATGTGCTTTTACTTTACTTAAACAAATTTGTTTCAATAATATAAAGTGGTCACTAATTCAATTTACTAAAATACTAACAATATTGCTAATTCGTTCATATTCAATATAAATAAAGTCAATAGTAAGTAATAATCTATCAATCACTAAACTGTTAACTTCTAATCTGTCTAAAACATATTTACGATTTCACCATTTATCAATTACTTCCTCTGTATGCCTTATTGAGTTCATCTAAACCAAAATAATTATGGTTGACAATGTTTCCTTGTACATATCCAAACAGTTTTTGAATGGAATATCCATCTCGACCAGCAATATACCTGCAAGTAATTATTAATAAATATAATGACCAACAAATCCTAATCAAATGCTATTATAACTTTTACCTGTTTCCAATTTTTGTTGTCTTTACACTTTTTTGTTACTATCTGCCAAGAGTGCCACAATGAACCATTTTGAAATATTCAAGATTCATCAGCATACACAAATTCAAATGGTTTATCTTCCTCGGTTTTATTTTATGCCTTTAAAAATTAAATTCTTTTTTAGACAATGTCTGGACGTTGCATTAAACCTCTCAGAGTTATGTTTACACCATTTAAACAATATGCCCTGTAAGAGTGTATGAAAAGATGGCTGACATCCCTCAAAAAGCTTCATGTCCCTAACTCTTTTATGTATACTTTCCAGACAGACAATTTTTTCTAAAATAATTTTATTAAATTATGTTTATATCGATAAAATACTTTGTGTACTTACTGTTCTTATATATTTCAAATATTTGGTCTCGAATAGAGCCAATATCAAGATGGTCAAGATTTGTTACCCATTTTCTATATAGACGGGTTTTCTCGTGCAATTATTCACAGTATGCACACCAATATTTAGCGCGGCAGAAACACGCTAAAAATATTTTCAATAAAATTGTAGGGACGTATATTATTTAATACCATCAATAATCACCTCTCTAACGAATTATACTCTAAAGGGGGCCTCCATTATCACGTTCCTTTTCGAAATATTTTATTAAAGCCGCAGTCAATTTGTTACCCTCACTATCTATTGTTTTCGGCATTTTCGCAACGAAATAATATCGTATAATATCGGGCGATTTAAAATTTATCAAAATAATAAAAGCGCTAAAATAACGTTTGTTGGTTTTTAATCTGTAGTAATAATAGCTAATAGTCTGAATCATATTGCGTACATCTGACGACGGGCTGCCGTCCGTTTGTCAGAGGTATGCAAAATCTTTAATGCAATAGTGTCAAGAGGTTTTAGGTTTTAACCCTTACCTATAAATTATTGTGGCTGTATAATTAAGTGTAGTTTTCTGATATACTAGAATGTCAAAATAAATTATGTTTGATAACATTTTTATTAAATTATTTTATTTAGATTAGAATTTTCTTGTTTGTCAAAGACAAACTGAACTAAAACTCAGAGTTGATGCGGCAACATTGCAATGTTTTGACGTCACAAATATCAATATCGCATTACTAAAATAACTTTGAATAGACTATATATTTCACTGGGAAATTCCGGAACTTTCGTAAATATCTGTCAAAATCAAAAAATTTTAAAAAAATCAAAATGCTTGATATTCATTATTTCACATTAAGTCACCAAGTTTCACGTTGAAAAATGTAAGTTTATTTGCAAATTACAGTTTGTTACAGTTGATAGAGGTGTTGTGCTATAAAGTCTACAACAAATATCTATACTTGCATAGATAATGTAAAAAAAAGAGGACATTATGTATTAATAAGTACTAATAGTAAAATAAAACGTATTTGATATGAGTTCTTCCTCATTTTATATTTAATAAGACAAAACTGATATCGCGTATGTACAACTAATTAAGATAAAAGTATAACTGAATATTAAAATAATACAATTATCTTACAATGTCAACATATATTTCTATAATTAGTATACAATTTTAATCACGTATTTGGATCAAGTTGCAAATCGATGTTATTTTATCGAATCAGTACGGTACATTTAACGTACTGCGCTTGTTACTATGAAATCGAATAAACTTCGCCCATAATATGTTACCATACTCGTATTAATGGAAAATACAAATACAATTACGCCCATCAATCAATATTCAAAATTGTACACCGCAGCACCAAAACTATATTTAGTTTACTATTAAATGCATTACCGACTACTCAAATTTACTTCATCGTATTCGATATCACTTGCACTCACTTCAATTGGAAATAAGTTTTCTTTCATATGATTTTATGCTAATTTGAAACCAAATTCTGACAATATACAGGAGGTATATAGTATAGTATAGGAGGCTATAGTATACTTACTTGATAGACCTATAAGCTTGATATTCAAATACTCGGTGAAATTCCCCAATACTATGGCAACCTAATAATTAAAGCTACAGAAATATTTCTACAAGTTATTTTAATGAATAATTGAATAATTTAAACTTAATTTTGCTCCTAATATTATTTATTAGGTACGCGTACGTGAATTCTGAAGTTGTAAAATCGTTTTACAGTCAAACAATATTTTCCTTCTCATTTTATTCTATTAAAATAGAGATAGAATGCTGTTAGAGAAGTCGAACATGTAACCGAAAAGGCCTGCAAAAGCTGTCCCTTTGTCAAACGTCTGAAGAATTCTTTCAATTATTATAATAACGGGTTATAAACCGACAAATGATGTTTTAACGCTTTGTTTTAATACATTTCAAATTTTGCGCATTGCAGCTGCACTGAATATTAGTACGGACACGGTCATAAAATATCTGAAAAAATAAAAAACAATATAACTTTAAATTCATCAAAAAGAAACCGTGTTTATGGGAAACAGGTGACAAATCAAGATCAACTTGATGTTTCAGGGATCTAATATACGAAATATATAAAAATAGTAAGTAGTTTCTTCAATCGAAACATAATTTAATACAACTATTTCAGATATAATAGCTAGAATGGAGAGTATCTATAAAAAGCCAAAAGATATCACCTATTTGAGGGATGTAGAACATCCCTTCATATACTGCAGGGCAAAATGGGATTCAAGTGGTGTAAAGATAACCCATGAAGGGTTTTAATGGAACTTCTAGAGATTGCTTTTAAAAGAATACAATTTTTATAAATATATAACAAAATCAAATAAGAATTATAATATCAATTTATATATTTAAATGAGACATGAATATTTAGGAATGGTACATTGGGTTGCTCATGGCAAGACGATAATAAATATAGTATAAAGACAACAAATGTTCATAGAAAAAGGTAAACGTTGGAATAGTTATCGAATAGGTTTTGTTAGTCATAATATTTATTAATAATTAATTGCCGACATAGTTCTTTATGCTGGAAACAGGAATGGTTTTATTTCCGATACAGAATTAGTGTTTTCCTCTATGTCCAAGGGTGACTATCATGGAGAAATGAACCGTAACTTGTCTTTGCAGTAGTCTGAAAATCAGCTTTGAAAGAACATGGAGGAATCATCAGTTATTGTATCTAGTACACTGGTGGAGAAAATCCCAACAAGAGCATTAACAAAAGCTGAAATTAAGGAATGGCTTAAATTACATAAAATAAGTTTCGAGTAAACCATGTTAACGAATTACCTATTTCAAAGTGTTACTTGGTAAATATAAATGAAATATTTTTATGTAATTTACTTTTTCAGAAATAAGCCTAAGAAAAGATAAATGGTAGATCAGTTTACTGAATGTTATGACAACAGAGTATTACGTCTTCCTTCATATCACTGAATGTTTAATCCAATTGAGTTGCTATGGGGTATTACACAGAATTATTACGTTAGATATTCTGATCGAGAAGGATATTCAAACCAGAACTGTCTGGATTTATGGAAAGAGTTACTGTTGAAAATAACATTTTCGGTTTGTGTTAGCTCTATCAGACACATTGAAGAAGAAATTGACATATGGTGGATTTGCGAATGTTGGTTTATGATTCAATGCTGATAATTACCAAGACAGGGTTGTGAAAGAGGAAACAACTAAGGATCAGTATACAATTAATATACTTTAATTGTAGGAAATTGTATTATAGAGTGTGAAAGCTTTATAAGCATGTGTGCTATTGTTATTCAGAATATAGATGAACATTTGGTTAAATTATATGAGGAGAGAAATAATACTAACTGTTTTGCAGATATGGCAAATTAATGCATTTTGTAGGAGAATGCAGTGACTTAAATGTAGTTTTATCAAGAAAAATGTATATAGGTATTAACAGGATAAACTAAAGAGAAATATAGTAATATAATAATATCATAATGACTTTACAAGGAGACATTGCATCGAACGAAACCAGAACTAAGCCGTAAAAACTAAACAAGTAAAACATAAATATGCTCTCTAATGAAAGCAAAATATATTACTCAGATATACAATTGTTAATTAGGTGGATTATGCTTTCGGGGGATACCACAACATAAAAATGCGCCTAGAATTTACCTATACTAGTGTGGAAAAAGTTCAATGTATATATAATAATACAACTCTAACATATAAATTATTGTGGATGTATAGTTAATTGTAGTTTTAAGTTCTTCGATAATATATGCATTATATAATGTTTAAATAAATTATAATACAGAACATTTTTGTTTGATTATTTTATTTAGATTAGAATTTTGTTATATATATATAGACTTGCTGCGGCAATATTGCGATGTTTTTAGAGGTCACGTGTGTCACTACTGTTTTGAATTGACTATATTTCGAAATCGTGTGTCAATTAAGCCATGTTACGTTGATCTGAATAAGTGGAAAATAACAGTAGAGCTGCAAAAGTGCATCATTTAAAACGATTTGCCGAGCTTTCACTTTTTTGCAACAATACTTCAATTTGTTATTTTGTCGTCAGTAGATATTTTAACTGACATTCTCATTCGGTATTAGAAGCTCGTGCTAATCCTACCTTATGTGCATCAAGACTTTATGTCAGTGACTCTTCTTCGGTGTCAATGTGGACACCTCTCTTGAATTAGCCCATTACTTTTTACATCTGTAACTGTTGTAGTCGATATACTTTGCATGTTCCCAGCGTCACAAGCCGCCACAGAATTTTCTTCTTTTGTGTTAAAATTCAAGGCCACTCTTTATCATCACTTTAAATCGTCGAAAATAAATGTTTCTAAATGGGTTTCGATGGCAGATTTCTTATAATTAAACAATAAAAGCTATGAAAGTCAAATATGCAGTTATACATTGTCGTCTGTACACACTGAATTCTTCAAGGACTTTTTAAAATTAATGTATTACTACTAATCCTAGCCGACTAACTTATTTAGTCTCTAACTATCTAGAACTCTAATTCTCCCTTATTTAGTCTGTAATAAAATAAATAATAATAAAAGAAATATTGGCACTTTTCAGCGGTTCCTAGCATTTAGTGCACTTGTCTACATAACTACACATGATCACATGGTTTGGTTCTTTTGAGTCTGCGTCTAGTTCGGGGTTACCGAACAGTTGCAGCACTTCAGTGTTAACATGGGAGTGGAGGACAACTTCCTTTAAGAGAGTTGTAATCGGGAGATTTCGGTTTAAGCAATTGTTCTTATAGTATCTGGGTGCATCTACAACACTTCCCAGGACTTTATTTTAAAATATTTGTATTATGTTGATATTGCCCCTCACAGAACGCTCGCTTAACTGAATTCAATAGGTCCATATAGGTTTTAGTATTTGAAACTTATTATATACGGATAATTTAGATTTTCTTCCAGATAACAATACATTTTTGGTATATTATTCTAGTATATTATTATTCGACTTCTTTTCTATTCTCGAATTAGCATTGTTACTCTATGGGATAATTACAGTGTTTATATTTATTGGTATGTGAAGAGTTTGATTGTAGGTGAATTCTATATATACTAATTTACTCTCATTCACGTTTATTCCCCTTACTTGGGTTCACTTATTATTACTTGCGTGTTGATTTCTGATGACTTTTTCGCAAGTCTGATTTCAAGTACAGCATTTTCATGAGCATATATAGATCAACATTTTCTTTTTATGGTATGTCATATGTATAGTGTAAGTAAAATAAGACAACGCTGTTATAATTTTCGTTTAGAACTAACCAAAACTTACATTAAACAATCACTCTTTGAAGAATCAATGATTTATCATTACATATGTTATTGCGGTAGTATCTCAAGGCCAGTCTTAATTATAATATTTCTCTTCTTCTGCATGGACCGTCGTTACAACCTTCAATATTACACATAGTGAGTATATACATTTATATTTTTTGTTTAAGAAGAGTTCTAAGAAGGTCAAAATATTCTAGAATCTCAAGTTAAAGTATGACGTAGCCTTTTGGGTATTTAGTAATTTACTAGAATAAAACTTTAACGAAATGCGCATGTTTACTTTGAACCAATTAGGATCCATTTAGACCGATCCATTTTCATATCATCCGCTGATACATAGCTGTTGAAACCACATTCTATATTATTATATCTGAATTAGGACATATTGAACCCGATTTTAAATCTGCATAACATATTTAATATCCTTATTACTTAAACTGTAACCATTACGTTCTATTGATAATACATAATATTATAGGAAATATACAACAACATTAAATTAAACAATTTCTTTTATTATAATTGAAACCATTAGAAAACATATTTTAAATTAGCTCTGCTAAATGTAATACTTATTTTAATCGCAAACAATTAAAAAATATACGATAAGAGAAAGTAAAACAAAATTTTTAGGAACAATTTTAGGCATTAACAACAGAATCGAAAAGTTTTTGTTTATGATAAAAGGTTTTAAAGTTAAATCCAAGCAAGTCGTTCGTAATATTGTTTTATTGCGAAAGTTGTCAGAAAAGAGGGTGAGAACTAAGTGTACCAGAGGGGAAGTGTTTTTCATTAATTAAATTTGACTCGAAGATTAATGATGCTCTTTCATCAATTTGATAATGGCTAATGATTTTTAAAAACAAACTTATTTGTAAATGCCACTATTCGAAAACGAAATGTGACATCAATAGCATTAATAACGGGCTTGTATTCATATTAATAATCTTTTATTTTAAAACTTTGTTATAGTACTTTGTTGACGCTGAAAATGGAGATTATAATTACGCAAGTAATTAAAAATTTAATTGTGACATATGGAGTTGTCGTTACAATATTCACATACATCTTGGAGCTACTTCCTAGAAAAGGAAAGGTACCTGCTCTCAGATTAATTCTGCTTCTCATTTGAGATTACTTTATAGTCATCCCCTTTACGTACCCTCATGCTGAGAATGCAACTTTTACTTTCGACCCTAATTTTGAACCGTATTTCAGGATATTAATCATTATTTTCTTTGGTCATTAAGTCTTTTTAATATAATGCTCTAACTTGGTTATTAGTTTTAGAAGTGTGAATTAATTGTATGGGTTTTTGTATATTCATCACTTATAAATATTCACGATATCAAACAATTTTAATTTTAGAATAAAAATAATTATACTGTTCAGTTAAACCTTAATCACCCATCTTGTATGTAATAATCTGGAGAAGTAATTGTAATAAGTTGATTTTGCTTCTGTTAGCCGCTTTTCTTGAATGCGTTATTTAATAATTCCGTTTTAGCAGATCGCATTACACCTATAAATAGCAGCATGCACAGTAAGGTTTTATGCCCATGAATGTAACTTCGGTTTTGATCAGGACTCTCTCTCCGACTAATCCATAATTTTTTGCTCTTCTGACTGTTGTAGTAACTGTTGTGGTAAGTCTAAATGGCTAAATAGACTATTAAAGTAAGTCTTGTATCAAAGTAAGTACTTATAAGCATTTATATTAGAGTTTTGCTAGTAACAATAAGCCACAGAAAATTCTTCCACTTTTACCTGGCAAGCAATAAAACCGCGATATTGAAAATATACGAAATGGAATTCTTGGAAAATTCTGCCATTTTCCCTTTCATTTTTGGTTCTTTCCCATCCGATAAAGTATTCTGGAAATAGTTGATTCATAAACTATCTGAAGATTCTTTGAGCAAAAGCTTGCAATTCATTGTATTTAAACTCTTTTGGTTTTTCAATTTCAAATAATTATTAAAAACACTTTCTAAAGGTGCTGATGGAGTTCGGCAGCAAATTGCTTTAAATCAAACACAGACATATAACTCAATAATATCAAATGGAAAACTATGATTTTATGTAGATAAATATCAAAACTATCAAATATAACACTATGATTTATAGAAAGATATTATATTTCTAATGTATGAGAAAACATGTATATTGTGGTATTCTTTATGCTAGCGTCGTGTCTCATAATATAGGCTGGAGAAAAGTCTTGCTTTGCCCAACATCCAGATGGGGTTAAATCGGCCCTTCAAGTAATTTGATTAGTCAATTTAAATCTCCATTACAAACACCTGTAAGGTAAACACTTTGCTCTGAAGATATTTGATAAGCTCTTTGATAAAGTTTGGCACATGAGTGCCCTAACGTCACGTTCAATTGACCAATAAAAATTAATTAAAAAACAATTTAATTTCTGAAATCACGTTATTAAATAAAATTCAATGAATGAAATAAATATACTCTGTAAAACTTCAAATTATGTATAAAATATAAATATAGTATAAAAATAAATATATCTATAAAATATAACTATTATCATAAACAAAGAACTTTGGAACGAATCAAAATTATCTCTTCTGTTTTTTCCCTTTCTCAAATTTGTTTCAGGCCATCAATATGATAAGATATATTAGAGTTCTGGATTTTTGTTTTTTTTACTGAAAGCAAATTTTGAATATTTCTCTATTCAGATTATGTTCATCTGTTTTATCCAAAACTATATGGTGCATATTATTTTTAACATTCGATCTGAATAATCATTAAAAAATTTTAAATTTAAATTTTTTTAAAGATGTTTGACAAAATATATGTTATTATTATCGACAGAGTAATATCGTGAGGTAAAATTAAAAACATATCTTAAAGAACTACCGACAGTATAACAAAACAATTTCCTGTGCCTTGCCTCATTTCTTCATATCTCATCTTGCTTGTGAATTAATCCAAATACAAATTAAATGTAGTAATAAATTAATTTATAATTAAGACTGCACTAAGCAAAAATAAAGATGTCAATAAAAAAGAAGTTGCATTTTCCCAACTTCTGGTAATATATCCCCGTTAGTATGGAATTAATCCTCTTCACAACTTCCTTCAAACATACTTCCTCAATCCATGAAATAGTCCAAAAAAATACACATTATCTTGACTAAGTAGCCTAATATAATATATTAAGTAAATATATTTATTCGGTTAATGACACATTTTTGTTTATTTAATGAAATGAAACCCTTTAAGGTGATTAATAAATTTTTAATTCACTTTAACAAACTTATTCTTACTTGGTCAATAAAATTTAAGCACAATTTCTGAATCGCTTTGCACAAAAATTCATAATGTATTGAACTTTGGTTAATCCTCTCTTAAAAGGTTTGCATTCAGAAGCTATAAATGTAATGATTAATTAATTAAATATTTTATATGACTGTTAATATGAATAAACGTACCTCAATTTACAACATAATAAGCTGTAACGATTATAGATTTCTTTGATGGTTAATCCAGTCAGTTTGGAATTTTTAACATTATCAACTATAGCTTAATGGCAGCCAAATGCTTCTTCGAAGTAAAATGATATTACTTTTCTTTACTATCGGTGAATTCAGGTACATAACACTTTCTAGATCGAGAATTCACTTTACTTATTATAGTACCATCTTATAAATTCTAATGAACTAATAACTTAATCTCTAAACGCTATAAAAATCTAAATCCACTGCTCCTTAGGTTAGGTACACTGAAAATAGCGGCCAAAACAAATAAACAATAAAGGCACAGTAGAGATGAAGTGAACCAATCGGATGCCGTCGCGGCTCATAGTATTGTGATTAAAACAACTAATACGTTAAGAGCAGCGACATCTACATGTTGGACGTTGCGAAATATTTATTAGTTCGATACCTGAAAGTATCCCCGTTATTTAGCGTAATGGAAGAGCCTAATGATGCAGTATTATCACAAATATAGTTACAAAATTGAGTGACGCAATATTCATAAATTATACATGATATGGCAAATCGCTAAAAGAAAACGCATATTATATTAGTACAGAGGTTTTAGTGACAGTGGTTTCCATCCCTGCTAGCAGTAATTTGACGCAATGAGATAAGCCTAATGACGAAGTTTTTTCTCGTATATTTAAAATAGTATGTGACGTAATATTGCAAAGAGTGTACCATAGAGTCTTCTTGTTAAAAAACATTCTTCTTGTTAACTAAATAGATATTTAATTTAATACTTAATGAATAATGCAATTATGTATATATTATTCATTGCCTCGAATTAAAAAAGCAATGCAAACGGTGTTTGCTTAATCCAAACCAATTCCATTTCAGCTAATAGCGTTTTCATCTAATTATTTATTGCCGGCATAAAATATAAATTAGGTTTACACAAGCAAGAAACGGAAATCAAATATTGATTAACCTAGTTCGAGCTAATCCTATAAATAATGCGCTTCTTAACAGTCATTCAGTAATTAAACTTTAATTAATTCAGAATTCAATATAATAATGATCTTATAATTAATTGTTAATCTTTTTGTTTATATAATATACTTTGTCTTTCAATGTTGTTCCACTTTTTTTATATGTTGCGTTTTTCTTATCTTCAACGTGTTATTCCAGATGTCCACATATGGCTTAATGTTAGAAGGTACCGATTAATTAGTTACTCTTGATGTTTTCATTACGATCTGTCAAGTAATTAAGTACCACCATCTTTACATATACGTTTTAATTGCCATTTCCAATTAGTAAATCATTAAGTATTTATACTCATACAATGGAGCTGTGAGTTCAAATTAAATATAATGAGCCATATGTGTTATTTAATTAGAATACTAGATAATAAATAATAATTACATCTTCGATAGATAAAACAACTAATTGTAGAATAATTATCACTAAAAATAATATCAAAATCAATTTTAAAATGTGATTTGATAATTTTGCATTATTTAGACACTTTGTGCTTGCATATATTTTATTGATGAAATCTATTGATGAAAATACAAAGTATCAATGTAAACAACTGTTAGTTATGCCAGTAAAACTGGTAAATTTGACAGTTTTGGTACTCCTCTACATAAAATAATAATTTTCCATTAAGTGTTATGAAGTTGTTCAATGTAGAAAAATGTCAATCATGCTCAGTATTGAATTTTCGACATTAATTATCATTGATATTTTATTAGAGCAAATCAGCAAGCGCGGCCTATCAAATTCTTTTAGAAAAGTTTGGTGGTGATGCTTAGTAATATCTCGTCATCAAATCATGTCGGTTTTGGTTTCAACGAATTAAAGTTGATAGTTCTAAGTTTAAATATGCAAGACTTATTGGAAAAAAAAACCCACCTCAAACGGTTAAAAAACTTTTAGACAGCCTATAAGTTGATGAACTGATTTCGAACATTTGCATCCAATAGAAAATATCTAAAAAGAGGAAAATTGTTACGAGACGAATTGGGTTAAAATTTTATTTTTAGCTGAATTGTAACTACTGATGAAAAAATGAATTTACTACGACAATTCCCAGCGCAGAAGTAATGGGTTAGTCCAGGAGAGTCATCCACATCGACACCGAGGCGCTATATTCATGCTCATAACGTCTTGCTGTGGATAAAATGCGATCAGAAGGGTGTAGTGTATTAGGAGCTGCTGAAATTGAATAAAAATGTTACTGACTATGTGTACCAATGACAATTAAACAGAATGAATATCGTATTGTTTTAACGAAGGCAGAAATAAAGAGTAACAGAAGCGTAGTAATTATTTTGCATGACAACACTGGACAAACCGTTTTAAGAGTTGTGAGTGATACGCGGTTGGAGTTTCAATGATAAATTCTCCCGCACCCTGTGTACTCATCAGACGTAAGGCCTTGTGATTATCACATGTTTAGATTCATGCAGCACGACTTAGTTGGCACAGCCTTTCGAAGTGCTTGAGAATAAAAAAATTAATTGATGATTGGATTGCTGCCAGATCAACATCGCTGTTTTGACACGGCATCGTCATCTTGCCAGAAAGACTGTAAAAAGTTGCAAATAATTGATATAAATATAATGAGAAAATATATAGTCTAACCAAAGAAGATTTTAACATACGTCATCACGTTTCAAAATGGGATATTGGGTCATTCGGTCACAATGTTGGAATAACAATTGGTTAAATCATAAGACATACATTTCTTTCTGCTGATAACAGGAATGATTAATAACACTTTCGTTTTGGATGACCTCGATCAGACACATTGAAGAAGAAATTAATAAAAGATAAAATTGTGAACAGATGTTAGATAGATTGGAAGACTGACTTCAATATCCAAGTACTCACAGGTTCCAAAATAAAGTAATGAATCTGAATATGAATGTAATAGTGTATTGTAAAAGCATCTTGGTATGTACGCGTTTATGACCTCCATCGCGACCTAAAAATTGATATGGTTATGGACAATATCAGAGATTTACTTATTCCCTTCAAAGAAGACACCGGAACTACGTCAACACGGAAGCGTCCATATTTCTAAAAGTGGGTAATGTAATTAGATGTATCAAACAAAAAAAACCCTTCTGATCTTGCAAATGGTTGAACAAAAAATGATTCAATGGAAAATATGTTATTTGTAGTTGTTTGTTAGTAGGTTAAGTCAGACAAAAGTTAATTGTTAGTAGTATTACTAGTTTTAATAAATAGATTAAAAAAATTAAATTATGGTAAAATAGGCAGAAGGGAATTCTGAAGATCTCTCTCGATGGATGGCCCTGATATTTTTTTCCAGTATTTTATTCTGCAATTCCTGACTGCTTAATGTATTGTTGTTACATTTGGTTATACAGCATGGCGTTACCTAAGAATGGACTTAAGTTTGGATCAAATTTATAAAATACAAGCAGAAAAGTGTTGAACATCTTCTACTGATCTCCACAATTTGAAAGAAAAATTAACTGATGTTGATCAAAATCACTTCGATATTCTGATTTCCTGTGCGTTGTCCAGTAGCTGTATTGCTTCCAAGTTATTTCATGTTTTAGAGAGAAATCTTGGATGACTGCAAGTATCCAATTGAATCTCAGGTCATCGTGCTCTTTAGCCCTTTCTAAGTTACATAGCGATATGCATCGGTAATTAAGCATAGAAATTTGTTTTGGGTGAAACATTTTAGGTCAAGTGGAGAGTAACATATCTTCCGACTAACCATTCTTGCGCTAATCGGTTTTGACTTTGAGTATAATATGCTTTGCTTTTTGTTTAACATTACATTTAAAATTTAACATACTAACAAGATATATTCCGAGTTATTTAACTAATTCTGCTAGAGGAATCGAGCATCCGTCAAGTGATATAATTAAATTTTTGTGAATTCGCAGCAACTAAAATGTAACACGAACATATTCGGAGTTATTAAGCTATATTTTCCAGTCTCTAGTCCATTTGTAAAACTTGTTGACCGCTACTTGTACTTTTTCTATAGCCTTAGACAGAGATACATATTTTGCCATTATAGCTGTGTTATCCAAATGATCCAAGTAGTGTTTCTTTGTTATTGGAATAAATCAGTATCAGTATAAAACATGACTCTAAATTTTCTTTCAAAAGGATACGATTCCGGGAGTCGACAGTAATTCCGCGGTAGAAATTTGCTCATTTTGTAGATTAATCCCAAAGGCCATACCCAGTCATAAGTTTGTGGAATATCCAGAAATACTGCAGATCAGTATTTATTTTCTTCAAATGTCTTTTTAATAACCGCTGTTGCTCTATTTACTCGCTCGATTGTTGAATGGTGATTCCGAAATCCACACTGGAAATCTGGTATATCTATAAATAGTTTAATACAATTTAACAGCAGTTTCTTAAATAATTCTGATATCGGAGGTTGCAGAGAAATAAGCCCGTAAAATCCAACTGTAAGTACTTGTTTTGCCGGTTTGTCAGCTTTTTAAGCAGAATTATTCGAGCAGCCTTAACACATTCTGGAACATACTTCATTCTCAAACAGATATTGCATATATATGCCAACATGATTATTGCCAATAAAAATATGAAAAATAATAGCTAATGTTTTGGGTTATATTGAATATCATCTGCAATTTTAGGTCAATAAAAAAGGCAATAACATTTTGGCTTCGTTTCTTTGACACAATAAAAAAATATGCAATTTAGTCAATAATAAGTTTGCATTTATCGATTTGTTTCCCGGTAAACCTTTTATAATTCTATTCGTAATAAAAAAAATTGATTGAGAAACCCTTTTTTCACCAATTCTCCCGAGTTTTTATACATTCTATTATCGCTCGTTTTGTGTTTTCTAATCATAAAAGAATGATTAAGTTATAATTTATTGTCATTTTGATTTTAGTACCTTTTATATAAAAGGAACTTTATGTATTGCAAAAAAAATGATTTCAGAATTTATATCATAAATAAGCAGATAATATAAACATGTATTTTCATCAAAAAATGCAGCAAATTAGTGCTTAGAATAACTCCTTTATCCCTATCCAAAAATTACGAAGCGGAAATACGAACTAAAAATATAGCCGTGCAAACAAATTGAACCTGGAAAATTCGTTAAATGAAAAAGAACTGGCTTTGCCTTTATGTCGCATGGTTCTATTAACATTACCGGAATTTCTTTGTGGCGCAGCAGCAACGAAGAAAAAAGTGCCTTGCAAAATAAGCTGCAAAATTCAATTACCGGATGCATGTCAGATGTAGCGGCCGAGCGTCCAGCCAGATAGGCGGAAAAATCGGTCTGGGAGCCGACCAAAGAACGATCGGCGAACGTGCCAACAAATAAACATTGTTTGAAGTTATTGACTGACTGGTAATCATATTTGAACGCGCTTTATAGTTCATTTTCTGTTTAAAAAGGCTGTTTCCGCGCGGATTGGCTCTTTCGGTGATGCAAAAGGTTGATGCGTGGCAAAAGGAAACGTCCCGCACGGTCACGCCGTATTGGGCACATTAGACGCGCTCCATCTGGCGGCCTTTGGGAGACCCATACCGGAAAATATCGTTTTTGAAAAGCTCCCGTCGTGTTTTTTTTCTAGAGCTTTCCTCCAAAAAACGTGATAATAAATGGAATTATCTTATATAATCCTATTTCACGTTATATATTTGTTATTATTATTTGTTTTATATCTGGATACTATACTTGAAACCGAAAGAAATTTTTCGCAATAAAAATTTTTATTATTATTTTATTATTAAATTGTTAGTAGTCGTTTCTGACTAACCTACAATTTGTCTTTTTAATAACTTAAATCTAAGTATATAAGTAGGAGGACCCATCAGCCCTATCTCACTGTCTGGTGAAATAATGTTTATACATGTCACTGCTACATTTTTAATTATATGCACCTCACTACAAAACACTACACAAGATCAGCTGGTTTGATTTTTTGAATCTGGGTACTGTTCTGGTGGTATTCAACAGTTGAAATTCTCTTGATTCCTTGACTGACTGTAGATTTGAGTGCGTCCCCAATACTTCTCAGGAATTTGTTCGGAAAAAATTGTATTTTGTTTATGTCGCTCTTTGACAGAAAATCCCCATAATTGAACTCCATATGTCCATATAGGTTTCAGTATTTGCTTATATAATAATTTATTATGTACTGATAATTGTGATTTTCTTCCAATTAGCCAATATATTTTGGTATATTTCAATTCCAATTCTTTTCTTTTCTTCTTTATATTTTCCTTCCAGCGACGTTTTGGATCAAGATTCATTCCGAAATATTTAGCGTTGTTGCTATATTGAATGATATATTATTTAATGTTATTGGCACTTCTACGGTCTGTTTGTAGGTGAACTGCACATGCACATAATTACTTTCGTTAATTTTTTATTTTTCAAACGTTGGTCCAATTATTTAGTCCAATTTATTATTGTCACTTGTCTGTTATAAATTTCGTGTGGCTTCTTCGCTATTGTCTCCGACAGCTATAATCGCAGTATCATCAGTAAATGTAACCATCGTAATATTCTCCATTTGTGGTATATCACAAGTGTAGAGTAGCTAAAGCATTGGCCCCAGTACCCTTCCTTGTGGTACACCTGCTTTAGCTTCTTTTATTGTAGAGTAAGCTTATTCTTGTTATTTGTTTCCGAATCTGATCTTAGCTCTAAATTTTCTTCGACTTTTATATAGTTGGATGTTTTGTTTATTACTATGAAGAAATCTAATAGGTCTAGTGTTTTCTCTTGATCAGTCGGCCAATATATTGGTTTTCAAATTGACATGCATCTTAGTTCAGCAGCTGCTTTATGCAGTTTATTACATTTAGCTGTTGTCATTCTGGTTACCCATCTTGTATTTTTGCATTGAACTCACCTCCAATTATAAATTTTTCTCCCAGGTTGTTTAGGACATTCAAATAATTTTCCTTTTTTGATTATATCTTGGAGAACAATAAATTGCGGCTATTGTAACCCCCGTATCAATGGGTAGCAAATTTCTTTTTTTATTATTATTGCACTTCCTTTTCTTACGGTCTTTGTTGGATCTATGGTAGGATAAAACTTATATCCTAAAATAATAACCAAATTTTATAAAGGATTTTGAGAAATGAGTTTCTGATATTAAACAAATATCTATTTTCTTCATATCTAAGAATACTTGTAGGGAAACGTGGTGTTACTGTATTCCATTAGCATGCCAAATTGCTATTCGGATATCTTTATTTGCAATTCCTGGTTCTTGGAGCCTCTGGCCTAATTATTTTCAATTATAGTTTTTCTATTCTTTCGGAAAATATTCATCATTTTTTCCTGTTTGCCTTGCTATTAGTTTATATAGCAATTCGTTGGTGGTTGCTTCATCTTCCTTTGTACCTGTTTTGGTTATTTTGACTAATATTTTGGGCATAAGTGGTTTCACCATTAGCTTGGTTATATATTTTTGGTTGTTTCTTTTCAGCCAATGTTTCTTCAGATTTAATTTGAACTACTTTATTTCTCCTCTCTGGTAGTGTTTTTGCAACTACACATCCTCTATAACTTGCCCGATGCGCTTCATTACAGCTGACAGATTTCGCCTTAGCTTCTTTGGGTTTTCTACATTCTGTGGTGATATGTTTGCCTCAACGTTTTACACATCTCTTCTGCAGAATTTCTGTGTATTAGCTTGCAACTGGCATCTTTTGCATTGCGGTATTAAATTCGATTTTTATTTCGACTAACAGGCTAACATAAATAGGCGTAAGGGATTCTTGTGGACTAAAATTTCTTCTTTGTCATTTTGGTCCTTTCTTTTTTAAAATTATTTGTCGTATTTAAGCATTAAAGCACAATTTGGTTTAGTTCTGGGATATTTTTTCAGTTTTTGCTGTTTATGGAAGCCCTCTAGCCATAACTAACTAAAACGAAATCGATTGGCACCTCCGGTTTTAGATGCATTTGGTAGTTTCTGGTATACGATGGGGCATTCCTCAACATATTATTTTAAAACTCTTGCAATATTTTGATCTTAGTAGGATTGAAGAATCAAAATCATTTTTTCGAACCAAATGCCAAAATGGAACCATAGCATTATACACAAGGATTTTAATTTTAATTGAGACTGATAGCATACCTGCTCTACACATAAGGGGGAATATTGCTATCGATGCGCTGTAATCCTTTGAAATAGTTTGCTGGACATGATCTGACCAGTTTAAGTCGCGATCATAATGAAGTCCGAGGTACATAACTTTTTAAAAAATATCCTTTGTGTTTTGTATGAATTAATTTGTAGTTTCAGCCATTTGATTGTTATGTTTAGCTGTTTGAATTTCAAGCGCATATATTAGAACGATCGATGTTCAGAAGCTGTGTCCTATATATTCTGGAAAGTTTTATTCAGTAGATGTATTATATACCAACGCAAAATTACAAGTTTTAATTTTTTATGTCAGTTTAAAGCAAAAAATTATGAGAATACATACAAGTACCTAACATTACTGTTAAATGTTACGACTCTTTAATATATATCATAAAAATCACAATTTGAATTTATCTCTTCACATAACTTTTATAAATGTAGACTTCAAATATATTTCTTCTGAATACATTACCACACTGCAAAGGGTCCTTTAATAAAAAGAGTATACAATACTGTAAACGAAATTACGAAAATTATATAATAAACATTTTCGCTTTCCTGAGAAAAATCCATTTCTTAAATAACATCTTTCTGTAGGCCCTAAATTTTAAACACAATTTTCTCAACGATTATACAAACATCATTTCAGCCGAGACATCATCCCCCAGCCTTAAACGACAATGGCAAACGCCGAAAAGAAAACACTTTTAAGAACCTACAGCCGTTTGTCCTGGCCAAATTGAACTTGGCTCCTTTTTTTCATCCTTTTCTCATTTTTTCCCCGCTACCCTAATGCCAATAAATCTTGCAATATCAGTTGGCCAACCCTCACATCTCTCAGATCGAGTTGCTTTGTAAGAGAGATATTTTCGAAACCGAATTTCCAATGAAAGTTGGTTCTTTGATCTGAACCAATATTTTAGTTGGAAATTTCACCTTTTATACATTTCACGTTTTAATAAATACTTTATAGGAGTCTCTTTGTCAGATTTATTTCGTCCAATCTATATAAAATTACGTTGAGATGTTTGTTTCTAATATTTATTTAATTTCTAATGCATTGTTTTAACTGGTAAATATGTCTTGCTAATTTCAGCTCTCTATATTTATTACTGAATTGAATTGATACATTATTTGAATATTTGAATAACCGATTATAATACCACTGTCACGGGTCTGAAATAATGCATGAAATACAAACAGAATCAAAGCCTAGCTTAGATAATTTCAGATAATAAACCATATAAAAACCATGTCCTCAATACAATCGTGCTCTCAGCTATGTCAGCCCCGTCAACTTTATCAAAAATACGTGATGAAGACCACCAGTAAGGCAAATGAAGGTGATAAACTAACTGTAAAATATACAACGATAAATCCAATCGAGTACGAGAAAAATGAGGAAAACAATTAGCAAAAAGACAAAACTCCCTTCAGGAGAATCAAAAGGAGAGAAACAAGGTCAATATATAACCGACCAAACCAAACCAAACCAAACCAAACCCAACAATAAACAGAGAGGTAGATCAGATCTAGTAATACTAACCAACAATAGATTTGAAGAACTAGAAGACGAATAACTGTAGGATGTAAATAAAACCAAAAAGAATACGTTCCTAAACAAAAATCAAACAAACCAGTGATTAATGTTATACAATGATATGCAGAAAATTGCTTCAATAAATGATCTTCTGTACAAACTTATAAACTAGTATTATTTATAATTTAATTACTATTCAATGTTATTCTGAAATGTATCTATTTTATGTGTCTATTAATCTGATTTAGCGAGTGTATTCGGTTGCACTGACCCTCTTTCAGGGTACTTTACACTGGCACTTGATACTCATTATGTTGGTTTTGTTCGTAGTACCCCAATTATTGTCATGTATGCTGTTGGTGTATTGTGAGTTTTCTAGTTGTTTTCTGTAGTGAATAGTTCTGTTGCCTCAGTTAACATCAGACTATCCAAATATTTCTTTAATTTGTTAGCTATGGATCAGTTTTTTCAGCTTTTCTATTGTTGGTTAAATGTTTTCTTTGGTTCTTACTTTTTGCCAATAGTTTCTTGACTTTCTTCCTCTTGCAATGTTCTGCTAAATTGTTGCTGATATGTGGTTTTCGCTTTAATATACTTCACTGTTATTAGTCGCATAGTACTCAGCCTTCTATAAATTTTTGTTATATTTATTGTTTTTAACGCAAGACTTTGTTGGAAGAAATATGTATGAATTCAGCTATAGGGATGTTTTGCGATAAGTAATATAAATACAATATATAGTAACACAAGTTCTGAGTAGTATTGTAGATGCACCCAGGTACTATAGAACTGATTACTTATACTGATACCTTTATATAATGATTGTCACTCCTCACAGTGAGTGTTCTGTTCTGCATAACACCTGAACAATAAACTAACCTAAAAAAATGAAACCTTTTGATATTGTTTAGTGTAGTGAAGTGAGGCACATGTAATAGGATATCAGAAGGTGTTTATACATAACAATAACTAAGAAAGAGCTGATGGGTCTTCCTAGATATATACCTAGATTTAAGTTATTGTAGAAATAAATTGTAAGCTAGTTAGCAACTACTAGTAACAATGTAGTGAATAAATAAAAAAATACTGATACTTATCTATATATAAATCTTTTGTATGTTTATATATATCAGAATTTTTTATCTGATGGGAAAAATGTTAGTTTCCTAGTAGAGATATATTGTAGGTTTGATGTTGATTTGAATAATTTTTGCTCTTTGGTGTTATCAATACTGATTAGATAGTAAGCAGTATAGCCTCTTCAGATGATAAATATATTACCCAATGTGTTAAAGAAAGCTAGGAAATCCTCGGACTGCGTAGCAAAATATGTAGGAGACATTGTTATTATACCATTGTTGCTTATAGATATATAGATGATGTTTATAAATCCCTTTTATAGTTCTTTACATCTTCAGGTATGTTTATATGCTTCCATATTTTTTATTACCTGGGCGTTTTAAATTAGCATATAGCGATTAAATGTGTAAAGTCTTCAAGACTTAACACAGTTGGTTACTTAACAAATAATTTTGTTTATTATTCACATTTTGCTGTTGATCAGTCGTTGATCGACTCCACAATATACCTATTTTACTTGAGCAATTATATCAAGGGCAAAAGTTATAATTTATTTTAATGATGAAATAATGTTGATAACAATATGTGATATTCATAGGAAGAACATTGATACTTTTATTAAATATTGTTAATTCATAACAACACATACCATAATATGCGTAACTCATTGATCTAGCTAAACAACACTATGGGAATAGATTAAACCCGAAATAATTGTGAATTTAACATTATTTAGAAGTTTAAATAGAACGAAGAGGTCCCGAGTTACTCCAGAATATACAACCCCGAATTACTTGTGATAATGCGGAGACCGATTCCATAGACTTCTTAATATATTCGCAAAATAGAAAGTTTAAACCACATCGTTCCGTCGAAATAACTCAATACGATAATAAAACTTTTTGCAACTAATTTAAAATTTCAATTAGACGTAAATTAAACAAGTTTTGTAAGTTTAATCGGTTTCAAGTGCTCTATTTATTCAGCCGGGGCAAAATGGTTACACCGTCTGAGTCCGAGGGGAATTATCGATTGGGAAAAAAGGAGGACGCGAACAACACAGAGACTCAACAAAACGGTGCAAGTAGCTGAGTTACTGCAAATTGGTCTACAATTGAATGTATGTTTAACCGGCAATGTTGGAGATACGTCTTTGGTTGTACAAAGATACTTTAATAAATCCTCTTAATTCGTTGATTTTAAACGTTACAAGTTATTTCATCGGCAGATTTTTTTGACTCAATTATTTTGTTATTATATTTCAAAATTGTCCCTCCTGTAACTAGCTAAATTATTTTCATTAGCTATACTTAGTGTTTTATTGCAGAAGATAGAGTCGACTTGAGCCTCTATTTCAATGGATCTTATCTATATCTCTATATAGAGTTTGCCGTTTTATTTAACTATTTCGGTATAACAAAACGTCTTAGCATTTTAGGAAATGGGAGGCCCTGGATGAGCAAAATCGTCGACAATAATTTGGACAACAAGGAACGACCACAAGTATATTTTTATACAAAAAATTTATTTTTGTAAAAAAGCCAAAAAAGATAATTGATTCGATCACAATACATTGAAATGAGTCTTTCGATCTCTACTAATAGATTACTCCAGAAATAGGAAGCGATTCAATTATCACAAGTAATAGAAAGTGGATCAATATTTGAAAATAAATAAAAATAAGCCCAGAAAAATTTATCATTTATAAGAAAAAAAATATCTTTTAATTTATGAATACTGACTGCAATATAAATAAGTTTTGAAAGGGGTTTTAAAAATTTTCATATTTTTCCAACATTTATTTCACTTTAAAGCTATTTTATTTTACGACCAAATTATAAATTTTTATTTTACTTTACGAAAGACCGAATAGACAATCCTGCCGATTTAATTTTAATTCGTTCTATTTTGTTCTAACATAAACAAGACCCTTATAATGTAAACGTATCACCAGTTACAATATACAACCACAAACCAAAGCGATTTCTTAGAATATCCAGTGCCGACAGATAAATATTTTGAATACATGTCAATTTATTCAAGTAGCATGTTAAAAATCCTCTAAAAAGTACAGTATAAAATGAATAATGAAATATAGTGTGAGGGGGTCATACGGTAATTAGAAGCTAACAAGAATATTCTGTTTTGTTTTGGACGCGACGGACGAATAAGTAGACGCATAACTGCTTCCCTAATACAGTGCATCCACCAAAACAGCGAATACACGCCAGAGATTACGTCGAATATACTGCCCACTGCAGTTTGTAAGAATGTAAAATTCGTTTTAAACTCGGAGCGGATTTTTCCTTTTCATTTTACTTTAGATAAAAAGACTACAATATTCGATTTTGAGTCGGTGCTATTCAACCATGTCGTCAAATCTCCACGAAATTCTTCAAAACGTTTATGATAATAATTAGGAATTCTAAACCGGCAAACGTTGTAAACGTAAAGTTCAATTTCATGCAATAAAAATGCGCCGACGTCATAAATTTTGGTGACGTACACTGGCTGTTTTATTGAATGGTCTATAGTTGACTTTTGGCGCGATCGATTATACGTTAAGCTGTGCCTGTTTTGACCTGTTACGTGATCATTAGACAATGGGGCAAAATATTAGTTAATCTAAACAATCAACAATATTTTAGCAATTTTGTGAGAACAAGTCTTCTTTTTAAACATCTCGGAAGATAACCAGTATATTCTCTAGAGATTAAAAATATCTTTTTTTATCCTTCGTTTCTAACATCCGCAATAGTGTTTCCTTTCCAGAACACTGTCACTAGAGGAAACGAATATGTCAATTACCTCGTGGACAATTTCCTCGTGGGACAAATGTGAAAATAAGTTCATAAACCAAAATCATATCACATCTAAAAAGATCATTTTAAAACTGTTATTTTACTTAACGAAAGACCGAATAAGCAATCCTGCCGGTTTAATTTTAATTAATTTTATTTTGTTCTAATATAAATGAGACCCTTATAAAATAAACGTATCACCAGTTACAATATACAACCACAAATCAAAGCAAAGGTTGTAAACGTAAAGTCCAATTTCATGCAAAAAAATCCGTCGACGTCATAAATTTGGTTGACGTGCACTGGCGTTTTATTGGATGGACTATAGTTAACTTTTGGCGCACAATCAATTATAAGTCAAATTTTTGCCTGTTTTCACCTGTTACGTTATCATTAGACAATGGGGTAAAATATTAGTTAATCTAAATAATCAACAATATTTTAGCAATTTTGTGAGAACAACTTCTCTTTTTAAACATCTCGGAAGAAAACCAGTATATTTTCTAGGCATTCAAAATATCTTTTATCCTTCGTTTCTAACATCCGCAATAGTGTTTCCTTTCCTGAACACTGTAACTAAAGGAAACGAATATGTCAATTACCTCGTGGACAATTTCGTGGTGCCACAAATGTGAAAATAAGTTCATAAACCAAAATCATATCGCATATCAAAAGAAAATTTCACTGCTAACGAAACCGCAAATGAATCACGTGAACGTAATGAATGCGAAATACTTATAACACAATCAACCAGATTTCTCCTCAGTTTTTTTGGCAATACATTTAAATTGGTTTAAACTTTGAGGTGAAATAAGTATATGTTAGTAGTGCTTGATGATTTTAATGATCGAAATTATTTATTTCATTGAAGTTGTTTATCTTAAACCTGCATTGAAAACTGAATTTTATGTTCTGGTGGGTTTCAAATCTTAAAAAGTGATTATAATGAGTTCACCGATATTTTGGACATTATTCTGATTATTCTAGAAAACGAGAGTACCCAGAGGCCTGAAATTTTGGTACGGCTAAAGCTTATATGAAGGAAGAAACTTTAGGTCTAATATGTTTGTGTTATATGCGCTAAAAATAAATATATTTCAATAAAACGAAAAAAAGTCCAAATCAAGCAAGTAGGAAGAGTCGTCAGATCAGTGACACAAAATACATTAACAAACTCAGCAGGTAGCCGTATGGGCTAAAAATTTAGCTCACTGACAATAACGTCTTAGGATCGAATGTCGCTGGGGTTAACGGTTTTTAAGTTTTAAAAAATAAAATAAAGATTAGTGTTAGCTAAAATTAAGTGAGTGTTTTAACTGGCTAAATACGGCAGACTCTTCATCGTTTCTGTTGTACGTAGATCAACCACTTAAGCGGAATTTTTTAAATCGAAATATGTTAACGCTGTGCCCCAAATGCAAAATTTCGAATCAGAAGAGAAATCCTTAAATTTTACATTTGAAACGATGTTAAAATGGAAAGTAAGTAACTAAAACATTAGTAAACGATGTTATTTAATTTTAAGTGGTGTTATTTAAGATTTAGGAATACTTTCAATTCTTCCCGTATTGTTGGAATTATTAAAGAGCTATGGTAAACTTGGATAAAGAACTATTAAGATTATTATGGGCACGTAAGGTTATATTTTACATTTTTTGCAGAGAAATCAAATTAATGTGTCTGTTTTATAGGAAATTGTATACAGGTGTGAAGGAAAAACTCGACATAACAGGTCAATTGAAAAGTGCCCGGCCTACTATAATAAAACACAATTTTTGGCAAAATTACTTTTTTTTATTCAACATAATTCCCTTCAAGGGTGATATACTGATTATAGCGATCCTCCAACTTTTCGATACCATTTTTGTAGTACGATTTGGCCTTTGCTTCAAAATAGGCTTCAGTTACGGCGATCACCTCTTCATTCGACGAAAGTTTCCTCCCAGCGAGCATTCTTTTAAGATTTGAGAACCGGAAATAGTCGCTAGGGGCCACATCTAAAGAATACGGTGGAAGCAATTCAAAGCCCAATTCATGGATTTTTGCCATCATTTTCTCTGACTTGCGATACTGTGCATTATCGTGGTAAAGCAGCACTTTCTTTTTCTTCAAATGCGGTCGTTTTCGGCGATTTCGTTCTTCAAATGGTCCAATAACGCTATAAAATAGTCGCTGTTGATAGTCCTTTCTTTTTCAAGGTAGCTAATGAAAACTATTCCATGCGCATTCCAAAATACAGAAGCCATAACCTTGCCAGTCGACTGTTGCGTTTTCCCACGCTTTGGAGCAAGTTCATCGTGTGCAGTTCACTCGGATGAGTGTCGATTGAACTTCGGAGTGAAATGATGGAGCCATGTTTTATCCATTGTCGCATATCGATGCAAAAGCTCGGGTTATTACGTTTGATCGTCTTCAAATACTGGCCCGAATCATCAACTCGTCGTTGTTTTTGGTCAAAAGTGAGCTCACGCGGCACCCACTTTGCAGAGAGCTTTCTCATACCCAAATATTCGTGAGTAATATGATGAGCACATTCAGTTGGTATTGATAGAGTGTCCGAGATTTCATTAAATTTCAATTTACGGTCATTCAACATCATTTTGTGGATTTTTTGTGCTGTTTTCATCGGTAACAACCACTTTTGGGCGCCCACTGCGTTCACCATCTTCTGTGCTCATTTCACCACATTTAAACTCACCATACCAAGCCTTGATGGTTGAATTTCCTGGGGCAGTGTTCGGAAACTCGGCATCAGGCCAAGTTTTTGCTTCTACTATATTTTTTCCCTTCAAAAAGCAATATTTTATCAACACGCGAAATTCCTTTCATCCATTTTTCTTGCACTCAAAATGCTATAATTCACAAACTAATGATCCGACAGCTGTGAAATTTACACGCGCATCTTTTGAGGATTAGGGCTATTCACATGACCGGTTATATAAAAATATCAGCTCCAGTGTCTATTTAAAATACGTCTCCCCTAGCCAGGTGGAACGTCTCCAAGTCTTTCAAAACAAAATTCTCAGGAGAATAATAAATGCCCCCTGGTTCGTCAGAAACAATCAAATTCATAGAGAAGCAGACGTCCCCCAAGTTCAGGATTTTATATCCAAGGTTTATTCGAGAAATGTCTCCACTCTTCGTCTCTCGGACAATAGATGTATTACCGAGCTGGCCGATATTTTAGGCCAATAACTCATTCGGCTCTTCGTAGCCTTATTCTATCACAGCCGATACTACCCCGTCGTGCTCTAACTCCTAATTGTCTCGACCTTCTCCGGCGAGCGATTAACTCATGTACCGCAAGCTGCGTGGTGTGATAACGACGCCACGTCCTTGCCTGGCCCTTGTGCCTCTTAACGGTGTTACCGGTTACGGGCACCGTCCTTACTAACAGTAAGAAGTATCGGTTAGGGTCATTGGATCAGCTGATAGGGTGGGGTTTAGTGGGTAGCCCAGAGGCAGCCTCCACATAACCAGTCCAACTCGCTTATTCTTGCGGGTCTTCCCGACCAGGTATCCGTAACCGGATTCCCCTACCCGGTTCCGGGCCAAAAAAAAATAAATAAATAAAAATATCATTCCAATATAAATTAATAAAATTCGAGAATAACTTGAATCGTCGGTTTTCTTTGCTTACCACATATTTAGGTTTTCGAAATAAACTTTTGATTTAATTTGATATCTGATGAAGAAAAAAAAGGAAGAAAAATTGTTCTTTCTGAAGGACTGTTAATGCAGGTATACTACACCGAATATAACCGAATATTTCAGGTAATAAATAAGTTAACGTGTATATTAACCTTGGTTGAGTTAAACTTAACAGTTATAAAATAGTTTCATAGAACTTTCATTTCTCATTTGTTGTTGAATTGTTAGTTCCCATGTGTCACATAAGAAAAAGTAGAAAGCAATAGATAAATGAAATCCATAGAAGACAAACTATATCGACAAGATGAGCTATCAGCAAGGGCGAGTTTCCAGAGTGAAACATAATAAACAAGTGTTAGTTACATATCATGTATACATTAGTCCTTTAACTCTATTATGAGATAAATATGATTAATTTAATACATTGTGGTCATATTTCGGCCACAGAGCGATCGCTAGTTTTTCTAAAAATAGCACCGTAAGTATTAACTTGAGTCATAAGATAAGAAGGGTTTAAAATAAGAAAAACTCTTAATTTACTTTAAAAAAACAATTTTATTTTAGGGAAAGAATTGGCCACTGTTGAACGACGAGGATTAAACCAGACCCACTGATCACTCCATTAAATGAAATATAAACACAGAGTCTACATATACAGAGCCATATCAGTCACGCGATATAACACCTGCCTCCTAAAGAAACGATCTAAGGGATGGTGTGGTCATTGTTCTAATAATTTTAAAACAATTATTTCCTTCGTCCGTCACTTTCCGTTTTTCAGTCTCAGCAGTCTTGTTGCAAGGAATGACTTCCCAACTCCATTTAGAACTCCAACTACAGAGACTTGTTAAACGGCGATACTGAGAGTTTAACACTATTGTAACATAAGCCAAACTCTTATTTCTAAATGTAGCACTTATCACACCATTCAGCCTTAACATAAATACATGGCCTTGTTCTTTCCAGTACACGGTCTTCTTAGCCAGGACCGTATAAGTCGCGTGATATAACATATATCCAATTATAATATCGTAATCATAAAACTCATTATTCCTTATATCTACTTCGTGAATTTATAAGTTTTATATATAGTAGTTAACTCCACATAAACCGAAAAAAAGAAAATATTAGTCGAAGTTAATTCAAAATTAAAATAGCTTTATTGTCTTCTTAGTATTTGCATTTTAATATCACATGTATACAGCCAAGAAGGACGGACAACGAACTGGGACTGAATTTATGGAACAAATTCATATAAAAATACAATAAATATGATCAATAAACGTGTTTGCCAAATATATATGACAAGGACAACGTTTAAGTCATACGTAAATTATGGCGTACATATATAACATCAATATGCTACTAAAAGCAAATTATGCAAGTTTTAATAAATCACCCTGACTACTTTCACGATAATTAATATTAATTATACTGCCTTATTAAGAAGATGTACAAAAAGCAAGGTCCCAATTTAATAAAGAGAAGGAAATCCATAGAAACTCTATTGAAACTGGGAAAACTGTACACGAACACACATTAAGAAATGCTACGTAATCCAAATTAATTGCTAGAAGGGAAACAACGAAGGAAATAAGTCAAGATAAAGTTACTGCCATACTCTAAAGTACTAGGTTTGGAATTTGTGGCGTCTTAGTATAATTGCCAAAACTAAAACCGCTTTTATATAATAACTATACATTATATATTTACGTCCAACAAAGTTTAAGTTGTATAAACGAAAATGTTCGTAATAGACATTGATATTTCGTATTAGATTATCTAATATGTAGTTAAACAAGAAATATTAATTATATAACATATAATTGCAATAGATAGCGTTATATCTACATAATTTTTGTATATTATTTCATTTATCACAAGGAACAGTAATAATTACTATGTTATTACGTGTATTATTATTTACTGTGAACGACACCGTTGATGGAAAGTTAATTTCTAATAAAAAAAAGAAAAAGGATAAAGTTAGAACGAGGTATAGGAGTTAGGTGCTTTCATACAACTAGTTCGCACACACCAAGCCACGCGTACTACTAATCCGTATTTCTAGTGGACAATTGTTGTGATAGTCGCCTAAAATGTCTTTTAATAGACAAAAACTGATGAAAATAAGCACTGTATATATGAAGACAAAATTATGGCCAGTGAAGCTCAATTATCAAGACTAGCGAAACATTTTATGATAACAATTTGAAGATATTGATGCAAATGTATTTCACAGTACTACCAAAATTTTAATTGATAGTAACTACTTCTTTAGCAACTTTATTTTTTAAGTTAAACATTAACATATATTCTACGCAAAACAGCAATGACTCACGTCATCAATATGTGCCTGTAGAAAGTTGTAAATTCGTTTTACAGTAAGACAATATTTTCCTTCTCATTTTATTCTATTTGAAAAGAGATAGAATGCTGTTTGACAAGTTCTAACCTGTAACCGAGTGAGCTTGCCGAAGTCGCCCGTTTGTCAAATGCATGCAAAAGTCTTCAAAATAATATAATTACGAGGTATAAACCGGCAAACGTCGGTTTAACGCATTGTTTTAATAAATTAATATATGTAAACAGTTATTTTTTGCAGGAATTAGATAATAATGGCCCCTCTTGCCAGTATAATGTGTTAAAAAGATAAGCATTTTTACTGTTAAATATTATTTGCTGCGGTTTTTATTGAAAATCTAAGCAGTATCAGAGATCAAATATACGAAATGTATAAAAACAGTAAGTTTTTTAGTTCGAAACATAAATTAATACAATTATTTCAAAGAAAATTGTTAGTCTGGAAAGTATACATAAAAAGCTGAAAGATATATATCAAGGAAGAATTTTTATAACAATTTGTATATTTAGATGATACACGGATATTTCAGAATAGTACATTGGGTCACTCATGGTAAGATAATAATAACTATAGTGTAAATACAACAAATGTTGATGGAAGAAGGTAAACATTAGAATAACTAGCGATTAGGTTTTGTTAGTCAAACCATTTATTAATAGTTCATTGCAGACATCTTCATGCTGGAAACAGAAATGGATTTATTCTAGGTGCAAATTTAGTGTTTTCCTCTAAGTTCAAGGGTAACTACTATGGAGAAATGAACCATGACTTGTTTTGCAGTGGTTTGATTGATATCGGCTTTTGAGGAATTTGGAGAAACCATCAGCTATTGTTATGGACAATCAACTATATCATAGTACACTGGTTAAGAAGATCTGACTGGTTAAGAGAAAATAGAAAAAATAAATAGAAATGAAATAATGAAATTTTATGTAATATACTTTTTTAGAAATTAGCCTGTAAATCGATACATGGTAAATCAGATTGGTGAACCTTATGGCCACAGAGTATTACGCCTTTCTCCATATCATTGCATATTTAATCCAATTGAGTTGATATGGGATATTAGAAAGAATTGTTACAATGGATATCCAGGTCATGAAGAATATTCCAACCAGAACTTTTTGGATTTACGGAAAAAAGGAATTGTCGATAATAACACCTTGGGTTTGGATGAGCTCGATCAGAAATATTGAAAAAGAAATTGACAAATGGTGGAATCGTGAGCAAATCAATGAATCAGTATTGATAGGTTGGAAATAAATAGCTTAGATATTCACTTGAGTAGTGATTATGAAAGTGACAGTGATTGAATAATACTTTATGAATGTTATGATTCAATGCTGACAATTACTAAGACAGAATGATCAAAGAGGAAACAACTAAAGATCAGTATATAATTAATATACTTTAACTGTCCGATATTATACTATAGAGTGTGAAAGCTTTATGTATATGTGTTATTGTTCAGAATATTCATGAACGTTTAGTTAAAATGTATGAGGAGAGAAATAATACTAACGGTGATTATATATTGTTTTATCAAGAAATATGTATACAGGGAGTAACAGAACAAACTTAGAAAAAAAAACAGTATTATAAAAATGACTTTATAAGGAAACATTACATGGAGGGAAACCAAAACTAAGGTTAAACAGCAAATAGCTCTCTAATTAAAGTAAAATACAGTACTCAGATATAGAATTATTAATTAGGTATATTAGACCTTCGGGGGTACCACTGTATAAAATAACGCTCTCGGAACTCTACCTAGTGTGAAACTAGTGTAGAAACTAGTGTGGAAAAAAGATTAATGTAAATATAATAAACTAACAACCTATAAATTATTTCAACTGTATATTTGTAACTCTATAGTTGTAGTCTTAAGTTCTTCGATAATATATGCATTAGATGTAATATAATGTTAAAATAAGTTATATTAGATAACATTTTTGTTTCATTAATTTATTTAAACTAGAATTTTGTTATATGTCAAAGTCAAAATGTACTAAAATTCGACGATTTGACGTCATCGATTCAGATCCCGTGGGTTCACTATTTTTTTGAATAGACTATAGATCGGAATTAATAAAAAAGATAGATTGAAGTGCGAAATACCACAAGAATAAAGAGATGGTCCACTCTATATAATATGAAATGCACACCTGCATACAAATAAAGCTATGACTTCCATAAAATCGTGTTGTCAGACAATACAAAAAACTATAGGCGTTATCGAACGATACGAATTTAAAAATTCATAGGTTTTTATTTTCGAAGCTCAAGAATAGTAAAGTGCATCAGCGCAGCTTTTTATAATTTAAACTTTATTGAATAGAGTGATATTCCGTGTAGGGACAGAAGGAAAATAGAAGAACGAATGACGTATCTATATGAGAAACTTAATATAAACTTCTAGTAGCGTAGGTAAAACGCTATATTTTAAAATATATTTCTGGCAACATTTAAATTAAATTTCATACCTACATTGTGCTCGATGAATGCTTAAAATTATATTTTCCATTTTCGTGATATACTCTTGGCAATAATATGAATATATTTTGATAAGAGTTAGACCTACTGTAATATAGCATAATTGATAACATTTTTTAAAATTTTATTTTAGTATCTACATTTTATGAATATTTTTGAATAGGACACAATTTTCATACCTACATTGCTCGATTAATATTTGTCTTTTTCTTTATATACTATTGTCAATAATATAAATATATTCTGATAAAAATTGGACCTACTGTAATGGCACTATAATGGCTAATGTTTTTTAAATGTTGTTTTAGTAGCTGTATCTTACTAAGAATTTTGGATTTTAACTTATTGAACATGGAGACATGAGACAATCGCATGTTTTACTCAGTCTGGTTGTTGGTGTACTTAAAAAATCGGCTTCTTGATTTAATGGCCACTGCAATAATGCCGTAGTAGCCATGTACTTAATGGAATTTATTATCTGAATAATCATGGACTGTTAATTAATTTTAAGATACACTTTAATTGTGTAGAAGCTTTTTTGTCAAAAATCGAATTTGGCATTATTTTAGAAAATTATTTATCAGAACAACTAATTGCAAAATTGTTCCAAAATTCTACTTTAAAAAAACGACGCGTATCTTAAAGATAGATATTCAGGAATAGGATCACTTTTTGAATCCATGGAAGGAAAAGGAAGTGTAATTCAGTCTATTAGCTGGACGGCATCAGTCAAAGCCTATCGTAATCTAAATATTTAATATTTGATGAAAATGACGATTGAATTGAATAGGAATTTTCCTTTAAGTTTTCTTATTGTGCTTTTCACGATTTACAGCTGCCTAGTGTTATTATGTCGCATAACTACATAGCGGTGCTTCTGTTTTTCCTAATGACAATTTTTCTTTCATTTCTAAACGTATTAATTGCAAGTAATAATGATCTCTAATGCAATGGTTTTAGAATGAAATAAAGGTGGAATCGTTGAATGTAGTGAGGTGATGTTAATAGAAAAAGAGCAGTATTAATACGTTATTAATAAGTTAACAAAGGTCGTAATTAAGGTCTTAAGGACCTTCTAGATATATACCTAGATTTAAAACAAACAGTAGGTTAGTCAGCAACGACTAGTAACGCCCTACTAAATTTATTTAAAAACATTGCCAGTTCCTGAAAATTATATATATATATATATATATATATATATATATATATATATACATATATACATGGAACAAATTTTTTTAGATTCATAAGTTAATCTAAGATATCCCTTTAAGTTCAAGTTGAAATTTTGATAAGTTCATAAGTATTAATGTCATCTATAATATATTTAATAAAGTTAATACCGAGGAATTTTTATTCCACCAACTAGATATTAAGAAATACAATAATTTTCATTACAATAAAACCAAGATGTAATTGTATTACAAAGTCGGTAGATTTTTATGAGGAGTTTTAAATGAATTTAAAAATCTGATATAACCCTATGACACCTGATCGCTAGTAAGCAACTACATAGTATTGAAATTGTTTTTCCATACTTTAAAATCTTAAGTCGTGCCAAATATCAATATTTCGTGTTCAATTTTCTTAATTTTCAGTTTTGTTGTTCAAGGACCATCGAGTAATGCCTCGGAATTTTTATTTATGCCCGCTGAAATTTGCCTAATATAGTGAATTTACTATAGAATTGGATCCAATTTCTAAAATTATAATAAATAATAGAATAAATACTCACCTGGATAAAATTTCCTGAAATACTTGTTTGGAGGTTTAACAATATTCACAACAAAGTTTTTTACTGTCAACTATATGAAGCTAAAATCTGATTGACGTAAGAAAAAATAATAATATATTACTTCACTTTATATCCAAAAGAGGTTAATAAAACCATTACAAGCTATTCATTGATTCAGTAACTTCTGCAGCTTATTTGTAATATGAAAAATTAATCAATAAACTCGAGTAATATAATAATGTGGGTAAAACAACTATAATCTCAGAAAAATATATAGTATGGAAACTAAACTAAATATAAATACCAGCTTATATAAGATATAGAAGCAAGTTATACTGCTGAATAAAGTGAGACTGGCGACCAAAATCAACATATACATATCCTTGAATATCACTGAATATTTCGATTTCATTATTTTGTATTGTTATTCAGCGGTTACGTAATTAATTTCTGATGGGATACATTTGACAATGAAGATCTCAAATAAGCTATGTTATAGTACTCTTAACAATATTGAAATTGCAAGTGCTTTAAATATAACTACTTGGTAATAAAACAATAACACTAGAGATATTTTACTGAATCGTATTTTAATCTGATTTCGGTTTTTGCATTATATTCTGGAGAACTAATGGGTAGTTAGACCGATATTTTTTAAATATAAACCTATTGTTGAGCATATTAGATTCGAATCATCCACATTTGCCATCAATAATATCAGCAACTATGAATAAAAGAGGAGTAAAATTTTTGCTCTGTAAACATTTTTCTCTCAAATTAAAACAACTTCTATTTCCTATCACAAATATAGATATATCGTAAAGATACTTACATTGCTTCCGAGTAGATTTCATTGTTCTTACACAGAGTTGTATATTTAGTATTATAGAGATGATGCTTATAAAATGCCCAAAAATTGATTTAGATATTAAGTCTACATAAGAAGTACGTAAATTAATTTCCTTGAGAGATAAAATATTTTATAGTAAGTTTTTTTAATTAAAAATATAGAGCAATTTTTATTTGTTTTAAACAAATTTTTATTTCCTAGTTATAAATAATAGTTACAAAAAAAACTAGTTGTTAAATCATCATATATAAATTTAACAGTTAAAGGCAATAACATTTGGTTAAAGCTGTTTTGTTCTTGATCACCCTATATACATCAGTTTTATATTTTAAGAAAGCAACTGCTCATAAAACCAGTTTTGAAATATGCCTTCAAAATTAATGTTGTTTGTAAACTTTCTTTATATCCTTTTTGTGCCTTTCAAGAAAAAAAATATATTTTCGTAAAGCTCATCTATCATAAATATAAATTTACTTTTTACGAAAATATATCTCGTAATATTTATTATTGCTTCGCAACTGTTCTGGTTTTTCTGTTAATGCTAGATGTTGTAAATCCGATATAATAAACTGTTCCAAATTTGGAACAGTTTATTATACTTATATTTCGGTTCTGATATAATTGTTTCAGTTTTTCTCTTTTGTTGATTTGGTTTTTCTTCTTTCGGTAAATTTGTTAAATGTTAATATTAGCTTGTTTTCCAAAGGTCATTTGTACAAATTATGTATAATTTGTCTGTAACTTTAAAACAAGAAAATGGTCATCAAAAATATATTGATCCTCTGATATGTTTTTGTACATTATTATCCATTATTAGAATCCACTAACTACCCCAAATAAATATTTAAATTCCTTACGTGCAAGAATGTAATTAGGAAATAGAAATAATGACAAAATACATTTTAAGATAGAGAATAATGGAACTGAATTTATAGCTACATTAGATTTGTTATTAGTATTCTATAGTTGGGTTCTATAGGACCAAATGGGCCTAAGTAATCATTTGCAGAGCATATTTTTATCAAAGATAACTTCGATTTGCGCCCAAAAAGCCAATGGATTTCGTTTGGTCACAAGTTCTCAAGTTCAAGTTGTTTAGAAGGTATGTATTTATTTCAAGTTAGACAAGGGTATGGATGCATGCCAAGATATATAGACTACCAACCTATAAGATAAGATTTCAGTATTTAAAAGTTTAGATCAGGGAGAAGCTTCTTTAGTTTATCCTGCAGCCCCCCCCCCTGTGTATCCAGATATACATGAGATAAACATCTTGTGACATGTAGTCCAGTAATCCTATTTACTGTTTAGGTTTTTACTTATTTCGTTTGGGATTTATATTCCGCTGGCACTAAAGTTGATATGAATATGAAATATGGCGGAGTGTAATATTCGATTTATTAGAGAAAAATCATGTGTCTTGCTACAAAACCTTATAATGTACATACATAATACACAAAAATAATAAAAACGGTGTATCTATAACTACTAATTTAAATATAACTATATGTAAAATAATAATATCAATGAATAATAATGAATTGTTAACTTATAAATTTTAAAATTAATTAAAAACTAAGGCAATATCTATCTTCAAAATAGTGAGAATAACTAACTTTCAAAGGTTATAAAAACTGCCGAGATTAAGCGAAAATTATAAATATTTATCTTTAAAATGATGAGAATAGCAGAAAACACAGTTATTAAGTATATATGTAATAGTTTATATCATATATACACGATATAGTGATACTAGATGCCTCACCAATTCCAGAATTAAAGGAAATATGGCGAGGTGGCAACGTTGAATCGAATACCTTGGATTTAATTGTATTTCCCAGGATCGCCGGATAATGTAAATAGGGCTTTGGTTTAAATAATTTTAATCACGATTTCGTTCTAAATAAATTAATAAATAAAAGTAATCGACCTATGGTCGAAATTGGACCATAATACATTAAGTTAATGATGTTCTTCTCATAGCAGAATAAAGGTAATATTTTAAAAATATGTTACTAAAATTTGTTTTCACGATCTTTTCAATATAGGATGATGAAAATATTTGGTATATAACATTAATTAAAATAATAAATGTCTATATTTTAAAACATATTAAAATAACTAATACTCATCTCAAGAACTAATTTGTATTCCGAATCAAACTTGACTGCTGGCATTTTGTGGTACAGCGTTGCCGGATTTTTAATTAACCGCTTTTAAGTGGCACTTAATTAAATATAATTTTCATGAAGTTTCACTAATCAACAAAGTATTGATAAGTTTAAATAGCTACACCACTGAACATTATATTATAACAAAGTATCACATCTATGAATATTTTTAGAACTGTAACAACTTCAAAGCATCATATATATGTATGCATGAGCGTTCTTTACTTTTATGTTGTACATTGTTGCACAGATATGGAATAATAAATGTTTGTATATTTAAACGAAGAATTTGTGAATAAAACAATTTCGAAATTGATATTTGGCTTTGGCATGTGTATTAAAATAATAACGAACCCAATTGGTAATTTATTTTTTACAATTTAAAAATGTATATTGAAGAAATTTATTTATAGTCATTAAACTATTGATTTTTTGAAACTTAGGTCTATAATATATCACCTACATTGTTCTATTCACCCTGCATTAAGCTCATCTTTAATTTATTTTGGCTGCTTTCTACTGTGTCTTATGTTTCACGCAGGAACTAACAACTCACCAACAATTGAGGAATTAAAATTATTAATATTCTCTGCAATATTTATTTAACTATTGATGCAGAATTAATTATTTATTACCTGCAATATTCGGATAGTCCTTTGTTAACAAATGAATTTACTAAAGAAACTACAAATGAATCAGAATTTAATACAAATAAAATTTACAGAAAAATATTAATAACCTTTAGAATACATCTAGTAAAAAACCTCCAGAAATATATCAATCACCATCAGTTCTTAACCAAGAACAATTTTTCAATCAAATTAAATCAAAAGCCGATTTCAAAATTCTAAAGATCTTGCAAATAAAGAGGACAGACAGGTATTTTTGTTATTCTCATATTTTTTCTATCTTTTAAAGTTTCATTTAACCAACTAGGATTTTATCTGGACTGGAACTACAGTTTAATGTGGTCTCCGAACCACGATCATCGGAATTAAGACTGGCGACTGGCCAACTTAGAATTCATCCCAGAAGACATCCGGTCTTACCCAACCTGGTTACTGGCGTGACTGGGATCATCTTCCTTGCCGGATTTCGCGTTCCTGCCTAGGACAATCACAAATATTAAAAAATCACAAACATAAATTTACGACCATGCCCCAGCGAACCCGCGACTATGGCAGAGAAGATGGACCGTCCTGTCGCCTTTACCACTACGCCACCAAGTCGGCATTCTCGTATTTTGTTAATCTACATTGGAATGAAATTTTCGCGCGGAAAAAGCGGACATAATAATTTATTCTCTCTACAAAAATATAAAGTATAATTTTGTGTGGCCAAACTATACTTTATCGTTTTTGATACAAATTTGCAATAACTCTTTAATAGTTCTAACAATACGGGAATAACCTAAAATAGCACAAAATCGTAAATCGTATTGCTTAATATTAATTAACATTTTTCATTATGTTTTAACATACTCACTTTCTATTTAAATGTCATTTCAAATGTAAAATCAAGGAATTTGATTTCCGATTCAAATTTGACTGCCGGCCTCTTATGGTACAGCGTTGCCAGATTTTATTTCAAAAATTATGCGACCGTAGTTGCTTTACATACAACAGAAATGAGGAATAATTTAGTATATAAGAGTTGGAGCTGGCAACGCCTAAAGGCGTCAGCGACAGCCTAAAATATTTGTTTATATATTTTGCCACTGATCTGACAGTTATTCCTGTTTGCTCGATTTGTTCCTGTTATATTACAAAAAGTTTAGGCCTAAGAATTCTTCCTCGATATAAACTTTAACCGTAAGAAATTTCAGATCTCCAAGTACTCAGTCTTCCTCAAAAACTGAGGCAAAATATTCGTTAAGTATATTAATATTTGATTATTATTATTATTAAAAAAATGATTATATTCAAATATTGGTAAATAATATATTAATGTATTTAGTAAAATCGGTTATGTTTTAAATAACTGTGACTGAGAATAAAATGTTGACAAAAACTTGAACTAAAAAACATACAAATTTAGTCTCAAGATTTCCTTTTCTCGTGAATTACACATTTCATTTAGAAAGAACGACCCTCTGGTATTTACTTATTGGATTCCATCGGGCCTTGCAAAATCCAATATACCTTATCTAGTGAAATATAGAGCAATAATAAATAATTCTGCCTAAACGAATAAACGTTTTCGGGTTTTGATGGAGCGTTTTATTACAGAGGAGTATTAGTTTTCACAGAAGCTTGTCGTTTTTTGAATATCGTTTTACTACCTTTTATAAACGAAATTAGAAATAGTCAGAAAACTCACGATAACGAAACATAACCCGAAGAGATTCTCTTATTTATCGTTATTATGCTTTATTTTTATAATTTAAATAAAAATAAAAATACACTTTTTTCCTATATCGTCTATATTTTTATAAGGGAAGATATATTTCGTTTTTGAAAAAAATACACCGTATAAACGTTTATATATAACTCGAATATTTTTATTAGTGAATGTATTTTAGGTCTTTATCCACATTTGTGTTGATAATTTTTTTATTTTAGAGTATCCTTTTTACTAGCTGTTATTTCTTTTTGTTCTTATTCGAGAATGATCAGCTAGAACCGAATGGACTTTTGCGGGCGACAGAGACCCTGGATTACGACTGAGATTGTCGTAGTTGGTTAAGTACTGGAATTTTGGGGATGGGTAGGTATTTTATCAAATTGTTATCGTGTTCAAAGGTGCCTAGGGACAACCTTACACTGAGCATTTTCGTGAAACTCTTCATGAACGGGATGTCTGATTCGAGGTTAGTGTTGAAGTTCCTCATAAACCATAGGGCATTGAGTAACGCGCGGACTTTTTTGGATTCGAGCACTTGGAGTAGTTCAAGTTCTTTCTCAGATACATACCTCAGTATCACATCTGTGCTCCGAAGAGACAGACTGGATGGACTAGCATTTTATACAGAGTCGATTTCTCGGGGATTGGGAGCTATTCCTGGACTAGCTTGGACAGCACCTACTATTTAAAGGATACGATAAACTGAAGATAATTTAAGTTTACAGACATGTGCATTTTTATTTATTTGAATTAATAGTTTGAGTGAACACGCGCTCTTCTGGCAAGCACTACGCAAGCGCATATACATTGTTTAGTGACTAGTGTTGAAAAATTTTAGTCTAATATATTTTTCTTGGTATATCGTTCCGCGACGTTGAAATATAGTTCTATGAAACTAAAAAGCAATAACCAAACACATATTACAATAGTAACGGGAGTGCTGAAATATGTTTTAAAGACAAGCAAATATAGTAATCTGAAAAGTGTCATTATTTTTTATGACATATTTTAAATTAAACTCTAATGCAATTAGTACATTTTAACAAAAGATAGTGTTGTAATTTTGTTTTCCGAGTAAATAAAAATTGGGAATCATTTGAAGATAAAAGATAATATTCGATTCGAAAACTTAATCTTTTATTTCAAATCGAAAAACAGAGTTTTCTTGTTCTAGTTTATCTTTTGCTCAAAAAAGTCCAGCAGCACTTTGCATATAAAACAAAAATTACATCAGCCGGCTTGGTGGTGCAGTGGTAAAGGCGATATGACGGTCCTCCAACTGTTGCGATAGCCGCGGGTTCGGATCCTGCTGGGGCATGGCTGTAAATTTACGTTTGTGATTGTTTAAAATTTGTGATTGTCCTAGACAAGAGTGTAAAATCCAACAAAGAAAATGATCACAGTCATGCCAGTAACCAGGCTGGGTAAGACCGGATGTCTTCTGAAATGACCTCTCTTTATTGCCGAGGACCGTGGCTCGAACTTACCTAGCTTTTTACTGGCCTCACCGATATGGTTATTTATTTTTTGATTTTATACTGTTGCACAAGGAATAAATTAAAAATTAGACAGTAGAAACTTAAATTATGTTACATTTGAAACATTGGCGAACCTTTGATGCCTTTATATATATTCTATATATTAGATATAATTCCTCGCCTTCGCCATTTTCCCAAAAACATGTTTAATAACATCTTCGTAGTATATATCCCTTTGGTTCGTATGGACTCGATCAGACACACAGAAGAAGAAATTCTCAATCAGTTTAGCTATTGACTCTAATTGTGTCTCAGAAAGTGACAGTGAGTGAATGAAATTCTCTGGATGTGGGATTATGATTCAATGCTGACTATAACCAGACGGGGTGATGAGGGTGTAAATAACTGAAGATGAGTGTATAATTAAGATATGATAACTGTAGGATATATTATTGTAGAGTGTGAAATATTTATGTGCACAGATATGTGTCTAATTAATCAGAAAATACACAAACATTTGCTTAAAATGTGTGAGGAGAGAAATAATACCATCTGTTTTCCAGATATGGAAAATGCATTAAGAAGAATGCGGTTATTAAAACTAATTTTATCAAGAAAAGTGTATACAGGTAGTACACAACAAACTAAGGAGAAATACAGTGATGTCAAAACGACATTACAAGGCAACACTGTACCAAAGGAAACATAAACAAAGCGTAAAAGCTAAATATACTTTCTAATGGAAGTAAAATATACTACTTCGGTATACAATTGTTAAATAGATGGATTTGTATACAACATGTAGTGGTAGTGATCCAGGGGATACCACTACATAAAAAACAGGCCTTGAACTCTAACTCATAGATTGTGTGGAAAATAATTTAATGTAAATATAACAAAACACAACCCTAGCCTACAAGATATATTAATGTATAATTAACTGTAGTTTTTAGTCCTTCGATAATGTATGCATGTATGCATTAGATGTACTATAACGTTAAAATAAATTATATTTGATAACAATATTTTTGTTTAATTGAAATCAAATTGAACTAAAACTGAGTGTTAATGCGGCAACATTGCTTTTGGCATCATCAAATTAGATGACTAGAGTTCACTGTTTTATTGAACAAATTATAGGTACATATTGTTAAGTATTTGGTCTATTTTGTTAAAATTCGATATTCGTTCTAAAGCCGACCCCATGCTTTTTGTGCAGTTCTATTTTTATTTCGACGCCAATCTAAAAAAAGTAGTCGGCAAAATAGTCTCTTCAAAACATGTCAACTGGCGTCCATTAAAAATTAACTGTTTTTCTTCCGCTTTCATAGCGCTGCATAATGCACCCATCTGAAAAAGTTAAATTGCCGTTTGCTCGATTTTAATATTAAAACAGCGCGGCTTTTTTACACCCTAAATAAATAATAACCAACAAATTCGACGGCAGATTTTTTGACCGCACACTAGTTTTATCTCGCCACACAGCTCCACTGACTTCTGTTTTATGCGACGGCCTCGCATTTAAATAAATAAACTGACTCTGGCATTTGCAGACATTTCTAACATTTTATTTTTACAGAAGTACGAGATCCAAATACGCTTTTCAGTTCTATTGAATTTATTATATTAAACAAAATAAATGTACCATTCATATATTTAGTAACATTAATTTGTAGCCGTAAAACTATTTAGGATTAAATACTTTCATAAATATTTTAATGCTTACGGTCTGTCAGTCTTTTATTTAATTTTTTATCCGTTAAAAATCTAAGTTTGAATAATTTTTAAACTTTAGTGAGTTCCTTATTTATTTTCTGAAGTCGGTTCAATTTTTTTGTTAAAAATATTTTGTTTAATGCTAGTGGTCTGCCAGTCATCGAAGTTTGACCATAAATCAAAACAACAAATTATATTTGTTTTTTTCGCAATTTAACATTAAGAACCCAACCAAACTCAAACAGTTATATTAATTTAGATTTGTTTTGTTGGTAATTTAATTTTTAGTACAAGTTACAAAATTAGTTTAGGTAGTTATTAAGCTAAATTGTCTGTATATAGTAGAATATAAAATACGTATAGTGGATATGTTAAATAAGGTTTTTGTTTTTTTTTTCTTTAGTTATTACAACGATTATTATGTATATATTTTATTTTAATTTTTTATCCGTTAAAAATCTAAGTTAAGTCTGAATAATTTCTAAACTTTAGTGAGTTCGTTATTTATTTTCTTAAGTCGGTTCAATTTATTTTTTTTAATATTTTGTTTTTCTTTTTTCAGTGTTAGATATTTACTCAATAAAGTACGCAGTTGTTTTATTTACCACATGGGGAAAATTAGGGGTAAAGAAACAATGATTGAAAATAAGAAGCGCGTCAGGCTTTGGGGTCCGTTTCCTAGGTGAATTGACAAATGTCCTTACTAAATTAGAATAACAAAAAAGTGTTGTCCGAGCTGGGATCGAACCCGCGACCTTGATTAAGAACCAAACTCTACAACAATTACTCCACAGAATTAGCTTGAAGATTTGGTTGGAACATGTATATACTACAGATGTTACTTAGAAAGCAAACTGAATGACTTTTGCATTGAACTACTATCGATTTTCCACCACATCAGATCAGCAATAACATTATATATAAATAAATTAGCGGTTAAAAATAGATAGCGATGAATGTATAAATAATTAAGTAGAGCATAATGAATATAACGAATAGATAACAAATAGAGAACAATAAATGAAGAATAATAGATGGAAAATAATAAATATAGTCAATTCAAAAGAGTAGTGGCACGAGTGTCAATTCATTTTACAGTTAGGCATTATATTCCTTCCCATTTTATTCTGTAAAAAGAGACAAGCTGTTTGACAAGTTCGACCATGTAACCAAATGAGCCTACAAAAGTCAACCCTTTGTCAAACGTCTGCAAAATTCTTTAAATTCTTATAATTATGGATTATAAACCGGCAAAAGTTGCTTAACGCTTTGTTTTAATAAATTCCAAATCGCCCGGGTCTTTATTGAAAATATTTTTTGCCCGTTGCAGCAGCACTGAATATTAGTACGGGCACATTAATTAAAATATCTCAAAAAATATAAAACAATATAACCTTAAATTCATGAAAAAGGAATCATGTTTATATGAAACAGGGGTGTGAAGCTCCAATGGTAAGTAGTGGGGCAAAGTTTTGCTTAGTTCAAACATTGGCGGCGCTGGCAACGTGCATTTGATTGGTTATTTTAAAATAATTATGTAGAAACCTGTAAGGAAAATACTTTGCTTTGATTGGTCTACCATTTTGCCTGATTATTTCGTGACATCACATTTATTGGCCAATAGTATTTAAATGAAAATCAAATTTAATTTTTAAAATTAATTTATTAAAATAAAATCTGAAAGTTTTGATTTTCTGTAAACAAACAATATATAAACAGACATGTAGTAGATAGATAATTTTATATATACCTGATAAAAACAATGTTGGATATACATTTACCCTAATACCTGTTCGTGAAGGAAGGGTAATTCTAAATTTTTCACTAAAATGTCCGTGACAGACACTATTACGTTGATATATTTGCATTGTGGTTTATTCAGGTAACTTACTACTATTTACTTGATCAACCCATTTTTGGAAAGGAGCGAGATCATTCTTTGGGAAACGATGTCTAATTTCCGTAGTAGATTTATACCCCGGTACACTACATCTTTTACTACACTGACGCATTGTCATCAATTTTTATATTATTACTCCATAATAATTAATGTAAAGCAGAAAATATATCAACGTAAAACGAAAATTTTTTGATCTAAACAAAAACCAAAACCTACAAACAATAAACTAAAAAATGGACGCCCATAGAAAATGCTGAGTTCACACAATTTAATCGACCAATCACGTTCAATGTTAGTGGCGGCACCAGGAATTTAAACTAGCCAATCACGATTTGCGATCGCAGCGCTACCGTTGATTGAACTAAACAAAACATATCCCCAAGGTCGCCTATAGCATGAAATTTCTATTTTTTCTATGATACGAAACAGGTGGCAAGTCAAGATCAGCTTGTTGTTAGCTGTATCAGAGATCAAACATACGAAATGTAAAAAACGGTAAGTAGTTTTTTCAATCGAAACATAATATATTGTAAAGACAACAATAAACATATTGTAAAGACAACAAAAGTTGATCGAAAAAGGTAAACGTTGGAATAACTATCGATTAGGTTTTGTTTGAACTATTTCAAATTGTTACACGGTAAATATATATGAAATATTTAATTGCATTTTATGTCATTTACTTTTTCAGAAATAAGCCTGAGAAAAGATACATGGTATATCAGATTGCTGAGTGTTATGGCCACAGAGTATTATGTGTTCCTCCATATCACTGCAATAGAAATTCAGGTCGAGTAGGATATTTAAATCAGAACTGTCTGGATTTATGTTAAGAGGCATTGCCGAAAATAACACTTTCAGTTTGTGTGAGCTCAATCAAACACATTGAAGAGGAAATTGACAAATGGTAGAATCTTCAGCAAGTTTTTGACAGATTGGAAATAAACAGCTTAGTTATTAACTTGATTAGTGTTTCTGAAAGTGACAGTGACTGATTTAAACTTAATGAATGTTGGTTGAACCAAGACAGGATGATAAGAGAGGAAATAACTAAAGGTCAGTCTGCAATTAATCAATAAAAAAAGTCACCATTTGATTAATCAAATAGATCTTTAGTGAATCTGAAATATAAGTATTCGCAAATGCGACAAACTTTACAATTAAAAAAAGGACAATCCCACCCAGTTCCTTTACATTTTCGTTCAAACCTTTAAAAAAATTTATAAAAGACCCCAAATTAACAGATCTAAAATATCGAACTGCCAGATCGAATTCTAAGTACCATAACACATTGAAATTCGGAATGATTTGTGATTTCTTGGCACATGCCTTTTAGGAAAAAAATATCGAGAAAATATAAACATATAAAATTCGCTTTTACATAATTTAGATGTAATACTAATTGTTGAAAATACTAATATGTATTTTATGTTTATCTGCTGACTGTTTGGTTTATATAGTTATTATACTGTCAAAGTCAAGGCGTATTTAGTTATAGCAATCAAGGTCAGAAAAGGGTCAGCATTGGTACGCAGATATTTACTGCATTGGTCTATATTTAGTTTCGATTGATAAAATCTAGAATAAATAGAAAAACACTTAAACAAAACCTGAAAACTAAATATCTATAATAACCATAATTACTTAATAAAATTTAAACATATACCTAATCATAGAAAAAAACTAATGCATAACATAATTAAAAAGGGTCTGAATGAGATGATATAAATGCTTCATTTATTATTAAACACAAATATTTTTTAACAAAAATCGAGTGAATAATGGACATATTACCAATTATTGCCATAAAAACAGTCAAAATATCTTACTATCTATCATTCCAATTTTTAATCGTTTTACAATATTACATTAACAGTATCGTACCAAAATGCTATAATATGAATATACAATATATTGTTATTTACAAGGAAACAACCAAAATTCATAAAACTACATATATTAATAAGCATAAATTGGGTACATTTGTTTCAAGGGCGCGGCTAGGACGACAAAGCCAGAATGTTAAAAATCAGTGGAATGAAACTAATAGAACCAAAAATAGTAACTAAAAGTACGACTGAAACAGTCGATAGTAAATAGTAACAAAATCAGTCGGACCGAAAATACCGGTAAAAAGTAGAATATAGTGGAACCAAAAAATAGCAACTGAAACAGTCCATAGTAAAAAGTAGTAAATTTCAGTCGATAGTTCCCTACTCGTAGTTTTAATTATACTGTACGTATGTACATTGTATGTCCTACATAAATATTTATCACATACACACATACACAATATTGCTAATCAGCAATTGATCAACTAATATATTTTATTTGTTAACTATGTATATCTTTAATAAAGTCAAATTGCCGGGTTGGTGGCGCAGAGGTAAAGGCAACAGGACGGTCGCTCTACTGTTGCGATAGCCACGGGTTCGAATCTTGCTGGGGCATGGTCGTAAATTTATGTTTGTTATTTTTAATATTTCTGATTGTACTAAGCAAGCGTGTAAAATCCGACCAAAAAAATAATCCCAGTCACGCCAGTAACCAAGCTGGGTAAGACCGGATGCCGTCTGTGATGATTTCTAAGTTGGTCACTCGTCACTTGGTAGGCTTAATACCGTGGACCGTGCCGGGGAGCCCACTTTAAATAGTAGGTCCAGTCCAGATAAACCCATAGTTGGTAAAAGGAGACTTTAAAATATGTAAAAAAAAATAAAGTCAAATTTAGTTTATAATTGAATTCAATTGTAATTTTCTTTTAAAATGAGATTAAATATATTTTTTAAATAAATATTCAAAATCTCTTTTAAAAAGCGACAGTGATAATAGACATTTAAATAACAATGTAAATGATTAAAGAAAATAATTACCCTTTAAATTAAAATCCCTTGCCAGCCAGAAAGGGTTAATTCCCATTCAAAATTAAATATCTTTTAAAACTCCATTCAGCTGGTTCTTTTATCTGTAAACTTTGCCTAAGAAGAATATTAATTAGAAAGTCGGGATTCTCCTTTCGCCGATATAACATCACAGTTCTTTTCCATTTCTTCCGGGTTTTACGATTTTTTTCTTTCTCTGTCGCAAATGAACGGCTCCCCGATGGAAAATTTGTTTGAGAGTCAAAAATAAAAGGAAAAAAAAAGGAAAACCGGACCCTTCGAGCGGTGTATGGGTCTTAAAGTTAATATATTGACATAATATATAGGCAGATTTTGTTCAAAGAAGAATCTTCCCCTCAACTGTAGTTGAGTTTATTTAAGGTAAATTGTGTTTTTCCAAGAGGTTTTTGTCTTTGGCGAGGCCAAACGACCGATAAAACTGTGTCCTTTACGGAGATTCTCTTGAAGAAGAAATTTCTTTTTAAAATACACGAATATTTTTGATACAATTTTTGGTTAGTAAATTTAGTTTTAAAAATAGAGATTAAAAGTTATTTTATTTCTGAGATTTTGGTAGGCACTTACGTCATATTCTTAGATATCACTGTTAAAGAACAGATTTTTATATTAATTATTTATTTAATCATAGCATATTTAGTTACAATGATTCTAAAATATCACTTAATAAATATCCAGTGTAAAGGATAGTTGTCGACAGATCTAAATAATTTTTTTTTAAGATCTTAAAATATTCTTTTTATCAAGGGCTTATTTGAACTGGACCTACAGTGTAACGTGGGATCTAAACCACGGTCCTCGGCATTAAGCCTATCGACTGGTCAGTGTACAACTTAGAGACCATCCCAGAAGACATGCGGTCTTACCCAGTCTAGTTACTGGCATGACTGGGATGGTTATTCCTTGTAGGATTTTCCACTGTCTATAAAAACATTTACAATTACAATCACAAACATAAAGTACATCCATGATCGAACCAGGATTCGAACGACTATCGCAGTTTTAACAGGACGTTCCTATTGCCTTGACTATTGCGTCAACGATGCCTAAATAATTTTTGAAAGCTTAATGTTACTACAGGGTAGCCGTAGGCACCTTTGTATGATATACGTAATTTATTTATTATTTCAACTCATTTGAACAATTGTAAATTCAAATGGTCTTAGTGAAGACACTTATGTTATTCTCGAATCATTGAATGAAATGTATGAAAGAAAAAGGAAATGCATTGAAAGAGAATGGCTACTACAAAAAAAAATCGAAAACATAAGAAAAGAAAGCTAACACAATATTTTTATAAAACAAAGATCTTCGTCAGTTTGGTGTTCGTAATTACAATGATTCTATTTTATTGCCACATCTAATGTGGTTTTCGTAATTAGACTTTTTGTTATTTGTTCATTCTCAATTATCTGATATCTATGCCTCTATTAGATACCTACACGATAAGCGACATCAATACCTATTTTAAATACTATTAATATTTTACATTTTTCTATATAAAATGATAGTTTTGAGTATAATATTATAGAATTATTCAGTACATACAGACGGTAGCGATGAAATGCTCAAAATTGATTTTCCGTTGCTCCTCCTGTTTTTTGAAATAAAGAAATCTGCTGCTAATGCCTATTAACACGTTTGACAACTTGGTGATACTCCCGCCATTCCAGTTGTCGGTTTTTGCTCTAATGAATATTTGTAGACAATGAGTTGCAAGCTTTATTGGATTAAAACCCTACCCAAACTATTAAAAACAATGAAATTGCAAAGAGTTTCAACATCACGGTGTCATTGCTTCCGTGATAAAATAAAACAATTTTCGGTGACGTATTGCGATTATCGATGAAAAGTGACGATGAAACTATGACAAGTGCAAAAAGAAAAGAGTTAGTTAAAAAGAGCTATCCACATCGACACCAAAGCAGGATATTCATGGCCATTACATCTTGTTGTGCATATGATGAGATGAGGAGGGTGTACCGAATGAGCTTAATGAATTTGCTACTCCACATATCTACCGACGTCAGTTGAACGAGGTATTGAAGCAAAATGGTCAATCAACAGCTAGTAACAGAGTAAGTCCTGACCTTGCAAGGCAACTCTCGGTCACAAGTTGCAAGAATTCTGAAGGATACACTGTAGCAACTCAAATGTGAGATTCTACCGTACACACTCGCAACTTATTGCGCCTTCTGTTTACCGCTTGTTCATATCGATTTATCATGGTTTAGCTCAGACACACTTTCGAAATATCGAAGTGCACGAATTGATCGATTATTGGTATTGTAAAATATTTTTATTAACATGTAATGAAGACATTTTCGTTTATATATACAAGCTTTTAATGTGAAAATTGATCAAAAGTCAAATCAAATCAGTCAATTAAAACAATGGCATAACTACATGAATTGAACTTTGCTCTGAACAATCGCGCCCACATCCGCTTTTTCGCCAGATTTGGCTCCGGTCTCGACTACTAGCTATTCGCAGATCTTAAAAAACGACGCAGCGGTAAGAATTTTGCTTCGAATGAAGAGATTGTCGCTGAAATTCAAGCCCATTTTGAGGCAAAAGATAAATCGTAATACAAAGGTGGTATTGAGATGTTAGAGCAGCATTGGAATGATTGTGTGGCTCTTGATGAAGATTACATTGTAGAATGAAGCCAATTTTGAATTTTAAAAACGCGTTTTCTTTGTAATGTCCGGGACATTTGAGTGCCTATGTTATTCCATGGCCTGTCGAATAACTTTGAAACAATATTCGTATCAAATATCTGTATTAGTTCTTACTTTTTCTCATTACTTTAACATTAAATTTTATATTTTGTATTTTAATTCACTGTACACAAGCAAAAAGTATTTAAATATGAACCATTAATATAAAAAAAATTGTGTTACATTAATGTAATCTTTTAACAATGTCGGTTGTTTAGAAGTATTCATATATTTATAAAAAGAGGTAAAATAATTTAATTTCCTACGATATTCTCCAACGTATACCACCCCCGCTTTAATGTAAATAAATAACAAAGGTAATTACCAAAGGCATCACTGCCCTTTGGGAGTCAATCAAATATTAATTATTTTCTACTGCATATGGAGTTCAAACAAACGAATAACGGAAAAACAACACCATCGCGTCTAAACATCTGAAAAATTTAATTAAAAATATCGACACAGAGACGACGGCATGCAAAAATGCCATTGTGATGCAGCTTGAAATAACTCAAGTTCGCCTCGAAAAGTTACAAAACGAAATTTCCGGCCCGCAAAACATGTCCGGGTGAGAAAAAAGATGATGTATAGGAACGCATTTTTTCTTCGTCTAGTATTTATAATAGAAATAATCAATGAGGGCTGCAGTGACAGGCCCGTAATTTATATATTATAATATATATATATATATATATATATATATATATATATATATATATATATATATATATATATATATATATATTTCTGGTATGTATAAATATATATACCAGAAATATATTTCAAGTTCTATACGCGTAGAATTACGTTTTATGGAACATATTGCAAAGAATATTTTATTGTAAAAAGCCATTTATTAAATAGTATAGTTTTATCTGTTTGTTAGTTTAGTGTGTGAAACTGAGCTCCATTCGAGAAATATATAAGCCTCCATTTATGAAAATATACAATTTCAACTTCTGTGTAATTATTAATATCAGTTTGTACCACACCGATATGTAAATAGATAAGATTTTATAAAACAAACTTTAGATCTATTCAATACCTTGCATGTTAATTGTAATAAAAATTACAAATTATAGACCCATTGGCCCTATCTCAGTCTATGGTGAAATAATATTTATACATCTCACTGCTGTATTTTTTATTACATGCACCTAATTATACAACACTACAAAAGATCAGATGGTTTGATTATTTTGGGTCTGTGTCCTGTCCTGGTGGTTTCCAAAAGTTGCAATACTTCAATATTCTCATGAGAGTGGAGTTTTTCCTCATGCCCCCTTGCAATTCTCTTGATTTCTTGACTGTGGTAACTTGATTGGGTATCTGAAGGTTTCGCTGTAGGTAGTCAGTCCTGTAGTATTTGGGTGCGCCCATAGTATTTCTCAGGACTTTACTCTAAAAAATTTGTGATTTGTTTATGTCCCTTTTTGCACAATATTCCCGTAATTGAACTCCGTATGTCCATATAGGTTTCAGTATTTGCTAATATAGTAGTAATTTATTATGTACTGATAATTTTGATTTTCTTCCCATTAGCCAATACATTTTCCTATATTTCAATTCCAGTTCTTTTCTCTTGTGTCCAATTATTTATATGGTCAATTGCCTCTGTGTCGTGTGGCTTCTTCACTATTGTCTTCGACAGCTGTAACAGCAGGATCATCAGCAATTGTAGCCATATTCTCTATTTATGGTATATCACAAAAGTTGAGTAGATAAAGCATTGGCTCGAGTACACTTCCTCGTGGTATACTTGCTTTAGTTTCTTTTATTGTAGAGTAAGTTACTTTTTGTTTAGCTTTAAACAACATTTTGGCTGTAATGTACGATTTTAGTAGTGCGCTATACTTTTTCGGGGACATTTTCTGTAGTTTATAAACAAGGTCTTCATGCCAAACCTTATCGAAGGCTTGTGCTACATCTAAGAATGTGTCTGAGCATACATTGTTACTTTCGTATGCATTTAGCTAATAACACAATTTCAGTTATAAAAACTTATTTTTTAAACCTCATCATGTGTTTTCAGATTTATAACAGGTTAGTCTTCGAGATCAAAAGATATGAAAGATATGGTTTCAGTTTAAGGAAGATTTCGCATTCAGTAATGCCAATATCTCAGTTTGATAGTATTTCTAAATACAGATTACTGGGCACTTTTCTGGGAATCTTCCTAAATGAATAAAATAATTAAGTAAATTATTTTGAATGACAATTTCCAGTTAATAACGACTATTAACCCCTTCTGTTTTACAGTAGCTTTTCATAATAATATTCATTAATGGTCAATTGAAATATAGAATACAATTTAATAAGAGTCATTTTATATTTATATTAAAGCATAAATATATTTTGTTCCGCAATGTTATTGAACCTCCTAGTTACGTTATGCCAGTTGTTCATCCGCTATTGCTTGTTCATGTCTTTCAATAGTATCATCGCATTTTCGCACATTCGCACATTTATTTTCGTCGCGATTGCCACTGGGATAATTAACAATATAAGGAAAACAAAAATGAATACAGATAATATAATGTGAGACCGGCATTTAACATATCACTCAATCTAAAAGAAAATGTACCCGAAAGGCAATTGCCATAATATATTTTTTTATTAAACCCCAGCGTAGTTCCAGCTACGTTACGTGTAAATTACTTATATGACACGTATATGCGTAGTTTTATGGACACTAAACAAATTCCTCATCTTTCCCAAGTACCCCATTTTTTCATTTATGCCTAATATTTCATTCTATTATGAATATAATGAATTAAAGGTCTAATATTACATATATTTTGTTTTATTTGATAGATTTAATTTCATACATTATTCAAGTAGCCATAGTGTTAGTGGAGTATAAGTGATTGAAGCACCTAGATCTGGTTAATACAGTAAGTACGAACTTCCATTCCGATATGTTCCAAATAGTTTCTAACACGATGTCGAGTTTTGTTATGATGAATATTAGTCACTGATATTTGGAAGCCCAATAACAAGTAGCAATGTGATATTCAGCAAGATCTTGTTTCAGCCTAGTGAATGTTTATCTATAGCCTAGACTATTAGTTCCTTCGTTAGATTGTAGATTGTCGTTTAATATAACACACTTCTCAGATCCTGTAGCATCATAATTTTAGTATTATTCGAAGCCTTTGCTGATCACGTAAAAACATCCGGAAATGGTCGATCAATCAAAAATTAATGCTTCCATTATTCTTGCGTCTTGCATGGATGTCGATTTAGAAATATTTCCAAAGCTTTGTCTCTCCATTTCTATTGCTGGTCCAAAAATTATTTATTTTTAACGTCACTATATAAATCACTATATTTGAAGATACCGAAACAATTTTTACAAACACTTACAGATAAGCATGTTTTTATAAACTTCCATAAAAATATAACAACTTGTGGTACCAATTTACTTTATTCCCACAATACTTAGAAATTATAACAAACGGGACCATCTCTTGATAAGTAGCCAACATTTATAATCACGTGAATTTGAAGTTATACTAAAACAAAATTAATAGTTATGTTTATTCAAACAAATTATAAATTTAGACTATAAGTTAATAATAATTAAATTCGAGGAAAAATTATGGTATAATAGTAATAATTTTGTTTGAATACCGATTTTTACGTCGATAGTTATTATAAAGAACAACATAAAATAGAACCATACGTCGTCACTAATTTCACGTTAAACAAGGCAGTTATTATTAGTGAAAACATTGTTAGCAGTAGCATACATTTAATGCTGAATTATTAGCAAAATTATTAATATATTACGGGAAGAGTTTTCGATGAAACATTATCTACTTCATTTTTAAAAGGATTCAAGAAAAACAATTATAAGGAACCAATAATTATCAAACAGTCTGGAGAGGATGAAAAAAATAGAAAATAAGCCATAAACATGCATCTGTATTTTACATATTAGAATATTTACAAAATTAGAAAGACTTCTATTAGTTTAATCCCTATTATAAACTTAATTTTAACTTCCGCTGAATGTAAGAGTTTTATTTGGATACCTAATATAAAAGCTGTAATAGTTTTATTATTTATAAGATTGAAGTATTTCATAGGCAATTTCAATTTCGGTTACATTTTCTATAAGTTTGTCGATCAAGATGCGACAATCAGTAAACAGTGAACTAGTAGGAAAACGCAGATTACAAAGGTTTCGATATGTTGGTTGAATGAAGTAAGAATTCTTACAGAATTCTGTGGCGGAACCGACTTCTTGATCAAGATCATAGAGATAATCCGGTGGAAACACGTCAACACTGGTGACAATTAGTAACGGATATGAGAAAGGAGAAGATGACAACGATGATGAACATGACATTAAATTAACAATTATCAATAATAAATGTTCTAGTTTCTTAACAGCAACAATAATACATTTTTATATAATAACGTCACGTTCTTTACGATGATCAGTCTCGCGTAAAAAGCTCGAAACGAAAAATCTTGAAACCCTAATAAAAGTAAAATAAAACCTAAAGGGGAAGGAACCTTAAAAATAAATCCTACCGATGTCGATTTTAAGACCGCAAGACAAAACATAGTAAACCTCAAAAAATTTCGATACGCCGTCAAGGGCCCCGATGGGACCCTGTCTTAGGGTGACGTCACCCGACGTTGCCGGGCGCCGCGACGTCAGGCACCGTCGCCAGGAATGCACCGACCGCGAGACGTGGCAACGACGCCGCCCGTCTCATCGATCTCGGGAGAGACGTCGCTGCCTCCTCGTGAACGCTCGGAAGAGATCGAAAGGTGGCGTTGGCCCCTGTTGGGGGCTCGCCTACTATGATACAACGACAGAAAAGATATGAAACATAATATTGGGAAAATGTTTTACGGAAAATGTTTTATATTGTAAGTGGCATCCATAACATTTTATTTTATACACTTATATATGTTTAAATTTAGAAAATTATAGTAGTAATTGTGACTTGCTATGTATTCTATATTTATTAAAAATTACATTATTCATATTGATTTTATTACTAAAGAAACTAATGCAAGCATATTATATTAGACAGTTTTTTTTCGACATGATCTTCTAACTCTATTCACGTTCACCAGTGGATGACCGGATTTTGTTAGAATCAGCAACGGGCTAGTATTAGACTACTATATTTATCACAAAAAATATATTGAGATTTTTATGAGAACATTTGATTTGATAGATTTTTGTTTTTCGACATAATCTTATCTTTTCTTATTCAAATTCTTATCTGATTTTTCCACTTTCCAAGATTTCAAAATGTCTTTAGAATGGGCGTATATTCAAACTATGATCTCCTTTTTTAACCTATATAGGAACGCTTGTATTTATGGTTTATCCAAAGAAGTTTTGAACATACGTCATCTAAATTTGTGCCGGCGACACCTCGCTATGTTACCGTAACAACTCTGAGTTTCAAACTGGACTAGTTTGGCTTTGCCATACAACAAAATTCTAATGTTAATACATTAGTTAAAATACAAACAAAAACAATAATATACTGTTATCAAATATAATTTATTTTAATATTATGGCAGATCTGATGCATATATTATCGAAGGACTCAAAACTCCAATTAAGTACACATTTATAATAGTTTGTAGGTTAGGGTTATGTTTAATTATATTTACATTAAACTCTTTTCCATACCACCTATGAATTAGAGTTCTAGGCGCGTTTCTAGTTGTATCCCTCTCTAATTCACCTAATTAACAATTGTAATTCATTAGAGAGCATATTTACCTCTTACGCTTAGTTCTTGTGTCCTACGGTACAGTGTTTCCCTGTAAAGACATTTTGATATCACTGTGTTTATCGTTAATATGTCCTATTAATACCTGCATACATATTTCTTGATAAAACTAGATATAGTCACTATATTCTCCTTAATGCATTTACCATATCTGCAAAGCAGTTACTATTATTTCTCTCCTGACACATTTTAACCAAATTCTCATGTATATTCTGAACAATTACACACATATCTGTGCACATAAATCAATTACACTCTACAATAACATTTCTTATAGTAATAATAATTAATTATATACTTTTTATACACTATAGCTGTTACCAGTCCATCACCCTGTCTTTGGCAGCATTGAATCATATCATGATCAAAAAGTTTCATAATAAGCTGTTAATTTCTAATCTATCTAACATTTGTTCACAATTCCATCATTTGTCGATTTCTTCGTCAATGTGTCTGATAGAGTTCATCCAAACGGTTTATTAACCAAACAAAAACTATTATTATATTTATTAACCTTTTTTATTTGTCGATGAATATATTCTGCAATGAATTATTAATAAACGTTATAGCTAATAAAACCTAATTAAAGCAACTGATTAGAAACGCAGTCTGTTCTATCTGGCTTCGCCATTTTAAATCAGAGTAATAATGAGCAGCGATTTGAAATTTATTAAAACAAGCAAAACTTTAAAACAACGTTTGTCGGTTTGTAACCTCTTATCACTATTGTTTTGAAGAGTTTTGCATACGTTTGACAACCGGACGACTTTGATAGGCTTATTCGGTTATATGTTCGAACTTATCTGACAGCATTTTGTGCACTAGAACAAAATAGGAGGAACACAGAAGGAATAAATTCTCTGATTTTAAAGCGAATTTACAAATTGCGACAGGCAATACATTAAGCATCTTCATGACGAATGTTCAAAACTTCTTAGGATAGATTATAAATAAAAAAACCCGGAGGATAAGTATGAATACTAGAATATACACCTAGCCTTTGGCTGGCAATATAAAAAAAAAAGAGAAAAAAGGATGGAAAAAGATTACGGAGATGTTAAATTACCCTCTGGGTGTCAATGTAGTTACCTAAAACGTGATATGCATTTACCAAATGTTTTCTTTGCTAAGTTGAGGGTCATATCACATCGTTTTTTTTTTAAATCACAGTAACCTAGTAACCTAGAACTGAAAACTGGTAACCATAACCTCACCGTTAAACATTTTGGCAGACATCATTTCTTATGAATATACGAACGAATTTATCTACCAGCCCATAAAGCTTATTAAACAGTCTGGATATAGTTATGGTTCAACATTAATAAGCTTATTTTAATTAATAAATGCGACAACAAATATGCCAATTCATATATTCACCCAATTATGAACCTGCGCCTTTTTTGGTAATCATGTGGATTGAATTCTAACACCAGTTGGGTTTAATAACCTTAGAAACCAAATTAACCTGTCAATTTCTTTCACAGAATGGACAGATGCAGATGCAATTTTTATACATGATGGCGGAGGAAGATATCAAATCAAAATACAACCATTATTTTCAAAATAAATTTACATATTATACTTGACAGCACCCAAAATAGATTTAATCGAAAACAGTATTGCCAACTTAAAACTTTGTAATTGTTTTTGCGCACTAAAAAATAGTAGACATGATCTTGCAAGTCAATTTCATAATATTTCTTTCTTCGGACCATGTTTGCCAAAATCTACTATTTTAACTATTCAACTATTATATATATTTTGATATATTGTTAACTCAAAACCATATCCTGGATTTTTTTGTTATTTTTAAACAGGAGTTACCGCCAATATCATTTCAGATTATCAACGCTTCAATAATGATGATTGTTTGGCGCAGTGGTAAAGGCGACAAGACGTTCCTCCTATTGTTACGATAGTCGCGGGTTCGAATAAATATTACTTATGGTAAATAACCACAAACGTACAATCCGAAGTAGGGTTTGGACAGACGATGTTCTTGAAAATAAAATGAGAACAAAAAGAACAGGTAAAGTTCAATATACTTTTTATCCAAAGTATTTACTTTCAAAAATGAAATGACATTAGATAATTATTTTTTAAAAAATTTATAGCAAGCATATTTAGTGAACAGATTTATTTCAATATACACATTAATATCTATTTAGATATATCGTATCATAAATATCTATGTATATTCCCCGATATTTTACTCGTTCGAAATGGACTTTTTATTAAGCCAAAAAAGACGAATATTGTAGTCAATTTATTCGGTTTTATTGTGTCATAAAAGGATATAAAATGTTGAATGTAATTTTATTATGGACTTTAGTATTTTTCTTGCTATTGAAGAGGTAATTTCCTATGATTCTAAGTACAAATATTAAGTAAACTAGAATTACGAATAATAGTATAAACGTATATATAACGAATAGTATATATAAACGAATATAGGACGTTCGCGACATATTTTCAGAGATGGTGCCAATCAGAAAAGGCCAAAGAAACTTATCTCTAGAGACTTGAAATGTGTTTGCAGATTTAGAAAAATATTGAAAAAAAACTGAATATTATTATTACTTACAATTTGGAGGACACTTATACTGTGTTCGACGGAAAAATTTAATTAAGGTTTGCCTTGCGGAAATGGTTTGTTCTTGTAATATTTTCATGAAAAATGAGCAAAGTTCTGGTGGTCTCATCACTGAAAAAGTTGATGAAATTCTTGAAAATGCCCAGCATGATATATATTTGCAGTCTGCATATACTTTTGGAACTAAACTTTCAATACACTTTTAGGGTAAAATGATGTGGCTCAGTGAATGGAGGTAAATCGAAATGAAACAGTGGTGTTTACATTATGTGACCGTTATTTATTGACAATATAAAAGCAATATAAAAAATACAAATAATGAAACGGATGGCAGCGGAGTTACCTGTTGACGAGGCTTGGGCAGTCGATGGTGGCACGTCTAAACCAAACGAGGGTTGAGCACTGAATGACCGAAATACCCTTCAATAATATCCCAGATAAACGTCTCGGGGTTGCCGCCAGCTATTCGGTGTCGGGTTCCAATTGGCACCCCGCCCGTGTTCAACATCTGGGATTATATTTCTGGGTATTTTGTAGACCGTTATTCCACGATGTAAAATTCGACATGCCTCAATTCGCTACAATACTCCCCTGCCAGAATTTTACATAAAATTACTTCAACAAAAATACAAAAATATTTGCAAAAAAAATATCAAATACAAAAAAAAAAAAATATGCCAAACAAAAAGGGCTGTGTAAAAAATATGATAGTTCGAAACGGTTGTGATCTGGTACGGCTGTTGATATCTTCCGGTCCTACAGATACCGTTGCATCATCGTCGCTTTGGCACTTGAATGTGGTCCATCGACGACGTTGAAAACAAGCTATTCTTCAGACAGGGCTCCCGTAATCGACGCTGTGGGAGGATCGACTGTTCAACGACGTGGTAGCTTATTTTCTTCGACGACGAGACGTTAGCAATTCTGGTACTTCGGCGAAGACATGACGAGTCTACGGTGAGTGCAATCGGTACCTAGCTTCTGGAGCTGCTCTGTGACTAATCCGTAGTCACATACGTTAGGTTAATTCATAAAAAACAAATAACGACGGTATCCGACCGAAGCTGCCCAAAGCCTTTTAAATCAAAATATCTGCCATTATGACGGAGACGGCGAGCGAAGGAAGACATTATGATTTAAACATAGCGCCGAAAGAAATGTTTAGCCGAGACGCTGATGATTAAGCAGTGACGTAAAAATATTCCAAAAGATTGTGAAATAAAATTTTGAGAAAAAAAAAATTTAAAAAAATTAATTGGAAATAATGAAATTAATCGGAATAAAATGAAAATGAATCTAGAAGGTAAAATTGAAAAGGAATCGAATTAAAAATATTTAAAATTTTGAAACAAAAAAAAATATAACGGCCACGTAAAATACATACCAAACACCATGTTCCACGTACCCTCCATTCACGAGTCCAAATTCAATTTTCCGAAAGATCACGTCGGGGTCACCACTTTAGGGTAAAATGATGTGGCTCAGTGAATGGAGGTAAATCGAAATGAAACAGTGGTGTTTACATTATGTGACCGTTATTTATTGACAATATAAAAGCAATATAAAAAATACAAATAATGAAACGGATGGCAGCGGAGTTACCTGTTGACGAGGCTTGGGCAGTCGATGGTGGCACGTCTAAACCAAACGAGGGTTGAGCACTGAATGACCGAAATACCCTTCAATAATATCCCAGATAAACGTCTCGGGGTTGCCGCCAGCTATTCGGTGTCGGGTTCCAATTGGCACCCCGCCCGTGTTCAACATCTGGGATTATATTTCTGGGTATTTTGTAGACCGTTATTCCACGATGTAAAATTCGACATGCCTCAATTCGCTACACACTCTGTTAGACCTTTTACATATGGTAAAACGACATAGGTTCACAGATTTATTAATATATCCCAATAAAATCGAAGAGATGATATATGATAACAGGAATAATAAAAAATCTTAGACCAGTCATGTAAAACTGTCATAAGCGCTGACAATGGCAATATTGAAGCTGGAGAAAGTGATTGTGCGTGTTTGTTGGGACTTCTAGTTGCTTAGGCAATTGATTCTCAACTCTGTTGATAACAACTAGAGAACCGGTCAATATCTTGAAAAATATTGAATTCCTCCGAAAAATATAATAAAATAGCTTCACTATATATCCAAAATCCTTAGTGTCTGCTGAACGGTCTTAATTAAATTAAGCAGACTAAATGTTTCTAAAATATTTTTCATCGGTATTTTGTTACCTATTAGAACTTTTCGAATCACCTTGTATTTTCACACAGTGGTCTAAAAGCAAAGTTTCAATTATTTCTGCAAGTGCATTGTTCTGAACTTATGGATAATAGTTAATAATAGCTATCATGCAACTCCAAAAGTTGAGTTAGTGAGTTGCAGTAGAGTTTGGAGTGCAATAATCCAATAAAAACCTATTTTAGCAGCAAAGGAGAAATCGTACTACAAAAATGGCATCGAAAAGTTGGAGGTTCGCTATAATCAGTGTATCACCCTTCAAGGGAATTATGTTGAATAAAAAACTAATTTTGCTAATGTGCTTTACTATGGTAGGTCGGGGACATTTCAACTGACCTGTTATAGACTTTAGAATTACATTTAGAATAAGACTGACTAATTAAGATAATATGGTAAATCGAATTAGCTTAATAAATTTAGTAATATAACACAATAAAATCGAATATATCATGTATGATAATAGGAAAAATCAAAGATCTTAGACAAGGGATAACCGTCATAAACCCTTAAAATGACAATATTGAGGCTGGAGAAAGTGACTGTGTGAGTTTGTTGGGACTTCTAGTTGTTCAGGCAATTGATTCTCAACTCTGTTAGTAACAATTAGAGAATAGGTCAAATATTTTTAAAAATATTGAATTCCTCTGAAAAATATGATAAAATATAAAACTATATTCATTATATATCCAAAATCATTCGTGTTTGCTGAACAGTTTTAATTAAATTAAGCAGATTAAGGGGTTCCTAAAATAGTTTTCATCGGTATTCTATTACCTATTAGAACTTTTCGAATCACTGTGTGTTTTCACACAGCGGTCTAAAAGCAAAGTTTCAATTATTTCTTCAAGTGCATTGTTCAAAAATATGGATATTATAGTTCTGGACTTATGGATCTACTGCTACATACCTACATATTATACGATAATCAAATTGATTATCAATTGAGTAGGCAACTATCAGTGAAATGAAAAGAAATAAAAATACAGCTTTCTACAAGAAAGGGCATTGATAAATTGCAGGAGCGTTGAGATAAACGTATCTCTTCAATGAATGATGCGTTAACAATAGCTGTTAAGTTTTGGAGTACCATAATCTAATAAAACCCCATTTCTGCATAAAACTCAGTGTGGTAAATAATAGTCCAGGTGACGTGAAATAAAATAATCTTTTAGTACGTAAATGCTAATAAAAATTATAATAAGAAAAGAAAATTATATAAGTTACAAAAATGTGTAAGGTTTAAAAACAATAAGTAATAATAAATAATAGTTGATTATATAGAATCCAACTCTCTGATACTGCTAGCAAGTCTAATATATGGCCATCATACGACGGTTTCAAAACAAAATGTTGTGCCATTGTCGATGTTAATAAAGTAACTCATAAACTAGTAACAAATAATAAGTGTAATTCAAAATCTTTCGTTATGTACTTTAAAAGAGTGTAAGTACACCCCAATGTACTTGAAATCAACTAAATGTGTGACGCGATAGTGAAGTGTGCAAACAAAAACGTTTAATACAATCCGATCTTGTTATAGTACATATTTAAAGACTTTAGAATAACATTTAGAATAGGACTAACTAATTAAGATAATACTTGACATAAAAGATCACTCTATGAAGTAATTATCTACATGTCATGTGCAATATCGTATAATGTAATGCCATATAATAATCATATGAAATGCTCATTTCCCACCGTAGAGATTATTTTAAATCAGTAAGAAGTGGTGACTTATTAAACTAAATCCTATTTTAACATAAACCCCGTATCTAGACACCAAACTTATCACATCTTCGAATCTAACAGAAACACACAATCTTGTTTTTTGAACAAACAGTGCCGTATCAGTTACGCGATATATTTTAGGTAGGAGGTGACGCTCAAAGGGATGTAAGTGGGATGTAATCCCATCCGAACAGCTTATACTTAAAAGTATTTGGAAATATCGATTGTACCTTCGTCTGCATGTTTTTATCAAAATTTCCATAGAAGTTTAGGTGTTTTCGAATTCATTAGCCTACGGCTGAGTATCTCAACTGCCGTTATCCACCTTTAGTGGCCGTACACCTTGAACAGCAAGCATATAGTATATCCAAAGTATCAATGAACAATGAACTATAATGTAATAATTTTATTTTATTTGCGTTAGAATGAATAAGATAAAAGTCCAAGTTAAATCCGGCAACATTGCGACATTTTTGATTAAGTTTTTTTATTAATCTCTTAGAATGTCAACAATCTGCTCATGGGCAATAACTATTATTATATGATTTCCGTTATATAATATAACCATCCTGACATATAGAAGACCACTTCAGTCAGTGATCTGTTATAAAACTTATAATCTAAATCTTGGGGGGCATGAGGCATCGATGATTCGCTACACTTTATTGTGGAACCTCTGGAGGATATCTATGTTAGATTTGTATCGAAAAATAGGCCTTAGTATTGACTTATACAGTAAAACCTTATTATCTAATTATAATTTACATTTACCTATCAACCAATACATTTGGTTTAGCTTAAGCCCAAGCTGTTTGAGTTTTTTTACTATATATATTTTCCATGTCAAACGATCAAAATGTACTCCCAGATATTTAACGTTGTCTGCTTGCGGATGTTTATGTTGATTAAGTTGGATGAAGTGAGTCTACTGCTACTTTAGATGGACTCTATGTGCGAATCCCAGTAGACAATGTCAGTTTACAGCAATTTCAGTCTGCATTTGGCAACCTTACACTCTTATACATGAACTGTGCATGTGTTGCAATCCACGGGTTGGGAATGTTCTTCTAAAATATGGGGGTTTTCTAATTTTATTAGTTTATTGCCGCGGGTCTTTCAGCACCATCAATCCTACTTCTGCAAGCTGCAAAGTAGCTTCAACCGAGATACTTTTTCTCAAACTTGACTTAACTTAACTCAGGAAAGCTCTTAATTTTTCAATTAATATTTAATTAATTTAAATTATTTAATCTAATAAACGGTAAATATAACTTCTTTATTAGCGACAGCTAACAACATAACCGCAGCTATGACTGAAGACTCTGATGATGTATGACTATGACGATTTTGAGTCCATATAAAAAGCGTAGGATTCCCTGTTTTGGTTTAAAATAGAAACAATGTTTTCTTAAAATTCAATGCCGATCGAAGACCTTAAAAAACCCTTAACAACTCTTACGATCACGTAAATACGAAAACCAAGTATTGGTATATAAAAATAATAATAAGTAAATTGTCTTACCTTGTTATATATTTCCGCATCGGATATTTTACAATAATTCTTCATAAATTAGATGCCCAATTTAGATAAGTTAGTTTAGTTCAACCGAATGAAATAGAGCTAAATACAATAAAAATTAGCATTTAACTTTTTAATAACGGTAATAAAAAACTATAAGGTCAGAATTAACATTTCTGGTTACATAATAGACAATTTACGTTAATTTCAAATGTATATGTTAATTTTGTTGATAATTAACGGCATAATAAAATAAAGAAAAATCTGTAATATTTTTAATAGCAAAGAGATATTTTTATATGAATTTTTTTAAATAAATATAATATTATAATAAAATATTTTAAATACCTAATTAGAATTTAATATATAGCTAATTAAAATAACAGTTATATATCAACTCGTAGAAAAATTTATTACATATCTGTGTTTATATGAATTGCATATTTTATTCCAAATTGGATATTCTTCCAGCAATTATCTAAGCATAATAAAATGTAATATGATGGCTACAGTACTCATCTGTTCATTCTATTAAATAAAATGCATATACGGCTTATAATTACATATTAAATTAAGTATATTTTCTTATTTATATTTATTTATATTATGGGCTTAAATTTGTGTTAAATATTTGATATATAGTTATTTAAATAAAATTAATGTTCTACTTACTTTTACTAAAGATTATAAGGAATCATATGAATCTCTTATGTAAAATATCTTAATCTAAATCTTGCTATAAAGTCCATATATGTTATTAATCAGATCAAGTGGTAGTAAACGTTTTAGTAACGCGTTTCACTGTTACCGCCTGCTTGGTGGCGCAGTGGTATATGCCACGAATTTCCTGCTCTTACGGTATTCGCGGGTTCGAATCGTGCTGGGGTATGGTCGTTATGTTTGTGATTGTCCTTAGGAAAGAGTGTAAATTTCGACAAAGAAAATGATCCAAGTCACGCCAGTATCCAGACTGTGTAAGACTGGATGTCTTCTGGGAGGATCTTCAAAATCACTCGTCATACATACATGTCGTAGCACATACATACATATAATCTGTTTAAAAGAGCAGTGAACTCACGTCATCAATATGTGCCTGTAGAAAGTTGTAAATTCGTTATACAATCAGACAATAGTTTCCTTCTCATTTTATTCTATTCAAAAATAGATAGAATGCTGTTTGACAAGTTGTAACATGTAACCGAATAAGCCTGCAAAAGTCGTCCGTTTGTCAAACGTCTGCAAAATTGTAATTAAAATATTGTAATTAGGGGTCATAAAACGACAAACGTTGTATTAATATTTTGTTTTAATAAATTTCAAATCGCCGCGACATTCATTGAACATATTTTTGAGCGTGTTGCAACTGCACTGAATATTAGTACAGGCACATTTACTAAACTATCTCAAAAAATAAAAAACAATATAACCTCAAATTCAGCAAAAAAAAACTGTCTTTAGGCGAAACGAGTGACGAATCAAGATCAGCTTGATGTTAGCTATATCAGCGATCATATGTACGAAATATATAAAAACCATAAGTAGTATTTCCAATCGAAATATAATTTAATACTATTATTTTAGAAAAAATTCCAAGTGCAAGGATTACTATCATGGATAAATGAACCACAACTTGTTTTTACAATGGCTTGAAAGTCAGCTTTTAAAGAACTTGGAGGAATCATGAGTTATTGTTGTGGACAATTCACCATATCTTAGCACTCTGGTGGAGAATATCCCCACAAATGCATTAACAATGGTTGCTGTTTAGGGATGGTTTAAAGTACATAAAATATGTTTTATTATCGAACTGTCTAGATTTATGGAAAGAAAAATTGTCGACAATAACATCTTCAGATTGGAGAACTTCGATCAGACACATTGAAGCAGAAATTGACAAAAAGTAAGTAGTGATTCTAAACTTTATGAATGTTGGTTTATGATTCAATGCTGATAATTAAACAGACAGGGTGGTGAAAGAGGAAACAACTAAAGGTCAGTATATAATTAATATGTTTAACTGTTCAGAATATACATGTACGTTTGCTTAAAATGTATGAGGGGGATATAATTCTAACTGTTTTGCAGATGTGGCAAATGCTTCAAGGAGAATGCTGTTGTTAAATCTAGTTTTATCAAGAAAGATATATACAGGTAGTAACAGAACAAAATAAGGGGAAATATAGTAATATTAAAATAACATTACAAGGAAACATTGCATCGAAAGTAACAAGAACTAAGCGCAAAAGGTAAATATGCTCCATAATGAAAGTAAAACACATTACTCAGATATACAATTGCTTATTAGGTGGATTAGGCCTTCGGGGGATACCACTACATAAAAATATTCGCCTAGAACTCTACCTATATTTGAGCCGAAAAAAGTTCAATGTAAATATAATAAAACAACTTTAACCTATAAATTATTGTGGCTGTATAATTATTTGTAGTTTTAAGTTCTTGGATAATATATGCATTAGATACTAAAACGTTACAATAAATTATATTAGATAACATTTTTGTTTAATTATTTTACTTAGATTAGAATTTTGTTATATGTCAGGGTCAAAATATACAAAAACTAAGAGTTGTTGCAGCAACATTACGTCATCAATCGAGATGAAATGGGTTCACTACTCTTTTGAATATACTATACTTTACTGTTACTATTCATGTTTAGCTGATTGACAGTGCTATTGGGATGCACTGACAGTTCATCGGAGTATTATACTCGTATAAGTCTACTATATAAGTCAGAAACGCACACGGAGTACGGAGCATAGACTTCTGAAACCGTTAAATTACTGCTATACTAGATGTGCCTATAATTGGTTTCCTTAAGTTCAGAGAGGCCTAAATATTTTATTATTTGCGCAGCAATATATGTGCTATCTTAATGTCTACTACACGTATTTTATATTCTACTATATACACACAACTTAGCTTAATACCTACCTAAACCTATTTATATATTTACACTTTTCTATAACTACTACCAACTGATCACTTTGAATTCGGTACGAGCAGCAAATTAGATTTGTTTTGTTCTTAATTTAATTTTATGTATATGACACAAAATTATATTTTTATTTTTATATTGTTTCGGTTCGGCACACCGACTTGAGTGAACTTTCGGATTCCGTAAGTTCAGATAGGTCTAAACATTTTATTATTTGTACAGTAATATATGGTTATCTAAGGATAACTTAGATTTGCGCCTAACATACGAGTATATTTTTTTATTTTAAATTCAGGTCGCTTTCATTTAATAAGTTTGTGCTTCTTCCAAATTAGATATGGAATTAGATGCCAGCCAAAATATTTAGCATTCTCCGCTTGTGAGAACTAACAATCATTAATATTCATAGCGGACATGATCTTTTGCTAAAGATAAAAGTTACTTGGGTAGGTTTAGTTTCATTGACTTTAATCAGCCAAGCTTTTATCCACAGTTTCATTTATTAAGATGTGTTTGGAGTTTACTTGATTTGGTCTTGATGCTTTCTGGTCCTCTACATATATTGCAACAATGCCTTGTGGAATAGATTAGATGAATAGATTGGTTCATCAGTGGGTTCATCATCTTATTTTATAGTAAACTGTCTACCTGCCAGGTAAAACTCCTTTAGATTAATGTGCAGTCCTGCTTGCCATGGTTTATCAGAATCGTAAGATATATGCAAGAATGCAATAGAATAATAACTTTAGCATTTATTTTTATGTTTATCACGAAACTCGAATTGACGTTTAGGAATAAATCCAATTAATCTAGTAAGAGTTTTAATGTATAGTTTCTCACAAACTTTTGATATCACAGATAATAAAACTATAGACTGGTAGGAGATGGCCTCCTCTGAGTTTTGTCCGGATATATGTATGTATACAAACTATTAAACGTAAATTGTAATTTTGACAATCTCAGCATATATTATTGAATTTATTATTGGAAATACTACTAGAATGAAGAATTGTTATAGTTTTTCGATTATGATTCAACCACCTTTAAATTTTCTTCGCAAGACCCTTTATGAAAATTATATATATTATATTACATATTAATAATTAATACATATCTATTACGATTGTGTAGAAGCATTTTATAAGTTTCTTGGATTTGGATCACTTTTCTCGAAAAATTATAAAATGTACATTTATTAGCGCCTGTGCTTTAACATATTCATGAATTAATTTGTTAATATTAAATTTTATAATAATGTGGAAGAAATGATAACCATAAATATTGATAATTTGAATATACAAACAGCAAAACTTAGCAAAAACAAGACAAAGGAGCATGTGTAAAAAAGGGACTGTTGTCTAGATTCGGCTTTACCATCAATAATACATTTCAGTTCACTGTGTACGTTAACGGAACTTTTAAAATCCGAACAGTAGTGGTTTGAATAACAAATGAATGAATGAATATGAAGAAATTTGAATAAGTTCTAATGATGATATCTTATGAGAGTTTTGAATTAAGTTTTAAATTATCGATATAAATTAGCGGAAAATGTATTTAATTTCATATTGATTATAAAAAAGAGATTGAAAAAATATGCCTAAAAATAGGTTTATATCTATCAAATGGATAAGAGAAACATCATTGCCACAGCGATTGTCCATAAACTTTCTGCTGAAACACAATATATATTTGGGACTTAGATGGTGATGGAGAGATGAGATAAAAAAATAAAAACAAACACATAATGGAAATTTACATTTTAGAGATGATCCTAAAAAGAATTATCTGTTATAAGTAGAAAATTTTATTCTAGAAGAGAGGGCAACTAGTGGAGATGACGCTAAGTGATAAATTGATGAAGATCTTTGTGGGCAGATGAGTTTATGCTGAACAGGTCTTCATATTGGGGTACATATGAGACTACAAAATCTTCCATTAATGAAAATATAATAAAATAAAATATTTTTAACAAAAAATTTAACCGACTTCAAAAAATAATTAAGGATCTCATTAAAAGATAAAAAATAATCAAACTTAGATTTATAACCCAAAAAAGCCATTTTAATAAAATATAATAAAATAAAATATATACATAACAATCGTTGTAATCTTATATATAAAAATGAATCGCAAAATGTGTTGATAAGCGCATAACTCAACAACGCCTGGACCAATTTGGCCAAATCTTTTTTTAAAATGTTCGTTGAAGTTCAAGGATGGTTTTTACGGCGAGAAAAATTAGAATTATTGCTGGAAAAAACCCTAAAAATAGCCCTTTTCTTTTTCCCATACAAATGATTTGTAACTAAAACGTAGTCAATTTGAGCTTTATTGCTATGGTATAAAGTTCATATTAAATTACAAGCACTCACTGTTGTCTAAGCAATGTAGGTGTGTTCCTAACGTTAAAGATCATATCTATCAAAACAATGTGCGTGTGTGCGTTGGAGCACAGAATATATAGTTGGAGGAGTTTAATGTCGCGTTCCGAAACTCGCGTTTCTTTTGTATTAGTTTCGGCACGCGAGATAAAATGCATCAGTTTCCACGTCATTACATCAGTCAAACAAAAATCGCGTTACCAACAGTGTTTTATTATTTTTAATATCCAAATTTTAAATAAATAAAATAATTCGTACGGCTTAAAAGGATTTGAGTTCAAGTCATATCAAATTTAAAAAAAAAGTTGTCTGTTACAGATGACTTTTGACAGATGACAGATGAATTGTCAACTGATACACGAAACAAATTCGTATATCGTGTTTTGTGCAGAGTGTTTAGTTAGTTAGTGTTTGTTTAGTTCGTGATTAGTGAAAAATAATTTAAATAATTTATATTTGATATGCCTCCTATAAGACGAAGCAATTTAGGTAGAAGAACCAGAAATGCTATAAACCAAGCTAATTACCGATCTAATCGTACTGCACAAGAACGTGACGACGGAAATGAACGTGAAAGAATTCGGATATCACAAACGCGTGAAGCGCGAGCGCGACATTCAACTAATAATCGCGCAAGTTTGAATCGAGCTGCTTTCAGTTACGATGTGTCAATTGACTACAGTAACTACCAATGTGTTGTTATTGGTTCTATGAACTTGGTTTGCTCACACTGTAAGGCATTAAAATACAAAAACGAAGCCAATGGATTGTGTTGCGCAAATGGTAAAGTGAAATTGATACCATTGGATCCACCACCAGAACCATTGTACTCATTGGTTTCAGGAATAGGAACAGATTCTATACACTTTTTGACACATATCCAACAATATAACAATTGCTTTCAAATGACTTCATTTGGGGCAACAAATGCAGTTCGGGAAAATTTTATGCCAACTTTCAAGGTATGTATTATAGCAGTTACTCATAATTATTTTAGCGAACAAAATTTTCTGTCACCAAAGTTAAGACGTGTTACTAATCTTCAATTTCTTAATCATTACGAAATATATCACTTAGTCATCATATTATATGGTGATTCAGGTTCAGTGACACTTTTATTATATTTTATATTTGATAGATATTAGTTAAAACTAAATATATACTTTTTAAGATCAAATATTATTTAAGTTTGATCACTGACAATCCATTAATTTATACCACACCATAATATTTTTTTATTTACAGATACAAGGGCAAATATATCACAGAGCAGGTTCACTGTTACCAGTGTCAGATAGCGACAACAAATTCCTGCAAATTTATTTTATGGGCAATTCACCACAAGAAATTGATCTGCGTTGTGCACATAACAATTTAGTAAAGAGGTCTATTGTAGAACAATTACAAACTTTATTTCGTCAACACAATCAATTGATTATATTGTTTAAAACTGCCCTGGATCTGATGCCATCCGATAATCACAAAATTGTAATCAGAGCTGATAAAACACCTGCAGGTCAACATACAAGACGTTTTAATGCACCAACTATTGATGAAGTTGCTATCGTTGTAGTTGGAGAAAATTTGGAATCCCGTGATATTGTTTTACATCGTCGGAATGATCAATTACAACGTATAAAGGAAACACACCGCTCATATGATGCACTGCAATATCCCATTATAGTTTGGCAAGGTGAAGATGGCTACGATTTATCAATAAAAATGATAAATCCCATTACAAGTAACTAAAATATTAGTTTAGCTATGGCGATAATATCTCAGTCACTATATTATGTATTTGAATGTTATTAAAACAAAATCTGTTTACAGGTTCTGAAACCAACAAAAAAGTCAGTTTAATGAACTATTATTCATACCGCCTAATGATTCGGGAAAATGAAGATAATCACATATTGAAATGTCGGCGATTATATCACAAATATGTTGTTGACATGTATGTTAAAATTGAAACGGAGAGATTAACATTCATCAGGTTGAATCAAACTAAACTCCGATCTGAAGAGTATATTCACCTTCGAGATGCGATTAATACTGATGGAAATACACAGAATGTCGGTCGGATGACTATTCTTCCAGCAACATACATCGGAAGCCCTCGGCATATGCACGAATATGCTCAAGATGCCATGTCGTATGTTCGTCATTATGGTACAGCAGATTTGTTCATCACATTTACATGCAATCCCCAATGGATAGAAATTAAGCAGGAGTTATTCCCTGGGCAATCACCCATTGATCGTCATGATATTACAGCCAGAGTCTTTAGACAAAATTTGAAATCTTTAATGAATTTTATCGTAAAACATAATGTGTTTGGTGAGACACGCTGCTGGATGTATTCTGTGGAGTGGCAGAAACGAGGATTGCCACATGCACACATTTTGATTTGGTTGGTTGAAAAGATAAGGCCAAATGAAGTTGATGCAGTGATATCAGCTGAAATCCCTAATGTACAAGTAGATCCTGGATTGCATGAGGTAGTTATCAAAAACATGATACATGGTCCCTGTGGAACTCTTAATCAAAATTCACCGTGTATGATGGATGGTAAATGTTCAAAACGATATCCACGGACATTAATATCGGAAACAATTACTGGTCATGACGGTTATCCATTGTATCGTCGCAGATCGACAGGAGACAATGGAAAATCAACAATTGTCAAATTAAATCAACAAGATATTGAAATAGATAATCGTTGGATTGTTCCATATTCACCCATTTTATCAAAGACATTCAAAGCACACATCAACGTTGAATCTTGCCATTCAGTGAAATCGATTAAATACATTTGCAAATATGTAACCAAAGGGAGTGATATGGCTGTGATTGGAATTGGTGCAGAGAATTCTAATGATGAAGTTACCCAATACCAAATGGGTCGCTATGTCAGTAGTAATGAAGCAGTTTGGCGAATATTTTCTTTTCCTATTCATGAGAGACACCCTTCTGTTGTTCACTTAGCTGTGCATTTAGAAAATGGACAAAGAGTGTATTTTACAGCACAGAACGCAGTACAAAGAGCTGCTCAGCCACCATCTACTACATTAACCAGTTTTTTTGAGACATGCCAAAACGATGATTTCGCACAAACATTGCTATATTCTGAAATGCCAAAATATTATACCTGGAATCAATCCTCAAGGAGATTTATACGACGGAAACAAGGAAAACCAGTTCCAGGATATACAGATGTTTATTCCACCGATGCGATTGGCCGGATTTATTCAGTACATCCAAGCAATGATGAATGTTTTTATTTACGACTGCTATTAGTCAATGTACGTGGCCCAACATCATTCCAACAGTTACGAACTGTTGATGGTGAATTGTGTGGATCCTACAGAGAAGCCTGTCAATGTTTGCAATTGCTTGAAAATGACGCTCATTGGGTTCAAACTCTCATTGATGCTGTAATATCATCACACGCTCATCAAATACGAACAATGTTTTCTATAATCATATCTACATGCTTCCCATCAAACCCAATTGATTTGTGGATGAAGTACAAAGGTTATATGTGTGATGATATTTTGTATCAAATACGGAATAGAATGGGAAATCCAAATATACAAATCAGTGAAGAAATTTACAATGAAGCATTGACTTCAATTGAGGACATGTGCTTGATAATGTCAAACAAACTATTAATTCAATTAGGCCTGACCGCGCCCAATCGTCCAATGCATGACGCTTTTAACCAAGAGTCGCATCGAGAAAGACTGTATGATCTCAACGCTTTGAAAGAATTAATTCAAACAAATCTTCCACTGTTAAATTAACAACAGAAGTATGTATTTGAAACTCTTATGAAAGTAACAAATGATGAAACTGGAGGGATTTACTTCTTAGATGCACCTGGTGGTACAGGAAAAACTTTTTTGATTTCATTAATATTAGCAACAATTCGCTCACAAAATAAAATTGCACTTGCACTCGCTTCGTCGGGAATCGCAGCAACTTTGCTTGAAGGTGGTCGAACAGCCCATTCAGCACTAAAATTGCCATTAAATATGCAAAGCAATGAAACTCCAACCTGCAACGTTTCGAAGAACTCTGCAGCTGTTTTGCAGCAATGTAAATTGATTGTTTGGGATGAATGCACGATGGCACATAAAAAATCTTTGGAGGCTTTAGACAGAACCTTAAAAGATCTACGTAGCAATAATAACCGATTTGGTGGTGCAATGATTTTATTAGCAGGAGATTTTCGTCAAACATTGCCAGTGATTCCACGATCAACGCCAGCTGATGAACTCAATGCATGTCTAAAGTCCTCCAATTTGTGGAAACATGTCAAAGTACTTCATTTAAGCAAGAATATGCGTGTCGAGTTGCAAAATGACCAATCTGGAAACATATTCTCTAAACAACTCATTGACATTGGTAATGGCAAATTTCCTATAGACATGTTGACTGGCTGCATTAACTTTCCTCAAAGTTTTTGTCAGTTAACTCGATCAAAAGATGAACTTATTCAGAAGGTGTTTCCAGATGTTTCTCAAAATTACAGAAACCATGATTGGTTGAGCGAACGAGCTATACTGGCTGCAAAAAACATAGATGTAAATGAATTAAATTTCAAAATTCAAGAACAAATTACAGACGAATTGAGGATATATAAATTAGTTGATTCGGCTACTAATCAAGATGATGTAGTCAACTATCCACCGGAATTTTTAAACTCGCTGGATTTGCCAGCATTGCCACCTCACAATCTTCAATTAAAGGTTGGATCGGTGGTTATAATGTTGCGAAATATCAAACAACCGCGTCTTTGCAACGGTACACGGTTAGCGATAAAAAAATTACTAAACAATGTGATAGAAGCAACTATACTCAAAGGAAAGTATAAAGGAGAAGATGTTCTCATACCGCGCATCCCAATGATTCCGACTGATGTGCCATTTGAGTTTAAACGACTACAGTTTCCAGTGCGGCTTGCTTTTGCTATGACTATAAACAAGTCCCAGGGGCAATCATTAAATGTTTGTGGTATTAATCTAGAAAACCCATGTTTCTCACATGGTCAATTTTATGTTGCCTGTTCCCGTGTTGGAAAACCATCAGATTTGTTTATCTATGCGCCAGGTAATCAAACAAAAAACATCGTATACCACAAAGCACTACAATGATAATAATAATAATAATTATGATTCACATGATTAACAATAAAGCGATTACTTACTTTTCAATCCTTATATATGTTTTATTTAATTATTTTTTATTCACAACGCCCTATCACCAGGGTGATGGTTCTGTTCAGGAGAATTTTTTAAAATACGTAGGCACAAAAACTGCCACATTACAAATCTTTTTGACAGGACGAAGTCTGTCGGGTCAGCTAGTAACTAAATAAAAATAAACTAAAACATTAATTATCCTATCTACTACACGTATTTTATATTCTACTATATACACACAATTTAGCTTAATACCTACCTAATCCTATTTATATATTTACAATATTCTACAACTACTACTAACTGATCACTTTGAAGTCGGTAGGAATTATATTTTTATTTTTGTATTGTTTTGGCTCAGCACCGACTTGAGTGAAATTTCGAATTAAACATTAATTGATTTTGCATTCAAATAGCCCTTGGAGGTTGCTGTCAAATTCATACAGAATAAGATAGTCATAGCAAATAACAGTGAAAAAAACATAATGGAATTGTCACTATACACATGTCCAAAATTGTTGATTAAAATATATCTTATATGCATCCAAAGTCACTTCAAGTGGACCTTATCCCACCAGTTTTATCTAATTACAATTCATTATCATTATTAAATTAATTTTTTTAATTCCAAAATATTTCTGCCTTAAAACTGTTACTTTATGGTGTTGAATATGTGGTTTCTTGAATATTACTACCTTGGAGTAACCAATTAGTTTCTTTCACGGCAGGAACCTATTAAATATACTGTCTATCTTTCACAAATAACATAGATTTCCACCTGAAGATATTAATAACTAGTTTAACTTGATATAATCCAGTAAATAAACTTAAGTTATTAATATAATTTAAAACAGCCACAAATCAAAATTGATTGAAACTTATTTCAATACCCAATAACATCTTCGTATTTATATTCAGAATGAAATTATGTTTAACGTATAATATTATATATTATTTTACGATTTAATAAAATTTAATATATTGACTCCGACATTTATTTGTTTTAGTTTAATAAAATTCTCCTTCCAATCTAATAATATACACAAACTTATACATAGATATTTTCATAAACAAGTAGACGGGATATATTTAATATAGATATTGGAATCGTTTTGTTTGATAAACATGTTTATGATCGGGTAATAAAATATCTTCTTTCTTTATAGTTTGAATTGTATTAATATAATGTAATGTATAATCAATAACACTATCAATATCCTTGAAATATAGTAATTGGATATGCAGAACTATTAGTAATTATTTTCGTAAACATTGGTTCATAAATCACGAACTGAATAATAAAATACTTACCCAATCTTCTGGGAATACGGAATCTGTTTGTTTATGAATATATTTTCTTTCATCAAAAATATAAGTTAGAAATACACCAATAGGAGTAGAGCTTACGTTTTATATGGAAACATAGAAGTCGTAGCAAAGAGTAGATTATTCTAGACCTACATTTATTTTGGTTTTTGTGAATCTCAATATCTTTTTGATGTTTTTACCAAAACCCACAATTTAGATTAACCTCTACTTTATTGTACCAACGAGGTTTTACTTATGTAAATCATAAAATATATCAAATTTGATCCATTTATTTGCATCGTCTTTGTGACATCGTCATCGTCACCATCTTTGGCTCTGACGGGTGTCGTCATTTCGCGGCTATACCATAGTCCGGTGTTGATGTAAAGGGGACGAGGACATACATAAACTGTATACATAAAATAATAAATTAATAAATAAATAAAATTAATAATACCAATAGGGGTGCTAATGGTATAAGTAGTGGATATACAATATAAAAATGAACAGAAATACAGGACTATAAACACAACTGTAAAGAAGTATGGGTTCTATTCAGACAGCACACATTAGAACCCATACCGAAGTGGTTATGGTTATTTGGTCAGTAACACTAAACTTAGCATAGGCTAGATTCTATGGATAAAATCGATTTCTCGTACAAATTCGAGGGGTCTGTCTGTATTTTCTCCTGATAAGGCATTTCTAAAATTTTGCAGCCCATACATAGTTCTAATCTGGGTTAGCCGTGGACAGTAGTTCAGTATGTGGTAGACTGAAATAGTGGCATGGTGAAAAAACTCACAGTGAGCAGGCGGGCTCGAAGTCATCAAGTGACCGTGCGAGAAAAGATAGTGGCCCAATCTCAGTCGATTCAAAGTAACGTTTCATGTTGACGAAGGGAAGGAGCGCGAAGAGAGGAGCAAAAATCAGCTTTAACTTTACAGAGCCTGTTGTGGTTGGCCTCCTAGACCCAACGACGTTGAACCTCATTCTTTGTGAAACAAGAAACGAATGGAATTAGGTCAGTATGGACACAAACATCCGTAATAGGGAGGGGAGGGGAGGCTGCCAATTTAGCCGCACTATAAACGCGCTCACTTCCCGGTGTACCAAGTGATGACCCTGTGAGAAGGGATTACTTTGAACAGCTTCAAACCCAAAAAGTTATGTTAATTTTGATTTGTTTTTTTTTTGGTAATTTCCTTCATCAAGCTGCCCGCATCGCAGCAGCAATCCACCAGGCGTTAAGGAAAGTCGAAAAATTCGAGCCACGTCTTTAAATTTTTCCAAAGCTTTCGATCAAGTATGGCACCACGGTCTAATATTCAAAGCGAAACAGCTTAGTCTACCGAATGACCTAATCTTCCTAATCTTCCTGATAGTTTCATATTTCGATGGTAGGTCCTCTCAAGTGCGGATGGGTGATGCAGTCTCCTCTCGTAAACAGACTTCCGGTGGAGTCCCGCAAGGTGCTCGACTAGCCCCAGCCCTATTCAGCCTCTATATGGCTGATTTCCCACTACACTAACTTTCACACACAGGATTTTATGCACATGACACCGCTTTTTTCACAACCGGTTATAGTCCCGACGCTATCCGCAACACACTTCAAGACCAGCTAAACCAGGCGATTGCGTGGTACAAATTCTGGCGACTGCAGATAAACTGTAACAAGGAGTTCCGCGCCTATCGCCTCGAAATTGATTAAGTCCCATACCCTGGTTCCAGAAAGTTTCATACCTCCGTCTCCAGTTCGACCACAGATTCCAATGGTCAGCTCAAATACAGCACTCTATTTGCAAAGGCAATGGGGTGCACAGCCTTCTATTTCCACTCCTCTGTACAAAAGGTAAACTTTCAATGCCCCAGAAAGTATAAAATGCTAGTCCATCCAATCTGCCTCTACGGAGCACAGGTGTGCTACAGGTATATCTCTGAGAGACAACTTGAACTACTCCAAGTGTTCCAATCCAAAAAAGTCCGCGCGTTACTCAATGCCCCATGGTTTATGACGAACGTCAACATTCACCTAGTCTCCTGTTTGTGAAGAATTTCACGGATATGTTCAGTGTAAGGTTCTCCATAGGCGTCTTAGAACACGACAACACCTTGACTAAATCCCTATCCATCCACAAGCCTCGGTAGTAAACCAACTATGACAATCCCAGTCGTAACCCAGGGTCTCTGTCGCCTGCAAAACACTCATTATCCCGAACCTGAAACTACATCAGCAAAATACCATTTGGTTCTAGCTGGTAGAAAAAAAATTTGGTAATTTAATTTTGTCTATATATCACAAAATTATATTATTATTTTTGTGTTATTTTGGCTCGGCACCGTCTTCAAACTGATCAATTGGTAGTAGTTAATATATAAATAAATGTTAATATATATAAACATAAATAGGTTTAAGTAGATCTTAAGCTAAATTTTGTGTATATAGTAGAATATAAAATACATATAGTAGATAGGTTAAATAAGAATTTTGTTTATTTTTATTTAGTTATTACAAGGATTATTATGTACTTATTTTGGTTTAAAATGTTTCTTTTGTGTTTAAAATCTAAGTTTAATTATTTTTTACTGTTTAGTGACTTCTTTATTTATTAAAAAAATAAACGAACAATTAAAAACATATATATATATATATATATATATATATATATATATATATATATATATATATATATATATTTATATATTCTTTTTTTAAAAAGTCTATGGATTATTACCAACTATGGGTTTATCTGGACTGGACCTACAGTTTAACGTAGGCTCCGAACCACGGTCCTCAGCATTAAAGCCTACCGACTGGCGAGTGACCAAATTTAGAAATCATCCCAGAAGACATCCGGTCTCACCCAGCCTGGTTACTGGCGTGACTGGGATCATCTTCCTTGTCCGATTTTACAGCATGTCCCATCACCTTTACCACTGCGCCACCAAGCCGGCGAATTAAAAAATTGAGCGGACTTTCAATTTTTTAGTGTTAGAAATTTACTCAATAAATTATGCAATTATTTTATTAAGTATTACAATGGGTAAGCCAAGTAAAGCCAAGCAGTCCGTATTAGGTAAAATAGGAATAAAGAAACAATGATTGAAATGATGAAAATAAGGAAAACTTCAGGCACCAGGGTCCGCTACCGGGCCTAGGTGATTTGATGACTGTCCTAACCAAACTAGAACAGCAACAAGAAGTCGTTGCCCCCGCCGGGAATCGAACCCTCGACATTCGCATGTGAGCCGAACGCTCTAATCATTACACCATAGAAGCAGTTGGCTGCAATATTTCTACGGCTTCTCATTTAATATAGTTAGTGCTTAAAAAGCAAACTGATCCGTTTTTGAACTCAACGACTTCTGGTCTTTCGTCACATTAATTCAGCAATAAGATTATAAACAAATATCTGGTTATTATAGATAATAAATATGAGAAAACTCTGCACGTGCCTTGCCAAATTTGAGGTTTTCCTACGATTTCCCCTGATTTCACCATGAGGTCCTGACATAGCTCTAATGGGACCACCTTCTTGAGTGTGCACACTTTCAAATAATAAAAGAATTTTGAAAATCGGTCCATAATAAACGGAGTAATTGGCGAAGATACATTAAAATATATATATATATATATATATATATATATATATATATATATATATATATATAATAAATGATGGTAGAGAGATTAAAAAATTGTATATTTACTTAAATTTGCCAAAAAATTTAACGTGAATTTACAGTAACGTTGAACAATAAATCATTATAATATTATTGAAATAATGATATAACTTCATCTCATATCAGAATCTTGACAACCGAAAAATGTAGAAAACTTAAATATCTAAAAAATAACTCATATCGTACATTTCTATATAAAACAGAAGTAAAAACATGATACATACTCATAAAAAATGCTTAGCAACATATTTCATATTTTATAGTATCAACAATTATGTTTCAGAATTCCCCTAGAATTATTAAAATTCATAATAAAATTATATTTGACATTTTTATATATTTTATGATGTAATAAAAACGGAATAAGTTTCCTACAATGTTCTCATCGTTTTTTTTTCGAGCTTAATAAAAATTCCATTGCGATCTAATAAAATATCTGCATGTATATGTAGATGTACGTGTATATACATACAAGACGAATATTTAATATACATATTAAAATCGCTCTGCTATGGTAAACAAATTTGTGTTGGACTAAGGAAATACTTTAATATTAGTTTTCTCTTTGTAAACAGATAGTTGGGATGATATTAAAGCGGCTTTAGTATAAAGTTTTCGTTGTTTACGAATCTTGGGAATACGACAAAGCAGTTTACTGGAAATTATTATGATTTCAAAACTAACGGAATTTGTAAAACTGGGTTGAGTGAGGAGTTCTTGGCATATCCGCTGCTAAAATACACAGTATAAATAAAACAGAAGAATTTTATGTTTGTAGTTAATATTTTCTTAGTTAATTTTTAAAAACCTCTTTATAAAAAGTATTTTTATTTATCTAAATACATTTTAATATAGGGAAAATTGTTTAATAATATATTTGATTGAATGAACGTTTGCTATACTCCATCAATTATAGTCAATTCAAAACAGTAGTGACACACTTGACCTGTCAAAACGTCGCAATGTTGCCGCAGCAATTCTGAGTTTTAGTACATTTTGAAGAGTAATGTATTTTACTTTCATTAGAGAGCATATTTGTTTACGCTTACTTCTTGTTTCTTTCGATGCAATGTTTCCTTGTAAAGTCATAATGATATTATAATATTTCTCTTTAGTTTATCCTGTTACTACCTGTATACATATTTCTTGATAGAAATACATTTAATCACTGCATTCTCCTTAAGGCAATTGCCATATCAGCAAAACAGATATATTATTTATTATTTATTATTATTATTTCTCCCCTCATACCTTTTAACCAAACGTTCATGTATATTCTAAACAAAAACACACATGCCCATAAAGCTTTCACATTCTATAATACAATTTCCTACAATTAAAGTATATTAATTGTATACTGACCTTTTATTGTTGCCTCTTTCATCACCCTGTCTTGGTAATTGTCAGCATTGAATCAAAAACCAACATTCATAAAGTTTTATTCAATCACTGTTACTTTTAGAAACACTAATCAAGTTAATAAGCTGTTTATTTCCAATCTATCAAAAACTTGCTCAACATTATATTATTTGTCAATTTCTTCTTCTTCTTCTTCAATTTGTCTGATCTAGCTCACACCAGCCAAAGGTGTTGTTATCGACAATGCCTCTTTCCATAAATTCAGATAGTTGTGGTTTGAATATCCTTTTCGACCTAAATGTCTATTGCAATAATTCTTTGCATTAACCCATATCAACTCAATTGTATTAAATATGCAGTGATACGGAGAAAGATGTAATACTCTGTGGCCTCAACGTTCAGTAATCTGATCTATCATGTATCTTTTCTCAGATTTATTTCTAAAAAATTAAATTACATAAAGTGCAATTAAATATTTCATATATATTTACCGAGTGGCAATTTAAAACAATTCATTCTTTAACATGGTTTCCTCGAAACTTATTTTATATACTTTAAGGCATTCCTTAATTGCAGGCTTTCTTGAAGCAATTTTTGGGAATTTCTCCACCAGTGTACTATGATATGGTGCATTGTACATAACAATAACTAATGGTTCTTTACCATAACTCCAAGTTCTTTAAAAGCTTCTTTTCAAGCTACTACAAAAACAAGTTATGGTTGATTTTTCTATGGTAGCCCCTTTAGGACTTAGAGGAAAACAATAATTCTTCACCAAGAATAAAACTATTCCTGTTTCGAACATAAAGAACTATGTCTGCAATGAATTATTAATAAATGTTATGACTAACAAAACATTTTTTTTTATTATTACTCTTCGTGAGTCCACAATCTGCCCTATTGGCAATAAGTATTTCTTCTGTTTATATTATATATACATGGCATGTAGAAAATCACCTCATTAAGCAATCTTCTGTATAAAATATTATCTTAATTAATTAGTCTTATTCTAATGCTTATTCTAAACTCTACATATGTCCAGTAATCAGATCAGGTGGTGTTAAACGTTTTAGTCTACGCACTTCACTATCACGTCGCATATTTAGCTGATTAGCGAGTACATTGGGATGCACTGACACTCTTTCGAAGTACTTCACACAAACACGTTGGATTACACTCGTTATAGGTTCTAGAGGAATATCGCGTTGTATCACTTTATTTGAAATATAGTACGGAGCATCAACAATGGCAAGCAACATCTTATTTTGGAACCGTTGAATGATGGATATATTAGATTTGCTAGCGGTACCCCATAGTTGAATTCCATATGTCCAAATGGGCTTGAGTATAGACTCATACAGCAATATATTGTTATCTAATGATAACTTGGATTTGTGCTCGATGAGCCAATAGATTTGATATAATTTTAGTCCTAGTTGTTTCCGTTTAGAGAGTATGTGCTTCTTCCAGGTTAGGCGTCGACCTAAATGCATACCAAGATATTTAACATGGTCTGCTTGGGGGAGTTGACGATGATTGATATTTACTGGTGGACATGTTCTTCTACGCAGGGTAAACGTTATATGCGTGGATTTTAATTCATTGGCTTTAATGCGCCATGTCTTCAACCATAATTGTATTTGCTCCAGGTGGGTTTGTAGGTTTATTGATGCTGTGTCTGGATCTTCATGGGATGCTAAGATTGCTGTATCGTCTGCATATGTTGCCACAGTAGTTATTTTTGTGGTGGGCAGATCAGCCGTATACAGAAGATACAGTACTGGACCCAGTACACTACCTTGCGGAACTCCTAAATATATGGGACTTAATTCGGTATGTTCATCGCTTGATTTACAATAAAATGTCTGTCAGTGAGATACGATTTTAGTAGCTGATAGTCCGGATGAGGGAGAAGTTTCTTTAGTTTAACCTGCAAGCCCGTATGCCATACTTTGTCAAAAGCCTGAGATATGTCTAGGAAAGCAGCCGAACAATATCTTTTGGCATTTAGGTCAGCGTTTATTTGGTTTACAAGTCTATGCACTTGTTCTATAGTCCCATGCTTATTGCGAAAGCCAAACTGATGTTCTGGAATAATTTTTCTTTTTTCTATTATATAGTTTAGTTTTTTTATGTATAACTTCTCGAAAACTTTCGAGATTATCGGTAATAAACTTATAGGTCGGTAGGAGGTCACATCTTCTGGTATTTTTCCTGGTTTAAGTATCATTAATATTTTAGCTACTTTCCAGATACTAGGGAAGTAATTAATTCGTAGCATAGCATTAAATATATATGTTAATAGTTTTATAGCCTTTTCTGATAGTTCTTTTAAAATTTTGCCAGTAATTAAGTCATAACCAGGACCTTTTTTAATATTAATCTCTCTCATTATTGTATGTTTAACTTTTTTGACCGTTAATTTCTCGTGCGGTAAATCCATTTGAAATGGCGAATCTAGAAAGCTAGTAATTTTATTTTCGTCATCTTTATGTAGCTGAAACTGGAAAGGTTTAAAAACATTTTTTAAGTGTTTTGAGAAAATGTCGGCCTTCTCTTTATTGCTTCTCGCCCAATTATTTTCGCTTGTTTTAATAGGTTGGTTATGCTGCTGGGATCTCCTAAGCTTTTTTGTTGCTTTCCACAACGAATAGTCTGTAGCCTCAGTTGATGTCAAGTTTTCTAGGTATTCTAGAATGCGTTGGTTCTGTTCGATTTGGATTAGATCTCTCAGCTCTTTTATGGCCCTATTAAATTTTCTTTTATTCTCTTCAGTCCTTTGCTGTTGCCAATTCCGTCGTAACTTTCTTTTTTCTGCTATCTTTTTCTGTATTGTACATGATATATGTGTATTTTTTCTTGGAAATGTTTCACCTCCTGTATATTTTTTGTAAGATTTATTGCTGCTATTTCTATATCCATTTCAGTTTGTAACGGTAAGTTTAGAGAGATATTTTGGTCTAAGTTTTCTCTAAATGAGGGCCAGTTAGTTCTATTATTGCACAGAGAAGGGGGTTTATCTTTGATGGTAATTTTTGAAGAAATTGTTACTATTATTGGTGAATGATCAGAAGACAGGTCGAAACATGATTCTGCCTGACACTTTTTTGGATCAATATTTTTTATAATACAGAAATCTATTTTATCTGGTTTTTTATTTCTGTCTGAAGGCCAATATGTTGGTTCACCAGTAGAGATATGTTGTAAGTTATCTATCCTTATGGCTTTGAGCAGTTCTCTACCTTTTGAGGTTATTATTCTTGAACCCCACATTAAATGTTTTGCATTATAATCTCCTCCTGCTATAAATCTATTATCTAGCGTACGGAAGAATTCTTGAAATTGTTCTGTCTTGTTGTTATGTTTGGGTGGGCAATAAATCGCAGAAATTGTTAATGGTCTATGGGCTTCCTCTATGGTTATACTGGTGGCTTGCAGGTAGTCTTTGCGGAATTTTTCTTTTTCGAAATGCTTTATATCATCTCGAATTATTATAGCTGTACCTCCATGTGCTTTATCATCAGGGTGATTTGTATGATAAAGCTTATATTTAGGAACTTTCAAATAATTTTTGTCCGTAAAGTGTGTTTCGGAAACCATCATAACGTCAATATTTTGTTCAATTACGAACATTTTTAGTTCCCTGGCGTGTTGTTGGAGCCCATTGGCATTCCAGACGGCGATTTTGTAGCTATTGGTTTCAGGCATTAGGCAAGTTTGCTTACGACGGTTGTGAGTAGACCAAGCATCGTACTCATTTGATCCATTAGTTTGGCCATCATATTTTCTAATCTTGAGATGTTGCTAGTTTCAGTAGGTTGAGATATTGTCTCTCGTTTTTGTGCTGAACCATTTTCAACTATTTGGGCATAAGTTATGTCTACTTGTTCTGGTGGGTAGATTGGCAGTAGTGGATTGTTTTTGTTGATGCCTTTTTTCCCTTAAGGCAGGATAGAGTTTCTGCTGTAGTTGCTTGTGAATTGCGCAACCCTTTTAGTTCGCTGCATGATTTCCGTTACAGTTAACACATTTCACTTTTTCATCGCGAACTTTACGAGTACAATCTCCTGTCTTATGTTCTCCTGCACATTTTACGCATCTATATGATTTGCGACAGTAAGTCTTTGTGTGCCCGTGCGCTTGACACCTTGTGCATTGTGGTATAATTCTTTTTATATGTGGTGGTTCGCATTTAATAATATTATTTTCCAATTTGGTGATTTCATACACCGCCTTATTATTTCCATTAGGTTTTATGTCTATATAAAACATAGGCAGAGGTTTTTTTGTCGTGTGATGTCGTATATTGTGAATATTTACGACCTCGTGGCTTTTTTCAGCTAGTGCTAGCTTGATGGTGTTAAAGTCCGTCCCGTGATGTAATCCTTTTAATGCGAATTTAAATGTTCTCTCGGATTTTGGCCTGAATGTATGGTATTGGGTGTTTCTTTCATCTAATTCTTTTATAAGAACTTTAAAGTGATCCGCTTCGAACAATTGGATTTTAATTGTTTCATAGCTCACTGTTTTAATTTTGTAGTTCGTAGTAATGGTTTTCAATAAATCATGGATGTTTTTTATTATTCCTACCTTATAGACTGTTATTGGTGGTGGTTTGGGAACAACTTTTTCAGGGCTTGGTTTTATGTTCTCTTCAATTTCTTCCGACAGGTTGCTAAAACTGTTTTTTGTCTCTATCGGTTTCTGCAACCAATAGTCACTGATTCTTGTTTGTTTCCTCGCGATTTCTTCTTCTGGACTTCTCAATCGTTTTTTGTTAATGACTGTAGTCCATTCTGATGGTGGAGTTTGCGTTATTGCTGTTGTTCTAATCTTATATCAAAGTGTGCAGTGTGCATATAAATACATTGTTTATTTCACGCACTTCATTTTTCACTTACGTTATTTTAGCACTAGTTTTTTACTATAAATACTATAAATGAATTTCAAAAGGACTGTTGTAAAATAAGATGAAATAATTTTAAACTCTAATAAAAATGAGATGCAGTCCTTTTGTCTGGTCGCGTAAACACGTAGTCACTACACTTTAGGTCCACTGAGAGACGGATAGCCGCATCTGTTATGCGTTTTTAACACTCAATTAAATAACCGTAATAAAATACTGGGTTTTTATAAAGAAAGGTATCTTTTTATAGCTTGGACCGTATTGAAAATACGTCTTCACCCTACGAAGGTTGGAACTGAACTACTAACAAAACATAATTGATAATTATTTCACCGTTTACCTTTTTCCATCAAGTTTAGTTGTCTTTACACTATATATTTTATCATCTTGCCATGAGCCACCCAATGTACCATTCTGAAATATTTATGTCTCATTTAAATATATAAATTGATATAATAATTCTTCCTTGATTTTGTTATAAATGTTATTACATGTTATAATTATATGTTAGTTGTTATAATTGAAAATTACGTTCTTTTAAAAGCATTCTCTAGAAGATCGAATAAACCCCTTCGTGGTTTATCTTTACACCACTTAAATCCTATATTACTCAACAGTGTATGAAGGGCTGTTCTACATCTTTCAAATAGCTGTATATGTTTTGACTCTTTATGGATCTTCCAGACTAACCATTTTCTCTGAAATAATTGTACTAAATTATGTTTTATTTGAAAAAAACTACATACTGTTTTTAAACATTTCGTATATTTGATGTCTGATACATTAAGCTGATCTCGATTCGTTTCTCATAAACACGGTTCCTATTTGGTGAATTTAAGGTTATATTGTTTTTTATTTTTTGAGATATTTTAGTGACTGTGTCCATACTAATATTCAGGGCAACGCGTAAAGAAATATTTTCAATAAAACTCCGGTAATTTGCAATTTATTAAAATAAAGCATTAAAACAACTTCTCGAACTTCTCTAACAGCATTCTCTCTCTGTTTAAATAGAATAAAAGGAGATGGAAAATATTGTCTGACTGTAAAACGAATTTACAACTTTCGGCAGACACATGTTGATCACGTGTGTCACTACTGTTATGAATAGACAATAGATTTTCAATACAACTTTTGAAGAAAATTGACTGATTTGTGTCTGGAAATTTCAATATAAACAATTGTTACGCAACGTAATCTAAATACAAAATTCAATCATTTTGCTTTTCTATTTAGTATTATTTAGTTATTTAATATTTACAAATGGTATTCATGGAGTACTCAAAACCGGTTTCTGAAGTCCATCAAACTCTTTTAAAATCCTATGGTGATGCTGCTCTGCCATATTCATATTGTTGGTCTTGGATTCAACCATTTAAAAGTTGAGTGATTATTAAAGTGATTTTGATGTCAATAACCAAGAACGGTCTGGAGGCCCAAAAGTATTCAAAGACAATAAATCATAAGGATTATTGGAAGAAAATCCAGCTCAAAATTTTATTTTTTAGTAGTTGAATCCTCAACTATTGCTAGACGTTTGTATGCGATGAGAAAGATAAATAGGGAGGGAAAATGGTACCACACGAATTGAACTTATATAACATATCAACTATTTTCTGTAGTGTAGTGTGACTGACGCTGAGAAGCGGATCTGCTATGTCATTCCCAAGTCCATTGGCACTGAAGTTGAAAATTCACGGCCAAATATTGGTGTGTAAATAGTGTCAAATAGTACAATCCATCAAATTGTAGATGTTGCAAAAAACAACTACAATATCGATTAACAGATGCAAAGTCACCCTCTTATATGACAACGGTTGGCCACAAAAATTGGCCAGCAAGGCAAGCACAGGTTTTAAAAATACTGAAGAAATATGAAAATGAATAAATGTTTATCATCATGTTGCCAAAATAGCTAGAAAATAATGGAAAATATTTTGATAAATATAAATTGTATCATTTTTCTCAACAAATGCCTTTTTAATTTTATTAGTTGCATGTTATTATTCCATGAATAGACATAAAATGTTGTAACAGTTGCAGGAAAGACGAAAGGCCCCACGTCAAAAATTAAAGATATTGCTCTGAATTATAAAAATAGTTATACCGTTTTGTATGCTTTGTAAGAAGAATGTGCCATTTAAATACGTGATTCAATTACGTTATTCATTATCCGTTTTCCGTTATTACGCGTCAGTTACGTTATTAGGTGCTACGTTATTAGATGTCGAAAGAAAATTGTGCTTGTCTGTTTTCTTTCCACATATATAAAATTTTATTAGCTATAAATATTTCGAAAAAATAAGAAACAATGTTAGAAGAGATAGGAATAGACCAAAAAGTAAAGATATTATAAAGTAATATGTTAATGGTGGACATAGAACATGGACTGGAAAGAGACAACAGGAGAATAGGATAGAGGTATTCAAATGAGATTTGATGGGAACAAAATGAGGTAGTTGCAGTGCATTGCATTGAGAAGACATTGAGATGACGATGACGACAAAAATTAAGGGCATGGCACATACAATTTGTTAATTAAAAGATGTATTAAAAGAAGCAGAGTAGGAAGGACTGATGGTGGTACATATAATTTAATAATCGCAAAATACGGAGAAGATGTAAGAAATGACAAGAGTAGAAGAATGCTTCATATCTATCTTTGCATAACATGATAATAACAAATACATTCTTTCGTTATAAGAAATTGCATCTATATGCATCCAAAGTAAAATACAGATACAAGCAATGACTTAGATAAAACTAGCAATAAACTAGATATTTGTAGAAAGAGGAAGCAGAGCAGAGAAAAGAAAGAAGTATGCATTATTGTTATGTAGTTCATACATATAATATGAAAAGCTTTTTTTAATTTAAATATGACCCGAAGTTAATATATCAATAGGAATATGAAGCGATCCATTTCCTCTGTATTCGATTTTTCGTTTAGTACCAGATTTATAATATTTTTTTATCCCTAAAGCTCTCATTTACCAAATAGCTACATCACAGATTAACATTTGTAGTTTCAGATGATTAAGATGCCCTTTTCAACTATTTTCAGAGCCTTGACCCTTTTGTAGACTCCTGTATTGTAAACCTTCTAGCAGATGTAAAATAAAATAATTCCTTATTTTTTTAAATATAATTTAAAGTCTCCTTGCCATCCTACCATCGATGGTTAATCTGGACTGAACCTACTGCTTAATGTGGGCTCTGAACCACGGCCACTGGCATTAAGCCTAACGACTAGCTAGTGACCAACTTAGAGAACATCCCAAAAGCTATCCGGTCTACCCAGCCTGATTACTGCTGTGATTGAGATTTCTTGTCGGATTTTGCACTGTATCTTATAAAGGCGTTTACAATTACTATCATAAACATAACGTAAATTCTTGCCCCAGCAGGATTCGAATCCGCCACTATCGCGACAGTATTAGGATATTCCTGTTACCTTCACCACTACGCCAACTAAGCCGGCAAAAAATAAAACAATTAGCTCAAAACAAAACATCTGTTGAGATCAATGAAGATAATTTCAAATGGACTCACGATACATAATAATAGTTATTAACAAGTACTACATATTGATCGGTCCCAATATAATTGATGGAGACAATATAGTACAAACTGTTCACAATTGATAACAAGAAACGAGGTCGCGTACAACTACGCAAACGCCAAACAAAACCCATTTTAGTCGTAATATATGTTATAATTAAAAAGCAATCCCTATTCGGAACCTTAAGTCGCACGCTGTTTATAGAAACATGTTAATAAAAGGGAAACAAAAATTCTAGTTTAAAAAATCAATAGCAGCTAATTACATAAAATCTACAACATTCTATGTACGGCAATTTAACTAGGTCATGATAAAAATAAAACAAAAACCATTTAAGCCTCTGTTCGCACTATGTTCGGTTAAGATAGCCGTAGTTTTCGCGTGACGCCTATTGTGTAGGATTATACATTCTTTTTAATTAAGGTATTATACGTTTTTATAGCTAATATTAATTGGAACTAGTTCTGAATTTTAGAAGTATTTTTTAATAAAAATGCTAATAAATGTGCGTAATAATGCTATTAATTTTTAATTGGTTGCTAAGTTTTAATATAAAGGTATTAAGTTGATTAACATTTGCTTAGGGGTTTATTTCATACGATCGAAATGGGTGGGGAAACATTATGTTAAGGGTTTTACAATTTGCTTCAGCAAATTAGGCGATCGCGAGGATTACCGTCACCAGAAATAAGGTGAAAAATGTTCTAAAATTGGAAAACAGATAAATATTATAAAAGCCGAAGAATAAGCCTGCTATCAAATGTCAAAAAGAGCTCGCAAAAAATAAGCCGAGCAGCGCAAGCAATTTGGACCAAGTAGTAGTAAAAATATGTTATTGTCGTTTTTTTTTAATATATTTTAAAGTCTCCTTTTACAACTATAGGTTTATCTGGTCTGGACATACAGTTTAACGTGGGCTCCGAATCACGGTCTTCAGCATTAAGCCTACCGACTTTAGAAATCATTCCAGAAGACATCTGCGGTCTTACCCAGCCTGGTTACTGGGATCATTTTCCTTGTCGGATTTTGCACTCGTGCCTACGACAATCAGAAATTGTAAACAATCACAAACATAAATTTACGACCATGTCCCAGTAGATTCGAAACCGCTGCTATCGCAACAGTAGGAGGACTGTCCCATCGCCTTTACCACTACGCCACCAAGCCGGCTATTGTTCTTTTTATTGATTTACATTCTGCTTTCGATTGTATGTACTGGCGGTCACGTTGGGCAGTTTTTGAAGCAGACCAATTATAATTAAAATCGTTAAACACCCTCAGGCATATTACAATGATTCCATGTGAAACAATTATTAAAGTTAATATGCAATACAAGCTTTGTGTTTAAGAGGCCTGTCGTTTAATATAACACTTGAAACATTTCAATTGATCTAATCCTCTAGTCCTCTGATGAGAGCGATATAGTCGCTGATGAAAAGAAGTTCTAAGTATCTAAAAAGGCGTAGACATTTTTTGGCAAGGAAATCGGCACCATTTATTTTAAAACTGAATGATGTAACGAGTTAGATGAGATGGTTTGTTTCCTAAACATGAAGACTATTAGGTTGTCAATCCAAGGCAATCTTTCCGCAGTCAGACGAAGCATTCCTTGGTGCAGCTAAATTTAGTTCGGGTAAAGGCATCCTAGCTGAAGATGTACGGTAACAAAACCCTTAGTTATAAATTAGTTCTATTAGGAATGTTTCACGCTTTGAAAACACCCCGTGGATCCCTGTAAGGTCACCAAAGGCGAACTGAAGTTGCTGTGGCCTAACATAATATAACACAAACTGGCGGACAAAAACACAGGCAATACTCAGACATAATGTTAATAGAACTATAAGATTACGAGACGGGATAATGATCACGTACATCCCTGTGGTCCTTACTTCACGGGCTATGGACGGTACTATATGTTTTAAGACTGCATGGTGTAACGATTGAGATAAAAACGCTCATTGTCGTTTTGCATCAAAACCCAACAAGTCGCCTTTTTTCTATTGAATAAATGTTGCGATTTCAATAATAATTTTTATTTGCCCCTTCGTATTTCATATCTTAGATACACTATGGTAGGCATGTCGAAAAAATATCGATATATCGATATATACGCATTTAGAGATATCAATACTTTTCCTCGCGGCTAACATCCCTACATTATAAAGTAGAACAAGTTTTCTATAAGGTATTAATTTAATACTTTTAGTCTGATAGGACCATATAGGGCAATGCAGAAGGCCAAGAGAACCTTTCTAGTTCGAGGTAATTAACTACCCTTTTTAAGATGATGAGGGAAGCATTTAATTCCCTCATCATATTTCAGTTTATAAACAGACCGATATGAACAACAAGAGTCCTTACGTGTTTTTTGAGCTTTATATTAAATATTTTTTATTTAATTTTGTGTGAATAAACTGTGAATTGTATACAGAGGAATATGACGATATCAAAACATTATGAACTTATACAAAACTTCATACAATGAGAGCATGCAATAAATGTTGTATTTACAAAATAAATTATTAATTAATTTATCACATCATTATATTTATAAAATTAATTGCAGCCCAGAAAGTAACATTTACAATGATTTAGCTAATTTTTCCTATGTCTCTTCTCTAATCTCAAGCCCCAAATTTTTCCTCATTACTTTTTAGGCCGACATTGCAAAACGACCAAAGCCATATCAGTCATATAGAAATGTAGGTACATGAATATAGGGAAAATACTACAATAATGAGAGCGTAGGTATCACAAGTAAATTGGCGGACAGAAACCAAATCAACGGATCGTTTTTAAAAATTGTTTCTAATTATCGAAATTTTCAATAAATTCATTATTTTGCTATTTTTGACCATGCACAGTAATTTATTGAATTGTAGCAATGTTCGTCTGGGGAATGTTTGTTAGATAGGGATCCAACCTTAGTCTGGAGTCCAATGCCATCGAAGGAGTAGCAGGACGTAGTTCGTCTCGGGGCATTCTGATTTGATTTACGGTACCTATAAGTGTGGTGCCTTACGTGTCCCGTTTCATATTGCAAGGGTGTTCATGCATTGATGTTTTACATGATAGATTTCTGTGGTCTTCCTCCATCGCGCTAGTCTCGTGGGAAAAAGTCGACTATGTGATGTTCAGGCACCTCGATCATGTCGGGGTCACCAATTTCTAGTTTCGTAGATCCACCAAGAGGTCGTCCTGTGTGGCTGTCGACGCGGTCGTTTATCGGAACACTCACGACTATTTTTGTTGAAGTAATTCGCACGAGAACAGAAAATACTGGACCAATGAAAACTTCTTTATTTCGATCTAAAATGATACCTGTGTTTGCCGGGAAAATGGATAGTATATTAGGTTAGGTAAAGGAAGTACGGAAACGCTATAGAAGCAGTACTCTTATAAGGGGTAGAGAAAAGAGAGAGAGAAACGTCGTCGTAATGACCTTTATAGCCGGGAACCGCATGGTACCAATCCACCAGCGTTGATAACCTTTGAACTTGATGTAGGTGAATTCGTGTTGTAGTAAACGGTTATAGCGATGGCTACAGAATTAAAAAGTTTAAATAATAAACGAACAGAGGTATCGCGCATCATGCATTCGTCCCAAAATCCTTTCGAGTTTCTCTATATCTTGATAAAGCCACTCCCCTTGCTTGGCAGTTCTGCCACTCAATTAAGATCTTTATACAGAAAATGTATTTTGAGAGGCATTCGATCTCCACTCTTGTGGAAATTTTGTGACAAATTATCGATTTGTTTTTGCCAATAAAATAGTGAGCAACGCCTTGAAACGTCGCACATACTGCTTCTTCATTGGGAGTTAAGCATTTTTTAAACTTGTTTTTGTTTGGCAGTTTTGGAAACGACTTGCCCGTACATGAAATTGGTTTTGGCACTAATGATATGTGAGGATATCTATACCGTGTTTTTTTGCATCTACACCTATTAATAAAATACCTAGTTCTTTTTACATCGTTGGAGAACTTCTTCGACAGCTCTCGTAGAGAACTACCATAGGAGTCCTTTTATTTGCTTATAAGTTATTGATTCATTTTATATCCTCGTTGCTCACAGCTGACAATTTCAGCTAAAATTACTTGCAAATTAATGAAACATTTTACTTTCCACTACTTAGTTTATTTCTGTTAATTACAATTTAAGCGAACCGGGGCGATCTTAATATGGGCAATGTATTTAAGGTGGTATTGTATAACGTCTATTTTGAAAGCATACTACATTTCCATGTCTTTCAACCAATGGCCTATTATATAGGTGTTTCTATGTTCCAAATAAACCATTGGCCAGGTAGCGGCAACAAAATATCATCAAACGCTGACCGGCAATAATCGAGAGTAACCCTAAATACCACCATCACTATAAAAATGCAGATATTATCAAAGCGACATTTCTATTACTTCCTTAACAATACCGACAACGTTAATCCAGCAAAATTAGCAATCATCTACATGATTTTTCTGTTATCTCCATAATGTTGGCACAGAAAATGAAAAGTATATATTATCACCAAGTATGACTTGTACCGCTTTGTTCTATACGCGTGACAAAGCAATTTGTGGACTCATGACTTATCATTGTTTATTACAGCAAAACCAAAGTGCTGAAAATATGCATCTTTGAGTATATTTTTTATGATTTTGCAACATTTACAGAGCATATAACATCCGTAAATGTGACAGAAACACTTTGATTCGATATAAATAATTTGTCCTTGCATTTTCACACGTTTCTAAATACAATCACAACAAAAAAATAAGTTAAAATGATGTTTTTTGTTTCATCAGATGACCACCACAATGCGCGAACTTAAAATCTAGAACAAATCTTCAAGTAACGTTAAGACCTTCTCGTCGGGTCTTTGGGTCCAAAAGTTGGTTCAAATTAGTAAACTTGAAAATATTCAAAGAACATAAACTAAAGATGACAAATTGAAATAATAAAAGAAGTAAGTCACATAAATAACATTATATTTTGTATAAGATACAATGTTCGAAAGGCCCAGCTAATGCAAGCGATATATGTTAATAGACATCAAGGTACGATTTGCTTCTTAAGTGTTTAGTAGCTGCAAATACAGTTAGCTGAAAGCTTTTACATTATGGACGGAAGGGAGCAAACTAGATTAGATTTTTAATAAAAAATCTTGTAGCAATTTTTTTATTATCAATAATTATAACTAAACCCCCGTATAATAGCGTTCAATTATAGACTGACCACAAACCTTCTCTTGCACTATATTAAAAAAGGTTAATGTTAGTTAGATCTATCAATAATACGCCAAATGCGTTTACGTCAACCTACTATTTCACTTTTCAATAAAGATGCAATTTTTTAAATCATTTTATGACTGACAATCTAAAAACGTCGACCATAGAATTATGATTAGGTTAAAAGCTTAATGACGGTGTATGAGATTGTTTTTATAGGTCGTTGCTTTTTGTGTTGTTGTTTGCTTGCTTTTCCTTCAGCCAATTATGATGTTGTTATTAATCATTCGCGGTGAATGGAATTAGCTTTATTTAGGTTTTACTTAATTGCAAAAAAGTATAACGGCATATAGAAAATCGGTGAAATATTGAATGAAGGAGAACCAGTCATTACCAAATAATAAAATAGAAACGTATTTATTTTTCGCATAACATATATTTTACAAAATTCTATAATTATCATCGAGTGGCATTCAACTTTTACTAAGCGGATATTAATTTGTAATACTGCAAATGCAAAAATTTTTTTTTTCAATTCATCAGAGTTTTTAAGATACTATATATTAATAAAAGGTTTCCATTTCATAACATACAAAGTATTGAAACATATTTAGTAAATAACTATATCAATTGAGAGACATTCTTTTAAAAGTTTGACTCTCTATTTTAACAGTGCAGAAATAGTTAGTAATTAGAAGTAACTTTAGGTACAATATTTGTTTCTACATTTCTATATTAAATCATATAATTAATAATTAGATAACACTTCATATTAAAAAACCTCATTTCTTATGAGTTGAATCTATATTATACTATTAAATGAGCAAATCTTGTTTACAATTATATTCTAATGTTCTCTCAAAACGGCTAGAATGAATTCGATTAAAATATAGGGTTAGGGATTTTTTGAGATTAGATACCGAAGGCATTGCTTTTCGTAAATATGTGAATTAATTTATAATATTAAGTAATTAATAAAGATTGCTCCTTAAAGCCAAGTGACCATTAAAAATAGGATTCCTTAACTCTTTATAAATTCCTTAATAATTTAATGTTTAATTCACCATAAAAAATAACCTTAATGACAGATTACTTTGGTGAATATACGTTAATTGATGAATATATGAGTAGGTAGCTAAAGCCACCAAAGTTTTTCAACGATTTGTGTTTATTCTATTCTGACAAGTTTATAATAACATGAACATGGGAGACCACCCAACTCTTGAATTAGATTGCCATCACAGTACAGTTACTATTAATAAATCATGAAAATAAACTGTAAATATTTAAATTAACCTTTCCTTTCAATGTACTTTAAATTTGGTACCATTAAATTATCGTCATATTATATCACATCTTTTAAGTTATTCTTATCGACACACTAGTTCTTTCGAGAAGTTCTTTCGATCCCAGTCAAAATATTATTTGGAAGTAAATCTTAGGCTAAGCCCCATTTCAAAATTTCAAATATTTAAGTGAGGAAAAAGCTGAGTTAGCTGATATAGATTTCAACTGAATAAACACATAACCTCTAATGTTATTAAATGCTAAAAAAAATAATTTTTTGGTTTAGTGGTATATTTTCAGAAAAATACTCGAGCGATTCTAACACATATATTAAAATATTTTTGAAATAATTAAAATATAAATGACAAATATTAAATAACACAATGAATAATACAATAAACAGCCAAATATGAAGATTTAATATTATAAGAGGGATGTGAACTGATAAGGTGGTACCGAGAAATATATCTAAAGGTGGAAAGAGATTAAGCGGTACTATATGGTTCACACGTAGTAATGAAGGCAATTATAGGAACATATTTTAGATGACAATACTATCAATTTTTTAACCAATGTGATGTTAGCCAACGATGGCCCTATATTTGCTGACATAGTTATTCATGTTTAAAGTATGTCTCAGAATATAACTCACTTTGAGAAACTATATAGCCTGAAAATAAAGTGGGAAAAAACAAAATTATTATTAAATGTTGGATAACATGCTAACCTGCTCATTAGTAATTTTTCTCCGAGATCATATTAAAATTAAATTATTCGATTAAGATGAAAAAATCAGTGTATAGTTGAGATCTAAAGAGTTATAGTTTATAATCAACAGTGGAGAAGATTTAGCGGCTCCAATTGCTGTGTATAGATATAACCTATATAGAGAAGTAGACTTTTCGCTGAGCGTCGGCAATAGATTGATGATAATTTTAATGACGAAATATATATACTATGAAATAAGTATGCTGAAACTTCAGTTATAGAAAATACAGATAAAACACACACACACACATATATATATATATATATATATATATATATATATATATATATATATATATATATATATATATATATATATATATATATATATGTGTGTGTGTGTGAGGATTTATATGCAGGAGACAAAAGGTTTTTACAGAATTATGGAATTCCCAACACTAAAAGAGAAAACACCCAAGTCCCTCCCTCAATCAAGGACCCAAGGATGGAGCTAGACTTATAAAAACCTCGACATAGATACTCGACGGTCTACAGTCTGACAGTAATTTGCATGAACACCGAGGAAAAGAGTCACACAACGACAAGCAACCGTCAGTGCGTGAACAAGTTCACACCTTTGTGCTACCTATTTACCCTACCTGCGTTGAGCACGGTTCAGTTCTCTGAGTGAAAAAAACATTCGAAACAAAAGAACCAAAAACCCAGTGGAAACACTGGTGAATGATGGCAAGTCAAATAGGCTTACCGGAAGTAGCCGGCGATAATCAGAATAATCATAATCAAGTCAATTGGAAACAAATGTATGAGGAGCCGCGCAGGGAGAGTGCACGGTTCCAGGAACAGGACAAACAGGAACCAACAAAAACAGCACAGAAAACTGGAACGACTTTGACAGATAATGACGCCAGCAATCCACCAAGAAAAAACCAACCACTGTCAATACCATGGCTAACTCCCATACCAAGCACCAGCGAAGCAGCTAAACCGGCCAACTTCAAGACACCAAAACAGCCGGTTCCCAAACCAATTTTAGACAAGCGGAAATATCAATACCAATCGTTCGGAGGAAAGATGACTCCGGACAATCTTCAGGGGTCTGGCAATTTTTGTAGCGATAGATGAAATTAAATTTGAGCTTGAAGCTCTCGGGTTTCTTCACAAATTTATCCAACGTTGGAAAACCAAATCAGGCAACCCAATTCCTATCGTAAATATGGTGGTTCCGAGAGAGGGACGCCATATTTTCAACTTAAAATATTTCATGGACCAATCAATCAAGGGTCAAGCCCAACGTAGCTCAGGAAAACCAATTCAATGTTTTGACTGGCAAACTTTTGGCCACTCACACAAACGCAAACCCCAGATACCTGAACAGCGCAGGGGAACACGGGACATGGGTCTGCGAAAAAGAAGAGATATCTCCAGCCAAATGCAGCAATTGCGGTGAACCACATACAGTCAAATTTTCTGGCTATAGCTGCAGATCAACAAACAAATCACCAAAAACAAGGTCGTTAAAATCAGCACCATCTACCGAGCCCACTCCACCCCAGACGTCAGCCTGGGAAAACGGGGGAGGTAGGCGACTCGCTAATAATCTGACTAACTCCGAACAGGCAAGCCAACAGGCAAAAATTTGGATTCCTCAATCGCAGCTTGAGGAATTAAAACAATCCGTCTTCAAAGCGCTTTCCGCGCAAATCACAGCAATGTTCATGCCCGTGAATGGACACTAGGCCTCTCAGATCCCTAAACATCATTTCCTGGAATGCACAATCAGTACGCAACAAGAAAGAGCAACTTGTCGACGTACTGACCAGTCACAACATCGACATACTTCTGCTCCAGGAAACATTCCTCAAACCATCCATCCGTTTTCCGATACCGAATTATAAAATCTACAGAAACGATACAACCACTGGTAATGGTGATGGAACTGCAATCTTAATTAAAAAGGGAATCCGTCACATCTTATTACCGTCACAACATACGAAGAGTTTTGAATCAAGTTCAATCTCAATTGTTCTATCAGACAGGCCAGTCAAAGTCACTTCTATGAATCGGAAGTGCACGGATTACGACCCCTACGAATTCCAGACCGTGCTCGACGGCGACGTAGCCAAAATACTGGCGGCGACTTCAACGCACACCACCCTTCGTGGGGCAGCCTCAAAACTAATCAGGCAAGGGTTGATATTGATCGACTGAGCTCGGATCTTCAATGAAAGACTTGACGCACCCGCAGATATCTGGAGAATCTCGAAAAGTCTAACAGGGAAAGTCAAAAAAGGCGTTCTTCCCCTGAAATCTGAAGGGTCAAGAAACTTCGCAGTCTCATACAGAGAAAAAGCCGAGCTCCTGGTCGAATCGTTCGAACAACAAATAGAATGCCTACGTTTTAAAAAAGGAAGTGGTGCCACTCGAAATAAAAAAGTCATCAGAGAGGCACATCTAGGGGAAATAGCGCCTCCAAACTATCTCCAAAACTATCTAGTTTAACTAAAGGTGTTATAAAAAATCATCAGCAATCTTACACCCAAAATGGCACCTGGATAAGATGAAATTTCAGTATTCCAGCTCAAAAAGCTCCCACACAAGCAGCTCTCGGAATTAACCAACATCATAAATTCCATCATCGGCTGCAACACTTCCCAAAAAGTTAGAAATATGCACAAATAGTCTTTATTCCGAAAAAAAGGAGCAGATTCTTCGCCTTCAGACTATAGGCCCATGAGCCTGCTTAGTTCAATGTCCAAGATTGCTGAAAGAGCGATCTTTTTTGCACTCAACCGGTTCACTGAGCAAAACCATATCATACCAGATGAACAACACGGGTTCAGAGCCAAACATTCATGTGCACATCAGACCACTAGATTGGCCGCAGTAATTCACTTCGCCATGAAGAAAAAGCACAAGCTCTGCGCGGTCTTTTTAGACTTAACAAAAGCATTTGACAAAGTTTGGCACGACGGCCTAATACACAAAGCCATCGAAGCAGGTTTACCCGAATACCTGATAATTTTACTGCGTTCCTTTTTGTCCGATAGATCCTTTCAAGTAAAGATCGGTAATATACTCTTCAGTCCTAAATCAGTCAAAGCAGGTGTCCCCCAAGGTTTCCCATTAGCTCCAGCATTATTCTACCTCTTCATGTCAGACATTCTAATGAAGAAAGATGTTCAAAGAAAACTTCAAATTTAATTAAATGCCACAGTCCAATGGTTAAATTTCTGGAGGTTGCAAATCAACCCCCAAAAAACCCAGGCCATAATCTTTAACAATCAGAGAGACATCCGCGCCTACCAGCTGAGAGTGGAAAAAGTCTCAATCCCGTGGCGACAAAAAGCCACATATCTCGGCCTTATCTTTGACCATAGATTCATATGGTCATCACAGATAAATAAAGCAATCTCTATAGATTCATATGGTCATCACAGATAAATAAAGCAATCTCCAAAGGCTACGGTGTCGCCACAGTGCTTGACCCTCCCATCTGTAGAAAAAGTAAATTGTTTCCGATGATTAAAGTTTTGCTTTACAAGCTGCTTATCAGACCCGTCATGTTATATGGATCTAACACTTGGTATAGGTTTATCAAGCTGGAACTAGTGGAAAAGCTTCAGGTAATGCAAAATAAACTTCTCAGGCAATTTCTGGTTGGTTCTTTTGGTTCGAAAAATTATGATTTGTCGGGAATACCCAAATTCATGGAGAAACTGACACACCAGAAATAAGACGGTTCGTTTTCTCCTTATACAAGAAATTCCATGCAACCTCAGCTCTCCTCAACAATTCCCACATCAGATTCCTGTCAGAGGTGTCACCAATCAGGTAACCCCACAAAGACTATCCCCCAAAGATGGTTCTTCATGCCGCCAAAGGTCCTCATACCCCAAAATAAAGCGCCTTCACGGGCAATCCTCTCTTATAAATTGAGTTAACATCAACAAGGAAACCTTTTCAGCTGGTAAATCAGGCCCAAAAAAAATCGACGGTCTTCTTTCTTCGGGCTCCCTCCAGTAGCTGTTTTGTCAACTGTAAGTAGTCAATTACTCGAATAAATAATCCCGTAAGTTTCTGTCAACTTCACCACGTGCCTACCTTCAATACTCATATTCACAATATTTATTTACTAATGTATTAAGTGTTGATCTACCGCTTAATTTTACAACAGATGCAGTTCAATTTCAATTTTTATACCAAAACATCGCAAGTTGCTTCAATGAAATCTTCATAAAACTCTCTAAAACGGTTCAATTATGTTAAGGTCCAGCGATTGTCCTGGACATTAAAGATGTTTGATCACATTGTGATGCTTCTCAAGATAATCTTCTTGACTCTACGTAAAGATGAATTGTCGTCTTGGAATCACCGAGCATGTCGAGATATACATTCTCAGTAATCCGGTCTGTGATGTGAATGAGATGATGAGTTGAATACCACGATATTTTCACCCAAATCAACATATTCCATCAGTCGCTAGTTTCTTTGAAATTTAACTTAAAAGACTTGGATGGAAACAGTGTTGCCAACATGCACCAATCACCTATTTTCGAACACTTTCTATATGCTTGTGATATTATTCGACATTAAGGTTATTTAAAATGGCTTAACGTGTAACAGAAAGCGAACCAGTCTGTAAAAAATTTATAGCGAATATTTTTTAAATAAATTAACCTTTGAAATTAAATATCATGCCTGATATAACGTAAATACTATTGGTTGCTAGGTACAATTCGCCACATTTTCCATTCTAATAATAAGATCGTATAATTTTTCAGTTGAGAAACAAAAAACCACGTCATACCTATTCCCCAACAGCTAATTTGTAATATTTTTGATATTACAAGATGCCTTAATTCCAGATCGTTATGTATTATTTATGTTTACCCTACAGTAATTTATTACGAGCTTGTGTTTTGGCATTTACTAGTTTTCTTTCACTTTATATCTCAGTTACTGCATTAATATTTTCGTGATGCAATTATACCGTTTCGTAACATTAAAATCAACAAATTCTTTTGAAATAGGTATAATTAATAGTATTAGTGAAATAAGACGAAATCAAATTTATGATTTTAAATGTAAACTTGTAGGAGATATTACGAATGTTATAAAATTAATGTCATTAAACAGGTTTCTTTTTAATATACAAGAAATTAGAAATTACCTAAGAACTATTTTATGTAACACTTCAGATACGTCATATAACATATTGGCTGAAAAGTTCCTAGTTTAACTAACACATGTCGTAGTGAACTATTTATTACAAATTGCCAGTATACTCTGCTGATCAAAAGTTTGGAAATATTAAGATAATTAAAAAAAGTAAATAGAACATATATTATGATTAATTACTCTCGAATGTTAACCTGACCACCTGACTAATATTTAGTATAATTAAACAACAAAATTCATTTTTCGTTAAATTTTGGTTTCTTCAAAATGACCATCCCTATTTCTAATTATTTGTTCACGCTACTAATTACTTACGCACGCCATCACGCTAACACCTTCGTGCTTAACGGTTGAATCAGTACACTTCTGTGAAGCCCGTTTTCCTATTGATAGAAGAAGAAAAACTTTATTTCTTAGTATATTTTCAAATTATAAACTAAAAAGTAAACTTGTTAACATACCCATTTGAGACATATTTTGGATAAAATAAAGAAGTAATACCTTGAAACCGCAGGCATATGATAACTACTGTCTAAAAAATAACATAACAGTTAAGTGACTCTTTTCTAAAATTACTGTGTCTAATGGGTTTTACTTTATATTTTATTCTAACATATGAATTAAATAAAATTAATAGTAATAGGATATTATTGTATTTTCTCAACATTTTTCAATTGCTATTTCTAGTATTTGTTAAATGATAGCTTTTCCATATTTTTAACAAGCCTTGTGCTACGGAAGGTATCAATAAATGTAATTCCTTTCAATTCAATGACATATAAAACATAGCTTATAATTTGTTTTAACAAATATTTTAAAGATATTATTTGATTTTTATGTCAAATCTTTAATAATTGCCATTTGAAAAATAGAAATCCAATATAAACATTAATTCATATTTCATAACCAGATTCTAGCAAGAAAAATATAAACATTTTGATTTATCCTGATTTTTTTAGCGTTCTATATATATATATATATATATATATATATATATATATATATATATATAAATATATATATATATAAATATATATATATATATATATATATATATATATATATATATAAATATATATATATATAAATATATATATATATATATATATATATATATATTTATATATAAATATATATATATATATATAAATATATATATATATATATATATATATATATATATATAGTATATATAAATGTAGTCCAACCCACCCATGCAGGTGTGTACTCACCATTAAACCAGACGTGAAAGAAGGCAGTAGAATTTTGTTGAAAGCATTAGTTAAATGCATGAACACTGTCCCCATAAGGTTCATGTTCTTCGTCGCTTCTTTATTCGTTTTTTATTAGTTTTAGATTTATCTACTTATTATAATATTATGAGAATAATACTAAATTCTACCTAGATTAATACTACTTTTATACGATAGGTATACGATCATATTTTTATTATTATGAATACGTATATAATTTATCATCAAAAAGCAATTAATATTTCAGAAAAGGGATTGATATATCTAGTACCTATTATGCTTTCATTTTATTATATCACGTTAGAGAGAAAGTAAAACACATTAGAACCAAAATAAAACAGCTATACTGGTTGACAATTATAAAGCCAATTTGGACCTATGGGGTGCAAATATGGGGTTACACTAAAAATTCTAATCAACTAGTCATACAACTGTCAAAATAAGGTTCTTCGTTTAATTACCAATACTTATCGGTACGTAATCAACGAGGAACTGCACGATGACCTGGAAATCATATGGATTTGCAAAGTTATCCAACATTTTGCCTTGAAACACGAAAATATTATATATTTAATACATTTTTACTAATTATATAAAAATGTAATCGCCTATAATGAATTCCTTTCTCTATAAGTAATAAATATACACATCATAATTGAGTGAACGATTAGCAAAATAAACGAATGAACACCACATCTAAATAACCTATAAAAACGAGATCTGGTACAGTTATTATGCTTTCAACTTAATCATAATTGTATAGTTACGATTTTTAACATTGTTATAGTTATAAACCGAATACAAAAATTCTATATATGTCAAAAACTTGATATAATTATCCGATATGTTCGAACGATGAATGATTAATTAAGTTTTTATGTATAGTAACATTTTGTAAGATATTAATATTTAGACATCTAAATTCATACTCAATTTTTAATGCTCTAGCTTTCTATAAAAAAACTCCTAACAAATTATTTCCTTACATATCACATGATAAAGCATATCCATATAGTAAGATATTCTGGCTCGAAGAAATAAAACACTTCAATATAATAATCACAATATAAATTCACCACTTAGTTTTCTGTGAAGCCCATTTTGATGGTTTTACTTTATTTCGTTTACAACTGCATTGTATTATTTCACCACTAGAATACACTTAGCAGGTAAATTAATCTTAATTCAAACGCCATCTAATAGAAATTATGTTATATAATAAATATATATACATATACATATATATATATATATATATATATATATATATATATATATATATATATATATATATATATATATTATAATTTAAATTTATAAAATGCATTTAGGTTAACTTGATAATAACATTTTTTTATATTATTTGTAATACTGAGAAAATAGTCATAATAATCAACAATGTGTCTTAAATTGAAATCTGTCTGAAATCACTTCATTCTATGGCTTTATAAACGCAAGTGAAACAATTAAATAACAATTTGCTTAAAGCAAAATGCTTAGAATCTGAATATAATTAATTCTATATAACTAGATAAATACATTATTTTAGACGATTATATGTGACTCTTATCATATCTACAAGGGTTATAGGCAATAATATGAACAACATGCAGTATAGTACATCTTGTGACATATAAGTGACTCTTCGCTCATGTGAATAATGCGATGCGATGCGTATATATTGCTCAGTTTAGATGTCAAATCTTGATGGTAATATTTTGGTATATTATATATTTTGTTCTGCAACGGTTAAAACAAAGGATCAATGAAATGTGTGATCTCTGAGACTTCAGAATCTTTTAATGAATTATTTAATGTTTCAAGAGCGACAGTATCTATGATAATGACACCATAGAAAAAACATGGTAAAATACCATCGGTGAATAGGAATCATACACGAAACCCAAAGTTAAGTGAGAGAGACTGATGCACATTAAAAAGGATTGTGGAGAAAAACAATACGGCAGGAGCTCCACAAAGTTAGCAGTCATGGAAGGTCTGTGATGCAACCCTAAGCCAATGGTAAATTGCAAAAGAAGAAAATCATAAAACTTGAACTAACCTGGATAATTGGAATAATGTCGTAATTAGGTTAGGTTTATGTATAGAAAACCCCAATAGAGTAAAAGACGTTCAGTCTTGGTTTAAGGAGTTTGGGAATGTTATGAAACCTTTTTCCATGGTCATCACGATCGCCAAACCTCAGTAAATTTGAACCGTTAACGGGAGTTTTAGAGCAAAAAGTAAGGCATTTCTAAGTAATTGGAAAAGTAATTTTAAAAGAAAATTAAAGCTTAATACATTATTAATACCTACACATTATTTGTAAATAAATATTGTGTATATGTCAGGTACTCATATTATTTTGTTGATATATATTCACAATATCTTGAGAAAGTTAAATTAAAGATTGTCAAAATCTAAACCGTTTTACAAACCCCAATTAGTGATGAGTATTTTATTCTTAATCCCCGAAGTGTCCATCCACGAAACGGACCACGGGACCCATCGCGAACGTTAATTACGGGAATACTTTGCAGGCGGTGCCGGCGGCATCGTTCCCGATGTCGAACAGGTGGTGCCCTTGACGCGGGACGCCAAAGAGACTCTTGGGATGAGTTGCGGTTGGGACTGCAGCTGGAAGGTTAATGTTTTGTTTACAACCACTTTCGCCCGCTGTTTTACGGTTTTATCGCGCGGGATGGCTCACAGATTACGGTCTTTGATGACGTTTTCAGTAATTTTTCCTGGTCGTCGTTAAACGATTATAAGACATAAAACAAGGATTTATGGCCGTAATTAAACGCATAGTTGTTGTTTATCAAGAAATTAAGCGTACATGTTTAAATTCGTTGCATAATAAGTCCTCAAGATTATAAGTATACATAGTTTATTCAATTTTAGTTTGTCTTTGCACTAAACTATATTATTTACTAGCGCTGGGAACTATCGACTGAAAACAGTCGAGGTAGTCGAGAGTCAAAAAACTAGCGACTAAAAATAGAAATTACTATTTTCAGTTAAACGTGCGGTTGGGCGGTTTACTCCAATACGTAATGACAGACAAAGATGTACGAATCCTTTTCTGTATAAATTATGAGAGAGGAAAGGACGGAGATAATTGTTCCTAGCAGTTAATTTTATGTGCTTATATTTTCCATGGTAATATAAGCGAGACGTAAATGTACATATTCCTTCACGTATTAACATTAAAAAAGAAAAGGAAAAAAAATTACTGAATACTATTAACAAGCAATTAATAATTTTATTTTAAAGGAAGTAGAATTACTATTATATTTTAATGTTCTGTGGATCTGCAAAAAGGAATGGATTTTTTCTATGGAATGGAATAATATCACATAAATATTTTATCGTATTTTAATATGTTAATTGCTATTTTTAAATAATATACTATAATAAATATAGACAATACAATAGAACTTAAACAAAAACTAAAAATTGAAGATGTACAATAAGCATAAATACCAAATAAAAATTAAACATATACCTAATCATAGAAAAAAATCCATGATATAATTAAAAATGATCGCACAATAGCTACTAGAGCTTTTTAAAATAAAGTAAATGTTTTATTTATTATTGAACGGAAATAGTTTTTAATAAAAATTGAGAGAGTAATCGAAATATTACCTATTATTGCCGTAAAAACAGTCAAGGGCACTTTACTATTTATCATTCACAATTTTTACATATAAACATATAAATATACATATACATCTACATAAGCATAAATATTACATTTTTGCCAAGGTCGCGGCTGGGACAATAGAGCCAGAACATTAAAACTCAGTCGAATGAAACTAGTAGAACCAAATAAAGTAATGAAACAGTCGATAGCAAATAGTAACAAAATCAGTCTGACCGAAAATAGCGACTGACAATAGTCACTGGTACAAAGTAGTTCCCATTGCTGTTGCCCTATTAAAACAGGTACACTCGGTAGGATTTCGAGAAAATCATAACGCTGTTATTTTTTGAAGTCATTGAATTAACAAGAATCAAATTAATTATAAAAAAGAAGACAAGTTTACATTGGGTTGGTAAATGTTTCGCAATATCTTTAAGCATTCCTTGGTGTATTCAGGTGGAGTTTGGGCAAAAGCAGCAGAAGTAAGGCCACAAAGGGTGGATTGAAAGTGCACAAAGACACTTAGCCATAAACTATTTCAATTGGAAAATATTCAAGCTTTGAAAAATACACTTAATCTGTAGATTTCCACCAAAAGCATCGCAGTTCAAGATGTAAGGCTGCCAAAAGCGGACCGACGTTCTGTGAGCTAATATAGTCTACTGAAATTTATACAGAAGTTTGCAGTTCAGGGTGAAAGCCTACCAAAGGCGTATTGCAGTAGCGTAGTTTCTCAGCCCTAGGCTATTTCTATCTGGAGTCACAAAACTTGGAAAATACTTCCATAGGATAGAGTGGAAATTTGGGCAGAAGTAGTGTCGTTTCGAAGATCTTTCAAAGCAAACTGGAGGACAAAGGTACAGGCGATACCAAATAATATTTATTAAAACTATAAGGTGTTCAGACGAGACAACGACCACCTCGATCGTTGTGTTTCTTTCTTCAGGAAAGAGGTAACATCATGCGTTTGTTAGCGGGCCTGGCTACGATATGCTTATGTGACTGAATAGGGGTGATAGAAGGGACATCTAGACATAAGAAATTCAGTTTATGATCCAGTATATTTTTTAGGTCGTTAGCGTCGTTAACATTGTCGTCCGAAAAGTCGCCTCTTCCTTACTTAAGTAAAATACCTTTTCATTTGAATTAAGAGTTTTGTGTTTAAGGTACATAGGTTGGAAAAAGATATCATATAAAAAATACACTTTCAATACATGGAATTTTATAATGATATACGAATATAAAAAAATCGTTAAAATGTACCAACATTGAAAGAGAAATATTGATATATCCAGATTTTTTCAAAAGATCTATTTAAAACTGCATAATAATAACCTTTATTAAGAACAACTCTTTAAAAACACATGGTGGTTACTGACTGTTGGTTTGGTACGGTATACGATTTGCATATATCCGTACGGTTATTATATTTACTATTTCTCTCTGGTAGCTTCTCAACCTTTCCTCGCTCCAATTCCGTTTTACGAATGAGGGTTTATTTGGACTGGACCTACAGTACAACGGGGGCTCCAAACCAAGGTCGTCGGCATTAAGCTTACCGACTGATCAGTGACCAATTTAGAGAAAATCCCAGACGACATCCAGTCTTACCCAGCCTGGTTATTGGCGTGACTGGGATGGTTAGTCACTGTTAGATTTTCCATTGGTGCTTATGAAGATACTTACAATTATAATCACAAATATAAAGTACAGTTTCAGAACAGTAATTCATGCCCCAGCAGGATTCGATCCCGCGGATATTTTTTCTTAATTGATTTTTTCCCAATTTTTCGTGAGTGAAAATGTTCCGTCAATATTCTAAAATTATTTAATACACCTGCATCGTTAACACATAATTTTAGTTCTGATAAAAATATACTCATTTATGCATTTTTTCCAACGGTCCATCTTAATTTTTTAAAATGTTCGTTATTTCAGGTAAACCTCTTTCATTTGTGTACAATTTTAAATCGAATATTTAGTATAGCTGCTGCCTATAGGAGGAAAAATAAGAATAAAAAACAATGATTGAAAATTAAGGCGCTTCAGATCCCGGGGTCCGCTACCTACCGTAGGTGATTTGACAAATGTTCTAACTAAACTAGAAGAACAAAACTTTATTGTCCGCGTCGGGAATCGAACCTACGGCATCCGTTCGGGAGCTAAACGCTTTAACCACTATAACTTAGAAGCAGTGGTCTAGAACATTTCTACGAGGTCTTATATACTATATTTAGTGCTTAAAAAGCAAACCGAATGGATTTGTTCTGACATCGGATTTTCTATATCTGATTATGTCTGATTGTTTTAGATAAAAAATATGTGAGAACAGCCCAATATAGAACCTCCTTTTTCAAAGTCGGTCCTGAAAGTGATTCGAACATGTGATTATGACAGCAATAATAGGACTATTAGATAATGGGAGAATATCGGTACTGTTTTCAATATTCTCTTCATTTATTGTTTGATAGTGGCTCTAAAGTAAATATGTTTTTAATATTCTCGTGAAATCGTTGTTTATTTTTAATAAATAAAATAATTATGGCATCTTCAGTAGAGGAGAGTTGAAAATTTAATTAAAATTTCAAAATATTGTTTTTCTCGGTCGGTCGTCACCGGAATTATACTAAATTAAAATTTTAATTAAAAAGTAAATTTATATTTTGTTCACACAATATTTTTCTGCTTTTATACGGCCGGCAGAATTATCAGATGAAATTTTCAGTATTTATTTTGCCGATTGAATTTTTATTAATTAATTATTGGGAAATTTATTAACGGCAAAGAATGAATGCTGCTTTATGTCCACGTAAATTAAATTAAATATAACATTTTATATCCAGGCAGTTGAAATATTATTTTTATGTCAAAAATAAGCTCCCGCTAATTACAGCCTAAAAATATTTTCCCTGTCGTAATTCATTTCAATATAAAAAAATGTTTTCGTCCATCGACAGATTTTTATTATAGCTCTCCATTCCATAGAAATATGCTTATTCTATAATAGAGAATAAAGTATATATAGGTGATATTTATACAATATATTATTCCACCTCCAACCAAAGAATCAGAGGAGATACATTATTATTTATGTTATGATACCCACATTTGTAAACAAAAGCTTATAATTTACTTGAATAGTAGATATCCTTTTAACATAAATAATTGGCGACTTCTGGAATCACTGTACAGAGTATGGTCGAACAAATTATATTTGATATAAACATAACTCTTAATGCACTTTTTCACACACAAATTTCATTTAAAAAAAAACGTCTTTCGAACTTTCCAAGCTGGATAAGTTCGGCTATATAACAAATCCTTCCTGAATAAATGGTCAATATAATATGTGTTATTCTTTTTCCCGCCTGGACAGCTCTGACACTTCAATTATTTGTGAGAATCCACCTTATCTTAATCCGTGAATTTGCTTTTGATGCTGTTCTGAATAGCACTGTGTTTTACCAAATTCCAATAGCTCACGGTGGAGCAACTTTTGTCTAAGGGTACCCTAATTTCAGTAGACTGGATTCAGCGCCAAAACTTCAACCTTTATTAAACTATCTGCGTCGCCGTCGCCACTCACTCGGTTATCTATAAGGGTCAAAGGATCGGAGCTGTAATCATAGACTTCTCCAAAGCCCTCGACCAAGTTAGGCATGGTGGTCTCACCTTATCCCTAATACACTCCTACTTGGAAGATATATCCTTCCAAGTAAATATTGGCAATCTTTTTTTTTTCGGAAACAAATCTCCGGCGGGGTTCTGCAAAATTCACTCGTCTAACCAACCCTGTTCATACAAGGCCGATTTTCCCCTTGCTGCAGCAATCGAAAACAGTATATTTTAGACAAAATCGTGTAATCTTCATCGTTCAAGTTACTGTCTCAGGAACAAACAAAACCACTTTCAAACTCAGCTCAACCATTCCATCGTGTAGTACAAGTTCTGGCAACTACAGATTTACCTGGGCAATACCGAGACTATTCTATTCCATTGTCGGAGAGCGTGCGTACCACCTACAAATAGAAAAATGTCCCTATCCTGTGGCTCCAGAAAGTCACCTATCTTGTCTACAGTTTAATCATAAAGTCCAGTGGTCTTCCAGCATTAAATACGCTATCTGCAAATGCAATGGCGTGTATAATCTGCTATATTCGATGTTAGACAAAAATAGCTCTTTTATAACAGCCAAACTTTCCATTTCCCAGAAAGCGACCACTCTGCTTCCATAGAGCGCAGGTTTGGTAAAAGTACTTCTCTGAGTGTTTCAGTCAAAAAAAAATCCGCACGTTACTCAATACCCCGTGACTTATAAAGAACTCAAATAACCCTCTCGAATTTTCCATCGGCATCCAATTCGTAAAGAACTTCCGCCCCCAAAATGTCTATACCATTAATCTCATGTAACAGCAGCAAAAGATCATTCGATACTTAGTTCAGAGCAACTTCGGTCTGTCTTCTGTGGCCTTACACCCTGAACAGCCATGTTTGTGTCTAATTTACCAATGGAATCTACCAACGAGAAGTGTTCCTGAATGCATGGATGTTGCCTAATTTTTGATTTTGACGTTACAGATTGAATTGCGATAGTTTTGCTCAAAGTCTATTAAAACTTTGCAATGAGTGATTCGAGTAAATATATAAAGTTTGTCATTTCAACGTCAAGCTATATTCTTTTTTTGTTAAGTTGTTTAGTTTCTTGTTAAATAAATTCTAAGAGTGAAACAACCATTTTTAATTTACTTGAAAACTATTCGACTTTAAAGGAAACAAGTAGCAACGACCCTGTTGCGAGCTAGTTCTATTTTAATACAAATGAAGCCCTTAGTTTAATTATCTCATCGCATGCATCTTATGGACTAAGTACAGCACTTTTAATAGTACTGATAACACTAAAATCAGTTAAGATATTTTTAAAATATTTATTTTATACTAATTTATATATAACAATTAGATATAAATAAGCAAATATAGTAATAAAAAAAGCATTATTTATATACGTCTAAGTAAAATCTCAAGGTTTGTTCGTATATTTGTTTCAAAGAATCTCTATTATCTTGAATAAGAAGAAATTGAAAATTTGTTTCTTCTGGATATCCCAAAAGGCATAGACCTATAAAAGATGCAGGCATTACGGTAGAGGCTTAAATAGCAGAGCAATTTAACAGTTGTCCTATTCTATACTACCAAATTGAAAAAATTACAAGTATAAAAAATTATTTTATAATAAAACAAAGTTACAGCCATATTTATCTTGGTCGTGATAAATTGATTATTCTATATCAAGCCATGATATTAATAACGCTACCACATACACTGAATTAATTATTATAGAAGGAATATTAGAAATCTAATAGTAATTAGAAAATTAGTTTCGGTTATTAATAACTCCCTACAAGAGATATCAAAAAACAAACGAAGCCTCCTCATCGATTTATTAATTATTACATTTTCTGAATGATTAATTTATTAATTTCTGAATATATAATTTTTATTATATATAAAAATAATATTTTCTATGTATACGATACTTACTATATGAAACTATGTATAACCTTATTTGTATTTTTCACAAATAAATATTTTGCGTAGAAGTTGCAGGTCAGGAACCTTGTCTAAGACATACTTTGACGGGCTCTCTTAGGGAGACGTTTTCCTTAAGCCCCCCCAGATGAACTACTGAAGTGCTTTAAGAAAATAAAGCTGCTTTATAACGTTTTGTTTTATCGTACTGTTAACCAAACATAAAATTAACTCAATATTTCTTGATCTATAATTATCTATTATTTTTTACAGCTTGTATACTAATTATATATAATATTTTATTTATTAGTGGTATCATTCAGACATACACAACCAACATTCTGATTATGGTATGGTAAGTATGGTGTTCGCGATATAGTGAATTTATAAATTGTTTTGATTATTTCTATATATTTTTACTCAGACAACTTTTACTCCTAGTTTTTTTTCATCTAATTTTATTGTTAAAAATTAAATAAACTACCGCTTTTGACATTAACGAAGATTAAGAACTTTCTTTATTAAATCAGTTAATCTGATTTTCATTTTCACCTATTAAATAGAAATAATTATTTCCACAAGAGTTCTTTATTAGTTTATGGGTTTGGCATTATCTATCTATATCTGTAAAAATGCATCCCTATATCCCACAGCATAAATTGAAAACGACTGTACCGATTTTATTTATCTTTTCTTGCAAGTTTCCTTATACAGCATAGGAGATTCTTACGGAAAAATTGCGAAAATTGCGTAAAGTAATGGAAATTTTAAGAAAACTTACAAATATTTATACTTTGCGCGTTTGATAGTTTGACCGTAAGAGTTTGATAAATGTCGTTTAATAGTTGTATCGGTCGGTATATACTGATGAAAGTATACATATGTTAACACCAACAATAGCAACTTTTAATGTAATGACAAAATTTCTGCTAACACATTGTTGGAATATATTACATTCCCTGCCAATTCTAAATCAAGGACCAGAGGTATCGAAATGATGTGATCGAAACAAAGATGGCGTTGTCTACTAAATAAAGAAGTTTTAATATTCGACAATTATCTGCAATTAAATAACGACATGCCATTCTACTTTAAATGTTTCCATTGTAAAGTGTAACTAGCTGAGACATCAAAAGATTCAAAATAAAAAAAACATTGCTCATACAAGGCAACGCAAGAGGGATCAGTTAGCTAGTCCTATTAAACGATATTCTAAAAAAGTGTATTACTACATTTGATCTATATTAGCTCATTTATGGCAGAGATATATGGAGAATTGACAGTGTGTAAAGCAAGTGCTCATACAGCATAATCAGTGGTGGCGGTAATATATTCAATAAGTAACCTATAAGTTGTACTTTCTTAAATGAAATAATATAACAATATTAAATAAAGTAACATTATTTATAAAATGTAATATAAGTCATACCGCGATAAATACACGAACTTTTACTGAATAGAAACAAAACAGTTGTTAGTTTTTTGCTCTTATACCATCCCCATAACCCTATCTGTTTGCATAAATCGTTCTGCTAGCTATACGAGCATATCTGCTGACAAGATCTAATTTTGAATAGGATGCCCTTTTTAATATAATTACTCATTTATTTTTAAGCTTAATGTTAAGGTATAAGGATTTACAATCCCGACAGATGTAGTATTCACTGAGGTTATGGCTATGCCAGGACTGATTCGTTATGAATACCCGTAACAAATGACTAGATTAAGCAAAATTGTGTTGACAATAATTATTAAGTATGTTACTAAAGTATTTTAAGTAAGTAATTTTATTAACACTCATTATATTTCATGAAAGCGTCAGCAAGGTGGCAAACATCAGCGAGGACAGATGAACACAATGGTGTTATGGGAATAAGTTCAGTACAGCTTCATTTGTTAAATTTCAAGTTTTACTTTGAATATTGCACATTTTAGTACAACACTTGTAGGCTAAATTTAAACCCAGGGTGTAAAATAAAAATTATATTTCTATTATATAGAAAAATATAAAACAAGTTAACATCTTAAATAAATGATTTTATATTACCTACTATATACAATAACTGACCAATAAATAAATTATTAATAAGCTAATTCTCAACGTGCGAGATTATGCTTTATGTCCGGGTAGTCGGGTGACAGTTCTGAAAACGAAATGAAAACGTACCTGTACACATTCTCATTGTAATAATACACATTCTCATTGCATGCCCTCAAATATCAAGGAAAGGAAACACGAGATGCTGCCACTAGGTTTAGCAAACCTCGCTAGTGTAAAGCCAAAACGTCAAATAAGTAACATTCTTGCTGTTGTGCACTCTCTTCTCCTAGCTCCGGCTATGGTGAACGTACAATGAAATCACAAGGTAAAAGCTAATATGGATTTTAAAGTAGTTTTAATTTATTTTTATTATATTATTATATTAATTTATATTTTATAATTACAGCCAACAAATACTATTATCTTTAATTTATAGTAATTTAAGAATTATGGAAAAGACACGAAGTAATAATAAAATAGACGAAAATAAAATTGATAAAGATAAACGGATACATAAATAAATAAATAATTTGAAATTACAAATAAATGGAGTAACTAGAAATAAACTTAAGGAAACAAAAATGGAAAGCTCTCTGAACAAACACAAAACATGGAAAAATCAACAGAATACAAAAAGGTAGTGACCTGAGCGTTAAATTGGACAATATAGCCATGGTACGTCGTTCCAAGAATTCCGTAGAATGGCGACGTGACGTTGTCAACGTCGATCCGCCCTTATTAAGAAACCTTATATATTCAATAGTACAAATAATACCAATAAATATTTAAGCAATTTTCCATGCGTTTACTAACATCATATGTTGTACCTTAAAATCTCTAATAATTATAAAACTATAAAATATAAATATACTGTATTAATCATTACTAAACCAATTGATTAGAACTAAAGTTATGTTTGATGTTAATTGATTTTTTGTTTAGATTTACTAAGACATCGAGGAGCTACAAAAACTAAAAGAACAGAATCTAGGAAGACATGAATCGAATATATTTAAGTAACATTATATAATAGTTTATTAATAATATAATGCACAATATAACATAACATTTATGATCCTTTCAATAACAGCCAATACACATCATAGGGGACTTTGAATATACTGCCAAATGCAGTTGTAAAATCCTAAAATTCGTTTAAAACTTGGAGCAGATTTTTCCTTATCATTTTACCCTACTTACAAAGGGACAGAATACTCTCTGGTGCATCGGAACGTGTAACCGCATAAAGTATAAAATTAAAAGTATAAAATTCGATTTGTGGCGGTACTGGTCGTCACTGTTGTCAAATATCCACAAAATAATTTAATCAATAAATATCATTATTGTCGTAAATGTCAATGATAATGAACTCCGTGATTATTTATACAGTGCAATTTGGAAAGACCTAATTTCTTGACTCATAAAGATTTTATAATATTCACCAAACAAACCAACCAAAGTGTTGAAGTAACTAAATGAAATCAAAAATACAGTGTGTGTGTGTATTGTTATATAAGCTACAACTACAACTACAACATGTATTGAAAGAGGAGTTTGTTACGAATCACTTATGAATTACATGACACTTATCATCACACCCCCCTCCCCTAGTTGTTCTGCTTCTTTCCTACATTGGCTCTTGCATCGACATAAATCATATATTTAACAGAGTTCTCATGCAATGTCAATCTATAATTTGTCACTAATTTGAGTAATTGTAAAGATAAATGTTTACCTGTGTTTTTATATGTTGATAAATAAATTATATTTGGTATCTTACATATTGTTTTATTTTCTCATATTCCTTTTAATAGTAAATATTTTTATAAAAGGTTTTTCACATTATAATTTTTATATTATGGAAGATGGGCATCGCACCAATAAACTTAGTTAAATTTGAAATTGGGTTCTAAGAGAAAAAATTATGTAAATTTGTGAATTGGCCAATATATATTACACTCTTCAAATATACGAATAATTTACAAGAACGATAACTTTAGTTCCTTACTTTAATGTTTATGTATTAATAAATACATATTGTTTTATTTTCTCTTTTCACCTTTCAAAATTATTTTAATATGAAATAAATTCACAAAAGTTTCTTCACATTACACTTTTTATATTATAGGCGATAAAAAATGTACCATAAAATTTTAACGTGACGGAAATATTGGGTTAATTTGGTAATTCAAGATAATTTATTATATTCTGAAGAATATAATCTTTTCTTGAAATATACGTATAATTTAAAAGAGCTGTCAACGTTGCAAATTCCAATTCTTGTGCATATGCCGTGATTGTCCAGAATTAGACTATTGTGACAGAAAAGGCCGTGGTTATTTGAATAATAAAACGGCATGCTTACGTCTTACCGAAGCCAAGTATTTCGTATATATAAAATTTTTAATTTTTTTAATTAAATAGAATTTGTAGTATATTCTGTACCACTGTTTCGTAAAATCTAAAATTAGTATTCAAATAAGACCTATTTTGAGGTCTTTGGGAAAACTTATTATTTGGAAAAACTTTGGGCTAAATGTATTGAGATAAAAGACTGTGTTTGGAAATAAAAGCATTTTTTGCGAAAAATAACTTTCATATAAAAACTAACTGACTTAAAAAGCTACCCTCGTATTGCTTATTAGAGCATAGAAATTTCATTTTTATTTATTTGTTATCATTTTAATACATATTGTGGTAGAATTTTAATTGGATCTTAAACAAATTCAGCTGTTGTTTACAATATTTTTCTATAATTCAATTGAATTTTCATATATTTAAACTTATTTGATCAGGATTATGGTACGTTATACAAAGAATCTCATTGAATATATGCAAAGTAAATTATTAACATTCATAAGGAAAATCCTCGAGAAAGTTTTAATAGTAGACTTTATTTCGAATAAAATTTCCATTCGTTTCCCCTCTATGCCGTCGACTTTTTTTGCGCTTATTCGTTTTTCGCGGCGCATGTGTACGCCTTTCCGTAATATCGACTTGTTTCGTCATTTTTCACGTCTACCGGGTGTTCCTTACGTCTAAGTGGGCTATGAAATTGCTTTCGCATGGGGCTTTTTCCATTCGGTTAGTAATCTAGATTTATGCTTAATTCCGTTTCCAATTACAATTGCACATTTGATTTAGTCTTGTCGTTAATGTAGAAAAGGATAATTGTAAATCTTATTTATGGGCCTTAGTAATTAAATGCTTTCATGTTTCAGATATATTTAGTTATATATGTTACTTCCCTTTGAGTACTTAATATTAGAATTTCAGTTTTATTTTATCAAGTGGAACTTCGGATAATTTATTGGGCGCGTTAAACACAGATATTTTAATTAACAGCTTTCTTTTATCTGTGTTATACGATAATTTGCTAAAATGTTTTGGAAATAAAGTAAATTTATTCGCATAATTTTGAGATACTAACCAATATATAACCAAATATATGTGCCATTTAACATATATCGCTGACCTTTTGTCAATTTCCTGATAAACCCATAATTTCATAGCTGTAGATTTTCTGAATTTTGTCGGGGAAAAACGAAATCAAGTAATTTTCACAAGCCTCTTTTGAAACCAGCTTTACGGTTCCAATTTTTGTAGAGAGAAGGCAACGCTAGACGACATATGATGATTTCCTATTGATCATTTATGGTCATATTTTTTTAACCCCGCTTCAATCGCTTTGTTTATTATTAGTAAATATTATAGGCACCAAACAATTTGTAAAACCGTTTAGAAAGCAATTTTTTAACGACTTATTGGCCAGGGAGAACTTCATCGTTAATATAGAAATTTCCAGAACAAAAACATGGAATCATTCCCGACATAGACGAATGCTTCACTACAATACTGCAGTATGGACTCATTGAACCATTATTGCTATAGATATGCGTAGATATGTTTTGAACAATTTTAATTTACAAATTAGTTACTGCATTAATACACAAGTTAGGCGAGTATGGGATTAATACATCACTATGTATTTCCCAAATTGAAATAAAAATAAACTACTTAAGTTAAAATGAAGAATAACGCTTATACAGTAGATAAGGTCGAGTGGTTTAGTACGCCTCAATTTTCTGATTTCCTGAGTTTTGTCCTGAATTGTTTCCACTTTATATAACCTTATTTCAAGTTTTAAGGCGAAATCTGGAAGCACTTGGTATATTCATTTGATTTCGAGGCCATTGATATAAATGACAACTAAACGTAACAGGTCAATTGAAAAGTCCCCGGCCTACTATAGTAAAACACATTATTTTGGCAAAATTAGTTTTTTTTGTTCAACATAATTCCCTTCAAGGACTCCAACTTTTCGATACCATTTTTATAGTACGATTTGCCATTTGCTTAAAATAGGCCTCAGTTTCGGCGATTAGCTCTTCATTCGATGAATATTTCTTCCCTGCGAGCATTCTTTTGAGATCTGAGAACAGGTAATAGTCGCTGGGGGCCAGATCTAGAGAAAACGGTGGGTAGATGGATTTTTGCCATCGTTTTTACTGACTTGTGACACGGTGCATTGCCTTGGTGAAGCAACACTTTCTTTTTCTTCAAATGCGGCCGTTTATCGGCAATTTCGTCCTTCAAATGGTCCAATAACTATGTAATAGTCGCCGTTGATGGTCCTTCATTTTTCAAAGTAGTCAATGAAAATTATTCCATGCGCATTCCAAAATACAAGCGCCATAACCTTGCCAGCTGACTGGTGCGTTTTCCCACACTTTGGAAAGGTTTCATCGTGTACAGTCCACTTGAATGGCTGTCAATTGGACTTCGGAGCGAAATTATGGAGCCATGTTTCATCCTTTGTTACATATCGACACAAAAACTCTGGTTTATTACACTTGATCATCTTCAATCACTGCTCCGAATTATCCACTCGTCGTTGTTTTTGGTCAAAAGTGAGTTTGCCCGCTTTGCACAGAGATTTCTCATACCCAAATATTAGTGAATGATATGATATATAAGTTTATATCTTTAGAGTGTCCGTTATTTCATTAAATTTCAATTTACGGTCATTCAAAATCATTTTGTGGATTTTTTTGGTTGGTTAGTTGGTCACTTGTCTTTATAGGCTTAATTAGATAGCCACCAAAAATTAAAAAATTGACGTAACTAAAACTAATGTACAAACATACATGTGATATATCATGCAACTATTTCGGTCCTAGCCACGGACTGTATTTGAGGTATAGCGGCAAGCGCAAAGTATCACATGTTTTAAGACTGATAGGCATATTTTAATATCCCCGTTCAACAAGTCGCCTCTAATCATTTTTAAATTTTAAACCCTTTCACAAATCATAACGCATGTATATATTAATTATAGACCTCTTACTAATATAACGATAACTAATATAATATTTCATGATGTCTATATATTTTCCAATTATTAATTTCCAATTTTCGAATCGGAATAAAATGTATGGGCTATTATAAATATTAAAGCTATACTGACTTTTATAATATAAGTGATCATATATCACAAATATAATTATACTTTTCCACATAAATGACGGACATAAATCAAGCACCCAGTGGGAATTGGAAGCGGAATAAATTATAAGATTCGATTTGAAATCGAGAACGCTTTATGGAGAAACAATATTCTCACCCACTTAAAAGTGTGCGATAAGGATAACAGATGTGATAAAATATAGTGACTGAAACACACTCGATTTCGCCAATAAAATTATATTATTCTGTACATAATAAATTTATTTTACCTTTAAACTCATTGTAGAAAAGAGTGTATGTCCCATCCTTTTTGGAACTGCCAAGCTTACTATTCTAAAACACATTTTACTCAATAAAATTTTATGAAGATTTTTATTTTGATTTACTTGATAATCTTAGTGGTGAAGTTAATGAATTATTATGACACTGTTGAAACAGTAAGCTTTAATATGTAATAAAAGCTGGTCTACAGAAGAAAATATATGTTCTATCAATATAATGTACTTAATCACATAATTTGAAAAGCAATCTCTAAAATAGCTGAACTAAAGTATGGATTTTTTTAATAGCCAGATGTAACCTCTTCAAGCCCTTGTCGCAACTCATAGAATACTTTAAAGGAAAATTGTTTTCATCCCATGAAGGTAATCCTAACATTGGGGGATCGTTGCAATTAATAAAACCATTGAAACTAATTGTTTAATAATCCAAATAGTTGTTAATAAGGATGATCTGAAAATACTTATAATCAAAATTTGTGGAATTATAGCGACAGCTACAACCGTTTAGGCCACCACAAATACATCTTCGCTGGATTCAAAGATTTGAGACCAAGACAAAAGACCGACATGAAGACGTCTCTTTTTCTCTTCCTTCTTTATTGTTTCTTCTTCTTCCTTAACACTCCCGTATAACCCTGACCTAACATAAAATAATGTCCATCCTTCCGTCGACCATTTTTAGTATTTATCATTAAAATAAACAAATTTTTATTCAATCAGTGTTTTCTGTTCTCGTGCAAAATCCTTCCACAAAAGTAGTAGTGTAACCAGAACGAACAAAAATTCCTTAGCTTGATGTTTAATCATAGGCTCAACTGGCTCCCACACATAAATCATATGAAGGACAAGTGTTTGGCAGTCATACGCCCACTGAATACCCTCTCCAGTATTAATTGGGGAGCACAGAGAACATCATTAAGCAAGATATATCAGGCGCTGATCAGAAGCAAATTAGACTATGGAAGCCAGTGCTACATTACCGCAACCCCTTCATACGTGAAGAAACTGGGTCCCGTCTGAAACGCCGCTATGAGAATCATATTGGGAGCATTCCGCACTAGTCCAGTTAAGAGCTTACAGTCTCAGAGCTCACACTCTGGTCACATACATTAGAAAGCTACAGACAATATAGGGGAGCAAAAATAACATACCTTTGGGTCCCCTCTCATAGGGGTATACCCGGTAATGAAAGAGACGACCACCTGACAAGCAAGGAAGAGGAGTAAATCAAATCAAATAAACTATTTGGCAAAACATATGCCAAAACTTACATGAAGGACCTCTATAGGCAGTTAACCCAGCTGGATTGGGACCTTCTCACAAAAAATAACAAATTATGGGAAATCAAGAAAATCGTTTATCAGTCCATCAATTATAATAACATCATCATATAAGTCAAGTATCCTCGCACGATTACTAATAGGTAACTGTAACTAACTTATGAATATTTGTTGAAGGGATGGAGCCCATCCCTGTGTGATCTATGAGAGCCTCAGCTTAGCGTCAGGCACATTCTTCTGGATTGTCACAAACATCTGACAGTGATCTGAGGAGACAACTAAAAATACCGAGAATATTGGATCAATTTGCCCACACTGAGCAACTGAACCCGCTAATTAGCTACCTGAAGTACGCAGATCTGTTTCAGCATTTGTAACATCCATTAAAGAAATAACTATTTTAAATATTTTATTATGTAATTTATATCTGCTTTTAATATTCCTATAGCACCTAATGTCTCATAACACATTGTAATCCACTATAAATAGCCCAAGAGGCTGACGGGTTAAATAAACAAATAAACAAATACACATAAACAATAAGCGAATATTCCTACATCTACGAGTCAAAAGGAGGACCCAATCAGCGTTGTCAACTTGTTGGTTGGGGATTGGCATTATGTGGACAAAATGACAATTTTACGAAATATTTATTGGATTAAAAGCTGGAGAAATTATGCAAAATTTAAAACAAGATGAAAGTTTGCCTCGCACTGCTATTGCGAGGTAGAATATTATACACTACATATTTTTATGTAGAATATTCCAAGAATTATATATTACATTGACCTCAGACATTATCAAGCGATTTGAGTTCAGTCATCGTTACGATTGCTTTATTTTCTTTTATATCCGCTGTAAATCTATCTGTTGAATAGCTATAAATGAAGTCACTGATGCCATTGCTGAACGATTTACAGAGCTTAAATTAGATGCACAATTAAGCACAAATTAGATGACAAGTGGCGAGCTCATGCTATGCTGTATTTTGATCAAGATTGGTTTGCATTTCACGCGATCATACAATACTTGTTCCCAAACATAAAAATTGCCAATACTACTGTTTTTCAATGAACCGGATGAACGAAAATTTAGTGTCCTCAAAAGTGTAAAAATAGAGAACCGTAATCGGCTTAATATAGACACTGTATTGTCCATAATGGCAACGAGGGAAATTATTATGAAAATGAAGCGGCAGTGTGAAGGCCCATAAGCAAAATCCTTCATAGAAAAATATGAAAAATTTGTAACGTTATAGTTCATAATATTACAGTTACAAGTCATGAACGAAAAAATAATAAATAAGTAATATTTAAAGGGTGAAACTTGTTTAATTTATTAAAATAATTTGAAATTTTGAGGAATCAGCAAATTTTTTCACCGAATTTGGGTAACTTGACTTGGATTATTGAAGAATTGGATAAACTGGTATTAGCAACCCTAGACTCAACTAATCTATTATATCTATCGATGAAATTATAGTGATATTATAACATATATTAAAAAATATAAATAAATAACTATAAATAAAAATAAGTACTGCCTGATAAAAGAGGGAACTTAACATTAATAGCAGTTTTAAAACATTTTAAGCAAGTTTTACGGCATCGTAAAAAGTCAAATAATCCCCATGATGTTTTAAAATTGTATTGCCTATCGGAACAAATATAGCTTAGTATTTTTTCCATTAAATTATAAAAGATCGATTTTCAATTTAAAAAGATTGTTTTTGCAATATACATAAATATCGATCAAAGGATTTTAAATAGTATCAAATGCTACTCTAAATTATAGAGCTATTTTAGTGTTTATTTAAATTAAATCAGTTTAAATATTTTAATTAACTTTAAATTTTTAAATATAAAACTAATGTACATTATATTAGTCTATTTTTATGATTTTTAACTTGTCATATAACTAAAGTTATTAAAAGTTGTCGAAACAAAAATACGTTGTTATATTTATCTCTTTTAATTTCGACTATTCCTTTATAATCATTTTCTAGTTAATTATTAATAGGATTTCGAATATTACAAGGGTCAATTCAACGATATTAAATGTCATTATTATTGCTATATTTGTTTTATCTTTAATGATTACCTACGGGTTTCAGGTTTTAATTCTTCTTCAGACACTAACTACCAAAAAGCAAAAGCAAACAATCCTTGACATTTCAAGGGTCTCAAAAAACTTATCTTTAAATTTTTATTCGTTGTTATTTTTAGTTATTATACTATCTTTAACTTGATCACGAACTTTTTTCGCATTTTTCACAATCTTTTAAGTAGACTGAACATTTGTTTTGGTTTGAAAGAGAAATGCCTCAATATGAAAAATCTTTGTAATAACTATGATGTGTAACATAATAAATGTTATATATAGTCTATTCAAAGTTTTTTTAGTAATGCGTCATAGATATTTGTGACGTCGAAACATTGCAATATTGCCGCATCAACTCTAAGTTTTAGTTCAATTTGGCTTTGACATACAAGAAAATTCTAATCTAAATAAAATAATTGAACAATAATGTCATCAAATATAATTAATTTTAATATTGTAGTACATCAAATACATATATTATTGAAGGACTCTAAAACTGCAATTAAGAAACTGGTATAATAGTTTTTAGGTTACATAGCTTTTAATAGTTTTTGTTTACATTGAACTCTTTTCCATACCATCCATGAGGTAGAGATACTTCCTTTTTTTATGTAGTGTTATCCCCCTGGAGGTCTAATCCACCTAATTAACAATAGTATATCTGAGAAACGTATTTTACTTTCATTCAAGCGCATATTTAACTTTTTACATTTAGTTCTTGTTTCCTTCGATGGTGTGTTTACTTGTCAAGTCATCTTGGTATCACTGCATATTTTATTTTTTCTGCTACTCTGTGTACACTGTTCTTCATAAAATTAATCACTGAATTCTGTCTAATGCATTTACCATATTTACGAGACAGTTAATTTCCATTCTCTCCTCATACGTTCTAACCTAATGCTTATGTTTAATTTTGTACAATTACAATCATATATGAGCACATAAATCTTCTACTCCCTACAAAATCATTTTTTGTAATTATATTCAATTAATTATGTGCATACCTTTAGTTGTTTCCACTCTCATTACTCTGTCTCAGGAATTTCCAGCTTCGCACAGCATTATCACATATCCTGAAAGTTTCCTTCAGTCACTTTCATTTTCCAACTCACTGTCCAATTCAATCACTAAACTGTTAATTTCTAATCTGTCTAAAACATGTTCACGATTCCACCATTTATCAATTACTTCCTCCGTATGTCTTATCGAGTCCATCCAAACCGAAGGTGTTATGGTTGACAATGCTTCATATCCAAATAGTTTTTGATGGAATATCCTTCTCTATCAGCAATATATCTGCAATTAATTATTAATAAATATAATAACCAACAAAATCTAACCAAATGCTATTGTAACTTTTACCTTTTTCCATCAATTTTTGTTTTCTTTACACATTTTTTGTTACAGTCTTGCCAAGAGTGCTACAATAAACCATTTTGAAATATTCAAGTATATTGGATTTCGAATAGAGACAATGTCAAGATGGTCAAGATTCGTCATCCACTTTGTATCTAGACGAGTTTCCTTGGGTGAGTCTAACTTATTATTCTTCATTTTGTAAGCCATGTTATTCACAGTACCCATACTAATATTTAGCATCGCAGCAACCTGCTAAAAATATTTTCAATAAAATTCTAGGAACTTATGTTATTTAAGATCATCAATAATTACCTCTCTAACGGAAATTATAAGCAAAAGGGGGCCTCCATTATCTCGTTCCTTTTTCCAAATATTTTATTAAAGCCGCAATCAATTTGTGACCGTAACTACCTATTGTTTTCGGTATTTTCAAACGAAATGATATTGCATATTACGATAGATTTAAAATTTATCAAAATAGTCAAAGCGTTAAAATAGCTTTTGCTGGTTTTTAATCTGTAGTAGTAATAATTTATATTTTGAATAATTTTGAGTACGTCTGACAAGCTGTCGCCGTCCGGCAGACGAATGCTAAATTCTTTAATACAATAGGTTTTAACTCTTACCTATAAATTATTGTGGCTATATAACTAGCTGTAATTTTTAGATATACCATAATGTTAAAATAAATTATATTTGATAACATTTTTTTCAATTATTTCATTTAGATTAGAATTTTCTTGTATGTCAAAGCCAATCTGAACTAAAACTCAGAGTTGATGCGGCAACATAGCAATGTTTCGACGTCACAAATATATATGACGCATTACTTAAAAAACTTTGGATAGACTATCTAATATTTTATGCTTAGATTCTTTTCAATAATGTTTGTAGGGTGTTGAAGATGAAGAGTACGAAATTCATGGTAGGATGAATTTCAAATATATTCTTGTCGACCTTTATGTTACATGTCGATCTTCTTCGTCTTGTCTAAATTATTTAGAAATCATTCATAGAAATTCAGTATTTAGAAATCAGATGTTTTCGCTAATCAATCTAGGCAGTTTCCGCGGAGTTCAATTGACTGAAGTTATATTAACTTTAATGTGATAATATGACAAAAAAAACTATCATGTGTCGGTTTTTAATGTTTTTCAATAACACTAGAATTTCTCGACTCACAGGTTGCTGCATAAAAAATCAAAACAAATAAAAATAAACAAATAAAACTGTAATGTAAAAATAAAAATTAATCTCTTCAAAATAATGCGATCCAAATATGTTATTTAGATACTTTGTATGATCTAATTGTATCTATTTTGGCAGCCATATCTATTGATGAAAATTGTCGATAAAAAGGGCTGTTAAACAACAAAGCTTAACTATTAAATTCGTTTAAATTCAGTTATTAAGTGCATACAGAGGTGTGAAGCATACAGTGATGCATCTCGAACGAGAAGATCTGCCCCACCCACCTTGTCCAATATTCATTACGCCTTTAAAATAACACTTATTCGAATGTAGAATGGCTTAACTTGTACGCCATTTCGAAATTCTAAAGAATTGTAAAAAGTGATTGTCTATCTACCATCGTTCTTTCGATAATGTATCGAATATTGCCAGATATATCTTATATATACTGTATGTCTGTGTCGTTTGATGTAGAATATGATCAGAGTATTTGAAAATAAAATATATGACTAGATTTATTTAAATTCTAAATGTCATCCACCAATAACCCCCAGTAATGTATAATCTTATGGGCAACCCCATAAGCTTCACACTGGTTAATTCAAATAGGAATTGATATTCTCCTGAATTTCTTCAGATATTTCGGTTTGTTGAATATATTTTTAAAGTGCTATTACATAGACATAACATAATTTTTGTTGTCTTTAGGTTGAAACTGGTAGTCTTTTTGTCACTTGTAAGACAATGGAGTTTGTTATCGTTATCAGTGCTGCCATTATTCTCTCTGAGCTATCCATTTTTCACCTCCACAAAACTTCGTTTATTGGACACCATATTTGGTTACCTACAAATGAAAACAAAAAATAGCTTTTATTCTATTTTTAATCAGCAGAATCTAATTTACTTAATAATTCGTTCAGCATAAAAGCTCTTTAGAGGTTTTCATTTCGGATTTTGGTTCGAATCAAAAAGACAAATGTAACATAGGCCTGCCTGGCAAATCCATCAAATTTCTACCCCCACACATTTACATTGATGGTAAGAGAGGGGGAGGGGGGGAATGCAATGAGAGACTGCATCGGCAAATTTTGTTGATGCAATCGATATCAGCGAATTGGGTAAGTTAAATTACATGGATAATCTAAGCGATCTGATAGTGTACACTATTAAATTTGTATAATATGTTTAACTGGCAAACAAGTACGTTGATGGTATAGGTTGTATGCGACTGGCAAATAATATTAGAACGCTAGTGTGTATAATGTCTGGTATTGCAATCCTCTTTCACGAGAAGGAGACAATGAGGCAAGCTTGAATGAAGATTATATGTAAATGCATTTTAGGAACTGAACATTCTAAAAGGATCGATTTATATTTAAAGAGATAAATTAGCATATGTAACTATCTGGTTAAGCAATAGAAGAATGTAAAAGGAATAGAAAGATACGAAATATTCTAGGCGTTGTAATACATTTTAATTTTTATTTAAAATTATATTCAAACCTATGATTAAATATATTTTCCATTGCTAACAAAAAAAACAGAAACTGTCTTTAAATATGATCCATAAATCAACCCAAAAGCTTATTCAAGCTTTATATGAAATGAATTGAATTCTTAGTCCTTAATATTAATCGAAACAATTAATGGGCAGATTGATATATGGAGAATACGATACGATGGATATACATTTCCGAATCTCTACTTTGATAAGTTGTGTCGTTTTGTCGAATATGATTAAAATTATATCATGCTAAGGTCAATTGGATACTCAACTAATATTTCTAGTTTATTTCGGCATAACCCATGATTTTAATGCTCACAATTCTTATAGTGGATTCGGTTTTCATCAGCTTTAAGTCGCAAAGATACGTTTCAGCTCCTTTCTTGTGTGATAATAATCTTCAGGCCTTTTAAGTCTAGTATTAGTAAGTCGATTCCAACTGCTTTAAATAATATTGGAAATACTTGAAAAGAGCTTTCATGGCACAATTCAACCACTTTTTTACACCTCATAATTAAGAGGGCCTTGCTTTGATTTAGAATTTATGGACTATAAATTATATGATCCAAGGAGCTAAATCAGATAAAATTAGTTGAAAATGATATGAATCAATATTTTGAATTTTTTATATAATTTTTCGAATGACGAATCTGCATTAAAACAATTGTGTCCATATAATCATGATTATAAAGTCACTGCTTATACACGGCTTGTCAACACCTAATTTCCGCCTTTTGAGACAAATAGAAAAAAATAAAACAATTAGGAGCTCCATAATTTTTACGTTTTAACATTTTCTCATCACAATAGTGTAGTAACATGTCTTTAATTATATCACAACAAAACTGTATTAACCTTGATTTTATTGGGAATATTTGTTTCATTCCTACCTACCATTCATTCATCAATATATTAATATTATTCAATCTCTACAGTTAATTATAGCTCTATATGGATTTTATATGATATATTATTCAACTCAAATGTACTGTCATCACGAGACTATAACGCAGGAAATCGGATTTACTTTTCATGTCTAAAATTTGCTGTTAAAAGTCATGATCACTAACTCACTAATATTGAAAATTTACCTTAAAAACCTATGTGTATTAATGTTGACTTTTTACATATGGTGATTACTATAAGCAACAAAGTCCTGATCAGCTGAACAAAAGTATATTTTAAACATTTGAAAAAAAAAGCCCAAAAAGTACTATAACCTATCAATGATGTTCCAACTATTATAACAATCAAAATGGTTTATTTACTTGATAGAACGATTTATACATATTTTGTGTCAACAAGAGTAGTTAAAGGAGACATTTTAAACACAAAAATATTGAATTCACATATAACATATGCCAATAAAATGTATGTATACATATTCAATGTTTTATACATAATACATGTTTTTCTTATAAGGCAGCATGTTAACAGTTTTCGCAAAAACGACTAATTCTATAAGTCACTTCGTTATGACGACTATGACGACTTTAGATCTGGAATGAGGTAACTGAGTTCTAAGTAAAGCCCCAAAACTAAAACCAACGAACATTAAAGACTTGTTGGGTTTTTCTGCTCTGCAGTTTTCATTAACACCTCATAATTTTTTCTTATTTTTATTCTGTCTCTCTCATAATATTACTTATATTCTTCTACCCAGAACGTATATGGATCTACTATTATTATAAGAGGTATAATATTACGTTGTTATAGTTTCGAACTATAGTCTGTTCAAAGTTATTTTGTACATACGTCATCTAAATTTGTGACGTCAAAACAATGTTGCCACATCAACTCTGAGTTTTAGTTCAATTGAGCTTTGATATACAACAAAATTCTAATCTAAATAAAATAACTGATCAAAAATTTTATTAAATATAAATTGTTTTAACATTATAGTACATCTAAAAACTACAGTAAATTGTAGAGCCACAATAGTTTATAGGTTAGAATTATAACCTCTTATCACTATTGCTTTCAAGAATTTTGCATACGCCTGACAATCGGACGACCTTGACAGGCCCATTCGTTAACGTGTTCGAATAAATCAGACAGCATTGTCTCCCTTTTTACTTAAAATAAACGAGAAAGAAAATATTGCCTGATTCTGAAACGAATTTACAAATTGCAGCAAGCAATACATTAAACACCTTGATGAGGTGTGTACAAAAAAAAATTTAAATAGACTATATCTACGTTGTACTAAGTTGAACGTTGAAAGTAAAGCGGTTATGATGTAAACAGAAAAACGACATAATAATGCTGAAAGATTCCAATGCATCAGATTTTTTTCTGAAACCTATAAAATACCTGTAAATCATAGATATAAATACTTAGTTTCCGATTATTAATTGTTCTGATCAATGTTATATAATCTGACTAAGAATACGTTAAATTTACGTACGTAATTTGCTATTTGTTTAGTTATTATTTTTTGAAGCTTTATTATATAAAATAAGCGAAAAGGATGAAGCGATTTTACTAAAAACTAAAGAAAAATTGTTAAAAATACTATACGCAAACAATATATTACAATTCTCAAATTATTTTAAGAACCTAACCAGCTTTTTTAGAGAAAACGAGAAAAAGCATTTGATATATTATGGCAGAAGGCACTTACTGAATGCGATAAGAAAATATTTCTTCCATTATATTATAGCAGTATAACACCTATACATTTCTTACGCTTAACAATACTCACCTTCAAGTTTGCTCCATTAAGAACGCCAGCAGAATAAATCACGCTTTATATGGCTACAAGATATCTTATATTTGATATCTTAACATATATAAATATTATCGTTTGGTATAATAAAGTTTGCCATTTGCAGTGATCGCGTATCGATCTGATATAAAACAAACAAACAAAAAAAAACGGTCCCGTGTAAACTTTACGGCAACTGAAAACTGTTAAGGTGCATTATCTGCGCAACTATTAATTGAGCAGGCTCGTTAAATACCGCCCTTTTAAGTACATCGGTTCATTAGCGCTTATCAGCTGAACTACACTTGTTTTTACCTTTTGCGGATGGACCTGGAAGGCCCGGGCGCCATAAATTTGGTGACCGCAAGATCGGTAACCGATTACCGATTGTCCCTGAAACAAGTCAGTAGTGTTCACGATATTCCGATTGCGTGCCTCGATTGCTAAAAAGAAGAAAAAAATTAACGGAGTATCGATAAATGTGCATTCTCTATCATTACTGTGCAACATAATAATATCAGGTTGTACAATAAGTTAGCGAAGCACTATAAGTTCCTCCAGATTGGAATTAAGAATTCCATGCCATTTTAATACTTCACCTTTAATAAGAAGATAAAAAAGACGTAATATATATTTTTAATTCCTTCTTTACATGTATTTACATCTGATATCTAAGTGACTTTTTAAAAATGAAAATGTAGCTACCTTGAGGCATATCGAATTTTACATTTTAGAATAGCGGCCTACAAAACACCCAGAAAATATTATCCCAGATGTTGGACCGGAAGTTGGTACCAGAAGCGCCAACTAGTAAACGACTTCAAAGATCTGGCAACCCCAAGACGTATTATTGAAAGGTACTTTTGATCATTTAGTCAATGACCATCGTTGAGTTCAGACTTGCCACCATCGACTGCTCAAGCCTCGTCTTCAGGTAAATCCAGCGCCGCTCCCTTCTATTTACTTGTAATTTCACTTTTTTTTATATAACTTCAACAAATAACATGTAATGTAACTATAACTGTTTCATTTCGTTTTACCTCTATTCACCGAGCCATATAAATTAACGTAAAAAAGAAACGACATACAGGGAATATACATAATATTTATTTATTAATAAGATGTTCAGCCACCATTTTCTGTTAATACACCGGCAATTCATCTCGAAATTGTGTCTGATTAGTTTCCAACATTTGCGCATTCTCTATGAATTGCTTCAATGATATTGGAGATGAAATTCTACCACTCACTCTCCGCTCTGCAAGTCTAGCGATTGCGCGAACCAGGGAATATGTTCGATGAAACTTTAATGTTCTTCAAACCAAGACAGAACATTTTCGGCTGTGTGGATGGGCACATTATCATCTTGGAATATGACTGTGACTGGCAACAATATGCTAGTTATAGTAAAAAATTCATCGTTGAGGTTATCGAGATATTAATTCGCAATTATTACCCTTAATGTTCAAATGAGTATTAGCTGAATACATATAATGGATTTCCATGCTTATCTCTAGAAAGTAGGCAGCCCGGTGGTAGGATTCCTTTAGGGTTCTTCGTACATAAATACGGTCATGCCTAGGAGATACTCTAAAGGGTGACTCATCGGACTATACTACAGTCTTACAAGCATCAAGTACTCAAATGTTGTGATCGTTGCACTCCTTCTCCCGCAACTCAGCCTTCAGAATGTTTAGTTTTGTGGAGCTCCCATACTATTTGTGTTGAGACAGTATTACTCAATTGAGTTTTGAGCCCTGTTATCAGTATTGCCGCGGTAGTTTCATATTGTATATTATTAATATTTTTTATTAGTCGCCGGTCTTTGACAGTTAACTTTGGGTTTCGACCAATATGCCTCATCGCTGATGAAGTTTTACTATTTTTTCTTGTATGCTGTCATTATTATCGATAATATCCCGTGAAACTTTAAACAACTATTCAGAGATCATACATTTCATTGTTGCAGAACAAATCACCTAATTCAATGAAATATAACCAAAAATATTTGGCATAGAAGATATTTGGATAAGCCATACGCGTCATATTATTTAATAGTGTTACCAACATGTATTATGGCATTATAATGCTGGTATTCATATTATTTCCTCTATCCATTGTATGTTCTGTATTCTTGTTCGTATTCATATTATTTATATTTATTATTTATTAAAATATCTTATAGGTTATGAAAATTAATACTGAATTTATAAGTGCATTAAATGAATCTGCTACTTCAAAAATAATGGTTTGTAAGTGAGCTGGATGATTTTAAAGTAGCCGTACAATCCTTAGACAAGACAAAACAATGCAACTAGGACCATCAAAGACTATTTCAACAACAGAAATCGGTATAAAAACTACATTTTACTACAAAAACGACACTGCAGGTTCACCTCTATTCCAACGCAAATAAAACCCATATGAATTCACCAGATATTACATCGAATTTTTAAAACATCAAGTGCTGTTTTTGTAACTGTACTAATAAATCCATTAGCTATAATGATGAGAATATTATTGATATAAAGTTCTTGTAAAAATGTTGGTCATTACTAAATTTAGTCACAGAAAACCCATAATGAAGTCTAATGGTGGGTACAGACCTGAGCATTCGAGACAAATTTCGTGGAAAAACTGAATGCGGCAAACATTCGTGATGAACAGGTTCCAAAATTGGTTCAAAGTGGTAGTGCGCATGCACTTTGCTTAGTTCCAGTGTTCGCCAAAATGACTTTCAGCGCTTGGCGACGAACAGAACGCAGTTCCAGGAGCCCCGGATCTGGTCAACAAATTTGAGCGAACGTGGGAAAAATTAGCGGGATTATGAATGACATATGTTTTGGTTTCGAGGAAATAACCCTGTTTTTCCTTGTAATTTAATTATTACTACAAATATGTCTTTGAGTGATAAATATGTGTTTTATATCTATTAATAATTAATAATAACACATATAATTATATAAAAACGCCATAAAAAACACGAAAAATTAAAATATTTATATTTTACTTGCAGAAATCTTATTATGATATCTGAAACAATATTTGACTTCTATTTTGCAAATGGTAATTACAAAAAAATGCGACAAAATTATGAACTGCTTTTCTTATCTTTCATTGAAGGGACTTATATTTATTGATAGCCTTCATAGTACAAAATTTGTGAAATAATATGGAAAAAGTATTTCATAACTGGTGGGAGAAAAGGTGTTTAATAATAATCTCATATAAAATTATTATTAACAACATGAAAATATTAACTTTGCCCACTAATTTTATTTAATTCATAGAAAAATACAAACATTTAAAAATGTGATAACACATCAACTTGTAAAAATAACCACCCATTACACTCAACAATCGCTTCTGAACTTCTTTCCAAAAAAAACCATATCTTCAACCTAAAATATAAAGTAAAACTCTTTTAACGCAGTAATTTTATAGAAAAGAGTCACTTACCTATGTTAATCATTTGAGAGCAGATATATCATTAGTTTCAAGGTGTTACTCCTTCACTTTTTCCAAAATATGTCTCAAATATGCTTGTTAGCAAGTTTATTTTTTACTTTATAATTTGAAATTGTACTAGCATAATATCCTCTTATAACGTAAGGACTGTCTTCCATCCAAATCATCTTGCGCTTGTCACCTTTTATTTTTTCATACTACTTAGCCATTGTGTCTGAAATAATTTAAACCCAGTTAACAAATATTTCATATTCAAAATAGTAATAAAATATATACAAAATATATCATACAGTAAATACAAATTCATACCTGTTTATAGAATTTCTGTCCCTATTTTTGACGAATTAATTGACTGATGACTCCATTTATACATTTTGTGCCACCAAATAAAGATAATTTTTATAATTTAAGGTTTTATTATGCCTTCCTCATAACGAAATTTACACATATACATTCTTTCTTTAAGGACTGAATATATCTTCTGGTGATTTTGGATCATTAATCATTAATGTAATCGTTACAGAATTGTAAATGTTTGAAATCTCTTCACGAATCTATAAATATAATACTAAAGCCGTATAAACATAAGAGTTTCATGTTATATTCTTATCATAAACTTCAAACGAGTTGAATTTCAATATTATTCGTATTTTCTTCCTTATCATAACTTTGTTTATTATGTAACCGGCCATACTTACAATAATTTGATACTCTTTTAAAAACAGTTAGATGGTATATATTATTTTAGCAATAAAAATTGCTTTTTAGGAAAAGAACAACTAGACGTACCGTCGAAAAATGATTCACAAGATATTTTATTTTGGCATGCCATTGTGAAAAATATGCTTACAAAAAAAAAGAATACAAGGTTCCGAACCAAACCTAACAACAATTATTTAAAAGTACAATTAACTTTCGTGAACAAGTAAGAACGTTAGTGAAATACGGTTAATAAATGAAATTACTTACATAGTCTAGGTATGTACAAATCAAACGGAACGTGGTTAAAGTATGTCAAATAAGAAGTGTGTTTTTGTTACGAGTATAGGTCAATTTTTAAAAGAATGCTTTAATAATGAGACAACATGTTAGTAAAGTTCAACGCAAGAAACCCGTACTTAAAAAGTATGTTATATTCAAGAGGAAGAGAGGAATGCACTGGAGAACAACACATATACTATTAAATATAGGTAATTATTTCAACAACAGGTCCAAGCTTTAAGGAATGAGACACATTATCACCATATTTAACTTAAACATGGTTATTAAAATGGTTGTTAAAATGGTTTTTTAATGTTATATACAGATCGTTATGTCAGCCCATTAATTCAGTCAATATTATCATCATTAATCTCTGCTTACTTGGGAAAGCTTTCCTTGCACCAAACTAAGGCATATTTACAAAGACCTAAATCTATTTATAAAATTGTTTTTCACGTTTCCCACTTTTATGTTCTAAAAATATCTTCCTAGTATATTATATTTATATAGAAATATTTCTGTATATTTTTATTAACAAACCATGAAAAAAGGTACTTGAGACGTCATACGTCATCTAAATTTGTGATGTCAAAACGTCACAATATTACCGCATCAACTCTGTGTTTTAGTTCAGTTTGGCTTTGACACACAACAAAATTCTAGTTTAAATAAAATAATGAAACAAAAATGTTATCAAACACATATAGTTTATTTTAACATTATAGTACATCTAATGCATATATTATCGATGGATTTAAACTACAATTAAGAACACTAATATAATAGTTTTTAGGTTAGAGTCATTTTATTATATTTACATTGTACTCTTTTCCACACCACCCATGAAGTAGAGTTCTAGTCGCTTTTTTATGTAATGGTATCCCCCTGGAGGCCTAATCCATTTCATTAACAATTATATATCAAAGTAATGTGTTTTACTTTCATTTGAGAGCATATTTACCTTTTTACGTTTAGTTCTTATTTCCTTCGATAGTGTGTTTAGTTGTCAAGTCATTTTGGTATCACTCTATTTTTTATTTCTTCTGCTACTACCTGTGTACGTTATTCTTAATTAAAATTAATAACTGAAATCTGCCTAATGCATTTACCATATCTACAAAACAGATATTATTCATCATTACATTACATTCTAACCTAATGCTAGTGTTTAATTCTGAACAATGTGAATGGACACAAATCTTTTACACCCTACAATACCATTCTCTGCAGTTATACTATTAATTGTGTGCAGACCTTTAATTGTTTCCACTCTCATAACTCAGGAATTTTCAGCATCGCACGATATTATCACATATCCTGAAGGTTTCCTTCAGTCACTGTCATTTTGCCAGTCAATGTCGAAGTCAATCACTAAACTGTTAATTTCCAATCTGTCTAAAACATGTTGACTATTCCACCATTTGTAAATTTCTTCCTCTGTATGTCTTATCGAGTTAATCCAAACCGAAGGTGTTATGGTCGACAATGCTTCCTTCCATATACTCAAACTATTCTTGATGGAATATCCTTCGTGACCAGCATGTCCCTAACTCTTTTATGTATACCTTCCAGACTAACAATTTTCTCTGAAATTATTTTATTAAAACATGTTTATATCGATAAAATAGTTTGTATAATCACTATTCTTATACATTTCGTAAATTTGATCTCGAATAGAGTCAATATCCAGGTCAAGATTTGTAACACACTTCGTATGTAGACGGGGTTTCTCAGTTCAATCTAACATATTGTCCTTGATTTTGAAAGCGATATTAGTCACAGTATCTACACTAATATTCAGCGCAGCAGCAACACACTAAAAACATATTAAATAAAATTTCAGCAACTTATAGTATTTAATATCATCAATAGTTATCATTCTAATGGAATTTACGGGAAAAGGGGGTCTCTATTATATCGTTGCTTTTCGAAATAACTTACTGAAAACACAATAAGTTTGTGACCCAGACCATCTATTGGTTTCGGCATTTTCAAACAAATGAATACGATATATTACGCAGCTATTTAAAATTTAACAAAATATTCAAAGCGCTAAAATAACATTTGCCGGTTTATAACCTGTAGTAATTATGACTAACATTTTGAATAATTTTGCGAACGTTTGAAAACCGGACTACTTTGACAGTCTAGTTTGGTTTCACGATCGAACTTTTCAGACATTGTTGATTAAGTTTCTTGTTGCTTAACCCTAAACATCCCGGCTGAGGTATAGGAATTATTTAATTATGGATCATATTTAGAATATTAGTTGGTATGTGAACCGGAACGAAATCTATAATTCAAAAGACCAATTCTCAATTTTGTCGTGTGTGTCGTAAATTTCGATAACCTGTATCTCGGAAACTATAAGATATAATTCAATTTGGCGAATGACTTCGCAATCTGCATGCTAAATAATACTTGGTGTGTGAATTGGAGCAATTTCCCTAATTCATAAGACCTATTTTTAATTTTGGCGTTGTAGGAATGTTCGTCTGGTTTTTCCGAACACTCGCTACAATTTTTCGTGGTGGACTTTTATAGCAGGGAATCGCATGGTACCAATCCACCAGTGTTGTCAATCTGTAAACTTGCTGTATATGAATGCATGGTGGCCCTACCGATCGTAGGGATCGTCACAGCGTATATGAAAAAACAGAGCCTAATATGAAAAATTTTATATCCTATATCTGGAAAACTATAAGTATGTGAACTGGAACAAACCATACTTGATTTTAACCTTTCTTCGGGCAAATTTTAAAACACTTTGGATATTACTGGTAGGAGTGGTTGATATTACTGGTTGGTTGGTAATATATTAGTTCATTAGGTGAGTTCCAGGTTTAGGAATCAGGAAAATTTTAACCGATTGCCAAACGTCCAGGACATAATTTAATCATAATTTTGCATTAATATAATTAGTGAATTTTGTTAATGCATTTTTTCATAGCGTTTCCAGCACTTGCCTGGATTTTAAGACATACCCAGTTTCTTTTTTTTTGCAAATTTCGCATCCTCTGATCGGTAGGTTATGTTCATATCAGTTTAATTTGGCTTGATCCTATATCACTAGTCTATTAGTTGAAGTTCTACATTTAACTTGATTGGTATTGACTTGTAAGTGGATCGTATTGTGATGTGCAAATACAAGGCAATCTGTTTGTTCTCAATACTTTGGTTTTTATCTATTAATTTTTAGGCAGTTGTATTACATATGATTAATTACTTATTACTTGTTGTTGAATTGAAATACCTTTTATTTACATTAATTATATTTTTTTTTTTATTTAATACAGTCAATATATAATACAACGGAATATTTTAAATTGTTTGAGATCTAGCACATTATTTCCGATTAAGGCCTCAATAATAACATTTAAATTATAGTGTTGAAACATGTTTACATCGTACAGTTAAATTAGCAAATTGTAGTAGTTATATACAGGATGTAAAAGAAAAATACGTGTTAACTTCCGGTACCAATTGAATCGAACTTCGTTTGCCTTATGTCGTATCTGACAAAAGTGTTTATTTAACACAGAGCTAAAATCCAATTTGCATCAGAATCCATTGTAGATACGCGAGACATAATCAAATTCCAGCGGGACGAAAAACATCACGAAACAGAATAATGTTCAAAATTTTAAAATCTAATTATTATTTAAATAACACAGTTATTACATTAACTAAACACCCTCCATTATGAAACAAATTAATTTCGAAAACTTATTCCGTAATTAAATACAAACAAAGTTTCTGAGACAGCAGCCGAAATTTAATAATGAATCCGTTCTAATTTGGCCGATGTTATTCTTTGGGTTCGTCTTGTAAAGCTTTGCGTCTTGGATTCCTCCCGGCCTCTACTGGAAGTGATTAAATTTGATTTTCCTGCTTCTGCTAAACGGATTCGTTGGATATAAATACACCAACAAAATCTGCTGATTTACCGTTTTTGATTCGGACCTAATTTTCGATGTTATTAACTCGAGAGACTTTGAATTTCACTTCGCGAGTCAATTAGTGCTTTATTTTCTTTTAATGGGCCTCTTGGCGAATTTTCTTTTCAACTTATTTAAACCTGAAACAGGTATTATACATCCGATAGTATAATTTCCCTGTTGATCCTTATAATTATACGACCTTTATCTATCAACAACAATCTTGAAAATTTAATTAACAAATCAATAATTGAAGGAAAACTCTTTAGCAGTAATACATTATGCACAAGACCGTTATAGCTGATTTAAAACTTTTATTAATACAATAGCTTCCTCCTCTTCCGGCAGAAATGACGTAGCAGTTTGTAAATAGAATCCTGATTCTAACATTTTCTTTGAGAGCTAGTCTCATTTTCGAAATTTAAGTGATTCACTAGATGTGATTCATCATATCTATAGCACTAGACTTAAAGTCCAACTATTCCATTTTCAAGGCAAAGTTTTTAATTATCTTGCGGTTAAGTAAGTGCTGCTTAATTATACATTAATACATAGTTAGAAAGCATCCACAATATAGTTTGAACCTAACTATAACCTATATACCAAATTAGAACTTATATAAGAACATAATTTATAGACCTTAGATTTCAAGCACTGATTAATAGATAATTAGTTTCCTGTTGGATAGGAACTTAATATTAAGATGCCTAACTGTCTTTGGTTTAAGTTTTTCTAGAAAATTTCTAAGATGTGTTCTTTCCAAGAGCGGCAGTAACTAATTGTAACATTCAGGATCTTAAGAGAATGAAACTGAGAGAGTTTCTTTATCTATAAGTTTATTCTTTATCTTTAAATAATCAATAGACGGACCATTGAGCAATATTATCAAAACAATTCTCCATAATGTTGGAATAGGGAGCAAAAGGGAGCTGTGTCATCAGCAAAGGGGCGAATATTAGCAATTTGACTTGTAGAACGAAAGATAGAATTCTTTCCTTGAGAGAGATCCAGATTTCCATCACCAAACGACCTACTAAATAATTTACCAGAAGTTTTGGATCTATTGTCCATCCAATTTTATAAATATTCAAGGTGTCAATTTTAGGTAAAACCTTTAATCTCCTAATACATTGACAAAAATAATTTGTATGTGAGTTATATAACAGAGATTTAAAGAAAAATACCCAAAAGGATCTTTAGGAATTCTTGATCTAGGGCAGTGGTACTTGGAGTCGCCCGAAACAATATTAGCAAACGATTGCTACCATATGGGTGTCCAATAGTGGATCGTTATAACAAGAAAAAAGGCAAGACGAGAGCCTCTGGAGATCGAGAGACAGGCTTTGATGAACTTGTTTTGAGTGAGTCCTAAATCCTAAATGTAATAAAAATTTGAAAATTACATGGCCTCCTTATGTTGTTAATACAAATCCCTTAATTCGATTGTGCGCATTTGTATCTCCGTCAATCAAAAGAGGAGAGGTGATATGAAATGTTCAAATTTTCTGAGAGGGTGAATCGAGCAGGATCAATACGCGAACAACAAAGGAGCAAAAAGAAAAGGAAGCATAATCTATAATAAGCTCAAAATCAGACCTAACAGTGAGCAGTTATGAGTGAACCACTGACAATATTGCAATACTTCAATGTACAGGTTGGTTGGTTATAGAAGCGAGTTTTAAATTAGTCTCTTATAAAAGCAATAATTGCCTCTCTTTTGTGATAAATATATATAGGTCACTTAATTTTGAAAAGAATTAACATTATTTTTGTCTTCAAAATTAGATGAGCTTATTTAGCTTTAGATGATTGAATTAGAAATAATGATTTTAAAGCCTTATTGTATACAAATTATTATTTTGTCAAAGATGAGTATTTTGAGGCTATCGGAGAGTCAGGATCTTTCGGTTATGTTCATTATATAAATCCTGTTACTTATATATAATATGGTATCCATATAAACAAATAATAAATGTCAAGTAAACTGGTGTAGTCGGTAGAATTACGGGGTCATTATAAGGCTGTTCAATTTTGAATTCATTCAGTTAAATAGAAATTAATTAGGAAAATTATACAGGATGGTATGATAATTGTTCCAGGTATCCAAAGCCTTAATTGACATTAAATTGTTGTAGTCCTGGTAAAAGTATTTCAGGTCTGATTGTAAACTCGCCAGAAATAAATTAATTTGCTCAAAGTCGCCAAATCGTGAGTAATTATAATTAGATAAAATCCATGTTCTGGGAAACATTTCTAGTTCGTGGATTTCTAGTACAAGCATCGTATTTCAGGATATAAATCTGCCAAAGGCAAACTGACGTTATTGTGATCCAATCTAGTTTGCTGGAATGGGCAGAAGTTTGCCTTTCGCAGTATATGTCAAGCAATGGCGAATTAAATTAGCTCAGTTGCTCAAGCAGAGACTATTTGGAAGCGCTACTACTGTATTGGAATGTACAATCAATGCTCCCTAAAAATTAATACAAATGCAAGCCGTCCAAATGGGACATCCACCACATATACAGCTTTGATCGTTTCTTCAAGAGGGAGGTGGTACATTGAAAGACTGACATGTGATGAGCATTTGGAATTAAAGTTTTCATTTATATTGTAATATAATCTACAAATTTTATAACTTTCTTACATTACGTACTTATACATTTTATTTATGATAAATACTAGTGCTGGGGACAATCGACTGAAATTGACTATCGACTGTTTAGTAATTGACTACTTTTTACTATCGAATGTTGCAGTCGCTATTTTTGTTTCGACTGATTTTACTACTTTTTACCAGTTACTGTTTCAGTCCACTGTTTTCAGTCGCTATTTTCGGCCCGACTGATTTTGTTACTATGTACTATCGACTGTTTCAGTCGTACTTTTAGTTTACTATTTTTGGTTCGACTTGTTTCATTCGACTGATTTTTAACGTTCTGGCTCTGTCGTCCTAGCCGCGACCTTGACAGAAATGTACCCAACTTATGATTATATAGATTTATAGGTAATATATGTAGTTTTATGATTTTTTTGGTGGTTTGCTTGTAAATAACAATATATAGTATATTAATATTATAGCATTTTGGTACGATATTTTTCAAGATTGTTAAAATATTTTGTCTGTTTTTATAGCAATAATATTTGGATAAATATTTGGATTAATCTCTTGATTTTTGTTAAAAAATATTTCTTTTTAATAATAAATTAAGCATTTTTATCATTTGATTCAGATAACTTTTAATTATGTCATGGATTAGTTTTTTTTCTATATTTAGGTATGGGTTTAATTTTTATGTAGTATTTATGGTTATTATACATATTTTGTTTTTAGGTTTTGTTTAAGTTCTATTGAATTGTCTATATTTATTATAATATATTATTTAAAAATAGCGTATACAACATTAAAATGCAGTAAACGTTTACATTGGGGTATCATTCTATTCCAAAAAAAATCCATTCAATTTTATAGATCCACAGAACATTCAAATATAAAAGTAATTCTATTTCGTTTAAAGTTTAATTGTATTCAGTAATTATTTTTTTCCTTTCCTTTTTTAAAGTTAGTACGTGAAGGAATATGTACGTCTCGCTTATATTATCGTTTGAAAATATAATCACATATAAAATTAACTGCTTCAAGCAATTATCTCTGTCCTTTCTTCGCTCATAATTTATACAGGAAAAAAATCATGTCGAATCGTGCATTTGACTGAAAATATTAATTGCTATTTTCAGACGCTTCAGACTATCGACTGATTCGACTGTTTTGCGACTATCGACTGTTTCAACTATATTCAGTCGATAGTTCCCAACGCTCATAAATACTCAATGATACTTTTATATATACTAGCATAAAATCCAATAACTTTCACTTCCAATTATGGTAAGAATAGTAACTCTATATTTGGTTAAAATGTAATAAAATAGAAACGCGTTCAATTTCCTTGTTTGCTATCTAAATGTTCATTGAATTTGCGATATTGCCTCAATAAATCAATCCGCAACGAATGATTTATTTAGATAATAAAATATAAATAAACGATACGTTGGAAATTCCCCCTTTAATAGATAAATATAAAAGTTTATTTTTGGTCGTTCGCTATAAAACGCTCTGTGTTGTACAAATAACTGTGATTTACATTGTAAACAAGCCGACTCACCGGCCCAACTTTCAATGCTTCCTAAAACGAATAATGCCCCCTTCCAATGTTTATTCTAATTTATCTTTCCATATATTACTTTGGAGAAATGTAATATTCACATCCATATCTTCTATATCAAATTATGCCCTTTCTGTTGTGTTATTTTCTTTTCATCTTCGTACGTAGCCTGATATTATATTTTTATACATTTTCGTTTCGCAATCTTTAATAGGAGTGGAAAAAACATGAAGCATTTTTTCTCAGAAATTCTTTTAAAATATACACGTAATATATGGTTGTATATACGTTAGTGTCCGCAACACTTCTCTCTCATGACCGTAAACTATTTTAATTTATGAACATAAAAAATCCTAGGTCATAGATTATTTAAATTTGGAAATAGGTTAGATGACTGCAACGACTAATCGCAAAAATATGAATTTATAATAATGTAGTATATGAAGATTATTAAAATTACATTGACTTTTAAATTAATATTAAATTAATTAGTAACCGGTAAGATCTTACAATTAATAAAAATACACAATTTCAAAATTTGCCTTTTTGAATCAAACAACAATCACAAGAGCGCTAGAAATATTGGCGTAATTTACAGCTGCCAAACCAACAAGGAATATCATCTAAATTTGTTTAGGATTGATTCGTCTATAATGATTCTAACTTAAATAATAATTTGAAAAAGAATATTAGAATTTGATAAATCGATGCCAGTGTGTGAAGTGATTCCAGACACACTAACCATAAATTGTGATAGAATATTAAACTATATTCGGTAAAAATACTATCAGACTTGACCAGAAAATTAATAAATGTAGATAATAATTCCTAAAGATACCCTTTGATTGTATAGGGGCCAAATGGGAGAATAGTATTAATAAAATCAAGTGCTCTTTATTTCTTAATACAAATCAAAACAGTATCAATGAAAAACCTACTAAAAGATGTTATGATGCAGATACATATACAAATTTATTTGACAGTGCTACCATAATATTAATTTTACATACATTTGATAGTATCTGCAACACAAAAATGTTTTAAATTGTATACATTTGATGATAGAACATTGTGAAAGAATCTGTGAATCCATAATACCTTCTAATATTTGCGTAGAAAAAATGCCCAAATTGTAAATTATATGTTAATATTAATAATGGTTTTACGAGCTTTAAGCACGTTCAACTGCAATACTTCATGAGGTACTACAGTTACCCTCATCCTGGTGAAGTATAGCGCATCAAATTCTTTGATGTATAAGCAATCAGATATTTGATAATGGATTTTTGTAAACTAACTATGAGATGGGATTTGATTGATTCTTATTGAAGGGGTGAATTTAATTAATATATTTCATTTGAACCTTGGCAATATATGGTCGTTCAATAGTGTTTCAATCACGTTTCTTTTGTTTTGTTGATTGACATTCAAATCTTTTTGATTAAGTAGAAATATATATTGACTTCATGCACACTTGTGCGACTAAACCTATCATATCTTATTAAGTATAATTTTCCATATTATTTGATAACTGAAACACAACAAAATGTCTAGAGACACATATACACAATAAACAAAACAAATAGTTTTATTTACCTCGTTATTAAGTTAGTTACATTTTAGGCATAATTAAAGGTCCTTAATATAGGAAATACATACCTTAGAGTAGTCTTATTGTTGTGAATAAATCACAGGTATTTCCGATATTCAAAATATACCGGCTTGTTAACAACAATTCTCTAAAATGTTTCGACCTCACAATCAGAATCAGATGTCTAACTACATTGTGGACCATCATACCACTGATAGAGATACACATTAGAATGCCTAATTACAATACAAAATTATTAAAATAGTGTATGAATAAATATAACAAGTAAATTATTAACCGTCAATGTTTCTTTCAAATCAATTTTTTTTTGACTTAATCTATTTAATCAATTTAATAAATTGTATCATAAGTATAAGCTATAAAGCAGTTTTTGAAAAATAATTATCTAGATTATTGCATAAAAACTCCGTAGTCTAGCCTATTGGAACTTAAACAAAATCATCATGGTCTATAGTATACAGTCGCCTATGTAAACTGAAGTTGTGTAAAGGAAACATTAAAATTTAGGAAATCACTGTAAAAGGTGTGAAGGACATTATATTTTTTATTAAATGAAATGCTCGGTATACTTTAATGAAGCTGTTGTATGTTCGAATCATACATCTGTTGATCCCTGTAGGGTTGGTCTATTAGTTACTTGAGTGCTGATCATATTCTCACTTCAAAAAGTCATTAATTGAGAAAGTTATACAATATACATAAATCAAAATATTTCTCATCATTTTCTACAATTTTTTCCCATATTTTTGACATGAAAATAGCATGACGAAACATTCATGGGTTTTGGCAGCTTATAATATCTTAGACCTTATTGATCCCACCTGCACCATAATGTGCCATAATAATTCTTGCGCTTTAGACTAAAATACGATTCCTCATAGAGATTTTTTCATTCCTGGTGAGCATTAAATAATTTTCAGTGAATTCATGTTGTTGCTTTTTTTTCTTTAGGAATTTCTCCACCGCATCTAAAGATCTTGTATTAGTAAATTATCAACTGTTATCTGAGTATCTGAAAATGTCATCTGAAAGTTTTTTAAGAGGTTGGCCAGGGTTTTCGCTGTAACTCTTCCAATTTCTAACTTTTTTGCTCCCCCACGCCGTCCTTTGTCATTGATTTTAAAATAATATATTTTAAATCATTGAAACCCGTTTTTGGAATATAATGGACCAGCGTCACCATAAGTATCTAAAAGTGTTTTTCAAATTAAACAACAAAAGTAGTGAATGTTGAAAATGCAATTTTGAGGATTTCAAAATTAGTGTTTGTATATATCGAATAACTCAATAATACTAAATGGAATACTTTTATTTTGTGTAGAGAAATATCAAAACAGCCGAATTTAACAATTAGATTATATTATTTAACTATTAATTATTTAAATTGACACCTGTTCACATTTTCACTAATAGATATCGCTGATCGAAATACATGCATATAAAATCACTACAAAAATATTTATGCTATATTAATGCAAAACTGCATTTACAGTACAACATTCTCAATTAATCATTCAAGTTCAAAAATTTAAGTGCAGTTAAATTTTAAATGGTTGATAAAGATTTACATTTGCTTAATTAAAAAGTTATCTATGCTCTAACAGAAACTTAAGAACGTAATTGATGAAGTATATAATGATGATCATTGTTAGATAGACAGATATATTTCCGCCGACAATGCACTAAGTATTTTAACGTTAATGGTACTTTATCTGATTATCCATTAATGTTATATTTGAAGAATTGGCCTGTAATATAAACATACTTCAAGACTAACGGACTTTAATAATTTACCTTTACATAATTAATGATGGTATTATTGAAGTTTTGTAATTTTTCATTTTTATATATCCAGACAAAGATAAACTTTTAACTTACGTATTGTACATATAAGGGGTCTTCAAAACAGTCTACTGATGTAAATGGAACTATAATGTTAAATGGACGCTTGCTGTTACATATCTATTTAATGAAAATCATTCCCCAGGAGAGAACAGAGAGAATCTTATAAAGCGTCAAAGAACTCAGTGCTGCATCTGACAAAGAAGTTAGAATTTGAAATGATTCATGCTCTAATTTACTGATTTAATAATCTTGATGAGTTTACAATGATATGTCTTTCTTTTGAGATGCCTGAGAAGTTGAGCTACGTCTATAGAAATTATGTGTCTCTTCTGTTGCTGATAACTCCTTTCTGTACTGATCTTTATCCTACTAGTCTGAAGATAATAAAAATTCCGTTCTCATTATGTAGTGGTTATATAGAAAATGAAAACCTATGAATTTATTGAAAATGGATCAAAATAACCATGTGTCAACCATAGTTGTGTCATCAATGGGCAGTTGAGAACTCTTCAAGCGATTATCTCAACTTATCTCATGTCATCATTTCAAATAGTGAGGCCCATTTACAATCAGTCTATTTTCTGAAATGTTAAAAATATATTGACCTTACAATTTATGTTAGTTTTAAAATTTAGTTATTTGAAGTTTCTTTGAATAAATAATTTATTTGCTCTAATTTAGCAATATATTAGGCATAGTAATTAGTTTTAAAGAATTTTTCATGGCGTTAATAACCGTTTCCTAAATAGATATAAGGTCAATGCGCCTATTAAAAATTATTAATTGAATATAAATACTTACATTAGAAACAGATATGTTTCTTTTTTTTTAACATAACCAAAATTATTAAGCGTGAGTATCGGTTTTGAGAGTAAAATAACAGTGATTTTTTCAAGAAAATTGATATAATTCAATATAAATAGAATATTTAGAAGAAATAAATGAAGATGATGAATATCTACGCAAACTTGGAATACAAATATTATTATTCGACGATCGAGACAAGAAATACTAAAAGTTATTGATGCACATGAATTATTCTTTCATTCTACTTCCACCAACCAATCCTGTTCATCAATACTTGTTTAGATCTATGAAAATCAGTTGTATTTCCAGTAAATATTGATATCTATAAAATTAAAAAACGTGAGGTGACCGTATAGGTCACCATATCAATCAAATTTCAAAAATTAAATGGACGTAACCACATAATATGCGTATATACGACGGAAACTTTTATTGGCCCCCCTAACTATGTTGTAACTGTGTATCTGAGTTAGTATAGTGGTGTAGGTATAAAAGTAAGAACAATTGACGGAATTAGCATCTTTCGAACTAATATTTTTTAGTAAAAACTTATAGTTATAATTAGATTATATTATTTTCTACAATTGTGTATAATTTTAAGGAAATTTCTTGTTACCTAATTTTTATGTTATGCTGTTATTTTAAATACATTTGAGGTAAAAATTATTTCTTTATACTTGAAATAGTATTTATTTAAAGGATTCTGCTCTAGCACAGAAACGGTGTTTGAAGCGAAACAATTATAAACTTAAAGGAATATTGGATGATCTATATGTAGATACTGGGTAGAGCTGTTTGTTATCAGAAGCAAGAATCAGTTTTCAAAAAATATCGATAATTTTTTAGCCAATATCTTTGGATATTTTTTCAAACAAATTAAATGATACATCAAGACCTTCGGATTCCAACTATAAAAATATAGAAAATAATAAGAGATTCGCAACAAGACTCCGATTTTAACACCGAAATGCAACAATTCTTGGATAACACTGTTAACATTAAATTTATAAAAAGAAATAATTACTTTTAATAAGCCTTTCAAATTGGTACATAATTTTTAAGGTTTATAGCATTTTGGCACCTAATTTTAAATGATTCGTATTTTTTCTCCCATATATCGAAATAACGATATTTTCCTTTGTCGTCGACATCCCTATGTGAGCATCTCATGAACGTATGCCAAACAAATATACGTAAAAATATATCGTATATGAGAACAGTAATATTTTCTTATTAAAGTTATAGTTCAATTGAAAAGTCCCTGGCCTAACACATATATGGCGCTACTAAAATTAAATCCATATGTTTTTTAGTTAGCCCTAACGCTCAAAAGTTAGGTGTATAAATTTGACAGCTGCCGGATCATTAGTTTGTTGGTTATAGCATTTTGAATGAACTTTCGTTGATAAAATATTGCTTTTTGAAAGGAAAAATACAGTTGAAGCAAAAACATGGCTTGATACCGAGTTTCGGGACACTGCCCCAGGAAAATCAACTATTAAGGATTGACATGCTAATGACTGAAGGCGGTGAACGCAGTGGACGCCCAAAAGAGGTTGGTACCGACGAAAACACTAAAAAAATGCACAAAATGATTTTCAATGACCGAATTGAAACTGAGTGAAATAGCAGACACTCTAAGCATATCAACTGAACGTGTCATATCATCTATAGTCATAACTACATCATATCATTCATGAATATTTGGGTATGAGGAAGCTCTGTTTAAAATGGGTGCCGGGCGAGCTCAATTTCGACCAAAACCAACAACAAGTTGATTGGGAGCAGTGTTTGAAGATGATCAAGCGTAATAAACCCCAGTTTTTGCGTCGATATGTGACAATGGATGAAACATGGTTCCATCATTTCACTCCGAAGTCCAATAGATAGCCATTCGAGGGGACTGCACACGATGAACCCTCTCCAAAGCGTTGGAAAACGCAAGAGTCAACTGGCAAGTATATGGTGTCTGTATATTGGGATGCGTATGGAATAATTTTCATTAACTACCTTGAAAAAAAGGAAGGACCATCAACAAGAACTATTACATAGCGTTATTGGACCGTTTGAAGGACGAAATCGGCGAAAAACTGTCGCAATTTAGGAGAAAGAAAGTGCTGCATCACCATGACAATGCACCCTGTCACAAGTCAGTGAATACAATGGCAAAAATCCATGAATTGTGTTTCGAATTGCTTCCTCATCCACCGTATTCTCCAGATCTGGCCCCCAATGACTATATCCTGTTCTCAGATCTTAAAAGAATTCTCGCTGGGAAGAAATTTTCGTCTAATGAAGTGGTGATGGCCGAAACTGAGGCCTATATTGAAGCAAAGGACAAACGCTACTACAAAAATGGTATTGAAAAGTTGGATGAACGCTATAATCAGTGTAACACACTTGAAGGGAATTGTCTTGAATAAATGTGCCAAAAAATGTGTTTTACTATGGTAAGCCGGGAACTTTTCAACTGATCTGTTACAAAACGCAAAAAAAACCTACAACATGTTAAATTATAATATATATCAGATAATAATACAAGAACCTTTTTCTACTCTTTATTATATCCCATATTACATTTTCCATTCGATGTAAATGTAATTCCTTTTCATAACCAAACTGGAATATTTACTTTAACTCACATAAAACCCACACATCATTTTAAACGAATGAAATACATTATTTCGACTTTTTAACTATAAAAGCAGAACATACGCGTTACCTTTCCGAATTTTGATTGGTTCGCCAACGTGTTTGGACTACCTTTGAAAAGAAATAAACCTCGACGTAAGAGAGAGTCGAGAATAGGCAATTTCTTCCCTTGCTCTGCTTATATTCTCTCTTGATTGTTATTTGCAATTCCTAAAGGAAAATTCAAAATAAATTTCCAAAGGGATTTGAATAATCAAATTTGCGTATATAATTTGTTTTATCGAGTATGTTGGCAGGGCTGTACTTGATGTCGAATGTGGCTATTTATTCGCATGTTTATTTAAAAAAATACAGAATTGCATTAGTATGTCTACAATAATTATAAGTAAATATCCACAAATGCCTTTAGGTGATATTAAAACTTCTTTAACTAAAAGATCTCTTAATTTGTTTATTTCATATATCATGATTTACTGTCTAGTTACAAATAATTAAAATGTCCATCTCAATTATTATGTTATTTAATATTTAGTTATTTTGCATAAAATAAATAATAATAATAAATTACACTTATTGAGCTACTTCATACATATGTACCAGAATGGTGACTTTGGAACAGTTTAATAAAACATTTCCAATATAATCAGAGGAGTTTATCCAAAAGAAAAGAAAGGAACTTGTATTATAACAAAAAAAAATTGGGTTACTGGAAAGTAAAAATAATTATCTGTACATAATAAGTAGAAGTATCTGTAGATGCCAATATTAAAACTTGTATGGATCAAAAGAAAGGACCTAACCAAAGTCTTCGACAAGATCTAGCACGACGGTTTGATCGCAAAACGCGTGCGGTTAGGCCTCCCGCTCTCATCAGGTCCTATCTCTCGGAGAGATCTTTCCAGGTCAATATCAGGAAAACACTTTTCAGTCGAAAACAAATCGATGCTGGCGTACCTCAAGGTTTCCCGCTGATCCCAGCCTTATTTAATCTCTTTATTTCAGATCTGCCGAGAAAAGAGCACATAGACGTCGCGTTTTACGCTGACGACACTGTCTTATTCACGGCCTCCAGGTTCGAAGAATGGCCTCCATGAGCGTTTACAGAAGCAGCTTGATTATGCGGTAAAGTGGTTCAAATTGTGGAGGTTGCAAATCAACCCCCTGAAAAACAAGGCCATCATTTTCTATAAGAAGCGTTACGCACTGCGCGTCTCGCAACTTACGATCGACACCGCAATAATTCCATAGCTGGATAATGTACCTAGATCTTCACTTCCACCGGCGGTTCGGTTGGCATTTCCAAATCCAGAAAGCAATCCAGAAATATTTGGGTATAGCAAACCCCTAACAAAAATGTTAATTCGGTGCGTACTCCTCTACGGATCTAATGTCTACTTCAAGTTTGTTACACCCAACTAGGTCAAATGGCTTCAAATTTTCAAAAATATCCTCCTAAGGAAAATATTAAACGCTCCATGGTTTGTCAGAAATAATCAAATTCATAGGGAGACTGACACTCCAGAAATCAATCACTTCTTATCTTAATCATTTCACAAACAAAAACTCAGCTCAAATTCTTCAGAAAACGCGCTTGTTCGCGAGCTGGTCGACATGCTGGGAGCTTAGCATCGCGTCACCGCTAAGCCCCCCTTTTCCAGGCTGAAACGACCTCATCCCCATACGACAGTATTCAGTTGTGTGTTAACTTAGGTTCGCGAATCAATAGAGTCGCCGGGTCCTCGTGCCCAATAATGGCTGCCCGATCAGCGGGTGCCATATCCCCAGATTTAATTCAGTAGCAGTAGCGATCCACAGGATTCAACTGTGAGGCGGTTTCGGTTTAGTGTATTGGTAAGTCCACAGGCAGTTCCACATAACTCGGTCCAACTCGTCACTCCAGGGCAAGTCTCCGCGACCCGATATGCGTCATGTATTCCATGGTTTTAGGTCAGAACAAAAAAAAATCAAAAGAAATTCAGTTACGGGGTTGTTCTGTGAGAAGTAATATTACTATAATACATGTATTTTAGAAGTACTGTAGATGCACCCAGATACTACAGAAAAAATTACTTACACCAAGACCTTCGGATTCCAACTATAAAAATATAGAAAATAATAAGAGATTCGCAACAAGACTCCGATTTTAACACCGAAATACTACAATTCTTGGATAAGACTGAAACAGAACGCAGATTCAAGACAGCCAAATGGTGTGATTTTGTGTAATTGTGCATTGGAGTGTATTAAATGGAGTGTATTAAACACTAAAAAGTGCTACTAACTTTTATTTTATTAGAAAATAAGGACGTGCCAATTGGTCTCTCTAGATAAGTATCTAGTTTTAAATCATTCTAAAGACAAATTGTTAAAGTTAGTCGGCACGACTAGTATTAACTAAGAAAATAAAACTGCAAAATATATTCTGAAAAGCTAGAACGTAAACTCCAATACGCCTTATTTTTATATAAAATCTAACATGTTTATTCTCTCCATTTTACTAAACTGAGTAGAGCCGATCTAGAGCAAATAAGTTACTGTAGGCAATATATTTTTCTCTACTTGTAAAACACCTAATGAGGCTAATTGAAAAGGGATATCAGATTCAACAGCATTAAAGGCTGTGCATATGCGCAGAGGTTTTTTCTTCGTATTTGTTTAATAACTTAATCTACAGATGACAAGTGGCAAGGTTTTATATGGTTAGAATTTTATAAATTCAGATAGTATGAAATAAGAGTTTATTTGAGATAGTACTCTAAGCATTTCGTTCGCAAACTGAAACAACTTGAAATTCTTATATTAATTTCAGTATTTCTAACACAATATAATCATCCCCTATCCCTTAACAACTCTCTGATTATATAAAAAATTAATACAGGATAAAGAATGTCTTAGAAGAGACAAGCTAAATGAACAATGTTTAGGAATATTAAGAATAACTATTATAATAACACTAATACCTTTATACATATATCTATAAATTATTTATTTATTTTTGTACAAATTGTTACTTTATAATCCATTATAATTAAAAATCCGCAAAGTCATTATTTAAGTTACGATTCTTTCCGGATCATATTCAAAAGAAAATAAATAAAACTAGATTTGAAATTTTAAAAAATGTTCAGTTAAAAAATTCAGATACGGACTGCTACTCATGAGATCAAGAGAATTGCATATACATGAGGACAGACTGAGAGGAGATTGTCATGTTAATCCGAAGTATTAAAACTATTGGATAACAGTCGAGCAAGACAGACTTGTAAGAATAAAGATCATTTGATCTTGTATTGTAGTAAAGTATATTTAACAGAACAATAATATCAGTGTTAAATAATACATGACATTATTACTACAGAAGCTAAGTAGGAACCAATGGTTTCTCTTAAATATTATAAGTTCTTAATAGGTCAAATGAAAAGTCCCCGCCCTCACATATAGATGAAGCTACCAGAATTAAATCCATACGTTTTTTAGTTAGCCCTAACCCATAAAAGATGCGTGTATAAATTTGACAGACGTCGGATCATTAGTTTGTGGATTATAGCATTTGAAGACGGTGAACGCAGTGGACGCCCAAAAGAGGTTGTTACCGACAAAAACATATAAAAAATCCACAAAATAATTTTCATGACCATAAATTGAGATTGAATGAAATAGCAGATACTCTAAAGATATCAACTGAATGTGTACATCATATCATTCACGAATATTTGGATATGAGAAAGCTTTGTGCAAAGTGGGTGCCGCGCGTGCTCACTTTTGTCCAAAAACAACGACGAGTTGATGATTCGGAGCAGTGTCTAAAGACGATAGAGCGTAATAAACCCGAGTTTTTGCGTCGATATGTGATAATGGATGAAACATGGCTCCATCATTTCTCTCCAAAGTCCAATCGACACTCAACCAAGTAGACTGTACACGATGAACACGCTCCAAAGCGTGGGAAAACGCAACAGTCAGCTGGCAAGGTTATTTCGTCTGATTCCTTGAATACCTTGAGAAAAGAAGGACAATCAACAGCGACTATTACATAGCGTTATTGGACCGTTTGTAGGACGAAATCGCCGAAAAACGGCCGCATTTGAAGAACAAGAATGTGCTGCTTCACCAAGACAATGCACCGTGTCACAATTCAATGAAAACGTTCGAATTGCATCCATCGTATTCCCCATGTCTGGGCCCCAGCGACTATTTCCTGTTCTCAGGTCTCAAAAGGATGAAGAAGTGATCGTCGAAACTGAGGCCTATTTTGAAGCAAAGGAGAAATCGTACTACAAATATGGTATCGAAAAGTTGGAGGGCCGCTATAATCAGTGTATCACCCTTGAAGGGAATTATGTTGAATAAAAGAAACTAATTTTGGCAAAAAGTTGTCTTACTATGTTAGACCGGGGACTTTTCCATTGACATGTTAGAGTTAGTCAATGAATTAAATTATATTCTATCATCGGTGTAATATAATATGGAGGGAATTTTAATTTGGAAATTGTTATATAATCAAAATTCAAGAATTTCTAATTTAATGTTTTTTTGTGTGATTTATTTACCTACTTTATCGAAATCAGTATTTTTAAAATCAAAGATATATTTTTATCAACTTGTATATTTTAAGTTACGTTACTACTATATCAGTCTAATAATAGAAAAAAGTATGACATTTTTAACTGATCCAACAATTGTATAAATTTAAAATAATGCCATACTCACACGCCAATTATGTATAAAAATAAACTTTTTATATTGTAAAATTTTAAGATAGCGTGCCAGAACTCGCATAATACATTATAATGCCGTATACGCTTTACTCTACTTTCCCTGATATAAAAACATATAAAATGACTCAATAAATCTTCGAAATATTTGTTGACCATACCCAGTATGTAACTGGATATTGTTGCGTGACTGGAACCAAAATCCCGTAATATTTTTGACATGAGTAAAAGTAAAAAAAGGTACCTGAACCGGTCTCCGTATAAACTACATTGCCTGTCAAAAATGTGCGAAGTCAGTTTGAGAAAGCCCAAATATTATTAGTTATAGGGGTGGCTATGTTTACTCAAGTTATTCAACCCCCTCAATACATTATACTTTAATTAAGATATTATTTAATAAGCATTGAGATGTCGCCAGTAAGTAGCAGTAATCTACGTTTTATGTAGTTTTTTCGTCATTTTCAATACCATAAGTTTTAATATAGAAATGGATCGATCGTTTTGCCTTTAAAACTGGTTCTCATATTTTCTCCCAAGAAATTCTACGAATTCATATGTAGAATAGAACAGAATTACATGTACTATTATTGGAATATGGTAAAATAGTAATAATTGAATTATACCTGAATGAGTAATAATTGGTGCGAGCTGTGAAATAATGACATTAAAACTAGTTTTTATTCTTTGCTATGTAAATCTGCATCAGTTATGAATGCCAACAAGGAATGAGCTTATTGAAAATATGTTAAAGAATTGACGTAGTTGCGGCGATTTGTATGCTTTGTAATATACTTAGAAGAAACATCCATCGAGTTATTCATCAAAAAGAGCCGCGAAAATCCAAAAATATGAAAATATATTTTTGTAATTTAATTAGCACTCTCTAAATATAACTAACTAAAGTATTATTAGATTTAACTGAGACATAACCTCAAAGCTTTCGAAACAAGAAAAAATTAAAAATATTCAATATATTTATAGCTATACTTATTTAATACATTATATACCTGCATATGTTGTTATCAGCCATCAATATATTGGTGAAAATGCGAAGTATTAATGTAAATAAATATTTAAAAAACACTAATCTAACTTTTGAATTCGATTTTGATATTTCCCTATATAAAATAACAATTTTCTATTTAGTATTATAGATTGAGTGTATACAGATGCTAATCATATTCACTCAGAAGTGCATTTTCGTTATTCATATTTCTATTGATTTGATGATATCTCCTGCCAAAACCCATCAAACACTTTTAGGTACTTAAGGTGATGCTGCCCTATTATATATTTGTTGTCGGTTTTTGCATTAATTCATTAAAAGTGGTGATTTTGTTGTCACTTATCAAAAACAGCCTAGATAATCAAACAAGAAGAAAACTAACTGCTTTGTATTTGTTTTAAAGTCCTAAGATTTCGTTTGGGTAATATTTGTAAATCATTTAATAAACGAAATTGCAAACAAATCACAGACTAAATTTACCAAGAACAACAACAAGAACAACATTTAGTTTTGTAGATTTTATAGATATAGTTACTCAAAAGTAATAACTTTATACATTTATTTACCTTAATATATTTAGGACAATATCTATTCGTAAATAGTAAGGTAAAATAAAGTTTCTTTTACAAAAAGTTTAAAAACTAGATTTCTGAATATTATACCCCTTATGGTTTTTTTAACCACCTAAAAATCCCATTTAATTTATTACAGACATATAAATTCCATAACATGTCTCTTATAATGTTCATTTTGTTCATTGGCTGCTACGTTACATAATTAACTTTAAGATAAGTAGTTATTATATATAAATATAATATAATAATACTTTGTTAATTATAATTTTTACTATTACCTCAAAAGAAAATGTTTTTCAAAGTAAAAATATAACAAAGCAGACCAAGAAAGTTAAAATTTTACTTTAATATTTCATATTATGTACGTGTATTTTAGTTTAATGTTAGATGTAAACGCAGCCAAATGGACAAAGGAGACAGATGCATGATAGGCGTCCCCTGGGGCTGGTCTACGTCAGGTGGAGTGGAGATTATTCCACCGATTTGTACCACCTGTTAGTTCTACCACCGACTTGTTAAAAGGTAGTACATCAACGAACAACGGTATAACACAATATAAAATCAGAATAATAGATTTATCTCTCTTTGTTTCCACAATGGCAGTTGATGGATTTTCATCTGTAAGTAATTGCATAACTGATTAATTGCTAAAATAGACTTCTGTTCAAAATATCTGACAGTCAGCTTGAAACAATACGAAACATCATAAACCTATTTTACAACTCGACTTGATTGGGATCCCTGTATAATTATCAAGTGGGAACTCTCAGGTAATTTTCTACATTCGTGTCTTGTAATTTTATCTGATGTGAATAATTCTAAGAAAAAGCAATATGCCTGTCAATATATTGAAAATTATTATACGTAAAAATTATTATCATTTAAAATCTCCTGAATATACACTTTCACAACAATTGATGTAACACGATTTTACTGGATAGCTAAATTTAAACACAGTTATACCAACAGTTTTGAGTGAGGTAATCGAGGTCATTCGACTGAAATTAAGGTTTCAAAAATAATTAGAAATGGTCTGTTATATCCGTTTTAGCTATATCGTTAAAGAAAGCAACAAAGAAGATTTAGCAACAAAATTAAAAGAAAAACACAAATTGACAATTGATTGAAAAGTCGACGAAACCTTTTAATTATCTAAAAAATAATTTTGAGAAAATTTTTAATTTTATATCTCAAATTCCCTACTAAACTAAATTTGCTAAGAATTTCGACTGAATATATCACCGTTGACTTTTCTAAATTCCCAAATAATTAGTTTGAGATTATAATTGTTTATTCATAAAGAAGTCTTTAGAGCTTAGACTCCTTTTCCTTTTTTTATTTCTACAGCTACATTTATCCTTGCATCTCAAAATATATATTCTAATTGATCATAATTACTAAATTATATTAATTTTATATGGTATTTAGGTACATAAAATTTTATGAGAAAAATAATCATCTGGTGTTGCAGCTCCGTACATCATACTTAGATTTTCTTGTTTGTTTCGGTTTCTATTCTGTCTGCATTTCTGTCATTCTAAACATATAGAAAATAGTGAGATATTTAACATAAAAAGCAAACAGGTTAATTAATTAATTTTTCTAAATTTATTTTGTCCCCTTCAAAATCATCTGTTCAATACAATGTTTTTTTTTTATAGTAGAACCAATTATCGATTTCGATTTGTGGAATTACTGTAAGCTGTCTTGGCTCCTCATCGATATAAAAATACGTTCTCGAAGCGTTTTTTTTTTGATATGAAATAAATAAAAACTTGACGAAAACAAGTCACGTGAATAGGGAAATGGCGAAATGACACAACTGTAAATAAAAACATGTGATTAAACAATATCACGAAGATCTAGCGATTGCGAGAAGATGCATTATACGAACATTTAATCAAACATATTGTACTTAATTATTATTATTTTGTAGTCTTTACGTCTTACTACGTCTGCTCTCATAGTTAAAAATGTAATCCTGCCAGTTCCTATGAATCTAATAATCTGAAATTGATTTTTATTTCATGTGACCGCAAATAAGTTTTTTACATAACTAAATAGGAGATACGAACCGAAAATACTACATAATTGGTGCTTGTTGCTGATGCCCTGTTCTATGAATAAAATTTTATTATATTGGAGTGCTATATAAATATCCACTAAAAGACAGAGTTGTGCTGTAACGTAATCATTTAGAATATAATATCTGAATTGCACAACATTTGGGTGAAGAACATTAACATATATAAAAAACCAAAAGATAAAATTATATTATTATTATTCTAAGGTAAAAACAATTTAAATATATCATTAAAGAAAATGTTGTATTATTTCCAGTTTTTGGCACTTATTCTACATTGGCATGTCTAAAAGATATTTGACTTATAGTAAACATCACATAACATATATACTAAGATAAGAACAACCCTACTAATATTGTTTACCTATATAAAAAAAGGTAATGTGAAGGGTTGAAAAAAAAAGAAAACTTTCATTTTACATTAAACTTACTCTTTTATTTTATAGAAAGTTGTGGTGCCTATTGAATCACAAGCTCCAAGCAGTTCCAAGGGTCTAAACCTGTTTTAATATAAACCTAACCTGTGTAAATAGACGTCTTACTCATCACATCATGAAGTCACACAAAAACATAGTCACGCTTGGTTTAGTTGAAAAACACTGTTTTTGCTCAAATTTGCATTGATTTACATGACATATAGAGTTTTAGTGACACCAAATTCCAGTAGTCTTTGGCTGAGAAACTGCAGCTTTTGGTTGCTATACCCCCAAAACTGGGAGCTTCTGCCCAAATTCCAATAGATTATTTTAGTTCATTGCAACTTCATTTGGTAGCCTAATATCTTGAACTGTGATGCTTGCGTTTTTTGTGATGTGTTTTTGAAAGCTTGAATGCTTCCTACTTAGAATAGTTTATTGCTAAGCGTTTTTGAGCACCTTCAAGCCACTTTTGTGACCTTACAGTTTTAGCTGCGATAATTTACCCTGAAGTAGACTTAGTTACACCAAGGAATTCTTCAAGTAACTGCGAAACGGTTGCCACTCCAACCTCAACCTGTCCGACCAACCAATAACTAATTTAATTTCGGTTAACTGAATATATTTAAAAGAGTACAGCCTTATGATTTCTCAAGAATCCTATAGACTGCGCCAGTTAAGTCACTTAATTGCTCTAATAACACATTTGACCGAGAGTTGACTTGAAATTTCAATTAACGCAATGTTTACTTTTTACCAAACTCGACATATTTAGGTCGAATTTTCCTGTCAATATTTATTTAAAACGGTATATTGTCCAATATATTTATATAATTATAATGATGCTTTCTATATTACTCATAATTACATGATTTATATTGAAGCTATTAATTTTAAATTGAAGATATTTATTGATTTATTTCACTATATTCAGAAGACTAAAATGTCATAAATTTATTCTACGTCGAAACGCACCTGCATCTGCATATCTATTATCAAACTTTATATTGGTAATAGAAACGATTTATGGGTCATTCAATTTCGACATTTTGTACCGATTCTAAATTACTATCGATTGGAAAATCTAATTTTACTGGCGAAATTTAATTCAGGAGAAAAAAGGAAACTTCGTAAAAATGTTATTTTTAAAAGGATCTAACATAAGAGGTACTTTGGGGAAGGAGGATGGAAATGTTATTTTTATTCAGTGGCGTTCCACTTTCCGATATTTATGAGGACAATATTTCGTCGTATCTTTATGTTAACATCTTAGTCGATTAATATCCAAAACGACCACGGATATAACTTTATGTTAATAATTGCTTCTCCATAGAGTAAAAAATGCGCTGTTTCAGTTGCACTAGTAACTAGGCTATGATGCCTTCTAAGATGGTCTATGAATTAAGTATTCACGTCAATACAGTTAATACCGATATCTAGACCCAGTATAGATAAACTCTACTTGCTAAAACCAAACTCAAAAAATATAGGGTGCAAAGAATCAAGCTTTTAACTTTGGGTGCCTGCATGTATTTAAAAATTTCACTCAAGATTACCCCTTGTTGATTGAAACATATTCACTAAAGACTTTATGATCATAAATATTTTGTTTTGCTATTGATGTAGATTGTTCTCCTAACCCATGAAATTTTACTTTGTTCTTGTAAAACGTTGAAATTAAAAAAGACCATTGAGAAATGACGGAGCAGAATCACCATAAGTTTTTAAAACTTTTTGGTGGCTTCTGATATCAGATTTGCTTAAATCAAATAACAAAGTAATAAATGTCAAAATAACTCATTAGTACTAAATGAAAAGCAGTCACTTTATGTAGAAAAATATCAAAACTATGGAATTGTCCGTAGTTGTTTAAGAGTTGTTTACACCACTATTTAGTATTTTCACCAAGAGTTATCGCAGATAAAAATATAGTGTAGCGACCTTTGAAACTCTTTAGGCCACTAACATACAAGTACGCCCATGCTTGATTCTAAAGTTGGTAACACCAGAGGGTTGACACCATACGGTTCCGGATGACCAACAGGATAATATTTCCCTCTTTCACCTTTATTATGTAATTCCTTTTTTGTATCACGTCCGTCTAACCTTCATCTATCCTAGTATCATGTTCATTTTCCCATCGCTCACATGTAGTCTTTAACAAAAAATAAACAATTTTTAAATCAATCAGTGTTTTCTGTATTTCCACGAAATGAGTGAGTTTTGTGAAACATCAATTCAAAATAAACACAAAAACGAACATTCCTATAACATGCATATGTTTTTTGGACGCGAAACCTGATTTCAGAGGAATCCTGTTAAGATACCTGTTCGCGGAGACCCGCAGTAATAAACGACTTGGACTGGTTATGTGGGGACTGCCTCTGAGCTACTCACCTTATCAGCTGATCCCATGACCCTAACTGATATTTCTTACTGTTGGTAAGGAGGGTTTCCGTGACAGGTAACACCGTTAAGAGGCACGAGGGCCAGACAACGACATTGCGTCGTTATCACACCATGCAGCTTGCGGTCGCTAGTCGCTCGACACGAAAGGTCGAGACAATTGGGAGCAAGAGCATATTAGGGTAGTGTCGGCTTCTATAGAACGGGGCCACAGAAATCCAGAGGAGTTCGATATTGGTCTATTGGTTAATTAAGCATTTTTCAAAGAATATGTTACAAGTTCATATTGAAATAATTGGGCAAACACAGATACACAACAGGAAAATTATGCAAAGGTATTAAAATGAAGTTAGTGTCAAATTAGTATAATAATTAATTAATTGTTAGAAAGGTAGGTTAAATTTATTCTCCCGATGCTCGAATCGTAAGGCTATTTTATGTCCTGGTGTACCGTTTGATTTGACGCTTGATACTTTCCATGGTAGTAAACATATATTATATTGTTTTGGAGATAATACTAACACCTAGCAACACTATTGATTAGGTTAAGTGTAGGTGTGAATTTAATGCAGTTTACTTTGGTATTCGTCATGATCCACAACGTAATCGAGGACATCCGGACAAATATTTTTCACATTGCCTGTGAAGCCTTTGACTTGTAGGACAAAATCTTGACATTGTATTCTAACTAACTTGCTATATACTGAGATAAACAGTTAGAAGGGAATGTCTTTTACTGATGGATTTAGTAATTTGGATTGATCACAATAAACTTTAATTCTATTCTAGACCTAGTCAAGTAGCCTCGTGTTACACCGTAGCCTAATGTGTTTAATGAATCATCAAATACTAAGAAACCACAGAAAGTTATCAGGATTTATATACATACTACATTTATTATTTGGAATTTATCTTCGATTAGAAGATATGTTGAACGGCGTTTTCTCACATGTTACAACTGTCCATCGACAGGAAACAAGACAAGAAAAATGGTTTTACTATGAAAGTTACTACACAAGCTGGGGAGAAGGTCTTATTGCATACGGGGGATCAGCTCGGGGTAGCATATTATAGGTTATTATAACTGGGCGACAATCCTTATCGAACCCAGTTAATGAATTTAAGCCCGATATTAAAAGAAAATCGGCCACTACTTTAAAATAGGCATGTCATTGCAATGTTTTTACATGTCAATATCCATCCACAATAGGATCAAGAGGAAAATCCTTCCCCACCCCTCGTATTCACCAAATATTGCTCCTTTGGATAATCATGTATAGCCAGGACAGTATTTCTGTCGTTTCGAAGATATTCAAAATTGTATTGATTCATGGGTTTCCTCCAAAAAAGATACATTACCCCTTACCCGAAAAATTTTTCAAGCTCGTGTATAGTAGTTGCAAACATTTTTTGCCCGAATAAATAGGTAATTGCTTTCGTACAATAAAATGTATACATATAAAAAACAACAGCGATTCTCAATTGGTAAAATAAATATGAAAATTAAAATAGCACTAAAATAATGTCAGTTAGAAATAAAATAAGACAACGAACTGAAATAAAAATATCTCGATAAAATGAAATAATAGCACACCACTGGCCTTAAAAGATAAAAGAAGACGGGAGAAGCAGCCATTCAAAGAAAGTTTGTAAATAAGATTTGGTCGATTTTGTTTGCAGTTTAAACTAAAAGTTTTAGTTCGTCAGTTGAAAATGCTGTTTCCCAAATTACTTTTCGATTGTATTGATTTATACATGTATAGAGATAAATAAGGGAAAACTTCGGGAACTGAAAAATTTATTGTTCGCCGGGAAATTGAAAACATATTTATTTTGTATTTGTATGAGCCTGTGAGGTGAAGCGATAAATTCACGATTGAGGTCGTTTCCAACCGAAAGGAAAACATCGCAATGTTAGCGGTTTTGGCTATGTAAGTTTTTCAGGTCGGTAATTTCAGATGTTCTGTGTTAATTGTTAACCCGTTTTGCCGTTTGCAATTATCCACTGGATGAAATACGCGGAGAAAATGTCAGTATCACAGGAAAAAAGGCATTAAAACAATTAAACCGCTAATGGAAAAGTTTACGTACACGTTTGAACTCACGATGAAGACATACAATTTATAGAAATTAACACGGCATTTTTTTGTATGACGATAGAGTAAATAATGAGTACCGTCTTCTTTAATAGTAAGTTTACCTTTTGATTTATTAGGCAACTCTATATCAGAGAACAATTTAATTATATCAATATGAATATATATGAATTAATATCAAGTAAATTTCTTTTTAAACAAAAGCCTTTATTGAAACGATTATATATATTATTATTTAATTATGCATCGCTGGGTACTTTTTTAAAAATTATTCTATTAGATGCTTGCATTTTATTTTGATTTAATAATGTAAACAAATGAGAAACACCTGTTAATCTCCATTTACCAGACGCACCGGAAAGTCACTACCGGTTTTTCTAACAAGTGTTGCTACTCTACTGACATCAAGCTTCAAAGTTACCAATGTTTTATTTTGCAAAACTGACACCGTCATAGATTTGCATCTCTATGAAAAATACACAAACATCCTGGAATAAGATACTTCATTCCATAGTATATAGCGCTGCCGGTAGATATATGATGATAGATTACTTAACCTAGAACATCATATTTGATCACGATTTTTCCTATTTCATTCCTCTTTTATACTTTATACACCTTTATATTATTTGTCACATCTACACTAACTCGATATTTACCCAATTCTACTTTTTACTGCCCCCGTACTTACCAAATAATACATATATGTTGCGATTAAAAAGTAAATGGATCGAATGATTCGAATATTCAAGGTACTACTTGATATATTACAATTCAAGCTATAAAGTCAACAAAGGTGGATTGAAAATTCTCGGTGCCTCCTAAGAACATACTATTAAAATAAGAAAAAATTAATGCTTTAAAAGATATCTCAAGTCCGTGGACTCCTGGCACAGCACCACAGTTCAAGGCAACGAAAGAAACATAACTTACTAGAATTTGGACAGACTTATTAGAAGCTACCTGTACAGGGTATATGGTCGACAAAAACTGATTGCCTTAGCTCAACTGCATAGCGCTATAACCAAAAATTAGGAATCCATAGACTATATCAGGGAAATTTTGGTAAAGACAGTGCAATCGAGAAAACTATCCAAATAATACTGACGGACATTGGTACATGAAATAACAAAAAATAATGCTAATTTACCAACAGCTGTAATCTGCTTAGACGGCAAATCAAACACGTACATCCCTTTCGTAGTTTATTTAAAATATACTTAAAAAATCGATTTGATATAATAAGGGTCTGGTTTACATTAAAGTATTGAATTGATTGATTGAACCAATGGTGTTGTATAAACCGGAGTCGCCATGACACGCATCCAAGTAAAACCGAAGTTTTTGATTTTAAACCGTAAACATTTCATAATTGATATCTATGAAACACCTTCCTTTTCATTTTATATATGGAAACTATCAATGCATAGCATAATAAATAATATATTCATATACATATATTCATATATATATATATATATATATATATATATATATATATATATATATATATAACATACTTGTATTTAAAGCAAGTGTCACTGATATGGTTACCCAATTTATTCATTAGTCTTAAAATAGCGTGGTAATTTCAAACTATGATAACACGTTTAATAAATATTTGAACATGCTTCAATTCTATTGATCACACCTTAATTAAATTTTAACAAAATTGGGAAATTGCCTCGTAATTTGATAATAATCATATACGTGCTATCAATATTGTGTTCTCGATATAATATGAAAATTTATAATATTTTGGAGTATAGGCGTTGATGAAAAAGTTTAACGCGCTGATATTAGGTGGTAATTAAAATATTTTATAATTTAATATAATACTAATAAACCCTAAAATTTGTATAATATGAAAATGTATCTAATTTTTTTAAATTATATTTTAAAATCTCCTTTCTATCAGGAGAATACCAGGGCAGGGTTTATCTGGACTAGACCAACTGTTTAACGTGAACTCTGAAAAGGATATTTGTGTCCTATCTAGCCTGGCTTACAATTTTACATTGCTGGCTAGAGACAGTTGTCTTTACAATTACAATCACAAACTTAATATATAGCACATCCTACAATATTACAGTAGTACGAGGACCGCACTGCCGCCTTAACCACTGCTACGGTTACCTCCAAGATGGCTACGTGTTTAGTCAACCTTTGATGTTAAGACAGCCTTGACGTCATGTTTAATTGACCAATAAAATTTAAATAAAAAACTATTTTTTTCTAAAATAAATTTATTAATTAAAATTCAATTAAATATAAATATAATATTTAATAATAAATTAATATAAATATAATCTGTAAAAATAAATAAATATAAATATAATCTATAACAATAAATATAAATATATAATGTAAATTTATCTACAAAATATAAATATAATATAAAAATAAATATATCTATAAAATATAAATATTATATACATATATATAAAACCGTAAGCAAAAAACTTCCATTGCAAAGCAAAATTATCTCTTCCGTCTTTTTTTTTTCATATTTGTCTTTTTGTTTTCTTATACTGAAGGCAAATTTTGAGTCTCGCTCTTAATATTCTGTTCGCCTGCTATACTCAAAAGTATATAGCACATATTGTTAGTACTCTTAATATTTTATCCAAAAGATCATTATGGAATGTACAATTGAACGGTTTTAAATTTACTTTTTTTTAAACGTTTGACAGAAATTTTGTTATATTATCGACGTGGCAAAATGGCTAAATAAAATAAGACATATATAGCTCAAAAACCTACTGACAGTATAATAAAACAATTTTTCTGGTGCACGAGATATTTATTGTCTTGCCTCTATAGAATCAGTCTCAATTTGTGGATCTACTGATTTATTTATAATTGTATGTCACACTTAATTTCTTTTTTCAAAAATTTTACTAAATAACCTGAGATGTACATTACGGTACAACGTGAAACTTTGTTTGCCGTTATAGGAACATCTGGACTGAAGATATAGAGTCAAGTAATTAATAAGCAGAAAGGGGGATACTGGCTGAATGAATACAAACTTTACCATTACCTTCTGGAGTTTGTTCAAATGTCGATGATACTTCCTTTGAACACCTGGATAGTGGGCCTGAAACGATGGAAATAGTTTAAAAATTAATGGTAACAATTATGAACGGAAATTTAACTGACTCCACCAATTTACCTTCTATATCATTTTGATTTTGATCTACTTCCATTTGTACATATTCTGGGCTCGTGGTATTATTTTCGCCATCACTAAATTGTTCATATGTACTTAAAGGAAAATTTAAATGTACCACACAAATGTCTGGCATGGTAAGGATCATAAATCTGTTTCATGTTTAATCCCAACCAGTTTAGGATTTATAATGTCTTCTACTCATTTCTTAAAGATGCCCGGGTACTTTTTTTAACGGAAAACGATGATGCATTTCATCACTATCAGTGCGTCCGGGCACACGACACTTTCTAGAACGAGAATGCATTTCAACTACCGACTTGTATATACTAATAAAATAAAATAATAATTATTTCACTGTTTTCTATATAGGGCAAATCGAAAATGGCGTACAAAATAAACAAACCGTAGAACGAAATGAACCAATCAGATCCCGTCGCGGATCGCGGGAATAAAACAAGTAATATGTTAAAGGTAGCGACATCTACATGTTGGACGTCGCGAAACGCGATTTCGCCAATATTTTCTATGAACCTTAAATCTCTATTTCACTATGATAATAATAGAATACTATTAACTAATATTTTTTTGCTTTTTGAAGTTTTTAGATGACATGCCCTGATAATATAGGAAAATTGATTAAGTGTTTACAGGTTACTTAATATTATGCAAATCAAAATGGATTTAATTGTTATTCTTACATAACCTATGATACTAAAAATGAAATTACAGTGTATCTATAAATATTTTATAGAATATAATAGTTTGCAGTTGATTATGTTGTTAAATATCTATCGTACTGTTATCTGTTAGATATCTATATATTAAAATCAATCTTATTGAACCTAGTTTTTGAAACATATACCAATTTCTACGAAATCCTAGCTATCATTATTATTGCTCCTTAAACAAACACTAGTCTGATTTAATTTCAACATAGTTGCAAAGGTATCACTCATGCTTCCGGGTGCCCTATTCGATGTCAACTTTAGCAGCAAGTATGGCACATTTGTGTAAAATACATATGAGAACTTTATTCTAATTTATTCAAAAAGGGTTTTATTTCTCAATAATTATTCCTTCCATCACTTTAACTCCAATACATTTTCATACTCAAACCATTTTTCAACATTTTTCCAAATAATAGGTTTCCTCAAGGCTCTTTAACAGGCCTTTCGTTCAGTGATCACCTTTTCACTCGACCCAAAACCTTAACCACTCAGGCATTTCTTCACTGGGAGCTAAATCTGCAGAATATGCTGAGTTGGGTTGCAATTCGTAGCCCAATTTATGTTTTTTTGCACCCGTGCGTGTACACTAGTGCATTGTTTTGATAGAAAAACACTATTTTCTTCGCCAAATTTTATTGTTTTTGCTTTGAATCGGTATCAAATCTGTCCAATTGCACTGAATAATATATTCCGGTGATCATGTTACTCTATTCAAGATAATCAATTTGAGTTGCGTCACTAATGCTGGTATACAACCATTTTTTGACCATAGTATTTAACAGGTTTCCTTGGTTTCGGTGATTCTCTTTTGTCCGCTATCAACTGCTATCCGACACAAGAAATTCTAAAAGTTAGTGACTTATCAAACTGCCCTTTTATATAAAAATTACAGATATTTTAGATACTTTGGTAACTTAGAATGAATGTGCTGCTAATAATAACAATAATAATAACACAAGAGCTAATGCAATCAACATATTCCTGTGTTTTCTTCTATATATTAATCGGCTTAGCGAAACTTTTGTCTTCCTTTTTGAAGAAAACTCTGGCACCTAGAAGTGTAAAATTTGTATTAGCTATGATATCGTTGATATGGGGAAATCCGTAGCAGTGGCGCATGTTTGTTCATATAACTTTTTGTCGAACTGTAAATATCTGGATGAAAGTAAAGAATTGTTCCAAAAGCGATAGGGGTTTTTGGAAAAAGGAGGGAATCAAACCGAACAAGAATGTTAGTTCTTGAAGAATTTTAGGTAGATATTTAACAAAATCGCAGGTTGGAACGATATTGCTAACATTTGGGGCAGACATATGGAATATTCATCTGGACTGGACCTAACTTAACATGAACTCTGAATTTTGGCCCTCGCCATCGAGTTCGCCGACTAGCAAATAACGGACTTAGAGGTCGTCCCATAAGATATATCACCTATCTCACACAGACTGGATACTGGCTCGAGTCAGATGGTTATTTTTTTTCGTATTTTAAATTGTTGCCTAAAGATATTTAGAATAGCAATCACCAACTTAAGTTCGTTTGTGTTCGGTGTGATTCGAACTTATCACTATTGGGGCAGTAGGAGGACCGTCCTTTCGTCTTCACCACTGTTCCACAGTTTCTCTTAGGAGAATGATAATGGTTTATTGATTCTTATGATTGGGTCCATTTTCAAAAGTTTGTGAGTATCATTTAGGAAGTTTTCCATAATTTGGACGTAAACCGGTTTGTTCATAATGAACGTAGAATTTCCATTGCCAGTTGAATAAGGATGTTCTCATTTATTTTGTGTTAATGTTCCTTTCTTATCAGGTTCGGAGTTGAAGGTCTGGCAGTATGGAGCATATTAACCATTCATATGATGATTCAATTCCTTGTTTCCATTAGAATATTATATATTGCAGATTATTGAAGGGGTTATTCTTCTTCGATAGAACTGATAATAGTAAGATCGCCATTAAACTATACTCAAGGCATTCAGACATGAAAAATTATATGTCGGTGGCGTCTATTTTTGCCTAGGTAATCTTGTAGATGGGTACTGTAATTTTTTCCTTTTCCTATCGAGTATGACACGAGAAATAATTGCATTCTGAATTCGCAGTTTATCTACATAAGCTTATAATTTTGTGGCTAGTGGTCGATGTTATATGTTATTAGATAATATTAGACAATATTAGAGAATAACAACGAGCCTGTATATCAAAATCTCAAATACGCATTTTATGTCAAAGTCAATCACAAATCCCCAACATATGATGCGCTTAGGCATTCTTAATATGTTAATGATAACTGAAATTCTAAAGGATTCTCGCCACGTCAAATTCGTCAATTGTGCTTATATTATGACACTAACTGGTAGAAATATGTGTTAATAAAATATTGATAATAAACTATTTACATTCGATTCTATGGGCGTGTATGTAACTTGCCTAACATAAATAATGTTGTAATGAATGAACGTAATAAATTTACATCATAGATTATGCGACTTTATGGCAAACTAATATTGATATTTTAATCCTATTTCCGTTTATTTGCTTAAACCTATATTTAATGTAAATAAATCATGAAATATGTCATTATTACATACCATACTCACTGTAAAAATATTATAAAAATATGAATCATATAACAAGGTTGTCTAAGGAAAACGGAACTTAAAAAAACGCTTTTATACTTATAAAAATAGTTTAGTTTTCAATACCATTTCGTGTAACTTTAATATAATTATTTCAATGATTATGTATTTTATATAGTCAAGAGCCTGTAAAATATACTTCTACCGCAGCTTATAACTTTTCGTTAAATGAGTTTTCCTAGAAAATTATTCTTGAGCAAAATCCAGCAAATAAGTTGTATGTTGAAACAATTTTATTTGGTTTCACTGATTTTACATATATATTTTGCCCACCGTATTTATTGAACAACATAAATTATCAAGGAGTTAGTTTTGAATCACTCTGATAATTATCAGTTATATGATGATGTTTTAATTATACCAATCGTCTTTCATAATGTGCAATGATTGCTCCTATATTTGGTATTAATATTAGCAATGTAAATGTTAATCTGTATCTCCTTAATTGATTATTTACTAAGACAAACATTAATATTTGCTATACTGAATAATGGAATAAATTAGACGCTGAAAGACAAATTTACTTTGTCTAATAACAGTTTATCTTCTCCAACCATATTTTTATATTTACCTTCAATACCTGTTAGTATTTATCAATTATAAGCGTTTAATTTAATTGTCAACTTGTACAACTCGATAAACATGTGTTTGCAAATATTTTCATTCGTTTTCTATTAATTTCCTTCTGTCTGTGCTTGCTTTTAGTACATTTTAAATAGACTATTGATTGACTGAGAATTACATTTAATATGGATTGGGAAGTTATGTGTGTACATGAAGGTTTTATATTTGATGTATTACTTTAGGATGTTTACTATTGGTGGATTTGTTTTATAATTGTATAGTTTTAACAGATATTTTTGAGATATTTTTTGAAAAAACTATAATTTATTAGAATTTTTAATTTAAATTAAGTAAATTTTAATAAAACACATGTTTCTAATAAATATTTGAACATAAATATATAAATATTTAAACTTCGAATACATATATTTACAACAAACATTATAAATAATGGACGATTACAAATTGTATGTAGTCCATTACATTTTTAAAAGAATATAGTAGTTTGCTTTGACAAACATGCATTGTATAGCATACCTTATTAAATATGTTATATTTTTCCTTTATTTCATATTTCAACTGTCAGAACAAAGAAACAATTTTATTATATATAGTTTATATAACAGCAGATAAATATATATAGCTTTATAAATAAAATATTAAATATTAATTTGACAATTTGACAGTAGCGGGGCTCTCTACTTCACTCTATTTAAAGGCATAGATTCAGTCTAGAAAAACCTCAGCAATTTAGACTATGAGATGAAAACAAAACATACATTTAAACAAAACAAAATTCCTTATTGGCCAGACAGTTCTCATTGGAAAGAAATAAGTCTATAGTAACACAAGTTGTTTAAAAATATCTGATCAGAAACATCAGCTTTAGCTTTTAAAATCAGGTCCAAAAATTTGTTAGAAAAATAAAAATAGGATACGTTGAAATAAAAATACAGGCAAAAATTCATATTTAAAATAACATATATAAAGTAATTTAAATATAAATATAGTAATATAAAGTATTAAAATAGTAAATAATTAGTAGAGATCTTTAGATATTCGGTTATAATATGACGAACGAAACATGAAAGCAACGATTATAATAAAGTTTATATGTTATTATTAATTGCTGCTCAAATATCCGCAAAATATCAATAGCTTACAAATTTACTGTCATTTGGCGTAGCGTTAGCTCGGGGCACTCTATATATGGCAATTATGCTTCTTAACATTTATAGTTATTAGAAAATGCTTCTCGTCGATAAAGAGGATTTTTCAGCCAACTTTGATTTCCTAACGAACAATGATCACTTAGATGTGCTGCTTAGTCGTGTAATTTGTGATGATGATTTGGCATCATAGGTAATAGGTTAAATACATGCCAACACAATATGGCAACCATACAGTAACCTGCCCCAATTGAAAAAATAATATGAATAATAATATAAATAATAATGAATAAATAATTTTAATTTACTTTGAAACTGTTTTATTTTAACGGCAAAAACTAGCGACTATTTTTTGCAACGACTAGGTCCGTATACACATATTTATTGATTATATAATAAATATAATATTGATAATATATATATATATATATATATATATATATATATATATATACATATATATTTTAAAACTAGCGAATAGAGAGTTCTATATCCTGTTGTATAACGCTTGTAAAAATTATATGAATATTATTACTGCAGATGAGATAGAGTATGTAAGGACCCATGGGTTTTCCTAGATGTGTATCAAGTTTTTAATGTGCTGTGGTAACAAATTGTGGGTTAGTGGGCAAATTACAGTAACATTTATTTTATTTAAAAGCGTACGGCATCATTAAGTACAACTATGTAGTAATTTTTCCTTCATATTGTTCTTGAAGTTCAGATCTAATGGTGGATGTAGACCAGAATATTCGGGGTCAATTTAAAGAGAAAATTGAAAATGCCCATAAGCAAAACTAAAATCTGGGACCATTTATGCCGAACAGGTTTCAAAATTGATTCAGGTTCGTAGTGCGCCTGTACTTTGCTTAGTTCCAGAGTTAGCCGCATGACTTTCAGCGCTTGGCGGCGAATAGAATGTTGCAGGAGCCGCGGATCGGGCCAACAAATTTAGGCGTGAGTAGGAAACATTGGCGGGATTATGAATGGCAGAGATTTTTAAGAAAATAATCCTGTTCTATTTTGCAAATGGAAATTATCAAAAAAGTGTTATAAAAATGAATTAATATCTTAAAAATATGACATATGCTTTTCTTATTTTCATTGAATTGATTACTGAATACTCCGCAGTACGAAACTTGTCCAATAATAACGAATAAACTATTTCACAGCTGGTGGGAGAAAAGCCATTTAATAATAATCTCATGTAAAATAATTATTAATATCATAAAAAATTAAGTTCGCCAAGGGTTTTTGGAACATCATATCTCAGAGTATTATTGTTCGGTGCATATATGAAGGTGAGCATATTATACTAGAAATAGCAATTGGAAAAAGGTGCAAAAATACAATATTATCATATTACTTAAATTCTATTTAATACTTAGTTTAATGTAAGCATTTCATATCGTATATCAACAACAAAATTTATATATATTTATTTATATTATTATATATATATATATATATATATATATATATATATATATATATATATATATATATTTTATCTATATATATATTTATATTATTTATTTATATGTATATATATATATATATATATATATATATATATATATATATAAATTTCGCCTTCAAAACAGTAATTAAATTTCTGGAATATCATCATACACCATGCAGTAAATACAAATTCGTAACTGTTTATATAATTCTCCTCTCTGTCCTTGTCTGATGACTCCATTTAAACATTTTGTGCGATAAAATAAAGGTAATATTCTTAATTTATTGTTTTGTTATGTCTAGCTCATAGTGAAAATGAATTATAAGTTATGAATTATTAGTAAAATATTATCATTCTATAACGCTAATCTTGTAGATTGCTATGGAACAAAGAGTATATTTTTATGTTAAATAATTTGTAAACAGAACTTATAATTTGAAGATTATAGTAAAGGTAAGAATGAAATAAGTCATGTCTGTATAGGTTTTCTGTCTATTTGTTTTTATACTTATATCTTCCTGATTTTACAGATATTTCAAAAATATTGCGAAACAATACAAATATGGCAATAGAATCTTTAAACAATTTATTAAAAATAAATAGATGATTTTGTAGATTTGAAAATTTGGAAAAAGATTTTGGACATTGAAAGACCAAACGCTAGCAACTATTAGTAATATATAATTATTAGGGCTCAAAAAAGAGCAAAATGTACAAAAAATAAATTTAAAATACATATAGTTCAACAGAACTCAGGCAAATTTGAAGTTAAACATTAGAACAAAATATACGATGCAAATATGAATCAAATCTGCGAGAATAGTTTAAAAACCACAATACATACGGATTCGAAAATCATACAGAGTCGAATATATACAGATTCGAAATCAGTCAATTAAGAATCTAAAATCGATAGTGTTAATAATATAGAGATAGTGTTTAAGAGACTTTAACAAAAACCAAAGTTATTTTGATTCAAATATTTGATTTAATATTTTTTTTTATTTTGCTTAGATTACATTTTCTTATTATTTATTTTATTCCATTTATTGCAGTAAAATTTGTTAAATGATGTAATATTTCGACGTTATTTATCTGCTCTGAGGAATTACATAAACCGAAAGAAATAATAAATCTCAAAGCTTTAGGTCTTATGTTATCAATTTATTCCAACCACTTTCTATTAAGTATACCTTATATTTACACTATGGTGAAAATTCATGACACTTCATATAAACATTTAGCTTTTTTCGCCTTTTAAAATATCTGTAAAATTAAAAAGATATAAGTACCTTTACTATAATCTTCAAATTCTGTATTTTACTAATAATTCATAATTTTTTCATTTAGTTTCACATTATCTTCCGCTAATTTTACCTACGAAGTAGTTACATTACCTTAACAAAATGTAAATATAAAATTAAACCTAAAAATGAGTTTTAACCACAACTGTGGTAAACAAGGCGTATATAGAAAAGGACGCGTAGTTGTGAAAAGTGTCAGGCTAGGTTAGAACAAATGCGTATGTGCAGTTCTAGCCAATCGAAACTTGTATAGGATTATATACAATACAAATATCAAGGATTATATAAATGGGGTTCAGGTCTGTACTTAACATAAGATATCAGACCTTAACTTAAATAACAACCTCCGGGTAAGTCCACTGTTATCGAGCAAATGTAATGTTTCCCTACCTTTAGATCTTTGGGGATCTTCTCGTTTCTAATACATTATGGATAGTTAACAGTACTACGAAGAACTTTATTTTGGTAAGTTTAAATCTTGCTGATATATTTCTATGCACGACCCCATATTAGCCGACCGTAGGTCCATATTAGCTTCAAATTGTGTCTATACAATAACAGTTTATTGTGTTATATTAATTTAGACCGGCGCCCAAGCAACCACCAAATTTTTTGAGCCTCATACAGTTACATTTTATTTATTTCATAACTGATTTACCGGAACCTGCAATTACAAATGATACAAAAGCAATGTAACTCTCTTAAAATATTAGCTCAAAGACGTCTATATCGGCAATCGTTCGTCCAATTTAATAATACATAGACAATAGCTATATTGAAATCCTAACAAAATCGACGATATACTTGTTTAATTTAATTAATAACGTGTAACGACCAATAAAAATGTATTAAATCGATTTGCCAGCAATATCCTAAAATACTTATTTACCCATTTCGTTAATGTTAAAATACATTTTCATGTTACATTGATCGTACCATAATTAAATTAAAAGTAAATTAGAAAATTGCTTATTAATTATATATCAGTAAAACAGCGTTATCGATAAAATATTCCCGATAAATTATTAAAATTAATAGTTTCACAAACTCAATTTACATACGGCCGTAACATTCGATATTGTGTAACAAATTAACTCGCCTGAAATTCGATGAAATTTAAAAATTCACGGCAATTTCTCCGCGAAATTGATGTAGCGATTTAATTTAATATCGGCCTTTGCTTGCTTCTTCAGTATCTGATTTAGATTATTAAGTTTTCCAATATAAAATTTTAATGGCAGTATCGGGAATGCCAACGGGATCGCATTAAGGAACGCCATTCATCGATAACTGAATTTGTTTTACTACTTTTCCGCTGTTTTATTATACTCTATTAAGGATTATTAATAATTCCATTTAAATGAATCCATTCTCTTGGAAACTAGATAACGTTATGTATTTTACTAATTTATAGAGATCGATACACTCATATTACATTTTTAGTAATATATTGTTAATAGTTGTTACCGACTAATCTGCAATTTCTTTCGGCTATTAGGCTTGCCTTGTAATTATTTTGATCATTTAAAAAATCGTTTATTAAAAAAAATTCGTACAGTATATGTTAATCAAAATATTTTCCCCCACAGAGTAGTGTCTTGGGACCGCTCCTGTATTTTCTCTATAGTGCTGATATACCGACAAAAGAAACACTACTTAAAACATTTCCCGACGACACAGTTATCATGGCGAAAGATGTATCTTTGTCTAAGGCTGTAGAAAAAGTACAAGTAGCAGTAAACAAAATCTACTATGGGACTAGAGACTGGAAAATACAGCTTAATAGTTCCAAATCCATCCACCTTAATTTTTCGTTAGGACGAAATGACAAAAACCTAATTATATCACTTGACGGAGGTCGGATACCTCAAGCAGAATCAGCTAAATACCTCTATATAACCGGAATACATCTCGATGGTAGGTAAAATTGGAAACATCATGTTAAACAAAAAGCAAAGCAGATTAACTTATTGCTACATAACCAACGAATGCTCGATGGTTTTGAAATCAAAAGGATATACGGATTGATCCAAGATTTAGCCTTAAATCAGGAAATAAGGTTTCTAAATCAAAGCAACGTGGAATCAACACAGCTACTGAACAAGATGCAGGAAATCAGAATAGTAAAGCAAATCAAACCATTCGAACTTGTTTAGTGTATAAGTGTGTTATTATCTTTACCATAATTAGTTTAACCTCTGGTAATGATAGTAATTTATAATATGGTTCTTCAAACCGAGTTTTTCATCAGAGTCCTTAGCAAGATACTTGTTATTGGTCACAACAATTATTTTAGAAGCCAACCAAGTTTTTTTTGGAATAATTAATTCCATTAATTACTATAGTTGACCATTTGGATTTCTAGAGATATATAATTATCAATTTTTTAATATGCTTTTTAAAATTTTTTTGAATGTGGTTGAGCTAATTATATATAAGACTTTTGTTCTGACGATAATTTCTCCTTAATTTATTCCTTAATTATTAATTTATATTTACCTGATAAATGTTATTATATTACTGTTATTATTTGCAATTTGTAATAATAATTTTGAAAACAATATTATATTGTATATTTCCGTCGATTTCAATATACGAATGAAGTGAATTGAAATTACGCTATCAAGCAGCGTTTTAATCTTAATCAACAGAAATTTATTTCACACTTATCAGTTGTATCATTCTCATGTATTAATATAAAAAAGAATGAAACCTACATTAGTAAAATATATTTTTAATTATACATATGACCTTTGTTTAGTATATAAAATATATTGTTCAACAAAATCATTTTATAACGGCTGAATATTTTTCTATGGAAATGCGCTACTATGGATAAGGACAATTGGCTATTATGAAAAGTCGGTCATAGTGGCTTTGACCGATAAGAGGTATCAAATATCAAATGCCAAAAAGAAAAAACTATTATTATATTTAATATTAAATATTCTAATGCATGATATGAATGTATGATACTTTACATAAACACAACCGTTTAAGTTATTGAGGTGATATATATTTTTATAATAATAAAACAAGTTGTGAAAAATACCACATATTAGTTTATCAATATTAATATATAAAAAAAAGTTGCTAACTGTCATAGGTGCTAATTTGGGACATAGTTTTAATTTTGAATATAAATAAATTAACTTCACACAAATTCAGGAAATTAGATACTGTCCAATTTAATATACCTGTCTTCTACAGAGTCATTAAATTTGTTTTGGAAACATCAATTTTTCATCTCCAGGTTCTGATATAGGAGTAATAATTAATTAAATACCATATGTTCTGTAATATAATTTTAAGTGGAACATATGGGATATTATCAACAGTTTCCGAAGACAAAATTACCGATGAGCTTAAAAGTTATTATGTTATTATGTATTATTAGACCTCGCAAAATTCACAAAACTGTAAACGTTGACTCAACAGATTTAATAGAGGCAAAGAAGCATCCTCGTATTTCCTAACACCGATGTAGTTAAACAATTCTAATCTAAAGGTGTATCAAACATCACTTTAAAAATTATAAAGGTTATTCAGAAAATATCTTAGGGATATGATTGTGGGAATAGGTGTAGGATGAAATTAAATAATGTTGCAACATGACGCTACCGTTATAAATAAAAGCAGAAAATTTAAAAAATCGCCATATTAAATCTTCAATTTAACCGATTAAAAGCGTTACTAAACTTTGATGTCACTTAACGCTTTCTAACCATTATACAGTAATTCGATATTTAAAATTATTGGCGCCCTATCTATTTATTTAGGTTATTTATATTATATATTTCACAGTGAAAAAATAATCTATGCTACCAATAGGAAAAAAATTTGGGATTCAAAGCAAATAACCTTTTTTAATTTAATTAGAATCGATTTGACGATGGTGGCTATTCTGTGTATTCTGTGATGCGTAACTGAAATAAAATTTTTAGAAAGATTACTAGAACTCTTATAAAATTGAAATAATTGCCGCCACAGACAGTAATAAAGTCCGAGACCTGCACGATTTCCACATTTCAAAAGGCAAATCTCATTAAATAAAATTAGTACAGAAAAACATCCGTTCACACTCCAGTATTTTTAACTGTCGACTAAGAAAAACAAATAATACTAATCTTACCAACAAATGTATTGACTGGGACAAATTCAGATTAATACTGCAGGAACAAATCAGTTTAAAAGTAAGACTTACAAGTATAGATGATCTTGAGCAACAAACTCAAAATATAATTGAACTAATTCGGTCGGTTGCAAAAAATGTTACCCAAATAGCAAGAGAGAAATCGGAATATAAAGTAACTTACATCCTTCAAATTAGAGAAATGATAAAAGAAATGCGAAAAGCTAGAAGAGTATGACACAGAACCAGAAATGCTGCAGACAAAACGTCTTAATAAAACTTAATAGAATTAGACGAACCAAATGATCAAAGAATATAAACAAAATAGCTTTCAAAAATATGTAAATGAATTAGACCCAGAAGCGGACAAATATTATTCGCTATGGAAAGCAATTCGAATATTTAAAAGACGAATTATTAGAGTACCGCCAATTAAGATTGATCGAAATGAATAGGTTCGACGCAACGATCAAAAAGCTGAGTGGTTCGCACAATACCAAGCTAACATGTTTCAACCTAATGATATGAAATCTACAAAGGATAAATCTCCTTTTTAGCAACCTGATGAAGATCTAAATCTAATTGTTTCATTGACAATTGCCTCCGAAATTAATAACATCAATCCTAAAAAGGCAGCTGAAATAGATAACATTTCGCTTGGATTATTGAAAGAACTGCAACGAGAAGCAATCATTATGCTGACATATATATTTAATGCCTCTTTAAGACTCAAACATGTTAAGGAATGCTTTAAGGTGGCAGAAATAATTATGCTCAAAAAACCTGACAATCCTACATAACAAGTCGAATCTTACAGGTCTGTAAAAATTTTTGAGTAAAAGTATTTGAGATTGTATTGAAAAAGCATCTGAGGAAAAGGAATACTGCCCTGCAATATTCCTGGATGTCTCACAAGGTTTTGATCGGGTTCGGTATTTGGGATTAATCTGTAAGCTGAGCAAATTGTTAGCACGAAACTATTGTCAATTGCCGTAGTCATATATTTTAGGAAAAAATTTAGAGTCTCGCTCGAAATGGCGTTCTCGACATTTAAAACTATTTCCACAAGGTAGCGTCTTAGGAACTTTCCTATATCAGCTCTACACTGCTGACATCCCAACAACAAAAGAAACACTATTTGGAACCTTGCTGATGACACAATTATTATGGCAAACGACATATGTCTACCTAGGGCAGTAGAAAAAGTACAAGTGGCTGTCAACAATATCTACAAATGGGCGGAGGATTTGAAAATTCATCTTAATAGCTCCAGATCTGTTCATGTTAATTTTACATTGTGGTGAAATAATAAAATCTTAATTATTTCACTCATTGAATGCCCGATTCCTCAAGAAGAATCAGCTAAATACCTCCGCATCCATCTTGATGGTAGATTAAATTGGAAACATCATGTTAGACAAAAAGCAAAACATATTGGAACCAAAATAAAACAACTATACTGGTTCAAGGTCTGGTTCTGGTCGGAAGATACCCTCAACTTGATCTAAAATCAAAAATATTGATTTATCAGACAGTCATAAAACTAATTTGGACCTATGAGGTGTAAATATGGGACTGCACTATAAATTCAAATCAACTAGTAATCCAACGCTGTCAAAACAAAATTCTTCTATTAATTACCAATGCCTATTACTATGTAACCAACGAAAAACTGCACGATGACCTGGAAATAAACTGGAATATTGACTGGATTTGTGAAGTTATCTAAGATTTCGCTTTAAAACACGAAAGAAAATTCCTAAATCATACTAACGTGACTAACGCGGAAGCAATATATCTACCGGACAACGTGCAGAATATCAGAAAATTGAAGCGAACCAGACCATACGAACTTTTTAGTCTAAATTATAGCTTAAGTTATTATAATCTTATAATTGAGGAATACATATTGATTTATTTATCTCGCAGTCGTCTTGCTTGTGAATTAGTTCAAGTACAATTGAAATGTAGTAACAAATTAATTTATAATTTAGATTGTACCAAGCACACCTAATAAAGTCGGTATCAAAAAAAAATGCTGGTCAGCTTAATACCGAAGGATGGTTGGGAAACCACATTAAACAATAAGTTCAGTGCAAGTAAACCTTAGTAAAAAAGGTTCAGAATATAAAAAATATAACCTTTATGTGCCACAGGAAACTCTATAATATAATATAAATTATAAGTTACCAGACATATAAAATAGAACTATCGTATAACATATTATGTAGCGAGTTGGTTAACATCAGGCCTATGAATTAATTTAAGTTGGATTGAAAGCCTCACTAACAGGCTTCACTTTGTGTGTGAATTATTGTATATATATATATATATATATATATATATATATATATATATATATATATATATATATATATATATAATATTATTCGAAATATAAACAAAAAATATTTTTCACTGCGTTAAAAATATCTAAATTTGTACCTGAGTAGCTCGCATTCGCAGGAAGTTTTACCTTTTTACCTTAGTTTGAAGGAAAAATCAATTGAAAGCATTGAATGCTATGTGAAGCGCATCGTAACTATACTTCATCGATCTGAATACGTTAATACCGTTTTCGGCGTTTTGAAATTGGTAATTTCGACACCGGAGATAAAGAGCGATCTGGACAGCCAAACAATTTCGAACATGAGCACTTGAAAGCATCACTTTATGAAACCATCAACGTGGATCTATGACGTTATTGACTACAGTTGATACGTTCGAGCTGGGCACTACCACAAAAATGACCGGGATACGAACAAAGATACAACAATATTGTTGTTCAGCATGCCATTGCTTGACCACATGTTGCAAAACTGAAGAAAACATGCTTGCAAATATTAACATGGGAAGTTTTACCCCAGCTGCCATATTCTCCAGTACTTGCTCTCTATATATCTCTCTGATTACTACCTGTTCTGACATATGAGTGGCGACTTACTTGAACAGCGCTTCACCTCTTATGAAGGTGCCAAAAAATGGGGCCTGATATACCTGACCCTAAAATGGCCCAGGTATATCAACGGATTACATTATAACTCTACCAATTTTTTTACAATAAAGCCTCAAAATAAAAGAATCTACATAATCTAAATTAAGGGCATACTATATTTATTTAAACTCACGTTTAGCAGTAAATATAGTTTAGATAAAATTTAGTTTGTAAATAGACTTAATATATATGTTCTCAATCAAAGTAGTTAAAATAATATTTATCTAATCATTTACACTACATTTTATCCAAATCCCATCTGTTTTATTTAAACGTATCTTACAGTTACTTCGTGTTAAATATATATCATCAATATAATCTACGCCCAACTGATGTGCTGAATATTTTCTATTTTATTTGCTACATTATTAACAGGCGTTTTGTATCAGCAATGAGCTGCACACCTGTCCAGTTGTAGTTCTTGCAGTTTGCTTCTTTAACTCTTCTGCTGTCACGTTTTCTTCCTTTTATGTAAAGACATGAGGCAGGTATCGCCCATCAAGCAAAATAATTAATTTTCTAATTTATAGCTCCTACATCTTTTATTACTGTACGAATGAAGGATGGTACGGTATGAAAATAATAATAATAAAAAAGCTGATTACATTTCCCTTTTAAATTTAAAATGGAAATTACAAAAGATTTACAGATAAAACCAATTCGTTTTATTTTATTTCCGTGTATTTTTGGTTGCAGTTATTCTAATTCATTGTAATATTATATAGACATAATATAATATAATATAATATTCCATAAACAGAATGAGATTAATTTGTTGATATATAACGGATCGTATATATGATATGAACTTGTCTTCTCAACATTTGTGAGTGTATGAGTTTTTAAATGTGACACAGACAGCTTGATCTGAAATATTTTTTTATGATGTTATACCATCTTGTGCAACCCCACAATTCTATAATACAAAGCCACATTGGTTTCAGCATCTGCTTGTAAATAATAATCTGGTTATTTATAGACACTACTTATAATATTGACTGTTAATTTTTATTTAAACTTTAAATATATATGACCTTAATAAAATTTCTATCCTTTTGTCGACTTTTCCCTTTTCCACACTTTTATGCCCATTCAATAACTTACTTGTTGAATAAGGCATATAGTAAGAGATAACTTCCAATTATTTATTTCATTACAACTCATAACAATTTTGAGACTTCCATCTCTTCTCCCATCTTTCTAATTTATTTATTAAAAAATTAAAGAACAAATTAAAACGTTAATTGACTATATATGGAGAGCTGTAGTTATTTACCAATTATTTATTGAAGCAAAAGAAATAAACGTAGTTAGTCTAATAATTTTTTTTTCAATATTATATTGTGCAAAAACATAACTAGCATATGTTTTATCAATGTTAAATATTGTCAGAAGCCACTTAACATCTGGTGATTGGACTATGATGAATTATAGGGAGTGAACATTTCTAGAAACTTTATGGTTGTGATATATTGAAAGATTCAATAAGCAAAACCATATTGTTATAACAACTAAATAAAAAAAATAAAAAACCTTATTTAACCTATCTAATACACGAATTTTATATTCTACTACATACACAAAATTTAGCTTAATACCTACCTATACCTATTTTTCTATTTATAATATTATTTTAACTACTTCCAACTGATCAGTTTTTTTGAACAACAATTTAGAAAATCGGTCAAAAATTGACAGAGAAATCGGCGAACATAAATTAAAAAATATATACAGCCGAATAGAGAACCTCCTCCTTTTTCGAAGTCGGTTAATAATAGGTGATTTAGAAAGTGCTGAACTTGGGCATTAAATGCTTATATTCTGAAAATTTTTCATGTTAAGAAGAAATAACAGTCAATTCATGTTACTGACATTTTCGTTTCTTTTGAATAATTCTCATCACATCATTAGGCTGCTCTCTGAAATTCCTTAGAGGGTTTCAGCTGTATTTTCGCGCTACAAGTCCTGCACTATATTGTCTTAAACTTTTTTGTTCGTCCAGTCCTTTCTTTGTCATTGTATATATATATACATATATATATATATATATATATATATATATATATATATATATATATATATATATATATATATATATATATCGGATCAAAATATGTACAGCACTTATATATATCTACACTAATTCATAAAGAAGAGAAACATTAAAAAAATATATTGTGCCCTTCTTATAATATGCGCCTATATAATAACATATAGCCAAGCTTTCAATGATGTAGGGTTTCAATCATCAATCTTATAATCATATTATTCCACACAATGAAAATATATAATTAGGTAGAAATTAATTAAATCAAATATCAGAGATCCCATGATTATAAACACCCGCAATGAGGAAGTGCTTGGCCATATAATTTCAACAGACATCTTCCATACATCGTCTATACATTCGCTGCTTTATTTTTAATTAAATTTTACACGACTAGATGTTGCTTTGTTTCAGTTACCGATCTGCACACCTGCCCAATTGTAGGTTGTCGTTCAATTTGTTTCTTGAGTTTTCCATGGTTTTTTTTCACTAGAAAGCGAACGGGTTTATACTCGCTCCATTAGGTGTGTAATTAATTTTCATCTTTATTACTTTATGTCTTTTACGGCGCGATCGTCGGAGATAAAGAACAATTTATATTATGTTGCAGCAAATCTAATAAATTTGTTAATATGAAGCGATAGTTGTTAGTTTTGCTAGAAAGATAAATAGTATCTAATTGTTGTAGACAATGCATAACTTCATTAGATTTACCATATTTTCAAAATTCTTAAAGCCAATTTAAGATAGGTAATTTGTGTTTTATTAAATACATAAATAATAGGCAATATTTTAGCAATTCTAGAATTACAATTTAAATAAATGCACATTTGCATTTTATTTGCAATGGATACGTTTGGACATATTCTTCATTGGAGTCAAATAGTTTGCTCTGGTCTAACTTTAAGCTCAACAGTTTTTAATTAACATAAATGATCCTAATTCCTTTTTTTAATGAGTAGATCCTAAATAAATGGGGTTATATTTTACTCGATTTATATAGGTGCTCGATAGATGTTAAGTCCCATATTTAATTTGTATAGACTTCTTCAAACTTAAATTATGTTTCAAGGGTTTTTATTTGTGAAAGCTTCTTCTCATTTGAGATATCACTCAAACAAGGGATGAAGACTTAATAGGGGGCTATAGCTGATTTTTTATATATTGTTACACAATACAGCAACTTAATGTTAAAAATGTTAGAAATTTATGAGTACTATATGACAATACATCGGCCGCTATGTCAAAAATTCAGAAAAAGAATTCACAACTATAGAATATTCTCCCTGATCGCCAATTTCAACATTATATGATTGAAAATGTGATTCACTGAATGCATTTAAACTACAGAAGAAAAGACTATTTACACTATAGAGCAGATTCTGTAAATTAGTTCCAATGTGTCCATTTTCAATTATTGTGGTTTTCTGTTCTTTTACTGCTTTTAAATTTGTATATTCCAAATACTGTTAAATTTTAATGGATATGACACCAACATTTCGTTTTTCAGGCAACATTCAGTTATTATAATATATGTATTATAATACAGCTCCTTATATTCCGCAAGTCCATTCTAAAATAATTTACTGAACATATTGATAATCCAATTGTCAATATATTATTTAGAGATATTCCCGGTTATCCACCACAATTCTCTTTTTGTTTTCTGTCGATTGAAAACGGGTTACTGGAAGTGATAATTTGAGTTTAGTATAGGAAGAATTTGGCAATGGAACATATGAAGTAAATGTTTCACTGGCTAAATGTTTTTTTTTTGTTTTTGGCAGGTATTATTTCACAATAATAATCATGAGAGGTGGTGAGTTGCCGTGATGAAAGTATCCTGAAAGAGCCTTTCCCACAAAAATGTTTAAAATTTTCTATTTTAAATGTCGTACAGTACTCATATAGAATTCGTTATATATTAACTTACCTTCTCACAAGAACAATAATAGAACACAAAATGGGATAATCAGTCAAATCAATAAGCAGCTTTTCATCGCATATCAATAGATCTCTTTAGAATATACTGTAATTGTATTTAGTAAAGTATCTTCATCAAAAATCTGCAACATTTTCAATGACTCGACACACGAAATTCCATCCCCAATGCTAAATTTGAAATGGTAACATTGTAAACCCTCATTGTCATTTTGTATAGCCGTTCACATGTCACCGCTTCATTGCTAAAATGTCACATCTAATAACTCTTATACATTGTGTAAATCAACAACGCACTTAAACATAAACTGGCAAAGTCGAGTACTCTTTACAAATCCTCGTCTCTATTTTTCTTCTTCTACTATTATTAAGTTATTCAGTATATACAAAATGTCATTCTCTGAACTTGTACTTTTGTTATGTATGTTTGATTATATATGATTTGAACAAATCCATCGAAAACTTTTACACCAGCAATAGTGAGTAACAGATAACTGTTGTGAAGAATACATCATTTTTTTTGACCTGAAACGGGGAAGGGGAATCCTGTAACAGGTACCTGGTCCCGGAGTCACGCAGGAATAAGCGAGTTGGACTGGTTATGTGTAGGCTGCCTTTGATCTACCCACTAAGCTATTTTATCAACTGATCCCATGATCCTAAATGACACTTCTTACTGTTGATAAGGGGGATACCCGTTACCGGTAACTGTGTTAAGAGGCACGTGGGCCGTGCAAGGACATGGCGTCATTATCACACCATGCAGCTCGCCGTATCTGAGTTAATCGCTCGATGGGAAAGGTCGAGACAATTGGGAGCAAGAACATGACGGGGTGGTGTTGAATGCGATTGAAAAGGCCATGAAAAACCAGATCTGTTATTAGCTCAAAATACCGACCAGCTCGCTAATACATTTATTATCCGAGAAACTAAATGTGGAAAAATATTTCGACTAGAGCTCGTAGTTATAAAATCTATAAAATCGTGAACTTGGGCGACATCTGTTTTTCTATGAATTTGATTATTCCTAACGAACCAGTGGTATTGATCATTCTTCTGCTAATTTTGTTCTGAAAAACTTGAAGACGTCCTACCTCACTAGGTGAGACGTATTTGATATAGATACTGGAGCCGTGTAGAATAACTGATGGAACCAACATCTTGTACAGGAGAGATTTTGTTGAAAGATGATGCCATCTGGCCCGGTTGATGAGCAGAAATAACAGATTAACAATACCTTGAGCTTTCTGGAGGATTCCTTGAATCTGGGAATTCCACTTAAACTTTCTGTCGAAGAGAAGACCTAGAATTTTAAATTCATTGTGGCAAACGCTTCTTGTGAGAAAGTTGGCCTGGGTTTTGTATGGTTTGCAACCTTCAGAAAAGTAACCGCTATGTTTCATCGAGTTATTTCTGGAGTCTGCCTTGGATTTGCGTGGTATATTTAAAAAAGCAAAGTAAGCAGTGTCGTCCGGGTAAAAAGCTACCTCAACTTATGGTTCAACAACTTCTAGGGATATCTGAAAGGAAAAAATCAAATAAACCGGATGCCAGAGGGGAATCTTGAACTCTTGCGTCGATAGTCGATAAATAGAACGGCTGGAGAGAATATCTCACAGAGAGATCTTCACCTGGAACGATCGTCTTGACAGAAATGATTTAGAGGTTAGGTCATCTGGTTAGGACGTCGGTCACGTTGATTGGAACCACAGTTTATTTTTGCGCCCAGCCTATGAGTCTGAATAACGGCAGAGTATTTGGGATGGAAAGCGTATTGCTCATCTGAAATGAAATTGCTTTCCTTCGAGGGCAAGTTGGGAAGAATGAACTATTGCCTCTCGAATTGGTATATCCAGCATACTTGCCAGATATGGCGTGTTCTGAATACGGCTTGTTCAGATCGATGCAATGATTAATATACGGCTTCAAAATGTTGAAGAAGTGCAGATATTTGTTATTGATTGAATGATGCATAATCAACTTCATGTAGTATCGTCATGTTGCTAAAAGAATGGAAAAAATATTATCTTAATAAATGCCTCTTTTTAAGCATCTAATATATATCAAGAGGAGATAAAATTGAATAACCATACACCAAGACCCATTGTAATTACAATTAAGTATATTCATAAGACATATCAAGCATTTTATATAATTTAAATACTATAAAGTAAAAGCTATTGTACTTCTTATCACAATATATAACTCAAAATAAAATAAAATTCATATTTTTCATATATTTTAAGCGCATCAAAGCGTTCAGTGACCCATAAAATCATTACGATCCGCATGTTGAAACTCGGAAAACGTCTCAGATGGGGTAACACCAAATCCGGACCGCTTTTCCGTTATCGAAAGTGAAGTTATAAGGCGTGGAAATGCCGTCTTTCAACGGCGTGCCGCCACTTTTTGGGGTATATCCTTGAGAAAAGAGCCGCCGAGGCGAACTAACCCGTAAAGAAATTGTTTATTTTCGAACGATTGCGTCCGAGATGGCAGACGAATAAGAAACAAAAATTACTGTAATCACTGAGTTTGTTTTTATCGTATTTTTTTCGTATAATCCTTTGATGATGTTATATATGATATGTTGGACCTTTGAACCTACAAAAATAAATATGAATGGAAATATAATACATTCATATATGCGATTTATTTTTGCGACTTTTTAAAAATTATTCTGGTTTTTCCTTTGTATGCAGCATTAATGCTGCTATATCTGAGTTCTATTATTACTTAGTTACTTTTAGTTTAGAACTTAGTCCTGTGCTAATATCATGGTCATATTTTAAGGTACTATCTGATTATAAATGGTAAAATTAATCTAACGAAACTCAGGAAAGGCACACTTTTAATCACCAATGAGAAGCAAGAGGTACTGAAGAAATCGAAGCAAAGCTGAGTCAACAAATTTATGAAGGTTTTATTTCAAACTACTTAAAATATTCAATTAATAAGTCAATAAATTGCCAAATGCATACCATTATTATTGAAATAACAGACTGCTCATTTTCTTTCTCCTCAATCATTTACAAGATGAACGAATAATTAAAATTCAGCCAAATTACAACATAAAATTAAAAATACAAATGTGGCTACGACTTATTGAAAATTTATAAATTATCTTAGTAAAAGGCTGTTTTTCATATGTTAAAGTATCATTTTTACCAACTAGTGTTTATCTGGATTGTGCCATCGGCATTAAGCCTACCAACTGGCGAGCAACCCTTAGAGATCATCTCAGAACACATCCGGTCTTACACAAACCGGTTTCTGGCGTGGCATTTTTTCATTGTCAACCACTGCGCCAACCAAACCGAAAGCGAAATAAGTTACTGGATAGTAGTTACATGATTCATTGAAAAACCTAGCTAATATTAATATATGGATTATTAATAACCATATAAAAATGATCAAAATTAATTTAATTTTCAAATCTAACATAATAGCAAAAAATGGCAAAGTAAGATTTTATCTGATATTATTTTGTATAGTATATTAAATTTGCACAATAGAATATAATGTGAAATATATACATATATAGCGGGTATTAAAAAATATGGTATGTAAATATGTAGATTTAATAGAATATATATGGAATATATATGCTAACACTATTGCAGACACTATTTTGTTTGTAAACTGTAGTATTTAAGATACATGGAGATTAGAGTTATAAATCTATAAGAGAAAAATTCGGATATTCATGGTACATAATTAACTGAGAAAAAAAAACAAATTTAAAGGAAATAGATCAGTAAATGTATTAATTAAATTCTATTTTCTCCGTGTTTATCATCATCAAATCATAACCGGAACTCAGGGAGAGTGTCTACTTATTGTTAAATGCGCCGTTCTTGGAGCTGCAGGACTTCGAACATCCGTCAATAAATCTCTCCACCACATGCGTTCAGAATAATGTTCGACTTTGGAAAACTGGACAATGTTAGTCTTCTATTTTCAGATCCCTTTATAGGATCTTGATCCATGCCATTGTCATAACTTTTCGTCGGACCTACCCGAACCATTGCCCCTCTGAACTTATACCTAATAATAAACCTTGTGTTTTAAAACATATAGAGTATAAGGAAAATAAGGAAATATTTAAAACACCCATATTTTACCTCAAATACATATTTAATAAAGCATATTAACAATTCAAGAGGTAGGTTTTCATCCAGATATTAAAAAGCGAAAATCCGATTCTATTCTGATAAATCCTTACAATTTTCGCTGTCTTGAGGACTTTAGACTACATATAGTGAGAGTTTTTGGATCGGATGTTGAGAGATTTGGTGTGTTTATTTTTTTAGTTTTGTTTTTGATTCTATAGAAATTTATATATATCTTCTCTAATAAATTTATTACAGCTTTACCTTAGACTAATCTGGTTGAGTAATAAGTTACAATGGAAAATATTGCAGTTACAAAAGGAGAATTTTGATTTCGTACTAGAAAATAATATATGCCTATAATATTAATTAAAATTTAACTTATATTTTATAATGATATTTAACATCAAACTAAATAAACTAGATTCAAACAGAAGAATATATCAGTGACTAGTAAAAGATTATGTTTGATAATATTTTATATCTAGTTATGGACATATAACGTAGTCAACAAATAATATTAAAGAATTATCTTTAAAAAATCCCACTATTTTGTATAGGCCCTAGATTTTTTCCTTGTATCAATATATTTCATCTTATTAGATAGATATCATCAATATTCGTATTACCTTTAGGTTATTTACAGATAATCTCGTACTTTACCAGACTGATCAGGAGTACATTATAAGGGAGACAATTTAAAATGCTGTTTAAATATCCTGCATGATCTATATGACGGAAATCAAGCAAAAAAGAGCTTCCGGAAGAGAAAAGGGTACACAATTAATAATATTAATATTTAATGTAATATTGCCAAAGAATAAATTCTTTAATATTTGGAAAGTAGCTACAATTAGCATTTACTACCGGTCTATAAATGTATTATCTATAATCTCAACAATTTTTGAGAAACCGTGTCTCAAAAGGCACTAAATGTGATAATTAATAATATAAATATAAAAATAGGGAGATTACCACAAAATAAGATGACTGAACTACAACATAACAGTTCAATTGAAAAGTCCCCGGCCTACCATAGTAAAACACAACTTTTAGGCAAAATTTTTTTTTTATTCAACCCAATTCCCTTCAAGGGTGATACACTGATTATGGCCACCCTCCAACTTTTCGATAGCACTTTTGTAGTAAGATTTGTCCATTGCTTCAAAATAGGCCTCAGTCTCGGCGATCTCTTCATTCCACGAAAATTTCTTCCCATCGAGTATTCTTTTGAGATCTGAGAACAGGAAATAGTCGCTGGGGGCTAGATCTGGAGAATACGGTGGATAAGAAAACAATTCGAAGACCAATTCATAGATTTTTGCCGTCGTTTTAACTGACCTGTGACAAGGTACATTTTCTTGGTGAAGCAGCACTTTCTTTCTCTTTAAATGCGGCCGTTTTTCGGTGATTTCGTCCTTCACACAGTCCAATAACGCTATGTAATAGTTGCTGTTGATAGTCCTTCCTTTTTCAAGGTAGTCAATGAAAATTATTTCATGCACATCCCAAAATACAGATGCCATAACCCTGCCAGCCGACTGTTGCGTTTTCCCACGCTTTGGAGCGGGTTCATCGTGTGACGACCCAAAAGCTCGGCTTTATTATGCTTGATCATCTTCAAGCACTGCCCCGAATCATCAACTCGTCGTTGTTTTTAGTCAAAAGTGAGCTCGCGCGGCACCCACTTTACACAGAGCTTTTTCATACCCAAATATTCGTGAATAATATGGCGTACACGTTCAGTTGATATCTTTAGAGTGTTTCCTATTTCATTCAAGTTTAATTTACGGTCATTCAAAATCATTTTGCCGATTTTTGAAATGTTTCCGTCGGTAACAACTGCTTTTGGGCGCCCACTGCGTTCACCGTTTTCGATGCTCATTTCACCACGTCTAAACTTAGCATACCAATCCTTGATGGTTGATTTTCCTGGGGGCAGTGTCTGCAAACTCGGCATCAAACCAAGTTTTTACTTCAACTGTAGTTTTCCCAATAGCAAAAGTTGCTTCACTCAAGATGATATAATTCACAAACTAATGATCCGACAGCTGTTAAGTTATACGTGTACCTTTTGAGGCTTAGGGCTAACTAAAGATCATATGGATTTAATTCTAGTAGCGCCATCTATGTGTCAGGCCGGGGACTTTTCAATTGACCCATTATATATTTATATATAAGTACCGTAAAAGTATCTATAACATAGTGTACTGGGCCTAGTATTGTATCGCCTCTTGTTATTGATCTATCAGCATACGTATACCACGCGGTAAATTTAGCATCCAATGAGGATCCAATTACAGAATCAGGGAGACTCCAAATACACCATAATTATGTAAAAATCTACCTGAAAACTTGGCTTATTAAAACCATTTACATTAAATCTACCAATTCAACATTTGACCTGCCTAGAAGGAACAGTCAATCCACCCGTGCATATAAATAATAGTCAATTCCAAGCGGGGGATACCAAATATATCGAACTTCGATTTGGACTTAAACGAAAACAAATGTATTGGTTAGCCTGACGTAAATAGAAATTATCTCTATGATAAATAACAAGATATTGATGTACAAATTAATACTAGAAATTATTAATACTAGGTACTTCTAGCAAATCTAATATAGTAATAACTATTTCGAAAGATTTTCAAAGAACCGCAATGTGAATGGCAACAATAAAGAGGTAAACTAAACCGTTAACTTACAACTAATCTTCTTAATGTACAGATATTTATTTTAGAGCATGATTTAAAATAAAATGTTTTACACAAGAGATCACTTACTAAAGAGATCTTCAATATTTTATATATATAATAATTATCAGAAGATATGATTGTTGAATCACTAAGGGTAATAAAGAATTGGTCCAGGTGAATTGATGATATCATAGTTCCAAATATTCCAACAATATATAAAGATATTAAATGTTTGTTTGTATTAAACTCTAATATCTTTAAAGAACGGTTTGTTATTGAATAATCGAAAATTCTACATCAACATAAACTTCTCAATTAGGTTTATCGCCTCTTTATCAGCACAATAGATTTAACAGTCCATAAAATTGCTCCCACCCATGATCGAAAATGCCAAAAAACATCTCAACTCGTGTCGTTCCAAATACCCTTTTGCTTTTCCTTTATCGGAAGTGACGCCCCAAAGGCGTCGAGACGACGTCTTTCGATAGCATGCTGCCACTTTTTCAATTGTCTCCCAACAGCTGGCGACACGGGCTGGCCCACTAAGGATTTGTATATATCCACTGTTGTACTTTAAGGGGATTACAGCAGCCTTGGTATACGAATATAGAAGTGATTTTATACTGTTCAGGGATTTTAACCAATAAATACGTTGTTAACTAACACACTTTTATTGTTTTTTTTTTCTTGAAATAACAAATGGGCGTCATAATTCTTAGCTATGTTTTGATATTTTCAGCCATATTATATCATTAGACTGTTACTAGTTATTTAGACAAGTTAGTATCTGCTTACATGTATTTTAATCAGCTGTATCTATGGACAAAAATTCGTGTGCCTAAAAAGTATCCTATTACAACACAAAACATTTACCACGATAGTCCCAAGCGGAAGAAGTTATATGCTAGTCCAATAGAACCATCCATATCGACATCAAAGCGACATATTCATAGCTAACAGTCTTACTGTACAGATGGATCAGTAAGGTGTAACGTATTACCACTAGGCAAAATCATATGAAACGGTTATTGTTGACGTCTACCGATGTTAAGTGAACAAATGGACCGACGTATTGTTGCCAAAAGAGAGATAAAACAATCGACTTGTATGGCAACGCTCGATCAGGCATTGCAAGATTTGTGATATATTGTTTCAATACTTCAGATAGAACCAACCTGAGTATTCAGCAGATATAGTGTTGCTTGATTACCAATTATTCAGAGCAGAGCGGCATGATTTGGCTGGTACACAGTTTCAAAGTTCTGAAGTAATACGAAAATGGTGTTGATTGGATTGCTGCAAAAATAACATTGTCCTTTGGACAGATGGGAAGACGGAAAGATGTTAAGTGAACAAATGGACCGACGTATTGTTGGCAAAAAAGAGGTAAAACAATCGACTTGCATGGCAACGCTCGATCAGGCATTGCAAGATTTGTGATATATTGTTTCAATACTTCAGATAGAACCAACCTGAGTATTCAGCAGACATAGCGTTGCTTGATTACCAATTATTCAGAGCAGAGCAGCATGATTTGGCTGGCACACAGTTTCAAATTTCTGAAGAAATATTAAAATGGTGTTGATTGGATTGCTGCAAAAATAACATTGTCCTTTGGACAGATGGGAAGACGGAAAGATGTTAAGTGAACAAATGGACCGACGTATTGTTAGCAAAAAAGAGGTAAAACAATCGACTTGCATGGCAACGCTCGATCAGGCATTGCAAGGTTTGTGATATATTGTTTCAACACTTCAGATAGAACCAACCAGCGTATTCAGCAGACATAACGTTGCTTGATTACTAATTATTCAGAGCAGAGCGGCATGATTTGGCTGGCACACAGTTTCAAATTTCTGAAGAAATATGAAAATGGTGTTGATTGGATTGCTGCAAAAATAACATTGTCATTTGGACAGATGGGAAGATGGAAAGAGACTGATAATAATGAAAAATATTATAATTAATATATGTTGTACCAATTTTTCTCAATAAATATATATTTAAAAAAAAATCAGAATATCTGCACATAATTAATTTATTACTGTGAAAGTGAAACTATAAAACATAGATATATTGTTAATCAATACTACAAAATAATTAAAATATTTTTTATTTCTCTTTTCAGTTATACCGCATAATATTCGTTATTTATGTTTATTATTGACTAATTTTCGTCTCTGATGGATTTTAGTAATGACTAAACCAACTCCGAATTTTAAGCGTTATAAATATATATTATATGAAAGCTTTATTTTCAAGCTAAAAAGCTAAAAAGTCAACATGTTCTTAATATTTTTATCTGAAATTAAATTGAAATTTATTATTAAGTAAAGATCTTCATTTTTTTTTAATTAATATTTTTTAATAATAATTTTTTAATTACTATTAATATTAAAATTTCATGAAATCAATCTAACATGTAATAATTAGCAGAAATACTTAGTTTATGACAAATATCTATAATACTATTGTTCGGTATATTGATGTTGAGACTAAGTCGTGTTATATATAATGTCTTAAAATGGATACAAAGTTTCATACTGTGTGATATATTAAATTTATTCTAAACTAGTGCACGTTGCCACAGGTGTGCTTATAGCAATTGATATTAAGCCAACTCCCTTTAAGATGGATAAGGTATGGTAAATGTAAATATTCTGAGAACTAATAATTTTCAACTTCGAATATAAGATGTATACTTATGATGTATATTTAGTTAAATACCATATATTTTAAAATTAATAGCAAAAATATTATGTTCTGTTATATAATTATATATCTAGTAGTGTTACTAATTTCCTCAATCAATTGGAAATTATGTTGTCCAAACATTTTTTACGTTTAGGAAATAGCCAGAAGTACCGCAAATTTAAATCATGCGGCAATGAAGGTTGGCGAATACAAAATATATAGGTTAAATAAGTTTTTAGATCTTGACTTGATTCCAACAGAATCACCTCGGAGGAATACTCTTTCGAATAAAGAAATAGTTTTGAAAATCGGTCCATAATTAATGGAGAAATCGACGAACATACATTAAAAAATTATACAGCCAAACATAGAACCTCCTCCTTGTTCGAGGTCGGTTAAAAAGGCAAACATATAAATAATATATATACTACAAATAAAACATACTTTTCTTTCTCTAACACATCAACCAGCAAAAAATTTTCTTACTGGGTACACGTTTCAATATCAGCACTCAACACTCAAATGGTTAAAAATTCACAGAGTACAGCAGTTATTTTTTTAGAAAAAATATAAAAGAAATTATCGCATAAACACATTATTTTTCACAAAATATGAGATATTTGATGAAGTATAAATGGTTTTTATTTACTCTATTAATTTGCTAACTAATTATGTAAATGTATTTATAACATATGTTAATAAAATTAAACATACTGGAATATACGATTTTTTGTTTAGTGCTAAATAGTTGAGAACACACAATGTACATGAAAATAATGTTATATTACATTTTTAGAATCTCTTTTAAACAACTAAAATTTTTCTAAGAACAAATATTTTGACGATATACCATATATAAACAAAATAAAGGTAAGAAGATTAATAATAGAATTATAAAGAAACAGCGGTAATATTTTAACTAATAAGAGTTTATTAGTTTTGTTGAAATTCGTGTATTTTTCTGAATTAAAGCTTAGTTTTCAAACAGATTATCGCTAATAAAATCAAGGCTTTTTGAAATTCCGTTGTAATTTCCTTTTTATCTAAAACGAGATATTTTAATTAAGGTTCTCTGCGCAAATCCAATTTGGGCCAACAAAATCGTGGTAGGGAAACGATTTTCGCAATATTTCCCGGCGACCCAGTTTTGCTCAGGAGTGTGTTTTGTAATTTAAAATATTATGAATTTTCTGTTCAATTTATACGTAAATGGGAGGTAATGGAATTCTAGACTCTTCAAATAAAGTACATCAAAAATTGTATTTGTATGTAAAATACGTCGATTGAAGTATATAGACATTCTAAAAATGAATATATTCTGCGAAGTTAAATTCGCAAAGAAATTGTTGCAACGTAGGTAACAAACTTTCGAAAGGAAAATTTAAAATGAATTTTAAATTACGCCGTTGCAGTAAAAGCAAAATAACTTTTGCTTTGCTCTGAGAGCGTTTTTATTTGCGAAAGTTTTACGATCACAATATCTGAGCTAAATTCGGCCCGGTATCAGCACAATATGAGAGAAATTCGTTTTCTTGGTCTTTTTAGCTTTTATATAAACGCTTGAAACAAATATCGTAAATTACTAGAAACCAAATATTTTTAAGCACAAATTTCAAATATATATCTCAAAATATATATATCAATAAACAATAAAATAGTTATATAAACATAGAATAATAATAGTGGACTATTCTTTTTTGCCTAATTAAAAGTTTATGCATAGTTTTGACAGCAGATAATTACATTTATTGCAAATTTGCAACCAAAATATCTTTTCAACTTGTGCGGTGTCTGGGCAAGATATAATTCATTCTTAGCACTCACAAGGAACATTGAAAAAGCTATTGTCCCTCTAAAATCAGTGGATACACTGACTTTTATGGTCACTGACACAAAAATGGCAAGTTCAATGCAGACTTCAATGCCTCCAAGTCCAATTTCTCAGCCGCCTTGTATCTCCGAAATAAATAGATCCTATCAGCAAGCTCATTTCGAAGAAAGCACCGGGTTTTGAGAAAATTTCCATAACCCAGCTAAATTGCTGAATTGGTTAACATAGTCAACTCTATTATCGGGCTGCAACATTTTTCTGCAACTTTAGAGTATATGTACATCGCCGTCGAGTCTGGAAAAAGGAGCTAAATTTTCACCCACCGACTACAGACTATCTACTATGCAAACTTACTAGGAGAGCAATCATGTATGCTTCAAAAGCTTCACGAAGACCAACAACAAAATTCCTAACTAATAGATGACACTACTTTCTTCATGTGCGCATTCTATACACTACATTTAGAGCAAGCTTATAAACTACCATCAGAAAATGGATTCCATCATTTTCCGTAAGTTGCGATACATCCTATGAGTATCACCGGTCATTGTCGACAAGGCGGTCATCCCATAGCATGACAAAGCCTGTGTCTATTTTTCGACTGAAGGCTGAGTTGATCTATGTTATGTTAATTCAGCTCACTATTCAAAGAGATAACGCGATATGAAAACTTCTAAATCCACTCATCTGTAGGTTTAGAATCCTACCTGCACCCATAAAATATTTATTATGTTGTTATTATGTTTTTAAGTGAAATTCTTGTCCTGTACAGGTTTAAAATCTTCTTGAAGTTCTTGCGCAGCCAAAACGATTTTTAACTTTCCTAAAAAAACTTCTCAGGCTAAACCTGACGCGTTGTTCGGTTCGCCAAGAACGTCATAATTGACATACATTTATTATCCAATTGAAAATAAATATATTTGGGATCTGGCAAAATTGCTTGGTTTCAACGGCAAGTCTCCCGGGCTGGACATGCATAACAAATTATGCGTTCTGGTTTCGGGCCAAAATTCAAAAATCTCTCTTTCTCTATGTTGTATTTTCCTTTAAACATAAACCTTGACTTGAACAAAACTAATCAGTATTTTTATTCTCAGTAATCTTCAACAACAATGAGTATAGGTTGCAACAAGTAAAACCTGCATTGCTGTTTTCTGAAGAAAATTTATCTAAAATATATTCATGTATTAATTGTAATTTATGAAAAACATGTTGAAAATTAGATCGTTTATAGATGAGGATTTGGAGGCGTTTATTTTAAGAAATATTTCTGACTATGTGCAATTGTCAGGAGTTTTATTACGGAATGTAAGTACGGAACAATTTGTAGAATTTGAAAGCGCTATTAAATAAATATTTGTACAGAAGAATAATTTGAAGAATTATTAAATAAATGATCTATCTGATAAGATCAGAAGTTATCTTATGAAATGCTGAAAGTAACCATTTTTTGAAAAGCGATAACTCAATAAAAACAAAAATACATGGGCCACAAAACGACCCAGTGTCAAAAATATATTTGCAAGTAACTATTGGAATAATTACTATGACGTATAGAACAATTCTTTGCAAAAGAGTTCAATCATACCCTTTTTATTAGACCTAGATTGTTATGGTAACCACTTGTTTTGATGGATATAGAATACTTTCACAGGAATATAGGTTTCGCTTTAATCAAACCAAAAAATTATTTCATAATACAATTTCAAATTAAGTTTTTAAAATAAAAATAAAATATAATAAATATATTTTTCAATATCCATATAATATAATAGATAAAAAACGTAAGGAGTTTAAGGATATTAAATACACTTAACAAAAAATGTATAGAAGATTTTAATTATTATTCAAATAATCTCGTATATTTGCTAATTAAAATAAGTCAAAATATTTTCTTATAAAATCTAATTTACTTTATTTTGAATTATATTACGTAAATTTGTTTGTTATATCTTGATAAACATACTTAATGAGAGTCTAATTTGTGCTTGTTGTTTACATGGTATATAAGAAAATGTTGAAAATATTTGGATATATTATACACATTAACGAGGAAAATATATTTTAAAAATTTAAGGAAGGAATAATATCACTAAAAAAAATATATTATGTCATTAATTTCACTGTTGATAGTAAAAAATATGAAGCTAAATACGAAGTTATATTTTAAAATAATAATGGTATTAAATACTAAACTACACTAAAAATTATAAAATACTTTTAATAACCTTTAGAAATACCCCTAGTATATTGATATAACATACTGTCTCCAAACCGTGTCAATTATTCTCAGTCCTTAAGTAGGTACAATTTTTCTTAGCTCTCCTTTGTCTACCAGACTTCGAATTAAATCAACAGCGGATTTAAAAATTCTAATTGTCTTGTAAGCAAAGAGGACAGATGATTTTTATTATTCTCATTTTGTTAATCTATGTTGCGATAAAATTTTTGCGTACGTCTACAATATATGTAAAATATAATTTAGCGTGATCATAGTATTCGTTTTTAAAACCAAACTCGCCATAACTCTTTAATAGTTCCAACAATACGTGAATAACCGAAAATAACACAAAATCTTAAATGACACTAATTAAAATTAAATAACTTTTTCTGTCACTTTTATGGATGTCATCATTTCGTGACTGTACAACAGTATGGTGTTAATAAAAAGGTAACCGCGACAGACAAGTGTACATATTAAATAACAAATTAATGAATAAAATAAAATAATACCAACAAGAGGGAGGGCTAAAGGCACAAATAGTTTATATGCAATTTAAAAATGGACATAAATACATTACTACAAACACAACCATAATGAAGTAGAGACTCTATCCAGCCAGCACACACTAGCACCCATACCGAAGTGGTAATGCTCATTTGGTCAGCATCACTTAACTTAGCATAAGCTAATACTCTATGAAGAAAATCGATTAGAATAGAAATCCGAGGAGTCTCTCTCGTTTGCTCTTGTTAAGGAAGTTCTAAAGTTTTGTAGCCTAATCTGGGTGAGTCGTGGACAGTCGTTCAGTATCTGGTAGAATGAAATAAGGGTAAGTTGACAAAACTCACAGTGAGCAGGTGGGCTCGAAATCATCAAATGACCGTGCGAGAAACGACAATGATCCAATCTCAGTCGATCAAGAGCTACAACATGGTGACGAATGGTAGAAACGTGGAGAGTAGAAAAAATCAGCTTTAACTTCAAAGAACCTATTGTGGTTGGCCTGCTGGGCCCAACGACGTCATTCCTGGTAAAACACGAAACTAATGGGATAAGGTTAGTATGGATGCAAATATTGGTGATAGGGAGGGGAGAGGAGGCTGCCGATTTAGCGGCACTGTCCGCTCGCTCATTTCCCGATATGCCAAACGTTATGTAAACTTGTCCTGCAGTGAGTCGATTACTACAGGGTGGTTGAAATTTTGTTCCAGAGAGCATTCGAAGGCATTTCGGAAATCTGCAAAAATTAGTCATTCTTTGAAGTATTATTTTGTAATGTAGGATAAAGCTTTGATTATAGCAAATAGTTGAACGGTTAATATTGAACCTTGTTCAGAGAGCTTGAAACGGAATGCCCAGCACAAATGCACTGCCAAGCCCGCTTCAAGATTTAAAGCAATCGGTATATATGTCCTTGCGGCTAGTGTAAGTTGTGGAGAAATGCATTGAAAGTGGATCCCAAGGCAAGGACAATATTCTCTCTATAAAACTTGACTGAATGATGTGTTTATGAAAGGCGTAGTGAAGGTCCAAGGGGGAAAATTGAGGTAGTGGATAAGGAGAGGATGCAACAAACTAACTCCAGCTCTGGAAAGAAGATTAACGATTTTATGAGAGGTACAAGTGGAGTAGCTAGGGATAAGATGGCGGAAGTATGTTATCTTCGTATAAGAATGTTTTAACATACTCATTTTCCGTTTTAGTATAGTTTCAAATGATAAATTTCGGAATTTGACTTTCTACTGACCACCAAAATTTAACAACTGCTAACCACCATTTTGCAGTAAAACGTTGCCAGATTTTGATTTTAAAAATTTTATAAAATAATTTTAGAGTTGCAAAATTTTCGCTAAGCCAATTAATATATAGAGATATCTAATTTGATTTATTTAAAAATATATTATAATTAATAGGAAATTAATAGGAATTTAGCTTTCGTAACATAATTGTACCATAATATTATATACCACCATAATATTCTAACAACAGTTGCGACAACTAATTCTAATAAATGTCAGTAAACGGACTGTGTAAGACCCCATGCCTTCTAGGATGATTTCCATGATTGCTCACTCGCTAGTTGATGGGATTAATGCTAAACACCCCAACTGGTTCAGAGCCCAGTAGGTCCCGGTCGTTACGCAGTAGGTCCAGTATAAAATAAAATCTAGCTGGTGAAAAGAAGAGTCAAATATCACGAAAGAGACGTATATTAAAGCGTTTTATATATCTTGTTGTTTATGAATAATAAAATTTATAAAAAAACATTCGGGAAACTTTTGTGACAAACCCTGTATATTTAAATTTCAAAAATCATATTATCATCCCATTATATTAATCTTCGTAGTAAAAGTGACATAAATTACACTGAAAAGGTCTTTTATTTCATATATATTCAACGTAGATACTATCGAAAATGGGTTTACGGTCTATCCATACAAGTCCCTCCATAAGAAGATTCTATTTCGAAGTCAGCTGATGACCAGTCGATATCGTCCTTAACCCTGCCGTCAGTTATTGAGCCCTCTCCATCCACTTTGCCGGTTTTGGGTCCAGACAGGACGCGCCCGCCTTATACGACAGGACATTAATCCAAAACCACCTGTTAACTGCTGTTAAAGCCATGTGCCAGAAGACGGTCGATCCGTTTTTGGACGCGGTCGAGCTTTTTACGATCCGGGAAAACTGTGGCTAATTTTCGATTGTTACCCTTATCGTTTGCTTCTCACGTTTTCGTTTTTGTTTTATTGCTGTGCTTTATTTCTGAGTTGATTTGTTATGATTAGGAAATAAAATAAAATTTATCTTCTGAAAAACTGTTACGTAGGTAAGGTTATTACTGAAAATAAAATTGAAAACCTATATGTTCAGCTTGTTTGTTTTTCTATAGCAGACGTAAAAATAGTTTTGGTTTATGGTTATAATTAATGAGGTTTTAATCAAACTAATTGTTTAATTGTTAATATATCACTAGTCGTTGCCGACTAACTTAGAATTTGTCTCTACGATGACTTAAAAAACTAGGTACTTTATGTACTAAGTTTTTATGTTGACTAGTGTTTATGATTACTACATCGCTCTAAAATTAGATCACTCACAAAATGTCAATTTGTTATAAAAAGTTATCTAAAGAGTAATGTCTCGATATCTCATTAAAGAGAAACAGTTCAGACTTCGGGCCAAATATTCGTCAATCCACGAACTATAGAAAGTAGAACTATAGAAGTAGTAGTGTACTGAACAAAATTTTCCACCGTCATGGCGCCACGTTCGCCGAAACCCCGTTCATCCCCAGATAGGATCTGGATGACTCACCATATGACTCCAAGGATGAATCAGCAAAAAGACGGGCAATGCATAATCCCCAATTAGTTGACGTGATGAAGAAAAATCACGACCTCAAACGCGAAGTAGATTTTCTTAAAGAAAAGTTGCGAGAGCATAACGACATCAGTGCTGCTCTCCAAGCTCAAGCGTGGAGGAAGGCTGAATCCTTGATGAGGGAGTCAGCAACCCCACGACAAATAAGATAATGATACGATTCAAAGTAGAACTCCAGAAAGGCAACGGGCAATCAGTACAGTAATATAACTGCCAGTTGTTTGGCTACTCCAGGTCTCGGTTCAGAGCGTCCCTTAACCGATATGCCAAGTGCGCCGGACATCACAATAACTGCGAAGGCTCACATACAGCTAACTATACAAGTTGTAGCCGTCGTCCGGCACGCAGGAAATTCAGAATCTCTGCGTAAAGTAACCAGATGAGCAGGACGTTAGTCCAAAAGCTGACCTCATTTAACCAACCTGCACCCGCCATGATCATTCAAATCAACCAGTTATCTATCCACTTTTCGTCTCTGGCGTAATTAACCCATCCGGCTATTGGTGGCCCTTCTTCCATTGAAGTCGATATTTTTCGAAGACTAACTAATATATCCAATCGTTAGACCTCTTCTCGCCAGATGGTTAACTCAGATTCCGCGAGATTTATGGTATGATAACAAGGATCATGGGATCAGCTGATAGAGTGGGATTTAGTGGATTGATTAGAGTCTCACTCCTCAACACAGTTTCAGGCCAAAAAAAAACGAGCGCCAGTTATGACGCAGATAAAATGTCAGTAACTAATCGGCAACCATACTGTGTTGTTCAGTGTACTGACTCATTTATTATTTTTTAATATAATTTATATCACTCCCTTAAATTATACAAAAAAAACCTTGTGAAATAAAAATATTACGCGCTCAATGTTTGCGTATACTCAAAAATTGAAATTGTTACGTGTTCACCCACAATGTTTTAAATTATCGGCTCGAAATCCAAACGACCGAAAAAAAAAACAACGTTTTTCTGACACCGCCCTGCCCGTTTCACTGACCATTGATAACACCAAAAATACCTATCGCTTCTGGCATAGTAACCTTGATTTTTTTACGTCAAACTAGGGTTTCATTCACAACATCCATCAAGGCCTCCCACGATCGGGTCGCGTGCCGCCCGCCTCCTCGACCGAGTCGCGTTGATTGCGTGAGTGCGGATGTCAATTGTTTCGGGTCCGTGACATCGAGGCCGATCGGATTTATGGCGTGGATTTCGTTTGTCGGCGCCGACCGCTGTCGGCAGCGATTAAACGCGTTAATTTGTTGAAATCGCCGCCGGAAAATGTTTATAGGTTTGGGAGCGTAGGTTGAGAATGGTCAGGGTCAAGGCGTGCTACGATCAGCTGCTGCGAAAGGGTTACTGGCATAAAAAAAGTGAAAACCGATATTAAAGCTAATAATACCCCGACAAGAGCCAATTCAATTATATAATGTGCCTGAACTAGCTAATATTAAAAAAATATATTACTCTATAATAGGTGCTCAACAAGATTGGTGTTCGATAATAGATGGCGCTACTTGTTTTGTCGGAATGTTGGTCTTGTCGGTCGAAATGTGTCGGAATGTTTATACGAACGCTCACTACTATTTTTATGGAAGGAATTCGCACGGGACCAGAAATACTGGTTGGATAAAAACTTTTTCTTTCATGTATTAAATACTACCGGTGTTCCACGGGAGGATGGACAGGAAGTTAGGTTGGGTAAAGGATGCACTGAAGGGCTATGGAAGTGGTACTGTTACAAGGGGGTAGAGAAAATCACATGCGTTGCCAACCTTTGATTTTAATGTAGACGTACGCGTGATGGCCTAAGGAGTCGTAGCGGTCGTTACAATTTATCTAACGAACATATTCGCATTTACTTATTGTTGGCAAGGGTTCAGCATCAGCAAGGTGTAGTATGTTATGAGCTGCTAAATCCGAATGAAAAAGTTACTGCAGGTGTCTGTCGACGTCAATTAAAATGTGGCGACCTTGAGGCATGTCGAATTTTACAACTTGGAATAACGGCCTACAAAATACCCAGAAATATTATCCCAGATGTTGAACACGTGCGGGGTGCCAACAGCGACGTCCAATAAACAATAACTGGTAACCCTGAAACGTTGATCTAGGAGATTATTGAAGGATAATTCAATTCCTTCAGTAACTGACCATCGCTAAGTTCAGACGTTCCCCCATCGACTGCCCAAGTTGCTTGATGCTGGATGCTTTTTCTCTGCTGTGTTTCCAATATTTTTATAATATCAATAAATAATGATCACATAATGTAACTCTTAGAGTTATATTTCGTGCTATCTCCGTTGAACGAACGAAGCGTTGTTACAAGAAAGACTAAAAATAGTGAATAACAGACGCAAGGCCATCGTCTTGCCACAACACGCTCGACCACATGTTGCAAAATTGGAGAAGGATATACTGTTTCGGGGCAAATGAGAAGTTCATCACAACCGGCGTATTCGCCGGACATAGTGCCTTTTGATAACAACTTATTCAGATCGACGCAATTTGGATTGACTGGCACGCGGTTTGGAAATGCTAAAGAAGTTAAAAATAAATCGATTATTAAGTCATCGTAAAAATCATTATCAGTATCATAAATCATTATAAGTAAGAAATGTCTATGCTTTGAATAGCTTTCCTAGACAGTGGATTCCCAGGATATTGATCACAGTGAAAGGTATACGGCCACCAAAGGCGGATGCAGTATTTCAGTTTCTAATTCTCGTGAATTATTAGAATTACGAATCACCGAAACTTAGGAAATTACTCTACAGAGGTATAGTGTGGAAATTTTGGTAGAAATAGTGTCATTTAGAAGATCAACAAAAGCAAACAGGCAGTCGAAGATACATGCATGACAAGGCTCGACCACATATTGCAATACCGCTGAAAACATTCAAACTTACTAATATTACAATGGGAAGTGCCACCCAGTCCATGGTATTTTTCAGGCCTTTTGACTAGTACTTGTTGCGACATATGAGTGACCTATCTGAACAGCGCTTCACTTCTTATGAAGTTACCAAGAATATCGATTGATTCATGGATAGCCTCAAAAGATATATCTCCATTAACCGAGCCATATTATTTCCTAAACACAAAATTGAACGAAGCGTTGTTGCAAGAAAGACCAAAAATAGTGAATAGCAGACCATCGTCTTGTATTACTACGCTCGACCACATGTTGCAAAACTGAAGAAGGATATACTGTTTCAGCGCAAATGAGAAGTTTATCACAACCGGTCAATTCGCCGAACAGAGTGCCTCTTGATAACAACTTTTTCAGATCGACGCAATTTGAATTGACTGGCACGCGGTTTCGAAAAGCTAAAGAAGTTAAAAATATATAGACTGGCAAATTAACGTCGGTCTTTTGGGAGTGTATCGCTAAAAACATAAGAAATGGGTTGTAGCAGCCCACAGATCTACTAGAGGCCTTGCACATATTTGAAGTTAGCACCCACGGTGAGGTGGCAACAAGTGGTACAGGCAGAGGGTACGACGTGGCAACCTCAGGTGGTGAAGCTAGGGGATGACGCGACGCCTCGAGGTGCTTTCCGTTCCTGTCTCTGAGAGTGATCAGACGTGTCGACTGTTCGTAACACCTGAAGGTAACCCTGCCACGTACATTTCTTTCTTTTTTAAATTCTTATAGTTTGATATTGTTTGGTGTTTAATATCTTGTTTATTATTTAATATCTGTTCGTCTAAAAATAAATATTTCATCTGCATATAATTAGATTCCATTTGTACCGAAATAAATCGTCGAATATTTTGTCTTTATCTAAACGCACCTGTACCATAAAACTCCTTTTTACGAACGAAACTTTATCTGGACTGGACCTATAGTTAAACATGGATTCTGAACGACGGTCTTCGGTATTATGCCTACCAACTGAGCAGTGACCAATTTAGAAGACATCCGGTCTTACCCAGTCTGGTTACTGGCGTGACTGGGATGGTTATTCTTTGTCGGATTTTCTACTGTTGCCTGTTAAAACATTTACAATCGCACTCACAAAAATAAAGTACATCTCCATGCCCTGCAACGCCAACGAAGCCGGCCTATTTAAAATTACATGCCGGCATTTTTCGGTACAAGGTTGCCAGATTTTATTTTAAATTTACGTAGTCCGTAGTTCGTTTAGATATGGTAATTAATAATCTACGGTATAGGAGTTGGAGCTGACAAGACGTCGGCCAAACCATAAAATATTTGTTTATATATTTTGACACCGATTTGACGTCTGTAATTTATTTATTTATTATATTTTAGGGTAATTTGATGTGGCTCGGTGAATGGAGGTAAATCGAAATGAAACAGTGGTGTTTACATAATGTGACCGTTATTTATTGGCAATATAAAAAAAGTGAAAATACAAATAATAAAACGGATGGCAGCGGAGTTACCTGAAGACGAGGCTTGGGCAGTCGATGGTGGCACGTCTTAACCAAACGAGGGTTGAGCACTGAATGACCGAAATACCCTTCAATAATATCCCAGATAAACGTCTCGGGGTTGCCGCCAGCTATTCGTTGTCGGGTTCCAGTTGGCACCCCGCCCGTGTTCAACATCTGGGATTATATTTCTGGGTATTTTGTAGACCGTTATTCCACGATGTAAAATTCGACATGCTCAAGGTCGCTACAATACTCCCCTGCCAGAATTTTACATAAAATTATTTCAAGCAACAAAAATACAAAAATGTTTGAAAAAATATCAAATACAAAAAAAATATATACCAAACAAAATGTGCTGTGTAAAATGGTGTGGCTCGGTGAATGGAGGTAAATCGAAATGAAACAGTGGTGTTTACATAATGTGACCGTTATTTATTGGCAATATAAAAAAAATGTGAAAATACAAATAATAAAACGGATGGCAGCGGAGTTACCTGAAGACGAGGCTTGGGCAGTCGATGGTGGCACGTCTTAACCGAACGAGGGTTGAGCACTGAATGACCGAAATACCCTTCAATAATATCCCAGATAAACGTCTCGGGGTTGCCGCCAGCTATTCGTTGTCGGGTTCCAGTTGGCACCCCGCCCGTGTTCAACATCTGGGATTATATTTCTGGGTATTTTGTAGACCGTTATTCCACGATGTAAAATTCGACATGCTCAAGGTCGCTACAATACTCCCCTGCCAGAATTTTACATAAAATTATTTCAAACAAAATGTGCTGTGTAAAATGGGCTTTGAAAAATATAATAGTTCGAAACGGTTGTGGTTGGTACGGTTGCGATCTGGTACGGCTGTTGATATCTTCCGGTCCTACAGATACCGTTGCATCATCGTCGCTTTGGCACTTGAATGTGATCCATCGACGACGTTGAAAACAAGCTATTCTTCAGACAGGGCTCCCGTAATCGACGCTGTGGGAGGATCGACTGTTCGACGACGTGGTAGCTTATTTTCTTCGACGACGAGACGTTAGCAATTCTGGTACTTCGGCGAAGACATAACGAGTCTACGGTGACTGCAATCGGTACCTAGCTTCTGGAGCTGCTCTGTGACTAATCCGTAGTCACATACGTTAGGTTAATTCAGAAAAAACAAATAACGACGGTATCCGACCGAAGCTGCCCAAAGCCTTTCAAATCAAAATATCTGCCAGTATGACGGAGACGGCGAGCGAAGGAAGACATTATGATTTAAACATAGCGCCGAAAGAAATGTTTAGCCGAGACGCTGATGATTAAGCAGTGATGCAAAAATATTCCAAAAGATTGTGAAATAAAAATTTTGACAAAAAAAAAATTTAAAAAATGAATTGGAAATAATGAAATTAATCGGAATAAAATGAAAATGAATCTTGAAGGTAAAATTGAAAAGGAATCGAATTAAAAATATTTAAAATTTTGAAACAAAAAAAAAATATAACGGTCACGTAAAATACACCATTTTCTACGTACCCTCCATTCACGAGTCCAAACCCAATTTTGCGAAAGATCACGTCGGGGTCACCACTTTAGGGTAAAATGATGTGGCTCGGTGAATGGAGGTAAAATGAAATGAAACAGTGGTGTTTACATAATGTGACCGTTATTTATTGGCAATATAAAAAAAAGTGAAAATACAAATAATAAAACGGATGGCAGCGGAGTTACCTGAAGACGAGGCTTGGGCAGTCGATGGTGGCACGTCTTAACCAAACGAGGGTTGAGCACTGAATGACCGAAATACCCTTCAATAATATCCCAGATAAACGTCTCGGGGTTGCCGCCACCTATTCGTTGTCGGGTTCCAGTTGGCACCCCGCCCGTGTTCAACATCTGGGATTATATTTCTGGGTATTTTGTAGACCTTTATTCCACGATGTAAAATTCGACATGCTCAAGGTCGCTACAATATTTATAATATATTTATATGCGGCGCGCATTACAAAGAAATTTGAGCCCTAAAAATTCTTCCTCGATATAAGCTTTTGCCGTGCCAAATTTCACACCTCCAGGTTCCCCCGTTTTCTTCAAAAAGGGAGGCAATTTCGCTAAACCGATTAATATATAGAGAAAATAATAAATTTTATTATTGCAAAATATATTCAATCAAAATGTTACTGTCTGAACTCTTAAATCGTTGAGCGTGTTACTGTCGCGTAAAACTGCGCTACTGACTTTGAACTGTCAGTTGTCGTATCGGGGCGACCGCTGCAACCTTTTTTCTCCACGCTGAGATCCGACACCGAGGGTACAGGCGGCGCGTGCCGCCCCATCCCCCGGAGCGGCTCTTCGCCGAGAAGTAACCCGACCCTAATAACCCTCTTGTGGACGAACTCGTCGCGTGCCTCGGTGCACCGTCTGCCGCTCTACGTGTTAGGTGTTCGTTCATGGTTTTTTAACGGACTCGCTGATCGTTTTATAGGTTGGAGCTGTCTGGATTCTCGTTTATGAATTTGCTACGGTTTCGCCGTCGGCGACAGAAAAGGGAAATTAGAAAGAGATATCATTGCCGTTAATTATTTTGGGTTGGTTTTCTGTTTCCCTAAAGTGGTAGATCGGATTTATGTTATTACACTAATTGCTGTGAGATAACGATAGCATATTTGCATTATATGAGCTTTATATCATTATAGTGCTTGTGTGAAGTACTTCGAAAGAGTGTCAGTGCATCCCAATGTACTCGCTAATCAGCTAAATATGCGACGTGATAGTGAAGTGCGTAGACTAAAACGTTTAACACCACCTGATCTGATTACTGGACATATGTAGAGTTTAGAATAAGCATTAGAATAAGACTAATTAATTAAGATAATATTTTATACAGAAGATTGCTTAATGAAGTGATTTTCTACATGCCATGTATATATAATATAAACAGAAGAAATACTTATTGCCAATAGGGCAGATTGTGGACTCACGAAGAGTAATAAAAAAAAATCATTATAGCTCTCTAGGATCTGTTCTTAAATTTTCTTCTCTCTTCTTAAATTTATATTCTCTTAACATATATTTACTAAAGTATTCTATGTATAGCCACTAGTAGAAGCCACATGTAGTGAAAACGGTGTATCGCGTAAATTTATCAATCAAATTTAACATTCAGTGATTAATAGGTGCTCTCTTATATGGATGTAAGTTGTACAATAGAAAAGGATTTTAGACACAAATTATATTAATTCACCCCACCTCACCTTCGAATAATTATAGTAATGGTCGCCAACAGACAAAATCTCTTAAAGAAACGAGCACAGGAATGGACGTGGTCGTTGTACCATCTGGACAGCTTATATTTCTGTAGCCACCTTGAGCCACGTCGAATTTTACATCGTGGAATAACGGTCTACAAAAATACCCTATATTTCTGGGTCCTGATGTTGAACACGGGGTGCCATCAGCGCCAAGTTGTACACGATAACCAAAGTTTTGGACCCTCGAGATGTTTATCTGGAAGACTATTGAAGGGTACTTTCATTTATTCAGTCACTGACCATAGTTCAGATCAGATGTGCCACCATAGACTGCCCAAACATCGTTTACAGGTAACACCGCTGCCATATATTTGATCACTTTTATATTCCGAATTTTTATATTGCCAATAAATAAGGTCACACCATGTAAACTATAACTGTTTGATTTCGTTTTACCTCCATTCACCGAGTCATATATTCACCCTAAAGTGGTGACATTCCGATATGATCTTTCGTGAAATTGGGTTGGGACTCGTGAATGAGAAGTACGTGCAAAATGGTGTATTTTATGTTACCGTTATCTCTTTTTTTATATAAAATGTTCAGTAATTTTAATACGATTGTTTTTCCATTTCACTTTTATTCCTTCAACATTACATTCCTTTAAATATTTGATTATTTTAGTGCTAGAACATTAAAGCTTTTAATTCATTTCCTTATTTCCATTTCAATTTTTTAATTTTTTTCCCAAATTGTATTTCTTTGAGAATCTTTTAAACTCTTAGAGCTTTTGACATCACTACCCAATCATCAGCATTTCGACTAGACATTTCTTTAGGCGCTATATTTAAATCATAATATCTTCCTTGGCACACAGTCTAACTATTATTGGCAGATATTTTGTTTTGAAAGGCTTTGAGCAGCTTCGGTCGGATACCGGCAAAATTTGTTTCTTCTCGATTACCATAACATATATGACTAAGGAATAGTCACAGAAAAGCCCCAGAAGCTAGGTGCCGATTGCAGTCACCGTAGACTCGTCACGTCTTCGTCGAGGTACCAGAATTGCCAACGTCTCGTCGTCGAAGAAAATAAGCTACCATGTCGTCGCAATATCGAATACCACACAGCGTCAATTACAGGAGCCCTGCTCGAAAAATAGTTTGATATCATCGTCGACAATAAACTACATTCAAGTGCCAAAGGGACTTTGAAGCAACGGTATCTGTAGAACCGAAATATATCAGCCAGATACGAAGCCGTATCAGCGCACAACCGTACCAATATTCACACGTCAGTATATTTCCTTTTGTCAACCGTATAAATAAGTTCTGTTTTATCATATCCATGTTTCAAAGCTGTTACTAACCAGCATACATATTTTTTATCACACCTTTTTTTATCTATTTTGTTACAAATTGTATGTAAAATTCTGATAGGGGGAGTATTGTAGAGTTCAGTCACAAATAGTTCAGTTCAGACGTGCCACCATCTACTGCCCAAACCTCATCATCAGGTAAGCCCAGCACCGCATCTTTTTATATCTTCTATTTTCCACATTTTATTTCACAACAATAAATAACGGTCACACAATGTGTTTAATTTCGTTTTACCTCCATTCAGCGAGCCATATAACATACCCTAAAGTTCTAATAAAATTATTTTTGAATGTCGCCCGCACTGTCGTCCTATCCTTTGCTATTGAATATTTTTGCAAATTTTGGTGGCCTTAGCCTACAGCTGACAATTTGAACTACTACAATCCACCTTTGGTGGCTGTTCACCCTGAACTGAACGCTCCTGTCTAAATGTCAGATACTATGTCAGTGGCCTTAAACCCTAAATTATGATGATTGTAACGGGAAGCTAGGAACTAAGGATATTTTTCAAAGCATCAGTGTTTCCTGAAGGTAATAGTTCCTAATTAATAGATTTTAAATTCTCAAAGTCTCCTAGCCATAAACCATTATAAGTAAGTCCATGCTTTGCATAGATCTCCTAGCCAGTGGATTCCCAGCATACTGATCGCAGTGAAGGGTCTACGGCCACCAAAGGCGGATTGCAGTATTTCAGTTTCTAATTCTCGAGAATTATTGGAATTTAGAGTCACCGAAACTTAGGAAATTACTCTGCAGAGGTATACTGTGGAAATTTCGGTATAAATAATGTTAATTAGAAGATCAACAAACGCAGACAGGCGGACGAAGATACAGGCATGACAAGGCTCGACCACATATTACAATGCCGATGAAAACATACAAACTTACTATTATTACAATGGGAAGTGCTACCCAATCGATAGTATTTTTAGGCCTTTTGACTACTTGTTCCTAATACTTGCTGACTACTTGTTGACTATACTTGTTCGGACATATAAGTGACCTATCTGAGCAGTCTTTCACTTCTTATGAAGATACCAAGAATATCGATTGATTCATCGATAGCCTCAAAAGATATATCGTTCTTTCCTGATTGCATGTTGGCAAAACTGCTTTCGTGCAAATAATGCGATGCTTTGGATGATTAAAACAAGCAATCGAAGAAATATGTGTTCTGTCAGAGATTGCTAATATTTCACTAGCAGCAGTAACCATGGTAATAACAGTATACACAAGACAGCGTAAAATATCATGGGAGAAGAAGAATACTGAGCGAAACTTTAATTTAAAGTTTCAGACACCGACGAAGATTAAAAAAGACCGCGGCTAAACAAATACAGTAACAAATATAGGTAATAACACCGCTGCAAAAGTGTCACAAGAACTCAATAATCACTTGAATAATACTGTTTTGAAGAAAATAGTATAGTTGGGCCCCCAGAGAGCTAACAGTCACGGAAGGGCTGCTATGAAAGCACCTTGCTGCGAAAGAAGTGGTGCAACTATCATGAAACCTAGAACTTGAATGGAATAATGTGATATAGTCCGATAAATTATCACTTACATTGTTTTCTACAATGGAAAACCCGAATACTAGCCTACGATAGGCAATAGGAGGATGTTTTGGTACAAGAATGGGACAAAATTTTATTGCAAACTATTCATACACTCTACAAATCAACTCCGCGAAGAATTGCGATTTTAAAAGCAAGTGGTAATCGAACATCTATTTTTGTATATGTCAGTTGTTCATGTTATTTAGTCTATCTATCTACTGTATGTCATTATATAGATGAAAGTACTTTTAATTCCTCACATAAATATAGCTTCCTTGTGCTTTAAAAATGTAAAAATTTGTTACATATTATACATATAATTTTCAAGGATTTTGACTTCATTATTATTTTATGAATATTTTGATATTAACTCCATCAAAAGCAGTCTCAAGCCCGACTCTAAAAGAAGTAGCTGTAATAAATTTATAAATTCCTAAATGTAACATACATAAACTGTATAGGTTGTGTATTCCCACAATATTCTATATAAGTTTTGAAGTGTATAAATATTTTTAAAATAAAAAACTCTTTTTTGAATTGAAAAACTGTTTTATTTTATGGAAAGAAGACGACTTATTGAACGGCAATACAATAAGACACTGAGTGCAAAAATCATCACAAAATAAACAGTAGTTTCACAGTTAATATGGGCTCAAAATGGCAAAACGAAAATAGATTTCTCTTGAACATTAGAGTACAATATTTACTTTTAGCCATGAAGGATATTCAACGCGTCACGTTGTAAAAGAGATTTAAGATTCTTGTAAAAGTATACATTATATACTTACATGAAAATGAACAGTCTTAGTGCTACTACTTTTAAGACAGTATTATCAGCGAAGACAGACATTACTACGCCTTCGCATTTAGGAATATCAGTAGTATAAAGCATATACAATATTGGTCCAAGAACCTACCTTATGGTACATGCGTTTAATTGATTCAATTGATGCAATTATGAATATTCGCGGGCTAATCTTACTCTGAAATGATTTGTGAAATGCACAATTTAAGAATCTTTGGTCCTCCGCTTAGGTAGCTGCTAATTAACTTGTGCTCGATTAACAGGAGATAATGGATAACTATGATGATAAATGACAGGCTTAACATATTAACATTAACATGATAAATGGCTGGCTTAACATATTTCCTTTCCTTCGAGACTTTTTACAATTTACATCCATTATGAGATTTAATTCAATCACCAAATGATTATTGCTTGATACAAATTTTAGAATTAACAGAAAAGAATGAAGACAGTTTGAGAGTCAGAATTTAAAAATATTTGCAACAACTGTACCATCTTTTAACCTGTTTGCAAGTATTTAATTATATTTTATGCCATAACTTGTAAGCAATTTCCGACTGACAGTTGAAATCTTGTCTGTAATTGTAATATAATCCAAGATATTCCCACTGGAATTGATAGGTACACATTCATCTGGTTTTTAGATATCATTCGATCTATTTTACTGTAATTACATGTATATTAAAGGCATAGAAGTGAACATGTGTAATGCGGTATATAGTTATTCTAAATTAATCGATTAACATTTTTAAACGATTACAAGAATAATCTAGACCGATGTAATATCCTATTTGCAATTAAGTCTAATTTGCAATATAATTATTTATCGGTATACATATGTCACATATCAGGGATATACATTCAGGTATATAAAATGGCCTTTTATTAGCAATAAAATAGTCGTTATGACATTTTTGTTGTTTCAGGAAATTGCCATATAAAAATTAATAATTTTTATCTACTTGAGAGCTAATGAAATTTTTAAAATAATGTAGATTTGATGTTTTTACCAAATAATGTGTAACAAGTACTTCACTTAAACTAAAACTTAAAACTTGGAACAAAAGTCGTGGAAAATAAAACAAATAACATATTTAGAAGATAAACGCAAGTTTTCAGATGAGGAAGATATTATGGTTTCTGTAGCAAGGCAGATAACACAAGAAACAATTCAATAAAACTAAGTTATGTGGATTATCTTGTTGTATATTTGGATATGTTAATATATGGATATCAAAATGATAGAAAATATATAACATATATTAGCCAAATCGGTTTGAAAATAAAAGAGGTCCTGACGAACCAATAGCTCCGGGATATTCCTCAATGGGAATCCTGTTCCCTCTTCGGAACCCTCTTATTCTCCACATTATCAGGTCAGATCTAAAAGATTACAGAATATGCCATTATCATTACTGTTCTGTGCTACACCGACGACACCGTATTACCGATTGAAAAAACGATCTACAGTTACTAAAACATCGGTTAAAGTACACTGCCGATTAAATGCGGCAGCAAATTAGCATGATGAATAGAATAGAAACCAAATCAAGGAGTAACAAGGCTGCGATAAGATCGTTTATGACCTATGCAATTACCTGTCTGAAAATATTCTTTAATAGAGAAAGAAGCGAAAATATAAAGAGAACATGCATGATAAAATAAGGAATGAAACAGAAACAGAGATATCTCTAGAATGGACGACAGAATTGCCAGAATCGCATGTGAAAAATTATTATTAAAACAAAAAAGGCACTGGCTCGTGTACATTAAGAAAAAGAGAAGAATTAGGAAAATGAAGAGGAATAAAATGTAATAAAAAGCGCACACTGAATGAATTTGGAAAGTACTGATTCAGTTCACTGGTCAACTTTCGATCAACACTCCGAACGTTCTTTTCTGAAATGTACATAACAGGTCAATTGAAAAGTCCCCGGACACATAGATGGCGCTACTAGAATTAAATCCATATGCTTTTTAGTTAACCCTAACCCTCCAAAGATGGGTGTATAAATTTGACAGCTCTCGGATCATTAGTTTATGAATTATACCATTTTGAGTGAAGAAACTTTTGTTATTTTGAAAAAAAATAGATAAAAAAGAATTTTGCGTGTTGATAAAATATTGCAATTTTGAAGGGAACAAATACAGTTCAAGCAAAAGTTCCGGATACTGCCCCAGGAAAATCAACCGTCAAGGATTGGTATGTTAAGTTTAGACTTGATGAAATGAGCAACGAAGACGGTGAAATGAGCACCGAAGACGGTGAACGCAGTGGACGCCCAAAAGAGGTTGTTACCGACACAAAACCTGTAAAAAATCCACAAAATGATTTTGCTTGACGGTAAATTGAAATTGAATCAAATAGCAGACACTCTAGCGATATCAACTGAACGTGTATATCATATCATTCACGAATATTTCGGCATGAGAAAGCTCTGTGCAAAGTGGGTACCGCGCGAACTCACTTTTGACCAAAAACAACGACGAGTTGATGATTCACAGCAGTGTTTGAAGATGATCAAGCGGAATAAACCAGAGTTTTTGAGTCATTGCTCCATAATTTCACTCCAAAGTCCAATCGCCACTTATCCGAGTACGATGTACCCGCTCCAAAACGCAAAAGCTGGCAAGTTTATGACGTCTATCTTTTGGGGTGCCCATGGAATAATTTTCATTGACTACCTTGAAAAATGAAGGACCATCAACAGCAACTATTACATAGTGTTATTGGATCGCTTAAAGGACGAAATTGCCGGAAACGGCTGCATTTGAAGAAAAAGAAACTGATGCTTCACTAAGACAATGCACCGTGTCACAAGTCAGTGAAAGCGATGGCAAAAATCCATGTATTGGGCGTCAAATTGCTTTTTCATCCACCGTATTCTCCAGATCTAGCCACCAGCAACTATTTTATGTTTTCAGATCTCAAAAGGATGCTCAATTGGAAGAAATTTTCGTCGAATGAAAAGCCGAAACTGAGGCCTATTTTGAAGCAAAAGACAAATCTCACTACAAAAATGGTATTCAAAAAATGGAGGGTCACTATAATCAGTGTATCACCCTTGAAGGGAATTATGTTGAATAAAAAAACTAATTTTGCCAAAAAATGTGTTTTATTATGATAGGCTGCGTACTTTTCAATTGACCTGTTATTTGAAACTAATTTTTTATTAATCTTAGCTTTTTAATCTATTTTATGCCTTAGTCTTCTTCAGAACATTTTTAGTATTCAAATTAAATATAGTATAGGCAACAAAAAATCCGACAAGGAATAACCATCGCAGTTACGACACTAACCAGGCTGCGTAAGACCAGATGTCTTCTGGGATGGTCTCCAATTTGGTCCCTCGCCTGTCGGTAGGCTTAATGCAGAGGACCGTGGTTCAGAGCCCATGTTAAACAGTAGGTCCAGTCCAGATGTACCCTTGCTGGTAAAGGTAAAGGAGACTTTAAAATATATAATAAAAGAAATAAAATGTTCCCCGTATAAATACATATATTATAATTAAATATATTAACTGAAAATGTGGAATAAGGCTTTCGACTGAAATACGGGTACGAGATTTACTATTTCTATTTTTGGCCTGACTATATAATATAATATCGATCGATAAAATAGAGGCTGATTATTAAAAATAGATTATAGAAATTGAATTTGTTGTTTCTCAAAATATCTGCCGTTAAAATTTTCGTAGTACAATTTCCAATCCAATTGATGTTTCTCCAAAATATGTATTTGTCAGGTATGTTGAGAATAATTCAAAATAAAAAAGTAATTGGGTGCCAAATCAGGATTGTACGGCGGAGGACCTATTAATTCTCTCTTTTGGCTGGTAAAAAATTGTATCATTTAGGCCGATGTGTGAGCACTTACTTACATTGTTACAATAGAAAATCATACACATCCCTTTGGACTCTTCCGATTTTTTTCTACCGATTCCGATTTTCATCAAACGAACTGACGTGCATAATTCAGGTCCTATATTGCTCTTAGGCCACTGTTACTAAGTGACCAGTGCCCAAAGAATAGTCAACCATTTGCTTTGAAGCTCTCCTTTATTGAACAATTTTGTAGTATCGTAAAGTTCTGTTGGTTCCATTCGTCACGTTTGGGTTTTTGGTCAGAAAGGTTTTTGCAAACAAAAAAATACTAATCGAATATCGAAAATATACATGACATGAATCTATTTATCAGATTATGCCGCGTTCAATAATAATTATAATATATATTATAATATCTTACACTACGTCATATGATAATTTTGCTTAAGATCACGTACAACATCGATGCTTTTTGGCGCAACAATCGATTTTAGACAGCCTTTTGATATGTCGTATTCAATCGTGATTTGGCCATGATTGAATTCATGATATCAGTTGTTTAAAATGATGTGGGATGCTTCTTTATCGACGATTAAGGATTTAAGCTGATCTAAATACAATATATAACACTTAGTGCAGATAGTTCCAGGAATATAAATGTAAATGTGTTAATGGCAATAGCCGGAATCAGAAACTAAAATATGGAAAACCGTATTTACTTACATCTTCATAGTAAAATAACTTGCCTATATACCACTAACGATTTATAAAGGTGATCGTTGCATAACATAAATAAAACAACAAATATTTTTCTAAATATCTTGTAAACTCAGTAGAACGACTAAAAATTCTAAAATGATTTTTTTTTCCTAACAATCCGAATATGGGATCTCAACTTACTTTAAAATATGACAGTCCAAAATAATAATCATATTGACTATAAGATGATTACTCAAATGTATTGAAAAACAAGAAGGAATTGGTAAAAAATGTTTGTGAAGGGCTTTTTCTTAAATTGAAAACCGAATATTTGCAACATTTTCGTTGAAAATAAATTTGGAATCTGGAACGTCTGATATGCCTCGAAATAAAATCGAATACTCGAAATATTTGTCAATAAAAGCACTCTTGTCGAGCAATAAATATCCAGTAAACCGATTAGCACCAAAAGGCACTAAAACGCCGGATTGATGCCATCGAAAAATTCGAATTAAAAACCCATAAATGGTTTTATTAGAGTTTAAAAGCAGTGGAATAACTGTTCGAACTTAAGAAGTATTTTAATTGTGTACAGATTAAAAAGTCGTTAAATTAGTGCGTGAGCAATAAAACAGAGGATGCCTTCCAACCGGTTTGTTTTGATTAGGTTCGCTTGTAATTTAAATTGAATTAGTGTTGTGTTGAGTTTTGCAAAAACTACGGCTTTTTCATATGGCGTTTTACGTCGAACTGCCAACAAAGAATTACAAAAACATGTTCAGTATTGAACTGTTTTTTTTCGACAAGCATTGTGTGCGCTTCCATTTAAACAATTAATTCAACACATGTCTTCTTCATCGATAGTTTCTCACGCATTTTACTTTTTTCGATGTAATATTATTTCAATGCAAAACAGCAATCCTGAATAAATAAGTAACGAATCATATATAGAAATTCTACATAATAATAACAATATAGCATAGCACATAATGAGTCTTAAATTTTAATCATTAAATCCAAAAAGTAATAAAAAACAACAATACTGCTGCGTTGTCGCGGACTCGGATCTCGGACCATGAATGGGCATTTAAGTTTATGATTATAAACGAAATCGAATATATGAACCGGTAACAATATGAAACCTGAGAAGGAACAACTATCCCAGTCACATCAGTGAGCATTATAGGACCTTGAGGAGGATGAATAAAAGTCGATGTATCCATCAAATCAACCAGTTTTTTATAACCCCACAAAGAACAATCATCAACGTACTTGCATCAGGCCGGTTGATGTTCATGAGTAACAACGTATATTAAGAAAATTTTAAGTTAATGAAGTATTAGATCAACGCTGTTGATTCTCGTTAAGATGACATGAAGCCGCTAGTGATTTCAAAACAGAATCGCCATTTTTAATCAAATCCAGAATAAGAGATTCTCACCAGAACTCACTTTACATAACTCCCACTATTTTTATACTACTCCCATCTACCTTCAATGTACCATTTCAGTATGATTAATTTATTTTTTAATGCAAAGTAATGGTTGCGCTGTTTAAAATAAAAGCTTAAAATTAACTATTTCTTAAGAGCACAAAGAATAGAGAAATGCCCTTTGGTTTTTAATATATCATGAATTGCTCTCGTATAATTCACAATATACCCTTGAATACAGGGTTAAATGATTTTGTGATTGATAGATCGTTGAGAAGATGTACATCTATAATATAAAAAAACATCTATGGTTAACGAAATTAAAAATGTTTAAAAATAATATTGTTCATTATGGTTTCCTTCCGCTGGGCCAAAACAAAGGATATTATGCGTCGTTTGACATAGTAATGCTGAAATAATACTTTCAAAGAGATTGAAATTGTGAAATCCCTCGTTTTTTAACACTATTATGCAAGAAGATTGCATATCTACTATTCTCAACACATTGGACTTCTGACTATCCCCTAATCTCAAAAGACTATATCTAATAGATTGATTTGTAGTAAATGGATAGATGAAACACATCTAAAGTTTAATTCAACAACTGTTCAATTCAACATGGCCAAAAACTTTGGCACTAACGAATTAAATGAAAGAGAGAATTTCTCGCTAGAGTTTTATCTAAAATGATCTAATTGGAATCCTAGATATAATTCCAGATATATATTTAAGCAATTCTATCGATGGCCTATAGTGGAATAATACTGTAAGGCAAACATAATAGGAAAATACTTTTTTCTGTGATATAAACTTTTCAATAATATAAAAATATTTTCAGTAACTTATTATAAAATCTAAGACAAATTAAATGATACTCTGAAAGCAGTACATATCGTACATATTGCAACACTTAAAAAATAATCTGAAATATTAAGTAATGAAGAATATGAATAGCAGATATCGAAGAAATATAAAAATATAAGTTTAAGAGAGTTAGTAACAAATCAAAAAGAAAATAAGATCAATGCGGCAACGCTGGCAACGTCAGCAAACCAAAAAGAATATCTCATTACGACGAAAACGAAAAAAACATAATGCAGAACGAAGAAGAATTACAAAAAGAAATGAGCTATAATCGAGCAGTTGTTCTCAGGAGAGTTGATTTAGTTCCATGATAATTGCGGGGCTGGGCGAAAGAAGATTGTTGGTTAGATGATTTTAATAACAACAATTCGGTTTAGATAAGGCTGATTTTTTTTGAAAGGTTAATTAATGGCAGAAGTTATGATTTATGTGTTCATTTTTTTTTCGGTGTGTTGTATTAATACGAATATAATTGAGAAGTATGTGTTGTGTGAAGAACTATACTCACTAAAATTACATTAAATAATAGTGACATTAATAACATGAGAGTGTATCCTTAATATCTAAATAATCATTAATTATAATAGTATTTTCCATAGGAGGCTTTCGTAGATTTCAACTAGTTAAATTAGTTAAAAAGTCTAATTAAATTCCATACATTTTTGTTTGAAAATCAACTATTTATTATTATTATTAAGTTATTGTAATCAATTATTATCTTTAATTTCGATTTAAATATAACACAGATATCAAAAATTCACCTTTATTTAAAAAATATAATAATTGGAAAACATTCCTATTTTCTAACTTGATAAGTACTGTACTCTCATCCATCAAGATCGTTATCCTTCCAGAAAATGAACCATTAATTATTACGCTTAGATAACACGACGCCATAAGTATTCTGATAATGTGCGTTCTGGATACCAGGTTGAAGTAGTTTAAAACATTAACAGTTCCACATTAAGAAAACTATATTTGATATTTCTATCATTTATCACTACACAAAGATGGTGCTGTAAAAATTGAATATCATACATTCATAATGACTTAAATAATTATCTATAGAGAACCAGTTAGTTATATATTTCTGTTTTACCTTAATATCTAAATTCTTACCTATATAGTTTGCTAATTCAATCATATAATTTGTTATAATTAGTGAAGCTATTGAGTATAGATATTGGAATGGTCTGCATACGTCTGGCTGTTATATAGTGCGATTAATAATGCATTGAATATTCTACGAAATCGGTCTGGTGACATTAATCGATCCGAGAGTCTTGATGAACCGGTTTTTTTTTATTAATCTCTTGGAACGTCAACAATCTGCCCGTGGACAATAAGTATTATTGTTTGATTTCCGTTATATAATATAACCATCCTAACATGTAGAAAATCACTTCAGTAAGTAATATGCTGTACAACTTATAATCTAAATTTTATTCTAGATACTATTCTAATTTATTTTAAAGTCTATCCTAACTAATTCTAATGACTATTCTAGAAATTGTTAAATTTCATTTATGTGTCTATTATCCAGCCCGTATGGCAGTTTGCCTTTGAGCCTACGCACTTCACTGTCATCACATCTAATTATTTGGCGAGTGCATTAGGATGCACTAATAGTCTTCCAGAGTATTTCGCACAAGCACTTCAAATTACACTCGTTATGGATTCTATGTGGATATCGCGTCGAATCAGTTTGTTGGACACGTGATATCATCGACGATGACCCGCAACACTTTATTCTGGAACCTCCGGAGGATATCTATGTTAGATTTGCTAGTAGTACCCCACAGTTCAATACCATAGGTCCAGATGGGCTTAAGTATTGACTTATACAGTTGGCAATACATATGACAATATATTTGGTTGAGTTTAAGCACAAGCTGTTTGCGTTTTGTCACTATATGTTTATTCCAACTAATGTTCTTTTGCAAAGGATGAATGTCTTATGGGTAGATTTTGACTCATTTGCTTTGATACGCCACGTTTTCAACCACAATTCGACTTTGTTAAGATGAAGTTGGAGATTTTTTGTGGCTGGTATTGGATCCTCGTTTGATGATAAAACATATGTTGCAACAGTAGCGTTTCGTGAGGTCGCTGTATATATAAGATATAACTGTATACATAAGATATAACAATGGGCCGAGAAGACTGCCCTGAGGAACACCCGAATATTTGGGCTGTAGGTCAGTGTATTCGTCACCCTGTTTGACAATAAAACGTCTGTCTGAAAGGTATGATTTCAGCAATTAAAAGTGTTTTATTAGTCAGTCTAGTATACCACACCTTGTCGAAGGCCTGAGAAATATCGAGAAATGGAGCAGAGCAATATTTTTTATCGTTTAAGTCTTTCTTAATTTGGTTAACCACTCTATGTATTTTTTCTGTTGTTCCGTGTTTCTTACGGAAGCTATATTGATGGTCTGGAATAATATTTCTCTCCTCTGCTATTAATTTTAATCTCTTAATATATAGTTTTTCGAAAAGTTTTGAGATGACAAGTAGCAGGTTTATAGGACGATAAAAGGAGACGTCTTCTGATTTTTTCCCTGGTTTAAGAATCGTAATGATTTGAGCCACTTTCCAAGTGCTAGGAAAATAATTAAGTCTTAGCATGGTATTAAATATGAATGTTATTAATTTGATGCACTTTTCTGAGAGCCTTTTCAACATTCTTCCGGTAATTGATTTAATACAGTTTTTAGGTGTTTAGAGAAAATGTACGCTTTATCGTTACCATTCCTAGGGCAGGTATTGTTATCAATTCTAATGAGTGGATTATGTTGTTGAGGTTTTCTAATCTTTTTTATTACTTTCCGCAGAGAATAATCCCTTGCATCAGTTGGCGTTAAGTTTTCTAAGTAGTTTTAAATTCCTTGACTTTGTTCCTTATTTATTAGCTCTTTCAGCTCTTTTGTGGCCTTGTTGAATTTTCTCTTGTTTTCATCTGTTCTGATTTGTTGACAGGTTTTTCGCAGTTTTCTCATTTCAGTAATTTTTTGTTTAATTGTAGATGATATATAAGTATAACTAAACTTTTATATGTCGCTCTATTAGGTGTTGCATACCATGCGCCCTCTTGTATAGTTTTTGTTATATTTTTTGCTGCTATTTCTGTGCCTCTTTCTGTTTTGAAAGGTAAATTTAGTGATAACGAAAGTATGATTCAGCTTTGCATGTTTTGGTATCAATATTTTTCGTAACACAAAAGTTTATTGTATCGGGAATTTTATTTCTTTCTGACGGCCAATATGTTAGCTCACCAGTAGAAATATGCTGTAAATTATATGCCTTCATTACTTTGACCAATTCTCTGCCTTTTGGTGTTATTAGTCTAGAACCCCACCTAACATGTTTCCGGCAATGAATCTATTCAGCGTGTTAAAGAAACCGTGGTATTGTTCTGCCTTGTTGTTTTGTTTAGGTGGAAAATACATAGCACTAATTGTTAATGGCCCATGCACTTCTTCAATAATTACACTGGTGGCTTGTAAATATTCCTCGTTGAATTTATCTCTTTCACAGTGTCCTACGTTTTCACGGATAATTATAGATGTTCCTCCATGTGGTTTATCATCTGGATGTTTTGTGTGATACAGCTTGTATTTCGGAATCCATAAATAATTTCTATCCGTGTAATGTGTTTCGGATACCATCATGATATCAATATTTTGTTCATATAAAACATTTTAAGCTCCCTGACATGTTGCTGTAATCCATTAGCATTCCAGACGGCTATTTCGCATTTGCTGTAGTGGCTATCAGTTATTAGGCTAATAAAATTAACTAAATAATAAAATTATATAAAAATAATAAAATTTAACTAAACAGCAGACACTTTAAAGATATCAACTGAACGTGTACATGATATCATTCATGAATATTTGGGTATGAGAAAACTTTATGCAAAGTGGGTGCCCCGCGAATTCACTTTTGAACAAAAACAGCGACGAGTTGATGATTCGGAGCAGTGTTTGAAGATGATCAAGCGTAATAAACCCGAGTTTTTGCGTCGGCATACGGCAATGGACATAACATGATATAAACATACATAAAAATAATAATTTACTCAGTTGAGAGCAATCTAAAGCAGATCATTATACAACAAATGATTTTAAATTTTGTAATGTTTAAGAAATATAATAAATTTTTTTGGAAAAGTAAAGAAAATTATCGGCTTACAAAAATATCGATATATCAATATATCGGCCACAATTAACGACATTGTAAAAAAAAACTATATATCGATATTTTTTCGCCATCCCTAGTTCAAATATCATTCGAATTATCAAGAACTCTACCTTATATTAAGTAACCCAAGTAAGTGAACTTTTACCACATCTATCAGTTTTAAATTAATATTAGCCTGCGTATTTTCATAATTATATAACTAACTTTTAATTTTAATTATACCAAACTGGATCATTCCAAGATTGAGTAAATCTCTTGAACCAATCATCTTTATATTATTTTTATATCTTTTAGAAAAAGAAAAATGATGATGTTAATAATGATAATATTATGGCTTAAAGCAGATGTCTCTTTTAAAGCTACAATATCGTGTGGTATTAAGCGAGTGTTACCAATTATTTACGAGCTGTAATATTAAGTGCTACTTAACATGAAAAATAAATTTTATAGAATATATTTTAATCATACAATATTTATAGATAAATAAAAGTTTCTAAAATGTAGCCATATTTATGTATAACTTTATAAATATATTTAAAAATAATTTAGAATGAAAACGATTACGGAAATTTTTTTGCCCTTATTTCAGGATATTCTTTGATTGATTTTATTATTTGGTGTAATCTATTGGATTTTAAGTACATATAGCTTACTTACTAAACAGAGTTCAATCAATTACCCTCTTTAGATATACTAAAAGAGGACACTAAAACATAACAAAAAAAATGTGGTTACTGAGAGATTATTATTTTGTGTCAGATTTGATATTATCGCATAGTGATAATAACAAGTTTGCAAACGACCTAACTATTCATTTATCATACCAGACAATTTTTATTACTATTTGGCTCCTTTCTTTCCCTATGTAAGAATAAATTAGAACTATTTGAGCTCCTTCCTTGGATTCAAAGAGTGAGCAATTCAAATAGTTTGTGTGCTATAATAAAAAAATTTTTAAAGAAAACATATTAATATACATGCTTTATCGCAAGCTGTATATAGGACTGAAAGAAAAACTCTACAAATGTGAATATATCATCCCTACACAAATTAACAAAATTCAAGAATAACAGGAATCGTCTATTAGCTTTGCTTACAAAATATTTAGATTTGATAAATTGCAATATTGATTTAATTTTATATCTAATGATGAAAAATAAAAAAGAAAAAAATTTGTTGCTTAAGGACTGTATTAATTGACATGGTTCTAGAGACATAATATATCATTGTAATATATCATATCCTTTCCTATCATAAGCCTTTTAAGATTTTTCTGTAGATTTTAGTAGTATTGACTTCTGATTAATTTCAAATTTCATTAGTAAATGCAATTCTTAACAAAGCACTAACCGAATATTGTAGGTAATAAATACGTTAATTTGTATTCAAAAGTTAAAATGAATGTTTTACTTTAACTTTAACTTTAAAATATATTTTTAAAAAAATAGATAAAAAAATCCAGCCTGGAGTATTGATTGTTTTCGTATTGTATATGTTAGGTGAAAAACATGGATAAAAGATAAGAATAATATGAATCCATAAATGAAGTAATGAACATATGCAGGATTGAAAATGAAACTAACTACATAATTTGCATAGACGGAACACATAGAACATATAGAGGAAATTTGTAATTATTGACAGTATATTTGTAAACATTTTAAAGCATTGATAAATTTTAAGGTGTTTAACGATTAATGCAATTAATGCAATAACCTTGTATCAATAATTTTGATTACATACTTCATTGACCTAAGTTTTGGAAAATCAGTAGTTAATTTAATGATTGTAAATACATTCTTTTAATATGCTAAAGTTAAATATCAATTCCAAAATTATTTTATTCATATACTCACTGTTTTAATATACGTACAAGTATTCCTTTATTTATTATTCCATTTTTATATTTATAAAATACCATTCAAACTGTTAGCGAGTGTTAATTCTTGAGATAGTTTGCATACATTTTAATCAAACATTTTTTATGTTAACTAATGTTATATATGAAATTCATTTCTGATTTTATATTGGAAATACTGTAAAAATATATTTTAGCACAGGATGACCACTAGCATGAAAAAAATCGCTTTAAAAATATGAAAAAGGGTTACTTTTCTCCAACTGATTATAAGTGCATCGGAGATATAAATTTAATTGTTTATAATTCTGTGCAACAATAAATTGTATATAAGCATATCCAGAATACTTTTTTGAAGCAAAAAACATCGATGTATTCGTAGTCAGGTTGATGTTATCCTACAGTGTAAGAACAGTTAATATTTTCTACCACTCACATACCAATTTTAATATCCATCGCGCACCTGCCTTTTCAAATTTTTACAGCACTAGAAACTAAAGCTGGTTATTATTTTAATCAGTACAAATGGATTAGTCCGAGCTGAACGCATGAATTATACAGCAAACGTGACTTAACGGTTCGGTGTGAATTTATCTACTTATTTCGAAAACGAAGAAATAAACATCATAAAACTAAATAAACACTAATAATAAATACTTTAAAGTTGCTGTATATACAAGTGCTTTATATGAATTGAATAGTAATTTTCTTTTGTAATACTTCTGAATATTAAATAATAAAAATAACTGTAACAGCAATTTGTTTGAAACCTAATAGAAATTTTCGACAGTTAGGTTAGTTTTATGATTGTTTTAACAATAAGCCTTATTTGTTCCTTTTGTAGGTTTGTATATTATATATAACTGACGAATAATAAGAAAGAACCTACTAATTACATTACAATGTAAATAATTTTAGTATATTTCCTGGAAAAATTGAACTTCAGAATTAACGGCAATTTTATCTAAATCATATTTCTATTTAAAATGTTACAATTACATTACAATAATATACTAATGATATTGAAAATAATCACAATATATGAAACAGTACCACTTCATCGATCTTTATAAAATGCACACTTTTTCTTGGTTCATTTTTTGATATCAGTTCATTAGACTGAAACATGTTTCAGGATTATGATGGTGGAGAAAATCCTATTGATTGATTTTGATTCAAAAAGTTCTGACTGATTCAGTTTGGGTAGAAATGATTTCATTAATATTAGTCTAAGGGCTGTGAAAAATTATTCTATTCTTTTTTCCTTCATTTTGCTCATGAGGCAAAACTTTAGACATTAGACAAAAAGCAAGTCAGATCACATTCTATATCAAAGAACTGTATTGTTAGTCAGAAGATATTCTGACGCCACCAAAATAGAGTTTTTTAATTAATTACCAATACTCACCAAGGAAGAACTGTACAATGATCTTCAAATTAAATGGATATATGAAGATATCCAATAGATCTCCTTAATTATAGTTTAAGTAGTATTTTTGAAATTCATACCGATACGTATATACGCGCTAGTTTTACTTGTGTATTTGTGCAAGTATAACATAACTAATAAGAAATTAATTAGTAAACAAAGGTTTTACTGATTATATTTAATGTATTATATGATTAAAAATATCAATTTATGTTCATTAATCTGAAAATAAGATAGAGTCTTAGCTTCATTTTGGAAAAGGTCTAAAGGAACAGAACTACCTGGTTTAGCAATGTAAAATTATTTTTGTCTTATTATTATATGTCTTTTAGAATGCAAAAATAGGTTTGTTCATTTTCACTAGCCCCACACTAGTGAAACAATTAATTACATTTCAACAAATTAGAGTTCAAAGTGTTGTAACGCCCTCATATTTACCAGATTTGACTCCCTTTGATTGTCTTAAAAACCTAAAAAAAATTATAAAAGGAAAACAATTTTAATGAAGTAAAATTTAATTGGTTATAGGTGCCGTGAAAGTGTGTTTAGACAATCTTCGGAATTGTTACTTCGAGCTGTATTCTTTGTCGAAAAATGATTAACTTGGAGTATTTGCATAAACTCATCCATTCTATTAACATTGTAAACACCGTCAATGACAAAAGTACAGTGCAACCTAATTAACTATTATTCATCCGATTATGAATGAAGACAATCATATTTTGAAATGTAAGAGCTCTGGCCATAAATTGATTATCTCAAAAATTGTGTGAGAAAGACCTAAATTTACTCTGAAGAATACATTAATTAAGATGCATTTGTAAAGGAGGATAATACGCTTAAATTTTTTGAAAATTAACGACATTTTCATACTCATATAAGAAAACCTTTCATAAAATCCATGGGTAATCATCAACTAATAATCACAAATTAATTATTAAAACGATAATTACATATTTTGTGTTTTAACAACAATAGAATATGCAAACAATACTGTTGTTCGTGATGAACTCCTTCCCCCGAGTTCCCTTCTATCACACTTGTTTTTTATTTCATCACAGCTGATCTGAATTTTTAAATCAAAAATTAAATTCATATCATTTCGACACCTGTTCGGTTCCAACCTTCGTAGGGTGAAGACGTATTTTCGATACGCTCCAAGCTCTAGAAAGATACCTTTCTTTAAAAAAACCCAGCATTTTATTACGGTTATTTAATTGAGTATTAAACATGCAGAACAGATGGGGCTATCCTTCTCTCAGCAGACCGAAACTGTAGTGAATACGTGTTTAAGTGACCAGAAAAAAAGACTGCATCTCATTTTTATTAGTGTTTTAAATTTATTTCCCTTATTTTAAAACAGTCCTTTTGAAATTCATTTATAGTATTTTTGGTCAAAAATTAGTGCAAAAAATAACGTAAGTGAAAAATTAAGTGCGTGAAATAAACAAGGAATTTATTTTATTTTTTTAACCTCCGGAAGTAAGTAAAATAAAATATAAAAAATCTAAAAATGGCAAACCACAGCAATTCAACCAAATCACCTGCACACTTTGATATAAGATTAGAACAATCAGCAATAACGCAAACTCCACCATCAGAATGGACTACAGTCATTAACAAAAACCGATTGAGAAGTCCAGAAGAAGAAATCGCGAGGAAACAAACAAGAATCAGTGACTATTGGTTACAGAAACCAATAGAGAAAAAAAAACAGCTTTAGCAACCTGGCGGAAGGAAGTGAAGAAAATATACAACCAAGCCCTGAAAAAGTTCTAACTACCACCATTAACATTCTATAAGATAGGAGTAATAAAACACATCCATGACCTGTTGAAAACCGTTGATACGAACAACACAATTAAAACAGTGAGCTATGAAACAATAAAAATACAATAGTTCGAAGCGGAGCATTTTAAAGTTCTAGTAAAAGAATTAGATGAAAGAGACACCGAATACCATACATTCAGACCAAAATCCGAGAGAACTTCAAAAAACTGACGTTAACGTTGTTGCAGCGATGACAACAGTAGTAGATTTACATATATAGATAAGTTATAGAATGAATAGAGCTAAAACTAAAACATTTGTTTCACTTAAAAACTACTTCAATTTAAATGAAAGAAGTGGCTACTTTATGGAACGACTGCACAAACAATACTGATCAATCAATAATATTTTAATATAACTGAAACCGTTAATTCTAATCACTTTAAAGTCAGACGTATTTACGGCGTTTCTTCTTTGTTGAAAAAAGCGAAGAACAAATATGATGTTGTCCCATCAGGACAGCTTACATTTATAGTAAAACTATTTGAGAGCATCAAGTGTACCTAAGTCCGCCAGTTTGCCGACGATGTTCTTCTGAATTGCCCTAAATTTTCTCAAACTTCCTTTTTGAAATTGCGGTATCTTCATGCTTCAGTAGTATATGGGTGAAGATCTTGCTGCAGTTCAACTTTCGTGACGCCACGCCCCGAATTGTTAATATCTGCCAAAATTCCTGCAGACTTTTTACCTCGAATAACTTCGTAACGATTGTCAATCGTCAACCTGTCTTCTTCCCTTGGTAGTTCGTCCAACATAACAGTGATTTCAGACCAACAAAATTTATGGCGTCACAACATCACACAGTTGTCGCATCAAATTTGAATTTCAGTTTATTTTGACTTTAGAATATAAAAAACGTAAATAGTCTTGGCACTAACACTTCGAATCGCAGTCGTTATAGGTTCTAAAGGGAAATCGCGCTGAATTAGTTTGTTGGAGACATAATATGGGGCTTCGACGATAACTCGAAATATTTTATTTTGGAACCTCTGAAGGAAAGCTAAATCAGATTTGCTAGTAGTACGCCACAACTTAATACCATAAGTCCAAATGGGTCTAACTATTGACTTATACAGCAAAACCTTGTAAGTCCAAGGATAATTTAGATTTACGCCAATCCTCAACCAATACATTTGGTTTAGTTTAAGCCCAAGCTGTTTGCGTTTTCTCACTATATATTTTTCAATATTAAACGTCAATCATAAGGCTTTCCCAGATATTTAACATTGTCTGATTACGGGAATTCATAATAATGTATTTTCCTGAGGGACAAGTTCCTCTATAAAGGGTGAAAGCTACATTGGTAGATTTTGTCTCATTTGCTGTGATACGCCATGTTTTAACCATAATGATTTAACCGCTATATCGTCATCACATGTCGCAACAGTAGTGTTTATTGCGGTCGGTAGGTTAGATGTTATTGGTAGGCCAGCTCTCGTAAAAATATAAAACAATAAACAAATTAATTAAACATAAAATTAATGTTATCAAATATAATTTATTTAATATTACGCATACATATAGATCTAATTCATATATTATTTCATAAAATTTCCTTCAGCCATTGTCTCTTCCCAATCCGAATAGATTCCCAATCTATCAAACACTAGATTCACGATTTCTTCTCGTGTTAATTTTTTCTTCCATGTGTCCGATGAAGTTTATGTAATCGAAAGGTGTTATAATAGACAATGCTCATTCCGACTTTTCAAAGTAATTTTGGACTATTTCTGGATATCTCTCTGGGTCTGCATATTTATTGTTAGTAATTTATTGCCACACTCCATATTAACTCGTTTGAATACGGTAAAAGGGATGAAGGTATAATACGCCGTGACCATATTGTTCAGCCATTTGATCTGCATGGTATTTTTTTTCAGATCTATTCTATAAATAAATAAATCACAAAAAACTCACTTAAATATTTCATTTACATTAGTAATAACATTATTGACATAACATTATTGAGTAACAATTTGAAACTTATGGTACCAAACAATACAAAACTTAATACATATTTTGCAAATAATTCCTTCATGACAGAATTTCTCGATATGGTTATTGGAATATTCTCCACTGGTGTTGTATGGTATGGTGCATTTTCCTTAACATTATTTATTAGTTATTCAAGTTCTTTAACAATTGATTTCCAAAACCAGACCAAAGAAAATCTGGTTAATTTTTCCATGGTAATCGCCATCGGATAAAAATACTAGCTCCAATGCAGAAACTAAACAATTCCTATTTAAATATTATCCCTGAAAAAACCAGTCTTATATATTTTTACTTATATTAACTTATATATTTTTTCCCAACTTTTGTATTCTTTACAGTCTTTTTAACATTATCTTGTTATGCGTGGAAAAATGTTCAATTTTGGAATATGTATGTTTCATATATACGTTATACTAAATACAAATAAAAGCAATGATGGAAGTTTCATTAGTCTATATAATACTTATATCTCCTAATAGCGTATGAAAGGATAATCGGCATCGCTCAAAGAGCTGTATATTCCGGAGTTTTAGGGGAACCAAATAGACCCAGATTGAGCTTCTTCTGAAAATTGTATTAAATCAATAAATAGTTTTAAACTCTCATTATCTAAAAGACATAACATCGAAAAAAAATATTCAGTTTTTCCATACATTTCATATATTTGATTGCGAATAGAGAGAAAATCAAGGTGATATTGATTCGTCACACACTTCACATGTTGACAGTTTCTTTGATGATCCTAACGCTATAACTGTTCACTTTCTAAGTTATTCTAGTCACATTGTCCATATTAATATTCAGTGCAGCTGTAACACGCTAGAAATATTTCCAGTAAAAGTTCCAGCTTAATATTTAATTGTGTTAATAACTATATCTCCAACGCATTTTACAGTGGGGCCAGTAAAGCATTAGAAACGCAATCTGTTTTTGACTCTGACTACTCGCTTTGGCACTTTCAATCAAATTATCAAATCGCAAACAAGTAACAAGTACCAATAGTCCGTCTGCGGATTTATAACCTCTCACTGATTTTTGATAATTTTTTTGTAGTTTTTCATACATTTGACAACCAGGCGAATTTTATAGGTTTATTCTGTTACATGTACCGACGCATCCGACAACATTTTATCACTTTTAACTAGAGTGAAAGGAGAAGGTAACATATGGCCTAACTTTCAAAACAAATATATGCAGTGTATGTAATGTAATTGCCAATAAATTTGACGTCGGGATGACGCAAGTTCACTGCTATTTTGGAGGGGCTATTAGAAACCAATAAAAAAATGGTTTTAATTTAAAAGATGGAAGTGGCGACTTCTTGGTATGACTGCACAGACAATTCCATCGAACTAATTCTATTTTAACATAAACAAAACCCTTTATATTAAACGTTGCCGATCACATTTCACAGTGAGGTGTAAATAAATTTTTTGAACAACCAGGTCCGTATCTTTAGCGCGATATAACAGACAAACGTAGATCTATTTTCTTAATAAAAATTATGTATTAACTGACACTAATTGAGTATAATAAAATGAATGAAAGTGTATGTAGTAACCATAGAAAAAATAGAAATTTCACGATATAGGCGACCTTGGGGAAATGTTTTGTTTAGTTCAATCAACTGTAGCGCTGCGATCGCAAATTGTGATTGGCAGTTTAAATTCCAGGTGCCGCCACTAACATGAAATGTCATTGGTCGATCAAATTGTGTGAAATCAGCATTTTCTATCGGCGTCCATTTTTATGTTTGTTGTTTGTAGGTTATGGTTTTTGTTTAGATCACGAAATTTTCGTTTTACGTTGTGCATATTTTCTGTTTTACATTAATTATTATGGGGTAATAATATAAAAATTGATGACAATACGTCAGTGTAGTAAAAGATGTAGTGTACCGGGGTAAAATTCTACTACGGAAATTAGACATCGTTTCCCAAAGAATGATCTCGCTCCTTTCCAAAAATGGGTTGATCAAGTAAATAGTAGTAAGTTACCTGGATAAACCACAATGCAAATATATCAACGTCATGGTGTTTGTTATGGACATATTAGTGAAAAATTTAGAATTATCCTTCCTTCACGAACAGGTATTTGGGTAAATGCATATCCATCATTGGTTTTATCAGGTACATATAAAATTATCTATCTACTACATGTCTGTTTATATATTGTTTGTTTACAGAAATTCAAAAACTTATGAAGATGTTAGTAGTAATAAAATTCAATTAATCTACCAAGTTGTGCGTATGTTGTCAGTGTGATGTCTCTACATAAAGAAGTCTTACAAGAAGGTAATAATTAATATAACTGGATAATTAGTAATAATAAATACTACTTTTAATTGTAAAATATCCCTAAAATATTTGCAATACTTTAACTTTTTAGAACAATCAGTGTTCAATCATTTTATAGTAGAGGAATTATATATTTAAATTTGATTGCCTTGCTAAGAAAATATTTGTTATGGTGCCATCAATTATAAATTTAATTGCTACTTTTAGGGGATTTATTAACTTAAAGAAATCTATTTTTTTCTAAATTTACAAATTACTACATTTGTTTAACAAATCTTAACCAAGATTGCTTAAAGATTTTTGTTGGATCTATTAGAGGTCATAGAGGTAGAAATAGCATCCTTCCCCTAGTATGTTCGAGAAATTTTTAAAAGGGCTCATCATTTCAATTTTTTCACATCATTCTCCCGGAGAAAATTGTGAAGAAGATGAACATGTTAGATAACTTATATTCTTTTTTAACGGGAGATCTAGTACCACTTGAGGTTGTTAAATCACCAGTTGAGTCTATATTTTCAGTTCCAGAGAATTTTGCTCTGAGGAAAACAAAAGTCTAATATTGTATTTTAGTCTTATTTCAGGCTATTTAACAAGACTTCTGAAAAAGATACAACATGCAATATTTGTCTATATTCTATATTAAGTAGTTCCACAGATTAAATACTCTAAAATCTAAATATTTTTAAAAAACACATAAATTTTTAGTGTTTCGACTGTTCAATCCATAATGATTTTCAAGACAAAATTTTAAGTTATTCTGAGGTTTGATTGTATTTTTGGTTTAATAAAGTTAATGTAATATGAACAGGAAAGGATTTAAAGTTTACCTTCAATATATCAAGATAAGTTAGAACTCTAATAGATCCCATAAAATTGATGGCACTAAACATATATGGGAAGGCCTTATAGAAGAATTATAGATATTTTAATATTGCCTAGAATAGAGTTCATAATTGTTTTTTTTTTGCTTTTTGTTTATATATATTTATATTATTTACACTTATGTATATTTGTATAGGATTTTATTTTAATAAATTAATTTTAAAATTTAAATTTGATTTTTATTTAAATTCTATTGGCCAATAAATGTGACGTCACAAAATAATCAGGGGAAATGGCAGACCAATCAAAGCAAAGTATTTTCCTTACAGGTTTCTACATAACTATTTTAAACTAACCAATCAAATTCGCGTTGTCAGCGCCGCCAATGATTGGACTAAGCGAAACTTTGCCTCACTACTTACCATTGCAGTTGCACACCCCTGGTAGTAACCACTAAAATAAATTGTATTAAGGCAGCTAAACAAGTCAGTTTTCTTCCATAAAATATACGAAACGGATAAATACAAGGGAGAAACTCAAATTCAATAAACTAAATATCCGTTATTCATCAGAAACCATTTTTTGTGTACCCTTATTATTGATTGTACGAATTATTACTGCCATAAAATAAATATGTTTTCTTACTGTGCAGTGTGATTGCCTTCATTTCTTTCCCACCAACAAATTAAATCGAAAAACTGGACTGGTTGCCATTTTTCCCCGATCGAAATAAAGTAATTATCCGAGTTATTCTTTACGTTTTTATGCTCGAATGAATCAGAATAAATATTCCGCACGATCGTGTACAATAACTTACCGAACTTGTACCTATAAATTGGTCATCTTGAATGGTCGGTCGAGAACCGCTCTGCGAGTTCGATTTACACGGGGAAATTTTATTTCTCTCGCAGGAAAGTTTACTGACTTCGACCTTTGTGCAGTCTTTTAGAGTAACCTGCTGTCCGCTGCTGGTTTTGCTATAAGCGCTTTTATTTCTCTATATCTTTTCTTTCTTTGTGGTAAACTCTGAGTTTGTATCGCGACAATATTAGTAGTTATCGTTTATTTATACGCGTTGTTTTAACACTATCGCTATAATATCTTACAGTTGCTTGTATTTTAATTACTTAACCTTCTCGTTTGTAATCTTACAACTAAAACTATTTTAGAACATGGTTATATGTATCATAGTAGTGGAAATTTATTGTTTAGGCTGTTTTAACGTTATCTTCACATTTGCTAACATGTTAATTAATAGTAGAAACTGGATTTTAAGGCAACACGATTGTCATCTCCTGCAAGAACATTATATCAGTTGTTTAATATGTTTTGTCGTACGATAAAAAAACTAATTTAGGTATTATTTGATCTATATATTCTCCTCAATGCTCAGCCTATATTGATATCTAGAGCGTTATAGGTGGTATACAGTCGAAGTAAAAACAACGATGTTAAATTACCATATCATTCTTATTTTATATATAAAGGACAAAAGACATATTAATGCTGTTACTGACTTTGACCATTGTGCAGACATTTAGAGTAACCTGCTCTCCGCTGCTGGTTTTGCTATAAGCGCTTTTATTTCTCAAACTCTTTTCTCTCTTTGTGGAAAGCTCTGAGTTTGCATCGTTACAACATTAGTATTGTCGCTTATTTATACGCGTTGCTTGCATATTAATTATTTTTATGGTTAGTAATCTTACAATTAAAACTATTTTAGAAAATGGGTACATGAATTAGATTTATTTTATGAATTAGATATTAGAGAAATTTATTATTTACGCTGTTCTAATGTTATCTTCACAGTTGCTAACTTGTTAATTAATGCTGGAAACTGGATGTTAAAACAATACGATTGTCATCTCCACCAAACAATTTTTATTAGTTGTTTAATATGTTTTGTTGTTCGATAAAAAACTAATTTAGGTATTCTTTGGTCAATATATTCTCCTCAAAGCTCGGCCTATTAAACAATAAATTTAATGAAGTAGAATTTCGTACCTAGAGCGTAGTAGGAGGTATACAGCCGAACTAAACACAAACGATATTAAATTACGATATTATTGTTAATTTAAATCTAGAGGACGAAAGACACATTAATACTTTTACTGACTTCGACCTTTGTGCAGTCTTTTAGAGTAACCTGCTGTCCGCCGCTGGTTTTCTTTTCTCTCTTTGTGGTAAACTCTGAGTTTCTATCGCGACAACATTAGTATTTGCCGCTTATTTATACCCGTTGGTTTAACACAATCGGTATAATATCTTGCGGTTGCTTGCATATTAATTGTTTTTATCGTTGGTAATCTTACAATTAAAATTATTTTAGAACATGGTTACATGAATTAGAATGGTAGAGATTTATTATTTACGCTATTTTAACGTTATCTTCACAGCTGCTAACTTGTTCATTAATGCTGGTATAGGAATGTTCGTCCGGTCGGTTGGTCAGTCAAAATGTGTGGCTGTCGATGCGATTGTTTGTCTGAACATTCACTACTATTTTTGGAAAATAGTAAAGGGTTGTGGCGGTCACCACTGGAAACTGAATGTTAAAACAATACGATTGTCATCTCCAGCAAACAATTTATATTATTGGTTTAATAGGTTTTATCGTTCGATAAGAAACAAATTTAGATAATCGTTGGTCAATATATTCTCCTCAAAGCTCAGCCTATATAAACAATAAATTTAATGAAATCGAATTTCGTACCTAGAGCATAGTAGGTAGTATACAGTCGAACTAAACACAACGATATTAAATGACGATATTATTATTAATTTAAATCTAACGGACAAAAAACATATTATTACGTATACTGACTTCCAACTTTGTGTGCAGTCTTTTAAAGTAACCTGCTGTCTGCTGCTGGATTCGTTATAGGCGCATTTATTTTCTATATCTTTTCTCTCTTTGTGGTAAACACTGAGTTTGTATTGCGACAAAATTAGTAGTTATCGCTTATTTATACGCTTTGTTTTAACACTAACTGCAATTTAAAACAATAGAATTGTTATGTCTTGCAAAAACGTTATTTCGTATATTTAATAAATTTGGTCATTCGATAATAAATGATTGATGTTTTCTATATTCAATGTATTCTCTTGTATCCTCAGCCTATAAGACTTTATATGCGTAATATCGTTCAGAAAAAAAATCAATAGTGAAGAAAACAAAACAAAAATAGAATTTCGTACCTATATATATTAACAAATTTTTGGTCTCCACTATAAGAGATTATTAATTAAAAAAAATATTAACTGTTTACAATATCACAAACTTAGTAGGATGTAGTCTTATTACAAAATATGGTAAGAATTTCTAAATCCACAAATTGCTAATAACCTAGATATATCAAAATATCTGGAGCAGAGAAGCAAAATGTATGAAGTGTACATGGTAAACACCTCACAAATCTATGCAGAAAGCAACGAAACCATTAGCTCATCAATCATTAAATATATCACAAGAACTTGTTTTAGGTTAATCTTCTGATCTCAATTTATTAAAATGAAAAATGTTTCAGGATCACGATTCTGAAGAACATTCTATTGATGCAGTTTTGATTTAAAAGGTTCAGCCTAATTAACTTGATATGGGTACTTTGTCATCAATATTAGTATAAAAGTCCTTAGACTTTTTTTCTTCCTCATTTTTTAATCATCAAACAAAACTTTACCCAGAATCTCATCAGATTTAAAACTAAAGGACTGTACTGGTGAGTCCTTTTTCTAGATCCTTCCAACTTGACCTAAAATTAGAGTGATTGGTTTATCGTTCATTGATAAAGCGTATTTGGATTTTCGAAGTGTAATTACCATGACTTTGAAATTAAATCGATCTACGAAGTTTATCAATGTTTTGCTTTAAAACATGAAATAAGGTCACTAAATCACAACGTGAAATCAACACGGTTACCGGACAACACAACGGAAATCAGAAGATTCAAGCGAACTATATCACGCGGATTTTATAATGTATAAGTTGCTCGTTACTTTAAGTAATAATTTGGGAAATACATACTGATATATTTTTCCCGTACTCGTTTTGTATATGTAATGATGCCAGTATAACATAAAATATTAACAAGTTAATTTGAAAACTAAGATTGTACTGAGTAAATCTAATGTAAGATATAATTAAAAAATTCACTCTAAATTCATGAATATGAAAAAAATATAATGGCTTATCTTTATTTTGGAATTTGTCTAAAGCAACGGAACTGCCGGACTTGGAATTCCATAAATATGCATGAAACTTAGAATTTCCTAAATCACAAACTGCCAACGACTTGGATAATCCAAAACATATGTAGCAGAGAAACATGATGTGTGAAGTGTACATGGTAAATACCGCACAAATATAAACAGAAAGCAAGGAAAACATGGAGCATCATGCGCATTTTGAAATGAAAAGGGCACTATGCCAATTGCAAAGTACCGCAGCCGTACAACCCCTGCTCAGATAAAGAGTTGACCAAGTTCAAAATGATCTGTATTTGAAAACTACAAGCCTCAAAAAATACAACGACATAACTTTCGAATCGGAAACACATTTTTCCAACAAAATTTATGTTAAAATTCTAACTGCTAGCCTAGCGACCGTGCTCGAGAAGCAACAGCTTTAATTATAAAATAAAATATTCAACATTTCCGCCAAAATAAAATAATAGGGGAAAAATACAAGCTATGATACTTTGTATAGCTACACATTGTCCACCAAGCGATACAATGATACAATAATAAAAGAATTTATTTGCAAAATTAGACCCACATTTTATCATAGGAGGAGAGTTTAATATTAAACATACAGCTTAAGGTTCAAGATTAATAACAACTGGAAATGAAAATGAAATATCATTAACATACCATTAACATACAAACTCATTATTGCATCAGTAATAATAAAAAACCAGACCTACTGGATTTCCTCATCTCTAAAGGCAATTCAACAATTCATATTAAAACTGAAGCTTTTAAGACATAAGATCTTAACACACTATCACCGCGATAATCCTAAAAAAATCTACCTACAAGTGATATAATGACTAGAAAATTCACAGGAATAAATCAAATTAATCGTAAGACTATAGACCATCTTGAACAACAAATATGATATCTAATGAAAATAATTATCAGTTGCAAAAGAAACTACACTAGTAATAGGAGACAAATCAGGTCATAAACTGAATTACCTCCTGGAAATTGGGGATGTGATAGAAGAAAGAGGAAGAGGTATAAGAATATGAGGTAATTAGAATAATATAATCAGGACTATCGTCGATAAACGACCAGTTATTCGAGTACTATGCATTAGAAATAACCAAAATAAATGAGCGACGAAAAAGCTGGATTATTTCCACAATGTCTAGCTAATCTATTTCAACCGAACGTTATACAATTTGCAATCGATACAACACCTATTTGGCAGCTTGAAATAGTTATAGTGATGGAGTCTCCAGTGGAAGTTTTCCTAAAATTGTTTCAAAGACTACTGTTAAAAGGTATTAAGTTACTTACAAATATAACAGATTTCTAATTTGGCTGAATTATCCAATAGGACCACTCCTATATCTGTGATTCACACTGCCAATATCTCAAAAACAAAGGAAATACTATAACTAGATCAGGTACTAAATAGATGATATGCTGACGATACACTCATTGTAAAATAATATATATCCCTGTCTAGAGCTATAGAAATTCAACTTTTGGTAATCAATAAGATTCATGAAAGGTTTATAGACTGAAAAATACATCTTAAAGTTCGAAATAACTCCATGTTAATTTTTCGTTTCAGCGAAACCCAATTGTATCATTTATGGGAACAAAAAGAATCTGCAAAAAATATAGGCACCTACAGCAACGGTAAAGTGGCAACATCATGTTATGAAAAATGCTGAAAACACCAGACTGAAAATTAAAGAACTGTACTGTTTAGTTCGTAGATAATTCCAACTTGTCTCAAGATCAAAGGGATTAATTTATCTGCGAATAATAAAGGCAAAAATAAAACTAAACCATAATGAAGACAAGTGCAAGCACCAATAATTGACCTAATGAGGATTGAAGAAGATATCCTATACTGCCTGTCATATTCATATTCAGTCATTTCATTACCAATAAGGAACTAAAAAAACGATACTCGTTATTCATATTCAACCGAAAGCTATAATGCTGCTTTGTATAAAGGATATATATTTATTAAAATTATATTTCCATTCTAATGAAATGGATGTTCTCATTTTAAAATAATATATTAATTGGATGGATCTATACCCTGAAGAATAGAAAACTCAATAAATTACATAGGTTTCATTGTATCACTGCTCTATACATATAGATTCATAGAAAACTGCCCCAAGTTTAATCAATACATTTGTCTCGTTTAGACAAAGAAGACCATATTCAGTAAATACGACACATGTATCTGTCATTTATATTTAATTTAATTTGATTAACATTCGATGTACTGTGCGCTTGAGAGGATAAAATAGATTTAGTTCGTAAAATCTATTGTAAATATATCAATTTAAATATTGACCTAAATAAATTATATTGATTTGTAATAGTTTACCAACTTATGGTAATGAACCGGGTTATAAATATTTATTTATATCATTAAACAATTTGTATCATTTATTATACGGGTATACGTAAATGTAGGTATATTGAAAGTTTTAGGAGTTTCTCTCGTTAATATGTCAATAATATTTAGCCAATATTTAATCAAACTCGTATTTACAGAGATTGATATTACATGAGAGATACATATATGCGAGAATTGTATATTTCCGGTGTAAATTATAGGTTTGTTAATATTCTAATTAATTCAATTTCAATATTATGTAAATTTTAATAAAAAAGGTATTACTGTGACAACATATAGTAAGTTCATTTCGCGCGCATTATTTTCAAATTAATCTAACTTTTTTTTTATTAATCTCCTAGAACTTCAACAATTTTAATAAGTATAATTTTATGATATCTATTATATAATATAGCTATACCGACATGTAGAAGGTCGCTTCAGTAAGTGATCTGCTGTACAAATTTATAATCTAAATTTTATTCTAGATACTATTCTAACTTTTTCTAAAGGCTACCCTAACTTATTCTAAAGAATATTCTAACTTATTCTAGAGATTATTGTACCTCACTCTCTGTGTATTAATCAGTTCGTATGATAGTTTGCGTTTGAGCCTACGCACTCTTATCGAGCACATTTAACTATTTGGCGAGTGCATTGGGATACACACACTACAGTCTTTCAGAGTACTTTGCACTAACACTTCGAATCACACTCGTTATGTGTTCTAAGGTAATATCGCGTGGAATCAGTTTGTTGGAGACGTAATATGAGGCATCGACTATGTCTCGCAACACTTTATAACCTAACTTAAATACAATATAATTATGACAAATTTTTCAAAGGTTACATTACATTAGAAACACCTCGAAGATACTCCACCATCTATTAGGAATTATAGTGATATAGGAAAATATCTATATCATAGGAATTATATAAGACTAAGCGCTATTAAATCATAATTCTGGCCTTTCTAAATGAATAATTTCACGAAAACTTAATTGGCACATCTTCTTGACAGTTCTGTGAAAGATATTCATAATGAGCAACACTATAATAATTTTGGAAAACTGGGAAGATCACCTTGTTTAATTTATTTTAAATTCTATATTAAAACTGGTTTCCTAAACCAACCATTAATTTATTTCTAACAATTATTAGCTGCCATAAGTTATTCAGTAAACTGTAGTTTTGTTCTATTACTTTAATCCTTTTAGTCATAAAATATTAGAATCTTTAGGTTCTATTAGATTCTCTTCAGATTCCATGTAATAGGTGAGGAGCCTTTAGGTTTATATGGAGGTGTAATTTGGCTTCATGTTTCCCCGTGATCTTTTTGATTTCTACTTTGACTTTAGAGATTCCTAGGTCTCGACAAAATTTTTCATATCATATGTTACATCAGAAATAAATAAAATGTACAAAGTGAAACCCCACAGTCCCATGATATGGCCCTTTCGGTTGTTAGGTCTTAACTGCAAATAAAAATTTTATTGTGTATTTAAATGTTTTTTTTCCAAGAAGCCACTAAATCTGTCAAAATAAAATATATTTTAGCGCAGCTAACTTTTAATTCTTAAAATTGTTTTTCACATATAATTTGACATCATACATACTTATTGAATTAGTAAATTTAGAATTGTAAATATGGATTTGGTAGTGCAGTAGTGCCATTTAATCTCAAGATTTGTTGATAAAGTTGATAGAAACATATTTGAGATCAAACTTTTTTTATGGTTTTCTTAGGAAATTATTTTGTGTCGTTGTTTAATGGATTGTTTATATATTTGTTCATCCTTTTGGTGTTTTTATATACGTTTTATAAGGTACTTGATTATTATTTTAAAAGGGATTTTCATGTTAATGTTGTGCAATATGTACAAAGATTCGTCAATTCGAAAGGTTTTCTAATTGGCAGTTTGATTACTAAATGTGATGCTAGCTTCCCTTCTAATTACATTACCTCTTAACGTAGCGGCTGAAGAATTTTATTTTAAATCAAAGTTGTCTTCTATTTCTATTAGGTTGTGAAACTTTTCTTGCAGTAGAACATACCGTAAATCAGAGACTTTATCAGTGTCAGTAGGTCAAAAAGTGTTAATTAGAAGTAATGGTAATGGTAATTACAATCAACTTATTCGATTAATCGGCCTGAGCTCATCTCTAGCACTCTTATCTTAGGTTCGACCATTTCCAGATTATTTAGAATTCTATCTCTTTCCCTTTAATAACACACTTGGGAATGATCTGATAATTAAAAGCATGTTTTCATGGATATTGATCCAGTAATTTTTGCACAAGAGAACAAAAGAAGAAACTAAGCGCTCTTAACCACAAGTTATTTAAAATCAATATAAATTGTGTATTAAGTACTGATATTTTGGTCATATGTTACATATAGCCAGATAACACACATCTATTTTAAGGACCATTATTTTTGATAAGTAATTTTAAATATATATCAAGAGAAATCATGTACATTATTGTTTTCTTACATATTCTCCATGGCTAGTCAATATTTTCCCCTTTAGTTATAAGTAGCATTGGAAGTGATACATATTTAATAATTAAAATTCATTTATCAATTATTTCAATTCTATACTTCACATCTAAACTGTTTTAGTCAAAAACTATATTTAGAAATGAAATATAAAACTATGGCTTCTACAAATGAAGTACTTCTTATCAGGTATCTGAAAAACAGTCAATAAGAGTGGAGGTGATCTGAAATTGCTTTGCTTTAAATGAAACAGGAAAATTCAAACTACCTGTAAGTAAAACAATATTGGTTTTGAGACCCTTCTTTAACATACCGCCACTTCTACAAGCAATAATAATCGATATCAACATAGAATAACCCAAATAGCGTTTTAGCAATTAGTAGCTTAATGTGGTTGCATATTATTTGTTTTGCTTTGGTTCTAATATTGATACTTATTCTCTCGGAATGTAATCATCATTTTTAAAAATGTTATAATATATATTATCGCTTTAAATTATAATATTCAACACACAAGCAAGAACTTTTAACTGGAAACCATTTTTAACCGAATTCAAAAAAGGAGGAGGATGTTCGCCGATTTCTCCACCAATTATGGACCGATGCTCAAAATTCTTTTTTTATTCCAAGGATTGTACTCCCGAGGTGGTCCCGTTGGAACCATGTTAGGATATGGAGGGGGAAGGGGAGGAAATCGAGGGATAGCCTCAAATTTCAAAGGCACGTACGATATTTTCACATAATTTATATCTAAAATAAATAGGATATTAATGTATAATACTATTGCTGAAGTGGTGTTGGGAAAAATCGGAAGTAGTTCAGTGTAAAAGTCAGTCAGTTTGCTTTTTTGCACTAAAGATCATAAGAGACGTCGTAGAAACGTTATATATATAATAATTGTTTCTCTGTTTCTCTTCTGTTAGTTTGGAAAATTTGTCAAATCACCTAGACTAGGTAGCAGACCACTGAACCTGAAACGTGCCTTATTTTCAATCATTATTTCCTTGTTCCTATTTTTCCTCATACGAGCTGTACTTTTACTCGGGCTATCCATTGTAATACTTACATTTCATAATTTACTGAGTAAATATCTAATACTAAAAAGAGAAAAATAAAATATTTTAACAACAAAATTGAATCGACTTCAATAAATAAATAAGAAACTCACTAAAAAGTAAAAAGTAATCAAACTTTTCTTACGTCTTAGAATAAAAGATGTGCATAATAATCGTTGTAATAACTAAATAAAAGTAATCAAAAATATTATTTATCCAAGATACGATACGTATTTTATATTCAACTATATACACAAAATTAATACGTACCTAAACATATTTATCTATTTACAATATTATTTTAACTACTACCAACTGATCAGTTTGAAGCTGGTGATAAATATGTTAACTGTCGTTTTCTAATTACTAATTTATTAATAAAATATTTGTACTATGTGCTACACTCTGATACCCATCAAATATATTTCATCAGCTTCAGATATCAGTCAAAATCGAATTGATACAAGGCTCCTTCCTGAAAAAAAAAGTGTATTACTAATAAGGCTTGTAATTCGTTCTTTTCGATCTGTGGTAACTACTGAACTCGTTGTATTAATTTTTAAACTATTTCAAATAAAATCGATAGATGAAGTATGCTGGAGTAATATCACAATCCCAATAATCTTCGAGAATCACAATAATGAACGTACAAAATATAATTTTCAGCCCTCCAATTCTAATAGGTTGAAAGGGTTCGATTCACATGAAAACAAGAATTACATCTGAGAGGCTCCGGATTTCTTCAGATCAAACAACAAAATTAATTAGGCTTTAATTGGACTAAGAAGGACTACTTAGGTTCGATTAAAACTTTTGACAGTATAGCGTAATATGATGATATTATAAATACGATTAATAAACAAATGGTAATGGTAAAAACGTGTTAACAATTCTTATATAAGCACCAAATCTCTAACAAAACGTTATTAGCGAAAGCGAAAGAAAATATCCATAAAACGATGAATATCCAAAAACAGCTTGAAGAAATACCCGCTGAATATTCACATACAGCCATTTCCTTCCTCAAACACTAATTTGTTCGCGGTAGTTACATAAAAGATAGAGCAAAAGTTACCTACCAAATAAAATTAAACTACATCAACATCAAATAAATTTCAGGCACTCAAAACTAACGAACCGTGGCATAAAGCAAAGATTCTGCTCCTGTATGCCGAGAAAAAGAAAGAAAACGAAATGACGAAGACGTAAGATGTTGTTCGGAAAAGGAAAATAAGAGATTAGATAAAGAACAGTGACGGGTTGGAGATGGGAATTCGGTAGGATTAAGGGGATTGTTGCATAAATCATTTCTGAATATAAAGGGCAACGTTATTCTCCAAACAAAAATATTTATCATTCGTTCTGGGATGAAGTTTATTGAATTGCATTATCAACACTCTTGTCACCTTGTTTTATTAAGTTCAAATATTTATTAGGAAACTAGAATTCCATTAAAATTTAAATTACTGTATAGGATTACAATGACAAATCTATAACATCTGTAATATTGCGGATAATCATATATATATAGAATATAAAAAATATTCTAAATAATATATTTAAATATCAGATTAATTTATTTTACGTATGTTCCCAACCTTTGATTATGTATATCTTATACGTATAGTTTCGTACTTTTCGTAAATGTTTATCAATATAACTTTAATAGTACACATATTTGCTTCGTCAAAAAATTTAAGAAAATATTCCCTGCTTCTACATTTACGCGAGACAATAAGAGGGCGCGCAGGCATCTGTATATTCGGTTGCATAACTTTACTTTTATTGTCGTCTATACATTTCTATCAGTAATGTAGTTTTATTCAGGTATCTACAGATTATCCAAAGTATATATAACGCATACATATAATTTTATAATATATATTTTTACATAATTTATATTTTTACTATCTTTAGATATTATTATTAAAATGCTAAATCATATTGTTAATTAATATTTTTAAAATTTTTTAATTTTTATTTTTATATTTCCAAGTATTATTTAACTGTATATATTTACCAACGAGGGTTTATCTGCACTGGACCTACATTTTAACGTAGGCTCCGAACCACGGTCCTCGGCATTAAACCTACTGACTGGCGAGTGACCAACTTAAAAATCATCCCAGAAGACATCCGGTCTTACCCAGCTTGGTTACTGGCGTGACTGGGATTATTTTCCTTGTCGGATTTTGCACTCTTACCTAAGAACAATCACAAATGTTAAACAATCACAAACATAAATTTACGACCATGCCCCAGCAGGATTCGAACCAGCGACTATCGCAACAGTAGGAGGGCCGTCCTGTCGCCTTTACCGCTGCGCCAACCAAGCCGGTACCATAGTTATTATAACTAGTATCAATAAACATAATAAAATAAAACTATATTAAATAAATTATGGTCATTGCAACAAGACGGAATTTAGTATTCTATATAATTGAATGAAGCATATATAAAAATTAAACCTGTAGATATACAATGAGATAACACTCCCATTAAGATGTAAATTTTGCTCTTCTTATTTATTTAAAATTAGTTTTACTATTTGGTTACAGATACACTTTCCAGGCACTTATATACAAACAGGTTCGCACATAATTTAAACGGTTAGCTCATTAAAAGGCAAATAACAAGCACAAGGAAATAGATAATATATTAATTAATATTAATATACAATTATATAAATTAACATTAATTATTTATATTAGTCTAATAAAACTTGTTTTTTATATTATTAAAATTTTGGTTTGCCTTGATATCATTTTCTATATATCTTATGGCCATATTTAAAATAATTTTACAAAAAACTTAATTTAATTAAACAGTTGTATTCAAAATAGCTATATATCAAAATTGGCAATTCACCATTGGGCCACTATCTGCGGTGAATATGTACCTTGGTCATAATCCAAGATTACTTCGGTATCCTTACAAACAATTAGTTTGAAAAATATATACAAGAAACTTTACTTATAAGAAGGCAGTTGGATAGGTCAGTGATTTCTTAAATTTCCCGGGCAGTAAAGTTTAGAGCGAGGTTTGTGATTTAGTTTGTGTTTCATAGTCAATAACAGCAGGCAACCTTCTGAATTGTAACAATAATGGACATAAGTTACTGATACCTATACTGATTAAGCATTATTTTTTGTTCAACAAATAATTACCGAAAATCCATCACAAGGTTCTGAGTTAATTGTTCATTCATTCATTCACTGTTCACGTCAGAAATCATTGATACAATCCATGGAATGAAGATGAACGGTCGGAGCGTCAAAGTATGTGAGGTGATTGAAGTTGCAGTGATCTCAGCTGAGCAAGTACATCACATTTGATAAAAAATATTTATATTTGAAGAAGCTGTCAAAAGCTTGCAGATCAGACCAAAGCTGATTATGTTAGCTTAGTTTCTCAACCATAAAATATTGAAATTTAGAGCCAACAAACCAAAAGCCAGTTCATTTTGTGAAACCATTCTATACTATATATCATAGAATATTGGGCAGAAACATTGCTATTCAGAACAAGGCAAACTGGCGGAAGAAGCAACAGGCGATACTCACAAATAATTTTACAACTATAATCTGTACAGGTGGGAAAACGACTACGTATATCGCTTTGATCCTTTCATTAGAAGGGAGGTGTTACATTGCGCAACTGTTACGGCATGTTTATGTTAAGATCTCAGCTGAGTACGTACATCACATTTAAAGATGCGCTTAACAATGTCCAGCAACAGGGATTCGCGAGAAAAATATTCCAAAATGTGCAAAGCTGAATCATGTTTGATCTATCATGTGATTACTCACCAGTTATTATAACAGCGAATTTAACAATATATTATATACAATATAATATTCTCAACAAACAAAGCTACCTTCTATGCATAACATTAAAAGTAACTGGTCATTATTTAGAGAGAAACTAGAGAGTTTAATATCCCTAAATTTAACTCTCAAAACAGAAAGAGATACAGAAACTGCAGCAAAAAATATAACAAAAACTATACAAGACAAACTATACGCATCCTGTCACTTCCAATAGTGAGACATATCAAAAGTTTAATTATATATCATCTACAATTAAAGAGAAAACGCGGAAAACCTGGCAATAAATCACAACAGAAGGAAACAAGACAAAAAATTCATCAAGGCAACAAAAGAGCTGAAAGAGCTAACAAATAACGGACAAAATCAAAACTCTGGAAAGTAACAAAAGAGATCCTCAACAATATAATCCATCTATTAAAATTGATAACAATACCTGGGCTAGGAATGATAAAGATAAAGCGGAAGATTTCTTCTTGCTTTTTAAACACTTAAAACAGTATTTAATCCGTACCCGTCTGACATGCTAAAAAATCTCATCTTTCAAGTAAATCAAAAGTATCTGTTATTTAAAATAATTGACATTTTATAACTGGCACAGATAGTAGGATAGGGGAAAGATCATAGGAAAGCTTCTATTTTGAGTTCATTCAATTAACCGGAATTAAATGAATTGTCAAGAAGACAGGTTGGCTTTGAAATGAAAATTATTCCGCATTTGCTTAGTTAGCAGTTACAAAAGGTGAACTTAAGCTACTCAGAGACCACGAAGTACAAAGTGTTCCAATTCACGGCTTGTTTGTGGACATATGCACAGTTTAGACTGTAAGGCTACCAAAGACAAACTGTTGCTGCGAACTAAAATAGTCTACTGGAATTTCGTCAAAAGCTTGCAGATCAGGAGGTATGACCACCAAAGGCAGATTGTAGTAGGTCCGTTTTTGAACCATAAACTATTGAAATTTGGAGCCAAAAAACTAAAAGCCAGTCCAATTTGGGAAACTATTCTATACTATATATCATAGAATATTGGACAGAAAATTTGCTATTCAGAATAAAGCAAACTGGCGGAAGAAGATACAGGCGATACTGACAAATAATTTTACAACTATAAGCTGTACAGATGTTGCAACGACTACGTACATCCCGTGATCGTTTCATTAGAAGGGAGGTGTTATATCGCGCAACTGTTACGGCACTGAAGCGACGTATTTATATTAAGAGTGAATGGAGATGATGTGTTAGACGTCTAGACATAGGGGGTTTGATGTAGGTTTGAATATATTTAATATTCATCAGTAATAAAAATCACCACTTCTGAAGTAAACTATTGAAACACTTCACAATTTATAATGTATGTTCTTAAAACAGTCCAGGCTCTCACTTCAGGACAGGAAAGTTAGAGAAGCACCGGACCAACTATCTTGAAGCCAAGATGTATCGCAGTCTTTGTCAACAACTGTTCAACTTGCTTTCTTAAGTCACCACAAATATAGCAAACATTATTATTCCTTTTTAATTTTTAATAATTTAAATTAATTTATAATAATTCATTGCCTTCAAGCAGCTAAATTCTCTTTATTTGGCCATTAACAGGTATATCAACAACGAAAAATGAATTTTCCATTGAAACTGTATACAATATATGATAAAATATAGAAAATGAGAAAGGTAATTTGTTTCTCTAAAGATCAGCTTAATTATTACTGCCTATGACGACTATCTATTATTTTAAGTTCAAAATATTTTTATTGTTGGCCAGTGCGACTTGTATATATCACTACTCTTCATCGAGCCGGTCCTCATACTCCTCATCTGCCCTATAAATTAAAATCGCCAATTATAAATTTAATTACATTATCGAGACGTTTGACCTACCTTAAATTATGACTCTCAGCAACACAGACATAGAAAATCCTGTTATCGTATGAAATGTATTAAATTTACAAAAACTAACCATAATTCGTTTTAATATATATAAAGATTGTTTATAATTGCCTGTCTCTCGAACTTTCAGTTTAGACGTACCATTGTACTTTCAAAAAAACAAAAACAACATTGAAATAACCACAATGCCCTTGAATAGGATAACCTCCGAGCGCCATTCCACAGCCGTATTACATGTAACTCTCTTGTTTCGTAATTAAGTACAAGTATTTTTCAAGTAATTCCGAACAAACAGCAACGGAATTGGATTGCGAATTTGCATTTTAATGAGAACGAACGTTGCGCGGCGATGATGTGAACTATGCACGTGCATTTTTTAAATTGCCAATCAAATTGCTTTTGCATAATTAAAATACACTGCATAGTTCTAGAGAAAGATGGATGAATATTTAGATAGGAGTTTCTGGGTGGTTTCGTTTCAGGTTTTAAATGTGTAAACTTGATATTATGAAAGAATTTCAATATGAAACTTTCGAATATTATGTCGTAGTTAGTTGTTAATATATATTTTGAATATTGTTAGTTGTAAGAGACTCTAAATAATAATGGCAGTAATCAATTATTTTGGAAACTTCCGTTAAATATGCTGCTTCGATAGAAACATGGGTATTTGTTGGTGATGTCGACCTTCGACTTTTCAAAAAATGTCAGTTCAAAATATTCCACGATAAGGAACTGGAAACATATTAAATGAAAACAATTATTCAACAGGTAAGAGTACAAATAAGGGATATTGCAATCGACAATGTTTGTTCATAAAACACATGAACATGATCTATAAAAGGGGAAGAACTTTATTTTAATTTACTAGAAAACGATTTTATTTTTATAGAAAACAGCAGTCACTACTTAATTTTGTTTTATATTAGGCTGCATATATTTGTTTTAATGTATGTTCGCCGATTTCTCCGTCAATTATGGACCGATTTTCAGAATTCTTTTTTTATTCGAAATAGTGCATTTCCGAGGTGATCTCATTGGAACCTAGTCAGGATCTGATGGGAGTAAGGGGGAAATCGAAGAAAACCCTCAAATTTCAAAGGCACATACAAAGTTTGCACATATTTTTTTATCTAAAATAATCAGATATTTGTGAATAATGTTATTACTGAACTGATCTGACGAAAAATCAGAAGTAGTTCAGTGTATAAGTCGTTCAGTTTGCTTCTTGAGCACTAAACATCTCATATGAGAAGTCGTAGAAACACTTCTGGCAACTGTTTCTATGATGTAATGGTTAGAACCTTAAGCTCACACGCGAAGGTCGCGGGTTTTTTCCCAACGGGCGCAGCAACTATTTTGTTCTAGTTTGGTTAAAGAATTTGTCAAATTACCTGGACTATTTAGCGGACCCCGAGGCTTGACGTTCCTTATTTTTAATCATTGTTTCTTTATTCGTATTTTTCCTCATACTGGCTGCACTTTTACTTGAACTATCCATTGTAATACTTTATAGAATTACTGGGTAATTTATTGAGTAAATATCTAATACTAAAAAGAGAATAATAAAATATTTTTCGTATTATATTATTATATTGTAGTCAAAAAAGTTAAACAAATAATAATGAGAGAGATTAATATTAAAAAAGCTCATGGTTATGACTTAATTACCGGTAAAATTTGAAAAGAACTATCAGAAAAGGGTATAAAACTATTAACATATGTATTTAAGGCTATGTTACGAATTAATTACTTCCCTAGCATCTGGAAAGTAGCTAATATATTAGTGATTCTTAAACCAGGAAAAATACCACAAGATGTGCCTCCAACCGGTCTATAAGTTTACTACCAAAGTTTGTTTACGTTTTAATTTTTAGTGAGCTTGTTATTTATTTTTTGATGTCGATTCAATTTTTTTGATAAAAATATTTAGTTTATATAATTAATACTGCAATAAATATTTATATAAATATATTAGTAATGGAGTCCATTATTAACAAAATTACTAGCTACCGATACTATACAATGATATGTCTCTTTATTATTATACTATAAATTGTTGGTTTCTTAGAATTGATGATTTTAGTCACTGCTTTTATATTGAATCTTTATTCAGAATTGTACTGAATATAAACTTTTAAATATGGGTTTTCAATTTCACAATACAGTGTATTTCGTGAAGTTCATGTGACAGTTGCAACAGTTTATTAGCTCATAAAGTGGAAAAAGAGGTAACAGGTTGCTCTTGAACGACGGAGCGCTATATCTATTTCGATCCAGAAAGCACATCTCTGTTCCAAATTCCAGGAAATGTTGAAGTTTCCTGTAATATTATACTCTTACCCGAAAACGAGCTACTAAATGGGATCAAAACTGGGAGAGATCTGGACGTCGCAAAACTACAACAAAGTCGGAATACAAGTTTGTTGTAATGTAATTGAAACAAAATCGACATTTAACTCAAATTACCACTACTTTCAACTACATCTGTAAAGAGACTTAAGTAAACTGAACTGAGAGGATGCCTAAAAACCAATAATCGAGACCAACTAGTACTCAAAAGAGAAATAGACTGGAAGCCTAAAATACATAAAATTGAAATTGGAAAAAAATTAATGTGTCCAAATTTCAGATTTTTAGACATAATTGACGTTTTTTTGTGTTCCAATCAGTGTCTAATATTTAAACTTGCTGGTGATAACGTGATGGTTTGGGGATGTTTTGGTAATTATATGGCCATATAATTAAAATTGATGGAACGCTGAGTGACTTCTTCTTACCAGCCGTGTTATAATTTTAGTTTATTTTGTGTAAATATATCAGTGTTTCAATCAATACTTCCTAAAACTGAGCAGAATTTAAATTATCTCAAGGAAAGTGTTGTATTTTCTCAGTAATACCTAAATAGTAAGAGATATTTATGAAAAATTAAGGACTAGCTGTAGTAATGTACTAATGTACTGTAATACTAAGTAACAATGTGCAGAACTACTTATGGTAAAAGTTGAGTTTACAAAATTTACATACCATTTTGGGTAGTCGGATTCATTAGTATATTTGCTTATAAATTCCACAAATGTTAGCTGTAGTGTTCCCTAAGAAAAATAAAACAAAAATCAGGATGTATTTGATAAATATTAAGATGTTTTATTTTATAGCATTCTTACTATAAACTAGAGTTTATCTAAACTGAACCTATTGCTTAAGGCAATACAGGCATACCTAGGATAATTGTTCCTTGTCAGATTTTACGTGCTTGAATACATATTTTCAAATATTTGTGGAAGGTTTTAGATTATTGCTGAAATTTATTTATGCATTGGTTTAAATTATAATAATATATAAGCATACAGAACTCTTATTTAAAGATCACATTGAGAATGAGAATATTTGTTTTATAGAAATTAGACCTCTTGTTGTATAGAAAAAAGTATATATATATATATATATATATATATATATATATATATATATATTGATATGCAAAAGCAATTTGAATGGTTATTTCATGATGATGCCCATCATAAATGATTATTTTTTATTTATTAGTAAAAGCACAAACAGTGTATGTTTTATAAAAAAAAACTAATATGGCAGTGGGTTTTCCAATGAAACAGTGAACAGTTTTCATGTAATTTAAAAGTTCTTGTTTAAATTAGAAAATAATTTAAAAAAAATTAAAAGTCATAAGCTCTCTATTAATTCATTTAACCGGAATTTTTAACCGGAATCAAATTACTTAACAAGGTAAGAAACATTTTATCAAAAAATAAACGATGTTGGATTAATAACTATTCTGTCGTTTCTTAATTCTTGAACTCCTGGCACAAGCTCGCAGTTCGAGAATGTAATGGTGGTTACAGACCTGAGTATTCGGGGCAAACTTCGTAAGAAAATTGAAAATGCGCATGAGCAGAACTAAATACGGCGAACCTTCAGGTCATCAGTGAGGAACAGGTTTCAAAATTGACTCAAAGTCGTAGTGCGCAAGCACTTTGCTGAGATCCAGGGTTCGCAGCAATGATTTTCAGCGCTTGTCGACGAACAGAACGCAGTTCTAGGAGCCGTGGATCGGGCTATTCGAGCGAACGTAGGAAAAATTGGCGGGATTATGAAAGACATATATTTTTGTTTCGAGAAAATAACCCTGATTTATATTTTAATTATTACTATAAAGATGGTTTTGAATCATAAATATGGGTTTAATATATATTAATTAACTAGCGACCCGCCCCGGCTTCGCACGGGTGCAATGCTGATACTAAATTAAATACACTACAGAAAAAATATGAACGTTGTATATAAAAACATAGCGGCCCGCTCCGACTTTGCATGGGCATAAAATATATATGCCTATGTCACTCAATGAAAACATGATTAAAATCGATCCAGTATTTTTGGTTCATTCATTACTGCCCTTGGCCTGCACGCATTAAATTTGGAGTAAAACAATTCCTCTTCCCCTATACTTACTATGAAGATTTCCGGCTATCTTTGGAATATCTAAATTCATACAATTTTTATTACATTACACATTTTTAAACGCAAATTTTAAATTTGTAAAATCTCCGAAAATATTTGTTTAATTTACATGCTGTAAGGAACCATATTGATCTATATTAATTGCACACTGTATTTAAGGTACTTAATTCGATAAGGATTAATGCCGTATTGCTTAAATTAGCTTCGTAAATAAGTCATTTTCTCACGTAAAAAGTAAACAATAAAAATGGTTAATGTGGGTTATCCCTAAAAGATAAACATATACCATCGCGGACTTTTTTGTAGACCTTTTTATGGTGTACAATACTGTAGTACATTAATTTGATCTAACTCGTAGGGTTAGGCAGTGTTTTTGCTAATTGCTAAATAAGCCTAAAAAATAGGTTAATTTACGACATCACGTTAGAAACCTCTAAAATTAGCAATGTTGCCTTAGTATATTATGCATGTATACATATAAACCTTCCTCTTGAATCACTCTATCTATTGAAAAAAACCGCATCAAAATCCGTTGCGTAGTTTTAAAGATTTAAACGCACATAGGGATATAGGGACAGAAAAGGCGACTTTCCTTTATACTATGTAGTGATAATAATAATACATATAGTTATATAAATACCGCTTACAGAAACCTTGTTATAAAGTAATATTTAATTTTGATTTCTACTTTGCAAATGATACTTAAAAAACGTGTCAACACTATTACTAGTTTTTCTTATTTTTTATTGAAGCGAATTATATTAATTGATATTTTCCATAGTACAAAACTAGTCAAATAATATGGAAAAAGTATTTCACAACTGGTGAGAGAAGAGATGTTTAATAATAATCTCAAATAAAATAATTATTAATAACATAAAAATATTTAGTTTGCCAAGAGTTATTGGAATATTATTTTTCCATGTATTATTGTTCAGACTATATAAATATAAAGTAAAACTCATTAAAAACTGTAATTTTAGAGCCACTTATCTATGCTATTTTTAAGACAGCAAATATATCACTACAGTTTTTAGTTGTTACTGCTTCATTCTTTTCAAGATAGTTTGCAAGTTTATTGTTTACTTTATAATTTGAAAAGATACTAGCATAATATCTGCTTATAAGGACTGCGGCTCTTCCATCTAAATCATCTTGCACTGCGGCCATATCTGAAATAATAGGAAGAGGGTTAAACAAATATTTCACCTCAAAAATGATAATTAAATTTCTAGACTATAATCATATACCATGCAATAAATACAAATTTACGCCTGTTTATATAATTCCTCTCTCTATCATTAAAAGGTGGATTGCCTGATGACTCCATTTATTCACTTTTTTTAATATTCTTAGGTTAAGGTTTTATTATGTCTACCTCGTAGTGAAATTTCCACATATACATTATTTTCACTTGGGACTGAATATATCTTCTGGTGATTTTGGATTTCTTTGTAATCATTGCAGAATTGTAATTGTTTGAAATCTCTTCAGGAATCTATAATAAATCGTATAGATATAATAGTTTCATGACAAATTCTTACCATAATCTTTAAACTGGTTGAATTTCAGTATCATTCGTATGTTCTACTATGCCATAACTTTGTTTAGGTTACCGGCCATACTTACAATAATTTCATATTGTTTTAAAAACGCTTAGATCGTACATATTATTTCAGCAATAAACACGACTTTTTAGGAAAAGAACACTACACGTGTCGTCGAAAAATGATTCACAAGTCATTTTATTTTGGCATGCCATTGAGAAAACTATGGTTATAAACAATACTTGACAAAACCGTTAAATGTTTTTTGGGGACCGAATCTTTCCACGATGAACCGAACGTGCCATGAATTGATTTCGATCACCTCAAGCGGAGAAATTTTCGCCGAATTCATGCCGAATCTTCGCGCATGGTCTCGCGCAGACCCCGAACGTTCTTTTCGTTCAAGTCTGTACTCAATAAAAGGTAGACTTGAAGTTGCTGAATCTAGTCTACTGAAATTTATTTTAATTTTTTGTTATTGTTTGAAACCCTATAAGTTTGAAAACTGATTGACTTTTATTTGGCCAATGGTCCTTGTTGAAATGCTTATGATCAGAATCAGAAATTAGATTCCATTCTTTTCGAAATGCTTCAGTTGATCAGCTTGTTGTTTGTCTGTTTTTTGCTGTCCCGAAACTTGACTTTAACTTTAAAACTTGACACTTTTGATTTATTAGAAGCAAGAAAGAAGCAATGAAGCAATCAATATCAAATATAACTATATATATATATATATATATATATATATATATATATATATATATATATATATATATATATATATATATATATATATATCTGAGAATTAAATAACTGCACCTTTATATTTTATGTAATATAACTACGAACAAAAAGTGCAGCATTGTCTAAGGAAACACCATTATCTATAACCGGTGTACATTAATACCTTCATGAGTCATAAGCAAGTACCTTGTAACCAACATATGTTTCCAGAAAAATAAATACGCAATTATTATAATCAGCGTCTAAATTGCAAAATTATAAAGGAATAATTAACTGTATTCAAAGAGGGACGGCTGCTTTGATTTATTAAATTGTCGTTTAAGCGTTACATTAATACATATATTTTAATACGAACATCTGCATATAGTGTGCTCCTTAACAACTCTCTTAGTTTATAATTATATGTTTTTTTCGTAAAAACTTCTGTTGTAACATCAGACAAAATAAAACTAAAACAGGAAAAATTGCGGGGAACGCATCCGACATTAATCAATCCACTGCGCGATCTCTGCTCGCGATAGCGTTTGACCGCATGTTCGTATTAATGCAAAAAAGTAATAAAATGCTAAATTCTACCATATCCACCATATTTGCCAGATCTTTATCCAGCAAATTTCATTACGCAGATAGCATGTTTTAATTAATTAAAGGAAATTATATACGGATTTTAATATCTACTACATATATTTTATTTCATTATTAACTTCATATTCTATAACTTTTAGAAAATATGTATGTTACTGAAAAAGATATATTCTCCAACTTAGTGCAATATTTCGATAAATTCCGTAAAATATTACCGAAGCAATATAGTAAACTCTGAAACACTCACATCTCAGCCAGAATGTTTAGAGTTAAACAAGAAGAAGCAACAATGAATAGAAACAACTTACTCAACCATGATAGAAACAAAATCAGGTGTACCGCAAAGTAGTGTTTGGATAATTTTCTTTAGAAACGGAAAATATTAGTATAGCTATATTTGCTACTGATACTGCAATACTTGCTATTTGAGACAATAGCGAAGAATCAACTAGAAAACTATAACATGCAAGTAATAATATAAATTAGCTAACCCAGATATGCATATAGATGTTAATGAGACTAAATCAATCCATATTAAGTTCACCTACATTCAAACTGTTCATATACTAATAATTCCAATAAATCTTTATGCAAAGCTTCTTTGGGAGGAGCATGTCAAAAGAAAAAGAAAAGACCTCGAATTAAAATTAAAAAAATTGTGTTGGTTATCTGGAAGAAAATTTTAATTATCTCTTCAGTTGCTGATGTTAAAAGAAGTTTTTAAAATTTATAAAAAAAGTTGAAGCACCCAAGAACATTTGGCTATATCTTGGATAATACTGAACTAGAATTAAGACTCAAGAGAACCAAACTTCTTGTAGTTGTTTAGTGAAGTGTACTAAATGGTAAAAGCTTTAAACTACACTTAACTTTTATTTTATTAGAGACTGACTAAAGGCCAATGGTTCTTCCGAGATAAATACCTAGTTTTAAGTCACTGTAGAGACAAATTGTAAGTTATGAGGACACCGACCGACCATAGACCTTGACTGTCATTATCATCACTTTTAAAATGTATTGGTTTGGTTTGTCAGTCATTTCGAAAATAATTATTTCCGTTGACTTATTGAATATCCTTGAAAACCAAATGTCACCTATTTGATGACAAAGATCCATCTACCGGCTTGGTTAGCGCAGTAGTCCAGGCGACAAAACTGTTGAAATAATTGCAGGTTCGAATCCTATTGCAGCATGTTTGTAAATTTATTTTTGTAATTGCTTATAATTATATCCATTAATAAACAAAAGCAAAATGCGACAAGGAATAGCTTCCCCTTTACCAGACTGAATCAGACCGGATGTTCTCTGAGATGTTCTCTAAGTTGGTCACTCGCCAGTCGGTAGGCTTAATGCCGAGGACTATGGCCCGTAGCCCATGTTCAGTCAAGATAAATTTTAGTTTGTTAAAATGGAAACTTTGAAACAAAACAAGAAAACTTAATTTTATAGACAAAATATTCAACAGTTGGAAAATTTGCAAGTATCTCTATATAAATGGCTTCTCAGAGTTTCTATATTGAATTATTGAAAACTCTATTTTCAAATTGAACTCATTGCATGAAGATCAGATACCGCAACAGCAAATCAAATATATAAAATAGAAATGGTAACATCATTACGGTAGATGATATTGTTTAAACAGGATGTTTTTCCCTCTGATATAAATACCTAGAATTTACAAAGGAATACACACAATTCTAAAATTAAAATTGACATACTTTAATGACATTAATTCAATGTCTTAAAGCAATAACAATATATTCATTATCTAAAATATAAGCGAAACCTACACCAGCCTACCTACATTGTTGAGTTGAAAATTTATAGTTGGTTAAATTTTATCGCGTAATTACTTTATATAGAATGTGCTGCGGATTGATTTATAGATCTCACGTATGAACACCCAATGATATATTTGACGATTCCATAGGGATTGCAATCCTGCTTTAATTTAAACCCGATGTATAATCCCTTTAAAATATGTGGCAATTATGTGAAAGAAAACACATTCCTCGAAGTGGTAATAAATCAAATTATAATTGAATGGCCATATGCCCATGTAAATTTTATTTAATTTTCATATACATATTTCAAGTTGTGCGCTAAATCGCCTTTTTTGTTGATTTATGTTTTTCTATAATTTATGTTTTTCAATTCGTGTGGTTTTTGATATAATGGAATTGTGAAATATTTCATGTGGTTTGGTACTATATTAAAAACGTCTAAAAATATATATTAAAAATAAATAATTGAAAGAAATCCCTAAATATTATATTATAATATCCACATATATAATTCTTCCGTTGTGTATGCCACTAAACTCCTAAGCCTCTGAACCTATTCTGATAATATTTTTAGTGTTTGAGTTGTCCAAGGGATGGTTTAAATTTACAATTGGACCCAGTTGGTGGCGCTGCGATATGATTTCAGGATATTTTTAATTTAAAAGAACATTTACTGATGACACAAATATTATGGCAAATGATATATCTCTGCCTAGGGCAATAGAAAATGTACAAATACAAGTTTGTTACAGTCAACAAAATCTACAAATGGACGAAAGATTGGAAAATTTTATGTTTTTCAATTCGTGTGGTTTTTGATATAATGGAATTGTGAAATATTTCATGTGGTTTGGTACTATATTAAAAACGTCTCAAAATATATATTAAAAATAAATAAATGAAAGAAATCTCTAAATATTATATTATAATATCCACATATATAATTCTACCGTTGTGTATGCCACTAAACTCCTAAGCCTCTGGACCTATTCTGATAATATTTTTAATAAGTGTTTGAGTAGTCCAAGGGATGGTTTAGATTCACAATTGGACCTAGTTGGTGGCGCTGCGATATGATTTAAGGATATTTTTAATTTAAAAGAGCCTTTACTGATGACACAATTATTATGGCAAATGATATATCTCTGCCTAGGACAATAGAAAAAGTACAACTACAAGTTGGTTGCAGTCAACAAAATCTACAAATGGACAAAATATTGGAAAAATCAACTTAATGGCTCCAAATCTGTCCACGTTAATATTGTATTGCGGCGAAATAATAAAAACTTAACATTGTCACTCAATGGATGCCCGATTCCTCAAGCGGAATCAGCTAAATACCTTGGAATCCATCTTGACCGTAGATTAAATTGGAAACATCACGTTAGACAAAAAGCAAAACAGATTGGGACCCAAATAAAGCAACTATACTGGTTAGTCGGAAGATACTCACAACTTGACCTAAAATCAAAGAGGTTGATCTATAATACAATTATAACGCCAATTTGGGCCTATAGAGTGCAAATATGAGGTTGTACTAAAAATTAAAATCAACTAGTCATACAACGCTGTCAAAACAAGGTTCTTTGATTACCAATGACTATCGCTACGTAACCAACGAAGAACTGCACGATGACCTGGAAATTAAATGGATTTGCGAAGTTGTCCAAGATTTCGTCTTGAAATACGAAAGAAGATTGCTAAATCATACTAACGTGGAAACAACACAACTGCTGGACAGCGCGCAGAATGTCAGGAGATTGAAGCGAACAAAACCATACGAACTTATATAAAGTGTATACCTTTAGTGTAAACTGTAGCTATAAGTTATTATAATTTTATAATTGAGGAATACATTTTATTATTTTCTCGCACTCGTCTTGCTTCTGAATTAATCCAAGTACATAGGAAAGGTAGTAATAAATTAATTGTAAATTAAGATTGTACTAAGCGTATCTAATGAAAATGTTATAAATACACATATACAAATTTCAGTGTTGTGCGTTAAATCGGCTTTTTTGTTGATTTATGTTTTTTATAATGTATGTTTTTCAAGTTGTGTGCTTTTTTAGATAAGGAAATGGTGAAATATTTCATGTGGTTTGGTACTATATTAAAAACGTCTAAAATATATATTAAAAATAAATAACTGAAAAGAATCCCTAAATATTATATTATAATCTTCACATATATAATTCTTCTGTATGTGTATGCCACTAAACTTTTGAAATTCTGAACCTATTTTGATAATATCTTTAGTAAATGTTTGACTGGTCCTAGGGTTAATTTAGATTCAGAGTTGGATCCGATTGGAGGCGCTGCGATGTCATTTCAGAATATTTTTTATTTCATTTGGCAAGAGTAGAAAGCTAACTAGAAAAGTCTGTGGTTATTCCTAAGATCTTTCATGTTTCTATGGAGAACTACAAGTGAATACTGGTGGGCTACCAGATGGTAATTTATTATAAAAAAATAAAGCGTCAAAATAACGCCATATTATTAATAACAATAATTGAATATCTTTATGAATTTGTAATTGCGATAATCTTATAACACTTATTTTATTCTCAAAATGAATTATTCCATCCAATATTTGAATAGGGTAACATGTGTCGGGTCCGCTAGTATCATTCTACTTGAATAAACTCGCCTTGGTAATCAAACGCGACGGTATAATGACGGATCGAAATCTATTGGTATATTTTTAACAGCTGTAATTATGGTATTCCATGTGAACTCTCAGTCATGGTAACTAGGCTGACCAAAACCAATGTTTTTTTTAATGGTCTTCAATTTGGTTACTCATGGTTTAATGCTAGAACCGTGTTTCAGAGCCCTTAGGCACTAGATCCGGTCAGAGGGAAATGACGACAAAATAGCTGATAAAATCTTCATTTGAAAGATCACCATTCGAAATATCCTGACAAATAAACATAAGTATTTTTTGTTATTGTTTGCGATTAAACTTCATTTCTCCTATCATTTCAGTTAACTTTGAGAAGGAAATAACATGTTAGTCTCAGAAATAATTTACGAATCATGCAAACGGTTATCTCCACTTGACCCACAATATAGCCTAGTGGTATCGTACTTAAATATGTTTGATTTAGCAGGCATTTTTATTTTAATAATTTTTCTCAAAAGTTCATTTACAATTGATCAAACCCAAACCTGCTCAAGTTGGTAGTTTAATTCACTGATACACATTTGTCTTCAGTCCGATAGTTCCAGAGATGTGGGTAAATTGCATTCCGGTTTTCTTTTTTTTTTGTTCTGGCCTAAAGGCGGTGGAATGCATGACGCATACCTGGTCGCGGAGACTTGCCCTGGAGTGACAAGTTGGACCGGGTTATGTGGGACTGCCTCTGGGCTTACCAATACACTAAACTGAAACCGCCTCACAGTTGACCCCTGTGGATCACTACTGCTACTGCATTAAATTTGGGGATTGGCAACCGCTGATCGGGCAGCCGTTATTGGGCACGAAGACCCGGCGATTCTATTGATTCACGAACTTGAGTTAACACACGACCGGATACTGTCGTATGGGGCAAAAGTTATGACTGCAGCAACGGATGAGGTCGTTTCAGCCTGGAAAAGGAGGGGCGGTGACAATCTAATCTCCCAACAGTGCTAATCTCCCAACATGTCGACCAGCTCTCGAACAAGCGCGTTTTCAGAAGAGCTTGAACTGTGTTATTGTTTGTGGAATGATTGAGATATGAAGTGCTTGATTTCTGGAGTGTCAGTTTTCCTAAGCATTTGATTATTTCTAACAAACCATAGAGCGTTTAAGATTCTCCTGAGGAGCTTATTTTGGAAAACTTGAAACCGTTTGATTTGGTTGGGTGTAAACAGACTTGAAGTAGACATTAGATCCGTAGAGGAGTACGGACCCAATTAACATCGTGTAAAATAAGCATTTGATAGAGATGGCAAGTCTGCTAGAAGGGCAGATCAGAGAAAATAGCAGGTTTGCTATCCCCGAACCTTTCTGAATTGCTTTGTTGATTTGGGAATGCCAACCGAGTCGTCGGTCGAAGTGGAGACCTAGGTACGTGACGTTATCCAGCCATGGAATTATTGCGGTGTCGATCTTAAGTTGCGAGACGCGCAGTGCGTAACGCTTCTTATGAAAAGTGATGGCCTGTGTTTTCAGGAGGTTGATTTGCAACCTCCAAAATTTGAACCACCTGACCGCATGATCGAGCTGCTTGTGTAAAGGTCCGAATTGTAACTTCGAACTTGGCGGCCGTAAAGAAAGCAGAGTCGTCAGCGTAAAACGCGACGTCAATGTGCTCTTTTTTCGCCAGATCTGAAATAAAGAGGTTAAATAAGGCTGGGGCTTGTGGGAAACCTTGAGGTACACTAGCATCGATTTGTTCTCGACTGTAAAGTGTTTTCCTGGTCTTGAGCTGGAAAGATCTGTCCGATAGATAATACTGGATGAGAGCGGTTAGGTCTTCTGTGATGCCTAATTAGCTTTTCTTGCTCTCCAATCTTCTGTAGATAATTTGAAATTGTTTTATGGTCAATATTTAGTACCGCAGCTATATATTTAAACATTTCAACATGGCCAGGACAGGTAACTTAAGCAACTCTCATCATAAAAACCACACCACTTTCGATAAGCTAAGTCCCATTCTGAAATCTCCTATTTCAGAGCTCCTATAACTGAGTAAATGCATTATGCTATATTTGTATCCGGATGGACCGTATCTGGATTTTTTTTCAAATGCGCAACACTATGGTTTCATCTTATAAGTATTATTGAATAATGGCACTTTAAAACCGTCTGTAGCGACCTTAAGGCATGTCAAATTTTACATCTTGGAATAACGGTCTACAAAATACTCAGAAATATAATCCCAGATGTTGAACACGGGCGGGGTGCCAGCAGCGCCAACTAAAACCCGACAACGAATAGCTGGCGGCAACCCCGAGACGTTTATCTGGTATGCTATTGAAGGGTATTTCGGTCATTCAGTGCTCAACCCTCGTTAGTTTAGACGTGCCACCATCGACTGCCCAAGCCTCGGCTCCAGGTAACACCGCTGGCATCCGTTTTATCATTTGTATTTTTCACATTTTTATATAACCAATAAATAACGGTCACATAATGTAAACACCAGTGTTTCATTTCGTTTTACCTCCATTCACCGACCCACATCATTTACCCTAAACGTCTATTAGAAAAAAGCGAAATTTCTTTTATCCCCACCATAAGATTCATACAAATAAAGGTAATTTAACAAACAAATTGATTTATTTAAGATAAGAAGAGGTGACTGGTGGAACGGCGATTCAAATCGACACTGAAGGTAAAACACTGGAAGACTAACCAACAGTCTCACTCGTTAATCAGTTAGGTAGTTAGAAAAATATCTGTTTCCATCTGACGGGATAGTCTGGGCCATATTATCACGCATTCCGTCTGGACAGCTTATAGTTGTTATAAAAATTGTTTTTGAGCATCGATTCACTCACATCGTGCACCAGTTTGTATTTAAAGATCGTCGAAATCCGGTACTATTTCTACCCAAATTTTCACGGTACTCCTCTATGGTCTTCCAAATTTTGTTTCCAATAGCTTACGGCTAAGAAATTGAGCTACGGCAATCCGCATTAAGTGGCCGTTCACCCTGAACTGCAAGCTTCTATTCAAATTTCGGGAAAACTATGCTAATTCACAGCAACTTCAGTCCGCCTTTGGTGGCTTGAACCGTGATGCATGTGCCGGGTATCCATGGACTAGGCAAGTTTTTCAAATCTAGAAAGTTACTTGAATAATTCATGGTTAAGGATCGTTTAGCATCTTCAAACCACCTTTGGTGAGCTTACAGCTTCAGCTACGATACTTTTGCCGAACTCCACTTAACTATACCAAGAAAAGCTTCGTCAAGAAATCCAACATCAACCTGGCTTCTTTTCTGGATAATTAATTTGATTCAGGTTAATTGAATGAATTTAAAAGAGAATAGTATTATGATCTTCCCAGAATCCCACCGACAGCGCCAATCATAATTTATAAAAGGGTTTTAAAACCAACAAAACACTAACTATTATTTTGCTCAAAAAGATATTTATTAAGATAAAAGAGGCGATTGCTTGAACGGCGATGCAAATCGACGTTGGGGGTAAAAACAGACCCAACCCGTTTTAATCGTTTACCAGTTAGTTAGTTAAAAGATATCTGTTTTCCATCTGGCCCAGTAGTCTGGACCATATCACATAACACCTATATATTAAGAAATATGTCTTCATAGCTGAACTGGAGATGTGGATAATTAACACCCAAGAGTGTGTTGGAGCTAGTTGTGATAACATTCTGCTTTAAACTATCGTTAATAAATTAAAATGATCTATTAGTTTGCAAGTTTTTATCACAGAATAATAATAACAGTTTGAATATAATAAAAAATTAATATATTTAAACCGAAGTGGCGAATTTTAATAAAAATTTTAGTAAATTATGCAATTTTTTAAAGATAGATAGATATCATTTAGGTAAAAAGTGGATATATATTTGTTACAGCACGGGTTTGATTTTTTAAAATAACGAACAACTTCAACAGAGATATTTATAAAGATTCGACCTTACTTTAACCTTAATAGTCACGGGCTTGCGTGTTCGACCGTGTAGCAGCCGTCAAGAAGTTGATTAATCGTAGCCTTAGGTTTGTATTTCATGTTTTTTAACGATGTTTCTTTCTAATAACAATTGACTTCATAAATGCCGGTTTATTTTTGCCATTTTGTCGATTTTATTCGTAATGCCATGTTTCATTTAAAATTTTCTTGAGTAATTGTGCTTTAAGACCGTTCAAATACGCCCTTGAGATCGTATCTGGTTCGACTTACACGGTGTAACTGATGGCCATTGGCTTGCATTAGTCATATATAGACACGCGTGTACTTTACGAATTGTAGAATGAACTGCGCTCGATACCGATCAGTTTCAGCTCCGAAGTATGCGTTAGCGGGACCCGTATCCATTTTCGAATGATATTGTTTTGAGCGTTGTAATGAAACATAAACAAAACGAGACAATAACAGATACAACCGAAATGTATTGTGCGATGTAGCTAACAAAAGATATCGGCGGAGAGAGAAAGATATACTGTGAGAATCAGATATTCGATTGAGATAAACCAGACAGACACAATTGTTAATTTAATTTACTGATGAATATTGATTTCTCTACTGTATAACAAAATTGTTTTAACGTTGTTTTTCGTTTTACGGTTATATGAGATAAGAAACGTTGTGTTTACACAGTATACATATTATTATTAGGAGCTCGCATGTGTACTAATAGTAAACAACAGTTAAACAACGTACCCTAACTGTTCAAATCGATAGTTTTGCATTTTCCTACATAAAATATCAACTTTTCATTTAGTATTATTGAGCTAATTAGAGTATACAAAAGCTAATCAAGAAACTCTTAAAAACATATCTCCGATTTTAATGTTTTGTTTGATATCCTAACTTTCGATTTTGGTGTCAATTTGTAAGGATCTTGAGGAATATGGAATTTTACATCTTAGAATAAAGGCCTACAAAATACCCAGAAATATCATCCCAAATGTTAAAGACGTGTGGGGTGCCAGCAGCGCCGTCCAGTAAACGATAACGAAGATCTGGCAATCCCGAGAAGTTGATCTCAGATAGCATTGACTCAGTAACCTTTGCATCATTCCACAAAACACAGAGAAATTAGAGGTGTATCTCCCTTGTATTACCTGTGAAAATTTTAGCATTAATTTGCCACCACGTGGGCTCCGAACCACGGTTCTTAGCATTAAACCTACCGACTGGGGAGTGACCAACTTTAGAAATCATCTCAGAAGACATTCGGTCTTACCCAGCCTGGTTACTGGCGTGACTGGGATCATTTTTCTTGTCGGATTTTACACTCCTGCCTATAACATTCACAAGTTTTAAACAAACACAATCAACAATCAGCCCCAGCAGGAATCGAACCCTCAGCTATCGCAACAGTAGGAGGACCGTCCCGTCGCCTTTACCACTGCGCCACCAAGCCGAATAACAATACATTAAAACGTAATATAACAGATTAAAAACTGCAAAAAAAAACTTTTAAATGTACAAAATTTAATAAACTATAGAATATGGAACATTTTATATTTTCTTAAATGTAATTCTACCAAATATAGAGTACAGTACAATATATATGTTGAAAACGATTGATTTTGAAATGGTTTTTTAATTTTTTTTTGCCAAATATTTATTGTAAGTATATAATTGTACATCATCCATATAAGCTGTGTTATAAAATGTAAATAACAACTGGAAACCATATCCCTGTTAAGCAATGCTCTTCTACATTTCGGTTTGTAGTTATCCTGTGTCAAATATACATTACAATCACTTTTGGTCTAATTTAAGACCTCACAAGAGATTTCCATCAGTTTTTTTTATTATTTATTGCTAAAAACCATTTCTGAGATAGAGCAGGATCCCTAGGAAAGCCGGGTATTCTATTTGAAATTGTACTACATCCAGAGATGCAACACTTGAGATGTCTTAAGGTTTAAACAAAACATTTTAACTAAAAAATAACCATAAAAACACAGCTAACAAAATAATAATATTTAACACGCAAGTTAAGTTTTTTAAGTTTGCTTTGTCAGCAATGAAGGAGACGCTTTCAACAAAAGCTTTGTCAAAAAAATTAAACCGGAATTCTTTGTATATAAATTGTTTCTATAGGAACATAGAATTACCAAAAAAGTCCAAAATATCCAGTAAATTCTTAATTATTTCCACCATATATAAACATACGTACACTACGCCTTCTTATTTTTTAGAATAGTTCTGAAAGCAGAAACTCTCAAATTTCAGCTTTGCTACCAAATTTATATCTCGAGCCAACTGGCGCCAAATTAATAAACTAAAACACTGTATCGCATGCGCCCATTTAAGATACCCTTCTAAATTCTCAATATTTTGTGCATCATTCAGTCACTGACTATCGTGTAGTTCAGACGTGCAACCATTGACTGCCCAAGCATTATTCAGGTAGCACAGAGCCGCTCCCATTTATTTATTTGTATTTCACCACATTTTATATGACATCTATACAGAACGAACACGTCTTGTAACCACCACTAATTTGACGGGCATCGAGATTTTATCGAGCCATATAACTCCCCAAATATCCAAAATGGGGAAAAAAGTATGTTTTTTAGTTAGCCTTTACACTCAAAAGATGCGTGTATAAATTTGACAGCTGTCGAATCATTAGTTTGGGAATTATAGCATTTTGAGTGAAGCAACTTTTGTTATTGTGAAAAAAAATGGACAAAAAGGAATTTCGCGGGTTGATAAAATATTGCTTTTTGAAAGGAAAAAGTACAGTTAAAGCAAAAACTTGGCTTGATGCCGAGTTTCCAGACACTGCCCAGGAAAACCAACCATCAAGGATTGGTATGCTAAGTTTAGACATGGTGAAATGAGCACCGAAGACGGTGAACGCAGTGGATGCCTAAAAGAGGGTCTTACCGACGAAAACATTAAAAAATCTACAAAATAATTTTGAATGGCCGTAAATTGAAATTGAATGAAACAGCAGACACTTTAGAGATATCAACTGAACATGTACGTCATATGATTCACGAATATTGGGGTAGGGGTAGGGAGGAAGTTCTATGCAAACTGGGTGCCGCGCGAGCTCACTTTTGACCAAAAACAATGACGAGTTGATGATACGGAGCAGTGCTTGAAGATCAGCAAGCGAAATAAACCCGAATTTATTGGTCGATATGTGATGCATGAAAGTTGGCTTCATCATTTCACTCCGAAGTTTAATCGACAGTCACCTGAGTGGATTGCACACGATAAACCCGCTCCAAAGCGTGGGAAAACGCAACAGTCGACTGGCAAGTTTATGGAGTCTTTTTTTTGGGACGCGCATGGAGTAATTTTCATTGACTACCTTGAATAGGAAGGACCATCAGCAACGACTATTAGATGGCGTTATTGGACAGTTGGAACGACGAAATCGCCGAAAACGGCCGCATTTGAAGAAACAGAAAGTGATGCTTCACCAAGACAAAGCACCGTGCCATAAGTCGGTGAAAACGATGGCAAAAATCCCTGAACTGGGCTTCGAATTGTTTCCCCATCCACCGTATTTTCCAGATCTGGCCCCCAGCGGCTAGTTCTTATTCTCAGATCTCAGAAGAATCCTCGCTGGATTTTCGTGGAATGAAGAGATGATCGCCGAAACTGAAGCCTATTTTGAAGCAAAGGACAAATCGTACTACAAAAATGGAATTGAAAAGTTGGAGGCTCGCTATAATCTGTGTATCACCCTTGAAGATAATTATGTCGAATAAAAGAACTAATTTTGCCAAAAAATATGTTTTACTATGGTAGGCCGGGGACTTTTTAATTGACCTCTTATAATATAAATATCAGTATTGAGTTTTCAATATTCATTATTTTTGTTACTTTATTTGTAAAAATCCGCTATCGAAGACCAACAAACACCTATAGAAACCTATAGTGACCCTGCCCCGTCATATTTCAACGGCAATCTTTGGTATCAATTATAGACGTATTCTACTAAAAAACTTTTTTTTCAAACTTCCACAAAAATCACAGCGTGGAAATGAATATTCAGTTTATATTCTGTCATAAAGATTTCCTGTGCATATAGTGGGATCAGCTAGGTGTAGTATATTAAGAGCTGCTAAACCCGATTAAAACTTTTAACTCAAATAGCTACCGTCATTAATTTAATAAATGTATTTTGTAGATTATCAATTTTTATCAATTTAATTTGTAGATTATCAACGGATTGATCTTTAAAAAAAACCTTAATTGAAATATTTAGTAGAATAATGCTACATTTTTATACTATTGATTATATCAGTACTACCTACGTATCCAGAATGTACATATTTTTCTTTTAAAACTAATATTTTTTAACGACATCTTCTTTGCGATGGTCATTTATATTTTAAACAGCATATATTAAACAAAGTAAGGCGGATAATTTACACAAGGAAGGAAATTAATCGAATAATATATAGCAATCCAATTTATTAAATATTGTTTAAACATAAGGTAGAAGCTTACGGTACTAAAAGCACAGATGGCAGGAAAATATCATAATTGTTTTATTATTTAAAAGCATCTTATCACAATTTTAGAAAGTAATGTCTGTTCTTAAGATGTTTAAGAAACGAGAATATACTTAAAAAAAAAGAACGCAATGAGTCAGAGAGGATAGCTTTTATAGGAGTTAATCTGTGGTTATATTAATTTTAGATTAAAAATGTTATATACGGTTTAATATTAATACGGTGAAACATATGCTATCAGGAGAGGTTTGTAAATCCGGTTGATTTTTAATGAGTGTTATAAAATCTCATTTACTAAGAATCAGGAATAGTTTTTCATAATTTATAGATTTAAGTCAATTAATAAATACAAAATGCTTTAATTAACATTTTTAGCTTTCAAAAATGTTACAGAACAGCGTGTTTGAGTGAGGATGATTTGTAGTTTGCTAAATAATGGACAACGAAATACCAAGTTCTGTGACTATTGTTTTATTGAAAAAAATAACATGCATTAAGTATGTAAATTAGTTGTTGCAGATTTGCATCATTTTTAAAGCTTTATTTTATGTAAATTTTAAAAATTATATTTCCACAGTTACAAAATTCAATTAGTTGACAAAAAAACAATTGAAAGGCTATTAGTAAAAACGGTGAATGAAAATGTGGGCAAGCTTTAAAAGAAATGTGAAAATTAAAATTTTATTATATTTACGCTAAAGTTGATGTTATGTTCGGCGACGAAGCCCATTTTTATTTAGAGGATGTAAACAAGAAGATATTGGTCTGCATTCAACGCCCAAAACAAAATCCATTTAGCATTATTAAGTTATTCAATGTACATAGACGCTAATCATTAAATAATGTATTTTAACTTATTAAGGTATTGCCGCTCCATCATATACACATTATCGATTTCGGTTTCAACGATTTGAAAGTGACGGTTTTAACGGTAATGATAATAAATGGATACGGTTTGAATTGTTAGGCAAAGAAGGATTTTCCGTGGTGAAGAAAAGTGGATCTACCTACCATAATCTCAAGGTCAAAGTCATGGAATAGTCCAGGGGAACTAACCAGCTAGACATTGCCAAGGAAAATTAATAATAATATTAACAAGGTGTAGTATGTTACAATCTTCTAACACCAAATGTAATTTTTATTTCAGATATATACCGACGTCAATTAAACATTGAACGATGTTATTGCTGAAAGGAGACTAGGAATAACGAATCACAAACGAAAAGTCATCATTTTGCGTGACAATGTTCGACCACGCGTTGGAAGAGTTGTGAAGGGTACAGAGTTACCGCTCAAATGAGAAGAACTCAGAGTAATGGCATAGCATAGCACCTTCTGGTTACCACTTGTTCGGACACACACTTTCGTTGCCGAAGAATGCCGAAGTTTGAAAGTATACCGATGAATAGATCGCTGACAGATCAACATCGTTCTTTCGACACGGTATATTATCAGGAAAATGTAGAATAGTTTTAGAAATACAATAGAAAAAGTGACATTTAAAAGTGAAAAATGATCATAATAGTATAGAAAGTGACGAAGTTATTGTTACGAATCACTTATGATTCGGGACAGGATGGAATTAATAACACCACCTATGGCTTTGGAATAGAACAGAAATTTTATTTATACCTCCGGCATTTTAAAAATTTTTGAACAGCATATATACAAATTGCAGCGCCTACCACTTGTTTTCTTTTCTACATTGGCTCTTGAATCGACATATATCATATATTTAACACACCATCTCAATTGAAATGTATCTAACAACTAACCTAATTAACATTATAAACAAAGAATATAAAAATACATTTAAATTGCCATTACAAGACTATTACATTCTACATTCAAATTTGTTTGAACTTAGAACAATTCTATTTCTATATGGTCAGAATTTAATTTTACTTAATGATTTGATCGAATAAGTCTTGAAAAAGATGTTGCACAAAGTTTGTTATCTGCTCTTCACATCCTGTCATTAACGACTTATCAACGAAAATAACGAGATGAACATTATCTTCCGAACACAAGAAATAGTAATGCTCTGATATTTTAAATTGAGCTTGTTTATTACCTCAGTCCGAATTCCAAAAATTAGGTGCATTTGTTATTCCATAGTAAGCTCAATTTAATTTATGTTATCCTGTTTCAGTAACTAAATCCTTCGATTTCCTGATATAGATATTTAGATCTATTGTTTCATTTAAAACATGATCGAACGTCAATTTGATTTATCTTCCACTTTAGATCCAGTTGTGTTGAATATATTTTTATATTAAATTCCAATACTTTGTAACAAGCTTTTCTTCATGGGTTTCGATAGCTTTTTATCCTACCTGTAGTTCTATCAGATCCCATGTTTCTAGTTTACTAGTCTTTCAGTGGTCCTGTAATTCTGTTGAAACCCATGTTTCTAATGCTTCATTGATTCTTATAAATTATACACAGCTGGGTTAATACACTTCTTTACTGGTTTAAATCTTTCTTTTTATCCTACCTGTAACTCTGTCCGACCCCATTTTTCTAGTTTTCAATACTTCTCTGGTCCTTGCAAATTAAAAACTATTGTCCATTGGTTTCAATGGCTTTTTATCCTACCTGTAAATTCTGTTTTTCTTTCCGATAACTCAAGATCTATACTAATATCTATATAAAGAGTACTCTATTGCTCCATAGTATAATTCCGCCTGTTGCGTACAGCATTCTCCTATTTCTCTTTTCCTATTTGTATATACATTTGTATATACATTTATATATATATATATATATATATATATATATATATATATATATATATATATATATATATAACCTCCATTCCCCTGTACTCTCCGTCCTGAGTCCTTTGCTTCTTCCCATTTATACCGAGATATCTGGAATCATGAGCTGTTACGAATCACTTATGATTCGGAATGGGACGGGGTTAATAATACCACTTATGGCTATAGAAAAAATAGAGAAACTTTGTTTACACCATTGGACTTTTATACATTTTTGAACAGCCTCGATACACACTACAGCGGCCTCTACTAGTTGTTATGCTTCTTTTTTACATTGGCTCTTGTATCGACATAAATCATATATTTAACAGTTATAACACTTACATAGTAATATGGGATGATATTCGAAGATTCTCAGTGGCTTTTATAAACTATAAGTTATTATTAATTAAATGAATAATTTTTTGTAAATATAAGGAATTGACATTTTTTTCAAACACATCCTATATATATATATATATATATATATATATATATATATATATATATATATATATATATATATAATTAAAATACATTTTCAGTTATTAAAAAAATTAATGTTTTAAAGTTTTTAGTTATGAATAATAATGTGTCATAAATACAAATTCAATTTATTGTACTGTTTATTATTCAGAAATAGATTTGCGGAATTTAATCGATATACAACAGTTAATCATATAATTTTAACCGCGAATAAATCATGCCAAACAAAATCCACCGAAACTAGATAAGCTGACACCGTAGCTTTGACATTTTCCTACGCGAAAATATTATCATTCTCCTGTCGTGAACTAAATCTTATCAAAATTTCCACAAGAAAAACGATAAATCTCTCCGAGGCAGACAATAAGCCAGCTTCCCTTTTGTATTTTAGTGAATCTTACAAGATTTATCAGTTGAAGCCGCAATCAGATAAAAACACAATTTGTGTACGTCTATACCAATAAAACATGCGCGTTTCAAAAGATTTTTAGCCTTGATAATATTTCAAACAGGGTCGGTCTTTAAAATTTTATCTCTAATTATGCTGGTCAGTCATAAAACCAAGTGTAATAGAATTTATATAACGAAGAACCAAGATAGCCATTCATAATGTTCCGAATGGCGCTCAGGTTCCCTATACAACAATTAATTTGCATTGCATAATTGCCAGCGAGAAAAATCTTTGACTAGCGGTTATTACGTTCCTGTAGGAAATTGATTGCGATATCTGGTTCAGAGTCCATTTTCCTCTATTATGATTTTACCCAATCCTAATTTCCATTTAGAAGAAGGGTAAGCTACAATGCTTTTTAGTCATTCGATCATCAGACAACTTCCCTGTCATTAGGATTTCTCGATTTACAAAGCTTGAGAAAAATTTCGAGCATCCTTGGACTTGTAAGTCAAAAATAAGTTTGAAAAATATATGATATTTTAAAGATTTTTGAAATTGTACTTTCTTAGGTATATCAAACAGCATACACTTTTTCTTAAGGTCTTATGCCCCGCTTCCTAAAGATCATCGCATGACTTTCCATTCTTTTCAAATTGTGTCTCTTGTTAATGGTCTTTTTTATGTTTTAATGGTCTATATTTTGCTAATTTTTCTTTCAAGTACCAGCTTTATTATAACTGGTCTTTTTCGATATCGTTATTTGTTCATATTCAGCTTCCTTATTTACTTGCTAGACTTTTACCTTCCCTTTCATATCAAGATTTTTCTACATTAGTTAAATAATTTTAATAGCACCTCAAATATTGAGTGCCTGATTGGAGTCGCGTTTATTGATATAGCTTCTCCAAGGCGAAATATCTGATGTTGAAATTATCTTAATATCTAATTAGTTTAACCTATTAGAACTGATTGAGAAGCCCATGATGACTTAGTTTCTTTATGGCTCATGAATAACTAAAAAACCGGGAAAATTGTATGCCTGATTGGATTGATTTTGTTGCCTTCTTTTTTAAATCCCAAATTGTTTATTTTTATAATCTTTGTTATTATTTTTTATAAGTCGGGCCTTAGTTTTAAGAATATTATTTTGTGGATAAACCTTCTTCTTCACATTTCCTCACAAGAATTTTATTATTTTTGTTGAAATTCCTGCCATTCATATGACATAATTTTCCTGTGTTAATAAGATCTGACTTGTCCTTACTACTTTTTAGCTCTAGTTCTCCACCTCCTATTCTGGAAACTCTTCTCATACTTAACTAAGTACCATAAAACTTGATCTAAACTAAACCTCAATGTCTCAAAATTTAGAATCTAACAGTTGTTTCTTCTCTGTTGTCTGTTCCCCGTTGCCATTTTCTTACACTCTGTACTATAAGTGTTGTGAGTCAGCTAAGGCAGGATAAATTGTCACTTTAATAATGCAACAACTTACCCAGGATCCTAAGTAATCATCTGCACATTGATATGCGCAGACTAACTTTTATAGGAGTTTTAAAGGATTTAAAGATATTAAAAAAAGTCACCAAACACAATAGAATCACAAAATTTAAAATAAGTATATATATAGACTAAGTACGTCAAATCTATTTTTCTCCGTGATTACTAATTTTATTTGTACTTATTTCAATCCATTATATTAATACCTGATTTATTTTGTTAACTTTTACAATCCCCTTTTTACCAACTGGACTGTTATTTAACGCGGAACCTGAACCACGATCCTTGGCATTAAGCCTACTGACTGACGATAGGCCAACTAAGAGATGATCCCAGAAGACATGGATTCTCCTCTAGCCTGGTTATAAGCCTGACTGCGAACATTTTCCTTGTCGAATGTTGCACTCTTGCCTCATTCAGTCCCAATTATAAACAATCAGAAACATAAATTTACAACCTTATCCCAGCAGAATTCAAACCCACAATGATCTTTCTTCTGAAATTTAGGTTATTTGCCTTAAATATTAATAAGCCTATAAATCCCAGTTTAATTTTTTATTCTATGTATTTTTCGTTGGTAGTACAAATCAATTTTCTCTAAATTAACTATAAAATATAAGATAAATTATCCAAACAAAATTAAAAGAAGCTAAAAATATAAACGCTAAGATGTCGAAATGATTATTAGTCATAATAATCATAGTGTCGGTGCTTTTGACCACCTTATTTAGTTTTTCATCCCTTTCTGTGTCAATTCAGCAGATTTTTTTGTTATTACAATTTGACTAGTATTAAATAGTAATATTTAAAAATAGTAGAAAAATAGCAGAAAAATTAAATAATATGTCTAGAATACTATAGATAATTCTATTTATCCATGTTAAAATAACTTTGTCATACTAGGAACCCTATTCCACTAATGAATCTAAAAGAAGCATAGGAATGCAAAGCAAATTAATAATTTCTAAACTCCCCGCTACTGACTTTTAAAATGCATTTAAAAGTACCCATGAAGATAGAATGGTAGAAGATATCCAGATTGCAGAGATTGGAATTTTAATTGAAAATTAATTGTTATCCATTTCCTTCTTATGCCGGAGCTCATTCATACGTTTAATATAAGACGAGATGGTTTAATTATCCAATATAATTACAGATTAGATTTATTAAAGCACTTATTTATTGACATTGTGAAACGCCAAGCACGAGTATTTATCATCATACGCGACATTTTAATTGTTTATTTATTTATAAGTTGGTACCGTCTCTGATCGGACTTCAACAGAAACTTTAATATTGATTTATACAGTTTCTATTTAATTCTGATGAAGTCAATTTCTGATACAATAAATAAATGCATTTCTATTTCTGGGAAATCCGCTTAAGAAAGACAATGAGGCCCGGCAACCGCCGCGAAGAGATGCTATCTGGTCTATAGAAAGCCAAGACACCGGGAAAGTATGCGCACAAGAGATTCAATTCTAAGGTGCATAATTCTGAAGCTGAGGGATTGTTTGGCGCACAGCCCAGTTGCGGCTTGTTTTGTCTTAAATCGAACTAGAATTCGTTGTTATTTTATTTAATTAACTCATTCAGTATCAGTTAGTTAAATTTTGCCAAGAAAATATGATTTCTGTTCAAAGAATTGTTTTAATTACATTTTCTATTGAAAAAAATCATAATAGCTCTCTATATTTTCTCTATAATATTATACCCTTAAAAATCCGACTGTCGAGTGATTAACTAGGAAATCATCCAAGAAGACAGGTTTTCCAACGTTTTTGGTGGCGTGACTGAGATGATTGTCGTTGTCGGATTTTGCATTCTTGCCTTACAGATAACTATAATTATAAACAATCACAAACACAAATGTATAACCAACAGGATTTGAATTCGCCACTATCGCAGAAGTAGGACGTCTTATAGTACTCCCTGTCGTGTTGGCCACTGCACCAATCAAACGCATTTATTACGCTTACTAAATTTTGAGAAACAAATATGTTTTTTTTCGTTCAACAAAACAAAACTATCAATTGTTTAAGTACTAACCTACAAAGCGTAAAGTATTACATATAGTACATTCAATAAAATAAAAACTCACGTCATCTAAGTTGACGACATCGAAACCTTACAATGTTGCCGAACTAACAATGAGTTTTAGTTCATTTTGCCTCTGATATAACAAAATTCTAATGTAAAAAAAATAAAAAAGCGATAAAGTTATGAAATATAGTTTATTTTAACATTGATTCATATATTATCCAACGATTAGCCTACAAAGCGTAGAATAATACATATATTCCGTTTAATAAAGCAGTGAACTCACGTCAACAAAATTGACGACGTCAAAGCGACGCAATGTTGCTGCATTGACTCTGAGTTTTAGTTCATTTTGTCTCTGATATAACCAAACTGTAATCTAAATAATATAATGAAACTAACAAGTTATGAAATATAGTTTACTGTGACATTATGATACATTTACTTCATATGTTATCGAAGAACTACTATTTATCATACAGCCATAATAGTTTGTAGGTTATGATTAGAATTATTATATTTACATTAAATTCTTTTCTATACCACTTATAAGAGAGAGCTTTAAACGCGTTTTTTATGTAGTGGTATCCCCCTGGATGCCTAATCCACCTAATTGATAATTTTATATCCATATTATGTATTTTACTTTCATTAAATAGCATTTTTACCTTTTGCGTTTACTTCTTGTTTCTTTCCTTATAAAGTCACTTTGATATCACTGTATCTCTTCTTAGATACTTTAAAGACTAACAGTTTTCTCTGAAAATATCTAACCCTTTCATAATATTTTATATATTTGATCTCTAATTTATTGATCTCAACATCAAGGTGACCTTCGTATTCACCGAGAACGGTTTCTTTTCGGTAAATTCAAGATTATATTGTTTTCCTTTTTTGAGATATTTCAGTTACTGTGCTCATACTAATATTCAGTGCAGCTGCAACACGCTGCAAATATTTTCAATAAAATTCGCAGCACGTTAATTAACTTAAAATGCGTTAAAACGTTAAAGGCTCCCCTCTCTAACATATTTTACTGGCAGGCCCCATTATCTCGTTCTTGTTCGAAGTGACTGATTAGAGATACAGTCTGTTCTGGCTGGCTTCGGCCTTTTTAATCAGAGTAATAATAACAGCCATTTGAAATGTATCAAAACAAGCAAAGTGTTAAAACAATATTTACCCGTTTGTAACTTGTAGATATTTTAAGTATTTTAACGTTTGACAACCGGACGACTTTCGTAAGCTAATTCGGTTACATATTGGAACGTATCAAACAGTGAGATGGCATAGTGGTTAAGGCGACAGGACGGTCGTCCTACTCTTGCGATAGTCGCGGGTTCGTATCCTAGTGGGGCATGGATGTACTTTACATTTGTGATTGTAATTATTGTGAATATCTTTTTGGGCAACAGTGGAAAATCCGACAAGGAATAATCACCCCAGTCACGCCAGTAACCAGGATGGGTAAGACCTGATGTCGTCTACGATGGTCTCTAAGTTAGTTACTCGCCACTCGGTAGGTTTAATGCCGAGGACCGTGGTTCGGAGGCCACGTTAAACGATAGGTTTAGTCCAGCTCGTTGGTAAAAAAATGTAGTAAAAAAATATAGTAAATGAGAAGGGAAATATTGTCTGATTCTAAAGCGAATTTGCAAAATCCAACAATAAAATAAAAATAGAAGTTTTATTATATAATGAAAATTATTAAAATATTTATAAAGTTACGGGTTAGAAGTCAATAATGAAGATGAATTTTTATTATTGGATTTTCGAGTTTTTTGTTAGGATACACCAACACACAATGAAATTCAAATAATAAGTAACATAATATTAATATTAAGGAGTTCAGCTTGAATTTGAAGATTTTTAAAAACTGGGTATTTGTGAAACAGAAGACAGTATCTCAAGTAAAAATGTGTTTGCTTATTTTGAAAAAATGAAAATTGTAAAAAAAAACTTTTACGTATATATATATACATATATATATATATCGTCAAAGAGGAATAAGTGGAGAAAACAAGCAGTGTACACAAAATATAAATAATAAGCATATAAAAGTAAATTGGTAGTTCGAGTTAACGCACCTGTTTAATTCTATATAATATAAATATTTGTTGACCCGAAATCGCATGTTAAGAGCCAGAACAGTGCTTGTGAATGAGGGCCATTTCCGAATGAAACTGATTGGCCATCAATACCCTTCTCTGGACACAAATTTGTGTTATAAATGACGCAATTTTTTACTATGGTGTCTTCACAAATTACCTGAAATACTTCCCTTAATAATATTTAAATACAATATCACGGGAGGCTGAACAGATGTAATATCCCCAGTCTTTGCAACAGATTGACGCAAAGAAATGGCAGCTCTGCCCACAAATGGAAGCTCCCTTATAAAAAAAACAAACAGTTTGGAAGTTGGACAACACAGTGGCTTATTGTTTTAAAACAGAAACATGGCTCAGAATAGTGAAGAAAAGAAAATCTAAATAGTGTTAATATTTCTTTCATTAATATTGTTATCAAAGGTTTGAATATGTTAGTTGCAGAAGTTTTATTGACAGTTCAAAATAGTCAGAGCTTATAAACATCAATTTTCAATTTTTTAAATGAATTGAAATAATCAATGAAATACAGAAAATGACACATAAAATCACTAAATCTAGAAATATTGAATGGGAAGTTAAGTAAGCCTTACATGGCTTACTGTGCGTGATTCTTAGTCACCAAAAGGCCGGAGGTATAAAAGCAAGCACAGCTGACAAGTATATTTTCCTTGCCGCTTCACACTGATATGATAAGAATATCTGAGCTTATATTACTTCAATAATTTTATATGTAATTTTAATTAGCGTTTCAACTATCGACTGAAAACAGTCCAAACAGTCGAAGGTCAAAAAACTAGCAATTGAAAATAGTAATTACTATTTTCAGTCAAATGCACGGTTCGACTGTTTTGTTCAATTCGTGATATCAGACGGAGATGCACGAACCCTTTCCTGTATAAATTGTGAGAGAGGAAAAGGACGGAGATAATTGCTTGGACCAGTTAATTTTATATGTGCTTATATTTTCCAACGGTAGTATAAGCGAGACGGAGATGTATATATTCCTTCACGTACTAACTTTAACAAAGAAAAGGAAAAAAAATAATTACTGAATATTATTAAAACGCAATTAATAATTTCATATTTTACGAAGTAGAATTACTTTTATATTTGAGTGTTCTGTGGATCTTTAAAAAAAGCTTATTCATGATATAAATAAAAATGATCGTCCAATAACTACTAGAGCTCTTTTAAATAAAGTAAGTGTTTTATTTATTATTGAACGGAAATATTTTTTAACAAAAATTGAGAAAGTAATCGAAATCTTTCCTATTATTGTCATAAAAACAGTTAAAAGTATTTTACAATCTATAGTTCACAATTTTAATCTTATTTTATTAACAATCTTGAAAAATATCGTTCTAAAATGCTGCTATATTAATATATAATATGTTGTTATTTACAAGCATATTACCAAAAAAATAATAAAAAAACTATATATAATAAAATCAGTAGTAAAATCAGTCGAACCAAAAATAGCGACTGAAATAATAGATAGTAAAAAGTAGTCAATTACTAAACAGTATATAGTATAACCTTCGATATATAAACTTAACCATATCTCTTATAGGCTACAACAGGAAGGAATAAAACAATCACATAGAGTATAGATTATACGTGCAAACTTACAAAGTAAACGTTTCTACATCATAGAAAGTTGTGAGGTAATCTGAATTAACTTTGGTCTCGCCTAACGATTTTTGACAAAAAGAGACAGACATAGTAATAAAAAAAGAGTAATGAGATTGGTAGTTTAAGAGTAGCGAGTGTATTTTATTCGTTAAAATGTTTAGCTTTGGTTTATATTTTTGTATATGTCTTTTTATAAGTTTAGTTTTTTACAAATTTAAATGACGTGATGAACTACGGTCAAATTATAAGCATTAGACGATCAGTAGCCTATATTAACATAATATCATAACTGTAGTTGATCAAACCCCTGATTTTGAAATTCATTCATTCCTTATTTATTGTGAAAATGATTTCAAAAAAAAAAAAATTTATAGTGTCTTTGATGTTCTTAATATAACATGTGGCTTACAAATCAATACTTTAAAGACTATTAATACCATAATATTGATCATATAATGCCCTTACCTTCAGGCGTCTTTTTATTTATTATTTACCTCAAAGTTTATATCATATGTAATGAAAATCGGAATTTTAATAATGGAATGTTTTTCGTATATTTTATAATTTTCTCTTTTGTTTAAAATTTCAAATTGTATTCCATTTTCTACGACATACCTTCGTTAACAAACCAAATTATGATTTTCGCGTAACAGGTCAAAAAGTTCTCTAATCTCAGATGCAATTTACATAGAATTTTCATACCGTAAAGTTTTCAAGCGAATAAAGCAATTTTAAACCTATTAAACCGCATGCATAATTATTTTGATTCAAAACAAGTCAATAATTTAACATAAGTGTAAGGTTATATAAATATTCATAATTTGTTTAATAGCGTATGTAGAAAGTTTGAAACGCCATAATGATTGTTTATCGTAAGATCGATCTTTTGCATATATTAGACTTGCGACTACAGAAATTTTCACAATTTATTACATGTTATATTTCTTAATATCTGTGAAGTAATTATTTTCTAATGTTAATAAGTTATAATTCGCAACTAACTATGCAATTTATGCATGCCAATATTTATTTCAACACCTTAATCATAAATAACTGAAACCCGCTAACAAAACGAAAGTGGTGCATCTGTTTATTAATATCAGCTATTTTGATTTCAAAGCCACCTTTACCGAATCACATGCCCTTCAAATATTCAAATGTTTATAATCAGTTCTGAAAAAAAAAACTCAATTTCCCATTTTTCTGCGAATGCTCTATGATTGTTTCAATACTCTTTTACCGCTCAAGCGCTTTCAGTAAAATGGTAGCTGGAGCTGTGGAAACAGAAAAAAGTGATATGGAACTACGTCGGCTGTACGAAGCATAGTCGACCGCATATGGAAAATTAGTCTCTTTCGATAATAGTCAAGCGACCACACCTTTTATACCCAATTTTTGAATGCTAATTTAATTATTTTTCTGCTATTTGTAAATAACGTCCTTATTGGATATACTTGGTACAAACTTAATTATAAATCTATTTATTACTAGGGTGAATTAATTTCAATAAAGGATTAAACATCAAGGATCATCATCATTATTTCATAGCCGGCGTTCAGGGAGAGTCTAGTGCTCAACAGCTTGATATCGAAATACTTCGAATATTCTTCAATAAATTTCGCCACTCTTCATGAATCCGTGACTATTTTGGAGCTTCTACTCAATCCAAGGACTAAAATTAGCCACGGAAATCTCTGGAGAATTAGTTCATCTTTCACTGGACAAACAGACTCAAAATATAATCCGCGTCTTTAGATGTTTTCTAGTATGCGCTTCTTTTTCAATACGATATTAGATAGACATACCAGATTAGATCATATAATTTATTGCATAAGCTGCACCTTCTTCTATTGACATATTCACCTGCAGGGATTGACATTATTATAAACAGATTGCTAAACCATTATTATAATCTAAATTTCAACAATGTTTGTCGAAGTAAGACTTGTGAAATTGCCACAATACGTTTCATTTTAAGTGCGTTTTACGGCGGTCACTATTTATATTTCGGGAATTGGCAACACTGTTGTCATGTGAGTCCATCTGACGGTTCCATCGTAAAGTTTGACATTTTTGACGATATACGTACTCAGAACATTTTGTCGCACGGATTCTATTTGTTTATTTTATATTTAGTTGAATGTTTCGTTTCGGCAAAATATTCAACTGAATCGCAAACATTTTCGTGCGATGATTTTTTACGATTTTCAACGTGGATTATTACAACAAGAGTGTAGCAATGAACTTAATTTGACTTTTAGCGATGAAGCTCCATCAAAAACCACCGTGTATCGCTGGTTTAGTGAATTCAGTCGTATAAAATGTCAACTAACGTTATATAAAAATTAAACAATTATCTGTTAGCCCTTCTTATCGCTACCTTCTTAGTTTTATTAATCAGGAGAATTGAACATTCGTATTGTTCTGAAACTGATTCCTATATATATATCTATATATATATATATATATATATATATATATATATATATATATATATATATATATATATATATATATATATATATATATATATATATATATATATATATATATATATATCTATATCTATAGATCAAAAACAATTTCGTTTTTTAATTGTATGCTGCTTCGAAGGAAAAAATACCGTTTAAGCTAAGCAATGGCTTGAAAAGTGTTACAATGTTTCCGCTCCTGAGACACCGATGATGCACAAGCAGTGTACGTCAAAATTAGGTGGTAACATCAGAAAACATACAGGAAAACATAAAATCGTTTAAAATTATCGAAAAGTGAAGTTGCGTGAGTTCGTAAAGTTATTAAAAGAACGTGTTATATTACATGAGCATTTGTCTATGATAAAGCTCTGTCCAAAGTGGGTGCCACGTTTGCTCACAGTTGACCAACAACAAGAATGTGTTGATGATTCTTAGCAGCGTTTGAATGAAATGGTGATCCATCACTTCTCTCCAGAATCAAAACGATCATCATTTGGAATGCGCGTAGTGCACCACGGAAAAACCATCAACAGTGAATATTATATAGCGTTATTGGAGCGTTTGAAGGCCCAAATTGCTAAGAAGCGAATGCATATGGCAACGAAACAAATTTTGTTTCAACATTGGCAAAACTACATGAATAGAAGTTCTAGTTGCACACACATGGACAGTATTTGCCCCATTTGGCTCCCTGCGACTACTTATAGTTCGTAGATCTCAAGAGTGGTAGTGAAGTGATAGAGTGGCGCTGGAATGATTGCGTTCTCCTGATGGAGATTACATTGCTGAATAAACCAAATTTTGAACAAAATCCGCACTAGAAATTAGCACCTTATATTAACACCCAAGTTCTTTCAAACGAATCGTTCTTCATGTCGGCCTCTACGGGTTGTCATTCATCTGTGAGGTCCGAGAAAAGTTATTATGGAAAGAAACATTATAAAATTTGCGTGGAAAAATAAGTATAAGCCATTTTTCTTTTAACTACTCAAACGGTTACAAAAGTAATATTAAAATTAACAAATAATGCATCCGTATATTTCACACTTTCAAAATTGTCAATTTTAAGGAGAGCGACCGATCAGAGTATTTGAAGTATCGAATTTTCCTCCTTGTTGTAAAGATCGATTTGAGCAATGAATCGATTAAGTGATTCTATTGAAGGCACCCTAAATTCGACTTCATTATGCACGTTTTATTTACTGTTCCATATCAGGAGCATTTCAATCTTAAGGTTTGCAAGGCTGATGAGCCTATAATAAATATAAAATCTAAATATCCCTTCTCTTCATTCTAAATTTCTAAAAATTCTAAATATTTATTCTATATTAAAGTCATGAAATATTTCAATTATAAAATTAAACAAATATCTCAAACGAAATAATTATTTACTACACAAACGGAATGTTGTTCTATGAATTGTACTCATTATCATTTTACAATCATTGTGTAAGACTTTTAAAGTTTTATATCAACTGTTTGAATATGCCTAACAACAAACACGAGCCTTCACTCCGTAATATGAAAATTTAATACGCTTTCTTGATGAAATGAAACAATTTTGGTATATTAAACAGTAATATGTAGTCATTCTTATTCCAAGCAAATATATAATTTCACATAAACATAAGGTTGTATGTACTCAGTTAATAACGGTTCTAAATTATTCATCAGTTCGATGTAATGAAGGGTTAAATTTTCCAATAAATGTGAATATGATTGCAAAATAAATATCAAATTAATTTCCAATATAACCTAACAAAATATTTATCGCTAAACTTTATTAAAGAATTGACCGATTCATTTCAAATTTGATTATATATTATGAAATTGGTGCATTTATGTAGATGGCTGTACAGGGGATAGATAAAATACTGTTAAAAGCATTCAATATAGTATATCCTGTTTTATGTTGGCAACACTGCTGCCGTGTTTATACTGCGACTTCTTCTTCTGTTCATATTTCAATGTTTTGGTGAGTACAGAGATGAACGAAGCGAACATTCAGGGTCTGCGCGAGAACCTGCACGAAGATTCGGCGAAAATCTCTTCGTTCGCGGTGGTCGAAATCAATTCGTGGGGCATTCGATTCTTCTCGGAAAGTTTCGGTCTCCAAAAATTATTTGGAAAAAACGAAGGAGTAACACTTTGAAAGTAGTGATTTATCTGCTGTATAAAAAATAATATAGCTAACTCTTTTCTAAAATTACTGTGTTTAATGAGTTTTACTTTATATTTTAGGTCGAAGATATGGTTCTTTTTGGAATAGAGAAAAGAAGAAGAAAGAAAAAGAAGCGATTGTTGAATATAGTGCGTTTAATGGGTGGTTATTTTTACATGTTAATGTGTTCGTTACATTTTAAAATGCCTGCACTGTCCTATGTATTAAATAAAATTAGTTGGCAACCTTAATATTTTCACGTTGTTGATAATTATTTTATATGAGATTATTATTAAACATCTGTTCTCTCACCAGTTGTGAAAAACTTTTTCCATATTATTTCACAAATGTTGTACTATGAAGAATATCAATTAATATAATTCTCTTCAATGAAAGATAAGAAAAACAATTCATAATTTGGACAGATTTTTTTTTGTTATTATCATTTGCTAAATAGAAATCAAAGTTAAATATTAATTCAGATATTATAAAAAGATTCCTGAAACTAAAATATAAATATTTTAATTTTTCGTGTTTTTTTTATGAGGTTTTTATATAATTATGTATTATTATTAATAATTAATATATATAAAACCCATGTTTATCATTTAAAGACATCCTTATAGTAATAATTAAATTACAAGGAAAACAGGGTTATTTTCTCGAAGCCAAATCATTAATTATTCCGCCCATTTTTCCCACATTCGCTCAAGTTTATTGACCAAATTCGCGGTTCCTGGAAGTACGTTCAATTCGTCACCAAGAGCTGAAAGTCATTGTAGCGAACACTGGAACTAAGCAAAGTGCATGCGCACTACGACTTTTAACCAATTTTGAAACCTGTTCATCAGGAATGTTCGCCGAATCAACTTCTGCTCATACGTATTTTTAATTTACCCACGAAATTCGCCCCGAATGCTCAGGTCTCCACCTACCATATTATAGGCTCTATTCTGTGATTATTAGAACAAACTTTGGTGAATTATGTGGTGTCTCGATGTGTGATGAATTCGAAACAGGACAAATCGTTAGTGCTCGGAGAGAAAAAGCGTCTTTAATGAAATGAGATTAATTGTTTAAGTTTCAGGAACAACAGTGTGCACGGTAATGATAGCATACACAAAATATATTAAAACATAATCAACGAGGGGCAAACTCGGGACAAATGGACAAGCAATTGAGTTAAGTAAGTAAGTAAGCAAAAGTTAAGTGACAGAGACCGACAAACATTAAAATACTCAAAAAAAATTGTGACCAGGCAACATGAAACTGCTGTTGCGGCAAAAGTGACAGCAAAACTAACCACTCACTTTGTTAATTCTATTTGAACAAAAACTGCATAAGTTGCAAAACCCTAATCTGTAAATAAATAATATAATCATGGTTTACATTGTTTCCTATAAATAGCCAACCCCAAAAGAAGCCTATGATCCGGACTACCTCTCTGTATATGAGAACTGTGAGAACAAACATAAAACTAGCTTGGCATAACATAGAATAAAAGAGAACCCTATAAAAATGTGAGCAATTTCCTATAAACCAACAAATATGGTAAATGTGACAACAATGGGACAATCTATAAGAGTCGCCAACTGGACCGATTTTATCGTAAACTTGTTATTCAATTCAACATTGTTTAAAAAGAATTTATTGTTGTGGGAGAAACAGAACCAGATCTATTTAAGTTATGTCTATGGCTCACAATCGGACCAGTTCGATTTTTTTTCAAGCGATAACGGTCACAAATTGTTATAAATATGTCCATTACTATTTAATTGTATTTATAGGGTTTGAATGGTGATATTATCATTATTTATTTTACAATGGAGGCATAATTGTTACACTAGATGAAACTGATACAAAGTTAATTCGATGACAAATGCAAATAATAGAATACTCTATGATATATTAGACTAGCTAGATATTCATAATAGCTCCATTTGTAAAGAAAGTTAAATTGTTAAATAGGAATTTTTTTTATAAAAACGAACTTGTGTAGAATAACTGAACATGTATGCATAAGTCATATATAATCATAAATTAAATGCCATTTAAATTAGTACAATCGATAACTCTTTTTTAATGAAAAAGTAGCTATTCTAATCATGTAAATGAAACAAGTACATTATATTATAAAATATGTTTACTAAAAGAATTGAACCGACTTCGAAAATTAAATAAGGAACTCACTAAAAAGTAAAATATAATCATATATAGAATTTTAACAAAAAAAAGAAACAGCTAAAAATAAAATATGTATATAATTATCGTTGTAATAACTAAATAAAAATAAACAAAAACCTTATATAACCTATCTACCATAAGTACTTTATATTCTACTATATACACACAACTTAACGTAATAACTACCTAAATCTATTTATCTATTTACGATATTAATTCAACTACTACCAAGAAAAATATCTGATTAATATACATAAAGAAATGTGGACACTTGTACGTGCCTTTGAAATTTAAGGGATTTCCTCGATTTTCCCACGTTTCCACCATCAGATCCTGACTTGGTTCTAATGGGACTACCTCGGAAGTGCACTGTTTCGAATAAAAGAAGAGTTTTGAAAATATTTTTAACAAAAAAATCGCATCAAATTAAAGACATAAGTAAGGAACTTGTAACAACTAAATAAAAATAATTAAAAACCTTGCTTAACCTATCTACTACACGTATTTTATATTCTATTATATATACACAATTTGGCTTAATACCTACCTAAACCTATTTATCTATTTACAATATTATTTTGTCTACTATTTGTTTTGTTGGTAATTTAATTTTTTCTATATCACAAAATTATATTATTATTGTTGTATTGTTTGGGTTTGGCAATTTTCCGTCAGCTCAGTAATAACATTATACATAAATATCTGATTATATTAGATCTGATTATATTTATATCTGATCTATGATATAGATTATATCTGATTATATTTGATTCCACCACCTCTTAGGAAGTGCACTTTTTTGAATAAAAAATAATTTTGAAAATCGTGCGACAATTGATGGATAAATCGGCTAACCATAGAACATCCTCCTTTTTAGAAGTCGCTTAAAAATCGATGTGGCATTTAGTCACATTATATCTTAGAAGGTGAATATGAAGGTGAAAAGATCAAAATAGATCACTTCGAACAGATAATCTAGCTTTAGTACAGCTTATTATCTGCGTGTCATTCCCTGAATCCAATTTTCTTTATTAGAAGGTAGCGCTTGACATAACAGAGAAAAGTGTGGAATAACGTTTAAATTTAAAGAATAATCTTATAAAATATTTCGGAAAAGAGAAATCGGTGACGGAAAATCTATTTTAAAAATCAATTTGCGATATTATCTTGATAAAACACTAAAATGACTAAAATAGCTAATAAAATCTTATCGCAAATATTAGACAAATATTCGATTAGTAGAATCAGAAATTTATGGTGCTTTAGCTTAAAATGCTATTTTAAATATTATTAATTAAAATATCTTATTTAATCCAGAACTTCAAATTTCACAACTATTTTATTAGTTTGTTTCAATAAACTAATCATTCCCAGCTGTATTTATCACTGCAAGTCTTCAATATACTTCAACAATTTATTTTCTTCAATTTTCGCGATTTTTTTTTCTAATTGGTAAGGTGAATTGGATACCTTGTCATCTTGGAGTAGCTAATATTCTTTTTTCACACATTTCAAACCTTAGTTTGCACCTCATAAGTAAGTGCTAGTAGAATACACTAGCTAAACAAGTTTGCCTTCTTGATAGCTTGCGAACTTTATATATGCTGTCTACCGGTTGTTAATTATTTAAAATAATTAATAATGACATGCTCGTACATTCAATTCATTCAAGGTTTGTCAAATTTGTTTTCAAATAATTCCTTTACGTATAGCCAATCCAAAATAGCGGCGACACGGGAAACGTCGCAATGTTGCCGCAGCTATTCAGAGTTTTAGTACATTTAGGCTCTGACATATAACAAAATATTAATATAAATAAAATAATTGAACAAATATTCTATTAAATATAATTTATTTTAACATTATAGTACATCAAATACATTTATAATCGCAGAACTTAAAACTACTATTAATTTTACAGCCACAATAATTTATAGGTTAGAGTTGGTTAATTATATATACATTAAGCTTTTTTCCACACCAGTATCGGTTCTAGTTAGGTTCCTAGATGCGATTTTGTATGTAGTGGTAGCCTCCGAAGGCCTTATGTACTTAATTAACAATTGTATATCTAAGTAATGTATTTTACTTTCATTAGAGAGCATATTTATGTTTTACGCTTAGTTCTTGTTTCTTTCGATGCAACGTATCCTTGCAAAGTCATTATGATGTTACTATATTTCTCTTTAGTTTGTCCTGTTACTATCTGTATACACCTTTCTTGATAAAACTACATATAATTCTTCCTTGATTTTGTTTTATGTTTTTAAAAATTGTATTCTTTTAAAAGCAATCTCTGGAAGTTCCATTAAACCCTTTCGTGGGTTATCTTTACACCATTTAAATCCTATATTATCCAACAATGTAGGAACAGATGTTCTACATCTCTCAAATAGCTGCATATCTTTTTGATCTTTGTGGATACTACCCAGACTAACAATTTTCTTTGAAATAATTGTACTAAATTATGTTTCGATTAAAAAAAACTACTTACTGTGTGATACATTTCGTATATTTTTTCTATAAAGCACCAAGATTGAGCTTTATTCGTCACCTGTTTCGCATAAACACGATTTCTTTTCGGCGAATTTAAAGTTATATTGTTTTTTATTTTTTGCGATATTTTAGTGACCGTGTCCGTACTAATATAAAGTGCAGCTGCAAGGAGCAAAAAATATTTTCAATAAAAACCGCCGCGATTCAATTATATTTAAACAAAGCGTTAAAACCACGTTTGTCGGTTTATAACCAGTAATTATAATATTTTGAAGAATTTTCAGACGTTTGGCAAATGGACAACTTTTGCAGGCTCATTCCGTTACATGTTCGAACTTCTCTAATAGCATTCTATCTCTTTTTAAATATAATAAAATGACAAGGGTAATATTGTCTGACTGTAAAACGATTTTACCACTTTAGACAGACATACATTGACACTCGTGTCACTGCTATTTTGAATTGACTATATGTACTCTTAGGCATACAATCTACCCCCACAATTTTTCTCCGGCCTTCCGCAGATCACAAACTACTATGCCAATAATAGGAATTTTTAATATATTTGACATAGAACTATAATGATGATATTGGGTAAACTGAACCATATCTATCAAGTAATACTGACCAAAATGTTCAGTTCAATAAAGTTTTACCCAGCCCGCGGTACTACATCGAAACATTTAGCACCAAAATAATCTGTACAGAGACAATAATAATTCATTAGACCTACCTCCCTTTTTCAATTAACGAGTTTCAATTAATTATTTTAAATTAATGATTAAGGGCTATAGCCAAGGAATCAAAGTCCTTATCAATTGTGTCCGTGATGGACATTTGCCTAAATAGAATGAACTTATTAGAAGAGCTTCAGAATCAAATGTTCTCCACAAAACAAACCAAAAAAAAATCATATAGGGTTTTTTCTTTCTAAAAAGTGTCACTCATATTTTCTTTGCCTAACTTATGGTAAGTCCACATATACCTTTCTCATATATTTCCTCTAAACGTCGCAAAATGTGCCAAATCTCACTAAATGTCGTAAAATACAGACTCTTTCTGTAAGCGTTTTCAGGCACTATAATCAACCTTAACTTGATTTTATGATTTCATTTGATTCAATGAATCGTTGGAAAATAAGTATTCTGGGATTTTCTCACGCATATACTTCAATATATTTAAATAATATCCTTTAATACCCATCTGCGTTACAGTTTACAACATAAAATTTAAGATAAACTTTTTGTTTAATAATTGAGCTCGTTATAATATTCGTGAAGCATCAGCAACAAGGTATTACTCAACCAGCTGCTGTTTTGTATACCATGTTCATCTTTGGATCATTATTTATCATAAATATAGTCCTAGCAACTAACGGAGAATATTTAAAATCGAACGAAAACGTAATAGTGAGAATTTATTTTATATAGTATATCTAGAGTTTTCTTGTACATACGTCATTAATGTACTGCCTGCCGAAATTTGTAAATTCATAAGTTCGAACGTGTATCCGAACTAACCTGAACAAAGTCGTCCGGTTGTCAAACGTATGCAAAATTCTTCAAAACAATAGTAATAAGACGTTATAAACTGGCAAACGTTATTTTAATGCTTTGCTTGTTTTAATGAAAATCAAATCGCTGCTTTTTATTACTCTGATTGAACTCAGACAGAACAGATTGCGTCTCGAATCAGTTACTTTGAACAGGAATGAGATAATGGAGGCTCCTTCTTGCCAGTAAAATTCATCAGAGAAGTGAGCGTTTTTACTGTTAGACATTAATTTGCTGCGGTCACTGAAATATTTCAAAAAATTAAAAATATGATCTTGAATTCTCCGAAAAACACCGTCCTCATACGAAGCGGATAACAAATCAAGATCAGCTTGATGTAGCTCTATCAGAGATAAATTATATGATATGTATAAAAACAGTGAGTAGATTTTCAGCACAATCATAATTTAATACAATTATTTCAAAGGAAACTCTTAGTTTGAAAATTATTGAAGAGGTCAAATGGAACCACCGGAGATTGCTTTTAAAAGAATAAAATTTTTAAAAGCATATAATAAAATGATGGTAGACTTATTGTTTCAATTTAGGTATTTAGAGGAGACACGGATATTCTAGAATGGGACCAATATACCCAACGGTCACTCATGGCTAGACGATAACAGAAATAGTGTTATGACAACAAAAGTTAATCGAAACAGGTAAATGTTAGAATAACATTTGATTGGCTTTTATTATTCATAACATTTACTAGTAATTTATTGTAAATATAGAGTACTTTGTGATGGAATGGTTAAAAACATCTTCAGTTTGGATGAACTCGATAAGATATATTGAAGAAGAAATTGACAAATGACGGAATTGTGAACAAATGTTAGATAGACTGGAAATTGACAGCTTACTTATTCACTCGAATGAAACTTTATATTTCTTTATATATTACTTTATATATATTTTTTTATATGATTCAATGCTGCCAATTTCTAAAGCAGGGTGATGAAAATGGAAACAAGTAATGGTGAGTATATAATTTATATATGATAACTGTAGGAAATCTTATTGTAGAGAGTAAAATATTTATATTCGCAAGTATGCATGTAATTGTTCAGACTATACATGAACATAAGGTTAAAATGGGTCAGGAGAGAATGAATTGATTCAATGCACTGATTAAATCTTGTTTCATAAAGAAAGAGGTATACAGGTATTAACAGAACAAACGAAGGAGAAATATAGTGATATCAAAATGTCTTTACAAGGACACAAGAACTTATCGTAAAAGATATATGCTCTCTAATGTATATAAAATATATTACTTGGATATAAAATTCTTAATTAGGTGGATTAGGCTTCCAAGGGATACAATTACAAACGCTCCTAGAACAGAGTTCTAGGCGATATTGGCTCATAGGTGATATTGAAAAGAGTTCAATGTAAGTCCTTTCATAATATATGCATTAAATTTAATGTAATATTTAAATAAATTATATTTGATAACAATTTATTTGTTTAATTATTTTATTTAGATCAGAATTTTGTTGTATGTCAAGGCTAAACTGAATTAAAATTCAAACATGTTACAGCAAACTTGCGAAGTGTTGACATCACAAATTTAGATGACGCATGTACAAAATAACTTGGAATATACTGCTTATTTACCTATATTACCTTATATTACCTACATTATTGCTTATTACAAAAACAAAGTATGTATTTATATTGAATAAGATTGACTCTGAACTATTTTATTTTTTAATGCATGATATTGAAATAATATACAGGTGCTTACTTATTAATCAAACAGTGGGTATTAATTAATTAGTAAAATAGTGGTAATCAATCAGCTATTATTAAAATCATGTTGTGTTTTGCAGAACAATACGTGATAAATGCATTGCCTTAGTAGATAAACTGCTTAATTACTTTAATATTAATGTAATATTATTTTTAATGTATTAATTGCTGCAACAAATAAAAACATTAATGATTAAAAAAGCTCGCAAAATAACGTAAATTTGATACGGTAACATTGCGACGTTTTGAAGTCATCAATTAAGATGACGTGAATTCACTATTTTATTGAAAGGACTATACATATGCCCTAAAATTTACAAATAAATTTATATCTGTGTTATAATACCTACTATCATATATAAATTAATACAATTGTCCTTAATATTACATTTTTTACCAATTGAAGCGGACTGCCAATTATCTTGAATTATTATAAGCATGGCAAGTCTAAGGTATTTAATTTCTACACATGAGGTACGAATTAATTTACGAAGTATTACATCACCTGCCAAACACAAGATTCCTTTGATAATAACTGATTGACCACTATTTGATCGACTGCCGCTAATTAATTAATTCCTACTGTTTGATTAATTGTAGCCATTTGATTAATTACTGCCAATAAATTACCATCACTAGGCTATTGTTCAAATCTATCTAAATAATAAATCTATCTAAATAATCTAAATAATAAATAACAAAATAGAAAAAATATAAAATATCGATCTGAATAATATACTGTCCAATATCTCGATTAATCTACAGAAGTAATTAAAAAATAGAAATAAATCTGAATTATTGATCCGACTTACTAAAAAGTAAAAAATAATCAAACTTAGATCACTTTCACTGATCAATTTGGGGCCAGTACCGAGCAAGAAATTAGATTTGTTTTTTTCGTAATTTAATTTTATGTATATGTCACCCAATTATACTATTATTGTATTGTTTAGGCTCGGCACCTATTATTATAACAATTATTATTAATACTTTTTAATACTATACTAAAATTATAAAACCATTAATTGAAGTAAAAATTTTAGCATGTGTTCCTTTAAATACATTCTTAAAATAGACAAATATGGGCCTTCATTATAACACAGGAACTAAGAAATTCAACACAAAAAAGACCAAGAAGTAAGGGAACAAAACAACAGACAAATAGAACAACAAATAACAGATAAACAAAATAATATGAACACCATATATTGTCGCATGTTTATTATTTTACGTTTTGTTTTACGACAATTAAAACAAGCAATCGGTGGAATCTGTGATTTATCAGATAGTATTGAATTAACGGGAACTGCAGCAAAAACAGATGAATAGATTATTGTTTCGCGAGCGACGGTATCCACGATACTTACACGGACAGGTTTATGCATATATATAATAAGAATAAGAAGCTCACGATTCTCACCTGCTACAGGTATTAAGTAGTGTCTCTAGTATTAAGAGAAGATCAAATCAGGATTTGGGAGGTTAATATGGAGGTATTCAGCTGATCGTCGTACTCACATCGATCGGATTACTGCGAATGAATATACATCCCAACGATGAAGATCTTACTTACTTACTTACTATGATTGCTCACACCGCACATGCGCACTTACGAAATTTTTTAATATCTGTCATAGGACAAACAATTGATAGAACACTGCAGAATACCACCTGATCGAAGTCATAGAATAAAGAAGTTTCTTTCATTTCAATAAAGAAACTTCTTTATTCCAAGATAGGAATAGCGGTTTTTATGATTAGGTTATTGGATGATAATTTTGATTAATAATAGAAAAATTAACATATATGGATAACATTGAATCTAATAATTTGATAGTTCTTCTTTGTGAATTATGTATATAGGGATAATGATAAAATTTAGTAAGTTACCCTCTACTTTGTTATTTTATATCTAGGGGTATAATATAAAAGGATATTTATTAGTTGTAATGCTATTAGGAAATCTGTATAAAAATATTAACACAACATTAACAAAATTAGGGGTCAAAATGAAATAACAGTCATTCATATGAAAGTAAGTGAATGGAATACAAATGGAAAACAATTTGCTGTCTTTTTAAAACAATAAGGTAAATATTTACGGTAATATAAGTAGTGCTTATATTTATTTAGCTATTATATTTCTCAAGCTGTTAGTTAGTAAATAGGTATCTATCCTACGTGAATGTCATGGAGTATTAAAACAAGACTTTGCCGTATAGTTTATGAATAGTATAATGGAAGAGAAATTAAAAGCATACCCAAGCTTAATATGTGATGATAAAACTCATGGTACAAATAATGAAGGAATTGACCTGACTGTCACACTTATTAAAGATGATAGAAATAGTGGTTTTCCGGTTGTTTTTTTTTTGAGTAACAGAGTGGACCAGCAAGTTCAAGAAGTTTTCCTAAATATTTTTCAAAGGATTACATATAAAATATATTTAAGTAACTTGTTAGTAATGATATTTATTATAGCAGCTCTTAAAGAAAAGATTCAGGAGCTTATGCTCCTGGCACATAAAAAATTGGAACATCCAAGCAAAAAAAAATAAAATGCTGCTCTAAGAAAAAAAAAGGAGCATAATAATGGAGACAGAAATAGGGAAATTTGCGGAATTAGTAAAAATACAGCTGTAAATACCAACATGACAATAGAAGTCTCTGAATAATTTGTTGGCGATAAATCATTTGCAAGGAAAATGTACGATAACAGTAGAAAAGCTACTGGATGCCTATTTACCCTTATATTTACATTTTATAAAGTTTCAATAATAGTTTTGTTCATTAAGTTGTAATCATCACATTAAGAATAAATAACAAGTTTCTTCAAATTAAATTCAAATTGCTCTTTTGTTTCTCTTTAATAAGTAGTTTTGATTATATCTTATTATTTAATTAATATTATAAATAAATATATTATAAATTATATCTTATTAATTTTAATAAAGTATTACTAATATTTACAATATAAGAATAATATTAAAATAATGACTAATTTTTTATTAATATAGGTAATTTCAAAAACTAATTGTATGTTATTTTTTTATACAAGATACTTTTGTGTTTCCTTTTCATTCTGCCTTTCTTTACTGAATTTTCATTTTAACCTGACGAAGAGCTACTAACAATTGCTATTTAACTACTTGCTATATCTTAATCTACATTTGATATCTACAATTAGAGTAGAAAAGTGACGATATTTAAGTATCAAAATTGTTAAATATTACCTTTGTCATGGCTTTCTACCCAGTTCCTTCTTGTTTGTAAAAGACAGCATATTGTATTCCATTGGTTTACTTTCATATGAATGCTGTTATTTCATTCTGATTCCCAATTTTGTTAATGTTGTGTTAATATTTTTGTACAGATTTCCTAATAGCCTTCGGACACGTTACAAATAATAAATGTCCTTTTATATTATACTACAAGCTATAAAATAACAAAGTAGATGGTAACTTAACCTTAAATTGTTAATCAAAACTTAGCAAATTTTATTATTATCCCTTTATATATAATTGACAAACATAAGAGTACGTGTATTAATTTCCCTATTTCATATTCTATATTAAAATTCTTGTCTATCATAAGGTTGTCTAGCACGTCATGTTCCTTAATAACATTGTGAATAGTATTTACGCTTAAAAGTTTTTAAAAGTAGAATTTTTAGTGCAACCCCGTATTTGCACCCCATAGGTCCAAATTGGCTTTATAATTGTATTATAGATCAACCTCTTTGATTTTAGATCAAGTTGAGAGTATCTTCCGACTAACCAGTAGAGATGTTTTATTTTGGTTTTAATGTGTTTTGCTTTTTGTCTAACGGGATGCTTCCAATTTAATCTACCGTCAAAATGGATTCCAAGGTATTTTGCCGATTCTGCTTGAGGAATCGGGTATCCATTGAGTGATATAATTAAGTTTTTATTATTTCGCCTTAATGCAAAATTAACGTGGACAGATTTGGAGCTATTAAGTTGAATTTTCCAATTTTGTCCATTTGTAGATTTGGTTGACTGCCTCTTGAACTTTTTCTATTACCCTAGGCAGAGATATATCTTTTGCCATAACAACTGTGTCGTCAGCAAAGGTTCCAAGAAGTGTTTCTTTTGTTGTTGGAATGTCAGCAGTGTAGAGCAGATATAGGAGAGGTCCTAAGATGCTACCTTGTGGAATTCCAGCCGAGATATTTTTAAACGTCGAGAACGCCATTTCGTACGATACTCTAAATTTTCTTCCGAATAAATATGACTCCAGCAATTGACAACAGTTACGCGGTAACAATTTGCTCATCTTACAAGGACTATAACTGCCGAGATTTTTGTGAATGACTTGTTACAAAATTTGAAACGATGGGGTGTAGAATGTCTTTAAAAATGTATTTTGAAATTCATATACTAATATGAATACTTGAATCTGAAATAATTAATTAATGTTGTTTCAACATTTAATACTGAATCCGATAAACTTTCAAAAACTTAAAACTTTTATTTGAAATCGTTATATATATTGAATATAGTGAGTGGATATAATATATTTATATATTTATATAATATATAAATATATTATATCCACTCACTTTCGTGGTGCTGATTTTGATAGAAATAGTTATCCAGTTAGCTACACTAGATCAACACAATCCTGAGATATTAAAAAACAACCATCGATATGCTAGGAAACTGTTATTCGTATAAATATGTTTTTATTTTCAAATTTGCTTCTTTTGTATTTTTTATTTTATTAATTAACATAACGTCTATCGATTAAATAATAATTGATAATTAAAAATTAATGCTGAAACGAATTATTGAATATTTTATTTTAATACAAATATGTCCAAGATAATTAAAATATTTCCCTGCTGAGCTGTTTGTTTTCAATGGAATTTATTCGAAAATATTTACAGAACAAGTATTCTATGCAAATTTGTATTGTTTTATCAAATTCCACTATAATTGACAATTAATTCGAAACTGCAAATAAAAAGTACTTAGATATTCGATTATGCTCGATGTCCAATTAAAAATATATACATGAATATATGCGTAGCTACGCAATTGTACCGTCCAAATTAATTCGCCCATAAATTAAAATCTAATAGGTTATTTTTCACTTCGCGAATTTTTCGAAAAGTATTTCTAAATTAATGACATGGAAGTTAATTTAATTAGCGTTCCTTTTAAAAACGCACATTTTGCCCTATTTTTATATCCGACCGGTCGGCAGCGCAATAATAGATTTTAATTACGTAGGATTTTATTTTCAATTATCGCAACAATAAAATATGTTTGGCGATTCGAGATAAACGACAAATCTAAAATAAATTGCGAAATATACTGGAAGCAAATAACCAAGGTTTTTATTTTATTTAATAGGATCAATAACTTTTTAACTACATACTATAGTGGTATATAGTGATGCCGAAAAAATATCGACATCTTTTCTCTACCGATATATCTATATTTTTCGATATATTTTTGAATTAAATGAGATAATCATGCTTCGATCTATCATCTGATGATTCACCAGTTATTATAACAGTAAACTCAAATATTCTCAACGGAACAAAACTACCTTCTTTGTGGTGTAGAATGTCTTTAAAAATGTATTTTGAAATTCATATACTAATATGAATACTTGAATCTGAAATAATTAATTAATGTTGTTTCAACATTTAATACTGAATCCGATAAACTTTCAAAAACTTAAAACTTTTATTTGAAATCGTTATATATATTGAATATAGTGAGTGGATATAATATATTTATATATTTATATAATATATAAATATATTATATCCACTCACTTTCGTGGTGCTGATTTTGATAGAAATAGTTATCCAGTTAGCTACACTAGATCAACACAATCCTGAGATATTAAAAAACAACCATCGATATGCTAGGAAACTGTTATTCGTATAAATATGTTTTTATTTTCAAATTTGCTTCTTTTGTATTTTTTATTTTATTAATTAACATAACGTCTATCGATTAAATAATAATTGATAATTAAAAATTAATGCTGAAACGAATTATTGAATATTTTATTTTAATACAAATATGTCCCAGATAATTAAAATATTTCCCTGCTGAGCTGTTTGTTTTCAATGGAATTTATTCGAAAATATTTACAGAACAAGTATTCTATGCAAATTTGTATTGTTTTATCAAATTCCACTATAATTGACAATTAATTCGAAACTGCAAATAAAAAGTACTTAGATATTCGATTATGCTCGATGTCCAATTAAAAATATATACATGAATATATGCGTAGCTACGCAATTGTACCGTCCAAATTAATTCGCCCATAAATTAAAATCTAATAGGTTATTTTTCACTTCGCGAATTTTTCGAAAAGTATTTCTAAATTAATGACATGGAAGTTAATTTAATTAGCGTTCCTTTTAAAAACGCACATTTTGCCCTATTTTTATATCCGACCGGTCGGCAGCGCAATAATAGATTTTAATTACGTAGGATTTTATTTTCAATTATCGCAACAATAAAATATGTTTGGCGATTCGAGATAAACGACAAATCTAAAATAAATTGCGAAATATACTGGAAGCAAATAACCAAGGTTTTTATTTTATTTAATAGGATCAATAACTTTTTAACTACATACTATAGTGGTATATAGTGATGCCGAAAAAATATCGACATCTTTTCTCTACCGATATATCTATATTTTTCGATATATTTTTGAATTAAATGAGATAATCATGCTTCGATCTATCATCTGATGATTCACCAGTTATAACAGTAAACTCAAATATTCTCAACGGAACAAAACTACCTTCTTTGCATATCACCAAAACTAACTGGCCATTGTTTAGAAAAAAATTAAACAGTTTAATATCTCTAAATTTACCTTTCAAAATAGAAAGAGATACAGAAATAGCAGCAAAAAATATAACAAAAACTATACAAGAAGATGCATGATACTCAACACCTAATAGCGCGTCATATCAAAAGTTTAATTATATTTTATCTACAATTAAACAACAAATCAGAACCGAAGAAAATAAAAGAAAATTCAACAAGTTGAAAAGAGCTGAAAGAGCTAATAAATAAGGAACAAAATCAAGGAATTCAAATCTATTTAGAAAACTTAACGCCAATTGATGTAACGGAAAATATTCTCTCTGGAAAGTAACAAATAAGATTAAAAAACTTCAACAAAATAATCCACCCATTAAAATTGAGAACAATATCTGGGCTAGGAATGGTAAAGATAAAGCGGAAGTTTTCTCTAAACATTTAAAAACAGTATTTCTGAAATATCCACACGAGAATAAAATAACATAGTTGACTTATTGGTTCCGTTTCAAATGGATTTGCCACATTAGAAATTTACTGTTAAGGAAGTAAAACAACCAATACTTAAAGATATCAATGCTAAAAAAGCTCCTGTTTTGACCGTATTACTGAAGGAATCTTAAAAAACCTCTTAGAAAAGGGCATCAAATTTATAACATTCATATTTACTGCCATGCTAAGTTAATTAATTTCCCAGCACTTGGAAAGTGGGTCAAATCATTGTGATTCTTAAACCTAGGAAAAATCAGAAGACGTCTCCTCTTCTTGTCCTACAATCCTGTTGCCTGTGATATCGAAAATTATACATTAGACTCAAAATAACTGCAGAGGAGAGAAATATTATTCCAGACCATCAATTTGGCTTCTTTAATAAACACGGAACAATTGAACAAATACATAGATAAGTCAACCAAACACTTAAACGATAAAAAATATTACTCCGCTAAATTTCTCAATATTTCTCAGGCCTTCGACGGGGTGTAGCACACCGGACTGCATGTTGAATTAATAAAGCTTTTGCCCCATACGCACTTTCAACTGCTGAAATCATAGACATCACAGACAGATATTTTATTGTCAAACAGGGTGACGAATACACTGACCTACACCCAATATATTAGGATGTTCTTCAGAGCAGTGTTCTTAGCCCATTGTTATATCTATAGTATACATCTACCGACCTACCGACCTCAAGCAACACTACTTTTGCAACATATGCTGACGATATATATATATATAGAAGAACCCATAACGAGTGTGATGCGGAGTGTTAGTGCGAAATACTCTGAAATACTATTAATGCATCTCAATGCACTCGCCAAACAGTAAAATGTGCGCGATGACAGTGTAGTGTGCATAGACTCAAACGCAAACTACCATACGAACTAATTAATAAAACTAATTGATAGAACTAATTAAAACATAAAGTGAGATTTAATAATCTCTAGAATAAATCTAGAATAATATTTAGAATAAGTTAGGATAGACTTTAAAATAAGTTAGAATAATATCTAGAATTAGATTTAGATTATAAGTTGTACAGCACATCATTTACTAAAGTGATCTTCTACATGTCAAATTGGTTAAATCATATAATAATATTTATTGCCAGGGGCAATTGTCGACTTTCTAAGAGATTAATACAAAATAATTAGATATATTTCTTAAACATTGAACAAAAAAAATTATTATTTTTAACAAACCTTCAAAATTGGTACTTAAAAAGTACTTAATTTAAAGCATTTTGGAACTTAATTTTTAAGGTTTATTAAAGTTATTAAAATTTTTAGAGAATATCGATATTTTTTGGATTTTGGTCCAATAATTTTTTTCTTGAAAATATTGATATTTATTTTGTAAGATATCGATAGTTTTGATAGTTCCTTACAAAAAAATATTGAGGTATTTTTTCTCGGCTACATCGATATTTTAAAAAACCACCACTAATGGTATGGTTTTGAACTAAAATGCATAACATTTTAACCATTTTAACCTCAATATTTAATTAATAAAAATTAATGCTTATAATTAGTCTGCTTATATTTTGTTTGACACTTTTATAAAAGTTCATTATAAGTTTCTTTCTGTTTTTACAATTATATATGCTTAGTGGTGCGCAATAACGAAGATCTTAAAGCTGATTTTTCCCACAATAATTATTCTAATGCCCGATTTTCTGCAGTCTCCTGATAATGCAATTTCCTCATAACAACATAGATTAAAAATATATTTTCCTATTGTTAGACTATAAGATAAACAAGGTGGTACAACTTAGGCAGTGTTAGAGGGTGTTTGGCGCGTTAAAAAGGACCTTTTTCTTGTTATCTCTTCAAAAAAGGAATGTAATACAAACAAAACTTAACAGATTTCCAGCTAATGGATCAAATTGAAGCACATTTATGTTCCCATTTATGAAGAACCTATGTTCCTCTTTAACATTCTAACTAAATTATTAGGAACTATAAGAAGAAGATATGCAGCTGATTATTCGGAAAAATCGGTTGAAAGAAATTCAGCACATCACTGGATATAATAATTTTCAAACTGTTCAAATGTTAAAACAAAAATTATCAAATGCCAATTATCAATATTTTAATTCCATGAAAAACAAATTATTATCTTTTAGTCCATTAATGAAAGTAAATCTATACATGTGTAGGTCACCTATAAACAGATCGTACAAGCACCAATAACATTAAATAACAAAATGTACTGCTAATTGGAAGAAAATCACAATTATCAGTACATAATAAATTGCTATTATATATGCAAATATTGAAACCTATATGGACATACGGAGTTCAATTATGGGGATGTTCTGCAAAGTGTAACAAATAAAATACAAATTTTTCAGAACAAAGTCCTGAGAGGTATTGTGGGTGCACCCAAATACTATAGGACTGATTATCTACATCGAGACCTTCAGATACCCACAGTCAGTCAAGAAATCAAGAGAATTGCAATGATGCATGAGGAAAGACTCCATTCTCATACAAATATTGAAATATTGCAACTTTTGAATACCACCAGAACAGGATACAGACTCAAAAGAATCAAACCATCTGATCTTGCGTAGTGGTGTGTAGTGAGGTGCATAGATTAAAAAATTCAGCAGTGACATGTATAAACATTATTTCACCAGAGACTGAGATAGGGCCGATGGGTCCTCCTAGTTATATACCTAGATTTAATTTAGCATAAAGACAATTTGTAGGTTAGACAGAAACTACTAGTAACAATGTATACATTAAATAATTTAAAAAAATCTTTTAGTCTATATCATCATGACCTCAGATATTAGTGTATGTAGCATATGGATAACATACTCCATCAAAATATCAAATATTTTAAGGTACAAGTGCTTGATACGGTACCAGTTAACTATAAAGCAGTACTGTACCAGTATTGGTTAATTAAGAAAAAATCAGACAACACTATATTTTCGCAAATCAATGCTCAGCTTGATGTTATGTTCTTTGGAGGTGATCGAATGGGATGTCGTAATCCACCTGTTGTATTCATCTGACCAAGTGCCATTTCTTGAGATCGACGTGATATATAGACTGGAAACTAAGATTGATTTATAAACACATTTTGAGACTAGATATTTTCTGATTTATAAAAAATTGGAAAGCATAATAGATAATGTAAAGTATGTTAATAATTAATGATTGTTTAAAAATTAAGTGTTTTATAAACATTGCCATATTTTAAGTTATTCTAAGATAGAAGTATTTTAATACACTAGAATTGATGACTGATAGCCTAATCGAGCATCTCTTCACTTCACTTCTTGATAACGATGGATAACAATATGATTAAAATATATTCTACCAATTACTATGGATAAAGTTTCATTATGTAGAGATACATCTCTCAGAAATTTCGCTTTGTTTAAATTTAGAGTCATATAGAGCAGTCTCCTCCAATAGGATAACACTGCCTATATAGAATATCTTCAGAAAACTAGCACCAAACGTTCTCAAGAGAAAATATAAATGAATAAATATTGAAAAACCATAAGGAAAAGTCCAGTCCTTTGTCTGTTCCAAGTATTATTTTTAAATTAGTATGGTGGTTTAAAATAAAGTTATTATTTAGAGTGTAAATTGTATAATAAAACGATCCAGGCCGCACAGATATCGGTGACTCTCGAGTAAAGCGAATAAAGAAAGACGCTTAAGCAAGATGTTCAGGAGTCCTAGGTAGTTGAATAAATCAAACTTCGCCCTTTCTGGACAGACAAAGAGAATTGTGGATATTTCAGATGGATGCACAATCTTTGCTGAATAGAATCAAACCAAAATTCCACCACTTCACAGCAGTACCCAAATTAGAGTCTCGTTTTTATGACATATACGATCTAACTGGAAGCAGGAACATCCATTTGCATTCCCCATATACAACGTAATGGACATTTTATGTCAACGTTAAATCGCACTTTAATGTTTCGCCTCTTTTCCTAACAAATATATTATTCACACTGGATGAGAGCATTAAAATATATATTGTTTTATAACTGATCAAACAAATAATTCACCTCGAACTTATTAAACAATATATAACGTAAATATTAGATAAACAGTATCCTATTTCATTATATCAACCACTTACATAATATTAATACTGCACACAGTATACTTACAAAATACATTATAATAAAATCACAGACATATTACAGGCAAAATTACACTTCAACATAGGAAGCGGCATTTTTATACGAGTCTATATAGATACTTACAAACCTCATTAGTCATATGCAACAGCAAGGTAATTTAATTAAAAAATATATAACGAACCTAACACAAAAATAATTCAATTAAAATAAAGCTGAAGGATATTTAGGATATAAATTAGCCTGCAGTGTAACTGATAATTAATATGCAACAACGAATAAAAAGCACTTAGATATTTTATCATCCATGGTTTTAATTAAAAACATATCGTACGATTTATGCGAAACTACACACTTGTACCGTCAAAATTAATTTGGCGATAAATTAAAATTTAATAGGTTGTTTTTCACGGAGGAAATTTTTTGCAATATTATTTTTGAAACAATGATAGGGTCGTTAATTTGTTTTGTTTCTATTTTTTATTTAGTATACCTTAATTATTTTCATGGCATATCATCAATAGTAGTTATTACCGAAGTAATTATAATAAATTATATAACCATTAAATTTATTAACCAGAAGTAAATTAAAAAATAATTACTGGGATATATATATATATATATATATATATATATATATATATATATATATATATATATATATATACGACTAACAGATCAACTGAAAAGTCCCCGACCTGACACATAGATGGCACTACTAGAATTAGATCAATATGTTTTTGGTTAGCCCTAACCTTCAGAAGATGGGTGTATAAATTTGAGAGCTGTCGGATCATTAGTTTGTGAGTTATAACATTCTGAGTGAAGCAACTTTTGTTATTGTGAAAAAATGGTTAAAAAGGTATATCGCGTGTTGGTAAAATATTGCTTTCTGAAGGGAAAAAAACAGTTGAAGCGAAAACTTGGTTTAATGCCGAGTTTCTGGACACTGTCCCGGGGAAATTAACCATAAAGGATCGGTATGCTAAGTTTAGACGTGGTGAAACGAGCACCGAAGACAGTGAACGCAGTGGACGCTAAATAGAGGGTGTTATCGAAGGAAACATTAAAAAATTCCACAATAAGATTTTAAATGAAGTGGGTGCCGCCCGAGGTCACTTTTCACCAAAAACAACGACGAGTTGATGATTCGGAGCAGTGTTTGAAGACGATCAATCGTAATAAACCCGAGTTTTTGCATCGATATGAGATAATGGATGAAACATGGCTCTATCATTTTACTCTCAAGTCCAATCGACAGTCATCCGAGTGGACTGCACACGATGAACCCGCTCCAAAGCGTGGGAAAACGCAACAGTCGGCTGGCAAAGTTATGGCGTCTGTATTTTGGGATGCGCATGGAATAATTTTCGTTGGCTACCTTGAAATAGGAAGGACGCTCAACAGCGATTATTACTTAGGGTTATTGCACCGTTTGAAGGACGAAATCGCCGAAAAACGGCCGCATATGAAGATAAAGAATGTGCTGCTTTACCAAGACAATGCACCGTGTCACAAGTCTGTGAAAACAATGGCAACAATCTGTAAATTGGGCTTCTAATTGCTTCGTGATCCATCGTATTCTCCAGATCTAGCCCCCAGCGACTATTTCCTGTTCTCATATCTCAAATAAATGCTCGCTGCGAAGAAATTTTCGTCGAAACTGAGGCTCATTTTGAAGCAAAGGACAAATCGTTCTGGTGTCGAAAATTTGGATCATCCTCGAAGGGAATTATATTGAATAAAAAAAACTACTTTTGCCAAAAAAATGTGTTTTGGTATAATAGTATATATATATATATATATATATATATATATATATATATATATATATATATATATATATATATATATGTATATATATATATATATATATATATATATATATATATATAAATATATTATTGTATATTGTATATATTGAAGTTACCGAATATCTTTATAGAACTTCATATAAGACAACATATTGCTTCATTTCAAGGCATTATTATTCATAATATTTTTTACCCGCACTATATGGCTCCTGAAAATTGTAATTTACTCTGGAAAAAGGTCGTGAAAGGGGAGCTGGGAGTGGGTGGTGGTGTGGCGGTTTTGCTTATTCATGAGAAATGCTTTTAAAATGAAAATACAGACTAAAATGGAACGAAAGCCAGGAAAAAACAAGCTCAACTTAAATAAGTTTACTTATAACTTGTTTTGGGAATATTTCATGAATAAAAAACCATCTATTTTGTTCTGTAATTTTAAAAACACACAATAAATTAAAAGTTTTAATGAGATTTTATTCTAAAATTCCCTAGACGACCTCTTTTTTATTTATACTATGTTCACAATTGATAGAGTGCTACAATAAATTTTAGGTTTGAATGTAGCTAAGCCCCTACTGAAAATGTAACGCCAAACAAGTCTATCAATAATTATTGGCACAGATGAAATATATTTTATTTTCTTTAAATAAGGAACAAAATTTTATTGAAGAATTTTATTATGAAATTAATTGTTTTAGTTTGTATTATAAACCCAATATGTAGGTAGTATTAACATAACCAACTATATATCATAGAAATGTTCTATTTTTGTTTGTGATTTTTTTGATGTTGATGGACTGGAGTGTAAAATCTGACAAGAAACAAGAATTCCAATTATGCTAATAACGAGAACGGGACTAGATGTCTTCTTTGATGGTCTCTAAGTTAGATAGTCAACAATCGATAGGCTTGTCAAGAGAAAACATAATTGACAGACAAAGGAGACCATATATAATATACGTAAAATATTTATAAAAATATTCAAATATAAGTATTCAAAATTGTTGGTTTTGGTTCCAACCATGAAGGACCAAAACAGATCGAAAACAATGATTTACAAGATAAAAATCTTAGACGAAACCACAATTCAAAAACTCAAAAAGTTTTTTAGTTTAGCGGTTGATTCAGATACTTCTTTAGTTACCAAAGACGTTCCAAAAGGAAGGAAAATGGCTACCGCAAGAATTGACTACAGATGCAATGGTGAATTTGTATTGAATGAACTGAAAAAATTGAATTAAATGGGCTTCCCAAAAATAGCATTAAAGTATCTCCAAATATGCATTGATAAAATGAAACTATGGTTGAAGACGTGATGTGTTTAAGCAAGTGAAACAAAATGTAGCATACACTCTGCGTAGAAAAACATACCCATAAGTGAATATTAATAATTATCAATTTCTCCAAGTCGGGGATGCTAAATGTCTTGGTATACATCTGGACCGACGTCGAACCTGAAAGAAGGACACAATTGCTAAACGAAAACAACTTGGATTTAAACTATATCAAATATATTAACTTATTGTACACAAATTCAAGTTATCATTTGATAACATAGTATTGCTATACGAATCAATATTTAAGCCTATTTGCTCTTATAGTATCTAACTATGGAGTACTGCCAGCAAGTCTGATATTGTAACCATACAAACAGTGTTGCGTGCCATTGTTGGTGCTCCATACTATGTCTCTAATGCGGTAATACAACATGATATCCTTCTAGAATCCATAACTAGTGTAATTTAAAATGTTTGTGTTAAATACTTTAAAGCAGTGTTAGTACACCACAATATGCTCGCTAATCAGTTATCCAAAACATTGAATACTACCCTATCTGATTATAAGACATAAACTTTCGAATTTCGACTAAAAATAACTAGTTTATATAATACTTTACACATGAGATTATGTCAAGTAAATATTATATATTATAATCATAATAAATGCTTATTGCCCATAGTGCAGATTGTTGAACCACCATTAATAACCATTAAAAAAGGGTTTCGATAAAGGTAAATGAACCTTTGGTGGGATAACTATATTAAGAAACACAATTGACATATATGAAATAGCGCCCACCCATATGACGCTCGCCAAGTCACAATATATCCAGAACAAGTTACTGTTTGATTCTGAAAACGACATTGGGAAGACCATCATTATCAGTAGCACACCAATAATAACAGTCAATAACTATAAAATGCTGATCACGCTTTAATTCAAACTAGACAATTTGAACATAGACGTCAACAGCAATAATGCGTTACACTCGCAATGGATATCATGCATGGACAATTTGAAGATATGACATCTCCCGAAGCTAAATTGCATGAGCAGATGCATGACACTATTTCTCAGTAGATATGTTCTTCGGGCAAAGGCATTATAATCACGTACTTGCTAAGTGTGCAGCCGTATTTGACACAAATCTGCAACTTCTCGCTGAAACCTAATTTCTATTTATTCTATGAGAGTCAGTCATCACATTAACAGACATATTTAATGCCATTTAGAGTCTGAAGCATATTGCAGGATGTTTTAAGATGGCATAAATCGGCTAGTCTTAGTCGGGTCGGGTTTTACAGCTTTGTCTGGTTGCTGCTTGCAGTTATCTGCATTATTCAAATTATTTGAGACTACTATTAAAAGAACTACTATTAGAAATTACCATCAAAGTTTAGATTATAAAAATACTTAAAAGTGCATAGAATAGCTACACCTATTTAAAAGGAAACTAAGGAAAAAAAGTGTATACATAGAGAAAGGACAGAAATTAACTTAGCAGAATTTAACCACCGTATTAGTAGTCATAAACTTCAGTTTTGTAAATAGGCCCTTAATCATTTTGGGGGTTATGAAGATAGGATGAAATGAAGGAATTCGGAGAGATAGGGTGGAGCAGTGTCACCTTGAGATAGCTATCTACCAGTAATTAAATTTTTGTTAAAAAGTTAAATTTTGTTTTATTCTTAGTGTTGTAACATACATTGGTTTTAAAACATCAAAGAGTAAAGGTAAGCGCAGAATATAAATTGAAATTTTCAAAAGTTAAAATATCCAAACAGTTAAGTTTTAACTATAGCCGAAATATTAACTGCCTAAATTATAACAAAACATTTTCAATGACATCTAGTAAAAATAGGCCAAACATATACCAAAATTTCACCTAGAAATAGCTGTACATTTCAAAACAATTAGAAGAAACACAGAGTAAAATTATTCATGTAGTTCAAATAAAAACATTGCAAAGGGTATGTGAGAAATAATATACGATTATAATAGAAATAGTACTAAAGGCAATTATAACATATATACATTTTGTTTCAACTAACCATCCGTTCGTTTAAGATCAGTAGTCAATACATTAATGGGGTTTATCCATCAAAAATAGTATCAAAAGTTGGTGAGATAGTTGAGCTGAAGAGTTAAGCTGATAAACATTATATATTTACTTTAGTTATCATATATTTTAGTAAAGATGAAATGTTACTAGAGTTTGTTGAGCGAAATCAGAAGAAAGCGAAAGAATAGCGGAGGGCGATACTTTGGAAAGTTTAAATTTACTAATAGGAGCGGATTTGTAACAAATAAACAAAATATGTAACATTCACCATCACTAAGACCCTAAGGATCTAATGACTACTACTCTGAATGTGGAAGAGTGAAACAAACAAGGAAAAAACAAAAAGTATACATTCAAATAAATAGACATGCGTATGAGCTAAACCGAAAGTTATCCTATATTTACTCTATGCTCCTTTCAATGATATCTAATATTAATGTCTCAGGGTTGCCAGATCTTCGTTATCGTTTATCTGACGTCGCCTGCTAGCAACCTTACTTGTTCAACATCTGGGATAATATTTGTGTATTTTGTAGGCCGTTATTGTAAGCCATAAAATTCGACATGCCTTTAGATCCGTATGCCATTTAAAATTTTACTAAATATCAAGCAACAAACTATCCTACAATATTTCAAACTATAAAAACATCTCTTTACCATCTGTATAAAATATGTCATATGCGAATTAACATTTATATTACCGAGTAAAGAAACTCAAAAATAATATTTTTTTAGTTGCATTTATTAACATTTCCAACATTTAATGCGTCTTTTATTTACACCAAGAAAACTGTATAATATTTGCTTTCATTGTATTCAAATTTCTTTATAATAAAACCTGCTAATTGTACATGAACGTCTTCAACATCTTTATACGGTCGCTTACCTGGTGACCTGACTATTATCGCATCACCACTTCCACATAAATACATAAATATGTTAAAAATACACCGAGTTTTTAATTACACTTCCTGTGTGCTCGGGTAATTATTTCAGATAAAAGCCGAACAATTTACGGCTCACCGTGCGATATCGAACCAAAGCAGGTTTCTCGATATCGTTATCGGGTTAATGGTCTTCAGTTTGTCGGGTCTCGCCATACGAAAGGTTAGATCGTCGACCAATTGATAGAAACAGCGGCGATAAAGCTATTTTACTGGCTCATTTAAATAATGAAATTAATGTTAAGATCGTTTGATACTGACGTAAAGATACGTCGAAATAATTTTCGCTCTTTACCAAATGATATTTTGAAATTGATATCAGCATTAATATACATTATATGTGTAGATTAGTTTTGATACATATCTTTTATATATAACATAATATTTTTTGCCAAAATTATTTTTTTTTATTCAACATAATTCGCTTAAAGGGTGATACACTGATTATAGCGACCCTCCAATTTTTCGATACCATTTTCGTAGTACGATTTTTCCTTTGCATCAAAATAGACTTCGGTTTCGGCAATCAATTCTTCATTCGACGAACATTTCTTCCCAGCGAACATTTTCTTGAGATCTGAGAACAGGAAGTAGTCACTGCGTACCAGATCTGGAGAATACGGTGGATGAGGAAGCAAATCGAAGCCCAATTGATTGATTTTTGCTATTGTTATCACTGACTTGTGACACTGTGCATTGTCTTGCAGAAATTTCTTTTTGAACAAATGCGGCCATTCCTCGGCTATTTTGTCCTTCCAAACGGTCCTATAATGCTATGTAATAGTTGCTGTTGATGGTCTTTGCTATTTCAAGGTAGTCAATGAAAATTACTCCATGCGCATTGCCAGCCGACTGTTGCGTTTTCCCACGCTTTGGAGCGGGTTCATTGTGTGCACTCCACTCGGATGACTGTCGATTGGACTTCAAAGTAAACTGATAGAGCCATGTTTCATCCATTGTTTCATATCGACTCAAAATCTCGGATTTATTATGCTTGATCATCTTCAAACACTGCTCCGAATCATCAACTCGTCGTTGTTTTTGGTGAAAAGTGAGCTCGGACGGCACTCACTTTGCACAGAGCTTTCTCCTACCGAAATATTCGCGAATGATATGATGTACACGTTCAGTTGATATCTTTAGTGTCTGCTATTTTATTCAGTTTCAATTTATGGTCATTCAAAATCATTTTGTGGATTTTTTAAATGTTTTTGTCGGTAACACCCTCTTTTGGGCGTCCACTGCGTTCACCGTCTTCGGTGCTTATTTCACCACCTCTAAACTTAGCATATCAATCCTTGATGGTTGATTTTCCTGGAGTAGTGTCCGAAAACTCAATATCCAACCAAGTTTTTGTTTCAACTGCAGTTTTCCCTTCAAAAAGCAATATTTTGTCAACATCAACATGCCTCTTTATCAATTTTTTCACGAATTTTATCAACGAAAGTTGCTTCACTGAAAATGCTTTAATTCACAAACTAAAGATCCGACAGTTGTCAAATGTATTGACAAAGAATTAATTCCAGTATCGCCATCTATGTGTCAGACCGGGGACTTTTCAATTGACCTGTTATAAAAATAAATTGCTGTTCGTTGGTTTCACTAATGCTCGAGAATGCCAGGACAGATTTGGCAAATTTTGAATTTGAAATATTTGCTTGTTCAGAGAAGGTTCACTACCATATGAAAAGATAGAGTAATTGCGACTAAAATAGTAAAATAGGAAAACATTGTTCTCCCATAGAAGATGTCAATGTCACTAACATCGATAGTTTCACTGTCACGAAGTTTCAATTTATAAAATTTTGAATGCTGATATTCGCATTGACAGTTTTATACTTAGAATGCGATCTCCCATTTATAAAGTTGTAATCAAGTTTTATGAGTGTTGGGCCGCCTGAGGGCGCGCAAAGCGAATTTATTTACTAGAGTGGGAAATTAAAAACTAGAATTTTAATAAAATATTTTATTCAAATACTAGTTGTCGGTTGTAAAAAACTTTTTAAAAATATGTATCAAAAAAAATATCTAATCTGACAACTTATTTTGCTAATTGCACATTGTTATTGCCTTAAGTATTATAAATGGGTAGGCCAAGTAAAGGTCTAGCCCATATGTGGAAAAATAGGATTAAGGAAGCAATGATTGAAAATAAGAAACGCTTCTGGCCCCGGGGTCCGCTACCGTGCCTGGGTGATTTGACAAATGTTGTCACCAAACTAGAACAACAACAAAAATTCGTTGACTCCGCAGGGAATCTAACTAGCGACCTGCGCATGTGATCTGAACACTCTAACCACCACATCATAGAGACAATTACCTGTAATATCTCTACGGCTTTCTATATGATATGACTAGGGCTAAAAAAAAATCAATTAAACAATCTGGCCGGCTTTTGCACTGAACAATCAAAACCCTTGCTAAAAATTCCACAAAAACCCCTGAAGGATATAGCGGTTCGATCGCTGCTTTCTTCATCAACTTACCTAAATAACTTCAAAGTATATAATTAGTTGTCTGTATGTCCTCATAATATTTAAAGAAATATTCTCCTAAGTCCTAACCATTGAGCAGTTGTATCTTTCTTCACATCAGCTCAGCAATAACATTATACACAAATACCTGATTATTTTAGATAAAAAAAATATGTGAAACCTTTTACGTGTCTTTGAAATTTGAAGGTTTCCCGCAATTTTCTCGGATTCCATCATTAAATCCGGACTAGATTACAATGGGACTACTTCAGATGTGCACTCGTTCGAATAAAAGATGAAATTTGAAAATCTGTAAACATACATAAGAAACATATACAGTCGAGAATTATAAAATTGAAAAAAAAGTTTTACCATACAAAGTGTCAATATCGCTGTCATCAATAGTTTTACTGTCAAAAATGATCGAGATTGGTATTGGTTGTCACGTATTTATAGGAATTGACAAAAAAATTTAAAATTAATATTTGGCATTGACACTGACATTATAATACTAAATATAAGTCATAGAATAGGTGGACTTAGAATGCGATCCCCCGTTGTAAAGAGTTGTAATTAAATTTTGTTCATCCGATCGACCTGTGGACGCACAAAACGGATGTATTTACTACAGGGAGAAATTAAAAGCTAGGGGCTAATTAAAAGTAATAATTATAAATATTACTTATATTTATATTAGATTAAAAAATATTATTTGCATTACAGGGGGAAATTGAAAAATAGAATTATAATAAAATATTTTACTTAAATATTAATTAAGATTTGTATACAACTTTTTTAAGGTTCATCAAAATACAATCTTATCTGATAGCTAATAGCTTGTTCTCTAATTGTACATTGTTATTGTCTTAAAAAATTTAAAATAAAATACTATTAATTAAAAAACTATTACTCGAAAATATACTTTTATTTTTATGTAGTATGTATACCAGTATGTTATGTTTTATACAGTATGTTACCCACAATTAATCATTGATATATTGACATTGTTATATTCACGCAACGGTGTTCGTGTTGTGTAAATTTCTCAGCATGTAAATTTATTCGGTATTTCTTGGCCCAATCTGTAGTACTATTCACGTTTTACTTAATGCTAATAAGACGAATGTAACTGATGAACTAATTAAAGTAAAATTAGCCCTATATCTTGTATGGTAAGCCTGCATAAAGTAGCTCTAAAATCCGGAATTCACCGCAGTATATTTCTATGAAGTGACGATAAATAATGTAGGTTTCAATAATCTAGCTCCTCTATCTACTTAATTTATCTGTTAACTTGTATTCGAGGTTCTCATGGTATGCTTTATGGGAGACTTGGGCCACGTCTAGAGATCCGGTTAGAAAATTTTCCTTTTCTTTCAAACGATTCTTTAATTACATCCATACTTGATCAATTATTGAATATTTAGCTCCAAATTCAGATTCGTGAGCTGTGATGAGTTTCATCTCTTTAATAATTGGTTTAAGGTGATTTGAAAGATTAATTCTTGAACAGTTTTGATACGGTGGTAGCAGTGACATTGATCAATAAAATGTTACATCTGTAGACTATTATCTTTATTAAGTATCATAGTGACTTACTACACAGCTACATACTGCTGTCATAGTGTAGCGTTGCATGGTGTGCAATTTTATTTAATCGCTTATTAGATAATAATTTTTTTCTGAATCTCGTTTACAATTCCCTTATTTTAATACTTATTGGGTAGTAGTTCTTTTAAATATTCCAATATTTTTGAAATAGGTAAAGTGTCATATCCATCACTATAATTTCGTTAGAAATTATGCCAAATACTCCAACTTTTTGCTATTTTCCATGATTTTTCTTCATGTTTTCTTTTAAATTGCCTTTTTTCCACCCAAATCTCCACCCAACAGCACACAGGTTATAAAATAGCCTCCTCCGGTATTACAATTCAGATAGTTAATGGTTAGGAACACTTGACGTAACGTCGATTCGTATTTAGCGACCTAATACATTAGCTCTGTGTGATAGCTTCTACTCAAATTCCACCAAAATACAAGAAAGAATCAAGTTGTCCCCATGAGTTAATAAGTTCAATTCCAATAAATTGAAGAAACTCAAAAAAGAACTGTCATATAACTTACCTGTAATAATTCTAGTAATTTATACTGTTTTTGTGTGTATTTATATTCGTATTTGTACAAAATATAGATTTTCTTAAATCGTAATGCAAACCATATTGCGTACTCTCATATGTTTGATACCTCGTAGTTCAAGATAAAAAAATTGGAAGCTTAATTCCCTTATTTTAATACTTATTGGGTAGCAGTTCTTTTAAATATTCCAATGTCTTTGAACGAAGTAAAATGTATATCCATCACTATAATTTGGGTAGAAATTATGCCAAATACTCCGACTTCTTGCTATTTTCCACTATTTTTCTTCATGTTTTCTTTTAAATTGCGTTGTTTCCACCCAAATCCCTACCCAACAGCACACAGGTTATAAAATAGCTTCCTCCGGTATTACAGTTCATGAAACGATCATCACGATTAAAAGATGAATATTTATCATTCGGAGAAAAATGGTCGTTGTGTCAATGCAATCTCAGGAAATAGTTTTGCAATATAGAAATCTATCGCAATATTAGTCAATATTTTATGAAGAAAAATGAAAATTCCTACTTTACTAACCGTGTTCACAAAAAAATCATGTTCTACGAATATGTTTTTCGAAGTGTCGATATGTCTTATATGTAAAATCTCACTTTAACTTTATTTCAAATATTCTATTTAGTGAGGAAAAATGGTGACATATTCGTGATAATACTCCATTTGCATTTTAAGAGTTAATACATTTGCAAACGCATAAAATGACTTTTTTAAAAAATTTTGGGTATAAATATATCATCCATTCTATATTACAGGATTCTACTAATACAGAACATTAAAAACATCATTTAAATTTCTATATTATCACTGGTGCAATTTATAGTCGTTTGCCTTTCAAAGTAAAATCAAACTAATCCTTCTAATATCGACCAAACAATTGAACGAATATTAACTCAAAACGTCAAGCTAACAATGAAATATTTACGTGAAAAGGGTCGACGCGTTGGGAGACTGAAGGAAAAAAGCGATTTATCCGACCAAAACGCATTATACTACTCGAAATCAAAACGGCAACATGAAAATTTGATAAAATAAATACAATGTTCCGATACGAAGTAGATTGCCAATAAAATGTTTCCCGCTTGGGCCCAATTCAATGAAACGAAACGTTTGTTTTTCCTGTTTCAAAGGTTTTTGTATGACTAACATCATATCGATATAGTTTTACAGTTGTTCAATTTTAAACGAACAATATTGTATAATGCGCATGCTTTTTCAAAAACTGTTTATGCATTTTCAGTAATGTGATTTGTTTCCATTGCTTATTATATACGATATATTTTTGTGTATCATTATAGTTCTGACTCTAAATTCACAATCTGGTGTATACTGGGTATGTTGATAATTACTTCCCTATTTTTGTGGCAGACTTCACTAGCTATAAGTAATATTAATAAAAATATTACGATTACATTTGTTATTTTAATTTACTGATATTAACTTCAAAATTATATAAGTATGCTATGCCAAAGTAACAACGTCATGGATTTATAATTTTCTGAAGTTTGCATGTTTTGTGTGTAAAACCTGCAATTAGCGGCACGCATTACTTCCCTTATTCCGTCAAAAATATAAAACCGTTAAAAGTCATCGCTTGCTTCTAAAGGATTATGCTGGGCATGCTCCGACAATAAAATATATAAAATGAAAGTATGCTAGTAGGCCGAATACGTTTGAAGATGCTGAATTGCAAAAGTTATTGTATGAAGACGCCAAGCAAAAAACTTGAATTTTGGCGAAGTGACAATACCTGAACGTTCAGATTCGGCAATATGAAAATTTTATAAAACAAATAAAATGTTCCGATACGGAGTAGATTGCCAATAAAATATTTCCTGCTTTTGCCCAATTCAATGAAATAAACGATGAGAAACAATCAAAAGATAGGAAGATGGGTCTGACATGAATTGACACTGACAGCGAATTAGAAAATTGGAATATACCCAGTGAAATGCGGCTTCAAAGGTATGAGAGGAAATCATTTCTGCATCGAGTAGTAAAGGGTGTTGAAAAAAAGATTTATTTTGAAACCGCAAAGCAAGAAATTCATGATTACCACTTAGCAAAGCAGCCTATCGCCTGCAAGTTCAAATAGCTTTGGTAGCAAGACCATACTCTGTATCTGATGGGACCAGGTTGGTGTCATATATTATTGTTGAAAATGTTGAAACCTGAAGAAACAATATTGATCGCTACCAACAATAAATGTTCAATTTGAACAACACATTCATTGAAAACGTCCTTATTACGTTCAGAAATGTGACAAGCTAACTTAACAACATGACAACGTGCCATATCGTACAGCAAAATCTGTAACTGTAAAACAGCAAAATCAGTCAACGAAGTGTTGAAATTACTTGAATGAGAAATTTTATCGCACCCAGCGAACTCTCCATGGCCAAACTCTCCATCACTCTCCATCAAACAAAACACACGTCTGAAGAGCAGCATTTCGCAGATTTAGAAATATTTAAAAAAGCTTTATTATTGGTTTAGCTCTAAGGAGAAAATTCTGTTTTGAAATGGCATCCATAAATTGCTTGAGAGATGGACAAAATGTATGGAATCAAATGAGCACTACTTTAAAAATATGTTTGACAAAACAATTGAATCGACTTCAAAAAATATATAAGGATCTCACCATAAATGAAAAAATAATAAAACTTAGATTTTTAACAAAAAAAAATGCATTTTAAAATAAATTAATTACGTAATAATCGTTTAATAACTAAATAAAACTCATAAAAAACCTAATTTAACCTATCTACTACACCTATTTTATATTATACTATATACACAAAATTTAGCTTAATACCTAACTAAACCTATTTATCTATTTACTATATTATTTTAACTACTACCAACTGACTACTCTGAAGTCGGTGCCGAACCGCAACAGTTATATTAGTTTTGATTTATTTTGTTAGTAATTTAAATTTTTTTATGTCACAAAATTATATTATTATATTTGTACTGTTTGGGAAGTGGGGGAAATCGAGAGAAACTTAAATATCACATAAGCTCAGCAATAACATTATACACAAATATCTGATTATTATAGATAAAAAAATATGTGAAAACTTTGTACGTGCCTTTGAAATTTGAGAGTTTCTCCCGATTTCCCCTCTTCCCCCCAACAGATCCTGATTGGGTTTCAATGGAACCACCTCGGAAATTCACTCTTTCGAATAAAAAAGAATTTTGAATTTCGTCCCACAATTAACGAAGAAATCGGCGAACGTACATTATAAAAGTATATACAGCCGAACATAGAACCTCCTCCTTTTTCGAAGTCGGTTAAAAAATAAATAAATTTTAATAAAACGTGCTATTTAGGGAATAATCCGAAATTGAATCTAAAATAACTTGATAACAATTCAAACCACGAAATATTTATTTTTTTCTTTTATTTTTAACCGGCTTACATGAAAGACGAACAGCTGTATATATTTTTTGTATGTTCGCCAATGTCCTCGTCAATTATAGCCCGATTTTCAAAATTTTTTTTTATTCGAAATAGTACACTTCCGAGATGGTCCTATTGAAATGAAGTAAAGATTTTTTTGTTGCTTCCCATGCAGAGATGGGGGGGAGGAAACCGAGGGAAACCATCAAATATTAAAAGGACCCACAAAGTTTCCACGTATTTTATTATCTGATATAATCAGGTATTTGGTTATAACGTTAGTGCTGAACTGGTATGACGGAAGACTGAAACTCATTCAGTGCAAAAGTCGTTCAGTTTGCTTTTTTAACACTAACTATATCACATGAGAAGCCGCAAAATCATTGCAAGCAAGCATGGTGTGGTGGTTAAAGCTGACACGTGGAGGTCGCGGGTTCGATTCCCGGCAGTGTCAGCGGCTTTTTATTGTTGTTCTAGTTTGTTTAACATTTGTCAAGTTACCTAAGTTAGGGCGCGGACCTCGGAGCCTGAAACGTTCTTTATTTTCAATCGTTGTTTTTTTATTCGTATTTTCCCTCATACGGGCTGCACGTTTACTTGGCTTACCCATTGTAATACTTAATAAAATAACTGCGTAATTTATTGAGTAAATATCCAGTACTAAAAAGAGAAAAATTATATATATTTAACAAAAAAAAATTGAACCTACTTCAAAAAATCAACATAGAACCCATTAAAAATTAAAAAATTAATCAAACTTAGATTTTTAATGCAAAAAAAGTTTTAATATAAAATTTGTACAAAATAATCGTTGTCATAACTAAATAAAAATAAACGAAAACCTTATTTAACCCATATACTACACGTATTTTATATTCTACTATACTCACACAATTTAAATTACCTACCTAAACCTATTTATCTATTTATAATATTATTTTAACTACTACTAACTATTCGCTTCAAAGTCCGAGTGCCTAGACCAAACAATACAAAATTAATAATATAAATGTTGTGAGATATGCAAAAAATTAAATTGCGAACAAAACAAATCTAATTTGTTGCTCATACCTACTAGTATTCTAAAGACATGATGAAATGGCGTTTAGAATGCTCAAAGCCAATGTTCAAACATTATGAGCAAATAGAATATTACCATCTGACTAAAATTATAGTTTCGTTACTTCAAACGAATGTAGGACATGACAGGTTATGTAAAATAAAAACGAAAAAAAGAGGAAAAACTAGAAATATTAAAAAATAGACGCAAAGTCATGTTCTTGCATCAAAACGCTCGGTTCTACGCTTTGCTAGAGATGTGAAAGAGATACTGTTGCAATACGAATAGGAATTACTGCCGCATGGAGCTTACCCACCTGACAAAACGCCTTGTGATTGGCAATTGTTCAGATCGATGCTAAATTCGAAATGTTAAAGTAATGGGAAAATAATAAGATCCCCGACAAACTAACATGAAACTACTTTATTTAATATACGTTGTTCCAATTTTTGATAATAACTGCCTATTTACGGAGAAAAAAATGATCAGAATATGTGCAAGCCCCATAATATTTAAAAAAACAATTGCTCCAACTTAACGACAACAATTTTTATAATCCCTTTTGAAAGCTCTTTAAAACATCTATTCCTGATAACTTTTGGGAGAATGTATATTTATCATTCAGATTGATTTTATTAATAAAATATTTTCTATTTTATTTCAATTGTAAAATATTTAAATCGTAGCTATCAAAATGTTACGCACAATCAAAAACGATTGCTGAAAAAGCGAATGGAAAAACGGACACAATCTGCATAATATCGATAAACCAATCAACGCTTATTAACTATAGAACGCTATGCTTACAATAAATTGTTTACATGGAAAGCGTCGTGACGCTGGGGGACCTGACGGGATGCGCGATTTATCCGACAAAACAAAACGCATTACGCGATACGAAATCAAAATGGCTCCATGAAAATTTGATAAAATAATTGCGATATACCGATACCAACTAGATTGCCAGTAAAATGTCTCCCCTTTATGTGCAGTTCCAATAGATAAAACAGTTGCAGTTGCAATATATTTTTAAATTAAAAAATGTTTGCTATAAATTGTTTCCAAATATCAGATTCAAATTATATTTTGGTTATAAATATAACATAATTAATTATGTGTTAGACAAAGAGTAATTTTGTTTTATTCGTATTTTTCACATGTGTTGTTTTGATCGATGATAGTTTGCCGTTGTTCTGGGGAACTCATAAATCCGTCACTATTGCCTTTGACTTCAAAGTGATCAGTTGGTAGTAGTTAAAATAATATTGTAAATGGATAAATAGGTTTAGGTAGGTATTAAGCTAAATTGTGTGTATATAGTAGAATATAAAATACGTGTAGTAGATAGGTTAAATAAGTTTTTTGTATATTTTGATTAGTTTCTACAACGATTTTTATATTGAAACGTTTTTTTGTGTTAAAAATCTAAGTTTGATTGTTTTTTACTTTTAAGTGAGTTCCCTATTTATTTTTTGGAGTCGGCTCAATTTTTTTATTAAAAATATTTTATGAAACACATTAATCAAAACAAAAAAAATTTAAACACAAAAAATTTGGCTAGAGTCGAGCAGCTGATGCTGAAGAATTCCACTCCAATTTCAATATGTATCCCCTTTAGGCTTTAAACATAATTTTATCAACAATCAACATCAATTTTATATTATTCTATATATAGATCTTTTTCATTTCATTTTTCATTAAATTCCTTACTAATGATTCATACAGAAACCCAATATCTAGCTTATTTCTATGTCCAGCTTTATATTATTTTTATTTTTATATTTTATTATTTATTTTATGGTTAAAAGCTATTTTATGGCTGATGTTTAGTTCTGTAGCGATGTGAACTTTATCTTTAACATTGAAGTGATCGAATCGAAAACGAGCAAATTAATTCTGACAGTGATATTAACTTATGATAATGCTCAAACAATATGTTCTAATTTTGACTGCCTAAGCGAAAGACGCTACTTTTATATCTAGAATATTCTATGAACTGTTACCTTGCAAACGATATATACGACTTTGAAACCGCCGAAAATATAGCCGGCTTGGTTGAACAGTTTTTGTAATATGCGCTACAAATAAATAAATTTCAATAATAGGAAATATGCCCAAATCAAGCAACCATGAACAGCCGTTAGATCGCCGATACAAAATATATAAACATATATTTGTATTTCTGACCGACATGCAACCAGCTTCAACTCTTATAAAATCTTAAAAGATAGAAGAACGTACTAACTAGTGGTGCATAATAATTTGAATTACAGTAAAATGTACTAGTTTAACTATATTTTAACATCAAACCTTGAATATCTGGAAAATTAATCTATTAGTTAGTTTCAGTATTGTTTTATTAGTGACAATATAATTTGGCACAGAATTAGTTATTTGTTATCTTAAAGATGCTACAAAGAACTTAAAGAGAAACATTGGTATTGTAGATATATATCAAATTTTAAAAAATATAAATTACATTGATATAAGTCCATATTTTGATATCAAGTTTTAAGATATTTCTTGTCTGATATGGTTTTCATTTCTATTAAGCTTATAAAGATCGATTGGGCCAAGTTTGCTCAAACAGTGGCAAATTTAAATGTATAGCAGTCCCAAAACGATATATTTTCGTCGATATCTTTCAAAATTGAAACGTATAAAATTTTATATTTCAAGTTTCGTTCCCCTACGACATCAACCACCTTTGAGTCGATAAATTTTACGAACCATTCGGTTTTTCATGCAAGTATTTACTGTAAAATTGCAAAAATGCCAAGATGTCGTCAATGATGACAGATAGGCACATCGTCCGACTACACAGCTGCCATTACTTTAATATCAAATATCAAATCAGTCATAAAGGAAATGGTATTTTTTATATATGGTCTAGAGAGAATTCCATAATGAATATGAGTATATATATGAATAACGTTATTAAGATTTTGTTGAGTAAAACAGAAAACTTTGAAATTAATGCAGTTATTTTTTAATTTAAATAAATGTAATGTATTTTTGATTAAACGCATTGCATTACAAATCTAGAGAGATCTTTAATTCCTTATTATACAATAATAGCTTATCGTGTTATGCTGGATTAGTATTGAACTGTATACTCTATAATATAAAAATCTACCCTATAATCTATTGTATATTCTTGTATTTGCCACACACTTAGTGAAAATTTTGCTTCCTCTTTTGAAGACAACGGGGGTACCTGTAGGCAAATTTGGCAGAGGTACAGCTTATATCGATATATCTGATATCGATATCTAGAGAGATCTTTAATTCCTTATTATACAATAATAGCTTATCGTGCTATGCTGGATTAGTGTTGAACTGCATTCTCTATAATATAAAAATCTACCCTATAATCTAGTGTATATTCTTGTATTTGCCAAACACTTAGTGAAAATTTTGCTTCCTCTTTTGAAGACAACGGGGGTACCTATAGGCAAATTTGGCACAGCTTATATCGAGGAAAAAAATATTAGGCCTAATATTTTGTGTAATATGTGCTACAAATAAATATATTCCAATAAAACGAAAAACGTCCAAATCAAGCAGCAGGAAAAGCCGTCAGATCGGTAACACAAAATATACAACAAATCCAACGTGTGGGTTAAGAGTTTTACTTGCCGACAATAACGTACTAGGATCGAATCACATGGGAATTAAAGGTTATTTTTTTTTAAGTTTATAAAATAAAATAAAGGAAAAAGGTGTTCAAGGTTGTTGTTTGAAACGATATTAAAATGGAAAGTGAGTGGTTAAAATATAATTAAACAAAGTAATTAAATTACAAAATTGTTGGAAAAGTGTTGGAAAAGCAATATTTAATTTAATTATTGTAAAAACATTCTTTTAATATACATTTCCATACTGTAAAATAGAAATTACCTAACTGGGCTCGCTCTTCTTTTAATAATAATAATTAAGTCAAATATTAATTTTAAAATTGCTGTATTCATATATTCTCTGTTTTAATATACAAAAATGCATTACTTCATTTATTATTCCATACTTATGTTCATAATATAAAAAGAAAGAAGGACCATATATACTTATATCTGAAGCTCTGAAGTTGTTAGAGTTCTGAAAATAGTCTTACTTATGATACATTGTTATAATACTCAGTGGCCTCATAATTTACAATTATTAATACTTTGTTGATTATCGAAAGTTAACAGAAATTGGATTTAATTAAACGTAATTTAACAAATACTAGTGAGTATTGTAATATGTTTTAATATATAGACATTTATTATTTTTATTAATATTATGTATAAATATTATATTGAAAGTACTGCAAAAACAACTTTTAGTAGCATATCATTTTTGAGTTAGTTCATTTACTCTTTTATCAGTGAAACATGATTAATTTAATAAATTGTGATCGAACTTCGACTATAGCGCGATCACTAGTTCTTATTAAAATTAAAATCCATCTCTTTCGAACGCTTATTTGTAAACCTTCTGAATGGCTCTGAGATTTGGATACTTTTAAAGTTTGACAGAAAATTCTACATTATTCTACGTCAGACAGTATAATACATGAAGTTACTTGGTTAAGATACGATAATCAGTGCATAGTTGAAGAATACATTTTAGGTATGTCTGTCGAATGGAACGTGAAGCTGGTGAATTCACACAAATATTTTTGGCGAAATTGCCCTTTTGAATGGACTACTCAACGAGCAGTTCCAAAAAAAAATGAATCAAAATAACAACTAGCTGAAACGCTGAAAGAATTGACACTGACGAAAGCCAGTTGTTTAAAGCCAGAAAGTTTTCAACCTTAACAGCAATAAATATTGGTTAAAACATAGATACTTCATCCATATCGTCTATGGATTGATAATGGTGATGTTAGGATATTCCCAGATATGTGATCTTAACAGTCCATCAATAGAGTCCACGAAATGTAGTTATTGCAATTTATTCTACATGTATTAGTTATCAATCATATTAAAAACTTATGTTATTATAATACAGATTATCGTTACATAAAACAAAATAGACACAAATAAACGCGAATATCGCTGTACTAGGTGAACGGTCGTGTCGCCTTGGTCTCTTTATATTTATCAAATATACAATAATCAAATATACTTTCTTTTTTAAGTGGAATAAAGAGCACAAGTCATCATCAATGAAAACATATGAATATTATATATTGCTCTAGGTTGAAATTTGTAAAAATAATTATTATTTTAATACAGATATGATTAAAAATGATTATATGGCATAATAACATTGGACATATATATTATAAAATGGGAAATGGTTTTAGTCACTGTTTTACGATTGTGAGACAGTCTTAAGTGATTTTATGACTTACTTAAGGCTGTTTGATTTCACAAAAAAATAAGAGGCTACTTGCTGAACGGCGATACTTAGCGACATTGAGGGTTTTTATTTATTAGAAAGCAAACCAAGCTGTCTAACTTGTTCACCATTCAGATAGTTTTAAAACAGAGGGCCTTTGAATATGGCCGCGATAGTCCCAATCGCAACCAGCACTACATAACATCTCCCTCCTAAAGAAACGGCCAAAGGGATGTATGTGGTCATTGTTCAATCTGGACAGCTTATAGTTATATCAATTGTACCTTTGGTCGTCAGTTTGTCGTTAAGAAACTTGAAAATGGCACTGCTTCCACCAAATATCTATGGCTTTCCTCTATGGAATGGTTTTCCAAATTTTGGCGATTCCAGATTCCAATAGTCTACGACTAAGAAACTGATCTACTAAAATCTGCCTTTGGTGACCGTTCACCCTGAACTGCAAGCTTCTGTTGAAATTCTAATAAGCTATATTTATTCACAGCAACTTAAGTTCAGTCCGCCTTTGATGACGCAACAACTTGAACTGTAATGTGCAGGGGATCCACGGATTAGTGATGTTTTTCAAAGAGTGAATATTTCTTACTTGGAATAGTTTGTAGCTAGGACCCTTTCAGCACCTTCTATGCACCCTTATGTGTCTTACAGCTTCAGCTACGATACTTTTATATTAACTACATTTCTACCAGGAGACCCTTTGGGTAGCCGCGGAACGATTTTCAAACATTAACTTCAACTAAAACGAAAGCTGAAAAATAGCTTTGACACTTTACTGTATTTTTGTTATTATCAAAGCAATGGACCAAAAACAATTTGGTTTTTAACATTGCTGTTTAATGGGAAAAAATACTGCTCAATTGAAGCAATTTCTTGAAAAGTGTTATGCAGAACGCAGTGGATGTCCAAATGAGAAAACATCAAAAAGATCCTCAAAATCATTCTGGATAATCGAAAAATTAAGTGCAAGTGCGTGAGTTATCTAACATCATAAAGATATCAAAAGAACGTGTTTATTTTATATTGCATGAGCATTTCACTATGAGAAAGTTCTGTACAAGGTGGGTGCCGCGTTTGCTCGCTGTTAACCAAAAACAATAAAATGTTCATGGAAAATTGTATTATTTCACAGAAGGATCAGGCCACTTCTTGAACAGTGATACAAAGCGACACTGAGGGATTTTATCTATTAGAAAACACACCAACCCATCTTTCTTGTTCACTATTCAAGTAATTTTAAAGTTGTTGCCTGCAGTTAGCCTTTGCACATGGTTGCGATAGTCAGGGCCGTTACTAGCTTTACATAACATATATCGATAAATTGGAGACTCTCTCAACCTGCTGTGATAGTCGCGGGTGTAAATCCCGTCGCAGAGGGGTTGTAAATTTATATTGGTGATTGTAGCTGTCATGGTCCATAAGCGAAAGCGTAAAATCGGCAACCATCCCAGTCACGTCAGTAACCAGGCTGGGGAAAATCGGAACTCCCGAGATTCTTTCGAAGTTTGTCATTCGTCAATCGCCAGGCTTAAGGCCGATGATCCTTCCTTGAAGCCCACGTTAAGCATTTGGTTCAGTCTAGATAAACCCTAGTTAGCAAAAAAAAAATTTTAAATATAAATATTTAAATAATTGTCACGATATTCTAATATCAGGATTTATACATCAAAAGTAATTCATATATAATTACTTTTTATTCCTTGTAATTAGGTTATAACATAATAATATACTGATAAATTAATAATATAAACATAACTATATAACGGATAATTAGTAGATAAAGTTTTCAAGTATAGAAAGATATACATTTACTATAAAATGTATTATTTCCAGTTGATTATTATAGTATCAGATTGTATTAAATATAAAAATTAAATATGAAAAAATAAGTAACAGAATAGTATTTCTATCAAAGATTTTTATATCTCAAATAGTAACATTTATGTATCTAACGAAATTGAAATTTTTGTTGACATTTTTTAATCAAATATTTTGTATATCACGACAAAAATAAAACGGAACATATGTTTTGGCTTATGTTTGTTATTATTCTAGTTTGCCGGAATGTTTCAACATAAATATAAAGTGAATTCAAACAATTCAGTCTAACACAGTTTCCTCCGTTTCCTATAAAAATCCCATTACATAAAATAGCAGAAGAAAATGTCGAATAAAAAAAAACGAAGAGGAACGAGGAAACTTTTCAATCTTATCATCAAAGTTGGCGCAGTCGTCGAATCGACTTTTCAGAGTTTTAAAACGAACTGATTTAATTCGGAATATGATTACATCGAAATTTAAAATTCAAAGTAAAGGCAAAATATCGCCAAGGCCCATATGTATGTAAATACGTTGAAAAATGAATATTTAACTAGACCAGTGTGGAATATAATATTTACGAAATTCCGTTTGACTTTGGCTATAATGTACATTTAACAAGCTAAATGGATCTTCTTTTGAACGTCAAAGATAAAAGAAACAACATTAAACAGACATTTTAGGATAATCTAAATAAACCAGACAGCATACACTAATTATATACTACATTTAATAAAAACCCAATATCATACCATATTCATATTATGAGAGTAAATAAGTTCCGTCAATTTTCAAAATGTGGCTCTGGTTGTAATGAATATTTAGGTATGTATGTATGTTCGTCTTGTCGGTCGGAATGTGTGACTGTCGACACGATTGTTTATCGGAATACTTACTACTATTTTTGTAGATGGAATTCGCACGGGAACAGGAAACACCGCCGAAATGAAAGCTTGTTTATTTCGATCTTATATAGTACATGTGATCGACGGGAGAATGGACAGAATATTATGTTATGTTAAGAATGTACGGAAGCGCTATGGAGGTGGTACTGTTACAAGGGGTAGAGAAAAGGGAAAAGAGAAAAAGATTTTTATTCTTATTCCAGAATGATCAGCTAGAACCAAATGGTCTTTTGCTGATGTCGCTTCGGGTTCGGGAAGGAGAAGTGTTTTGCGGGCGACAAAGACTGTGGGTTACGACTGGGATTGTCGTAGTTGGTTATCTACGGGGATTTGTGGATTGGTAGGGATCAAGATATTATCATGTTCTAAGGCGCTTAGGAAGAACCTTACACTGAGCATATTTGGGAAACTCTTCACGAACGTAATGCCTGATTCGAGGTGAGTGTTGACATTCCTCATAAACCATGAGGCATTGAGTAACGTGTGGACTTTTTGGATTGGAACACATGGAGTAGTTCAAGTTGTCACTCAGAGACGTACGAAGAGGCAAACTGGATGGTAGCATTTTATATAGGGTGGATTTTTGGTGGCATTTTATATATAGGCTTTCTGGGGGGTGGAAAGAGACGTCGTCGTGGTGGCCTTTCATAGCCGGTAACCGCATGGTACCAATCCACCAGCGTTGCCAACTTTTGAACTTGACGTAGGTGAATATGTGGCCTAAGGGGTCGTAACAGTCACTACACATATATGTGTTAATACTTTTCCTGGTTGCAATAGATTATCTCTTTCGGACTGTTAATAATGTTTACTATACACCACTTTTGGTTGTATAAACATCGAATATGTTGAATATGTCAAATTTGGTGATAATCAAACATATTTGCGAAAGGTTTTATTTTTGTTTTAATTCATTCTAATATTATTGAAATTCTCCATAGTTGAATCGTTTCAATTCATCAACAACTGATAACTGATAAATCAACTGAAATGAAATAAATCTTATCAATGTTTTTTGTTTGTTTTCTCATATTTCTGAAGACGAAATTTAACAATATCAAATATTATATTATAATTCCTAACCCTAAGTCAATTGGACAGGTATGAGTTGTTGCCATTGAATGTGTGTTTTTTATTTATGTATTTGTAATATATATTAAACATGTATTTTTGTCCTATGTTTATCTTTATCATATAAATTTTAACTATGATAAATCTCACACTTATTCGCGTTAATAATATTTTAAAAGAACGGGAAAAATGTTAACTTGGATTATAAATATAAATATAATTTTCTATTTAATATAGATTTTTATGAAATATTGAAGAAATAATAACTGAAATGTTAATTGAATGTTAAATCATTTTAAAGAAATGTTTTTAGATAATATATATTTAGCAGTAACAACAGATACAGTAAACAACAATTATAAAAGCAGACCTTTACAAAAAAGGTTGCAAAAAATTGAAGAAACGGGAAATAATTACCAACAATAATTGAAGAAACTTCTGAGCACCACCATACATCGCCATCTTGCAAACGCGTTAACATTGTATAATGACCAATAGATCAAAATTATATATAATGAACCATCGTATGGACCATGGTAAATTATGATTACTGAATGTGGTAATTTTTAACAAATTTCTTTCTAACTACAACATATGTTTTCAAACAATATTTATTTGAAATCTGCTCAAACATAGTTCTGTAGCCAATTACATCTAATAAATTATATTATGAATTAAAATAATATTTTTTCTTTATACTGTATATTTGAAAAAAATACAATTTGCATTGTTTAAAGCGTATAGGTATTGTATTTGAATAATTTGAGTGACTTTCTGTAATTATACATAGTATAGGAACGCCTTGCATATATATTGTTTTTAAATTCTATGGATCATTAGTCTATGCATTTTGATGATTGTATTAATTTTAATAATTGAAATTATTTTTCACCTTCTACAGTATGTCATTTGAAGCATGAGGGTCTGCTTGGATTTTCTTGAAATTAAATTAATATAATATATAATGGCTGACATTACTTTCAATATTATTTTATTTTCAGTATTTGGCTTTAGCTAACTGCGAAATATTTCATATCAGTTGTGACGTGTTATTTTAAATTTTTTCGTAATCAATATCAATCGGATTATAGGGTCATCATTTTCGATAAGTTTATCGATTTCTTAATAACTCTAGTGACTTAGAAATGTATCCACATATTTTGTTCTATCTAATAATTCCATATCTTACGCTAGTGGAGAAGGTCGACATCACAACCATACGCTATTGGTGGATTTTTCTAAATAGTGCTCTTAACTGTGCTGCCGGATTTCAAATGTTCTTCGGTGAACCTCGGCGCTGTTCTGTCCCGACAATGTTAGTCTCCTATTTCTCAGAAAGGCTTATAAGAATTTGATCTAATTTATTTTTGGGGGTATTCGATGACTCTTCCACACAAAAGATGGTTTTCGCCACAGAGGTCTGTGAGGAATCCAAACCATTTTAATTGTCTCTGAATGTGCTCGTCAACAAGGCATTGATTTTCTAATCTTAAACGAATTACTTCATTTCTAACGCGATTTTATGGAGAAACATCTATAGTTTACCTTAATCATGATATATGAAGGACATAAGATTTAACTTTATTTGTATTTTAAACTATAACCGCTTTTAAGGCACTCTACTATACAGAAGATTAGCAAGATATGCGCAGTGAATTTTTGTTATCCTTTTAATATTTACTCTTCTCCACGCACACCAGCAAATGAGATAAGAGAAGCAAGAGCTCTTACCGCTTGGATGATTCGGCTAATTATTTCGACAGTGGTTGCCACTTTGTTCTCCTTTGTTACTAATTTAAAATACTTCAACTACCTCAATTGCGCTGGGTTTCGTTAGGATTTAGAATAGCAGGCGATCCGTCAGTTGTTAGTACCTTGGCCTGTTCGACGTCTATTGACGATATTGAAACGGAAAGTGAATGCGTTAAAAAACTAGTAAACGATTTTAAGCATTGTTATTTATAACTAGCTGACCCGACAGACTTCGTCCTGTCAAAAAGATTTGTAATGTGGCAGTTTTTGTGCCTACGTATTTTAAAAAATTCTCCTGAACAGAACCATCACCCTGGTGATAGGGCGTTGTGAATAAAAAATAATTAAATAAAACATATATAAGGATTGAAAAGTAAGTAATCGCTTTATTGTTAATCATGTGAATCATAATTATTATTATTATTATCATTATATTGCTTTGTGGTATACGATGTTTTATGTTTGATTACCTGGCGCATAGATAAACAAATCTGATGGTTTTCCAACACGGGAACAGGCAACATACAATTGACCATGTGAGAAACATGGGTTTTCTAGATTAGTACCACAAACACTTAATGATTGCCCCTGGGACTTGTTTATAGTCATAGCAAAAGCAAGCCGTCAACATGTCTATAGGAAATTTGCCATTACCAATGTCAATGAGTTGTTTAGAGAATATGTTTCCAGATTGGTCATTTTGCAACTCGACACGCATATTCTTGCTTAAATGAAGTACTTTAACATGTTTCCACAAATTGGAGGACTTTAGACATGCATTGAGTTCATCAGCTGGCGTTGATCGTGGAATCACTGGCAATGTTTGACGAAAATCTCCTGCTAATAAAATCATTGCACCACCAAATCGGTTATTATTGCTACGTAGATCTTTTAAGGTTCTGTCTAAAGCCTCCAAAGATTTTTTATGTGCCATCGTGCATTCATCCCAAACAATCAATTTACATTGCTGCAAAACCTTTGCCATTGCAGAGTTCTTCGAAACGTTGCAGGTTGGAGTTTCATTGCTTTGCATATTTAATGGCAATTTTAGTGCTGAATGGGCTGTTCGACCACCTTCAAGCAAAGTTGCTGCGATTCCCGACGAAGCGAGTGCAAGTGCAATTTTATTTTGTGAGCGAATTGTTGCTAATATTAATGAAATAAAAAAGTTTTTCCTGTACCACCAGGTGCATCTAAGAAATAAATCCCTCCAGTTTCATCATTTGTTACTTTCATAAGAGTTTCAAATACATACTTCTGTTGTTCATTTAACAGTGGAAGATTTGTTTGAATTTATTCTTTCAAAGCGTTGAGATCATACAGTCTTTCTCGATGCAACTCTTGGTTAAAAGCGTCATGCATTGGACGATTGGGCGCGGTCAGGCCTAATTGAATTAATAGTTTGTTTGACATTATCAAGCACATGTCCTCAATTGAAATCAATGCTTCATTGTAAATTTCTTCACTGATTTGTATATTTGGATTTCCCATTCTATTCCGTATTTGATACAAAATATCATCACACATATAATCTTTGTACTTCATCCACAAATCAATTGGGTTTGATGGGAAGCATGTAGATATGATTATAGAAAACAATGTTCGTATTTGATGAGTGTGTGATGATATTACAGCATCATTGAGAGTTTGATCCCAATGAGCGTCATTTTCAAGCAATTGCAAACGTTGACAGGCTTCTCTGTAGGATCCACACAATTCACCATCAACAGTTCGTAACTGTTGGGATGATGTTGGGCCACGTACATTGACTAATAGCTGTCGTAAATAAAAACATTCATCATTGCTTGGATGTACTGAATAAATCCGGCCAATCGCATCGGTGGAATATACATCTGTATATCCTGGAACTGGTTTTCCTTGTTTCCGTCGTATAAATCTCCTTGAGGATTGATTCCAGGTATAATATTTTGGCATTTCAGAATATAGCAATGTTTGTGCGAAATCATCGTTTTGGCATGTCTCAAAAAAACTGGTTAATGTAGTAGATGGTGGCTGAGCAGCTCTTTGTACTGCGTTCTGTGCTGTAAAATACACTCTTTGTCCATTTTCTAAATGCACAGCTAAGTGAACAACAGAAGGGTGTCTCTCATGAATAGGAAAAGAAAATATTCGCCAAACTGCTTCATTACTACTGACATAGCGGCCCATTTGGTATTGGGTAACTTCATCATTAGAATTCTCTGCACCAATTTCAATCACAGCCATATCACTCCCTTTGCTTACATATTTGCAAATGTATTTAATCGATTTCACTGAATGGCAAGATTCAACGTTGATGTGTGCTTTGAATGTCTTTGATAAAATGGGTGAATATGGAACAATCCAACGATTATCTATTTCAATATCTTGTTGATTTAATTTGACAATTGTTGATTTTCCATTGTCTGCTGTCGATCTGCGACGATACAATGGATAACCGTCATTACCAGTAATTGTTTCCGATATTAATGTCCGTGGATATCGTTTTGAACATTTACCATCCATCATACACGGTGAATTTTGATTAAGAGTTCCACAGGGACCATGTATCATGTTTTTGATAACTACCTCATGCAATCCAGGATCTACTTGTACATTAGGGATTTCAGCTGATATCACTGCATCAACTTCATTTGGCCTTATCTTTTCAACCAACCAAATCAAAATGTGTGCATGTGGCAATCCTCGTTTCTGCCACTCCACAGAATACATCCAGCAGCGTGTCTCACCAAACACATTATGTTTTACGATGAAATTCATTAAAGATTTCAACTTTTGTCTAAAGACTCTGGCTGTAATATCATGACGATCAATGGATGATTTCCCAGGTAATAACTCCTGCTTAATTTCTATCCATTGCGGATTGCATGTAAATGTGATGAACAAATCTGCTGTACCATAATGACGAACATACGACATGGCATCTTGAGCATATTCGTGCATATGCCGAGGGCTTCCGATGTATGTTGCTGGAAGAATAGTCATCCGACCGACATTCTGTGCATTTCCATCAGTATTAATCGCATCTCGAAGGTGAATATACTCTTCAGATCGGAGTTTGGTTTGATTCAACCTGATGAATGTTAATCTCTCCGTTTCAATTTTAACATACATGTCATCAACATATTTGTGATATAATCGCCGACATTTCAATATGCGATTATCTGCATTTTCCCGAATCATTAGGCGGTATGAATAATAGTTCATTGAACTGACTTTTTTGTTGGTTTCAGAACCTGTAAACAGATTTTGTTTTAATAACATTCAAATATAAAATTAAAATACATAATATAGTGACTGAGATATTATCGCCATAGCTAAACTAATATTTTAGTTACCTGTAATGGGATTTATCATTTTTATTGATAAATCGTAGCCATCTTCACCTTGCCAAAATATAATGGGATATTGCAGTGCATCATATGAGCGGTGTGTTTCCTTTATAGGTTGTAATTGAAAATTCCGACGATGTAAAACAATATCACGGGATTCCAAGTTTTCTCCAACTACAACGATAGCAACTTCATCAATAGTTGGTGCATTAAAACGTCTTGTATGTTGACCTGCAGGTGTTTTATCAGCTCTGATTACAATTTTGTGATTATCGGATGGCATCAGATCCAGGGCAGTTTTAAACAATATAATCAATTGATTGTGTTGATGAAATAAAGTTTGTAATTGTTCTACAATAGACCTTTTTACTAAATTGTTATGTGCACAACGCAGATCAATTTCTTGTGGTGAATTGCCCATAAAATAAATTTGCAGGAATTTGTTGTCGCTATCTGACACTGGTAACAGTGAACCTGCTCTGTGATATATTTGCCCTTGTATCTGTAAATAAAAAAAATATTATGGTGTGGTATAAATTAATGGATTGTCAATGATCAAACTTAAATAATATTTGATCTTAAAAAGTATATATTTAGTTTTAACTAATATCTATCAAATATAAAATATAATAAAAGTGTCACTGAAACTGAATCACCATATAATATGATGACTAAGTGATATATTTCGTAATGATTAAGAAATTGAAGATTAGTAACACATCTTAACTTTGGTGACAGAAAATTTTGTTCGCTAAAATAATTATGAGTAACTGCTATAATACATACCTTGAAAGTTGGCATAAAATTTTCCCGAGCTGCATTTGTTGCCCCAAATGAAGTCATTTGAAAGCAATTGTTATATTGTTGAATATGTGTCAAAAAGTGTATAGAATCTGTTCCTATTCCTGAAACCAATGAGTACAATGGTTCTGGTGGTGGATCCAATTGTATCAATTTCACTTTACCATTTGCGCAACACAATCCATTGGCTTCGTTTTTGTATTTTAATGCCTTACAGTGTGAGCAAACCAAGTTCATAGAACCAATAACAACACATTGGTAGTTACTGTAGTCAATTGACACATCGTAACTGAAAGCAGCTGGATTCAAACTTGCGCGATTATTAGTTGAATGTCGCGCTCGCGCTTCACGCGAATCAAATATAAATTATTTTTTCACTAATCACGAACTAAACAAACACTAACTAACTAAACACTCTGCACAAAACACGATATACGAATTTGTTTCGTGTATCACTTGACAATTCATCTGTCATCTGTCAAAAGTCATCTGTAACAGACAACTTTTTTTTTTAAATTTGATATGACTTGAACTCAAATCCTTTTAAGCCGTACAAATTGTTTTATTTATTTAAAATTTGAATTAAATTTTAAACAAATAAAAAATTTTAAATAAATAAAACAATTCGTACGGATTAAAAGGATTTGAGTTCAAGTCATATCAAATTTAAAAAAAAAAAGTTGTCTGTTACAGATGACTTTTGACAGATGACAGATGAATTGTCAACTGATACACGAAACAAATTCAAACAAAAAGGGCTATTTTTAGGGTTTTTCCAGCAATAATTCTAATTTTCGTTCGTTTTCTCGCCGTAAAAACCATCCCTGAACTTCAACGAACATTTTAAAAAAAGATTTGGCCAAATTGGTCCAGGCGTTGTTGAGTTATGCGCTTAGGAACATATTTTGCGATTCATTTTTATATATAAGATTGTGTGTTACTTTCGATTATTTTCATCTTGTTGGGACTATTGCAGATTTACGGCAACTTTGGATCAAAAACAATTATAATAGTATGATCACGCAAAGTTATATTTTAGATTTTTTAGAACAAATTATTTTTTCCACTTTATCAGAACCTATAGACTGCAGTGAAAGAAAAACTTGACATATGCGAAAGTTCTATCCCAACATAGCTTAACAAAATCAAGTACATCAAGAATCTTTTACTCTTTGTTTACAAGATATCTAGGTTTTAAGAATCAAATTTATATTTGATTTGATATCTGGTGAACAACTGAGAAAAAGTGTGCAAACATATTACTAACAGTAATTTATATACAGAGACATAGTATATCATTGTTATTGCAGGTAATATTGCAAGTAATAAATACATAATAATAAATATAAATTATTGTAAATTATAAATTATATGTTGCATAGAATAAAAAATTGATTTCATAAAAATTCCTCATTTATTAGTAAGTTGTTAGTTCGCACGTGGGACATAAGGCAAAGTAGAAAACAGTAGATAAACAAAAGCCATAGAAGTCAATTTTAAGATGAGCTATCTTCACGGGGGAGATCGAAGAAAATAAATAAACAAAAAATAATTTTATTTAAAAATTTAGATAAAGGAAGTATTTTTTTAATCTGCTTGGCATATTTATTGTTTCTGCGGTATATATTTTAGGTGAGAAATATGGCTAAAAGCACCAGATGACGTGACACTAACTATATAATTTTCATAAATGCAACACAGGAGAAGTAAGAGAAATTATGAATTATTTTTAATTTGATGAATATTTTAAAACATTAATAAATATTAATATGTTTAACTATTAATGCAATAAGATGTGTGGCTATATTGATTATATCTTATTTTATTATTTGAACCAATTATTTTGATCATTTATTTTAGAGATCTGTCTTTGAAAAATCATTAGTTCAATTAATGATTTATTAATTACTTATACTTAATGGAAATTAGATTTATTTAAATGTCTTTTAAATATTTTTAGTGAGAGTTAGTTCTTGAGGTAGTTTGTATATATATTAATACGTTTTAATATACAAACACATTTCTGATCTTATATTGAAAATACTGTGATAGTAATTATTAACGTGTAATTTTTAAATAACTTCCTTTAGTCTACTGTGAGAGAAGCATGATTAGCTTAACAAATTGTAGTCGAATTTCAACCATAAGTCCACCACTAGTAATTATTCTTGGTAGGGATGCAGAAAAATATCTATATGTAAAGATATATCGATACTTTCTGAAAAAAATATCGATATTTTTTGCCGATATTTTTACCCTATATATCGATCTTTTTTCTGCCGATATTTTTCGATATTTTTTCAGAAAAAATTAAATATTATTTTTTACAATCCTTTAAAATTGGCCAATTTTGTACTTAATTTTAAAGGTTTATCTAAAATATTACTACTTTCTAAGAAATTTAGAAATAATATATATTTTTTTAGGCAAGTATTTCGCTATTTTTGGTTTTTCTTAAAAATATCGATATGTTTTTCGTAAAATATCGATAATATTTATTCTAATTGCAAAAAAAATATCGATATTTTTTTGGCCAATATATCGATATATAGATACATTTTTAAACATCGAAAACGATATATCGATATTTTTTAAAATATCGGTATATCGAAATATCAATATTGTTCGGTCGCCATCACCCCTAATTCTTGGTAAAATGGAAAATACAATTCAAAAATTCATTAAATTGCCGAAGCACATACACAAAAAGCAACCGACGGAAATATTGTTCTGTTTTTTCGATCGGTACGAAATTGGCTGGCCTTTTAAAATGAATCGTGAAATAATTTCGAGCAAAAATTGAAAAAGTCCCACAATCATACGATAACCAGCTTCCTTCATATTTGTTATGCTTGGAGGCATGAACGTATCCATACGTTTTCTCGCGATAATATATTTTCCGTCTATTTGAATCAGACCTTCGTTTTATTTTCATTTCGAGCTCATTTTTCTCCTATTCTTTTTATATTCAGACAAGGATTTATGTCCACTGTCAGCCCGAACCTTTTTATATTAGGATATAATATTTTTTCATCTTTTTCCAGCTCCGACACCTTAACTTTATTAAGATTTAGTAATCCCTTTTATTGTACCTTTTTTTAAATTAAATAGTAAATTGATTTATGTTGTTTCAACTTTATATTATGTTAATACGCAGCGGTGCAATATATTCCGATTTCGAAACAAAATTGTTGAATAAACAATTTCGATGGCAATGTATTTTCGATTGTGATTTCACAGTGACATTTATTAGAATACATTCGCATTCATTTCCTTCCTTCAAGTTTAAAATTGTACGTGCATTATGTGTGTGCTTACTCACAGTTATTTATTTTACCGCATTTTTTAATTTTGTCCTGACGCAATAATCTGCATTATTTCAATTGCATTTTGTTGAAATTAATAAAAATTAGGTTCATTAATTCAATTTATTGAAAATTAATATTTATTTTCCTATATTCAATATATTCACATTTCCTTAAACTTTTACAACGTGACCAATTAATTAACTCCAAACTCAAAAAGTCATCAAAGCATTAAAATCATTTGCCTCCACCGAAAAGTCCAGACATTTCTCCGTGCGATATTAATTTATTTAGGTCTAGTCCAAATTCGTCTGTGATTAGTTCTAAAGCGCAAGAAGAAGTGGTTTTACAACAGTAGTTATTAGTTAAAGTATGCTAAATGATTTTGAAAAAATGTGTGATAATTATTAAACACCAAAAACCTAGATTATTTTTTTGGCAAATATTGTTCACATTAGAATTTAATAGCTCCTACAATGCTTTACTGCCTTTAGTATAGTATGTTGTAGTAATACAAGAACTATGCCAAAGAATAACAAGCAGCAAACAAAAAGACAGCACTACAAAAATACTTTCGCCCCAATATTGACATGGTATTATTTTGAATATGTTTTCTTACATTGATTTTCATCAAAAATTATTTCTCACTGATTGAATTAAATTGACGTTTCTTTAAGTTTATATACCTCATTTTGCTTATTTTCTCTTGCAAGATGAGTTTACTTATATTTAAAGTAATCTCTGTCTTAAAACATCTTCGAATTTTAACACTATTTTCAAAACAGTTTTATTTAAGAATATGTTTAATTCGTAAGAAAATATATCAATATGAAACCAAATAAAATAAGGTAGTTAATTTGACCAAATAATACATAATATAAAGACAAATTTAAAATAAAAATATCATATAAAACATAAAAAGCTGTGACTATCTACAATCTAAAATAATATTCAAAATCGCAAAAGAATGTTGTCTAAATATTAATATTTACATTGATACCCTTACATGACAAATTGACCAACCATGAACACATATTTCCTTTGAAGAAATCACTATTACAAGATTTTCATAAAAAGGTGAAAGCGAATTTGTAACACACTTTAGGACTGGTATATCGTTTCGGCTCCATTCACGGATATGATCACTCACATTTTTTGTCGAACAAATGAAAACTGTAAAAACTATTAGGTTTATAAAGATTTTTCTTAAGAAATAAATTACCTTGCAAAATTTACAAAAATGTCTTTTTTAAATATATTTTAAAGTCTCCTTTTACCAACTATGGGTTTATCTGGACTGGGCCTAAAGTTTAACGTGGGCTCCGATCCACGGGCCTCAGTATTAAGCCTACCGACTGGGAAGTGACCAACTTTAGAAATCATCCCAGAAAACATCCGATCTTACCCAGCCTGGTTACTGGCGTGACTGAGATCATTTTCCTTGTCGAATTTTACACTTTTTCCTAGAACGTTTACAAATTTTAAACAATCACAAACATAAATTTACGACCATGCCCCAACAGGATTCGAACACGTGGCTATCGCAACTGAGCCACCAAGCCGGCTGATAAAGATGTTGAAATAATAAAACGCCATATTACCACATATGCACATACACATAGCTTTTTAATACGTTAATGGATAAACAAACACCTTCAAACTTCTAAAATATTTGATTTAATTATATTTTATTAACTTTTCTAAATCGCTGTTTTCAAATTATCAGAATTTGCACTTAAATGTTAAAATGAGAATATCCGGAATGCTGTCAAGCTGTTAACTGTCATAATCTAATACTAGTTAACATCATAACTCAGTTTCACAATCTACGGTAGAAACGAAATTTTAGAAGTTTAAAAGCAACATTTTGTAAATTCCTCTTTTCCACACGAAACTTTAGTCAAAAACATTATTAGCTCCAAGAAACATGTAGACTAGAAGCATAGTGAGTTATTTTAAAAATGGCGGCTATTATTAATCAGAAATTTACAAAATGTGTTCAGCGTCTTCTATAGAACTGAATTTTGTCTGACAGAGGTAAATATGTTTAAGTCCTCATTGATCACTCGACATGCAGTGAGATTTACGGATTATTAAAGAATAATATATCATAACATATCATTAATTAGGGATAATGAAAGACCGAAATCGGAGACTTCATTAGAAATTTCCGAGAAAAGGACGTGATTAATTAATATGCATATATATTTTTATCTTCAGTCTTCAGATCAGAATTAATCGGTCTAGCTTTTAATTCGGCAAACCTTCTTAAACATAAAACCTTGATATATATATCTGTAGAAATATATAAACAGTTTTAAAACCAACCCTCACGAAAAAAAATATTTAAATTTAAATTGTGGTAAAGATTAAATTGGTGGTAAATAATCAAAAATAAAGCCAATAATATAAATATACAATTTTAAGTAACGTATAATACAAGCTATATGTTTCAAGTTCAACGCCTCTAGCACCCAATAAGCAATAAATATCTCTAATTTGTAAATTTCATTAAGATAAAGAACTAATATATTATTATATAAATATAATTGCAGTATTAAATCAATTTATTTGCCTAGGAAACTGATATTTCGTCCCACTACTCATAAAATATATATTATTACATCATGCTATAAATAATATTGCAAAGATTTAAATCTGGAGTTGGCGGTACTTTCACATTTCCATTGGTTATTTATAGTAATTTATAAAAATCCTTATTAAGCATACAAAATTCCAACAAAGACCGATATTTATTTTCAATTTAATGAACCGGTAGGAATTTTAATAACGCATTATATCATTTAAGGTTTCACTGAAAGTATTACTTCAGAACCCAATTAGTTGGTCGCATTTAGTAGTTTAGCAATAATATTTGATGTGGTATTAAATTAAAGTTATGTGTTGTAATATGTGATTATTTTAATAAGGTAAATTTGATTATATGCAATAGATAAATATTATTTTGCATCATATTAGCAGGCTGTATTTAGATCTGAATATATTACCAAATTAGTCAACTAAGAAAAAAGAAACTATATATATATATATATATATATATATATATATATATATATATATATATATATATATATATATATGTATATATATATATATATATACATATATATATATATATATATATATATATATATATATATATATATATATATATATATATATAGGTAATAAGTGGTGAAGTATTATACGTAATAGTGCAGGAGAGAAAAAGAACTAAATAAATATCAAACAACCTTTAGTAATTAATTCAAGTTAAATATGTTTTCTTTCTAAAATTCCTCTACTGAAACATATTCAGAATAAATTGAAAAGAAGTCCGTTAGCACATCTTCAAATTTTAACATTATTTTCAAAACAGTTTTTTTTTTAAATATTTTTAATTCATAAGAAAATATATCAATATGAAACCAAATAAAATAAGGTAGTTAATTTGACCAAATACTACATAATATAAAGACATATTTAAAATAAAAATATCTTATAAAACATAAAACGCTATCACTATCTACAATCTAAAATAATATTCAAAATCGCTAAAGAATATTGTGTAAATATTAATATTTACATTGATAACTTTACATGACAAATTGACCAACCAAGAACACATAGTTCCACTTTGAAGAAATCACTAATACAGGATTTATATAAAAAGGTGAAAGAAAATTTGTAACACACTTTAGAATTGGTATATCGTTTCGGCTCCATTCACGGATATGATCAACTCACATTTTTTGTCGAACAAATAAAAACTGTAAAAACTATTAAGTTTATAAAGACCACTATCAGTTTATTACTAAATCAGTCAACTAACGAAAAAGAAACTATATAAATATATATATATATATATATATATATATATATATATATATATATATATATATATATATATATATATAGCTGGAAACAAAAAATAAAAGAAAATACTGGAGCGGGTTTAACATACCTTTAAACAATTAGAGCAAATATGAACAATATAACAAGACAATAAGGACGAACCTATAAACACGTACATTTTAAGAGATATATGTTTATTAGAAGAAAGATGTAAAATGCCTGAGGTAGTACCGAGGAGTCCTCGACATTCCTTTTGTAATCAACGCCAAGTGTGGAAAGGACAAGTATTTCCGCCAAACTGACAGGACCAATAATAGGTCACTAACAATATATATACCGAAAGGCTTAGTACTTTGGTTTATGTCACATTTCTAGAAGGGCCTGGAAATTTAAATACTGCAAAGTCTAAACCTAATAATTTCAGAATCACCATCATCATCAAACCATAGCCGGCAGTCAAGACTTCTTCTTCATGCAAATCTGCCACTGCTGAAGATCGGCGACAGCTGTGATGACCTCAAACAATATCAGCTTCCTATTTTTCATATCATTTTTGATTATCATGACCAATATCTTTTTTTGAGCTGTTCACTGTATCTTCCATCCATAAGGCCGATTTCGCCTTAACTCTGTAGGGAATTTCTTCACCTTTCTTTCGACAAACATATCCAAACCTTTGTATTTCCGGAATGTGTTCCGCAAATGTGCTCTGAGTGCCACATCTTAAACGAATGAAATTATTTCTAATACGATATCGGAGATAAACATGTAAAATTTGCCTTACCAGGACATATCCTAGATCTCAGTAACATAGTACAAATATCGGAGCAATACGGAATAATTGGCGAGATAAGCGTTCGAAAGGGTAAGGTTTTGGCCATGATTGTAATATTTCTTGTCTTTCGCATGCGCCATATTAGAGAATTGTACTAGTTCAATTCTAGATGCCAATTTTTCCGTAATATTAAAATCTGATATATACACAACATTTATTTATCAATAAGATGTATAGCGATCATGCTGGCCAAATATATTTGATGATATTCTGATGCTCCACAAACAAAGACTAAAATTTTTTAATTTTTTTGTATGGGCACATCATCTGGCATCTGGCGGCAGTATGTTGTCTACAATAAGAACTTCATTATTGAGAAAGTCGATAAATTCATTATCAGTGATATGATGAGTGATATAAATGATATAAAAATTGAATACACGATATTGCTACTCAAATCATTGCGGAACCTCCTTCATACTTGACTATATGAATCAGGCAGTCCAGATTGTAAGGTTTTTTGGGGTTTCCCACCCTTGGCCGTTTGTAGGAAATAATGTAAATGACGATTTATCAGACCATGCCCATTTTTCCATTCAGTGACAGTGATATTAACAGAAACGGTATTCTCTATTGACATTGCATATTATGCAACGAGATGTATTGTATTGCGTGGTGTTCATATTACTTTGTGTATCAGCTGTATTTATACGTATAATAAATATAATAATATTTCTTATTTCCAACAATGAGATAAAAATATTTAATTAATGGTAACCCCATATTTAATATTGTAAAATGATAAATCCATATAATCCAATGAACTGGATAGAAAACAACAAAGAAGAGAAATCGATTTAGACCCTAACAAAAAATAAATGAGCTATTGATTAGACCAATTTGAAATAATTAAAAGAAAAAACACCCTTTCTCCGTTAGATGTTATCTATTATTCGGGTTCGTTGTTTTTATATTCACTCTCGCTTAATTAAACAAAATTTAACGGCGTCGAGCGACAATATTTTGTTCTACCATCCTCTAATTCATTATTTCCATTTTAATGGGTTCCTTTAAATTAAAATCGCTATTTGCTTTATGCAAATTATTTTTACAGGCCATTATAAAAATGGATTTAGCATGTCGGCCGTTATTTACGCTCCGCCAAATTTTTGTTTGCTATACAATAATGTCATTCGCGTTATACAATTTTTACGGAGTCAAAAAAAATCGGACGAGGTTTTTGTTTTTGATGTTCTCCTTTTTCGTCGTCATTTACAATTTATAGTGGTTTACATTTTTAACAGTTCTAGCAAAACAATTATAATTAACATTTTTATAAAACAATTGTTTGTTGGCACTGTTTGAAGATACAGTATTAAGTTTAATATTATCAAGTGGTGTATTAAAATTTACTTTTGTTTTAAATTAAAGAGTATAATTATGATATAAATATTCGATGAATCCAAAAGCATTTTTTTCCACCTTTTGGGATATTTTGGTTAAAGTACCCATACTAATATTTAGTGGAACTGGAACACTGTTGAAACACACTGTGAAAACACCAGAATGATTCTAGTGAATTGACTACTCATTAACGAAGGATTTGTTAACGCGACGACCAGATATACTAAAATCGCAAGTACTGACGTACACAATTTCTATATACTCAAATATAGGAAACGGAAATTTTATTTTAGGTAAATATAGGGTTGGAGTAAAATTGAACAGACGTCTTTAAGGTCATATGCCTCCAATAATGATTATTCAATGTTAGTTACTCGTTTACTTTGTCAAAAAAATATTGCGCTTTGAAGATACAAATTGCAGATTATTTACATTACATTTTGTTTTTTTAATTCCAAGAAAAAAAAACGCAAAGAAGAGCAAGCTCATCTAGAATTCTGTGAATGATGGTGGTAAGTATTTACGTGAAAGCTAGTGTCAAAATTGTGCTTGTTTTAGTACCGGAAATATCAATCGATAATAGAAATGAGTCTGGCCCTGACCAATCAGTCGATCAAATTCTCGTCAACCACATATTAAACCTACCGACTGGGTACACAAATATCACATGACGATATCATTACGGAGCTAAATATCGACAACAAAATAGTTCTTAGTCATTTACATAAGGCTGGATACCAAGACGAGCTTGATATTCGGGTTTCTTATGAATTAATAGTAAATAATATAATAAACCCATTTTCTAATAATCAGTGTCTGCTAAAACAAAAGAATATCGGGTCACTCTTATCGAATTATAACAAAGAAATGTAGATTACGTTCAACAATAATACGTGAAGTAAATCGTCGTTAAAGCCAGGAGAATGTTAACAAAATATTGAAAAGATAAGAAAAGATAAGTTTAAAAGATTAATTCGACTTTCTACTGTTGACGCAATTGAAGCAAGTAATGTAAAAAGAAACGTGCAAAAGTATTTAGCTCTCTTAATGAAGTAATGCTAATATAGACTAGCGAAAATCACTTGGTTCAGTTTTGAATTAATCAATCGAAATAATTCAAATCTATACGAGTATATTCGTTTTGAAAAAAATTGAGACGCGAATTTTTCCCCAAACCATTTCCTGATTAACAATTCTTCTTAATATCAAGGTTTTCCGTATTTATCGGTATAAGCTGTATTATTAACTGGACATATTACATATTCAAAAATCAAATCATGACTTCTATTTAAACTTTATTTCGTTCATTTGGTCTCAGAACTCAACTTCATCGAACCTTGAAACTTCTCTTTTTCTGCACCAAATGCGATGATTTTTTTGATGGCATTTCAGTTTCTATTACATAATTTGTATCTAGTCTTAAAATTTCATAACATTATTGCAGTATTAATGCGATAGCTGGCAAATATCCCAAAGTCAAAAGCTAGATACCAGACATTTCGAATGAATTATACATAGCCGGAATAAAAATCTACATATTAGCATATATTTTGATCGTTACAGTAGCTACGTTGAAAAATTAATGTATAATTATGAAACTAGATAGCTGTATTTTAACCATAAAATATAGAACGAGCCTAATATATGGATATGGAGATATAAAGAATCCCCAAGACATTTCATTAAGTCATATATAATTACGTGCTTTCTTTTGTGGATGAGAAAATGTCGATAGAATTTCAAAGGGCAATTTTACAGACTGTATTAACTGTTGTAAAATGAAAAAAAAAATTATTTAATGGCTTATGTTTAGCAATCTATTTTTTTTATTTTATAATTTTGACGTACTTGTCGTAAATGTCAAGGTTTAGGAAGTGTACCATTTATATTACTAGATCATTTTTAACTAAGAATTAGGATTTAATTTTTAATAATACATTTAAGTTTTAAAGATACAAATTAATGGTTTACGGTAATTAACCCTCTTTAGAAAAGGAGAATGTTTTATGTTCGACAATATATATTTTTTAATGTATGTACGGCGATTTCTTCGTCAATTAAGTGCCAATTTTCAAAATTCTTTTTTATTCGAAAGAATGAACTTCCAAAGTGGTCCCATAGGAACCAAGTCTGGGTTTGATGGCGGAATATGGGAAAATCGAAGGAAAACCTCATATTTCAAAGGCACGTACATAGTTTGTACATATTTTTTTATCTATAATAATCAGATATTTGTGTAAAATATTATTTCTGAACTGCGACGGAAGACCGGAAATCGTTTAGTGTAAAAGCCGATTAGAGCCTTGGGCTCACATGCGGAGGCCTTGGGTTCGATTCCTGGCGGGGGGAACGACTTTTTGTTGTTTTAATTTGGATAGAGCATTTGCCCATCACCTGGTAACATATACACAAAATTAAATTACCCACAAAACAAAACTAAAATTTATAATCTAAGTTTGATTATTTTTTATTTTCTAGTCATTTACAGTTGCAAATTTGTAACAATATGGCTAATTTACATAAAAGAAAATTCACAATACTGAGGTTAAGAAAAAAGGCGACTAATTCACATTAGAGGTGAAATTTGTCGAATAAGGAATATAATTTTTATTGTTCCTCTTCACACTCCTAATGTAAAACATCCCAAACTCTTTATGCTAATGAATTCTAACTCGGCGAGGTATTAAATAATCTTTTTGATTTCAGCTGCCCAGTCATTTCTCCCCCACTCCTCTCAGCGCTTATGAATATGTAGTAAAACTCGCTAAGTCCCAAATAAAGCCGCCATAAAGATAAAACAAGTTCTCAAACTTCCACTATAAATCCACAACTTTGTAAATTAAGCTGCGTAAATGAGACTTTGGTAAAGTCAGATTAATGACGAAAATAAATGTAAATAAGTCGCCCAGTACGGTTGCGGAAGGGCTGACGAAGGGGTGGGGATAGTTAATTATATTTTGATATTTAGGACAGGTTGATTTTAGGAGAACGTTAATATTATGCTCCAATAAATTTGACAATGAAATTAAATCAATTTAAATATTTTCCCATTACAAATTATTGTTCTGCAAACATTTACCAAAAGTAATTCTTCCGTTATAAGATAAATAAATTAATTAGAATATATATCTGGGCAAAATAAATACTAAAACAGGAACAGGAATACGTTGATCATTCAAAGTCAGGGAATGGAGACTAGTACAATGATATTTTTTACAATTATATTAATAGCACATTGTTGACTTAGGGGAATATGTGAATCTATTTTCCCAAGCCCATTCAGTTATCCTTGGATTATATGAAAAACTTCCCTGGGTTTTGAAAAAGAGCAGGATACTATGATGTCGTCTGCAAAAAGCCTCAAAAGTGTATAAGCGCTGGGAATACCAAATATAGAGTTAATTGCTGCGTTAAACAGCGTGGAACTAAGGACAGATTAAGACCCTGGAAAAGTCCGTTCTTAAGAGGTTAAACATAAGAAAACCCCGGTGTATTCGTAAACGAAATGTTCGATCATGTAACACACTGTCTTTGGAAAACGTCGTAGGCCCTGCTAATAACCAAAAATGCCACGATCGTATATTTTCATTTACTGAAGCCCTGAGTGATGACAGTTTCGAATTTTATTAAAAGTCCAACAATGGATCTTCCAGGTAAAAATCCGTATTAATTATCGGAGATTAAACCTTCAGTTTGTAGAGGACAGGAAAATTTAGGCAGAAAGTAAAAAAATTTTGCGAAAGCTGACCGTCCGGTCATGAAGAGCAAATTGAATATTCAAGACGAACTAAATCAAATCGAAATCTTGGTTGGAATCTTGGAAGATGGTTATAATTTAAAATATATACATTAAAACATTGAATGTAGGTCATACACAGAAGTAAAATATAAGATTGTTTTTAAAAATGAGAACATTCAACGAAAAAATTTGACTCCTGACGTAGACAGGTAGCTCTTTACTTACTACGAATAACTAAAGTTAGGTAAATTATTATAAAAATCATGCCGCTTCCTACCGCCTCAAAACATTCTTTTGTTTGGGTACTGATACAAGACAGTACTTTGCTAATTTCTCTGAAAAGAACTCAAAATGGTTACAAAACCGTCAAAACTTGTATAGACCCCCAAATATATATTAAAATATTCGCTAATACTCTATACGGAAAAATGTTTGAAGTATCTAGTATGAAACAGATACTGATACTGTCAAATAAAATATCATTAAGCTGAAATGACAGCAAAAAACAATTTACATCGTATGTAAATAAAAATATGAGATTATAAGAATATGAGTATTTGCGTCGATCAGAGTAAATTATAATCAGACGACGATATGTCTAGTGAGTAAGGTGTGTACAACAAAACCAGCGCTTGTCAACATTTGAAACAGTAAATTCGTCAACAGCAAAGCTAATTAGAAGTTCAAATTTATCATACTTAACAGTTAGATTAAGTTGATTAACGGTTGTTAACATTGATATTTCACCAATAGATATTGCTAATCAAAATATATGCAAGTGTTTAATACTATAGATATACAAAAAGTGTACATTATTTGAAACAGTACACTATTTCAACTGATCTCTCATTCGAACAAAAGAGGCACCCTGAAGCAAAAATATATATCAGTTTTGATTATAGCTTAAATTGAGAGCTTGAGCTGAATATTATAATTACGACACGTCAAAGAGTCAACAAATACCAAAACCGTTAAAATGTGAGAAAACGAACCATCGTATTCCCCAAACATTAGTTCCTCCATCCATAGAAAAGTATTTGTCTAATTTTGTATTCATATGATATTCATTGAGTCATGATATTTCTAATACTCATGAGTCAATATTCATTGACGCTTAAAACTAGTAGGCTAACAGTATAACTTAAATGAACAGTTCATGTATAGTATATATTATTTAGCGGCTTTTTTATTTTAATGGCTACAACGATTTCGGAGTAAAACTACGTTTAGTTCATACTTACTTTATCGAATATCATATTAGTCCACAAAATCTCTAAAATTGTTAACTCCTTCCATAATATACATCATTCTTCCATTTGATAACATTGTTTTTGATTCGTTATTTTATTTAGATGTGAATTTTGTCAATGACAAAATGAACCAAAACTCAGAGTTGAAGCAATGCATTACGCCGTTTTGACGTCATGAATCTATATGACGCGAGTTTACTATTTTATCGAACAGGCTATTGTTCATACAGGCTATATTACAGATAATTTAATATTGCCAGTACTTTCGTCCGCTAGGTTTCCTTTGATGATCGCCTGAATTGCAGTGTTCTTACCGAAATATCCATGATTCATCCATGAAAGGAATTAAGCAAGTTTGCAAGTCTTTATATCTTAAAATTCCAATAGTCTACGGCTTCAGAACTGACCTCTGCAATCGGCCTCAAGTGGTCACCTTGAACAACAAGTTTATATTCACAGTGAAGAAAACTGTTCATTCACGGAAACTTCATTGTACCCTTGGACGCCTTACATCCTGAATGCTTGTGCCAGGAATCTAGAGCCAACAGATATATTTTAAATCATGGATATATCCTAATTATAATAGTTTTGTAGACCTTGCAGCTTGAACTACAATATCTCTTCCTGAACTCCACTAAACTATATCAAGAAATGCCCCGGTAACTGCAAAACAATTTCCTATCCAACGTGAACCTATCCGATTTTCTTAATAATAGGTTTTCTTGATAGGTAGGTAGATAGAATTAATTTAAAAGAAAACAACCGTACGTGTAGGATTTGGAACAAAAAAAAATTACGCTTATGTCGACTGGATAAACAACAGTGCCTGTTCAATCCTATTCAATCCAATAAATGAAACCTCTATATAATAATCACCCACTTTACGTCACCAGACAATGCACTGATATTTTTTTAGTATAGCCAATACCGTATCAGTCGCACTATATAATATATATAAATGGAAATCTTCCATGAAGTTGTGAAGGACTAAATGAAACAGAAGTCAGAATTGCTTACTAAATCCAAATATATAATAAAATTAACAATATGTATGAGCATTTCTTATTATGACGCACTCTGACGTGTAAGCTGAATACAACTGTGCCTATTGATAAGAGAAGATTTAACGAAAACTGAAAAAAAAAACACTTTTATCATACACAATAATGCTGGTTTTTAAATAAACCATCCCGGCACGATGTTCCACATAATCCCCCTTTTTAAAAAGCACTTTATCTCAGTTTATATAAATCTTTTTCACCTTTGCCTCCCGGCCCGCACATAAAACGCAAAAATGTCACAAATATTATGAAAAATATTCTCGAGCATACATTTTATCTGAATTTTCCACCATTGTAGGAAAAAATCCATAGAAATAAAAAAGCGCTTTTTCATTTTTAAATTGAAATATGTTAAATCCGCAAAACTTTTCTTGTCGTTTGCACAGGACTGAAATTGTGTACACAACATATAGGGTGACACGCCTTTACGTTATTTTCACATTTATATATAGGTTTACCCTATGAGGCATTTTTAAGAATGCTGTCATTTTTTTTATTTTAAACTTAACTTCTTCTTTTCTTCGGCGCCTTCTTCTCATGTGGAGGAATATTCTCGAGCATACATTTTATCTGAATTTTCCACCATTGCAGGAAAAAAATCCATAGAAATAAAAAAGCGCTTTTTCATTTTTAAATTGAAATATGTTAAATCCGCAAAACTTTTCTTGTCGTTTGCACAGGACTGAAATTGTGTACACAACATATAGGATGACACGCCTTTACGTTATTTTCACATTTATATATAGGTTTACCCTATGAGGCATTTTTAAGAATGCTGTCATTTTTTTTATTTTAAACTTAACTTCTTCTTTTCTTCGGCGCCTTCTTCTCATGTGGAGGAATATTCTCGAGCATACATTTTATCTGAATTTTCCACCATTGTAGGAAAAAAATCCATAGAAATAAAAAAACACTTTTTCATTTTTAAATTGAAATATGTTAAATCCGCAAAACTTTTCTTGTCGTTTGCACAGGACTGAAATTGTGTACACAACAAATAGGATGACACGCCTTTACGTTATTTTCACATTTATATATAGGTTTACCCTATGGGGCATTTTTAAGATTGCTGTCATTTTTTTTATTTTAAACTTAACTTCTTCTTTTCTTCGGCGCCTTCTTCTCATGTGGAGGAATATTCTCGAGCATACATTTTATCTGAATTTTCCACCATTGTAGGAAAAAAATCCATAGAAATAAAAAAACACTTTTTCATTTTTAAATTGAAATATGTTAAATCCGCAAAACTTTTCTTGTCGTTTGCACAGGACTGAAATTGTGTACACAACAAATAGGATGACACGCCTTTACGTTATTTTCACATTTATATATAGGTTTACCCTATGAGGCATTTTTAAGAATGCTGTCATTTTTTTTATTTTAAACTTAACTTCTTCTTTTCTTCGGCGCCTTCTTCTCATGTGGAGGAATATTCTCGAGCATACATTTTATCTGAATTTTCCACCATTGCAGGAAAAAAATCCATAGAAATAAAAAAGCGCTTTTTCATTTTTAAATTGAAATATGTTAAATCCGCAAAACTTTTCTTGTTGTTTGCACAGGACTGAAATTGTGTACACAACATATAGGGTGACACGCCTTTACGTTATTTTCACATTTATATATAGGTTTACCCTATGGGGCATTTTTAAGAATGCTGTCATTTTTTTTATTTTAAACTTAACTTCTTCTTTTCTTCGGCGCCTTCTTCTCATGAGGAGATACATGATTCTACTTTTTGTTGATACTTAGCTTTTGGTGAGGTTAAGTTCATGGTTGCTGCGAAATATACTTACTTTTATTTATACAGCAAGCTTTGTTCTATAATAAACCCATTTTTTGCGATTGTTTCTTATCGCTGCCGCATTTATTAAAGAATATACATAAAATAGAAATTAAATAGACCATACCGTAACCACGTTCTCACTGGGCGTTTGAGTCACTAGAGGGGATATTTCCTGAAATTTAATTGGACTTCCTAGTTCTTTTTCTAATTTTATGTAAATTTTTGTGAAATTTGTTATGGCGCAATTTTTTAAGCATGTAAGGTAAAAATTATTTGTTTAAATGCAAAAACGGAAAAAAACTATTGTTTTTCGGGATCTAAATGCTCAAATAGTATTATCCAATGGATACAAACCTAGCCCTTAAAGAATCTCTTATGAGCTCCTACATCAAGATTCCATAGAGGAAGGTTTATTACCAAGTGATAGCATGTGAGGAAAAGCTTACATAACCAAGATGAAATTCTCAAATAGTAGGTGTATCACTATGGTCTACATCAATAATCGAATTGATATACATAATATAACTATTCACAGAATTTTACTTAAATTATCACTTCATTCATTTCATCTAAAATTCATTTTACATAAAACGAAAATAAAGCTGAATATTGGAAACAACAAATCAATTGTTCAATTTAGATTAGAATTCCCAAAAAGAATAAGAAATAAGTACAAACATAAAATTTCTTTCAAAGAAAGTATACGAAAAGGTTTGCATAATAAATATTATAAATGAATGTGTTTCTTCACAGAGTCATGAGAAACAGACGAGTCTTCATGCAGATATTAACCAGATAGGCGCAGTCAGTTAAATAATTTGATTTAATTCTCTTTGAATTTAAATCTCTGATTTGAATTATATTTTTCCTTAATTAATCGTATTAACATCAGACAGAAAGATTACCATATCATGCAATTTTAAAATTAAACAAAGATATATTGCAGTTCCTAGCTAATCACAATTAAACTTCAAACAGAGAGGTTGTGATGTCCTGCAATTTAACATTAAACAAAGAGGTATTGCAGTAATCTTTTCACCGCTCAATCCGTATTATGGAAACAATAATCAAAACGTGGTACTCACCGGGAAGTTCTAGAAGTTCGCGCTTCTTCATTTCTCGATGAGGAAACAGTGTTTATATTGGAGTCTTCTTCCTGTGGGAAGGTGATAATAGTGTTAAGCTATTGAGACAGGCCCTTCACTCTTTTGGCTTTGACTTGTCCACCAAGGTCTTCGACAGACCACAAACTCTGCTAAGTACACTAATCCGATCGACTGCTGTCGAAGGTTCTTAACGCGTCCAAACTCATCTCACCAGTCATAGTCTTATCTCACATGTTATTTAACGCTACCTGGGATTTATTTTAATTCATTAGTAAAGGATGATTCATCTTGATTGTCTTATTAATTACGAAAATTATATACAATATTGTAAAGACAGATAAGGTTTGATATCATTTACATACAATATATTTAAAATCTTGAAGAATAAAATTATCTGTACAGTCCCATTTAATATTCTATTATTAGATTAATGAAAAATTAATAATTTATATAAAACATAATAATTTCCAGTTATAGATGTTATAACAGTATAAACTTTTGTTCAACAGAAGAAAATAGTTAGTAACACAAAAACTGAATGTATTATATTACTATCAATGCAATATTATATCACGCAATTTTATTGTGATATGAGAAAAATACTACAAGAATGATCAATCGATTGTAACGTATTATAATTCGAAATATTTTATCAAAGACCCATAAACAAATTAAGGTTCGTATATATAAAACAGAAATAATAATTAAGTAATATATAGAAAATTATAGAGGCCTCTCTATATCTGGACCCTCGATTAGGAATAAATGAACGAGATGTGCATAAATATTGTGAATTATGAATAACGTATATGGCCCCGACGACATATGTGTAATATGTTCGGAAATGCTTTTTAGATAAAACGAGTAGAAAGCCTGCAGGAAATTTAAAAAAAATATATAAATATTCATGAACCTGTCAGGCGACGATGTAAAAATAATTCAATTATAATTACGACATGATTGATAGACACTGAATTAGAATTAGTCGATCCATTGAGTAAATTTACAGTGACGAACCAGTATTCGGATGTTTATTTCACATTTAAAATGGACGTAAAACAACTGTATTCTATAAAACTTAGGTAAATTTTACGTAAGAGACATTACTGTGATTCATATAATCAATTAAAAGTATAAAGTACCTTGATAAACAGAAAAGATCTTGTTATTAACATATAGTTGTATCATAAATAATTTGTAAATATGTACGAGTGTAGATTAAAACGTAGTGTGTACATGCTTGAATAGGAAAAAACAAATAAATAAAACTTATCAGCCATAGTTAAAATTCAGGTATAGATATAATTTTCTATGGCTTATACAGCTAACTCTGGCAATATGACATTGTCATGTCGAAAGAACGATATTGGTTTGGTAGAAATCCAACAATCAATCCATTTTTGCAGATCTTCAACAACATTTTAAAATCATCAGCCAAACCATGCTACATCTATTCGATTAAGTGGTAATCAGAAGGTAATATCTAGCGAATACACTGAATGCAGCAGAATTTCCCATTCGAGACGAACAGCGTGGCTGTCACACCTCCTACCTGGGAACTTGCGATTGAGCGTTGTCACGCAAGAGGATAATTTTACGTCTCGGTATTCAATCGAGTCTTCAGTAATGTTTCTTCCAGTTTTTACAGCTCTTAAGACACAGTACCTTACTAATCTGACAATATGCAAGGAAAAACTTTATGGCCATGAATATTCCGCTTCGGTGTCGTTGTCTATAGCTCTGCTAGAAAATCCCATGACATTTTACTTGAGGCTTGAGACTGTTGTATGCCACAGAGCCCCTCTTTTCTTGCATAGAAAGCAATAGAACCGCGGTGTTTCAACGGTTCAAAATAGAATTTTCAGTAAATTCGTGTGGTATCGCATGAGAATGTCTCAATGTAGTTGGTTCATCAAATGCGAAGCTGCCGGAAAGTTTCTTTAGAATCTGAGCTCTACTTTTGTCCACCATTTAAATCCTTAAAACCAAGACCGACACTTGCTATATTAATAATAGGCAGCAGATTTCTTCAATTCAAACAAGACTATTAACGAATGTTAAAAATTCAGTTTCAAGCGTTCCATCATTAGTCTCATCAGTAAAACGTGTATACATACATAAAACAATTATTTTATATACAGAAATGTCAAGATCATCGAATTTAAATTAAGGTTGTTTACCAGTTATTTATATTGATACATCAATAATCTAACCAATAGATATCGCTGACCAAAATTCATGGAAGCTACTAACATACGTGGAAGCTGCAGGGTATTGAGAAGTCTCTCGTTGCTTAGAAAATAGCTTGAAAATATTGGCCAGGTACTATATATGTCATTCGGATTTTATAGAAAGACATAAATACAAAAATGCTAAATTACTTAAAAAAATCCAGGCACGACGTTGCCATCACAAAAAAATTATTCAAAATTAAAATAAAAATACTTATTAAAATTAAAAATTGTTGATTAAATTCAAATTAGCATAATTCAGAAAAAAAGTATAGTTGTCACCATACAATTCAAAGGACGTTGATTACCATATTGTATAAAACAACACTAAAAACTCATATTATAACCAGTGAATTATGTGCAGGTCCTACCCGAGTATTAATTCTCATAATTTCTGTGAGAAAAAAAATATTGTTAAACTTCAAAAACATTAAAAGTTATTAAAGTTAAAATCCTTCTTTAAATTCCTATATTGCTTGATTATATCTTTTAAGACAATTTTTACGTTCTCTAATCTGCTTATAAAGAAAACTCGCAACAGTAAATTTCGAAATCTGAAAGTATTGAAATTTCATTCAAGTCCATCGAAAGCAGCTACTTTTTCTCATCTTTCCATGAAATTACGTATTCTATTTCGAAAGATCAATTTATATGGCGTCTAGGATAACACCTCCTATTTTAATATTTCCAAGTTAGTTTTCACCGATTTTATAACATGTGATCGAACAATGTTATGCTGAATAATAAATAACTTTGTTGTTTTTTTGCTCATTTTTAGCCGTTTTCGCACAAAGTAGCACTAGTACCGCTCAAACTCATCAATTGTAGTCTCGATAGCTATCCCCATTTATGATTTCAATCGGTTTTAGCAGCTCGAGTATACCACAATATCTCACCAAATACAGAATATTAGTTGAAGCTATGAAAATTCGGCATCACCGTTAATGTTGATGAATTACCAGGCGGTCCCCATGAATTTTTTCACTTTGAATTATTGCAATGGATCCTCTTTTTACCACCAGTAACAATACGATTCGAAAAAACCTTCCTCAAACGATTGGAAATGGTTTTTTGTGTTGACTACAATTCTGCATATTCTTCTAACCTTTAGCATGCATCATCATCGAGTAATACTTTTAAATCATCGTCTTCAATTTTTTTTCCCGGTACAAAGTCACCAATTTTACACGTTACAAAACGTGGAAATCAGTATTCACTTTAGTTGCTGGTTGCCATAAGTTTCACATAGCTATCGATCAATTCTTCAATCACCTTTCTCTGCATTTTTCATCTTCAAATTGCATCTTCTTTCATTTTGCTATTTTTAACACACTCAAAAATGTTTCTGTTCAAACTTCGACGAAATAAGGCACATTAAAAAGTGAGGCTTCAACTTGAAGTTGGTTATAATTGTACCCGATGCGGTTTAATACACAGTAACACCATCTTTTCTAAACAAAATATATAGAACATAAAATTAACTCAATTAAAGCCATTGAAATCAACCACTGTTTGCACTCCTGGATAAACGTTGCTATAAATGCAGTGCCAAAGAAATAGGTGCAGAAAAAGGTTTTCCTCTTGTTTAAATTAAAAAGAGTACCCCTTTCTGCGTTAACAAAGCTTGTAAAATCGAAATATAACTAATTAACGAAGGTTTAATTTATCTGGTAAATAAAAGAACTGGATTTCTTCTTTTAGCATATAATATTTATAATCTTCACTCTTATAATATTTTGTATTGCCATAGTAATCTGACATCTAAACATTATTTTTTTAATGATATAAATACACCATTAATTTTCCCTTATCTGTGACGGTAACTAAGTATATTACAATATATAACAATACGTAACAATAGACATATATTAATAATAAATAATTCTAACTACATAGAATGAGGTTTAAAATTACTTTATAAAACGCCACTCTGATAATCTAAAAGTTAATCAGCTTAAATAGCTGACAAGTATTATCAAAAAAAAATTATATACATTTATTATTTATTGTTCCACGATGATAAAAAATATCGTTAATGCTGCGAGGTACTCAGCTGCGGCAAAGGTGCATTTTAATGTCGTGTTTGAACTGAAATCTTAATAAGTAACGCCATGAAACAATATGGTTTCGCAATAAATTTATAGGCTATTAATAATGTTGTAATTAATGCGTACCGGCGGGGCGAGTCATAAATCGTGATCTTGAGTTTTTCTTGAGTACCACTTTCCTCCACTAATTTATGTAATTATATAAATATTAATAACAGGATGTCAAAAACAAGGAATGGCAATTTGACAACCTACTATTGGTAAATCAAATGATGCTTTGAAGGAAATATAATTTAAGACCATGACTTTCTAAAGGTATTACTTCCACAAGTGGTTTTATGGCGTTTTTATACCCTTTGCAATTTGCCATTCGTTTGTAATTATATAATTTTAAAGCGCTTAAAGAATAAACTTGAACAGTACCAAAGGGGTATAATAAGTAATACAAATTTAAAAGTAAATTACTGTAATCGACTGTTATTAAAAACAATTTCGTTACAAATTACAAACTAAAATTATCTGATATTTAAACTTGACAAACTAATAAAATATGGATTTTTTATAATTATTTAATTAATATATGGTTACTAGCCGTTTCGGTCTAACCTACATTTTGTCTTTATTATAATTTATATCTAGGTATATAACTAGAAGTACCCATCGGCCCTATCTCAGTCTCTGGTGAAATAATGTTTATACATGTCACTGATGAATTTTTTAATATATGCACCTCACTATATAACACTACTCAAGATCAGATCAAGATGGTTTGATCCTTTAGAGTCTGTGCCCTGTTCAGGTGGTATCCAAAAGTTGCAATATTTCAATATTCGTATGATAATGGAGTCTTTCCTCATGCCCCCTTGCAATTCTCTTGATATTTTGACTGAAAGTGGATATCTGAAGGTCTCGATGTAGGTAATCAGTCTTATAGTATTTGGGTGCATCCACAATACTTCTCAGGACTTTGTTCTGAAAAATTTGTATTTTATGACTCCGTATGTCCATATAGGTTTCAGTATTTGCTTATATAATAACAATGTATTAGGTACTGATAATTGTGATTTTCTTGCAATTAGTCAGTACATTTTCCTATATTTCAATTCTAGTTCTTTTCTTTCTTTATATGTTCCTTCCAGCGAAGTTTTGCATCGAGATTCATTCCGAGATATTTCGCGTTGTTGCTATATGGAATGATAGTATTATTTAATGTTATTGGTGTTTGTACGGTTATTTACTTTCATTAATTCTTATTTTTCAAGCTTGTGTCCAATTATTTATATTGTCACTTGCCTGTTGTAATTTTCGTGAGGAATTGGAAAATGAAGCGCATTTTTTTATGTTTCTTAAATTTTATCTTATATTGACAATTAAAAAATCACTTTTACGTAAAATAACTTTTGAACTAAAATTATAAATATTAGTTTATGTAGGAATAGTCTGCCTTTAAAACTATTAAACCATCTATAGAAATATCACACTTACACTTTGGATTTCGACATCACTACTCAATAACCGACCAAATGTATAGAGTAAGAGCGGTTGTTGAAATGACGTTTGAAGAAAAGAAATACTCATATATTCCTGAACGTCTCACAATGCCTTTGACAGGGTATGATAATTGGGACTGATCTACAAAATGGGCAAATTGCTACCGCAGATTTATCATCAACTGTTGAAATTATACCTTTTTAAAAAAAATTGAGAATCACATGAAAGGGCATTCTCAGCACTTAAACATATTTCGGCTGGGGTTCCCCAGGGCAGTGTTTTGGGACCATACCTGTATATGCTCTACTCTGATGATATACCAATAATAAAAAAAAACAGTGCTTGGAAAATTTGCTGATCACACTGTTATCATGACAAAAGATATATCTCTACCTAAGGCTGTGGAAAAAGTCCTAAATCACTTTGCCCTTGATGGCTTTTGTTTTATTCAATTTCTCGTGGTGTAAGGTGTATACAAAGCTTCACAAGTTTTAGTGTCGAGCAATATATATAAAATACATATATTAAAATGTTTTCATTACCACATTAATATTATTTAAGCGGAAATATACAGAAGATCTATCTGTATATGATTACGGAACTACATATAAACCTATCTGAGCGTTCAATTGGATTTTGTTGGTCATTATATTTATTAATAGTTAATTGCAGATATATTACTGATTGAGAAGGATATTCCATCAAAAAATATTTGGATATGTGGAAGGAAGAGAATACATTCATCAGATCAATAGATCAGCCATAAGACTTTCGGTTTGGATGAACTCGATAAGACATACTAAGGAAGTAATTGATAAATGGTGGAATCATGAAAATGTTTAATACAGATTAGAAATTAACAGTTTAATGATTGAATTGGATAGTGAGTCGCAAAGTGAAAGTGACTGAAGGAAACTTTCAGGATATGTGATAATGCTGTGCAATGGTGGAAATTCAACGGTGGAAGAGTGATGAAAGTGGAAACAAATAAAGGAGTGCACATAACTAATTGAATATAACTGCAGAAGATGGTATTGTAAGGCGTGAAAGATTTGTGCGCACAGATATGATTGTAATTGTTCAAAATTAAACATAAGCATTAGATTAGAACGTATGAGGAGAGAATGAATATTGTTTTGTAGATGTGGCAAATACATTAGACAGAATTCAGTGATTAATTTTATCAAGAATGGTGTACACAAGTAGTATCAGAAGAAATTAAAATACAGTGATACCAAGATGACTTTGCTAGACAAGTAAACACTCCATCGAACGGAAACAAAAACTAAACGTAAAAAGTAAATATGCTCCCGAATGAAAGTAGAATACGTTTCTCAGATTTACAATTATTAATTAGGTAGATTAGACCTCCAGGGGGATAACAATACATAATAAAACCTAGACACCTCATGGAACGTGTGGAAAATAATTCAATATAAACAAAACAAATCTAACCTATAAACGATTATACCTGTGTTCTTAATTGTAGTTCGAAGTCCTTCAATAATATATGTATTAAATGTACTATAATGTTAAAATAAATTACATTTGGTAACATTTTTGTTCAATTATTTTATTTAGGTTAGAACTTTCTTTCATGCCAAAGCCAAATTGAAATAAAACTCGGAGTTGATTCGGAAACATTGTAATGTTTCGACGTCACAAATATCCACGATAAAAAAAACCTTGAATAGACTATATGTACACTAATAAAAAACAAATTGATCTACAACAGGTTGTCGTATTTTAACTCTTAATTATTCCACTCTAGTAATAAATGTTAAAAGGAACTGACCTACTATGAATCTGTGCCTGTGAACAAATTGTTAGTGCCTCACTTTCTAATTCATATTTCATAATAAGGATAATAGAACATATAAATGGAAGCTAGATGTAAAAATTAATTACAGTTCTAATTTAAATAAAAAAAATCAAGAAATCCGAATATAAACATTTCGAAGTGTTGGACTATATACGACGGATTTAGCTCACTCTATATTCTGATTATTGTCATGCCTTAAACAATCGCTTAGGTTTATTTATTTGTTTGTTTTTTTAGTCAAAATGTTTTACTAAATGATTACAAAATTTTGTAATTTACCTCAAATCATTTTATCGTGTTCTATAAGTATCTATAAGTTTTAAAAGTATAGGTGATGTTTATCGTTTGATAGATAAAGCATATATATAACACACCAATAATAAAATTATTTAAATTATAGCATATTAAAAGTGAAGACTATTAGGCTAGCGACAAAAATGTGAAGGGAGTCTAGTAACAGTTGAAGGCACCAAAATGGAGTCAACAAGTCGGATATAACAAAATTCTAAACTAAATAATATAATGAAAAAAATCGTTATGTATTATAATTTATTTTAACAGTATAGTACGTCAAATGTATATGTTATCCAACATATTAAAACTATAATTAATTATACAGTCACAATAATTGACAGGTTAGAGTTATTTTATTATATTTAAGATGAACTTTTTTCCACTCTAGTATAAGTAGAGTTGTAGGCGCGTTTCTATAATGGAATGCACCCAAGGCCTAGTTCACCTAATTAAAATTGTATATCTGAGTAATGTATTTTACTTTCACTAGAGAGCATATTACACAAACATTTACCTTTTACACTTAGTTCTTGTTTCCTTCGATGCAATGTTTTCTTGTAAAGTCATTCTGATATTACTATATTTCTCCTTAGTTTGTTCTGTTACTGCTTGTATACATCTTTCTTGATAAAACTACATTTAATCACTACATTCCCCTTAATGCATCAACTTTTGTTGTCTTTATACTATATTTATTATCATCTTGCTATTAGTGACTCAATATACCATTCTGAAATATCCATGTCTCATCTAAATATATATATTTATGTAATAATTCTTCTTTGATTTTGTTGGATGTTTTAAAAAATTGTATTCTTATAAAAGCAATGTCTGTAAGTTCTATTAAACCCCTTCGTGAGTTGACTTTAGATCACTTCAATCCTATATTACCCTCAAATAGCTGCATATATTTTATGGAGACTTTCCAGACTAACAATTTTCTCTGAAATAATTATAAAAAAATATGTTTCGATTGAAAGAAACTACTTACATTTCGTATATTTGATCTCTGATACAGCTAACATCAGTGAATTTAAGGTTATATTGTTTTTTATTTTTTAAGATATTTTAGAGACCGTGTCCGTACTAACATTCAGTGCAGCTGCAACATGCAAAAAAATATTTTCAATAAAAACCGAATTAAAATTTCATTCATAAAATTATTCACAAAATATTTCATAAAATTTCAACAAAAGCGAATTAAAATTTATTAAAACAACGTTTGACAAACGCAAAACTTTTACAGGCTCATTCAGTTACGTGTTCGAACTTTTCAAACAGCACCTCTTCTATCTCTTTTTATATAGAATAAAATGAGAACGAAAATATTGTCTGACTAAAACAAATTTACGACCTTCGACAGGCACATATTAATAACATGCTTCACTACTGTTTTGAATATACTATAAATTTGATGGTCGCTTGATGGAAATTTGAAAGTAATTCAACAAACCATTTCAAATTGTCTTTAGATCATAATTATGATATAAAAGTAAGGATCTTGGGTTTCATATGAACTCAAACTAAGGGACATTTACATCAAAATGTGTCGAAAATTTGCATCTACCACAACTTAAAGCACTAAAAATTCAATGGCTTCAGCTTCAATGTCTAAACTGAATATGTATGATAAGAAACTAATAACGTGTATCTATTAAAATCAAATCCGAATATCTACTTAATATTACTCCAACCCAAGGAAGCCATCACAGAGGAATTTTCTTAACAGAAATGTCAATCAAAATAAAACTCAATATATAAAAACTATATTTATAGAACTAATTACTACTTACATTGATACATAAATATGAAAAATATCATATATTTTTAACGTTGCTTACAAGATTTGAACAAAACCGCTACATCTACTAACAAAACATTTATACAGAAAAATCATGTTTTATACAGATGTTTACCCGTTGATATAAAACAAACATATCTAGTAACACAAATCCAATCCTGCTGCACTACTGCACTATAGGGTATCGTTTCCGTAGAACAACAATAACAACAAACAAAATGTTACAAATAGCGAAACATTTTAGGAAACTTAAACGAAATTCTGAGCGAATATATAATCCGCCTGGGGAAATAAAAATGTACTTCGTGAAAGATACGTTCCCTTTACGTAGAGTTTTATGCAATAATATTGCATTATTAATTTAAAATATAGTTTTGACATTTTCAATATATTTACTACCTGATCGAAAATCAAATTACATATTTTAATTTCATTTAAATTATGCCATTCCATATACTACTTAAAATATATAAAAGTTATAAAGGTTTTTATTAATTTCTACTAGAATTCTTATATTCTGTTCTGAATCTGAATCAGTTGTTGGATAATTCATTTTAATAAAGTTCTAATAGACTTAATAGTTAAACCGGCAGTTTTATCTGAAGTTACACTATACCTAAGCTGAATAATACTAAGTAATTTACTTGACCTCAATATCTTCTTTCTTCTTAAATTAGGTACTAATGTTCAGTTGCTATATTTAATATTACTTTATATTTTAAAAAATTATTATAAATTAAACAAAGAAAAAAAGCGGCTTCCAAGGGCTCATCCTCCGATTTCAGAAACTCTTCAGTAACAATACCCCAAACTACGGTAGCAACCTAGTTCTACTGCTACACCTAGAGTAGCATTCAGTCTTTATCGTGTTGAAATCGTTCGTCTCTATTCATCATCTTTACCATCTTCCATAACAAACTAACCCATCAACATTTAAACTCCGTTATAGCCAGCATGAGATCGACTAATTAATAAAAATAGATAAATAATAAATCAATGGTATAAATATTATATTACTTTACTCCTCACATCACAATCATCGACCGATTTCCTGGTGGAATAATATGTGCTCCAGAACGATGTAGGAAAGGAAGCGAGCATGTTCTCACTTCAATGTGCGACCTTGAAATCTTGTCTAGTTTTAAGTGCAGTCCGGTAGTTATCCGTAAAATTATAAGCAAGATATAAGGTTTTTTCTGGGTAAATTTTGTTCGGAATCTCGAATACGGTTACTCCTGAAATCATTTCTGGAATGCAGTCAAGAGTCTTAAGGGATTCCCATTATTAATCATATCGTTAGTTTAATCCTGCATGGAACTTGGAAGTCTGAGCAAACAAAATTCTTTCAAATACTAGCTAACCAGTTTGTTAACGTGCCGTACGTGATGAGGCTGATTCACCCGTTAATATATCTTTCTCCTTAAACGAGACTCCAAATCGTCAGCACTTTTCTGCACGCGGATTTGATAATATTATTTTACCCTTAAACAAGCACCTACAATTTCCTGTTATTTTGCTCCTGCTTAATGAATATAATGATATTTGATCGCTTGGACACTATCCACCCAATGGATCTTATTCCATTCTCAACTAATTTGAAAAAGGTAAACCATGATCTATCTCTCACCGACCATCTCTGTATAATCCTAAAAAGATTTATCTTAATTTGGTTTAGCTGGTTCTGAGAATGAGATTCTCTGCCCATTGTGATATCTTATTGGATTTGAGTATGATATTCCTTCTGCCATCTCCATTGAGAAATACACCATTTTCTTTTTACTAGGTCTTAAAAATGCCTTCAATAGAGTTGATGAAGGAGTATATTCTACTTTTTCAACAATAGAACTTTTCAAGTTTGTTCGGGTGGCCTTATTTCCTCCTCCCTAACTCTTGAGAACGTAGATGAACCAATTAGTCTCACCCTCATCAGCACCGCCATAGATTTCCGATTGGACTGCATACGACATATTAATTCACTGCTCAGTTCGCCTGTTCAACTATAGGGAGAGACTTCTAGAGTTCTCTCTTTCGATCTGGTTTTCAACTACCGCTCTCCAAACCTCTACCTCTAAATCTACATCTGTCCGCTTTTGCAGAAAACATAACATTCCATTTTAACAACTTTGTTATGAAGCCAGCAGATAATTCCAAATTCTACTCTAAGTAAAATTATTGTTCTTCATTAGTTATATGTTCTCTCTTGTTATCCTGACTAAAACTTTATTTTTACAGATTGCTCCAAATCTACAAATATCGTCACCTGTGTTTTTTACAGCACCAGCAATAGCATTTCTACTGAACTATCATGCTTCGATTCTATTTGTTAATGTGTACGGCATCTTTACGGCACTCCAACAAATTACATTTTCCAACCACAAACATTAAACATTACATATACAGTTATACAGTGTTTCCAATCCAATTCCAGTACTTCCAGTCTCTAAGTATAATGTATTATATCTTCTCCTTGGACTTCAAGGTCTCCTTGACTTGAATTTCTTCTTACCTGGGAGCATCTGATAATGATGCAGTAGATAAAAAGGAAAATTCCAGTAGGCCACTCATCCATAGATAGATTCATTACAGATATCTTATTCCCACCATTAAAAATACATTTAAAACCCTTTCACCTCCCCCTCGGTGAAAATAAACAAATCGTCCCTCAGGAGTCAGTATTATAGTCAATTGGCACAGACTTGGACATTATCTGTTCATTCAATACCTAATGATAGATATTAGGGAACCTAGATAGTCCACCCCATTATCATTTTAATTTATTTTACCCAATATCTGTATTCCACCTCATCAGTGCATATATTGACTTAATCTCAATTAAATTCAACTACGGTTTAACAAACTATAAAAACGGTCTTATTGCACATAACACGGGCCAGATGCTGGACTTCCTTAGGCAAATAAATTATACTCCTAAAGTTTAATACCGTTAAGGATTACTTATTGACCTACCTAGTACCTATTTTAGATTAGCGTTCGGTGTGATGATATCAGTACCAATTATTATATACTTTTTATTATTATACTTTTTCGGTTCCGAACTATGATCCTCAGCGTTAAGGCTACCAACTAACGAGTCATCGACTTCAAAAGTCATCCCAGAAGACATCCGGTCTTTTCCTGAATATTGGCGTGACTGTGATCCTTTCCTTGTTGAAATTTACACTCTTGCCTAAAGACAATCACAGATATTAAACAACCACATACATAAACTTACAACCATGCTCCAGCAGGATTCGAACCCGCGACTAACGCAAGAGTAAAAGGACCGACCTGTCGCCTTTACCACTGCGCTAAACAAGCCGGCTTTTTGTTTTGTTTCGATAAGTCAATTTGTTAATTTTAGGTATCAAATTCGAACAGAACAAATGTTCCTAATTTGTGTTTGCACTTATGGCAGTCTATAGACAAAAGTGTAAATTTCGAAAAACTACAGTTATGCCATAAAAAGATATTAAAATTCAATCATTTCTTAAATCCTAACTAAACTAAAAATATTAAAGAAACTTTCTTGTTTATTTACTTATGTTGCAAACGATGGCACATAAAGCCAATAATACAAGACAGAAACGAGATACACAGCTTAATTTAATTTTTCAGAAAAATGGTCTGCCAGCCATAAATCTAGTAAAGTACGTAAAAGTTTTAATGCCATATAAATTTTCAACCGATTAGTTACGCTACTAAAGAAAAATAACTCTGATAAATAACAAGCAGTTTATTGTACAGAATATTTTTAAGAGAACTAAATTATTTTAAATGCAATAAGCATGCCCCAGATTTGCTTCAATATTAATTTAATATTTCATATTTGTTAATAACCCAACTGTTAGGATTTAAGACAGTAAGTCGTAGGAATTTTTGATTTTCTATTTCATACAAGATACATAGTTTTCAGATTCATGCATTCAGATCACCTTTTCACTTCAAAAAGGTATTTGAGGAAAACTGAATATATATTAGTCTAAATATTTTCCATAGTTTTCGACAAATATTATGGATCTAGTCATCGATCAATTTGCAAAATTTCCTCATTTGACTTGTTCAATTGACTTCGGTTGATAAACGCGGAAACAGTTGGATACAGTTTTATTACCTCGTAATAAACCACAGTTTCCTAATCACACAGATATCACCATATGCACCACAAGACTGTATGGGCATAAATATTAGTAAACCTAGTTTTAATTACCAGTCACAAAACGCCACAGAAACATTTTTTTTAACTAGCAAGTAATGAAATCGCCATGTTGAAACGGCCTTTAATTTCTGAAGGGCATTTTCGGACAACTCATGTGGTAGCAATTTTCTATTTACTTGGATCTTTTGTAGCACATATAGTCGTATTTGATTCATTACAGATAATATATGTCGAAAATCAACACCATATGTTTCTAAAAGATTTTAATTTTATTAGTACCAAATTTGTTCAAAAAAGCTAAAAAAGCCTAAAGCTATTTTAAATGTTCCATGAGTGACGTCTGTGTACATTCAATAACTCTAGAATAGATATGGAAAACTGTTATTTTATATGGATAATTCCCAAGACTATCGAATTTAGCAGTTGTTTACATTGATTTTCCACACTTCCATCAACAGACGTCACTAATCCAAACACATTTAACCAACTAATAGTTAAATATTCTTAAATTAGGACGGTATTTCCCCGTAATTGTAATCAAGAAAGTAGCTCATGTTATTGAAAATGTTCAGTATTTTTTACTCCAAAATTGAAATATAATTATCAGAAAAGAATAGATATTAACTCGTAAAATTTCGCGGTATTCATATTTATTATTACATAATCACCCGTCATATTTTCTGGGCCTTGACGAAATGCAAACCGCTTAAAATGGTCCAGCTGATATACGTTAAATATATTAATTTTCGCCGTCAAAATACTTAAATTTTATTAAAGCACGTGACGCATCCCAATCTCCCAGAGAATTTGATGGCCTCTTAATCGCCTCGACAGACAATTTCATAAAATTATATGCGCCGGATTCCTGTCGCTACAAAAACATTGTCGAAATTCTTCAGTCCGGCAAAAAATGGCCAATGCACCTTTCGTTCGTCATTCTCTCTTTTGGAAAATAAACGATATAGACGCAATTTTTAATGCATTCTGTAAATTAATTACTTTATATTAAAATTCCTGCGACAGTTAGTTATTAGTTTTCGTTGAACCGGATTTCAATTAGCGAGTGTCGCAAACTACCGGAGAAACTTTCATAGCCAGGGTATTAAATTTATGAAAGCAACTACTAAGTTTATTAAACATAATCATTGTCGAATATAATTGGTAATGTTGACTAAAAACAATTGAATTGGAATATAAAGGGGTTTCATTGTAATAAAACTTTTACATATATATTAATTAAAAAAATTATTGACAGAGTATATTGTATGTTAAATGACAACAATCAATTTTAACTCATAACAATAAGTGATTTTGCTAGAATTAGAAACTTGAATTGAGTTAAATAAGTAATAAGCAATAGTATATTTTGTCAGAAGTTATTACTTCTTTAAACGTGGAAGAAAGAAAATATTGTAGTCTTTTCTAAAATTAAGCACATGTTTTGTTTCTTTCCTTATTTTTGTATTGCCCTGAGACTCTCTTATATGCTGATATCATATATTATTCTAATACGATATCTATCATATTAAATTAAACTATTGATCGCCCAGTGGTCAAAATTCGACTACGATTTATTAAGTTAATGGTTTATATCACATAAGACAGTATAGAGAATAATTTAAAAATGCTATGTTATCCTACTAAAACTAATAAAATTGATAATATTTTCAACATAAGATTAGAAATATATTTGATATATATCAGATTAATAGAAAAGTTCCCGGCCTACCATAAAAAACATTTTTGGCATTTTTTTTTATTCAACATAATTCCCTTGAAGGGTAATACACTGATTATAGTGATCCTCCAACTTTTCGATACAATTTTTGTAGTACGATTTGTCCATTTCTTCAAAACAGCGAGCATTCTTTTGAAATCTGAGAAAAGGAAATAGGCGAGAGGGGCCAGATCTGGAGAATACGGTGGATGAGGAAGCTGATCGTTTTCACTGACTTGTGACACGGCGCATTGTCTTGGCGAAGCACTTCCTTTTGTCGATTGGACTTCGGAGTGAAGTGAAGGAGCCACGTTTCATCCATTTTCACATATCGATACAATAACTCGGGTGTATTACTCTTGACCATCTTCAAACACTGCTCCGAATCATCAACTCGTCATTGGTTTTGGTCAAAAGTGAGCTCGCGTGGTACTCACTTTGTACAGAGCTTTCTCATACCCAAATATTCGTGAATGACGTAATATACACGTTTAGTTGATATCTTTAGAGTGTCTGCTATTTCATTCAATTTCAATTTGCGGTCATTCAAAACTATTTTGTGGATTTTTTAAATGTTTTCTTCGGCAACAACCCTTTTTGGGCGTCCACTGCGTTCACCGTCTTCGGTAATTATTTCACCACATCTAAACTTAGCATACCAATCCTTGATGGTTAATTGTACTGGGGCAGTATACGGAAACTCGGCATCAAGCCAAGTTTTTGCTTCAACTCACACAACTAAAAAACTTATGGGATTTAATTCTAGGAGCGCCATTTATGTGTCAGGGCGGGAACTCTGATAGTGATCGCCCAATGGTCGAAATTCGACCGTGATTTAAGTTAATGGTGTATATCACATAACACAGTATAGAGAATAATTTAAAAATTCTATGATTTATTACTAAAACTTATAATATTAACAATATTTTCAACATAAGATTAGAAATATATTTGATATATAATGTTATTTAAAGTAATATATGTCCGTATATTAAAAGATACAAAAACATATAAAAATTATCTCAAGAACCAATAGGCATTATCATCCTTTTAATTGCCTTTAATTAAATCTAATATCCATTAAGATTCGATAATCAACAAAGTATTGATAAGTTTAAATTCCTATACCGCTGAATATTATAACAAAATTATCATAAATAAGATTTTTTATGAACTGCAACAACTTCAAGCCGTCCAATATAAGTATATGTGATGTTTCTTTGCTATTGTGTTATAATTATGGAATAATATGGAGTATAATTCGGTAATTAACATAACTGGATTAACATATTTACAAGCATCATCACAAGCAGATTTCCACATTCCATGTATCTGTAAACAAACCATTCTTGATATTCTCGAATTTTGTTGGAATGATATTTTCTTTTCCTTTTGCAGCATTATATACCTTCCCTTAGATAAAGTTGTTAGGTAAAGTGAACATATCATTTGGTCATAATATTCTTAATCGTTATTCAAATTTGCCGTAACTCTTTAACAGTTCTAGCAATAGTTCTAGGTATTTCGTTTTAATAGAATTTCTTTATTTGTATGGCAAATTACACAAAAATGTTTGTCCCAAAAATTCTTCCTCCATGTCTAGGTGCTCCCGTTTTATGTAAATTGTTCGCTAAGCCGGTTAATATATAAATTAAATTAAGTATGAAAAAGTTTATATTAAAAGTGAAAATGAAATAATTGAATTAAAATAAGACAATAAACGGTTTAGTAATGAGCATTTTATCTAATGAAGAATGCATACGTTCTTATACATATGTGGTAAAATTAGCCTAGTAATTGAAATAAAAATGGACATGAATTAAGATTGTAGAAAACATTCGGACAAATTAAGTAAGAATAAAACGAGTATAGTAAATATTTCTGAAAAACTGGACTCCCTGCCACTACCAATTATTAGAATATTAAATTGCTTTTTAATATTTAGTTCTAATACATCTAAATATTACACTTTCTAACAATGCTTTTATTTTAGACTCTACATTGATTGTAACATTTTAGGAGACTCCAAAAATTTCCAAAAAACTCTGTTCTTACCATCCCAGGATATAACTGCTCTTACCCAGTCTGGTTAGTAACAAAATTGGATGGTTTTCCTTGTTGGATGTTATACTCTTGCTTAAGGGTAATAACACGAACATTAATTTGTAAGATAAATACTATCTGGGACTTATTATCGCAACAAGAGGACCGTCCTGTCGCCTTGAATAGATATTACAGCATTTCCGAATTGAATATTATAGAGAAAAAAATCCTTTTATAACAATGCCAGAAAATTTGCTATTCAATCCATAAATTGATGTCATTTAATATTAAATGCTTGCGAATTTGGACAATACTTTTACTTTAAAAATTATTTTATTACAAATTTGTTATAACAAATGGTAATAGAATAATAAATATTAACTCACATATTTTCCATTAATTTTTACAACTATTTCTTATCTTTCTGGCAGAACGGCAATATCATGTTGAAAGAAAGACGTTGATTTCGCATCAATCTTACCATCGCATCATTTTCACACTTCTTCTGCATTTTGTAATCGTGTGGCAACCGAGTCTTGCTACTTCGATCTGTACAAGTGGTAGTCATATGATGCTATGTCGTCAAATTCGAACTGAAAGAGGCTATCCTTCAGAGCTCGTGTGACTGAGCGCTGTCATGCAAAAGGATGACCTCGCATCTGTTACTGGTTATTGCTGGTCATTTTTGCCGCAATACTTTATGTTCAGATTCCTTCAGGACTAGCAGTTCATAACAAATTATTCCTTACTGATATGAATAGTAAAATGTATGACCAAAAATATTCCGCTTTCTTTTGGACAAACTCATGGTCTTTTGCACTTAAGAATGTCGTAGTAAATCCATTTCTCAACGCCACTTATTAAATTCCACAGAAAATTCGACCTTCGTTACCTGACAAACAATGAAACCATATTAAAACGGTTCGAGATGAAATTTTCAACCAATTCGTTCAAGTGGAATTCAGAGATATTCTTCCGGCACTAAAACTAGGACTAGGACTATCTAAAGATAAATTAAGACTCCAATTACTGACCTATGCTCCTTCCAATATAGCAGCATCATAACACGTCAGATGACGTCGAATATATTGCCAAACGAAGCGTGTAAAAATACAAAATTCCTTTTTAACTTGAAGGGAATTTTTTGATTTCATTTTACCCTGTTTAAAAAGAGACTGAATGATGTCTGATTCGTCGAAACACGTACCCGAATCAGTCTATAAATTTCGATTTGTTTTTCTATTAGTTCGTTTGTTAGTACTGGTCGATATTGATGTTAAATTTCTACAAAATTCTTCAAAACATTAGTGATAATTACTAGCAATTACAAATTAACAAACGTTGTAAACCAAAATATTATATTAATGCGGAAATATTGGGACAGGTGAGGGCATAAATATTAATAAAGTGAATTGGTTGTTTTATTGGAGAAGCTACATATTAGACTATTACCACCTTTATTATATACGCTTAGTACAATCTTGATTTACAATTAATTTATTACTATTTTTCCTATGTACTTGGATTAATTAACAAGCAAGACGAGTGCGAGAAAATACATCAATATGTATTCCTCAATTATATAATTATAATAACTCATAGCTTTAGTTCACACTAAATGTATACACTTTATAAAAGTTCGTATGGTTTTGTTCGCTTCAATCTTCTGACATCCTGCGCTCTCCAGCAGTTGTATTGCTTCCACGTAAGTATGATTTAGTAATCTTCTTTCGTGTTTCAAGGCGAAATCTTGGATAACCTCGCAAATCTATTTGATTTCCAGGTCATGGTGCAGTTCTTCGATGGTTACATAGCGATAGGCATTGGTAATCAATAATGTTTAATAATGATTACCAATGCCTATCATTGATTGAATTGAATTGATTGATTTGAATTTTTAGTGCAACCCCATATTTGCACCCGATAGGTCCAAATTGGCTTTGAATTTTTTCATGAATTATTGTTATTATTATTTCAAAACTCATTTTAATATTTAGTTTTGAATTTATGACAAATGTTGTTATTTATCTTACATTAATGAATCAACAGATCTACAAAATTCTTCAATAGTTTGTGGTCGTTTTTCTAGTATTAAAAAGTATTTTCTTAATTATAAAATGTTGGATTACAAAATGAACTTTGAATTTATTTTTTAATAATATTCTATACAACATATCAATTTATTAGAATTATATATTAAATCCATAAGAATGAAACAATTTTAAAATTATAACTTTATAGTGCAATAATTTATTTTCTTTTATAATTACTATTAAAATGCATTAACAAACAACACTTCTTACATAATATACCTATAATAATATCGTAAATTATAAATATTTATATCTGGATATAGATAGATTGAAAGAAAAATTAAAATTGCGTTATAATGCAAATAAAAGGTATTAAAATGAAACAGTTATAACTAACGTCAAGACCGTTACAATTATGGTAATAAGAACATCGAAATACATATATCCGTTAATAAATCTCAATATCAAATAGCATCTAGGTACTAATCCGATATCATATATTTACGGCAGCATTCATTAAATAAAAGCTTTTCTTTGTTAATATTTAAATCCATTCTTTATTCTTTAGTGATCATATTTGTTAGATTCGATAATTGAATTAAACTAACAGATCGATGGTGATTGGTTTTTGTAGAACGAGTTATTTTTGGTTCCTTTGAACTAAACCTTAGAATCGAAGACAACAAATACGACATTACAGTCATATCTTCGTAAATAAAGTCTTCTGATAGTTTAAACTATTTTCTATACTACGCATCTTCATATTGGTATTTGTTCGACTCTGTTTAAACTCAACAGTTTGATAAATTAAATAATAGCTTTTCCTTGATAATAACGTTTATCAAGCCACTGCTTGACTTATTAGTTTAAAGGTATTCTAGTCTATAAATTAAAAATAAAACGATTTCATATATTCAAAGATTAACTTAGTTGGCCCTCAAAATGATTTTCTGTACGTGTCGCCATAAAGCAATGCAATTTTTAATAAATTATCGGCCCTTAATACTCTTATTTTTATTTCTTTAAAGGTAGGTAGTTTACATATTTGATTAAATTATATTCATCAAAGCTTCATCTTAAGTTTGATTATGCTGAATATTAATTTGTTTAACAGACCTGTTTAAATGATTAACTAGAAGTGAGAATAGAAGAACGAATTCCACAATTAGCGATTCCATGCTATCCATTGATGTTAGACTGACAACATAAGGCTCACCAATTATCTAAATCAGATCCGTGAAGCAAAACCAACTAAAACAAACAATACCAACTCAATTAATTTAATTACCTACCAACGTTGTTTACGGACAACAGAACAACACAGTATCAGCTATAATGGCGTTTATTTTAACTAAGTCTGTGCTAATTTATGCACCGAGACAAACACGGTACTATATATGAACAGTACGAAAGAAACAACTCTAAAACTGCACTAACAACTTTCTTGGACTCAAGTATCAATTAAGATATTTGTATCGCCATAACTACTAACTCATTTTTTGTTTACACTTAATACAACTATGCAATAATTTACCAATTGTAAAGTTACCTAGTGGAATTTATTGTTTTTTAACATATTTTAACAACAAATAACATTCTTGATCTATTAATATATAACAAACTATTTACTTTACCAGAATTGACATGAAAATAAAAGATCTCATTTATTTGTTAAAAGGACAGCGTTGAATTTTGATATTAATAGAGAGAGCAACTCACCTAACGACAATATTCAAAAAACAGATGAAACCTTCATATGCTTCGTAACAGCTTTACAATTATAACTGAAACTGAAATTATATTCCTGAAACTTTATTTCCTGGTGACGAGCATGTATAAAATGTATAAATGTATAAGCAATGTAATGAGTAATGTATAAATTTCGATCGGCAATAAAATAATATTTATGAAGCTCATACAAGTGAGACTTTAAAAAGCTAGCGAGCAAGTAAGCTGAGAAGAGTAGGCAGACTTTAGACCTAATCGAACTTGTTTAGGTAAGATTATAACACTACCACATCTGATGAAAAGACGTATTAGATGTGGAAAGCAAGTGATTATTATTTTCAATGACTTTCTATCTGCTTTCGACTGTATATAGTTTTGAAGCCGTTAATTTGGAATCTAAAAATGTTGCATTCATTAATTTCGACATACAATAATGCAAAATGCTTGCGACGACAAACATGACGTCCAATATAATACAACCTTAACATAAAACAAACTCCTTGACTGATCTGATGTTCATGATATAGTTGAGACTTCTAGTATTATTTATGATGACTGCAGTGCCATATGACCTAGAATTAATGACAAAAAAGCAAACGTTTTGACAATTGACGAATTGCCTGCTTTTGAAAATCTTAACAGCATCCATTTAGAGCAGACGCAGGTTATCCTGTGAGTGATCAACAGATATACACAGTGTTTATAGCTCTTATATTAGTTGATATTATTTTGATGCTTATAAAATTCAAAAACCTCTCGATATTTTCTTTCAATATAGCGTTTTGGAGAGGACTCGACTTCATTGAACTAAAAGTTGTGATCAGTAACCATTTTATATTGACTAGACCGTATGGCAATATTTCATATAACGTTGAGGATCTTTAATTAGGGCTCCTATTTGTTTTGCTTTTAGTTTTGGAGTTGGGGAGTGCCTGATATAAATTTTCGTCTGTGGTTCTTTGAAGAAGCCAATAGTTCAGATATAAGTGACCACGTAAGTCTCAGTTTAAAATATAGTGACTGTTTCAAGGGAACTCCGCCATTATTATTTTAGTGTAACATTTTGTATCAAACATAGTTTGCTATAACATAAGTAGGCATTACAGTGGATTAAAATATATTAAATTAAATATAAAACTTTCACAACCAAAGGCTGGTTTTGGCTGCAAAATTTATTTTATTAAATATGGCGGAAATGGTTTGTGTTTAGCAAACACCACGACCATATAACTACCAAAATATCCCATTCTCTAATGCCACGCAGAGTCTAATTATATCCATAGATTTATTGTACATTGAAGTCAGAAGCTCTTGTGTAAATATTTAATACCAACAAATAATTAAAACTGAGTTAATCAGTTCAATCAGTATTCATTTATTGTTAATTTAATATTCATTTAGAAAATAATTATATTAAAAAAAATTCATAACCATCGTTCCCGATTACTCCAAGAACATCATCCTAGTGATATAATTATCAGAAAATAATTTTATTAAGTACAATTTAGTTATGAAGTAGTTTATTACTACAATAATTTTTATTTGAATTTAGATCAATTCAGACATCAGTATGTATATATCAAATTAAAATTAAATTGGACTAACCTAAATTAAGGTAAACAGCATTTATACACTTTATAGAAGTTCGTGTACCTTACATTAGCTTCAATGTTCTGATTATTGTGTTGTACTATATAGCTTCAGCGTTAGTGTTATCAATTAACCTTCTTTCATCTTTTAGAAAAATATTGGCTAACTTTGTAATTATATAACGATGAGCATTAGCATTAATTGAAAAGTATTAGAATATGTGATGACTTGCAGCCCCATATTTGCGCACCGTGACATCAATATTTTTAATTACAAACTGATAAATCGATCTTCTCGAACTTATTTCAAGATGGGAATATCTTGGGAATCTTGGGAATATCTTATATCTAACCAGTACAGTTGTTTAATTTTCTAAACTTTTGTCTTAAACAAAATGTTCTCAATTTAAACTATCATCAAGATGAACACCGAGATATTTCGCTAATTCAGATAGAAAAATTAACGCAAAATTGACATGGGCAGATGTCGAGCTATTAAGTTATTTTTTCCTTTTTCTTCTCTATTTGTGAATCTTGATGTCTGACACTTGTAATTTTTCTATAGCTTTAGCTTCTTTAAACATGTATCTATTGTTAAAATAGGATTATTTCTAGATCACCATGTATATATATTTTCTATATTATTAAATGTACCGATATCATACAAAAGGACTTCTTTACTTTAAACAAATTTAAAATTTGACGGACAGTGGAATAAAGAAAGATAAAACAATATGCAGTTAATCATATCTAAAATCGCTGACCAAAATTCGTTTTCACAATTACAAAAGTCCTATCTCCCATATCGTTCTTCTTGCGGAGCAGCCATTGTTTTGCGGCCAAACAGCGAGCTATCTTATCGCGCCATCTACATATTTATTGCGCCATTAACGCAGCAAACATGCCATTGAATTTTAAATAATTTAAATCAGAGACCGCTGGCTGTATTTATTTTAATATTCCATTATGCGGTATTAAGTGCTTTATATATCAAATTAAAAGTCTTTATCAGTTCGAGACAAGGCCTACTTTGGCCTGTGTTCTGCTGCTGTTTCATTGTCGATTTGCGAGTTTGACATTGTTCCCTTAATTAAAAATAAATACTAATTAAAATTTTGGTTGTTCGAGCGCCATGTCAAAATTAATCTTTCTATTAATATAATAAATCTAACAACCACCTTTTCGCTTTTACGGCTAAAAATAATTTAATTTTGATTCAGTTTATTTGACCAAAAATAGACCTTCATTTAATTTTGTTTATAGTATCTCATCAAGTTGAGTAAGGAGAAATCGATTTCGTCAATATTTACCACGAAGTATGATTATGTACTAGTGGTTGCCAGTCGATCAAGAATTCTATACAGCCAGGTAACATAGTATTATGAGAAGACAATACATCCAAAGGAAGTAAGAGCATATATTTCAGCCCGCGGTATTTTCAACTCTTTAGATGCACCACCAATGTTGAAGATATTCAAATTTCCCACAACAAAGTAGTCATGAATATTATTAATGGACCGTGGTAAATTCGGAATGAAACGTTTGCCCCTTCAATATCAGATGGTTAAATATAACCTTAAAGATAGTTTTACTGTATAAAACTATACGCAGTGTATTGTGTGAGGTTCAAAATGGCGAATTTACAAAATTTACACAATAATAATATAAACATATTGTGGCGAATGTATTCATGAAGAAACGCACTGATAATGGTTCAAAATATTTAAATCTATTGATTTCCGTGTGGAAGATCAAGAACGCAAACGAATTTGCTACACTAAGCATGGGGAGGTTATAGCAACATAACAGTCACCCAAGAAGTCATCTGCCATCGATTAAAATTATTGAGTATGGTCCAAAAAAGGAGTATTCGCTACCATATCAATTAAAACTAGAGAGGGTGAAGAACGTTTTTTCACATATCATCAACAACCAAGAAAGGGAATTATAAAACTCACCAACTTAATCAATACAATATTTACTAAAACATGCTCCAGGCATTTCCAGGAACATGGCGGAAATTATAATGATCCCAAAAACTGGGAAGTCATTAAACCAAATAAAAGCCTATCTGCTACCAATAATATCTAAGGTTTTTGAAAAACCCTTGTTGAAAAGAATAAAACTGATCATAGAAAATATCAACACACCAGTTTTGGCTTATTATACGTAAGCATTCAACAATTGACCAGGTCCATAGAATAAAAGATGTTATCGAAAAAACCTATGCTCACACAAGTTTTCGATAAGGTTTGGCATGAAGGCCTTGTTCATAAACTACTGAAAATGTTACCAAAGCAAGACACCAAACTATTAAAATCGTACATTACAACCAGAATGTTTAGAGTCAAACAAATAGAAGCTTACTCTACAATAAAAGAAGCTAAAGCAGGTGTACCACAAGGAAGTGTACTGGGGCCAATGCTTTATCTACTCTACAGTTGTGATATACCACAAAGGGAGAATAATACGATGGCTATTATTTACGATTATAGCTGTCGGAGACAATAGTGAAGAAGCCTCACGAGAATTACTACAGGCAAGTGACAATATAAATAATTGGACACAAGCTTTGTAATTAAAAATTAACGAAAGTAAATCTGTGCATGTGCAGTTCACCTATAAACACACCGTTCAAGCACCAATAACATTAAATAATACTATCATTCCATATAGCAACAACGGTAAATATCTCGGAATGAATCTGGATACAAAACTTCACTGGAAGGAACATCTATGTTAAAGATGAAAAGAAAAGGACTGGTTTTGAAATAGAGGGAAATGTACTCACTAATTGAAAGAAACTCACAATTATCAGTAGTTAATAAATTGCTATTATACAAGCACATACTGAAACCTATATGGACATACGGAGTTCAATTATGGGGATGTTCTGCGAAGAGTAACATAAACAAAATCCACAATTTTCAGAACAAAGTCCTGAGAGGTATTGTAGGCACACCCAAATACTATAGGACTAATTACCTACATCGAGACCTTCAAATACCCACAGTCAGTCAAGTAATCAAGGGCATTGCAAGGGTGCATGTGGAAAGACTCCATTCTTAGGAGAATATTCAAGTATTGCAACTTTTGGATACTACCAGAACCGGACACAGACTCTAAAGAATCAGACCATCTGATCTTGTGTAGTGTTGTGTAGTGAGGTGCATATAATAAAAAGAAACAGTGAACTGTTTCTACATTATTTCACCAGAGACTGAGATAGGGCCGATGGGTCCTCCTAGTTATATACCCAGATAGATTTAAGTGATCATAAAGGCAAATTGTAAGTTAGTCGGAAACGACTAGTAGCAATGTAATAATTAAATAATTTTATTGACGCGGAATTCGGATGGTATTCAACAGATAATCATCAATAATACGTAGTAAGCGTTTCGAAGGAGTGTTTCGTCGCAGCTGTTCTAGCCACGGAAATAGTATTCCCCTATTCTTCTACGATTCTCAAAGGAGTTTAAGAGTTGTTTGTTCACTTTTCATTCGACAGGCATGTCAAACCATTGCAATCTGAGTTTGTGAATTTGTGTGACTTCCGCAGTGACTTCCGCATCTGAAATGAATAACTTCATTTCTAATACGGTCTCGGAGAGAAACACGTAGGTGTCACATTTGAAAGACCACAAGCTTAGAGATGCCCGACTATAACACTATCCAATTCTCACAGCTATACAGATGGAGGAACATTCGGAAAATGCTGATTTTAGTCTTGATTATAATATTTCTTCGGTGGTACTTGCCATTTTCTTCTTATGTTTTACTAAACCCAAATAACTGCTATATTTCCTCTAACTCGATCGTGTTAAGATTTATAATATCCTGCAGATTGAGCGATCCGTTAATTTTGGTCTTTTCTTCATAAATTCTCAAACCATATAGCTCTTCGATACGAAGTATTTAACTTAGTATGAACGGGTGTAGAAACCTGAAAGCATCTAGAAGGGCATGTTTGTTTTTAAAAACCTTTCACTTTATTGCGCATATTGTAGTCACTACTATATTGAAAACTAGACGAGAGATTATATATCTTGCCTAACATCGACTCTGTCCACAAAAGGATTTAACAAGTAATTTCGCACTCGTACACAGTCTAAAACAGTCTAAAACAGTTAAGTAATTTTAAAAGCTGCCCAAAATGAGAACTATTGTATACAGCTGAAAGCAGATCCAAAATAAGTAAAACAAAAATCGCATGCTTTCCACATCTAATACGTTTCTGCATCAACTGGCGTATCGAGAAATTCTTATCTACACAACTTCGTCTCTATGTTTAAATCTGCATGCTCTTCTCACAAGCTCTTTAAAGTCTCAATCACATGATATTCGTAAATACCTTCCTGACATTTGATAAGAGACTGGGCAGCTGGACAAGTGTAGTTTCAGTTATCGCTTTATTCAATGCTGACGGTATTCTTTCCAATCTGTAAATTTATATGAGCAATACGTGAAGCAATGCAAGCAACGTATTCCCACCAGCATTGTTTTTGATTTCCATCTATTGTTACATGGTCGACTTTAGCGGTCTTACCAAATTTTAATGATTTTATTACCATTCGCAATTCGTCCAATGTTGGCTCATCATTAAGAAATAAAGTTTCAGGAATGTCAATGGCTGGCTGGAGTTGCTCAATTCTGTAGTAGGATATAATTGTAGATCTATCTGAAGAACTTCCTCGTTTAACTTTATGAGAGTTCCATCTGCTTTTCGAATATTGGAGGCTGAAGTTGTACGTTGGACCAAGGTTGTGGGAAGTCGTGGACATCATTTCCTCGAATGAATATGTAATGTTTTTGCGCAATAATGCTTTAAAAATAACAGATTATCAATTTGTAGACTGAGTGTAGTTTATATGAACGATATTCAATACACTTTAATGTATTTTATTTCTTGATTCAGAAGGATTTTTATTCGTGAAGTACCTCCAAATTGGTAAAACTAAATAATTATAAACTAACTGTAATATAAAGTCATTATTATAACTAAACTAAAATAAGTTACTGTTACAAACTATTGAACTATTAAAATGCAAGTAAATGTAAGTATCCCGATGTCAAGAGTAAAAGAAAAAAGAATTGTCTTAAAAAGTGTACCTTATCATTATGGAATTTCTATACGGTATAATTTTTGTAATATCAATTTTATTATTATCGGTCGCTAGCAAAATACCGGTCATTATGCTCAGTTTTCTATCCATCTGATAACACTTTGATTGATATTGAAAAATTTTGTTTATTTCAGATATATCACTACCTATTAATTATAGTTTTACTTATCAACAATTAAGTAATGTTGTCAACAAATTTAAATTCTTGTGTATTACCTTCGCTCTACAGTAATTTAGTGAGCCCTTAAAAGCTTATAGCCGGCCCCACGTTGGGCGCCATTTTCGTACCCTACTTTTCTTCAACTACAAGAATCGTTATACAACCTAAGCAACCTACGAGGACGGCTCTCATCGTCGGTGCAATTCATGGGCTGTTGGTCCAACTAATTCGACGACTTCTTCGGGTTTTTTTGCTCAATTCTCCGCAGGAACTGAAACCAAACGCTCCCGAATGTTTGCCTGTGCTATGTGATTTGAATTATTGAAAAAATAAGCGAAATCGTATGACTATGTAGAGACGATTTATATATATGACTTAAAGCGCTATTTAGAAGCTTAGGGAGCTTCTAAGCTCAAACCAAGTTGATTAGTGATTATGGATTGAACACTTCCATAGCTGATACCCAATTCTAATAAGGTTTTTTCAGTCCTTAATCAGCGATCACCTTCAATAAATTCTCGAACACTACGGGTGTTGTTGACTACGGATATTGACTTATTCGTGGGTGTCGATCATGACTTTCATTTTCGACATGTTCTCGCCCAATCCTGAATTCTCTAACCCACGTACATGCTAGATTCTGAGACAGTGTAGCATCCCCAAATTGTGCCTTCAATCGAGTCAAAATTTCCGATGGCTTAATGCCTTTAATGCTTAAAAACTTTACGATGATGCATTGTGCATCAGACGAAGGTACCTTGGGTACATTCATGGCTGTACTTCTGAGACGACAGTAAAAAACCTATACATTCATGCCTATACAAGTTTCGATTGGCTAGAACTGCACATACGCACTTAATCTAAGCTAACCTGAGAGTTTTCACAATTATTTCCCCTCCTTAGAACCCAAAAAACACTCGAGCATCGTATCCTCTATATTGGAATTACGTTAAGCTAAATAGTAAAGTTACCGTTTATAATTGATCACCCCCCCTTCGTATTTCAAATTATAAACTGGTAAACTTATTAAACAGAACATATTTTTGAAGAAACCAATAAGCAGTATTATGGCTAGTTCCATATACTCAACAACTATCCAGACCTTTATTGTTGAATTTCTAATAATCATACTGAATTTCAAACACCATTGCTTTCAACTAATCCTTAAAATAATATAGTATATTTATAATATATGTGAGCATCCATCCTGTATCAAAACAATTAGAGACAAAAACAATCTGAATTGGTCTTTGTAAATAGTATCGTATTCCCCAGAAGACTAAAGGTTTTTACAGAATTATGGAATTCCCAACACTAAAAGAGAAAACACCCAAATCCCACCTTCAAACAAGAACTCAACGATGAAGCTAGACCTATAAAACCCCGACACAGATTATTAAATTTCTAATATTCATACTCAATTCAAATATCATTGGTTTCAACTAATCTGGATATTCAACTAATCTGGATATTCAACTAATCGGATAGTTCATTTAAAAAACTATCTAGATATCACTATCTAGATCTTTATTATTAAATTTCTAATAATCATACTGCATTTTAAATACCATTGCTTTCAGCTAATCTATATATAGTATAGTTATAACACATATGAGTATCCATCCTGTATCCGAACAATTAGCGATAACTACAGTCTGCTTTGATCTTTGTAAATAGTATTGTATTTCCCAGGAAAAAAAGGTTTTTACATAATTATGGAATTTTCAACACTAAAAGATAAAACACCCAAATCCCGCCCTCAAACAAGGACTCAACGATGGAGCTAGATCTATAAAACCCCGACACAGATACTCAACGGTCTCTTCTTCTATGTCTTCTGTGTCTATCACTTCACCACCTGCCCATCCTGAATTCTCACATATATAATATACCAAACCTAAACAATAAGCAATATTTTAGTGAGTTCCATATACTCTACCACCATCCAGATCTTAATTATTATCAGATTATTAGATTTCTAATATTGATACTCAATTTAAATATGATTGCTTTCAACTAATCTGGATATTCAACTAATCGGATAGTTCATTAAAAAAAAACTGCTTGTACTTTTAGAATAATCACTGGTATTCGAGTGAATGTATCATTTAATATCATAACTGATCCTATTATAATAATCCTCTATTTCCTTATTAATAAATATTTTTTTTAATTGAGGCGATTCGAAAGTAAAAAACAAAACCTACTATGCGAATCGTTTTTCGCGAGCAAATAAACCGCAGCTATTCTAATTAAAATTGCTTAGGTGGCCGACACCAGCTATGATATCAGCACGGGGCTTAAAAAACTATCCTGTCATCCCACTAATCCGCCCTTAATGCCAGAAACAAAATGTCATGACTTCCGGTAGCATCCCCAAATCCGCTCTATCGCAAGAAAAGTAAGCGCACACACACGCAGACAAGCTTAAATAGAAAATATTCATTTCCCAGGCTATAGCACTAATATAAACGGGGTTTTGCCAGAGGCGTACCCTTTACCCCTTTAGGTTATTATTTCGTATTTTTTATCGTATGTAATATACAGCCAGATATATTAATATTGTTTGAAAAATACTATATATTACTTTCTGAATATAAAATTGAGAATTAATCGTAAAAAATAACTTTCCTGAAAGAAAAAAAAATATTTGAATTTGTTTTAGGTATGGACATAAATGTATTCAAAAAAACAATTGATATTTTTCGCAGATATATGAATATACCGATATTTGTTGGGCCGTTAATTTTTTTTTCAAAAAAAGTATCGATAGTTGTAAATGAGAGTATCGAACTTTAAGTTGCCAAGTAAAATATTGATATTAAAAACCTAGAGTTTTTGAAGGAAAATATAAGTATTGGTTTGAGATTTTTCTCTACCAGTCATCAAGTAAATTTTGCGTGGTTTGGTATAGACATTTTGTACTCGTAATATGTCGATATTATTTAAAAAAATCGAAATAGATTTATCGAATTTCTTTGAAATATCATATCGATCAATATCTATATTTTTCTTCACGACTGACTCCCCTATTTTATTCTAATAAATAAATATGTTCATGAATTAAATCGGTAAAACATGTTGTATTATCTTATATTCCGATAATTTAGTCTGTTTCTGTACAGCTAGCCATATCTCTATTACTAGTAGCTAGTTTAAATTACTAGTAATGAGTTAACATTCTTTGATATCAAACATGGCCTTATTGCATTAGTGATAATAAATGATTGATATATTATATTACCAAAGCTCTTAAAGGTTAATTTACTCTAAACAAATAATTCACATGTTGCCTAATTCATTTTAATTTTAATTCATTCGTTTTTCTTAAAAAGAATATTGGTCAAGTTATTTTCCTATATCAGGTAATATCCTATAAACCCATTTTAATTTATATAATAACCTGATTTAAATTTATCTATCAGGAGTTTACATTAGAAAAAATGCATTACGAGTGTTATAATAATGTTATTATTATCTTGTGTTTTTTCGTGAATACTTACGATTTTTTATAGTTAAGCACTCGAATTAAATGCAAGAATCATACTTATTTGTTAGCTTTTAACAGCTATATATATAAAATAATTATTTTTTCAATGTAGACTCTCGGAAGATTCTTTCACTAGTTAACACTATAATATTTTTACGACTATTCGTTTAATAAAATATGTTGGAATGGAAATGTAATTTTTTGAGCCTTTAACGCCATAGAATTATTTACACTTAACTCCGTAGGAGTAAACATATTTGATAAAAAGTAAAAAAGATCCTCCTCGTGTTCAGTCAAAAGACGAATTACCGTCAATACCGAAACAAAATTTAAATTCGCACATAAAAGGCCATGATGGATTTTTCTAAGTATACACATTTTAAAATTCAAAGATCCACCACTGAGCCCTAATATAAAGGGGATGGGTGGTTGGGGTGTGGGTTGCAGGGACCAAGGGAAGGAGGCACGTGGTGCCATGGAAACAGCCCAAATGACGTATCGATCGACGCCGTCTCGCTCTTACGGCTGTCCGCCGGCCATCTTTCGTTTCTTCCGTCTCTGTTTCGCGCGGACAGACAGAAACGACATCACATATTCAACGTATTACTTTTGCATCTAGCTTGGCGCGCGCCACCAACGCGAGCTGTGTCTTTAGACGAGGATGGTTGGCGAAAAACGATGTAATTCCATGAATAAATAAAACGAAAAAGCTTGCACGTACAGGGTTGTCTCAAGTGGTGTAAAATACTTTATTATAACCATTTCTTTTTAATAGTGTTTTTTACATTAAGAAAGTTGATTAATTCGTATTATGATAGATGTTAAAATATTACTTTATGATTACATGTTTATGTTAAACTTTTTCTCAACGTATCCTATTGAAAATTAACATCATGAACTATTTTTTCGTTAGCTATTTTAAATTACATGACCTGATTTATTACGTGATCATGATGCTGATCTAAATTGTCGTTTTAATCAGAAGACAAATTTTATTGGATATTTTTACAAAAACACCTGTTCTAGGATGTGCTAAAATGACACTGTTCCAGAAAAACTAATTTTCATTATATCTAAGTATGTTTAAACTTAGTATAGTTTAAACATACTTAGACCCTAGATTAAAATTATAAGCATAAAAAGCTTACAAAAGCCTACAATAATTATAAAGCCTACGAAATGGTTCTGAATGACAGTGCTTTTATCTGTCAGTTTCGTTGCATGAACATGGTTCCAAACACCTTAGAGTATCAAAGCTATTCATATTTGATGCAGTTTATTATTAGGAACTTGGTGGTTGCATGTATTTTGATCATTTTTACGGTCTAATGGAAAATTAATATAACCCACTAATATAGTTTCTTGTTGAAGGGACGATATTACATTTTCGCACTCATTCAGCATTTTAAAACCGTATTCCACCAAATCATGTTGCATTGGTCTGACTAAATGCTAATAAGGATGCCTGGATGCGATAAAACCTTCAACAACGATTGAACAACTTTTACAACGTGCAGCCGAACTCTGTTGATTCGAATCAATGTAAGATTGCTAGCATTTTATACAACAATGCGGCATTTAATTTTGTATCCTACTTTTCTTCAATTCCAATCTATACAACTCGAGCAGGCCAGGAGAATTGCTCTCTTCGTCAGTGCAGTCCAAGGGTCCAGGGTCGAACTAATTTAACGTTTATACGACAGTAAAAGGTGAAAGACGTGCTCGCTGATCATGCGCATTTATTCTAAACCAGCCTGATAGTTTTCACAGCTACTCATTGTTGTTCACATTCATTGAGAGTTATGGTTAGGAAACATAGCACTGTCTATACTAGGAAGTATATAAAATTTTGTAATTGTAAATTTTGTAAGCATGCGCATTTAGTAATTCGCACTAATTATTTTATAGATAATGTAGCAAGTGCTTTAGAAAACCATGCGGTGACTGAACATAAGAATCGAATAAGGATAATGATATTGGTAAAAGAATAGACCTTATATACAAAGTAATGAAATCAATTAATCAAGAATCTCAAATCAAAATAGTTCGAACAGGTGATGTTTCAATGATTTTAGCAAAAAACTGATTCAAAATATAAATATAAGGTTTAAATATAGCAATATTTTCCAAAAACCAAACGTAGAAGGGTATATGTCTTACCAAAAGCACAATATATACCTACTTGTGTTTCTCACTTTTAGAACTAAATATCAATCGGAACAATCAATGAAAACTTACGAAAGGCTTATTAAGGCTAGAGAGGAAACCACGAAAGGAAAAAAATGCCTCTCTCCCTCACAGGTGGTGTAAAGAAAAGTTCACTGTAAATATGACATCAATACAACCCAACTAACTACTATCGATCAATTTTTGGGTATAATTGTCTGCTTTTATAAAATATTTGTTAGATATAAATATTATGTCAAAATAAATTATATTTATTCTAAATTTCACGACGTATCATTTAAACATCTACTTTTTATTAATATTTTTAAACTTATGCAAGATGTGAAAGTTACAGGTATAAAATATACAAATAAAACTATTTTTATTCTTACTTTTACTATAATCTTCACACACATCCTGTTTTCATTATATAACAATACCATTTTATAAAATCGGTGTTACAAAATTAGAATATATTAGTAATAATTCACACCTTATACAATTATTTTCATATTGTCTGCTGCTATTTTTCTCTATTAAATAATAAATAGGTATATTAATGTAACTAATTTTTGTGAACCTAAATTGAACCTAAAAATACTTCGTAACCACAACTCTCGTAAACAACAACGCGTAGCTGTAAGATCTGTCAAGTTGGTTTAGAATAAATGCGCATGAGCAACTTGAACGCCCTTCGCCTTTAATTGTTGATTTTATTTATTGTTTACTTTTCCTTCAGGGGGTTAGCTCAATGGGCGCCACGTAGTTCTTGGCTATATTTGTGTTCCCCAAGAATCAAATTTGAGACCGAATTAGATAGACCGCAAATATCAATATAAGGTCCTATTATAAAAAATATGATATCAAGAAACAATCATCTATAAAATATTCCTTCATCACATATGCTATTACAAAATGTCTTACTATAAAATAACATCCTACCTTGAAATACATTCCATCCTAAAACCCTCTGAACAAATGGTGTCCACAGAGTTTCAATCCACACACCAGAAAGAAAATAAAAGGCTTACCTTTCTAAGGAGTCTTTCTCTGCAGAGCCACTCTCCCTTCGGGTGGGTATTACGAATCGGCAGACGGCAATTCCAGGCCTCATCTCCCAAGGAACTAAAACCGCAAATGCTCCCCGAAGCACCTTTTCGGATCTGATGGTACGAATTTTAATAAAATTTTCGATATTCTGTTTTCGACACACATTTTTTGAAATACCGGGAATGGTGAAAAGCGGGAACGCCACTGTTTGTTCAATTAACTACACCTTGCTGATCCTATCAAATTCACAACAAGACTTTTCACACGAAAATATTTCGATTTGGTGTCGATGTGGATTACTCTCCTGGACTAAACTTGACTGACTTGACTTGAGGACTTTTTATGGTTAGTATTGTAGTATTGTCCACTTTTCATTTTGCTAAGCAAAATACGCTACAGGAAACTTTTCTTATCTTGCCTGAAAAGCAATAAAAGCTTGATGTTGAAACGATTCGAAATAGCACTTTCCGTCAGTTCATGTAGTAAGCATTTCTCATCCAGTACCAATTGCCAGTGAATGCAGAACTAGAAACCGTTGATTCGTTATCTCTTAAGCTGTCTGAATGCTCTTTGTGAGTTTGACTGGATTCTCATAAAATAGGTTACCTAATTTTTTGACTTCGCACCTTTTGTTACTCCGAGCTATTCTTTGTAATTGACACCAAATGACCTGTTATAAATCATTAAAACCCAAACCAATAATTGGGATATGATGAAGCCACATCACCGTAAATTTCTAAAACTATTTGATGGTTTCCAGCACTAGACTTTTTCATTCAAACAACCAAATTATGATGATTATCATCTACTCACACTTGATTGACATCATAATATTACAAGTAATACTATAATTACATAAAATTGAAATGAAACAGAAATGTCAAAATCATAATACCAATAGATATCGCTAATCAAAATACAAAATACAAGCACCCAAAATATAATTGGAGTTTCCCATTTTGAAAAAATTGCTTTGGCTATTATGAATACTTCCCTCACAATCTCTTAACAATATTCAGTTTATATGGCTTTAAGTTTCGTACAAAATTGTATTTTCGGTTAGTCAATCGTCATTTTTGCAAGATTTTACTTTTCTGAGCATTAAATACTTGTAAAAATGTATGGTAACACTAAGAAACTATGTGGCATGACTTCAATACTTCAATTTTAACGGGAAATAGAAGGGAAAAAAACAAACAAGTCAGTTGACTGCATATGTTGAGTAGGAACAGGGAACAGTCGTTGAAAGAGGTTTTACCATAAGGATAGCCAAAATATACATCAAGGGCATTACAAGGTTATTTGTCTACATGCTTAAGCTGAATTTACTGTTCAACTAGTTGCAAAAAAAATAATTTGGATACGCTGGAAGGGCATATTTCACAGCATCCTCTCCTATGGGCAAACATTGTTTCTCCTTATTAATGAATATATTTACAACTCCATTAAAAATCCCTTCAAAAGAACGTCAAAGAGAAAAATTACCCCATAGGTGAGAAAAAATACTAGCCAGCGGTGAACATAATTTTTATTAATCTATCCATTTATTTCTTTCTCGAATAAATGTATATATAATAAATATATAAGAGCATTGTTAATCTTAAAACATTATCGTTTCTCCCAACATAACAGTATTGAGAATAAGGAAATATCCACAAACTTATTTCCATTTTACATTACAGCTACTTATAACTGGCTGATAGCTGTGTTTATCTCAAACCTAAATCATCAAACGTTATTTACGCAGCCTTTGTACTCGAGGAAATCGTTAGCGACTTTCAAAGGGGGAAATTGACAGGGTACGAAAAACACACAAACGTTATAAATCACGATATTTAATCTTGAAAACAAGCAGATTAGCGAAATTTACAAAATCGTAAATAACTGTGTAAAATTATTTAGGATTTCTAGAAGTGATGGTAATCCATTTTTATAATCGCAAACTGCATTTTTGAAAAGGAAGCCTGTAGATATTTCAAAATATATAGTTAATTTTATTGTAAAAATACTTTTACAGTTTATACAGTTTTATTCCGTAAACAAATTCTAATTCAATTTAATTGTTGAACATATTTGTTTATAAGATGCTTTGTAAATATCGCATCTACTATTATAAGCATAGTTTAGAATCTATTTATATTATCCAAGACTAAAATGGTACACAAATGACTCAAATTATAAACTAACATTACCTCAAATGTTTTAAAAACTTAATGAAGTATTTATAAGAATGTCTTAAAGAGAATTGTCCAAAAACATTTCCTCGACGCTTAAAGGGAGTTTCAGCAAACTATGGCACTAGGTTTTGATAGATATCGAGAGGATGTCACAAACACATACTCCCAGCAGAATTATTCCATTTGTAGAAGGAAGTGGGGGTCAATCTAACATAACTAATTTGCAATCACGTACGGATATCAAGTAGAAATTATTCTTAAGTGTTCTCAGATTGTAAGGAAATCTCAATAGAGATATTACCTAGCGATCTTACGATATTACGATATCTTTGTATTAGAAAAAAATTCTTAGTAATAGAGTGTTAAAAAACAGGCAGATAAAAGTTTGATTTATATGTTTAATGTTCTATAATAATATATCAATTTTGCATATGATAGAATAAAGCTAATCTCAAAACTTTTATTACCTTTAATGCCAAACACCACGCTACTATTCCATACTCAAAATTAGTTTCCTTTCCTTTCCTTTCATTTGTTACCATTGAATATATATTTAATAATTAGCAGTAGTTACTAAAATTTGCTAATTATAAAGTTATAATTAGTTTTTGATATATTCAGATATTTTAATCTTAAACAATAAATATAACAGGGCTCTTTATAGTTGTTAACTTTACACCATAAAATAGAAACATGTTTTAATGATCAATATATAATTTCAATAAAGCAAAAATAGCATCCCGGAAATCATAAAGATAAAAATGCTTTACAGAACAACTAATAAGTATGCAGGTAGTAAAAGCACTATGAGGAAAATTGTTGGAGGATACATTACTCAACAAGTATCTCCAGATTTGGCGCATGCGTATATACAGCTTCATTTACTTACTCCTTTTTTATACATAAATTATTTTTTTATAAATAAATACACAAATTTGATAAATAATTGATATGATGTTGAAACTATATATAAGGAGGGAAATAAACATTGAAAATTTTTTGAAATAATATATTTTATTTAAAAAATTATTGAATAATATGACGTAATAAAAATAATTTCTATATGCCTTTCTCTTTTTATAAAAACACCATGTTAAATTAATTTATCTATTTCAACAATAAATAAGAGCTCCAAGAACCATATAAATAAGCATTACCATAAAAATGATCAAAATCGTTTTGATCAAACCCAACCAATATAGTTAAAACCAGACGGAAAAGCCACCACTACATACGAAAGCAGTAATATTCTCCTAAAAATCTCCAAATATGATCAACTATGATCGCTACTATTATTGATTCACAAACCCCAATAATGAAACGACCTCGAGATTTTTATTAGCATATTGTACATCATTTACTGGCCTAAAGTGAATGGATGCTCGTACGTACACGTTAAGCTAAAAGTAATCTCAGTTAATGTATCATTATTTTTACAAAACAATAATTTATTTAACTATACATTTATATAATAATGCAATTGTATTTCCTTGTCATTAGATCATTAGGGTGTCCTTGATAGTTTTATATTTTGTTTATTTTGTCTACTTTCAACAAATTTAATTATGTAATAGTATGTAAGAGCACTGTACACTGCTCTTACATATTTGCAAAATGCTGCCTAATTTCTTCTTCTACGATTCTCTGAATTCTCAACAAATTCTAACTACATCTTACCTATAAAATAAAATTGAAATCATTACTAAAATCTATTTAATGTTTAAAATAAATGTCTAATTATTACCAGTTACAAGAATTTTTTCCAAAATTCATGATGGACAAACCCCATTAATCACTTGCCTGCTTCCAACACAACAAGGCTCATTTACTTCTATATTCTTGCTGCTGTTTGGCTTTTATTACTTTTAAAATATAATAGTATATCATTTAAATAAAAGGTAATTTAGTTAATACTTGACAAAGTCACTCTATACGCTTTATAGTTCCTGTTTAAATAAATTAATTGTACATTTTGTAAACAATCTAAATATACAATTCCATGCGTGATTTGGTCAAAAAACATTGTCTGTGAAGGTGGGTCAAAGATGACTACAGTTAATGTTGAAATTGTGGACAATCATGTAATCAATTATTGTGCTGTGGAATTTATACTGAATGAAACTATTAAACTAAGTGTAATTTAATTAAAATGTACAAATAGAGTTTGTAATTTGATACAATAGTGATAAAATAAGAGAAAACTTTGGAAAACTAATTTGGGTTATGTTCGAATTTGTTGATATAAATTTGAATCTGAAATTTGAACTTCTCTTTAGAACGACGACCCTTGGCCACCTTTATATAATACTAGCTGACCCGGCAGACTTTGTATTGCCTCAATCGATAAATAATAGACCTAATAATCGGTAATTGATAAAAAAAATGCTCAGTGTGAATAAATGTTCTTTATTATTTTCGATTAATTACGCATGATGTTTCATACTTAGAAAACAGTTTTCTTGAGATCTGGCTATTTATAAGGTTTCAATTAAATATTTACAGACACACATAGTTATGATCCAGTTTGTTCTTTTTAATCAATTTAAAGCTTTCTAATAAACTAATTTTTTTGTTTCGATTTGTGGTGCGTAAATAAACAAAGCTGACGGTTTTCCGACGCGCAAACACGCGACGTATAATTGTCCATGCGCGAAACAGGGAAACTCCAAGTTGATCCCGCAAACTTCCAACGACTGGCCTTGAGATTTATCTATAGTCATCGTAAAGGCCAGACCTATTGGAAATTGCGATCGTTTAAAATCTATTGGTAAATCCGTTGGGATCATCGGTATACGCGGGATCAAGACATCCCCTCCTTTCTGTTTCCCTTTTATGATTGTTGCCTCAAAGATGTTATTCATCATCTTTTCACGGCCAGTCTTGTTCCATTGTACAGTCGAGGTTGATTAATGTTAAGCAGCATGATGACAATTGATCCTACTTTTAACTTCAAATTGTGAAGTGATAATCCAGGCATTTCCAGTGAATTCAAAAACTCCGTGGGATAGTTGACTACGTCGTAATGGTTCATAATGGTGTCGACTGATTTGAAGAAAACCAACTGTCCCGGAAAAAAATTCTGAATGATCTCATTGATATCCTCGACAATCTCGAATCCTCGACTTTTTTCCTCCTGTCCATTTTCCAAATGGCTGCCAAGTGGACTACTGTAGGGTGTCTTTCATGTATCGCAAATGAAAAGATACGTCAAACTGATTCGTTGCTACTTACATAGCGACCCATCTGGTACTGTGATATTTCGTCATTTGCATTGGTTACGGCGAAGACAGCCATATCGCTACCTTTGTTGACATATTTACATATGTACTTTATCGACTGTCACAGAGTCTTACTTTATCACATAGTTAGAATATTCCACAATGATGTGAATCTCAAATATGGCACGATCCAACGATTGTCTACATCATTTTGTCCTCTTACCTTCACAACTACCGATCGGCCATTGTCCGCAACTGATCGTTATGGTTTCAGCAATCGGGTCTCTTGGGTATCGCTTGGAATACTTGCCGTCAACCATACAGGGTGAATTGTAGTTGAAAACTCCGCAAGATCCATGTTTCATGTGTCTGGTAACTACTGCATGCAATTTTGGGTTAACTGTGGGAAAGCGGGCATGAAATTGTCTGTATAATATGTGTAGCGCCAAATGATGTCATCTAGAAACAGCTGCTATATTTCTGAATGTTGGCCGAGAAGTTCTTAGAATCTGATTAGATCTTGATTGGGTGCGACGACCTAAGTCAAATCGTCTTCTCCTTGACATCGTAAATTGTAATTAATCAAAGTGAGAAAAGTTCTCGCGCACTTAGCAGTAAAAGGTCACTATCACAAAAAATCAACAAAAAAAGAGAACAAAATTTGAAATGTCACTATCACAAAGGATCAGCGAAGCTAAGAAAGTTCTCGCGCACGTAGACTGACGGATTCGTCCCTCGACATCAAAGAAAAAATAAAGTTGTTGTTTTTGTTAATTTCGAGCATTTTCATATTTATTCACGTTTTAAACCTTCTCTCGACTTCCACAAATAATTCAAGACGAAAATTGTCCAAATCGGTCCAGCCGTTCTCGAGTTTTAGCGAGACTATATAGATAGTAAAATCATATTTTCCTCGCTGTAAAACTTCCGATATTTCTGCGCCTGAAAAATTAAACCAAATAGTTTTAAGAACCATCTTCGTCGCAACCGGCTTTACACCATTAATTAACTTTACACCATAAATCTCCTATTTCAATCAAATTAGTTACTGACATTAGAAAACCGAATTTTTCGGTTCAGTCCGGTTCAAGCAGCTCATGATGAAACTCATCACCTTCTTTGAATTTAAAGTCATATACTCAGATGACTATAAATACTACACAATTGTGGACAACCCTGCACTGTAATTTTTTTATTCTGAAAGTAAAGAAGCAAAATATGACAAAAATGTCCTCCTGGAATTTCAGTGTACTCTAATTAAATTTTAGTTAAGTGGCGAGTTAAGTCAACTGAATATGGCGATGCATCATTATTCTATTAGAATTCCCAAAGCAGATTTTTCATTCCAACTCCATTTTTTCAGTTACTGAGGCTTATCTTTTGAATTATTTTTCAACAAATTTATCGTAATTTACAAACAACAATCCAACATTTATAATGACATTCAGCTCGTTAACAAATTCATCTAAATTTGTCTATGCTCAATATTTGTAGCTTAGTCCCTGTATATTTAAAAATACTTTAAGAAACAATTTATTTGAATATGTAATATACTACTCCATTAGATTTATAAAAATTGTATGCTGTTGTGCTACCCAGAAAATTAATATAACAAATGACCAATTTAAATGGGATAATCTACAAAATAAAATAGGCCTTCTAATAATTAGAGGAAGTCGCTTAACGCGTAATGCTTCAGTGATATTAATGATGTTTTCAGTTTAGTCGACGTAAAAATAATTAATATTCTCGTTGAGTTAACGTTTTTGTTGTGAGACAACATTCACATTATATGGGATGAAAATAACAAGCAGAAGTCAAGAGAGCATTGTAATGCTTACTGAGTCTCTACAGTACAAATGATAAAATATTAGCCCAATTTTCTTCTACGAGTATTATTCTTACGAAAATATTTCTTCTGTATTAAAGAAACTGCAGTGTCAGGTTTAATGAACGCGCTTCTAGCTAAGAATAAATTAAACTAGAACCTAATCTTTAAAATCATGTTCTAATTCATAAATATTATACGCTATGAAGAAATTGTTTTAAAACGATAAAAATTGATTAATTACCTTGTCACGTATTTTTATGTTTCGATTTACTGATATACTGTATTAAATATGAAGCCTAATGAATAGAAGTATAGATAAAATACTACAACCAAAAATACTTTTGAAATATGTAATGAACAATTTAACCGGATACACTGATAAGACCATTCTAAATTAAGTTTGAAAATAACACAGCACCACATTCTACAATAACATGGAAAGTTTTAGTAGTTGGAAGTTTCTAGCCTGATGCACTTAATAGAACTCAAACTATTAGTTTGATAGAAAAAGCAAAGATTGTTCGAGCTAGGAAGACCCTAAATAACGATTCTAATACATTTTGTTTTTCTATAAAGTTTGTCCCACTTTTAGAGAAAATGTTATACAATTTTATTTAGATTTTATTTTCTATACTTAATGTAATATATAATAAAGTTCTGAATCAGTTTTATGGTATCTGCTTTACATAGAATACCTTTCTCAGTACGCGTTACTTCTTAATATATATTATTTTGTTATATAGAAACACCATCTTATATATGTCAATTAATGAGCTAAGAAAATGTTATTCAACATAACTCATTAAGTTAATTACGGTATAGTTAGTTTAATAAGGAAAACTTCAATATCTTTTGGTACTTTCCGAAATTGGCATAGATATATTTTGAACTATTAATCTTCATACTCCAATCTCTAGTAAATTTGTCGGTTTTCTGCAATGTGTAGTTTTCTATAGTTTCAGACAGATATTTTTGGCCACAATTACTGTATTGTCAGCAAATATTCCAGGTATTGTTTGTTTTGATATTGGGATCTGAACAATGTACAATCAAAGAACAATCTTTAAACTTAAAACCAAATTTTTATAATTCAAAATATGAAAATATATGCAGATAAGTTAGTCATCAATTAGAAACTATTCTACTGATATAGATTAACTATAAATAAATATTGAAAAGGTAAATTGAAAAATAAGCTCAAATTTTGACAATATTTTCAAAACTTATTTAGTATTATAAAACGTTGAAGGACAATTAAATTATAAAGGCGTCAATTGATATTAAAAAATTTCTGATAAATCAGCAAAAATCATACGGTCTTTTACCAAAGTTTAACTTTCAAAATAATAAAATACACTCACTTTTTTAAAACACAAAGCCACTTTATTTTTTCTTTTTCAATAAAATTATCCTTTATGATCCCAAATTCTCCGTAATATGGACTATCAAAATATTAATTTCTTATTAAATAAAAAATCACAATTCAATATTTTGGAGTTTCAATACAACTTCCGCTAGTATAGTCGAAATTTAACCAAAACAAATACTAATACTATCAAGACACCACCAAGAGATAAAATAGTTTATGAAAAAGGTTGCTAAAAGAATAACAAATAACATTCTTGTATTGTCATATTTTGTTGCATTAATTCGTAAAAACGTTAAGACTTAAAATTTTAAAAGAATTGCCTAATCACTGCGGTTAATTCGTAACTTATCTTACTGGTACGTGATTAATTAATGTAATTTAGGTGACCAATTTTTTTTCAAATTTTCGAACTATAATATACAGTAAAAAGCAATCTACACAGCAAAATACACATAGACATTCTATATACGCCCAACAAAAATAGTAAATCTACCGTAATAAATGTAGAGCTTGCAGCACCACCATGTATGGTGCATATAACTATAAAACATTTTGTTGTTTCTTGTATTTGCAGTATCTTTAATGTTATTGAAAGTATTATATAATGCGACCTATTATTTTTCCTTATCTATCTGGCTGTATTCGGTTACCAAATAATATTTTTTTACATCAATCTTGCATCAATGCATAATAAAATATAATTTTTTTGAAATAACATTTTTTTACCTTATTTTTTGAAGTAATTAGTAGGTGCTTATATGTATATCAATAAGGTGGTTCAGTCGCAATCACGGAACGATCAAAATTACATTTTCGACATAAATAGTCCCGCTGTGTAAATAATGGAATCTGCAAGGTTTATTACATTACGATCTGCTGGAACCACATGGATATAGATATTACAGTTGTCTAACTATATCGACACCAAAAAGACCAATAAAAAGCAATGACAGGTGCAAAATTAACATCCTTGTATGACAAAGCTCGGCCACACGTTGCAAGAAATGTGGAGGATATATTGTTGCAGCTCATTAGAATGGGAAATTCTGTGACGCCTTCTGACTACTACTTGTTTAAATCGATACAGTATGGCTTGGCTGATAGCCGATTTGGAAAAGCTAAGAAATCACAAATATAGAAGGTGGATTCTCTGCCAAACCGATATCTTTCTGCACAATATGGCTGAATAACAATGGCAACCAAAGTTGCAGAAAATGTGGAAAATGCCTTTTGAAATCGAAAGAACTATTAGAACCACAACCTAATAATTTCGTTGTATAAAAGGAATCGAAGACAATTCAATATTATAAATAGTATAATATAGAATAATAATAGAAAACCAAACATTGACAACAACTGACAAGTGACTTTATAATTTTATTGAAATTATTCCCAATATAATACTATAATTTTAATAATATATTTAAATATACTGTGAGTGAACTGTTTTCCAGAACCAATCACTTTATATTGTCTCTCCAACATGCGCCTTCGGCTATGCTTAATTACCAACCAGTATGCAAGATATTTGCTTATACCTATAAACACTAACATTGCTATAAAAGCAACAAAACGCCTTAGTTAAAGTAATTCCATCAACATTGTTAGTTTTTAACGGCATTAACCCGAAACACTAAAGTTAATTTTTATTAAATTTTCTTTTAAAATTTCCTCTAATTGCGCAAAATATAATTCATTTTGCAATTAAGGAAACTATAAAACAGCGAAATAAAACTCGCGAACTACATTAAAGAAATGCATTTGAAACTCTTTTGAAAAGATATCTTGCAAAATTATAATTAGATTCATTTGTCTGTGAAACTTTAAAATAAATGAGATGTCTAACTTTTGGAAAGTTTTCGAAATGGAGGACATGCAATCTTCGCCAGTCGAATCGTAATTTCCATCGTTAAATATCCGCTAACGTTAAATTTTCATGGTAACCTTACAATTTCAATATTTCCTAATTTAACACAGAATTTATATGATTTACCTAAGTGTCAACAATATTAAACCCCGTCATCATCATTAAACCTACTTAATTATCGCTTATTCTGTGTAAATTGAGAAAATGAGGATGTCAATGATTTTTGATTTTTTTTTGTTCTGGCCTAAAAACCAGGCGGTGGAATGCATGACGCATACCTGGTCGCGGAGACTTGCCCTGGAGTGACAAGTTGGACCGAGTTATGTGGGACTGCTTCTGGGCTTACCAATACACTAAACCGAAACCGCCTCACAGTTGACCCCTGTGGATCACTATTCCACTCTCACTACTCCTACTGCATTAAATTTGGAGATATGGCACCCGCTGATCGGGCAGCCGTTATTGGGCACGAGGGCCCGGCGATTCTATTGATTCGCGAACCTGAGTTAACACACAACTGGGTACTGTTGTATGGGGCAAAAGTTATGACTGTAGCGACGGATGAGGTCGTTTCAGCCTGGAAAAGGAGGAGAGCTTAGCGGTGACGCGGTGCTAAGCTCCCAGCATGTCGACCAGCTCGCGAACAAGCGCGTTTTCAAAAGAACTTGAGCTGAGTTGTTGTTTGTGGAATGATTGAGATATGAAGTGCTTGATTTCTGGAGTGTCAGTTTCCCTATGAATTGGATTATTTCTGACAAACCATGGAGCGTTTAATATTCTCCTGAGGAGCTTATTTTGGAAAACTTGAAGCCGTTTGACCTGGTTGGGTGTAACAAACTTGAAGTAGACATTAGATCCGTAGAGGAGAACGGACCGAATTAACATCTTGTAAAATAAGCATTTGATGCAGATGGGAAAATGATTTTTGAACATCGTTTTAATATGTTTCCGATCATTTAAAATTATTGTTCTCTTGATCCTCTGGACAAACCAGTATTATACTGAATTTAATTAATATTCTATATTATTCTAAATCCTATTTTATGTGCCATTAAACTAATCAAGACTGTTGGTAGCATAGTTTACACTTGACATCGCGCACATTTAATTGTTTGACGAGTACATTCGGGTGCACAGACGAGTACATTCGGGTGCACAGACACTCTTTCATAGTACTTTTCACTTCGGATCAAACTCATTATGGTTTCCAAGGTAATATTGTACTGCATTAAGTTGTTACTGATCTAATATGGAGCATCAACTATGAAACTTAACATTTTATTTGGGAATATCTGAAGGATAGCTTGTAGTACCCAACAGTTCAATACAATACGTCCCTATGGACCTGAAAATTGACTTATAGAGCAATGTCTTATTATTCAAAGATAATTTGGATTTACGCGCTATGGGCCAATACATCTCGTTCAGTTTAAACCCTAGTTATTTACGCTTTATTGTTACATGTTCTTTCCAATTTAAGTGTCGGTCCAATTCTATTCATATAATAAAAATGCTAAAAACTTCAATTGTTTCTTCAAAATTATATTTGTTTATACATAGATGTACTTTATATCAGTATTTTTAAACACTAACTTTAAATGATTCCAATGGACATGCAGAAAATATCTTCAGTAAGTGATCTGTGTAAAATATATTATTTTAAATAGTGCTATAATGTCTATATCATTAGTCAGATCAGCTGGTAGTTAACGTTTTAGTATATACATTTAACTGTCATCATACACATTTGTCTGATTGACATGTACATTGGGATGCACTGACGCTTTTTCGAAATACTTAACTTTAACACTTTAATTTACTCCCATTTATGTCACTTTGTTTTGGAACCACTATATTTTATTCGGCAATAGTACCTCAAAATTGCATTCAGTAGGATCGGATGGGCCTAGATAATGATTGCGACAATATTTTTTTCTAAGTATCATCGTTAAAAAAATAATTAAAACTAAAATAGTATATAATAATAGAATACCTTTGTTAAGTTTTTAACTAATTATATTTATTAAAAAAAATAGAGTGGCAATGTGAAAAATAATCTTTATAGCACCTTTATGAACCAAATTGTTATTAAAATTATAGTGGATATATACGCTTTATTGATATTGCTACAGCAGTTCTAGTCAGTATTTCGAACTATAATAATTTATTCACATACTATAATCACTGATTTAAACTATTCACTTAATGTAAACATTTACGTATAATCAATTTCGGCAAGATTTTGACTAAGGGTTGTCGAGATACAGTCTTACTTGGTGAACAAGATGTTTTTAATGTAAAATAAATTACGTAGGCTTTAAAATAAATTGATAATTAAAAGTTACCTTCGGTAAGATATAAAACACCGGTTTATGTTTCACACATCTAATTTTTAAAATATAATGGCGAATAAAATTTTGGTACTACCATTTCTATCTCTATAACAGTATATGTTTACCATATCGAAAAAAAAATTCTGAATTTTTAAGTTACACAAATCGATCATACATTTGACTTCATAGGTATGCCCATTTTCACAGATTCTGCATGTGGTAAGACATTATCAAGGCATGCAAAATAGCTTATCTTACTTTAATCAGTTTTAAGATATACTTCTGCAAGCAATCAATTCCTTTCAAACAACATATTTCTGAAATTAAAAAAATGACGCTTATTCATCGAAATGTGTTTGTTTAATCAAGTAACTGCCAATGGAAGAGTTTTTGCAAATTGATTGAATATTGGTCACTTTTTACTCTAAAAAGGCATTTAATGAGAAAAATTGGTACAATATATGGTACGTGAATAAAAATTGTCTAACGTTTTACACGTACTTCCAAACTTTCTGGCAATAGAGCAATTGAGCATAGAAAGAACGATATTGGTTTGACACTGATCCAATCATCGAGCCATTTTCGCACTTCTTTAGAATTTCGAAACTGTTTGCTATTCGATCCATTTTTTACCGATCTGAAGAAGTGGCAATCAGAAGGCGTAATATGTCTAGTGAGTATACTGGATCTGGCAGAATTTGCCGTTTTAAGCTGCAGCAATTGGGATATAACCAAGCATCACCATAAGATTTTAATAGTGCCCGATGGTATTTGGAAGTAGATTTTTTCCAATCAAGCAACAAAAATAGTGAATGCCAAACATATTTTTGAGCGTTCGATGATTAGCGGCCATATATATTGTTACTTCATGTAAAGAAATGTGGGAACTCTCGAATTCAACGATTAGGTTAATTTGTTTAACTGTCTTTTTTGTTCTGGCCTAAAACGAGTCGGTGGAATGCATGACGCACACCTGCTGGCGGAGGCTCGCCTCGGAGTGACAAGTTGGACCGTGTTATGTGGGACTGCCTCTGGACTTACCAATACACTAAACCGAAATCGCCTCACCGTTGACCCCTGTGGATCGCTACTCCTACTACATTGAATTTGGGGATATGGCTGATCGGGCAGCCGTTATTGGACACAAGGACCCGGCCATTCTATTGATTCCCGAACTTGAGTTAACACACGACTGAATACTTTTCGTATGGGGGCAAAAGTTATAACTGCAGTAACGCATGAGGTCGTTTTAGACTGGAAAAGGAGGAGGAGGAGGATAGCGGTGACGCGGTGACAAGCTTCAGCATGCAGAAAATGAAAGCATGAAAAAAACACATGTTAAAAAATAAGCATGGCACTAGTATTAATTTGAAGACAAAAAACCAATTATTTCCATTAAAGTGAAATAAAAGTAACAAGACTGTATAATATTTGTTTTGGTGTTACTGCCCCAAAACTATATGGAAACCTAAATCAACATAGGTAGTGTTAAAACTCTCCAAGATAGAAGACAGAAAATAAGAAAAGCGAGACAGTTGGTGAAAAGTTTTCAAATAATAAGTATCCGGGGAAGAAAAACGATTAATTACGAAATTTATTTGTGATAACTTTGGACAAGTCGACTTAATAGGATTTCCTAATCAAATGGCTGAAGCTTAATGAAATCCATTGAATTGATACAGCGTTAATTATAAATAAACAAACGGAACCAACTTAAATTAATTACTGGGTCTTGTGCAAAAGGCGCAGTTAGAGGTAAGTGTTCCGTATTTGACCAATAAGATTTCCCATTCAAATAATCAATATTTGCTTGCGCTAGAAATATTGCTAATATAACGATTGAAATATTTTAAATACTAGATGTTTGTATTTATCTGAGTATAATATTAATATATACATCGATCTATTACTATTTTGTTTCGTTATTGGTTCAATTCACAAACGAGACGATTTAGGAATAAATATATCAGTATATATTTTACAAATTAAAATTAAACTAGATAAAATTAAAATCAAGAGTAATACTTATATACTTTATACAAATTCGTCTGGTTTGGTTCGCTTCAGTCTTATTATTTCCAGAACAACATTGCTGCAATTGCAAATCTAATTTTATGTTTTAATTGGATATATTCGTGGATCCTCTTGATTTCGAAATGTTCGCGCATATCTTAGCTCTACTCCATTTTTGCACCTCTTTCTAATAGACTTTATTACTAACTGACTAACTGAAAGTTTTCAAATATTGCTGTTCCTATCTACAGTTCTTTGTAGTTTTTCTATAGCCCTAGGCATAGAAATATTTTTGCCATAATAACTCCATCATCGCCAAAACTACTGTTTCTATTATAGTTGGTATATCGGTAGTGTAAAGCAGATAAATAAATCAATCTACCCTCTAGAACTCTAAATAGGTTTGAATGTTTGGAATGTCTCTTCATGCGAAACTTTTTTAGTTTTTATCGAATAAAATTAAATCATTTGGATTTATCTCAATTAACTTTTGTAATACAAAATAAAAAAGAATTCTTGCGTTACTACGGAGTGCATAGATCAGTTATAACGATAATACATCTATTTATAATAGATACAATACAAGAAAGGTTCGAATTTAGTATCCATCATTTTCCTTACGTGTGTACAACCCTTGTAGTTGAAGAAAATATTGCTGCTCTATGTAATCAAAAGAGTTCATTGTCCATTATTTTAAATACAATTTTGTTAACTGTCCTTAAACCCTTATGTCTTAAAAGCATTGTGAGCTAAATATGAAGGTGCTTATACTTGTGCAAAACTTATACCCGATTGAGACAAAACAAAATTATTTACTATACGTATTCCATGGCACGACTGCTACGGCATTGAACGACACTGTATTCTAGAAAACGGAACCATGTTTTAGTGCTGAATGGTGTAACGAGTAAAATATCTAAAAAATAGATGTAGAGAAGGGTGTGTGATTTCTAATTGTAACCGTCATGATATTTTTTCCATTATATATTATAATATATTTATAATATCATATTATTAATATACATATACTGTCTTTTCGGAAACAATGTTTTGAAGTAAATTAATAGTTTTCACAAATATGATGTATTTCACACTTAGTAGTACTAAAATGTCATGTATATTTCTGTATTTCGCTCTTTTTATCACTTTCGATGATCTTATCCTCATTTCATAACTATACAATTGCGATTTCATTTGGGTGACTTCACACGGGACATTGCATACAGAGGATATGGACCAATATAAATTTGTATATATATATAAATAACATGTATTTTTTAAAAATATGACAAACAAATATTAATGTATAGGTAAAATTAATGTCAACAACAAAATGCCAACATTCAGGATGACAAGTTAAAGATAAAAAGACAAAGATTAGAAACTAAGGGAACAGAAACTCGTTTGAGTTAAAACCTATGATAATAATCAATTTTGAAGAGTAATAACCAAATCAAAATATGATAATACAATTCACAACTTCTAATAAATCACTTTAACAATTTTGCGTTAAATATAAAAATAAATATATTTTTATATGAATCCCTAATGAGAAAAATCAGTAAAATGAATTTTAAATAATATATTTTCCATCAATAATCCGCCGCTAATTTTTCTAATCTTTCAGGCAATTTATGGATATCATCACAATTTTACTGCTCAGGCCGGTCAGGACTTGTGACAACAAGTAGTAATCAGATAATAATCAAGGTGGGATAGCACTTCCCGTTATAATGCTTATGTTTAAAATATATTTTCACAAATTTTGCAACAATTAGTCGAGCGTTGTCATGATAAAGAATAAAATGTTTGTGTCTTTGCTCGTATTCCGACCGTTTTTTTTGGTAATTGTAGTTGATAACGGTGCCTTTTATGGTTTCATCGAGTAGTGTCTTCAAATCCTCGTCTTTTTTTTTTGGTTGTACAAAGCGCTCTTTGTCTTCGGCGTCAAAAACACTACCGTAAAACGTCAAAGCGAATATTCACAGGTTGAAATCGATGGTTGCCATAATCTATACACAAAAAAATAAAACTTCCCGCAAATATGATTTACACCGTACAAATTCAGGCATTTTCAACACACTGAAATTTTTTTTTATAATAATAACATATACTGAAAACGCATATCAGCGAGGCTTCAGCATGAATTTCGTTACAAATGTGTTCGATGCATCACGTTACAGTAATACTATCTGTACCAACCCTTTACAATTAATTATATGCTTAATAGCATTTGTGAATATTAATTGCAAGTATTGTTATCTAACATATATTGCTAGCTCGATAAAAAGTGCTGTATATTTTAGACGCATATACAATGTATCAAAACTAAATATAACTCTAAAATTTGTTTTAACTTAATTGGCACATTCTACCCATGAATGAATTGTATTAAATCCACAGAATATCAAATGAGAGAAATCTAATTTTGACCCGGCGAAATTAGCGTGCTATTTAAAATAAATGTAATAAAAGTTTTAAGGTTAGCTTTATGTTCTCGTATAAAGTTTTTATTGTGATTTCGTGAAACATAACGTAAAATTGATTTATTATCTTTTGTATTAAAAGGTTTATAACATGTCGTGAACAATTTCCAGTGTAAACGCATATCGAGTTTGGATTGTGTAGGGATGTATTAACATGTTGTTTATTATTTTTCTTTTTTACTGCTAGCAGTTTTTATTATATAGTCACGCAACGTCCCTCTATTTACAATAGTTTTTATGACCACCGAATTATTTTTTTTACTAATACATGTCATTTAATTTAGTAATAATACTATTAATAACAATCATATAGTAATATATAAAGTGTTAACCTAATACATATAATTTCAGAATTATTTTATGTGGTCTTAGCAGGAAGACTCTGAGAAAGCAATTTCGCTGCATTTCATTAGTTAGTTTAAATTACTATTACACCATTATACCTGTAAAAAATATGTTATTAGAACGGCATTTCACTGGTTAAGAATTTGAAACGCATCATGTGACGAACACCTGACTTCACATTCTACTATTAAATTTGAAATAAAACCCAAATGTAATTTTCGAAAAAAAATGTATTAATATATTAGTAAAATTCTACATAAATACAAATATCATAAATTATTAAAATGCTAAAACATAAGATGTGCATATATAAATAAATAATCATTAAATGTAAATATAAAAAAGGTGCAACCTAATTGAGAACACAACATATCTCCTGGAAAATATAATCAAAATTGTCTATAGCACCATTTTTTAGTGTTGTCAATACAAATAAGATGAATTACAGTTCATATATTTTTATTTATTCATATTGAAAGCAGAAGGTCTGTAAAACATTCTAAATTGTATGATATAGGCCAGAATGGGGAAAACATACCAAAAAGTAATGCTTTAAATAGCAGCAACAAAACATTAAAATATATGGCAAATATCAAAAATACTGTGCTCTTATTATGGTGAAATGAGGAGTTCTGACTCTTAACCAATATATATTTATTTATGTAAATCAACCCAAATTTTCAATTGATGACATTTTAAAAACAACTTTTTGAAGAGCAACAAAATTTGTCCCTATATATACCTTCAATGTAACAGTTTTCAACGCAAAACATTTCCTCGGTTTGGCATATTTAAGTTACATAAAACCTCCATATAATACTCTATGATAAGAATACAACAAATAAATTATATGTAGTAATGTATTTTATTTGACAACATTGTCACATTATATCTTAGTTCCGAACTTATTATTTATAGTTTTAGCTTCTTTTCACAAAAACACAGAATGAATTGTTAGTTCTAGAAAAGCAAACTTACAACCATTCGGCGAGTCCATTTATTGTTTAGAATTGGAAAAAGTTGAGCTATTAAAGTCGAAAAAGTTCGCGAATAACTAGCAGACACTTTCAAGGGCTCGGGCGGGGTAAAAAGGGCGTTTTTAACCGCCCATTCTGCCCCCAAAACTCTTTAATTGAATTGCAACCACTGCACGACATTTCTTTTGAGCGCTGGATAAAGTTTTTAATTATTTTCAAACGACAAAACGAATTAGCGAATGAAATTTTTATAATAATGGTCCGATATTGGAGGATCATTCCTTAGAATTGTTCTGTTTTATTTTATAATATTTTTATTGAAAATCTGAAACAAGCTGAATAATTTTTTTAAAGAAACTTTTGTTTGTGATGATTGGAATAAAATGTGGAACAGCACTCATATAAAACATGATAGGACAGCATATGCTACCTGATTTGTTCTAAAACCTTCAAAGTTAATTCACGCTCCTAATAGTTCCTAAACTTATGTCATTAGATTTTACTTATGATAATATATTATTTCAGTGATATTTAAACAATGCATATTTATCAACTCTGAAGCTGTTCAATTTTTTAAGCTAATCCAACAAAAATATTGAATAAAGTCATGGAATTTTATTAAAACGTCAGGGTGAATGCACATTTCAGATAGGGTTCTTTCAAACTACTTTTTGAGAGTACAAACAACAATACACTTTAGCTAAACAAGTGATTTCAAAAATAAATACTTACATTTACAGGGTCATACCCATACAAGAGATGAGTTGGAGCTATATAAAGTAAAGTAGTAAAATGTAAGTATAGTATAAAGTATAGGAGAATATAGAAAGGAAAATGCAGGATCTAAATTCGCAAAGGCGGAAAATTGAATATGACTGGCATCAATACAGATGTTACAAAATCTGTTAAAATTTATATGGAACAACTTCCAATCTTCAACTGCTTCGATCTATGATGACTCTTGAATAACTTTTAAAATTATATCAGATTTCGGATATTAGACCTCCTAGTTAAATGCTATATTACACTCTTACCTGGATATAGATAAGCCATAAAGTAGAAAATTTTGTATCTAGATTATTACACACTAAATGCTCACAAAAGCTAATACCCAGAAATATATCTAATACATAAGATATAGTTGATTTTATAAAGTTGTTGTGCAACTAATGAATATAACCTCGGTTTTTATTACTTTTATTAGTAGTTTTTAAACATTTTTTCCATGTGCTGGACATGTGACACTGTAGTGCACTGTGCACATGTGCTCGCACGCATTCTTACAATATATATTAAAAATTATTTTAAACAAAATATTTTTTATCAGCTTAATCAATTTCTACAACTTTTTCTCATATTTTTGGAAACAAGTTAATAATCGCTTAGGCATTTTTTAATTATTTAATTTGAGGTTGAGATTATTCGATATAAATAAATGTTTTCTTAAATGAATGTATTTAACTACTACGAAAATTTCCTTTAGTATTAAACACTTTTAATATACGAAAATAATCAGAAGCTACTGGGAGCTAAATCATGCAAATAGTGCTGCTGTATGAAATCACTAATTTTTTAAATTATATAAGAGGAGTTTAAAGAAAAATTTATTTTGAGAATATTTCAGTATTATAAGTTTACAATGTTAAGTTGGAATTAAATATTCAAATCAATTCACGCCGACAGTCCATATAATGAATTCGATTCCATATTTATTGTATATTAAAAGAAAAGAACGTAAAGTTATATGTAGCTTGGTTAACATTGATATATTTTTTAAATGATTTAGTTTTTAATTATTAATTAATTTTATTTATACTTTATTAATTATTTTATTTATACTGTAATTATTTTACAAACTATAATCTAGCTTAGTATCATTATAGTTAACTTATAAAGGTGATTTCTTAAATTAGAAATTGTAAAACTATTGAAAAAGCAAACGAAACACTTTTTGTATAAAAAAAACTGATATTTTTGCTAAAATATTTGATTGGTTACCAGGTTCTAAAACCTAAGACTTCGGCCAATTGTTCTATGAAAAAACTTTTTATTTAAATTTTATATTGTGCTTTAAAATCAATTTTTTACCAACAGCGGTTTATCTGAAACTGGTCTTACTGTTAGAGTGGATTTCAAATCATGGTCCAACCATTATGACCAACTTAGAGGATATCGCAAAAGACTGTGTTTGGTTACTGACTGGGATGATTATTATCCATGGTCGGGGTTTTCATTATCGTCTAGAGCCATTTTCAGATACAACCAATTGCAAACTTTAAAGTATTGTGAGATTATTCAAACCCATAGGGTGATTATCCTGTTACCTTAATATCTTGGGCTACTAAGTCTTCATAACTTTTTGTTGAACTGAAGGTAATTTAACTGCGGTGATATTCAATCGGTCAAAAAGGAATTTTAGGATGTATCAACGAAATAAATGTAATTAGTGATTTTCTTATTAAAATATCTATTAAGAAGTTTGGCTTAAAGCTATTATATATAGATATAAACATTTGCAAGGCATACATTTAATATCTCACCAACAACCAGACCGCTAATATGTAACCAAATAATGAACGTTCAACTTGTCCATGGACAAATTAAACTTTGCTGGACATCGAAGGTAATTGCACGAAGTCGGATGGCGTAAGGCCGATATTATTTTGTAATTAAATTATTTTGTATTCTAGTTAAACACTTAATGCAAAGTTACGACTTTAATTAAACTGCTATGGTTGTTACTATACAAAGTGTTAATAGAGGTGGTTAGTAATTAAGAAAAGTTTCGTAGAATATTGAGAATTTTAGTTTCTTAGCATAAAGCTAATTTAATTAAACTATATATAGTCAATTCAAAATAGCAGTGATTCAAGTGTCAATATATGCCTGTCTAAAATTGTAAATTCGTTTTACAGTCAGACAATATTATCCTTGTCATTTTATTCTATATAAAAAGAGATAGAATGCTGTTAGAGAAGTTCGAACATGTAACGGATTAAGCCTGCAAAAGTTGTCCGTTTGCCAAACTTCTGAAAATTCTCAAAAATATTATAATTACGGGTTAGATATCGGCAAATGTTATTTTGACGCTTTGTTTTAATAAATTTGAAATCAACGCTGTTTCATTGAAAATATTTTTTGCGCCTTGCAGCTGCACTGTATAATAGTACACGATCACTAAAATATCTCAAAAATAAAAAACAATATAACTTTAAATTCGCCAAAAAGAAACCGTGTTTATCCGAAACAAGTGACGAATCAAGATCAATCTTGGTGTTTCAGAGATCAAATATACGAAATATAAAACAGTAAGTAGTTTTTTCAATCGAAACATAATTTAATACAATTGTTTCAGAGAAAATTATTAGTCTGGAAAGTATCCACAAAGGCACAAGAGATATACAGCTATTTGAGAGATGTAGAACATCCGTTCATACATTGTTGGATAATATAGGATTTAAGTGGTGTAAAGATAACCCACGAAGGGATTTAATGGACTTCTATAGATTGCTTTTAAAACAATACAACTTTTAAAATCAAGGAAGAATTACATCAATTTATAAATTTAAAAGGGCCATAAATATTTCTTCTCATTGTTTCTCATTGCAAGTTGATAATAAATATAGTAAAAAGACAACAAAGGTTCATGGAAAAAGGTAAACGTTGGAATAAATATCCGTTATTTTTATATAATATTAGTTAATTTTGTTAGTCATAACATTTACTAATAATTCATTGCAGACATATAGTTCTTCATGCTGGAAACAGGAATGGTTTTATTCCTGGTGTAGAATTAGTGTTTCTTTAAGTCCAAGGGTAACTACCACGAAGAAATGAACCATAACTTGTATTTGCAGTAGTTTGAAAAGCAGCTTTTAAAGAACTTAGAACCATCAATTATTGTTATGTACAATGCACCATAAAGCCTAACAAATTCATCAACAAAGATTCCAATTAAGGAATGGCCTAAAGTACATAAAATAATTTTCGAGGAATTCATGTTAAAGAATGAACTATTTCAAATTATTACTCGGTAAGTATAAATTAAATATTTAATTGCATTTTATGTAATTTACTTTTTTAGAATTAAGCCTGAGAAAAGATACATAATAGATCAGATTTTAATTGAAGTTTTATTTCGCAGATTTTAATAGATTAGAAATAAACAGCTTGGTTATTAACTTGACTAGTATTTCTGAAAGTAACTGTAATTGCTGACGATTACCAAGACAGGGTGATGAAAGAGGAAACAACTAAAGGTCAGTATACAATTAATATACTTTAGTTGTAGGGAAATGTATTATAGAGTGTGAAAGCTTTATGAGCATGTGTGTTATTGTTCAGAATATACATGAACGTTTGGTTAACATACATGAGTAGAGAAATAACACTGATTTGCAGATATGGCAATTATATCAAGGAGTTTATCATGCAGTTTTTAATTTTGTAGTTTTATCAAGAAAGATGTATACAGCCAGTAACAGGACAAACTAAAGAAAAATATAGTAATATCATAATGACTTTACAATGATACATTGCATCGAAAGAATCAAGCACTAAACGTATAACATAACTATGCTCTCTAATGAAAGTAAAATACGTTACTCAGATATACAATTGCTCATTAAGTGGATTAGATCTTCGGGGGTGGTATCCTGGTGGTACATACAAAAACGCGTGTAGAGCCGTACCGATACGAGTGTGGAAAAAATACAATGCATATATAAAAACTCTAAACTATAAATTACTGTGGCTGTAAAATAAATTGTAGTTTTAAGTTCTTCGATAATAAATGCATTTGATGTACTATAGTATTACTGTAATATTAAAATAAATTATATTTGATAGAATATTTGTTCAATTATTTTATTCATATTAAATATGTTAAGCTAAAATTTTACACCCCTCTTTAAGTACAAAATGAACAAAACTAAAATATATAGGTATAGATATATAATATATTAGATGTATTATACAAATACATATTATTGCTGTTGGCGTAGTAGTCAAGGCGAGAGGACGGTCCTCTTGCTGGGACATGACCCGTAAATGTTTGTTTGTGATTGTTTATAATAGTGATTGTCCAAAAGGCAAGAGCACAAAATCTAATCTAGTTGGTAAAAAGGTAAAAACAAGATTTACAAATGAATAAAAAATACACCCGTAAACAGGCAACCACATTTTTGATCAAATACGCTAATACAATAAATTTTTCTGTTATTTTTAATTATACCAACATTGTACGAAAGTAAATACAGATATATATTTATTGAATGAGAACATATATATGCACCTATTTTATCTAAGCATATAAATAACTAGGACAGATTCTTCAGATTCTGAATTTCATTTAAGATTATAGGTTCTTGTATATTGACTTTTTTATTAGGTTTTTAAATAGAAATATGCCTAAGACTAAATGATGGAAGATTTGTAATAACTACATAGATGAAACAATGAAAAATATTGAAGTAATGACCTAATTTACATTGATACAAGTTTAGATGAGTTTTAAAGTTATTAATGTGTACGAATTGATGCAATAGGATATGCAGAAATATATTAAAGTTTTTCTTGATAACAATAATTGTTGCACACTTAATTGTTTTAACAATTTTATAGTTATTAATATTTCCATAATTATCGAGATTTGATGGGAAGTTTATCTTCAACTTTCGATAACAATTACCTTCGTTTACGGGTTGTTACAAAAATAGCAAATATTTTGTTCTAAAAATCCTTTTTCATATATAGATATTGTCAAAGTAATATAGAAATATTATATCAAATTTTATATAGCTAAAGTCGAATAGGTTTAATCATGTATTACAATGATGCTTTCATTATTTCCCAGTAGTACTATTTTTTGGTCAAACACAACAGCTGCATAGAGCAGAAATTAAGAGTCTGAACTTACAAAATAAGCAATTTCAACATTATAGAAATCTGAGATGCTAACAGATAAATTGAATTAACCTAAATGGACTATTAGTTTCGGCCAAAAAAAGTGAGTTATTTAGTGACAGCATTTAATTATTTAAACTTCATTTTCATTAAATTTTGGTTTAATTTTGTTTAAGCCCTTTTGATTTATAGTGATTTATACTACAAGTATGATGTTCCATTTATCATTTACACTCCATAAAATAGATATATATTTAATATTTATTTAAATAGTAAAAAAAATAGTTTTCCATTAATACAAGTACCACTGTTTAGTACACTCGATTTTCTTATTACGATGCAACCTTTATATAGCGTGAATGATACGGCTATGGTTAATCGAGGCAAGGGGATGGTATGTTAATGTTAGTCTAAAAAATTTGATGAGTGAACTCATACTCTGCAAAAACATATTCACATTTCGCTTATCTATACGCACTAAATCGAATAAGAGGACTACAGCACGTGAGCCTCAGCAAGAGATTCGTGTGGAGGGATGGGAACTGGAACATAGATTGAAGCTCTCTCATTAAAAATATAAAAACAAATAGTCTAGAAGATCGACGACATAGTGGCTTATTGTTCTGGTTATAAATATTGGCATAGCAGAGAACACAAAAAAAATTGGGTAATGTCCTTAATCATTGAAACTATATCTGCAAGTATTAGTTTATTACAAGCTATTACTTATCTACATGATGTGCGATATATTTAAGTTTTATATTTTATCCCTAACGATATTATTTCTGATATCCTCATTCTATCGATACGTTGTTCTTTAACAGTTCAAGACTTTTAATTTAAATCATGAAATATTTCCTGGAAACAGATCATATTGGTGTTAATTAAAATTTAAATAAAAAATTCAATTCAGTAAAACTGTATGTATTTTATGCTTATTTTTGGAGTTCCGCTCCTTTATGGGCCCTAATAATTATACGATACTGATAGATACTAGCATTTGATCTTTCAATGTTCAATATCCTTTTCTAAATACATCAAATATACCAGATCATGGTTAATCTAAATTTTTTCAAGTGTCACAATAATTTTTAATATATGGTTCAAAGATTTCATTGGCATATTTGTATTGATTCCAAATATCTTTTAAAATATCTGCAAAGTCAGAAACATATAAGTATAATAACAAATAGACAGAAAAAGTATACAAACATGACCATATTTCATTCTTACCTTTACTATAATCTTCAAATAGGTTCTGTTTCCATATTATTTAACATAAAAATATATCCTTTGTTCCATAACAATCTACAATATGATTGTTATAAAATGATAATATTTTACTAATAATTCATACCTTATACACTTATTTTCATATTATCTGCCGCTAATTTTATCTATGAAATTATTATATTACCTCAATAAAATGTACATACAAAATTAACCTAAAAATGACTTCTAACCACAACTGTGGTAATCAACAAGGCGTATAGAGAAAAGGACGCGCAGTTGTGAAAACTCTCAGTTTAGATAAGAACAAGTGCGCATGTACATAGGTTTTTTACTGTCGTCTCTTGCTTAGTCAAGCTGACTCTAAAAATAATTGAATAAGCTGCGACTAACCAACTACCTTCTTAATATTCCAAAAAATAAAAAAAAATTATTCATTATTTGCAGCATCTAAAACAAGATGCAGTAAAATTAACCCGCAAATTGCAATCTTCTTCATGCGCTTCTAAAGAAGTTGATTTAATTACAAAATAACACATTTGAAATAATAATTAGTATATTCCAACACAAAATATTTCAATATGCATTAAAACAGCCTTCACTATAAATATAAAACAATAATTTAAATTCTAACACTGAACTTATTAAATATAAATTGATGTAAATTTAACATTTGTATAATGAAATTTTAAATTATTATTGATCGGGACGCTGACAGTTATTTATGAAATGCAGCATGAGAGATAACAAATACATTATTTTTAATATTTGCGATTATTCAAAACCAATTTGCAAGTAAAATAGACTTAATAACGCCGAGTAATACACGTATTGATTTTTAGTTCGAAGTCCTTGTACGCCGAACTGACATAAATTACGAGAGTATAAATAATATATTTCATATTATTTTATTATTAAAGCAATTATTTGAAAGGTTCCGTATCTCATATTTTAAGATATATTTTAATTGAATCAATAATTGCGATTTGTGTAAACAGTGAAAAATAAATACAGGGCACACAAAAGAAACTGAACAAAATATGTCTTAATATGACTTGATATTCAGTTTCACAAATTCAACGAAATTCTATATTAGTTAAGCTAAGTTTATAAATAGAGAATCACTAGGAAAGGATTTTATATTAGAAAGAATTAATTACTTCGATTCTACAGGAAAATAAACATAAAATGAGGCAACAGTGGAAAATCCGACAAGGAATAACCATTTTAGTCACACCAGTAACGTAACTGGAAAGACCGGGTGTCTTCTGGGATAGTCTCTAAGTTATTCACTGGGCAGTCAGTAGGCTTAATGCCGAGGACCGCGGTTCACAGCCCACGTTAAACTGTAGGTCCAGGTCCAGTCCAAATAAACCCTCGTTGGTAAAAATGATACTTAAACATATTTTTAAAAAAACATAAATTGTTCATGAAATATTCTTATGAAATAATGAAGTACACATTTTGATCATATATTTATATCAACCACGGATTGCAAGTCTACAAAATAACCAAGTATGGTTATTCCGTAATTCTGTAATAACCAATTATACCGAAGTCGAGTATGGATGAAGAGACTAATACTAGAATATCAACCTGGGATGATATTTAAGAGTTCTCATCTGTTTTTATATTATATTTTGAAGTCCTTTTTCACACCAAGGTTTATCTTATCTAGACCCAACTGCTTAACGTGGGTTCTAATACCACGATCACTGGCATTAATCCACCAAATGCGACTGAGTAAGAGGCTAACATGGAAAACATCCGGTTTTACTCAGCTTGGTTACTGGCGTGAGTGGATTGATTATTCCTTGTTGGGTTTACACCGTTGACTAGAACCATTTAAAATTACATTAACAAACATAAAATATATCGACGCCTTTCAAAACATTCTATTATCTTCACAATTGCTGTTTAAGTCTGACTTTTTACCGACCTGAAATAATTTAGCTAAGACGACCAATCATGAACTTAAGTTAATATGGATTTGGTACAAATTTTGATTATGTGTAATGCCAGAATATTAACCTGATGGACAATATTCCACTCGTTCTCGTGTGTATATTCTTTCATATGTTCATTTCAACACTTCTGAATAATATTAAGGAGCGAGGGCGTAGAAATTGAGTATATTGTACAGATAACATCCATGAAATAATTGAAAACCATTGGAAATCATCTTGCGAAATAAAGTCCACATTAAGGCTGTTATGCTAGATTGCTGTTAACACTGTAGCTTTAACACAACATTCCCTATTGATACATGTTTGATATATATTTAAAACAGACGTCGATTATCAATCGATATCTTTAGATACTAGGCCAATCTACCCTAAAGTTGGTATCCTTATATAATATTTATAATATTGATATTATACAAAATATGGAAATGATGCTTGGATGAAACTCTATACCGATTGACAATATCTGTAAAATTAAGTAGCTGAAGTAAGGTTTTCTATTTTAACGTTTTTTGTATAGAGTTTTATGATATTTTCAGGTTCACCTTTACATACATGTCTTCACTTTCAAGGTCTTGAACTTTAAAAACCTCTCATGATAACTTGTTTCACATTGAAGTTAATATAGTCATGTTTTTTTTTATCAATTGATATTTATTATCTGCAGATTTAAGCCAGAGAGTCAAAATAATAAAATAATATAAAAATTTCTCATAAATTATACTGGCGCCTGTTAAAAAAAGACCTAATACTGATACAATATTACTAACACTTGTGGGTTATGTTCTTAAAAGATGTACAATCTTAAAGTATGATACTTTACATAGACTATTTAAAAAAAACACTTGCTAATAGCGTTTCATTTTTTCAACGCATCGAACTAATTCATACTTTCAATGAAATAAGCTTAATAATATAAACAGTATCGAGATTTTGATAACAAATATCCACGTTTCGCGTAATGTCGAGATAGCCGAGAAATAGATTTTAGTAATTCAAACATTTCATCTATTATTATTAATATTTTTGTTAAATAGAAGTATTTTTAATTTATTGTCTTATAATTAACTAAAAAATTATTTTATAAATTCATCATTTTGTAGTAAGATATAGTATACAATGTTAAGTATTGTCTAACAATATTTCTGGAAAAATGTATTCGATACCTTTTTAATATCTTCAGTCGACTCAAAAGAACACTTGCTCATTGTTATCAGTTGAGCTTTCGATGAAAAATCAAGTATTATCGGCCCATGATAATCCTATATCAAAACATTCCTTCGAGAGAGAGAGAGAGAGAGAGAGAGAGAGAAAAATTAATGATCACTTCTAGTAATTACAACACTGAAATAACACGACTTTGTTAGATTAGAATTAACATAATTGTTAGATTGTTTGGTTTTAACATTTCTTATCATAAAATAACAGTTCTTTGTTCACTACTACAAATTGCATTTGCGACATTCATTACTTTTGTTATTTAATTTGAAGAAATCTGCTGACAAATCCCATCAAAAACATTTAGATACTTATGTTGATGTTGCTCTATTATATCCCAACTGTCGGTATTGGTTTCAACGATTTAAAACTGATGATTTTGATCTCAATGACGGCGGCTTGGAGGACCAACAAATTTGGAAGCTAATAAGTCACAAGTCTTGGCAGCTCAAACTCTGAAAGAAGTTTCAGACAACTTAGCTACTAGTGAATTAGTCTTATCAGCAATTAACCTTATTTTTCATAAGTTGGGCTTAGAAAACTCTAGGGTAGGTATGAGCTGATAGATTCCTTACGACGCCAATTAAGCAAATTGAACAGAGAACTGTTACAAAAAAGACACACATTGTAAGGGTTGTGAAGAATATACTGTTGCAGCCCGAATGGGTTAGTTATGGAAAGTTATACCGCACACCGCTTACTCACCAGGCCACTTACTAATTGCATCATGGATTAGCTAGCTTGGTATGGTTTCGTAATACTGAAGAAATTCGAAAATGATTATGTCACAACTAAACAACCACGTTTTTCCGTCATGGTATCGCCAGAAAATAGCACCTAACATATAAGTGAAAGTATCATCAGAATACATGCGTATCTAATTATGTACTAAGATACTGGTAATGATGGAGATGGAAAATTCCATAGTGTTTTATTCAATAAATATATTCAATAATTCATTATACTTGGTTTGCTATTGTTATTTTGAGCTTAATAATGAAAAAACAGTAATGTATTAATTAAAATGAATATATTGTTTGTCGAAATATTCAAGATGATGATCAATATAAGTTTTCATGCGGTTTAACCAATCTTCGAACCTATCAACAATTTATTCTACTCCGGTTGAGGTATCTACAAAAGGGGTTTTTCAATGCATCAACGGCTTCCTCAGGCATCAAACACGTAAGCCACTCAACTTATTCTTGATTAACGGCAACAAAATAGATCATTTGGTACCAAATCGGGGCTGTACGGAGGATGACTCATCAATTCAAACTTTTGGATATTCAAATAGGTAGTTGTTTTAGCATTGATATGACAACAAATTATCCTTCGTTGCCACTTCTTTTTTCGTTTTCTACTAAGCACTTTTGGTCAACAAATAGTTGTCTATTATTCAGAATGTACCGATCTACACAAGGTGTCCAGTTATTCCGAAAGGAAAGGCGATTATTTGCTTATTCGTATGTGAAGTGCTTCACATACGAATCACTATTGTTGTTGGATTTGGTTTGACTTGGAAAGCCCATCTTTGTAAATATTATGCACAGCATTTGGTCATACTACGATTGTATTTCATGACCATTTGTTTGCACCAGTTGACACCAGCACGTTTTTGAGCTACTGTCATATTATGCGGAATTCAATATTTTTGTTTTTCACAACTAAATGTTCATACAATATCTTATTTATACTCGTCATAATAATGCCTGATATTCACAAGAATTACTCATATCACTCAAGTCTCATCACGATTTTACAATATCATTTAGAGCTCAGTATCAATGTTTCCTGGCATAACAACTTATACTGGACTACCTTGACGACTTTCGAGTGCTACTGCTGCTGCACAATTTAATTCGTTATACCAAGGTTTCACAGTGTATAAGAATGGGTTTCATATCCACGAATCAGTGTATTCCTATCTCAATAACACAAAAAAATGTGTGATCAGTTAACAAAACGTTCTTAAGACGGTTATAATTATTAAGGTTAAAAATCAAGTTGGAAATGTCGGATGAAGCTTAACAGCACTCCATATTGACATTATTTTAGCCCTTTAATTATTTTGATAAATTTTTAGTTGCTCCGTAATATATCATATCACTTTGTTTGAAAATGCCGAAAACAATAGATATTCAGAGTCACAAATTGATTGCGGCCTTAATAAGTTATTTCGAAAAGGAACGAGATAATGGAGGCCCCTTTTTGTCGGTAAATTAAGTTAGACAGGTAATTATTAATGATATTAAATAATATAAGTCCGTACAATTTTATTGAAAATATTTTTAGCGGGTTGCTACCACGTTAAATATTAGTATGGGTAGTGTGAATAATATCACTTACAAAATGAAGAATAATACGTTAGATTCGCCCAAAAAAAACCCGTCTACATATAAAGTGGGTCTTAACCATCTTGTCGATAAAGTCGAATCTTGACCATCTTGATATAGGCTCTATTTGAGACCAAATATACGAAATGTATAAGAACAGTAAGTACACAAACTATTTTATCGATATAAACATAATTTAATAAAATAATTTTAGAGCAAATTGTCTGTCTGGAAAGTATACGCAAAAGAGTTAGGAACATGCAGCTTTTTGAGAGATGTAAGACTTCATTTCATACACTCTACAGAGCATAGGGTTTAAATGGTGTAAAGATAACCCTCGGAAACCTCGGACTTCCAGCCAATGCCTTAAAAAGAATTAAATTTTTAAAGGCATAAAATAAGACCAAGGGAGATAAACTATTTGAATTTGTGTATTTTGATGAAACTTGAATATTTCAAAATGGTTCATTGTGACACTCTTGGCAAGACAGTAACAAAAAAAATGTAAAGACAACAAAAATTTATGGAAAAAGGTAAAAGTTACAATAGCGTTCGATTAGGTTTTCTTAGTCATTATATTTATTAATAATTAATTGCAGATATATTGCTGATCGAGAAGGATATTCCATTATAAACTGTTTCGATATTTTGAAGGAAGCATTGTCAAGTATAATACCTTCTGTTTGGATGAACTTGATAAGACATAGAGAGGAAGTAATTGATAAATGGTGAAATCGTGAACATGTTTTAGACAGATTAGAAATGAACAATTTAGTGATTGAATTGGACAGTGAGTCGAAACGTGAAAGTAACTGAAGGAAACTTTCAGGATATGCTATAATGCTGTGCAATACTGGAGGTTCCTGAGACAGAGTGATGAGAGTAGAAACAGCTAAAGGTACGCACATAATTAATTAAATATAACTGTAGAAAATGGTATAATAGGGCGTGAAAAATATGTGTGCGCAGATATGACTGTAATTGTTCAAAATTAAACATGAGCATTAGGGTAGAACGTACCATATGAGGAGAGAATGAACATTAAACAGAATTCAATGATTAATTTTATGAAGAATGGTGTACAAAGATAATAGCAAAACAAATCAAATATACAGTGATACCAAGATAACCTGAAAAGTAAACACACCATCGAAGGAAACAAGAACTAAACGTAACAAGGTAAATATGATCTTGAATGACAGTAAAATACTTTTCTCAGATATTCAATTCTTCATTAGGTGGATTAGGTCTCCAGGGGGATACCACTACTTAAAAAAACAAGCCTAGAAATCATCTTTCATGGGTGGTGTAGAAAAGAGTTTAATGTAAACAAAACAAATCTACAAATTATTATTCCTGTGTTCTTAGTGGTAGCTTAAAATCCTTCGATAATATATGTATTAAATGTACTATAATGTTAAAATAAATTATATTTGATAACATTTTTGTTCTGTTATCTTATTTAGATTAGAATTTTGTTGTAAGTCGAAGCCAAACTGAATTAAAACTCAACTCAACTCAAAACTCAACAAAAAAGTTGATGCGGCAACATTGCAATGTTTCGAAGTCACAAATATCCATGACGCATTAAAAAAACTTTGAATAGATTGTATAATATTCATTAGTTTAATAAAAACTGTCCTAAAATAACATAAAATATATGAAAAAAGAAAATTGTTTCGTATCATTATAAAATCGAAATATCGAAATAATCATTTTTTATTGCCAAATCAGTAATCCTGTTATTTGTTGAATATATTTTAAAACAGTTTATAATAAAACAGACGAGATTTGTGGGATTTGAAACTGATATACTTATGTACGGTTAACTCCATTCCGTTATAACGAAGTAACCATTTGGTTGGATTAAAGCAAGTGGTGGAATTGAAAAAGGCACGAGAGGCATAATCACAAATATTGATTTGGGAAATTGAAATCGGTTTATTGTGCTCCAGTAAATTCGCGAGATATGGAGAAGTCATTATCATGCACCCCAGGTCCAATTTACGTTATATAATAAAGCTCGCAAATCCGGACAACATAATTCAGTTAGTTTAATGTGGCAAAAACACAACATAATATAACTAAAATCTAAATTAATAATTCCGCCCTAATCCCTTGCCGTCCTATTAGGGACTGTTTTAACAATTAATTGGTTTGTTCCATCTGATTTAGTGCGGGTTTATATTAATATGAATTATGAGCTTATCTGTTGGATGAGCAGCGTTCGGAAAATGCAACGAACTTCATTGTTATTATGGGTTATTATAGTCTTGGTATAAAAATATTTTTCCTAATAATTAATATAGCATTATTATGTTATTTACAAATTAGTGAAAGCCGTTGGACTTTCACTATTTATTTTCATAAAATTTGTTATAAAAATCTTTATAAAAATTTATTAATAAAGCAGTGTGATATGTGAAGAATTTTATTAGAATTTGGTCACAAATCTTAGGTCTATAATATATTATAAATTAAAAGAAAAATGGGAAATTTTTTATTTAAATTTCAACAAGCATATTAAGTTTTGGTTAATTTAGTTTTCCAAAGGATCCTGCCCAAAGTCAAGTCTTTTAAAAGCCAAAAATAAAAAAGTGTGGATATTGCCTTTTAATACCTTATGTGGACAGAAAAGGTATTTCATATATTTATCCTTGATTAAAATGAAAAATTTAACATTGATAACAAATTATAAAAAATAGATATGCATCTTCAGCTTCATGCCGACAAGAAGCATATAGTACATCACTAAATAGATCCAAGACGTTAACAGAATAATTTTCAAAGTTATAAATCGTGAAGTTTTAATTGAAATGATAGGTTTATTGTTATTTGTTCCAACATTTCTTAATACTTGAATTTAATACAATCGAACCGGCGTGGTGGCGCTGTGGTAAATACGATAGGACGGTCCTCCTACTGTTGCGATAGCTGAGGGTTCGAATTCTGCTGAGGCATGGTCGTAAATTTATGTTTGTGATTGTTCTAGGCAAGAGTGTAAAATCCGACAAGGTAAATAATCCTAGTCACGCCAGTAACCAGGCTGGGTAAGACCCGATATCTTCTGGGATGATTTCTAAAGTTGGCCACTCGCCAGTCGGTAGGCTTAATGCTGAGGACCGTGGTTCGGAGTCCACGTTAAACTTTAGGTCCACTCCAGATAAACTCATAGTTGGTAAACGGAGACTTTGAAACATATATATAAAAAAAATTAATACAATCAATTTTACAGACCATGCTGAACAGCACAGTATTATAAGGGAAATAATAATTAGATATTTTTTGTCTTGGCGAATAAAAACAGTTAAGAGAACTTCAAAAACAAAAATGAAAAAGTCTACATTACAGAATCTAGATATATGGGTAGCCCTTAACTACATACATTCAAGAAATGTGCAACAAAGGTTCAAAAAGGACAAATCAGATGCATAATATATAATTTTGTTAACTATGTGCCCAATTCAAGTATATTTATTGTGGCAATGTAGATTTCGTATATTTGTTAATTATTGAAATCTTCTGTAATATAAAAATAAATGATAACTCTACATATATTGTACATGTTACAATCAAGCATTAGCGTTTTAGGAAATAAAAATTATGGTATTAAATTTAAGGAAGTTACATTATACAATTAGAAAATAAGATTTCAAAAACTAAATTATATGTACACTGGTATAAAATTTTGTGAAAATTTAATTTTTTATTAATGTTGACTGAAGCTATAATTTACAAACATGATATTTAATGTCTGTCTAAATAAGTATTTATTCCAGCATAATACAAATTTTCAGTGTGTTTCTATTTGAAATTATATTATTAGACTCATGAAAAACTTTTCATGCCTGTTAAAGTCTATTGTCAGATTAGATACTCCATTTTTATTTAGTATTGAAATATTAAATAATATATGTGAAATAAATAAATTCAAGACCTCTTTGTGGTCCTGAATTGCAAAATTTAATTTCAACTTTTAATATAGGAAATTGCCTTTTATGTGTTACTATTATATGATTATTATATTGAAAACGAAAGTAGGTAAAACGAATTAAGTTTAGAATCTTGAAGCTTTGAAGATATCTATAATAGACGTTCCCGCGTTTCAAATCATTGAAAAAGAAATCATCAGCATCGGTGGTTCAGTGATAGAATGCTCGCCTGCCACGTGGGCGGCCCGGGTTCGATTCCCGGCCGATGCATCAAATTTTATGTTTATTGATCTTACAATGTTTGAAGGCAACAAATGCCATTCTGATTTTGACCTTCTGGAGCATCGGAAATCTCCTTTTCAATTAGCCTACATATAGTTTACTCAATTAATTTCATACTTTATATCCATAATTAGCAACTCACGGCAATATATAAGGATGGAAATATACTTTATGTTCAGTTAAAACTTTTTATTACAATAAGTAACGAATTGTTAGTTACATCACATGACGATATTTTAATGTAGAGTATTTCAGTTTCGGATGGATCAACATTGGCAGTTTGTAGAGACCATGTAGCTTTAGATGCGTCTGTTAAACTCACTGATGTCAAATGACCCCTTAGCAAGCTACTCAATTACCTAACTGTTAGAACTTGTACTGTTAGTATTGCACTCATTCTCAAAGTTAATGATTGTCATTACAGACTTCAAAACAGCATTAGAATATATTGAAATACTTTTATTACAAAACTATACATTGTCGGGCCAACTCATTTCCTATTTAGTTTAACCCTTTGGTGTAATTATGTACGTGTGTAACTATAGTATTATTATTTTTAATATATACTAATAGTGTTACAACAAACGTAGTTGCGGCTCAGTAACAGATTCTGTATTTTTGTTCGGGAGGCACCAATAAGAGTAGATTTTTATCAGGATAAGGCGGGACCATGAGCTCTCTTGTTTCCTCCCTGAATCCGCCACTGACAATAAAGCAAAGGCACTGCAGACAAATGTCAACTGATGTTTAGTGATTACATTAGTTATAGTAATGAGTATTATATTTTTAAATATATTTATTCACCACGGTGAAGCTGCAATTTGAAGCTAGGTTTTTTGTGGGAATATGAGAAGGAAAATAGTATATAATAGTAAACAATGCGTCACAAAATTGGGTTAACAATATTTATTCTTGTCAAGCAATTCGCCAGAACTCTTTGAAATTACCTTTTGTCATAAAGCCACAAATGTGACAAAAACTATCTATGTCCTATATTATCTAGTCAAAATGTTTTATTATCCATTAATTATTATTCAAAGAGAAGTCGATAAACGAGCGACTAGTGACCCTATCAGCAATAAAAAATATAAACGGTTAGTGTTAAGATAACGGTTTAGTAGTAAAGTATTTCATGCTTTAATATTGCGTGTTTTTAACCGATTTCGGAAAAGGAGGAGGTCTATGTTCGGCTGTATATATTTTTTAAATGTATGTTCACCGATTTCTCCGTCAGTTTTGGGCCAATTCGAGGGAAATACTAAAATTACGAAGGCACGTACAAAGTTTTCACATATATTTTATTTAAAATAATCAGATATTTGGGTATAATGTTATTGTTGAGCAGATGTGATGGAAAATCGGAAGTCGGTCAGAGCAAAAGCCATTCAGTTCAATTCACAGAAGGCGCGGGTTCGATTCCCGGCGGGGACAATATCTTTTTGTTGTTCTATTTTTGTTAAAACATTTGACCAATCACCTATGCTAGGTAGCGGACCCCGGACCGGAGGTGTGCTTCAGCACTTTTTCAGTCATTGTTTCTTAATTCTTACTTCTCAGGCAACTTTACTTGGTCTACCCATTGCAGTACTTAATGAAATAACTACGTAATTTATTGAATAAATATATAACACTAAAAAAAGAAAATTTTAATATTTTTAACAAAAAATTGAACCCACTTCAAAAACTAAACAAGGAACTCACTGAAAATAAATAAATAAAATTTAAAAAAATAATCAAACTTAGATTTTTGACACAAAATAAAAATACATTCTAAAATAAAATAAGTACATAATAATCGTTTTAATAACTAAATAAAAATAAACGAAAATTTTATTTAACCTGTATATAATGTATTTTACATTCATGTATTTTACATTCTACTATATACACACAATTTAGCTAATAAAATATTTCTTAAAATTTGAATCTACTAATGAAAAGGCTAAATAGATTAAAGTCAGTCATTACTACTAAGAAAAATTAAGAACATCAGCATCGGTGGTTCAGTGGTAGAATGCTCGCCTGCCACGCGGGCGGCCCGGGTTCGATTCCCGGCCGATGCATGCTTTTTTAATATATTATACATTTATATATTACTTTTGTTTATTTAAATACTTTAATAGCATATGTCTGTAATTGAAAATTCACTTAATTCAGATAATTTTAATATAATTATCCTTACTGGTATGATCGGTTTAAAGTTTTTAACTTTATATATACTATAATAAGGCACTGCCAAGTTATATTATATTCTTTTTATTAGTTTTAAGATCTAGACAGCGATTAATTTTACGTAGGTGTAGAATTTTTATTTGTTGTGGGCAGTGACTTTGCTTGTTTAAACACTTACTACTATTTTTATGGAAGAAATTTGCACGGAAGCAGCAAACACTGATAAATATAAAACTTGTTGAAATAAACTGATGACAGGATATTGGGTTAGGTCAGGGTTATACGGAAGTGTAAAGGAAATGAAATAATAAAGAGAAAAAAGAGAATTATGTTTTTTTTTCAACCAAGATGAGCGGCTAGTACAAATTGGTATTTTGCTGATATCGCTTGGGATAGCTGGAATTACCGTATTTTAATTACCTACCGCACATGATGAGCAGATATGGGAAAACATTTTGAGACAGATGAATGAGAGAGATACTGACGTGCTGGTCTTTATACTGGTACCAATCATCTAGCGTTGCCAACCTTAGAATCCAGCGTGGGTATATTTGTGGTGACCTAAAGTTTTGTAGCCCTCGCTAGATACTACAATGCAGCTGTTGCGGAATATTCCTCTTGAAAACTTGAGGACTCTTGCAGCCACAAAACCACTGACCCAGAGACTGCTTGAAAGATGGGGGCTTAACCTTAGTTAGGAGTTTTGCAGGATCAGCTGCAATCGCCAGAAAAGCAGGACGTGGTTCGTCATTCAAATTTGATTTATGGTACCTGTATGGTACCATTTATGGTACACAGCTTACGCGTCTCATAATGCAAGAGAATCCAGGCGGTGTTGTTACATCGGTTTGAGCCGTTGCTGTCTTCGTCTATTAGGCTAGTCTCGTAGGAAATGTCCAATATGAGTTATTGATGGGTTCCTCATTCAATTTCGCTCATTTCCCTCACTTATATGTCGAGTACGTGGGTCTTGTTGAGCTGCCGTAGACACTTCTGCACTTCGGGGTCACCAATTGCAGCAATGTTCGTTTGTTATGTGTATCTTACCACTCCTCTAGTGTTGCAAACTTTATAATCTAGCGTGGGTATATTTGTGGTGGCCTAAAAGTTTTACAAGCGATAGAATTGCCTATAGGTTGCGTAACTATTCCACGTTCGTTTGTCATGTTAATTTGTCACATCTTAATCCATTGATACTTTTCTGGTTTTTCTGTGTCCCTCTTACTATTTCCGTTGGCCCAGTACGAGTCTGTCTAAGTAATGAATGTTCATAGATTGACAAACGCTACCAAAACACTGTATTTTTCCATTTGATACTTGATTTTCAAGAATCTATAAAAGCTGGCATTTTAGTTGCCTAATAACAAATATCTTAATTTGTTAATAGTTCACAAACAGAGACTTTCTTAGATATAGCGTTCTCGTTATTTACGTCGTTATATGTCCTAGGGATATAGCCTTGGTCCACAAACCCATGAATGTGTGTAAAATAATGATCATATAATCTGAAATAATATAGGATTTCCTATTCATTAAGTTTTAATAGGAAAACTAAAATATCACCCTGATAGCCTCCTTTTGTTATAGTTCTCCACTTCTAGCTAGAAAAAAATTTTGGTAGAACCGTCAATCTACACAACGCCTAAATATTAAATATTGAGAATCCAATCAAGACGGCCGTTCCAGAATTCAATATAGGATGTTATTGTTATTACTGTTAACCTTCAATGCTATATATATGCTATTTATGTATTAAGCAACTCGCTATATGTTATTTTATATAGTAGTTTTATAACGATAAACATAATGTTATTTAACAATTTACGTGATAAATACAAAATATCTTAAATGTTTTCACGTTTGCTGCTTAATATTATTTGAAACTAAATGAAAGGCTTTTAACTTTAATACAAATTCGAAACTGCATTTTCTCTCGTTCTCAACTAAAACTCAAACAGGAAGGCGCCCAAAAGGGTTTGTTTAAGTTTCCTTTTAGTTATCGTTTTGCTCGGAACAACGACGAACATTCTTAATTATAAATTTCATTATATTCCTACCTACTTACATAGTAAATACATAACTATAAAGAGGTTTCAGCTGAAAACAAATTACATTCTTATCGTCGAGCGGCGCAGCCCTTTAATACGGCGCAGTTGTTAAAAACAGATAAACAAGTATTTTCCTTTAAAATAATGAACGTTGGAATTGAAATTTAGAAATTGAGTTTGTCTCCAAATGTCTTGTCTTGTTGTTTAATTAATGTACTCAATACAATGTGAAATCAAACTACCCATATTTGTTTGCAATATTTAAAATTTAAAAACATTTTAAGGACAAATAGTGTATTAATCTAGTATTATTATTATTTTATATTAAACTAGTGATCGCCCTGTGGTCAAAATTCTACATTTCCAGAAGTAACACTCACTAACCTTTATTTAATTGGAATTTAATTAAATCTAATTTCCATTATGTTTTTATAATCAACAAAGTATCAATAAGTGTAAATAATCATACCACCGAATATTATGACAAAATTGTAATGAGTAAGATTATTTTTAGAACTTTTTATGTTAAAATAATAAACATGGAATATTAAATGAAGTAATACCTGTTTGTATATTAATTAAAACAATAACGAACATCATTAGACACTTTATTTTTTACAGTAAAGAAATTATATTAAAGTAATGTATTGAACCATTGAATGAAATATTAACTTCTCAAAACTTCTATAAAGTAAGGTCTATAAAGGTCTATAAGTAAATAACTAAAATAATTGATAAATGATCCAAAGAATAATTTGTCATATGGTTACACATTTTATTGTATCAATCGTTCAAATCTAAATATTTACCAGCGGTTTAAAATATTTAAGTAAATTACAGTTAATAATTCATAGTGTCTTCTATTTGTCCCAAGTGTTCTATATAGACAAATTATGTAGTTAGTTTCACCTTATCTACATATTTTCGTTACTCCATTTGTGCATTAATATAATTTTTTTCTTTTATACATATTTTTCACCTAAAATATTTATCCAAAAATAATAAATTTAATAAAAAATCAACTTTATTTTATAAATGAATAATTTCATTATCTACATTTTTAAATAAAGCTACTCCGCTGGCTGTCAAATTTTTGTCTTTCAGTAAACTTGTTTATTTCAAGCTATCATTTTACGTAATATTCTGAAATTTAACTATTACAAAGGGTTCATCTTCTAATTTGTCTTTTATGGATTTTGTTAATCTACTGCTTTCTACTTTGCCTTGTGTCTCATATGAGGACTAAAAACTCACCTATAAATGAGAAATTTAAACAATCATTTTAACACTTAATGCACAAATTAACGTATTAATTGCCTGCATATTTGGTTACGGCTTTGTTACGAAATGCATTGACTAAGGAAATCTGGAATAGATTAGAAGTTAATACCAATAAAACTTACAGAAAAATCTTAATACATTTTATATTTACCTCTAATACAATGATATGCTATGTCACCAAAACCTTATCAATTACTACCAGTTACTAAGTAAAAACAGTTTTTCTCGATTGATATTTTTATTATAACCAGTCCCCAGATAATTAAAAAGTCCCCGGCCTCACACATAGATGGCGCTACTAGAATTAAATCAATATATATTTTTAGTTAGCCCTAACCCTCAAAAGATGCGTGTATAAATTCGACAGCTGTTGGATCATTAGTTCCAACCCGCCCCAAATCGTGCGAAAACGCAACAGTCGGCTGCAAGGTTATGGCGTCTGTATTTTGAGATGCGCATGGAATAATTTTCATTGACTACCTTGAAGGAAGGACCATCAACAGCAATTATTACATAGCGTTATTGGACCGTTTGAAGGACAAAATCGCCCCAAAACTGTCGCATTTGCAGAAAAAGAAGGTGTTGCTACACCAAGACAATGCACCGTGTCACAAGTCAGTGAAAACGATGGAAAAAATCTATAAATTAAGCTTCGAATAGCTCCCAGTGACTATTTCCTGTTCTCAGATATCAAAAGAATGTTTACTGGGAAAAAATTGTCGTCGAATGAAGAGGTGATCGCCGAAACTGAGGCATATTTTGAATCAAAGGATAAATCGTACTACAAAAATGTTTTCTTTGAATTTACTTATTTGTAGAGCATGTTAAATAACAATTTTATCTTCTTCTTCTTTTTATACATCAAAATTCTTCCTCGGGAAAAGCTTCCACCATGCCAAATTTCACGCCGCCCAGCACTTCCGTTTTCCTTAAAAACAGAAGCAAAATTTTCACTAAGCCGATAATATAGATGTATTTTTCGAATATGTAATTTTTAACAATTACTTTTCACCAAGTTTCACAATAATCCTTCGATCACTATAATCTGAAACATGCTTTTTTACGGCTGCTCGTTACCTTTTCCGACCAAAAGTCAATTACTGTCTTAAGGAATTGGTGCAGCTCTTATCCGACAGGTTTGTCTAAATCATTACAGTCTATATCGTCTTATTTGTTCCTCAGGTATGCACAGCTTATCACATCTTAATCGAATGACTTGGCTGAATTTTTTTATTACCGAAAAAAAAAACGTTTGAGCGAAATTAATCTACTAATATGGTTCTCTATTAAAAAAAACTAATCAAAGAACTAGAATACGATGAACAGAATAAAGAAAGTTAGAATACATTTTTTGGGAGTTAAAAAAGAATTTCATTTGGGGATTTCTTCCCGATTGGTAAAACAATAAATACATAATACAATTAGACCTTAGACCATAAAATCGAAAGAAAAGACTTAATTTGCAGAAAATAATAATATTTTTTCATTACCCTGTTACATAGGATTGGAGAATTATCGTAAAAATGAGTATTGGTCAGATTTAGCATCCTCTGAGTTCCGGCTGTTCCCATATATCAAACAATGCTGGGTAATCAGGTTACTCGAGCAAGTGTATTAAGAGGTCGAGAAAGATTATATTAGGTAATATAATTTATTTGTAACTAGCGACCCGCCCCGGCTTCGCACGGGTGCTATGCTGATACTAAATTAAATACACTACAGAAAAAATATGAACGTTGTATATAAAAACATAGCGGCCCGCTCCGACTTTGCACGGGCATAAAATATATATGCCTATGTCACTCAATGAAAACATGATTAAAATCGATCCAGTATTTTTGGTTCATTCATTACTGCCCTTGGTCTGCACGCATTAAATTTGGAGTAAAACAATTCCTCTTCCCCTATACTTACTATGAAGATTTCGTGCTATCTTTGGAATATCTAAATTCATACAATTTTTATTACATTACACATTTTTAAACGCAAATTTTAAATTTGTAATATCTCCGAAAATATTTGTTTAATTTACATGCTGTAAGGAACCATATTGATCTATATTAATTGCACACTGTATTTAAGGTACTTAATTCGATAAGGATTAATGCCGTATTGCTTAAAATAGCTTCGTAAATAAGCCATTTTCTCACGTAAAAAGTAAACAATAAAAATGGTTAATGTGGGTTATCCCTAAAAGATAAACATATACCATCGCGGACTTTTTTGTAGACCTTTTTATGGTGTACAATACTGTAGTACATTAATTTGATCTAACTCATAGGGTTAGGCAGCGTTTTTGCTAATTGCTAAATAAGCCTAAAAAAATAGGTTAATTTACGACATCACGTTAGAAACCTCTAAAATTAGCAATGTTGCCTTAGTATATTATGCATGTATTATACATATAAACCTTCCTTCTTAAATCACTCTATCTATTGAAAAAACCGCATCAAAATCCGTTGCGTAGTTTTAAAGATTTAAGCGCACATAGGGATATAGGGACAGAAAAGGCGACTTTGTTTTATACTATGTAGTGATTTATTTCAAATCATAAAATCAGATTTTACTTTTTACTTTTTAGTACGTCAGTTTGTTACACTATCAAATCATATCACTATCAATTCAGAAGATGTTAAATTACGAGCGAATAAAACAATATTTGCAAGAAGTTTTACTTTTCGCCGCCTTATTTAACCTTCGAAGAAAACTTATCAACAGTTGCCCAACAACAATCACTCATAGATTTAATATCAGAGATAGAGATGACAATAAATGTCTTGGCCGACCAGATACCCATGGAATTTTGCTCACAGATATCTATCGATATACATATAAACAACTGTTAAACAAAGTAAACTAACTCTGATATTGGATGGTGTTGGGATATCCCTCTAGGATTATTGAACTAGTATGTAGAGATTAGTTTTGTGTGTTTGATTTAAGGATATCTACTGCCGGGTCACATCAAACACATTAAGAAATTCCAGGACCAATTAAATTTGACGAAAATTAATTACAAAACTTATGACATCAAAACTAATATCCAACTCCAGTTCTCAAAGAAATTTTAGACAGCTTGTCAGTTAACAGACATGAATTGCCAGGTAAAAAGAAGAGATTTATGTAGCGAATTGTGTCTGGAGATGAAAAGAGGATCTACTGCGACAATCTGAAACCATGAGCTATCCCAGGAGTGTCATCCACATCATAACGGAATATCTATGGCCTCAAAATATTATTGTGTATATGATTATTGTAGCTAAATAACGTATTGTTGCAAAAAAAACAGCAATAGCAGGTAAGAGCCGCAAAGTCATCTTTTATTGGTAAGTCAAGGCTCAACCTCACGTTTCCAGAGAAATAAAGCATACACTGTTGCTACTCGAAAGGGAAGTTCTGCTGTTCGCGAGTACTCACCGAATATAGCACCTTCTAATTACCACTTGTTCAGATCCGTATACAGTATGATCTGTCTGCCACACCGTTTCAACAATTTGAAGAAGTGCGAAAATATATGGATAATAGAATCACTGACTAACCAACATTGGCCCTTCAATACGGTTACGAAATGTTTTTAAAAAGATGCGAAAAAGTGTTGAAGATTACGGAAAATTGTTTCATTAATGTGCATCATGCGAGTATTTCTCAATAAATAACTGTTTAAAGTAAAAAAATCATTAGAATAGAAGATACCTAATTCATATTAATAACAAAGTAACAAAGTAACAAGGTTATTTAATCAATCAATCAGTTTAATCAAATATTACCAACAGATTCACTCCAAATAATGTTAATATTAACATAAAGTTCATCGTCCGGGATACATAACTATATAAATATATGGAAAACTATGATAATGTTATTTCTTCTACAAGATAGAATAAAAATAGCGTAATGCATTTATATCGTCTTAATTCTGGGAACTTTTTCCGATGAAAACTTCACCGCTCCGATCACCATTAAAATGTTTTTATTTTGGGTAGCAAAACGGCGAAAACACAACAACAAATTGGCATTTGAAAGATATCGGTCCATTCAATCTGCACCCACTAAATATTCATGAAACCGAAACTTATTAGTAAATCTGAGCAATCTGGACTTCTTATCGCGAATGTTTATAAACATGGGGCGCCATTCGTTCAATATAAGAAGAAAAAAACACATTAGTGTTCCAAGAACAACTAGTCTCTTCGGTGGCACCGAAATATATTCACTTAAAACGCCTCTCGCATTCCCACAGTAATATAATCTTTGATAATATATTGAATGAGCACTAAATCCAATTGAAATATGGTTTTGTTTTTACGACAAGGCTCCGGAGGTTACTGTTTGGCCGTAAATTCTATAAAAACAGTTTTAAATATATTACACACACTATATTAACGCTTAGGATTAACGATTGAATTAAAGTTATTTTAAAAATAAGTGTTTCTCGCTATTTCTTTGATAAAATTAAAATTAAGTTAATAAAAACATCATCATCGTCAATCCGCAAACGACACTTAAGGGTTAGTAGCCAGACTTCGTATATTCTTCAACAGATCTCGCAACCATTCTGGTACCGGTTAATATTACTCGATTTCGCTGTCTATGATCTTGATCTGCGTATTTTTGGAACAACTTGTTGCCCGTCTTGTTTTCCACTCAATTAATTGATTTCGTCACAGATTTCTATCAGGAATTCGTTTATCTTTCATTCGATATGTACAAAGTATTGGAAATTACATCTCTGGATTTGTTCCACAACTGTGCACTGATTGCTACATAACAGGTAAATTGAAAAGTCCCCGGCCTACCATAGTAAAACACATTTTTTTGGCAAAATTAATATTTTTTATTCAACATAATTCCCTTCAAAGGTGATACATTGATTATAACGACCCTACAACTTTTCGATACCATTTTTGTAGTACGATTTGTCCTTTGCTTCAAAATACGCGATCACCGACGAAAATTTCTTCCCAGCGAGCATTCTTTTGAGACCTGAACACAGGAAATAGTCGCTGGCGGCCAGATCTGGAGAATACGGTGGATGAGGAAGCAATTGGAAGGCCAATTCATGGATTTTTGATATCATTTTCACTGACTTGTGATACGATGCATTGTCTGGATGAAGCAGCACTTTCTTTTTCTTCAAATGCGGCCGTTTTTTAGCGATTTCGTCCTTCAAACGGTCGGATAACGCTATGTAATAGTCGCTGTTGATGGTCCTTCCTTTTTCAAGATAGTCAATGAAAATTGTTCCATACGCATCCCAAAATACAAACGCCATAACCTTGCCAGCCGGCTGTTGCGCTTTCCCACGCTTTGAAGCGGGTTCATCGTGTGCAGTCCACTAGGATGACTGTCGATTGTACTTCGGAGTGAAATGATGAAGCCATGTTTCATTGTCACATATCGACGCAAAAACTCGGGTTTATTACGCTTCTTCACCTTTAAACACTGCTCCGAATCATCAACTCGTCGTTGTTTTTGGTCAAAAGTGAGCGCCAAAGTGGGTGCCGCGCGAGCACTTTGCACAGAGCTTTCTCATACCCAAATATTCGTGAATGAAATGATATACACGTTCAGTTGATATCTCTAGAGAGTCTGCTATTTCATTCAATTTCAATTTACGGTCATTCAAAATCATTTTGTGGATTTTTTAATGTCTTCGTCGGTAACAAGCTTTTTTGGGCGTCTACTGCGTTTACCGTCTTCGGTGCTTATTTCACCACGTCTAAACTTAGCTTATCAATCCTTAATGGTTAATTTTTCTGAGACAGTATCCGGAAACTCGGCATCAAGCCAAGTTTTTGCTTCAACTGTAATTTTGCCCTTCAAAAAGCAATATTTTATCAACGCGCGAAAATTCCTGTTCATCCATTTTTTTAGAATAACAAAAGTTGCTTCACTCAAAATGCTATAATTCACAAACTAATGACCCGACAGCTGTCAAATTTATACACGCATGTTTTGAGGTTTAGGGCTAACTAAAAAACATATGGATTTAATTCTAGTAGCGCCATCTATGCTTCAGGTCATGAACTTTTCAATTGACCTTTTATGAAAGGGATGATTTTATTACTAATACGATCACAAGTTCAAACTTACATATGTCAGACTATAATACTATTCAAGACTTACCGCCATGCAGCCATTTCAATATTGTGTTTTACTGATCCCAAGTACTTACTTCTACTGCTACCAAGCAACAAGTTCTGCACTTGCCATTGAGATTTAAAATAGGCGATACTTCAGTTGTCAATACTTTGGTCTTGTCTTCATTCTTAAGCCTTGACAGCGGTATTCCTTTTCCTTCATTTAATAGCAATTACATTTAACATCGATTGAAGTATTACGCATAATAGTTCCTATAAAATTAACAGGCGATATGACGGTCCTTCTACTGTTACGATAGTCGCGTGTTCGATCCTGCTGGGGCATGGTCGTATATTTATGTTTATGGTTATTTATAATTATAATTGTCCAAACGGCAAAAGTGTTCAATCCTACAAAGAAAATGATTGTATTATGGGTATGTCTTTTGAGATGATCGGTAAGTTCGTCACCCGCCAGTCGGTAGGCTTAATGTTGAGACCCGTGGATCAGAGCCCACGTTAAGCAGTAGGTCCAGTCCAGATAAATTCTAGTTGGTAAGACGGAGACTAAAATACAACAAAAAAATAGAAACATTATATAATATAAATGATTAATGAAGGGTATAAAAAAAGGGATGAATTTTAAATAAATCTTAACAAAATTTAATTCGAATTTTGATAACCTTGTGGCGACCGCCACGACCCTTTAGGCCACCACGAAGTCATCAACAAGTACAAAGGTTCGCAACATCGGTGGATTGATACCATGCCAGGCTCTAGGCTATAAAAGACCATCACGACAACGTCTCGCTCTCTTTTCTTTTCTCCGTCTCCTTGTAATAGTACCACTTCCACAGCTCTACCGTATTTCCTCTACCTAACCTAATATCCTTTCAATTCTCCCGTCGACCACATGTATCATTTAACATTGAACTAAACAGTATTTCTTCAACCAGTGTTTTCAGTTCTCGTGCAAATTCCTTCCAAAAATAGTAGTGGGTGTTCTGACAAATAATCGAAGCGGCAGCCACACATTACAACCTTTAAAATTAGTTCTAACACAATTGTATGCTGTGTCTCTAGAATATATTTTCCTATATTCCTCCGGCCTTGATTTTCTAATTTTCAAATTAATTTTAATTTGAAAATTTTAAAATTCAAATTAGACAAAAATCTTAAATATGGGATGTTTGCCTGTTATGTATACGTTTTGTCTTAGTTAAATTTATATACAGCTTCTTTTGCACTTCTTCCTTATAAAAACTTTATCCCTCACCCTCCATCGTAGACTCAGTGCTTAAAGTTAGGAATATAAAAGTTTGACTTAGCGGACTAATATATAGGTATATATCTACCTACCTAATTATACCGGTTAATTAAAATTTGAATATAGTTCGGTATAATCATAAAATACCATATTGAGTCGATGATAATAACTTTACTTAAGTACTGTACTTATTCAGATAGAAGATAATTATATAGTATAATATTGCGGCTTTTTTATATAATACGCTATAAAATCCTTATCTTCTCGACATAAATAAATGACCTAATAAAAACAAGATTCTTAAATCGACAACACAAATTTAAAAATAATAATAAAACCCTCCAGTTTTAAATGGTGGTAGATGTTTTGATTGCGCTGTATCGTCGTTTTCCATTAAATCGACAAGGGACGTAATAAGTTATAAACATAAAAGTGGGGAATGTGGAAAGTCAAAATTATGTAGTAAAATCGGCCGCCTAATTGAAAATTTTATTACCCCTGAATGGCCGTAAAATTGAAAAACTGATATTTAGAGATTTTTTATCTATTTCATTAGCAGCTGTTTTAGTTTCTTAGTGTTTCCGTAAGTTTTTATATTTGTTAATGTTCTTTGTAATTAAAAAATTAATTAAAGTATATTTCTCAAACAGTATATTTAAATAACTTAGTAAAATAAATTATATAAATGAAGACTGAGAATTAAATACAAGACTATAATAGGAATTTATAACATTTTAAAATATTTTGTGCATTTTTTCTATTTCCATATAATTAATTTTTCTAAAATAAGTTCTAATATAAATTAAGCATAAATTAATAATATAATTAATAAATTTCTAAATAAAGTTGTCATTTACAAATGTATCATTATGGCAAATATATATATCTACTTGTCTGGAGCTACAGAAAATCTACAATTCAACAAGATCGACAAATGGACTAGAAAAAATAGCTTAATAGCTCAAAATGTTTGTTCATATTAGTTTTTGCGAAGTGAAGCTAGAAATCTAATGACATCACTTGAGGGATGCTCAATACATCAAGTAAAATCAGTGAAATATCTTGGCATGCATCTCGATGGTAAATTATATTAGAAAAATAAGCTAATCAGACTCAAAATTAAACAAATGTACTGGTTAACCGGTAAATCGAGACTCCCAACTCGATGTAATATCAAAAAGATTGATGCATCTGTTAACAATTGGAATCTATTGAACGTATAGGGCTAAAAATATTGAATTGCACTAAATAATCGAAACGGCTGATAATTAATCGCCTCCAAAACCAAACTCTTGCATTAATTACCAATGTTTATTGCCAACTGAGAAGCTGAATAACTGCTTGCTGAGAGATTATACGAGATTTCATTGTGAAACATGATAGAAAATCCCATACAGTGAACTACAACTGCGTGTTAGCATCACATCTACTGGAAAATGCCAAGGAGATCAGAAGTCAGCTGAATCACAGGAACCGGTGAAGTGTCGTAACATTGACTTTAACTTAAGTTAGTACGATCTAATTTTAATTTGAGAAATACATACTGATGGATTATCCCTCTTTTTCATCTTGCTTATAATTGATGTAGGTATAAAAGAAACTTACTAGCAAAAGATGCTATTTAAAAACAAAAATTACAAATATATTATATATTTCCATCAAGGTGCTGCAGCAAAGAATTGTCGATAGATATCTGTAATAACAGGTTCTAGCAGCTCACAATACAGTATACCTTGCTACTATCACCATATCGCAAGCAAGACTTTATGGCCATGAATATTTGACTTCACTGTGAATGCGGATGGTCCTCCTATATTTACCCATGAGTTCTTGGACTTGTAATTGTCACGGTATATCCACTTCTCATCACAAGATAAAATATGCATAAAATCTCTTCATTTTATTCATCACAAGCGCCGTCAGTTAATTCCTGTGGATGACATGTTTTCTACTTTTAAATCATTCTCAATGCATATAAAGTGAACTAGTTCATCTATCAACAACTAAGCTGTCTCAAGGTCCTTTGAGAGTTTGAGATGGGGTTTCGTTATATAAATCCTGAAATTCATCGTCTTCGAAATTTTTTGTTATTCCAGGCCCATTTTAGTCATTGGCATGAAAACCACCACTTCCACTGTTATTTATTACTACAATTCCGCCATCTTATTTTGCCAATCTTTTTGCTCGACTGGCTCGACTAGCATTCTATTCTGAAATTTGGATACTATTACAAACTGACTCTCATCTTCTTAAAGCGAATAAAGTGCCTCGCTTCAAGATTGTATTGAAAATTAAATTTATCAATTCACAGTTGAAGAACAATTCTGAAAACGTAGATTACAGTGGTTTGGGCATAATTGCAGATTGAAAAGTAAATGCATTTCTAACACTCCTTATGCTAATGGTTATCTTCTTCTTTTATATATTAATCGGCTTAGCGAAAATATTGCCTCTCTTCTTAGAGAAAACGGAACTATGTGTGAAATTTGGCATGATTAAAGCATATATCGAGGAACAATTTTTCGGCTAAATATTTTTATGTAATATACACTACAAATAAATAAATTCCAATAAAGCGAAATAAGCCGAATTCAAACAAGCAGGAATAGCCGTCAGATCGATAACACAATATTTAAACAAATACTTTATTAGGCTCTGGTTGAGGCACTGTCAGCTCTAATTCTTATATGGTAGATAATTCGTCGTTTTTGTTGCACATAATTCAAATATAAATCCATAATTTTTCAAATCAAAATTTGGTAATGTTGTGCCGTAAAATATTGCACTTTTTAATCGGAAGACTAATTTCTACAGTTTACATTTGAAACGATATTAGCACGTGAACGAATTAAACGTAAAGTGAGCGTACTAAAACATTATAAATGATGTAATTTACTAAATATAATGAAGTAATTAATATTAAGATTTTTGTTTTTTTGGTTATTCCCGTGTCGCTAGAAATAAATTTTACTCATTTTTTTTTAAAAACGCGGTATATGCGAAAATTTCATCCCAACATAAATTTTAAAAAATGGAGAAAATCGAGAATCATTTATCCTCTTTCACAAGATAATTCGAATTCTAAATCAGCCTTTTATGTGATGTAATGTTTGGTAAACAGAAAACAGTTAAGCAAAATTGGTCTTGGTTAAAGACTGATAGTAATTGATGTAGTTCTGGAGACATAGTATCACAGTGTCCTAGAGGTAATTATAAAGGTTATTAAGATCTTTCTGTAAATTTTAGTGGTACTAACTTTTATTACTTCAGCTTTCTTTAGAAGAATAATCTCTTAGCTAAGCTCTAGCCGAATATTGGAGATAATAAATATATTAATTTGGGAATCAGTAGTTAAAATGAGTGTTGCAAAAAATACTAACAGTTATAAAATAGTTTCATAGCATCTTAAATCCTCATTAGTTCGTGAGTTGTTAATTCTTACGTAGACCGTAAGACAAAGCAGAAAGTAATAGATAAATGAAAGTCATAGAAGAAAAATTAAGAGAGATTAAAAAAATAATGAGCTATATGCAAGGGTGATATCAAAGACTGGAATAAATAAACAAAGAACGATGGAGTTTTATTTAAAAATTTAGGTAAAAAAAATTATTCTTTTAATCAGCCTGACCTGGTGTATGGACAAAAGATAAGGACCATAAGAATAGATAAATCAAGTAATAAAAATATGCAGGAGTTAAAATAAAACCAACAACATAATTTGTATAGATGGAACACTTAGGAAAAATAGAGAAATAATAAGAAATTATGATTTAGTTGTGACTATGTATAATATCTGTGACTATATGACATTTTATTCTTTCAATCTTTCAAAGAATTCAGGAGCTATATATTAGATAATATCGATTAATATAGATTGAAAGCTTTGAGAAATCAATAGCTAATGATTTAAGTAAATTCCCTTAAAATAATTTTCCATATTCTAAAAATTAAATTGCACAATTATTCATAATTGTTTTAATATCCATTTTAAAGTCAAATATCAACTTCAACCTTGTTTTATTAATATATTCTATGTTTTAATTTACTAATATGTATTACTTCATTTTTATTCCATACTTAAAATGTATACTTATATTTGATGCTCCGAAGTTGTTATAGTTCTGATAATAATATATAACTTATGATACTTTATTAATAATGTTTTTAGTTATGATACTTAATATAATGTTCAGTGGTATGTTAGTTTACACTTATTAATACTTGTTGATTAGTAAAATTAGTAAAACTTAATGGAAATTGGAATTAATTAAATACTATTTAAAAAAGGTTACGGATTGTTAACTATTGAGACAAATATTAACTTAATAACTCATAATTAACTTAGTAAATTGTGATTGAATTTCGGCGACTAGTTATTATTAAGAAGGGTACTCTACGTCATATGATACTATTTTACACGAAATCGAGAGACTAACTTTAGCCTTCTTCTAGTTAGACGAATTAATTCTAATCCATAGATAACAATTTTTATTTTTAAATTATTTCAGATGGTCAAAACTTTTGTTGTCAACTGCATCAAAATAGTCACTTCCGAAAGTCCAAAACAGCAAAACTATTATTTGAATCAAATAGGAGAAATAATCGGTGATGGGTTGCTAAATGGAACTGAAAAGAAATTACTTTAGGTATCTAAACTAATAGTCAAAAAACTCATATAACTCATATAAACAAGCATACTACATAAACAATAAATATAAAAAATTTGTAACATTGTTCAAATTTTCCTTTAATATATGGCTAATTAGCATTATTGCCGATATATTCACTAAGTGGAAAGATATTTATTAACCGTATCAAATTGAGAATTTAGCGGTTGAACATTAGTTTTACCAGTATTTCCAACAATATATTATTTTCAAGTGACCACACCTAACACGTGCTTGAACAAATCAAACCGTGGATGGTGACCATCTGAGTAATATATACGAAGACCGCGTACAATAAATTATTCTCGCCCTCGGGCTGATTCTGCATAAACATTATGGCCATTATCTAACGTACATTATTTCTTGGTAGTCCAGCGTTTAACATCATCTGATATACAAACATGTAAGAGTGAACGGTATAATATTCCGACATTCAGCTGGAGTTTGTACTTAATGGGACTTAATTGCATAGAAAAACATTAATGAGACAGTAATTAGTTCTTTTAGTAAAATATTTTAATGAAATATTATATCCGTTATCTGAGTTATATAACTTAATTTGATATGTATATATTTAAACTCTATATAAATTTGTTACGGGTTAATACTATTATTTAATTATTATTATATTATGATAACGCATGCATTCAAACATTTATCCAACCATGTAATACTGTGATGTGTAACGAATAAAATTTCTAAAAAAATTGTATTAATAATTTTGGTGTATATTAGTAAATGTCCAGTTGTTTTTTTCATTTTCTTCTTTAGTTCTTTTCTAGATCTATTTTTCTTTTCTTTCTTCTCTTGTCTTTGTTTTCCCTTATTGTCTCTATCACTTTCTTTAATTTTTCTCTTTTTCTCTCCTAGTTCTTCCAATTTCCATCTCTCACGAACAATGATATTATTTTTTACCCACCATTCTTGCTCGATGTCCTTATCCTCATGCTTCGTGTATGCCTGTGTAATTTTTTGAGTTTTATTTAATTTTTTTTGTGTTCTATAAGATTTCTTTTCTTTCCAATTTTTTAGATTATGTAAAAATTATTGATCTCTCACATTCTAAATTCTATTAACCACATATATTTCACTATGTGTCATCAAATTTCAGGATTTCAGTTTTTATTAATTCTGCGTTTTTCTCAAGTTATTTTCAAAGTAATTGATACCACACCACTAAAGACAATATATCGTCTTAGTACACCTTCGAACTTCTACTACTTTGATTTCCTTCAGCGCTAATGCTCTTCAATATTAAAAGCCTTACATGAAACTTTACTTCATTTAAGTCAGCGTTGTTAAATTAGATACTGAAATAAATACAAATATAAATAAATAACAGATCGTGTACTTTAATACAAATAAATAACTGGCTGGAAAAGACAAATAACTGGCTCCTTAGTAACTGGTAAGTAACTAATTGGAATAGAAGAAAAGCAAAATTGGTGATCGTACCACGATGGTGATATGTTCCATTATACATCTGACAGTTTTACTTAACTGATAGCGTCTTCTTTCTTATTTGAACCTAAAAAAATATATGTACCTAATAAAAGAGGTATGTAACAAAATACTATTTGAGTTTTTCAACTGAGTTTCTAACAGATCAACTGAAAAGTCTCCGGCCTGACACATAGATGGCGCTACTAGAATTAAATCCATATGTTTTTTGGTTAGCCCTAACCCTCAAAAGATGCGTTTATAAATTTGATAGCTGTCGGATCATTAGTTTATGAATTAAAGCCTGTTGAGTGAAGCAACTTTAATTATTGTGAAAAAATGGATAAAAAGAAATTTTGCGCGTTGATAAAATATTGCTTTTTAATGGAAAAAAACGAGTTTCCGGACACTGCCCCAGGAAAATCAACCATCATTGGTATGCTAAGTTTAGACGTCGTGAAATGAGAACCGAAGACGGTGAACGCAGTGGACACCCAAAAGAGGTAGTTACTGAAGAAAACATTTTAAAAATCCACAAAATGATTTTGAATGACCGTAAATGGAAATTTAATGAAATAGCAGACACTCTAATGATATCAACTGAACGTGTACATCATATCATTCACGAATATTTGGGTATGAAAAAGCTCTGTGCAACGTGGGTGCCGCGAGAGCTCTCTCTTGTCCATAAATAACGACGAGTTAATGATTCGGAGCAGTGTTGGTGCTTTGCACATAGCTTTCTCATACCCAAATATTCACGAATATATTCGCGATAAGTTTATATTCACGACTATTTATTAGTCAAGTTTGTAAAATAATGTCGATCCGTGTTGCGTTATATTGTAACTGTAAACATTAATTTAATATATGTAATTAAGAAATAGTTTACTTTTATTTAAAGAAGGATAAATAATACCAAAGAACTAATTGATGTCGTAAATGTTGTTTCGTGAATCACTGGCATCTTTAAGAACGATTTATTTATTGACTTAAGCCAGCGTTCTGAAAATTACTTAGTGAATTAAACAAGCAATCCAACAACTATATAATTTAAAAACTAAATGAATATAGAACAATAAAATTTCTCAATAATATAAAGCATAACGAAAGAAGCCGGCTTGGTAGCAGCAGTTGCCAAAGTCTCCTAGTACTGCACTAAAACTAGTTCGAAACCCGTCGACATATGTTTGCGAATCTGTTTTTGTAATTCTCTCTAAATATAATTGTCAATAGACAAGAATGTATCAAATCAATAACCTGACTCTTACTGCCTCAACTCGCCAGTCGGTAGACTGAATGTTAAAGACCGTAGTTCGAAATCCACATTAACGATTGGTTATTAAAAAGTTATTAAAAAATACGACAGTTTGGCGTGAATAAAATCTATGTATTATGCATATGTAAATAGGTAACATTTGAATGCTACCAAAAATTTAACAGACTTTACATGAGATATAATTTTCTGTAACTCCTTTCTCCAATATAAAATAGATAATAAGTTGATCGTAACAATTTTTTTTAGATACTCTCTGTGCCAAGATGACGATCTCAGGCTTACATGGCATGCATAGCTAATATCAAAACAAACTCTCAAAATGACGATTTCAAAAACATAGACCTACATAGAACATAGAACATTTAATTAAAAAAGTTTGAAATTGAACAGCACTATAGTAACTAATCACAGAAGAAAAATAAATCTTCCTTATCTGAAACGCCAACCTTTTTAAAAACCAACATAAATCATATTGTTGTTCAAGTCCGGATTATAAACTGTCTCGGTTTTATTGAGAAAGAGATTAGGAAATCTAATAAAGTAATAAATGTCTTATATAACACATCTTCCAACCCCCTTTAACCGTTGATTTATTGGCCACTATTTATTTGAAAGTGTAATTATTGGGGAACTGTCTATGTCTGGTAGGGGATGGGTAGGTTTAGGCAGATGAGTTAAGTCTATATCGGTATAATACTCCGCAGGTTTTGAATATATATCACAATATTATTATATGACTAATTAAACCATCTAAATTATTTTACGATTTTGTTAGTTTTTTTTTGCTCAATTAATACTACCTTAAATTAATGAATAATATCTCATTTTTAAACCGTAATTTACTATACTTAATCGTGGATTGACCAAGGTTCTTAAGCAATGCATGCTTCGTAAACGACCATTAACAAATTATTACATCTAATAAATTTACAATTCCCCATACAGTCGAAACAGTCGATAGTCCAAAAACTAGCGACTGAAAATAATAATTACTATTTTCACACACGGTTCGGTTATTTTTTTTTAATTACTTTCCTGTAGGGATAGTGTGAGAGAAAAGGACGGAGATAATTGCTAGGAGCAGCTAATTTTATATGTGCTTATTTTTAACATCGGTAGTATAAGCGAGACAGAGATGCACATTTTCTCTCACGTACTAAATTTAAAAAATAAAAAGATAAAAGTAATTAATGAATACTATTAACAATTAATAATTTCATTTTAAACGAAGTAGGATTATTTTTATATTTGAAAGTTCTGTGGAACTGTAAAAAGGAATAGATTTTATCTATGGAATGGAATTGTACCCCACAAATGTTTTATTGTATTTCAATATATTAATTCAACGGCTGAAACAGTCGATAGTAAAAAGTAGTCAATTACTGAACAGTTGATCGATTATGTCAAATCTAATGTTATCTAAGTGATGATTAAAACAGATTATTTTAAGTTGCAATGGATTACTGGCTGACTGATTAGTCCAAAAGGAGTGTAAAATTAATTATATCATCTTCGAGTCTAAACATCTTCAAGTTGAAATTAAAATGGTGTTCTATTGTATTGTTAATTTAGAACCATTGAATCAACTTTGACATTTTTTTTTCAGTCAGCTTGTTGTAAACTTGGATATATGGGATATATCCTTGCGGACTTTAGAATTTATCTTATCGTAGCAGCCAATACACAGTGTCTCTTACGGCTAAATGATCAACCGATATGGACCTTCTTTTTTATAATCCTGAGAAACCGAGAGGATAGTATTTCAGATAGGGTTGATCTTACATCCCTTGTCTTTTTAAGGTTATTTTAAACTTTCTATTGAATGAATGAAATTGAATTAATTTAAAATAGGATGCATTGGTAGAGAAAAAACATTGAAAGACTATTTGCAATATTGCCTTGTGAAATTATTAAACATCGACCTTATTGAACTAAATATTGTGGTTTGTATCCATCTATCGTTCAGACAAAGCTGACTCAACCGTGTATCAATAACTCACACATTATCCATGTTCTTTTACCCGTGTACTTACCATCCTCTTAGTTTCTCCTGTGTGCACTCATAGGAGACCTTGTAATCACATTTTACCTTTAGCGATTTTCTTTTAACTACGGTTAGGGAATTGTGATTGGCTAGTACGGTTCCAGTTCGGTCTGTTGTTACATGAAGAAACGGAGGGATAAGATACAATCTGTAAGAGTTGCGAAACATCGACTAGTTTTAGTCAATAAATACAGCTCTAATCCGAAAGCCAACCGAACAAGCTAGTATATAGTCTATACAAAGTTTTTTTAGCAATGCCTCTTGGATATTTGTGACGTCGAAACATTGCAATGTTGCCGCATCAACTATGAGTTTTGGTTCAGTTTGGCTTTGACATACAAGAAAATTCTAATCTAAATAAAATAATTGAAATTAAATATTATCAAATATAATTTATTTTAACATTATAGTACATCTAATACACATATTATCGAAGGACTTAAAACTAACAATTAAGAACACAGGTATAATAGTTTGTAGGTTAGATTCGTCTTGTTTACATTAACACTTTTTCACACCATCCATGAAGTAGAGTCTCTAGGCGCGTTTTTTTTATGTAGTGGCATTCTCCGGAGGCCCAATGCACCTAATAAACAATTGTATATGAAAATAAAGTATTTTACTTTCATTCGAGAGCATATTTACGTTTAGTTCTTGTTTCCTTCAGTGATGAACTTGTCAAGTCATCTAGGTACCACTGTATATTTTATTGCTTCTGCTACTATACACCATGCTTCATAAAATTAATCACTGAATTATGTCTAATGCATTTACCATATCTACAAAACAGTTAGTATTCATTCGCTCCTCATACGTTCTAACCTAATGCTCATGGGAATTTTGAACAATTACAATCATATCTGTGCACACACACCTTTCACGCTATACAATACCATTTTCTACAGTTATATTCAATTAATTATGTGCATACCTTAAGTTGTCGACACTCTCATCATTCTGTCTCAGGAATTTCTAGCATTGCACTGCATTATCACATATCTTGAAAATTTCCTTCAGTCAATTTCACTTTCCGAGTCACTGTCCAATTCAATCACTAAACTGTTAAATTCTAATTTGTCTAAGATATGTTTATGATTCCACAATTTACCAATCTGAAGTATCCTCTGTATGTCTTATCAGTTCATCCAACTCGAAGGTGTTATGGTTGACAATGCTTCCTTCCACATATCGAAACAGTTTTTGATGGCATATCCTTCTCGACCAGCAATATATCTGCAATTAATTATTAATAAATATAATGGCCAACAAAACATAACCGAATGCTATTGTAACTTTTATCTTTTTCCATCAATTTTTGTTGTCTTTACAATTTTTTTGTTACTGTTTTGCCAAGAATGCCACACACTTTATATGTAGACGGATTTTCTTGGGTTACTCTACAGTATTATTCTTCATTTTGTAACCGATGTTATTCACAGTACCCACACTAATATTCAGCGCGGCATCAACCCGCTAAAAACATGTTCAATAATATTGTAGGCACTTATATTATTTAATATTATCAATAACTACCTCTTTAACGGAATTTACCGGTAAAAAGGGACCTCCATTACCTCGCTCTTTTTCGTAATAACCTATTAAAGTAGCAATCAATTTGTGACAGTGAATATCTAGTGTTTTCGCCATTTTCAAACAAAGTAATATGACATATTACGAAGCGGCGTAATATTTATCAAAATAATCAAGGCACTAAAATAATATTTGTTGGCTTAAAACCTGTAGTATTTATAACTAATATTTTGAATAACTTAGCGTACATCTGACAACCGGACGGCGACCAACTGTCAGATGTATGCAAAATTATTGAAAGCAATAGTGATAAGAGGTCTTAACTCTTACCTATATTTTTTCGTAGCTGTATAATTAACTGTAGTTTAGATATACTATAATAATAAAACAAATTATATTTGATAACATTTTTGTTCAATTATTTTATTTAGATTTAATTTTTTTGTATGTCAAAGCCAAACTGAACTAAAACTCAGAGTTGATGCGGCAACATTGTAATGTTTCAACCTCACAAATATCCATGACGCATTACAAAAAAAAACTTTGAATAGACTTATTACAATAAAGTGAAGATAGAAGAATAAAATCACTTAATATGAAATGCATGCTTATGTGCAAAAAGCAAATATTTCAATTATAACTTCTAAAGTAACACACAATTTAACCCTACCCTGTTTTTATTTCAAATCCGCATCATTAACTTGCTTTCTACTTAAGCCAGCCCTGGAAAACTTTTGAAAACTCTTCATATAGTTAGGTTCAGCATGAATAATGCATGGATGCAATTTTCGTCCGACAAACTTTGGCAATATTTTATCAATTTCGACTTTATTTACGTACAAACTGAAATTTATAACTCAGTCATAATTCTCAGAGGCCAAACTGCGAATAAAATATTTAGGGTTGAACGTACCTTTGTATTAAGTTTTGCTGATCTATTACTATTTTAGGTAAATCGTCTTTTATTAAAGTTGTATTTACCTTATTGGTTGTATGTTATTTTTCCTACGAGCGAAAAGTAAAAGAAGACTGGTCTGTAGCCAAATTCATTTGTCATCATTGTTCATCAGATGTTTTCTCATACTGTGCCAGAGGAGTTGTAGAAACAAAGTGCATCAGGAATTCATATCGTCGTATACAACAGTATCCTAATTAACAACGCAGTGGTTTGTCGGAGCAATACTTGTATGAAAATATAATTAACGTAACAACAGGCTAAATTTATGAACAACTTGTAACTTAAGAGATTGGAACGAAATTCTAGAAAAGAAAATTCTATTACGACCATTTTCCTATTAATCAATGCTGCTTTTTTTCAATTGTCTGCTTCAGTTGCTTTAGTTACTACTAGTAGCTAGTCTAATTAATGGTTTGCAAGTCCGAACAACTCATGATGAAGAATTCCACACACAGATCAAACACTTAAAATCGCTTTCCTTGATGTTGATGCAGGCTTTTCAACCATTTGTAAAGCTTCTATAGCCTTCGATGTCAGGGTTTTTTGCAGAGTATTATCATTTGTCGCCCACTTTTCATCTTAAAATAATAATCGTAATTATTCGTATCTAAAATGGTTTCAAAACTATTTTATGATCGATATTTAGTTCCGTAGAGAGGTGACGAAACGAAATATGGTACAGTATTACGATATAACAGGTCAATTTAAATGTCCCCGGCCTGACACATAGATGGTTCTACTACAATATGGCCATATAAAAATATATGGATTTAATATTTTTTAGTTAGCCCTAAACCTCAAAAGATACTTGTATAAATTTGACTGCTGTCGGATCATTAGTTTATGAATTATAGCATTTTGAGTGAAGCAACTTTTGTTATTGTGAAAAAAATGGATAAAAAGGAATTTGGCGTGTTGATAAAATTTGGCTTTTTGAAAGGAAAAAATACAGTGGAAGCAAAAACTAGGCTTAATGCCAAGTTTCCGGACACCAGGAAAATTAACCATCAAGGATTGGTATGCTAAGTTTAGACGTGATGAAAGACGTGACAAAAGAGGTAGTTACCGACGAAAACACTAAAAAAATCGACAAAATGATTTTGAATGACCGTAAATTGAGACCGAATGAAATAGCATACACTCTAAAGATATTAACTGAACGTGTACATTATATCATTCACAAATACTTGTGTATGAGAAAGCTCTACGCAAAGTGGGTGCCTTGCACTTTTGACCAAAAACAACGACGATTTGATGATTCGGAGCAGTGTTTGAAGATAATCAAGCGTAAAAAACCAGAGTTTTTGCATCGATATGTGACAATGGATGAAACAAATCCAATCGACATTCATCCGAGTGGACTGCATACGATGAACCCGCTCCAAAGCGTGGAAAAATGCAACTGTCGGTTGGCAAGGTTATGGCGTCTGTATTTTAGGATGCGCGTGGAATAATTTTCATTGGCTACCTTGAAAAGGGAAGGACCATCAACAGCGACTATTACATAGCATTATTGACCGTTTGAAGGACAAAATCGCCGAAAAACGGCCGCATTTGAAGAAATAGAAAGTGTTGCTTCACCAAGACTATGCACTGTGTCACAAGTCAGTGAAAACGATGGCAAAAATCCATGAATTGGGCTTCGAATTGCTTCCTCATCCACCGTATTCTCCAGATCTGGCCCCCAGCGACTATTTCCTGTTCTCAGAGGTCAAAAGAATGCTCGCTGGGATGAAAGGTTCGTCGAATAAAAAGATGATTGCCGAAACTGAGGCCTATTTTGAAGCAAAGGACCATCTAGAAAGGAATTATGTTGAATAAAAAAAATAATTTTGCCAAAATATGTTTTACTATGGTAGGGGACTTTTCAATTGACCTGTTAGATTAGCAGTTAAAGTTAAAGTAAAAATAGAAGAGGAAAACTTATAAATTAAATCATTTATTGATCTGCGGTCTGAAAATGGTCGAAGAGCGCAAATAGTAAAGGTTTAAAAATCTCAATCATCCATTTTGGGATGTATTTTAGTAGGATTGGAAAATAGTAATATACCATTCTTGATTAAAATTGATTTGACAAAAATTGATTAAATTCTAAGACTTAGAAAAGCTTTAGCCCCTGCATCAATAGTACATTACTTTCACACGAACGGAGCATATTTAGAAAAACAAATCACTTGTTTACGTTTAATTTGGAAAGTTTTACTGTTTTTTTTTGGTCGCAGTGATACATTCAATATGTACGCAAAAAAATCAAGCTCTTTACAAAAGCAATTAATCGCACAGAGGCTTATATTAAAATATTGTAACAAGATGTACTTGGTAAACGTTATAATGCTATGTAAAATAAAAAACCAAACAAAACAAAATATGTATTAATGTATATTAATGTATACTAATGTATGTTTTAATTTTTCGATCTTACACATACACAATTAAATCTTGTTATAGGTTATTTCAAATGTAAGTGACACCGGAAACGGCAAGTGCTGGAAGTCTATCGGACTCGTAGTAACATTAAATATTTCCTTCAATTTTTATTTTAATTGATTTTATATTGTTAATATTGTCCACCATCTCTGTCATTCAAAGTCTGGAGACGTTGCACCATCAATAGACAAGACTTATAATTAAACACATTAATATAGCTGTTTTTATCTGTTAATATAGTACATTCACTGAGTCAGTTATTTTTTTTGCACTGTAGTGATTTTTGTAGTTACGTATGATATTTTTATAAAAACTTTATGAATTATTTCATATGTGGTTGGCGTGATTTATTTTACAAAGTTTTGTTATAGATAGAGTGTGTGGACATATATATAAATACTTTTCAGTTATTTTTATTTGCTTTATGTTCCTATTAATTTTGCGAAGCCTCCAATTTTACACATATTAATTATATATATTTACTACAAAATCAATTTTTATATGCGTTTACATTAGACTAATGATTTGAGTCATAATCTCATTTTGATTTTTTTATTATTATCTCATTATTTGAGATTGGTTCTTCACTTTTCTGTCATTAGTTATATGAAGAAAGTCTTCTCTGAATTCATTCAATTTATTAATTTTAGAAATTCAATTTTTGTGTTCTAATTGTTCTGTTTCTCATTCACAAACTTTGGGAGATGTTAAAAATCGATGTTACAAAAATTATTAAACTTTCCATTTTGTTCTCCATTTCTGTAAAGACTGCCTTTCACTTAGAACAAGATCTCGTAGATATTTGAGTCATTTATACAGGTATTGTCTTAATTATTGTTAAAAATATAGGCAATACATTATTACGATTATTGTGTCCACAACTACATCCTGAAAATTATCAGGTAGTATAGGATGTTTTTTTGCTGCAAAAATAAAAAATTTATCGTTAAATTTTTTTTATATTTGTTAAACATAAGAATTGTCAATATGTTCAAAAAGGTTTCATTCAAATGCTAACTAGTACTTTTTATTATGTATTTTTTTTTGAATTGAAATACTTTTTAATTTCCTCCTAGAAATATTTTCACTTGACTTTATTGTATTGGACACGAACATTTGGTTACAACTAGATTATATTTGTAAAATAAAGTGACATGCAAAATGAATTACATAAATAAATTAAATTCTAACAAAACCACTCGTTTGTTTAAATGTTTATCAGAAGATAGTCTAAGAGTCAACAAGCTTCTCTCTAGTTCCATTTATTTAAATGATCGACAATTTAGGAAAATTTTATTGTAATATAAAACAGTACGTTGAACCGAAGACTTTTCAATATTATGTTTTAAAATGTCATTACCATATATATAATATATGCATATGTGATATATCAAATATTTAAAATCATTGTTTGAATATAATCTGCTGATGCAATAACCCTTAGATAGACGACGACTATTCGAGAATATCGAAAAATCAATTTATATTCAAAGTACATTTCCCAAAAGAATCGGAGCTAATTTCGCGTATTTCGTCTTTCTCCAGTCGCTCGCCGCTACCAAAAGAGTTTCATTAAATACATTTCATGCGCAAATATTGTATTTAAAACGGTATTAAGCGAAAGCAAATATTAGGTTGGCTCTACTTACTAATTGAAAAGCTTTTCTTCCAGAACAATTTTCGAACCTCGCGAACGGGGGAGAAGGGAACAGAACCGAGAAAGGAAAAACAAAAATTAAAAACAGGGTAAACAACGGCGAATTATTAAAATCAAATATTTATATTTTATTTTCTCGTTCTGTTTGTTCAAATATTGAGCTATTATTTCAGCGTTGTAAAAACGTTATTAAATTAAATAATTTATATATTGAAGAATAACAGACCATTTTTCCGCTGAAATTGTTTTCCCATCGGATATTTTCCTAAAATTTATGCAAATATAATTTCATATTTCTCGTAATAAATGATCAGAATTTATTGTTTTTTAATTGAACATTCTCAGTTCGCTTATTGTTATTTATAAAACTGCATGAAATAAATTATATTTTGAATTAAGTTTTAGTAATAATCACTGGAAATACATTTTTCCACAATTATTTTTATGAACACTATACTGTGATCCAGACATAAGTACTTAAACCTATTCATTCGTTTTTCTTTTTCACTGTTGCGTTTGCGAATAATCATTATCAATCCATAGACAAGGCTCAGTGAGAGTGTTTTCATTTCAACCAATATGCTGCTGTGCAATTATATTTTCACTAGTACCTCCAACAGTTGGCAATCAGCAGCTACTGTTCTGTTTCAGATCACATAAAGAGGTTTTTCCTCTAGGTTACAGATGGCAAACTCACAGTATCCAACTCTCGAAGCCATACAGACGGATTATTATAACATTTTCTTTCTTCCAAACATGCAATATTAAAGAAAAATTAAAATGAAAAGTAGAGTTAGAGTAGAGTTACATGTATGTTAAATCGCACTTATATTGAATATCAGGAGGTCCCACGTGTATCACAAGAGTACCGATCAGTGAATATTTGAATCATTTGGTTCTCGCAAAGTTCTTTCATACCGTTTTTACCATTATCAGTTAAAATAGATCTCAGGCATACCTCAAAACGAACTTGACATTTTCAAGAGACTTGCAATAATATCAGTTGATTTAACATAAGCAATAACCGTGAACCAAACATGAAAATTGCATTTCTTCATCGGAAATTCTTGCCATATTACGATGAATAATTACATTTATAAATTTGAGTTCTTCACTGAGTCTTTAAGTTAAGAGGGGGAATTATATATAAACTGTAATTTTACTATTAACTTAAAGCACGTAATTTCAATCTAGAGGATTCGGCTCGGTTTATGAAAAGGTCCATCATGGTCTCAATAGCTTGCGAATGTTTATAAAATAACGTCGCTTCAGCAATTAATTTCATTCTATGGTCGGTATGTTAAATCTTCATATCTTTAATTTGTCTGAATCCTGTTTGCCTTAACGCTTGTCATAAATGTTCGAAACAATGAAGAATAAGAGCTATTGGGTGACAATCTAGCTCAAACTCTCAAACTTGATGAATCAGCAGTTAGCAGGTGTTAAATATAATATTACAGAATGAATGGGAAGTTCTTACACAATTAGTGTACCAACTACACATAACGTTTTCTGCTTCCCACTTATTAAAATATATGCAACATAGCTTAGTTTGTACTCGGTTTCGAAATATAAAAAAAGTGCGAAAATGGACCGATGGTCGATGCTGCCAAACCAACATTCTTCTTTCAACAGGTATTATTATACTTAGAGAAATATGTTGTGTTTCCAATTTGTCTCAATAAAAGCCTTTTTAAAATGAAACAATGATCAGAGTACATGCAACGGCACTAAAGGTGGTGTCAAGTTTGTCATCAATAATGAGGTGTCATCATAATTCCCTTCAACGGTTATACACTGATTATAGCAACCTTCCAACTTTTCGATACCATCTTTGTAGTACGAGTTGTCCTTTGCTTCAAAATAGGCTTCAGTTTCGACGATCATCTCTTCATTTGACAAAGATTTCTTCCCAGCGAGCATTCTTTTGAGATCTGAAAACAGGAAATAGTCGCTGTGGGCTAAATCTGGAAAACACGGTGGATGAGGAAGGAATTCAAAGCCCAATTCATGAATTTTTGCCATCGATTTCACCTACTTGTGACACGGTGCATTATCTTGGCGAAGCAGCATTTATCGACACAGCCGTTATTCGATGATTTCGTCCTTCAAACGGTCCAAAAACGCTATGTAATAGTCGCTGTTGATTGTATTTCCCTTTTTAAGGTAGTCAATGAAAATTCCATTCACATCCCTAAATAACTTTGCCAATCGACTGCTGCGTTTTCTCACGCTTTGGAACGTGTTCATCGTGTGCAGTCCACTCGCATGACCGTCGATTGAAATTCGGAGAGAAATGATGGAGTCATGTTTCATCCATTGTCACATATCGACGCAAAAACTCGGGTTTATTACGCTTGTTCATCTTCAAACATTGCTCCGAATCATCAACTCGTCGTTGTTTCTGGACAAAAGTGAGCTCGCGCGGCACCCATTTTGCACAAAGCCTTATCATACCCAAATATGCGTGAATGATACGATATACACGTTCAGTTAATATCTTTAGAGTGTCTGCTATTTCATTCAATTTCCATTTACGATCATTCAAAATCATTTTGTGGATTCTTTTAATGTTTCCGTCGGTAACAACCTCTTTGGGCGTCCACTGCGTTCACCGTTTTCGGTGCTTATTTCATCACGTTTAAACTTAGCATACCAATACTTGATAGTAGATTTTCCTGAGGCAGTGTCCAGAAACTTGGCATCCAACCAAGTTTTTTCTTCAACTGTATTTTTTCCATTCAAAAAACAATATTTTATCAAAACGCGAAATTCTTTTTCTTTTTATCCATTTTTTTTCACAATAACAAAAGTTGCTTGACTCAAAATGCTATAATTCACAAACTAATCATCCAACAGCTGCCAAATTTATACAAGCATCTTTTGAGGGTTAGGGCTAACTGAAAAACATATGGATTAAATTCTAATAGCACCATCTAGTGTCAAGCCGGGGACTTTTCAATTAATTTGTTAATTACCGCGCAATTTAACAAGATATACAAAGTGTTATTGCAAGTAATACAAATTTCATTTAATTTCAAACAACCATCATTATATTATTTGATATTCGCAAATCAACTTGAAAAATATTTCAATATATTATATCATAAAATCCATATACTTTCACCTAAAATCAAACATAAAAGTTCAATGAACTGCATTTTTTAATTTAGTGTGATGATTTATACTTAATTTGATACGAAAAACTGTAAATTTATGCAAAAAATGGAAACACATGAGACCAACTACAAAACGGTTCCTTTTCATTCTTTAAGTTAGTGCCTTGGGCAAACTTATTTTCTTTTTTGCTTTTAATGTTTACTTACAAGTTTCAAACAAATTGCCATAGAAGAGGACGCCTGATTTTCTTTGCTTCTCTCTCATGTAACGCTACGACTTAAGGGTTCCAACGATATATTAAAAACCAAAGATTTAAATCATGAATTATATTTTTAAAATGGTTATGAGGTAGACATTATTGGAGAAAATGTTTGATTTTTATTTTAAGTTATTTTTAGTTAATTAATTTTTATTAATGTAAGCTATAAAATCGCTATAATTATTCTATTTAATATATCCAACTGTAAATATCCAAGTAAATTAAGAATGTTGCACCTCTATAGAATTAATTAAGGTGTATATTAGCAGAAACAAAAATGGTAACAAAAGAAATGTTCCACTAATAACTGTTAAATTTTATTCCACGTATTACCAACAAACCTTGGTGAAGATACACGCTTAATAATATTATATGTTTAATAATAATAAGTATGTTAATATTGTACACTTGTACAATAATAAGTAAAACTTCAGGTGGTGTATAAACTAAGAATTTTTAATAGAAACTAAGTTTGTATGGAAACTGAAAAAATCAATGTTTGAATCCGTTATATAATTTAATTAACAATTATTCATGTAAATTTACAATTAATATTTTTATTTAAATTATTTTGTTGTCCAACTATATAATACGTTTTTGAGCTACATTTATTTTACTATAATATGATATACATATACACATATAATATAACACTTACGATACAATTTTAAAACCCCAATATGTCAAAATGGTTATTTATACTATAAATTGCAACAAAATATGTGTTAATGACATATATATGCTTGCATCGAAGTTGAGAGTCTTAATGAAGGGACAAAGAAGGAAGATACCGACGTGCAGCAAAAATTCATCCACATTAAATGAGACATTTCAAAGTGAAATATGCCCTCCATTACGGGCTTACATTAAAGATATGGCTGAAAAAACTTTTAAAAGATCGTTCATATTATTTATTTGCTTGATTCATTCCAGTCTTATGGGACGTAAAAGTTTCACAGTTTGAAATTTGTCGGCTGAGGGAGAAACAATTTTTATGCTAAACGCTGTCGATAATTTATCGACACTTGACTACGTTTTAGTGGAAATAGTTTTATATGGCTAATGAAATGATAGATTCAATTTGTCATCTTGAACGGCAACTAAAAGAATATTTTCATTTGAAAACTTTCTTCCTTTCGTCTATTTCTTAATTAATACGCTGATATTGGTGTCCAAGTATTTCACCATATATCGTCACTATTAAAGATTAAAACTCCTATTTTTCAAGTCGCCTCTTTGCAATGTCTTTTTTGAATCCACTCGCCAAATGGTTGCTTTCGCTACAGAATTCTGTGAGGAATTCATTCACATTTTATTCAACAGACATATCGAATCCGTTGTAACCTACATCTTTGGATATGTTCCTCAATTGTGCACTAATTGCTTTGCCTTAATTGTATGAATTCATTTCTAATTTCGTATAGGTACATGTAGAATCTGACTTCAGACAAATATCAGATATGCCACTTTCGGGATTCTCAAATATATATATGTAGTCAATTCAAAATAGCAGTGACACGGGAAACGTCGCAATGCTGCCGCAATTACTCTGAGTTTTAGTACATTTAGGCTCTGAGATATAACAAAATTTTAATATAAATAAAATAATTGAACAAATATTCCACTAAATATAATTTATTTTAACATTATAATACATCACATGCATTTATTATTATTTAAACCACAATTAATTTTACAGCCCTAATAACTTTAACACTAGTATCGGTAGGGTTCTAGACGTTAGTTTTTATATGTAGTGGTATCCCCCGAAGGCCTAAATCACTTAATTAACAATTGTATATCTGAGTAATGCATTTTACTTTCATTAGAGAGCCTATTTATATTTTACGCTTAGTTCTTGTTTCTTTCGATTAAATGTATCCTTAAAAGTATCCTATAAAGTCATTATGATATTACTACATTTCTCTTTAGTTTGTTCTGTTACTATCAGTATACATCTTTCTTGACAAAACTACATTTAACCACTGCATCCTTTTTAATGCATTTGCCATATTTGCAAAACAGTTATTGTTATTTCTCTACTCATACATGTTAACCGAACGTTCATCTATATTTGGAACAATAATAGACATGCTCATAAAGCTCTCACACTTTATAATACAATTCCCTACAATTAAAGTATATTAATTGTATACTGACCTTCAGTGGTTTCCTCTTTCATCACCCTGTCTTGGTAATCGTCAGCATGAATGCTGAATGAAGGATGCATGAATCATAAACCAACATTCATAAAGTTTTATTCAATCACACTCACTTTCAGAAATACTAGTCAAGTTAATAACCAAACTCTTTATTTCGAATCTATTAAAGACTTGCTCAAGATTCTACCATTTTTCAATTTCTTCTTCAATGTGTCTGATCGAGCTCATACAAACCGAAGATGGTATTTTCGACAATGCCTCTTTCCATAAATCCAGACAGTTCTGGTTTGAATATTCTCCTCGACCTGAATATCTATTGTAATACCCCATATCAAATCAATTGGATTAAAAATGCAGCGATAGGGGGGGGCATAATACTCTATAGCCATAACATTCAGTAATCTGATCTACTATGTATCTTTTCTCAGGCTTAATTCTAAAAATGTAAATAACATACAACGCAATTAAATATTTCATTTATATTTACCGAGTAATAATTTGAAATAGTTTATTCTTTAACATGATTTCCTCGAAACTTATTTTATGTACTTTAAGCCATTCCTTAATTGCAGCCTTTGTTGATGAACTTGTAAGGTTTTTCTCCACCATAACAATAACTGATTGTTCCTCCATGTTCTTTAAAAGCTGATTTTCAAACTACTGCAAAGACAAGTTATGGTTCATTTATTCATGGTAGTTTCCGTTGGACTTAGAGAAACACTAATTCTGCACCAGGAATAAAACCATTCCTGTTTCGAACATGAAGACCTATATGTCTAGAATGAATGATTAAAAAAACGTTTACTTTTTCCATGGATCTTTGTTGTCTTTATACTATATTTATTATCTTGCCCTGAGCAACCCAATGTACTGAATGAACAGTTGATCTACCTACAAAAAAATAATCAATGTGGCAACATACGCAGACGACACGGCAGTCTTAGCCTCTCATAAATATCCAGCCTAGCATCAATTAATCTGCAAACACATATAAATCAAATACAAATGGGGCTGAAAAAATGGAAAGATTGGGTTTAAATGCAACGAAACAAAATCCAGTCATATAACTTTTACACTGTGTAGAAGAACATGTCCACCGGCCTATATCAATAATTGTCAACCCCCGCAAGCTAAATATCTTGGTATACACCTAGATCGACGTACAACCTGGAAGAAGCACATAATCGCCAAACGGAAGCAAACTTGAACTTAAACTCTACCTAATTTATTGGCATATCGGGCGCAAATCCAAGTTATCATTAGATAACAACATATTATTGTAAAAATCTATACTCAAGCATATTCAGTCATATAGAACCCAACTATGGGGAAGAGCAATGAAAGCAAGTTTAATATATCCATCATCCAACGGTTCCAAAATAAAATGTTGGGTGTCATTGTCGATGCTCCATACTATATGTTTCAAATGTTTCAGATGAAGTGATAAAACGCGATAGAACCAATAACGAGTGTAATTCAACATGTTTGCGTGTGGAGTACATCGAAAAAGTGTCAGTGCATCACAATGTACCCACTAATCAGCTAAATTGCGAAGTGACGGCAAAGTTCGTTGACTAAAACCTCTAACACCATCCGGTCTGATTATTGGACATAAAAACTTTAGAATAAGCTCTAACATAGGACTTAATGAAGAGATTTTCTACATGCCATGTATATATAATATAAACATAACACATACTTATTGCCCACTGGCCAGATTGTGGAACTACTAAGAGTAATAATTGTAACTCCTCTATTATTTAAAAATTTCTTTTCCACCAGTCGTATCTTCCATCTCAAATAACGTCTCGTTCATATAAGTCTGTGAATAATCCGCTCACTCTTTGTGTATGTTCTTCGAATGTACATGGATGTTTAGTACAGTCTTCAAAAGAAACACGCGTTTATCGCTTGAGCTGTCACTTAATCCACTCCAGCAATCTTACTATAATTACTGATTTTATTAATATTCTTAATTCACCCGCTGTTTTTTGTCTTGAGGAAATAAATTTTCTGGAGCAGTGACTTATTTTGCAAAGTGCAATTATACAAGGTTGCGTTCGAAGTTTTATCAAAACAAAATTTAATTGGAAAAAAAACAATGACACAATATAATGAAAGACCAGTTTGTTGAAGAATGGACGAATTGCGGAAACTTAACACAGAGATATTTAGATTTCAAAATAATTCAATCATGTGCTGACAAAATGATATAAGAATATTATATAATATCATATACTAAGATGATGAACTATTTCGTCCCTTGACAATAAAATAATTATTTCAGTTAAATAAGGAAAAGGTATTTGAATATTCAAAATACGTTTCATTCCTGAAACAACATTAGATAATTGATTAAGACAAGCTATAATAATTTTAATTAATACAATGTCTTTTTATTCAATATATTTTATTTAACCGGTCTTAATAACCGTTGATAACAAAATGTGATGTAAAAAACGGGTATATTAATTAGTTAAATATTCAAACCATTACCACTAAGATTGTAATTTCATTGCTTCACTATATACTTATATTCACTATATTTAAATTAATTTTCATTTGATAAATAAACATCAACACCATTAAATTTAAATATAACTTTGAGTGTAACCATTAACCTTAATTAACAGTAATAATCCGGCTATAGATTGTATCATACTATGATACATAGTAAGTTTAAAAACATATTTTTTTTCAATGTTAGTGGTATCATTAATGGTATTAATATTAATTGTTCCGTTTTACATTGAAAACTTTTTATAACAATTGATAGGATTAATTATTTGAAGTTAATTAGTTCATTGCATTGCAGTTAATTGGTTTTAAATAAATGTAAGCAACAATACAGTATATGTTCAATGTTCAAAAGTGTAAAGGCACCCTCTTGGCGATTGTCCTCAAATGATTGCAACAAATCTTTAAATAGTCATATTGATATTGAAATTTTTTATCTCTACGGTTGTGTTTATGACAATAATCAACAAAATTACTACTAATATACCTCACTAACCCTGGTTTCGCTTATTCGCGGTTACGCTTTTCAAGTTTAAGCTAGCTAAGGACCGATTAACTGTCTTATTTTGTTGTGTTGCAACGCCTCAGATGATTTTATTGTGAATCCATTGCTTGTTTACAAATTATTAAATCCACGACCCTTGGAAATAAAAATAAAGGCGTCTGTCTCTGTCTTGGAAGGAAATCCTAATGCTTCGGTTACGATGGCGCTATTTACAGACTGGTTTACTAATTGTTTGGTGACTAGTGTTAAGCATTATTTCGCGTCAAAGTCACTATTATTTAAGGTACTTCTGCTTATTGACAATGCGTCTGGATATCTGGAGCCCTCAAATTTAATCGACCCCAACGTGAAAATATAATGTTTACCTCCCAACACAACTTTGATTTTGCAACCATTAGATCAGGGTATAATAGCATCATTTAAACGATATTATCTAAGGTTCACATTTAGTCGCATCGTACAATGCATAAACGCAGATTCTTCTTTAACTGGTACCAGGAGGTGGAAACAGTTTAATATTGCTCATTGCATAATCATTATTAAAGATGCAGTGCGTGACTTATGACCATCAACTATAAATGCATGCTGGAAAAACATAGTGCCTTATGTTTATTATCGATATCTCAGCATTGCCGGACGAATTGAAAAAAGCCAAAGTCACGAACATTTTACAAGTTATGCATCAAATATATGGACGCTTTGAAGATCTTCAGTCAACAGACGTTGAAGTTTTAGCCGCTAATGACACTGTACTCATAGAAGAGGAACTCGTTGAAATTTTGGAAAGCAATAAAAATAATGAATCAAATTATGAAAATGATACTTCTCCAGAATCAGTTGGAAAATCAACGTCTACGTTTTTACCTTTATACAAAATAAATAAGATTTTGTCATTTACTCATGAACTTCATTTTGGACCTGGATCTTACACTGGAACGAAGTATGAAGTTAAATAATGTTCTAGAGAGTTTACTACAACTGTATATAGAAGCACAGAAATACATTAAGGAAATAATGAAACTGCCAACAATTCTTAATTTAAAAAAAAATAAAATTTGTTTTGTTACATTTGTATTTTCTAAGTACATATAACGTTGTGACTTGCGTACTATAGGTGTTTTTTGTTATATTATCTTTCCATCAGCAATTATATTTAATATTATTATATTATGTAATATAATAAAATTAAATAAAATAATATTATATTAATTAATATTATTTTATTATTTCGTAAACCCACGCGCATAACGAGATATTACTTTAGTTTCCTATCAATTATACCTTATTTTGAAAAAAAGACCAGCACACGCGTTTCATATCTACATGTTACTAGTTACTAGTCCGCCTATTGTTAATTTCTTCGAATTGGCGGGTTTAGTCATTGCTTTTAAATTTAATATAATCTAATCTTTTAAATATGAGTTTGCGGTTTCAGAAACTATTAATTCAGTTTAGAGCACTATGTAAATATTCATGTAATAGTTCATAAGAACAGTTCATAAGCGCATAAAGTGAAAAAAATTAAAATATTTCATTTCAACAGCAGAATGCGGATAGCTTTGTATTTGGAGCCAAGAGGTATATTATAATCTCCAAATGGTATAAAAATTCGTCGATTCAAGTAAATACATATATGCATCATAAATATATATGAAAACGAGCTACTAAAGCAAATCAATAGGAGAGAGATCTAGATGTCCCAAATCTACAACAAAGCAGGAAGTTTGTTGTAATGTTGCAATAATGTAGGCCAATTGAAAAGTCCCTGACCTACCATAGCAAAACACATTTTTTTGCAAAATTAGTTTTTTTTATTCAACATAATTCCTTTCAAGGGTGATACACTGATTATAGCGACCCTCCAACTCCTCGATGTCAGTTTTGTAATATGATTTGTCCATTGCTTCTAAATAGGCCCCAGTTTCGGCGATCACCTCTTCATTCGACGAAAATTTCTTTCCAGCGAGCATTCTTTGGAGATCTGAGAACAGGAAATAGTCGCTGTGGGGAAAATACGGTGGATGAGGAAGCAATTCAAAGCCTAATTCATAGATTTTTGCCATCGTTTTCACTGACTTGTGACACGGTGCATTGTCTGAATGAAGCAGCAATTTCCTTTTCTTCAAATGCTGCCGTTTTTCGGCGATTTCGTCCTTCAAACTGTCCAATAGCATTATGTAATAGTCGTTGTTGATGGTCCTTTGTTTTTCAAGGTAGTCAATGAAAATTATTCCAGTCGCCATAACCTTGCCAGCGCGGCCGACTGTTGCGTTTTCCCATGCTTTGGAGCGGGTTCATTGTGTGCAGTTCACTCGGATGGCTGTCAGTTGGACTTCGGTATGAATGCTGGAGCCATGTTTCATCCGTTGTCACATATCGATGCAAGAACTCGGGTTTATTACGCTTGATCATCTTCAAACATTGCTCCGAATCATCAACTCGTCGTTGTTTTTGTTCAAAAGTGAGCTCGCGAGGCACCCACTTTGCACAGAGCTTTCTCATACCCCAATATTCGTGAATGATATGATGTACACATTCAGTTGATATCTTTAGAGTGTCTGCTTTTCATTAAATTTCAATTTACAGTCATTCAAAATAATTTTGTGGATTTTTTTAATGGTTTCGTCGGTAACAACCTCTTTTGGGCGTCCACTGCGTTTACCGTCTTCGGTGCTCATTTCACCACGTCTAAACTTAACATACCAATACTTAATGGTTGATTTTTCTGAGGCAGTGTCCGGAAACTCGGCATGAAGGCAAATTTTTGCTTCAACTGTATTTTTTCCCTTCAAAAAGCAATATTTTATCAACACGCGAAATTCCTATTTATCCAGTTTTTTTCACAATAACAAAAGTTGCCTCACTGAAAATGCGATAATTCACAAATTAATGATCTGACAACTGTCAAATTTAAACACGCATCTTTTGAGGGTTAGGGCTAACTAAAAAACATATGGATTGAATTCTAGTAGCGCCATTTATGTGTCAGACCGGGGACTTTTCAATTGACCTGTTATAAGAGAAATAGACTGGAATGGGCTAAAACACAAACAAATTGGTCGATTAAAGAAAATAAAATGTCCTATAGACGAATGAGTCTAAATTTCAGATTTCTGGATCTATTAGACGCGTTTTTATATGCCCATCGAACGAGCTTCAGAAGCGTGGTCTTAACAATAAGCTCACCCAGCTGATTAAAATTTTTAAATATTGATAGAGATTGGAAAATTCTATGCAACTAAATCAGACGAACAAAGGGGTTGCGAGATGATATGAATATATGGACTTTCGAGATAAATAGCTTCAGAGAAATAACGTTTAAGACTCAAAAAATATTTCATGTTGAAATAGTCTGTCCCGACAAAAAGAATTCATAACGACTTTATATATTAGCATTTTCAACAGTATTTTATCAGAATACAAACTAATAAAATTATTTTGATTGGTATATATGTTACAGTTTCTATACATATATTTTTCGTTCCTTAATTATATAATATTTTAGTAGATTGTATATTTTAGAGTAAAAACGTTATATTGACATAAATAAATTGGATTATAAATATTTATTACATGTTTATTCATTTTTATGTATATGTCTTATACATCTGAAATATTTTATTTATCTTTTTTTGTTCTAATGGAACCAAACAGCAACGTTATTTTTTTCCTATAAATTTATTTACAAAACTCCTCCATTTCTGCCTTTTCATCGATCTCTCCTCCCCTTTTAAGAAAAACTTTGTTTCTTGCCACTGAGATCCTTGTCTTTCTATTTATTTTAATCAGATTTATGAGCGTGGAGAGAATTCCCAAAGCTGTCATTATTTATTTTTATGTGGTCCTTCTGAAAGGGACGTTTTTAGAAATACTCCGCCACAAAGAAATGATAAAGTTTTATAGTAAATTAGGGAATACGACTCTGGAATATTTAGTGCTGTTTTTAAATGTGACTTGAGCTCCACCATAAGCCACTTTGTAAACTGTTTCTTCTTAAATAAATAGAAAGTCGATTGAAGGAACTTTATGATGTTACACTCTACCACTTTAAGGCCCTGCATATTTGTCGATGGTTAATACTTTATATTAATTATATTCCATTATAATCATTCTCTTAGGTTCTTGCATGTATTATGACCATTTCTTCCAATTAGAGAAAGGGCGTTTGTCGAGAAAAATGGCTACAATATATATAAGCCAAAATATTTTCCATCATTTTCTAGCAATATTAAGTGTCGAGAAAACGATGTTGGGCTGAGAGGAATCATCATCGATCAATTTTTGCACTTCTTCAATATTTCGAAACAGTGTGCCGGCCAACAAAATTTTTATTATTTATTATTTTTTGAAGGTATTATTATATAATAATATAATTATTTATTATATTATTAAAAAAATATCAATATTCTCGGGCGATATTTTTTTGGTCGATATATCGATATATCGATATTTTGTTCAGCCGATATCTTTCGATACTTTTTTAAACTAAAGATATTTCGTAAACAATATAAAAAAATGTATAAAATTGGTATTTACTTTTAAAGGTTTCGTATAATTTAGTATTTAAATTTAAAGGTTTATTAAAAATATCGCAGTTGTTGTAAAAAATCCTCCGATATATCGATATTTTTCTCTCTGTCCGACACCCCTACTATGGCTGGTGAGTAAACTAAGGCGGCAGAACTTTCCATTCGACCTGCAATAATGTATCCTTTAAAAATCTTGCACCATGTGGCCGAGTTATATCATGAAAGAGGATGACTTTATACCTATTACTGATATTGCTTTTTTGCTATTATCTTTTCGCAACAATACGACTTTCGGTTAGTCCATTGATAAGGGATCTGCAGTTTCATTCAGTTCCATTGCTTCAATTTGAGCAGCCTACACCTTGCTTGACACAACAAGACTTTATTGCAATGAATATTACGCTTCCGTATCGATATAAATGATTTTTCTGGACTAAGTCTTTTTTCTTAGACTAAGTCTTTAGACTAAATTCTTCTTTGTTGTAGTAGACCCACTTTTACACAGTCACAATAAGCCACAGAAACTTTAATCTTTTTGCCTGGCAAGCAATAAAACCACTAAGATTAAATGGTTCTACTATTCTAGGAAATACTGCATCTAGCATACCGTTTCCCTAATATTAAACTTCATTTATATATATACATATATATATATATATATATATATATATATATATATATATATATATATATATATATGTATATATATCAGTAATTATATCTTATAGCTTAATTCTTATTATTTAGAAGAATGTTGTTATTGTTATTTTTTTAGACTTGAGGGTTTTGATATATAGAATTTACAAAACGTTTAGCTTGTTAACTGAATTCAATTAGACAATTACTACGTTTTATGCAACGACTATTATTTTATTATTTTCTAAGAAAAACTTTGTCTAATGATGCTAATAAATGTTTTTCTCGTAGCGCTCAATTAACATTGCAATATAATATCTTTAATATTAGTTTTTGCTTCACAGTTCTTCATTTCACTGTTAATCCTATCTATTGTATTTTATGAGACTCATTTTTAGATATTAGATTTTAGATTTCGAAGGAGACGATAACACATTTTCAAAACGTATAGAAATATGGCGTTCATCATTATATTAAATAAAAGTATGCTCATTGGAATTAGTCATTTATGTCACTTACATAAGAGTGGAAATAGAAAACTTGTATTACTAAGGACTAAGTATTAAGTAATTATTCGCACTAGGTTTATTTGATTTTGTTAAAAGAGATGATGATTGTGCTGCAATCATGCGAAATGCGAGATATGCAAAAGAACTTGGGCAGATTGCACACTCTCTTTGAAGTGAGTAATCGCTAATATAGCCTAATTTACGTAAGCACAGAAGTGTTTAAAAGTTTAACGCAACCTCATTAAATAACCATGAGCAAACTGAAAAGACAGACATTTTGAAAGAAGCAACATAGGTCTGCAACAAAAAGGCCGTTTGGGTATTTTAAACTGATTTTTATATATTCTGGTATACTGCAAAGGAAAATAATATGGACAGTATCAAAATAGAATATAGAATATTCTAGGACGTCGGGTTTTTTTGAAATGCATTAAAATCCAATACGGTAAAAATAAGCCGTAACGCGGTGCTGCTTCTCAACTACGATTGTTATAATTTGATTCCTATAGGTCATTCGGTATGTTCCAATAAAACCTACAATAACTTGGAATTGGTTCTTCACAAATCCCTATACCTGTATGAGCAGATGCGCAGCAATTTTAAAATATAGTGCAGATTGCTCAGGTCAAACAATCATAAAGCAAATATGAGGTCGCACTAAAACACCACACCAACAAGTAATCCAACGCATCAAAACCAAAGTTCTACGATTAATTACCAATGCTTATCGCTACATAACCAACCAAGAGCTTCAAGATGACCTCGAATTAGTAAATTAGATGACTCGATGAATGGAGGTAAAACGAAATGAAACAGTGGTGTTTACATTATGTGACCGTTATTTATTGAAGTAATATGAAAATGTGGGAAATACAAAATAGATAAAAAAGATGGCAGCGGTGTTATCTAGAGACGAGGCTTGGGCAATGAATGGAAATACCATTCAATAACATCCCAAATAAACGTCTCGGTGATATTCAGTTAGATATTCGTTATCGGGTTCTAGTTGGCGCTGCTGGCACCCCGCCCGTGTTCAACATCTGGGATTATTTTCTTGGTATTTTGTAGACCGTTATTCCACTACGTAAAATTCGACATGCCTCAAGGTCGCTACACAGCTATTGAACAACACGCAGGAAATCAGAAGATTGAAACGACCCAAACCACACGAAGTCGTTTAGTATATAAGTGTATTCTTAACTTTAGCTTAAGTAGATTAGTTTGATTTTAATTTGGGAAATACATACTGTTGTATTAATCCCGTACTCGCCTTGATTGTGTGTTAATGAGAGTACAATAAAACAGTAGTAATAAATTAAGATTGTATTAAGTATATTCAATATAAAAATGTTGCTCAGATAACAAGCTAAGTTCACCATACCCCCCTTTTTGTGTTTTGTGGGATAGCAAAGAGCAAGCAAATCACTGGACCAAAAAAGGTTGGCCGTCGATGGAGCTTAAAGTTATTGAAAAGAACGTCTTCTAAGAAACATTGGTAGCTCCACATAAATTTCTTTTATCTCCGCTGCACATAAAATTATAATTGGGAAGTGTTTCAAAGTTACCAGGCCTGTCAGAAGTCATCAGCCATCATAAAGATTCTAACTATGAACAAACAGTTAAAAGAGTAATTTCAAGCTTTAGGTAATATAATGAACCCAAAAGCACTTTTTTCATTCTCATCTCGACTACTTTCTGAACAATTTTGGAAACATGAGTAAAGAGCAAAGTGAATAATTTTACCAGGACAATGAAGAGACGGAGAAAAGTTACCAAGGAAACTGGAGCATCTAAATAATACTACTGACTAACAGTACCTTCGGAGAGAGCTTAAAGTTGGTGAAAAGAAAGTCTTTCAAGAAACATTGGTACCCCCACAAAAATTTCTCTTACCTCCACTACAAATAACATTACAATTGGGAAGTGTTTTGAGATTCCCAGGACTGTCAGAAGTTATTGCGAAGGAAGTTGCTTTTATCGGATCAGATTTTAGATGATATATTATTGACTATTACTGAGATAATTTTAAGCCATCACAAATATTCTAACTATAAACAAACAGTCAAAAGAGTAATTTCAAGCTTTAAATAATATACTGAATCCAAAAGCACTTTTTTCATTCTCATCTCGACTACTTTTCGGACAATTTTCGAAAAATGAGTAAAGAGCAAAGTGAACGATTTTACCAGGACATTGAAGAGAGGGAGAAAAGTTACCAAGGAAAATGGAGCATCTAAATAGTACTACTGACTAACAGTACCTTCAGAGAGAGCTTAAAGTTGGTGAAAAGAAAGTCTTTCAAGAAACATTGGTACCCCCACAAAAATTTCTCTTACCTCCACTACAAATAACATTACAATTGGGAAGTGTTTCGAGGTTCCCAGGACTGTCAGAAGTTATTGTGAAGGAAGTTGCTTTTATCGGATCAGATTTTAGATGATATATTATTGACTATTACTGAGATAATTTTAAGCCATCATAAATATTCTAACTATAAACAAACAGTCAAAAGAGTAATTTCAAGCTTTAAATAATATACTGAATCCAAAAGCACTTTTTTCTTTCTCATCTCGACTACTTTTCGGACAATTTTCGAAAAATGAGTAAAGAGCAAAGTGAACGATTTTACCAAGACATTGAAAAGAGGGAGAAAAGTTACCAAGGAAAATGGAGCATCTAAATAATACTACTGACTAACAGTACCTTCGGAGAGAGCTTAAAGTTGGTGAAAAGAACATCTCTCAAGAAACATTGGTACCTCCACATAAATTTCTTTTAGCTTCGCTGCACATAAAATTACATTTGGGAAGTATTTCAAATTTCCCAGGCCTGTCAGAAGCTTTAGGTAATCTAATGAATACAAAAGTACTTTTTTCATTCTCATCTCGGCTACATTTCGGAAAATGTTGGAAACATGAGTAAAGAGCAAAGTGAACGATTTTACCAGGACATAAAGAGACGGAGAAAAGTTACCAAGGAAAATGCAGCCTTTCACTGTAGAAAATAAACTATTTCTGTGTGTACTAGTGAATGTATATTAGATAAAACATATGTATCGTTGATGATTTATAAATAAAACAATATTTTTCAAGTGTATTCTCTTATATTTTAATGTAATAGCTCGTTTACCCAAACTGTTAATAAACCTGTCGTCCTATTACAGAAGTAATTTTCGCAGTCAGCACACCTAAAAATATAAAGCTTACGCCATGATACCTTAAACAGCTCTCAGATTTTATTTTGTAAGCTAAAAAACCTTCAAATCTACTCATCGTGACCAATGGCTCAGTAAGGACCAACAAAAAATAACAGCTGCAAAAACCATTTATCAGATTCTGTAATGTATAGGTCAGTATTTTCCCCGGCGATGTCCTTTATCATCTACTTAAACGTTCCAGAAAATCCATAATAATTTTACATGTATACATTTTTATATTATAATCTTATTAAAAAACATATTAATATTGTCATAAAAGAAACTTTATCCTTCGGTAAACTTTTGACATTTTCTAGAAGATTTAATATCGAAATTAATAATTCATGCGGAAAATCCCCAAAAGCTAAAAACTTTTTATACCGACCTCAATTTTTCCTCTGTACTGAAAACGAGATCAATAATAACATGTCTTAATATAAAACGACTACTTATTTTAAAACATCGAAAGGCTGCTTATATTATATCTTTTGAGGCATATTCTTTTCTGATCAGCCCCGGGCCAATATTCATTTCAATCATAAATTCCCATTCAATTTCGAGCCTGAATGACAAATTTAGCATGGAAATGAATATTGGCCCGTTTCTATTGAATTTTTGTGTACCCTACGGTATTTCCTTTGCTTTTATTATGGATACGTCGATTGCTTAACAGAATTGCGGCCATTAATAACTATTTTATTTCGGATGCCAATCAAAATTGCAATAAATATTTTTTCAACATATTGAAGTTAAATGCAAATAAAACTTGAAATAATTTATTTATATATTAAATGGTGATAGATGTGAGGTATTCATGATATAATAATGAAGCTAAATAAGTGCTCTCTACTGAATATTGGTAGTTTGCATGTATTCTAATCAGCGAAATAAGCATTATAGGCAACGTATTAATATAAACAATTGTTACACAGCCTAACCAAAGGCTTTGACACTTCTCTTCATAAAATAACAATTTTTCATTGAGTTTCGTTGAGTTATTGAGTGCACCAGACACTAATCATAACGCTTCAAATTGTATTTTTGATTTTTGTATTTCTTTTTGTTTTGTATTTCCTATCAACCGAACGCGTTAATATTTCTCCTCATAAAATAACAATTTTCCACTTAATTTCCTTGAGTTATTGAGTGTATGTAGACACTAATCATAGCACGCCTCAAACTGTATTTTTGATTTTTGTATTTCTTTTTTTATATTTCCTTCCAACCGAAGGCTTTGATATTTCTCTTCATAAAATAACAATTTTCCATTTAATTTCCTTGAGTCATTGAGTGGATATAGACACTAATCATAGCACGCTTCAAATTGTATTTTTGATTTTTGTATCTCTTTTTTTTTTGTATTTCCTTCCAACCGAAGGCTTTGATATTTCTCTTCATAAAATAACAATTTTCCACTTAATTTCCTTGAGTTATTGAGTGTATATAGATAGACACTAATCATAGCACGCTTCAAATTGTATTTTTGATTTTTGTATTTCTTTTTTTTTGTATTTCCTTTCAACCGAAGGCTTTGATATTTTTCTTCAAAAATAACAATTTTCCCCTTAATTTCCTTGAGTTGTTGATTGTATATAGATACTAATCATATCACGCTTCAAATTGTATTTTTGATTTTTGTATTTCTTTTTTTTGTATTTCCTTTCAACCGAAGGCTTTGATATTTCTCTTCAAAAATAACAATTTTCCACTTAATTTCCTTGAGTTGTTGATTGTATATAGATACTAATCATATCACGCTTCAAATTGTATTTTTGATTTTTGTATTTCTTTTTTTTGTATTTCCTTTCAACCGAAGGCTTTGATATTTCTCTTCAAAAATACCAATTTTCCACTTAATTTCCTTGAGTTATTGAGTGAATATAGACACTAATCATAGCACGCTTTAAATTGTATTTTTGATTTTTGTATTACTTTTTTTTTGTATTTCCTTTCAACCGAAGGCTTTGATATTTCTCTTCAAAAATAGCAATTTTCACTTAATTTTCTTGAGTTATTGAGTGTATATAGACACTAATCATAGCACGCTTCACATTGTATTTTTGAAAGTTGTATTTCTTTTTTTTTGTATTTCCTTTCAACCGAAGGCTTTGATATTTCTGTTCATAAAATAATAATTTTCCACTTAATTTCCTTGAGTTATTGAGTGAATATAGATACTAATCATATCACGCTTCAAAACGTATTTTTAATTTTTGTATTTCTTTTCTTTTGTATTTCCTTTCAACCGAAGGCTTTGATATTTCTGTTCATAAAATAACAATTTTCCACTTAATTTCCTTGAGTTATTGGGTGAATATAGACACTAATCATAGCACGCTTCAAATTGTATTTTTGATTTTTGTATTTCTTTTTTTTGTATTTCCTTTCAACCGAAGGCTTTGGTATTTCTCTTCAAAAATAGCAATTTTCCACTTAATTTCCTTGAGTTATTGAGTGAATATAGACACTAATCATAGCACGCTTCAAATTGTATTTTTGATTTTTGTATTTCTTTTTTTTTGTATTTCCTTTCAACTGAACGCTATGATATTTCTCCTCATAAAATAACAATTTTCCACTTAATTTCCTTGAGTTATTGAATGTATATAGACACTAACCATAGCACGCCTCAAATTGTATATTTGATTTTTGTATTTCTTTTTTATGTTTCCTTCCAACCGAAGGCTTTGATATTTCTCTTCATAAAATAACAATTTTTCAGTTAATTTTCTTGAGTTATTGAGTGTATATAGACACTAATCATAGCACGCTTCACATTGTATTTTTGAAAGTTGTATTTCTTTTTTTTGTATTTCCTTTCAACCGAAGGCTTTGATATTTCTGTTCATAAAATAACAATTTTCCACTTAATTTCCTTGAGTTATTGAGTGAATATAGACACTAATCATAGCACGCTTCAAATTGTATTTTTAATATTTGTATTTCTTTTCTTTTGTATTCCCTTTCAACCGAAGGCTTTGATATTTTTCTTCAAAATATAACAAATTTCCACTTAATTTCCTTGAGTTGTTGATTGTATATAGATACTAATCATAGCACGCTTCAAATTGTATTTTTGAATTAAACACTTTTGGAAACTGTTGATAATGGTGTTCCCTCATATTCAATTTGTCGGTTTTGATTTCAAAGATTTAATAATCTAGGTTTAAATGTCAATGGTAAGGAACACCCTAGAGGTTCAAAGAATTGAAAAGAATACATTATGAGAAACATTGTTTATTGAAAGAACAACAGTTTGATTTCTCAAAATACTTTTAGCTACAGGCATTAAACAAAATAAGATTAACACCAAAACAATATCTTGTTGCATGTTGGCAACACAACTTCCGTGTAAATAATACGACGCGACTGTATTGCTCAGTTTATATACCTCCTTTTGTAAGTTATTTTCCAGTGTATTATACGCTTTGCTCTGCAACAATTAAAGCGAGCGATCGATGAGATATGTAATATTTCAGATTTCGGAAGAGATCAAATTGTTGATGCTCTGTTAGCGCAAGCGTCTGTAACAAAAGCAGCTGAATTGTTCAACATTTCACGGGTAACAGTTTCCACAGTAATTACAGCATACACACACCATGGTAAAACATCATCGGCGAAGAGAAAGTAGTAGTAGTCGAAACCGAAAATTAACTGACAGAAATCGTCGAACATTAAAAATTATGAAATGAAAAAGTGATATCATACCTTTTTTATGGAAACCAACGCTCTGCTGCGAATAAAGGACTGAACGATCATAAAACCTGTGGTAGGGTCCGATAAATCATCCATTTCATGATTTCCTGCAAGCGGCTTGGTTAATGTATGGAGAACCTCATAACAAGCCTACGATCCAGACTGCCTGCTACCTGCAGTCAAGTATACAGAAGGTTCCCTTATGATTTGGGCAGCAATATTGAGCTAATCAGATTACTGACTCGATTTCTGCGAATTAATATTTTGACATCACTAATAATGAAGTTCTTACTATATTTAGCATATTACTGACAAACATTACCATATTCTAAGATGATAATTTGCTCATACACACAGTCAAACAGGTGTCTGTGGGTACTGTCTTAGTTTAACATTTTCCCTGGCCAGCACAAAGCAGAAAGTAAGAAGTATATTTCCAATTCCAACATCATTCTGGACAATATTCCATTGCCAACTATTCAGGTACTCTACGAATATATTCTACGATAGATTAAAAATATAAAGCCAACTGCTTAGAGTTATTTATATGCAATGGAAAAGATTCAGAAAAAGGGGAAATGGCTACCACACATATTAACAGAAAACACCATTTCAATAAATTTCAATGTCGCAGTTTCATTACTTATCAGGCAAAAAAATAAAGTATTTTTTAATTTTCTGTGCAATAGACTGTTGAAAACTGAATCCATTACAAGAAACCCAAATTCAAAATGTCATGAGTTCTTGTAAAGGACACAGTATAGTAGCGTAGCCAAATATGTTATATTACCTTCAGGTTGCTATTTGTTCAGATCGATGTAGGATGGCTTCGTTCGCATACAGTTTCTAAATGCTGAAGAAGCACAAAAATAACTCGACAATTTCATCGCTGCCACACCAACATCGTTCTTACGGCATGGAATCGCCAGAAACATGCGAAAAAGTAGAAAAGTTTGTAAAATTACTATTACAAATATTATGTCGGCTTTCCAAAGTAAATACCGTTTTAAAGTCTAAAAATGATTACAGTATTAACAGGAATGGGTTTAACTCGTTGACCGCACCTCATTTCCTAAAGGTTTAGACCGATTTTTATAACATATAACATATACATTTTTATAAATATACCAAAATTTATACTACAATGTTTTCCAGTGAAGATTACCATCAGCAGACAAAAATCAATCAAAATCATATTATTTTATATATTTCTATACAAATAAAATTAATATACGTTCTATTATCAAGTTCTAAATAATAGTATTCAATAACATAAATATTAAGGAAATATATGTTGTATGTAAAGCTATATCATATTTCAATATCTATATTTATATCTAAAAATATGTTTTCAACCTACGAGCACTCAGGTTCTCGACCTAGCAATCTATTTATCTTATATCCACTTCTATATGGAAGGGCTTCATGGGAAATCAATATAAAATATAATTTTATAGAAATTGCACATGCATGAATACAATTTTGTAACATACAGTTATCTTAATGTCGAGAGATATATTGTTATGAAATATATAATGGAGGAAATATGATATAAGCATATTTTCATATTATATATTAAACTAATAATAAATACTGACATATTCCTAAATGTTTATAATAAGTTAGTTTTGAAAGCTCATTATTATTCTTGACAATGATTTGAACATTTTTTAATTAGTAGCTTAAACTTTTTTAAACTTAAGCTTTTATATTCGTCTAAACCCTTCAACATTGCTAAGTTGGGAATATATGACGGATGAGAAAGCGTTACCATGCCAAATGTAGTGACGATAACAGTTTGCTTTCACAGAGGTAACAAGGTATCCAAAAACTTAGAGAGAATAAAAAAATCGGCCATACATTAATTTGCCTTTCCATCAGAAGGCGCATCTGTGGCCAAATATACAAACACGAAAATTTATAAATTATAAATACAAAACCATAATAAAAGTAATAAAATACATTTTACGCGACTATGTTTCATGTTTTAGGCAAATATTTCGAACATACATGAAAATATATTATTTGCAAATATATTATTTACAAAGAATTATCAAATCTTATAATTTCTGTTTACAATAAATATGAAAAACTTTGCATTATCATATAATTATTATTATATGTTACTATGTTTGAAATTTTCCTCTTTACCCTTTACAATTATATTGACCTTCCTGATTCAAAAATGTATTACGTCAACAAAGACAATTATTTACTGATGGAAAATATTGCTAAGGTATTCTTATGTTAAGTATTGTTCAGAATTTTGGTATATAATCGAAATATTACTTCATTCACTAATAAATTAAAATAAATCCTAAAATTGTTAGGTTAAATCTCTATTTGATTAATTCTGCATTGAATTTGAATAAATTCGGTATCATTGATGTTTAACTATCTTGAATGCTCCTGGAAGAAAAGCTAGTATTAAACTCACGTTATGTTATTTCAGTTCAATTTGGAAACCCTTAAAAAATATGTTTTACTCACATGTTCTTTTTACAGATTCACATTTTACCAACGAGGACAGATTGACTTCTGCTGATATCAAAATTTTATCCCAAAGTTTCCGTTTCCAATTGGTAATATAAAAAGTTCTGTATCTAAAGACATGTTATGTTTTTAAAATCAATTATTGCCATAATGCCATAAAGAAGGACCATTTAAATTACAAGTAGGAATTGCATCTTTCTTAAAAAATGATCTTCTATATTTGGCTTTATAGTTAGTCTGTCTAAAATCCAGTATTTTTCAACTCAGCACTGCTAAATGTAACATTTTTTTAAACAAGTGAAAAACTTGCTTGCTTATAGATGATTTAGTAGCAGTGCCTTGTTTAGCAACTTACCACTTCCGTAGCCCATTACATTCCTATATTAATCCACAACTACAAATTATTTCTGATTTTTCATAATAGCTACTCCTTGATATTCGGACCCTCAAGACCCGTTTAAACTTTCAATTTAACACAAAACTTGATTGGGAATCGTTGATGCACTCAACGTTTTTACATAAAAAATGCAGTTGGTTGAGATGATTTAGCAGCAGGGCATTTTTAGCACCTTACCGCTTCCAGAGCCCATCGAGTATTTTAATGCACTAGAACAAATAAATCTAAGTATGCTTGATAAATAAAAGTGTAGGGTAAAAGTAATTTTGGATTTTTTTTTTATAGATAACTTTAAATTCCCATATCTCTATTAAAACTTTTTCGGTAAAGTCATACTACAACGTATTTAAAAAGTCCATTAAAAACTGCAAATAAAACTTGTCTCATTCGTTTGTTAAGCCAAAAATTATTGCGCTATGAATTCAGAGCGCGATTTTCCAGCAGAAGGTCATTTGTTTTCGAGGTTTTGGTCAAGGTTTGCTGTTTACTTTATTATCTCGCTAAAGACAGTCAATAGAAGATATATCTCATCTTACAACATCGTTACAGTATTAAACAGTAATCATAATTGAGCCCAAATGAAATCGAACTCTCAATCGAGTGGGACTAGAAAGGAATTGTTTGTGATGAGTTTCTCGTTTCGACTGCATGAGTTTCGAATCTCGATCTATTCAAACAACTAATTATAGAAATAACAGCTAGAAATTGTCTGAAAAGTTTATATGAATGTTAACGCTTGTGAAAATCACTTAACTAAGCTTTGTACGAGAAACCTCCGAACTTATACAGTCACGAGGTTACAGTTTCATTATAAGGGTGGCAGAAGGTGATTATATCATATAATATATAAGGTGTTTGAAATTTCTACGAATAAATTATCTTTAATTTTTTAAGTCTAATTTTTGATTAATTTATTTTAATTCCTTTATCAAAGTTATTTGTTTTGAAAATATTTTTTAATTGTTCAGATGAAACATTTTTCACAACTTAATGATAGGATCTTAATTTCTATATAAGCTGATTAAGGAAAAATTAAAACTATTATTAAAACTATATTAACTCAATCGCGCAGCATGTCACCTGATGATTTTGCTCTACCGCTTTTGATACAGCTTCAATATTATCTGATCTTGCACATCTAATTTTAGACGAAATCCTAGATTATGCCAGCAATTCTAAAATTTTCTGTTGATTCTAATTTAGAATTGTGTTCTGTGTTCACTAACATGTTAGTAAAATTAACTTAGTTTTAGAAATTATGATCAATCAATAAAACTAATATTAATAACATAGATTACGTAATCAGATATGAATAACATATGGGTCTCAAACGTTATATTTTCATTAAAAAGTTCACAATATGTTAATAAAATTTATATAAATATTAATAAGCATTATTTTAATAATATAGATATTAAAATTTAGTTATATTTTAGTATATTATTAGAAAGTAATATTACGATGTGGGTCTAGGAAAAAATATAGGTAAGTTTTTCAAAATTTCTAATAAACATCTTGAATATCTATAACAATACATCTCTCTCTAATGATTAATTAATTAATATTACCAATTAATAACAAGCAATAATATTAAAAATAACATTAAGAAGTTGATTTCATTAGTTACTGCATTCCTTATGTTTTATATCCTAGCATTTCTCGTCGGCAGTCTCCTTTCTACTAACTACTGCTTGACGTGGGCTATACAAATCATAGTTATTAAGTTAATACCTTAAGCCTTCCTTCATCTATGGCCAAATCCAAGACCGTCCCAGAAGATATCTGATCCTCTCCAGTCTAACTACTAGCATGAATTCAATGGTTTGTTTGAGTTTTACATTATTGCATATAGACAAAAACAGTTACAAACATTCACAAAACATGAATTAATCCTACAAATATTTCTACAGCTATCCAGTAGGTATTTACATGCACATTAACGTTTTGTGGCTATAAATATTATAGTCTTGTAGTCTCATATTTATCAAAATAATTTTATTTATTCTAACTATATTTACGAGTTTCAAAAAAATATATAAACCATGTAAATTAGTTGAAATAGTACCAGAATTATTAGGTAAAACGACATGAAACACATGGTGCAAGAACATTTATATCAATTTTCCTTAAGCCAAAGCCTCTACAATTTACCTCGTGCTAGTTATTTTTGTGTACATTTAGCTATATTTTACGCAGCAAAAACTAGACAGTAAGATATTAACGGCTTTAGAATGATATATCATAGTTATACCGGGGAAAAAGCTTGAGCAAGAGCTTTAATTACATTTAAGTGAAAAAAGTTTATAAACAAATTTAATCTGATACTTTTTGACAACCAATTCACTCATATCTTATTTTTGGTTAAATTTTTTTTCGGAATTGATACAAACTGGTTACCCTTGACTAAAATTAAATATTGATAAGAATCAACAATGTATCATAATTTTAATTCGTATTCAAGTTTTATGTATTTTTGTCAAGTCATTTGTATATTTATAATGTAGATATGTCATAGTTTTCTTTGTGATGATGGTTAAACGTATAAAACAACTTTATGCTTCGTTAAATCGCAATGAATGAGGCTAGAATTAGATTATCAATGAAATAACTTTCTCTGTAATAGTTAAACCAAATAAGTATCCAAGATAGTCAGAGATAATGGTCTACAGAGAATTGAAGAACTCTAAGGCTATCACAAAGAAATGTGTGACTACTACACTGAACACAGATACTGTCTTTAGGCATATGGAAGAGTTTTGCTTTTACTATTTTCAAGTGGTGGATATGGATTTCGCTTGGCAGCATTAATGTAAATAAAGATTTTGTTGAAATAATCATGTCTAATCTATACGAACAAGCTCCTAATATTGTCATTTAATCGATCGATATCTAATATTAATTGCATTAATATGACCTATTTTAAGTACTAAAGCAGTTATTACTATGTTATTCGTTTGTTTCATTTGATTTTGAAATAGAATGTAGAACATGTAAGAAAAAATATGGAAAAGTGTTTGCTTATGAAATTTTCACAAAAGTTTTAAACAGAAAAATGAACTCTACACATTGTCATCAGTAATAAATAATGGATATTTATATAGAATCGATTATTGTAAACACTAAAAAAGCTCTCCGTATGCGCAAAAATACTCAATCTAACATAATGTTTAATATATCCGATAATATATCGACCTAGCATTATAAAATTGCTTAAAAATTACCTGACAGACTACACATAGACTTATCCACATATCACTTTCAAACTTACGAAAAAGTTATGGTTCTTCGTTAGATAGATATTAATATCGATGGTTTGAATAGAATTACCTCTATGTAATTATTCTTTGATAAAAATTTCAGACAAGTTACGTATTTTTGTATTAAGGTAGAGAAACTTAGAGAAATGTGATTGAATCTTGGAAGGTGTGAACCAGCCGATATATCTTGAACATCGGTATATATTACTGCAACTATTTACATTAAATATCACTACGAAATGTCTTGTAAACGTAATGTCGAAGTAATTGACAAATAAAGTTACAAAACTATAAAAATCGACCCTAGCCATCATTTATTTTGTTTATGAACCCTTAATAATTTTTTCAGTTATCAAATAAATTGTATTAAATGTAACATGTTGGGTTTAGTTAGTATATCTGTAATAAAACCAGGATGAGATTTGACTGATAATTGTTCAAGTCTTCAATTTAATTAAAATATTAAGTAATATTAGAAACTCATTTGCTTCTGCATGGTTGGCATTAGAATCTTGTGGGAATAGATACCGACTTCATGCACATTGATAAAACTAAACTCATCACATTATATATAACACAATTTATTTGGTAACTGGAAAACAATTATTAAGGGTTCATAAACAAAAAACAAATGAGGAGTGACCTCAAATTTTATTCTTTTAATATTTTTTTTATTATTTACGCCCAAATTACAATAAATTAAATATAATTCGATAAGCTGTACTTCACCAACCTGAGACTATTTGATAGATATTTGAATGAACAATGTGGTTTTACAGCCTGAAACGTATATATTATGGCAGGCGAAGTTTCTAATATTTTTAGATCTCTAATGCTACCCGCTATATGGCACCCGCTGATCGGGCAGTCGTTATTGGTCACGAGGACCCGGCGATTCTATTGATTCGCGAACTTGAGTTAACACTTGACTGGATGCTGTCCTATGGAGGCAAAATTTATGACTGCAGCGACGGATACGGTCGTTTCAACCTTCAAAAAGGGGGATTTTGCGGTGACGCGGTGCTAAGCTCCCAACATGTCGACCAGCTCGCGAACAACCACATTTTCAGAAGAACTTGAGTTTTTGTATGTGGAATGATTGAAATATGAAGTGCTTGGTTTCTAGAGTGTCAGATTCCCTATGAATTTGATTATTTCTGACAATCTATGGAGCGTTTAAGATTCTTCTGAGGAGTTTATTTTGGAAAATTTGAAGCCGTTTGACCTGGTTGGGTGTAACAAACTTGGGAGTACGGACCGAATTAACATCTTGTAAAATAAGCATTTGATGGAACCAGGAAGTCTGCTAGAAGGGCAGATCACAGAATATAGCAGGTTACCTATCCCAGAAACTTTCTGGATTGCTTTCAGGATTTGGGAATGCCAACCGAACTATCGGTCGAAGTGGAGACCTAGGTACGTGACGTTAGTCAGCCATGGAATATTTGCGGTGTCGATCTTAAGTTGCGAGACGCGCAGTGCGTAACGCTTCTTATGGACAATGATTCCCTGGGTTTCAGGGGGTTGTTATTGTCTATTTTATTTATGTTACTATTTGCAGAAAATTTCCATAATTGAACTTCGTATGACCATATAGGTTTCAGTATTTGCTTATATAATAGCAATTTATTATGTACTGATAATTGTGATTTTCTTCCAATTAGCCAATACATTTTCCTATATTTCAATTCCGGTTAATTTGTTTTCTTCTTTATATGTTCCTTCCAGCGAAATTTTGCATTAATATTAATTCCGAGTATTTGGAATTGTTGCTATATGGAATGATAGTATCATTTAATGTTATTGGTGCTTGAACGGTGTGTTTATAGGTGAACTGCACATGTACAGATTTACTTTCATTAATTTTTAATTAATTTATTTAATTTTTATTTAATTTTTTTTTCGAAGCTTGTGTCCAATTATTTATATTGTCACTTGCCTGTTGTAATTTCAGTATCATCAGCAAATGTAGCCATCGTAATATTCTCCATTTGTGGTGTATCACAAGTGTAGAGTAGATAAAACATTGGTCCCATTACACTTCCTTGTGGTACACCTGCTTTAGCTTCTTTTACTGTAGAGTAAGCTTCTTCTTGTTTGACTCTAAACATTGTGGTTGTAACAGTTCGGTTCAAACTTTTTGTTCTTCTTTTTGTTCAACTAAAATAGATAGCGGACCCCAGGGCACAAAACTTTCTTTATTTTCAATAATTATTTCCTTATTCTTATTTTTCTTCATACGGGCCACCGTATTTTTACTTGGGATATCCGTTGTAATACTTAATAAAATAACTCCGTAATTTATTGAGTAATTATCTAATAGTAAAAAGAGAAAAGATATTTTTAACAAAAAAATGTATCCGACTTCAAAAAAATAAATAAGGAACTCACTAAAAAGCCAAGAATAATTGAACTTAGACTTTTAATACAAAAAAAACGTTCTAGAATAAAATATGTACATAATAATCGTTGTAATAACTAAATAAAGACAAAAATAACTTATTTATCCTATCTACTACACGTATTTTATGTTCTACTACAAACACACAATTTAACTTAATACCTACCTAAACCTATTTTTCTATTTACAATATTAATTAACTACTACCAACTGATCAGTTTGAAGTTGGTGCCAAGCTTAAACAATACAACAATAATATAATTTTGTGACACATACACACAACTAAATTACGAACAAAACAAATCTAAATATTTTGTTATCACAAATTAATAGTTTTTTAATCCTGTATTACAGTTAGCACGTCTACTGAACAATAAATAGCCTATTGATGAGTCAAGAATTAGATTACTATAAATCAAATTGATTAGATTGATATATTGCCAAAAAAAAACAAAAAAAAACTGAAATCAATAACCGTCCCTTAAAATTATATTCCAGGAACACTCTAAAATTAAAACTAGAACCCCAGAAAACGTTTTTAAGTGAAGCACCAAATAATATAAAGGTTAGAGTACCATTAAATAAAAAATAATGTATTTAGTTCAATAAAAATTACTGTTAATATCTACAATATATTTTTCATCTTTCTGGCCCGTTGTAATACGTGCTTACTGTCATATTCCATTGTAAATGAAGTTTAAAACATAATGATATACTATAAAGAAATATAATCTATAGCTGTCCAATATAAATTGATCATTAATTAAAACGTATCCTCGCAAAGAAAAACGAATACAACATATATCTACTATTAAAATCATCTATAAAGAAAATTTAATTATATGACGTATAATAAACCCGCCTATTGTTTGGCTCACAATAAACAATGTCTGCTGTCTTGTAATCAGTATAATATAATTGATAGCTTTTGTAATTTCTTCAAATACTAAATATTCCCTAATTGCTGCCTCTCTATGGAAATAATTAAAGTTGTAACAAAAACTTTCCCCATTTCTCTTTCGTCTCGACTTTTTATAGTTGAAACGCGATTTTTAAATGACAACCTTCATTAGTAGTTGTTTACAGATGGAAGCATTATGCGACGTAGTAAATTTAAATTTGAATACAAGATGTTTTTCTTCGGTACATAATTAATAGATATGTTTCCTGAGTTTTCTTTTGCGATATGTGAAATCGTCCTTTAATTTCTTCTTATAAAATTGGTTTAGCATAAATGGTGCAAATATTAAAGTTATAATTATATATATTTAAATTGTTTATCACATTGTTACTAGTCATTGCCGACTAACCTACAACTTCTCTTTGCAATAGTTTATCTAGATATATTCCTAGGAGGACCCATCGGCCCTAACTTAGCCTCTAGTCTAATAATGTTTATATTTATTTTATATATTAACATTGCTGATTTTTATATTAAAAGTAGCGATTGTACACAAGATCTGTGTCCTGTTCTGGTGTTATCTAAGATTTCCAATACTTTGATATTAACATGAGAATGGAGATTGTGTATGTATCTGAGTTCTGAGTGCGTACCTGAATATGTCGGTGTAAGTTTACAGTCGTATAATATCTGGATGCCCTTATTATGCTTCTTAGAACCTTGTTCTAAAAAACTTTTCTATAATCGAAATTTGCAAAACCATACAGGTGTTGTCAGACAACCAGACACTTGTTTGTATAATAATAATTTATTATGTATTAATCATTATAATTTTGTTTTAACTATGTAATATAATTTCCTAGATTTTAACAGCAGCTCCTTCCTTTTCTATTTAAACATGTTTCTTCCAGAGAAGTCTCGCATGAAGGGTCATTCCTAGATATGCATTGTTGCTATATGGAATGATGACTTAATTATTGTTATTGGAGTTTCTGCAGTCTGATAGATAGGTGAACTTCAGATAAATGGATATACTTTAATTAATTTTTATTTTTCAGATTTGGATCTAATTATTTATGTTTATAGCTATTATGTACTAATCACTATTATTTTTTTTTATCAAGTAATACATTATCCTATATTCTAAGTCCAGCTCCTCCATGTCTATATAACATCTTGCATGAAGGGTCATTCCTAGATATGCATTGTTGCTATATGGAATGATGACTTAATTATTGTTATTGGAGTTTCTGCAGTCTGATAGATAGGTGAACTTCAGATAAATGGATATACTTTAATTAATTTTTATTTTTCAGATTTGGATCTAATTATTTATGTTTATAGCTATTATGTACTAATCACTATTATTTTTTTTTATCAAGTAATACATTATCCTATATTCTAAGTCCAGCTCCTCCATGTCTATATAACATCTTGCATGAAGGGTCATTCCTAGTTACTTAGCGTTGTTGTTATATGCAATGATGTCTTATTTATTTTTATTGTAATTACATATTGTAATTAATTATTGTAATTTTTGAATTACTACTTTGCTATTGTCCCTAACGGGAAGAATCGCAGTATAATCAGCAAATGCAGCAATATTGATATTTTCTATGTATGATATATAATATGTGTAAAGTAGGTAAAAAATTCACCTCAAATACACTTTCCTGTAGCATACCGGCTTTAATTTGTTTTACTGAAGAGTAAGCTTCATCTTATTCGACTCTGTCCATTCTGGCTGTCATATCGATATCAAGAAATTAACAGTTTAGTAATTGAATTGGACAGTGAGCCGGAAAGTGAAAAGTGACTGAAGGAAACTTTCAGGATAGGTGATAATGCTGTGCGAAGCTGGAAATTCCTGAGACAGAATGATGAGAGTGGAAACAACTAAAGGTATGCACATAATTAATTGAATATAACTGTAGAAAATGGTATAGTAGGGCGTGAAAGATTTGTGTGCACAGATATGATTGTAATTGTTCAAAATTAAGCATGACTATTAGATTAGAACGTACGAGGAGAGAATGAATACTAAATGTTTTGGAGATATGGTAAAAGCATTAGACAGAATTCAGTGATTAATTTAAGAAGAATGGTGTACCCAGATAGTAGCAGAAGAAATAAAATATCTATAAAATAAGAACTAAACGTAAAAAGGTAAATATGCTCTCGAAAGTAAAATACGTTTCTCAGATATACAATTGTTAATTAGGTGGATTAGGCCTCTAGGGGGATACCACTACATAAAGAAAACGCGTCTAGGAACTCTACCTCATGGGTGATCTGGAAAAGAGTTAATTGTAAACAAAACAAATCTAACATACAAACTATTATACCTGTGTTCTTAATTTTAGTTTTAAATCATTCGATAATATATGTGTTAGATGTACTATAATGTTAAAATAAATTATATTTGATAACATTTTTGTTCAATTATTTTATTTATATTAGAATTTTCTTGTATGTCATAACCAAATTAAACAAAAACTCATAGTTAATGCGGCAACATTGCAATTTTTAGACGTCACAAATATCCATGACGCGTTACTAAAAAAACTTTGAATAGACCATAGAGTTATTATCTTCTCACTACCTATATCAGTACTGGGGGGTTATTTATGACCAACGTTTTAATACATAGAATGGTTCTATTCGGAAATATCGGAAAATTCCTTACCCTATTGTAGTACTTTCAATATTTAAACAAAATGTATACTGAAGAAGCTTATAATTTCTATTAAAGCTTTAAAACGCAAATACATGTTTCATATTAAGCATTAAAAACAACTTTAAAAAAAGAGATTATTAAGAACTTTATTTTTAACAAGTTAATAAAAAATGTTAAATAACATTAAGTTACACAATATTAAGTTTAAAACTGAAATAAACGTTTTGCGGTATAAAACTAAGTTTCGTGGTCGATTTTGCTGAATAATTCACGTATATAAATAGGCAGTCAGAGAATGCAAATACCAGTCGAAATAACTAATCGTCAACTTCCCTCGGTTTGGTTGTCCGAAACGTCTAATTTCTGCAGACCGAGTTTATATGGTTGGATCACGCAATGTTTTGTGTTATCGCTTAAGTGGGACTTTCACTGAGCTTTCGGAAGATAATATGTGTCTAGTTGAAGATTATTCGAGCTTTAACATAATTGCGGCACCGATTTTAAGATTAATGAAATATTATTCTGAATAATGTATTATCTGATCAATGATTTATAAATCAGCCATGATATTTTCAGTGCTTTCATTTACCCTGGTCATTTTATTGCTTTAAAAAGTTATATATCGAGAAAAACATACTATATATGTTAGCGAAACTATTTTTCAGGAAAAAAGATGTGTGTGTTTAGCAGCGATCCAATCATAAATCTATTTTCACACTTCTTCGGCCATGGTGCATCAATCCGAAAAAGTGTTCGTCAGAAGTTGCTATATGTGATGAATGTACTGGCTTCAGAATTACTTAACATTGGAGTTGAAAAACTATTCACAACCCTTGTAAAGTTTAGACGAGTGTTAACATGCAAAAGGATATTTCAGTGTCTCGTACTCGCTATTTGTCGTTGGTCTTTTTTGTAGCTATGCATCGTTGAATTTGTTCAGTTGACATCGGTATATATCCAAAGCACCAGTTTCATTCGTTTTAGAAGCTCATAATAAATAACAGTCTGCTGATCCATTGCAAGACTTTATGGTCATGAATACTATACCTTTTGGTGTCAATAAATATGGCCCTCCTTGAGTAATCAATAACTTTTTGCACTAGAAATTGTCTTAGTAGATCTACTTCTCATTGTCAGTCACAATGCATGACAGAAAACTATTCATTTTTACCTATATTTTCAGGAAACTCATATAGCTTGCTATTTCCCCTCCATTAGAATATTTCCGATAGCATATAAACATCTACAAACTGCTAAGCTATCTAAACAAACTTAAGAAAAAAAATTAGGACAAAACCAAAATATTGACAAAGAGATTACCTGACACTATAAATATCCGAGTCATCATATTGGAAATAATCATCCATGCAGCAAGTGCAAGTATTAAATTACTTTGTGTCATTAATATAGAAGAACTGCTAATGAAATTAGACTAATAGCTTTAGAATATTTCGGTTGTCTAAAAGTATTGGAAGTGAAAAAATTATATTACAAATTATTCGACCAGATGTCTCGGTAATTTTTTTGTGATGATTTTCAATAAAACACGACATTTATGATAGGTGGTTAAAAATTATTAATTCATATTAATGGTCATTTAATTCTATATATCTTGCCTATCTCCCGGCAATTTATAAATATCATTGAAAAAATACAAATTTTAAATTCGAAATCGGCGAAGTGCTGCCTTGCAAGCGTGCATCGATGCGAAAAGACGCTAGTCGGAAGGTGCTATAAAAGATATATATGCATTAAAATCATCAACAGTGATTTTAAATCTAGAAGTTTAATATTGTTCAAGAACAAACACTCATGGAGGAGGGCCAGTAATGACGAATGTTGCTGAGGAATAATCGTTCGCATACTGATTAAAAAGTAGCGCGAACCCATGATAAAATCAGGATTTTTTTTTTCGTTAAAATTATTTTTTTTTATTTCTTTTTCATTCTATTAATTCCGCTATAAAATATCACGTTGAAATTTTTCTCATCAAAAGATATAAAAAATTTATGAGTATCCAGAGAATAGTTGAAGATAACTTTTTGAATTATATCTCACTAAACACAATCTGAACAACAAGTAGAATAAAAAGACTAATCTCAGAAGAATTATTCAATGCTTCGAACCAAGAATAAAGTAGAAATTTCTTTATTAGGAAGTTAAAAGTTTAGGATGTACTTTAATATATTGTGTATACCAGTAAACGAAGTGAGAATATGATGTACCGTCGCTACACATACCTTGCATTGGTAACACAAACATACAATTGTACAAAAGTTTATAGAAGACTAATGGCATGTCACCAATCATTGAAAGAAATATATCCCCAAAAATACTCCTGTGAATATCAAAAATCGTGATATCTTATATGAGATGGAGATAGTTGTCTTAGCTTTGCAATTGCACCTACTTTCAACTATGTTTGGCAGAGCTTGGAACTCTCGAAAATGCCTGTAGTTGAAGAGCAACTTCAAATATTTGCACAAGTACGAAATATAAAATTCTAAAATAAAAAATAAAAATACAATTATATAAAATAAACTAATATATAAAATGTTGAATTCAAGAATGACTGGAAATTAAGTAGATAAGCCTAGAATACAACGAGTTTGTGGACGTTAAACACAACAGGAACAAGAAGCATTCCTTACTACGATGCAGAAATGTATTTTGGTGCAAACAAGTCAGTTATAATTGGAGAAACAATTTTATGAAGGTTTTTATCACACCATAAAAAATAATAAAAAACAATGATACATTTATCACATACTAAGAGGGCTATTACCACTATCAGATGCAGATAATCAATTTGTTGTTCATAATACAACAGGAAAGCGAACTGTAGTCCCAGAACTACAAGTATTCCTCTGGTAGATGTAACTGATACGAAGTTCACCGGATAATCTTGTAATAAATAATGTTGAGTAGCAACATTATAGTGTGTTACTGTTGCTAGACGCCGTCTGTGAAAGCTATCGCAACCAACTATTCATGTTAGCAAGACGCTTTAATATTTAATAATATACTGTAAAAAAAATTTACTTTTTCTAAAATAACCTATGTATGACGTGTATAGGATTTTTACCCAGCTGCAATATATTCAAAATGATATTTCTCTAGACTGCAAGCACCTAAACTACTAAATTTTAATATACCACGCCGCTTTTCAAAAGTACACAAAAATATTGCTACAAAATATTTAATTTCATATTTTTATACCAAAATAGAATATACTACTAGTTTAAATTCCGACATGAATCACTAAAAATAACTTCGTATAAAAGAGAAATCTACGCCGTCTAATATAAAAAAGAAAAATAAAATAATATGAAAATATTATATTCGTTATGTCCGGGTTGTTTCCGCCCCCCTCGCGCCCCTTTCGCCCGTCCAAAAGTAATATTAAATTTTTATAAGAAGGGAAAAAAGAAATAGAAAAGTCTTTTCCCAAGTAATATAGGATTATGGCTTCCATCTGTGAGATTACTTCAGAAGAGAGTGGACTTTTCAGACAGAAACAGATAAAAATAACGAAAAAAATGTTGAGAAATGTAGACGGAGCGCCAAAATACTTTGGTGTATTTTTTTTGTGATTGTCGTTTTGTACACTTTTAATAACGTATTATCAAGCAAATGATTTTTAGCGACAAATGGAATAACCGTTTGTTTTTAGAGTTTTCGGTATATTTATAATATTAAAACAGTTCTTAAATAAATTTATTTGGGAGAAATATATAAACAATGAAAGAAAGTTAATGATATCTATCTGAGATTTTTATTACAAATCAATGTTATTTCATTCGATGCATGGTTGCCAGTAATTACGTTCCTAAAATTATAATCGCATTATCTCGCTTTTGACTACTGAAGAATAACGACTAAACAAGCCCTGTGTACAGATCAACCCATAAAACGTTCAGTCCTGACAACATACACTTTAAAAATTCTAAATCCCTTGATGATTTAGACTTACTTGCAAGAAACAAGGCGCTCAAGAAATAATATCTCTAAATTACATAGATCTGCAACAAAAAAACCCATTTGGGTATTTTCTACTGATTCTTATTTATTTTTAACCCACTGCAATTGGAACCAAGCCAGGATCTGATGGTAGAATCCGGGAAACCCACAAATTTTGGCGGACAATTAAGTCATGTACAATGTTTACACACATCTTTTATCTAAAATAATCAGATATTTATACATAATGTTATTGCTGAGTTAATATTATGGAAGACGGAACTCCTGACTAGTTAGGTGTTAGAGGATATATCTTTAAATATTATAGGGATGTACAGACAACTAATTATATACTTTATAGTTATTTAAGTAAGCTGATGATGAAATCAGGACCCGAACCGCTATATTCTTCAGGACTATTTGAGGAACTTCTAGTAAAGGTTAGCGAAGAAAAAAAAATAAATATAAGAAATAAAAATAAACAAAAACCTTATTTAACCCATCTACAACACGTATTTTATATTCTAGTATATAAAAACAATTTAGCTAATATTGTAAATAGATAAATCTGTTTAGGTAGGTATTAACCTAAATTGTGTATACAAAGTAAAATATAACATACCTGTAATAGTAACAGTTCAATTGAAAAGTCCCCAGCCTGACATATAGCTGGCGCTACTAGAATTAAATCCATATGTTTTTGTTAGCCCTAAGCGTCAAAAGATAATTGTAACATTTTAAGTGAAGCCACTTTTGTTATTGTGAAAAAATGGATAAAAAGGAATTTCGCGTGTTGATAAAATATTGCTTTTTGAAAGGAAAACACACAGTTGAAGCAAAAACTTGACTTGATGCCGAGTTTTCAAACACTGTTCCAAGAAAATCAACGATCAAGGAATGGTATGCTATGTTTAGACGTGGTGAAATGAGCACCGGTGAACGCAATGGATGCCCACGAGGTTGCTACCGACGAATACATTAAAAAATCCACAAAATGATTTTGAATGACCGTAAATTGAAATTGAGTGAAAAGCAGACACTCTAAAGATATCAACTGAACGTGTACATCATTTTATTCACGAATATTTGGGTATGAGAAAGCTCTGTGCAAAGTGGATGCCGCGCGAGCTCACTTTTGACCAAAAGTCCCCGGCCTACCATTTTACTATGGTAGGCCGGGGACTTTTTAATTTACCTGTTAAATAAAGTTGAATTAAGTTTAATTATTTTTTATTTTTTAGTGAGTTCCTTACTTATTTTTTGAAATCATTTCAATTTTTTAATTATTTTATGATATAGTGAAAACGAAAATAATATAAAAAAAATCCAGGATGCTAGGATACATTTAAGATCCAATATGATACAAAACAACTTCGTCTTTTCATAGGTTCATATCATTCCCATAGGTAATTCCAGTGATCTCAAATAAACCTCCAAGAACATGGAAACTTGCAATTTTAAATTTTGCGCGCGTCGCTCAGGCAAACTGGATTTACTAAAATCTTTTGCTTGTTGTGTCTTTGAAATAGAGACTTAGCAAATCACTAGACCTCAAAGAGTTACGCCGAATGCGCTTAAAGTTGATGAAAAGAACGTCCTCCAGAAACAATGGTACTTACAATAAATTAACAATGGTATAAAGTTCCTTTACTACCGCTAAGTAAATTTTCATAATCAGTAGTTTCAAAGTTTCCAGGTCTCTCGGAAACAAAGGTGAAGGAATGTTTAGTCCTTTGAACGGCTTATGACTGACCTACAAGTCATTATGACCATATAAGGATTTTCAAAAAGAAGGGTGGATTGGGGATCTTGAAGAAATTTTAGGCTAACATAAAGATCCTAATTAAAACAATCCCTAATTAAATCGTCAAAATAATTTCAAGCGTTATGTTGCCTAATCAGTCTAAAAGCACATTTTCTTCATTCCCATTTCGACTCCTTTCCGGAAAAATTGAGAGATGTGAGAGGAGGAAACAAAGTGAACGATTTCAAATAGTTCTTAGTTGTTTGTTCTTTGATCCGTGTACTTAATGTTGTATTCAGTGATACATATATTTATGATACAAAAAATATTATTAGTCTAAGCCCAAAGTAAAATTAAAGCTTACAATAACAAGATGATGAAAAGGTAATTTCTATTTTTTCATGTTTGTCAAAAGAAGTTTATTCATGTAAATGTCAAACAATAATTGGTGATGCTGTTTCGATCGAGGACCTTCTGCCGCTAGCCTGGTCGAAACATAATTCCATCACTGACAACTTTTGAAAATACTGAACCAAATTATTTTCACAAACCCCTTTACATCATAGAAGAGTTTAGCAGAGACAGGAACAAATGTTCTTCGAACAGCGCAAGGCTTGAGCTATAAGAACAATGCATCAAAATATCCCAGTTAATCTCTCTCAGTTCTTTACTGCCGTTGTCGTTAAGGAAAACAACGCCCAACCGTTTTTTAAGCAAATAAAACACGAAGAGTTACTTTCCTTAGAGTCAGTGCAAGCTATGCAACCATTTGTGCAGCTTATCGGGCTTTAACCCCGATCCTTTCGTGGTAATTGACTCACTTTTAATATTCTATAATAAATCATTTCAAAAATGACTCGATTCGTTCCTCTGACACTGGCATTCATTTAAAACCATAAACACAAAACAAATTTCAATGTTTTTTTTTTCTTTTCGAAAGTACAAAAGGAAACTATGATTAAAATGATCTACTGAATCTCATCTCATTTCAAAACGCAATAACGTTTGGTCTTCTAATTTAAAAAAATCAAGTAAGCTCTAATCACCTCTATCTTATATATAAAATTCTCATGTCACAACGTTCGTTCTCATACGCCTCCGAAACGACTTGACCGATTCTTATGACTTTTTTTTGCATATTCAGTAGGTCTGAGAATCGACTACTATCCATTTTTCAAACCGCTAAGTGATAAGGGGTGTCCACTCCAAAAAATTTTCTTAATTTTGTGTATAATTTTTTTTATTATGTGGCATTAAAAAATACCTAAAATCCTAAATTATCACTTTTCCTCAAACCTCAAAGAGTTTTTGAACTGACTGCATTTGCCAGGCATGCCACCACATAACTTACAATTGAAGGTTTGATCTTCAACTATTTTGCTTCGTAATTTGAACTCGCCACGGCTATGCAACGGTACGCGATTAGTCATTAAAAAATTAATGAAAAACTTTATCGAAGCCACCATTTTAAATGGCAAGTTTCGAGGTGAAAATATATTAATACCACGAATATCTATTATACCCACAAATGTGCCAATTCAATTTAAGCGTATTCAATTTCCATTTTTCACACGGACAATTATACGTTGCATGCTCTCGAATGAGTAAACCATCAAGTTTGTTTGTATTAGCTAAAGACGGGATAATAAAATATATTGTTCATGCTGTAGCATTAAAAAAATAATATTATGCAATAAATTAATGATATAAATAATTATTACTTAAAATAAATTTAAAAAATTAATATTTGGTGTTTTGTTATTTTTATATTCTCTCATCGTTCACAGCGCTCCATGCCTTTTTCACTCATATAACACATCCTTACACACTTCCAATAAGTTGGTTATTTTTCATCTACACTAGAAATTCTCTAGAAATTATTTACATAGCAAAACAACGTTCCGCTAGTTTATATTATAAGAATCATAACTTTTCACACAATTTTATCCATATGAAAACTGGAAACCTCCACTTTGATTGTTAATTCTAATGATAATTATTAATGTGAATCTCAAAGATCAATTAGTTGACGTTTAAACAGGCTAATGTTAGTGGTGCAACTTGAAAATAAGGAAGTGAAAACCAAAGCTTAAATTAATTAACAACTATTTAGGTAATAATAGTAGATAATAATAACATCAAATAATACATGCTCATATTACGGATTCGATGAAAAGGCAATCTAAATGCGGGAAGTTATAATAAACTTAAATAAAAGTTCAATGAGCTAAAATATTGTAATTAGGTTAAGAAGAAACAAGAACAAAAAATGTAAGTATATGCAGTACATAACACAAATAAAAAATAAACATGTAATAAGCTGTACGACCTTTGGAAATTATGAAACAGCCTATTCAATTTCTATTCGATTAGCTTGAAATTTTATCTGCAGCTTCGCAGATGCTGTATCTATGTAACTACAATTCAATTAAACGAGTAACTTATCAAACATTGTAAGTAACAGGAAAACGTGGTCGGGTGCAGCTAGTTAGTAATCAAAATCACTATATATAGTATAAAACAAAGTCGCCTTTTCTGTCCCTATATCCCTATGTGCGCTTAAATCTTGAAAACTACGCAACGGATTTTGATGCGGTTTTTTTCAATAGATAGAGTGATTCAAGAGGAAGGTTTATATGTATAATACATGCATAATATACTAAGGCAACATTGCTAATTTTAGAGGTTTCTAACGTGATGTCGTAAATTAACCTATTTTTTAGGCTTATTTAGCAATTAGCAAAAACGCTGCCTAACCCTACGAGTTAGATCAAATTAATGTACTACAGTATTGTACACCATAAAAAGGTCTACAAAAAAGTCCGCGATGGTATATGTTTATCTTTTAGGGATAACCCACATTAACCATTTTTATTATTTACTTTTTACGAGAGAAAATGGCTTATTTACGAAGCTATTTTAAGCAATACGGCATTAATCCTTATCGAATTAAGTACCTTAAATACAGTGTGCAATTAATATAGATCAATATGGTTCCTTACAGCATGTAAATTAAAGAAATATTTTCGGAGATATTACAAATTTAAAATTTGCGTTTAAAAATGTGTAATGTAATAAAAATTGTATGAATTTAGATATTCCAAAGATAGCAGGAAATCTTCATAGTAAGTATAGGGGAAGAGGAATTATTTTACTCCAAATTTAATGCATGCAGGCCAAGGGCAGTAATGAATGAACCAAAAATACTGGATCGATTTTAATCATGTTTTCATTGAGTGACATAGGCATATATATTTCATGCTCGTTCAAAGTCGGAGCGGGCCGCTATGTTTTTATATACAACGTTCATATTTTTTCTGTAGTGTATTTAATTTAGTATCAGCATTGCACCCGTGCGAAGCCGGGGCGGGTCGCTAGTTATTAATAAATGTAGCCTATAAAACGTTTGCGATATTTCAATTATGTCTGGCAAAAATAGAGTTATAACTTGTTAGAGTTATAACATTATCTCTGCTTTCAAAATCACATGAATGACTTAAACAACCTGAATTAAAATATGTACAATTTCATCTTTATGCGAAGATTTGACGTATTTGACGTAGCGCCAACTTATGAAGTCTGGCATAAGAAACTCTGTATAAACTTCATTAAACGTTACCGAAGCAATACATTGAACCATTAAACTCCTACATGTCAGCCACGATGTTTAGTGTAATCTAGAAAAAGTTTACTAAACAATGAAAAAACAAAAGCAGGTATACCACGAATAAAAATTATTAAGTGGGTCCAGACAAGGAAAATAAAGTTAACTAAAGCAAATCAGCGCATATTAAATTCACCTACAACCAAACCGCTCGTATACCTTGAAATGAATCTAACTCGAGTTAATTCGAATTAATATAAAAAAAAATTTATTAATTATTTATAAGAACATCTACACTTGAATAACATTGAACTAGGATGCAGGCTCAAGAGATCCAAACTGTGTGATCGTGTGTAGTTGTAATGTTAGTAGTAAAGTAAATATGATGTAAACAAAATATTATTATGTAATAATACAGAAAATTGTACCAACTTTTATTTTAGTTTATTAGAGACTAAGTAAGGGTCAATGGGTCTTCCTAGATAGGTACCTAATTTTAACTCATAATAGAAAATAATTATAAGTTAATCTTCAACGGCCTACGATAATATATTAATAATAAAAGAAATTCCAGTTGTCTCGCTTCAACCTATAAACCTTGTCTATTTTATGTAGTATCATCTTTAATTAACTTATTTTAATAAAAAATATAATTCAGAATTATTTTTTACTTTATATGAGAATACGCGATATGTATATATGTATGTATTCGTAAATGAAACGGTACTTTTCGATCAATGTTCCCAAGGTATTTATATCAAGTTTTTTTGCCTGTTCTCAAAAAAGAAAATATTCCACCACAATGCCAGTTACCATTCCGAACGACTTTTTTCTCGTGGCCTGTCAATTTTTATGACATCCTTGTCTGCGGATAGCTGATTTACGTTCGCTTCGGTAATGTTTCGATCGCGATGTCGCAAATCAAGGAGACATTATGTCGCGAATTAAAATGTTCCGCGTAAATCAGCGGCCATTGTCTGGGCCAGTATGTAGATGCGGCTGAGTAATGGGGCCCCCTGTCGGACAGCCAGCACGGACACGAACCTAAACTGTACCTTGTGCTGCTACCAGAACCTTCCGCAGGTGGGTGTCTGTCGCCAAGGGCACTGGACATAACACATTATATTTTTTAACTACAATATTAGTTAACACTTTACTTCAACTAGCTTATGATGATGAATTTTTAATTAACTAAATAGTAGTTTAAAAACGTACATCAAAAATGTTATTTTTTGAAATAACAAAATTAATTAAGCTATTCTTTTAAAACTCAAACCTTTATAAAATACAAACTTCAACTAATTAGCAAACTCAATAGATAACAATAATTTTATAATATTAAATGAATTTTACAGTTTCTTTTAAAAATATGGTTTAAAAATATCATATGAAGTTCTCACACGTATTATGTCTAGTCATATATGTTCGTGAAAATTCGATGTATCAATTTAAACAATTGTTAAACAACCTAACCTAACTATTAAATTGAATGGTTTTAATATTTCTCTACATAAATTAACATTTTCCAGTTTAGTATTATTGGTATTTCCCCATTGAGATTAATCATGGAACGCTCGAAATTATATTTTCGATATTTATTACTATTTTTGCTTGATTTGAAGAAATTTATTCCCACAACCCATCAAGCACTTATAGTGATGTAGCTCCGATATATTTATACTGCCAATTTTGGTCTTAAATATTTAAAAGTTGTGATATTGATGACAATGACAAATAACAACATAAAACCAAAAAAATTCGTAAAAAAATAATAATAAATTGCAAGACATATTGGACTATATCCCAAGTATCTACTATATCCTCAGTAGTTGATGAATCAACTGTTTCCAAGCGTTTACATGAGTTGGGAAAATCAAAAATGATGGAAAATAGCCATCACACGAACTGACTGAAAAAAATATCTCAAACCGTTTTGACATCATCATTTGAGAAAAACAAGAATAGACATACAATGATAATTCGACAAAGTGCAAAAAGGAATAGACTAACCTACTAGTGGAAGAGCCATTAATATCGACACCGAAGCTGAATTTTCATGGCAATAAAGTCTTGTTGTGCTTATAGTTGAATTAGCTGTATATGAAAAATTTCAATTGTTACTGCAGAATTCATTTGAACAAATTCACCTGGGACTTATTGTAGCAGGAAAGACTAGCAATAACGAGTAACAGAGGCAAAGTCATCCTCTTGCTTAACAACACTCGGTTGCAAGAATAATGAAGGATACATTGTTGCAGCTCAAATGAGAGCTTCCATAAGAAGCGTTACGCACTGCGCGTCTCGCAACTTAAGATCGACACCGCAATAATTCCATGGCTGGATAACGCCACGTACCTAGGTCTTCACTTCGACCGGCGGTTCGGTTGGCATTCCCAAATCCAGAAAGCAATCCAAAAAGGTTCGGGGATAGTAAACCTGCTATCTTCTCTGATCTGCTCTTCTAGCAGACTTCCCATCTCCATCAAATGCTTATTTTACAAGATGTTAATTCGGTCCGTACTCCTCTACGGATCTAATGTCTACTTCAAGTTTGTTACACCCAACCAGGTTAAACGGCTTCAAGTTTTCCAAAATAAGCTCCTCAGGAGAATCTTAAACGCTCCATGGTTTGTCAGAAATAATCAAATTCATAGGGAAACTGACACTCCAGAAATCAAGCACTTCATATCTCAATCATTCCACAAACAACAACTCAGCTCAAGTTCTTCTGAAAACGCACTTGTTCGCGAGCTGGTCGACAAGCTGGGAGCTTAGCACCGCGTAATCGCCAAGCTCCCCCCTTTTCCAGGCTGAAACGACCTCATCCGTCGCTACAGTCATAACTTTTGCCCCCATACAACACTACCCAGTTGTGTGTTAACTCAGGTTTGCGAATCAATAGAATCGCCGGGCCCTCGTGCCCAATAACAGCTGCCCGATCAGCGGGTGCCATATCCCCAAATTTAATGCAGTAGCAGTAGTGATCCACAGGGGTCAATTGTGAGGCGGTTTCGGTTTAGTGTATTGGTAAGCCCCGAGGCAGTCCCATATAACCCGGTCCAATTTGTCATTCCAGCGCAAGTCTGCGCGATCAGGTATGCGTCATGCATTCCACCGCCTGGTTTTTAGGCCAGAACAAAAAAAAAGCTCAAATGAGAGTTTCTGCCGTGAATTATTTCTAATTAAATTCTTTTTTAAAATGAAAAAATAATCAAAGCTCCTGCAAGAGCTAGTCTTATATGTAAATATAAAAATAGAATATAGAATATAGAAATAAAAACCGATCATTTATTTCGATTTTTCACAAAAAAAATTGTATATATGTTTATGTTTTTTATTGTTTTTATGTCATTTATGTCAATGTCTTCACATCATTCTTCGATTCATTTTTAATCTTCTCAAATTTAACCTTCTTTTGATAACTCTACTGATTCTCTTCGCGCTTGAAGGATAATGTAAATTAGTTTTTTGATGAAAAGTAACACTAATAACAAATGTCCAGTGACAAATTGTATATAATTATGGCAAAATAAAGGACCAGCTACTAACTACTGACTCGAAATTTCGAGATCTTGAAGCCAATAGATTCACACAAACGAAGAATCACAGTACAAGTTCACGATTTTATATCCGAGCTCTACTCGAGATATTTCTCCACTCTTCGCCCCTCGGAATAGTTGTATTACCGAGCTGCCCGATATTTTAGGCCAATAACTCATTAGGCTCTTCGTGGCCTTATTCTATTACAGCCGACACTTCCCCGTCGTGCTCTAACTCCAAATTGTCTCGACCTCCTCCGGCGAGCGATTAACTCATGTACCGCAAGCTGCGTGGTGTGATAGATAACGACGCCACGTCCTTGCCTGGACCTTGTGCCTCTTAACGGTGTTACCGGTTACAGGCACCCTCCTTACTAATAGTAAGAAGTATCAGTTATTGTCACTGGATCAGCTGATAGGGTGGGGTTTAGTGGGTAGCCCAGAGATAGTCTCTACATAACCAGTCCAACTTGCTTATTCTTGCGGGTCTTCCCGACCAGGTATCCGTAATAGGACTCCCATTCCCGGTTCCAGGCCAAAAAAAAAGAATCAAATCAATTGTGTGTTATACAAGGCACATACACCAACACATAGTGTAACTGAAAAATTACTTAATGTATCATTATGATTTCTAATAGAAAAATAGGGATGATTTTTGTTAAGTGTCAGTTGCCTAATAAGATTTCTTCAAGGTAACTTACACAGGAACTCTATAATATTAGCTTTATGGGATAGATAACGCTATTTGTTAATTTTCATAAATTAACATTGGTTAAATTCATTTTGGTGGTCGTAAACCTTGAACTGTGATGCTTCTATCTAAATTGAATAAGCTAGGCTAGGAGTTTCATTCAATGTCATTGTCATAAATGAATCTTTCTTTTCATGAAAAATTATTTTAGCCCTGTCAAATAAATAGATTCATAAGAAAGCACGTTTATCATCTCGTCAGAATAATCCTATCGACCGCACCAGATTTAGTGTTAATATCAATGAATTAATATTTTTAATCAAAAGTTGGCAATGCCTGCTTCGTTGGCGCAGTGGTCTAGGCGACAGGACGGCCCTCCTGCTGTTGCGATATTCGCGGATTCGAATCCTGCTGGGGCAATTGATATATATTATGTGTGTAATTGTAAATGTCTTTAGGTATCAGTGGAAAATCCGACAAGGAAGAACCATCCCAGTGACGCCAGTAATCAGGCTGAGTAAGGATGTTTTCTGAGATGGCCTCTAAGTTGGTCACTGGTCAGTTGATAACCTTAATGCCGGGACAGTGGTTTGGAGCTCACATTAAACTGTAAGTCCAGTCCAGAGAAACCTTAGTTGGTAAAATATCTCTTTAATTTTTTTTAATTATTTTTTTTTTAAATTAATACTCACGTATCTTATAACATTTAATTACATTTTATATGTAGATTAAGAATTAAGTTAAATCGATAGTATTACAAAATCACTTTAATTTTTTTTTAATTATTTTTTTTTAATTAATACTCACATATCTTATAACATTTAATTACATTTTATATATAGATTAAGAATTAAATTAATTCGATAATATTACAACATATACTGTCGACCAAATCCTAACATTTACATAAGCCAATACTAAAATTAATCATAGAAAATTCACTGAAATATAGAAAATTAAATTTACTGGAAACATTACTTCAATGTAATAAAAAATAAATGAACTAAATAATGATGTAATTATCTATACGAACGATAATTAGACATGTAATAGGGCATATTAAATATTTATTAAAAATGTCCGAAGCTTCTGGGAAATCGTATGAATCATGAAGTCAACTCAGTGCTTAATAAACAGATAATTTGTACATAGTTCAATGATTAATATCGATTTTTGATTATTGCTCGCACACATAAACACAAATTCCAATAATATAGTTAATTATTTTATTTTGAGTAGTGTAGATAGAATTGAATCATCCTAGTTTATCGATATCGATATAGTTATTATTTTATATAACATTATCTCGCTGAATGCAAACAAAATGAAATCTGTTAGATAATTAATTTAATAATATTTCGAAAGTGATTACGTATTCATATAGAAGTATTAGTTTAATGTATATTTAACGATATAAATAGAAATATTATTAATTACCCAATTTTATCATTTATAATATCAAAAAAAACCATTTTTTAATTTTGCTAAAATATACCTACAAAAATATTTGATTTCCATTAAAGTAGCATCCAAATCAGTTCATGTTAATTTTGCGTTGCGGCGAAATGACAAATACTTAATTATATCACTTGATGGATGCCTGATTCGTCAAGTAGGATTAGCTAGATACTTCGGAATACATCTCGATGGTAGGTCAAATTGAAAACATTATGTTAGACAAAAAGCTGAACAGGTTAAACTCAAAGTCAAGCAACTATGCTGGATAATCGGAAGATACCGCCAACTTGACCTAAAATAGAGATTGAGTTATTAGTCAATCATAAAGCCAATTAGGACCTAAGGTGTGCAAATATGAGGTTGGACTGAATCATAAAACCAACTAGTAATCCAACGCACCCAAAACAAAGTTCTACGATTAATTACAAATGATTATCGCTACGTAACCAACAAAGAGTTGGATGATGACCTCGAATTCAAATGGATATACGAAGTGATCCAGGATTTCAACTGAACCAAACCATACGAACTTTTGTTAAGTGTATATTCAGGAATTCAGTGCATGTTTAATCTTATATTAGCACATTTTTATGAAAAAATTTAGATAAATAAATATAAACAATGGTCACAATAAACACTTATTAAACAAATTATCTCAATCACAAAAGGAGTGGGCCAATCAAAATGAAATTAATCATCAATCATCGATCAATAAAAGAAAAAACATGCTAATTATTGTAAAAAGAGCCGCAAGTCTATATATTGTTATTGAATTACTATAAGCTATTCTCTTAAAGCTACAAAAATACTTACTTCCGGACAAGCCTAGTATTAAGTCAAGTTAAGATCTGTAGAGATAAGTAAAGTTATCTACTCTCTACTAGATTCCCGATTATTAATGAAAGAAAATATATCTTTTTTATTTCTGCAAATTAAGACTTATTTTTATTAATTGTTTTATTTTGTAGCAAATATACTTTTCTGGGATGGATAGATTAGCATAGCATTAACATTGATAGATTAGAAATGGGGAAATTTACGAAGTTGGTAAGTTTTGGAGAAGAACTAACCTTAAAAACACCCATATAATTAGAAATTGAATGATTTCATATTAACTTTAGTAGAACTCTTAAGAAGTTGTAAAAATATTAATCAAGGTATCAATCTAAACAACTTTTTTATAACATCTTTATTAGATACGCTTAGTACAATCTTAATTATAAATTAGTTTATTACTACATTTCATTTGTACTTGGATTAATTCACAAGCAAGATAAGTGCGAGAAAATACGTCAATACGTATTCCTCAATTATAAAATTATAATAACTTATAGCTATAGTTTACACTAAAGGTATACACTTTATGTAAGTTCGTATGGTTTGGTTCGCTTCAATCTCCTGACATCCTGCGCGCTGTCCAGCAGTTGTATTGCTTCCACATTAGTATGATTGAGTAAACCTCTTTTGTGCTTCAAGGCGAAATCTTGGATAACTTTGCGATTAGCATTGGTAATCAATCGAAGAATCTTGTTTTGACAGCGTAGGATGACTAGTTGATATGCGTTTTTACTGCAACCCCATATTCGCACCCCAAAATGCCTTTATAATTGTCTTATAAATCATAAATATCTTTGATTTTAGATCAACCTAACTATTATATTCGATGGTTTTTACATTTCTCTGCATAAAATTTCTACATTTAGTATTAGTTTCTAGTATTAGTAACGCTAATCATTGAACGTTTATAATATTTTTTGTTTGCCCAGCACTTTAGTTTATGAGTCTAAGAAAGCCATCTACATCGACTTCCAAAGCAACTTGCTGTGTGTATAGCATTAAAAACCACTAAAAACGAGGAAAGATGTTGCTGCAGATGTCTATCAATGTCAATTGAAAAAATTTAACGACATATTGCTATAAAAAACCAATAATTACCACTTGATTTTGATTACCACTTTGCAAACCTATTCGGCATGTCTTAATTTGTACACGGTTTCGAAAGACTGAAGAAGTGCGAAAACTAATCGATCCTTACCATACCAACACTGTTCTGTCGACACGGTATCGCTACGTTGCCACAAAAGTGAGAAACAGTTGAAGAACATTATGGAAAATACTTTAATCAATGTATATTGTACCATATTTTCAATAATTGCCTTTTATAGTGACACTTTTATATTAACACACCTATTAAAAACAGCTTAAAATATTTATATTTTCTAAACACAGAGGGTATCACCTTCTGTCGGTCTGTAAATATATTACCTAGGACCTCAAAAATCTTCAAGAGTGTAGACGCCTCAGTTGAAAGAAGCGTATATTTAAGAAATGGAAATAACAAGTCGATAATGCTATACAAATCATCAAGGTACGTCAATGTGCAATGATAGTTTCGCCAATCAAGTTAAACTTACTCGACAGCAGTGAAAAATAAAACACAAGTTGAGAAGTCAACCTACATGAAAAACATATATTAATATCCGATCTGATTAATGAACAAATATTAAAGATATTTAGATTATTAATAAATTACCTCCTGAGCAACTTGTTAAACAAAATATATTCTTGTGGTTAAATTGCTTATTGCCTAAATATAATGCAATAAATTAAGAATATTTTAAAACTATAATAAATACATACATGTAAATAAAAATTTACAAGATTATCGAGTTTACTGAATAGTATCTTAAAAAATTGCTTTATTAATTCACGCTATGCTCAGTAAGTATTAAGCGACCGCTGGCGGAAACGTTCCTTACCTGAAATGTTGACTAGTGGCCGTTCTTGTAGAAGTTCATATCGAGCGACAGTTGCTCAGTTACCCTGTATTTTAAATAAACCAACCAATGCCCATTCAAATGCAAAACATACACATAACCGCCGCAAACACTGGCCCCTCAACTACAACTTATGCCACTAAAAGGGCCGTTTCAATTCCCTGACTCTTTTTTTGTGCTCTTTCTTTCTGCTTTCGTCCAGTTCTTATGCTGCCATTCTTGGAATTCGTAAGGCGTTGATCTCACTTTTTCAACCGCATATTGTGGCATAACACTTAAATATAGAGTACGATGGCGAACATATAATTTCGGCTGAAAATTATACCTTTTATCACTAGAATTATTTCATTATTTCGGGTTTTAATAAAATAATTAATCGGCTTAGGTAATATAAATTTGATTTTTCTTACAAATATTACTTTTTACAGAGATATCAACATATAGAGTAATTTTTAAAATGTAAAAGGGAGTTTAAATATTAAACTATATTATGTTTCCTAATAGTATATTTTAGGGTAAATGATATGGTAGATAAACGAAAGGAAACAGTGGTATTTACATTATGTGACCGTTATTTATTGACGATAGAAAATAAAATGTAGGAAATACAAGTGATAAAAGAATCGGTGCTGGGTTCTGAGAGAAAGAGACTTGGGGAGACGATGGTGGCACGACTAAACTGAACGATGATCGCTTACCGAATTATCCAAAGTATCCCTCAATAATCTCCCAGATAAACATCTCGGGGTTTCTAGCCATTCGTTATCGTGTTCCTGTTGGCGCTGCTGGAACCGCGCCCGTATTCAACATCTGGGTTCATATTTCTGGGTATTTTGTAGACCGTTATTTCACGATGTAAAATTCGACATGCCTCAAGGTCGCTACAATATGTTAAAATTTAAAGACATTTTAGAGCCAGGTCTGGAGAGAAGTACGGGTGCACCACGATACTAGATCCTGTACCAAAATCCCAGAAGGGCCCCCAAAGTGCAGCAAGAGTCTTTGATTTCTTGATTCTTCAAGACGTAAATCGCCCTTCTGAAGTTTGAGTCCTTGATGAACTAGATTCTGATCATCGTCCGGTCCTTCTCAAACTCGGAAACTGCGCCACCACTCAAGTCCCACTCACAAGATTCAGGAAAAAGACCGACTGGAAGAACTACCAAATTCTTCTCCTTAAATCCGATCCAATTCCAAAAAGTTACACTCTAGAACATCTCGAGGAAGCTAACTCGTGATATTCAGTCTGCTTACGAATCTGCCACAGTCGAAATTTCATCAGAACCCCAACCGTGGAGAAACAACCTTCCCGCTCCCCTTAAACGTGAAATTCGCATCAAAAACGGTCTATGCATATTAACTCAATTCACCATTGATGCTGCAGACAAAAGGAAGGCGAGCAGAGAATACAAGGGTGTAAGGTAAGGAAGGCCGTCTTGACCTGGTGAGCGATGAAACGAAACTCATTTCTCGCGAACCAAAGGCTGGATGCTCCAAATGCCTCGTGGAGAAGACGCACAATGTCACTCCCCCCCCTAAAGTCAGCGGTTACAGGAAATTTCGCAGTCACTGACCAAGAAAAAGTCGAGCTCCCCGCAGAGACCTGCGAAGTTCAGATGAAATGCCTCCCACCCGCAGAGAACACTAAAGCTAAAGACAACGACACTGTCATCAACTAATCCATCAAAAGACCAGTAACCCAGCCTTTCTTCTCAACCATATCCTGTCTCCAAAGTCTCTACAAACTATTTTTTTATTACTTAATTAATACATTGTTACTAGTCGTGTAACTTAAATCTAGGTATATAACTAGGAGGACCCATCGGCCCTAACTCAGTCTCTGGTGAAATAATGTTTATCCATGTCACTGCTGAATTTTTTAATATATGCACCTCACTACACAACACTACACAAGAGCAGATGGTTTGATACTTTTGAGTCTGTGTCCTGTTCTGGTGGTATCCAAAAGTTACAATATTTCAATATTAGTATGAGAATGGAGTATTTCCTCATGCCCCCTTGCAATTCTCTTGATTTCTTGACTGACTGTGGGTATCTCTACAAATTATGATAGGCAAACTTCAAACCAAAAAATCTCCAGGTTTCGACAGAATATCGATAACCCAGTTAAAAAACTCCCGCATAAGCAGTTCGCGGAACTGGCAAACATGATTAATTCCATCACGAGGCTGCAATATTTCCCGGTATCATGGACAGGCACATATAGCGGTTATTCCCAAGAAAGGAGCAAAATCATCTTCATCTAACTACAGACCCATTAGCCTTCTCAGTGCCATTTCGAAGCTTGCCGAGAGGGTAATACTCTACGTTCTCAACTCTCTCAGAAAAGACAACAACATTCACAACAAAAGACATCATTCTGGATGAAAAATACGGCTTTCGCGCTCACCACTCATCCGTCTGATGCTACCCGTTTGGTCGCACACATCCATCAGGCTCTTGACCAACGTAAAAATCTTGGAGCAGTCCTTTTGAACCTAACCAAAGCCTTTGACAAGGTCTGGCATGACGGTTTGATCGCAAAATGCGTGCGGTTAGGCCTCCCAGAAGACCTAACCGCTCTCATCAAGTCCTATCTATCGGACAGATATTTCTAGGTGAAGATCAGGAAAACACTTCCAGTCGAAAACAAATCTATGCTGGCGTACCTCAAGGTTCCCTGCTGGCCCCAGCCTTATTTAATCTCTTTATTTCAGCTCTGCCGAGAAAAGAGCACATTGACGTCGCGTTTTACGCCGACGACACTGCTTTCTTCACGTACGCCAGGTTCGAAGTTACAATTCACGAACATTTACAGAAGCAGCTCGATTATGCGGTCAGGTGGTCCAAATTCTGGAGGTTGCAAATCAACCCCATGAAAACCCAGGCCATCATGTTTAATAAGAAGCGTTACGTACTGCGCGTCTCGAAACTTAATATCAACACCGCAATAATTCAATGGCTAGATAACATCACGTACCTAGGTCTCCACTTCGACCAACGGTTCGGTTTGCATTTCCAAATCCAGAAAGCAATCCAGAGAGGTTCGGAGATAGCAAACCTGCTATCTTCTCTGATCTGCCCTTCTAGCAGACTTTCCATCTCCATTAAATGGTTATTTTACAAGATATTAATTCAGTCTGTACTCCTCCACGGATCTAATGTCTACTTCAAGTTTGTTGCGCCCAACCAGGTAAAACGGCTTGAAGCTTTCCAAAATAAGCTCCTCAGGAGAATCTTAAACGCTCCATGGTTTGTCAGAAATAATCAAATTCATAGGGAAACTGACACTTCAGAAATCAAGCTCTTCATATCTCAATCATTCCACAAACAACAACTCAGCTCAAGATCTTCTGAAAAAGCGCTTTTTCACGAGCTGGTCGATATGTTGGGAACTTAGCACCGGGTCACCGCTAACCTCCCCTTTTTTTCGGGCTGAAATGACCTCATCCGTCACTGCAATCATAACTTTTGCCCCCATACGACAGTATCAAGTCGTGTATAAACTCAAGTTCGCAAATCAATAGAATCGCCGGGTCCTCGTGCCCAATAACAGCTGCCCGATCAGCGGGTGCCATATCCCCAAATTTAATGCAGTAGCAGTAGCGATCCACAGGGGTCAACTGTGAGGCGGTTTCGGTTTAGTGTATTGGTAAGCTCAGAGGCCCACATAACCCGGTCCAACTTATCACTCCAGGACAAGCCTCCGCGACCAGGTAAGTGTCATGCATTCCACCGCTTGGTTTTAAGCCAGAACAAAAAAAAGTTCACATATATTCTACGGGAGGATAAACCGGCTATTAGGTTAGAGAGAAACGTAGTCGTGCTCGTCTTTTATATCCCTAAACCGCATAGTAACAATCCTCGAGCGTTGCCAACTGTATAATCCAGAATGGGTATGGCCTAAAGAGTTATAGCGGTCTCTAAACATGTAAGCATCTAATATTATTATTAAGCAATGTCCTATAATGCGGCTATTTTAAAGCCCACAAAATAATACTTTCAAAATGCAATAAAGTCTCTACCACCCCATGAAAGTTTGTGAAACCTCATGTCATCATGTAAAACAGATCAGAGAGATCAATTTCTTAAAACACAAATTTGATATCACAGTAAGGCAATAACTCCCTATAAAACAATATTTTAATTTATATAATAATTTACTATAAATATTTTAAAAACTATATTTTTCCTTTAAATATAATTTAAAATTAGAAGAATTACATTAATTTAAGTTAAATCTAATTTTCTTCCGCAAATTTTAGCTGTTATCAGAAGTGCATACCGAGCTTTGGCTGCTAATTCTATAGACCATCTCTATAGCAAACACCAAAATTGCTTATATAAACTAATCTAAACTTAGTTATATGGATCTATAATCGATACCAACAATGTTTATCGACGTCATTAACGTGACAACAATATGCACATTCAATCTTTAGAAAGTAGTCGACCGATTGTTATTCCCTTTGTTTGCCTTTAATCTAATAGTTCATAACAGGGGTATTATTGTATAAATCCATTATATGCATAAACTGATGTACTCTTAAGAAGATTATAAAATAACGAAATTCAACTAAATACGAATAATAAAATAAACTATTTGATACAAATAGAAATATTTAAGAAATATATTATAATAATATGTGGTTATAATTATAATATAATTATTTAGTTAAAACATTAAATAGTTGCAACAATCACCATATTCTCCTGATGGGTCTCATTCTGAATTCTTGCTATAACTCCATATCAAAAAAAATACCTAGCATATTCTTCACACCTATTTCAATATGTGACCGAAAGTTGTCATGCAAGAGAATGACTTTGCGCCTGTTATTCGATTCGTTGTATGGTTTCGATATTGATATCGCTAGACTCCTCAGCAGTAGGAGTTTCGATACCTCGTCTTACCAGTCTCACCAAATGCAATGCAAGACCGGCCATATGTATTCCGCTTCAGTGAAAATTTCAGTAGAATTCATGAGGCATTGTCGTTCCAGCCAAAATTGATCACAAGCTACATGGTTATGATGATATAGTCTCTCCAATGATGTTTTGTACATACGTCATCTAAATTTGTGACGTCAAAACGGTGCAATGATACCGCATCAACTCAGTTTTAGTTCAGTTTGGATTTGACACACAACAAAATTCTGATCTAAAAAAGATAATTAATCAAAAATACTGTTGTCAAATATAATTTATTTTATCATTATATTAAATCCAATGCATATATTATCGAAGGACTTAAAACTACAATTAAGTACACAGTTATAATAGTTTGTAGGTTAAGGTCGTGTTTGATTATATTTACAGTGAACTCTTTTCCATACCGTTTGTAGTTGTATCCTCTGGAGGCCTAATCCACCTAATTAACAATTGTATATCCATATAATTTACTTGCATTAGAGAACATATTTACCTCTTACGCTTAATTCTTCTTCGGTACAGTATTTCCTTGTAAAGACATTTTGCATGCTTTTACACTATCTGCAAAACAGTTACTATTATTGCTCTCCTGACACATTTTAACCAAATGCTCATGTAACGTATATTCTGAACAATTACACACATATATCTGCACATAAATCTATTACTCTCTACAATAACATTTCCTATGTTTATCATATATTAATTATATACTCACCTATACTTGTTTCCCCTCTTATCACCCTGTCTTAGAAATTAGCAGCATTGAATCATATCATATTCAGAAAGTTTCATTCAAGTGAATAACTAAGCTGTAAATTTCCAATCTATCTAACATTTCTTTCTTTTATTTCTTTTTGAACACCATTCCATCATTTGTCAATTTCTTCTTCAATGTATCTGATCGAGTTCACCCAAACTGAAGGTGTTATTAACCATTCCTGCTTCCAGCAGGAAGCACAATATATGTGCAATGAATTATTAATAAATGTTATGACTAATAAAACTTAATCAATTATTATTCACTATTTTTATCATCATTTTGCCGTGAGTGATTATATTGGTCCCATTCTGAAACATCCATGTCTCATCTATATACATCATTTGAAATAATGCATGTGTTCCTTCATTTCATTATATGCTTTTAAAATTGTATTCTTTTAAAAACAATATCCGGAACTTCCATTAGGCCTCTTCTATACATTTCAGACTAACAGTTTCCTCTAAAATAATTGTATTAAATTATATTTGTAGCGAAAAACTACTCACTATTTTTATACGTTTCATATATTTAATCTCTGATAGAGCTAACGTCAAGCTGATTTCATTCGTCACCCGCTTTGTATGGGAACATTTTTTTTTCGGTGAATTTTTCATTTTTTAAGATATTTCAGTGACTGTGTCCACTAATATGCAGTGCAGCTGCAACACGCTAAAAAATATATTCAATAAAAATCGCAGCAAATTAATATTTAACAGCAGAAATGCTTACCTCTCTAACGAATTTTACTGACAAGAAGTTCAAAGTAACTGATTAGAGACTAAACGACGAGACTAACTTTCTAAAACAAATTTACAAAATGCGACAGACAACACATTAAACATCTTGATGACATATGTACAAAACTTCTTTGGTTAGAATATACTTTTTTATTGTGTGCATATAAATTCTATTAAATTTTGTATCTATAATGTTTAACATTTATAAGCAACTATTTCTTTTAGAAAATATTAAATTCATAAGAGTATTTGATATTTATCATATTCAATAGTAATATTTAATTCCTATAATAGATTTTTTAATTTTTATATCCCAAAAAGATTTTTTGCTTCAATCCTATTTTCTCTAATTAAATAAAACTTAGAAACGTCTGACTTATAATGTGCTTGGTATAATAGACCAAATACGAATTGGAATTATTCAGATTTCAATAGAAAGTAAAGTCTGGCTAAGTTCAATAAAAGTTCTCGATTTCGTAAAGCCAAAGAACCAACAAGAATAAATTATCCATGTAATAAAATGACTATATATGCTTACTATATAAAACGGAGAGTCGGGGAGTCTGAACTAATATGACGAAATTATTAAAAACAGATAATTTAGTATTTATCGATACAAATCGGGTGGTATAGATTAAACTAAAATATAGGTAATCAACTAGATTTAAAATTAGATAAAATGTAAAAGTATTTAAAAGTATTTAATTCAAACATATATAACACTGAGTTATAATGAATTTTCTTCGCCATGTTAAAACGAAAAATATACTTATTAAAGTTATTCAAAAAATATTTATGAGCAAGTCTTGCTAGCTAAGCAAAGTGTGTTGAAATTAGTTTAAACATTTCAAATGATTTTCAACTGCAACACAAGAAATCGCCCAAATTGTCGACAAAGTTGAAACTCATTTCAACGCATTCAAATTATTGATTCAGTTATTATTCAATGAAGTAATTATTCATTGAATTGAAATCTGATATTCATTTTCTCTCTACCTTCTTTATTTGAGGTTTATTTCGTTCCATATAATTAACTATGGAAACAAACGAGTTGTGGTAAGCATACCCATTTTCATAAGGTTCAGTCACCATAGAGTTTAGTTACGGGAATTATTTGCTTGTAAATATATAATGTTTGAATATCAACGAGTCAGATATCTTTAGGTACTCTCATCCTATGTGCAATGATTCATATGCATAACATTTTCAATGAATCATTTATCTGAATTCTTTAGTGACCTGGACGACTATATCGGTGGAGTAACTTAAAGACCATCTGAAAAGACAGTCCCACCAGTTTGATTAATGGTATAATGTGTTTATATGGGATCAGGTCTTTGTGTTTCTAGTTCAGATCATTCTCTCGTAATGCCAACAAGGGTTAATATATTTTAATGTCATGTCATGCTTGGTTTCTTATGTACGATTATCTTGGTTAGTTAACTACACTAATCTAATACTAATTCCCAAAATACTGGTATACGTGATACTACGTCGTTTCTTATGTTCAGGTTCTTGGAATATAATCTCTATTACCTTCGATATATTTCTATTTACCAATTTGATCAATCCGGTGTTAAGTGATCCTAGTGTCTTTCCTTGCCTTTCATACACTTATTAATCTGTTAGTTTGTCCTATGTAAATAATTTCACAGTCGTGGAAGCGCAATGACCATTTGATTATAACAGGTCAATTGAATAATCCCGGCCTATCACATAGATGGTGCTAATAGAATTATATCCATATGTATTTTAGTTATCCCTAAGCCTCAAAAGATGCGTGTATAAATTTGACAGCTGTCGGATCATTAGTTTGTGAATTATAGAATTTTCAATGAAGCAACTTTTGTTATTGTGAAAAATATGGATAAAAAGGAATTTCGCGTGTTGATAAAATATTGCTTTTTGAATGGAAAAATACAGTTGAAGCAAAAACTTGGCTTGATGCCGGAAACTCGGCATCAATGATTTTGAATGATCGTAAATACAAATTGAATGAAATACCAGACACTCTAAAGATATCAACTGAACGTGTACATCATATCATTCACGAATATTTGGGTATGAGAAAGCTCTGTGCAAAGTGGGTATCGCGCGAGCTTACTTTTGACCAAAATCAACGACGAGTTGATGATTCGGAGCAGTGTTTGAAGATGATCAAGCGTAATAAACCAGAGTTTTTGCGTCGATAGGTGATAGTGGATGAAACATGGCTCCATCATTTCTCTCCGATGTCAAAACGTAACATAATACTTTTAGATATCCCAGTTAATCATAAATCGATTTTACTTACTAATATAAACTTGCGGAACTGTATAAATCACAAAAGTAGTATTTGCCAATTATATTATCTCAATTAGTCAACTATATTCAAGAAATAGACGTTTTACTCTATTAAATTACTTACCGATAATGACAAGAATAAACCTCAACCATTACTATGTCAGATCGTGATAAATTATTCGGTTTAGCAACAACAAATTAGCAATAAATATAAAACTTCCATTAAACAGGATAAATATGATTTACGCAATTGTATTGTTTAAAATTTCTACTTCCGCTTAATTATATAAATCCAGTTCCGCTTCGTTTGCTTCAACAGAATACAAAAATACAGTTATGTTTCAAGTAAGATAACAGTGGGAACGAAATGTTTGAATAAATATGAAGATGTCTAATAATCATTGGCAAATTGCTACAATAATGTGGCTTAATAAGAACATATTGTTATATTTATAGTAAGATAGAGATTTTGATTAAATATAAAAGACCAATTTTTATTTATTTTATTATGTTAAAAATACTCATTAAAATCTCAACAAAGTACCATTTGCATATATTTTGTGCTTTAATAAAAACAAAAATGCTACCAAAATCATCGGTTGCTTATGGAATATAATATTAAATACTGAATAAATTCATTGTGTACAATAAAAAGTGTCTGTTGAAAAATTCAAAAATGAAAACATTGCAGTCGTGTTAAGATTTACCACTTAGAAGCAGACATTTTACTGTAAAGCAGAATGACAAATACATTGTACTATACATAATACATTCACATCGTCTGCAAGAAATACTACTGTCCAAACATATGCTTATGAAACAACGATTTCATGGCGGCAACTATTAGCCGACTAACTCAAAATTTCTCTCTACAGTGACTTAAAACTAGATACTTATATAGGAAGACCCATTGGCATTTACTTAGTCTCTAATAAAATAAAATAAAAGTTAGTAGAACTTTTTACTGTTTGCCCATTTAGTACACTTCACTACACAACCATACAATGTTACATATCCATATTTAATTCACCATTCACAATATAACTTAACAAGATTGCACGGATTGGTACTCTTGATGTGCGTCCGCTGTTATCCAAGAGCTGCAGCATTTCCATGTTAACTTGGGAGTAGAGTCTTTCTCATGCCTTGTCTCTTAATTTCCTCAATGACGGTTGGAATTTGAAGGCCTCGGTTTAAGTAATTGTTTCTATAGTATCTGGATGCGCCCACAATATTGCTCAGAATTTTATTCCAAACGATTCATCCCATGGCAATGTTACTATGTGGGAGAATAATATTATTCAAATTCATTGATGAAGTTTTCTCGTTCCTTCATAATTATTGTCTACAATAGCAATTCGTATTCACATGTAGAGAGTAGGTAAGCAACAGGACCCAAAACATTTCTTTGTGGTACACATGTTTCTTTCATTGTTGAGTAAGTTTCTTCTTGGTATCTATAGACATTCTGGCTGAGATGTAGGTGTTTATAAGTTCAATGCATTACTTCGGTAACATTTAATGTAGTCAAATAATTTTGATTTCATTATGATTGGATTTATGGATAAACTGTGGGTACTACTAACAAATCCAACAAGAGTAAATCCTTCAGGTTCACGAAGCCAGTGTAAAGTACTCTGGAATTTCTGATGTTAGTGAAGTACATAGGCTAAAAGATTTACTACCATCCGTTCTTATTGAAATACATATAGAATACTTTTTAGAATAACATGAAATAGTAATTAAATTAAGTTCTAGTTTGTAGTACACGAGAGCGCTTACTGTGTAAAACTTCTCTCTGTAAAACATGTCATTATATAATGTAAATCGCATCAAAAATTTATTGCACATTACTACGTGCTAGGGGAATACAAAAACTAGATCCTCCAGACCAACTTATTGGTCTGTTGTAAGCTACGTTGAGCTTTAAAAAGACTGAAATATTTATATGGTGTTTTAAGAAGATTACAATATTTAAAGCATATAATAATATCAAGAGACTTCAAAATGGAACATTGGGTCACAATCAGATGGCTTGGATTGATGTCTTCCTTCTATTCACTGCATATTGAATCAAATTTAATTGATATGTGGTGTAGAAAATAATTATTACAACAAACATTCGGATAAAGAATGATATGCAAGCAAGAACTCTTTGGGTATGTGAAAAGAAATATTGTCCACAATAACATAGTGGGTTCAGATGAACTCCATCAGACACACTGACAACGAAATTGACAAATGGTCAAATGGAAATTAATAACTTAGTTAATGATTTGAAAAGCGACTCAGACATTAATAGTGACTGAATGGAACTGGAAACAACTAAAGCTAACTATACAACTAATACAGACCAGCTCTATGATTGTGCATATATATTTGTTCAGAAAATATATGAGGAGGGATATACCGTTTGCAGATATAGTTAAAGTATTAAATATTTAAATGATCTGAATCTGAATCTGTTTAGATTAGCTTTTTAACAGGTCAATTGAAAAGTCCCCGGACTGATACATAGATGGTGCTACTAGAATTAAATCCATATGTTTTTTAATTAGCCCTAACACTCAAACGATGCGTGTATAAATCTACTCTAAAGATATCAACTGAACGTGTACATTCACAAATATTTGGGAATGGGAAATCTCTGTGCAAAGTGGGTGCCGCGCGAGCTCACTTTTGACTAAAACAACGATGAGTTGATGATGCGGAGCAGTGTTTGAAGTTGATCAAGCGTAATAAACACGAGTTTTTGCGTCGATATGAGACAATAAATGAAACGTGGCTCCATCATTTCACTCCGAAGTCCAATCGAAAGTCATCTGAGTGGACTGCACACGATGAACCCGCTTCAAAGCGTGGTAAAACAGTCGGCTGGCAAGATTATGAGGTTTGTATTTTGGAATGTGCATGGAGGAATTTCCATTGACAACCTTGAAAAAGGAATGGCCATCAACAGCGACTATTACATAGCGTTATAGTACCGTTTGAAGGACGAAATCGCTGAAAAACGGCCGCATTTGAAGAAAAAGAAAGTGCTGCTTCACCAAGACAATGTACCGTGTGCACCGCCCCCAGCGACTATTTCCTGTTCTCAGATCTCAAAATAATGCTCGCTGGTAAGAAATTTTTGTCGAATGAAGAGGTGATCGTACTACAAAAATGTTATCGAAAAGTTGGACGGTCGCTATAATCAGTATATTACGCTTAAAGGAAATTATGTTGAATAAAACAAAATAATTTTGCCAAAAAAATGTGTTTTACTACGGTAGGCCACAGTAAAAATTTTCAATTGACCTGTTATTATATGTCAAAGCAAGAATCAACTAAAACTCAGAATTGGTGTGGCAACATTACGACGTTTTGACGTCATACATTTAGATGACATGACTTCACTGGTTTATTGAACTGACTATAAATTACATATCTGCGGTATTCGAACCACCTACTAACGCAGCAATAAGGTGAACATCTTGCCGCCGTTATCAGTAACGTTACCAAATTTTAAACCTGTAAATATTTATAATCAGAAAAAAAACATTTAAATTTGATATAGTTTTAATCTTCAATATATATTAATTCTTTATAGTTAAAAATATTTTCTCTTGATAAATATATTTCCAATTACATACTAAACTTATACATTTAAATCAAACTGATATCATAAAAAAAGTTAAAACTGCACGGGACCCTAATAAATTTCAATAATAGTACGACACTCGATAAAATTGAAAGCGAAAGCAATTAAGACCATCATTATCAACTGTAAATGGCCATTCAAAATTAACGAAAAGAACTCATTATCCAATCTACTGCTAAAGATCTACCCTCTCGGCCGGTTTAGTTAATTCTTGGCAGACCCTAGTAACCGTTCCGACTTTCTGCCGTGAATGTCCCACTAAATAATGTAAACAGATCTCCCAAAGGAAAACATTTCATTTATTTGGGAATGCCTTCATTTTTCTGAAAGTGGACCTGAGAGAATTACTTGATACAGATTAAAAGAGATTGGATACTCTGATATTCCAAATGGATTTTCCTCTTTGTTTCATATTTTACCTTTTTTCATTTATATTAAATGCGATACATCAAAGAGGAGGAAAAGAGAAAGGCCGAGCAGGAACGGATCAAGTAGATTGTGCACTCTAAAATATACGAACATATTTATTAGCAGTTATTTAAAATTCAATTGCAAGTCTAATTAAAATTAAGTTTTAAATTTACAAAACTTTCCAAATCAACTTTTAAATGTTATATATATTTAGTACAAAAATATGAACTTAGTAAATAGTTATGGTAACATTTAAATATTTATGATAAAAATATTGAACAGCGAAGTTATACATAAGGTACAAAAAATATAATGCACGCCTATTAAATAATATTTCTATGTAAGTACATTCTTTTGGCAATACAAGGGATTGGCTAGGTTAAAATCTTCAAATAAAACCTGAAGGCATACACACCCCATATGTATACTGGAAACCAAATAAGATATCAGCAATAATACCAACATTATTGTAAATCAGAATCAGCTAAATACCTCGGAATATATTTCGATGGTAAGTTAAACTGGAAACATCATGTTAGACAAAAAGCAGAGCAGATTAGACTCAAAGTTAAGCAACTGTACTAGTCGGAAGATACTCTCAACTTGACCTAAAATCAAAGAGATTGGTTTATCAGTCAATCATAAAACCTATTTGGACCCATGCAGTGCAAATATGCGGTTGCACTAAGACATCAAACCTACTAGTAATCCGTCGTACTCATTACCATTTTGGAGCTCTTTTACCAAGGAAAATGCCGATTCGAAATTGTTCGTTTGCTTGATATTACGCAGTCGAATATTTTTCGCGCCTTAGATCATTTCATAGAGCTTGGCCATGGTGGTCGACATCCAGGAAGTGGAGAAAAAGCGACGCCAACACTCCTGCTAACCCCAATATCATAAAAAGGCTAGTGCAGTGAACTTAAGTATCTGCATGAGAAAAGACTGAGAGAGGTATAAGGGACTGGTATGTGAGACCGGTATAAGCAAGTCGTTAGTTCCACGAATAGCAAAAAAGAAGCCTAACCTCAAGGCGTATAAGCTGCAAAATTTCAGCTCCTCAAAGATGAGGACAAGCGGGTAAAATTAGAAATATGTCGCCAACTCAAGACTCGGGCCGCTGCTCAGCGACGGGAGCGCATCCTCTTCACAGACGAGAAACTGTTCACCGTTGAGCAAGAGTACAACCACCTAAATAACAGGAGTTGGCCGCTAAGGCTCTCGGCATCGTCGAGCCCTACTAAAATCTACAGTCCGTCATCGTCTGCAGTGTAATTTGCGCCAGAAGTAAAACCCTCCTCGTTTTTGTGGATTAAGGAGCCAAAATCAATCAAAACGTGTATCGTCACGACATGCTCGAAGCTGTCGTATTTCCGTTGGCTCAGCAACACTTCTGCTATGTGAATGGGACCTTCCAACAGGATTCCGCTCCAGTCCATACGAAGAAGTGATTCAAGGCATGTTTAAATATGTGTATCGTCATGGAAGCTACTTCCAAACCGGCTGAGTATATTATTACCAAAGACCCATATTATTGTTATTAATTGTTGTTTTGCTAAATGTATCTGATTTAATAACATTATCGCTAAAAATATTTCTTGCAGTTTCTTTGGGACACCCTGTATTATAAAAAAAAATTCTACGATTGTAACTTTTACTAACTTTAAAAATGTAGATTATTGTTCTATAGTCCGTGCAATAAAACAGCAAATAAACATTGTCGACGACGTCGAATATATGCCAGTTACAGTTTGTAAAAATATAAAATTCCTTTGAATCTCATAGCAGAATTTTCCTATTTATTTTATCCCAGTTAAAAAGAGACAGAATGTTGTCTGATGCGTCTCAATGCGTAACCAAATCAGGCTATGAAATTCAAATTGGATTGGCATTAGAGGACCATGTTAGCAAATGTCTGCAAAATTCATTAAAATATTAGTGACAATAAGAAAAATTTACTAACTGGTAAACGTTGTTAGCCAAAATTCTAAGTTAGTGCGACAATAACAAGTTGTAAACGTGCTGACGTTATCAATGTTGATAATGTGTTTTAGTTGTTTTATTTATGTTTTATACGAGCTCTACGCCCTTATTAGGTACCTGCACGTATTTTCAGCAATATCTATTCGATAAATGTTAGCTGTCAATGTAAACAACTGTTTTAAAATTTCTGTATTATTATAGTGTTATTCGGTATATATAGAGGCTAATCATTAGACACTTTAAATTTAATTTCCACATTCATTATATTTGTTGCTTAATTTTAAGAAATCTGTTACCGAAACCCATGGAGCATTCTTAGAGGCATATGATGATACTGCTGCGAGATATTTCAATTATCGGTTTTCGTTTAAACGATTTAAAAATGGTGATTTTTATGTCAACGGAAAAGATAGGCCTCGAACACAAAAAAATTCGGAGATGATTAATTGCCATACTTCTGAACCCCGATTTCTAATTCTATTCCAACCCAAAACCCATCTGGTTCCAGATGTTTACATGGTTATCATACAAATTGACTGAAAATGTAATTTCGAACATTTTAAATACCGCGGTTTCATCGCTAACCATGGAGAAAGACGTGAAAATATTACTAAGATTACAAGCAAACCTAATATAAGTAATATAACTATAATGTAAAAAATATTTCATTGATTGACCGACTGTTAATGTTAACTTTTGTTGTTAATTGTCATAATAACAACACAAATGATAAATCAGACACCAGCATGTCCCGTGTTATGTCACTGAAGTTAACAAAAGTATATATTTTACCATATTTTACCGTATACATATGTATATATATATATATATATATATATATATATATATATATATATATATATATATATATATATATACATATATGCAAAATTGAATTGAATTTGTAGACAACTTATCGTATATTAAACTAACATTTGAGAAAGGTAATCGTGACATTGGTTTTTTGTGATGTTTTCTGATAGATATCTTGACCTAAAGGCTTAATTTAACTCTAAGTGATTTATTCACAAATATACATGATATCTTGCGAAATAGCCTTATGAGCATATAGAACCCCAAAAGATTATTTTAAACAAATTACCAAACATATATCGTAGAAACAAATTATCTAGGAAAGTACATATTACTTTAGAACATCTAATGTAAGTATTATCTAACTAACATCTAATGCAAACAATTAATATAAATCATTAAATATCCATTCATTGACACTATCAGCTTTGTTTTTTGCATTTTAGTCTCTTCGTTTCTTAGATATCGTAATGACTGAACTAACTGTTTAATGTGGGGTTAAACCATATGTGTTAGTCAGTGTTTCTATCCAAATAATACTATAACTTTATTTACTACCATGCAACCAACATGGAAGTTATTTCGGTAGTCATCCGGCCGGTAAGCTTGATACATATGTGAGCTATAATAAAGTATAATGTCCTATATGTAAAGTCGTACCTATTAAATAAAAAAACTTAATTATAATTTGTCCAAATATAGCTGCCCCGCTAATTGAGTTCTTCAATTTAATTTATTATATTTAAGACATTCCTCCTAGTACGGTCCTTAACAGAAAAATCTATATTCACTTTAGTAGGTAATTCGTTGTAAAATTTAAGGAAATTACAAAGAACACTGAACATGAATGTGGAGAAATTGAAATAATAGAATTCCCGGGAAAGGTAATAAAATGGATTGGGAAAAGATCCCGTATTTTAAATTATTAAACAGAAACCATTCCTCTGAATAAATTTAATATGTACATAATAAATTTATGGAAATAACATGGAAATCATATTTGTTAATATTGCTTTTGTATTGTATTATTTAATATAGTGATCGAAGTTTTTTTTGTAATTCGGCAGTAGATTAAATTATTATGCCTGAGATTAATTGAAAATATCGTTAACTTCCACAAAATTAATATATTGAAATTAAAATTAATATATCTAAAATATTTAAAATATTTTTAGTATTAGTAGTGGCATCTCTCGGTGAAACGCTCGAAGTAAAAGTGTTTGATTACAGATTCTCACATCACACTACATCTATAGCTTCGCTACCTATCGTAAGAGGACTCTGTAAAAATATAAAATGGGTATTACAAGAATTGATATCGTTGTATAAGTAAAAATAAAATAAATTAATTACAGACAAATGTAATAGAATAAACACTTATCTGAATACAGACGAAAATAGTGATACTAATCGATTATAAAGATAAAAAATTAGTTATCACTACATTTTACTGTTTCGGTATTTAGTGTTTGAAAATTAGTCGTATTATATTTCAGTATTTGATAAGATATATATTTATATGATTACAAAGGGGATTTCAGTTGACTATCAATCTAAAATAAATCAATTTCTATATTAAAGAGAGCACGCGCCAAATAACCTTCATATAACCTTTACATACAGTCCATAGACTTTTTAAAACTGGACTTTCAAAACTTTTCCAAATAATACTTATGACAGTATATTTCAGTAAATAAGAAATATGTATATTTTAATAAAAATAAATACTTCATATCCAAAATGTTATAAAACATTTTAATAACTTTTAGATTTTTTCAGAAAAATGTCCGTTCTAATAATGGAAGTATGTTAACCAGGAAACGAAATGGTAAAGGATTTGATTTTATTTAATTCATACGATTTTACTGCAATACCACAACTTTTATTATATTTTTAAAATTAGATCTAAGAGTAGATAACCCAAAATACATTACGTTATGATCCCCACTGCAATGCTCACCTTTAAATATTTTGATAATAAATCATATATCGTAATATTTAAAAAATATATATATTACATATTTATATGTAATATAGATATTTTTACATATTACATATTTATATTACAACGAAAGCCCTTAATATGATTTTTTTTTCAAATATCAGATCTCGAATATAACAAACATTTTAACACAGTAACAAAATGTACTATATACATTTTTTTTTAATATTTTAGTCTCCTTTTTACCAACGAGGTTTTATCTGGACTGACTACCGATTGGCGAGTGACCAACTTAGAAATCATTCCAAAATACATGCGGTCTTACCTAGCCTGGATCATTTTCCTTGTCGGATTTTGCACTCTTGCCTAAGAACAACCACAAACATAAATTTACGACCCATCAGGATTCGAACCTACATATAATTAAATAATATATTTTCAGCAAAAAAATTGAAAAAACATTTGAACTTTAAAAATAAATAAGGAACTCAGTGACAATTAAAATATAATCAAACGTTTTAAAATAAAATATGTACATAATAATTGTTGTAATAACTAAATAAAAATAAATAAAAACCTTAATTTAACATATCTACAACACGTATTTTATACTCTACTATATACGCACAATTTAGCTTAATACCTCCCTAAACCTATTTATTTATTTACAATATTATTTTAACCACCACCAACTGATCACTTTGTTCGTATTTTAATTTTTTGTATATGACAAAATTATATTATTATTTTTACATTGTTTGAGCTCAGCACCTAGAACCACAACTTTAGAATCCATATATAAAAAAATAGAATATATGGCTTAATATTTATATATTAATAATAATAATTAATAGTCTTATAAGAAAAACCATTTATATATAGCTTTTAATACATAATGGATGGTAAGTTCTAAATTTAACCTATATTTTTGACAGGATGATGCATTTCAATGCCAAGGGGTATATAAATTCTCCTTAAAATACTATCGTCTAAATAAGAGAATCAGCCATCTGCATCTGTTTTAATTTAAATGAAACCTTAAGTGGTATATTACACAATATGACATATGATTTAGTGTGATGCATTCAGATGTACTATACCAATATATACACATAAAGTAATAGCAGTATTGAAAATGGTATAAGAGTCAGCAGCCTATAATTTGATTGATGTTAATAAGTAATCAAAAAGAGATGAAACGAAAAGAAGTAGTTAACAGATGGCATGAGCTGAAGTTGAATATTAAGGTGCATTAATTAATTTGTTGAAACATGTAAAGTGCGGATTAAAGAATTGCATGCATTAATAAGCAACAAATGTATGCTATACTTGTATTAACATTCTCCAGACTCTTTGAGAACTTGTTATCTTTGTCATATACTTTCTTGGCCAATTAATTTAAGGCAAAATTACTGTTAACAAATTACCTTCTTACTAGTTATACAATAAACTCAGAAAGTGTTTGTTACCTTTCAAATTTTATGACTAATTGTAAAAATTAAAGAGAATCATAGTCTATAAGTGTATATATCTGTAAACTTAAATATCCTCTCATACAAAAAAAAACAAATTCTTGATACTACAAATTATTGTAATTTTATTCTATTTGCCAGCTTTGACTCTCACTGAAACTCTTGAAAAAATTCATGTATACAAAATGAAATCATATAAGGTATTGTCTATTTAATGATGTTAGCATATTCAAATCTTTTCACTCTAGAGAAGAGAATATATAAAAGAGAAAGAGAATATATAAATTAAAAGACCACTGGAAGGTAAGACACATTCAAGCTAAATTTCAATTATAAAAGTATGTTGTCAATAATATATAATATTATAATTTGTAGCCATGTTCAAACCAAAATTGATATCTTTATATCTCATATTAATTGTTCAACTCTGTATGCAAACAATTTATAGCAGTTTATAAATAATTTATTGTTAATATCTTACATTTTTTCATCACTTTTCATTACATCATAAATTAAAATACATCTATCACAAATCGTCCTTTTGTACAATACAGCCACTTGGAATTAATTCCAATAATTTTAAATAAGCATTGGTAGTAGATTCCTTTGACAATGATTCTATTGTTAGCTTCACTTGATACAGGCTGCATAAATATAAAATAATTCATTATACAATTTGAATGTCATGTATTTCAAATATTTCCATACAATTTTATTAAAGTCTATTGTATTATATTTATTCATACTATATTTTTATTTTTTACCAACCAAAGAAAATGTATTTGTTTTAAAATAATAAGTAACAGACTAGAGCATTCCTATTTTATTTCAAGTGGATCAAAATATTAATTTAATAAAAATATATTTCACATGCACTTATGTGACATTTGCGGCAATTATATGGAAATATATATAAATATTATACTTTTAATTGTTACTAACCTGTGGTAAAATTTTGGATAGCATCCAAAACTAACATCAGGGAATTCAAGAACCAGTTGTTCCAGTTGTTCTATAATTTTATACTCAGGTAAATTACAATATATGCACTTAGTGAAAAACCTTTTATCTGAGTGAAACAATAAAGGTCCAGCTTCAGTCATGATTAATTTTACTAATTCTGGAATTCCTGGAAACATAAATACATTATGGGTAGAAACACTTGGATATGGCAATTTTCCCCCTGATATTGTAGTATAATGTAATATAGATGATTTTGGAATCTGTAAAAAATATTTTAAAATAACTAAAATTAATTAAGGAACATATAACTTACATATGCCTGTTTCATTCCTGCTGCTTTGGGATCTTTAGTTTTAAAGTATCTACAGCATATGTCTTTCAGCTCAGAATTTAGCACAAGTGGTTCATTAAATGCCAATGCAACAGCTAATAAAGTCTAACTTATATTTGGTATGATAAATAATATTTTATATTATTACCTTCATATGTAACATCATCATGTGTTGGTCCAATACCACCTGTTGTTATAACATAGTTATATTTACTTGAAAAATGTTTAACTTCTTCCGATATATCATTCACATCATCTGATACAACTGAAATCTGATAATTTTATTTCTTTATATGTGATTCATAAATAACATGAATTAAACCTTTTTTAAATTAAGTCCTAAATTATGTAACTCTTTAGCCAAAAAATGTGAATTAGTGTCTGGAATTTCTCCTTTTAGTATTTCATCTCCTATAACTATATTAGAATTGGGTAGTACATGCATGTTAGACAACTAATTTATAGTAATACCTAGCACGCCGGCAGTAGTAATTTTTGAATTTTTCTCTGTGCATAATGATCGTACCTTTAAATACAATCTATTAATTTTATTAAATCGTTTAAAATTCATTCTAAAATTGTTTAACAATTTAAAAGTACATTGGATAACTTTGTCGTTTCAAGGTTATAATTTAATTGTCAGCAATACAACTCCATACAGTAGTAATTGTGCCAAAGAAAAATTAGAAGAAAATTATTGATGAACTTTAGCTAGAAATATACTTCAGTTTGATAAAATTATCGGATATTCGATTTTGATTCTAGGTTGACAATGTTTATATTTCAACATTTTTTTACGAATATATATTTGGTTGCATAGCAATTTATATTTAAATTATATTATATTAACAGCTTTGTAAAACATAATTTTATATTTTCTCGTTTTTAAATAAACATATTCTTTATCATGTAATTTGATAACTTAACATTATATTATAACATATTTAAATATTTTGTTAAATGGGTAGGCAACTGGAAATACCTGGCGTATTTTGTAGTCCGTGTCGATATCCTTTCAATTTTAGTTGTATAAAACTGGTTTAACGTGTGTGCTCAACCACAAATACCCGCCTTCGATTACCTCTATACTCAATAATACTAGAATAATACTATTCAGCAGTTTTTTTAGTTTTTTAACGGCAATAGTTTTTATCAGCATTTAGTAATTATCTTGCTAAGTATTATACCGATAGTGTTTTTATTTGTTCTTCATTACTCTACTACATTTCATGGTTAGTGTATGTGTTAAAATGATTATTTCAGTTAGGATCACAGAGTACAGTCATTTTAGATGAATCGATTGTAGGTCAATTTAGGTTATTTGTTTGATAAAACCCAATTCAATTTTTTTATTTAGCTTTTCTTTCCGTTGGTTCCTTAAAACCAATTTTTTAACTGTAAAATATAATATAAATAATCTAAATCAAATGAAAGTGCACTAAAAAGTTCAAATGCTTAGATGGGGATATGATAGTTAGAAAACGCTAAGTGACATCAAGGTTTCGTAACGGTTCTGATTGGTGTATGATTATGTATTTTTATTTCTGGAAAAATCTTGGTAATCTCACTTTTAATTTTGAAGTAAATGTATCTTTAATAACCCCTCTATGGTACATTATTATCCTAGATGAATATTTTTTAGGATTCTTTATTACAATCATCTAGTCTATTATTGATATATTATAGATTAGATGAAAATCTATTATTAATGAAATAGCATTTATACAATTAATTCAATAACTCACCACTTCTTTTCATTAAAATAAAATAGTTTTAGGTAAATTGCTCTTTTATAATATGATTTTTGATAGTATATCGAAAAAAGTATTGTGGTTGTCATACCAAAAACAAAACCGTTAAGTATATGTTTTTACAGTACAATATTCTTAGTTTACTGGTGATTAAGATGGTCAGAACATCTATTAATGCTAACGTCATTTAATTTCTATTGTTTTCTTGGTTTTGATTTCAAAATTCCTGAGATTATTAGTAAGCTTTAAAGTATAATTAGGATTCGCGAATCTTAATTATAGCATATGGATATTAATGTGTTTATTCCGCACTCGTTTTGCTTGTGTATTGACACAAGTAAAATAGAACTATAGCGATACAATAATTTGCACAATGAGATTATATATAATACACCTAATGTGAGATGTATTTAAATAAATGGTGTTGGGAACAATCGCCTGAAATCGACTATCGAGTTTAGTAATTGACTACTTTTTACTATCGACTGTTTCAGTCGCTATTTTTGATTCGACTGTTTTTACTAGTGACTGCTTTCAGTCGACTATTTTCAGTCGCTATTTTCGGTTCGACTGATTTTATTACTATTTACTATCGACTGTTTCAGTCATTTAGTTACTTTTTAGTTAGTAATTTCGGTTCTACTAGTTCATTAGACTGATTTTTAACAATGTGACTGTGTCGTCCTAGCCGCGACCTTGAAAGTAATGTGCCGAATTTATGCTTATATAGATTTATATGTAATATATGTGGTTTTATGTTTTTTCGTTGTTTGCTTGTGAATTACTATATATTGTATATTAATATAGCAGCATTTTGGAAAGCTAGTTTTCGAGGGCAAAAAAATAAAATTGTAAATAATAAGATACTTTTGACTGGCATTATAGGTAATACTTTGGGCTGATATAATGGGTAATACTTTTTTAATAAACTTTCACGATTTTTGTCCAAGCCTTTCGTTTGTCCTAAAAACTTTTTTCCTAAAATTTTGAAAACTAAAATTGGGTTTCAAAGGTTTCAGAAATTGCATCGATTCCAAAAGATTTGAAGAAGTTTTTGCAGTAACAGTTGTTAAATCTCTTTTGAAAATATTAACGGTGAAGAGGTGAATAAAGTATATTAAATATTTGTAATAAGTACATTTTCTGATAGAAAAACTCTATTTTAATATTAAACAACTGTTTATTTTGATGGCTATTAAGAAGAGCACAACAGTTTTTATTTGTTGATGAATGGGCTATCTTAACAGAATGTGTTCAACATTTTTTAGCCCCTTGGAATAATGATCACCGAGTTATCTGGTGAAAGATATCCCACGATATCTTTAATTATACCATTAATAAGAGGATTGCAGCATTCTATCAAATCCAGGATTTTAACAAGTGAATGGGGAAATGTTTTTCAAAATTGTCTATTAGATGTCATGAATAAAAGACTGGCAATTTTAGAAATGAACACAGTATGCGGAAAATCCGCATTTTTAGATCCTAGATTTAAAAAAGCAGGATTTGGTATTGCAAATAATGCTGAGGCGATACAAAAAGTTATCACAAAAGAGGTATCTTCCATTCTAACTTGAAAAAATACAAATATGGTTCCACAACTCGAAATTCAAGACACTACTGACAAAGAATGTATTGACATTGAAGATATTTTGATAATAAAAATGGCTAGAATGAAAGAAGTAATTACTCCAAGGATTGCAGCAACATTACAGATTAAGCGGTATTTGGAAATGCAATTTATTCGGCCTTTAGAAAACCCATTGGATTTTTGGTAAGCCCATAAAATGACACTACGTGAATTTTATCAGTTACACGTAAAATATTCCTCTATACCCGCAACATATGTCCCCTCGGAACTAGTTTTTTCAAAATCTGAGCAAATAATTAACGATTGAAGAAATCGGCTCACGGAAGAAAAGTTGAACATGATAATATTCCTTTTAATTAAAAAGGGTCTGGTAGTTATTGTACGATTATTTTTGGTCCATCATGGATTAGATTTTTCAATTAGGTATACATTTACATTTTATTTAGTATTTATGGTTATTGAACATTTTTAGTTTTTAGGTTTTGTTTAAGTTGTATTGTACTATTTATATATATTATACTATGTTATTTAAAAATAGCAATTAATATATTAAAACACGATAAAACATTTGTGGTGTTATTATTCCATTCCTTTTTACAGATCCACAGAACATTCAGTATAAAAGTAATACTACTTCCTATAAAATGTTTCGGTTGTACTACCCTTGGAAAATATAAACACATTTAAAATTAACTGCTCCAAGCATTTATATCCGTCCTTTCCTATCTCACAATTTATACAGACAAGAATTCGTACATCTTCGTCTGACATCACGAAAAAAAAACAGTCTTACCGCGCATATGTATACATATAAAATAGTAATTACTATTTTCAGTCGCTATTTTTTTAACTATCGACTGTTTTCAGTCGATAGTTCCCAACGCTAGTTAAGACATAATTAAGAAATTCTAAGGAATTAAGCACTTTGTTTCGTAAACTAAGCGAAGCCGAGAAGAATGAATTTTTGTAAAGCCGGATTTAAGGATTATATATACATGGGATACACAAAATATGAATACTATCTAATATATAGTATATCCAAAGAAGCAGTGGACATACGTCATCACGGTGTTTAATGTATTGCCTACCACAATTTGTAAATTCGTTTTAGAGTCAGACAACCAGTTAAAAGATATACAGTGTTCTATGCTATGTTTCGGACACGTAAACGAGTGAGCCTGCAAAAGCCGCTCGCTTGTCAAATGTCACGCAAAATTCTTCAAAACATTAGTTATAGCAACTACAGGTTTTAAACCGACAAACGTTGTTTTAACGCTTTGCTTGTTTTGATAAATTTCAAATCACTGCTTATTATTACTCAGATTGAATATATCGAAGCCAGACAGAACAAATTCCGTCTCTAATCAGTTACTTCGAACAAGAACAAGATAATGGAGTCCCTCTTGTGCCATAAAATTCGCTAGAGAGAATTTTACTGTTAAATATTAAATTGTAACGGTTTTATTGAAAGTATTTTTTAGCGTGTTGCAGCTACATTGTATATTAGTCTGGGCACGGTCATTAAAATATTTCAAAAGGTTAAAAGCACAATTTTGGATTCGCTGAAAAGAAACAGTTCTTACACGAAGGGGAACGCTGTTCTTGACGAATCAAGATCAGCTTAATACTCTATCTGAGATAAAATATACGAAATGTATAAAAACAGCGAGTAGTTTTTTCAATATTAACATAATTTAATAAAATTATTTAATATGATTTGATATTTGATAAAGATATTGTATTTATAAAGCCTAAGTACATAATATGTCTTATAAAAACACTTTTTTCCTAAAATTTAGACGCGACTAAACTTTATAATCTTTAAAGATTAAATTATTAGTTCGTTAGTATATATAAGTACAAGAAGTAAAGTGAATTCTCGATCTAGCAGTGTTGTGTACCCGGTTGCACATACAGTAAATAAATGAAATTAAAAATCCTAAATCGAATGGTATCAAAGGAATTTATGATCGCTACAGCATGTTTTGTTGTTATAAGTTGGGGTAAGTTTATTCATAACAGGTTAATTAAAAAGTCCCCGGCTTACGATAGTAAAACACAGTTTTTTGCCAAAAATAGTTTTTTTACTAAACATAATTCCCTTCAAGGGTGATACACTGATTATAGCGACCCTTCAACTTTTCGGTACCATTTTTGTAATTAATTTCGGCGATCACCTCTTCATTCGACGAAAATTTCTTTCCAGCGAGCATTCTTTTGAGATCTGAGAACAGATAATAGTCGCTGGGGGCCAGATCTGGAGAATACGTATAAGGAAGCACTTCGAAGCCAAATTCATGGATTTTTGAGACGGTGTATTGTCTTGGTGATGCAGCACTTTCTTTTTCTTCAAATGCGGCCGTATTTCTATAACGCTATTTAATAGTCACTCGAATGACTGTCGATTGGACTTCGGAGTGAAATGATGGAGCCATGTTTCATCCATTCAAAATCATTTTATGGATTTTTTAAATGTTATCGTCCGTAACAACCTTTTTTGGGCGTCCACTGCGTTTACCGACTTCGGTGCTCATTTCACCGCATCTAAACGTAGCATACCAATCTTTGATGGTTGATTTTCCTGGGTCAGTGTCCGGAGACTCGGCATCACTCCAAATTTTTACTTCAACTGTATTTTTTCCCTTCAAAAAGCAATATTTTATCAACATGCGAAATTCCTTTTTATCCACATTTTTGTTTCACAATAACAAAAGTTGTTTCACTCAAAATGCTATAATTCGGAAACTAATGATCTGACAACTGTCAAATTTATGCATGCATCTTTTGACGGTTAGGGCTAACTAAAATACCTATGGATTTAAATCTAGTAGCGCGAACTATGTGTCAGGCCGGGCCCTCACGCACTTGTAGGGGAGTTGTGACACAATTCTAAACTGGCCGTAGAAAATATTCTAGTTCAACCCCAAACCGGAAGTGATAATCGGAAGGGTGAGACTGCAGACATCAAGCGCAAATTTATCTTCAAAATCCAACCAGGGAAGAGATATTTGAATCTCAGCCTCGCAATTTAATATTATCAACTGAATCCATTTCTTATGGGTATTATGATGAGCTATGAACTTAATAGAGCTTTTATTGCTTATAAGGGCTGACCGCAGTTCATGCTCTTGAACTGTAAATTAAGGGAAAATCTATGAACAACAATCATATGTTTCAAAACTACCTGTGGATGTCGAATTAACCTATTCTGATAAATAAATCGGTCGATTTATGGATTCAAGGATGGAAGTAGCTAGTCAAAGAAAATATTTACGAAAATAAATTTGTTTAATTTTATTTTAATCTACTGAACTCAATATACGTTTTCCTGTCAGAATATTGGCTTTATAATTAAACGGAATCATTTCTGTTACAATAAAACAAACTCTATAAACAATGACATACAATTGGTGATATGGTTGGTTTATATTGTTTTAATCGAAAAATGATTGAAAGAAGAATAAACACTTTAAAATAAAGAACCCTGCCATCCTATCGCAGCGCCCGATATCATATGCGGTTGTGAATCTGAACTGTTTTCAAATCGACATAAACATATACAAAAATGTCATCAAAATGTCACAAACGTTTAAGAAGGGTTTAGTGAGATACGCTCACATTATTTTTATACAATTCTTGTCCTAACAATAAGGAACACAACAAAAAAGGCCGGCTTGTTTAGCGCAGTGGTCAATGCTGGGATATGGATATGCTTTGTTTTTGTAATTGTAATTGTAAATTATTATATAAGCAACAGTGGAAAATTCCACAAGAAGTAACCATCCCAGTCGCTCCAGTAACCAGGCTGGGTAAGACCGGATGTTTTCTGGGATAATCTCTAAGTTGGTCAGTCGCTAATCGCTAAGCTTGCTTAACGCCGAGGATCGGGGTTCGGAGTCCACGTTAAACAGTAGATCCAGTCCAGATAAATCCTCGTTGGTAAGAAGGAGATTAATGTATATTAAAAATAACAAAAATAGGATTATCCCACTTGGTGCAGTGGTTCTAAAGTTGCTCGCGTACATACATTTCAGCGATTCATTTTTATTTATACAGATTGGCTTTTTTATATAAAAACACTACAAATTAATTCTAACACCTAATATATTATATTTATTATACTAAAATATTTTATAGTTTTGTTCGTAAGCCTACGTGCATATAGGAATGGATATGTAATCAGGTTTTTTCAAATCGTTAACACGCCTATTTTCGGTGAATTCGCGGTACGTGACAAAAAATATTGATAAGTGTTGTTAATACTTCATTGCCAATTAAAACAAGGCACATTTTGATGCAAGCCATATCAGTATATTTTAATACAATTCCTTTCTTGAACGGTGTATTTACATTTTAAAATTAAGATCGTATTTTGTTTATCTAAACTTTATATACCTCACGCTTGGTAAAAAACGCAGCAATAAATATGATAAAACTTTATATTCTGTTGTTTACTGAAATTTATATTGAAAAATTATGTAGATATACAAAATATCATAATAAAAACCACAGTAATAATATACTTCCAAGAAAGCAATTTCGGTTTGGTGTAAAGTTATCTTCAAAATTTTATTTTGAAGGACTGCAGTATTTTGATTTTCCTTTTGATTTTTTTTAAGTAAAGCGACAATTCAGGATGATCGAACTTTTATGTCGTATGTCGAATTGAATGATCTCCTTTTAATCTTATATGGTGTTTACTTCTTAGTTTCTGATTTGTACCACTATGTATTATATTTGATGTTTGTTATATTGGCCGATTATTTCTTGGTTCAGATGGTATTTTTCCTCATTTCTGAAGTGGTTCAAATGGGATGGAGACAAGCGCTGTAGATGGCCCGCATGTAGGTTTTGAAGGTCGTGACTTGAGTATATGATAGCTAGGTCCCTTACGAACAGTCTGGCATAGTTTACGCCAGGAGCGCATATTTTTCTGCGTTTGCAATATCAGTTCGATAGTGAGTGCCTGAGTCCTACTGCCGTGTTTAAATGGGCGAAAGCATTCATTCAAAGATGGCCGCGAATCCGTCGAGAATGAGCTGCATGATCGTCGACCGCGAACCAAAATTACACCAGACAACATTCGCCGCGTAGAACAACTTATTTTGGAGGAACGTAGAATGACGGCGCGATGTGTTCCTAAACTGTTGAAGTTCGAGCAAAAATTTACGCGGTTGAAAGTTTGTGGCCGCTTGCTGACGCGATACGAGGCGGAGAGGGACGGGTTTTTAATGCGAATCTTCACTTCATACGAGACATGGATACACTATTACACTCCCGAAAGCAAGATGTCCTCTAAAGTCAGTCAAACCGAAGATGACCAGGTCTGCGGGTAAGGTTTTGTGTACGGTGTTATGGAAGCGGCACCGGCGGGGCGTGTTGTACGTCGATTTCCTGCGCATCCAACGTACCCCCTGAAACTCGCTTATCGCTCAAAACAGAGGGGCACTTCAGCACGAAGTTCGATTCTTCTCCAGGATAACGCGCGCCGTCATACCGCGCGTCTCACGTTCTAAACAATATCGGAATTAGGGTGGGAGGTACCCTAAGGATTTATCACCCTGCGACTTTTTATGTTTGGACCACTGAAAGAAGCCCTTGGAGGTCAAAGATTCAACACCGACGTGTAGAGGAGTTTGTGCGCACATGGCTGTCCGAGTTGCCCAAGGAATTATTCGATACTGGCATCAAAAACTAGTAACTAGTGTTTCGATAATATTTTGATAGCCCAACTCAAAAATCTTCCCTACAATCAGCTCGCCGAACTAAGTAATATCATCAACTCCATTATGAGGCTGCAACACTTTCAATCCACATGGAAACATGCATTCATCGCAGTTATCGCCAAAAAGGAGCTAAGTCATCACCTTCTGACTACAGACCTATCAGCCTACTAAGTTCCATTTCCAAGCTTGTTGAAAGAGCAATTCTTTATGCTCTTAATGATTTTACGAAGGCAAACAATATCATTCCAGATGAGCAATTCGGGTTCCGCGCCAAACATTTAGCCGTTCATCAGGCCCATCGGTTGGCCTCAAAAATCAACTGTGCTTTTAACCGACGTGAAAGACAGTTTTCTTGGACCTAATCAAAGCCTTTGACAAGGTTTGGCACGAAGGCTTAGTGGTGAAATGCGACCGATTAGATCTACTTGATGACCTAATAGCTCTTATCATTTCTGTCAGGGCGATCGTTCCAGGTGAAGATTATCGGCGTAGGAGTGCCACAAGGCTCCCCCCTGGCACCCGCTCTATTTAATATTTTTCTTTCAGATATCCCTAGGAGACCACAAGTTGAGGCAGCTCTTTGCGCAGACGACACTGCTTACTTTGCTTCTTCAAGAGTAGCAATGCACATCCGAGGCAGACTCCAAAAACAACTCGATGAGACGGTCCAGCGGTTACATTTCTGGAGGTTGCAGGTCAACCCACAGAAAACCCAGGCCATCTTCTTCCAAAAGAAGCGTGTCTTAAAATCGAGAAAGCCGAAGTCCCATGGTCAGAAGAAGCCACCTATCTCGGTCTTGTCTCTCCATAAAGGTCAACGTATTGTTAATTTGCTGTTCCCGCTTATCAACCGGGCCAGCAGGCTTCCTCTCCGTATAAAATGTCTCCTGTACAAGATGCTGGTTCGATCAGTCATTCTATATGGCTCCAGTGTCTATATAAAATACGTCTCACCTAGCCAGGTGGAATGTCCTCAACTCTTTCAAAACAAAATTCTCACAACAAATTCATAGAGAAACAGATGTCCCCCAAGTTCATGATGTTATATCCGAGGTCTACTCGAGATATTTCTCCACTCTTCTTCTCACGGGCAATAGATGTATTAGCGAGCTGGTCGATATTTTAGGCCAATAACTCATTCAGCTCTTCGTGGCCTTATTCTATCACAGCCGACACTTCCCCGTCGTGCTAACTCCAAATTGTCTCGACCTTCTCCGGTGAGCGATTAACTCATGTACCGCAAGCTGCGTGGTGTGAAACGACGCCACGTGCTTGCCTGGCCCTTGTGGCTCTTAACGGTGTTACCTGTTACGGGCACCCTCCTTACTAACAATAAGAAGTTTCAGTTAAGATCATTGGATCAGCTGATAGGGTGGGGTTTAGTGGGGAGCCCAGAGGTAGTCTCCACATAACCAGTCCAACTCGCTTATTCGTGCAAACTATTCTTTTGATTCAATAAGGTGCTACTTCTTTAAATATATAGTCTATATGCTGTTCACTGTTAATTTTTATTTAGGATACGTACGTTTGATAATGTATATTCGAATTTTCATGATTTTAATTTGATGACGCTCTGTGTATGATACAATATTTTAGAGACGAATGTAACGAACATTGCAATTAAAGTGTTTCTTCAATTTCATTTAAAAACAATATCATTCTTATACGATATCATACCTTTTATATCTATATTATGAAATGTATGCATGAAATTATTTATGTTTGGATGTCAAAAGACAGAGAAGACAGGCAAGGTTTAAGTAGCAGTGAATTAGCCAAGACTCTTTCATAAATAATTATAATCTACAATATCTATTATAAAATAGAACATTTGGGGAGTCTATAAATATAATTAGTTGATTTTTAAATATCTAATCCGTTTTAGAGATAACAAAGATAACTGGTCACTAGTTATTCATATTCTAGATATGTTCCTAGTGAATGAATTAATTTTTTACAAACAGGTAAATAAAGATGGGACCATCCCTCTGCTAGGTTTTAGACGAAGGGTTTGTTTGTTTTGTCATGAAAAGATTGTAAGGCAGGTTTATTGTAAACCTGCTTCATGTTCTTCTGAATTCTAGATTTGACAAGTTTGGTCAGAGGCGTTTTTTGATTTGATCAAAAGTTCCAATGTTGTTGATGCTTGGGAAGTAAGGGTAATGGGTTAACGATGGATGATTGATTTTATGGGTACATAGTATGATAAAAAGAATATTTTCATTTACATAATGTTTATTGTTATTGATAAATAGTACATATTCTATTTATATCTAAAATATTGAGCATCCGATAATATACAAAAGACAGTCTGACCGTTCAAGCGGCAGAAACAAAGTATTTCCACAATTTTTTAAAATAATTACTTAAAGCTACGTTTGGCAAACATTGACACTAGCTTGCCATTTTTCTACCGGTCAAACAACTCAGACATTGGTCGGGATACGCAACACAATATATATTGTAATTGTAAAAAAAGAACTACTAGCCCGAAAAATACATTTGATTGGCTTAGAAAATACGACACTCCAAAAATTCTAAATATACAGTTAAAAAAGTGTAAAAATTTCATTTGTTTTCAGTCATATTTCGTTAAGGAGTAAATCTATGTCGAGTATACAAGTTACATCACTTAAAATGTCGTATTGGTTTTTTAAAGTTAGGTCATAAGTCATATTGAGGAATCCTGTCTGAAGCTTACCCCCATTATCCTCGTAATGTATGACTGTATATTGCACCTAACGACCGTATACGCAGTAGATTCTCATTTTTCAAAAAATATCCTAAGTCAAAAAATGAGATATCTCTGCATAATACGTAACTGACCTAAAGTGAATCGGTAAATTGTAATTTTTGTTTATTCGATACCATAAAAGGGTAAATTTCTTTATCAGATACAGTTCCCGTTTCCCTTATTTTTTGCATAAGTACATAACTCCCACAAAAGATGGCCGCCTATTCTTTTAAGTCCTTTCTACATTTAAATGACTAGACAATCATCTCTTGTGCAGGAATCGTCAATATATCAAGGCACAATATATTAATTGTCCTTTTTTGGCACCCGAGAATGCAATTTAATTGTTCAAGACTATATTCAATTAATATTAAATGTCTTTTTTATCACTGTGCACTTACGTGCTATAGTTAATGTCACTATTTCACCCGGCAAAATTAGCTTCTCATCTTCTTCTCCTCGAAGCGGCGGCTGCTATCATTTGTCGAAGCATCGGTTCAGGACTGCATGGTTTGGGATCGCATTTCATTTGACCATCACCTCCACAACTGTGGGTAATAAATATATGTTAGGAAAAAGTTTAATATGAACTCGATTCTTTCTACTTACGTGCAGTGCAGACATGGTCCAGATGTTGCCTTGATAACTTCACCGACTTGGTAAGCTTTTCCTTGGATTTGACATCCGTTTTTGGTCGCTCTACCTTTGTAAGCGTGCGAGAAGAAATGAGGTGGTAATGTTGTTGTCGTTGTAGTCGTTGATGTGGTCACATTTACAGATGTTGCCATGGAAACGGGACATTCGTATCTAGGACAACAGAATCCTCGAATAGGTTCCTCATGACATCTTGGAATAGGTGGTGGACAGCTCTGTTGTAAACAGATTATGTCGCTTCTAAAGCAGAAACAGAAATCGCACGGGTCATCCCGTGGAATCTGTTGGGCAGATACGTAGACTTTGCCGCCGTATCGACAAGTTCCAGGTCCAAAAGCGCTTTGGTCTTCTTCTTCCTCTTCTTCTTCGCCAGGTTCATAGTCGGTGTCTGAAATATGTTCACCTGGAATAGCCGGTCTATGCGATTCGGTTGATGTGGTAACACGTTCAGTTGGTAGAGCCGCTGATGTAGACAATTCTCCTGGAATATGACGGGTTGTCGTCGATTCAGATTCAGGCCCTGAAGTGTACAATCCTCCCTCAATTGGTTCGGACACATTAACTGGTTCAAGTGAAGCTGTTGTAATTACTGCTGGTGTAGTAAGTGGAGGCGACAGAGTTTCACTTTCACTGGCAGCTTGACTTGGTGTACCATCCGTTTTAATTTCTTCTTCATGTAGAGCAGGTGTAGTTTGAATGCCTTCGACGCTCTTAACAACCTCTGTTACTACTTCTGGTTCTTGACTAGGTTTTTTCGGAGCAACGGTTGTTGCTTGAGGTTCGTAATATGGTTTGCTAGTTTCCGGCTCTATTGTTTCAGTTTGATCCTCAATACCAGGTGTTTTCGATTCCTCTGTTTCTGATGGAACTATTGCTGATCCTGTCGTAGCTGTTTTATATTCTCCTTCCGGCGCTGATGTGTATACTTCGGTAGGTTTAGGTTCAGCTTCAGTGACGGCAGGCTGTCCAGTTTCTTTCTCAGATTCGGTGACCTGTTCGGATTCTGGTGTAATTTCTTCTACGGCCTTATGTGTTACATACTGTTTCTCAGTTGTTAGTTCCGAGACCGTCGGTTCAGTTGTCAAAACGCCAGCTCGAACAGTTACTAAAGGTTCTTCAGTGATCTTGTCTGTTTCTGAAACAGTTGGTTCCGTCGATTCTGATGCTTTAATGGTCTGGCCTTCTTTAACTATTTCGGAAGTTTCTTCAACAGCTGGTACTTCACTCTGCTTTTCGGTCGATGGAGTTTTTTCGACTGGTATTTCCGTTGCTTGTTCTGATGATTCTGTAGTAGGATATTGATATTCTGTATCTCTTGTTGTTGTAATGTCTTCACTCTCATATGTAGGTGCAACTGTTTCTGCTTCCACATGTTTGATGCTTTCAGTTCCTTGTTCGCTTTTATCAATAGGCTTACTGGTTATTGATTCATCGCCTTCTTCCGTTACTTGACGATCAGATTCAGTAGTTACTGGTTGTGCTTCTTCCGATTCTGTCGATAAGTCTGGAACAAATGATTTTTCTGTAACTTCAAGTTCAGGCTGTATTGTTATTTCTTGAATTGAAGGTTCTGTTCCTTTCTGAGGCCGTGTTGTTAATTTTTGTAATGATGGTTCAGTTTCTGAAACAGGTAATTTTTCTGTAGCCTGAGATTCAGACTGTGTGGTTATTTCTTGAACAGAGATGTCGGCTTCTGTGACAGGTAATTTTTCGGTAACTTGAAGTTCGGCCTGTGTGGTCAATTCTGGAATAGATGGTTCGGCTTCTGCCTCAGGCAGTTTTTCAATGATTTCAGGTTCATATTCTGTGGTCAACCGAACGGCAGGGGATTCAGTCTCGCTTAAAATATCTTCTCCAGGCAGTTTTTCGCTTTGCTGTGGCACATGTTCTGTAGTAGCAGGCTCAGCCGGGGTTTCAGCTTCTTTTACTACTTCTTGTTCAGGTAATTTTTCTGTAACTTCAGTTTCAGATTCGGTGATTACTTTTTCGCCAGGAAGTTTCTCAGTTGTATGGGTCACGACAGGCTCGGTGGGTTGAGCAGGAGATTCAGTTTGTTCAGTAACTTCTTTGGCAGGAAGTTTTTCAGTAACGTGAGAATCAGATTCCATCGGTTTCGCAGAGCCATAATCAGTTATCTCAGTAATATGTTCAACAGGTTCTTCAGTTGGTAATTCCGTTTGAGGTTTTTCGTCAAATTTACCAGGTAATTCAGTTTCAGATTCAACTTCAGTTACAACCGGCGTTTCAGTGGCAAGTTTAACACTTTCTGTAGATTCTGGAACTACATTAGTAGATTCTTTGTCGGCAGTTGATATCTCAGATATAGGACCAACGTTAGTTGAATCTTCGAAACTCTTTGACGGTTCTTTAGTCTCTTCTTCCACCTGAGGTTTATATGTGATTTCTGATGGTGTTGTTACAAACGATTCAGTTTCTGTTTCTTCTTCAGGTTTGGTAACTGGTTCTTCAACAAGATGTTTTTCGGTAGTTAATTCTGTCCTAACATCCTCGGGCTTTTCAGTTATTTCTTGTTCTGGTGTAATTTCTTGGGAGGAAAGAGTTGTAACGTCTAGTGATGGTCCAGTAGGCTCAACTGATGGTAGTTCTGGTGTTTGTTCCAGTTCTTCTGTCGTTTCGTCAATAACTGATTTTATTGTCGCTTGACTATCAATTTCTGGTTCAATTGTTTGATCTACAGGGCTGATTGATTGTTTTTCTACTAATGTTTCCGTTACTGCAGGCTGTTCTTGTGATTTTGTTGTATAGGTTTCAGGCTGTTCGATTTCCGGAGGTGGACTATATTCTGTTCCTAGGCTTACAGGAGACGAAGACTCTTCTAGTTTTTCTGTGCTTTCTTCTTCAGTTATAGATTCTTGTTCTTGTTTTTGGGTAGTAGTTTCTTCCTGTGGATGCTCCTTCTTGTACACTACAGTAGCTGTATCTACAGGTTCTCCTTCCTTTACTACGATTGCTGGTTGCTCCGGTCGTTGTGTTGTTTCTGCTTCAGTTTCATATTTAATTTCATCATCACCTGAAGTAAATGTCTTTTCTCTGGCTGGTGTGGTGACTTCTTGTTCAAGTTCAACAACAGATGGTTTTTCTTTTTCGGGCGCGACAATTTCAACTGAAGGTTCACCTTCTTTACCTTGTTCGGGTATTGTAGCAGTTTCTTCAACGACCGTGGGAACATCAGTAGATTTGACACTGCTTTCAGTTTCTCTTTCTATTTCCACTGCAGCTTGTTCAGTTGTAACCTGTTCAATATTTATTCCAGACTCCTTTTCTTTTTCGGGAATTTCACTAACTGGGCTTATTGGCTCACCTTCTTTAGGTATCACAGTGGACTGTTCCTGTTCTTCTCCATCTTCCTTTATTTTTGAAACAATTGAAGGGATATACGTAACTCCAGAGTAAGCTTCTGTTCCTTCTTCAGAAGGCAATTCGGATGACTTTTCTGGCTCCTGAGTTTCAGCTTCAGTTTCAGAAACTTTCTCTTCCGATTCTGGTCTTGTTTGTTTTAATTCTGATTCTGTCGTAATTGCTTCTTCAGTTTCACTTCGCTCTGTGGCTGTTTCTTCAGTTGGTCCTGTTGAAGGTTGAATCTTGATAGATGGTTCGGTTACAAATTCTTCTTCAGCTCCAGATCCTTCTGTAACGACATCTTCATCGTGTTCGGCCTGTTCAGGCTTATCTGTACTAATTTGTTCAGTTTCAGTAGCAGATAACTCGCTGGAAGTTTCTGGCACAACTGTATGTTTTAGTAGTGCTTCTGTTGTAATTTCTTCAGAAATTTCCGGAGCAACAGTGGTTTCTGGAGATAATTCTTCAAGTTTGGTTTTGGTGACAATTGCCTCTTCAGCTTCAGTAGTAAATCCTTCAGCGGCCGCGGCCTCTGATGGTTCCGTTGTTATCAATTCAGGTGTTTCTGGAACTTGGGTTACTTTTCCTAATAATTCTTCTTCAGTAATAATATCTCTTTCAGACGTTGATGTTTCTGGAGCTGGAGTAATTTCTTCAGATTTTTCTGTTTGAAGTTCTGTAATTTCTGGAACTGGAGTTTTTGGTACAAATTCTATTTCTGATTCTGTTGTTGGTCTTTCTTGGTCAACTTCTGTAATAAGTCCCTTAATTTCTGATTCAGTTACGGATTGTTTAACAGTTTCTGTTATAATTTCTTCGGTAATTTCTGGCTGTATAGTTGCCTGTGGTTCGAGTTCTTCACCAGGTTTAGTCGTTTTAGGTTCCTCGGTTGTTATTTCCTTTTCGGTTTCCTCGCTTACTGACATTTCTGTAACGGTAGGTGGCTCAACTGGTAATTCTGTTGTAATTTCTTGTTGGATTTCTGGAGCCACAGTCTTCGTTGGTAGTTCTTCTTGCGGTTTAGTTAGTTTCAGATCTTCTGTAACAGCTTCTTCTGTTATGGAATCTGATTTGCTTATTTCAGTTTCAGATGTGTCTACATAGGGGAGGTCCGTTCTTCTAATTCCTCCTTCAGTCGTTTCTTCTGATTTAACTGGTGTAGAAATTTCGGGTTGTACAGTCTTCTGGTCCTCCGTTATTGTTGTGACTTCTGGTATTTCAGTACTTTCCGGTACATATTTAACAGTTTGAGTTTCCGCGACTGGTGTAGTGGTTCCAATGACATGACTATCAGATTCCATTGGACTGGTTATTTCAGGACCAGCTGAAAAATCAGATTTATGTAAAACGCTTTTTTAATAATAAATTAAATAATACTTACTGCAACTATATGTAGGACAACAACTATCTGGAGTAGCAAATACTGGTATACAATTCTTCATTCCTTCAGGAGATGGCACGCATTCAATAGATTCGCACCTTAAAATGGAACTGATACAGCGGCATGAGGTTTGACAGTGATTAATAGGAGGTACACTGCTGTTGTTGCTATAGGTCTTTCCATCAACCAGACAACTACCTTCTCCAGGAATTTCTCTATCGACTGTTGTGGTTTGTTGTGGTGCTTCAGGTTGATCAGTTGGTGCAATTTCTGGTACTGCGGTTTCAGTCTCAGAGGTGTGTTGTTTAAATAACTGCTGATCTTCGGTAACACCTTCTGTGAATAGTTCAGGTTCTTCAGTTGAAATTTCATCATATAATTTATTTCCTTCAGTAATATCTTCTTCTGATGGTTTACTTTCCGGTATTGTTCCTGGTATAGTAACAGTTTCTGGAGCCGTAGACACTTGTTCAGTAACAGGTTCTTCAGGTAATTTCTGTTCTTCAGTAGTAACTGTTTCAGATAATTTGACTCCTTCAGTAGTAGCTTCTTCAGGTAATATTTTAACTTCAGTAATGGGTTCTTCAGGTGATTTTTGCTCCTCTGTAGTGGTGTCTTCAGGTAATTTTTGTCCCTCGGTAACATATTCTCCTGGCAATTCTTGACTTTCAGTAACTTCTTCTGGTAATTTCTCTTGATCTGTAATGCCTTCTCCGGATCCCTCAGTAGCGGTTTCACCTTCAGTAACTTGTTCTTGTTGTTCTGTAACTGCTTCTTCGGGTAATTTTTGTTCTTCCGTAACAAATTCTTCTGGAAGTTTCTTCCCTTCAGTAGCGATTTCTTGGGAAGATGATTCTTCTGTAATGGTACCTTCAGTAACACTCTGTTCCGGTTGTTTCTGTTCTTCTGTAATAACATCTTCAGGAAGTTGTGGTAGTTTGGTAGTAAATTCCTCGATTGGTCCTTGTTCTTCAGTAATAGGTTGTTCTGAAATATCTTGTCTTTCAGTTGTAGCTTGTTCAGGCAGTCCTTGTCCTGTAACAACTTCTTCAGATGGTAGTTGTTTTTCCGTAGTGGCTGGAAGGCCTTGTCCTTCAGTGACATCGCCTTCTTGAAGTTTTGGTTCTTCAGTAACACCTTCTTCGATAAGTTTATGTTCTTCCGTAACGGCCTCATCGTGTTCCTGAACTTCAGTAATTGGCTCCTCAGGTAATAGTTGTTCTTCAGTGACAGCTTCTTCTGATTGTTTTTGTCCTTCCGTAACAACTTCTTCGGATAACTGTTCTTTTTCAGTAACAGTTTTTTCAGTGATTTCTTCAGGGACAGTTTCGGTTTGTATAGATTCTTTGGTAATTTCTGTTTGAGTTTCTGTATTACTCTCAGGTTTAGTTGTTTTCAATGCAGATTCAGTCGATCCGCTACCTTCTTCTTCTTCACCAGAACCTTCTTCAATGATCGGACTTTCTGTTTCATTCTCTTCAGACACTGGTTTAATAGAACTACCTGGATATTCGGCTGTTACACCAGAAGTTTCCTCCGTTTCAGCATCAGGAATCTCGTTACTTTCTTTAGTTACTACTTCTAATTCAGGTATTTCATTACTTTCCGTAGTACCTTCTGGTAGCGCGGTTTCTTGAACCTCTGGTGCGGGAGTTGCTTGTAGATCTGGTGTAGCTGTTTCCGTTTCAGGAGCAATAGGCTGCTGAGGAACAGTGCCAGCACCACATTCAGTCCCTGAAGTGCATACTTCAGGAACGATGGCTTTTTCAGTAATACTTTCAGCTTTCTTTTCAGTTGCAGGTTCTTCAACTGGGGTTGAAATTTCAGTAATAGAAGGTACGACTTCTTCTGTAACATGATCATATGGGGGCTGGCCTTTGAAATCTGGTTCTTCCTGTATAATTTCATTTTCCTCATCTTTGGGAGTTTCAGTGGTAGACGCACCTTCCGATAATTTGGTGGCAATTTCGGGTTCCAAACTGATATCAGTACTAACATCTGGAACAATCTGGGTGGTATCTTCTTCTTTCTGTGTAACTGAAGTTTCTGTAGATTCTTGTTCTTTTTCAGCTTCAGTTTGAGCTTCAGCTTGAGTTGCTGATTCCGATTTAGGCGCTTCTGTAGATAAGGCGGTTTCAGAGACATGATCCATAGATTCTGGCAATTCCGTTTTTCTTGCTGGTATTTCTGTAACGATAATGATTTCGTCTTTTTCTGTTGTAACTTCACTAGATATTGTTGTTTCAGGAGGAATGCTTTCTGGGGTTTGCACTTCGGATAATTTTTCAGTAATTTCTTCTGATGGTTTCTCGGAGCTTTGTTCCGGAAGAACTTCATTCTCGTCGGTACGGGGTAGTACAGTTGTAAGTTCCGGAACAGATTCAATGTCTGGATAAGATTTTGTGCTGACACGTGCTTCTGTTGCTGTTTCCGGCTCTGTAACACCTTCTTTAGTTGAAATTTCAGGTTGCGATTTAGTAATGACACGTGCTTCTGTTGCTGTTTCAGGTTCAGTAATACCTTCTTCGGTTGAAATTTCAGGTTGTGATTTTGTGCTGATACGTTCTTCTGTTGCTGTTTCTGGTTCTGTAATACCCTCCTCGGTTGAAATATCAGGTTGTGATTTTGTGCTGATACGTTCTTCTGTTGCTGTTTCTGGTTCAGTAATACCTTCTTCGGTTGAAATTTCAGGTTGCGATTTTGTGCTGATACGTGATTCTGTTGCTGTTTCTGGTTCAGTAATACCTTCTTCGGTTGAAATTTCAGGTTGTGATTTTGTGCTGATACGTTCTTCTGTTGCTGTTTCTGGTTCTGTAATATCCTCCTCGGTTGAAATATCAGGTTGTGATTTTGTGCTGCTACGCTCTTCTGTTGCTGTTTCTGGTTCAGTAATACCTTCTTCGGTTGAAATTTCAGGTTGCGACTTTGTGCTGATACGTGATTCTGTTGCTGTTTCTGGTTCAGTAATACCTTCTTCGGTTGAAATTTCAGGGTGCGATTTTGTGCTGATACGTTCTTCTGTTGCTGTTTCTGGCTCTGTCAAACCTTCTTCGGTTGAAATTTCAGGTTGCGATTTTGTGCTGATACGTTCTTCTGTTGATGTTTCTGGTTCAGTAATACCTTCTTCGGTTGAAAGTTCAGGCTGTGATTTCGTACTAATACGTGCCTCTGTTGCTGTTTCTGGCTCTGTCAAACCTTCTTCGGTTGAAATTTCAGGTTGCGATTTTGTGCTGATACGTTCTTCTGTTGCAGTTTCTGGTTCAGTAATACCTTCTTCGGTTGAAATTTCAGGTTGCGATTTAGTACTAATACGTGCTTCTGTTGCTGTTTCTGGTTCAGTTATACCTTCTTCGGTTGAAATTTCAGGTTGCGATTTTGTGCTGATACGATCTTCTGTTGCTGTTTCTGGTTCAGTAATACCTTCTTCGGTTGAGAGTTCGGGTTGTGATTTAGTACTGATACGTGCCTCTGTAGCTATTTCTGGTTCCGTAATGCTCTCTTCAGTTGAGATTTCGGCAGGTTCTTCAGGAACTTGTGTGGTTGGGCCTTCTGCTGATCCTTCTTTCTCTACAGTTTCAGCCGACGGTGTAACTGTTGGCCCTTCTTTCTCATATAATTTTTCAGTAACTTCAGGTTCTTCTTTATGGTCATCTGATGGTACTTCACTTGTTTTATCTGTTTCAGAAGTTGGGCCATATTCTTCAGTAGTTGCTGCAGTAGTTATCTCTTCTACAGCGGGCGCTTCTTCTTCGATTGCAGGTTTGTCAGTGCCAATACGGCTAACGATACTTGTAACCGCTTCAACAGCTTCCGTAACTCGAGTAGTAATTGATTCAATTGCTTCAGTAACTCTAGCGGTGATTGCTTCTATAGGACTTTCAGTTGCTTCTTGTTGAGTTACTAACTTTTCGGTTTCTTCTTCTACTTCTATTGGTGCAGCAGTGGTTACCTGTTCTTGTTCAGTTACTTCTTGTTCTACTGCTACAACGGGCGTTGCTTCTTGTTCTGTTGCAGCTTCCACAGCTTTAGTTGTTAAATCAGCTGCTGTGGTTAGTTCTAGAGATTCTTCCGTTTGGTGTTCAGCTGGTTGTGGTGATTCAACTGGTTCACTTGTTGCGTGTTCGATAATATCAGGTAATTCAGTTACCGGCTCCATTTCTTCTTCAGCTTCGTCATGATGTTGACCCTCAAATAATGAAGATTCAGTTGTTCCTTCTGGGGATTCTGTAATTATATGTGTAGATACTTCTGGCTCTTTGCTTGTTGGCACAATTTCAGATTCTGGTGTAGTCAATAATCGTTCAGTAACAGCTGCTTTTTCTGCTTCAGTGACGCTGGCGATAGTGGTTGGTTCAGTTTCGATTGTAGTTGATGATAATGTCGTTAGTTCTTCTTCAGTTACGCCGGCGCAATCATAAGTATCAGGACAGCATTGTCCTTCTCGAACTGGTAATGGTGTACAGTTAACTTTGTCCAAAGGTGTCGGACCGCATTCTTGAACAGCGCAGACTATATCTCCGCGCATACAGTAGCACTGTTCACAAGGAATATCCTTCTTGACTAATTCACCATCGGCGTAACTTTGACCATTGTAAACACATTCGAATGGTTGCAGTGTGGTGGTTGGAGCAAGAGTGGTGGTGGTTGTTGTTGTCGTGGTTGTAGCAATTTCCGGTGTCGTGGGTCCTTCCAAATAGTCGGGATGTTCTGTAAATGATCAATACAATTTAAATATCGGTTCGATTACACAAAATAAATGCGAAACACTTACCACAATTGTATCGAACAGGACAACAGACACCTTCCTGGAAAACTGGCTTGCAACCCTCAACGTTCAACGTGCACTCCTGCATAACACAAGCCGTCTTGTTCCTGATACAATAGCAAAGTTCGCAAGGATTTTCAGGGTTGGATGGAACACGGGCACCATCGGAGTAGAACAGGTTATCGATTGTACAACCATATTCATTAGGATGACCAACAGCAGTAGAGGGAACAGTAGAAGTGATAAGATGAACGGGTACTGTCGAGAAAAAGTGTTGTTAGATATCGCTCCTTATGATTCTAGTTCAATGTTCGTTACCTTCGGGACAAGTTATTGTGGGACAGCATTGATCAGGTCTGCTCTCCACCTTGCAGTTAGCACCGATTGCTTTAGTGAATGGGCAAACCCTCAAGTAACACATTAGCATCCGGTTGTGACATGTACAGTTCAAGCACGGTTCGTTCGTTATAATTCGGTCGCCTTCGTCGTAATGTTGGAAATTGTAGTAACAACCTGTTGCATCGGCAACTAGAAACAAAAAAAGGAATATAGTTAAAGCATTCGCTAATTTGTTAGTAAAATGCAATTGTTTGTTCTGATGTCTTACCAGGATAGTATTCAATTTCGGTGCTTTGTTCATTGTGGTGTTCAGATAATGTTGGTGCTGAAAGAAAAAGCATGGATTAGTTTTTCGTATTACTAATTATTATTGAAAGAATATAGATGAAGATCAGTCCACTTTCGTCCATATAACTATAATTTGTCTAGGGCTATAGAACCAGTACAAATAGCGGTCAACAATATCTACAAATGGACTAGAGACTGGAAAATACAGCTTAAAATAATTAAGCAAAAACTTAAATATATCACCGACGGATTCCTGATTCCTCAAGCAAAATCAGCTAAATACCTCGGAATGACAAGAAGCAGAGCAAATTAGACTCAAAGTCAAGCAACTGTCCTGGTTAGTCGGAAGATATTCTCAACTTAATTTAAAATCAAAGAGATTGGTTTATTAGTCAACCATAAAGCCTATTTGGATCCATGGGATGAAAATATGGGGTTGCACTAAAACATCAAACCAACTAGTAGTCCAACCCACCCAAAATGATGTTCTAGGATTAATTATCAATGCTTATCGCTACGTAACCAACGAAAAGCTGCACCATGATCTCGGAATCAAATGGATACAAGAACTGATCTAAGATTTCGCCCAAAAACATGAACCAAGTTTGCTAAATCACAGCAACATGGAAGCAATACAGCTACTGGATAACACGCAAGCAATCAGAAAATTGAAGCCAACCAAACCACACGAATTAGTTTAGAGTATAAGTGTATTTTTAACTTTAGCTAAATTCTAATAAGTAGATAATAAGTAGATTAATTTTATTCTAATTTGGGAAATATATTCTGATATATTAATCTCGTACGCGCCTTGCTTGTATATTGTAGTGCAAGTACAGCAGAACAGTAGTAATAAATTAATTTATAAATTAAGATTATACTAAGCATATCGAATGTAAATTAATGTGATCAGAGAACCGTTCGAACTCACCTTTCTGAACAGACAGGCCAGAATTCTGATGGAATCACAAATATCCTCGAATTACATTACGGAAGAAGAAACGAGGTACCACTACTTAATGTCCAAATGGTCTTGAATCTTGGACACTTTTTATGATATAATTGGAAGTAAATATAATATGCACCAGAGTTAAGGCGAGATTTTTAAGCATATATGGAGACACAAAACACAGATTAAAGCTATTTATAACTGCATTTAGTTATGAACTATTAGTTGAAAATGAAGGTACTAGAAGGTATGGATCGAAAAAGGACCTAAAAAACGACAAAAATATATCCTGATATTTTGCGATGGATATTTAGAAAACCGAATTTTATTTAGAATTATATTTAGAAAAACATACTGAATGCCGTGATAATATGCTAACTTATATAACTAGTTATAATACAGAAGAGTATAGTTTTGCCACAAGGGTAGGATCTATAATTAATAAAAAGGCGTGATCTTTCATAAATGAGAGACATGTGAACTTATATTGGTTATTAAAAAGGAAACCCATTAAAGTAATTACCTACTACTAATTATAAAATAACTCTCATAAAACAGTATCCATCCAACGTCTTACCGAATAGTTTTCTATAATATCGAATAAAACCTATCCAACACCAAACAATACGGGTTGATTAAACTGTACAATTATGTTTCTTGATCATATTAGATAACAAATTAATCAATTATGATCATTAAAGATCGTTTAATTGATACTCTCGGGATGCAGTCGATTAGAACTTTAATTAGCAAATAAAATTGTAATTAATTACAAGTGTGTTGCATTTTTTTAGCTGTTGAGGAATGTTGACATAGTTTTCCGCGAAAAGCCGGTGGTTATATCGCTATAAATCTGTTAAAAAAACGACGGCCTACTACGTCGAAGAGTTGGTTTTTTTTGCTGCGAGCGTTCTCAGACGCACGGTATTGTCTAGTGAGAAACAATGTAAAAAACTAACGAGTTCGTTAACTTTGGAATACATAAAGCCAATGATTTGTGGGTAATTAAGGAACGCGAGGAGGATTCATTTGAGAGTGTGAGCGAGACGAAGACGAAGCATAAAATTAAATAATCAGATGTTGGGGTTAAATTATACATTTTTTGTATTGGTCAGTTCTGAGACTTGCAAAAAAAACTCGATAGATAGGCAACTCAACAAACAAGAAATTTCTAATTTAATATAAAACAAGATGTGTTCTTAAATTAGACATAAAATGAAATTAATACTTAGCAAGGTTAACTTTAAATTACAGTTTATTTTTTGACAAATTTGAATTTAAAATTCAATTTATGCAAAATGGTAACCTCTATTATAGTTTTCAAAGAATTCGAAATATTTTCGTCGACAGATGCGAAATGGCGTATTGAGTGTTTACCATCGTATATAATGACCTAATATAAATGAAAAACAGTCGTCATTGGTATGTATGTCGGTATGTTATTGATATAATGGAAACATCACCATTTAAATGGTATTCTTACTAGATCTACGAGCATCTGTTCAAATGTAGCGCGGCGACGCACAGAATTCTGTGATTTTTTTATTAATCGATCGTCCGACCTCTACATTCGCTTTTTACGGCTTTTTAAGTCAAATTAATTTGAATACAAGAACGCTTCGTCCTAGACGTTGTGTAGGTTACCGGTCTAGAGCCGTTAAAGTTCGAATCATGTCCGCGATATTCAGGATTTGTTCTTTTATTCATTGTATTTAGACCGATTTTATTGTTCACACATTTACGCCTGAAGAAGACACAAAAGTATTCTGAGAATAGCGCTTTTTTAGTCGAAGAACGTTTAGTCATGAAGTTAGGACTAAAATTGAAACGAACAAAAAGGACACACAATAGTTTAAATGATATTTCGTTAAAAAAAAAACGTTTGCATTACTTGCAAAAATAGAAGCTTCATTGCTTGCCGCTCTTTTTTCTATATAATTCTTAAACAGAGCTATGATCGATTTTTGTATAAACATTGCTTAAATATCAATAAGTTTATAATAATAGCATATAATTTATTGGCATTAACGGTATTTTTTTATACTAAAACTTAAAAATACTTTTTAAAAATATAAATCATTTTGGTCGTCCAATGAAAGAACGTAAAAATAATTAAAATTATTGATATTGTTTGTCAATAGATCCTGAAGAAATGTTGGAATTTTACTAAACGTGTTGGACGTGAAAATTTGAATAATATTAACAAAACTAAGTTTGCCTAGATCACTGTTATATTCTAATTGGCCGAACATTTGCTTCATCTGCGAAACTGTAAAAGAATTATCAAACATTAACATCAGGTACTGTTATGTCGTCTGTGTCGACAAAAACGCTATATAAGGAAATAAATATCTCATGGAGGACCATTTAATATGCTAATACGTATGCCGAAAACTGTTTTTTTTTTCTTCACGAACTGGACAAATTTTTCGGAATTTTAGATATATTAGTGACTTGTTAACATTGCAAATTCAGTTGCACGATTATAGTCTAGGACGAGCCCGTCCGTTGGACGTTTGTTCGTAGGTGTTGTTAATGTTGGTTGTACATTTTTAGAATCTGTCGCGGTGTATTAGCTGGTTGCCTAATTTCTCGGACGCTTCGTGAATCTTAAGTGGGTTTTGATGATATGTTAATATTCGACACGCCAGTTAAAAACATGTGTACTGCGATGATTCTTCATCATGGACTACATTTCGATTATGAACATTTAAAAATCTAGTTTATGTAGAATATGACCTCATTGCTTTCTAATACAATGTAAAAATGACATGACAATGGGATTACTCAATGGTTATTAGACACTACATATTTTAAATTAATTGTTTAAATAACGATTAGCCCATTTTTTGTTTATAAATAGCATCCTATAAAAACAATAAATGATATAAGCGTTTAATAATATTTTATTTTCAAGTAATCTCATAGTAGTAAATTTGTTATATGTGGTTAAAGAAAAATTATATAGAAGTGCACGCTTGCAGATTTAAAGTAAGTAATAGTTGTGCAAATGCAAAAGAAAATTGGAAGAATTGAAATTATTTTATTGCCTCATTATTACTGTCATTATTTTATTTAAAGTTCTACTCTCATTAACAATCTGAATGCAGATGAGGCCTGGAATTAGTAATTATTAATATTTATTTTTTCATTATATGCGATATCGTCAAGCATCACTATAAAAAATATTTTAATATTCTAATAGTAGCTATTATAAGTAATGATCAGTATATAAAATGTATATAAAAAAGGCAACGAATTAATTTTGATGGATGTGCTATGCTTGGCATATCTGTTGTTTTTGTATATGAATGTATATGAATATGAACTTTAATATTTTCTGTTTTTCTCTTTTATTAAAAATAACATCGAAAGTAATTTGTTGTTGGTGGAAAGTCGGTGGAAGCTAAGCTATGACAATAAAATAAAACGTTGAGTATTGATTTCCATCTTTCAGAAGAGACGATCCTTTGATATATATCGCCATACTCAACAAAAACAGTTAGGAGATGGGTAATTGGATGTTAAAATTGAATGAAACCATTAGGAGATTTTTCTATAGATAGCAACTCACATAATATGATATAATAATAATGATTATTAAAATGATAGTTATATCTATATATTTTGTATATATATTTAAATCGATTTATAGTTTCTTGTACAATAAAAAAACATAGCCATTTAATATTTACTACCTTAGCGGTTCATCAGATATTCATTACCGTAGTTAAATCATTTTCTTTTTGGATCTGTAGTTTTCCACATCTCAAATGTTGACCAAAGAGCAAACAAAACTTTACAGTTAAAGATAGTTAACATTACTTTAGAAAGATCCCTCTTTAGACGGCTATTACCATCCGTTTGTATGTCTCATTAGTAAATAAACGGCAAAACTAAATCGTCAATAGCTCATAACCATCTGTTCCCAGTTGCGTGGTAGTGAGTAAATGAGACTGAAATGGTACCGAACACAAATTTTAGTATCCAGTTAAATACCAGTAACTGCACTTAATTATAATTTGCTGCCTTAATTGAATCTCCTTTTAAAGACATATATATGTGTAATAATGTCTTAATACAGCACTTTATAAGTCGGTCATTCTTTGCTAATTTATTTTATTGAACTATGATTTGTTTTAAGTTGTAGTAAAAGGCATTTAAACACACACATAATTACAATACAATAATTAATGAGCAATCATACTGACGAAACTGTTATGGAACTACAAAAGGTAAAGTGTCATCTTTAAAATTGATTGTTACTTAACAGCCATTAGGAGTCATAAAGCTTTTTTCGATCAATAAACGTCGATCATACTGGTCGCTCGCCTACGAAAGTAAAAAAAGTATGCTCAGCTATATTTGTAGATGTAGCATAACCCTTCGATAAGGTTTGGCATGAAGGCCTTGTTCATAAACTACAGAATATGCTACCAAAACAACACACCGAACTATTAAAATCATACATACAACCATAATGTTTAGAGTCAAACGAGAAGAAGCTTACTCTACAATAAAAGAAGCTAAAGCAGGTGTACCACAAGGAAGTGTACTGGGACCAATGCTTTATCTACTCTACACTTGTGATATACCACAAACGCAAAATATTACGATGGCTATATTTGCTGATGATACTGCGATTATAGCTGTCGGAGACAATAGTGAAGAAGCCTCACGAAAATTACAACAGGCGAGTGCAATATAAATAATTGGACACAAGCTTGGAAAATAAGAATTAATGAAAGTAAATCTGTTAAAGTAAAACCAATAACATTAAACAATACTTCATTCCATATAGCAACAACGCTAAATATCTCGGAATGAATCTCGATGCAAAACTTCAGATACCCATAATCAGTAAAGAAATCAAGAGAATTGCAATGGGGTATGAGGATAGACTCTATTCTCATACGAATATTGAAATATTGCAACTATTGGATACCACCAGAACAGGACACAGACTCAAAAGAATCAAACCATATGATCTTGTGTAGTGAGGTGCATATATTAAAAAATTCAGCAGTGACATGTATAAATATAATTTCACCAGAGACTGAGATAGGGCCGATGGATCCTCTTAGTTGTATACCTAGATTTAAGTTATCATAAAGACAAATTGTAGGTTAGAGAGAAACGACTAGTAACAATATATTAATTAAATAATAAAAAAAATTCTGATCACTCGCATATAATTTTTTTTTCCGAAAAAGAATTATCGATGATTAAAGATGAGTTAATAAACATGCTAAACAGTCAATTAAAATAAAAACAACACGCTGGAATTAACTGGGCTCTTTCGAACCGGATCATGTAATAAATTAATGTTAATGTCCAAATATATGAATAATGTAGCGTTTTTTCTACGTAAAACTGACCGATGTAACTGTACAGTAGAAAGCATTTTTCGTATGCAGAGATCGCAAAAAATAGTCTCAAACAGTTTGCGATTGATTCATAATTATTCGTGTCGTTACGCGTATTATAATTAACCACAGGATTTATGCCGACTTCCCACAATGGATGATGTTATATCACACGTCTCCAAATCTGAAGGACGTGAAATTTAGATATTTTTTTAGGTCATTATATTTTCGTTAGGAGGAAGGATAGATGGCATCAAAGAGTTCCGGAATATTATATTGTTATGTTTATGGTGTCCCCATAGTAGACTTTAATGTATTTTGAGTTATTACTGCTGGTTTTTTAACCATTGTCAATACAAAAATGCGAATAAAAATAATTCAGGTATGATTATATAATTTTTTATGAACTAGATAAAACCTACAAAAAAACCAGTTAAGTAGTTACGTTATATGATATGGTATGTTTTTTTTTTTGGTTAATAAAATATAATTGATTTTAATGCTCTGTAATATCGTAAATTTTAGGTCTTTGGTTTATAAAAGAAAAACCTGTGCTTTTGCAGAAATATGCAAGTAAGTCTAGAAGTTATTAAGGTAGTTTATGTTTCCATGATACGCGGCTATTTATGATGAAAATGGAACTGCTAGACAAGAAGACAAATCTGCGCTCGAGCTTAATAAGATTATTGATAGTGTGACGGAGGAAGCTGCAATCGCGACTACAAAGCAAAATTAATTGATGAAATTAGTCGAGCACCGTCTCTTTCTAATCTCATGCCAGCTGTTCGATCTGACGGATTGTCATTTTTGTGTTCTCGTCTAACTTAGGCGGGGTATTATGGAAATCAGCGTTGTGTGAACGATATAGCATGGTCTAGCCGCTAAAAATCATCCATTGTACGAACAGGCCTGTACAATAAAGATAGCGGAGGAAAAACGAAAAGAAGCTGCAGTGTGGTCCCGCACGGCTATATATGCGAGATCAGTGCGGCGTGGGAGCCTATTTACAGGGTGATAATGAAAGAAAACCACATTACGCTAATAGATCGTAAGAAAGAAACCAAAAGTTGTCCTTTCGGTTTCTTGTAGAGATTGGCTAAAGTGAGATAACTAGATAAAAATCTTGTCCATCAAGACATACTCTAAATCTCTAGCTTCGGTGGTATAAAAATTATGAATTGGAAAATTGTGTGAATAGCTTGAAATATGCTTCGAAATATTATAGATCTGCAAAAGTTTTTTAGCTTAAATGAGGTAGTATATTTAGGACAAAACCATGTTTTTTGGAACCACACCTTCTTGTGTTATCCAAGAGATGTATTTCTGTGTCATAAGTTCTTTTTGTAATCAATTATACTGAATATGTTTCAGTCAATCAACTAAAGCGATAGATTGAGGGCTCTGTACGAAATAAACGAAGCCTGAATTTATGGTGATGGTGTAAAACTGGTTCTCGGGAGGCAGAAAAAAACGCTGTTATATTTTTTGCACACCCTGTTCACGCGTGGGAGCCTGTTCCGGAGGTCAAGCGACGGACCGCAGGCCAGACTGTTTTGTTTGGGTCAGTGGCGGGGGTCAGCACTGACCGGCAGGATAAGTCGGCGAAACGCAGGATTCGGCAGATGCAAAGTGAGTTCGGGCCGATGTGACGAGATACCGTGTCTGGCTGCTCGGAGTTTTGAAGGAGTTCACCAATCGAGCAATTTATCTCCGTCAGAAAAAAGTCTCTCGGCCTGTCTGTTATGCGAAGTTCGTAAGTGGTGTTGCGAAACGAGTACCGACGTATTCTATTAGGTGTATGACTTAATTTTTAAGATGCTTTAGGAAACATATTTCATATAAAACAGTTTCAGTAAAGGACCTCTAAAGCAGCTCGGAAAAGCTTTAAGTGAATATTCTGTCTTGGTATCAACGTAATAGTTAACCTAATTACACACGATTTTTACGTTTAGGATTGTCGTTTACAAAATATTCGTTAACATTTTCAACGGAAAGTCCTGTTTTGTTGTCAGGTAATTCGCAAAGACCTGTAAGCTTTTGTTGTTCTTATTTTGAGTCTTCATTTAGCACCTACTTCAATTCCATTCCTTCAAACCTACGAGACTGCTACTATAAGATGCGGTCAAGCATTAGCACCAAGAATAGTATATTATTTTAATTCTGGGTTCTAGAAGCATTTCATTCTTGTTTGAACAATTTCTAAAATACCGAATACAAAATACTTTTAAGTCGCGTATTTAAAATACAAAATGTGGTATTTTAATTCTTTTTATTTAAAATTCAAAATTCAATTAGGCATTATGTAAATATAATTGAACTAGACCAGCAAGCTTATTAATTAGTAAAAGAATACTTTTCTCTCATAAACACTAGATTGTTAAAAATACCATCAGACAAACAGTTTCTTGTTGGGTCATGAAAACTGACTTTCCAACTATTATTTCATGTTTTTCGTAATTTTCCTTTGATGCATGGTTTTAAGGTTTTGAATTCTTTACCTGTAATCTCTTGTGATTATTTCTGGCAACCAACACATTTTGTAACAAGGGTGCTAGATGCCAATATAGCATGGTTATATTCTAAGCTCTCATTCAGTTGTGATTCCATAACAGTAAAATTCTACAAATTGCAATCAAATTTCAGTCTAGTTTATACAGAAACTAAAGTAGACGGAAGTTCGTCATAGTAATAATTGTTGACCTGAATATAATCTAAAGCTATAGCAACTAGTTTCAATGCTTCAATGAATTCTGCAAAGCATTCTTGTTCTATGACCGAGAAAGTGTTAGTAATACTAGGGTATTACTAGGTTAAGGTCTAGGTCTAAACTAGTCTAGACTAGATCTAAGGTCTCATAGTTCAGATGGTTGGACCCTTTTCTACCACCCGATTTGTTAACATTTCTGGAGAGACCTACATGTGGCATTCTTTCTTATATGTGGACGTGTGCAAGTAAATAAAAATGTGAAATTCTTATGATATTCATATCAATTATTTCTCACATAAACATTGGTTTAGACTCGAAATGGAATCTGCAAAAACTAATGATACACTTAACAATATTATTATCATTCTGCGATAGCAATACCTTACGGAATCAACTTAACAACCGCCGCATTTAAAATTAATTATCATTCATAAGGCAATAAAAGATTATATTCCGAGTTAACGGATATGAATGTTTTTGATAAACGACACCGTGGCGTAAGGATATCCGCGAGAACGAGAGAAAAACGAGGAAACGAAGCCGGTTGGAGGTTCGCGCCTAGGCAACCGTAAGGCTAAAATTAATAAACCGAAGTTTCCGACCCGAGTCGCCCAGGAAAGTTAATAAATCGCCGACAGCCCCGGGCTGTGTAACTCCAGCACAAACATAGAAATCCAGAAACAATCGGTGGTCATGGGAGTGAGTAAGTAAGCCACGCGATGCAAAACGGCGATATCAGAAACTTGAAATTGATCTCGAGAAAAGGCCCCCAGGGCGATAGTGGAGCGGACACTGCTGTTGCATCTCGAGATGGTTATTGAAGATTATGAGCACGTTCGTTTCTTTGTTGGTATTACATCAATATGAAATTTTTTGTGTCGCGAAATTGCTATATATTCGAGGAGAATCATAGAGAGAGCAATTTTATATTAGAAACTGTCATATCACGGTAGAATCAATAAGTTCACGAGAAAAATGAATGATAACTAACAAAATTTCAAGAGGATTTTTGATGGATTTTCATTTCAGTATATTATCCCACAATTTCGATACTTTTATTCTTAAGATCGTAACGTTCTTATTAAGGTTTAATAAAAACAATTTACTTTCAAAAAGCTTTTCAAGGCTTGAGGAGAATCCGAAATTAGATGCTGGAACGATTGATAGTTGAATTCAATGAGTTTTTCATGAACCAAATGAACATGAACAAAATTTCAAAAAATTGACACTTTCTATGAGAGACTAGTCTCATAGATGGCACAAAAATGCGACCTAAATAGATTGTTGTTAATTAGTTAGAGGTGAATCACGTGACATATTTATAATGTTCCGAACGACATATTTTATTGTCATTTAATAAAAAATATATCAAAAAACTCTCAAAATTGTACTTTTCTTGTAAATAATATAAAGATATGGCAAGTTTAAATTGATAGTTTTATGTTAACATTGCGCTTATATTGTTCTTTCCTGAGATCAATATACAAATCAGTTGAAAATTATACCAATGGGAACATTTTTAAACTGTTATATGTAGGTATGTTTAACATAAGTTCCTCTATTGACAGACAGCACAAGTAAAACCGAAGTATGCAGTACGATTATATATATATATATATATATATATATATATATATATATATATATATATTTATATCAGTCATTATATGTTTGTTTGTTCTTAAAGCGTAATAATTAACGCACATAATAAGTCTAATCCATATTTCGTTATAAAAGTTTGCTATTTGATTAAAATGTAGAGATATTAAAGTAAGTATCAAAAACTGAAACAAATGGAAATAAAGTTAGGGGAATAAATACCTATAAGTAATATAAAATTGTGAATTTGGTTTAATTTATTTAATTGCTTGGAATTTAGATGGTTACTTTTATTGGTACTCTTGTTATAATCATATATTCTTGATATTTTAAAATATCTGGTGCATGTCCCAGCAGGATTCGAACCCGCGACTCCTGTCATCCTGTCGTCTAGGGCACTTTGCTAATCAAGCCGACAGAAAGTAATATTATATATAATATTGTATATAAAATGCATATAAATTGTATTGTATTTAAATTATTTATAAAAATACTATATAATAGTATACTAACTTGTTATTGATGATACTTAATTATTAGTATGCTTTAACACATTTTTAATTTTAAATTAGATAGGAGTTGAATTTGAAATATTTCCGAACGTTATTTCGTCTTTAATACGTGACGATTGCCCAGTTATGCTCGACTAAAATTTTGCCCATGGGTTTCCGAATCGCAACTGCAGTCTACCCAAGATCGGACGGCATAGTCTGGCCAAGTCGTGAAATGCATAACATGTTATCGGCAGGTAAAGCAGATAACTGTAAACGCCGGTACATAATCACGATCCCCGTATACATATCGTAACTCTTCTTAATCCGGCTTGATGTGAACGTGGAAAGCGGGATTGTTTTCGAAAATTTATAGCGGCATCTTCGCGGAAGAGTAGCCGGCTGGCTCGGGTACCCGTTTCTTCGGCTGTTTTTCATTTTACTCGGTCATTTCGATGGATATTCGAATATTTTATTCGGACGGAAGTCTATCGGGCACTTTATGACGGTTCAGAAGTAGGACGTGTCGTGAACGGACTTTGATTCCACTTAAATTTTTTTTGAAAACCGCTCGTACGTACGTTTGATCATTATACGGGAAATAACTCGTTGAATAATGAGGTTCATAATAGATTTGTTTGATTACTGTTATCAGCATTGTTTGATTCTCATTATGAGAACTGTGTTTTTAATAGAACGGTTTCATATTATAGATGTATTAGTTTGATTTTAAGCCATCGAATAATGAAAATTGGTACTCTTACTATTCGATATCCTATTATTTCTATTCTAGGCTTGGTATACTCTAGACAATATCTGTTGTAATAAAAATAAACTTATTTTCTTTAATTTTTGGTGGTGATTCTTTTTTTATTTTATTATTAACACTGATTATTGACTGACTTGAAAATTATTATTGTCTTTTTAATATATTTAGCTATATGTATAATATATTAATAATTATTATTATTATATTTTATGTTTGTAAATATTTTATGTCGATATTATTGTAATTATTGTGAAAATTAATTTACGGTACGCAAATGAGATTTTTATGTTACTAACTATTCGTTAGCATTGTTTATGTGTGAAATTTGCAAATATAACGCATTAATAACTACTAAGCAAGCATTCCAATCATGTTTAGTATTAGCTGTCTATAATTACTCTCAAGTATAAATAATTATCAGTAAAACATTTGCAAGGAATATTTTATCAACAAAAAACTATAATATATAGTCGAAACACTTGTTGATTATGAGCACTTAGATCTTTAAAAACAATTATGTTGTACCAAAAACGCTTGACAAAGTTTGGTAGGGACAAAGAAAATTAAACTTACAAAATTATTTACAATGTTAACTCTACAAAATTTTTGAGGCTTTGGTGTCGAGAACATTTCCAATAGCGTCTTTTTATGAACGAACTTAATTGAAGATTTTTTTTATTGTAAATTTTATATAGTCCTAAATACAATATCATGGCCATGTTTAACCATGAATTAAAACATCTGTTTCAAGGAACTTCTGATTTTGAAATTTCTATTATCAGTTGCTTAGTTTATTATAAGTTGATATCATTGTGATCAAAGAAATGCTAGTTTATGACGACTGCTAATTGTCGTGTTTCGATGATATAAAAGATGGTAAAATAGTGAATAATGATAAAGTATTAGTAATTAATTTAAAAATCATTAATTTTCACAAAATAAAAACTGTACTTCTTCAAGATACTAATTCAAAATAAATTATAAAAGTAATATTAGGAAAAAGGAATATTACAAATAACATGTCGTTTTTTTCTGTTTCAAAATGTATTCATAACATCATGTTACACAAAAACCAGAGCAGATCAGATTCATAATCAAAAAAACTGTACTAGTTAGTCTGAATATATGCCCATCTCGACTTAATATCAAAGTGATGGGCTTATCCAGTCAATTATTAATCCTAAAGACTTATGAAGTACAAATATGGAGCTGAAGTGAGACACTGAATTCTCTAGTAATAGAGCCCTGCTAAGAAAAGCGAATATTATATTCAAGATTTCGCCTTAAATCACTAAATAATGTTACTAAAGGCAAGTAACATAGTACGCACAGGAGATCAGAATATTAAACCGAAGCAAACCACACGAACTTTTATGGTATAAGTATTACTCTTAACTTTAGCTTAAGTAGATTAATTTAATTTTAATTTAGAAAATATATACTGATATATTGATCCCGCATTCGTCTTGCTTGTGTGTTAATACAAGTACAATAGAACAATACTAATACGTTAATTTACAGATTAAGCATATCTGATATAAAATATAACTAAAGAAATTGTCTTCATTCTATTCATGTTTTGAAATTTTGTTCAATTATATTTTGTAATTAATTACTGTATTTTGAATGTATAGCATCCACTAATTTCGTTTTTGTTTTGACCTGTTCTTGTTTCGCTTAAAGCGAAGAACGAATTCTTATGGGAACTAACCGAGAGACAGGTGAAAATTAAAAATTGGATTCTCCTAGCAACAGCGAACATTCTCATATAAATAATGCATGGAGGAAAAATGTGCTAAGACGGGAGATTCGCAAAAACCAGGCTTGAATGAATCCATCCATCAATGGGGGCATTATACAGGCTCGATTCTCGAAACAATTTGTTATTGACATTCACCACATGCGTAACGCTCTATTGGTTATTCACCCAATGCCGTGAACGTTGCCAGTATCACATTTTGCAGCGTTATGTGGCTAGCCAGTGCCGTACAATATGACACAACACATTTTTCTTATTCACGTCTCGGGGTTTGTTAAGTTTTTTTTGTTATATTGAACCGATTAGTTCGGTAATTCAAAAGGTATTTCTGATGTTTTTATTTTAAATATCTAGTGGAAGAGAACATCGAAAGATAATTTTGATTGAACTCCTTTGATTCCATCAACATCCTGCCGCTTAAAAATGACGGAATGAAAGAGTTCAGATTAAATTGGCTGATAATAATCGGCACTGAGCCACATAAAAAACTGAACGTGTAATCAAAATTAGTAATTAAGGTAAGAGCCACACGATAATAGTCCGTGACATAACCTCAATTTCTACACCCATGCACGTCAGAAGATTGGCGAATTTCGACCTAGTAACCTTTTGCGGTTAGCCTCGGCGATTTGATTCTTCTCATTGGTCTAGTTTGGGACCGAGCCTGTCCACTGACCCAAACTATATTATTTTATGCAACACTAGCAAAATGATGCTCTTCGGTTTAAGTAGTAACGGCAGCGAAACCGCGACTCGAATAAATCCACTTAGTGATGTTCTATCTGTACCTGAATCATTTAATCTGGTTGCGTATCGCAACAGCCTTAGAAGATCGCCAATAGGAGCGTGTTTTTTCTCACTTAGGTTTCTCACGATCAAGAGTTCTTTCTTTTAAAGACTTTTTTTTTAATTGTCACTCTCGGGGAGATTGTGAAACGAAATATTTTGCGTTAGAAATAAATCCTAGTGTTTTACAATTTATGAAGGAAGTTTCCTTTAAAAATTTGTTGAAAAACAACTGTTGAAAGCATCAATTTCAGTGTATTTTAGGTATTAGTATGTGTTAAATGCATCGATTTAAAGGGTCTAAAAATTGTGTTTATATGTGCCTAAAAAAGTTCATACTTTGATAGCAAGCTTTACTTTACTGTGCTATTTTGATATGAAAAAGGTGCTTTCGAAGGTCAAACTCAAGTTTTATTATAACAAATTGGAGAAGTACTTCTTTGAAGACTTCTGTCGGGCCTGTTAACTACTATCTAAACTATTAAATTATTAACAGTAAGCAAGTGATTGATTGACTTCACAAATAGAAATGATACGAAAAGAAAAAATTTTTACATTGCATTATTATCTTTCATGAAAAATCCAAAGTCTGACAAATTATTAACATTATGTGCAAAATGAAATATCAACGGATCCATGTTTAAGCCAGAACTTTATTTGATCACCTTACTTCCTTTTTTTTTTCATCAAACAATATTCCCATAGATAATTTTATTGCTATTTGTTACTATTTTATTCAAACACTTACCAGCGTCAACTTGCACGGTAGCAGCAAGTACCAAACATAGAGCAATTAAAGCTGGCCCTGGCTCCAGAATGAGAGTCCACGCCTTCATGGCGCGTCCTGAAAAAGAAAAAGAATTTATTGAAAACGCATATTAAATACTTCATTTCGGTTAAATTCGAACAAGAGAAACAAAAAAAACGACCTGAAATTACTCACATTAAATTGACTGAGACCGACAGTAAAAGCTACGTAAAACGTAACTGTTTTATTTTCCTTCATTTTTGCGGAATTCAAAGTTCAATAACATTTCGTGTTTGTTTATCGCATTATGATTATAATGGTAATTCTCTTAATATCGTATTTGGAACCGAGCAAGATCTTGGACCGTAATAATGACTATAAAAGAATTAGTTAGATAGTTTGATATCCTATTATTGAGAAATGAGGCGTGTTCTGGTTCTATTTGTCGAATTTTTTAGGCACTGTTACTAGTTTTGGTGAAAAGTGCCGTCGTTTTTAATGATGCCTCTTGATTTGCTGGTAATAGTATGTTACAACGGTCATATATAATGTTGTCGGGCAGATAGATTGACACCACACAGGTAATTAAGTCTCATTCTTTACTGGATTTGGGATTTAACAATATTTGAACACACTAAACGTCATGTGACACAAAATAATTCTTGATCTCAACATCACTACAAGTATAAATCAGTTCTGATAACTATATTAGCAGCTGCTGAAATATCTCAGGATTGTTTTTATTAATAAAAGTTGTCTGTGTCTTGACATTGAGCAATTCAGCGGAACTATTGTCAACAGCTAGAATCATATATTTTCGAAAGAAACTTTAGAATCCCTTACAGAGGGGTATTCTCACTATTTAAACTTATTTCGGGACCGCCTCCTCTACATTTCTGTTATCCCAACAACAAAAGAAACAGTACTTGAAAAACTTGCCGACGACACAGTTATCATGGTAAAAGATATATTTCTGTCCAACGCTGTAGAAATTATACAAGTGGCAGCCAACAAGATCTACAAATCAACTAGAGACTGAAAATACAGTTTAATAGCTGTATTTTTCATGTTAATTTTACGTTTGGGCGAAATGACAAAAACCTAACGATATATCTTGTAACGGATGTCGGTTTCCTCAAGCAGAATCACTTAAATAAAATTAGAAACATTATTTTAGGCAAAATACAGAGCAGACCCGACTCAAAATCAAATAACTGTAATGGTTAGTCGAAAGATACTCTCATCTTGGCCCAAAATAAAAGAGATTGGTTTATCAGTCAATCATAAAGCCAATTTGAAACTATGGGTTGCAGATATGGGGTTGCACTAAAACATCAGACCAACTAGTAATCCAACGCTGAAATAACAAAGTTATTCGATTAATTACCAATTAATTCTTTGATTATCGCGTTTGAAATCGAGCGTGATCTTGGATCGTAACTCGTGAACTTATAACAAATTAGTTTTGATGTTCTATGATTGAGAAATAGGGCGTTTTCTGATCCCATTTGTTGAGTTTTTGGGTAATGTTATTACTTTTGGTGAAAAGTACCGTCGCTTTTAATGATGCTTCTTGTTTTGTCGGTAATAGTACTGTTACAATAGTCATACATTTTGTTGTCGATTAAATTGACTGTTTATTATTGGTTTTGGGATATCACAATATTTTATTATTTATATTATTTTATTTATATTATTTATATTCAAATGTCATGTAATACAAAAATACGTAATAAACAGAATTTAGACACCTTGGTGATTTCAACATTATTACCAGTGAATCAGGTTAATTGAAAAGTCCCCAGCCTACCATAGTAAAACATATTTTTTTGGTAAAATTTTTTTTTCAACGTAATTCCCTTCAAGGGTGATATACTGATTATAGCGGCCCTCCAACTTTTCGATGCCATTTTTTAGTACGATTTGTCCTTTGCTTCAAAATAAGCCTCAGTTTCGGCGATAACCTTTTCATTCGACAAAAATGTCTGTCCAGCGAGCATTCTTTTGAGATCTGAGAACAGGAAATAGTCGCTGGGGGGGCCAGATCTGGAAAATACGGTGGATGAGGAAGCAATTCGAAGCACAATTCATGGATTTTTGCTATCGTTTTCACTGACTTGTGACACGGTGCATTGCCTTGGTGAAGCAGCACTTTCTTTTTTCGTCCTTCAAAAGGTCTAATAACGCTATGTAATAGTCGCTGTTGACGGTACTTCCTTTTTCAAGGTAATCAATGAAATTTATTCCATACGCATCCCAAAATACAGACGCCATAACCTTGCCAGCCAACTGTTGCGTTTTCCCACGCTTTGGAGCGGGTTCATCGTGTGCAATCCACTCGGGTGACTGTCGATTGGACTTCCGAGTGAAATGATTGAGCCATGTTTCATCCATTGTCACATATCGACAACGCAAAAATTCGGGTTTATTACGCTTGATCATCTTCAAACACTGCTCCAAATCATCAACTCATCGTTGTTTTTGTGATCGTGTCAAAAGTGAGCTTGCGCGGCACCCACTTTGCACAGAGCTTTCTCATATTCGTGAATGATATGATGTACTCGTTCATTTGATATCTTGAGAGTGTTTGTTATTTTATTCAATTTCAATTTACGGTCATTCAAAATCATTTTGTGGATTTTTTAAATGTTTGCGTCGGTAACAACCTCTTTTGGGCATCCACTTCGTTCACCGTCTTCGGTGCTTATTTCACCACGTCTAAACTTAGTATACCAATCCTTGATGGCATCATGCCAAGTTTTTATTTCAACTTTTTTTTCGTTCAAAAAGCATTATTTTATCAACACGCGAAATTAATTTTTATTCGTTATTTTTTTCACAATAATAAAAGTTGCTTCACTCAAAATGCTATAATTCACAAACTAATGATCCAATAGCTGACAAATTTATTCACGCATCTTTTGGGGGTTAGGGTACACTGAAAAACATATGGATTTAATTCCAGTAGCGCCAACTATGCGTCAGGCCGGGAACTTTTCAATAGACCCGTTATATCGGTTTCGATAATTATATCAAGCAGCCGCTGAAATATCTCAGGATTGTTTTTATTAATAAAAGTAGTCTGCGCCTTGACATTGAGCTTAGCATCTGTCGGATTTTATCTATGTCTCGTACAAACAGCGCCAAATGTCAAGTGCGCTGGCTCGAGAATAAAGAAGCCAATGTCACGGCCACGGTCGTTGTATAATTGATTACATATTAAGTGAAAGCGCCACCGCACCATAACAGACGCGGTACGATCCGTCGAGATAAAAAGCTGACGGTGGGTGTGTGGGAACACACGGAAGAGATTGCATAATGGTTTGGAAGTCATTGTCGGGTCTCAGTTTTTGGCTCGACCGGGAACAATGGGTTGGCAGGTCGATTGTTTTTCCGTTCCTTCTTTTTGTGTGGGGTCGCCTGCATCGGCAGCTGTCGACGATCCGATTCCGGGGCAGCTTGAGCACGAGCTGCTCGCCACTTCTCTAGCGGATTTAATTTTAACGGCCGGAATCTAGGTGAGCCATGATTTAGCGACCAATTATATTCCTTTATTACTTCGGATTCGATTCGAGACTCTCACTTACGGTGATCTATTTTATTAAGAGAGATGATAAATTGTTAAACGAACGGCCTACTTGAGCACAGTCGAACAAATATTTGTTTTACACAGATTACAAATGTTGCATGCGTCCGAAAGGGTAATAAATAATTAAGAAAACTATAGTCACGCCGCACCGTTGCGGATCCGAACTAAATGAGTCTGGCCATAAGAAAAATTGTAAGAATGTGATTTCATTATAACAATGAGTCTCAGATGGGTGTAATTTGAAATAAAAGACGATTTATCGCTCTGGTGTTACTTTCTTTTTGTTTTTACTTTAATACGTTTTCTTCTTATATTAATTATTCTGAAGAAACCTGAAAGTCTTTTTTATTAGCATTTAGCATAAACTAAATATGTATGGAAAGGCGATCTTGAGCAGCAAGCCCGAAATATAATTGAACTAATTCAGTCAGATTCAAGAAAAGCTACCCGGATATTAAAAGCTAAATCAGAATATGAGGTAAATTAGCCCCTTGAAATTAGGGAATTGATAAAAGAAAGGCGGAAAGCCAGGAGAGTATGGCACGCTACCAGAGATGCTGTAGACAAGACAATATGTAATAGAAATAGTAATTAGACAAATCAAAAGAGATCACTACTCTTTAGTCCACCACGAATTCACCAACAAGTACAAAGGTTGGCAACGCCGGTGAATTGGTACCATGCTCTCTTTTCTTCTCTCCATCCACTTGTAATAGTACCACTTCCACAGCGCTACCATACTTCCTCTACCTAACCTAATATCCTTTCAATTCTCCCGTCGACCACATGTATCGTTTAACATTGAAATAAACAGTATTTCTTCAACCAGTGTTTTCAGTTCTCGTGCAAATTCCTTCCAAAAATATTAATGAGTGTTCTGACAAATAATCGCAGCGGCAGCCACACATTTCGACCGATTGACCGACGCGACGAACATTCCTACAATACTAATTATTAGAGTACCGTCTATTCAAAATGATGATGGTTTGACGTAACGATGAAAAACATGAATTATTCGCAAAACATTTAGCCAACTTATTCCAACCGAATGATGCAGAATCTACAATTGATATAAGTCTTGTTTATCAGCCCGATGTAGTTGTAAATCTGATTTCTCCAATGGAAGTTTTCCTCTCTACAGAAAGTGTCAATAACCTCAATCCTAAAAAGTTTCCTGTAATTGATTATTTCACCTGGGTTATGCTTAATAATTATGCTTAAAAAACCTCAAGTCGGATCTTACAGGCCTATGTCGCTGCTATCAGCTATATCAAAATTAATGAAGAAACTGCTGTTAAAACATATTAAACCATTTACATAAATACCAGATTCCCAGTTTGGATTTGGAAATCAGCACTCAACAATCGACCAAGTAAACAAAGTAACAGCGGTTGTTGAAGAGGTATTTGAAGAAAAGAAGTAATGGTCTGGAATATCCCTGAATATCTCATCAGTTTTTGATCGAGTATGGAATTTAGGACTAATCTAGAAGTTGAGCAAACTGCAATCTCGGAACTATTGTCAACTGCTGGAATCGTATCTTGTCGATAGAAAATTTAGAGTTTCGAATGAGGGACATTCTCAAGACTTAGACCTATTTGAGCTGGAGTTCCTCTGGACAGTACTTTGGGACCGCTCCTGTATCTATACTTCTGATATACCAAAAACCAAAGAAACAGTACTTGAAACATTTGCCGACGTTATTACAGTTATCATGACAAAGATAAATTTCTGCTTAATGCTGTAGAAAAAGTACAAATGGCTGTCTACAAAATCTAAAAATTGATTATAAAGAGGAAAATGTTAATTTTGTATTTTGGCGAAATGACAGACACCTAATTATATCACTTGACGAATTTGCAATTTCTCAAGCACAATCAGCTAAATATATTGACATCTATCTCGGTGGTAGGTTAAATTGGAAATATCATATTAGACATAAAGCAGAGCAGCTCAGACTCAAAATGAAGAAACTGTACTGGTTAGTCAGAAGATCTTTCTCAATTCGACCTAAAATCAAAGAAAATAGTTTAACAGTCAATCATAAGGCCAGTTTGGATCTACGGGGTGTGAACATGGGGTTGCAATAAAACATCAAATCTACTATTAAACCGACGTTGCTAAAACAAAGTTCTACGATTAAATAGGAGCTGCGTGAAGACGAGTGATCCAACATTTCACCTTCTAAATCAAGTTATTGGAGAACATGTAGGAAATCAGAAGATTGGAAGTATTACTCTTTTAACTTTAGTTTAAGCAGTTTAGTTCATTTTAATTTGGAAAGTACATATTTATGTACTAATTTAGTCCTCGCTTACTCTAGTACAAGAGAACAGTAGTATTATATTCATTTGTAAATTAATATTGTACTAAGGATATCCAATATAAGATGTAATTAATAAAAAAGATATTCAAGAATAAAAAAATGTTTAAAAAGCAAAAAGTTCTAAGTAATTTACAATTAAAATTAACGTGTAGCAGACAAATTATACAGTATAAAACGGACGTAAGAATCATAAACGACAAGAACCATCCGTGTCTGGTGACTAACGAAAATATGCCACTAAACGACTGCAACGCCCTTTAAAGCGAACAGTGCAGAACCTCATTCTCCACAGCTGAATCAGCCATCGACCCAGCTCGCCGAGAAAAGTATTCATTAAAAATTTTTGCAGGCCTGCTTCTCGGAAGAATGCGAGGAATGGTTGTGTCCATCGAGAGACCCGTTCGGTTATCTCGAATACAGCCCCCCATATGGGCACCGACAATAGTCGCCAAAGGACCGCCTCATATCGGCTCTGTCTCAAATAACAAATTGAATAATAAAGACGATATTCGTGTCAAATTAGAGTCGTTGTTATGCAAGAATGGAAAGAGGAAACAGAGATTTAAGCAAGACATTCGGAGAATAATGATGGAGGTCTTCGGTTTTTAACTTAACGAATGTTCCCCTTTAATTACCAGGTTTTATACGGACTGTCGTCGGCAATACTTTTTTTACACACTGGCTGTGTTACGCCAACAATGCCGTATTAACTTGATTGGTTCTTCGTCTACATCTTGCTAAATAATTTAACTCTCGTTGAACCCTCTGGGTCAGACTTCTTCGTCATTCTTTTGTCTGTGTTTTAATGAAGCCACTTTATAATTTCTTTTTTAATCGTTAATTGTGCCAACTTGCATTATTAGTCGGTTCTTTTGTTTCATATTCTCAAGCTCTTAATTAATCTGTATGTTGCACCGATATTAGCACTGATGACTCCCAACTGGTTTTTGTAACTCGAACGAGTGAAGAGAAAAATATGTGCTGATGATACCAATATGTTCTCGGTGGTAATCAGGAAGTTTTGCATTCGAAAGAGTTTTGCTGAAACAAGCTAATTAAGCGACGACTCCAAGATAATATTTGTTTTGTAATTGGAACGTGTCCCGGTTATATTATTGGAAACTCGAGATACACCGTTAGCATCTCTTCATTAAAGGATACTCGAGGTATCAGGTAAAATGTATTATGTATGTTGCTTGCGACTGGAGTGGCGAATTATTTACGGTTTTGAACCGAACCGTCACTTACAAGTAGCAACTTCTCATTCGACTTTTGAACATGCACGGAATCCATATCAAAGCCGTTTCCTTGCTTATCATAAATGGTCATCCACCGTGAAGTGTTTCAGTTAATTATTAGTACGTAATCTAGATTTAAATTCAATCAAAATAAATACAGGAGTAACTAACTGTACTGTAGTTATATAAAAAAGTTACAAGGTGTCCTAATCCTTAAGCAACAATGATGAAAGATATTATATTACGTAAAGTAAATTTATCGAAAATGTGATAAGTTTGCATTAATTTTGTTCAAAGATCCTAATAATTGTCATGTACTAAGTTTGACATTTTTACGTTTTAGGTATAGTATACGTATTCAGAGTGTTTTAACATATGGGTAATATTTGTGGTGTTTATAGAAACTAGAAAAACGCAACTTTTAGAATACCTATAAACCATTCGTTCTTTACTCCAGATGAAGAGATGAGAGATGAAAAATATCATAGGAATATGGGATATTTGTATAAGGAAATATATTGGATAGTTTTGGGTGGCCTTTTAGCATGTAACTTTATTTCTAAATATAATTTTCTTGGTTTTATATTATTTAGCCACCCTGTATATCAAATCAAAACTAAATTGCTAGCTGCCTCAGAGTCATTTGCATAACCAGATCGTAGTTCGTTGGGCAAAGTAATTTCCCTGTCAGTCAAATCAGTTTTTAATCAAACAGGTGTTAAAAATTACAAGTGCTATTAAGGTGCTTTGTTGCTCTATAGATACCGGGCATGCCGAGATAATATACGGTATAAATTTCGGTAGGGCCATGATAATGTATCCGATATGCTGCCTATTATTGTTCCTATACCTGTAAATTATACCAATAGAATAGTAATTATTTCTTTCCTAAGGAGCAAGAATACAATGCGAGCTAGTAAAGATGCAACTATTCATCGCAGTCCAGTTAGTTTAATAATAGAGGGAAATGGTATGAGTGAAAAAAGAAATAATCTCGTTTATTAGTGAACTTCTTGTATTTAACCTTGAGGTAAATTACGCTAGCTCTGCCATATCCTGTCTAACATAGATATAAGATCGTACATCTAGAAAAGAAAGATTGTAACAAATCTGGACTAATATTACTAAAGAGGTGAATCATCTTAAAATGTTAAATGCAAGTGGGTTGTCCGAAGTTTTTTTAGTTTTAAAATTAGTTTGGACTGATAGAATGAATGAAAACTATAATCAATTAAATGTATTGTTTCATAAAGCTTTCAAATTATTTCTAAATTTTTATATATGATAGTGATTTAACTGATGATTTGACATCTAATAAATTGCGATGTAGATCCGTTTTAGTATCGAACATAATCATACGTTATAGTACTAGTTTTAATTGTACAAGTATTTTTCTTTTGATAGTGTTTTGAGTGATGATATAACATTTAATATATCATACTACTAATCCGTTTAAGCATCTAGTATCATTTAGTAATAGTTTTAGTTTTAGAAGTAGTTAAGTGGAGTCTTAAGTTATTTCTAAATTTTGAGACTTGCCAGTGATTTGGGTGATGATTTGACAACTAATAAATAACGTCACTAATCTATTGCTTGATCTTGAATCTTATGGTTCAATATGTTTTGCGTTGTTCATACCAGATTTAGAAGGAGAAATTTTTAAAAACATTTTCAAAATTGTATTATCTCAATATTATACTAAATTTATAATATATGTTCAGCGGATCTGTATGATCGACTTCTGTAGGCTGATGTTCTATGAGCTATTATTCAATATTGATAAATGAGACTAGATGTCCTACCTCATACAGCACTTTTAGATCTATGAAAGCAAATTGCAACTATTTAGAGTGATATTAATTACCAAAAGAACAAGAAAAATAACATTAATAACAAATTTTCTTATGAATTAGGAATTAATACTACTTTTTTAATATAAAATATAATAATTTGTTGTAAATAATGATAAGCTTGAAAAACATTTAATTGAAAAACTAGAACTAAAACTAAAATGAATTAATTAAGGTTTTATGATTAACTCATAAATAATTATGAACATGATTTGTAAGAAATATTTTCTCGCATTGCTCTATACGTCCAATTAAGTGAATTAAATATATATACGTAGTTTAATATATACGTACATTATTATAATTTAATAGTAAATAGCAATTTTATCACATTAATTAGTTAAATGCGTTCATTAAGAAAACATACAAAGTTGTAAATAAATATAATTATATAGTAAATGATAACCAATACAAAAAAATATTAATTAAAAAAGAGCGAAGATCGATTATAGTAGATTATAAAACAACCGGAGCAAAAACAAATTCATTGTCGCCTATGACGAAGAGACGGAAAAGCGTGTCGACTTTCGGTCACCGAAAGAAATCCAATCAATCGTCCGTGCTGGTCACCGTGGTCCACCCATGAGCGTCGAAAAAACAATTTACAGTAATTAATAATGGTCGTCGTCGTTTACGCCGTAAAATCTTTTCAAATCAAATACGAACGGTTCATTTGGTGTCCCGTTAGAACAGAGAGAGATTCCCTGTTGCTGCGAGATGAATCGGTGAGCGCGTACATGTACCGCGCACAAGAATTAATTTCATTGCATAAACCCGTTGCCATTTTTTCCTGCGCAAAGAATGCTACCGTGTCGCCTTGCTGCGGAAGAAAGTGCAGGTCAGTTGATACCATTACTGCATGCACTTCATCAAATAAAAGAACCCATTTCAATACCTCTCTATCATAATGAACGCTAAATTATTCTCTAGTCATTCTTAATAACTATCTATCTATATCTCTCTCTCTCTCTCTCTCTCTCTCTCTCTCTATATATATATATATATATATATATATATATATATATATATATATTGAAAATAAGAAATTAGTTGGAATTTGTTTAGAACAACAATCAATTGAAACAAGTACTGCGGTATATACGACCAAATTCTATATTTATAACCATGTCTCGATGAGACTCGAACCCGTGAATATTCAAGTAGTATGAGAATCGTCCTGTTTCATTGACCACTGCGGTTAGATATAAAATTGAGATTGTAGATGGTATAACAGATATTTTAGTAGTGCAGCTTTATCTATCATATTGTTATAGTCTGTGAAAAACTATTTAAATTTTCTTAAGAGTTTAGAAGGTTGGAATGGTTATAGAAATAGCTGGAATCAATACCCCATATCTAAAAGTGAAAAAAGTTTGTTAACCTTATGTTATATTGAATCTTTAACCAAATGTTATCTGTCGATGGTTCCATTAGTGGTATGAGAGTGCGAAATTATTTATTAGACACTGTTTCTACACTGGTTTTAAACGTAGTAGAAAAGAAAAGTGTTTAAAAATAGACGTGGTGTTCGATATGACGTTACAAACTCTTTTATTGGTCTACTGTTCGCTGATGATAACTGTATATACACAGATACAGTTTTTTAAGGGTTTATGATATAGTTCGCTTTGCAGAGTCATACGGCTTGTGAATTATGAAGAAAAAATCAATGTTTTGGCAATTGATAGATCCTTGCTAATATAAATCTCAACAGCAGGAGTTCTTGGGATTAGTAATCCAGGGGAAGAAAGTAGCTGGCAAAACGGAAGTACTAGACCGAATCGGCCAAGTTCAGTAGCATTTCTAAGAGGAAGTATTACTGGGAAGCCTATAAACCATTTCTTTCGCATATTTATGTTGCCAATCCTTTTTCTGTATGAGTCCGATGCTAAGATACTGACGTCTCAAAGCTTGAGGTCTTGGAATTGCGATGCTTAAGCAAATTTTACACGCCCTGAAATCGTCTTAGAAATCATTCGAGAGTCATTTTGAGATGCGACAATCAGCGCATAGCTGAAGAAAAAATTCACAGACTTAGATCACAATTGGTTGGACATGTCTGTCGAATTAAAGATGAACGAATTCACACATATTGACGATTATATTGAATATATTTCCATATATTTTTTCTTAATTTCTTTATTTATAACTATATGCAAATAATCATTTGTAATTCTTCCTAAAATAAATATTTTGTATAATATTTTCTTTTTCCTTATAATAAAGATTTAAGTTAAATTGTTCGTTTGATGTTAAAATGTTAAACCCTGTCTCAAAATATCTTAGATAATAAACAGAAAAATAAGGCAGCATTATTATTCTAGTTGTTTTGATAATTGTTTTCATTTAATATATGATAAAGAAACATCACTTTGGCTGTCAATATCTTAAATATGATAAATTTAAAATACAGTAATCGTTATGATCCACTGTATATATGTTGGTTGTATTTTTGTAATTATATACTAAATTTAACTAGCCAGGTATTATCATAAATAGATGTTGATTTTTAATTTATATTCAATATCTACCGCAAAACCCATTGGAGCACATATATTCAAGGCAGTAAAACTGTTTATGTGCCACTAGAACAGTTTTACGAATGAAAAAGAACATAGTAACTGTTCATTTCTCATTTTAGCCGACCTCAAATTTAAATTCTGCTCAATCATAAATATGTAGTGATCAGTTAGATCACTACATATTTAAAGAGTTAGGTTAGTGAATATTCTTTATCCGAAATGAGTAAATTCGGCTATTAGTGAAAATGATGAGGGCAGATGTGCGTATATCGATCGATCTACGATGCCACGGCATAAATTACGTTAAATGCTTTTCCGGAGCAATATTTTGACGTGAGCGGGCAGTGTTTGCGAATGCACGCATCTTCTGATAATAATAAACTATTAGAACCATTATGACGGGCATATACGTCGAAGTCGGTTATAGTTGCGCATAATTCCGCAAAATTTCCCTCGAGATCCTCACAAAAGAAGACAAAGCAAACCTTGGAGATTATATGTCTTTACCGAGTTATTATGTCTTACCAGACAGTGCTGGCTCGTCATTGGCCGATGTTTAGTGCGATGCTGGTATTTAAGTTGCCTGGTTGTCGATTACTCCTTTAAATTAGGATTTATTAAAGGTAAGGACATGGAGCTTCTCTGTGTCTAATTACATTTTATTACCGCATATTCGTGGTTATATTGGAAATATAATCAGCTCTGTATATCAGCTCTAATACATTTAAATAACATACTTATTTAATGAAGTTAAATAAACATCAGATGTTTTCCAAAAAGGTATATTAGTTGGTTTAGTCTCCTCAATATTTTTTCTATTTATTCATATTGAGAAGCGGGAAACAATACAATAAGAACCTGCACCATTTAACAATATTCTCCAACTGTTTTTAAGGTTATAATTTAATGATACAGGTTGATAATACTGTTCAAAAAGTAATATTGAGCTTTTCTTTATTAAACAAAACTATACTAGTTTTAAAATTATACAATTGTTGCCTAATATTTATATTTCTATATAAAATTTAGATATTTAGATAAAATATTTTAATATTAAACTAAGAAACGAGAAAATATGTGGAATGAATATTTATTCATTGAACTAATAAAATATGACACTCGAGATGCCTTTAAGAGAGTGTTTGAGTGTCGACTTCTCATAAGAGCAGTGCCATTGTGACTTCTAGTTTGCGTTTTCAATTAAAGCCGTCGTGGTGTTGGAAATGCATTTTTGTAAACACAATGAAAGCTTGGGAAAGAATGGACCGCGAGAGTCTTTGGTCAGTGCTCTTTCCGAGTTTATTTGTCAAAGGCGTTACCCGATAGGGAGCGTAGTGGATGACCGCAGTGGCGTACCACTCAAAACTTAACGCCTATTAGAAAAGTTAATAATTTTGAAGCACTCCGGCGAGAATATACGGCATTATTTCAGTTTTAAATGAATCTAACGGGCATTAGTAGGTTTTAAAGAGCAATCAAAACTTTTATAAAATCAGTATCGTATTTTATTTCTATGATTTCCTTAAATTTTAGTAACTTCATTTTTATTAAATAATTTGTATTTGTTATTGAAAGTAAATAGTATTTGACCTGTATGAAAATATTTTAAAATTTTAATGTTTAAAATAATATGTTTAATTTTTTTAAAATATTAGACATCTCCACCAATGATATGTCGATGCTCATATACCCATTTGTAATTCATTGAACAAATTTCCAAGTATACGGCACTGTTTACAAGATAATTATTTATATTTACCTGAGAGATAACAGGTATGTGAGTTAAAAGAATCGTCTTTGAACATTTTCCCATCATGTGTGGGGGGCGTGTGAATATTCCACATTGTTTTTTTAACATTGTCTCGTTAAAACCGAATCAGGTTAAAGCACCGTCTTTATTCTTCTAATTATGACCGAAAAACAAAAGGTGCCTTCACGTTATTGTCGTATTTGCATTCGGCCGTTTTATTACTTTCAAATATTTAAAATAACTGCATTCCTTTGGGTAAAGCATCAACTATTGTCGAGGATCGGAACAGTGACGTGTAGAAGCAAGTTAAAAATCCAATTACAAAAATCACATACCTTCGCCGACCAACGTTTCGAATTCAGAGAACCGAACTGTTAATAGTTTATAGCTTTGGACAGAAAAACCCACTGACCTATTTGGCTAGATCTCATTAAAATACTTGATTTCTTACTGAGCAAGTAAAATGGCTTCGCTTGAGTAGAACGAACGAATGAACAATTTTTTTTAAAGAAATGAATGAATCAGCATAAATGGTTATTGACGAAGTGATACGATTTTTTTAGTTTTTTTTTTGTTTTTGAAGAACAATGTAATAAGATGACACCTATTAAGTTTCGAAGGTGATAAACAACTATGATTTCATGGAAAATCTTCCTAAAAATAAAGGCTTGTTAGTTAAATATTATAAAATTGTTTCTAAAACAATCCGATGACACTGTTACACTCCTTTACCATTTTTAACGGTATTACACCATAAAGTTCATCGTCACCGAAAATAAATAAATAACAAAAATATATTGACTTTATATTAATATATCTAATCCATATAATATTGTTGATTTACGTATCGAATAATATAGTTGCGTTGGTGAAATGTCATTAAACGGCACCGCTGAGTTTAATTTATACACGAAATTTATTGGTTGAATAACCAGGATTTTACTTTCAGGTGACCTTTCTGTGTGGTTTGTTCTTTTTATTAGTCACTACTACGTATGATTTGATATATAGTCTAGATGTGATTCACGTGGGATGAGTTTTGAAATGTTAATAGGAAGATGCTGAGGTTTGATTTTGAAGTAAAAGTTTCTAAGTGTCAAGATCAAAATAAAATCAATGTGTTAGGTTGCCAAAAGATGTGTGGTTTATAAATATTATTTTTGCCATCTTGCTATGTTTAACATAAACCATCAGGAGTTTAAAAAATGTAAGATTGAGTTAAAGGAGTGAGGAAATCATATATTATAATATTATTAATATTTTAAACTGATATTATTCCTATCTGGATTGAAATTATTTTGAAAGAACATCACCTGAACTTTTTATCTTAACTTTTAACTGTTTTATATCCTGAAACCACATTGTTTACATTTCTTGGAGTAATTTATATCACGTTATAATGAAAATCCAACCGGCTTATAAAGTATCGGTAACAAAATGTAAAGTGATTTAAATCCAACAAGTGTTACTACGGTTGGTAAATTATTCCTGTACGGAACTGCTCTGATAGCACTCAAAAAATCGTGATGAAGAGCCGGTGTTAGAAGTCAACGGTAACACTAGATTTGCGGAATTACGGTTGCGCGCTTACTGGTAAGTCAGATAAGTTGCAAATTTATTTTATTAGGCGAAATGGTGGTAAGGATAACGGGATTCCGTAGACCTGACGAGCTCAAATTCGAATAAATCGACGAGTTTCGTCGAGGAATAGCAGATGTTCGCCGCCTACGCGGCTCAGAATCGAAACCAAGGCGGGTCCAGATGGATGCCCTGAGGGAGACGATTTTTGTTTCGCATTTTCGCGTAGAAACAAAGATCGACGGAATGTGTGTGCTGACGCTATATATCGGTTTTCGAACGCTTCAGTGAAAATAACCGATGACCTCTCAATATTCGTTTTGTTTGTCCTCCTATTTACGACTATTAGAAAAAGAAACTGTTACTTTGATGATTCAGTTTTTTCTTGTCAATACGGTGAATATTAATAATTATTTAAACAGAATATCTAATACACTCGCTTTATGAGAACTATCAATAGTTACTTTGCCAATATTTGCAATTTAAAGGTTTGATAATAACTATGAAGGTTAAATAAAGTATTAGTATAAAATAATGTTGATAAAAATTAATTAGAAGCTTTATCTGTATTAAAGTTTTAAATAGTTCGTTGGTCTCGAAGAAATAGAATAATTAATAGTAGATAATTTAATACGAAATAGTAACATAATAACAAAATTACATATATCAACAATTATTATTATATTGTATCTATGTAAGTTATATATGTGATTAACCAAAAGACAAGAATGTATAATTTAACGAGGAAAATGATCCCAGTTACGCCAATAACCAGCCTGGGTAAGACTGGACGTCTCCTGGAATGATTTTTAAATTGGCCACTTGCCAGTCGGTAGGCAATTAAGGCGTAGTTGTATAAACGAGGCTTTAGAATATAACATAAAAACGTGCTGATAAAAAGATGGTAAAAACTCATGCATAGCGATGTATAATACCGTCAGAAGTATGTTTGTTACAACTTTCTTTAAACAAAACATTCATATCTGAAGAATCAATGAGAATTTATTTACAATTCCAACGCGAATGTTGTTATTACTATTTTATTAAATTTATATTTCGCAAAACCCCATCAACTCTTAATTTGTTACTATATACTTGATAATACAAACAAAATTTAAACATATCTAGTTCTTTGAACACTTTTTATAAAAACTTATGAAACACAACTTGATAAAGGAAAAAGGAAATGATCAAAAAAGACAAAATAAATCTAATTGAAGCAAATAGCCTTACATCGTTCTCGTCCTATATAAAAAACATTGTTTTAATTTCCCTGCATAATTTATTATGGACGTGTGCAATCGATGGTCGACGTTTAATAAGATCCTGGGAAGCCATGAAATTAGTCCGATGTTTCTTTTTTTCACTGTTTCTTTTTCTTTCTTGAAATTACTTCAGTGTATGTTTTTGCTTTATTTAAAGCAATATGTAGGCTTGCTTTAATTAACTTAATAACTAACGAAAAAGGTGAATTAAAATAAATATTGTTTCCAACTAAATATTACATTTCAGGTAAACCAGTCCGGAGATGGGCGAAAAAAATGATATACTGTTATTGGCCTATATCTTTGATAAACATTTTTTGGGCTGTTATTGTTATTCTTCATTGAATCGTACGGTAAATGCTTTTTATCCATGGCGTATGGTTGTGTTTGACTTCTACGGTTTTAAATTGAATATTTTATACTCAGAGGAGTATATTCAATTGAAAATCACGTTTCTCTTCTCGAAAAGACGGAATAAACCAGTCGCGAAGTACTATCGACGTTACCTTGTTTCTTCGCGTTTTATATTTCATTTTTGTCATTATATTGTATTATGCGACGTCTAAGCCATATCTGCCATAACAAAAGGAGAGTTTCCATAGTAAAGAAGCCACTTCTATCGCGTAATCAGATCCTTATCGTCGACAGTTTGTTTGCCAAGTTTTTTACCGTTCAGGAATTCCGCGGTTTTGCTTTATAGTATTCAGCGCCGGCTGCAGATGGCGCAAGATAAACTATTTTAGTATTGTGACTTTGCATAATGTTGTCTATTATTTAAGGAGGTTGACACGAATATTATGGTTACCTAGGACGGAAGATTTTAGTAGATTGGTGTATCCATTCATAATTTGATATTATGATATTATATGATATTATGATATGAATGAGAGAACATATTTATACACCTTGATATACGAAGATTAATAATAAATTATACAACAATTTTTCGCTATGAAAATGTTTCGAATTGGTTATAATTATGATATAAATATAATAATTACAGGCACCAATGTGGAAAAAGCATGTAATTATAATTTACTAACAGAAATAACTTTTTTTTTTATAAACAAATTCCTAAATATGAAGAAGTATAGAATAAATCACTTTTCAATATTATAGAAGTACTATGAAAAAATGAAGCGATGCATCGTGACCTAAGATGGAGATAAGATTTTTAAGTCAATATCAGAAGAGTTGATTGGTTATAACTAACTCCTTAAATAGTTAAATATAAGTTTGATAGTTTTTTAGTTGGCCTGAAACTTCAAAATCTGTGCAATAACAGTGAAAGTACTCAGTACAATTGCTGAACACATTGGTCGTAAGATTTATATCTGATTGAAGATTGATAAAAAAATGAGAATTTGTTTCAACTAGCTATCATGACCATGATAACTTGGAAGAATCTTGATTATAATTATTTAATAATCCCTCTTAGGTGAGATTTAGCTGAATAATAATAAATATTTTAACATTTATTTCAACAAAAATATTTCAACCTAGTATAGCTTGATCATTGCTATCAATTAGGGTTATTCTCTGTTATGATTGTCCGTTAATATTGTTGACTACTATAGACTAAGATTGTTAATCATCCTGGTTATTCCGCCCTTGCTATTGATTACCATTTTCATCGTCAATTTCATTGTTAAGCTTTTGTATTAGTTGTGGTTATTCTCGTATTAAATAAAATGACATTTTACATTATTTGTAGGAAAACAAATTAATGCGTTCATTTTAAGGAGGTGAAAGAAAAACACGACAAATTAAATTTAATATAGATTAACAAAATTCCATCTGCCCTCTGTTTACAAGGTATTTTGATTTTCGCAAGCAGCTTTTTCATATTAGGATTTCATATTACTCCATTTCCTATTTTAAGAGTTTCAATTAATTTGATATTCATTGGAAACATTGTGCTTGTTTAAGAACTGGTAGTAATTGATACTTGATAGTTATTCTGGAGATTTTTATTAGAGGTAATTCTAAAATGCATTTAGATTTTTCTGTAAATTTTATTGGTATGAACTTCTAATCCATTTTAGGTTTCATTGATAAATGCATTTTGTAACAAATAAGTAACCAAATATTGCAGGAATTAAATATATTGTGCACCAAGAGCTATAATTAATATTGTGAAGAATATTAACATCCATAAAATAGTTTGCAGAGTTATAATTCCTCGTTTTTTAATAAAAAATTATTTTAAGTATCTGGTTGTGATATTTACTTTATAATAATTTTATTCCTAATCATTAATTTTTCAAGAGCAATATTTTAATAAATCTTTATTAGTTTCTGGTTATAAAATAGTTTATTAATGTAAGGGGCTAATTACCACTTTACTATTAAATTTTAAGGGGTACATAAAAACTAAAACTAAGGGTACTTAAAAAAAATTAAAGAAATGGAAATGAATCAGTTAAAATAATTACATGATTTATATATTTTATCTATTTATCTATAATCTAAAAGTATCGAAAGAATGTATCATTTATTGACTGAATTCATCTTTAAAATATTTTGTTGATTGGTTTTATGTCTACCTACAACAAATTATGTTTAACAGTTGCAATTAAGTAGCGTAATTTCTGATGACAATAATGTAGGAAACGTTTTAAAGAAAATTGGCAAATAATTAATTATTCATTTTATATTTCATATATACTGAACTACATTGACAACTAAAAAATATATTATGATCTTTTCTTTTAATACTTACGACCTTCCAAGATGGCTTTATGTTTGTATATCTTACCTGTAACAAAAAAAAAATTAGTAAATATTGCACCGAAAACCGAAAAGCTAGTCAAAATTGTCCCATCTCCAATTAAATACTTCCGGTACAGACATTAAGGCCTATTTAGCTCACGCCAAACGCCACATTTATCACGGAACCACCCTTAAAGAACACCTGGTGTTTTTTGACCATATTGTTCTCTCTGACGCCGATTCAAGCTGTTAGAGGAAAATAGTTTTGGCGTGTGTTCATTGTCAACCCCCATCGTAAAAGATTATCATCGACGCTACCATTTGGTATCCCATTCTAGGAAATGCGAATTTATTTTTGGTTCGAATTAAAATTCGAATAATGATGCAACCCGTTATACGCCTGATCAACTGTGAATCAGTTATGTGATTTAGTAGGTATATATTACGTGGGATTCAGATGTTCCACATCAGTATTCAGTTTTTTATTAGTATTTTACATGTGTACATTTGCGTACAAAAATAATCCTGCAATAACAAATTCTCAGCTTGTTCTTTATTGTTTAAATCAATTACTCAACTGGCCGAATGTTAAGAAACCAGTAGGCTTTGATAGTTTTGAATTCCGCACACGTTAATACTAAAATTCGTTGTTTTTCCTCATTTATTTAATGGCCAGAAAACGGAATTAAATGGATTCACTTCCTTGGTATTCCGAAAAGGATTTAGTGTGTTTATTTATAAACATTACCAATAATGTTAGATCTAAATACTTCCTATACGAGATTACTCATAAAAAATCGACAAAAAATGTTATAATGCTTGAGAGAACCTTGAATGGGAATCATCTTTACGTTTTTTTATGCACAAAACCTGTCGACAAACTAGAGATTAAATAATTTTCGTCAAGGTTTCGAGAGATTCTTGTATACAATTGGAGCGACTCATTCATTCGATGACCACCATTGATCAATGCTTTTTTACTGTTAATATTAATTTTAAATCATATTTTCTACGGCGTAAAATTATCATACTATTAAACCATTAAAATATCGACGCAGTTGTCACGGGATATGCTTTATTGAGACTCGGGTTATCTTTTCATCATTGGAGTGGTCTTCTTGGGTGAGTCACTGTAAAATATTTTTTTCTTTTGACGAGAGTCAACGACATCCGACTAACTGGCTTTTGTGCAAACAACTAATAAACAGGTTGGGAGAGATGTAAATGTAGCTCAGTGAATTCTTTCCTTCGCACGGCTCCTCGATAGGGCAACAGGAGATGATTACTCAAGTATGAAATATTTTGCTGTTGCAGAGAAGATTCCTGCTAGAGACTTATTGCGTTATTTGTAGAGTAAATCACGACGATGTGAATATTATTCTTATGTGAATATAACACCTAGATAAATTTATGTTTTACATAATTATGTTCATTATTCAATATTTTAGTTATATTAGTAATCTATGAAAATCATATCTATCATATTTTAAGAAATTTTGTCCTTGCTTTTATTATTTTTAACTTAATTGGTATATGCATAGGACACATCATAGGTCTTTCAAAATTGCATTTTCGATGTTAATTATTTAATTATATAAAGGTTTTGAAATTGAAGAAATCTGCTCCTAAATTTCATCAGGCACATTTAGAAATATTGGTGATGGTGATGTTGCTCTATCATATCGAAATTGTCCGTATTGTTTGGTCCAAATATCATTGGACATAAAAGTAGTCACTTTAATTTTTTGTCTCCTATGTCAAAGAATGGCCTGGAGGACAGAAAATAATGATCGAAGATAATGAATGGTAAAACTTATTGGACGAAAACTTTCACTTCTCGGAGAATTTTCTGACGCCTTAACAGTTGATGAATCATTTATTTTCAAATATTTATGGGCGATGTAAAAGATCCAGTAAAAAGGGATTAAAATTTGTTACCACACGCATTGACTGATAATGCCATTTCGAGCAATTTCAATATTTCAGTTTCATTGTTTGCAGCCAAAAGAAGAGTTTTTTTTGGAGTATGAATGATTGGAAATGGATTTACTACGACAATCCGAAAAAGTCTCAAACAAAAAAGCTTAATATAATATGGGGCAAAAGTCCCGCTAACCATAGTGTTGTGTAAATGTCCAAATTTTATTATGGATAAATATACGCCACAAGAACGAGTAGAAATAGTGACAATATTTATTGAAAATAATGGTTCTATTATTGTCACTCAACGGAAATGGTAGTCGAACTTATGTATAAGGAATTGTTAGCACGTTGCAGTATATTACAGTCTTCTAAAATTGAATGAAACTCTCACATGTTACAAAAGTTGGGAAGGATGAGATGAGATACTGTTGCAGTTCAAATGAGAAGTTCTGCTGCACCCACTGTATTGACCAGACATGGCGTCCTTTAGTTATCTCTTATTCAGATAGATCCAGCAGGGCTTAGTTGACACATCGCTTGGAATTGCTGAAGAAGTGCAAAGATTAATCGATGAATGAAATACTGTCAGAGCAACATTGGTTTTTCGGCATATATCCCCATATTGGCAGAAAGACGGAGTTATAGAAAATGTAATTTATTTTAATTAATATAAATTATATCAATTTTCAAATCCAATAAAACTTTCAAATTTTACAAAAGTTGAGGAAGGATGAGATGAAATACTGTCGCAGCTCGAATGGGAAGCTCTGCTGCACCTAGTCTATTAGGCCAGATATAGCGTTCCTTACCGCCAGATAAACATTGTGCTTTCGGCATATGTCCCCATTTTGACAGAAAGACGGAGATATATAAAATGTAATATATTTTAATTGATATATATTATTTTCTCAATAAAGACCCTTTCAAAGTGAAATATGATGGAAATGACAGTAACCACCTAACATAAACGCAGAAGTGTAAAAACAGAAATAGAAGAAAAAATAGAAACAGAAATTTTATATATCACAATATGGCTCTTCAATTTGCATAAAGGATTACTCAATGATGACAACAAACTTTGATTAATATTAATTTATACTATATAGAAAAAATACTAGAACAGAATATTAGAGAACTAACAGCTCAAGAGAAAACAATTCTGAAAAAATAATCTCAACAAATAAAGAAGAATTATACCGGTTATCATGAAAAATATCGCGTTTTAATGTTTTGATATTCGTTCGGTTCCATTTGATTTGAAATGAGCGGGTACGTCCAGCTCGTACCGCCTTAACCACAAGTAAAAAAGGCGAAATGCATCTATTGGACTGAGCAAGCAAAAACGACGCGTGTAAAAATAGCTCGGCGATTTGTTAAGGTTTCCTCCTGGCCGCGGAAAAAAACGGCGAACTTTTTAGGGATGAGATTTTACACGCTGCGTCCAACACGGTGAAATTACGAAGCTCCTCGGCTATACCTTTTTTTATTATTCACGGAAACTCTCTCGAAATGTTCGGAAATATAGTCCGGAAGACGGTAGTCAGTTAATTTTTTCCTATTGTGGGCACTATAAAAAATAAATAGGTCTGTTTACGGGTCTGAAAGCATATCAAAATGCATAGATCAAAGAAAAGTAACTCGATATTATTCTGGAGATCGTGATGCTGTATATATAAGTCTAAAAATTAAATACTTTGATTTAATTTATGCGTGAATTTCAGTAGTAGAAGTTAAAAAGAAAGGGATGATCCACGGCTTATCTCAGTAACAGTTGACATCACACCAACATATAAAAAATTGGATCTATTCATGGATGAAGTAGTAAAAGTTAAAAAGAACACAACACAACAAGAAAAGATTCAACACTTTAATAAATTTGATAAAAAGGAGGAGGAAATTTTGTTGTAAAACTGTGCTGAAACAAATTAACCTTTCGTGAACACTACAGCAAATAAATTGTTCTGTTTATGATTCTGAAATGATATCAAAACGCAGAGATCAAAAATAGGTCACCCGATATTATTCTGGAGACCTTGGTGCTATATATTTAAACCTACGAAATGAAATATTTTTGATCTAAGATTTGCGTGATTTTTTTACTGATAAAAGGGAAAGTCTGCCATTAATTAATGTATATATTTAGATTGTTTTATGAAGTATGTGTATCTACCTGACTATAGACAAGAAAAAATTACTCATAAGGTAGTTTGTAGAGATTTTAAAAATAATTGATAGTAATCACTATAGTGTCTATCAGGACAAAATATTTCTAACTTCAAAAGGATTGGAAACTATCTTAGCTAGTGATGGGTATAACAGAATGAAACATAAGATTTTACTCTTTGATAAAGTTGATAAAAAAGCCGGAAATACAAAATTTCCTGTAAAGCTTTTCTGAAATAAATTAACTTTTGTGAACACTACGATAAATAAATTGTTCTGTTTAGAGTTCTGAAACCGTATCAAAAGGCAAAAATCAAAGATAAAACCCCATAATATTCTGAGACCTTAGTGCTATATATTTAAACCTAAAAAATGAAATATTTTGATTTAAGATATGCGTGAATTCATTACTGATAAAAAAGAGAGTCGGCCATTAAATTATGTATATTTTTAGATTGTCTTAGGACGTATGTGTGTCTACGTGACTATAGACAAGGAAAAATACTCATAAGATAGTCGGTAGAGATATTAAAAATATTTGATAGTAATCACTAATGTGTCTATCAGGACAAATACTTCTCACTGAATATTATAATAAAAAAAAACCTCATAATTTAGTTGAGCGTGTTAAAATCGTTAACACATGTTGTGCATTCTGCCTAAAATTAAATGTATTCCACTACGCCTCTGTCCAATTAAGTATACATTTCACCGCATTTACCTGTTTTTAGGCACTTATCTCTAATACGGCCGCCATAAACTTTGCGTAAAAGTGTTCTTGAACAGCAGTTCTTTTAAACTGTGTCTGATACAAGCCTTGATAACAATTTAAATACCGACACCCGGGAAACATCACAGGGCTCTAGCGGCGAACGCGTAAAATCTCCACCCGCTTCGCATGGGCAGATGGCATTTAGCACCAGATTTTTTCTGTGAAGTAGTTCGTGGTGGCCTAAATTTTAACACCATCGTTTTCTCGAGTACCATTTTTATGTTTTTCCTGTCTAAAGATAAGCGTACACATTGGGAATATTGAATGACTATTTAGTAGTAAAATGTTCCTTCAGACAATGTTTTTAAGTAAACAGATGGTTTTACGTGTCACAAAAAATGATTGAATGGCTCGTTTTTTCTGGCTATGTGGTTGAAAAAATTTAAGTAGCCGAATACTAATCGATGTAAGACAATTTGTTTGCCGGAAATCGTTAGTTTACGTTTAGGTCGAGTCACTTTAGAGATGCTTTTATGGGGGTAAAAATACAATGGTCTCAAACATTACACATAATAAAGAAGAAAAAAAAATCCGGTTTATAAAAATACATTGTTACTTGTTTACATTTTATGCTTAAATTTTGATTACTCATATTTAAATCATTTTATTCTACTTTTTATAACTTTACTCATAAGATTTTGGATGAGAATTTAGATATAAAAAGTAAACACAGAAAATGTATTAAAAAGCAATATTAATTAATTAATATCATTAGCATTATTATTTATTGATATTTTGGATAATTTGTGGCAGTATTATGTAATTTTTTCTCTTTTTTGTTTTTGAGATTTAAGGCGAATAATCTTTCCCAGGAATTTTGTTTAAATTCCATAAATATGCATCTGAAGCTTCTATTTTTTATAGAAATGAATAATAAGGGTGAAAACAGTTTGTCCTGAATGATTATAGAGATAAAACATAGCAAACATTGTGTTATATATTGCAAAACCACTGAAAATTTAGATATAATTAGAGTTAGTTTAAGGATAGCTTCAGGAAAATAAATATATATAGATTAATAAAACATAAGCATAAATTTTTATTTAAAATACGGCAGAAATTTATTCCCATTCCGGCTGGCAAAACGTAAACAGTTCTGGTCAGATCACCTATCAATTATAAATTATGGGTAACTAGTTCGGAGATCCGGATTTATGAAGTTTTGCTGGACGTTCATATGGATTTCGTATATGATAAATAGTCTCCACCTAATGAACTAAATATCTATTTAGTACCACTTGATCTCGAAGTTCCTGATGCGTACGTTTATATTCGATTTATCTGTCTAATTGATTTGTAAATGCAGTCTATCGCTTGTGGCGCCGTGATCATAAAAATAAACGCTACTAGTTATATTGATAGCTGCGAGAAATTAAAGTCGAACAAGTTGCTTTAAATTTAATACACCCCTATTAATTAAAGCGATGATAAATTTACGAACAACGTTGGAATTATTATGCAGCAGCTTCTTTTCATAGTTGATAAATCCAGCGATTACCATTTTTGAGTTGGTACGAACTGATGCCGTATTACTTGGATTATCATGAAATATTGATATAATTCTCCTGTTAAACCACTACTAGTTTTGCTTTTCAATGCGAGTACTTATTCTGTATTTAAATATAATTAAATTTAAAAGTCAAGACGCTATTAGGAAGGAATTAGGAAGACGTTAAAATTGATAATGCCAGTCACAACATAATATTTAAAAATTGGTGATTTTGTGTCAGTATCATACATTTTTTCTTGAGAAAATCACTTTTTAATCTAATAAGCGGGTACAATTATACGTAATTCTTTTATTACAATACATCTGTTAAAGAGGCTTTGTAGTGAGACAAGTTTTCCTTAATAGTACATGAGTATTTAACATCGAGGACAAAAAATTCTATGAGAGGCAGAAAAGTGTCGAAAGGTACAGAATTTGAAAACATGAAACCATCATGGGACGTGGCTATAGATAGGTTTATGTTAAAATCTACATGAAAAGCATTAGATGGGAAGTCTCGTCCCAAGACCGGTATTCAATGGTCCTATCTCAGCAGCAGTTTACATCATATGAAGATATAAAAACAATGGATCGATTCATGGATGAAAGAGAACCGCGCTACCACAGAAATAATGGAAACTGTTTTGGCTGGTGATGGGTATAACTGAATAAAACACAATAATCTACCCTTTCACAATAAATGTCGAATATTTGATAACAGAATATAAAACAAGATAACAAGATATAAAACGTGAATAGGATTGTGGCTTTAAATATCAGTTAATTCTTATTGATGCGACAGCTGAATTTGTTTTTGTGAGTAATACAGAAGCCTCTAAACGCAATTAAAAATAATTGCAAAATTAAATGCGTCTACCGATTCTATCATCATAATAAAAATCAATATTATCATAACAAAAAGATAAAATCAAAACATTGAGCTACTGTTATGTAATACATCAAGTTGCGCACCCGATGTCGTTTCGTATGCGACAGGAGCCACATTAAAAAAAATAATTTTTAGCAGTTCAGTTCCCATGATCTCGAATGGCGTTATGGTGATAAATAAAACCACTTGGTCAGTCAATATATGGCAGTGTGAAGATTGTAGGTCTGTAGACGGTACGTACGCATCGGAATGTGCCTAGAAATTATTGGAATTAAATTGTATATTAGATATAAAGCTATGAAAGGAATATTAATCACGACGAAGAATTTCGCGAGAGATTTTACTGGCGTTTCGATGGGAAAATATAATAATCACGTTGGATTTCCCAAGGAAACAATCTTCAAAAATTGCAACGTAGGTTATAATGGGCGGACAATTAAATCGATCGAGGCCAGCTAAATTTAGAGCGTCAATTGTTCTAATCAGTCTGCATCGATGCTCGACCAATTGTTTCGCCTAAAGGTTAATTTTATTTAAACAAAATTAATAACACTTATGTCGAAAGGGACACGAAAATAAACCGGCGACTCTCGCTAGTTGGAAAAAAATTGGGTTAGTAGATCCATACGATGCATTTATTTGCTTTTTTATATGAATGAAAAACCTGTTCAACATAATCGAGCTTCAAATCGTAGCAGGCATTTTTCACTCGTTGACAATGCTTTCTATTTGTGTGACCGGTAAGCTGATTTTTATTCACATATTTTTCTTTTACGTCATGCATTTTATCGTGAATAATAATAACGCCCGATCATGATATAAATGGGAATTAATTAATAGGATCGATAGTGGGAAATCGACTACTTGTAACGACTTATTATAATTAAAAAGTGAACGGATAAAATATTGCTAACAATATTTAAAATTGAACCTGTCCATTTTGAGAAATATGTCTAAAACAAAACAAGTCACCCTTAAAATAAATATTCTCCAATTTTCAAAACAAATAAAAACTGATGCTATCCCCGAACAAGTTACAACTTTTGTTGGCTAAACAGAAGATGGTCGGTTGATTTTGAGTCGTTTTAACTTGAAACCGTAGCCTATGTTCAATATTTTCATAGATGGGGAGGGACGTGGGAACCGCCTGGGCCGACGAATTTGGTAAACATCTGTGAAAACACCATTTCAGCTTTGAATATCTCGGAAATTAATGAAGAACATTTATTAACGACCTGTTATTAATCGCATAAGATCGTTTATTGTCGAAGCGAGCGATGCAAGTTGATGATCTTGGCATTCAACTTGAAAACTGTCCCTTCCTTTATGCAATTCCCGAAGCGAACTTGAACTGAGGTGAATATAACAACAACCGTGCACTTGTAAAACCGTGTGCGGATTAATTATTGTGGATTAAATAAAGCTCTGAGGTTGTTTTCCTCGGAATAACGATGCCAATGTCAGGCGTTAATGATTATTTAACTAATTTACGAGCCAAATTAAGGTCGGATGATTTGTTTCGAAAATTCATTGAATTTTACAATTAACATGTGTTGCATAAATAGTACCTAATTAGATAAAATGTTATTTGAATGATTTGAGAATGATAAACTTAACCCGATTTTTTTTGGACAATAAATGAATGCTAGAAATACATTTAGCAAATTAATTACAAATGAGAAAAAGTTTATTGATTGAATGTTTAAACACAATTAATTGGATGTTAAAAAATGGAAAAAATAATTTACCAATAATTCCATTACATGTTATGTGATAACCGCTATAATTTGAAGTTTCATTATATATTTAGAGAATGTTCATATTTCATTTTAGAAAGCCAATATTTTTTTTTATTTTATTAAGAATGATATTATTGGAATGATTTAAGAAAGACGAATTAAACACGAATACTTTTGGACCATAAATGAATGTGCGAAATATGTTTTAGAAATTACTTTTGACAAAAGTTTCTTTAATTAGTTTAAACACAATTATGAATCAAAAATAAAATTAATGTTATATTTTTAAAATCACTTATTACTAATTGGATATTAGAAAAACTAATATTAAAAATATTACCAATAATTCCATGTAGTCTCTGCTATAATTTGAAGTTATAATGATTTATTGTTTATTTCGAGACAATATTTTTTTGATGTAATTAGAATTACTTAAGAGCGAGAATTTAAACCTGATTATTTTTGGACAATAAATGAACGTTCAAAATATTTTTTTGGAAATGAATCACTGGCGAGGAAAAGCTTCTATTAATAAGGATGTTATTGATTTGATATTTTAGCACAATCATGAATTGGAAATAAAATTAATGTTACATTTAATTAACTAGTTATTATAAATTAGATATTACAAAAAGATGGAATAAATAACGCACCAATAACTCCATGTTATTTAATGTCAACTATAATTTCCATTTACAATGGATTTTTATACAATTAGACATTCTTCATAGAGAGGCAATATGTTTTTAATATTATTGGAATGACTTTATATTTTCGGACAATAAATGAATGTTCGAAATAATTTTTAGAATTTTTTTTAGAGTTTCTATTAATTAGAATGTTCAAGCACAATTATGAGTCAGAAATAAAATTAATTTTATAATTAATATAAATTTAAAATTAATATTTATAATGAATTACCAATATTTCTTGTGTTGTCTGCTATAACTTGAAGTAATAATTAATCACGTTATTATATACTTTTTGTTAAATATATTTACTAACATGTTTATTAAAATAGTATACACACTCGCCCATATCTGAAAGATTTATGTAATTAAAACTTACTAGTAGAAATAACATAATGTTTAAATTAGTTCTTATTCACTAGAGTTTATCTGATGGTAAAGTTTTCAGGGATGGTATAAAAGGTGAATATTTTTCAAATTTTCACCCACATTAAGACAACTGAAATGATTTTTTATCAGTGAGCTAAGGACGAATGGATTATGTAAAAATCGAAAATGATCGTCTTGTAGAAAAGTGGCACACGGTCAAAATTATGGATAAACAATTACAAGAGTGCCGACGACCATGGGCTTGGTCTTTAGAACTGTTTAATTTATATGCAAGTTGTGCGTTGGGTCCGAGCTCGTTCACTTAATACGTACTTTTGTTAATTTCTCCTCGCATACTGACCTTTTGGCCATAGCAACAAGAATAAAAGTCTTTCCTGATTATTCAGTGCGCCCGCTATAATATGCCGCTCGTCTGCTGTTTACTTTAATATGCTAATATTTGCACATTATTTTTAATGTAACCTTGTCGCGAAAACCCCAACAGCAGTTTTGAATGTTTTTCTTATTTTGACAACGTTAGTTTTAAAGCAAAACGTGTCAAACTAATATTTTACAACAATCACCTTCACGCAATTATTTCAAATCAAACAGAGAAAAAATGTTTAGTTTTCAAAAATAATATTTTATATACATATATAAAAATCTATGTACATAAAATGAAACCGAATAGTTTGTTGCCCCTTTCTAATACAACCGAAGTGTTGGTACTTCTGAAAATACAATATGCTTTAGCGAAGCGGATGACATAACCTCACGAAACAGCAGTAAACACGATGACCATCGATAAGTAACAGTTGAAACAACGTATTCTCTACACATTTCAATTAAACAAAATTATTGATGAAGCTCCGAAAATGATTTGTACTGTCCCGAAGGCGCTACAATATGTGATATGGAAATTTTTATTTTTCGAATAGACACAAGTAGCATTTTGATGAAAATTTTAAAGTAAAAACCGAGAGGATATCGATTAAACTTAACCGACATACGTTTCCGTAAAGTAAATTTAATCACGACGTAAAAAATACTTAAATAACTTTTAAGATTGTTAAAATAAAATATGAATTCTGAAAATGTTCAGAAAAAAAAATGTAACTAATATTAAAGAGAAACTGTGTGTAGAAGAGTATGTGGAAATACATTCAAATTCATAAAGTGTTGAAGCGAGAATTTTTCACTGAATCAGTCTTAAATAAATGATAGGAAAATGGCATTTAAATAGAAATAATTTAATTATGTATTAGTTGGAAGTAATATATATGAAAAACGAATTTCCTTGTAAAAAAGATTAATTTTTTAAAATAAATTATATACTTATAATTTATATATTTTTACGAAAAATATAACGAAAAACAAAACAACTATATTTAATTATTACCAATTAATTTTAACAGATTCTGGTGATACATCGATCAAGGTCTATTTCGAGTCTAAGCATTTTTTTTGTAGTTCTACGCACGGTCGTGAATGATTTAAATAGGAAATCCCGCCGCTGCGTCTTGTATTTTATTAGTATTAATTCAGTGCCGATTCGTAGCGGCTTGTTGGAGATAGCGACGGTGCGTTAAGATGAAAACTGACCGCAAAATTGTTATAAACAAAGTCGATTCGATGCAGATCGGCGGAAGAGACAGTGTTCAGGATTAACGAGACCTTCGAATCGATTTGCATAATATTTAGGAATTATGTTATATTTTATTTGGAGATGTTGTTGACCTGCATTTATTTAGTTTTTTTATCATAAATATTTAATAAATTATTTTTGTATTTGTATAAAATGTTATTGTATTTTATAAATTAATTTAAAAAACCAAACATTCTAGATGATAATATTTTTGGCTAATTTATGATAAAATGCCGATTGTATATTTTAGAAATTAATTTTTCAAAAATTATTGGAAATAATTGATTTTATTTAAAAGAAAAAATAGTTGTAAAATAATTTTTTGAACACTTCTGATCACTATTTATCACAAAATTTGTTATAATCCACTGGGAAGTAGTTGATGTGATCTCTGGCACTCTTACCTCAAAATATAAAAACGGCTTCAACGAACAACGAAACAATTCACACTCGGCCCGTGAGATGGACCTTATACAGTCAATTTTGTTGGTATCGGGACGATGCACACACGTCTGTCGCGAGATTCGAACTGTATGAACTTAATCCCGGGTATGCTGGAGCCAAATTGTTGGCAAAAAGTGGGTATGGGGTCGCGTTATCGACGACGTCCCAGTGTGAATCTTCTTCTACCAGGGACGGAGAAGAAATGAACGCTGCTAGAGTAGCGCGGCGCTAGTTTAAATACCGAGAGGGGCGGGGATGGCAAAGCTGCCGTCCCGAAGAAGTAACGTCGGGACGGAGGCGTCGCGTCGTCTTCGCCTGGGGACGAAGAAGAGCGAGATTGTTGCGGTAACGGACGCGATGGATTCCGGCGTGGACGGTGCTGCCATCAGGAGACCTCGTTCAATGAGGCTTCGAAGTGGACGCGGCTCCGTATCTCTCTCTCGTGGATTTTTTTGTCGGACTTTGCCGAGTTTTTTACATCTCCGGTGTCGCTTCAGGAATTCATGTTTCTCCGAAGATTATAAACGTTTGCGTCTTTTGTGATTTCTAAAGTGCGGATATTTTACGGTTCAAAATTCGATATTTGATTTTATGGACAATTTAGTGCAATATTTTTTTCGTTTGTAAAATTTGATTCGTCTTTTTGAATACTGTGATTTGCCTCAGTGAACTATTCATTTGATAAATTATTAATAGAATTCTCAAATTAATTTTAGTAGTTTACTCATATTATTTATGGTATTTATCACGAAATAGTATGAAAGAAACATTCAAACTGTAAAAAAACTTATTTTCTAGTTTGAACATTTATTGGACATATATTATTTAGCAATATATCTATATAAATTTTATTAAATTTGTAATAAAGTCATTTTTAATCCGACTTCAATATTATAAGATGTAAAAAGTCTTAAAGTGTCCATAATTTTTAATTTATGAGAGCTTTACTTATTATTAAAATATATTATATCGATTTATGATTTTCTTCCATCATCTTTATTTCTTTACTCATATATTTGAAAAGATACACACATTAAACTGTTTATCTATATATTTCATTTTGATGACTTTATTGATTAACTTATTTTTCGATGTCTTAATTTAGTTTAAAATAATTTTGATTTATTTTCTGCTTATTATTGCATTGATTTTAAGGAAATATGAATAAGAACATATATAATGATTTTCTTCCCTCATCTTTAATAATTTTTCTTTACTTATAACTTTGATTAAATACATATATTAAATTTCATTTTGATGACTTAATTTAGATAATAATTTTTATTTATTTTCTGTCTATTATTACAATGTTCTTAAGATAACATAAAAATATATGATTGTTTTCCTACATTATCTCTATTATTCTTTACTTCCATCATATTTATGTATTAGATAAGATATACAAATAAAGCTATGTTAAAATATTTTTAATTTTGATGGCTCAATTTAGTTTAAAATAATTTTGAATTGTTTATTATTATTTATTTTTATTTATTATTATATTCTTTTCAATACAGTATGATAAAAAATAGATTTTTCGTGTATATTATAAAAATTATGCTCTCTTGGCGAAAGTATCGTCATATATTTTATTCATTTAAGTAGGTGATAATATTAATATCAAAATATATAATCTGGTTTAATTGTTATATTAAACAAAAATAATTTTGGGTTGCGATGTAAATATATGATATACATATTTTATAATGAAGAATATAATAATTTGAACAGTTTAAAGTATTAAAATTTTATATATATTTACAAAGAAGGTAATATATGATGTTAACGTTCTTTTGTAATTTTTTCCTATTAACATAACTAGTTTCAAATATGGTATTTAGGTTGCCAGTTTTTTTTAGAAAAATTTTAGCAAGTATTTTGTACTTTTGATAAAACTAGACCTAACTGCTTGCTGTAATATTTTGAAGAGTGTGTATTACAATATATTCTAGGTTTTATTAATAATAAGCTATATTTTTTCCTATAAATTATTACAAATAAAACTGAATACATAATAAATTTGTGTTTCATTTTTGTTCTAACCTGCTTGCTACATGATATATTTATGTTGGTTTCTGAATTTCTTTCAATTCCTTGAGCATGTTAATTAATTTACTCGTTAGTACAAATGACTATTTACGTGCTACTACTAGTATAAATATCAAACATTTATAAGCGTAACAAGTATATTCTAATACTTGTATTATTGAATCAGAAAAATATTGATGTATTAAAATATTTCATTAAAATATGTATATCTGCAGAAGACCTTGAACTAGTTGCTAAGATCAAGTGAATGAACTTCTCTATTTATATGAATCAAGGTTTCAAGAGTTTCTTTTTACAGATACACAGGAATCAGCAAATTGAAAATGAAAGCGGAAAGTGAATGCCTAATGCAGAGAATAATAAAAAATATAAGACAAAAATAAAATTAATAATTCACAGAAGCTTGAATGAAATTTAATCATTAATTAAATTTTTAATTTAAGGATGGTGGTGTATGAAAATAATTATCTGGCGAACAATAATACTTTGATCAAAATATAATAAGACTTCTAAAACGAACATTTAAATTTTTTTGGTTTCCAAAGAAATCTGGAATGGTCTTTAAAAGCCTCTTATATTTAGTTTTAACCTTCTTAAAATAGGCTCTTGAGGCGATCCAAAAGCTGTACCTAGAAGTCTGATGGGGCTAAATCAGCCGAATAGAGCATTTAAATATGAATTGAACTATTGACGAAAAAGTCTGAAAAACCCATACTATGCGGAAAGTTGCATTTTATGTTGAAAAACTGGTGATACATATCTAGAGTGCTATAATTGTATTAGTGGTGGACACTTCAATGCCTTTGTTTGTTTTTTTTAATAATTAACTTCCTTCCTTATTAAGTTAAATAATACTAGCATTAACATCTAATTTGTATAATTAATACAGAAATAACTAATATACATAATAGGAATAATTCGAGGGCCAAATTTTTATATTATTATAGTATTGTTTGTTTTCATTGAATAGAGGATAATAAAAAATATAAGTACTTGAGATTAATTTTGCATCAATGCATTAATAGGATATTTGATTAAAGTTGACCTTGAGACTACATTTGAATATCGGCAATAATATTGATTTTTAGCTTTTTTACTCTCAAGGCTTCTTATGATTACTGTATCACACTAATAAATTAATAGCCCGTAATTATTATATATTGTTCATTTTCAATATTAGTCGGTGCTTAAGTTATTAAGTTTCATATGATATATTGTGATGTATTAAGATATATAGTTAAGAATATTATTTTTTTAATGGGATAATTGATTACATAAAATGATGTATGTTCCATCAAATAATTAATATGTGGTAAAACATTTTTTCAATAAAGGTGGGTAGATCTTGCAAAGGGATGAAACAAGTTGTGCGTCTGCTTTGATTTTATTGTTGATTTTTTAAAATCTGAAAGGGCCCATTATGAATCTAAGATCTAAGAAACCTGATCTAAGAAATATAACTTTGTTCAAATACTCGTTGGCGGTTCTTATGGCGGTGTACGTACGGCAGATACGAGTAGTCTAATATTTAATGACTCTGCTGCAGAGATTTGGATGAATTTGTTTCATGATCTGGGCTGACTTTTATACGTTAATTCGCTTAAATCAAGTTACATTGCGAAATATATACCTTGTGCTATGCTCCAAAATGGTCATGTAGAATTTGAAGTGCCGCCGTGGTATTATATGTGGAACATAACGTCTTTCTGCTGGAGTCTCATATAGTTTACGTCCATATCGTTCAATTTACACATCGTGTAGATAAGAGGAATTGGCTATTATCGCTTTATAGCGCTCGGTGTCATCAAAATTACAAACCAATGACGCCTTCGGACCAAAATGCTATTTGTTGTGCATTGTCACCTGGCGGACCTCATGTAAGTGACGTCATTACATACTTGACAATTATGTGGGTTAACATACTTCTTAATCTTTAATGAGATATCTTTAGAATTCTTGTGCACTGTGAGGAATTAACTGTCTTGTATTCTTCTTCACTCATTCACATATCACCATTCTGGGAAAAGTGAATGTGTATAAAATGCTAGCCTGATCAGTCTGCCTTTTTGGAGCACAGGTGTGGTACAAGTACGTATTTGAGAGACAATTTGCACAAATGCAAAAAAATCCGCGCGTTACTCAGTGCTCCATGGTTTGTGAGGAACGCGAACACCCATCTCGAATAAGGCATCCCGTTTGTGAAAAGCTTCACGAACATGCTACTGTGAGGTTCTCCCTTGGCAACTTGCAACACACAAATCTGCTCATTAAAGCTCTACTCATCATTCGCGGTAGTTAATACCAGCGTTAATCCCAGTCGTATCCTCGGGTAACTGTCGCCCGTAACATTTAATCTTCCGAACGCGGAAATCAGCAAAGGACCAATTGGTACTTGCAGGTCATCATGGTTAAAAATAATTCTTTCACAGATAGCAGCAATGTTTTTAGCCGATTTGGTATTTCGTTTAAGTAGAAGTGCTTCAATAAGCCCAATGGTCATTTTGATAATAACACTTTATAATTTCGATATGCTGCTTAATCGTGTAAGTTGCCGCACTTGGTGATCTTACACCAGAAACTAAATAATAAGCAACATGTTAAACAGATATCGCAAAAAACTATATAGCCCTCACCGCCTGTCAACATCGTCCCTTTTCACTTCAAAAACTCTGTATATTATTTTTATAATATTGTTTCGTATATTTGTTGTCGCGTTTTAAAGTACACAGTCGAAGAACGACCTTAAGAAAAATATGGATTAAGACCATGAAAAGCATCTTGAAATATAATTAAGTCATTCTATGGCACCAATATCATTGTGTTGATGGCTGTGATTCCAAATTTTAAACACATTATTTTCGCAGAGATAAATATCAATTATCGACGAAAATCAGATACACCATTTTCATTAGTTTTATAAAACAATTTTTCTTTACAATCTTCCCTCAGTCAATAGCATCACTAATGTAATTAAAAGATTATTTCTTTTTTTTTTTTTTTTTTTTGCAATGTAGGGACATTTTTTATTATTACTCTTCGTGAGTCCACAATCTGCCCTATTGGCAATAAGTATTTCTTCTGTTTATATTATATATACATGGCATGTAGAAAATCACTTCATTAAGCAATCTTCTGTATAAAATATTATCTTAATTAATTAGTCTTATTCTAATGCTTATTCTAAACTCTACATATGTCCAGTAATCAGATCAGATGGTGTTAAACGTTTTAGTCTACGCACTTCACTATCACGTCGCATATTTAGCTGATTAGCGAGTACATTGGGATGCACTGACACTCTTTCGAAGTACTTCACACAAACACGTTGGATTACACTCGTTATAGGTTCTAGAGGAATATCGCGTTGTATCACTTTATTTGAAATATAGTACGGAGCATCAACAATGGCACGCAACACCTTATTTTGGAACCGTTGAATGATGGATATATTGGATTTGCTAGCGGTACCCCATAGTTGAATTCCATATGTCCAAATGGGCTTGAGTATAGACTCATACAGCAATACCTTGTTATCTAATGATAACTTGGATTTGCGCCCAATGAGCCAATACATTTGATATAATTTTAGTCCTAGTTGTTTCCGTTTAGAGAGTATGTGCTTCTTCCAGGTTAGGCGTCGATCTAAATGCATACCAAGATATTTAACATGGTCTGCTTGGGGGAGTTGGCGATGATTGATATTTACTGGTGGACATGTTCTTCTACGCAGGGTAAACGTTATATGCGTGGATTTTGATTCATTGGCTTTAATGCGCCAGGTCCTCAACCATAATTGTATTTGCTCCAGGTGGGTCTGTAGGTTTATTGATGCTGTGACTGGATCTTCATGGGATGCTAAGATTGCTGTATCGTCTGCATATGTTGCCACAGTAGTTATTTTTGTGGTGGGCAGATCAGCCGTATACAGAAGATACAGTACTGGACCCAGTACACTACCTTGCGGAACTCCTGAATATATGGGATTTAATTCGGTATGTTCATCGCCTTGATTTACAATAAAATGTCTGTCAGTGAGATACGATTTTAGTAGCTGATAGTCCGGATGAGGGAGAAGTTTCTTTAGTTTAACCTGCAAGCCCGTATGCCATACTTTGTCAAAAGCCTGAGATATGTCTAGGAAAGCAGCCGAACAATATCTTTTGGCATTTAGGTCAGCGTTTATTTGGTTTACAAGTCTATGCACTTGTTCTATAGTCCCATGCTTATTGCGAAAGCCAAACTGATGTTCTGGAATAATTTTTCTTTTTTCTATTATATAGTTTAGTTTTTTTATGTATAACTTCTCGAAAACTTTCGAGATTATTGGTAATAAACTTATAGGTCGGTAGGAGGTCACATCTTCTGGTATTTTTCCTGGTTTAAGTATCATTAATATTTAGCTACTTTCCAGATACTAGGGAAGTAATTAATTCGTAGCATAGCATTAAATATATATGTTAATAGTTTTATAGCCTTTTCTGATAGTTCTTTTAAAATTTTGCCGGTAATTAAGTCATAACCAGGAGCTTTTTTAATATTAATCTCTCTCATTATTGTATGTTTAACTTTTTTGACCGTTAATTTCTCGTGCGGTAAATCCATTTGAAATGGCGAATCTAGAAAGCTAGTAATTTTATTTTCGTCATCTTTATGTAGCTGAGACTGGAAAGGTTTAAAAACATTTTTTAAGTGTTTTGAGAAAATGTCGGCCTTCTCTTTATTGCTTCTCGCCCAATTATTTTCGCTTGTTTTAATAGGTGGGTTATGCTGCTGGGATCTCCTAAGCTTTTTTGTTGCTTTCCACAACGAATAGTCTGTAGCCTCAGTTGATGTCAAGTTTTCTAGGTATTCTTGAATGCCTTGGTTCTGTTCGATTTGGATTAGATCTCTCAGCTCTTTTATGGCCCTATTAAATTTTCTTTTATTCTCTTCAGTCCTTTGCTGTTGCCAATTTCGTCGTAACCTTCTTTTTTCTGCTATCTTTTTCTGTATTGTACATGATATATGTGTATTTTTTCTTGGAAATGTTTCAATGTTGGGAGTCGCGGAATATGCTGCCTCCTGTATATTTTTTGTAAGATTTATTGCTGCTATTTCTATATCCATTTCAGTTTGTAACGGTAAGTTTAGAGAGATATTTTGGTCTAAGTTTTCTCTAAATGAGGGCTAGTTAGTTCTATTATTGCACAGAGAAGGGGGTTTATCTTTGATGGTAATTTTTGAAGAAATTGTTACTATTATTGGTGAATGATCAGAAGACAGGTCGAAACATGATTCTGCCTGACACTTTTTTGGATCAATATTTTTTGTAATACAGAAATCTATTGTATCTGGTTTTTTATTTCTGTCTGAAGGCCAATATGTTGGTTCACCAGTAGAGATATGTTGTAAGTTATCTATCCTTATGGCTTTGAGCAGTTCTCTACCTTTTGAGGTTATTATTCTTGAACCCCACATTAAATGTTTTGCATTATAATCTCCTCCTGCTATAAATCTATTACCTAGCGTACGGAAGAATTCTTGAAATTGTTCTGCCTTGTTGTTATGTTTGGGTGGGCAATAAATCGCAGAAATTGTTAATGGTCCATGGGCTTCCTCTATGGTTATACTGGTGGCTTGCAGGTAGTCTTTGCGGAATTTTTCTTTTTCGAAATGCTTTATATCATCTCGAATTATTATGGCTGTACCTCCATGTGCTTTATCATCAGGGTGATTTGTATGATAAAGCTTATATTTAGGAACTTTCAAATAATTTTTGTCCGTAAAGTGTGTTTCGGAAACCATCATAACGTCAATATTTTGTTCAATTACGAACATTTTTAGTTCCCTGGCATGTTGTTGGAGCCCATTGGCATTCCAGACGGCGATTTTGTAGCTATTGGTTTCAGGCATTAGGCAAGTTTGCTTACGACGGTTGTGAGTAGACCAAGCATCGTACTCATTTGATCCATTAGTTTGGCCATCATATTTTCTAATCTTGAGATGTTGCTAGTTTCAGTAGGTTGAGATATTGTCTCTCGTTTTTGTGCTGAACCATTTTCAACTATTTGGGCATAAGTTATGTCTGGTTGACTTGTTCTGGTGGGTAGTGGTAGATTGGTAGTAGTGGATTGTTTTTGTTGATGCCTTTTTTCCCTTAAGGCAGGATAGAGTTTCTGCTGTAGGTGCTTGTGAACTGCGCAACCCTTGTAGTTCGCTGGATGATTTCCGTTACAGTTGACACATTTCACTTTTTCATCGCGAACTTTACGAGTACAATCTCCTGTCTTATGTTCTCCTGCACATTTTACGCATCTATATGATTTGCGACAGTAAGTCTTTGTGTGCCCGTGCGCTTGACACCTTGTGCATTGTGGTATAATTCTTTTTATATGTGGTGGTTCGCATTTAATAATATTATTTTCCAATTTGGTGATTTCATACACCGCCTTATTGTTTCCATTAGGTTTTATGTCTATATAAAACATAGGCAGAGGTTTTTTTGTCGTGTGATGTCGTATATTGTGAATATTTACGACCTCGTGGCCTTTTTCAGCTAGTGCTACCTTGATGGTGTTAAAGTCCGTCCCGTGATGTAATCCTTTTAATACGAATTTAAATGTTCTCTCGGATTTTGGCCTGAATGTATGGTATTGGGTGTTTCTTTCATCTAATTCTTTTATAAGAACTTTAAAGTGATCCGCTTCGAACAATTGGATTTTAATTGTTTCATAGCTCACTGTTTTAATTGTGTAGTTCGTAGTAATGGTTTTTAATAAATCATGGATGTTTTTTATTATTCCTACCTTATAGACTGTTATTGGTGGTGGTTTGGGAACAACTTTTTCAGGGCTTGGTTGTATGTTCTCTTCAATTTCTTCCGACAGGTTGCTAAAACTGTTTTTTGTCTCTATCGGTTTCTGCAACCAATAGTCACTGATTCTTGTTTGTTTCCTCGCGATTTCTTCTTCTGGACTTCTCAATCGTTTTTTGTTAACGACTGTAGTCCATTCTGATGGTGGAGTTTGCGTTATTGCTGTTTGTTCTAATCTTATATCAAAGTGTGCAGGTGATTTGGTTGAATCGCTATTGTTTGCCATTTTTTAATTTTTAATATTTTATTTAATTTACTTCCAGAGGATAAAAAAAATAAAATAAATACATTGTTTATTTCACGCACTTCATTTTTCACTTACGTTATTTTAGCACTAGTTTTTTACTATAAATACAATAAATGAATTTCAAAAGGACTGTTGTAAAATAAGATGAAATTATTTTAAACACTAATAAAAATGAGATGCAGTCCTTTTGTCTGGTCACGTAAACACGTATTCACTACACTTTAGGTCCACTGAGAGACGGATAGCCGCATCTGTTATGCGTTTTTAACACTCAATTAAATAACCGTAATAAAATACTGGGTTTTTTTAAAGAAAGGTATCTTTTTATAGCTTGGACCGTATTGAAAATACGTCTTCACCCTACGAAGGTTGGAACTGAACTATAAAAGATTATTTGAAGATAATAACATTAATATATGCAATGATGATAAACATGTGAGCTTATTTTTTTGGAACATATGAGAAATACCTATTTGGATACGTGGTGAGAGTTGTAAGAGAGCATTCGACTAAAAAATTGATAATACATGCAGCGATATTTCTATAAGGCGTTTGAATTTAAATCAACTGTTATATTAACAAATTAAACCTAACTGTTAAATTCGATAGTTTAGACTTTTTTCTATATAAAAATCAGTTTTTTATTTATTATTATTGAGTTATTCAGTGCATACAAATGCTAATCAAGGAACGCTCAGAATTCATTTCAACTTTTGTTGGTTAATTTGAGGTGATCTGCAACCGATGGCCATCTAAAAATTTTGGAAACCTATGGTGATGCTGCTTCCTTATATCCCTACTGCCGGCTTTAATTTTATTGATTTAGTATGGTGTGTTAGTCGTTTTGATGTCGATCATAAAGTCTACTGACGTCAATTGAACAAATTGAACGAGATTTTGCTTCAAAAAAGACCAGCAATAGTGAGTAACAGACACAAGGTCACCCTCTTGCGTTGCAACATTAGGCTGTACGTTGTAAGAGTTGTATTCGAGAATGAGAAGTTTTACTGCTTGCGCAAAGAAAGTGTGAAAATAGATTGACTGTTGGTTCATTGGCAAATCAACATCGTCCCTTTGCCACCGTGTTGTCATATTGCCAAAAAAAGGAGAAAAGGTTTCTAAAAATATTTTTATTGTAGGGGTGTTCGTCGGGTCGGTCAGTCGGTCGAAATGTGTGGCTGCCGCTGCGATTATTTGTCAGAACACTCACTACTGTTTTTGGAAGGAATTTCCACAAGAACTAAAAACACTGGTTAAAGAAATACTCTTTATTTTTAATATTAAATTAACATATGGTCGACGGGAGAACTGAAAGGATATTAGGTTAGGTAGAGGAAGTACGGTAGCGCTGTGGAAGTGGTACTATTACAAGGGGACGAAGAAAAGAAAAGAGAGCGAGACGTCGTCGTGATGGTCTGGAACTGCATGGTACCAATCCACCGGCGTTGCCAACCTTTGTACTTGTTGATTAAGTCGCCACATAAATCCCCTCCTAGTGGAACTGCCGTGGAACGTACCTCTATGTGGTGCAAGTTCCGGAGTGCACCCGCAATCACGCAAACAAACGCCCGGGGACTGCTGATGAGATGGGGATCCTCCCAACCTGAGCGAGGAGTTTTACGGGATCAGCTGCCATCGGAGCTGTAGCAGGACGTCGTTCGTCTTGGGGCGTTTAGCTTTGTTTGAGGGTACCTATAAGTGTGTTACGTGTCCCGTTTCGTGATGCGAGGGTGTTCATGTGTTGATGTTATACATAGTGGGCTTCTGTGGTTTTCGTCCATCAGGCTAGTCTCGTGGGATGTCGTCGACCATGTGATGTTGATGGGTTCCGTTCCTCGTCACGTGTCAAGCACCTGTCGAGTGGCTTATGTTGAGTTGATTTACCTGTTAGGCACTTTGATCACGTCGGGATCACCAATCGTAGGGGTGTTCGTCGGGTCGGTCAGTCGGTCGAAATGTGTGGCTGCCGCTGCGATTATTTGTCAGAACACTCACTACTATTTTTGGAAGGAATTTGCACGAGAACTGAAAACACTGGTTAAAGAAATACTGTTTATTTTTAATATTAGATTATACATGTGGTCGACGGGAGAATTGAAAGGATATTAGGTTAGGTAGAGGAAGTACGGTAGCGCTGTGGACGTGGTACTATTACAAGGGGATGGAGAAAAGAAAAGAGAGCGAGACGTTGTCGTGATGGTCGTTTATAGCCTGGAACTGCATGGTAGCAATCCACCGGCGTTGCCAACCTTTGTACTTGTTGATGAATTTGTGGTGGCCTAAAGGGTCGTGGCGGTCGCCACATTATTAATATATATTTTACCAATTTTTCTGAATTTATGTACTTTTAAAGAAAAAAAAATTCTTATTAAAAAATGTTGCAATGATAATCAATTAAGATTTTAGTCGCTAAGCGGATATAATATATATAGGCGCAAGGAAGAAGCACTTCAATTGAACTTGAAATTTATTAACATATTATATGTAATTCTGAATTAATAATGTATAATATTTCTTTATAAAACACAAAGTTTCTAAGGATTTTCCGTGATTAACTCTCAGGATGCCTATCTGAATAAACACCCAACTAAAATAACAATGATAAACCAACGTCACAGTTTATATTATTATTATTCTAACATTGTAAATAAGTGCTGGTATATTTTAAGTATTAAAATTTAAAATTTTAATTTACTATTTTGAATTAAAACTAGTTAAATAAAATACAAGAATTTTAAAATAAACACGAGCAAGTTAGTTATATTGCCCATGTATTAGGTAGAAGTATAATGATGTTAAATCAGATGAATAGGGCCATTGCGGAATGATATGGGTTGAAGTTTTAATGAAAAAGTCTCGAATAACCAAATTCTATGCGGGAAATATTACTATTACTTGTGGGACGTATTACTGTGATGAAAAATAAACAAGAGTTATCGGCGTATAATTTCAACCTCTTAAGATCAATAGGTTTACGAAAACGACGCAAAGAACCTCTAATAACAACTCTTGTTGACAGTTGATACGAGGAGAGGAATATATTGTGAGCAACATATTTATTGTTTGATAAAAGTAATATAACAATTAATTTTGTATCGTATTTTAGGGTAAATTATATGGCTCGGTGAATAGAGGTAAAATGAAATGAAACAGTGGTGTTTACATTATGTGACCGTTATTTATTGGCTATATAAAAAAATGATAAAAATACAATTAGATAAAACGGATGGCAGCGGTGTTACCTGGAGACGAGGCTTGAGCAGTCGATGGTGGCACGTCTAAACCAAACGATTGTTGAGCACTGAATGAATCCAAATACCCTTCAATAACATCCCAGATAAACGTCTCGGGGTTGCCAGCTGTTCGTTATCGGGTTCTAGTTGGCGCTGCTGGCACCCCGCCCGTGTTCAACATCTGGGATTACATTTCTGGGTATTTTGTAGACCGTTATTCCACGATGTAAAATTCGACATGCCTCAAGGTCGCTGCAGTATATATTCTAAATTTCAAGAAATAATTGTTTTGTATGAGTTAAATAAATAAACAGAGAATATTGAGTTAAAATTAATTTTACTCAATGATGCAGGAATTTGTTATTTCTTGGAAAATTCGAATTTTGGTTCGCGGGTTAGTGGTTTGGTGTTAGTTTTGCGATAAGAAAAATCTTAGAACAATATTCTGTTTCTATATGTTAGGATTTATTGATTATTGGTAGAGTGTGAAATGTTATCTAGAAATGCAGCGCTTGTGGTGTTATGAATTCGAAATTGAAGTATATGCAAGTTTTCTTGATAATTCAATTTACTCTGAATAATGTATTAAAATAAGTATTAATTAATAGTTTTTCTTAATTAGATATTTTTTAAAATTGAATTTAAATAATAAGCAATTAATACTATAGTAAAATCATATATTATATCATTTGATCTTTATTAGTAGAAATGTTGGGCACATTTCTTTTATTCGTGGATATGTTGCAATAAAGTGATTTTTATATCTAAAATTATGTATGTGCTAAGAATAATAAAAAGCTATTTTTTTATCTAGTAGTGATCTCGATTATTTTATGCTTAACCGCTAATTTAAAAGTTTTAAAAGTGACATTATGTTTAATGATACTCGTCGATTTTACAATAAGGTCGCTCTAGCAACTAAGGCCATCTAACAGTCATTTATAATATTACTCATCAAGAAAATCCGCCTACCAATACAAATTTTACATGTAACCAGCAATGTAATGAATAATTTTTACGTTATTATATACATAAATATTTTATCTAATTTTATATGGACCTTGGAACAACTTTAGGAGTACATTCATTCATTCTTATATAACATGTCAACCATTTTATGTGATATATTTCGCTAAACGATAAAATAGAAAACATTATTTCAAATAATTGTAATATAATATAAACCAACAATAAAAAATTTTCAAATTAGTTTATTTAAATATATTTTCATTCACTATTTAAAAATACCCATAAAATCAAACCGCCAAAAATAAACAGTGATATCAATGAGCAATATCAATAACTAATTTTCAAATGTTGTAAAGTTACATTAACAATTCATGGAGAATTTAGTCAACAATTTCTGGTACATTCTTTGTGAAATAAATGTTTTGTGATAGAAAAGCAATTTTGCCCCACTTCTGATTCTTAAGACTTAAGGTGTAAAATGATCACCGGCTTTTCGCCTATAGTATCACGTAAGCTTACATGGTTAAACTATAGAGTCTACACCATGTAGATTATGTCTGATATTTGATCTATTTAATAGTCAGACACAAGCCCGACCCTAGATTTAGACCGCATAGATTTAGTAAATCGAAAATTACTAATCTCCTTCTCTCATTTGAGATCATGCATTAAAAGTTGTTCGTTTTTCCTTATTCAAAATTAGTAAAAATAAACAGAGGGGAAAATTTAATATTTATAATTTTTTGAGTAATGTTTACTTATTTCGATACTATTAAACATTAATTTAATAGCCGAAAATAAAGAATAAGAACAATTGACATGATATCTAGGCGAAAATGCGAAATACCAATATAAACAGCTGTTAAACAATCTAACCTAACTATTAATTTCTGTGCTTTTGACATTTCCCTACATTTAAGATGATGCTCTTTCAATATATTCCAGTTGCCAGTTTTGGTTTTAACGATTTAAGTGATGTTAAAGAACTTCCTGGAGCTCTCGTTTCGACGAATTTTCTGTAGCGTATTACTGGATGTGCATTAAGTTGTTCTATGAATATGATGGAATTAGCAAGGTATTGTTAAAACTGCTGAAAATGTTATTACAGATGTTTGCCGACGTCAATTGAAGACAGTGAACGACGTATTGTTGGAAAAATAACAACAATAACGAGCAACAGATACTAAACCGCGTATTACAAGTTGTAATGTTGCAGTTCAAATGGGATATCTTGCTGTACCCAGCGTACCTACCGGACATGACTTCTTGTGATTATAACTTGTCCAAGTTGATGCAGGATAACCAGTCTTGAAATTAATTGCTAAAATCCATCGATGGTTGTCAGAAAGATGGGAGAATGTGTAGAAAATAGTGTAAAATACTTTTTGATTATGCCTTCGTATTGTGCCAATTTTTCTTAATTAATGCAATTTTATAGTGAAATTATAACCAGAATTCATAAAAACAGTTAATTAATGAGATATTTTCAGAAATATATTCCAATATGTAACACGTATGGATTAATCATAACACTTAATGGACAGAAGTAATGTTTTTATTCTTTGATTAATAATGACATAACAACGTAATCATCGGATCCAGAGAAATGTACCCGTAAATTAAAAATTGTACCTAAAATTACTTTTATTTTAAATTATGAATAACAATAGGCATATTTAGCTTCATGTATGTATGTTTGAATGTTCACATTGGTAGATGAAAATGCAGTTTTTCTTATTACTGGTATAAATCATATTAACATCTAAAACAGTTACATTTGAATGCAATAACATATATTCCTACTGATCATTGCTATATGTTTTCTCATTAGTAAATTAATTAGTGTTATACTAATTTATAATGTATTGTTCTATGTTGCTTCTGATGTAGTTAATATAAATAATTTTATACTAATGTTATACGGTATAATATAACAGATATAAATCACTAAAAAATTATTGAATGATTTGAGAAACAATTTCCGGATGGGTTTACAGACCCCATAAATATGATAAACAGCACTTAACCCAATCAAGTTGCATCAATCGATAATCTTGAGATAACTAATTTCAACTCCCCTAGAATGTCTTGATTTGACTCCAGGAAAAGGAAAACGTTACACAAGCTTATAACAGATCAGTATAGTGATTAGTTGACCACGTTTGGTAATATTTTTTGACAAAAGTATTATGACGATATGACGGTATCCATGAAGTATTCCTCCACAATCTGGCCATTCTTTGAGATATTACTCTCTGGTCGAATTTCTATAACAACCTCAAAAAAATTTAACATTAGGATAACCTAAGCAAAATTCTAGCAACTTAAACATGACATTTTGGATTTCGGTTGGTTATATATATATATATATATATATATATATATATATATATATATATGGTATCAATTGGAGAACTTATCGTAGTACAAAAACTTAGTTAGCAGTTGGAGTAAAGCGCACCCGAGAAATCTTGGGAAATAATGCCTGTTTCCTTATGCATACGTTTAAAAATTTGCATATTAAATAAATTATTTAATACTGATTTCGCGAGCGTCAACCAAAACAATTCCTTGCTACATGTGCCTATTAAATTGTTGCTAATAAAATAATTTAAAACATATTAATATTAATAATAGTCGGCTTGGTTGGCGCAGAGGTCAAGGCAACAGTACAGTCCTCCTACTGTTGTGAAAATCGCGGGTTCGAGTCCTGCTCGGACATGGTTGTATAAATTTATGTTTGTGATTATTTATAACCATGATTCTCCATATGGCATGGGTATAAAATCCGACAAGGAAAATCCTAGTCACGCAAGTAACCCGGTTGGGTAAGACCCAATATCTTCTGGGATTATCTTTAAGTTGGTCACTCGCCAGTCAGTAGGCTTAATATCGAGGACAGTGGTTTGACGTCCACATTAAGTAGTAGTAGTCAATCATAATAAACCTTAGCTGGTTAAAAAGATACGTAAATGAAATTATTAACATGAGATAATAGTTGTGTTAGATGCATTTGTTAATAATATAGATTGGTTATTTCTCATGAAATATACTTATTATTAATGTTATATTTATAGTCACGTTCTTATTGTAAAATATGTGATTGCATATTAACCTTGACCGTGTAGGGTTTGGAAGTCATCCAAATCTACCGTCATATATTATTGTTTATTGATACTCGAACAATCGGGATTCGAATGATCTTGTATAGTGTAGTGTAGTGAGGTTGATGTAATAAAAAAATCACAGTGTTAACACATAAACATTATTACACCAGAGACTGAGAATGGGCGTCTATGGGTATATATATATATATATATATATATATATATATATATATATATATATATATATATATATATATATATATATATATATATATATATATATATATATATATATATATATATATATATATATACAAAATTTCATATAATTCCGATTATTAATAGCAAATTTCATTACTAATTACATACTGTTGTAATGCAGATAGTTTGAATGTAGAATTGAAATAGACCATTATTACAATTATATGTTATAATTTTTTAGACGTATTAAAATAGCTCTCAATTACATTTCTAAGCGAAAAAGTCCCAGATGGACGTACACAAGAACAGTATCATTTTACTAGAAGAAAAGTAAAGATTTATACGATAACTGCCACGAGAAATTCCGTAATAATACAAGACAAAGAAAAGAAAAACGGTACTGTTAAGCAAATAGTATTCTATCGGCTCTGGGTTATTTGCTTATGATCCATCCTTGTTTTTCGAAACCAAACTGGCTATAAGCCGAGCTATTTAATTATATTTCTGCATTGAACGTTTAGAATAACAGCAGTTCGTAACAGATTACCATAGAATACTGGATTTCTGAACTTGATCTCTTCGTTTATAGGACCGGATTAGGAAAATTAAATCCTCCTTCCGCTAGGTTATTGTTTCGTTTTTTTTTACTAACCGCTCTTTGTATAAAACTATTTGGGTTAATTACACTTTTGTAATAATATGTTTTGTTGTATTCTTACCTTTGTTGGAAATATGTTATTGTCTGGAGTATTAAAAAACATTAAATAATTTTATGAAAGGTTCTTGTAAATTACGTTGCTTGGAAATACGGTTAATAAAGTAATAATTGCTTAAAAGATGATAAAACTATTTTCCTTTTGATACATAGCAGCAATATAGTTTATTTAATTACTTAATTTTTAATAACATTCTCTTAAGAGGTGGAGTTTTTCTTAAAATATGGTATTAGAATATAACAGTGTAATCAGTCTAAGAATTTTTTGAACTTTCCCATCGCATGTAAACATTTGGAAACAGTTGATTCATCAACTGCTAAGCTGTTTTAAAGCTGAGTTTGAGTTTGAGCTGGATTTACGCCTAATGAGTTTTGCAATACATTGCGTTTTTGTCTTTCAAGGCAATTTTTTATCACTAATTTTAAAACTGTCACTTTTAATTTCTTGTAGCTAAAACCCAAAATTAGGATTTGATGATGTTGCATTATGTTGTATGTGTTACTATATGTTTCTAAAAGCTTTCCATGGGCTTCGTACAAAAGAGTGTGTTACTAATTCTTCAAATGAAACAATAAAAATAATGAATGCCGAAATTTTGAGCGTTCCATGACTCATGTCTGTTTATATTGAATAACTCAATAATATTAAATGTAAAATATTTTATAGCCGGCTTGGTGACGCAGTGATAAAGGCGATTGGACGGTTCTCCTATTGTTGCGATAGCCGCGGGTATGTATCCTGCTGGGGCATGGTGGTAAATTTATGTTTGTGATTGTTTACAATTTGTGATTCTTCTAGGCAAGAGTGTAAAGTCCGACAAGGAAAATGATCCCAGTCACGCCAGTAACCAGACTGGGTAAGACCGGATGTCTTCTGGGATGATTTCAAAGTTGGTCACTCAAACTTTAAGCCCAATCCAGATAAACCCATAGTTGGTAAAAGAATACTTTAAAATATATTTAAAAAAATATATTTTATGCAGATAAATGTTAAAATCAAATTTAATAATGAAGTTAGGTTACTTATATTGATACTTCGTATTTTCACCATTTTTTGAGCACTTATTTGAAGTCCAAATCCTTTGAAAATTATTATGACATTTTTTATTTTGTTTTTTTTCGATTACATCTCTATTAGATATACTTAATACAATCTTAATTATAAATTAATTTATTACTACATTTCATTTGTAATTGGATTAATTTACAAGCAAGACGAATGCGTGATAAATACATGAATATGTATTCCTCTATTATAAAATTATAATAACTTAAGCTACAGTGTACACTAAAAGTATACACTTTATATAAGTTCGTATGGTTTGATTCGTTTGAATCTTCTAATTTCCTGCGCGTTGTACAGTAGTTGTATTGCTTCCACGTTAGTATGATTTAGTAATCTTCTTTCGTGTTTTAAGGCGAAATATTGGATAACTTCGCAAATCCATTGGATTTCCAGGTTATCGTCCAGTTCTTCGTTGGTTACGTAGCGATAGACACTGGTAATTAATCGAAGAATTTTGTTTTGGCAGCGTTGGATGACTAGAATTTGTAGTACAACTCCATATTTGCATCCCATAGGTTCAAATTGGCTTTATGATTGTCTGATAAATCAATCCCTTTTATCTTAGACCAAGTTGAGAGTATCTTCCTACTAACTATTATAGTTATTTTATTTTGGTTCTAATGTGTTTTGCTTTTTGTCTAACATGATATTTCCAATTTAATCTATCGTCAAGATTGATGCCAAGGTATTTAGCTGATTCTGCTTGAGGAATCGGGCATCCATTACGTGATATATTAGGTTTTTATTATTTCGCCACATTTGGAGCTATTAAGTTGAATTTTCCAATCTTTGGTCCATTTGTTGATTTTGTTGACTGCCGCTTGTATTTTTTCTACTACCCTAGGCAGAGATATGTCGTTTGCCATAATAATTGTGTGGTCAGTAACGGTTCCAAGTAGTGTTTTTGGGATGTCAGCAGTGTCAAGCAGATACAGGTGAGGTCATTAGATGCTACCTTGTGGAAATCCAGCCAATATAGTTTTAAATGTCGACAACGAATTTCTCGCGAGACTTTTTTTCCGAAAAGATATGACTCCAGCAGTTGACAATACTTACGCGGTAACAATTTGTTCATCTTACAGATTAATCCCAAATTCCAAACCCGATCAAGCGCTTGTTAGACATTCAGGAATATTGCAGGGCAGTATATCTTTTCCTCAATCACCCATGACTGTGTAAAATATCTATATAATACTATGTATGTGGTAAAATATTGCTATTAGTTTTGACAATAAGTTGAATTAATTTTTGTGTGCTATCTTTAGTAATACATTTATGGAAATAATATTTTACATTTAATTTGCATTTATATTTAACTTCGAAAATCTATCTCAATTTTTTCTCGAATATGTTTGATTGCATTGTTCCATTAGTATTTACCTTCTCCTATAAATATTAATACAATTTGTATTTGGATTATCTGTGCGCTACTGGTTTACACGGATCCTAAAGCGATAATCAATTATGTTTACCAAATTAAGTAGGTTAATTTACCTTGACTTTGCATTATATATTTTAAATATGTTTTGTTTAATTCTGCATATTTAATGTAAATAGCTTATGATGTAATTTTTTTTTCTTTCTATTAGATGATCGCATATATCGAATATATAGAATATATATGTGTAACTATGCCTAAAGAATTTAAAAAACTAAAAAAACTAATAGTTATTTAAGTTTTCAATCTATATTTTAATTATTTTTATTAGTTTTGTCAATATTATTTATACATTGCTTTTATTATTATTATTAACAATAAGAGTAATAATATGTCTATCTATTTATTTTATTATTCCCTAATAATAAGGATATAAAATGAAGGAACACATGGAATTGAAAAGTAACTTCTGAATAAGCAGGATATGTTACTCCTGTCATCTCCGGTTTTGGCGCATGCGCCCTATCCTGCATAGAATAAAACATAGAAAAGAATAAACCATATTGTCTTCCCTTTCTAATGACGGAACATTCTTTTCGAATCGATGGGTACAGTCAATCAAGACAAAACAACAAAGTAGTCTAGGATATTTAGATCTTGTGTTACATTCATAATTCTATAGTAATAATAATTAATTTGTTGTGTTATTCTTGGTAGTTTAACATACATTGGTTTTCAAATATAACGGACGAGGGTAAGTGCAGAATGTAAGGTTATATTTAAAAGTTATAATATCCAAACAGCATCATAATATCCAACCCGATTTTATTTATAGTGGGACTGTTATCTGCCAAATTTATAACACAATATTTTCAACGATATCGAATAGCTATCAACATATGTCAAAATTTAATGATAACAAGAACAGAGAACAAAATTATTCTTGTTGTGTTGGTAGTAGTCAAGTCATTGACTACTACATCAGCGACACCCCAATGATCTAATGACAAGGAAAATACAATGGATTATTATATAAGAGTGTAAGTAAATAAATTATTGTTTTGAAAAAAATAATGATGTATTGACTGAGATTTTTTTCAGCTTAAATGTACGATAATCTATTTATTTTAGGCTAGTACCCATATTACGTGTCCAACAAACTGATTCAACGCGATATCCCCATAGAACCCATAACGAGTGTGATTCGAAGTTCTAATTCAAAGTACTCTGAAAGACTATTAGTGCATCCTAATGCACTTGCAGTTAAATGTGCGCGATGACATTGAATTGCGTGGGCTCAAACGCAAACTACCATACGAACTGGTTAATAGACACATAGAATGAAATTTAATAATTTTTAGAATAATTCAGAATAGTCATTAGAATAAGTTAGGATATACTTTAAAATAAGTTAGAATAGTATCTAGAATAAGATTTAGATTATAAATTGTAGAGCAGATCACTTACTGAAGTGATATTCTTCATGTTAGGATGGTTATATTATATAACCGAAATTAAACAATAATACTTGTTGCCCACGGGCAGATTGTTGACGTTCCAAGAGATTAATAAAAAAAATTTGGCTAGTAAATGTACGATATGTAAATCGAAATCCAGATAGCCAATTCATTAAAGGGATTTGTGGATCAAGAATACTAGCAATCATAGTTAATCATCAGTTTAGTAGTAGCTTTTTCATTTGGTTTTAAGTATATTGGCTGGCTGGGTTTGATCTAAACGATTTTGGTCTTTTTATGCTAATATTTATTTATATGGTTCTTGGAGATCTTGTTAATTGTTCAAATATCTATATTAATTTAAATATGGTGTTTTTATAAAAATAGAAAGGCATATAGAAATTATTTTTTATTATTTCATTTCATTCAATAATTTTTTAAATAAAATATTCAATGTTTATTTCCTTCCTTATATATAGTTTCAACATGGAATCAATTATTTATCAAATGTGTGTATATTTATTTATAAAAAATAATGTGTAATGTGTAATATGATGTTTTTATAAAAATAGAATGGCTGGACATATATTAATTATATTTGTATTATTAGGTTTTATTCAATACTTTTTTAAGTAAAATGGGCTAAGTAAAAAATTTTACCATTTTTATTTACCTCCTGAAACTATTTACCAGCTTATATATATATATATATATATATATATATATATATATATATATATATAGTTTTTTTAACGTTCCTTGTTATATCTATTATATAAAAAAATAGCGATCACTGTAAACGGTTTATTATAACTAGGACCATCTGTTGTTAAACAGCAAGAATTTATGTACATACATGCAATAAATAGAATACAGAAACAACATCTGTTGTTGGATCATCTTTTACTTAATCAAGTATTTTAATTGAATCATATTTTGTGTTCATCCATACCTGTTCATACCTAATTTATTTGTTTGAGATCTTAAGCGCTCAGTTCACTTCAGGCACTTCAGGAACACTTATATTCATTAACCATCCCTATACTTCGTATGCACGTAAATTTATTCGCTATACCATAATTGTTACTGCAATATCAATCAGGGAAACAGTAAATAGAGTTTGATTTCGAAATTACCGACGTTACGTGCTTCTTTTCTAATCGAAAATTATACCTATTTAGAACTTATACCGATAAATTTGTTCAGCGTTAATGATCTGACAAATACGACTTATATAGTAACGAATTGCTATAGATCAGGAACTTCCTAGAATTGATTAGAATGTTACAAAGTTGTGTTAAATGTTGATCAAGGGATTTAATAACATTGGGTATGGATAAAAGTTCAACGCAAAATTTTTCTGCAAACGCAGAAAAATTTCCGTTTTTTTAACTTCTTTCCACACTAAAAAACGAATGACAATACATTGCACTACACTGTTCGCAGCTATACCCAAGTATATATATATATATATATATATATATATATATATATATATATATATATATATATATATATATATATATATATATATATATATATATATATATTTCAGAAATTTTTCTGCGTTTGCGAAATTAAACTTACTTTGACTTAAAACACTACGAACTTTTATCCATACCCATTGTTATTAAATCCCTATACATAAATACATACATACATATATATATATATATATATATATATATATATATATATATATAAAATTAAACATCATTAAACACATTTGGAGTATCTTTATGCTGCTCCACTCCTCCACCATATTCCAACTGTTGGTTATGGTTCCAGTAATTTGATAATTGTGATTATGAAAACCTAGCTCAAACTCTCAAAGAACAGATAATTTAGCAGTTAATGCTTCAAGAGTTTCCAAAATATATATACGATGGAAATAATCGAATTTTCTGTCGTATGTTATGACTGCCAATGGATGGAATCATTATAGATATACTAAAGAGACAATCTGAAAAGCAAAAAGTCATGGGATATTCCAAGAAAGTTATCCACATCGACACTGAAGCATAATATGCAGGGCCATAAACTCTAAATTCATGGTCTGCTAACGTTAACTGAATAATTTGAAAAATGTATTGCAAAACAGACAAAAAATAGTAGGTATCATACGTAAACACATCTTTTTGCATGGCAACGCTGAATCACATAAAAAGTTGGGAATGATATACTGTCATAACTTGAGGAAGAAGTTCTGGCGTATTCAAAGGTACTAATCAGACATAGAGCTTTTTGATTGCCACTTGTTCAGATCGATGCTACTTAGTTTGAATGGTAAACGGTTTCGAAATACCGAAGAAGTACTAAGATGGATCGATAACTGAATCGTTCAGAAAGTAACGTCCTTCGACACGGTATATTCTCGGAACTATGGGAAACAGCTATAGAAAATGATATAAAAATGAAAAGATTAATATATACTGTATGAATGCTCTTTTCAAGTGAAAAAATAATGAAGATGTAGAATATTAGTCAGATAATTTCTGGTTTGGTGTTCCTAAAGCGTAGTCACATCTCGTTTTTCGATATTTGTTCATAGGATAAAAAACTAGGAAATTATTTGTTTATAATAATTGGTGATATTGCTGACATTGATATTATTACTAATATTATTATTGAATTCAACGGTAAAAATTAAAATGCTTTAAAGTATAAATAAAGAACACTAAAATAAATCAGTCTATTTTGTCTTATTTATGTCAAGACCTGTGTCAAAGTTTTCTTACTGACTTGCTAATAAGTCATTCTTTAATAGGGAATATTCTATTCCTTAGGCTCCTTTTAAAATATAACAATTTAATACTTGACAATAAATGACAGAAATATACATCACACTGATGAAATATGATCTACAATTATATTTCATCGATAAAAAAATTCAATGGTAACAATGACTAATTCCTTTAGCGCAGTTATATAAAAAGCCCAAAATAAATGATTTGATATTAGCATATTTTTTATCGAGGCAAGCACAAATGGTTAATAGATCAATGGAAACGTGACAGTTGACCGGTGTTTCTTCTTATATAACATGTTTAACAACAATAGAAGAACAATTATAACACACTGATATTCTTATTGTCAATTGTGATTGAAATTGAATGTGACTGGGTTTAAGCTTGTTTAAATTATTCTTGGCAATAAATTGAAAGATATTATACGAGGGATGGAGGCCACTTCATACCGGATAGATTTATATCCGTTTAATATGAAATAACTTAATATTTTTCAACCTTATGTACACAGAGTACTTGTTCTGTTGGGTATAGGTTTATAACGTTACTCAGCGTATTTTCTATTTCCTATATTTTCGAGAAACATTGAATCTTTTTCATCTTCTTTATTTACAGGTAAACAGATTTCTTGAATCAAAAATATAATTACCTTCCTAGCAGGCTTGGTAGTTGAGACTCAGTTTTAAGGTCTTTAAGGTTTTAAGGACGGGACAGTCCAGCTACTGTTATAAAAGTTACGAGTTCGAATCCCAAGGAGAACATAGGTGCTGGACAAATTACTTTTGCAATTATTTGTGAATTTTATAGGAAAGAATGTAAATATCATTTATATTATTACTGATTTGATTTTATCTATGATAAATATACGAATACAGCTTCTTATTTAGTAAATATAAATTTTTAAAAATGAAGATGATGTTATTTATTATAAAACAGCAAGATCTTAATGTTCCCATAACAAGATTACTAAAGAGATAAAATATTGAACCAAAACCAAAAGCTTGCCTATTTTCGCCTGAATATGGCTGAGTGAAAATAATTTAGTTTTTCTTAATAGCTGCTAATAACATACCATAAAATATTTCTGATATAAGGGTTGCGTCATTTGTTTACTTATTAAAAAGTTATTGCAAATTAAAAATTGAGATTTTGCAAGGCTATATATCAAGTTTAGCTCTTTTATTTCCGAAAAGGCAAAAAAATGCAACGCCGCACCATCGAAAATGATGTACCCTTTATGGTGATCTTCTAATCTGCAAATTTATATTGATGTTTGGTTTGATATTTAATGGATTGCTGTTTGTAAATAAAAAAAAGTAATAAATGTTAAAATTATAATTTAGGGAAACTCATTTTAAGGGTGTGTACACAATATGTAAAATATTAGTAACTGGAGTTCAAGTTTGGGTTGGATAATTGGATTTAATAATATTTCCGGTACTGAAATATCATTAGGTAATTTTGCAGTGTATTTATTATTACTATCATACTATTAAAATTATATAAACAGATGGCACAAATAATATAAATAAATAATAATTAAGAAATACAATTTTATAAACTGATATTCAATATTTTCATCAGATTTATCATCGTTAAACTTTTAAGGTGGAACTGAACAGTCATTTCTAATGAAATAAAATGATATTTAATTAACTTAAAAAACAATTAATTTATTAAACAGTTACATTTTATGACATTAAGTGTATGTTTATAAAAATGGATTTATTTTACGTAAAATTACAATATCGAAATGATGATACGAGAAAAAATTAATTGGTATAAGTTAAAATAGTCATAAAACTTATAGATATTTTATAGGTACTAATATATCCGCGAATCCCACGAAACCTGATATAGAAATGGCAAATAATTTTAAGAACGAAAATATATGACCATAATTTTTAATAATTATAATCTTAATCAATTCACGAATATTTTAGCAAGATCATTTGGAACGGTTTTGGAACGAATTCAGTTCGATTTTTTTTATGTGCATATTTATTGATAAATTAAAAACGGTTAACGGTTTGGTCGAATGAAATATAATTATAACGGTCAATAATTTCTAGGCATTTGTTCGCATTGAAGTTATGCGGGTGATAAGAATATTATTTGTTGGTCAAAGTGATCGTAAGGGCATGATTAATAATGGGATTATTGATGGAGATTGGTCGTTTGCTATACGATAATATGATGAATGACATCAGGATGGGCTGGAATAAGAAATAATTTCAGATAATTGACGTAATTTTAGGTTATTGTTTATACCTTCTTCAGTTTATAAATATTTATCAACGTGTCGTTTTCGATTTAAGATTTAAATACGAAAGCCAAATAGCGCAAAATGACTGGCTATAAAAATATTGATCGTGGTAACTTAATATTTTCGAGAAACAGTTACTTAACCATAGGTATAAAATTACGTGACTTTTTTTTATTGATTTTTTTAAAGACAGATCATAAATCAGCGACTCTTTTAGTTAAATAATTTAGTACTATAAAGATTCTATAAGACTATCTTAACCATAACTGTTCTATCTTTGAATCCAAATCAGGTATAGAGTTTATCAATAAGAAAAATGAAATATCAAGTTCTTAATCTTTATAGGCTCGTTTCTTAAGATATACGAGGATAATACTAGAAGTTCCAACCTAACAGAAAATAAGAACATAACGTTAGCATCTGTTAAATTCCTTTAAAAAGCTCATTATATGCAGATTTTGGAGCTGTTGTTAGTAAAATATTTGTACCAAAAAATCATTTATTACAATTTCAAAAGAAAATTTTTGAAAGAAAACTTTTTGCAATATATACGAAAATATATTTTTTACAAGTACTAAGAACGCTGGTGGTTGTCAACTAAATATGGATAAGGTGAACAATATTTTAATGAAAATAATTACCTAAAGATTATTATTGCGGACATACTATATATTTCTGTTTTGAAGGTTTCTTCGCTACTAGATTATTTTTAAGACAAGAGCGTAGCATCGGATATAAGGAAAATCGTTCCATACTGGATAGAACCGGATGTTCTCTGGGTTGATAGGTTGGATTAATGCTGAACCTCATGAAACATAGTTGTTGAAAATTTTAGTGTCTAAAATATATAAATGGACGTTGACTTAAGTATTTTCATGACTACCCTCGTATTCTAATGCCCAGATCAGATAAACATACAGTTTTTTGTTAACTACAAGAAAATCACTTAACTGTTACTTTTAATTAATTTTAATGACGTTAAATTATTTATAGTGCAATAAAACTATATTGTTTTGTTTTCTTTTAGAATAATACGCTTATTTATATATTTAAAAGCTGTGGAATAATCATTTACATAAGTTGACTTCCAGTTTTATTGTTTTCACATAATCGGACACTTTCAAAAAACTTCTAGTAGATAATATTACTAAAATTTAGAGACATGTGAACATTAATTTTTAATCGTATTGGAAACAAATTTTCAGGGCATTTAGTAATGGTCATTGTTAACCTAACCCATAAGAACTAACCGAAACAGTAAATATGGTAAAAAATTGAATATTTTTTGTCATCGAGTTGTAGTGAAGGAAGAAAATTTGTCTATTTTAATAACCGAAAATCTATAATAATTAATGCTATTAAGGAGATCGTTTATCGAGAGCTCGATTGTATTTTAATCAGCATCGTCTATTGGTTAAAATACGATGCCAATTGATTTGAAGAAATCGTCTGCCGAGGCTTATCAAATACGTTTAGAAATTCATGGTGATGCTGCTGCATTAGTTGAGCGGCTCTAATTGTTAGTTTTGATTACAACGATTTAATATTAACAATTTTAATATCAATGACAAAGTACCAAAAAATTCAAACAAATTAAATAAACAAGTTGCAGGACTTATTTGCCGAAAACTCAGATCAAACTCCTAACCAACCTTTAAACGGCTTAGTGGATGATGGATTCGCGATCTACGATGGAAAATATCCAAAAGGATGAAAAACGTTTCAACACAAACTGATTGAAAATGAAACATCGAAATATTTTTTTTTCCTGTCAGACAAAGAAAGAAGTATTTCCTATGGCCAATACTACGATAATTTAAAGCTCAAAGGGTTATAGGTTAGTCCAGAAGAGCACTTCACATGGACACCGAAGCAGAATATGCATGATCTCTTAAAGATATATTGCGGCAAAAAATGTCAGCAGTAGTGATTAATAGACGCAAAAGTATTCTATTGCACCGGGCGTACTCACTAGACATCACATAGTATACGGTCAGATACACAAGGTGCAAAAATGGATCGACAATAAGATGGTTCCAAAACCAAGGTCATTTTTTCTATAAAATATCATCATGTTGCCAGAAAGATTGTAGAAAATGATTAATATTTTGATATATAGATATATATAATAAATTTTTCTTAATAAGTGACACTTTAAAGTAAAAAAATATTGAGAATCCATGCAAGCGCTTAATGTATAAAGAGTGATATTTAATTGAGTGACTTTTAGCTTATCTCATAATAAATAGCCTTTGCTATTTTTCAACGCAAAAACTATCCTTTACTACTGTATAAGATTTGCCAAAGCGTAATACTTGTAAATTAACTTCTCAACAAACAAAACAACTTGATTTCTTACTTAACACGTGTAAGGAGTAATTACGTCTACTGTAAATAATCGTCATTAATCCAGAATACTTACATCTTAATATCAATTCTGGTAACAAATAGAATTACCGTAAAAAATTATAACACATTAAAAACGAATTAACTAAAGTGGTTAAAAGGAAGCGACAAGGTTAGTTAGTCAGTAAAGATAATAATTGTTGCAAATCGCTAACAAAAAAAAATAGATCATTAAAACTATCCGTAAATATAGTGCTTCAATCTTCTTAGAACAAACCAAAAAAAAAAAAATGGAAATAATTTTTAAAAGTTTACAGTTATGATGATTGTTTATGGAATAATTTTCAGAATAATTGGTCATTATTTCATGTTTCGGAAATATTTATAATTTTTCGTATCTATTTAAAATATACTTTTTTATATTTACCATATAAATTAGTTTATATTTGTAACGTCTAGGGTGTATTCGGATTATATCTATTGTCATTATTACTCCTTTTATTTTTAAATTTTAAAGTCTCCTTTAATCAATGAGGATTTGTTTGCACCGGACCTACAGTTTAATGTGGGCTCCGAACCACGGTCTTCGGTATTAAGTCTACCGACTGGCGAGTGACCAACTTAAACATCATCCCAGAAGACATCCGTCTTACTCAGCCAGGTTACTGGCGTGACTGGGCTTATTTTCACGTTTATCTAGGACAATCACAAATATTAAACAATCACAAACATAAATTTACGACCATGCCCCAGCAGGATTTGAACCTGTAGGTGGACTGTGATTATTACTGATTATTGACAAAAGTAACCAAATTGTACTAGTTCAGAAGACATTCAGTGTACCCAGCCTGGTTACTGTCTTGATTGGAATGATTGTTTATTAATGGATTTAATGGTCGTATAGACAGTCATAATGATAAAATATAACTCAAAAAAATTTAAAAATTACATCAATATCTAGATTTAGTGACTAGAGCACTGACAGCAGTAATTCTCACTCCTCATCGCTTTAACCATTACAGCTACCAGGTTGGAAATGCACGGATTTGTACAACTATATGCCCATGGCATTCAAACTTATTGAACAATATTTGGGAAAGTATTACATGGAGATTCGGGTAAAAACAGACCAATTTCGAAGATCATAAAAAGCAAAGTTACGGATGAAGGTACAGGTGATAAAAATAACACAGGCTTACAAAAAAATTTAAGAACTATTTAGGTTTTGTCACATAAGCTGTCTACTTTTGGGTAAGAGGAATCCGAAAATGACCACAATGAAGCTCCTTTTTGTACATTTTTACTTGGAAGAATCTGGAAGGTCTCTCTTTTTTATTATTCCAGATTGATCAGCTAGAACCAAATGATCTTTTGCTGATGTCACTTCGGGTTGGGGATAGAGATATTATTTTGCGGGCGACAGAAACCCTGGAATACGACTGGGATTGTCGTAGTTGGTTTAGCTACTCGGGATTGTGAATGGGTAGGGATTTGATTAAATTGTGTTCGATCAAAGAGTTTTCGTTTCGTTCGTTTCTAAGGCACCTAGGGAGGACCCTTCACTGAGCATGCTCGTGCAACTTTTCACGAACGGAATGCCTGATTCGATGTGAATATTCACGTTGCTCATAAACCATGGCGCATTGAGTAACGGCGGACTTTTTTGGGCTGGAACACTTGGAGCAGTGAAAGTTGTTTCTCAGAGACGTACCTATATCACACTTGGGCTCTATCGAGGCAGACTAGATGGACTACCATCTTATAGAGAGTCACTTTCTGGGGGATTGGGAGTTTCCTTCTTCTGGAGAAGAGTGCAAATAGTAGTCTGTAGCGGATCGCCTCGGGACTGTAACCGATTGTGAAGAAAGCTTTACCATCTGCATAAAATGCTGTGTGAGACTGTTTGTGAAGTGCGAAATCAGCGATGTAAAATTTGAACAGGGCAGGGGCTAGTGGAGCACCTTGCGGGGCCCCTGCGGAAAAGAAGGTCTTTCTGGTTTACAGTAGCATGATATCATTGAGACGCCCCATTTCCTTTGATACCTTTTCACCATCTCGTTAATGTTATGGTGAAATCATTCGCCTTGCTCCTCTCTCACATTTTCCTAATTTTTCAGAAAGTCTAAGTGGAAATAAAGAGATATAAAATGCAGCGGTAACACTTCAAATGCTTATAACGTTCTCTTGATATGTTGATAGTTATGGTCTTGTTGCGATTGTTTCAAATAATTATATAGACTCTTTAAAAGAAACCCACTGGGATTATGGGTAAGTTATAAACTGTCTAATGTCTGGTCCGATGAGAACATCTTCCTTCACATTTAGCGGACTAGAATCTTTAAAACTATGTATATGAGGCAATTTTCATCTTTAGGAAATGATTTTACAATTAGTTTCATTAATCCCAAGTTTATGTGCAGTTATGGTAAAAGAAACTTTATGTTGAGGTACCAATGTTCCTTAGAGGACATTCTTTCTTCAACACATTCAACTTTAAGCTCCCTTGGCAGCCAACTCTATTTGCTCGATCTCTGCTATCCAATAGACATAAAAATAAAGGGAGTTTGGTAAAGCCAGTTTGTTTTATTACCTACTTGTTTTATTTGACGAATCTGTGGAAAACCCCCATTGTGCTGTGCTAAGAGTTCCGTTTGTATCAAAACATGGTAGAATCGGAAGTGTTATTTGTACCGTCGATTAAATACTGCCACTTTTTTGCACTAAAATATTTTGGGTTTATGAAAATAGTTATTTACTATATTTATAAATACTTTTGGATGATTATTTATAAATACTATAATATACCTTATTGATGGGATTATAATTTTATCGGCATAGGTGCTGGTCTGGAGTTATCATCTTCTGTCTGTCATTCTCCTCGTCGCCTCATCTCTGTCATTTTATTTCAGAAATAGTCCGTTGAACATTTTGTTTAAATACATTTTGTGTTTGTGCATTATGAGAGTAACACCAAAAATAATCATTTGCCTTAAGATATAAGTGCGCCTTTTTCAACGAACATTACTAAAACCCTTAATTAGAAGCAGCAGTTTTATAGAAGATTTTTGGAACTGGTGACGATTTAATTTAGAAATGGGAACAATTTAGAAGTGGAATTCAAAAATTATGTAATTTAATGTTGTGTGATATTTAAATATTCGCTAACATGATTTAGACATATTAAGTATATATTAATATCATAATTGTCAGCTGGATATTATTATATTATACGGTGATTCAGTGGGACAATTAAATTTACAAAATATTTAACGCCTGTTAAAGCAGCAACATGGACATTGGACAGAATTGCTTATAACTCGGTAAGGACAAATTACCGGGTTACAAGCACATAATCGACAATTTATTATAAAATTATAATAAGATTGAAGATCGAATGTCCGTCAAAATACATTTTTGTACTCATATTTTGATATTCTCTTCATAAAACCTGGGCGGTATGAGTGACGAGCAAAGAGAACGGCTGCACCAAGATAGAGCGAAAACCGAAAGGCGATACCAAGGTTTTTGAGACGAAGGCATGATGACTGGTGAACTGTTAGATTCTAATGCATGAAACAGATCCCAAGCATAGGAAAGGATTCAGTTCAGCTTCTGTTCATTTCTGATTTATAATTTTTAATACAATAATTAAATTAACGATTAATAATGGTCAAAAATAATGTTATTTATTGAATATTGAAAAAACAGGCTGCTTATTTGGATTCAGCTCCTAATTTACCTTATAAAATGGTTTTGGTTGTTCAGGTCCAAAACCGTGTATACATATTATGATATCGCGACGTCTTTCCGTTAAAATAAAGTAATTTTTAAGTAAAATAAAAGAGTTTGTTTTAAGCTCTACGCATTTGATAAATAGTATATGAAATATAAAATGTATGTATCATAATAATACGACATATGAAATAATTTATACAAACATGTATGTGTGTGTGTATAAAAACTGACACTTGCTAGTACGGACATTGACAACGCAACTATTACATGCAAGTCGGGCTGGTGTGTCAGGAAAAAAAAAACAATACAATCGCATAGATCTGAAACATCCCGCCGTCAGCAATCATTAAAAGTTTTAATTAAATAATAAAGCATACATTCCAAAGTCAAGGTGGGTTAATTGGATTTGCAGATACGAGCAACGTTTGCGATGGCCGTTAATTAAGATATATTTCAACCGTATTCATATTTTGCGGTCTCGAGAGTTTATATAGCGGAAATAGTAAAGAATTCGTCTTATTTTGGAACATATTGTAAATCGCTATTGGTGACATTTAGTTTAACGTACCGTTTTATTTTTTCCTGTTTCATATTTTCTTTTGGTTTCATCTTCTTGGTGTTATATAAAGATTTCGGTTCTGTTGATTATTATATAATTAGTACCACTAACATCACCTTCAAACGATACATGTGAATACTGTCTATTAAATAATACAACATAATACAATATAATTTTAAAGAAACTGTAAGTTTAAATTGTGTAAGGGAGCAGATCCTTTAAAGATATAAGATAGATATTAACAAAAAGAAATCATTCAAAAACAAGAAAATATCGGGCAATCCACAAATGCACAACATTATTTGAAGATATTCAAGTTAAACCAACATTATTTCTTATGCCCTTATAGAAAAATGGATGAAACATGAATTCGCCGCTATATAAGTTATGGAACGTGAAGAATATAAAACAGAAAATCTTAGTTTACATGAAATCGGATACACAAATTACACGTCTTTTCATTTTGTCACATGTTGGACGTATTTTCTTTTGAAAGTCTGCTTTTGGCCAGTTTGGCTTTAAGGTTCTCCTTTGAATTTCGGTTGCTTTTATTTAAAACTAGCGATCCGCCCCGGCTTCGCACGGGTGCATTGCTGATACTAAATTAAATACACTACAGAAAAAATATGAACGTTGTATATAAAAACATAGCGGCCCGCTCCGACTTTGCACGGGCATAAAATATATATGCCTATGTCACTCAATGAAAACATGATTAAAATCGATCCAGTATTTTTGGTTCATTCATTACTGCCCTTGGCCTGCACGCATTAAATTTGGAGTAAAACAATTCCTCTTCCCCTATACTTACTATGAAGATTTCCTGCTATCTTTGGAATATCTAAATTCATAAAATTTTTATTACATTACACATTTTTAAACGCAAATTTTAAATTTGTAATATCTCCGAAAATATTTGTTTAATTTACAAGCTGTAAAGAACCATATTGATCTATATTAATTGCACACTGTATTTAAAGTACTTAATTCGATAAGGATTAAAATAGCTTCGTAAATAAGCAATTTTCTCACGTAAAAAGTAAACAATAAAAATGGTTATTGTGGGTTATCCCTAAAAGATAAACATATACTATCGCGGATTTTTTTGTAGACCTTTTTATGGTGTACAATACTGTAGTACATTAATTTGATCTAACTCGTAGGGTTAGGCAGCGTTTTTGCTAATTGCTAAATAGGCCTAAAAAAATAGGTTAATTTACGACATCACGTTAGAAACCTCTAAAATTAGCAATGTTGCCTTAGTATATTATGCATGTATTATACATATAAACCTTCCTCTTGAATCACTCTATCTATTGAAACCGCATCAAAATCCGTTGCGTAGTTTTAAAGGTTTAAGAGCACTTAGGGATATAGGGACAGAAAAGGCGACTTTGTTTTATACTATGTAGTGTTTCAATGAGATTTTCCCGAGCTTTGGTATCACTAAAGTCCAATAGTCTACGGCCGAGCAATTAAGTTGCTGCCTTTCTTTCGTGTTCTTCCATCCTGAACTGCTACCCTTGAGCCAGGAATTTAGGGAGTATAGTTGTTTTTCAAAGCATGGATGTTTTTTAATTCCAATTTCTTATGACCTGAGGGCTTCAATCACCTTCAATTCGCCTCCAATAGCTTTATAACTTGAACTGCGATATGTTTGCATGAAGTTCACTAAACTATGTCAAGAACTACTTCGAGAAACCGTATAACGATTTCCTGTCCACCGTCAACCTGTCTTCCTTTCTTGACTGAATAATTTAATTCCATTTAATTGAATTAATTCAAAAGAGTCTTATAATATCACCGAAATCCTATTGACTGCGCAAGTTATGAAACATATAGGGTTTGAAGAAAAAACTTTTAACTTACTTGAAAACCGATTTTTATTCTAAAAGAAAGGATTTGCGACTTTTTGAAGCTATTCTTCCTATTGAAAAGTTATACGTAAGGACCCTTATTATGTAAATTCATCAGTCGTCATATACCGTCATCAGACACTACGCCTTTTTTTTTCCGCTATGTAGTTAGACATGGTATGTAGCACAATTAATCCGAATTAAAAAAGAACTCCAAAAGCTGGCTAACCAAAGACACAAAATTGGGCTGGCACTGTTGGTAGGCGCACGTGGTATTTTGCTTCGGTCATTGAAAAACACTATATGATATCACAGCTCGATGAAAGCGGTTAATAAATTGAAATAATATCTCCGTGAAGTGCTTTACGAGCTACCGTACTCTCCAGATCTGAACAGCGATACCATGCTTTTTGAAGACATTAAAAATAATCAGAAGAAATAAAATTGGCATTAATGAATATAGTTCTTCTAAATAAGTATCGAAATGTTACGGGAGCATAGAAATGAATGCATCACTATTAAAGAAAGTATAAAGGTCTAATTTCCGAAAACGTTTTAGTTCTTCCGGAGTCTTAATGAGTAATATGAAGTGTAATATCGTTTTTTTACTATTTTAGAACAGAGTAAGTAAGCAAATTCGTTTTATAACAGGTCAATTGAAAAGTTCCCGGCCTGACACATAGATGGCGCCAGTGGAATTAACTATATAGGTTTTTTTAGTTAGCTAATTTGATAGCTGTCGGATCATTAGTTTGTGAATTACAGTATTTTGAGTAAAGCAACTGTTGTTCCCAGGAAAATCAATCATCAAAGATTGGTATGCTAAGTTTAGACGTGGTAAAATGAGCACCGAAGACGGTGAATACAGTGGACGCTCAAAAGATATTTTTATTGACGAAAACATTAAGAATATCCACAACATTATTTTGAATGATCGTAAATTGAAATTGAATGAAATAGCAGACACTCTAAAGATATCAACTGAACGTGTCCATCATATCATTCACGAATATTTGAGTATGAGAAAGCTCTGTGTAAAATGGATGCCGCGCGAGCTCATTTTTGACCAAAAATAACGACATGTTGATGATTCCGAGCAGTATTTGAAGATGATCAAGCGAAATAAACCCGAGTTTTTGCGTCGATATGTGACAATGTATGAAATATGGTTCCATCATTTCACTCCGAAGTCCAAATGACAGTCATCCGAGTGGACTGCACACGATGAACCCGTTCCAAACCGTGGGAAAACGCAACAGTCGGATGGCAAGGTTATGGCGTCTGTATTTTTGGATGGATGCGCATAGAATACTTTTTTGTGACTACCTTGAACCTCTACATAGAGTTATTGGATCGTTTGAGAGACGAAATCGCCGACAAACGGCCGCATTTGAAGAAAAAGAAAGTTCTGCTTCACCAAGACAATGCACCATATCACAAGTCTGTGCAAACGATCACAAAAAATCCATGAATTGAGCTTCGAATTGCTTCCTCATCCACCGTATTGCCCAGACCTGGCCCTCTGCGAATATTCCCTGTTCTAAGGAATGCTTGTTGGGAAAAATTTTTCGTCGAATGAAGGGGTGATCGCCGAAACTGAGGTCTATTTTGAAGCAAAGTACAAATCGTACTACAAAAATGGTATCAAAAATTTAGAGGGTCGCTATAATCAGTGTATCCCCCTCGAAGGGAATTATGTTGAATAAAAAATGTGTTTTACTATGGTAGGCCGGGAACTTTTCAATTGACCTGTTATTTGTGTCTATTGTATTCATACAATATAGTACATCTTATTGCATGTTGTTTAGTTTAGATGGCAAGACTTGTAAGTTATATTTTTGTGCCTGTTATACAATTTGATCTGCGATAGTTAAAACAAGCGATGGGTAAAATGTATGAGAACATCTGAATTCTTTAAGAATTCAAAAGCGACAGTACATTTAGTAATGGTAGCATGGACAGAACGTAGTAAAACGTCATAGGGGAAAGGAATATTGGCCTAAATCCAAACTTAAGTGACAGATACCGACGAACATTAAAAATAATTGTAAAAATAATTGTGACTGGACTACACAAAACTTCCACGACAAATGTGACAGCAGAACTTAACACTTAGTTAAGTAATACTGTTTCGACAAAAACATTACGGCGTGAGTTTCACAAGGCTAACATTCATGGAAGAATTGTGATTGTCAAACCCTGTATAACGAAAGTCAACGTTAACTGATGAACTGAACACTTGATGATTGGAAGAATGCGGTCCAACCAATGGTCTGATGAGTCATCGTGTACATTGTTTCCTAGACACGGCCGTGTGCATATATGGAGAACGCCAAAAGAAGAATATGATTCGGAGTGAGTGTTTACTACAGTCAATAATAAGGGAAGTTCTATTATGATTTGGGCAAGAATATCGTGGTATTTAGACCTATAAATCATCAATAAATAAATTTATTATCAAACATCTTCCAAGATGATGCCATACACATAGTCCAAAAGTTCGTTGTTTGATGAGTGATCAATTCACTCGCCAGATTTCAACATAATTGAACCGTAATCGGGAGTTTCAAAGCAGAGAGTGAACAGTAGATCTCTATCTTCAATATCAGTGAAGCAATTGGCAGATGTTTTGACATAAATATGAAACAAAATTACGTTGGAAACTATTTAGACACTTTACGAATCTATTCCGCGAAGAATTTAAACTCATTTAAAAGTCTATAGTGGATCCATATCTTATTAATAAATAAATTTTGTGTATATGTTCATATTATGTTATCCATCCCCTGTATATAATTTGCATTATCTGACACATTTTGTCTTTGTTTTAATTACTATTACTTAAATTTGACGTTGTTTTATATATTTTAACAGAAGACACGGGAACTCATAAATGTTGTTCCATATTCTAAAAATAACTATTCTGTGCCAAGCAGTATTTTTTAATACTGACTTTTTTGTTTTTTCCTATAAATTCTATAAAATATAAATGAAACCACCTGACACATTTTCTCACGCTGGTAATATATACCGTTAAAGTATTAATTTTTTTTGTGATATTTGAAGAGCTCAGCAGTCTAGATATTTTATAAAATTGGATTTTTTTTATTGCGAAATAGCCGTCTGTACTTTACGAACTGTACGTCTGAGAGATTATATGTTTTATGTATTTCTCAAATTTTATTAGCCATTATGCGCAGTCATTAAATTGACAACCAAGAATTAGAAATACAAATGAGATGAAAGAGATAAATTCCCATTTGTTGCGCCTGTCATCTCATTTTATTATTCGACGAAAAGTCAGTTTAGTAATATCAGATGCCCAATATATTTTCCTATCTATAGTGTTGAATTCTGAGAGGGTGATAAATGGGAGTGCGGTGGTATTTTACAAATGTCAATGTGATGTGATATAAATAACTGAATATTTATATTTCTATGTATATGATCAGTACAACTTTATTTATATTACACCTATTACTAAAAAAGTAATTAATTAAGACTTTTTTCTAGAGCATATTAAATTAGCGATAAACTATAATACTGCATCTAACTCTCCCTTAATTCATGTTAAATTATGTCGAATTAGTTGCAAATTGTTTTGAATTATTATTTTTTTATCCTTAGAATGGTGATTAAATGTCATCAGATGTGTGAGATGTGAGAAGTTGTTTTAGAAACGTAATTGTACAAGTCATGAAGCAGGTTTTAAATCTGTACCCATACCATAAAACGTAACCAAAATTGGGAAGAGGATGTTGATGTATTGTTGATTTAGTACAATTTTAGTACAGAATATTAGTATAAGCTATATATACACCTTCGAATATTTTGTATAATAAGTTCTTAAAATAAGTTATTTTTGTAATTATGTTAATAGTATTAGCACTGACATCTCATGATATCGTTGAGTTTTAGGCGAGAATTTAAGTTTTAAGATAGAAAATAATAGTTTTCTAAAAACCTTTATTTCCGGCAGTGATAATTTATTCTTATGATATAGTGAAATATGATATAATACGAGTATATAGATTAAAATATTGTAAACAATTCAAAATTAGTCAAAACTGGTGTGATATTTAGACGAATCTGTCGTCAAAATATAAACAAAATATTGACACATATCTACCTCCAGTTCATTGAGTTTCTCCTTTCTGTCTGCATATAATTTTAATATTTATATAATTGTTATTTAAATGTATTTGGCTGTTTCGGATGGTTATATATTTTTTATTTACTATAACTACTAATTCACTTTTGTTGTTTTGGGGTTCTTTGGAATGCGTATTTGACGTAAGGGTTCTAGCCTATCAGTTAATATTTCTTGACCTGTGTTGATAATCTCCAAATAATGCTAAAGCCTTGGGAACACTCGAAAGTAATAATATTAATCAATCAAAATTCGCTCCAAAACCTGTTTTATAACTCTACACAATCAATGTTTCAATATAATAATATGTTTAAATTTTGTAATTTCGTTAAAGACAGTGCATTTTAAGCTTATTTATAATATTAGGTGACTGTATGTATTTTGATTATTTTTTATTTTAGAGCATTTATTGAGAAAATTGGTACATCATCTAATAAACAATTTTTCGATAGAAAATCTCTTCTTTAATATTCAAGATTTTATTTTCTTTGCTATTAAAAAGTACAAGAAAATAATGATGGTCACGACATTTTTGGTTAAGATTATTAATAAAAGACAATCCTTTTAGATCCTCGATATAGAAAATCAGTATTTGGTATTACAAATTATGCTGAGGCCATACAAGAAATTATCACAAAATAGATATCTTTCATTCTAACTTCAAAAAATACAAATACAGTACAGCAACTCAAAATTCAAGACTTGGATACTAATGAAGAATATATTACATCTGAAGACATTTTGATAAAAAAAACTAGCTAGAATGAATGACATAATTACACCGTTACAGGTACTATAACAACTTTACAAACTAACCAGTATTTGAAAATGCCATTTATTGGGTGTTTAGAAAACCCATTAAATTTTTGGTTAACTTATAATATGATAATACTTGAATTATATCAGTTACATTTAAAATATTCTACTATACCTGTTATATCTATCCCCTCATAACGAATCTTTCAAAATCTGGCCAAATTATTAATAATCGAAGAAATCGCATCACGGGAGAAAATCTGAATATGGTTGTATTTTTGAAGAGTGATTAAAATTTATTTCCGTTCAATAAAAAATGTAACATGTATTTTATTTAGAAAGGCTCTGATAGTTATTGTGCGATTATTTTTAGTTATGTCATGGATTAGATTATTTAGTATTTTTGGTTATTGTACATCTTTAGGTTTTAGATAATTGGTCAAAATTGTCAAAGGTGTGTTTAATTAAAAAGGTAATTGCTAATTGTCATTTTTTTTTAAATTTGAGTTCTATTGTATTATCTCTAGTTATTGTAGTATGTTATTAAAAAATAACAATTAACATATTATGAAAATACGATAATATTTTTGTGGGCTTACTATTCCATTCCTTTTCAAAGATCCAGAGAGCATTCAAATATAAAAGTAATTCTACTTTGTTTGATATGAAATTAATAACTCCGTCTCGCTTATACTGACGTTGGAAAAAATAAGTACTTTTTAAATAAACAGTTCCAAGCAATTATCTGCGGCCTTTTATAGCTCCCAATTTATACAGGGAAGAATTCGTACATCTTCGTCTGGCATCACGAATGGAAAAAAAGTCGAACCGTGCCTTTGACAGAAAATAGTAATTTTTTTTGACTATCGGTTATTCCGATTGTTTTGCGACTATCGACTCTTTCGACTATTTTCAGTCGATAGATCCCAATGCTAGTTATTAGGAATAAATGTTCGTTGGGTGTGAATCCGTATTTTTTAACGGCGGCGGAGATTATAGTGTACATAACTACCGTTCATACCGCAATCGTCGATTCCATTCATTTCTTTTGATGTTACTGACACTACGGATTGTAAGCGAATTCCAACAAACTTTCGTTGGCCGTTGTGAATCCGTCCAAACGAAGCTTTTTAACAAACAAACCCATTCTTATGTACACATCATTAGGCAAGCCTATCTCCATTATTTTGAATAAGTGGTCATCAGAAGATGCTTGGTCATGTGTTCTGCATTCTGTAGATGCGGTAGGACTTCCTATTCATTCTACAACAGTTTATTCTTCACAGCACTTACTTATGGCCAAGCATTGATGATGATGTAAGATGACTTTCTTTTTGTAAGATGTTGCTCATTTTTGGAACAATATCTCCTTAAAGGAATTCAATTGATGTCAAGAAGACAAAGCAATGAAATTGCGATGTTGAAATGGTTCGAATTGGGTTAAAATGCTCTTGCATTGGATTATTGCCATCGGAAGCGACCTGAAAGTCGCATAACAGATTTGAGTCTTGCAGTAGAATAAGAAACTTTCTGATCCTCCAGGACATTCTTTGCCTCAGCTATCAAAATCGGGACTTTAAATCTATTAAACCAAAACGACAATTGAGGTATAACGGAACATCATCATTATAAGTTCTCAAACGTCTTTGCTGTTCTGAGGTAGCAGGTTTATAAAAATCAAGCAACAAAAGTAATTAATATCTAAAAAACAATTCTGGGCATTACATGATTAGGGTCTCTAGGAAAAATTGTTATTTTATGTAGAGAAATATTAAAATTCCAATTGAATAAATATATTTTGACGTTTAATAGTTGCGTTGACTAAATCATTTAAATCATATCATCGTAATCAACAAACATTCATATCTAAATGTTAAAAACTCTCTGTTGGAAAACAACACGAAGTTATTAGATATATGAAGAGTATAATATTTTTTATTGAAAATTACAAGACAGGGTATATATTAAAGGCAAAATTATTCTTGAACCGTTTAAATATCGGTTTCTTATAACGTCGTCTCGAATGCAGCAAAGAAAACGATGAACAATTCATAAGAAGCTATATAAGAAACGGGCAACGAACAAGGTACATTTTGATTTTGGAGGCTTTTTTAATAACGATAGCCGCATATTTTGGACCAGTATCAAGGCAGGAATGACTCACGAAAAGTCGCTGGTCGAGTAACAGCTTTGTATTATGGAAGCTGACCGTATAATTCCCCATTATTTTTTAAAGAAGACTGTTTTGTTCAGATGGTAGACTGACCACTAAAACTTTTCTTTCATTTTTTTATTAAGCATCATCATTGTTAAATATGTTGGCGTCTGGTTCATATTGTACTTATTATTAGTTGTTAATATATATTATATGTTCACATAGTGGGATTTCATAAAGTCACGCTTTTTCCTTATATTATCTTTTATACGTTTTCCTAAATCTTGATTTGATGTACTACATGTTTAAAATATTATGTCCTTGCATGTTTTCTCATAATTTGTTCTCATAAAAAGGCATTTTTGAGAAGAATTGTATTGGTAAAATTATTTTCAATATTTTCTAAGTTTTTTCCATTTTGCTGGCAACATTACGCTGTCAAAAACCAATATTGGTATGGTGCTCTTTCAGCATTTGGAAACTGTGTATCAGCCAAGATGTACTGCGTCGATGTACTTAGTGAGTGCGCTGGGTGCTGAAGATGAGTATACATTAAAAGCTCAAACTGTGTATCCTTCACAATTTTACTTCAAATAGTAGTTTCATACTGTTTCGCTAGCTCTTAATACACTACACCTTTGTTGACATACCATATGCATGCCAATACTTTATTGGCATCCGATTCGATGCCAATATGGATGGTTCTCTTGGGCTAACTTGTGATTTCTTATACTTTTAGATCAAATGTTCAGCTTTAGTCGCTTTAACCACAGAATATGCTTTTTTTTCTAGCAAGTAATGAAATCACAATGTTGAAATGTTTCGAAATGATGTTTTCAGCGAATTGGTTAGGTAGCTATTTTCCCCCCTTTTGGATCTTTCCTCCGCATGTCAACATTCAGAATAACTAGATTCATCAATTGTCAAGATCCCTTGACAGTTTGTACTGGCTTTTCGTTCAATAAGTCTTTCAATCCATTGTTTTCGACCTTGTTTGATCATCTAGGTAGTTCTTTGTTATTGGTATGTAAATTACCAATACAAGGCAGCATCATCATAAGCATTTAAAAGTGTTAAATGGACTTCGGTGGCAGATTTCAACAAAAGTAATGAATGTAATGAATGTTGATATATACTGAATAATCCAATAATACTACATAAAAAAAACTGTTATTTTATATAGAGAAATGTTAAACCAAACAGAGTTTAGCATTTAGGTTAAATTGTTTAACGGTGGTTTACATTTATACTTTACATTTACCAAGTACTTAATATGTAAATTAAGTTAATAATTTCGACTAGCTATAACTTCTTTTTTGAATGTATTTGACTAGCCAGAATCAGAAAATTTGTCAAAGACATTACACTGAATGTGATCAAATCAATACATTTGAGAACATCACGGTCTGCTATTCGAGTATTGAAACTAGGTAAGGTATCATTTACGGAAGTTTGAAGGAATTTGGATATAACAATTCAGTCGGTGACCAGTAAGTAAATTTCAGCAAAGATATTCGACGATCGAAGACACAGTCTTTCTGTCATAGATTTTGTCCGAATTATTGTTAGAAGACGAAAATGGTTATGTTCTTCAAGCGGAAGGTGTTACATCATGCCATCGCCAACGCCGCCAGTCCGTTCAACGAACCTATTCCTCGGCTCCAAGCAGCTGACGAAAGTAAACATATTTGGTATAAAAATCTATTAAGTTGGTTTGAAAATTAGAATTAATTTTCAAGTTAATGATCTCTAATATTTTGCCGTCTACATCTAGTCAACTACTTATAAAGATAAAAAATATTAGTATTTTCCAAAACCAGATTTTCCAGCCATTAGGACTGAACTAAAGTACTTAATAATAAGGATGTTTATAGGATAATCTAATATTGAAGGCCGTGGGAAAAAAGCGATAAATCGGGGTACAGTAAATATCGATATTTCATCACTGCAAGCCTACTTTTCCACGCAAAATTAACTTGATGGCCAGGGGGAGAAATCTCAAAGCAAAAGTTCGATACGCTCCTTCAAAAGCACAAGGTTTTTATTATCGATATTTTAATTTTCAAATAGAAGCTCGATACTCTCAATTACAACTATCGATATACTTTTCAAAAAATCTTGATATATCTGTATATTGATATTTTTTCGCCATTCTTACCTAATAATCCAATAAATGTTTTCCAACTATAGATATTTTTTCAACATATTAATTGTTAAATTTTATCGACAATCTCTTCGTATGCTGAGATTTATTATATGACTGAAAACTTTGCTATTTATATTATATGAAGGAAACGTATCCCTGTCGCTTCTTAAAACTTAACTAATATATTCAGATTATTTCAATCTTTAAATAACTAAATTGAGTAATTGAATAAATTAAATGAAGTGGTTTTATGCGACAAAATTATCCTGTAGTATATTACCAAGGACAGAAATATAACCTACTTACCTTTTTAATATATATTTGTTTAAAATTATAATGAAACTCTCACATGTACTTAGAACATAAAAGATAATTTCACGTTCAAAACTGTTCAGTTTGTTCAAATATTAAAATATAAATATTGCGCTTTCTCACTACGTTAAACACTGCACTTGCTTAAATCAAATATGTATCTGAAACTGATTTTAGAACATCAGCAATACTGGCAGTATCAAAAACAATCGGTGCAGTATACAAAACAGACACAACAATAACACAATAATAACATATATTTGTTGACAATATTAATGATAATCTTGGTTGGTAACAATTTCTATATTTATATCAATAATTCGATGGTGTTTATGTGACGTTTAGCTCAGTTTCGGTTTAACCATTGTGTTGTGTAAACGTCCAAATTTTATTATGGATAAATATTCGTCACAAGAACGAGAAGAAATAGTGATAATATTTATTACAAAGGATCGTTCCATTATTGCCGCTCAGCGCAAATTGCGTCAAGTGTCTTACAAAACCACAATTTATCATTTACATGCGAATTTTCGACAGTACGGTACGACAGCAGACATGCCTCTGGGAAGACAACGAACGTCTCGTAACGCTGAAAATGTGGCTCTGGCGCTCGTTAGTGTTGCAAAGTCTCCAGAAACATCAATTCGGAAACGATGTTCCCAGTTATTCTTCTCAAAAATTTGCTTGTACAAAATTTAATAAGTCCAAAAATGGCTACCGAGAGATCCTGATTAACGAGTTGAGTACAGTAAGGCAATCCTAAGGCTGTCTGGTGAAATAGAAGTTTTTTCCTCTAAATTGATAAGGAGCGATGAGGCTCATTTTCTTCTCAATGGACACATCTATAAACAAAACAGTTGATTTTGGGGAACTCAATAGCAAGACCTGATTCGAAATTTTCTGGTGCCTGAAATGGAAGAGCAAGGACTAGAGGACATGTGATTTCAGCAAGATGTGACCACAGCACACTCAGATCGTTTAACAAATCAATTATTGAATGACGTTTTCACACTAATCGCCAGATCTCCGGATTTAACAGCACCAGACTTTTTCTTATGGTTTTTTTATAATTAAAAGTTTATGTGAATAAAGCTACTCGACATCTTAAAGACAATATTCATCACGAAATTGAAGAAATTCAGCTTCAGATGTTGCAGGATGTCACGAAAAATGCCTTAATAAACCGAAAGTTGCATAGCGAATCGCGGTCACCATTTAGTCGATACAATTTTTCAATCATAACGAAAAAAAGTTAAGACCAAATAAGGTTTTTGTGAAAATCAAACTTACTTAACTTAGTGTTAATTAGTTTGATATAATCAATTCGAATGAATGTCAAGCTTGTTGATATAGAATCGAGCGTCCCCTCTGGGTCGTTGTATTAGATCTTTGAAATAAATTTATATTTCAATAATTTTTTAAGTATATCGGATGCATCGATCATGTATCAATGCCAAATTTAATGCAAATCATTCATAGTTCTAACTTGCAGTAAGTATTAGATGTGGTAATTAATTATAAAAGAATGTTAATTGGTAATTAATTACAAATCTATACTCCAAAAATAGAAGTTCTTGGCAAAATATTGTCATATTATATTAGTTTGAATTGAATGATGAATCGAATGATGAGACCAATTATTTTCCTAGAGAATAAGAAGTTTTTATAGAACAATAACTTCTTTAAAATGACACTGATTAAATTTTTTTAAAAAATATTGTCAATAGCGACCTACATACATTTTCCATTTTATTGATTTTCATGCTGCTCTTGACTGTATATATTAGCCCTCAGTTTGAGAAACTTTAGATGCTTAACATGTTGCCCCAAAAATTATTAAACAGGGATGTTACTGTATGCGAGACCGAAATTATTTATTAAATTCATTTAACATCCAAGCCGTAAGGAGCGCAGGGATGTCGTCTCTCTACAGCTTTTCAACATATTAGTGCAAGCAGTAATGAGAAAATCCTTCAAAAACAAACATGGAGTTTAATATGATGCTACAAACTCGCTGGTGACAGTCCAATATTAATCAAAAGAGATGTTAAGGTTTCTAATATTCTCCATGATGTAATTCGCACTAACGGCTTAAGAATTAATGAAAAAAAAACCAAAATATTGACAACTGACGGATCACCTGTTATCAAATATTTAAAGGAAATCTAGTTAGAGCAAGCCCTAGCTAGGAGGTCTACTAGAAGTGGCATCTACGACGAAAGAAGCAGACATCTACCGATGAAGTAATTAACCGAACTGGACAAGCTACAGGAGCTTTTGCTTTTCTAAGATGGTGCAGATGCAAGAGAGGAAATATTACAATCAAAACTAAAATATGCTTTTTTCAAACACTTATTCTGTATTCTTTCTGTATAACTCCGAAGTTTTGCCAGTGTTAAGGTCTGGGAGCTGTAAGATTAAGGTCTTAAATGCGAAGACAAATACCACTTTTTTTTCATCCAGATTGTATTAGAAATGCAGTCATTATTTTAAGCTGCGACAATCAGTGCACACTTGAAGAATACATTCAGAGGAGTAGATTACAGTGGTATGGGCATGTCTGTTGAATAAAAGGTGAACGAATTCTGCCTAAACTTCTATGGGGAAATCGACCTTTAGGGAGGAAAACGCCGTGAATAGTTCCGAAAAAAAAACATAAATCAATATCATAGAATGTAATCTGAATTAATCTTTACATGTAATCATAGCTTTTTTTGGAAATTTTGTTTTACAAGCAAGCGGAGCGATATCTGTGGAATAAAGTGAGCAGGCTTTTATATTTGTACATCTTGAACCGTACAAGTTGCAAAGTCCCAATTATTGTTCTTTGTGATATATAAATTTAGCTGTCGCCAAATAGAGTTTCATTTTAGTAAAACCTTATTTTCATATCTCGGTCTAAATACGTCCTTTCGTCCGTAATAACAGGGAAGAAAGTTAAACATTTACTCCCTGTGAGAAGTACAACTGCGCCCTCTATAACGGCGGGAGGAAATAATTTCTTATGCGTATTTATACTCGTAAATAGGGACTATTTATTCTGTCGCTACAAAAAAATTGTTTACCGCTGTCATTGACGTTGCTACCTCTAAACTTAAAAGTTATCATCAATGTTGTTTTGTCGTCACTCGATTCAATAATCCAGAATAAATGAACAATACGTTATCATCTAATGAATCCACGGAAGAGAAATTATGACGAACAGGGCCGAAAATTCATTATTGTGGTGTAATATACTATTATTAGGTATAATAGACTAAATTTTTTGTCTAATATATAAATTATTGTTTTTTATTTCCCAATCAAACAAAATATAATTAAACGGGAAATGCCAATTTTTATTTTTTAATGGGAAATCTATTATTGGAGGAAGCATCGAAGTGCTGTGCATCCAAAAAATTACAAAAATTTTTATTTTGTATGGTTGTAAGTTGTGTTAATTACATTATTTAATATTTATATTATTTCACTCATAAACAATAATTATTTTAAATTAAAATACCTTTAAAACACCATAACTGTTGTATGTTATTTCAGAAAGCAAATTGAGACATTCAAGAGACCATTTTAGGAGTAAATAAGTGCTTTAAGAAATAGACTTGTCAAATTTGGTTTGTTTTCGGTTGGAACTAAAACGATAATCCGTTATGTAGTGCTGCTAACAAAACTCATTTTAAATTTATTTCTGTTTTATGGGTTGTTAAACGTAAAGTCACAAATGAAACGCTGACTCGTATAATGTATATATGAATAGTCAATGAAACATCTCTAGAGTGTTTTCAATCTCGGACGGTATATCCATCGCTGCAAAGCTACAGTACTTGTACGTTTTCCATAATGAATCTGAATATTTAAAGTAATATTACGTAGGCTTCAGTGTACTTTTCGAATTGCGACCAGTGCTGGGACCTGTCGCCTTTTGTTTGTTCAAATTTTCGGTTAGTTTTAACAGCCTTGTTTGATTTTAGGTAATTCTTATTTGAACCGGTGTTGACATAGTCAATGGTGAGAATTTTTTTATGGATTTTTTACTATCAATCATTTCATTACATTGAATTATCAATGTTTGCCGGCTTCTACGCGGATGTTTAATTACAGTTGTTTAGTTAATGTTTAGGCTGAAGGCGAAAGAAAGTAATTTGTTAAAATTGAAAAGCGGAAAATATTTGAAAAATTCTAGAAAATAATTACATACAACACTTATAACTTAATGATAATACTGTATTTATAATTTACTATTATTATTTTTCTTTGTAATGGTAATAATTTTTATACTACTGTGATGTTCATACTATACATCGTTCATTATAAATATCTTCAGAGTTGAAAATAAGGAAAATTATTTGAGTGCTGCTTACGTGAAGCTATTTGTTTCAAGACATAGAAATTCTCACGTAGTATTGGCTTTTCGTCATTTTTTCTCAAAATATTTCACGTCATTTTGTAGCCTCTCAATTCACAAGTTGAACTTGTGATTGTTCTTTAAACTAAGTGACAATTTCTGTGATAGCATTTTGAGTCGGCTGAAGAGCTATTACACTGAAAAGGGTAAAAACTCTTTCAAATGTACATTAAATAGTTCCAGGATTTTGCGATATATTTGATCGCAGACTGATTCATCAAAATAATTTGAATTTGAATAATGAAACCGATACTGGGTACGAAATTGGGCTGGAAAGCTCATGTGAAGAAGAACAAATAAGAGCTGGGTATAAAATTAAGGAAAATGTATTACTATTTTAAAGACATTTTCTGCAGTCAAACTATAATAATTCTGTATAAATATATCTTTAAGTCCATATGGCCATATGATATTAATATATTTGGTTTTGTCAAGAAGAACAATTTGGACAAAAACCAATGGATATAGAACAATATATTGCAGAGCACGGTTGGCGTCCCCTGGTATTGCAGAAATAAATCTCAACATAAAGATTTGAAAATAGACCGGCAGAATAGTTGCAGCAGAGTTATGAACAGAGATTACGTCAATGTCGAGACCATCTAGTTCTCAACAAAGCGGCTCTAACAAAACGACTGGAAATAATCAAACCTTTTGCGTTGATGTAGTGCAGCGAATCATAGTGATAGTGTACACGTGAATATTAGTGTAAAAAAGTTATTGGAACCTATGATATTCTAATTAGAAAATATTTATTATAGCTTTATTTGTTGTAATTTAGGACTGAATAATATTACTCTTATGTTCTTATGCTAATAGACGCTTAAATAAACATATCTTAACTATATATCATTATAATACTTACCGGTTTTATAAATTTGTTGAGTATGATCTTTAAAAATGAATGATATAATTCAAATATATCGCTTTAAAGCCGCTGCTTTCGATGATCTAGTCTTCTCCGTTGCAGACAAATCTTTTCCAAATCAACTAAGAACGCCGCTAGTTTGTTACGCTAGAAAGGAATAAGAATTAATCAAATAAAAGAAAAATATTGAAAACCAGTAAAGTTTTTGAAACAAAATTCGAACGGGTTATTAAATTTTCGAATTCATCATTTAATTCAAATTAATACGAGGTATATAATAGACTTGTATATAATACATTTACACCAATAGTTTTAGTTTACTAAGCAGTTGTGAAATTCAGTTGCTGCAATAGACGTTAAGTTAATTTAAAGTCTTCGTCTAGAACAGATATAAGGATTTTGTTGAATTTATAAAATAGACGGCTTGACGTTCAGAAGTGAGTAATATAATTTGAAATCCTGATGTATATATCAAGGAGCCAATGTTATGTGAATTTGTGTATTCTCATGATAAAAAGACAAGTGTTATCAGTCTATAATAGTTGCTAGCAAATCTAATATAACCATCATTCAACGGGTCTAAAATAAATTTTGCTTGTGTCTTGGTGGATGTTCTGTATTGCAAAGTGTTAAAGAGCATCCAAAGTGTTGGTGTTAAATGTTATAAAAGAGTGTCTGTGCACCTCAATGCATCTACCTACCAATTAGATCAATATATGCGTCATGACAGTGAAGTATATAGACTAGAATGTTTACTACCATCTAATCTCATTAGCGGACAGTTACAGATTTTATAATAAGATATTGAATAATATATTTTACACAGTTGATTTTCATGGCATGTATATATTAATTTTGTAATAAGCATACTTTCTACTATCTACGCTTACAGATTTGCTACAGATTTTTGAAACATTAAGAATAAAAAATGTGCTATTTTTAATGACACTATAATAGTCTGAATTTTTGAAAATTGAATGGACACAAAAGATAGATTAGGGAGGTCATTCATTCATTAGGTCAACTAAATTTGGAGCCTATTGGAGATTTTTTTCACTTATATTAAAAAGTACATGTATCAATGCTTCAGTTAACATAATAAAAAAAACAAAGATTTATAAATAAATATTGTTAGATTACAGTTATTTTTTTCAGAATGGTGTCCATAATCCCACTGTTATTAGGAACCGTTTCTACATTTTATTTGTTCATTGGACAAATTTTTGAAGCATTGAGAATAAAAGAATATTCGATGATTAATGACACTAGATTACTGATGTCAACTAAATTATATGCTTTTTTGAAGTTTTTTCGCTCATTTTAAAAAACACGTGTATCAATGCTTCAGTCAACATAAAAAAACAACGATTTAAAAATAAATATTCTTGATTACATTTAATTTTTATCTTGCCTGTCATTTTATTGCTTCTAACAGGTCAATTTGAAATTCCCAGGCCTGAAACATAGATGGCTCTACTAGAATTAAATCCACATATTTTTAGTTAGCCCTATCCTCAAAAGATGCGTGTATAAATTTGATAGCTGTCGGATCATTAGTTTGTGAATTATAATATATTGAGTGAAGCAACTTTTGTTATTGTGAAAAAAGTGGATAAAAAGGAATTTCGCGTGTTGACAAAATATTGCTTGCTTTTTGAATGGAAAAAATACAGTTGAAGCAAAAACTCGGCTTGATGCCGAGTTTCCGGACACTGCCCCAAGAAAATCAACCATCAAGGATTGGTATTCTAAGTTTAGACGTGGTGAAATGTGTACGGTAGGCGGTGAACGCAGTGGATGCCCAAAAGAGGTTGTTACCGATGAAAACATTAAAAAATCCACAAAATAATTTTGAATGACCGTAAATTGAAATTGAATGAAATTGCAGACACTCTAAAGATATCAACTGAACGTGTACATTATATCATTCACGAATATTTAGGTATGAGAAAGCTCTGTGCAAAGTGGGTGCTGCGTGAGCTCACTTTTGACCAAAAACAACGACAAGTTGATGATGTGGAGCAGTATTTGAAGATGGTCAAGCGTAATAAACCCGAGTTTTTGCATCGATATGTGACAGTGGATGAACCATGGCTCTATCATTTCACTCCGAAGTGCAATCAAGAGTCATCCGAGTGGACTGCACGCGATGAACCCGCTCCAAAGCATAGGAAAACGCAACAATCGACTGACAAGGTTATGGCGTCTGTATTTTAGGATGCGCATGGAATAATTTTCATTGACTACTTTGAAAAAGGAAGCATCATCAACAGCAACTTTTACATAGCCTTATAGGATTGTTTGAAGGACGAAATTGCCGAAAACGGCCGCATTTGAAGAACAAGAAAATGCTGCTTCGCCAAGACAATGCTCCGTGTCACAAATCGGTGAAAGCGTTGGCAAAAATCCATGAATTAGGCTTCGAATTGCTTCCTCATCCACCGTATTCTCCAGATCTAGAAACCCCCCCCCCCAACTATTTCCTGTTTTAAGATCTCAAAGGAATGCTTGCTGGGAAGAAATTTTCGTCGAATGATGAGGTGTTCGCCGAAACTTAGGCCTATTTTGAACCAAAGGACAAATTGTACTACTAAAATGGTATCGGAAATTTGAAGGGTCGCTATAATCAGTGTATCACCCTTGAAGGGAATTATGTTGAATGGAAAAAACTAATTTTCCCAAAAAAATGTGTTTTACTATAATACGCCGGGGACTTTGCAATTGACCTATATATATATATATATATATATATATATATATATATATATATATATATATATATATATATACATATATATATATGTATATATAGATATATATATATATATATATATATGTATATGTATATAAGCCATGAATACATTCCTTTTAGTCTGATAAATGAATAAAATAAAAAAATTTGTTGCATCTGTAGGATATTGCTGTTTTGGAAATCTTAACAAACTAAATAATTTGAAGTTATTATTTAAAATTTGATGGAATATGTCGTGACTATATCGAATACAGGAAACTAAACTGATGATGAGGTATCATACGTTTTACAGACAAAAATTACAGAAAAACTACAAGGCGATTGCCTTGATCCCATGCGAATCTCGTATCATGATAACGCACCTGCATATTGGTTCGTAGTTCGCACGCAAATGCATGAGAAGCTGGGCATTACTGTAATAGGTTGATCGTTTTATTGCTCTGCTTAACTTCTAGTTGCTCACGGCGACAAAAAAAGATATGGAAGATGAATTATTTGAAATCGCGCTTTATAGGCCAATAACATTGGTATAATGCCGCGACATAAATCATATTTATTGTGAACTTGGAGAAATGTTATATTTTAGTTCTATGATCATTATAAATTATTATTCTGAATGCTCCTACAAATATATTGCAAATTAGCGACATTAATAAGAGTCCCTCTTTTCAATATATGGTATTTAATTATAAATGTTTCTTATTAAACAAATGTTCTTGACAATATTCTTAACAATATAATATTTTAACAAAAATTGTTTTGATTATAAATCACCTGTCTCTCTGTATCATGTCTTTGAGCGTATTAAGGACGTTTTTCGATCAATGCACAGTTTAATTTAACCATTTGTTATCGTTAGCGTTCATTCAGTTCATGTAGCATCTATCTTCCCATCCTTTGAGAAGATTCTCCATCGCTTGTGATCCTTTCGACTTAGTTCACATATTGTCTGCAAATTGCTTTTTTCGCATCTGCAACGGTTTCGACCAGGATCTTTTTTGTATTGAATGTCGAAATCATGTTTCGCATGTTCTTATGCATGCTCACTGCATGTCTCTACCAGGAGAAGATGACTCTTAGTGGTTTTTCTTTATGGACGAAGAGGTGTAATGCGTACCGCAATGCACGTTTTCAGTTACACAATTTTCAAGAATGTATGTATCAAAAGTGCAGTGTGCAGTGCAGTTTTGAGGTTAATGTTAGTAGAATAAAAGGGCACGTGTATCAAATCATAATATTGCATACTCATAATTACCAAAATAACGGGTATGTGTTAGACATTTGTTTCTTTAAGTTTTTATATTTTCGTAATGATTTATAATTAAGTGCCACTGGTACTACTTTTTTTCTTAAATATCAGTATTACCAATTTTCTCTTATAATATTATCTAATTAAATGTACGGTATCTATTAAAAACATTTTAAAATGATAAATGATATAGATACATTCTTTTCTTAAGTAATCTGACCTGACACATGCCGAAAAAGTAGATCATAATGCATGACTAACAACAAACTAATATTTAAAAAAATTTATTTATTATTAAATGGATAGGGGTTATTTAACGATTTTGTTTTTTTGAAATGTTGGACGCCAATTATTACACCAACAAAATTGGCTCTTGTTTAAAAATTTATCTCACGCAACATTTTTTTAACGAATGCGAAATATGGTTATCATTATGTTAGATACATCATTATCTTGGGGGTTTCACAATAAATTTATTATTTTGTTAAATCGTTGCCACAACCGCTTTTCATTAATTCCTATATGTTCCCAGAAGAATAGATATCTAATTGAATTCTAAAAAATTATTCATCTTCAACATACTTCTTGGAAAATATTAGAGAATGTTATAAAAACCACAAAGCAGGAATTCCGCAATCTTATTTAGATCATTAATAAACTGTTAAACCACAAGTACAATACAATACCACAAACCGATATTATTTGGTTTGCAGATAAAAGAATTTTTGGGAATATTTCTTATTTGATTAACGGCTATGAAATTATATTGTGCGTATTACTAGTGCTTGAAATTATAATTAATTATATATATATATATATATATATATATATATAAGAAGTGTTTTACGATTTTTTACTAATCAGCTACAAACAGTTTAAAAATTTAATTAGTTTTATAGTGGCTTTTGCCAACTAATGTGGATTCTTTGATAGTAAACATTCTTTATTTGAATACACTATTGAGCAGGATAATATTTGAAACATTAGGTGCTTGCTCGGATTCTTATCATTTGTTTATTTTAAAAAGTCATTCAATGAGAAAAATTATATTACAATATATGTTAATCAATATAATATAATAAATATATTTTCCATTTTCACAACTTATTCCTTTCCTCTTGATAATACGTCGAAGGATCGATGTTGGTTTGGCAGCCATCCCATCATATTCTTGTAACAATACGTCATTCAACTGATTAAATGATGTCGGCAAACATCTTTTTCATTCGGTTTTAACGTCTTGTAATATTTTTAAACAGCAAGACTTTATAGTCATAAATATTTCGTTTCCGTGTCCATGTGGATGGTCCACTCTCCTGGACCAAGAAATAATTTTTTTGTATTTAGGGTTGTACTACCTAATACCACAGACATTTTTTCGTGAAACCAGGATATGGAAACGGTTCGAAATGGTATTTTCAGAAATGGTAATTTGTGTGGTATTCATTTTCGCTGCTTCTGGATCTGCCCTTTTGCATGTAAATGCTTGGAAACTGTTGATTCATCAATTTCTAAGATGCCTCTTTTAGTCCTGGCTGTTTTTATGATTATCAAAATCACTGTTTTTAAATCCTTAAATTAAGGCAGGTAATTGGGATCTTCGATACTTCTCCAGACAATACTGCCTGGAACATATTTTTAAATGTAAACAACTTCTCAGTAGAAACTACCCTTGGATAATAAGACATAGTTGTAAAAGTATTGCAGGTGATTCTAATAAAACCATCTTTCAGGAGTTTTACTATAATGTAGTGATTGCCTTTGCCAACATTCTATGTCCTACGATCCAGCACGGGTGGAATTAAATGTCTTAGTATTAAGTATTTAAGAATCCCAATGCTCTTAGTCAGTTTAATGTGTACGATATATATTCTGAAATCAATGCTTATGTTAGTAGATAATCGAAATGTTACCTAACAAAACATATACCAAACATACACATATAAAAAACATCTTAGAAATAAGTTACATTTTTGTGAAGTTAATTAAATTTTTAATATCTGTTTTTAAATATTGTTTAATAATCAGAATAATGATAATCTGCTGATATTAATTGGTGTCTAAATATGTTTTATCTCTAGACCGGAAATATAAATATTAATAATTATTAATAAATATTTTAAAAGTCGACAGTGATCATAAATTTTGATAATATCATCGACATTTCTTTTAACTAGAAGTGTTCGTTAACTTTTGTCTTGCGTATAGTGTTTTCAAAAATTAAATTACCAAAAAAACTATATTTTTTTTTATTACTCTTCGTGAGTCCACAATCTGCCCTATTGGCAAAATTTATTTCATATGTCTATATTATATACATATATATATATATATATATATATATATATATATATATATATATATATATATATATATATATACATGGCATGTAGAAAATCACTTCATTAAGCAATCTTCTTTATAAAATATTATCTTAATTAATTAGTCTTATTCTAAAGCTTATTTTAAAGTCTACATATGTCCAGTAATCAGATTAAACGTTTTAGTCTATGCACTCACTATCACGTCCCATATTTAGCTGATTAGCGAGTACATTGGGATGCACTGACACTCTTTCGAAGTAACTTCACACAAACACGTTGAATTATACTCGTTATAGGTTCTGGAGGAATATCGCGTTGTATCACTTTATTTGAAATATAGTACGGAGCATCAATAATGGCACGTAACACCATATTTTGGAACCGTTGAATGATGGATTTGCTAGCGGTACCCCATATGCCCAAATGGGCTTGAGTATAGACTCATACAGCAATACCTTGTTATCTAATGATAACTTGGATTTGCGCCCGATGAGCATTTGATATAATACGTTTGATATAATTTTAGTCCCAGTTGTTTCCGTTTAGAGAGTATGTGCTTCTTCCAGGTTAGGCGTCGATCTAAGTGCATATCAAGATATTTAACATGCTCTGCTTGGGGGAGTTGACGATGATTAATATTCACTGGTGGACATGTTCTTCTACGCAGGGTAAACGTTATATGCGTGGATTTTGTTTCATTAACTTTAATGCGCCATGTCTTCAACCATAATTGTATTTGCTCCTGGTGGGTTTGTAGGTTTATTGATGCTGTGACTGGATCTTCATGGGATGCTAAGATTGCTGTATCGACTGCATATGTTGCCACAGTAGTTATTTTTGTGGTAGGCTGATCAGCCGTATACATTAAATACATTACTGGACCCAGTATACTACCTTGTGGAACTCCTGAATATATGGGATTTAATTCGGTATGTTCATCGCCTTGATTTACAATAAAATGTCTGTCAGTGAGATACGATTTTAGAATTATTATTTTATATTATTATTTTTGAACCCCACATTAAATGTTTTGCATTATAATCTCCTCCGGCTATAAATCTATTACCTAGCGTACTGAAGAATTCTTGAAATTGTTCTGCATTGTTGTTATGTTTGGGTGGGCAATAAATCGCAGAAATTGTTAATGGTCCATGGACTTCCTCTATGGTTATACTGGTGGCTTGCAGGTAGTCTTTGCGGAATATTTCTTTTTCGAAATGCTTTATATCATCTCGAATTATTATGGCTGTACCTCCATGTGCTTTATCATCAGGGTGATTTGTATGATAAAGTTTATATTTAGGAATTTTCAAATAATGTTTGTCTGTAAAGTGTGTTTCGGAAACCATCATAATGTCAACATTTTGTTCAGTTACGAAGATTTTTAGTTCCCTGGCGTGTTGTTGGAGCCCATTGGCATTCCAAACGGCGATTATGTAGCTATTGGTTTCAGGCATTAGGCAAGTTTGCCGACGACGGTTGTGAGTAGACCAAGCATCGTACTCAATTGATTCATTAGTTTGGCCATCATGTTTTCTAATCTAGAGAAGTTGCTAGTTTCAATAGATTGAGATGTCGTCTCTCGATTTTGTGCTGAACCATTTTCAACCATTTGGGTATAAGTTATGTCTGGTTAATTTGGTCTGGTGGGTAGACTGGTATGTGTGGATTGTTTTTGTTGCTGTTGATGCCTTTTGTCCCTTAAAGGCAAGATAGAGTTTCTGTTGTAGTTGCTTGTGAACTGCGCAACCCTTGTAGTTCGCTGGATGATTTCGGTTAGAGTAAAGAAAAAATAAAAAAAAATTGTTGCAGTTTGATATTTGTTATTCATATAGTTTTATTTAAGTATAATTATTTTTAAGCATTACGTTCAAAAGTAGGCCCAATCTACCAGACTCTTATCTCCGATTTTATCATTTAATGTATCAATATTATTTTGCCCTAATAGATGAGTTTAACATGATATTACTTTTCTCTAGTAACATGTATTCAATGACGATATATTATAGAGCGCGTGGATTTACCTGAATTGAAAAATAACAATCAATCAACTTTATATATAAGGTAGCATTATTTGTGTGCCCAATTAAATGTTATTGCGATTTGAAGATAAAGAATCCAGAAAGCTATGTAATGTCTTTCTAGTTCAAGAGAAAATGCTGCGTGCAATATGTTTGCGAAAAATGTTAATCGAGAATCGTGTGGTCTCTATATAGATGCCAAAATACATCGATATATCGTTATATCGATATTATTATCTCTGGATCGCATTTATGAATAATAATTATGATTAATAATAAATATATCGATGTATCGATACTGGCCGATATGTTTCGTTTGATGATATTTAAAAAAATTAATGATATTTTTTAAGCACTGGAAATTCCTTTTAATTATTTTTAATAAACCTTTTAAACTGTCACTTAATTTAAAATGTTTAGTAAAATTTGGTATTTAATTTTAACGGTTTATTAAAATATTGTTTCTTCTTAAAAGGTTTAGAGAATACCGATATTTTTTAAATCATTATCAACATTTATATTTGTAATTTTGAAAAAAAATATCATCTTTTGTAAAATATTGATATATTTTTCTGGTTGTGGAATATTTTTTCGCGACCGATATCCCTACTCTATAGTGATAAGTATTTAGATCAATGTGAGTGACAGAATTGGTTTATTCGTTTTCGTTCCGAAACTTTTACGTTAAAGATGAGTCGTGCTCTCTTTGCTTAATCGCTGAAGAACATTGTTTCTGAATTTCAGCCGGAAATCTTTTGCCAGAAAAATGGTATAGTGTGATGGATCAAAACGTCACATATATGATTAATCTTTGAAATGTAAATCTATAGATAAACAGGTAAAATCAGAACTTAATTACTGAATAAACAATGGGAATACAATATGAAAATAAAATATTTTTTTGCCACTCTACATTCTGAGCAGAATTGAAATTCTTATAAGTATACATTTTTTATATTGACACTCTATATTTGATTATCAATGGACTGTAATTGAATGTATGTAGGTTCATTCACATTACTTTTTTAAGTTTTGAATAGCATTGTTTTACATCAAGGAGTTTGAACGTGTTTCATATATCATCAATGGTACTTTTAATTATAATCGAACTCTACACTTCGTTGCAGTTACTCAGCATAAATAAACAACTAACAAAATCAAATGTGGTAGATGATATATTGTTGATTTTTTATTTCTAGGAATGGTGAGAAGTGTATAAGAAGTATAATGACGTCTATTCGATTTATTAAATCCACCCATGAACTTAGTTCTTATTCTAGATATTCATATAAAGCACTAGACCATATTAGCGTTAATAGTATAAGCGCAATTAATTATTTTGTTTGATTGTTAACTTTTACCGATACTGTTATTCGTTGGAATATTATTCGATGTAATATGCTATATATTCATATTTTAATGTATGTGATTCCCCAAAAAATAACCACAGTAATCTCTTTTCAATATTTTATTCTTTTCGAAGATTCGTGTTTAGTACTATTCTTTAACTTAACAAATTATTGAATTTACTGAATATACAAAAACAAAACGACTAATTAAAATTATATAATATAAACTGGACAGTTCAATATTGAAGGAAGAACGGCGTCCATAAGCCCATTATTGATTTTACAATTAATGTTAGTACTTAAATTCAAATTCGGTTAAAAAATTATTATATCTTGAATTATTTGTTTTTTCAATTTGTGTTTAGTGAAATTAAACGGTGAGATTGATGAGAAAGATGTAAAAGCAAGGAACATGGCTTGCAAACGATTTGGATTAAAATTTTAATACGAACCGTTTCAACACACTTGATTCATATTTTGCTAAGAAAAGAACGAAGAGTTTAGCGGTTGCGTATTGTGACTGATAATGAAAAGCTACTATGATAATCGCAAAGGCAAAAACTATATTAATGAAGCTCTGAACATTGTGAGTTCAGCAAGTTGTAGCACCAGTAAAACATAATAAAACCGTTAATTAATGAAGATGTCTGCCAATGACAATAAAATAAATAGAACGACATTTATCAATCGACGTTACCTCTTATCACAACAATTGGTCACACGCTGAACAGGTAGTGAGGTATTCTGAAGTATTCAGTATTAAAGCTCAAATGGGAAGGTCTGCTGCATCCAGCGTACTCGGCAGACATAGCGTCTTCTGAATACCACTTGTTCAGATTATTGGAGCGTGGCTTTTGACCAGATGTTTCGATATATTGACTAAGTGCGAAAACGGATTGATGATTGGAAATCTACCAAGGCAACACATGGTTCTCTCTACATGGAATATTACATAAAATAATGAATGTAAATACTTTTTTAATTGAAAAAATTATTAGAATACATTTATGATTTATTTATATTAATACCTAATATAGGAACAGAGAACTTGAAATAACACTAAGCCGCTTATGTACATTTTTGTAGCATTTTACAAGGTCGAATATACAGACATACAGCAAGCACAAGAAGGATAACTTGTGTTATTATTGCGAAGTGTAACTAATGTACATGACATATTTGTTAGTGATAAATAATATTTTTTGAACTTCAAAGTTAGCTAAATATGAGCTAGTACCATTTTCGGTATAAGTTATTCCTTGTTTTCTGTTTCTGTCTGTGTTCGTTTCAATTAAATATTTTGTATTTCATTATATTTATACTACATTTCGTTTGCGATTTTTTGAAGTTAGTCGGTTTATAAATCTATCTTCATTTTTATTTAGATTAAACAAGGCATTATATCCGTCAGCAGGGTGAAATTGGAAAGTATTTGCTAATATAAAGGTATTCAGCATATAATTCCGTCTTCTGGCTGTCTTTTTGAGGCCCGCTCATGATTTTCTTTATCGCTCGGTGAGTTTCGGGATTTTCGTCGTTTAAGTTTTCAAACCGCCTTTCAAACATAGTTTACCGACTTCTGATCGTCTGTTAAGTTTTTTAGAAATTCAGAAAGCATTTAAGATTTCGCAATTCGAATTTTCTGCTTGCATTGTTTTTCTGTTTAACTCAATTTATTTAACGAACTGTCATCAGCAGGTATGATTTAATAAGTGGTCAAGTACTTAAACAACTACCAAGGAAGAGTATAATAAAATTAGCATATCTATTTAACGCTACACTGCGATTATATGTGGTTAATTTTCAACCCAACGTTAATCCTAAATCTGGTTACTCGCCTAATGTTATAATATTATATCAACCAATATCACTGCTGCCTATAATATCTAAAATATTCGATATCCATCCGGCCTACCAGTTTGGATCTAGAAACAAACATACCAGAGCTGATCAGGCACATAGTATTACGGATGTACTGGGAAGAGTTCTGAAGAGAACGACATTTGTTTATTTGTTTTTATAGACAAGGTCTAAGCCTTAGGTAGGACCTCTAATACAAGATGACAAAAAATAACCTAGGCAGGTACTGTGATGCATAATCAGCTTCCTTGGGCCAACATTGTATTTATACTGAGACAACCGTAAATAGAGTGCAAATAGCTGTGTATAAGATTACTGAGTGGATTGAAAAATGGCGAATAAAATTTATTGATAGAAAGACTACATATGTGACTTTCACAAAACACACAAAAACAGACCACCTGTCACATACCAAAAATAATTGGCATAATAAAAAATAATTACCATAAAATAAAACTACTTGGGAATTACGACGCCAAGACAGACAGTCAAAGTCTGGAGAGAGGAGTAGTGGTATTCACTTCTCGTCAATCAAAGAATTTACGCGTCTGCAGACATCTGGATAATCTCAAAAAGCCTAGCGGGGAAAGTAAAAAAAGATATTCCCTGTCTGAAATCTGATGTGTTAGATAATTTTACGATCTCATACACCGAAAAAGCCTAGATGTTTCGATGAAAACAAATGGAATGTCTATCTTTTAAAAATGACAGTGGCGCCATTAGTAAGTAAGGAAGCAAAATAGTAATTAGAGAGGCCAAAAATCTATGGAAAATAGCTACTGAAAACTATCTTCAAAACCATTTAGTTTGACCAAAAATTCTCCAAAACTTTATCAGCAATCTCAAATCCAAAAAGGCACGCATACGACGAAATATCAGTATTTCAGCTCAAAAACGCAATTAAGCAACATCATAAACTCGATTATGCGGAGACCCATCCATCCAGACCACAACCTGCTTAGTTCAGTGTTCAAGACTGAACCATATTATGTGCACATCATCCACTAGTTTGGCCGCAGAAACTCACTTCACCATTAAGAAAAATTACAAGCTTTTTGCGGTCTTTTTAGATCTAACAAAACCTTTCGACAAAGTTTTGTTTACCTAGTTTATAAAGCCATCGAAGCAGGTATACGAGAAAAACCTGACAGAACTTTTCCAGACATTCCAATAAAGAAAGATGTCGAAACCGCCCGTGGTTCAGTAGACGCCGCTTACAGAAAACTCCAAAAATCGGTTAAATAACACGGCCCATTGGTTAACTTTCTGGAGGTTGCTAGTCAACTCCTGGAAAACCCGCAAACAGAGAGACATCCGCGTCAACCAGCTGCGAGTGAAAAAACTTTAAATTCCGTGGTGACGATAAGCCACATATCCCGACCTCATTTTTGACCGTAGATTTCTATGATCATAAAATAAAAAATATAATCAATAAAGCAATTTCCAATGGCTACGGCCTCACCACAGTGCTCAACCCCCTCATCTGCAGAAAAAGTAAACTGTCTCCGATGATTAAAGTTTTGCTTTACAAGTTGCTTATCAGATACGTCATGCTACACGGGTCTAACACTTGGCACTGGTTTGTCGGGCTGGAACTAGTGAAAAAGCTTCAGGTAATGCAAAACAAAATCCTCAGACAAACTCTGAACGCGCCATGGTTTGTCAAATATACACAAATTCAACGGGAAATTGACACGCCAGAAATAAGACAGTTCGTCTGCTCCTTATATAAAAAATTCAATGCAACCTCAGCTCCCTCCGAAAATTCCTACATCAAATCCCTGTCCTGCGTTTCCAATCCGTTAGCTCCGCTGACTATCGCTCCAAAAACGTCCATTCAAGCAGCTTAGGATTCTCGTAACATCGTATCAACATAAATGAGTTAACATCAGAAATTAAATCTTTTTAGCTGGTAAATCAGATTCAAAACAATGCTGGGACCTGCGGTGTGCAGTTGCGAAAAGAAATCTAATGCTAATCCGATCCAAATTTACCAAAACAAAGTTCGGTTGCAATGTTAATGCTTCATGGTCAGTTAGAAAGGAGAATATCCATAAAGATCTAAGGGTGAGCGAAGAAATGAAAACATTTTCAAAAATAATTAAGAAAAATTGCCTAATCACAAGAACGTTCAAGTACAACTATTTAATAATTGAGAGAGAGATTGAAGAGACAAAACCCTCTGAACTGACGTGGTTAAATGATTTATGAAAACCATTGGAATTACCTCCATCTAATGTTATTTAAGTGTAGGTCTTAGATATAAAGTTTATAAACAATATAAATTATATTTAAATATTTTCTTAGAAATTATTAAAGATTCTCTGAAAGCTGAGACCAACAATTTACATTTTAATCTTTTTTACTTTAAAATCACAAAAAGCAAAGATTACACTGTATGTATATCGATTAATGTTTTTTTTCTCGTTATGACAAACCATCATTAAACATGCAAGAACAGTACCGCTCATAATGAACCAGAAAACCACAGACATAAAACGAATTAGTCATCTCCTTAACAACAACACCGTCTACAAACAAATTCTTTTATTCTGGGGTATTCTAACCGGATCTTTCTCGTAAAATTTCATAACAATCAGACATGGGCAATAAACAAACGCCAAACGGGCCCGATCACCCTCCAGAAATAGTATCCTATGCTCCAATGGACCTTCCCAGAAAGCATCTCGCAAAAACCGCACAAAAGAAAAATCGGAATTCATCCTCAAATAATTGATATCGTTAATGTTGTATTAAATCTCGATGGCGCGTTAATCACTATGAATCATAATTAAAATTAAATCGGGTATTCATGCGCCATCCATAGCGCAAAACTTATTTTTAAACCGCTTAAATGATGTGTAAAATTTTTTATTCGAACGTAATTTGTTTCGTTATGTTCCTATCGGCCTTGCCTGAGGTCATCTGTAGACGATGTTGCCGTTTCTTGAAGACGAAGATCACGTTTCTTCTATGGTATCATCCTCCCTTGACACCGTATTTCATTACTATGCAGATTCTTCGCTATTTTGAATCTGTGTGAATAAACATTATACGAAGACAGCAGCGATCGTTCTGTGCTTTATATTTTAGCGGGCGAAACGACAACTTAAATTTTATTCACGACCAGATTGTGATGTTAAAAACATTAGTAGTATTCGCAATAAAAAAGATGGTAATGGCGTTTCATGCAAAAAAACCGAACCTGAACCACATCAGGAGATCTTTTATTTTAGTTACAATATTGATTATATTAGTCATTATAACAAAACAAAAATCATTGTATTTGTGGGCAGCATGACCAGTACATTAGATAGAAATATATTTATTCAAGAATATTATATAGATTTCAATTACTATGTAATTTAAGCTAACAATAAGTTGTTGGCTTGATACCTCTGATAAAATATATTTATATCATTAAATTTGAAATTAAAGGAAGAGTTTGTTAGCTGGAGATTGTGTTTATTGAAATTAAACGGTGAGATTGATGACAGAGATGTAAAAGAAAGGAATATGGCTAGCAAACGATTTTGATGATAATGTCATTGCGAAGTGTTTCAACATATTTGATTCATATTTTGCTAAGAAAAAAACAAAGTTTTGCGGTTGCGTATTGTGACTGGTAATGAAAAGCAGAACTACTATGATAATAGTAAAGGCAAAAACTCAACAAGAACAAGGTAATTGTTTTTTTAAAAGAGCAGCTATCTAGACCGGCACCAAATATTTATAGTTTATATTAATAAAGCTCTGAACATAGTGTGGTCAGCAAGGTGTAGCACTATAAAAACCTAATAAAACCGCTAATGCAGATGTCTGCCAATGACAGTAAAATAAATTGAATGACATTTATCAATCGACGTTATCTCCTTTCATCCCAACGATTGATCACACGTTGAAAAAGTTGGGAAGTATTCATTGTTAAGCTCCAATGGGAAGGTATTCTGCATCCAGCGTACTCAGCAGACATAGCATCTTCTGAATACCACTAGTTCAGATCATTGGAGCGTGACTTTTGGCCAGATATTTCGATATGTTGACTAAGTGCGAAGACGGATTGATGATTGGAAATCTGTCAAGGCAACACATGGTTTTCTCTATATGGAAAATTACTTAAAATAATGAATGTAAATGCTTTTTTAAGTGAAAAAATTATTAGAATACCTTCATGATTTATTTATATTAATACCTAATATGGGAACACAGAACTTGAAATATACACTAAGCCGCTTATGCAACATTTTTGTGGCATTTTACAAGCTCGAATACACAGAGATGCAGCAAGCACAAGAAGGTTAACTTGTGTTATTGTCATGAAGTGTAACTAACGTACATGACATATTTGTCAGACGAATCAGCAGCGATCTTATATTAATCAGTGCTTTATATTTTACACGGACGAAACGAAGACTTAAATTTTATTCACGACCAGATTGTGATGTTAAAAACATTAGTAGTATCCGCAAAAAAACCGAACCTAAACCACCTCAGGAAATTTTTTTATTTTAGTTACAATATTGATGATATTAGTCATTATAACAAAACAATAATCATTGTATTTGTGGGCAGTATGACCAGTACATTAGATAGAAAAATATTTATTTAAGAATATTATATAATTTTCAATTACTATGTAATCTAAGCTAACAATAAGTTGTTGTTTTGATACCTCTGATAAAACATATTTATATCACAATTTGAAATTAAAGGAAGAGTTTGGTAGCTGAAAGTGAATTTTATCTTAAGTATATATTGGTATAAAACAGGTAACTCGTCTCCTCAGGACATCGAACATATTTCTAATTGTAGTTTGTAAATTCGTTTTAAATTTAGGTCGTATTTTTTGTCGATATAATGATGTCTGAGGCATCCGAATGTGTAACCGAATCAGTTTATAAAATTTGCCTGGTTATCAAATGTCTGAAAAACTGTTAATATTTTTTTAATAATAACTAGGGGTTATAAATTGGTAAATTTTGTATTGGCGCTTTGCTTGTTTTAATAAATTTTAATTTGCAATTACTTTGATTGACATTACCGGGGCCAATTAATAGTCAGAAACAGATTGCGTCCCAAATCAGTTAGCTTGCGTTAAAGTTGTAAAATGCGTTAGTGGGGTAAGTACTGATACTATTAAATAATAAGTGCCTGCGGTTTTGTTGAAAATATATTTAGAGTGTATTAGCTGCATTAAATATTAATATGGCCACTTTAACTAAAGTATTTTAAAAACAATAATATAATTTTAGATTTACCAAAAGTGTCCGTATGCGAATTGGGTAACGAATCAAGATCACATTGATGTTGGCACTGCTCGGGATTACATCTATGAAGAAAAGGAGTTTTTCTCTAGTATAATTATAATTTAATGCAAGTATTTCAGAGTATTAATATGAGACGTATTCTCAGAAAACTCAGCAATATGCATTTCTAGAGAAAATAGTCTAAATATAATTCAATTTTATGCTTTTATGCTCTCAATATGATGAAATTAAGGAAGATTCTTTATATAATTTTGTATTCCTAGATTATATTTATTTATAGTGAAACGAATTTCAACATCTTTTTGGTTTGGTTCGAAAATCAACTGATGGAAAATCTTGGAAGAACTTGTTATTTACTATTTGAAACAAATCTTCACACCAAAACATCTCAACAAATAGATTGATGAATTGATGACTAAACATGAATTTTATTTTGACGATACCATGTTGAAGAGGTAAATATAAAAAATGTTTGTGTTTTATGTAGTTTACTTTTTTTTAGAAACAAGCTTAAAAAAATTTGATGAAATGAAATATTGATGCTCTATCTATATGCTATAAAATAATTACGATGGTATTTGCTTCCACACGATTTTAATCATATCGAATATAATTTATATTTCAGTTGTTAAAAAATCAATTTTTCTTTCCGACGTGTCTATATACCCCACGAATTCAGTATTTTGTTAAAGAACAAAGTTAAAAAAAATAATAATAACGAAGTCATGAGTTTAATATTAAGAATTCCATAGTGTCCCAAAGCACAAAGCGTGGGTTTATTTTAGTTCTGAAATTCGGCCTTGTCTAAGGTCACCTTTAGACGTTGTTGCCATTTCGTGAAATTACAAAGATCACTTTTGTTCTATGGTGTCAGTGCCCCTTAACGCTATATATATTATTGTTGCGTAGATTACTTGATTTTGAAAACACATTTGAATGAATTATGTATACTTTGAATTAACAGTTTTTTGGTGTGGGTTGTATTTGGTATGGAAAAGTCGTAACTGTATCAGTAATTTTGCCAAAGTGGTAAAGAAAGATCGATAAATAAACCTGTCTTAAACTATCTTGAAATAAACTATTATTAATATAAATGATGTGTTGCATACTAAAATATAGATGGAGATAATTATTCAGAAGATTATTTAAACAAGCTTTGCATTGTTATTGTATTTTTGTTTCTAATATACTGATACTTAATTTAATTTGTTTTGAATTATTATCTTAATATATAATTACAATTTCATCCCTACTCCGTACAAATTCATGTTCGCACTATTATTTAGTAAATCAAGTTACACAAAAACCAGAACACATCATACCCAAATAAAGGATTCATTGTAAGTTTCATTGCCAATTACAATTTGATAAGCTACTTACTGTTGCATTTATCCAGCACTCCAGTTTGTGTATTGATGAAAATACAGTAGAACTATAGTAGTAAAGTAAATTGTAAATTAATATTGTACTAAGCATATCTAATGTAAAATTTAATAAACAAAATTCACAGTTTCGTATCATATTTAGAGGGTTTCTTAGTGAGTTTTCACTCGTACTGCTGTAGCAGTTGCGACCCACAGGATCAACCGTGAGGCGATATCGGTTTAGTGTATTGGTAAGCCCCGAGGCTGTCTCACATCCCACAGTCAATCCAGGGCAAGTCTCCGCGATCAGGTATAGTTCGTGCATCTCATGCCTGCCTTTAGACCAGAACAAAAAAAACTCGTGTACCATTACATGACAATGTACTCAAAGAAAGATGAATGATATTTTCTTTTCGGTAATTTTAATTTGCAACCAGATCAGTCAACGTTACTGTACCAGAAATAAAATGCTCAATAAGACAGCTACTTAAATGTCTTCCTAATTGACGCTTGAAGCGATCTATTTTGACTAACAATCATATCTGAAATCAGAAAACTCTTTTCGATATTTAAGGAGAAGGTCCTTAGTTACTAATTATGAAGTGTAATCAAATATCAATTCCATTATTTAAGAGCACTAGTATCATGCGACGAAAGCAGAATAATTAATATCACAGCGCTGAAAATGTGGCTGAAAGCTTAAAACTTCAAATTTATTTACTAGGTGTCAAAAAACAATTCATTTATAGCTGACTTTTTTTTACTTTTTTTAATGTTGCTTGAGAACTAATGTGCAAACACTATGAAATTTTCTACACTATAAAAAAATTGAGGTTTTTACACAATTAATATATCATATCATAGTTAGCTTTTTTTAATTGGCTTTTCTCTAAGCAACATATAAGTGGATCAATGAATAGGAAAGGAAATAAAAGCGATTTTATTAATTCTGATTTATAAATACTAAATCTTGAAGAGACTCATAAATAGTCTTTCGAACAAAACAGTCAATGTACCTCGTAGATGGCGTCGAGTACCAACTGCAGATTGTAAAAATGTAAAACTCGGAGCGGATTTTTCCTTCTCATTTTACTAATTATTATTACTTAGTTAAAGTAAATATATAATAAATATTAAATATTATAATTATTATAATGTTGCTGGCTGGCAACTATCGAATTAATGGTTATCTTGCCTAAAGTTCGTATAGATTTTTACGTCATATAACAAGATCAGCAATTGAGATGTCGTTTTTTTCATGCTACTGTATCGAGTAGCATACAAGTCTGGCATTAAATCAGTTTATCATTAATTTTAATGGCTGATTGGTTCATTTTTATTTTATGATTGATCATTTGATCGCAAGCCAAATCTTCTTTAAAATGAGAACGAAATATTGATTTTCACCTTAAATAATCACTATTTTTAATTGCATATTATATATTGCATTACATCGATATATACTATACCAGTCCTAAGAGATTTACCTAACTTCTCTTTCAAATCAGTACAAGTAATTTATTTGCAAACATATTAGCTTGATATTTTTCTAATGTTACTGTTACTTCTTAGGATTCCATCCATAATATTTTCAAATATTATAATCTTCGGCACTTTATTCCATCATCATTTTTTCTCATTTTTCAGATAATTTGCGAATTCTATCTCGAAATAATTATGTATTTTTTGAGACTATCCACGAATAGATTTATTTTTAGGAAGCTTCATAAGAAGTGAAGCGCTGCTCAGACGGGTTACGTCTCATATGTCGGAAATAGCAGTAATTTGAAATAGCAAGTTATGGAGAATAGGTGGGGTAGCACTTTTCATTTTAATGTTTCCAAGTATGTTTTCACCGGTTTTTTCATTGGGTCGCAATATATGGTTGGCGTTGTCATGCTGATGAATAAATCTACTCGTATTCCGGCTGTTTTTCGTTTAGTGGTTAGCACAAACGCATCAATTGTAGTCGATAGCGATCCCCATTTATCTAGTAATGCCTTCAAATTCTCTTCGTGTTATAAATCTTTATATCTTTTGGCTGATCAGAACGCTGTTTATTTTCGGTATCAATATCAGCACTTTTAAAGCGTCGAAAACAGTAATCACTCTTAGAAATCGATGAGGCATAGTTGCCAGAAGCTTCACAGGCGCCGTTTTCTTCAAATTGAAGTAAAAATTAAAACTTGGTATTCGTACTCGGTATAAATTTAAACAATTTCACTACACTCAAAAACTTTTTTGTCCACATTTCGACAAAATGACACATACTGAAGTGAAGCCTATCAGTAAGGATTCAGTATGAATTTGGTTACAAATGTATCCGATGCGACCTAACCTTACCGTGACCGAGCGTGGAATTTTAGGTACCCCAGATACGGTTTCTTCTTAATAAATGTTTTTTTTCCTTCCATAAAATTCTAGAAAATATATCACTAAGCCGATTTTTAAACAATTTATTTAATTTAGTTGGAATGGGCAACGAAATTGGAATAGGAGTTGTAATGACCGAAGTAGACAGTCGTCGTTACAAAACTTGCCACAAGAACTCAGATTCCCAAACGTTCTAAACAGGAAACAAAATAGCAATAACTTCCATGAAACTATAACAACTGCAATAGATTTATTTTTTGTGAACAGCAATGTCACGATTCAAGAAAATTCTGCTAGAGAGATTCAACATTATGCAAATCGAAGATATAGCTTTTGTGACAGATCACGGGATAGAATGTCTAAAATATCGTGCAGTACATGTAAAAGCCCCATTTGCAATGTTTACCGAGACAAAATTAAAAATGTTTTAAATCCTGAGTGTAAAAATAACGATTTAAGCACAAACAATAATTTAATGTCTAGATTAAAATATGTTTTTTTAACAATAAACAAACTGTTCAATTTATTAGAGTTTTTATTTTATAACTTGAAAAAAGTCATGGATAATTTCCATAAGTTATCGGAGTGTTACGTGGGGTATCCCAGTTACCCAATACGGTCTGAAACGTAATTTTTGTAGCACGGTTCCGGAAAGGTTATTGCACAATAATACCATGTTTCAAATCCTTTAAAATTAATTTATAGATCATTCTGAAGAGTGTATTGCATTTCAAAAATATGTATAAGTGGAAATAGTGTGTTCGTAGAAATTATATATTTTAATACTGCAGCTGAGAATCCTCTACGTTGAAACCAACATATATGTTAATTTACTTCATAGAACATTTTATAATATAATTTTAATTTCAAATAACATAATTTTTACAGTTTGGAATTGCAAAATAATTTTCTCTTTATGTCCATATTAATTAGCAATAATGCTTGCAGGTCATATATACTCGAGGAAAATATTTTTATCAATATATATTAATATGAGGGTCACTATTTATATTTCGTGAATTGGCATTTGTCATATGAGTCCATCTGACCGTTCCATCTGAACCAAATCCAACAAAAGTTGTTCGCGCGCTGTTTCACGACGTATCGTGAAATAATGAAAACAAACAAGAGACGCCGAATTGTTCTTCATCATGACAATGCGAGCTCTCGCACGTCGGCTCAAACAAGAGATCATTTGAGCACTCAAAATATCGAATTGATGGGTCATCCGCCGTACAGCCCTGATTTGGCACCCAATGACTTTTTGTTCTCATTCCATGAAGAATAAACTGCGTGGTCAACAATTTCCATCGCCCGAAGAAGCTATTGAACGTTCAATTATCATGTTTTGAAGATACATCATTCGGAATGGAATAAATGCTTCGAAAATTGGTTTAAGCGTATGTAAAAGTGCAATCGATTATCGTGGCGAGTACTTTGAAAAACAATAAAAATATATTCGCAGCTTAACTATTTGTTTTCTTTTTCCTATTCTCAAAATATAAATAGTGACCCTCGTATATTTCCTTTTTTTGTTATAAAGTTGTTATTCAAAACATCTCCATAAATAATCGGTACGGTATATGTAAAATATATGTTCCTATGTGTTTATTAGAAATACTTCTATACATCTTTTTGGTTAAAATAATGTGACTTGAACACAGTAACATCATGCGGGTTACTTCAATTATCTCGCCAAATATTTTTAGGATATTCTTTTGTACAGGTTGTACTGTTATGCGGCAATTATTTCCTCGAAAACGGGCGATCGGCGACGTCCGGAAAGATTTAGCCTTAGCAAGAATGCGGCTAATTGCTTTTTTGAGGCCGAAAATCCACCGAATTCTTGCGACTATGCCGTTGCCGACTATGCCGTTGCCGACCGATGCCCGGTATTATTGTGGCCAAAATCATTTTATGACGGCATTTTACGAAGATGATTTGGCGCAAATGCCATATCTGTAATTTGAATTAATTTGATAAAAAAAAACAAAATTACCTCGAAAGATGTTAAAGTCATTAGAGGGATTTTTTTAACAAGCCTTATTATTATTAGGTATTCTAGTCAATCTTTTCGAAAATATTAAATTATAAATATAATAACATCATTATATTAATATAATTACTCATATAATAATATTATCTTTAAGGTTTATAAACCAACTGCTTTCTGTAAATTTCCATTGCTTTATAGCATCGAGATATGTGTAACCTGTATATATATATATATAACAAACCCTGTTGCATTGCATACTTAAATATCTTGCGTTCTTTTTTAACAATATAATAAGTTTACTCTTTTACGTGTTTTCAAAATTAGGACGTTCAAACGATTTCATAATTAATTAAAGAGAAATATTTGGTTATAACTTTAATATTTTATATCAATTAGGATATTACTAAGCCTCAGAAATACCATCTAAAATTGTAATAAAATATCATTCAAATATATTTAAATTCAATTAAGACACTTACAACTATAACAACTGCTGTTATAATATAATGAATTGAAAAAACATATTGTTTGAAATAACATATTGTTAATTGCAAAATAATTAAAATTATGAACACCTAGAGTGACCATAAAATAAGTATGCATATAGAAATGTTTTTGCTCCACAGATCATCATAAAACTGAAAATGTATTGCCAGATTTCTATAATAATATCACATTTGTTTTATTGAATTAAAATTTACACTTCGATTAATTGAATTTTAAATTTAGCTTCATCAAATCAGAAAAATATTTATTGAATTAAGGACTTTTTTTAATCATTCAGCCTCTAAATTATAGTGATGCTTATCAATATTTTTATATGATTGCATTAAAATATTAATATTTTTCGCCCGAATATAAACTGTTATTTTCGAATAATAACACCTTATAAAATATACAAACTTTATTTACTTATCATTTATTGATGAAATGAAATCATCAGCAAAATACAGAGTTAATAGTTGGCTCGCAGCGGTTTCAGGGTGGTAATTATCTAGGCTCAGATATGGTTAGTTACATTGGGGATATTTGGAAAATACAAGTAGTGAGTTGGAACTTATATTGTATATTGTATTTCTACCTGTTCGAATATTCCATCTATTCAAATTCATTAGAACGAAGGACATATGTATAGAATGTATTTAAATGAAGCTTCGGATGTATTGAATATTTTGCCAAATTCATTTGCAATGTACAATTCTTAGTTAATTAAATTAGAAAAACCAGAATTTTAGAAGAAAAAATACTCTTATACAAATATTGTTAGTTGTAGCACCATTTACTGAGTAATCCAGTTCATGTTATGACAGACTACTTCATTAGATTACTTTTTTTTACTGATATTTGTTACTTCAGCAATAATCGATATTATTAATCTCTGCATTTCTAGATTTAATATGTTTACAACTGAAAGTGCTAACGATTCAAATAATAACCATAATAATAATATGATATATATTAGTTTGCTACAACGTATTCCATTAATTTTCTGTAAAAATAATTTCATTTCAATAGCATGAACAGTTATATTTCGTTGACACTCTCATCTTATAGTCGATGTATTTTTTATGGTTATAACAACTCGACGTCCTATAATTAGTACTAGCTCATATCCGGACTTATAAAGACCACAAATAGCTTTTGAATTCTTTTATACATTTCTAATAAAAAATAGCGCAATAGTCATAATAAAAGTGACCATAAATATTTAATTACGTTTCCTGAACAATCCATTTTAGTTGAAGCCGGATTCCAGTACAATTAGATCAATTCACCATATTTCCTGTTAAGCAGAAGCTGAATTCATTTAGTTCTAGAAGTACATGATTTTCTGTTAAACCTAATCAGCATTGAATAGAAATATATTTCTTGTTTGTCTATGTAAAAAGTTTATATATTATTAGTCTTTTACAGATTATAAAGCCACTTTTTTTAAATTGTTGCTTCCCTGAGGAATACTTCTTTAACATTTTAATGCCTCTTTAAAAGAGCGATTTTGTTTGGGCGGTTTTATATAATTTTTATATCTTTTAGATATTAACTATGTCACAAAATTTCACTTTTCAAAATTTTCCTTTCTTGTCATTTTTTTTTGGGAACAACAGCTAATGCTCGATGATCAGATTGTTGAGCATCACTGGTATTTTTCGAGTGGTTTTTAAGCACAATACTTAATAGGTCGCTACTTGCTTTATCAACATATCAAATTATTTTCTATTGCCATTGAAGCTTATTAACTGATTTTTACAGGTATTTTGATATCTTAACTGTTTAGATCCATTTACAGCATTGATAAGAAGTTGCGTATTTTATTTAACAGCTGAAACTAATTATGTCTCTGTAATGCTGATCCTTAATATTTCGTCTAATACATCTAATCGGTCAAGTAATAAAAGTAATCCATCGGAAGTTGGATATCTCGTATTATTATAAAGAACATTTACATCCCTTTTGCCTGAAGTTTCGAAGTACTTAAACTTTCGAAACCAAACTAATACCCTTTAGTTGTGAGGCATTAGAACATAGAACTTCCAAGTGCTAAGAATATTAAGTTCTCGGAAGAGTGGTTATTTTGGAATTAGAGAAAATTGGAAATTTTAAAGATCGGTTTTTGGATACCATAGCTTTTAAAATATGACACCCATAAAGGAGAACTGATGGGAGATAACTGAAGTAGACAGCTAGCTATACTCAATGAATCACGAACAATCCCACGGTTGTCTCCCCCAGAAGAGAGCCATGCGACTGATATTGTCAGTTCGTTCGGCATTATTTACCCTTTACCCTTTACTAGCCGAACTAAAATATGCTATGTGATGCGACTCATTCCTATATATTTATTCCTATCGACTACTAATTCGACAAATTGCTAGATAATATAAAAGCCAGTTATATAATTTAACACTCAGGATTGATTATTAGCACTAGCAAGTCATTTATGTATTTAATAACTGGCAAAAATCAAAGCATATATTTAGGTGACAATACTATTAGGCGCTTGCATGTATGTAGATCATTTTTTTCACTTTAAAAATGCATTTAAGGAGAAAAATTGGTACAATATATATTCATCAATTAATTATTTATCATGACTCCAATAGCGAACCTACTTGGTCAACTAACAGAAAAAATATTCCTGATCTACTTGTCAACTACTTGTTTTATCACAAAAAATGTTGAGATAAATTCTAAAATGGAAACATTTGTCAATTTAATGTCAGACCACACCTTAGTTATACTGACGATAACAGTGGCCCTAACTCGATCCCCTTAGTCGAACATAACGCAAACTAGGAAATGCCCAGAGAGGGAAAAACTATCTTTACTGCCGAAGATTTTGAAAATGCCATCGAGGAATTAAACATTATCATACAAAGAGCCACCAATAAAACAACACCTAGAACAAACAAACCCCTGCTTCCACTGAAACATAATATACCCTAAGTAATGACGACTTAGAAGAACTTGGCATACTACTCGATACCCAAGAGACAAAACCCTATTTAATAAATCTTCGAAAGGATTGAAGAGTCTCGTAGAAATGTTCACAAACAACAACCTCTAGAACTACCTGTCAACAATTTTTCGTTGTGGAAAGCAACTGAAACTATAAATAAACTTAAAGCTCAAATAACAACTCTGAGGGGACAACATAGGAGGGTGGTTAAGATCAAATAAGGAGAAATCTAGTACTTTTGCTGACTGTTTAAGTAGTGTATTTCAATTATTCTCGGAGTCTGACCAGGGAAACATAGCAGAAATAAAAGAATATATTCTCAAAGGTTCTGAGAGCCAGGCGCTAAGGCTACGATCTTGTCGATTCAACTCTTTCGAAAAATCAGAAAAGGGAACTATGACCTTAGTAAAAATATTTGATGGCGCTTTCTCAACTCTTTCAAAAAATCAGAAAAGGGAACTATGGCCTTAGTAAAAATATTTGATGGCTGCTTTAAGCTCGAACATTTCAGGACAATGGAATATTGCCCAAGTCGTAATGGATTAAGTGCACAAAATATAATATTCATCTTTGTACGGAATACACTCGGATGTACCAGAGGGCAACGTACTGGAATTGATGTTGTACTTGATTTACATTGCGGACCTTGAAACTAGTAAGGATGCATGTACTGCGACCTGTGTTAACGATACTGCAGTACCCTCAGAGCATTCTGACTCAAAAAATGCTTCGTTCCAATTTCAATGTAATCTGAATAAAATCTGGAGATGGTTTAACCAATTGAGAATAAAGGCAAACAAAACCAAGTCCGCTCATGTTACTTACATTATCAGAGGAGAAACCTCTCCGTCGATAAAATTATATATAGACAACATCCCACAAGAGGAACATGCAAAATACTTGGGCCTTTACTTGGATCGTGGTTAAAATGGAAGAAGCATTTCTTTAACAAGTGTAACTTGTGTAAGTGTAACAAGTGTAAACAACTTGACAGCAGGCTCCGTAGTTTGAAATGGTTAACAAGTCGTTAAAACCACTCAAGAAATGAGAACAATATACTGGTATACAAATCAGCATCATCAAACAAATTTGGATAGACCGAATCAATTATGGAGCAAGCACCATCTATATAGAAGCATTGGAAAGGTTTCAGAACAAGCTTTAAGGAACTTGAACAGCAAATATATGCTTCTGGATATCGGTATGCGAACAGTAAAGTAAGAAAAAATATAAAAGGAATTAGCATTAGGGCTGTCTTGAATAGGTGGACATCATCAGGCTCAAGAGATGCGATATCCTTAATCTCAGCAACAGTAGTAGAGGGGTTTTCAGATTGAAGCTCTCTCATTTCTTCGTATTCGCAGATTACTTCCAAAGAACAAATTTTATGGGTAATTAATAATACTGAAAGGAAATTATAGTTATTTCATGTAGATGAATGCCAAAACAATCGAATTTAACCGATATGTTTGCTTCTTTAACCTGATTAATATATATTGAAGCAGCTAATATATTCCTCAAGAGTTATAATTGAAATTAAATTAAGATGGCTATATTGACTTCATTACAAAGGAACCTTAGAAAAAATGAAATATTTGGTATCCACTGAAATCCGGTTATCAAAATTATAACATCTATCAAGATAAAATTTGACATTCAACATTTTAATCAAGATGTCATTTATTATAATCATATTATCCACCTTATATGAACAAATTTCTCAGAATCATAGAGTATCTCATAACATAACGGATATGATTGCTTATTAGTGATGAATGTTACGTTAATATATTTTTTAATAATAATGTTAACAGAAATACAATGTTTCTGTTCATAATTATGAATATTACCTAACCACAACATCGTATGAGTATGAGTAAAATTAATATTTAGTAGGTCTTAATAAATTATTACTATAGATACCGATAAAACAAAATACTTTATAATAAATTCTTGGTATAAGCGCTTAAAGTTGTAATATAGACATTAAATAAATATAATTATAGGGGTCACGTTTTAATGTTGTATTTAATAAAATTTTTACTTTGATTGAATAGCCGAAACGATAGGAAAGTTATAACGGAATATGTGTATAAAGTTAACGTAATCTTAAAATGAGGCTGGTAATAAAGTTTCCATTCCGGAAAAAAATTGTTCCGATCTCAAACTCACCCGTATGTCTCAATATTTTACCACAGCTCACGTATTACACGGTATATTAAGGCAAATTCCTTACCGTTGGAAATAATTAATTTTTAATTTGGATTTTTATATTATATGTTATTACTTCATTATTTTTTAGCAACGATTGTTCAATAAAAGATTAATACATACAGTATTGGTCATAAATGAATACATTTTCAAATAATATCACCTTTTCATAAATTTCCTTACATATTCAAATATGTAAGTAATTAATACAAGAAATTTAACACTTTTTTGTTCTAAAAATGGTCTCCTAGGTCAATCATAAATTTATTCCTAACTATTAATAATTATTTACATACACTATAATTTATACAATGTTAAGATATAGTTTTGCTCTCTTATTCTAGATACGTTTCACTTGCGAAATATTGGAGGTTTCCAAAGTTTGATCTTCTACAGAATGATGGATTTGTCCACAGAACCTTTTGATATTATTTTCAAAATTGTAGAAATTTCTAGTTTTCAACGAAAGTCTGCACTACATAAATGGAGAAGCGAAATTATTTTATATCTCAATATTCGGTTGTGAATCTTGCATTTTTTATTTCTTTCCAACATTTTTTTTTTTGGTCTGAAACCGGGAAGGGGAATCCTGTTATGGGTACCCAGCCACGGAAGACGTGCAGCAGTAAGAAGTTGGCCTCTGGGCTAGAAACTAAATCCCATCCTATCAGCTGATCCCATGACCATCACTGATATATTTTCCAACATCTTTGAGTAGTTGAATGTTATATTGGCCAACTTTTGACAGCTTTCCAATAATACATTTCTAAAGTAATCGGATCTAAAGTAAATGGATCGGATTTCACGCACCTTATTATATCTTCTTTATATAATTTAAGCTTATATTCATTTATTAATACAAAACTTGATTCTATTGGTTATAGTCGTAACGAATGTAATATAAATTAAAATGTATAGATATTAATTCCTTGTATTAAAAGGCAATTTAAAGTATTTATATTGCAGTTAAAGTTATTCGATGTTATAATAATTGTATTTGCTTTCAAGCAACAATTTTTCTCAAATCACTCTCAAATTAAGTTTTTTTATAATTATTAGTTTCTTGTTTTAAGTGTATCAATATATTTATAAGATTTTAAAAGTTTAATATAATATTTATACACTTTCTCTTCATGACATTGCAAGCACTCAGCTTCTTAAACTGATTTAAATTCTTCTGGTTTTTGCCTCTTCTGTCACCACAAAATATTCTTCTTAAGCGTTCTATAAATTCTTGGTGTATCTGAGCAAACTATCCAATAAGCTCATTGAGGTATAGAACTATCAATAAAGGTAATGTATTTTAGAATTCATGGTAATTGTTTACCAGAAATATGTATTATTTAATATTAACAATATTTATCTATAGTGAATGATGATCATCATCTTATTCTATAGTGAACAATTCATATATAAGATAAGGTTTCAGCTGGAATATATATATATATATATATATATATATATTTGGTTCAATAATTTCTGGCTTCAATAAATAAATATCATTACTGCGGCAAAATTTGTAGATGACATGGCAGTCTTAGAATCTTGTGAAGATCCAATAATACTATCAGAAACCTCCAAATACCTTATTTTAGTCTAGAAATTAAAAAAGAACGTTTTATATATCTCCAATGCTTTACTCTTTAAGAATACGCCCTTAATATGATTCCTTAAAATCTCAATTACTTTAGGAGAAATCTCCTTAAGGGAATTCTTAAATAATGGATTAGATTTTTTTTCTACCACCGAATATTAATAGTTGCCAACTTCCCCAGGAAGAGGATGCTAAATGTTTTGATATGCATCTAGATCGACGTCTAATTTGAAAAAATACATACTTTCTAGATCAAAACAACCTAGGCTTAAGCTAGACCTTATGTATTGTGCTCAGATATTGCTATAAATATCAATAACTAACTAGATTACTATCAAGTCTACAACTTGGGATTCTTGGAAAAACTATCGATAATTTTGGCCAATAGTTTTTGACCGATATATCGATATAACGATACTTTTCTAAACCAGTATTTTGCGATATTTTTTCAAAAAATAATTATATTTCTTAAATATTATATAATTAATAATAATTTAAGCCATTTCATATGTTTTTATAAATTTATAAAATATATCGATATATTTTAAATATAGAAAACGATATATCGATATTTTCTACGGTGACCTAGTTACAACCCATACGAAGTGCGATTCAAATTGTTAGTGTTAAGTTATTGGAAAGAGTGTACTTCAATGTACCTACCAATCACTTAAATGTGCGTGGGGAATGTGAACTATATAGACTAAATTGTTTATGAATGAGACAGTTTTGACCAAAAATCACTTACTGAAGTGATTCGCTACATAATAATAAATAATAATTATTACAAGAATTACTTATCGCTCACTGGTAAGGTTGTGGAATCATCAAGGGTAAAAAGAACTTATGATACTACATATGTGATAATAAGCTACATAGACCTAGATGCGGCTATGATTGCGAATGTGAAAAAATATCGTATGGACGCACCGAAGGGGATAATAACGAGGGTAAGGCGAAATAAAACCTTTTAGTTAGTATGTGTGTGTGTGACAAAAATCTTATGTATACTGTATGATATACTAATAATCAAGATCTAATAAGCATATCTGAAGTTAAAGGAATGTATCAGTGTTAAAGTAACTTGAACATAATTCAATGAACAAAACAAATAATTCTATATTAAACGACTCATATTATTTATTTATGTTACATATATTAGGATATAGTTTCTAAAACAATTATTATTTCGGTATCCGCTTATACACAAGTAAAACAAATGTGTATCAAAAAATTAACCCAATTTTTAACAACTTTTTGTCACGTTATTTTGTTTATGTTAAACTTCCAATATAACTAGAAAGAAACTAGAGGAAATAACGGAATATATATATATTAAAGGTAAACATAATATTGAAACTGGGAATGGTTTGCTGAAAATAAAAACGATAGTTTGAGATTAAACTCACCCACGTGTCCTTAATAATTTATTACGGATCGAATATTATACGGTATGTTATTAATATTCTTTGCCGTCTTAATTTATCGATTTCTAACAGACAGACTATTTTGTACGATTGACAATTTGATGGATGAAAATAACCGCAAATCCGCATTATATATAGCACGTGTATTTTTTCAGGCAGACGAGGTCAATTAGAAAAAATGAAATCGTTACACAGCGCATTATTATTAAATCTTGATGTTTATGATGACACATTTTACAAAGTAAGGTTTTTTAGTCAAAATTACTGTCCTTTGCAAGATGTCTTTGTTAGTTTTGTTTTAAGCATATATACTACTTGTAGAAGCATTTAACTATATGTTGTCTTAACTGAGAGAAGTTATGACGATATTTTTAAAATGCCTCCCGGTTCAAACCCAACGAGGCTTTAACTTATACTGGCACAGATTACAATTTATTACATTAATACAATTTTTAATGGTACTGAACGGTCAGAATAAGTCCAGAATATGCAAAGAACTGCGCATAAGAAAATTCTTTATATATATATATATATATATATATATATATATATATATATATATATATATTATATATTAGTCTCCTTTATACCAACTAGTTTATCTGTACTGGACCTTTTGTTTAACATGGGCTCTAAACCATGGTCCCTGGAGATCATTATAGAAGACTTCAGCCTTGTTACTGTAACTGGGATCTCTTGCCTAAGGATATCACAAACATGAATTCATGACCATGTCCTAGCAGGATTCGAAGCCGCGATTGTCACAACAACAGGAGAACCGTCTTTTCGTCTTTACCACTGCGATAACTAAGCCAGTAAAGTATTAACTATTAGATGTTTGTTAATCCATGTAAACAATTTGGCCTAACTGTTATATTCCATTATATCTCGGAAACTATAAGAGATAATTCAATTTGGTAAACGACTACGTAGTTAGCATGCCGAATATTACTTGGAAGGTGAATTGGAACGAAATCCGTAATTCATATGACCATTTTACAATTTTGGCCTATATGGAAAAACAGAGCCTAAAGTGTAAAATTTCGGTAGCCCATATGTCGGAAACTATAAGAGATAATTCAATTTGGAAAACGACTACGTAATTAACATGCCGAATATTACTTGGAATGTGAATTGGAACGAAATCCGTAATTCATAAGACCATTTTACTATTTTGGCTTATATGGAAGAACAGAGCCTAAAATGTAAAATTCAACAGGTTCTGACAATTTCGTAGAACAAAATTAGTTTTCTATTAAGTATATTTATTTTGCTTAAGTATACGGATACATCACAAAATTTCATATATTTAACCGAGCTCAAGTATTAGTAACCTCGTATCAGCATATATACCCAATCCTTTAGAAAACACATTTAGAAACTTACAGTGATGTTGCTCTGTCATATTCCAATTATCGGTTTTGATTTCGATTAAAAAGTGCTGATTTCGATATCAATGAAAAACGAAAAAAGGAAGATTGGGGAACTAACACCTAAACAAGAAATTGCAAGACTTATATGATAAAAATCGACCTGAAACTTTCACTAACTTTCCAAAAAACAGTGAATTAACTAATACACAACACTTGAATACGATATGAATATTCTAAGTATACATTGTTTTATATTGTACAATCAAGTTTTAAGATTGTGATTTCACTGAAAAAAGAAGAGTTTTTCTTAAAAGGAAGAAAATAAGAAGAGAAAGAAGGATACCGAGTGAAACAGATGTAGTAGACGAATGTGACCAAGGCAACTCTCAACGTCAATAACAAAGTTGGGTCACACATTGCAAACGTTGTGAACGGTGTAGTGTTGCACTTCTGTCGCACAATACACAATTTATGAAGTTTGAAATAGTTTGGAAGAAGACCTGGAAGAAAAAAGATGGATAGATGATTTGACAACTGCTAAACCAACACAATTATTTCGACACTTTATCTCTAAAGGAAAAATTGTAGAAAATGATGCAATATATATTTAAAAATATATATTCTATGAATATTGATCATTAGAGTATCATGTAGAAATTAGATCATGTAGAAACATAAGTTTAAATAACACTACTAATAGAATAGTGAATCATATCCGTATTACTTAATAAATGGTATTATTTCCGATAATGATTGAGTTATAATTAATTTATTAATAGTCTAAAAGACAAAATACGAAATTAAGGTCAAATAATTGAAAAAAGGCCGGAAATTATAAACTGTAGTATCTTTACAAATTTGGACTAGACTTTAAAATGTCAATTTTTTATATCAAACCATTTAAACCGTTAAAACTACATTATAAATAGATGTTTTAATTTATTTTGGTGTCGAGAAAAGCATCCTATTCGGAAATCGTAAAAAACAGTTTAATCTGTTAAATATCATAAACCTGTGACTACATTTTAAATGTTTAAATTAAAATTAGAAAGAAAGTTACAAATCAGTATATGTTTAATTGATAATTAACATTAATATAATCGTTTCACTGGAGATTATGAATAACTTTAATTTGATTAAAATTAGACAACAAATAGTACTCTCTTTTATTTTATTGTTTCACTTTCTATCTGTATTGAAAAGTAATTTTACGAGGTTTACTAATTACTAGGAATTAACAGATACAACCGAAAAATACTCCATGTAATTATAATGTCACGTTGGCCTTTTTAATAATACAATATTCATTTTGTTTTTCCAGTATATCTTGAGTTTTTTTATATTTTTTTTGTAAATATTTTGTTTGTAAACGGTACAGAATCAAATGAACGAAGGCATAGCAAAGTAATTATTTATCGTACCTAATATTCTAAGTACCTCTTGAAAAAAAGATATAATATTCTAAAACCTCTTGAATATATATATATATATATATATATATATATATATATATATACATATAGTAGGTTTTTCCTTCTCCTTTAACTCGATTTAACAAACATTTAACTCTTTGATGCGGTACAAAGATTTTCCAATGTGGTCTCCTTGGATGCTTGTGCGTAAATAAATAGTAGTACCATACACAAGCAATTTAATTTTCAATTTAACTATTTATGAAGTCATCGTAAATAAAGATTAAAACTGTGTTAAAGTTAAATACTTATAAGCGTATATTAATGTTTTCATTCTACAATGATAGATCATTAAAAAACTGATTTCACTCTATAAAGTTGTCTTTTGGTCTAATGGTAACTTACATCTCCAATGATGAAATTTTGTCGCATGATTTATATATAGGAATATATAATGAATTTATACTAGTTATTAGTTGTTTCAAAAATATTTTCATGGTCTCATTATTACAGATTATTTTAGGGTAACTCTGTTGACTATTATATTAGAACGGGTTATTTAAGTTTCATTTCAACATCCATAGAAACAATTAAAGTGTCGCTTTTATGCTTACCTATAAATATTTCTAGAACACAAATGTTTACTATATAATATTAATTAAAATCAATCGATCAGCAATTTAGTAAATATAAAAGCACGATGAGTGTTATGTATTAGTCAACGTTAGTTTATAAATTTTAATGTAACAATATTTATTATATACTGTAAAATAAAAACAGTAGTTAATCATCAATTAGTACGTTGAAAAACACCGATGAGCAATGGGTAATTGAAATTAAATCAGCTTGATAATATTTAATTAGTTCACAAATATGAGGTTTAGAATGAGTGATATTGAATATATTTGCAAAATAAAAGAGTAAATATTCGAATTATATATATTTTTCGTTCATAAGTTACTCAGTCATTAAAATCAATCAAAAGCCTTAAATCTAGAATAATTTATGAACATTGATGAGATAACTATCACCTGTTTAATATTAACACTAGCAAATTATCAATTTTATGGATGTTAAGTACAACTTCCGTGATGTTAACTGGGCGATTTTGATGATATATATTTATCTTATCTTTCCAAATATCAAAGTGTCCGCTTAGATTCGTTTGCCCTTGTCGTTGTTGTTTGTCGTTTGATTGACTATTGAAGTATACATTTTGCTAATACTTGCTGACTAGTTTTGCAACTTGTATTTACATTAAATTAAAGCTACATATTTATTTAGACGAATTGATTGATCTTTACTTAGTTTCTAAAGGAAAAATACAGTGAAACTATTGTTGAAAATGTCCAAAAACTTTTACTTATATCACGTTTCTATTCACATTACTTATTCAATTTTAACTTTTAATTTTCCAGTTCAAAATTGATTCAGCAATTTTGATCATTTACTTTGAATTTCTTTTCTATTAATAATTGATTCTGAGCATTGGTTCAGATGTTTTAAACGTGGTGTTTAGTTCCCTTCAAACGGAAGGGTGCTTAATTACATAGAAATTGCCTTTGTCAGATCTAGTTGGCTTCGATTATATATTATTGATATCGATCTTATGTTTTCTGACATTGCAGTATTTAAATTTCTATACTAATACTCGAATGTGTATGATTATTGGATAGTCCTAGAAGTTGTCTCGAACATAGCTGCCAAAATTTTGAGAAAAATAAAATATAGTTTTAAAATTAATAGATTGTACAATTTTTCATTTAACGTTCTGTTTGTGATAAACCTTGTTCAACATTAATATAAAATTTTACAAAAGGGTGGCTCAAATAAATATAAGGTAAGTCTCCTTTCTTGCTTGTGAACAAATAATAATAACTAAGATCTTTTTTGGATAGTGGGTAATAAGTAAATGTAGATTCTTTTAAAAATCTATTTTGCATTTGAATATAAAAATATCGAGTTTTTATATAATTATCTAATAAGAATGTCAATTACCAAGTAGTCGATATATAATATTATATGCGCACTTAATAACAGGAATACTAATGTTGTTTTTATCATTTCGTTTGAGTGATTATTCAAATGTTCCACTCAGTTTACTGTCGTTTGAGTATTGGATAATCATGTTATACATCTCTATTTCATCTATTATCACATATTTTGTATATAACACTACTGTATAACACAATTGTACTAACACTGCTGTAGTTTGATTGTACACTATATTTTGATGCAATCCATATTATTTTGTGTATGTTTTTGATCAACGCTATAATAATCATCTATTTTAGATAAATAATTGTATTACAACAATCAAAATTAAGCGTTTAATGATTGAATGTTGAACAAATCTCTTGAAAAAGAGAACTTTCGAGAAATTGAGGTATTCTATTCCAGTCTCTGGTTTGCTATCTTTTCATTTGGTATCTTTATGTTTGAATGCGTTTGTACTACATCTATTACATATACCTATAATGCATCTGAATAATACATTTAACTGCTATACATGAATTTTGTAAAATAAAGGTCAAAATAATTGATAACATGGTTATAAAAACCATTTTATACAATATCTTAGATTTTTATTGCACAGCGCAGTGCAATGAGCCTATTTTCAAAGTACCTCGTAATATCAAATGAAGGCATCTTTGAAATAAAATCAAATTTATTATAGGCCGGCGAGCGTCATAAAAATTAAATTATTCCGCTATTTTAAGAAGAACGAACGAAAAGCGGGTAAATAAATTTCACAGGATATTAATCAGCCAAAAATGGGATTAATTAAAAATTGAAAGTAAACACAATAAATTCAAGAGGCGGAAAATTGGTGTCTCGACCCGCTGCTGCTGAAAGTAAAATTGCGAAAGACCATTTTAATTAGGACTGATATTTTAATTTTAAAATGTGACTTTATTTTATACTTTACTTTGGCATATCTGTCACGTATCTCGGTCATCGATTACCCTTGATTAATACATTATCGATTCATATCTTCCATATATTTTTGATATCCGTAAAGGGTACTAACGGTGATGTTAATTTCAGAAAACATCTGGCTCTGTCTACCTTGCTAACTAGAGTGGTAACTACTTCTTGTCAATTTATTTTTGTTATCTGTTCTTGCTTAGATATATTCTTATCATTAGAAGCACTTCAAGTATCAAATAATTTTGCAATGCATCTGGAAACCACGTGCGAGCTATGGGTCGTAGTGCGTCATAATCAATCCATGCCCAAGGGAGTATCTAGTCAACAAATAAGACGACAGTAATAAACAATACATCCATTCCTATATAAGTTTTGATTGACTGCACATGCGCACTTGTTCTAATCTAGCCAGAGATTTTTGGCAATTACGCGTCCTTTTCTATGTACGCCTTGTTGTTTAACACATTTGTGGTTGGAAGTCTTTTTAGGTTATTTTTGTATTTACATTTTGTTGAGGTAATATAATTATTTCATTCGCAAAAATAGCGGCAGATAATGTGAAAATAAGTGTATAAGGTATGAATTATTAGTAAAATATTATAATTATATAACACTAATTATGTAGATTGTTGTGGAACAAAGGATATATTTTGACGTTAAATAATATGGAAACAGAACTTGTTTGAAGATTATAGTAAAGTATATTGTATACCTTTCTGACAGGCATTTTAAAAGAAGAAAGAACCTAAATCTTTAAAAAAGTATTATGAATTTTCAGCATATTGTAAATAATAAGAGGTATTTAATAGAAAGTGGTTGAAATAAATTGATAACGTATGATTTGAAGCTTTGTAATTTGTTATTTTTTCGGTTTTTATATCTCCTCGGAGCAGATCAATAATGTCGAAATATTACATCATTTAACACATTTTATTGCACTAAATGGAATAAAATAAACAAAGAAAATGACAAAAAAAGATCTAAGCACTTCACATTTTGAGACATACGCACAAACCATACAAAATAATAAGCACCATATTGTTATAATTCTATAATTTATAAGCACCACCTCTATGTTATTAACAATTTCGATTTGAGATTCTTGATTGACTTATTTCGAATCTGTAGGTATATTTTCAATTCTATTATCGATGCCATGTTCCTTATTTGCTCCTTCTGCTTGTCACTGTGTGTTTTTTGGTATGATTTTTCTAATTTCTTGTCTTGCACTTTAATCAGTATCTTCTCTAATCGAGCAATAACTACATTATCTGCACAGATTATTCTTTACCGTATACTCTGGAGAGCTACAGACATACACACAAATTAAACACTCTATTATACAATGATTTACAACTATTCTCACAGATTTTATTGATATTTACATTGTATATTTTTTTGTAATATTTGACTTCAAATTTTAAACAAACATTATGATATTTCATTCTTACCTTTATTACAATCTTGAAATAAGTCGGGTTTCCATATTATTTAACATAAAATATATCCTTTGTTCCACAACAATCTACATAATTAGTGTTATATAATTATAATATTTTACTAATAATTTACACCGTATAGATTTACTTTCGCATTATCTGCCTCAATTATTATTACTACTGCCTATTATTACCTCAACAAAATGTAAATACAAAATTAACCCTTAAAATGACTTCTAACAACAACTGTGGTAAACAAGGCGTATATAGAAAAGGACGCGTAGTTTTGAAAACTCTCAGGTGAGATTAGATCAAGTGCGCATGTGCAGTTCTAACCAATCGAAACTTGTATGGATGGATGCATGGTTGTATAGGTTTTTTACTGTCGTCTCAATAAGTACGCTGCTGCGCAGAACTTAGAACATTTTTCTCAAAATTTCGTCATAGAAATCCGTGAGGGTAGACACGTCCATAACCATTGTAATTTGCTTCTCTGAATATTTTCTTCAATTGTATATTAATTTCTTAATTAATTATATCTTACATTAGATATGCTCAGTAAAATCTTAGCTTACAAATTAATTTATTCCTATTGTTCTGATGTATTTCCATTAATAAACAAGCTAGGTGAGTATTGGAGTATTAGTATGTATTTCCCAAATTAAAATTAAATTAAATTACTTAATCTAAGGTTAGATTAAGTTAATACATAGGTTAATATACAGGTTAGGTTAATACATTATACAAGTTCATGTGGTTTATATCGCTTCAAATTTGTGATTTTTACTGCGTGCTGTTTAGTATATTGCTGTATTGCTTACACGTTCCTGTGATTTAGTAATCCTATTTCATGATATAAGGCGAAATCTTAGATCACTTAGTAAATCTATTTAATTTCGAGGTCATTATGTAACTCTTCGTTGGTTACTTAGCGAACTTTTATTTTGGCAGCGTTGAATTGTGGTTTAAATTAACTTTACTATTCACTAATAAACCAATCTCTTGATTTTAGGTGAAGGTGAGAGTATCATCCGACTAACCAACTAAGTACAGTTGTATGATTTTGGGCCTATCTATTTGTCTAACATGATGTTTCCAATTTAATCTACCATCGAGTGGGATGTCGAAGTAAGTATATTTTAATTGTCGCATCTTAAACGAAGTCAGTGGCACTTCTGATGTGCTCTCGTAAGGAAACATGTAGAATTTGATTTAAGCATTGTATTTGAAAGACTTCAATATTACAGATGTTAGACTTGACAAATAATTTCGCGTGCGCACAGCTACTGGGGCCATCGTACGACGCTTGAAGAAGTTTACTAGTTTTAGGGGTCACGTTCAATTTCTAAAGCTACGCAAAGCAAGGGCAAATGTACACAGTCGAAAACACAGCGAAAATAAATAACAAAATAAAAACAACAATCATATACGTTCCATATCTAATATGTTCCTCCATCAGTTATGTCTATATCCTGCTTGCTCTTCTTGGCTGGACTCCTTCCAAGGTCTTTAAAGTCTCATTTGTATGATCTTCATAAAGACCTTTGATAACTGAAAGTTGATAATTGTTCCACTGATGTGGTGTATCGAACTGTGATAATCATGATCAAGTGGTAATCAGAAGGCGTTATGTCTAAGTACACTAGGTGTGACAGAGCCCATTCAACCTGCAACAGTCTATCCTTTGTAACTCTTGTAACATGTGGCTCAGTGTTGTTATGTAGGAGGATGATTTTGTGTTTCTTACTCTCCTTGTTGTTCTTTTATACATTAATACGTTGTTTAATTTCTTTAATTGGTTTCTGAGTAGAAATTTGCCGTAATATTTTCACTGGATTCTAGAAACTCGTAATACATCTACCAGGTGTAGTAGATCACCTTATGCAAAGCCATAATTTATAACCATTAATATACGACTTCGGCATCGATATGTATGACTCTTCTGAATTAACCCATTTTGTGTATGTGGTTCTCGTAGTAAATTACATAAGTTTTCAGTCAACTCGTTTGGTAGCCTTTCCCCTTTTTTTGTACCTTTACCATTGTATGTAAGCATCTGCAAACAGTAGATTTATCAAGTGCTAAGCTGTCTGAAAGTTTGAACTGAGCTTTTTTTTAATAAGTCTTGGAAATCATCGTCTTCATATTTTTCTGGACTTTTTTTGGTCCTTCACTCTGATCTTTGTCATCAAAATCAACATAACCACTTTTATATCATTGAATCCGAAATCGACGAATATAATATGATGCAGCAGCATTAAAATAAGTTTTAAAGACTGTGCGATGGGTACGATGGGAAAACCAATAAGAAGTGAATGCCAAAAACGTAAATTTTATTGTTTCATGATTAGCGTCTGTATAAACTGAATAACTCTATAAAACTAAATAAAAAACTATATGTAAACAAAAACTGACTATGTTCAAAAATTAAATTCCTTATAAAAATATTTCTACTAGAAATAGCTAAGAGGTCTCAATTTACTGTAAGCTTTATCATTACTCAATGCAGTCGAACTTTAGCTAGACGAAAGCACTCCTCAATATACATTTCACAATAAATTGAACCTAGTTCAGTTAAAAATGTTCCTTGAGAGATTTTGTATTTGCAATCGAAGTTGCACGTACTGCAAGTGGAATTGAAGGGGGAATAAAAATGAAGGAATATGTGGAGAGCAGGACCGGATGGTTTATTATGAAAGGAGAGCACGGTGAACGTTAAGAGGGGTGCCTCCCTACGGGGATAAGATATCAGTGTCGGCTCGTGTTGAAATTACTTCATTATACTCGACTGATATTCAACCAGTTGATGGTAAAGTCATTCTTATTAGCCTCACGAGGGGTGACGCAGATAAGTAGTAATGCACGTACAGTTACATCAAAAAAACTTCGACATTTTTAAACATGTGGTGTAAATTTTATATATAGTGTAATTATAACTATACAGTTTTATACTCTAGTTTTATGTTGCAGTGCCTGTTGAAAAGGTATTAATGTTTCCCTTCCTTTACTAATCTTTCCTCCTCACATATTTTTATAAGAAGAATCAAATTGTCTAATCACCCATGATATTGTTAATTGAATAACAAACACACAGTCTTCGTAGTCATGACTTTATCAGTTGTAGGTTATACTAATTTAAATAAGCGTTAAACAATATATTAAGATTTATTAAATTTTCCGCACTATTAGTAAGATACAAGAACTAAGCAAATTCATTATTTTTATATAGCATGACTAATAATACACATCAAATACTATTTATTTTTGTCTAGTTTGATTGTTGTTGTGTATTAAAAATAATAGTTGAAATAATCTCTTATATAATAATAGATAGAACAAGTTGCTGAATTCCCATCAAGGCGTTTTTTTTATTAGCCCGATCCAATGATGATGATATTACTGATGATCCAATAGCTAATTTTACCAAAATAAGGAAAAAAGATTATTTTCGGTTGGTCAATATAATGCAAAATATTACTTCTTATGATTAATGTTGCTATATTAAACGAACACCAAAAGGTGTGAAATTTGATAATGACTATGAATAAACTACAATTAATAACAGTGAAGCACTAAAACTAATAAACTATATGATTACCTTGAGTAGATTTATTGACAAACTAAAGAGAATTGATTTTTAAGAAGTGATGAATCGGTACTATTATGTAATGAAATTGATTGGTATGATATGTAATATAAATATACGTTACATAACAGCTTTTAGGAAAAAAATAGCTGTTTAATTTTATTTAAAATATATATGATACATCAAAGAAGCCGTTATGATACCCAAAATTATTGCACCAATGCTTTGTAACTCTGATAAGAATGATTCAGGATCATAATAATAGACTTTGAGGTTTTGTTTGAAATATTCTGAGAATAATCATATTAATTTTATTGATAAACATTGATTTTCAACAGATATTTCTTATAATTAATTAAAAGTATTATATAACATATGTAATGACTGTTTCCTATTTTGGATATATATTTATAACATCTAAGGTTTACAATAATTAATGAAATTTTGCTACCATGTTTCCAATACGTTTATTTTCACAAGACCAATATTTTAAATTATTCTAGTATTTGTGATATATGCTGTAAACATACAATTGTTAGACATTAAATAGAAATAAATACGAGCTAAAACCATTATTATTTTTGCATGATCATTTATGTTCTAATATATCAAAATATATCATATTAAACAAACTCATTACTTGAATAAATATCACTTATAACTAGACAGCTGTAAAATTGAAATGTTTTTGAAAGTGATAGTTTTTATACAAAATTCTATTGTATCTTTAATAAACTTGATAAAAACCTGTGAATCATATTCGAATGCAACTTTATGTCAATCAATGGGCAAGTTTCGGAATATAACAATTTTGTATAAATTAATATTTTCATTTGTATAAACGATTTTACAGATTTAACAAAAATAGAAATAAATACATATAGAAATAATACATAAATGTTTTAATATTGTATTGTAACGGTCAACATATGAATATATTTATTTAGCTTCACAAGATTTTAGACAAAATTACGTTTCATTTGAATTTATTGAACTGAAATAAATGTAATATGAAAATGTTACGTTTTATATTATTAAGCACGCCATATTCGCAAAATCAATACACAATGCCTCGATATTGTATTGAACATGGAAAACAATTTATTCCAATTAGGATAATACCTGCAAATTCTATAGTTTCTCCACATTTTTACCAATTTGATTTTACCAATTTACGATTTGATGAACTGGGAGTGTGGAAATGACGTAGGTCTATCATTGTGTCGTATCAACTCATCTTTAAATGTGTGTACATCATCATCATTAATCGGGTTACTTTTGATGCAGTGAACAGCAACTCACATGATATTATTATTACGCTATTAGTCATTGTATTGAATTCAATTCAATCCCATGATATTCGTCTCTTGTGCGAATTTAAGGGGTCTATATATGTGAAATCGATAATTTCGCACAAACCCTGGTGACTCAGTTAAGCACGTGTCTTGTCATAATGCAGCTGCATCCTATGTCAATGATGAATCTTTTAATAAAATTATTTTAGTAGAGTCTAGAATGATTTGTGAAGTTAATATAATATAGTATTAAATATAGGGTTCCCTGTTTAATTATAAATATTTGTTTATTTGTATAAAATACTGACATATACACTTATTTGCAAATTATTTAGTAGAGAGGTTACTGAAAATCAATATACAATTTGAATTTACTTCACATTTTTGACGAATCTACTCTAAGGCACTAGGGCAGTCTGATAATTCAATGATTTTTTAAATTTCTTACGCAGTAACTTTAAATGCATCAGTGCTGCCCTCAACGGTTATCTATTATTATATTACAGTGAGATTTTGAGCAAGCTGTGTTATTTATTTTACATTTGAAAGCAGACACCCTCTCGAATTTTAACAAAAACGGTAAAGGTGATTTTCTTGTGCTTTAGCTTTCGCAAAATATTATTTAGCTGAGAAAAACCATTACTCAAAGCAAAGAAAGGCTCATAAATATTACGGCGACTCAACTTATAGAACATGGAACGATAATCGGAGAATGAAACTATGGATGGTAGCTGAGGTTGTAAGCACATCAATTGAGCTTGTATATCACATTTTACATTGATATTTGGACATAAAAAAGCTCTACGCGATGGGTGTCACGATTGCTCACATAAGCGCAACCAATAGTTAACAACTAACAACTCTTTAAAGGTCTGCTTTAAAGGTAAGGGTATCATAACCATCGAAGACACATGGATACATCACAAAACATCAGAGATCAAGGACTAATCAAAACAATGGGATTCTCCAAGTGAAATTGCAATAAAGAAGGTCAAATTATGTCAGCTCGTCAGCCACAGTTCATTACATACATATCGACTATATTGAAGAGGGTAAAATGATCATCGGGGAATATTATTCAGAGGCTTCGGACATATTCCATATTGATTAGTCACAACGGAAAAATATTATAAATTGGGTTACGGTATCCCATCCAGAATATTCTCCAGATTTAGCTCCTTGTGACCATTCTCTTTTTCCAAACATGGAAAAAATATTGGTAAGAGATTTGGGTCGAATGATCATTCCAATTCGTTGAATGAGTCATTACTGAAATAATGAATAAAAATGAGTATTGGTTATTATAAATATTAATGATTATTATATTTAATAAGTGACTACTTCATGTTATAAATCATAATACTGGATAATTATGGATTGAGAACCTGATAAAATTAAAGAATAGGAGATTAACCGTATTTCTTTCCAGAGTGGACGATATAGATATCTATACGACGATATATATCTCCAGGCTTGAGCAAGAATGTTCGAAGAATTTTCCATTAAAACTAGTTATATATTGATTATTATGATGATGCAAAAACACCAAATATGATAAACTTATACTACTTAAGATTTTATTATGCAGGATACCTTTATTACCAGTAGGCAAGCCCGAATTTAGGGAGAATTCATTGCCTTTGTCCGAGTAAATTATTGTCTGCAAAAGTTACAGTGAATTGTTTTGTTTTCTAAAACAGGAATAAGATATTTAGTACAACTTTTCGGTCTAGTTTTCTCGAAAATCATAAACCTTTTGTGCTTTTCATTTAAAATAGTGCAGAGGCTTCTTATTTTATCATTATTGATACACATTTTATTATATTTTCTAATGTGTTTCAAAAATTTGAGACAATTTAAAGATATTTTGTGAGTCGTGCTTTTGTGCTTTATCAAAAAAGTAATTCTGGATTGCCATTTGGAGACCTGGATGTAACAGAGTAGTTAAGCATATGAGATTAAATGGTAAAAAACAGCATTAGAAATCATCACTATATTATAAATACAAACAAAACTAGGTACATAGAGTAATTGTAAATGGGGTAGATCACAAGAAACACAATGTATGAGGTATAAAAGGACAAGTTGATAGATAGCAAAAATTGGTATCAGATATCAGATTGTAGATCAACGAATTCAAGGAAATGGGCCTAAGGAACTTGGGTAGGTGAGGTCTGGTAAACAGCAAGAAATATCAAGTTCGGTTCTCAATGTGGACAAACATTTACATTCTATGAGTGTGAGCACGGTAATATACTGAGCACGGAAATATACAACGAAGAAATTGAGCATGGGAGTTTCGTCTCAGCAGCTGCCACTGTGCCAGTGTCCCAAGTCATTTAATGCTTTTATTTGAATACAAAAAATACCTTTATTTTATAGTGTAATTGGTGATGAAAAATGGATCAATTCAGATAATATATTAAATCGTAACGGTTCACTTAAGATCTTGATTTAATAACATCCCTAATAATTAATTTTTTTATAATATTGTATTATCGTATTTTACTTTTTTGTTTTAATATTTTTACTAATTCTTTTTTTATTTTAGTGTAACACAATAGTCATGCTTTAGTCGAACAAGAACCATTTATAAGCTTAAGATATTATAAACAAGTGCAATGGGATTTCTTGCTTTGGTAAAAAGAAGAGTATTTGCGATTCTGTTGTCCAGAATAGAATGAGTTTATGCTAATAGTCACCAGTCATCCAATTTGTGGATTGGTATGTATTGGTAGGTGTGATCTATTATATACTGCAAAAAATTAGACCTGTGCTTGATCCTCACATTCAAAGCATCATAATATTTATAATTTAGAAATAAAATTAAATCTATACAATAAAACGCTAGAAGCTATACGAAAACACCGAATATGAAATAGTACACTTTAAAATATAATTTCAATTATAATATTTATAATAATAAAAAATATTTAAATCCAAAACTTCTTTTTCTTTGTTTGTTTTTATTTGTACGAATTATTGATTGTATGAGATCCTGCAAAATTAATTTGATATAATTTATGAAAAATTGGGTTGGCATTTGGAGGCGATCTTGAATTTTTAAAACAGGATGTAATATTGAACACCCTCCAGTATCGTGTAGCATCGGGATCAATTTATCCCAATTACGGGACGGTATCTGCAAAATCAATAGTTGGACTCCGACTTTAGTGACTCAATTATTCATGTGTGCAGCCGTTGCAGAGATTCAAATACATACGCCCAATTCCGTTCCGCTCGGATACCTCGCGTTTTCGAACGTGCCAGATATTCTAACGAGAACGTACGAGATTTGCATAGTTTCAGCATTTTGATGAGCATAGTTTACCTGTTCTGGAATATATGCGGATTGTGAAAATTAATAGTTAATTTCTCGAAATAAAGCATGTCTGTTCTCGAGCGTAGATGCATCTCGATTTTAAATCACTCCGAAGATTTATACAAGAAAAATAAAACGATATGTTCATGCAAAATATTATTGTTCTTAACTATTCTGCGACGTATGAAGTCATAAAGTTGTTTGAAGAGTTGGTATGGTATTTTAGACAGTGTTAACCAGTCTTGCTCCTGCGATATAATATGTTGCTTTATAACCTATTTTTAGTTGACAAAAAATAATGCAATAAATCTTTAAATAAACATGTGCCATTTAATGTTTTTGCGACTGTGCTTATAACAATAATCAACAAAATTACTAGTATTTTCTTTTCAATTGTCCCTTGTTTGAAAAAATATCTCCAGACGTATTTTATGATCACCAAGGTGCAGTACACCACCAATTTTTTATTTTTCAGGATTAGCGATTTTAGTTATTACTTTTATACTGAATATAGTCCTTATGAATTTATAATTGCAAAAACTATTAGTTTCGAGATTAGTGTTTTTTTGTGACGTTCATGTAATAGTTACAACAGTTCGTAAGTGACTTAAATGGGCAAAATGATACAAATTTCTCTTGAACAGCGGTTCTCTTTCAGTACTCTTTCTGTACGGTTCAAAACTAAATACGTGTAACTTAATTACTGCCACAGAAACATAAGAAAAACTAGTTTCAATTACAACTGTAAAAACTTTTACTGACTTTTCGTCTGAGAAGATGCACAGTCAAAAACCCAAGACTAATTAGTACTCCCAAGTCCAATAGACTGAAGTGGGCTAAAACACAAATACTGAAACGAAATATTGCAGATTTTAAAACATTGATCTAATAGACGTGAGCATCGATCAAATGCTATCATGATGATTTGGACATGCTTCGCTAATAAGAAGACGATTAAAATTGATGAAAAACTGAATAAAGATCTATCTGAAAATTGAAATATATGGGAAATGTGATTCCTTCTGGACCAAATCTAATTGGTCGCAGATTTTTCATTCGGCAAAGCTATTTCAAAGATTGATAGAACAAAAATGAATGGAAGATATTAGATTTCAAATATTATAATGACGATTACAATCGCTAGACTTCTCTCCTACCGAACTGGTATGGACTGAACTTGATAGAAAAGTGAGGAATCGATGCCCATTGTGCTGAACACGGTTGTAGGAATACTTACAAAGTGAATGGAAGACACTGGAACCCGACATTTTTTAAAAATACTGATCAAAATTTTAATGTAATAAATCAGAAGTTCTCTTTAAGAGCTGTATGTATATACATATAAATATCCTCAGGGTTAGAATTAAGAATGGTTTATTTTCAATTTGTTGTATTCTTATAATTATCTTCTTTATACTAAGTATTGTCTACATTTTATATAGTAACACTTATTGTTATTTATTACTATTAGTTATAAAATATATACCTTCAATAACTCTGTATACTATTCTAGCATTAATATGTGTTTTGAAATTAGTTTAATGGTCAGCGAAACGTTTTAAATATTCAGTATGACGTGGCTCATAATTTGTAAATGTTATGATACATTGGGGCGCTACTAACAAAACCTCAAAGGGATTGGAGTCAGCATGCCGATTTACTGTCTTGATTTCAGAAGATTAAATATTTCAAAGTACATAGTAGATATGCTATAGTACATCGACTAGGATGGACTATAATTATTATGATAATGAAGTTCGATTAATGGATTTATTAAAAGGTATTTATTTATATATTTAGATCCAGACTGAGTTTATTTATGGAAACATAAAATCAGTAATCCACTATGATAAATTCAATGTCGCTTAGATCGAATTACGTCAATGTTCAATAATATTATAGATATGTCAGATCCTTATTTAAAAAAATATAAACTACCCCGAAGACCAAAGAAGATCCTTGGTAAGAAAATGATTTGTGAAAAAATACAGTTCTCGATATATTTTCTATTAAAAAAATAAATCTATCTATATCGATATCATAAATATATCGATCTTTATTGATCAAGTTAGGATATGACTAAGGCCATACGTACAATCAGAGATATGCAAACGTCATTTTACATGTTTGAACTTCTACAATCTCTAGATTTTTTTGTAGTATCGTATGCTTTCAACGTATATGGGCCCAAGCATCACTAATGCATTTATAATTCATAATTAATACGCCAAATAATTTATTTTAATGCTACCGCACCTAACTTCATTGTTTACTAACTATATACTGATAATAGTAAAATAGAAAGGAAGCTTTTTTTGTGAAAAACTCTATTCTATCAGAAATAGTACAAGTATATTATAAGAGAAGCAGTAAATATATTAGAATATTATAGAATGATACAAATAGACTGCAATAAACTAAATAGCTGGTTCTCGTTAAAAATATATAGAAATACCTTGCTACTTAAGCTCTTTGTGACTATTGAGCCTATAATAACATGATTAAAAAGTAGTGAGCACAAATCCTTCAATAGAATGGTATTTGTATTTGTCAACGATTTTGCCAATTTCCGAAAGAGTTCAATGGCTTTAGAACAACAATACCCTACGATATTCTAAATCAAGCAAATAATTAAGATATGACGACTAAACAACCTTTTTGAGAAGATATAATACTCTCTGTTCACAGTATAGTGCTCTAGAGCCTTTATATAAACTATATTGAAACTATAAACATTTTGATAAATAATTACTTTTATAGAATTGCTCTTGGTTTGAAATTAAATTTCTAGGTGGACACCATGTATTCGAAATCAGTAGGATCTGTTAATTTTTCACCTTTTTATCTCTTCCACTGTACTGCAAAGCCAACCTGGGGGATCATTTTATTAACTGATGTAACCTAATGAAACTATTAAGTATCCTTGCTATGGTAAATACAAATTGATAGTATTATATTGAGCTTTTAGCCAATAATTGCTTTATTATTAGCTCATTATGCGTTTCGACAACTGTTAAATTCAGTGTTTTTAGCATTTTTCAAACTTCCAGTTGTCAAATTTTATTGCATTCAGTATACTCACCAGGCATAATGCCTTATGATTACCACTTATTCAGATTGATGTAACAAACATTGTTCTTTTAACATGACATGACTCCCATGCTTTGTCAAAGATGGGATAAAGTTGAAGAAATTGATGTGAAACATTTTGTACCAATTTTTCTCAATAAATGTGATCAAAGTATATGCTAGTTTTTCAGGTAAAAGCTGATTTGCAAATTATAATAAATAAAATCAAATAATATTGATACAAGACAAAATAAATAATAAATCCTGTGTAAAGTATTATTTAAATAAAAGTTTTACGCATTATTTACTGTTTTCTCATCTTCCAGGTGTTGCCTATTTTTATGGAATGAAGATAAATCAAATTTCTTATCTTGTTAAAAATATTACATCAAAATTTTATTGGGCAGCCTTCCATTAAGGCGCTGACGCTTAACCGAAGCCGAGCGTTTCAGGGCGAGTCGAAAAAGGATGAAAATGGAGAAAAGCACTTACTTTCCGGTTTTCCATCAAAGGCGAGTCCCTAATTGAATTAATCGCCAGTTAAGTGGGTTTATCGATTGAGATGCTGTACTCCGAAATATTATTTGCCTTCATCCCGAAGCTAAACGAGAACCAAGTGAATTAAGGTGCAATCAAATTTGATTTTATTTGATTTTCGTAACGATAAATTTTCTGATAAAAATCATGATACAGGTTTAAGAAAATTATTTGATTAACAGAACATTTTTAAAGATAATAATTCTATTTTTAAATAAATTATATCACTTTTAGATATCGGAAAAATATTTATATAATATTATATAATTTTTGCGTTATTATGAAAATGTGTTAAAGTTAGATTTTAGGGTTATCTCTTTTTATTAACTAGGGTTTATATGGCTTGGATTCACTGTTTAACGTAGGCTTCGAACTAGAATCGTTAGCATTAATCCTATTGACCAACTTAGAGATAATCCAGAAGACATCCGGTCTTACCCGGCTTGGTTACTCGCCTTTTGAAACGTCACAGCTATACATAATAACAACCATGCACCAACAGGATTTGAACCTGTTTTAGATATTTTAGGCCAAGTCTGGTATACCTTCCAACTAAATAGTTCTCGCGCGTTCGAATCCTGCTGGAGCATGGAGTACATCCATTATGTTTGTGATTGTAATTATAAATGTCTTTAGAGGCAATAGTGGAAAATCCGATAATAAATAACCATCACAGTCACGCCAGTAGCCAGGCTGGGTAAGACCGGATGTCTTCTGGGATGATCTCCAAGTAGGTCATTGGGCAGTCGGTAGGCTTAATGCCAATGACCCTGGTTCAGAATCTACGTTAAACTGTAGGTCCAGTCCAAATAAACCCTCGTTGATAAAAAGGGGACTTTAAAATAAATTTTAAAAAATTATTCAGTTCTTGTTTAGCATAATATTTCCATTTCAACATACTATCGAGATAGGTATATGGAGAGCTGTTTCGCTTTCAAGGTCTTCTTTTTGAGGAATCGGACATTCCTCAAAAGATACAATTAGGTTTTTGTCATCTTGTCCCAAGAAAAATTGACATCAGATGATTTCGAGCTATTAAATTGTTTTAACTTTTCCAATCTCAAATCCATTTTTGGATCTAGTTGACTGGCATTTGTACTTGTCTTTAGTCCCTGGTAGAGATATGTCTTTGACATAATAGCTGTATCGTCGGAAAATGTTCCCAGTACTTTGTTGTATTGTTTGGCATTACCCTGTGGAACTCCAGACGAAATAGGTTTCAATATGTTGAGTGCCGATTTATGTGAAACAGTTACGACATGATAAAATAACCTTTTTCCTAAGTAATCTTTTATGGTACAATTATTATATTTACATATATTTACAGGCTTAGCTAGTGCCTAATATGAATCTTAATAAGAAAATGCCTCTAATTTTTCCAAGCCCTCTTGGTGATTTAACGCATTTTTTATTTTCTATATATAAATTACAATTGTTAAAGAAATTGTTTCAATAAGAATATATTTTCTGAACTTTTATTGACAGCTAAATTAAATAAAAATTTAAAATTCTTTAGATGTAGATTTTTAAGTTAAATAATAGAATATTTTCCCTCAAATATTCAATTTTTGTAATATGTTTAGCACTATAAATAATATTTATAGTTCTGGAAAATACATTAAATGATGCTGAATTTCAAATTTCTTCGTATTTGTAGATACTATTCTAAAATATATGTTATATGTAGACCTGGTATTCTATACTGAAAAACACCTAAAAGTGATTCAAGACCTTAATATTGTTTACTGTAAAACTACCGAAAATTACACCCAGTAAACTGTAAAAAGAAAGATTATTTACATACTTAACTTGATTTATTCCTTAATATACCGTATTATGGTGTTTTTCTTTTTAGTAAAATTTATTGAAACTTGATGGTATTAGAATACTCAACATCTAAATTATTAACTGTATAATTTTCAAATAAAACACACCATGTTTACTTTTTCTAACATTACTCTGCTTTCAGTTACATTGAATTATCGTGCTGTTTAAAATATAGCTTATTCTAGGTCTGTTTTGAAATGAATTACTGCAAAACAACAAATATAAAACAATATAGACCAATTAATAATTTTAGGTCATGAATAATTGTGGTAAAATATTAATATGTAATGCTTATTGTGGATTTAATTTTGTATATAATAAAATTAATTTAAATAATATAGGATATAATTATGTGATTAGTCATGCATTTTTCAGCTAAAATATGACAATATGTTATTTATATTATACATATACGTCTTATCTAGGAGATTGAGTGGCCAAGAGTAAATCTACGAAGGACAACGCTAAGGAAATGGATGGAACCTTTGTGAAGTCGTACGATGAGCATTTTGAGCAATAGAAGTAGTTCTTCTTCATCATTCATCTCATCATTCCTAGCGCAATTACCTGACGATGAGCTGATAATGAACGAATTACAAACAGCAATAAAACGGTTACAGCATGGTAAGATGAAGGTGACCAAGTCGGCTTACGCAAAAGGTAATACTTGTTCCAATATTGAAAAAGAAGATAGTAGTTATGGTAAACACTATCGGGATTCCTATCAATTGCTGGAAAACTATTTATGAAAATTTTACAGTTGGAATTTAAAGAGTTTGTGAAAGAAATACTCTTTTCCTCTAAAACTGATTAAACTTCTTACGATGGCTCCGTTAGCTGAGCGCTAAATGATATGTCAAATTTATTTGAAGCCTGAAATGGTATTCGCCAAGGCTATTTTATCTCTCCATCGCTTTTTAACATAGGATTGTGGATTCATTTGTGTAAAATATATTTGAAAAGAGACATAAACTTCAATATGACACCAGACAATTTTTAAACGTACTGATGTTTGCAGATGGTAGCCCTATTTCGCTGAAAAAGGTATTGAAGCTTCGAGTATTCTTCACAATACAAATTAAGCCTTGCAAAATTATATGGTTTGACAATTAATTAACAAAATACCAAAATATTGACAACTGATGAATCTACTGTTGCATATCTCAACGGCGACCAATTAGAGGAAGTAGACGAATTCAAGTACTTGTGATCCAAAATGTATTATAGGAATATCTATGACTGAGGTAATAATCCGAAAGAATCAAGCAGTAGGAGCTTTAAGGCGTGTCTCGAAAAGAGGAAATATTACAATCAAGACTAGGAGTTTCGACGCTCCTGTCATTTTGAGTAGTTTCTCTTTAGAAACTACTCAAAATGTCTTTACATGAATTAACTTTGTCCTTATGTAATAAATCCTGATATTTATTTTAATAAACATAAATTAATTCACTTTTTTAATAAGGATTAAATTTAATAAGCTTCCGGTAACATGTTCGTTGAAGAAATATTCAAGCAATTAATCAATGCAGACTAATTATACTTTAATAATTGTCTAAATTACAGGATTATAAATTGGATAGTTGAATTAATAACTAACAATTGATTAATATATATTTTTATTAATTAATTACTAAATTATCTAATCGGAAAATAGCTCCGGGATAAAAGCCCATAGGTTAGTTAATTTTACAATTTCAATTACAATAATAGGGAGGCATTTTTGCATCGGGTTATTAGCGGTAATAAAAAATTTATTAATTACAACAAAGTGGAGAAAATGTGAGTTAAGCCTAGCGAACTACTGCCAGCTAAAAATCGACTGCTTTTTTGGGTAAGGTTAAAATAATAATCGGAGGGTCGTTATATCCAAATGTGACGTTCTAACTAATCCAGAATAAGATTGTTTTTCAGATTTATTTGAAGTAATTCTTGTTTATTTAAAAATTAATAAAAATTAATTTACACCTAATACTAGGACTATTTATTTCATGTTGATACAATATCACCTAAAATGCTATGATTACATAATCATTTATTACGAGTTACTAGAATTGTATACCAAACTAGTAACGGATTCTTCATTGAACAGCTGAGAAAGCTAGTGATAAAGAATATTAAGTACACTGATTACATGGAAAACATACATTACATTTCGATATTGACAGATACAAATGTATTTTTTGCTTCTGTAAGACTACTAGAATATAATTATACAATTTATATTAGGATAGAGTACTGACTGTACATATATTTCTTTTTTTTTTAATCTACAATGATGGTTTTTGGCAATTCCTAGTACAGGATACGACTTTTTAAATTTCTGTTAGATCCTGTTGATAATCAAATACTACTTAGTATACAAATCTCTTATCTGTTACTGTACGGAATTACATTAATGTGTAATTTAGTGAATTATTTTGTGCACTACATTGCTTTGAATAATAATGTTTTATAACAGAAAACTACCGTTTATCATAGTTTTGGGAATAGTAAGACTTCAGAATATAATTTCTAACTTCTAGTTAAGAATATATAAAAAAATCGGAATATTAAAATTTAGTATTTAAATTGTATTAAACATTTATGCAATATGGATGCTCTGTTAAATAATGTATGTGTCGGAGAAGTTACGTGCTGTCATCATCAAAATATGCAATCATCGAATCGACCATTAAATTAAATAATCATTTGTGGACATTCTTAACGATCATAATAATGGGAATCAATGAATTTGTTATCACCTTACATAATTTTGAGTATTTTCGATTTACATTTATAACATCACACGCTCTATATTGTTTCATAGAATGAATTTAGTGGTACGTTTAATGTTCGCTGTAATTATATTCGACATGCGAAAATTCTAAGTATCAGAGCTAGTTGTTACATGGTAACAATGCCTCTTTTTGAATTTAAAGTTTTATAAAACTGTATTTTTGTTATACGAATTTATACTGTTCTTCGAGGAAATAAAGTGAACATTTGAAATGCAAAAAGTTCTAAAACTGTAACACTTTGTACAATATTATTAATTTTTAAATAAATTTACGTTACTTATTCACATGAGGTTTTTGGGAATCGAAATAAGTTTAGAGATAACCTTTTTGAAGAAAAATAAAGGAATACTTTAATTTATATCATTATAATTTGTAACAGTTTTCTTTTTAATTTTTTACACTTACAAATTTAATCTGATAATTTTTTCTTCCGCAATAATAGTTTTTACCCCTACCCCCTATCGTGTATAACAGGACTTCATGGCCATGAATATTCCGCTTCGGTGTCGATGTAAATGGCTACCCTAAACGTGTCCATAACCTAGTGGTAGAAAATCGATTATTCTCACCAATAACCATACGCTACGGAACACTCTTCCTTTTTTACTGAAAAGTTGATGAATCAACCGTCGAAAGTTCTTTGTTTAAAATCAGCAATTTTAAACCGTTCAAACTAAAACCGACAAAGAGACATACCAAAGAAATTCCATATCACCATAAGTTTCTGAAAGAATTTGATGAGCCTTGGCTGCAGATTTTTTCGGATTAATGAAGTCATGAACGTCGAAAATGCATTCAATCCTAAAAGCAGAATCAGCATTCCATGAATTAGTCATTATATACCAGGGTCACTATTTATATTTCGGGAATTAGCAACACTGTTGTCATGTGAGTCTATCTGACGGTTCCATCGTAAAGTTTGACAGTTGTCGCACGGACGCTATTTGCTTATTTTATATTTAGTTGAAAGTTTCGTCTCGGCAAAAAATTAAACTGAATCGTGAACATTTTTCTGCAATGACTTTTACGATTTTCGACGTAGATTATCGCAACAAGAGTGCATAAATCAATTTAATTTGACTTTTGACGATGAAGCTCCATCAAAAACCACCGTGCATCACTGGTTTAGTGAATTGAATCGTGGTCGTACTTCGCTGTGCGACGAGTTTCGTGAAGGTCGTCCAAAATCGGCTGTTGTGCCAGAAAACATCGATGCTGTGTGCGAAATGATTAAGCAAGATAGTCATGTCACCTATTGTGAGATTGAGGCATCCCTAAGCATTAGTCCCACCAGCATGTATGCGACTTTACATGAAGTCTTAGCTGTGCGAAAGTTATGTTCGCGTTGGATCTCACACAATTTGACAATCGCTCAAACAAAGGCTCGTGTCGATTGATGCAAAGAAATGCTTAAGAAATTGAATCGCGGTGCTTCGAATAACGTTTATAAAATCGTGACAGGTGACGAATCATGGATATATTCGTATGAGCCCGAAAGTAAGCAGTAGTCGACTGTATGGGTGTTCGAAGATGAACCAAATCCAATAAAAGTTTCTCGCCCGCGAAGTACTTCAAAAAAATGGTGGCCTGTTTCTTCGGGAAAACTGGTCATATTGCAATAGTGCCTTTAGAGGATAATAGAACAGTAAACTCCGATTGGTACACAAATATTTGTTTGAAGTCTTCGGTGAAATAAGAAAACGAACAAGAGACGCTGGATTGTTCTTCATCATGACAATGCGAGCTCTCAAACAAGAGAATATTTAAGCAATCAGAACATCGAATTGATGGGTCATCCACCGTATAGCCCTGATTTGGCACGCAATGACTTCCTTTTGTTCCCATTCGTGAAGAATAAACTGCGTGGTCAACGATTTTCATCGCCCGAAGGAGCTATTGAAGCGTTCAAAAATCATTTTTTGAAGATACGTCATTCGGAATGGAATAAATGCTTTAAAAATTGGTTTAAGTGTATGCAAAAGTGTATCGAGCATCGTGGCGAATACTTTGAAAAACAATAAAATTATATTCGCAGCTTAACTTTTTTTTTTTGTCCTATTCCCAAAGTATAAATAGTGGCCCTCGTGTTAGTATGTTATGTAGTATGTTATATATATTCAACTAATTTGTGATTAATGGAAAACTTTGGTTTTCTGTAGATAAGTATTAAAATTGTCCATCATCGGTCCTCAACTATCATCGAATTTAACAGTTAAGTTAAATAAGTTTTTTAACATTGGTACTTTGTTTTTGTATTTTTTACCAATAATCAAAATGTATGCCTGCATACAAACTAATAATTTTTTTAAAATGTATTATATTTAATTAAATAACGCAAGTGCTGCCTTTGCTGATGACATGCCAATATTAGCAGTAAACGATACTGTAGAGCTCAACCCGGAAACTCCAATCTTCTTTTGATAACGTTGTTAAGTTATAAAGTTGCAAAGTCTATACATATTGATTTCACAAATAAGAACAACACGCTACAACAAAATGCCAACACAGCAAAATGCATTGGCAAGACCTTGCATGCCTAGCTTGGGTGGAAGGAGCATATAGAAAAGAAACACGTTGAACTGAACATGAAGTTGAGGACAATGTATAACTTCTTATCCGAAACTCCGAGCTATCAATTTACAATAAGCTTATTTTATATCCATATGTAACAATAAGTTTATGGAAGTGTCCAGACTTTTAAATATGCATAATGTCATTAGACGTCTCTAATACGGATTTCTTATTTTCTGTAATGCTGGCCAACTGACTGTTATTGTTTGGGTTACAGAAACTATTTTAAGGATTTGTTTTAAATAATTTTTCATATTATTCGCCATATGGGGCCGTCTGTTACTAATAACATCTTTCTTTTTAACAATACGCACTTCGGTTACGTCATACTAGACGGTTTAAAATAAATTTTATGGTTTGTAATACGACAAGGCTTGAAAATATTTTTTTCCATTAACGTTTTTGATTTTCCAATTATGGGCAACATCTATTTTTTTTTTAAGTCATATATAACTCTCCTATTATTTTTAATTTAATTCAGTTTTAAATATTGAAACATCAAGGTCACTCTAGCATCCATCAAACTCAGTATTCTACATATTAAAAATCAATCACTTACCGGATACCGATTCTGAGAAGTATACAACTTAATACTGTATGGATGATTGTGTACTATATCCCATTTTCCCACTCAAAATTCATTACAGACCATTAAATCCTATTATAATATCGTAATTAGTCAACATTTATCTACCACAAGTCAGCTGTAGATACGGCTAATATTAATAATGTTAAATGTCAAAAAGTAAATGTTTTAAAGTGATAGATGTCATTTAATGTTTGAATTGGTTTGCCAAAGCATCTAAAGTTCCATAATAACTTAATAAAACAGAATAATAATACAACAAAAATATAATTACAGAAATATTCGAAATCCATAATAATTATATTCCCGTGAGATTAAAATATTCCCTCTATTGAAAACAAAGACAACTATATTTCAAGCTTGAATAATAAGTGTCTGACGACTACCGTCTAATTCCATACGGCATCTCGCCTGAATATTTAGGATCCCAGGAGTGCTTGCGGATTCGAGATAGCTTTCTATACCTCCCTAAAATAAGATTGACAATCTTAATTGGATTTTTATGAGCTCTCCTTGTATTTCTATAAAGCTTCGTTATATTTTGATGACTTTAATATGATTTTGATGAGTTTTAGTTTTGCTGCTGGATTATATTTGAAGTTTTCGAGATATTGTTTTACAGCTTTGATATGAAAAGCAAATTCTACGATTTTTAAATTGATTTCATTTTAGATTTGAAACTTCTAGGGTCTCTCGTATCTGAATTATTGGCTTCCGGATTCTAAGCATGTTTATTGACTAAATTTTCAAGGATAGTCGGATCTATTTACGCCGATAAATGTTATACGGCGCAGACTATTCGGCAATTTGCTTTTTATTTGATTACCTGAATAATGAACGAGTGAGACGGGTTGGTCTGTTTTTACCCTCAGTGCCACTCAATAAGCCGCCTCTCATTTGCGTTAAATAAAATAATATTTTCAAGTAAATTAATAGTTTTTGTTTTCTAAACCCTTTCACATATTATAACAATAAAGTGCACTTTTTATACTAAGTAATTAAAAAAACGAAAAGATGGCTTGCCATATTAGATTGGGTTAATATTAGAGCCCTTGATTTTGTTGAGACTATTTTGAGGTTTGTAAACCTCAACATTCTCTCGATATTTTCTCTTAAATAGCCTTGTGGAGTGGCAAAAAGCTCGATTTTATTAAACTTTGTATGTCTATAGTTCACACATCCTTGATGTTCTTCTACCCATTTATTTCTCATCCTTCCAATTTCTCCTGTGTAGAACTGCCCACAATCACAGTTCATGTTTACTTTTACCGGATTCCTTATTGTTTAGTAGGAAGAATTGGTACATCTTACTGTGCAGTTTGTGTGATAATGTAAAATATATGGGTTTTCTTTAGATCCTTCCAATGGTGTTTGTTGTTTCTTGGAGGAATGGGAGTACTATTAACGAAACTCTTTCGGCCTTACCGTCCTTTATTTTACTTTTTATAGAGCGAATATTTCTGCTTATTTTGAGGATATTTTGATATATAGTTTTAAACGGTACCCATAACATTATAAAATATCATTTTGAGGGTAATAAAGTTAAAAATAAAGCTTATAAATTAAAAAATTTGGGATGGATAATTTTTGTGATGGGCGGTAGCGCGGTGTAGCCTGAAGATGGATTCAAACACACCTTCGTTTATGTTGGCTTTCTGTTAATTTGATTAACTTGACCCTAGTCGATCGCTGCTCTTTCATTGAACTAAATCATATAAGAAAGTAGTAATTGTCGGTTCCCAAGTTCAAGATTTCAAATGAGCCAGAAACTGGTTGAGTTTATCCATTGAGTGATTCTAATTGAAAAAGATCAATCAGTCCATTTTCACAAGTATTCTTTTATCCATTTTCTATTCACTATAATGGTGTATAAGTTTACCACAATATATTAGATAATCAAAAAATGTCAGTGAAATCATCCCCAAATGATGTATATAGTTCTTTATTGCTGTCTTATAATTTTATATTTCAATTGAATATTTAACATCTAATTTAAATTTCTTTCTTCAACTTTTGCGGAATACCTGTAATTGTAGAGGTAGATCTTTAATGATGATTTTAAAGTGAGTCAGATGGTTGCTTGAAGTATTTGGGTTTGATATATGGCTTGTCACTGAGAAAATCGAATTTCGTTCAAAGGCGAAATAAACTGTTAACAATAACAGAGAGCTGACTGTTAAGGAATTGTAAATTCTAGGCATCATTAAATCTAGATCCATTCCAGATTTTAACAATAAAATTAAGAAGGAAAACAGATGCGAATCGTAATCAGTAACGTTTATGCCTTATGGTATAAATCCATATTTTTTGTGTTACATCTTTTATTTTTTACTATTTCATATTTGATATACCGTTCAGTTATTAAAGTATAAATAAACGTTTTGAAATAAGATTAAATACGAAATAATATTTTTTATGTTAGGATAGAACGATATCATGCTGTATAAAAATGTGGACAGATTTCATATACAAATCACGTTAAAGACAATCAAGACGTATAATCGAAGTAAATATATCGATGCTGTCGATATTTTGGACGAATTCATTTGAATATTATTGTATCTCCTAGTTTTGCACTTTATTTGCAATTGATATCAAAAACCACTTCTTAATCTAACGGCTATTATTTGTCAAACATTTGTAGCCGCTTGTAATATCCATTCAGTTTCAGTTATATTAATGTCTGTATTTTCTTTTTCAATCAATTTAATTTGCTTGAATTTGTTTGTTCAGTTGCATAACAAAATCACGTGAACAAAGCCATCTGGTGCTTTAGTTGCTGAATAATCATTTTTTGAAGACACAGTTAGTAAAGCAAACAAGATTAAGGCAAATATAGTGGATTATTATAAATATCCTTATGATATGTAAATTTAGTGTGTAGGGTAAAATGATGTGGCTCGGTGAATGGAGGTAAATCGAAATGAAACAGTGGTGTTTACATAATGTGACCGTTATTTATTGACAATATAAAAAATGAGAAAAATACAAAGATAAAAAGGATGGCAGCGGAGTTACCTGTTGACGAGACTTGGGCAGTCGATGGTGGCACGTCTTAACCAAACGAGGGTTGAGCACTGAATGACCGAAATACCCTTCAATAATATCCCAGATAAACGTCTCGGGGTTGCCGCCAGCTATTCGGTGTCGGGTTCCAATTGGCACCCCGCCCGTGTTCAACATCTGGGATTATATTTCTGGGTATTTTGTAGACCGTTATTCCACGATGTAAAATTCGACATGCCTCAATTCGCTACAATACTCCCCTGCCAGAATTTTACATAAAATTACTTCAACAAAAATACAAAAATGTTTTCAAAAAATATCAAATACAAAAAAAAAACATATACCAAAAAAAATGTGCTGTGTAAAATGGGCTTTGAAAAAATATGATAGTTCGAAACGGTTGTGGTTGGTACGGTTGCGATCTGGTACGGCTGTTGATATCTTCCGGTCCTACAGATACCGTTGCATCATCGTCGCTTTGGCACTTGAATGTGGTCCATCGACGACGTTGAAAACAAGCTATTCTTCAGACAGGGCTCCCGTAATCGACGCTGTGGGAGGATCGACTGTTCGACGACGTGGTAGCTTATTTTCTTCGACGACGAGACGTTAGCAATTCTGGTACTTCGGCGAAGACATAACGAGTCTACGGTGACTGCAATCGGTACCTAGCTTCTGGAGCTGCTCTGTGACTAATCCGTAGTCACATACGTTAGGTTAATTCAGAAAAAACAAATAACGACGGTATCCGACCGAAGCTGCCCAAAGCCTTTTAAATCAAAATATCTGCCATTATGACGGAGACGGCGAGCGAGGGAAGACATTATGATTTAAACATAGCGCCGAAAGAAATGTTTAGCCGAGACGCTGATGATTAAACAGTGATGAAAAATATTCAAAAGATTGTGAAATAAAAATTTTGGCAAAAAAAAAAATTTAAAAATGAATTGGAAATAATGAAATTAATCGGAATAAAATGAAAATGAATCTTGAAGGTAAAATTGAAAACGGATCGAATTAAAAATATTTAAAATTTTGAAACAAAAAAAAATATAACGGTCACGTAAAATACACCATTTTCTACGTACCCTCCATTCACGAGTCTAAACCCAATATTGCGAAACATCACGTCGGGGTCACCACTGTAGGGTAAAATGATGTGGCTCGGTGAATGGAGGTAAATCGAAATGAAACAGTGGTGTTTACATAATGTGACCGTTATTTATTGACAATATAAAAAATGAGAAAAATACAAAGATAAAAAGGATGGCAGCGGAGTTACCTGTTGACGAGACTTGGGCAGTCGATGGTGGCACGTCTTAACCAAACGAGGGTTGAGCACTGAATGACCGAAATACCCTTCAATAATATCCCAGATAAACGTCTCGGGGTTGCCGCCAGCTATTCGGTGTCGGGTTCCAATTGGCACCCCGCCCGTGTTCAACATCTGGGATTATATTTCTGGGTATTTTGTAGACCGTTATTCCACGATGTAAAATTCGACATGCCTCAATTCGCTACAAGTGATAAACTATTTATTTGCTTTTTCCAAATTGAATACTGTATAGTGATTTTCTCTATTATAGCTTATTGTGGTACTGCAATGATTCTTATAGTATAATATGATGTTTAAGAGCCATTATTTTCCACGTATACGCTCAACACCTACTACTATACATATAATCCAAAGGACATAAATCAGTACATATCTGAACCGCAGTGAGTTTAAATGTATTGATCATTCCATGCCTATACATAATAATTCCGTCACTACTTAATTTATTTCTAGGAAATTGCTTACTATGATGCAAAGTGTATAGGTAAATGGCCACATAATAGCATCTTGTAATAACATGGTAGGTGTTAAAGAAGAGAATTTAGAAAATATTTTATCTAATTGGAACTGTGGAGTAGATTATAGTTCTCTTTTTTTATGAGATATAATAAAATATATTTAAGGAGTTTTAATTTTACAGAAATTGCAATATATTTCATATATTTTATATATAGAACATATAACATATATTCGTCAGTTCTGGAGTGCTCTGCATTTCTAGTTCATAATCAACATCAGTATACAACGGCGTTGAGGGTGAGTGACTAGTTCCTACCAATATGCTGTGGTTGGTGCCTCATATTTTTCAATTTGCTTTCTGTTATATTGATCTATGTCTTTTCTGGAGCTGCTTGGAATTAACTCACCTTTCGTTCAAGAGACATGACCAAACCGTTGTAATTATTCCTCAGCTGTTCACTGACTGTTGCACCTTAAACAAATGGCTGCATTTCCAATACGATATTAGATAGAAACATGTAGAATTTGCCCTAAGCATCGCATCTGAAATAACCCAGTTCTTCTGTTTACAGGCGCCATCTTAAAAAAGCAAGTGCTCTTACAGCTTAATGATCTCAAGCATTTGAACTCCCGCAGTTGCTCTAACTAAATTCCGTGGAGATTTAAAATAGCGGGCGATCCATCAATTGTTATTAGATTGGTCTTTCCTTTATTAATTGTCAAGCCATATATAAGCCTGCGAACTATACCAGGAATAATACTAGAAACCTCAGCATGTCTATCAGCAAATACATCTCTGCCATCAGTGAACATTGAATCGATAAAGGAGTTTGGATCACCATATCGAAAAGGTTTTGAGGGTTATAAACAGCAAAATAATCTCAACAAGGACAAAGACTATAAGAATATACTATTCCCCCGTTTTTAATAATTTAACGGACCGTGAAAAGCAATGTTCTTGCCACTCATAGTAGGCCACTGCTTTAAATATAATATGCAACAATTTCAAAATGTGAACCGCTTTTAGTCAATAAACGCTGTTCCAATCCGAAAACTAATAGTACAGATATGAGTGACCGCCTCAGTTTCAAGTGTAAAATACAAATTGTTTTACTTCCAACACAGTTATTGGACAGGTTTCATTTCCCGTTGAATTAAAAGAATAATAAAATAAATATACCCAAGTTCAAGATTACTATATTGCAGAACAAGGTATATTTCACTGTATAAAATTGTGTTTTTATCGAACGACAAAACTTTCTGAACTATCGTAGATGTTATTATGAAATTCTATTTCAAATGCTCCCTCTCTTTCCTTTCCGATCTCAAAGATGTGATTGTTTGAATGTCTATGTATTTTCTTGACAATAGATGTCATACAGTGCTAAGGAAATTGGTTTATCTGCTTACGTAGATTTTTTCCTTTCATATATTAATATGGAAGTAACAAAATAAACCATCCGTAAATCATCTGTATACGGATATAATCAAACGCGTACCGTTATGACCCATTTCATATCATAAATTGAAATTCTTTGTCTTTCCTCATTCAAATTGTTGTTTTAGTTTTCGTCTCTTTATCTATTTCGCTCCGCGCTACTTTATTAAAGAGATTCGACCAGAGATAAAAGGCACTGTTGAAAACCAGACGAATAAAACAAAATGTATGCGCCATAGTCCCTACGGTACGCATTTTCTGAGGCATCGACCGGCCTTATACATAAAACATCAACCTCATTCGCGGAAATGTGATTCGACTGCCTGATGACACTCCAATTTGGTCTCGGCGCGGGAAAATCCTGAGCGATTTTTAATCACGCCGATTTTTTTTTCTCGCGCTCCGCTCGGTACCGAGAAACCGGCCAAAATGTAATAACAATGACGTGATCGAAATTTTGAAAATCGACGTCGTTGTATGGTTTTCGAAGACTCTTGTTCGGATGGTATGGCTGATACGCCGGTCTGTAGATAATGGCAACATTGTATGTTTATATGTCGTTTTTTTATCATCGGTGAAATCATCATCGAATTAATTGGTTGTTCAATTGCATCATTAATACCAGATAATGATTGTTCGATTTGGTTTTAAACGTTGTTTCTGTCGCAATCTGAATACACAAATTATGATAAACAATACCGTAAACAACAAGTTTAATCAATCAAATTGAGTTTAAGTTCGTTTCTAGAAAAAAATATTAAAGTTTTCTTTTCAATAGAAGATGGTACCAAATACAATTAATTCAGGAAACACAAATCGCAGCATATGACTGAAGTTTGTTGGAAAAGTGGCGTCGAGCATTACTTTCAATGTATGAGCGACAATACATTGGCAGTATTTTTTTTTGCTGTTAAGATAAAGGAAAGCCATTGTTGTTGTTGCCATTATTGCTTCGATGCTGCCGCATTAATTTAAAATTTTGGTTTATAACGTTTGCCGGTTTGTAGCTAATATATCGAAGAATTTTGTAGAAATTTGACAACAGGCTAGACCAGTACCAACACACATTGAACTTTGTAAACTGATTCGGTTATATGCTCAGACGCATCAGACAGCTTTTGTGTGTTTTTAACTGAGATAAAAATGAGAAGGAAAAATCTGCTCTGAGTTTAAAACGAATTTAACGTTTTTAGAGTCTTCATTTGGCAGTGGATTGAACGTTATCTATGACGTGCATTAACAGTTAATTGAAAAGACTATATGTATCAGAGAATATATTAATCACTTCATTGACATCAATTAAAACAAAACTAAAATTCGATAAATTGTAGGGATCGTTTTTGACAAAATATATTTTCCTTTATCCTATTAGCTGATAAATCGATATCGGCTATGATAATGTTCTTTGAGATGAATTGTGTCTAAAAAATGTGTGAAGGCAGATAGCGAAAATCAGGGACTATTTGAATTTTTGAGCAACCAGCGTCACTTGATTTGTGTTTAACAGTCATTGATAGTAGAAAACTTCACTGCAGCTAAGGAATGGCTTAGGGGAACTGTACCATCAATTTCAATAATTAAGATATATTTTACCGAGTTATGTTGTGTATCTAAAAAGATCATTAGCGTATCTTATCCAGAGTTCTTGGAGATATTTAACAAATATTTGAAGCAAAAATGACCACATGATGATTTCTCATCATGATGATTTCTCATCATGACAATACACAGATGTTTGTGGACACCTGTGTCAATATTGGTCTATTATCTATACTACCCCTTTCAGTATATGTAGTCTTCTCTAGATTACGAGTATTTCCTGTTTCCTAATCCGAGGAAAAAAGCAAGGAACGTCTATTTTGAAAGCTTTAAGGAAGCATATTCTTTGGAACGAATAAAATAATTGGAAAATCGCTGAGTTAAATATATTAGGTTAAAAGGAGATTATGTTGATAGACAAAAAGTTCATTCAAAAAGTTACTGATTCGCTAAACTGTCCTTGTATTAAAAGCAACAAAATAGTTAGAACCTAATTTTTAGTAATTTAATAATTTATGCTTTATACTGGAAAATTATAAAACATCATATCACATTCATATTCTAACAATATAATATAATCATATTTATAGACAGACAAGTTTAAGTAGTACAAATATATTAATTTACTACTATTGGATGACGTACTACTTTTTTGAATAATAAATTGGATAACGATAATGTTAAAGATAAAGTTTGTATAGCAAAAAACACTTTTATCCAAAATTTTGTTAAGAAAATGATATATTGCCAAACTAGCTACACTAGTCATTGAACTGAAACTGAATTGAATTTTTCAACATATGTATCATATTTTCAATTATAAGAGACAAACTTTAATTTTCTACGATATATCAATGAACACCGTATCAGTGCTTTGGAAAATAATTAAGGAAGCTTTAACAAAAACATATGTGTAAAAGTAAAAATTATTTGCGATCATTTATTTTCTACAAATATGTGCTTAAAGTTAAACGGGACTACATGCTATACAGTGGATGAGAATATATATATATATATATATGTATATATATATATATATATATATATATATATATATATATATATATATATATATATATATATTTAAATGTTCAAAATAAATTTGTTATATTGTTTAAAGGATCCTGTAGAAGCAGTAAATTTTCCCATTTAGAATATCTCAGATCCGAATTCTGATTGGGATATGCAAATTCGGTCTTGTGGAGACAGAAGAATGTAATCAAAAACAAGATTCTAACCTAAAGTCGCCGTAAAGAATACAATAGAATAAACCGCTGGAAATGATTAGGTTGCATGGAATGTAATTACATTTTCATTGAAAACACTGTTTGTGAGTATCTAAATTCTAAGCCACATATTCATTATGCATTCCGTAGCCGTACACCTGAAGTGTTAGTCTGTTAAATGGTTTTTGTTCGGCGTTGTATCAAACCTTTGAAACTCTTTAGATCTGCATTTTGAAGGGATCTCCTTTTTGATTCATTATTAGGAATTAGTTAATGGGCTAATAGTAAATAATATGTAAAATATGTTTACAATAATATGTATTATTACTGGCAGAATTATCACAATTTGCTTATTGAATTGTCATTAAAAATAACAAAATTCTCCCCTGAATTTACTTGTGGGCAAATGGGTTCTTTTTACAATGATAAGAGAAGTTTATAGGAAATATTATAGGGATCACTTCAAATATGGTGATTTTTTTATTGAGCAGACTATTCGGTTAGACAAATTTTAAGATGAAGAACTGTAGACGGCACTGGATGGAAACAAATGGTAAATGAAAAAGAAATTACAGGACCACTTATGAAAGGGAAAAAAGTTTTTGATCCATTACTATTTTCAGTTATTTAAAATATTTTAATGATTCAAAACCAAGAGTATAGCGTCATTCCTGAATTGTATCCGAAAGAAATATCCTCCTTGTCAAAGAAATGCTCTATATTTACCGAATACGAAAATAAATAGGAAATAATATTGATAGCAAATTACTATATCGAAGTAAGTATTGGTCCAAAATCGGCCAAATTGGTTTGAAAGATAGGAAAATTTTCATTTTGACTAGTCAACAAATATTTGGAAAACTTTTATTCCATTCGTTATTTATATTCGACCTAGTCCTTTTGACTACTGAAATATTCTTTACTTTATTTCAAAAAATAGAACTGAATTGTTTTGGAATGATACTACATCTATGCATTTTGTCCATCAAATACGTTAACGGATAAATATATAAACATAGTTCTATAATGATTTAAATTTCTTAACATTTTGAATAAAATTAGTTTAAATATTTAAACGTACTTAAAATAATGGCTTCAAAACATAAATCTGTAAATTATTTCTGTAAATTGATATTTATATACAAAGTACATTGTAGGCACTATTATACATATTTAGAAAAAATGTAAATAAATATTTGGAATAATATGGAACTGTTGATTCATACAATTAATACGTTATGTTACAAATAATGCTTTGGTCATCTCTGAAGAAATTGAAGTATTTAAACGCTCATACCTAATTAAACCAAGCTGATATATAGGTCTCGAGCAGTTATATTTTGCGACGCATTGTAGTCCAATATGTATTGAATTTAATAAAGTATGGGTATGCAGTACACTTTTATAAAGACATCCGAGAATGTGTAAACTTTTCGATAACCTCAAAGAACGTTGTTTTTTCAATAATGAAATTTGAATGTTTACAAAACGATAGCTAAATAATGTGGTACTAGATATGTAGTCTACTTTCAAACAAATCATGTTGTTTTAAAAAACTATTCGATTAACATATTGACATATACATAATGATAAAATTAGATATTTTATATACTGCAGCTCTTGCTTACGTAATCTTGAAAAAGTTGGAAATGTCCATTAACACTACATCTTAATTTGTTTTTAATTGTTGGATAGTGTAGATTGACTAGTGAATAGAATATTTAAAAACAACGATTTAAAGCAATTTTCTCACGAGATCAATTTAATACAACCCATATCTATAAAAATAATAATAATAATAATTTTTATTGATAAAACTGTGCCACATGTTGCAAAGTTGATAAGAGGTAGAAAGAATTTGTTGAAATTTGTCAGTTATCCCACTATATTTACCATATATGTGCACACTCGCAAATATACCCCTTCGCAGAACAACATACAGAAACAACGCATACAACAAAAGAAATAAGTTAAAATCAAAAACTTTCTAGTTATATTTTAGCCTCATTTTTTACTGCTAAGTTTTGTCTGCTGTGAGCCTATAGATATTATATCTTGACGGATTTTACATTGTTGTCTATAGATAGTTTCAATTACCGGCAATTACTAACATAAGGTAAATTCCAACCCTAGCCCAATTCGAACTTTCGGCTAACACAGTACCATGTGTACCGCCCTGTCGCCCGAACCACTCTGCTGAGAAAATGAGATAAACACTAATTTTCAGAAGGGAAAATTTATTGTACCAATTAAATAATTTATTTAACAATAAGAATAACCATGCTGCCCAGTTTTAAGTATGATTTTGATAAAAATAGGAATTAGGCATATGTTGCATGTTCTTTCTGCTTACAGGTTTTCTGAACCAAATAACTAAAAAAGTTAAGTTACTAGCTAGCACCGTAAGTGTATGTTCTAGTTGTGCCTTTTATTTACAAAACATTGTTCACCAATTTGTTCTAAATATTATTTAGCATACGCTAGATATAGGCAATCCGTTAGGACGTTTCTAATTAGCAGTTATTTTAAGTAGCGGAACAAATCAAATGTACAACTTATTTTTACTTTAACCATCTGATTGTACTATACATTTAATAAATATACTGAGATAAACTACTAATTTAATGCTAATATTTGAATAACTATGATGTATATTTATAATTTGCGCTATAGATTTAATAAATATACTGAGATAAATTACCAATTTAGATCTAATATTTAAATAACTATGATGTATTTTTATAATTCGTGCTCTAAATAATTTTAGATCCATAATAACATAATATAAAATTCAGAAACTTAAAGAAATTCAGAAGATACCATAAATAAAATAAGAATTTTACTTTCAACAATACTAATTACGAAACACTAGGTTGTTCATCACATCAACAATATAACTAACAATTAAAAATAGTTCATAGGAAAATAATGGAGTTATTATGATTAGTTTAGAAATATGGTAAAGTTAGATTTTGTGCATGAATTGCCTCCAAAATGGTAAAGTAATAAAATTATATTATTATCGTAACCTTTGGGTTTAATTTATTTTTCCATCAAACCAAAATATACATCGTTAGAGTAACGATTGTCATCAACAAGTAACATCGTCATGTAAGAAATTGTTGTGTTTAATGTCAAAATTAAATATTAAAACAATTAAAGTGGCATTATTTTTAAAAATCATATTCATAAGCAAACTATATTTACAAAATTACAATTTATATCAAAGATATCACAGGTGATATATTAATATTGGTGTACCACTATAATCTCAAAGTTAATGAAGCTATATCTTCACCAAACAATATATTTGTCGTCCATTGAAAAGATCGTCATCGATAAAGCATTCGCCTATTAATATTTATTTGTATAGTATTATATAAAGATTGAATAATGTAAGAAATTTCTGAATTGATTAGTCAAATAGTACGTATGATGATCAAGGCAATATTTAAATTATTGATGTTATCTTTATTGCTTCACTATAAGAATTTGTAACCTTGCTGGTGTAATTTTATATGAATACTTCATTTTAATCCTATAAATGGAATCTACTGCTTATTACAGAATATTATTTATAATCAGTACATACGTTCAGTACGTTTATACTTTAAAAACAATAACAATATAATATTTTGGGGTAGTAAATATTGTTACATAAATTCATTAAATAATATATTTAATAATCTAACATATAGTGGCAGTAAGTATCGTTTTAAAATTTTGATTATTCTATTTATAGATATTGATATATCGGCATCTGCTAAAAAAGTGTTCGATATAGTTTTGATACTTTGAAGGTTCTGGAATCGAATAACAGGGCCCTTAATAAAATAAACGTGTCATTTAGTTGGTCCATTGAGGAGAGAAATAAAAGTAACATCACTCCAAAGTGACTGAAATCAGAGAATTGCTCTGGCAGTATTGATTTTATCAACAACATTGTCTTTCTTTAACAAAAAACAGGTCATGTGATTACTTGAATTAATATGGGTTAAAAATATATTTGAGTAATTTACTGTAACTACAAGTTCCAATTTGAATTTACTTAGCATTAGTGCATCGATGAACACAATGCGATAAAGTATAATGAAGGTGACTTTAGAGATTTGATAAAATGTATTACTATGTGTAAAGTGATGCTGCACTATTATCTATTGACTTTTTATAAGATCGATCATTTACGAGAATTACTAAAAGTATTACATTTTATATTACAGGAGCAGTAGGACAGTGCAATTATTCTCCATCACAGTAATTCAATCCCAAGCAAATTCATAAGTAGTTTTTTGAGCACTATAAACCTTGTCCATTTGATGAAGTATGGTAAGAGGATATCAAAGATGAAGAACTACCTAGTAACTTAGATAAGTCAGAGTCTCAAATATTGCATATCTAATTGTCACCTATACTTATCTAAAATAAAAATATGACGACGAATATTCAAATTTGAAAGCCATCTATGCTGGTCTGTATTAACGTATATAGATAGTATCCTTGCGCTTATATCCTAGTGATATCTCTATACGTGAAAGTGTAACAATAATTCGCTAAAAATAACTATAGATATAGAGACAACTATATTAAGAAATGAGGAATACAATTAAATGTTATAAAATACACATGTGGACCTCATATACAAGAATTGATAATATTTGCTAAAAATAATAGCTCTTAGAATAATTCCATATGCAGCAAAATACTTGGTATCATGCTTCAAATTGAAGGAGTATGTGCAGAAGAAACAAACAAAATATTATATCAGGTTTAAAAGAATTTGGTAATATGAATTTCAGTACATGAAATTAAAGTGCATGAAATAAATGCAAAATTAATCAAATAATTTTAATTTTTAATAATAGAAGTAAACTGAAAGGAAAGAAAATGACTGTGTGTGAAAATATTGTTAAGATGACGATACATAATAAAGCCCCCCTGTACATCTATAACACCTTCAAAGCAACCTTAAGATATGTTTAGAGATAGAGAAAGTTAGTTCAAGACAAAAGCATTCAATTCATAATAAAAATGCTAGTAAATATATAGCCTGGATGTATATTTAGTAGTAAGACAAATATTAATATTATTAAATGTAAAGAAAGCTTCACACAGTTCGTCGGTAATAGATAATGAATGATACTTAATTAGATAATAACCTGTAATTTTACACCAATACCTTAATATTAGATATATATTTCTTACTCCAATGAAAGTCAAAAATAATTGATTCAGATAATTTACACGTTTAAATATAATTGTCACTCAACGAGAAAGAAAGAATCAAAAATTTCAGCGCACTGATGCAGCAATAATATAATCGATTTGGTAACGAATACAAAGTCGTATATTCCAGGTCCGTTTCGAATGCTCTGGTATCGAAATGTAATTATTTAAAAATGTGAAAATAACTAAATAATTTTATATAAAATTCGTCAAACTTACCTTTTCCAACGTTGTGTGGAAAACAAAAGCACTGCATCAAAACTTTCCCGACACTACCGGCTTTCACGCACCGGTTTCTCTGGAAACTTGCGGATGCAACAGATCAGCGCGTCCAAAGACCGTCGCGACGCCGATGGAAGTTGGCCTTGAGCAGGCGCCCTGCAGTTTCGGAGGGCTGGCGAAGGGCATTCGTCTGAAGATGGTGCATCGTACAAACTGCACAACATGGTGATATATACGTTTAACTATTTTAAGTCAAATTAGAAGATACTCAATAGTTCAAAAATTACCAGTAAAACAATTTTGTCTGGTAAAACCCATATGATAATTTATTTGTTAATTTATTTAGTTAATTAATTTATATGCACAGTTAATTATCTGAATCTAAAATTTATTTGAACAGGAATGTCAATAAATTTCGGACATTCTTTATCAAAGTATTCTAATTTTCCATTACAATAATATGTGGTGTATTTGGAATAAATTACATTTTGATTATATTTTACATTATTATCATTAATATATTTTTCTTATATTATTTTATTGTAATAAAAAAGTTTTTATTTTTCAAATTTTAAAAATTAACTGGACATTCTTTTAGTTACTAGTTATGTAGCTTTACTTATATTCTTCCTGCTCAATTTGAACAACGGTTACAGGTATACCATCAAACCTTATCAGCACACGCATTGGTCCGGTTATAAACCTATACTTCCTGCTTTACACAAATTACTTGCTAGCGTGACTGGGCAATAATAACTTACCAGATTTCAGATTTTTGCTTGATGACTGTAAATAGTCAAAGAGATATGACCGTTATTTTAAATACAATAATTTTTTGTAACTATCACACACGTGAGATAAATAATTTCGAGTGAGTAATATTTTATAATTCATTAGAGAGGGAACGATCGATAGTGTGGTTACTTTATTAACTGAACCCACCAAAGACCCACCAATATTAACAAGAATCAGGTGGAGGTTTACTTTTATTTTATTTTAAAGCCATAATTTTATAAAATTGTCGAAATAATTTATTCTAAATTATGACTTCAGTTTTATTAAAAATTCGTTCTTTTTAAAGATATTCCTTTATAGACCGTTTATATATAAAGAACCCTTATTGTTAAATAAATACAATTTAAATCATAATTTCCCACATGATATATTGAATAGTCTAATCATCAGAGGTTGAGTTTTATTTATTTATTTATCTTCGTAAAGTGGGTTAATATCGTCAATAAGATGGTTATGCCTTGGAGGATTTCATGCCTTGGAATAAGAATTTTGTTTTTTTAATTTTGGTAAAAATAAATATTGTACAACTTTAGCAACGGTGCAATAAGTTAGAGGTATATGGTTAGTTGGTGTGATGTTGTTGTGTGGTAAAATAATAAATAAAGACTGTTTCATTTCCATTCATATTTCCACAGTCGTTGCCATGAAATATTGTTTGATTCAAATACCTATATGCTTATATCGCCAAAGAGATTGTTGGGTTACTTAAATATATTCTATGATCATAATTCAGAGTTCTTGATATTATTAAAATAAATTCATTTATTCCAATATAATGTATAAAAAAATCAATTTTCTTTCTTGTCACAGAGTCACAATTTTCGGAAACATGGATATTTCTCGAATTAATTTTCCGTTATTAAAAGTGTTTTTCATTATTGCGAAATAATGTTAATCGTTCATTTGAAACTAATAATGGTTTGAAATATGATTAAGCGAAATATGTATGTTGTAAGTGTTGTGCTAAGTGTTACTTACTGTATGTTGGGATATTTTATTTCATGTGTCAATAAATGTATAAATTGCAATAATACTTCTTTCAAACAATCGATGTAACTAATTGTAAAATTATTAGAATTCGGCTCCGTGATAAAACCAGTCAATATGTCGTATCATATTCACAGAATCAATTACCGTTATTTGTATGAGGCATGTTTTCAAGAATTCACATCACATATTAAATCAAGGTTCTGATGCAATATCTGAAAAGGTATGCGAACTACGCGATTGATAAAACACCAAATTTTCTTGTGCAATTTGTCCCTCTCCACCCCTTCCTAAACATCAGCCAAACACAGGGATCCTTTAACCTTTTTCCCGTAAATTTCCCTTGTCCCCGAAGAAACCCTCGTCGTATAAATCTTACACAAATAGTGTACTTTCCTCGACATTTTTCACGTAATTTTCTTGCAAGAAAGACCGAGAAAATTAAAATTAATGTTATTTACACCTGACGCAGGTCATAATGCTTCTTTTGGGATGAATTATTTTTCGCTTGACTGTTTGGTTATGTTAACAAAGGCACATATGTTTTAATGTAATTTCATAAATTTGTTATAATACATAAATCTGCGGTCTAAAACGACACTATATTAATATTTCTTATATTAATGTGATTTGGAAATTAATTTTAATCTTTAACATTATCTCAAACTGGAAGATACTTTTATTATTGTCAAGTTGTCGCTGAGTTTGACATTTCGATAGCTTTTAAAAACTACTTCTTGGTCTATTTATGTTATGAAGGATCCACATAAGTTCGAGAAACTAATTCTGTATCATCGTTACTTTTTACGTTGAAATTGTGTAGTGTAATGCGTTAAATCCTGAAATAACCGTGGGTGTTTCCAAAGGATTTAAAAATTGACATTATCATGGGTGAGACTAACAAACTCAAACCATTGCCACACTTTTCCACCATAAAGATGGGAAAAGTATTATATAGGAATATTCATTGAAACAGAAAGTTCCTTTCACAATAAACGCTAATTTTTTAAAAAATAAAGAGATCAAACTAAATTATACTTCCAATATTAATGTAACAAATCAATGATAATTTTTAAAATAAAACAACATAAAATAACATTGTTCCAGTAATTAAGATAAAGAGCTGCCAAAGAAAGTGCTGCGTGTCCTCGTTGACACTCCGTGTTACGTCTCTAACAAATTAATTCTGCCTGATATACCCCTAGAATCCATAATGCGTGTGATCCAAAGTGGCAGTGTAAAGTACTAGGAAAGGATGTCAATTCACCCCGACGCACTTGTCAAACAATGAGCACGATGTCAGTGAAGTACGTAGGTTAATATATATCCAAGGCAAACTGATTAATAGACATAAGAACAGAATAGTTTTTAGAATAACATATAATTTGATTGAATTACTAAAGTGATCTACTACGTATGATTGTACAATATACAGAAAATAAAACAGTTGTAAATCATAGGAAAGACTGTTGAATGCACATTGCTACTGTGGACCATAACTGTTATTGATATCACTTCAGAATTGTTTATTCTCTTTAAAAACATTTGAAAATCTATAAAATTAATATAAATTAGAGGTTTATATTGGAACATATCGTAATATTATACTTGAAAATGTTTCGATAATCAAGAATTAATTATTGACATGACACCTTTAACTTAAAAACAGGTTTTTGGTACAAAAGTAAAGCCCGAAATTACTTTAAAATAAATTGAGTTGACTCAAATGATAATTTAGAGGTATCAAACAGTTCTTTAATAGACTAGGGGCTATTTTTAAAAAAACTGCTTTATGACAATCCTACGTAGTTAATTTATCTAGAATAAATATAATTTCTGATAAGAAAATGGATTTGAAGAAAAAATTGACACGTTTGAAATAATATAACTTTAAAATGTCCGCTAAAACGCTCCAAATATGGGGGTGATGTAGTTGTTTTGGTCGCACCGGACGCTTTCTACGGATACATTTGTTATTTATGTTATTAATTTTAATGATTTTGTGATATAGTTAGACATGTTAATAAGAAGCGATGATTAAATACATTTGCGACCGAATCCTTAAATTGTCATAACATTTTTTATGTGCACTGTGAGAAAAAGATGAATGTAAGTCAGTCAATAGACCTGTTTTTATCCAATAATTGACATATTTGCGTATTTCATTAATATAAAATTCCAGAACTGAATAGTACATTCAAAAATTATATATGTGAATTACTCAATAAAGAACCAACATTAAAATATTTACGTAATAATGTAAATTTGCGAATTTTGCAGATGAGGTTTAATATTTATAAAAAGCATTGATTCAGTGTGAATTAAATCTCATTTATTGATATGCAGAAACATAGGATATATTCGAGAGGTAAAGTTTCCGTATTGGGCAAGAATTTGCATTAAATATTTGCATTACTGAATAAATTCGTTTTTTATTGCGCTGTGTGTAATTGACCAATTCCGCGTTGGTCTAGACGACCGTATTTCCCAGATAAATATTAAAACTCTCAAAGCAAATACAGTTTAATTAATTTATGTTCAAATAGATTCGAGCAAAATTTTAGTTGAGTATTACTAATCAAATAATTGTAGTGTACGTTTATAGTAGTTTAACTCTTGTTGTTCGAAGAATAATAAAATATTATTCAATATAAATTTCTGTCGGCCTGGTTGGCGTAGTGGTCAAGGCGATAGGACGTTTCTCCTACTGTTGCCATAGTAGTGGTTCGAATCCTGCTGTGACATAGCCGTAAATTTATGTTTGTGATTCTTTATTATTTTGATTATCCTTAAGGCAAGAGGAGAGCAAAACTCGACAATGAAAAATGATCCTAGTCACGGCAATAACCAGACTGGGTAAGACCGGATATCTTCTAAGCTTGCCATTTGCCAGTCGGTAAGTTTAATGCTGAGGACTCTGGTTCTAAACCCACATTAAACACCAGGTTCTGTAAACACTACCTGGTGAAAAGGAGACTATAAAATATAACAGATATATAATTTTCAACTGGGGGGAGGGGGTTGTTTGAAAAGGTAACTGAGTCCCTCGGTGAACAATTTGAAATTAAACTTGAACTTTTGGTACATTTCCATCTCAGCGATATTGATCCTTCGTCGAACCACAATCCTGGGTAATCTGTTGACAATAGACGCCGTCTTCATAAATGTTTTAGGTTCTTCACCTAACCATAATACTTTTCGTAAATGAACGCAGCATCTTTTTATAATGTGAGAGTGTCCAGGGAATCCGTCCTTACGCCAGTGTTCGTAAGTTTAAATCTCATCTATAGTAATAAATAGAAGTCCCTTCATTGCTTTTTAAGGATATATTAAAATGTATTATCATTTGGATTATTAGTGAAAATGACACCCATTATACACATAGTTTTTTGAAACCCAATACTTCGAAATATAAGTCGAAATATTACTCAAACAGTCTAATGAGACTACTTCTACTAAAACTAGTGTTGAGAACTATCCCACTGTTTAGTAATTGACTATCTTTTACTATCGACTGTTTCTGTCGCTATTTTTGGTTCGAATGATTTTACTACTTTTTACCAGTGACTGTTTCAGTCGACTGTTTTCAGTCGCTATTTTCGGCCCGACGGATTTTGTTACTATTTACTATCGGCTGTTTCAGTGGTGTACTATTTAGTTACTATTTTTGGTTCTACTAGTTTCAATCGACTGGTTTTTAACGTTCTGGCTCTGTCGTCCTAGCCGCCACCTTGACAAAAATGTACCCAATTTATGCTTACATAGATTTATATGTAGTATATATAGTTTTATCATTTTTTTGGTAGTTTGCTTGTAAATAACAATATATTGTATATTAATATAGCAGCATTTTGGAACGATATTTTTCTAGATTGTTAATGTAACAAGGTAAAAAGATTAAAATTATGAATGATAAATAGTAACATACTTTTGAAGACTGTTTTTATAGCAATAATAGGTAATATTTCGATTAGTCTCTCGATTTTTGTAAAAAAATATTTCCGTTCAATAATTAATAAAGCATTTACTTTATTTAAAGAAGCTCTAGTAGTTATTGTGCGATCATTTTTAATTATGTCATGAATTAGTTTTTTTTCTATGATTAGGTATATGTGTAATTTTTATTTAGGATTTTTGATTATTGTACATCTTTAGTTTTTAGGTTTTGTTTAAGTTCTATTGTATAGTGCATAGTTATCATAGTATATTATTTGAAAACAGCAATTAACATATTAAAATGCGATAAAACATTTGTGGGGTTAAAACATTGTTATGTGTTAAAACATTATCCCATTACATAGAAAAATTCCAATCCTTTTTACAGATCCACAGAATATTCAAATATAAAAGTAACTCAACTTTTAACTAAACTACTACTACGTTTAAAATGAAATTATTACTTGCATGTTAATAGTATTCAGTAATTTTTTTTCCTTTTCTTTTTTAAAGTTAGTACGTGTGAAGGAATATGTACATCTCCGTCTCGCTTATGCTACCGTTGGAGAACATAAGCACATAAAAAATTAACTGCTCCAAGCAGTTATCTCCTTCTTTTCCTCTCTCATAATTTATACAGGAAAGGGTACGTACATGTTCGTCTGACGTCACGAATTAAACAAAGCAGTTGAAGCGTACATTTGCTAGATTTTTGACTATCGACTGTTTCGACTGTTTTGCGACTATTGACTGTTTTCAGTTGTGTTTCTACAATAGATCAAAGCGACGACTGTACCTAATTAACAACATCTTTTACCTAATTTTTTTTAACTGAAAACTCATTATTTATTTTTTGCTATGTTTGAACACATTAAAATTGTTACTGTTTCCATTTTTGAACAGTTCTTAAAAAAGCTTTCGTTTAATTCTTGCAATTTTTCATCAGAATGATTTGTAGAGGAGCTATGTGCCACTGATCAGAACAAATGGTAATAATGTGGACCAACATATACCCGAAGAATATGGTAAGTAGAATAAAAATTCCATTTGGATGTCTGCAAATGCTTTTGTATAATTTTGAGGGGTAACGCTAATCATTAGTGAGATGAACATAACTTTTTTGTTCTTGTTGTTGTTGTCTTTTATTCATTATCCTTCAATACACGGTTCAAAAGCAACAAATTTACTGTGGCGACCTTGAGGCATGTCGAATTTTACATCGTGGAATAACGGTCTACAAAATACCCAGAAATATAATCCGAGAGAAATATAACACGGGCGGGGTGCTAGCAGCATCAACTATGAAACGATAACGATTATCTGGCAACCCCGAGACTTTTGTCTGGAATGTTATTGAAGGGTACTTTCAATCATTCAATAACCGACCATCGCTTGGTTTAGACGTGCCACCATCCACTGCCCAAGCCTTGTTAAAAGGTAAACCCAGCGCCGATCCTTTTTATCACTAGTATTTTCACATTTTATTTTATATCGACAATAAATAACGGTCACATAATATAACACCACTGTTTCATTTCGCTTTGCATCCATTCAGTGAGCCATATCATTTAACCCTAAAAAACAAATCATAGTTACAATGTGATTTATTAATTTCAATTATTCCTTGATGAAAGAAAATGTTTATATTGCCTATGATGTATATTTGCCACATTAAGAATGATCTGAATGAAGAACTAAACCTTTATAAATCTTACTAATTTATATAGTATAATAATTCATAAAGCAATTCTTCAAATTTTTTATCACTGAACATTATCGGCTGTCTGTCTGGTTTGTACCTTGCATGACCAATCAAAGAAAAATATATATTAAAATAGTAAAATCTAAAATAGTAAAAAACTTCTCACAGAAGTAGCTTCTACATATTTGAAAAAATATGAATTATTGTTATATATTCTTTATCCAAATAAAATTTGCTGAAATGGAGAATGGGGTAAATTTTTATTAATTTATTTTTATTATCATTAGCCTTATATTGCTTTAATTTATTTGGCTGATATGTCCTATGCATTTTTCTTATCTTTATATGGGATACATATACCAAAAACACATGCAAATATAAATAAAAGAATTACCCAGAAATGTGAAATTATTTGACTGGAAATAAAAGCGACATAACCATTCTTTTGTATGAAAATGGAATTTCAATATCATAATGGAATCATTTATCGTTTGTATCAAATATTTCAGCAGGAGTACGAAAATCGATGGGATATTCATATTATTTTTCCGCGCTTTGCATTTCTATTATGTTGCAGCCATGCTTGTATTTACATGTTAACTGTAAAATAAATTATTGTTTATTTTAATATTTTATTAGGTTTTGTACTATTATTTTCGGGCTATATGAATGAGCCCTAAATAAAAATTATTCTTTTATATTTTTTAAACAAGCCCTTAGAGATTACAGTAATTGTGTGAGACTTTTTTTTATATATTTGCAGACAATATATATAAGAAGTTTTCGTCTATTTCTTTCAATTTATATAATTAAAAATCCCTCCTATGCAAAAATGTTTTTTTAAGAAAAAAAAAATTTTGATAATTTTTTAAAAATTTTCCTTCTAAATTAGTTATAACATAAATTCGTCGTTAACTATTGACTCTTCCAATAACGCAATTAACTTAAATAACTCATAATAATACTATGTCACATTACCACAATATATCATACCAGACTGATTCCTTTTTCATTGTTAACAATTTTTCCATTCAAACAGTTCCTTTTGAAAAATACGTATTTATATTTAGAAAATAATGCGAAAGGTTATTTTCATGCCTATCAAATAAATAAACGTGGCTAAATGTAATAATGATATGTTGTAAGGTTACATATTGCCAAGTCCGTGGACGCCGACTTGGAAATGCTTAAATAGCTGAAAAGTATTTCATACTATTCAATAGCTCATTATTACCTTAAATATCATTTATTTAGCAGTAAAGTATTGCTTTTTACATGAAATATTGAGAATTTGTTCATGGTTTTATGTTAAATATAACTTGGATGTAATAAATACCATTGTATATTATTTATTATACAATAAATAGTATAGACTTATTCTGATAGTCTATACAAAATATATTAAAATGGATAACACAGGTCTGAAAAAAAGTTTTTGAGTATTTTCAAGTGATTTCTATGTATGTTGGTATTCTGAAAACGAAAATAAAATGGAAACAATTCCAGGACGTCAGGATTTAATAGATATTTTCTTCAGGATTTTTTTCATAAGTTCATCAAAGGAAGCCTTTAAACAGATCTTTCATTGTTATAGGTAACTTAAATACAACTCAAAGAAATCTACAAGAATTTGGAATTGAGTTTTTGAAATACGTAAACAATGCAGGTGTGCAGTAATTTTAAAATATTGTTCATGTTTCTCTAATAACAAGCTTAGTTTACTAAATTCCCTTGCTTTTAGTGTTTATGGAAAATCAGAGACGACCAAATCACTATAGCAAAAAAGAAAGAAAAAAAAATACCGCCGAGGCAGCTTGAAGTTGGCGAAAAGAACGTCTTCCATGGAACATTTCTACTTCCATATAAAGTTATTTTACCGCCACATTATATAAACTGAATAAACTGAAACTGAATGATGAAGCAAATGTAAAATCCTAAAGATGGAGATTGCTTCAAAGATTCCAGGTCTCTCAAGAGCAGAGGAGGAGGAAGATTTTATCACGACTATGGTCGACCACTAGAAAGAAAGGTGTATTGCTTTTAAGAAGGTCACAGAGAAATTTATAGGGAACTATAAAAACCCTAACGATAAATAAATCGTCAAAAGTATGTTAAAAGCATTTCAAGATTGAAATTGAAGAATGAAATTGCGTAATGGGTCTAGAGGTACATTTTGTTCATTTCCACCTCGACTATTTTCCAAAAATTTGGGTGAAGATCTAGCTGTACGACTTCACCAGGACATTAAAGAAAGGAAGGTTAGGTTAGGTTAGGAGAATGGAAAAACTTTCTAGATCCTTCCCACAACCGAACATTTATAAAGAGCCACTGGGAACAACAAAAAGTTTTTATGTTTGAACGTATATAAGATAACATATTTGTCTCGTTAATGGTCTGTAAATAAAATAATATTTTTCAAGTATATTCTCTTTTATTATGTAATTAGTATTATATTGAATTTGTAAATGTCTGGCTAAAAAATCTTTGAATATATGTTAGAAATTGAAAATCGCTGCTAACTTTTGGCAAAAATCCAGCTAACTTAAGGAATTTATGAAAATTTTCGCGTATCAGGTTTACATCATATCATAATTTTGAAAAAGCGTCAATCTATTATACATCAAAACAATAATTAAATAGATTAAATACATATGTTCAATCATATAAAACATGAATATATGAAGTGTTACGGTTAGTCATTCATAACATTTTTACTTCCATATAAAGTTATTTTACCGCCACATTAAGTAAACCGAATAAACTGAAACTGAATGATGAAGCAATTGTAAAGTCCTAAAGATGGAGATTGCTTCAAAGATTCCAGGTCTCTCAGGAGCAGAGGAGGAGGAAGATTTTATCACGACTGTCGAAAATATGTCGAAAAGAGTGGAAAAAAATTAAACAATAAATAACCTACCGAAGCTTTATATATATGTATATACATATATATATATATATATATATATATATATATATATATATATATATATTATATATATTTTAAATAGACGCAATAAATATTAAATAGCAGAAAAATAATTATAAATATCTCATAATAAATATGATATATAATATATGTTATTAAAAGTATAGACATTACTTACAATATTCAAATGCTGGTAAGAGTTTAAATTAAAACATAAGCATTGGTATTTCCAGATATCCAAAAGAAATTCCGTTTCAAAAAATTAAAACAAAAAGCCTTAAAGTTGATACGGAATAATTCCCATTGAAAAACAGTCGGTAAATATTGTCTTTAATATTCTGCCCTCGTCAGTTGCTCTAAATATGATTTCCTTATACGTAAAACTTGATGATAGGAGGCGTGCACATTTTTCGCTTTTTAGGTTCGATCGCATTTTGAAAATATTCAATTTTTCGGTTGGTTGCGTCGAACTCATAGCTCGTTGGAGAAAATTCCCTCGTAACTTTTCGATTAGCGTGGCGCTTTTAGAGTTTGTACATGGTCTGGCCAATGAAGTAGGTAACTGAAGGAAAGTAAAACAGAACCAATTTATTTTGGATGTTTTTTTTCGTTAAAATAGACCGATGTTGAATATGACAATAAAATCAGTAATATTAAAAAAATATTTTTCAGATATTTCTGTAAATTGATTGATTAACAATTAATATTAATTTGAATGAATGAATTTGAATCAATGAATGAATCCTTGAAATTATTTTTCAAAAATATTTTTTTTAATGTTAACATATACTACAAGATCAAATAGTTTGATTCTTCGGATTCCATATCCTGCTCGAGTGTTATCCAAAAGTTCTTGTTGCAAATTACAGTACAAATTATGTACGTACAGTTGAGAGCTTCTCCCGTTTGACCAATATATTTTTGTATAACTGGATTTACACAGTTATTTTACTTTTAATGTGTTCCTTCCAATGTTGTTTCTAGATGAGTGATAGAATTATTCATTGTTATTGTTGTATGTTCAGTTTTATTATGTAAAATCTCAATATGCACCAATTTGTTTCGTTATATTTTAATATCCATGCCAGTGTCCAGTTATTTATATTGCCACTTCGCTATTATAATATGCTTCTTCGCAGATATATTCCATTTCAGGTATGTTATATGTGCAAGGTAGGTAAAAAATTGTAATTCCTTGTGCACCTGCTTTACCTTATTTTAATCTAGATCAGATTCCTTCTTTGAGTGCAAATATTTTGGTTAAGATGTAAGAGTGTAAGAGTTCAGTGTTTTGTTTTATTAACAGTTTCTGAATTTTGTGGGTAAACTTCGCATGCCAACCTATCTTGAAAGCTGGGACTACACCTAAGAAAAAAAGCTGAGCGGGATTTTTATCTCCGTAGGCTTTTGTCTGTGATTCTATTCAACTAATTGCAACAATTGATAAATATTGTTTATAAAACCAAAAAGATGTAGAGATATTAGATTATTGTTTTTTTCTATAAAAATATTTAGAAAACAAATTTTTATTGTTAGATTATACTTTTATCGAACAATATATTCCAACATTTTTAAATCATGCTTATTTATATATTAAGTTATTTTGAAATATATCTTAACTTTAAATTTATTTTAGGCTTAATAGAGATTTCTTAATAATTTATAATTAACCTAATAATAGTAAGTTATTTCTAAAATATTATTAAGCATATTTTATTAAATAGCCTGATATTTTCTGTAACATCAGTGCTATATCTTGTTTAATTAAGTTTGCTATCGATTTATCCTGCATCCATTTATTCAAAATTAATGGTTTGGGAGAAAATGAAGAAATAATTAGCAGACGTCACTTTAGGTAGTCCACCCTATGAGACGGGTTTTAATGCACCTGATGAAACTTCTCCCCTGCTTCGTTCTCCCATCTTTTCCTGCATACTGTGATTAGTTAAGTTTCCCCCTAGTCTCCTTCGTCTGTTTAATGATAAAAACTAGCTGCATTTTCACTTTTTTCTTGTATATAATTGATTTGTCTTGAAGGGAGTCATTTATCAACGATAGATCTTTTTGTTTGAAATTGGCACTTCATGAAAAAAGTCGATGCACATGCTGATACTGATTGAGTTATATTATCAAGAATCATTTAGATATTTATCTTAAAGTGTTTTATTAAATAATTTAGTGTCTATAATTTTGTATTATAGGATTCTATATTTATTTTTCGCTGTTTCATATTTTCTAATAACGGTGTTCTGTGTTTTTCTAACGTTCTATTCATATTTTCTGATTCATAGTTCGTTATTCATTATTATCATAGTGTTATCATACCTCATCCACTTTCCGCGGCCTATATCGTATTTGCTTAAAAAGATTCGATTTCGTTAGGTTATAGCGGTAGAAACAATATATGGAAACTCGAACGATTAATTTGTTCACGGTAATTTCAATATGAAATTAGTTTTCTGTAATTAGTTAACGTCCGATAATTATTCTTCTGTTTTGTCTGTGTTTCTTTTTTAAAAAAATTAAGTTAAAAATTTAAACTTTAACCTAATTGACGATTTTTGCCAAGCATCTGGATTTCATTTTAGGTTTCTCGAAATAAATACATTTTGCTTGTTTTCGTTCTTATGTCGCAAAAACTATTTGCCAAATATTAAATGCTGTATTATATTAGGTACTTGCATGTACTCTGATGACTTCTTTCATTTTAAAAAGGCATTTATTGAGTTAACTAGTAAGTTTGATTAATATGTATGATAAATCAAAATATTTTCCATAACTTTCTTCAACTTTTCTGACAGCATGATGATCGACCATTTTCGTCAGCATTTCGAAACCGTGTACCAATGAAGCCATGATGAATCCATCTAAACAAGTAAAAATTAGAAAGCATTATACCTGGGGAGTGCAACATATTTGAACTATAACTATGTATCGTAGGGATGTCGAAAAATATCGTTATTTAAAAAATTATCGATATTTTTGTTAGCCAATATTTCTCTATATTATTGTAAAAAAGAATTTAAAATATTTTAAAAACGTTTCAATTATATTTAATAACATTTTGGTACTTAATATTAAAATATATAAAAAATATGGATATATCGAAATATCTAATATATAACTTACTGTATAAAGTACATGCATTTTTCTGTACAATCAAGAAATCAATTTTTTGAAACAACAAAGTGTTAAACCTAAAACATATAAAAATTACATACATATAGTCCCTCCAATAAAACAGCTATGGGACATAATATATGACGTCGAATATAGTGACAAATACAGTTGTAAAAATTTAAAATTAGTTTTTTCCTTTTCATTTTACTAGTTAAGGTCTCCTAGTTAAAAAGAGACAGAACGTTGCCTGACGCATAGGAACATGTAATTGAATCAGTCTATAAAATTCGACTTGTCTTGGTACCGTTCAACCCTGTTCTCAAATGTACAAAAATACAACATACTTCAAAGCATTAGTAATAAAATTAGAGGTTATAAACCTGTAAACGTTGTAAACCGTAAGTCAAAGTTGATGAGGCAACATTGCGATGTGTGAACGTCATAAATTTTGATGACGTGTATTGGCTGTTTTATAGTATAGATTAGAAATAAATTATAACCAATATAGAATTACTATCTTTAAGAATCTGAAGACCATATTCGAGATTTTGACCAAATTGTTTTAAGAATCATACGAGGAAATATCATCTCATTAATATCAACTATTGTAATCAAAAAATAATAGATTATACTTGAAAATTAAACATTTTTTGTGTTGATTTTTAAATAATTCCGAAAAATATAAAAAAATATTCCTTAATCACTATAACAATTAAACGGCGATATATTCAAAAAATTAAACAAGACGCACATAAGGAACTAATCTCCCGACCGTTATTCGATGTTATCTTAAACAGTGTAAAAAAATTACCTCCAAGTTACAAAAGGAAAGAAATTTCAATGAATTCTTCAGTAGGAGAGAATCGTGTCTCTAATGATGAAAAATACATCTCCACGTAATTAATAGTTCTGCGTCCGAGATGTTGTCCATTAAAATATTTACTTATTCATGATACTCTGTACAGTCTAACACGGAGAAAAAACTTCGTGAAGGATGTTTAAAACGAACAAATAACGTTAATATTGAATGATAGTAAGTATGCATTGTTTTTTTTGTGATTGACAAAAAAAAACAAATAAGAAAAATATATAAGGCTTTTTGTTAGGATTAAAAATAATAATGTTTATTTAACTATTTAATATGTATGTATGTGGTAGCGTTATTATCGTATTTTCTTGGATGTTTTAGTTACCGAAGAAACTAATTCACATGGATTATAAACAACAGATCTTGTCTGTCTATTATTCTTGTAATAATCTATTCTATGTATTTTCTATATCTACTGTAATTTTATCAATCGGAGATACTAAAAGGAAATTAATCTGGTTTTCAGTTGTATTGTTTTAAATATATTATAGTTGTTTATTATAGCCTTATTTTTATATTGTTTTAAGGGAAGCGCAAAATTGTTTGAGTTATTAGGTTATAGGCAAAATATTTATATTTTCTGAAATCAAATATTCATTGTGATGATATAGTTAACAATATTTATTGGTATTAATAGATTTTCTATTTAATCGATAACGACCTTAACATGCATTATAACTTCGTATTATGTTGAAAATACGTAATGTACAAGATATTGTGATTACTTATTAATGTTATAAAACTATTATTGTTACTTGTTCGATTATTTCGTTTCGGCTAATTCGAACTCACGTCATCAAATTCTTTAATTTATGGCCTATTGCAGGTTTGTTTCAGTTAGATTTATTATCAGACAATATTTCTCAATAATATTTCAATCCTTCTCATTTTATTTCAGTTAAAAAGATACACAATGCTGTCTTATACGTTCGAACGTGTAAATTATCCTGCAAAATTTCTCCGGTTGTCAAATGTCTGCAAAATTCTTCAAAACCAAACAGGAACAATGTAATGGGATCCCGTTCTTCCAGAAAAGTACGTTAGTGAGGTAAATATTGATACTATTAAATATTAAGCTGCTGGTGTTTTTATTGGAAATATTTTGCCCATCATTCAATTGATGTGGCACCCATCTGTCCATCTTATGGATCTTCCCCATTGTTCCCAATTGGTCGCTAATCGTTTCTTGGACCAAACTTAACGCTTCTGCCAATTGGTTTTGAGGTTGAGTTGGGTCTTTATCCAATAACTTGCATCTTCAAACTTTTTCGGTCTACCAGAACATTCTTTGTCTTGTACATCGACGTCACAACTTTTGATAAAACATGTATAAACTAAATAAAAATAAAACATGTACATCTTTGAGGCTTGTTGTCAGTAGAATAAAATGACATATATATCAAGTCATAACACTGCATACTTAAGCCTAGCGACTTCTGTTATAAAAACCGGTAATGACTTTCCGGTACACCTGATAGTTTTTCTGAATGTTTTCAATTAATCCTGAATTATTTCAGAGGTAACCGTTAGTATGGAAAGTGTCCATAGAGAACTTAGGGATATGCAGCTCTTTGAGGGATATTAGTCACCTCTTCAAGCACTGTTAGGAAACATAAGATTTAAATAGCGTATAGATAACCCAAGAAAAGGTCTAATTCAACGATATTGCAATATTACAATGTTTTGATATCATAAATTGAGATGACGTGAGTTCATTGCTATTTTCGATAGACTATACTTAACTGACATAAATGGTCCACTTCAATCTTATCAAACTTATCAAATATTCAATATTTAAAACTTAGGTTTTAAATATATCAATTTTCTATATTTCAAATTTATATTATTATACCTAAAATACAATGTAATAATATTAAACCTTATTTAATTATTTTTTAAGATCTAATTTTTAGAAAATTAATTTTAATTATTTGTAAACAAAACTGAAGGAGGTAAATTTTTATTAGTTAGTGTAAAGTGAAGGTTGGCATAATATTGTTATGGTAAAATTACAAATATCAAATGATTAGCGATTTAATTATGGCACACTATAAAAGCTAAAGATTTATTTTTTATATAATTTAAAAATCACATGTTTTCGTCACTGTTACATTATCGAGTGATTGTTTCTTTGTATTGCTGTTTAATAAAATATTTAAGGTTAATATTTAGGGATACATAATTCAATTGTACTAGTTTAAACAGATTTATCTCTTCAGTAAGTCCTTCTGGTAAGTCCACAGATTTAGTCTTGGTGTGTGCGATCTTGGTTGGTGTGATATCACATTTCATTGTGCACCTCCGTAATCTTTTTTTAAAATAATTAATAATTTGTATTTATTATGTAATGGTCGTCCAAACAACCACCACGTTTTGATTTTGAACTTCATAAAAACATTTCTCGTTTCGTTTTAACAATGTTTTTTTTACATAAGCTTAGTTCGCATATTAAATTAAACTAGTATCAATTATCACTAATTTTTTAAGGTGAAATCCATATGTGTACGCTTTATGGAATTCGAACGAAATGGCGAATAAATCATGTTTTTGCCAAAATGGTGTTGTTTTTGTTAATGACAGTAGTATTAGTAGTCAGTAGTCAATAAAATTCATTGGATTGGATGATGTATTTTTCAATACGAGGAAGTTAATTTGGTAGTCATATTGGTTAGTAATAATGTTTAACATTAAAGTGTCCAACTATTATTATGTTCAATATTTTGATTTTTGTTTCTAAAGGTAGTCTATAGATATATGTATTCAACAATAGTTGATTAGAATAAATAAATGACTAATAATCATTAAAAATTATATAACAATAAAACATGACACAATAAAAATTATATAATTACATCAAATAAAAAGAATATAACATTAATTTTTTGACGATGCTAATAACTTATTAAATATATCTATATTCTAAATATGCAACTGGTTATTGCTTATTATCATTAAATTCTATATTTCAGTATATTTAAATTTGTAATAGTATGAATCTTTATTATACCTGTAACCTTTCTGTTCTGAAAGTATACATTTTACATTAGTTAGTTTGATTTTTCACATTTAATTAAATAATATAACTGTATATTTAGATCTGCTGATGCATTTTCTCATATAATTAGACTTTTTCGTTAATTTACCAAGCTTTATTATCATTTTCTCAACATCTCTTATTATACTTACTTACTTGCACGGTGCAGTGAATGCATCCACCTAAAATATCACACAGTGTGCCTAAATAATGGCCGACGAACTCTTCTCACATTAAATTACGGCTGTAGCTTGTCTTAAATATAAAAGCAATAAGAAGATTCGCTGCATTGACCGCACTGATTATAGGGCCAACTTTAAGACTAATAGTGCTCGTTTTTTGGTATGACGCCCCTTATGCATTGTATATGGGGCCAATTATTCTCGTGAAAAATTGAAGAGTATTAAATTTTTGTTTTTTTCTTGGGCGATAAATTATACTGCTCACTTGTTATATAGCGATACGATAAATTAAAATTTTTATGGAAGAGTTTTTGAGAGAAATCTATATTCGGAGTTTTAGATTTAGTCTCTGAACCTTCCACATCCTTCGTTAAACTTCTTCGTCGCTATCACTTTTTTACTATCCTAGCAATTATTTGATTTCTATCACTTGTTTCACAGATCTTCATCTAATAAGCTTCAATCTAAGTAATCAGCTTGACTTTTGGGGAATCAATACATCCATATCTAATAGATGTAACATATATATATATATATATATATATATATATATATATTAAAAAGAAACAGAGCGTTGTCTGACGCATCGGAACATGTTTGAATGGAACAATTGAATCAGTCTATAAAATTCGACTTGTGTTGGTACTGTTCAACCCTGTTCTCAAATGTCAAAAATACAAAATACTTCAAAGCATTAGTAATAAAATTAGAGGTTATAAATCGGTAAACGTTGTAAACAATAAGTCAAAGTTGATGTGGCAACATTGCGATATATATTAATATATATATATATATATATATATATATATATATATATATATATATATATATATATATATATATATATAAACCACTGCAGATTCACCAATTCTGATATATTCTATATAAGTAATATTTCAAGCTTTTAGATGAAGCTCTTCAGAAAAATATATGCATCTTATACGTGGGACATGGGCATATAGATAAATAAAGTCTTTAGAACAATGAAATTAGGAAACGATGGAATAATCCACTATAAAATTATTGTGTTTATCTAATTAAATCAGATTAATGAATTTATAAAACGTATTTTTTTTTCATGTTTATGTCAGCATTGATAATAAAATTTTACTTTTAACAGTTAGTATTCAGAAGAATTTTACAAACGGCAAAAGATTTCGATATATACATTTTTGGATTTTTATTTAAAATTTAAAACGAATTAATTTAAAAATATAATAAATTGACTATTATGACGATAAAAAAATTGTAACATATAAATATACAAAAAATAGATAAAAATAGAAAAAAATAGATATAAAAACAAAGTCTTTTATTTGGAACGTATATCGGCTCAGTGCAAAATAAATCATTTTTGATATCACTCTATTATATATAAAAAAGTAGATATATGTTTGTTAGATAGAGAAATAGATATATTTTATAGATATATTATATATTTTTCATGAAGCCTAAGATACAAGCGTCATTTTGCTTTGTGCTGTGGTAACTTCTGTTTTTTTAATAGTTTGATTACTCAATCAGCATTTGTACAATATCATTCACTTATTAGTACATATAACGATTAAAAATTAAGCCAAATTACTTTGCTAATCTTTATGCTTTGGCGCCTAAAGTAATTTTGTATTGGCAACAGTTTTGGTACGCATTTTAAATGATAAAATAAAGAAATAGTACTTTTTTTCTCAAAATGTTCTGAAAAGCAATTTTTCATAATCAATCATCATATCAACAGCAAAATGAACTTACCCTTATGAACTATAACTGAAATATTAATTTGAACTGGAGTTATTTCTTCCAGGTATATGTTAGCAAGTTTACATAAATAGAATAAAATAGTTTTTTGTTGATAACATGGATCACTAGATATGCAAATTATATAGTACATGATGGTCATGATTGTCATATTTGAGCATTTCACGTGATATTCTGAATCCAATAAAGCGTATTTTACTACGAAGCAATAGTGAATATTATCTATTATATTAAAATTGTGGAATTTAATACAATAAGGCTATTAAATATTTTTCCACACAAGACAGTGACTTCCAATAATTTCATGGAATTATCACGTCATTTATATATCAAGTCAAATCTAGAAATAGTATAAAGTTTCAAGTTACTGAGAACATATTACGAAATATTGGCAAATAGAAGAAATATATTTAATCAAATATAAAATCAATTTTTAAAAATATATGTAAAATATTAATCATATAGATAAGATACAAATATAACATATGGTAATAAATGCCTATAATATATAGTAATAATCCTCTATACATTCCACATATGAGAATATATTGAATGTATTGTAGTTTGAAATTGTATTATTAATTATATAATAATATTATTTTAACCTCTTTAATTCCAACACTGGGAAAATTCGAATGTGGGGAAAGGGTGACGCGAAGTTGAACTGCAAATATGAACTAATTAATTTTATCAGCTAGATAAAAATTGATAAAAATCAGTGTAACGAATGTGCGAATCATGGACCCATATATATAAATTGGGAATTTATGTAAAAGTACTATTTGACACAGATAGATATCATCTATAAATTTTAATTATTTCACATATCATGCTTTAGCCAAAATAAAGATATTTCTCTTCAAAATTATTTTGGATGCTCAGTTATTTTATTTTAAAGACTGTTACTACTAACCAAGGCTTATCTGTGGTGGATGGCTTTAAATCAGGGTCCTTAGCAATAAGCCTAGCGACTGACCAGTTACCAAAAATATTTAGTCTTAGCCAGTAATGGCTAGTCTGAGGCTTGCACAGTCGGTATTCGGTAAACTTCGGTATTTTACGTCTGATTTTACGACGTTGCCATTTACAAGCGATTGAGAAGTAGAGCTCTTGTATTACTTATTGTTATATTTGGTATTTGGTATTATTTAACATTATTAAGCTTACATTAAGTATTGTATTGCTTTATAAATAAGTTTATTTATTGTAATGAATAAATTATAGATTTATGAATATTATTAAAAAACTTTTATAGTAGTTCTACATCTAAATTCTCGAACCCCACACAACTAAATGAATAAAAAAATAATGTGAGGAAAATATTTTACTACGGAAAAGATTTTTCCTATTTATAAGTCATTTAGAATTTTAGAGATTTATTGAAAACTTAGGTTCCTTATTGTAATATTTATATATTGATAAATAAATTATTCGAGTATCCATATAATTTACAAGAATCGACAACGTCACAAATTCAAATTATTATGCGCATGCCGGCCGTTTCTATGCGTAGTTTCTTGTCTCTTACCCAGCCTAGTAATAGGAATGTGTGACTGAGATCGTTAGATCCTTCTAGGATTTTGCACTGTTTCTTTTAGAGACTTTTAAATTACAATCACAAACATATCGTATAAGAACTCCCTGCCGGATTCAAACCCGCGACTATCGCAACAGTATTAGACCGTCCTGTTACCTTAATCACTACGGCTACCAAGGCAGCCAAGTTATTTTATTAAAGTTCCGCAATAAATAATCACCTACTGAACAGTTACTCAGACGCGGGCTGCAATTGTTTTAATACTTAACATTTTCATATAAAACATAAAAGAAATAACATTTTCAGATATACTATCTTCTATTTATTTATATGGATCTTTTTGTCATGTAAGTTATAGGTATGTCAGGTATGTGTAGATCAATATTACATAAGGTAATAATAAAAATAAAGCTCAACCAATTTCAAATACATTACTACATTGTCACTAATTGATGTTCATAATTAGTAAGAGATAATATATCGACGAAACTACGAGATTTTACTAATTTTGCAACTTAGTGAATTCAAAACAGAACAAATGCGTGTGTCTGACACCCGAAATCATTCAGTGCCATATTATTTGCTAATTATTTAATTAGCCATATTAATAGTTATCAAATATAACCTTTAAATTTGATTTTTTATAGCAGCTTTTAATAATCAAGACAGTGTGACTGACCATTTTTTCTGAATATATTAAATGACAAAGCGTATAAATCACATATACTGATTAAATATAAGATGCACAATAGTTTGAAGGATACCAATATTTGTAAAAAAACCTTATTTGATCATTAGGCTTAGAAAAAAAAGTGCGTATTGAACAATATTAACAGCTAATTGGGAAAATATTTACGTCAATGGTACAAATCATCATCGATGTAATTCTAGAAACATTAATAAACTTTTACTAGAAATCGAAAAGTCCCTCTGAATATATATATAAAAAAAATCTTGATGTAGGTGACGTCAAGTATAATTCTCGATTTGATCTTGAGAACTGGACGGACTTACGGCCACTTCTAGGCCGAAGGATCAAAATTCCTCGAACATGACTCAAGGCTGACCGTTCGTACCTTGACCATGGTCTTGAAAATGACGTTTAATAATAATAAAACGGTGAAAACCGCAGACAGGAATAATTTTGACAAAGCACCGTCAAGATCTCGGTCACCACAACATCTCAAGATATCTTGAGTTATTTTACTATCACGAGTCCGATGTTTTTCAAATTTTGCAGTCAGTTAACAAAATGAATGATATATGTTTTAAAAATGTAAAAAAAGGAAATATAATATTTATTTTTAATTGAAATACATCTTTAAAAGTGAATAATTATATTTATTTACCTAAGGAGTAATAACTATTGTAATAGTATAGCATGTGATTCTTGAAGAGGATATTCAGCGTGTCGGTAAATATTTTCCATTTTTTTAAAGAATTTCCTCTAGTATATTCCATAAGTATGTCGTGTTATGATATATATGTTATTTTACTCCACACACATTAACCTCAAAACTACACAAGTACGATTCGCCAAAATAACGGAATGATGTTGTGTTTGAAAACCTGCAGTTTTGGAAAGCAATAATTCTTTAAAATAAAAAAGCCACTGGTAAAGACTTCGAGCAAGCACGCTCCAATCATCAGAATATGTGAAACTTAGTTTCGACAATTAAAATGTGATGACCGAAAATAGCTGAAGATGCAGTGAATTGCAGAAGTTTGGATGAAGGCCTAACACAAAAAAATGGTAGAAATGTTGAAAGTAAGCCTATTCGCAATTTGTGAACGATCCAAAAGATGAGAAGATATGTACCACATATGTGATGACAGGCAATTAGAGAATCGAAAATTTTTTAGTGAAATGCTGTTTAAAAATAGTGGTTAACATCTACCATGCGTAACTATCGACTGCGTTTTGGTTGTAAGGGGCCAGTTTGGTATGATAAATTATGAACTGTTGAAACCTGGAGAACTAGTTAATATGGATCGCTACCGATAATAAATTATTAATTTGAAGTGTGCATTGATCATGATAAGGTGATTTTGATGCAAGGCAATGCCAGCTATCTCATACAAGAAATCCGCTTCATAAATAACCTAATATATGGAAAAAATATAGAGAATGAAATGGCCATTGTTTGATTAAATACATTTCAATAATACACTGTAAATGTGTAAATGTGTTTTGGTGTGGGTTGCACTAAAAATTCAAATCAACTAGCCATACAACGCTGTCAAAACAAGGTTCTTCGATTGATTACCAATGCCTATCGCTATGTAACTAATGAAGAACTGCACGATGACCTGGAAATCAAATGGATTTACGAAGTTATCCAAGATTTCGCCTTGAAACACGAAAGAAGATTACTAAATCATGCTAACGTGGAAGCAATACAACTGCTGGACAGCGCGCAGGATGTCAGGAGATTGAAACGAACTTATATAAAGTGTATACATTTAGTGTTAACTATTATAACTAGCTATAAGTTAATAATTAATAAATAATTATAATTTTATTATTGAGGAATACATAGTGATATATTTTCTCGCACTCGTCTTGCTTGTTAATTAATCCAAGTACATAGGAAAAGTAGTAATAAATTAATTGTAAATTAAGATTGTACTAAGCGTATCTAATAAAGATGTTATAATAAGATAAAAAAATGTGTTTTCTTCTAACCAGAAAGGAATCATCAACACTCCTGGTGTATCGATGATGATATATGTTTTTTTTTAAATTTACATCTTATCTTATCATCCATTCTAGATTGATTTTCTTTCTTCTGTGACATTAAAATATATAATATCGTTTTACCAACTATACTAGAAGATAACTTCTGCTTAAAGTGAACTGGAACTATCTCGCATTAAGCCTACCAACTAATATGACTGTCGTGATTTTTCTTGTGGGATTTTACAATTAGAAACAATCTCAAACATATATTTAAAACATTTTTCGGCAGGATTCGTATCCGCAAGTACCGTAGCAGTAAGAAAACCCTCCTGTCGCCTTAACTAAGTCTAAGCTTTTGCTCTAATATTTTAAATAAATATAGACTATTTTTTTCTAATATTGTTTTCAGTACAAACAAAATCATTATATTTGTCATTAATTAGAACTCCCCTTTAATTAAATGATATTATATTATCGTTAATTACTCATTTGTATTACGCGATAACACGGTAATTATAATTAATTTTGACAAGTAGGCTTTTTATCTTTCGGTAGAATTTCAATTTCGAAAAACAATACCTCTTTTGAACCTACACAAGAACTGGTTTGTTTTTATAATAATATGCCTAGTTTTATTATATCTTTGACCAAGCTGGTTAAATAAGAATTTCCAGCTAAGTATTTCCATGTATAATGTTTATATAATAAACTCATAAAAACTCATTAAAAAACTGCCTACTTAATGAAGTCAATGAAACAATACTCATTATTTCGGAAATTGAAATTCGTATATCATTATTTAAATATTTTTAAATCTGAGAAATAGTATACTGTTTACTATTTAACTTAATAGCAGCTAGCTTAAAATAATGAGGTGTATAGAAGTTTCTGATATCATCAGTTTCGATAACTGACTTTCGAAGTTCATCAAAAACCTTTAGGAATTCACGGCGATCTCAATTATTAATTTTGATTTTAACGACAAGAACGGCCCGAGGAATCAAAATAGTCCATTGAATGAGAAGTTTAATGAATTACAAGACTTGTCGGATGAAAATCTAGTTTAAAATATGAAAGAACCTTCAGACTGCTTAACATTTGATGAATCAAATATTTTCAGACGTTTACTTGTGTTGGGAAAGAAATACGTTATATATATATATATATATATATATATATATATATATATATATATATATATATATATATCGAATAGTTCATCATTTCGAATAGCTTCAACTTATTATTATTGCTTGATAGGTAAAACATAAAAGTTTTCTGTGACATCTGGTGACTGGCGATGAGAAGTTGATATACAACGACAATACGGCAATTCCTGTACAAAAATTCATGAGTTAGTCTAGGATAGTCCTCTACATCAACACTGATGTGGAATATTCCATTCCATATTGATATAAACCAGGTATTCTCAAAACGCACTCTGTTACAAGCTACTAAAATCGAATGATTTGGTACTGCAGATGTCTACCGACGTGAATTGAACAAATGGGATGACGCAGTGTTGCGAAAAATACCAGCAATATAGAGTAAGAAATGCGAAATTATCCTCTTTCATGACAACGAGCTCCCTCCGTACTTACCAGACAAATCGCCCTCTGATTATAATTTATTCAAGAAGTGCATAGATGATCGGATCGCTGCATCATCGTTCATCGGATCACATAACATTATGTTCCAATATTTGTCAATGAACGACTATTTAAACCGAAGAAAATTATCAAAGCGCTTGCACTGATAGTAATACTATCCAAAACTAAAGTAATCAAAGAGAAATACCAGATGTCTTCAAGGCATTCCCTTGCCAATCGGTAAGCAGAATTTCAAGTTAGTAGAACTCAAGTTTAGACTTAATCTGGTTTGGATAAAATAGATTAAATAAAAAATTTAAATTACTTAGCAATTTTATTACAGTTAAAGACATAAAATTTAAAATTTATATATCTGTGAAATATCAAGTATTTTCAGTTTTTTACAATTTCATATTCATATTGTTGTTATTGAAGTTGGTGGTATCACTCTATTATAATATTCTGCGATGTTTTATTATTTTAACCGATTAAAAAATAAGTTATCCGGATAATAAGCAGAAATTAAATCAGCTACAGACGCGATACCAACAGATACGTTCCCGATGTCATAACCTCAACAACTAAACACACTGATTTACTTAATCGAATCGGTAAATTGAAACTAAAAAACAATTGCCACAACTTAAATCCAATACCATAGATCACATTCGAAAACAATCATAAATCGTTGAATAAACGGGATCAACAAATAGCGACCTAATCAATTTAATTGCCAAGGTTAATATGGGAGATATATATAGTTCGAAGAGCAGTCTCGGATAAGTGACCTTGAACCAGGAGGTTGTCTCAAAATCGCGATAGAACGTAAGGGATTTTGTTTTAGTTTTTAATATCTAATCATTAGTCAACGTTTTAAAGTATTTGAGTCATATTTAGTTTAAGAAACAAAGCTGGGGGATAACAATCTCCATATTAAATGTCATGATATTATAATTTTTTCATTACACACCTAGTTATGAGACCGACGTCAATGTAGTTCACGTTAAACTTGTAAATTCGAAACGACTAAGAATACTCGACGCATAATACTTAGTGGAAATAGTTGTGTTCTATTTATTTCATAAGCAAAAAAAAGCAAATAATACATCAGACATTTTAATGAGATATAAACCGTTCTTAAAACACAAATGCAACGTAGTTTGATTATTAATTGGAATAATATGTTACACTTTATAAATGAAACATTATATTCTCGGTAACCTGGTTGCCTCTTTGGTTTTTCTGATATATAATATATATTGTAAAAATATTTTTTTAGATTACTAATTTTATACAAATATTTGCTATACTAGCATGTGTCGGAATACGATTATTAAAGTGTTTCTTGATAGACAATATTTTGAATTTTATCGTCTGTTGCGTGCGTAAATAAATCAATGTTTCTCAACACATCATAATGCGAATGTCCAAATGTGGAGTAGCACTAATTTTCCAAATTTAGTCTATATACCGTGATCATACTTGTTATGTTTATTAATATTATTTGCAAATTGATTCGAATCGTCATTCCAATTCATTCGAATAATCTACTGGGTCTTGCAGCATCTATGCTTATCCCATATTTTAAGTGACTTCAAAAAAGCAGGAGGTTCTATGTTCGTATGAATATATATATTCTTTCTTTATTATTAACTTTAATTCTTTTTTTATTCGAAAGAGTATACTCCGAGCCAGGATATAATAGAGAGAATAACAAATAACAAAGGCACGTACAAAATTTTCATATATTTTTTCAATATAATCTACATAATCAGATATATCAGATATTTGTGTATAGTATTATTCCTGAAATTATGTGACGAAATATCGGAAGTACTCAGTATAAAACTAAGAATACCATATAAAATGCCGCAGAAATATTTCAGGCTACAGTTTTAATGGTGTAATGGTTAATATCTTAAGCTCTCACGCGAATGTTGCGGATTCGATTCCCAACGGGATCAGCAACTTGTTTTGATCTAGTTTGGTTAGAACATTTGTCAAATCACCTATAATAGGTAGCGGACCCTGGGGCCTCAAGGGTTCCTTATTTTCTATCATTATTTCTTTATTCCTATTTTTCCTCATACGGGCTGCAATTCTACATGGGCTCTCCGTTGCAGTACTTAATTAATAAATGCGTGATTTATTGAGTAAATATCTAACACTAAAATGAGAAAGGTAAAATATTTTTAACAAAAAATTGAACCGACTTCAAAAAATAAATAAGGAACTCACTAAGAAGTAAAAAAAAATCAAACTTAGATTTTTAATACTAAAAAAAATATGTACATAATAATCGTTGGAATAACTAAATAAAAATAAACAATTTTATTTAACCTATCTACCACACGTTTTATATATTCTACTATATACAATTTAGCTTAATACCTACCTAAACCTATTTATTTATTTACAATATTATTTTAACTACTACAAATTGATCATTTTGAAGTCGGTGCCGAGCCTAAATAATACAAAAATAACAATATAATTTTGTGACATATAAACAAAATTAAATTACGGAGAAAACAAATCTAATTTGCAGCTCGGTGTAGTAGATGCGTGTAGTAGATAGGTTAAATAAGGTTTCTGTCTATTTGAATTCAGTTATTACAACGATTGTTATGTACATATTTTGTTTTAAAGTCTTTTTTGGTATTAAAAACCTAAGTTTGATTATCTTTTTTATTTTAGTGACTTCCTTATTTACTTTTTGGAAGTTGGTTAAATTTTTTTGTTACAAAATACTTTTATTGAGCAACTGGTTATTTTTGCAGTTCTCTGCAGGGGAATTTTAATATTATATGGACTCATCGAGTACTATTTTACTTGTATATGTTGATATAAGTCTAATAATTTTGAATTAGTATTTGAAAGGAACTTTTCTTCAATTTATATTATTTATTATTAGCTTTTCCGATTATAAACAATAAAGTATTATCGGCAATTTATATACAAATTTTAAAAACTGTGAGATTGAAATTGAACGATACTATAATAATTTCGTTCATTGCAGTAAATGTTGATATTAGATAAAGAGTTGAATCATAACTTTTTTTTTGGTTACAGGCAAATAATATCCACAAATGATAATATAATAATGTGTTTACAAAAATGTTTCAATAAACGGATTGTTGAATCAACCTTTTAATTTTCGTAGCATTGCAATGTAACGGGTACAAATAAATATTAAATTTTACTTGATGTCGACATCCCTTCAAGTAAGATAAATGTCAAAGTAAATTTCAATTTTTTCTTGGATATCAGCAAGACTTTTTGGCGATTAATATTCCGCCTTGGCTATCCCGGACTAATAGATTTAGCGATCGCATGCTACAATATTCCACAGAAAACTCTTGTTTATTGCCTGAATATTAAAGAAACTGCGATGTTGAAAGCCATTTTCAGTAATCTGTTGTACTAGCTATTTTCCCTTTTTTGAATGCTTTCGAGCTCATATAAACGTTTGTAAAATTTGATTCATCATCTGTTAAGCAATCTGAAAGTCCTTTAAGAACTTGTCTTGAATTTTCACCCAACACTTTTGACATTTAATTGCTTTTGAACATGTTTAGCCCTTCACGTCGTTCCTTATCATTGACGTAAAAATTATCAGTGTTGAAAGTCATTGAAAGCATCACCATAAATTTCTAAAAGTATTAGATGGGCTTCACAATAAGATTTCTTAAAATTAAACAACAAAATTAATGTAGAAAATACAATTTTGCTCGTTTCATTATTAGAATCTGTGAACACTCAATACTAAATAACAATAATAACAATAACTCAATACTAAATGGAAAATTAGTATATTAATAATAAATTTAATAATAATTACTAAATGGATGTAATGGTAAATGTTAAAAAGGTCGAATTTAACAGTTCGATTAGATTTTCTATCAGTTCTTTTTATTGATACTCATCCTTTATCAGACAGTCAACGTATGAAATTCTTCATAGATAAAGGCTCGTCATGGCTGATGGCCTGTGGCAGCATTTATTAATCAAAAAATTAAAACTTGTTACAAAGATGCCTTTTTTGTTTTTTGCGTACTTTAGGCTGTTTATTATTGGCCCGTGCGTTTTCATACTGTTCATAAGTCACAGACTAAATGTGCTAGACTCCTTGTTGTATGTTCTAAAATTACAAGTGGTATATGTCAATAAACAGTAATTCTATAATATTGCTTGAAGAAACCATGTTATTTTATCGCTCATCACGTAAATTTAGCAGGACCTAGGCTGTAGATTGATTGAAAATTTGACCGCTGGGATACCAGCCATCATGAAGAACATAGATAGACAGGTCTCTCAAATAAAAAAAATCGGTAATACCAATATCAACATAGACATCTTATAGAATATGTATATATTTTTAAAAGGTGCCTATCATAGCCTCTTTTCACCAACTATATCTATCATTAACTTGTCAAAATATATATTCAAAATATCAAAACACTCATGTCTTAAGCGGGATTCGAATTCGTGACTATCTTGGTAGTATGTTATTTTTTACTTAAATTGCATTATTATATTTCTTAGAATGAGAAGTTATCATATTGAACAAATTAAATATACATATATATATATATATATATATATATATATATATATATATATATATATATATATATATATATATATATATATATATGTCAATTGTAAAGCTATTCCTTCAACGAACTCTTAAATAAAGTGATTTATTCTTTATCCATATTTGCTATGAAAAAATATACAGCAGATGGTTTCTACCGACAATTTCCTTGGTTTTAAAATTCAGATACCGATAAGCCAACTTTTAGCACTGGTACGGTCACTGTACACACAAATAAACACGTATTCGTTTTTCAGTTAACCGAGTATAACCTAAAAGGTAAACAACTTAATTTGCTGCTCCTGCACATTATGTAACAACGACTATGCAAAAAGTTCGCATGTTCAGATCGTTCAAGCAGCACAAACTTCAGTTTTAAAATTACATTGTTCGCACCGATGCATTTCATATATACGAGGATATATATACGTAAATATATTTTATCTGAATTAAATAATTGAAGAAAGTCAGTCAGTTTTTAAGTACTAGCTTATTTGAATTTAAAATTTACGACTATGTCTTTTGGTTACATTTTACAGTCTCCTTTTTACCAACTAGGCTTTATCTGGACTGTACCTACATTTTGGATCATATTTCTGGTCGGGTTTGAAAATTTTGCCTTTTTTCAAACTATGCCCCGCAGGATTCGGACCTGTAACTGTAGCAATAGTAGGACGACCGTGCGGTCACCTTGACCACTTTGCCAACTAAGCTGGTATAAATTATAATGCAACATTCAATCTGATTAGTGACCAACTTACCGGTCATGCCAAAATATATCTGGTTAATAGCGTAACTGGAATATTTGTTCCTTAATAGTCACAATTACATACATATAAACACACATTACAAACATAAAGTATTCGAATCCAAACCTGCGACTATTGCAGCAATGTTTCCTTAACCACTGCGGCTACGAATTTTGGTTGGTCGATTAATTCCAAACGTATAAACTTTCAAGCATATTAAATACAAACACTTGTAAAGTGATTTATAATTTATTTTCGCATCCTAAAATATTATTTCGTGTAAAACGATTTCCTTCTAAAATGAGTAATGAGTTTTTCCATTTGATCAATGGAAAAATGCTGTTGAAATTCAATGAGTACTATTGGAATGTAACAGCACCAAACTGCTCCAGCTTTAGAAACATAAGTAATGGTTTCGACGCTTTAGATGTGGTTTAGATACAACTGACAATAAATTGCTTTGGCCGAAAAAAATGAAATTAAAAAAAACAAAGTCAGCGAAAGGTTAAATAGGAATTAAATATAAAATGATTCTCGAATTGCCATATTTACATGACATTGCACTTATAGAATTTATGTTGTTCCATTTGAGGGCACGTGTTCTCTACCAATATAAAAAGTGTTACTCGACATGGAATTAAATATTTAACATTAAATATTTTTTAATTTTTTTAGTATTGCAGCTCATGCCGGTGCAAATAAATATTGACGCCCCTTCAGACACAACAAATGTAAAACTAATTTTCAATTCATTTTTATGGTTAAATTACTAGCTAATAGGAAATAATATTTACATAGCTTTATATAGCTTTTTTGAGATAGTAGCTTTCATGTTAGTGCTTAAAAAAGAATAAATTTTACATGGTCTAGATTATTATAACCTTTTACTACTGGAACCGAAAATGAGTTCATGCTCTCTGCTTCAAGAATATCTATATATTCTTAAAGTAGTCATTGAAATTAGCGATTATTTATTATCTTCTTCGTGTTAGCATATAATTTTTGGGTTGCACTAAAACATCGATCCAATTAGTAATCCAACGCATCCGAAATAAAGTTCTACGATTAATTACCAATGCTTATCGATACGTAACCGATATGATATTGTACGTACGAGTTGCGCGATGACCTCGAAATCAAATGCATATACGATCCAAAATCATGGCTTAAAACATGAGCTAAGTTTGTTAAATTATAGCAATGTGGAAGCAATTGAGTTACTAGACAACACGCAGGAAATCAGAATATTGAAGCGAATTAAGCCACACTATTATGTTTAGTGTATAATTGTTTTCTTAACTTTAGCTTAAGTAGTTTAGTTTTAGTTTAATTTGCGAAGTATACACTGATGTATTTCGCATTTCTTGTGTATTGATGTAAATACAAGAGAACATTAGTAATATATTAATTTCTAAATTAACATTATATTTTAAATCTTCATATCAAATGTAAGATATGTAATTATTGAAAAAAGAAATTTTATTTTCACTTTGTGTAGTGTCAATCATTTGTAAGTTCAATCCGTTCTTTGAATTGAAATAAATTTGATCACGAATGAAATAAAAATATGGCCTGGACCTACTACTTAATGTTGGCTCCAAACTATAGTCGTTGACATTACCCCTACGGTCTGTCCAGTGACCAACTTAGAGACAATCTCGGATGTCTGGTGTTACAGAGTCTGATTACTGAGGTTACTGGGATAATTTTTGCTGTTACTTGACAGGCACTATTACAAACACATATCATAAATCTAAGAAACTCAAATTTGAACCAGCGGATATTGCAGCAATGTAGTCTTGACAACTGTGGCTATATAACCGGTGACTTTTTGCACTAATTGAATAGAATAAGTGGTGAAATATACCCTTTTAGAAGATGTAAAAAGTCAATAAAAAACCTTTTATCGGTATGCAAAAGAAAAAAATATTACTCGACAAAATCTATCTACGCAATAGCAATTCGCATCAAACTAAGGAATAAAAATCATCATTTAGGAACGTTTTTCTCCACTACTTGAATTCTAGCATACCAATCACAGAATTTTCATTCCGAAACTTATTTTGATATTTTCATTATTAAGAGTGGCATAAAGAAATATTAATTTTCCAGCAAAGTTACTTACAGATATAAAAATAATTTTATATTTCATTTTTTAATTACATGAGTTATCCTTTTGGAATTATTATATTCATTATTGAAATTTACTCTATGACTGACTTGCTATGAACTATTAGCTGCATCTGTGATTACAGTTAAAAGTAATCTTTAATCAATATAAGCAGCCAGATTAAACGAGCTGAAATCCCTTTCAGACTATTAACCCTTTGAAAATACTACCATTATATACAGTAGTAATTACTCGTCAATGGAATTAAAACTTCTTCATGGGAGTGATAAAATCACTTGATTCGATTGAAATGTTTTATATTTAAAAATTAACAGGTATAGAAATCTAAAATTATTATTGTTATGATACATACATATATATATATATATATATATATATATATATATATATATATATATATATATATATATAGTTACTTTTTAAATATAAAAAATTTGAATCATTTTATCTTAATTATTAATTCTTAATTTCAATATTTCAAATATTATTTCAGTGATCATTTTATTTATAGACTCTGTAAATTGTATATATTTATATATGTATTTATATATATATTTATTTATATATGTATATATATATATATATATATATATATATATTTATATAATGACATTACCCCTACCGACTGCCCAGCGACCAACTTAGAGACAATCTCGGATATCTGGTGTTACAGAGACTTATTACTGAGGTCAGTCACTGAGATAATTGTTGCTGTTACTTGACAAGTACAATTACAAACACATATCATAAACCTAAGATACTCAAATTTGAACCAGCGGATATTGCAGCAATGTCATCTTGACAACTGTGGCTATATAACCGATGACTTTTGAACTAATTGAATAGAATAAGTGGTGAAATAGACCCTTATAGAAGGTGTAAAAAGTCAACAAAAAACTTTTTAAAGGTAACCAAAAGAAAAAATCATATATATATATATATATATATATATATATATATATATATATATATATATATATATATATATATATATATTATGATTATGATATGTAATATGATTAGTATATGATTATGGTGAATATAATAAAATATAATTTTATGAAGCTATTTTCATAAAGTATTAAGTATAATTATATCTAAAGATCTAAATGTATTAGTATTTCATTTCCTTTATTGCCTTGGTCTTTTTTTAATTGAAAAAAAGGAAGCAGAAGATTGATGAGACTTTCTCTCGCTGTCTGTCGGAGATGAAAGAGGCCAAGTTCACTGATGGCCAAGTTTAGAACCAGTGCACACTGTTACTTGCGTAACCGAAAATATAACTGTGTGAATTTTCTACTTTGAATGATAGATATATTTTAATAGCACCGTAGTTAAAATAAATTACGTTTTGCTTTTAAAACATAATTTATTATATATAATAGCCTTATAATTTGATTTGTATATCTAAGTTTGGAATTTTCGTTAATTTTCTTCATTATTTCTTGTACTGTACTACAACAATTATTTCCAATATGTATGGTGTAATCTAAATTATTTAATTTATATATAATTTTTATTTTTTTGTCAATAGTATGCATTTTATTAACTTAGCAATAGAAACAGTTGAATTTCTCTGATTTTTGTAGAACAATTAAATATCTTGAATATTAATGCAGCTATGTTTGAATATGATATATTTAATTCAGTTGATTGATAAAATGTCCTTATAATAATTTGTAATCGATTTGTGTTAATAATGCTATATTTCTTTTATTAACGAAACAGTAATTTCTATTTTTCCTAATTAGATGACTGTACATCATATTACTAGTAATACTTATTCGATGAGGCCATGCTATAGCGTATTTGAAAGGTAATAGTCTATAGAATGACTATCTAATCTCAACAGATGAAGCGACTGAGGCAAGCAAATACAAGAAACGGAAATAATTGATGAAACTGATGAAACACTATGAAAGGGGTTACCTTCCATCATGACGATGCGAGATAACATGAACACGTCGCCTAGAATTTTCAGAAGTTTTATACTGACGGACTAATGGCTATATCAAAAAATGTTGATTAATAACTTTTATAACGACAACAAAATTTACAAATCAAATCGACAGATGAGGAAAACATTTACTGTATAATAATATTCAAGTTACAGACTTGACTTTTCTCAGCAGTTCAGTCGACTTTACATTTTATATGTGTTATTTTGCTGAAATATAAGTACCAAAAGATATTCCTAGTATACAAAGGTTTAATTACTGACTAAAGAAAGTTATTCTTCTATTTAAAATACGGAAAAATGGCGTTGGAAGTTAACTAATATTGTTGGAAAGTTACAATGCAAATCCGCATTATTTATGAAAAGACGTAGGAATTGGGGTGTTGGTTTTGATCTTTTAGAGGCGGTTTGGATACAACCGGCAATAAAGGGATTTAACCTAAGTAATCGAAAAAATCCATTGACCAAGCTGAAGTACACTCCCTTATAGATTACACAATCTGCGACAGGTTAAATAGGAACACTTATATGCAGTAAGATCTACTCGTCATATTGTTACTTTGAGACTTTATGTTGTTCCAATTGAGGACACGTTTTTTCTACTAATATATCATAAACATAACGAAAATGCTAATTTACACAAAATTTGTTTCAATTTAAGTGTTCCTGCGTAGTCATATTATAAGACAGTGTGAATAATATTTCAGCCAATATTTCGGCCAAGACGCCGTGTATCCACTACACAATGCAATTAGCTATTGACGATTTCTAGTAAGAGGAAATAATTTTCTGCATACTGTTATCGCAATGAATAAAACTTACCTATATACTATGATAATTCTGAAGCAAGCTGAATTCAAAATATTCAAGTCAAAAGCGAAATCTGGTTGCTCTTATAGTATAAAGATTCAATGAATAAAGTAACTCTTATGGTACCAAAAGCAATAATTTAATAATATTATATTATACAATAATATTAATTAATATTTTATTAAGCGACAATATGAATTATAAACAATATTTATTATATATTTCATATCACAACTTTGTAGATTTCATACCTCATTGTTTCACAAACATGTATATATTGAAAATACAGTACTTACCACGAAATATTTTACTAACTCTAAACAACACAGGTTAGTGTTTAAATAAAAATAAATATATCCTAAGTCAGTCACACTCACATATAACACTATACTGTTATTTAAGGAAAATAAATGTAAAATATTTTTCATTTTGTTCCGACTATTAATAATAAAATGTGTACGATGTAGTTCGGAATTATACTTAACATGTATTTGATTATCCGACTAACCATAATTTGTGGTAGAAATAAATTCGGTTGTTTGGTATCCAAGGGCTGTTACTACGCCCAGTGTATTTGATCCCCTTGTTTGACCTATATATTATACGTGATATTGCGATATTAAATCAGTAAATTTGACATAATTTTGAAGGAATGTTTTGATTCATTGCCATTGCTAATATAATAAAATGTATTATAGAATGTTTTGATTGGGACATCAATTAGTTTCCTATTTTGCGTGTTAAATTTGTTTTTTTTTCTACTTTAATACATTTATACCAACAATCCTAAAATTTATGGACCCTATCAGACTCTCGAGGGTATTTAAAGTACATGTTCTTATGGAAAATTGTCTGAGATGAGAAAGAAAAGCCAGAAGCTAAATACATATGAAGATTAAGCTAGATTTTAAAACAACTTTTACAATTCATAAGTCTATTTATATATACAAGACTGTGTTTTAATTGAAAAAATAGTTCTTGACATGATTTTTGGTTAATTCGTAGAGAGTTAGCGTCTCTTGTATCAAAATATTTTAAATAATATCTAAAGTGGTCTTCGAATTTGATTTGTCTCATTGTTAGCAATTGCACTGTATATAAAAAAGAACATCTTTAAACCCAAAACTTCGCATAATATAATGCACGTTATTTGTTTGAAATGCATAAGGCAGCATTAATGAGATTAATTAACCTTTCAAAATCATATCCCACATTTTTGCAATGATTTTGAATCATTTTCAAGGGTCGCATAACCCTATTTAAACTCATATATTTACAAATACATATTTTTGAAGGAGTAGATTCACCGTTTCTCATTTTGATCAAGCCATGCTGCATCGATCTGGACATTTGGTAATCAGAGATTGTGATATCTAATGAATATACTGGGTGCCGCAGTATATCCCATTCAAGTATGCTGATGACTCGTTATTGCTGGTATTTTTCTCAACAATGCATTATTTAATATGCCCTACTGACATCGGTAGTTATCTACACTAACAGTTTTATTCGATTTTAACAGCTTTGTAATGTATGAGATCTTGCTGATCCCACAATATGTACAGTGAGACTTTATGACCATGAATATTCCGCTTTGGTGTCGATGTGTATGGGTTGCGCTTTGAATTGGCGCGGTAGATCCATTTTTCATCACCACTAACGATATGCCATAGGGTACTCTTCATTTATGTTTGGCAAACAATGAAACTGCGATGCTGAAGCAATTATAAATGATATTTTCAGTCAATCCGCAGACTCTTTTTGATATTCCATTGTATCTGAACGTCTGGAAACAAATGATGGATTAACTGCAAAGAGACCAGAGAGTTTGTTGAGAGTTTGGGCTGGGTGTCTGGCCCAATAAATTTTGTAATTCACTGTATAGGAACAGTGTAGCTATCGCTGATCCAATACATGCGTGCAATATATTGAGTTTATCCAGTTGATAAGAAAACCATCATTTAAATACTTTCATTTTATCTTCCAAGATCTTACATAGACATATTATAATAGACATTAATAGCGCGAAGCATCAGTATGGCCACAAAGTTGGTAGTTTTAATATAGTAGTTTTGACATGTTTTTCATCTTTGAATGGTAATATTTTGATTTAACCCATTATTGATTTAAGTATGTTCGCAGGTGATTTAAAAATAGCATATTAAATATTCTACAATATTCCTGAGGATTATTATACGACTATTATAGTTTCGCGGTTTAAAATAAGCGGATTTTAACGAAAAATATAGTCAAAGAATGCATTCGCGTCTAATATAACTTAAAATTACTACCAAAATTTAGTTTAGATGCATTAACAAAACACAGTCAGAAATATGTATACTAATGATTAATATTATAATACTAATGATGCATATTATAATTTGTCATAATCATGTTTTGGTTAGTGTTTGAAATTCAAATGTTCATTCATAATTAGTTTCATATGTTCACTGGAATTTCTATTATTGGTGCCGAGGAGGCTCAAATTACAATAAATCTTTTTCCAATTAGAATATCTAAGTGTTATTGGGCTGTCAGAATATGGCACCACGTCTATGAAGTGCCGTCGTCTTCCGATGTGATTAATTATGTATATAGCCAACGTTTTCAGACCACCTTGTAGGTTGGAACAGAACATTAAACTTAAAGCAAATATAAGGAATTACGGTTAGTATTTAACTATGAACAGTGTGTAGTTAATGTTACTGCTCTAATGGACAAATCAAACATATGTAAGAGAGTGTTAATCAGAACACTTAAATGGTAAGAGGTTTTCCCATCAAACAAGCGTGCGACAATGCGTTTCCTTTTAGTTGTTTCGTAAAATTATGAGTTCTACGTAATTAAGATACTGAAGTAAAACATCGGAAATCAAGTTTTTTTCGGGATATCTTTTTAACATATGCATTGCATATTAAAATTAATATTTTAAATTATTATGGCGATTATACTAGGTATGTTCCAAGGTAAGCAGTACCAACAGAGGTTTATAAAAATGATATTATAACCCAGTATGATTATTAAATAATAATATTGGTGCTCTAATGCTTATTATTTTGATTTCATATATATTTATTAACACCTGCAACAAACATGTCCTCTCTATGCATACAAGCTTTCAAACAGATCTCGTTCTTATTAGAAACATTACAAAAAGTACTATTCTCTCAATTCTTCTATGTCGCCTCTTTTTCTCTTCATAGCAAAATCAGATTCTCTTAATTCTTAAATTTGTCCATTTAAGACAGCCTTAGAAAAGGAATATCGAACGATCTAAAGCTAGGGTACTTAATTGATCACAAATTTCTTAACAAACAATGTGCAAGTATAATATGTTCTTTCGCAAGTGGGACTGCTGTTTTAGAAGTTAAATAAGTATATAGTGGATAGAATATGACGTGAATGTTTCAAGTTGATCAAAATGTTGATCATTGTTAACACCTAACTCATCCATTCATCAAAACGATTAATCTTTGATTTTATGGGAAATATTGGCGTGTAATTTTTTTAAAATTTGAGAATGTTTCTTTAATATGAATTTCTGCACGAAGGTAATAAGTACATTATCACTCTCATTTCAGTAATGAAACACATTTTAATCGAAAGTTGGTTGAGATTTTCTAAGTAAGTTATGTTGTTATTCGTATATAATCCTTACTAATTTTCGAAAAAGTTTCTTCTCTATTCAAAAAGTGATATTAAGGATTTTAATTTATTGTTGTACTAGTTTAAAAGTATTCTACGAATAAAAATTCAAAATATTTGTATACAAAATACTAATCGTTTTTATACCACATATTTTAATAGATAGGCTCGGTATATACTAAATTATAAATTAATTTCTTATTACTTTACATTTGTTCCTGAATCAGTTCTCAGGCAACCAGTGTGAGATAAATTCTTCTGCATGTATTTCATGATTAATAAATACAGTTGATTAACTTTGAGTAAGATCTGCTCCGCTTTTTGTCCAACATCTAAATGATGGGTGTTTTCAATTTAATCAACCACCAAGATGCATCTCGCTGGCCAAGAAACGGAATCTGCTTTTACCTTTCTCTAATCTGGATCTAGATCAAAAATATCTAGTCTAGAAATTTGTTAATCTTGTTGACTACCACTTATAGTTTCTCCAAACATCTAGGCATCCACAATATCTATGATTATTTTCTCTAATTATAGGAATATAGACAGTGCAGAGTATATAAGAATGATTCCAAGACACTAAACTGCATAAATCCAACCAAAATAGTTTGGAGTATCTAAAATTCCCCTTTATATGGAAATTCTAAATTTTTTCTGGAAAATATGAGTCCAGCAATTAAGAACACCTCGACAATCTATCAGTCGGCAATAAGACCTAATACCTCTACGGCGAACAGAAATATTGCATAGAAGTGTTTCTGTTTGCAAATTGTTTTTTATAACTACTTTTACTGTATGTTCTTGGTAAAAATCAAAACCTGGTATACAAAATACTAATGCCTTCCTGGCCTACCTGACCGATGTACATAAATAATTTTGAAACCAAAATATTAAGTTCACATCCTTTCTTATTATCTTTAAATTCAGAAATATGTTTGTAAATTTGATTGCCATCCATAGTGATTAAACAAGGTGTCTTTTAATTCTTTTAAACATAGTATTTTCAAGTTTTTTTGCCACCGTTTGCCGATGCAGCACCTTTTATGGAAACAGCTATTTAAAACTCCCAACCTCCTTCAAAGTTGCGGACGGCTTTCATTAAATTTCTCTAGGTGAAGTTACAATACTTTACTTGATTTAATTGATAAAAAAATTGTAGCAGTATTATTTCTTAACTAATATACTAGTTATAGAACAGCATATTGTTTTATTACATTCTGATCAAAAAATATGAAATATCCTTTCTGTTGGGCCAACAACATATATTATGGTAGTGGTGCCGGAATTACAGGCTTATAACAACAACAAAATGAGCTTCTTGACACATTGTTGGCTCTTCGCGACTTTTTAGGTCGGTTTAAACTCGAATTAAAAAAAAAAAAGCGGTGTCATTGATGTTACCATTTAAGTCAACTGACAGAGACCGACAAACTTTAAAAATGGAGCCAGACAACATTAAACTACTACGAGAAAAGTGACAGGTTCACTTTAAGTGATATTGTTTTGATAAAAACAGTGAGATGGAAGCTCTGAAAATCTTTATGGGCGGATTCATGGAAGGTCTGCGATTGCGAAACATTTTATAAAGGAAACAAACGTTAAACTGCGAAGGAAGTGGTGTAATGACAGACACCTGAGGACATGATAGGAAGAGTGGTCTGTTTTGAATTATCATTTACATTGTTTCTTACAAATAGCCCTGTTTAAGTATAGCGAGTCCCGAATTAGTCCATAGTCGAGTTAACTGCTTCCTACAGTCAAGCATAAAGGAGGTTCCGTTATTATTTAGGTGGCAGTACCGTAGTATTAAACTGACCGGATTGCTGCAGATTAATATCTCGACATCCTCAATGATGCTCTCACTCTGACTAGTATATTGCTGCCAAACTTTATAATCTAAGACAATGCTCCCATACACACATCCAAGAAGGTTCAATCTTGGTTTGAAGAACATCAGAATATCATCAAGCATCTTCCCTAATCAGAGCAATCTCCTGATCTCAAAATAATTATGTCCGTTATGTCGAGTTTTAGACTAGAGAGTAAGGAGTAGATTTCCATCTTCATCATCATTGATGTAATTGGCAAAGTATAGGACGATATTCCGTTGAAAACTATTCAGACACTGTATCGCGAAGAATTTCAGCTCTTTTAAGAGTTAAGTTGTTACGGCCCAGTACATTATTAATAACTAAATATTGTGTATATGTTATGCTGCTTACAGACCGGCCTAACGAAGGACTACGAATGAGATTCGGCGTTTGATACCAAACATTCGGTGGCCTTCGATGACACGTACATATTGCATTTGTTGTTACGAGCGATTGTTGGGTGTGTATACCTATTTTTCAACAGCGGCGGCGATTATAGTGTATATAGTCTATTAAAATTTTTTGTCATGGATATTTGTGACGTCGAAACATTGCAATGTTACCGCATTAACTCTGTGTTTTAGTTCAGTTTGGCTTTGACAAACAAGAAAATTCTAATCTAAATAAAATAATTAGACAAAAATGTTATCAAATATAATTTATCAAATTTAATTAATTTACAGCCACAATAATTTATAGTAAGAGATAAAACCTCTTAACACTATTGCATCAAATAATTTTGCATGCGTCTGAAAAACGGACGGCGACCGGTTGTCAGACGTACGTAAAATTATTCACAATATTAATTATTATTACTACAGAATAAAAACCGATAAAGGCTATTTTGACGCTTTAATTATTTTGATAAATTTTAAATCGCTCCCTAACATATGATATCATTTCGTTTGCAAATGCCGAAAACGATAGATAGTCCAGGATCACAAATTGATTGCGCTTTAATAAAATGAAAAAAAGGAAATGTGAAAAGGAACGGGAGAACGGAAGCCCCCTTTTGGCTATAATTTCCGTTACAGGGGTAATTATTGATTATAGTATATAAGTCCCTACAACTTTATTGAAAATGTTTTTTAGCGGGTTGCTGCCGCGCTAGATGTGAATGTGGGTACTGTGAATAACACAATGCTTACAAAATGAAGAATAATACGTTAGATTCAAACCCGTCTACAACAAAGTGGGTGACGAATCTTGACTATCTTGATATAGGCTCTATTCGAGACCAAATATATGAAATGTATAAGAACAGTAAATACACAAACTATTTTATCGATATAAACATACTTTAATAACATTATTTTAGAGAAAATTGTCTTGGAAAATGGATTGTATTGGAAAGTTTACGTAAAAGAGTTAGGGACGTGCAGCTTTTTGAGGAATGTAAGACATCCCTTCATACACTCTTACAGGGCCTAGGGTTTAAATGGTGTAAAGATAACCCTCGGAGAGGTTTAATGGAACTTCCAGGCATTAGCTTTAAAATAATTCCAATTTTAAAGGAAAATAAGACCAAGGAATATAAATTATTTCAAAATGGTTCATTGTGGCACTCTTGGCAAGACACAAACAAAAAAGTGTTGCAACAAAAATTGATGGAAAAAGATAAAAGTTACATTAGCATTCGATTTGGTTTTGTTGGTCATTATATTTATTGATAATTAATTGCAGATATATTGCTGGTTGAGAAGGATATTCTATCAAAAACGGTTTGGATGTGTGGAAGGAAGCATTGTCAATAAGACCTACAGAGTAAGAAATTGATAAATGGTGGAATCGTGAACATGTTTTAGACAGAGTAGAAATTGGTAGTGATTGAATTGGACAGAGTCGGAAAGTGAAGGTGACTGAAGAAAACTTTCAGGATATGTGATAATGCTGTGCAATGCTGGAAATTCCTGAGGCAGAGTGATGAGAGTGGACAACTAAAGGTTTGCACATAATTAATTGAATATAACTGTAGAAATTAGTATTGTAGGGCGTGAAAGATTTGTGTGCGCAGATATGATTGTAATTGTTCAAAATTAAATATGAGCCTTAGATTAGAGCGTATGAGGTGATAATGAATTTCTGTTTTCTAGATATGGTATATGCATTAGATATAATTCAGCGATTAATTTTAGGAAGAATGGTGTACACAGATGGTAGCAGAAGAAATGAAATATACGGTGATACCAAGATGATTTGATAAGTAAAGACGCCAGCGAAGGAAAAAAGAACTAAAAGTAAAAAGGCAAATATGCTCTCGAGTTAAAGTAAAATACGTTTCAGAGATATAAAATTGTTAATTAGGTGAATTAAACATACAGATGAACACCACTACATAAAGAAAACACGTGCCTAGAAACTCGACCTCATGGGTGGCGTGGAACACAAACTACAATACCTTTGTTCTTAATTGTAGTTTTAAGTTATTCGATAATATATACATTAGATGCACTATAATGTTGAAACAAATTATATTTGATAACCTTTTTGTTCAATTATTTTGATTTGATTAGAATTTTCTTGTATGTCAAAGCCAACCTGAACCTGTAGATGAGGAAGATAAACTTGTAGCGTAGGTTTTATTGCAATTTAAAACAAGGTGTATTGCAATTGTAAATAATTGACCGACTTATCTACTGACCAGTTTTCAGCCAAAAGTTCATAACCAAAATGGCCGGTGACGAAGAAACTCTCAACGAAGCCCTTTCAGTGTACTTTTTATCAAATCGACTCCTATTTATTGTACCTTTGCAATATCTGTACATTTTCACATAAGCAGTTATTAGATATATAAAATGTATCCAATTATAGTCGATTAAATTATATATCATATTACTTTATTACATGGCAGGAACTTGAAATAAAAGAACTTGGTCAAAAACGGTTTGATGTCGTTTGCGAACATTTTCTCATATGTTGTTTTATGACATGTTAATCCGTCTCGTTTCGCCAATGATATGTATCAAAGAAGCGCGGTCCGCTAGACTGCACATGGAAATCCCAATCGAATGACACATGCACGCGTCTCGTCGCAGCCACTGACACTCGCCGTTTTACGATGCGTCTAGTGCACAGACAATACCGTCATCAGTGATATGATTTACGATGCAATTAAGCTAAATTAGAGTTAACACATGACCAGAGTCATGTTCGAATGCAATTATTGGTACGCGACCAAATATAAAAGTGTCTGTCGGCTACCGAAAGCCGAATGCATGTGGCATTTTTAAAAGCGTTATTTTTTGCGGCTTTTCCATTATAGGGTTACGTTTTAAACTCGAATTTTATGACAAGTCCTTTATATCGTTTTTATTTAGCAAGATTTTATATTTCCAGTGGTGGACAAGTAATACCTTTAAATTATAATTATATTTAATAATAAAATCATATCAGTATCTGCTATTTATTTGTACTGGTTATGGTAGCCAAATAACAACATATATTATTTATATTACATTCTTTATACTGCCTATATGCCTATATATTATTTATATTACATTCTTTATATTCCATGCCTGATGAAAAATTGCTTCAAGATATTTATACGTAATTACGTTACCGTAATACATTATTTTTGCCCAATTATTCCTGAAATTTGTTTACCAAAAAAGGACTCCATAGAACCCCGACGTTTGAAATAATATTATTGTAAATGCTCGCGAATAGATTTAATTTTAATAATGTTGTGCCATAATTATACATTATAATGCATATATGTAGCATGCCCGAACAAGTTATTTATTTATGTTCCAGAAAGTTAGAGATATGTGGTTAAATGTTGCAAGGCGAGACCCAGAACATATAGCTTCAACGTCAGTAATTTATTTCTCCGAATATCAATCTGGTATATTTACTTTTCTGATTTATTATATGTTTATAGTGTTTGATGTGTCTGATAAATATTGAGGTAAATAACACTGTCGATCATATCTCATATCATATCCTGTATATGATCCTATCTTTAAAGTAAGATTTCATTTATTTGAGTATTTTTTTACATATATGAATCCGCGATAACATTATTCAGGCGATGGGTTTAGATTTATAAGTTTGCATAAAATCAAAATATATACCTATAAGATTTCAATGGCAGCCAAATATAAGAGAATGAGCTTCTAACAGTATCGAGCGAGCATAAGAAATGCAATTAAAAATATTAAATCCAATACAAATCTTTGAAAAAATGGGAATCAACTATCATCATGGTCGCATTATAAAAATCTAATATTCTCAAATGATGCTTTAACTATTATAATTTCAATTGCAATGTTACATACAATAGTTTGATGAATAGTTTTTTACCAGGCTGAGAGTACCAGGTAAGTTTTTTACTGCCTGGTATGTGTGTATAATGACAGATAGAGGTTTTAAATATATATTCTACCATAAACAATGACCCTGATGTATTATCACTGAAGCCAAATTTTTATTATTATCCAATTATAAGTAACCAAGCAGACGACAAATTTAAAAATTCTTATTGAAAGTAGTACAAATAGAGACTTAAGATAATTTAGTAATTTAGAATTATTCTATAAATATATTATATGGACTCTTATTTAAATAAAACTTCAACATTTTATTTTGTACATTTTATTTGCCCTAACATTACAATGTTATTATTCTTATTATCTCTGGCAATTTTTTTCATAGAATTATCATATGTGTATAATTTAAACTGTTTTATTTGTATTGTAGTTACTATTAATGAAAAATAACCTTTTGGTAACGATTTCAAACAAATTTGCAACTGCATTTTAAATTATTATCATTATATAATTCATAATTAATATTAGTAAGCTGGTTTACCATTTATAACAAAATATTAATGGGTTTCAGAAATTGTGAAACACTTGATCTCACTAATACTTTTCATATGGTTCTAAATTAGCAAACGTGAAATCATTGAGTACTCTTTAAAGAGTATGAGACTGCACTCATTAATTTTACATAATTAATAAACTACTATGTTTTCTGGCCAGTATGTCTGGAATACTCCTTCCTTCGGTTATAAATACCATAAAGGCTTAATTTTTCGTTTTAAAATCTAGCTAATAATTTTAATTAAATATATATTATAATTAAATATATTTTAATTAAATATTTTAATTCAATAGTAAGAGTAAATATTAAATATTGGCAACACTTTTAATTTTTCGATATTCAGCCGCTATTGTTGCAACTGTTTGATGCAAAAAATGTAGTCGCCAAGTACAAGTCGATTCTGTGAAAATTTGAGTGATTTTCCTTGATAAATCTCGGTATCATATTTCTGGTACTGTGAGTAGCCAGTAAAAACCAGGTTTGTGGTTTTATAACAATTAAACATAAGATAAATAAGCCAAATAAAATTGAAATGCTTCAAGAAGATCGATTATATATAATGTAGTGAAATGAGAATTAGGAAACAATAACTGGCGCCAATATTCCTTAATTTTTCTGAGCGGTGTAAGACAATACATTTTTGGTGATTAAATTGAAATCATCTTGATGGTTACACAACTAGTATATCCCTTAAAATAAATGAACTATTTAACTGTACCATTTTACCAAAGCGTTTAGTTTACAACTATAGTCAATATATACAATTGAGCGCTTTTCAACCACCTTCCCTAAACTGGCCGATTTCAGTAATACAGTTGCAATTCGGATGTATTTTGTTACGTCTTTTCCATTGGTGTTTTTGTCAACTCTGTTTCATTGTTCTAATTTATTGAAACATTTTTTCAGTAACCTGTGTAAAGCGTCATCTGGGAATATTGACCTCTAAAACAAAAAGAATGGTAATTTCAAAATAATCAGGCAGTTGCAAACTAGAACTAAACAAATAATTAATAGAACAAGTGTCAGTATAGACCTACTTGGGAACAGCAATTACACATTAGAGAGATTTCAAGAACCACGCGATTAATCACCTAGGATAGACCACCATTTGGACAAATAAATACATGTTAACGGCAACCAAAGTTAGAATTTATATGGCCCATGTAACATCAGTCACGACATATATATATTTGAAGGACGAGCTGGCACAGCGAAAGCAAGAAGGATGACGCGAGAAACATTACGGGAGAACAATTGAGAGACCCAAGAAAGAACAGAGATATTGTAGAATGGTGAAAATAGCGATAGATGGCAAACCAATAGCCAAATGACTACAATGAGGTGGAAGGACTGTTGGTTAACAGCGTCACAAGAACATTCTACTTAGATAAAATATGGGTTACGAAAGTCTGCATGCTTTAAAAAATAAGAAGAAGAAGAAGAAGAAGAGGGTGAGTTTTTTAATAATTAATAATAGAAACATATTGCCTGATGATTTATATAAAATTCTCAATTCTGTTTCCTGAGTACCAAATTTGCGTACGTAGAATCTGAAATTTTTGAAATAAAATTTTATCGCAGTCCTCGATTAGTTCTGCATTGGTCCGTTACTCATTTGACTGCTTTTATAAAAAAGCTTTATAAGAAATCTATTCTCATCTAGAATGCAGTACTCAATGTTGTCTACTTTGTTACACAGATTTAGTAATTTTAATATAACAGAAACAAAATAAAAACTATAAAAACGTACAAATCGTTATAGAAATGGCGGAAGTGGAGGAATCAAATCAAGACGCACACAGGGAGCAATAATTATAAGTATTACTTGTTATTTCTCCGTATTTTCAAAAATCCTTTACCGACCTGGCGTAGAGAAGATTAGCCTTTAATTATACAGGATGTGGAATCTGCCTTTAAATTGGTATACGCAATACGGACCCATCATCCACACTTTATATTAATTTGTCGAGGTGGATCGGTGATTAAAGAAAATTATATCGAAAAACGAGAACGTTATCAAAAAGAGATAAATCTCTTTCCCTTCCTTAAACTACGGCATTAAGACATTCAATTACTGCTTGATAAAATACCGGTTGTCGCAACTCAAACAGTTCTGTTAATTGAAATCGAAACTTTAAAAAAAATCGAAATTTCTTGTTAAAAGGCAATTTCATTCAGTATTAAAATTTGAATTGGGAATTCAAGTATGAAGAAAAATGATTAAAATTAGATTAGTTGCATCAAATTTCCATAGAAGTAAGTTTATTAAATATAACATAAATAAGTGCTTAATAGCTCTAAATAATTACCCCAATTATTTAATATATTTATTAAAGATTTATATATATATATATATATATATATATATATATATATATATATATATATATATATATATATTTAAGTCTCCTTTTACCAACTATGGGTTTATCTGCACTGGGCCTAAAGTTCCAGAAGACACCGGTCTTACCCAGCCTGGTTATTCGAGTGACTGGGATTGTTTTCCTTGTCGGATTTTATACTATTGCCTAGAACATTTGCAAAATTTAAACAATTGCAAACATAAATTTACGACCATGCGCTCCAGCAGGATTCGAATCCGCGGCTATCGCAACAGTATGAGGACCATCCCATTGCCTTTACGACTGCGCCACCAAGCCGACATATTAGATATTATTTATACTAATCGATATTTAATCCGTAATGTATCTTATATGAGATAAAATGCAACAAACTATATAGTCTCAATTGTCTTTTGTTAACGCAGTGAGAATTATTTAATATAAATAACACACCTGGTATAATTAAGAGAAACTGTTTTGATAAGGAAATAAATAAGCAGGAAAGATTCAAATTAAAATAATATATTTACGTAATTGATACTCTTTTTCATACATATTGATTTTGAATATTGAGTATAGTGCTTAATGCTTTTTTATCTTGAAAAATATTCAATGAATTGGTTATTGAATTGTTACAATCTGCTTTTATATAGTATGCCTTATAAGTCATTATATTTCATATTGTGATGACAGTGTGTCATGTGTCATGTTCTCCGACCATTTTTTCACTTCAAAAAGGCATTTATTGAGAAAAAGTAAACACAGTCTCCTTCATTTTCTAAATATTTACTTCCTGGTAACTTCGCTTTCCGTACTTCTTCAGATAAGCTATACTGCATCCAGAACCACTCCATGGTATTTTACGCTTGTTAATGTTGAAGTAGGTGGACTTTACAATGCCAGTTAAAATACGCAACAAAAACTTTTAATTTCTTGGAATGAAAAAGCTCGTATTAACCATTGGTCCTTCTTTTGGACCTTTTGCATTTACATTGATATTTTCAGACGTTCGTAATTGTAATGCATCGTATAACAACTTTTTTGTACATTCAGGCCGTTCTTTGTCATTAACATCGAAATCATCACTTTTAAACCGATAAAATCAAAACTGGCAAATCCGAAGATTATAAAAGTATTTGTTGGGCTTCGGCAATCGATTTCCCTTGATGCAACTTTATTCAAATCTAACCACAAAGGTAATGGATGAGGAAAGTATAATTTTGAGCATTTCATGATTAGCAGTTGTTTACGCTGAATAACCCAATAATACTAAATAAGAAACTGGCATTTTAAGTAAAGAGAAATCAAAACCATTTAATTTAATATTTGTTTATAGTGATACAGTCTTTTTACCAATATATATGGTTGATTAAAATACATGCAAGCATAAAATTTACAAAATAGTTTTATTTCTCATAAATAGTTACTAGTTTTGTTGCCCTCGATTTATTAACTAATCTAAGTAAAATTGAATAATTAACACTACTTAAATGAGAAGTATATTATAATAGATGAGCCAATTTAACATGTAATTAATTAATAATATCTATGACCTAGATACTCTGAACAAAGAGTTCGTTAATTTAGAAAATATATATTATTTTTTTATGATATAGCCCACATATGATTAAATACCCCTAAGGCTTTGTTGAGGTCAACCTTCTAGGAAGATTATAATTCTGTAATAAACCCTCCAGGGAATCGTTTCGAAGAAATTTTATATTAATTTATTAGTAAGTAAAGTGACGCACAGAATTATATTATAGTGTATTTTACATTAAGTTTATTAGATGCGAAAAAAAATAATCAATACAGAATTATATTAATGTTTTTCCTGATATTAATTTAGTTGTCACTGATTTTCGAGTATTGCACTTCACTAAAACTTTTATTGTTTGTACATAATACAAAAATCGCTGTGGTTACTAAAGTGTTACTCCAGTCATACTCTGGTACCTATAGTCAATTCAAAACAGGAGTGGACCCACGTGATCTGTTAAAATATCGCAATGTTGCCGCAGCAACTTTGAGTTTTGGTACATTTTAACTCTGACTTATAACAAAGTTTTAATCTAAATAAAATAATGATACAAAAATATTATGAAATATAACTTATTTTAACATTATAGCAGAACTACAAGAAACTACAATTAATTAATAAGCCACAATAATTTATAAGTTGGAATTATTTTATTATATTAACATTGAACTTCTTTCCACACTAATATAGGTAAAGTACTAGGCGCTTTTTTATGTAGTGGTATTCCCAGAAGGCATAATCCACCTAATTAACAATTGTATATCTGAATAATCTATTTTGCTTTCCTTCTTGGTTAGTTCTGTTACTACCTGTATACATCTTTCTTGATAAAAATATATTTAATCACTCCATTCCTCTTAATGTATCTGCCATATCTGCAAACGAGTCTATTATTTCTCTCCTCATACATTTTAACCAAACACATGCTCATAAAGCTTTCGCACTCTATAATACAATTTCTTACAATTAAATTATATTAATTATATACTGACCTTTAGTTGTTTCCTCTTACATGATCCTGTCTTGGTAATTAAGCTCATCCAAACCGAAGGTGTTATTTTGGACAATGATTCTTTTCATACATCCAGGGATTTCTGGATTGAATATCCTCCTCGACCTGAATGTCTATTGTAATAATACTTTGCGATACCCCATATCAACACAATTGTATTAAATATGTAGTAATAGGGAGGAAGACCTAATATTCTGTGACCATAATGTTCAGCAATGTTTTTTTTTTAATTATTTAATTAATATATTGTTACTAGTCGTTTCCGTGTAACCTACAATTTGTCTTTATAATAACTTAAATCTAGGTATATAATTAGGAGGACCCATCGGCCCTATGTGAGTCTCCGGTGATATAATGTTTATACATGTCCCTGCTGAATTTTTTAATATATGCACCTCACTACACAACACTACACAAGATCAGATGGTTTGATTCTTTTGAGTCTGTGTCCTGTTCTGGTGGTATCCAATAGTGCAATATTTCAATATTCGTGTGAGAATGGAATTCGGGAACTTTTGCATCGAGATTCATTCCGAGATATTTAGCGTTGTTGCTATATGGAATGATTATTATTATTGAGTATTATTTAATGTTATGGGTGCTTGTACGGTCTGTTTATAGACGAACTGCACATGTACAGATTTACTTTCATTAATTCTTATTTTCCAAGCTTGTGTCCAATTATTTATATTGTCACTTGCCTGTTGTAATTTTCGTGAGGCTTCTTCACTATTTTCTTCGACATTATATATATATATATATAATATATATATATATATATATATATATATATATATATATATATATATATATATATATATATATATATATATATATATATATATATATATATATATATATATAGTGAAACGAATCACCTTGAACGTGATATAGTGGTATAGCTGCTTTGCTTGTTAATTTTTAAAAATTTTGAGAATTTAGATATAATTAGTTTTTTTATCCTTAATTAATAGTTAGTTAATAGTTTGTGAAGTAAATCCTGTAAGATTAAAGACCATATAAATAGTATCTGATTCCATTCCATCTTGTCAATTTTTTTCTTTTAATAGATTTATATTGCATGTATTAATAATTTTATTTAATTTTAATATTTAACTACGTATTAATAACATTAATGTCGTAATATTATTAATGAAGAGCGAAGAAATTTATTATAATTAGGAACACTAACCTTGTAAACGTAACATGTTTTAAAAAACGTCCTTTAATATATATACGAGTTAAGAAAACATGAATGACCAATTTAAACGGAAGAAAAAAATTTACAACATTTCGAATTCTCACTATTTCTTTTTATTTAAATATACAATGAATCTGTGCCATTCAGGCATTAACAAATTATAGCCAGACTGGTTTATCGACATTTTAATGCTGCAAAATGTAGTAGATCGCCCATATGGCGATGGCTATTCAGTCAAAATATTTACGTGAGAAAGGAAGCGGCACATTTTATCCACATTTTTGCAATTTATGAATAACGGTTATTTTGGTTAATTGGAAATTTATAGGCCGTCTCCATATCAGTAAGATACGAACGGAGCTATACACGTTTTTAGATAGAATCAGATAAATCAATAAAATTTTAGAAAGTGGATATGGGTAAGATTTTGTACAAGAAAGAAACTATTTGAAACTATTTATGGTGGACGGAGATTCCCATATGGCGTCTTAAGGTATTTAGTTTTATTATAGTCATGACCTCTATCTACACATTAACGTTTTGCAAATTACATCTTCGTTTTGACACCAAAATATAGTTTGGTCAAAGATTTTGTGTATGTAGAAAACGAAATGTATTTAAGAAATGTGAAATCCAAATATGTTTTCATTTAAGCAAATAAATAAGTAGGCAGGATTAAATTTAAAAAATAGCTTCATGTAAAAGGTATGTTAATATTTTTCATGCCATTTGTATACAGATTTGAATATTTAAAATTAAATTTTAAGAGAAATAACAAAATAACAAAATGTTTAAAAAGATCCACCTACCTGTTATTTTATCCAATAATATATTAGGTTAGTTCATCAATGAATTTGTCGTTGGATTATTACAACTTACTGTTGGATATATAATCACATGAGATATTACATAATACTCTGATGACATTTTATTAAGCTTGAATCGAATTTGGTCAGTGAAATTGTTGATAAAAATGTGAAATATCAATTTAAAGAACTTTTAAAAACATAATCTGATTATAAAGTTCGATAGCCTGGAGATTACTTTCCATAATGCAATTGCATGTTTCCATTTGATATAATTGAATTATTCACTATGTATAGCCACTAATTTTGCCAAAATTCATCAAATTATTTTGTAAACTTATAGTAATGTTACAGTATGATAATCCCGACAAGACAGGGCATCGACACCAAAGCGGAATATTCATATCCTTAAGGTTTTGATGTGCATATGGTACACGCTTTAGACAGTTTCACCAACGCACACCACAATCCCGAACGAACAATTCGGTTTCCAAAGCACTAAAGTTGTCATCAAACTGCTTGCGTCGCAGCAACCATCCACCAGGCATTAAGAAAAGGTCGAAAAAATTAAAAGGTCATCTTTTAAGGTGTTGCCAAAGCTTTCTATAAAATACGGCACAAAGGTCTAATCTTCAGAGCGACCCAGCTTGGTCTACCGAATGACCTAATCTCCCTGATAGATTCATACTTGGACGGTAGATCCTTTCAAGTGAGCATCGGTAGCGCAGTCCCCTGTCGAAAACAGATCTTCGCAGGAGTTCCGCAATATGCTACACTAGCCTCTGCCATGTTCAACTTTTACATGGCTGATTTCCCCTATACGAGACTTGCCACACAGCATTTTATGCAGTTGATATAGCTTTCTTTACCACCGGTTACAGTCCTGACGCCATCCGTGTCTGATTTCAAGTCCAATTGAACCAGGCGATTGCGTGGTATAAATTTTAGCGGCTGAAGATAAACCCGAGCAAAACTCAGGCTGTTCTTTTCCTCCGCAAGAAGGAATTCCGCGCTTATCGCCATTGGTTTCCAGTTCGACCGCAGGTTGTAATGGTCAGCCCAAATGCAGCACGGTATCTGAAATGGCAATGGCGTATACAGTCTACTTTTCCCACTCATCTGCTGAAAAAGTAAACTCCCAATCCAACAGAGAGCGACTCTATATAAAATGCTAGTCTGTCCAGTATGCCTCTTCGGAGTGACAACTTGAACTACTCCATGTGTTCCAATCCAAAATATTCGCGCGTTACTCAATGCTCCATGGGTTATGAGGAACGTCAACACTCCTAGGCACCTTAGTACACGACAACATCTTGATAAAATCCTTACAAATCCATAAACCTCGGTAGAGACCTACGACCATCGCAGTCGTAACCCAGAGTCTATGTCACCCGTAAAACACTTCACTGTCCCGAACCCGAAGCGACATCAGCAAAAGACCATTTGGTTCTATCTTTTTATTCTGGAATAAGAAAAAAAAGCTTAAATTGGAGGTTCTGCCGCAAAGAACTGAGAAGATAACTTTCTACCCTAGCATAATGCTTTCTTTCGACACGATATCGGCGAGTTGTCATAAAGACAGGAAATGTTATAGAAAAAAAGGAAAATATTTTAAGTAGTAATAGATATCATATATATTACATAATTATAACTTATTATTACTTTCATTATAAATATCTTTTTAAAGTAAAAAAAGGTCAGGAAGCATACAAACACCTAACATATGAATGGTTTGCTCCTAATAAATATTTATTAGTTTTTGTTGATTTAATTAATATATATTTATCAGCTTTTTCAATAAGCTTGAATATAATATAAAAAAAATGTTACCTATCATAAAAACACATCTCCACTATGGCCATCTTATTAACAAGCCTAAGATTGTATTGCTTTATGAGTAGAAGAATTTTGGTTTCTTGGGGATATTAATCCCAGTTGTTTGTGGCAAATAATTCCTAGGACACCAATAAAATAATATAATGTGAATGTAGGCGGCTAATACTTTAATTTCATTATAAATAGATGTAGAAGCATTTCTCTAATACATGTATATATAGAAAAAAATGAACCAGTTTTTAAAACAAGATTATGAATGATTCATAGGTTAATGGAAGCACAGAACTCGAAGAAAATAGATTTTACTAATTTAAATTTCAATTCACCGAAATGACAATTTGAATTTTATCTCTTTCTTCGATCCTCATATATTAACATTTGACCGTCACTGTTTCGATTTTTTATTCACTTAGCGTTTCTATTTTATTGCATTTTTGCCAACTGTATAATTATATGCTCCTTGGATGTATCGGAATTACTATTATTATTTGAAATATATTTTATATAAATGTATGTACGATTATATGATATGAAACATATGATTTTTCTTTAAATATATTGTATTTTAATGAAAAGAGTTTGGGACTAATTAGACAATACTTCTATTTCGATATAAACAAAATATATTTCGGTAAGTGCTTCATTCATCACATATCACAGCTAAACTAGACACATAATTTTTTTCACTATCATTCATTGTTCAGTGACGCTATATAAAAATTCCTAGCTGAAGAAAAGACCAAAGGGATATGCGTGGTCGTTGTGACGCCTGGACAATTTACAGCTGCAATTAAATTGTTTGAGAATATCCACTGTCTCTCCGTCCTCCACTTTGCCTGTATATAATGCTTTTGGTGCTCACAAAGTCCAATAGTATTCGATATAGCAAATAAGCAGTTCCGCCTTTGGTGTTCGTACAAGCAGTAGTGCCAAGTTTTACCCAATTGCCTGCACACTAGAGGTCAGTTCCCAACTTCAGGGCGTCTTTGGTGGCTTAACACCCTTGCGATGCTCATTCCAGCAATACATAGACTAGGATTATTATATTTTTTCCTTTTCCCAGATTGACCAGCTAGAACCAAATGGTCTTTTGCTGATGTCGGGTTCTGGATAGAGAGATTTTGCAGGCGACAAGGACCCTGAGGTGCGACTGGAATTGTCATAATTTGTTTAACTACCAGGGTTTGTGGATGGGTTGGGTAGGGATTTAATCAAGCTGTGTTCGTGTTACAAGGCAGCAAGAAAGAACCTCACACTGAGCATGTTCGTGACGCCTTTTTTTTTCAAAAACCATGGGGCATTGAGTAACGCGCGGACTTTTTTGGACAGGAACACTTGGAGTAGTGTAAGCTGTTTCTCATAGACGTACCTGTGGCTTCTGTGATCTGTAGAGGCAGATTGGATGGACTAGCATCTTATACAGAGTTACTTTCTGAAGGATTGGCAGTTTACTTTTTCTGCAGAGGAGAGGAAATAGTAGACCATTGGAACCTACGGCCGAACTGGAGACCGAGGTATGATACCTTCTGGAGCCAAGAGATAGGAACTTTTCGATTTGGAGGCGATAAGCACGGAACTTCTTACGGTCGAACAGAATAGCCAGAGTTTTGCTCGAGTTTATCTGCAGCTGCTAGAATTTGTATCACGCAATCGTCTGATTGAGTTGGACTTGCAGTCTGTCGCGGATCACGTCGGGACTGTAACCGATGGTGAAAAAACTGTGTCATATGCATAAAATGCTTGGTGTAAATGTTCGGTGAGTGTGAAATCAGCCATATAAAGGTTGAACAGGGCTGAAGCTAATGGAGCACCTTGCGGGACTCCTACGGAGATTTGCTTTCGAAAGGAGACCAATTCCTCTTAATTCTGATAGTTTACTACCAGGGAATTTTGAACACATTCAGTCTACCTTTGGTAAGGTTACAGCCTAAATTGAAAAAGTTTTGTCCCAACTCCATTAAACTATGTCAACGAATGCTTCAAGTAATAGTGAAACGATATCAATCTGACGTAGATTTTTCTTGTTCTTTGATAAATTATCTTTTTTTCTTGACAAGTAATGATTCTGGGTAGTTTAATGAATTTAATAGAGAAAAGTGTTAAGTTCTTTTCGGAATTCTACCGAACGCGACAGTTTCGAAAGTTAGGATTTGAAACAAAAGCTTTAGTTTGCGTCATTTTTATTAATTCCCTTGTTGGTTTATTTTTTAAATTCACTAGTTAAAATGTATTTTGCTTTTACTTGTTTGTTAATATTCCAAATTTAAATTAAAATATTAGGTCCTTCCACTAAAGACAATAATATTTCGAAGAATGGGTAAGATAACCTATCTCATGTTTTATTAATTCACTGGAAAGTATCGTTAATCCTTCATTAGACGTAGCTAGTCAGTTTGATTCAATATGTTTACGTAGTGGGATGAATTATTTGTATAGAAGATTAGCTGGGGGGAATATATTTAAATATTGTTCAGATTGATACACCGAAATCAATTTCACTTGTTTAGTATCAAGTGACCCTCCTTAGTTCCTACAAAATAATATTAGGACTTATTACAGCAATATAATACAAGTTTACAAGAGTAGATATAATAGCTTGTTTGCTTTAAAAAAGGGTGCAATTTGGTTTCTTATCTACTTAGAAAAATTCTAAGAGAAATGTATGATTTTGGCTTTAAGAATAATTCTGTCGATCTTTATATAGGAGGTAAAAAGACGACATAAAATAGTTCTTATACAATCGTACGAAAGGTGTAGTGACGCTACAGAGAAATTGTGTGAATAATTCAACATAGCTAGAAATATTCGCCTATGGCCCAGATAGTAATTTTAGCTATGCCCAATAATAGCGGAATCAGTGCTCAGGTAATATATCTTGGCAATAATCAAAAGGTTATTAGAAAAAAATAATTTTTAAAACCGGCCTACAACATCGTCTGAAAAGTATTATACCAGTAGACAAGGAACAACAGGAAGAAGAAAATGAAAATATAGGCAAACGAAAAGGGGGTCATATTTGCCTAGGACAAAGGCATTCAACACAAAATAGTTTTAAAATATCTATCTATTTGTAGTAAAATCAATCAGATTGCCTAGGAGAAGAGAGGGGATTGTCGCGTAGAGTATAATTTGCACGCTTTTCTATTTTCTTATTGCAATAAACTCAGATTTTGTATGTAATATATATATATATATATATATATATATATATATATATATCATTCTTATCTTGATTTAATATGGAATTATGTATTTATTTATTGACTTTTGACATTTAATATTCCTACTACTTCAATTTTATGGAGATCTTCTATCAAGAGGAAATCAATGATGATAAAATCTTTGTATTTTTCTAACACTTGGTCGGGACTTTTACGGTAAAATCTTCCTGGTTTCACATAGTGATTTACAAAATCCGTTCATTGAAAACATGACAACTTTCTGAAAACTTGGCCGGGAAATTTAAATATCTCAGTATACCATCGGAATTCTATTCGCACGCGATGCTGTAGCCATTTTAATTACTGTAATCAGGCAATTAACCATTGCAAAGGTGCAGTCTTAGATACATTTCGATTTACCAAATTGATGATGTGGAATTTAACGGTAGAAAAGCATTCCAAATAAATTTGGCTACATTTCAGGTTAGGCTTTAAGGGTACTATAAACTATAAGTAATATTGGACGCTTTCTACATATTGGTTTGGCCCATTTGTTTCTAGCTCAAAGGATATTGAATTCAGAACAACTTTAATGAAAAAATTAGTGAAAATATTGTCCACCGCAACTTTCTACTTCTAGGATATAATGGATAATTTAAAGACAAAAACCTCTAAACGTGCTTAAAAATGTCGTTTTATGGAGCGATCTGGGGTCTTTTATCCAAAAAATACGGCGTGTGTGGTAAAATATCTCTCTTGACCACAACTTAAGTAAACTATTTATACCCAATACTGATCATCCGTATTAAAATCCCTAGATTGTATTAAGTCATAACACACAACAGCAATTTTAGTTGGTGTTGATATTATGGTCGATGACAACACTTGGATGGCCTTCTATTTAGAGCTATATATCTATATCAACTTTTCAAAACAATGAAACATTTTGTTAGTAGAAATATGAAATTATATTTTAGGAAGTAACATTTGTCTAAATTTTAAACTTTTCTATATTAAAAATTGACTGCAGCAAATTATCGCAATTTTGTTAAAATTTATAATGATTACATTCCTGAGAAGGAAATATCATTTTCAATTACATTGATCTTAATTAATTACATTTTATGACAATTTACTTAACTCCAGGTAATTTAAAATAACGGCCACGATAATTACATCTAATTGTAAATAACGGGATATCATGTGGCACAAATTAATTTATGGATTGTTCTCAGCCCCACTTGGAACCTAACGTATAAATAATAACTTAATACCCTCTAGTGTAAGGCTTCCTAATGCTTTTTAAATATATAGGAGATAAATTTAAAACTTTTCAAGGATATTAACAGTTAAAATTAGTTTTGTTGACACTAGGGAAGCACTACCGTTTTTAGATTTCTTTTTTTCTCAACTAGAAAGCACAGTGCACTAACGTGTTTAAAATTGAGTAAACAAGCTTTGTAGTCATTTCCTCCCTCAGTAGATTATTATTTCTGGCTATAATTTACCACAATAAACATATATAATTACAAGTTTATACTTTAAATTGAATAACAAATGTACTAGAAATAAATTGGTATACATATGTGGAGCAATTCTTCATTATACATTTATTTATTTTTAGTACTTTGTAATATCCTTCAGATTTGTGGACATAATTCATTATTGATTATTATTCATCATTCATTATTGAAACTACTAGTGGCTTTGAAATCATTAGACAGTAGTTACTAGTTTTGTTTATTAGTACGAGAAATGGAAATCAAACGAAATGTAAAGTTAACATATTTATATTGGTTTAATTGACACATTTGTATTTCAACATTAGTAAATATTAAATGAAAATGGTAAAAATGTTGCTGGTTTGAACTCATAGCTAAGAATAACTATTAGATTTCTTTAAATTATAACAATAAAAACTTATTAAAACACATCTATTTGATAAAATTTGTTTTTTTTATTCATCATAATTCCTTTCAAGGGCGATACACTGATTATGACGACCTTCCAACTTTTCGATACCATTTTTGTAGTGTAGTTATGAACATTGCAAAAAATGGGATGATTAGTGAATAGTCTCAAAAGATCGTTCTCTCGAAATGGAATCCGTAAATTACCTGAAGGATGGGAAAAAGTAGCAACTATCGATAGATAATACTTTGAATAGAAGACATTGCATCAACTTTCCACAATAGAACTTCAAATGAAAAAATCCCTTAAACCAAAGTTATAGATTTAATATATTTAATTAAATATTATCTAAGTTTTAAGAACAGTTGTCAAGATAACTAAATGAAAAAAATTATATATATATATATATATATATATATATATATATATATATATATATATATATATATATATATATATATATATATATATATATATATATATATATATGTATATATATATATATAAATATTTATAGATATTAGATTACTTTAACGATAATAATAAAAACTAGGCTGAGTGACCGGTTAATTGAAAAGTCCGAGCCTACCATAGTAAAACACATTTTTTTTACAAAATAAGTTTTTTTATTAAACGTAATTCCATTCAAGGGTGATATAGCGACCTTCCAACTTTTCAATACCATTTTTGTAGTACTATTTTTCCTTTGCTTCAAAATAGGCCTTAGTTTCGGCGATTTCTTCCCAGCAGGCATTCTTTTGCGACCTGAGAACAGAAAATAGTCGCTGGGGGCAGATCTGCAAGAGTAATGTAGATGAGAAAGCAATTCAAAGTCCAATTGATGGATTTTTACCATCGATTTCACTGACTTGTGACATGGTGCATTGTCTTGTTAAAGCAGCACTTTCTTTTTCCACAAATGCGGCCGTTTTCAGACGCCAAAACCTTGCCTGCCTACTGTTGCGCTTTCCCCCGCTTTGGAGCAGGTACATTGTGTGAAGTCCACTAAGATGACTGTCGATTGGACTTCGGAGTGAAATAATGGAGCCATGTTTTATCCATTGCCACATATCGACGTAAAAACTCTGGTTTATTACGTTTGATCATCTTCAAACACTGCAACTCGTCGTTGTTTTTGATCAAAAGTGAGCTCGCGCGGCACCCTCTTTGGACAGAGCTTTCTCATACCAAAATATTCATGATATGATGTCTACGTTCAGTTGATATGTTCAGAGTGTGTTATTTCATTAAATTTCAATTTATGGTCATTCAAAATAATTTTGTGGATTTTTAAAATGTTTTCGTCGGTAACAACCTCTTTTGGGCGTCCACTGCGTTCACCGTTTTCGGTGCTTATTTCACCACGTCTAAACTTCGCGTACCAATCCTTGATGGTTGATTTTCCTAGGGCAGTGTCCGAAAACTGCTGGCAAAAAATTGGCATCAAACCAAATTTTTGCTTCAACTGTATTTTTTCCCCTCAAAAAGCAATATTTTATCAACACGCGAAATTCCTTTTTATCCATTTTTTTCACAATAACAAATGTTGCTTCACTCAAAATGCTATAATTTACAAACAAATGAGCCGACTAACGTCAAATTGATTTACGCATCTTTTTTCGCGAGGGTTAGGGCTAACTAAAAATATATGGATTTAATTCTAGTAGCGCCATCTATGTGTCAGGCCGGGGAATTTCAATTGACCTGTTATGTCTCAGAGAACTCATCCATCCTTACTTATTCCCTATAATAGTAATGTACATTATCTAATTAACTGTATCAGTTAACACTGCTTTTGTTTCTGCCAAATGTACTGTGTTATCTCACAGGATCTAGTGGTTTAATTTTTTTTGTGTCTGTATCCTGCCTAAATGTTATTCGAGAGTTGTATTTGTCCTCCTCTTAATTTCCTGACTAACAGTCAGTAACTAAGGGTCTCGGTGGAAGAAATCGTTCTTAGGAATATCTCGGTAGGCACACGCACTACACTAGTTTTAGTTCTAATAAAATTTACTCTGGGATAGTGAAAATTGTTTTGCAATAATGCAAAATGAGCAAATATCCATTTTAAGAACTTTTATATTTTATACTAAATCAGCTAGAATTATAAAAAAATTAGTATATTATAATAATTATCATACTTCAACATCAATATAACTGTACTTAATAATTGTTTTCGAATATTCATTTGCACCTATCAGAATCACCAACTGAGATATATTAACGAAGGAATATAAATGAAGCCAGGAAGAATGGCCGCATTATCCACTGCAAGTACACATGCTGTTTCGTGATATAGAATGTAATGTAGGTAATGTAAATCTGCAAACATGTAAACGATGAAATCAATTAACATTTCAGGAAACGAATAAACAGAAAAAAATCCAAGTGGCATCTTCGAATAAACTCACGAACGCTTTAATTAATATTAATAAGAGCCGACACCCGCTCATTAAAAGAGAAGCCGCCATATGCGCTTCATTTTGGTTTTGTTCTATTGAGATGCGTGATCTTCGTCAGAATCTATTTCGGAATAGAACCGACTATGTTTACAGTGGATATTTAGCACCTTCCTCTTTGAACTTATGATGTTATAAATATTTATTATTGAGTATATTATAAAGCGTTAATTGTTTTTCCTTTATTAAATATAATTACTACTATTAATTTGATTTATCTAGATGAATTATTCAGTGGGTTCCTGGTTCTCGAAAATTCTAAAATATCAAAGAAGAATATAAATAGTAAAAATCTGTGTGGAAATACATGTCCTATAAATTGTAGGAGAAGTGAAAGTTATACAAATGACACTGCAAAAAGCGCGCATAAGAACAAGCTGAGACGATAGCGATTGGAAAGATAAGATGTTCGCTGTTTGTCAGTTTATGGAGGAATGCATTGGATGTAGAAAACAGACGGTTATCGTTTTTATAGACTTTCATTCGGCTTTGAGGTATTCACACAGTTTCACTTTTCGGAGCTTTGGAAGCTGAAAAAGCTTGTTTAACAAATTTTTATATTTTCCTCAAAAAGCATTTTACAGTAAGTTACAGTAAGTCCACCAGCTTTGTTTGAGTGAGAAATTATGTGTCGGATTCTTTTATTATTCGAGTTGGGACCTCCCCATTGTCTTTCAATGTTTTAGTAAAGGCAGATATATAAAAAGTATTTACTAGACATGGTCCAATTCACAGATGCTAACTCCTTCTTCATGATGAGCAGTGGACACAGATGCTAACACCTTCTTCATGATGAGCAGTGGTTATAATATAGATTGTATTCGATGGCTTAGAATGAATGAAGAAACGTAGGAAAATATTAGCTGTAAACGAACCACTCACCACACAGAGAATAAGTTGAAGTTGAATAGTTGACTTTTCCAAGAAAAAATTGCTTATAATTCAAACTTAGTTCAGACACTTCCAAATGCTTGTTTTGTATCTTTCTTCATATACTTTGATAACAGGGCATAAGATAGAGAATAATCTTTCAATCTTCGGCAGTGACAGGATTTAATAACAATTTTTCAAAGTCCTGTAGTGCTAAAAGCGGCGTATTGGTTGAGAAGTAGACCCATTTCATCAGCAATACTTAATTACAATATTCGAGTTACCGGCATGAATTGATAGTGATGAAGTTGTAAACATCAGTGTTTTGTGTTATGTGCCTTACTACAAATGACGTGTATTGTTAAATTATAAAACAATTAATGACAAATAGTATACGAGCATATACTAAAAGGTTCAATCACTGTAATTACAATAATATATGTAGTATGAGTGAAATATTATAACATTTAATAATGATGATAATCAAATATAAATTTATGAATAAACTAATTACTATTGATTTTGGTTGATTGACTAGCAGATAAGAATAGAGAACATATACTCGTATCTTCATGGATATGATATCAATGGGCATGATAACAGAACTATATCACAACAACTCTACATATTTACTTTACCTGTAATAAATCTATAGTTTATCTGAAAAAAATGATTTTAGAAAAGAAATGCACATTTGAAATCACATAAATTTAAATACGCACTAAAACGCCCCAAATCTCTGTGTCAAATAGTTGTTTTAGTTTATTGGCATATTATTTTAGAATTTTGTGTTATAATTATGTATTATAACATAAAATCAATATATTCTAAAAAGTCCAGATGTTGAAATTCGGAAATGATGGTTAGGAAACGATAAGAACGAAACGGCGTCAATGTTTCGTAACGTTTCTAATTGGTGTTTGATTTAACAAGTCGCATTATTATATGTTCTTCTATCAAAGTCTTAGTAATCACATTTGTAAATTAAATATAAATATATTTTTAGAATGTATCCATACCGTAATCTTATAAAAAATCAATATTTTTATGATTCTGTGTTACAGTCATTAAGCCCATATAAGCTGTATTTAAAAATTGATATAAATTGTTAATATACCAACTATCAGTTAATATATAACATAGTTAGGTAAAATTTGACTGAAAATTATTACGAATTAGCTGAACAAAAAACGCGGGAGGTTTAATTTTTCTTGCTTAATTCAACTCAAGCTATTTTTGTACTGATGATTAAAACATATCAGTGATATCCTCATTTTTATCTATACCTTGAACTACTACTTTCCACCCCTCTCTTTGTCCTATTATTAATTCTATAGAATTCAATAATTCCTTTACGTTCTACATAAGGACAATTCATTAAAAATCCCATTCCCAGTGGTTCCAATATAAAATAAATATATTTTTAAGTTTCTTTGTTACTAAGGAATCTTGATTAAGGTATATTACTAAGGGTTTCTTATCTGGACTGAACCTATTGCTTTACGTGGGCTCCAAACCACTGTGAGAAGACATACGGTCTTACCCAGCCTGGTTACTAGCGTGACTGAGATGGCTATATTTTGTCGGATTTTGTACTATTGTCTAGAGACATTTACAGCATTACAATGATGATAACATAAAGTACATTTATCATCTGTGGGATTCGAACGTAACTATGGCTGTAATCGAAGGACCGTTCTGTCGCCTTAACTACTACGTCTATAACTGTTTGCTATTTAATATATAAAATGGTAATTTTATTTTATTTTATATAGTGTTTTTAATGCAGTAAGATTGTCAACTTTTATTAAGTTATTTTAAAAATTACTAAAAAACTATGATAGTTAAAACATATTATTTTATAATAATAAAATATTTCAATGATATATCTCAATAGGAATATAAAGCTTCACTAATAAATTTATATTTTTCTATTATATGTATAATATTATACATGTAATATTTCCATAACATTATGTTATTGAAAAACCACAATTCAAATTTATTTTAAAATAATGTTCATAATTATTCTAAAATAATCTGAAGGAACAACAATACGGATATAATAACTTCAGTGTAAACTTGGTCAAAATCGAATCTTCCCATGTATTTCGCCTAATAGGACCTCGTCATGGCATCCATCACGTATACACACGTTTCTTTTACTTATGAAAATATTTTCTTAATAAGCACAAACAATCCATCATTCACAATCAATTCTGGCTCTAGTTTGAGTGTAACTGGATGCCTTTTGTTCAGTGTGTGGTGGTCCCCGGCCCGCCCAATGGTACCAGCAGTTTGTCACGTTAAAAACAGTTAAAAACTATGTATCTACGAGAGACCTATTCCGAATGAATGGTGGCGTTATATTCATTAGGGCTTTTTTTATAGAATCCGGCGGCGTCGGTGCCGCTGTATGTTTTCGTTTTGTAAACGTTAGGCTTGTATCAATAGAATTTTTTTATCTAAATAAGTTTTTTCTGTTATTTTCTTAATTTAAACCACATGACATTAATATTGTGTTGAAAATCATAGCTATTCATTTGTCAAAATATGAAGTAGCTGTGTAAAAATACAAATACATTATTAACATGTGTTGAAGAACGATTTATTACCACTAAAATTATTTTTACGAATTTATTAGGTAATTTTAGTTGAAAGTGTTCTATAATTAAGTAAAAAGTATACATCAAGTATACCATACTGTAAACAAAAATTTTATGTCGAGTTATCAAAATGTTGGTCAAAAGTCTATAAAGACGAAATATATTAATATAAAAGAAATATAAGACTTAATTTTATTAAGAGAACATGTGCTTGTTAGTTCTGCTCTACCCGCCATAGACGTTGCTTCTTCGTAATACATTTCGTATCAATTTTTTATGCCTATGAAGCTATACCTCGTATTATGTTCAGCTATATTCTTAGATACACAAGCCTTTGATAAGATACGGCATGACGGCCTTGTTCATAAGATACCGAAAATGTTACCTAAACATTTTGTACACTGAATTATTAAAACCTTACATTACAGCCAGAATGTTTATAGTTAAATAATGCTTTATCTATTCTATACATGTGATATATCATAAATATCACGATGGCAACATTTGCTGATGACATCACGGTTCTTACTGTTGGAGACAAGAGCGAAGAAACCACATGGAAATTACAATAGGCAAGTGACAATATAAATAATCAGACTCAAACTTGGAAAATACAAATAAAGCAAAGTAAATCTGTGCATGTGCAGTTCAGGGTATAATTAGACCACAAAAGTACCAATAATAATAACTAATATTATTATTCCAAATGGCAACAACGCTAAGTATCTTGGAATGAATTTTGAGTAAGTAATACAAATCTTGGAACGTCGCAATAGGACACAGACTCAAAATAATAAAATCATTAGATTTTGTGTAGTGTGGTGTGGTTAGGTGTATTTAATAGAACAGCAGTGTTAATACCTAAAAATTATTGCACCAAAGACTAAGATAGGGCCGATATGTCATAGATATATAGATTTAAGTTATTGTAAAAAATTATAGGTTTGTTGGTAATGACTATTAATAATGTAATAAATAAAAGTCCCTATGATTTAGTGTTTTATCTCTCAATTATCTCTATCAAATAACAGTTTTCGATTCCAAATTATTTTGTATACTGTTTATAGATACTATGAGAAGGGCATGGGAAAAACCGAAAAGGAGGAAATTAGCTACCACACAAATTTGCTAAAATTTAAAATTTTGAATTACCCCAATGCCATTTCACATCAAATGATACTAAAAGTTTAAAATAAATAAACAAAGTATTGAAAACATACATCGCCTTAGACAACGAAGCAAATGTAATAGTCGATAGGCTTAATTGTCATATATCTTCAAGTTAATAGAATTAAAGCATAATGATCTTTAAGAAACCAAATTGACTTTAATAAATATATTAATTAGACTTATTATTTCTATTCATAAAAAAAATTCATTTTCGTATTTAAACAGGCATTGATTGAAAAACAGTTGTCATCCTAATTGTCTTCAATAATTGTTATAAGTATAGATTTCTAAATATAGTGGAATACTGGGAATAAGTTATGGGTCTCCAAGTTTAGTAGACAAGTAGACAAATTGAAATAAACAAATCACATCAGAATCAGTACACAATAGAATTGAACTAATTGTGCTATTTAATTTTCACAAGTTTTGCATGACAGTAACACATTATTAAATAGCTTCAGGTATAACTGATTTTAAAACAAAAATTACAAGATCAAATACAGCTATCAGTTACCGTGTTTGCCATCTGTGGGGTGATATAATTTACTATGAGAGATACTGAAAAATATAAAATATATGTCCAGTACCATATTAATCTTATACAGTTTTTTATTTTGTAGTAAATGATTTACACTACAGTTATGTGAATAAGCAAGGCTGTTTGTCATTTTTTTTGTACCAAATTTCAGAAAATGTTAACGAGAAAAAACATAAAAAGTAACGTTCAACTATGCAATAACAGTACATCGGAAATGCTACTGTTGAGAATAACTTTTTTTAGGTAGAAATGTTAAGTTGAGGGTTGGGTTGGGTTTTTATTTAGACAATTTCAGTTTGAAAAAATAATAAATAATTTCCCGAATTAGTTGTTAACTGTAGATTTGTTTCACAATGCACAAAACAATTATCTAAATATTAAATAACTCTTTTTTTAATTCCTGTTTATTAATGTTTATTTGTTTTTATTTATTTTTTTACTATATTATATTTTAGAGTTTTTCGCTAATTAGTGTTTATCTGGACTAATACTTATACATATTTTACTGAAAAAATTCACACTTTATCTGAATTTTCATTTCGCCTGCTTTTAATTTTCTCCATAAGTTAATTATATTATTCTAACAAATTAATTGAGGAATAATGTGAATCTTAAAAAATAGCCAGTCTCGTAAGAAATATTATAGTGCAGCAGGGCACTTTCCACAGAAGTCACAGCTAGGAATGTCGGAAATTGGAACATGCGCAATAAATAAATTGCCGTGGTAAAATGTCGGCGGGGTCTTTTCCTGTATACACTTATGATGGATTCCAAACTACAGTTTTCACCATTAAGTTAACCGACTGGCTAATGACCAATCTAGATACTGTCTCAAGACATCCAATATTATACAGCTTGGTTATTGGTGATTGAGATTTTTCGTGGTTGTTTCTTGTCGGATTTTTACAATATTTTTTCAAAATCAACAAACACAAATATAATATAAAAATGCCTATCTTTTAGGGATGATGAGACCTTGCAACTATAACTGATATTGTAGAACCCCTCCTTGATTTCTCACTATTATTTTATAAATAAAACAGTAGAAATTGAAATTTATTTTAATCATAAATTATTATCACGTTATCATTTAAGTAGAACACGTGTATTATAATATATAAATATATTATTAAATAAAATATATTATTGTATCTTCATATAAATTAATTTAACTAATGTCATATGTTTTATGCTACTTTATATTGCTAATGGCTTTGTTTAGTTGTTCGCCATAGTTTAAACCGGTTTAAACTGAATAATATTTTACGATTTTAACATATTTTTTATATGTCTAATTTATTTATCAATTATAAATATGCATAATACATCATCTTGAAATTCGTTAGCTATATTGAATTAAATATCAAATATTCCTTATTATTTGAAAATCTTAAAACACTTCATACAGAATAATTAATTTTATATCAGAGAATTTTATCCGTTCTACAGGAGGTTTTTTTCGGACTATATAAACCAGCAGAAAAAAACAATATAGAATAATATTTTGCTGAATTAATGATCCACATGTGTGCCTCAAATACTAGATACAATTTGATTTATTCGTTTTATCGAAACTGATTTCTCCTTAGCGAATTAAAATGAGATTAATATTAATCTGAAGCCTAGGTCTATATTTAAAAGGACTTAGGTATGAATTTATATGAAGTAATACATTTGATTAGATAGGCTATAAATTAGATAAAAAATTGTTACAAATTGGTAAAACTAAGTTTCGATTAAGAGTTAACTGCAACTAAGTGGCCCCCTTGAAATAATTATTTGTAGCAAATTCAAATAAAAGTTTTAATTAATTCCAATTTGAGCAATACTGTTTACATCTTTATAGTTAACGATGAGACTTATTTACAAGATCTTCTGTGAAAGGAGCATTATTATTCTTTTGAGATTTTACAACTTAACTCTCTATGCGGGTGTTTATCAAGATCAATGACAATTTCGCAGAAGCTGGTGCTACCCGCACCATTAACATATAACTTTTATACTCAGTGTAATTAAATGTAAAGACATTTTGTTGCTAACAAAAAAGTTTCAGAATGTGACAAAAAAAAGAGTCATATATTTCTTAATGATCGATATTAAAAACACCTAAAACTAATTAACTCTTCAATATTGTGTCCTTCAGTATTATTAAATCCTACTCCATCGCCTAGTCCATCCACAGTATTGACCATATATTACTTCTTCAATATATCAATTACTCAGGATACAAGCTTTACAAGATTTACTATACTTATAAAAATACATGAAGATAAGTAGGATTTTAGATAACTACAAAAATTCTTTTTGTACTTGGAATTGAATTAGTCGAAATAAATTTTTTCTGCATGTCATATAAATTAAATTTAGATTATTCTTTAAACAAATGCAACTTAGTTATATTTTTCTTAAATAATCTCATTCTCATTTGAATTAAACACTGCCTCTCATAATAGCAGCAAGAATATTACCTACATGTGGTTACCATCCCACATGGGAATCGAAGGTAATGAAGGAGCCGACCATCTGCTGGGAAAAGGGAAGGATCACTTTTGATTTTGTTATCTGAACTGGAGAAGGGATCTGAATACATATCAAGCCGCACTTTATAAAAAACTGGATCAACTAAATTGGGACTTAATGATCAATAACAAATTGTGCGAGGTAAAAGAGGAGTTTTACCAAGGTATCAACTTTTGTAACTTTAGTAGGTGTAAATTGGATATTTTTCCAGTCTCAGAACAGGCCATTGTCTCACGAGTTTCTACTCAAAGGAGAAAGTCCGCCCATTTGTGATAAATGTAGATCCCCGCTGAGCAACACATCCTAGTTAAATGCCAAGGGCATGACCACCAAAGATGACTCTCTGGAAAAACAACTTCTACAATTGAAGAATTTTGAACAAATGATAAACTATTTGGAAGCCATCGGAGTACTCCAAAATATATAATAAACTATGAGTACTACTGCCGTTAGCTTAGGTCTTTTAAACTTTTCACTTCATATTATTAACTATAAACCCTTTTATTTTTTTTCTTTATATTGTTTGTTCTGTAACTTTAAAAGTGTATATAGTGCATAGGTCCTAAATAGCCCTTGAGGCTGATGGGTCTTTAATATATAAATCTAATCTAAAAAAAATCATTTTTATTTCCTATATAATCTGTAATCTTATAGATTCCTGCTCAATGCTCACTAATGCATACTGCAATCTACTAAGTAATTAAACATGGTAATTTTTTTATTGATTTACTATTTGTTCAGCGTCTTTCTGAAACCTCGTCTAAATGCCAAAAGTCAAATGGATCGGTTCAGTTTCTATATAGCAGAGCGTTATCTGTTAAATTAGATTTCATTTTGACATTTCTCTCCATAACATTAAAGTTTTCCATATAGTATTATTAAGATATTCAGTCCATAAATACGCTAACCATGTCATGCTCAAACTCGCATTTTCGATATTTATTACTTACTGTTTGATTTCAGGAAATCGGAAAATAATAACTCGATAAAGGTCCTGTTCGAACGACAAAATCCAACAAACATGACAACGCTCCATCAAATCTTCTGTCTTGCTGCTCAAATAGGAAGTTCTATCCCAGTGTATTCACCAGGCCATAGCGCCTTCTGTCTAATACTTATTCAGTGATAAAAGCATAGAAAGGCAAATGGTTTCGAAATGATTCGACGCAGTTGTTGCCAGGAAGTTTAGATTAATTTTTTTTTTCATTTCCACAATTACCTTTTTGAAGAAATAAAATTGCTATATTACATTTAAGTAACTAATACATAAGTGAAAGAAGGTTAATATGGAATTTCTATGTGTCTATTACTGACATTTTCATAATTTCTCATAAATAGTATTCCGATGATTATAATCTGACTTACTTACTTTTTAATATCTCACTTTTATCACATTTATTTCGAATCATAAACCTTTTTTAGTTTGCTTATCTAGGTTGCTCGAAGTAACGCAAACGTTTGATAAAGTCTAGAATAAGGGACTCATGTATAAACTCTATAAAATGTTACAGAAGCGATATATTGAATTGTTAAACTCCTACATTTCAGCGAGGATATTCAGATTTAAACAAGAAGAAAAAGCAGGTGATCCTCAAGGTAGTGTTTTTGAAATTGTTCTTGGGAAGTACGTTGGGATGGAGAACTCGAACTAAAATACAAAAAATGTATTGGATTTTTCGAAAGAAATCTATATTTTCCGTACATAATAAGCTATTACTGTACGATTATATGGGTGTTTTACGAGATGCAATATCAACAACTATCACAAATATCTCAGAAGTCCTGAGAAGTATTGCGGATGCACCCAGATACCATAGGAAATATAATATACACCAATACCCCAGGATTCGAACTGTTATAGAGCAAATTAAGAGATTGGCAGGAGCACATGGGGAAAGACTCCAATTCCATGTTAACACCGAAGTACTGCAACTCTTACATAACACTAAATAACCTTTAGTATCTCTTAATGAAAATAGAAGAAAATGTACACGGAGTCCCTCCTTTATATCATTCTCTTGCTGCGTGCATATTTTTCATCCGTTTTATTTAAAATTATCTACCCTATGAATATTTTAATATAGGCAAATAATGTGATTCAAACTTATTAATTTAATCAGTTAACGATAAGAATACAGCTTGCACAGTTGCTGCAAACTGTAAAAAGAAACTGGAAAACAGCAGCAAAAACCCCGTCCTTGCATTGACGTCTTCCAAAAAAAAACCATCTCTTTAAATTTCATTCGATTCATCTGTGCTTTTGGCCATTTTAGCGAGATTAACCGCTAACTTTTAGAGAAATTTGCATCGAAATCGGCGGCCGGCGAAGACTGCAAATGGGATACTTACGAAGCGCTGAAAAAAAAACGGAATTTATAAGGTCGTTTCTACATCGGGCATAAGGCATCGCTTTTACGTAAGAATAAGCAATGCGGGATGAAATATTTATGTTTCTTTTAGCGGAGAGTAGCGAGCAGATCAGACAGTTGCCAGGGGAAAGCAATAGCTCGAGATAACAAAAATGACACGGAAAACCCTCTTTCTACTCGAATACACTTTTAAAAACGAATTTATAATATGCAACGCTGCTTCTGCGTATGCTGTGGATGGTTATTCGAATCTTAATAGTCAGTCCGCTCCTAAAATGTTAATTTATTCATCGATAATCTTAAAAAGGCGGGTCATATCATCAATATAAGTCAATATCATCATAATCATCATAAGTAATCATAATTTATTTTATTTATATATTAATTATCGATATATCTTCACGGTTTATTTTATTTAAAAGGTTTGCTGGAGAAAAATAAATTCATAAATATATAAAAGCGACCTAGATCTATAATAATAGAAAATAACAAAAAAATCTTGTTTTTGTTTATATACATTTATATACGGTGACCCTTATATTAATGTCGGTCTATTATAATTCCATGAGAAATGTGCTAAACTACTTTTTTGGTGAGTTTTTTATTCGTTAAGTTAGTTTTAATACAGCAATATATGTAGCACTAACTTTTGTTTCTATATAGCCAAACACAATTTAAATTATTAGAATTTTCAAAAATGATAAAGAACATTAATCGTTATATTATACACATATTAAGCTTAGAAATTAATTATTAAATAATTTTTAACAATGGTAGAGTAGTAATTATTATAATTATAGTAAGTATAGTAGTTATATTGTATATATTGTTTGTTATACATATTATTATTTGTTAGATTTCAGCTTAAATACATTTTACATTTTTTTTAATTATATAGAATGCCCATTTTAACAACTAGGGTTTATCTGTACTGGACGTACTCTTTAACGTGGGTCATTAAGTCAAACGACACTCTCATCATTAAGCCTACTAACTGACGAACTTGGAGATCATCCCACAAGACATCCGGTCTTACCCAGCGTGGTTACTGGCGTGACTGGGATCATTTCCCTTGTCGAATTTTGTCTGGGGTAATTTTCTTTAATCATAAACATAAATTTACGACCGTACCCCGGCAGGATTTGCTCGAGATAATATGGGCATGCTGGATGGAATGTCTAGTTTTTCATCAGCGTGGTTTTTAGCCTGATATTATCTATATATCTATTTATTTTTATCTATTTTAACACCTCCTGTGTCTTATTAATTTTATATTATTTGTAATTTTATATATGCCCTTTATGCTTGACCCCGTCCACCTTAATATTGGCGTCGTTGTCGTTTACATTTGCAAAATGATGACATTCCTCAAAACAACGAATTTTTTTTTAAATATTTGTTTATTATTTGCTTGTGTGTATTTTGTTTATGGATGAAAATTGTAACTATCAAGTAAGTAGACAACTGTGAATGATATTTAATTAATAAATTCCATGATTTTGACATATCTTTACATAAACTAATAATTTTCAAATCATCTTTTAAATTATAAAATAAAATATGAAGAAATTAATGACTATATAATAATAATTGTATTTTCGACTTTCTTTATTGCTGATTAAACAGTAAGAAACACAGAAAACCCCATAAAATACTTTGAGAAACTTATGGTTATCCATCATATTCCAATTATCTGTTTTAGTGTCAACGATTTAAAACGGGCGATTATGATGTCAATATTGCAAATAACAGCCAGTAGGGCTTAAAGTCGGAGTCGGAGTTCGGTAAAGCTAAGATAGTAATTTACAAGATATTTTGGATCAAAACCTAGCTGAAACTCTCAAGAAACTTTTAGAGAGATAAGCACTTTGACGAATGAACTATCTCCAAAAAAATGTAAAATCCAAAAGGGGAGAAACCATACGAATACACTCAAATTTCCGTTTCAAACCGTTTAGAAACATACGAAAAGAATCGGTTGTTATGACATATTATATAACGAACGATTTAAAGTAGATCTATGATGATTCGAAACTCAAAACTCATGGATTAGTTCAAGAGAACAGTAACGTCTAGTATAAGTGTGCTTTTAACCGACGTAAAAGACTTGCAGCGATCTTGTTGGACCTAACTAAAGCCTTTGACAAGGTTTGGCACAAATGCTTAGTGGCGAAATACATCCGATTAGGTTTACCCTATGACCCGACTGCTTTTATAAAATCATTTATGTCAGGACGATCGTTCCAGATGAAGACTAAAGATATTCCTCCTAGCTGGAATACTGTCGACACAATAGTTCCATAAGGTTCCCCTCCGGAACCCGCTTTATTTAACCTTTTTCTTTCAGATATCCCTAGGACACCAGAAGTTGAGGCAGCTTTTTACGCAGATGATACTGCTAACTTTGCTTCTTCAAGAGTAGAACCGCACATCCAACGTATACATCAAAAACAATTCGATGAGACGGTCGAGTTTCAAGCCAACCCATAGAAAACTCAAGCCATGTTCTTCCAAAAGAAGCATATTGCACCGAGCATTTTGCGTCTTAAAATCGAGGACGCCAAAATTCGTTTGTCACAAGGGGACACCTAACGCAGTCTTGTCTTCGATCGCAAGTTTCGGTGGAACTCCCAGATTCAAAGGTCCTTCCAGAACAGTCAAGGTATTGTCAATCTGCTTTTCCCGCTCGTCAACCGGGCCAGAAGGTTTTCTCTCTCAATAAAATGTCTCCTGTACAAGATGCTGGTTCGATCAGTCGTTCTATAGGACCCCAGTCTATCTCACATACGTCTCACCTAACCAGGTGGAACGTCTTCAAGTTTTTCAGAACAAAATTTTCAGGAGAGTAATCAATACCCTCTGATTCGTTAGGAATAATCAAATCCATAGATAGACACAAGTGCCCCAAGTTCACGATTTCATATTCTAGCTCTACTCGAGATATTTATCCACTACTCGTCTTTTGGATAATAGATAAATTACGGAGCTGACCGATATTTTTTAGGCCAATAACTCATTATGTTCTTCGTGCTGTTATTCCAGCGCAACGCCACTGCCCCGACATGCTCTAACTCCGAATTGTCTCGACCTTCTCCGGCGAATGATTCTTTTCCTCACTAATAGTAAGAACCCTCAGTTAGGGTCATAGAATCAGCTCATAGGGTGGGGTTTAGTGGTTAGCCCAGAGGCAGTCTCCACATAACCACTCCAACTCGCTTATTCCTGCAGGTTTTACCACTTAGATATCCGTAATAGGATTCCCCTTCTCAGCTTTAGAACAAAAAAAAATAACGGCTAGTATCGAGTAAGAGACGCTAAGTCATCTTCTTGCATGGCATCTTTCGGCCTCACATTGGAAAAGTTGTCAAGCCTTTACATAATGAGAAGTTCTGTCACACGAAGCATACTCACCAATCAGAGCGTCTTCTGATTTCACTGTATAGATCGATACAGCTGGGCTAGACTTGCAATAAGTGATGAAATGTTGAAGAAATGTGTTAAACATCGATTTTCCGACACGGTATCACCATGTTGTCATACAGGAAAAATGTGTAGAACATGATGGAAAATATATTGATTAAAATATTTAGTATCATTTTATCTCAAAAAATGCCCTGTTAAGCGAAAAAATCATTAGAATACATGCAGGCACCTAAAATATTTGTTAAAACACTATTAACCAGCTTTGTAGTACTGTAGTCAAGGCAGTTAAACGGTCCTGGTTAAAAATAAAATGATTAATCGGCCTGTGGGATGTGATGAGTCAAGTGTTTGTAATTAAGGGTTTGATTCATTAATTAACTAGCATATCGCTTTTCCATTAAAATAAAATAGTCCTCAAACATATTGTTTTTAGCCCTGTTTGTTTCATAATTCATATATAAAACAGTATTATTTATTTTATTTTTTTAAACATTCAAATTTATACAAATTCAATATAAAAATTATGCGAAAAGGAAATTTAGTATGATTTACTTGTAACTATACTTCGATTAGATCTAAAAGTTCCTGTGATTATATCTTAAAATCAAGTGAAATCCGAGGTGCATGCCGCTTTAAATGCAGTTGTTAATATGCAAGGATGTTTCTGCATATCCTGTGACTTGGCAATGGAATATTAATATTTGCTCTGCATCAGGACATTAATATGAAATTTATTACCGGTAAGGAAAATTTTTCTTCAGATATTTACAGGGTTAATTGAAAATAAGTAGATATAAAAAATAAGTATTATTAGGCTTACGTCGTATATACATGTCAATATAATGTTTCTTTATTTGTTCACAGTCTTCTTTAAAATTAAATTAAAAAATAACTAGCAACATTTCGTTTTATTACTAATAGGTACTTTTTTATATTTTAAAGCCTCCTTTTACCAACGAGGGTTTATCTGAACTGGACCTACAGTTTAACGTGGGCTCCGAACCACGGTCCTCAGCATTAAGCCCTACCAACTGGCGAGTAACCAACTCAGCAATCATCCCAGAACATACTCGGTCTTACCTAGCCTGGTTACTAGCGTGACTGGGATCATATTCCTTGTGGGATTTTGCACTCTTACCTAGGAAAATCACAAATATTAAACCTTCACAAACACAAACTTACGACCATGCTCCAGCAGGATTCGTACCCGAGACTATCGCAACAGTAGATGGACCGTCTTGTCACCTTTACCACTGCGCCAACCAAGAATGTATACCACCTATTAGAATATCCAAGATGCAAGCATTAAAACAAGCATTATGTTATACCGCGTAGTTCATCAGTGGTTTTAACATATTTTCGGTTTCTTTGCATACGAATTTTTCAGTTAAATGAACGAATAATGATATTACAAGGAAACATTGCATTGAAGGAAACAAGAACTAAGCGTAAAAGGTAAACATGCTCTCTAATGAAAGTGAAATACATTACTCAGATATACAATTCTTAATTAGGTGGATTGGGCCTTCAGAGGATACCACTACAAAAAAAAATGCGCCTAGAACTCTACCTATACTGGTATGGAAAAAAGATTAATATAAATATAATAAAACGAGTCTGACATATAAATTATTGTGGCTGTATAATTAATTGTAGTTCTAAATTCTTCGAAAATATATGCATTAGATATTTTATAATAATAAAATATATTATATTAAATAACATTTTTGTTTAATTATTTTATTTAGATCAGAATTTTGTTATATGCCAAAGGCAAAATATTCTAAAACTCAGAGTTGATTCGGCAACATTACGACGTTTTCACGTAATCAATTCAGATCACGTGGGTTCACTGCTGTTTTGAATAGGCATTATTTTGAAAGTATATTCTATTCAAAGTTATTTTGTACATATGTTATCTAAATTTGACACATCAAAACGTCGCAATGTGGCCGTATCAACTCTTTTTTACTCACGTCCTAGTTCTTTAGTTTAGTTTTGACATATAACAAAATTCTAATCTAAATAAAATAATTAACAAAAATGTTATCAATTATAACTTATTTCAACATTATACAACATCCAAAAACTACATTTAATTATACAACTACTATAGTTTTTAGGTTAGATTTAAAACCTTTTATCACTATTGCTTTGAAGAATTTTGCATATGTCTGACAACATGTTGTCTTTTTAACTAGAATAAAATGAGAAGGAAAATGTTGTCTGGTTCTAAAATGACAAATTGCGGCAGGAAATACATTAAACATCTTGATGACGTATGTACAAAAAAACTTTGAATAGACTATATGTTTAACACCACATCATTACCGAGTAATCTCATAAACTCTCTAGTCACAAAAACTGCATATATTTTACATATAATATATGAAATATTCTGTTAGGAATTCTGTTAAATTTTGCTTGACATTGTTTGACATAAAATATAATATATTATAAAAAAATTTAAACCCCAAATATTTAAATTATAAAATTAATCTTAATACAATTTAATATGTTTGATATTGTCAAAAATACGTAAGGTTGACGTCGCCTGCGTGTCAGAAAACAGTTATTATTTGTTAAACAACCTTAATTGAGTTAATAGAACTACATTTAATAACTAACCTAATGTCGGTGACAGAAGAATTGTTGTCAGGCTACGAAATAATTATATCAACCTGTTATCTTGACATTAATTTAATATCGTAGCGAAATTTCGTTCGACCAACTTTTGATTTATTCTAATCCGCTTTGTACCGTTGCGTCGGTCAGACAGACGACAATCGGACGGGAGAGGTCGAAAAGTTTGAGGAGCATGTCCGCCGCAGTGTTTTTTCTCTTCTTTCGGTCGGAAAAGCACGCGCTTATGTCAAGTACAAAGTAGCGACATCCGAGACCTTGGGTGGCCATAAATCTGATATAAATCTTCATGGTGTCTGCATACAAAAAGCCGTTTAAATAGCACAAAATTTCTTTCATAACGGGTCGCGGACAGTATTGTCTTAACGAATGCCGAACGGTTTTCGCCATACATGTAACCATATCGGTACCAACTGTTGCTGATCCATTGACGTTTTATATAGAACGTTTCTAATTAAGATATCACGGTTGATATGCCGTACATTTTTTGCAGACATCTCTAATTATGTCTCGTAAAAAAAGTTTATTTTAATTATTACGTTGCCGTTATTTAATTTGCTTTTCATTTATATATCTATTATTACTATTTTATGAATGGAATATGCACACCTATAATTATTAGTTTCATATGAGTATGTTTTTAAATTCAGCTTAATATTATAACACAATTAATATCAACACGTCAGTCAATGTCTCAAGGCTTAAGTCGAACAGAGAAATGGACCATTGGCATTCTTGATACAGTTATATGATTTCTGATGATCCTATCAAGTGATTCATGTTAATATTTCATACAGTTTCAACTATTAAAGTGGCATATGTGAATAAATTAAAACCCATAAAACCTAAAAACATCGCCTCTTCTCCAGCTATTCGCTTTACAGTTTCCTAATTTGCGAAAAATTTCCAAGAAATCATCTGGTACGCCGATTATCGTAATTCAGGAGAAAGAATAATCGCTTTCGTACTACGTATAAATACTTCACTCACAGACACCATTAAAAGAGAGAAACCGTACGCATTAAACCACTTTACGAACGTATACAACATCATATCTACAAACTATTTGCCCATCAATATTCAATCTTCTACTCATTAGTCCATCAAGGCGCGTACCTAAGAAAATGTGTTATTCAGTCCTTCAGGAGCAATGGGTAGACTTCCCAGACACATTCTTTAACACGGTTTGGCACTAAGGGTCAATCTTTAAAACCATAGGAAGCCAAACGAAGCCAGCCGAAGACTTATTCATTCTCATAGAATCCTTCCTTTCAGATAAGAAAAGCTCTGGAGCTTTACTCGAAAAAATCATAAAGTCAGATTTTTCACAAGTTTCTACTAGGCTTTCGCATTATTCAACCTTTAGTAAGGCAGACATCCTAAGAAGAAGTTCTGTGCTAAAGATTTGAGCAAATTCATCTCAGCAAATTCAGCAATTAACAGGCAAAAGGTTACTGCTCAATAAAACAGGTCTACCCACTAATCTGAAGAAACCTTAAACTCTTAAATTCTATCAAAATTTTGTGCAGCTGTACTGGAAAGTTATTACCGGCATTCTCCCAAAAAAAACTGCATAATTGTCAAGAAAATGGAAAAATCTATTTATTCAAAGTATTGGCCATTTGAAACTTCATACATCTTACCCATCTTTTAGGCAATCTATGGATGACATCCTAAAAAATGGGTTAGCCTCAAAACCATTTAAGGAGCTATTTTCTTCTTCGAAAATAGCGAAATGCTGCTCTGCAAACGCATGTATCGTTGATGCGAAAAGTTGATAGTCGGACGGTGCAAGGTCTGGAGAGTACGGCGGGTCAGATAGTATCTCCCATCCAAGTGCTTTCAGCGCTTCCTTGATTGGTATTGTTTTATGAGTTATCGTGCTGTAATGGGGAAATCCAAGAATATTTAAGTGTATCAATTATTAGTGAAGAAGACGGTCTCTGAAAAAATATCAAGAAAGTCTGCGTGAATATTGTGCCCGGTATTAAAACTATATGTAGCGTACCATTGGGAGTATATTCATCAAATGCTAAGTAAATTTAGGTCTAAAATCTTAGAAATCTAATATATATTTATAGTTAATAACTAATTGTAATATGTGTGCTTTTGAATAAAAAAAATAAATTAAAATATATCCGTTATTACTCTCTACTTCTTAACAATTATATTACTGTTGGTGCTACAAAATATTTTGAATACCATTATGTATATAAAGGTATAAGGTGTAAAAGGTACTACACGTTCTTTCAGTAAATTATAAGTTTGTTGGTGTTATTATTGCCACGTATTCTATATTACCACAATTTTAGCCAGACAAAAGAGAGGCCAACAGAGTAATGTGGATGTGAGGGAAACCACTAAACCCTGGCGATCCGAGAAATGGGACTCATTTCTAGCGGACCAAAGGCTGGGTTACCCCCAAATTCTCTGAAGACCTCGTGTGGAACGCAAAAAATGTCATACTTCCCCCTGAAATCAGCGGAGACTTCCAAGTGAAGCAGCTTTTTTACGGAGACGACACAGCTTACTTTGCTTCATCAAGAGTAGCACCGCACATTCAAGGCAGACTCCAAAAACAACGCCATGAGACTATGTGGTTATATTTCTGGAGGTTGCAAGTCAACCCTCAGAAAACCCAGTTCTTCCACAAAAAGCGTTTTGCATCGAGCATTTCGCGTCTTAAAATCGAGAACGCCGAAATCCAATAGTCAGAAGAAGCCACCTGTCCCGGTCTTGTATTCGTTCGAAAGTTTAGGTGGAACTCCCAGATTCTAGAGTCCCTCCAGGTCAAGGTATTGTCAATTTGCTATTCCTGCTCATCAACCGGGCCAGAAGGCTTACTCTTTCAATAAAATCTCTCATGTACAAGATGCTGGTTCGGTCAGTCGTTCTATACGGCTCCAGTGTCTAACTCAAATACGTCTCACCTAGCCAGGTGGAACGTCTTCAGGTTTATCAGAACAAAATTCTTAGGAGAATAATCAATGCTCCCTGGTTCGTCAGGAATAACCAGGTTCATAGTGAAACAGACATCCCCCAAGATCATGAATTTATATCCGAGCTCTACTCGAGATATTTCTTCACTTCGTCTCTTGGACAATAGATGCATTACAATAGATGATGCTTAATTGTATTTCTTAATTTTATTTTCAGTATTTGTACAAATTTAGACACTTTCCACCTTTGACACCATTCAATTTTTTTTAACACAATAATAGTTGGACATAAAGAATCAACGTATTAACATTGTGTCCTGTACAATATAAATATGTTTATATAATAGGTTAAATATAATTTCACTATAACTTATCTTCATGAATATTTATAGATACACATTTCTTGTTAGTTTCAAGCTACTTTTTATCCACAAGGACGTTTTAATTTTCACCGCGAAAGAATTTATGAAATTATAAATTTAAAATTTTAATTTGCAACACATCATGCTCGACTTCATTTTTATCAAGATGAGAACCCTAAGACATAGTGGAGACTAAACCGTTAATATTTAATATTTTTTCCTTCCTATGCTTCTTAACATATTTTGCTTTTTAATGATTATTTAAAAATATGTTCATAGTTCAAAACACTAGATTGATAAGATAATGCAGATTTATGTATTTCAGACCTTTGATTTATATATATTTTATTAATTATAAATTATATTAATATCAAGATTTTGTTATTGATGAAAGCGATAACATTTCAATCCTGAATCATATATCATATTAATAATTTTAAAATATCTAAGAGCTGGTAGATTATTAAAATTTAACGCCGTTGTATAAAAGCATGATATAAAATAATGTTCCCTAATTTTAAGTCCTCTAAAATTCATGAAATAATGACAAAATACTAATTAAATTAATTATATTTGTTCTATTAATGATCATTATTAATTTGTTACTATATATTTAATACGTGTGTGCAATTAAAATCGTAATATTCCTATTTAATCAGATGTTTTATTGCATATATTAATTAGTTCAAATTGTCTCTTTGTAATCTATAATTGAAAACATGAAATATTAGATACCATCATTTATAAGAATTGGGAAGTTTCATATTTCATCGCTAGTTGTAATAAGCTTTGTTGGTTATTAATGATTATAGAATATCATAAAGAAAATCACCAAGTACTTATATATTAAAAGTAATAATTGAATGAATTCTTTAATTTAGTTCGAATATAAAAAGTTGTTGCATTTCACACATACAAATATGTATATATATATATATATATATATATATATATATATATATATATATATATATATATACATATATATATATATATATATATATATATATATATATATATATATATATATATATATATATATATATATATATATATATATATATATATATATATATATATATATATATATATTCTAAATGTGAGTTGAGGCAGTTCTTTTCAGATATATCACGATACAATAAAAATGTTTAGACTGGAACGTTTGATGTAGGATCTATTTTTGGAAAAACTACCATGCATACATCATACATAATATATAAGATATATAAAAGATATAATAATAAAAAAGAAATAATATTTGGAAAAAATATTTATTGAACTGGCAATACAAACGAGAATTAAGGAAATACACACCCTATATTGTTGTTCTTAGACTCCCCTCTAGAAAGAAACTGTAAAACTATGAAAAGATGTCTTTTGTTTCATCAGGACGTAGTGCTGGATTTATTCCTTTGTGTATCGTCTGTACATTCGTCCGCCAGTCTTTGATCCTGAATCACATAGTTTTTACCCAAATTTCGTAATTTAACATACAGGAAAAGGTTTTTCAAGTTTTGGTATCCCCAAATTCCAATGCTTAATAAGTGATTATTTGAGCAACAGCAGTCGACATTTGGTAGCCATATACCATTAACAATTAGCTATTGTCAAAATTCAAATGGATTACGACAATCCACTCTAACTTCAACTCGTCTTTGGTGAGCTTACCGCTGACCTTTCGCTCTAAACTGCTTGTGCCAAAAATTCTTGGACTAAGGGTATTTTTAAAAGTGCTGGTATTTTCTAATTCCAAGTGATTCACTTATACCCTACAACTTAAACTGCCATACTTTTGTCAAACATTACTTAGTTAGAATGCTTCGAGTAATAGATTAGCCTAATTGGTAGGCTTATATAAAGGTACTGACGATATTAGTATTGTTTATTTGAAAAACTCACGCAGTTCTCTCAAAGTCCATTTATGAAATATAACTTAGATATGTTGTTTACGAATAAAACCCAAAACAATGGCCCCATCGGCTCAAAATCCACACAAAAACTGTTTCATGTGGCACCTGATGCCGAGCACACGAGATTGTGTGGGTTTACGTCATTGTATATACGAAAATTATGCTTGTAAACATACTAGGGGTATTGGTATAAAATATCGATATTTTGATATATCAAGTGCCAAAATTCACCAAACCTTTAAAATTGCTGCTTTTATTTTAAAAAATATCGAAAAATATGGGCTGAAAAATATCGATATTTTTTTGCAGAAATTGCAAATTGCGAATTTGAATCCCAATTTCGAACGTTATCAATATAGGTCATTACACATGGTTAACGCATAACTTGAGCACAGAGTTTCTTCTATCATCGGATATCTACCATAAGATTTGATGTATATATTACAAAATACAAAAAATAAGGAACTACAACAATAATAAAATACCTTAAATTTTATATCCTTATTTAAATTTTGAAACTTGTATTAACTATTCTGAGCATTATCAGGAATATTAAGCCACAAAAGTCCTAATGGACAGGTAAAGCATCATCGTTGTTCTATATATTATTTAATCCTTATAACTAGCGACCCGCCCCGGCTTCGCACGGGTGCAATGCTGATACTAAATTAAATACACTACAGAAAAAATATGAACGTTGTATATAAAAACATAGCAGCCCGCTCCGACTTTGCACGGGCATAAAATATATATGCCTATGTCACTCAATGAAAACATGATTAAAATCGATCCAGTATTTTTGGTTCATTCATTACTGCCCTTGGCCAGCACGCATTAAATTTGGAGTAAAACAATTCCTCTTCCCCTCTACTTACTATGAAGATTCCCTGCTATCTTTGGAATATCTAAATTCATACAATTTTTATTACATTACACATTTTTAAACGCAAATTTTAAATTTGTAATATCTCCGAAAATATTTGTTTAATTTACATACTGTAAGGAACCATATTGATCTATATTAATTGCACACTGTATTTAAGGTACTTAATTCGATAAGAATTAATGCCGTATTGCTTAAAATAGCTTCGTAAATAAGCCATTTTCTCACGTAAAAAGTAAACAATAAAAATGGTTAATGTGGGTTATCCCTAAAAGATAAACATATACCATCGCGGACTTTTATGTAGACCTTTTTATGGTGTACAATACTGTAGTACATTAATTTGATCTAACTCGTAGGGTTAGGCAGCGTTTTTGCTAATTGTTAAATAAGCCTAAAAAATAGGTTAATTTACGACATCACGTTAGAAACCTCTAAAATTAGCAATGTTGCCTTAGTATATTATGCATGTATTATACATATAAACCTTCCTCTTGCATCACTCTATCTATTGAAAAAAACCGCATCAAAATCCGTTGCGTAGTTTTAAAGATTTAAGCGCACATAGGGATATAGGGACAGAAAAGGCGACTTTGTTTTATACTATGTAGTGATAATAATAAGTATGGTTAGCACATCCAATAAAACTGCCAAGGCACATCATTATAATTTGATGATGTCAGCAGATATATGACTAATGTAAGTAAAATAATGAAACAAAAATAATGTTTTCATATATAACTTATACTATATATAATGGATATATTATTGGACTTAAAATAAAGTTTATATATTATAATAAGACATTAAAGTACATATTTAATATTTACGTTAAGATTATTCTGATATTACCGTATTTCCCCTTATTTTTTCTGTTGCTACCTGTGTACAGTTTTCTTGATAATATTCTCCTGATTCTATTCATATCTTCTATATATAGCTTTAAATGTGATATTGCTATGTAATCTGAAAAAAGTTAGTATCCATTTTTTCTTCATACATTATAACCAAATGATCATTACATTCGGAACAACTACACACCAATCTATGACATACAAATAACAGATCAATTGAAAAGTCCCCGGCCTGACACATATATGGAGCTCGAGAATCGAAAAATTGGGGTGTCGGTATAATAAGTTTATCACCCTAGAAGGGAATTATTTTGAATGAATTAAACTGATTTTCCCAAAAAAGTGTGTTTTACTATGGTAGGCCGGGGACTTTTCAATTGACCTGTTATTACATCTCTACAATACGATTTTCTTCAGTTATCTTGTATGAATGTTATCCTGAACCTTTAGTTGTTTCCGCTCTCATTACCCTGTCTTCTCTATTGTCAGCATTGGGTCCAAATTTTGTCTAGATACATTAATTTAAATAACGAATTGCTTTAATTTTATAATTATAAGCTTTTAAAAATTGTATTCTTTAAAAGCAATGTCAAATAGCCTTCTCCGTGGTTTATCCTTGCATCAATTAAATTATATGTTTCCTAATAGTGTATTTAGATCTACATCCCACAAAGAGTGGCATATTTATAAGTTTTCTAAGATTGCTGGAATCTTACAGTTTACTCTCAAATTATAGTAATAAATTATGTTTATATCAAAATTAAATCGTATATACCTAACATCAAGGAGATCTTGCATACATCATCCGCTTCATATGGTATCTGGTTCTTTTCCTTTGGTGAAGCCAAAATTTTTTGGGATTCGTTATTTTTTTAGAAATTTCAACCACAATGTATACATTATAATATTCAGTGTAGCAATACAAAAAAAATTACTAATTATTATAACATTATAGAATTGCATCAATACTTAGATCTCTTACGCAACTAGTAGCAAGTAGTAGAAAATGGGTCTCCATTATCTCGTTTTTGTTAGAAGTACCTGAGACGAGATCAGTTTATTTTATTGTCTATATAATAGCTTTTGTAATTTCAGTCAAACCAAGCACAAATATTAAACTGCAATCAGACATTTATCAAAACAAGCAAAGAACCAAAATAACGTTTGTCGGTTTATAACGTAATTATTATCACTAATTTTTGGAAGAATCTTATGTACATTTAGGAACATGTCACATCAAATTTTATATGGCGATTCGATTACATGTTCGGATCTATCAGACAGCATTCTATGTATTCTTTACGAGAATAAAACGAATCCGGAAATTCTACTCCTGATTTAAAACGAATTGTACATTTTTATAAACTTTATTTGGCTCTATGTTCGACGTCATCTATCACGTGTATCGGGAGGGCTATATATAACATATGTTCTTCCTTATATATAATTGAATATAATCCATTTGTAGTTCGTAATCTCTCTTTAAGTTTACCAATCAGACTAAAAATATGTAGCACTTAAATGATTATTTATTTTCGTAATTTTGTACGAATATATATGACCGTTTAAGATTTAAATACAGAATAAAAATATGTTAGTGAACGAGTATACAGGTTATTTTGTACGTAACTAAATTTCTTTTTCAACAATTGAAACTGAAAATGTTAATGCATTATGATTACCTGTTATTGTTATGCAGATTCAAAAAAGTACGTTTATTTCGTTTTACAGATATAGCCAAACAAATGATATGATAATTGGATTGAAATCGAATAAGTTGGTGTATTTTCGCGCATGTGTAGCCTTCGAATGTCCATTTGCATGCATACCGGTCAGTATGACTGGTGATAAGTTAGTACTTTATGCACTAAATTTAATATAATATATACATAATTGGGCATTAAATTAGACGTTGTTTATTAACGTGATTATTATATTGAATTATGCATTAGCTACATAATTTTACCGGACGAATAGGTATTATGAGCTAAAAATAGATATGTTGATTAAAGTCAGATATTTTGAGTATATATTTCATGCAAAGCATGAAAATAGTGACATTAATAGTTCTAACATAATATTTATTGCCCATACATCTATAATGTATTAGTCATAGCAAAAAGTATCATAATATTTGACATCTTGAGGATGGCGGTTTCTTAATAAGCTTTGAACAACATTAAAATTCTTGTCAACATTGCCATAAAACACGTAGAATTTTACATTTTTTGTTGATTACATATTGGCTGTAGCGAGACCCGAGTCAAGCGATTTACGTCAATTCCAATCAAAATGTCCCTTTGGCGACATAAGTATTTCTAAATATTTGATAAAGACTTAAACAATATCGGAATACTAAATGCAGAGAAAGAGAATTGTTGAACGTTGTGCACAGTAAAGATGTTTTCCAGCTTATTTATATATAGGGCTCTGGTCAGTTTCAATTGATCTACAGTTAATACCGACTAAATATTGTGTTACTTTTACTTCATAGCCTAGGATTATCTTCTACACATAAAACAAAATATATGTAAAATATTGATAATCCTAAATGTAGATATATAGGGTTATTCAGACGTATAATTGGAAGATTCCTTAGCAAATGTACAATGTTACCAATAACCAAAATGGGGTGATATCTCCGAGGCTGCAAGAAAAATGTGCACTTCAAAAATATGAGGCATTTTTCTCACACAGCGTAAACTAAATAACGTAATATTCATTAACGAAGCTCTTTTTTATTAAAAAGTTATGCAAATAACAAATCGGCTGGTATTGGACCGCGACTAGCCCATTACAGAAATTAAAAATTAAGAACGATAAATAATACTACAACAGAGATACTGTAACGAATTAGTTTTGGAATTTTTAACCATAAAGATGAGGATCATTATGTCTAGAATAGACTAGACTTAAGAATATTAAGAACTTAAGTCTCTATCTCCAATTATGCTTATTTACTGAAGCTATCTTATAGCGCACTTGAAAGACAACGCGTGAAGTTATTTCAGTTAAATACAGAAATGAGGTAAATCTGACTTCTGAAATATTAATTTTCTAATATTATTTTATATTTTTATTATGACATTATATTACCAAGAGATTGTTAGTACTCCATTTTAAGTGATCAAGAAAGGAACTTTTTATTTCGAAGTAAAACAAAAGACGTTCAGTAGTAATGACAACAGCGTATAGAAAGCTATTAGTCGATTAGAATTTATATTTTATCCAAAGTTTTTTTGTACATTCCTCATCTAAATTTGTGACGTCGCAATGTTGCCGTATCAACTGTGAGACTTAGTTCAGGGTGGCTTTGATATATAACAAAATTTTAATCTAAATAAAATAAGTAATCTATCATATCTAATGCCTGTATGATCAAAGGACTTAAAACTACAATTAAGTACACAGTTATAATCGTTTGTAGGTTAGGGTTGTGTTTGATTATATTTACATTCCATTCCATCACCTGTTGTTTTTTCCATACCGTCTATGAGTTTGAGTTCTAGATGCGTTTGTAGTTGAATCCCTTGGAGGTCTAATCCACCTAATTATCAATTGTGTATCCAAGTAATGCATTTTACTTTCTTTAGAGAGCATATTTACCTTTTACGTTTTGTTCATGTGTCTTTCGGTACAGTGTTTCCTTGTTGAGATTTTTATATCACTGTATTTCTATTTCGTTTGTTCTGTTAATACCTGTATATATATTTCGTGATGAAACTAAATTTAATCACTACATTCTCCTTAATGTATTTACAATATCTGCAAAACAGCTACTATTCTTTCGCTCCTGACACATTTTAACCAAATGCTCACGTATATTCTGACCAACTACACACATATCTGTCCATATAAACCTTTTACACTCAACAATAACATTTCCTACATTTCGAATCTTTAATTATATATTCAGCTATATTTGTTTCCACTCTCATAACCCTGTTTTGGAAATTGGCAGCATTTAATCATATCATATTCAGAGAGTTTCATTCAAGTGAATAAGTAAACTGTTAATTTCCAATCTATCAAACATTTGTTAACAATTCCATAATTTTTCAATCTCTTCTTCAATGTGTCTAATCAAATTCATCCAAACCAACCAAGTCCATCAACTTTTGTTATCATAACACTATTTTTATTATCATCTTGCCATGAGTGATCTTTAGGCATATTTCTCCCATTTTGAAATATCCATGTCTCATCTAAATACATATTTCATCATTTGAAAAATTTTATTTTTTTAAAAGCAATGTCTGAAAGTTCTGTATGACCTCTTCGATACTTTTCAGTTTTCTTTGAAATAATTATATTAGATTGTGTTTGTATTATTGTGTAAACTACTCACTGCTTTTATATACTTCATATATTTAATCTCTGATAGAGCTAACAACAAGATGATCTTGATTTCTCACCCGCTTCGTATGAGGACGGGTTGAAGATTTGTTCTCTCTATAATTGGTTTTACTCTTTTCGACTGGAGTTTCTTACGTAGCTTAGATGTTATGGTAGCAGTGAGATAGGTCTAACGGCTCTAATTTTGGTTAAGTTCGAGGAAATGCTCGCCTTCTAAAGCAGGTAAATGCAAAAGTTAGCCTACGATACTCTTATGGCGGTAGTAACTGATTGATTGCTCGTAGTGGCACTGGAAAAAAGCTTTGATGTCATTGAGCTTGGCAATTGTTCGATCACAAAATGAAATTGAACTTGCACTCGCTTTATCAGGCATTTCAATTACGTTGTTGGGGGGCGGTCGAACATCTCATTCAGCAGTCAAGTTGTCGTTGACCATGAGAACTAATTAAAATGATAATTGCAACGTTTCAGGGAATTCTTCAATGACCAAAGTGCTGCAGCAAAACAAATTTGATCGTTTGGGATGGCACACAAAAATTTTTGGACCCATTAGACTGCGTAATGCAAAATTTACTAAATATCTATAACAATAATCCGTGAGTTGATTTTATTGATTGGTGAATTTCGACGCTCAACGCCAGTGAGAAACCGAATGCATATTTGAAGTCATTCATTCTATAGAAATACACTAAAACACTCAAATCCAATATGAACATGTTAGTCGAATTATAGAACGACCAATCTTGAGAAGTTTATGAATTTTTAAATTGGATAGAATTGTCCGGATTACCAAGTTGGACCAGTAATCATTATGTTACGGAACATAAGAAGCTACGTATTTGTAATGGTACCGGGCTGGTGGTAACCGAATTAGTAAACAATATCATCGAAGCCACAATTTTGAAAATGAAGTACAAAGGCGAAGATGTTTTAATTCCACGGATCCCTATAATTCTTAACGATAGGCCATTCAACTTTAAACGGTTAAAATGTACAGTGTAGCCTTATATTGGCTATATTGATCAACAATCCAAAAGGGCATTCGTTAATTATTTATGGCATAAATCATGAAAATCCATAATAACCCATCCAACATTATTTAATTAAGCGTCAGGAAATAAAACTAACAATGCTGTTTATAGAAAATATAACATATATTATGTTTTTGAATTTTTAAAAATTATTTATTCTAGTTCGAATTGAATATTCACAACTTAGACATGGCGATAGACGGTCAGCTAGTTTATAATATTTGGTAAGATATAATATATTCGTAATATATAATTCTGAATGTAGCGAATAAATACTTATTCATCAATAGTTTAATATATCACTGTCAATTTACTGTTTTGAAAACAAAAAACTTTTATTTCATATCCATATTTCGTATATAATTCAAAATGGAACCTGCGAATCAGTGATCAATAGCATAAGTTATTGCAAATTTGAAAGATTGAAACACCAATAATCGCTGATGGATGTAACATTTTAAGCTGATGTTTTTAACGATATTAAAATTCTCCATAAATTTTGTATAAGTTAATATTTCCAGGAGCGAAAATATGATCCCAACGATAAAAAATCGCTTTTCTCGTTTAATCGAAGGTTATAGAAAGTTTTGTGCATCTAACTAGGGAAGTTATATATGAAATTCACTGTGAATGAGAGATTATTTAGAAAGGTGTGTTATTTATTTATTCAATTACATAGTAAGATTCCTAAAATTTTAGCTCCAAGATTTATAGTATTACTTATAGATATTTCGCTGAAATTGCGTATGCAAACGTATTGATTTTTAGAAAATAGGCAGACTGCCTTAGCAAAGTTTAAATATGTATTTCAAACGTGTACGTTTGCTGTTATAATATTTATATGTTACAACAGTTGAGTTTCTAGTGTAAGTTATTATAAAAAAACTACCAAACTAGTAAAATATAATACCTAAAATTGATAACTAAATTATATATGATATTATTTATAATAAACCAATAGGGTAAATTATCTAGCTGACCCTGGAGATTGACTAGATTAAAATGTGCAAAAACAAAGTACTTCAGATTATCAATAAACTGTATATTATGATAAAATGTAACAACAGATATCTAAAATGAAGGCACTTTTCAAGTTGTATTTGAGTTTCAACTATTGATAACACAGATCAATGCGAATTATATGAGGCTTATAAATTAGTTCTAAAGAATTCTTTTAATTTGAAGCTTGAAATATTTTGTTCAAAATAAATAAATATTGAATAATATAATATATGCTGCTTTTTCCGGTCTTTCAGGCAATTTAGAGCTAGTTTATAATATTTGGTAAGATATTATATATTACTAATATATAATCCTAAAAGTAGTGAATAAATGCCAGTTCATCAATAGTTTAATATATCACTGTCAATTTACTGTTATGAAAACAAAAGCTTTTATTTCATATCCACTACGCACAAAATATCTAGCCGTTAATTTACGACAATATAATTCAAAATGGAACCTGCGGATCAATGATGAATAGCATACATTATCGCAATTTTGAAAGATTTAAACACCAGTAATCGCTGATGTATGTAGCATTTTAAGCTGTTGTTTTTAGCGATTTTAAAACTCTCCATAAATTTTGTATAAGTTAATATTTCCAGGAGCTAAACTATGATCCAAACGAAAAAAAATCGTTTTTCTCATTTCAATGAAGGTGATAGAATGTTATATGCATCTAACTATCGAAGTTATATGTGAAAATCACTGTGATATATATGGGAATGAGAGAAATTATTTAGAAAGGTGTGTTTTTTATTTATTCAGTTACATAGTAAGATCTAAAATTTTAGCTGCAAGATTTATTTTATTACTTTTGGATATTTCCCTGAAATTTAGCACTTCGTATGCAAACGTATTGATTTTTAAGAAATAGGTATACTGCCCTGGCAACATTTAAATATATATTTCGACCGTCTACGTTTGCTGTTATGATATTTGTATGTTACAAAATATTTTTAACAAAAAAAATTGAACCGTCTTCAAAAAATAAATAAGGAACTTACTAAAAATTAAACAATAATAAAACTAAGATTTTTAACGCAATAAACATATCGTAAAGTATAATATGTATCTTAATCGTTGTAAGAACTAAATAAAAATGATCAAAAATCTTATTTAACCTATCTACATTAACGTGGGCGTTGAGCCCAAACAGTTATATTTATTTAGATTTGTTTTGCTGGTAATTTTATAGTTTTGTATATGTCACAAAATTATATTATTATTTTTGTATTGTTTGGGTTCGGCACTGACTTCAAAGTGATCAGTTGGTAGTACTTAAAATAATATTGTAAATAGATAAATAGGTTAATGTATACATTAAGGAAAATAGTGTGTATATAGTAGAATATAAAATACATGTAGTAGATAGGTTAAATAAGGTTTTTGATTATTTTTATTTAGTTATTACAATTACTATTATTTACATATTTTATTTCAAGATCTATTTTTTGTGTTAAAAATCTAAGTTTGTTTATTTTTTAATTTTTAGTTTCGTAGAATTCCTTTTTTGAACTCGGTTCAATTTTTTTGTTAAAATATTCTATTTTAGGCTTTTTAATGTTAGATATTTATTCAGTAAATTACACAGTTACTTTATTTAATATTACAATGGGAAGCTAAGTAAGGTGCAGCGCATATGAAGAAAAATAGGAATAAAGAAACAATAACTGAAAATAAGGAGCGTTTCAGACCCCTAGGTCTGTTACCTAGCCTAGATGATTTGACAAATGTTCTAAATAAATAACAACAAAAAGTAATTGTCCCCGCCGGGAATAGAACCCGCGACCTCCGTTTAGGATCTAAACGCTTTAACCATTACACCATAGAAACAGTTTTCTACAATATTTGTACGAGGCCTTTTATGCTATTGTTAGTGCTTAGAAAGCAAACTGAATGGCTTTTTGACTGAACGACTTCCGATTTTCCGTCACATCAGCTCAGCAAGAACATTATACACAAATATCTGATTATTTTAGATAAAAAATATGTGAAAACTTTGTGCGTGCCTTTGAAATTTGAGCGCTTCCCTCCATTTCCCCCTTTTGCCACCAGCAGGTCCTGACTTAGTTCCAATGGGACCACCTCGGAAGAGCACTATTTCGAATAAAAAAAGAATTTTGAAAATCAGCCCACAAATAACAGAGAAATCGGCGAACATACGTTAAAAAAGTATACAGCCAAACATAGAATTTCCTCCTTTTTCGAAGTCGGTTAAAAACAGTTGAATTTCTAATGTTAGTTGATATAAAAAACTACCAAACTAGTGAAATGTAGTACCATAAACTAGAACTAAAATATATATGAAATTATTTATAATAAAAAAATAAGGTAAATAGTCTAACTGACCCTAGGATGAATTAGATTAAAAGTTACAAAAACAAAGTACTTTAGATTATTCATAAACTCTATTGTTGATATATATCTGAAATAGAGGTACTTTTCAAGTTTTATTCAAGCATCAACTAATGATAAAACAGATCAACACAAATTATTTTAAGCTTACGAATTAGTCGTAAAGGATTATATTTAATTTGTAGCCTTATTGTAAGATATCGGCACATTATTCAAAATATTGTCCATCGATAGCCGTTACTTTTTTCTGCCAGATCTCTCAAGCAATTTATGGATTCTGTCTCGAAAGAATAATGTATCTTTTGAAGCTATCTACGAATCGAACCATTTTTGGTATCTTATCTATCGGTACAAAATGAAGCACTGCTCAGGCAGGCCACGACTCATATGTTGGAACAAGTAGTAATCAGAAGGGGCAAGATCTGAAAAATATGATGGGTGGGATAGAACATACCATCTTAACGTTTGCGAGAATGTTTTATCAGGTTTCGCAAAGGGTGGGCGAGCGTTGTCATGTTAAAAAATAACATTGTGATGTATTTGGCCATATTTCGGCCATTTGTCGCGCAGTTCTTGACATAAACGCATCAATTGTAGTCTATTACGATCCACATTGATGGTTGGATTTATATAGCAGATCATAATATACTAAGCCGAGCGGATGCTACCAAATGCAGAGCATTACCTTGAAGCCGTGGATATTCGACTTTGTCCTTGATGTTGATGCATGATCAGTTGATTGCCATAATTTTCTTCATTTTCGATTACCCTAATGGATCCACCTTTATCATATTACATATGACCAAACGCTTTTCATTGTCTCGTGGCTTACATTCATTCGGCACAAAATATACAAACTTTTGGTTCATTCCTATTTTTGGATCCTATTACTCCCAATGATTCTGCGTATTATTCTTGCGTTTTACACGAATCATCATCGAGTAATACCTTCAGAACCTGCTCTTAAAATTAGTTTGGGGGTCCAGAACAGTCTTTCTTCAGTATCAAAATCACCATTTGTAAAATATCGAAACCAGATTCACATGTTGAAATCGATGAAGCATGGTTGCCATAAGCTTCACGCAGTATTTTGAAGCCAATTGAAGTTAAAAAATTAAAATTATCCGCAACTGTGATTTATTAGGTACAAACTTAGACATTTTCATAAAAAGATTTTCGACGAAATGGCATATTCTAAAAAGTGAAGCCTGTCAGCGGGGCTTCAACATGAAGTTGGTTATAAATATACCAGATGAGATTTAACACGCAGTAACATCTTCGTCTGTAAATAGTTTAAAATTAATTTAGAGGCCGATAATTATGATATGAGTATTTCTACAGATTTATCGATAGTTCATGAAAAAATAATATATGGCTTGAAAAAGTTTGCTTTTATGTCTAGAAGAACGGTTGATGAATATTTTGGAAAATTCATAGTTCGAATCGAAACAAATATATATACACAAACATTTTAAATCAACTTTTGCCATCGTATCGCAAGATTAAAACTAAGCTCTTTTACTATTTCTTTCATGTTTATGAGTTCTTTCTCTTACTGAATCCAAATCTAATTATTTTATATTGGCTCTGAGAACGTTATCAGAAGTCTAAAGTCTTCTTCTGTCTATACCCCATGTTGTTTTGAAATTCATCTAAGTGAACGTGGAGCACATGTAGATTTAAAATCCCTTGTCAACTCGGGGTTTTAAATTATTTTAAGAAATTATCAACCAAATCTAAAAATTTTGATACTACAATTTTAAAACTATTCAAACTTTTAGCAAAAAGTTTTTGAAAATTTAAAGCTTCAGATTTTTCAACTGGCTTTTTACAAACATTTCAGATACAAATTTGATGTGTAAAAGCAGTATAAATTCATTTTCAGGTTCAGCAATAGGTTCACATCGATCTATTTACCAAAACAAAATTCGATTCTTAGAAAGCATGATAGTTACACCTAGTGGTTGAGAATACGCTTCACTATCCCATAAACAAAAACTATTCGTATATATTGTATATCCATCCTATAGTTTCATAAAAAATCCTACATAAAAAACATAAAATCTATTAACTGCCACCTATACTCTTTATATTTCAAAGATTCTGGTAATGTAAAGGTTCGCCCTTACATAGTTTTCTTTCAGATGTACAGAATGATGTACTGAAAGAAATTATCATTTATTTCCGTTGTGTAATAAAATTGTTTTCAGTTTTATTTCGCTGAGTTGTTAATAAATAAACGCCATTCACTGGGAATGTAGAGCATCCCAATTACTTCAATTAAAGCTCTTACAATTGCTAAAATGACAAAGTCTATGGTATTTGGTAAAACATAGTAGCAAACGTCTTATGCCAATTTAGTTGATCTCTTATTTTCACATCAATACACAAATTTCATAGCTTCACCCAATCTACCCAAATTTCCATGGTATCCTCCATCGAGATTTCAATAGCCGTAGACTGTTGCATAAGAAATTGAGCTACTGCAATTCGTATTTGGTGGCCGTTCTGCATTGACCCGGAACTGTAGGTTTCTGTTCAATTTCCAGTAAATTATGATGACTAACAGCAATTTCAAGATTTTTGTGGCCTTACACCTTGAACTGTGATGCAGGTGCCGGAAACCCGCCGACTGAGGTATTTTTCAAAGCTTAAATGTTTTTTTCAGCTGCGATACTTTTACCCGGACTCCACTTAACTACACCAAGAAACGCTTAGAATAATTGAAGTAGCTCATGCCTAGTGGTTGTTGAACACCTTCAATTCATCTTTTACAACCTTCCTGCTTCAGCTGCGATACTTCTACCCGGACACCACTTAGCTACACCAAGAAACGTTTAGAATAATTGGAGTATATTATGGCTAATGGTCGTTGAGCGCTTCAATTAATCTTTTGTGATCTTCCAGCTTCAGCTGCGATACATCTACCCGAACTCCACTTAACTACACCAAGAAATGTTTAGAATAATTGGAGTAGTTTATGGCTAGTAGTCGTTGAGCATTTTCAATTCATCTTTTGCGACCTTCCAGCTTCAACTGCGATACATCTACCCGAACTCCACTTACCTACACCAAGAAACGTTTAAAATAATTCCAGTAGATTATGTCTGATGGTCGTTGAGCGCTTTCAATTCATCTTTTGTGACCTTCCAGCTTCAGCTGCGATACATCTACCCGAACTCCACTTAACTACACCAAGAAATGTTTAGAATAATTGGAGTAGTTTATGGCTAGTAGTCGTTGAGCATCTTCAATTCATCTTTTGCGACCTTCCAGCTTCAACTGCGATACATCTACCCGAACTCCACTTACCTACACCAAGAAACGTTTAAAATAATTCCAGTAGATTATGTCTGATGGTCGTTGAGCGCTTTCAATTCATCTTTTGCGACCTTCTAGCTTCATCTGCGATATTTCTACCCGGACTCCACTTAACTACACTAAGAAACGTTTACAATAATTGGAGTAGGTTATGGCTAGTGGTTGTTGAGCACCTTCAATTCATCTTTAACGACCTTCAAACTTCAGCTGCAATACTTCTACCCGGACTCCACTTAACTACACCAAGGAACGTTTAGAATAATTGGAGTTGATTATGGCTCATAGTCGTTGAGCGCTTTCAATTCATCTTTTGTGACCTTCCAGCTTCATCCGCGATACTTCTACCCGGACTCCACTTAACTACGCCAAGAAACGTTTACAATAATTGGAGTAGTTTATGGCTAGTGATCGTTGAGGACTTTCAATCTATCTTTTGCAACCTTACAGCTTCAGCTGCGACACTTTTATCCATACTCTACTTCTGTTGATTTGCTTGAAAATATTATTACCTAGGATGTAACTAAAATGATACAGTAGCATTCTTTGGATGTTGGATGTTGGTGTTGAGATTCTTCCCTCACCACTAAGATTATTTATTAATGCTTCATACAGTGACGTGAATTAACCATTTGTACACAGAAATATAATTAATATCAGCAAATATGAGATTCGGCAGACAACCAAGTATTAATGAGATTTGACAGACCTTAAATTTTGGTAAAACCATGATAGTGTCTGAGAAATTTACCATAAGTTTACTATAATGTATATAATGCATTTTATATTTATATGTAACAAATATTGACATATCATATTTTTTCCACGCATATTAATCATTATTATTTACAGAAGCTCGCTGCACCCCTTATTTTGCTTGTTCTAATAATGTACCTGGGGTTTACAACAGAAAGGATTGGAAACGGATTATAACAATACAATAATTTATCAATTTCAAACATGATAGGGGCGACCTTACGCTTGCGACCATTAACTTCTCACGAACTTTTGGTTCAATATCCATGAGAACAATATAAATCTATGCAGATGGTTTTTGCTAGCATTATAGTCGACATTGCAGCTTAAGATCAATGAAATAACGAGTTTCGCTAGTAAATATGAGAATTGGCGTAGGCTTTTAACAGATATAAAGGTTATATTATTCAAATAAAAATATATCTAAATCTAAAACAATGGTTTCAATTTTATACTGAATTGTAATCTGGTTATTAAGAAATATACCTATAAGTTATTACGAAATACAATAAATAATATATAGGTTTACCTACTTTGAAGTAATAGTAAGCTAATGTTCTATTCTTTTTTACATTTTGATCCTACTTGAATAATTTGATCTTATAATTAGCTTTTAAAATAAACATATTTTATGATTCTTTGAAAAGAATCGAATCATCTTATTAGTATATAATCAATATAAATTGAGAAAGGGTAGGTTATGAAAACTTGTTCAAAAAATGTCTTAAAACAGTGTTTTTTTTTCTCAAAAATTATCTTTATTATTAATATTTTTGATATCAAAAATAGAGTAGAATTTATATGTTATATATAAAGAATGTTATATATGAATGTTTATATGTTAGATATAGTAGAAGGAATAATGCTTCTTACTACTCGATATTTTATTCAATTAATTGATAAACACCTAAAAATGTTTCTGAATTTAAAAGAATAATCAAATTAACAATAATTTCAAATTGCGTGGTTTCTTTCTTTAATTTTTCCCTGTTATTTCGTCTATATTATCTACTAAAGTATTACTTTAGTCTACTCTTAGTAGCTTTTATGCATAAAATATACATAAAAACATTCTCTGAACTAAAACATTCATCGAATTCTTTATTAATTTCTACGAAATTGGCAAAGTACTGCTATACAAGCGCCTGCCCCATCGATGTGAAGAAGTGTCTGTAGAATATGGGGGGCGCGATAAAATTATTTTTTTGTTAGTTTTGCTATATGAGACGGTAAGCTGTCATGCCACAAAATCATCCTATCATATAATTGAGCATACTGTGGACGTTTTTCGATCAATGAGCAGTGTGAATTAATCATTTGTTGTCGGTAACGATCAGTATTAACAGTTTATTCATGTTTCAATAGTTCATAACATACGAGACCGACCTTGTTTTATCAATCACAGAGTATGAGTCTATGAGCTCTGAATTAGTATTTCATTTAGAATTTTGATAATTAGTATTTTGATTCGTCTCTATGCCATAAAAGCTTTAAAAACAATTCAAAAAACAAAAAGGAAATTAAAGTACGTACTAACTTGGTAGAACTTACTTTGAGAAATACATACTTGTGAGAATAGAAGATGTGGCTATTAACAGAAACTAACGGAATTGCTCATGATTTATTCGAGTAATTGATAATTCATTTGCCAGCACAACTTATACAGCTCTTATACAACTCCACTTATAGATCAATCATACCATCCTTGGGTTCTTCATTGATGGTGAGATTAGGGTGCTTTCTCTGTTAGTACTGGGATCTTTAGAATTTTTGTAAAAGCCATTTGCCTTCTGGTAAATTTTACACAAATTGGAAAGACCATTTCAGATTGTTGTCATCACTATTTATTCTGATACAGGATGGATGCTCATGCAACAGGTCAATTGAAATGTCCACCACACAGATGGCGCTAATATAGTTAAATCCATATGTTTTTCAGTTAGCCTTAATACTCGAAAGATGAGTATATAAATTTGACAGCTGTCGGATTATTACTTTGTGAATTATAGCATTTTGAGTTAAGCAACTTTTGTGATTGTGAAAAAAATGGATAAAAAGGAATTTCGCGTGTTGATAAAATAATACTTTTTGAAGGGAAAATATACAGTTGAAGCAAGAACTTGGCTTAATGCCGAGTGTCTGGACACTGCCCCAGGAAAATCAACCATCAAGGGTATGCTAGGTTTAGACGTTGTGAAATGAGCACCGAAGACGGTGAAAGTAGTGGACACCCAATAGAGGTTGTTAACCGACGAAAGCGTTAAAAAAATCCACAAAATGATATTGAATGACCGTAAATTGAAATTGAATGAAATAGCACACACTCTAAAGGTAACAACTGAATGTATAAATCACATCATTCACGAATATTTGGGTATGAGAAAGCTCTGTTCAAAATGGGTGCCGCGCGAGCTCACTTTAGACCAAAAACAATAACGAGTTAATGATTCGGAGCAGTGTTTGAAGATGATCAAGCGTAATAAACCCGAGTTTTTGCATCGATATGTGATGAAATATGTCTCCATCATTTCAATCCGAAGTCCAATCGACAACCATCCGAGTGGAATGCACACGATGGACCCGCTCCAAAGCGTGGGAAACGTAACAGTCGGCTAGCAAGATTAGGGCGTCTGTATTTTGGGATGCGCATGGAAACATTTGCATTGACTACCTTAAAAAATGAAGGACCATCAACAGCGACTATTACATAGCATTATTGGACCGCTTGAAGGACGAAATCGGCCGCATTTGAAGAAAAAGCCACCGTGTCACAAGTCAGTGAAAACGATGGCAAAAATCCATGAATTAGGCTTCGAATTTCTTCCCCTTCCATTCTCCAGATCTAGGCCCCAGTGACTATTTCCTGTACTCAGATCTCAAAAGAATGCTCGTTGGGAAGAAATTTTCATCGAATGAAGAGGTGATCGCCGAAACTGAGGACTATTTTGAAGTAAAGGACAAATCGTACTACCAAAATGGTATCCAAAAGTTGGAGGATCGCTATAATCAGTGAATCACCCTTGAGGGGAATTATGTTGAATAAAAAAAAATGCCAAAAAAATGTGTTTTACTATGATAGGCCGGGGATATTTCAATTGACCTGTTACTGATGTATGCACCCCATACTCGCTTGTATATTTTGACAAGTATAACCGAACTTTAGTAATACATTAATTTGTAGATTAAAATTGTACTAAGAATATCTAATAAGTAAGGATGCAGTTAGTTTAAAAAACTTAAAAAAACGCGGAGGACTAAAACACTAAACACGATCAATAGCTTAATAACTATAGTAGAAGAACAATCTTTGTTAGTAAAAAAAAGCTGTCCCACTAATCTAAAAATGCATAATGCACTTTATTTCCCGCCTTATTTCTCCCTGTACTGTGCCGCTCGATGCCCCCCCATTATGTATTCAGACGTCAGTCAGTTCGCGTCGATGGAATTTTTCGAAACACGCTGGAATTTTTCTTCCTAACATCGAACACTAACACCAATTTAAAACGTTCTCATTAGTCGCACGGATAATTCCCATTCTGGTTCTGTGCGCGTCGTGCTCGCAAAACTATCACGAGCGTCATCTCTCTTCAACACACGACTAGGTCGCGTTCCCTACGTTCAATTTACGTCCAGCGCATTCTAACGAATTGTCGTGAGAGCAAAATTTTGATTTCCGATTTTGCGCTTGATATTCCAGTCCTCGTCTCATCAACACTGCCAATATTGATGGGGATCGGTCGGTATAACTTGATAATGTCGGTACGTAAAATAAACGGACATGCATCACGAACGAATTTTAAAGCAAAGTGCACTTATAGACCATATACAATTAGTGTTAGTAAAGAACATTTGGTTTCAAGTGGTTAAAAATTATAAATGCGCATTAACATTAACAGGTTTGAAGGCTTGAAGAAATCATCAGAGTTGCTTCAAATTGAATACTACAGGCTTTTATATACGATGGTAGGTTAAGAATTAAGGCGATTAAAGTAAATAATAGGATGGGCTTAAACCTCTCCTGATCCAGGTAAAAGAGCAGCTAATAAGTAACCAACGAGGCGGTAAAAATCTAGAGAGATGAAATGGAAAGAAATGGGAAACCAGGCTGATCGCATCCTTGCACCACCTGCCAACTAACGAGGCCATTATTAGGGAGATCAAAACAGTTATCCATTCACTAAAAGCAAACAGCAATTTGCGATTCACAGATCAAAAGATGGCTGAGTTATTAGTAGAAACTGAAAGACTTAGTATGTCTTTTATTTTCTATTAAAAAATAAGTTTATCCATTTAGCCTGACGAATAGATGGCGCTAGTAGAATTAAATCCTTATGTTTTAGTTAGCCATAACTCTCAATAGATGCGCGTATATTAACTTTCGTTATTGTGAAAAAATGGATAAAAAGGAATTTTGCTTGTTGATAAAATATAGCTTTTTGAAGGGAAAAATACAGTTGAAGCAAAAACTATCCGGACACTGGACCAGGAAAATCAACCGTCAAAGATTGGTATGCTAAGTTTACACATGGTGAAATGAGAACCGAAGGGGGATACTGGGATCTCCAGAATTTTGTAAAAGCCATTTGCCTTCTGGTGAATTTTACACAAATTGGAAAGACCATTTAAGATTGTTGTCATCGCTATTTATTCTGATACAGGATGGATGTTCATGTCAACAGGTCAATTGAAATGTCCCCGCCCTGCCACATAGATGGCGCTAATATAATTAAATCCATATGTTTTTCAGTTAGCCCTAACTGAAATTCCTAATTCTAGCATTTTGAGTTAAGCAACTTTTGTGATTGTGAAAAAAATTTATAAAAAGGAATTTCGCGTGTTGATAAAATATTACTTTTTGAAGGGAAAAAATAGAGTTGAAGCAAGAACTTGGCTTGATGCCGAGTGTCCGGACACTGTCCCAGGAAAATCAACCATCAAGGGTATGCTAGGTTTAGACGTTGTGAAATGAGCACCGAAGACAGTGGACGTCCAAAAGAGGTTGTTACCGACGAAAACATTTAAAAAATCCACAAAATGATTTTGAATAGCCGTAAATTGAAACTGAATGAAATAGCAGATACTCTAAAGATATCAACCAAACATGTACATATGAAAAAGCTCTGTGCAAAGTAGGTGCGCGAGCGCGAGCTCACTTTTGACCAAAAACAACGACGAGTTGATGATTCGGAGCAGTATTTTAAGATGATCAAGCGTAATAAACCCGAGTTTTTGCATCGATATATGACAAGGGATGAAATATGGCTCCATCATTCCTCTCCGAAGTCCAATCGACAGTCATCCGAGTGGAATGAACACCATGAATCCGCTCCAAAGCATGGAAAAACGAAACAGTCGGTTGGCAAGGCTATGGCGTCTGTATTTTGGGATGCGCATGGAATAATTTTCATTGACTACCTTGAAAAAGAAATGACCATCAAAAGCGACTATTACATAGCGTTATTGGGCCGTTTGAAGGACGAAATCGGAATTTGCATTTGAAGAAAAAGAAAGTGCTGCTTCATCAAGACAATGCACCGTGTCAAAAATCCATGAATTGGGCTTCGAATTGCTTTCTCATCCACCGTATCCTCCAGATCTGGCTCCAAGCGACTATTTCCTGTTCTAAGATCGCAAAAGAATGATCGCGGAGAAGAAATTTTCGTCGAATGAAGAGGCGATAAATGATCGACGAGACTGAGGCCTATTTTGAAGCAAAGGACAAATCGTACTACAAAAATTGCATCGAAAAGTTAGAGGGTCTCTATAATCAGTGTAACGCCCTTGAAGGGAATCATGCTGATGAAAAAAAAACTAATTGCTAAATGCTAAAAAATTTGTTTTACTATGGTAGGCCGGGGAAGGGAAACATCAAGCATGTCTTTTTTATATTAAAAAATCAATTTATTTATTTAGGAAATATTTTTTTAGTTGTTTACAATTGTGAATAACGGGATATCAATATTACCATCAAATAATATACTATTTTTAACCGACTCCAAAAATTGAGGGGGTTTTTTATTCGGCTGTAAATTTTTTCGCCGATTTCTCCGTCAATTATGAACCGATTTTCAAAACTCTTTTTTTATTCGAAAATGTACACTTCCGAGATAGCCCCATTGTAACTAAATCATGATCATTTGTGGATATTTTTTTAGTCTAAAATAATGAGATATTTGCGTATAACGTTATTTCTGAACTAATGTGACGAAATATCGGAAGTAGTTCAGTGTAAAAGAACAGAGAGATCAGAATAACCAGCAATTTGCTGTTTACAGATCAGGAGAAGGCTGAGCTATTAGTAGAATCATTAGAATCTCAAAAAATATGCAATAAAGACGAAAATAATTAAATATTAAGTGTAGTAAAAAGAAATTAATTATTTTTCAGATGGATGAATAAAATGTTTCTCGCGCTGTCAAATAAAAGCTGACATTTCGTACTAAAAAAAAAGGTGTTTGACACTTTTCTGAATGGTTGATTCAGTTTTGTTTAAATTCACATAAAGCACCTGACACAATAAAAACGACGTTACTTATTACAGTTTTTCCAATAATTTTGATATCAAACATACAATGACCCGAATTTTCATCTATGAATCGTTGTTGAATCATAATAATATCGGTTCAGTTCTGAAGCGGGTATTTATTTTTGGCCTAGACTTGGGTACGATAATGTTATTTCGCGCATAATTAGGGCTTTGGAATAGGTGCTGTGAAGGCTGATTCTGGGCTATTTATGAAACTTCATTTCTTAAAAAACTTGAAAGCATTTCACTTGATGACATTTTATGGGAGAATGTAGCTTGTTGGCCGTGTTAATGAGATGGAAAATACTTCGACTTATTTGTATTGATTTTTGGATTTAGAGAGTCTATCTGAAAGGTCGGTCTAAGAGTTAGATTAAGATATCCCTACAGTAAATGTACGGAATTTCTTTATGGTCAGACGTGAAACAATTATCATGGAAGATGTTGGCCTGGCTTCTCCGGTGGTTGATTTGTATCCTCCAGAATTTTAACCACTTGAGCATCTTCATCAAGTTGCGTTTTCAATATGGCCTGTTGAAGAGTACATTATTCGAAGTAGAGAAAATTCAAGCGTCAGCATGTGAAGCGAATGATGGCTAGCCGTAGGGATGACCGTTATTCATCGATGGTGAACAAACATTGATGTTTAGGTGGAAAACATCGATGTTTTGACATCGTTGTGTTGACTTATATATCATAGACACATCGATGTTATAAGAAGAAAATATCGGAACGTTAATTATTATTGATTTATCTGAAGTTTATGAAATTTTACGACCAATAGAAATAACTACTCGTGAAGCCTGTGGCGAAAAATACATAACCTGTAGGTAAAGTTATACCACTTGCTATAAAGAAACACGCTTAGCACCAAAACAAATAATTGATTAGAATTTCAAAGATAACGTAATGAAAGAGATGAAGAAATGATTGCTACAAAATACAAAATTTTTATATCTTTGCTATTGCCACTCTCTTGGATTCTCGTTTCAAAAATATACGTTTCCATTATGTATTAAGCTGTTGCGTAACCATGAATAGTATCAAGGAATTGATATCAGATATTGAAATGAACAAAATGAAAATGATCAATTGACAGAGAATTCTACACAAGTGGAAGACCAAGATGTAGATCTATGGAAAGAATAACATTTTGTTTGATCAAAGTGACACGAATATGCACGATTCTATAATATAATTATAGAATTACAATTTTATATTAAATGCTAGTATCCACCTACCCTAATGTAAAGAAAGTAGCTCTTAAGTATTTGTGATGCACAGCGATATCCACAGCTTCAGAAGGACTTTTTTCCAAAGCTGCCCAACCCTTGTATCAGCAACGGAATAGATTAGGTATTACTAAACACAGTGTGTCCAAAAATATTGGAAATGTATTTCTTTTTTACATTAACTTTTGTAAAAACAATATCAACTAACACATTTTATAAATATAATAGACAGTTTTATTCGTTACCGAAAAGATTTATGTTTATCGTACATCGATCCTTTTGATTCGATGTTAGCGCGCAAACGGTGGCAAATCGAGGATTGACAGCCTGTGGCGTTTTAAGAGGGTTAATGACTGCCATCAGAGAGACACAATAGAATTACCAAAATATTACAAAATGGTAATAAGTGATCGTACATATCGAATTATTCTGAGTAAGTTAAATAAAGACTTCAATTTAAAGTAATAATTAAATGGATTCTTTTAAAATAAGAATTTCTTTTTACTGTGCCTATTATGCTGGTAGAAAATTACTATTTCGTTATTTAAAACGATATTACCGATTATGGAAATACGCTGATCGACACTATATATTTTAGAACATAATAAAGCCTCTTAATCAGTTTCTTATTTGATAATTATTCCTATGTTCCTATGTACTCCTTATTTAGTTTATAAAAGAGTGTTTGTTTAGGAAACATAGTCAAAGGAATAGCTAATAAATTAATATGAATAATTGATATAATTCCAGTCAACTTACCACTCCATACAAATGTTTTTAGTATTTGTGTTGAGCTATTTTAGGAAAAAAAAACATCATATTATCAATGAAAATATTTATGAATTAAATATTTCTAAACCTATTGTATAAATCAAAAATATTAAGATGCCTTAGTATTATTACAGCCTTTATTACATTTCATTGCCTAACGCATCATTCTCTATTTCATTCTGTTAATTATTTTTGGGAGAGATTCTATTTTTAAAGCTAATTACTTTTCGAATATATTTTAAATATAATTTTCCGTATACGCTCATCTATAATGCATATATATTGTTTACATATAAAGCTATTAAAATTAAATCGAGATCACAAACATTATGAAAAAGATAATGAACGGATACCACAACGTCCTTAAAAGGAAAAATCTAATTATACTAGAAAATCACCTCATATGGGTATTCTAAATTTAGCCTTTTCCTATAGACATAGGCACAGACAAAAGGAATACGGAGTTTATATTTAAAAATTATGTAACTAAATATCTATTAAATCAATAATGATTTAACAAATATTGAGTTAAATAAATTTTTTATTGTTAGCCTTTATTTTGTAATTTTAAGGCATTAAGCATTTGCGGTTTATGACAATAAGTTTCATTTTCAAGATTTAAGCGCTTTACCATGCTTTTGGACATCTCCAGCAAAATAAAGGTGTCAGATCGTGTAGACTAGATAAAAATAATTGATAATCAGGAGGGATATGGTTCAAAATATTGCAATATATATATAAGTATAACAAGTTCACATGATTTACAATATGGCATATTTCAAACTTTTATAAAACCATTTTTTCAGACATTTTAGTACCGACAATCGCTTAAAATTAAAAAAAAACATAAAATATTAGTCAGTTGATTGTTAATATACTTTCTGTAGCTTAAAATTTTTCCTTAAAAGGCTTGATAGACTGTTGAAGCATGTTTTACAATCAACGGTCTCCAAGTAACATTTCTTCAGGTCTCAGTTTTCAAAAATAAGTTAAAGTTAATGTATATCCGCAGTCATCTGCCTCTATAGAATTTTCCTCCTGGACTACCTAAAGTTACTTATATCGCTAGATACTTAGTTCGGTACTTACATTACTATGGTGCCACAGTCTAATATTTCTTCCTAGTATACTGAAAAAAAAATAGTTGCGTAAAAATTTGTGATGAACGAAACAATCGTGTCTCCAATTATATAATGTAATTGTTACAGTCAATAGCGATCACAGGATATGGCTTACTTTGGTTTTAATAGATGTTCCCTTCAATTGCCGAAAGTATGTAACCTCAACAAATCAGAATAACTGTACCCATTTGTCTACTTCTTTTTTGTTTTGTTTGTACTTGTAACAGGGCTTATATGAAAAAAAATATTTGAAGAACTGCATTGAAAAATGAATACTTTGGGTTAAAAGTATGTAAATGAATGGGATAGAAAGTTGTAGGGAGAACGTTAAAATTATTGACACAATCACCTTCTATTGTTTAGTTTCTTACATTTTGCTGTAACTGTTACTGATTACCGACTAATGAATCCAATAACCTATCAAAAAAAAGTTACTTTTTTGTTGTGGTGGTTCTTCGAAGAAGGTAGTAAAAAAGTTATGGAAAGTGCTATTTTAAAAAATACTAGCATGTATATTTAAAAAATACTATGAAATTAATAATAGTTTATGGAACTCGTTGTGTGTTATAATAATATGTTATCGTATTTTCTAAGGCACAAAAAATCAATAGGTTGGAAATGTTTGCCAAACACTGCCACTGTCATTGCTCGATTAACAACTGCTAATAACATATTAGGACTATATAATTGCAAAATATTGGTACAATGTATTTTATAAGTAGTAAGTCCATCGATTCAATTGTCCATCGACCGCCGCTACTTTTTCCATGTTTCAGGCAATACTGATTCCATCAACAAAGAACTATGTCTTTTGAGGCTATCCACGAATCGATCCATTTTATCAGAAGTGAATTGATGCTCCGACAGGTCACGACTCATATATAGAAATAAATGGTAATCAGAAGGAGAAAGGTCTAAAGAATACAGCGGGTATGGTAGCACTTCCCATTTTGATGTTTTGTAGTATGTCTTCACAAATTTTGGATTCATTGGATTTGTAGACAGGTCAAAGTTATTGAAGAAAATCCTAAATTATCCAGCTGAACGTCCACATTTGTTTGTCGACCCAATGTTTGTCGTTCCACAATTTACAGCTTAAGGTTGACCCGGTAATAGTCATGCTATGCAATCTGAACAATAGAAACTATGTAATGGAGCAAGAAAAAGTTAAAAAATTGTACACCACCAGTTATGTTTATAATTTTCAATAATAATAACAGGAAAGTTGAAATGAGAGAATGTGCGGATTGCAAGAATTTTAGCTTACTTTTCATTTCAATTTAAATAATTCCAGTTTCCAATCCACCTTGAATTTTCCGTTAAGATCAATAAATCATAAGGTTTCACGGTTCACTGAACACCGAAAAACTAGCTGTGCTATTTGTTTTCGATCCTAAAGGAGAATCACAATCACAGAAAACATCACGATAAATTATGATTGAGGTTTCATTTCATTCTATTAGATGGTTTTATTCTAAAGAGAAGATTTGGTCTAATTCTCTTTATTATTGCGTAATACTATAAAAGGCAACTAAATAAAATAGCGCTATTTTGTCATTAGGTTCCTTAGCTTAAAGAGTAAGTACATTTCAACCAATGAATCATAGTCAATGAGTCAGGTCATGGCTGAGAATCAACTGCAATGATTCTAGTATCGGATAGTATTTATCTTTTATTTGCACGATTGCTTTTTATAGTCTTAAAATACGTTTACTTGTTGTAAAGTCGTTGTATAATCTATTTAAAATCCCAAGTATTTTAACTGGCTTTTTGGGATTCGTTGATTGGCTGTACATCGATTATGGCATATTAGTTCTGTCTTCAGTTGTATTACAACAAGGTATAAAGATGTAGAATTTGCCTTAATCATTACATCCAGAATACTTCGAAATTATAGCGTGCACTGAAGCCATACAATATGTTTTCCAAACAAGCCTTGAGATAGCTGAAGTTATATTTACTAGAAAACAATGATTACCAAGGTCTTAAATCAATAATTTGAAAGGAAAATAAAACATGAAAATCTGGAACTGGCATTTAAAATATAAAATATATTAAATTAAACACCTTTGATCTTTACCATATTTGTTTAAAGAAGAAAATAATGGTATTCAGACTTTCTAAATATCGCACTTTGGTTCAAAATTCCAAATACAGTAACTGAACCAGGAAGATGAAAAAAAGGTCGACTAAAACATACTGACCATATAAATAAATGTAATTTCCATATAAACGTTTATGGTGTGATCATCAAATGTATGACAGATTAAAGTAACATGGTCGACCAGCGTTCACCTCCGGTAATTTTAAATTTTAATAAATTAAAATAAACTGTCTATTTTAGTGGCCAGGTATTGTATTGATTGATGCTTCATTCGCATTTGGTTACGTCTTAGAAAAATATAGTAAACATTTTATTCTATCATAATCTATTAGGTCTTCTAATATGTTGTTTATTGATAATTAATTAATACTTTCATTGAGATGATTTCATTATGATGAGTTTTTTCATTTTCTAACTTTGATATTAAAACTAAAATAATTCTTGGCCTGTTGTTTCAATATATATTAACAAATCATCTTATTAAAAGTCTTATTAATGATATTTAAGCATTCGTTTCTTATTTCTAGTACCATGGGATATTCGCAAATATAGCAGTTGTTCAGGGTTGTCGAAAGAATATCAATGATTTTTAAGAAATATATGGATATTTTTTGGGAATAAATTTTATTGCGATATTATTATTACGGTGTAATGTTTCAAAAAAAACCGACATATTTTACAAATCAATGACTTTTTTTTATATTTAATTCTCATTTTTACCAACTAGGATTTATCTGGACTGGACTTACTTGTTGAACATTGGCTTTATGAGCTCCGATCGAGGTTAGAAACTAAGCCAATTGACGAGTGACGAATTTAAAGACAGTCCCAGAAAGTATCCGGGTTATATCTTTCTTCTTGGTGGATTTTGCTCTCTTGGTTTTTGGACAATTACAATTATAAACAATCACAAACACACATTTACGACCATGCTACAGCAGGATTCGAACACGCGACAATTGGAACACTAGGAGGACTATCCTGTCGCCTTGACCACTACGCCAACCAAATGGTTATTAGTGCTATTTCTTTTTAACCGACTTCGAAAGGGGAGGAGGTTCTATGTTCAGCTGTATAATTTTTTTAATGTATGTTCGCCGATTTCCCATTTAAGCCTATACAAAAATAATAATATATATTTTTGGCAAATACAAAAAATTAAATTACCAACAAAATAAATCTAACTTAATAGAACTGTTTAAATTCGACACCGACTTCAAATTAGTCAGTTCGTAGTAGTTAAAATAATATTGTAAATAGATAAATAGGTTTAGGTAGGTATTAAGCTAAATTGTGTGTATATCGTAGAACATAAAATACGTATAGTATATAGGTCAAATAAGATATTTGTTTATTTTTATTTAGTTATTACAACGATTATTATGTACATATTTTATTTTAAAATGTTTTTTTGTGTGTTCTAATTTTGATTATTTTTTAAATTTTTAATGAGTTCCTTTATTTCTTGACCTTTGTATTGGATCTTAAGAAAATTCTTACTTTCAGAAGGATGAAAATTAATATAAAAATATGGATATTTTTTGTCGAATATCAATATTTTCTCGCCGTCAAATTAGTAGATGTAAAAATGATGGATGTTTTTTCAGAGAACTAATATGCTTTCCCTACTAATTACCTTATTTTGGTCTCCACTATAATAATCCGAAAATATTCATATTTTACAATTTTTTATCAGTTTTACATTATTATAAGTGAATGAAACAAACGAATGATATTTTGCTATTATTTGCTTTTCTCGACTTACTCTTTCCGCTCATGCGTATTTATTTCATACGAAAATAATCACAATGAATACTGGGAATATTTCGTTATGCAAGGTTTAATAGATAAATAATGAGACTAATTTTATTTAACCATAAAATGAACTCCAAAAGTATTTTTCCGTATATAAGATGTAATTATTTTTTTACCATTATGTCGTTTAGACTCCACCTGCAACTCTGCTTTTCGAAGAGTTCGAGCTTAATGAGTTTTATCAGGCTTCGCCAAACCTTTGATGATTTTATTGTTTCTGGTATTCACCTCTTTGGTTCAAAATTGTTTTTTGAGTGTTTTATTATTATTACAAGAATAGTTGAAAGAAACATACGATTGGTATTAGTTTAATGTTGAATAATTGATTTTATCCAAAAAAGCTAATTTTCGTTAATTTTCGTTTAATTTTTACATAATTTTATTTTAATGTATTCTGCATTACCAGATTTAAAATAATATTTCATGTATTTAACGTATTTTATATGCATAAAGTGTTCACTGAGTCCATATTTTAAATTTGTATCTGATGACAATGTTTAGACGTAATGAAGGGAACTTGTAGGTTTATTCGACAAATTTGTAGTTATGCAAGACTGCATAACTGCATCCGACAGGGAAACTGATCCCCGCTACGACAGTAACCAAGCTGGGTAAGACCGGATACCTTTTGGGATAATCTTCACTCACCAGCCTGTAGGTTTGATACCAAAGACCATGGTTCGGAGCCCACGTTAAATCGTAGATCAAGTTCTAGTAGGGATACTAAGTGAAATGGATTCGGCGCTAAATAAGACTAATACAGAGGATATTTCAACAAAAGAAAAATTGCTTCAACTAGAGGATTTAGTTATACCGGTTCCATAGCCTATGAATGGAACGAAGACAGTTTATATCAAAAATAAATCACTGCATTTTCTAAAATTACTTTTATTTTGTGTGTACAAAAGTGAAATGCCATTTAAGTCCAACTGAATATACACTGATTTAAATTTTTCCTACAATGCATGTAGATTTATTATTCATTAATATCTTACAAATGTGTTTACAAATTCGTTCTTCTTCTTTAAAAGTCTGAGTAAAAGGTTGTTGACATTAGTTTATGTAAATTATAATTGCCGGAAATTTCCTTTTGAATTTGTTAGGATTTGTTTTTGTTAGCAATCCATTTTGATGTGTCACTTTTAAGCTGTTTCCTTGCAATCACTTTACAAGCTATTATTATTTCATAAAAATAATGAACAAAAAGTAGATTATATCTTCGTATTATACAATCTCCGAACCGGAGGAAACAGCACATGGCTTGATTTTATTGATGTAGATGTGTCTGTTTGGAGCACAACATTAAAGTTTGCATAACGTTCGGACGATTGGAGAAAAAATCACATTTTTATATACATTTTTAATAAACTGAGAAAAACTAAAGCTCCAAATATACAAAGGTTACTACTGTTTAGATTCTTTGTAAATGTTTTAGAGTCAGCCTTTTTATTCGGTCAATTCATTCGGTGCTGTTGGGCCACTACAGGCTAGGATGGTTGTTTCTTATCGAACATTACACTGTAATTTACAATCACTAGAAAAAGGAATATACTTGCTTCGTCAGTGGTAATGGTAGTAGTCACTGTCATATAGCATCAAAGGGAGGACTCTCTTGTCGCGTTGACCGATGGGGGTACTAAGCTGGCTTGTTTTCTAATTAAGATATATCCATATTATTTAGTATAAAAACACATCGCAATTAGACATAATTATAGTCCTAATGCTATTAGGGTATGATGAATTGTGAAGTATCAAATACAATTTTTATAACAAATGCAAATATCATTAAAACCGTAGGAAGTGAGATGTTTGCAAAAACTTTTATTACCTTTCTATAATTCAACTATAATATTTTAGCTAACACCATTTTCTTTTGGTGCTGGCTCAACCAACACCAACGAATTCACATCTCAAAGTCATTTTTATGGCCAAAGGTCTGTTTATTGCATTAAAGCGTGTCAATAATGAAAAAAAAACGATTCACTCTAACAACTCATAGTGCAGAAAAACTCGGGATAACTTCAGCTACGCATATACTTCAACAGGATAAAATCTTTTTTTTTTCGTTTACTAGAAATGACCAGCTAAAACTAAATGGTCTTCGGCTGATGTCGCTTCAGGTTCGGGATATGGTTGTTTTGCGGGCGACAGAAATCCTGGGTTACGACTGAGACTGTTGTTGTTTGTTTACTACCGGGATTTGTGGACGGGTAGGGATTTTATTAAGATGTTGTCGTGTTCTAAGCTTCCTATTGAGAACCTCCCACTGAGCATGTTTATGAAATTTTTCACAAACGGGATGCCTGATTCGAGGTGTGTATTGACGTTCCTCATAAACCATGGGGCTCTGAGAAACGCACCGACTTTTTTGGATTGGAACACTTGTTGAGTAGTTCAAGTTGTCTTTCCGAGACATAACTGTGCCACACCTGTGCAAATTTCCTTTGCAAATGACATGTTGAATTTGGGCAGACCATTGGAATCTGCGGTCGAACTGGAGACCGAGGTATGAAACTTTCTGGAGTCATGGGATACGGACTTTATCGATTTAGAGGCGATAGGCGCGAAACTCCTTCTTGTGGTAGAACAGATTAGCCTGAGTTTTTATCGGGTTAATCTGAAGCCGCCAGAATTTGTCCCACGCTATCGTTTGGTTCAGTTGTACTTGGAGTCAATTGCGTATTGCATCAGGACAGTAACCGGTTGTGAAGAAAGCGGTATTATGTGCATAAAATGCTGTGTGGGAAAGTTTCGTTTAATCCGTTTAATATCGCTTTTTCGCCAAATTTGGAGAGTAAACTAATCAGGTTGATAGGCCTGTAGTCAGAAGGACTAGACTTGGCATTTTTCAGGAATGACAACGACAAGCGCATGTTTCCAGTTCTTTGGGAAATGCTTTAACCTCAGGATGGATTTGATAATGTTAGTAAGTTCAGATAGTTGCTTGCTAGTGAGGTTTTTAGATGGTTTATTGTTATACCATCTGGGCCTGGAGCTTTTTTGGGTTTATAGACGTTTTATGGAGAGCTGAAGGTCTCTGGAGCGACTGTGCTCTTCAGAAGATAAACCGACTGGAAGTCTTTCCTCTTTAGAGAGGGGATAGTGTCGTTTATGGTGGATAATGTCTGTTGAGGTGGGCCCAGAGATGGATTGCATTTCATTTGATTCTCGGACGCGTTTGCGCGGAGCTGGGCTTTTTCTGGATTTGTACTTATTCCAGGCTCTAACCCTGTCCGTAACTTCTCTGATTGCGCGCTGCGCCGTGCGTTTATACTCTGGGTCTAGAGTGGCGCGAGCTCTTCTTGCTAATCGGTTCTTGTGCTTGATTAGTTCTTTTAATTCTCTAGAGAGGTTAAATTGAAAAGGTTAAGGGCTACTTGTTTTAGTAGCTATGTCTGCGGCTCTCTGAATATCTAGAGTGAGTTTCGATACTGCATTTTCTAGATCGTCTGAAGAATTAATTGGGATAGGTCCCGTCCGTTGAAGCTCGAGTTGAAACAAACTCCAGTCGGTAGTTTTCATGGGTTTAGGGACAACGGAACTCAGCGGAAAGTCGCTGATGACGAGGTGGATTGGCCTGTGGTCGGAATCGAGATCTTGGTGTACTTGCAGGTCAGAGGCTTGATTCAAATTTTCATGGATGAAAAATTCAATTATTGTTGGTCGATTGGAGGAGTAGTGAGTTGGTTCACTTGGAGCAATTAGCGCAAGTTCCATCTCATCTATTATTCCGGTGATGCCCGCACCAGCAGTGTTTGGTCTGCTTGTGCTCCAAAGTGGATGAACGATGAATTTGGAGGTATTTCCTTGAAATAATGACTTAAATTCATCTTCAATGAATCTATCGTTTTTCCGATAGATTAATGTGAATTGAATTCGCCTGCTCTTTGACTCGATTGCTATGGAAGTATGTTCAAGACTTGAGAGAGACTGCGACTGCAGTTGGATGTGCCACCGCCGTGGCCTGTTATTCTGTCGTTTTGATAAATTGAGTAATTAGGAATCTTAAAGCGGATGGATGGTTTGGTATTGGTTTGGTTGGTATTATGAGTCGTCAGTACGGTGATAAGTTCCTCCTCCTTACGACGCGCGGAAAATGCATTCCATGACATTATTATTAGTGATGGTGGTAGGGAATTAACCATGGCGAGCCGATAGTAATTCTTCCAGTAACTGTGTACTGATAGCGTTGAAAATGGTCTCCTTGTTCATCTGAATATGTTCTGGGGAGTATTTTGGCAATGGAGATCGGGTTTGTGTGGTTGTGGAAGGACCAGTCAGACGACTGTTATCCCGAGTTCCCCACACATGAGTGGGAGGAAGGATTGGTTTTTAGGTTTGGTCGTTTTTGGAACAGGTCGGCATTTGCATCCCAGTGATTTGCGGTGTGTGGTTCTCTACAGTTGGCGCATTTTGGCGGGGAATTTCTGTCTTTGGGAGAGGTACGTGAATCGTGTTTGCCTGCGCACTTGACGCAGGCCGGGGCGGCTTTACAGTTGGCCGATGAATGGCGGTAGATTTGGCAGTTGAAACATTGGACGCGCCTGTCATTGCTGCGTTGGGCTTGTACTTTTACCACCTGATGCATTAGGCGGTCGACCGCAAAGAGACCGGTCCCGTTCTCGTGGAACAACCACTTGCACGATGGTAATTGACTTTCCCCTCTTTGTTTTCCACCGTTCTACATAGTTTGGATTGAAACCGAGCTTCATGAAGGGCAAAATCTTTATAGTAAGAAGCTTTTATAGCAATGTGTCTGGTGGGATGAACTCAGAGTAAAGCGCTTTTATTATTTTTTATGACTATAAAATATTTCGTTCGCTGGTGTATTTATGCAAAATAACTTTCACTGCCATTTCCAAAAACAATCTATTTTATTTCTTATCAAAACAAGAGTTGAAGAAACAAGAGACTGTCGCATTAAGAGTTTAATTATTTGATTAATCTAAAAATAGAATCACATTAGACTTTTTTGAACGATGTTTTAATATGTCCTGCCTAATTCACTTAATCGTTCGTTATCATCTCATTTTCTAGTATTTTGTCTACTAAGGCTTGGTATTACTACGTATTACGTAACAGTACAAAGCCATATGTTCAAATTGGTTTCAGGATTTACTGGCAGTGGCTCATAAACGACACTATCCCCTCTATAAAGAGAAAATATTTCAAGTCACTTCATCTTCTGAAGAGCCTAGTCCCTCCCAGAACCTTCAGCTTTCCATAAAACGTCTGTCCTCCAAAAAAGCTCCAGATCCAGATGGTATAACAATAAACCATCAAAAAACCTCATCATCATGCAACTATCTGAACTTGCCAACATTATCAACTCCATCCTGAGGTTAAAGCATTTCCCAAAGTCCTGGAAACATGCGCTTGTCGCTGTTATTCCTAAAAAGAATGTCAAGTCTAACCCTTCTGACTACAGGCCAATCAGTTTGATTAGTCAACTCTCCAAACTTGCCGAAAAGGCGATATTAAACGCCTTAAACAATTTTACAAACGCACATCACATAATTCCAAACGAACAATTCGGTTTCCGTGCTAAACATTCATGTCTTCATCAAGCTGCATGCGTCGCAGCAACTATCCACCAGAAAATGATAAAAGGTCGAAAAACAGGAGCCATATTCTTAGATGTCTCCAAAGCTTTCGACCAAGTATGGCACCACGGCATAATATTTAAAGCTAAACAATTAGGTCTACTGAATGACCTAATATCCCTGATATATTCATATTTGGATGGTAGGTCCTTTCAGGTGAGGATCGGTGACGCAGTCTCCTCTCGTAAACAAATCGCCGCAGGAGTACCGCAAGGCAGCACCTCATTAGCACCAGCCCCATTCAACCTTTATATGGCTGATTTCCTGCTCTACAAACTTTCCCACACAGCACTTTATGCAGATGATACCGCTTTTTTCACAACCGGCTCCTGTCCCGACGCAATACGCAATAGACTCCAAGTACAGCTAAACCAAGCGATAGCGTGGTACAAATTCTGACGGTTTCAGAATAACCCCAGCAAAACTCAGGCTACTGTTCCACCTCAAGAAGGAGTTTTGCGCCTCTCGCCTCCAAATCCAGAAAGTCTCATACCTCGGTTTCCGGTTCGACCGCAGATTTCAATGGTCTGCCCAAATCCAGCATGCCATTTGCAAAGGAAATGGCGTGTGCAGCCTATTCTTTCCTCTACTCCCAATCCCACAGAAAGCGACTCTGTATAAAGTGCTAGTTCGTCCAATCTGCCTCAATGGAGCACAGGTATGGTAGAGGTATGTCCCGGAGAGACAACTTGAACTACTCCAAGTGTTCCAACCCAAAAAATTCCGTGCGTTACTCCGAGCCCCATGGTTAATGAGGAACGTCAACACACACCTCGAATCCGGCATCCCGTTTGTGAAAAATTTCATAAACATGCTCAGTGTGAGGTTCTCCATAGGAACCCTAGCATACGATAACACGTTAATAAAATCCCTAACCGTCCATAAACCCCGGTAGTAAATAAACTCCCAGTCGTAACCCAGGTTCTCTGTCGCCCGCAAAACAATCATATCCCGAACCTGAAGCGGCATCAGCCGAAGACCATTTGGTTCTAGCTGGTCAATCTAGAAAAAGAAAAAAAAACTGGCGGTGGCTGGTACCACTTCATACGAAAAATACTGAATGGGATAATTTGATGAAACAATTTCTTATGTAAAATATTTACAAAACCTCATTTATTGACAATGATCTAATGGAAACAGTCTCCTTAAACATCCCCATGGATTTTTACAAAGCGTGGCATCATAGTCTAATTTTAAAATTAGGTCACAATCGCTGATTCTTTTTAATGTTTTTAATTCTGAACTAAGATATCCATATGTCTGACATCTCTATGGTTCAAATTGTAAAATCTAGATTCTATAGAGATCAAGCAACATTTTTTCTACGTTTGTCGGTCAAATATATACGTCTCAAACTCCAAGAACAGCTGAACATAATAGTCAAAGTGTTAGTCATTTATCATTTATTAGTCTAAAAATATCCAGCAACGTCTGTGAATAGTTTGGTCGAGAATTATATCGAGAGCAGAGTTCTCTGTCCTATATAGATCAAGCTATAAAATAAAAACATTAATTAACAGTCTCAGTTACTTAACCAAGATAAAAACTACAAATCTATAAAATATCAACTAAAAAGTCTTCATACGTTTATAGAGTTTCATACATTTTAACCGCTAAATAAAATAACATCTTAAAAGATACTAAAAGACATATTTACCCTAGAGAAGAAATCCAGTCTCAACCACCCTGTATGTATTAATCCATAACAGATTTTCCTACTATTGATTAAGAATTATGCAAAATTTATTAAATACTGTTATAATATTATTTAAATAAGAGATTTCAATTTACTTAGAATTGAATTTAGTAAAATAATAATTAAATGGTAAAAAGGGTGGATAATGTTCAGTATGTAAACTACTTTATGCGACCACTATATTGCTACATGGAACACATAACACTCATGAAATAGTGAATAAAATAAGTTAAAAAAAATTTATATTCAATCGAAAAAATAGAGAAAGGATATATCTATTTTCTAATAATATTTATTTGTCTCTATCGTTTTATTGATCTCTCCCATATAATATTTTTCAATATTTTTGTCTCTTAAATAAGAGTTTTGGGTTTAAACTTGCAAGAGTTATTTTTGACAGCTATTTACATGGCTTGTTTGAGGGATAATCATTGAGGCATTGTTTTTTCGTCACTACATATGCTCCTACTATCTTGAATTCGAATTTGAAAGAAGCTAAAACAACAATACTAATTAGAATTATAAGTTATTTACTGTAAACAGAATATGTGTGCTCATATTCATAGTACTCATGTAGTGCTCAAATGCTTTGTGTTGTTTCAACGTTCCAAAATGTATTTAATTATCTCTATCTAATTGTCTTCAATGTGAACAACAATATTTGCGATTAAATCATAAGGTTATTTATTTTTATGTCACCTAAGAACTTGCATTACTTTTTCAAAAATAATGATTTTGACTTTTTACAATAATTTTCAAGAATTATTTTTTAATAAGTGATGTTACAATGTAAAACGCAAAAAAATTACTAGAAAACAAAAAAAAATGACTAGATTGAGACCAAGTCATTATATTTCCAATCATGTAGAAAATTTCAATGTACCAAAACAAATGAATGCCAGCTTTTGACAGAATTTCGAGATGTATAAAACGCGTTTTTTAATTTACTGAACTGCCAATACCTTACCAATGTCAATTATTACAATTGAAAACAAAAGACTGAACTTTTCCCACCACTATAACTACTAAAATAAAATAAAAAAAAACTGATAATTATAATGGTAAAGTTCTGGATAATTATTTTTGCATCTACTTAAATAAAATATCAAATATAAGTTTTCGAGATATATGTTAACATATCTAATAACAGATGGCCCTCTTCAGTGTTATCAGCCACTCTATGCTAGAAGTAACACTTAAAATTTGATAACGAAAGTGTCAAGTTGACACGAAATGAAGAGCTTGTAACACTGACCAGACGAGCTATAACCGGATATGGCTTTAAAATATTATTTTCTGTTGGGAATATTTTATTTTAATATGGTGTTAAAATAAACCATAGAACATCGTTAATTTTGTTCAAATTTTAAACTAAAACAAACCAATATTTTATGTTTATTCTAATGCATATATTTTACCGTTACTTTTAAATTCGACGGTACATTTAAAACATCACTGACCCCAACGATGCTCTGATGTAACACCTATATAACAGATAAGGACTTATATATTAGGTATTCTAAAAATAGTTCGACTTGACGGACAGTACGAAATTGAATAAACTCAGTGTGACAATATCGAATGCCTCGTAACAGAGTTGCCAGAAGCGACTATTATTATAAACGTTGAAATTACCTATGTGACATGAGTTAATTGAATGATGAGCTTTTGTAAATAGACATTGACATGCAATAAGTGTTTGATATAGAATAGTTGTTTGATACATTTAATTTAGAAATGAAACGGGCATTACTGTACAAATAAATATTTTTATTTAAGTTTTGATTTTATTTTAGTGTGTTTTGGATATTAAGGAATAGAGCTAAAATTAGCCATGAAAATGTATTCAGTGAATTGGTGTATTCTTTATTTATGATATATGTCCCTTTCGTGATTTTTTAAGAACTATGATGATTATTAGATAAATAAATTCATGAAAATTAAAATGGGGTGGAAGTGTGGTTTTTTCGTTGGCGTGGCTCGTTTTTTTGAGTATATTTTTTATATTATTAATCCTAGCCATTATACTGTGTAAACACACTTTTCTTTCACGAAATTTGGGAATTCATTAATCCAAATTAATACACAAAGTGTGGTATCATGGTCTCATATTCGCGGCACTAAAGTTTGGTATCCTTAGGGAAATTGTAAGACTGATATACTTATATCTGGAAAACCGTTCATGCCAAATCAAAGTCGGTGATTCTTTCTCGACTAGGAGGTCTATCCAATCCGATATTACACTCGATTCCGTACTATTTAATACCTAAATGTTTGATATCCTCAATATACAGCTAATGCTGCATTTTAATGCTCTCAATAGCACAAGCATACACGCCATCCACCAAAAACCCATGCTATAATTTTCCATCGTAAACGTTCCCTTATTAAATCTAATTTTTTTATTGAAAAAGTCAATAACCCATTCCGCACTTACAAAAAATTACATAACTCGGGTTTAATTTTGACCACCATCTAAACTGATCAGATAAAATCCAACAAGTCACTACTCCCTCTTCTGTGTAAATCAAGTAGACTACCATCCTCTACTAAAATCCTTGTATATTAGGCTAGAGTACATTCCTTTTTCTACTAACATAAAAAATATGCAAGTGTTCCAAAATAAGATCTTGAGGATGATTGTGAATGCACCATGGTAGGTGGTAGACATCTAAATATATTAAAAAATGGGGATGTCACTAGTCCCTGTATTAACAAACTTAATCACCGAGAAGTTCATAGTCGTTGGCGCACATTGTGTATCGATTAACAGTGTACTAATTTATAACTAAGAAACGTCTTCATACCATTCCCCGGTCATCGTGTATAGAAATAAAAAAAATTAGTGTTGTTATGAAACACATGATCCCTTTTATCCTTTTAAAAGTCGCATTCGAATAACATTTTTAACTTGTCATTTTAGACTTTGGTAATATGCTGGAATGTTTGTAACAGAACAAGTATTAAAATGGTGCACTTTTAATTCGGTTTTATGAGTGAATAGAGAGTCCTCCACGAATTTATTTTATTTTCGAAAAACTTATAAATCGAAACCTACGAATGTAATAAGTTTTAAATATTATAGGTACCTACAAAATTATTAAAATAAAACTACAACAACACAACTTTATACCATTTATCTGTCAATATGGTAATTCCTTGTGGATATAACGATGTTGATTTTGAAGTGATCCAATTGTTGATCCATTTTTACACTTCTCTAGCATTTCGAAACCATATACTAGCTAAGCTATGGTGCTTCTGTCTGAATAAATCGTAATTAGAAGGTGTTTTGTCTGATGAGTACGGTCGCTGCAAGTTCGCATGTTTTGCATTATCATTGTCATGCAAACGGTATTTATTATGTCTTTTTTGCAGCAGTAAACCAATTAGTTGGTTCAAATGACGTCGATAGGCATCTGCAATAAACAGTCCAATTGGTTTTAATAGCTCGTCGCACACTAAACCTTGGAACCTTGGATGGAGGACACACTGGATTAGTCTATTACTGTATACATTTTCGATTGTCTTAGTCGACTTTTCCTCGCCAGTCATAATAAAACAATTTTCGTTGCTGCCTGCCAAGCAATGAAGCCGCGATTTTGAAACAATTAAAAATTTTTTTTTGGTAAATTGGGGTTGTAGCCATATTCCAAGCTTTTGGATCTTTCTCGTCACATGTAAACATCTGTAAACAGTTGATTCAACTGCTAAGCTACATGATAATTCCTTGAAAGTTTGAGCTGGGGTTTCATCCAATAAGCCTTACAATACATTAGCATCGAATTTTTATGATCCTACTTTCTCTTTACCACTAAAATCATCATTTTTAAATAGTTTAAACTAACTCCAATTGCAATTTGACTGACTAACATCACCATACCAAATTTTACATTTGTTTAATGAAATCCTTGATTAACATCTAAGTACATTGAATAATTCCGTAAAACCTGGTGGAAAACTATTATTTTCTGTAAAGAAATGTCAAAACTATTGAATTGAACAGTTGTTTATTATCAATGCACAGCCAATTTAAATCAAATATTGAAGCCTTGTCCAACGACAATAACAGTACTTACCATTTTTTGTCACAATACACTATTGTTTTGGAATTTTAAATGAATGTTTGAGATATATAAAGAAGAGAGCTCTATAAGTATGTTCTTTAATTATTGTCAATTTAATACACAATCAACAAAAACGGACGCGTTATCCAAGATATTTTTAATTAAATCGTTTCAAATTACTATGAGCCTTTGACATATCTTGTTTACTTTCCTGGAAACCGTTTACTATCCACACCCCACAGTTCTCGGAACGCTTATTATGTCTCCCGAGCTTTTCGCCGAGGGGTGAGCGCACATTTTATCTGTTGACATCAAAAGATGTTTAGGAAACGTCTCTCACTCATTGTGTAAATATAAATGTGAAAAAATGGCGCTATAATTCTTAACGTTTTGAAATCGAAGAGCTCAAAGTCGTAAACGTAACACGTGTGGCGGACGAGTTTAAGAGCAGGCGTCTATATACAGAACAGACCATTTTTTTGGGTTAAACTTGCGTTAAAGAAACGTTTTAAAGCCCATAAATTTCGAGGCGGTACAGCTTAAGATGAAAAACTGGACTGACGGTTTTCTGCTCATTTTTAGATAATCATTTTGTAAAAGGAATCAAAGTGGTCGATCGGAAAAACACGTGAGAAAATATTCGCGACGATAAAATATACCTTATATGACGGCAAACTAATCAAAATAAAACTGAAAACTTCTATATGTCATCGGTGAATGTTGAAATAACTGGAATGTTTTTATCCAATTACGAAAATGTAATAATTTGATTGAACATGTACTTAAAAGGATATAATGCTAGAAATGAATCATTCAACAGAGTAAAATTGTTCTGTTAAACTACTGCTACTAGTTTACGTATGTTTTAATCGAAATATGTACTAAGTATACAAACATGAATAAATAATAAAATCTTATTTAAATTTCAATAAAATATATTCATAATTAGTTTAAATATTTTCTCATCCACACAACTTCCTTTTTCTTTTCAATCTTGTAGCATTTCTATTTAATTTGCCATATATATTGGTAAAAAAGAAAGTGAAAAATGGAAATGCCTTAACCTAACTGTTAAATTTGACGGTTTTGACATTTTTCTTCACAAAATAACTGTTTTCGAATTAGTGTTATTCAGTTTATAGAGACACTAATCATAGAACGGTTAATATCACATTTTAAACATTCATCAATGTTGTTTTATTCAAATAATAGCCTCGAGGATCAAAAAGATTTTGCACAGCTGTAATAGGAAGTTCTAGCACACCTTAGTACCCATCAGGCATAACACCTTCTGACTAAAAGGTCCCAGTAAAGTAGATTGCTTCCAAACCAACACAGCTCAATCGACACAGCATCGCTATGTTGCCAGAATGATTCTGATTATGCCAGATGAAATTGTGAAAAATATTTTGATTTATATATCTACCAATTTTTCCCAATGAATATTATCTTAAAGTGAAAAAATAATACAAAAAAAGAACGTGCTGAACATTAAGATGTCATGAGGACAAATAGGATTAATTCTTCATCCTTTTTCTGAAAAATTGTATTCATTCAAATACTTAAATACTTAATGGCTTAACTTACACCACAATGTTTCTCACAACCTCATACAGTAAGGAATATTTTTGCTGCATGAAAAATATTTAACTTTATTTTTGAGAAAATGTATTTTGGGCATTTTAATATTCTATAAATTGCTCCAGGAAATAATCGTATACTCGTAGTAAATTATTACCTAAGATTTAAATATGGTAAACTTGTCATCAAGGAAGATATAAAACCTTGGGGTTTGCTAGAGTAATTTGAAAGTGAAGATAACTAATGGTTGAAGATCTCTTCTAAACACAAAATAATACTCTTGATCAATCAGCTATTTCCAAATCTTTTGATAGTCATTGAAGTGTATCAAAAATAAAAGGTGATTTTACATATCCTAAATGTTGTTTTTGTACCAGAAAAAATGTGCTATATTAATTCAAAGCAAGAAATATCATATGTAACAATGTGTTTTAAATATTAGCATCATACCTGGAATTGGATGGGTGAGAATGAAGTTATCAGTCAGGAATACTCAAGTTAGCTTATGGTATATCGAGAGTAAGATTCTCTTTAATGAACCAAAATAAAAAGAGCAAGTATTTCAAATAAAATTTTGATGATGACTCTGAATGACTAAATATATTGAAACACAAGAGTACTGCTGTATAAAGGTATTTATACCTTTGTTGGGTACTTGATCATCACAAGTTTACTTGGAATGCAACAGAAGAAGAATTCTATCCCTCTTGTCTGCAGATTCGAAAGTGGTCAGTCCAGAAATCTCTATAAAGAAACTGTTATAAGCGTTTGATTAAGAATTAATCTATATAAGGGTTATCAAGAAATCTAAAGAAATTTCTTATTGACACCGCAAACTTTGTTAGCAAGTAAATTGAAAACTCCACTGCCTGACACATAGATAGCGCTACTAGAATTAAATCCATATGCTTTTAGTTAGCCCTAACCCTCAAAAGATGTGTGTATACATTTGTCAGTTGTCGTATCATTAGTTTGTGATTTATAGCATTTTGAGTGAATCAACTTTTGTTAGTGTGAAAGAAATGGATAAAAAGGAATTTCGCGTGTTAATAAAAGATTGCCTTTTGTAGGGAAAAATGCAGTTAAAGCAAAAACTTGGCTTGAGGCCGAGTTTCCGGATACTTCTCCAGGAAAATCAACCATCAAAGATTGGTATGCTAAGTTTAGACGTGGTGAAATGAGCACCGAAGACGGCGAACGCAGTGGACGCCCAAAAAGGTTGTTACCATTAAAAAATGAAAACATTAAAAAAATCCACAAAATTATTTTTAATGAGCGTAAATTGAAATTGAATGAAATAGCAGACACTTTAAAGATATCAACTGTATGTGTACATCATATCAATCACGAATATTTGGGTACGAGAAAACTGTGTGCAAAGTGAATACCGCGCGAGCTCACTTTTGACCAATGACAACGACGACTTGATGATTCGGAGCAGTGTTTAAAGAAACAATGGCTCCGTCATTTCACTCCGAAGTTCAATCAACAGTCATCCGAGTGGACTGCACACGATGAACCCGCTCCAAAGCGTGGGAAAACGTAGCAGTCGGTTGGCAACGTTATGGCGTCTGTATTTTGGGATGGGCATGGCATAATATTCATTGACTACCTTGAAAAAGGAAGCACCATCAACAGCGACTATTACATAGAGTTATTGGACCGTTTGAATGACATAATCGACGGCTGCATTTGAAGAAAAGGAAAGTGCTGCTTCACCAAGACAATTTGGGCAGACAGAATTGGGCTTCGAATTGCTTCCTCATCCAACCTATTCTGATTTGGCCCTCAGCGACAATTTTCTGTTTTCAGATCTCAAAAGAATGCTCACTGGGAAGAAATTTTCGTTGAATTAAGAGGTGATCGCCGAAACTGAGGCCTATTTTGAAGCAAAGACAAATCATACTACAAAAATGGTATGGAAAAGTTAAAGGGTCGCTATAATCAGTGTATCACCCTTGAAGGGAATTTTGTTGAATAAAAAAACTAATTTTGCCAAAGAAATATATTTTACTATGGTAGGCCGGCGACTTTTCAATTGACCTCTTACAATATACAATATCAACCATGATACATTTTTTGTTATATCTTAAAGTCTCTTATTTACCATCTATGGTTTATCTGCGCCGAATTTACTGCTAGCAGTGCCTTTGATCTACAGTCCACAGTATTAACTAGCGAGTAACCAACTCAGAAGCTATCCGGTCTTAAGCCTTGTTACTGGTGTTTGTGAGATCTTGTTTCTTATCAAATTGTACACTCTTGCCTATAGATAGACATTCACGGACATACATTGAAAGTACTTATATTATAAGCAATGATAAACCAGTGACTATCAGTCAACATGGTCAGTAGAATGTTTGTCCCATCGCTATGCCAACCAAACCGGCGTTTACCTCTTCTAATAGGATTATTTGGTGACACGTATAAATCTAGTACATTACCGAACGAAAGGAGACGTGAGAAAATATTTATACATAATATATAGTTAAAGTGTGTCTGATATGTGACTTGACTAATCGGACATTTCGTAGAAGAAACGATGTGCGAAACAGGAACGCAGGAATTTATTTCATTTATTCCGAATAAATAAAAGCCCAGATGAAAATCGGACATAATGTCAACTAAATGTACATGGAGTCTATATATTATTTCCTTTATGTTTTATTGTATATAACTTTAAAAATATGCAGTTATTTTGGAGTGGTACATACCGTTGATTGCGCTCAAATAATATTCATAATAATATATGTTTTAACAATAAATATATCTATGAAAACAGTGTCAGAATACGTCAATAAAAAAAAATTAACCCTTAAACTTTTTCTAGAAAAATTGGTTTTCTAATTTTCTCTTTAACAGTCCTTTAAAATAACTATCCATCCTGGACATACTTTTTAGTTCTTACCTATTAGGCTTTATCTGGATTGGACCTACTATTTGGCGTGGGGTCTGTATAAGGGTCCTCGACATTAAAATTATCTATGGACGAGTGACCGACTTTGACATCATCCGAAATATGTCCGGGTTTACCCAGCCTGATTACTGACGTTACCGGAATAATTTTCTTTGTCAGACTTTACCCTCTTGCCTCATGGACAATCACAATCACATTCACAAACATTAATTTAAAACTATGCCCCTGCAGCCTTCAAATCCGTGACTAAAACAATAGCAGGGGGCCGTCTTGTTAATTTGACCACTGCGCCAACCAAACCTAATTCTAAATTGTAATTATAATACATTTTATTTTTAATTAATCCTAGCATTCATATTGTAAAGCTGAAAGTTGTATATACTGGTAATAGGACTTTTTAATTTTCCCTATGCAATTATTTTTAGTGCCATTTACTTCTTCTTAGTATTATTAGAGAACTTTATTTTACAAAGCACGAAATGTAAATCATAATTTATCTTATTGTTATTTTGATATGAAAGCCATATTATTGTTGAAATCTGCTGCTTATATCTTCATTAAATTTGCTTCTGTTATTTGAGAAATTAATATAATATAAATATACTAATAAGTTTTCAATTTATTAACATATTTTTATTTTAACCGGCAAAAATAAATTTTATTAGATTTAAACTAATTTTAGTAACCATATCTTGATACTTTTCTTTTGAAACTTTATGTCACTCAATTAAAAATATGAATTTCCTTTGTAAATATATATGTCAGAGTATTTTTAACACATGTATAAATATATACCTTTTAAACTAGTTGTTTGAGAGAATAATAGAGAATATAATCTTTAAAATTAGATGTTTTATCTTTTTTTGATATTTTATAATTAATGAGGGTTTCATTAATATTTAATTTAATTTTGTTAATTAATGAAGTAAGTGCTAAAGTACCAAATAGTTTAAGTTACTTTGTCGTCTCATTTACTATGATTCTTATTTATAGAAAAGCTCTTAAACTTATTGGGGGGGAATGTAGTGAAATGTTTACAATACTAAATAGAAAACTACCAAATAAGAAATATTTAAACAATAAAGTTATACAAAATAGCAAAACGTTTTTTAAAAGAAAAAACAAACAACAATCAGTATTTATCTGATCTTTATATGTAATGTGGTAAAAAGTTAGGCAAGGATAAAATAAATAAGCTCTAATGTATGAAATATTTGTACTACATGGTGGATGTGTAATAGCTCCCTTCTATTACTTTCAATTTGTTATCTTTAAGAGACATATGTGACGCAGTATTATGGATTAATAAAGAAATTTTTCTCTTTTTAAGAATAATGCTCATATTCACAAGTAGATTGTTTATGATACGAATTTATCGAAAATGGAAACAAAAGACGTATTTGTACTATAACTAAATAAACATAACTTTGTTATTAATATAATTTAGCTCAAATTCAATATACTAATTAACCGTCGTCCATCATGATCTCGGATTTCTGTAAGGCCTGCAAAATATTCCTCTGTGGCAGCTATTACCTCTTGGTTTGTGAAAACTATTTTCCATAAAATAATTACTTGAGACGTATAGAGAGACATTTTTTATTTTTTCCTATACATTTGCAAGTAGTCGAATATTTTCATATAATTTAACATCAAAAGTTTTTTACATTGTGCTCATTAAAAAATATACTTTTATTTCATTCCCAGTAGGAAAAATCTGTTTTTGCAATTCCAGTTTTTCCATGCAAACTTCTAGTTTCAATAACTTATTCCATTGTCACTGAAAATATCATCAATTGTTTCTGTAGACCTGTTTTATGCATAATTCATGAAAAATATTCCAACTATGTTAAGTTACAGCTAGATTTAATAATTTTTAACTTATTTCCAATTTTCACCAATTTCCAAATATTGAAGACCTAATTATGCATGAAAAAAGCGCTTCATAGATAGCTTTCATCATGTTCGCTTCCATCATTTTCACTAATACTTCCTTCATTATTTACGGCAATATTATTTTGATGACCGAAAGGGCGAATAGTAATTGAATGTCGAGAAAAATTCGCTCCAGGTATATAACATTCTTAGTCTTCAGTAATAAACAAATAAGATTTCTCTATGGAGCGATAGACATATCTATACGCTCTTTTCCATCTTCAACTGAATACCAATCTTCACAAAACAAAACAAAAATTTCAGTGACCTCTCCTTTCTTATTATAAAAAATGATCTATTTTTGTAAACTATATATTCATACAAAACTTGAATGATTCAAGTTAATATTTCCGCAACAATTTAGACTAGGCCAATAAAAAATTCTTGAATGAACACACGCGTGAGAAAATATTTATATTCATATCTAATCTATAGGTTAAACATGTCCTATATGTGATTAGATTAATTAAAATATCGTCTAAGTTCGTAGAAATAGAAATGAAATCTTTTAATATTTATTAATGGGAATTAAAAGTAGAACAGCACTACTGAACTAAATTGCATATTGGGGTTTGTGATTGGCTGACTCGTTTCTACAGATCGTGTAGATATGAACCCACGGAAGTCGACGTTCCAAAAATGAACTAAAAACTTAATATATCGAGTTAAAAGATCTGTAGTATGCTAAAGAATTGCGTATGTGACATTAGCACATAAAATATAAACTTGTGAATATTTCAGATTTGATGAATATATGTATATTTAAATCCTAGATAACTGCTTTATATAACTAATGATAAAGTTATTGTACTACTTTCTTTCATATTAAAATTAAAATTTAGGACTTTGTCATAATATTTAGCACAATGTAACACTGTACTATAAAACTAGTTAGTTCAAGTATTAATTTTAATATTTTTTTGGTATGGTACATCTATTGCCTATTGCGGTTATGATCAAGTGGAGAATTATTGTAAAGACTGTGCGGACAAGGATCCAAATCCAATCTTATTTTGACACAACCGGACTCTTTAATTGTAAGCATTTGACCCATCACATGTTACAGCTAAACTGGATTATTTCGAATAACCAAAGTAAAATAAAAACAGATACGTATATATGTTACATCACGCGGCTAATATGGTCTTGTCGACGGACTGTGCATTCGAAGAAATGTGATTTGTGGTTTTGTGTTAAGACTGAATGATGTAATGTGTGGGGAGTTTAGAGTTTGGTTTATCTGGAGTACATTTAAACTTTCAGTGTCTTTGATGCAGCGGTTCAGCAAGTCGCCAATTCTTTCCTTAAAATAAAACTGCACTTGAAAATAAATAAGGTTCACATTTCGTAATTTACCTACGCGTGCAGTATATAAATAGCAAATGAAAATTAGAAAACAAAATTAGCATAAATTAATGTGTAATATTTTTAAAATAAATAATAATTTGTTGACAAATTATCAGAATATTATTGCAATTTAACACAATGATATTACTTCTAACATACTGAGCAGTTATCTATAATTACGGTAATGATATAACACCTAGTACCTTCTAGGCGTCAAATTATATTCTAAGTGTAAGACCTTGAACAATACTGAAAACATATTCACCAGACATGGTGCTTTTATCTCATTATTGTTGGTTCAATTCTTGCGAAAATATCATTGGCTATTGAATGACTATTTAGGATTGTCGTTTGTCTAATGTGGAATTGGGACAATATCAGACAAAGTAGTAGCTAGAGAGGAATAACAGTTTCAGTAAGTTTTGAAAATAATTTTTAACACTGTAACAATTATCGATCATACAAAGAGCAGAATATTTGTTCTATTTAAGCTACATTTTACAGGGCATTTTACAGTTCCTAATATCCAGTGTATGTTTGCTTGAATTTTAATTAGATATTTTAATATATTATCATAATTTCAAATTATCGCAAATATTTTATTTTACGCATTTTACTTTTATTACTTACACAAGGTCTTCATATATTAAATTAGGATTGCACAGCAATTGTGAATCGAGTTTCAGGTTTATTGAAAAATTCCGTCAGGGATAATATGAACTAAACGACAAAAGAACCGACGCTAGGATCTGTCCCTACTCTTTCGATGGAAAAAAACGAGCGTTGAATGTACAAATCAGTATTTGCAGTTGTTTTCAGCAAAGGTTTCAGCCATTTTATAAATTCATAAGTCAGCGTTTTCCTTAACTCGAAAACTGTATTGCATTTTCGCTAAAAAAAGTATATAAACAAACTGCATAGATTAGGCCGCATCTAATCCAAAAGGGAACCATCAAAGATTACTAAGCATGCTATTACAATAATTTGAAGTGTGAATGTTTGCTAGAGGGCAAATTGTAGTTACATACTCTCTACTATATAAATGTACATATACCAAACTACTCCTTATACTTTTCTATATCTTCAAAATATTATCTAAAATACATAAATATATCTGTATTACTAAATTAATTAGATTCTTATTAATTTGTATAATTTATAATTGAATTTTAAACATTTTTACATAGCAGATGCAAAATTGTACTATTTTATAATAAAGAAAAATTATAGTTAAAAAGTTAGAGTAGATAAAAACTATAAAAAAATTCATTCAATAATTTAAAATGATAAATAAGGCGTTTCTCTTTTGAATCATTCATTCAATTATCTGTAATCAAATTAATTATCAAGAAAAGGACCGGTTGTCGTTCGTTTGGCTATCGTTCCGCAGTTACTCGAAGCGTTTCTTGAAGTGAGGTTTGTTCAAAAGTAGCAGCTGACGCTGTAAGGTCGCAAAAGGTGGATTGGAGGTGCTCAACGGCCCCTAGCGAAGTCGCTGTGAATTAACATAGTCTACTGGAATTTGGACAGAGGCTTGCAGTTCAGGGTGAAAGACCACTAAGAGCTGATTGCAGCAGCTCACTTCCTTAGCCGTAGACTATTGGAATGTGGAGTAGCCAAAATTTGGAAAACCATTTCGTAGTGGGGCACTATGGATATTTGGGTAGAAAGAGTGGAATTTCGAAAACAATGTCTATATCAGATCTATGCTATCCTGACGGATCACTGTTGCCGTTGCTTTAGGAAGGAGGTATAATATAATACAGCCCTTGTTATCCGGCTATCTGGTTTAAAATTACTTGAGTGGTGAACGAATGAGATGGGTTGGTGGTCTGTTTTCTAACAGACCCTCAGTGTCACTTTATATCGCCGTTCAAGCAGTCGCCTCTTCTTTCCGTTTAATAAAACAGTTCTTATAGTAATTTAATAGCTTTTTTTATTTAATACCCTTTCACATATTTTAATTTAGGATATTCGAATCAGGGATCATCGCAGCAGTAGGGGAACTATAACCTGAGACCCTCGCTCCGATTATCACCACGAAATTACTCAAGGGTTATCAACTAGAGATTTAATGTCCCCTTTTAAAATACTATGACACTACAGTACTTAATAAATATGAATTTTCATCTCCATTTGAATATTGTTATTATTATCATGTTGAATAATGTAGCATCGAAAACGTTCAACGGAACAACCGTTCCAAGTAAACAACACAGTTCCAGCAACTTGAAACAAATTCATCGTCGCCATCCTAAATAAATCTCGTCGAAACTGATTCTCAGTCTTTTAAAGTCGGTTCGATCGTCTGCTTCCTCGTTTGCCGACCATTTGACATGCCACACACCGCTTCTCGGTGGACGTGTCTCAGATGATCGGTTCCCACTGCAATTGTGCTTAGGCTTCTATCAAATTTGCGTGAATTGAATGCGAACGGTGTGTAAATATATTGCGATCTCGAAATCTTTATCTAGAATGAATCGTCTCTCAGGTCAAGTTATAATAACGCTCACGTATTACGCAGAAAAAAGGTGCTTTGGTTCGGTCGAGTAGAAATTTAGAGACCTGTCATTAATAAGTCATGACGTCAATATTGAACAACCGTTATGTCTTTCTGTTATTTAATCGATTTTAATAGATTCTGAGACCGATTTGGTTTCTTTCTTTGTTCCAAAGTTTTCATTATTTTGCTCATTAATTTGAATAACTAATTAGTTTGTTTTGTTTCTAAATTAATTATACCGACTACATTTTTAATATTACATCTTACCGTTTAAATTATATCTTTAAAATTTTAATAGCAGAATTTTTATTAAATAGTGAAAAACGACGTATTATGTTTAAACTGATGCTATCAGTAGTCGGGGGTTTGAATCTAACTTAAGACATCACATTTTAATGTATATTTGTTGTATTGCGGGACTGATACGGCCTGGCTATGAAAAGAGTATGTATTAGAAGGTATAAGGTCATATGTTTAGCCTATATTAAACTTCACCAATTTCACTCACATTTTTACTATTATAGCCTGCTTCTCTCATAAAAAAGAACAGACTACATGAATATGTTTTTACTCTATACATTTGATATTATTTTCAGGACACTAGCAATTATATAAATTTAAATATATTTTTCATTTTTAGCAGTACCCTACTCGGTAGTCCTTTTCGCGTATCGTACTTACCGAAAATACGTGTTATTAAGTTATAACATTTTACCTATAATTGTTAAGTCATCTGTTAAGTAATAAATAATTATACAAAATAATGTTATACTGTAAATATAAAATTTATAAACAACAATACGTGGGCATTAGACACTGAAATGATAGACAAGAATACAGGAAATTTGGAATTTTAGAAAATAATCCATAAGAGTATGGAATCGGTGAAGATTACTGTATGCTCATATGTTTATTTTAATATTAAATATTTTTAGGAATGAGACGTCTAGAAATAGGATTTTGGTATATATTAGAATATATTTAAACCATCAGTCTCTCTTTAAATCACCCTTCAACAATATGTCAATTCTTTAATGAAATACATTATATGAAATTATTCGTGAAATAAAATAGTGTTTGAGTTAAAGTAGAAGTTTATATTGTTGTTGACCTTTATTACTTCATGCGTTATTTAAATTTAGTTGTGATTGTTTATAGAGAAAAGTCTAAAATATGATAAACATAATGGTAATAAACAACTCAGTCATGAAACCACTAAAGTGATAAAGATCGAATTTTGTCTTGGAAGTTTTCTGAGTTACGTAGTTAATAGTTAGTGGATTTAAATCGAAAAATAGTGATTCTGAGTGAACATGATATATTTATGATTAATAAATCAGACTCACCTAAACAACTGGTATACTTTATTGATTGTGCATCGCATAGCAAATAGATTGTTTGATTTCTGGTATGATGAAGATGGTTATTATTCTACGTCTTACAAGGTCTTTCATTCATGTTCATAAGCATTACGAAATGTCCATAACTAGAATGAAATCAAAGTATGAAAAGGAAGTTTCGACAGCTAGATAAGTGGTCGTATCAATGTACTTGTAAAATTTAATATAATTTTGGTCGGCAATTTTTCCCCTTTTTGTTACAAAAAAATATCAGGATAAAACTATAACAATATGTTAAAGCATATTATGTCAAAATAAATAGTTTTTTTTGTCTCTGTATCTTACTTCGATAATTATTTTTTGTTGATTTTATTTCATTTATTGCAGTAAAATTTGTACGATATTTATACGCGATTGCAGTAAAATGTGTTACTACATCTGTTTACTATTTGTCTGCTCCAGAGAGTTTTATAAACAGAACGAAATAATACAATGCAAAGCTTCAAATCTTATGTTATCAATTTATTTCATACTTTCTGTTAACTACATCATCTACAGTGTACATGTAACACTATCCTAAAAATGTATGACATTTCATTTAAACATTTGCTTTTTGTTAATCATTTGACGTATCTGCAAAATCTAAGAGTTATAGGGGTAAAGTATTCAAATATGACCATTTCTAATTCTTACCTTTAATATAGTCTTCAAATAAATTCTGTTTTCAGATTATTTAACATAAAACTGGCTAATGAACACTCACGCACAAAAACTTCCTTTTAATTATTTCAATAGGACGAAATCGTATTTGTATGCTTAATAAAACTTAGTTACCATAATATTTTTTTTAATTTCTTTTTAATTCTTTTAACGAATGAATCTTTAGGTTGTTATCTAAAGTCTACTACTAAACATTCGATAGTTGATTTCATTCGTTTCAAGTTTTCAAACGTTTTCAAGTTAAAACTAAATACCCATATAATATACTCTGCTTATTTCTTTCGATCGATGTAGTTATTTAATATAAGTCCGTATTAAATAAACGAAATATCTTCTTTCATATCTAACATCATCTTTGTCATTAATATCGGTGAGGGGAGAGAGCACAAAACGTTTCAGACACTTGCTGCTTCTAAAACGGTTGACGATTTGTTTTAGATAAACATTCGTCCAGACAATGTAAACATCCTTTTGTAACCTGACACTCGATTTTATAGTCGAAAAAAGCCTTCCAAAATGTAGACGCTTTTCATACCCATCTGAAATGATTTACTCACGAATTCATACTGTTAAAATAGCACAAGTGCAACATATAAAGAGTAACAGAGTTTATTGCTGTCGAATGCATTGGCTGCCGCTCCATTCAGTCAAAAAATAGAATAATAAAAACGCCACCCACCCAAAATATGAGAGACCCTTGGTAAATGCGGTTAACGTACAGTTATCGCATTATTTCATAGTGGCATGTTTAATGTCTAGGTTCAGCAATGACGTACTAAATAAAACATGGCCACTATAAATCTGGTCAATTAGGAGATGTAGTGAAAAGAACTGTTTTACTGTTTGATGTAATATTTTATGAAATACGGCGTTTATCGTATTTTATGACCATAGATCAGGTTTCATGCCTCATGACCATATGAGACAAAAGGTATTCATTAGGCGCATTTTATTGTGCTATTTAACTACGACATGAGATTCGAATAATAGACAAACGACTTGGAAATAAAAAATAACTAACCAAGACCTTGTAATTACTTGAAATTTTGTTTTACTTTGCTTTGTAATATTAGCAATTCCAAGTTGTCTATGAAATAAAACAATATTTATATTAGCTTTGTAGTTTTAAAAATTATGAAGGTGTTGAAGACAGCAATTGATTATTTGTTACATACCAAAATGTAATTTTGAATGCATAGATATACTATTGAGATAGAGAAGTAGTGAGATAGTGAAGAAGAATGTAGTGAATGCTCTATTTACGCTACGTCAACCACCAGAGAGAGGTCATTTCATTTACACGATTTGTCCATCAAGAGTAACTGCAACTAACGGGTAACTATTATAAATATATTTTAGTCATTATATGTTTAATAATAACTTATTTATTATAGGTGAATTGGTAGTTAAATATATTGACATATATGTGAGACATGAAGATGAGATGTATTACAAATGGTGACAAAAGTCGAAGAGAATAAATGCAAAGGTTAATCCTCTGCAGATATACCGATCGGTAGGATTTTACAGAAGGCTAGACTAGAAGAAAATAACACTCTTAAAATGATAAATGTTCGAATTGTAAAAACACATAATATTGATTGTCAAAGACACACTAATGATGTAATGACTACTTCTCTCAAGGTGGATGAGCGGAAAAAATGGAGGGAAGAAAACATATCTTTTTTTTTAAGTATCGGTAAGTTCAACATAAATAAGTTCATGTTTTATATAGTGATGTACTGAATAATTTAAAAACATCTTTAAGATTAAGGTTATGGAGGCCTCCAATGTGAGGATTTTTCAGTAGGATATATGAACGACATAATGAAGAATAAAATGAAATAAATGATCTCTGTGATTTGTATCGATGGAACCCATGAGACCAATAAGATGAAATATGAATTAGTAGCAGTTTTTCATATAGATGAGAATAATACACATCTTCATATGTCTAATGGTCCTTCGGCTTTACCTATGAAATAATATAAACAAATTAGCTTAGTTTTTCAATGATTTTTAAATATGGCGATGGATTTTGTAATTATTATTTTTCTTTTTAACTGATGTAGTATATGTATAAATACATATACATTAACCTTTTATAGTACTTTTAGGGTATTACATGGTTCGATGAAAGAAGGTAAGACTAAATTAAACAGTGACGGTTACATGATGTGGTTGTTGACGTTATAAAATAGTAACCGAATATAAATAGATAAAATGGATGGTAGCCCGGTGTTACCCGAAGACGCTTGGATAGTCGATGGAGGCACGTCTGAACTGAAGAATGGTCAGTGACTGAATCAGCTGAAGTACTCTTCAAAAATATCCGAGATCAACGTCTCGGGGTTGCCAGATCTTACCTGCACGTATTCCACATCTGAGGTAATATTTTCTAGGTATTTTGAAGGCCCCTATTCTAAGATATCGACATCACTCTAATCCTTTGATCTTATTACCGGGCAAGAAATACCTAAAGTCCTACTCTTTCGATAATGAATATGATATATTTCGAAGGTCTGATACATTTTCCAAAATAGGGTTAGTGATTATATCCATTTTCCAATTATCTCTGATGTCGGGTGATGAATTATGGATTGTACATAAAACCAAGAAGTTTTAGGATGTGGATTTGTAATAAGAAAGGTAGGAGAAGTAGTAGTTAACGTAGTTATATTTTTACGAAATGGAACGTTGTACTTAGCGTTGGGAACTATCGACTGAAAACAGTCGAAACAGTCGATAGTCGCAGAACAGTCGAAACAGTCGATAGCCAAAGAAATAACGACTGAAAACAGTAATTACTATTTTCAGTCAAATGCGTGGGACAACTATTTTTTCCATTCGTGATGTCAGACGAAGATGTACGAATTCTTGTATGTATAAAATGTGAGATAGGAAAGCACGGAGATAAACGCTTGGAGCTTTAGGTGTCTTTATATTGTTCAATGGTAGTATAAGTCAGAGATGTATATATATATATATATATTCATTCACCTGATAACTTTAAAAAAAGGAAAAAAAAAACTACTAATTTCTATTATCGTGTATTAAATATAATTTTAAACGAAGTAGGATTACTTTTATACTAAATGTTCTGTGGATGTGTAAAAAGGAATGGAATAATAACACCACAAATGTTTTGTCTTGTTTAAATACATTAATTACTATTTTTAAATAACATAGCATAATAAATATAAATAGTACAATACAACTTAAATAAAACCTAAAAACTAAAGATTTTCAATAACCATAACTACTAAATAAAATGTAAACACATACCCAATCATTGAAAAATCTAATCCATGATGAACCTAAAATTGATCGTACAATAACTACCAGACTTATTTTTGATTTATATTTGAACGGAAATATTTTTAAATTACTGTGAATATTATCATGTTCAACTTTTCTCTCGTGAGGCGATTTCTTCGATCGTTAATTATTTGCCCAGATTTTGAAAAAACTCGTTCCTAGGGCACACATGTTGCGGGTATAGAGGAATATTTTACTTGTAACTGATATAATTCAGGTAGTTTCATTTTATGGGTTTGCTAAAAATCCAATAGGTTTTATAAACGCCCAATAAATGGAATTTCCAAATACTGCTAAATCTGTAAAGTTGCTACAGTACTTGGCGTAATTACTTCTTTCATTCTAGCCATTTTTTTTTATCAAAATATCTCCAGATGTCAATACATTCTTGGTCAGTAGTTTTGTCTCGAATTTCGAGTTGTGGAACTGTATTTGTATTTTTTAAAGTTAGAATAGAAGATTCCTCTTTTGTGATAACTTTTTGTATCGCCTCAGCACTATTTGCAATACCAAATCCTGCTCTTTTAAATCTAGGTTCTAAAAATATGGATTTCCCGCATATCGTATTCATTTCTAAAATTGCCAGTCTTTTATTGATGACATCTAATAGACAATTTTGCAATTTTTTCCCCATTCACTTGTTAAAATCCTGGATTTGATGGAATGCTGCAGCCTTCTTATTAACCGTATAATTAAAGACATCGTTGAGATATTTTTCACCATATAACTCGGTAGTCATTATTTCAATGGACTTTAAAAGTTGAAAACTTTCTGTTAAGATAGTCCATTCGTTAACAAATAAACACTATGGTGCTCTTCTCAATAGCCAACAAAATAAATTGTTGAACATTAAAGTAGAGTTTTCCTATCAGAAAATGTATTTATTTCAAATATTTAATATATTTTATTCACTTCTTGGACAAAAATCGTGAAAGTTTATCAAAACAGTATTACCTATTATACCAGTCCAAAGTATTACCTATTATGCCAGTCAAAAGTATCTTACTATTTATCATTTACAATTTAATTTTTTTACCATCGAAAACTAGCCTTCCAAAATGCTGCTATATTAATTTACAATATATAGTTATTCACAAGCAAACTACAAAAAAAAATCACATATATTACATATAAATATATATAAGCATAAATTCGGCGCATTACTTTCAAGGTCGCGACTAGGACGGAAGGCCAGAATGTTAAAAATCAGTCGAATGAACTAGTAGAACCAAAAATAGTAACTAAAAGTAAACGACTGAAACAGTCGATAGTAAATAGTGATAAAATCAGTCGGACCGAAAATTGCGACTGAAAACAGTTACTAGTAAAAACAGTCGAAGCAAAAATAGCGACTGAAATAGTCGATAGTAAAAAGTAGTCAATTACTGAACAGTCGATAGTCAGTTTTAGTCGATTGTTCCCAACACTAGTTATATTTTAATTTTCACATCTAATGTTAAAATTATATATTCACTGAAAAGGCACAAAAGAAGATTTAGGCATAGTCTCTTATTACAGATTACTATAAATTAAAGTAAACAAAAATCAGTATTCTGGTTTAATAAATAAAAAAATTGTTAATAGAAAAATATCAGTTTACACAGAAGTATTTCCAGCGAATTAAAATTATCTATTAAATAACTGAATCTCTTGTATCCAACCATCCTGAACATTTCCGTATCAGATATTTACTGGATTTATTTATTGGTGTATGATTTTAATACACCAAGTCAACTCGCATTAAAATAAAATTATTTCATATAACATACAACGTATATATTTAAGTGGTTATAACAGAAATAGCAATAAAAATTATATTAGTACCATGTTAAATCTCACAGTTAAACATGTCTGTATATCTACGTTTATTTATTACAATGCTTAAAATCGATTAAATTATATCAGCATTTGTAAAGGGTTCAACGAAAATATTTCTGGGTGGTCATAAATGTTTTTTGTACACAACGAAGTTGATATTTCCGTAAGGCATAGGGTTACGTAGCCAATACTACGACTAACTTTTTATGTTTCTAAATGAAGAATGGATGTCTGGAGTTTTTATCCAGGGTTGGAGTAAATGTCATTTTATTACGATTCAGGACTATTATATCAATCAATATCTACAAAGAAAGTTTACACAAATTTTTTCTGTGTTTTTTTAAGGCGTTCAGCTCAACTAACAAAATTTTTATTATTTTTATTTTTTTATGGTACGTAAAGTACAAATGTTTGAATTGCCGATATGAAAGGGTTTTAGTGAACTTGATATTCGGTAATAGTGTTTATTTCGCAACTAAGAAGTATTATTTCGTGTCTTTCGTCGTGGAAATTTATTTAACATGTCGATTAGCGAAAGAGTGTATAAGAAATCACAGTATTTTCATTCCACAAATATTTAAAATTAATAGTAAATAATTAAAATTTACGTTTGCATATTGGTTGTCTCATTTTAATCGAATAGATTCATTTATAATGCAGCCTCTGAGAGAACCATGTAAAACTATTTGTCTAAAATATTGAACTTTGGATATCTCAAGTTTAAATAATATTGTCCTTGTTCCAGATCCATATCAAAAAATGTGTTAAATAAATGTTCTAAAGAGTCATATTAAGTCTAATATTAATTCTGAAGAGTGATATTAAGTTGTACTTTTTCAACAAGCACCATATTATAAGGACAAAAGCTCCTACAACATGGCATGATGATTTAATATGATTTAACGCAAAACATCAGCCTACTGCCGTTTTTTCTTATAATCCCAAGTTTTTAAACGCTTACAGATTCAACTTAATGGGGTGAAAAGTTAGTGCTTACAAGAGTTGATTTTCAAGTATTCAGATTTGGAATTGAAAGCAATTAGTTACAAACATGAGTTGAATGTTTTGAATACAAAATTTACTGCAATAACCTTTGATAGCTAATTAGCGGGTATTTGTCTCGATTTGTTTCTGTTTGTTTCCATATTAAAAGGATATAAACCTCAGTTAAGTTTAAAAACGTTTTAAGTAATATCAGCTCTTCTAATTTGGTAAAATCTCGAAATATAAAAGTCAAACCTAGGTAAAAAATTAAGGCTATATTAACAAATTATACATCAATACACAAATATAAAACATTACACCCATTATATGGAAAAGGTTTTTTGATTTAGTATATCAGGTCCATTTAAGAGCTGTAAACCTAAAAGAATTATTTTGTTAACATTTTCTCAAATAACGCTAATTTGTCTATTATATAAACAACATGTCGAAGAACTAATAGATTTAATCGATTGAAATGAAATGGATACAAAATAGCTTCGTACTTAGTTCACCCCCACAAATGCTTAATATTTTGGATAAAATGTGAAGGTGTTATTTAAATATGTCATAGTAAGAATATATAAATTTTCTGATAAGATGTGTATATAATACTCTATTATTATATATAAGTAAAATAAAACTTTCAATTTAAAATGGTTTCTTTGAGATATTCAGTTTTTCTAAACACCAGATATCAATTCTTCTAACCAATACTTGCTTATATCACCAGCACATTACTTATCTGCATAGTATTTTCTGTCTTACGAAATTAAAGAAGTTGAAAGATTGAATATCCTGAAAAGATGTTAAATATTTTCACCACTCAAAACATCTGCTACTAGATCAATAGAATAACTTACGGAGAGTAATAAAATATATTTCGAATTAGATTCACTTTGTGAATATAAATATAAGAATTAAAAAAATATTCCTTTGAAAAAACCTGTATTCATAATACTGATAGTTACAAGTAATAGAAACAATAGATATGTTTAATATGCAATGATATGTTAATCTAATAAAAATAATAGTAGGAAGAAATCTAGCTATACTTTTATATTAAAATAACACAATAGGATCTTATGGCAATATGAAACCAAATATGACATCACATTTGACAGCAAGAAAAAATAACACATTTTATCACCGGGTGGTAATTGAAAACTTTTTGACTCTTGACATTGATTTCTCGCCAAGAAACCGAATTACGTAGCGGGCGACATACGGGACAATAACCTTTTAAAATAGTCTCTTTTTTTCATTGACGCTGTATGTGGAATCTTCATATGTACAGTCCCATCCAGGATTGTACTTAGGTTGATTTTTTCGGACACTATGATGATTCTGCCTTTCTGCAAGCGTTATTTAAATTTTCATTTAAATAAATGTATGCATTATATTTGTTTATTAAAACAACAAAGTTTCTAAATTATTTTTAACTGATTTAATATTTATGTAATTAATATTATTTTACAATATTTTGAAATTGACAGTATTGTTGATTATGTGTGATATAATCTTAAAGAATTTTCCAAGAGATTCTCGAACGTTTTAGTGAATACTGTCTATATGATGTGAATTTATATTTTCTTTTATAAATGTCAGAGTGAAAATTCGTAGAAAGCAGAAGGAGAGGCACATCTTTCAATACATTAAAATTGCTAACAAAGAAACATTGCATCAAGCATTACGTATTACAAATTACTAAACAAAAACCTTTATATCGTGCTATTTTGAGAGATTCCGATTTGAAAATTAGTTTAATAAATACATAAATTTAATATATTTTTAATCCTTATAAACCACTAATATTGGTATTAAACTAAGTTAAGCAAAAAATGGAATATTTCTATTACATCGTAACTATATATTTATAATTTCTAACTATAATATCTTCGGTACATATAATACATCAGATATCACTTCTTCTTATATATTTTATATTTTCTGAATAACTCCAAAAATATATGAAAACCACATTCACCATTCTAAAAAATGTATATTTAAATCAGAGTGGTACCTAGTAATTTCTATTAATTTTTAATTTGCCTTATCATTCGTATCATGTTTAGGTTAGTTACCATTAACACACATTACTCCATATTTTTTTAATATACCTTGTTAAAAATTAACAACATAAGCAGATAAAAAGCTTACAATAGCAATTGGAATCTCTAATGTATATTATATTATTAAATATATTATTTCTGCAGAAAATAAATATTTTCAAGGAATTAACTTTTACTATTATAATACTTGAATTCTCACCAAAAGACAAGCCGCTATCATATAACATCAGTATTTCTTTGTTCAGTATTATAAAAAATGAAGTTGGACGAGAAAGCATCAAAATAAATTATGTTTATTAATGAAGAATTATAACGAGCATATAGCGTTTGGTTGTCTATGTGTGTCATATGCAATCAAACAATGTAAAAACCTAAAAATTATCGAAGTTCTCACAGAACAAAATAACATTTGCATCACAGGTTTATGTATTTATGAAATCGATAAAAATTATTATTTTAGTATTTGTTTTAGTAGAATATAGAGAAGAATTCAAAAACGGTATATTTTCGTCAACTTTATATATTATCCAAATATTTTGCAAAACCTTCCGTACCACTCAGCACACTTCTTGTTCATCGAAGTAATAAACTTACAATATATTTTAACAATATATTGATATTTCATTCCGAAATCTCTGTTGTGTTCATCACAGAGCACTGGCGTAATTCGCTATGATGGATATTCATGACATCATGCAATCATGGCTGATTGATGTATTTTCTGATTATATTTTATCATATAGACTGTAAATATTGAACCTAAAATGTTTTGATAGGTAACTCTTAATACAATATCATTAGAAAAATAAAAGATATTTGTTATTTAGCAACATTTTCAAGTTTACTAACATACTATATATCATATATTTGATTATCTTTTATATATTAAATTGGACAAAAAATTACCAAGAATTATTCTGTAACAAGTTGACAAAGCTCAAACTATTCGAGCGGGTTTGGCTTCTGTATTTCTCAGGACGATATCATGGTCTTCCTACGGCTACCACAGTCACAGATTCGAATCATGCCACGGCAAAATGAACTTTATGTTTGTTATTGTAATTATAAATGTCTCTAAATCACAATGCAAAATATGACACAAAATAACCATTCTGCAAAGGTCTCTAAGATGTTCACGGCTTATTTAGTTGGCTTAATTCCAATATTATGGATCGGTGTGAAGCAGTAGACCCAGTTAATATAAATTTTAGTTGCAAAAAAGGAGACTAAAAATAAAAAAAACAATTATACGATTATCTGTACGATAATTTGTTGATGATGGTCTTATTTTAAATGTAATATTAAAAATACCAACAATGCATAATTTACTAGTTTACATTAATTAACACCAAAAAAAGAAAAAAGAATAACGTTTCAAAAATCATTTTAGCCTCATGACAACAAAAATTCGAACGAAAAATCGACGAAAATAAATACATCCAAAAGATTTATTTCCTTAATCCGGTCCTTTGCTATTGAACTGCTGAAAAAACATTTCATCTTTCACATCCATCAGACATTTTAACGAAATCTGAGAAAAAAAAGAGAAAAAAGCGTAATTCTATTATTAACCGATGTAGCCCTTTATATCTAACACTCAACACACCTAATTATATCTGCTTGCTGCAGACATACGCACCAAATTTTGACAGGTCACGACGACAAAACAAATGCCCAACGACCAAATGTCGACCCGACAAGCTCACCGCCTTGACATTGGATATCGGTTGTGGGTCGGTTCATTAATCAACGCTCCTAACGTGCCATGCATTAACTACTAATCGAATATGTGGGAATAGAATCGATGGCAGTTTTTGCGGTCGAAGACAGTAGCCCTGTTGGCTTATTGTTATTATCCGCAACCATTGTTTCCTTTAATCGCTACTACGAATGTCAGTTGTTCGTTTTGATTCGATATGTTGATAAAATTTTGTGGCGCGTACATTGAAATGTCACTGTTTAATTTGACATATGATTTCGAACAGATATGCTTTAAAAGTCACTACATCTAGACGCATGAAGATGTTACTAAGATTGATGTTGTATGAACGTTGTATATACTTGCTGGTATCATTTATTATACTTCGAGGTGCAGCAAATAAAACGATAGAGGACAAGCTCTTATATAAATTACAATCTTGTTGCTGACAGTTAATAGTTACTGACAAATTTATATATGTGTAGAATCTTTGTTTTTCAGAAGTCAGTATCAGTAAGTTTTAAATATATTTTACTTTATAATCAATTTTTTTAATTAATAATATAATTGTTTTTCAATATATTTATCGTGTAAATTTTTGTGCAGTTACGGTTTCGAATTCAGTTCAGGAGTTATATGTACTTAAATTATGTTAGTGACTGTTAGCATAATATAATATTATATAATACTCTACAATTAATACAACACCAACCATCAAATACTTGTTAACGAAGTGTAGCACATTTAAGATTTAGGATCCATAGCCAATATTCTGCCTTGGGAAAAACCTAAACAAATGACCCAATATAAAAGATACCGCCAATTTGATGGTTTTTTTTAGATATAAAAGGTTTACCCACTATTTTTATTGATATATGTGAATTTTATTGACATTGTTAGCTGTATACTATATTTTATAATTCCAAATACAGGACCTAAAATATTTTGTATTTCGTGTTTTAAATACAAACGAGATACTATTGTGTAATTTTTATTTTAGTTAAAACAACGCATGTATATCTGATTAAAAAGCTTAATCTTCAGGAAACTACTTTTTTACCCTAATGCTCTAATGGTAGCGGCACGACAAAAATCCATAGAGTTTATCAATCTTAGAAAATTATTGGTTTGAGTCCATTGAAATGTCACTGGTTAATTTGACATAAAATTTCAAACAGATATGCTTTAAGAAACACTACATCTAGACGCATAAAGATTTTGAAGATTGGTGTGTTATGAACGTTGTATATACTTCCTGGTATCATATATTATAGTGACAAATTTATATATGATAGAGTATTTACTTATCAGAGGCCAGCGAATTAAAGGCTATAAGTAAGTATTAAATATTATTGACATTTGTAATCAATTTTTTCAATTAATAAAGTTGCGGTTTCGAATTCATCTCAGGACATATATGTCCTTAAATTATGTAAGTGATTGTTAGTATAAAAACATTCCTAACACAATATAAGCCTAACATATTATATAATACTCCACAAGGTATAACATAACCCTAACCATCAAATACTTGTTAATGAAGTGCAGCACAAGAATAAGGATACAAGGAAAATATTCCATATTAGTAAAAACCTAGACAAGGAGCTCAATATGAAAAATATTATCAATTTAGATTCAAACGAGATATTATTGTATATTTTTTATTTTAATTAATGCAACGCATGTATTTCTGATTGAAAAGCTTAATCGCCAGGAAACTACTTTTTTGCTTTATAGCTCTAATGGTAGCGCCACGACAAAAATCTATATAGTTTATCAATCTTAGAAAAATGATGAAACGGATGAAGATGTTACTAGGATTTATTGTTGTATGAACGTTGTATATACTTGCTGGTATCATTTATTATACTTCGAAGCGAAGTCAGCTCATTAAACTAACTAAATAAGTATTAAATATATTTGAAATTTATAATTAATTTTTTTTAACTACTAATATCAGCTTTCTTGAATATATTTATCGTGTATATTTTCACAGCGGTCAATAGGATTTATAATATATTATATTATATAGTAAAATATATAATATGCTTCGGCAGTACAGTATTCACAGAGGGGATGGTGCTCTGAATCATCACTGATTCTACAGCTAGGTGATGATAGATGTCCTTAAATTGTATTAGTAATTGTTAGTCTATTGAAAAAATTCTAACACAATACAACTTTATCATAATATTAAATAATACTCTAAAAGATATAACACAACGCTAATCATCAAATACTTATTAATGAAGTGTAGCACATTTGATATTTACTATATAAAGACAACATTCTACATTGATAAAAACCTGGACAAGTGGCTCAATATGAAGACTATCACCAATGTGATGATTTTTTTATATATAAAAGATTTACTAATTAAAATATAAAATTCCTAAAAATAATTTCCGTTATTATATAATATGTATTTTATATTTAATATTCTCTATTTATATATTATTATATTTATTATACATATTCATCTTCATTCATTTAATTCAACATATTCATCAAAATAATCATGTTTTTTATGATGAATGATTCGTAATGATTTATTTCATTGTATTAAATACCTAATTTTTTTTTAAAGACCGATGTTAGTTTACTTATGTATAGGGGGACAAACAGACCCACTTAATGTAGTTTTAATCTGGCATTGATAGATTGCCACAGTAAGATATCCCATCTTATAGAAAATTTTAAAAAATTGTTAAACAAATGGATCAATAAAAATAATTAAATTAAAGATAAATATAATGAAATGATCATAATGACTATTATTTTAAATTCTGCTAGACAAATTAAATTGAAAAGCATTAAAAATAATTTTAAATGATGCTTCTTCTATATGTGTATTTTTCACTTTAAAATGGGATTTATTCAGAAAAGTTGCCATGCTACATCGATTTGAACAAGCGATAATCAGAAAGTGAACTCTCTTGCCGAAGTCTCATCAGTATGCTAGGAGCAGCTGAACTTCTGCAACAGTGTACCTTTCACAACTCTTGCAACGTGTGGCCGAACGTTGTCATGCAGAGAACGATTTTACATCTGTTACTTGTTACTGCTAGTACTTTTTCAGCTAATTCGCAAGATAGCCATTTCCCATCATTTGGACCTTTGCCATAGCATATGAAGGTCTTGAAACAATTGATGTATTAATTGTTCAGCTGTCTGAAAGTTTGTACTAAACTTTTAGCCAATAAACCTTGCAGTTCATTGTCTTCGAACTGTTTTGGTGTTCAAGGTCCTTTGTTATTGACATTAAAGTCAGCAACTATAGGTCATTGAAATTAAAACCGATAATTGGATTATTATATTTAAATTATATTTTAGTTTACTGTTAATAGAAGTCATATTTCGAATTATCATTACTGGAATTACATATTATGCCATCTCCTTAGAAGTCTTAAATTTAATATATAAATCTCAAAAACACGTGGTTCAATAAAACAATACACATAATAATAAACTTTCGTGCACACATGAAAATAGTGTGCACATTTACTTTAATCGTTAATTAAAATATGTTTAAAAGGATTTAAATTCACCACTCCTTAGAATGCTCTTTGGATTCAGGATTATGGCACCGAAGTCTCTTCATATTGGCGACACGATGTATAAAATCATTTTAATATTATCATTAATATATATGACTTTTATAGACATATACTCCTTTTAATATATCATATACACGACATAAAATATTTTGTATTCCTATTATAAATACAAGCGAAATATTATTGTGTAATTTTTATTTTAATTAAAGCAACATATGTATTTCTTGTTAAAAAGCTTAATCCTCCGGAAACTACTTTTTTTGCTGTAATGCTCTATTGGCACGATAAACCTATACAGTTTGTCAATTTTTAGTTTGAGTCCATTTATCAGTTATATATTTAATCAGTCTCTGAACATTATAAGTGATTAAATTATAATTTTGGTATTATTTTCATTTATTTCCCTTATTTTTTCCTTTTTCAAGCATTCTTTTTATTCTTTCAATATAGTGCTCAAATAAAATAAAGCAAAATCGATGTTGAAGTCATATGATTCAGATTTAGGTTATTCAATCACTTTTTATCTATAATCATTTCTTCAATGAAAACATAAATATTTAGGAGTTTCTATTAATTATCAGGATTATTAAAACCATCAATGATTTTCAACAGCAGTTAAAAGTTGTAATATCCTGATGCGGTTTTATCCATAATAACATAATTTTACTAATGAAAACAACGATTTTTTATCAATATTTTATATTTTTTTACTACTATTTCTTAAATAAATGATAAAAGTCAAAGTAGGCCGGTAACTTATTAATTTAAAACACGTCTAACGCCGCAGAAAAAATGTAAACTATAAATCGGTTTTACGTTTTTTCGTGGCGTTCTCGAAAATATAAGAAATCTTAGAAATTTTTCCAGAAAAACAGTTATTAAACTTGACATTGATATAGGTCAAATTCCGATCAGAAAACCGCTAAAATCGATCCCATTCTACGAAGCTCGAATAATACAACATAAAGGGTCTCGACGCCGACAAAAAACACCATCAAATCTTCTGTGTTTTTCACTTCTATTCAATGTGGATGTACGGCCGACTCATACCAGTTATTTTATGAAACGGTATAGTTCTTTTAGACTCCGTCATTGAAGTTTATTTAATATAATCGATTACAAAATAGAAAATGTTTTTGTTTCTTTGTACAAGCTGAATGAAACCACAAAATGAACTCGAATCGAGACAGTGAAAAAATTATACTGAATGTCGTCGTCAGCATATTCACCTGCTATAAGGATAACTTTCAAATGTACTATAACGAAAAAAAAAAAATTACCAAAGACACAAGCTATTCTGTGCGTATAATGGGTTGTAAATAACTTTACTTTTGCTATTAAATAAAAATAGTTTATAATTGCTTTAACTACTGCTAAATAATAGTATAGATATACAAATTCAATTTGGACATTTTAAAGACGCTGTAAGAAGAATAGTTGCCGTATTAATATATTATAATTAATATAATTAACCTATATAGTTGATATAATTAAATCATATTATATTATAGGTATTAGTATAAGTAAACAAGCTTGGTTTATTAATCAGTAAAAGAAGAATTCAACTATCAGGAAAACAATTTTGTTGGGAAATTAATAAAACCTGCTAAAGAATGTTGTATTTTTACAACCCCTGATCAGTACGAATTTGTATCATATTGTACGAACAGATACTTTATATTTCAACAGCATTCAAAGATGTTAGCTCTTTGCTTTTATCGTTTAGGAAACTTGCTAAGCTTTGCCTTTTCGAAACAACAATAAAATAAATCATCATTACTAATACTGTTTTTCATGCTAATCTCAGACATTATTTCATGTTTTTTTTTAAATTTGCCCCTAAGGGGATGAATGAAGATTTTATATTCTTTCATCTGTTGTGATGTTTTCTGGCGATCAAAGCATTTTGTAAATAGGATAGCATGATATCAATGTGGTTCCGTTTATTTCAGGTGACAGTTTCAAAAACCTAACAAATCTTTTTTCTCAGCATACTGTTAGTCATGATTTGAAAACAGAAACATGTTTTAATATAAGAATTTAATTGATAAGTCCCCGGCCTGACACATAGATGGCGCTACTATCCATATGTTTTTTAGTTAGCCCCAACACTCAAAAGATGCGTATATTAATTTGACAGCTGTCGGATGATTAGTTTGTGAATTATAGCATTTTGAGTGAGGCAACTTTTGTTATTGTGAAAAAAAATGGATCAAAAGGAATTTCGCGTGTTGATAAAATATTGCTTTTTGAAGGGACAAATTACAGTTGAGAAAAACTTGGCTTGATGCCGAGTTTCGGATACTGTCCCGGGAAAATCAACCATCAAGGATTGGTATGCTAAGTTTAGGCATGGTGAAATGAGCACCGAAGACAATGAACGCAGTGGACGCCCAAAAGAGGTTGTTATTGATGAAAACATTCACAAAAACAAACAAAAAAAATCACGAAATGATTTTGAGTGACCCTAAATTGAAATTGAATAAAATAGCAGACATTCTAAAGATATCAACTGAACGTGTACATCATATCATTCACGAATATTTGGGTATGGGAAAGCTCTGTGCAAAAGTGTATGCCGCGAGAGCTCACTTTTGACCAAAACCAACGACGAGTTGATGATTCGGAGCAGTCTTTGAACATGATCAAGCGTAATAAACCCGAGTTTTTGGATCGGTATGTGGCAATGGATGAAACATAGCTCCATCATTTCACTCCGAAAACCAATCGAAAACGTGGTAAAACGCAACAGTCGGCTGGCATGGTTATGGCATCTGTATTTTGGGATGCGCATGGAATAATTTTTCATCCAAAGGACTATCAACAGCGGCTATTACATAGCGTTGTTGGACCGAAGGACGAAATCGCCGAAAAACGGCCGCATTTGAAGAAAAAGAAAGTGCTGCTTCACCAAGAAAACGCACCGTGTCAAAAATCCATGAATTGGTTCCGCATCCACTGTATTTTCTAGATCTGGCTCCCAACGACTATTTCCTGTTCTCAGATCCCAAGAATGCTCTCTGGGAAGAAATTTTCGTCGAATGAAGAGGTGATCGGCGAAACTGAGGCCTATTTTGAAGCAAAGGACAAATCGTACTACAAAAGTGGTATCGAAAAGTTGGAGGGTCGCTATAGTCAGTGTCTTACCCTTGAAGTGATTTATGTTGAATAGAAAAAACTAATTTTGCCAAAAAAATGTGTTTTACTCTGGTAGGCTGGGGACTTTTCAGTTTACCTGTTACATAAGTTTAATAAAAACTAAAATTAACAATTAACCAAGTACGTAAAATTTGAGGTTCAATACAAAATATAGTGTTTCCAACATTAAAGACCCACATATTTAGAACGCACCTGCAAAATAAAATTGCTAAATTCATTTATGTTAAAATGTATTTCGAAGCTATAAGTATTCAAAGTACTAACTACAAAATATCTCTGAGTTAATTATTTGAAATTCTAATTGCGGCATATTATTATTATAATTACAATTAATTCAAATACACAATTAAATAAAAAGTAACAATTAAAATATCAACATTAAAGACCCACATATTTAGAACGCACCTGCAAAATAAAATTGCTAAATTCATTTATGTTAAAATGTATTTCGAAGCTATAAGTATTCAAAGTACTAACTACAAAATATCTCTGTGTTAATTATTTGAAATTCTAATTGCGGTATATTACTATTATAATTACAATTAATTCAAATACACAATTAAATAAAAAGTAACAATTAAAATCAGCACCTAGCAAATCTATTAGATCACGTGCAGACTTAAATGCGAATCCAGAGAGGCAGAGATAAAACGGTGAGAAGAGTTTAAATAGACTAAGATAAAAATGTAAGTTAGAATTTTAAAGGAATTCAAATTAATAAGTAAAATTTAAGTAGACTAAAAAGCAGCAAAATAAATATATAAAATAAAATTAAGAAAAGAACAATTATAAACTAACATCAGCACAAATTCCTGCTTACAAACGCTTAATGGAACATCAGGTTTATCGCAACTTTGGAGGTTCTACAAGGTTGCTATTTATGTTTATGTCGTAAAAATAAACAAAAAATTAGTGATGGAAAAGTAGTTTATTATTTGTCAAAATATTCTCCGTAAAACTCAATAAAGTTTCCCATAAATTAAGACCACCTACAAGGGTGTTGAAAACCTTTCATCATATGTTTCATATGTTTTAATTGAAAATGAAATTAAACTCGAGAGAGTGACAACTGTGAGAATCAAAATATTAATAAAGAAAATGCATCATAACATTAAAAGTTGATTGAAAAACAAGCATGGAAAGTATTTGTTACGTTCATGCAATATTCATGTATACGTTCATCATAATATATAAATCATAATATATTTTAATAATTCATTGCGGATATATTGTTCTTCACGTTACAAATATGAATTCAACAGTGGTCAACAAAGGGTGTAATTAAGGATTGGCTTGCAGAACATAAATTAAAAATTTTAATTATACCATGTTGAAATAGTAAAGTACATGAAGTATAGTGAAGTTTTTAAACTGAACTGTGTGTGTGAACTGTTTAAATATATGGAAAAAATTGTCTACAATAACATCTTTCGATTTGGATGAACTCCATCAAACACACAGAAGAAGAAAATTGACAAATGGTGGAATAATTAAGTATTACGTGGATTGAAAATTAACGTTAAGTGAACACAAGAATAGAAGAGGAGAAACAACTAAAGGTGAGTATATAATTAATATAGAATGACCTTAGAAAATTATATTGTAGAGAATGAAATATTTAAGTGCATAGATATGTGTGTAATTGTTCAGAATATGTATGAGCATTTGGTTAAAATATACGAGGAGAGAATGAATATTAATAATTTTGTGAATTTTGTAAATGCATTAGGTTGATTAATTCTAATTTGATTAAGAAAAATATACATAGGTAATAACAGAAGAAATCAAGGTGAAATACAGTGATATCAGAATGATTTGACAAAAAAATGCAGCAATGAAGGAAACAAAAACTAAGCATAAAAAGTTAAATATATTTTCTAATGAAAATAAAACACGTTACTTGGATGTACAATTTTTATTAGGCGCATTAAGCCTCCAGGTGACAGAAATAGTTACTTTAGAAAGTCCAATGCAAATATAATAAAATAACTCTAACCTACAAACTATTGTGGTTCTTTAATTAACCGTAGATTAAGTCTTTCGATAATATGCTTTATATGTACTATAATGTTAAAATAAATGATAATTTATAAAAGTTTTGTTTCCAAATTTAATTTATAATAGAATGTTGTTATAGATCGAAGCTAAAATAAACTAAAATTGGTAAAATATCAACGTTAAATGCGGCAACATTGCACCGTTTTAACGGAGACGTGAGTTCACTGCTACTTTGGATAGACTGTAGTTGCCTTTCTCTAATAATTTCTAAGCGAACAGTTTTCAAGTAAATTAAATATTTTATAGCTCGCAAATATAATATAATATTACGATTATAACGCAAGTTTAAATTTACTTTTCACTCCTTGTATAAATTCAATATAACATAAAAACTATTTTTATAAAATTATTAATCAATTTAATGGCTCAATTACCGGCCAATATATCATAAAGATCCGCCTCCGTTAACTGTTACTAATCGTTCACCGAAGGCCCTTCGAAAAAATCGATCTCGTATCGTTAATAGAGAATCTAGATCGAAAAATTCCAAAGTGTGACCGCGTCCTTGACCGTGTTTTCTGGGTTAAGTCGTCCATGTAACCCAATAATATTTTTGCTAGGTAAACAAACATTAATTAATAAACAGTTAGTTACGAGCGAAGTTCGGAATAGGTTACGGCACATGAGAAAGCGCCAAAGATTTCGGTTTTCAGAATAGCCGTCGGCTACATCGCAGCAGCATAACAACTCTCATACGATAACGACAACAAAAAAAGGAACAGGATGAAAAGACAACAGAACGGGAGCAGTACATAGTAAGCCAATACAATTATACAAAAATTTCAAATATCTCTATTACAAAAAAGGGTATAAAAACTATATCGTAATATAATTAGATTGAGTCGGGAAAAAAAATTTCGGAGCAATTTAGGAAAATGATCCCATTCAATTTGTACCATAACATTAATTTTAATTTCGAAACCGAGATAAGATAAAATGGAAAGATGTGGTAACGGTTCTTTCATTTTTTTTATATATATGTATACGTATAACAATGTCGTTATGTTTCTTTTCTTGAGCAGATCATATAAGATGTGGAAGTGTGGTATTTGACCGAATGTTGGATTTATGTAAATTTTTCCGGTTTAATAAGTATAAAAGCATTTTGTTCTTTAGATAATGTCTTTTGGATTTTCTGTATCAGTTAATTTTACGGGTATAGCCTACCGTTTGCTATAACTTCCTTTCGGTTATTACCTTTGATATGAATGTTCACTTAACCTGAAAACACTTTAGTTCTCATCATTGTGTAGGAAAATGGGAATGCTTTTATAATAAATACAATTACACCACTAATAATAACAAACCATGTTACTATACTAATTAATGAAACAATAATTAGCATATTATATGGTGTCTAGCTAATAAATGAAATCAGTTCTTTAATAATTAATTTAAATAAACCCATCATCACTTTCTGCACTTTTTGAACATGAAATGCGCATTCCATATAATGAAGTGCGATTATCAACTCGAGTATTGATAACTTTTTTAAATAACGATAGGATGAAGATGAAATGGGTAAATATTACAGAAATATTGGTTTAAACGTATATTATCTCTTATGAGCAAGGAATAATGGATGAAAGCTATTTAAGTTCTGCTTATTTAGTTAATATGCACTATGAATGTTTTTATTTATATTTTTATATGTGAGTACTTTGAATAAATTTTGCTTAATATTTTTATAAATTTAAGGCTTTATGTTAAACACTGGCAATAGGGTATAAAGGTTCTCAGTCATCAAGGCGTTATCCATTACGCTATCCTTTTAGCTGGCTTAACAGCTGTAGCAGTTAAGACGATAGGATGGTTCTCCTATTGCTGCGACAGTTGCGATTTCGAATCCCACGGATACATGGTTGTTGTTGTCTTAAACATGAATTAAAATTAATATCAATATTCCAAACATACTACTATAATTTTAATGAAGTTTGTTTTTAACAGAATTTTGATAATTTTCACCTACACTTTGTTGAATTCAACATCTTTGAACTGAGAAAATTATATTGTTTATATATGCAAAATAATACATAATGAAGAATAGAGTTTAATAACATAATTTTGAAATAATTTTAGTTTTAGAAATGTGCGATAGGATATAATAACCTTAGAATGCTGTGTTACAAAAAATATTTCCTGGTTTCTAGCTTATTATATATATATTTTAATTAAATCTTGTTCTATTTATACTTTTAGTGAACTTATTAAAAATTGGTGAGTGTCAGAATAGATCTACTGATCAGGGTTTTAGATTATGTTTGTAATATTTGATGGGCAAGATTGTTAAATCTAACAAGGATTAACCATCCCAGTCACGCTACTGGGACAATGGAATGTCTTCTGACATGGTCGGCAATACAAAAATACAGAAGTCATAGTTTGCAATGATTATATATTTTTCGCCATGAAAGTTGCAGTGTTAATACCATGGAGTTTGAATTATTCTGCATCAAATTCACGTAACACGCACCGAAAGCCTTTATTGTTACGGGGCCTCTTCATTAGTAACATTATATGGAGATGATTTGATAGGAAGTTCTTCGATGGGAAAGTTTATAGATTATACAGCTGCTGGAGAGAACCTAATAAGATAGTTTCCACATCTGTAGAAGAACAAACTAGAATAAAGAGCATTCAGAAAAAATTATTATGCACAACAATCATACTACGATAGACATAATCTATTAACGTCACGTTACTTGTATTATAATATGATTGCATGTATTTTAGTCATTTTCTAAAACTGCATTTCTTGAGAAAATTGATACAATATATATTAAAATATTCCTCACCACTTTCCAATTTTTTTTTATCATCTCACTGGCAGTAACGAAGTACCGATCCAATCATCGTTCCATTTCGCACTTTTTCAATCTTTCGAGGCCGAGTAGGGTTTCAGGGCTTCTCATTCGCATAACTCTTGCAGCATGTGAATACACATTTTGTCATGCAAAGGATATTTCTGCGTTTGTTACTTGCTATTTCTGGTCTGTTTTGTACCGTCTTTAAATTTGTCAGATGACGTTGATAGACATATGCAGTAATAGTATCAGTTGGCGTTAAGTCAGTAATAGTTCCAGGCAGCTAGTAATACACTATATAATGCACAGCAAGATTTTATTCCGCTTCGGCATCGATGTGGATAGCATTCCTGGGTCAATGATGTATGACTTTTTATCAACTGTTATACGCCACACAAAATTTGTTTGGTTTGCAAGCAATGAAATCGCGATATCACAACACTGAATTAGTATTGGCTCATATTTTCCGTAATTTCAGATCTTTCTTGACGCTTGCAAATTTCCGGAAACAGGTTAATAATCAACTGCTAAGCTGCCTGAAAGTCCCTTGACAGTTTCAGTCACTTCGTCGCAATCGTCACTTCTAAACTGTTGAAACCAAAACCAACAATTGCAATATAAAGAAGCTTCGTCACAATACGTTTTTAGAAGATGGACTTCAGCAGTAGATTCCATGAACCACTGCCGCAGTAGCCATTTGGCAGATCTCAAATTCATATAGAAATTGCAAATGTAAACGTTATGTTCCTAATAAAGTCAATTTCATTATGTTTTATGTATTATACGCTATATTAAATTTCTGTTAAAATGAAAACATACTCTGTATTCTAGATAGCACTGGATTTTGCGTTGTTTGCATACTATATCCAATTTATTTTGATACCTTTTTCAGAAAAAAGCTCAACGTTTTTTGACAATAAAATTAGAAAATATTTACGGCAAATATCTAAAACAAAGCGACATATTTTTAATAATAATATAATTTAACGAACTATAATTATTTATATATCTACTTTACAATACCTAGACATTAAAGGTAAACATATATGTTGATGAATCTTACTTAAATTATTAAATTATTAAAATATAATATATAGTCATAAAATATAATCACAATATAAAAAACCAAATACTGATTATCATCAATATTTATTAATAAGCAACTCTTTTAATGATTTATTTAGTTTGATGGTGCAAAATTGTATAGTACAAAGTTATAACTTCATTGGTGTACAAACACTCTTGATTACTTATTGTCTATATAGACAACATTCGTGTTTTTGAGATTAACTCATATTTATGTTGAAAGAAATGGATTACAATAAATAATATATGTATTAAGTGATATTTGAGTATTGTTGCATTTAATAATACGTGTGAATTTTAGTTCGGGCAAAGTAAAGATCCTGATACTGATAACCCAACATCGTTATAACGGTACCCGTATGAGGGTTCGAGACGATGACTGGCAAATACTCCTGACGAGCATTCAAGTCAATGTTAAAAAAAATGCGGATATGATCTTACACATTTTTTATACATCGTATCTCGTTAATATATTAAAGGGTAATTGAAACAAGTTACATATAGATCTAAAAATATTTCCACATTAATTAAATTGTTTTTAATTAATTATTTTTTAATTATTTCATACGTGAAATATTGAGACTTGAAGTTAATGGAGGAAGTTAGTATGAATATATTTAAAAGATCCTTATCCAATCACTATTAAGTGGATTAAGCATCTGGATTGTATAGATTCTTATCAGCTTGCTTTATTGGAAAACGTTTGTAACATATTAAAACACTAATCGATAAACATTTCCATATCGTAAAATATCCCGCATCTTTTTCTACAAACAAATCCGATTTTGAATATACAACATTCAGCTCATACCTCTACAAATCTTCTACATCGATGGAACAAGAGTGACGTGAGAGTGATAATCACTTCCTTAGCATTCCACCTACCGAAACATAAGAGGTCAATTGAAAAGTCCCCGGCCTGACACAGAAGGCACTACTAGAATTAAATATATATGTTTTTTAGTTAGTCCTAACCCTCAAAAGATGCGTGCATAAATTTGACAGCTGTTGGATCATTAGTTTGTGAATTATAGCATTTTGAGTGAAGTTAATTTTGTTATTGTGAAAAAATTGATAAAAATGAATTTCGCGTGTTGGTAAAATATTGATTTGTGAAGGGAAATTTACAGTTGAAGCAAAAGCATGGCTTGATGCCGAGTTTCCGGACACTGCTCCAGGAAAATCAACCATCAAGGATTTGTATGCTAAGTTTAAACGTGGTGAAATGAGCACCGAAGGCGGTGAACGCAGTGGACGACCAAAAGTGGTTGTTACCGACGAAAACATTTAAAAAAGCCACAAAATGATTTTGAATGACCGTAAATTTAAACTAAATGAAATAGCAGACACTCTGAAGATATCAACTGAACGTGTACATCATATCATTCACAAATATTTAGTTATGAGAAAGCTCTGTACAAAGTGGATGCCACGCAAGCTCACATTTAACCAAAAACAACGACGAATTAATGATTCAGAGCAGTGTTTGAAGATGATCAAGCGTAATAAACCCGAGTTTTTGCGTCGATATGTGACAATGGATGAAACATGGCTCCATCATTTCACTCCGAAGTCCAATCGACAGTCATCCGAGTGGACTGTACCCCATGCACCTGCTCCAAAGCGTAGGAAAAAGTAACAGTCGACTGCAAGTTTATGGCGTCTGTATTTTGGGATGCACATGGAATAATTTTCATTGACTATGTTGAACTATTACATAGCGTTACTGGACCGTTTGAAGGATGAAATCACTGAAAAACGGCCGCATTTGAAGAAAAAGAAGTGCTGCCTCACCAAGATAATGCACCGTGTCACAAGTCAATGAAAACGATGACGAAAATCCATGAATTGGGCTTCGAAATGCTTCCTCATCCACCGTATTCTCCAGATCTGGCCCCCAACGGCTATTTCCTGTTCTCAGATCTCAAAATAGTGCTCGCTGGAAAGCAATTTTCGTCGAATGTAGAGGTGATCGGCGAAACTGAGGCCTATTTTGAAGCAAAGGACAAATCGTACTACAAAAATGTTATGGAGATGTTGGAGGGTCGCTATAATCAATGTATTACCCTTGTTTTAAGTAAATTATGTTGAATAAAAAAAAACTAATTTTGCCAAAAAAACTGTTTTACTATGGTAGGCCGAGGACTTTGCAATTGACCTGTTACTACAATTTTCTCTGCTGAGATGAATACCATTTTTTAAATCCCTTGACCAGCTCTTGAAAGAAGAGGGACAAATTAAGGTTAACGAAATGATTAGCCTCATGATCAAGGACGTCATTTCAACTGGCCACTATAATCATAGAATTATCTCTTAGTCTACATCGAGAACCGAACTTAACTTCACTCGATGTTTGTTAGACTTTTTCACCTCGTAAATCTACCCAATCTACATTAATTGCTTGAAATTATTAACTAACAAAATGATATTTGATATTGCTATCTATATCCACCTGTACTTTATACATTCAACAAATTATTTGTCACATATACAATATATCCTCAAAATTTAGCTCATGTAGTAGTGATTATGTCAACCGGCAGTAAGCGAATATTAATATGAGCTAGTGATCACTCAGTGTTCAAAATTTGACGATAATTCATTGGTGTTTATTATATTTCTTTTGAAAATATTTTCTACACATACATAACCCAAGAAAATCGTATAAAGCCTATTGAAAATCGTTACTCTCTTAAAATTAATTTAAAATTTGATAATGTTGTTTGTTTTTTTTTCAGATATTATAAAACTGCTAACATTTTTGATATCACCATTAAATTACAATTAGATCAATTAATATACATATACAAAATTCAAAGACTTACCTAAGTTTAACTCTGTAAATCATAAAATGGATTGTATCTTAATAATTGCTGAGCTTGCAAGTACATGTTTAATGTTATATAGTAAAGAAAAATAGAGCGCAATATTTTACATGCAAATAGAGAGAAAAACCTTAGATCTCTTATTAATATCCCGATAAAATTAATTAAGAACGCAAAAAATAATAATAATGAGTTCTAAAATGTTATATTACAATAGATCTTTATACCTTTCTACTAAACCAAAATATCTACGCCTCTGACAAGTCCAGTTTGCAATATTGTTTTACATCCACGTGTTTCCACACCTGTAAGTAGCCAACAACAATAGAATCTGGCTTTTTATTCAGCCATCGAATGACTTCTTATAACATTGTTCGATAGGCCATAAGCCGTTCTGAAAACAGCAAAAGAACTAACCCAAATCAGCTTGTTTTTAGAACATTGAAAACATTACGCCACCAAGACAAGTGAAGCGGTGTGAAAAAGATGTTTCAAGGTCGATAAAGAAAATAAACAGAAATAATGCAAGCAATATTATATTTTCAGTTAATATTGTAGTCCCACTTCAAAAACAATAATCGCTTATTGCGATAATTTGAATTATACATATTATAATATGTATAATATGTAAATATATTGAGTACTTTAATATCTGTTTTATAAAATAATATTGACTTAATTAATTAGTTTTAAATGATATTTTTTAGTTTGATGCTTGATTGTGAAAAATTGATATAATTTATTTTATATAAAGCATTGTTCATCGATAGCCGCTACTTTTTCCATTTTTAATGCAATCTACGGATTACATCTCAACAGAATGATGTATCTTCTGAATATATCGACGAATTGACCAATTACTTGATATCTTCATAAGAAATAAAGTTCTAGTCCAATAAGTCACGACTTGCAAAAAAAAGTAAAAATCATAAAGAACAAGGTCTGGAGAATACGGCGGGTGGGGTGGCACTTCCATATTAATGTTTCCAAGTTTATTCCAGTCCATTCAGTGATTTTGCTACATGTGGCCAAGCAATGTCATTCTGAAGAATGATATTTTTTATGTCTTTTCCTGTATTTCTTTCTATTCCAGTCATGTTCCGCACAGTGCTTGTCTGAAACGCATCAATCATGGTCCGTAATAATTACCGGTGATGATTTCATGAGCAACTCATAGTATCCAAAGAAAAGTAATAAAAGCTTGTAACCATGGATATTCGGCTTTGCCGTTGATGCTAATGCATGACCAGATGGTTTCCTTGATTTTTTTTTAGTTTGGATCATCGTAGTAGATTCACTTTTCATTACCAGTAAGAATATGATGCAAAAAACCATTCTAATTGCACCGTTGCCTTCTATTCATACGGCATTAAAATATCTGAGCTTTTGAATCATTCCCATATTCTCAACCTATCGAAAGTCGGTTCTTATGTTACTCCCAACAATTGAGCATATTTTTCTTGTATTTTGCATGGATCACCATCGAGTCATGTTCAAATTCTTGTTTCCAATTTTTTTGGCAGTTCAAAATGATCTTGGTATTCCGTGTCAAAATCATAACCTTTAAAACATCGAAGAAAATATTTACATGTTGATTTCGATGGAGCATGGTTGCCATAAGCTTCAGACATTATTAGATATCCGTAAGTAACCGTTCCTTCAGTTCAAAACACTGAAAAAAAATGTGTTAATATCTCGATGAAATAATATATACTAAAATGTGAATCTTGTTAATAAGGGCTGCCATAGCACTATCTGTTGTAAATCCATTAAAATTAATTTATAGTAGTTTTCCATTTAATGTTATTGATTTATTCTATTTATATAAACGCTAATATTTGAAAGGTCAACATTCCATTTTCAATATTTATTACTTTTGTTGTTAGGTTTGAAAAAAGCTGCAAGCTATGAAACATCTTTAGAATTTAATAGTGATGCTGATCTTTGATATTCCCTATTGATGGGTACTCATATATTAATTCGAGTAATTTAAAAATGATAATTTTGATATGAATGATAATGAACATCGATGACGGAGGAACAAAAATGGTTAAATTTGTCCGTTATTGTTTAACATATGTCTGCAGTCATGCTTTGCATTTTCACCAACGAATATCGATGATCAAATTACATAAAACCTAATAAAAACTGACGCGGCTATTGAATATTAAAATATTTCGTGTTATATAACTTTTATTCCAGTAAGAATTTAATACTACATATACAAGAAGGTAACGTTAATAATGTCATGTAAAAGCTAGAAATATTTAAGAATTTTACATATTGCTTGTATGAAACTATGCGCACATTTCTTACTGTAAATAAATACTTAACTAAATTGTGAGCAAATTATGCCTTTGTCGAGTAAAATATCTAACAAGCGTCATAGACCTATAACGACCACTTGTCGGCAACTTTGTTACCCTATTTAATTAAAATTGTTCACATCTGCCCCAAGAGCTAGTGACCATTTGGTATGCGATGAATAATTTTGGTTCCGAGAGGGATGTTCAAAAGGGAACAAAAAGTCGACAAAAACAAGTCGTTAGTACGTTCATCAACTTATAATTAATAGTAACGCGTAAAGCACATTAAATTGTTATTTAATTAGCAAAAAGTGTTCAGCCATATGTATTAAATGGGTAACTTTTCAGTTTGTAAAGGGAGATAAAAATATTTAATAATTAAATATCAATTAAATTATAACATTTCTTCACTAAATTGGACAACATTAACAAATATGGATCAAAATCATATTTAACATTTTATTAAAATTATAGTTAAAAATCAATTTATAAAATTTTGTGGTATTTAGAATAGATGATATGTTGTATAACGCATTGTAAACTTTTGCGTCTATATCTATATAAATCAATTTATTAAAAGACAGCAAATTTAATTCGAGTAATTACTAATATTACATTTTATTATATTCGAAAATTATTACAGTTCGAATTGATACACATTCCGTGATTTTCTAATAATAAATATGTTGAACAAAAACAATTTGAAAGAAATTTTACGATAAACACATATTTCTGTTTTTAATTTCTATTATTTATATTATTATTATACAAATTGATTAAATTAGTAAATTACAATATTCCATCAGTTGACCATTCACCAACTCTCTAACAGAAACTGCATTTTAAAACAATTTCATACGCAATTTAAAAACATTTCGAAAATAATATTAAAACCGGATTTTAAATCAGACGTTATTCTGACTAAAAATTGGGTTCATTAGAAGTATTTGCCTTTACAGAAATATCCCCTTTCCAAAATTGAAAGAAAGAATTATAATGTTTGCTATAATAATATAATTCTATATTCGGTTTATCCAAATATACAGTCACATGTGATCCAATTAGCTACCAGTTACCAAAACTTTATTTTTTTACGTAACATCTGGATGTCATATTTATAGATATTTCAAATTATGTAATAACGTTTAAAAAAAAATCTGGATTCATTATTTAGAAAAAAATGCAATAAACTATATATAATATATGACCCTTCATGACATGGTATACCAGAAAATTTTATTTTTATTCATCCTGAGCATTTACTGAAATTTAAAGAAATTCTTATTGAAAAATAGATCAACGCAGTAGTTGTTTCATGAGTGGAAGAATATATCCAAGAGATTACATTAAACAGAAGAACAACTCGTGTCCAACTTGGGTAAAGACTCTTATCTCAATTCGGAAGAAAATGCTTTAAAACCACGAGAAAATATGATCGATTCATATCAAAATATTGAAACAATAAAATAGTAATAAAAAATTAAATAATCAGTTGAAACATAGCGAACATATAAATAGTACAAAAATGTTAATAATTTAGTAACCCGTTTTATTTATTGTTATATAGTAGCGTAAAAATGAGAGACTATTATAAATACAATATACTTAAAAAAATACCAAATAAAATCTCAAAAATAAACTTAATCTCGTTTAGTAAATGACTTTGATCATAATGTCATAAAAATTCTTTAACATTTTGACGTCATTCCAATAACCAAGTAAATAATTAAGTAAAACTATATGTATGTCAAAGACCAGATTGATATTTAAAAAACTATAATTTTGAACATCATTATGGTATGAACAGTTGCTTTATTAACGAAAGCAGAAAAATTATTTAAATAAAATGTTATTTTTATCTTGGGTTACTATATTCATACATTATAGTAAATATATATGCAAAATAAAATAATATAATAAGAATATTAAAAATAGCTTAATGAAGTTGGCTGAAATTATTGTTTTGGTTGCTTTAGATTGGTTATTGTAAATTAAGATTTCCAATTTTTGATAACTAAAAAAAAATAATTTTTTATTAAAAATTAACATAGAAATGGTGATTTCAATGTGGAAAATAAGGAGCTCTAGGAAAGGATTTAGCTCATATACACGCAAAACTAACAGAGCTACAAATCGTCTACTAGACGTTTGGTTGAAGCTAATTAATATATATAATTTTAAAGTTGGAAACCATTAGGCCTAAATAACTTTTAATCATGTTATAAGTAGCAGAGAAACAAACAAATGCGATATTGAAACACACAGCGACAAAAACCGCCTGAATTTGACAAAATATATACCAAGGTCAAAAGTTACAAATACAGAACATGACAAAGTAATTATTTAATTATTATTCATTCACCCCCGTACATTTTCCGACATCACATCAGTATCCATCTATTGCGAAATTTGACAAAAAAATTATAGACAGCACTTGACGATATTTAATTAATTTAATTCCTGATTATAAATGCCAACTATTGTGGATAAAAGATCCTCAAATAAAACCAAATTAGATATCACAGCTAACCTGTGATAATTTTAGCAAATAATGATATCAATGCCATTTTTTTCTGTTTTATACTCAGATATAAAAAAGCATATTTCTTTACTATGTTTACGTATGATTACTGTGTTGATCTAAGTAATACAATTCTAAAGGTAAGCCTTGATGTTTTCATCTTTCATTCTTTGAATTCTTTTAAATCAGTCTTAAATCCTCAAAAAATCCTTATGTCCTCCGAAATGCGAGAATAACGTGAAAAATTCTGCATTCCGAAGGAAAAAATCCTTATGTCGTCCGAAATGCGAGAATAACGTGAAAAATTCTGCATTCCGAAGGAAAAACTTTAGCGATTTTTTCTCCAGCATTGTTATCCTTCCCACAAATACAAAACTTAGGATGTGAATATATTCATCTACTGCCTAGTTAACTTATAACTTCTTCATTTAATGCGAATATTGGGAAAAGGAATTGGGTTGATCTAAGTAATACAATTCTAAAGGTAAGCCTTGATGTTTTCATCTTTCATTCTTTGAATTCTTTTAAATCAGTCTTAAATCCTCAAAAAATCCTTATGTCCTCCGAAATGCGAGAATAACGTGAAAAATTCTGCATTCCGAAGGAAAAACTTTAGCGATTTTTTCTCCAGCATTGTTATCCTTCCCACAAATACAAAACTTAGGATGTGAATATATTCATCTACTGCCTAGTTAACTTATAACTTCTTCATTTAATGCGAATATTGGGAAAATTTAGGAACCTGAGGGTGCCAAATCAGAATACTGAGTGAGTGTCAAATAAATAATATCCCTAATCCCGCAATTTCCCGCCAACGAGGCCCTGTTGTAAACGTGTACAGGGGCATTGTCCTGGAGAAAGATTTTTCGTCTTCAAACCTCTTATCGCAAATGTTTGCATCTAGCTTATCCAACATTTAATTTATCTGTCCTTGCCAAAGTAATCAATTAAGAAAATTCCTTTCGCATCCCATAACACGAGGGTAAAGACCTTTCAGACAGACGCGATCAACTTCAATCGAATGATTCGATCATCACCAACTTCCAACAACTACTTCTGCTGTAGTGTTTTCTAGTTATTTCTGGCATGTAATGTTGGATTCATGCCTTATAAATATTGATAAATGGCCGCACAGAATCGGTCGGATCCCCATTGAATCGAAAAATTGTATTGAAATTGAAAATGCGGACCATATTGCACAGAATTTTTATATCCCTAATTCTTTGTGCAAAATGTTTCTTTCTCTTTATTCCGGTGGTTCCACAGCTTCAACTATATCACTTTGACACGCCTATCGTCAAACACGAAAGGTTCCATCAAGGTTGTTGCCTCGAAAATGGTTCCCATTAATTACTTGACTATAGGTCATATTAGCGATCCGAGGGAATTTAAAAATAGTGTTATATAGTAAATTACTTCGTCTGCATGCATAGCAATCTCAAAGTAGCTGTATGTGATTGCTTCGTTTTTTAAGGAAAGGAAATCGGTTCATATCAAATTTACTTATAATTAAACATACAACAGTAACAATGATCAACTGCCAAGCTATAGAAGTAAAATAAAGTTCTATTAATTTTAGTCACGTCAACCTCTTGGATCTTTTAGTGAACGGACCCTATAGCTTAACGAGGAACCACGGTCCTCGGCATTAAGCATACCGACTGGCGAAAGACCAACTAACTTTAGAAATCATCCCAGAAGACATCCGCGGCCAGGTCCCAGCTTGGTCACTGGCGTGACTGGGATCATTTTCATTGTCGGACTTCACGGCATAGAACAATCACAAATATTAAACAATCACAAACATACATTTTACGATCATGCCCCAATAGGGTTCGAACCCGCGACTATCGCAATAGTAGGAGGACCGTCCTATTGTCTCTACCACTACACCAACAAGCCGGCTGCCAAGCTATAGAGAAACAACGGTAAGCATTTTGGGATAAAAAGTATCTTGGAATCTCATATTAAAAAGAAAAAGAAAGAAAAGTTTTTTGAAATACAAGAAATATTAGTTAATTGTATGAAAATTTAAATAATTCGTATACAATAAGTTGGTGTTGCTTAAACAAATTCGAACTTATATGGACCTGATGTATAGATATCCTGCGGAAGGTAATATATAAAATATTTTCAGAACATAGTTCTAAAAGGAGTCCTATATGCACCCAGATAATGTAGGAACTACTACTGAAAGCGTTTAGTAGAAAAAACAGCATTGTGAATCAGCACATGAACGTTATTTGAGATTATCGTTACTAAGTAAGGACTGATAGGTTTTCTTAGACATCTAGTTTTTAATTTACCGTAAAAACAAATTTCAGGTTCGCTGGTGAATACTAGTAACAACATAATTGAAAAATCATGATTTTTTTTTGAATGCATATTACTGAACCAAAATGTCAAAGCCATCGGGGAACAACCTTCGAAGTTCGAATATGTTCGAATATGTTCAAGTATGAATATGTTCGAATATAATATTTATGGTATTTAGATTGTGTGGATGAACTTTTGAATTTTTATTTATGCAGATTATTTAAGATAAATTTTTGAAAAATGATGGCATACACTTTTACATAACACCTTCTTATAACTGGTTTTAGTTAGGTCCAATAGGAGCTGATATGTAAGAAATCACATATATGAAGTATTAACTTAATATTGAAGCGCTTAAAAAATAACTAGACGTGGGTGAAAAGCTTTGTAACGGATATTATATCTAATTTAATTATTAAGTGTCATATATGTCCCTTCAAAAATAAATTTCCTTCTCACAATCTCAGTTAAATGTCCATGATTTATAGTCAGAATATTAAGTCTCGTGTACATTTTTGAACCGGATGTATTTGATTACGGTACTATGTACGTGACTAGAAGCACCACACCAATTAGAAGGGGTGTTTATGTTATATCTGTAATCTAATTATGTATCTGAAGTTTTTACAAGTATAATAACGATGTTTTGTATTTTTACTATGTCTGGAAAATATTGCTGTTTTTTTACATGGCAATAACGTTAACTTTGAATATTTTTAACAAGGTCAAACTGATCTCGCACTATATATATAAAAACATGTTGTTTAAACTGGTCACTTTAACAAACAGTTATAATGGTTTAAAAATAAATAGCCGTGTAAAATTGTTTAAAAAAGACATATAAAACTCTATCTATGTCAAAAAAGAAATTGTTTTATATTTCACATAACTCGATAACACCACTTTCCGAACAGTGTGAACTATTTATAGTTATGAGACTATAAAAAAAAGAACAACCCAAGGACGGTTCGTTTGGTTTTATTTTAAAAGTTTAGACACAACAAGTCATCTGTTTTTCAATATATTTTTATATAAGGTTTTAGAATCTTAGTTACCCCTCTTAACAAATTTGATTGTTTTTTTATTTCTTTTAATTTATCCTTATGTAATATTCAAATTTACAATAATTAATTAAACTTAAGAAATGTATCCTACTACCAACTAAGGTTTGACTGGAGACTGAAGCAATTGCTTAAACAGAACTCCAAACCACAGCCCTCGTCATTAAGCTTACCGATCAGCCAATGACCAACTTATTAAAGAATTACAACAAGAGACCTAGAGGCTTAGAGACCATCTAAGAAGTCATTCGATCCAAATTAAACTTAAATCAGCTTATTGAAGCTAAGGTTAGATTTAACTTGTACATTAAAGCAAATTCCTCGTGTTTGGTTCGCTTCAATCTCTTGGTTTCCTGCACCTTTCCTTTTTTCCTTTCCGTATTGCTTCCATATTGCTCCAAAATTATTTTATCTATTATGTCTAAAAATTTAATTATTATGTCCAAGGCGAATTTTGTACACGTTAAACATGTTGAAACCTTCAGTAGTTGGAAAAGGAAGACTCTAAAATATAACAATAAAAAACGGTTTTATAAATTTTGACAATTAGGAATTAAATATGTTAAGTAAAATATAAAAAAATGGAAATATGGGATGTATTCAATAGTATTGAGATAAATACTTAAAAACCAAAAAAAATTGTGGGTCAAAAGACTCTTTTTTGTTCATTTTGTAAAAATAAATTATAATATCATTTTCTACAGAATAATAAAAAAAATATCTAAGAAATTTTTGTAAATATATTGAATTAATCAGTTAACCTAACCAAATAATGTAAAATTTGTGTTAATAATTACATAGAAGAAACATTTGTGGTCTGACTATGTTATGTGGAATACTAACCCTAAAATAGTTCCGTGTTTTAAAAATATGCATATATATTACTTTTACTTGAAGTTTACTATTTGAGATACATTTTATAACTGTCATACACATAACACTACATAACTCGTCAGCAATTTGTGGCATGTTCAAGAAAAGCATGTCCAAAGATGGTTAAATCATTGATCAAATTGAGTTAACCAAATATTGATGTAACATTCACACATTAATAATTAAATTCCGGACTTTTAAAACGACAAAGCTTAACTTCAACGACGAGAAAATAACATTCGTCGTTTGTTTCTGAACAGTTTGGTCTCATGGAAAGAATTCTTAAAAAGCGATATCATATTTTGAGTTATATCGGTATATGTCTTTAAACTAAAGTTGTTCCGTTATATATAGTACCCTGGAGCTTTGTTGAGACTACTCGAAAATTTATAATTTAATAAATTTTATTAAATTTAATAGTAATTAAATTTACGTGTTTTATTTTAATAACTCTGTCTTTTCTTTATATATGCTTCCTTTTTAGAAATTATATTTCAACTCTCGACGAGGTCTGAGATAGAAAGTAAAGGAGTTTAGTTATATAAAAATTGAAACAACTTAAAACATGAAACAACTTAAAATTTTGGATCTATAGAAGTAATATAGTGATATTGGTCGTTCCAATTTGGTTTCAATATTACATTTCTTGTTATAATCTAGAATAAAATAAGTAACCGAATAATCAGCTTTGCGGGTATGACACAAGGTACAGTACCGTTGGATAAATAATAAAACCACTGGTTTGATATTGGTTGTTGATGATTCTGCTCTATTCGCGCTAATTCTAATAAAATTGACACAATTGACAACAGATTACAAATAGTTGTCAATAACATTAATGAGTTGATTAAAAAATGACGATTAAATTTAAATATTAATAATTTTACTCATGTTGATTTCACTTAAAAACAATAACATACTCTTGACAATTAAACACAGCAAAGTAATTGAGCATAACATTGGATACCAAGATCAAGTGGGAAGAGTATGGAATTACCAAGTGAAATTCAGTAAACATAAAAGTATTATAGCTTCGACAACAATTAGCCTACATGGAAGAAATTTTTTGAAGGGAAAAAAACTATTTGATTTAGTATAGTTAAGTAGTATAGTAGTAGTTTAGTATAGCATAATTATATCAAACGTTTGATTATGTTAGATCTGATCTTTAAGCAATATGTTAAAAGACAATTACTATAGTGCTTCCTATCAAAAATTCCAACAGCCAATGTACATCGCCAGATAATGTTTTTTAATAATTTTAATCCTAGTTAAAAAGAAACGGAATACTGTCTGATGAGTCTGAAGATGTAACCGAATCAGTTCAGAATATTTGTTTTATTTTGGTACTGGTCAACACTGGTTAAATGTCTACAAAATGATAATAATTAGAGATTAGAAACCGGCAAACGTTGTAAACCAAACTTCTAAGTTAATGCAGCAACATTGTGTCTTACAGGCGTCATAAATTTTGAAAACGTACATTGCCTGTTTTATTGGATTAACTATAGATAGTAAATAATTAGTTGTGATACGTATGTTCTTTTTAGTTAGAAAGTGTCTTTTTAGACCATATAGGCCGTTAGATTAAGAAAGAAGGCCTATGTTTGCATTATTATAAGACAGGAACTATCCATACAATATGAAATATTTTAACTTTGGTAGATTCAATTATTATTTTAAAAACTAAGAATTATTGCCAAACACTGATGTGCCATATACAAATGATAAATGATATTATTTATTATATTTACCTAGACCTAACAGACCTGTAAGTTATTTAAATTTTGTAAAGAGATCACTGATTCTTCTTTTTAATACAGCCTCAATAAACTACGTTAGCCTTTTATAGAATTCTCTTTAAGTGCGTGTAAATTTAATTAGACATGCACTACAACGTACAACGATGATATTTCTAGAAAAATTTTCCTTATATCACAAAATAACCAATTGTGACCAACACCGAAGGGCCATGTACAAATGAAAAATGGTGTTATTTATTAATTGTAATATGTTACTAAAAACTGACAACCTATACGTTTTCCTAGACCTAATAGACCTGTAAGCTATATGAATGTTGTAAAGAGATTTCTAATTCCTAAGTATCCTTTCAATACAGCCTCAATAAACTACTGTAGCCTTTTACAGAATTCCCTTTAATTGCGTCTTAATTTAATTAGACATGCACTACAGCGTACAACGATGATCTTCCTAGAAGAATTTTCCTTATATCACAAAATGCCATTTAAACTGCAAACGCCGCTCGCCATTACCCTCGTCGACAACATTTTCTTTCGGCTACTGAATAATTCTCTAATGGCGGCGATTTTTTTCCGATTCCAGGATTATCGTGTGTAGTGATATAATTTAACTACAATAATTATGTCTTCTGTTACGGGCAACCATTATTATTACGTCGCGGACGCAAGATTAAAATTCATGAGCACTCGGACGTGTATGAATGACAGGCCGCGACGTTCAGACCGTCGTCGGCCGGCAGATCGACCAACACCGAAAAAAAAAGGAACTTTTTGGCGTCAGCGAACGGTTTTTTGTTTCGAAGTGTGTGAATGTGCCGCGGACGGAATCTACGTAAACTAAGGGGAAATTAAAATATTCGATTGAATCGAAATTCGCTTGTAGTTTGGAGCGTAACGTGGAATCCGAAAAATGTACAGGTCTACGCACTGAATACGAACGTAATGGACGGATAATTGAACAGCGGTGACACGACCCAATTTTTAAACGAATTTAGGAAACACTTAATACATCTAAATGTAGGCTTTTATAGTATTACGTCTGCGTTTTTTTTGGTGCTATTAAATAAGACAATCGGTACGGTTCTTTTAAAATTTACATAACCAAGTGGATAAAAAGTTTCTGGTTCCTTTAAGTACATAACTTTTATAATACTGTTTTTATCAATTGAAAAGCACCAAGAGTTGTTAGAAAATCATGCTGAGCAAACTACAAGATATGCCAGTTTTAAACATTTTTAGCAGTGTTTTATCTTGGCACGGTGCTTTTCCTTTTTTCAAATATCTCAGTACATTTTATAATTCATCAATACGTCTCCCTTCCAGTGAGGGCGTACTCTTTCTTTTTTGGTTGACTAGTATAAGTTTTCATATATCAAATCCCTTTATCAAACAATTTCTGAAAGTATTCCTTCCATCTCTCCATTATTTTCTCATCATTAGTTTTAAGTAACTCTTCTGTAAGGCTTTAAAATTTTGTATAAAGTTTTTGGTTTTGTTTACTGCTTATCTCTATACTATCCCCAAATTGTATCAATTTTTTCTTCTTTGCCTCTTATATGATATGTATGTAATAGTACTATCCGTATGAAATCCGCTTAATTTGTTCAAAATCTTTTTCGAATTATCCTTCCTTACTGTTCTATGTATATAAAATATTATATGTTTGTAAAGTATGTAAAGGAGAAAGAGTGCCTCAGGATTGGTAAATGGTCACTCATTCTTTCGATACATAGAAACGGGACTACAATAATTATTACTGATTATCTCTGCACAGCTAAGAAGACCAACGAACAAAACCCGTCTAAAGTCAATAATAGATAACAGATTAACAGAAAGCTTTGGTTGTAATCAAATGAAATATAATAAATGGCATGGTGCATGTGCTCATTCTTATCTTGAATTTTTAGTTTTGTCATGTCATGTCATTGTTTAGTTTCGTCTTCTATGTCATTGATATGATTTATTTATAGTAACTTCCTTAAATTTAGTCTTTATAACACTTTTCAAGCCATTACTTCACTTGAACGGTATTTTTTGCATGAAGAAGCAGTGTGAAGTTAAAACACAAAATTGTTTTTATCCATTAATTTAGAAATAACAAAGGTAATGTCACTCTTATCACAGTAACTTACAGACTTATGAGTAAAATGCAATAAACTAGCGCCATCTATGTGTTTGGCCCGAAAAATATATTGTGATAATAATAGTTATAAGTCAGAATAAATCTGGTTAATACAGTGGTTGCCGTCGAACATTAAAGCAGTTCCATATTTATACCAGATATAGAAATATTTATAATTAAAATTGGTTTAAGCTAATATGATTGAATTTAATTACGAAAGCTAAATAATAAAGTACAATTATCAACAAAATTATTTATTACAAACAACTATTATGTTAATATAACAGATTGGTCTTTGACGCAACAGCTTTCAATAAGACTATCATGATGTAAAACAACGGTTTATTGATAAAGTCAAAATACATTTACATAATTCGTATACAGGAAAATCAATATACTCAATATATTCTTCAAAACCTTATCTTAAAAGCACTATGATTTAAATATCTTTGATAAACTTACTTGTTTTAAATAAATATTCTGGCAATGTTACTAATGACTCGGTAAGTTACATATATAATTTATTTTTATTAATCAAGTGTTTTTTTGTAGATTTTCATGGTTTGATTTCATCAGGTTTGACAGTTTTCGGTTATCTTAACTACCAATAATTAATTAGTTTAATAAATATTACGGTCTAACTAGAGAGTCGCGGTTTTACGTTTTGAAATAGAACCAATTTACATGCATACATTTAATGAACTGTGAAATCAAAATATAATATAAATAATATTTGTGATTTTATTTCAAGCTTTCTGAAAAATACACCATCTATGTTCTTCTATAATTCAGAATACATCCAACTCATTTAGAATATTACAATAATAAACTAGCTTTATTGTTTGTTTGCCGTTGGTCACACACGAAAAAAAATCCTTTTACGCCCCAAAAAATCTGATGCTAGCTTTCGTGGATGAACTTTATACCCAAACTCGCTTTGAAATCAAGGTATATCAGATTTTTTGTGTCTTATTTTCATTCAATTTCAGACTAATAGACGCAAATCTCGTCCATAGTACTTGTACTAGTATTAAAACAATACATGTATAAAATAGAATTTTATTAAATTGTGAATCCACTGAACTCTAAAAATTCTATCGAAATATCACTTACTTATTACCAGTTAATCGACAGTCCTAAAAAACAATATTATATTGCCATTAGGATGATAATGATGCAATTTTGGTGGCCCCCACGTTGACTAATATCAAATTGAATTTTTTTTAGAATGGACCCATCAAGACTTGTGCCAGTAACCCGATTTAATTGATGTTTTCCACTTTTTGGAATATTTTTAATACAGCTGTAAACTTTTAACAATTTTAGCAGTTGGTATAATACTTTCTCAAAATAGTAATTTTATTTCTATATTATTCAAAATCTATATTATTACAGTTATAAATAATGCAATAGCCTGGCAAATCTACATAAAAACTCACACATGTATCTTCATGGAATACTTCAAGTACTATTTTAACAAAAATTAATTACCACAGAACTTATTAACTAATTAAGAACAAATCTATTAGTAATTTCCTTGACTCAAATGAGAAAATTCTGAATACGAACGAATACGTCAAATTACAAATTTAACGAACGAATAAAAAAATCATTCTATATGTCATATTCAAGAACTGTTTCGGAAAAATGTTACAAGTGACAAACGTATTATATTCAGCATAAATTAAGAGGTGAAAGAACTCGTTCATATCTTTTTAAAAGTTTTGTCTCTATTTTGTCATGATGGAATTTTGTAAGAACAAAAAATATTTTTTTACCAAAATAAAAATATGTTGTTTTCAGTGTTCTTCTGAAATGGTTCGTATGAATGAGAAATGTTTCTCACTGTTTTTTCTAAAATTAAATTATTATTTTAAAAAGCCATAAAAGTATATAATTGCCAACAGACAAAATTTCTGGCTAATAAGATTTTAGGGTAAACTGATATGGCTCGGTGAATGGAGGTAAAACGAAATCAAACAGTGGTGTTTACATTATGTGACCGTTATTTATTGGCAATATAAAAAATGTAGAAAATATAAAATATATAAAACGGATGGTAGCGGTGTTACCTGAAGACGAGGCTTGGGCAGTCGATGGGGACACGCTTAAACCAAACGATGGTCGGTTACTGAATCATCGGAAATACCCTTCAATAATATCCCAGATAAACGTATCGGGGTTGCCAGCTATTCGTTATCGTGTTCTAGTTGGTGCTGCTGACACCCCGCCCGTGTTGTAGACCCTTATTCCACTATGTAAAATTCGACATGCCTCAAGGTCGCTACAAGATGTTTATGGTCTAGATTTCCATGAGATTTGTAGCACATGGCCTATCTTGTTTATAATGCTAAATCATTTTATCTTCACCTCTCGTAATCACTCAACTAATTTTATTCAGCTCAGACTTGAAATGTCAAATCATGAACGTTTTAGTCCCTCCCGGTTTATTAGATTCAAAACAGCACAACGTTCTTCAGTTTTTAATAGTCTCTTCATCAATCTAATCTCTGCATATTATTTCGGATCCTTCAATTACAAATAAAAAAAATACCACTAAACAAAATTGTAAACAAACACTTGCTATTTTCTTAAAATACATATATAATTTATTTATTTCGTTTAAAAATTAATAAAATTTGAACAAAAATCTAAATGATATATCTTGAAAACGCAAGAATATAATCAAGGTCCCAGTAGCACTCACGGAATATTTTTTTATTAATCAGACAGGTGATGTAGTATCCAACTCAACATATACTATAACAGTAAGTTAATGAAGAATTCGAAAAATGTACAATTCCGTGCCCTACATAACATAAAATTTGACTTATATGGAACTCTTATGATACATTTTTATTACTCTTTAACTATTTCTACGAAATACCAGCCGGAGATCTCCATATTTTTAAGATGGAATTCGGATATGCACTATATTGTTGGTTTAATGTGTAGTTGAGTTTTAAGCACATCGTATATAACTTTGTAAGTAGTATAAAAACAGTTTATGTTACCATGCCAAGTACATGTTAAAGGATACTTGGTTATTTACAACATTTTGAGCAATATAACATAATAAAACAAAATATTCAGAAGTAGTTGTAAACAAATATAAATATTTTAAATACTGTACGGCTTTTAATTTATTAACTGATTTAAGGATAATTAGTTTTAAGAATTTTGTTTATGAACTGATATTCAAAGGTTTTTTTTTGTTAAACTAATATTAAGTAATTAAATATAAATATTAATATATATTCCTTATTTAATTCAAAGAAAGATACAATTGAAAAGCACCAAGAGTTGTTAGAAAATCATGCTGAACAAACTACAGTAATAAAAATATATGTTTTGAATATTTCATTAAAAATATAAATAAGGTATGCCAGTTTTAAACATTTCTAGAAGTGTTTTATCTAGGCACGGTGCTTTTTCATTTTTCAGATATCTCAGTACATTCTAAAATTCCTCAATATTTCTCCCTTCCAGTGAGGGCGTACTCTTTCCTTTTTGATTGACTGGTATATGTTTTCATATCTCAAATCCCGTATATCAAACAATTTCTGAAAATATTCCTTCCATCTCTCCATTATTTTCTCATTATTAGCTTATTTTAAGTAACTCTTCTGTAAGGCTTTAAAATTTTGTATAAAGTTTTTGGTTTTGTTTACTGCTTATCTCTATACTATCCCCGAATTGTATCAATTTTTTCTTCTTTGCCTCTTATATGATATGTATGTAATAGTACTATCCGTATGTAATCCGCTTAATTTGTTCAAAATCTTTTTCGAATTATCCTTCCTTGCTGTTCTATGTATATGAAATATTATATATTTGTAAAGTATGTAAAGGAGAAAGAGTGCATCAGGATTGGTAAATGGTCACTCATTCTTTCGATACATAGAAACGGGACTACAATAATTATTACTGATTATAGTACTCTGCAGAGCTAAGAAAACCAACGAACAAAACCCGTCTAAAGTCAATAATAGATAACACATTAACAGAATCGTAGAGCAGATTCTAAAAAGGAACAAGTGGATAGTATCATATATTCAGTTTAAAATAAACAATCGAAAAAGTACAACCCCAATTAAAAAAAACTGTATAGGAGACTAAAATATTTAAAAAATAAAAGCAGAAAAGTAATTGTGAATACTCAAGCTGAAAATTTATAGATGGAACAAGTAAATTCATTTAAATATCTTCGAATAAAAATTCAAAGAAAAGAAAGCCAAGAAACGGGAACTAATACCTGTATTGTAAACAAAATATGAAAAAACTGAATGAAAGGGGTGAAGGTTAAATGTTTTCTTTGCTCCCTAACCATGAATCGGGTTGATAATTAATGGCAATACATTTATTATTTGTTTTCATACCACTGACTAAGTTTATCATTTATCATCTTTCAAAAGATGATTATATACAGCATTAAAATGTGCCACAGGATAGTGAATATATCATGTCAATAACTACTTTGAGAAATACTGTGTTACTATCGCAAAGATGAACTCTTTTTATGGCAGTAGATATTCTATATTAGATTCATATATTTGATTCATTATCACCATTTTATCTTCAGTTTAATGAATGAACATTTCTTGAATAATCTTACAAGATATTTAAAAAAGAATAAAATACAAATAGAAAGAAGCTCTGTACATTTTACATAATAATTCTATATAGACTTATAGTAAAACACAGCAGAAAAAAGTTGTAATTAAAAACTCAAAACAGCGATATCTATTGATAGTGACGGATTATCACATCTTACGGGGGGCAGAAACACCACAAATACAAGGTCATGGGTCAATTCAGTACAGTCAATCCAATAGATACCGATGCGGAATATTCCTGGCTTTGAAGACTTGATGTGCATATTGTGAAATAGGTGTAGTGCATTACGAGGCGCTAAAATGAAAGGAATTGTTTCAGAATCTGTCTGTCGACGTCAATTGAACAAATTTAATGACATATCATTGCAAGAAAGACCAGAAATAACAGTAACAGACGTAAAGCCACTGCAACGTACTCATCAGATGTAACGTCTGCTGATTACCACTTGCTCAGATCGATGTAGCATGATTTAACTGACACACGGTTTCAAAATACTGAAAAAATGTGAAAATGGATAGATGCCAAACAACATCATTATTTCCAGACGGTATCACTGTGTTGACAAAAGGACGAAAAAATATTGAGAAAACGTTGGAAAATATTTTGAATAATATACATTGTACTAATTTTACTCAATAAATAACATTTTAAGATCAAAAAAATTACCAGAATACACGAGAGCCCAATACAAATAATTACGTTAAAAATGATGTTGATAAAATTTTAAAAATACGTTTTACCCATTATGTGAGTATAAAATTAGAAAACAATTGTTGAATGTTTTTAATTTTATATAAAGGAATATTTACATTTTAATCCTTTACGTTTCTTTATTGTTGCAACAAATGTTTTAATAATCGTATATAATACATAGCAGAACATTACAACTATTATTATTTAACATAAAACCATATTTATATAATCACCCTTCTCTTATGCAAGAATGTGATATCTTTAAAGCAATTTTTATGCAAAATTATATAATACTGTCAAGTTCAATTACAGTGGGTCTGGTATAACAAACCTCGATAATTCGATAAAATGAAATTAGGCTTGAACGAGATAGTACTACTTATTAGTGAAAAATAACTAAACGACTTGGTTGCTCGATAAATGTATGTTACCAGACGGTAATTTTAGTTCAGCAGATGAGACGAACATCGCATTCAAGATCGAACTGGAAGATTAGAGTACCCATACCTCATTACCTTATTCCGGCGATAACAGTTCTAGTCGAGTAGTACTGGAAGGTTAGTACATTAACAAGCAAATTTCAACATTTTTCTGTTGCGGTCTCGCTCTTGGATAACCTACGTTTGACATGCAGAGATAATGGCTTGTATGTTAGATGTTCTGACCTATAATTTTAATTCCATATCTGAACTATTTTTCGATTAAAGCATATGTACATACTACATATATGTTTCTTCAAATAATGTCAGATGTGTATACTTATTACGTATAATATTTCGTCTTATGATATTACCATTATAATTATATCAATTCTATTTCAAAATCACATAGTACATACGATACGAGATGTGATGACTGAAATGTTTATAATTAAGATCGTTGCTTAACTTTTGCTATTTTCAAAACAATGTATCAAAAACAATTTCGTGTTCTAATTTTACACCGATACTTGATCGGAAAAAATACCGTTGAAGCGAAGAAATAGCTTGATTAGTATTATAAGGACTCCGCTCCATGAGAAGATACAGTAAAACGGTGGTTTGCTGACTTCAAACGTGGTCGTAGAGACACAGATGACTCAAAACGCAGTGGACGTCCAAATGAGGTGGTAGAACCTGAAAACATCAAAAATCCACAAAATAATTTTGAATGATCGAAAAGTGACGTTGCGTGACTTAGCTAACATCGTAAAGTTATCAAAAGAATGTGTTGGTTTTATATTGCATGAGCCTTTGACTATGATAAAGCTTTGTTTGTAAAGTGGGTGCCGCGTTTGCTCACTGTTGGCCAAAACAAGGACGCGTTAATGATTCTGAGCAGTGTGTGGCCATGTTTAAACGTAACAAACAGGAATTTTTGTAAAATATAAATCGTTCTACAAAAGTGGTACTGAAATGTTAGCGCGGCGCCCGAATGAGTGTATAGTTCTTGATTGAGATTACCTTCATGAATAAAGACAATTTTGAATAAAAAAACGCATTTTCTTTGTTACGTCCGGAGCTTTTCAGACTATCAGTTATATAATTGGATCGGTAATATTTCCTGTATTATTGACAAGTCGCTGCTTTTTTATATTAAAATAAAATAGATTTCACGTGACTTAAATGTTTTAATTATAAACCCTAGTCATTTTATAACTCGTATTGTCGGTAAAATTTCCTATATAATGCAGTTATCTTTTGCATTCATTCATTTACTAGGAATCAATTTACTTATCAAGAAAAAACGAGCCTTCACAGATTTTCGTTGGATTGACAATCGTTCTTCGGTTATTCTAGACATTCGTTGATATAGTTTAATGGAATTACGACAAAAGCGTCACAGTTCAGGCTACAAGGTTGTTTTAGCCAATAAAGCTATTTAGTCGCCGAAGCTGGATTGGAATTGCTGAAATGCCTTAGGCATGGAACTAGAATTAGGAACCCTCTGTACTTTGAGAAAGAGTCGGTGAATTCCTAACCACAAGCATTACAGTTTAGAGTGTAATTCTTCCAAAGGCAGGCTGAAATTTTTCAGAATTACTGTAGTCCACTCAAATTTGAGTAAAAGTTTATCAGGATGTCTCATTACCAAAGCAGCAGATTGCATTAGCTGTTGCTCAATAAACTATTGGACAGTAGGAATATGGTGGGAAAGAATGATTCAAATTGGGAAACCATTCCATACAGCCTATGGAAATGAACATATATTTATGTATAATATAATATTGTTTCCTATCTACTACTTATTTTGATTAATAAAACACTTGTTATTTATATATTTATACCAAGATAATAATGTTGAGTTCGATGCAATATTTTTTGGTTTGAGAGGCGCTCGATTCTACTACGGTTTTGTCAGTTTAATAGTTTATACTTTTTGATTTGAATAACATCAACATTAATTTAAGATCGGTTACGGGATGATTCAGATGTTTTTGTTTCAGAAAAATTGGACCTCTCACATATTCCTCTCCTCCTGCATACTCTATTGTTGTCCATAACTTCATAATACTGATACATATAGTATGTGATCAAGCTCGGTTATTGCTTGAATTCAATGAATAGAAATAAATCTAGCGTTAACTTAACATTTACAAAAATTCCTTGAAATCTACAAAATCAAAATTAATTTAAAAAACGTTATTAAGTTTTGTAGATTCAATACTTCAGAATAAATTGAAAATTTTCCAAAAGGAAGGTGACTAAAAATATCAAAAAGAGTTATGTGGAAGAAAGCGGAAAAAATATGGAAATATAACGCAGTAAATATCTCGATGATGTAGATGATTTGATGTGTAATGAGTGGAGCTTTTTCGAATTTTAAACGGATTATTTACATTTCCAGATCACCTAAGTCATCCCCCAACACAAATAGTAACTGTTTAATTAAAAAGTCCCCGGATTGACGCATAGATGACGCTACTAGAATTAAATCCATATGTTTTTTAGTTAACCGTAATCCTCAGAAGATGCGTGTATAAATTTGACAGCTGTCGGATCATTGGATTGTAAATTACTGTTATTATGAAAAAAGGGATAAAAAAGAATTTAGCTTGTTGATAAAATATTGCTTTTTGAAGGAAAAAATTACAGTTGAAACAAAAAGTTGGCTTGATGCCAGTTTCTGGACATTGTCTCAGGAAAATCAACCATCAGGTATTGGTAATTGAATGAAATAGCAGACATTCTAAACATATTAACTGAACGTAGATATCATATCATTTACGAAATATTCGTATGATATGATAGAGCTCTGTGCTCTGTACCGCGCGAACTCACTTTTGACCAAAAACAACGACGAGTTGATGATTCAGTACAGTGTTTGAAGATGATCAAGCGTAATAAACCCGAGTTTTTGAAACATGACTCCATCATTTCACTCCGAAGTTTAATCGAAAGTCATCCGAGTGGACAGCACGCGATGAACCCGCTCCAAAGCGTGGGAAAACACAACACTCGGATGACAAGGTTATGGCGTCTTTATTTTAGGATGTCCATGGAATAATTTTCACAGCGAATATTACATAGCGTTATTGGACTGATTGAAGAACGAAATCGCCGAAAAACGGCCGCATTTGAAGAAAAAGACAGTGCTGCTTCACCAAGACAAAAGCACTCTCTCACAAGTCAGTGAAAACGATGGCCAAAAACCATGAATAGAGCTTTGAATTGCTTCCTCATCGACAGTATTCTTCAGATCTGGCCCCCAGCTGGTATTTCCTGTTCTCAGATTTCAAAAAAATGCTCGCTGGGAAGAAATGTTCGTCGAATGAAGAGGTGCCCACTGAAACTGATGCCTATTTTAAAGCAAAGGACAAATCGTACTACAAAAATGGTGTCGAAAAGTTAGCGGGTCGCTATAATCAGTGTATCACCCTTGATGGAGATTATGTCGAATAAAAAAAACTAATTTTGGCAAAAAAAATGTGTTTTACTATGGTAGGCCGGGGACTTTTCAATTTACGTCTTATATGGTGCTTTCAGAATGATATGAATCGTTAATGCCTGATAAATATATGGTGATGAACCAACGCCTTTTGACAAAACGATGTGTAGTACTCTAAATAATATTGCTTGTTTAATTTGAAGAAATGAATTTTTGATGATAATAAGATTTCTTCAAAATTACCTTAATATATATTCGATAATAAATAGGTTATCAACAATACTTTTAAGTAATACTCTTGAACTAATCTCTTATTTAATGCAGCAATAATATAAATTATATATAAAAAGGTAGTTTGATTATTTGCAACATTTTACTTTAAAAACGTATAAAACTAAAAAAATATTGCAGTTTTGCATTTAGGATGTTGAAGAGGTGAGTAATACAATCATAAGACAAAGTTCCACGAATATTTAAACCGGAACACGTAAAAAGAACTCTTGATATGATGATGCGGCTTTGTCTTTAATATATGACCATGATTTCTATATATATAGATTTTTTAATTATCAGTGATGTAACTGTATTGTCATTTTATTGCTTAAAAGAAAGAGAAATGTCATAACCTTCTCAGGTGTATTTTTTTATTTTTTCCGACATTATCGTTTTGAACACGATATTCCCCGTAGCAAGATGCTTCCTGTTTTAGGTACAATACCATTTGTGACGGAATTTATATTCTTGTAATATAATAAAAAGAATCTCGTTGAAAATGTATTCAATAATCCGTAAAATGTACGTCGATTAAGATAGTGTTTATTTTATGCAAACTAGAATATTATTATAAAATAAAACTCATTTTTTCGAGATTATAAATGCATTGAGGCAATTTTGGCATTCATTTAAATAAAGTAAGACTTAAGGGCATTCTACATCAACCACATACAGAGAATAGCTAGACTTCTTCTATACGGCGAGTAGAATGTTAATTATTTCGCAATATGAAACTGAGCGTTATGTTATTTCTATTGTTAACGTCTTATATTTGTTGTCTAATTAGAGTTTTTTCTCAAAATACAACACACCCTTTTCATTCCACCTATTCAATTGCAATTTACTGCTCATTTCACGTCACCAGACACCAGACAAATAAATATCTTAAAGTATCCACTACCCTATTAATCACGATATATAACACCACTTATCTTAAACAAAGGAATATACGTGGTCATTAGTCCGCACAGTTTACTATTATGATCAAGTTATATGTAAATATCGCCTGTAAGTTCGCTCGCCAATTTGCATTTAATAATACTCTGAATAACACTGCTTTTGCCCAAATATCCATGGTATCGCCTGTATGGAATAATTTTCCAACTTTTAGCGTCTTTCAACCCCGATAATCTATGGTTAAGCAATTGAGTTACTGCAATCTTTTGTGGCGACAGCCACGACCCTTTAGGCCACCACGAATTCCTCAACAAGTACAAAGGTTGGCAACGCCGGTGGATTGGTACCATGCAGTTCCAGGCGATAAAAGACCATCACGGCGACGTCTCGCTCTCTTTTCTTTTCTCCATCCCCTTGTAATAGTACCACTTCCACAGCGCCTTACTGCCTTACCTAATATCCTTTCAATTCTCCCGTCGACCACATGTATCATTTAACATTGAAATAAACAGTATTTCTTCAACCAGTGTTTTCAGTTCTCGTGCAAATTCCTTCCAAAAATAGTAGTGAGTGTTCTGACAAATAATCGCAGCGGCAGCCACACATTTTGACCGACTGACCGACCCGACGAACATTCCTACACTTTCTGTGGTGGTCATTCTGAACTGTAAGATCCTATCCTCAGACTGTGTAACTTCATAGCAACTTTCCTTACCTTTTTCGGTGGCCTTTTGGTACCTGAACACCCTGAATGGCGTACCAAGAACCCACAAACGACTAGAATACTTTGAATGTCTTCAATCTACTTTTCTTGACCTTATATATATATATATTATTATTAACATTATATATAGACTATACTCTAAAAAAATATCATTGTAAAAATTATATTATTGTATTATAATTATAAATTGTATTATATATATATATATATATATATATATATATATATATATATATATATATATATATATATATATATAATTACGCAATGTTTACAATGATATTTCTTTTAGACTATAGTCTAAATATAATGTTTGAAGGAAATGAAGAGAAAGAGAAAGAAATCCTTGACAGCTTTTTATAACCAAACGAATTCTATATTACCTTAGGCTCAATAAAGTCAATAAAGAATCAAGTAAGACCACATCGTCACTCGACTCAATACAAAGCACAAAAAATATTTATAGAATGTTAATCGAAATATATCCACTGGCTTATAGTTAGTTAAATAGTTATCGGCTTGATGGGGTGTATAGAATCGATTACCACGCAATTTATTTTAAATATTCATAAATTACACTATAAAACCCAAGATCATTTTTGTATATATTCAATGTCCAAGTAAATTAATATTTGGGTCAAATGTATTTATATATTACAAATACTAAGCTTAAGGAAATAATAAGTAATATAATATATCTTATTTAAGTTTCAATTAAGCAATATGCTGCATTTTTATTTGGTTACATAGATTTAAGCTTAGTATTGCAGTTTACTATATATGCGATAATAGTCACTTCATCGGTATAATTGATGCTTTACTAAAAATATTTATTCCTTCTAAAAGACTCTAGATAAAAGTAATATGTCTGATGCAATGTATATGTATCTATTTAGTCTCTCTATTATATAAATGAGTAATAGCAGAATGAAGAGATGCTCAGTAATAGAAACTAAATATTTTCGGTAAATGTTGTTTGAATATGAATGTTATCAGAATATGGCTCAAGGTCATAATATGAAATTATGCTTAAATTTTAATGATCATTTAAGTTTACGAAAAATAAATTATTATATTATAAATATTGTTAGAAATTAATTGCTTTAAATTATCACTTATTGCATTTAATGATTTCATGAACTGAATTAACCAAGTCGTCGGTCGTATAAACTTTACATTTTGTTAAAAACACATCTGAGTCATTTTATCCGAAAACATCACGTTAAACAAAAAACAGAGCAGATTAGACTCAAAATCAAAGTACTATAGGATTGTTGTATCGGAAGACACTCCTATCTTCACCTAAAACTAGCGATCTAATTAAAAGCCTACTTGCACTCATGGAGATCAAGTATAAGGTTGCAGTAAAATATCAAACCAACTAGTAATCCAACGATTCCAAACTAAAATTCTTCAATTAAATTCAAGGTATGGTCTTAAGACATGAAATAATATTACTAAATGACATAGAAGCAATACAGCTACTGGACAACACACAACAAATTAAAAGATTGAAACTACATAAACTTGTATAGTGTATTAGTGTTTAACCTTAACTTTAATTTAAATAATCTAAGTAAGTTTTATATATTTAATATGACATCAAGATGCTAGTTCCCTTGAAAAGAGTAAAATAAAATAATGAATTACTTTATGAATTACTTATTATAATGAGTACTGTTCACTTACTAACATACTTGTGTAAATCATGATAACTATAACGCAATGGAATGTTTATGCCCTACAGTCAATGGCCATTCAAACATTTTTTTTTTCAATTATCAAAAATATATACATCCACCTACGGGCGAAACATTTCTTGATCCCTATATTTTCAAATAATAATTTAAATTCATTTTTAAAAGCTATTCTAGAGCTGCTATTTAAATTCTATTCTAAAAATTCGACACCATTTTATCATGTCCTATTTCATAAAATCAAATGCACTGCACAATTATATTATATTGTATCAATATTATGTTATATATATATTGGTATTGTCGATAAAATTTCGTATATAAGGCTGTTATCTTTTGAATTGCTTCATTTAATTGAAATCAATTTACTTATCAAAAAAAAGCGGGTGTAGACAGATTGTCGTTGGATTGGAAATCGTTCCTCAGTTATTCGAAACATCCCTTGATATAGTTTAGTCGAGTTACGACAAAGCATCATAGTTCAGGCTATATATTAAAGTCGCTTTAACCAAAAAAGTTATTTAATCACTAAAGCTAGATTAGAATTGCTAAAAGTCCTTAAACATGGAACTAGCATTAGGAAATATCTATTTAATATAATATCTATGCTTTGAGAAAAAGTCGATGAATTCCTAAGGCCAAGCATTAGAGTTTAAAGTGTTATTCTTCCAAAGGCAGGCTGAAATTGTTCCGAATCATAGTAGTCTACTCGAATTTGAGCAAAATCTTACAGAAAGCAGCAGATTGTATTACCTGTTGCTCAACAGTGAACTATTGGACATTGGGAATATAGGGGGAGGGAAGGATATAAATTGGAATACAATTCCATACTGCCTATGGAAATGTACATATATTTAAATATATTATAATATTGTTTCATATCTACAAAATTAAATTCATTTTTAAAAACTGTTCTAGAGATATTAAAAATAGTGTTACTTTATTGAAAGAGGTTTTTCACCCAATCCGTCGAGCTGCAGTAGTAGAACTAAAAACGACGCCATTTTATCATGCCATATTTCATAAAATCAAATTTGGATCAACACCGCAGGAAATTGGTTGTACTAAAATAATTAAATTCTTGACAAAAAAAGGGTTTTGGAAATCAATATTCGATGCTTCTCAAGCAAATGTATCAATAACCAAAATCATCGCAAAAGTACAGGATATTCTTTTAGTAAATCATTTTAGTAGAACCTTTGGGTATATGGGCTTTGTGTAGTACTGTATGCATAATGGATGCTCCATTAGTGAATGATGAAACAACTACGCCTGCCATATTTGAAAGAAGTTTTTTTCCTGAATTACCTCTAAAATGGTAAGACGAATTTTTTTTACTACTGTAACGACAAATTGTCGCCCAAATTTGCAATGATGGTCGGCTTTGTTGGCGCAGTGGTAAAGGCGACAGAAAGGTCCTCCTACTTTTGCGATAGTCGCCGGTTCGAATCCTTCCTAGACAAAAGTGCAAAATCTGACAATGATAATTCTCCCGGTGACGCCAGTAACTAGTTTGGGTGTTTCTGGATGGACGGAAGACCGGATGTTTTCTGGGATGATTTCTAAGTTGGCCACTCTCCAGTCGGTAGGATGAAGACCATAGTTCGGAGCCCACGTTAAACTGTAGGTCCAGTCCAGATCCTTGTTCGTAAAAAGGAGATTTTAAAATATTTTTTAAGAAATTGCCATGAAACGAAGAGTGGTTACAGAGGAGTACTTCTCAACAGTTTTAACACACCGGTAGAGTTATGGAAATCATATATTTAAGGATCGTTAGGATTAATGCATTGAAGGTGAAGAAAATTGTACTAAAATATAATTAATTTAACAAATTTTATTGTAAATGACTTATCGAGGACGCCAGTGTAAATTTTATTTAAAAGGTAGTAGTATAAAACCGTTATTTGATCATATTTTTTAATATATTTTTTATTTTACTGTGTGTATCAAATGGTAAGCTATGAACAAAGTATTCCAGTTTTCTATTTTTAATTCCCATTTATTATTTATTATATCTACATTTATTTTTATCTATTTATTATTTTCTTTTCGTTATTCTCTCTTCGTTGTCCTTTACCTGTTTATTTATTTATCCATTTATATTTTATCCGCTATATATTTTATTATTTTCTATTTTATTATTTCTCCGTATCATCCTGTATTATAATACTTAAATTGTTGCAAATCAAAGGCAATAGTCATATGATTGCAACTATAAATATAAATTATGACTCTTTTATTAACCAGAAACTAACGCTTAACGAGAGTTACTAATGTGTAGTTATGATCTCTTTATAACTTGAATCATACATAACCGCCACCAAAAGTGCTTTTGCTGACTCTTGGTGACAGCGTATGGCATTTGGCTTTTTCCCTTATACGCATTGCACGTTCATGATAGCTTCTGCTGGAGAAGCGAGTGCATAATAACAACAGTATTGCTTATTTATATATTGGAATTTTAATATTTGCTCTCATTGCACGTCCATTATTGTTAGTGTTAAGACATAACGTACGTCGTGCTTTATCTTTCCTTCGTACCTGTACACCCTGTACACATGTCATATTCCATCCTAGCATAGTTTACCATTGTTATCAGTAACCGTTAATGCCTGTTTTATAATTATTGTCCATCAATGTTATTGACTACTATAGACTAATATTGTTGTTATCCATCCTGGTTATTCCATCACTACTATTTATTGCCATTTATTAGCCATTGTTATCGTCTTTTATTGAGATTATCAATGATACCCATCATCAGTATTTGTCGATACATGTATTTATCGATACAATTATTTATCAGTATTGTGATCCGCCATCATAATTAATAACCCGTACATTTGGCTGCTAGTGTATCAACTGTGAATACTATACTATCAATATTACCTGACATTAGAAGTATCTCTCGCAATAATCATCGACTATTTCATTATATTTCATGTATATTTTAATTTCAAGGGTCATTGAAAATTAGTTCAGAACTGTCCTCCGACCATCTCGTCATCAAGATCTCACACGCTTATTTGCTTTATTTATTTTGCCATTTATTGAGTAACTAGTTGTTATATCATTTATTTTGATCTCTGTCTTTATTTATTGAAGATGTTAGATTATTTTATATTGTTTTATTAAATATAATTTTTATTTTACGTCCTGGGTTTAAAAATAACCCTACAGTAGTTGGGGAATGAAACAATAAATACCAATTAAAGCTTAAACGTAGATAAATCTTTGTGAGATACGGCACAACGGACGGCTTCCTTTATAAATATTTTATACTCTATTGGAACGCCAATGGCCATTTCATTGGCTGAAAACTAGTTCATCCATAAAATGTCCTAGAGCATCCCCGGCTTGAAATGCAGTGGTCCATCTAATGCATATCGGTTCAAATTCCGATTAAGGTCAGTAGCCTGCAGTGAAGCAATATTGTTTCTCGTCTAACGGCACCGGCCGCGTAAAAACCGTCTCCTGGCCGCCAAAAAGTTGTTAACTCGAAAACGAAACGCATTGTGAAAAAAAAAAACGATCGCAAGCTGATGAAATTACAACTATAAATTAGCTCACGTACGTCCGACGCTTTTTGTAACAGTCAGCTCTCTTTCACGATGAATAGAAGTTACAGTTAACTTTTTAAGTTGGAAATAGATTGGAATATTGTCAGGAATGCCATCCGTTTTGCCTTTTGGCCAAATCAGCCGGCAAAAACAATTATTTTTTATCCCTCTCCTAGAAACGGTCATGTTCTGATCGTTCAGCGAACGTTATAATATTAACACAAAACTTAATTACATAAAAATGAACTCCCCATAAAAAACAAGCATACACAAATATCTAGTTTTGGAGAGAAAACAACAAAAGTGAAATGTGTAAAATTAGGCTATCAAATATATTCAAAAATTATTTTAGAATATAAAAAATAACTTATTAAATAAACAAAAGCTCTCAGTCGAACATTCAATAACATTCAAATTTTGTTATGGATGGATAAAATGCGCCAAGCATTTTAAAAAAATTAAATTTAGTTCATAGTTTCAGTCTCATGTATTAAGTTTTAAAGAAACATACATTTTAAAAGCTTATTTAAATAAAAAATAAATTGAATTTATTATTTAATAAAAAATAATAAAGGGAATTTTGTAATTCATTAGAATTCATTCAATTCATTAGAAGTAGATTCATTAGAATTTTGTAAAACAAAATTTTTTACAATCGTCAATATATCCTTCCAAGCCCGTTATTTTTGTAATTTTCTTCCAGAATTTCATAAACAATAGTTTAGAGATGTAATTATTTCCTTAGACAAGGATCAATACTTCCGGCTTCCTAATTTTTTCGAGATGTTATGCTCAGATCGTAGCAAAAATCTCCTCTATAGCTATTAGTCAAGTAATATTCTCTATGGCATTGGTAGTGGAAACCCATGTAAATTTTAATAAAGCTAATTGGAATATCATGCTCTGTCCACGAGCAAATATTTTATCTGATTGGAAAGAGACAAGATAGGGATCAAATGATTTGTAATTTGATTCCACTTTTTTCCATCATTCTAGCAACCATCATCATGATACACTGTGGAAATACATGTGTTAGTTTGGCAGCGATCTGGCCATATATCCAATTTTGCGTTATTCCAGAATATTTTTCCGGAAACCGTTTACTAACCAAGCCAAGCTGTATCGATATAATAAAGTAGTAATGATAATCGAAATCACAACTTTTGCAATATGTTGCCGAGCATTATCCGACTGAGCAAAATTATGCCCTTTTTAGCCATAAGTGGGTTAATTTGTTCACTTGACGTTACCAGACATCTGCAGGCTCTGCTAAACTAACCCATGACTTATTCCACCAAAATTATCATAATAGATCCACTAATCGCTACTAACTATACGCCAGAGAAAACTTTTCTTTTTTGGATTGCCAAGCAATGAAACTAGAGTGGTAAAACGGTCATCAAATGGCATTTTCAGTTACTTTATGTGGTAGTAATTTTCACTATATTTATATATTTCCCATAACATGTAAACGTCTGATATTCATCATGTATTCATGAAATGTAATACTATCTAAAAATTCCTTGCGAATTTCAGCATTGTCTTCAAATTATATGGCCATCCAGACAAAAACTCTTTGGACACACTACTTACATCAAAATTGCTACTTTTAAGTCATTTAAACCAAGATCAACAATTGAAATATGACGAACCAACATCTTCATCGGTTTTTAAAGATATTTGGTGAGCTTTAGCAGCAGATTTCTTCAATTCAAATCACATAAATAATGAATATCGAACATGCAATTTTAAACATTTCATAATTAGTGTCTTTATGTACATACAGCTTAATAACACTGATTAAAAAAGTATCACCGTCAATTGTCAAAAGTATTGAATTTAACTGTTAGTTTAGGTTGTTTGACAGTTGCTAAAATTGCATGCTAATTGCATGCATAGTTAACTGGATGTGTATAACTTCATTCATCTTTAGTGAGCTTATAACTAACTTTTTAGCTTCTTCTTATTTACTTAAAATGTGTTATGAAAAAATCACGAAGAATTAATACTGTGTAACTAGAACGACGCATAATACTAGAATAAATTTATTTGCCATCTAATGACTATACTTCATAATAGGATTACCTTGTAATAATTGTCGCTTGTTCTCGCCATTCAATTGGTCCGTTTAACCTCTCCGTTAAATATAATATAAATAAATAAAATAAATAATATTTTCAAATAAATATAAAGTTATTGTTTTCTAAACCCTTTCACATATAATAGCTTTATGTTATATGCTATTATTTTTTTAACCGACTACGAAACTTCCACCTATGTTCGGCTGTATAATTTTTCTTTCATATTTTTTATATAATATAATCAGATATTTGTGTATAATGTTATTGCCGAGCTGATATGACGGAAAATAAAAAATCGTTCAGTGCAAAAGCCATTCAGTTTTCTTTTTAAGCATCAACTGTTTCATATAAGACCTCGTAAAAATATTGTAGAGAACTGCTTCTATGTTATTGTTAAAGCGTTTAAGTCATTAAAAAAGGTCCCAGGTTCGATTACTGACAAGGACAATAACTTTTTGTTGTTGTTTAGTTAAAACATTAATGAAATCACCTAGGGTAGGTGGCAGACCCCGGAGCCCGAAGCACTCCTTATTTTCAATCATTGTTTCTTTATTCCTATTTTTCCTCATATGGGCTGCACCTTTACTTGGCCTACCTATTGTAATTTTAAATAAAACAACTGCGTAATTTATTGAGTAAATATGTAACAAAAAAAATTAATCGGCTTCAAATAACAAATAAAGAACACACTAAAAATGAAAAAATAATCAACTTACTAATTAATCAACAAAATTTACTCAATAATCGTTGTAATATCTATATAAAAATAAAGAGTCCAAAATATACAAAAATAATATTATAATTTTGTGACATACAAAGTAAAATTACAAACACAAAACATTAAATTACCAAAAATTTACAATTAATAAGCATTAAACCTAAAATTACATTACAAAACAAAGCTAAATTAATATAACTGTTTGCGTTTGGAACCGACTTCAGAGTAGTCAATTGGTAATATTTAAAATAATATTGTAAATAGATAAGTACGCTTAGGTAGGTAGTAAGGTAAATGGTGTGTATATTATGGAATATAAAATGGATGTAGTAGATAGGTTAAATAAGGTTCTTGTTTATTTTTATTTGGTTATTACAACGATTATTATGTACATATTTTTTTTTGTGTTAAAAATCTAAGTTTGGTTATTTTTTAATTTTAAGTGAGTTCCTTATATACTTTTTGAGTCGATTAAATTTATTTGTTAAAAATTATCGAATATTAGATTTTTTTAATTAAATGGTAATCACTAAGTGACTTACACTGTGTGTAACTATTAATTATCTCACTAAGTTGTTAGCTGAACTTAATTTTAATAAAATGTACAGTACTATTTGTAAAATATTTAAAGTTTCTGTAAAACTAACTTCCGCAAAATGTCATAAAACGGTCGAACAGTTGCGGTTCATAGCATTTATTAATTATCCGCTAGAATGACATAAATTGCTATGGATTAACGCTATTCACCAAACTCCGACAGTCGTAATGCACGTGGAGAATCAGTTAGGTTAAAATGGCCTTCGTTTGTAAAAAAACTACAAAACCATTATTACGCTGGCAATGTCCTTTTACACGATATAACTTATCATAACCATTATACCCTATCTATAATATTGTTTTTTTTTGTTAACAGTTAACGATATATTTCTTAAATTCTCGAAAGTATGAGATCCTATGGTATTGATTTTTATTATTTATATCCATTGTTTAAAATATTTAAAACCCTATTTATAACCCAAAATGACAGTTTTTTAAAAGTATGTATCTATATAAAGGAAAATATAGAGTTTCGTTTACTCAAAATGGAGAACCCAAGTTATGCAACATTTCAAAATATGCTTGCCTTCAGCATACCATCTTATCATTTTCAAATAAAATTTAGTGATGTCTTGGCACTAGCAAAATGAAATCTTTCATTCGAATTCAGCCGACTGAATGGTTAGCTGATTCATATAATTTTTGTATGTTTTATCGTAAAACATAACTGGATGTATAAAATTTTAAACAATTTTAATTCGGTTTTTTTTCGTTTTAGAATGTTAATACAATTTTAAAGACTTTAAATAATTTTAAACTGACAAAAGTGCCCTCCACATATCTAATGTAAATAGAATGTTAATTATAATAAAATATATGGATATGTTCATATAACTAGTCCTGCGAATGAAATATGGAAGAATCACAGTGTTTTACGAGAAGGCGAATATTGCTAAGTATTTTCTTCGATATTTTATTATGTTTAAAGTTTCATTGTTAGAATTAGTATTAAAAAAGAAGGCTACGTCGAAACCGATATATATGCCTCTTGATAGATCTTGAAAGGGATTACTTGGGTGTTTAACAAAACCGTAGATTTATCCTCCGATGTAGCTGTTAATTGCACTATTCGCTTTTGTTCTTGAAATTTACACTAGAAGATTAACACCGTTTACATTTTACTTGTTTACTTGATTTTTATTTAATATTTGAAAAATATGTAAGTATGTTAAGTCCAGAAACAGACAAAGATTACTAGCTACGGAAATTAATTAATTAATTAATCCTATAAAGGCTCCTGGAATTTATGATATTTCACCTAGATTATTGAAAGAACTACCACTAACAGCAATCATCATGTTGCCACACATATCAATGCTTATTTGAAAAAAAAAATTAAAAACCGGCAAAAAAATATATAAGTATGTTAAGTCCAGAAACAGACAAAGATTACTAGCTACGGAAATTAATTAATTAATTAATCCTATGAAGGCTGCTGGAATTTATGATATTTCACCTAAATTATTGAAAGAACTGCCACTAACAGCAATCATCATGTTGCCATACATATCAATGCTTATTTAAAAAAAAAACTTAAAAACCGGCAAAACAATTCGAATCTTATAGGTCTAATTTGCGTTGTTAAAATTATTTGAGTAACCGCTATTAAAATATATTAAAATCATTTATAGAAATACCATATTTCCAGTTTGAATTTCGAAATCACCACTCGACAAACGACCAAGTGCACAGACTAACAGCGGTTGTTGAAAAAGCATTCGAAGAAAAGAAATATTTATAATAATATTGGCCGCGTATGGCATTTGAGAAAAATGTACAAAATGAGCAAATTTCTACCGTGGAATTACTGTCGATTGCTAAAATTATATATTTTTGAGAGAAAATTATATAAAGTATCACATGAAGGGGAATTCTTAACACTTAAATCTATTTCGGCTTTCGGCTATTAAACCTATATTTGGAGTTTCACAGGGTAGTGCCTTGTGACCACTTATGCTCTATACTGCTGATATACAAACAAAAAAACAAACAGTCCTTGGAAGTACTTGAGGCGACGACACAGAAATGACAAAAGAAATATCTTAACAAGATCTACAAATGGAGCTCTAAATCTCTCTCTGTAAATTTTACGTTGCGGAAAAATGACGTAAACCTAATTATATCACTTGAGAGATGCCCGATTCCTCAAGTAAAATGAGCTAAATACCTAGGCATCCAACTTGATGGTTGGAAATAGAGCTTAATAGCTCTAAATCTCTCTCTGTAAATTTTACGTTGCGGAAAATGACGTAAACCTAATTATATCACTTGAGAGATGCCCGATTCCTCAAGTAAAATGAGCTAAATACCTAGGCATCCAACTTGATGGTTGGAAATAGAGCTTAATAGCTCTAAATCTCTCTCTGTAAATTTTACGTTGCGGAAAAATGACGTAAACCTAATTATATCACTTGACTTGAGAGATGCCCGATTCCTCAAATAAAATGAGCTAAATACCTAGGCATCCAACTTGATGGTTGTAAATAGAGCTTAATAGCTCTAAATATCTCTCTGTAAATTTTACGTTGCGGAAAATGACGTAAACCTAATTATATCACTTGAGAGATGCCCGATTCCTCAAGTAAAATGAGCTAAATACCTAGGCATCCAACTTGATGGTTGGAAATAGAGCTTAATAGCTCTAAATCTCTCTCTGTAAATTTTACGTTGCGGAAAAATGACGTAAACCTAATTATATCACTTGAGAGATGCCCGATTCCTCAAGTAAAATGAGCTAAATACCTAGGCATCCAACTTAATGGTTGGAAATAGAGCTTAATAGCTCTAAATCTCTCTCTGTAAATTTTACGTTGAGGCAAAATGACGTAAACCTAATTATATCACTTGAGAGATGCCCGATTCCTCAAGTAAAATGAGCTAAATACCTAGGCATCCAACTTGATGGTTGGAAATACAGCTTAATAGCTCTAAATCTCTCTCTGTAAATTTTACGTTGAGGCAAAATGACGTAAACCTAATTATATCACTTGAGAGATGCCCTATTCCTCAAGTAAAATCAGCTAAATACCTGATGGTTAAATTGGAAATATGATGTTAGACAAAAAGAAGGTCAAGTTAGACTCAAAGTCAAGCAACTGTACTGAAATCAAAAAGATCGGTTTATCAGTCTATAATTTGGGTCTATAGGATGCAAATATGAGGTTGCACTAAAAGATCAACTAGTAATCCAACGAAGCCGAAACAAAGTTCTACGATTAATTACCAATGCTTATTGCTACCTAACCAACAGAGAATTGAAGGATGACCTGAAAATCTGTTTTTGTATAAAATAAATTCACTGCAAATTTCGTAAAAAAATAAATAATTGTCCTAGCATATACGTATTGATAGATAGTTTTTTTATCTATACAGATGTATATCTTCTTATATAAACCCATTCAGACTTTCAGGATGACTTTATTTTAAGTAATTCATCTTAATGAAAAACTAATTATTTTTTAAGTTAATTAAAGAAGTTTATTGCAAAACAAGAATAAGAGAAAAACAATTTTACAGGCTCTCTACCTAGCAATAGCTCCTTGAGTTGTACAAAACCATTAAAAATCATTTACGAGTACTAAAATGATTTCAGAGAATCTACTAATAAAAAGATACTTTATGATCCGATTAAGAGTACAAGTTACGGGCATGAAACATCGAGAATAAAAGTTATTGTTAATTCCGTTATTTTTTTTTATTTTTTATAATACCTTGCTATCTATAATATTATTTATTGATTTCAATAGTTCCATTGATTGGAAAATAGCGGATATATACATTAACACTAAAAGCGATGAAAGCGATGCGGTTTGTAATTTAATTATTAGTTAATTAAAATATTGAAGGATCATCGAAAATAGAAAAATCAAAAAATAAATTAAATAAAAGCATTTGCCTTTATATAATTTTATACTTTGTTATTCTAGGTTATTCAATAAGCTTACAGAAATGAAACGGAAATAAAAAGAGCCGATTTATAGTTATAGAAATGACTTTATTGCTTAGTGTAACATTTATGAATTTGTTGCAACAATCCTCTAATTTATGATGCTGCCTTTAAGACTATACAGTACTGGAGATGTTTCTTGACGGATCTTCTTTGACTTGGATAGGGAATTGTGTAGGATATCCAAATGATGAGTTAAATGCCTTTATTAATTTCTGACTTATTAATTTGAGACAATTCGGGAAAGGCATACTTCTTTTAAAGATATAATTCAACCTTTCTTAATTAGTATTAGGTATACTGTTGAAAATTTTGACATGGTACTACGACAGTAGAACCAGAAGGGATTAAATTAAGCTATTATTGGTATGCAGTTCCTCTTATGAGTATTTCGGTATTGTGTTTGTGATCGATATATTTCATTGTTTCTGTCAGATCATGGGGCATCCAGATTGATATCAATTAATGAAAGTCTTATTTTTCAACATTTGCAGTTTTCTTGATCTCAGTCAGATTATAGAAAGATGGCAGTTTCATAGGCATAACACGCCTATTGTACTGTTTCCTATCTATCTATATATATATATATATATATATATATTTCAAAATTCTTTTTCACTCGTAGCCCACTTCCGAGGTGGTCCCATTGGAACCAAATCAAGGTCTCTAGGAGGGAAGCAGACAAATCGAGGGAAGCACTCAAATTTCAAAGGAACATACAAAGTTTTTACATATTTTTATTTAAAATAATGAGATATTTGGGTATAATGTTACTGTTGGGCTGATATGACAGAAAATCCGAAGTTGTTCACTGCAAAAGCCATTCAGTTTGCTTTTTAATCATTAACTATAGCATATAGGACCTAGTAGAAAAATTATAGACAACTATTTCTATGGTGTAATGGTTAAGGCGTTTAGCTCCCAGGCGGAGGTCGTGGGTTCGATTTCCAGGGTCGACATTTACTTTCTGTTGTTGTTTAGTAAAAACATTTGTCACGTCACCTGGGTGAGGTAGCGGACCCCGGGGCCTGAAGTGTTTTTTATTTTCTATCATTATTCTATCAATTTATCTGTTTATAATTCTATCTATCAGTTTTTTTATTCCTATTTTTACTCATAAGGCACATTTCATAATAATTAATAAAATAACTGAATGGTTTTTTGAGTAAATATCCAACACTAAAAAGAGAAAAATAAAATAATAGATAAATAGGTTTAAGTAGGTATTAAGCTAAATCGTGTGTATAGAGTCGAATATAAAATACGTGTAGTAGATAGGTGAAATAAGGTTTTTTTTTATTTTTATTTAGTTATCACAGCTATTATTATATACATATTTTATTTGAAAATGTTTTTTTATGTTGAAAATCTAAGTTTGATTTTTTTGTAAGATCTTTTTTTTTGAAGTGGGTTTAATTTTTTTGTTAAAAATATTTTATAGAAGTTATTATCTTAACGGATTTCTGTTTCATTCTCAATATATAATAATACAGATATTTCATATTATTATCCCCGTATATTGCCAGAAAAAAATTAAAAAATTAGCCTGAAAAGTATTTAATAGTTTATATTTAATTTAATTTTATTAGTTGTTATAATTACATCCGAATGAGCTTTCAGTATATATTCTTTTAAAATAATTCAGAGAATTTTTCCATCTAGCAAAGAAATTAGAAAAACAAACAAAACAAACAACAACAAACAAAAACAAGAGTCGAATTTTTATTTTGCAATCTAAAATTGTTGTTATAGATTTCTTGTCCTTACACATATCAAGATTTATGCCATTTGGTGCACATCCTTTTGGCCCTCTTTGTATTATTAAACTATAATTCTCTCATTGTAGAATTTTTGAGATTCCTGTACAAGAAAAACGGAACCAAGTAATTTTCATAAGCCTCTTTATAAAGACGATGTTTAAAATAACCTTCTGAAATCTCCATTTTAAAAATTTTGACTAAAATCTAAAGAAAAAACGTTTGACTAAGTAAACGTATTACGCTACTTTTATAGTATATAGGGCTCTAGGGACTATCAGGGTTTTATATCAAACACACAATGCCATATTTACACACACACACACACATATATATATATATATATATATATATATATATATATATATATATATATATATATATTTTAACCCAGTATATAATTTATTTAATACTTTTAAACCAACGTGTTATATTTATTCAATGAACTGCAAAAAATATGTTTATTTTTCGGATCTAAGAAGTGTTCATTGGAAGGTATAAAATTTTTCATGGCCGGCTTGGTGGCGCAGTGGTAAAGGCGATGGGACGGTCCTCCTACTGTTGCAATAGCCGCGGGTTCGAATCCTGCTGGGGCACGGTCGTAAATTTATGTTTGTGATTGTTTAAAATTTCTGAATGTTCTAGGCAAGAATGTAAAATCCAAAAAGGAAAATGATATCAGTCACGCCAGTAACCAGGCTGGGTAAGACCGGATGTCTTCTGGGATGATTTCTCAAGTTGGTCACTCGCCAGTCGGTAGGCTTAATGCTGAGGACCGTGGTAAGGAGCCCACGTTAAACTTTTAGGCCCAGTCCAGTTAAACCCATAGTTGGTAAAAGGAGACCTTAAAATATAAATTTAAAAAAAACTCATGATTTAACAAAATTACCATAACCATACAGAACTAAAATTCAGAATCTTAAGAAATATGAAAACAGTCAACAAGATAATTATTTTTTGTAGTTTCTGCGTAAAATAAGATTACTAACCGGTTAATTGCCACTTTAAATTGAATGTTACGTTTGTTTATTTATGTTTTATATTGTCTCAATTACACATGACAAGATATCATCATAAGTAGTATGGATTGTTAGTACTTATGATAAATATATTATTGCATCATTAAAAATTAGTATTTTAAAAGTAAACTTTGTGTCGCCGAAATGAAAGCCATATCAGTCAGTTATTGTTAGTTGTAACCAGTAAGTATTTATTATAGACATTTATACTAGACACCTAATTATTATTAATTTTGTAGTGAATTCACAATTCGCCATTATATATTTTGTGCTCAGATTATGTCTAATTAATTCTTCTGGTGATTTCCTTAAATCACATCAAGGATTTGAAGGGGCTGGAGAGCCTCTGATACTTACCCCCTTTATTGAAAACGGCTCAATAAGTGAAGCGCGTCAAAAAGCAGAAGTAACATACCCAGAACTTACCAAGAACAATCTAACAAGCTATTCCGGTTACTTTACAGTGGATAAAACCTTTAACTCGAACTTGTTTTTCTGGTTCTTTTTATCCGAAAATAACCCAAGCGAGGATCCATTAATTGTATGGTTGCAAGGAGGACCAGGGGCATCTAGTTTGTTCGGTTTATTTACCGAAAATGGACCTTATATTGTCAGCGAAAATCTAAAATTGACTTATAGAAACTATTCATGGACTAAGGATCACTCGGTATTGTACATTGACAATCCAGCTGGTGTTGGCTTTAGTTTTACTGATGGTGGGTTTGCTCAGAATCAAACAAAAGTTGGAAATGATTTATATAGTGCCTTAATTCAGTTCTTTAAGTTATTCCCTGAGTTACAAAAGAATGAATTTTACGTAACTGGCGAGTCCTATGGAGGAAAATATGTTCCAGCTATCTCTTATACTATACACGAGAACAATGTGGACGCAGATCTCAAAATTAATTTAAAAGGATTTTCTCTCGGAAATCCTATAAGCGATCCAATTAATCAAGCTGATTATGGTTCTTACATGTATTACAATGGCCTAATGGATTCCAATTTAAAAAATTACTTAAAATCGCTGCATGAGACTTTCGTTGCCGCTGCGCTGAGGGAAGACTATCGGCAAGCCACTATTATACGGGAAACTATAAGAGAAAAAATGCATGAAAGCAATGCTTTGCCAAATATTTACAATCATCAGGAGACAAAAGAAGAGGATCCAGAATATTTTGCTACTTACCTGAGTCAAAATATTCTTAGAACACAAATTCACGTTGGTGATGTAGAGTATGCTGTAAATAAAGATAATGTTTATAACAATCTGTATGTTGACATATCAAGAAGTGTTGCGCCGTGGATTGAAGAACTACTGAACAATTACAGAGCGTTATTCTATAACGGACAATTGGATACAGCAGATCCTTATCCTCTAATGGTTAACTTTCTCAGAAAACTATCTTTTAATGGAATTGATGAGTATTTAGCTGCTGAACGACACATTTGGTATGTTGACGGTGAAGTTGCTGGTTACTGGAAATCCGGTGGTAATTTAACAGAAGTTTTAGTGCGTGCTGCCGGCCATATGGTGCCAACATCTCAGCCCAAATGGGCCTATGATCTTATATATAAATTTATTAGGAATGTAACTTTAGGATAGAAATGGAATTTTTGTTAACTATTTAGGGCAACTTGGTATAAGCAAAATAAAATGAAATTGCTATAATTTTTTTTAATATTTACTATCATTTCATCATTTCATTCCTCAAACCTGTCTAAAACATCTGCGACTAGAAGCCTCAACATCTATATATGTGTGATATAAGGCTATTATCAGCAAACATTAGATGAATCAAGAAGTCTGTAGCATCATATTGAACGTTATATCACTTTTTAAAGGCTTGTTGTATAACTGCACGAGGTGATAACATCACACCTGCAATTCGCTGAAAATCTTCTGTTCTTTCTGTCTGTTCCTACATCATGAATAATACATACATATATGCTGATTCATTTAAAGGATTTATAAATGGAAACAAAAATGTTTGGTGAATAAAGCATATAGAGTGTGACTTCCCAAATAACTGTTTCAGTTATAATTGTCACACTGAAAAGAAATACGACAAGCTCTTGCTTGTACAACGGTGATTTTGCATTCAATGTTCGCATTATTTTCATCAATAGCAATCAATGGCTTTCTTTCTTTCTCAAGATGATTTTTTTCTTTCTAAAGATCGACCAGATCGATCAGGATATTCTGCCACTTATGTCACACTGTGGTCAAGGCAACAAGACGGTCTTGCTATTGTTGCGATAGTCGCGGGTTTGAATCATGCTGGGATATGATTGTAAATTAATATATGTGATTGTTCATGAGACAAAAATGCAAAATCCAACAATGAAAATCGCCAGTAGGCAGGCTGGGTAACCCCGGATGTCTTTTGAGATAATCTCTCTCTAAAGTTGGTCACTCTGCCAGTCGCCAGTCAGACCGCTTCTGAGCCCACGTTAAGCATTAATTCCTTCCAGATAAACTCTAGTTGGTAACTGGTAGAAAAATTTTCGGAAAACTATCCATATGGTTATCTTATCTTATCCTTAGGGTAAATTATCAGTTTGCTTAATGTTCAACTCATCATTAATGGCAATTAAAAGTGCTTTCACAAGATAGAATTTTGCGGAATTTGTGTACAGACATAGGTGTATCAAAATGGAACATTAGGCCGCCGTTGGCAAGACGCTAATAAAAAGAGTGTAAAGAAAATAAGAGTTGATCGAAAATGGTAAACGTTTTGAAGTAATTCAAATTGTCACGTAGTAAATATAAACGAAATGTTCAAATGTGCTTTATGTAGTTTCCTTTTTTAGAAATAGGTATAGAAAAAATTACACAGTAGACCTTTAGGTTAGCTGAATAATATGATCAGGCAGTGTAACGTTTTCCTCCCTATTACTACATGTTCAATCAAATTCGATGTGGAAAAGAATTGTACAGTAGATATGTAGGTCGAGATAGATATACATTCAAGAACTGTTTAGATATGTGGAAAATATTGTCTACAATAACACCTATTGGTTTGGATGAACTCCATCAGGCACACAAAAGAAAAAATTAACAAATGGTGGAATAGTGAATAAGTGTTAGATAGAATGGAAAATAGCAACTTAGTTATTGGCTTGAATACTGGCTCAAAATTTGACAGTGAGTAAATGAATCATGGGATTGCGATTCGATCTGACGATACATACAATTAGGTAATAAAAGAAGAAACTAAGGAGAAATATAGTGATATCAAAATGTTTTGATAAGAAGGTGGTCTAGAAAAGGGTTTAATGTAAAGTTAGTAAAATAAATTACTTAAATTACAAACTATTGCGGATTAATCGCTCCATGTGAGTTTGATGAATTTATAACATATGACATTATTAATGTTTTTGGTGAACTATAATAGTAAGTTTTATATTAAGATTTGATGCTGCGATTAAAAACCGCAAGGCGTAGAAATCATATTGTAAATCATAACTATCCTATTTGCCCGATTCAGCTCTATTGTATATATAACATATATACAACATCTGTATGAGTATGAGTCTGTATAAGGCTTTAAAGGCCATTTCAGAAATACATTACATCTATTTCAAAGATTGCAAAATAACTTTGAAAGGTACAAAATATATTGAAGAAAACAAACAGTTTAATCACCACTCTTAATCACTCGGGTCTATTTATGATTTTAAATAATAGATTAAAAACTATTTATGACTTAGTTAAATGAAGCTCGTTCCCTATTCTGAAGGTCAAGGCCCTCTCCAGCCACCGTTTGTGCTACGGACACGTGTGGCCAGCTCGCCTGTTTAATATTTGGGGTGAGGGCTACGAAACAATTTGCTACACCTGTCATCGCATACTAATTTGGCGTCGCACTTAACCTAGATCAGTTCGCGGCGGCCCAGCTCCCACGCTTTCTACGGTTTGGGACGGCTGATGCATGTGGGAATGACCGTCGCTCTACACATGACCGACGGTGGCCAAGACAGGAATCGTTAAACATCGCGACTGGCGTAGAAAGACAGGCCAAATGACCAAATTTTAATTGACGTCAATAGCGAATCACGACTCTTCAGTAGGTGCGGACGAATGTATTAAACTTAATTCAAGTTATGTAAACCTTATTGTTAATTCAAATGTCCGCTTCTTAGCTTACAATCTATAAAACAAAACACACCATCTCCGATATGGTCTAGTGGCTAGGATACCTGGCTTTCACCCAGGAGGCTCGGGTTCGATTCCCGGTATCGGAAAAATATTTTTATTTAAGTTAAATGCATTTTGAATATATATAATATCGTGTTTGGAATATTTAATAAACCTCTGATTCCTGTAGTGATAAAATACGATAAATTGTTGCAATTGATTAATACTATTTATATGCCGTCGAATATTCTTAAATGCATAAATGTGGAGTTATGATAGATATATAGAATAGATATTAGTTTCATTCGTAGCGCGAACCGTATAATTGCAAGTATATTATACAGGGTAACTCAAAAGAAATTTTATATTTAATATTTAAATTTTAAGATGTTGGTCTCATGCTTTCCTTTCTGTTAGTTTTCGTATCCATTTAGAATAATTTAAAATTCATCTGAAAACAAGATAACAGTAAACTTGCAAAAGCACCCAGCTGTCTGGTTAAGTTATTGAGTAGCAACTTGAGGCATTAATTACTGCATCTTATTACCTAATACTACCTTATTAATTATCACTATTGCCGCTACTAATTGGTTAACTAATTAGTTAATGTATCTTTTGTGAAGTCAAATTTTTTATTTTTAACCCATTTCGACAATTTTCGAACGACTTATTGGGCGTGAAACGAAAACTAATATGATAGAAGATGAAACGGATGTGGGATGAAAATATCTAGATTAATACATATAGTCTATACAAAGATATAGATTTGTAGACACGTCATCTAAATTTGTGATGCCAAAACGTCGCAATATTGCCGTATCAACTCTGAGTTTTTGTTCAGTTTGACTTTGACATACAACAAAATTCTAATCCAAATAAAATAATTAAACAAAAATACTGTCATTATATTTGATTTATATTATAGTAAATCTAATGAATATATCATCGAAGGACTTAAACCTATAATTAAGTACACAGTTATAATAGTTTGTAGGTTAGGGTTCTGTTTGATTTTTACAAGCACATAAAAAACGCGCCTAGAACTCTAACTCATATGTGTTATGGAAAAGAGTTCAATGTAAATATAGATTTAGAGTTCTAGGCGCGTTTTTTATGTGCTTGTAACCACTGGAGGTCCAATACACCTAATTAACAATTGTATATCCAATTTTACTTTCATTAGAGGGCATATTTACCTTTTACGTATTTTAGTTTCTGTGTCTTTCGGTACAGTGTTTCCTTGTAAAGACATATCTTTCCTGGTAAAACTAGATTTAATCACTGCATTCTCCTTAATTCATTTGTCATATCTTCAAAAGAGTTACTATTGCTTCTCTCCTGACACATTTTAACCAAATGCTTATGTATATTCTGTATTTAACAACTACATACATATCTGTTCAAATAAATTTTATCAAAAGGACTTTATATAATTTTGTCTTCCAACAATTATCATATATTAATTATACATTCACCTTTACTTGTCTCCAGTCTCATTACCCTGTTTTAGAAATTGGCAACACTGAATCATATCATAATCAGAAAGTGTGATTCAAGTGAATAACGAAGCTATTAATTTCCAATTTCTCTGACATTTGTTCACAATTCCATCATTTGTCAATTTCTTCCTCAATGTGTCTGTTCAGTATGAAGTACAATAGATCTATAATAATTTGTTAATAAATATTATGACTAATAAAATTTAATCAATTGTTATTTAACCAACGTTTAATTTTCTCCATCACTATTTTTAATATCATTCATATCATCATATCATTGGATATATTGGTTCCATTCAGAAATATACAATGCCTAATTTAAATACATAAATAGAAATAATAAGTCTTCCTTAATTTTATTACATGCTTTGAAAAATGCATTGGCACATAAATAGTTGAATTCCTTAAATATATATATTTTATTTGATTAATTACTTGGAACAACCAGTTTAGTATTGGTCTCCCAATTACAGCCGATTAACACTTATATCACTCAAATCATTATCATCAATCTCTAGCCGGTACTAGAAGATAATAGCTACTCTTCATCCAATGTGCTGTTATTTAGTATCGGCTATTGCTTATCTTGTGTCAGATCTATTGTTTAGTTATCAATCTCTGTAATATTAATACATGTAGCTTTGGTTATATTTTTTTCAATATGTTAACGTTTTATCGGACAAACATGTCCAAACTATATATTTGACTCATTTTTACGAAAATGTAATGATTAACCTAACTTAACCAAATAAAAGTATTTCTGATACGATATCAGAGAGAAATAGCTTTCGCTGTATTACATATTGCCCTGTACTTATTATTTAAAATTTAGCAGTAGAGCATGTGGATGTCAAACGGTGTCCAAACCTCCCATCCAAATATACTTACAAAAAGCGTTTAGAAGGGAATGATTGTAAATTTCCAACCCGAACACCTTAACTATTTCAGCCAAAGATTTTTTTAAATCGTTTTTCTCTTGAATTGTGATTCCAAGTACTGATTTTAAATACTAGCACTTGTTCTAATCTGATGGCAATGGCCTGCCTATTGTTTATATCATTCATTATTAAGTCACATAGCTCTGCGATACGAACATCCATAACTATTTCGAAAAACAGTGAAAATTCAACATCTTCTCGGCAAACATAGCTTAAACGAAAATAATTTCGTACCTAATTCCAGGTGGAGCTCACTAAGATCAGTTAACACAATTAAAAGTCAATATAAAGTGTCTCAAAAATAGTTTCTATATATTTATAACAGAATATTGTCCTATTATTTTACCAAAAATATTCGTCAATTCTTCAATAATCTTAGAGATGATCATTTACTCTTCAGTCTCTGCTCTAAAACACCCCATAAATGTTCAATTATTTTGAGGTCTGGCGATTGTGCTGGTTAGAGAAGATGTTTGATGATGCTCTTCAAACCAAGACAGGAACTTTTTGGCTGTATGAATTGGCGCAATATCAGTCTTTGGAATATGGCAGTGTTTAGTAGCTACAGCTAAGCAGTAACCTGGCTAGTGATATTGCCGCTTAAATTATAAGAAAATCTCCTCCATGCTTGACTGTAAGAAACAGGCAATCCGGAGCGTAGACTTTTTTTAGATTTTCCAATCTTAAACATGACCGTCTGTAAGACAAAACACTGTAAACAGTGTGTGTAAATGATGATTGATCGAATCATACTACATTATCCCAATTATCACACATTATAGCACCAGTTCTTTAGCAGCTTAACGTTTAAGCTTCCGACAAGACAAAATATACGCATCGCGTTATTTACACGGGAACAGCATTGCTAACATGCGACAGGATGTATTATATTGCATGGTGTTCATATTCTTTTATCTATCCCATCTAAATACATTCTCGAATTGGTCAAAACATTTCTGTGTCTTCTCGTTTCTCTTATTCACAAGTTCTCTACTCTCTCAATTATATTATTAAATAAAGATTTAACTAACTTGTTCCCCAATAATTTTTTCGACATTAATTTGCGCTCTTTTTCGATATATATTTATAATCAATTACTAGTTATTGTCACTAATAGCTGTTAATAAGGGCCGCATAAATATATTACAGTATATTTTTAACACCTCTTTAGCGGGTTATTTACTAGTACAATCCAATCAGTAATACAATCATTGAGTAATTTTGTGTTAGACTCGCTTATATATAATTGAAATCTTGAAAAAGGTATGATTCCATTCAGTAATATACCTGCAAGTTTAATGATCTTATTATTCAATATCGAAAATGAAACAATATCACATAATGTTCTGTGTTTAAGTTACAACCATTGTTCTTCATGCTTATTAATATATATCAATGGTTCTGTTCTGGAGATTTGTTGCAAAAATTTAAATAAATATAAATATTTGAATGTTTTGAAAATAATGTTATATAAAGCAAATTAAACAAATTTTGTTATTCTTTTAGATTAAATATGAATTTAATGAAATTTTGTTTATTTTATTCTATTCAAAACAAGTCGTTGCTAATACTAAAAACGGCTTATATTAATAATTACAATGATACATCTTGAGAAAAGCTAAAGCATTTATAAATTAGATCATTTAACAGACATATTGACTTATCAAACATAAAAACTGCACGTATAATAATAATAATCATTAATAATACCCTAGAAGGGTGAAAAAACTAAGTATCTTGAGATGAATATGCGTTCGTAACAAAAAAAAAATCAAATATCCGTACATAACTCAGCACACAATTATTAAAACTCTATAGACCTATATAATTCACAGAGATATTCCGCGGAAAGTTGTAAAAAGACGACATATTAACATATACGTTAAAATAAAGTCTTAAAAAGTACAACATATGTGAACTATCACATGCGTAAAGCATTAATTGCAACTAGGTAAAGCATTGGCCCCAATGCACATCCTTCTTGCACACCTGTTTCAACTTTTTTATTTTAGAGTTGGCTACTTATTGTTTGACTCAAAACATCCTGGATGTGATGAAGATTTCGATATATTAATATTTTAAAAAATGTCTTTAGTATACAGTATATCTTTTTCGATATTTTTAAAATATCCAATTTACATTTTTAAAAAAATATCGATATACCGATATATCGGACGGAAAAAAATCAAATAGTTTTTAACAGCGATATTTTAAAAATTCCTTTAAAATTAAGCTCCAAAATAACTAAACATTTATAATTAAGTACCACTTTTATAAAGTTTTTTATGTTTATAAAGTATCTTTAATTTTTTTTAAATATCGAAAAATATCGGCCAAAAATATCGATAATTTTTGAAAAAATATATATCGATATTTTTTCGGCATCCCTAGTTGAAGATTACATATACTTTTTTAATGAAATCTGTTATCAATCTGAAATCGCCTGATCAATTGTTAAATGTTTTTAATAAATTTAAACTGGTGTCTTATTTTAAAATGGTACTAATAAATAAAAATATATTCTAGCAATAGTTATATTTTCATTTCATTATATTATTTTAATGTTTTATCATAGAGAAAAAAAACCTAATATCAACACACCAGTTTTGGTTTATTAACAAGCACTCAACAATTGACCAGGTCCACAGAATAACGGATATTATTGAAAAAGCCTACGAAAGTCAAAAAGTATGCTCAGCTATATTCTTAGATGTAGCGCAAGCCTTCGATAAGGCTTGGCATAAAGGCCTTGTTCATAAACTACAGAAAATGCTACCAAAACAACACACCGAACTGTTAAAATCATACATTACAACCAGAATGTTTAGAGTCAAACAAGAAGAAGCTTACTCTACAATAAAAGAAGCTAAAGCAGGTGTACCACAAGGAAGTGTACTGGGACCAATGCTTTATCTACTCTACACTTGTGATATACCACAAATGGAAAATATCACGATAGCTACATTTGCTCATGATACTGCGATTATAGCTGTCGGAGACAATAGTGAAGAAGCCTCACGAAAATTACAACAGGTAAGTGACAATATAAATAATTGGACACAAGCTTGGAAAATAAGAATTAATGAAAGTAAATCTATACATGTGCAGTTCACATAAAAACAGACCGTACAAGCACCAATAACATTAAATAACACTATACATTATCAAAACTTCGCTGGAAGGAACATATAAAGAAGAAAAGAAAAGAACTGGAATTGAAATATAGGAAAATGTACTGGCTAATTGGAAGAAAATCACAATTATCAGTACATAATAAATTGCTATTATATAAGCAAATATTGAAACCTATATGGACATACTGAGTTCAATTATGGGGATGTTCTGCAAAGAGTAACATAAATAAAATACATGTTTTTCAGAACAAAGTCCTGAGAGGTATTGTGGGTGCACCCAAACACTATAGGACTGATTACCTACATCGAGATATTCAGATACCCTCAGTCAGTCAAGAAACCAAGAGAATTGCAAGGGGGCATGAGGAAAGACTCATACATATTCTCATACGAATATTGAAATATTGCAACTTTTATATACCACCAGAACAGGACACAGACTCAAAGGAATCAAACCATCTGATCATGTGTAGTATTGTGTAGTGAGGTGCATATATTAAAAAATTCTGCATTGAAATGTATAAACATTATTTCACCAGAGACTGAGTTAGGACCGATGGGTCCTCCCAGTTATATATCTAGATTTAAGTTAGCATAAAGACAAATTGTAGGTTAGACGGAAACGACTAGTAACAATGTATTAATTAAATAATAATTTTTTTTTATTGTTTCTACCGAAAATATTTTTCATTATATTTCTAAACAATGTAATTTATTACTCTATAATTATAAGTAAAACTATGCAAAGTGTAGAATAATATTTTCAAACATTTCTTTCTGCATATGTCATCAACAATAACAAAAACTAATCATCGCCGACGCCCCTGGTCCAATCAACCAATCAATGCACCTGTGGCGCCATTTCAATTTTTTCACATAATAGCAATTGCGGTTTATTTTTAACGTGTCACATCTCCCTGCAATTACGACGGCAGTCTAAAAATAGCAGTTCAACTTTTTTCTTTCGGTTATTTTATATTCGCCTCCTTATCTCGCGAATTATCTAGGGAACGAGTTGAAGCGACGCGATATCTAAAAAAACTAATTAAATTAACGCGTATTATTGCGATAAAGCGACCAGTAGGCGATATTTAAAACACCATTTGCAACATTGAAACGATTATTTTCGGCGAATCGTTTAATAACATTGAGAGGGTAATTGAAATTGAACCAGTTTCAATCGAGCGAATGATTATTAAGAGACAGAAAATAACAATTTAAATGACTTTCAAATATCGCTCTCTTTATAACATGACAAATGGAGTTTTTTACAACCGATTATCAGATAGTAAAGTATACATATAAAGTCAATATCTAAATATACAAGGAGGTTTGTTAAAGACGGGTTAATAGTATTTGGAATTACGAGGGTAGCCCCAGATGTATATTGTAGATGGATGGTTGTATTTTTGACACTTATTAAAATAGGATCAACTAGAAGTTATGAACGCATCAAAAACTCTTAAAGGAGTTATATTTTTTGAAAAACAGAAATTATACCAAATTATTTTTTTTTACCAACTGCTACTAATGCGAATACCTTTCTGATACCTCTGAAATTCCAATAATAGTTATACACTGCATGTGATGTAATAATTCACTTTAGATCATCCTTCAATCTTTATTGCACATTAATATCCAATCAGTCATCCAATCTTCATGATTGTTTGGATGACCCATATGGCTTCAATATATTATTATATATATTTCCATGTATTTTGTAAAGTTATGACACGTGTAAAATTTCAAATAAAACTTTTAATTTACTAGAAAGCTACTGCTTTATTTTAACAGACAAAGTAGCAGCTTGATGGAATACTGCTGAAGCAATCCTAATTTAATCACATGTCACAGTTAGACTAAAAGACTTGTTTTCGAATAACACCCTCCTAAAAAAAACTACCAAAGAGATAAGAAAGAGTATAGCTTGAATGGAATGGGTTCTAGTGTGCAACTAAACTAATGCAATTTGCCTTTTGTGATCATATACTCTAAATTGCAAACTCCTGTACAAATTCCAGTAGACTAAATTAGATAACACCAACTCTGACATTGGTGGCCAAGCACCCACTTTTCACACATTTAGTTCATATTAAAATGAATAAATGAATAAATGAATTTAAAAAGAATGAAGAGGCCTTATTATCTCATCGGAATAATACTGACTGCACCAGTTATGAAACATGTAAATGTTTCATATGAGTGTAATGAAACTTAATTGGATCTAAAATCCAAAGTGATAATTAGACAGATGTAAGCATTGAAAAGGGACGTCAAGAATTTATTTGTTTTTTTTGATTCCATAAGCTGACCAGTAACTATCAATAGACATAGATAGATACTGAAAAGAAAATTATTTAATGCTTGAAATAAATGGTTAGTCAGATCATGGTAAAATGAGAAATAAACTTACGTTCCATAAACTCCATAATTCTATTTTCTAAAGGTATTTCAACTGCATTTTAAGCGTAGGTGTCTAAAATTAGATGGAATGAGCAAAGCAAGGCAAAACATGTTTCAATACTTAAGCCGTAACATAACCAAAAATAGCAGTTAACAGTTGGCACAGTTTACATGAGACTTTATGAGTTACCAAATAAAATATCGCGATGGTCCTCTAAATAAGGAAACATTGACCATAAATACTTTTAGGGTAAATGATGTGGCTCGGTGAATGGAGGTAAAACGAAGTGAAACAGTGGTGTTATGTGACCGTTATTTATTGGATATATAAAAGAAATGTGAAAATACAATTAGATAAAACGGATGGCAGCGGTGTTACCTGGAGACGACGCTTGGGCAGTCGATGGTGGCACGTCTAAACCAAACGATGGTTAAGCACTGAATGAATCGAAATACCCTTCAATAACATCCCAGATAAACGTCTCGGGATTGCCAGCCATTCGTTATCGGGTTTTAGTTGACGCTGCTGGCACCCCGCCCGTGTTCAACATTATGACCGTTATTCTACGATGTAAAATTCGACATGCCTCAAGTCGCTACATACTGAAGAAAATGCATAAAGCAGAAACAGCCAATAATCAATAGAAGATGAGCAAGCTGGCATGATGGGCCTTTTATAAAAATTATCGTACAAATTGTCTTCCATGTGAAATTAAGAATGAAGATTCAATATAGTTGGATATAGTATACAACTGGAACAAGATATAATATGCTCTAATCGCAGAAATATATATATATATATATATATATATATATATATATATATATATATATATATATATATATATATATATTAAGAATATTGATAGATATTGATAGAAATAGAAAAAACAAATCGAAGGTATTTATTAGATCTAGTTCTGAAATTACCCTCGTACTATATCTGTTACAGTTATATTTTTACATTAATTTAAAAGTAATTTTTAACACAATAGCTATAATGAATGCAGGAATGGAAAACAAAACTATTACTTTGTGTTCTTGGTGATTTTACTGATATCAAAATTGAGAGTATTGTAATTAGCGCTGCTTGAGATTAAGGTAACAAAGGTATTAAACTGATCTAAAGAAATATTTAATTAAAAGATCTTTAAATATAAAAGTTGCTAACACAGAACAGCACCTAACAATTTTACTTCATTAGTTATACAGAAACATATTAATAAAGTATTGCTTATGCACTTATTAATATTAAATGTATTATAATTATTATCACATAATAAAAATAAAACAGACTTTGTTAGTTAAATTTAGAATATTGGAAGAAAGTTAATAAGAACAAAGATTCTACTTCATTATTCATTTTCTTAGACCTCAGTATTAATTTATATCAAAAGAATCATAACATGGGCTGACTTGATAAAAGTCCAGACTTCATAGTCGATTGACTAACGCAATTTCTCAAATTGTCTTTTTTTTCGTAGTACTCAACGACGCGTGTAGTTTAGCATTGTCATGATGAGAAGGATTATCTTTCCAATTAGCCAGTTCTGGTTTCTTTCACATTCATTCTTAACCATGGTGTGCTTTATTGTCGTTTGCTTGAATAGAAGCCGATTATTATAGTACAATATTCAACACAATTATTTTATTTGGCATCAATATTTCTAGGGTAGGAGAATAATTTGGCAATAGGAAGTTTTGCCTAAGCTTCTAAAATATCAAATTAGGAGTTAATAACATATCACTGACAAATTTTATTTTTCTTGACTAATAAAAAGAAACATGCGGATGATAACTCTGCTGCTGTAAACTCCGTTTCTGTAGAACTTAGAAAATATTTTATTGCTCAAAATATTAGATTGCTTTTATGTATTTTAATCAGCAGTGTTTATTGATGAGAATGCGAAGTATAAATGTAAACAATTGTTAAATTCGATGGTTTAAAAACACTGGCGTATTTTCGATATTCATTACTTTTGCTTTAAGGAAAGATTATGCTAAAGCCCATCGAAAACGTTATGAAACTTGTAGAGAAACTGCTCCATCATATCCCAATTATTGATTTTAGTTTAAAGGATTTAAAATCGGCAAACAGACTGGAGAAAAAAAAGGGCGAAGACAATAAATTGCAAGATTTATTGGAGGAAAATTCAACTCATACTCCTAGCAGTTAATGAAGCAATTGTTTTCAGACGTTTACACACAATGAGGTATACCGAAAATTTTTATAGCAGATAATTTTCGACATTTCCAAAAAAATTAAAAAACTTTCTTAAAGGTTTAGTGTATTTTGGTACTTAATGGTTTTTCAACTGCAACAAAAATTCAATGTTTTTTCCCATATATGATATATTGATATTTGTTAAAAAATATTGAAAGCGAAATTTCATAAAGTATCGATATATCCAAATATCGATATTATTCTCGCCGGCCGACACCCCTACTTTGCCAAATAAGAAACAGGACTTTTGTATGGGGTATTGCGATGGGCGATACAAAGTGAATCTACGACACACCCAAGCGCAATAAGACATGGATTAGTCTAGGAGCACCATGTATATATATATATATATATATATATATATATATATATATATATAAAATTGTGTTGGTTTTATATTGCATGAGTATTTGATTATGAGAAAGCTCTGTTCAAAGTGGGTGCTGCGTTTGCTCACTGTCGACCAAAAACAAGAATGTATTGATGATTCTGAGCAGTGTTTGGCCATGTTTAAATTTAAAAAAACGAAATTTTTTCATCGATATGTGATAATGATAATTAACATGGATCCATCACTTCACTCCGAAATCAAAACTATCGTCATCCGAGTGAACAGCAACTGGTGAGCTTCGTCCAAAGCGCCCGAAAGCACAACAATCGCCTGGAAATGTTATGACCTTGTTATAATAGTATATACGTGGTATAATATTCATCAAAGGAGGCTGAAATTACAAAGGATCGACCGTATATGGTAAAGAAAAAAATTCATCAAGACAACGCACCGTGTCACAAGTCGACTGCTGCGACTGCTGGCTGTTCGCAGACCTCAAAAAATGCTCACCGGTAAGGGATATCACTCGAATGAAGAGATTATCGCTGAAACTGATACCTGTTTTGAGACAAAAGATAAATCGTTCTACAAGAGTGGTATTGAAATGTTAGAACGGCGCTGGAATGATTGTGTGACTCATGGCGAAGAATACGTTGATGAATAAAGCCAATTTTGGACACACAAAAACACGCGTTTTCTTTGTTACACTTGGGACTTTTCAACCCATGTCTTAATATTGCTATAAGGAAAACTTATTTTTAACCCTACAATGTCAGTATATGTCAATGAAGTGATAATATTATTTATGTGATGCATGAAAAAGAAAAGCACTACGATCTTCCTTATGCTTATGTTAAACTTTAATAAGAGCAAATTACCATCGACCTGAAGAGGTATGAGGTCTCTATTTCTAAATAGAAACTGCCCTATGTATGATTAAACCATTACCGCGTACTGGCAGTACGTCGGAGTATGTCGGAAATAAACGAAACCGAATAATCAGCTATGCAAAAGTGCAGTAGCGAATGACAGACTGTTATAAAAGTACAGACCATTACATGATCTCGGGCCCGTCAATACATTATTTATGACGTCGCAGCGCCTGTCTCATCTCATTCACCAGATAATATCGGCCTAATCGTATGGCTTAAATAATAATCCGCTTTTATGTTCACCGATATTCTGCGAGATTAGCATCTGAGATACAGTTGCGATGTGGACTCTGCGAGTCTTTGATGTAAGCGGATTGCCGAGATCTATAAATTCAGTTCGATGGAGTTTAATATGTACCATTGACGGAGCAAAATTGCCAAATTATTAACTGGATGCCGAACTCTGTAGGTGTATTAAAAACAACTTCTGTACTGCTAAGATAATATTTATAAATGCCCATCATTCTAGCAACATGGTGATATAGTATTGAAAGAACGACCCATTTTGCTCTTCTTCAGATATTATGCATTGATCTGAATATGGCAATCAAAAGATGCGATGTCTATATATATATATATATATATATATATATATGCACTTAATTCCTAATGATATTCGAAACCTTTCGTTTCTAGAAAAAAAACTAACAAATTCAGGTGTAGCCATTTTTTTACTCTCTAAGCTGAAAATATTGAAGTAAATTCATGAAATAACATTACAACATTTCAATTGAGAAAAGCGGAATATTAGCTATCCTGCAAATAAATTATGCTTTAAACGAAGAGTTTAGAAATTATCCATGTTTCCAAAGTGATTGCAGTGCAATATTTAGGATCTTGACATATAGCGATAATTGTCAGCGAAACCGAAGTTTAACTCGGTCTAAGGAAGTTCGACAGGTGAAACTATACGTCAAGATAATGTCGATTTGTTTTTTCAGTATAACCGGAGTCGTCCATTTGAAGTTAAATCTAAAGGTCTGTTTTTGAAAAGAGTGGATAACAACTTGCGGAAGAAGTATAATTTATAGCATTAAGTTAACTGGCATATTTTCTACAATAAAGCTCAGCCTCTACTCAAACAATCCTATCTATGCATTTTTTACCACCAAGCATAGGTGATTTCAGAATAAATCAACTTTTCATCACCCATCACTATTCAATGTAGAAATAACTTCCGATCATAATTTTGAAGCAGCATTTCAGAGACGATTTTTCGATGTTCCATTTGCCTATCATTCAATTGATGTGGCACCCATTTTCCCATCTTTTAAATTTTCGGTCGTTAATCGTTTCTTGAGACACACTTTTTTCTTCTGCAATCTAATTGAAAACGTAACATATCTCGTGGCAAATATAATCGAAATTGTCTATAGCTCTTTTTCCCTTTTTTTATATATTTTTAGTGCTATCAATTCAAATAAGATGTATTCACGTTTCTATCTTTTTGTCCCTTCATACTGAAGGCAAAGCAGCACAGCTGAAAGTCTGTGTCTTAATATTTTACTTATTTGTTAAACATAAAAATGTATTGAAGCAAGTTATTATTTTTTTACAATGTTATTGCAAAAATTATAGAACAGATAATTAAAACAGCTAAATCGTATGATATGCATCAAAATCGAGAAAACATTCCAAAAAGTAATACTTCAAAAACAGCAATAAAAAATTAAAACATATGATATATTTCAAAATTACTGCTGTGCTCTTATTATGTAAGTAATATAATAATCTAGTAGTAGTGAGCATAATAATCTCCTGTCTATAAAATCAAGCTAATCTTGTTGGTTTGCAAATTGTATTATATTATTTTGTATTAATGTATTTTATTAACATTCTTGTTCAAAAGTTTATCTCGGTTAAGGGGCTTTAAACCAAAATATTTATTATAAGTACCTTAACCAATATACATTTGTATCATGGCACTCTACAAACAACTTTTTAAAGGGTAACAAAAACTTTTCATGTAATATAAAATAATTTACCTTAAATGTAATTTTATCATTGCCTCATTTGGACACATTTTGGTTCTAAAGTGTGGGTAATATTTTCATGATTTCTTACGTTATATTCCTGTAAATAATAATATATATGAACACAAATGCTTTGTATAAATAATTGTATACGTGCCAGATAAAAGCAATGTTAAATCATAGACATCCTTAATCTAGCCAACTTGGGTTATTTCTTGCAAGAAAAACTACGTTTGGTTTTTTATTTCCGCACATACACTGGATACACAACACTTTTGAGAATGAAGATACATTAAAATCAAATATTAGTGATTATATTTAAGACAAAATAATGCCGATCGTACTTTATGTGAGATACACAAAAATGGCGTCATAAATAAATTGAAACAAACAATGGCGTTATAGAAATGAGCCAATGAAATGCCTTTGTAGGCCAATCAAAAAAGTGGTCTCAGCGCCACCGTTGAATGGAAGGTTTCGCCTATTTAAGTAAAACCTCTATATATACTTTATGCAGCAGAATAAAATAACGTATGTGTGAGATCACAACAATGCATACTTAACCCTAGCGACATCTATTAGAAAGACCGGTAATGACTTCCCGGTACTTATTCCTATAAAAAGTAACATTTCTTATGACTTCAAATTCAAGATATTCTGGTCTATAAAATATATACGGAACACAATAATTATAAACCATATCACTTAATGACGTCAATGTTTATTTAATTCTTACGTAATGAATTGATATAACTGATACCAGTTCGAGTCTTGTCTAATTAGCGAATACCAGAAGAAAATCTAGAAGCATCATTAATTTTTTGCTAACAATCTAGGTAATAACCTGGCTCTGTGTCAGCATTAGTTCGAACAATTAGCTGCTATTTAAAATTTTATATCTTGTGATGCTCAGTAATAATTATATTAATAATGGTTAAAGGTATGTGCGCTTCCTTTCCATATTTTGATTCGAATCTAATTAAAACTGTATGGTGTTTGAATCGTCAAACGGTACAGTAAAATGAAAAACTCGGAATCTATTTTAGTTAAAACCCAAATACTATATATATAATTGAATTGTTAAAACGTCTATTACACCAAGAAGTTTTTCAAGAAAAAAAACCAGGAAGAACTATCTACTTAAAAAAATTATTTTTGACTATGTGTACATGTAAGGTATATTTGCAAAGTTTAAATCATATTTATTTGATACTTCTTTATGTTGTTGGTTTATTGTAATCGTAACAGATCAATTGAAAATTCCCCGGCCTACCACAGTAAAACACATTTTTTTGGCAAACTTTTCTCCAACTTTTCGATACCATTTTTGTAGTATGATTTGTCGTTTGCTTCAAAATATTCCTCAGTTTCGGCGATCATGGCTTCATTCGACGAAAATTTCTTCCTAGCGAACATTCCTTTGAGATCTGAGAACAGAAAATAGTCGCTGGGGGCCAGATCTGCAGAATGCGGTGGATGAGGAAGCAATTTGAAGCCTAATTCATGGATTTTTGCCATCGTTTTCACTGACTTGTGACACGGTGCATTGTCTTGGTGAAGCAGAACTTTATTTTTCTTCAAATGCGTCCGTTTTCTGCGACTTCGTCCTTCAAACAGTATGTAGTAGTCGCTGTCGATGGTCCTTCTTTTTTCAAAGTAGTCAATGAAAATTATTCCAAGCGCATCCCAAAATGCAGCTGCCATAATCTTGCCAGCCGATTGTTGCGTTTTCCCACGCTTTGGAGCTGATTCATGATGTGCAGTCCACTCGGATGATTGTCGATTGAATTTCGGAGTGAAATTCTGGAGCCATGTTTGATCCGTTGTCACATCCAAATATCCGTGAATCATATGGTGTACACGTTCAGTAGATATCTTTAGAGTGTCTGCTATTTAATTATTATAAATTTTTTTAATGCTTTCGTCGGTAACAACCTCTCTTTGGCATCCACTGCATTCACTGTCTTCGGTGCTTATTTCACCACGTCTAAACCTAGCATACCAATCCTTGAAGGTTAATTTTTCTGGTACAGTGTCCGAAAACTCGGCATCAAGCCAAGTTTTTGCTTCAACTGTATTTTTTCCCTTTAAAAAGCAATATCTTATTAACACACGATATTCCTTTTTATCCATTTTTTCACAATAACAAAAATGCAAAATTCACAATCTAATGATCCGACAGCTGTCAAATTTATACACGCATCTTTTGGGGGTTAAAGCTAACTAAAAAATATATGGATTTAACTCTGGTAGCGCCATCTATGTGTCAGGCCGGGAACTTTTCTATTAACCTATTATTGGCAGTACCTTAGTCCGATAGAGTGTTTTTGAAATTTTTCTGAATGGCACTATTTTTACCAATATTTCCAAGGTATAGCCTGTAAAGAACATAAACTCTAATATAGCGTTAACTGCGATGCTTGTGGCATGAATACACAGGCTCTAGATATATTCTAAAAAACGTTTATATATAATATAATTTTGAGTCGGTATTATGAGATTCTACACTATTGTTGGCCCTGTTGTTATTATTATTATATTTTAGAGCAACAAGTCTACCGGCTAAATTGAAACCAATTCAGATACCACTCCAAAAAACAACCAATTTTACTCAATCTAGATTGTTTTATAACTAAAGGGAACAATCACCCTGTCGAAATTTTTAATGATTAATTTTGAAAAATATCATAAACCAATTTTTAAAAGTTTCTTCACTCGCTAGATTTAACAATATTATTTTCTACTAGCAGAGCACTAGCGGAGAACAGAGCATGTTTCGGTAAGAAGAAACTATTGCTTTCTCTGTCAATTCAAGTTTCAATAATATTTACAAAGACAATGTGAATGATTCTAAACTAAGAAAAAGCAAAAGAGCTGAGTATCACTGAGAATGAGTATTATTTTAAAGGGAAATTATTTGAGATATATTTAAAATAAAATTTGACAATCCGACTTTCGTACAAAGATCATTCCATACAAAAAATAACGAAAATGTGCACTTGATTTATAAAATTGTATGATTTGTTAATGCAGAATCGAATATCGAACCATTTCTATATCGGTTGTAGAAAGAATGTTGGTTTTTGGTTCTGGTTTTGATCTAATAACACCACAATACATATGTTATGTATTACGGCCCTGACTATCCTGCTGTATTTTAAAACTACCTGAATGGCGAACAAGTGAGATGGGTTAGTCTGTTTTCTAATAGGATAGAAACTTCAGTGTCGCTTTGTTAATTTTTTTGTATATTTAATTAAAATAATATTTTTTTGTTTAATGCCCTATCACATAATTTCTTAACGGATGTTAAAGATATTTCAACATAGTTAGTATTTTTCTTGATTGATTTTGCGATTTTACCAGACAAGAACATTTAACCTATGGAATATTTAACAGTGTTTAAGATATCATAAAAAAAAGGTTTATTACGTTTTATTATAAGCTTGATAGATATAGTTAGTCGATGAATCTGTCAGTTTCGATTATCCGCTATGGAAAAAATCGAAACCGTCCGCCAGCTTCTCGACGGTATCCCCATTTCGACTTGACGGAACCATTTTCTAGGCTAAACCACTCTCGCACGCTCAATTTAATCAACTCCTCAACGTCGGAAGCGGTCCGGACTGGCAGATTTTAATTTCCACCTTCGTCGGCGGAAAAATCGCCAGGCTTGGACCACGATCGGTACCGTTAGCCTTAACGTTTGGTTTCTAACTTTATTGCTAATGAATATCATTTATAGCCACCATTTCGTAATAAAACTGCTACTTTATTATGCTCACAATAGCATAACGTAAAGGATACTTGTTGGCTGCTGAACTGCTTGCCTGCTGAAACCAGATCCTATCTTTAATATTTTCGAATTTTTTATCTTTACCGAAACCGGTGCTAAACGTAAAGATAAGTGAAGGTTTATTTTCTTCGGGTTCGACGTTAAACTGTATTTACTTTTGTTCTGCCGTTGGTATGTCGCTGTATGGCATTTTTTGTCCCCAATCGCGCAATGTGATTTAATAAACATTTTCCATTACTGATTCGGTTATATTTGCCTCACATTTTATTAGTTGTCATCGTAAATACAATTTTCGGATCGAATTATACTTGTTAATGTTCAAATTATAATAGAAAACATTTTTAATATTAGTGGGCATATTGAGATACAATTATTTCAACACGTACTGATTGTATTACAATTGTGAAAAATTGGTTGAATGTATTTTATTCAAAGTATTATCTATGGAAAGCCAAACTTTTTCACAACTTTCAAACAATTTACGGATACCCTCTCGAAAGAACGATGTATTTTTGAAGCCATCTACGTGTCGACATATTTTTTGGTATATTCATAGAAGTAAAGCGCTGCACAAACAGCTCACATATCAGAACAAGTAGTCATTAGAAGGAACAATTCTAGTAATTCATAGTATATCACAACAAGCTGATCCGGCCAAATACGGAGCATTAGCTTGGAACCATGGATATTTGGCCTTACCATTGATGTTAATGCAAAAAATCGTTCCGATTCTGCCGTTGAAGCAGCGTCTTATACGTGATCAAACTTTTCAATGTCTCTTGACTTCAATTCATACAGCAGAAAATATCTAAGCTTTTGGTCCATGCCTATATTCTTCAAGCGATTGGAAATGGTTTCTTCTGTTACTCCAAACAATTCCGTATGTTCTTCCGATTTACACGGATAATCATCGAGTAATGATTTCAAATGGTCGAGTTTAAATTTGAGAGGACCGCGCAGGGGACTTTACGCCTTATATACTCTTAAAGCTGGAAATTATTAATTGGGGTAATAAGCAATAGAGCCGTATAGATGATGCACCAACCAAGCCTCCAAATCTCCTAGAAGTAGAACAGTCATATTTTCCATTTATATGGAACAATCTGTCATTGAGGGTAGTCATCTAATAGAAAATCTATCGTTATTATAGCCAACGCCGGTCAAACCACCCTACCAGTTATGCAATCGTGGTGAAAGATAATTCGTGGTCGAACAACACAAGTACGTGGTGAAACGATCAATCTATGGTGAAACCATCAGTTTTTGGTGAAGCAGACCCTTTTTTCTATAAAGCACTATTAGTAACTATCAAAATAAAGAGTCGTACATAGAAAAACCCGGTCAGATCAACCCGGTCACAAACCAAAGTGGTCGAATCACCACCGGTCAAATAAATAAACTACTAGGAAACCTACCGATACTAGGTCATCAAACATCAAGAATCTACAGGTCGCCGAGAAAAGAAAAAGTCGTAAGTTCTGTACCATGAGGAAGCGCATAGCGTACCGTCTGTAACAGCAGACACTCGTCTGAAATCACACGTCGTATGGTCATCTATCAAACAGTAGGTCTAAAACTCTTTGTATTCATCAATTCTACAAAATTTTATGTACGCATTTACTTCTCGTCATCATTAGTAAATTAGTATATTAGTAAAAATCTTAGGTTAAGATTGTTTGTAATTTAACTTCTGCATAATTTCATTCTAACTAATATTTATAATTAATATACATTATAATTATATATAAGTATGGTAATACTTTCTTCCATGCATTTCTATATCTTCAATTTTTATAACTGAAAGACCTAGCGATCAGCTTCTGAAAATACATGGATCAAGACTATAGAAATCGATCTAAAAAATAGGAAACTATTATTTTCTGATGCCAAAAAGGTTGCGGCCAATCGCCAACTGTGGCAATATTTGGTGAAGAATATTGGAATACAACAACATCAGCGTATTGGTTGAGAAATAAATAAGTTGGTTGTACCGTTATACAGTAATTGTCTGATCAGTTCGTAATGGTGCATAATAAAACACGCTCTTCATGTCCTACCAGTCACACAGAAGAACCTTCTTTGAGAGTATGAGCTGGGTTTCGTTCGATAAGTCTTATAATTCATAGTCTTTGAACTATTTTGGTCCTCCAGGCCTTTTGTACTTTTTTTACCATTGCGATCAAAATCACCACTTTTAAATCGTTTAAGCCAAAATTGAAAATTGGGATATAATGGAGCAGCATCAGCATATATTTTTAAATCTGCTTGACGGGCTTCAGAAGTAAATTTTATTTAAAAAAATGCAACAAAAGAAAAAACAACTTAATGAGTGTAATGAAATGTCAAAATCAACGAATTTTACGTTTAGTTTAGATTACATAACATTAACAATCAATTCTAATGAATATTACTGATCTAAATACACGCAAGCACTCCATATTTCTCAATACTGTCTTAGAAACCTGGATGCAGAGACAATGTCGATGTTCAGCTAGCGGAAAGCCCTTAATTTACATAATTTATATAATTGTTATACGTTAATTCTAATCTAACAATCAATTCTAATGAATATTACTGATCTAAATACACGCAAGCACCCCATATTTCTCAATACTGTCTTTCAAACCTGGATGCAGAGTCAATGTCGATGTTCAGCTAGCGGAAAGCCCTTAATTTACATAATTTATATAATTGTTATACGTTAATTCTAATCTAACAATCAATTCTAATGAATATTACTGATCTAAATACATGAAAGCATCCCATATTTCTCAATACTGTCTTTCAAAACTGGCTGCAGAGACAATGTCGATGTTCAGCTAGCGGAAAGCCCTTAATTTACATAATTTATATAATTGTTATACGTTAATTCTAATCTAACAATCAATTCTAATGAATATTACTGATCTAAATACATGGAAGCATCCCATATTTCTCAATACTGTCTTTCAAACCTGGCTGCAGAGAATAATTGTTATACGTTAATTCTAATCTAAAAATCAATTCTAATGAATATTACTGATCTAAATACACGCAAGCACCCCATATTTCTCAATACTGTCTTTCAAACCTGGATGCAGAGTCAATGTCGATGTTCAGCTAGCGGAAAGCCCTTAATTTACATAATTTATATAATTGTTATACGTTAATTCTAATCTAACAATCAATTCTAATGAATATTACTGATCTAAATACATGGAAGCATCCCATATTTCTCAATACTGTCTTTCAAACCTGGCTGCAGAGACAATGTCGATGTTCAGCTAGCGAAAAGCCCTTAATTTACATATTTTATATAATTTTTTTACCTTAATTCTAATCTAACAATCAATTCTAATGAATATTACTGATCCAAATACATACAAGCACCCCATATTTCTCAATACTGTTTTTCAAACCTGGATGCAGAGAATAATTGTTTTACATTAATTCTAATCTAACAATCAATTCTAATGAATATTACTGATCTAAATATACGCAAGCACCCCATATTTCTCAATACTGTCTTTCAAACCTGGATGCAGAGACAATATCGATGTTCAGCTAGCGGAAACCCCTTAATTTACATAATTTATATAATTGTTATACGTTAATTTACTATTAAGATTTAATACAATACAAGAGGTATATAATAAAGAATAATATAATATTGTGTTACAACACGCTTAAAAATGTTAAAAATGTAACCAGGTCAACCACATTCTGAAACAGAATTTTTCGATCATAAAAATATTAATATGATATAGCCAATTGTTGATGAATCAAATTACAGGAAATGGCGATTCGATACCCCACATCTAAAGTACCTTATTTCGTATGAGATTTTTCGCGTTATTATAGTCTACCATTCTAAACCATAATGGTGTAAGAAAATTAAATCCTTTTACTTAATCGATGACCCCAATATTCGAGTGCTAAACCAGAAATAGGCTCTTTAAAAATAAACTTGGTTATAACGGGTCTAAATATGTTTCCTGAGTGATTTTCACTGCAGGTCACTTGTATATTTTAAAAGTAACGAAAAACACATTATAGTGTCTACAAAACTAGTAATGGCATCATCCACTTTGGTACAGAAACAGTAAAACATCTATTCGCTCCAAATATAACATGAAGCTTCAAGTATGTTATTAAAAATATAATGATATAATGATATTATATTGTTTCTTTAATGTTGAGCACTGGGATACATATATTTTGATTGGGCTATTAGTTTTGTGCCGAGAAAGTTAAACTGGCTGTTAGCATATTCTTTAACAATTGCAAAATAGCTAGTTTAAAACAATGAATAATTTAACATTAACAATTTAAAAATTGCTAATACAAAACGACAATGAAAGGACCACCGATCTTTGTTACGCTTATTTGTTATTTAAATGCAAGCTTAATGAAACATTTTCATGAAAATTATTTTTTAGCCTTTAATACCACTTAAATGATCAGAATAAGGGTGATTGTAATCATTAAACAATAAAATATTATCTAGTGAAATATGATTAATGCATTTATAAATTTTTTATGTACTCTCAGCGGTTGAACAATCATTGGGCAGATTGTGTAATAAGTATTTATTATTATAAATATTGTGTACATGACCTGTAAAAGTTTAAATCGCATGGCAAGATGATTGCAGTGCACTAAAGCTCTTTCAAATTACCTTTAAAGCGCGTTTTTGCTGAAAACCTGCAGTAATTATATACTTTAAGAAATAGTAAATGTATTAAAATATAAATTTATATTGACTTTGTTTATCCAAATTTTATTTTAAATTGTTAAACTGCTTAATCTGTTTGTTAAAATTATTGTAATATATCATTATTATAATATATATAAATCACAAAAATATATAACTATTAAAATATATAATTAATATAATATATAATAAGGCAATATTATGATAAGGATATTTTTAGGATAAAATTAGCTACAATCATTTTGCCATAAAATTCGCTTTTACAGTTTGAAATGTCACCATATTCCATTTGCAATTGATGATTCATTTGCAGAATTCTGATTTATTTTCCTCAATCTGAGTGACATGATTGTTTTTTGTCGCCTCATACATGCCTGTAATGAAACGCTTTAACATTACTCAGTTGCGTTTGCTTAAAAATATTGACTACGCTGTATTTAGTAAGCACCTCCGAACTCATATTTGTCAGGCTTTAAGTAAATTAATATGACGTTTAAAAACCTCCACAATTACTTGATGACGGCAGCACGCCAACCACTATTAAATGTTAAATTTCTAAAACAACCACAAATTAAGTAGAACAAAAAATTTCACAATAATGCAATAAAAATTAATCGTTATTGTAATTGAAAACATAAGTTTTCCGATACCGTGAATGGATCTCGAGCCTCCTGGGTGAAAGCAAGGTATCCTACCCACTAGACCATATCGGATTGGAAGTAGGGGGAGTATCAAAGGAGTATTGTCAAAACATCTATATGATCTCAAAATTATAAGGATTAGTTTATATATGATAATTAAAAGATACATATTAATTTGGCTAGCAGAATATGGTTTGAATTATATGCCACTTTAAATAGTATATTTTAAGGGTAGTTTCTATGGTATTCCTATGCTATCAACATTACAATAAAATTACACCTAAAAAAACAGGTCGTTCCAAAATGATTTGTTCACCAAGCCTTTCTCGAAATTCATAGTTCCCAAAGCTACTCCTTGCACCGGACCTATTTAATTTGTTCATGGACGAACCTTCAGAAATAGAGTCAACATAGTAGTTTTCGCTGACGACATCGCGTACGAAGACTAGCGAACTTCTGGAACCAATTGTAGCTCCAACTGAATTAAACTCTCAAATAGCTCAGATTCTATAAAATACAGGTTAACTTAAGAAAACCCCAAGGAATGGTTTTCTAATGCACGAGGGATCGCCAAATCGCCAGGTTTACTATCTACAAGGTCAAAATTATCCATTTTCGCTTCGACCGTAGACTCTAATAATCTAAGCAGATACAACTAGCAATTCAGCATGGTTCATTAAGTCTCATCTATAAATAAGACCCTAGTAATATAGAAAATACATAAGTTAGGTTTCTAAATACGGAGCGATTAAAAATGAGGTTATTCACCAACCATTTCACAAAGAAACCACACAAGTAGCAGAGCGCAAAATATATGACTGACTAGAGTAGTACTATAAAAAACAAAAACAAGTTACTATTAGTTCTAGAGCATACGCAGTTGAAGTGCAAGTAGAAAACCAACAATTTTAATTAAATACAAATTAGTCGGTAGTAAATTAACAAACAAATAAATTAACAACGATAATAAAAATAATCGAGACCAATATGTTGTGACCAATGTTACCAATTGGTTGGCGCAGTATTTATGGCGATAGGACAGTCCTCCTACTACTGCGTCAGTCGCAGGTTCGTATCCTGTTGGGGTATAGGCGTAAATTTACATTTACTATAATTTCTAATTGTCGTCGTCCAAAAGATAAGAGTGTAAAACTCGAAAAATGAAAATTATCTCGGTCACGCCAGTAATCAAGCTGGGTAAAACCGGATGTCCTCTGGGGTGATTTCTAAGTTAGTCACTCGCCAGTCTGTAGGTAAGGTTATAGAGGAGGATTTTGATTCAAAGCCTTCGACCAGATAAACACTAGTTAGCAAAAAGGAGACTGAAGTATAATAAAAAATAAAATAAATAAATATCTGCAAAAGATTAAACCAATAAACAATTCAAATAATTCATTCAATTAAAAAATATTCATATATATGTTAACAACTTAATTTGTTTGATTAAATATTTTCGTGGTAAAGAAATGTTAGTAGAAATAGAGCGCAGACATTGCAAACAATTCATTTATTTTTTCTAATAATTAGATGGTGTAAAATCTTAAATATAAAAATCTTTTATATGTATATCATAGCATTATTTTAGCAAATGTATTTAAAAGAAGCAAATTGTCTTACCAACACCTCATTTTATTTATATCCCGATAAAGCATTACGTGTAATGATATCTTAACTTTTATCAAAGATGCTATTTACACATTTTTGTAATAGCCATATTCTCACTGGAATAAAATTATTGCATTGTGATATATATTTTTACAGGATTAACTTATGTTTATTATTGTAATTCAAAGTAAAAACTCTGTATATTATTTTATTGATATTTTAGTGACTTTTTAAAATAATATTGTTAAACGATACGAAATAAATGTAGACCGAGCAGTTTCCATAAATTTTCAGAATTAATTATATATAAAAATAAAATATATATCCGATATGGTCTAGCGGTTAGAATACCTGGCTTTCACACAGGAGTTGGGGTTAGATTCTCGGTTTCGGAATGCTTTTTAATATGTATGTATATCACTACGATTTTATTTTAAATTTAACTCACCGCAGTTATTTGTATTTATAAAAAATTGGTAAACTATATAAACCGTTTGGTCTGCTCTAATTCACATACTCGGACCAGGGTTCCCTCACTACACGTTCCGACATGGTCTAGTGGCTAGAGTACCTGGCTTTCTAGAACTTTGAACTCAGAAATTTGTAGTTCACAGTGTACTATCAAAGGAGGATTGCATTACTTTCTCATCCGTCGACTATCGGAATATGGATCATCAAAACAAGGGAAAGCATTTCATACAGAATATACCATGGAAATTTAGGTACAAGCAGTGTTATTGGGAAGATCATCAAAGGCAAATTGACACACGAAGGTACAAGCCTTGCTCACAAATAATTTTAAAGTCATAAGCTGTCCAAAATGGATAACGACCACATACATTCCTTTGCTCTTTCTTAGCAGGGAGGTGATATATCGCGTAAATAATACTGATATTTGCGTCTACAGAGGTGAGTTTATGTATTATTAGTTTTAAAGCCCCACTATCGTTAGTTATCCCCTCCCTAGAAAACGATACTTCTTTCCATAAAGTAAACTAGTATTCCAAAGTAAATTAAGAATCCTTATGGTTTAAACTCGTTTGCTTTTCTTAACTTATATCAAGATCCTCCACTAATCGAAGACAGCAAAACAACTATTTTACTGGGTTCTGAAATATACCTGTTTGCTGTTGCCATATAGTTTTTAAGTGGGTATATTCTTCATTCTTATTTGGTTACAGATCAAGTAAACCTTTCAGTATTAATTTTATCATTTTACCAACAATATATATCAACTAGCGTTGGGATCGACTGAAAACAGTCGAAACAGTAGATAGTCGCAAAACTAGAGAATGTAAATAGTATTTACTATATTAAGTGGAAATAGTAACTGAACTGAACTGAAAATAGTAATTAATATTTTCAGTCAAATGTACGGGTCGAGTGTTTTTTTCAATTCCTGATATCAGACGAATATGTGCGAACCCTTTCCTCTATAAAGTGTGAGAGAGGAAAGGACGGAGATAATTACTTGGATCAGTTAATTTTACATTTTAGTACTTCATGGAATAATACCCCACAAATGTTTTATCGTATTTTAATACGTTAATTGCTATTTTTAAATAATATACTATAATAAATATATAAAATACAATAGAACTTAAACAAAACCTAAAAACTAAAGATGTACAATTACTATAAATACTAAATAAAAATTAAACATAACGGAAATATTTTTTAACGAAAATCGGGAGAGTAATCCAAATTTACCTATTATTGCCATAAAAAAAGTCAAAAGTATTTTACTATTTATAATTAACAATTTTAATCTTTTTACCTTATTACATTAACTATCTTGAAAAATATCGAAATACAATACTGCTAATATAAATATATTGTTAATTACAAGCAAACTACCAAAAAAAATCATAAAACTATATATATTACATATAAATCTATATAAGCATAAATTGGGTACATTTTTGTCAAGATCGGGGCTATGACAAGAGAACCAGAACGTTAAAAATCAGTCGAATGAAACTAGTAGAACCAAAAATAGTACCTAAAATTACAGGAACTTACTGAAACTCTCGATAGTAAACAGTAACAAAATCAGTCCGACCGAAAATAGAAACTGAAAACAATCGACTGAAACAGTCACTGGTAAAAAGTAGTAAGATCAATAGAACCAAAAATAGTGACTGGAACTGTCGATAGTAAAAAGTAGTCAATTACTAAACAGTCGGTAGTTGTTTTCAGTCGATAGTTCCCAACGCTAATATCAATCAAAAACTATTTGATATTTCTTATTTCGTCAGCAGTTAATATGTTATTGTACAACAACACTGACTACAATACAGTGGAATATAAGCGCGTTTCATCAGGTATCTTTTCGAAAAGTTGAAAAGGAATAAATTGACCAATATTTAAATTGGTCAATTTACTCAAACATTGATCTAAGATTAAAAATCTAATAATTTCAATTTAAGTTATAATAATGTTAATACAATGTTCGCAAACAAGACGTTAAAAAATCCGTTTTGGATAGGATTTGCTCTAATAATTCTGTCAAATTACAAATCAATGAAGGAAATAATTTTGGAAATCTCGAGAATATCCATAATGAGGTAGTAAAATATCCAAATATAGTCATTTCAATAAAATAGGCAATGCATGTCATAGATACTCTTGATTTAATAATCTAAAAAGATACAGAATGCTATATGATGCGTTGGAACGACCTTTTTATTAAATGTCAACAATGTGTTAAACTTTCAAGTCGTCGTTAGTGATAATAATTAGAGGTTATAAACAGGTTGTAAATGATGTTTTTAGATTAAAATCGTGTTTCTTCATGTATTATTTGCTTTTATTTTATGATATTAGTCTCTTCCTTACTTGAAATATAAATAAAACAGTCCAGTATGGTCTAGTGGCTAGGATATCTGGCTTTCACCCAGGAGGTTCGGGTTCGATTCCCGTTATCAGACTATCCTTTTACAGATAAATACACGGATATTTTTATCCTGAATATAACATATTCTTAAAATATTAATTACTATTTTATAGAATAGCAAGGTTTTTCGCAATCGTCAATATTTTATGATTATTCAACTATTTTTTATGATTCAAACAGGACTAATATTAACTAATATCAACTATTAATTTATGTGGTTTACAATAAAAAAAATTATTTTTATTATGTGCTACTTTGCTAAATATTAATAACTTATCCTTTCTCAACACCAAAGATATATTTACGAAGCAACGAAACGCCATACTATAAAAACAATAAATCAAAAATAATTTAATTTTTCATTATTTCAAATTCGTTCAATTTTATCTAGTTTTAAAATACCAAAAAAAAACTAAAAGTTATTCCGGTACCGGGAATCGAACCCGAGCCTCCTGGGTGAGAGCCAGGTATCCTAGCCACTAGACCATACCGGATGATGAAAGTTTGGTAATCTAGAGATATAATAATAAAGAGGATCGAAGAAATAAAATTTTTTAATGATTTCCTAATATTTTTTATATGGAAAATTTAAATGTAAAAAATAAAATAAAATGGGTTTCCAATGATTAAAAATACAACAAAAGTAATATATTAATACAACAGAATTAAAAAATCAATCGAGAATATAAACATTTTAATGTTATGTATAACTTTTAATTCATTATTGGTTATTATCCACAAAATGTTAAAGTGAATTCTAATAACATCATTCAAAAAACAAAATTTTCCGATACCGGGAATCGAACCCGAGCCTCCTGGGTGAAAGCCAGGTATCCTAGCCACTAGACCATATCGGAGATGCTTTAATTTTTATTTATGTAAGAAGTCAATAATGAGATAGGTACCGCTAGCTTAACATCCATAATAATTTAAGTAATATGGTTATCCTTTTTTAACCACAACTGTAATTCGAAATTGATATTTTCCATTGATCCATTGATTCGTAATTATGGAAAAGGAACAATCATGCCAGTAACCTGGCTGCATGTTTTTAGATGCTCTCTTGTTGATTATTCATTCCCAAGATTTAGGGGTAATGCCGAAGGACTGTAATTATTTTTAATAACAATTTATTAAATATAATATACAATAACAGCTTATTATGATGCAAGAGCTGTTTGTGTGTTTAGAAAAAGCTATGACAATTAAATGAATAAGATAAAGAAGACATTTACTTCCTGTAATTCTAGACATTGAATTGTCTCTCTTTGTACTTCTACATATTGAACATTGACATTAGACATTGAATCAAAAAAAAATGTGACCAAAGATGGATTGAAGGTGCTCGAATTGCCCTAGCGATGAACTATCAGAATATATCTAAGCTTTGAACCACCAAAAGCGGACTGAAGTTGCTGTGAAGTAATCTAGTGTACTGAAATTTGGGCAGAAGCTCAAAGTTCAGAGCGTTTGGCCATCCAATACAGATTTCATCAGCTTAGTTACTCTCTCGGGGACTATTGAAAATTGGAGATACCGCTTGGAAAAACATTGCATACAGACTATGTAATGAAGAGTTGAGTAAAAATAATGCAATTCAAGAGTTCATCAAAGGTAATCTAAATGACGAATCAACCAAGTACATAGGTCGTTCCTTCAGCACTAAATCAGCGTTCTGTATGATGACGTATTATGACGAATGATGAGTTTAATAAAAGTACCGGTAGAGATTGAAGCGGGTGTGTTGTTTGTAAAGTTCTTCTAATAAGCTATCACTCCTTTTAAATGAAATATTTTTGTGTTATCCGTACATATTATATAACACAAATTTATCAATTAACATTCAGTTAATTGACCTTGATTCCTTAGACCTTAAACCTAACTATTTTATATCTTACATTAGATATGTTTAGCACAATCTTAAGATACAAACTAATTTATTATTACTGTTAAGTTGTACTCCCATTAATACTCAAGCCAGGCGAGTTCGGGATTAATACATCAGTATGTATATCCCAAATTAAAATAAACCTAAACTATCTGAATAATACTTATAATAAGAATAACACTTATACATTATACAAGCTCATGTGATTTGGTTCGCTTCAATGTTCTCATTTCCTACGTGTAGTCCATCAACTGTACTGCCTCCATGTTGATGTAGTTTAGTAATCTTATTTTATGTTTTAAGGCTACGTGTAGCTCTTCGTGGGTTACTTTAATACGCATTGGTAATTATTCCTAGAACTTTTTTTTGGCTACGCTGAACTATTAATTGGTTTGGTGTTTAAGTCCAACTCTATATTTGCACCCCATAGGTTCAAATTAGATTTATGATTAACTGATAAACTAATGTCTTTGTTTATGGATCGATCTTCCGACTAACCTGTACAGCTGCTTCTATAACATGATGTTTCCAATTTGACCTACCATCAAGATCGATGCCGAGGTATTTGGCTGATTCTTCTTGAGGAATTGGGCATCCGTTAAGTTATATAATTAAATTATTGTCGTTGCGCAGCAACGCAAAATTAACAAGGATATATTTGGATCTATTAAGCTGTATTTTCCATTCTCTAGTCCATTTGTAGATCTTGTTGACTGCCACTTGTATTTTTTCTGCAACCTTGGGCAGAAACTATTTCTCAATTTAATTTAATTTGGAACTTTTATTTACCGTCTAAATGATTTCCGTTAGATCAAACAAAACTATAAGTTGCCTGAAAAATATCTCATATTATATATATTAAAAATTAGGTCTACTCTGGTATAATCTCAAAGCATAAAGCGTAGAGACAAAGCAAAATGAACGATAGATATAACTAGCGACTAAAAATATTTTGAATAAAACTTTAAGCATTATATAACTGCAATCTCTTCTTTACTTAACACACATGATCAATAAACATTATTAAATGTAACATTAAAAATATTACTAAAGTGCTTGGAATGTAAAATAATAAGACACACCAGCAAATATAAAATTGGAAACGAAATTATAATCATAAGCTATTTTGTTTTAAGTGCGGCTGTTAAAAGCACGACAGGCGGAAAGACGAACCTACAAGCTTAATTCATACGCCCATTTACATAATAAATAGTGCATTTGTGCTGTAAAATTACGTTACACACCTTTATTTAATGTATTGCCAAATGTAGGCATGTGCGATAATAATTAGCAGACACAGGCTTGTTTTAATAAACCATTCCAATTTGATATAACAAGTTTTTACTTCGAAACACCCAGCAGGATGTAAAACCGGTCACTCGTAAACCAAACTTTATCACTCAGACCATGTGGTGTTAAAGGATTATAGTTTAAGTGAGCGAAACCTTTATATCTAACAGGAAAGTATTTTCAAGGGCAAATAAATGACGTATGAGAGCTTCTAATCTGCTTCTGATAAAGCTCATGACTGGATATGACATTATATGAAATTAAATTTATGTAGTTTATAAATACAATATTTTAAATATTCGTAATAGTAATTCTATCGAGATTCAATATTCGTATTTATTAATAATTTTTAATACACTAAAATATTGACAATTGACATATCGCTTGCTGTTAAAAATTTCCCTTTTATCCATTGTCTACTGTATTTTCCATATTTTTATTTGCCAATTTATAACGTTGACATAATGTAAACGATCACCGTTTTATTTCATTTTACTTCCATTCGCCGAGCCATATAATCCCCAAAAACTTATCAAAATAATCATAATGTATGTCTCTAAACTAGAATACCCTATCGACCTTTTGGCGGATAATTAATAATGTACGTCAAATATTATTACAATATCAACATTTGATTTTGAAATTAACATTTTTGGATTTCGGTATTCGGATTATATTTTGCAAACGCTATTAGACAGACACGGCTGAACCACCACCATAACACATCATATAAAACTTTCTAATAAGTTGAAACTTCGTTTCACATATTTCTAAATTATATAAATTGGATCTCATGTAGTGTCATGAACTTTGTCACAATTTCAAGTTATAATGTCGGTTATTCGCCAATCAGGGATAATTCAAGTCATGAAAGATCAAATATCCGACAAGAAACGAGTTTTTTGTCCCTAAATTCCAGTTCACAAATGGGAACAGTTTTGATTATTTCGGAATCAAGAACCATCATCTTCCTGAACCTGATTACTTTCCATTTGACCCGAGGTTCATAACGCGCGTCACCCAAATACACGATTTCGTCGTCCACCGAGCGAACTGGTGGTGTTGTCGATGGCGTTGAGATACAGTATTCCATTTTCTCGTAAACGTTGAATATTTGTTGGAACACGAACTTGACATACTTGTTCGTTCGTTTTAGCCGCCCGTGATATAGTTTTAGACAAAGTAATATAAATAGCTGTTATTCTAGCTCGTATAAGATTATGTTAAATATATTATGTGCACCATTGTGCATTAAAGCGTTTCTATCTGGCATAACATATGACAGTTAGCAGGAGAATTTTATCTTATGTATCAGGTCTTAAAAATACGATTACCAATGCAGGAAACATTTTAAACTTTTTTTTGTCCAGCAAATATATGTCAGTGTCATAGATAATGAATGTATAAAATAACGGATTTTATATTTGATGACTTCAAACTATAAATCAACTGTGTTAAACCGGTAATATTATTTTAAGAAATGTCGAGATTTCTAATTTCTGTGTTTTTCTTGACTTTTGAGTTATATTGTCTGTTAAGGCTTATCTCTTTGAATAAATGTTCTACACCAAGATTTATATTTGATTAATTTTAATGGAAGAATAGGAATAATTAATTAGTATAGTTATTAGTAAAAATGTTGTGATTTTCATTTTCACTTCATTAAAACTTTTAATATACGCTTTAAACCATTCAGGATTTTCTGAATGAGAGTCGGTATCTGAAGGTCTAGGTATCAATAATCAATCCTGTAATATATGAGTGTACCTGCAATAACACGTCAATTAAAAAATCCCAGGCCTACCATATTAAAACACATTTTTTGGCAAAATTAGTGTTTTCATTCAACACAATTCCCTTCAAGGGTGATACACTGATTATAGCTACCTTCAAACTTTTCGATTCCATTTTTGTAGTACGATTTTCCCATTGCTATAGGCCTCAGTTTTGGCGATCACTTCTTCATTTGATGAAAATTTCTTCCCAGAGAGCATTCTTTTGAGATCTGAAAACAGGTAGTAGTTGCTGAAGGGCAGATCTGGAGAATACGGTGGATGAGGAAGCAATTCGAAGCCCAATTGATGGACTTTTGTCACCATTTTCACTGACTTGTGACACGGTGCATTGTCTTAATGAAGCAGCACTTGCTTTTTCTTCAAAGGCGGCCGTTTTTTTGGCGATTTCGTTTCAAGATAGTCAATGAGAATATTCCATGCGCATCCCAAAATACAGACGCCATAATTTTGCCAGCCGACTATTGCGCTTTCCCACACTTTGGAACGGGGAACTTTTCATCGTGTGCAGTCCACTCGGGTGACTGTCGATTGGACTTCGAAGTGAAATGATGGAGCCATTTTTCATCCATTGTTATATATCGACGCAAAAACTCGAATTTATTACGCTTGGTCATCTTCAAACACTGCTCCGAATCATTAACTCGTCATTGTTTTTGGTCAAAACTTTAACTTTTGGCTTTAACTTCTTTTATTGTAAAGGTTTCCTTTTAAATCTAAACATCTGGCTGTAAAGTAAGATTTCAATAGTTGTTTTTGATAATATTTACTATAGCTTATGAACAAGGTCGTCTTGCCATACCATATCGAGAATTTGTGTTACATCTGAGAATATAGCTGAGCATACCTTATTATAGGGTTTTCCAATTACATCTGTTATTCTATGCACTTGGCTAATCACCGAATGTTTGTTAACCAACCTAAACTGAAATATAGGTATTATTATAGGTAGCTACATAATTTTCTCTATAATCGGTTTTATTCTTTTCAGTAGGATATTTTCATGGGTTAGATATTACTGGTGGCAGTGAGTAGTCTACAGGTAATAGGTAGTCTATAGGGGGGCAGCATAGTGATCTATAGGCTTTTCTCTTTTATTTTAATGTAATAACTCGTTAAAAATAGTTACCGGATATATAAAGAGAGGCGTCATACTATGACAAAAAGGGAATCATTTTGGCTTCAACACACCCAAAAACATAATGGTTACGTCACAACAATCTAAGAAGATTTTAGATTTTGTTTTGTAGATAAGTGTAATTGATAATTTTTCGTCAACTGTAGGAATAGGACTAGATGTTAAGTTGTAGCAAATTTTTGAAAATATCTGCGTAAGATAAGATCCTGTGACCAAAGAAAGAAAATCCAATAAAAAGAAAGTATCTTAAACCACTGATTTAATTCTGATTTTGACTCACAAAATGGTCTATTAAAAAGGGTACTTAAAAATTAATATAATTTTAATCACTTTATAGGTAACGTACCAAATTGAGTTGGGCCATATAATATACCACTATTACGGTACTGAATTTTATTATTGTAAATTAAACGCAATTAATAGAGGTTATCGTATACGTTGCTAACTGGTATCGGAGAACGATATCTTGAGATATGAGAAAATACTTTTCAGCAACCCTGGCCAGGCACCGTAACAGTTTAACTATGAACCTGCGCATATTTATTTATACCGTCATAATTTTACATCAAGAATGCCCATTTAAGATATTTTACCGGAATGCAATATTTATAGTAAATTATTTTATGAAAAACCAACATAATTTTATCTCGCATACCTAATTATTCAATGTATGCGGTAGCCGCTAACAGTACGTTATCTAATAAAATATATGGATGAGATGCACGCCACTGATGCAGGGTAATGCGACGAACTATCTCTGTCATTGTTGCACGCCCGCTCCAAGAAGAACATAAAACATCAAGTGAACATCAATAATGTCGCTTTAAATTATTATAGTAATTGTAAAGCGTTGTATATTGCGGGTAAATACTCATACATCAATTTGTAAAATGGGCTCTATTCGCGAACGAACGAATCCGTTCTGGATCTCAATCATCCACGCCATGCCAAATCGTTCGCGTTTGCGTTTAGTTTAGGAATTATTTAATAATGCGGACCTGATATTGAGACTTTTCAAACAAAAAGATGACTTGCAGACAGGATGGCGATTCATTTATGGGATATTCCGGTATGAAGCGGTTACTGCCGTAATCCCAGAATATTATGAAATCTATGAATGATAAATTACATTCATTATTTTGATCAAAAATGTTTATTTTAAACTGTTTGAATTGCTTCTAAAATATCCAATATATTATTCTTAACTATACTTTGTATATGTCTCAAGATTAAATGATCATAAACTTCCGGATTCTTTAAGTTTTGAAGTAACAACATACTCATTGTTGAAAGGTAGGAAAGGATACAGTTTTTATTAAAAAATGAATGTATATTCTCTGTGTACGTAAATTAATTCACAAGGATATTTTTATTTCAAGTGAATTATTATGAACAACATATTGTTACAAATCACTTTAACAAGTTACAAAATAAGAGATACATGATTAAAACAGTTATAAATTCATACAAAATGGAACAAAATGATGAAAGAATTGTGTGATGTGTTGTTTAAGATAAATAACTGGTAAAAGGTTGAATATTGAAATGTGAATGTTTGTGTTTTCACTTTGTTCAAAATAATAAAGATTAGGCTTGTGAATAATAATATGTAGTCTATCCAAAGTTTTTTTGGACATACGTCATCAAGATATTAAATGTATTGCCTGTCGCAGTTTGTAAATTCTTTTTAGAATCAGACAATATTTTCCTTCTCATTTTATTTTGGTTAAAAAGAGACACAATGCTGTCTGATAAGTTGCAAGGTGTAACCGAACTAATCGGTCAAAGTCGTTCGGTTGTCAAACGTATGCAAAATTCCTCAAAACAATAGTAATTTTAATGCTCTGCTTGTTTTAATAAATTTAAAATCGCTGCTTATTATTATTAAATTAAAGAGAATTAGGTGATTAAATCTAATTTTATCACGAACATGTATGCAGGTATTAAGAGAACAAGCGAAAAAGAAGTATACACTGTAGGGAAGGACATAAGAACTAAGCGTAAAAGGTACATATGCACTCTAAAGAAAATAAAATATATTATTGGGATATACAATTGTTAATTAGGTGGATTAGGCCTCCAAGAGATGCAACTACAAATGCGTCTAGAACTCTAACTCATACCTGGTATGGAAAAGAATTCAATGTAAATATAATCACACAACCCTATCCTACAAACTATTTAACTGTGTACTTAATTGTAATGTTAAAATAAATTATATTTGATAACAGTATATTAGCTTAGTTATTTTATTTAGATTAGAATTTTGTTGTATATCAATGCCAAACTGAACTAAAACTCAGAGTTGACACTGCAACATTGCGACGTTTCAAATTTATATGACGTAGGTACAAAATAATTTTGGATGGGCTACACATTATTTAGAACGGAGCAATTAGTTTAGCCCATGCGAGCAGTCAGCAAGTCTTTTCTTAGCATTCTTTCTCTAGCCACAGTATGCCTAACTAGGATACGTTATTTAGGAAATTAATTATTTTTTTACTTAAAAACTGATTTATTTTGCGGGAGAAAGAAGCGACTTATTGGTCGGCGATACAGTGCGATACTCAGGGTTCTTATCTAATAGAAAACAAACCGACGCATCTCGTTCGTTCACTATTCAATTAGTTTTTGAAACTGATAGTCGGATAGTCAGGGTCGTATTATATAATATGCATACATTGGGCTCCATTTTATTTTAGAGCGTTCAAAAAGGAATTCGATTTCGGCGCATGCGCTGCACATAATCCTTTAGAATGCATATATATATATAGTAATAAATTTAATAAACATTTAGTTTAATTTATTTTCGATCAAACTATATATAAAGAGGAAAATAAACATGGGAAAAATTTTAAATTTATTTACTTTTATAATTCAAATTCATTTTATTAAAAAAATTATTGAATAAAACGATATAACAAAAATATAATTAATATAGGCCCAACATTCCTATCTTTATAAAACCACCAAATTTAAGCTAATAACATATTAAATTAATTAACATCTCCAGCCAATAGAGTTGAAACAAAACAAGAAAGCTACCAGGACCATTATACATGAAAGCAGTGAAAATATCCTAAAAATTTCCAAATATAATGAACTATGATCTCCACTGCTATTTTTTATATTATACATTTACTAGCTATAATAGCATGAATGGTTATAACAAAATGTGTATGAAACTAATAATTACTTTTAGTTTTACTTATAGTACAATTGTATATTATTTCTGTCATGCCCTTTTTTTATTTGAACAACAAGCAATCGGGAAAAAGTTGTCCAATTTAACGTCCTCTAAACTCCCACTGTCGTCCCACTGTAAACAAAACTGATGTTATTTGGATTTAATAACTTTTAAAAATGTAAACTTAAGTTCTGAACTTTGTTATACCACATTTTACAACCAATATATGTTAAACATACTGTAACACAAAATTTAAGTATTCTAGATTTTTTTTTGTTTCTACGCCATGAAAATACAGATATGTTTTATAAATTACTAACAAAAGCGAAAGAAAAACAATTTTTTTAAGTCTGTAAAACACCTCTATCATATTTATATTTAAAAATGCTAAACTTTTTATTAGAAACGTTTTATGGCGTCAATCAATATTTCCCAAGGCATAAAATATTCTTCGCAAAATGTCATTTGGTTGCTTTTTATTTGGCAAACTTGAAAACATATTCTGAAAATTTCTGAAAATGAATAAACGTTTATACTCAGGACTTGTACCTAGATACAATTGTAATCAATACAAGGTCATTCAAGGTATATTCTGACGAATTTCAACGGAAGGAGAGTTTCCTGTAGATTTATACTTAAACAGCGACTCCTTGAGGTTAATATACCATTAATGACATTAAAATTAAATAAATCATTTTAGTTTTAATATGCTTTATAGCTGTTAGTTCATAAAATTTAACAAATTATAGTTATAATTATTATTTATTTTAACTCTATGTCTTTTATTACTCTAGTATTAACGTCATCTATTAAGAATCTAAAAGGAAATTAAAGCTAAAAAAATTCTATATACCAAAACAATACTAAATTAATTAAAGTGCTTTCAAATCAAAATGTTTAAAAATCGTTATATAATAATTGTTTTGAAACTCTAGTCAATGTATTTTCTATTATTATAACTACAGAAAAATACATCGGTATACAATAATGTTGCATATTTATGATTCTTTATTTTTGTTAAATTTACCTACAAAAGTGTAATATGTGTAATATTTTTTTCTTAATAAATATATTATTGTTAATTTGATGAAAAATAGAAAAAAATACAACAGTAATTTATAGACTTATATCTGTTTTAGTAACGCTGTAACTTCCTTATTTTTTGGATGTTTTGCCGACCAGACAAAATCGACTGGCAAATTTATATTGACATAATTATTAACACATTATAATATAAAAAAGGCATAATAGCCGTTATCTATAGCATAGTCTATAAAATAATTGGGAAAAACTAATGATACATCCCTTATAACCCTAGGCATACCATGAACTTCCATGAGCAGAGGAGGGTTCTTCAAATACTGAGGCACTAATAATATTACGATAGTTGCTGAATTTATTGAATTAGTCTCTAATCTTGAATATGACATTATATACTCATAATACTTTATCGGTATATACCACATACTGACAGAAGAAGTTAAGTCTTACCAGCCTATCTTGCTACCACATCCAATATCGAAATTATTTGAAGAATTACTATAAAAACGTGTTACAAGAGTTTCAGTTTTTTTTTTCACAATCACCACTTAACAATCAAGCAAGCGCAACATTGGATATTCAAAAAGGGTTTAGATATAATCCAGAAGATAATCCGAACTTGAGGCAATATCAAAGGGATTGATTTATTAGTTAATAATAAAAGCTTGAACTTATGGGATGCCACTATAAAGTTCGACAAAGTCATTTAAACGACTATTCCAAATCTGGCAAAACAACTTCTTCGGTTAATTATCAATGCTTATCCCTGCATAGCCCATGCAGAATTGTACCATGAACTCTACTTGTACATTTTACACGAAATAATTTAATAAAAAGTTGGTCACAACAAAACGTCACTTATTTTCACATAAGTATATAATCCATAACCAAAATTATCTTGTGATCATCAGACAGGTTAGTGTTAAGTAATTAACTAATGGTTAACAACAAATTGGCTATAAAAAATTAAGATCTTTACTCAAACAGGCACACATATTAAGCTGTCATGGAGCATTAAACGTTCTTGATACGAAATAGAGATAGCAACATATTGAAAAGGTGAACGCCCATCTATTTACGAGAGTCTTCGATTCAATTAAGAATTTGTCAAGCTGGAAGCATGGGTTTCGTGTTTGCAACAAAATATAGCCTAGTTGTAAACTCGGTTAAAGACAGCAACGAATATCATGAACGTAATCCGACATAAATCTAATTATTGCATAATTAACTGTTCCGTACCTCCCACATTAACGAGAGAGCGATAGGTGATAACCAAGGCCGCGAAACATTAAAAATAGATAATTTTTTTCAAACACGCGCCTGGCTATAAATAGAATCTGTATATGCGGACGATTTTTCTTCTCTCGTCTTTTCAATATCTTGTATGAATATCATAACGACATACATCCTCTACAGGATTTTCTGTTTAGTTGTGTTTTATTTGAAGTTGGGGCAGTTAGAAACAGCGGCGTAGACGGGCGAACGTTTCCTTTGGACTCTCCTAGTTCTTTGGCATTTACCTCCTAATAATATTCATTTGGAAAAATATGTTGATGAGCTTTGATTAAGTTTTTAATACCGTTGTATATTGCTGAAAATGAAAAGTATTCCTGTATCAGAACAATTAGAGATAACAAAAATCTGAATTGGTCCTTGTAAATAGTATGGTGTTCTCCATGAGACAAAAGGATTTTACAGAATTATGGATTTCCCAACACTAAAAGAGAAAACACCCAAGTCCCGCCCTCAATCGAGGACCCAACACCTATAAAAATCCCTATACAGATTTCGACAGTCCCCTCCCACACAAGCAGCTCTTGAAATTAACAAACATCATAAATCCCATCATGCGGCTGCAACACTTCTCAAAAATTTGGAAACATGCACACATAGTCATGATTCCGATAAAAAGAGCAAATTCTTCTCCTTCAGACTACAGGCCCTCGTGAGACATCAGCCTGCTTAGTTCAATGTCCAAGATCGCTGAAGAAGCGATCCTGTTTGCAATCAACTGGTTCACTGAGTAGAACCATATCATACTAGATGAACAACACGTGTTCAGAGCCAAACATTCATGTGCACATCAGGTCACTAAATTGGCCGCAGAAATTCACTTCGCCATGAAGAAAAAGCACAAGCTATGCGCGGTCATTTTAGACCTAACAAAAGCGATTGACAACGTTTGGCACGACGGCCTAATACACAAAGCCATCGAAGCAGGTTTACCCGAAGACCTGATAATTTTACTGAGTTCCTTTTTGTCGGATAGGTCCTTTCAATTAAAGATCGGCAATACACTCTCCAGTCCTAATAAATCAGTCAAAGCACGAGTGTTCAGCAGTATTCAAACATCTCATGTCAGTTATCCCAGTGAAGAAAGATGTTGAAGAGGCCCAATACGCGGATGACACAGCTTTCTTCACCATCTCTCTTTCTGTAGATGCCGCTCAGAGAAAACTTCAAATTCAATTAAATGCCACAGTCCACTAGTTTAATTTCTGGAGGTTGCAAATCAACCCCCAAAAAACCCTGGCCACAATCTTTCACAATCAGAAAGACATCCGCGTCTACCAGCTGAGAGTGGAAAAAGTCTCAATCTCGTGGCGACAAAAAGCCACATATCTCGGCCATCTTTGACCGTAGATTCCTATGGTCAACACGGATAAATAAAGCAATTTTCAAAGGCTACGGTGTCGCCACAGTCCTTAACCCTCTCATCTGAAGAAAAAGTACATTGTCTCTGATTATTAAAGTTTTGCTTTACAAGCTGCTTATCGGACCCGTCATGTTATATGGATCTAATGCTTAGTATCGGTTTGTCAGGTCGGAACTAGTCGAAAAGCTTCATGTAATGCAAAATAAACTTCTCAGGCAAAATCTGAACGCGCCATGGTTTGTCAGAAATACTCAAATTTATCGGGAAACTGGCACAACAGAAATAAGTTGGTTAGTTTTCTCCTTATACAATAAATTACATGCAACCTCAGCTCTTTTCAACGATTCCCAAATCAGATCTCTGTCAGAGGCGTTCCCAATCAGGTAACCCCGAAGAGTATCCCCCAAAAAGCGGTTCTTCAAGCCGCCAAAGGTTCTCATACCCCAAATAAAGTGCCCTCACGGGCAATCCTCTCTTATAAATTGAGTTAACATCAGCAAGGAAACTTTTCAGTTCGTAAATAAGGCTCAAAAAAAAAATCGACGGTCTCTTCTTCTGCGGGCTCTCTCGAATTGCTATGTCGTCAACTGTAAATTGTCAATCACTCGAATAAACCACAAATAATCCCGTTAGTTTCTATGATTTTGCCACGTGCCCATCCTCAATTCTCACATATACATGCCAGAAACTCAACTGGGAAGAGGAGAAACTAATCAGTTTTATTAAAATTTCGTATTTCGTCTAAAATAAATGATACATTTACTTTTATTCTGTCAGGTATTTGTTTTGACAGGTTTGGTCAAGTATACTGGGGCAAGTGTTTGCTTTATTGAGATGCATATATTTTGCAGACATCGCGTACACTGCTGTTCAAAATCTAGCTTTAAGGTCTTTTGATATTGATCAAAATGCAGTAGAGAGTCAAGAGACTCGAAGCCATCAAATTGTATCTACTACACCTGTTTTATAAGAATGTATTGCGTCCGTGTCGACTAATTTAGAAAAAACACAATTTGAGATTCCTCGCATTTCGAATATTGCTGAAGTACGCCACTTACTAAGTTCTCTTTTATGTAGACGTCACTATATGTGGATTGAGTGTACAACTTGTAAGTCTTGGTAAGACGAAGCGTGGATCAATTACGAATATGGCTTTTTACATACTTGAATAAGTTCCCAACTTGAATACACTTTGCCGCTCAAGTGTCCGCTCTTTCTTTGATGATTGTATATTAAAATCAACATTATTATGAACTAAACAACTAGCAATCAACTAAAATTTTTATTTTGGAAATTTCGTACGGTTGCTCCATATGACTATTACAATATCACACCTCGAAAGGGAAGTTCTGTTCCTTTCAGTGTTGTCATTAGACATAGTGTCTTCTGATTCAGTTGTTCAGATTAATTAGTTCGAGCTTGACTGACACGCGATTTCGTAATACTGAAATAGTGCGAAAATGAATGGATGATTGTATCGCTGCTGAACCAGTATCGTTCTTTCTACGCGATATTGCCATGTTTTGCGATATTGTCCAAAAATAGGAAAACATGATAGAAAATAAATGAATATATTGTTATTAATTTGTATACAATATCTATGTAATACAATATAAAGAAAAGTATATGAATTTATAAGAAGTATATGAAAATTATATGAAAAAGTAATCTGAATACATGCAGTAACTTAATTGTAGAAACGTCTTCAATAATGTGATGTGTAATTACCTGAATTATCATTAAAAAACGTTATCTCCTCTTCCTTTGAGAAAAACGTTGATTCAGGTAGCCTGTAACATCGCTTTAACAGCCCTTTAAAATTTTAATGAGCTACTATTTGTTGATCAGGTATGAACAAATACGGTCCACATTCTAATAGCAACAAATACATTCTCAAAATCAAGTTATCAACTATTTCATGCAACTTAAATATTGCTATATCCAAACTAATTTGAACTTATACCGAACCGATATTCAGCAACTGCCCGGTTTGTATACCCAATTTAAAATTCAGCATACTAGTCAATAATAGTTGATGCAGAATATTCATAGCGCTTTTCCAATCTATATAAAGCGACCAGTTAAGCTTGAACAGTATTTAAGGATCACAAAACGACGGTGATTCATTTTTCTCGCTCACAAATTTATTTTTATCTGTTATTTTAAAAATAACAATATTATTATTATTATTATTACATTTATTACGAAAAATTAAATCAAGAAAAAAACACAACCATAAAAAATCTGTGTAATCCAGTAAATACCTTTAAATATATTATCGTGGCTAATAAATAATAAATAAAAGAGATTTTCATGCGGTATCAAAATATGTTAATGTTAAATCTTATATTTTAGATGGTACTTTATTATTTATTTATTATTAAGTAGCAGTTGATTTTGCTTAGATACATGATTTATAAGGTTATAAATAAATATAAAGTTTCGGAAAAAAATTATTTGGTATTATTGATAACATTTTATAGTTACCACATTTTTGAACTTTGTGATAACAAGGTATTATAAAATAATTCTAATATTTATAAATGAAATTGAGTAAATTAAATGAACAAAAATAACTCAATCCGATATGGTCTAGTGGCTAGGATACCTGGCTTTCACCCAGGAGGCTCGGGTTCGATTCCCGGTATCGGAAAACTTATTTTGATTTGTGTTAGTTTGTAAATCTGTCATCAGGCATTTCTCTAAACATTTTTATTTATATGAAATTTATACTGATACTGCATTAGTTTTGAATTTAAAGATGCTCTGGTGAATATATTGATGAATGAATGAATGAATTAGTTGCAATTTTTTATCACAAAAAATAGCTATTTATTATGTATTGTTGGTTCAGTTACTTCAACCCTGAATTCTCTCCATTGAAATGTTAAATCCATGAAACCCGTCAAAAATCAATTGCTGTGCCAAACATGGATATTAGTTATGTAATATTGCTGCAGCGAAAAGTAATATGAGGTATCATACATGTATCCAGATGTTGTGTGAATTACATATTCAGGAACTGTCATCCAGAAAATCAAGTTTCAAATAATACTTGACCAGACAACAGACACAAAAGAATTAAACCACTTGATTATTTAGTGGGGTTAAGTGTATTTAACAGAAAAATCAGCAATGTTAACTTAACACATGAACATTATTACTGTAATGATTAAATAAGTATCGCTGGGTTCTCCTAGATATATATCTCGTTTTTAAGCAATAATGTGTTAAGCAATAATTCGAATTCATGACTCTTAGAGCAGCACACTTTGGCTACTAGAAAATTCAATGAATGAAACATTATTGTTGACATTGATTAAGTGACCATTGTTTGTCTCACTAGATCAAACGTTAATTTTCATTTTTATTACTGCTATTTCATTTCAACATTTGCTGTTGATTGATTTTCCATTTTGATTATCAGTAAAATGTATTCCACATGTATAAAATATAGCCAGCAGTCGTTGTTATATTTACCCTCGTTAAAGCGGTTGAGCCCGTACAATAATGAATGGTTCTCAAACTTGAAGCTGTTGAAGGATATTGGACAATACTCATCAAGAAGTATTATGATCACGTCTTGGGATGCATCTAATAAAAAAAACATTATCTATATCTTAAATTTCAAAATCATAAATAAATAAATCGCAAATGGAAATAGTTAAATATTAGTGATTTCTTTCATATTTATTTTTACTATTTAAATAATATGAGATAATTTTTAAAATATCTAAAATTTAGCAGGATAGATGCATCAAAGGCTATCCTGTCCGAAATGGTATTAAATTGTTAAACTACATATACCGTTTTTTCTACTCTAATTCACGTTCCCCATCCCAATGCTCAATTGCTATATACTCCGATATGGTCTAGTGGCTAGGATACCTGGCTTTCACCCAGGAGGCTCGGGTTCGATTCCCGGTATCGGAATACTTTTTTATATTTATTTACATTTGGTCTATAAAGTCAAGGATAATTTTCATTTATACATTTAACTCCATAATGTATTAAGAAGTTCTAAAATGTTTAATTTACATGAAATGTATCAGTTTTCTTTTAGGTATTTTGTTTTACACAAACTACGAAAGCAATCTGCCATGAAAGGGTATTGATTCAAACTAAGAACTCACTTTGATTAAATTACAAATTTACCATTAATTGATTCTAAGCTTTTTTATACTATAACGTTTTAAAATAATTTATATCATAATATTCTCTCACTAAGACTGATATTTTCCATAATATATTATTCAGAAAAAAATGACTAGTGTTAAGGCTAGAGGTGATTCCGATAGGGTTTAATAACAAGAAGAGTCAGGTTTGATACCTGATATCGAAAATCAAAAAAAAATATCGAAAAAAATTGTACAATTGTATGTAAGCTACTCAATATGGATATTATAATATTTTAATTAGTTTTCATAAAATATACATCACCTTCTGTGCTTAATAATTATTTTTCCTTAAAACAATATGTTTTCCTAAAGTAAATCTAAATCGTTTGACGTGATAATTAAAACATTAGACATTTTTCAACATTTAAAAAAAATTATCAAAAAAGTGTCTTGCACATTGAAGAAAATAAATGACGTTCGTAAAATCAACGACGAATATGACTTATATGAATCCACCCAAATAAAATTAAATATTTGACCGAGAACCTAATTTTATAACTTATTTTACCACTTATTTTATATTTTAATTGTTATGACAGATAACTAGATCTAGCTCTATAAATATAATATTAGTGTCCCACATTGAACTATTTAATTTTTGCCGCCCCTATTGACTTTAGTAATTTATTATCTCAAAATTAATTAGTAGATAACAAAATTACATCAATAATATTTGTTTTTAATAAAATTGCAACTTTATAATTTGTGCTCTCTGATCAATTACATCAGCATATCCAGTTATTAGTTTAACTGTGAACCAGTTGATCGATCTAAATTATTTTTACAAAGCACTATTTAATAAAACTTACACAATAAGTAGTTATTAGGTATAATTGTAAGCTAATAAAAGCTATATAACTTAAGGTGGAGTAAGGTATGGCTTAAAATTACTTAATGAAAACATTTTATACAAAATAAAATTTGGTAATAGTTGTTAAATGATTTATTGCCCTCATAGTTAATATTCTTATTAAATTATGTGTTAACAATCCAGTTGATGATGAAAAATTTTTGTTTATGTAAGGCAAAACATATTTTTTGAATTTGCTACCTTTTAAAATCTGTAATCTTAGTCTCCAGCCTTATCAACCTAACAAGTTAATTAAAAAGCCCCCGGCCTGACACATAGATGGCGCTATTAGAATTAAATCCATACGTTTTTTAGTTAGCCCTAACCCTCAAAAGATGCGTGTATAAATTTGACAGCAGTCGGATCATTAGTTTGTGAATTTCGCGTATTGATAAAATAAAGCTTTTTGAAGGGAAAAAATACACTTGAAACAAAAATTTGGCTTGATGTCGAATTTCCGGACACTTCTTCAGGAAAATCAACCATCAAGTATTGGTATGCTAAGTTTAGACATGGTGAAATGAGTACCGAAGACGTGAACGCAGTGGCCGCCCAAAAGAGGTTGTTCCATTCCACAAAATAATTTTGAATGACCAGAAATTGAAATTGAATGAAATAGCAGACACTCTAAAGATATTAACAGAATATGTACATCATATAATTCACGAATATTTGGCTATGAGAAAGCTTTGTGAAAATTGGCTACCACGCGAGCTCACTTTTCACCGAAAACAACGACGAGCTGATGATTTGGAGCAGTGTTTGAAGATGATCAAAAGTAAAAAACCCGAGTTTTTGCGTTGATATGTGACAACCGATGAAACATGGCTGAATCATTTTCACTCCGAAGTCCAATCGACAGTCATCCGAGTTGACTGCACACGATGGTCCCGCTCCAGTCGGCTGGAAATGTTATGCCTTCTGTATTTTGGGATGCGCGTGGAATAATTTTGACTACCTTGAAAAAGGAAGGACCATCAACAGTGACTATTATATAGCGTTATTGAACCGTTCGAAGGAAGGGATCGCCGAAAAACTGTCGCATTTGAAGGAAAAGAATGTGCTGCTTCAACAAGACAATGCACCATGTCACAAGTCAGTGAAAATAGGCATGAATTAGGCTTTGAACTGCTTCCTCATTCACCGTATTATCCAGATCTGTCCCACAGCGACTATTTCCTGTTTTCAGATCTCCAAAGAATGCTCGCTGGAAAGAAATTTTCGTCGAATGAAGAGGTGATCGCCGAAACTGGGGCCTATTTATATTTGCAAAGGACAAATCGTACTACAAAAATGGTATCGAAAAGTTTGAAGGTTGCTATAATCAGTGTATAACCATTAAAGGGAATTATGTTGAAGGGAATTATGTGGAATAAAGAACTAATTTTGTTAAAAAATGTGTTTTACTATTTAGGCCGGGGACTTTTCAATTGACCTGTTAGTGGCAAATCCGCCACTGAAATCGGATATAACCTTCATATAAAAGGTTTAGATGCAATCATTAGAATCAGAATATAACTTTAGCTAGTTTACCGCGATCAAGATTAGATTTTTAGTATTATTTATAATTCAATATACGAGTGTTTAATGTTTATTTTGACTATATTATATACAACAATTATCTAATATATTTAAAAGAGAATAGTTTAAAAACAACTGAGTTGGATCAAGATCTTAATTATAAATTATAACTTAATTAATCAAACTATTTAAAATGTATATTTAATTCATATATATCTATGTTCACTTTCCATTAATTACGTGCTATTATAATTAAAGAAAAGGTGAATAATAATTTTAAAAATTTTTACCAAGTCTAGATTTTATACTATTAACGCTTGCCGGAAACAACCATAAATAACAACGATAAAAACAAACTGGACGTGTAGCAACTAAATAAACTTTGTGGTATTAAATGCAACTAATTTACCACCCGATGAAAGTGAGTAACCTGCTTGTTCCTTCAGCAGGCGGCCAACAGTTGAACTTCAAGGTACAGGTAGACCGTGACCAAGACAAGCCTCAGGTTCACTGCTACTCGTACATGGGCCACAAGTAACCCAGTTTTATTTCAATATAATCATATAGCAACTATGAGCCAATGCGAACACGATTCAGGCAAGACGATGTATTTGAATCGAGTTGGCAACAGCCTATGCACGTATAATTTCTATATTTATGTAATTATTTTTTGTATTGGCTGTATTTTTGTAATTATTATCAAATCTTACATTTCTATTTTAAATCACTTATAAAATAATGCATTTTAAATTTTAAAATATTTAATGGTCTATATATTATTATACCTAACGTTTTGGAAAAATCTACTACTATTGCTTCTTATAACTTATATAACTTATATTAACTTATAACTTAGATTATGCGAAAATAATACTTAATTTTGGTAATATTTTCAAGCAAATTTAATGGTAAAAAAATAACTTAATTAACGTTTAATTGATAGTATTTGTATTATTATCTTTTTGTATAATTATGTGTAATTATATAATTTTTATGTCTGTGTGTCTGTAATTGAACTCTTTCAAAAAAAAATTTTTATGACATTTTTGTGGGTGTGTTATAGTTGCAATTAAACCCAACAGAGGACTGTGATAGGGTTTCAGGATTTTCTAAATTTGATTTCAATTGGCCTCTATCTGCCAGATTGACGTTTTCATGGTAACCACCGCAATAATGACGGATGCTATTATTTCTACACATTACACTACAATATTTATTAGAACTAAATATTTATACATTCTATAAATTCAATATTATATTATATATTAAATATTATATATTGATAAAACGTGATGTCTTCGACAGATTAAAATCAAGTGAACTTAATTCCCAAAATACTAATGTGTTCATCTGGCCTTGCAGATATTTGCTGACTTTGCAGTTTCGTGGGATATATTGTGTGTAAATATGCTTGATGGCTTTAATAATGGAACCACAAATCCGGCTTGGTTGCCGCAGTAGTAAAGGCGGGAGGACGGTCCACCTATTGTTGCGATAGTCGCGGGTTCGAATCCTGCAGGGGCATGGTCGTAAATTTACATTTGTGACTGTTTATATTTGTGATTGTCCTTGGCAAGAGTGTAAAATCCGACAAGGAAAATCTCAGTCACGCCAGTAACCAGGTTGGGTAAGACCGGATGTCTTCTGTTATGATTTCTTTGTTGTCCACTCGCCAGTCGGTAGGCTTAATGCCGAGGACTGTGGTTCGGAGCCCACATTAATCAGTAGGTTCAGTCCTATGTCCAGTAGATAAGCCCTCGTTGGTAAAAAGGAGACTTTAAAATACATAAAACAAGAACCGCACAAATATTGATTTATGATGATAATATGCTACAGACATATTATTACAAATACATTTATGTTGAAATTAAAAGTGGGATTACTAAGATTTTACCAGAAATAAAAACACAAAATTTAAAAATTGGCCATTTTAAGTTAAACACCTGTTACAATAGATTTTCAAAATTCCTTCTTTATTCAAAAAAGTGCACTTCCGAGGTGGTCTCATTGGAACCAAGTCATGATCTGTTGGTGGGAAGGGGGCAATCGTATGAAAACTTCAAATTTTAAAGGTACGTACAAAGTTTTCCCATATTTTTTGTAATCTGGAATAATCAGATATTTGTGTTTAATATTATTGCTGAACTGATGTAACGGAAGACCGGAACTCGTTCAGTGTAAAAGCCGCTCAGCACTCACGCGGAGGTCGCGTGTTCGATTTCCAGCGGTGGCAACGACTTTTTGTTGTTGCTCTAGTTTGATTAGAACATTTGTCAAATCAACAAGGTTTAGTAGCGGATCGCGGAGCCTAAAGCGTTTCTTATTTTCAATTATTGTTTTTTTATTCCTATTTATCCTCATACGGGTTTACTTGGCCTACCCATTGTAATACTTAATAAAATAACTACGTAATTTATTGAGTAAATATCTGACAGTAAAAAGCAGTGAACAAAAAAACTGACCCGACCTCAAAAAATAAATAAGGAACTCACTAAAAATTAAATAATAATCAAACTTACGAGCAACAAATTAGATTTGTTTTGTTCGTAATTAAATTTTTTGTATATATCACAAAATTATATTATTATTTTTATATTGTTTGGGTTCAGCACCGACTTCAAACTGATCAGTTAGTAATAGTTAAAATAATATCGTAAATAGATGCATATGTTTAGTTAGATATTAAAGCTAAATTGTGTGTAGATAGTAGAATATAAAATACGTGTAGTAGATTCTACTGTTGCGATAGTCGCGGGTTCGAATTCTGCTTGGATAGTACATTTATGTTTGTGATTAATAGTGATTTGTGATATGTTTGTATAGGCCCAGTCCAGATAAACCCCTAGTTAGTAAAAGGAGACTTTAAAATTCATATAAAAAAATTCTCCTAGCCATCATATCCGCAATCCAACATTAAAACTATTTAGCGCTCGTCGATATTTTTGGGTTATTTATCTATCTTATATTTCACAGTAAGAAAAATCTTTTATGCAACCAACGATTTATCAAGGCAAAAAAACCTAAATTTGCACAATCGGTTCGTCGATGGTGATTGAACCTGAACTAATAATTTTAAAGAGAATACTAGAAGTTTTATAGAGTGAGTGGGTATTCCAAACATACTAACCATGAAAGGTGGTAGCATATTAAAAAAATTAAGTAATAACACCCTCAGTATAATACTTGGCAAAAAAAATGTAGGTAATAATTCTAAGGAGTAAGCAATAATAGCACAATGGCCACTTATAAACTGTTTTAATAGTATTTTTGAAATCAAGTACTCTATATTTGTTAAGACAAATCAACATTGTCTCGATGGTAACCCTACTGAAATATTTTATGATGATAGATTAAAGATACAGATGGAAATGTATTTGATAGGGCCACCAAAATAGTCATATTACGTAATTGAACAAAATTATTAGGAACTTATATACTCAATAAATAAAATAAGTAACGACCGACCTAAAATGTTACCAACAGTGTTATTCAGTCCAACACAAAAAAAGGTTTCAATTATAAACAATTGATGATGCAGCTCTGTATTGTATCAAATCACCGTGTAATATCTGGGTAAATAGAATTCACTAATTGTAATTTTGAACAATCTTATGAGCAGTAGTTGCACGTATAATAAATAATCAAGTACTTTACAAAATATGTGTTTAGATCAGTTTTAACATATCAAGTTTTTCTATAAATTCTTCAACCAGATATCTGCTTAGTTTATTTTACTTACTTAACTTCAGTGACAGCATTGGGTACCAGACATTGTCCGTACGTAAATATTGTTCGAAATGTTTGAAATTTCTGTTTGCCATAACATACCAGACTGCAAAAATTTGAAAAAATAACATTGTCAAATAAAATATATGACTCATACCCTTAACCTAATGAAGTATAGAACATCGAACTATTTCATTTACAAGAAACCCTATATTTGATACTGGCCTTCTAATCATAATCGTAATCTAACCATGATGAGATTTGATTGACACTTGCTGAAGGCTTGATTTTAATTTAAAAAATTTCTATTTTGAGAACAAAGTAAGAATGTTATCACTGATGTGGTGCCAACAACCTCGATAAATTCAAATAAAATGAATGATTGAAGATTGAAGAAAATGAAAATTTAAGTCAGTTCACTTTTTCGAGAACATGTCAGTATCATGTGTGTATCAGTCTTCTTTCAGATAAAATTGCCATATGGATACTTTATATATTCGTATATTTCTAATTTATTTCGATGACTATTATGATGATAATTATTTATTACTATTACATACTCTTTTCTTTGGGAATTCAGTTCATGTTACTTTTTATACTAAAGATTTTGTACTTTTTACAATAATTTCTTATAAAATTATTTTATATTTAACTGACTTGTTTTAAAGATGATGATTTTAAAGATGTTTTGCATTAGCTTTATACCTTAATATAGTTTATAATGTTTCTGATGAGTATTCAAACTGTAAACGAGCAATTTTTGTAAAATTTCTTCTATTAACTTGAAATGAAATTCATGCGCCCGAGGTTGATTGTTCTTAGTAACATTAGCCAATCAGGAAATGATTTGGTCTAAATTTACTTGTACATTATTAGTAATGACAAAGCCCGGAAATTGATTGTAGTATATTCTCTATACGTAGGATAAATATAGCCCGGCTAAGTAGACGTCTGAAGGAGCTAGCGGAACTCTTCAGGTAAGTTTGTGAAATAACAGGAAACGAAAAATAGTTGATTTGTTGGTTGTTCGAATGTTGATATATAGATTAAAGAATGTGTTTTAAAATTAGTAATACATTTTTAATACAAGACAAAAAACAAAAACTAAATTTGTTGAAATCTAATTTAATGGTTTAGTAATAATAAATACATTTTCTTTCGAGAAATTTAAACTAATTTGAAATAATGATATAAGAGTGGAATATATTACTCATGTTGCGCATGTATCAAAATTGTAAATAAAAAGTTCTATTTTTATGGATTCTGTAATGAGACATGGTGATTTTGACATGGCGACATCTTGTGACAGCAGAACATCCTGCTTAAAACACTTGAGGAAATTTGTTGTAAACTGAGAAAGACATTTCCTTGCGGTGTTTTCTAAAGTAGCAGGTCTATGCTAATTAGCCGCAATCGATCTATGCGCCAGAGTAACTGAAAATTTGGAACGGCTTCATACTCCCTATATAATCATTAATCATAAATTAATTTGTTTTATTATTATTTATTTATAACAATTATTAGTTTAGAGGTACAGTAGTTATTCAATGATAAATTGTATAGTTATATTCCTATATTATTTTACATCCAATTGACTTGCGTAGAATTACACAAAATTCCGGCGTTTGGTCTTCTTCTGTTCTTCATCAGTACTGCGAACGATATGTTGTCCATTAGATAGATTTGAAGGAATGGATAACAGTGGAATCTCTGGGTTTTCATGGAGTCTTGAAAGCATCCTGGAAAATTTGATCGTCACCAAACATCGAATCCACCTCTATCCAGGTGAAAACTCATGATCGTCTAATCGTGATCACCTCCATGTACAGGAAATGCTCCACGCATGACTCGTCTGCTTTCAATACTTTCTTCGACGACCCAATCTCAAATATAATTAGTGAAGACTCCAACGCTCCATCCCATGTGGGATTGCTTGCAGACAACGATATCGCAGCACTGAGCGCAAACTTAGGGCTCGGTCTCGCCCTGCCGGATGAGCCTACCCATCAATCCGCTATTGGACAATGGGACACTCCATGGGGTTCTTGATGAGTTACCATCGTCCGACTATATTAACTGTCAGGGACTGTTGTGCAATCTAAATTCCTCGCTTCAAAGCTAGAAAGAATACCGACTGGAAGAGATCCTAAGTACTAATACCTAGTTACTATTTTTAGGGTAAATGATGTGGCTCGGTGAATGGAGGTAAAACGAAATGAAAGAGTGGTGTTTACATTATGTGACCGTTATTTATTGGCTATATAAAAATGTGAAAAACACAAATAATAAAACGGATGGCAGCGGTGTTATTTGGAGACGAGGCTTGGGTTGTCGATGACGGCACGTCTAAACCAAACGAGGGTTGAGCACTGAATGACCGAAATACCCTTCAATAACATCCCAGATAAACGTCTCGGGGTTGCCGCCAGCTATTCGTTGTCGGGTTCTAGTTGACGCTGCTGGCACCCCGCCCGTATTCAACATCTGGGAATATATTTCTGGGTATTTTGTAGACCGTTATTCCACGATGTAAAATTCGACATGCCTCAAGGTCGCTACAACTAAAATACTCACGCCAATGGTCAGCAATATTTGGAAGAAGACGGCCCCGGGTTTCGATAATATCTCAATAGCCCATCTCAAAAAGCTTGCCTACAAGCAGCTCGCCAAACTAACTAATATCATCAACGCCATTCTGAGGCTGTAACACTTCCTATCCACATAGAAACATGCATTCATCGCAGTTATCCCCAAAAAAGGAGCTGTTCTCACCTTTTGACTACAGATTTACCAGCATATTAAGTTCCATTTCCAAGCTTGCTGAAGTAGCAATTATTTATGCTCTTAATGGTTTTACAAACACAAACAATATCATTCCAGAAAAAATATTCGGGTTGCGCGTCAAATACTCGGCCATTCATCAGGCCCATCAGCTGGCTGCAAAAATCAATTGAGCTTTAAACTGACGCGAAAGACCTGGAGCAGTCTTCTTGGACCTAACCAAAGTCTTTGACAAGATCTACATGATGACCTAACAGCTCTTATCAAATAATTTCTGTTAGGACCCTCGTTCCAGGTGGCGATTAAAAATATTTTCTATAGTCTGGCACCCGTTTTATTTAACATTTTTCTTTCATATATCCCTGGAAGGCCACAAGTTGAGGCAGCTTTTTACACTGACGACACTGCTTACTTTACTTCTTCAAGAGTAGCACCGCACATCCAAGGCAGACTCCAAAAATAACTCTATGAAAGGGTTCAGTTCATTTCTGGAGATTGTAAATTAACCCATAGAAAACCCATCTTCTTTCACAAGAAACGCTTTGCACCGAGCATTTTGCGTCTTAAAATCGAGAACGCCGAAATACCATGGTTAGAAGAAACCAGCTATCTCGATTTTAACATCGACCGCTAGTTTAGATGAAACTCCCAGATTCAAATGTCCTTCCTGAAAGGTAAAGTTATTTCCAATTTGCTGTTCTCGCTCATCAACAGGGCCAGCCGGCTTCCTCTCTCAAAAAAATATCTCCTGTACAAGATGCTGGTTCGTCAGTTCGGTTAGTCGTTCCATATGGCTCTAGTGTTTATTTCAAATACCGTCTATCTCAATAGCCAAATGGAACGTCTTCAAGTTTTTCAGAACAAAATTCTCAGGAGAACAACCAATTCCCCCTGGTTCGTCAGGAATCAAATTCATAGGAAACAGACGTCCCCCAAGTTTATGATTTTATATCCGAACTCTACTCAAGATATTACTCCACGCTTTGTCTCTCAGGCAATATGAGCTGGCCGATATTTTAGGTCAATAACCCGTTCTGCTCTTCGTGGTCGACACCGTCCCATCGTGCTCTAACTCCAAATTGTCTCAACCTTCTTCCGCGAACAGTTAACTTGGGTACCGCGAGTTGCATGGTGTGATAATGACACCATGTCCTTGCCTGACCCTTGTGGCTCTTAACCGTGTTATCGGTTACCGCCACTCTCTTTGCTATCAGTAAGAAATATTAGTTAGGGACATAGGATCAACTGATAAGGTAGGGTTTAGTGGGCAGCCGAGAGGCAGTCTCCACGTAACCAGTCCAACTCGCTTATTCTTGCGAGTCTCCCCGACCAGGTATTCGTAACAGGATTCCCCTTCCCGGTTTTAGGCGAAAAAAAAACAGGCCAACCTTCTAATTTCTTCTTTGACTGTTGAGATTCCTCAATATCAATGCAATCCTTCATTGCATATATTTTAGGATAGGTTCTCTGCCTTACACAATACCCTGTTGTAATATTTGTACACTTACAGTTATATTGGTTTTAGTACCTCGATTAACCCCCTTTGAACCCCATTTTAATATGGTTCTGTTATTTTATTTTGATATCGTATATCATACCTAAATATTTGACACTATTACTTAATGCTGCCGTAGTTTCTTGTAAACCATTTCTGGTTCTTGCCCACTGCTAATAGTGTTGTATAATCTACCAACGTGGCCATAGTAATTCACTTCACTTTTGGTATATCACTATAAAGGATGAGTTCCAAGATGCTCCCTTGCATGCCGATTTTATTCAGTTTAGTATTCATTTATCCAACTGTTTAATTTTATATATATATATATATATATATATATATATATATATATATATATATATATAAATGTATGTTCGCTGATTTCTCCGTCAATTATGGGTGGTCCCATTGAAACCAAATCAGGATCTGTTGGGGAAAATGGGGGAAATTGAGGGAAACCCCCAATTTTCAACGAAACCAAACTATTTTTGGTTTTTTGATTGAAACAACCTGCCTTTCTTATCTATCGGACAAATAAAACTGTATTTTTTGGAATAATATCGATCAGTTTGCGCTACACCTACAAAAATTTAAAGTATATTTGATTTTCTTCCACCGAATGTTCAGTGATGTTCGTTAATTTTTGGACTTGGTTGGGAGTCGTACCTGCTAAATTGGGTATGTAAGATTTAATAACTTAATTCAGTTACTTCCCATGCTTCAATCGTGCTGTACATGTTTACATATAAAAGTGTTTTATATATTGACCATAAAGTATTCCGTTGTATCGCACATTGTGTGACTGTTTATTCGGTTTCAACATGAACATCAACCCGCTCTTATTAGAGGATACTATAGTAAAATAAGCCCCAAATTCGATATTATATCAACATTACTATCAAGATATAAAGTAAATCAACTTTAGCTCGATAGCTTAAATATTTAAAAATCGTCTTGCGTTAATGTGTTTGTTTTATCGAAAAGTTCTCAAAATTGCAGCTGAAGGTATCCCTTTCCCTTTTCAGTCCATAAATAATCTGATATTTCCTCTATATTTATATTAACTAGTTTTGTTAATTAAATGTTCAAATATTTACTTGGAAATGATAGTTTTCTAGACGAAATTAGCGATAATTGCATCATTATTTGGGATTGTTCAATATAATAACAGTTATTTTTAACTAAAAGCTTTCTCAATAATTTGCATAACATTTTCCGTAAATTAATGAAATCGTTCGTTTCTATAGGCACCAAGGCCCCGTAGGATGCTTAATTTATAATGTAATCGAAATAAGTATCCCACAGTGCCTAAACTAATGCAAGGGTAACTTTCTTTATGGTCTTTGAAGAGATCCTTTTTGCCTACAGCTTTAAACCATTAGATTTCCCACATTACCATTACAATTTCCAGTGCCTTAACTTTTCCATTAAAAGCCAGCTTGCGAGTTTTCCCACTATTTACTTATGGGTCTTAACTAAAACAATGGCACATATTACGTAAAACAGAATAATTTGTTTTCTTTTACTATTAGGAACTACTTTACTATTTGGTTCAATGAAACAACAGCTATAGTTCAACGCGGCTTTTCTAAAGTTCCCTCTCTTACCAAGTGATAGTCTTGCGAGCATACATCTTTTAGTATTATACCTCTAATTATTTTCTAATTTTGTCTTAATTGCATTTTATTCTTGCCGTTATCCTGTGTAACCGATCTAGCCTGCCAAAGTCGCCTGACAGAGTCGTCCAGTTGTTAAAGGCATGCAGAATTCTTCAAAACAGATCTGAAAGAGGTTATAAACCGGCAAACGTATGTCAAAACCAAATTGAGTTGATCCGGCAACATTGCGACGTTACGTAACATAAGAAACAGTACATACAACAAAATTATAATCTAAATAAAATAATTAAACAAAAATACTGTTATCAAATATAATTTGTTAACATGAAGTACACTATATCTGCAATGAATTATTAATAAATGTTATGACTAATAAAACCTAATCAATTGTTTTTTCAACGTGTACCTTTTGCTATACCAAAAATGCTTATCTCTCTAAGAATTTTACTGGCAAGAGGGGGCCTCCATTATCTCGTTGCTGTTGAAGTAACTGATTAGGGACTCAATCTGCTCTGTCTGCCTACTGCATTTTCAGTTAGAGTAATAATGAGCAGCGGTTTGAAATTTATCAAAACAAGCAAAACATTAAAATAATCATTTCCCGATTATAACCCCTAGTCACCATTGTTTCAAAGAATTTTCAACATTTGACAAGAGGACGAACTTCGCAGACTAGTTCGGTTCGAACTTATCAGAAAGCATTGTGTCTCTTATATATTCTAGACCTAGAATAAAATGAGAAGGATAATATTGTATAGTTCTAAAACGAATTTACAAAATGCGACAGACAATACATTAAGCATCTTGATGTCGTTTGTACAAAACTGGATAGATTGTTAACTAGTTTATATTGTTTGATTTAATACACTAACCAATTAATATGTATTCAGTTATAAACGAGAAATGTTATAAAAATTTATGTAGAAGATATTACGATTTTTTGTAATAACATAGGAAAGATCAAAGGAGGTGGTACCAAAGAATACTCCTGTTTCCTGTAATTAACACTTATTAATAGCGCACCAAATGCGTGTGACTGCGACTGGTCTTTAATTTATATTAATTTATACCATTCAAAATATCTATTAACAATGACAAATTACTTTTGGTTCCAATGTATACTAATAAACCCTAAGTACCCCCATACATTTATGAATCTGCATTTATTGGAATTAAATATATAATTGAATCAGTCGCGGAACTGCTCGATCAATTATGGTGAGTTAATACGGACTGGGTCCCTTCCAATTGAACGAAATTAGGTTTAAGGCATCTTACTTCAATATGCTTTCGAGTTCTTATTGATTATAAACAGAATTGAATGCAGTTTACTCATTATAATGCTTAGTATGTGAGATAAGCCTCTAGTTATTAAAAATATAGTTTTCAAAGGCATACAAATTTGAAATATATCCATATATAGGCAAAATGGTTATAGAAAATTTGAATAAAGTTCGTATGTGTAATAAACATTATTAGTTACATAATATATGTACTTTCTTATTTTTAAAGTTAATACACAGTATACAGAAAATTAATATCTTCAATTAATTTGAAATAAAATGTGTATAAAATGGCATGCACGCGTTTTAAAAATTGCCTGACAACCTATCACTATACCATATCGGAATGTATAGTGGGGAAATCCTGGTTTAAAAAAGTCATTTAGGACAGATGGAATGGTGTATATAACTTAATCATTTATTATAAAACAAAAAAAATCAGTACGGTTAGTTAAATTTAATATAAAACCATTATGATGCACAACCTCTATATCTAATAAAAAATATTCCGATACCGGGAATCGAACCCGAGCCTCCTGGGTGAAAGCCAGGTATCCTAGCCACCAGACCATATCGGAGTGTATAGTGAGGAAACCCTGGTTTGAAGATGTCAATTAGAACTGAACAAGCGGTTTATACAGTTGAATAACAAATTCTTATTAAAATGTTATTAAACCATATAAACCGCTTGTGCTGTTCTAGTTGACATCTTCAAACAAGGGCTTCCTCATTATACACTCCGATATGCTCTAGTGCCTAGTATACCTGGCTCTCACCCAGGAGGCTCGGGTTCGATTCCCGCTATCGGAATATTCTTTTATTTGAAACCGCGAATGTGTAACGCAACGGATTTATATTAATTTTAAGTAACCATACGGAATTGTTTATTTTTATTAAAAATTTATTAAACCATATAAACCGCTTGTGCTGTTCTAATTGACATCTTCAAACAAGGGTTTCCTCACTATACACTCCGATATGGTCTAGTGGCTAGGATACCTGGCTCTCACCCAGGAGGCTCTGGTTCGATTCCCGGTATAGGAATATTTTTTTTAATTTGGAACCGCGAATGTGTAACGCAAAGGATTTATATTAATTTTAAGTAATCGTACGGATTTGTTCATTTTTATTTAAAAAATATTAAACCATATAAACCGCTTGTGCTGTTCTAATTGATATCTTCAAACAAGGGTTTACTCACTATACACTCCGATATGGTCTAGTGTCTAGGATACCTGGCTTTCACGCAGGAGGCTCGGGTTCGATTCCTCGTACTGGAATATTTTTTTTAATTTGGAACCGCGAATGTGTAACGCAAAGGATTTATATTAATTTTAAGTAATCGTACGGATTTGTTCATTTTTGTTTAAAAAATATTAAACCATATAAACCGCTTGTGCTGTTCTAGTTGACATCTTCAAACCAGGGTTTACTCACTATACACTCCGATATGGTCTAGTGGCTAGGATACCTGGCTTTCACCCAGTAGGCTCGGGTTCGATTCCCGGTATCGGAATATCTTTTCATTTTGAACCCCGAATGTGTAACGCAACGGATTTATATTAATTTTAAGTAACCGTACGGATTTGTTTATTTTTCTTAAAAAAAAATTAAACCGTATAAACCGCTTGTGCTCTTCTAATAGACATCTTCAAACCAGGGTTTTCTCACCATACACTCCGATATGGTCTAGTGGCTAGGATACCTGGCTTTCACCCAGGAGGCTCGGGTTCGATTCCCGGTATCGGAATATTTTTTTTAAGTTTGGAACCGCGAATGTGTAACACAATGGATATATATTAATTTTAAGTAACCGTACGGATTTGTTCAATTTTATTTAAAAAATATTAAACCATATAAACTGCTTGTGCTGTTCTAGTTGACATCTTCAAACAAGGGTTTCCTCATTATGCACTCCGATATGGTCTAGTGGCTAGGATACCTGGCTTTCACCCAGGAGGCTCGGATGCGATTCCCGGTATCGGAATATTTTTTCATTTGGAACCCCGAATGTGTAACGCAACGGATTTATATTAACTTTAAGTAACCATACGGAATTGTTTATTTTTATTAAAAATGTATTAAACCATATAAACCGCTTGTGCTGTTCTAATTGAGATCTTCAAACAAGGGTTTCCTCACTACACACTCCGATATGGTCTTGTGGCTAGGATACCTGGCTCTCACCCAGGAGGCTCGGGTTCGATTCCCGGTATCGGAATATTCTTTTATTTGGAACCGCGAATGTGTAACGCAACGGATTTATAGTAATTTTAAGTAACCGTACGGATTTGTTTATTTTTATTAAAAAGATATTAAACCATATAAACCGCTTGTATTGTTCTAATTGAGATCTTCAAACGAGGGTTTTCTCACTATACACTCCGACATGGTTTAGTGGCTAGGATACCTGGCTCTCACCCAGGAGGCTCGGGTTCGATTCCCGGTATCGGAATATTCTTTTATTTGGAACCGCGAATGTGTAACGCAACGGATTTATAGTAATTTTAAGTGACCGTACGGATTTGTTTATTTATATTAAAAAGATATTAAACCATATAAACCGCTTGTATTGTTCTAATTGAGATCTTCAAACGAGGGTTTTCTCACTATACCCTCCGATATGGTCTAGTGACTAGGATACCTGGCTCTCACCCAGGAAGCTCGGGTGCGATTCCCGGTATCGGAATATTTTTTCATTTGGAACCCCGAATGTGTAACGCGACGGATTTATATTAATTTTAAGTAACCGTACGGATTTGTTAATTTTTATTAAAAAATATTAAACCATATAAACCGCTTGTGCTGTTCTAGTTGACATCTTCAAACAAGGGTTTCCTCACTATACACTCCGATATGGTCTAGTAGCTAGAATACCTGGCTTTCACCCAGGAGGCTCGGCTTCGATTCGCGGTATCGGAATATTTTGTTTTTAAATTGGAACCGCGAATGTGTAACGCAAATGATTTATATTAATTTTAAGTAACAGTACGGATTTGTTTTTTTTATTACTAAACTATATAAACCGCTAGTGCTGTTTTAATTGACATCTTAAAACCAGGGTTTGCTCACTATACACTCCGATATGGTCTAATGGCTAGGATACCTGGCTCTCACCCAGGAGGCTCGGGTTCGATTCCCGGTATCGGAATATTCTTTTATTTGAAACCGCGAATGTGTAACGCAAGGGATTTATAGTAATTTTAAGTAACCGTACGGATTTGTTTATTTTTATTAAAAAGATATTAAACCATATAAACCGCTTGTACTGTTCTAATTGAGATCTTCGAACGAGGGTTTGCTCACTATACACTCCGATATGGTCTAATGGCTAGGATACATGGCTCTCACCCAGGAGGCTCGGGTTCGATTCCCGGTATCGGAATATTCTTTTATTTGGAACCGCGAATGTGTAACGCAACGGATTTATAGTAATTTTAAGTAACCGTACGGATTTGTTTATTTTTATTAAAAAAATATTAAACCATATAAACCGCTTGTGCTGTTCTAATTGACATCTTCAAACAAGGGTTTACTCACTATACACTCCGATATGGTCTAGTGTCTAGGATACCTGGCTTTCACGCAGGAGGCTCGGGTTCGATTCCTGGTACTGGAATATTTTTTTTAATTTGGAACCGCGAATGTGTAACGCAAAGGATTTATATTAATTTTAAGTAATCGTACGGATTTGTTCATTTTTGTTTAAAAAATATTAAACCATATAAACCGCTTGTGCTGTTCTAGTTGACATCTTCAAACCAGGGTTTACTCACTATACACTCCGATATGGTCTAGTGGCTAGGATACCTGGCTTTCACCCAGTAGGCTCGGGTTCGATTCCCGGTATCGGAATATTTTTTCATTTTGAACCCCGAATGTGTAACGCAACGGATTTATATTAATTTTAAGTAACCGTACGGATTTGTTTATTTTTATTAAAAAAATATTAAACCGTATAAACCGCTTGTGCTGTTCTAATAGACATCTTCAAACCAGGGTTTTCTCACCATACACTCCGATATGGTCTAGTGGCTAGGATACCTGGCTTTCACCCAGGAGGCTCGGGTTCGATTCCCGGTATCGGAATATTTTTTTTAAGTTTGGAACCGCGAATGTGTAACACAATGGATATATATTAATTTTAAGTAACCGTACGGATTTGTTCAATTTTATTTAAAAAATATTAAACCATATAAACCGCTTGTGCTGTTCTAGTTGACATCTTCAAACAAGGGTTTCCTCATTATGCACTCCGATATGGTCTAGTGGCTAGGATACCTGGCTCTCACCCAGGAGGCTCGGGTTCGATTCCCGGTATCGGAATATTTTTTCATTTGGAACCCCGAATGTGTAACGCAACGGATTTATATTAACTTTAAGTAACCATACGGAATTGTTTATTTTTATTAAAAATGTATTAAACCATATAAACCGCTTGTGCTGTTCTAATTGAGATCTTCAAACAAGGGTTTCCTCACTACACACTCCGATATGGTCTTGTGGCTAGGATACCTGGCTCTCACCCAGGAGGCTCGGGTTCGATTCCCGGTATCGGAATATTCTTTTATTTGGAACCGCGAATGTGTAACGCAACGGATTTATAGTAATTTTAAGTAACCGTACGGATTTGTTTATTTTTATTAAAAAGATATTAAACCATATAAACCGCTTGTATTGTTCTAATTGAGATCTTCAAACGAGGGTTTTCTCACTATACACTCCGACATGGTTTAGTGGCCAGGATACCTGGCTCTCACCCAGGAGGCTCGGGTTCGATTCCCGGTATCGGAATATTCTTTTATTTGGAACCGCGAATGTGTAACGCAACGGATTTATAGTAATTTTAAGTAACCGTACGGATTTGTTTATTTATATTAAAAAGATATTAAACCATATAAACCGCTTGTATTGTTCTAATTGAGATCTTCAAACGAGGGTTTTCTCACTATAACCTCCGATATGGTCTAGTGACTAGGATACCTGGCTCTCACCCAGGAAGCTCGGGTGCGATTCCCGGTATCGGAATATTTTTTCATTTGGAACCCCGAATGTGTAACGCGACGGATTTATATTAATTTTAAGTAACCGTACGGATTTGTTAATTTTTATTAAAAAATATTAAACCATATAAACCGCTTGTGCTGTTCTAGTTGACATCTTCAAACAAGGGTTTCCTCACTATACACTCCGATATGGTCTAGTAGCTAGAATACCTGGCTTTCACCCAGGAGGCTCGGCTTCGATTTGCGGTATCGGAATATTTTGTTTTTAAATTGGAACCGCGAATGTGTAACGCAAATGATTTATATTAATTTTAAGTAACAGTACGGATTTGTTTTTTTTATTACTAAACTATATAAACCGCTAGTGCTGTTTTAATTGACATCTTAAAACCAGGGCTTGCTCACTATACACTCCGATATGGTCTAATGGCTAGGATACCTGGCTCTCACCCAGGAGGCTCGGGTTCGATTCCCGGTATCGGAATATTCTTTTATTTGAAACCGCGAATGTGTAACGCAAGGGATTTATAGTAATTTTAAGTAACCGTACGGATTTGTTTATTTTTATTAAAAAGATATTAAACCATATAAACCGCTTGTACTGTTCTAATTGAGATCTTCGAACGAGGGTTTGCTCACTATACACTCCGATATGGTCTAATGGCTAGGATACATGGCTCTCACCCAGGAGGCTCGGGTTCGATTCCCGGTATCGGAATATTCTTTTATTTGGAACCGCGAATGTTTAACGCAACGGATTTATAGTAATTTTAAGTAACCGTACGGATTTGTTTATTTTTATTAAAAAAATATTAAACCATATAAACCGCTTGTGCTGTTCTAGTTGACATCTTCAAACAAGGGTTTCCTCATTATTTTTATTAAAAATTTATTAAACCATATAAACCGCTTGTGCTGTTCTAATTGACATCTTCAAACAAGGGTTTCCTCACTATAAACTCCGATATGGTCTAGTGGCTAGGATACATGGCTCTCACCCAGGAGGCTCTGGTTCGATTCCCGGTATCGGAATATTTTTGTTAATTTGGAACCGCGAATGTGTAACGCAAAGGATTTATATTAATTTTAAGTAATCGTACAGATTTGTTCATTTTTATTAAAAAAATATTAAACCATATAAACCGCTTGTGCTGTTCTAGTTGACATCTTCAAACAAGGGTTTAATCATTATTTTTATTAAAAATTTATTAAACCATATAAACCGCTTGTGCTGTTCTAATTGACATCTTCAAACAAGGGTTTCCTCACTATACACTCCGATATGGTCTAGTGGCTAGGATACCTGGCTCTCACCCAGGAGGCTCTGGTTCGATTCCCGGTATCGGAATATTTTTTTAAATTTGGAACCGCGAATGTGTAACGCAAAGGATTTATATTAATTTTAAGTAATCGTACGGATTTGTTCATTTTTATTTAAAAAATATTAAACCATATAAACCGCTTGTGCTGTTCTAATTGACATCTTCAAACAAGGGTTTACTCACTAAACACCCCGATATGGTCTAGTGTCTAGGATACCTGGCTTTCACCCAGGAGGCTCGGGTTCGATTCCTGGTACCGGAATATTTTTTTTAAGTTTGGAACCGCGAATGTGTAACGCAATGGATTTATATTAATTTTAAGTAACCGTACGGATTTGTTCAATTTTATTTAAAAAATATTAAACCATATAAACCGCTTGTGCTGTTCTAGTTGACATCTTCAAACAAGGGTTTCCTCATTATGCACTCCGATATGGTCTAGTGGCTAGGATACCTGGCTCTCACCCAGGAGGCTCGGGTTCGATTCCCGGTATCGGAATATTTTTTCATTTGGAACCCCGAATGTGTAACGCAACGGATTTATATTAATTTTAAGTATCCGTACAGATTTTTTTATTTTTATAAAAAAAATATTAAACCGTATAATCCGCTTGTGCTGTTCTAATTGACATCTTCAAACCAGGGTATACTCACTATACACTCCGATATGGTCTAGTGGCTAGGATACCTGGCTTTCACCCAGGAGGCTCGGGTTCGATTCCCGGTATCGGATTATTTTTTTTAAGTTTGGAACCGCGAATGTGTAACGCAATGGATTTATATTAATTTTAAGTAACCGTACGGATTTGTTCAATTTTATTTAAAAAATATTAAACCATATAAACCGCTTGTGCTGTTCTAGTTGACATCTTCAAACCAGGGTTTACTCACTATACACTCCGATATGGTCTAGTGGCTAGGATACCTGGCTTTCACCCAGGAGGCTCGGGTTCGATTCCCGGTATCGGAATATTTTTTTAAAGTTTGGAACCGCGAATGTGTAACGCAATGGATTTATATTAATTTTAAGTAACCGTACGGATTTGTTCATTTTTATTAAAAAAATATTAAACCATATAAACCGCTTGTGCTGTTCTAGTTGACATCTTCAAACAAAGGTTTCCTCACTATACACTCCGATATGGTCTAGTGGCTAGGATACCTGGCTCTCACCCAGGAGGCTCTGGTTCGATTCCCGGTATCGGAATATTTTTTTAAATTTGGAACCGCGAATGTGTAACGCAAAGGATTTATATTAATTTTAAGTAATCGTACGGATTTGTTCATTTTTATTTAAAAAATATTAAACCATATAAACCGCTTGTGCTGTTCTAATTGACATCTTCAAACAAGGGTTTACTCACTATACACTCCGATATGGTCTAGTGTCTAGAATACCTGGCTTTCACCCAGGAGGCTCGGGTTCGATTCCTGGTACCGGAATATTTTTTTTAAGTTTGGAACCGCGAATGTGTAACGCAATGGATTTATATTAATTTTAAGTAACCGTACGGATTTGTTCAATTTTATATAAAAAATATTAAACCATATAAACCGCTTGTGCTGTTCTAGTTGACATCTTCAAACAAGGGTTTCCTCATTATGCACTCCGATATGGTCTAGTGGCTAGGATACCTGGCTCTCACCCAGGAGGCTCGGGTTCGATTCCCGGTATCGGAATATTTTTTTAAAGTTTGGAACCGCGAATGTGTAACGCAATGGATTTATATTAATTTTAAGTAACCGTACGGATTTGTTCATTTTTATTAAAAAAATATTAAACCATATAAACCGCTTGTGCTGTTCTAGTTGACATCTTCAAACAAGGGTTTCCTCACTATACACTCCGATATGGTCTAGTGGCTAGGATACCTGGCTCTCACCCAGGAGGCTCTGGTTCGATTCCCGGTATCGGAATATTTTTTTAAATTTGGAACCGCGAATGTGTAACGCAATGGATTTATATTAATTTTAAGTAACCGTACGGATTTGTTCAATTTTATTTAAAAAATATTAAACCATATAAACCGCTTGTGCTGTTCTAGTTGACATCTTCAAACAAGGGTTTCCTCATTATGCACTCCGATATGGTCTAGTGGCTAGGATACCTGGCTCTCACCCAGGAGGCTCGGGTTCGATTCCCGGTATCGGAATAGTTTTTCATTTGGAACCCCGAATGTGTAACGCAACGGATTTATATTAATTTTAAGTAACCGTACAGATTTTTTTATTTTTATAAAAAAAATATTAAACCGTATAATCCGCTTGTGCTGTTCTAATTGACATCTTCAAACCAGGGTATACTCACTATACACTCCGATATGGTCTAGTGGCTAGGATACCTGGCTTTCACCCAGGAGGCTCGGGTTCGATTCCCGGTATCGGAATATTTTTTTTAAGTTTGGAACCGCGAATGTGTAACGCAATGGATTTATATTAATTTTAAGTAACCGTACGGAGTTGTTCAATTTTATTTAAAAAATATTAAACCATATAAACCGCTTGTGCTGTTCTAGTTGACATCTTCAAACCAGGGTTTACTCACTATACACTCCGATATGGTCTAGTGGCTAGGATACCTGGCTTTCACCCAGGAGGCTCGGGTTCGATTCCCGGTATCGGAATATTTTTTCATTTGGAACCCCGAATGTGTAACGCAACGGATTTATATTAATTTTAAGTAACCGTACGGATTTGTTTATTTTTATTAAAAAAATATTAATCCGTATAAACCGCTTGTGCTGTTCTAATAGACATCTTCAAACCAGGGTTTACTCACCATACACTCCGATATGGTCTAGTGGCTAGGATACCTGGCTTTCACCCAGGAGGCTCGGGTTCGATTCCCGGTATCGGAATATTTTTTTAAAGTTTGGAACCGCGAATGTGTAACGCAATGGATTTATATTAATTTTAAGTAACCGTACGGATTTGTTCAATTTTATTTAAAAAATATTAAACCATATAAACCGCTTGTGCTGTTCTAGTTGACATCTTCAAACCAGGGTTTACTCACTATACACTCCGATATGGTCTAGTGGCTAGGATACCTGGCTTTCACCCAGGAGGCTCGGGTTCGATTCCCGGTATCGGAATATTTTTTTAAAGTTTGGAACCGCGAATGTGTAACGCAATGGATTTATATTAATTTTAAGTAACCGTACGGATTTGTTCATTTTTATTAAAAAAATATTAAACCATATAAACCGCTTGTGCTGTTCTAGTTGACATCTTCAAACAAAGGTTTCCTCACTATACACTCCGATATGGTCTAGTGGCTAGGATACCTGGCTCTCACCCAGGAGGCTCTGGTTCGATTCCCGGTATCGGAATATTTTTTTAAATTTGGAACCGCGAATGTGTAACGCAAAGGATTTATATTAATTTTAAGTAATCGTACGGATTTGTTCATTTTTATTTAAAAAATATTAAACCATATAAACCGCTTGTGCTGTTCTAATTGACATCTTCAAACAAGGGTTTACTCACTATACACTCCGATATGGTCTAGTGTCTAGGATACCTGGCTTTCACCCAGGAGGCTCGGGTTCGATTCCTGGTACCGGAATATTTTTTTTAAGTTTGGAACCGCGAATGTGTAACGCAATGGATTTATATTAATTTTAAGTAACCGTACGGATTTGTTCAATTTTATTTAAAAAATATTAAACCATATAAACCGCTTGTGCTGTTCTAGTTGACATCTTCAAACAAGGGTTTCCTCATTATGCACTCCGATATGGTCTAGTGGCTAGGATACCTGGCTCTCACCCAGGAGGCTCGGGTTCGATTCCCGGTATCGGAATATTTTTTTAAAGTTTGGAACCGCGAATGTGTAACGCAATGGATTTATATTAATTTTAAGTAACCGTACGGATTTGTTCATTTTTATTAAAAAAATATTAAACCATATAAACCGCTTGTGCTGTTCTAGTTGACATCTTCAAACAAGGGTTTCCTCACTATACACTCCGATATGGTCTAGTGGCTAGGATACCTGGCTCTCACCCAGGAGGCTCGGGTTCGATTCCCGGTATCGGAATATTTTTTCATTTGGAACCCCGAATGTGTAACGCAACGGATTTATATTAATTTTAAGTAACCGTACAGATTTTTTTATTTTTATTAAAAAAATATTAAACCGTATAATCCGCTTGTGCTGTTCTAATTGACATCTTCAAACCAGGGTTTACTCACTATACACTCCGATATGGTCTAGTGGCTAGGATACCTGGCTTTCACCCAGGAGGCTCGGGTTCGATTCCCGGTATCGGAATATTTTTTCATTTGGAACCCCGAATGTGTAACGCAACGGATTTATATTAATTTTAAGTAACCGTACGGATTTGTTTATTTTTATTAAAAAAATATTAAACCGTATAAACCGCTTGTGCTGTTCTAATAGACATCTTCAAACCAGGGTTTACTCACCATACACTCCGATATGGTCTAGTGGCTAGGATACCTGGCTTTCACCCAAGAGGCTCGGGTTCGATTCCCGGTATCGGAATATTTTTTTAAAGTTTGGAACCGCGAATGTGTAACGCAATGGATTTATATTAATTTTAAGTAACCGTACGGATTTGTTCAATTTTATTTAAAAAATATTAAACCATATAAACCGCTTGTGCTGTTCTAGTTGACATCTTCAAACAAGGGTTTCCTCATTATGCACTCCGATATGGTCTAGTGGCTAGGATACCTGGCTCTCACCCAGGAGGCTCGGGTTCGATTCCCGGTATCGGAATATTTTTTCATTTGGAACCCCGAATGTGTAACGCAACGGATTTATATTAATTTTAAGTAACCGTACAGATTTTTTTATTTTTATAAAAAAAATATTAAACCGTATAATCCGCTTGTGCTGTTCTAATTGACATCTTCAAACCAGGGTATACTCACTATACACTCCGATATGGTCTAGTGGCTACGATACCTGGCTTTCACCCAGGAGGCTCGGGTGCGATTCCCGGTATCGGAATATTCTTTTATTTGGAACCGCGAATGTGTAACGCAACGGATTTATATTAATTTTATGTAACCGTGCAGATTTGTTTATTTTCATTGAAAATTTATTAAACCATATAAACCGCCAGTGCTTTTCCAATTGACATCTTCAAACTATGTTTTACTCACTTTACACTCCGATATGGTCTTGTGGCTAGGATACCTGGCTTTCACCCAGGAGGCTCGGGTTCGATTCCCGGTATCGGAATATTTTTTTTTTAATTTGGGACCGCGAATGTGTAACGCAATGGATTTATATTAATTTTAAGTAACCGTACGGATTTGTTCATTTTTATTAAAAAAATATTAAACCCTATAAACCGCTTGTGCTGTTCTAGTTGACAACTTCAAACAAGGGTTTCCTCATTATGCACTCCGATATGGTCTATTGGCTAGGATACCTGGCTCTCACCCAGGAGGGTCGGGTGCGATTCCCGGTATCGGAATATTCTTTTATTTGGAACCGCGAATGTGTAACGCAACGGATTTATATTAATTTTAAGTAACCGTACAGATTTGTTTATTTTTATTGAAAATTTATTAAACCATATAAACCGCCAGTGCTCTTCCAATTGACATCTTCAAACTATGTTTTACTCACTATACACTCCGATATGGTCTAGTGGCTAGGATACCTGGCTTTCACCCAGGAGGCTCGGGTTCGATTCCCGGTATCGGAATATTTTTTCATTTGGAACCCCGAATGTGTAACGCAATGGATTTATATTAATTTTAAGTAACCGTACAGATTTGTTTATTTTCATTGAAAATTTATTAAACCATATAAACCGCCAGTGCTCTTCCAATTGACATCTTCAAACTATGTTTTACTCACTATACACTCCGATATGGTCTAGTGGCTAGGATACCTGGCTTTCACCCAGGAGGTTCGGATGCGATTCCCGGTATCCGAATATTCTTTTATTTGGAACCGCGAATGTGTAACGCAACGGATTTATATTAATTTTAAGTAACCGTACAGATTTGTTTATTTTCATTGAAAATTTATTAAACCATATAAACCGCCAGTGCTCTTCCAATTGACATCTTCAAACTATGTTTTACTCACTATACTCTCCGATATAGTCTAGTGGCTAGGATAACCTGGCTTTCATCCAGGAGGCTCGGGTACTATTCCCTGTATCGGAATATTTTTTTTTAATTTGGAGCCGCGAATGAGTAACGCAAAGGATTTATATCAATTTTAAGTTACCGTATGCATTTGTTTATTTTTATTAAAAAAATATTAAAGCGTATAAACCGCTTGTGCTGTTCTAGTTGACATCTTCAAACAAGGGTTTCCTCAATATGCACTCCGATATGGTCTAGTGGCTAGGATACCTGGCTTTCACCCAGGAGGCTCGGGTTCGATTCCCGGTATCGGAATATTTTTTTTAAGTTTGGAACCGCGAATGTGTAACGCAATGGATTTATATTAATTTTAAGTAACCGTACGGATTTGTTCAATTTTATTTAAAAAATATTTAACCATATAAACCGCTTGTGCTGTTCTAGTTGACATCTTCAAACAAGGGTTTCCTCAATATGCACTCCGATATGGTCTAGTGGCTAGGATACCTGGCTCTCACCCAGGAGGCTCGGGTTCGATTCCCGGTATCGGAATATTTTTTCATTTGGAACCCCGAATGTGTAACGCAACGGATTTATATTAATTTTAAGTAACCGTACAGATTTTTTTATTTTTATAAAAAAAATATTAAACCGTATAATCCGCTTGTGCTGTTCTAATTGACATCTTCTAACCAGGGTTTACTCACCATACACTCCGATATGGTCTAGTGGCTAGGATACCTGGCTTTCACCCAGGAGGCTCGGGTGCGATTCCCGGTATCGGAATATTCTTTTATTTGGAACCGCGAATGTGTAACGCAACGGATTTATATTAATTTTAAGTAACCGTGCAAATTTGTTTATTTTCATTGAAAATTTATTAAACCATATAAACCGCCAGTGCTTTTCCAATTGACATCTTCAAACTATGTTTTACTCACTATACACTCCGATATAGTCTAGTGGCTAGGATACCTGGCTTTCACCCAGGAGGCTCGGGTTCGATTCCCGGTATCGGAATATTTTTTCATTTGGAACCCCGAATGTGTAACGCAACGGATTTATATTAATTTTAAGTAACCGTACAGATTTGTTTATTTTCATTGAAAATTTATTAAACCATATAAACCGCCAGTGCTCTTCCAATTGACATCTTCAAACTATGTCTTACTCACTATACACTCCGATATGGTCTAGTGGCTAGGATACCTGGCTTTCACCCAGGAGGCTCGGATGCGATTCCCGGTATCCGAATATTCTTTTATTTGGAACCGCGAATGTGTAACGCAACGGATTTATATTAATTTTAAGTAACCGTACAGATTTGTTTATTTTCATTGAAAATTTATTAAACCATATAAACCGCCAGTGCTCTTCCAATTGACATCTTCAAACTATGTTTTACTCACTATACACTCCGATATGGTCTAGTGGCTAGGATACCTGGCTTTCACCCAGGAGGCTCGGGTTCGATTCCCGGTATCGGAATATTTTTTTTAAATTTGGAACCCTGAATGTGTAACGCAATGGATTTATATTAATTTTAAGTAACCGTACGGATTTGTTCATTTTTATTAAAAAAATATTAAACCGTATAAACCGCTTGTGCTGTTTTAATTGACATCTTCAAACGAGGGTTTCGTCACTATACACTCCGATATGGTCTAGTGGCTAGGATACCTGGCTTTCACCCAGGAGGCTCGGGTACGATTCCCGGTATCGGAATATTTTTTTTTAATTTGGAACCGCGAATGTGTAACGCAATGGATTTATATTAATTTTAAGTAACCGTACAGATTTGTTTATTTTCATTGAAAATTTATTAAACCATATAAACCGCCAGTGCTCTTCCAATTGACATCTTTAAACTATGTTTTACTCACTATACACTCCGATATGGTCTAGTGGCTAGGATACCTGGCTTTCACCCAGGAGGCTCGGATGCGATTCCCGGTATCCGAATATTCTTTTATTTGGAACCGCGAATGTGTAACGCAACGGATTTATATTAATTTTAAGTAACCGTACAGATTTGTTTATTTTCATTGAAAATTTATTAAACCATATAAACCGCCAGTGCTCTTCCAATTGACATCTTCAAACTATGTTTTACTCACTATACACTCCGATATGGTCTAGTGGCTAGGATACCTGGCTTTCACCCAGGAGGCTCGGATGCGATTCCCGGTATCCGAATATTCTTTTATTTGGAACCGCGGATGTGTAACGCAACGGATTTATATTAATTTTAAGTAACCGTACAGATTTGTTTATTTTCATTGAAAATTTATTAAACCATATAAACCGCCAGTGCTCTTCCAATTGACATCTTCAAACTATGTTTTACTCACTATACACTCCGATATGGTCTAGTGGCTAGGATACCTGGCTTTCACCCAGGAGGCTCGGATGCGATTCCCGGTATCCTAATATTCTTTTATTTGGAACCGCGGATGTGTAACGCAACGGATTTATATTAATTTTATGTAACCGTACAGATTTGTTTATTTTCATTGAAAATTTATTAAACCATATAAACCGCCAGTGCTCTTCCAATTGACATCTTCAAACTATGTTTTACTCACTATACACTCCGATATGGTCTAGTGGCTAGGATACCTGGCTTTCACCCAGGAGGCTCGGGTTCGATTCCCGGTATCGGAATATTTTTTTTAAATTTGGAACCGCGAGTGTGTAACGCAATGGATTTATATTAATTTTAAGTAACCGTACGGATTTGTTCATTTATATTAAAAAAATATTAAACCGTATAAACCGCTTGTGCTGTTTTAATTGACATCTTCAAACGAGGGTTTCGCCACTATACACTACAATATGGTCTAGTAGCTAGGATACCTGGCTTTCACCCAGGAGGCTCGGGTTCGATTCCCGGTATGGGAATATTTTTTTTAAATTTGGAACCGCGAATGTGTAACGCAATGGATTTATATTAATTTTAGGTAACCGTACAGATTTGTTTATTTTCATTGAAAATTTATTAAACCATATAAACCGCCAGTGCTCTTCCAATTGACATCTTCAAACTATGTTTTACTCACTATACACTCCGATATGGTCTAGTGGCTAGGATACCTGGCTTTCACCCAGGAGGCTCGGGTTCGATTCCCGGTATCGGAATATTTTTTTTAAATTTGGAACCGCGAGTGTGTAACGCAATGGATTTATATTAATTTTAAGTAACCGTACGGATTTGTTCATTTATATTAAAAAAATATTAAACCGTATAAACCGCTTGTGCTGTTTTAATTGACATCTTCAAACGAGGGTTTCGCCACTATACACTACAATATGGTCTAGTAGCTAGGATACCTGGCTTTCACCCAGGAGGCTCGGGTTCGATTCCCGGTATCGGAATATTTTTTTTTAATTTGAAACCGCAAATGTGTAACGCAATGGATTTATATTAATTTTAAGTAACCGTACAGATTTGTTTATTTTCATTGAAAATTTATTAAACCATATAAACCGCCAGTGCTCTTCCAATTGACATCTTCAAACTATGTTTTACTCACTATACACTCCGATATGGTCTAGTGGCTAGGATACCTGGCTTTCACCCAGGAGGCTCGGGTTCGATTCCCGGTATCGGAATATTTTTTTTTAATTTGGAACCGCGAGTGTGTAACGCAATGGATTTATATTAATTTTAAGTAACCGTACAGATTTGTTTATTTTCATTGAAAATTTATTAAACCATATAAACCGCCAGTGCTCTTCCAATTGACATCTTCAAACTATGTTTTACTCACTATACACTCCGATATGGTCTAGTGGCTAGGATACCTGGCTTTCACCCAGGAGGCTCGGATGCGATTCCCGGTATCCGAATATTCTTTTATTTGGAACCGCGGATGTGTAACGCAACGGATTTATATTAATTTTAAGTAACCGTACAGATTTGTTTATTTTCATTGAAAATTTATTAAACCATATAAACCGCCAGTGCTCTTCCAATTGACATCTTCAAACTATGTTTTACTCACTATACACTCCGATATGGTCTAGCGGCTAGGATACCTGGCTTTCACCCAGGAGGCTCGGGTTCGATTCCCGGTATCGGAATATTTTTTTTAAATTTGGAACCGCGAGTGTGTAACGCAATGGATTTATATTAATTTTAAGTAACCGTACGGATTTGTTCATTTATATTAAAAAAATATTAAACCGTATAAACCGCTTGTGCTGTTTTAATTGACATCTTCAAACGAGGGTTTCGCCACTATACACTACAATATGGTCTAGTAGCTAGGATACCTGGCTTTCACCCAGGAGGCTCGGGTTCGATTCCCGGTATCGGAATATTTTTTTTAAATTTGGAACCGCGAATGTGTAACGCAATGGATTTATATTAATTTTAAGTAACCGTACAGATTTGTTTATTTTCATTGAAAATTTATTAAACCATATAAACCGCCAGTGCTCTTCCAATTGACATCTTCAAACTATGTTTTACTCACTATACACTCCGATATGGTCTAGTGGCTAGGATACCTGGCTTTCACCCAGGAGGCTCGGGTTCGATTCCCGGTATCGAAAAATATTTTTTAAAAATTGGAACCGCGAATGTGTAACGCAATGGATTTATATTAATTTTATGTAACGGTACGGATTTGTTTTTTTTTTAATTATTAAACTATATAAACCGCTTGTGCTCTTCCAATTGACATCTTCAAACCAGGGTTTCCTCATTATGCACTCCGATATGGTCTAGTGGCTTGGATACCTGGCTCCCACCCAGGAGGCTCCTGTTCGATTCCCGGTATCAGAATATTTTTATTTGGAACCGCGAATGTGTAACCCAACGGATTTATATTAATTTTAAGTAACCGTACAGATTTGTTTATTTTTATTGAAAATTTATTAAACCATATAAACCGCTTGTGCTGTTTTAATTGACATCTTCAAATTATGGTTTTCTCACTATACATTCCGATATGGTCTAGTGGCTAGGATACCTGGCTTTCACCCAGGAGGCTCGGTTTCGATTCGCGGCATCGGAATTTTTTTTTAAATTTGGAACCGCGAATGTGTAACGCAAACTATTTATATTATTTTTAAGTAACCGTACAGATTTGTTTATTTTTATTGAAAATTTATTAAACCATATAAACCGCTTGTGCTGTTTTAATTGACATCTTCAAATTATGGTTTTCTCACTAAACACTCCGATATGGTCTAGTGGCTAGGATACCTGGCTTTCACCCAGGAGGCTCGGGTTCGATTCCCGGTATCGGAATATATTTTTTTTAATTTGGAACCGCGAATGTGTAACGCAAAGGATTTATATTAATTTTAAGTAACCGTACGGATTTGCTTTTTTTTATTATTAAACTATATAAACCGCTAGTGCTGTTTCAATTGACATCTTAAAACCAGGGTTTGCTCACTATACACTCCGATATGGTCTAATGGCTAGGGTACCTGGCTCTCACCCAGGATGCTCGGGTTCCATTCCCGGTATCGGAATATTCTTTTATTTGGAACCGTGAATGTGTAACGCAACGGATTTATATTAATTTTAAGTAATCGTACGGATTTGTTTATTTTTATTAAAAAAATATTAAATCATATAAACCGTTTGTGCTATTTTAGTTGACATCTTCAAACAAGGGTTTCCTCATTATACACTCCGATATGGTCTAGTGGCTAGGATACCTGGCTCTCACCCAGGAGGCTCGGGTTCGATTCCCGGTATCGGAATATTTTTTTTTAATTTGAAACCGCGAATGTGTAACACAAAGGATTTATATTAATTTTAAGTAACCGTACGGATTTGTTTTTTATTATTATTAAACTATATAAACCGCTAGTGCTGTTTTAATTGACATCTTAAAACCAGGGTTTGCTCACTATACACTCCGATATGCTCTAGTGGCTAGGATACCTGGCTGTCACCCCGGAGGCTCGGGTTTGATTCCCGGTATCGGAATTTTTTATTTGGAACCGCGAATGTGTAACGCAACAGATTTATATTAATTTTAAGTAACCGTACGGATTTGTTTTTTTTTTTTAATTATTAAACTATATAAACCGCTTGTGCTGTTCTAATTGACATCTTCAAACAAGATTTTCCTCACTATATACTCCGATATGATCTTTTGGCTAGGATACCTGGCTCTCACCTAGCACACTTGGGTTCGATTCCCGGTATCGGAATATTTTTTTATTTGGAACCGCGAATGTGTAACGCAACGGATTTATATTAATTTTAAGTAACCGTACGGATTTGTTTTTTTTATTATTAAACTAGATAAACCGCTTGTGCTGTTCTAATTGACATCTTCAAAAAGGGTTTCCTCACTATACACTCCGATATGCTCTAGTGGCTAGGATACCTGGCTGTCACCCCGGAGGCTCGGGTTCGATTCCCGGAATCGGAATATTCTTTTATTTGGAACCGCGAATGTGTAACGCAACGTATTTATATTAATTTTAAGTAACCGTACGGATTTGTTTACTTTTATTAAAAAAATATTAAACCATATAAACCGCTTGTGTTGTTCTAACTGACATCTTCAAACGAGGGTTTCCTCACTATACATTCCGATATGGTCTAGTGGCTAGGATACATGGCTTTCACCCAGGAGGCTGGGGTTCTATTCCCGGTATCGAAAAATATTTTTTAAAATTTGGAACCGGGGATGTGTAACGCAAACGATTTATATTAATTTTATGTAACCGTACGGATTTGTTTTTTTTTAATTATTAAACTATATAAACCGCTTGTGCTTTTCTAATTGACATCTTTAAACCAGGGTTTCCTCACTACACACTCCGATATGGTCTAGTGGCTAGGATACCTGGCTCTCACCCAATAGGCTCGGGTTCGATTCCCGGTATCGGAATATTTTTTTATTTGGGGCAGCGAATGTGTAGCCCAACGAATTTATATTAATTATAAGTAACCATACGGATTTGTTTATTTTTATTAAACTATTATTAAGCCGGCTTGGTGGCGCAGTAGTAAAAGCGATGGGACGGTCCTCCTACTGTTGCGATACCCGCGGGTTCGAATCCTGCTGGGGCGTGGTCGTAAATGTATGTTTGTGATTGTTTAAAAAAATTGTGAACGTTCTAGACAAGAGTGTAAAATCGGACAAGGAAAATGATCCTAGTCACGCCAGTAGCCAGGCTGGGTAAGACCGGATGTCTTCTGGGATGATTTCTAAAGTTGGTCACTCGCCAGACGGTAGGCTTAATGCTGAGGACCGTAGTTCGGAGCCCACGTTAAACTTTCGGCCCAATCCAGATGAACCCACAGTTGGTAAAAGGATACTTTAAAAATACATTTAAAAAAACAATTATCAAAGTATATAAACCGCTGGTTTTCTTTTTATTCACGTTCTCAAGCCTTTATTTCAATACACTGTGCCCTCCGATATGGTCTGTGGCTAGGATAGCTTGCTTTCACCCGGGAGTCTCGGGTTCGATTCCCGGTATCGGAATATGTTTTTTTGGAACCGCGTATATTTATCGCAACGGATATATATTAAATTTAAGTAACCATATGGATTTGCGTGTTTTTATTAACAAAATTAGTCAGAAAATTGGAGAATCTAAGAAAACTGAACTAGTATTTTAGCTATAAACTGAAACTCTATCTCTCTCAGATGATGTGGAAAAAAGTGTAGATATAATAAAGTAACTCTAACCTACAAACTGTTGCGGCTGTTTAGTTAACGTTAAATCCATCGGATATATATGCATTAGAAGTACTGCAATGATAAAATAAATTATATTTTAAAACATTATTTTGGTTTCATTATTTTATTTACATTAATATGTGTCTTTTTGTTATGTCAGAGTCAAAATAAGTAAAAAATGCGACATGGTGACGTAATTACGATTGAAAACGTGCATTGGCTGTTCTATTTGATGAACTATAACAATATTGTTGCATCTAAAATCATTACAATAGAAGCAATTTTTTTTAAATTAAAATTATTTATTCCAGTTCAATTTGAATATTCACAGCTCAGACAGGACAACTTCTGTCGGGTCAGATAGTTGCTTAAAATATTAGGACCATAGGATATGACACCCTTAAATATTTTGCCTTATAATATATGTTCACACAAAAAATTGTGTAAATGACTATTTCTTAATAAAATAAGTAAAGAAACTAACCTTTATCCTGCAATCATTCCTTTATTAATTGATGCAAGAAAAATGTAAATTGATCAGTAGTAGAATGCTCTCGTAATGTGGCTGTTTGAAATAAGCATTAATACAGTAAAATTAATGTTCGGTAATTATTCAACCATACAACAGATTCTCGCAGTCCACATCTGTTAATTTAGACGTGCTAAACCTTCTAATTTAAAGGCCGCCGTCAGGAAGTTTGCAATTGCTTTTTTTTGTGTGATCGTGTTTGTTCAACTAAAAAGAAATATTATACACGTCATATTTTTATTTAAAAGGTAAATAACATCGGAATGATTAATTGAAATATCTTTCTTTTTTACTCGTCGTTTGGTGCTGATTGCATTCATTGGAATTCTTCGTGCTGAAGATTATCGTTTTTTAGTATACGATGTGACTATTATATATAGATTAATTTGTCATATATGAACACAATTAATATAAAAAGTATGTATATAATTAACACTAGAAATAATATAAACAACTTGTTTTTTTATAGATTTAAATTTTCGAGTTTCGAGTTAAAAAAGATAATTGATTTTTTACTTCTACTTTGTTTCAAATAATATAAGATGTTTGTTCAAATAAATACTTTGCCGAGAACTATAAGTAGTTTTATTATTCACTATACGACACAATTATTACTAGTTCTGGGTTAAGAAAAATAATTTGACAAGGAAATGGTTTTAATAGCTACATATAGGTTTTTGAATATACAAAAGATGAAATTTTGTCAATAGATAAAGTACTAAATATTACTTACATAGCATTTAAAACTAGCATTATCTAAATTTTGATCGTTTTTCTTTTATTAACATTTACATTCTAAATTGTTGAAGAAACACTGACAAAGGATAATATTTCCAAAAATATTCCAGTTAATAAGTCGCTGTCTTTTAGTTTTCTCTTGCTATTGACTTCTGGGAAATTCCTAAATTTAAATCAACCGTAATTCATAAGCATTTTTTCGACCCTGTTGCTCTAGTTTTAAGCGTGATGAGTTTCGAGTAAAAAAAATTGGATAATTTGCTAAAAAATTTACACTGTGTCTTTGTTTTAAAATAATATAAAATTCTTGTTGAGGTAAATGCTTTGTCGCAGACCATAGCTAATTTGTTTTAGTTTAAAGCCTTTAAACATGGTTTGTCTGGATTGAGCCTACTGCTTAATGTTTGCTGCAAACTACGGTTTTCGCTATTAATCCTGTCGACTGGCCGATAACCAACTTATTCAAAAAATATCTGGTCTTGCCCGTCCTGGTTACTTGCGTGACTGGGATTGTTCTGACTCATTAATCCTTGTCGGATTTTAATCTGAGACATTTACAATCAAAACATAGCTCCTCCTTCTAGTACATCCACGTTCTGCAGGATTCGAACCCACAGGTGTGTTTCCCTGTCGTCTAACTATGACAATTCAATCAGATATAATCTATAGGTGCTTTATTAATGGCACTGTATATTCGAGATAGAAAATTTAAATAACTTGATGCTTGAAACTAGAAACAGGTGGAATTATTTCACGCAGGGTTATATTAGGATTAGTCCGAATACAGTAAATAAATGTTAGATGACGTATCAAATGAAGCCATAAGAAAACGGATGAGACTTAAGTTAAGGGATATAACAGATCAATTGAAAAGTCTCCAGCCTACCATAGTAAAACAATTTTTTTTTGTCAAAATTAGTTTTTTTTATTCAAAACAATCAAGAGTGATACTATTCATTCGACGCAAATTTCTTCCCAGCGAGCATTATTTTGAGATCTGAGACCAGGAAATAGTCGCTGGGGGCTAGATCTGGAGAATACGGTGAATGAGGAAGCAATTCGAAGCCCAATACATGGATTTTTGCCATCGTTTTCACTGACTTGTGACACGGTGCATTATCTTGGTGAAGCAGAACTTCTATTGTTCAAATACGGTCGTTTTTCAGCGATTTTGTCCCTCAAATATTCCAATAACCCTATATAATAGTCGCTGTTGATAATCCTTCCTTTTTAAGGTAGTCAATGGAAATTATTCCATGCGCATCCCAAAATACAAACACTATAACCTAACCAGCCGACTGTTGCATTTTCCCACCTTTGGAGCGGGTTCATCGTGTGCAGTCCACTCGGGTGACTATCGTTTGAACTTCGGAGTGAAATGATGGAGCCATGTTTCATCCATTGTCACATATCGACGCAAAAACTCGGGTTTATTTCGCTTGATTATCTTCAAACACTACTCCGAATCATCGACTCGTCGTTTTTGATCAAAAGTGAGCTCGCGCGGCACGCACTTTTCACAGAGCTTTCTAATAATTAATGATATGATGTGCACGTTCAGTTTATATCTTTAGAGTGTCTGCTATTTCATTAAATTTGAATTTATGGTCGTTCAAAATAATTTTGTGGATTTTTTAAATGTTTTCGTCGGTAACAACCTCTTTTGGGCATCCACTGCGTTTACCATCTTCGGTACTCAATTCAACACGCCTAAACTTAGCATACCAATACTTTCCAATACTGATTTCCCTGAGGCAGTTTCCGGACAGTCGGTATCAAGCCAAGTTTTTGCTTCAACTGTATTTTTCCCCTTCAAAGAGCAATATTTTATAAACACGCGAAATTACTTTTTATATATTTTTTTTCAATCCAGTAATAAAAGTTGCTTCATTCAAAATACTATAATTCACATATTTTGAGGGTAGGGCTAACTAAAAAACCTATGGATTTAAATCTAGTAGCGCCATCTATGTGTCAGGCCGGGGACTTTTCAATTGCCTTATTAGATGTGAATATCTGCTTCAAATACAAATGAAATGGATTCTATGTATGAATCTATTGCAGCTGGTAAAAGATGTATACACTACAATAATACTAAGGCAAGTAATTTATTTATTATATTGTTACTAATTGTTAACGACTAACTCACAATTTGTCTTTACAATAACTTATATCTAGATATATAACTAGGAGGACCCATCGGCCCGATTCTAGTCTGTGTTGTAATAATATTTATGTATTAACACTTCTGCTTTTTCTATTAAATACAACTCACTACACTACACTATACAAGATCAAATGGTTTACTTATTTTGAGTCTATGTCCTATTCTGGTGTTATCCACGAGTTTTATTACTTCGATATTGACTATATATATATATATATATATTAGTTTTCGCGAAATATCCCCATAATTGACTTTCATATGTCAATTTCAATACTTGCTCGTATAATTGTAATTTAGTATGTACCGATATTTGTGATTTTCTTCCAATTAATTAATACATTTCGTTATATTTGAACTCCACTTCTTTCCTTTTCTTTTCTACATGTTCTTTCCAGAGAAGCTTTGCATCAAGATTCATTCCAAGATGCTTATAGTTGCTGCTATATGGAACTATATTATTATTTATTGTTATTGGTGCTTGTGCAGAGTATACGTGAACTACACATGCCCAGATTTACTTCCGTTAATTTTTAATTCCCAGTTTGGACCCAGTTACTTATATTGTCACTTACCTATTTCGTAATTTTTCCGTGGCTTCTTCACTAGTGTCTCCGACAGCAAGAATCGCAGTGTCATCAGCAAATGTCCCGCTGAAAGCAAGGGTAGGGGGTTTTGGTTTTCATTTGGTAGAATCAACTCAATATGATATACTGTGAACTCGAAGTCTACTATATGATTATAATTTACATTTGGCAGCCATATAATACAATTGTTTTGTTTGAGTCGATTAATAAAAGAAACTAATCTTCAGGTGGATAAAGACAAGATGATCTATATTGCAAAACTACACTGTTATTGTACTGTTATTCTCCTCGGAAAATATTGCATTACTTTATTTGGAAACAATATTTTTAGTAAATTGTTTGCGGATTTACTACAGTTTGCTCGAAGCAATAATTTAAATTAATATGGTCGGTGGCTTATTAGCTTTTAGAATCATTCTTCTTTTATATTATTTTAGTAGTATTAATTATATTATTTTATTAATTATATTTTTCTTATATTGTTTCAATTTGTTATCCAGCGTAGCAGTGTAGTAGTGTAGAGCGGCAATATTATATGTTAAAATGTCATAGTATAAGATACATATCGTAAGCCTGGATACAACATAATCTTAGTGATATAACCTTAATGCCATAACCTAAATGGTAGCCATTTTGTATTAGCTTGTAATTATTCAATTCTTCTTAAACGTTTAACGTTTAACTTAACCTGAATGATAAGTAACAAAACCAGTGGCGGAAAGTAAATTTAATTGAGCACCTGGAAGTTCAAAATGAACGAATATGTCATGGGAAATACCTATAAGAAATTAACTATTCTTATACTTAATTCTTTATTACTGTTTCAATCAGCTCAACAAATGTCTATCTTAGCTTAGAACGCCAATATATATATAATGCGAAAAAAATAATCGCTAAAATCGAACGAGATTCGAACATTTCCAGTGTTAAGTCCTAGTTGATAATGGACCGAGTGACCATGTCGATTATGTTTTGGATAAAAACCTTATTTTACATCATTTCAATTCAATTCTTGATAATATTTTGGTGTTTATAAGTTTCAAAACCCTCGTATTGTTTTCTCTAAAAATATTCCTTTGAAGTGGCTAAAACCAAAATATTCTTGTGAAGTGGCCAGTATCCATCGAATAGCCAAAACTAGCTGGTTTAGGTGAGATTTATTTAAATCATGCCATTATTATCGTCTAAATTTCTCACACTCACTACAGCAATATAGTGTTAGTAAACTGCTGCGACATCTTGCGTAGTTTTGATGTTAAGTTCGTTTAATATCATTCCAACACGGGATTTTTTTTGAAGGAACGGCATATCTAGAGATTTTTCAGTTTTATCTTTATTGGTATTGTTGGGTAAGTATATGTAGATTTTTTTTTAAATTATATCTCACAAACAGTACCCAATTAAGGAAGAACAAATCTAATATAATTAAGTTAATAAAAAAGATCTGGACATAATTTTTAGGATATGTGTGGGTTTCCTGTAAACTTGATATTCAAGCTGACTATTGTCGTTTCGTTCAACTAAAACGTTAAAAGAAAAGAATCTTGGGATTATTTTTAATACCCATGGTGAATTGGATATATGGAGGTTGGGAATTCAGATGAGCCATAAACCGGTTGAGTTTGTCAATTCTATAATTCCAAATGACAAAGTCAAGGTATCGTTCACATTTATAAATCAATTATAGGTCACTGGTTCAGATAATAGTGTCATCAGTGACAAGTTTAAGATAAACATTTTTTAAATCAGTAACACTGACTTCATTGTGAGTTATAGTCTTGATAAAACAAGCTTATAAGATTTATTGAACATGTTTAACTCAAGAGAATTTTATTAGTGACATACTAAAAATAAAACAGGAGAACATAGTAGCACAAATGTGTGTGGCCCAATAGTGAATTATAACGTTCATATAAAAATATACTATTTTCATTTGTTATTTATTATATTTACGTAATAAAAATAAATCATACTAGATGTATAAAAAAGTGTTAACATAAGAATGCCAAGAAAAAAGAATGTCGAGTTATAAAAAATAATTTAATAGCTACCGTAATCCATTAAATTTTATTTTTTCAAGCTAAATGAGCTATAAAAATACAATTTTAAGCTTTTAACTAGTTTATCAAACGTAACGGTGCATTTACAATTAAAAATTATACATTCGTAATCTCGTTTCAAGAGGTTGTATAATCGCAGGAATCTTACACCACAAATTATATCGAAAAAAAGCGGCTTCTGTTGTAGACCGTCATTATCCAGATCAATAAATTATAAGAAAATTTATACGGAGTTCAACGTTTTCGTCAAATAATGAATGAGACAGTTCTTGGAAGTTTCACGAGACATTTACGAGGTGTGTTCTGTTTATTTTGTTCGGTTCTTCGGGGACAATTATAGAAGCGACATTCATTAATTTTAACTCTTGTCTGAAATGAGCTAACTACTAGCGAGACGAGGTATTTAAAATAAAAGGGGCGCCATAAAACAGGAACCAAAAATATTTAGTGACATAAAATGAAAAAGAAATAACGTAAAAATCAAACTATAAAATTAAGTAAATAATAGGAAAAAGCTTGATGTAAATAACTTAAACACAACGGTGGTATATATGGTAAGATGTAGCACTAAAGATATTTTAGTTTTGCATAAAAGTTCTTTTTAAGAACTTACTAACGAAATATCTTGTAATCTAACCAAAATAACGATATAAGTTTATTATGTTCCTCAAGAAACATTGATAATGTGTTTCCTCACTAGAGAAAACCTAGGGGTAGAGTATTCAAAGAGTCATTTAGTACCTCACATGATCACTCTTTAAGTTTTTTCTTGTTATTTAATTCTGGAGCATCCCTACATTTAAATCACCAACTTTTCCCTACGCTCGTCACTGACAGCTCTAAAATTCGGTAAGAAAAATTGAGATGGGAGTGGATAAAATGGATTATTTAGAGCCACTTTGCATCCGAGTAGGTTTATTTCTATTTATTCGTCAGAAATCCAAATAGAACTTTTCAAGTTTCCTTCATTTTTTTCTTCCAAAACTGAGTTGAAGCCAGAATCCTTTACAAATTTACGTATTTAAACTTGTAACACAGTTTTAATATCTACATAATAAAGACTGACATAAACATAATCAAACATTCAAACATTTTCTGATCCACAACTTATTTTTTAGTTGAGAAAAAATTTTATTGTTGAGCCGAGTAACATATAATAAATATATATTAATTATATGAGAAACATATAAATATAAATTTTATTAGGTGATCTAGGTTACTATTATAAAGAAACTATAGTTTATGGAATTAGAATTCATTAAAGCAAGTATCAAAATGCAAGTGCCAAAACTTCCGTGTAAGTATTCTAACAAATAATGTAAAAAATTGTAACTGTTTATAGATGAAAACAAACTTATAAAAAGATAATAATAACAAGAACTTATAATAATAAGATAAAATACTTTTATAGCAGGTTTATATTAAAATTCTGTAACAGTACATTTTTTGGTTTTGCTCTACTGATTAATTTAATGAAACTTTTGACTGCAAATCATCGTGAAATGTAACGTGTATCTGAAGAAACTCGATGAATTAACTTCGCTCTAGTATTTGATTACCTTCTATATTTTGGAAGTGGCGATTTTGATGAAGGAATATAAAAGACTATGGATTTCATGGTTGGTTGCGTTAACCAAGCCTAGCACTGAAATTTTCACTCTCATTCGACAAACAGAAACATAAATCCCGAGAGTTGTATATTACGAAATTTCTGAAAATACCAAAAGACGTCTGACAACGATTTATTTTCACAAATATGAAAAGAATCACTAGGCATCGACACTTAAATAATATTTAAAATTAGTTGGTGGGTAATTATTTAATATTAATATATTTATAAGTAAGTTTGTCGATAACAACACAACTTTTATATCGAAATATATTTTATTAGTCAATATAATTTTATTCGGCTTTAACGTATTTGTTAATTTTTTATTTAATCCTTAAAAAATAGTCGTGATATTTCCCCTCCTTCTAACTCAAAATTTAAGAACTCTTAGATGTTAAAAATGTTTTTTACGTAATTATATATCTAGCTGGCATAATAGTTTACAATAATGATATGCGTTTGTTATTGTATCAGTTTTGAAATAATCCTTGAAAAATTATAAAAAATATTACTTCATTTATATAAATCTCTGATAAATCTTCTTCGATTTATTGACAATGAGAACCTTCTCTTCATCAGTCTTAAATCTTATCCAACAACTTATTACATCTTTAATTCAATTGCGAAATATTGTGTTAATAATGTTGAATCAGGCGCGAGGAATACGCGAAAAACAATTACATAAATAAATGTACATTATATATTAAATTGCAGTAATTTTTGTGGGAATCCTGAAACATATCTTTCAAATAAAACTATCTATCTAAGAAATCGACTTTGTCACAAAACTGTAAAATTTGATATAACATTTTATATATAATCTAATAATTTCGTATTTATAATAACGCCCATAGCCCATTCTACTGAATATATCATATCGAATACTTCTACTTCACTAATAAAGTATTTATTTTTGAGGTCTAGATAATGTTGACTCTTTCCAGTAAATGGGTATATTTTTCGAAATAAACGTAATCTTAGAAAAGTGCACTAAATCACTGAACTAACGAATTTGAAAGTTGATCAATTTGGATAATTATCTTTTGAGAATTCAACCAAGACAGACTCAGACTGAACATGGTTAGAAGAAGAAGAAGATCTTGAAAGACAGAATACTAGCCTAGAGATAAATATTGAAAATTAATATTACATATATAATTATTGCATACGTAAAAATGTATCTACTACTTAACGTGGGTTTCGAACCAGTTTCCTTAGTGCTAAGCTTACCGACTGGCGAGTTACAAAGCCAGTTTTACCTATCCTGTTAACTGTTTGGAACGGTTTCCGTCATCAGACTACACAGCAAACATGAGTTTCAACCAGTTCCTGTACTTTTCTTCCTACATAATCCAAGTACACAAGGTATTTAGAATTTATTACATTTACCACTGGATTAATAGCATAAAGCATAAGCAAGGTAATAATAGAATAAGTGATAACTTAGAAGTGCAACTCTCCTATCGAGATCTATTCACTAAAATAACCTTCATAACATATAGATTAATTATTGTTAATTACTGAAAATTATTGAATATTATGAAAATTTAATAATTAGTTAGTTCATTGATTAGGGCTGATTTATAAAATATAATATATCATTTGGATATGATTCCGTATTTCTAGATTCGATCGATTTTATCTTCTTAAAATTATATACTTATAAAGAGCTTTCATAATTTATGTTTTTATATGATTACCTCAGTAAATGACTTTTGAGCAGTAACATAACAAGCATAAGTACTTGTCCCACTGTATATTTGCTTCAGTTTCCTGAATAAATAATAAATAATGAATAGTTTATGTATTATTAGCTTTTAGATATCTTAATTCATTTTTCACATCCAAGTAAATAGGCTTATTTTCTTGTTGATCACTAGCTAATTGATCAACAAAATGTGCAACGTCATAAATGCTTGTATTATTTCGCTATGCTGATCGATGATTATTTAATAATTAAAATGTCATTATTATTTTCTACTATTGTAGCTGAACACGTAATAGGCCCGCTTGTGTTCTTTAAAAGATAGATATTATCAATTGTGTCACACAATGTGTCAGATATTATCCTTTACACTCCAGGGCAGTTTCCAGGGCAATGGAAATATGTTGCAAATGTAAATATATTTTACTAGTGTAGCAATACCCCTTATCGCCTATATCACTTGCGGAAACTTCGTAATATTGCTCAGTGCTTGTGAAATCCCACATTCTTATATTATCAATTCAGTTAGCACACTTTACTTATACACACTTATATTTATATTATTTTAAAAATCTACATTACTTTTACGCACCTTCTATCTTTTGTTAATCTCTTCAAAATATTTGTAATATCAGAAATATATAAGTATAAGCTATGTAAAAGCATATACTGTTTGTACAAATATGAACATTTTTCACTATTAAATTACAACATTTTACTAATATTTCATACCTCACATATTTTTGTGTTTCCTGCTGTTAATTTTCTGTATTAAGTAATAAATCATTATGTAAACTAATTGAAGAAAAATGTAAACATAAGTTCTTAAAAAATACCACCTAACGACTACTTTCGTAAGCAAAGACGCGTGGCCACCGCGCCAGCACCACCACCTAAATCTTGGCAGAAACAAGAAAATATCTGAGCATGCGCAATGCGTAAAAGAGGCCAGAAACTGGTGGGAATTCTGAAATTTTTTAACTTAGAGACACACCTAGAAGATACATGGCCTTACTTAGATAAAATTGGAAAGAATAATAGGTCAATTGAAAAGTTCCCGGCCTACCATAGTAAAACATATTTTTTTGGCAAAATTAGTTTTTTTTTATTCAACAACCCTTGAAGGATGATACACTGATTACAGCGACCCTCCAACTTTTCGATACCATTTTTGTAGTATTATTTGTCCTTTGCTTCAAAATAGGCCTCAGTTTCATCGATCACGTCTTCATTCGACGAAAATTTCTTCCCAGCGAGCATTCCCTTGAAATCTGAGAACAGAAAATAGTCTTTGGGGGTCAGATCTAGAGAATACGGTGGATGAGGAAGCATTTTGAAACCCAATTCATATATTTTTGACACATTGCATTGTCTTGGTGAAGCAACACTTTCTTTTTCTACATATGCGACGGTTTTCGGCGATTTCGTCCTTCAAAGGGTCCAATAAAGCTCTGTAATAGTCGCTGTTGATGGTCCTTCCTTTTTTCAAGGTAGTCAATGAAAATTATTCAATGCGCATACTAAAATACAGACGCCATGACCTTGCCAGCCGACTGTTGCGTTCACCCTCTTCGTTGCTCATTTCACCACGTCTAAACTTAGTATACCAATCCTTGATGGTTGATTTTCCTGGGGCTGTGTCTAAAAACTCGGCATCAAACCAAGTTTTTGCTTCAACTGTATTATTTCTCTTCCAAAAAGCAATATTTTATCAAGACGAAAAATTCCTTTTTATCTATTTTCTTTCACAATAACAAAAGTTGCTTGACTCAAAATGTTATAATTCACAAACTAATGATCCGACAGCTATCAAATTTATACACACATCTTTTGAAGGTTAGGGGTAACTAAAAACATATGAATTTAATCTAGTAGCGCTATCTATGTGTCAGGTCTGTCGCTTCGAAATCAAAATGTGATCAGAACTTAATTTCGAATCCTGTTGGGGAATGACTGTAAATGTATGTTTATGATTGTGTATTGACAAGAGTATAAAATCCGACAATGAAAACCATCTACACATCAGATTGGAATATTCCAGGTCTTAAAGATTACGAATTGAAAATAACATATTTCTAAAAAAAATTATTTATTACATCATTGCCAACTAATCTACAACTTATTTTAGAATAGCGTAAATGTTTAAATGTGTATATCTAGTAGGACCCATCGGCCTTAACATAGTCTCTAGTCTAATCTGTTTATGTATTAACATTGCTGCTTTTATTCTATCAAATGAACCTTATTACACTACACTATAGATCAAATAGTTTAATAGTATCTGCGTAATGGAGTCGGTGCCTTGTTCTGATATTATCAAAGAGTTGCTATAATTCGATATTAATATAAGAGTGGAGGCTCCCCTCATGTTTTCTTGTGATTCTGTTGATTTATTGCACTCCTATCTATGTTTGTAATCTATGTAATCTATCTATGTAATATAAGTATGAATGTAAAGATAAATGTCCAACCATGCCTGGATGGAATTGAACCTGCGACTATCGCAGCGGTAGGACGATTGTCCTATAATATTACTATTAGATAACCACTAAAGCCAAACAACTTATAACAACAATATTGTTCATATAAATCATAAATGAAGTCTGTACATCATTTTAGATTATTTATCACATATTGTTACACCTACATACACATATTTTACTATTGATAAAACACATGTTTCTAAATATGCGAAATAGCCATTATTATACTATAGAATCGTCGGCATTCAAGTTGACGACAGTTCAGTTACCAGGATGTGCATATTAAAGTGGCAACGGGAATTTCGGCAATCCGCTGTACAGGCAATTAAAAAGAGTTCATCAAACAAGCGTAGACGGACGGGGCGAGGGCAGTGTCTTCTTCACGGGCGGATGTGATGGATATCAAACAGTTTCGGTTCGGTGGTTAGCAACATGCCGTATCAGATGACTATTCAGCGTTCGCTTTCTGAAACACAAGAATTGCGAGACAATTCCTGTTTTGCCTACGTATTTGCTGAGAAAAAAATGTAAACATTATTTCATTATAATTTACTGAACTTTATTGATGTAAATTAGTTTAAATATTGTTCCTAATTTATTAAATGTGGATTAGCAGAGAATTTCGATAGAATTCTTAGGAAAATCTAATCTATTTACAACTAGATATCCATTATTGTGTACAGAAAAACCTCTAGTGCTTCTCAATAAATGACTTGACCTGCAAATATTAGACTTCAAACAACAATAAGTTAAACTACTCTCGACTTAAAATATAAATTTAAAAGTCAAATTTGTCATTCTTAAATGTACTTTTGTATAGTTTTTGCTTCAATGTAAAGAAATATGAAATTGAAATTTATCGTATGTTTGCGATAAGACAATGTTTCGTGATATATGCATCGAAAACACAGAACATAGATCAATAACGAATATAGAAGATAGATATAGAAGTTTATAGAAATGCCATTTTGTAAGCCCAAGCGATCACGTTAAATTCTAAAATAAATCAATTTAAACAGGGTGCTGAAAAATGATCAAAACTGAAACGCTTAGACAGAAAATTTTAACCAATGCAAGAGATCATGCACTTCAAAATGTATGGAACCAGCACCATTTGTGGACAAAGCATTATATCATATGTATATAATCAGTTTTTTATAATACTTTATTTAAGACAAAAAAAAACGGAAAAATGTGACATGACATTACAAACAAACATCTACTACGCTTACAGCATATTTCTTCAAACGAGTACTTGTTGTGTCACTTAAAATTGTTGAATCACGATTTTTAGTCCACATGCAGCTTGCTTTACAAAGGATGATCCGCAGTTTGAGTTCGGTCGGTTCACACTCTTGTAAACAAAAAGTTACGTAACATTGTGGTCATATTTCTTATTTTATGTTCAATTACTTCAAATGTTCAAGATTTTTATTGAGCTCCGGTGGAATACAGCTTGCACACAAAAGAGAATCCCATATGGTCTCACGTAGAAATTGCTTCTATTATTCTTGGGTAATAACATACTTCAGTTTCCAATAGTTGTGATTATTCCAAAGATTTTCGATAAAGTTTCACCAAGCATTGTGTAAATAACGCGACGCGTGTGTATTGCATCATCTTACTTGCCCATTCTTGTTTGTTATATTTCAACATATTATACGTTTTTTTATTAATTTATTTATTCTGCGACAACCGCTAAATTGTTTAACGAGCGACAGTATCTATGATAATGAGAACTTACACAGAACGTGATAAAACATCATCGGCGAAGAAGAATAATGTGCAAGACTCAAAGTTAACTAATAGAGACCGACGAAGATTAAAAGTACTGTGACCGGATTATATAAAACTACCAAGGCAAAGATTAGAGAAAAATTCAGTACTCACTTGAGTAATATTGTTATAAATAAAAAAACAGTATTATGGGAGCTCCAGGATGCTAATATCTATATAAGGGGTGCAATTACCAAACCTTTTATAATGCAAATCAACGATAAGATGCAGAAGAAATGGCGCAACAATCTTAAAACCTGATCATTTGATGATTGGAAAAATGTGTGGTGATGTGTTAAAATGGTTTATATGTGGAGAACCTCAAAAGAAGTTTACGATCTGGTTACATTCACATCGCATGCCGGATTATTGCGAATTCTGAAATTCTTATTACCTATGATTAGCATATTAAACCAAACACTGGCGTATACCAAGATGATAATGTGACCATACATACAGACAAAAAGATTTAGGTTTGAACAACAACATAATTGAACTGTAATGGGTAGTTTTAGAAGATAATGAGGAGTAAATCTCCGTCTCCAAGATCGTCGAAGCAATTGGTCCATATTTTGTCAGGAGTGGTACAACATTAATCTGTATCCTGTCCTGGTGCAATCCAAGAATTGCAATATTTCGGCATTAACATACGAATGGAGACTCTCCTTATATCTTCTTTTGATTTTCTGAGCAACAACCAGTATCTGAGGGTTTCGGCAAAAATAATCAGCCCTAGACGTAGAGTAATAGAGAGAAAATCCAATAGGGGTCTCTAGAGAAAAGTTTTGGTCTACCCAATATCCAGATGAGGTTATATCGACCATTCAAGTAAGTCGATTGGTCAATTATAGGCACCAGTAAGAAAAATATTTTGCTGTGAAAATATTTGATTGGCTTTTTGATAAAGTTTGACATGCAGGTGGAACACCTGACAGCACTGACGTCACGTTTAATTGACCAGTAAAAATTAACAAAAAAAACTTGATTTCTGAAATAAATGTATTAAATAAAATTCAGTTAATTGATACAACAAAATTCAACAATAATTAAATAATATTCAATTATTAATAATGAAATGGTAATGAAATAATAAACAATAATTTATGAAATAACATTTAATTCATGAAATAATAAACAGAGAACGTTGGAACAAATTAAAATTATCTTTTCTGTCTTTTCTTTTTTCATATTTATTTAGTGCTATCAATTTAATTTGATTTGATTATTTGCTGTTAAAAGTATGTTTAGCAGTTTTCTATAGAAGTATATGGCGCACCATGTTATTTTTAATGCTCTATCTGGAAGATCGTTACAATTAAAATTTTTCAAATTTACATATTTAAAAGATATTAGACAAAAAATATGTTATATTATCGACGTGCTAATATCGCTGGATAAAATGGAAGAGATAGCTCGAAGACCTACTGACAGTATAATAAAACAATTTTCTGGGGTATAAGATCTTGGCTTGTCTCGTTTGTTCGAATAAGAACATCTGAAATGGAAGGAATAGAGTCAAGTTGTAAAGTCTCAACTCCTGGTAATACCTCCCCCGCTAGTACGTAATGTAAATTATCTGAAGGGCCCTCATGTTAATCCTCTCCGCTCACAAATTCATAAAGACAAATGAGACTAAAATACTAACTTATTATGAGCGCTTTCATGATTTCTCAACATACTAGCCGAAGGATTTATATATTCCTGAATCCATGAACTCTAACTGATTCCTAAACATAAAAATAAAATTCCTAACTATAGTTAGGATAGAGTTCCTAACTATCTTGCCTTAAGCTGATACAGTTATTCGGGTAATTATGCAATTTTTTTTCTTTAATGAAATGAAACCCCTCAACTTTAACAAATTTGTTCTTAATTGGAGAATAAAATTTTAGCACTATTTAAGTCCTAAATCGCTTTACACCAAAATTACTTTGAAGATTGGTTAATCCCCTCTTAAAAGGTTTGTATTCAGTAGCTGTTATTTTAGTGAAGTTGCAATTGTCAAATCCAAAAATAAAAGTATATCGCCGTTTGCATAAATTTGTTAGGAAGAGGATTAATTTACAAAATTAAAAAATATACGTTTGATATTTATATGATCATTACTATGAATAAACTTACACCAACTTACAACCACAAAACACGCTGTAAAGATATATTATATATATGCAATATATTTCTTTGATACTTAATCCAATTAGTTTGGGATTTTTAACATTACCAACCATTTGTTAAAGACTGCCAAATACTTCTTCGAAGGAATACTATTGTGCATTTCTTTACTGTCTTTGCATCCGGGTACACAACACTTCCTAGATCCAGAATTCACTTTACTTGTTGTACTGCCGACTTATATATACTAACTAATAACATAATCTCTAAACGTAATAAAAATGTAAACGCACTATGTCTTACGTTAGGCACACTGAAAACGTCGCAGAATCAAATAAACAATAAACGTACTATAAATTAATTAAGAATATTTCAATTAAAATTTCATCAGACGGTTTTATCATAAAGCTCAGCATGTTTAACAAATATATTACGGTTTTCAGTTCTAAAAGAAATAAAACAATAACATAAATTATACTACAATATATTATAAATTTTATTTTTTATGTTACAACGTACAGTTATTATTACAATTAACAAATATGGAAATCGAGTAACCAACCCAACGGTGGTATAAAATACTAGTTATTCATCTTCATTACAATGTGAAGTGACCTGAAAAAACTGATATATGTACAATAAAACATCTGACCTAACAATATCTGAATTAACATGTGGAATATTTCTTTAAAATGTGAAAATCACCTTACTTTGTTTATGTACGGTAAAGCTACACCTTATGTTTTAAGAGGTTTATGACCAAAACTAAACTTTTGGTACTCATTTCGAATAAGTTTCTATTAATTTGACTATTTAGTCCTTCTTTCTTCTTTCTGTTTAGTCAAATTCTTTTAAATAATTAATTTTCATTGGTGCTGAACGTAGACAATTATATTTAAATCTTTACATTTTTCAAATTGTTATTATCTAATCCTTGAAAATTACTTTAATTAAAATTATAAAAGATTTTTTTTTATTCATTTTTGATTTTTTAAAGATTTTACTAAGATTAAATTAGAATCTTAGTTATAATATAACTTCATTAATAGAGGCGTAACTTGGCAACGGATACCATTGCAGTGTAACTATAACAAATATCTTTAATTGGTGACCTTGGGACCACGTTTGTACATGATTCAGAAATACCAGAGGGCCGGGGTTATAAAAGACGACGGAATGGATAGATTTACCTTTCGTCAACGACACTCTCCCCTCCTTGAAAAGTAGAAAATTTCCGTCAGAACATCTTCTAAAGATCATAGTCTCTATCAGAGACCTTCAATCAAACCCTCAATAAAACGCCTTTGTAAAAAAAGCTCGAGACCCTAATGGTATCACAGTAAACTATCTGAAAACTTCACCAGCAAGCAACTTTCAGAGCTTCTCAACATCATCAACTTCATCCTGAGGTCAAAGAATATCCCAAATAATTGGAAACATGCGCTTATCGTTATTATTCGAAAAAAGAAATCCTAATTAATCATCAGCCTGATTGGTTCATTCTTAGAACTTTTCGAAAAAGCGATTTTACACACTTTAAATAGCTTCACTGACGAACACCACATAAGTCCGAAGGAACAACTCGATTTCAGTACTAAGCATGCAAACCTCCATCAAGCTGTCCGCTTCGCAGCAATCATCTACCAGGCACTTATAAAAGGTCGCAAAACTGGGGTCTTTCTAGATATTTCTAAAGCTTTCGATTAAATATGGCACAATGGTCTAGTCTATAGAGAGAAGTAGCTAGGGCGACCGAATGCCCTAATCTCCCTGATTCATTCATACTTGGACGCTACATCCTTTCAAGTAAAGATCAGCCACGTAGTTTCCTCTCGAAAACAAATAATCATAGGTGTCCCGCAAGGTGCTTCACTAGCCCCAGCCCTGTTCAACCTTTATATGGCTGATTTCTCACTTCACGAACATTCACACACATCATTTTTTGCGGATGGAACACCTTTCTTCACTACCTGTTACAGTCCCGACGCCATCCGTGACGGACTCTAAGTCTAACTAAACCAGGCGATTGCGTGGTACAAATCCTGGCGGCTGCAGATTAACCCGAGCAAAACTCAGGCTATTCTGTTCTATCGTAAGAAACAGTTCCGCGCTTATCGCCTCCAAATCGAAAAAGTCCCTATCCTCTGGCTCCACAGGGTATCGTACCCCTGTCTCCAGTTAGACCGCAGGTTCCAATGGTCAGCTTAAATACAGCATGCTATTTGCAAAGATAATGGTGTGTACAGCCTACTATTCCCACTCCTCTGCAGAAAAAGCAAACTCCCAATCCCAGAAAGCGACTCTGTATAAAATGCTACTCCGTCTCGTTCTCCCTCGGTACCCTAGAACACGAAAAGTACCCAATCAAATCCCTACCCATCCACAAACTAGCTACCGGGGGCTAAATCAACTACTACAATCGCGGTTGTATCTCAGGGTCTCTGTCGCTCGCAAAATTTCATCATGTCGCAGCAAAAGACCATTTGGTTCTAGCTGGCAATCTGGAATAAGAAAAACAAAAAGCAGATTTACCTTATTTGTCATATACCATGACTGAAATTTAACCGGTTAACATCTTTGGTCAACGATTGATTTTATAGCGTTTACTAAAACATAATTACTACTTGGAAAGTTATTATTACTAAAATACACTAACTAAAGTATTCTCGTAATAGGTTTTTGGTAAAAAGCAGTAAAATCAATCTAGCAATGGTATAACACATTCACCAACCGTAGAATGATCACATGTTCAAAAATGATTAATGATATATATATATATATATATATATAATCCCACATTATGAATTTCTTTGTTCTTAAATAGAGAGAAAAAGAGATCATCATGACCCTAAATTGAGATAAGGTGTTAAAAACTAAAATTAAAAAGGAATATAAAAACATGATTTACAAAAGACAAAACTCAACATGAAAATCATTTAATTGAAAAATAAATTAAGTTATATGCAACATTCTGATTTACAAAGACTACAGAATATTAAATTATAATATTATTATATTAGTTTCTAATTTCTTGATAGTAAAGTATATAAAACATTATATTTTGCAGTTTATAATTTTATTATAATTAAGTACATAAAAGAATCAGTAAAAACGACTATTTTATATAAAAAGTTCTTTTTTATTATCTTTATTATTTATTATATTAAATATACAGATCACAAACATAGAAATTACCATCTTTGATATATTAAAAACCTCTTGTTAATGCCAAGCTCTTGGTGTAATGGATAGTTTTCAAACTGGTGCTTAACATTTCAGACATTCACTAACTCCTATTTTCCTATTTACGAGCACTACAATTTTCAATGATCTAACATTTAAATCTTGACTAAAGTAGAATTTCTGCATTTTCAAGAATTCCGCCGTAATTATTCAATTACCGGCCATAAACCACTCTTATTTTCGCATACGTTTAAATAGATAGATTCTATAGTTAAATATAATCGTCATTATATTTGAAATAACAATCAGTATAATAGCCCATTAATATATAACAGAAAATAAAGTGGATAGTAGTTGATTTTAGTCTGCGGAATAATATTATTGTCTTTTCAATATCTAAGGAAATTGGAACTTTTGATAATTTTAGGCGTTTATTTTTCGTTTTTCTTCTATTAATTAAATAGCATTTCTTTCATTTAGAGGTTTTTCATCGAACATCTTCACAATACAACTCAGATAAAGCAACTATTTTCATTTTTCTACATTAATGTAAAAGTACCAATGAATTATTTGTTTATTAATTATTAAACAATTAAATGAATAATTAAAAAATATATTCTGTTAAAATGTTATCGAGATGTGATTTTGGAAATGTAATGTATATACAATAACTGTATCTGTAATAATAAGTATCTGGATTAGGCTAAGCATAGCGCTATTAATTTCTAAAGGGTTATAATATTTTATGTAAGTTTAAATTATGCAAGATATGTATATTCAGTAATGAAGAGATATTTTAGAAAAGAAGCCCATAAACTTTTTCTCCTGTCAGCAAGGTTAAAACTTGCTATATCTATAGCATAATCCTACCAGCCATATTCTCCAGACCTTATTCCCTTTGATTTTTACTTGTTCATACCTCATATTGTGACCTGATGAGCAACGCAGCAAATGAAGTAAAAGACGCAGAAGCGACAACACATGGAGGTAAAAGTAATTTCATTTTTTTCTCATATTTTTAAAAACCTAATATTTTCATATTGATCTCAAACGCAAATATGATATATATAGTCTGTTCAAAGTTATTTTGTATATACGTCATTTAAATTTGTGACATCAAAACGTCGCAATGTTCCTGCATATACTCTGAGTTTTAATTCAGTTTGGTTTTGACATACAACAAGTACTAATCTAAATAAAATAATTAAACAAAACTGTTATCAAATATGATTTATTTTGACACTATGGTACATCTAAAAATACAGACAATTATATAGCCACAATAGTTTATAGGTTAGAATTATAACCTCTTATCACTATTGCCTTCAAGAATTTTGCATACGTCTGACAACCGGACTACTATGACAGGCTCATTCGTTTACATCTTCGAACTAATCAGACAGCATCGTATCAATTTTTAACTGGAATAAAATGAGAGGGCAAATATTGTCTGATTCTAAAACGAATTTACAAATTGCGGCAGGCAATACATTAAAAATGATTTATATATATATATATATATATATATATATATATATATATATATATATATATATATATATATATATATGGCCTAGCCAGATAGGTTTTGCTCTATGTTTTGAGGGATTAGCAAAAATCTCTATAATTTTAAATTATAAACTCTATGCAATTGCATTGCATGAAGGAAACAGTCCCCAAAATTTTCAACTTCGCCACTAAAGCAGAAGTTGTGTTCCACCAAAACAACACTGTGCCAACACATCTATAGTGATTCGCCAGAAGCTCAGAAACTCAGAAAGCTTATTTAGGAGGTTCTTATGTATTCATCTTAAAGTCCGGGCCTGATATTAAGTGGTTGGTGAAAAATTTGATTGGTGAAAAATTCACTTCAAGAAAGGTTTATGACTATTCTATCGACTATTTCAGCTTTTTGAAAATAGATAAAATTTTGTATAAGAAAGCCTTAATTGAATTATCTTCAAAATGGCAATACAGCATATGTTTTATCTACATCAGGTCATTCTAGATACGTTTTAAAACACTCTGTTCGAAAAGCTTAAAGGCTTATACTTATATCTTCTATAACAGGTCAATTGAAAAGTATTCGGCCTACAATAGTAAAACATTTTTTGGCTAAATTATTTTTTTTTTATTTAACATAACTTCCTTCAAGAGTAATACACTGATTATAGCGACCCTCCAACTTTTCGATACCATTTCTGTAGTACGATTTGTCCTTTGCTTCAAAATTGGTCTCAGTTTCGGCGATCACCTATTCATTCGATGAAAATTTCTTCCCAGCGAGCATTCTTTTGAGATCTGAGAACAGTAAATAGTCGCTGGGGGCTAGATCTAGAGAATATGGTGTCATTGTCTTGGTGAAGCAGCACTTCCATTTTCTTCAAATGCGGTCGTTTTTCGGCGATTTCGTCCTACCAATCCAATACCGCTATGTAATAGTCGCTGTTGATGGTCTTTCCATTTTCAAGGTAGTCAACGAATATTATTCCATGCGCATCCAAAAATACAGTGGCCATACGCTTGCCAGGCGACTGTTGCGTTTTCCCACGCTTTAGAGCGGGCTCATTGTGTGCAGTCCACTCGGATGACTGTCGATTGGACTTCGGAGTGAAATGATCGAGCCATGTTTCATCCATTGTAATATATCAATGCAAAAACTCCGGTTTATTACGCTTGATCATCTTCAAACACTGCTCCGGATTGTCAACTTGTCGTTGTTTTTCGTCAAAAGTGAGCTCGCGCGGCATCCACTTTGCACAAAGCTTTCCCGTACCCAAATATTCGTGAATTATATGATGTACTCGTTGAGTTGATATCTTTGGAGTATCTACTATTTCATTCAGTTTCAATTTACGGTCATTCAAAATCATTTTGTCGATTTTTTTAATGTTTTTGTAACAACATCTTTTGTCTCACCACGTCCAAACATAGCATACCAATTCTTGATGGTTGATTTTCCTGGGACAGTATCCGGAAATTCGGCATGAAGCCAAGTTTTTGCTTCAACTTTATTTTTTACCTTCAAAAAGTAATATTTTATGAATACGCGAAATTCCTTTTTAGCCATTTTTTTCACAGTAACAAAAGTTGCTTCACTCAAAATGCTATAATTCACAAACAAATGATCTGACAGCTGTAGAATTTATACACGTATCTTAAGAGAGTTAGGGCTAACTAATAAACATGTGGATTTAATAGTATCGCCACCTATGTATCAGGCCTGGGACTTTTCTATTGACATGTTATATTAATTGGCTTAACGAAAATTTTGGCTCCCTTTTGGAGGAAAACTCTACAAATAAATATATTCGAATAAAACGAAAAATTTCCAAACCAACCAACCTGTAATAGCCGTGAGATCGGTGACACAAAATGTATAAACAAACCCAGCGGGTAGCCGTGCGGGCTAAAAGTTTAGCTCGCTGACAATAACGTGACGAATAAATAACGAAGACTTTTTTATGTTTATAAAATAAAATAAAGTTAGTTAAATTTAACTGATTTTTTGTTTTTTTTTACACTTGAAAGCATATGAAAAAGGAAAGTGAGTGATTAAAACATTATTAAACAAAGTTGTTTAATTTTAAGTCATATTTTGTGTTACTTTCGGTTATACCCGTATTGTTGGAATTATTAGAGAGTTACGGCAAGTTTGGATAAAAAAAACTGTTAAGACTAGTATGGTCACGTAAAGCTATATTTTACATTTTCTGTAAGGAAAGCAAATTTATATGCCCACTTTATCGGAATGTATATACATCTATGGAAGAAAAATCCGATATATGTGAAAAGGTCATCCCAATATAGATACAAACTTTGAGAATAAGTATCGTCTCTTTTCTTTGCTTACAAGATATTTAGATTTACGAAATCACAATATTGAAGAGTTAAAATGAATTTCGAATAGAATATTAATATGGTCATAAGATATAGTAGAAAGCAATAGATACAACAGAGTTATAGAGTTATCTGCAATTATATTATATATATATATATATATATATATATATATATATATATATATATATATCAGAAATATATTATATATACATATAATATATATATATATATATATATATATATATATATATATATATATATATATATATATATAATATATATAATATATATATATATATATATATATATATATATATATATATATATATATATATTATAATAAAAATTATTAATATATATTTAATATATTAATATATTAAAATATAAATTAATAGGAAAATAAGACCAATTATATACGTTTTCATTTTATGCAAAAGAACAAAAGGTTAAAGTCCTTATTGTAATAAAAATGAATGTACTTTTAAGCCGTGCGTTATCGGTTAGGACATCGCCAGTCCAGATCAAATATTCAACGAATGCCATTTGTTCAAAATCTTTCTTTCTCTCAAAGCACGCAAGCGGTATCCTTTGAACGAAATCTAAACACATAAAATATTGCACAGCAATAAAAAATGGACCAGTGTGAATAATTTTTCGTGTATACTGTGCGTTGTACGTTCTATGAATGTATGATGTCCCATCGTAAAATAATAGATACCGTTTGGTGCCATAGGATAGTTTATTACCATAAAACAAATAAAGAACCGTAAAATATAAACATATGCATGCTTTGGGTTTTTATATATAATATACGGCAAATATTCAAAATAATTTCATCTCTTTGGTATGTTGTTAAATGTAATTAATTTTTGTATAATTGTAGTGAAATAACTGCTCATTACTGAATTCGTAGGAAGAAATATAAAAAATACAAATTAGAAACAGGAGTTAATATTTTAATGCCTACATATGATATATAATAAATGATTAAAAACAGTTAATTGATCTTGATTTATGCGATTTCTACTAAATATATACAAAAAAGTTGACTTCGTTCGAAAATTTTAAGCACCCAAATTTTAACTATCATTGATTAGGCTGAATTGACAGATGACATAAATAATATAAATAAACATAATACTTAAGTTGTTATTGAGCATGTGATTTATTATAAAATAGCAACCACAGTAATGTAAGAATGTAACATTTATTTTAATTTAGATAGGCACGAACTAAATAATGTTTTAATGTTTGTAAACAATTTCTAATAAGTTATAAGTCTAAGTCTAATAAGTAATAAGTAAGTACTATTTCTAATAAGAAATGTTGATTTCCTAAAGAGTAACTTGCAATTTCTTGATTTTGAAATTGAAGTTGTACAAATGCAGGACAATGTAGCGACCTTAAGGCATGTCGAATTTTACATCGTGGAATAACGGTCCACCAAATACCCAGAAATATAATACCAGATGTTGAACATGGGCGGGGTACCTGCAGCGCCAAGTAGTACGGGATAACAAATGTCTGGCAACCCCGAGACGCTTATCTGGGAGTTTATTCAGTCACTGTCCATAGTTCAATTCAGATGTGCCACCATCGACTGTCCAAGCCTTGACTTCAGATAACACCACTGCCATTGATTTTATTTACTTGTAATTTCACTCTTTTATATAACTTCCAATAAATAACGGCCACATCATGTAACAACCACTGTTTCATTTCGACCTACTTCCATTGACCGAGCCATGTGCGTGACATCAACGTATGAAAATCCTTGCATCACGAAACGGGACACGTAAGGCACCACACTTATAGTGTACTTATAGTATGTTATACTCTAAAACAAATCGGAACGCCCCAAGACGAACTACATCCTGCTATTTCTTCGATGGCAGCTGATTCCGAAAAGCTGCGGATTAGGGTTGGATCCCCATCTCATATAGAGTCCCTAGGCGATTGATTGCGTGATTACGAGTGTGCTCAGGAACCTGCACCACATGGAGGTACGTTCCACAGCAGCTCTACTAGGAGGGTGGTGATGTAGCGACCGCTATATCCTGTCCATCGTCCCGTTGAACACATGTAGTAATTTAGATAGAATAAACAAATTTTTATTCTGTGTGTTCTGTTCCCGTGCGAATTCCTTCCACAAAAATAGTATTGAGTGTTCCCATAAACAATTATGTCGACAGCCAGACATTTCGACCAACAAGACGAACATTCCTACAACACCATTGAGATTCTATCCAAACATTTGAAAATGCCGAATTACAAATTCCAATTAAATTCTTCAGATGCTAATCCTTCTCATGGTCAATTGTTTCTGTTACTTTCTGATTTTTAGAGGGAATGGAATTCACCTATGCAATTCAAAAAACAGCAAAATTATTCATTGTTTTTTACTTATTGTCTATTATTCAACCAACATGCTGCCTTTAATACCAAAATTGTATTTTGTAAAATGGTTTAGAAAAATATTTATTTTCTTCAAAATATTATTTTATTTAACGGAAAGAAAAGGCGACTTATTGAATAACGATTCAAAGCGAAGAATTGAAAAGGAACTGAGGCTTCATATTTATTATAAAATATAAATAAGTAGTTTTTTAAACAGATGGCCGGATAGTCAGGAACGTATTATGAAACACCTCCCTCGTAAAGAAACGCCACAAGGATGTAAAAAAACTTTTTTCGTCCGCCAGATCGCCTTTGAAGATCTTCGAAATGCCACTATTTCTATTTTTCTATATTTTGATGACTCCAGATTCCAATAATCTACGGCTAAAAAACTGAACTACTATAATGCGCATTTGGTGGCCGTTCACCCGAAAAGGTAAGTTGTGTCCAAATTCCAGTAGACTATGTTAATTCACAACAACTTCATTCAGTTTTGGGTAGCTTTACACCTTGATCTGTGAAGCATGTGCCGGGAATCCACGGAATAGAAGTGTTTTTCAAAGCTTAAATATTTCTTACTTGGAATAGGTTATGGCTAGGGGCCGTTGAGTATCTCCAATGTACCTTTTATGACCTTTTAGTTTCAGCAGCAATACTTTTACCCGAACTCGACTTAACTGCATTAAGAAACATTTCAAATAATTGGAATATTTTATGGCTAGGGGTCGTTCGACATCTTTAATCGACCTTTTGTAACCTTCCAGATTCAACTGTAATAATATTGCCCGAATTCCACTTAACTACACTAGGAAACACTTCGGGTAACTGCGGAACGATTGCCAATCCAATGTCAAGCTGTCTTCTTTTCTTGATAATTAGTTTGACTCCAGTTAATTGAATTAATTCAAAAAAGAACAGCGTTATGATCTACTCGCACCCCTACTTACTGCGCCAGGTTTTTAACCAGAATTTCGGAAGGTATTATAAATATCAGAAACAGAGAATATCATTATACGAGGTTTAACAGCAATTAAATAATGAATGTAGAATAAGGGCCCAAGATTAGTAAAATTTATAAAAAATAAAATATCAATCAATAGATCCGAGAATAAAATGATTAGAGCAATTTACTTACAAGGACATGTTTTGTATTTGAAATATGAATTATCATAAGCTGAGTAGATTAGCTTAAACCTATTAAACAAGGCCAATTAAGTTGACTGCGCCAGTTTTGATATAACATTTTTGCTTTTAGAGTGATAAACGAATTTGCCACTAAAATTTAATCTAATTTATACGTAAGCATGGCCTTTGATCTTAATTTTTTAAAGGAGGAACCGATACGCCAAACATTACATGAATTATTAGCTCTGTTAATATAGATGCTATCAAGAATTCATGCGATGTATCTACATTACTATTTTACGGGCGTTAAGTGAAGAATGCACATGTGTACGATATATTTTGTATCCATCAAACCACTGTGTGAGAGGACTTATTATCTAATTCATCATTATTATCCAATTATCTGTTATTATGTACCTAATTATTCACCTAATAGCGAAGGTAATATGATCGTAATTTTAAATGGTGAAACCGTAAACATTATATCTTATTTGGTAACTCTCTCAACAGACAACGCATATAATGTGAAGACGTAACGCATTAACTTGAAAAAAACACCTTTCGGTACCGTTACAATTGCGTTCACGAATATTTCTTCGACAACATTTTTTTTAGATTTTTGCTTTCTACTGTCACACTGACTTCCTTCTCATAATTTGTCCGTCCGTTCCGAAAATTGGCGGTACCATTCAGCCAGGACTTTTTTCAGGTGTAACCCGTTGACCAATCGACTTAAGAAACCAGTCCGGATCTAGGACAGATTTGTGCAAAACTGAGGAAGACCCGACCCGACATTAAAGCAACAATTTCGGAACGCTATCGGTCGTTTTATTGCGTAAGGAACGTGACGAACGTGATGTACTCAGGCCTTATTTCTAGGTTAGTTTGCTTAGTTATAATCGTTTTAACTATCATATCAGTTATATAGCTGGTGTTGGCTATATAATATCAAACTAAAACAAGGGGTTAGACTTGAAGTATCGATAAAGTTTAATTGGAGCGCTTCGTTTATATTTGATAAAAATTAAATTAAATATTAAACTTGATTTAAGGAAATTCTGCAGACTGTATTAATTCAAGCAAAAAGTCGAAGATAATTTAAGTAGAAATTAGTTAATATTTACAATTTGTTTTATATAATATGAGTGTAAAATATCTCATAGCCCATAGTTGGACAGTATTTGAAATACTTGTGATTATAATACGTAATTGAAAAACAAATACATATTTGGTATTTGTAATTCAATTACTTCTTAAAAATTTCATTTCCTGCTAAGCATTTGAAATAATGAAATATTGAATACGTGCTAAAATGATCCGAATCTGCATGTGATATACCTATTGTGATCGCACGAGACGGTTAATACGTATATATGATTATATATATGATTTATAGTGATCTTATAGTAAATAATCTTAAATAAACCCACTTTATATTTTAAAATAAGCGTATTTTTAATAATATCTGTACAGTATATTATAATTCCTGATTCTTTATTACAGTCATATAGCCAATTATGGCTTCAAAATGCATTTAAACATAAAAAATTAACGATCTTAATAGTGAGTGTTTTCTTCAAAAAATACCGCTCGACATACTTCCTAAGCAAAACGGCGGCAGCTAAATATGTTAATCTATAAAATTAGCAAGATTGTACTTGTACTGTACGTCAAATTGTCAAGTTAATTTTTAAACGGTCATTTTCACAAAATTTGTATATATTAACTAAGTTTATTAGTACAAATATCACCATGGATGATCAAGTTCACTCCACATGTAAGCCTACTAGCCCAGGCGATAGCGGCGATGAAATGAAAGCTATGACGTATCCAAGATTGCAATTGGAGGCATTTTACTATTATCGTATATATATATATATATATATATATATATATATATATCACAACTAAAAAAGAGTTTAGAAAAAAGATTTGTTTTTTTAAACTGTCACCTGAAATAACTGTCAGAGAGTCAATTTGTCATTATGCGATGAAAACGTCACAACCCATAAGGAACAAAAAAAATAAAATCTTACAATTCATGATTTACAGACAAATTATAAAAGACATGAAAGTGATGAGCATTTTACTGTTTTTGCAAGCGGGAATAGTAATCAACAACACATATTGAAAATAGAGTTAAAATTAGTTATAGAGAGAACTAGAGTTAGTCTAAATGAAAAACAGCAAAAAGCTGAACGCCATCCAAATATAAAAAATGTGTTCATATATTGTAACACAAATTTGTACCCACCAGGACCTAAGAAATATTGTTTTTTAGCCTGACTATATTTTGTATTTTGTATCTTGTACTTTAAATAAATAATAAAATAGTTTGAATTTTATATTACAAATATATGACTCAAAAATATCTTGTGAATCATATTTTAATTACATGAGAGCAAGTCTTTTCTGATTTATGTTATATTTCAATTAAAGTAAAATATATATCACTATACGAATATATATATATATATATATATATATATATATATATATATATATATATATATATTGCCCAGCACTGGCAGAGATCCATAGTCTTTTATCCGTTCATGCCAATTTAGTTTGTGAGATTTATATAGATAATTTTTATGAAATATTAATTAATATGCTCATCAGATACCATAAAATTAAAGTTTCTTGCAAATATTTGCGAATAATAATTTATTCTAATTTTATGAGTATGAATATCAAATCGGTAAAATGCTGTCAGACAAGTGCATCTGAATCTGAAAGCATTGTATATATGAATAAATAATAGTTATTTAACAATAATAATACGTATTTTTATTTTATGTTTGCGATTGCTTATGAATGGCTAAAGGCAAAATTGCAAAATACGATAAGGATCAGCCACATTAGTAATAAGGCCGGGTAAAGTCGCATATTTCTCCCACCAGTCGGCAAAATTAATGTAAATAATAAGTCCAGACTGAAACTAAGAAAAAATTATTCTATATATAATATTAAAATGTATCTAAAATATAAATCACTAAAATTTAGTTGTATCTAGCAAATTGAATCATTTCTATTCATAGTGTTCGTACGAACTTTGAATTACGATTGATGGTAACAACCGAAATATATCATATAATACAAGTATTCCTCCTTATGGCAAATAACTTCCGTGATAAATCCACAACTAAATATTCCCAAGTGTCCTCGTATTTTATCCCCTACGAGAGAACAGACCTTATATAAAAACACTGAAAGCTACCATTCACTTAAAATAATACATCTAGGGAAGTTTTATATCAATTTTGTCTTTGAAAGATTTAGGCTCTTTGAGTGAGTTAGATGTTATATAGGGAATAAGCGACGTAAGATAATACTTCAGGGAGAGAAAAAGCCCGATGTTATAATATGTGTGTTCAAGTAGTATAGGAAAATATTTCCTTTATACATAAGATTTTTTGAAAGAAATATTAAATCCAAATATCATAGAATAATATAACAAATACTATCATTATTCACAATTTGATATTATTATACGATTTTTATTTTTGATATTCCTAGATCACTTTTTTTATACATATAATGTTTACATACATGTAATTGTTTGTAATGCTTTTATTGTTCCAACAACTTTTAAAGCTGTAGAAATTGCTTAATAATATTTCCTTAGTATATTTAACGAAATTACAACTGTTTAATCATATAAACTTGTGAATGGCTTGTGGTAGTTAATGTAGAATATTATCGAATAACTAATATCCGAGAAAATACAAAAAGTTAATACGTGATGATGATAGATTACAGGTAAATGAAACAAAAAACATTAATTTCTTATTGTTTTACTATAAAACCTTCCTTTTATCTTAGCCTAGTCACGCAATTCTATTAATGATAATCAGTTTTGTATCAAAATTACCCTTTTATTAGGATCTAGAAAATCACGAAACATAAATATATTACATTTGGCGTTCCTTAAGAAATAAAAACGTTACTATAGCTTCATATATATCTACTTTTTCAATGAACTTAAAATAATCATATTTTTTTTACAGAATTATACATAGTAACAAACAAAAATATAATCATCAAATTAAATTTATTTTAGAAACCATTTAATATTCAATTAATATCATTCATTTTATAATATCACAACAGTAAGTTGTAAACAATAATCAATCCTCAATAGAGGAATTTTTTACTTCAAATAAAGTCACAGATAAATGGCAAAAATTTTAAAACAGAATATTGTTTAATATCTGTTATATTGTCTACTGAAACCAGTTTATGATTAGATACCATTCAAATTATTATTTATAAATATATATTTTTTATTTTCAATACATGTATGATTCCAAAGAAAAATTTTAAGTTTCCACAAAGGAAGCGATATCAGTTCACTCAAGTCGATATTCTAAAGAAAATTTATTTCAGGAATTTAGCTATATCGAAATATATAATAATGAAATATCTATAATGGAATTATAAACTTATTGAAATAATATTTCAACGAATGCTGTAGTTCCTTATATATTCGCCGACCAAAATCAGGAGAGTTATCTGTTCAAAATCAATTAAATTTTACAACTAATAAAAACTGTTTCCTTATCTTATTTTCGAAGAGAAAAACAACATTAGTAATTCAATTACAGCTCCGAATGGCTACTGGCTAATACTAATGACTTAATGACTACTACTAATGGATTGATAGTTGAATATCACTGCCTTCACGAAAAATATTTAGAAAATGGAAATAAGATTTAACAAGGTTCTAACATTCGTTTGTAGTATCTTGATACAGAAATTCATAAGTAAGAAGAAATTTACACAGGAGCAAAAAAAATACCAGTGTATATTATTAAAATTTGATATCATATTGATTAATATATTTAATAGATGACGATCATAATAGTTTCGTGCTTTTGTGTCAACAACAGAAAGTTTAAAAAACAAACCAAAAAGAACGATAAGGTCTGCAGTTGACCATCGTTAGCTATAATTCAATAAACGGACAAGTGTAACAATTCACCATGATAGGCATCTATAAAATTCATCAACTTAATTAATTTGAAATATAGGAAAATGTATTGGCTAATTGGAAGAAAATCACAATTATCAGTACATAATAAAATGCTATTATATAAGCAATTATTGAAACCTATATGGACATACGGAGTTCAATTATGGGGATGTTCTGCAAAGAATAACATTAATAAAATATAATTTTTTCAGAACAAAGTCCTGAGAGGTATTGTGGGTGCACCCAAATACTATAGGACTGATTATCTACATCGAGACCTTCAGATACCCACAGTCAGTCAAGAAATCAAGAGAATTGCAAGGGGGCATGAGGAAAGACTCCATTCTCAAACTAATATTGAAATATTGCAACTTTTGGATAACACCAAAACAGGACACAGACTCAAAAGAATCAAACCATCTGATCATGTGTAGTGTTGTGTAGTGAGGTGCATATATTAAAAAATTCAGCAGTGACATGTATAAACATTATTTCACCAGAGACTGAGTTAGGGCCGATGGGTCCTCCTAGTTATATACCTAGATTTAAGTTAGCATAAAGACAAATTGTAGGTTAGCCGGAATCGACTAGTAACAATATATTAATTAAATAATAAAAACTTAATTAATGCAGCATTGCGATTAAAACATATCCCAGGTGTTTTGAAAATGGTTATAATTATGACTACGAAGGCTGGAAAATCGCAAAATAATGTGAAATCTTATCGACCAATTTCACTGCTACCAACATATCCAAACAATTTGAAATACTCATGTCAAAAATTTCTGCACATTTCAATTTGGTTTTTGTGGGCAAGCTTTCTTTTAAGAACTCATCATTTATATTTTATTACTGAAATTAATGAAAATCCCTACAAAGAGGAAAGTTTACTCAGCTATATTCTTGGACCTAGCGCAAGACTTCGGTCTGATATAAGACTCATGTATAAATTCCATAAAATGTTACCGAAGCAATACATTGAACTCTCAGCCTCTCTACGTCTCAGTCAGGGTATTTAGATCAAGAAGAAGCTTGTTCAATAATGAAGGAAACAAAATCAGATATACCGCAAGGCAATATTTTGGTCCTATTTTTTACATACTATGTACATATGATATTCCATATATAGATAATTTTACTATAGATACGCAACACGCAAATAATATGAATAAGCATTAGTAGTTATATAACATAACTCCATAATTCAATGCTTCAATACCATAATAGAATTCTATAAAATATTATTTTTCATATTTTTATTATTTTATTTATGTTACTTTCATTTTTATTACACAACTTTGTCATTTTATTAATAGCGGTAAAAGTTAACGTCAAGTTCTGGGCTAATATTTCAAACGCTGACTTCAGCACTTCAAAACATTCTCTATGTTTAGGCAAAATATACATTAGAAGCTAGAGAAAGTATGAAAAATTAAAAAAAAAATATCATGCAGTTATTGCAGGTTTCTTCTATAGAACACGCCAATATCTCAATCATGCTTTATTTTCTTTTCTATCTACTTTAAAACCAAGACAAATGAAATCACTGATGATCTGAATAAATATGTGATACCACAAAATTAGATGACGTTTGGAGATTAGATAACCCTTGCTATGGTAAAGTAGTTTGTCTTAAAACACTGCGAGAGAATACTTGTTCCTAACTATAGAAATTGTGATGGCTTTACTACTCATATAGCGTTCTCGTAGACATCGGTGGAGCAAAACTTTAGTGTCCCTAAAAATTTAAGAACAGAGAACCACAATCGACTAAATTTCAAGATTCTTGTAACAAAGGCAGATACTAAGAAACTGAGTGGCAGTGTGAAGTTTAACCCATCAAGCAAAATGCTTGCAAGATATATATGGTAAAAATTGTAACGTTATAAATGAACATTATACTTTATTCCATATTATGAATAGATAAAAAATAAATATTATTATGACGTTTGAGACTCGTTTCATTTTTTAAAATAATCTTTCGGGAAATTTTTTCAACAATTCTTTCTCCCGGATTTAGGGAACCTGATATGGGTTATTGGAGAATTTGATAAATTACTAACCTTGGATAATAAATGCCAAACAACGTTTTAATTGTTTTTGTTTTCGTAGATTAAATTAGATATAGATTGTGAAAATCAATGATATAGTCATGGATCTAAGTCAAACATACATTAAGATTTTTTTAATTTATTAACATTATGTTATTTATATTACAATTCAAATGCATCTATTATATAACAGAACTGAACTGAAACAAAAATATAACGATCTGTTAGACGAAAATCGATTCGACAGACAGTATCGGTTTGTTACATCTGTTCATCGATGTCTCCACCAGGAAGACCTATCAAGTTTCCTCATTTAATATAATATATTTCAAGTAAAGCGTCTCCATGGAGGTCCTGAACTGAGGACAATATATGATGGTATTTTATCGTGGCCGTCGTATAGTATATGTTTCTGCTAGTTTTTCTTCTTCCTAGAAGTGATTCATTAAGCTGTGGTTAAATGGCGAGATGTACTTAGCGTCTCTGAAATATATCGGTTTCGTACTATTGCAATCATACAAAACTGACGCCTTTTCAACATATTTCTATGATTTTTAGTAATATATTTTGTTTTATTTCAGTCTCAGTTGGCATATATATATATATATATATATATATATATATATATATATATATATAATGAACAGAAAAATTATAAGTAAACTTTATGGTTTTTTAATAAGGGTGGGTCGATCTGGAAACGGAATGAAGCCACTTAGGAGTGAGGCATTAACAATTTTTTTTATTTTTAAAATTATATTACCCAAAGTTCCATACTATTTACTACTTTAATTTCACAGTATGAGATTTATATATATATATATATATATATATATATATATATATATATATAATGAACCGAGAAATTATAAGTAACCTTAAAAGTTCCATGATAAATAACGAAGCTTAAGTTTCATTAAGTAAGTACTGTTTACTATTTTAATTTCACAGTATGAAATTTGATTACTCAATTATTTTTTCAATATAGATCTATCAACGATTGTATTTGTCTATAAATATAACTACAAAATGTTTATTTTCAGTTTGTGTTATTATAATATAGAGTATTATTCATATAGTATATTATTTAACTTAAATACTGATACCTCTAAATACCACATAATTTCCGACAGATTTTTGCCTTTTGATGAGTATAAAAACAAAATATGACGAAAATTCCCTTCTGAGAGCTCAGTTTTCAAAATATAGAAACTTTCGTTACTGCGCATTGTTGTCTCCAACTTTATATAATATCTAGAATGTTCTTTGGATCGTAATATTTCAAATTTTAAAACCAACTATTAAGAAATGTAATATATTCAGAATAAGATAATTAACAATATAATAATATAATATAATAAATAAAATAAAATAAAAAATAATAATAAAATTTAAAGTTCCTTCAAACTATATAATTTGCTGCTATACATAGAATTAAAGTTCTAAAAATATTCTTTTATTTTGTAAAAATTAAGACTCTAAAATATCATAGGAATAATTGCTTGTATAGTTTGTATATCATATCTTTATTAATATAAAAAATATATCAATAAGGATAAAAGACTAGATAGATAAGTATAGTACACGATAGAACCAAATGTCGACCATAATACAATTTTGAATAATTTACATAAGAAAGTGACAGTAAAAGTTTGGATCGGTTTTCCATTTGAGAATGAGTGCTGAAAATAAATGAAATAGAAGTATTTTTAAACAAATCATTAAGAGCTATGACAAATTTATCACGTATGAAAATAATGTGTGAAAAAGATAGTAGTTGAATCCCATGGCAGTTTAAGAACCGATTGCTAAGGCCCCGTTGATACAAATCAAGATGATGAAAAGGTGTTGGATGTGAATGGAATTGTCCATCATGAATTTGGTCCTAAACCAAGCCGTTAATTCGATTCTCTGCAATCAACAACGCATGCTGTTAAAACAGGTGATCTAAAAAATCTAGAATTCATCGACGGGAAAAAAGCTTACTTCCATCACGACAACTCCTATTATCGTAGTAGAATTATGGTTTTATCAGAGATTTACTAACATAATTACAATAATAATGACAAATCTGTTGGATTTCTTCACAATGAAAGACATCTCAGCAATGTAAATTAAAAATGAAAACTTATATAAATTAACATCTGAATATACTCTAGTATCGTTAAGAATGGGCGCGTTAGTAACAAATATACTCATTAGGGCAAGTTCAGATTAATAATGGAGGAACAAATCAGTTTCAACATAAATCAACATAATCAAAACTATACACGCCTTTAAGCAACAAACCCGAAACTTAATAAAACAGATTCGGTGCTGCAAAAAGCTGAAGTAAATTCCCAATTCAAAATTCCGGATACGAAAAAAGAAAGAAGGAAAGCTAAAAGAATACGATACAAAACTGCAGGCAAAAGAATGTTTAATAGAATTTGTAACCAGGCTAGACAAATACCGCAAGCAAAGCTTATGTGAAAAAATATGTTATAACAGAAAATACCTATTTCTCTTTGCGTTTAAGCCAAAATAGAGTAAACGCGAGTACTGTTAATTATAGAGATGCACCAGACGCGACATCCTACAAAATTTATGGCCAGCATCGAGCAGTCCCTGCCGGGATTCTTACCTCTAATTTACCTCATTACTTAATTGAAAAAAAAAATCTACAATGTGCATAACCGAATTCCTAGCGTTCTGTATCGGAAGAATTTCATCGGGAACGCGAATCTGATTCTAATTTTACGTTGTTACGAAATAAAACCGTCATTATCATATCATTACCATGCGAGAGACGACGCTGCCCGGACCAAAAATAGAATCTTGACCGGAGTGGAGTGAGGCTGGGTAAGGGCATCAGTTGCGGTCGTATTGCCGGAATGTCGACCATTGTGAAGCTATGCCTGCAACTCCTTGCAGAAGTAATAAGGCTCGTTTACATACGAAGAATAACCCGATGGATAATAAATAGATCGTATTAATAACAACCAGTACCTTCGAATGTCAATATCAAGAATATCACAAATATTTTTTATTAATATGTTATTACCAGTCCTTGGCGACTAGCGTACAATTTGCCTCTATAGTGACTCAAAACTAGGTGCTTCTCGAGGAAGACCTATTGGAATTTCAGTCTCTAATAAAATATGTATTTCTTATTAATCTTTTAAAACCTCAACAGTCTGTCCGTGAGCAATAAGTATTTTTTTATGATTTTCGTTATACAATATAACTATAATGATATGTAGAAGGTCGTTTCAGTAAGTGATCTGCTCTCTAAGGCTAATAATCTAATTCTTATTCTAAAGACTATTCTAACGCGTTAAGACTATTTTAACTTATTCTAGAGATTATTATATCTCACTCTATATGTCTATTAATCAGTTCGTATGATGGCGTGCGTTTGATCCTACGCACTTCACTGTCATCGCGCACATTTAACTGTTTCGCGAACACAATGGGATGTACTAATAGTCTTTCAGAGTGCTTTAACACATTGAATCACAATATTTATGGGTTCTAAGGGGATATAGCGCTAAAATAGTTTGTTGGAGACGTAATATTTCGACATGGCTTGCAACACTTTAATCTGAAACTTTTGGAATATAGCTACGGTAGTTTTTCTAGTAATACCTCACGGTTCAATACCATAGGTCCAAATGGGCCTAAGTATTGACTTATACAGCGAAACTTGGTTATCTACGGATATTTTAGATTTACGCCCTATCAGTCAATACATTTGGTTTACTTTAAACCCAAGCTGTTTGCGTTTTGTCACTATATGTTTTTTCCATGTTAAGCGTCAATATACATTTCCAGATATTTAACATTGTCTACCTGCGGCAATTCATTATTATTCATTTTTACTAGGGTACAAATGCTTCTACTAAGGATGAATGTCACATGATTAGATTTTGTCCCATTCGTTTTGATACGCCATGTTTTCAACCACAATTCGACTTTGTCTAGATGAAGTTGGAGATTTCTTGTGGCTGTGGATCCTCGTGTGATGATAAGATCGCTTGGATGTAAATCCGTGTATTCGTCATCCTATTTCACAATAGAATGCCTGTCTGTGAGGTACTTTTGTCCATACGTCCAGGATTTTTGTAACTGAAGATGCGTGTGAGGCAAAAGCTTTTACAACTTAACCTTCAGTCCAGTGTGCCACACCGTGTCAAAAGGTTGAGATATATCGAGAAATGCAGCGGAGCAATATTTTTTATCATTTAAACTTTAGTTAATTTAGTTGACTAATTTGCGTATTTGTTCTGTTGTTCCGTGTTTATTACGGAAACCAAATTGATGGTCTGGAGTAATATTTCTCTTTTCTGTAGTTATTTTGAATCTCTTAATATATAGTCCTTCAAAAATTTTAGAGATCACAAATAATAGACTAATAAGGACGATATAGGATTTTGATTGTGATTCTTAGGATGAGTCTTCTAATTGTTTCCCTGGTTTAGGAATCTTAATGATTTGTGCAACGTTCCAAATGCTGGGAAAGTAATAAAGTCTTAACATGTTATTAAATATATTTATGTTATATATATTTATAACGTAATGCACTTTTCTTAGAGCTCTTGTAAGACTTTTCCAGTAATTAAGTTCCAGTTAATTAAGTTAACAGTAAATTTCTTATGTGGCAGGTCCATTTGAAATGGATTGTTAAGAAAGTCAACTATGTCATTTTTTTCTGTTGTGGATATTTCAGACGGGTACGGACTAAACACTTTTTAAAGTGTTTAGAGAAAACTTCCGCTTTATCTTTATCATTCTTAGCCCAAGTATTGTTATCAATTTTACGGGGTGGATTACTTGTTTGATCTTTTTCCGGAAAAAATATTCCGTTACATCAGTTGACGTTAAGTTTTCTAAGTATTTTTGAATTCTTTGAATTTGTTTATTACTTATTATCTCTTTCAGCTCTTTTATTGCCTTGTTTAATTTTCTTTTGCTTTCTTCTACTCTAACATGTCAAATTTTTCACAGTTTTCTCTTTTTAATATTTTTGTTTAATTGTGTATATAGAGTTACCTATTTAATATGTTGAGCTGTTATATATAGCATATCATGCGGCCCCTTTTATATTTTTGTTATATTTATTGCTGCTGTTTCTGTATCTCTTTCAATTTTGAGCGTGTCATTACCCAATGTGTTAAAGAAACTCTGATATTATTCTGCCTTGTTGTTGTGTTTAGGTGGAATATAAATAGCACTTATTGTTAATGGCCCGTGTACTTCTTCAATGGTTACACTGGTAACGGGTAAAAAATAACTAATAGTAACTAAGAGTGCTCGCTATATTTCTCTCTTTCATGGTGTTTTCGGTTTTCACGGATAATTATGGATATTCTTTCATCTCCTGTATCATCATCAACTTATTCTTAACATATATGTATAGAAATATTACAAATGAGAATCTAAATAGAATAATTTTTTCTAACATTTTTATTAGATAAGCTTAGTGCAACCTTAATTTACAATTAATTTATTACTACTTCATTTATACTTGGATTAATGCACAAGCAAGACGAGTGCGAAAAAATACATCAATATGTATTCCTCAATTAAATATAACAATGAATTTTAAAGACTAACGGCACGTCGGCGAGCTTTCTGTTACAATTTTTTTGAAGACCTTTAATTCCTATAAAAATATTTTTAGACAGTAGTAAATAAATATCAAAATATAGTATTTCAAAATTATACAAACACACCTTAAGTTTTGTTTTGATGGCATTTTAATACACTTTTGTAATTGATAAAATGAGAGAATGTGATTGTTCAGTAGATTATTTAATATACTGATCATAATATATATTATACTGAAGACTCATTATTAAATAATAATGAACAATTAAATTAATATTCTCTTGTCCAAACTGTTTAGGATGTATCTATAAAACCTATACTAATGTTATGAGTAATATATGGTTGTATTACATGTTTATATTCAAAATAAATTATTTTCAAACTCTTACTTATTTGATACGTAAAATAAAAAATCCAAATAAAACCATATTTGTAATTTTAGGATGGTCGATATATTATTCTATGTAAAATTTGTCGTTTATACTACTCCGGAAGAGACCATCCTGAGAACCATTTGTTGCTTTAAGAGATTACGACACTCTGCATAATAGTTTATGCTAACTTATAGCTGACTTTAAGTTTTATGTGAGTTCATAATCTTATTCGATAGGCTCAAGAAGATTTGCACTGCATCTCATAATCGCATATATTTTTGCTTTTTCGTACTGCAAACAAATCTGACTGTACGGTACTTATACAGTTATCATGCCAATTAGATCGATGTTTTATTTGGCATAAAGGTGGCATTATTGAGATTTATTCACTTATTTTAAGCTACATATGTAAACTGTATCACAATCGTAAGGTGTATACGAGCTCCGTCGGGTAAGAATAAGACCAATATAATACATAACACAATTTTGCTTTGATTTAAATAACTTTAAATATAATTATAGTGTATTTAAAATTTTAAACGGATAAACGGATAAGTAGGTGTATTTGATACTATATGATATTAAAAACAGAGATCTATAAAAAAAATTATAAGATTTGTTTAGATTTTATAACGTAATCTTTATATTTTTGGTCGTGATGAATCCGAAAATTACTTCCTTTTTATTATAGGCCGACACGTTAAAATTATGTTAAAAGTTAAAAAATATAAAAGAGCAAATTATTACTACATTATTCTATTTACAAACCATTAATGATACATATATTTTAATCAAATGTACGTCCATTAGCGCACGCTAAAACCTATTATTTTTCCTAGTGCGGCTCCTCTTTGTACATTTTCGCTCGTGGAAAGAATCTGGAAGGTTTCTGTGAAGTGTTCAGCTGTAGTCTGATATTATTTAAACTCTACATTTTTCTTGGTATCTGTTCTCCATATATTTAATGTCCTGGTAAAACTATTTACCTTGCTCTTCACTCACATCTTCCAAATTGTCAAGATAGTAGTCGAAGCGAGAATGAATACACATAGGGTTGAGCCTTCAACAGCCACCATTCAAAACAAATGCAGATTTTCAAATACTCAGTCCGCAATACAGGAGAAGATAATGCTTGTGATAAAAAATACATGTCCCTATCCAAGATTGTATTAAACATTATGTAATTAGTACAGACAACAAATGCACAAGCGAGAACTAAAGAGGTATATTGCATTGATTATTGCAGTGATTTACCCATATCTAAATCAAGATTGGACTTCCTATAAACTTCTGTCGCCAAATTTTTGTTCCAGATGGAAGCACATAGAAAAATGATCTGAAAATTACAGGGTTAATAGTAAAGAGGTCAGAACGACTGTAACCAATAGTCAGCAGTCGCAAGATCTGACAAAGATTTTTCGCCGTTCCACAGATCCAGCACTATAGCTTGAATCCGATCACTGAATGTGATTTGATAATGATGATGAAATAGATCCTATTGATGTTTACACAAAGACTGTCTCTCCTTGTCTTTTGTTGTTTTGTTTTCTCTTTCCCTGGGTCGCGGAAGCAGCAAGATCTGATAAGCTGCATTAAAAGTTTTTAACACTCCGCCATTATTTTCGAAACCGCTTAAGATATTTCGGACTATTCGAAGGTTTCCTTGCTTTCATCATGGTTTTGTATAGATATTAATTAGACTCAGATCAATACTCGATACGATATCATGATATACTCATCCTACCAATTCTTCTGTATGGCTCCGAGATTTGGGTCTTTTTAATGTGATGCTTCAGGCAAATTCTCGAATCTTCGAATTTTTCTCCGAGATCGTATTAGAAATGAAATAATTCATTTAAGATTCCACTGCTTTGGCCATGACTGTCGAATTCGTCGAATTTGTTTTCCTCCGAAAATTCCTCACAGCCACTGGAATCCAGAGCAAACACCTTCGAAAAATACCAGATAACCGGAAAAAGGTCTGCAGTCGATGGCCAATTCGAATCCCTGCGGCACCAATAGCAGCGAATTTGTTGAGAAGTAGATGATGAGTACTCTCCACCAGTGTCTTCGAAATTTAACATGTCGTAACATGTGAGACGTAACATGTCTTGAATAATATGATCAGGACAGTGTGGACATCCTACTTGCCAGTATTTCTCAAGTATTCCCTAGTTGTCGATATTTTACTATAGATTACTATAAAATGTAAAATGGCTGGTCTATTGTGATTGACTTCTTGCTAGTCTGTCGTGATTTTCTAAAACTGCCTCAGATGTTTTTTCATAGAAAGGAATAAGTAAAAATATTATAAGCTAGCTCTTGGTGGTCTGAGCTACCATATCATGCCTCTCCTTATATTCAGTTGATACAAATATTTTCCATCTGGCAAATACCTGCTTCGGCATCCATATCTTCATTCTCCATTGTCTTCTTCATATATTTCAAGACAACGTTATTATCTTACAACACAAAAATACTATCCCAGAGTTTTTGTGCACTGGTTCTAACTTTACGTTGTAGGCTTTGAAAATCAGTTATAGCACACTGTAAAATATCAAAAGAATAACTCAGAACTGAGCCTTTATACGTATTAATCTATTTAAATCCTTATTTTATATAATGCAAATGATCTATTATTATTATTATCTATCATATATATCAAATGCTATTAACATTCTATATATTAAATCGTATAATCTATAGATATGATAATATAAAATGTATTAAAATATTATGATATGGCTCTACTAAAATAATAGTTTTACATATATACTTAAATAATAATAAAAAACAACTTGCAAATAAAACGGGGCTTTAGGTACTTATTATTCCTTTTGAAGGAAATTTTAACTGGCAGGTATTAGTAAGCAATATAGCGTAATATCTAAAGGAAAAGCTTTATTTTCAGAATTTCGACAAGCAGAAAATAAACCTATTATTTTCTCGTACTCTTATCCGTATTACGGTGTGAGATGTAACTACAGATTACACTGTCCTTTAAATGGCAATCCGATGAACTGGAAAAGGAAGTTGTATAATGGTAAACTGTCAGTTTTATTCTGTGATATATGAGACATTCTTTAAAAACCGTTTGTAAAAAGGGAATATTTCGTTTTGCAAAAAAGGTGGAAAACACTACTAACAGATTTATTCAAATAAAAAGTATATAAACTTAATTCTGGATTTCTAAAACGTTATATGTAATATTTGATTGGATTGAGCCATATTAAATACCATATTTTTTTTAATTGTGCTGTATGTGCTGCTTAGTCAAATCGTATAGCATCGACTAAAAGAAGTGCTAATTGTAACAATTGTAATTGTTGGACAGATAAGCAGATAAGCTTAAAGAAAATGTATAAAATATAAAATTAAACTCAATGTAAGCTCGTCAAATTATCGATTTATGAGCAGAACAGATATAGTTAAATATAGTATAGTATTTAAAACAAAAACTTTTAAATTTCTTGAGGATATTTTATTCCAATGGAAAGAAATGCCAACTTATTGAGTTAACAATACAAACATTACTGTAAATCCAATCATATATTAATATAATGTGCAACCTTTAATTATCGAAGACTATGCGTCTAACAAGTCAATTGAAAAGTCCCCGACCTACCATAGTAAAACACATTTTTGTGGCAAAAATTTTTTTTTATTCAACATAATTCCCTACAAGGGTGATACAATGATTATAGCGACCCTCCAACTTTTCGATACCATTTTTGTCCTTTGCTTTAAAATATGGCTCAGTCTCGGCGATCACCTCTTCATTCGATGGTGCATTGTCTTGGTGAAGCAGCACTTTCTTTTTCTTCAGATGCAGCCGTTTCTTCAAATGTTTCAATAACGCTACGTAATTGTGACTGTTGATAATCCTTCCATTTTCAAGGTTGTCAGTGAAAATTATTCCATGCGCATTCCAAAATTCAGACACCATAACCTTGCCAGCCGACTGTTGAGTTTTCCCACGCTTTGAAGCTGGTTCATCGTGTGCAGTCCGCTCGGATAACTGTCGACTGGACTTCGGAATGAAATGGTGGAGCCATATTTCATTCATTGTCACATATCGATGCAAAAACTCGGGTTTATTACGCTTGATCATCTTCAAACACTGCTGTGAATCATCAACTCGTCGATGTTTTTGGTCAAAAGGGAGCTCGCGCGGAACTCATTTTGCATCTAGCTTTCTCATACCCAAATATTCGTGAATGATATGATGTACTCGTTTAGTTGATATCTTTAGAGTATCTGCTATTTTCTTAAATTTCAATTCACGATCATTCAAAATCATTTTGTGAATTTTTTAAATCTTTTCCTTGGTAACAACCTCTTTTGGTCGTCAACTACGTTCACCGTCTTCGATGCTAATTTCACCGCGTCCAAACTGAGCATACAAATCCTTGATGGTTGATTTTCCTGGAGCAGTGTCCGGAAACTCGGCATCAAGTCAAGTTTTGGCTTCGACTGTATTTTTTCCCTTCAAAAAGCAATATTTTATCAACACGCAAAATTCCCTTTTTATATTTTGTTCACAATAACAAAAGTTGTATTCACAAACTAATGATCCGACAGCTGCCAAATTTATACACGTATCTTTTTGGGTTAGGGCTAACTGGATTTAATTCTAGTAGCGCCATCTATGGGTCAGGCCGGGGACATTTCAATTGACCTGATAGTTTAGACTAAAAGTTGTGATAATTGAGACCTTTAGACATAGGGTCTGGTTGGCATCATAGGGATCGTTCTCGTTTGAATCTATTCAATTAATCGAAGTTCAATTACTTATCAAGAAAAGGAGAGAGGTTGGCGATGAATTGGTAATTATTCCGCCGTTACTCTAGGAATTCCTTGGAGTAGTTAAGTAAATTTCAGTTCAGCTCTAGGATCACAAAAGTTGTATTGAAGGTGTTCAAGGACTCTTAGCCGTAAAATATTATGACTAAGAAACAGCCTTGCTTTGAAAAACACCCCTACTCCGTGGATTTCCGACACAAGCATCGTAGTTCAGAGAATATGGCCACACATTGCATACATTGCAATAGCTCTGTTTCTCAGCTGTATACTATTGAAATATAGAGTCACCAAAACTTATCAACCTTCATGCTATTCCATATTATACAGGCTATATTATGAAAATTTGTGTAAAAACAGTCTTCAGAAGCCGATTAAAGACGAAATGGAGAACGAAGATACAGGCGATAGTATAAAATAATTTTATAATTTTAAGCTATCCAGACGAGATAAAGACAACGTATATTTCTTTGTTGGTACAATTAAAAAAAAAAGAATTATGTCGCACAACTTAACTGTAAAAATATACGGTCTTTACTACGAAGACTCTCAAACTGTAATCGTGTAAAACAAGGAAAATACTGCCTAAATAAAGGCTTCGTGGTTCATTTTTTGAGAAAACCTATCTCTATCTGTATAGGTCTGATAGACAAACTCTGATAAAGAATGTCCTTAAATTCTTTCACTCTGACTTCACGGATAATCACCTAAGCTAGTGCAGCTGTCTGCCTGAAGATTAAATACAATATACCAAGTGAAGCCGATAGGCTAAAGAGTGAGTAGTAAAATAGAGTTCTTCTTCACAATGAGGTTTGCCACCATTTCCAATTATTTATCTTTTTATCTTTTTATGAAACTTCTAAGAAAGTAGTTTGTAAATTAAGTATATACAATATTTGAAATTATAGCGTATTAATTTATAGTATTGTAAAACGCAATTGGTAATAATTTTTTGAATTTCTTGAAGAATCGCCCATCCTTTCCGTACTTCTTGTTATTACAGACTTCGACAATTTATATAAAATGTGTGATAATATAGTTAGCCAGAATGCCTATATCATTACGAGCAGGCGACAATGCGAAAATAATGCGACTGTATGAAGGCCTTATATAGAAAATTCGCTTAACATAGGAAGTTACGTACGTACGGTCTGTTTGTACAAGGATTTCTGACACGGATGTCAAACTGTTGCCGCAATAAAATGTGTTTCAAATCGAATAAGTTATTGTGCTAACGTGCCATTTTACTTACATAAACACGTTTCAATTTAGTAGCATTTTTTGCACATACAAAGTGATAATCCAATAATTGTCTATTAATTTCTTGATTCAAAAATATTAGAACAAACAAAAATAAAAATTAGTAACTGTAGCCATTGTGTGCCATTGTTTGGATTTTCTTTGTGCAGCTCCATAGTTGCACATCGTATGTCCACGTTGGCTTCAGCATTTGTTTATACAATTGTTTGTTAAGAATATTTGTTAAGATTATATTTGATTAAGTTAATCAATTTTCTCACATAATAGACTAAAAATTAGAACTTCTTACGAGTATAACAATATTTTCATTTTATTTAAAACTAATTTCCATTAAGTTTCAATAATAAATAAAATAAATTTAAATTACTACACCATTGAACATTATAATAAACTGAACTAATGCTATATATTATACTTACTGAACCTTAAATAAAATCAGAAGTGTTATTATTTTCAGAACTGTATTTACTTAAGAGTATCAATTATAAGTACAACTTTTGATATATTAAAACAGAAAGTATATGAATAAAACAAGTTTGAAATTTGACTTTAGCATGTATATTAAAACAGTAAATAACACAATAAAGTAATTTATTACTTACAATTTAGAAATATATATTAAAAGAATGCATTCAAAATAATGAAATAAACTATTGACTTTTCAAATTTTCCAGCCAGTATTTTAAGTAATTCCAGAATCTCGCCCTTCTCGTAGCTCATCTTTCGTCAAATTACTTTATCTTATTTTCCACATAGGGACTTACAACTCAGCAATAAATGTAGATATAAAATTCTATACTTCTATTAAAATTCTATATTATACATATTAACGTATTTATTACCTGAAAAATTCAGTTTTGCTTTATTTTTTTGTTTACAGATGAAATCTGAAATTAATTAGAAGTCAATACCATTAAAATTTACAGAAAAATCCAACAAAAGACGTTTAGAATTACCTCTAGTACAATGATAAACCATTTCAGTTCTTAAGCTTTTTCAAATTATTTTTAGGTCTTCTGTGTTCACCAGACATTAAATTAAGCCAAAAGCTGCTTGCGAAAATATAAATACCTTGTAAACAAGGAGATCCTCCAAAGACAATTCTTGTTACTCTCGAATTTTGTTACTTTATGATAGAATGAAATTCTCGTTTACTTCGGATTTATCTTTCACAGCTCTTTGTAAATTCCGATAAAGGACATATTAATTTATCCTCTACAAGAAATGGAAAATGTAACAGCTTAATCACGTTATTCTTAATCGCTTTTATCCTTTCCATAATTCTTTAATGGTTTCAACAATACGGGAATGATCGAAAGTATCACAAAATTTTTAAACAACACTACTCAAAATTAAATAACTTCGTTTAACAATGTTTAAACACACTGACTTTCCGTTTTAATATCGTTTCGATCCTAATTATAAAAATTACGCGTCCGTAATTGATTTTCATACATCAGAAACGACGAATAATCAGACGACACTAAAAAACCTACACATCCATACAAGTTTCGATTGGCTAGAACTGCACAAGCGTACTTAATCTAATCTAGCCTGAGAGTTTTCACAACTACGCGTCCTTTTCTATATACGCCTTGTTGTTTATCACAGTTGTGGTTAGAAGTAATTTCTAGGTTAATTTTGTATTTACATTTTGTTGAGGTAATATAATTATTTCGTAAGCGAAATTAGCGGCAGATAATGCGAAAATAAGTATATAAGGTATGAATTGTTAGTAAAATATTATCGTTTTATAACACTAATTTTGTAGATTGTTATGGAGCAAAGGATATATTTTTATGTTTTATAATATGGAAACAGAACTTATTTAAAGATTATAGTAAAGGCAAGAATGAAATATGGTCATGTTTGTATACCTTTTCTATCTATTTGATATTAAACTTATATCTTTTTGATTAAAAGCTAAATGTTTAAATGAAGTGTCATACATTTTCAGCATAGTGTAAATATAAGGAATATAAGGTGTACTTAATAGAAAGTAGTTGGAATAAATTGATAATATAGGATTTGAAGCTTTGTGATTTATTATTTCCTTCGGTTCATATAACTCCTGGGAGCAGATAAATAATGCCGAAATATTATATCATTTAACAAATATTATTGCCATAAATGCAATCAAATAAAGAAAACATAATCTAAGCAATACATATTTAGAGACATACACACAAACCATATAAATAAAATATTAAAATTATTTTCATTTCCCTTTAGAATTGCTTTTTTGTTAACATCTCTTAAGCATCACCTCTATGTTACTAACAGTGTCTTCTCTCCCCGAGGACTAGCTATATTATCTGCAAAAGAATTAGTGCTCATTATCTTTTCATACATATATACCAAATGCACATGCTTGCACAGAGTATTCTTTATCCTATATTTTGGACAGCTACAGATATACCTATACACACAAATCTTACACATTCTACAATACAAAGTTTTACAACTATTCTCGCAGATTTGGTTTATATTTACATTGTATATTTTGTTGTAATATGTGACTTCAAATTTGCCTGAACTTTGTTGAACTGTATGTATCTTATACTTATTTTTTGTACGTTCTGCTCTCTTATGGGCCCTAAAATTTTAACGATCCTGATAGCTACTAGCGTTGGGTCTTTCAATGTTCAAAATCCTTTTCAAAATTTTCAGATCTACCAGATCATCTAACGAATCTAATAGTTTTTCAACTGACACCCTAGCATTCCTTTTTGATAATAATTGTTTACTAATAATTTATACCTTATACACCTATCTTCGTATTATATGCCCCTAATTTTGCCTATGAAATAATTATATTACCTCAAAAAAATGTAAATACAAAATTAACAGAAAAGTGACTTCTAACCACAACTGTGGTAAAGAACAAGGTGCATATAGAAAAAAACGCGTAGTTGTGAAAACTCTCAGGCTAGATTAGGAAAAGTTCACATATGCAGTGCAGAATAATCTACCGTATAAGAGTTGGGGCTGCCATCGTGTCGCCCAGGTCTAACATATTTGTTTATATATGATGTGTCACCGATCTGACGGCTATCAACCGTTGTCAAGCACTATATTTTTTTAGCCTCACACAAATCTGTGCTCGTTGCTTCTTGACATGATCTTTCCCTTTGAGCTTGATATCCTGTGTCATGGCCAAGAATTTTGCATATGAATTTACTTTAGAAACAATTATCACTCGCGGGTAACACAATTTTTAAAAGTATGGTACAAAGTTATACATTCGCTGATTCGCCATTTCTCGGTCAGTTTTATTGGCAATTGTTTCTAATCTATTTACAGCTATCTAAGTTTTACTTGTATAAAGTAAGGCAGTACCATCAGCAAATGTTAGTTGTTGTTATTCCTTCAAATGTATGAAAGTCACTGGTATAAAATAGGTACTATATAGATCTAAAGATACCTTATAGTACACCCGCATAGAATATAGCTGAACAAATTTTCTCTCTTTCAAATGTTTTTTTTTACAATTACATCCATAATTCAGAAAGCTTTGTGGCTCTGGAATGGTCTCTAAGTTGGTCACTGGCCAGTCGGTAGGTTGCCGTAACCGTAATGCCGAGGACCCAGACCCTCGTTGGCAAGAAGGATTTAAATAATATTTAAAGAAAACATCCTTAATACTACGTAATTGATCGATTGACTACGATTTAAAATCGAAGTACAGTAAATGGAAATGAAATGGAACAATTTGGACATGTCTGGTTGTATTAATATTGTATTAATAATAACACAATACTAATTCAATTCTAATTAGTAAATGATGAATAATAAATGATTAATAATCGAAAAAACAATACCAACAGTTCGGGTTAATATCATTCACTATATTATAAATCATTTTAGTAACGTTTTTTCCGAGTCTCAAGTAGCTTCAATATCGTACATCATCTAGACTGTAGTTCTGTTTCATTGGACTTATAATGCGGCATTGTTAGAGTACAAATACTGACTTGGAAATATAAAAAACGACCTTCAAAGGTTGCTGCGATGCGCAGGTGATTCAATACTTATTTTTAACTTATTATTGGCGGTTTTTTTCTACGCTCGAAGATTATAGGAAGTCCGAATAAGATACGAGATAGACATGTAGTTGGCAGCATCAGACAGATTGATTATTAATAAGTATTTCATTATTGCTAATTAATTTTACATACATTTATCTGTGAACATCTCCAGCATAGTGGGAATTTTGATTTCTGTTATGACGGAACATTTTTTTACGTATCTACCGTTTCCTACAAATTAAAATTAAACACTAGTCCTAAAAGCATAGGAAGTTGTTTTATTATGTAAATTGGTTATAAGCTATTAGTGGTTTGTGCGTCGAGAGTATGCGAGTGAAGTTTCTGCTAATTCAACATGTCATTATAATTTCTGTTTAAAACACACAAATATATAGGTAATTTTTTATAAGTAAGACTAATACGTCGACTCGATAGAACTACGTCAAATTTGTCAAAAGTCTTAAACCGGAAATATTCAACATTTGTTATTTTAACTAAAGGACTATAATAGACAAATACGTACATTATCTTCTTTACTATGGTAATTTATCCATATGAAATTTATCCATTTAAATAACACATTTTCTGACAATTTTTATATCTTAATTATATAAGTTTGGATATCTAGAGATAGAAACAGTTTTTTTTCATTTCAAAATTCTCAATAAAAGGAAAAATAGTGGTACCTAAGTTGAAGCGTAAAAGATACTGAAGGATCAACAATATTCTAGTATGAATTAACATTAAAGTAAATTAATATACTCTGTTCTCTAAACCCTTTCACATATTATTAGAATTGGAGCAGTCGGTAGAATTTCGAAGAGATCATAAAGCAGTTCTCTTTTTAATCAAGAAAAGAAGACAGGTTGGCGCTCGATTGGCAATCCTTCTCCAGCTACTCGAAGTATTCCTTGGTTTAGTTAAATGGAGTTCGGATAAAAATACCGCAACTGAAGCTGTAAGGTCACAAACGGTGTAGAGAAGGTGCTCAAAAACCCCTCGCCATAAGTAATGCCAGGTAAAAAACATTCAAGTTTTGTAAAATACCACTAGTGCATATATTCTCGGCACATGCACTACAGCTCAAGGTGTAATGCCACTAGAGACGGACTGAAGTTGCTGTGAAGTACACTGGAGTTTGAACAGAATCTTGCAGCTCAGGGTAAACCATGAAAATTTAGGTAGAAACAGTGTTATTTCGAATATCTTCAAAGACAAACTGAGAGACGAAGGTACGGTCAACTATAAGAGGAATAACGATCATGTACATCCCTGTCGCCGTGTTTTTAGGAGAGAGGTATTATATAATGCTGCTTACGGCGTATGCAAAGACCATCTGTATTAAAACTACCTGAATGGTAAACGAGTTAGATGGGTTGGTCTGTTTCCTAATAAATAACAATCCTGGGTTGCGCTTAGTATCGCCGTTCAACAAGTAACCTTTTCTTTCCGTTAAATAAAATTGTTTTTTAAAGTAATTTAATAACTTTTGGTTTCTGAACCCTTTCACATACTAGAATTTCAACTAATTGAAATAGTTCTAACTAGTAGGTAATGGGTACTTTCTAAGTTGTTTTATTAGGAGATCTTATATTTTAGTTTCAATATTCATTCTCTACGGAATCAATTCAATATTATCTCCTCAGAATCTACGCCAATCATTGAAAACTAGGTTATTAAATATATACTTATTCAAATAAATGTTCTGAAGACCTTTGAGCTATAATGCATATGTAACGATTACAAGGCATCGAATAGTTTTAGTCACTAAATTTTGTTTTATAGCTCAACTTTTTACATTCTTCTCTATTAAATTACTCAAAATAAATAAGTTTTATTTCTTCCTATCTACAATATTGAATATTTCATTAATCGAATGTTTCACAGAGAAAGTAAACAGACCAAAACGTATTCATATTCAAATTTTCAACAAATAGTCTGTATATAAAATGTAAAAGGATGCCAAATGGCATATTCAGAGTCACGATAGTATTTAAAGATAAGTAAAAATCGACCATGTAACTTCTTCAATGAATTTGTATCTCTAATACAGCGAAAACAATGAATATCTCTTCCAGAATTATATTCACTGAAAACTATGTTATTAAATAAATATTTCTTATAATAAATATCATAAACAGGCGAGATCTTATAAGCTATACTATCTTTAATGATTACGAAACGTCGATTAGTTTTACTCAATAAAGACGGCTTCAATCCTGAAGCCAACTGTTGAAATGTTACCCTATTCTTCTGCGTTAGTGTATTCAAAATTATTAAGGGTTATTTTAGTGTTACGCAATATTAAAAATTTTCTTTAAATTTAAGTTTGATATAAATGTTGAAAGCAATTAAAATATTTAGTTTCGGTGTTACTTTAATTTTAAATTTGAGAAATTTGAAGTGACTAACTTGCGAATAATCCAATAGTACTTGGCAATTCAATCATGTCACGTAGTCTAATGCATTAAACTATGTAATTTAAAATCTCAGGTTTGATGTCTGATAGACCTTCAAAAAATACCATTAATATTCAACCAATATATGATTCATCCAGTAATCATTCTTGGAGCGTATAGGATGACTCTGAAAAAAACAAAAACAGATGAATTTAAGTTTTATATTTGAAAGTTATTATCGGATAGACCAGTTATGAAATATAAAACGGTTTAAAACACAACATTTATTAATTTAAAAATACTATTTTATAAATACTATTTAATTTTATGAAAGGAAGAGGCGACTTTTTGAACAACTATATGATATTAAATTTGTATAAGATGTTTTTAAAGTAACTTAATTAAAAAGTTTGGAGATTTCAAACCCATCAAATTTCATAGAATATATCAAGTGCATGAAAAAGATTAAAATTAAAAAATGAAAAGTTGAAAAGCTTTAGTAAACAAGAAGTCGATTGTCCAAAATTAAAAGCATCCACCATATAGATCAGACAATGCTTTGTGAGATTATTATTTATATTTAACTTTGTCTCAGAGAGTTCAAAATTGATTCAGGTGCTTTCTTTATTACTCGAGACCAAACTTTTAATTAATCGGTCTCCAGTTCGACCGCAGGTTCAATAGTCAGCATCAATACAGCACGCTATCTGTAAAGGCAATAGTCCTCTCTTCCCCCTCCTCTGCAGAAAAAGTAAACTCCGAATGCCCCAGAAGGCAACTCTGTATACAATAGCTAGTCCGTCCAGTCTTCCTCTTCGGAGCACCGGTGTGGTCCAGGTAGGTCTATGAGAGACAATTTGCAATACTTCAAGTGTTCCAATCCAAAAAAAGTCCGTGCATTACTCAATGCCCCATGGTTCACGAGGAACCTTAACACTCACCTCGAGTCAGGCATCCCGTTCGTGAAGGATTTCACGAACATGCTCAGTGTTATCCCAGTCGTAAGCCAGGGTCTCTGTCGCCCGCAAAACACTCTCTCTATCCCTAACCTAAAGCAACATCAGCAAAAGAGTGGTTCTAGCTGGTTATTCTGGAACAAGAAAAAAAACTTTTAATTAATGAGTCGTGAAAGTGTCTTTGAAACATACTTGTTTCCTTTAATTATGTTAGAAAGATAGATCTCCTTTTCAAAATTGATTTATTAATCGCGATATCATTGAAAAAATTGTGTAAATATTGAAGTAGTCAAATTATTCATACGTACACTTATTTTACTACATCTAAGCTGTTTAAATAAAGTAACAAAGTTTCGCATTAATAAACCTTTTTATTTACTTAGCGTATTAATTTGTACGGCAAAAGATTTATTCCCACTATATTCCTTTAAATATTTGCAATTATAATACAATATTGTTTACATTAAGCAACTTAAAAACAATGATGGAATCAATCAATTAAAAATAAATTTATTTGATAATATGTTTATGCCTAATCTTATCAAGGATGTTTTAATTAATATTTATTTTGTTCTCTGATTTCAACAACAATGATTACAAAATACATTTCATTATAAAATTTTTAATATTGCGGCGTAGTTCTCGACACTCTTTCATATATTGTTACAAGTAAATACATTTTTTAAACGAACTCGTCAGGATAATTAAAACAGTATTAGTAATTTATTTAATATTATACATTAAAACTTAAAATAAATCAACTTATATATGTCTTTTATAATCAACCTGCAATAGAAATAAAAGCAAACTAATACTATTTTTTGTATAACATAATTTGCTGTTAAATTCATATTTTATGGATCTATAAAATTATTGATTAAATTATGGTGTTCGCTACTAAAATTACTTTATCGTGATTACGCGAAAATGGTAGAGCAGAAAATATATTACATATAAAATGATCGTAAATAAATTATATTTTCGAAATATCTGAACTAAATTTTTAAATAAATAATTAAGTATTGTATCTATTAACATAACATGATAATTAGGTAGACTAATTGGTAATTAACCCTGCTTTAAAAAATTAAAATAAAAAAAATTTAATTTAATATGTAAATTGAAGCATTTGAATTGAAATAATAGAGCTTGTTTTATTTTACTACTTGTAAAACTTCAAGCTTTCTTGACCTCTCGGAAATCGCTTATTTTCATATTATCAGAGCTTAGCTATTTAGGAGTATGCCCTTAAGACTTTAAATTATTTTCGGATTTATAGCTGTTTAAGTGACGCGGCATCTAAACCGACTCGGTCGGAACAAATCAAAAAATTGACCATGGACGTATTTCCTCGTAAAAGTCTTCTCTATCAAACGAAGTATTAAATATTATAAATACGGTTTACGACAATGTATCGTCTGAAATCTAAATGACTTCATGTTTAGTTCAGAAACTAAAATAATAATGAATCTCTGAATTCAATGATATGGACTTTTGCCTCTAGATGTAGATGGTGAAACTCACACAATTTAAACTGCAATCTTTTTACCAGTTTGGGTTTTTAATGAAGGCCTCATTCCTTCTTTAAAAACGATGACCCTTATGGCAATAAAAATTGGTCAGAAGCCTGTTGGTTCGCAGTTAAACGTGACAAAACCAGGATTCAGCTCTTTTGAAAAAAATTATTTTAGAAAATGATTTTTTGAAGCACAGAGAGTCCCAAGGTATAGAGTAGGAATCGCAGATTGAAAAAATGTGAGTATACAGTACCAACGTAGGCCTAGTTTTAGTGGAAACTTTTAACGCGTTTTTCTCGAAATTTAATAATAATTATTAATTTGACAATTAAACATTTATTTGACTTTATTTACTTTCGTACGATAGGGGCACTTTAATCATTTTTTTTGTAGGTTTCGGATTACTTGGATGTAATCTATGTTACTAGATTACGATGATGTTAACGAAGGCATTCAATTTGTTTGAGACCCTGTACCTTTTGTAATTTTATTTTTGTAACATTTTTTATGTATTCTATAAATATTAACAAACATCTCGTAAGAAAATGGATAGTAGATATATTGATGTGACTGCAATAATTTTCCTTAATTCCATATTCCATAATTATAAGCAATCACAATCATAAATTAACGATCATCCTCTATCAGGATTCTAACCCGCGACTATCGCAACAGTAGGAGGATTGTCCTGGCGTCTTGACTGTTGCGCCAACTAAGCCGGCTGTAAAATATTTTAAAGTATTGTAAATAAATTAATTCTCCTCTACTAGTGACAAAGTACAACCGGGCTATATACCATAACAATACTTAGTTAGAAATAACCAAAATTTGTGGCTTGAAGGCAACTTTTATCTTGGGTTTCTTTAATACCTTTCAAATACAGTCCATTGTTCCTAACCTATTCACAGATTACGTTAAAAGATGACCCAAAATCGATTCTTGTTTCAAAAACAAAAAATGTAAAGTGAAGTTGCAGAAGATAGCTTATATTTTAAAGATATCAGAAGATATTTATTAATTTAATATTTACAATTTTATACGAATGTACATTTAGACCAATTTTAAAATGTGTATATTTATTTGAAGTACTGCGCTTCTGGGATTTATAAAAAATTTTTCATCTTAGATCAAAGGTATATTGAGTATTATATGACAGTATAAGAAAGGATTACTGAATATTGCCCAATATATTTTAGGACATCATGAATAGTAAACATAGGCACGGTAACTTATATCGAAAAATCAATTCTGTAATATTCTAATATATTTACCATTTCTTAAAACTACGTAATTTACTAAAGAATTTTCGGAAAAACTGTATTGTTTATTTAGAGATTTGAATTATTACTAATAGGCTTGCAAAAATCATATGACGTCAATATTCAGTGAGCAATCAACGCACGTTGGACGCCAAAGCATCAAGATCATTTATTATATTTGCTTGATAATTATGAATTCCAAAGTGTATAAGAGGTGTGCGGTCCCTCATTTCTACAATTCAAACAACAGGGTAATGCAAATTCGGTGACTTAATCTTAAACAATGAAATCCAATAACTGGTTTGATATCTCCAGTTTATTTTACTTTATTCCATATATTCTAAAAAAGACGTGTGACTTTGTTTAAACGAATCCAAATTATAACGTTTTTGGCGTTATAGTTTATCTACTGTATACATCAGCACTTTATATTTTAATAGGTACTCGATTCATTTTCCAGTTATATAATGTGAACAGTTTTATACAATATAACGAGTCCAAAGTGTGTTCCTCCCCAATTTGATTGCCATTCTAAAAAAAAACATTTATTAATTGAAGAATTTTAAAAGGATTTAAAAGGAAAAATATTACTAAAGAATTAAAGTGACCTATTGCCTTGAGAATTTAACATTTTAAAACCATATATGTAAATTATAACCAATAGTCAAATACTTAATTTAGCCAACTTGCAGTCTTATTTAGTGAAACAAACCAACAATGTTACTAATAATATATGTGCTTTATTGACTACAATAAAATGCATTTAATTATATTTAGTGCTTTCCAGGAAGACAATAAAATTTTAATAAAACTTTAATAATATGTTTATGGTTTCCATATGAATAAAATTTTATGAAACCTGGTTGAATGCATTTTTGTAGTTAAAATAACTAATTATGAGCGGTTTGCCAGCTCCAGGGCTCATGTGAGCCTAATGTGGACTGATGTCTAATCCAATCGAAACTTCTTGTGAATACATCATAATAATGTATTTGCTGAATCCATTGCGCTCATGGTTACAGCTATTACATATAATTTGGTATAGACCTTGTATCCTCAGATATGAATTAGCTTTCACTATGCACATATTTCCGTCATTCTTAAACTATAGCATTATCATCACTGTAAGGTTTACTAAAAAGGATCTTAAATAAAGAGAGTAATATGTAATAAACTCGTACAATAACTAAGAATAATATTTATAAAATGTAACCTCTAATATTAATGTACAAAAAAGTGCATTTAAAAAACTACATTACTTATTGAAGCTTATTTTAATTTTTAACGTTTTAACATAACAGTGTAAGTTTCAGAAAGTACCTCAATATCAATATATCAACTCTTGACAAATTGGATCCTTATTCTGAACCTATAAATTCTGATTCAATTGCTAGATTTTATTTTGAGACCAAAAGGATCAAAAACACAGATGTTATCAAAATTGATATTTAATCACATTCATCATTCCAATTAAAATTGTTGAAATAAACTACGAACAGTGAATTACAGCCCCTAATTATTCAAATAATGAAATTCACACTTAAAATATGCTTAGTTAGTCAGTTTTAGTAAATAATAAAAATATATTACCTAATGCCACAACATTATTTTCATTAAACAAACTATCACTCTGATACGTTTTAGTAAGTTTTGATTTTGCCTTAATCACAAAGAAGCTAGGTAAAAATAAATGACCGATCGACTTGTTCATTAGAGTGCAACATCAAACATGTTAAAAAGTTAAAAAGTTCATACAATATGCACCAAAAATTATCCAAATCGAGATATGTTAATTGTATAATTATACATTATTAACGGAAAAGGTATTATGAAATTATTTCGGCACTTAAAAACAAAGCTATATACTCGAATGGACCCTAAGCTGGCTTTCTTAATTGCTATATGGCTAATATCAATATCAAATTGACGCCATTTTATGTATGTATATATTGACCTAGTATAAAAAGTTGGAAATTACAAATTACCTTGTTCTTTCACCTCGCGAGTCATACCTAAAAATAAATAAAATAGTAAATTTTAAATAATATAAATTAGTAATAGAAATTCCATGAAAATAAATATAAATTGATTAGAATGTAAACAAGAACATAAAAAAAGAATTCGATAAAATAATAATTAAATAATACTAATACTGAATAAAATTTATAGTGAATTATGATTTAATTAATTATTTTAAAATAAAATTAATTCATTAATTATTTTTCTTCATTTGCTTAATTAGAGCAATGTTTAATAACGAAGTTCCACCGTCGTCCATCTTTCACGAGAACATAATCAAAATTTCATGATTAAAGTTCATTTAGCAAATATAAACTGCATAATTACTGCCAGATCCGCTAACAATGGAATAAAAACACCTTCATTTTTAAAATATTATGTGAGTCATTTTATCAATATTAACAAGACTTGGGTCTACCTCTATGCTCCTGAATTAAAACAAGAGGTTAAAGATTGCTGTGAATGGAGTTCTAAGGCAACTGGTGTACAAGTATCGATATCGACTACTGATGAGAAGTCCCCGGCCTATCATAGTAAAACATATTTTTTTGCCAAAATTAGTCTTTTTAATCAACATAATTCCTTTCAAGGATGATACACTGATTATAGCGACCCTCCAACTTTTCGATACCATTTTTGTAGTACGATTTGTCCTTTGCTTCAAAATAGGCCTCAGTTTCGGCGATCACCTCTTCATTCGACGAAAAAAATTCTTCCCAGTGAGCATTCTTTTGATATCTGAAAACAGGAAATAGTCGCTGGGAGCCAGACCTGGAAAATAGGGTGGATGAAGAAGCAATTCGAAGCCCAATATATGGATTTTTGCACCCGTCTTCACTGACTTGTGATAGGGTGCATTGTCTTGGTGAAGCAGTCCTTCCTTTTTTTTAAATGCGGCCGTTTTTCGGCGATTTCGTTCTTCAAACGGTCCAGTAACGCTATGTCATAGTCGCTGTTGATGGTCCTTCCTTTTTGAAGGTAGTAAATGAAAATTATTCCATGCGCATCCCAAAATACAGATGCCATAACCTTGCCAGCCGACTGTTGCGTTTTCCCACGCTTTGAAGCGAGTTAATCGTGAGCAGTCCACTCGGATGACTGTCGATTGGACTTCGGAGTGAAACGATGGAGCCATGATTTATCCATTATCACATATCCATGCAAAAAATGGGGTTTATTAGGCTTGATCATATTCATACGCTGCTCCGAATCATCAACTCGTCGTTGTTTTTGGTCAAAAGTGAGTTTGCGCGGCACCCAGTTTGCACAAAGCTTTCTGTTACCCAAATATTCGCGAATGATATGATATACACGTTCAGTTGATATCTTTGAAGTGTCTGCTGTTTCATTCAATTTCAATTTACGGTCATTCAAAATCATTTTGTGGATTTTTTTAATGTTTTCGTCGGTAACAACCTCTTTTGGGCGTCCACTGCGTTCACCGTCTTCGACGCTCTAAACCACGTCTAAACTTAGCATTCCAGTCCTTGATGGTTGATTTTCCTGGGCCAGTGTTAGGAAACTCGGCATCAAGCCAAGTTTTTGGTTCAACTGTAATTATTTCCCTCAAAAAGCAATATTTAATCAACACGCGAAATTCCTTTTTATCAATTTTTTTCACAATAACAAAAGTTGCTTCACTCAAAATGATATAATTAACAAACTAATGACCCGACAGCTGTCAAATTTATACACGCACGTTATGAGGATTATGGCTAACTTAAAAACATATGGATTTAATTATAGTATCGCCATCTATATGTCTGTAAAATAATTGTTCATGTACTAAAAATAGGACATGGTAAACATCGTAAGCATTATTAGGGTATAAGTCGGTAAATAGTTCTCGGAAAAGTATTTATAAAAATCATAAAAATGGGATCGAGACTTGAACTTTCAATACAGTAATGCACATGAGGTTCAATATAACGCTTCAAACTACTAATAATCCAATGATAGCACTATATTTGCTAATACAGGTATTTTATGATTAGACTTTTAGCATTCTTTATGTTATCGTTCCCATGCAGACAAGGAAAAAAAGAAGGAGGTGCTAAAGAGTTTCAGTTAGTCTTAAATTGCTGGAGTTCAAATACGAATAGCCAGTCTGCTGAAGTACTTGCTTCTAACGGATATCAAATGGATATTGTCTGTCCAATGACATGTGAACGAGTTCCGTATAGACTTCTGTCGCTAATTTACTTGTTGGGTCGAAGACGCAGAAAATATATCCGAACCAGATATGGATCAAAATCATATAAAGCGTGCTGATAAATATAAAACTGATATTGTCCGAGAAGAGTATTGCAACTATTGCGGCGGCACGAAAATTACGGCAATATGTGTTTAAGAATATTGGAAGTCCTGTGGAATCCACAGCAGCGTATTGGTTGAGAAGTAGATACTCCCTCCGAGCGCCGACTATCATTATAATGATAATGATTCAGAAGAATCGATATAATGTAGAAGTTAGATACGACTTTTACCCTTCTTTCAGTCAACATGCACTTCAATGCTGAGACAATAGTCATCGACCGGAATAAATATTAGTCGAAAGAAGCAACGTTTTAGAGTAGAACTCTTAAATAAATAATTTCCATATAATTTTTCATGACCTCATGGATCACATGTTGATTTGGTTCGATTCAAATTTTTATTTCCACATCTTCCTGACGTTTTGTCCATTTTCTAATTATTTTTACCACGGACGCCAGACTCACCGCCATTAAATGTTGAATCCACTTCTAATTACACCACCAATAAAACATTCTTCTTCATCTTCTTCTGAAAAAATAAGTTAAATATTAATTCATCGCAAATGATGCATACTGAGCTCAAAATGATATGATGACAACAATACCTTATACTTGAGGGTGATGTTGATAATTATGAAAGTGATAATTATGAGTGAACCATAAAGTAATGGGGATCTTTTTTGTGGTACGAGAATACGGAACAATATTCGCAGACACAAAAGACGGATTAGAGTGGTTACTAGAGGCCTTGAAGATAGAAGCTGACAGTTTCTACATGGAAATATCGACCTCTAAAACAAAAACCATGGTCATTTCCAGAGAACCACGCAGATGCGCGCTGCAAATAAAAAACAAATTAATAGAACAGGTGTCCAAATATAACGTCCTGAGGAGAACAATAGATAAATCTTAAGAACAAAGTGATAAGATAGTTGGTGCCTTAAGAACAACCATTTGGACAAATAAATACATGTCAACGGCAACTAAAGTAAGACTTTATTAGGTATAGGGGACAGTCATGACATACACAGATGAAACACGAGCTGACAAAGCCGAAACAAAAAGGATGGCACGCTCTAACCGAATGAGAGTATTAAGAGTACACTTAAGAGGAATTCCATTACGAGACCTTAGAAGGAACAGAGATATTCGAGAGGACTGCAACACGGAAGACCTTGTAACGTGAATCCAGATACGAAGAAGATTCTGGAACAAGCACATTAACAGAGTGGCGAAAATAGTGAAAGATAGCAAATCATTAGCCAGTTGACCTCCAAAGAGGTGAAGAGACTGCTGGTCATCTGCCTCAGCAGAAGAACAAACTACTTAGACAAAACAAGTCTCCAGGCTTTCGAAGAAAATAAAAAGGAGAAGAAGACCTACTATCACGCTCATGGACATGATTGATGTGATATTGTAAAATAATATAAATTTTCTGGTAAAATATATATTGTTCCCAATAATATTTAATGATATTTAAGATGAGATAATCTCAGAGTCGGAAGTAAGATTTTATTATATCATCAGTATCAATAGAAAAATTCGCACTTCTCTAAATTTATTATAAATCATGACACACATTTTACATATATGTATAGAAATTATATATTAATTCCTGAAATATTTACATACATAATACAAGCAATATCAATCTAATCTCTTTGATTAAATTCAATTTCAATAGCCAATAGATTATCGGTATTTCGGCGAACTGCGTTTTAGTTGTTAATGATTTATGATATATGTATGCAAACTATCTATATAAAAACAAACAGGATAATGTTATATTAACATGATCTGATCTCAACCGCAAGTTCCTGAAATTAAAAATTGATGGTTACTAGTTTACATAAATATAATTTGTGTTTGTTTTAAATGGTTAATTGCTGTTTCGACAATTGAAGGTGAGATTTATCACCATAGTATTTGTGCATTGTTTTATATTATTTCGTCTTAAATGTTTAAAACCATTATTAAATGTTTCAAATATAGAAAGAAGATGTTCTTATGTTTGTTTTAAATTAATTAATTTAATAAAACCTAAACATTTTTTATATTAAATTATGTAATATCTTTATTCGATGTTTGCATATAGCTGCTATGTATGGTGAGTACACTGTGTACTCCAGAATTCCCTATTTGAACAATAGCAGAGTTCACAACTTTAACAATATAAGATCGAACTTTGTCATGTAAAAGAATTATTTTGCGCCTGCCACTTGCAATTGGTGATCCTTTTTATAAAAATATGTACTCCAATTTATTCACTTGACGTCGGTATACATCTGCGGTAACAGTTTCATTGAGATTTGGCCGCGCGCAATTTTCCAAACCGTTCAGCTTCTACCGTATGCTTTATGACTATGAATATTCCTCTTCAGTGGTGGCGTGAACGGCTCTCCCAAGCTAATCTATTGCTTTTTGTTCTTGTATCTTAAATATATCCACTTCAGTTCAATAAACTTCACTTAGAATACGTTACATAAAATTATCTTTTGTCTGGCAATCAGTGCTTGCGATATTGAAATGATTTGAAATAGTATTTTCAGTAAATTCGTGTAGCCACTTTTCCTCCTATTGCATCTCCCTCGTCATATGCAAACATCTGGAATTTCTGGACTCATAAGCTGCTGAGCTCTCTGAAAGATTTTTTGAGAGTTTCCATTGGGTTTTCGCCGAACGCTTCTAAATGCACCCTAAAATACTCCAATCTGTACGTGACGTAGTTGTTTCGGTCGTGCTGGACGGCTCGTACATGTACAAATGGAGTAGAGGTCTTAACTTAGTATAGAGGCAAATAACACCATTGCTAAAATTTGAGGTTAGGCCTCAATTGTTTTATTTATTGTGTAAATGAGCCCCGAATAATTTTGTTCTCTATTTAGTTGCCACATAATATACAAAATAATATTCAATATAATGTGGCTAGTTTAGTTCAAAATTCCAAGCAAATTATTTATTAAATGAGATCCCATCAAGGTTAGATTACGAAACGCCAACATCAAATATCTGGTTTTTTGTACATAACAGGTCAATTGAAAAGTCCCCGGCCTGACACATATATAGCGCTACAAGGATTAAATCCATATGTTTTTTAGTTAGCTCTAATCCTCAAAAGATGCATGTATAAATTTGACAGCTGTTGGGTCATAAGTTTGTGAATTATAGCATTTGGAGTCAAGCAACTTTTGTTATTGTGAAAAAAATGGATAGAGAGGAATTTCGCGTACTGATAAAATATTGCTTTTTGAAGTGAAAAAATACCGTTGAAGCAAAAACTTGGCTTGATGCCGAGTTTCCGGACACTGACCCAGGAAAAGCAACCATCAACGACTGGTATTCTAACTTTAGACATGGTTAAATAAACACCGTAGACGGTGAACGCAGTGGACGCCCAAAAGAGGTTGTTACCGACGAAAATATTTAAAAAATCCACAAAATGATTTTGAATGACCGTAAATTGAAATTGAATGAAATAGCAGACACTCTAAAGATATAAACTCAACGTGTATCACTTTTGTTCAAAAACAACGACGAGTTGATGATTCCGAACAGTGTTTGAAGATGGTCAAGCGTAATAAACCCGACTTTTTGCATCGATACGTAACAATGAATGAAACATGGCTCCATCATTTCACTCCGAAGTCCAATCAACAGTCATCCGAGTGGACTGTACATGATGAACCCACTACAATGCGTGGAAAAACGCAATAGTCGGCTGGCCAGTTTATGGCGTCTCTATTTTGGGATGAGCATGGAATAATTTTCATTGACTACATTGAAATAGGAAGGACCATCAACAGCGACTATTACATAGCGTTATTGGACCTTTTGAAGGACGAAATCACCCAAAACGGCCGCATTTGAAGAATAAAAAGTGCTGCTTCACCAGGACAATGCACCTTGTCATAAGTCAATCAAAACGATAGCAAAAATCCATGAATTGGGCTTCGAATTGCTTTCTCGTCGACTGTATTCACCAGATCTGGCCCCCCAGCGACCATTTCCTGTTCTCAGATCTCAAAAGAATGCTCGCTGGTAAATGGAAAATGGTATCGAAAAGTTGGACGGTCGCTATAATCAGTGTATCACTCTTGAAGGGAATTATGTTGAATAAAAAACTAATTTTGCCAAAAAATGTATTTTACTATGGTAGCCAGATTAAGGGTAAGTAACACAGATTTGATTGAAAAATGTGTTGTCAAATTTTTATAGCCTGTTTTGTGTGATGTGGCAAACAGAAATTTAAAACATTTCGAATTATACTCACCTATAGACAATATGTGAACCAAATGTTGTTGAAAATCGAGTTAACTAAAATAAATTAAATAGATATCTAGATGAGGAAGTCATAGGAAAACTTGATATGATAAAGCATACCTAAGCACAGATTTTGTAAAATACTTGATTGAAGTGGCAGTTGCACATGCTTATGATATTGTTAGGCTATTCTTAAAATGAAAATTCAAAATTGAGACTTACCTTTGTGGATTTAATTTACCCAAATATTACTAGGTAATTTGATACTATACAAAGCTGTATTATCAAATTTATATAATTTTAATTTGGCTTGGCGTAAATAACACTATTGATAACATTTGAGGTTGGGCCGCCTTTGTTTTGTTTTTTCTGTATGTCAATCTCTCAAAACTAGTTTTATTCATCTGTTATGTCTTCAAATTATCATTATAAAAGGTATCAGTATATTTTGCCATCGCAACAATTTTAATTTGTATTAGCATAGAGAGCGCTTGATTTCAACAATTGTATTCTCACAATTCCCTATTGACGATTGTGATATTATTGACTACTCTTTAATTAGTACTTGCATTTATTAATTTTCTTGACATGTGTTATACTAATAGTATTTTTAATTCATTTTCTTCAATATTCTAGCACATTTCATAGTTAGTGTGTGTAGAATACTTCAACCCTATAAAATGTGCTATGTAGAATATAGTACCATTTTTAAAATTCAGACTCAGCGAATCGGCGAATTAATTTAAGGGCGCTAGAAAGTTCAAATGTTACATTGCGAAAATTACATGATGAAAATGAAAATGATGGTTAAAAAACGGTAAGTAACGTCAATATTGCTTAGCGCTACTGGCCAAGTGGCAAAATTTTAAATTTTGTATTTTTATTTCTGGTAAAATCTTAGTAACCCCACTTTTAATTTTAAAATAAATGTATTTTTAATCACCTGTCTATAGTACTTTATTATTACAAATATATATTTTGTGATTCTTTTCTACAGGCATCTAGCTAATTGATTGTCTTCGATTTTTGTTGGTCTTCCAGGCCTTCCTTTAACACTAACATTAAAATACACACATTTATATCGTTTAAACCAATATGGATAATTAATCAACATATTTGAAGCATTGAACATTTTATATCTTATAAATATTTAATAATATTATAATACTTCATATTATTACACTTCAGCTTTTCCGTAGTTTTATGTATATAATTCACAGAGTGTTCAATGTTTTCCTCAGTACCCATTCTTTAACTTTTGGTATCTTGACTCTTATGCAGCTAGTGTTTAATTTCTATTTGATATACATATCCATAACGCTATAAATATTAGATGTGGTAGTTAATCATGAACGTGAACATGAATACTAAACTTGTGATTTATTAATAGTCATTTCGTTGCAGAAAATTAATAATAATATGAATGAATTATATCAACGTTAAATAAAAGACAAATTCTATCAGATTTAAATGTTTTTCGTAGTTTTATTTAGTGATGTGATGTGACAAGGTATTAAGGAGGCGTCCAATTAAAAATTAAAAGTATCACCCATCTCTTAATCAGATTTATTTTCCTGTATAAAAGGCAATTTTGACTCATTTCAATATTTCATAATATCTTCAATGCAGTACATGATACTTATTATATCTAGTACATTATAACGTACAAACACATATTGATGGTGAAGTTAGATTTGTTGGGAGTTTTCTTCGAAAAATTAGGCCCCAATGCCAGAGTTAATATTCAACATTCCTAAATATGAAACTGATGATTAAATTATTGACCATATGTTCAAAATAAAGAATAAACTAGATTGAAAGCGAACTCAGAATCAGCTGGAATAACTGATCATATTGGTTTAGTAGAGAGATTATGTTCCATCCAACCATCATTTTCACCAGACATTAGTTGCTCATAATTGCATTTTAATTATTTATTTAAATAAATATCAATCTATTTACACAATATTTTTTAGTTCATGATAAAGCCGACGAGCGGGCAATCGCTTAAGTTGATTAAAACAATATTCAAGCTCCTCATAGTTTAAGTTTAGCAATACTTCACAACTGAAAACCATCACCATCACCTAGAAATCACCATCACCCAACTATTCAGCTTTATCTGGGTTTTCTTGTTTACATAGAACTGGACTAAATATCGGTCGGTCGGTCTATTTCGTTATTTTTAAGAATTTCATCCACTTTCAACGATGAAAATCTAAACTTTTACATAGAAAGTTCCATAAAGAAAATGAACAAACGAATTCTGATACTAACATTAATTTAAGCACTCATCATTGAAAATCACTATACAATGTTTGATGATCCTGAGCTTTTCGGATTTTGCTCTGTGCCGTCCCTTTTCGGAAGTAAAATACAAAATGTGACGAAAAAAACTAACTGAAATCCACATGTTCAAAGCGCAATAACTTTTGACTGAGTAACCGAAATCTTTTTATGAAATATTACCAAGAGGATATTAGCTAATTGCATATCTGAACTATTCTATTTAATATTACCTTTCAGACGAGATATAGTGCAGCTTAACTGAATAAGTGTCGCTAGAGATATGCGATGACGAAATCATCTAATACGAAAACCAGAAATTACTTTGTCCCCCAACCATACCATTATTGTATTATATATTTTATAAATTATGTATCTAATATAATTAATAACCAATAGTTTATAATATATATGATTATAAGTCGTCCAAATCTTCCAATATTTCTTAGCAATTCATTTTATAAATAATTTTTAAATATGTCCATTATAATTGGACATCTATTATTTAGTATGAGTTATTAAAATGTATACTATCATATATTAGTTCAAATATTAAATATGTTATACAAAGCATACTCACAAAAAAACATGGTGGGAGGTAAATATTTTACATATTCTGTCTAGGACAGGGTAGAACGTGTGTCACAATCCCAAATAATTCGAATAGAGTTACAGATGTGCACAATGACAATGAATAATGCATCCTTGTGATGAAAATTGCATTCTGGATTGCGCTTAGGTGTCTGTCAAAAGCATTCATGGGTTAGAAAAATCCCATTAGGAGATTAGGGGGAGGGTGGCTTACGATCTATTCAGGGCTGGAGTCCGTAGTGTATTCTATTGCACGTCACGCGCACACACACATACACCAACACGTTTATTTTACGTGACTGATTTTCGATAACAGTTTTGTTGACGAAATCGGGAAAGGTGCAAATAATACATCATCAAGATCCCTTTTGATGAAATCAATTGTTAAAATGTAATGTGTGTTATATTGGCTAAGATAATGGTGTTGTATTTAAGGATTCCTTTTGAAGAAAGACCATAATAACTTTGTGTAGTTTTCGCAGCGTTATTGATTCGTCAATAAATTTATAAGCAAATATATTCAATTATTTTTTTATGAACTGACTTCTAAATTATAATATTATAAAGGGGTTTGTTCATATTGTCCAATATTTTGGAATGTGTTATCCACGGATACTTACTGTGTTGGTTGGAACAAAAACAATGGAAACCGAATGAGATCAAATCTAATGTACGTAACCCAAGCAATATAAGGTTCAGCGTTACGTAACAGAATTGACTGCTTCGTTGAATAATTTGTTAAATTTTTGTCTGTAAAATTTTCATCTGGCCATTTTCTAGGAGTACTGTTGCAGGGTAACCATTAACAAACACATATGCAAATATTGACCTAAGTTGTTTTTAGTCAACCCATGTTCCGCTCGCATTTTTAAAGTTTCGGGATTATGTAACAAGCGACTAAAATCTGGCTTTGAAAAGGACTGCTCTTGTTGAAACTGTAGTTTCATTATTTCTTTAATTATTTCTGTAACGATTTGATTACTTAAAGTATTTATCTATCGAATCCGGCATTTTTTCCCATTATTCAAGTTAATTATGAGTGGTATCCTAAAAAACTATAATTTTTCAAGTTTTCATTATTTTCCACATAAATGTATATATATTTTAACTGACCGAAGATATGATAGAGCATTGTCATGATACACGAGCGTACTGATGGCCATTTTCTCATGCAATGTTTTGTTGGTTGGTTGTTCTTGACATCTATTTCTTTCAATACATGCATTTTTCATCCCGCAGCAATATATCTGGCTTACAAGATCATCTAACAACGTTTCTTGGCTTCCTATGGAATCCAATGTTTTTGGTATGTAATTATTCTCAAGATGAGTGAGATCAGGTCAGAATATTTGAGAATTATCATCATCAATTGGCTATCATCAATCAAACTTGGCTTTTAATTTAATTTAAATTTAAATTTAATTTAATTTAAAATTTAAATAAAAAATAATTTAATTATTTTTTCAAATTTTATTTTCATTCATCCATTCACTCCTATTATAAAAATCTACATTAAAAAACTGTCACAAACATCTTACTTATGTTTAGAGAAAATATTTTCTGTACTCAACTATTTATGTGCGAAATATCTTTCTGATTCTTAGATGATTTACTAATAATTCCCAAATACCAAGAATCGTCATCCTCAGCTCAGTAATTTTTGGTATTTCAAATCTATAATATTATGGCAAAATTTATTTCGGTTAAAACACCTAACCTCTAGCTTCATGTTAGGACTAGTTACTTGGAAAAATATGTTATTATTATATATAACACTATAAAATTTTATATATAATAAATATGAGTTCATGATTTTTTTTGAGTTCTGTGCTGACAGATACAATAGAATTACGAAATTTTATTTACCCAAATTTTATACGAAAGAAATGTATTTGCATTTTTATTTAGACAATTCAGAGAAAAATTTTGTAATCGCTTACTTTCCCTCAGACAATATTACATCATTTTTAAAACAATAATCTTTGAAAGCGAAAATCGATAAATTTCAGTTACATCTACTGTGTAATTTCGAACATTTTGTGGTTTTCTCATTGAATAAATATCTCCTTAAAAGCAGTTCAAGTAAAGTGTATGTAAATGTACGTCCTATTTTGTATCCTCTTCTGAGTCATACAAATGGTCAATTGAAATCAAGCTCGTTGTATTTAAAGAAATACATAAAGATAAGTACATCGCTGGTCATTCATATTAATGTTGTTTTAATTTCGATCACGCCATTTAATGAATAGTTTAATTACATTTTCGGTTATATAACAACAATGACTAATACGTATGGGTAAATACAATTTTTTTAGACTGATACATGATACATGAACATAAAGAAAAAAAAGGTATACTATATTTGTTGTCGATAAAAGGTATCGATAAATTCGACCTATATGAAAATTGGGTAATGAAAAATAATCGTTGCATTTATGAAATTTCGGCGATATCACTAAAAGTTTGAAAGGTCAAAATTGGTGCAGCTTTCTCCCATAGTTCTCGTAGCAAGCTTTCTCCCATAGTTCTCGTAGCAATCGACTTTTTCGTGTAATAGTCAAATCATGCTCCATGTATCCCAAGTAGTGGTAATCAGAAGGTACTATGCCTGGTAAGTATGCTGAGTGGACCAGAGCTTCATCGGTATCCCATTCGAACTGTAACAGAATATTCTTGCCACATGTAGAGAAGCATTAGCAGTCAAAGAACTTGCAATATGCTACAGCTTCATTTAGTTTTAGTAGCTTATAATATACTGCCGCTATGCACTGCATTCTGTGGCCATTAATATTTATCTTCCATTACTTGAGATTGTCATAATAGTTTTTTTTTTCGATTTTTCGCCATCATTTACAGAAAACTCTTTTTTATTTGACTGACAAACAAAGAAATATGATGTTGAAAAAATTCGAAATGGTATTTTCAGTAATTCATGTTGTTACCATTTTCTCTCTTTTGGGATCTTTCCCGTGACGCGTAAACGTCTAGCAACAGTTTATTTATCAATGACTAAGCTATACGAAAGTTTTTTTTTTGAGTTACGGATAAATTTTGTCAAAATCATAACCTTTAAATTGTTGAAACTAAAACCGACAAACAGGATATAGGGAAGCATCATCACTAAAAGTTTTTGATTAGTTTCAACAACGTATCTCTTCAAGTCAAACAACAAAAATAATAAACGTCCAAAATACAATTTTACAACTGAATAAGTTAATAATATTGTAATAAATGGAAAACTATTATTCTATGAAAATAATTGTTAAAACCATCGAATTTAACGATTGCTTGGATTTATTGGTCGGTAAGGTTGTTTAATAACTGTTTATATTAATACTTCGCATTTTCACTAATAGAAATGGCTGATCAAAATGCGTGCAAGCAGCTAATATTCGCAGGATTTTTTCAACAGATATCCTAAATTTTGGAATATCATTACGAAAAGAAAATCATTGTAAAATTCTTTAAAGGTCCATCCAAATAAGCATATCAGTATTAACTAATATTGACCATAAAGCCATTTTTAACCATTTGCAAAAAGTAGGCTCCAAAAGAGGCTGAATGTCAAAACGCAATAAGTTCGTAATATTTCCTAAAAGCGTCATAACCTTGTTGTTATGTCTGTTGTTAAGTGAATCTTATTATGCATGTGCTATTATTTTACATCTTTACGTATTTAATCTAAATTTATGATTTTATAAAGTTTTGGAAATATGGCAAGCTTTTATTTTGTTTCTTTATATCGCTCCATTGATATAAATTCAAAGCCTGTGTAACCTTAAACTAAAAACCCAAACAGATATCTCCGAATAAAAAGAAAGTATAGTTTGTCATGACATATACGTTAGGAGTACTATGACCTAAAAATAATAAAACTCTTCAAAAATAAATAAACAGAAAATGATACAAAAGCTAAAATATTGGAAATATGGACGAACCTTATTTAGCCTGATTTTACCTCATTGTCTGCTAGCCCTCGATAAGAAGCAAGCTTAATACGGTTCTGTAGACGTTTTAGATAATTCCCTATTGTCCCTTCGGTGTATGTTTGTGGTGAAAAATTACTTTCTATTTGCTGAAAATCATTAGATATAATCGGATAATCTTAGTTCTCCCCAAAATCGAACATTCACAGAAGACTCACCCCAAACATAAGAACTTATACTATTGTCTTTTTATTACTCATACTATTATATCATATCTATCATAAAATGAAAATTGTTTTACCTGGAATGGAATTTTTAATTAAGAAGTTTGCAGGGAAAAAAATGCTCCTAAAAAATACAGGGAAAAAAGATACTTTCACGGTTATTAGAAAATGATGTGTACTAATATAAAATTTAATAATTAATCAATATTGGCGGTAAATCTTAAATTAAAATTATTTTATGCTTTAGAATTTAATTGCTACTTAACAATGATGTTCAGTTTTTTTCAATTAACGGTATTGTGCTGAGAAATTAAATTAATAGGATAAATTTGTTATAAGAAATATATAAGTTATTCTAAAATTGGTTTATTAGAGAAGTTTATTTTTAGAACTAAATATAATTATTATTGATATTAGACTCACTATTTATATGTATTGTAAAGCTAGTAAAAAGAGTTTTTTATACTAGAAGTATCAATACCAAAACTTAAATATGAAATAAAAAAACAAATTCGACTTACATATCAAACTATATTAATAATTAATATTTTCAATTATATTTAAATATTTCACTTCTGTATTATATTTTGATATATTTGATCATTTTCAACCACCGTTTAATATCAATCAAATGGAACTATTATTTACTTTACATACACTGTTTTAATCTAAATAGAATATCAACAGCTTTTTCGTTTCTTTTTTGCATCAGTCATTAATGGCAGCTTAACAGTGCTCCGTTCAATCTATACGGAAGTTCTGATCATTTTTACATTTCAATAAGGCACATTTATTGAGAAAAATTGGTACAGCATAAATTAATCAAAATATTTTCCATTATTATCTGCAAGAACTTATTACCAATATCGCAATACCGTGTGGAAGAATGTTGCTGTACCAATGAAGTCATGCTATGATTTAAACAAGCCATATTTAAAAGACGCTGCTGCGTTTGAGCTTCTATTTGAGCCGATAGTGCATTTTTCGTAATTCTTGAAAAGTTTTCCTGCAAGAGGATCACTGTATGTCACTTATTCTTTATTTCTGGTCCGCTTAACCAAAAGTCATTGAATTTGTTCAACTAACGACAATGAATATATGAATTAACAGTTTTATTCAGTTCTAGCAGGTCGTAACTCACTGATCCTTCCATATGAACAGCAATACTTTATGCTAATCAATATTCTGCTTTAGTGTCCAAAAGCTATTATTTAGAGAACTAGAAAGGTGATAAGTCGAATGTAAAGGTAAACAGACTATGAAAAGACACACTATAATTTATGAGATATTTATTATCAACAAAAATTAGCTGCCAACAATGAATCAAAGCTCATTTACAAAATTTCAGAAAAGTCCACAATGTGTGTGGGATCAAATTCTTTTTCAGTTCAGTCTTACCTCTCTGAGAGATACCTTCTAATACCTTCTGAACCATACCTTCTTATTTTTATAGTCATTACCTCCTAATATCGCGTAATTTAATTATCATTTTATTAAAATCAGGAGCAAACAATACATTTTTATGGCTATATTGGCACATGGTATACCCTAAGGAACAATTTCTTTGAAAATAATAGTAATTAATGAATATTTTCTGCTAATTTTTGGGACATCATTACATCACTATCAATGGCAATCATCGTGTAATAAATATTAGACCAAACAGACAAGAACATGGCGATCAACATTGATTGGTTGACCTATTAATGGTGTCACACATATCATACCAATAAAATATACCAATGCTTGATAAACGTTAAAATTAGAATTAAATGAATAACCAATACACAATAAATAACAACACACAATAATATATTAGATATAACAACAAAGCTTTGTAAATTAATATGTTAATTATGTTATGATTAACAATTGTTGTTTTGAATAGTTGTTGCAGAATAATTTGCTTTTTATTTCGAAGATCCCCTGTACATTTTTAAACGATGAACAAGACTGTGTGAAAGATGGTGATGAAAATTCCGTACTGATGGAGGTATATTAGTCAATAAAAATTGTAGAGCTTTATGTTGGTCACGTGAGTGATTCCAGTTTAATTTTAATATCAGCGTATTCATTCTATTAAGTACCCTAACAAACTGTAAAACGATATCATGTGCTCGAAACCATATATCCTCAGATTATCTTGTGTATGACTCCACGCTTCTCTATGACTTGGCGATGCCCCTAATTTTACTCTTAAATTTGGAATCAATCTGCTGCTTTCAAAATTAAGACAGGTCAGTTGATCTGGAAATCATATAAGAGAGTTTCAACATCAACATATAAAACTACAAAATATTGCATTTTATTGCACTGCAATTTTACGTTTCTCCGATACCGACTTCAAAGTAATCAGTTAGAAATAGTTAAAATTATATAGATAAATAGGTATAGATATGTAGAGACCTTGAGGCATGTTGAATTTTACATCGTGGAATAACGGTCTACAAAATACCCAGAAATATAATCCCAGATGTTGAACACGGGCGGGGTGCCAGCAGCGCCAACTAGAACCCGATAACGAATAGCTGGCAGCAACCCCGAGACGTTTATCTGGGATGTTATTGAAGGGTATTTCGATTCATTCAGTGCTCAACCCTCGTTTGGTTTAGACGTGCCACCATCGACTGCCCAGCCTCGTCACCAGGTAACACCGCTGCCATCCGTTTTATTATTTCTATTTTTCACATTTTTTTATATTGCCAATAAATAACGATCACATAATGTAAACACCACTGTTTCATTTCGTTTTACCTCCATTCACCGAGCCACATCATTTACCCTAAAGATAGGTATTAAGCTAAATTGTCTGTGTATAGTAAAATATAAAATACGTGTAGTAGATAGGTGAAATAAGCTTTTTGTTTATTTTTATTTAGTTATTACAAAGATTATTATGCACATATTTTGTTTTAAAACGTTTTTTTGTGTTAAAAATCTAAGTTTGATTATTTTGGACTTTTTAGTGAGTTCCTAATTTATTTATTTTGAAGTCGGTTTAATTTTTTACTAAAAATATTTTATTCTTCTCTTTTTAGCTTTAGATAAATTACTCAGTTATTTTATTAAGTATTACAATGGATAGCCCAAGTAAAAATACAGCCCGTTTGAGGAAAACTAGGTATAAAGAAACAATTATTAAATATAAGAAACGCTTCAGACCCCGTTGTGCGCTACCCAGTCTAGATGATTTGACAAATGTCCTAATCAACCTAGAACAATAGAAAGTTGTTGTCCCCGTCTTGAATCGAACCTGCAACCTCCGCGTGTGAACTGAACGCTCTATCCATTACACCATAGAAGCATTTATACGCCTTTTCATACGATATGGTTAGTGCTTAAAACAAACTGAATGAACTACTAAACTACTTTCGATTTTCCGTCACATGAGTTCAGCAATAACATTATACACAAATATCTAATTATTTTAGATCTCCTCCCTTTTGGAAATCGGTTAAAATTAGTTTTACCTTCGACAAGTTTAAAGTACACCCTTTTGTTTTGCCGATAACTTTTTAAATTTCACGTTCAGTAACTTTAAATGTATCATTGCTGCTCTCAACTGTCATGTCTTAATAGACTATTGTGAAATTTTGAACAAGCTGTGTTATGTAATATAGGTTTGACAGCCGTTAACATCAGATAAAAAAAATATATAAATGATACATTATTTTTCTGTGCTAATTAAGCGTTATTTTTATGCAAAAATAAAATCAGCCAAAAAAAGGCTCGATGTATACTATGGAGACTATGCACCATCACTTTTAATGGCTAAGTATTTCATTGAGTTCCGTTGTAGTCATACCAGCAGAAATGACTTTTAGGTTACCCAAAAAGGGTCATCATGCCAAACATCGTAAACGAATCCTCATCAAAAGAGTGTTTGGCGATGTTCAACACCAAAACGAACAAGCTTTGCAGCGTTTCGAAACATGAATACATCAGAAAACACCAGTGACTAGAGGCAATAAAACGTGGGTTTCTCCAGGTAAACGTACACTAAAAAAGCCAAGATGTATCTGATGGTTTTGACTTAGGAAAACGTATTATTTGGAAGGAAGAAAAAAATTGAAAAATCGCTTATATCCAGATTATGTAGAGAAATAAAACGCTTTTTGTTGAAAAAATTGATTTCATTCGAAACCTCCCTCGCATGTTAATAAATTTATAAAATCACGTACGTATTCGAATGCAATGTTGGGTCAATATTTCCAAACAATGGATGTAAAGCTTTCGATTTTCTACAAGGGAACTGCTGCATTTTTTAGCTCATTGCACACATGGTCCTTGTTCCACACTTCACATAATATCATAATCGATCCAAATAGAATAACCTAAATCTATATAATGGATTTATGATATATTTGACCACAACTTATATAGTTTAATTAGATTATTAATAGTTGAAAGACACTATTTCATATTATTCTCGTTTTAATTGCCATTCTTATGGTGAGACACTCTGTATAACAAAATGAACACCCGTACTAAACTAGTCTGCATAGCGTAGATTTTTAAATAAATTCATTGCTCACTCGATTTTTTTCTTAAATATTAGCAGACCACCAACCACCGAGGCGTGGAGATTTCCACGACGTTCCGCTGAGAGAACCACCGGAATCGATTTCACCGACCAAGACTTGAAATCTCCACGAAAATCGACGCGGGTAACCCGGTACCCGCCGATTCTTCTACGGTACCATTCCGGCTACTCGCCGACACTGCCCCTGACCTCCGGTCGTGATGCTAACGACCTTTTGCGCGTTCAAGAACAGAACCCTAAGTAAGTCCCTACACTGCTAACCTGCAAAAAAGCTCGGCGTACTGTTTTTAGAAACATATGAAATCAATTTAGTCGAGAACGGTTTTACTTACAGACAATTGAATCGGGATTTATTTGTTTCTTTTGTTTCGAAAATTTTATTACTCGCTGTTTTTCTTGTACGCATCAATTGACTTTCAATTTCAAAGTATCGTAGAGTTTTTGCTAGTAAATCAAAGAGTTGATGAAAGATAGATAACAACATCACATAAAATGATAATCTCAGGTATATATAGTTCTGTAAGGTTTAAGTGCTCCTTGCGCCAAATTGCTCCAAAACATTTTTTGTTATCAACTTAATATCTTATCTTAGGTTTTATATCGCAGATTAAGTTAGTTATTAATATACTTTCCTTTTTGTATTTTTACCGATAGTTACACTTATATGGCACTGGTATAAAACTCTTATCACTAATTAAAGGATTTATTACAATTTTGATTGAAATATTTTGATATCAAATATTTTTTGAAAATTGAAGATTTTGTCAGAATATCTCAAGGTACTTAAAAAAGAGACTACTAACATTCACTGACATGACACACTGAAAAAATTAATATTTGAAATCAATTAACAAAATACTAACGGTTAATATAGCATTATGTAATAATGGATGTCCAATAGGTTTGTAGAAAATGGATAAACTGATTTCAAGTTGCAAAAAATTATTTTACTTTATAATATAACTTCTCTTAACTTCAATACATGTATTCTAACAACTCTTCAACATGTATATCATTGTATATTAACGGCTTTCTGGAAGATATATAAAATTTCTCTTTATTACAACTACTAGCTCTTCGCTCGATGAAAATCGTTTTTATCTTGATTTTTCACAAAATTTTGCATCCAGTATACAAGAAACGAAAAATATTTTTAACCTCAAAATATTGATGCACCAAACTCTTTTTGCAATTTTTGAACACGAATTCATTTCATATCCAAAAAGGCAAGTCATTAATAATTTTCATTCATAAATTTGTTATTATTTTATCAATTTAATATTTTATCAGCTATAAATTTTTACAAAAGCAATAATTTAGTTTATTACTTTAAATCGTTTTTGGTGCTTTCATGTATTCTGAGCATTTTATTTTCTGCAAAAAGGTATTTATTCAGGCAAATTGGCCAATATATATTAACCAAAATAGTTTCCATAAATTTCTACAACTTCTTCCATTTTTCTGCAACATGGTGATATTGTCTGAAAAAACAATGATAGCTTGGCAGCCATCTAGTAGTCATCCATTCATTTTCGCATATCAGCATTTTCAGACCATGTGCCATTTCATCCTTACCTTACATTGGCTACATCGATCTGAAAAACTAGTAATCAGAAGGCGAAAGATTTAATGAGTACGCTAGGTAAAGCAGAATGGCCGATTCGAGCTAAAACACAACACTGTATACTACTTGAACTTGTAACCGGACATTATATTAGTTTTTTTTTCAACCATACGTCATTTAGCTTATTAAATCAATGTCAATAGATCTTGCTAATCCCACCATATAGACAGCAAAACTTTATGACCATGAATATTTTACTGAGTGTCGATATGTACGGTCTCTTTGTGTTTGAGATTGTCATAGTAGATCTACTTTTTATTGCCAAAGACAATACGCCACCAAAAACACCTGTTTTAGTATATTATATCAATAGTAAAAGCCGGAACTAAATAATTCATTCGTCAACTCCTAAACTATCTGAAAGTTCTTAGTGAGGTTCTGCTTAGTTTTCGTCCAATAACACTTGTAATTCTAACAAATATTTTACAAACCCTAAATTATTTCTAAAAGTGTTTCATGGGGGTCGGCAGCAGATTTCTATAAATTAAATAAAAAAAGTGATAAATATCGAAATTGCAATTTTAAGCGATCAATCTGCATGCACTGGATATATCAGTAATACTAAATTGAAGACTGTTATTTTATGTTGAAACATATTAAAACCCTTAAAATATAATAGTTCGCATAGGTTGTTCAACATTTTTAACATTATAGTTTACCAATAGATATCGCCGGTCAAAATACATTCAAGTGTCTAATATTTTATTACTCATCAAGATTTTTCACATGAAATTGAACTATGATTGTTTTAAATAAAGGAATATTTTATTTACCTTAATTTTTTCAAACAATATAGATAGATAAAGAGATAGAAAGATACAGATAAATAATCATTAAATATTGATGGAATGGAAAGCCATTGAAATTTCTCCGTTAAACTTTCAACATAACCGACGAATATAAATTGATATGGACAATTGAATGAAACAACTTCAACAGTGCACGATTCGAATATGTTTTACGTATCTTACACATTATATTCCTCAAGTGCAAGCTACACAGATAGAATGTTATCTATGTATTGTTAAACTCATCATGTCGAAATTGTTTTCCTGCTGCAGTTAATTGTTTATTTTCCTTTTACCTCCCGTATTGAAAAATAATTACAGAAGTGGTACCTTATTGTTTATTGTTATTTGTTTCCTCGTCATTAAATCTGTGATATGATTACGCGTCGTGTTTTGGTCTTTATAGTTGTACAGCTAATAACAACCAGAATTTATTGATAATGTACAGTTATATTGCCCTGGCGGCATCTTTCATCTGATCGTTTATGAGTTTTTTTGTCGCAGGTATTGCTATTTTACGATTGATTAGTTTGTGCGAAATTTCTGAAGCTTCTGAAGATAATTAGAACTAATTGATATAATTATTTCGTTTTTCTTCTCATATCAGTTAAAATTAATTAGTACGTTATAAGATATAGTTATTAGAAAACACCTGAATTGTTATATAAAAGTTTCGTAACAAGACTTGTATAGTGTAGAATATTATATAGTTAAATAATGATAAATATATTTTATACTAAGTATACAAATAAGTATATTTAAGTAAAATACAAGTTTTAGTAGTTAAAGTTCAAGTTTTTTATTGAAATATGAGCGATTTCTAAATCAGATGAGAACTTTTTTCGACTTCAAACAAAAACCTTGACTTACTTGAATTTTCTGAAACATTAATAAGTTTTTATTGTAACTCTCTTATGGCCAAAATTATATATAGTTTAATAAATTTTTATATCCAAAAGTTATTATTAAAGAACTTTCTTTAATTTGAAGCTTTATTGTGAAAAATCGGTATATCCTTCAGGAAATTTGTAGATTCCATCTCGAAAGAACGATGCATCCTTTGAAGCAATCCACAAATCAACTTATTTTTGGTATCTTCATAAGAAGTAAAACGCTTGTTAAACAAGTCACGACTTATATGTCGGAACAAATAGTAACTAGAACCCTAAATAGCCGAAGAGGCTGATGGGCTGTAAAAACAAATAAATAGTAATTAGAAAGAGCAAAGCTTGAAGAGTACGGCGGGTGGAGTAGCACTTCCCATTTTCATGTTTAATGGTATTTTTTCCCCGATTTTGCAATATATGATAGAGTGTTGACATGTTGAAAAAAGCGTTGTTGTAGATTTGCTCGTATTCCGACCAATTTTCGCAGTGCTCTGTTCAAATGCATCAACTCTAATCGATGGCGATCCCCATTGATACTTTCATTAAATTTTAGCAGTTGATAATATACTACGCCTTGCAATTTCTCTGGACGTCTCACAAGCTTTTGACAGGGTATGGCATTTGGAATTAATATACAAAATGAGCAAATTGCTACCGCAAAATTTCTGTCTGAAAATTTGGAGTCTCTCATGAAGGGGCATTCTCAATACTTAAACATATTTCGGCTGGAGATCCACAGGGCAGTGTCTTGGGACAACTCCTATATCTGCTATATACTCTTGATACTCCAACAACAGAAGGAAGGGTACATAGTACATTTTTTGACGACACGGTTGTCATGGAAAAAATGTATCTCTGTCTAAGACTATAAAAAAAGTACAAGTAGTTGTCCACAAGATCTACAAATGATCTAGAGACTGGAAAATACAGTTTAATAGCTCCAAATCTATCCATGTTAATTTTTGCGTTGAGGCGAAATGACAAAAACTTAATTACATCACTTACATTTTAGACAAGAAACAGAGCAGATTAGACTCAAAGTAAAATCTGGTTAGACGGAAGATGCTCTCAACTTGATCCTAAATTGCACATACTAAAATAGATTGGTCTCGTCAACCAAAAAGCCAATTTGGACGTATGGATGAAATAAATATGGAGTTCTACTAAAACATCAAACCCACTAGTAATCCAAGGCATCCAAAAGAAAGTACTAGAATTAATTAACAATGATTTTCGCTACGTACCAACAGCAACGTGGAAGCAATACTGATACTGGACAACACACAGGAAATGAGAATATTGAAGCGAACTAAACCACCAGAACTTGTTCAGTATATAAATGTATCGTAACTTAAGTAGTTTACTTGTATTTTAATTTAGGAAATACGTAATACTCATGTATTACTACTCATGTATTACTACATTATCTCGTACTCACCATGCTTGTGTATTAATGCACAGAAGAGTATTAATAAACTAATTTGTAACTTAATATTTTACTGAGAATGTCTAATGCCAGATATAATTAATAAAAAAATAGTGTACCACATCAAGTTGATCCCACCATATTGATAAAGAAGAGCTCGAAGTCATGAATGAATTCGGCTTTGTTATTGATTTTTATACATGATCAGTTGTCCTCGTAATCTTTTTCGCTTTGAATTTTCGTAATAGATCCACCCTCCATCACCAGCAAAGATATAATGAAAAAAATATTACCGATTATACTGCTGAATCAGAATTTCACATATGGTCAAAGGTATTTCAATGTCTTTTGCGTTCAAATCGTATGGCATATAATATCCAAGCTTATCGATCATTCTTATGTTCTTCAAGTGATATGAAATAGATTTCTTTGTCACTTCCAATAATTCTGAATATTCTTCTTGCATTTTACACGGATCATCTTCGAGTAATGTTTACGTCTCTCATCTTCTTCATGAATCTCATCGTCAAAAAATCTTCTTTTTTGGCTCTCCAGAGCGCTCTTTGTCTTCGATGCGAAATGGCCACTTTCAAAACGTCAAAACCAATATTCAGATGTTGAAATAAATGAAGCATAGTTACCATAAGCTTCATAAAGCATTCGATGACCATCAGGCGCTTTTGAAATTGAAATAAAAACGTAAAACTTCTCGTAAATGCGATTTACTTGGTACAAAGTCTCATATTTTCAGTGTACGGAGAAAGTATTTTATTCACACGACGAAATAACACATACTGAAAAGTATGTACAGTTTCGAATTATATTTTCAACTTTTCTTTTCTTGTTTGATCTAAAGTAATATTGTAAATAAACCTAAACGCAATCATGGATTGGTCTAGGAAAACCTTCTACAATCGACACCAAATAGGAATAAATCAAGCGTGACTTCACTGGCTCGATGTTTCGAAATGCTAACGATGTGCGAAAATTAATCAGTTATTGCATCGCTGCTAAATCAACATAATTTTTGTTGGCAAGGAATCGAAATAATTTGAGAATATAGGAAATAGTTATAGAAAATTATAGATCAAAAACTAAATAATATTAATTGTACAAAAATTATTACATCGCTGCTAAATCAACATCAATTTTGTTAGCAGGGTATCGAAATAATTTGGGAATATGGGAAATAGTTGTAGAAAACTATGGAACAAAAATTAAATAATATTAATTGTACAAAAAAAAATATATATATATATATATATATAAATGTGTTTATATAATATATAAAAATGTTTTAGGTATGTCTAAATGCTTCTCAATAAATGAGGTTTTTAACTGAAAAATGCACGCACCATTTGAGTTCTATGTCAAATCTCTTTTAAGACTATAAAAGAAACCATCCTCTGGTAATATTGTTGGAGAAAAAATACAAATAATATTGAGAACAATCATTATCTGATATAATACCTAAATAAAATTACAGGTACTTGGAGTGCAGATTTATATATTTCTAATATGAATAAATTAAATACAGTATTAATTAATGTATATTTTTTACACATAATTCATATGAACACAATGTCGAATTGTTATTTGCTACTTTATTAGAAAGAATTACTATATAAAATAAAAAGGGGATCACGCAGGCATTATAACAAAAACAAAATTGATATTCTTGAGATATAGCGCATATGCAGCACATAACTGAAAGCCCTACAGTATGATGTATAAAGGAAAGAAAAAATAAAAAGCGAACGGGTTCGGATCCGCTTCTTTCTCGCCGTAACAGCTAGGAATGGTCATTTAAGGCAGGAGATGCGACGGTCAAGATGGTTCGCTGGTGCATAAAGACGCGCTACGAAAACGCAATATCTCTGAGAAAAAGTGACGGTATCCAGCTTCGTAGCTGTCGTTAATTTAATCAGACTTTCATTAAGTATTGGTAAATAACCTCTAATGGCTTGATAGTTATAAACATAGATATGTATATAGTTATTACTTGAATATGCAAAAATCCAACAGCGTTTTCCACTTTTCCACGTTGTCGAAAACATCCGGTATTTTCATACACAACACATTGACTGAAGGGAACACAGTATGATTAGTATGTTAGTTGATTAGTTAATTTTAATTCCAAATACTTTTCAGAGATAACACATATATTATATGCTCATTATTCTAAAAGAACATGTGTTCTAAGAAAACATTTATGTTTACAAAATCACTCTGAACAACTGAAAATCTATATTCCCCAAAATGTATGTATATACTACTGAATATATTAATAAAAATAATAAAATATTTTTAACAACCCTCTGTTACTCGCTATAGCTAGTTTTTTTCTGCAATAATGCGACGTTCTATTTGTTCAATTTACGTCATCTGCATTAAGTTTCATTGAATTTTAGCAGATTGTAACGCACTACCCTAAATAATCTTCACTATCTATATGGATGGCTCTCCTGGACTAACTGTTGACTTTTTCCACTTGGGATTTATTTTCGTAGATGCAATTTTCATCCCCGGTTACAACACGCCATAGAACACTCTTCTATTATTTGCTTGACAAGTAATGAATCCTCGATATTAATACTGTTCTAAATTACATTTCCGGTAAATTCGTATCGTAGCAATATTATTTGCTTTTGAATTATTTTATATATATTTTAAAGTCTCCTTTTACCAACTACGGGTTTATCTCGACTGGACCTACAGATTAACGTTGGCTCCGAACCATAGTCCTCGACATTAAGCCTACCAATTGGCGAGTGACCAACTTAGAAACCATCCCAGAAGACATCCGGTCTTACCCAGCCTGGCTACTAGCGTGACTGGGATCATTTTCCATGTCGGATTTTACACTCTTGGCTAGAGCAATCACAAATATTAAACAATCACAAACAAAAATTTACGACCATGTTCCAGCAGGATTCGAACCCGCAACTATCGTGAGAGTAGTTGGACCGTCCTATCACCTTTACCACTGCTCCACCAAGCTGGCTTGATATTTTTTCATCTATATAAATCTCTGGAAACAGGTGCTTCATCAACTGCTAAGCGATCTGAAAGCACTTTGATAGTATAAACTAGGTTCATTACAACTTACAACTTAGTCATTAATCAAATTCATTGAGTCCAAAATCGACAACTGTAATGAGATTGAGCAACATCACTAATAGTTTCAGTTAAAAGTACTTGATAGGTTTCGGTAGCTGATTTCTTCAAGTCAAAGAATAAAAGTATAATCTGAAAAATGCAATTTTGAGCATTCCCTGATTAGCGTCTGTGTTCACGAAGTGACTTAATAATACTAATAAGAAAACTGTTATATTATGCAGAAATTAATACTTAGGTTAGATTAATAGTTTTTTATATTAGTACTTCGCATTTTCACGCACCAATTATTATCGTTATCGATATTTTTTCGCTTCGCCAAATTCTATCTTATCCTTTTCGGTTGACCGAAATTGGCACTTCCGAAATATCCAAATAAATATTCGTCTGCTTTTATAAATAGAATATATCCAGGTCTATTTTCATTTTCATGAAGAGATTTAAATTAAAAAACTGTTAAGGGGACTAATGATAAAACTTTTATATTAATTATAGATATTAGTTTAAAATAATGCCTTATATAATATATATGGTCACAATAAGAACATAGACAGCTGTTTTGTGAACAACAGCTCCTATCTCGCTTTTCCCCTTCTTTTATATCCGTTCACCGTCGCGGTACTCTTCAACCTTCACCTCTTTTTACTTCTTCTCGTTATCGCCCATGTTTGTTACACAAATATAAAATGTTAAATTAATCTACCTTTTTCTCTTGTCCCCATGTTATTATCAAAAAAATAGAAAAATTCAAAAAATTGCCTATATAGAATAAATTCCTCCCTCAAAATTAGTTCATATGCTCAATAAAATTTTATTTTCATTAACACCTGTTTGATGATAATAATAGCAGTTCATTTTAAAATTAAAGTCTACAAATTAGTTTTAGAACATATTTTAGTAAGTTGAAGTTTTGTTATGAAATATCAATAATTTATTCAAAGTATTGTTTATCGATGGACGCTCCTTTTTCCCACCTTTCAATTAGTTTACTGATTCCATCTCAAAAAAAAGATGTATCTTTTGAGGCTATCCACTAATCAACTCATTTTTCGGTATCTTCATAAGAACTAAAATTCAGGCAAGTCACAACTCATACTATGTTAGTACTCAACTCATCGGTAGTAATCAGAAGGAGTAAGGTGTGGAGAATACGATGGGTGATGTAGCACTTCCCGTTTTAATGTATATTTCCATGTATGTTTTCACCGGTTTTGCAACATGTATAGTTTAACCAAAATAATAGTGACGCACGTCATCAATATTTGCCTGCCGAAATTTTTAAATTAGTATTACAGTCAGACAATATTTTCCTACTCATATTATACTATTTAAAAGGAAATATAATACTGTTGAAAAGTTCGAACATGTTACTGAATGAGCCTGCAGCAGTCATCCAGTCATCCGGCAAAGGTTGTTTTGACGCTTTGTTTTAATACATTTCATATCGCCGCGGTTTTTATTAGAATTATTTTTAGGGTGTTGCAGCTGCACTGAAATTAGCTGAAATTCACCAAAAATAAAACGTCTTTATATGAAATAGGCGACTAATCAAGATCAGCTTGATGTTAGATGTATCAGAGATTAAATATACGACATGTAAATAGCTTTTTAAATCGAAACATAATTTAATACAATTACTTCAGGGAAAATTGTTAGTATGGAAAGTATCCATAAAAAGCTGAAAAATATGTAGCTATTTGAGGGATGTAGAACATCCCTTCACGCACTGTTGGGTAATATAGGGTTTAAGAATGACTACCATGGAGAAATGGGCCTTAACTTATTTATGCAGTGGTTTGAAAATCAGCTTTTAAAGAACTTGGAGTAACCATCAATAATTGTTATGGACAGTGCTTCATGTCATTGTACACTGGTGGAGAAGACCCAACAATCAACAAAGGTTGCTATTAAATAAAGTACAAAAAATAAGACTTGAAGAAACCATGTTAAAGAATGAACCATTTCGAATTATTACTTGGTAAATATAAATGAAATATTTAATTGCATTTTACGTAATTTACTTTTTTACAAAAAAGCCTGAGAAAACATACATGGTACATCAGATTGCTGAATGTTATGGCTACAGAATATTACGTCTTTCTCCCTATCACTGCAAATTTAATCCAATTGAGTTGATGTGGGCTACTGCAACGAATTACTATAATATACATTCAGGTCAAGAAGGATATTCAAACCAGAACTGTGTAGATTTATGGGAAGAAGCATTATCGGCATATAACGCCTTCGGTTTGGATGAGCTCGATCAGACACATAGAAGAAGAAATTAATAAATGATGGAATTGTGAGCAAGTTTTTGATATATTGGAAATAAATAGCTTAGTTATTCACTTGAGCAGTAAATCTCAAAATGCCAGTGATTGAATATAACTTTATGAATCTTGATTTATAATAGAGGGTGATCTAACAGTCAGTGTATAATTAATATACTTTAAATGTAGGAAATTCTATTAGAGTTTGAAAGCTTATGTGCATGTGTTTAATTGTTTAGAATATACATGGGTGTTTGGTTAAAATGTATGAGGAGAGAAATAATAATGTTTTACAGATATGGCAAAAGCATTATGAAGAATATAGGGATTAAATCTAGTTTTATCATGTATACAGGTAGAAATAGAGCAAACTAAGGAGAAATACAGTAATATCAAATTGACTTTACCAGGAAACATTGCATCGAATGAAACAAGAACTATGCGTAAAAGGTAATTATATAATTGCTATTTAGGTGGGTGAGGCTTTTGGGGGATACCACTACATAAAAAAGCACCTAGAACTCTACCTCTATTAGTGCGGAAAGAAGTTCAATGTAAATGTGATAAAATAACTCTAACCTATAAATTATTTTGGCTGGTTAATTAATCGTAGTTTTAATTTTTTCGATAATATATGCATTTGATGTACTATAATGTTCAAATAAATTATATTAGATAACATTTTTGTTTCATTATTTTATATAGATTAGAATTTTGTTATATGTGAAATATATACTAAAACACAGAGTTTATATGGCAACATTGTGACATCATGTGGGATTACTGCTCTTGTGAATAGATTACAGCTGAGCGTTATTATGCTGAAAACTAACATTGTTATGTCTTTGGTCTTACTCCGGCCGCACAGTGCTCCCTTCAAACGCATCAGTTGTTGTCGGTACCGATTCCCATTGATGATTTCGTCGAGTAGTACCTTCAACTCATCATCTTCAAATATTTTTACCTGCCCAGAACGAACTTTATCTTCGATATCATTCCTTTTAAAAGATCGAAACCACTATCCACCTGTTGGTATAGACGGAGCATGGTTTCCATGAGCTTCACACAGCATTCTATGACCTTCAGCCGCCTCTTCTCTCAAATTGAAGTAAAAAGCAAAACTTTCCACAAATGCGATTTACTTGGCACAAATTCAGACATCAGCAACGCACCGCAAACAATGTTTTGTGTGAAAATGAAGCCTGTCAGTGACGATCCTATATAAAGTTGGTTACAAATGTATCTGTCGATTTAATTCACTCACCCATCTGCTGTAAATCCTTTAAAACCAATTTTGGTCTGATCACTCGAAAATATGCTCTTTCGCTAATGTGAAAATAAATATATGAAAGTAAACAACAAATAACAGGAATTGCATAACATCAAATGGAGCAATTAGAGTACGTAAATAAACAATTCCACGCCGTAAATTGTCGGTCTTAAAGATCCCAATCGCGGACAAAAACATTCTCAAACAACATATTTAACCACGGTGATAATTTCAAACAATGGTGAATTTTTTTGTCTGGGTATTTTTACCTTGGCTTTTTTAAGGATGTGTACCGTAAGGTACGATGTGTATATTAATTCGTTAAATCCAAGCGGGTAAGATCCCGTTATTCGTATTATTGAGATGTGCAGTGGTCATAAGCGATCTAATACGTTAACAAACCTACGATTCAATTATTGATGCTCGGTTTGTTGCATTAAATATAGTAATTTCATTAATTGCTATTTACACCTGGCGGAATATTTAAAATAAATTTAAATATTTTTGAATAATTGTAGTAATTGTTATTTCATCACCCTTCTGTAATTTTTAGTCTTGTTATTCGGGCTTGCAGTGTGCAATTTATAGGTTGGAATCGGTTTTGGTGCCAAATCTCAAATCCCAAAGAATGGCACAAAGGTGTTTGTTCATTTATGGACAAGATAACACGGGCATGGTATGAAAACCTTTCTTAATTACCAATCTGTATACTGCTGCAAATTGTACATGATAGCAGAGCCAGAATAGATCTAGCTAACGTAATTATTGATGTCTAGTAACATTTGATTGATAAATATACGCCACAAGATTATCCGTAGTACAAAGTAAAATGGACGTATACACAACACAATGGTTAAAGCGAAACTGGGCGAAAGGTCACCTAACCAAGATGGCGGGCAATCCAAATGGTAGCGGGTCTTTTGCCGCCCCTTATCTTATTTGCAAGCAAAAAAACAGAAAGGCATCAAGAGTGTTTTTAGGTAAAATCAAGGTAAAAGTAAGTTATGTCTTAATATAAAGTTAATTCACAATCTTAACTTAAATCAGACTAATATTTTGAATATACACCCACCAATAAACGTTGTTATTTTGCTCATTATGAAATATTAGTTTCGTTATGTTCTCACCATATACGTAAATTTATTTCGTGGATTAACAACTGTACAATTGTAGGTTTAAATAAGCTGTGAAACAAGATCCTGATCCAGAACAATCTTACTTTTTATTAGTTCGCAAACAGTAATTATCTCTGAATTCAAATATACTTCGAGTGATTGATGCTAATTAATTATTTATATGGACCGAAATCTCATGGAATCTTATCTTAATATCAGAGGCGACCTAACTCTCTCGCTACCTTCCCTGGTCGAACCGCTACACCGTGCTTTATTTCCGAAGGTCCTCCGTGGAATGACTATGAGGGCAGGTATAAAGAAGTCTTATTATGGTTGTATGTCATATATACTTATAATTAATAAATGTATTTTCACTAGGAAGCTATTTACGTCACAAACTGCAACCTCAATTCAGTGTAAGGATTAAATGTTAAGGTTGAAAGCCGCAAATCAATTATCGGAAAACAATAATTCTGGACAGTATGCTCATTAAAACTAATTTAGTAACAAAATAAGTCAACTTGATCATTTAAAACTTTTTTATGGATAAATGATTAGATTTGGCAACTCAATGAGAAAAGTTTCCAGATATCAGTTTGCAAAACTTGCCTCGGTTTCTGATACAGGTCCAAGTGAAAAAAGGTCAAGTTACTCAAGAATTACATTTCATAGCCATTAAGACTCACAGTTCAGCAGCAACAACAAAGGGCATCGAGAAACCGAAAAGATTATATTGGTTGAAATCACCGAATAATTCATAAAAACACTTGTGACATCAATAAGCTCTTAATTCAATTCAGTTTGATATTATATTGCCACGCTGGTTCCATAATATCTTAGTTTTTATATTTTTTAATAATGTACTTTCGGTTTTTTGTCACAAAACCCTTTTCCGACCAGTAAATTAACCAATACAATATCAAACGATAAAGGTCACAAAAAGTTAATAACAATAATAAGTAACAATATTCATAAAGCACTATATACTAATGTATCAGCAATACTTAACATAAGATTGGTCCCTCGCGATATATCGTTGTGAGAAGGACTCGATGAAATAACAATTCTTATAGTATCCAGATATATGAGTTATAACATAAGATATGAAGGGGTCTTAAAAAATAGAAATTATAAATTAAATATACTTTTGTAACTAGTTTATTATTTAGAAAAAGAGACGTCTTGCTGAAGGGCGGTACAAAACTGCACTTTCGATTTAAATCCATTCATTTATAAAGCAAACTGGCTATGCCTAGATGTCTGACATCACCACCATCACATAAGTACCCCGCCCTTCTTCGAGTAGGCAGTTTTCGTAGTATGACCCGCATATAGTCGCGTGGTGACCTCCCTAATGAAACGACCGCAGGGATAGACGTGATCACTGTCCCGTCTAGACAGCTTTTAATTGTAAAATTATTTTTGAACATCGCCTGTACCTTCGTCCACAGTTTAATATTCGTGATCTCTTGAGGTAATGTCGACGGTATCCATGTATGGAATGGTTTAGCTTCTATCGAGATTTCAGTAGACTATTTTATTTCACAGCAACATTATCATACAACATCAATAAGGCATTTTTAAAATGGGTAAAAATATCAACATATATAGCGTACACCTTAGTTATTCACATATCTTCTCACATTGAAGTGCATGGAGGAGAATGTGTTAAATAAAGGAAGACAAATGTAATTTCTCCTTCCTGTCCGAAAATGAATCAATACTCAAAAACTTGAGAACAAAAATACTTGAAACAAACTAAAAATACGTTTGATAGGCCCCAACTGTGGACAAATAAAGAAGAAGCGGTTAAAAACTAGCCTAACTTTTGCCGGACCATGTAGGAAGATATTTTAAGCATGCCCTTAATCCAGTCTGATATTACCTGCAGAAAGGTTAATAGTATAGTATGAATCTAAAACAGATTCTTACGACTTTTCTTCTTACATATTACATTTCTTCCTTCTTCTCCGCTATATAAAAGTGGAATAATGAGGCTGTTCGGCTGGAAGGATATATATCATTTTATTTCTAATGCTCTTTATTCTGGATCTTAGTGACATCTCAGAAGCCTAACTGAAAATCTTTGTAGTCTAATTTGTAAGAAATGTCAATTCTGGGCGGGAAGGATGTTTCAAAGAGCGATTTTCCCATCTCGATGGATATCTCAAGCGTACAACGATCGCAGGATTTCAAGTACAAAGAATATTCTCGATGTTGGTCTTCTTATTGTCATAATCGGGGATTTTCCTTCAGGTTAAACTCTCAACAGCTTTCGTCCGGTACCCTGGGTTCTGCGCCATCTTTTAACAGGTGTCTAAATAAAAACGAACGACTGCATATCTCTTTTCACCCCACATACTGATATGTATGAAATGACCTACAGGAATGCAGGTACAAAACCACCGTTGAGAATCCGAACTGTTTTAAGGCTTCTTTGATGAATTTATGAAAAGGGACCATTGTACTGTATCGTATTAGAACTTATATGCATCAATCAATCCATTTAGACAAAATTTTTCCATACTATTTTCGATTTCAGTGTACCAAAGTATATAAAAATCTATTGTTAATATTCTAGCAGCTTTTTTGTTGCAGAGCCGTGTAATTTTCAATGTTTTATTGGAATGTCCATGGTATACTCTGCGTGTTCTTTTTACCATATTTGTTTTATTTTGTCCCAGATGTCCCAATTATTAACGAGTCTAGAATTCTCTAAAAATACATAAAGATATCTAAAAATGTTTCAAAATCAGAATTTTAGTAATACGTTATAAATATTTATGAGTAGTTTACAGTGAAATACAAAAACTCTATTTTTGTATATAGGTTTTAGGGCAAATTATATGGCTAGGTGAATGGAGGTAAAACGAAATGAAACAGTGGTGTTTACATTATGCGACCGTTATTCATTGAAGTAATATTAAAATGTAAAAATACAAATGATAAAAAAAGTCTGGCAGCGGTGTTACCTGGAGACGAGGCTTGGGTGGTCGATGTCTAAACCAAACGATGGTCGAGTACTGAATGAATGGAAATATCCTTCAATAACATCACAGATAGACGTCTCGGGGTTGCCAGCTATTCGTTATCGGGTACTAGTTGGCGCTGCTGGCACCCCGCCCGTGTTCAACATTTGGGATTATATTTCTGGGTATTTTGTAGACCATTATTCCACTATAAAATTCGACATGCCTCAAGGTCGCTACAAGCTTTAAAAAAGTTTTTGGTTCCAGTAAATAATAGATATTAATTTTTATGAAAGTCTTAACAGCAAATTTTGAAATACTGTGAAAACATTTTGAAAACCCCTCTTATTTCATCAAAATTGTATATTAGTAATAATGTCTGATAAAAAATTATGTAAATTAAAATTACGATCCCTCAGTTTATAGCGACCTCGTCACAATACCTAACCCAGACAATAACCCTCATATTAAACACCATTATTATTCGAAACCCTCACTCATAAGTCACCCGCTATAACCGTTTCGAAGTGACTCATCATCAAACATAAATTGAACGCATCTGTTGATGTGTTCAACAGACATCGGTTTCCCTTTCGATGAACGTCGCCGAAAGTAAAATCATTTAATTGTAGAAACGGAAATAGTTCTATGTTGGCGCTGAATCGAACACACCAGCCTGTTTTCACCCGCACCGAACGGTGATGAGTTAATACATTCGATCGACACGGCCTGTCCAATAAATCAAAAACTGATTTGGCTGCCGGTGTGTTTAATAGCATTGCGTTAACGTTCGACGCGACAGGCAAGCATTATTAAATATGCCCGATGTAAATATTAGAAATTAATTTGCTTTCAATGCGTGTTTTTTTACAGAATCTATTATACGAACAACTCTATTAGAAGTTATAAATGTGCATCTGTTCGTGCGATGTTTTATGTTGTCTTCACCGTAAAGGATCAAAGAGTCAAATGGAAAATTTAATGAACATTTTAATGGAAACATTTGTAATAGGTAAGGTATCGATGACAAAACAGGAAACAAATTAATTTTATTTTCGCAGTTGTGTTATTCCGTTATTTTTTGGAAATAAATAATACAGAAATACGTACTTAACGTTGTAATATATCGATATTAAAATTTACTATATAAGGAATACATATAATAGAGATAGAGTATATTCAAAACAGTAGTGACATACGTGACCTGCCAAAACTTCGCAATGTTGCCGCAGCAACTCTTGGCTCTGGCATATAACAAAATTCTAATCTAAATAAAATAATGAAACAAAAATTGTATGTATTACAATATATTTTAACATTATAGTACATCTAATGCATATATTATCGAAGAACTTAAAATTACAATTAATCTTACAGCCGTAATAATTTATATATATATATATATATATATATATATATATATATATATATATATATATATATATATATATATATATATATATATATATATGTATATATAAATAATTAATTAAATTATAATTAATAAAATTATAATTTATTAAATATATATATATATATATATATATATATATTATATTACATATTAACATAAATAATTATAAACAACCTTTAGTAAAACAAAGTGTAAAAGGAACGTTTGCCGGTTTATAAAGAGTAATTACAATATTTTGAAAAATTTTGCAGACGTTTGACAAACGGACAACTTTTATAGGCTCTTTCGGTTACAAGTTCGACTTCTCTAACAGCATTACATCTCTTTTTAATTAGAATAAAATGAGAAGGAGAATATTGTCTAGATGTAAATCCAATTTGCAATTATCAACAGACCCCTATTGATCACATGCGTCGCTACTGTTATAATAGACTATATATTTCATTCTTATTTTTTAACAGTCCAAATATGATTTTGTTAAAAAATACAAACATTATTGAAGATTTTTACTTCTGTATATAAAATATAATTGGAGAAAACATTTTTTTTTATTTTACGAAAATAAATTGCGATTTATTTGATTAACCGAACAAGCAATACTGCCAGTTTAAAACCAACCTAATATAAGTGAGGCTCTTTAATGAAAAGAGACTGAGACTGAGTAAAGATCACTGCCGTATCAGTAGCTTTACTTACCACCTCCATCCTAAAGAAACCACCAAAGAGATGTCCGTTGTCCCGTCTAGATAGCTTACTGTTGTAGTTTAATAACTCGTAATGTTTTAATGAGTTTAGTGATTCCAAATTTCAATAGTCTACGCCTGACTAAGTGAGATTCTGCTATCCACCAGGTAGCTATATACACTGAACTGCAAGCTTCATCTCAAATTCCAGTATAGTGTGTTGAACCGAACTGCAACGCTGGTACCAAAAATGCACCATAAATGCATAGATTATCGCTAAATCCGCCTTATGTGCCTATCTACTTTTCTTCACCAATAATTTTGCCAAAACTCCACAAAACTATAGCAAGAAGTGTTTCAAGTAACTACAAAATGATTGCCAATCCAACGTCACTAATACGAACGTAATGTAACAAAATAGATTTAAGTTAAATTAATGAATTCAAAAGAGAACAAGCCTTGTGATAGCCCCAGAATCTTATCCATTCAAAATATCACTCGTCATGAAAGGCTGGAAAGATCTTAGAATATCTTAGTTAAATCTTATTAATAAAAAATTTTATTAGTTAATTTGTGCGCCTATTGTGTGCCAAATTTTGAGGTGCATTTACGTAGTAAGCACTAGGATAGGATAACAAGAAAGAGAAACGAACCGCCTAAAAACGGCCTCTATCTTACTTTCTCCAGCACACCTTTAAAAAGTTCGAAAAAAGGAACTCATCGAATAAGCAAACATTGTCAATTCCAATCTAAAGTTGTAACACTTCATAACAATCTGGTAACCATGAATAACATCGCCCTAGGACAACCTGTCTACTCAGTTGACTTTGAAGGGTGTCTGAAAGGCACGCAACATAATTTCTGACGGGCCACGGAGCTAGTCGGCTGCAAAGTCATTAAAGTAGGCCTATCCGACGACCTATTCACCTCTATTACAATCAGTGCTGAAAGATTTTCAGAAGGTTTGCCCTCGATATCTGCATTATTTAAATTTTAGGTTGGCGTCCCAAGAAGAGAATGCGTCTTACGTGGTGGACACTTATAGCTCTTCCGTAGATATTATCCATTTTAAACTACGTCAGCTGAATGAGATGCTGAACAGGCTAAACTTTTGGAGATTTCAGATCGAGCCCCACAATACAGAAGCTATTTTCTTCCAATATAAGATCTGATACAAGTATGCTGATCTCCTGGTGAAAAAAAGTTATTTAGGTCTAGTGTTCAAAATCAATAAAGGCTACTGTCTAAAACATAACTCTTTTATGAATCTGCAGTAACAGAAAACTCAATATCTATTGGGACCACATTAGACCGATTGAAAGTTGAATCCGTCTCTATATTCAAATTCTGAATTAACTCGTCTGATGTGAATTATGTTGGCTTTAAATCATGGATCAATTGCAGTTTATATTTATGCCATCTTGATGGCTGATCACTAAAATATTTCTTATAATATGTTGAAACTATATGTCATCCGCGTCATTCAAAGTATTCAATGTTAGTAGACTTCAACAATACTAATAGACTCAACAATACCACTCTATCTAAGAATATGAGCTTATGATACTTTTTTACAATGGCACTCCAAGGTTACCTTTGTTTCGTTTTTCTCTCAGACTAACAAAACATTTCCTACATAAATTATTTACGCGTTTGAGCAAAGTTTATGGTGAATTAATTGCCTTTGAACTATGAAGAATTATGTTTTATCAATGAAGTTATTCTTTGGCTTTTACTTTAACTATCCAAGCCAATTTCTCCAACTTCATTATGAAGGAACATAACTATAAAAGTGTTTGATGGGTCTAGATGTCATATTTTTTTAAAGAAGAAATATATTAATGTCGAATGTGTCTATGCCAGTTGACACAAGCCTAAATTAGTTATTAATTATAAACAATCGCAGTAACTATTTTCAGAACCATAGTTTATTTATTAAAATGCAAGCAATTTAAACATATTTTTATTAATTCAATTATGCAATTATAATTTGTGATAATTGTGAAGATGTTTTATTAAAATGATATCGAAACTATATAAGACAAAAATTGATTTAAAGTTTGTATTGTTAATTAATTCATATATGACTGTTTAAATGGCTTAACACTATAATAGTTTAAGAAACACAACCAACGATAATTATCCATAGATATCGGAGGAATTTCATGTTTTGTTACTACTGTTTTTTATGGGTTTTAATGGATTTGCTCTGAATCGTTGCTTCGTAATCATTGTTTATCGCTTAGCAAATTCAACCGCATTTTTCTTTTATTTTTGTGGTTAATAAATCTTTTGTGAGCCGACGACGATACGTCGAATTAAATATGCCTATTCTTCCGTGACTTATTTAACTCTTCGAAAACAAGGATGATTTATTGTTTGTTTTATTTTATGACAAATATTCAATTAACAAATTCCGATGTAGTATTTTGTTGTTGGAATTATTAAATTAATTAAAATACATTAATATGGCCTCAACAATTAAAAAAAAAAACACATTGTCTTACTGATATCATTGGATATGTTACCAAAACGACAAGATAAAACGACACAAACTCGTCAGGCAAAATGAGTTTATCGTCACCGTCGTACTCGAGTGATTTTTTTTGCGTCAAAGACATGTGTGTCTTTCTTTGAAATTGAAATACCGCCGGCGGTTAATACGCAGAAGTTGCCTTCCAGGAAGATGAAATTGGGGCTCGTCTGGTCGCTGGCAAAACGGCAAAGTGCCGTCTGTTGTTGGATTATTCGAATGCCGTATCAGCTCTGTGAATGGGGTGCAGTGTTTGAGGGCTGATACACTACTTAGTTAATAACAGGAGGTCTGTGAAGCTCGGGTTTTTATCACCAACTGTAAAAAGTCAGAGTTAATAAAAATTGATGAATGATATATTGAAAGCTTTTTTTAATAAAACTCATATACACTGTAGAGAATTATACTTGACTTTTACGTACTACTGTACTTAAGTTGATATTAGATTTATCTTTTTCTCTTTTGATAAAAAATCGAAATTGAAATATGTATTATAAGCGTACCTAATTTTTTAAATGTATTTTAGAAACCTTAGATATTTCTACAAATAATCCAAGAACTACGCTGAAAATTCCAGACACTCTATACTTTCTCTTCCAAATAGATATTATTCGCCTCAGGCTGTTTATAGATGCTTGTTGGATATTTTTTTAATGCTTTTATTTACTACTCTAATAGTTCTGAGTTAACCATCTATTGAGGTATGGCCATAAGAGTTAATTATTATACGACGTTATTGAGGTTCTGGTCAAATTTTCCATATCAATGTCAAAGCAGGTCTTCTCTCGTCATATTTTCATTTTTGAGTTGAAATATATGTATTGTTTAACGTGTTAATAACATTGTTAATTGTGAATAGGTAACAATAGTTTTGATACAATGCTCTAAGGAGCATAGTAACTACACTCAGATACCATAAGAGTTACTACTTACACTGAGACCTTCAGATAGCGAGAGTCACTCAGGAAATCAACAGTAGAGGCATATTAACTATTGCAGCTTTTGGATAACACCAGAAGCCAAACGCAAAATAATCAAACCATTTAATCTTGTGTAGTGAAATATAGTGAGGTGCATTTAATGGAAAAAGCAGCAGAGTTAGTACATAAACGTCATTAGGCTATCGACAAACAGTAGATTAGCCCCAAACGCGTAATTTAAATGTAATGAATAATTTAAATAAATATCTCAATTTTTTAAAATATATTTTTGAGTATCCTTTTTACCTACTAGGGTTTATCTGAATCATAACGACCATGCCCCAGCAGGACACGAAACCACGTCTATCGTAATAGCACGAGGATCGTCCTGTTGCTTTTACCACTGCGCCATCAAGCTGGCTATATCAATTTTCCTTTTGAAGATATCTCCTATTTTAGTAAATATTAACATAACCTTTGTTGTTACATTACACAAGTTGAACTAGAAACATTCCAGCATAATATTCTTTACTTATCTGAATTTGTCAAAAATAAACTTCTTCGCTGAGATTCTGTTACGAATATTTATTCGCTTCTTTTAAAGGTATAAATTCAAAAGAAAATCAAATAGACATTATTAGACTAGAGACTAAATTAGGACCGATGCGTCCTGTGGGACCAATATTATAATAAATAATTTTAAAAAATAGCATTAATTTTCAACTCATCATTCATATTCATCGACTTCATATTCAATTTTTATTTTACGCATTGACAGATTATTTTATTTTGAAAGATACAAAGCTTTTACATTATGCCAAGATAACCAAAATTTCTCTCAGATCAACGATATTTTATTTCTTTCTTCTGAATATAATTCGGACTTGTACATGCCTTGCTACGTGTTTATCATCGGTTTAGAATAAACTTTTTTTATGGTTTAATTAATATATTGTTACTAGTAGTTTCCGTCTGACTCACAATTTGTTTTTATGCTAACTTAAATTTAGGTATATAACTATGAGGACCCATCGGCCCTAACTCAGTCTCTGGTGAAATAATGTTTATATATGTCACTGCTGAATTTTTTAATATATACACCTCACTACACAACACTACACAAGATCAGATGATTTGATTCTTTTGAGTCTGCGTCCTGTTCTGGTGGTATCCGAAAGTTGAAAAAAATATTTCAATATTGGTATGAGAATGGAGTCTTTCCTCATGCCCTCTTGCAATTCTCTTGATTTCTTGACTGACTGTGGATATCTGAAGGTCTCGATGTCATCAATCAGTCCTATAGTATTTGGGTGTGCCTATAATACCTCTCAGGACTTTGTTCTGAAAAATTTATATTTTATTAATGTTTATTTTAGTAAGTATATTTAATTAATTTATTTTAGTAAGTATATTTAATTAATTTATTTTAGTAAGTATATTTAATTAATTACTCTTTGCACAATATCCCCATAATTGAACTCCATACGTCCACATAGGTTTCAATATTTGCTTATATAATAACAATTTATTATGTACTGATAAATGTGATTTTCTTCCAATTAGCCTATATTAAAAAACCAATAAACCTATAAGTGTAAAGTAGATAAAGCATTGGTCCCAGTACACTTCCTTATGGTACACCTGCTTTAGCTTCTTTTATTGTAGAGTAAGCTTCTTCTTGCTTGACTCTAAACATTTTAGTTGTAATGTATGATTTTTATAGTTCGGTGTGTTGTTTTGGTAGCATTTTCTGTAGTTTATGAACAAGGTCTTCATGCCAAACTTTATCGAAGGCTTGTGCTACATCTAAGAATATAGCTGAGCATACTTTTTGACTGTCGTAGGCTTTTTTAATAACATCTGTTATTCTGTGGACCTGGTCAATTGTTGAATGTTTGTTAATAAACCCAAACTGGTGTATTGGTATTAGGTTTTTTCTCTCTATAGAATAAACTAAAACTGATCGATATCGTTCAATTAATATAATTTAAGGTTTGTAACCAAAAAATTCAAATAATTTTAAATAATCCCCTCCCCCCCCCCCTCTTAGAAACGTACCTTGTGAAATGAAGCAAAAATCTGTCAGGAAAAAGTTATCTCGTTCTTTTTTTCATGTATTTTTAAAACGAATTTTTCATATACATTTCAGACAATAGTTAATGGTATGCTGTGCTATTTTTATCGACGATCTCATATCACCTTTCTGATAAAACCATAATTCAATCACTGTAGAATGTCTAAGAATTTTGAGCAAAACTAAAACTGAACTAAGGGATTTGTCAGACCCCTCTTAAAGCCAGCTGTGCATTACAAGGATTTTGCCGTGACTGGAATCAATACTACTCAAATGGAGCAAAATAGTCGTTATAGGACTGATACACCTAAAGCTATAGCGATAGCTTCGTAATATTCTCCACTTCCTGCCATTCTATTTGTGTGGTTTTATTGCTATTATGGAAGGTAACACTTTTCCTGTTGATCAGTTCAACTATTCAACGATTAACTATTCAGATCAACATTCATCTTTAACATCCGACCCTAAGATTTACTTAGGCAGCCATCGCCATAAACACCACAGAATTCATGTGGAAGTAAAACGAAACAAAATATGGCGAAACCGACCATCTGGAATCTTAACTTTCGAAGCACAATAACTTTTAATTGAGTTAAGGAATGATGCTACGTCGCCAAAGATGATGATGCATCCAGAATATTCTATAGTTCTTCTAATAAAACAGCCAATGCACGTCATCAAGACCGTCGAACCTATTGTGAAATTCAGACTATAAAATCGTAAAATCCATTTTAAACTCGGAGAATTTTTTTTCTCATTATTCTAATTAGTATTGCTCTAGATAAAAAAAGACAGAATGAAGTCTGATCGTCTCAACATCTAACCGATTTGGTCTATAAAATTGTACTTGTATTGGTACTGACAATATGTACATTAACAATATAAATATAACAACTCTAACCTACAAAATATTGTGGATGTTCATTTAACTGTAGTTTAAGTTCTTCAAAAATATGCATTATAACGTTATTTTTATTTCATTATTTTATTTAGATTAGTGTTTTCTTGTGAGAATCAAAATTAATTAAAACTTAAATTTGGTGTATCAACGTTGCATTATAAATATGATGACGTGCATTAAATTTTCTATTAGAAAGGCTAGAAGTATTAGAAATTATATAATATAAATATACTATTAGAAACCTAACTAATTTTTCCCTAATCTAATATATAAGAATCGGTACTAAAATCGCTATTATAAATCAATTCAAAATGACAAAAAAGTAAAAAGGCATAAAAACAATGAAGAAACACCAGATTCTATCACTAAATAACTCTTTTAGCTATCTAGTTATAATATTAAATATTGAAAACAGTTACTGAAATAATATAGTCAAAGATAAAATTCTTAGGATTATTTTCATTTTTGATAAAAAATAACATTATAAAAATTGTGACAATAATTTATGACATCCTCTTAAAAAAATCAATATATCAATCTTATACCACCTATGTCGCATTTTGTGTAGTTCTTTATAATATTGTCATATACACGGCATAAAAAATGCCGTTTTGCTTTACAGCTTGACAAACGCATTTTTAAAATGCCTTTTCTACAAAGGCGCAACATTTCTTCAACTCTGCGAACATATGCGGCGATGCAGAATTAGCATTATGTGCCACTTCGTGTGGGCGTTTTACATTTTTCCTCTGCAATCTCTGACAGCATCAGGTAAGATTCTTTCTTTCTACAGTTAATTGGTTCTGCGAAGCGTAATTTAAAAATCAAAGATCTTTATTTTATATTGTAAATAAACATTTGTTTAAACAATGATTTCAAATATAATTACATAAAAATATATATGTTATAAAATAACATCAAACACTTTATTGGCCCTTTCATTACTTTACAAAGCTGGGTTTGAAGAAGCATTAATTTAAGATTTGCCATTTATATGTCATAATTTGAAATAGACTAGGGCCTTACTTTTTAGGCTAGGAGAATACTTCGGTTACTGTCTGTATTATTAACTAATTGGTAATGTTTAATATCTATTTAGCTAATATCCCTAAAGTTGAAACTGTGAAATTAATTGAGGTCACAACAAATCCAATAATCCAAGGGTTACGCATAAATCTAAGCATAAGAAAAAGGGTTACAGTTTACAGATAACACCGTTTCCTCTCCATTGTAGATCAAGCAAACCATCAGTCTCAATAAAATTCTCATAAATCAGACAATGGTACATTCTTTTTTCCTATATGGTTCCTATAAGTATTGTCCCGTTTCTTCAAACAAACCAACATCAAAACAAGCAAGCAAGTATTTCTAAATATCATGTTAAGGGTGCATCTGAATGCACCATTATATATAGGAAAAAAGTTGGTGAGTTTCTGAAGACAGTAATCGAAAAATTCATAAAAGAAACTTTAGGAATATTTAATAATTTAATTCAATGGATTCATGCTATACAACCGTAATATCATATTACACATTTTGCAAAACTATACTTATTTGTAACTAAAAAAAAAAATATTTTGTGAATACACGAAATTATTAGCTGATGATTTTATTTCAAACTAGTACAGCCGCCTATACAGAAACAGCAGCAAAGTTGTACATCAATGAATTAAATTATAATTAATATAAAATGAAATATAAACGAAATGAAATTTACATTAAGTAAATTTTATTATATTGAATTCAAGCAAATTTGTGAAATTTAAAAATTAGTTCGGTATATTCCCAAAACACAAAAAAAATCATTCACACAAAGATGACAATTATATTTCACACAATATTTATCACAATATGACCCAATTCAAAATTTTACTGCAACAACCCATATAACTAACAGTAATTTTTGCTTAAAAATTTTACCTAATCATATCATTGAATGTTATAGCTGGATTTCATATCAGATCACAATAAGCTCATATATATCTTCAATATTCATGTTCATTCAATCTCAAACAAAATTTAACATGGCGGATAATACAGGATATAAATTAAAATAATAAATAAGGAAAATCACAACATTATCTCTAAGACAATTCCACAATTTCTAAGAAGAAAGAAACAACAATACATTTTAAATCGAATCTAAGAACATAATTACCATCCATGTTATAAAGTTTGTGGTATTTTCTCGTCTATAGGTCATTTTTAAAGTGGAAACAATTTCAGACCCTGACGTAATTTGATACCTTAATAACAGCTGTGTTGAGCACTTTGGATACACTACACCCACATCAAACCGTACAGATAAAATTGTATTTTTATATCATTTGAGATAATTTAAAAACATGATTATTACTTTTGCAAAATCATTTTTACAAGAACATCAATATACTAAATTAAAAGTATAGTGGCTGATTCATAAATGGATTTAAAAGTGAGTAAGAGATTCAATATACAGGATATCTTTGTGGATTTTATTTATATAATATTTTAACTTATAATTATTTTACAATTTAATGTTAAATAAAGTTATCTCCGTTTCATCAATAAATTTTGCAACATATATTGCAAAATTCCTTTCACGTTAGTTCAAATCTACTATATCTAAGTTTGGCCTAAAAAAATATTTTCTATTAGAGTGATCTAGAATATTTCACACATACATTAATTATTAACATTCTATTAACAAAGAACCTATATTATACTATATTATATATAGATATTAAACCTATATTAAACTATATTATAAATATATGTAACAGTTTTCATGCTACTTTTAAGAGGACGATTTGTTCTCTAAAGGTGTAAATGAAATATATAAATTTTAAATTTCAGCAATTCTTATTGGAGAAATTATATTTTCCTCAAAGAAGTGCAATTTGGTATTACTTATTAAGACAATACATTGTCAATTTTTTATATATATTTTAAAGTTTAAACCTAAGCTAAAGCTTAACGTGGGCTCCGAACCACGGTCCTCTGTACGGTATTAAGCCTACCGACAGCCTACATCCGGTCTTACCCAGCCTGGTTACTGATGTGACTGGGATCATTTTTCTTGTCGGATTTTACACTCTTAACTAGAACATTCACAAATATTAAACAACCACAAACATAAATTTACTACAATGCCCCAACAGGATTCGAACCCGCGGCTATCGCAACAGTAGGAGGACAGTCCCATCGTCTTTACCACTGCGCCACCAAGCCGGCTGTCAATTTTTGATATGAAGGTATGAAACCATACAGACGAAACAAGTTGTTTTTTCTTTCAGAATAAACCACCAAAATGATATAGGTGCTCGTTGTGCGATATGTACTCAGCTGGCCTTCCGAATTGCACTCAAATTATGGTGTAATAATTTCCAAAATTTTAATGTTCCCAAATTCTAATAGCAACTGGTCTACAGCAATTCGCCTTTAGTATCTTACATCCTAAACTGAGACGCTTGTGCCAAACATTCTAAGGATCTTTCTAATTTTAATATTTGATGGTTAAAGGATTTGGAGCAACTTCAATCTAGCAACTTTATAGCGTGAGCAGCAATACTTTTAAATTAATTCAAAGGAGAACAGGCTCCCATATAATTTCATCGCAATCCTACCGAGTGTTCTATTTCTGAAACGTGTAGGATTTAGAACAAAAACTTTTAAGTTGTTAAGAAAAATATTTTGATTTAACGGAAAGAAGTGACAGCTTATTGGAATGACTGTACAGACAACTTTTCAGGTCCAATGTCAGCTAAACTAAACATATCGTTATTGTTCTAGCAACAAAGGTCGCATAAGACTGTGTAAGCCTGTTAAAAAAATTCTTACACATTCAAATTTTTATAAATATATTAGATACTGAAATACGCACTCAGAGTTTGAAATATATATATATATATATATATATATATATATATATATATATATATATATATATATATATATATATATATATATATATATATCTATTCCAAATAAAAAAAAAAGTATCGAATTTACTTGCAAAGATGATAGACATCATTGGTTGTTCCAGAATTAAGAGGCATATTGAAGACAAACAAATGCGGAGTGAAGCTACTATGCGCAAAACTAAATTTATGGAATTTAACTAGAGATTTGGACTTATGGTGCACAGCTACCAAAGCTACCTACATCATATCTCCTGGTAATTATCTTGATTCACTGAGTGACAATCGGTATCCAAAGATCTTGATGTAAGTAATCAGTCCCGTATTTTCTGGGTGCATTTACAATATTTCCCAGAACCTTATTCTGGAAAACTTGTACTGTATTTATGTTACTTCTCTCGGAACCTTCCCATAATAGAATTCCGCATGTCCAAATAATGAATATATTTTCCTATATTTTAACTCAAGCTCTTTCCTTTTCTGTATTACATGTTTCTTGCAGTGAAGTTTTGCATCAAGATTCATCCCGAGAGACGATGTAATGGTATTATCATTAATTGCTATTGGTACTTGTGCGGTCCGATTAACAGGTCAATTGAAACATCCGCGGCCTACCATAATAAAACACATTTTTGGGCAAAATTGTTTTTTTTTATTCAACATAATTTCCTTCAAAGATGATACACTGATTGTAGCTACCCTCCAAACTTTCGATACTATTTTTTTAGTACGATTTGTCCTTTGCTTCAAAATATGCCTCAGTTTCGGCGATCACCACTTCATTCGATGAAAATGTCTTCCCAACGAACATTCTGTTGAGATCTGAGAAGAGGAAATAGTCGCTGGGGACCAGATCTGGAGAATACGGTGGATGAGGAAACAATTCGAAGCCCAATTCATAGATTCTTGCCATCATTTTCACTGACTTGTGACACGGTGCATTGTTTTGATGAAGCAGCACCTTCTTTTTCTTCATATACAGCCGTTTTTCGGCGATTTCGTCCTTCAAACGGTCCAATAACGCTATGTAATAGTCTGTTGATGGTCTTTCCTTTTTCAAGGTAATTAATGAAAATCATTCCATCCGTATCCCAAAATACAGACGGTTCATCGTGTGCAGTCCACTCAGATAACAGCCGATTGGACTTTGGAGTGAAATTATGGAGCCATGTTTCATCCGTTATCACATACTGACTCGGGCTTATTACGCTTGATCGTCTTCAAACACTGCTCCAAATCGTCAACCCATCGTTGTTTTTGGTCAAAAGTGAGTTCGCGCGGCATCTACTTTGTACAGAGCTTTCTCATACCCAAATATTCGTGAATGATATGATGTACACGTTCAATTGATATCTTTAGAGTGTCTGCTATTTCATTCATAATCATTTTGCTGATTTTTTAAATGTTTTCGTCGGTAACAACCTCTTCTGGGCGTCCACTGCGTTCACTGTCTTCGGTGCTCATTTCACCTTGTCTAAACTTAACATACCAATCCTTGATGGTTGATTTTCCTGGGGCAGTATCCGGAAACTCGGCATTAAGCCAATTTGCTTCAAACTTATTTTTTCAACACGCGAAAGTCCTATCCTTATCTATTTTTTTTTAATAACAAAAGTCGCTTCACTCAAATTGTTATAATTCACAAACTAATGATCCGAAAGCTGTGAAATGTATACACGCATCTTTTGAGGGTTAGGGCTAACTAAAACATATTTGGATTTAATTCTAGTAACGCATTCTATGTGTCAGGCTGGAGACTTTTCAATTCACCTGTTACACGTGAACTGTCCATGTAGAGATTTGCTTTCATTAATTTTTATGCGATATCCTAGAATATGGCTGGCCATACCTTTTTACCTTCACAGGCTTTTTCACTTGTATCTGTTATTCTATGCACCTTGTTAATTGTTGAATATGTGTTAATAGTCCCAAACTGGAGTGTAGATTTTATGTTTTTTCTATATTTTGGTAAAATAACCAAAATTTTATTATAATCCACCAAGACTAAGTAATTCTTATTTTAAGCCAAAATTTATTTTGGTCCGAAACATGTACCGGTCATCATGAATAATATTTACGCAATCTTGGCGTCAGCGAGAGCGTCATCCTTTTGTAAAATTGCGGCGAAGTGAGCCTGCTTTCAGATGCAGGTAAATACATCAGTCTGAATATAGAACTCCGTGAGCTGCATGTAATGAAAGTTTTCTAAATAGTGGACAAATTTTAATTTGACAATGAGGTCGCAAAAATTGATCAAATCGATTTACATAAATCTCAAAACCACAGATTAGTAAGATTATTTGATAAAGGCCGTATTACTATTGCTTTAAAATTAAATATTGAATTAATATATAACACATTCGCGGGTATTACGATATTAACTTTCTGTTTCATATACTACTGGTAATCAAGATTTTCAAATAGTATCTCTTTATAGTATAGTATAGTCTACTTGAAATGCCAATGATATTTAAATATAAATAAAAAATAAATTGCCTTTGTACATGATAATAATGTACGTCGGAAACTATAACGTTTTGTACAATATTCTTTTGTGATAGATGTTCTAACCAAATGAAAAAACTGATCAAATTACACCAATATATTAACTGTTATTATTACAAAAAATATAACACATCAGTTAATATTAACGTGTTTTTTATATTCGTATATAAAAAGCAGTTATAATGTGAACTATTAGATGGATAAGTAACGATTGAAATTAGTTTTAAAGCCTTTTTAATTTATATGCGAGGAACCAATAGAACAAGAACGTGCAAATATTTTTGTGGTGTTATTTTATAGGGTATAATGTTAATATGCCATATATTATTGGACTTGGACGATGTTTTTTCTTGAGTGAGATAAATTGAAGTGAAGCTTGTTTCTAATATTCTGAAATATAGAACTTAATCTGCCATCATAACCGTTATAAGGATTACAAAGACCTCGAAATTTCCTGATTATAAATCAATAAATTGCTAAATGACAGCAATAAAATAAGAAATTAAAACATGGTAGAAGTGGGCCTAGTAATAAGAGAAATGATCAAGATCCTTGAGGAAACCATTTCGCCAATTTAACGATTGATTAGATGCTTGTGAACAAACGATACGAGAAACTACTGGAGACTTGCCACTTTCAATGAGTTGGTACAGATATTGAAGCTGCGAGCATTCTTTACTTTGCTTTGACAGTGCAAATCACTCCTTCATCAATTCTGTGGTGACTTACCTTCAATTTTAAATCCAAAATTTATCGGGCTACGGCAAGCTTAAATATCCAGGTATTTGGATCATTATTACAGTCAAGTATTACAGTTATTACATTAAGTGTCAAGCACAATTAACGCAAATGGTCAACTAAGCAGCTAACCATCGCCTCGCTCTCCTAAAATGGTGTTTGTAGAAAAGTTTGTCTGAACGCTTATTCTTCTGTAAGGTTCCGAAATGTAAACACAACAGCACAAGAGCGGATGCAGCATTGAAACCTTTTATTGGCAACAAGTTTCAATTAATGGATGATCTTGACTCTGAGAAATTCAACTCCTATAGGACGTTTCTCAAAATGAGATCGTTAATGCGCCAAACCTGTCTTTCGAAAATAGATAGAAAATGTAAAGGATATGATAAAGTAAAAACTACAAATCGATTGTTCCAGGCCATTAGTAATGGTAACATAGAAAACGCGGAAAGTTATAATCAATCGGATCTTTCAATTTGGAAGTGAACAATATACATTGATCAAAGCACAAAGACATACTGCAATGCTACAAAATTCCATTACTGTAATTAAAGCCCAAATTTAAAATATAATCTTCCTAATGCATTAGTACATTAATTTAAGAAACATCGAAGAATAGAACAAATCCAAAGACAAAAACAGTAATAGTTGGAACATCAATAAGGCATGAATATGTAGAATATGTAGAAAGTGATAGTAGAATAGATGGTTAATAATGTCTAAGGGAGAAAGACTATAGCCAATTATTAGCGGTGATGAGAAAAGTTAAGGCACCAAAAAAAAGTACTACGGTAGTACGGTTGAAAACTATGGTTCTTCGGGTACCTGCTGACGATTAACAATTCTCAACAAAATGGCTTATATTATTTTATATGGAAATACTTAAATATGAAAATAAATTATAATAGTGAAAATTTTAACATTTTAACGTTTATTTCGAACAACCAAATCCGTTCGATCAATCGATTCAAAGATAATGAATAGATAAACTTATAAGTTTATTATAAGTTTATTACTTACATACAAACATTCCCATTTTTTCAGATATTATGATTTTTCCTGATATAATATAAGATTCTCCAGATTTTATATATAATATCTTGTTTTGAAAAATTTAATATTTCTAATATGCAAAATATAAACTAGAATATAATAGAACTCAAGACAGTATAAAAGCGAATGCGGTACAGTCGCTAAATATTGTTCCATTTTTAAAAAATATAGAAAAAAACTTACATTAAGTATAGCTCCACTTTATTCTTAAAAATAATTAACAACTTATTGTAAATTCTGTAAAGACGCTTTTAACAACAAAGTATAAAATACAAAATGTAAAAATATTTTTTGGGGATTTATTTCCATCCCAGGGACGATATTGAGATCACAATAATCGGTGTGTGATCTTAAATATTAGTCATGATAATTATATAATATATGATTAGTACTTAATAATCATATTATAACAATTCAATCAGACCTTTATCAAACATTAGTATAGAGTAATTTTCCCAACAACAAACAAATTTAAGTTTACGCAATTTTTTGATATTGATGCATCTTATCCATTTTTGTCTTTGTGAAAAGGTTTTGTAACAAATTGGACAATTAGCATCACCCTTGTCGCTCGCTATCTTTTTCGTCGATAAAGATCGAAAGTAGGTGGTAATCAGATGCCAAATTGTTTCTCTTGTCGCTTGCATTTATTTTTGTTGATTCCTGCTGTTTTAGATTTTTTTACATTTCTGTCCCCTTTTTTCTTACTGCTCCTATATTCTTCACATTTCTCTTTTTTTCTCTCAATTTCTTTTTTTGCGACAAGGCTTGCCCCGTCAAGTTGAGTTTGAAGGTGATTCATTAATTGGAATAGCCTGCATATCTGCTGTGTTAAAAATGGGGATGAAGAGTTTTCTGATCATAACAGTAGAGTAAATGTACTTGGTCTTATATTGCTTGTAGAATCAGAAGGGGGTGAAACGTAATTTGCCAAAGATGTTGTATTGCTTGCATCTGTTTCATTCTTCTATATTTTTAAACTAATTTTATAGCACTTTCACCATTCATTATAATAAATTACTGACACTCGCACTCAATAAACTGAATTTAATTAAATTTAATAATCATTATTAATTATATTAATGAATTAAACAGGCAACAAGAAAGTGAGGATGAATGTAAAACAATATCAGCAAGAGTCGGATTGCCATCCGAACGTAGGCGTTCGCTAACAATGTTTAATTATAATGTGTTTTTTTGCTCGAATAATCAAACCGACCTGAATCCCGTCATCTACGTCGCTACCGATGAAATCGATTCGTTTAGATTCAGTTCATTAAAGGAGAGACTCATTAAATCGGTGGGGTTATGGAATTTGAGCGTAAAATTCCATCGTCCCGACTGTTGTTTTTTTTTTCTCAGATATTTTGTTTTTCTTCGGCTACCGGTCGGTCGATTCTTTCAAACGTGAAACATGCGACCTTAGAAGGCCAAATCGGCTACATCCGGTGTTAAACCGCGAATCTTCAACCTGTCTCATCTTTTTGTTGGCATAGGCGTCGAATGGTAAACTATATAGTTTGGTTTTTATTTTCTGTTTTGTCTTGTGGTCATATTTACCTTGACAAACTCCATGTTTTGTTTACATATCAGGTGATGTGAAAACAGGGACATTGATGCTAGACAATTTCTTTACAGATCTATCTATTTAAAATGTCAGATTTGCTAACAATATAAAATTGTTTGCCACATATTAATCGATATTGCACTACAAACTATTAAACGATAACTTAAAATGGTAACTTTGTAAAGTAACGAAAGTGATGTAATAGAGACATCTATAATTCCTGCGTATATATGTACATGGATTGTAGTCATGTGGACATCTTGGATTTTTAGTGACTTGTCCGAAAGCTTAACGTGGACTCCATAACTGCGGTCCTCGGCATTAAGCCAACCTACTGGCAAGTGAACTGGGGAACCGTCAAAGAAGATATCCAGTCTTAGCGTGACTGTGATGATTTTTTTTTGTAGGATTTTATATTTTTACCTACTTCTAACAGGTCAATTGAAAAGTCCCCGACCTACCATAGTAAATTAAATTTTTTTGACAAAATTAGTTTTTTTTATTCAACATAATTCCATTCAAATGTGATACACTGATTATAGCGACCCTCCAACTTCTCGATACCATTATTAGTACGATTTGTCCTTTGCTACAAAATAGGCCTCAGTTTCGGCGATCACCTCTTCATTCGATGAAAATGTCTTCCTAGCGAGCATACCTTTGAGATCTGAGGACAGGAAATGGTCGCTGGGGTCCAGATCTGGAGAATACGGTGGATGAGGAAGCCATTCGAAGACCAATTCATGGATGAAGCAGCTCTTTGTTTTTCTTCAAATGCTGCCTTTTTCGGCGATATCGTCCTTGGAACGGTCCAATAACACTATGTAATAGTCGCTATTGATGGTCCTTCCTTATTCAAGGTAGTCAATGAAAATTATTCCATGCGAATCCCAAAATATACACGCCATAACCTTGCCGACTGTTGCGTTTTCCCACGCTTTGGAGCGGGTTCATCGTGTGCAGTCACCCGGATGACTGTCGATCGGACTTCGGAGTGAAATAATGGAACCATATCTCATCCATTGTCACATATCGATGCAAAAACTCGGGTTTATTACGCTCGATCAAACACTACTCTGAATCATCAACTCGTCGTTATTTTGGTCAAAAGTGACTTTGGACAGAACTTTGTCATACCCAATTAATCGTGAATGATAATATGTACACGTTCAGTTGATATCTTTAGATACCGTGTCTGCTACTTCATTCAATTTCAGTTTAGCGTCATTCAAAATCATTTTGTGGATTTTTTAATGCTTTTACCTCTTTTGGGCGTCCGCTGCGTTCATCGTCTTCGGTGCTCATTTCACCACGTCTAAACTTAGCATACCAATCCTTGATGGTTGATTTTCCTGGGGCAGTATCCGGCACTATCCGAAAACTGGGGCATCAAGCCAAGTTTTTGCTTCAACTGTATTTTTTCCCTTCAAAAAGCAATATTTTGTCAACATGCCTTTTCCTTTTTAATCATTTTTTCACAATAACAAAAGCCGCTTCACTCAAAATGTTATGATCCGACAGCTAATGATCCGACAGCTATCAAATTTACACACGCATCATTTGAGGGTTAGGGCTAACTAAAAAACATATGTATTTAATTCTAGTAGCGCCATCTATGTCCGGGGACTTTTCAATTTACCTGTTGATCACATTTAGAAACAATCATAACATAAATTTACAACCATGATCCAACAGCATTTAAACATTCCTGTTTCTTTGACTACAGCATTTATAAATTGTGAAAACTCGAATCCCCACAATAATACGTAAATTACTCATTATTATATAACAAATATAGACAAATATAACCTACAAAATTTCAATATAACATGCATTCCTGACAAGGAATCCACATCCACACTATATTTTCTGTCGCATGGATCCATTTGAATTTAAGCAATGCTCTATGATATATTGACTTTAAGAGCAACGACAGGGAAAAGAAATTCAAATTGCATAATCATGGTAACCACTTCATGTCACCTCTAGAAGCGATAATATCTTTTAATCGTTCATTCATATCGGGGTATTAATAATGCTTTATATAAAATAATGCTTAATAAATAAAAACAGCGTTATTTTTAAATTGAGATGTATTTATAAAAATATAACTATACCGTTAATATGTTTACAAATATTTTATGAAGTAATTTTTTTTACCTAAATATAATCTGTTTACGCTAAAAGGTGGAACGCATATATCTTGAGAGGTTTTAACATCAAGCTCCCACACCTATACGAAGTGTTATGTATCTGTGTGTAAAATCACTGGGGTATCGGTTTACCTACTTATATTTTGGGCCGGACTCAGCTAATGACATTTAAAAAATGATTAAAGAAGTTAATACTCGACAGAAGAGTGCTTTTAAAAGCTGATTTATCGCTTTCAAGGCGTTCAGTAACTGTTCATCCCATTTTTTATGATAAATGGCATGCAAATGAGTCGCTGAACATAATATTATTTTCAGGATGTAATATTTTATTATTGTACATGCGTCTTTTTAATTATGAATTATCATCATGTGACTATTTAGAATTTTAGGTTGTAAACTTTGCAGAACTAATTTAATTATCACAGTCGATAATTGCACTAAAACATGTATATATTTGAAAATAATTAAAAACTAATCAAATAATTTTGGAATTAATCATATTATAGAAAAAATGTATTAATTAACCAAAACAACACAGAGTAATAATTGGTGATTTCAAGACCAAAATTACACTAATGGTGGGTTGAATTCGACCAGATATAGTATTCAACATTATAGTTCTGGGTGAAAAGAATTGAAATGAAGTGATAGTCATAGACATTTCTAGATCGAAAATGCATCGTTTTATAAAAACCATTTTTGGAAAAATATTTTACCTCTAAAAGATACAAAACTGTTAATGAAAAAAAATTAAAATAATATGTTATACATGTTACCAGATATTTTCAGCCAATTTTTTTATGTTCTGAGTTTTTGAATTTTGCTAGTCATCATAAGCTATATCTAGATTTAAATTGTTACTACTATTTATTTTTTAGACCTTTGAAATGCTTAGCGATCATATTAGCTTAATAATTCTCTGAAAGATTTGCATTCAAAAATATAAGGCTCAATTACAGCTCAAGAAAATATAAAGGGTTCTTGGTAGACTTGGTGAATTTAAAATATAATTCTAGATATGTCCTAGTAACATAAATATCTTAATTATCCAATGATTTCAGAATAATGTACCAAATGATCTACATATATATCAGTAGCAGTAATCTTGTAACATAAGTATTGCAAAATATAAAATTCTAAGAATTATATATATATATATATATATATATATTTATATGTGTTATAGTATATTTATATGTATAGTGTTTACTTTTTTTTAAGTTAACTGGTAGATGGTAGAAGTAGTAGAATTAATTTCAATCAAATGATATCTAACATCTACCTAATGTTAGTTAACATGATATGTCATTACATTATTAAAATATCAAATAAAAGGAAACGAATCGGAATATTTGATATTAACAAGTTAGTTAATCTGTTAGGATGAGCATTTTATACATACAAATGATCATTATATTGATAAAAATACAGATTAGTACTTTTCACTTTTCTTGAAATAAATTGAAATCCTCCGCCAATGACCATTCCGACTTTTTCTCTTGGTACCGTTCGCTCGAATTTCAACGGAGAATTTTAAGGTAACTGACCCGTACTGCCAAATAATTTCGACCTTTTGGCAATTAAGCCTTCATTTTGAAGCATAAGCGGATGGCGGAAATTGTTTTTTTTTTGTAATTTCGAGAAAAAGAATCAGACAAAGAGAAATTCTTGGAAAAGCCACCTGGCTGAAAAGTCTCTGATGTAACTTTAAAAAAATTGGCGCCAACATATAGTACATTTAATATGCCCCTAGAAAAGTATAATCATTTATTTAATATATACTGTTTTATACAGTTATTTTGTTTAAAGTTCTGTTCTAATGATGCAGGAAGATAGTAAATTTTGATATATATTTACTTTACTGAATGAATTAAATGACCTTGACCAAATGACTGGTATATTTTTTAAATATATATAATACTCTGATATATATTGTTTTTCTTGTGTTTCTTTTATACATACTACTTGACTTTCACTTTTAATTAACTTATCATTATTTTGATTACGATACACCTTATAGTCATACATTTCCCTTTTAAAAGTGATGTGTTTTGAGTCAATGTTTTGATCAAATCAAGTTCTGAATAAATTAGATTCTCAAATTCTCATATACAAGGACAATATAATATATAAATCTAACATATATACAACATTAATTAATTAATAAGATATTAAGCCGCCATATGCTCTTAAAACACCTAAAATTATTCGCACAATAGATTCGTAGAGTGTCTGAATGGTTTCCAATGGAATTCTGTGTCGTTCTTGTACAAAAACATCCGCGAATTACAACAATCATGTTGTAAATGGAAATATACTCAAATCCTCAAACCAAAATTGAACCTTTTGACTCTGTCTATGAGGGCATTCTCGTATTGGAATATAATAGCAAACGTATGAAATATGGTTTCAACAGCTCATAACACAAAAGTTTTCGACCTCTAGGTAGTTGCTTATCAATGACATCAAATCATATTTTAAAAAGTTAATAAGTTTCTAAAAGGGTTTGATGAGCTTCGGTATCAGATTTCTTCAAAACGAATAGCAAAGGTAATTAATGTAGAAAATGCCATTTTGAATTACACTAATACTAAATGGAAAACAACAGAACATAAAGAACTTTTAAAATCATGCTATTTATCAGTTAGGTTGGGTTGTTTTTCTATAATGATACTTCGCATCGGTGAGATAGCCTGGATATGATTCTGAAACTTTAATAAATTATCATGGGAAGTTTCATGAATCAAACAACAAACGCACTTAATGAATTTTATGTCTTAATATATCATGTAAATAAGAAGAATTATCAAATTCGGAATAATATTATTCCTCAAAAAAATCAGCAAGTAAAATTTTCTCAGAATTATAATATTTTAGTTAAATATAATAAATATTATATTATGTTCAAATATTAAGGTCAAAAGATAAAAATATCTTCAACTTACCTTCAAGATTATTTCACCATTGAGAAAAAAATAATAGCTATGTTTATCGCACATTTAAGTTAATTCCAATTTATTACTATATTAATATAGCGTATATTATTTTCATTCACGAAATAGAATTTATTACTTCTAAAAAAGTTTGTAATAGGCTTGTAATAGTTAGCAAATATTTAATTTTTGGGCTTTTTCTATTTAACAGGAAATTGCAAAATTTGATAGAAATTATTAAAATTTAATTACTAAAGTTATAAAACGTAGTATCATTCATGGGAAGTCTATTAGTTGACGGATTATTAAAAGTATAATTGACAGCTTTCCATTATTTGATGTCTAATGTTTTAACTGTCTATTCCTTAAAAAAGTAATAGACTAATAAATGATATAAAATTATTTAAGTTTGAAATTTCATAAATGGTTAGATATGGTAAATAGAGCATCAAAGACGGTATTATTTAGTTTTATATAATATTACTAGTATATTTTATCTAGTGAGGTTTATCTAGACTTATTGCTTATCATTATTATCAAACCACAGTCATCGATATTAACCTTATAAACCATCGAGTAATCTGCCGTAGTCAATAAGTTAGTAGATAGAAAATGAATAGTATGATATATTAAGGTTTCGAGCCGAACACTCGCCTATCCATAAAGCTGCGGGTCCAGCAGCCGAAATACACCACGGTTTTTATGATATAACCCCACGGCCCAGTAATCTTAATTATTTGACAAAGTGTAGCACCATGACTGATATCTCCAGTTTAACAGCAAGACTCGCATTCTTCTTTCTACACTCTTAATCATCTAAATGCATACATGGCAGACACCAATGTACTACATGCCTCCATTTTCACTTCGATCGGCCTTTAGGATTGACAATTCAGCAAATCATTGTGAAGGATTTTGTCATATCGAAATAATATTTGATTTAATGTTCCATCTGCTATAGAAATCAAAGAATCTACTAAACTCAATTTAGAAATATTTGTGTACAAGGGGCATGTGCATTCCATATTTCTATAGGCTTAATATATGCTTAACTATAATCTATTTTATCTATTTATAATTCTCTTTTCGATCAAGATAGAAAAAATATATGTTCCAAAAAATAGGTTGACGATGATTCTGAATAACACTTGGTATACTAGAAACAGTCAAATTCATCGAGAAATAATAGTCCTCCTTCTGGAGGAAGAAAAAGTACTTCCGACATCAGTGATCTAATCTTCTGCTATTGTGATGTTATGATTTACATAGTAAACCAATCGGGAAGATCTTTTACCTTTCCCAAATTATATAGATCCCTTTGACGCCCTCGATTCCTACCAAAATATAATATGCCCTGTTACTAAAAAGTAAATCCGTATAACAATTAAAGCTAGTAAAAAGTATTCTTAGCTGGAAGGACTGATAACAACTCTTACGATGCAGATTCCGGTTTAACTTCCAGTTTTATTTTACAAAATATATATATAATTTATAAAAATCAATGAAAATACAAAAATCTTTATTTCAAAAATTGCTTCTAGAAAAGCAAAGATATTGGTGTTGTAATAACATCAATGGGGATATATGACCAATATATACCAATCGATAAAACTTTATATGGTTTATTTCTTTACTGCACCCTTACTGAATCCCATATTTTTCATTCCGAATTATTATAGTTTCAGTCTACTAGATTACAAATTATTTCCCTTATTTCTAGTTATCTAACTATTTTAACAAATCCGATAAACTTAAAATGTGTATGATATTCTGGAGAAAGGCCTCCAATGCTTTTCAAGTCATAAGAGCTTAAAGATGTATTCATTAAATTACTTGAGTCACCATAGTCATATTCTATTACACATCCTGATTTATTAAGATATCACTAAAAGAATTATTATTATTATTGAAACTGACTACATAAACCCTGTTTGAAATACTCTTTATTAATATGGTTTCAATTTAAAGTTCCAACAAATAAATTACCATCCTCCTCAATATTACACTTTCCTTATCATCCAGTTTCTTCCCTTTATTGCGCCAAAAAATTTATATATAAAGCTAAAATACAATATTAATTACATTGCTCTTACATTAAGAGCTTCTTCTGCTTGTATGTCGTATCAATTAACCATTACCATAAAGTTGCGTCATGTTGCTCAAACGCTAAAACGCTCTACAAGTATAGTGAAAAACTACATTTAGGTATACGCAACACCGATATTTAGCGGAATACATATTATTCTTATTACCAGGTGTACCGGAAAGTTATTACCGGTTTTCCTAACAGATATCGCTAGGCTTAAGTATGCAATGTTATGTTTTGACACCTATTTAACTACATTGTCATTTTATTCTACTGATTGATACAAAAAAAAGCCACTGAGAGTCATCGTTTATTGGTGTAAACTTACGGTAAGCATGTTCTAACCTTAAAAATATGTCAGACATACTGTCAAAAATTCAGAAGTGTCTGTTGTTGCCAGGGGTGTGCAACTGCAATGGTAAGTAGTGGGGCAAAGTTTCGCTTAGTCCAATCATTGGCGGCGCTGACAACGCGAATTTGATTGGTTAGTTTAAAATAGTTATGTAGAAACCTGTAAGGAAAATACTTTGCTTTGATTGGTCTGCCATTTCCCCTGATTATTTTGTGACGTCACATTTATTGGCCAATAGTATTTAAATAAAAATCAAATTTAAATTTTAAAATTAATTTATTAAAATAAAATCCTATACAAATATACATAAGTGTAAATAATATAAATATATATAAACAAATAGCAAAAAAAAACAATTATGAACTCTATTCTAGGCAATATTAAGATATCTATAATTCTTCTATAAGGCCTTCCCATATGTTTAGTGCCATCAATTTTATGGGATCTATTAGAGTTCTAACTTATCTTGATATATTGAAGGTAAACTTTAAATCCTTTCCTGTTGATATTACATTAACTTCATTAAACCAAAAATACAATCAAACCTCAGAATAACTTAAAATTTTGTCTTGAAAATCATTATGGATTGGACAGTCGAAACACTAAAAATTTATGTGTTTTTTAAAAATATTTAGATTTTAGAGTATTTACGGAACTATTTTTTATTTAGAGTATCTGTGGAACTACTTAATATAGAATATAGACAAATATTGCATGTTGTCTCTTTTTCAGAAGTTTTGTTAAATAGCCTGAAATAAGACTAAAATACAATATTAGACTTTTGTTTTCCTCAGAGCAAAATTCTCTGGAACTGAAAATATAGACTCAACTGGTGATTTAACAATCTCAAGTGGTACTAGATCTCCCGTTAAAAAAGAATATAAGTTATCTAACATGTTCATCTTCTTCGCAATTTTCTCCGGGAGAATGATGTGAAAAAATTGAAATGATGAGCCCTTTTAAAAATTTTTCGAACATACTAGGGGAAGGATGCTGTTTCTACCTCTATGACCTCTTATAGATCCAACAAAAATCTTTAAGCAATCTTGGTTAAGATTTGTTAAACAAATGTAGTTATTTGTAAATTTAGACAAAATAGACTTCTTTAAGTAAATAAATCCCCTAAAAGTAGCAATTAAATTTTTAATTGATGGCACCATAACAAATATTTTCTTAACAAGGCAATCAAATTTAAATATATAATTCCTCTACTATAAAATGATTGAACACTGATTGTTCTAAAAAGTTAAAGTATTGCAAATATTTTAGGGATATTTTACAATTAAAAGTAGTATTTATTACTACTAATTATCTAGTTATATTAATTATTACCTTCTTGTAAGACTTCTTTATGTAAAGACATCACACTGACAACATACGCACAACTTGGTAGATTAATTTTATTACTACTAACATCTTCATAAGTTTTTGAATTTCTGTAAACAAACAATATATAAACAGACATGTAGTAGATAGATAATTTCATATGTACCTGATAAAACCAATGATGGATATGCATTTACCCAAATACCTGTTCGTGAAGGATAATTCTAAATTTTTACTAATATGTCCATAACAAACACCATGACGTTGATATATTTGTATTGTGGTTTATCCAGGTAACTTACTACTATTTACTTGATCAACCCATTTTTGGAAAGGAACGAGATCATTCTTTGGGAAACGATGTCTAATTTCCGTACTAGAATTTTACCCCGGTACACTACATCTTTTACTACACTGACGTATTGTCATCAATTTTTATATTATTACCTCATAATAATTAATGTAAAACAGAAAATATGGACAACGTAAAACGAAAATTTCGTGATCTAAACAAAAACCATAACCTACAAACAACAAACATAAAAATGTACGCCCATAGAAAATGCTGATTTTACAATTTGATCGACCAATCACATTTCATGTTAGTGGCGGCACCTGGAATTTAAACTGCCAATCACAATTTGCGATCGCAGCGCTACAGTTGATTGAACTAAACAAAACATTTCCCCAAGGTCGCCTATACCGTGAAATTTCTATTTTTTCTATGGTTGTTGCTGTCTCATATAGCAAAACCGGCCAAGGACGCGTTGAAAGCACTTGGATGGGATATACGAGTATTATCACACCCGCCGTATTTCCCAGACTTTGCCCCGTCCGACTAACAACTATTCGCATTAATGGGACGCGCGCTTGCACAACAGCACTTTTTCCAATTTCGAAGAGGTTAGAAAATGGCTCGATTAATGGTTTTTGGATAATTACATAGTTATTTTCCCAAAAAAAAAACGGTAATTACAAACTTATTCTATTAGGCTGTTATTTGTTGTAATCTTCTAATAAATCTTTACCGAAATACACATTCGATCAACAAAATCAATTGGAGCGAAACCTACTACCAACTCGACCTTAAACAGGTCATTCTAAACGATGTTCCACGGACTAACAAACACTTTCAACTCTTCTTCCTTGTCACAGTACGGATTCATGTAATTCGATTAAACTATGATACCTAATAATTTATTTTTCACAAGAACAAAAATTTAAATATTGGGAATCCATTTATATATAATCATACATGACAGAAATAATTTGTAATACATTTTTATATTTCAATACATTTATAAATATTTACTTTAATTAATTACATATGCCGTATAAAATATTAAATAAAAAAAGTAATATATGAGCTAATATATCCGTTATATATTGGGTAAAATCAAAGCTAATTTATAACTAGTGTTCTAAGATTAATTAATAAAAAAACTAGACTATTATCGAACGCTATAATTAATCAAATTAATATATACGGAGATCGTTTGATGGGCGCTATTATACCAAAAGTGCACTCGGCAGATATGTAATATTAGGTAATTATGACTTTTACACTTTACCGTTAATAGTTTAAGGATCACTTAGCTCGTATCGTTAATCTACATTATGTAAATGGACATGGTCCGCAATATTTAAAGTAATAAAACAAGAAAAGAATCAACCAATGTGTTCCTAATTGGCCCCGAGTGGATTATTACGGGACCGGATGTTGTCCTTTTTTCGTCTAAAATCGAGATTGTCGTTCGGCTGGCTGCTTTTATTTCGACGTTCTTCCTGTGACTTCTTTTTCACTCTTTGAGTCTGCCGAATTTTGATTTGTATCGATTACGAGCCGGTTCTTAGTTCAAAAAACTCTTACATAAAGATTTTCCTTTTATTCTTGTCGGTGTTTTTTTAAATTGATTTATGAATCCTTTTGTGTTTGGTTTTTCGTGTGTAGCATTACAAAAACTTATACTAGTATATTTTATAATTCATGAATACGTATATTATAAAATATTGATTCATATAATTTTAAAGTTAGTCTTGGTATTACATTTGAGATTATGTTATATAAACATATACTGAATGGACATGATGATAATAATAATTAGAAAAATTTACAATAATTATAATAATGATAAATCAAAGGGTGTGATTACTAAGAGGTTAGTAGAAATAAAAGCACCAAATTCAAAAATTTACCACATTAAATAGAACACTTGAGGGAAGTCCGAATTTCTCAACCAGAATGAGCGAAATATCTCGGTATCCATCTCGATGGTAGATTAAATTAAAAATATTTTATTAGGAAAAACAGAGCAGCTCAAACCCAAAATTGAAGCACTGTACCAGTTAGTTGGAAGATAACCTAGACTAGACCTAAGATTAAAGACATTAGTTTATCGCTCAATTATGACCTCTTTAGACTTACAAAGCGCAAATATAGATTTGCATTAAAACATCAAACTAACCAGTAATCCAATGCTGGAAAAATAAAGTCAGTGTTGAAAACAAAAAACTGCACAATGACTCTGATATCAAATGGACCTACGAGCTTATTTATAAATCTATAAAATTTAGGCGAAATGTGATAGGGTTACTATATCACAGCAACGTGAAAGTTACTGGACAACACACAGGAAATGACTAGATTGAAACTATCCAAAATAGACTCGTGTTGTACAGTGTTTAACTCTCGTGAAGTGGTTTAGTTTAAGTAATCATTTAACTTAAAACGATCTATACCTGCGCTACGTCAACGGACTGTCATTAATCATAGACCTTGACCCATTGTTTGGGTTCCTTACCACAAATCCGACTCCAAATGAAATTGCAGACTACAGTATAGAACTACGGGTCTCAAAAACTGCTTTCGAATAAAAACTGAAAGGGCCATCAAAAACTTCTGTCGCAAAATTGACTTTTCGGATGAATTAACGAAAAATAACTAAAGACCTATCTAACAAACAAGCAATACTATCTTTAATAAAAATGGCTGTGGTTCATCGCTGATGCTGAGTGAAGGAGGCTTAGTAAAGATTAGAGGAAGTTAAAAGTAGACTTCTCATTTAGCACCAGCTACGGCCGTTATATTGAAATATTTTGATAATGCTTAACAATAAATCCTTGAATATTAATTGACGGTCCTTATTTAAACTCATCATCCTCATCGTCATCAATTAATCAGCCGGCCCTTGGAAAGAGTGTCTGCTTCTCATCCAATATATTGCTGTTGGTGCCGTAAACTCTCGCCACATCGGCTTGGCTATCGGCCGCAATTATTCTGGACTTGGATAATGTTAATATCCTATTCTGCAGATCCTTTTCTATGATCTTAAAACATGTTTTTTTCTGTGTTTTAATCACCCAAATAGTTAATTTCACCACAGAAGTATATGAGAACATTTAATTCAACCTCCAAACCATTGTAATATGCATCTCTAAATTTGTTCCTCGACTGTACACTAACTTCTAATACGATCTCGGTGTAAAAATATGTAGAATCTGCAAGCCATGGCATAGCATTTGAAAGACCTCAAGCTTACAGATGCCAAAATTTAACAGAGTTCAAGTTTCTAAGTCTCAGAATCGGATAGACAACATAAGCGTTCGAAAGAGTCGAATTTTAATTTTGATCGTAATTTTAAACCCGTCTCCCACACCCGCCCTCTCAAAAAAGTAAAAGCTCCTGCTGCTTTACCGATTTGACTTATTGCTTGAGCGATAGATGTCAGTTTCTTCTTCTATATTACCGATTCCAGTCACTCCTGCACTTGCCCTACCTGGATCCGGTTGAGATTTATAAAATCTAACAAACAACATGTCAGCTGTCGATAATTTGTTATTTTCTTCATTTATTCTCAAGCCATATGGCTCTGCTATGCGGACCATATCATGAGAATGCTGAACCTAAACATTTGTAGACCTATCATCAGCGAATATCAGATTGGTTAATGAGTTTGTAGTTTTTTTGCACTGTTTTCTTATTAAATACTTCTTGGATTTGGCTGTAAAAGGCTTTTTCATCTATATACGAACTTGTTTTAGTAGGTGTATACATGATACACTATGTGCACTCACCATGCCGTGGATCATGAGAACGTAATCTGATGTATCCTGAAAAGCAGACACTAATCCTTCTTTTGTCGACCATTAAACCGACACCCGCTGATCATCGCCGGAATACAACAAAATAGAATAAAAACAATCAATTGGTGGTCGGTAAGTTAATAGAAATGGTTCCGCAACCAACTATTCGTAACTCGGAGAGAACAGTGACTGGGATTTTATACTTTATCAATTCTAAAAGGATAATATATTTGTGTCCAACATGGTTTACCGCTTATACATTTTATGCTACTTTTGCTTGGTTCCTTAGCCAATCAGTTACTCCGGATGTAGTCTGTGTTCCTTGACCAATAGTCAATTTTTACCAGCACCCTATTTTCCCAATACTGGCAATTCAGCTACATCTGTGGTAACATTTGTCATTTTTTTATCAAAACAATTTCCCTGGTTTCCAAGCTCTGATCACTGATCACAATGTGAGTACCCTCTTCCTTTTTCAGTCGGGGACCATCTTTAGTGGAATTTATAAGATTCTAAATTTTATTTCTTTACTTCACCTTGAAGAAAAAGGTAGGTGAAGGTCATGGAATACTGCCATTAATTGATTATTACAACAACGCTTCATCAATTTCAACATATGAATACTGGTTTCAAAGTTTTAACAGTGATAATCTTGACATGAAAGACTAACGCGAATTCTGAACAGCAACAGTGAAGGCATTACTCGATGAAACCAGTAATGGGTATCGCTATCGACTACAATTGATTCAATTGAACCGAATTTTCAAGAAAAGAAGATAGGTTGCAAAAGTATCGCAGCTGAAGCTGTAAGGTTACAAAATCCCCTAGCTATAAACTATTCAAAGTAAGAAATATTCAAGCTCAGAAACACCCCTAGTCAGTAGATTTTCGGCATACGCACCACAGTTCAAGGTGAAGGCCACCAAAGGTGGATTGCGTTCATTTTAATGGGTCCCTATTTTATTTTTTGATGTCGGTTCAATATTTTTGTTAAAAATATTTTATTATAATTAAGATACAAGGTTCTTTCGAGATGGAACGTGTATGTTGCATGAAAGGTGGGAAAATGCTTTGATAGAAAATACTTTGAATAAAATACATTCTCTCGATTTTCCACAATAAAGATTCAAATTAAATATAATCCTATAAAACTAATTTATTAGCCTTCAATTAAAACTACAGGTCACAAAAACAAAAAATGGAGTAGCTACTATTTCTACAGTGAATTTCAGAAAATTAATTCGAATAGAGAATAAATGTTCTCAAACGAGACATGATATATCCCTTATGACAGATCCGTGCTTTAATTAATATTTTATTAGTGAGTTGACATGTGTGTAGGAACGGATGTTTCAATCTCGACATATATCATATTGAAGTTGCTATCCTCTAAACTAGTATCTCACAGAAACTGAACAGATGTTCAACCTATGTATGATATCTCGGTAAAAATTATAATTTATCGATACGGTACAGTGGAGATACATAATGCAAGAGCCACCGAAAGCGGCCGATTTATATTACATCGACGTCTTAGCTTACGGTATTTTTCGTCTGTTCGGCTCATATTTATCGAGTTTAGTAAAACACTTTCTTGACGTAATTATGTTAATTCGTCGCACAATATCGTACAGTGTCCCCTTTTTTTCTCGTCTATTTACATAGTTACTCTACGTAATAAATCTTCCGTCGACATACCACAACGGTCTAGCGTTAATAAGAAAACTTTACATACTGTTTTACATGATAAAATTGTGTGCTTTATGACAATATAATTATTCAAGTATTCTTAGGTCTCGCACCGAATTCGTTCTAGATTCGACGATTCACAGTGTCAGCATAAATGATGCATCATGTCAACGAAATAAACTGGTATATATTCGAGTAAACGCACAAATGGAATAATTTTGGTTTGTAAATTATAAATTAATTACTACGTTGTCAGTGCGTTAAAATCTTTGGTTATATACCTAAAATGCACTCATAGAATATTGTTAAAAGCATAATATTGCTGTTGAAATTGAACCACAATTTATTAAGTTAATTATGTTTCTCTCACATTAGAGTAAAAGCGATGATTTCAAAATAATATGTTATTAAAACTTGTCGTTACATTATTTTCAATATAAGATCAGAAATGTATTTAATACAGAACATTAATTAAATTAATAAATGTTTGTACAACTTTTTAAATTGCATGTAATTAAACCTAATTTTCATTAAGTTTCAATAAGTATTGATAAGTTTGTAATACTACACCACTAAACATTAAAACAAACTATCGTAAATAGGGCTATTTTGAGAACGTTAACAATTTCAGGAAATCAAATATAATTATACATGATCTTTCTTTACTTTTATGTTATAAAATAAGTGGAAAAATAAACGAATTAACACATGTTTGCATACTGAAACAGAGAATATACAAATAAAATAATTTTGAAATTGATATTTGACTTTACCATATATGACGAAGACAATTAGTAATTTATTTTTCACAATTTAGAAATATTATGAAAAGAATGTATTTACAATCATTAAATGGGCTATTAATTTTCAAAACTTAGGTCTATAAAGTAATTAATCAAAATAATGTATATACAGTCCAAAGAATAAAACGTCATATAGTAACATATCTTACTGCATTAATTGTTAAACATTATTTGCTTATTTACTCCACTCTTTGATCTCACTCTTGCAGATACTCATGTTTAATTCGCTTTCTATTACTTTTGTTTATCTATTTTTTTCTACTTTGTCCTCTGTCTCATGTAGAAACTAACAACTCACCAATAAAAGAACAATTAAAATGTTATTAAACTATTTGATAATTATTAATACTCCTTGCAACATTAATTTTAACTCTTGATGCACAAATTAACAAATTTATTACCTGCAATATTTTCTTAGTTCATTATTAAGACATGTATTTACTAAAGAAACTTAAATGAACAAGAAGTTAGCACCACTAAAATTTACCACACCTTAATTCCCCCAAAAAGGGGGCAAAATTTTCACTGAGCCCGTTATCTCTTACTATAGACGAAGGACGTCACTCGTTAAATAATTGCCTAATAATAATAATAATTTCAAACACATCGTAAGATTGGATATGTGTCAATAATAAAACTTAAAAAAAGAATTAGCAGTTTTGATATTCGAGTTTCGGTTCGAATAATTTAGGGATTTTCTTACTTGAATAAATTTGAAGATAAAATATACCAATTTCTAGTTATGTATAAAACAAGTTATTGTAAGTCCTTTCAAAAATTGAAATGAAATTGCCGTGGGAGTAGAAGGGAAAAGCATAGTGGTATGCAACAATATAACCCTGAATTGAAAATTCAAACCCAATTAAATCAGCATAAAAGAATGGGAAATCCTCATAGACAACATTGGGTACTTTTAATAAAACAAATTATACCAGTGTCTCAGAATGAAGGTTTGAAATTGCAATAAACACTCAAAACTGGAATTATTAGCTTGATTCATTCCGCATTCATATATGATAAGTATAGGAATGAAAGAACAATGTGTGAGATGTTCACTTATTTCTATGATCTGATATCGTAAACTTTGGCTAAACACTCGTTCAATACAGGTAACAAAATTCAGTTCAATAAAGTCTAGGTTTTAGTTAAACCACAAGGTAATTTTGAGAGCGTATTGATATGTATAAATTCCTTCTGATTTTTTTTTATTATTCAACTAACCATGAAAAAGAATAATGCTTACCGGTTGATCATTCAGTCATAACAGATATTTGCTTAAATAAGATTACTTGATTAGGCGAGCTTCCGCTCTGAAGATGTAATCTCTGACGATTGCGAAACGTCGGCTAATCTACAATCCGGAAGCCAACAACTAAGATATAAACAACTGCAAAGAAACAAAGTTTCATGTCAAAAATTCTCAATCCTTATTGTTACAACCATTTATCACAAATAATTCGTGATTTATCTCGGAGGCATATTAACTGACAAATTCTTACTCTGCATTTTTAGTGTTAAACTTCAATATTGAAACAGCATACTAATATTTTAATAGTCCAATTAGTCTGTTTGTTCGTAAAGGGCCCAAGATGAATAAAAATGAATAGTAAAACTATATTCACCTCTAATTGGATTAGCAACAATAGCAACAATTTTAACCCCTGCACTAGTTTATTAGTTTAGAAGTGTTAAAATACACTTTAGAGAAAAAGTTTCACTGTAAATTTGTAGAAGTTGAGGCATATAATATCTTTCTCACGCACAACAAATTTGTAAATGTTGAATCTTCTGAGGAGATAAAATAGAAATAGAAAAAAAGAAAACACTAAAACGAGCTGCGAAGAAAAATATTTTTGAGATTTTTCCCCGAATGTTAGTTGCAATAATCTCTTGCAATAATTCCTCACCCCTCCTAAATATTTATTAATATTTAATATAAATTAGTAAGTGCATCAAAATTGCCACAAAGCAGATTTTGTTGTATTGTGAAAACAGAAAAACAGAACATTTTTCGTTCAGAAGCTACACGCGCTAGTACTGTTTAATATCAAGACGGCTAGTATTCCTAAATAAACAGTAAAATTCACTTTTATGCAGATGACACAGCCTTCTTTTTATACCCCCAATTATCCAAACATATAATCATCTAAGGTCCTGTTCCAAGGCTACAAAAAGTTACATATCTAACGGCAATTGTTCCTTCTGCGCCATAGTATGTCAGAAATAAAGAAAACCATTACTCTATAGATTAATTAGATCCATTTCCATTCTACCGTGGACATATTAAAACAATATACCGATTTGTAATTAAGAAAGATCTTTATAACATTCTCAAATAGTCCAGAAATTAACAAACGCACATATTTTTGATAATGTTATGTTTACATTATTCCTGGATTAGTTCATAATTATTTATAAGTTAACAGAGAATATTAACAACAGACAATACGCGTATAAAATATGAATTACAGGTAAAATGTTATAATTTTGCAACAGTAATTTTGTAGATTGCTAAAGACTAAGGATTTATTTATGTTAAATTATATGAGAACGATTATATGAATTTTATGAAATAGTTTCGGTAGGTGTGGGAAGAACTGCCGAGTACTGCTACAAATGAAAAATATGTTTAAAAATAAATAATTTCCAGTGCTCGGAGAATAATATAAAAAGTATAATGTGTAAACATATTCATGTTATCTATTTGTTTTTTTTTTTATAAGAGAACCACAGTTATAACACCAAAAATATGAGTGGATTTGGTGATGTATGCTTGTAAATTGCACACTTCAAGACAGTCATACTCCAGCCTTAATTCAATGTGGAAATCATCCAAGCTTTTAATTACGAGACATTAATTTAGCTTAATGGAGTTTTTAATATTTCCAAAAAAAAACAATAATTAGTTGCATTTTGCATACCCTTTGTAGTAAATAAGAACTAAATTACAATATACCTTTAAGAAAAATGTTTATGGTTTAAAACTCGAAATCATACAATTAAAATACCTGTTTACAATCTTATTTAAAATACTTATAAAAGTATATCGACACGAAGAGTCCATTTGAATTTGAAGAAACAACCGAATGCGACCACAAGGAAGTTCAGCGAAAACATATGGCCTCGCTCAAGGACACATAAAAATAATGACATCAACTAGAAAAGCAGGTGCTGTTTAATATTTGAAGAAAAAGCAAACACGTATCTGCTAATAAGCCAGAAAAAAATCAATTAAATGATACCCAGAAAAAATATTAAACAATAAACCGTCTAATAGTCAAACATAGTTATGTAAAACAAACAGTTGGATATATGGAATATACAAATATTAATGACATAATTAATGACACACAATATAAATTTCAGTTTGTTCATAAGTTTACAAATAGATTCTTATCATTAACACAAATATATTTTTTATTTGCGATAAGTTACTATACAAATATTTTTTAATAATTATTGAAGACACAAAACTGATCATTGTAAAGGTTTGGCAATTATTATCATTAATAATTAGCGATGTCACCTTATCAGCTCTAAAGGAAAACATAAGCTCTGTAAATACTGAATAAAAATGTAATAATTAAAATATACGCTAAATAAAATTAATAATTTATTTATAATTGTAATATAGTTTTGCAGGTTTTATCTCACTTATTACCTTGAACAATACTACAATCCCTGATGCGATGATTCATGAAAAATATTTAGAAAATTGTCCAAATAAATTCGAATTTATTTATCAATAATAAACAGATACCAGTAGTTACTGAAAAAATACTATGAATATTGCCTGAAAGATTGGATACTATAGAAAGGATCTAGCCCATTTTTTATTTAAAAAAAAACTACTAAACTGATATTATATATTTGTTAATATCAATAATAGTATTAGTTATAAATTTATATGTTTGTGATTGTTTAAAATTTGTGAATGTTCTAGATTCCGGGCTGGGTAAGACCGGATATATAAGTTGGTCACTCGCCAGTCGGTAGGCTTAATGCTGAGGACCGTGGTTCGGAGTCCAGTTAAACTTTAGGCCTAGGGCAGATAAACCCATAGTTGGTAAAAGGAGAAAAAATCCACTACTAAACTGATATTATATATTTGTTTATGTACATTTAACAATTTTATTAACTTATTGCAGCGAATAGAAACATTATTTTATTATCAATTAAAAACTTTTTTTTCTTTTATATATGTACCCAATATATTTTAACCGGCTTCGAAAAAGTAGGAGGTTCTACGTTCGGCTGTATATATTTTTTTAATATATGATCGTCGATTTCTCCGTCAATTGTGGGCTGATTTTTAATATTATTTTTTTATTCGAAAGAGTACACTTCCGAAGTGGTCCCATTGGAACCAAATCAGGTCCTATTGGGAAGAAGGGGAAATCGAGGGAAATGCTCAAATTTCAAAGGCACGTACAAAGTTCTCACATATTTTTTGTCTAAAATAATCAGATATTTATGTATAATGTTATTACTGAGCTGATGTGTCGGACAATCGGTCGTTCAGTGAAAAGGTCATTCTGTTTGCTTTTTAAGTACTAACTATAGCATATAAGACCTCACAAAAATATTATAGACAGCTGCATCTATTTGGGTTTGGGTTAAGTTTGGGTCTGTAATTATTAATCAAAATTGTCTGTATATAGTAGAATATAAAATAGGTGTAGTAGATAGGTTAAAAAAATTTTTTAATTATTTTTATTTAGTTATTATAACTATTATTATGTAGATATTTTATTTCAAAATGATTTTTTTGTGTTAAAAACCAATACTTGATTATTTTTTAATTTTTAGTGAGTTCCTTATTTATTTTTTGAAGTCGGTTCAATTTTTCGTTATAACTATTTTCTTAAAAAATTGTTATTTAGTCAAATAAAAACAATAGATTTTATTGAATGTTTATATATTATTACAACTATTTAAAAATTATATTTTAGAGCCCCCATTTAACCATATAGCATTTATCTGGACACTGAACATACTGCTTAACGTGGCTTCCGAATCATGGTCCTCGGCATTAATGTAGTCAGTAGTAGATAGTTCCAGAATACATCCAATGCCAGAAGACATTTTATATTTAATTAAAATTCAACGAATATCTTGATTAAAGGATATATATTTTTATGCCCAACGTGATAAGAAGATTACTAACTTAAAGATTAATATTTTAATTACCCAGTGATAAACAATCGATAAATATGATTATTGCATTTGTTCGTAATTTTGGCATGGATTCTTCATATTTGGGTAGTATTTGGATCAAACCATGCTGTAAAATAATTAACAAAGAATAATATATAAAATGTGTTTATGTAAAATTGTAATCTTATTTTGGCAGGTATTTATTAATTTATTCTTTTTGCCTCAAAATTAGAGCCTTAATTTTTATTTCATATTTATTTGAAGACTATATCAACACCATCCAAGCTCCTTCGCCATTTCTTATCGATTATTTTAACCTATTAAGACCATGTAAATCCAGATATCCCAAAGATCAGAGATTCAATCTCTGAAAAACTAAATTAAAAAAAATATATCAGCTTTTGTGAAACATACTCTAATGTATAATTTTTCTTTCAAGAAAATATTTCATTCGAAATAATATTATATCTGAAAATGCCTTTCTTAATTTTCAGATTTCATCTTTTACGTAAGCGAACTGTAGTAATTTGGTCGGGGTTAACGAACTTTTGTTTACAAACATTCAGTATTCAAGGTTGTTAACAAATTAAGAAAAAGTCGAACAGTTACAAAATTTCTACTTCTCATACAAGTTCAAGTTCTAATGTTTTTTAAACATCGGTATCATTCAAGGGGAAACTGGTGTAAAGTGAAACGTTGCTTCACGTCCCTCAGCAAACGATAATTTGGTTTCTCGTTACTATGAAATATCATATTAATGCACATTTAAAATATGACAAAATATTTGTTTTCCTTTATTTTAGCAAAGGTTTAAATAATATAAGAAAAATGATACAATATACATAAATTTATTTGAGCTTTTTATTTCAGCTTTATCCGTACTTTTACCGTACAGCTGTTTGTAGTGCATGCAATGATGTTTCATAAATTAATTGAGGATGTGTTGTGTTCCCCAAACCCAACTATTCTATTTATTAACTTAGGACTGACTCAACTTGTTGATCAGGATCTCTCGGTAGCAATTTTTTAACTAATTGAATCTTGTACGAGAACATTTTCGAATCAGTTTTCAAAATCCTGTCTGCTGTCATACCGTACTGTTGAAAATTCGCATGTAAACATTAAATTGGGGTTTTGTGAGGCACTGGACGATTAGAATATTTTTGACTCAATTTTCGCTGGGTGGCAATAATGGAACTATTTTTTTCAATAAATATTGTCACTATTTCTGCTCGTCACCTAGCCAAGATGTCTCGAAATCAAAGTGGTACCGGGACTTTTGCCCCACCTGTTTTTCGTTCTAAATGTTTACTGATGTTATAAGATATGATTATTTTATCACACTGCAAGGTTATTTGAATGGTCATCAGAATTAATAAGAGCATAAAGTTAAAAATAGAGATGAATACCGCTTTACTTTGAACAGTTTGCAATTGCGTGGCGTAGTTGAAAAAATTATATATTTTGACTAAGAATTATTAATGAAAACCGAGTTTAAATACCCTCCCACAGTTGCGCGTTCCAAGAAATTTCAATACAATAAGCCAATTAACCGTTACAATATTTAGAATTACAAAAAAAAACATTAAATAGGTCAACAACCAACCTACAATTCAAACACGAGACAATTTTAATATCTGGAGAAATAAATAAATAATAATATTTTGTATAGATAAAAGTCATCCTAAAATAATTAGACTTTAAAATAGAAACCGATTTCTTTAAAAAAATTAAATAATTTGAACAGGTTTTGGGGCAAGAACACATCCTTTAATGAACCAGGTAAGTCCATGAATTCTTCTCTAAGTTAGTAAATTTCTGCATTTCCCCAAAACATGGGGCACTGATATCGTTTCCTTACAATTGGGACATAGAGGTATTTCTGTTCGATTCATTAGGAAGGAATGGGTGAATTGGTAGTGACCAATCCCTAGCCTTTTTAATTTTACTTGTAATGAATGAATGAGAATTGCCTAATAATCTTTTGAGAGAAGTAAGAATGAATGACACTTTAACATCATCTTAATAAATAACACACTATAGGAGTAGACCTAGGAGAATTGCCTAATGTACCTCGTAGGCCGAATCTTTTGATCATTATTTCTTGCAAAATGTTGATGTAGAATTTTGTCCAAATAATAAATAGTTTTTTTTTCTGAACTTAATTCTTGTTCTAAACTTTTTCTCCCTGAGACTTGAGATTTCGCAAAATAATTACATCTCATACATTTTTAGGTAAAGCTATAGAGTTAATACATTGCTAAACATGCATTGTCATCAAGTGTTTAAATCTTAATTAGATATATAGCGAGCACGAATGCACACTATCAATACTATTAAAATGATAAATTCTGCAATTAGTCAGTCTACGTAAAAATGACTATAGCACAAATATTTTTCTATTTGTTAATTGGGTTTTTGGTGAACTTAATAAATTATAGCATAATAACCCTTTCTGAAGGAATTGATAATTTGATTTCAAACTCTTTGATGCTAAAAATATAAAAGGGTTCTAAAACATTGGTTGTATATGACGCAACGCCAAGTAAAGATGTACCGCGCTACACCCACTTCCCCTGTCTCTTTTTTGAATATAGATCATTTTATTTCAATTATACACTGAAAGCAACTCGTTTCTTACGGCAAGTGCAATGAAGTAATAATTACCGGCCGAGACATTGTCAATCCTGTGATTTGTAGATCGTATCAGGCACCGAGAAAGTTAATGCATTATAATGATCGTTGCAGTTGGAACAGCAAGTCGGTTCTGAAATAGTTTCGAAGATGGATAATGGCGCGTCGTTTGCTGGCAGCTGAAAATTTTCTAATTATAATTATTAGCGCGCGCTCTCCGAACGTTTATAGTGCGGATTGTTGTTATTTCGTAATCGGTATGGCAGAAGATTGAAAACGGCACCAATCATCGACCGAAAAGTCGTTTCCTTCTTAATTATGAATATCTCCACAGGCCAACGTTGGAATCTTCAACCAATTATATAAATAAGCTAATTATAGTTAATTAAAATTTTTAAGACACCATAAAAATTGAACAGAGATACATGCAAAATAATGTAATTATAGTTTTGTAGCAGAAAGCACATCTGTCTGCCATCCAGTTAGCCTGATCGCAGAATATTGGTTAGAAAATTCTTAAAAAACACCCCAACTTTATCTCTCAGAAGCACATAATTTTAAATTGAATGATTAGTCCTTTATATTTCTCATGGTCCGAAAAGATTATGTAAATAGACAATGTTTAACACTTCACAATGACCACTTTTATATGTTTTTAAAACATTGCTTGAGCCCCCTTAATTATTTAGTTGTATACAAATATAATCATTATAAAGCATATATTTCATATTGTCATAATCTAGCTTTTCTTTGTTTTTTCAATTGTTTGCTTAAATTCTATTACATATAGCAGATACATGTAATCAAAAACACCATTTTAAACATTCCTTTCTGCTTTTGTTCAATATGGTTGGACTTTGATTAGGGTGTTTCCTATCCTTTGCTTTTCCTTAGGTCCTTACTGATCCCACTCTTTTCCGTGCTTGCTTCCCCAACTCTCTTAACATATCTTGTCGATCGTTAAAATTCGTTCATATATCGTTTTATATATTTCCATTTTTGGATGTTTGTTATATTTATTGTTATTGTTTAATATATATTTTTATTAATGAATTTTCCATTCACTATTATAATATATAAATGTTATATAGTATAATTAATACAGCTACGGACTGTGAAACGAGTGAGATCTTAAAAAATAAATGACGTTGAAATAGTTGTTTCCTCATAGATGAGATAAAAACCCTCAGTGTCACTTGTTTCATTAAAATATAATGGTATTTTAAACTAAGTTAACTGTTTTTGTGTTTTTTCACGCCCTTTACATTCTTTAACTTAAACTCATAGTTTTTCCAATTCGGATATTAATTTCATTTTCCTGGCATTCATTGCATTACTATTTTCAGATTTGAGTGAATTTCTCTGGTTTTCCATTACTATAACTTTTCGTTAATTATTTTCAGTACAATTCCATATGCTCTTAGTACATCTATCTGTTAATTAAATCTATTTAGTTTCCAGTAGGTGGCCTGGACTATTAATTATTATCACATATGAAGAACTCATAAGCAAAAGTTTCTTATGGAAGTTGAATTTTTCTAAAATTTTTATACTAATATAAAATTAAGCGAATCAGTTATTGAAATTGAATAAAAAAAACTGTCATGGTTTTACAAGATATTTTTTTAAATTGAACATCAGAATATATCCTCAACTATTTATTTGTTGCTAAATAACTGATAAGGAAAAATAATAAAGAAGTATATATAAAAGATTAAATTTATGTTTGGGGCGTAACACTTTGAAACAGTGAAACTGTGAAACAACAATATTTAATACGGTATCTTCAAAATTTAATATACGTCTTGCAAGTCATCCCCTTATTAATCAAATTTTATTCTTTAACTTTTGCCTTTTTCATGAACCCTATTTGTCTTAACGCTATTTTTATTATCTTCTTGCCATAAGTTGTTCAATGTTCCAGTTTGTAATATCCATGTCTCGTCTAGATACACAAATTGAAATAAAAGATTTTCCTTAATTTTATTATATACTTCTAGAACTTGTATTCTATTAAAAGCATTTTCTGAAAGTTTCATAAGAACTCTTCATAGATTATCATTACGCTATTTAAATCATATGTATCCTAACAGTGAAGAGACGTCTTAGATTCTTTTTCAATGGATAGTTCCAAACTAACAGTTTTCTCTGAAATAATTGTATTATATTACGCTTATATCGAAAAAAACTAATCACTGTTTTTATATATTTCCTAAATTTGATCTCAAATTAAGCTAACATCAACGTGATCTTAATTGATCATCCGCTAAATCTTATCCATAATCTAAAATATTATTTATATACATAATTTATTATTTAACAGCATCAATATTTACCTCTATGTGAACTTACAAACTGCAATAGGCATCATCTGCAAAGCATACATTCGACACCGTGATGACGTGCACTTACTGCTATTTTGAATAAACTATATGACCGATCCAGTTTCTGTGAAAGCGTCTTAGTTATATTAAAAAAGGCTTCTGAAAATCATTTGGTTTTTCGCTAATAAATCTCCAATGTTTTCATCTCAAAGAATTCATTATATACAACCAAGGAATCTTTGAGATTATTATATAACTTTCGAATAAATTAATCAAATAGACACCGAAGACAAAAAGATGGTAAAGATGAATTAGGATCTGATGCTCAATGCATTTCATATTATGTAAGTTTTTGCGATACGTTCGCTTTAAATATGCCGTACATCACAATTTAATGACCTATAAAGACTCTTAATGAGTGCTCACGTCTGGCTTGGTAACCAATACTCGTTCCCAAGTCGAATTCGTCGACGAAACAGGACAAGCTAAGCAGACACAGTTGTTATAATAGATACACCGTATAATCAAGTAGAATTACTTGATTCGTTCAAGTCGCTTAAATGAAATTATACTGAAAAACAGTAAATGTATTAAAAATCAACAGCTACAGAGGTAACAACACAACATTTTGTATATAAGCATTAGCAAAATAAGTCCATAACAACATTTAGACCATAATAATATTTTGATAAAAATAAATATAATGATAGTAAGTAAGTAAAAAGACTCCAATCATGCCAGTAACCAGGGTAAGATCAAATATCTTCTAGGATGGTCTCCAAATTGGTTAATGAAAATTTAATAGGCTTAATGCTGAGGATTCTGATCTGGAACCACGTTGAGCAATAGGCAATAGTTACCAATATGTCGTATACCTTTGGTTCCAATTTTTATCAGTTGAAGAGATAATAGTTGCTATTCAGTGACACTGCACGCCTTTGCAAATGTAATGGAATCGTATTGAAGGTAACTAAAGCCGGCTTGATTAGCGCAGTGGTAAAAATCACAGTACGGTCCTGCTACTGTTGCGATAGTCAGGGGTTCAAATCACGCTGAGGTATGGTCGTCAATTTATGTTTGTGATTACATAAAAAAGCTAAACTATATGATAGAAAAAAGAAAAATTATTCCAGAACATCAGTTTGGCTTTCGCAATAAGAATGGGAATATAGAACAAGTGCATAGACTTGTAAACAAAATAAACACTGACCTAAATGTCAAAAGATATTGTTCGGCTGCTTTTCTAGATATATCTCAGGCTTTTGACAAAGTATGGCATACGGGCTTGCAGGTTAAACTAAAGAAACTTCTTCCTCATCCGGACTATCAGAACTCACTAAAATCGTATCTCACTGATAGACATTTTATTGTAAATCAAGGCGATGAACATATCGAATTAAATCCCATATATTCAGGAGTTCCGCAAGGTAGTGTACTGGGTCCAATACTGTATCTTCTGTATACGGCTGATCTGCCCACCACAAAAATAACTACTGTGGCAACATATGCAGACGATACAGCAATCTAAGCATCCCATGAACATCCAATCACAGCATCAATAAACCTACAAACCCACCTGAAGCAAATACAATTATGGTTGAAGACATAGCGCATTAAAGCCAATAAAAATCCACGCATATAACGTTTACCCTGCGTAGAAGAACATGCCCACCAGTGAATATCATTCATCGTTAACTCCCCCATGCAGAGCATGTTAAATATCTTGGTATGCGCTTAGATCGACGCCTAACCTGGAATCCGAACATACTCTCTAAACGGAAACAACCTGGACTAAAATTATATCAAATATATTGGCTCATCGGGCGCAAATCCAAGTTACCATTAGATAACAAGGTATTGCTGTATGAGTCTATACTCAAGCCCATTTGGGCATATGGGATCCAACTATGGGGTACCGCTAGCAAATCTAATATATCCATCATTCAACGGTTCCAAAATAAGGTGTTGCGTGTCATTGTTGATGCTCCGTACTATATCTCAAATAACAACGTATAACAACGCGATATTCCTCTAGAACCTATAGTGAGTGTAATTCAACGTGATTGTGTGAAGTACTTCGAAAGAGTGTCATCCCAATGTACTCGCTAATCAGCTAAATATGCGACATCATAGTGAAGTGCGTAGACTAAAACGTTTAACACCACCTGATCTGATTACTGGACATATGTAGACTTTAGAATAAGTTTTAGAATAAGACTAATTAATTAAGATAATATTTTATACAGAAAATTGCTTAATGAAGTTATTTTCTACATGCCATGTATATATAATATAGACATAAGAAATACTTATTGCTAATAATTGTGGACTCACGAAGAGTAATAAAAAAAATGTTTGTGATTATTTATAATTGTGATTATCCTTAAGGCAAGAGTGCATAATCCGACAAGGAACGTGATCCCAGTTGGTCACTCACCAGTCTGTAGCCTTAATGCCGAGGATCGTGGTTTTGAGTCCATGTTAAACAGTAAGTCCAGTCCAAAAAAACCCCCGTTGATAAAAAATTAGACTCTAAAATATAACAAGAAAAGTAATTAATTAAAATATGTTTATTTACATCTATAAATTCATTTATTCATATATTTAAAAACAATTATGTTCCAGTTATTTCCATTTTATTTTCCGAAACATATCGAACAACCTGATATGATAATTCGTGGAATGTAAAATGTTATTTATCAATTTTTAATCCAGGCGAGATGGATTTCGCTGACGCACGTCTGGTTATATCTCTGGATAATTAAATTTTATAACACAAGTAGATTCATCATGACCCTTGCGCTTCTGTGAAATAGTGTTATGGGCTCGGTATATAATAGTGTCCCGGTATTTGTCCCTAATGCTAATTATCTGCAAGCAAAATGTTGAAAAACGCTTATATTTTATTAAAAAGCAGCCTCTGGTCTTTATTGCCTCCACAGCCACTTAACCCTCTCCAGATATTTTATTGTTATTCGGAATTGACGATATAATCCTTCTAAAATATTTATGATTTTAAATGGGTTTCAAGTGGTGTGTTTTTGTATCTAAAATAATTGGGCAATATATTTATGCCTCTGTTATTTTCTTTTAATTTTCTTATTATTTCTACTATCATAAAAAATATTAATTAATGTTAAATCCATAGATTGAAAAAGGGACGATTTAAAAATGTTGAACAAACCTTAATGCAGTTTGAAAAAAGCTGTCTTACTACATGCAGTGGTCGAAGCAAAAGTCTTTCTGCTGCTGTGATATGTTATAATTGTTTGTATCCTATAAAGAGAACCCATCCCGCTGATACCGAAATTAGGTTGGGCAATGCTCGATGTCCTTTGGAAAAAAGCCCTCTAGTGACTGGATTTCTCCAATCATATTATTTATTCAAAGATCAAATAATTAAGGAAATAATAAATATAAACAAATCAATAAATTACATAAATATCTATTAATAAATATGTTTTATTAATGTTAAAATGTTACAAATTTATAAATGAACGACTTATTATAAATATAACGATTATGAACAATTTATTCACAATTATTAAGGCAATTTAAACAGAAACAAATTTTCAGTGCTAAATAATCAACAATGTAAGAAAATAAAACAAATTTACGTTTAAAAATTAAAAACTTAGTGTTTCCCTCTTTACATCAAAATCATCTTGGTTTTTATAGTGTATACTTTTGAGAGCGTATTATTATTTTATCGCACTCGTATCTAAAAATAAAATTGAAAAGAATGGAAAAATGTTTTGTGTCAAATTTTCTTTCCTTTCAATTTTCAATAATTCTCATTGAATTTTGCAAATTAATGCGCCCGATATTTGAATTTTAACATCAACTTCATTCCTACCTTAACAAGTGTCTCTGATTGGCTCAGTTTTTAAGCTCAAAATTATTTATCCCTCCTTTGAAATATAAACATTGGGCGCAATGAAAAAACAATTAAATGTACAATGAAAAACGGAGACAAACCTGACAAAATAATAAAAATATAACAAAATTCCAGAAAATAAAAAATTAAATATTACAACAGTGTTGTTCGATGTATTGTATTGTATGTATTTTTGTATAAAAAGCAAAGTATCAATATAAACAACTGTTAAATTCGATGGTTTTGACATTTCTCTACATAAACGGTTTTTCGTTTGTATTGTTATGTTATTTAGTGTATACAAATGCTAATTATGGAACACTCAAAATTGTTTTCAATAGTATTTTAGTAGTAGATTAAGTAGATTAAGAGACAACATAGAAATGTCCAAAAGGAAGGATAATAACTATAAAACAAATTGATTCAAAATACCATTTTGAACCATTTCAACGTCGTCACAAAATCACAAAAAGAGATTTCTATGGCGTATTGTCACTGGCGATGAGACGAGAATCTACTACGACAATAGCAAGTGTGAGCGGTCATGGGTTTGCTCATGAAGTAACAACATCCTCTTGCATGACAGTGCTCGATCACTTTGACAAGATCACTGTGGCTCTGTGAAAGATTGAGGAAGTTCTGCCACCTCCAGCGTCTCAGATCGCTCACCAGACCTAGCGCTTTTTGATAACCACATACTCAGGTCGATGTAGCATGGCTAGGTTGAGAAAATGAGAAAAAGCTGTAGAAAATTTGGAAATTTTTATCATTTAAATATCTTTTTAAAGCGAAGAAATTATGTGATTGTGAGGAATTAGTATATGCAATCACCTTGCAGAACAAATTAAATTATCTATTATGAATTATTCTAAATTAATGGACTGTACAAGTATTATCATATAATTAACTTCTTAAGACGTAATCTATTATTAGCTTTTATTGAAATTAATAACATACTGTTGATTAAATTATATCCACATAAAATTAGAAAAGAAAACCAGTATTGATATTAGATAACTAATGAATTGTAAGGAAGCTGAAATATTAATTTCAAGTACTAAATTAATGTTTATTATCATCGATATAGATGCGGTGGAATATGTAAATTTAAAATTGATGTTTACGAAACGCCAACTATTAATTTATTTGTTCAAGTTGTAAACGATAAAAATAACAACGGACGTGCGGTCGTTACGATTCCTTCTCGTAGAATCGCGGGTCTGGTCATTCATTCATTTAAACAAATTACGTAACCGATTTTTTTTTGTTAAGACAGGTATATACGACATCAAGATACCAAGTACCGATTAGCGAATTACTCATCCATCGCGTGTCGTATCAGAAAAATCAGCGTTCGTTTTTACATTTTTAGATCCTGGTCCAGCGTCACGGCTATTTATAAGCTGTTCTTTCAGAACTAAAATTATTTTTAGGAAGATTCACTCGAGCGTTATCAAACGGAATGGCCTGATTGGGGAATCCGATGAACCACCTGGCAACGGCTTTGAGAAATTATGTTTTGATTAATTGCCTTCCCGGTACACTGCACGTTTAACTATTATCGAAACTCATGTCTCAATTAGTACATCTACATAATATATTAACAGGTCAATTGAAAGGTCCTCGGCCTGACACATCGATAGCTACTATAATTAAATAGTTATGTTTTTAAGTTAGCCCTAACCCTCAAACGATGCGTATGTAAATGTGACAGCTATCGAATCATTAGTTTGTGAATTATAGCATTTTGAGTGAAGCAACTTTTGTTATTGTGAAAAAAAATGGATGAAAAGGAATTTCGCGTGTTGATAAAATATTGCTTTTTGAAAGGAAAAATACAGTCGAAGCAAAAACTTGGCTTGATGCCTAGTTTCCGGATACTGCCCCAGAAAAATCAACCATCAAGGATTCGTATGCTAAGTTTAGACGTGGTGAAATGAGCACCGAAGACTGTGAACGCAGTGAACGCCCAAAAGAGGTTTTTAACGACGAAAATATCAAAAAATCCACAAAATGATGTCGAATGACCGTAAATTGAAATTGACACTCTAAAGATATCAACTGAACGTGTACATCATTGGGTATGAGCTCTGTGCAAAGTGGGTGCCATGCGAGCTAACTTTTGACTAAAAACAACGACGAGTTGATTCGGAGCAGTGTTTGAAGATGATCAATCGTAATAAACCCGAATTTTTGCATCGATATGTGACAATGGATGAAACATGGCTCCACCATTTCACTCCGAAGTCCAATCGACAGTCATCGGAGTAGACTGCACACGATGAAGCCCCTCCAAAGCGTGGGAAAACGCAACAGTCGGTTGGCAAGGTTATGGCGTCTATATTTTGGGATGCGCATGGAATAATTTTCATTGACTACCTTGAAAAAGAAAGGACCATCAACAGCGACTATTACATAGCGTTAATGGACCGTTTGAAGGGCGAAATCGCCGGAAAACGGCCACATTTGATGAAAAAGAAAGTGCTGCTTCACCATGACAATGCACCGTCTCACAAGTCGGTGAAAACGATGGCAAAAATCCATGAATTGGCCTTCGAATTGCTTTCTCATCCACCGTATTCTCCAGATCTGGCCGCCAGCGACTATTTCCTGTTCTCAGATCTCAAAAGAATGCTAATCACCCTTGAAGGGAATTATGTTGAATAAAAAAAAATGTTTTGCCAAAAAAATGTGTTTTACTGTGGTAGGCTGGGGACTTTTCAATTGACCTGTTATATATTTGTTTTACATATTTAATTAAGTAAATTTCAAAGGTAGAAATACAGCGTAGATTTATTAAATTTGCGTGGTGTTTATGGTGATGAATGCTTAAGTGAAAGCTAGTGTCAGAATTGGTTTGCTCATGATCAAGTTTCCATTTGTGAACTACTGCTAAAATGAAATGAAATCCAGATATCTTTGAAATGAGGTAAAATGCACGTGTTACTTTAATTGAACTACAAATTACAAAAATATTTTAAACAAAAAATTGAACCGACTTCAAAAAATAATAAGGAACACAAGATTTAAAAATAATAAGGAACACAAAAATAAAATTAAAAATAATTAAACTTATTAGAACCTACTGCTTTTTCAAAGTTGGTTCAAAATACAATCTCGCCTATATTTAAAATGCGAAGTCCAGCATTTATATTTATTTAATATAAAAGTGCAAATTATAAAATAGATTTAGAAGTCACATTATGTAAATAGAATAAAACTTTCACCCCAGCCTGTTAATTAGTAAAAGAAGAATACAGGTCCTGAAGAGTATATTATATGAATATATATTTATATTTGTATAGAGTTCAAACATGATAAGCTTTTTACTTTTATCATTTAAGCATCTGAATAAATTGTCGAACGAAAAAATATCGATATATCGTTATATTGGGCAAAAATATAGCGGCGATTAATATTTATCGATATATATCAATATATCGACATATTAAATGGCAATATTATACGCAGTTCAGGTGCAGTGTTGCCAAGTTTAAATATTGACAGCTCTCGCAAATGAACATTTTTCTTTAGGATCCCAAGGACCTAATAAAAGAGACTAGTCTTGATGAATGATCTTGAATAAAAAAAAGTTATATCTGGTTAACATTGTTGATGAGTATCATGTCTAGTTTTCATATAAAGGCAAAGAGATGTATTAGCACAGAATGAGTAATTAGAAAGGAATATTAATAAATGACTGGCCAACAAAATTCATTGGTAATCTTATAAAATATATAGAAAAATAAGGTACGCTTAATACGAGTACGTGAAATATACATAAGTGAAAAGAAACAAATAAAATAGAGATAATAATACATAAATGGATCAGGTTAATAAAGATGTAAAAGTGCAGTGAGTATTGTTGGTCTTTTTAAAAAAACTAGAGCAGATATATAGCAGAGAGTAAAATGGCGAGGCAGAGGCTGGCCATGATACCAATATGATTCCATTTATTTCAGGTGACATTTTAAAAAACTTATCAAATTTTATTATTACAATTCATGACATCGATGATTCATGACAATTCCAGATTTACATTTTTGAAAAATCAATCAATTTGGCAAAGTAGATTTTCTTATCAATTGGTCGTCACAATTTTATTTATTTACTAATTCACTTTACTATTAAACTCTTGAAGTGTGTATTAAACTTGAGAGGTATATAACAGATGACCTAAATTATGAATTATGAAGTTGTAGTTTTAGGAAATGTCTTACATTTATTGCCTTAATATAGTAGTGTATTTATCAAAAGCTACATAAACTAAATATGTATGACACTTTTCTAGAATACATAAACCTAAAAATATATTACCCATTCATTAATATTTTAGTCATTCGTTTCAAGCATCGTATTTTTAACATAATGCTATAAAAATAATGCCGTTATATGCACCAAAAATATTGTAACATTTACCTAGTGATAAACACAAAATATACAGACTTTCAATGTTTTGTGGTGATAAGTGACAAAAAATAAAATAAAAATATATTGAAAAATGTACCTAAGACAAGGTAGTGCTGAGATTTGTATTTCTGTCTCCAAAAATGCATTTTCAACTAGTTACAGCTGAAAATTTTCTATGAATGATATGAGCAAATACCTTTGAAAATGTCACATACAGCAATATACGATGAGAGGATGTCGAGGTACTCATTCCTAGTAATCCGACCAGTGATGTGAATAAGATAACCAGATGAATACCGCCATATTGCTGCCCAAATCATAACTGATCCTCTCCTTTACTTGACTGTAGGAAGCAATCCTTTTTGATGAGAAGTCAGGGACAGGGTTAAAGCCTGAAACGAAAGGAAATGGGAATCATTTCTTCAAAAGCTAGGCAACCCCACTGCCCCCTATGACTTAAAGCGCGCCGTAATGGAAAATATTCGAACGCAATCACCCCCTAAAGGCAGATTCATCCACGGACATGGCCTTAATAAATCCGGAAAAAGCCTAAGCCCTAAAAAGCCTTCTCATCAATTCATTCAAGAATCAAATTAATTGCAATATATCTCTTGGCCCACCTCAACAGACGTTGTCTATTATAATCAATACCATCCCCTCTATGAAGCCGAAAAAGTGATACAAGACGCCTTAAACAGTTTCACAGATGCACACCACATAATCCGAAACGAACAATTCGGTTTCCGTGCCAAACACTCAACCCTTCATCATGCTGCTCGCGTCGTAGCAACAATCCACCAGGCATTAAGAAAAGGTCGAAAGACTGGAACCATCTTTTTAGATGTTTCCAAAGCTTTCGATCAAGTTTGGCACGACGGTTTAATATTCAAAGCAAAACAGCTTGGTGTAGCGAATAACCTAATCTGCCTGACAGATTTATATTTGGACGGTAGGTCCAATTAACTGAGGATCGGTAACGCAGTCTCCTCTCGAAAACAAATCTCCGCAGGAGTCCCACAAAGTACTCCACTAGCCCCTGTCCTGTTCAACCTTTACATGACTGATTTCCTACTCTACAAATATTCCCACAAAGCATTTTATGCAGATGGCACACCTTTCTTCACAACCGGCTACAATCTATTGCAAGATACAAATTCTGGCGGCTCTTCTTAGCAAAACTCAGGCAATTCTGTTCCACCCCAAGAAGGAGTTTCTCGCTTATTGCTTCCAAATGGATAAAGTCTCTATCCACTAGGTCCAGAAAGTATTATATCTCGGTCTCCAGTTCGACTGCAGGTTCCAATGGTCAGTCAACATCCAGCACGCTATCTGCAAAGGCAATGGCGTACTCTTGTTTGGCTTGGCGTGTGTCCTCTTCCCACTCCTCTGCAAAAATAATAAACTCCCAATCCCCCAGAAAGCGACTCCTTAAATAAAGGAATTCAGGACGAAACATTTTCGGGATGGATGAATTTGTGACATAGCCTGAAGATGACCATTGTCTTTTCGTCAATCTAAAACGTCTAAAACTAATACCTCCGAATCATTATTAGTATCTATTGTGAATTAGATGTTTGGAGTCAGTACAAAGATGTCATTCAGATATATCTATATACAGATAAATTATTTTAACTAATACTTGATGGCTCCGCAGTGACCAGCACTTGCTTAAATAGATAAACCTGATTAGCAAAATCTCAATATCAGAGTTTCTACCCTGATAATCCAATCAATAGCGATTGCTAAACATCAGCTAATTTTAGTCAATAAACGCGATTCCAATGCAGAAGCCAATAGTTCAGTTTTAAACATTGTTCCATATAGTTCTCATTCACAAATTAAAATTAATTTTTCGTCACCAATTTTTTTTAATTAGTTTTAGTATCATATTATATATATATATATATATATATATATATATATATATATATATATATATATATATATAAGTGCAAAATTCCCAATTGGACTAATACTGAATAACCCCCGAGAAGCAACAACAATAAAAAAACTGCTGTAACCATCTTCTTTTTCTCTTCTTTTATCATCAGAACACCATCATCAGACGAACACGGTACGACTACCAACGTGGTGAAGAGACCACCACGGTCACGAACATGGTCAAGGAAACAACCTTTAGACCAACATCAACATGGTCAAGTAAACAACCCGCGGTCAACCATCGCGATCAGATCAAGTTCGTGGTAGAACAACCCAAGTTCGTGGTGAAATAACTAGTCGAGAGTGAAGCCTCCAATCTTCGCACAGTCAAATCTTCTTAACATCAAGCATGGTCACTAAGCCATCGAAACTAAGAGTCATAAACAAAACTCATCAGAAGCAAGAATATTCTAGTCACAAAACTTAGAAGGAGGCGTCAGGGTCTACCACTGGACCTGGCCATTTGTAACGTGTAACGTTCGCACTTGTAACGTCATCAAACAAAGTCCACAAGTCGACAAGATAGGAAGAATCAAGGCTTACACGATGATGTAGAGTCTCTACCACGAGGAAGCGTATAGCGTACCGTTTGTGTCACATGATCTATTTCATCAACATCATTAGATTAGCATATTAGTAATAATCTTAGGTTAAGTTTATCTCTAATTTAATTTAGGTTATTTTGGTATTTTTTAATTTTTAAAGTACTTTGTAACTAACTTTGTATTTCGTATGTATTTAACATTATTTCGATATAACGTGTGTACCCTACACTTCAGCACCACCCGAAGGGCTTTCATCCATGTTTAACTTACTGAGTGAGCAAGAACATCAAAAACAATATGAAAATTGTATCGTCAGTAACAATTCCATTGATAATTTGGTGGTTTGCTAAATTCAACATACTTAAAATGTGTGTGTGTGTGTGTGTGTACAATATGCAAATTCTAACAAATTCAGCTTTGTACCTGAAATATATCTCACCATACATGTATTAATATACATGTAAGAATTAGCTTTTCAAATATGTAAGTTGCCAAATTGCAACTAGTATAACTACAACTAAGTAAAACAATAAAAATGCAGAATCCTGCTGGGGCCTCGTTATGTTTGTGTCGAATATTTGTGACTGTCTTTAGGCAAGAGTGCAAAATCCGACAAGGAAAATGATCCCAGTCATGCCAGTAACCTGATTGGGTAAGACCGGATATCTTCTGCGGTGATCTCCAAAGTCGTGGTCCATCCGTGCTTCGGAGCCCACGCTGTTTAACGGGGGCCAGTCCAGTCCAGATAAACCCTGGTAGGTAAAAAGCAGACTCTAAAATATATTTAAAAAAATATACATATTCATTTAAATTATTAATTACATTTTAATTATACGTTGCCGAGTAACCTAACTATTTGTCTTTACAATAGCTTAAATGTAGGCCTAGGGCTAGGACAACCCATAGGTTCTAACTAGGGCTTGATTATTTTGAGAACAGGTTCTAATGTTATCCAAAGTTGCATTACTTAGTAGGTCCAGTCCAGGTGGTAGTTACCTAATAGGTAAAAGAAGATACATTTATAAAAATAAATAAAGAAAAAAGCAACCATCAAAAAGTGCAGAAAGGGTTCGTCATGTCAAGGTCAGCTAATATCCCAGAATCTACAATCAGAATGGTCCAGAGTGCATTCACATTTAAATTTTCTTATTCTTATATTTTAAAAAGTCTGATTTGATATCGAACTTCATCATTAATCACATTTTTTGAAATGATAATCAATCCATTATGGACAAGTTTACCCTTAACTATTCAATTCGTATATTTCTTCTCTAACTCGAACTGCATTTTTGCAACTTTAATCATTAATTACTTAGATCAAGATCGTTAAAATAAACTTTAAATTAATATTCAGCTAATCCTGTCAGAATGGTCGATAGTTTATCGGTACTGGGAGTAAAAACAGATTCAAGTACCCGTCTTACTACAGAAATTTTTATTTAGGTACTTATACACTACACTAGTTTCAAGTTGAATTATAAAATTACTGTCCTTAAGAACAATCGTAAAGTTTTTATAACGCAACTGCGTCTGAATGAAAAACGAACAGCATTCATTCTAATTAATACAATTTTAAACGAGCCCATCGTAAAGTCTGTCAGACTTCGGGTTTTTCTTTTCTCTGAGTTAATATGGGCGGCTTACGTCAAGGTATCCGCCGCAAATTACTTTGGCGAGTTCGGAAAGACGAAAACTTCTTTTAACGAAAATTACAAATGCTAATAATTAGTGGTCAAAAACAATCGCTCGGCATCGGAAAAGAAAGTATAAACTACACAGCCATTAAAGGTAATGATATTTCAGTTTCTGGTTTGCTTCTCATAATTATAAATATGTATGTAGACATGAAATTCCACTTTTAAAAATGCTGAGTTACATCTACATATATTTTATCATAGGAGATATCATCAAATATATTATTAAATATATAATTAAGCAGTCCAAATATTATATATAGACTACTAATTCTCAAAATCAAAAACAATTGTAATAATTAAAGATTATTTAATTAAACTTAAATTTCAGTAATCATTATTTTGAAAATTTTGCTAAAGGGGATTTAGTCTTCTTTATTTATTTGGTATACTTTAAAGTATTCTTTATAGCAACTACGGTTTATTTGGACTAGTCTTATTGTGGTCTCCGAACTACGGTTAGAGACCATCCCAGAAGAGATCTGATACTGGCATGATTAACATTATTGTTCATTATAAACATATATTTTACAAAATAGTCTCTTAACATGCAGAGCATTTACTTTGAAAATGCCTTCCTATAATTTGTATAAGTATCATAATTAATGTTATTTGTAATAGTATATTTTCTATTAAAAATCGTGAATAGGATAATCGATCGTCCAACGAAAGAATTTCTATTCTTAAATAATGAAATAACAATTCTTCCCTATGGACTCTAAGCTATAATAGAACCATTAATGCTTTATTTGATACCATCAGGACGATCAAAACTAACAAAATAAATTTATTGAGAATGAAGTCCCATAGAATTTCCTACTCACCCTTATAATACCCTTAATATCTATATATTTCCATCGTTGAAATTGTAGAGTTCACATTATCTGAAATTAATCTGAAACTACCAGTTATGTAAATGTAAAAATTTTCAAAGCCGCTAATAAAGAGATTGAAGAAAATAGAAAATTACAAAATTAATTGAAATAAGAGGTTTCTGAGTGGACAATCCTGAATGCCTTATCTGAACTATATAACACCTCCCTCCTGACGAAACGACCAAAGCGATGTAGTCCTAAGTGTAACATAATAGTAGTCCCAAGTGGACTAGCTTGTAGTATATTCGCCGGTCAGTTTGCGCATTTTGCTCTATTTTTACCCAAATTTCTATAATATAGCCTGTATCAAATGGTTTCCCACATTTTTGTTTCTCCAATCTCCAATAGTCTATGGTTAACCAAGGCAGCTACTGTAAAACATCTGTGAAGACCATTTGGTGGTTCAACATCCTCAACTGCAAGTTTCTAGCCAAATTCCAGTAGATAAGTCTATTTAATTGCAGCTTCAATCTGCCTTTGATGACTATACAACTTAAACTATAATATTTATGCCAGACATCCACGGATTATTTCCCAGACCAGAAGTATTATCAAGTTTGAAGTCGGTACCGACCCTAAAGAATACAAAAATATTAATATAATTTTATGGCATATATAAAAAAATGAATTACCAACAAAAACAAATCTAAATTAAAACAACTATTTGAGTTTAAGTTTGAGTTGGGTTCTTAAAACTAAATTACGGATAAAACGAATCTGATTTGTTGCTCGGCACCGAGTTCAAAGTGATCAGTTAGTAGCTAAAATAATATTGTAAATAGATAATTAGGTTTATATAGGTATTAGCTAAATTGTGCATATATAGTAGAATACAAAATGCGTGTAGTTGGCGGGTTAAATAAGGTTGTTGTTTATTTTTATTTAGTTATTTCAACGATTATTATGTACATATTTATTTTAAAATATTTTTTGTGTTAAAAATATTAGTCGGTTCAACTTTTTGTTAAAAATATTTTATAGTATAGACGAAACCCTTAATTGGAAACACTTGATTCAAATATCTTAATAAGATAAAATACATCGCAAATTATTTATTTGCAAGTCATACTAATAAGCTTAGAAATCCATGTTCACATTTTAATACAAAAATAACAGGAATTATACATATTAGAAGACTAATGACTGATGAATTAGTTATTATTAGTTAACTAGTAACAGTAAATGTGTTTAACATCTTTTTAAGCGATTTAGATTAATCGTTGTCTTATTTTCATTGACAGTATTAAAACAAATGCATTAAATCCACACAAAAAAAAACATGAACGTTTTTATGTAGTATGAGCACTTCGTGCAGCTTATAAAAGCGTAATAAAGCACTATGTCGACGCCCAGCAGGCGATACCATGCAGACAATTTTCGGCGCAGGCAACAAAGAAATCCGATTGAAGTTTTTATGAGCGCAGGTTGAATGCGCAGTTTATGACGTTGCCCATGTCGTCATAATGTCAAAATTGCAATATGGCGGGCGGCGTCAAAGCCACGGCCGTCTGAACATTTGTGATTTACGGGGCCGACAGGGGTGGTGTTTTTATTATTTTTACTGTTCAGCGTTACTTGGTGCTTCCCACAGTAAAAAAGACTAACAATTTTATTCCATATTATAGAAATATATAAGTAACTATATTTCTATTGATATACATTTTGTTTACTCAAAAACCCGATATGATTATTAATTATAGAGAAAAGAAAGTAATACTACTCAGAAAGTATTCAATAATTACATCTTACATTCGACATGCTTAGAAAATCTTAATTTTCAAATTAATTTGTTCCTACTGTTCTGCTGTACTAGCATTAATGGACAAGTAAGGTGAGTACGATATTAATACATCAATATGAATTTCCCAAAATATAATAAAACTAAACTACTCAAGCTAAAGTCAAGAATACACTTATACACTATAGAAGTTCGAGTGGTTTGTTTCACTTCAATCTTCTAATTTTCTGCGTATTGCTTGCACGTTGCTGTGATTTAGTAGCCTTATTTCATGTTTTAAGATGAAGTTTTGGATTACTTCATATATCCGTTCAATTTAGAGGTCATCATGCAGCTCTTCGTTACGTAGCTATAGGTATTGGAGATTCGTCCTAGAACTTTGTTTTGGCTGCGTTGGATTACTAGTTCGTTTGCAAGCCCATATTCGCACCCTATAGGTCCAAATTAGCTTTATTATTTACTGATAAACCATTCTCTTAAATTTTAGGTCAAGTTGTGAGTATCTTCCGTCTAATCAGTATCATCGAGATGTATTGCGAAATATTTAGCTGATTCTGCTTAAGGAATCTCGGATCGGTTGAGATTTTTAAAATTTCACCGCAACACAAAATTAATATAGACAGATTTGAAACTACTATCTGTATTTTTCACTCTCTAGTCCACTTGTAGATCTTGTTGACTGCTACTTGTGCTTTTTCAATAGCTTAGTCAAAGACATATGTTTTGCCATGATAACTGTGTCATCATCAAATATTCCAAGTAGTGTTTCTTTTGTTGTTGGGAAATCAATAGTGTCGAGCAGATACAGGAGTGATTCCAAGGTGGGGATAAGGTTTAAGTGTTGAGAATACTCCTTCATGCGAATTTGCTCAGTTTGTAGATTAATCCCAAATCTCATACCCAGCCAAAAGCTTGTGGGACGGCCAGGAATACTGTAGGAAAGTATATATAAAAGTATAAAATATTTCCCAACGTCCGGTGTTACCAATATTTATGTTATACAAGTGAATGTTGAACTCAATATTTTATAAGTTGTATATCAAGGTTGTGACAGTGGAATATTTCTTTATCGCGTTTTAGAGGTATATCGATCATTTTGCAACTATAACATCTTTACTGCTGATTTTTTTCATTTTAAAATAGCCCAAGTTATTCTATCAGGTTTTTATTAATAGCGTATATTAGTTATTAATTGTGTAAGGTTTAAAATAAAAGCTTTTCTCTTACTAGAAATATACTTTATTTTAACAAAAAGTTGTTGAATCGTATCCTATCGAATTCTATTCTAATATAAATGAAAACATCATACTGTAAACACAACACTCGTCACATCTCATCCGCAGACACCACACCGATTTCTTAGAATACGCAATTCCATATCAATCTCTACATAACACCTCCTTCCTAAAAAAACGACCAAAAGAATGTAAGTGTCCTTGTCTCGTAATATATAGTAATAGTAGCGACCCGCCCCGGCTTCGCACGGGTACAATGCTGATACTAAATTAAATACACTACAGAAAAAATATGAACGTTGTATATAAAAACATAGCGGCCCGCTCCGACTTTGCACGGGCATAAAATATATATGCCTATGTCACTCAATGAAAAAATGATTAAAATCGATCCAGTATTTTTGGTTCATTCATTACTGCCCTTGGCATTAAATTTGGAGTAAAACAATTCCTCTTCCCCTATACTTACTATGAAGATTTCCTGCTATCTTTGGAATATCTAAATTCATACAATTTTTATTACATTACACATTTTTAAACGCAAATTTTAAATTTGTAATATCTCCGAAAATATTTGTTTAATTTACATGCTGTGAGGAGCCATATTGATCTATATTAATTGCACACTGTATTTAAGGTACTTAATTCGATAAGGATTAATGCCGTATTGCTTAAAATAGCTTCGTAAATAAGCCATTTTCTCACGTAAAAAGTAAACAATAAAAATGGTTAATGTGGGTTATTCCTAAAAGATAAACATATACCATCGCGGACTTTTTTGTAGACCTTTTTATGATGTACAATACTGTAGTACATTAATTTGATCTAACTCGTAGGGTTAGGCAGCGTTTTTGCTAATTGCTAAATAAGCCTAAAAAAATAGGTTAATTTACGACATCACGTTAGAAACCTCTAAAATTAGCAATGTTGCCTTAGTATATTATGCATGTATTATACATATAAACCTTCCGCTTGAATCACTCTATCTATTGAAAAAAACCGCATCAAAATACGTTGCGTAGTTTTAAAGATTTAAGCGAACATAGGGATATAGGGACAGAAAAGGCGACTTTGTTTTATACTATGTAGTGATGTCGTAATAAATAGCATTCTGTTATAATAAAATTATGTGTATCAACAACACTATCGTAAGCCAGTTTTCCTTTTATTATGTTCTAAATTGCATATTAAATTGCTTTTACTAACTACTGTTATGACTAAAATTACTGACCTAAATGAGCTAAAGGGACCCTATTTACCAGCTGCGGTTTGTCTGCACTGGACCTACTCTTTAACTTGAGCTCTAAACCTGGCTTTAAGCTAAGTGACCAACTTTGAGATCATCCCAAAAGTCATCCGATCTTACCCAGCCTGGTTACTGGCGTGACTGGGTTCATTTTCAACAATCACAAATATTAAACAATCACAAACATAAATTTGCAACCAAGCTTTGATGATAATTATTAACGAAATAGTGAAACATTTTTATACAACAAAGATTACTGTAATTCATAGTTATTGTGATAAAGTATTAGTAATTGTATATAGATGTAGGAAAGAGAGAGCAATCATATCAGTGACTTAAAATTGACTAATATAAAAAATATAATGCCTGAAATCTGTCACCTGAAATCAATTTCGACGGTCTATTACACAAAATAGAGTTAGTAAACAAAATGCAAGTAAATATGATTTATTTGCTTATTATCATAGGCTTCTATATAAATGTCTAAAATTGTATAATTGAAATAATTAGTGCATAGTATAATTATGTTTTAATGTCATTATATAAAAACAACTATATAATTTTACCAAAAATACATAAATTAAATTTACTTTATGTTAAGTCACAATAATATGAAACAAAGTGTAATATATTGTGCGAGGTGATGATGTATGAGTTATCTGAATCGGGACCAAAATTCATATTTTAAAACATTTACATTCATTCTGGTATGATTGATAACCCCTAATCCATCTTAAATATCAGTTAATATTTACCTAATATTAATATTAGCTAAACAAAATTTTATCAGTTTATTTTAGTTCGATAAATCATAGGCTTGCAATACTGTCATATTAGCAATGTTCGAATATAATTAAAAGCTACATTTAATTTAATTCAATTACAAATAATAATTAACTAGTAAGTCTGCATGAAATTCATAAACAGAATAAAAGCTTTTATCATAAATGCGTTAACAAATTTAATTACTTGAACTGTATGTATCGCTTTCCTGAGATTATACACTATATTATTATTAAAAATGTAAGAAGTCATCTTTAATCAAATTGAATAAAACAAAATGTCTGCTGTCTGACACAGAATATTTCATTTAAGGTTCTAATAGTGATACAGAATTGATTAACTAAAAGAGTTTTAATTCAAACTTAATAAATGATAAGAAAAATGAAAGCGAAGCTAATAATGCCTATCCAGTGTCCCTCTTCGTGAACGTTTTAATTAATCGTTCTGCGCTATGAGACGCACGTTTTATACAACGGTCCATTAACTATCTCCCCGGATTATACTTTGCTGGTTTCACTTATTCTATCGCCCCTTCACTCGCTTCTAATTGCAAGGGTCCTGCTATAATGTCGAAGGGGTGTGTAGAGTCTCCAGAAACCTTTCTAAATGTCAAGTACAGAAGAAATCTGACGTGGTAGCTTAAGAAGTGTTCTTTATATCAGTTTGATAAAAGACAATTTAGACAATTTAATAGTAGTAGGCATTTATAAGAAAATGTTTTAGAAAATTAATCAGCTAGAATTATTTGGAGATAATTCCTGGAATTCCTAGAAGAATTAATTATAATTACTAAGAAATGGGAATTGAATTGATTTATTTAAATAAAATAATTTGTATAGGTAACACAAAACCTTAAACGCACGCTTCAAACATGTTAGAGTCATAAACTAATTTTTGGGTATAATAATATAATAAAATTAATAGACCATAGTCTGCAATGGTTTTTTTGCAGGGTTTAACCTAAAACCATTGTTCATACCCAAAGGATAACATCTGTCTATGAGTCAAAAAGTTTGGCTGAGTTATGTAGACTCCCACCTACTTAACTCTCTCATTGGTTTCTTTTCCTTATCACCTTATCAGATTCAAGATGGTACCCGTAACCGGATAACTTTCAAAAAGTATACATGACCGCAATATCTAACTGTATATATCAAGAAATGACACCAAAATCAGGAGAAAATGACTTGAAAGCAGAGCCTACTAGAAAGCAGGCAAATCGGTCAGTTCCCGCCATTCAATTAGTCGGTTCTCTAATAGGTTTATTATCCGAGTATCTGGAGTTTGAGTTTAAGTTCATGAATAATTCGAAAATAAGTATCCAGACTATTGTAACATCGATATCCAGACAAATTTAAGAATTCCGGGCGACCCAAGATTCATTTAGGATTGACCTGGGAAGGTTATTCTAGAACACTACAAAGTGTAACGTACTTAGACTATACTAGATCACTATACCTTAGATCTATAAGAAAAAGGGCGGGTAAACGATCAAAGTGAGAGAATGCAGAATATTAGGTGTCTAAATTAATCATAGCCGGTTTCCTTGGGGCAGTGGTCAAGGCGACAGGACGGCCCTCTTACTGTTGCAATAGTAGCGGGTTCGAATCCTACTGGGGCATGAATGTACTTTATATTTGTGATTGTAACTGTAAATATCTTTATAGGCAATAGTGGAAAATTACACAAGGAATAACCATCCCAGTCACGCCAATAACTAGGCAGGGTAAGAGCGGATGTCTTCTGAGATGGTTTCTAAGTTGTCACTAGCCAGTCGGTAGGCTTAATGCCGAAGACCATGGAACGGACCTATGTTAAACTATAGGTTCAGTTCAGATGAACTATCGTTGGTAAAAACGAGATTTTAAAATATTTAAAAAAACTTAGTCCTACATCCTACCATATTTTTGAATGGCGAGGATAGTAATCCCCGATATGGGACTCACTAAACACATCTAATAACACATAACCTGGCTTGATCTATAAGCTCCAGAATTTTAAACATTGGATCATGTTGTCAAGTTTGTTTTTGCATCCCGCCGTGTATCTAACGTTTGTTTTCATAATTTTGTAATTGGTACTACCTAAGATTAGAAAGTAGATCTAGTTTATTAAATTTGGATAGTAAAAAGCTTTAGTTAGGTCTAGAAAGAACCAACTTTCAGGTGACGTTTAAAGACGTATTGGATATTTGCGGCTAAAGGAGTGGCCTTATTTGAATAATCATTATTTTAACCCCATTGCAAGCCCTTAATGTGAGTGAATGCCTAATAATATTCTCTAAAAACTGTAATCATGCTAATCAGAGTCTCTAAATATTCTGTAGAAACTAAATCATTAAATACAGTTGGAGACACTGAAGTTGGTAGGTTTGAAAATGAAAGTCAATATGAATATAATTTAAATTATTATATTTGAGATTTTTATAGCAGTGTAATTAATATATACAAATCGTAATATTTTGATGGTATTAATTGGACAACCAAACTGTAACAGGTTCGATTAACAACTTCATAGACTTTTTTTGGTAAAATGTGCTGTACATATCACCGTTTTGCTGGAACCACATATTTGTAGACACAATCATTTTAGAAGTAGTGATTTTAATTTTAGTGATTAGCGATGCCTTGGATGGACAGTTAAATGGGCAATTGCAGGCTCTACTGGATGAAATATTAATGTAAATGAAAGGAAAGTTCATGCCTCAACTTTTTGACTCAACTCAACTAAACAACAGCTATTTCCAAGTATTTACTAGAATACCAATTATATCCCAAATGAGAAACATTCAAAAACCCGGCAGGATATAGATCGCACAAGTGTTGACAGAGGACAACATATGTTAGTGTATCTATATATCATATTATATTCATTGATTATGAAATCATCAAAAATGGTTTATTATGAAAAACCCTGACGAGTAGTTAAAGCTATATATCTACAAGAATCTTAAAAGTAAAAAGTAGCCAATATCTCACGAAAAACTAAGTGCATGGACTCCAAAATAGGACACTCTCTGATAGGAGCTAACAGGTCAATTGAAAAGTCCCCGGTCTGACACATAGATGGCGCTACTAGAATTAAATCCATATGTTTTTTACTTATAGCTAACCCTCAAAAGATGCGTGTATCAATTTGACAGCTGTCGGATTATTAGTTTGTGAATTATAGCATTTTGATTGAAGCAACTTTTGTTATTGTGAAAAAAATAGATAAAAAGGAATTTCGCGTGTTAATAAATTATTGCTTTGTGAAGGGAAAAATACAGTTGAAGCAAAAACTTGGCTTGATTTCAAGTTTCCGGATACTGCCCCAGGAAAATCAACCATCAAGGATTGGTATGCTAAGTTTAGACGTGGTGAAATGAGCACCGAAGACGGTGAACGCAGTGGACGCCCAAAAGAGGTCGTTAACGACGAAAACATTAATTGAGTGAAATAGCAGATACTCTAAACATATCAACTGAACGTGTACATCATATCATTCACGAATATTTGGGTATGAGAAAGCTCTGTGCAAAGTGGGTGCCGCGCGAGTTCACTTTTGACCTAAACCAGTTGATAAAACGAAGCAGTGTTTGAAGATCATCAAGCATAATAAACCCGAGTTTTTGCGTCGATATGTGAGAATGGATGAAATATGGCTCCATCATTTCACTCCGAAGTCTAATCGAGAGTCGTTCGAGCGGACTGCACACGATGAACCCGCTCCAAAGCGTGGAAAACCCCAACAGTCGGCTGGCAAGGTTATGGCGTCTGTATTTTGGGATGCGCATAGAATCATTTTCATTGACTACCTTGAAAAAGAAAGGACCATCAACAGCGACTATTACATAGCGTTAATGGACCGTTTGAATGACGAAATCGCCGAAAACGGCCGCATTTGAGGAAAAATAAAGTGTTGCTTCACCAAGACAATGCACCGTGTCACAGATCAGTGGAAACGATGGCAAAAATCCATGAATTGGGCTTCGAGTTGCTTCTTCATCCACCGTATTCTCCAGATCTGGCCCCCAGAATATTTCCTTTTCTCAGATCTCAAAAGAATGCTCACTGGGAAGAAATTTTCGTCGAATGAATAGCTGATCGCCAAAACTGAGGCCTATTTTGAAGCAAAGGATAAATCGTACTACAAAAATGGTATTGAAAAGTTGGAGGGTCGATATTATCAGTGTATCACCCTTGAAGGGAATTACGTTTGATAAAAAAAAATTGCCAAGTAAAATGTGTTTTACTATGGTAGGCCGGGGATTTTTCAATTGAACTGTTATAAACCTTGGCGCCCTATAGCCGGTCGGTATAGTAATGTCCCACGTACTGTTTCTGTTGCTGTTGGGATATCACCAATATAGAGTATATATAGGATTGGTCCCAAGACACTACCCTGTAGAGCTCCAGCCGAAATAGGGTTAAGTATTGAGAATGCATTTAATTTTAAATGAGCTGTTTTTGTGTCATTAAAATAGCTAAGAATAATTAATAAATTGTTTTCGTTACATGTATGTGTAAATAAAATTTAAAATATTACATATATATATCTCGATATTTCATTATGAAAAAATAACTATTCAGAATCATTACAATGTTAATTGAGGTTTCCCTCGAAGGAAAACCACCATGGAACTAATGCCAATTGAATGGCGATTCAATAGTTCGTTCTGGGTAGGAACAAACGTCTCGGGGCAGTAGTCGGCATGCAAACAAGTTATTGTCGTTTGTTATTTGCGCCTCGGCAACAAACTTGCAATTACCGTTCGCAACAGTTAAAAACTATTGCCACTAAACAAGAAATATTAAGCAAACAAAAGAGGCTGCTGTGAACAGTAGGAAATAAAATACAACCGAAATATTTCCGCAAACATACTGAATGGTTTTCTGAATGGGTCGTTCTCTAAAAGCGGTTTTGATCGGTTATCGGTTATTAACGAGTAACGGTGCCTTTTGTGTTTACTTTGTTGCAATTAATATCGGATAACTGAAATACGTTGAACATGTGTTTCACGAGTCTGTTCATTAATGAACGCACTTTACTTATGCGGTAAACTTGATAAAACTTTCAACAGTGCGTAAATACATGTTAATTTATACAATTATAATTTTCCATGGTATTAATAAAAGAATATCTGACCAAGAACAAATACCATAGTGATATAAAGAAATTAAAATAATATAAAACAAGAAAACCTGGAGAAACTCTCGGAAAGAAAAGAGAAACGTGCAAAAAGGCAGAGTAATGAAAGAGTAAAACGAATAATACAAGAGGCAAAATACATGTTTTCTTGGTTTTTGTACAACTTGGATACAGGATAGAAACAAGAAACATAAAAATCTTACAGACGTAAACATTTTAGGAATTATAGACATACAAAATATAAGAAAAGTTACATGATAGCTGACGAAGGGAAAATAATAAAGAAATGGCAGAAATACTCTCGATAATCGCTTCATTCGAATAAGACCAACACGAAAGAAAAATGGTACATAGAAGAGATAAAATGGAGTAAGTCCTTCAGAATTACTAAGAAAACTAAAAACCGGAAAAGACCTGGGTATATGGTAGTACCGAAAATGGAGCAGTACCGAAAAATAACAATAGACTATCGGAATAAGGACGATTCCCTCAAGACTGTAAAATTTCACTCATTGTTGCAATGTAATGTTTTAAAAATAAAGACAAAAAGGAATATGAAAATTACAGAGGAATTACTCTGCTGTGTGCAGTTATGAAATGCATGTTATGGAAAATGCAACTCTAACAGATATAACTAGAATACAAAGATTTCAATAAGGCGTAGGAAAGAAAAAAAGTGTAACTGATAAAATTATATGAGTAATAAAAAAGATTTATAGAACAAATACAAAGAATAAAAAATCCAATACCTTCAAAAATCAAGCAGGACTAAGACCAAAGCGACGACTAAGCTCAGCACTGTTAATAACAATCATAAACATAATAAACTCTAAGCAGATGAAACAGAGTATTAAAGAACTATACCGAGCGAAACCAAAACGAAACTTCAAATTGAAAAAGTAAAGATTAAACGAGTAAATTAATTCAAGTTTAAAAGTGTTCAGCCAAAAGAGATACTAATATCTAGCGTTTAAAATATCAACCGTTACAAATACTCTCTTAATAAACTTACAGCATCAGCAATCTCTTTTGGAATACTTTCATTATCACACATTGAATACTATGGCGAGAGAAAAGGATCTTGTGAAACTAGAAATTTATTTTCCTCTATATACTGAAAAGAAGCATACTTTCTTTACAAAACACAGCCAATTTATCATTCCTCATCAGCCATTCCTACAACATATCATTTAACGTTAACTACATTCTGTGCTTTTAATTAAATTGTGACTAAAAGTCTCATTTCTTATTTCTGAAGCACAATTGTCAGCAAGAAGTAACTGCATTTTATTGACAAATTGAAAAACTTTCTTTTTAATGGGACTCATAGATAATGAGATACAAATAGACCTGAAACATTTTTTAAATGTAAATGTTCATTAAATATTGAAATATTTGATTTTCGAGAATTCAATAATCAATTCTTATTCAATCAAGTCCATCATCTTCTTTACTGCGACAATACTTTTGGGGATTGCAACAGTTCAATGAGAGCTATTTCTATTGCAACCTCATCAAAATTCTTTATAGATATAAATGTAAAACTGTTGAGCTAAATGGATCATCTATATAACAGTATATCTTAATAATCTAACCAAAATTTTATTCGATTTGTGGCCAACGAGCCAATAACCATAACATAGTTAAATCTAAGTTGTTTAGATTTAATTATTTTAGTATAAATTGTATTTTGAAAAGTAATTATATTTATGATGACTTTGTTAGTTCCTACATAACAAATAATAAATAAAAACACGTTTAAGAGAGCCATAAAGATAAATTAAGTCATAAAGTTAAATACATTTAAAGCAATATTGGCAATACTTTTAAGTGCGAAATAGTACATAGTATATAGTATGGTATGCAGCAATAGAATGCAACATTTCATCACAGTACATAACATGCATTCTTTCTGTTCAGACTAGTATTTACCATTTCTTACTTAAAACAAACTTTACTGCTATGGGATTGCACAAAAGCTCTCATCATCGTCTGGTTTTTTAGATAAAAAATGAGCAACAATAAATACCGAAAGAACAGTACAAAAAAAAATTACAAAAATAAAAGAGAATTTTTAAAATCTATATATATATATATATATATATATATATATATATATATATATATATATATATATATATATGATATTTATATATGTTACCACTATAATTTATTTATATTAGTATAATTTTATTATTACAATTTAATTACCATTCGTATAAATCCATATCCATAGGTAACAATAGATTATTATTTATATATTATCAATCTTATATTATTAATTATATATTATTAATATATTTAAATTATGACAATTTTTAATTACTACAGCAACACAATCAATTTTACAATTTGAAAAAATAATTGTAGAAAGTAAGCAAGAGAGGCAGTAGAATATTTCGAAAGATATTTAGTATAGGTTAAAATAAACAGATATTTAAAGGAAATTTATTTTTGTACTACGTTACATATAGCTGAAGCAAAATAACTCTCGATGACATTTCTAAACTGTAGAGTATTTGTTATATACCATCACTACACTATCGATTTCTTAATTTTAATTTATAAATTATTCTTTGGCCAATGACAAATACTCCTCTAAAAACAGTCCAAAATAAAAAGTTACACAATATTCGCTGATATTTCCTTAATTTATTATATTTTTCCTTTATTGTTAAACATAGCAAATTAAATTATAAATCAAATAATTCTTTATTAGGTTGATATAAAAATGTTTTATTCTGAAATTACTGTTGCATTTTTCCCTCATTATGCCTTAATTTCGACTAGAGCCGCTGCGGCCTCTAGACCTATGAGAACCTATTGTTGAAATACTTACTCGTATTCAGATTACCTTCCGAAGAATAACCTTTGTTTCACTATTGTTCTGAGCTATTAATATAACGGAGCAGATTCACGCTACGAAGAAGCTCCTAAGAAACATTATTTAATATTATTAATATAGGGTAAATGACCACTTAGTCTAAAAGTTTTGTATTACATACAATTGAATTGGTGGGAGTTGGAAAACGATCTGTATGATAAGAACAAAATAGATTTTTTCTTAACAGAAAAAGTACAATCTAGACGTAATTTAACTACAATTTAAATAAGCCTTGTTAACGTAACCTAGAAACTAGAAATTAGATAAGTATATAATTAAAGTAACTACTTTATGTTAAACTTCTACTTTATATCTTTGTAATATAGACATACTGAATAATATCTTTCATACTGATAACTTTTATATAACTTTTATACCGATAGTATCCTTCTATCAGTATATAAGTTGTTTTACTCAAATTTAAATAATCTTAATCATAGCTACACAGGTCATTCAAGAGGTCTTTAGAAATACAAGAAATGGTCACTCACCCAACTAAAATTTTTCAAAAGACAAACATGGTTTGGAAGAATGAAAGCAAATGAGAGAGCGAATAAGAGAGATTACAAATACTTGACGAAATCTACGATAAACAGCTTATAAAAAAATGTAATGTAAAAAGAACCTCAACATGATGGGTTCTGCGTTTAATACCTTACAGCATAATTGCAATAGGCTCTCTAAATAATCTGCTCTCGGACCATTCGGAAGCTTTTTCTTGACAATTATGACAAATCTCAGTGAGTACATAACTATGAACGAATTCTGGATGCGATATTCTGTTTGAGAAATAAACATAAAATTGTTTTGTTAGTAATTTTAAATATTGTTTGGATCGAAGTTCTTGGATACACGTGGAATATAAAATAATATAATTACAACGGTTGAACGAAACCAATTCATTTAATTTCGATCTCATTTCATTTAAAAATGAAGAACAATGCAATATACGCACAGTTTTTGGGGCCAAACTCTTGAAGTTAAATTTCAAACTATTACAATACACTCTATTTGTCAGATTTTACATTAACTAACTGTTTATGTCCATACTTACAAATGATTTCTGAAATGATTTATGATATATTTTATCTTATATCGCATCAGATACACATGTGTAAATAGTATATTAGTGTTGTTAAGTTCGGTTGTTAAGTTCTAGTTTTTATTATTTGTCAATTTTTAAATTAAAAAGTTGTAATTTTTCAGGATAGTTGAAAATGTTCTAAGTAAAAAAACGAAGATGAAAATTTGGATACATTTTCACTACATACTCTGGTGGAAAATATCCCAACAAGTGCAGCAATAAAAATTGCACTTAAAGAATGGCTTAAAGTACATAAAATAAGTTTTGACGAAACCATGTTAAGGAATGAACTATTTTAAATTGTTACTCAGTAAATATAAATGAAATTATTGCATTTTATGTACTTTACTTGATGGCTGAATGTTATGACCACCGAATATTATATCTTCCTCCCTATCACTGCATATTTAATTCAATTGAATTGATATGGGGTTTTGCAAAGAATCATTACAATAGACATTCAAGTCGAGTATGATATTCAAACAAGAATTGTCTAGTTTTATGGAAAGTGGCATTTTTGAAAACAACACCTTGGGTTTGGATGAGTTCAATCAGACACATTGAAGAAGAAATTAATAAATGGTAGAATCGTAAGCAAGTTTTTGATAGATTGGAAATAAACAGCTTAGTTAACCACTAGATTAGTGTTTCTGAAAGTGACAGTGATTGAATAAAACTTTATAAATGTTGGTTTATGATTCAATGCTGGTAATTACTTTGATTGAGAAGAATGCAGTGATTAAATGTAGTTTTATCAAGAAAGATATATACAGGTAGTAACAGAACAAACTAAGCAGAAATATTGTAATATTAGATTGACTTTGCAAGGAAACATTGCATGGAAGGAAACAAGAACTAAGCATAAAAGATATATATGCTCTCTAATGAAAGTAAAATGCATTACTTAGATATACAATTCCTAATTAGGTAGATTAGACCTTCGGGGGATACCACTACATAAAAAACGGGCCTGGAACACCTATAGTAGTGTGAAAAAACGTTCAATGTAAATATAATAAAGCAACTCTAACCTATAAATTATTGTGGCTGTTTAATTAATTATAGTTTACTTTATCTCACATATTTAGGATTTTTAGGTCATTATATTTATTGTATATTAAAATTATACAAAAAACATAGATGATTTATTTAGATATGTCTTAATAACACATTATTAACACACACATTAAAAACATATTATTTAGTAATATTAATTCTAAATAACAATGAGGTCATACAAAGAAACGTTATAAAAATATCGAGCTTTTATTACACTCGGAGTAAAGACAAGCATATTACTTTACCTGAAACAGTAATATATCAATAGAAAAATTACTGTTTACTGCGAAACAAGACCTCAGGAATTTGCCGTTTCCATATAAAGCCTTTCCTGGTCAGCGGTACCTGACAGGCCTGGCCGCGGCTCGCACTTAACTCACACAAAGCCAAAAACATAAAATTTGTATCGCAAGAATGTCTAAGACCAAAGCGACGACTAAGCTCAGCACTGTTAATAACAATCATAAACATAATAAACTCTAAGCAGATGAAACAGAGTATTAAAGAACTATACCGAGCGAAACCAAAACGAAACTTCAAATTGAAAAAGTAAAGATTAAACGAGTAAATTAATTCAAGTTTAAAAGTGTTCAGCCAAAAGAGATACTAATATCTAGCGTTTAAAATATCAACCGTTACAAATACTCTCTTAATAAACTTACAGCATCAGCAATCTCTTTTGGAATACTTTCATTATCACACATTGAATACTATGGCGAGAGAAAAGGATCTTGTGAAACTAGAAATTTATTTTCCTCTATATACTGAAAAGAAGCATACTTTCTTTACAAAACACAGCCAATTTATCATTCCTCATCAGCCATTCCTACAACATATCATTTAACGTTAACTACATTCTGTGCTTTTAATTAAATTGTGACTAAAAGTCTCATTTCTTATTTCTGAAGCACAATTGTCAGCAAGAAGTAACTGCATTTTATTGACAAATTGAAAAACTTTCTTTTTAATGGGACTCATAGATAATGAGATACAAATAGACCTGAAACATTTTTTAAATGTAAATGTTCATTAAATATTGAAATATTTGATTTTCGAGAATTCAATAATCAATTCTTATTCAATCAAGTCCATCATCTTCTTTACTGCGACAATACTTTTGGGGATTGCAACAGTTCAATGAGAGCTATTTCTATTGCAACCTCATCAAAATTCTTTATAGATATAAATGTAAAACTGTTGAGCTAAATGGATCATCTATATAACAGTATATCTTAATAATCTAACCAAAATTTTATTCGATTTGTGGCCAACGAGCCAATAACCATAACATAGTTAAATCTAAGTTGTTTAGATTTAATTATTTTAGTATAAATTGTATTTTGAAAAGTAATTATATTTATGATGACTTTGTTAGTTCCTACATAACAAATAATAAATAAAAACACGTTTAAGAGAGCCATAAAGATAAATTAAGTCATAAAGTTAAATACATTTAAAGCAATATTGGCAATACTTTTAAGTGCGAAATAGTACATAGTATATAGTATGGTATGCAGCAATAGAATGCAACATTTCATCACAGTACATAACATGCATTCTTTCTGTTCAGACTAGTATTTACCATTTCTTACTTAAAACAAACTTTACTGCTATGGGATTGCACAAAAGCTCTCATCATCGTCTGGTTTTTTAGATAAAAAATGAGCAACAATAAATACCGAAAGAACAGTACAAAAAAAAATTACAAAAATAAAAGAGAATTTTTAAAATCTATATATATATATATATATATATATATATATATATATATATATATATATATATATATATATATATATATATATATATATATATATATGATATTTATATATGTTACCACTATAATTTATTTATATTAGTATAATTTTATTATTACAATTTAATTACCATTCGTATAAATCCATATCCATAGGTAACAATAGATTATTATTTATATATTATCAATCTTATATTATTAATTATATATTATTAATATATTTAAATTATGACAATTTTTAATTACTACAGCAACACAATCAATTTTACAATTTGAAAAAATAATTGTAGAAAGTAAGCAAGAGAGGCAGTAGAATATTTCGAAAGATATTTAGTATAGGTTAAAATAAACAGATATTTAAAGGAAATTTATTTTTGTACTACGTTACATATAGCTGAAGCAAAATAACTCTCGATGACATTTCTAAACTGTAGAGTATTTGTTATATACCATCACTACACTATCGATTTCTTAATTTTAATTTATAAATTATTCTTTGGCCAATGACAAATACTCCTCTAAAAACAGTCCAAAATAAAAAGTTACACAATATTCGCTGATATTTCCTTAATTTATTATATTTTTCCTTTATTGTTAAACATAGCAAATTAAATTATAAATCAAATAATTCTTTATTAGGTTGATATAAAAATGTTTTATTCTGAAATTACTGTTGCATTTTTCCCTCATTATGCCTTAATTTCGACTAGAGCCGCTGCGGCCTCTAGACCTATGAGAACCTATTGTTGAAATACTTACTCGTATTCAGATTACCTTCCGAAGAATAACCTTTGTTTCACTATTGTTCTGAGCTATTAATATAACGGAGCAGATTCACGCTACGAAGAAGCTCCTAAGAAACATTATTTAATATTATTAATATAGGGTAAATGACCACTTAGTCTAAAAGTTTTGTATTACATACAATTGAATTGGTGGGAGTTGGAAAACGATCTGTATGATAAGAACAAAATAGATTTTTTCTTAACAGAAAAAGTACAATCTAGACGTAATTTAACTACAATTTAAATAAGCCTTGTTAACGTAACCTAGAAACTAGAAATTAGATAAGTATATAATTAAAGTAACTACTTTATGTTAAACTTCTACTTTATATCTTTGTAATATAGACATACTGAATAATATCTTTCATACTGATAACTTTTATATAACTTTTATACCGATAGTATCCTTCTATCAGTATATAAGTTGTTTTACTCAAATTTAAATAATCTTAATCATAGCTACACAGGTCATTCAAGAGGTCTTTAGAAATACAAGAAATGGTCACTCACCCAACTAAAATTTTTCAAAAGACAAACATGGTTTGGAAGAATGAAAGCAAATGAGAGAGCGAATAAGAGAGATTACAAATACTTGACGAAATCTACGATAAACAGCTTATAAAAAAATGTAATGTAAAAAGAACCTCAACATGATGGGTTCTGCGTTTAATACCTTACAGCATAATTGCAATAGGCTCTCTAAATAATCTGCTCTCGGACCATTCGGAAGCTTTTTCTTGACAATTATGACAAATCTCAGTGAGTACATAACTATGAACGAATTCTGGATGCGATATTCTGTTTGAGAAATAAACATAAAATTGTTTTGTTAGTAATTTTAAATATTGTTTGGATCGAAGTTCTTGGATACACGTGGAATATAAAATAATATAATTACAACGGTTGAACGAAACCAATTCATTTAATTTCGATCTCATTTCATTTAAAAATGAAGAACAATGCAATATACGCACAGTTTTTGGGGCCAAACTCTTGAAGTTAAATTTCAAACTATTACAATACACTCTATTTGTCAGATTTTACATTAACTAACTGTTTATGTCCATACTTACAAATGATTTCTGAAATGATTTATGATATATTTTATCTTATATCGCATCAGATACACATGTGTAAATAGTATATTAGTGTTGTTAAGTTCGGTTGTTAAGTTCTAGTTTTTATTATTTGTCAATTTTTAAATTAAAAAGTTGTAATTTTTCAGGATAGTTGAAAATGTTCTAAGTAAAAAAACGAAGATGAAAATTTGGATACATTTTCACTACATACTCTGGTGGAAAATATCCCAACAAGTGCAGCAATAAAAATTGCACTTAAAGAATGGCTTAAAGTACATAAAATAAGTTTTGACGAAACCATGTTAAGGAATGAACTATTTTAAATTGTTACTCAGTAAATATAAATGAAATTATTGCATTTTATGTACTTTACTTGATGGCTGAATGTTATGACCACCGAATATTATATCTTCCTCCCTATCACTGCATATTTAATTCAATTGAATTGATATGGGGTTTTGCAAAGAATCATTACAATAGACATTCAAGTCGAGTATGATATTCAAACAAGAATTGTCTAGTTTTATGGAAAGTGGCATTTTTGAAAACAACACCTTGGGTTTGGATGAGTTCAATCAGACACATTGAAGAAGAAATTAATAAATGGTAGAATCGTAAGCAAGTTTTTGATAGATTGGAAATAAACAGCTTAGTTAACCACTAGATTAGTGTTTCTGAAAGTGACAGTGATTGAATAAAACTTTATAAATGTTGGTTTATGATTCAATGCTGGTAATTACTTTGATTGAGAAGAATGCAGTGATTAAATGTAGTTTTATCAAGAAAGATATATACAGGTAGTAACAGAACAAACTAAGCAGAAATATTGTAATATTAGATTGACTTTGCAAGGAAACATTGCATGGAAGGAAACAAGAACTAAGCATAAAAGATATATATGCTCTCTAATGAAAGTAAAATGCATTACTTAGATATACAATTCCTAATTAGGTAGATTAGACCTTCGGGGGATACCACTACATAAAAAACGGGCCTGGAACACCTATAGTAGTGTGAAAAAACGTTCAATGTAAATATAATAAAGCAACTCTAACCTATAAATTATTGTGGCTGTTTAATTAATTATAGTTTACTTTATCTCACATATTTAGGATTTTTAGGTCATTATATTTATTGTATATTAAAATTATACAAAAAACATAGATGATTTATTTAGATATGTCTTAATAACACATTATTAACACACACATTAAAAACATATTATTTAGTAATATTAATTCTAAATAACAATGAGGTCATACAAAGAAACGTTATAAAAATATCGAGCTTTTATTACACTCGGAGTAAAGACAAGCATATTACTTTACCTGAAACAGTAATATATCAATAGAAAAATTACTGTTTACTGCGAAACAAGACCTCAGGAATTTGCCGTTTCCATATAAAGCCTTTCCTGGTCAGCGGTACCTGACAGGCCTGGCCGCGGCTCGCACTTAACTCACACAAAGCCAAAAACATAAAATTTGTATCGCAAGAATGTCTCTTTTATTTCGCGCGGGCACTTCAGTGCTCGGGTGTGAAATCGGCATCATTGCCCCTTTGGTATTTCTTATTTGGTGCGATTCTCCAGAAAATGGCGTGACATAGGAAATAGAACACCCACTAAGAGTAATTTAGCTTAAATACTTTTCTGTCTTATAAATTTACAACAGCGAAATAACGATAATTACAGTTGGCAAGGAAAATCGTACCGTTATTTTTAAAGGGTAATTTGTTCGCTGGTTTTATTGAATTTGCGATAATAGTTATTTTAAATTAAATTAAATAAAGTACACAATAAACTAGGCATATTTATTATACAATCAATTGTGACCTCCTCTAATTTAATATGCCTGAACTGCTTTGAAAATGGGCACAGTTAAACAAAACTACTTTTACATTACATTTGCGTCGAATCTATTTAATAATTCCTTGATATATAACAAACAATGAAGATAAATTAAAAAATCTCAAAAAACGAAAATTATCATAGATATAATTACGTGTAATATTGACAAATTGATTAATTAACTATATCAATTTATAACTAGTTTACACTAATAAATTATGAATATAATACTAGAACCTCGATATATATAATATAATACTAGAACCCTTTTATTACTACAATAGTGGAGGGTTCGAATCCTGCAGGGCATGGATGTACTTTATGTTTCTGATTTTAATTCTAAATGTCTCTAGGCAATACTAAAAATCCGACATGAAATAACAATCCCCGACAAGTCAGTAACGAGGCTTGGTAAGGCCGTATGTCTTCTGGAAGGGTCTTTAAGTTGGTCACTGTCTAGTTGGTATGCTTATTATGGAGGATTGTGGCTCGGAGCCCACGTTGGTCCCCAGGTACGGTCTTAATCAAACCTGATTGGTAAAAAAGAAGCTGTAAAATATAAGAAAAAAAAAGAATAGTACAAAATGTATTTAATTTATAGTTTATAAAAAAATAACTCGTTTAATAATATCATTTCATCAGATATCACTTCAGAGAAACTTGGCAGATTCTTTTAAGCAGTTAACATTATCTTTCCCTCCTGCTATGTTATTAAAAGGATTACACCATTGACTTTTCAACAGTCAGTCAACATGTTTTCAGAATAAAATCTTAATTTCAATGTCTGTTGTGCCACATTAGACACCCACTTAAAATAAGCTTGTCGACGGTCTCCATATTTACTGCTGATTGGCTTATCAAGGATCAAAGCACCAAACAGCATTTTAATGTGTGCAGTTCTGACTATCAAATAAACTAGAATAATTTGGAAATATTGAAAACTTAATAAAATGCATGCTCTTGAAAGTAATATTCGATTTGCATTATTTCTTAATTATGTTGTTACGAAAAGACTATCCTAAATTTTTGCAATATTTTGGTTTATCAATATCAACCAGTTTTTGAGATATCGTGGAGACACTTTTATTTAATGGATTTTTAGTTTCATCAACGTCTTAAACTTTTTAGTGGCTGCTGAGAAGTGCGGCGAATAACTATCTTAAAGAATCGAAAAAGAAAGCTGTTCTTATCCAGCCAGGTTAATGACTGGAATGTGGATGAAAAATGTGACAACACAATGATTTTTGCGCCAAATTAAAATGCACTGAAAATCGAGATCAATAATTAACTCATTATTGTTTTCCGTTTCTGCTCCAAGACATCAGGTCGGTACCTCTTCTCTAGACATATCTTCATACACGGGATTAGAAGTTTCGTTCTTTAGAATAGCCCGAAGGAAAATTGCTTTTTCTCTGTTACTTATTGCAAAAACGCATAATTGCTAACCTAATTTTATTAGATTATAAACTTTATTGTTATTATTAACTTTAATTATCAACTTTATATTTACTGCAATTAGCAGATTATCAACCACAAAGCTTACCAAAGATATAATGTCGCATTATATATGGTACTGTCTAAATATATATGGTAAGGTCCGGAGCATTCTTTAAGAAACTGGCTTTAACTTTCTGTAACTTTCTAATAACTTTGAGTATTGGAAACGTCTACTCACGTCAGCATATTATAAACATGTTTAAGAATCAATTTCTGATCAATCAAGAATCTGAGAATCAATCTGATATTTCTTCAACAAACACACATGTTGCCCCTTTAAGCTAGAACACGCTTGCCTATCTTGGTTTGAATATCAAAACTACCTTTTTTCTCCAATATTATTTTCTCTTCACAGAAATCGATCGAATCTAACAATAATATAAAAGACCAACATTAGGCGAATATAGCAAATATAACATCTCCTTCCTTTTAAGCATTTCAAAATAAACATTCATAAAATAATATTCAATAAATATTAATGAGGAATATTATTTCCATTTCGGAGGGATGATAGATGTGATTTGCAAGTTTTCGTATATAACTATACAAATTACTCATCGATGATCTACTAAAAACATCCAAAATATATACGTTAATATGTATATGACAATATTAAAATGGTTCACTTTAATTGTAATATTTATATTGGCTAAAAAAAAGTCAAGAAGAAAACCATCATTATCCTATTCACATAAAAATCAGTAAATTATAGTGAAAATTCATGTACAAAAATATCACATTCGAAAAATCAACAGATAACAACCTCGAGCTATTATTACTTTCATTTATTATAATGAACGTTTTTATTTCATTTATTGGTAAATTAGCAATGCGTTCTTTATGATGACTGAAACTGAATAATTTATATCTCGATTTTCTCATCTGACCATGATAAATATTAGATTTCCTATAATTAGTATATTGATTACCTTTTGATTGTTATCGACCTTTTCAAGTTTTTAAAGCACTTCACGTAACCTTAAACGCATAAATTGTATTGCTGTTAAAATTCCTGTTGAAATAACAACTTAAAATGCATCATTGGTGCACAAATTAGTTTTCGCTCGTAAGCACACCGGAACTATTTCAACAACAAATGCATTAGAACACAAAATTATTCAGTAGTATTGTCCTATTAGCATTTTGCGTTAGCCATGACATTATGCGGTTATTATGGTTGTAAAATTTACTAGAAGTCTCCCATGACCAACGACATAACGTGCGTGATTATATCATTTCGCAGTTGTTATCTTTCCTAGGTTGAAGCAATATTAACAAAATATGCAATTTACTATTTTGTGATTAAAAATTGTCACACTTTTGATGATAAAGTAATAATATTTGGATATAATACATTCATATTAATATCAAACAGTTGATGAAATCAATTTCTAGAACAGCGTTTAAATCACGTTTTGGTTTAGCTTTAATCTCTTTAATTGCGAAATGATTTCTTCAAAGCTTTTTTTATTTAGGAAATTTGGCGAAGCTAAATGAAGAAGTTGAATGAAAAGGTTACGAAAAACCACTGTTGTGTATACAGATGCATTTGCCTGATGCAAAAAGTTTTTCCTTGTTGATAACTTTATTTCATGGAATAATTTTATAATGAGGAATAATTGTGCTGTTCCAGTCTCCAAGAGATGTTCCCTAATTTTCGAAAATATGGAGTATAGGTAAAATTTATTTAACCAAAAACCCCCTGAAAATAGGACATTAATTGTCTGTGCTCCTTATCAAAAATTACGGCCCTAAACGACTTTTTTTGTATAATGAGCTAAACACTAATCAATACATACGAAGAAAAGTGTCCTTTTCAGGACAATAACGTTCTGGGGGCAGTCTTCTTGAGCATTTCCAGGGTCTTTAAATCAACCCTTAAAGTTATGGCGTAATTTTTAGACATTAATTTAGTGTAGCCACTGATCTTGTAACCTTGACACATTTATAGTTGGAAATCTGATAGATCATAATCAAAGTAGGTGATTATTTTTCGACTTTGAAATTTTCGCCTTCTTTATACGCTCTTATTTATTCACGAGCATGCTTATGTCTCAGAGTCTAAATGTAGCTAAATATTACAGTCAAACAATTTCAATGTTGGAAACTTATTAACCCACGAAAGACACTATGGATAATTTTCCACCGTAAACATTTCCTTGCTGAAGCTAATTTACAGGTTGAGAAACGATAATTAATTTCAACCACCATCTGAAATAGTCAAATAAAATGTAGGAAGCGATGAAAACTACAAAGATAAAAAAGGATGTGTTCGAGAACAAGATTTTGAAGATGATTCTGATATCCCATAGTATGTTAGAAATAGTCAGAATTTTGGTAATTCCAGTGTTCCATTCTCCAAGAGATGCTCCCTAATTTTTAAAAGTATGGAGTATAGGTAAAATCAATTTATCAAAAACGGCCTAAAAATGGTAAATTCATGTCCTACATGAATACCTACATGAACTTTCAGAATTATATATATTCTGCTTTTATCCTGCTGAGAGAGTTCGGAGGTGAGTTTTAAAAGCCTTTAAAATACCTGAACAATTTGACATCTTGGGTAAGAACTATTTTGTAGGTGGGCAAGGATCTTCCTTTGTAACGCTTTATTATTTCATAATATATTTTATGATTACTATAAAATTTTTATTTTTGGTTACTAACTCGTTTTATCCAAACATCCCCCCATTTTTTGCCCAGTCAAAATGAGTCAGAGATGTGTGTGGTTTAGCGTTGTGGTGATGGAAAACATCGCATTTTTCTTTCAAAGCCTCAATCGTATTGGTTGTTAGCAGTGGAGAATTAAACTAATGATTTAACCAAGTTCAAGCATCTCAAGATGAATTATTCCTATCCAATTCCACCAAACAATTAGCGCCATCTATTTTGGCGTCAATTTAGGTTTTGCAGCGACTTGTGAAAGATCTCCAGACTCCGGAAAAATTAATCCATTTCGTTTCATATCAGAAACTACTCACAACAACTCGATTCCCAAATTTCTATGTGTTAATTCATGTGGAACCTAACTGCTGAGTTTTTTTGGGATCCAGTCTTACGTAAATTACTCATAACTTTTCCTTTATCGAAAGTAAAATATGACGAAAATGACTTTCTTATAATCTCAATTTTCAAATGGTAATAACTGTTGCCCATAGAACATTCCATGTTACTTTCAAAGGCGTTGTAGTATGAATTTATTTAATCGGTATTACTAAAGATATGCGATTTCGTATGTAAAAGACTGTCTATTAGGAAAAACCGTTTCTGTTAGCGACAGTTGTTTATTAGGAAAGATCGAAATTACTTTTCCTAACCTTATATTTGAAACTAATCAAGAAACCCTCCTAAATCGTAAAACAATGTGCAAAAACCTCCTTGTAAATTAAAAAATAAATAAAAATATACTATTTAAAAAACATTTAAGTCTTTGTAGCCATTAATATAATACGCGATTAAAGGTGACTGGCATGATACATAGAGCAGCTTGTGAAAACTGGTCTTAGGTATAATATCGGGATTAGCAGAAGATTATGATTGAGTTAACCTGACATCGTGCCGATTTAACGGTTGGATTGCGTTCCGCAAGGACAATCAAATAAACATAAATTTTCGTATTAAATTATTGCCAACGCTCAATTTAATGCTCTCTCACCTGTGTCGTGTGGCGCCTGTTTTCATTAGCTGACAGACTCGCTGTATCAACTCATTCCGACCTTTCGTTAGCTTCGTTCAGTATTAAACCCCAGTTATATGGAATTCAGTTCTTTCTAATGCATCTAAATGTCAAAAAATCCTCGATCATCGCATGCAGTTACTACTGCAGACTTCTTTTAATCCTTATTCGAACAGTAAGTTACTGCAGATTATTTGACTATGATGATAATTTTGCAGCTTAATTATGTTGTGAATCTTGCCGATCTTAAAACTAATTAAACAATATTAAGGAAGGTTATATACCAGCCAAATTTATTTATATATAAGCTTTATTTTTTGATATTATAAAGCTTTATTTTCAATTGCCAGACACTCTATATACCGATTATTTCGCGCCAGACAAGAGACTAAAATGTATTAAATTGTATTAAAGTTGTTTGATATTTTCTAATTGATCGACAGCCATTGTGCCATTTATCACATTCTGTAATATCTTATTTATTTTATGGAATAAGTTTATTGCATAAGAAAACCTAGAATGCTTTAAGAATATTGAGAAACATAAAATTGTCTTAGAGTTAGTATTGTATACCTGTCACGTTGCAAAACAGTCATATAGTAAATTATCCCCTATATGTCGAATATGAATATGTAAAAATAGGTAACTCCGCAACTTCATGAAAATAAACCTATACAAACGTCTGGTTCAATCATTCGTTCTGTATGTAACGCAGATATGGCTTAGATATATTAATACCCTAGAGACCTTATTCTGCTAAAAATTATGATCCATCTGCCATAATAAATCGATTCTTACAAAAAAATTCAGACAATATCAGTTATAATTAGGAACGCAGGACTAACTGATCAACTTAGCTAGTGAAATCGTATGAATTATTCACATTTTAATAGTTGAAGATATGAAATCATATATAAATTTATCCTGATTCACTCCAATGTTTATAGTTATTAGTAATTTGTATTTGATCAATAAATATGCAAAACACTGTATCGGTATTGAGTAAATTAAACATTTAAAAGCGAAAGATAGTGAGAGCAGATTATAAATATCTAGTGTTGTTGTAATTAATGCCTTTGTAAGCTATTAAAGCAGTTTTCTAATTTAGGATGGAAAATGCGCGTATTGATACAAGTGTTGCTAACAATAGTTCAAACCGGGAACTTATATTTTAGTGTTACTTTGAATATACAAAAAAGGAATGGAGTAAATATCCCAAAAACATTTCATCATATTTCATTTTAATATTTGAAAAGTGATGACATAATGTAATAAATGTAATAGGTTGTTATATTTTATTAGAATATGCTTACTTTCTCCAACCATACTGTAAGTGAGACGGAGATGTATATATTCTCTTATACTAATTTCAAAAAAGAAAAGCAAAGAAATAATTGCTGAATTATATTACGTTGCTATGAATAATTTCATCTTAAATAAAGTAGGATTATCTTTATATTTGAATGTTCTGTGGATCTGTAAGAAGGAATAGAATAATGACACCCAAATATTTTTATCGTATTTTAATAACATGGTAATTGCTATTTTTAAATAACATACTATAATAAATTGAGATAATACAATAGAACTTAATCAAAGCCTAAATATTAAAGATGTACAATAACCATAAATACCAAACAAAAACTAAATGTATACCTAATCATAGAAAAAAATCCATGACATAACTAAAAATGATCGTACTATAACTACCAGACTCTTTTTAAATAAAATAAAAGTTTAATTTATTATTTAATGGAAATATTTTTAAATTACTGTCAAAAATATAATCATGTCCAGCTTTTCTCAGGTAAGGCGATTTATTCAGTTATTAATAATTTGGCAATATTTAAAAAAACTCGTTCCTAGGGCTATAATTTAGGTAATACCATTTTATGAGCTTAAGTCAGCATATTATTTCCAAGGTCACGACTAAGACGACAGATCCAGAATGTTAAAAATCAGTCAAATGAAAACAGTCGATAGTCATTTTCAATCGATAGTTCCCAACGCTAATAAAAACTCATTCAACTAGTATAATTAAGCTAAGTGTGAAGATTGTGTCGAGATTTTAAATTATATAGAGTACACCAATGGAACAACATCCATCAAACCTTAATTATTAACGCAATTAAGGAAAAATTACTAGATAGTGAATAAGTAGTTGTGATAATGTTTATTACAGTGAGCTTATTGCGCTTTTTAAATTAAAAAAATCTGTGGTTTAGTTCTAAACTCCACCTCCTCCAACAAAAAAAAAACGAGAGAAAATAATCATAATCATAAGAAAAAATGCATTTTTCACGAAACGTTTCTAGGTAACGTAACATCCTTGACGTTTAAACTGTTTCAAACATCGCATTTCCTCTCCTTGCGTATATGATTAAGATGACTAAATCGAATCGCTATGATTCATCAGAGTTAACAATCTCTTACGTTTTTTTCTCGTTGTTAGAAGACGAACGCGCCACGTGAAGCTTCGATGAATGGACGGATTTTCTTTCAGGATTTACGCTAATTGGCATCGTCGTATTTTTACTGCGACCGTACATCCGGATATATAATATAAAGTTCATGATGAAAACGTAAAACTTAATAACCTCGTTCTTGTAATGGGATCAGTTGATTGAACCAACCAGACGACAGTCATTTACATGTTAAGGTCATGGTAAAAAAATCCGAGAGATTTTTAACCGATTCAAGTGTTTTTCTCTACGTAATACAAGGTATAGACAAAATAATATGAACACCATGCAATAAAGTACATCTTGCTACATACTCCCAATAGTACTTCCATGTAAATAATGCAATGCGTATTTATTTACTAGTACTCAGTGTTACGAATCACTTATGATTTGGAAACGGGCAGAAATAATAATTCTACTTATGGCTTTGGAACAAAAGGGAAATTTTATTTACACCGCTGGTAATTTATATATTTTTGAATAGCCTCAATACAAATTGCAGCTCCCTCTAGTAATTGTTCTTCTTCTTTTCTACATTGGCCCTTCTATCGACATAAATCGTATATTTAACACCCCATCTCAATTTAAATGTATCTAACAACTAACCTAATTAACATTATGGATAAAGACTACGAAAATACTTTTAAATTGCCAGAACAAAATTATTATATTCTACATACAAATCTGTTTGAACTTAGAACTATTCAATTTCTGCATCGTGAATTTAAGTCTGCACAATTATGTGATAAATAGACGTATCAATTAATTTTTTCACATAACACACAACACTATTAAAAAAACTTTGAACGATCATAGATATAGCCCCAAAACACTGTCCACTGATAATACCAATTATTTAGATTGTTCTTGGGCTGCCAAACATACATACGTATTTGCCTTCGAATGAATTTATTCCATGCCACTGGGTTGCTTTATAAAATGTCATCTGCCAATCATCAATTGCCAATCTTCGTAACTTACTCCTTCAAGTCCACTATCGCCTTACATCATATATCAACCCATGGTTTTTCGTACCACTGAGGTATCGTAATGCTCTTTTTGCAACTTTTCATGCGCCTTTTGTGGATCTATCTAAATATCTTCTAAATTGTAATCTTTAATTACTTCTTCACTATCATCAATAATAAAGTTCACTTCCATTGGTGTATCAAATTGATCTGTTTAGATATGATCTCGTAACTAACGAAAATTATATGATACTGCATTTTAATCTTCTATATAGTGCACTTTAAATTATTTCTCCACTTTTGCTGATGTTAATAATAATTTTTATTTTCAACGTTAAATCACTTTTCTATCTTTTCTACTTCCATTAAAAGAGAGCATACTGCTGTTTGCTATTCATGTTCTTTTATTAATGCATCAGCATTGAATAATTACTACCTTTTATGAATAATAAATAGTCATAATGTGATCTATCAAATCGTAACTTATTCGTTACTTCATTGAATCTTATGTGCCAATATTTTGGTGAATTTTTATATATATCTTAGCCAACCAATACTTGATTTAATTGATGGTATCTTGTTTTAGTAAAAAAATAAGCCCTCTTATTTTCTGATATAGATGTTTTGTCCATTATTCCATTTAAAAATATGACTCAAACGTAATTTGCTTTATATTCCAGTTTTGTTGAAGTGATGCTTATATCAAAATTCTAATGCTTTGCAACTAAACTCTTCTCCATTGTTTTCAATGTCTTTTTATCCTACCGATAACTTTGGATCCCATGTTTCTAGTTTTCTAATGTTTCATAACTTAATTCCGCCATCTGTTGCATACAGTCATCTTGTACTTCCTTTTTACTACTTATACTATATATATATATATATATATATATATATATATATATATATATACGTAATTTACGTAATTACGTAAATAAAATTTACGTAATTTTTTTTAGCAATTTAGCAATTTCTGTTCTCAGCCCACTGCTTATACCAAGAGATCTGAGTCCATAACTTGTTACAAATTACTTATGATTCGGGACGGGAAGGAATTAACAATAAGGAATGGCTAACGAAACATAAGTGAAATTTTATTTACATCGCTGGATTTTTATACATTTTTGAACAGTCTCGATGCCGAATCCTGTTATTATACTTTAGCGCATTATCTCATCCATATATTAATCGACTTAGCGAGATTTTTACCACCTTTTTAAAAAAAAACGGAAGCATAGAGATTCCAAAGTATTACATAAAAGGATATTTCGAGATAAATACATTTACTGACAGGAAAAGATATGACAGCTACTCTTTTAAAGATTGCAGAGTGAATTAAATAAGTAAAGAACGATGCAATTCTATTAGAAATATAAGTAAAGAAATTATTCCTTTAATCAAATAAGTCTGATAAGTTTATTGATTTTCAATATATATTTAATGTGAAAAATATACAAGAAAGATAAAAATCATATTAGTACATAAATAAGGTAATGAGGATATATATATAAAGCCAAACTGACTACACAATTTGCCTAGATGAACCACATGGAACTAATAGAAGAAATTTTTGAATTGTTACCAGTAATTTGAAAAATATTTTAAATAGTTGAGAAATATTATGATGTATAACGGTTAATGTAATAAAATATCTAACTATATGACAGTTTCTTTTTTGAGTCTTTCATCAATTATTTTAAATTTTGCAGTAACAGTAATTCCGGTAATGATTATAAATACATTACTTTAATATAATTTCTATATTATAAAAATAGAGTGCCAAAGTTTGTTCGTTATTATTTTAGTTAAGACAGAAATATGTATTACTTCATTTAATGTTTCGTGTTTATGATTACGACATAAAAGTATTTAATAATTAAATATACTTATATTTCATGCTCTGAAGTTCTTGCTTTTTTGCAAATAAACTTATGATACTTTTGTTATAATGTTCAGTGATGTAGTAATTAAAACTGTTAAATACTTGGTTAATCTTGGGATAGTTCGCATGCATTTTAATATACAGACATTTGTTACTGTAATTAATGTCATATGTCAAATATATTTCTGAGCTTATATTGAAAATATTATCAAAACAAGTTTTAGTAATAATCAGTTAGTAATATTAGGTATCATTTTAAAGTTATTCTCTTTAGTTTATCATGAGAGAAACATTATTAACTTTAATAAATTGTGGTCGAAATTCGAATTATAGGCGATCACTACTACACTTTATTCTGTGACGATTGAAACAAACAAATAAGTGAAATGCGTGATTTATCAGATTTTATTTAACGTCGCGTGCGACAATATTCATGGTAATGATAGCATACGCAAAACATAGTTACCTAAACCGAGACCTAAAGTTAACTGACCTTCTGCTTCCTATAGTCAAGCATGGGATCATATCTAGACAATCTTATTATGGCCAGCATATTATTTTCAAATACTGTCATTCCAAGATACTGTCCGCCCATACGCATAGTCAAAAAAGTCTTTGAAGAGCGTCAGAATATCATTTAACATCTTTCCTAGCCAACATAATTGCCAGGCATCAACATAATCGAACCATTATGGGGAGTTTCAGAACAGAGAGTGCGGTAGATTTCCATCCCCAACATTATTGATATAATTAGCGGATATTTTAGCGTAAGAATGGGAAAATATTCCTTGGAAAACTGTTGACGCTATGAATCTACTCAACGAAGAATTGCAACCGTTTTCGGTAAATAATATGATGTTAATACTTTTTAGTCCATCACTTATATATATGTGAGCATCCATCCTGTATCAGAACAACTAGGGATAACAATAATTTGAACCGGTCTTTGTAAATAGTATGGTGTTCCCCGGGAGAATAATGGTTTTTACAGAATTATGGAATTCCCAACACTAACAACCCAGAATTTTCTAAGATCTCAATTGATTGTCCATCTTCACGCAATGATAATAAATCACCGTTGTTGGTGTCTCTTTTAAAAATGCTCTTCTAGACTTTCTTATTTTACTTAGTAACGCATTTACTATATTTTTCGTTCATTGCGATGTTACACAAATTAACTTTATCCATCTCGTATAACGTGAGCTATTTTACAGCACTTAAAATGTATTGCAAGTCTGTTTGTTAGATGAGCAGAGTAGAATGCCATTAAACAGTAGATTTCATAATTTTTACAGAAATTGGTCAGACGTTCATTAGAGTAAATTCACCGAAGAATTATATACAGTTTTCTTGTGTTTTCTGATGTGCTCTTTACGATGTACAGCTGTCACAGAAATTGGCGTGTTATTGGTTGTTGGCTTCAAATTTATATACATGTCTATATTGAATGGTTTGAAATACATTAAATATATATTTATTATTGAATGGACGAATCGTTAACACATCAGAGGTAACCTAAATGTATAGAAATAAGAGAATTAAGTATATACACTCTGATATATTGGTAAAAAATCTTCCATATCCCAACACCTCAAAATATCTTATACTTGAACTAAATTCCAATGTTCCGCAATTATTTCAAATTATCAACTCTGAACTTTAGTTCAGTTTGGAAACAAGAAATTCTAATCTAAATAAAATAATTGAACACAAATATTATCAAATATAATTTATTTTAACATTATAGTTATCTAATACATATATTATCGAAGGACTTAAAACTGCAATTAAGGACACAGGTTTAATAGTTTTTAGGTTAGATTTGTTTTATTTACATTGAACTCTTTTCCACACCACGAGGTAGAGTTTCTAGGCGCGTTTTTTATGTAGTGTTATCTCCCTGGAGGCCTAATCCACCTAATTAACAATTGTATATCTGAGAAACGTATTTTACTTTCATTCGAGAGCATATTTGCTTTTTACGTTTGGTGCTTGTTTCCTTCGATGGTGTGTCTACTTGGCAAGTCACCTTGCTATTATTGTATTTTTATTTCTTCTGCTACTACCTGTGTACACCATTCTTGATATAATTAATCACTAAATTCTATCTAATGCATACCATATCTACAAAACAGTTAGTATTCAATCTCTCCTCATATGTTCTAACCTAATGGTCATGTTTAATTTTGATCAATTACATTGGTATCTGTGCGCACGAATCTCTTACGCCCTACAATACCATTTTTTACAATTATATTCGATTAATTATGTGCATACTTTTAGTTGTTTCCACTCTCATCACTCTGTCTCAGGAATTTCATGTCCATCGCATGTCCTGAAAGTTTCCTTCAGTCACTTTAACTTTACGAGTCACTGTCCAATTCAATCACTAAACTGTTAATTTCTAACCTGTCCAAAACATGTTCATAATTCCACCATTTATCAATTACTTCCTTTGTATGTCTTGTCGAGTTCATCCAAACCGAAGTTGTTATGATTGACAATGCTTCCTTCCACATATCCGAACAGTTTTTGATGGAATATCTTTCTCAACCAGCAATATATCTGTTAACTAACGATTAATAAATATAACGGCCAACAAAACCCAATTGAATGTTATTGTAACTTTTACCTTTTCCATCAATTTTTATTGTCTTTACACTTTTTTTGTTACTGTCTTGCCAGGAGTGCTACAATGAGCCATTTTGAAATATTCAAAATTATTTTATGCCTTTAATTGAATTATTTTTAAGGTAATATATGAAAGTTCCATTAAACCTCTCCGAGGGTTATCTTTACACCATTTAAACTCTATGCCCTGTAAGAATGTTTAAAAGGATGTTTGAGGAATGTAACCTCAAAAAGCTGCATGTCCCTAATTCTTCTACGTACCCTTTCCAGAGAGAAAATTTTCTCTAAAATAATTTTATTAAATTATGTATATATCGATAAAATAGTTCGTGTACTTACTGTTCTTATACATTTCGTACATTTGTTCTCGAATAGAGCCAATATCAAGATGGTCAAGATTCATCATCCACTTTGTATGTAGACGGGTTTTATTCGGTAAATCTAACGTATTATTCTTCATTTTGTAAGCAACGTTAATCACAGTAACCACATTTAGCATGGCAGCAACCCGCTAAAAGACATTTTCAATAATCAATAATTATTAATTAGTAATTATTAACTTAATTATTTATATAGATTTAAACACTTTCTTTAAAGATATCAAAAGCTCGTAACTAACTTGTATAGTCAGAAAAACTAGGCGTTATACAATTTATTTAATTTACAGTTTTCATCCATTTTTAAAATATCTTGTTTCATAAAATATCAGTTTAGGTAAATTTGGCAGATTATTTTAATCACTTAACATTATTTTTTTCTTTTTCTTCATTCTTGGTAGGTCCTTGAATCGATGATTTATACAATCTCCTAAATAAACTTGATCCAAATGGAATAATAACTAAATATTGACAGTGATTTCAGATGAAGCAGATTATGGAGTTTACTGCAATGTTAATAAACCATTATAAGTTTTGTTTTCGATTTATATATGATGACTGGATCCCTAACACAACTTTCAAGGTATACGATCCAATTTGTTAATTCTGCAAAAGTTGTCTCGAAAATTAGAAAATTGTTCTAGAAATATAAAAAATAAATCAAATGTATTTCATAGAAATGAGATATTCAAGATAACAAGAATCTAAATCTGTAGAAAATATATTAATCAGTAACATCTAAGATTTATTTTTAAACATATGTAAGTTGAGTGAGCTTAAAATAGTAACTATATTTAATTAAACGATATGTACTGAAACTAGTATCGATAGACGATAATGGAACCACAACACGATCTATAAAGGCCACTTAATTTGTTTAGTTTCTTTCTAATTAAGTTTATTGATAATAGCTGCCATATAACAATGCAAATGTTGTCATTGACTGCGATAACGACTTGAGAACTAAATTACTGATAAAATAATTATATCTTATGCTAAAGTAGTCAACTTATCTAGAAATTTATAATCAGGATTGGAAGTTTATAACATTTACGCAATTTAAGCGGAGAAATATATTTTGATTGTTGAATATATATAAAATAATTGTATAAATTAGCTTTTATGACCGTGGAAATGAAACTAGCCCTTCATTAAATATAACAACTATATAACAATCCATTAAGATGTTTAGTTAGTTGTCAAAAATATAGTTAAAAAATTACATAATGGTGCTTCAAAATACAACAGGTCAGGAAAACAGGTCAATTGAAAAGTTCCCGACCTACCACAGTAAAACACATTTATTTGACAAAATTAGTTATTTTTTATTCAACATAATTCCCTTCAAGAGTGATATACTGATTATAGCGACCCCCCAATTTTTCGATACCATTTTTGTAGTACGATTCGTCCTTTGATTTAAAATAGGCCTCAGTTTCGGCGATTACCTCTTCATTCGATGAAAATTTCTTCCCAGCGAGCATTCTTTCGAGATCTGAGAACAGGAAATAGCCGCTGGGGACCAGATCTGGAGAATATGGTGGATGAGGAAGCAACTCGAAGCCCAATTCATGAATTTTTGCCATCGTTTTCAGTGACTTGTGACATGATGCATTGTCTTTGTGAAGCAGCACTTTCCTTTTCTTCGAATGCGGCCGTTCTTCGCCGATTTCGTCCGTCAAATCGCTCAATAACACTATATAATAGTCACTGTTGATGGTCTTTCCTTTTTCAAGGTAGTCAATGAAAGTTATTCCATGCGCATCCCAAAATACAGACACCATAACCTTGCCAGTCGACTGTTGCGTTTTCCCACGCTTTGGAGCGGGTTCATCGTGTGCAGTCCACTCGGATGACTGTCGATTGGACTTCGGAGTGAAGTGATGGAGCCATATTTCATCCATTGTCACATATAAACGCAAAAACTCAGGTCTATTACGCTTGATAATCTTACACTGCTGCTTAAATTTAGCTGTTAAACACTGCGCCGAATCATCAACTCGTCATTGTTTTTGGTCAAAAGTGAGCTCGGGTGGCACCTACTTTGCACAGGGCTTTCTCATACCCAAATATTCGTAAATGATATGATGTACACCTTCAGTTGATATCTTTAGAGTGTCTGCTTCTTCATTCAATTTCAATTTACGGTCATTCAAAATCATTTTGTGGATTTTTTAAATGTTTTTTTAGGTAGCAACCTCTTTTGGGCGTCCACTGCGTTCAACGTCTTCGGTGCTCATTTGACCACGTCCAAACTTAGCATACCAATCCTTGATGGTTAATTTTCCTGGGGCAGTGTCCGGAAACTCGGCATCAAGCCAAGTTTTTGCCTCAACACTATTTTTTCCCTACAAAAAGCAATATTTTATCAATATGAGAAATTCCTTTTTATCAATTTTTTTCATAATAACAAAAGTTGCTTTACTCAAAATGCTATATTTCACAAACTAATAATCCAACAGCTGTCAAATTTAGAGCTAAGTAAAAAACAAATGGATTTAATTCTAGTAGCGCCATCTATATGTCAGGCAGGCAACATTTCAATTTACCTGTTATTGTAGTATATATTGTAGATTTTTTATTCTTGATTTTGAATTGTTACAAGTTATAAGCACAGGTTCTAGAATTCCTCAAAAAATCATTACATCTATATTTTTGCAATCGTTTTCATGTAGTAAATTAACATCGCATCATTGTAGATTATTTATTAACAATACTCTGAGAGACATATTTAATTTTCCACCAATTTCCAATAATATGGAACAACAATACATTATTAATAATCGTTGCCAAATGACTTACAATTTTTTTACAATTTCTTATAAACTTATCTAGGTTTAGAGGGGATAAACAAAATAATTTAAACATCTAATATATACACAATATTTATTTATCATAAGGTGTTGAATAAATGTTTTTAAAACATCTGCAATTCTTCACGGAATACATTCGTAGTTTGTCTGAATAGTTTCCAATCGAATGTTTCCCTAAACCTACTCCTCACCCTCTAGTCTCCACAACGGTTCAATTATGTTGAGGTCTGACAATTGTGCTGGCCTGACAATATATTTAATGATATTATGATGCTCCTTAAGCTAAGATTAAACGTTTTTGGCTATGTATATGGACGCATTATCATTTTGGATTATAGCGGAGGTTGACAGCAATAAGTTAGTGATAGCAAAAACCTCATTATTAAGATTATCGATATATTCATTCGCAGTAATATTGCTAATGTTGTAAAAGAGAAAGCGAACTGAATACCACACTCCTTCTCAATTTCAACTGTAGAAACCAGCAATCAGAATCATAGGCTTCTGAAATTTCTTTTGTGATTCTCCATACATAAACCCATCCGTTTGCAGGAAATAATTTAAACGATGATTCACCGGGCCATACCAAATTCTTTCAATCATCAACTGTCCAGATTTTATAATTATTGCACCACTTTTTTTTCAGCTTAATCTTAGCTTTCATAAAAAAGGTTTCGCAATCGCAGCTCTTCCAGGAATGTTAGCTTAATAATGCTCCCACCGTACTGTTTCTGTCGAAACAATATTACTCGAGTGAGTGTTGAGTTTCTGTTAAATAATCAATTTAATCGCTTTCTTTACAGATACGCCCGCTAACGAAGCACCAATAATTTAGTCTCTTTCAAAGTCAGAAACATCACACATATCACTGATGGCTTTTTTAATTCGTCAATAGGAAATATCAAGAAAACTAAAATGGAAGTTTTCAAAGCAATTTAGAGACTAGCCTTAACATTAATTTGCGAAAAGGGGGGCATTGTCAACGAGGGTTTAAACTAAGATACAAGCAGCAGAAATCAAAAACCTCAGAAAAGTCTCGGGTGTAACAAAGATAGACAGAATGAGGAGAAGTAAAGAAATAAGAAAAGACGACGTCGAATCGATGGAAGAGTATATGGAAAGCAGACAACTCATTTGATGGGAATACTTACAGCGCATAGAGCACAAAATAACATACATGTAAAAAGAATATGAGAAGCAATGACAAAGAGCGACCTAAGCGATCCACTACGGAATTTATTAGAGATATACAGCAAAAAGAAACATGACCAATGCAAGAAGACTTAGCAGAGACAGGTGAAAACGGTCATAAATTATATCTGGAACAAGTATGGGTATGGATCATGTATATGGAGAAAATAGACATTCAACATTCATTATATATATATATATAAATTAAAAAGAGTATGCGATCAAAACCAGCTTAGATTTAAAAAATAGTACCATAATATTCATCTTACGACTCCAATAACAACAGTTAGTTTATCAGTTAGAAAATCCTCATGGGTCTGTAAGGTAATGAATATGATCCTATATCTATTATAAAACGCAATTTTCTTTAATCTTTAAAATGGCAAACATTCCATAGATTAACGTTAGGTTCCAGTCGTTAAAAATGTTACCTTATTACTCACAGCGATTGAAGAAAAACGCGCGAGACAGTAGGGCCGTTGACTCCTGAAAGCACCAAGCAAGAAGGAGAAGATTATAGCATGTTCAAATGGAGAGAATATGAGTTTAATGATGAAACGGAAGTGTTTTATGGAACCGCGGAGCAATATAAGTTAACAATAAATATAACATTCGTGAACCGAGTAATTTAATGTCAGTCCGTGTCTGCAAATGAAGTAATCATTTGAATTGTTTGTCATCTGAAAGTTTAAATAAATTCTACACACTTTTACAATGTGGAATCCAAACTTCAAATAAAAAAAACAAGAAAAATTAGTGATTAGCGATGAAAAATTATATATAATACATTTCACAATAAAGCATTAAATTATCCGAAAAATATCTCCAAATTAATTCAAAGCCTTTATACTTTTAGTTCGCATAGTACGTATAAATTTACCCTTTAGCAAAGTTACATTATGTCGGAAGCACTTTCCTTTGTTATTATCAACTGTGACGTTTCAATTAGTCTGTCCCAACCGTTTTCCAAAAAGATACAAAGGAAACAAATGTCTGTTAACTTTTGTTAGTTTGTTTTGCCGCTCCTGTATCACTCCAAAAAATAAAGAATCAATTTTTAATTGATTTTTCTCTACTTTAATGTATAATATATATAATGTTTTTATACATATGATAATATTACAAGTAATAACAAAATAAAAAATAATAAAATAAATAATAGTAATTTCCTTTCCTTTTCATATGTTTCAAAGTTAATTTATTCACATAAATTTCAAAGAGTAATCAATAATATATTGCCGTTTTGATCCTTTCAACAAAAAATCCGGCATTGTAGCACTTCTGAGATTTTTGGACGAAAACCTGAACCAAGTGATTTCTACAATCAATTGAAGCAACAATTTGAAGCCAACTTTATACTTTATACTTATAGTCTATATACAATTGACTATACGGTAGACACTGCAAAACTTGGGCAACCCAATTCCGATACTGGCGTCCACTTAAGCACTCAACGCCATAATCATTCTCCATACATACACCCGGCCATTCGAAGGAAATAACTTAAACGATATCACATCGGGCTATACCACATTCAAGATCAGCTTCCGTAACAAAAGGTTCCACAATAGCAGCTTATCCATGAATGCTAGTTTTGTGGAGGTTCCATCGTACTACTTTTGTCGAAACAATATTACTCAGGTGAATGTTAAGTTCTACTGTCACTTTTATTTCAGTAAATATAACCTTGTCTGGTCACAATCATTTTTAATGTTCGCCAATCTCTGTCAGTTACTTCTACATCTATTTCCATCAAAAAACTGGAAAATTGTGTATATATACCATTTTATATTTTTGTTTCCTTAACGACTTTTGTAGGTTTAATGCTCATCAGTAGTCAGTCAATGTTAAATTATATAGAATGTTCTAATTTTGTTTTCGGCTAATCAGTGAATATGCCCTGCTATAGGAGACCATGAAAAAACACATGATTAATAACAATTTTACTAAACATTTTTTTTCCAACAGCATTGAATATCCAAAATTTGTTGCCAAATTCTAGTATGTTGTAAATATGTTAGATGTAATAAAAACCGAACTATAACTCATCTATTTCTCATCTATAATCCAATTTACGAAAATTTAATCAATACTAATAACAATTAAATGTTAATAGTGGAAGGTTAACTACAAATTCCAATTTTTCTCATATTCATATCTTTTCATATGCAAATGTTCCGGCATTTCTTGAAATCGTAGTAAATGGTTATCCAAAACTTCTCTCCAGGCCTTTCCGTTTTTTCAATAATAAACGTTCGCTCATCGTTGATTATTCAATGTCTAACAAACAGCCGTCAACTAACCAACACGCAATGATTCCATGCAACATATATATTAATCAAAACATTTTCCATTATTTTCTAGAACTGGTTCTCATCTTTATGACAATATGGTGGCACTCTATCGAAAAAACGATATTGTTCCTTTGACATCGATTAATCTTCGCCCTTCTTGAGCATTTCAAAACCGTTCAAGCCCAGTCAAGTAATGTTACATGGATATGAACAAGTGGTAATCATAAATCACTATATTTGGCGAGTAATCCAAGTTCGGGAGAACATCCCATTCGATACTGTGTCACATTCTAAACTTTTGTAACTTGTGACTGAGCACTGTTATTACGTAAAAGGATGACTCTCCCTATTGCTGATCTTGTTTATAGCAATACGTCGTTGGTAGACATATGCAGCAACAGTTTCATTTAATTTTAGTAACTCGTAATAGTAACTAGAGTTTTCTGATCCCACCATATGCATAGCAAGACCTTATGATCATACAAATTTCATGCCGATCATTCTACTAAAATAATCCATGGCTTTTTACTCTTTGGATTGTCACAATAGTATAGCTTTTATTTCCAAATCCAATGTGCTTTTTTAGCTACCACGCAAGGAAACCATGATGTTGAAACCATTCGAAATAGCAATTTCCTCCTTTTGAATATTCCCCATGTAAACATCCGAAAACAGTTTATTAATCAACTGATCAACCACCTGAAAATGCGCTGAGAGTATAAATTGAGGTTTCATCCAATAAGGCTTGGTTTTCAAAACTAAGGACTATTGGTCCTCCAGACTGCTAAATTCACCATCTTTAAATTATTGAAACCAAATCCGACAATAATGATATGACGAGGCAGCATTAACACAAATGTTCTGTGAGTTTCGAAGCAGATTTCCTCACATCAATTAGAAAAGAATGTTAGTAAAGAAATAACGTCTGTTTACACCGAACAACTCAATAATATTAAATGGGAAACAATTATTTTATGTAACGAAATGTTTGAATGGAACATTTACGTTGATATTTCGCATTTTTATCTAAAGGTATCGCTGATCAAAATACATACAAGCACCTAATAATTCAAACAAAATCTACCTGAAACGAGCATGTCGCTCCATGATAGTATGGTATTTATTAAAAATCAAATTATCTATTATTATATGCAGAACTATTATTCTACCACTTGCACTATTGTACACGAAGAACTGTTGTCAATTAGGAAATGGAAAAATAAAAATACAGAGAAATTTTCACAGAGAAAATTACCCGGTAGAATCGTGGTGAATCAATCCTTGTCGGTGCATAGACTAGAACAACACGGTCGTACCTTGTTATATGCAGCAATAGCAAAAATTTATTACGAATAAAACATCGCCTAATCAATTGAATTATTTCGCACGGCCTTCAAACCGTTAGAGTACGATGATGTTTCGCGATGAGGCAATCCGTGCTAGGCACCGATAAATTTTCTACAACGACGTTATTTCTCTCCTACATTTACATTTTGATTTATGACCTAAAAATCGCTTACAATATTTATAAAATAAAAAATAATTAATTGCAAGTTGTTTATAATCATCTTCAATACATACACTGTAGACAGGATAACAGTTAACGGCATTGGTAAATATTCGAATCGTATTACTGCATTAGGTATTATATTTAATTTTAAATAATTTTTTAAATTACATTTTAGATTTTGTTTGATATCAATCAATTTCATATCGTATCTATGACTTTGTTTTTCAAGCTATCTATAACATAGTTCCACCTTTGAATATCATTCAAAGCAATTCTAACTCCGATTCGTTTATCACGTCCTCCATAATATTAAAGATGCTATATGTAGGTATACCGTTCAATAAATCAGTAAACTAAAAATAAAAAAAATTAAATCGGTCATTTAAATTAATGACGTCAAAATGTAGCAATGTTGCTGCATCGACTTTGGGTTTTAGTTCATTTTGGCTTTGATATGTAACAACATTCTAACCTAACTTGGTACATCTAATGCATATATTATCGAATTATTTAAGCAACAGTTAATTATACATCCACAATAGTTTGTAGGTTTAAGTTGTTATTTCGTTTATATGGAACTCTTTTACACACCAATTATTACGTAGAGTTCTAGGTGATTTTGTTATGTAGTTTATATCCACTAATGTATTTTACTTTCATTAGACATCATATTTATCTTTTACGTTTAAATATTGTTTCTTTCATTGTAGTGTTTCTTTATCAAGTCATTTTGATATTACTGAATTTCCCCTTAGTTTCTAGTTCTGTTGCTATCTTTCTTAATGAAATTAAATTTAATCGCTGCATTATCCCTAATGCTTTGGTCATATCTGCAAAACGATTGGTATTATTTATCTCCTCAAACATTCCAACCAAATGCTCATAGATGTTCTGAACAATTACACACATATTTATGCACACAGTTATCATACAGTAATCCTATATTAATTATATACTAAGTTTTGATGTTTCCACTCTTCAAAGTCTTAGTCAGTCGCTGTCGCTTTCTACGTTACTATTCATGTCAATAGTAAACTGTTCTCCAATCTATCTAATACTTGCTCATGTTTCCACCATCTGTCAATTTCATCTTTAGTATACCTGATGAAATTCGTCCAAATGGATGGTGTTATTTTAGAGAATGCTTCTTTCTTCTTGATGTGTGTAGATCCCTCTCGACTTGCATGTATATTATAAAAATAAAAAATAAAAATTCTTAACCCCACGTTAATTCAGATCTCAGGTCTATTTTTAGAAAAGTGCATTACATAAAACTTAAATAAGCATTTCCTTTACATTTACCGAGTGACAATTTGAAATAGCTCTGCGAGCCATTTCTTTATTACAGCCCTTGCCAATGCACTTGTTGTGATCTTTTCCACCAGTGTACTATGGTTCTTTCAGCAAGTTCATTAACAGTTGATTTTCAAATCGCATAAAATCGTGTTATGGATTATTTCTCCATGGTAGTCACCCTTGGCCTCGGCCTTTTTGCAGTGGTTTGAAAATCAGCTTTTAAAGAACTTGGAGGAACCAACAGTTATTGTTATGGACAATGCATCATATCATAGTATACTGGTGGAGAAGATCATGACAAATGCATTAGCAAAGGTTGCAATTAAGGAATGGCCTAAAGAACATAAATAATTTTTAAAGAAACCATGTTAAAGAATAAACTATTTCAAATATACAAATATTTTAAATACTTAATTGCATTTTATGTAATTTACTTTTTTAGAAATAAGTCTGAGAAAAGATACATGGGAGATCATATTGCTGAACGTTATGGCCACAGAGTATTACGTCTTTCTCCATATCACCGCATATTTAACCCAATTGGGTTGATATGGGGTATTGCAAAGAATTAGTACAATAGGCATTCAGGTAGAGAATGATATCAAACTAGAACTGTCTGGATTTATGGAAAGAAGCATTGTCGACTATAGCGCCACCGATTTGGATAAGCTCGGTCAGACACATTGAACAAGAAATTGACAAATGGTGGAATCGTGAACAAATTTTTAAAAGATTGGAAATAAACAGCTTAGTTATTCACTTGAGTAGCTATTCTGAAAGTGACAATGATTGAATAAAACTTTATAGATGTTGGTTTATCATTCAATACTGACAAATATCAAGACAGGCTGATGAAAGAGGAAAGAACTAAAGGTCTGTATATAAATAATATACTTTAACTGTAAAAAATATTGTATTATAGAGTGTGAAAGCTTTATGTGCATGTGTGTTATGGTTCAGAATATACATGAACGTTTGGTTAAAATGTATGGGGAGTCTCTATACTAATATGGAAAAAAGTTCAGTGTAAATATAATAAAACTCTAACCTATAAATTATTGTGGCTGTATAATTAATTGTAGTTTTATGTTCTTCGATAATATATGTGTTAGATGTACTATAATGTTAAAATAAATTATATTAGATAACATTTTTGTTTCATTATTTTATTTAGATTAGATTTGTTAAAGCCAATATGTACAAAAACTCAGAGTTGATGCGGCAACATTGTGACATCAATTTAGATCACTACTGGGTGGGTTCACTACTATTTTGAATAGACTATATATTTATCTCCTTTAAGCAGATTGGATCTCAAAACACTTTGTATAACACTACCTGTTAGATCAAAATGAACATCAAGCTGTATCATTTCATTAACATTTCAGAGACATAGTATGGAGCATTGACAACGGCTCGAACTTTGGAACTACTTTGGACTTGCTAACAGTATCCCATAATAGGAATATATATTCTCAAATATATCTATAGTCTATCAAAAGTATTTTTATACACACATCATCAAGAAGTTTCGTGTATTGCCTGCCGCAATTTGTAAATTCGTTTTAGAATCAGACAATATTTTCCTTATAGTTTTATTCTAGTTAAAAACAGACACAATGCTGTCTGATAAGTTCGAGCGAGTTCGTAGTCTCGTAGTCGTAGTCGTAGTGATAAGAGGTTATAAACCAGCAAACATTATTTTAATGCTTTGCTTGATTTTATAAATTTCAAATCGCTGCTTATGCTTATTATCTCTACTCTGATTGAAAATGTCGAAGCTAGACAGAACAGATTACGTCTCTAATGAGTTACTTTGAACAGAAACCAGATAATGGAGGTCCACATTTTCCAGTAAAATTCGTTAGAGAGGTAAGCATTTTTACAAATATTAAATAATTATTGTTAAATGCAAATTTTAAATATTAATTTGCTTCTATTTTTATTGAAAATATTTTTGCACTGAATATTAGTATGGACACGGTCACTGAAATATCTCAAAAAATTAAAAATATATTTAAATCAGCTTGATGTTAGCTCTATCAGAGACTAAATATACGAAATGTATAAAAACAGTGAGTACATTTTTAATACAAACAATAATTTAATACAGATTTTATCAAAGGAAACTGTTGCTGTTGTAAAGGTCTGATGGAACTTCCGGATATTGCTTTTAAAAGAATACAAATTTTAACATATACTGAAATGAAGGATCACTTATTATTTCAATGTATGTATTTAGATGAGACATGGATATTTCAGAATGGAACCAATAAACCTAATGGTTACTCATGCCAAGATGATATTAAATAGTATTAATAGTGTAGTGTTATGACAACAAAACTAGATGGAAAAAAGATAAAATTTAGTATAACAATTGATTAGGTTTTATTAGTCATAAAATTTATTAATAATTCATTGTCGATATATTGTACTTCATGCTGGAAATAGGAATCCGATGAGACACATTGAAGATGAAATTAACAAATGATGGAATTATGTATGAGTGAGTATATAACTATTATATGATAACTATAGGAAATCTTATTGTAGAGTGTAAAAGATTTATGTGAACAGATATGCGTGTAATTGTTCAGAATATACATGAGCATTTGGTTAAAATGTGTCAGGAGAGAAAGCAGAATGAAGTGATTCAACCTAGTTTTTTTAAGATCTACAGGATATTAACAGAACAAACGAAGGAGAAATACAGTGATATCAAAATGTCTTTACAAGGAAACACTGTATCAAAAGACTCAAAAACTAAGCGTAAAAGGTAAACATGCTTTCTAATGAAGCTAAAATATATTACTTGGGTATACAATTGTTAATTGGGTGGATTAGGCTTCCAGGGGATACTACAAACGCGCTTAAAACTCTAACTCATAGGTGATATGGAAAAAAGTTCAATATAAATAACAGGTCAATTAAAAAGTTCCAGGCCTGACACATAGATGGCAATACTAGAATTACATCCATATGTTTTTAGTTAGCCCTAACCATCAAAGGATGCGTGTATAAATTTGACAGCTGTCGGATCGTTAGTTTGCGGCCCCATTTGAAGAAAAAGAAAGTGCTGCTTCACCAAAACAATGCACCGTGTCAAAAATTCATGCATTGGGCTTCGAATTGCTTGCTCTTTCACCGTATTCACCAGATATGGCCCCTAGCGACTATTTCCTGTTCTCAGATCTCAAAAGAATGCTCGCTGAGAAGAAATTTTCGTTGAATAAAGAGGTGATCGTCGAAACTGAGACCTATTTTGAAGCAAAGGACAAATAGTACTACAAAAATGGTATCAAAAAGTTGGAGGGTCGCTATAATCAGTGTATCACCCTTGAAAGGAATTATGTTGAATAAAAAAATCTAATTTTGACAAAAAAATTTGTATTACTATGGCTTTTCAATTGACCTGTTATAATCAAACGCAACCCTAACTTATAAACTATTATAACTGTGTAATTGTAGTTTTAAGACCTTCGATAACATATGCGATTTACTATAATGTTAAAATAAATTATATTTGAAAACAGTATTTTTGCTTAATTATTTTATTTGGATTAGAATTTTGTTATATGTTAAAGTCAAACTGAACTAAAACTCACAGTTGAGACCACAACATTGCGACGTTTTGACGTCCAAATTTAGATGTCGTATGTACAAAATAACTTTGAATAGACTGCAAGTATTAATTCGTACAACCTATATCTGTGCTATTTTCTGGCCTCGCATGCTCTATCCCAAATGTTGAAATTTTATGAACATATTTTATTATTAATGGATCATTAATAATGTATCATTAGTTCATATTATTGTTTAAAATATTTATTAGAAAGTTATTATTTAACTTCCCCTATAATCTCATATTATTTTAAGTAATATAATATCATATTATGGCAGTAAAATTTCAGTAAATTATTGCAAGATGCTCGAAAATATTTTATTATATTTTGTTCAATACAAGTGTAAGTTGAAAGGTTCATTGCACATGTATATTCTGCCAAGTGGTTTCTTTACATGCATATTCTCAGCAGATATTTTTGGTTAAAATATATATCCTTCATTCAAAAAATTCCCTGTTTTGGGTGGTTGAAGTTCTGGAAGAAAGTCATCAGAAATTAACAAACATTTATGGAGATGGGTGCATGCAAACGATAAGAGTACAAGACGAAAAGATGCTAAACATCTTGCATACTGGTAGCTCAGCACCAAAGAATGAATTTGGATAGAAATTATATTTAATATATGGTCACCAATGAACGAGACTTGAAAATTCGGTTTCGGTCGAATTTGAATTCTTTCAAATTCGACCATTATAATAAATTCAATTAAAAATAGCATTACGTGAAAGTTAAGTAACGAATCCGTAATTAAGTAACAAAAACAATAAATTGCAGATTAAAAGGAGAGTTTCAATTCAATAGGAAACATAACCATATCATCAATTATATCATTGTTTGTTAACAACATGTTGTGGTTTTAAACAATGTATCCTGTACATACAAATGCACTGATGATCTCATAACAAACGTACGGTTGAATTATTCAATGTGCATATTTTAAAATGCCCCAGAATCGTTTTATATTTGTTTTGTCTGCAAAGTCAGGCCAACCAACTACGACAAACAAAAATGTAGCGCGTTTACTTAGTGTTAACCGCAATATTAAAGTGATCATTACAAAGATCGTCATTCTAAGAAACTGCTTAGTTTAAATATTTAAATTTAGATTAACAATTGATTTTTTCAATAATTACTTATTGATTATAAAATACAATAAAAAGTCTGGTCTTGAATCTTCCAAATATTTTCAATTTTACCACACAAGTGCTCAAATTAGTACAAAAATAAAAGAGATACTCTATATAAAAATTGCTTAATAATTTAGCATTCCAATTCAGACATAGGCTTTTTGTCTATATAAAATAAAATTCACATGTTAAAAAACACGTTTAATTAAAAAAGACTTAACAAGAAAGTATTGATTAATAGTAACTTTCCCCCAATGATGAACATTTACTAACATGAAGAAAATATAAGTTAGTATTTATTATTAAGATCTAGATATATGCTAGCCGAGCACTGGAATGGCAGGTAAAGTAAAAAAATTGGTTGTATAACGTATATTGTAATAACAGGTCAATTGAAAAGTCTCCGTCCTGACACATAGATGGCGCTACTAGAATTAAATCCATATGTTTTTTAGTTAACCCTAACCCTCAAAAGATGAGTGTATAAATTTGACAGCTGTAAGATTATTAGTTTGTGAATTATAGCATTTTGAGTGAAGCAACTTCTGTTATTCTGAAAAAAATTGATAAAAAGGAATTTCTCATGTTGATAAAATATTGCTTTTTGAAGGGAATAATACAGTTGAAACAAAAACTTGGCTTGAAGCCGAGTTTCCGAACACTGTCCCAGCAAAATCAACTATCAAGGATTGGTGTATTAAGTTTAGAAGTGGTGAAATGAGCACCGAAGACGGTGAACGCTGTGGACGCCCAAAAGAGGTTGTTACCGACGAAAACATTAAAAAAATCAACAAAATGATTTTGAATGAACGTAAATTGAAATTGAATGAACTATCACTCTAAAGATATCAACTAAATGTGTACATTTTATCATTCACGAATAATTGGCTATGAGAAAGCTCTGTGCAAAGTAGGTGCCGCGCGAGCTCACTTTTGACGAAAAACAGCGAAGAGTTGATGATTCAGAGCGGTGTTTGAAGATGATCGAGCGTAATAAACCCGAATTTTTGCGTCGATATGTGATAATGGATAAAACATGGCTCCATTATTTTACTCTGAAGTCTAATCGACAGTCATCCGAGTGAACTGCGACCATCAATAGCGACTATTACATAGCGTTATTGAACCGTTTGAAGGACGAAATCGCCGAAAAATGACCGTATTTAAAGAAAAAGAAAGTGCTGCTTCACCAAGACAATGCACCGTTTAACAAGTCTTTGAAAACGATGGCAAAAATCCATGAATTGGGCTTAGAATTCCTTCCTCATCCACCGTATTCTCTAGATCTGGCTGCAGCAACTACTTCCTGTTCTCAGATCTCAAAAGAATGCTCGCTAGGAAGAAATGTTCGCGAATGAAGAGGCGATCGCCGAAACTAAGGCCTATTTTGAAGCAAAGGACAAATCGTATAACAAAAATGATATCGAAAAGTTGGACGGTCGCTGTAATCAGTGTGTCATCCTTGAAGGGAATTATATTGAATAAAAAAACTAATTTTGCCAAAAAAATGTGTTTTACTCTAGTAGGCCGGAGACTTTTCAGTTGACCTGTTATATTTTAACCTGTCCTGTTGACTGTTGTATTGACCTGTCTAATTTAAATTACTATTTATAAGAAATTGTTCTCTTATAATAAATAATTATAACAAATTAATTTAGTCTTTTGTAATCTTTAACACAATTATATTTTTAGATGTGATCAATATCTGGGTTAATACATTAATTGTTAATTTACTAAACCATCTACGCCTATACTTTTCAATTCCACATTGTCACTTTCTTGTACATCATTTGAGATTATATTTTGAGACATATTTTCTTATTATTTCTTTAAAGCCGTTCTTTAAATTTGTTTAACTTATTATTAAATAATAAGTCAAATTTCTCAGTGGTCGAAATTGGAAAATGAACTGTTGCGCGTTGGAAAAATAAACTTCATGACTGAGCGCGAGGTCAGTTGGACGCAGGTCTGTTGCACACCACACCATCATAAAGTTTTTAACCAATGAAGGCGTTAAACCATCGAAAATTCTCACATACTTGACGGCACAGTTTAGGGATGCTACACTGTGTCAGAATCGAGTATACACGTGGATCAGAAAATTCAGAGATAGGCGAGAACGTGTCGAAAATGAAAGTCATGATCGACGCCCACGAACAAGTCTCACAAATGACAACATCCATGCTGTTCGAGAGCTTATTGAAGGTTTATTGACAAAAATCGCATATCGAAGCAAACGACGCAGTATACCCATCCGAGACGTTATCATCATTCATGGCAACCTCAAGTCACATACCACAGCTTTAACAAGGAATAAATTGAAAGAAATGCACTGGGAAACCATCGGGCACCCTCGTTATAGCCCTGACTTGTTACCTTGTGATTATTTTTTGTTTGCGCCCTTGAAAGAATTACTTGGAACCAAAGTATTTCAAATCAATAAAGAAGTAGAGATGTGCGCAATTGGCTGACAACTCGACCTCAAACTTTTTATGAAGAAGGAACATTCTAGCTTCCACATCAGTGGCAAAATTGTGTAGAGCACGGAAGAGACTACATTAAAAATGTTAAATGTTTAGTTTGTGTATACCATTGATCAATAAATTTATTTCTGTTTTTCAAAATTTCCATTTATAATTGATTCCCCCTCGTATATAAACATATGTTTTATATTTAAGTCTAAGAATATGTTTAATATCAATCGTCTGCTCTAACCCTGTTGTTCTTTTTTTTTTTGATTATACATATCAAAATAATTTAACAAAAACAACAAAACACTACATGTGGTTTTGCCGAAACTTCTAGAAAGTCTAGAAGATTAAACTACGTTCGAAAATTGATCATTTTTTCAATATTTTCAGATTATGTGTTCATTTTGTTAGGAAAATCCTTATCGTTGTTCAGGTGAAGTTCTCGAATTCGCCGCCATATGGAGATAAAGCGATGTTAAGGCTTGTAAACTGTTTATTATCTGTTGTAATAGAGTAAATACAAGTTTTAATGGAAGATTTAGCCTGCGCTAAAAGAGCATCATCTCGTATTCAATGCAAATCGAAGTATCGTATTATTACAAGAGATGGGAGTGGTCCCGGTAGTGCCTTTAGTAGCCTGGGTTCGCAAAGACATGGCAGATAAGTACGTCGCAATGAAATAGCTGCTATTACAGAGATATTACAGGGACATATTTGGTTGCAGGGAATCTCTCGTTAAGAGATTCATATTTTAAAAATGCAACCGTAAACTTGTATCGGAACAATTATTTGAAGATTATTCAACGATACATTTACCCGAATAAATATTTTATGATGCAACTAAATGCGAATCTCATAAGGAAATGCGAGCGCTATACATATTTTATGAATTTATTCTAAAACTAGTTAGATTTTTTACATAATTTTTTATTTAAATCATATTTCCCCCTATTCATTTTATTGGATGTTTGATTTTTTCAAGAGAAAACTGTTTACTAATTAATCTTTAATCTGCTTCTTACTGGAAAATATATTAAGAGTATGATTTAAAGATACAGGACAAATCTATAAAGTCTTAAAAAATTTACATTTAATGCTCTTTAGACAGTTACTAAAGTCTCACTTATTACAATTACTACGTTTATCATTTTTATCTTCGGTTGAAAACAAAACACTTTTTTTTGCTGAGAAATATTGAAAAGCTTAAATTCGGCATTTAATAAACATATATTGGGTGATAAATGTGAAGAACAACCTGAGGATCAAAAAATTTCCAAAAAAGTTGCCAAAATTATTTTACGAAAACCCTTATAGTCCTAAAAAGTGATATGAGAAAAATCCAAAATGCGTGAATGGACTGAAAATGTCATTCGAATCGTTTCTACTGTGGTATCTAAGTGAATCTACTACGGGAATCCCAAATGCAAAAAGTCATGGGTTAGTCCAGGAGAGCCATCTACATCGACATCAAAGCGAAATATTTATGCAGAATGTAATATCCGCTGATGACACATAGGTATCACAAGTCATCTATCCCCATGGTTAAGTCGAAGATGCAATTTAGTCTTGTAAAATATATTTAAAAAAGTACTCATTATTACTTAAACAAGGAATAATATGTTAAATGTGATAGGAATAGGCATATAGAATGGTTTTATTATCTTCATGATGTATTTATAAAATGTATATTGTAAAAAGTTGGGTATATACCAAAAATACTGAAATAATTTAGGAGATATTTGGTCTAACCTACTATAAATGTGAGAGGAGAACATCATGAATAAAAAATTGTATAACCGTCAAATCAGCACCAGTTTTCGATCAAACCAATGTATTACCAACCCAAAACCAAATAATCAAGCCAGCACTCGGTTATTATAGAAGTATTCAATTAAACAGCATAGCCCCGAAAATATATAGAATTTATCGTCTGCTCGTCGTAAAAAATATTTTGTTGATTTTATTATCATACCAATGCCTGGATCCCATCATCCATTCATCCATAACACCCGTATTGTTGATATTGTCATCTCACCAGAGACGTGAATTAACGACTTACATGGACTGATGACCAAAAATTGCGAGGTCTATGATACACCTCCTGTTGCACAATAAAATTCTATTTGAAATAATACTGATCAATGGCACCGTTAACACAAAATCTGCATCAAATAGTAAAGACACATTACCTAACGGACTTCGTGTGGACTGTCATCTTTCCATGCACGGTCATTTTTTTTAATACACCTTTTCATCCAAAAACTTATTTTTGGTAAAAATGATTTTTTAATATTGATTGATATTGATTTGAATATATTTTACGTGGAAAGAACAAAATGTTTTCATGTGTTATTCTAGTGCGGTTTTTAGCATTTTCGTCTTCAACGGGATGATACATACTTGATGTGTAGAACATATTTTACTAGCGATAAGTATGCAATGTTATAATTTGGTAACAAGTTACGTTCCGCCAAAATAACAGCGTTTTAGATACATATTTTCTTCAATATCAAGTTCTGTGAGACAAAAAAGAATGTCTCTGAAAGTACATAAAAAAGTACGTAAACATTCTCCTTTGGTAACATACGAAAATGTGAAACATGGATTCTGCTATTCAAATGTGGTTATTTAAACATTCAAGACAACGTCCTGGTAGGCCGAAGACGGTAGAAGATCACAATTATGAAAATCAGAGTTATTGAATAAAATCCCAACAAAAACTCAAAATCAACTGGCAGAAAAGTTGAGTGTGAGCAGATTTGCAATTTGTGAATAATTACAAGCGATGGGAAAAATAGAAAAGTTGGGAATATAAATAAGAAAATCGAAAAATCGTCAGCGAAATGCTCCTTCAAAGGTATGAAAGGAATCCGTATCCAAAAGTGACGGGTAATAAAAAATTTATTTCAATCAAGTTATCATCTGACCAAGCCGACCCATCAACTGCAAATATATATGGCTTTGGTCGCAAGACTATGCTTTGGGTCTGGCGGAACCAGATTGGTACCGTACTTTTGTTGTTGAAACATGGAGAAAAAATTAACACTACTACTCACAACAAATAATCAATTTGAACTGTGCGCTGATCGAATAATTTTGCAACATGACAGTGCACGCCGTTTTATACAGCAAAACCATCCAAAGAAGTGTTGAAATTACGTGGATTTTACCCCACCCACGGTACTCACAGTAACAGCTAACAGCTTTTCGTACCTATGGGGCAGCGCTCTAGCAGAGCACTACTTGGTTTCGAAGCACTGGTTTCGAAGACGTTAAGAAATAGCTCAACAAATGGTTTAATTCAAAGGAGAAACTGTTCTTTTGAAATAGCATTTAGAAGCGTATAGAATCAAATAGCCAATACATCAAACAAATAATATTATTAATTATCCATTATTAAAAACAGGGTTTCCCTTATCGAAAAAACAACGGATAGTAATTGCCGTTACACCTGGTCCTACAGAGAGAAGTTCCCAAGCCAATGTTCATTTAAATCTTCAATCATTTATCAATCAATCAGTGAAATCCTGTTTTAAAGCATTGAATTGCTTTGTTTTACATGTTGCTAGTTAGTTCTCTTGAAATCAAATATTTTAATTGACGAAAACTATATCAATCGCTGTAGAATGTTGTAGATTGTAGGTTTGCGCAAATGCACCACAGTTCAAATTGTAAGGCCACCAAAGCCAAACTGAAGTTGGTTAAAGTACCGGTAACAGTAGACTATTGGAATACTATATTGGAATAAAAACATAAAAGTTAAGTAGGTGGTAAAAGCGCACTGTACTAAAAAACCAGTTAACCCCTTCCAATGAGTCCCCAATTACACACTGCATAGCAATAAAATTGTTAATTCTAGTGTTATTTATATATAGTCAGACTCATAAACAATAATTTAAAAAGTCAAACATAGTATATTAAAATACATATATCATTTTATTATATTAGCAGAACGATAAGAATCATTAACCCAATAATCATTATCGTATTGATGTTTTCTTAGCCACGTACATATTTATTAGAAATGTCGATGATAAAAACGTATGGTGCAATTATCAGATTATTTTAACCGCTGCATTAATGTTGTAAATCTACTATCTTATCCGAATCTTCTTTCATAAATCTCTACAAAAATGGATTTTACGAAGGAAGAAATCAATTTCAGAAAATGGCCTATTAATTTAGAAAGCCAATTAGTACAAAACCAATAAGAAAATATTTCTTGATTTGTACCGACGTTGGTTGTAAAACAAATAACTCGAGGATATGCCGTACCTATGGCTCTTGATGGTAATGTCCCATTTGTCATAAGCCATTAAGCGATCACATAAATATTTAAAAAACTCGATGATTGGTTAAAACCAATATCCAGTATGGAAAATGATCGACGGGTGACCGAGATTAAATTTTCATCGTGTTGCTATGGAGACGAGTATAAAATCCGCAACTTCAAATATTGATTGTAATGGCTGGCATTATTTTCATTATTTTTATCATTTTCTATTATCAGTGCTACTTGTGTGTATGTAACTTTATGATATATGAGGGGTTTAAAGTACAGAAACTTTTAATTTGTTATGCTTTAATAATAGTTTAATTAACTAGTTGGATTTATGGGAAAGAAGTGAGGACTTGTTGAACGGCGACACAAAATGCAACTGAGGATTTAAATCTATCGTAGCATAGACCAAACCCCTATCTCTAGACGTCTTACTCATCATTCCATTTGAATTCAGTTTTAACATAAACTCATGACCTTGTTTCTTCAAATGCACAGTCCTTGCATCCAAGGTCGTGTCAGGCAAGGCGAGGTATACATGCCTATATAGTTGTCTTCAATACATATAAATAAAATGTAATTAAGAGTATCAAATGCATGTCGTCGAACAAAACAGAAATATATGAGGTTTGTAGGACGGGATTAAAAATATGTTGAATAATTCATTTATTAAGAGATCGTAACTTATTTGATATGTATGCAGCGCAGATAATTATCTCATGGAAATGTTGCAATTGGGGTATATGGTAGTTGATGTTTGTGTCGAACGTAACACAATATATTACGTCGTTCCGGTTATGTGGCACAGAACATGTACACAGAATTAATTTTGAAGTTTCATTCATCGTCAAAATTAGGTTGTGACTAATACTGTTTCTTATAGTATCTGATTTTTAGTATGTATTTTCGTTAATATTATGGTAGGTATTAAAACAAATTATAATTTTATTTATATTTGAATTAAATGTAACTTTATATCCTCAATAAATCATAAATAATAAATCATAATTTACAAGGGATGGACAAAATAATATAAACACCTGACATATACACAATATTTATTTATTAATAAAGTCTCGAGCAACCATTTATTTAAACCACTTGTAACAAACCCGGACTAATTTCCAACGAAATATTGTCCCATTATCGCATCAAAATAGATAGATTCAATTCAATTCAATAGATTCAATGATGTTGGAGATAGAAATTTTCTTTGCTCTAAAACTCCCCATTCAAATATGTTAAAGTCTAACTAGAGAAGACATTTGATGATGCTCCTGATGCTCCACAAACCAAAACTGAACCTTTTTGGCTGTGTGTATGGGCATATTATGACTGGAATATGTCTCATCATAATCATATTTAATACTCTTCGATCTCTGTTAGTTAATTTTAGGTTTTTCCACTATTCCTCTTAATCCATGATGATTTAATATGAGTTGTGTATGCTGCCGTTACTATAAATACTGTATATCTTGAAACGTTAAACAACATCTGAGAGATCACATATTTCACCGATAGCTTGTTTTAACCATCGCAGAACAAAGCATATAAAATACTGAAATATAACTTACAAAACTTGGCATGTAAACTAAGCCATATATATGAGTCGCATTATTTACTCGAAAAAAGCGTCTTAGATTACAACAATACGTATAATCTCAAATGCTTCTAAATTATATTGTAATCAGATGTACGTATTTATGTAGCTTTTTGAACTGTTTTTTAATTGCCCGTAGTTATTTATCCATATAAATAAAGACAGTAATCAAAACTAAAACTATTAATAACTAAACTAAACTAATAATATCTAGAACAAGTGGACCAAGTAATTATATATAATTGTTACAGCTTATTACATCAAACAGTAGATTGTAAATGTTACAAAATATTGCCTGCATCATATCTGCATTATTTTGACTGCATCACAAGATAGCTACCTACGGACACGCTGAAAAAAACATTATATCATCCAAGGCCTCATTAACGGCCATATAATCATCTATAATAGATATAGTCTATTCAAAATAACAGTGAACTTACGTCATCAAGTAGACAATGTATTGCCTACCGCAATTTGCAAATTCGTTGTAGAATCAGACAATATTTTCCTTCTCATTTTATTCTAGTTAAAACCAGACAAAATGCTATCTTATAAGTTCGAATATGTAACCGAATCGGCCTGCAAAAGTCGTCCGTATCGTTATTTCAGGGAAATTGGCCAAAAAGTATCGAAGAGGTCTAATGAAACTTCCACACATTGCTCTTAAAAGAATATAATTTTTAAAACTATATAATAAAATCAAAGAATACTTATTATTTCAATTTGTATATTTAGATGACCCATGAATATTTCAGAATGGGATCAATATACCCAATCGTCACTCATGGCAAGATGATAATAAAAATAGTGTTAAGATAACAAAAGTTGATGGAAAACGTTAAACGTTGGAATAATAATTGATTAGGTTATATTAGTCATTAGCCACAACATTTATTAATAATTCATTACAGATATATTATTCTTCGTGTCAGAAAGAGGAATAGTTAATAAGATCTTCGGTTTGGATGAACTCGATCAAACACATTGAAGAAGAAATTGACAAATGATAGAATCGTAAACAAATGTTAGATAGATTGAAAATTAATAGTTGAGTTATTCACTCAAATAAAACTTTCTAAATATGGAATTATGATTCAATGCTGACAATTTCCAAGACAGGGTGATGAGTAGTATGAGTCATTGTAGAGTTTGAAAGATTTATGTGCACAGATATGCATATAATTGTTCGGAAGTTACATGAGCATTTGGTTAAAATGTGTAAGGAGATAAAGAACTGTTTTGCAGATATGGCAAATGCATTATGGAGAATGCAGTGATTAAATCTAGTTTAATCAAGAAAGATTTATACAGGTAGTAACAAAGTAAATTAAGGCGAAATACAATGATATTAAAATGACTTTACAAATAAACACTGTACTGAAGGAAACAAGAACTAAGCGTAAAAGGTATGTATGCTCTATAATGACAGTAAAATATATTACTGGGATATACAATTGTTAATTATTAGTCCCCCATGGGATACCATTGCATAAAAAAGCGCCTAGAAATCTAACTCATATGAAAGAGAATGTAAATATAATTAGACACAACCCTAATCTACAATATATTATAACCGTATAATAAATAGTGCTTTTAAGTCCTTCAATAATATATACTTTAGATATACAATAATGTTAAAATAAATTATATTTATATATTATATTAGAATTTTGTTGTATGTCAAAGCCAAAATGAACTAAAACTCAGAGCTGATGCGGCAAATTCAGTTGACATCAGTGTTTCAGGTCAGTGTTTTATAGGACGGACTATTGACCTATATTGACTATTGACTCACCTATACCCCAACTTTTTAATTGTCATTCAGCAAGAAGCGTCCTGGTACTACAAGATGTTGCTGCTATGATTATATAGTGTTTTTAGGTTAATTTTACTTTTACATTACTCTTCAATTAAGGTATTGAAATATTAGAATCGGTGTGTAAGGTGTGAATTGCTGGTAAAATGTTATAATTTTGATACCCTAGTTTATAGATTTATACCGAACAATAGGATATTTATGTTAAATACTATGAAAATACAACTCGTACGCAAATGATGCAATGACATCAGTACAGAAAGTTGGAGCATGCACATAAGAGACTGTTGTAAGATCTTCCGAAAAGCTTATCCAAATCAATGAGTAAGATTCGTGGCAAAGCAGTGGAAATATATATTTTAAAGAGACAGTATCTTACCATAAATATCCTAAATTGATCATGACTTAATATATTAAATTTTGTTAAAAATTATTAGCAGTTCATTAAAATTCTTAATAGGTTAAAGAACATCAAAAGTGCCTTAGTGCACGTAATCTTTAATGACAGAAAATACATAAAATACTTTACAGTTTATCGTGAAATACAACAAAGAATAAATCTACCACTATAACTCTAAATGTAAAGAATCACATGATAAGCACGAACATACATCACCCATAACCAGCATATCACAAGGCCGAATATATATATGATTCAAAGCTGCCAGAAAGATAGTAAACTCTAAAAAACTCAGCTTATTAATACCACCATTAAATGTTAACACCGTTTAAAGATTACATAAAACATGCGGCAATAAATAAATATAATAAATGTCCTGTAATTATGAATAATTACTCGAATAACATGACCAATCCTGTTTCATTTGGGCAACATTTTTTTTTATAATTTAAGTTTATAAATAGATAAATCACTCTAACAGATTCCCATTAAAATTAATGCACGTCGATATCGTAATATTGGTTTCGTTTCAAAATTAATGGAGATTTAAGTCTATAAGCTGCTTAAATTTCACGTTAACAAATTGAGCATGTTCTCGGTTCGTCACATAGTAAATGAAAACGCTGAAATTTTCACAAGAAAAATTGAAAAGTGATGAGGTTAATTTTCTCAGATTTGAGACAGGTTTGGTATAATTTATTCGTTAAGTTAGATTATAGATATCAAATGTATGTTGCTGATTATCATGATCAATGTACAGCTGTGACTCTAATAAATAGTGAAATACTTTACGACGTTATAAATGGCTTCAGATTTTGTTCTCACGATTTGGCAATAGTGGTAACTCATAATTTATTGAAGAGTAATAACAAGTGATACACCTTTCTAAATATGTTCTTATCCCTTTATAAAAATTGCCAACTACCGTGATTAATAAAACATATCCTTTAAATTTCTGAAATATAAAACCTTTTTATCCCTTTTTGTTGATTTTGTTAATCTTTTCGTGTTGATTTCAATCGATGTCATGTTTGATCATGTCGATGATAAAACATAACATGACTATTTGGCAATAGTGATAACTGATAATTCATTGAAGAGTAATAATAAGTAATACACCTTCCTAAACATGTTCTTATCCCTTTATAAAAATTGTCGCTATTTGTACAATATTTTGAAGATAGTGAATCAATTACAAAAAAGACAAAAAAAATATATTTTCATGACAACTACAGTGATTAATAAACTATATCCTTTAAATTTCTGAAATATAAAATCTTTTTTATCCTGTTTTTGTTGATTTTGTTAATCTTTTCGTGTTGATCTTAATCGATGTCATGTTTGGTCATGTCGATGATCAAACATGATATGACTATTTGGCAATAGTGACAACTGATAATTCATTGAAGAGTAATAACAAGTGATACACCTTCCTAAACATGTTCTTATCCCTTTATAAAATTTGTCGCTATTTGTACAATATTTTGAAGATAGTGAATCAATTACAAAAAAGACAAAAAAATGCATTTTCATACCAACTACAGTGATTAATAAAACATATCCTTTAAATGTGTGAAATATAAAATATTTTTTATCCTTTTTTGTTGATTTTGTTAATCTTTTCGTGTTGATTTCAATCGATGTCATGTTTGATCATGTCGATGATAAAACATGACATGACTATTTGGCAATAGTGATAACTGATAATTCATTGAAGAGTAATAACAAGTGATACACCTCTCTAAATATGTTCTTATACCATTATAAAAATTGCCGCGATTCGTAAAATATTTTGACGACAGTGAATCAATTACATAAAAGACAAAAAAATGCATTTTCATGCCAACTACAGTGATTAATAAAACATATCCTTTAAATTTCTGAAATATAAAATCTTTTTTATCCTTTTTTGTTGATTTTGTTAATCTTTTCGAGTTGATCTCAATCGATGTCATGTTTGATCATGTCGATGATAAAACATGACATGACTATTTGGCAATAGTGATAACTGATAATTCATTGAAGAGTGATAACAAGTGATACACCTCTCTAAATATGTTCTTATACCATTATAAAAATTGCCGCGATTCGTAAAATATTTTGACGACAGTGAATCAATTACATAAAAGAAAAAAAAATGCATTTTCATGCCAACTACAGTGATTAATAAAACATATCCTTTAAATTTCTGAAATATAAAATCTTTTTTATCCTTTTTTTGTTAATTTTGTTAATCTTTTCGTGTTGATTTCAATCGATGTGATCGAATGTTTGATCATGTTTCAATAATTCAATGATTTATACAAGTTATCTCAACTTACAAATTTGATTTAAGGAGTTCCAATTAGTGATGATTTTATTGTCAATTCTAACCGCTGTTGAAAAAACACCTGAGATTGGAAGTTAGCAAATCAATAGTTATACAACCACCATAGAATATCCATAGCCAAAATCTTATATAATCAACAAAGAAAGAAGCCAAATAAAAGCATCACCTGTGAAGTTTACCAATAATAACTGAATAATTTAAAAGAAGAACCTGTGAGGAAGAGACGAATAATAGCAAGTGATGCATGAAAACACACAATACATTCCACACATACAGTAGGTATATTCTCCCAAAAGTTGTAGACACAAAGCATAAGATAAATGTGTACACTATTGCAATTCGAATATGAAGTTTCATTGGTCTGTCAATTCAGCTCACTATGATGTTGTAAGGACGGCATAATCTTATAACAAAATGATGCAAAATATTTTGATTGAACTTTGCCAAAGAACCAAATCTTTGTTAACAAATAAAACAATCCAAGATTTAATTTATAGTCCTAGTTGAAAATGTTGAATTACTTCATCACCATCGTCATTCAAACCGAAGCCATCGCTCGGGGATAGTACCTAGTTCTGAACAAATATGCCGTTGGCCTTCGAAGGTTCTTCATTATTGAGTGGAGATTGAAATGAAGTGAGAGTGGAATGAGTCTGCTGATTATGCATGAGATTATAGATAGCACGCTAACTATTCCGTTACGTTTTTCATAAACAAGCTAAATTTAAGAAGATTTCTTGAGACTTTGGGTAAAAAGTAGACGTTGCGTAGTAAAAACATGGGCTTTTAAAGCCAAGGGATGTTTTTTATTTGATAAAAATGATTTAATTAGTGTCATCAGCCTAGTCTAGGTAGATTATCTCCTTTTTTACAGTTCCCTATGGTCAAAATACGTGTCCGTTTTAGACCTGATCATTGTTAAATTATAATAATTTCCTTAATAATAATTCACAATTAATGACAAAACTTAATTTAAAAAGCCAAAATGAAACAAATAGTTTATGTAAATAATATTACAATAACTGTGTTTTTCATAAGGTAATATCATATTATAATAATTAAAAATATTTTGACCAAAATTAATGTCGGTCCTAAATAAACACATTCGGTATATTTTGCATATTTAAAATAATGTCGATTTACTTAGTATTAATTTTGTTTAAAACGTTATATAAAAAATATCAAATTACCGAGAAACAATAACAACCAAAGTTTACTGTCTTTGTATTCAAACACTTCTGTTTGTTCTCCGGAAAACCAATTTATAAGATACATCAACAGAAAATATTTAACACCTCTTTATAACATTAAGTTATACCTTGTTTTGCTTGTTTTTTATATGTTTTTTTCGACTCATCTGCATATGGTTTAATTGATGATTTTAAGGATTTACAATAGGCTAGTAACAACTGTCTAACAGTCTTAACAGTAAAACACATTTTTTGGCAAAATTAGCTTTTTTATTCAACATAATTCCATACACTGATTATAGCGACCCTCCAACTTTTCGAAACCATTTTTGTAGTACGATATGTCTTTTGTTTCAAATTAGGCCTCGGTTTCGGCGATCACCTCTTCATTCGACGAAAATTTCTTCCCAGCGAGCATTCTTTTAAGATCTGAGAACAGAAAATAGTCGATGGAGGCCAGATCTGGAGAATACGGTAGATGAGGAAGTAAATCATAGATTTTTGCTATCGTTTTCAGTGACTTGTGAAACGGTGCATTGTCTTAGTAAAGCAGCACTATCGTTAAAGGACACCACGTCTAAACTTACAAATCTCTGATGGTTGATTTTCCTTGGACAGTGTCCGGAAACTCGGCATCAAGCCCAGTTTTTGCTACAATTATACTTTTTTCCCTTCAAAAAGCAATACTTTATCAACACGCGAAACTCCTTTTTATTTTTTTAACGATAACAAAACTTGCTTCACTTAAAATGCTATAATTCACAAACTAATAATCCGACAGGTGTAAAATTTATAAACGCATCTTTTGAAGGATAGTGCTAACTAAAAAACATATGGATTTAATTCTAGTAGCGCCATCTATGTGTCAGGCCGGGGACATTTCAATTGACATATCATATAAAATAGTTATATAGGTAATATTAAAAAGCGGGTGTGTATCATTAAACATTTAGCACTGCAATATATTTTTTGTCGCTTTCGATGATTTTATCGTCATTTCGCCACTATACAATTATGCTTTGTGCTTAAAACTGAAAAATTCATACAAAAGACGTAGACAAACACAAAATATTTATGTATATAAATACTTTTTTTATGATAACTTAAATAAAACTTATGACAAAGTGTTTATAGATAAAATTGTTGGTATAGATAAAATGAACTTTAACAGCGAACTGTGAACGTTCAAGATGACAGGAACATGGGTGAACAGTTAAAAGATATAAAGCAAATGACAATTATTGACAGTCAGGGAACGATTCATATAAGTTAATTTTTTTGATAATAATCGACCTCTCGCAAAAATCCCATCAACCGAGCACTAACATATTATCCACGACTAAAGTGTTCCTATAATTATTCAGTCCGAATCTCATTCCTATAGAGGAAAGGTGGTGGAAGTCGCTCAAAAGGTGGACAGGAGCTGGGGATTGATCATAGAATTCACAGCACGATTAAGTTTGAGGACATTAAGGGGCTGTAAGAGAAATAACAGTCTCCCAGTCTCAGGCCATTGAGTTTCACTGCATGGTAACAGACAGAAGGAACAGGAAGGACACTGAAAAAGTCACTTTTTATTTCAAAAAGCTTGTTTATTAACCCATCCCCTGAGTCCCAGCATCTTTATGATGCAGCTCTAATAAAGGTTCTAATGATAAAGGTAAGTGTGGAAACATATGTTCTCGACAGGGAGTTGAGAGTGAACGGCAGATCTCGACGCAGCATCTGGCTGTTCATTCCCAAGTATCTCAACATGAGAGGGGATCGACACTAGCGTCAGCAAATAACCAGCCAGCAAGGGTGATTACAGGAGACTCAAATATTTGGAGACAATGACATGATCGTACTTCCGCTCAAATAAGCATTTTAATAAGCAGCATTTCCTCTTTAATGAGAATATTTTTAAAAAACGAGAATGTTGATTCAAAAATGTATTCAAAAGACGTACAGTTTATCAGACATAAAATTCGAATGCTGAAAAAAAAACAAAAAACCAATTTTAAAAATAATCCTTTCCCACAATTTCTTGAGACCACAATTTCTCGCAATAGAGTAAACACATAAACTCAGCAGATTATAAACTAAAAAGGTTGAAATTATTGAAACAAATGTATTTATTTGAACTATTTGTTTCCAAATTGCAATCATGTTTATTTACAACTAATCAACACTTTTCAATCGTTACAGATAATATCACCTGTTACTGAAGCTCACCTAATTAGGTAAGGACAGTTGTCCCAATTAAGCGATTAATGTATTAGGACTCTGCTTGTTAATGTTCCATAACAAAGAGTAACTAAAACCTCGACTTTGTTGAACTGAATTTCGTGACTAGCCTTCAGTCCAAGCTGATCAAATTATTTCTCACAGAGCATAGATATTATCTCTTTCTTACACTCACAGGGGACCTTGTAAACACCTGTTATTTTTAGCGGATCACTTCTAGCTTTGGAGTTAGGGTGCGCCTAAGACATATTCCTGTGTGGTTTGATATATTTAATAACTTTGATGTCATTTTTATTCAGTTCTCTTCCAACCTGGCTTATGGCTGCTTACTTCCTTATTTTTCACTTTTTACATTATACGATCTTATTGCTCGCTTGGACGATCCTTTTATTCTTAACTCATTATCCGTTAAGCTGTATCCATTCTATGGAAGGTGATATAATAAGATTATTACAATGAGATAATTAAATTCATTACCTACGGAATCTGGCTCCGATGCGATGAAGGCCCTATACTAAAGAATTTAGATCAAATTTCAAAGGCTTCTGCACCATCCGCACTTTCAACTAATAAAGTTATATCTCACATATAGATTTTATGGCGAAACAGGGTGACGTATACACTGAACTACATCCAATATATTCAGGTGTTCCGCAGGGCAGTGTCCTTGGTCCATTTTTATATCTCTTTTATACAGTTGACATACCAGCCTCCAACACCACTACTTTGATAGCATATGCTGACGATTTTCCCATCCTACGAAACACGGGCGGGGTGCCATCATCGCCAACTAGATCACGATAACGATAGCTGGAAACACCAAGACGTTTATGGGAGATTATTGAAGGTTACTTTCGATCATTCGGTCACTGACCATAGTTCAGCTTAGACGTGCCACCATCAACTGCCCAAGCCTCGTATCTAGGTAACACCGCTGCCATTGCTTTTATTTACTTGTAATTTCACTTTTTTTGTACAACTTCAATAAATAACGGTCATACCATGTAAACAACACTGTTTAATTTCATCCTCCAGAATAAAGTGTTGCGAGTCATCGTCAATGCCCCGTATTACGTGTCCAAACTGATTCAACGCGATATCCACATAGAACCCATAACGAGTGTGATTCGAAGTGTTAATGCGAAGTACTCTGAAAGACTCTTAGGGCATCCTAATGCACTCGCCAAACAGTTAAACGTGCGCGATGATAATGATGTGCGTAGGCTCAAACTACCATACGAACTACCACACATAGAGTGAAATTTAATACTTTCTGGAATAAGTTAGAATAGTCATTAGAATAAGTTAGGATAGGCTTTAAAATAAGTTAGAATAATATCTAGAATAAGTTTTGGATTATAAGTTGTACAGCAGATCACTTACTGAAGTGATCTTCTACATGTTAGGATGGTTATATTATATAACGGAAATCAAACAATAATACTTATTGCCCACGGGCAGATTGTTGACGTTCCAAGAGATTAATTTAAAAAAAATTTCATCATACCTCCATTTACCCAGCCATATACATATACCCTAAAAATCTGTAGTTGGAAATATGGCTTATCATTTCATTTGCCTAGAAACAAAATCAATTCACAATTTTTTGTAATTCACCGTTCATGTTCACCTTGGCTAGAAGATATTGTCTTAAATGATCTTAAACTTAAGTTTTAACTTGAGCTAAAACTAAACCGGATGTATTGGCGTATAAAGCGTGAATCCAAATTATATTTTGATAATAAGATATTGTTGAATAAGTCAATTTCTAGAAACATATGAACGTATGGTATCGATTTGTCGAGTACTGCTAACAAATCTAAGATAGGTAGCCTTCAGAGATTCCAAAATAAAGTGCTACGGTCGTCGTGATTCACCACGATATCTCACTGGAAACCATGAGTATTAGTGTGGCAGTTTAAAATTCTCTGAAAGAGTGTGCAACCAAATGCACTCGTCAATCAATTAAATGTGCCCGATGTCAGTGAAGTGCGTAGATTAAAAAGTTTACCGATCTAATTAAAAGACACATAGCATAGTTTTTAATATATTACTACTTTATAAATTTGTACAGAAGATTACTTATTGAATCAATATTCTACGTGTATAACATAAATCCCATCAAATATTTAATGCCCATTAATCAGATTATGAAATGCTAAGAGAATAATTTTCTACATTTCATTTCTCTCTTTATCTTAGAGCATACAATAACTTCTTTACCTTAAAACGTCCTGACAATAAACAGTTACAGTTAATCGGGACTGCTTAATACCACCTCCGAAGCACGTTTGTCGGCTGCTTTCCAACTAGATAGTAAAAAAATGATAGTGGATAGTGATCAATAAAGTTTTAGGGTAAATAATGTGGCTCGGTAAAACGAAATGAAACAGTGATGTTTACATTATGTGACCGTTATTGATTGAAGTAATATAAAAATGTGGAAAATACAAAATAGATAAAACGGATGGCAGTGGTGTTACCTGGTGACGAGGCTTGGGCAGTCGATGGTGGAACGTCTAAACCGAACGATGGTTGGTAACTGAATTAATGGATATACCCTTCAATAACATCCGAGATAAACGTCTCGGGGTTGCCAGCTATTCGTTATCGGGTTCTAGTTGGCGCTGCTGGCACCCCGCCCGTGTTCAACATCTGGGTATTTTGTAGACCGTTATTTCACGATATAAAATCGACATGCCTCAAGGACTCAAGAAGACCTTCTGGGTTACCTAACCTAGTTAGTGGTGTGTTTGACTTAGCCAGCCAGCTTTTTACGTTCTTACCTTTAAACAATTACTTACAAATGTCAATCAACTACTTTAATAAAAAAATATCGACACTAGAATATGTTATTACCAAGTATGTTAAAAATGATTTAACAATATATCAATTCGTATAAATTAATTAAAATACATCAAAACAGTAATTAACATAAATTAAGTATAAATAGTGGGTCAATATAAAGCAAACCACTATGCAATAATATATTTTCGCGCCAATATAACGCTTAATTTAGAACAATCATTGCATATTCATGTTTTGCTGTAATATATTATGCAAATTGCCCCTTATATTATAACTCGTCCAATACAATAAAATAGAACGTTCATACGAATCAATTAAGTATGTCGCAATCATTAGATCCGTATAATTAACATCATAAATGTAAATTGCAAATTAAATAATACAATTTAAAGCATATAATGGTTTCTCATATATAAAAAGCTCAGGTCCCATTTCTCTGTAGAAGAACAATTTTCTCTGAGAGTGGAAACTAGTTTGAATCATAATTTCAGCAATAAATTAAAACTGATCACCGGTAAATTGCTCATTTTTAATGTAAATTCGTTATCAAATGAATATTATTTCTACTGAACTGGACTGCGCCAGACTCGATTCTATGAGAAAACACGTTAAATTATACCAACCCAATAAAAATCTCCTTCATATCCGAGAACATGTATAGCCTATAAATATATAGTTCATCATTATCTTACTGAAAGATGAAACTTAAGTATTTTTAAATTCATTCTTAAAACAACAACATGCATATTCCTATAGGATTTTAACATATACCGTAGCAGCCTTTTCTGCATCGATTTTATTGAAGTGGTTAAATTATCGTGGTATATACATTTTACATCACCATCGCCAGCAATAATACGCTGAAAAAAGCTTCCTTTTCTGACGCCAAAGTACCACTTCATTTATTCCAGTACATGGTTTGGATATAAAGGCAGAAATCAAAACTTTCGAGACTAACACAAGGGTTGCTATTTAGATATATGGCCTTAACAGCACTAAGCATTTTCTGACGCTAGTTAACGCTAGTAAACTTAACATTGTTAATCTTCTTAAGAACATCTCCTAATTTGAATAATATTATCACATGATATTTCGTGAAACTGAGGAATTGTTGCCATTAATATGACAAGCATCTTTTCATAGTGATTTAAATGGCTTCTTATTATCTTCCAAGGCGAACCAATAGAAATTATTTGCGGAAGAAACGCATCCCTAATGATACGTTTTGTACGTGGTCATTTGTTTGTCCAGTCTTCCTTTTTGGCTGTGCTTTTTGTATAAAATGATGTTTCCAGTTTCAACCATCATCGAGATATACTACGAGGTAGCTCGATCTGATATATGCTTGAGGAATCGGGCATCCGTCAAGTGATATAATTACGTTTTTGTCACACATTTGGAGCTATTAAGCTGTATTTTTTCTCTAGTCAATTTGTAGATATTGTTGACAGCTACTTATACTACTTTTTCTACAGCTTTAGATTTTTTTATTAATCTCCTAGGACGTCAACAATCTACCCGTGGGCAAAAAATATATTTACATGACTTCAGTTCTATAATATAACCATCCTGACATGTAGAAGATCATTTCAATATAAGTGATCTACTGTACAACTTATAATCTAAATCTTATTCTAGATACTTTTCTAACTTATTTTAAAGTCTATCCTACCTTATTCTAAAAACTATTCTAACTTATTCTAGAGATTATTAAATCTCACTCTATGTGTCTATTAATCAGTTCGTATGGTAGTATGCGTTTGATCCTACGCACTTTACTGTCATCGCGCACACTTAACTGTTTAGCGAGTGCATTGGGATGCACTAATAGTCTTTCAGAGTACTTCGCAACTCTCTTCACTTTCGTAACACTCCGAATCACACTCGTTATGGGCTCTATGGTAATACCGCGCTGAATCAGTTTATTGCACACGTAATATTGAGCATCGACGATAACTCGCAACACTTTATTCTGGAACCTCTGGAGGATATCTATGTTAGATTGGCAGTAGTACCCCACAGTTCAATACCATAGGTCCAAATGGGCCTAGGTATTGACTAATACAGTAAAACCTTGTTATCTAATAATAATTTAGATTTACTTCAGCGTCAAACATTTGAATATTCATTGTTTCAGATCAGATTTTTTTTATTGTGTAATTATTACATATTGTCTTGAGAAAGTCATGCAGATGTTTAACAACACCTACTTTATATATTGTTACTGGTGGTGATCTGGGAATTGCTCTTCTGTCTCTTCTGTCAGGGCACTGAAACTGTTGTATGCTTGGATGGGTTCTTGAAACCAATAGTCGCCGATTTTCGTCTGTTTTCGGACGACTTATTCTTCCGGACTTCTCACACGTTTTTTGTTAGTAACGATGTTCCATTCTGGCATTTGAGGGGTTTCAGTTACTGACATTTGATGGTTATTTCGAATAGCGGGCGATTAAATTAATAAATCGACAGAAAGGTGTTGTGGATTAGCCATTATGAATTGAAATTAACCGTACAGATCACTTAAGATTTATTAATTATTAGTTTATTTTTTTTACTCGCTCGATTTACCCTTCCGAAAATAAGAAAGAAAATTCCTAGAAGGTAAAGCATTGTTTATAAAAAATAAATTTTAAATTTCACGTTCAAAAGTTCACGTTTTTAATCACGTCCTCACCCTACAATAGTTGAGACTAGGTTTTCACTTTTTATGACCGGCACTTTTATGACACCTAATAGTATTCTGAAAGGTACGTCTGCAGTCCGTGGTGGTTTGAATAGAACACAGCTTTATATAGAGATAAATTTTTTGCCATTATAACTGTGTCATCGACAAATGTTTCAAGTATTGTTTCTTTTATTGTTGAGATATCAGCAGTATAGAACAGATGTAGGAGTGGTCCCACGACACTACCCTGTAGAATTCCAGCGGAAATAGGTTTAAGTGTTGAGGATGCCTCTTCATTGAAGATGAGACCAACCATTCTCCATTACGACAATATAAGCTTTTACCAATTGGCTCAAACATAGGAAATTTTTACCAGCCAACAATTAAGTATATAAGTAAATAATCTAGTAAATAGTATTTTAAGTAAATAATCACCGCACCATCATAATTTGGTACCCTTGGAATTACTTAATCGAAGTAGAAACAGTCCTACGAAATTTGATTGCAACGCAGGATGTTGAGGATTATCAGCATAAACAGACTAATGAAGCTAATATACATCGCTGGAAAATGCGTATGGGGGTAAAAACTATAAACATATTCCGCAAATTTATTGTTGTTTTTAAAACAAAATAATATTTATAAAAGGGTATGGAAATCAATAAGAATTTTCATAAGCTAAAACAAATTTGACAAAACCATGATTAATATAGGAAGGGATTACATGTATAGTGTTAAAATTAAATTGAAATAGAGTATTTCTTATACACTAGACAACTTCACCAATTAAATGGTGAAAGTATTATATTTCTTCTTTTTTTTTTGTAAAATGCTAGTATGAATTATATCATTCGAAATAATATAATGGCAAGAATTACAACTACAAAGTGGCCGTTAACAAACCGAAGTGTTGAGTAACAGAAATAAACTGCATTAAAATAAACATATCTGGTGTTTTTCTGTAATTTGATATTCTCTATTTATACCAAAACCAAATGTGTTTATTTAAGACCTCCATTAAAAGTTATCTAATAACACTAATGTTTATTTGTAATATTATATTCTGAAAGATAATTTAAAAAAGATTTAACGAAAAAAGAAAAGGCAAGGAGTCATTAAATAAAACAGGGTTATTTTATATTTAGTAGTATTTTATATTGTTAAATATACCAGGTGTACCGAAAATATATTGTATGACAAATTTATTTATTAAATTTGAGTTTATACATCTTACCCATCGTTCAGGCACTTTATGGATGCCATCCCAAAGAAACTGCGTGTCCTTTGAACAATACCATTAATCGAACAATTTTCTAATTTTTTCGAAATTGGCGAATTGTTGTTGATAGTCGGACGGAGAGTACGGCGGGTGCAATATTATGTCCCATCCAAGTGATCTCAACACTTCCTTGAACGGTTTTGCTTTATAAAACGGCGCGTTGTCGTGCGTTAAAATCACTTTATTGTATCTTTGTGTACATTCTGGACGTTCTTAGATCAATGCATAGGATGATTGATAATTACTACACTATTACTAATACGTTCTTTGTATTACAAATCGAAAACACCATTTTGGAATTTTCGAAACCACGCCTCTCATGTTTTTAGGACTAGAGCATGCTAATAGAGCATAATGGTAAACTATAAGTTTACCAGCAAACGATGACTTTCAGCGGCATTTTTCTTTAGATTAAATAAAAAAAAGTTGCTTTCGCAAAATATAACATGTATAGCGTTGAAGCTTTATGTCAGTAGAATAAAATGACATATGTGTCAAATCATAAAATAGCATACTTAAGCCTAGAGACATCTGTTTGAAAAACCGATAATGGCTTTCCGGTACATCTTATATATATATTTTCATCAATTTCATTGGTTATTTCTTACTTTCAAGTCTGAAAATACAGCCCGGTGTAATATCTTATTTAATACACATATAGGTTAAATATGGTATGTGCCCTTATTAAAGTCAAGCAGTTAGTAGTTTTCAAAAGATGTTTTCACTAGGTAACCAACAAAGAGCTGGACAATGGCCTCTGCATCAAATGGACCAACAGAGTTATCGACTAACTTAATTAAAAACAATTGTTTCAGAGGAAACTGTTAGTCTTATATGTATCGAAGAATTCAATTTTTAAAAGCATATAATAAAATGACATGGATATTGCAGAATGGGACCAATATACTCAATGGTCACTTATGGCAAGATGATATTAAAAATAGTGTTCTGACAACAAAAGCTGATGAATAGCTTTCATTAGTCATAACATTTATTAATAAATCATTGCAGATATATTGTACTCCATGCTGGAAACAGGAATGGTTAATAACACCTTCAGTTCAGACAGGGTGATGAGAGTGAAAACAACTAAAGGTGAGTATATAATTAATATATGATAACTGTGGAAAATGCTACTGTCGAGTTTAAAAGATTTATGTGCACAGATATGTGTGAAATTGTTTACAATACTAACAGTTTTGAAGATATGGCAAATGCATTAAGGAAAATGCAGTAATAACATCTAGTGTCATCAATAAAGATGTATACAGGTATAAACAGAAAAAACGAAGGAGAAATACAGTGATATCAAAATGTCTTTACAAAGAAACACTGTTCCGAAGGACACAAGAACTAAGCGTAAAAGGTAAGTATGCTCTCTAATGAAATTAAAATATATTACTTCTATATACAATTACAAATGCTCCTAGAACTCTAACTCATATGTGATATGGACAAAAGTTCAAAATTCAGTATTACAACTATGTACTTAATTGTAGTTTTAAATCTTTCGATAATATATGCATTAGATCTACTATAATGTTAAAATAAATTATATTTGATAAGAGCATTTTTGTTTATTTTATTTGTATTGGAATTTTATTGTATGTCGAAGTCAAACTGAACTAAAACTAAGAGTTAATTTGGCAACATTGAGACGTTTTGACGTCACAAATTTAGATGGCGTACGTACAAAACTTCTTTGGATAGACTGCAGTGACTGTTGAATTCTCTGCCCTGACATACACGTAACGTCACCCCTTAAACTTCCTGAACCTACCTTAATAGTCTAAGACTTTAAACAATACGTCAAAATGTCATAACAATCTATATATATATATATATATATATATATATATATATATATATATATATATATGTATATATATATATATATATATATATATATATATATATCTATATATATATATATATATATATATATATATATATATATATATATATGTATATATATATATATATATATATATCTATATATATATATATATATATATATATATATATATATATATATATATATATATATATAACTGTCCGATTATGTAAATTATGTTATGTTAAATCTGACACCTACATTTAACAGCCACATAAGCATAACAAAAATACTTCCGTTTCATTTCTTAACAATGTGATCCGGTGAACATTTAAGTTATTTCAATCACGTCCAAAGTGATCTCGGATCATCTTTAGTTTATTGTTCAAATATACCGACAACTTTATATATGAAGCTGGCCAATTAAGGTTAATTAAGTTAGTCTTAGATATAAACCATAAAAGGACCAACATAACGAGGAATGTAATCAGAGTCTGTTTCAGACGCATGAATTTTCTAAATCAGAATGCCCCAGCCATTTGATCAGATTAGATTAAACTATTTTTTCTTCAGTCATTTATGTCACGTTTTATTCTTCGAGGAAGCGGTTAAATAATAGACAAATTACTGTAATAATTGCGTCTGTTGCTTTGTAAATAAGTAGTTAAAATAGTAGTTGTTAGTTTATTAGGTACGGATTTATATATATATATATATATATATATATATATATATATATATATATATATATATATATATATATATAGGTTGTAAATAAATAATATATATATAGGTTGTAAAAAATTGTTGGTAAATACGTAAAAATTAAGTGATACTCAATATACTAAACTTTCCTACGTAGCAGATGAAATATGAAAAAATTATTATTACTCATTTAATATAATGTCCATCCCAAATCTACGTCACTTTACATCACACATTCAAAGTTCAAGTTTTGGTGTGTAAGCTTATACATGATGCCTGCTGTTTATAATCAGCCCAAATTCAGCACGCAATTTACAAAAGCAATGGCGTGCAAAGCCTACGATTTCCACTCCTGCAGAAAAAGCAAGCAATCCCCCAGAAAGCGACTCTGAATAAACTGCTAGTCCATCCTGTCTGTCTGTCTCTACGGAGCACAGGTATGGTACAGGTACCTCTCTGAGAGACAACTTTCATTACTCCAAGTGTTCCAGTCCAAAAAAAGTCCGCGCGTTACTCCATGCCCCGTGGTTTATGAGGAACGCGAAGACACACCTAGAATCAGGCATCCTGTTCGTGAAAATATTCACAAATATGCTAGTCTCCTTCCTTGGCACCTTAGAATACGAAAATACGTCGTAACCCAGGGTCTCTGTCGCCCGCAAGACCTTTCTATCATTAACCCCAAACGACACCTGCAAAAAAACCATTTGATGATTTCATTTGAACAGATGAATCACATGTCACCCGATATTTTAGAGAATAAGCCAAATAGTGCCAGATCAGTTATATAAAGTGGATATAATGAAACACTTGTTATAACATACTATTGTTAAATAATTGAAATGAATAATTAAATAATAAAATTTACTTCAATTTCACTACTGCAAGTATGTATTAGATCGATAAAACATGTTTTTCCTTCTAAAATAGATATTATGTAGAAAAATAATTAGATTTAGTGATTAACCTCTTTGAAAGCAACCTGGAAAAAATCCTTTCTCAAATAATTGATTTCTAAATAGAAATTGTTTCGCAGACGTAGAGCTACACCAATTTGTTTTAGCTTTAGAATCTTGATAGAAGACCCAAGTATATCTATTTTGATAAAACGATCGACAATCTTTTAAAATAGCACCTATCTATAATAACAGCACATATAAAATTATTTAGATTAGTGCTTACACTATCTAGGGAAATATATAGTGTTTCTACCAAATCATATAGTATATATTTCACGCTGATTTCTATCGTTGCAGTTGTTGAACGTCCTTAATTTGTATGGAAGATGTGGAACAAATTCATCATTCAGAAGATCTTTAGCATTTAGATATTAATTTTATTAAGTTAATATATTAAGTGTTTTTAAGCGTTTCTTTGCAAAGAATTCAATCATTTTTCTGTTTCTTAAGAAAACCAACCAAAAGCAATTCCCAGACCACCCCCAATAACAGTATATAAGGTAGGTGTTGTTAAACATCTGTATGACTTGCTCAAGACAATATCCAGTCATTATACAATAAAAACAATCGGATCTGAAGTAATAGAGATTCAAATGTTTGACCCTGAACATTTTAAAATTCTAATAAAAGAGGTAGACAATAGAAACACGCAATATCATACTTTTCGACCAAAATCCGAAAAAGCTTTTAAATTTGTCATAAAAGGACTACATCACGCAACGGATACAAACACAATTAAAACAACCCTAGCTGAACAAGGCCAAGAAGTTGTAAATATACTCAGGAAACACTACTGTTGCAACATATGCTGACGATACAGCGGTTTAATTATCACACCAGGATCCAATATCAGCTACAAAAAACCTCCAACTTCATCTTAACAAAGTCGAATTGTGGTTGAAAACGTGGCGTATTAAAGCAAATGAGACAAAATCTATCCATATGACATTCAATTATGTTCCCTTTGCAGAAGAACATGTCCCTCAGTAAAATTGAATAATTATGAACTTCCGCAAGCACACAGCGTTAAATATGGACGTAAATCTAAATTTTGTTGTAAGTCAATAGTTAGGCCCATCTGGACCCATGGCATTGAACTGTGGGGTACTACTAGCAAATCTAACATATATATCCCCCAGAGGTTCCAGAATGAAGTATTGCGAGTCATCGTCTATGCCCCATATTACGAGTCTAACAAACTGATTCAACGCGATATCCCCATAGAACCCATAACGAGTGTGATTCGAAGTGCTAGCGCGATGTACTCTGAAAGACCATTAGTGCATCCTAGTGCACTCGCCAAACAGTTAAATGTGCGCGAAAACAGTGAAGTGCGTAGGCTCAAACGCAAACTACCATACGAACTGGTTAATAGACACATTATATAACAGAAATCAAACAATAATACTTATTGCCCACAGGCAGATTGTTGACGTTCCAAGAGATTAATTAAAAAAAATGTCTATTTCTTCTATTATTAATCCACTTTTTCAATACATCCGCTTTAAATGACTTGTAAATAAAGAATAAATTTATAAAATAGTATTATTTATTAATAGTATAAATAGTAAATGTAGTCGAAGTGGTCGTTTTGTTATTGACATTATAGGTTGTGATAGATATAGTACGAGATTGATACATGAGATATTTAGGTATGTATAAAAGTTTCGATAACATTAGAATAGGTTGGCTTGGTTGGCGTAGAGGTCAAAGCAACAGAACGGTGCCTCTACTGTCGCGATAGTCGCGGGTTCGAATCATGTAAGGTCATGCCTTGAAGAAGGTTTTAAGAATAAGAGTATAAAATCCGATAAGGAAAATCATCCCAATCACGCTAGTAACCAAACTGGGAAAGATTGGACATCTTCTGGGATTATCTCTAAGTTGGTCACTGACCAGTTGATACGCTTAATACTGAGGACCGCGTTTTAGCTCACATTAAACAGTAGATCCAGTCCGGATAAATAATGATTAGTAAAAGATACCCTCAAATATTTGCGCTCTCGGTTCAGTACGTTGCCATTTATTTCCGTTAAATGAAACAAACTTTAAAATAAAATAAAAGTAACTAAAGGACATGCAAAATTTAAATCTTGAAAATTATCTAAATCATTTTTAACTCGCATTTGAAACTATTTAGATTAATGGAATAATGAAATGATGGATCACTAAAGTAAACCATTATCCGTTATACCAATGCAACACCTATTCTGTACACATGCCTTCGAAGCCGAAAACTCCAATCCAAATTTTGCCCACATAGCCTAATGAGATGAGATTGTCAATAATAACTACCTCCGTAATTACAGGAGATAAAGCATATCGACTTATCTACGAAACAAAATTCGGATTCCTACTAAAAATACTATAGCTAAAGTAAAAGATTAAAAAGAAATATTAAATCTATTAGTGGACTAACGCTGCTTTACAATATAGTGTAGTTCCTAAAACGTGTTGTTTACTGTTAAATATATTGCTAATAGATATGTATCCACTAACATTTGAATAAGCATTAAGCTATGACATGAGCCTAATTTTTTCGCTTGTCTAATACCATGCAATAACAGTTTAATGGAAGTTATAATTATAATCATCGCCACAAAGATAATTCCCATGATTACAGGCCAGCAGATCTCATCCATCAAACTTATTGTACATGCCGAATATTCCACATCGGAATAGCTATTTCGTCAGATTAGGATCAGCGTTTTTTTTGCCTTTTACGTCATTACTTCTCACGTTTTGTTTTACTGATGAGAAAGGCCGAGTACCAGTCGAAGAGCTTAAATAATTTTTTTATTGTGACAGGTCCTTAAATAAACATACTGTATAATCAAAGAAGAAACGTTCCACGTTTATATAAATATTTTAGCATAGTCTGGCTGCTTTACTTATTCTAAAAATCTGCAAACGAACAAGTATTTAATTCAATCTATGAGAATATCTATATAAATATATATATATATATATATATATATATATATATATATATATATATATATATATATATATATATATATATATATATATATATATATAGACGATGACGATGGTTTAGCAGTCATCTGATATAAATATATATATATATATATATATATATATATATATATATGAAACAAGTCACAATCTAAAGACGCTATGTGCGATGAGAATACTGGCTTCCTCAGAAATTCCCATTCGAACTGCAACAGAGTATCCTTCATAACTTTTGCAATGTAAGGGTGAGCGTTGTCAGGTAAGTTGTCACTAATGCTGTTTTTTTTTTGCAACAAGACGTCTTTAGATTTGTTCAATTGACATCAGTATATATCTGAAGTAAAAATTGAATTTGGTTTTAAGAGCTTGTAATACACTACACCTTGCTGATACTACCATATGCATAGCGAAACTTTATTGGAATAAATATTTCGCCTCGGTGTCGATGTGGATGGCTCTGCTGGATTGTAGTAGATCAGTTTCTCATCAGCAGACACAATACGCCACAGAAAAAAACAGGATACGGTTCGAAATAACACTTTAAGTAACTAAGTAAATAAATTCGTGTGGTGACCATTTTCCATCCTTTAAAATATTCCCAGTGCATGTAACTGTCTGGAAAGCTGTCTGAAAGTTCAAAGACGCGCCGAAAGATGAAAGCAGATTTCTTCAAATCAAAACACAAAAATAATGAATACCGGCAATCTGTTTACACTAAATAAACTCAATAACACTAAATGTAAAACTGTTATTTTATGAAGAAAATATCAAACCCATCGTATTTAACAGTTAGGTTAGGTTGTTTAACAATTGTTAACAGTGATACTTTGCATTTCAAAGTACACTCAAGCACGTAGTATGAATGCTGTCATATAAGCTAATTCCCAACCCAACCATTTGGATTTTATTCGTCGTTGTTATAAAAAAAACCGCTAATATTTTCTTAGGCATTTGTTAAAATTACTAATACAATTACCTACTGAAATAATGAAATAATATGCTTACCTGTCCAATACCTATAACTCTATAATCTTCATCAATATGTACGTGACGCTCAAAGACCAATTGCTTCTCAACCAATACGCTCCTGTTAGCGCCTCAGAAGCTGGCTGTCACTTTGTATGATTTTAATTCTTGCCTTTTTAACTTTTTAACTTTTAACTAATAGATATATTTTATATTCAAAAATTTTACCTTGACACAGAAATATGTTAAGAACTCTTTATTTCAAAATATATATCACGTTTGAAATCATACGTCGCAAATGAGAAAGCTATCAAAAAGTTAGAAAAAGGTAATCAACCAAAGAAATGTACCGAATTGAATGCATCAAAAATCGTCATATATTCATCATAAAATCAATGATATATAAAGTCATTGCAGATAACATCAAATTAATAACTAGGTTAAAAAGGTGTCTGAATCATAAAATGAAAACACTTTTTAAACAAAAAAAAAATGCACAAAACAATGACATTATGTCTAATATGAAGGCTAAAATAAGTCAAATCTCTAATCAGTGCATTAATAAATTAGAATAAACACAATTAAAAATTGTAGAAATTAACTATATAAAAGTGAAACAAGAGTAAATCAAATAAACTATTCTAATAACCCTTTTTCAAAAAGGAACTATTTAAATCTATCCAATTAACTTTACAATCATAAATACCACAAAAGAAGTGAACGATCGCTTCCACATCATCAAAACCTAAGTATATCCAATAACAAATAATAATTATAACGTTCTTCCTTATTTTCTCTAGATTCTTGGGTTCTTGATTAATACTTACCTGAATTTAATTATATACTTAGCATATAAATCCTGTCATTTTTTCTATATTGCAGTTATGTTTATTTTGCTACGACTTTGCCCAAGTAGCATACTTCGATTTAAAACGTACTTTATACTCGGAAAACATATTTAAATACGGTAGCAATCTAGAAATAGTCTACTAGAAATAGAATCTAGACTACCCTCTAGAAAAATTAATTCATCATTCCCCTAATAATTAACTCAAACATCTCTCTCTAGATCCTTGGGTTCTTAATTAATACTTACCTGAATTTAACTATATGCTTAACATATAAATCCTGTAATTTTTTCTATATTGCAGTTATGTTTATTTTGCTACGACTTTGCCCAAGTAGCATACTTCGATTTAAAACGTACTTTATACTCGGAAAACATAGTCTACTAGAAATAGAATCTAGACTACCCTCTAGAAAAATTAATTCATCATTCTCCTAATAATTAATTCAAACATATTAGTTTTATAAAATCGTATACGTACAGAGTACGCCGTTACAATGAATGCCGATTTCTTAATGAGAATTAATATGCATTCCATAAAACTAAAATGTCAGTCAACGATGCCTAAAGATACATTAAATATGATACATTATTTAATTAAATAAAATGTTGACGTTTATTAAAAACTATTAAAGAGAATGAGCGAAAAAAGCTACCAAAACAATTTCTCAAAAGGCCAAATTACTATAACTCTTTAAAATTAAAAATTTGTTTTCCCCAGATATTCTTAAACTACCCTCCTATTGTGCCCCTAATTAACATTCTAAATATGATACTGGAACAAAATATATGCAATTTTTTTCATATATTACAAATTTTCTGTAAAGGTTGGGCGACTAAATAATAGTCGAATTATTTAAATAAATCATCTTTATTTACAACAGATTCCTGAGCAATGACATTGCAAAAACTTTATTAAAAAAAAAAGTTGAAGTGTGTAAAATTCTAACATACAAGAATTTAAAGTCATCTAAAATTATTCAAATTTTCAAAATATTCTACCCGCTAATAATAATATGAAGGACATTTTTGTGAAAATCCGTGATGTTATTAGTGAATTACGATAATAGTTATGAGTAAATAATAAAAAGTGCTACCAACAATCATAAAGCATATTATATAAATCAATTTATTGTAAGTATGATTATCAGTTCCCTAAGTCAAGAAGTTGTGCTTCTAACTTTATTAACCTATGTTATTAAAAAATTTAATATAAAAAGTATATTGTAAGTAGTATTAAAATATGATCATAACTGAATACAACGAAGCACAACTGCCCTCCTCTCTTCTCTCACTGCACAAAAGTGTCCATATTATCATGATTAAAATGATTTACGTTAACAATTAAAATAATAACTAATCTTAAAATAAGTACAATAAAGCATAAATGTACACTAAAAATAATACATTACTAAAAATGTAAAACATTAGGAATCAAAATGATAAAAATATAAATCTATAAAGGATTTGTAAAATGTGATAAATTTAATAATTAATGGCACAATAGGTTTTGTGCGACGTAAAGCTTAAAAAATAACTTCTATATGGCAAGTGCCTGAACTCGACTCCGCTAATTCATAATCCATGGAAAAAATGTTATTCTCATATCAAACATTCCATTATACACATAGATATATAATAATAAGAATAATTGCCGTTTTAGTTTTGATTCAATTAATGGAAAGATCTACTTAAATCTACGTACGGTTAGTAAACACTTTTAAAAAGTTTTATTTCAAAAAGTACTAAGAATTAAATACGACCACCTCGTTTCATTAAAATCTCAGTAAAAATTCTACTAAATTGTATTTTTTTGTAGTGCTTTATACATATACAATTAGATATTGAGTCTAACAAACTACTTAAAAACCTCTACCATAATAGTAAGAAACTAATAAAATATCAAAGCTATTTTTACAGCTTTACGTATCGTTGTATTCTTTCTTGTTTGTAAACCACTTAAAAAAGATATACTATATAATAAAGATATAAAGGTACTTTTGTTGTCGGTCTCCTTTATAACAGAAAAATTAAACGACATAAAACTAAACAAAACTACAAAGAAATGGCATTTATTAAACGATGTACACTTAAAATGAAACTAATCATATGGAAAAAAAGCTAATCGCAAATAGGCGCAATCAATACAGGCTTAAAACAGAGCTTAGCGGAGTTAAATTCGATCCAAGTATCCATCTGATTCCATTTTATGTCTGCAATAAGAGCAAAAACTATCTTTAAAAAAAATATATATATAGATAAATAATAATGTAATTAAATAATTTTTCACTGCTAAAAATCATTATACAAGGTCTCTCAAAAGAATGTTTATATTTGCTTGGGTTAACGCAAAATTATAATGCTATGTACACTATGCTGCAAATGTCATACAAGAACGCTACGAACAGGGTTGCCAATTATCAAATTCCTCAACAATAATAATTTAAATTCCCCTGATTGGAGAGAAAAATTTGTTGAATCCCCACAAATTTTCCTGAAAATTATTTGAAGGAATGATTTTAATTCAAATTAATTAGACATAATATACTAATTAAATTAATTAATAAATTTATTTTAAGAGCCGAAAGTGTCAACTATTTAAATAATACGTATTTCTTATATTTTCATAATATGGAATAAACCGCAATATTATAAATTATAACATTACACTTTTTCCATATTTCTCTAGCAAGTATTTTGCTTGTTACCTTCACACTGCCGCCCAATTTCTTCCCTTGTTGTTATTAAAGACACTACGGTATTTGTATTTGGATGATTGATGTTTTCTGTTTTTCAAACTGTTAAGGATATTTTCTTATTTTTTTCTTTTATCAACAATAAGGACGTTACGTTTTTTATATTTGGGAACAAATATTCTACCCCAACGTTTTTAAGGCGAAACACTTTACCCCAGTAGCATTCGCCATCAATGTTATCATCTTGAAGTTCAATCCCACGTTGATCAAAATCCAGCATAGCATGAGCTGGCCACTCGTCATGTAACTTTTGGGCTGCCACAGATTTATGAAGCACTGGATAGTTTGTAGCTTTGAGCCTCTGATGGATATAAAAAACTATCGCTGAAATCAAATATGGTATTGACCCAGATTATCGATATTATCGTCAAAATTCCTGCATTTTTCACGCATAATGCCAATCTCGAATCAACATGAGATTCTGCGAAGATTGGGAATTTCCTCACAGATTGGCAACTCTAGCTCAAAGAAAAGTTCACCGAAGTGTACGTTATTCGATAACCTCGCGCTTGGGATATGCTATTAAGTGTTTTACAGGAGGGGTCGTTTAGCATCTATCAAAAAAGTATGCCTCTCATTCGAAAATAATTAAAAAAGTGAGAGTGGTACTACAGTGGAAAAAGAACGTAATTTCGAACAACTAATATCATCAAAAACAGAGACTGTTAATGTATTCATGGTCTAAATGTTTACAAGATCATTATACCACATTATTTTGACAAAAACTAAAACTGAACCCCTAAAAATAAATTCGTGCAAGAATACAACACCAAGATGCTAGTCGGAGGTAATTGTAATTGCACTGTAATTAATACTTATCAACATTTCATCATCATCATCAAACTATAGCTGCTGATCATGAAAAGTGCCTACTTATTAATCAATCTGCTGCGAATATTCTTCACTAAATCTCGCCATAATTTGAGATTGGTAGCAAATGTTCTGACTTTGGACAATGTTAGTTCATCTACAACCCAAAACGTTTTCCACAAATGTCTATGAGGAATTCGTTCACCTTTCATTTTACAAACAGGTCCAAATCATTTTAATCTGAGTCTCTACATTTTTTTTTTCACAAATATGCACTGACGCTGTAACGGTGTCCAAGTCTCAGAACTATACAAAAGAATTAGTAAGATAAGCGTGCGTAAGCGTTTTCTTTCTTTCTTACATTGTCTTAGAGAAGGAAAAACTCTTACAGCTTTCTACTTCACTTTAGTCTGCTTTATTATTGATACCAGGTACCTGAACTCATACTCTTGCTGTAACTGTATCTTGTTGAGATTTACATTAGCAGACAATCAGTTAGTTGTCAAAATTTGGTCTTTTCTTCATACAATCTCACGCCTTATGGCACTCCAATGCGAACTATATAATGAAGAATGCCAGAAGCTTCAACATCTGTGCAGGGAAATATAGCGCTATCATCAGCGAATATCAGATCGATCAAGTAGTTTGTAGCCCAATGTCGATGCCGTGATTTTCAAAAAAAAATTTCGCATAATTGCATCTACTACGAGTACTATGTTGAAAAGCAGTGGAGAAACGACGTGTCCTTAGCGTCGGAGCGGGTTCCGACCTCAAATAAAATTGAAAAATGTATTGAGTTTTCAACAAATACGAACACCTTGTTTTCGGGCGATGCTTTTTTTTACCTAAATAGAGTGCAACAAATTCAGAAGTCCTATCAGAAATCCGGTGCCCCTCGTCCGTCTAAAATGACTGTAATTACTTTTAATAAATAAATTCCCAGTTTTTTTTAAATAAATCTATTAAATATAAAATTTCTTTGAGATACCTTGTATTCAGTTATACCGTATGATAATATTAAATTATACTTACTATTAGTAATTATATTAATATCGACGATAGAAAAAAAACTGTGTGTAACAATAACCTTAACACTATGTAAGCAAAATGAAAATTTAATAAAAATTGTATTTGCGTTTAAATTGTATAAATAAAACACCTGGTGGAACGAAATAACGATCTAATTAATAAGTTAAAAAACATAAAGCTTGTTAACACCCGAAGAAGAGTTTTCGCTCCGATAATGTGTATGCGTATTTTAACCACATTTTAGCTAATGGCGATAATATCGACATGAGGCTCATAACCTATAAACTGTGATTAGTAAATTTTGTAATATTAATTTCGAATATAACGAACCCATTAAACATATCGGGAAAGAATATTAGTGGAAGAATGATGGTAGTGAATAACCTACATCGATTTTAATAAAAATGATAAAGAACGTATATCTGGGAAATATATTTAAAGATCCAAGATAAACACACAATAATATGTCGCAATGAAAGTGTATCATATTAATTTAAATTTTTATAAAGTAATATTTAAATTTTTATAATTTAATAAAGTATCACATATTAATTTCGCATCAACGACCGCAATAAGTATTAAATGATGTTTAGTCAGTTAAAATGCAAAGCTGTTGAATCTAGTGCAATTATTATAACCAATCCTCATAGCCGAAAGGTTATTGTATTGTATTACATTATAATATATTATACATGTAATATTCAATACATGTACATTGTATTGAATTACATTAGAAGAGTTTTGTTGTTTTTCCGCTATCTTCACTAGAGATCACACGTCCGTACAAAAGTGAATTAGATTCGACCACTTAAAAGCAATTTTGTCTATGATTACCGCATCTAATAATATTTTATAAAGTCTTTTATTATCAAATTAAAACAACGTATACAAAATTAGGAATAATTTTACTTGTATAGTGATTCATATAATTTCAAGTATACATTTTTAATATTGTATTCCGGCTTTCCACCAAGTAAATTTCAATTCCAATACACGGATAACGGCTACCAATGACAGGGGAAATTGGACAAGGAATGGGCTATTTAGTAACTTGGACATTTATATGGCCAAATCTTAACTAAAACATTATAGTGAAAGATAAGTGCAACATAAAAAATAAAAATAGTAGTACATTAAAAAATATTACAAAAAATAAATTAAAATCATATTTGAAAAATTTGTTGAGTTAATGGTTGATGATATTGTAAATGTTGGATTGCTATTATGATAATTTACATCTTTGTATCTTTTTGAAAATTGAAGATAAAAATAATCTATATAATTCTGAAGTAAAAGTTCAACATTACATTAAAACGACAATTTTAAGTATTAAAATAAAATAATACAAATTTTCAACACGTCTTGAATCATGTAAATTACAAATAATGAGGAAAAACTGGGCAACCAATAAATTATATGTTAAACACTTAAAATCAATTTTGTATTAAAATATCTTAAAACTATAATGGCCAACATTTTTTATTAATTTTATATTTAGTAATTTCATAATATTAAAAACACAGAGAACTATATTAAAACACTGAGTATTTTTATGCAATGCAATTAATTAATTTCAGTTTTAATTTATTTTTAATTTAACAAAAGATTTCTTGAATATTCTCTCAGTAAATTGATGGATTATCCAACGTCTTGTAGTAAATTTCTAGAACCCTTTTAAGTTATTTAGTATGTAATTAGCCGTCAAAATAAGCAAATATAAAATCTCGAATATTGTGAAAATCATATCTAGAGAATTAGAAATATAATTTACTTTAAACGATTATTTCGTCACTGAAAATGCCTATGTAAAGATCAGCTGAAATTAGGTTATAACAAAACATAGAAAATTAATATAAAGCAAAATGAGAAAGAAGAAAAATTTAAATCATCTTTTTAAAAATTGTAGGCTTTTTTAACGTGCCCTTATTATAAGCACATTTCATTAAGAAAGCTTATTCATTTCATTTCAGGCTGAAACAAAGGTAGGTAATATAACTCGTGACTAAACTACTGATCCAAGAAATTGCAACTTTTATTATTAACCAGTAAAAATGCCGAAACAAACTTACCGCCATCCTCGCACTTCCGTTGTACCTTGTTAAGAGTGTCCTAGTAGGCTTGTTGCCTCGTTTCGCCATTGCTAAACATTGTTCATCCCAAACCAGCCCAGCGCAAGAAATCCGGTAAAGCACGAACCGGTACATCACGCGCATGTGCCTTTACTCGTAGGTTTCTATCCTCCGTTAGCAATACAACTTCCCGCACTAAGTATCGAGGTTCTCCTAAGCATAAACAGAAATAAAACGAACGTTTACTATGCCTCCAAATATAAACAATTTGACTAGTCGTTAAGCTGTAGATATTTGAAGAATTTGAATAAAAATAAAACAATTTATTATTTTCTTGTACTGGAAGTACAAATAAGTCTCGGTAATTTTTTTCAAGAATTGAGTATTTATTACAAAAAAAACAGAAATAATATTTTATTTAATTAATGGTATTCTAAAAGTAGAAGGTTACCATATCGGAAGAATAATTTACGTCTTGAAATTATCTATCTCTCTATACATTCCATTGTTTCCAACGATTCCAACTTAAACGCGATATTTACAATATATAACAATTACATGAACGCAAGAACTTTTTCGATTTGATATTTCATTTCCACATATCCGTATACTTTCACCCTTCTGCTATGATCCTTGACAACAACAAACAACTCGGAACTTCTCCTACTTAACTCAGCGAAATATCACTGCAAACAACCGTTAAAAAACATAACCCCAACTTAACAGGCCAATTGAAAAGTCCCCGGCCTGACACATAGATGGCGCTACTAGAATAAAATCCTTATGTTTTTTAGTTAGCCCTAAACCTCAAAAGATGCGTGTATAAATTTGACAGCTGTTAGATCATTAGTTTGTGAATTATAGCATTTTGAGTGAAGCAACTTTTGTAATTGTGAAAAAAATGGATAAAAAGGAATTTTGTGTGTTGATAAAATATTGCTTTTTAAAGGGAAAAAATACAGTTGAAGCAAAAACTTGGCTTGATGTCGAGTTTCCGGGCACTGCCCCAGGAAAATCAACCATCAAGGATTTGTATGCTAAGTTTAAACGTGGTGAAATGAGCACCGAAGACGGTGAACGCAGTGGACGCCCAAAAGAGGTGGTTACCGATGAAAACATTTAAAAAATCCACAAAATGATTTTGAATTACCGTAAATTGAAATTGAATGAAATAGCAGACACTCCAAAGATATCAACTGAACGTGTATATCATATCATTCACGAATATTTGGGTATGAGTAAGCTCTGTGCAAAGTGGGTGTCACGCGAGCTCCCTTTTGACCAAAAACAACGACGAGTTGATGATTTGGAGCAGTGCTTGAAGATGATCAAGCGTAATAAACACGAGTTTTTGGTGGCTGGCTCCATCATTTCACTCCGAAGTCCAACCGACAGTCATTCGAGTGGACTGCACACGATGAACCCGCTCCAACGTGTGAGAAAACACAACAGTCGGCTGGCAAGGTTATGGCGTCTGTATTTTGGGATACGCATGGAATAATATTCATTGACTACCTTGAAAAAGAACCATCAATACAGACTATTACATAGCATTATTGGACCGTTTCAAGGACGAAATCGCCGAAAAACAGCCGCATTTGAAGAGAAAGAAAGTGCTGCTTCACCAAGACAATGCACCCTGTCACAGGCCAGTGAAAACGATGGCAAAAATCCATGAATTGGGCAATTGCTTCCTCATGCACCGTAATCCCAGCGACCCAGCGACTATTTCCTGTTCTCAGATCTCAAAAGAATGCTCACTGGGAAGAAATTTTCGTCGAATGAAGCGGTGTTCACCGAAACTGAGGGCTATTTTGAAGCAAAGGACAACTCGTACTACAAAAATGGTATCAAAAAGTTGGAGGGTCGCTATAATCGAATCGAATTATGTTGAATAAAAACACTAATTTTGGCAAAAAAATGTGTTTTACTAAGGTAGGTCGGGGACTTTTCAATTGACCTGTTAAATTCGATGGTTTTGACTCTACATAAAATAACAGCTTTCTTGAAGTATTATTAAGTTATTGGGTGTATACAGACGATTTGAAGAAATCTGCTGCCGATCCCCATCAAACTTATAGTGATACTGGTTTAAAACTGGTGGTTTTAACATCAGCGACGGAATATTCATGGCCATAAAGTTTTGCTGTGCATATGGGATCAATAAGGCTTAGTGTATTACGAGCTGCTAAAACCGTTTTGTTGCTGCATCGACAATAATTAAACAAACTGAACGACGTACTGCTGCAAAAAATGAACAGCAATAGGGAGCAACAGACGCAATGCCATCCTCTTGCATGACAATGAAATGAAGTGCAAAAATGGATCGTTGATTGGATCTAATCGAGCGATGGAAACTTGTTTGTACAGATAATATAATGAATGATTTAGGAAAAAGTGTTAAGAGTTTATATCAAAAATAACATGTACAACCAGCACTGAAACTGAAATATCTAACAAAGTAAACATGTTTAAATAAAATGTTTCGTTTGAAGCTCCTCGCAGAAAATTACCTCACAATGGACTTTCTTTAACGTCATAATTGTTATAAATGCTAATTCGCATATATGGCTTATAAACTTAATTAATGCGTCGCTCTCTGCTTCTTTTCAATTGACATCATAACTATTTTCTAAATAGTTAGAAAGTAACCGTTACACCAGTTCTAACATTCTATCGGTCCTTAATCTTGGGACGATCGCCACGACCCTTTAGGCCACCACCTTTTCATCAACAAGTACAAAGGTTGGGAACGCCGGTGGATTGGTACCATGCAGTTCCAGGGTATAAAAGACCATCACGACGACGTCTCGCTCTCTTCTCTTTTCTCCACCCCCTGTAATAGTACCACTTCCACAGCGCTACCGTACTTCCTCTACCTAACCTAATATCCTATCAATTCTCCCGTCGACCACATGTATCACTCAATATAGAAATAAACAAGTGATTATTAAACCAGTGTTTTTCAGTTCTCGTGCAAATTCCTCTGCCACACATTTCGACCGACTGACCGACCCGACGAACATTCCTACAATCTTAATACGGTTTTATTTAGAAATTTGTCCAAGAATAGGACTTAAAGCAAGCAAATGCTTCCATTATCTAATCGATGGTGCTTATTACCCAGTCTTCATTAAAATTAAAATAAACCTTGTGAAATAAATTCATGGACTTAAACAAAAACCAAAACCACCGTAGTACTTTTATCAAATCTATAGAGTTCTCCGCTTCCCATTGAAAGATATAGAGAGAGAGATTATAATGAATTAATAATAGATAATTTCCGAAAATACCCGTTGTATACAAAAACCAAAAAACTTTTTCCCATATCTATTAAAATAAATTGACTTCGGTTAAAATTAATTAGTTTTATTTAATAGTTATTACATTTATTTAATTACCTTTCTTCAATTCCTGTTGGGTAGTTGAGTTTTTACACAAAAATAAGCACGTTGATAAGATTTTGTCGTCGTTCGTTACCGTGCCGTCCCAAGTGGCATCGTCTTCCGTGCTGAACGTAGTGGAGGCTAGAACAGCACCTCGTGTAGTCACGCATTTGACGGCCGAGTGGCGTTTCTTCAAGAAATCCAATGCCAGGCGGGATGCCTGGGCCACTTTCTGGACGTGTTCTATGTTAGGCAAGGCCGGTCCCCGGATATTTCGTAGCGGTGTTCCTTTACTCAAACCCTCCAATTCGCTTAAAACTGAAACGAAAAAACAACTGTAAGAATACCAGTTGTAATTTACCTTATGAAGATTAATCGTATTCTTTTTCACTGTCACAAAGGTCGGCATTGTTGTTGGTTATCAAATATTTATAGATACGTTCGAAAATTTATTTTGTGACTAAAAATTTTGTATGAATACTGTTTAAAACTACTGACAACTATTGTCAAACCACGATTAAAATATATAATGTAATTAGCTGAACACTGACCGTTTAATACTTTAACACTATTTTTAATATTTCATACACGTGTAAGTATTTTTTGGTAGATCCATCGATTCGATAACTTATTCAAGTAACATCAATTTTCTAAGGGGTTTATTTATTTAAAGAAATATATTTTGGTTAAGCATCCAAGTATATATAACAATATGTTGTGGCATAAACGCTATTTAAACAAGACGGTTAGAATTTTTGTTTATAATATGTTATGAAACCGTAGACCAAAATAAAAATACCGAGACCGAGATAAAAATGTATAGAAGCAAGGCAATCTCATTTCACACTAAGCAACTCTATTAAAATTGTTATCTAATATTGTGAATAGGTCTTTAAGCTATCTAAGCTATCTGCCTTATTTTATTCCTAGATTCTGCCATGTCAATAATGTCACAGTAATTTTACACCTATTTTCATGAAAATATAAATTTTAAACCTTTTCGTTCTATAATACGTAATAGTTTTCAGAATAAAATGTTACAATTATTAAGAATGACAAAGTATATGACATATTTTTGGATTAAAGTTTAACATATTGAAGAAGAATGATAAACAGAACTCTAATAGATCCTATTAAATTAAAGGCACTAATTAAATGTGAAATGCAGTAAATTATATATATATATATATATATATATATATATAACTTTACTTCGAATTTTTACGAATTTCTCCGTGATTTTAACATTCCCAATCGATACAAGAGATACATTTTTCACGTTACTGTGAACAGTACAAATTGTGCTCAAATTACAAAATGTTCCAAAGAAGATTACCTTCAACAATGCCAACTTTCCAACGAAAACGTAACATCTGAGAACATAGGCCAGAAATACGAATGCCAACACACAATTTTAGCATTAACAATCAACTTAATTGTAACATATAAACCCGTATTTCCAAAAAATATTACATACATAATTTTATTATTTTTAACTGCTCTATAATTTTATCATCATGTAAATACTTATCAATTGATATATTAAAACACCGAAGTTTAGACAGTACTAAATTAAAAGACCTAAATTAGATAGAATAGAAAAGAAATAATCGAGAGCCAGTATATTTTAAACAAGACTATAAACGATCATCCTACATACAATAATATCATCAAAGAACTTGCTGTGATAAGAACTTACCAACGATGGGCACCATGACCGTGTACGTATGGGATTTTGCCATATTTTGTATGCTGTCTAGGTGATCGATGAAACAATTAGTGTCAGGAACTAGGTACTTAGGTCGAATTTCCAGGTGAACGCTAACCACTGATTGACTGAGGATTTTCTGAAACAAACAATAAATTTCAACAACCGCAAAGAAAAAAGAATAACTATTTACTATAAATGGCATGGAGTGACATTATTACGGAAGTTTCTATATTCTCACGTTAAATTCTCCTGTTAAAATCCTAAATATGTCGTTAAAAAAAAGATTTTGTGATCTGAAATTCATTAAAAATACATTTCATTATTCAATATAAGGTATGTGGTCTACATTATGATTAGTATTAACTCTATTAAAGTGAATGCAGGGATGCTACAATTCATGACTTCCATCCCTGAAGAGAAGCAGAGTTACTTAAACATGGTGAGAAAATAATATCTAATGTCCTCTCTCACAGTTCTAATACACGGCCACTATGAAGTTTAGACCAGGAACTTTTCAACCAGAATACTATCACCTATATATGATAGGCATCAAAAAAATTTATGCTAATTCTAACTAAAAATAGTTGATTAAAACTTGATTCGATTTTTGAACTGACAACAGAACATATATTGAAACTGAAAATTGAAATAAAATATATTATGCTCGAAACGATAACAAATATAAAATAGTTAATAAAATTAATGGTAATCACAGTTGTTTAACTAAAAACAATTGTTTATTTTATTTTATAAACAATTACATAACATTTTGTAAAATGTAGCTTTATATTTGACTGGCCAACGTAATTACTTCCAAAGAATACATGGGATTTAAACCGACAAGATAACAAAAAGAAAACAAATATCGCTTCTCCAAGAGGGAACAGCACAGGCTAATCAGTGGCGGACGACACTGGTGATTTATCACCCTACACGACCCGTACATTATCCGAGTTAATCGCAGGAATGCAGGCGGCCAACAGACCGCAGGAACTGCCACCGCTGTCGTCGCACTGGCTCGAAGACCAGATAGTCGTGGCAACGAATTTGCAAACAATCTCTCTGAATCGACCTTAACAAATCAACAGTACCTATAAGTTAACTTATATAGTTCTGTAAGAAACGCTTTTATATACGCTTCGACACGAAAGTCTCAAACACAAAATGTAAAAAGTTCGACTAACTCAATTTTCACAAAAATCATTGTAAAAGTTATTGCAAAAATGTTTAACAGTTGAAAGCAAAAATTCGTAGAAAAGAAACCCAATCAGCAATAGAGAAAATCACTCTCCATTAAGTCAATTGACCATTCTCTCACACTTAAAGCATGTCCAATAGACCCAACCAAAATCAGCGCAATGCCTCGGCGTGCATCTCTATGGTAGGTTAAATTAGAAATATCATCTTAAACAAAAGGTGAGCAGATCAGTTTAAAAATTAAACAACTTTACTGGTTAGTCGGAGAATACTCCCAACTTCACCTAAGATCAAAGAAATTGATTTATCAATCAATAATAAAGCCTATTTAGATTTATGGGATGCAATATGAGGTCGCTACCAAAACAAAATTCTTGTTATAAGTTATTCATAAAACTATAAATAAATTTGACCACTTAGTAGTAATGATATAATATTTAATAACTTGAGTGGAGAACTAAACTTCTTGGAAAAAAGTCAGTTATCTATCGACAATTGATTACAACTATTATATGAGCAAATTCTTGAACTTATGCGGGATGTTTAATCAAGTCTCCTTTAAGAGTATAAACTGAAAATAAGGGAAGCCGCATGTAAAATTAGAAATACATTTAGCAAAGAAATTGATAAGAGAACTGCTAATAATTACTGTTCTGTATTTCTATAATTATAACAAAATGCTTTAACATAATTAAGATTACAGGATAGATCGTAACATCATTTGACTCAAATTTACTCAAAAAATGTTATATAACTTTAAAACGTCTGAACAATGAATATAGCATAAAAAACCTGCTGGAATAATATCTAAAAGAGTCCATCAATCAGAAAGAAATTACTTAACGATGTTGTATTCACTATGCACAAAGTATTCATTTTAGTTTGTGGTACCAAAATTGATGTAGTTCACCAAAAAATTGTTAAATAATAAGTACTACTGGTGAACCAATACCAAATATTAAAACACTATACCACATGTCTCTTCAAACGCTCGTAAAAACACTAAAAGCGTTACATGGGAGGTATATTGACGGAATCCATCATATAGTCCAAGCATTACACCATAGGATTATTACACCAGAATAATTTGTTGGCAAAAGTGTTATTTTGAAAAACTTATAAGTGTTTTTATTAGAAAGTGTGAGTATTAATATTTTTGTATATTTAAATGTTAACAATGTAGATTAGAATAAACTAAATATCACATCATTACAAATTAAAAAACAATTTAATTTACATTTTAACGATTAACTAACATTTCTTCATAAATATGAGTCAATGATCATTTTAACGTCGCATGTCCCCAATGATATTTATTCAATGAAACTATATTATAGCACATGCCATATACCATTCTAGGTATAAAAATAGTGTAATTCGTTAGCTCAATCAAAAGCTATTGCGCTCAGAACATGAAAATTCCTTACAAAATTAAAATGCTTGTCAAAACCTGTGTGGTGTTTATGGTAATCAATGTTTAACTAAACTAAACGCCAACAGTGTCAGAATTGCTTTTCTCGAAAATAAAATTCTTAAATATATCGAGATAGAGTTATATAATATCGCGACATTACTACGGGATTAGACATATGGATCATAAAACGGTTACATTCATAAACGGTTGCAAAGACTGCATTGACCCGATGGAAAAAAATAGGTATTTGGTGGAATTGGAAAGACATGTTTCATCCTGAGTTATTAAATAACTAGTGTTGGGAACTATCGACTGAAATCGACTATCGACTGTTTAGTAATTGACTACTTTTTACTATCGACTGTTTCAGTCGGTATTTTTGGTTCGACTGTTTTTACTACTTTTTACTAGTGCCTGTTTCCGTTGACTGTTTTCAGTCTCTATCTTCAGTCCGACAGATTTTATTACTATTTACTATCGACTGTTTCAGTCGTGCACTTTTATTTACTATTTTTGGTTCTATTAGTTTCATTCTACTGATTTTTAACGTTCTGGCTCTGTCGTCCTAGCCTCGACCTTGACACAAAAGTACCCAATTTATGCTTACATAGATTTATATGTAATATATATAGTTTTATGATTTTTTTGGTAGATTGTTTATAAATAACAATATATTGTACATTAATATAGCAGAATTTTGAAAACATATTTTTCAAGATTGTTGATGTTAATAGGGTAAAAAGATTAAAATTGGGAATGATAAATAGTAAAGTACTTTTGACTGTTTTTATGGCAATAATAAATAATAATATTTCAATTACTTTCTCTATTTTTGTTAAAAATAGTTCCGTTCAATAATAAATAAAGCATTTACTTTATTTAAAAAAGCTCTAGTAGTTATAGTGCGATCATTTTTAATTAGGTCATAAATTAGTTTTTTTTCTATGATTGGGTATATGTTTATTTTTATTTAGTATTTATGGTTATTCTACACCTTTAGTTTTTAGATTTTGTTTAAGTTCTATTGTATTGTCTATATTTATTATAGTATATTATTTGAAAATATCAATTAATATATTAAAATACAATAAAACAATTGTGGGGTATTATTCCATTCTTTTTTACAGATCCACAAAACATTCAAATATAAAAGTAATTCTACTTCGTTTAAAATGAAATTATTAATTGCATGTTAATAGTATTCAGTAATTATTTTCTTAATTTTCTTCTTAAAAGTTAGTACGTGAAGGAATATATACATCTCCGTCTCGCTTATACTACCGTTGGAAAATATAAGCAGATATAAAATTAAGTGCTCCAAACAATTATCTCCGTCCTTTCCTCTCTCACGATTTATACAAGAAAGGCTTCGTACATCTTCGTCTGACATCACGAATTGAACAAAACAGTTGAACCATTCATTTGAAATAGTAATTACTAATAGTAGATTTAGATTGTAAGTTGTACAGTAGATCACTTATTGAAGTGATCTTATACATTATATAACTGAAATAATATAATAATACTTATTATTTTACCCGCGGCAAAACTGTTGACTTTCTAGGAGATTAATAATAAAAAGAGGTTTGTTAAAATTACTTCAAAACTGCCCAAAAATCCCCAAACTTTTCAGTGACGGAATTATGGTCTTACCAGAAACGTGGCAAAAGATTATCACTCAAAACAGCACATATATAATTCATTAGTGTTTGGAATATATTTGAATAAATAAGCTTTGAAACACAAGGAAAACCCGAAATTACTTTTTCCCCATCCCATTATTATCTAGCACTGGATGCAATTATTTATTAAATATGAATATATTGTATATATAAAAACTATTGTTTTCTGTTGTTTCAACGTACAAAATATTGACAAAATTCGGTACTATGATGAACATCTGGAAAATTAACGATTTCTTCAAGGTAATAATGATGTCATGTCACTTTTTGTCATTTACAAAAATAAAATAATAATATGGCGAAAAGCGGCAGCGTGTCATACGATCTTAAGGTGCGTCCAACCTCTTGGCCTCTTCACGGTCTACCGAATGACCCTATTGTCGGAATAACAGATAATATTGCAAAATTGCAAAAAGAAATCTAACCACAATTTATTCTTACCTATTTTTATTCAATGTCATCAATATACCACTAACCAGCAATAAAACAAAATTAAAATTCTTCGAAATATATATACATAACTATAAATAAAGAAATTAAATATTAAATGTGTAATAAAATACTCCGAAAAGTCCTAGGTCTAACTAATAAAAAAAACTATATCAAACTATAAGGCTCTTCTCCAACTCTCCAATATTCCATTTTGATAGAACAATTTACTTTTGCCCTATCAGTACTTATTTTGCTCCTGATGATTCAGATCTGGTAGAACACTCAAAACTTATCTTCGGTCAAATACATCATCGTTCATAGATTCATATGATTTCTGAATAATAACTTTCCTTTAAATTCTTTAAACGATATTTGACTAAAATTACATATCACTTTATTAGATTAAAAGTTGCAGTAGTTTTAAAGAAATAACTTTCGTTGTTTTTTTTTAATAAATACAAAAAAAAACCTTGTGTGAGATTTTAACTGGTTGCTTGATTCGGGCTTGTAGCAACGAAACCACTCTCACATATCGTTAAAAAATTTATTTCCCTTAAACAGATGCAACTGAGCTCATCACTTTCTTGTTGATGCTATTTTGCGCTGTTATTTAAAGCAAACGCGGCAACTAATTTCCCGTGTGCCAAGACACCGCTTTGATTGAACATGTGTTTTTCATAAAACAATGTTTAATAAACAACCAATAATTTTACTGTCTTGTTATATAAATGAACTCTCAAAACAGTGGATAGCTATAAGCGATCTGTATAGGAAATATGGGTAAGTAAAACCAACATCTGATTCACTCATCAGTCCTTTTTCAGATTCATATCCTTTTCCAGCTTTTTGAAGCGTTTGCTGTACCATCCAAAAGACTGATTTCGCATTCTGTAGCGTAAGGAACTCGTTCGACAGATCAATTTCTTTCGACAGACCATTCCAAACCATTGAAATCTGCGTATCTGAATTTATTTTCCAAATCTGCACTCATTTTCGCATCTTAAACGAATGACTTCACTTCTAATACGATCTCAGAGAGAAACATGTAGAATTTGCTTTAGCTATCGCATTTGAAAGGAATTTGAAAAAATTTTTCTTCAATATAATCGCTCATAGTAATCATGTGGGATTTATTTTGTGGACGGACTACAAATAAAACTACCACTTAAAAATGTATTTCAAATATACAGAATCGTGAACAAATTGTATAAATTAGGGAAAACATTACCATCCCAATTTCTGTCTGAAAATGAAAGCGAACGATTGTACCCCGGCAAAATTCTATGAGTATACTGTATATAAAACTGTATTCACATCTACTGTTCAAACTAGCATTTATAGGGTTTAAAAAATCCTATTTCAAGAAGAAATATATAAGTTTGAAAAATATTAAGAGAATCAACATACTTTTTTAACAATCACTAGCACGAAGAGATTATCATACAAACGTTGTATTATTATTTCGTGCCATAATTTAAAATAATAATTTTAATCTATATTATAAACAATAATTGTTATAATTCAACAAAACATAAATATATGTAATAGTAGCAGCGCATATTTCAATAAAAAAACAAATGAGATTATAAAAATGCAGGAAATTTTTTTATAAATCCCTTGAAACAAAACTTTATAGCAACATGATAAACACAACACAAAAAGGTTGTGACAGTTCAGATTGTGTGTAGATGTATTAACTGGTCATCGTATGTTCCATATATACCCATCAATAAAAAATTACGGAACCTGTGCAACCTTCTATTGGACAAAAAGAGAGAAAAAAAGGCACACACTCCAAGGCCCTACACATTAAAATAAAGCAATACCGTGGGTTTAGCAGATAAAAAGGCGATCGCACGTGGGTTAGTTACACGGATTCCGATGTTACAAGACGCTGTCTCTCGATTTTTCCCTTCGCGCTTATCGCGGTGCCATCTCGCGTCATTGGGTCAAACGCAGAATGCGCCCACACATACACATATCGTTGCAAAAGCAAGAATAACCGGCCAAAACATAGCCACTATTCTTTTAACATTTAAAATCGTATTTCTGAAATGGGCGATACATTTTATCAACCGACGTTGAATTTTTTCCCGTGTCCTAGCATGTGTTTTATTGAGTTGTCCAGAAAGTATTTTTACGGCGAACTGCGATTTAAAAGATTATATTCCACATAAGACTATAATATGTTTCTATACAGTACCGGTCACAAATGGAGATACTTCTGTCTAAATAATCAACTAGACTTATTAATCAAAGACAGTATGTGTATCATAGTGTCTATTTATTTTATCTTACAGAGCATTCCAAATGATCCCATAGATTTTCAGTTGTATTTAAATTAAAAAAATGATTTCATTAATTTGAATCAAAGTCTTCAACATACCGTATGTGCAGTACTATGTACAGTATGTATACTTCTTAAGATAACAAAGGTACCTTTAAATTTTTTAATAATATATATGTAAACTTAAAATTAATAATCTTCCACACTCTCACTTGCGGGAAGAATGATTATGCAGAAAAATAAAATAGAAGAATGAATGTTTCTTCTTTCTGGATCTCTTCTATAATTTTTAGACTAACACGAAAATTTTCCTGCAAGTTTCTGTTATTTTTTTGGCAAAATTAGTTTTTTTTATTCAACATAATTCCCTTCAAGTGTGATACACTGATTGTAGCGACCCTCCAAGCGGTTTGGGGGGTCATCGTGTGCAGTCCACTCGGATGACTGTCGATTGGAGTGAAATTCCAATGGAGCCATGTTTCACCCATAGTCACATATCGACGCAAAAACTCGGGTTTATTACGCTTGATCATCCTCAAACACTGCTCCGAGTCGTCAACTCGTCGTTGTTTTTCATCAAAAGTAAGCTTGCGCGGCACCCACTTTGCACAGAGATTTCTCATACCCTAATATTCGTGAATCATATGATGTACACGTTCAGTTGATATCTTTAGAGTGTGTTATTTCAATTTCAATTTCATTTATTTTTTTAATTTCAATTTATGGTCATTATTCAAAATCATTTTGTGGATTTAATGTTAATGTTTTCGTCGGTAACCATCTCTTTTGGGCGTCCACTTCATTCACCGTCTTCGGTGCTCATTTCACCAGGTCTAAACTTAGCATACCAATCCTTGATGGTTGATTTTTCTGGGGCAGTGTGCTCGGCATCAAGGCAAGTTTTTGTTTCAAGTGTATTATTACCCTTCAAAAAGCAATATTTTATCAACACGCGAAATTAATTTTTAACCATTTTTTTCACAATAACAAAAGTTGCTTCACTCAAAATGCTATAATTCACAAACTAATGATCCGACAGCTGTCAAATTTTTACATCTTTTGAGGGTTAAGACTAACTAAAAATATGGATTTGATTCTAGTAGCGCCATCAGGCCGGGGACTTTTCAATTGACCTGTTAATTCGCCCATAGACACTTTATATTCCTCAGATTATTGTTCATCTGCGCACAAACAATCATAACATAACACAAATATATAAACATGATTAACATAGAATACACATGAGATTAATTTTACTTAAATTTTCTGAAAATGTTCTTACAATATAATTGACAGCTTTTATATCGCTAGAGTTTCTAAGTACACAAAATTGATTACCATAAAACAATATCACAATGAGAATCTTAAAACACCCTAAAAATTATAAACGATTTCTTTCCCTTTTGATAAAAACATATATCTTTATGTAAATAATGAAATAGGAAATTATGATGTACATGGACCTGTCCAAAATACTTAACTATACCATTTTTAAATCAATTTTATGTCGCGGATTGTACTTGTCGAGCTCGGTAACCATGGCAACTTGGTGGTTGGTACAGTCGAAGAGCGTTTTTCTGAACTTTGAAGGTCAGTGGCGTAGGTTTTTAAAATGTCCATATCGGAAGTAATACGACAGCCTACAGATTTGAAAAGCCTATTTAAAATGCATCGATATTATAATCAGTACAGCGAATCTAAATTATCGAAAATAAAAATGACAGCAATAATCTAGAATTAGCACTAATGACCAATAAATAAAATTTAATAAATGTAGTGGATTTTAGCATAACAGTACTTTTCATATACTACATCAGATACAACTCTCATACGTAAACAGTTAAAAAAATTAATTCATCAATGATCATAAGAATCATCAATGTAGATATCTAGCCGCACTTGAATCATTAATTTTATTTCAAATCAAAGTATAAATTTATATAAATAAAAATTAAATACTGGCATTACATTTAATCACCCCTTATACCTAGACCTAGAAGTTAACAGCCGATCATAACACCGAATAAAATATAATTATTCCAATAATTATTGAAACAACCATCATCAATTACTTAAATAATACTTAAGGAGTTTTCTGTGATAGTTTAACATTGTTTTGGATGGGAATATTCGAAACCCTTTAATAAACAATCTGAAAGCTCTATACAAGGAAAATCAACTATCACTGCCTGTTATGCAAACACCACACACATGTCACTTAAAAGAATTTGCATGGAATAGTTGAACCCTTAGAAATATCAGAAGGTTGTGTTCTCATAACCGAAATAAAACGATGTTTTACTTCAGTACATGATAACAAATGGTATTTACAATTTGGTCTACCATCCAGGTGGATGCCAAGATGTTTTGCTGATTATGTTTGATGAACTGGAAATATCTCAAGTGATATAATTAGGTTTCTTTTCTCCGCAACGCAAAATGGATAGATATCTACTTCTTCAGTTGTATTTTCCGGCCTCTGGTCGATTGTTGTTTTTCTATTGCTGTAGTCAGAGAGATACTTTGCCATAAAAATTGTGTCATCAGCAAAGTTCCAAGTACTCTCTCTGTTGTTGTTGAACACTAAACACTACTCTGCCCTCAATATTTCACAAGTGGACGTCCAAATGAGGCGTTAACACCAAAAAACATCAAAAAATCCGCAAAATCGTTTTGAATGATCGAAAATTGAAGTTGCATGAGTTAGTTAACATCGCAAAGATATCAAAAGAACATGTTGGTTTTGTACTGCATGAGCATTTGACTATAAGAAAGCTCTGTTCAAAATGTGAATGCCACGTATGCTCATTGTTGACCAAAACCAAAAACATGTTGATGATTAAGAGCAGTTTTTGGCAATGTTTAAACGTAACGAACAGAAATGTTTGCATCGATATGTGGCAATGGATGAAACATGCATCCTTGATGGACTCACCGCCACTCCGAAATCAAAACGATCGTCATCTGGTGACAGGCCTATTTTCAGGCAAAAGACAAATTGTTGTACAAAAGTGGTATTGAAATGTTAGAGCGACGCTGGAATAATTGTGTAGCTCTATATGGAGACTACGTTGATGAATACAGCCAATTTTGAACAAAAAACAGTGTTTTCTTTGTTAAGCCCGGGTCTGTATTATTAACGATCTAAAATATTCCTATGAAATTTTTAACAACTACTCTGTGCTCAAATAAATTTAATTTTCTAATTAATTTTATATAAGCTGTAGGTTAAATACACATATATAAAGTGTAGTTTAACAGCAGGACATTTCAACCCTAAACAGTGACATTCGTGGTACTTAATCTTATCATTATTGCCGATCAGCCCCCATATAAATACGCTTTCCTTATTAATGATCCCATGTGTCTGGGAAACGGTTAATTTTTCGGTCGCTTTCGGTTCTCTAACCGATGGGAATTAGGTTAAAAGCGCGCAGAGGTCGATAATTAGCCTCTACGCAATATGGAAATTGGCCATTAAATAACGCGCGATGCCGCGTTTTTGTTTATCGTTCTTGACCTTAGAGGGCAGTCTCGAATATCTTGACGCTAATTCGAAAAAGTTACCGATTCGTCGATGCTCCATTTAACACCGAGTGTCATTACGAAGAATGTAATCGAACGATGCGGTGCGCTGTTAACTCTCACGGCCACTTTGGGAAATGAACTGGAGCAATCTGACCAAATACAGTTAACGTTTGCTCAACATTCTATACAAATTGGAATATCGAAATTAGCCGAAACAATTATAACAACCTTATAACATAGTAACAATAACGTTATATAATGTCAATGCTGTTAGTAATTTATTTATTTAAAAAAATAATTATAGAAATAATGACAAATTTCTTCATTTTTAATTCAGTTACTAGCTTAGGCTTGAGGTGAGCGTTTTTAATCAATCAATATATTGCTTTTCATGCCGCAGGAAATTTCTACACTATAGCTTACACCAAAAATAGGATGCAAATGTTTTGAGCTTAGATAATATTTCAAATTATTTCAATAACCCACGTCTTTTTTTTAAACACCATGGATGTCAAATATCGTAATTTCGCGACAGTTCAGTGTTATAATGTATATAATGGGGACGGGAACAAACATAAAGTGTATATATAAAATAATAAATTGGCCGGCATGGTGGCGCAATGGTAAAGGCGATGGGAGAGTCCTCCTACTATTGCGATAGCGGCTTCGAATCCTGCTGGGGCATGGTCGTAAATTTATGTTTGTGATTGTTTAAAATTTGTGAATGTTCTAGGCAAAAGTATAAAACCCGACAAGGAAAAATGATCCCAGTCACGCCAGTAACCAGGCTGAGTAAAACCGGATGTCTTCTGGGATGATTTCTAAAGTTGATCACTCGCCAGTCGGTAGGCTTTAATGCTGAGGACCGAGGTTCGGAGCCCACGTTAAACTGTAGGTCCAGTCCAGATAAACCCATAGTTGGTAAAAGGAGACTTACAAACACAACCATAACGAAGTAGAGACTCCATCCAGACTGCACACATTACAATCCATACCGAAGTGGCAATTTATATATTTGTTCAACGACACTTATCTTAGGCTAAACCCTATGAAGATAATCGATTTCTCCTGTTAAGAAATTTCTACAGTTTTGCAGCCCATGTATAGCTGTAATCTGGTGAATCGTGGACAGTCGTCTTGTATGTTGCAGACTGAAGCAAGGGCAAAGTGACAAAACTCACAGTGATCAAGCAAGATCGATGTCATCTCAAGTGACCGTGCGAGAAACGACAGAGACCCAATCTCAGTCAATTCAAAGCTACGGCATGGTGACGAGGCGAAGGAACGTGAAGAAAGGAGAAAAATTACTTTTAAGTTCAAAAAGATTGTTGTGGTTGGCCTAACGACGTTGTGCCTCATTTTTGGTGAAACACGAAACGAATGGGATAAGGTCACTATGGATACAAACACTTGGGGAAGGGGTGAGCAGGCTGCCAATTTAACAGCACTATACGCGCGCTCATTTCCCGGTATGCCAATGTGAGAAGGGATTCACGGTAAACTTGTCCTGTAGCCATTCAGATAGAGGATGGTAACCAGTGGATGGTTGAATTTCTGTTCCAGGAAACATTCGAGGACATTTCGGGAATCGGTAAGGATTAGCCATTCTTTGAAGGATTCTGTTGTAATGTAGGATAAATCTTTAAATATCAAAGAGTTCAACGGTCAATATTGAACCCTATCCAGGCAGCTTGAACGTCCGACTGCCCACCACAAATGCACTGCCAAGACCCCTGCGAGATTTGGAGCCATCGAAGCCATATATGTGCTTGCTGCCAGGGTAACAGTCCAGAAGTTCATATAAATTGTACCGACTAAGATAACGACAAAATTATATATCTTATAAAATATAAAATTGACATAAGGATGTGTTTATGAAGGGGGGTAGTGAATGTACAAGGGGGAAAATTGGGATAGTGCATAGAGAGGGGATATAACAGACCATCTCCAACCCTGAAAAAAAGATCAGCAATTATATGAGAGTTACGAGTGGAGTAATTAGAGATAAAGATGGCCCAGGATAGGTTAATGACTCCAAGTGGAGGTCAGATTTAAGGAAGATGACAAAGCAAGCAATCTCACAACGACTTCAATGAAAAAAATCCCTACGATAAGAAAGAGGTGGGATGGATGTAAGACTGCACAAGCTAATTGCAGAGGAGGATCCCAGGATGCACCCAGCGATATTCTAAGTGCAGTATTTTGAATAGCATTAAGAGATATGAGGTAAGTTGGAGCAGCAGCGGCGAAGAGAAGGGAGCCATAGTCAAGCTTGGGAAGGATTATAGAGGGATATATATTTTAAGCATGGTTTCCTGGTCTGCACCTGTGCGCCGGTTAGATAGCTGGTTTTGAGCAGGGAGTTTTAAGATCGTTGATGTGATGTTTTCAGGACAGCCGGTTGTCGAAAATGGCTTCCAAGAACTCTATAGGATCAATAATTAGGATTGGAATGTTATTAAGAGAGAAGGAATGGACGCGGATACAGTTACATCTATGACAGTAGTGTATTGCAGAGGACTTTGAAAGAGAGATAGGGAATCCAGTGGAGAAGAAACCACTGATTTAAATCGTTGTATAAAAGGACACAATTCATAATAGAAATATGTGAAGAAGTCATTAATTCATCTTATGGCCAAATCATTTGATTGGACTTAATTGACTAAAAGTTACCGACGTTTCGATATATTTACAGGTTGCCTCTTCAGGGGTACTCTGACAAGTCAGAGTAATCCACGAACTCGACTATTTTACCATGATCAACAAAAAATGTCCACACCATTATCTGCATATCATCTGGATTTCCAACTATGCATTGTTGATCAAATAAAATACAATCGAATAATTTGATTTTTAAGACAGTCTCAGAGCAAAACAAGCAGAAATCGCTTCAGCTATCGCATCTACAAATCATCGAGCTTACTGATGTGAGGATTCAAATTTAAAAATTGCAAAACATCCGAAAATCTTAATCTTAGTAAATGAATGACCCTACAGTTTTGGAACCCTTGAATATTCTCTGTTCAAATGTTGTTGAGATTTACAGTTGTTGATGATCCTAACCCTGAACCTACTGTTAATTCATAATTTTTCTTAATTTAGTCTTAGACTTAATTTAGACTTAGTAATGAGTTATAACGAAAAGTAGACTTAAATAGTCAGCCTAATTAAAAGTTAAACTTGCTATTAAAGGATTTTCAAATAATCATAACTACTAAATGATGCTGACATTGCGAACTACTACACCGATAAACATCCATATCTAAAATCAATCAATAAACACTCGGAAGAGGTATTAAAACCTTTCCAAATTACCTAATAGGTAACTGCTATAAATCGTAACACATGACATTACGATAGTAATTGATGGCAGAATTTCCTTATATGAACTTCCCGGTGATTGTGTCTGTGAACTCAAAGACTGGTGTCTATCACTGTATGGTTTTGTCGATGTATTTAATCATTTTTGACATAAAAAGGAACACTGAAAAGCATTCTTGACTTCATATATTAGAAAACTGTTAATATTGTGATATATTAGTTATGAGAACATACGGAAAATATTTCTGGACAGAACGCATTTTTTACCTAATATACAAGGATTTTAATTAGGATAGAGACTCACAATGAATTGCTGAAGTTAGGTTAAGCATTAAATAGAACTCGAAATAAAACTAAAGATATGTAATTTTTGTTCTCACGGAATGCGAACTTTTTGAATCAATAAATTTTTACTGTGTGAGCATTTACGCTCCCTAATGTGACGCTATCTATTTTACAATACACTCTTCTTCCATCATTCAAAATGCTCATAGAGATATATTACAAAGGCTTCCCTCATTTATGATGGCAAAGTCAAAGAGTAAGAATATTTAAAAATGTTATTATAACACATTTTCGACTACTGTTCAAAAATACTTTTTTTATACAGATGAATACAATTATAATTATCGGCGATGATCAAACTATATTCCCTTGAATACAAAAAAGGCACACGAACGGCCAAGATATTTAAAAAAATATATTGCCAATTTAACTGTATTTAAAGCTAATACAGACGATATATCTTCAAAATGAGACAACATAACATGAAGATTGAATTATATATTACATACTTAACATGCTTATGCAGTATTTGCATGTTCTATATTGACAAAATTTATTCGTTTTCTTAAGGAAATTTAAATTTTTGAAAAAAATATATTATTTAAAATACCCTTCCCTAAAAATATCTGAAATTTAAATTATACTGTATACTGTATTTCTTGTTGTTGTACATCTCCAAAATTATAATTAATAGGTTATCAAAGTACCTCTGTAACTTTTGTCTATGTTATTTTATTTTATGTATCTTGTATGTATATTTATGTTTGACTTGATCTAATTTTGTAGCTATTATTTATTTTGTAAAATAATGAAAAAATCTAATTTATTTTTTAAAAAATAGATTAAACATTTAGTTTAATTAAACAACAACTTCGGATCTATTAAACATACTAAACATCACACTGGATAAGATTTAAATATAAGTTCCACGTAATAATTTAGATAAAAATTATAACATATGTATCATCAACTATACCCTATATTTTATCTATAAATTATGTAAAAATGGCTATGGCTGGTAACAAAGGTGGGAGGCTATAATTTATAACAACAATACTGAAATTCGTCAATCGACAATCCAGAAAAAATAACGAGGACAATAATGTAAATAGTTCACAATGCAATAGAAGATGAGGCAACTTAATATTAGTTTAATATTGTTAAACTAATCTTCCAATATTTATAGACAAGATTATGAAATTTTACCATATATGTTAGCACCCACTAGAGGAAGTGAGCAAGGAAAGGAGGTACGTAACACAGGTACATCTTTACATTTAAAAAATGTTTAAATCATCACTTTGGTTTTCCTTTCAGTTAAATGTTATTTCAAAAACTATAGTATATTCAAAGTATTTTTGTACGTACGTCATCAAGATGTTGTATTGATAATGTATTGCCTGTCGCAATTTCTAAACTCGTTTCAGAATCAGACAATATTTTCCTTCTTATTTTATTCTAGTCAAAAAGAGACATAGGCTGTCTGATAAGTTCTAACGTAAAACTGAACTAGCCTGTCAAAGTCGTCCGGCTGTTAAATGTACACAAAATTATTCAAAATATTCAAAAATGTAAATATAATAAAACAACTCTAACCTATAAATTATTGTGACTGTATAATTAACTGTAGTTTAAATTATTCGATAACAAATGCATTAAATATACCATAATGTTAGAATAAACTATATATTTGATAACATTTTTGTTTCATTATTTTATTTGAACTAGAATTTTGTTATGTCAAAGCCAAACTGAACTAAAACTCAAAGTTGATACAACATTGCGACGTTTTGACGTCACAAATTTAGACGACTTATATACAAAATAACTTTTAATAGACCATATATTATATTCAAACCTCAAATACACTCTAGCGAAACCTATCACACTATAGATAGAATAATACGTAATTAAACATTACAAATTTGGCAACGTGGGAACCAAATCAGGATTATCAACATTAAGCCCACCGACTGACGATTGACCAACCTCAGAGGGCATCCCCAAAAAATACCAAATCTTACAAGGTCTGGCGTGTATCTTATGACCAATAATATATAATAATAATAAGATAGAAATACTCTAAAAATTCTAGTTAACAGCAAACACAGAAATGCAAAGTTCATTGAACATGAAAAATAACTATTTATCGTTTACTATACTAGTTGTACAACTTAAGTACTATACATACTGAACTGTTTATATTAACTTTTAGAAACTTGTGGTCATGTTGCTTCGTCATATCCCAGTGATCTATTTTGGTTTGGACGATTTAAATCTGATGATTTTGATGTCAGTTACATGCAAGAATGGTCTGAAAGCTCGAAGACAATGCATTGCAAGACTTATTGGACGAGAACCGAGATCTCGAAGCACTTTCAGACAGCTTGCAGTTGATGAATCAATAGATTCCAGACGCTTACATGTGATGGAAAAGATCCAAAAATAGGAAAAATAGGTACCAGAAGAGTTGACTTAAAATGCCATTTCAAAACGATACAAGATGGCGATTTGATTGCTTGGAGAAAAAAAGACAATTTTTGTAACTAGCCATGAAAAGTAAATCTACTAAGACAAAAAGCAAACGCATAAAATTTTGGATTAGCCCAGGGAGCCATCCATGTGGACACCCGAGGGGAATGTTCACAACCATAAATCTAGCTGGACATAATGTTGGTGGGATCAGGGAGGTGCAGACTTCAGGAACTAATACAACTGAATAAATTTATTACTGTAGATGTCTATCGAAGTCAACTGAATAAATTGAACTACTTATTTTTACAAAAAGGCCAGCAGTAGCTTGTAAAAGACGCAAAGTCATCTTGTGCATTACAACGCTCGTGTTGTTCTATCAACATGGTATTGCCATGTTGCCAAAAAAAAATGGAAAGTGAGTAACTAAATGAAAAAATGATCAGAATACATAAAAGTACCTAATATACCCGAGAAAAATTGTTCAAATGAATATTGGATAAGTTATCCAACATGGGAGTGATTAACTTTCTACGTTCAACAATAAAAAACAAAATAAACCGATATAACGTAAAAAGTACTGTAAAAATGCGACACAGGACACACCATCGTAACTGTATGATCTAGCGTCATCAGACCACAATATCCATAAATAAATATTTAACAGACAAGGTCGATTCGAAGCAGCGAACGAAAGGACGAACGGCAACACATCGAGCCAGAAGAATCGCCCAAAATGAGGAAATTAAACATATTCGCCGAAACAATGGAGATGTTCAACCGTAACGAGTTTATTTGTGTCCAGTTATCGCGCATACCGAACGCGTCGGTGTCGCCGATTTTTCCTCTCCTTTTTTCCTTCCAGATGAAAATGTTTTATGGTGTTATTTATCTCACGTCGCCTAGGCGCCACTTTTTCTGGTCCACACGTCGGGGTCGACCGTTGTCCGCGTCGATCGACCTTCGCGATACACCGTCCGACGAAATGAATTATTCAATCGGGGACGTTCTGGTCAGGTTGGCGATGCGCGAACCTGATCTCAACGGCAGCCGTGTGGCGCTTAGCTTTGTCGGCGCGCAGCAACGAGGGTTAATTGTGTCTAATGGCGACGCTGGCCCAACTATTATAATGGGTACCGATCGGTCACGGCGTATATAATGGATTCAAATTGGCGACCTTGCAGATGGGTAATAGTGTACTCCATGGTGGGTCGAGTAATTTTTCGTGTAAAAATTGATCCCGTATGATAATCATATTTTTAAGATTGCATTAACCTGTTCATGTCGTTGTGGAAAACAACTGACGTCGTTTCATTGCAAGTCTGGGATTATACAATCAAAAGGAACACAATCAACTATTTTTAAACAGAATATTGCTAGATATCGTAGACCTTCAATGGTATCCTCGCAATGAACATGACACAGTTATAAAAGTAGAATCCTCGAGACCTAAGCCTGAATATTAGGCTTATAAATTAATTTTAAAAGATTTACAACACATGGTGTTACAGTGTATTAAATCATTAAATTAAATAAGAACACATCGATATCTAATATTTAAAGTAATAATATGCATGTATTTAATTAACACTGAGGTGTTTCCTACTAAATATACGTCAATGCATTATAATATCAAATTGGTTGAGTCTTCTGTGACTGTGTCCTGCCTGTCCTGTCCTGGCGACGTTAGGTACCGGGTACCGTCTCAGCAACTTTAATATGTACGAAAAATTGAGACTTTTTTTCCCAATTAAGCCATTACAACACTTTTTCCTATATTTTGATTCCAGTTCTTGTCTTTACTTTTGAATGTGCTCCTTCCGAGTTTTGCATCGATATTCATCCAAAAGACTTGTTGAAAAGCATTGTTGCAATATGATATAATAGTATCATTGTTACTGTTTTATTTTGTGATAGTGATTTTTTATCTTCTTATGCGTTTTCAATGATGTTTCTGATTATATGCACCTGATCAAATATTGAGTGTATTTTTTATAAAACCAAATTGCATGTATTAAATATTTTCTTTCTCTAAATGGTTCTATTGTTTTCAATAAAAGTTTTTACCTTAGTTACTACCAGTAGCAGTGAAACAAGTAGAATTTTACTTAATTTGGTGCTTTTATGGTCATAATAATTTTAACAATATTCCAAAAATCTGGGATAAAAATGTTCTTTCAAAAATTATCTACATTAATATCAGTTTAAAAAGAAAAAACACGGTAATGGCCACAGAATAACTCACAAAGCGTCAATCATAAAGACTCGCCCAAATATATAAATGCTAAGCAAATCGACCAAAAATATCTAATACATCCAATAGAGCCAACGAAATGATTAGCGACTTTATTAAATACAATATAGTACCAAAACTTATAAAAGGTTATTCTGTTCACAAACATCAACAATGTAGATGTTTAAATTGATAAAACATCCCACAAAAAATCCCTGTAGATAATATAAAGTTTTCTTACGTCGACAGGAAAACAAATATTATATAATAGAAATTAATATCCTTACATGTAAAATTATTAAACCAAATACCTAAAAATTAAAGATTTTAAATGAAATATAGTTAGCTAATCAGCAAAGGTGTGGTAACTCATGTATGCACAAACCACCAAGCGCTAACCCGCATGCAGCAACTCCGAGTCAAAAAATATACATCTTACAATCACAACTAAATAACAAGTATTTTGCATTTAAAATACGATTTACCATCCCTGCACTATGCACTATGTATTAAGCGATACAGTGCCATTTAATGCTCAGGATTATCATTAATTAAAGTAAATAAAGATATTAGTAAAAGCTATGAATATAAATCAGTTAAAAATTAAAAATTGTACTGATTAATAAATTAAATATAGCTAAAAGAATAACCTAAAATTAATAATTAGCAGCATTTTGAAATGGAAGCTACTATGATGCATCAATCAATTATTCCATGAAGCTTATTATAGGGTATTTGAAAACTGACGAATTAGAGTATTCTAGATTTAAAGATATTATTACTCGTTTACTCAATGAAAAGTTATTCGGTACAAAATTTGGAGAAAATTTTGGAGGGATATCTAAACATGTCAAAGTAGATACAAAGTAATACATATTCATCTACAGTACAGAATTATAAATAGTTTTCAATTATTTTCATAAGAATGGATACCAAAAGTCGCTTGAGGTTTGGGTTCCACATGAACTAACGGCGAAACATTCAATAGAAACAAGTTACTATTTGAGAATCGACACTGAAATAAAACAACAAAGCCTTTTTAACGAATGACGATCACAGATATAAAAAGAGCATTATGTACGATAATGATGTTCGAAAAACATCGTGGCCGAATCCTGAAGAAGCTTCACAAATGATTACAAAGCGTTGAATTGGAAATAAAGTTATTTAAAAGGAAGTGCTCATTATGAGCTATTCAAACCTGGCTCTAAACAACTAAAACGATCAAAGTAGGCGATTAAAAACTATTGATCAAAAGGAGAGGAATTGTCTTCTATTACAGCAATAGTTCACTGTATAACCTGGGCTTTGCAGCATCGGACTACCTATATTTGTTACCAAAGAAACACAAATATCTAAATAGTATAAAGCTGTCTTTAAAACAGGCTTTTGAAAACCATTTTTTCAGTTCATCAAGAAATCTAAAAAGTTCTACGCAGACAGGCCTAATATCTGTTGATTTTCTAAAAATTACGAACCTTTTAAATTCCATCAAAAAGGTTTCTAATATTATTAAGCCAATCATTTTAATTAAATCGATAATAAAATAAAAAATGAATATATGAAAATAAAATTGAATAAACACCATCATTAGATAATAAATAAAATCAAATGATGTGTAGACAATTTTGTTCCTACAGGAAATATTTCTAATAAAAATATGAAAATTCAAATCAAAGTATCACCTCAATTAAAAACTTACCATAACACGTTGCCTATGTAACTCCTGGCTTTTCTTCTTCTTCTCCAACTCAATCTTCCTGCTTAACAAGTCCCTAATTTCCGACGAAGGCACACTCGATCCGCTCAAATCTGTGGACTGGGCGACTTCCGGATTAGCGTCATCTCCAGCTTCGTCCTCTTCGCCGCTAAAAGTTTCCAGCAGGACCTCGTCGTTCCTCGCCTACAACAGATGAAAAAGCAAAAAAAAAGATAAATGTTGGCTTTCTCGTAGTGAACGTGGCGTAGTATCTCCGCCATAATCGTCCGGCTTAAAGTAATTGCGCGGAACTCGAAGTTCAATTCGGCGCCATAAAGTCCCCCGAATACCCGCCTAATGAACTTTGTTAACAACCTGCTTTGTTGCAGCACTACACGACCAGTGACATTTTCCAAATTGCACGTTATAGGCTTTAGGCGTTGCATTATGTGCCGAGATTTACGGACCGCAACGCCCGTTCTGTCTGCTAATTTACCCAGAGACAAATTACTGTCTGACAATTCAAGAATTATTAACAACTGCATTTGGTTGTTACACCAGATCGGGTCTGTCAATTAGCAAACTCGATTAACTGGGTCAGAACTAATTATTATATGTTTATTTAACTTAACATTAAACCACAATAGCAATTATGGATAAACGTTGGTGGTGAATTTACACATTTATTTTCTGCTTCTATAGATAAGCGTTATTAACCATACATGTTTTGTTGGGGGCTAGGATGTATTTTTATCTACGATATATAATTGTCAAAATGCGAAGTATGAATTTAAACAACTGGCAAGAACACTCAAAATTTCATTACCGACATACATGGCGTTGAAAAAGCCTCTATTTTGAGTAGTGATTTTGATGTCAATGACAAAGAGCGACTTGGAGGACCAACAAATTGATTGGATGAATTGTAAAACTTATTGGGCGAAAACCCATGTCAAACTTCAAAAAAAGTTACAAATAGCTTAGCAGTTGATGAATAAATTGTTTCTAGAAGTTTACATGATGGAAAATATGGAAGAGGAGAAAAAATGGTTAATACACTTTTCCATACTTCAGCTAAACGTCGCACTTTTCTGTAGCATATTGTGATTGGCGATAAAAACAATAGATCTACCACTATAATCCCAAATGAAAAAAGTCATGGGATTATTCCGAAGAGCACTATTATTCATTCGAGCATCCACATCGACACCGAAGGAGAATATTCGGTCATAAAGCCTTGCTGTGTATGTGATGGGATTCACAAAGTGTAGTATACAACACAAGATACTAAAACCCAGTGAAACTATCACTGAAATCAACTAAACAAACTGAATAACATATTGTTGAAAAAAAGATCAATAGCGGGTAACAGAGGCAAAGTTTCACTGTTTCAATTCCTCTTGCATGGCGAGGTAACAGTCCGCTGAACTCTCAAGAATTCTCTGCCTTTTCCTGCCCACACATTTCCCAATATATGCCATTGACTGTCCCAGATCCCTTCTTCTGACAACATAACCAGCTATAGAGCAAAATAATACACAAAGGAGCCAAGCAAGAGCAAAAGTTGCATTTGTTGATGATATCGCGCATGAACCTCAGCAGGTACCCATCACATCACAGTGGAATTCATAAAACAACAAATAGTAGACAATATGCATAAGTGAAAGTATAATTCACATTATAATGTTAGAAATCTAGGACAGACATAACCTAATTTGAACCTTAATATAGAAAAGAATGAATAACTGATCAATATCATCCATGCTAAATCGTTTTAATACTTCTAAATATCTGGGATAAGTTAATGTTCTACAATCTGTAGGGAGTTAAAAAACCTTCTAGCTAAGCCCATATTATAATAATAATAATATAAATATAATAATATAAATAGAATAATACAAATATAATAATATAAATATAATAATATAAATATAATAATATAAATATAATAATATAAATATAATAATATAAATATAATAATATAAGTATAATAACCATTTTGATTGCGCGCCATCTTGGTTATGTGACGTTTAGCTCAGTTTCGCTTTAACCATTGTGTTGCGTAGACGCCCAAATTTTATTATGGATAAATATACGCCACAAGAACGAACAGAAATAGTGACAAAATTTATTGAAAATAATCCTTCCATTATTGCCACTGTGCGGAAATTGCATCAAAAATATTCTAATCGTCTAGTACTTGACAAAGCCACAATTTATCATTTACATGCGAATTTTCGACAGTACAGTATGGTAGCAGTCTGGCCTCGTTCTGGAAGACAACAAGCGTTTTGTAAATATGGCTCTGGTGCGCGATAGTATTGATATTGAAGATTTTTCGTCTCAACTGATAATGAGCGATGAAGCTCAATTTCTTCTCAGTGGCCACGTCAAAAACCAAAAGAGTCGGTTTTGGGGAACACAGAATCCTCAATTAATTCATGAAACATCATTGCATCCACTAAAAACAACTGTATGGTGTGGGATTCATGTTGGAAACATCATTGATCCCTATTTTTACAGTTACAGTTACTGCTGAACGGTACCAAGACATTCGAAATTTTCTTGGGCCTGAAATGGAAGAGCAAAGACTAGAGGACATGTGGTTTCAGCAAGATGGGGCCACAGCAGACACAGCTCGCTCAACAATTCAATTATTGAATGACGTTTTTCCACGAAGACCAATTTCGCGAAGTGGCGATTTAGCATGGCCAGCCAGATCTCAGGATTTAACAGCACAAGGCTTTTTCTTATGGGATTTTTGAAAATCAAAAGTTTATGTGAATAAGCCATAAATAAATGACTAAAGACAATATTCGTCAAGAAATTGAAGAAATTCAGTCTCAGATGTTGCAGGATGTCATAGAAAATGTTAGATGTAAAAAAATTTAGTCGATATAATTTTTCAATCATTACGAAAAAAAAATGTAGACCAAATAAACTTTTTATGAAAACCAAACTTACTTATCTTTTCTTTGAGCAAAGTTATAGGTAATCAAAATGGTAGCTGGACTTTTGCCCCACGTTGTATAATATAAAGTAAACCATTTGAACTAAAAATGTTGGTTACAAAATATATAAAATAAAATAATGAAAAAAAAGGGTACGAGGAATTGAATTAAAGGAGAGTCACATCTAATGAAAGAATATTTTTCGTTTCATTTTTGTTGTTATAATTCTTCACTTATTTTATACTTAAGCGAAAAATCTTTGCGGAAATAATTCGATAATTTTAAAAAGCGAGCAGTGTAACATATGAAATAATTGAAAAAACGTTATATTAGGCCATGGCCAAAATATAAATCACATCAAAGGAATTCAGATGACTTTGTGGTAAAACTTTTTAACAACAATGTAAAAAACCATAAACAATTGGGCTATAAACAGTCAATCATGCATCACAAACGAAAAAAAATACCACGCTTTGATAGGCTTCCCTTCTGAGAAATATAACAATAAAATGGTGTTTAACCAAAATAACCAGCAAGTAAGGTACTCCCTTTAATAAATACGAGGGTTGCTGTTAAACTAATAATATATATGAATAATGATGAAAAACCTACGTACTTTACGTACTTAAACTGTCGAATAAATACATATGGGGTAGATGATCTGCATTTATACAGGACTGTACGAAGAAAAGCAATATTGTGGTAATCAGCGCTTTCAAAACAAAATATTGAAGAATATTTTTACGGGCCCATGATACTTAAAAATAACCATCTCTAAAGACTCGCAAATGGATACCATTAACCAGGCCATTGGATAATTTTGTCAAGAGTCATAAAAAGAGACCTCATAATGTCAATGTCAAAGCAATCCGGTAGTATTTGTAGTACAATGTAGTTTTACTGCAAAAGCAGAGTATAATGTTAGTATACACGTTACTATTAGTGTAAACAAGTATTGAAACCTAATGGTGAATACAGACATGAACGAAGCGAATGGTTCGGAGTCTGAAAATATCTTGTGAATTATCTTTCCATGATACGTGTAGTGTTGTTTTCCTGAAAAGCAATGTTTATTGCTAAAATAACATGTACCGTCTGGGCGTTTTTAAAAGAATATCAAATTATTGTAAGTATAACCAGTAACATAATAAACAAAATTATGCAAGAAAATACGAATAATATTGAAATCCAACTTGTTTGAAGATTATGGTAAGAACATATGATAAAACCCTTATGTTTATAGAACCTTAATATTCTATTTATAGATTCCTGAAGAGATTTCAAACATTTACAATTCTGTAATGACTACTAAATAATCCAAAATCATCAGAAGATATACTCAGCTCCAAGGGAAAAGACTGTATATGTAACAATTTCACTATGAGGTAGACTTAATGAAACCATAAATTAACATAACTACCTTTATCCAGTGACACAAACTTTATAAAGGGAGTCCATCAGGCAATTCACATGTCAAGGATGGAGACAAGAACTATATAAACAGGTACGAATTTGTATTTACTGCATAGTGAATCATTATATTCTACAAATTTAATTACTGTTTTGAAGGTGAAATTTTTGTTAACTGTGTTTAAATTATTTCAGACACAACAGCTAAGTAGTATGAAGAAATAAAAACTGACCTGTACAGGATGATTTGGATGGAAGAGCCACATTCTTTATAAGAAGATATTATATCTATATAGAAGATATAGTATCTTTTCAAATTATAAACTAAAAAATAAACCTGCCAACAAGCACATTTGAGACATCTTGGAAAAAATTAAGGAGTAAAATCTTGAAACCGTAGTGAAATAACTGCATAGATGAGTGACTACTTTCTAAAATAACTGTATTTAATGAGCTCTACTTTACATTTTAGAAAAGAAACTAAAAAACCAATTGTTGTGCTCGAAACATTTTAAAATGATGGCATTGTTCTATGAATTAAATAAAATTGGTAGTAATAAGGCATTATTGTATTTTTTTCAACCATTCCCGCCATTTTTCCCACTCCCGCTCAAATTTTTTTCCCCGATCCACGACTCTGGGAGAACATTCTGCTCGTCGCCAAGCGCCTGACCTGATCGCCCCGAATGCTCAGATCTGTACCCACCATAAGAGATTTTAATGAGAAAATCTTTATTTCTAAAAAATCTTAAAAATTTTCGTTTTTTTTTCAGCTTGTAATTTAGAATTGAACAACAACTTTTATCTAGAAATTACTTATAATTTAATATATGTGATGTTCAAAACTGTAGTTGAATACCGTAGATTAATATATCCGATTTTGACATCAAAAGTGTGTGTGGAAATTAACTATTCCAAATCCAATATCCGATCTCGAGGAACAACCCACCACAATCAAAATTGGCTATCCAATCTAATCATAGATTATCTACAGATGGAAAAATGCTGCTCGATCAAACAATGTGGCATCGATCGAAACAAGAGATAATTAGAGATGTCTAATGAATACGCTGAGATAAAAAAAGTTTCTATATAGGTTTACATAATTGCTCAACTGTGTCGAAGAACCAACATTCTTTTCCATCCTCTTGCTTGATGATGAATATTTAAGATATTCTTCTATCGGCATATTTTTAAATAATAAATAAAACAAGAAGAAAAATCAAGAGTTGTCGTTTGAACATCCAGAAAACTGACAATATAACATAGATCAATTTCGGACGACTGACGTGAATATATTTTCAATATTCGATGTTATATAGTACAGGAGGCATTATCTATGTTAAATCCTTCTAAATTTAATTCACCATTTACTATTTTTTACGACACTATTTTTTAATAACACAAAAATGCATCTCGCGCATCCCATCGTCTGTCAATATTATAAGATGATCATTATTTAATTCGATAATGATCAGTAAATAAGATAGCATTTTAAAGACAGATATAAACAATAATAGCTCCAGACATGATAAGTCACGGTGATTTGGCACATTTTACACTGAAATAAATACTCCTCAAGTAGAGAGGTGTTCCATATTTGAAGATACGTACTATTAATTTTATATTATATTTATTATTAAATCATATTCTCAATAGCAGGCGTAAAAATAACAAGATATAAATAACTAAAAAATCAACCTCCAGTGTATTCTTCTAGAAGATAAATTAGTGTTTTAATTTTCAGACAGCAGTGAAGTAATGAGTAATGTAATTAAGAAGTAAATGATAACGATGAAGTAATAACGATAAGATCGGTAAAAAACGACGATTGCTTTTTGCTCCTGCCATAAATGGTATTTGTAAAAAAAATATTATTTTAAATAATTCACATAATGAGTTTAATGACCCACAAATTGAAGATGCAAGGGATGGTTAACAATATAGTAACAGAATATGTTGATCGTATTGTTTATGTTGTTTAAAATGTGTAATTTTTTGTCCAGGAGTTCTGGACTCTAAGATCATACCGCAGAAATGGCCTGGTTTATCCTTAAATCCAATATAGATTTAAAATAACCCTTGCAAATCAATCACCATTAACAGTAGAATGTATATACAGCTAAAGAATGAATAGTTTAACATATGTGTTAAACACGTTAACATTAACAGTACAGCTTACAAAATAATAGTATTACCGCTAAAATCCTAAATTAGTTTGTTTCAATAATTATTTTAAGGCAATTTCAATCTCGTGATTGTCCCAAAGATCGAAACATTTTACTTCAAAGAAATCATAAACCAAAAAGACCAAGGAAGATCTTATTGTAGACACGCTAGCAACAGCCAATAAAACAGCCAATGCACCTCATCAAAATTTATTGTTGCCACATTAAATTAGAATTTTCTTTCATAACCTTTGCGTGTTTGTAACCTCTGTTTGTTATTAGTGGTATTACATGTTTTGAAGAATTTTGCAGACATTTAACAACAGGGTCGACCAATACAAACAGAAATAGAATTTTATAGATTAATTCGGTTACATGTTCCCATGCATCAGACATTCTGTCCTTTTTTAACTATGAGACTAACTATTCCACCAGTTAAAGTTAAAGAAGGAAAAATCCGCTCGAAGTTTAAAACGAATTTTATATTTTTGCAAACTGCATTTGGCAGTATATTCGATGTCATATATAACGTGCATTGGCTATTTTGCTGGAAGGTCTATGGTTAAATTGCATTTGGATTATTCTCATAAAATAGAAAAAAAAAATTTTTTTCCGAAAAGACACTTTTGCCATATACAAGTTGTTAAATACTAAATTATTTGATGAATTAATTAGCAACTAGGCAACAGAAAAAGGTAAAATAGAACACAACAAAAACTTACCAGTATAGTATCATCGCGAGGCGAATCGCTACCTCTCTCACTGGTAACCACCGATACGTATTCTCTCCTGCCATCTTCGATTTCCAATTTAAGTACTGGCGGTTCCAGGCCGCAAAGATACACCGTTCCAAAAAATAACATCTTCGATATTCTCAACCGGCTCTGTGCTATTTCGGAGTCCATTCCAGCGGGAGCATATGATGTTTCACGTTCTTTGAACATCAACGGAGTGAAACCGTAAAGCGTACCATCTTCAGGAAGACGTACAGGTTCACAATCTGTAAGTAATTGTTATTTATGAAAACACATATAAGCATGCAAAGATTTTAAATTGAAGTGTATAAAAGAACATTTAACCAAAAATATTAATTGCTGAAGCCTAGACTGTTTCTATTTTAAAAACAAATACCAATAAAGATTTAATATTTTTAAAATTATAATTTTACATTCAACACATTAAATACAGCTGGAAAGCAATGGTAAGTTTGCAAATTTATTTTTCTATTCACCACGTGTCCCAACATTCGTCACCAGCATCTCAATTATATTTATTTCTAAAAATAAATAAATTAAAAAAGTATTAAATAAATAATTAATAAAAATAAAACTTTCTAAATTTTAAGAAATATAAATTCTCAAAATTATTTAATTTTTTGCCAAATCATAGTAAATAATCATTGAGCTAGAATGTTACGTTGTAATTTAATCTGTTTTTAATTCTTCCTTTTTAATTCTATAAATCTCTAATAATAACAGACAAGTATCCAATTTTGTGATATAAATCCATTCGATAACTGACAAAAATATCAGCACGGGAAAAATTTTGTGATTGTCTTTATTAATATCCGACCAGTATTCTCATAAATCTAAATAATCAATCATGATGACCCATAATGCATAAAGTGAAGAAAAGTTTTAAAACAGGCAAATGATAGAGGAATTCATTAATTTATTTCACATATCATCAAATCAAGCACCAAAATTTTGTTTGGTAGACAAAATTAGGACCAATCATAATTGCTCTTAATCTCAAATCAGGATCTAATTAATTCTTTGGCAATCTTTTATTTTGGTAGTGTTCTTGATTTTATTTGAGCAATAGTTAATCAATCTAATAGTAATGTTCCTATCACCTCTGGGCATTTAATTATGCCAACAAGTTTCTTATTTCTTCATAAAACTGATGTATGTTAATTAATCTGGAAAGTCATCGTAACATATAGTAATATCTGCCATTTATTAATATCATCAAATTGTACTATTGTATCTCAATTCCTTTTACATGTGTACTATTGTTACATACCTATATACCATATTCAGCTGTCGTAACACTAATGCAGCAGAACGCAGTTTTCTCGCCTCCCCATGAAACTATATATAATTATTGTGATAATTATTCGATTCGATGTTAACTATGGTACACACGAATATAATGAACATCATCCACATTCTTCATATGAATTGAAAATAAAGACTAAAATGGTCCGAGATATAGACATAATACCAATCTTCTTCTGCTGTACGTATGTGAAAACGAATCAAGGCAGATCTAAATAGACTATATTGGAAAAATAATCAATCAATAATCATCAAAATAATTGGCTCAATAACTAAGGTCATCGATAGAAAAAATCTAATACCTGCACATCAATTTGGTTTCATGAGCAATTCAATTATTGCCCAGGTACAAGAACGACAGACATTATTGAAAAAGCCTACGAAGAGAAAATAGTTTACTCAGATTTAGCCTCATGTATAAACTCCACAAAATATTCTCTTACACTCAGATCTCTTCATTTCAGCCAGGATGTTTAGAATTAAATAAAAAGAAACTTACTCAACAATGAAAGAAACAAAATAGGTAGTTGTTACAGCAAGGGCAATGCATCCTGTTTTTACCTACTCTATACATACATGGCCAAATGTACGTTTCATCGAAGACCAATGAATGTTCGGTATCCAACGCCCAATCTCATTCGTTGTCCTTCATTGGCCGGGTCTGTACACAGTAATAGAAGAAAATAAATTCGCAAACAAAACGTGAGGAAAGACTCCCCTCCTATGTAAGCACCGAGGTACTACAACTCCTGGAGAAAACTGAACTAGAAAGCAGACTCAAGAGAACCAAACCGCGTAATATCGTGTACATAAGTAGTGAAGTGAACTAAATGGTAAAAAACACCGAAAAATACTACTAATTTTTATTTTATTAGAGACTAAGTAAGGACCAATGTGTCTTCCTAAATAAGTGTATTCCTGAGTTTTATATGAGTTTTAAGTCATAATTATAATATAACGAAAAAATCACTAAGGTGTATATAAGAAGCAACCACACAACATCGACTTCCCTACGGTAATATATCGAAAAACTTATCCGTATAAACATCAAGATCAAAACACATATGTTTCGAACCCAATTCATCCCGAGTTCTCTATAAGGTTCACAATTTGAGCACATAGACTTTTATATAAACTCTAAAAGCTAAATATACAACACAAATACTAAGAACTTTTTATATTAATGTCTAAGACTGTATTGTTCTTATTCAATTACCAAAAAACATTAAACTGTTTCAAATATTATTTCAATTTAATCAAATCAACGTCAAATAATATAAAATCCTTTAATCTACTGGGAGGGAAAAAGCTTTTTAACCTGACACTTTCATTTTGCGCTTAGAGACACGGGGAACGATTAAACGAAAATGGACTGGAAAATGGAAATGCATTGTAATATAAGAAAGACCCGTAATTAAAGCCAACTGGCTCGGCTGTTCGGGCAAGGGATCATTTAAAGCGAGAGAGTGAGAGAGAAGGCGAAAAACTACAGGCGGAGTCCGTTCAGATTCAAGAGGCACCATGTAATCGTTCTGCGCCACCGTCCATCACCGCAAGTTCAACTACAAAGCTATTTAGAAGTCGTAGCTGTTATTATAAAGGTGGTTAATTAATTTATTTTCTTTGGGCGACAACGTTGCCGCATCACTTCCACGGGCTAATCCATGTTATTTACACCAAGGCATCAGTTATGACAAGGTGTAACGGGCGTTAATAGCGGTATTATATTACACGTGATGTGGGAGGTAATAAAAAAGTAAATTGCCCTCAATTAAAAATTATGTTAAGATTACAACGCCATTTGTACTAGATAATTTCACTGAATTGTCTAGCCCCATATTAGTCATCTTCCTCAGAGCAATAACACCTTCAAACTTTGCAGCAGTTAAAGAGACTAGCTCTTCTTCCTACTACAATACTTCTATCTACAATAACAGAGTTTCAATTACTTCTATATTCCTTATTCTACATCTATAAATCGTAGATAAATATGACCCAAGATTTCTGAACACTGACATTAAAATTTCTTGAGAAACTTTTCAGTATAATCATCAACATCAAAACATGTTTTCTGAACTCAAACTTTCCTGATTTTTAAGATAAACTTCACAATAAAAATCTTGCAGTGGTAAAATGGCGTTGGAATTTTAAATCTACTTTCGGAAAATATATTGAAGCCACTATAAATATAAATAATTACGTTTGATATATCAGGCTTATAAATTAATTTTAAAGGATTTACAACAGATGGTATCAGTAAAACCATTAATAGGGATTGCCATCGACTACATTTGATGCGTTTGAGCCGAGCACTGCATGAAAACAATGTTATTCTTCAGCCCGACAACGCTCGATAGCATGTTACAAAACCGGTGAAAACATACTTAGAAATATTAAAATGGGAAGTGCTACCCCACACGCCGTATCCTCCAGATTTTACTCCATCTGATTACTACTTGTTCCGACATATGAGTCGTGACCTGCCTGAACAGCGCTTTACTTTTTATGAAGATACTAAAAAATGGGTTGATTCGTGGATACCCCCTAAAGATATATCGTTCTTTCAAGATGGAACCCGTAAATTGCCTAAAATATTGATTAAAGTAGTGGCTATCGATGCACAATACTTTGAATAAAATACATTGCACTGAATTTTTACAATAAAGCTTTAAATTTAAAAAGATACTTGAAAACTAATTTACAGGCCTAATATATTCTTTACATTGGCTTTTAAATATAATATAAAAATGATTTAATACACATCGTACCAATGATTAATATTTTCTAATAATAAATAGTAAATACTCGTACTGAGATTTTCATAAATGTCTAATAATCCAAGAGTATTTAAGCTTCCTTAAGTGGATATTGGAAACTAGAAAGTTGGGAAAATCGATTTCTTCACATTTTCAAAGCCCTCCAAGAACAAGCCCTTAAGAAGACTTTTCAAAATGTAAGTTATTTTTGGAGATAGCTGGTAGCTGTTTTAGTGGCGCGGTCTCTAAGAACGAAACTAGACATATTCTCGAAACTACTTTTTTCAAGACGGTTAACACGATATCTCTAGTTCTACTGAAGCGATTTACCCGAAATTTGGTATAAAAAAAAACGAAAATATAAAAAATGTTTAGTTTTTTTCGAACAGCTATAAATTAGCGGAATTTTTTTTTGTTTTTGTTTTTACTTTGATACGATAGAAGAATATATAAAGAAGGCTTACACTATATCTATGGAAAATAATTTAAATTTTAAAAAATCCCCTTATAACCCTTTAAGCTTTGAAAATCTGAAAAACATTTTTCAAATTGCTAGACTAGAATATCCCATTAAACATAATATACTGGAAAAGAATCAAGCTCAAAAAATCTTAAAAAATCATTTTTTATATGAACCAAAATATCCACTTTCGATCAATGTCCACGCCAATTATCTTCTAGATAACATGTTAAATTTAATTTGTTCGTTTACCTATTATAAGATTTTAAAGCGATTTAATAACGTCAAGATTTTCTAACAAAGTATACGAATGATCAACTGAAAAATATGAAAGTGTAAAACCTCAAACGATCGAAATATTCTCACGGGTACGACACTGGCGATTCTAATGCATAGTCATAGTTAATTCGGTACCGAAATCATCAATCAGATGGTACACTAGTTACAAGGATGCATAGCGGTCGGTCTATGTGCAGTGAAAGAAAATGCCTTCACGTCCAAAATTATTAATGTGCTATGCTCAACCCCCGCTGCGATTATTCTGTATCAAAGCACTTTAACCATTTTTAACTGCTCAAATGATGAATTGCGCTTAATTAAGACTCGTAAAGATCAAACTAATGATACGTATGCACAAACATATTTTTTATTGTTACATTTAAGCGTGTATTACCTTCCTTCGGATCCATTGAAAATATGTCGCCGGCGTCTTGATCCAGGTTTTCTAAGATATTCATCAGCACTCCTAATTTTGACCACAAATCACCAGATGATCTGAAACAATAAAGAACACAATGACTAACCGCGATGATAATCAAAGTAAATGTTAATTACATTAAATTTTATTAATGTATGCATCAAAAGTAATTGCAATTATTAGAAAATAAATTTCAAAATAGTTTTGCTTGAATAGCATTGCATACATTGAAAAACACTACAAAAACAATACAAATTACATTTATTCAATCAAAATAATTACCATAATTATCTATATATAACCACTTTATCTATGTTTTGTTAGTTATTTGTTCACAAATATGTCATTAAAAATGCCCATTTTTAATGACGAAGACTTATTTGTAATCCGTATATATACAAAATATATACTTAATTAGATATATAACCTTATAATTTTGTCCTTCATAAGAGATATAGAGAAAATAGATAATTGATATAAAATGCGAATTCTTCATACTATTCATAAATATTACAGTTTTAAGATCCAAACACGCACTTTGCAATAATCTGAACATGTCTATCGAATGAAGATTGAATGAATTCACCACAGACTTTGTAGCAAACTCAATCTTTTGGATTAAAGGCGAAACTAACATTTTTGAAACAACTGACTACGGGCGCTAAAAGTGGATCACGTACAACAATAATGTGTAATAAAAATTAGGGTTGAAGTCCGAAGAAGCTACACAAGCTTCACCCAAGGAAGGTGATGAGTTTGATAGGATTGGAAGAGAATTGTTCAATCTGCGTTATTTTCCACGACGAACTACACATAATTTTAGTGTTTCAGTAAAATTAAAATGAATGTATTTTGAAGCATTCACCTTAAAGCCCGAATGTTGCACCTTCCGACTATTCTTTATTTATATTTTTAGGCCTCCACAAAAAAATCCATAAAGCTGGCTTCAAAAGAGGCGTATGGAAATTAGTTGGTTCAGTTTTGCACGCAGAAATCTCAGAAGTGCCACAGTAAGGAAATTAAAGCTTTGCAATAAAGATGACAAAAGGCCATTTGATTATTATTTCATTAGTGTTTGAAATGTATATGAATACATTCGCTTCGAAAACCATGAAAAAACTTGATATTACTTTTTTTCCCATCTATTATATAAAGTCACATAGCATCTTTATTATACCATAAATATGAACACATTTTTTTCGCATTATTAATTTATCGGTTTATTACACAGTGTTTACTTCTAAAACTTCAGTATTCTTAATAAGCATTTATTATAATATCCTCAACTGACAATGACATCACCAAAGACATGTTTTGTATTTATGGAATATAGAATAGCCTGAAGCGGGATGAAGCTAAATTATGCAAAGAGGAAAATTGCGAGAATATACCAGTAACATTTTTGCACATTTCTAAAGCTGAAAGATATTAAATGCAAGAAGAAAAACCTTAACACTGACTACATCACTATTTATGTGTAAAAACCGATGTAATAAAATAACTGAAAATCAATATTTTCTTCATGTCTCTTTATTACTAGACTGATCTTTACAACAAATGATCTGTCAACAAATACAATACCTGAATGATTAATATTATAATTTCAGGAAACCCTTTATAATTTACAAATCCTAATTAATTAAGACCAGGTAAACTGCCCTAATTGCACAAAAATTATAAAAATTAAAAACGGTGGTAATGAAAAAAGGTAGAATATTTAAACAAAAACGAATGACAAAAACGGTTTTTGTTATCGGACCTGAGACATTTCAGATGACAGATTGCAGAATAATTATTGTTACAAAAATAATATACTAGCAAAAAAGACAAAACTAAATAACATGAGCAACTTACCCAACTTTGAAGTCTTGTATACTCGGTGGTGGATTCCATATAGATGTGTGGCATAACATCCAATCGCACCAAATTTTAATGGATGGTAAGAGAACGTTGGCATCAGGAGGTAATGAATCGAATGGAGATACATTTGTATCCTTATTTTCTTTCTGGTGATAACTCTCTGCATATTCTTGCAATATTGAGACGCATCTCTCCAAAATCAAGTTAAACATCTGCAAGGATACTACTAGTGCCCGTTCTTGATACTCTGATCGATATGCCGCACCGGCTTGTTGCAGTTGTGGATCTGTAAAAAAAATTAACCATAAAATATGTATTAGCGCATCAAGAAATAAGATTATCTCAATAAAAGTTAGAAAATTAAGCGTTTCAACGAAACAAACTATTTTCCTGAAATGTTATTAATAAAGCCTATACAAAACTTAATCAACCCTTTACCAATGTCCAAGATGGGTATTCCAAAAGGGTGAAAGATAATATAGAAAATGTCAATAAACTAACTGGTGTGTATATATAATCAGTGTATCTGTACTAAGATCTGAATAGTAAATTGGTGATAATTCAACTGTATCTCCGACATTCATTTCTTTTGTTGATTTCAAGCAATCTGCTTTCGAAGCCCATGAAACATTGTCAAAAAAGTATGATGGTGCACATTCCTCATATTCCAATTGTCGGTTTTGATTGCAATGATTTAAACTTGGTGATTTTGAAGTCAATGACAAAGAATCGCCCAGAAGCCCAAAAAGGATATATCGATTTCGGTATTTGTAAAAAAATATCGATATACCGGAGAAAGAAATGGATATTTTGCAACAACCATGTAAAATATCGATATTTTGCAAAGGATATATCGATATATTTAAGAAAAATAAAAATATTGATATATAGGCCCAAAAAATGTCGATATTCTCTAAACAAATTAAAAATAAAATTTTAAAAAGTTTTAAAGGTTTATCAAAAATAATTAAGGTTTTCTAAAATCTTTAAGAAACATTTTTTCGGCCTACTTTATATATCTATCGACATCAACTGAGCAAATTGAACAACGCATTGTTACAAAAAATATGAAAAAAGACTACACTACGCTTGACTACACATTACAAGAGTTGTAAAGAATACACTGTTGCAGCACGAATGAGAAGTTCTGTCCCATTTAGCGTATTCACCAGATATAGCATCTTTTGATTACTACTTGTTTAGATCTACTTGATTAGATTACTACTAGCTTAGCTTAACTAGAACACAGTTTCAAACTGCCGATAAAATGTGAAAACAACAATTAATAATGTATATTATACAATGTTTTTAAAATTTAAAGTGAAATCCAAGCAAGCACCTAACATTTTGCCAAGCTAAAAGCCTAAATATTAAAATTAACTGCTCAACCAGTTAATTTACTTTAATAATTAAAAATAAACAAGGCAGATCATCAGGTGTATTAATAAAAATGTAAAAGTAAAAGTGGTTTAAATAAATAAGAGACGACGTCTCTCGCTGTACTCGGAATACATTAATTAGCAGCATCTGAATAACCATTCTGATTAATCCATATCTGGTTGACTCAAGGACATCTATAACAGTATCCATCAACATCAACAATACTAAAGTTTAACGGTATGCCATGTTTAGCGCATAAATAAGTGGCAGTAAACAAGGACGTCGCAATGTCGGGAAAGTTTTTTGACCCGACCTGGCGCTACTGGCTATACCGCCGATCTTCACCTGGTGATCTGCGGGGAGGAAAGAATATTCGCAGCCGTAAAAAGCCACGTAATGAGAGCAGAGCGCTTCACGCAATGAGCTATCAAACGTGGACGCCGAATTTGGAATTACTTAACCTACGTTAAATCTATAATTATTTATCACTAAAATATAATACTTTCTGGCAGTACCCTCTTTCGAGGCTATACATAAGTCAATTAATTTTCGGATCTATTCATAATAACGTTCTGCTCAAACTAGATGGCATCGATCCGAACAAGCGACAATCGAAAGAGAAAATATTTTCTTGTCGTTGAAGCGCTTCCATGTCTATTTTCCAGAATTTTGTACATAGCTAAAATCACTTCTTCGCTTCTTCAATATGATCTTAATTGGGATGGTGACTTAATTTTGAAAAAACCATATAATATAATATTTGCAATGTATTTACTAGTTCTTTAAAAAATATAATTTCTGTGGGAAATAAAGGTTTTCAGGTAACTGGCATACGTAAAATGCATAGTCTATTCAAAGTTGCTGTGAGTGGCAACAACTAAAGGTATGTATATAATTAATATATGATAATTGTAGGAAATTTGTAAATTCGTTTTAGAATGATACAATATGTTCTTCTCATTTTATTCAAGTTAAAAAGAGATACAATGCTGTCTGTACGTTAGAACACGTAAACAATCCAGCCTGTCAAAGTCGTCCAGTTATCAAACGTATGCAAAATTCTTCAAAACAATAGTGATAAGAGGTTATAAACCGGCAAACGTTTTCTTAACGCTTTGCTCGTTTTGATAAATTTCAAATTGCTGCTTATTATAGCTCTGATTAAAAATTGTGATACCAGACAGAACAGATTGCGTCTCTAATCAGATACTCCGAACAGGTAGTAGATAATGTAGACCTAGACCCCCCCCCTCTTGCCATAAAATTCATTAGATAGCATTTTTTACTGTTAAATATTAATTTTCTGCGGTTTTTATTGAAAATATTTTTAGCGTGTTGCCCTGAAATATACCAAAAAGTGAAATACGTAATCTTCGATTCAGTGAAAAGAAACCGTCCTCAAACGAAGCGGTTTGTCTGAATAGTATCGAAGAGGTCTAATGGTCTTCCAGATATTGCTTTTAAAAGAATACAGTTTTTAAAAGCATATAATAAAATCAAAAACTTACTATTTCAATTTGTATATTTAGATGAGGCATGGATATTTTAGAATGGGACCTTCAAAATGGAATGGGCACCGCAACGGCAAGACGAAATAAAAATAGTGTTAAGACAACTAAAATTGATGGAAAAAGCTAAACGTTGGAATAACAATTTATTACGTTTTATTAGTCTTAACATTTATTAATAATTCATGGCAGATATGTTGTGCTTCATGCTGAAAACAGGAAAGGTTAATAACACCTTCGGTTTGCACGACTTCGATCAGCCATATTGAAGAAGAAATTGAGAAATGATGGAATCGTGAACAAACTTTCGATAGATTAGAAATGAACAGCCTAGTTATTCACTTGAGTGAAACTTTCTGAATATGGGATTATGATTAAATGCTGATTATTTCCAAGACAGAGTGATGAGAGTGGCAACAACTAAAGGTATGTATATAATTAATATATGATAATTGTAGGAAATTATATTCTAAGAGTATGAAAGATGTATGTCCACTACCATAGGAATACCACTACATCAAAAATGCACCTAGAACTCATGGGTGGTGTGGAAAAGAGTCCAATGTAAATATAATAAAACAACTCTAACCTATAAATTATTGTGGCTGTATAATTAACTACAGATTAAATTATTCGATAATATATGCATTAGATGTACTATAATATTAAAATAAACTATATATATTTGATAACAGTAATTATTTTATTTAAACTAGAATTTTGCTATATGTCAAAGCCAAACTGAACTAAAACTCAGAGTTAATACGACAACATTGCGACGTTTTGACGCCATAAATTTAGATGGCGTATGTTCACACCAATTTTGGATACACTATTGATCACAACCATCCTTATTACACTACTGATTTATTATTAAATTATTACTTACATTATATACAATTATTAATTCATTTTCTCAAAAATATTAAATATTTTTTATTTTAACTATTCTTTTAAGTTTCATATTGGACTGCATATTAATAGCTCAATAGTAAAAATCCATCCACGGTGAACGCTGACGGGCAACGGTCGGCCTTGAAACAGCCTTCAGCGGGGGTCATGAAAAGTCACCAAATCGACAACCGGAATGATTAGATCGCGTACGGGCCCCGATCGTCGGCCTCTCCATCCGCCGAGATCCACTTTCCTGACACCGGGGAGATAAACAAAAATCAGCGATCTGGAGCGGTGTCGACGCACGGCCGTTTCGCAGAACCGCTTCCTTTTTGTTACCGACATTTAAACAGGGTATTTCTATGCGGCCAAGTATTTCTGCATGCCGTTGGTTAGCGACTTTCCCAAGTGAAATACTTCTCGTTTTAATTTACCGTAGTCTATAGCAAGGCGCCACTTTAACTCAGACGGCGAAGACCTTGAGTTGTTTACTAATGCTTCATACCAAACAAAATAAAAGTAAATAGGTATGAATAAATCAAAGCTGGAGTATAATAACAGTAAAAAAATCAAAGTATTTCCCGTAAACGATACGCACATAACCAGCATTACAAATGATCAAAATAAAGGAAATCTATTTGCAGTCGGATATTTAAGATAGATAGCTGCAGATAATCACTAATCAGATCAAATCTAATCACTCGTAACAATATATAAAATCAACTTTGTAATGGGAGACATATATTGACACTATTGATATGACAAACATTGGTACCTCACTTTATTTACCATATATCATTCATTATATCACAAAGTTTCAATCAATAGAGCATAACTTATCCATAACATATGGGCTGAAAAGTCCCGAGCATAACAAAGAAAACGTTTTTGTTTAAAATTGGCTTTAGTCATCAATGTAATCTCCATCAAGAGCCACACAATCATTCCAGCGCGGCTCTAACATTTCAATACCACTTTTGTAGAACAATTTATCATTTGCCTCAAAATAGGCCTGTCACCAGTTGCTGTCCACTCAGATGACGATCGTTTTGATTCCGGAGTGAAGTAACGCATACATGTTTCATCCATTATCAAATATCGACGCAAAAATGCCGGTTTGATACGGTTAAACATGGTCAAACACTGATCAGAATCATCAACACATTCTTGCTTTTGGTCAACAGTGAGCAAACGCAGCACCCACTTTGAACAGAGCTTTCTCATAGTCAAAAACACATGCAATATAAAACCAACACGTTCTTTTGATATCTTAACGATGTTAGCTAATTCATGCAACTTCACTTTTCGATTATTCAAAACCATTTTGTGGATTTTCATTTGGACGTCCACTGCGTTCTGCATCATCGGTGTCTCTACGACCACGTCTGAAGTCAGCAAACCAACGCTTTATTGTTGTTTCTGATGGAGCGAAGTCCTTATTAGACTTTTCAAGCCATTGCTTCACTTGAACGGTATTTTTCCCATCAAGAAGCAGTGTAAAATTAAAACACGAAATTGTTTTTGATCCATTGATTTGAAACTAACAAAAGTACTGTCACTCTTAGCACAATAACTCACAAAATTATGAATAGAATATCATGAAAACAGCTCTCTTTTGAAGGCTAGTACTAACTGAAAAAGCGGTAAATGCAATAAAATTTGCGCCATCTACGTGTTAGGCCCGGGACTTTTCAGCCAACGTGTTACAATAGTTTTAAAATTATGTTGTTTATACTATTACCAAAGAAATCAAAGTTTTACTATTAATGTCACACTGTCAAATTGCTGCTGAGGTAATAAATGATAGGTCACCATCACTGCCAATGACCCAATATCGAACAAGATCCATCACTTCTGAAACTGACAGATGCTTTCAGGGTGCCTAGCTATTAATTCTAAAGCGAAATTAAATATTTATTGGTTTTTTTTAACATTTTGACTATCAGCATCATCTTCATCATCATTAATCCATAACTGACGCTGATATCATATTATGAACAAATACGTTGTTATTGGTGTCATAGGATTTCGATCATTTTGCACTAAATTTCGCTACAATTGGCGATCAGCCTCAACTGTTACAGCATCGGATAATGCCAATGTCTTTTTTGGAGCTGTTTGCTGTACCTTCCGCCCAAAAGGTCGATTTCCCCAGAAAAGTCTGGAAGGCATTCGTTTATTTTTCATTCGACAGGCAGAACCAGAAGCTACCGCAGCTCGGCCGATTCGGCTTATTACTGAAGCGGTACATGTCACTTTTTTTCTGTTATATTATTGATTCCAAGTACTTGAACTCAGATATTTACTCTAACTGGGTCCCGTTGACATTTACAATAGCAAGCGATCCGTCAGTTTGGACGTTTGTTTACTAATTATCAAGCCATATGGTTCTGCACTGCGAACTATATTATAATAAATCCTAAATACCTCATTATTTGTATCAGCGATGGTGGGATCAAGAAGATGGTGGCATTATATTGAAATTGCTATGCCTGTTTTTGAAAGTTTTTCGCATAATTACATCCTCTATGTTAAAAAGCAATTAAGAAACGACATCTCCTTAGCTAACACTAACTCAGAGCTCAAAAGAAGTTTCAGGGGAAGATGTTCAGCTTCTAAAGCTGTCCAAATTGGGGGCTAGTGGATACAGTCGAAAACAGAGCGAAAATCCTTTCCTTATCTAATACGTTCCACCATGTTGAAACTAATTTTCGGTTGACAGTCGATTTTCACAAACCTCTCTTAAGACAAATTTTCAAAGACAAAAGTATGGACTGACTATACTATAAGATGAATGTATAAGAACCTCCCTACTAAGCTCCCGGAGCTTCTGACGAGTCGCAAGCAATAGGGGTATTTCTAGGTACAATGGCTTTCTTCAGACGGTCAAGTTGCTCAGAGCACAGATGCCAATTAAAAGTATTTCAAAAATGTCTTTGTTTTTTTGTTGTTTATCGTAGGGGCCGAAACCTTGGTCAAAATTGGTCGATTTTGCTATGATTCAAAAATGAAAAATTGAGGCATTTGAGGTTCTTTTGGTTTAACTGTACTTGTTTGCTTGGTAGTACCCTCGCACAAGCTTCATAACATAACAGTTATACTTCGGAAATATGCTTCCAGATAGTGGTGTATCTTTCAAGTCTGCTTGATAGGCTATTGAATATCAGAACCATAAACGCTATTCACATTTTCAAACGCTCGTTTAAACTTTCCGCCTTTATCAAAAAAAAATTGTAAAAATAGCGCATTTTCTTTTTTTTTTTTGGTGTCCAGTTTTGACGTGACTCAAACACAATTAAACCTTTCACAAAACTGTCGAATAAGTTTATTTAGTACGAAATGTCAGTTTTTTAATATTATTTGATGTAAACCGGACTTTTACATCAAGAGATAACATGTGTTAAAGCCGCCTATTAGAAAAGTAGATTAATTTTTATTAGATTTACTATACAATGTTTTTCCATACTTGATGTGAAAGCAAAATATATTTAAAACTTGCTCGTCTTCATTCTGACATCACTAGTTCATGACTTAGTTCACTGTTAAACTCATCTCTAATAGCAAATTGTAAAACTTTATATAATATATTGCTATAATGTATACAAAATTTAAAAAAAATTTAAGAATTTTAAATAGAAAAATTTATTAATTTATTTTATATTTTTATAAAAGTTTAATAAACTGCATAGTTGAATTCAAATGTGGCCATACAATAATTTTTGATAAGCATCATCCAGCTCGTTCAAATTAGATTGATCTCCAACAAATCTTCGTATGTAACTTTAAAAGATTTTTTGGTAAACAGAATACAAAAATAATATAAACAGAATAAAAAAATACAAACAGAATACATTTTGACTTCAATAATTAATAAAAGGATACTAAATATTATAAACACTCCAAGTCCATCCTTTTCAAGTAAAACTAAAGAAAAGTAGTCTTAACTTGCCTTTTGAAGAGTATAGCGTATTCAATCAGTATAGCGTGACTGTATGATATTGGTTTTGGAATGGTTTAATAAAATGCCCTGAGAAAAAGAGTTACTGATTATTCTGAAGCCAATATTAAATATTTAAACCTAAACTAAATTTCAGTCTTAACTCCCAACTGCAAAACATCTTATTAAATAACCGTATTATTAGACATACATCAACAGCCGACGTTACTCAACCCAACTACATAACTAGAGCCACAAAAAATCGACAAGGTTTCGTTATATTGAGATAAAAAAAACAGTTACTGCTGGGCCAGGTACTGAAATCGTTTTCCATAAAAATCGAAAATTGTATTCTCTTGTTAAAGCAACAACTACTTATGATAACTACAAATATATTAAAAGACAATTAAGATCTAATATTGACAAAGAAAACTATTAATATATTCGCAAAGACACACCTTATATATAAGTTCAACAAACAGCAACTTTTTGTGTTCACCCTGTATACATCAAGAATCGCTATTTGCTTTGTGTAGCTAAATTGGCGGAAATATAAATCAAAACAACATAAAATAGATTTAACTTGCAGCAGAATATTATCTAGGATTTAAATAAGCGGAGACAGGTAATAACCTGATTTACAGAATTCCATCAATCTTTCAGCTATCATCTCTAACTGTATCGCATCAACTTAAAAATCAAAACGACCTTTTAATAACGCGCCCGAAAAAAAATAACCGTTAATTTTTTTTCGGCTGGAGCCCTAAATAGGACTCATTACAATGAAAAGCTTAAACTCACTGGAATTTGTATCTAAATTACTCAGATTAAATTAACTGGGTACTCAATTTAGTTATCGTTCTCTAATAACATTTAAACTTAATCGCAAATCTAAATATATTGATCGTAATTGATTGTAATTAATGATAGTGCAAGCTTGCAAAGACGCTTGGTTGTAAAAAATAAGAACAACCAACCATGCTGTAAAGCACATTAAATAACTGTAAACAAGAACCTTAAAATCTAATTACGGTGAAGAGAATATCAGACAACAGTTAAGGGAACACATTTGATATTCAAAAAAAGTATTAGATTTTCTAAAAGAAACTTCAGTTCTAATTACATACGATAAAAACGAATTGCGCTACTAAGAGAGAACGAACGAAGTATTGGCAACTTTAAACAACTCTAATTCCAATAATCTCACAATAGAAACTTCTTGTTTAAATACCTGGTGGATTGTTTTTAAATCCATAAAAAAATTTACCTTCTAATTCGAGTTCAACTCATTGCAACACAACACAATATTTTTCCACACATAACATTTATATTAATCCAAGCAACTTAAAAGCAACGCTACTGTATAAACACAGCATGTATAGCACCGTGATAAATAGTCCTGTGCTGAGCTATAACTTTCTATGAGCTGTACAAGGTTGATTTTAACTTGAAATATTAAACATTTGTTAGTGTCATATAACAAAACGTTAATTAGTCAATCATCTGTATCGCTACGATATTAATGTAATTATGGGGGTATTTTTCATGCTTCTTATATATCTTATTTATCTATATTTAAACAGGAACACCTTAAAGACTAGTTTATAATTAGATTAAATTTATCTAATAATATTTTCATCATTTAACAACAGCAACAGCGAGTATCGTAGTGATTATCATGATAAAAATATGTTCACATAAGTATATGTTATATAACGCTACTCATATAGTTCTGGTTATTTCCAAAATAATCATAGGAATACAAAGATATAAGAGCGTTGAATATTTTGAATTAATTCAATTAACTTCATTCAACTTATCAAGAAACTAATACAGGTTGACGCTGGAATGGTAATAGTTCCGTAATTGAAGCATTCATTAAAATTGTTTAGTAAACTTCGGGAAAAAATCACAATTCAGACTATAGCGTCCTCAAAGGTTAAACACTCAGTGTCCCCTAGGAAAATTCCATGGTATGTAGGTCCATAGATCCTGGCACAAGCATGGTAGTTCACGGTATACGAACACGGGAAAGCATTCCATACAGAGTATACCAGTGCAATTCATAAAGTCATCAAAGGACAACAACCATACATCTATTTGGTCCTTTCTTCAAGAGAGAGATGCCATATAGCGCAAGTGACAGGGCCCTAGTTCGAAATAAAAGATGTATTTATATCTAATTGTAAGATGTCATCAGTAAATTTCAGGTATTTAGAGTCAATGGTTTCTATTATGTTATATTTATATTAAAATGGGATAAGCAATATTGTCTGTACTGTCGATTCAACAAGTCGCCATCCCTTTCCATCAAAATAACATAATTTTCAATCAGTTGAAAATATACTCTACCCATACCCCGACAAAGACTATATTTGGCTTTAATAATCAATTTTTCCTTAAATACCTAATTTTTGAATGTTGATTTCAGTCTCCACACAGTTGAACATCATAGATACATACATACATTCATACATACATACATACATACATACATACATTCATACATACATACATACATACATACATACATTCATACATACATTCATGCATACATACATTCATACATACATACATTTATACATACATACATACATTCATACATACATACATTCATACATACATACATACATACATTCATACATACATACATTCATACATTCATACATACATACATTCATACATTCATACATACATACATTCATACATACATACATACATACATTCATACATACATACATTCATACATACATTCATGCATACATACATTCATACATACATTCATGCATACATACATTCATACATACATACATTCATACATACATACATTTATACATACATACATACATACATACATTCATACATACATACATTCATACATACATACATTCATACATTCATACATACATACATTCATACATACATACATTCATACATACATACATTCATACATACATACATTCATACATACATACATTCATACATACATACATTCATACATACATACATTCATACATACATACATTCATACATACATACATTCATACATACATACATTCATACATACATACATTCATACAAACATACATTCATACATACATACATTCATACATACATACATTCATACATACATACATTCATACATACATACATTCATACATACATGCCTACATTTTCATCAGTTAAAAAATATTGTTAATTGTTTCTTAAGTTTATATCTCTGATTATGATCATTTTTTCTTGATGCGTTCTCTAAAATTAATCTTGACATCTAAATGTATGAAACGGTCAATGGGAAAGATAAGAAAAATAATACAGTACATCTGAATAAAATATATTACTAATGTGCCAATGAAAGGTCAAATGCAATACAGCAATAAATGCAAATATAAAATTAATTTAATAATATCAAAAATGTAGGAGATACAAACACTGTTACGTCACATTTTACAAGAAAAATAATAGAACGTTCCCATAATAGGATTAATTCATCTCGTTATTCAAATCGACATTAACTGAAGAAAAAGAAGACGCAGGTTCCGGTCCATCGGCGCTTGCCTCCCGTTGAGGTCGTTGGCGTGGCCAATTATTTGGTAGCAGTTCGCCCAATCAATTATGATTTTATCTATATAAAATTGAAATAATGACCCAATGAGAAAAAAATAGTGGTGAAGGGAGTCGAGAGGGACGGCAAAACTGGCTTTAGTTCGTGATAAATTCTTCGCCAAATTCATTCGGTCGAAATAACTCGAAGGTTGTTTAAATATTATCTCGATTAGATGATGAACCGCTCATGGGAATTGTTAACATAGTTTCGAAACAGGTGAACAAAAAAAAATTAAATATTTCTATATATAATTATCAATATTTTTTTGTTAAAATTTTTGTTTCGATAATTTTAAATCATATCGGATATCGGTTACTTAATTTAATTATTCTATAATTCCGTAAAGATCCGTAATATAATTAATTAAAATAAATATAAATTCCATAATAATATTATCCTATAACTTCAATAAAACTCTAATCTCATACAGTCGTTGCATTGATAGTCATGTGGTTTCGGGATAAAAAAATTAGACAAGCTTTATTAGTGAAAATACTTCTATTATTTTCAAAAAACTAGATATTTTTATTGCATTGTTGAAGCCAAAAGGTAACCTCAAAAGCGCTTTAAAGGCCCTAAACCAGAAAAATCAGTTATCATTGATCGATATGCTGAAGTTACAACAATGCTGAACACTCTGATAACCCTAATTCGGCAATTGCTCCCAAAAGACATAAAACAAAAATTGAGTGAATTAAGTTGAGTGAGTTGATGTTATAAGCATATCAGATAACTGTATGTTCAAGATTTTACATAAATTGTTAAACATGTAGAAGTTACTTTTGATGTAGGTTCAACATCTGCTCATAACAAAAGAAAAACAGAAATCTGTCAATGTTGGCAAAAAAGATTTCTTACAATGAGATGTTTGACAATAAACGAATATCAATCATTGAAAGCAATTACATAAAAAACTTACCATTGAAAGAGATCAGTCGAGTAATATGTTAAATGATCCTTTGTTCAAATCAATATATATATATATATATATATATATATATATATATATATATATATATATATATATATATATACGTTCTCTAATAAAATTAAATTTGTATAACATATCTAAGGACTTCATGGACACTCTTTCAAAATATGTAACTATAAATTACTTAATTAATTTATAAATGGGATAAATAGAATTATTTTGCTTCGAAACTTAACCATAGTGGAGTTAGTAACAGAGGTTATATCAATACTTTAAACAAATGATTAATAATAAAGGTCTATGTAAAGTATAACCTAAACCTTGTTATAGAATCTGCAATAGTACTAACAGAGTTTCGAAAACATCCATTTATATACGATATATACGTCCATGTATATACGAGACACATCAAGGAACATTAAGAAAGCACGTAACATTTTAGTGCATCTGAAGGATAGCTGTTTGTGTATACATATATGATTTGCCTCTCATCGGCAATACATCACCTTTTTGGAATGTCATAAAACGCCTTAGTTTAAATACGTTAATAAAGTTGTTTACTTTTGACAAATATATGATACTTCCAAGTAGTCTAAACATATGGTATCCTCTTTTAGAACATTTCCATCATTAATCCATTAGTTATTATCATCATATAGGGTTTAAGGGTAAATGATAATTGGACCCATTTGTACATCTGTTAATAAGACAAGATTCTTGGAAAACATATTCTCTCAAGGTGGAAGTTATTATACCTACTATTTTAGAAATTAAAAATGTAAGATCATAGTTAAATATCGCCTGGTTCATGTAAATTATAAATAGTGTGTGTGGGGTCTGAATAAAAGTTTAATTGAAGCTCAAATGTGAGTAACTAACATATTTATTATACATTGAAGATTATGACACCAAAGTTTGAAAATGTGGTGTTACTAAAAACGGAAATAAAAGGGCTCCAAAAGCAGCCATTTTTAAACTATCAAAGAAGTTATCCAGTAGGAAAATGCAATAATACACACCAGAAGTCACAGTACTAGCTAATTGTACATGTGCATAGAAAAGAGACGAATTAAAAATATGTTTAGGAAAGTTAAAACTAGATTTTTCGCTTTTGGAAGAATCTAATAATTTAATAAGAAACTTGAAGATAAAACGAAAAGAGGTTACTATTGTCATTTTTTAAAAATATTTTAAATACTCTAAATAACTGTGGCGACCGCCACGACCCTTTAGGCCACCACCAATTCACCATCAACAACTACCAAGGTTGGCAACGCCGGTGGATTGGTACCATGCAGTTCTGGAGTATAAAAGGCCATCACGACGACGTCTCGCTCTCTTTTCTTATCACCGTCCCCCTGTAACAGTACCACTTCCACAGCGCTACCGTACTTCCTTCACCTTAACCTAATATCCTGTCAATCCTCCCATCGACCACATGTATCAATCGCAAGTTAAAATAAACAACTTTGATTCAACCAGTGTTTTTAGTTCCCGTGCAAATTCCTTCCAAATATAGTAGTGAGTGTTCTGATAGATAACCGCAGCGGCAGCCACACGTTTCGACCGACCGACCGACCCGACGAACATTCCTACAATTGGTGACCCCGACGTGATCAAGGTGCCTAACAGGTAAATCAACTCAACATAAACCACTCGACAGGTGCTTGACACGTACATGGAAGGATAGCACGAGGAACGGAACTCATCTACATCACGTGGTCGACGACATCCCACGAGACTAGCCTGATGGACGAAAACCACAGAAGCCCATCATGTATACCAGCAACACATGAGCACCCTCGCATCACGAAACGGGACACGTAACACATTTACAGGTACCCTCAAACAAAGCTAAACGCCTCAAGACGAACGACGTCCTGCTACAGCTCCGATGGCAGCTGATCCCGTAAAACTCCTCGCTCAGGTTGGGATCCCCATCTCATCAGCAGTCCCCGGGCGTTTGTTTGCGTGATTGCGGGTGCATTCCGGAACTTGCACCACATATAGGTACGTTCCACGGCTGTTCCACTAGGAGGGGAGTTATGTGGCGACCGCCACGACCCTTTAGGCCACCACCAATTCACCATCAACAACTACAAAGGTTGGCAACGCCGGTGGATTGGTACCATGCAGTTCTGGAGTATAAAAGGCCATCACGACGACGTCTCGCTCTCTTTTCTTATCACCGTCCCCCTGTAACAGTACCACTTCCACAGCGCTACCGTACTTCCTTCACCTTAACCTAATATCCTGTCAATCCTCCCATCGACCACATGTATCAATCGCAAGTTAAAATAAACAACTTTGATTCAACCAGTGTTTTTAGTTCCCGTGCAAATTCCTTCCAAATATAGTAGTGAGTGTTCTGATAGATAACCGCAGCGACAGCCACACGTTTCGACCGACCGACCGACCCGACGAACATTCCTACATAACCATTTCCGACCATTTCAGGACCAGGATTGAATCACAACATTTTTATCGGACACTCCGGAAAACCATTACCGATTTTGTTTAGAGCATACAATCAAAATAAAACGTTTATTCCTATGATTCCAACATGATGAACCGTTGGAGATTCCGAAGCAGGAAACGACCACCAGGACTATTTGCATTCCGCGTCCCCTCGCGGCCGGAAAAATCACTAGCCACGTGATTTAAAACCACTCCGGGCGGGCACGGCCATTGGCCAAATCGATTACGTCGATAATAAAACGAGATTAAGCTTTTAAACAGTTTTAAATTTCGCGAGGGTTCGGCGGCCTGCACAAACCTCCCACAAAACTGATTATCTCTATCGTCCGGTGGGCGTTTTATTATAATGGCTCGCTATATTCGATGGGCAAGACCTTTGCACTCTCGGTAATTTTTGGCAAGTGTGAATTACGACGCCGCCGAGTTTATGGCATTCCGTACGGCATCATTAAAAGGGCCAATAGATACAAACGCGGTATTATCAACAATATATTTCATTACTGAGACATATTAAATACTATTAAACTATGAGTTTTTCATAAAATGCTTTAGAATCATATTATTGCGCCGATAAATCGACTGTAGATTTTCAAAATAACATAAGCAACTAAGATAAATTAAAATATTAGTAGAAGTGATGACACCGTAAAAGAAATACTTTATGATTAATCTGACTAATACATAAAAATTAAGCTAGAATAATATCAGTGGTTTTCAGGAATAATATTTACATTAATTATGGTTTTTTATTCAAATTGTTAGTTGTAAGTTACTGCCATCTTGTCTGCTAAAATATTAAGAGTATGTGTATGCGAACGGCGATTACTATTTATTGGCAAAATGTAACTACAGAAGTATAATAAATGTAAAACCTTAAAAGTTGTTATTGTGAAAAATCGGTACAATGTATCTTATTCAGAGCCATAAGTATAGTCCTTCGATAGCCACTACTTTTTCATTCAGGGAATTTTGCGGATTCAATATAGAAAGAACGATGTATCTTATAAGATTATCTACGAATCGATCCAATTTTGGATATCTTCATAAGAAATTAAGCACTGCTCAGACAAGTGATTGTCAGAACAAGTAATAATCAGAAGGAGCAAGGTCTGGAGAATACGGCACGAGGGGTAATACTTCCTATTTGCAGATGATCCCGCCATATACCGAGCACTAGCTTGGAGCCATGGATATTTTTGGATTATCGTTATGGGTCCACTTTTCAACACCACTAACAGTACGATGCGGACAGCTTTTCCGACTCTGTCGTTGAAGCAACATTTCACACATAGCCAAACTCATTTCAATGTATTTTCGCTTCAATTCATACGGCACAAAATACCCAAACTTTTGGATCATTCCCATGTTCTTCAAGCGGTTGAAAATTATTTCTTGTATTACTCCCAAGGATTCTACATGTTAATCTTGCGTTTTACCTGATGATGTCTTCAAATCCTTGTCTTTAAACTTTTGGTTGTCCAGAGCGCTACTTATCTTCGGTGTCAAAATCACCACTTTTAAAACATCAAAACCAGTATTCACATGTTGGAATCAATGGAGTATGGTTGTCGTGAACTTCACACAGCATTAACCATGACCATGAACCCATGACCATAAACATGACCTTCAGCTGCCCTTTTCTTCAAATTAAAGTAAAAATGTAAAACTCCCCAAAAAGTTGATTTATTCGGTACAAATTTCAGACATTTTCACGCACTGAAATAATGTTTGTTCACACTTCGAATGACACATACTGAAAAGTCAGGTTTCAACATTAAGTTAGTTACAAATATAACCGATGCGATTCAATACACCGTAACATCTGTTGTAAATCCGTTAATATTAATGTAAAGGCCTAATAGATTAACTAAAACAATGAATACAACTCAACGAATTGCAAATTGTCTTAAAAAATACATAAGCAAAGGAAGAAGATTTTTGTCATCGAGATGTAACAAAAAATATTTAGGTATTAAATTGAAACTTATTTATTTACAATAAAGAATATATATTTCTTCAACCAGTGTTACCTCAATTTAAATATAAGAGTAAGTTCCTGCTAATCTGAAGACATTATATAACAGAAGTTTCTTTTGAAACATGTATTAGATACCATGAATATTTAAACACTAACTGAACTGAATATATTTACACAACATAATGCAAAGAATTAAAATATAACTGTATAAGTTTATTACAACTAGTTACAATAATGAAGCCAGACAAGAAGGAATTCCATATTAGATATAATTTTGTATATAAGTAAAGAAAAAATATTTTCTATTTTTACTCCTCTAAAATCGAATACCTCTAGTTATAATAATACTAATAGATTTCAGAAGATACTAACAGAAATCATGTTCATGAAATAATGCTTTTTACCCCGAAAAAGCAAAAACGCAATGGCGAAAAAGGAAAAAGTACTTAAATGAAAACCAATATCAGAATTGGTTTGCTCTTTTTCAATCCGGAAATTTCGATATTAAAGATTATTCTCCCTCTGACTAAGTCACTTAAAGTCATCTTAAGTCTTAATTCGTCTAAGGAAAGTCACACACTGCAGAACTAAATATCAACCATAAAAGAGAAATAATCTGAGACATTTACATAAAACTAGATATCAAAAGGAGCTCGAAACCTGGATTTCGCAAAAAAAACAGTGAAAAACATGATGGGCCTTTTTGTGTCAAAAAAACTCAGACCTTTTACCCGAAATTATGATTTTATTAGAAAAATGGTAAAAGGTTAACAAATTCGCTTTTAAAAACATGAAAACCCCGAAATTGCTTTTTCTTTTGCTTTTCAACTAATACACTTCTATTTACCAAAAGGAGCTCCGGAAGTTCTTGGCTACACTTCAATATTGCTGACGATTCCAACGAACTCGTCTTCAGTTTTTTAAATTAGTATATGCAACTTGACTTGGTTCTTGGTGTTAATGCTGAATTTGCTTTTCATTCAAAAATCCCCACTAAAAGCTTGCGGCAAAGTTAATGTTCTCAGCGCTGTTTCAAGAATATAGCTTGATATTTATGATGTTTTTCATGTTCATGGGTGTACAGAAACACAACTGTTTATGAATTTATGAAGTTCTGTTTATGAATCGATGGAGATCAGTTTGGTCAGTGTATTAGTAAGTCAAAAAATTACGTTCGCAATGCCATTTACACTATATAACTATTTGCCATCCTATCAGAATAAAAGTTCACAGTATTTTAAAATATAGCTTTGAATTAACTGAATTAACTCTAGGAAAAAATATAAGAAAAACAAAATAATACAAAGACTTGGACAGTGTTACAGTCTTTCAAATGTAATACTTAAAGTAAATTCTGCATATCTCTCTGCGAGATCATGCTAGAAATGAAGTTATGGGATTAAGTTGCGACAATCAATGTACAGTTGAAGAACAAATCCAGAGACATAGATTGCTTTTAACGTAACGCTTGTAACGAAATCGACCTTTTGAATGAGAAAAAAAACAATGAGCAGCTCAAAAAATGGCATTGCTCAAGATGGATCGCAACCAGAACGGTTGCGGATAATCGTGAACAGTGGCGAGATTTAGTGAAGAATGTCTTAGAACACCAACAGCAGCATATTGGCTGGGAAGTAGACACTCGTACCGGGTCTATGGATTGATTATAATGAATACTCTTAATGGTACTATTTCCGAAGTCCTCATCTCATACAGTTAAGCGTATTCAATAAAGTAAGTTTAATAGAGCATAGCAATATTCGTATTAATAAACAGATTGATAACAACATTCAAAGTCTATCTGGCATGGTTAGAAGAACGTAATATAAACAATTCCAAAAAATGCTATTCATTATAAAATATATAGATTTCTCTTAGTGTTAACCCAAGACCCCTATTATAGACAACTCCTTGTTGTTTGTTCCCATAGTCAATGAAGTTGCTGTGTTGGTATGCTGTCGTCTTTATTTCTATTTTCTATATTTTTACATAAGCACCAAACAATAATGGTAGCTATCTTTTACTATATGTATTATAGGTATATTGGTACGATAGTATAGAAGTTGATTAATATTGATTCCAATAGCATGGATTTCATGTTCCAAATACAAACTCATCGAGATCGTCAATCGTTTATCGCCGTTTTAGATGTTGTTAAATTAGTACTTACAAACAATGATATAGTTTATATTATCATATTTTTATTCTGCTATTGTTTCTATATTTTTTCGACAAAAAACGTTTTATATCGCATCATAAATTTCTTTTAACAATACATGAGGTAGTATTTAGTATTTTATTTAGTATATACGAAGTATTTTTCCAATTTCTTTATAATCGGTTTACTAAAGCCTATCAAAACAAGCGTTTGTTTCAGTCATTTTAATTTATTCAGATTTTGAAATAGGAAATAGTAGAAATAGTCGCTGAAATAGGAGAGTCGCAATATGCTGGATGGGGTAGAAGTTCTTAGTTCAATTTAGAATGTTTGCCATAGTGATTACACACATGTGTACCTGTGCATTATCTTGGTCATTCGTGTTTCGACGCTCTGACTAATATTAGCCGGTGATCGTTTTACCCTTTTCAAGATAATCAATATGAATGAAAATACGTGCATCTTCAAAAACTGAGTACAACCGACAGATCCAACTTATATTTCTCAGGAAAAAACACTGTTTTGATAGTTCCTTGGTCGCTGGTGTTTTATGACATACCCATGTTATATGCCAAACCCTCCTTTGAAGAAACCACACTCAATCACAGAGCAATCGCGGCACCCATTGGGCGGACAGCTCTTTCATACTATATATAATATATAATATATATATATAGCCGATTTCTGGTGTGACGACTTCTGAGCGACCTGAACATTCGACATCATTTGTGCTCGTACAACCACAATAGAACTTAGTAGACCACTTCTTAACTATTCAAATTGATGGTACAGAGTCATTCAGAGAAAAAAAATTATCAGCGCACCAAAATTACTTTTTTCAATTTTCATTAAAACTCTAAACGTCGAAAGATTGTTTGCTGTCAATGGCTGTCAAACACGAACTAGATGACACAGCTTGCTCAAAAGTACTATATTAATAATTTACAATTGATGGCAGAAATGATGCATTTAAAGTTACTGCGTGGAAAATTCAAAAAGTCAATGACTCTCAAACTGCCCTCATACCTTGTTCAATTTTTGGAACCTATTCTTGTTAAACTTCCTTTAGTCGCTAAATAATTCCGAGTTATCACTAAAGCGATATCCAATAAAACATTTATGACTGTTTAATTAACTCCCACTGAAGACATAAAATTATTTTTAGAAGAATTCTTATGGTTTTTTTTTTCGATGATTATTATAACAATTTAGATAATAGTTCATGCAAAAAAAACATAATGATATTAATGAATTAATTAGAAAACTTCCTACCACACACAGGAAGCTTTGTATTAGCGTCAATAGAACCAATTTTACCGAAAGCGTTCGAACGATTCGTCCGCGGAGTCGACGTGATCAGCGGGTATTAAATTCGAATTAGGAAAAAACGTCGGATAGAATTTTTGTTTGCCGTTTTATTTTGCTACTACGTCGCCGGCGACCGGCCAAATGAAGGGAGTTATTCACCTCAAAGCGACGACCTTGACAAGGCTGCCAACATCAACACCACCTTCCAGTCGAACTATCTCTTTTTCTTCGCGTATAAAACAGGTGCAGATTAGATCATCGATAAAGCGAGCTACGTGTCGGAATAGTTTTATTTTTTAGTTAGTAATATAAGTATAGAAATTTAACTGTTAACGAATCTGCAATACGAACAACTTAATTTAATATCAAATTTCTATAAATGTGTAAAAATATTTGACATATAAAATCTGGGTCAGGTATAATATTAACAGAAATATACAACAATGCTACATGAAACCATTTTTTTCATTTTCCATTCCATTTTGTTAAAAGAAACATTTAAAACAAGAAATGTTTTGGCTTTTTAATGTTAACAAAAGTTTTAATGATTCAATGTGTAGTTTAACGTTGTTTAAAGGCATCAAACCAAAATTTTGCACCGTTACATAACAATATATTACATATGCATTAAAAGCATCAATACACACAGAACTTAAAACTCTTAATCAGTGATATAGTTATTTAAAATAACCCCCGCTAGCTACAATTTGTTACCATATTTCCGACCTCTAATAGTTATCCTTTTAAAAGAAAGCTGAACCTTTCTATCTTTTTCACGAAATTCAAATAGTGGTCGTACAGCAGGTAAAGCTAATTATAAGTAACTAAAATTATAGTAACTTTTTATAATAAATATGATATACGAACAGTGATATGATAGTTAGTACGTTGAGATTGTCAGCAGAAAAGCGTTTGAATAAAATTCCGCAGCAACATTTTTAGTATTCTAGTTCAATAGACATTAACTTAAAATCAGTAACATATCAAATAAATTTAAATCAGCGACATCTATTCATTAAAATGCGAAGTAACAATGTAAACATCTGTTAAATTTGATGGTTTTGACATACGTCATTCAGTGTACACAGGCGCTAACCATGAACTAATCAAATGTTTACTTCAAGATTAGAATAATTAATCAACGATGGGAAAGATCCACAAGGGGGCGGAGGAATAGATACCACACAGATTGACTGAGAACACAATTTTATACCATTTCAATATCGTAAAATCACGATGTATTATTTTTATTTTACGGATTGCTAACAAAAAATTAAGAGTTTTCTGTCGCTTATTGTGATTGGCGTTTTTTCTTGCTGTGCATATGATAGGACAAACAAGGTGTAGTGTTTTACGAGCTGCTAAAACCGATTAAAACCGTTACTGCAGATGTACTGCTACTAAAAACATCAGCAAAATACGCAAAGTCATCTTTTTGCTTGACTACTCTGGGTCACACGTTGCAAAAATGTTGAAGAACAGAAAGTACACGCACTTGGTTAGATCGATTTTGCATAGCTTGACTGGCACACGGTTTAGACATGCAGAAGTGCGAAAATGGATCGACCATTGGATCGTTGCCAAACCAACATCTTCCTTTCGAACAGAGTTGTACAAAATGATGAAAAATAATTTGATTAAAATATATTGTACAAATATTTCTCAATAAATGCCTTTTTGAGATGAAAGAAAGTACATACAAGCTACATAAGGAAATACAAATAAATGGATTAATTTAAAATTTAAGATCTTATTAAATTTACGCAGAACAAATAATTTTGGTGAATGCGCGCTTAAGAAAATCAAAGCAGGAGAACTCGAGATTAACAGAATGATCTTGGCGGCATGCAAAGTATTAACCCGGAGACAACAGATAATACTTAAACAAATTGGCAATACTAAAATAAGTATATTGTATCGGCTCCAGTCGACAAAAACATCTAAGCTTTGACCAGTTTTCAGGTTAACACCTTGTACGACCACAACACAAACCAATATTCGACACGTCGTAAAGCGCATAATTGCATCAATACCCATTCAAATGGAAATAACGGTATAAAACAAGACATTTGCAACTAAGAACATGCCATAAAACAACGAAGGCGGATATATATGCAAATTTTAGTTAGATGAGCGTTAGTTCCTGCTTTATTGCTTCTGCCGCATATTTTCCAACATACCTATAGCTGTACACCTGCTTAGAATACCTACAATACCATCTTATTTAATGGACACAGATTAATTTTTATCATCAACAATCAACACGTTTCGTATAGAATAAAATACTATTTATACAGACTATTTATTATAACAGTTAAGTTAGTTTTGCCATTACAGTTGATAAAATGTTAGTCAGTTGACTATTATGTGTGATATATTATTTGCATCTTAAATAAGTTTTCTTTCTATACTCTCTATGTATATTTACAATAATAAAGTCTCTATAGACTAGATTGAAATCGAATGTAATTTTCAGTATTTTCATAAAAGCAAGCATGTATTTTTAACAAAAATATTTTCGAGGTATATTATATACTACCTTTGAGCTTACAAACAATTATCTAATGCCATGAATCCCGTAATATAAAAGACAATCAGTGTATATGAGTGTTAGTTAATTGAAAACGAGAGTGTGATATTCGAAAACGTATTTCGAGCGCGAATTTAAGAACAGATATATTCAAAACCATAAAGAAAATGATTAGCAACAATTGAGAATTGAAAGTGGAACATTATTATGCGTGAAATTTAGTTTCAATTTCGCGTATACAAGATATTATCAACTGAAACGGTTAAAAAAAAGACAAATGAGACAAAACATGCAAGCCTACACAATACTCTTTCGTAGCTCAAATATAATTTCTAAAAGCTTTCTTTGTTTTTTCGCAATTATTTAGGGTATCTTAATAATCATCAAGATAAAAGATTATTTTGGGTCACATAAATTGATGATTAAATTTAATGGCAGTCTGAGGCATTAAAAATTGAATAAAGTAGGATAGACTATATAAAGTTCTCATATTAGGTTTGTGTATCTTCGAGCAATGATCATTGCATAATTAATCTATTATGTACAAAGTGACATATTCTATTATATAGTTTAACATTTTTGTCAGTAAAACATATTCATATACGAAAAATATATTTGCTGCTTACAGTGATAAAAACTATAAGCCTGACTAGAGTTTTGACTACGAAGCACTATTGTTTATAAATGGATAATAATACTACAACATTATCATATGACTTATCAGTAACTATTTGAACACTGGAAATAGCAATATGGATTACTTTGAAAGGGACGAAATTAATTTGGAGATACAAATAACCAGTTTTTGTTTTATTTCAAGTCTTTACGGAGAAAATGTTGAAAAATTATGAGTCTGATTATGAGTAGTATTCATAAATAATTGTTCCAAATGGCAAAAGAGCAACAATATAAAGGATCTAGGTTCTAAAGGATCTAGACTTAATCTTCCATTTTTCTTCCATTCTTAAAAAAAAACAATGGCGGACAATCGAAGGGATCCGTTATCAAGATAATTGTTGATGTACATGCTATTTAGAACCTATCAACTATAACATATCACATAAGATTCCTAACTGCACCCCTATAATTAAATATGAAACAAACAAAACAAAATTAGTGTCTTAGTATACAAAATTAGTATACAAAAAAGTGTATGTCAAAAGAACGAAGAATCACAGGATCTCTAAACAATGCCGGGTCTCAATATATTCTGACAAGTAATATAGTCTACTATTTCATTCGAATGCATGCTTATGAATGTTGTCTAAACATAACATAAGTAAGACGGAGATATACGAATTCCTTCTTGCTTGACTTGACTAATCTACAACGGAACTATTGTTAACTGCTATCTTTTCGAAAGAAAATTTAGTCTCGCGTGAGGGGGTATTCCTAATATTTAAACCTATTTCGGCTGCAGTTTCCCACGGTAGTGTCTCGGGACGACCCCTATATCTGCTCCACGCTTTTGATATTCAGACAACAAAAGGCATAATACTAAGAACATTTACTGACGACACAGTTATAATGACAAAAAACATATTTCTGCCTAATACTGTGAGAAAAGTACAAGTGAAAGTCAACAAGATCTACGAATGGACTAGAGAGTGGAAAATATAGCTAATAGCTCCAAATTTGTCCGTGTTAATTTTGTGTTGCGGCAAAATGACAAAAACCTATTTATATCATTTGACGGATGCCCAATTTCCCAAGCAGAGAAATTGGAAGAAGCTCTAAATGCCTCAGCATCCCTTTTGTTGGTAGGTTAAATTGGAAACATTATGTTAAACATATGTATAAAACAAAAAGCAGAGCAGATCAGACTCAAAATCAAACTTTTGTACTGGTTACTCGGAACACTATCAACTTGATCTAAAATTAAAGAGACCAGACAATCATAAAGCCAATTTGAACCTATGGGGTACAAATATGGGGTTGCACTAAAACATCAAACCTACTAGTAATCCAACGCCGTCAAAAGTTTTTTGATTAATTACCGATGTTTATCGCTACTTAATTAATGAAGAGCTGCACGATGACTTCGAAATCAAATGGATTTACGAAGTTATCCAAAATTTCGCTCTAAAGCAATGTTACTAAATCACAACAAAGTGGAAGCAATACAGTTACTGGACAACATGCAGAAAATCAGTAGATTAAAGCGACCAAAATCATACGAACTTGTATAGTATATAAGTGTTACTCTGAACTTTAGCTTAAGCTATCTCATTTTATTTTAATTTGAGAAGTACATATTAATGTATTAATTCCATGCTCGTCTTTCTTATGTATTGATGCACAACGTAACAGTGTAATACATTAATGTCTAAATTAATATTGTACTAAGTATATCTATCTATGAGTAATATGTAATTAATATAAAAATAACATCACGTTAGACAAAAAGCAAAACACATTAGAACCAAAATAAAATAACTATACTGGTTAGTCGGAAGATACTCTCAACTTGATCTAAAATCAAAGAGGTTGATCTATAAGACAATTATAAAGCCAATTTGGACCTATGGGTGGTCTTAACTGCAAATATGGGGTTGCACTAAAAATTAATATCAACTAGTATAGTATAAGTCATATAACGCTGTCAAAACAAGGTTCCTCGATTGATTACCAATGCATATCGCTACGTAACCAACGAAGAACTGCACGATGACCTGGAAATCCAATGGATTTGCGAAGTTATCCAAGATTTCGCCTTGAAACACGAAAGAAAACTACTAAATCATTAACGTGGAAGCAATACAACTGCTGGACAGCGCACAGGATATCAGGAGATTGAAGCGAACCAAACCATACTTATATAAAGTATAAACCTTTAGTGTAAATTATAGCTATAAGTTATTATAAATTTATTATTGAGGAATACATATTGATGTATTTTCTCGCACTCGCCTTGTTTTATAATATATTAAACATTTATATTTATTATTTTTCAGCCAAAAATATTTATCGATCAAAAATTATTCATTTTTAATAAATAATGCTTAAAAATAATAATAACGAATGAAATAATCCAATGAACCAGAAACGAATTAAACATTTGAATGTTTGATTCAATAGTAAAAAGCAGTCAGTTATTAAATATTTGATAGTCGATTTCACTCGATGCTTTTCAGCGCTAATTCAGACAGTAAACAAATCCTCAAATAAAAACTATAACCAATTTTTTGGCATGTAGTACCGCATAATGTAGAAATAGTCGAATACTTACATCACTGAACTTATAATTTAAAGCTATTGAAAACCAATCTTTTATTAGTTATGAAACCAGTATCAATTACCGATTACTGGTCGATACAAACGAATTGCTGTTCTTTGTATAACCCGTAAACTGTTTTTAATCTAGGCAGATTAAATGGATCTATGAGCGAGCACAATTTAGCCACCAGCTGAGCGTCACATAGGGAGCCGGTGGCTGTGCGTGTGCTTTTACAGCATCGTCAATCGCTTCCTGAACGTCGATTAAGACTTGTTATTAGTATGGCCCAGAAGGAGGTAATCGAACGGTTAGTGAATACGCTACGGGCCTTCATCGGGTATTGATTTGGAACTTTTTTGGTTCTTGGTGCATTTGAATGAAAAAAATGTATACGAGGAAGAACATCTAGGAAAAAGATACGTTTTTATCTGTATTTACGAATTTAACATATTTAGTGGATTTAAATGTTTACGTTTATTTTAATTTTTATATTTTATATTTATATTTAAACATTTCTTAACGAATTCCATATATATCTAGTAAGATTTGCTAGTTCTGTAAAATTGCATTAGATCTTGAAGTTTACGCGACTAAGTAATATTTAAAAACTCATTGAGAATTGTGTCATGTTTATCATCCAAAACATAAGAGAATGCCAATCTCAGAGTTGGTGTGGTCGCTTTTATTCCAGAAACTTTAATATTGAGTGTCGCCTTGGTCGATCAATTGTTGGAAGAGTCGATGAAATTCTATAACGCAGCGACCGATGTATTTCATCTCCCGATATCTCTACAGAGCTAAACATAAAACAGTTTTAAAACTCGATACGATTACACATAAACTGCAGTGAAAAATTTGAACGATCGAATTGCAAAGGCTACGTTGACGATAAGTGAAACTGATACTTGATTTGATTTGGTAAAATTAAAACCGAATTATTCCTCACAAACTGCTCGAAACTGGCTAAACCATTAATTTTACTCTCTACTGTCAATAAGTAATGCGATAAGAAGCAGTCGTTGAAGCACTAAATTAATTGGGGAGACTTTTCTATCACGACAACGAAGTTTAAACATATCTTTAGTGACTAGAACGAAATCAAAATAACTACCGTACAACCCGGTCTTTGCTCCGTACGACTACCATTTGTTCTAATCTCGGAAAAATTCTTCTGTATTCAATAATTCACCAAGAAACACGGTGAAGATCGATATATTGATATATCATATATAATATAATGTGATTAGTGTTTAAAATTAGTAAATTAATTTGCTGGCATGAAAAAACAAGAAAGAAACTGAAAATACTTAGCTTACTTGTACTTATACTATATAAATATAATGCTTATAAAATTTGTAGCTAGATATATTCATATTAAAGCTTTATCATTTAGCTATATTTCAGCAATGTACATTTTTAAGCTGAAAGTTGAATTATTATTCCATAATAATGGCCTTTGCAGAAATCTTTAATTTTCCTATTTGACGAAATAAAAACGGGATAATAATTTCGAAACCGTACGTCAGCTAAACCGTGTTATCTCGATCTGGACAAGTAGAAACTAGAAGGGGTTATGTCTGGTGAGTATGCTGAATGCAGCAGAACTTCCTTTACATCAGTGCATCCTTTACAACTATTGCAACGCATAGTCGAGGATGATTGTGCATCTGTTACTCGTTTTGTTCGTTTTTTTGCAACAATACATCGTCCAATTTGTTCAAAGAGCGTTGGTAACAAGTTTGATACGATTATAGCAGTTCATAATACACTATACCCTGCTGATCCAGCAAGATAGCAGACTGCTTATGAATATTTCGCTTTGGAGTCGATGCAGGAAACCTCCCTGGTTTAACCCACAACTTTTTCTACCTGAGACTGCCGTATTACATCCGCTTTTTAACTGCTGACTATAACACTGCGATTTTAGAACTGTTTAAAATAGCATTTTCGAACAATTCATGTGGCACCTATTTTCCCTCTTTTTGGATCTTTCCCGACGTATGTAAATGACTGATTTTGAGTGAGTTGATTCATCGACTGTTAATCCATCTGAAAATTTTTTAAGAGTTTGAGCTGTATTTTCTTCCAGTAAGTCTTGCGATTCAATGCCTTCGGACTTTTAATCATTAACATCAAAATTACCTCTTTTAAATCGTAGATTGGAATCACTATAAGTTTTTTAAAATGTCTGATGGGGCAAATTCGGCAGCAAATTTCTTCAAATCAAACAACAAAAGTAATGAATGTCGAAAATGTCATTTTTTGCATTCTATGATTAGCGTCTATATACACTGAATTAATCAATAATATCAAAAGGAAAACTGTTATTTTATGTATAAAAATGTCAAAAACATCGAATATAACAATTAGATTAGGTCGTTTAATAGTTGATTACATTGATACTTCGCATTTTCATCAATAGATATTGCTGCTCAAAATGCATGCAAACACCTGATGCATATACTTAATCGTCGGGTAATAATAAGGAAACTACAACAGATTAACCCGTTTTAACTGGACAAATCTTAACTGCAAAAATGTAGTAATAAAAATTGATTAATATTTTAAAAATAAATATTTGTCCATAAGACATAATTAATCAACCCAGTAATAATAGCAAATATTTTAGATTAGAATATATTCTTCAACGAACAAATAATTGCACATTAGAAATCTTTTGTGGTATGTCGCTACAATTTGTAAGAAAATTAAACCTCAATCAAAATCTGTTTCAATTTCCACGCTCGCTGGATAATAGAACACGTACCGCTAACGCAATCAAAGCGGGGTCCGTTATCCTGTCGTGCAACTGCCAAAAGGGACTTCTGATAGCCGAGAATCAGGCTGACTAGGCGAACCGTGTGATTGACAGCCAAAGCGCGAGAATCACGTGTCATCGTCTGCTCACCTGCCAAACACGGACCGACGGACAAAGTATCGTTTAAAATAGATATAGTATTTTCGAACGCCATTTTCAAAAAGTGTCTTAATAACATTCGGAAGAGACACGTCAAGCTGTCGCCTAAGGCAAACGTTGCCTGAAATCACTTCTAGGATCGTTTTTGCTATAGCCCTCCTTATTATCACGTATTTAAATTTTAAATGGTTTTGATATTATTCTCCGTCAATGTCACTTTCATTGCCCTTACAGGAACTGTAAATATTAAACACTCAATTATATTATTATAGTTATAAACATTTTGATTTTTTTTAATTCAAGGTTTAATTGTAAACATAATATTAGGTGTATAATTTAATAATTACATATATTTCAGAAAATGTGTTTCATATAAAAAATATAGGACCAATAGTCATCGAAATATTGTGTATTATTTTTTCCATCACTTTGAGCCACTTCTAAGGTAAATACAAACACAAATACCTTTTGAACTGAACTCTAACTGGTGCCAAGTGTGGCAAATATAACAGACGTTGGAGAACTTCCCATTCTAAGTTCAAGAGAGCCCTCTGAATCATCCGTGAAACGGGAGACCGAGTACAGTCATGCAAAAAAATAACTTGCCTGCTTGTTTGCCCAACAAATCGGCTTCTCTAATCAAGTCCTTCGTTTGTTTAATTGTTGGCTGTAGCGTACCACAATCACCTAGTCTAACTTGTTTCTAGTAGTTCATAATTTATTATGAACTATAAGTTACATCCTACATGTTCCACCAGAAAACCAAAAGAACCTTCTTTTAGTGCATTTTGATTTGCTTTGACGTTGATGTACTAACGGGTCAATTGAAAAGTCAGTTCAGTTCCCGGTCTGACACATAGATGGCTTTATTAGAATTAAATCTAACCTTCAAAAGGTGCATGTATGAATTTGACAGTTGTCGGATCATTAGTTTGTGAATTATACCATTTTGAGTGAAGCAACTTTTGTTATTGCGTAAAAAATGGACAAAAAGGAATATTGTTTTTTGAAGGGAAAAAATACAGTTGAAGCAAAAACTTGGCTTGATGCCGAATTTCCGGACACTGCCCCAAGAAAATCAACCATCAAGGATTGGTATGCTAAGTTTAGACGTGGTGAAATAAGCACCGAAGACGGTAAACGCAGTTGACGTCCAAAAGAAGTTGTTAACGACGAAAACATTTTAAAAATCTACAATATGATTTTGAATGAACGTAAATTGAAATTGAATGAAATAGCAGATACTCCAAAGGTATCAACTGAATGTGTACATCATATCACTCACGAATATTTGAGTATGAGAAAGCTCTGTGTAAAGTGGGTGCCACGCGAACTCACTTTTGACCAAAAACAACGACGAGTTGATGATTCGGAGCAGTGTTTGAAGATGATCAAGCGTAATAAACCAGAGTTTTTGCGTCGATATGTGGCAATGGATGAAATATGGCTCCATCATTTCACTCCGAAGTCCAATAGACAGTCATCCGAGTGGACTGCACACGATGAACCCGCTCCAAAGCGTGGAAAAACGCAACAGTCAGCTGGCAAAGTTATGGCGTCTGTATTTTGGGAAGCACATGTAATAATTTTCATTGACTACCTTGAAAAAGGAAGGACCATCAACAGCGACTATTGCATAGAAAAGAGCTGTTTCACCAAGACAATGCACCGTGTCACAAGTCAGTGAAAACGATGGCAAAAATCCATGAATTGAGCTTAATTTTCGTGGAATGAAGAGGTGATCGCCGAAATTGAGGCCTATTTTGAAGCAAAGGACAAATCGTACTACAAAAATGCTATCGAAAAGTTGGAAGGTCGCTATAATCAGTGTATCACCCTTGAAGAGACTAATTTTGCCAAAAAAATTGTTTTACTATGGTAGGCCAGGGACTTTCAAAACAAAAAACTGTTTACATTTGGGATTATAGTAAAAAATATAATTTTCAGCACTCGTCATAATTTCCCACAAAAAGTATTTTTTGCATTGAACTGTATTGTGTTTGACCCTTTTAAGTTTTAAGAATTTTTAGATTAGCTGTTTAGATGGCTCCTATTTTAGCTTTTTCAAACATCTTCAAACTCTTCAAACCTCCAAGACAATCCAAAATGTGGCTGGTTGACTAAGATTGAAATAGTCAGTCCCGAAACGTTTATAAATAAAAACACATCATTAACCGACTTCAAAAAAGGAGGAGGTTCTATGTTCAGCTGTATATTTTTTTAATGTATGTTCGCCATTTTCAAAATTCTTCTTTTATTCGAAAGAGTGCCCTTCCGAGGTGGTCCCATTGGAACTAAGTTAGGATCAGATGGGGAGAAGTTGGGAAAATCGAGGGAAAACCTCAAATTTCTAAGGTTTTCACATATGTTTCATCTAAAATAATCAGATATTTGTGTATAATGTTATTGCTGAGCTGATGTGACGAAAAATCGGAAGTAGTTCAGTGTAAAAGCCACTCAGTTTGCTTTTTAAGCACCAACCATACCATATGAGAAGTCGTAGAAATATGGTAGGCAACTGTTTCTATGGTGTAATAGTCAAGACGTTAAGCTTGCACGCGAAGGTCGCAGGTTCGATTCCCAACAGAGCAGCAACTTTCTTTTTTCTAGTTCAGCTGAAACATTTGTTATATCACCTAGACTAGGTAGCGGTACCCATTGCTTGAAACATTCCTTATTTTCAATCATTGTTTCTTTATTCCTATTTTTCCTGTACGGCCTGTACTTTGACTTGGGCTATCCATTGTAATACTTAATAAAATAACGCGTAATTTATTGCATAAATATCTAACACTAAAAAGAAAAAAAAATTTGTAAGTGACTGAACTTATAGTTTGGTCTAACCCAGCCTGGTAACTGGCGTAACGGGGATAATTATTCCTAGTCAGATTTTACAGTGTTGCCTAAAGACATTTAATAACAAACATAATATACACCCATGGGTTATGGGACTCGAACCCGCAACTATGGCAGCAGTAGAAGGACAGTCCATAGAAGGGACTTAACCAATGCAGTGCCAAGCCGGCATCAACTGAAGTAAATTTGTAATTAGAAATTCTATTCTGAAACCTTGCATAGTATTCTTTCAAAAGCACAAAAACCATAAAAATATTGACCTTTTAAATATAATTTTAATTATATTTATATAATTTACATTTTATTCTTAATACATAATTTTTCAAAATACGGTTCTTCACTAAACGCTGTTCACTTCCATTTTCTGGAAACTTTTTGAGTTATTTGTACTTGAGATTTGAAAATTGTCCACAGGGGATGTCGAAGATTCTACGTATTTGAATAGAGATGCTACTTAATCAATTCGACATCTTCAATTGACACTTAATATATACAATTCAAAAAATATCCAATTTAATACTAACGAACGAAAGCCATTTTCAAATTTTAATTCTTAAAAATTTTTTAATTTCTCAATGTGATTCTGTAAAATTATGTGTTTCTTCAACTTCATGACTGGGAGATGGCATTTAGACAATCGAAGGACTATTGTACTGTTTTACGATGTTCGAATAACCATTATAAATATTATTGTGTCAGATTTTACATATTTAATCGCACCTTTACGCGATTTTTGCGGGAAAAAGTTACATGATATTTACCAAGACAGCTCTCTCCCCAACGTGATTCAGCAACGAAAAACAATTTCATATATTGGTTATGGATTGTTATAGAGAATCTGCATCAGGCAATTATCTATTATTTATTTTCATGCTGAATCCTGCCAGTCGTGAAAAACTTAAAGATAGTTCACACAATAATTGTGGAAAATCTTAGGTTGAAGTGGCGTAGATAATTTACAATTTAAAAAACAACCTGTCGAATTAAAGCATTACGTTATTCAGCTACGAGTTATAAAATATTTCTTAAGGCCTGTATGAAATATATGGAGAAAACATGGAGTCACATACTACACACCTGAATCATCTGACCGGAGACATGTCAAATGATGCGTTAATGATAGAGGGTTAAAATTAGTTGTAAAAACAGTTGCCTATAAATAGATAATTACTATTTATATTTCACATAATATTAATACATTATATAAAATGTTCAAAAGTAATATAAAATACAATCAATTAATTGATTATTTTTGTTTGTATATTTTTAAATTCCGAAAAAAAAACACAACTTAAGAGGCATGGAAATTTCACAGCAACTCATCGATGTACAGGCGCGGAACGCCGTTTGCAAAATAACTCATTAACATTCTCCAATGGAGTATGTGATAGAGCACGCTTGTCCTTCTAATACCGCTCGGAACGGCAACGATCGACGTTAGAATTCGGAAAATTGCGGAAATCTACGAAGATGCTATTTGCCGATCATTATTTCTACCCTTAATGTGATAGTTTTGCGTTTCAAACAACGTCACTAAAAATGCCGGCGATTTAGATAATTGAGCTGGTTAATAATTTCTTATATACGGCTATAAAAAATAGCACAATAAAATTATATAAGATATAGCATTTTATTTATTAATGATTTCTTCATATATTTCGTAGGTAATACAGTGTTCAGTTGGTCTCTTCAACGATCTATTTCACGTAAAACAATTGTTATCAAGATCCAATTCCAGTATATTTTAACTAGTAAGATTTTAAAGAGTCAATAACAATAATTACTTTGGCAAATATATTGAATTTTATGCCCAATAAAATATTTTTGTGGGACATTAATTTCAAATAGGTAAATTGTACTACATGATACCACTAAATCCATAAGTATGATAAACACGGAAGGGAATTGGTTCCCTCAAAATTTGAAGTAGAAATGTTTAAAATCGTTCTATGTAAATTTTACGACACACTGCTTCAACGACAAGAAAGGAAACCACTGGCAAACAGGGCAAAGTGTCAAAATTCTCTGAAAAATACGACAGAATCATTTTTCAAACATTAAACGTGAATCAAAAACAAAAATATTTGAAAAAAGTCAAATGGACTCAAACTCTCTCCATATATTGTTCAGTGTTCAAAAATACATGCTATATAAAGTTATAATGTATGTTAAAATGAAAAATATACCTTAGAAATTACCAATAAAAAAAGCTCTATTAAAATAATAAACAAAAGTTGTATAACCCAGTCAAAAGAAATATTCCGTTCAGTCTATTTGAGCAAGTAAAACAAAGGGGAGATACTTAGAAGAGACGTTTCGATAAGTTTTGCCAGGATTTGGAATTCGATAAATTTTGTCATTCCATAAGAAATATTAAATTGTATATAATGCATTGAATCAAGAGTTGAAAAGGATAGCCTTGAATATGAAAAAAAAGGACTTTTACATATTTGCGCTATAGTACTTCCACAACCTGTTATTAAATTTGTTTAAAAAAATAGAAGCCCCTTAATAATACACTGATATTCCTTCCTCTGACTAACACTTGCTCTAGTCACTAGCTCCATCAGATGGAGAAAAACAATCCTAAGCTTAAAAAAATACCTAGAGAAAAAGCTTACCATCAGCACGGAAACAGGCATTTATATTGGAAATGTTAGATTGTGCTCAATAAGATCAGAAAAGCATATTCTTAAAAGATTTTTAAAACCTAGTAAATACACACCAAACAGTCGAAAAATGAACACGACAAAATATTTAGCAGCGCTTTATTACAAATTATTGAATCGGTGATAAATATATTTTCTGGTTATAAATGATACATTTCTAGCAACATACCTAACAAAAATAAGTTGCAGTATATCAACAAATAAAACAATCTATTTAAAAAAAAAACACCGGAATGACAAGAAAATCAACATACGAGAAAATTAAGTGTTTATAAAAATGTTTCCTTGTCAACTTAATAAGAGACCAAAAAAAACATGAAATAATAAACACGGAAGTTGAACGGAAATAGTTATAGTTCCTTATTAGTAGCAAAATGACCACAAAATATTATCATCCATCTGCTCTCATGGCAAATGAGCCTATCAAAACAATTTCCCATAAGTTCTCGAGCGCTCTTCAAATTTGCACAGACCGCACACTCGGCCTTTTTTTCCACCTAAAACAAACTCTTCGCTTTCAAGTACCTTCACCTGACTGATGGTATAACTGTTCATCCACCTCGCAACCGCGGCCCAAACGAAAAACGCCCGAGTACCTCCGGCTATGTGCCGGCGACCACGCCGTATGTGGCCTGTCAATATTGATAACTCCAAGGAGACGTTCTCTGATGGAAACCGTAGGTTTATGACTACGGCACCGTTAACAGGAATCGTGTATCTTTGTGTGCGTCTCGTGGAAATGGACCAGCCAAGATTAATAAAGAACCGAGACTGTTTCATTTACTTTTCATGTCGTAAAGAATCGTGCACCACGTCCAAAGGTTACTGAAAGCATATTATTTATGACACATTAAGATTACAAGACATGGTTTCTACCCTAATAGACTACTAAACTTCCAGTAACAATATTTTAAAAGTATGGCTAGCAGTTAGTACAGTAAGTATTGTAATTCCACGCGATTCTATAGTTTGATATACATTTTGAAGTATATTACAGGTAGATTTTATTACTCACTCCTTAAATACATTTGATTCAGTGATCTAATTTTTGAAGGTATGATAACAAGCAAAACTCAAATGGATCTAAATCTAGCGAATAGAAGAGTTGGTACAACTATTCGTATCTTAATTCCCTGATTTGCTGTATTTGCGAGGTTGTGTGAGAAGTTGCGCTTACCGCTTGGGGTGTAAACAGCTAACGAAATTACTTTTACTTTAAAAAGGAATTAAAGTTAACAATTTCCCGATTAATTTCTGGACGCTAACCCGCATCATATGATATATTATAATATTATCTTATATAACATCTTAGGTATTAATGGGACTTCTAATAAGCAATTTATTTAATGTTACCTCAGAAATATAGATTTTTTGATGCAGTTGTTGATGCTATGTGATGTAAGTGTTAATTTTATTAACTTTTTTGTGAATGTGTATAAACATAGAATTAAATATTAGGAATGGGTTATATTATTTCAGTAACTGTTTCCCTACTCTCTGTAATTGAGAGAACACACATACAAAATTCAAATACAATTACAATGTTATTCAAAGCTTAAAGTGCCGGCTTGGTGGCGCAGTGGTAAAGGCAATGGGACGGTCCTCCTACTGTTGCGATAGCCACGGGTTCGAATCCTGCTGGGGCATGGTCGTAAATTTAAGTTTGTGATTGTTTAAAATTTGTGAATGTTCTAGGCAAGAGTGTAAAATCCGACAAGAAAAATGATCCCAGTCACGCCAGTAAACAGGCAGGGTAATGCCGGATGTCTTAGCCAGTCTGGGTTACTCGCCAGTCCGTAGGTTAATTCTGAGGACCGTGGTTCGGAGCCCACGTTAAACTATAGGCCCAGTCCAGATAAACCCATAGTTGGTAAAAGGAGACTTTAAAATATATTAAAAAATAAAAATAAAAAAAAGCTTAAAGTAAAAGATCGTTACTACATTAACACATAATGCGACCAAGTAACAATGACATACAGCATTCTATGCATTTGTTGCGTTAATAATGATGCAAGCTATAATTAAAGTTAGAGGAAAAATACATAATTATCGCCTTGGTGAACAATTAAACTAAATTACAAGTGAATTAAACAGAAATAAATAACAGATGTACTAATAAAAATAAGAAAAATGTTGGGGAAAAAAACTGAATAAAAATTTTGTTTTACTATTTTTGTTTTGTACACGTAAAGGTATAAAAACTAAAAATTATCCTAAAATATATATTAGTAAGCTTTATTCGAACAGCAATTACTATCGTATTTACTCACAATAACTATCACAATACAAAATTTATATTAATATAATATTTTGTTAAATTAAAATATTCGTCTTTAAATTATACATTTGTATATAAAATATTAAAATCATATCAGTAAGTTATAAATATTAATTAATAAAATATTCATATACCAATCGATTAAATATTTAACGTGATTAGCATAAAGAAACAATGTTTATTATGGTTCGTGCCACTTTTAAAATAAAAAAGCCAATTTTTCTTATAGAAAACCAGCCGTTCTGACCCGGGCGAGATGCGACGCATGGGCTGGGTACCAGAAGAATTTCCCCATGGCGCTAGTCAACGGTACACCTGTACTTCGTGGGCCGCTAGTGCCTTACAGACAGACGGAGAAATTGAATCAGTACGTTTTCTCGGCGACCCGATAGAAGATAACATGTTGGAAATGGAAGGATTGAAAAATATCCGCGCAAATCCAAAATAGTTAAGCGAGTCCCATTATGGAGGTTCGCTCCGGGGCAGCATGGAAAAAACTACCGCAAATGAGACACGTAACCAATTCCGAAAACTCCGACAGCGATAAAGACGACCTGAAGAAATCTTTGTATTTGGCATAGCAACACGACTTCTTTCAACGAATCAATGGTTTTTATTGTTAACATTTACACAAGAGGTCATTCACAAATGTGTGCAAGAAAAACGTACATCCCGTGCGCACATGGGCCGTTCTCTGAAAAATCAAAGCATCTGGTGCCTTTTGTATATGAACTTGTATTTTCTGCAAAAAAATATATTTACACATAATAAAAATTGATTTATAACATTCCACTCAATAGTAACAATACGAATTCTTGTATAACGACAATTAATTCCTTCGATAAAATCAGAGAGTTATGTTAAAAATATATGTATTACTGCGCTGAACTAAAAAGCATAAAAATCGAATGAAATTTGATCCATGATGGTGTACACTCGCCTCTAAAGAAAATTCCTAGATACTCCAAATGGATCAGTCTCTATACATTTTTTCACCTTCGGCTACTCCTATTCCTATACTCAATACATCATGCTTTGCTGTTTCAATCATCTTAACTTTGATCTTCCTCTTACATCTTTTATAAGTATCAATATTGTTATTACACTGTTTGAATACATATCCATGTCACTATTATTACACCCCAATACATACTATTATATTTCTCTTACTATCATATATCCATTCTCTATACTTTTTAATGATTCAAGTTTCACAATATTGTCTAACTACTATTTTTCTATAATAGTTTGTGCCACTTTCTGAAACAAAAAAATCAATTTTTCTTACAGAAAACCCACCATATTGATCGGGTCTTCTGTTCCATAAATCAATAATTCCTCAATTTGTCTTTTTGAAATACGTTTAATAATTTCTTATCGGAATACGATGCCCTATTTGTTATTACTTTATTCAAGTTCATTGTTTGGTTGTAATTAAGATTGAATATCATGTGATATCTTAATGTTAATCAGAATCGTTGAAAAAGTATGGTGGACATAAGACATCGATAAAATGTATAACATGTATATATAAAGTAGTAAAACGTTTCAAAAGTAGTTTCAGAATAGTTTATACTATTGTAAAATCCGTGAATAACGATAAAAATTAATCGGCCTTATTCACAAAGTGTTACATAACATCACTTATTGGAATCATTGATACACAGTATAGCTACACAACTCACCAAACAAGCAGTCTTGGGTAGTTTTAAAAACCTCATGTTTTTCCAATTTGATGAATGTATTTGAAATATAATAATTGAAACATTTTTCATGAAACATGAAAAAAGGCATAAAATTATATGCTTTATTACTATAAAATTTTAGGCAAATTCAACAGTGGTTTGTCTCTATTTGCAACATTTAGCCTCGACGAACACAAAAAACATGCGGATGTACAACTTATTCGTTTATTTTTAGCGTTTTTATCAATCGAACTAAATATTCAAGTGTAGCTCAACTATCACATTTAAATCAGTTCCGGTCATGGATGAAATATCCTTTAATTAGCCTAAAATGTCAACATACACTCTGAGAATGTCTCACACATTTTATTCGACCGGAAACTCAAAAGTAAACATAATACCGTGCATAATTTAGTGAGTAAACAGATTAAAAGAAAAGCAAAATGCATTGTAAACAGTACAATTTTCAACAACGTTTAACAGGTTCGGTAAGGTCATTGCCCGTTAGTTGTGAATGAAAACAAAGTAACTATTCGCCATATGAAAGTTGCAAAGAAATTGCGATTTTTAAATAACCAATTACAAGCTAAAATAGGTAGTTATTCCAATAACTAGGAATTTCAATAAATATTTCATATTATCCAATAGATTATAATTTCTACATTATGTTGAAATACTGTAAAATATTACACACCAAAAAAGTTAACGTGAAATATGATTATAAAATTCATAAATATTTTAACACAAATGATATTTAGTATTAAAGAAATCGTTACTGAAACTATACAAAACAAACTTTAATCAAGCATAATGCGTTGCGCACTAATTCCATTCATCGAAACCACAAACGCGTTAAACTTTACAACCTCCAAAGACGGTTCTGGCAGCTTTTTTGCAATGATTTGTTACTTCCGTCATAAAATCTGCCACTTTAAACACTGCCAAGTCTCAGTTTACTCTCTTAAAATAGGAGACATCTACGGTGGTCTTGCCCGCAAATTATATCGAATTCGGAACTATATTATTGCCTTTTATATTTACTGCTAGTTAACGGGCCATTCTATTATTCACTGGTTATAAAAGGCATAAATAGCAGCGAACTAAAATGAATTAAAACAACTTATCAATGCGCATAATTATTAGAATTATGACAACTTAATATAAAAAATAATAACAAAAACAAAAACAAATCGTATACAACTAAACTTTAAGAGATGTACAAAAAAAACACAAACACAGTCTTTTTAACCCGGAATTCATGTTGCAGAATAAATGGCAAAAATCGCACCTTAATGGAAAATACATATCCATGTCTTCTTCGCCAATATAACATTACCGTAGGGTAAGCTTTATTAAACGATTTTAACAGGTTAGAATGTGAGAATAAAAAATAATAACGATTCAATTTATTTTCGCCAGTCTGAAAGTAGTAGTGCATTAAATTAACACTTATAGATATGCATATATAATAATGCATATATGGACCTCTGAATCTGTCAAAAAGACAACATTTCTGCCAAGTGAAATCTCAACTTGCAAAATGCTGATAATTTATATACAGTTTTCTTATCTATTATCACAATTGGACGTACATTACAACTTTTATCTGGTGTACATGAAAATTTATATTACTAACTAAAGGACAAAAATCCTTACATTAGCTACAAAAATGAGCATCATATGATCAATGTAGTTTGTAAAGGTATATAAATATATACCTTACCTCTGGTGTAATGAGATGTTCAAAAGTTAAGAGAACAGGTACCCAAAAAAGAAATAAACCATGACCAGAAAAATGTTCCATCAAATCAATAAAACTTATAAACACAATATTACATAAAAAGCAGAAAAATCGAAATCAATAAGGTAGAGGAAAAACACAGAAAGGAAGGCATAAAAAGTTAAACAAACATAAAAGTGCAAATGTACTGCACAGTTATTTAAATTAAGTCGACCAATCGTACCTTTTAAATCTCTTTAAAATCAATTTTCAGTAACAATTTTTCAACATATTCAATATTAGCCTTACTAGTAATACAATCAACATAATAATCCACTAACATATATGACTTACCTTTTAACTGCGTACTATCTATAGCAAACATATTAAGCGCCAACAATTGCAAAAATCTACTTGATGGTAAAGGAACTGGTGAGTGTTGTAATAGTGCTCTAAACTCTTTCAGCATTTGCATGGCAGCATCTTGGAAAGTCTCCATTCTAAAACAAACCACTGACTAAATAAAAATTGCTGAAAAAATATATTATATATAAAATATATATAAAAATAAATTCTTAATCAATTTGTTGTAGTTCATAGTAAACTTTAAGAAATATAATGAAAAACTCACCCAATTTTGTTTATCAATTTCCCATGGACATGAAGATAGCTGATCACAAATCTTTTGTTAACCTAAAAGATAAATATTCATATGAAAATGCGCACAAGTAACAAAATATCAAAATAAAAATGCTAGCTTTACATTATAAAGAGTAAAATCCCTCATAATTAATTTGATATCATATAATGTTCGGAATAACACACCGAAAATGACTCAAGTGTGACTCAACAAACACCTCAAACCTTTTACTAAGTAATCATCGGGAAAAAGAAAAAGAAAATGTTAATTTGCAAAAGTATTATGATCATCCACATTATTAAATACTCACGTCAACGCTGCTCAATGCAGCTAGGTCTTCTTCTTCGGAATCTTGTGATTCATCTTGCACAGCTTTAGTTGTTCGATGCAAGACCCTGCCGCCTTCCGGAGGAATCCACGTTTCCCTTCGCAAAAAATTCCTGGCACCACCTTCAGATTCTTTCTGTTTCATATGTTGTCTTTGTCGCTCCAATCGTTCTTCACGACGCTTTTTTTCGCCTTGTTCAAACTAATAATACAGATAATTAGAAATATATAAAGGATAAAGAAAAAACCCATTTCCCACCAAGTTAAGCATAGCAAAAAATATCTGAAAGATATATACAACAATTTGTGGAACATTGAACATAAATACCAACACTACAGTTGTTGAACAGAAAAAGACGATATAGTCATAACAAAATATAAACATAATAAAATTAAGAATAAATATTAAAATGTCTATCCTATATATACTTGAGTTATATTAAATATTAAATAAAATAGGAAATTTTGAGAATTCTGATTTTTTAGACAAGAATATTCAAATTGAAATAAAAAACATTTTATAATGAAATTGATAAATAAAAGGAAAGTAATGATAAATGAAGAAAAACTTCTTTTTTAATTTAAAGCATGAAAATTGCATGCAATTAAAAGTAGCTCTAAACATAAGCAGAGAAGTTGGTGCATATATAATCTAACATAACGTGAATTACATGAATAAGTATTTCACAATAATAAAAATATCGTAACTTTATGCACCAGTATTTAAACAAGTGCAATAGTGCAATACGTACACATATCTGATGTAGATACTGGAGAAAATGATGAGCATGTTAAAAAGAAAAAGATTGTTAGTTCATTTACAATGATTTCCCAAAAATCAACAGAAAATTATATAAAATTAATAAGACCTTACATAAATAACTACATAAATTTGTTACTACATACATTTATGTTAATAAAAATTATTAAATATTTATAAAACTATTCTGTGGTTAAAATTGAAGATAATGAAAAACGTCAATCATAAGAAATGTTGCATAAGTATATTGTTTTTTTTTATAAGTTATTGCTATAAGAATTGATTTGCAACATTGGATTAACATCTTCATAATTTTTATTATTGTTTTTGTGTTATATTGAAGTGTCCTACACTTATAGGTATTGTAAACAAGTACCTATGCGGTTATCCAAAACAGATAAATTTAAAAATTAATAAAAAGCAATACATCCGCATCATTACAAATGAAAATATTCCATAAAGCATGTTCTAATGGACAAGTTGTCTAATAATTACAGCAATTGAAAAATGTTATAAATCACCCGTAAAATATTACCAAATCCATTTCAATAAAAAACCCAGCATCTAATTCAATTCAAACAAACAATAAAATTAAATGAAATAAAATGTAGTGCCAAAAAATAGACTGGTTTTATTTTTCTTCAATTCATGAACATCTCTATGAACTGGTGCTATATTAGAAAAAAAACTATATTACTGTACACAGGACCTCATAATAACAGATTTTCAGATTAAAATTACAGATTATTATAACCCTAACCACTTCCATAATTGTATTTATATAATGAAAAGAAAAATTCTACTAAAAATTATCGAGTGATGTATGATACATTTTGTCGTATCAAAAATGATAATATCGACATATCGCTGTTTGGTCAAACCTTAGATAATCTGAATACATATAATTTTTTCCATAGTAGAATTCCAATAATACCAGAAAGAATAAGATACAGAACAACGTTGTTAACATAGGGGTCCCCTGATGAAAACTCATCGAGAATAACCAAGTATAGGGAATAAGCCACTGAAATGCTGAGATAAACACAAAGGCTGAACTAGAATAGAATATTATCAGAGTACCACCATGTTGTAAGTAGAAATGTCGAATAAAAATAATTGAAATGTCATGTAGACAATTTGAAGTATTTTCTATAACGTCAAGCCATTTCGTTTTATTGATTGTATTTTATTTATCAAGAAACACGAGTATTTCTTACAAAATATGGAAAAAAGGTAGTAGCGTTTTACCGAAAACGCATTGAAAAATGAATGAAATTAATTTGAATTATACAAGTTTACAAAAACCTGCAAGAATTACACACAATACTTATAATCAAATATAATGGTTTAATCAGTTTTAATCAAATCAACATTAATAAATATATTGTATTTGCACAATGAATTACCTTTTTTCGGTTCTCATCAAATAATGCGATCAGACTTTCCCTAGCTGAGGGCACTGGATTTGAGGACATTAAACTTCTCATATAATAGTAGACTGCATCAAGTTTCCGTTTCTGCAATAGTTGAATATTGTATTACATAATTACCACTAATTTTTGTCTTGAACTTACAGAATAAACGGCTAAAACAGCTAACTGATTGTAAGGCTTGCCATTTTTAGGGTTGATTTCATGAGATTTAATATACCACCTGTTATGTACAAGGCACATATTCAGAAATAACATGTTAAATAACATTTATATACTTACTGTCTACATCTGCCATAGTTTGAGGTTTCATTAACCTGTTCCTTATATCTTCCCAGATCACCCAAAAATAAAAATATTTTTTGGGTGGAAACTAACGCCAATCCAATATAACCAAGACCCTTTTGCTGGATCATACTGTTGTTACCAATATAATTGCTCACTTTAAACTTGTAAGTATCTTCTAAGATAGTTATTAGATGTTCAAAATACTTGGTGCCTAAAAGTTTATTATTATTAAGAAATCTTGTTATTATAGGTGTTAGCGAGTTTATTAAAGTCTCATACGTACAAACTAAAGAATTCTAAAGAACATAACAATACTAATTTCTTCTTACCCTCCTCTATCAAATATAAGAGAAATTCTTTAAACTGTTGTTTCTTATCAGGATCATTTGTAATGGCCTTCCTTGTAACTTCAATGATATTATAATAAAGTATCTTCCAGATATGTTGTTCCACATTTACCCCTTGACAAAACTTTATTGCCTTACTTAGAAGATATTCTAAAGCACTTTTCAAAAATTGTCGCAAATTATCAACAGTTTCGTAATTAACCAACAGTAAACCATTATTCAAAACATATTGAAGTTCTGTATCAGCTCTCTTAATATCTCTTAACAGTTCTTGATAGTGGCTAGATTTGAATTCAGAACTGTAAAATTAAAATAAACATGAAATATATCAAAGTCGGTAAATACAATTTTGTGTACCTGTTTTCGTCATACCAAGTTGGACGTAAATTACCAAATTGGTCTGTGGTGTACATTTGAGGAGGTAAGGCTCCAGAATTATCAGAAAATCCTGGGACTGCTACTCTACTTCCTGGTGATTTAACTAATATTGGTTTTTTTGGATTATTGGGATCAAACAAGGTTTTTTGTTGAGGAGGTGACTGCTTAATTTCCGGAAATTTAGGTCTCTCTATATTCGAATTCTGCGATAATTCTGGAGACTTGGGAGGCAAAACAAGTATGCCGGCTTTTTTTATTGTACTATCAATGGGGTGGTCTTCAAGTTCTGAATTGGTTCTGCTTCTATCTGAGCTAATCCTACGACTCAATACAGAACCTAAAATATCCCAAATTAAGAATAATTTAATAATTATATATATATTATATAATATTATATAAATAATATATACTATATAAATAATATATATTATATAAATAATATATATTATATAAATAATATATATTATATAAATAATATATATTATATATATTACCTTCTCTGTCCGAATTTTGTCTACTACGTCTAATTTCATCTCTCCAATTTTCAGAAGTTCCAGTTGAATTAGACCTATCGAAACTAACATCTCTACTAGGACCCCTAGATCTGTTATGATACTGATCAAAACTAGCCTCCCGATGAGCTCTAGAGTCACGTCGCCTTCTTCTATCACCACGGTTAGAATGTGGAGTATGTGGAACTCTGAACAAGTAAAGTTAAAAAAAATACAAAAATTATAGAAACCTATTTACCTGAAGTTGTCTCGACTTTCTATGCTTGTTATTGAATCTTGGCGATTCCTAGTATTTACAGGGGTTTTATCTCTGTAGTTACTACCACTTCTAAAATTTCGAATTTAAAATAATTGGATATAAATTTCTAATTTCAAAAGATATTTTATTTTTCTTACCGCCTACGTCTGCCACTTTTCCTAAAAATATCGTACAATAAGATTAATTTGTAAACAATAAGATTAATTTATATATATATATATATATATATATATATATATATATATATATATATATATATATATATTTATTTATTGTTGTAGACATTGTTATTTATATTTATAACAATGAATTATAAATCATTTATAAGATATACCTTTTCTTTTTTGAGTTAGGTGTAGTAGTTATTGAAGATGGCATTGATTTGGTACTGATTTCTTGTAAGCTTGTTACTGATGAGCTTCTAGTCATACAATCACTTAGAGCCTCGGTCTCCAATTTATAAATAAGGTCTACTTCTTCATTCCAGTCCTAAAAAATATAATTAAAATATTATTTAATAAACTCCTCTTATAATTGATCTCACCAAAATGACTCTGTCTTCATCAAGCTTCTCTACCCTCTCTATGTTAATATCTGGGATTCCATCACCTGATTGATTGGAGTGATTATCCAAACTTGAAGTAGTATCTGAAACTTGCTGTAATGGCACGCTTGCAAGAGAAGTTGAAGAAATTGATGAATTTTGAAAATCTCTTGTGTGTACATCAGTTCTATTGTGAATTTCAGTTGTCGGATTATATTCTGACTGACAACTATCATAAGCATCCTTAGATTCTGGTTTAAGGGTATCTCTACTTGAACTACGTTTATCTCGGCCTAAAATATATAACAAGACGTGAAAAAATATATTACTAAATTTTAATATGCAGAAATATTACATTAGGAATTAAATTATTATCCAATAACGAATTTAAATAGTCTACACAGTAAAAATAATGACCAGAGTGAAACAAAAGCCTATATTTAATCTTATCAGATTTAAAACTAAAAAAACGGAATGAAATTCAGTTGCACATAACAGTAAGGTATTATGGTTAGAAAATATAATCCTGATCTCGCGGTATTTGACGAAATTGGTAAATTCGATGAAAAAGCATATCTCCAAGTATTGTTATACTTAAAAAATCCCTATGAGTATCAAGAGCCAATTGGCTAATTCTAATATTGTATGAAAATGAATGAATGTAAGAAAACCTCTTCCATATGTTTCAAGCTATTGTAATGTGATTAATACCACATCAGCAGACAATCAATGATTATTCTCTTTATTGCTTCTGAAACTCAACAGATTTCCTACGAGGAGTCATAAGAGGTTCTAGTATTTGCAGTAGTTAAAAGAGTAGTAACTTATTTAAAAAGTATAAACTTTTAAATTTCAATGTTGTGTATTACTTAATCATGTAACGTTCAACGTCACTTTTACAAATAAAGAAAATGATCTGGAGGACGAAATTTCTAATCCTTTAATAACTGTGGTCGAGATGGCATTCCCAAAATATGGTGTATTAAATTAATTACAAACTATATTCATTATTAGGTAATTTAATTATTATTATATATATTAATAATTGACCTAAGAGAAATAAATACTTGTTAATTAATAAGAAAATATTTGAAACTGAAAATATTACTATGGACAAAAAATTTAAATCAAAATTAATGTTAAGATTAAAAAAGTAACACAATAACAATATATTAACTAAAGAAAATCGGCAGTGTAACGTTTTACCTCCACGCCGTCTATGCCTATCGCCTTTTCTGGGATGTTCCCTTCTAGTTCTGTCAGGCTTGCCGCGGTCATTCTCATTTGTAAAGTCATTTCTTCTATTCCTATTTTCATCAAAACCTGCATTCCTTATATCATCTCTTCTACCTCTATTTTCTTCACCAATCCGAGTTCTGCCATAATCATCATTTCTCCTGTCACAAAATATTTATGCCATATTACTAACCATTCAATTTAATATATAATGTTTTAAGTTAGAATTAAGCAAGAGCATTACTCTACCTATCACTTCTTTCAAACTGACGAGTTTCACTAAATCTGTCGCCTAATCTATCAAAAACGGCACTTTTCCCCCGGTCCCCCCTAAAATCATTATTAGATCTTGCATCTTCATAATAACTATTAGGTGTATGACATCGGCTGGATGATCGACTTGACGGTCTATTATCGAATCTTCTAGTGGGCGTACCAGGCCGTGAATTTGATAAAAAACTAAATAAAATGGAATAACAGAAAAAAAAACATTATAAAAAATCAACTAAAAAATTGCCCAATGTTAAAAAAAAAGAATAACAAAAGGTAAAGAAAATATAAACATAAATAATATATTTAAATAACAAATTTATGATAATAAAAATAAAATAATTACCTTTCAGGTGTTAATGATCTAAATGGTTGGGCAGGATGATAATCCGAATCTTGCAAACGGCCACGACCACGAGGCCTTCCTGGTAATGTATAATATCCTACATTGGTATTAGAAACAGATTGCTGATAGGTTGGCAAGGTATTACAATTTTCCATTGAATGATAAGTAGTCCCAGCACTTTGCTGAAGAGGCTGTAAAACAGGAAATGAATGTCAAAATATTGTACTACAACTCATATTGATATATAGAAACTCTAACCTGAAACCCAGTAGCTGAATTATCCCATCTATTTGAATCACCAGTCATTCTATTATCATCCAACATTTTTTTTCTAAACCTAGGTGGTATATTATCAATATTTCCTATTATACTATGGCGTCTACCACTAGGAGGTTTTGATTGTATTTTTTTGTTAACTTGAGCACTTCTATTTCCTAAACCTGTAGGTTCCATACTTCTAGTATCTCTATCACTATATCTATCTTGATCATTTGACCAATTAGATCCACTATGGAAACCTTAAATAAACCATTTGAATCATATAAACAATCATAGTATATCAAAAAAATACCCCTAGGTTCTGATCCCATTCTAAAGCTTTTATTGGAACCTGGCGATTTATCTCCCCTCTCATTTTGATTGTACCCTGAATTATTCCCATGATATCCAGTCCTATTATTAGAATATCTTTTAGACATTTTGTTATCAGTATTTAAAATTCGATCACCACCGTTTTGTATACCTGAAAATATACCATTTGTGATTTATGAATTTGTTTTCTCATACATCTAAGCGAAATAAAACTAACTACTACTATCTTGATCATAATATTGAGGACTTAATTGTTCCCTTGCTTGAATTGGTTTAGGCACATAAAGTAACCTATCTGGTCTTTTAGTTCTCTTTTGAAGATCTTTTGTTAACAAATCACTTGTGGTATCTGATTTGCTTCTTAAGTCACTTTGGGATGCGGAAACAGTCCTTAGATCGTTTGAACAGAGTGATTCTGAAAATGTGTCCTCTGAACACTGGCTTGAACGTCTTAATTTTCCACTTCCAGGTACATAGATATCTTGTTGAGGTCTCCCACGTCTCATATTCTTCCTTTCCACGAATATAAGATCTAAAAAATCAAAAAGCCGTTACTAATTTGTTTATAAACATGCGTTTATGAATTCCAAAAAATATAGGTTATATAGCATATATTTTAGTTAATCCTATTATATAATAATAATACTGATATTTTAAATTTACTAATATAAAGCAATATGTTTACTTCTTTTTTGAAGGTATAAAATTAGATTTTAAAAATATATTATTTAACACTCACCAACATTTATTCCCTTTTCTATTATCTAGCATGTCATTTCTGACAAATAATTGACGTTTGACATTCAAAATTATGTGAAGGGTATATTGTTTCATTAAAGTTTTAAATATTAATTCTGGTAGATTTTTTGTTTTTCATTGTTGATATTTCTAGAATATATATGAAGGTACAATGAAGTAATGAAGAGATATATGTACTTTAGGTGCAAAATTATAAACAACTTATAGAAGGTCAAATTTTAATAATACCTTTATCAATTATATCTGTATGGCATTTTTTTTTTAATAAGTATAAATATGTAATTATTTGCAAAAGAAAAATCAATTATTGTTTAAAGTTCATGACTACCCGTACAGAAGAATAACATATATGACAAATGTTTTGACATTGTTTTGTATTATATGATGTCTCAAGAAATACTTTTCTAGAATTTTTTTTAACTTGTTGAAAACTATATGAAATGATGGAAAAGGAAAAAACAAAGAAAACAAACGATTTAATAAGTTCTGCAATAATTACAGAAGCCCATCAAATTACTAGGAAAATTAAATCTGGCCCATCAGCAGTTACTCCATCGATGTTATATCCTCACCATGCTCTAGGTTCTTCTACAGGTTTAATAACAGAAATTTCAAATGAAAATTTTGTTAAAATAATACCTCTAATTTAGGTACGAAGAAAAAAGATAGTGACCGGGATATACTTCTTCAAACCGATACTAGTGAAGATGATTTTGACAAAACAAAAATATCAGAAGGACTTCGTAGAGAGTTGCCTAAAGATAATATTATTGTGGACGGAAAGGTTAACATAATATCAAAAATGTAACGATAATATGTTGATTATTTATTTATTTATATACTATATTTATTAATAACATAGAGATTCAAAAAGAGAAGCTTTATGTTGCAAATACAATGAAGAATATGATTATATTGCTGTTGGATATGCTGATGGTGTAATAAAGATGTATCAGAGTAGCACAGGGGAATTGGTATTTACACTCTATGATGCAGACGTTAAAGAAAATCGTGCACCTGTAACATCAATTAAACACAGGCCAGTTTCAAAAATATATCCAATCACCAATTGTTATACTGGTACTTGTGAGTTATCTAAACAAAATATAGTCACAATATTGATAGGTTTTATATACAGATGCAAATGGTTGTGTTAAATGTTGGAGTTACAATTTCAATCAATGCTTATATACAATAAAAGAGAAACGACAGACATTTGGAATAGTGTATCATCCCCGTTTTCCTAAGTTTGTAACATTTGGTGATGACTTGAAAGTGTATTTTTATGATGAGGAAACTAAAACCCAAGAAAGAGTTTTAACATGCAGGTTAAATTAATAATTGTATATCTAATAGTTGTATGTTTACTGTTGAAAATGACACTTAAAAAAGGTGCACCAACAATTCTCTAGAGGCTTAATATATATTTTGCTAGTTTTTTTTTAAGGAAAAGCAAATAAACAAATGAGGAAATAATATTGTTACAGCGATTCACCAGAAGTCCATGATGGGCACATGTCAAGAATTTTTGCGGCGTGTTTTCACCCCAAAAACAATTATGAACTACTTACTGGCGGCTGGGATAACGTAGTACAATTTTGGGATCTTCGACAACCTCATGCCATCAGACATTTATCTGGTGTCCACATGTGTGGAGAAGGAATTGATATTAATCAAAAAGGGACCGAAGTCATATTGACTAAAAATATAGCTACATAAATTTCTTATGACTCATCAATCTTGCAGATATTAACATGTTCATGGCAGAAGGAGGATCCTCTCCAAATATTTGACTATGGCAGTGGGAAAAGATTATATTGCTTAGAGCCTGATATTTATAATTCTAAGGTATATTATTTACTGCATTCTATTTTAACTTAACGCTACAATTTATTTAATAGCCAAATCAGATTTAATCATATATATTGGGTGTATAATTAAGTTTTGGAGTTTTTTTTTTGTAAATTTGAAGTTTTAAAATTGGTACAATATGTTTTATTCAAAGCATTTTTAACTGTCTTTTCCTTTTCTTTCAAGTAGTAATAGATTTCCGCGTTGAAAAAATTCCTCATCTTTTGAAAGGATCCGATAATACATCAAATTTGTAGCTTCTTTATATGAGATGTATCAGCCTATAAATTATCAGCCGGAACAAGAGGTAGGAAAGGAAATGCAGTGATTGGGCGAGAGCGTTCCATTCAAACATTTCCTTGTAGGTTTTTACGAATTTTCATATTGCCATACAAAGTAATTTGTAGTATTTGGTCTACGTAATTTTGACGACGTCTGTTTAAATTCTTGTTTATGATTCAGTTAGTAATACCAAATTACCATAACAAGTTACACAATTAAGCTAAATGTTCAATTGATTAAACTTTATTGTCAAAATGACTTCAAGACCCCAAGTTTGGGTACAAAATTATACTTATTAACGAGACCGATTTTTGAATAAATGGATATGGATAATAAGAATATTTCAACAAGTCACAACATATTCATCAAGCGGTAAGGCGTCTACAAGCCCACTTGTTACTGGCTATGAGCTGACGGAGTCATTAATTTTTTTTATTTAAATTTAATTTTAATTTCATTATTTTATAGTCATTGTGGAATGGTACAGAACGCTGAAAATCGATTTATTTCACCCAAACTGAACAATAGGAAGTTGGTTCCAGTAGTTTTGCGTAGTTTCAGCGTTTTGGGTCATATAACAGGCCCTTCTTTAATTGAACATTATATACATTTTTGTACACCCAATAATATAATTAAATGTTATTAATAGACACATTTAATGTAATTTGCACTGTCACCACCGAGTGGATTCTGATGTATTTTTGGTGGAGTGGTTTTTTGCCTGTTAGCATCAGCTCTGCTTATCCGATCCGATAGGATTCCCCACTGCTAAATTATTAATTTTATAATTGATTAGGTTTTAAGAAATTTTTAGTTAAAAAAGTAAACATGAAACAGGTATTTAAAATAATAGTTTATTAAAGAGTACATTTAATCTGTTGTTGTGATGAATTGGAAAAAAAATCTTCTAGAGTTTTTATTTTAGCTATATTGTGGAAAATTCGCAACCAAAGATTTCATTATATGTGCAGGATCAGACCCAAATATTATACGAGTTGTGGATTTGCAAACAACTGCAGTGAGTATTATTATTTTTGTCTTTTATTTTTAAACAATTTTTAATACAAAATATGTGAAACATTTTTTTTTCACAGACTTCTGCTTATATAAATCAGTTACCAGGAGCAATATATAATATAGATATGGGCCCATTAAAAATTAAGAAGGAATCAAAACAAGAAAAATACTCTGTAAAAAATGAAATCATATCGGTTCCCAAAACAGCGTTTGTTTCAGGCAAAAAATTGTATCAAATTGATTTTTATTAGCTATTTTAAAATACACAATTAAAATTTGTATTCATTATTACATTCACTTTATTATACGAATCAGTTTACAGTTAGAGTATTTAACAAGGCTTTACATCTGCGGATAGCGAATTGTAATTGATGTCATCAACTATTAGGTCAGTTAATTATTAATTATAATTTCTTCAGAACCTGTTAGTTTTATAGCAGCTGACTATGGATTTACTAGCTTATGGCGACTGGCACAACTACGGCCTTGTTTTTCAATGTTTGTTAAAGCTCTACTGGTAAGTGTCTGTATTGTTTAATTTCCATTTATTTTTCTTGGATTCAAAGATAACGATTACGATAATTAACGATAAAAACTACACATAAACGCTTTTAATAGATCAGTAGAGGATTCAGGATTGAGTTTATTACGGGAGAACATGATGCTTTGAGGGGGAATTTTTAACCTTTTATACCCACTCCCTTATAGGGCCCTACAAAAAACTTGCACCCGCATAAACCTTTGTCTTTTCCAGAAGTTAGCGAGAATCGGCTTTGCTCAAAGTTTTTATTCAGCAGAGAAAAATCACTAACGCTTCTTGATTACTGTTTTATTATCATAATTATCTTCATATAGTTTCGCTCACAGATCATTAGCCTAAGATAAGAAGAAGAAGAAGAAGATAAAGAAGCCTAAAACTCCGGTTTATTTGTAATCCTTTAAACATTTTTGGTATGTCTTCTAGAATTCATTATAGGAACACTCTACTGCATTTAATGCATATAGTAGATAAATTGGAACCATCGCACTCTCTGTATATCAGTTTATAGTGAGATACTTTGTCGGTTTTTTTTTATTTGAGTTTAATAAATAATACAATGTAATAAATTGGCTAAATTTTTTGGTAGTATACCAATTAAAATATAATTTTAATGTTATATAAGAAGTTACAAATTATATGTAATGTAAATGTTTTTTCTATAACACATAATAGTTTGGGGAGGATAAAGAAAACATATTTGAAACAATAAATGTTCTTTAATGTTTAAATCTTGTATTGAGTGTTTTCATATATTTTTAAGCGGTACATCGTAGAATAATTTACACCTATAGTAGAAAAAATTAATAACTATCACACGATACACACAAAAGCAAAAAACGACAGCGCCTGTATTTAACATAAGAAGTCTTACCACTAAGTAATAAAAGTGTTCTTTTATGAACGTTAAACATTGTCATAATTTTGTAATAAAACATGTGTAGATCAGCTGCCAACTGTTACAAATATACTGAGGTCAAACACATAATTCTTACTTGCACCTTAGTTTTTCATTCAAATGGAACTTTTTAAAATAATACAAATTTATACATAACAGGATATTTTAGATAATACGGATACAATCATGAATATAAACAATCCATTATTGTCTTATTTAATTTTAGATTACAAAAAGAATGTTAAGATTTGTGCTTTATTTCCAATATTCAATAACAAGAACCATCTCATGATGCGAAATTGTTTTTCAACTCACATTTTACACTTACTTGAATTTTTATGAATCTATGATGCTACTGTGATGCATTTGAAACTTAAAAGGTGATGTAAAGCTAGTTAGTTTGTATATTAAACTTGAACACCTTACAAAGAACTTGGGTTTTATGCCATTTAAGATGGTCCACTTGTTTATGATTTTGTTGGTCTTTGGCAGTCTAGAGAGCATTAGATATAAATTTAGTTCTGGAGAGTAACCCATGGTATTGACTTTTCGTTATGAACCTGATGATTGAAATATCTCCTTGCCATTAATGAACATTTCTAAAAAAATACCCCATGACTTACTCTTTAACTCTAAAACAATGTATCTCTTTTCTAGGGCACAAAATTATTACATTTCTCTCACGTCATCATGGTTGAATTGAAATGTGATTTAGAGTTGTAATCACACCTCAAGCTGAACCTCATTTGTGCTTTTAATCTATTGAAAAATATATTTTTCTATATTTACAATATTATATAAGCTGTGCCTACAGAGGAATTGGATATTTATAATTTTGAAGCATTATGTACATAGTGATATAGCTACAGAATGTATTATGTTTTTTAATAAAATTTCACATGAACTAGTGAGCAGTAGAGAAGAGCATTTACCACAATAAATATATCCTTAAATATAAAGCATTACCACAACTGAACAGTAACAGAATTCCTTTGTGGTTAAATAACAAGAGACGCATAAACAAATTAACAATAAAAAATAGAAACAAATAATTTGAATAATTACAAATTAAAAATCTAGCTTGTGAAAATATAGAAAAAAAATTGTCACAGCCATTTCTTTTTGTAACTTGAGCATTACACAATGGTATAATAACACTTACAGATAAACTGCTCAAAATCTAACACAAGCTAAAGATGAAAATTTATACAAAAAACTTCAAAACAAAATGTGCTATAAGAATCTATATTCCATTGGAAGTTACTGCTTATAATACAACACATATACTATGATTTTCTTTTAATAGTAAATCAAATTTCATTCCATTATCATCAAAAATTAAATATATTATTTTTATATTAATATACAGTAGGCTTTGTATTGACTGAATTTATTTGATTTAATAGCTGTACCTAAAATTATTAAATTATTAATGCTGTACGAATGTTATGAATGCTTAGAAACAAAATCTGATTTACAAATATGACAAATATTAACTGTACTATAGTTTATTACAGTGTTACTTAGTTAACAATTCTATAAAATTTATATCTGAATAGAATTTATATGTGACAATAGATTTTGTGCTACTTGCTTAAAGGGGATTATGTATTTTCGCAACAAAAATATCCAAGTTCAAAATAAAATCGTCAATTAGAACACATATATTTAGAATCTACGTACATTTGCAACTCTAGACAATATAACGCTACCCTTGTGATAAAGATTTTCTCTAGTTTTACATCATCATTTGAGCTTTTTTACATAGTATTATAAACAGCTTTATTATGCAGAGGTGTTATATGGTCGATATTAAGCTTTGCTAACGGATGCGTATTTCCGTATTGTTGTCGCTTTTTTGTTGCTATTAAATGCAACTGTTTTTCCGTTGGTCCTATCGGTGGCTTTTTACAATCAGTTTCAACCTTCTCTGATTTATTTATATTAGGCAATATCTGATTTTGTATAAAATGTGAATTTTTATTATCTGCTCCTTCAGAATATGTGTGCCTAGACCCATTTCTATTCTGTTTGCCAATTTTTTGTCTCGGTTTTACATCATCATTTTTATTTTCAAATATTCCTCTGATTGATTTAACATTTGAATCGTCACAGTTATTCTTCTGATCTTTGCTCTGATGTATGCTAACGGGTGATGATGGTAAACTACTACCTTTACTTTTAGTAATTTTAGATGTCACCCCAACACTTTCAGTACCAGTTATTATTTGGTCTAGGCAAGTTGGGCTTGATTTGGCCTCGAATTCTTTTTTCAAATTTTGAACTTTTCCTAAAGAACTTGTGCTATCCGATAGATTATCTTTCTTTTTATCTAAAGGTTTTGTAGTTCTATTTAAGTTAAAAAAACTCTTATGCTGGTTAACGGAGCAGGCAAGTGATGATACGTTGGAAGTTGATCTAGATAGAGAACATTCTTGAGATATTAATTCCATAGTTGATGATTCGGGAGCGCTAGCCGATAGCCTTGACAACGCAGGTATTTCATCGTTTTCTGTTACAGAAGTATCAGTGAGGTCTGTTATGGCACTAGAATCTTTCGGTGTTGATTTCATTCTATCTATTAGAGCATTATTAAATGCATAGGTGAACACTGCTTCACCACTAGGAGTAACAGTAGGCGATAAGCCATTGCTGGTACTACTGTCAATGCTTGTTTGTCTCGTAGTGCCGCATTCAATACGTTGTTTAGTACGTTTCACTGTGCCGGGATGCCAGGGAATATCTTCTTTTTCGTATGGAAATATCCCAGAGGAACTGTGATCAAGATCCGAGGTGCTGTGCTGAATCTTTTCACCTTGAATAAAATAGGAATATCAGTTGTAAACAAATATTACAAATCAATAAAAATTGTAGATTAGGTATGTAATAGTATGTATTTGAAAGTCGGAAAAAAATGATGACAAACAATATATATGATATGTGTTCATAATTTAACATTCAAGTGTTTTTTTTGTGAGATTGTTCATGCATACCTTTTTCATTATTGTAGTAAACAGAACCTCTTGGGCGCATGTCATACGATCCCCAAGAGCTATTTCTGCTTGGGCGGTTTCGCGTGTCGCCTGAACCCCATGAACTGTGCCTTGACAATTCAGTTTTTTCTGCCATAACAACAGCGCTATCGTACGAACTCCACGAGCTTTGCCTCGAGGGACATTCCCTTAACTGTAATCCGTCATCCGGTCCAGTGTCAGCTAATATTGCTGGTTTTAGCCGTTGCTTCCTCTCTTCTTTGTCAAACACACGATCCAGTTGATTTGAGAAGAGATCGCTCTGGGAACCAGTTTTGGACCGAGATTCAGGAACTGTACTAAGATTATTAAAAGACGCGGTAGCACTTTGAGTTACCACCACGGATGAAGAAGTCCACACCGGCGTGTCCACATTCTCAACTACACTAAGTTTTAAATCACAGGCTAAGCTATTTGTACTGACATTTGATGCATTCACGGCTTCTCTATGTCCCTCTCCAGGATCCCACGTTTCGGACGTTACAGTTTTCGCACTTAAACTACAGGAACTGTGATCGCTAGCATCACGACCAGGTAGATGCACTATTTGGTTTGGGGAGACACTATACGACTCCCCATTATCACAGGGCATGAGCACGTGTCGTGCCTGGCGTAGGTCTTCCAGGCTGACAGAACCCGGAGACGATTTGATACTCTTACGTATTTCCCTGGTGGCAATGCTGTCGGGAGACCAGGATTTAGGCCGCGCACCCATCTGCCGAAGGTCTTGTCCAGAAAGAGTCGACTGAAAGTCGTAGGATTTTGACAAGGCTTGCACGGCTGGACTCGGTTCACTACCAGAGAGCACATTATCCGTCTTGCTATTATTAGTAGGTGATTTGAGATTAGTTTCAGACTTCGATCTCTGTAATTTCTCTTTATTTTTCATTGCGTCCAGTATACCTGTAAAATGGTAAGAAAATCTTAATATACTTTACAATAATGTTGATATTACAGACTTTACCTTGGTAAGTCTCAAGTTGGGCCAAAAAATTTGAATTTGGCTTGATGCAATTTCGCCGCTCCCTTACATATTGCAAGGCTTTGGGGAAATCCCAATTATATGCTTTCATGGCGTATGCTATAACAACGCTAGCCGAGCGACTTATGCCCATTTTACAATGCACTAAGACCTATAAACAAAAAATAACTATTAGTTTAAAAATAGATCTAATACAGATTATATATGCCTTATGCTAAATCGACATTTAATCAGCAACAATGCATTTTTATCAATTTAAACTGCTAATTTATTAGACAATACCATAAAATTCAAAGATAAAGATCATTTGAATGTATTAGATACTCTGATAATTTTTTTGCTTAAAACATCAATAATGAAGAAAAATTATTACAATACAACTTAAAATAATCAACATATTTTCCATTTTTTTACAAATAGATTGCTGGTTTTCAATCAAGTCATGTTATATCGATCTGGGCAACTGGTAATCAAAAGGCGCTATGCCTGGTTAGTACGCTGAGTGTGACAGAACTTTCCATTCCAGCCTTTTTTCACAACTTTTGCAACGTGTGGCCGAACGTTGTTCAATTACACAGTTAAAGTCGCTAGACATCTACAGTAACAGTTTCGCTGCTGGTGTCACCATATGCACAGCAACATTTTATGGACCTTAATATGTCGTTTCAGCGGTGGTTTGATTAACGCATGACTTTTTACGCTTAGAATTATCACGTAGATCTCCTTTCCATTGTTAGTCAGAATATGGCAAAGAAAACTTCTTTTCTGTTTTCAGTCAATTTGTGTAGTAACCATTTTGTCTCAATTTGAATCATTCCCATTGCATGTTGAAACAATTGATACATCAAAGATGTCTAAAAGTCCTTTGATACTCTGAGCTGGGCTTTTCGTCCAATAAGACTCGCAATTCACCGTCTTCGAACATGTTATCAATGTGTTTGATGGGCTTCGGCTGCAGATTTTTTCAATTAAAACAACAAGAATAAGGAATGCCAACAATTTTTCCATAATTAGCACTTGTATACACTGAATAACTTAATAATACTAAATGGAAAATTATTATTTTATGTAAAGAAATGTCAAAACCATGAAATATAAGAGTTGCTTGCATTGACACATTTGTATTTTCACAAAGATATTACTGATCAAAATATATACAAGCACCTAATATAAAGTAGTATTTCTTGAAAGAACGACAGATGATTTTCAGACTTGTTAAGACTATTCCAGTTATCCACTTTTTAGTTCACCGAGTACAAATTTAATTTAATAACAAAAAAAAGCATATTATATACGAAGCTATTCGATGTTTTTGTCATAGGTCTTAAGTCTCATTAGCTTTTTTAATAACTTAAAAATTATAAATTTACTTACTTTGGAATTCCCACTTTGAGCCTTCGATATATACTTAAAGGTATCGTCGAAATGCTTCAATAAGTCAGTTCTCTCATCATCATAAACGCGTATGTTCATGTACTGAAACAACCCAGGGAAGAAATTGTCGATTTCCCTAGTAACATTTAGAATATGACCCACACTGAAACAATAAATAAAAATATTTTAATAGGGATATAGTACGAGCAAAAATATTACGGGTCCTTACCCATTTTTTTGCAATTCCTCAAAATTACTAGCATTCCATTCTGTTCCAAGAAAAACGTGGTCAAATATTTCCGTAGGCGCGTCCATTTGACCTAAGATGACCAGCATCTCCTGGTCGATGAAGCTCTTGTACTCGGCCAAATCCATGTCTAATTGTTCCTCAAGACGCGTTCGGATTACTTTAGAAGTCACCTCATCCAGATCGACCGACATCATTATTTCTTTAAGAGTAGCCCGTATCACCTTCAAAAATTAAGCATTTTTTAATATGGTTAATAATTGAAAAATTAATATAAAAATTACGTTAATATAATTAACCAAACACAAAATCTAAACAATTAATAGTTGAAATATACACCAGAGTTTTGTCTCCACTATAATAATACACTATTGAATATATTTTCCAGGTGTGTTGGTAAATACTTTCGTGTTTTTGTAATGAATTTCGCTAGTCACAAGTATGCAATTTTATGTTTTGATATATGCATACATCATTTTATTCTACTGATAAGTCACGTTCTGCCAAAATAAGAGCATTATATATTTATAACTTTTTGAAAATGTAGAGGTTTGTGTCTGAAAACGTTATTTGCTGTCTACATTTCTTTTCTTATTTCATCAAAAGGAAAAAGTCGCTGAAAATCATCGAATTGGAGGAAGCTTTAAAGGTCATTTCAGAAATAGAGTTTAACACCATTCGAAGACTGGAAAAATGTTGACATATCTAGAAAAACAAATCTGTTATTTTTCCAATAGATGGAATCAAAAAGGCGACCTTTTGTACTTAATTTTGTTTGAACTTACGCTAAAGATGGATACCAGCAAAGATAGAATACGTTAATTTTACCGTTTATCTTCGATGCAGGTGAATACACAAACCAAGCGGCTGAAAATGCGAATAGTTTTGTTATAGTTCTGATACTCTAACAGCCAATCAAGCGTAATTTTGCTTGGCTTTGTAATTTAGGTTTGTTTTGGTAATTTCGTTGTCGAAGATACGCCACGGCCTGGAAGGACAATTGTTGAAAATATGGATAATATTATAGAAATAATCAAGTCCGACCTTCATATAATCACTGTTTCTATTGTCTGGGAGCTAAACATTAGGCAAAAAATAGTATGGAATTATAAAAAAAGTTGGATACAAAAATAAGCTAGATGTCTGGGTGCCACACTTACGCATGTGATTTTCATTTTTTATTGGAAATCAATCAATTTTCATCAGAAAAAAAGTTCAAAGGTAAAATTTCTAGTAAATCGTTGTTGAATCGTAACAAAATCTGCTCTTTTCTGAAGCGGATGTGAAATGGTGATGAAAAGAGGATCACTTACGACAATGTTAAGGGGTCGTGGTAGAAGTGCGGTAAACCGGCGCAAAGGGTGACCAAACCAGGATTGGAAGACAGGAAGGTTTTGCTATGCATTTAGTGGGATTGACAAGGGGTCATATACTACGAATTGCGGCCAAATTCTTAATTCGAACCTGTGCTATGAACAACTGGACCATCTGAAAGAAGCAATCGCCAGAAACGGCTATCTTTGGCCACTAGGACCCGTCCTGTCCGTGATCTAATTGTAATTTATCGAGACAACTCCTGGGCAGATGATATATCGACAGTGTCTCGAACCTTAGGGAGCTTGGCTGTCCATCACGAACTACTCTATTGCTGTATAATTAGGTAAACGAAATCATCAGCAATATAATGGAAATGACGGATGTGGTGGAATATGTATGCGACACTACAACCTTTTCGAGAATATTTACAACATTCAGCAAGTACAACCTTATCTTAGAAAAATACCACCAATCTATCAAATCACGAGTTCACTTTTTGTTATAGCAGCTTACGAAAATGAAATGGAAATGTAGTATAAAATTGACTTTATTTTTAGGTTTAATTTCCTTCAACTTCAAGACACTTATTCCAACGATCCTCCACTGCAATCGTTTTCCGGCAAGTCTGCAAAATACCATTCACGGCACATATTACCTCTTTGTTCGCCGAAAATCGTTTTGCACTAAAGAATTTTCGCGAGAGTCGGAAGTCAGACGGGGACTAATTCTCTTTAAAGTCGTACTCGGATGTGCTTTTATTTCATTGTTAGTGATTGTGGCATCCATCGTGCACGAAGCTTGCCGTCTCTTAAAATTTTCCAAATTAAATTAAATTTAATCGTGAAATTGTTATAAAAGATGTAGAATTTAAATGATACTGAATTCTTCGTAGATGTTTTTTAAGAAAATAAAATGATTGGAGGGCGAGTACCTTTAACAAGGGGTGTTGGTCGCTGAGACAAATATCGATATATCGTAGAAAAATATATCGATATTTTTTGTAAACCTTTAAAATTAAGTATAAATTTTTTAAGGTTCATTAAAAATAATTAAAAACGTTTTATAATGTTTAAAAAATATCTGATTTTTTAGAAAAAATATCGAAAAATATCGGCTAACAATAATTTCGATATATCGGTCAAAAAATATCGGCCAAAAATATGGATGTATCGATATTTTTTCGGCACCCCTACCTTCAAAAGCAATAACTATCGATAAAAGAAGAGAGTTAACACAGTAAAAATTATCGAGAAATAAATCTCTTATCAATTATCGAAAAAGTAGATATGAAATTATATTCACAAAAAGTTAGTATTGTAACCATATTTCTTCAGAATTAATGTGGAAAATACCAAAAAGTATTGACAATTGACGAATCGTCTGCTACTGTAAATCTCAATGGGCTCCAGCTAGAGCAAGCGTTCAAAGTTCAAATACTTGGTATCAATAATGCAGGAGAAGAAAATTGCATCTACCGTTGACGTAACAAGCCGTATCTGCCAAATTGCAGATGTTTTTGCTTCTTTAAGAAGATACGAGTGGAAAAGAGGAAATATTATAATCAGGACTAAAATCCGTCTCTATCAGGCGTTTATCTTGCCAATTTTTTTGTATGGCCCCGAGACTTGAACAATGTTACAGTCTGACATCTGTAAGTTTCTGTAAGCTACGATATTATTAGAAATGAAGTAATTCGTTCAAGATGCCATAACAAGTGCATAATTGAGGAACAAATCCATAGACACAGTTTACAATATTTTGGACATGCCTTGAATGAAAGATGAATGAATGAGATCATAGACTTTTGTGGCGATATCGAAACTTTGAGTGGATAAACTCCGAAAAAGACATGGATCATGGAAGGAAATCTGAAAAATAGGAGATTGTCCAAGCCTAGGATGGTTGAGGCCGATCGCATACTGTGGCGAGATTGGGTGAAGAAGATTCTAGAAGAAAGTCCTACGATAGCAGTCTATTCGTTGGAGAGCACTGACTCTACATTGATGATGATGAGTAGATTATAAGAAATTAATATATATCATTTAAGAAAGTAGTATAGTAATATATTTCGTATTTAACTAAAATGAATATAACAATTACCGTTTCGGTTTCTTCCCGTTCTGTGGGTCGTGCCCGGATCGAATCCGGTGATGGTGGTCTTCTCGATTCCAAACAGTCCATTGCGTGCCATTCATTGAGACAGGATCGGTCGGAGGTGACGTGCTTCTCGTAATATTCAACCCAAGCATGCGTACCACCACCTTGAAAGAAATTTGCGTCGCGCGCCTTTGCGCTAACTTTATGGAGCGTCTGGAGAGCTGACCTGTAAAACAAAGAAAACACATCTTTATTGTTATGTTAAACAACTTAAATATTATTAGTATAAACGTTTAAAAATGTAGTGTGGTACATTTTAGTTGAAATAATCAGATTCTTATGTTTTCGCATTTATAAGTTCGTTTTAAAGTCGCTAATAATAAAATATTCAATTGCATTTTCGACATTCATTACTTTCGTTGTTTAATTTGGAGAAATCACCATATCTTAATTGTCGGTTTTGGTTTAATCGATTTGAAAGTGGTGATTTTGAAGTTAATGACAAAGAACGACCTAGGGGACCAAACAAGTTTGAAAACAATTAAATGCAATAATTATTGGACTAAACCTTTTAAAGAACTTTCAGGGCGCTTAATAGAATCAAGTGTTTTCACACTGTTGGAACTTGAATGAAAAATATTGCCGCACCCTGAGTATTCATTGGATATAGAGCCATCTGTTTACCAGTTGCTCACATCAATGCAGCATGGCTTGGCTCGCATACGGTTTCGAAATGCCGAAGATGTGCTAAAATTGATCGACAATTGGATCGTTACCAAAACCAATATAATGTCTACGACATGATATCACCATATTGCCAGAAAGTTGAGAACAATTGTAGAAAGTGATGGGGATTATTTTGATTCTTATATACTGATATAAGAAATGTTCGCAATAAATATCTTTTAAAACCGAAAGCACCTAATGTTAAATTCGTTTGAGATACTATGCAAAACAACTATATAAGTGAATAATACCGCCGGATTGTCACACAATAATTATTTGCTAATTAAATATTTCTCTCTCTCTATGTGGACTTCCGGATGTTTACTGGTTTCTTCTATGCAAATTAACGGTAGAAACACTGTTTTATTATTGCAATAAAAATAGAAATGACAGAATTAGTAAAGGATTTGTGCAGTTGTTTTTTTATAGTGGTAATATCGCACAGGAAATGAATATATGACAAGTGATTGATATGGGGGCGGCTATGGTGATGGTTTTTAACACGATGATTGTTTGAACAAATATTTATATGCAGTTAGGCATATATTATGTCCAGTTATTTATATATAGACAATAACGTCTGCCATAAAAAGGAGAAATAGTTTTGGCATTTCAACAGATTTATATGAATAAGAATGTAAAAGTCTTATTGGTGAAATCGACAATCGTAATATGACAGAATAGCATCAGCAGTTTCTGAAAGTGTTTGCTGACCATCGGCAATAAATTAATTCAAATTATACCACAAAAGTAACAAATGTTAAATAACAATGATGATAAGCGTCGGTATACATAAATGGTTGTTTTATGCAGAAAAATGTCAAAACTATCAAATTTAATATTTAGATTAGATTGTTTAACAATTGTTTACGTTTTATGTGTTAAAAATCTAAGTTTGGTTATTTTTTACTTTTAACTGAGTTCCTTATTTATTTTTTGAAGTCGGTTCAATTTTTTTGTTAAAAATATTTTGTTTCTCTCTTTTTAGCGTTAGATATTTATTCAATAAATTACGCAGTTATTTTATTATTACAATGGGTAGGCCAAGTAAAGGCGTAGGAAGAAAAATTGGAATAATGAAACAATAATTGAAAATAAGGAACGGTACAGGCTCCGGGGTCCGCTACCTAACCTATTTTGAACGCTCTAACCACTACAACATAGAAGCAATCGCAAAAAAAACTTCAAAAAGAAAACTAAATAGCTTCTGCACTGAACGACTTCCGATTTTCCGCCACATCAGTTAAGCAATAACATTATACCCAAATAGACGATTATTTTAGATAAAAAAAAATATGTGAAAACCTTGTTGTACGTGCTTTTGAAATTTGAGGGTTTCCTTCGATTTCCCCGGATTCCACCATCAGATCCTGACTTGGACCTCGGAAGTGCACCCTTTAGAATAAAAAAAGAATTTTCAAAATCAGTCCATAATCGACGGAGAAAACGGCGAACACAACATTAAAAAATAATATAGTCGAACATAAAACCTCCTTCTTTTTGAAGTCGGTTAAAAAGGGACATTGTAAGAGAATAAAAATTAGATATGCTATATAAGAAACAATAATATTAATTAGAATGTAAGTCTTATTGGCGAAATCAATATAACAAATTAATTAATGAAACTGAACTGTCATTTTTAAGATCGAGCTTCTTCAGTTCACTTGTACGTCAAGGTAAGCAAAATCTAAAGAGAAACGAACTACATGAGTATGTTATGTTCAAATTGCGTTCACAAAACAACGCTGTAAGAGAAAATACAACATATTGACAAAGGTCTCGTTTTCTAGATCCAAGAAACGTTGTTTATTTTATTTAACCTTGACTCTGAAACAATTTTGAGACATCAATTAGCTGTATTACGTAGTGCATGGTCGTTTAATTATTATCAGTTTAATTATAATAAGTCTGAAACTTATTTGACAAGCTGTATATTATTTCGGTCTCAGTGTGATATAGTTGTTTTAAACATTGTTTTCAGTTTTTGCTATGATTCACCTTCAACAGTGAGAGGCACTAGCGCAATAAGATCGCGGGTTTTCTTACTATTGTGCGACATTCCAGTCCGTGTAAGGTGTGATTTTCACCATGTTGCCACGTTTGCACCCATCAAGTGTGAAATTACAACAATATCGTTTAATATCCGTTAGGAAAACCTGGTGTTTGTTTTCAAGTTTGCGTGATATCAAACACGAGAACTACTAATTATTATATCAATAATTGTCGCGAACGAGTAAACAATTTTGTATATGTCGCAGTTAATTTTTAAATTTATTTTGAACGCAATAAAAAGTTTAAACAAAAATATATTTAGCCTATAAATTGGTTTTAAAAGATTTTTTTAGATTGACGCTTTATTGTGAAAAATCGGTACAATATATTCTATTCAAAGTATTGTCCATCGATAGCCGATGCAATCAATCGACCCATTATTTAGTATCGTCATAAGAAGTGATGTGCTGTTTAGACAGTTCACGAATCACATGTCGAAACAAGTAGTAATCAGAATGAACAAGGTCTGGAGAATACGACGTGTGGGGTAGCATATCCTCTTTCAATGTTTCCAGGTATGTTTTCACAGATTTTGCAACATGTGGTCGAGCATTGTCATGCTAAAGAATATTATTGTGTCTTTGCTCGTATTCTGGCAGTTTTTTGTGCAGTGCTCGACTCAAACGCATCAATTGTAATCGATAACGATCCCCATTGATAATCTCATAAGCTTTTAGCAGCTCATAGTATACCACACCAAGGTAATCCCACCAAATACAGAGCATTAACTTGGAGTCATGGAAATTCGGCTTTGCCGTTCATGTTAATGCTTGACCAGGTAGACCTCATTATTTTTTCATTTAGGATTATTGTAATCGATCCACTTTTTATCACCAGTAACAATATGATGTAAAAAACATTTCCGATTTTGCCGTTGTAGCAGCATTACACACACGGCCAAACGCCTTTCAATACCTCGGCTTAAATTCATATGGCGCAAACTATCTAGCTCTTGGATAATTCCCATCTTCTTTAAGCGATTGGAAATGGTTTTCGGTGTTACTTCCAACAAACCAGTATATTCTTCTTGCGTTTTACATGGAATAACATCTGCAAATCCTTGTGTTTAATTATTATGGTTGTCGCCTATTGCTTTCGGTGCTAAAATCACCATTTTTAAAATATCCAAATCAGTATTCACATCTTGAAATCAATGGAGCATGGTTGCCATAAGAGCACAGCATGGGAGGACCTGCAGCTGCAGCCTTTTCTTCAAATTAGGGTAAAAAATAAGACTTCCCGCAAGTGCGATTTACTCGGTACAAATTCCGACATTTGCAATGCACTGAATTTCTTTCGTCATTCGACTAAATGACACATACTGAAAAGTGAAGATTGTGAATGAGGCTTCAACTTAAAGTTTAAACCAACTTTGTAACCAAGTTCACGTTGTGGTTTAATACACAATAACTCCATCTGTTGTAAACCCTTTAATATTAACTTATAGGCCTAATACAACAACAAAAAACTATAAAATTTATTTTCTCGTTATTTTATAGGAACATTTTAAAAATCTAAGTTAATTTTATCCATGTCATGTTGGATCTATGAAAATGTTACTTCTAATTAATGTCATAAATATTTTCAATATATCAACAAATATATAAATAAACAGATTATGATACAAAATTGCTTCTTTTAAACAAAGGTACTTGCATTTGACAATAAATGGACCGTTTTGAAACTTTTTACTATCGTTGAAACTACCCACGAGAATGTTTCTAATTTAATTATGTTTTAAATTTAGTATTTATAAATAAATTTTCAACATCTTTAAAAGAACAAAAAAAAAGCAACAAACACGTGTCAGTATACAATTAAATCGATAATTTTGCAAGGTTATGTTCTTGGCAGATACCCAAAAAATACAAACATAGAATACGTTGAATATACTGCCAAATGCAATTTGTAAAATTGTAAAATTCCTTTTAAACTCGGAGCAGATTTTTCCTTCTTATTTTATTAATTAAAGTATCCTAGTTAACAAAGACATAATGCTGTTTCATGCGTTGGAACATGTAACCAAATCGGCCTATAAAATTCGATTTGTGTTGGTACTGGTCAACTCTGTTGTCAAATATCTAGAAAAATTCGTCAAAACATTAGCGATAATAATTAGATGTTATAAATGGGCGTCTATAATTAATTACTTCGAACAGGAGCGAGATAATAGTGAGCCAGTAAAATGCGCTAGGGAGATAACTAGGTATTGATACAATTAAATATAAAGTTGCTGCGAATTATTGTAAATATTTTTAGCGTATTGCAGTTACACTTAATATTAATATAAGTACTGTGATTAAAATTGCTCAGAAAATTAAAAACAATATAATAGGTCAATTGAAAAGTCCCCGCACTGCCACATAGATGGCGCTACTAAAGCTAAATTCATATGTTTTTTAGTTAACCCTAACCCTCAAAAGATGCTGAGAATTTGCAAGAATAATGAGAATTTGAAAGCTGTCGGATCATTAGTTTGTGAATTATAGCATTTTGAGTGAAGCAACTTTTGTTATTGTGAAAAAAATGGATAAAAAGGAATTTCGCGTGTTGATAAAATATTGCTTTTTGAAGGGAAAAAATACAGTTGAAGCAAAAACTTGGCCTGATGCCGACTTTCCAGAGACTGCCCCAGGAAAATCAACCATCAAGGATTAGAAGTGGTGAAATGAGCACCGAAGATGGTGAACGCAGTGGACGCCCAAAAAAATACACAAAATGATTTTTAATTACCGTAAATTGAAATTGAATGAAATATCAGACACTCTAAAGATATCAACTGAACTGTACATCATATCATTCACGAGTATTTGGGTATGAGAAAGCTCTGTGCAAAGTGGGTGTCGCGCGAGCTCACTTTTGACCAAGACCAACGACGAGTTGATGATTCGGAGCAGTGTTTGAAGATGATCAAGCGTGATAAACCCGAGTTTTTGCGTCGATATTTGACAATGGATGAAATACTGCTCCATTATTTCACTCCGAAGTCCAATCGACAGTAATCCGAGTGGACTGCACACGATGAATGCGCTCCAAGGCGTGGGAAAACGCAACAGTCGGCTGGCAAGGTTATGGCGTCTGTATTTTGGGATGCGCATGGAATAATTTTCATTGATCACCTTGAAAAAGGAAAGACCATCAACAGCGACTATTACATAGCGTTATTGGACCGTTTGAAAGACGAAATCGCGGAAAAACGGCAGCATTTGAAGAAAAAGAAAGTGTTGCTTCACCAAGACAATGCACTGAGTCACAACTCAGTGAAAACGATGTCAAAAATCCATGAATTGGGCTTCGAATTATTTCCTCATCCACCGTTTTCTCCAGATTTGGCCCCAGCGACTATTTCCTGTTCTCAGATCTCAAAAGAAATGATCGCTGGGAATAAATGTTCGTCCAATGAAGAGGTGATTGCCGAAACTGAGGCCTATTTTGAAGCAAAGGACAAATCGTACTACAAAAATGGTATTGAAAAGTTGGACGGTCGTTAAATCAGTGTTAAAAAAATCAGAAAAGAGAATTATGTTGAATAAAAAAAAACTAATTTTACCCAAAAAATGTTTTACTTACTATGGTATGCCGGGGACTTTTCAATTGACCTGTTAATGTTGGATTCACTAAAAAAACACGTCCTCATACGTAGCGGGTGACGAATCAAGATCAATTTGACGTTAGCTCCATTCGAGATACAATTTATGAAATGTACAGGAACATTATTTTTTGTTTCATTATATTATTTATATCAACATTTTGTTATTTCAAAACAAACCAAAATTCAACTTTGATGCGGTAACATTGCGACATGCTGACGTACATTATACTTGAGACTTACGCGGTTGTTTATTTGAACTACTGATTTCCGGATTGGAGTCGCGTTCTCTGACCAAAACTGGTCGACGTTTTGCTATCATTACATATTGCATCTTCAGGGCGGGAGCTTTCAGTCCTTCCGTTTCTTCAGGGAAGAACAAACCGCATTAACAGGACAAGGTACGGATGAAATTTAACATCAAAATCATATTGAAACCATACTGGAAGGTGTCTCAGGCGTTTCATAATCCCAAAGCTAAAATGGATCTAGTAAAGGTAACAGAAGTATACAAGAAGGTCCCCTGTGAGGGTGAGAAAGTGTACATATGAGAAATTGGTAGGATAATAAGTACACGGATAAAAAATCAACGATGCGTGAGAAATAGATATTACGATCTAGTCAGGTTTGGCTTAACACTGGAGTGATATTAGAAACAGCATAATTTCATTTTCATCAAACAATTTTGCGAAAAAACATCGAGAAGATTTTGAGGAAAGACAAAGGCTATAAGATCAATTATATCTGGCGTACCACCCTTCTGGTATTTAAATTATTCAATAGACCACGAGATGCAATATAATTTTATAGTCAATAAACTACTACTTGGTTTTAATACCAAACCCAATTCTTCAAATATTATTTTGAGTTTAAAATCCTCGTGTTTTAATCATCGGTGTAAAAATAACTCGAAAAATATTTGCTAACTGATTCAAGATATATTTTGACTATCTATAAATAATTGAAAGGAAAAATTAAATCAATATTACTACGTACGGGTTTACAAAACATTGGGTATTATTATTATTAGATGCCAGTTGCCAGTCGTTACCCGCGTGGCCTTGATTTTTATCATAACTTTTATGTTCAGCTCTGGTGAAGTGTAGTTAACCTATTACGAAACGAAAAAGAACGTTTCGAACAATTCAGATAAAATCCGTGAATTGATACAACATTGAAAACAAAGAGCGTTTTAGTTTTAAGGTGTGCTCAATAAGGCTTTTAGCTTAAATAAGGCGCAATTATTTGAGATAATATCGGTTTTGTAAAGTGTAAAAATGAACGCAACAATTACTGTGAACAACAATTATTCTGTTGTTATCTCTATTATCGTTTAATAAAAAAGATCAAAGTTCAAATAATACAAGTGAAAAATTAAATCATATTTTTGGCTTCGACAAAATTTTCTTCTTTAATGTTGTTCTTTGTGGTTTAAATGGATGTCAATATATAGGATTTAGTCTACCGACTTCATCGTACACATGTGACAGATTTGCAACATTCGTAACATCAAGTTATTATTTTATTAGAGGTGTAGTACAGAGTACACACATCATTCACATGATTCTGCTAACATGGCGATGGTGTCAAGAGAAAATATGTTGGTTTGGCAGCATGTGCCAGCGAAGCTATGGCTGAATAGATCTGAACAACTGGCAATCAAAAGGCATTATGCCAGGTGACTGTGCTGGGTACGGTAGAACTTTATATTTGAGCTGCAAGAGTGTTTACTTAACAACTCTTGCAACGTGTAGTCGAGTGTCGTCTTACAAGAGAATGATTTTGCGTCTGTTACTCGCTATTGCTGTTGTGTTGTTTGCAACAATACGCCGTTCAATTTATTGAATTGACATCCACAGACATCTGTTGTAATAATTTCATACGGTTTTAGCAGCTACATCTTGTTGGTCGCACCATATGCTCAGTAAGACTAAGACCATAAATATACGGCTTCGGTGTCGATTTTGTTTGGCAACCAATGAAACCAATGAAACCGTTGAATGTTGAAACAGCTTGAAGTGTCATATTCCTTTAATAATGTAGTATGGAAAAGCGTCATTTATTTACATTGATATCTTTCATTTCACCAAGAGTTCCAAAAGGTATGTTTTGGATACAAAATAAGCTTGGTTCCGTTATATTGAAAACGAATTACCACTACATTGAAAACATAACAGAACAAAGCAAACGCTGTTTTTCGTTTGATTTTCTATTTTTCGGTATGTAAACATGATATGTAACTATTAATATATGAACGCTAGTTTAGATATAGCCCGTTCAATATAACAATGAACTCACGTCATCTAAACGTATGACGTTAAAACGTCGCAATAACTTTGAGTTTTTGTTCATTTTCAATAAAAAGAAAATGTTATCAAATATAATTTATTTTGACATTATAGTACATTTAATGCATCAGAGTAATACTAAGCAGCAATTCGAAGTTTTTCAAAGCAAAGTGCCAAAACAACGTTTTGCCGGGAAATAACTTGTAATTATTATCACTAATATTTTGAAGAATTTTGCAGACATTTGACAACCAGGCCAATTTTATAGGCTGATTCGGTTACATATTCGAACGTATCAGACTGCATTGTGTCTTCTTTTAGTTAGAATAAAATGAGAAGGAAAATATTTTGTGATTTTAAAACGAATTTACAAATTCCTACAGGCGATACATTTCACATCGTGATGACGTAAATTCACTGTTATTTAGAATAGACTATAGTTGCTATAGTAGTATAGGACATTGAAATTGATAGTCACTGGGTCAAAATTTGCTTTATGAATATTACTTTTAAAGTAAAAATGGAAAAAAGCTAGACGTTGTTTATCATCTTATATAGATATCTATAATATTGGCCTTCAATGAAAATCCCTATCAACAATGATCCTTTGTATGGAACCACCACATGAAGCATATTATTTTCAAGACCAGGTTCGATTGAAAAAAAAATCGAACTCCAAAATCGGCCATGGGATGCCAATAGCGAGCCCGACAACTGTAAATGGAAGTGAATTAATCAACGTTTGTTTTGTGTTGAATAATAATGGAAAAAAACCTCTTTCCGACCGTTCATCATGTCATAATCTGGCGAGAGAATCGTTCATCGAAGCCAGTCACCATGACCTGTGCGAAAACGCGCGCCTTTTCACGATGACGGGATGGGTGCCGGTTAGCTTGAATGTACCGCTATTTTTTCGCTTTTACGGGAAAAACTTCGACGTTGCGTTAACGGTGCTCCGAATATTATTACCATAAAATGGATAAGAGTGTGTCCGGGATCAATTTATCCGATTACCATATTCAGTTCCGAACAACGGCCGTTGGTTGATATTGACGGCGGGATTATTGTCGGTTTTGTTGGCATGCAATATTATGCAGGTATTACAGTTTCCTATTTGGAATATCCCAAATAAAGTTACGCTAAAGATGACGTTTTATCGCGGTTATGGTTTTGTCATTTTACAATTTATAAGCTGTGATATGCGAAAGTGTATCATCACAGAACGAATCATCACATACTATCCAATAAAACGGCCAATCAACAGCAATAGCAATGTTGCCGCATTAACATAGAATCTTGCCGGTTTGTAACCTCTATTTTTACTAATGTTTTGAAGAATTTCGTAGACAACAGGATCGGCTAATACCAATACAAAACGAATTTTATAGACTGATTTAGTTACATGTCCAGGCGCATTAAATAACATTCTGTCTCTCTTTAACTACGGTAAATTGACAAGGAAAGATCGGCGAATTAAAAACGGATTTTAACAAAATGCATTTTGTCGTATATTCGCATCATCTATGACGTGCATTGGTTGTTTTATTGGATGGATTGATTGAGAATTGATAATGATTGATTGTAACTTTTAATAAGCCTCATTATACTTTCTTAATATTAGAATTAAATTATATTTTCAAATAAAATTGGGAATAGAAAATGGTTCGTTTTTTTTGACTCAATTTTGTAGTAGATTATAGATTTTTTTGTAACAATCGTTCAAGAATATGATAAATATTTTCTTTATGTATCAATTATTTGCGGATTTTAGGAGTAACAACAGCGCTTATCATATCCCGTATTATTGAGTGTTGGTTAATAAAAGTCTCCTCTCTCAAAGTGTATGATATTATTTCGTAGGTGAGGTATTTTCCACTATTTTAATTAACCGACTTCAAAAAAGGATAGGTTCTATGTTCGGCTGTGTATATTTTTTATGTATGTTCGCCGATTTCTCTGTTAATTGTGAGCGGATTTTTAAAGTTCTTTTTTTATTCGAAAGAGTGCACTTCCGTGAGGTGGTTCCATTGGAACCAAATCAGGATCTGTTGAAAGGAAGGGGGCAAAAACGAGGGAAACACTTAAAAGGCATGTACAAAGATTTCACATAGATGTAATGTAGTAGATCGGTTAAATAAGGTTTTTGGTTATTTTTATTTAGTTATTACAATGACTATTATGTACATACTTATTTTGAAATGTTTCTTTTTGTGTTAAGAACTTAGATAAGTTTGATTATTTTTTAATTTTTAGTGAGTTCCTTATTTATTTTTTGAAGTCGGTTCAATTTTTTAGTTAAAAATATTTTTAGTATTAAAATAGGTCTATGTTTAATAAAATTTTTATTTTAAGTATCCGAAAATGCAATGACATCTCCACCATATATGCAACGTTCAAATTGAACAAAGTATAAGTGGTAAAGTGATTTAATTCTTAGAGTTGATGTTTCACATTATCTGTTAATGTCAAACGCATTAGTTGGCTGGATCTTCTTTTGTTAGAATTATAATGTTAGGACATTATAATGTTACTGCACGTACATTAAATTTTGTTAAATAATACTTTCTCAAAGATTTAACGTCGATATTTTCAAAACCACATCATCAATATAGCAACCAAACCGCTCACTGATTAATTTCTATTAAGTTAATTAAGCAGCAAAACCAACAGTGTTTAATATCAAGGATACATGATATCATTACGGTTGAACGATGTCACTAACCGACAAAAAAACTACGTTTATCATTGAAAATAATAAACAAACAACTTTAATTCAATAAACAAATAGTTTCGATGGATTCTATTTATCAATAAAAAATCTGATATTAATGTTTCCACGAACTGATTTGTTTATTAACATGATTGTACTATACTATTGAAGACGTTGAGAATGGGTCAGTATCAATGACTAATGTTTTCAGGCATGATTGTAGCGTGGGTTAAAATTTCGAAAGTTGTTATAAAAATGAAAGTAGATCGAATATTGTTTTCGATGTTCGAGTTGAACTAAAAATTAATATTGTAATTGAAAAAATATATTGATTTTATCTAAATAAGAAATGTATAAATCCTGAAAGATCATTAGTACAGCTTTAATAGTGTGTTATTATAAAAACTATTGAGTGTTAGAATGATTGATAACGTGATGAGCCACAGATCTATAAGGAAAGTTCACTAGTGAGTATGGACAATTTATAACATTTTTCCATGAAATGATATACTATTATTATAATTAATTGAATTAAAATGCTATGAGAATCACATTATTTTATCCAATATATGTTTTATATTATGTATTTATGTATGTTATATATCGTGCCTAATAAGACACTGGATATTCTAAGAAATCTCTTCTGGTGAAGTTTGGTGACGTGTTTATTTATTTATTACACCACTTCTATTAAAATAAAATAATTTAAAAAATTAGAAAAACAAGGTTTTGTTTTTAAACCTTACAGGTTTTATGGCTTATATGTATTTTATAATTCCTCTATTAATTATAAATCAATACTTGAAGAAAGCGAAAGAGGTGTTTTAAATATAGTCAGTTTAAATGAAGCAACATCCTACTAACATAGAAATAGGTAATTTGGTTTGAAAATATTGAAACATCATGATCGACAGTTGGACAATGATAGTTAAATGAACAATATAATGCCAGATGAACTACTTTATAACACATCATAAAATTTATTATGTAATAAGAGTGTTTGTTTATTTCAACATAATAATTAATTCATCAGTAATCAGATATCTTATTGAAATTACCACAATAATTAACCTATATTATAAATTTCCTAATACATTTTCACAATTAATTCATAATTAAACTATTTTCATAATTATTTAAACTACATATTAGTTCTATGACAAATATTTTCGCAATAATTCATTACCTCCCAATATGTGTCCACATTCATATCTCTATTATACAATATATAGTATATATTTTTATATGCTACCCAAACACAAAATCTATTTATTTACTTTCAACACAACAATGCGAAAAGTCCTTAACTAGATGCCTGCAATTGCAATTTAATTTTGTGCTATACACGGTGAATCGAAAATGTTTATTGAAAATACTGAATCGTCAGGCATTATTCGTGATACAACACACACCATCAAATCATACCATAAAAACTTCTTGAAAAACAACAAGTACAAGTGTTCAAGTTCCTATAATTACAAACATAGACAACAGATCAAGAAAATAAAAAAAAATGTTTAATATGATACATTCGAAAGAGAGAAATGAAATTAAAATTAAATTTTAAATGTTAATGCAATTTTGAAGATACAGCTATATCTATATAAGATATATATTGAAGATGTGTATAGTTGAAAAACATATCCAAAGACGTGGATAGAATGGTTTGGATATATTTGCTGAATGATAAATTAACGTCTTAAACTTTTATGTAGAAGTCGACGGGGTAAAGGGTCAGCTCCCCTAAAAAAGGATTTGGGTTATAGGAGATTACAACAGCTGCAACCTATCCGACAAATACCGAAATTCGATAAAGAATTTGCAAAATCTAGCGGGTCCCACTATATCGACCAACTCTGCTCGAACATTGGTTAAGTATTATTGGTGATGATACGGTAATCTAATAATAATTAAATAACTCACGTTACAATAGATAACGTTTTATAGTAAATCTTATATAGTAAATGTGCAGTGTTTTCACATACATGCACATTTTAGTTACATACAATTTTCATAACAAACATTAAAACAACTGAATAAATACCTCATTCTATGAATACGCAACACATATATGATAATAATACATATAATACATTTAATAATATAATAATATATATTGATAGAAATTCGGATATACAAAATGTGACAATGTTAATGAATTACTTTAGTTTTTAATTTGTTATTGTTTCTAGAAAACACTTCAAAACAATGTTTCTGACTCATATTATTCTTTAAATAAATACACTTAAAGTTATTTGAGATTGATTTTGGAGGTGATCTAAATATATTCTTTGTATTGAAAGATTATTTATAGTTAGTTTTATTAAATTAACCACCTGTAGTCATTCCATATCATTGAGGCTGTTTTATCAGTAAACCTCCTTGTCCTATGCACCACCATTATCACAAGAAGAATATGGGAACGTCAACGGATATTTCACATACACAATCACATAAGAGATCAATTAGTCAACGGAATTGTTAATAAACTTCGAGTCGCTCGAACGCGGACCGATTGAATACGATTCTATCGAGCACCACGAGACATACAGCGTCAGATCTCGTCAAGTTGACCATTTATGTCGACAGGGGGCGAACCAGCCAACCTTTCTTATTAGGTAAGGCGTATGACGCGGAGAAAAATCTCATTTTTACGGTAAAGAATGGGGAAACACGCGATCATCGTGTAGGTAGACGATTCGAAAGTTCCAAAAGAAAAGTAAATAGGCGAACGGTCCGGAGTCTTTACAGTTAGAAACAGAAGGACGAGTTAGGGATGCAGTCCGATTAGTCGAAAACCCGTTACACTGGACGCGTAATGATCAGGCCGTAATCGAAAGGCACGACGCGATATTAACTTCTGACGATCTCAATTCCTATTATGAACGTCGATTTTTGGGAACCACAGCAGAAACGAGACACTGGTTAGGTTGCGCTGTTCGTCGTTTGCGATTTTCTCGTAGACTGAACCAAACTAACGACGGAAAAAACGTTTGCTGGCGAAGGAATCGGCCATGAAAAGGCCGGCCCACGAAGATCCGCCGTATTTGGATACGGTTTGGGCGTTTGATCTGGCGCGAACGCGCGTTTCTCATGGAGGGGCTCGATTATGGACTTTTCGATGGATGTGGTCTGATCTGAAAACTGCCGCGGTCCGAACATGGAGCTTCAACTTTGATTTCGATGACCAAAATCAGGAGAGACGTTGGTTCTTTTGGCAATGAGCGTCAAATACTACCTTACATTTATTAGAAATCGATTTTTAATTACGGTTCTTTCAAAATTTTGGTAACGTTTAGCAATTTGAACCGGTACACCTTAAAACATTTAATTTATAATAACTATCAGTTATATAAATTAATTTTAAAATATTTACAACAGACGATGTTATTGTGTATTAAATCGCATCAGATACATTTGTAACCAACTTCTTGTTGAAGCTTCTTTGATAGGCATCACTTTTCAGTATGTGTCATTTCATTGTGTGAAAAATGTGAAGTGTGAACAAAATATTTGTTCAGTACGTTGAAAATGTATGTGAATTTGTACCGAATAAATCGCATTGGCGAGAACTAGGGCGAAAAAAAAGCGGTTAAAGGTCATCGAATGCTGTGTGAAGCTTATGGCAACCCTCGATTTCAATGTAAATATTGGTTTTGACGTCTTAAAAGTGGCGATTAAAGGTAAAAAAAATTAAAGACGAAGTCCTGAAGGCATTACTTGAAGATAATCCACGTAAAATTCAGGAAGAATATGGAGAATTATTGGAAGTAAAACAAGCAACCGATTTCCGATCGCTTGAAGAACATGGGAATGATCCAGAAGCTTGGATATTCTGAGCCGTATGTATATTAAAGGCGTTTGGACATGTGTGAATCAAATGTGAATGTCGTATTGCTACTGATAATGAAAAGTGAAATAGAAAGCGAAAAAAATATGGAGACCACCTGGTTAAGCATCAACATCAACGGTAAAGCCGAATATCCATGGCTTCAAAATAATGCTCTGTATTTGGTGGGATCAGCTTGATGTGGTATGCTATGAGCTGCTATAACCTAATTAAACCTTCAGCGGAGATCGCTATCGATTACAATTGATGCGTTTGAACCGAGCACTGCGTATAAAACGACCGGAATAAGAGCAAAGGCACAACAATGTTATTCTTCAGCATAATAACGCTCAATCACGTTACAACAGCAGTAAAAATATACTTGGAAAGATCAAAATGGGAAGTGCTACTCCATCCGCCATATATACATAATAACTAAATAAATAACAACATAAATTAATCACATATATTCTCCGTTAGATCTAGGTTATGATCTGACACACTTCAGAAATGCTACTATGCCACCCAATAGTCTGGGTACTCTGAGACAAGTTCCGCAAAAATTGATACTTATTCGTTTGTCATTACTTCGACTGGATACACTCTACTTAAAATTAGTTTTGGTTATAATATTTGCTATGTGATCTTGCACTATGTTTTGTATGTTTCTTATTGAACCCGGTTATGGGAGACAGTATGTGAGCGCTACCAAATAAATTGAAGTTTCATTGACAATTGTAGCTCAGTTACTCGAAGCAAGATTTCGGGCAAAAGTATCGCAGGTCAAGTGGTAAGATCACCAAGAGTGGTTTGAAGATGATCAAATACTTCAAATGCTTGAATTTTTGGAATAAGCAAGTAAAATAATATAGCAATAAAATATGGACGGATTGTAACTTGGTAATTCATGGATTACCGTTTGTTGTAGGTTATTTGTTATTACATATTATTATTCAATAATAATAGACTATTATAATAGTGCATAATCAAAGGCAAATTGGCGGACGAAGGGACTGTGCAGAAAAAGAAAATAAGCTGTGCAGAAGGAACAACCTCCATGTACATAGTTTTGACTATTTCTTCAAGAGGGAGATGTTATACTTTGCGATTAATATGGTTTCGTTTGCATTAGAATAGCCTATAGTGTCGTTTGTGCTTTCGGTCACTAAGTATAATAGTCATATATACATATATAGCAGTAAACATTTTAAGGACTCCCCTATTTATGGTGACTTTTCTCAACAAAAACGCCTATAAATGTACTTTATTAATGTGTATGTAATTTAAAAATATCATTCCTCAATAAACAAACAAAACAACATATTAACATTTTGTAATTAAAGTTGTTGGTTTAATGCATTTATTTGCTGTCATGATACTATTAGTACAAGGTTTATTATTATACTTCTTACCTTTAGCTCCCATCTATTTTCTATCTGATGTAATATTGCAAATAATTTTAGCTATGATTAATAGAAATTTTACTGAATAACTATATATGTGATTTCATTCAGTCTGTATTTTGAAAATATAAAATACCATGTCAATATTAAAACAATTTTTGGTATTTATGTGTAAAGCCCGTGTAAATATTTTCGATTTCATTTCATATCTCACATATCGAGACGAACTGCGTGCCTTGACGTCCACGATATAAACTTCATCGGCGCGGTTTTATATACAAGAAATGTCTGCGTTTGTCGTTGTTGGAATCGATGGTCTGTCCACAACCGCCTTTTTGATATAATCGTACCCATCAGGGGTAAACTGTCGGAGACTGAGATAGGAAGTTGGTTTTAATATGTTGAATTTACAAGTAAATGTGTTTTAACATCTGGGTGACTTAACGACTATATCTTTTTTCCGGTCTACTTTATTAAGGATCCAGGTATCTATTTATTACTATTCTTGCTTAAATACGCATATTACATAGAAGAGAATAAAAAAATAATATCATACGAAACGTTATGTGATCTGAATTAATTTTACTAATACCGTTAACCAGTAATTTTGTTCTTGATCTTACGAACTGCAATACTATTCATTAACATTACCTCAGTATTATGAAGTTATTAGTACCACTAGAACTTGTCTTTTAATATAGGTGTTTAATTAGCTTAAAAAACTTAACTCTTTTTTAATTCCCTTTTTCTGAGGGTGTTCTTGAGTCGGAGCTAAATATGTATTGCAATGTAAATATTGCAAACATTTTTGCAAATACAATTTTTTTTAAAGTAATTGAGATTTATATATGTTTTGCTAATATATTTATAATAGAATATAATGAAACAAATGATATGGGAGATAGAAAGTGGATCATGTACGACAACAATAGACGAAAAATATCGTGGTCGAAGCCCAGACGAGTTTTAAAAATGGTTGCAAAGCCACATTATCGCTCTATTAGAGCAGAGAACCCGATTAAAAATGAGGGCCAGAAATGATCAATAGAAGAGACGTTTTCTGCTATCACGATACACAACGTTAGACTACACACACAGCGATTCTGTAATTTTCCCAACATCTCGTTCATCCTGAGCAGCCAAATATTCTAGATCGTTAAGTACTCGTAAATTCGATACAAGACCTATGAATCATTAAAAGTTTTGGATTAAAAGAGAACATTTCATAAAGACCCTGAACTATGTTAGTGGTTAAAAACTTCTCTTATCGCTAATAGAATGTCCAACCAGCAAAAAAAAACAATTCACTTTAGGACTATTTGGTTTCCGTATCATCGATATATGAAAAAAACACCCAATCCGTTTAGTTTTCACTAGCTTTCTTCAAGCGGTCTCAGATAGATTATCGAAGGAAATTTATCAATGAAAAAGTAAAAGTTACTGATAATTGGTACCGCCGATACTAAATGAGATAACATTAAGTAAGCCGAGCTAGTTGAATGACCAGATAGTGTTTTTCTACCGTTTTTCTCGTACAACTTTCATTAGACATAAAATCGCAACATACAGACTTAATTGCGAGTTAGTTCATTTGGCAAATTACATGCTATGATGGATGCTTTCATGCCACAGTACGTAGGTAATTGCAATCAGTGAAACAATGTATTTGAACGAAATTTCTATAAACAGGTGAGCATATTTTTTATGATTAAAATTAGTCATAAAACAAAGTGTTTTGTTTCATTTTTGGTTTGTTCAGAATAAAATAAATCATCACAATGAGTGATGGAGAACACTCATTTACTTTTTTTATTATATATTACTCTAGATATGCTTTCTATCATCTTAAATTACTAATAATAAATTAATTATTATTGTTCTGTTTTACTTACACAAGCAAGGCGAGTGCGAGATCAAATTAAAATTAAATTCGACTATTTAAGCTAAAATTAAGAGCAAGAATTACACATTATACATTTCCTGCGCGTTGTCCAGTAGCTTCCTCTTACTGTGATTTAGTAATTTTATTTCATGCTCTAAGGCAAAATCTTGGAAAATTTGGCAGATTAATTTGATTTCGAGGCCATCGTTTACTTCTTCGTTGGTTACGTATCAATAAGTATTAACAATTAACAAGAAAAATAAGGTTTTCAATCATATCATATTTTGCATAGAGCATATTATCCTCTGATCTAATGTGAACACTTCCAATTTAATCTACAATGGAGATGGATGCCAAATTATTTAGCTTTTTCACTAATTTTGAGAAATTGTATGTTCCGTAATATATATTTTATACCTACTGGGTGCTCTAGGTGAGTATTTTTAATATTAATGCCTACAATAAAATCATTGAAGACTTGTTTATCTTGAAGAAACAATCATTCTATAATACGTAATTTTAGTTAAAATATTTCTTAGCTGACAATTGTGTAGCAACCAACAGAACCTTAATATATATAGAATATATATATATATATATATATATATATATATATATATATATATATATATATATATATATAGAATAAGAATTCGAATATATATTGAAATTAAAACAACTATAACTTTATTTAAGTCATTGATTGCGGTAGGAAGGGGTTATAAAATATTTAAAAGTTGACATTAGTAGAATCCACAAAATTTTAATCCATTTAATTTTATATCTCAAGTATACGCGCTAATGTGGGCGCTGAGGACTTGCGGATTGGGAGAAATAGACTTTGACTCGGTAAACGCAGAATATAAAAACGGATTCTTTTAGCGATTTTTATTTTATCATTTGAAATTTGGTGTTTTATTTCGTTATTATATCATGAGAAATCATAAGTAATCAGAATAAATTTCTTGAATTAATTAATTATGTAATAAGCTGTTTATATGATATTTTTAATTAAGCTTAAGATGTGGGTTCACATTTTCCTCGTTAGGGTAATTCCTCTAATTGAGATGAAGAATGTTAGGATTATCACCTTTTATAATTTCATAGCCATACTGCTGCTAAGGTGAGGTAAATATTAGACAACGTAAACAACCTAATCTAACTATAAGACTCGTTGGTTTTGAGATTTCTTCATATTAAAAAATACTTGTTCATTTGGCATTATTGTGTTAGCGTATACAGGCGCTAATCATATTAAAAATTTCATTTTTGAGATTCATTGCGCTTGCTAATTAATTTAATTTTAAGAAATTTCCTATCGAAACTTATAAAACACTTTTAGAAACTGGCATCACATCCCAATTGTCGATTTTGGTTTCAACGATTTAAAAGTGGTGATTCTAATGCTAACGGCAAAAAACGACCTGGAGAACCAAAAAAGTCCGAAGATAATTAATTATTACGAAAAAAAGGCTTATTATAAAATACCAAACCTAACATTGCGGTTTCACTGCTTGTCAGTGAAAAATAAGATTTACTGTTGGCAGTGAAATTAAACTGTTACAGTAGATCTCTACCGATGTCACTTGAAGAAATTGAATGACATACATTTGCAAAAAAAAGATCAGCATTAGCAAGTATGAGATACAAAGTGACTTGTTCAGAGCGATGCAGCTTGGTTGAAACACGGTATCGAAATGATGAGAAAGTGTGAAAATGATACGGTGTTGCCATGTTACGAGAAAGATGGGAATAACTTGTGCAAAATATGCAAAGAAATAAGAAAATTGTGCGAACTATTTTGATTAATATATATTGTACTATTTTTTCTCAGTAAATACATTTCAAAGGGAAAAATGATCAGAATACATGCAAACACCTAATATATGAAACATGTGATTTGCTTTTTTTGTTTTCGTCCTGAATTTCCGATATAAATTGTGATTGTTGGTATCCATAATCTGTGACATTTGTATTATTGTTATTATTATCATTATATTTTTAGATTCACCATTCTATGAACAAGATTTATATGGAATAGCCTTAAATATAACTCGGGCTTCGAACTATGATCTTCGACATTATTACTTCTAACTGAAAGAAAGACCTTAGAGAACATCCCAGAAGATGTTGTGTTGTCCTTACTCAGTTCAGTTATTGGTGAGACTATTTACTCTTTTTTAATTTTATGTTTTGCTAGGCGGAATTTGACAGCCGTAGGAGATTCAAGCAGCCTTGACATGTGTCGTTTATTTGTTGTATAGTTAACATTTGCCTTATGAAATTTGCATATTTTGAACTTTATTCTGCCGTTACAGTCGTAATGTTTTTTTATATAATCTAATTGGAATAAAGCAAATAATAGCAACGATCTTCAAACCCAACGAAAGCGGATTGCAACAGCAACCTTCTCGCAATCAGGCAACCGGGTTATACGAACGGAATCATAAAATCTGAAATTCAAATATTTCGCGGGGATAAAGAAAAAACCGTCAAGCCGTCGACCTCTCGCCATATCTCACCGCGGCAGGTCGATTGGTCGACCGTAGACCAGCCGTCTGCTTTTACGGCTCGGGCAGCCTTCTTTGGCTAAATTTGGCCGACGTTTCGGTCGACGGCGCGGAACGCGAACCTACACCGTAGCGCTGCATAACTGTTAATGATCGGTCCTAAATTGTGTGCAAAAATTCATTAATTTTAACGAGGGAAGGTTTCTGCCGCATTCGCAACGAAATGTTTTGGGCGGCCTGTTACGAATTGATGTTTTGGAATGCCCGAAGGTTAATAACTAGTTATGGGTGAAAGAACAATCTTTCAACATACGTTTGATGTCTATGTTTAAGGTGAGAAAAAACCAAACATGGACTCGTAAAAGCACCAAATGATTTAACACTTAAATTGAAAACAAAAAAGAATGAACTAATAAATTATCTTCTCATTCTATTTTCACAACCACCCTTAAATTTTTAACAATAAGATAAGTACTATTAACTCAATAGAAACAATTTTTCACTACAACACAATTTCACTCACTACAAAATACTAATTAATTATAGAATTTCCTGCTAACTTTCTCAGAGCACTTAATACTACTTTTTTTTAAAAATATTATTAAAGTCTCCTTTTTACCAACGAGGGTTTATCTGGACTGGACCTAAACTTTAACGTGAGCTCCGACCCACGGCCATCGGCGTTAAGCTCAACCACTGGCCAGTGGGCAACTTAGAGACCATCCAGGAACGCATCCGCTCTTATCGAGCCTGGTTACAGGCGTGACTGGTATGGTTATTCCTTGTCGGATTTTCCACTGTTGAACCATTTCCCAGGGATCGAAGGGATTCGAATCCCCGACTATCGCAACAGTAGGAGGACCGTCCTGTCGTCTTGACCATTGTGCCAACAAAGCCGGCCTTAATGCTACTAAATTACTTTAAGTATTTACGGTATATTAGTGTTATTTCATTATTTCATAGAAAGGGCAGTCAGTTCGTATAATAGCTACTTTATCTCTATTTGGATCTTTTCGTACTTGAAAGTTATGAGAGTTAGATAGAGTTTTAGCTAGTTAAGATAGTTTAAGTTCGTTTTTGTCTAATAAGCCTTGCAATTCACTAAAATTTTTGGTCCTCCAGACTGTTCTTTTCCATTGATATCAAAATCACTACTTTTAAATTATTGAAACCAAAAGTCACAATTGAGATATATCGGAGAAACATTACCATAATTTTGTGTGATGTCAATTAAGCGCCTAATTAAAGAACTTTCAAAAGAGCAACTTCTTTGCTTCCTGAGTAAAACATAGAAAAAACTCTCAATATATTATGAGCTACTGCATTTCAAATATTAATATACTTTGTAAAAAACTTTGTTTTATGAAAACAAGGTATCAGGGAAAATATTTAGATTAAACACATTCAAGAAAGATTCAATTCAAAATTAAAGAAATTGGTGCGGTGGAAAATAAGAGAGCAAATAGAAGAAGAAAATTATATGATGTTATTATGCCAAAATATTAACATTTGATGAAAAAATATCTAGAGAAAATGGTGGATATTTTGGCAGATATTGCATTTCTTGGTTAAAGCTTACAACATACTTTGTGCGTCAATACAAATTAAATCTTACTTAACAATTAAAAAACGGTTCAGTTTGAAAGACCCTTGGATAATATAATAATGGTCTATTGTTAGCTTAGAGAATAATGATATGCCGTAAATATATTAGTTATTAGTTTTGTATTTCAATAGTAGTGGGAAAACTAGCGGAAGAATCTCTATTTAATTATTAAAACAGTTATAATATATTATAGAACAACTAAATATGTACTTCTAAAATTATTTGAAGTATTAGGACTATTTACATTATCTTTTGAAATAAAATTAAAATAAAAATTGATGAAATTTAAACTTCGGTGTGAATCAGAAACTTAAAATTTGGGCCTATTATGTATACGGTGTCGGATTATGACGACCATAATATTAATTGATACAGAAAAATATACAATATTTCTTTAATTTTCCCTAAGTTTTCTAAATATTTTAATAACTTTAATAAACAAGAGCTTGATGCCAAAGATTAAATGAAAAAGGAACTCCAACATGGGACATAGAGGTTTAAATAAGTAATTTACATGACCGAACTAATATGTTATTTCCCAATTTTTTAACTCAATGGGCGTGGACTTTTATACTATTACTGTAACCTAAAAAAGAATCCCGCAAATTAATAGTCTTCCACATAATACATTATCGCCCAATCATGGAACTATATTAATATGAATCTCGAAAAACAATTTCGAGTTTGTTAGGGATTAGTTCCAAATAATGAAAGAACCCATTAAAATAAAACCATTTAAATAAAGAAATTTAATTTTAGTCTTTGAAAAAAATATTTTAGTTCTTCACCAATAACAAATTGTTAGTTATTATTATGTTTATCATTTATCAGTTCTAAAATCATTCAAACATATTAGATTCAAACATAGATATTTCAAGTGCTTGAAATTATTTAGTTAATATTAATACAGTTCATAATAATTTTTTAATTTAATTCTTGAACCTCTTATAAAATAAAAAAAACTATCTAAAAATAGCGTATAATTATTACGTTGATAACAAATACTTCAATTTTATGATAAATTTCAAGTAAACAAATAGATTATAAAACGAAAAATATCTTTCAAAGCGGATAATTGAGTTCGTGCCACAGTGTATCGACACTAGTCGTGGACTTCTTTCGCTCGGAAGCCTATCACGGTCGAACCACCGATAATGGGGAAGGGACCGCTTGCTGTAATGCCAAAAATGGGTTTGTTTGCGTCGTTACAGGAAATCCGAACGATAATATGAAAATTTACGGCGGGTATGTATATCCTGGCCGATAAGAAGTGATTCTAAAAAGGAATCCGATTTATAGAATTTCCTTTTAGAAATATAAACATTGTCAGACATGTGATATTATATATATATATATATATATATATATATATATATATATATATATATATATATATATATGTGTGTGTGTGTGTGTGTGTGTGTGTAATACATCAAGGATCAAGGATAAACAATACATGTAAACAGTATATAATTTCTTTCCTAAATTTTATACAAAATATGCGGTTTTCTGTGGTTTCGGTAATAACGTAAAGATCCATTTCGCCGGCTGCTGGGGCATGGGTGTACTTTATGTTCGTAATTGTAAATATCTTTATAGGCAACAGTGGAAAAGCCAACGAGGAATAACCATCCCAGTTACGCTAGTAATCAGGCTGGGTCAGACCGGATGTCTTTTGGGATGATTTCTAAGTTGGTCACTCGCCAGTTGGTAGGTTAAATGCCGAGGACCATTGTTCGGAGCCCACGTTAAACTGTAGGTCTAGTCCAGATAAACCATCGTTGGTAAAAGGTGACTTTAAAACAAAAAAAAAATCAATTTTCCATTTTCTGATTATTTTCGTCATCGTCATTTCATTATTGCACTAAATTATATAATAGTAGTATAATAGTACTATAATACGTAGATTGGTAAGTTAAATAAATAAAGACTTAAAAGTTAAAAGACATTGCGTTTAGCACACAGCCCTGATGTTAAAAGAAGTTTGTCCCTCATCGGCACTTTCCGTTGCTGAAATTGCATCTAACAGATATACAATTTAACATAAAACAAGATGAATACAGTGTACTATTTCCAACATGGATGTGATGGATATCCACAAGGCAGTGTACTGGATCCAGTAATATATCTGCTATATACTAACTACAAGCCAACTACAAGAATCACTACTGTGGCAACAAACGCAGACAACACGACAGTCTTAGCATCTCACGAAGAACTATCTCTCCAATGAAAGCATCAAAAAAGTGAAGTGAAAGGGTTAGTCTGAAGCGATTCGAAATATTGTCAATGCACTATATTGGGGTGGTAAATGAGCGTGGTAGGAGTGAAATACGCATATTAAAATGTTGAAAATCGTTGTATATTTTCAGCATCTCAGTTCAAAAAATACCTGCAACATAAGCTCGTGGTTCTTTAGATTTCAAAAACTCTTCAGAAATTATATTATAATAAACATAAATATTCTAAATATATTATTTTTTAATACTGTAACTACGTAATATGTATTACTATTGATTTACTATCGACCGTTTGTCTATCTTATAATATTATGGGTTCGAATCTCGCTTTTGGTATATTTTTAGTTGTGTAGAGGCAAAATTAGGTAAAATGTAACATGAAAACACGACCTAACCACCTTCCCAGTATTCACATTCTAAATTTATGTCTATATTGATTATTGCTGCAGAGACTGCTGGTCTGGGATAATCGATGGCTGAAGTCTATGGCTCGGAATTCATATTAATAAATATAATCCACATGTTTCCATCATTAAATCGGGATATGCATTTTAATATTCTTAAATATCTGAATATTTTTAAAGACCAATAATATTTGATAGTTTATATAATTTTTATCATATCTAAACATCTTTGAATATATGAGATTACAGGCAATGCTCCTAAGACAATTCCAATTTGCAATTTACGATAAAAATGCTGAAATGTTTTTCTTATATTTCTGTAGATTTTTATAACCCTACATATCATTCGAGCACACAAGAAGTATTATATAGAACATAATACATTTAAACTATTAAAACAGTATAATAATTATATATGATGACAAATAAACGAGTTGTTTTATTAATTTCATTCAACTTGTCTAATAAAACTTCATTAAATTTAAAGCTCGAGTCCGAAAGACAATTAAGATAAAATAAAAACTGACCTAACTATAATTTAACAAGATAGTCTTCAATTAATTAATCTTAGTTTCCTTTCTGTTCATGCTAATTCTAATAGTTACTTTTCCTTGGAGTTCAAAGGGCTTAAATTTATGCAATGAACGAGACATTATGTAAAATATTAATTTTAACGTCTGTATCGTATTTATGAAGATCTTTAGTGAATAATTCAGATTTTTATCTAACGTATAGTAAAATATTCATGTAATTGTAAAGAAAAAATACAAACTATACCCAACAACTTTTTCGGAATGAGTATTGTATCAACGAAACAACATTGCTAATTTTGAACGTGTTGCGGTACAATTTTTGTGAACGTATTAATATTCAATAGGATGCAAAAATAGGACAATTAAATGTTAAAGATAATTATAACAAAATACTAGAAAAATATTTGTTATTGAAACTTTTTGAAAGGTCAGTCTAGGGTCAAACTCTTATATATTAAACCAAAATGAACTAAAAAAGTAGAAACAATAACAACTAAGAAAAACTTAATGATTCTTCTGATGACAATATATGTTTTGTTCATAAATAACTTTTTGTTCACTACTGTATTCAAAAGGATTAGTCTATTTTTTTGTTTGCCCCTTCATTTCTATCCGGCATCAATCAATCTCAATCGCGAAAAATAGGCAGCTGCGTCGCTTTACAGATCACTGGCTTTCGCTCTGAATGGCCAACTTGACTACTAGGCGATTGTATATGCGCATTTCAAGTAGCAGCCCTATGAAAGTCGACGAGATCGAAGTCCTGGAACGTTTAACATATCGACATATTTCGAAACAATTAACAGTTTTGTATATCAATTAACACATATAAACAATATAAGTACTGCAACTGCATGACTTTTTGAAAGAAAAAAAACATTGGTGAGCAGATGATGGAGTAATGTGGTGGGTTGATGACGATTGTGACATCATTTCCTACAATTAATTCAATGTAAACGGCTTGTAATTAATAAAGATATTTGATTTTGTTGTCAACGACTTTTTGCACAATCACTGTTATAAAATTATTCTGTGATTAAAAACAAAGTGTTTACAAGTTGATATGAGAGGGTTTTAAAAATTAAAATAATTCATTCAGCTATATTGGAAGACTGATTTTATTAATGATATCAAATAAGTATATGGAAGCAATAATTCACTGGCTTCCTAATGAAAATAAGCGTCGAGGTCACCATGAGTAAAATGAATCTGTCATCTTGTCAGATTAAAATAGTTATTTATAAAAAAAATACATAATGCTCTTATATTAACTCGGAATATAGAACCTTAGAAATGTTTTTTTAAATATTTTGGAAATTCCTTTTTACCAGGGAAGAAGCAAGCGTTCGAGATGATCATGCGCAAACATTCAAGGAAGATTCGGCGAACAGCTCGAACCATTCGCGGTCTTCTCAGGTGTTCCTCTACAATCATTCGATGGATTTTATGACAATGAATTTTAAGACAATGAAGAGCGACGTTTGCTGCTAACAAACACAGCTACAACAAGGAATACAATACTAACAAGATTGAAATTCAACTCAAATTTAAAATTCTTATGTTGATACAACTTTAGTTTAGTAATTAATCTATTTGTAGATTTCTGAAAAGGTTTTAAACATTTTAAATTTTGTAATGACTACAAAATAATCCAAAATAGTCAGAAGAAATATTCAATGTCACTATGAGGTAGACATAATAAAACCATAAATTAAAAATATTACCTCTATTTGGCGCATAAAATTCATAAATAAATAATCATCAAGTAATTCATCTGTCCAGGATAAAAACATGGATTATATAGACAGGTACGAATTTATATTTGCTACATTTGATTAACTGGCGACTACAAGATAACTTGGATGACTTGGTTAGTCACAGTCTACATAAAAAATGTTAAAATGAAGCTGCTAATCTTGATACTGTAGTGATATGATAACTACTGCCTATATAACATAGGTAAGTGACTTTTCTAAAAATTGCCGTATCTAATGGATTTCACTCTATATTATAGGTAAAAAATATGATCTCAAAATTTAAAAAACAACCATCAGATATTTACTATACGTCATTTATCCAGCGTCAGCAGAAAACAATGGGAAATGTTTGCAAACTGCTCGATTTTATCTGCACGAGACTCATACAAATTTCAAAAACAATATCTCTTACCAGTTTTTGCGCGTATACCCGTTTTATATATTCCTCGAATAAGCAGGTTTTTCGCCTTTTGATAAATACTCTGAAAGTATCAATAAAATCGAAGCTTCTTGAGGTTTTTCTCTACCTTCTTTTAGACAAACCTTCATTGAACATTAAATTCGCGATGCTTATAAGGAATTACCAGGCCAGCCAGTCTGCTCGTGCAGCGTTTAAATCTACTTACCTTTTAAGGACACCAGCCTTCGGATAGGCGTTCATTCATTTTAAACGATTTTTGAACGGAAGATGAAAAAACCGACGCGCAATTACATTATACTTCCTAGAATTTTATCTCCTATAGCGAAACATCATACGGGTACATATATCATGTCACATACACGTGTTAGACACACGATAATTGTTAGAAACTGTTTTAGTATAGAAATTTATTTTATGGTTTGCGTTTATACGGAAACCGAAATAAATTGCCATAACATTTAATATTTTATTTAGCAGTCCCAAGTACTCTATAAGTTATTGTGATACATAGTTTCATATTCACCATATCCTTTTGGCAATCCTTCCGCAGTTACTCGAAGCGTTTCTTGGTGTGGTTAAATGGAGTTCAGACAAAAGTATTGTAGCTGAAGCTGTAGGGTCACAAAAGGTGAATTGAAGATGCTCAACGACCCCTAGCTATAAACTATTCCAATTATTTGTGGTGTAGTTAAGTGGAGTTATAGCGAAAGTATCGCAGCTGAAGCTATAAGGTTACAAAAGATGAAAACTGTTTTAAGTAAGAAAAATTCAAGTTTTGAAAAACACCCCTAGTTCGTAGATTCCCGGCATATGAATCAAAGTTCAAAGTATAAGGCCATCCAATGCAGACTGAAGTTGTTGTAAATTAACATAATCTACTGGAATTTGAACAGAATATTGCAGTTCAGGGTGAACAGCCACTAAATGCGAATTGTTGTAGCTCAGTTTCTTAGCAGTACACAATTGGAATCTGGAGTCATCAAAGCCCAACCATAGAGGAACAATTCAAAGAGGGATACCAAGGAAATTTGGGCAGAAAGAGTGCCATTTCGAAGATCTTCAAAGACAAACTCGAGGATGAAGATACAGGCAATACTCACACATACTATTACAATAACTATAAGCTGTTCAGACGAGATAACGACCACGTCCAAAGGATTGCCGTGTTTCCTGGAAATTCGGTTACAAGTTATTCATTTTGTTATAGCATATTTTGTCTGACATCAGCCTGAAGATATCTGAAGCTTTTGTCTCAAGTCATTCAAAAGATGTAAAAGTAGCGCCTACAGATAGACACTCAAAATATTGAACAATCTTGATTAACAACTATACTAAGTCGTAACATGTAATTATAGTGTTAAGTATTAATATTTCTGAACTAAAAAGTAACACGTAACTAGTCTGTCTTACAAAGATTATTAGTAGATTTTAATTTAGGTACTGAGGTAAATAACGTAACTGATACTTTTATCATATTAACAACAAATATTATTATAATGTCATTACTTAAATATATTACTTATATATTATCGTGCAACTGCTATTAACCATCTATTAGCGTTAACAGCAAACTATTTTTAAATTAGTGTAACTAACTAGTTTTAGAAATTAACGTCTGGATTTCTTATATAACGATAAATCCCACATTTTGGTGTATGTTTATTTTACTCAACGATATAAAACAATAGTTTACTAAACAAATAGTTTGTTATTTTCAGAAACTACTGAAATGTTGAATTAAGAATGGATGTGTGGATAAGATACATATAAAATTGTAATCACGATTTTTCTGGTTCACAAACACTACATTTGTTAAATGTGAGTTTACGCTGGAACTATATATGCTATATACACCTACGGAATCTAATTACAGGGATGTTCTGCGAGAAGTAATATAAATATAATATAAGCGTTTCAGAGTGGAGTCCTGGGAAACGTTACTTCACAGGATTCAAAATTATAATTATATAACACTCCACTCTCTTGTTGACATAAGTACTGCAATTATTGGATAACACTGTCATTTTTAATATCTGGAACCAAGTCGTTTGATCATATATAAAGTGTTAATGAATACACAAACAACTGGCTGCTCTAATATAATTTATTTGAAAAGTTATAGGTCAGTCAGCACCGATTACAACCAATGTATTTGAAAAATATGTTAATGCATATTTAAAGATAAATAAACAGGGAACACCGCAGTAATCTATCGTTAAATTTATCGTAAATTTACAATATTCTTCAATTCATAAATCTCCTGTTTATCAACCCGATGTAGATCTAAATCTAATTTCTCCACTGAAAGTTGCCACTGAAATTGATAACCTCAATCCTAAAAAGGCAACTGGTATAGATGACATTCCACCTGGATTATTGAAAGAACAACCACGAAAAGCAATCATCACGTTGACATATATATTTAATGCCTGTTTAAGGCTGAAGCATGTTCCGGAATGCTTAAAGGTGGCACAAATAATTATGCTCAAAAAACCTGACACACTTGCAGAACAAGTCGAATCTTACAGGCCTATTTCGCTACTACCTGCAATATCAAAGCTATTTGAGAAACTAATATTTAAATGTGTTAAACATTTGGTAATAATACCAGATTTTCAGTTTGGTTTTCGAAATCACCATTCAACAATCGATCAAGTGCACAGAGTAACTGCGGCTACTCAAAGAGCGTTTGAGGAAAAGAAATACTGCGTAACAAAAAAATTGTTACCACGTAACTATTGTCAATTGCTGAAGTCATTTATTCGGAAGAAAATTTAGAGTATCGCACGAAATGGCGTTTTCGACATTTAAAACTATTTCGGCTGGAGTTCCACAAGGTAGCGCCTTAGGACCTCTTCTGTATCTGCTCTACACTGCTGACATTCCAACAACAAAAGAAACACTTCTTGGAACCTTTGCTGACGACACAATTATTATGGCAAAAGATATATCTCTGCCTAGGGCAATAGAAAAAGTGCAGGTGGCAGTCAACAAAATTTACAAATGGACGAAAGATTGGAAAATTCAACTTAATAGCTCCAAATCTGTTCACGTTAATTTTACATTTCGGCGAAATAATAAAAAGTTAATTATATCACTTAATGGATGCCCGATTCCTCAAGCAGAATCAACTAAATACCTTGGAATCCATCTTGACGGTAGATTAAATTGGAAACATCACGTTAGACAAAAAGCAAAACACATTAGAGCCAAAATAAGACAACTATACTGGTTAGTTGGAAGATACTCTCAACTTGATCTAAAATTAAAGAGGTTGATATATAATACAGTTATAAAGCCAATTTAGACCTATGGGATGCAAATATGGGGTTGCACTAAAAATTAAAATCAACTAGTCATACAACGCTGTCAAAACAAGGCCTATCCTATCGCTATGTAACCAATGAAGAACTGCACGATGATCTGCTATCCAAGATTTTGCCTTGAAACACGAAAGAAGATTACTAAATAATACTAACGTGGAAGTAATACAACTGCTGGACAGCGCGCAGGATGTCAGGAGATTGAAGCGAACAAAACCATACGAACATATATAAAGTGTATACATTTAGTGTAAACTATAGCTATAAGTTAGTATAATTTTATAATTAAGGAATACATATTGCTGTATTTTCTCGCACTCGTCTTGCTTGTTAATTAATCCAAGTACATAGGAAACGTAGTAATAAATTAATTGTAAATTAAGGTTGTACTAAGCGTATCTAATAAAGATGTTTTAAAAAAATGCATAAATACGCTTCTTGCCGCTTTTGTAATCATAATATTATAAAAAAGAATGACTAAATAATTAAAATAAATTGTTAATATAGAAATGTGGTAAAACATATCCTGATCGCCGAGGGTGACATCTATTCAAGGTTATCAAAGTAAAAGTCTAAAGTATCTACATCACACACAAAGAACATCACTTGATTCATAAGAAACGATGATGGGAACGAAAGCAGCATATGGAAGCATGAAGAATGTCTTCATAATTATGTTAATAACGAAGTAATTTACCAAATCATCGTTAGTGTATTCCTTTCGTTTTTTAGTTAAAACATGGACTGCGATAGTGTTAAAATAGTTGCTGAAAGCTGTAAAATAACATGTTAAAAGAATATATTCAAATACATAATCATTCTATGTAAATTCCGCTAATATATTACTGGAAATAATTGTATATTTTCCATTTAATGGTCGGTAAAACCAGAAAAATAAAGAGCAATATATTTAAATTACACATTTTCGAATGACATCATATACAAAAATTTATTCAATATTCCCAAAATATTTATTACTTTATGCTAATTCGGTCTGTGATGGTTGTATATGAAAAACACACAAAAAATGTGCAGATCTTGAATGGAGTGAAAGTATCCCACATAAGTCGGCGGCAATTAATCAAGAAACTGCCACCGGTAAAATTCTCAATATATTTGTAACGACGTAGCTATTCAGTCATCCTACAAACATGACCCAAAATGTGTGTAATTAATTCACAAAATATGTATATGGTCTATATATTAGTATCTACTTAATATGCATAAAAGTATCAGACGTATTTAATTTAAAAGCTGCGTCATAATGATTGGTAGATATTTATTTTCCTTAAGGTAACTGTGTACTTAATAAACATGGTAAAGGTAGTGTTGGTGATGAAAAAGATTTCTTTAACAAGCGTTAAATCAGTTACACCAAAAGCATTGTTAGTCTGTACATGGTACACAAATAAACCTTTTTTTTTTCACTAATTAGGTTAAGAAAATTATTAAAACTCAGTAAATTATATTAGGTACTTATCAGGAAAGTATTTTGATATATTTTTTTTCTCTTAAAAAACACCTTTATTGAGAAAAATTATTACAATATATATTAATTAAAATATTTTCTGATCTTTTTGCCTGATGATACGATGTCAAAAGAACAGTATTAATATGGCTGCGATACAATTATGGATTAACCCGTTTTGCACTTCTTCAGAATTTTGAAACCGTGTGCCTGGTCAGATCAGATCAAATCTGAAGGCGGTATGACTGGCGCGTACGTTGGGTATGGTAGAACTTCCCATTCGAGTTGTCAACAGTGAACCCTTCATTTTGAACTTCTTGCACCAATATGTTGCTCAATTTTCTGTATACGTTATTCAATAAAATGTCGTTAATCGTCTCCAGTAACAGTTTAATTCGGTTTTAGCAATCCGTAATATATTACGCACTGCTGATCATACCAAATATTTCGCTTCACTGTCGATGTGGATGGTTTTCTTTGATTAACCCCTGACTTTTAACGCTTGGGATGATCGCAGTAGATCCATTTTTCATCACTAGCCACAAAGCTTCAGAGAAAATTTCTGTTTTGTCCGGCAATCATCATATTCATCAAATATGGTAACTTCCTTCTACAACTGTAGCTATTAAAATATCATTCATGGAATAATCCAATAGAAAGTGTTTGAAGACTACAAAAATTATACGGAAATAAATAGTAAAAATATATCTTAGCTTTAATCGATTGTAGGTAGATTATGACACCAGAATAGCCATAAGAATAAAGTACTATAACTAACAAAATGTAGTATGTAATTTTGCAATAAATACCAATAAACATAAAGTTTCAAATAACAATATTTTACATGAACTTATTTATTTTAGCATAACACGTTTATTACTAATTTGTAAATAAATTAGTTAATACATTTGATATATTTGAGTTAGTACCAAATAATATGATAATAAAATAATCTAAAATAAGCTAACCGTTGATTGAAATTATGGATTAACTGAGTGAATATATAAACTGTTAAAACAGTTATAGACTAAACATTTATTTACAGGTGTAAACAAAAGTTAACTTAAAAATTCAAGAAAAAAAAACATTGCAAAAAATTACAAATATTCCCTTTCATTTGGGAAATATATGATGTAAATAAAAACCGCGCTTGACATATTTAGATCATGGCTATGTCGCTTACAGAATAAGAACGATATAACAAAATAAAACCGCAAATTATTGCTTTTATCTGAATAAAATAACCCACACAAAATATCGATAAAATGTTCAATATTGAACCGATATAATTGCCAAAGTATCCATGGTAAATATCTGTCAAGGTTTTTGGCAAAGTCAATCATAAAAAATGCAGTAGGAGTAACGCCAAAAGGAAACATTTCCAAAAGAAGACCGATATAAATCTAAAGTATATTTCGATTCATCATCATCATCGTAAAACGATTTAAACACCATTGTTCGTATATAATAGATTAAAAATAGAAATTTAATTGACAAACCATCCAAATCGACTTTAATACAGGAAATAGAAAATAAAATTGATTTAGATTTATTAGTGCAAAAGAGAAAACAATTTAGATCTGATAATGGATTGAACATCAACGACAAAAAACGTAATCGTGATAGAAGAAATCTGAAGAAAAAAAACGCTACCGACGAATTTCTATACGGCAGTCCTCGAAATTTGTTGACCGATGTCTGAAATGAGGCCACCCAGTTCGCTTTTGGTCAACGCAACCTGTTGGCTATATTTGGTAACGAAAGATCTCTGAATGAAACCGGTGGAAAACATCTTAAATAGCGTTACGATAATGACTATTACTGCGTTTCTCAGTCTTGGTTCAATGATTTCTTGTCAAAACTATTCAAATTTAAGCGTTTAGTATCAATAATTCTAATGGTTATACCATTTTACAAAAACAGTGAAAAAAACAAGTAACTAAAGTTAACTTTTGCATCTGCTAAAATGTTACATACATAAATAAAAGCATGAACACTAAAATAAGAAATGAAGTGATAAAAAAAAGGTACAGTAAGATTAGAGGGAGTGTAACTATTAAAAAACAAGAAAACTGAAACAATTTGTAATAAATAACATACTGAATATATAAAAGTAGTAGAAAGAGAACTATTAAGGAATACGATCTCTTGGGATTTTTAGTGACAATTTAAATACCATCTCAGAGGGCAGCTCAGTCAGTTACTGGATTGGCTATGGACAATCACAATTACGAAAAATCCTCACAACAAAGACGTACAAATAGACTGAATAGAAAGCAAGAGGTGACAATTCTATATCATAGTAAGTGGCATATGAATTAAACCCGCAGAAATAACATGATTTATATCAGATTGGAATAAACAGAGAGATCAAATATAGAAGAAGAAGATCAAAGACAGGAAGGCGTGGAATGGAAAATTGGATAGAGACTGATCCATAATCTAAAGGTCGGATTCATAGAGTATTAAGACATGCACTCACAATAGCTCAACAACGTTTTAAAATAAAAAAGTTTGTTATGTTTAAAAATTGTCAATAATTAATAATGTTGAATGACAAATTAAAATGGAGATAGAATGCATAGTGACTGTAATGGTGAGTTTTTCATGACGATACGTTCTAAAATACAAGCTTGACGTTCCGTACTCAGTCAAAGTAAGAACATTGGTTTTAAAATTTAGTTCATAACAAATCAATACTCAGTAATATAACTTTTTGTTCTAGAATTTTAATTTTCTATACGATTCCAAAATTTGCATATTTATCAAGTCTAATAAAAAACAGATAATGTGAAAATAATTAAATACAAATTCGTAAAGCGTATAAAAACTCATCTAAATGCATCGTATAACATTGTGAAAAAGAAGAACATTTACGATGAATTTTACTGTATTACGTTATTAAAAACTGTAAAGTACAAAGGATTTTTATTAAGGCTTGTGAGGCTCAAGAAAGCTTGAATTGAATTTTATTTTTATGTGGACGGTAATTTTGTTATCTATGGGTACTCTGAAAAATTATAAATTTATATTTTTGATTTACTATAGCGAAAGTACAGAATATGTTGTTTGTTAGCCAAGTTACAGTGAAATAAAACCTTGATATTTACTAAACATAAATACAAAAGAAAATGTCAACTTCAATTACAGGTACTTTATGAATAAATTGAATATGTTAAATATTAACACCGGGATGTCTATTATAAAGGTTAATTGTGAATAAATAAAATAAATCATTAATAAGCCGTTCCAGCTAATTATAATAATATATATTATATATTTATTATATAAAATGTCAAATACCAATAATTTAGAGAATTCACAGATAGAAGTATATTCAGAATTTCGAATTCTACAGACCCAAACGTACAAAGGTAGTTCTTGACAAAAAACATTTAATATTTGATTGACCGCAACCAATACCTCTTAAAGGCTTTGCAAACATGATCAAGAGTCCACTGAAAGCCTGCTATTTATTTATCCATGATAGAACGAAAAGATCATTGCAGTATATTTCTATTGAGAATGTGATGATGTTTCGCAGCAATATAAATGAGGTTGAAATTCGAGCCCATAATATTAGATTATCATATATTATAGTGGAAGAAATTGTCAGAATTTTGAGTAAAATAGGACGAATTAGTTCCCAGTAGCATATATTTCAGATGGTCAAGAAATGGTGAGCTATATGCAAACTATCATGTAATTCCCACGCTTGATGAATTAAAAAACAAAGAATATTTTGTGGGAAAGTGTTATTTCATTGAGAAATGTCTCAGTATTCGAACCTTTATTTATATACGGTTAATTAAAATGACTATTTTGAAGCTCAATGATTCTAACTGATTAGGCGAGATGAAAGTAAGTGAACATAAAGCTGGGAAAACGATACCAGGATAAAAATATTATTTTAGAGAAAATAAGATTTTCTTTTTATTTAGGTTTTCTGATTTAAAATAACATTTTAAAAATATTTAACATTTTTGGTCTATAAATTAATTTTAAAGGGTAAATCGTATTTGCTCTTGTAATTTAATTTGAAGAAAAGGGCAGCTGAAGGTCATCGAATGATGTGTGAAGCTCATGGCAATCATGCTCATCGATTTCAACATGTCAATACTAGTGAATACGTTTTAGAAGTAATGATTTTGACACCGAAGACAAAGAGTGTTCTGGATAGCCAAAACAATTTGAAGACGAGGATTTGAAGGCATTACTGCACGAAATATGCAAAATTTTTGGGAGTAGGAACTGAAGAAATCATTTTCGATCACTTGAAGGACATGGAAATGATGCAAAAGCTTGGATATCTTGTGCTGTATGAATTGAAGCCAAGGTTAATTGAAAGGCGTTTGGTCATGTGTGAAATGTTGTTTCAATTACAATATCTGAAATATTTTTTGCTTCAAATTGGTCCTGCATCTACATCGACGACAAAGCCGAATATCCATGGCTCTAAGCTAATGCTCTGTATTTGGTGAGATCAGCTTGGTATGGTATACTATGAGCTACTAAAACCTAATAAAATCATTAGTGGAAATCGTTATCGAATAGAATTGACGCATTTGAGCAGAGCACTGTGCGAAAAACGGCCGTAATACGAGCCAAGACGCAACAATGTTGTTCTTCAACACCATAACGCTCGACCACATGTTGCCAAACCGGTGAAAACACACTTGGAAATATTAAAATGGGAAGTGCTACTCCACCTGCCGTATTCTCCAGATATTGCTCTCTCTGAAAATTCCAAAAATGGATCGACTCATGAATAGCCTCTAAATATATATATATATATATATATATATATATATATATATATATATATATATAAATTTCGTACATAAAAAGAAAAAAAATGTAGTTTAATGTTATAAATATAAGTCAATTATTGTTGCTATGAAGATTAATAATTAAATATATTGAGTAATGAATAGTAATTAAATAATGAACAAAATAAAACACGAAAATCTTTCAATTGCGGTACGTTACGTCCATTGATCGTACGAATAAATTTAATCGAACATTTATATCGCAATGTAAAGAGTTGGCCCGTGTCCACGTACCGTAGGTCTTCCCTTAAATGGCGACGGCACTGCCGCCTTTCGGCGTCGCGTCGACCCCCGCGTCTCGCCATCCCATAGCAGGCTTTTTTTAGAGCCCGCCACAACTAACTGACCGACGACTTTCCTGTCCATGGCCTTTTTCGTTGTGCTATTTAACTTTACGTAGACGATTTATAAATAGACACAATCTTGATTTTATTAGTCTGTTAAAACATAATAAATAAAATTCTCTAAAATAGTAATAAAATTAATTAATTTCCAAGATGAAATATCTGTTGTATCAATTTATCATAATTTTCGTGTCCCTTACATAGATATTTTAAATTGATTTATCATTATCTAGTAAGTTCTTTTTATTGATTAAGCTAGTAGTTTTAAGTAATTTTGATACGGAAGACACAGCACTCTAAACAGCCAAAAAAAACTTTAACACGTGGCTTTGAAGACCACAATTTATGTATTTTAGATGAGAACTGGGCAAAAAATGGCCGAAATACAAGAAAAGAGACAACAATGTTATTTTTCAGCATGTTTGTCATGCTCGACCACATGTTGCAAAACCGGTAAAAACATACTTGGAAACATAAAATGGCAAGTGCTACCCCACCTACAGTACTCTAAAGACCTTGGTCTCTCTGATCACTATTTACTCCGACATATTTCCGAGTCGTGACCTGTCTGAGCAGCGCTTCATATCTTATAAAGATACCAAAAAATGGGTCGTGAATGACCTCAAAAGATATACCGTTGTTTCGAGATGGAATCCCTAAACTGCGTAAAAGAGAGAAAAGTGTAGAGGATATCCATGAATAATATTTTGAATAAAATAGATTGTACCGATTTTTTACAGTATGCTTTAAATTTCAAAAAAAATTGAAAAAAAAATCCTTTAAAACTAATATATCCGCCTAATACCCCCAAATAAATATGCCTTTAAACTATTTTTAAAATACAATTTTAATAACATATAATACTACAAACAACTAGAAAATTATTAAACAAACATAATATCTATTACAATCAAAACGATGAATTTATATAAATATAATAGAAGCGAATAGTATGTATAAACTAGAAAGGAAATAAATTATTTATTAATTTAAAATTACTTTCTACTATTTCCTTTTTCATTTGTAGAAAATGTATTAAGAGCCATTAAGTATTGAAAATGTTTTAACCAACGTTAGCCATTTAAACTGAATCTATGAATTCCTATGATAATATTCTGCGGTTTTTATGCACACATTGCATCCAACTTCGGAGATTTACCAGGAATTATCAATAACATTTTCTTTTTAATAAGGATTTTATAGAAATAAAAATAAAATAAATAAATGAAAACTGAAAAAAATTAAGAGAAACCAAAGAAAACTAAGAACCATTCAATCCAAATATATAAGCAAGATGCATAGAATAAAACAACTGAACGCTACAATAAAACTCTGAGAAAGTTTAAAACAAAATATGATTTTAAATATAATAGCAGCTACAGCGAATATAGCCTAATCAATAATTCGCATAAAAAATGGTTGAGAGAACAATGTCATGAACAATGTGAAGGAAGCGAACATTCAGCAAGCTTCAATAACACTTATTAAAAATTAAAGTTAAAAATAAATTTAACAAACATTAAATTAAAATTAAATTTAAATTCACAAATATGACAACTGAGGGGATGTCTTACCTTTTACTTTTTTAACAACTAAATAAAAAAAACTACGAATGCGAAGTTAAAGTTGTCATAAATCGCTTACGTAGACTAAATATAAAAATAAGCGAAATTGTCTAAAAATGAGTACCCCAAACACGTTGCCAATAAAAACCAGTTAATAGACGTTTTATAGTTCACGAATGGATGTCAAGGTTTCGATTTTGACTTGAGTCCCACCGGCTATAACGCAGTTGCGCTTTTCCGAACATTTTCGCCAATGTTGTTCGCTCTAATCCGAAAAGTGTCAAAGTCAAGGGAATATAGACCGATTTATTAAACCTCACTTAATGAGCTTACCTTCTCGTAATCGCCAGCGTGTATTTCTACAACGGCGAATGTTAAAAATACATCTTTATGTGTTTTCCAAGGCGAAATGTTCCGACTACGTCATCGTATTCCACGTGGCCCCTTCCTTCGGGACTAAAATTAACATCGATTTGGAAATTGTCGGTTACGTCATACTTTATCATGGCTCTATTAGGGGCAAGTTATTTTTAGTAAAAAAAAATATTTCGGGCTGTTTCGCCGGTTCAGCTAGGCCTTCAAATCAACCACCACCTGTGAATGTGGCTATTAGATCTGATATTTACGTTTGTATGTTTAGAAATTAATATATTACTACTGTTGTGTTGTACTTGCATTAATATACAAGCAAGGCGAGTACGGGATTAATATATCAGTATTTATTTCCCAAATTAAAATAAAACTAATCTATTTAAGCTAAAGTTAAAAATACACTAAACAACTTCGTGTGGTTTGGTTGGCTTCAATCGCCTGATTTCCTGCGTGTTGTCCAGTAGCTGTATTGCTTCCACGTTGCTGCGATTTAGTAACCTTATTTCATGTTTTAAGGCGAAATCTTTAAGACGTCATCGTGCAGCTCTTCGTTGGTTACGTAGCATAAGCATTGGTAATTAATCGTAAAACTTTGTTTTGGGCGCGTTGGATTACTAGTTGGTTTGATCTCTTAGTGCAACCCCATATTTGCACTCCCCATAGGTCCAAATTGTCTTTATGATTAACTGATAAACCAATCTCTTCGATTTTAGGTCAAGTTGAGAGTATCTCCTGACTAACTAGTACTTGCTTGACTTTGAGCCTAATCTGCTCTGATTTTTGTCTAATATGATGTTTCCAGCTTAAACTACCATCGAGTTCCGACATATGTGTTGATTGCTTGTTGAATCAGGCATCCGTTTTTGTCAATTCGCCGTACCGCAAAATTAACATGGACAGATTTGGAGCTATTAAGCTGCATTTTCCAGTCTCTGGTCCATTTGTAGATCTTGTTTACCGCTACTTGTACATTTCTACAGCCTTAGACAGAGATACATATACTTTTGTCATGATAACATGTTAGAGTTGAAATAATTTTGATGTTTTAAAAAATTTAATTATCAATTGTCAGTGAATAAAAATATCTAGAGATAACTTCAGATAAGTTAATAAAGAAAAAGCACATGCAGACGCAATATGAATAATTGAATGGAATTCCAAAGTCAGGACATATTCAGCATTAAAATAAATAATAATTGAGTATTTTAGTAAAAGTCTGTATAAGAATATAGTATTCTATTCAATTCCGAATATATACCATGAAACTTCATATCAAAGCTATTTAAAAGTTTCGGAATACAAGGTCAGAAAGATTATTATGTTTTAGCATTAATCAGGATTTTAGTCCACAAAATTGAAAAATCGAATTTTTTCATATTTTCAAAGCTTAACTCTTTAAGAATATACTCTTAAGAGGACAAATGCCCTTCAAGATGAGGTATCTAAAAACAAAACTTTAAAATGATGTTATGGTCCTATATTTTAAAAGTGATTTTTTTATGCTCTAAAATAATTTCATACATCACGGTGTTATTTAGTTTGTATCTAAACTTAACTAGCCACTAAAACAAAGCAACTTTAATAATCTTGCAATAATTAGAACGAGACAAGAAATAATGTTCAGATGGTGATAAAAATACTGCAATTTATAAAAAAATCTATCAAGGCAAAGCTTCTATGCACACTTGCGTCAGTACCATGGCAAAATTCCAAAAGTTGGGATACAAATTACTTCCGCATCCATTATATTCGCCAGAATTTAAAAAAGCATGTGCTTGGTTACGTTTACATTATCTATTAATGTTAAAGGTTACTACTATATGGTATTTTACATACTAAGTTCAATAACTTCCGAAGTATCATTTATTCGTCAATAGTAGAACAAAATATAGTCACTATATCAATATTATTGATTAATCAATATTCAATTGATAAATTGAAATAATCAAATGAATTGATCAAATATTAATTAATATTCCATCAATAATTTTATCTTGCTTTTTACAAGCTGCTTAAAGTTAACGTGTTGACGAAATAATTGGACATCGTGTAGTTACTATAGGTATACAGATTAAGGTAAAATTTTAAAGAGAAGTTAGAGTTGAGTAAAATTATGTAGAAAAATACGAAATTTTAAAGAACTAACTTAATTTTTAATTTGGTTTCAATGCTATTTTCCAACTAGTCTATATAAATATATATATTGTCTATATAAAAATATGTCGACATTATATATCTATATATTCTTCACTTCTGATGACATTGAATACTGAATAATATTAAATAGGGAAGGAATTCTTTAGTTTATATTTATGAAATAAAATGCCGACTAAAGTTTGTTTCCCACAGAAACACAATAACAACTAGAGAGATAGCATAACGTAATTAACATAATTCCATATTTATATTAATAGCTTAACAGTAATACCAATAATTTAAATAACTTGTTCGTTAAGATTTCTTTAAACTTTAAAACTTTTCTATCATTACCGAATTTGTTACATTTCATATATATAGCAATATTTGTAGTATAACAAAATCTGAATCTCTCAATGATATGTCTGAATCTGTCACTGATAACATATATAACATATCATATACATATATATATATATATATATATATATATATATATATATATATATATATATATATATATAGAGATTCAGATTTTGTTATACTACAAATATTGCTATCAGAGTATTGATTAATATCACATTTTATTATATTCATGTCATAATTAATCGTGTTATTGTATGTTATTATTGTTAGTCAATTAACATATCTAAATAATAATTTTAATAACAAAATAAACCTCAACAAAAATTAAGAACTACGACATCCATCAATATCAATAATAAATGTATGAAAATGTATAAAAGTATATGAAATTCATAATTGTGAATGATCATAATTAATTGACATGATGAAACAGTAATTACGATTATTTTGTTAACCCATTTTGAAAAAGGAGAAGGTTCTATGTTCGGCTGTATATTTTTTTAAATGTATGTTCGTTGATTTCTCCGTCATTTGTGGACCGATTTTCCGCGGTGGTCCCATTGGAACAAAATTAGGATCTGATGGAGGAAGGGGGGAAATCGAGGGAGATGTTCAAATTTCAGAGCCACGTAGAAATAGTTTTCACATATTTTTTTATCTAGAATAATCAGATATTTGTGTAAAATGTTGTTACTGAGCTGGTGTGACGGAAAATCGGAAGCCGTTCAGTGCAAACGCCCTTCAGTTTGCTCTTTAAGCACTAACCATAGCGTATCAGACCTCGTAGAAACAATGAAGGCGATTGCTTCTATGGAGTAGTTGTTACAGCGTGTAGCTCTTAACCGGGGGTCGCGAGTTCAATTTTTTGTTGTTCTAGTTTAGTTAGAACATTAATCAAATTACTTAGGCTAGGCAGCGGACCCCGGGGCCTCAAGCGCCCCTTATTTTCAATCATTGTTGCTTTATTCATATTTTTCCTCGCACGGACTGCACCTTTACTTGGCCTACCCATTGTAATATTAAATAAACTAACTACCTAATTTATTTAGTAAATATCAAACATTAAAAAGAGAAAAATAAAATATCATAGCTATCTAAATTTATTTATCTATTTACAATATTATTTACTGTATTGGCATCGACTTCAAAGTGATCACTTAGTAGTAGTTAAAATAGTATTGTAAAAAGATAAATAGGTTAAGATATAGAATATAAAATAAGTGTAGTAGATATGTTAAATAAGGTTCTTGTTTAAGTTATTTAGTTATTACAACGATTATCATATATATATTTTATTTTAAAATGTTTTTTTATGTATTTAATGTGATAAGAATCTAAGTTTGATTATTTTTTAATTTTTAGTGAGTTCCTTAATTTTTTGAAGTAGCAGTTGGTAGTCAAGGAAGCAGAACTACTGCTTTACGTTCTATGTTCTCATGCACTCGTATTTACATCTACACTAATTTAATATGACATGCATATATTCACTCAGAATTTACTAAAATAAGTATAGAATTTTGAAAGACATATAGGGTTACAGTTAGAAATAAAATAGGTAAGCATTATAAAATCCTTAAAATAAAATTTAAAAAGTGAATTATAACAATGAGATCCTCCTATACTGATTTATTTTGTTATATTTTAGAATATCCTTTTTGTTAACTAGAGTTTAAACCCTGTTGCTTAAAGTGAGCTCTTCAGCCTAGCTTTTAAAAAATATATACAATATCTTGTAACTACGACTTCCAGAATGTCCGTAAAATGTAGATTTTTTCCACATCTTCTATAACGACGTTGTTATCTTCAATGCGATTAGCAATGGCAGTTCACGATAAAATTCTTAATTATGTTGACCAGTTTGCAAACGTATTTATTACTATCAAGAGAATTATTTGCTATTGTTTAGCAACGCACGTTACTTATAAAATCAATACTACATTAGCACGTGTTAATTGGCTGGTAACTCAATTACGGACATATCTCCAATATAATTGCTTTAGTTCTTATAATAGTTTAATTCTTTGCGTCAAAAGAAAGTATAATAATGAGTAATTATTGCTTTCAAATAACCTTAATAAAAAATTAATTGGAAATGACAAATAAAAATAATCAATGCCATTCATTTCAATTCGAATATACAGAAAAAACAAGACGTATCAAACACGGATAAAATAAGCACAAAAGATATTCAATAATTGTGACTTGTTTATGTATCAGAAATTAGTGATGTAACGAATATTAATGATTAAACATCGGCGAATCCGGATTCAAATATTTGAAACGCATTTGTGAATATTCAGTTTTAACTAGTGTATTCTTATACTATATTGTTAAAATAAAAAAACATATTATGAAAAAAGGACTTTTTATTAACTTGACTTATTTTTAAGGAACTCTTTTATTTTTGAAGTTCAACGTTCTTCTACTATGGCTCGATTATTAGTTTGTTATGAAAATATTTTGATAGTATTTTAAACTTATCAATTAATAATAAAGCCTGTTTAGGCTTATAGGGTGCAAATATGAAATTACATCAGGTCATTAAGATGTTTAGTAATACGATTAATAAAAATATTGAAATATATTGCTTTTCGGTCACACAGCTCATATTAAAATATGGCGTTATTTTTTTAGTTTACAATTTACAGTTCTTTTCGTTTCAATTTTGGAGTTTGATCAATACAAAAACATAATTAATCTTCTGAGTTATAAATAATAATATTAAAAAAATTTAAAATACGTCTTTTTTAATATAGAAGCATATGTTAAAATATGACTTAATTTTTTATTTTTACAATTTTTGGGGTATATTTTGCCATTGATTTTTTAAAAATAAGTAATAATCACTCTTTAAAACAATTTTCTAGTAAATAATTTAACACTAACGAAACAAAGTTCTTATATGAATTAGCAATTTTTTCCGCAACATAACCAAGGAACATCAGTTCGAACGATGACCTCGAAATCAAATGGATTCACGAAGTTATCCAAGATCGCCGTGTAATATGAAACAAGTTTACTAAATCATAGCAACGTGCAAATGGATACAAGTACTGGACATCGGAAGATCGGAGCGAACCAAACTACATAAACACGTATAAAGTGTTACTATTAACTTTAGTTTTCTCTAATTTATTTTTAATTTGGGACATACCTATTGACATTCCGTCTTACTTATGAATTGTTCTAAGTATAAATTAAAAGTAGTAATAAATTAGTTATAAGTGTATATATATTAGCATATATAATATTTGTATCTTTATAAAAGAAAACTATTATTGTAAGTTAAATATTAATATGTATACATTATGATTGGTGATTTAGTAATTTTAAACAAAAAGTAGCTTCTGATATAAGTAATAACTAATACGATTGCATTAACATTGCAGTTAGCATTTTTATATTTTATTACATTCTTTTGGGCACAGTTTCTGTAATGAAAATAATAATATATTACTATTTTCTTATTTCATTTATTTAAGGTTACCAGATGTACTATTTCAGGAAGCAAATATCAAGAAATATGCGAATATTAATATTCGTTATATCACTCTAGGGAATATATGGTACATATGTATGGTTTAAATAAGTCTTCTATGTAGGAAATATTAAGTAATATTTTTTTCTGAACAAGTTTACATAACATTACCTCTTTGCAATCAGTACTGAATAGCAATTATTCCTCACGATTTCCTTATACGCAACGTGTTAATTTGAATAGACTAAACAAAGAGCACGATATCCTTGAGAATTTAGTGGATTACTTAGCTTTACATCCTGCTTATTCTAAAAGATATGAATATATATTCTAAATAACATGAACGTTACACTGACTTTCGATTTGACATTCGATTATTCCAGGATACGAAATTACTAATAACAAACGATAATTATAGGTCTAAACACTCTTACTTCAAAGCTGCTAAATATTCATTCAGCGTGTGCTACTTGTGTTTTGTTGTTAAATTAAGAAATTACGTGAAACATCCAAGAAGCAACATTGAATATAATGATATAATGGGTTACGAGGAAATCATTTTGTTCTCGCGTATGAAGTCGACAGTTCGTTTTCTCAAAATCTTCGTTAAGTGACGTAACTTATTCGGTATCAGACGTCAATTAGCCTAAATTGATCATTCTCTCATTTTATTAATGAATGGCTAGGAAGTATAAATATTTCAAGAAGAAAAATAACATATATGTTAATTTGTTTTTCTTCTTATACACGGACGAAGAATACACGGACATTATAATTAACCTATAAAGGGATATGTGTAGAGGATCTTTAATCAGACGTCACACACAAATGATAATCTAAATCCATGCCTATATGTGAATTTTCAAGACCAGGAATATGATAAAGCATATGCTACCATCGAGACATTTTTCTCCCCAAAGTATTGTTTTTTTATTAATCTCGTTGAACGTCAACAATCTGCCCGTAGGCATCAAGTATTATTATATGATTTCAGTTATATAATATAATTGTCGTGACACGTAGTAGATCATTTCAGTAACTGATCTACTGTAAAATATTATATAAGTATTGAAAAAGTTTCTAGTCTGATCTGGTCAGATTGTCAGAAAACTTTATAGAGATTGTTGAAACTGGAGATCTGCTCTCGACAACTTGCAGAACGATAATGACCCTTGGATAGGATATATTTTACAAAAAATATCGATATTTTGGCAGATATTTTTGTACCGATACATCTATATCTTTGTCAGCCGATAATTTTTGAAATATTTTTAGTAAACTTTGAAAGTTGGTGCTTAATTTTAAATATATAGTGCGTTTTTGTACTTAATTCTATTAATTTTATCATTTTATCATATTATTTTATCAATTTTCATCAAGTCATCTAGGATGACCTTAACAGAATCAATATTATTTATTGTTTGCAAAAAAAAATTGCATTAACAAAAAATATTCCTATTAGTTTAGTTATAGATTATGACATTTATTTATTCGTTAAAATTCAATTTATATTAAAATGAAGAAAACGATCACTGTTGTAATAATGGAAGACGAAAATAGTGCTTGTTGCGAACAGTGGTACTGGTAAACTCCAGCATTATTAAATCAAAATATGAATAATATAATATATAAAATATAGTAATAATAAGATAGTAATTAAGATAGTATGTTAGTGAGAGATTACTCTATGTTAGACTTGAGAAAATATTGATAACAATCATAACATTTTATTATATTTCCCAACATATTATTTCTAAAAACAACCACCATCTCGCATATCCTCATCTATTAACCACATCTTTTAATAAATTAACTATAAGTTAAAGATCAATTTTGATGAAAAATTAAGTTTGAAGAAAAAGGCAACAGAACTATGAAAATACGATTAACGAGAATTAAGTGATATGGCAAGTTAAGATTAGCTCTAGATAAAATCTGTAGTAAAAGGAAGGAAATCATCAATGTTATAGAAGAAAAATGGTACCCATCAAGAATGGGTTTGTGTTAGATGAGTGGTACGTTTCAGAGCCGCTTGAAAAAAGCAAATTCAAATAATTATATCAGGCCTATATATTAATTTTAAGGGATATACATCAGATAATATTACTGTCATGTAAAATATAAGCCTCAAGACTTTTCGGTATGTGTTATTTCGTTAAAGTGTGAACAAATAATATTTTCACTGCGTTGAAAATGTCTGAATTTGTACCTTATGAGTATTTACGACAGGTTTTACTTTTTTACTTCATTAAAAAAAAAGAAGACCGAAGGTCATCGATAGCTAGTTTCGACACGGAAGACAAATGTATTCTAGACAGTCAAAAAAAATTAAGACGAGGATTTAAAGATATTACTCGATATTGAGGGTTTGCAATAATTCAAGCATGGCCAAACTCAACCATATGTAAAACCGGTAAAAACATACTAGGAAACGTTAAAATGAGAAGTGCTACCCTATCCGCCAGATCTTGCACCCTATTCTTCAGATCTTGCTCCTTCTGATTACTACTTGTTCCGACATATGAGTCATGACCTGTCTAAGTAGCGCCTTCTTATGAAAATACCAAAAAATGGGTCGATCCGTGAATAGCCTCAAAATGTAACACAATAAAGCTTCCTTTAAAAAAATTCTTTAAAACTAATTTATAGGCTTAACATATATAAAAAAACAGAACTTTAGAAAAATTCCAATCACATTAGTAAAATACAAACCTTTTTTAAATTAGAAAAATGCAATATCATTAAAATAACCTACGTAAAAGGAAAACATCGACAATTTTATATTTGTTGTTATTTTAAAGTATGAAGTAATTCATTAATAATTATTGCATTACAAGACACATTAATTTGTTAAAGAAGCATGTTGTGGTAGTTATTTGGCCACTATTTTGAACTTAACTAAATATAATTAATGAGTTGTAGAAGAATAAAAGATCAACAGGACAGTTTCGAGGATAATATGGAAATGTTACAAGGAAAAACAAAGTCCAATAAAACCAAAAAAGCGGTTTAGTAAATAACTCAAGTTCGTCCACCGTAATTAACATAGTGACTGAAAACTAGCTACGGAATCTTATTTTTTTTCTCGGAAATCGAACGCGACTATTAGCAAAGTAAATATTTAGACGGTTATGTAAGAAGCAAGCGGGAAAATTTATCGTTGCGACCGTATGGCGGCGCGTATAACTTTTTCCCTCCCCGCGATCCTCGTCTTCCCTTCTACGAATTTATGTTTCGAAAATGACGTTTCAATGTCCGACTGTGAAAACATAATTATCGCGCCAGTGACACCATACATGCCTCCGTTTTTGTTGTTCTTTCACCAACGCGTCGTTGCGACGACGCACCAACAATGTTTAGGTTCACTGATCTAGATATTACGGCAATAATTATATTTCTTCTCGTTTAATTATAATAACTTACCACATGGCCTGCACCGAGACTGGCTTGAAAATGTGATGCCGCTCGCAGACGCTGACACTGAATCCGCTGAAAATAAAAGAAAACCATCTTATAATTATGTGTCTCACAGTGAATTAATTACATATATAAATATAATATTAACAGTGTCGAATTATATTATTCTTAAGTAATAATTTCTTCAGACAAATATTTTAGTAACATTTTCAAATCTATAACACGTCAAGACAACAACAATTTTATACACCTTACTCCTATAAAAAAGGTAATTACATGTCAAATTTATAGGAATAAAATGTAAATATTAGTTTATATAATTTCTAAAAATTCTGAAATTTGATTGAATATCACTTGGGCTTTTGAAAAATTATAAAAATGGAATGAACTAAATAATACCGAATTACTTTTTTTTGTGTTTATTTTATAGTCTCCTTTTTACCAACGAGGGTTTATTTGGACTCGACCAACAGTTTAATGTGGGCTTCGAACCACATTCCATGACACTTAGAAATTATCCTAGAGGACATTCGACCTTACCCAGCCTGGTTTCTGTCGTGACTGGGATCATTTTCCTTGTCCGATTTTGCACTCTTACCTAAGGACAATCACAAATGTTAAACGCCCCAAGCAGGATTCGAACCCGCGACTATCGCAACAGTAGGAGGGCCGTCCTGTCGCCTTTACCACTGCGCCAACCAAGCCGGCATCGAATTACTTATTTGTATGTGAGCATACGTCCCTTATTCCCGAAAGTAGTTGGGATGAAACCTCATTTTGGATACTCCAAAAAATACGAAGAAGCTCTAGTATCTAATAATCTGTGGAGCGGCTGCAAAATCAGGACAGTCTTGGAACGAGTGTAGCCAGAGAAAGAAGGAAGAGTCCTAATTTAATGACAATTGAATGAGCTTCTAAGCTGGCTTCTATAGTTGAATAAACCAGTAGTTTCATTATAAAAACTACTTGTCCACTATTAATTCTCACATGAGAAGTGGGATTCGAGATGGTTACGAATGGTTAGTGGTAATAATTTATAATAGTATTAAAAATGATTTTAGGAATAAAATGAAGAAATTAGGCCGTACTAATTTCACAAAATTGTGATCCGTTGTCTAGCATACAATCCAAAAATTGATGAATGAAGCAACACAATTTCTGTCTGAATTAATATTGACGGGAAATGACTTTTTGACCGAGAAACTGTAAGTGCTATCTGTCCATATTTTTAAAATACCCCAAAGTTTAGTAAGTTTTGAAATTAATCATTGTTTCAATCAACAAAAAAATACTAGAATGCCTTTTTATTTTAAATTGACCACTCTATGCTAATTATTATTGAGTATTATTAATATCTCAAACAATTCAGAACTTTAAAGGGTTTGTATGTATAAACTATAGTGTATAAGCAAATACCAGTATAATACACCAAGTATATAGTATGTATAATATAATATTTATAGGTTTTTATTTAACATATACTATTCATTGATCCACAACCCCATTGTGCCAAGGACTAGATATAATTCAGCTGTTTCAGTGTTAAGGAATATTGTAAATACCCGTGTTGCTTAATAAATAATGATTTCCAAATTACATGAAAGAATTACAATTCTATATCAATGTCCAGCTTCTCAAAAGACGTGGATTTAAAATCTCAGCTCAACTTTTGGACACGTATCAGATGAGAAGGAACGTTCATTGTAAAAATTATTCAATTATGAAATCAGGTCTTCAATCAGTTTGTTTGGTTTCATTTTTCAAGTTCACGCATGGAGGCAGCACTGTGCCCTTATAATGGCTTTCGGCTGACGACGTTGCATTACTCATTTGTAACTTGTTTTTGTACTGTGATTATGTTTCGGAAAGCGGGAAAATACAGAGACAACGTGGCAAAGTCGATTCAAAGTGTTTTGTTATGTTTGCGGATGTTGTATTTTCGGTAGATGTGGAAAAATTATGAAAAATGCACTCAAAGATACGTATTTGCAATACTTGGTTGGTTGGTGTAATAAACACTGGCTATCGGTACCGAAATTGCTTTGTAATGCGTGCGGAACAAAGTTGTACAAATGGCCAATTGGCGAAGAAGCATATTTTTTCTGGGTCAACGTTATGGAGAGAACAGAAAAATCATGTAGATGATTGCTACTTTTGCTCGATGAATATTAACGGTATAAATGCAAAAAATACCACAAATACTTAAATACCCTGACTAATCATTAGTATCGAAGCCAAGAATCCATTTCCTATTTGTCCAGGTAAAATTTCAAAAAATCCCTTAAAAACTTCGTCTTTATCGCGAGCAGCGAGCAGTGAAGGCGACTTCGTTATGGAAGAGAGTCATTTAATTTCGAAAAGTGAATCGAATGATTTAATTCAATTTTGAATTGAGAAAGCAGAGTTGATTGCATCACGGTTGCATGTGATCACCTTGACGACACAATAAAACTTAGGCGACAAGCGAAAAATTTTACGTAAACGTACAAAATGATTAACACCTGATTAAGCAATAATTTTTTTGCATTCACATTTTGAATTTTTCCCACAAAACTTGGGCGAAACGAGCAACAGGCAAGGAGAGCGCCTACAGCAAGATACAGCAAAAATCGCTATATTACTTTTGCATTCTAATGCGTGAAACAGATCCCAAGCAGTATAAAAAATTCAGTTCAACCTCTCTTCATTTCACTAATTCAATAACTGGATATTAATGGCCAAAAATATGAATGTATTGAATATTGGAATTATTTATGAAAATTAGTTCTAGCAATTTTACAAAACGGATGACCAATTTAACATATAACAACTTTTGATTGGTCAAGTCCATGTATACTTGTATTTTAACTCAGGAGTGAATACATAAAATATAACATGTTAATTGAAAAGTCCCCGGCCGGACACATAAATGGCGCTATCTACAATTAATATGTTCTTTAGGTAGCCCTAACCCGTGTATTTGTGCAGCTGTCGGATCATTAGTTTGTGAATTAAAAACTGAAAACTTAGCTTGATGTCTAGTTTCCCGACACTGCCCCACGAAAATCGACCATCAAGGATTGGTATGCTAAGTTTAGACGTGGCGAAATGAGCACCGAAGACGGTGAACGCAGTGGACGCCCAAAAGCGGTTGCTACCAACGAAAACATTCAAAAAATCCACAAAATGATTTTAAATGATCATAAATTGAAATTGAATGCAATAGCAGACACTCTAAAGATATCAACTGCACGTGCACATTATATCATTAAAAATATTTGGGTATGAGAAAGCTCTGTGCAAAGTGGGTGCGAGCTCACTTTTGACCAAAAACAACGACGAGTTGATGATTCGGAGCAGTGCTTGAAGATGATCAAACGTAATAAACCCGAGTTTTTGCGTCGATTAGTTACAATGGATGAAACATGGCTCCATCATTTCACTCCGAAGTCCAATCGACAGTCATCCGAGTGGACTGGACACGACGCACCTGCTCCAAAGCGTGAGAAAACGCAACAGTCGGCTGGCAAAGTCATGACGTCTGTATTTTGAGATACGCATGGAATAATTTTCATTGACTACCTTGACAAAGGAAGAACCATCACAGCGACTATTACATAGCGTTATTGGACCGTTTGAAGGGCGAAATCGCCTAAAACGGCCGCATTTGGACAAAAAGAAAATGCTGCTTCACCAAGACAATGCATCGTGTCACAAGTCAGTGAAAACGATGGCAAAAATCCATGAATTGCTTCCTCATCCACCGTATTCTTCAGATCTGACCCCCAGCGACTATCTCCTGTTCTCAGGTATCAAAAGAATGCTCGCTGGGAAGAAATTTTCGTCGAATGAAGAGGTGATCACCGAAACTGAAGCCTATTTTGAAGCAAAGGACAAGACGTACTACAAAAATGGTATCGAAAAGTTGGAGGGTCGCTAAAATCAGTGTATCACTCTTGAATTTAATTATGTTGAATAAAAAAAAAACAAATTTTGCCAAAAATATGTGTTTTACTATGGTAGGCCAGGACTTTTCGATTGACCTGTTAGTTATGCATATATATAGTTATAGTAAAAATTGCTTATTATGCGAATACAGATGCAGAAATTTCGCAATTGGAAAACCGCAACAGCCTTAATTTGAATAAAACCAATATTTGTTCCCAAAAAAATCTTTTACGCGATGGAACAAAAAAAAAACGATTCTACCATCTCATACAGGGGTAATTATGTCAGATGCATTAGCAAATTTAGCAAAGCTCAGCGCGTCTAAACATAATGATCGGTTGCTTCTTCTACTGATAACAAAATATTGTGTGTTTACAGAACTTTGAAAATAATATTTGAAACGTGTGACCCCTTTTCCTATTTTTTAATTATTTATGTAGAGATATAAATATATATGTAATTATAATTATTATAGTATTACTTAGTAACGTAAATTCTCACAGGATCACATCATTAAACACAATGTTTTCAATAAATTTATATTAGTTTTCGTTTAATTTTCTTAAGATTAATTATATGTTATCAGGTGAAAGTTACTGATACGAGTCTAGATAAAATGTAGAGATTTATGATCATCCAGCTATAAAAGCACTGAAACTTATATAAAAAATTAATTAAATATTGAAATATTAATACTTGTAATCTTAAATTCAATCAATAAAAATTAATAACACAAATAACAAATATTATTAGACATAGAGTATGGTTAATGAGGGAAATAATAGGTAATACAACTTTTATTTCTTACAACTTTCATTCTTTAGTTGATCTTCCTCTGTTTTTGGCCAATGTTTGAGGCCTTATTGTAAAAAAATAGTTACACATTTATTATTCAGAGCATTGTCGTTCGCTGATTACTATTTTCTCTTTTTTTTTCATATAATGTGCAAATTCTGGCGATGTGTCATGTTGAGTTCGTTGAACTAGGGACTTTGCAATTTATATCTACTTCTACTACATTTAATTTTTTCGATGTAAAATTTTTGTTTTTGAATTCATCTTTCACAGCATTTCATGCACTTTAAATGTTTATTTTGTCATATTGAAGCAGAAAATTAAAACTTGTTGTAAAAATGTTGAAGGATAGATTATTTGTATAAATAAATAATTTTGCTACCTATATGATTTACATAATAATTATATAAACACCTGTTACTTATTTTAAAGAAAAATACAATATTAAAAGTTATAAAATATTTAATTAAATAAAATATTAATGAAATATGAAGACAATTTCTATAAAAATTTAGAAATTTCTATAAAATTTCCAAGCTTCATAAGGGTTAGGGATGACTTAAATAAGGAAGAAGCTTAGTGATTGGCGTACTAGTGGATCAATAACTCGGAGTCGACGTTGGGCATCCTTCATGAACTGTTTGAAAGAAAGGAAGAAGAAGGTCTTTAAATAAAAGCAATTTATTTATGAACTTTGTTAAATTATATTTACCTAATTAATAAATACCAAAAATGATCAAGCATAAAGTTATTTTATCAAAATACGTTCGAGAAGATATTTTCTTGCTCAATTCTTTGTTCATGTTTGTGCATGTCTCTTTGTTGAGTTCACTAAATTTAATACTGGTATTCAATTATATATTCTGAATGAAAATAATACAAATGATATTATTGCATCAAGAATATATTTGAGAGCATATTACAATAAATATATAGAAAAAAGTAAATTAGTATGTTTCATTTTTATAATTGTGAAAAAAGCAGACAGAGGTTAACAGAAACATTTTTAACCGCACGATGAAATAATGTGTTTTACTGTTGCACTTTTTTTTAATTGAATATTCGATGTTCAGAGTGTCAAACAATATGCTGTTGCTAATGGTATCACACCTGAAAATTATTGAAAATTGCTAACGATTAATTATAACTATTTCTGGCGCCTTTATTGGTCATGTGTCAAGATTAAATTTATTTTAAAAATCCAAAAAGTATTGCAATAATAGAATTGCGGTTTTATCAACAAAATTCAGCAAAATGTCAAGTTTAATTAAGCCGATTTAAATGGAAATTAAAATTTATTAAAAATTAAATCGCATTATTTCGGAATTTATAAAAATATCTAACAAATCGAATAATGTTTATGTGACTCCCGATTAAAATTCAATTCTTTTGTTTCCACAAGTTTATAAATCGTTTCGGTTGAAGTTTTATGAGTCCATGACTTTTTCAGGATCGCCGTTACCGATTCAATTTTGAGTCGACCTTGATGGCCATCGCTAGCAGTTTCTTGTTCCTTGAAGTAATAACGATCATTATTTATTTATAGTTCGAACAATGTTTAGTGTCGATGAACTTTAACAATCCAACTATTTAGGACAAAATAACATTATACAAAACTGATTATAACCGATCTGATCTCTACCAAATGAGGTCACTGTAAAACCGATACGAACACCATTGCATAACACTGGATCTATTATTTATACGAGTTTTTATTCTGATGGAAGGATTATCTTATCTATGAGTAAGTCGGTCATAAATAAAAAAATAAACTTAAACAATTATGGTGATAATTGATACGTGGTTGTCGATCAAAATTTGCAAGTCAATAACCTACACTGGATATTTTATGAAATTGGTAATTTAATGGTTTTATTGCTTGAAGAGCGCTTTATTTTCAACAGCACTGCGGGGCGTGGAGTGTAGAGTTCCCATATCCTACGTTTAAGATACTGATTAGAGGCAAATCAACCTGCAGGACCTCTACTAATAATGTCTTTCCATGGGAAATGGAAATTATGTTTTTAATCAGAATTTAAACTGATAATAGATATAATTTTTACGAAGACTGATACAATGAACATTGAATTTTTAGTTATTTTTCTTGCTATTCTAAAATGTTATGCCATGTTTTAGATGTTTTTAATTTTAATATTATTTATTTAAGAAAGTGTAGCTGGCTTGGTTGGCGCAGTGGTAAAGGTGACAGGACGGTCATCCAACTGTTGTGATAGTCGCGGGTCAGAATCCTGCTAGGATATGGTTGTAAATTTATGTTTGTGATTGTTTAATATTTGTGATTGACTTAGACAAGAGTGCAAATTCCGACAAGGAAAATGATCCCAGTCACGCCAGTAACAAGACTGGGTAAGACCTGATGTTTTGAGGTATGATTTCTAAGTTGATCAGTCGCCAGTTGGTAGGTTTAATGTCGGGGACCGTGGTTCGGAGTTCACGTTAAACTGTACGTCTAGTCCAGATAATTTCTAGTTGGTAGGAGACTTTCAAAAATATAAAAAAAAGAATGTGTAAAATTCATTTAGTTTCATTAAATTTTAAACAAATTATATAAATAATTATTATTGAAGGATTGTTAATCATTAGCCTATAAATTAGTTGTAAAAGATATTTTTGGCAATATACAGATTCCATCTCGAAAGAATGATACATCTTTTGAGGCTATCCACGAATTGATCCATTTTTTGGTATTTTCAAAAGACGTGAAGCTCTGCTCAGATGGGTCACGACTACAAAACTGTATTCGGCCTTTTTCTTAAAAGTAAAAAGTAAAACTTTCGGCAAATGCGTTTTGCTTGCTGCAAATTCAGATATTTTGAACATACTGAAAAATTTGTTTTGCTTGTGTACATTTCTATGAAAGATATACTAAAAAGTGAAACCTACCAGTGGGACTTCAACATGAAGTTGGTTACAAATGTACCTCATGCGATTTAATGCACAGTAACACCATCTGTTGTAAATCTTTTTAAATTAATTTATATATACTTTAAGTCTACCGAAGTAACCAATTTAGAGACTATCCCAGAAGTCATCCGGTTTTATCCAGCTTTGATACTAGCGTGACTGGGATTACTTTCCTATATATTATTACCAGAGGGTAAGAAATTGGCATACAAAAAAAATTGAACATGGTTATCTTCTTCAAAGAAGAAATGTTTATTGGGTTATCAAGTATCCACATAATTTTCGACAAATAAATCCAATCTGATTCTTTCCTTCTTGGACCTACTACCCTTGATCTACAAAGGACAGTCAAGCAAAGCTGCACGGCCTGATTGATTCTTTACGTTATAGTTCTAAATGTCTAAATACTGTAAGTGCACTGTGATATGAATTCCCTTTTGAAAGTTAAAATTTCAACAAGGAACATTATTTATTTGAACGAGGTTATTTATCTCAACAGGTCAAACATCACAGTAATACATCAAGACTGTCGATCAGTTCAGTTCAGTCTTATTAATATTTTCTAACAATAGTATGCTGATAACATGCTTTTCTGTTATTTTATCTTAGACTATTATTTATCTATTTCACACAAGAATAATGTTAGATTTCGTTATGATCAATGATCGTTATAACATTTTACAATAAAATGAGAAATACTTAAAGCCATCTGTTAATATTAACTGAAGTACTAAAATATAGTTATAATTTCTTCCCACAAACTAACGGTGACAGTAAAATAGTAAATAGGAAACCATAAAGAATATTACAAGCATCGGTACAGCTGCTTAAGGTTCAGTGAAGGTTTAAAATAAATGGAGAATGTACATTTCCCATAGTAAAATTGCCAATTAATTGACAGTTATTCAAATATGTCAACAGAGTGGGTTAATTTGCCAACAAAGTGAATATATTTTATGATCGTAAATTATATGGTAATTATTGACTAAATGTTTTACGTGAGTAGCAAACTCCGGGAAATGCCTGTGTAATTGCTGACCTCTTTTATGTCCATTCATATTACATACAATTACTACAATCTATTTCATTTGGACCTTTTAACATACTACTTAGGTACAGGAATAAATTTTGTTATATTTCACTTGAATGTTTATTGATGAAAATGTCGATTTGAGATTATATTAATCTATTTATTATTATATTATTATTATATATTATTTTTATTACTTAAGTGTTTGTAAAAACTTGTATCAGCTATGTGATGTTCTATCGATTAAATCAAATAATGAAGGCGTGAGTAGTGAGTATTTTGATAATGTTTGAAGAACATCGACATTCGAATTGTAATAGTGTATCATACTTTTTTAATTAATAGTCAAGTATTGTCGTGTATGAGGATAATTTTGTATCAGTTACGTACTTTTTTGAAACAAATTCTTATTCAAATTAGTTATTCACTGATAAAAAAAGCTCCCGGTTTTGACCTAATTACTGGAAGAATCTTGAAAGAGCTCTCAGGAAAGTGCATCAAATTAATGACATTTATATTTAAGGCCATGCTAAGACTTAATTATTTTCCTAGCACTTGGAAAGTGGCTCAAATCATTATGATTCTTAAACCTGGAAAAAAATCAAAAGACGTCTCATCTTATTGCCCTATAAGCCTGTTACCTGTCATCTCAAAACCTTTCGAAAAACTATACATTAAATGATTAAAATTAATCGCAGAGGAGACAAATATTATTCCTCCCGTAATAAACACGGAACAAGAGAACAAATACATAAACTAGTCAACCAAATTAACAAAAACTATAACAATAAAAAATATTGCTCCGCTGCATTTCTCGATATTTCTCAGACCTTCGACAAGGTGTAGCACACTGGACTGCACGTTAAATTGAAAAAGCTTTTACATACAGCCCATACGCGCTTTCAATTGCTGAAATCGTACCTCACAGACAGAGATTTAATTTGTCAAACACGGTGACGAATACACTGACTTACAGCCCATATATTCGGGTGTTCCGCAGGCCAGTGTTCTCGACCTCAAGAAACACTACTGTTACATATGCTGACGATACAGTGGTTTTATCATCACACGAGGATCCAATATCAGCCACAAAAAACCTCCAAGTTCATCTTAACAAAGTCGAATTGTGGTTGAAAACGTGGCGTATCAAAGCAAATGAGACAAAATCTATCCATATGACATTCACCCTTTGCAGAAGAACATGTCCCTCAGTAAAATTGAATTATCATGAACTTCCGCAAGCAGATAAGGTTAAATATCTGGGAAAGCATTTTGATCGACGTCTGAGTTGGAAAAAACATGTAGTGACAAAACGCAAACAGCTTGGGCTTAAACTAAAACAAATGTATTGGCCTGTAGGGCGTAAATCAAAATTATCATTAGGTTCATTATCACAAGGTTTTACTGTATAACAGTTAAATGTGCGCGATGACAATGAAGTGCGTAGGCTCAAACGCAAATTACTATACTAACTGATTAATAGATACATAGAGTGAAATTTAATAATTTCTATAATAAGTTAGAATAGTCATTAGAATAAGTTAGGATAGACATTAAATAAGGTAGAATAGTATCTGGAATAAGATTTAGATTATAAGTTGTACAGTAGATCACTTACTGAAGTGATCTTCTACATGTTAGGATGGCTATATTATATAACGGAAATCAAATAATAATACTTATTGCCCACGGGCAGATTGTTGACGTTCTAAGAGATTAATAATCCAATCCAATAAAATTATTCAATTCTTTAAATTATTTAATTGGATTACAAACTTTACTTTTATTTCTAAATAAATGTTTAGTAATGGAGTAACAGTTATAACCAAATAGATTGTAATGGCGAATGTACATATCATTTTCAGCATTTTCAATTAATTCGTGATTTTAATTCCATATTTCGAGATATTTTTAAAGCTAAGCAATATATATATATATATATATATATATATATATATATATATATATATATATATATATATAACTATAACATTTAACATATTACTTGGATACAGGAATTAATTTTTGTATTTTTTCGCTTGAATATTTATTAGGCAAAAGTTAGGTTTAATCATGATTTTAAGTGATTACCTACATTTTTTCCTGATTCAATTATTTGTAACTACACAGAGATGTCGGTTTGAGATTATATTCGCCTATTCATTTCAACTGATCGGCAAGTATTGTCGTGTAAGAGGATGATTATGTGTCAGTTACAACTTCTCGGAAACAATTCCTTATTCAAATTGTACGATTTATTTATTTTTAAATAAATGTTTAGTAATAAAGTAACAGTTATAACAGTATATAATTAAATATATTGTAGTGCTGAACCTATATGTAATTTTTGGCATTTTAAGTCAGCATTTCAGTTAATTCGTTTAGTCGTGAATTTAATTCTCTTCTTTAATATCTTTCCAAAACTACGCAAAATGTTTTCAACCGTTGGACACAGCGCGTTGGACAACATTAAATGTAATACAGCATCAATAGTGGATTTCTGCAAACCAACCAGGAAAAATATAGAAGGTCGGTTGAAAATACAATTATGAACGGATGCATAATATTTCTTTCAGTTTTCATCAATATCAACGCAGATATTTAATTTGCTAGACTAAAAATTAATCGAGATACCTCTCAGCATTCTTTGTCAAAACGAGGATCAGTTTTATTTATGAGTCATTAAAACATTAACAAAATTTGTTTGCATTTAAAAATCTGAATACTAATACTTTTAAAATATTAAATAATTCAAGCCGGTGCAAAGAGATGAATGAATAATGCTATATAATTACATACATTATTTGATTAAGATAAGATGTAGGTAAGATTAAGATAAGATGATTAAGTAAGACAGTCTGTTTACGATTCAAATATATCAATATATGCGAAAATTTAACCATATAAGGAGAAGTTTTTGCCGACAATATATTTATTATTAAGCCGTATATAAATGTTTAGTTTGTTACATATTCTAAATATAAATAGATAACTTGTAGGTTTACCTTTATGTGCAAACAAATGTTATGGTAGTTGGCTAAACAATGTTATATAATTTCAAACAATGTTTATGTTTTAAATTTGTCTTCAATTTATTAAAAATATGCCATCTGTCTAATCAACAAAACATTTTTATACATTTGATTGATCCATCAACAAATTTTTCAAATTTCAACAGCTTCTTCGTTCTAATGTTCTTTTTACTTTCGATGCTTTCTGTGGTCCTCGTTCCAAATAGCTAATGATATGTTTTATATCAGTAGTAGATCCATGTTTTATCCATTGATTATTATTCAAATAATCCTTATTATGTTATTTAGCTTGAAAAACTTCAATTAATGTAATGGTTTCCAGGTGAGAAAATATCGCGTTTGATCAGAAAACAACTACTCCGATTTTTATGCGGTTTTCTGATAAATTTAGGGTCACAAAAGCTCGCGTTTTTTAAAAATACTTCATTTCATTTTTTTATTTTCTAAAACAACTGCCGATTTTTGGTGTTGAAATAGTATACCTCTATATTTTTTTTATTATTTAATTATTACATTGTTACTAGTCGTTTCGGTCTAACCTACAACTTGTCTTTATGATAACTTAAATCTAGGTATACCCATGTATACCCTAGGAGGACCCATAGGCCCTACCTTAGTCTCTGGTGAAATAAAATTTATACATGTCACTGCTGTATTTTTTATTATATGCACCTCACTACACAAGATCGCATGGCTTGATTCTTTTGAGTCTGTGTCCTGTTCTGGTGGTATCCAGAAGCTGCAATATTTCAATATTCTTATGAGAATGGTGTCTTTCCTCATGCCCCCTTGCAATTCTCTTGATTTCTTGACAGAATGTGGGTATCTGAAGGTCTCGATGTAGGTAATCAGTCCTCTAGTATTTGGGTGCGCCCACAATACCTCTCAGGACTTTGTTCTGAAAAATTTGTATTTTATTTATGTTACTCTTTGCAGAACATCCCCATAATTGAACTTCGTATGTCCATAAGGCTTCAGTATTTGCTTATATAATAGCAATTTATTATGTACTGATAAATGCGATTTTCTTCCAATTAGCCAGTACATTTTCCTATATTTCAATTCCAGTTCTTTTCTTTTCTTCTTTATATGTTCCTCCCGGCGAAGTTTTGAAGCTGTATGGAATGATAGTATTATTTAACGTTATTGGTGCTTGTATGGTCTGTTTATAGGTGAACTGCACATGTACATATTTATTTTCATTAATTTTTATTTTTGAAGCTCGTGTCCAATTATTTATATTGTCACTTGTCTGTTGTAATATTCGTGAGGCTTCTTCACTATTGTCTCAGCTATAATCGCAGTATCATCAGTAAATGTAGCCATCGTGATATTTTCTATTTGTGGTATATCACAAGTGTAGAGTAGATAAAGCATTAGTCCTAGTACACTTCGTTGTGGTGCCCCTATTTTAGCTTCTTTTATTGTAGAGTAAGGTTCTTCTTGTTTGACTCTAAATATTCTGGTTGTAATGTATGATTTTAATAGTTCGGTGTGTTGTTTTGGTAGTATTTTCTCTAGTTTATGAACAAGGCGTCCATGCCAAACCTGAAGGCTTGTGCTACATCTCAGAATATACTGTAGACCTGGTCAATTGTTGGGTGCTTGTTAATAAACCCAAGATGTGCTGGTATTAGGTTTTTTCTCTCTAATACTTCTATATAAACAGACTATGCCAATTAATAACTGGTTGACTAATAAATCCCTGTTTAGTATCAACAATACATTTCAGCAATATTTAACCACACTGTTTCTTGTTCATAAAAAATATCAGTTTATATCAGCGTTTGTATGCAGTTTCAGATTAAGTCTCAAATATAATTTAGCTGGGTCTCAAGCAGCAATTTATTTTTCAATAAAGAGAAGTGTACTAAAATTATATTCAAATAATATCTGTTAAACTTGGATTAAAAGGGCTTTAATATACCGAAAATATAGATCGTTGTGACTGTATTTGTATGATATCGAGAAAAAATAAATAACTTCAATTAAATCAAATAAATCTATCTAAATATATAATATGATTCAATATTAAAAACTATTATTAAAATGGCAATGTTTAATTTGAACAAAATATATTATAAAACATGTAGATGTCATTTTATTATACAACGCTTACTCTTATTACACACTAGTGATCAAGTTATGGTATTCATTAATGCCATTAAATTAATTAAGTCACTTGCGATAGAACGTCCAGCTGCGCGCGTAATATTCCTACAACCTTTGGCAATTTCCTGGCCTACGGCAACTTTTCATGCCTCCACAGACCGCTTGGCGTCTCATTAAACACCTCCACTGAACGTTACAAAAGAAGAATAAACAGTTTATTCTTCCATCGTTGCCTTAGGCAATAAAATAAACGTGTCAGCTAAGTCACCAAAACAGTTTTACGAGGCGTATCTAAATATTGTTGATTAAATATTCATGAACTGATGAAACATTTAATAGGATTTTATAGACATTTATGAATTAGAAAATTTTCTATATAGTACTATTGACGTGTTAGAGAATCCTGGCGGTATTCTATTGTTACTAATTCGTATATTTTCGCGTTTGGCTCTCTCTCCTTATTTCCAACCAAAATCTTTCAACAAAATTAAAGAGAAATTTATAAATATAATAGTAGTGGGCTTATAATAGAACACCAAAAAAATATTTTGTGTATATAATTTTTATATTGTATATACTTTTGTAATATGAACAACTGAATAATATTACTATGTCAAATTAGATAATCTGCCATAACCTAATCCTAATTACTAATTATATATGTAATCAGATACATAATATTAGGAGTTTGAATTATAAATATATAAGATATACAGAATTTAAACTTTCAAAAAACCATCTCATTTCATCAAGAATTCATATTCTAATATTATTATTCGACAATAAATAATCTTTTAAATATGATTAAAGGACTAATGTGCTTAAAACTTAATTTTACGGTTGCTGTAACAAGTTTAAAAAATATGTCGACTTTTTATATTCAGCTTTATAAACGAATATAATCCTGGATAGCGATTGTTGTATCGGGTACCATACTATTGATGATTAAAGTGATATGTTAGGACAATGACCTTTCCGTAATGTGAGTGTAATTTGAGCTGATTTTGCGTAATTGTTTTTAGTGTTCCAAGTATCAGACTACTCTCGCAAATATCCAGATGGCTTCGAAATTTGGAAGATGCTATTTTTGGATATTCATGGTTTTCAGGTGTATTATTAGCAAAGGTTTTGATTGCAGTATTAAAACGTATTCTTAACGGATGTGTTCTTTGTGAATTCTATAATTTTAAGAATATATTGATATCAGTGTTATCAAAATTAACAAAACGTTATTTTAAAATCTAAAAAAATAAATTAAAAATAACCATTTAATATTTTGAATATAAAAAAAATGAAATCATCATAGTTACATTAAGAATCTCCCTATGTGGTAGAACTATAGAATGATCGAAATTAAAACGATAAGAATATTTCTTGAAGGTTTAATATTAAATTTGAGATTGAATAATAAAAATCACAGAATTATATTTGTGTTGCTTTTATTGAACAAATCATAGAATATTATCCATCAAAATTATTGTACACACCCAAGCAATTAAGCAAGCTAAATCAGTGGCAGCTCTGCTTCGATATTAGTAAAGTGCATGATCTCTTTTCGACCTTTTTCATAATCAGATTGATACTGCATTAGAATATACAAATGACTTTCGATATGCCAGATTAGCACACTATGTTTATCTGGTATATCTATCTAAAATATCTATTGGCGAAAAAGCGAAATATCAATGTAAATTACTGTTAAACAACTATAATTATTAGATGGTCTTGATACTCTCTACATAAAGTAACAGTTTTCCCTTTAGTATTATTGAGTTGTTCAGTATATACATATAGTTCAGTATATCAGGCACGCTTAAAATTGTGTTTTCGATATTGAATAAATCTGCAAGTGAAGCCCATCAACACTTTTAGGAACCTTACATTTGTATAAGAAGGGAAAGATTTAAAAGGAAAATGGCTACCACACGAATTGATTGAAAATGGTAATTCGAACCGTTTTCACATCGCGGTTTCATTGCTTGTCAGGCAAAAAAAAAGAGAAAAAAAAAGAAAAAAATCATGGAAACCGAAGCTGAATACTCATGGTTACAACATTCGTGTTTTTTCAACACGGTATCGCCATGATGCCAGAAAGGTGGCAACAAATTATAGAAAATGGTGAAAAATATAGAAAGAAAAAAGTAGACAAAAAAAACTAGTAAATTTATAGTGAAAGAGTTGATCTGACGATATAAAAGAAACATTGAAAATGAACAGTATTAATATTAAAATGACTCTGAAAAAAGATACAATTAATGCTATGGTATATAGTTAATAACATAAAAAAATTTTGGCCTCTTCAAAACCAATATAGTTTAAACTAGTATTCCATCTAGCATTTGACATTGATTGAAGAGTTTCGCATTGTTAACATCATCGAAATGTTTTGACATATAATGTTATTTCAGTTATTTACAGTAACGGTTGAACGAAATGTATCTCTATTAAAAACGGAATTCAATTCTAAACATTTTGGATTGACAGTGTTAATCGACTTGATGAATGAATTATGCTAATAAAGCCTGTAAGAACTAAAGTTAATTAATGGCTTATCAACTTCCAGCGTGACCTTAGAGATAAATGTCACTGAGGTCATTAAAAAAAATTATTACTAAAATTATTTACTAGTTATTGTTCAGGGTAAAACAGTGACATTCGGATATCATGTGTATTCTTTTTATATTGACTTTTTGACTAGGTTTATGTTATGGATTACTCATTGTATAATCTCGATTTATAAAACATTTTTGTATTAAATGAAGTTAATTCGATTCAGATGCGCCAATCAGTGCACAGTTCCAATACGGTTTGAGCATTTTTTTGTATGGAAGATGCTCCAAAAAGCAGCAGCTCCAAAAAGACATGGACCAAAATCTGAAATAAAGTAGACTAGTACGAGCATAGAAAACTTGTGGTCGATCATCAATTATAGTGAAATTTGGTGGAGAGTTCTGCGACTAAGCACTAACAGCAGCATATTGATTGAGAAATAGGCACTATTGTCGATTTAATGTATTGGTAATAAACAAATCGCAAATTTTACAGGAATTATTCGAAAACAATAAGACATAAATGTAAATATAATAATAAACTTTTATACTTAAACCAAACAAAACTATTTTCAAGTTTTCAGGATGACCTAAAATATATAAATGTGATTCTCTACGGATCCTTTAGCTTTACTTTTACTTTAGCTTTAGCAGTACTGAAATTTGTGTTCTTATTATTTGACTATGATGGCAATGAATTATTTTTGCTCCTGCATAAATTGCAACACACCTTCTTGATATCTGAAGAAGCAATATCTGATCAAAGTAATGTTTTAAGAAGTTTGTTGATCAAAAAAGGGAATATTAAAAAAATAATTTTGGGGTAAATGATATGGCTCGGTGAATGGAGGTAGAACGAAATGAAACAGTGGTGTTTACATTATGTGACTGTTATTTATTGATTATATAAAAGATGTGAAAAATACAAATGATAAAACGGATGGCAGCGGTGTTACCTGGTGACGAGGCTTGGGCAGTCGATGGTGGCATGTCTAAACCAAACGATGGTTGAGCACTGAATGAATGGAAATACCCTTCAATAACATCCCAGATAAACGTCTCGGGGTTGCCAGCTATTCGTTATCGGGTTCTAGTTGGCGCTGCTGGCACCCCGCCCGTGTTCAACATCTGGGATTAGATTTCTGGGTATTTTGTAGACCGTTATTCCATGATGTAAAATTCAACATGCCTCAAGGTCGCTACAGAATAATCTAACATTTGATAAATAGTTGCGTCTGGTTTTAAGTAATGATTTTTTATTAATAATATTATTACAAAGTATCAGATCTATAAATTAATTTTGAAGGATTTATGGCAGATGGTACTACTGTGTATTAAAACGCATTATCGAGTATATTTGTAACTAATTTCACGTAAGAGCCTCACTGATATGCTTCACTTTTCAGTATGTCTCGCTTTGTCGAAGTGTGAACAAAACATGTTTTTCAGTGCAAATGAAAATATGTTAAAATTTGTACCAAGCAAATCGTATTCGCAGGAAATTTCACTTTTTCACTTAAATTTCAAGAAAAAAGCGACTGAATGTCATGCAAAGCTTATGGCAAACATGTCCCATCGATTTTAACATGTGAATACTGCTTTCGAGGTTTTAAAAGCGCTTATTTTAACACCTTAGACAAGTGACTGTTCTGGATAGCAAAAAAACTGAAGACGGGGATTTGGAGGCATTACTCGATGAAAGCATCAATAGGGACGCTAACGACTACAATTGATGCATTTGAGCCGAACACCGCGAGAAAAACGACCGGAATGTTGAGACACAACAAATGAAGGCAAAGACACAACAATGTTATTCAGCCTGACAATGCTCGAACACATATTGTAAAATCGGCGAAACAAACATATTTCAAAACATTAAAATTGATAGTGCTGCCCCACCCGCTGTATTCTCCAGACCTTCCTCCTTCTGATTACTACTTGTTCCAGTAAATGAGTCGTAACCTGCCTGAGCAGCGTTCCACTTCTTACGAAGAAATCAAAAAATTGGTCGATTCATGGATAATCTCAAAAGATACGTCTTTCTTTCGAGATTCGAGAATTCGAAAATTGCCTGAAATATGGGGAAAATAGCGGCTATAGAGAGACAATAATTTGAATAAAATATATTACATCGATCAAAAAAAAATCTTTCAAAATTAATTTACATAGGAATTGTTTGATATAGATATAGATAGAAAAAGCAAACCGGTATATCAATTTTCTATGTCACCGGGTATAGTAAAAACACGTTGACACATTCATGTAGAAAAAAAAAACGATAAGTTTTACAACGAATTAAGGTGAAAAACTTTTCCTCTCTCTAAGCCAGCTGAACTGTTGCGTACCACTCCGTGACAAAAGTGGCACAAATCGGAGCGCGAAAGGAAAAAAATCGCAATGCCGTAGACGAGAGACGTTGAACCCGTCAGAATTTAGGGCACCACAAGATCGCAATCGGCAGAACGTCGTCGAAGGAGTCTGCGGGTGACATAAGACGTGTCCAAGCCGTTTCGCGCGCCTATGGCGAAAGAAACCATCGCTTACAGAATCACCGATTCTACTAATTCGATAGTGTCCTCGCAAAAAGCGTTTTCGTTGCGAATGAAATATTTCGGTTTTGTTTTGAATTCGTAGAAGAGAGATTACCGAACAAATATTACTCGTTTATTTTGTATTAAATTATCTTCGTCACACATATTATTTGGCAAGATTGTTATAGTAGCTGGGCGACAAATTTTTCCTATTCAAAATTGTTTATTTATCATATTTTACTCTAAATTACTAATACTACTACTATTATTCTATAACTACTATATAATAACTACTAATATTGTATATATTATCTAGTAAGTATGAATGTATTAGGTGCTTGAATGTATTTTGATTAACGTTATCTATTGGTGAAAGACCGAAGTATCAATATAAACTGTTAATCAATTTAACTGAAGTGTTAAATTCGGTGGTTTTTTACATTTTTCTACATAAAATAACATTTTTCTATTTAGTAATGTTGAGTTATTCAGTGTATAAAAATCTGGCTAACCATTTAAACCAACGTTCAAAATTAGATTTTCAACACTCACTACGCAAGCGTTCTTAACGAACCTATAAACTGCAAAACAACTTAGCAGTTGATGAATGAATCGACTGTTTCTAAATGTTTATATCCAATGAGAAAAATATAAAGGGAGGAAAATGTCATTTTGTTTCAAACCCTTTCCACGTCGGAGTTTCAGTGGTTGCCAGCCAGTGATGGATGGCGAAATGGTATCTAGTACGACAATCAAAGGAGCAAAAGGTCATGGATTAATACCAGCTATCCACATCGACATCGACGGAGAATATTCATGGCCATACGGTCTTGCTCTACATATGATAGGGTTAGCTAGGTGGAGTGTAGTATGAGCTGCTAAAACCGAATGAAACTGTTACTGCAGATATCTATCAAGGTCAACTCGAAGCATTGTTGAAAAAAAGATCAATACCGAATAATATATGCAAAGTCGCCTTCTTGTATCATAACGTTTGACAACACTTTGCAAAAATTGTGAGAATATATTGATGCAGTTCAAAGAGGAAGTTCTGCCGCACTCAGTATAATCACTAGATACAAAGGTTTCTAATTACCACTTGTACACATCAATGCAGCATGGCATGACTGTCAGCAGGTTTTGAAATGCTGAAGAAGTACGAAAATGGATCGATGACTAGATCGCTATCAAACCAACATTATTTTTTCAATACACTATAGTCACGTTTCTAGAAAGATGGAAATAAGTTGTTGAAAATATTTGTATTTTGTTGTAACGCCTAAGGTGAAGCCAGTGTTTGTTTACAAATTATTAAATTAATAAAATAAATTAATATAAATTAAGTGTATTGGTGAGCAAACAGACTGGTTTACTAATTGTTTTGTGTTTAGTTTTAAACAGTATTTGATCTCAAAGTCACTACCATTTAAGATAACTTCTGCTTATTGACAATGCGTCCGGACATCCGGAAACCTTAAATTTAATCAAACCCAATATGAAATACAATTTTTTTCTCCAAACACAACTTCGCTTCTGCAACCACTAGATCAGGGTATAATAGCAGCATTTCAACGACTTTATCTAAGGCGTACTTTCGGCCGCATCTTACAAAGCATGCAAGCAGATCCTTCGTTGACTGTTACCGAAAGTTGGAAACAGTTTAATATTTCTCATTGTATAACCATTATTAAAGATGCAGTGAGTGACCTAAGACTATCAACTATAAGTGCATGCTGGAAAAACCTATGGTCCGAAGTTGTTATCTATGTTTCAGCATTGCCGGACAAAGTAGCGGAAGTCATTAACATTTCACAAGTTATGCATCAAATACATGGAGAAGGTTTCTAAGATCTTCAGTCAACAGATGTTTTAACCACTAATGACAATGAACTCACCGAAGAGGAACTCATCGAAATATGACTAGATTGTGCTGTTAACATTACCATTACAAAGCTCATGAAGCTAGCAATGTCATAACGCAGGCTTTATTGACTAACTTCAATAGGTTAACGTAAGCGAATAAAATACTAAAATGAGAAAAATTCGCAAAGAATATCCACGAAGAGGCGAGCGTATATCGTGAAGATATCATAAGAGTCCTAAATATGACTCAGATAACTGATAAAATTTATCAAATATTAATATTCCATGTATAGTATATTACTTAACTGCTTTAACACAGTAGATTTGGAGACAAAATAACAAAAACTATTGTATTTAGGTAGGTAGTTTGTGTTACATTGAAATGCAAAAGGTTTTCTTAATAATTTATTTTATCATAGTTTCAACTATCTTATATAAAATGATTTAAGAGAACTGTACGATTTATAAATAATGCTTGCTGTTGGTTTTTAATTAATATCCCGACTCTTTTGGGAGACATCATGAGTTGAAGTAATAACAAAAACTAAAAAAACATCCGTTGTAAATTCAAGGAGAATCAATTACATTCACATAGAGAAAAAACAAATTTTATTCAACATTTATTACCAGTGTAAAAAGTTTATGCTAATAGATGACAGGTGGATTTATAGAATGCGGCAATAAATAAAATGCCTGAAATTTGGGAATTTGTAACGATCCATGGAGCATTCAATAATCTCCTGAGTAGTTTGTTTCAGAATATTTGAAATCCTTCCATCAGCGAAGGTGTGATTAATTCGAAGAAGACGTTAGACTCGTAAAGGACAAAGGATCAGATTAATATTTTGTATAACAAACACTTGATTAGGGTAGGTAGCCCGACAGATCTGTTAATAAGTGGGTCTATCTGCAGTGGACTTACATAACATGGACTCTGAACCATGGTACACGGAATTAAATCTACTGAAGAGAAGCAAACGAAGCAGATGTTCACCGTCACTGTGTTATTAAGTTGGCTATTTGTTTATTAGTTCGAATTTATTAGAAAGAACAACAAGAATTGGTAATTACATTAATAATTATTAATAGGTGATATAAAACAAGTATTCATTGTAAAGCGTGTCAGTTAAACCAGGTTATGATTTTTCAAAGTTGCATAGTTTACCTTGTACGAGAATTTAATTTTATAATAGTACACGCCAGTCTATAACGAGAAAAATAATAAACTTTATAATACTACGTTTAATGCGGTCATTGAAATAACGGTAAAAGGCAGTTAATATTCCACCCGATTGAGTGTTGATTTACATTTGAGTCTTAGCAGACGTCGTTGTTGCGATGGCGCCAGGCTGTCTTCGAAGTACCGATTGCAATCGTACTTGAAAAGTGCCCGCAACACGAGAAGAATAAACCGATACGTGTATTACAAAGTATATGGTGATCGTGATATACGAGACGATATACATTACATACCGATGAAACAAGAGAATTATATATTAACATACGTTTACGCCTTATACAGGACGAAAGATATAGCCATCAATATTTATTTAAAATGATGAATATTTGTTCATTTTAGTTTTAGTACGGGGATTGTTCAATTAGTCAAAAAGCATCGGAAAAACAAATTATTTTCTACATATCAAATGAACATAACGTAACAACTACATAATGCTTTCTAAATCTATAAGTTCCCCCCCCCCCTCCCAAAAAAGAAAGAAAGTTATTTTTAATTTTTCCAAATAATCCCTGTAGTTTTGTCTTTGGAAAGTTGTAATGCTGCTATAAGTATCGTCTTTTGGATGCAATAAGAGTTTATTCAACGATTCACGTATTTAATTTTTGAATACTATATGTTAAATATATTAACACCATAATCCATAAAGAACTTACGAGACGTATTTACGTTAAAACTTATTTGTATAAATATAAAAACGAAACAAAAGTGTTGTGTTTCAGGATGCAAAGGTTCAAATAAAGTACATTTTCCAAAGAATCTTATTTCAGCCCAAAAATTGTTGTTAAAAGTAAACAATGATAAGGTAATATCTTATAAACTCCTACATAAGTACAGGAAGGTTTGATCTTTGCATTTCAGACCTGATGACTACAGACCCCAATAAAAGTCTTTCATTATGGTCGACGTACATAATTGAATTGAAATGCATAACATGTGTTTATTTAAAGATAATTTACCTTAAGCCATCGAAAAGGAAAATATAGTCTCAAGTTCAATATTGAAATCAGTAAAAGTTGCTCAGTCTACATTAAAATCTCTAAAATGAATTACGTAAGCACAAATATAATATTGTTTCAAACAAAGTTAATTGACTAGAAGAAAATAGAAAATTATAACCTATAACATCAACGTGCTTATAACTTAGGCAGGAAGGACCCAGGAAGTACAACACCAAAAAGACCAGAAAGTAATTGTACATATGATAATATTGAAAGTAACAACTGTTACATATATTCATGAATAATTATTGATATTCTCGCTGCTCAGACAGGTCACGACTCATATGTTAGAACAAGTAATAATCAGAAGGAAAATACGACGGGTAGGGTATCACTTCGCATTTTAATCTTTCTAAGTATGTTTTACTGATTTTGTAACAAGTGGTCGAGCCTTGTCGTGTCGAATAATTTTTTTGTGTCTTTGCTCGTATTCAGGCCATTTTCGCGCACTATTCGGCTCACACGCGTCAATTGTAGTCAATAGCGATTCTTATTGATGGGTTTATTAGGTTTTGGCAGCTCACAGTATATCACACCAAGCTGGTCCCACGAAATACAGAACATTAGCTTGGAGTCATGGATATTCTTATAGGCTTTGCTGTTGATTAATTGATCGCCAGTTATAAATTTTTGCGTTTTGAATTATTGTCATGATCCATGTCATATACATGAATCATCATCGATTAAGTCCTTCAAATTCTCGCTTTCAATTTTTTTTCGCCATGCTGAACGCTCTTTGTTTCCGAAGTCAAAATCATCACTTCTAATATGTCGAAACCAGTGTTCACATGTTGAAATCGATGTACATGCAGCATTCGCTGAAGGTCATCAGCCTCCTTGTTCTTCAAATTTAAGTAAAAAAGTAAAACTTCCCGCAAATGCGATTTAATTAGTACAATATCAGACAATTCCAACGAACTGACAACACTTTTTGTTCACACTTGGATGAAATGACACATACTGAAAAGTGAAGTCTGTCAGCGAGGCTTCAAAATGAAGTTGGTTACAAATGTACCCGAAGCGTTGTAAATCCTTTAATATTAATTTAGATGTCTGATATTTAAATATTAGTTAACGATGTCAGGAATCTATTTTAATTCATTAGTGAGTATGTTGTATCCCAATTTTTATTAATTATCAAAATTAAGACTACACATAATTTAACCAAAATTCGAAGTCATATTTTAGTAATTAGTAAATGATAGAAAATAACAAACATATTTTATAATTCTGCTATTTACATGTGACAAGATAGGAACCGTTATTATGAAACATACAAACATACAATTTGATGCCATAAACACATGATAAATACATAATGACTAAATATATTAAAGTAATTGTCTTGTTTTTAGTCCTAACACCTTATTTTCCCCACATTAAAAGATAAAATTGTCATTAAGAAACTGAAAAAATATTCAGGCATATTAACATCAATCCTTATACGTTCGCTATAATCGCACAGTATCCGTTGATGCAAACCACACGATAATAATCGCAAATCACAGGTGAAAATGTTGAAATACGCAACATTCTGTTGCGTAAAAAACCCTTTTACGGAAAGCTAGAATAAGTGTCACTTTTATTTTAACAGATCGCGACAAATGTTTATTTAAAAATTGGTATTTGTTAGTTTCTCTAGATAATCGATTCAAAATACTGTGACATACTGTCAAATAATCTGGAAAATGTGTCACACTTACCCATCTCCGTCCAACCTGATCGTAGTGTTAGCTAAAATTCGCAAGACCAAACCGACGGTGGTTTGCTCATTACAATCTATACCCAACAAACAGCTTTCCTCGCCCCTGGACACGACGACCAAATACCGCGTCCTAGTAGGGTGGACGCTCTCTAATTTAACAGCCTGCAATTTAAAAACATATTTTAGACAGAATAAAATTAATAAAAATAATAAATATATTTATTTATTATATTGGTGTGCCTGACTTTTGGGACTTTGTAGGGTGTTACATGATTTATTGAAATATGGTTCTGGTTTTCTCATGAATTGTACCTTTTCAAAACAAACGTATACATAATCAGGATATGGTTGAAGAAGCAATCTAATCATCGATATTATTCTCCAATTTCTTTAGTCAATTTAGCAATGTATAATTTATCTTTATACAATAAAAACCTTGAGCAATAATAAAAATAATAACAATAATGTACCCGGCAAGGCTTGGCAAGTTGATACCAAATGTTGTTGTAACCCTAACCCTAAATCTATGAAAATATATGTAAAATATGGCAAATTCAATATATGAAAATATATGAAAAGATTTGGTATCAACTTGCCAAGCCTTGCCGGGTACATTATTTTTATTATTGCTCACGGTTTTTATTATTATTAGTTTATTATATATGTATATATATATATATATATATATATATTATATATATATATATATATATATATATATATATATATATATATATATATATATATATATATATATATATATATATTATAATATGCATTAAAGTGATTTGGTTTTTATTTTCATATATTTTCATAATGCTAGTTGGACGTAACATCATCTGGTAAATATGACAGGTGGGATAGGATTTGTATTCCAAAGGTAAAAATAAATAAAAATACTCAATGTGCTCGGGTTTCAATCTGTACGAGGTCCAATTTTTCTTCCAGTTTATCATACCTAAGACTTACGAATTTATCCGATTCAATAATTTAGATAATTCTTGTAATAAGTGTTTTTTTACATAAAAATTTTTACAACCTCACAGCTAGCTTAGTAGCCGCAGCGGTTAAAGTGACAGAACGGTCTCTTACTGCTTGTGATTGTAATTGTAAATAGCTCTAGAGAATAGCGTAAAATACAACGAGAAATAATTCTCTTAGACGCGCCAGTGACCAAACTGGGTAAAACCGGATGTTTTTCTGGTATGGTCTTAATACTGCGGGACGTGATTCAAATAAACGCAATATAAAATATAATTTAAAAACACCAAAACACTTTATTAGACACGAAACCCATATATTTGAACAAACAGATCTATTGCATATACATTTTTATTGTTCATTCGTCATCCGAACAAAATATATTGAAATGGACGCTTAAAAATAACTGCTTCATCGAGACCGTTACAGAGGAACAACAAATGTTGTGTTACCTACGCCATCTATACTAAAATGATAGAAATTAATTCCAACGCTTAATATTATTAATTATTTATGGGAATTAATTTCTCGAAAACATATAACAACAAAACTGTTTTGAATCAATATAAATTTTTGAATTAGAAAAAAAAAACACCTTTACAACAAAATTTCACCTTTATTACTATTTGGTAATACTAAGTACAAATCGTAATAATATCACCATTGTAAAGTTAGAAAATAATTTTTTTTGAGCTCTAACTACCTGATAACATTCCAACCCTTCTGGTACATTTCGGGTATACTTAGTATGAGAGATAAAACGAAAAACGGCACAACATAAAAAATATCAACTTACACTCAATCTCATTTCACGACCGACGCCCATTTTTTTTAATATAACTTTTAAAATTGATTACCGAAAATGAAAAATGCCATAAACCAAGAACAGTTTTATAAAGTGATTTTAAGTGGTTCATAAATTTTCATCCACAGTCGAAACGCTATTAACCAACATCATCAGTGAGCTTTAAGTTGCGGTGGTATTTCGTCCCTTTTTTATTACCCCACTGTTCGGGGTTAACGATTTAATAAAACTTAAAGAATTACACTATAAAAGTATAACCGATTTCGAACATGAACATTTTCGCGAAAGTTATTTTACAGTATGGTTATTGTCAACTAGTCTCCCCACGGTGGAACTAACGAAGTTATTGAACAAACTGCTCGAAATGTTTGGATGTTAGAATACAAACACGGACGTTTTCCTAGAATGCGCAAGGTCAAATATTTGCCTCCGTTCGGGCAGGTGTAAAATTATGCGGTTTCGACAATTTCTTTCTTGGAAATCGGCCATCCACATAAAGACAAAGTATTGATAAATATTGTATCTTTCTTATTTATGCTGTAGATCATTTTAAAAACGCTTGCTGACGTAGTTAATTTTTCATGGTGATTGTTATTAACCTCGAAATTTGTTAAAAAACCAATTCGGGTTCAGTGTATTGGCTATTAGTTTCAGATGACGCAATATAATTGTAGCTTAATTATCACCGCTTTAATATCTCTGTTTTATTCATTCGCATATTGTATAATGTGGGGCGAAAGTCCCGCTACCATTTTGATTGCCTGTATCTTTGCTCAAAGAAAAAATAAGTAAGTTTGATTTTCATAAAACGTTTATTTGGTCTTTATTTCTTTCTGTTATGACTGAAAAATTATATCGGCTAAGTGGTGACCGCGATTCGCTATGCAACGGCTCGGCTTTCGGCTCTCCTTAAGGCATTTTTCATGACATCCTGCCACATCTGAGACTGAATTTCTTCAATTTCGTGACGAAAACTGTCTTTAAGATGTTGAATCCTTTCGGGCTTATTCACATAAACTTATGATTTTAAAAAACCCCATAAGAAAAAGTCTGGTGCTGTTAAATCCAGAGTACCGTCTTGGTACCGTTCAGTAGTAATAGTAACTGCAACACCTTGGGCATTTTCAAAAAAATAGGGACCAATGATGTCCCAGCATGAAATCCATAGCATACAGTTGTTTTAGTGGATGCAATAATATTTCATTAATTAATTGAGGATCTTATGTTCCCCAAAACTGACCGTTCTGTTTATTGACGTGGCCACTGAGAAAAAATGGGCATTACTGTACTCAACTCGTTGATCAGGATTTCCCGGTAGCAATTTTTGGACTAATTCAGTTTTGTACGGGAACATTTTCAAATCAGTTTCCAAAATTCGCCTTAAACTGCGTGCAGAAATGTGTTACTGGCAACCACGTCTCTAAATTGATGTTTCTGAAGACTCACACATTTTCTGCGTTACGAGACGTCCGTTGTCTTTCAGAACGAGGTCTGTCTATATGTAAACGATAAATTGTGGTTTTGTGAGGCATTGGACGGTTAGGATATTTTTGACGCAATTTCCGCTGAGGAGCAATAATGGAACGATTATTTCACTGTCACTACTTCTTGTCCACTGTTCTTGTGGCGTATATTTATCCATTATAATATAATAAAAATTTGACGTCTACACAACACAGTGGTTAAAGCGAAACTAGGCTAAACGTCACGTAAGTAGGATTTGTTTAAATTTGTTTCATTTGTTTAGCTTCGTTCTGCACGCGGTAAAAAATTTCAGTATTCATGGCTTATCAGCGTTTACTACAGTAAAACCAAAGTACTGCAAATAACAGGTCAATTGAAAAGTCACCGATCTACCATAGTAAAACATTTTTTTGGCAAAATTAGGTTTTTTATTCAACACAATTCCCTTCAAGGGTGATAAATTGATCATAGCAACCCTCCAACTTTTCAGTACCATTTTTGTAGTACGATTTGTCCTTTGTTTCAAATTAGGCCTCAGTTTCGTCGATCACCTCTTCATACGACAAAAATTCCTTCCCAGCGAGCATTCTTTTGTGATCTGAGAACAGGAAATAGTCGCTGGTGGCCAGATTTGGAGAATACGGTGGATGACGAATCAATTCGAGGTTCAATTCATGGATTTTTGCCATCGTTTTCACTGACTTGTGACACGGTCTTGTCTTGGTGAAGCAGCACTTTATTTTTCTTCAAATACGGCCATTTTTCGGCGATTTCGTCCTTCAAACGGTACAATAACGCTGTGTAATAGTCGCTGTTTATAGTCCTTCCTTTTTCAAGGTAGTCAATGAAAATTATTCCATGCGCATCCAAAAATACAGACGCCATAACCTTGCCAGCGGACTGTCGCGTTTTTCCACGCTTTGGAGCGGGCTCGTCGTGTGCAGTCTACTCGAATGATTGTCGATCGACTTCGGAGTGAAATGATGGAGCCATGTTGCATCCATTGTCACATATCGACGCAAAAGCTCGGGTTTATAACTCGTAGTTGTTTTGGGTCAAAAGTGAGATCGCGCGGCACCCACTTTGCACAAAGCTTTCTCATACCCAAATATTCGTGAATGATATGATGTACAAGTTTAGTTGATATTTGTAATCTGCTATTTCAGTCAGTTTCAATTTAGGGTCATTCAAAATCGTTTTGTGGATTTTTTAAATGTTTTCGTCGGTAATAACCTCTTTTGGGCGCCCACTGCGTTCACCGTCTTCGGTGCTCATTTCACCACGTCTAAACTTAGCATACCAATCCTTGATGGTTGATTTTCCTGGGACAGGGTCCGGAAAATCGGCATCAAGCCAAGTTCTTGCTTGAACTGTATTTTTTCTCCTCAAAAAGCAATATTTTATCAGCACGCGAAATTACTTTTTATCCATTTTTTTACAATAACAAAAGTTGCTTCACTCAAAATGCTATAATTCACAAACTAACGAACCGACAGCCGCCAAATTTATACACGCATCTTTTGAGGGTTAGGGCTAACTAAAAAACATATGAATTAATTAATTATTAATGAACATATGAATTCTAGTAGAGCCATTTATGTGTCAGGTCGGGGACTTTTCAATTGACTTGTTAGGCACCTTTCAGCGCATTTGTCATAATTTTTCCACATTTACCCAGCATATAACGTCCACAAGCGTAACAAAAATACTTTGAACTTGTAACTTGTAGCGTTATCTCTGCATTTTCACAAGTTCCGAAGTACGTTCATAGCACAAAAACAAGTTCCGAATTATGTTTAACGGGACGTCATCAGCTGACAGCCGTTATAAGGGCGTTGTGCTACCACCACTCCTGAACTCGAAAACTAGATGCAATCTTGACATACGCATTGAAGATCTGAGTTCGGGGCAGCAAATAACGTTAAGATTCTTTCTAATCTGACCGGGTTCAAAACTTGGCCCGAACTTGTGTTATTAAATAACGTAAACTACCTATTAAATTTGATGACTTTGTTTTTCTGATGAACAGTTACTATTATTAGTATTATTATTATTATATTATCAAGTTATTAGGTATATACATACGCTATTTATAGAATGTTCAAAATTGTATTTTATATATTCAATATTTTGGTAATTTAATTTGAGCTTGTGATTATGCAGCTCCGCAATATCTCAATTTTCAATATCGGTTTTGATTTCAATGACTTAAAGGTGACGATGTATTTACCACTTATTCAGATCGATGTAATATGGCTTGGCTGAAACACAGTTTAAAAATGCTAACGAATTATCGCCATACTGTCAGAAAGATGGGGAAAAGATGAAATAAACATCAGGATAAATAGAGTTCTAGGCGCGTTTTTTTTATGTAGTAGTATCCCCCGAAAGCCTATTCCACCTAATTAACAATTGTAAATCTGAGTAATGTATTTTACTTTCATTAGAGAGCATATTTATATTTTACGCTTAGTTCTTGATTCCTTTGATGCAATGTTACCCTTGTAAAGTAATTATGATATTACTATATTTATCCTTAGTTTGTCCTGTTACTACCTGTATACATCTTTTTTGATAAAACTACATTTAATCACTGCATTCTCCTTAATGCATTTGCTATATCTGCAAAATAGTTAGTATTATTTCTCTCCTCATAGATTTTAACCAAGCACTCATGTATATTGTGAATAATGAGACACATGCTTATAAGGCTTTCACACCACATACAATTTCATGCAAGTAAATTAATTGTATACTGAGTTGTTTCGTCTTTCATCCATTCTTTTGGTAATTGCCAGCATTGAATCATAAACCAACATTCATAAAGTTTTATTCAATCACTGTCACTAACACTAATCAAAGAAACACTAATCAAGTTAATAATTAAGCTGTTTATTTCCAATCTATTAAAAACTTGCTCAATGGTAGAATCACCATTTGTCAATTTCTTCTTCAAGTATCTGATCGAGCTCTCACAAACCGAAGATGCTATTTTCGACAACGCCTCTTTCCATAAATCCAGACAGTTCTAATTTGAATATCCTCCTCGACCTGAATGTCTATTTTAATAATTCTTTGCAATAGCCCAAATCAACTCAATTGGATTAAATATGCAGTGAATGAGAGGAAGACGTAAAATTCTGTGGCTATAACGTTCAGTAATCCGATCTACCATGTATCTTTTAAAATGCAATTAAATATTTCATTTATATTTACCGAGTAACAAATTGAAATAGTCCATTCTTTAACATTCTTTCCTCGAAACTTATTTTATGTACTTTAAGCCATTCTTTAATTGCAGCCCTTGCTAATGAACTTGTGGGGATTTTCTCCACCACTGTACTATGATATGGTGCATTGTATATGACAATAACTCATGGTTCCTCCAAGTTCTTTAAAACCTGATTTTCAAACTACTGTAAAAACAAGTTATGGTTCATTTCCCCATGGTAGTTACCCTTGGAGTTGGAATTCTGCACCAGGACTAAAACCATTCCAGTTTCCAGCATGAAGAACTATAAGTCAGCAATTCATTTTAATAAATGTTATGACTAACAAAAAGTAATCGATAGTTATTCCAACGTTTACCTTTCCCATCAACTTTTATTGCCTTTACACTATATTTATTATCATCTTGCCATGAGCGACCCAATGTACCATTCTGAAATATTCAAGTCTCATTTAAATATATAAATTGATATAATAATTCTTTCTTGATTTTATTATATGTTTTTAAAAATTGTATTCTTTTAAAAGCAATGTCTGGGAGTTCTACTAAACCCCTTCGTAGGTTATCTTTACACCACTTAAATTCTATATTACCCAACAGTGTATGAAGGAATGTAACTACATCCTTCAAATAGCTGTATATCTTTTGGCTTTTTATGGATACTTTCCAGACTAACAATTTTCTCTGAAATAATTGTATTAAATTATGTTTTGATCAAAAACACTACTTGCTGTTTTTATACATTGCCTATATTTGATCTCTGATGCAGCTAACAACAAGCTGATCTTGATTCGTCACCTGTTTCGCATAAACACGGTTTCTTTTTGGTGAATTTAAAGTTACATTGTATTTTATTTTTTGAGATATTTTAGTGAGCGTACCAATATTCAGTGCAGCTGCAACGCGCAAAAAGGTATTTTCAATAGAAACCTGGGCGATTTGAAATGTATTAAAACAAAGCGTTAAAACAACGTTTGCCGGTTTATAACCCGTAATTATAATATTTTGAAGAATTTTGCAGACGTTTTACAAACGGACAACTTTTGCAGGCTCTTTCGGTTACATGTTTGAACAACAGCATTCTATCTCTCTTTATATATAATAAAATGAGAAGGAAAATAATGCCTGACTGTAAAACGAATTTACAACTTTCGACAGACACATATTGATCACGTGTGTTACTACCGTTTATGTCACTGAATAGACTATATGTACAATTTTGGCAATATCGGTACTAATACATTTAAATTTATCTCATGCCTAGCATAAGGTCAGTAACCACTTCAGTATACTCGGCGCTAGCCGGATTACATTTTTTAAGGAAAAGCAATATCTCCTTACATTTGATAAATTACGTTACATTATTTCCTCCTCTCTCCTTTTATCTAAATGAACTTCACACTGATAGGAAGCAGAGCAAGCAATAAATCAGAATGCATCTGGGCAAACGGTTTTAAGAGCAATTACCCAACATGAATTATTTATGGTAACGTGTTAGTCTATTAATGTTATTGAAATTTTTCATTTCATACGAACCAGTATTTTCTTTCTTTTCTCCTTTTTCCATCACGGATTAACGTTAGAATGCAACGTAACAGTTTATCATAGATATACAGTAAAATTTACATAAAAAGACATTAAATATTGAAGTGGTATAGTGAATAAGTAAAAGTACTGTTATGTATTTTTAAATAACGGATTGGTGGGTGCAGTAATGATCCTATTAATTGTCATATTTAATAGTGTGGTATTTTATGTACTTAACGTGATTAACATGTAGATGGTAACATATTTTCTTACAACTTAACTAATAGCAAGTAATTTGATTTTAAGTATAGTGTAAAGTGTATTAGGATTATTAATTATAATTCTATTTTTATTATACCATTGAATATTTTAGATATTTGAACAAAATATTCTATATCTGTAATATGAATGTTTATGATATCTGTTTCAAAAAGACAAAAAGACAAAAGATACAACTCAACCATCAAAAGATGAATAGAACTATATAAAATATATTTTTAACAAAAAAATTGAACCGACTTCAAAAAATAAATAATAAACTCACTAAAAAGTAAACAATAATCAAACTTAGATTTTTAACACAAAAACCTTTTAAAATAAATAAAATATGTACATAATAATCGTTGTAATAACCAAATAAAAATAAACAAAAACTTATTGAACCTATCTACTGCACCTATTTTATATTATACTATATACACACTATATAGCTTAATACCTACCTATACCTGTTTATCTATGTACAATATAATTTTAACTACTACCAACTGATCACTTTTTAGTAGGTGTATGTAAGTGTATAAGTGTTGCTACAAAATTTACGTTCGACTGATTTAGTTTTAATTTGAACATACCTACTAATATATTTATCCTACAGTCATCTTGCTAGTAAATCAACGACGCTTGCAAATATATTCAAGTGGTATAAACAAATGAAAAATGGTGGTAAATTAAATTTTAATAAAGATTGTACTTGCACTAGGCGTATATATTTTTGGCATAATGACATATTTTATATCGACATATTTATATGTTATATTATTCAATTGATCTCCAAGGGTACCTCTTATATTCTGAGAGTGTGCTGAACTAAACTAGGATTTTTGGAAACTCCAAAGCAAAATCGCTTTAAACACAGCCTCTCTCAAAAAGTTTCAATGCGATAAATTGAATGCATTTTAATATATATTGTAATGTATTAATGGCAATTTTATTATCAAATACTGAGCGAGATCCATTGAAAAAAGTCCTTTGAAACTGTCAAGTAAGTTTCTGTCATATGGTTAAATCCCAGTGCATCGTTTAGAATGCATTATAATGAATGTTAAATGAAGAAACAAATGTTTGATGGTGTAATATTTTCTATTTCATTATTTTTATGTGTCCTATATAACCATAGTTATATTGCACAATCACTTCATTGTGATTAACTATAATTACACGTTTTTCTTTCAATGTTCAGTTCAAATTTATTAACTGTAATCGACAGAGGCCTCTTTTGATAATTTTAAGCTTTAATGAAACTTCGATATTGCATTTTCAACAACATCAGTGAGATTTTTTATGGATTTTTCTGGTAACGTGGCGATACTGTGTCAAAGGAACAATGTTGGTTTGGCAACGATCTAATCACTGATTTATTTCCTTACTTCTTCACCATTTCGTGGCAGCTAAACCATACTGCATCGATCATCGATGTTAATAGTTGTCCTACACTAATCCATGTTTTGCGCTTGGGATTATTCTATAGATCTACTTTTCGTTGCCAGTAACAATGCGTCATAGAAAACTTTTTTTACCAGGCAGGCGAACTAGATATAACTTATTCTGATTGATGAGTTATTAAAGTAGGAAAAATTTAATCTTATTTTCAATTGAAAAAATAGTACGGTTCCAATTTAAGAACATCACTGTTGAATTATAGATTGAAAGAGGGTATAACGTGCAGTTATATACATTGGTTACGTTTTAATTTTATATACATATATAGAGATGCAGAATGAATTTTTAAATAAAGAAATAAGGAATATAAGGTGTATATTGAATAAAAAATTGTAGGGTAAAAAGAAGAAGCTACAAGACTTATTATTCCTTTGACAGGAATATTCAATTTGCTTGATAGCTTTCACCGATTTTCCACGAGGGATAAAAGCCGAAATGTTTGACTTATTTTTGGTGGATCCAATGACCCTCTTTTATGATACGAGGCACTTTATTTTCTCTGAAAGCCACAATAGTAAAATATAATAGCTTATTTAATTAAAGGCAACGAGCTTAGAATTAGTTTTAGTTAATTTTTAAAAAAAATTATTTATTTATATTCGCTCCGACACAGTTGAGTTAATTAGTAACTTTAAATACTCACTTAATTTTAACAAACACTATCCTTTTATTTTATAGATTTTTTAAACGATCTTTAATCCTAGCGAGATTCGATTCTAGTAAATTATTGTTGGCGAGCTAAACTCTTAACTGACACGTTTACCAGCTAGCTTTAGTTAATTTTCGTAATGTGAAACTTCAGTTCAAATAAATCCTTGTATTTAATAAAAAATACTCCCTCTCTCTCTCCACCTCATGTAGTGGCTGAAATTATATGTGATATTGAAATTCAACGGGTAATGGAATGTAACAGTTGAAAATAAAAATCTTTTACAATTTAAGGCAATTAGAGCAAAAATAAATTTAAACGCAACAATGTCATAATATTGCTCCAGCAAACCATATATCCTGCTATGGGACATGGTCTATTTTATACGAAATCTAGTTACACAATAAAATTATATGTATAGCAATTTCCTATTAATTAGTTTTTATTATAGTCAAATAGAAATCCAAATCTAGAAAAAGCTACTTTTAGAAATATTTAAAATGGTATATGCCAATTAAAACCAGGCTTTATTAAATCTATATACGCTAAAATAAAAAACAGCATACATAAATACAATATCAAAATAATTCTATTATAGCCTTAATAAATCTGAAATTAAAAAAGAAAATAGTGTATTCGTAAAGCACATAATACAATTCATAGTAAAACCAACAAAATACTAAATAGCTAGAACTTCAATGAAGCTAAATTAGATGATTATGATAGTTGTGTAGTTCAATTTCTTATGAAAAAATCGATGATGCAACTTTGGTTGGCGTTTGGTCCGACGGAAAGAATACATAGTAAATTATACCACAATTTTTATGTATTACTTTTTTATCACAGTAGCATATGGAATTATTAACTATCATATAGAATAATGGACTATTTATATAAAATGTACTTTTATATAAAAAATTTGACAATATCATACTCTATAATAAATATTATAATATTAAATATTAAATATATTAAATATAAAAGTATAATAAATATTAAATAATTTATTTTGTTCCATTATAATACAAAAGGCTCAAGAAAAAATCCTAAAAATAAACAATACTGTATATTACGGAATTAAAATTATTATTAAATAATTTCATCATCTCAAATGAATAGAGAATTGAAGTTGAACTAAGGATAATGGATGTTAATGACTAATACAAATGGATGCAAAATATATAATTATATCACAAAAAAGACAAATATTAAGTAAAACCAAACTCCGAATTGGAATAGACATTCCCTGAAAAAAATTAAGGATAAATCTTTGTTCTAACCTAATGAATGAGGTTTTATGTATTAAAGCAACAGTGGAAGAGCTGACAGTAGCCAACATAAGCCTTAATTGTCACTACTTGTATTTTTAATAATAGTAGTAAGAATAGCTCTTTCTTTTCATTATTATAAAATATAATATAAGTAAGAAATATAAGATTTCCTATATTTTATTTTCGGATTCAAAAACATTTTGAGTTGAATCTGATCAACGTTCGAAAGGTGGCTTAGGTCCATCCGATAATGGCAGTTATGTTTAAAATACTTCTCCTGTATCTGCTCGACACTGCTGATATCCCAACAACAAAAGAAACACTATTTGGAACCTCTGCTGACGACACAATTATTAGGCAAACGACATATCTATGGGGCAGTAGAAAAAGTACAAGTGGCAGTCACAATTCACAATGGACTGATTGAAGATTGGAAAATTCAACTTATTAGCTCCAGATCTGTTCATGTTAATTTTGCATTGCGGCATCAGACAATCATAAAGCCAATTTGGACCTATGGGCTGCAAATACGAGCTTGCACTAAAAATTCAAATCAACTAGTCATCCAACTCTGCCAAAACAAAATTTTTCGGTTAATTACCCAATGCCTATTGCTAAATAACCAACGAAGAATTGCGCGATGACCTGGAAATCAAATGAATTTGCAAAGATATCCTAGATTTTGCTTTAAAACACGAAAGAAGATTACTAAATCATATTAACGTGGAATCAGAAGATTGAAGCAAACCAAACCATGCGAACTTATATAAAGTGTAAACTATAGCTTAAGTTATTATAAATTTATATATAAGGAATATTGATGTATTTCTCGAACTCTTCTTGCTTGTGAATTAATCCAAGTACAAATGAAATGTAGTAATAAATTAATTTATAATTAAGATTGTACTAAGCATATCTAATAAAGATGTTATTAAAAAAAATGAAATAGTTAATAGGTTAGCAGAAATGTAAACAAATAAAATTTTAACAGAAAAAAGCTTGCAAGATTCATGTAAATTGTAATTATAAGAGATGATTCTAAATGCTTATTTTTCATGTGAAATATCTAAAAATCAAAGTCAAAGAAATCAAATAATAACAGGAATGTTATTTCAACTAATTTTTAATTGAAAATATACATTGTCCGAAAAAGTCAATGTATCTTAACGTAAGTCATAATAAGCATTACGTTGTTGATTTAAAGGTCACTTATGTCATAATTAATAATAAAACGAAGCTATTAACTACTTGTAATATACCACTTCCCGCAACAAATATTTGGGAGATTATTTCATCTGCTCTTATTTGGCGATTCACAAGTGACGTCGCTTTAAAAAACAAATCGAATACGACACGAGCTTTTTATCTATGATTCAACAAACACGTCACTCGCTTGATTGAAATGTAAACTTACGGTTGACAGCACTTCAGGTACCTGGAGCTCTTCTTCGCCATTGAAAATCTTTTGTATTAATTAAGTATGAGAGATGTTATCGTTTCGAACGCGAAGGTCTAACCACTCTCGCTTCATGTTCTTCTTCGTTTGTTTTATTTCGTCAATTCGTTCCGTTTCTATTACAAGGTGTTCATTATTTCCGTTCATATATATATTTTTCCGACGGTACGTACTTGAAGCTGTTGAGACGATAAAGCATATGATCTCCATTATACCACAGTTAAAACGTTTAAGTTTTGTTGATTTAAGATTAAAATAATCATGGTATTACGTATTTGCTCACAGATGCAAGTATTTGGATTAATTGCGAGTTATCTACTCGCTGACATAGAGAACAATCGTCCCTGTTCAACTAAATGTTTTTTGAAATATTTAAAATGTCTGAGTATGGTTCGTTCATACTTATTTGCAAATACTACATCTTAATTAGATTATTTTCTGAATATTCGTTGACCAGATGTCTATTAGGATAGAACAATATGAAGTATTAGCTCAAGTTAAAGACAAATAATAGGTAAAATATTCTTAAGTGGCATTGAGCATGATGGAATAATTAAGTATGAGTTGCAGTTTCGGTTTCGGTTCATTTGAGCTGACCAAAGAAAGACCAGATTTTTCAATCAACTTTACGACACATTTTGGTTTGGGTAATAGTAACAAACAATAACTAAGATTTTTAACCTTTTCAAATTTGCTTGAAATAAATAATATCTAAATAATAATTTTTTCAGTTCTAATTAGTATTATTAAATTTATCAAACTTAATATCATTATTGCACCTTGTAGTAAATGTATAGACTACTATATAATAGACAATTGTGATCAAAAATAGCAAAACTATTAAAAAAAAACGCAAATGGGCTGTTTTAGTTATTCAAATTTATTTTGGCCTTATCAAAGTCAAAAAAATTCTTCTCATATACAATGTATTTATGTGAATGTTCCTCCAAGTTCTCAAAACAATTTTTAGATTTAAATTCTCAAATACAAATACCTGCATTGTCTGACAAAACTAAGTTTAAAAAATCAAAATTTCTAAAATAAAACAAATCTTCATACTTTTTGTATATATTTGACTTGCAACATCAGAATGCAAGCAAGTAATATAATTTATTAATGATAAAATAAAATAACGCCTATTAACCAGCTAACCGTTGCAATATTATTTAGTAGCATTTTTTCACCCTATGCAAATTACTATGAATATTTTGAAATATTAACATCAGTAATTATTATTGATGTAGTTAAAATTAATTATTTTCATTGTCACAATATTATAATACGATTAACGCAAAATAAGTATAATCAAAAGCAAATTCATTTTTATAATAAGCGCAAAAAGTGCAATGAACGAACATTTTTCTATAACTATTAAATATTTAATCCTATATATATATATACAATAATATGAGTGTCCATAAAACTAAAATAAATATTGATAATGATGCGATTTTTAAAGAATTATCCTGTTATGTACCAATTGTTTGTAAATATTTTTAAAATGCCAGTCAAATTAATCTCTAATAGTATGCCATCAACATCAAAATATTATAATCGCCATGCGGTTTCCTTTTATTCCCATCGACTTAACTAATAATTCATATAATAATATTTCCCTCATCTGTACATCTGCAATTCGATAGACTTCTATTGTGGTAATAAGACTATATATTATATATATTGAACCACATTAAGCTCCATTTTTAAGTATTGCATTAAATATACTAAGGCTAAAGTTTTTGTTTTCAAAGGTTGTGATCGAAAAACTTGGAGTTAGTAGAACTAGAGGGCCATTGTAAGCGTCTAAAATGCAGAAGAGTGTTTAAAAAGTTCAAAACTGATATTGATTAAAAATGTAAAATATATTATAATAATTGGACCAAGGCGAAAGTTTAAGCACATAATATTCATAATATTAATTCTTAAAACAATACAGAAATGTCAAATCTGAAAAACAGGACAACATAGAGGGATAGAAATATGGAATAAAAATAAAAATAGAAATATCGCTAGGATATTTTGCGGATTATGTACGAACTATAACCGATATACCATACCACCTATAGAAAATCTCAAACAGATGGAAACCGACACTAAAATCATGGGAGGGCCGGAAGAAGTAAATATCTATATTGAAAGTATAAAAACAGAACAAGAACAAGAGAAGTAAACGAATGCCAGAACTTCACTATAAATAGTAAATTCATAAACAAAAAAGAAATATTAAGCAAAATAAAAATGAAAGTGTACAAACCAATATATAGACCAACCAGAATATTCGGTTGTGAGTGAGACGCACGGTACGTAAGTAGTAGAAATAAAATATCTTTTAAGGCTCAGTATTGAATCAGTGGAATAGTATATAAGAAAGAGGCAGCTCAATTGGTCGGGATACTTATGGTGCATGGAAGACACAAGACAAGTAAAGAAAGCCTGAGAAGTAAGAGGATTGAGCAAACACAAAAAAATGGTCGGAATTTCGGACGGGACAACAGAAAGAAAACAGACTAGACATAACCTACCAATACCACTTAGTGGTATAAAAGGTATTTTTTTGTCATAATTAGTCTTAGTTGAACTATTAAGAAATAAGATAAAATGTACCAAATTAACAAAATTAGCACTATTTCACTGAAAAATAAATATGAAATTGAATGAACAAATAGAAAACATACATTGCTATTAATTAGTTTAACACGGTTTGCCATATTCAGTCAACCATTCCATAGTATTGACCGGTAGTAGTTATTCATTGTAAATTTAAAATTTCATAATATATCCAAATATATTTTCCAATTTATAAATATCAATTGTGAAAGTACCCCACGCTCTAAATATTGAACGATAAACTGCTTTACTGTACGTACTTGACTTGATCGAAAACCGGAAAAACGAAAGCTAATACATATCATAAAATATTCACACATTTTCGATACATATAATATTCGTAATAAAACATTACGGGTTCTATGATTAATTGACACATTGAAAGTGTTAAGTAAGCGCAACCGAAATCATTTATTACGCCTTTCCTTTGTGCTCGTACACAACAATTTATATTCAAAACCAACGATCAATTCCGGGTGGTTACCAACATCCCTGACAAAATAGAAATCGGTGTTGGTATTTTCGTTTGACTTTTTATACATAGCTTCCAACTATATAACATATAGTTTTTAAGGTCTTTTTTAATTGTATATCAACATCAAAACACGTGTGTTAAACACTTTCATTAAAAATCTACTCAAAAAATATGTTACATGTGCTACAAAGGCTTGCTAATTTGATTTTCCAAAAATGTTATCCAAAATACGCACAATATTCACAACCACTAATCTACTCCACTTTTAGTTCATGTTCCAACTGATACTTTTTATACGAAGCGTCAATTTCACATTTTTGTATTACAGTGCAATGAAATTTTACCTTTCCAGTCATTTTTATATTTTTGTTGAAAAGAATAAAACCGATCATAGAGAGAAAAACCTAATACCAACACATCAGTTTGGGTTTATTAACAAACACTCAACAATTGACCAGGTCCACAGAATAACAGATATTATTGAAAAAGCCTACGAAAGTCAAAAAGTATGCTCAGCTTTATTCTTAGATGAAGCACAAGCCTTCAATAAGGTTTGGCATGAAGGTGTTGTTCATAAACTACAGAAAATGCTACGAAAACAATACACCGAACTATTCAAATCATACATTACAAACAGAATCTTTAGAGTCAAGCAAGAAGAAGCTTACTCTACAATAAAAGAAGCTAAAGCAGGTGTACCACAAGAAATATTGAAATATTGCAATTTTGAACAGACTCAAAAAGATCAAACCATCTGATCTTGTGTAGTGTTGTGTAGTGAGGTGCATATATTAAAAAATTCAGCAGTGACATTTATAAACATTATTCCACCAGAGACTTAGTTAGGGCCGATGGGTCTTCCTAGTTATATACCTAGATTTAAGTTAGCATAAAGACAATTTGTAGGTTAGACGGAAACGACTAGTAACAATGTATTAATTAAAAAATAAAAAAAAATATATTTTTTATCTATCAACAAATTCCATTAGATCTTAATTATTAATATTATCACTACTTTTCATTTGTATTTAGATCAATTATTCATTCACAGCTGGGATGGGTGCAGAACATCAATAACAAGAGAAAATCGATCGATACTTTCATTTACAACTATCGATACTTTAAAAAATATCGAAAAATATTGTCCAAAAATATATCGTTAAAAAATATAGATGTTTTTAGCATCACCATTATGTACTTTATACAGGTTCGTGTAATTTGGTTGGTTCTCTTCATTCTTATAATTTCCTGCGAGTTGTCCAATAGTTGCATTGATTCCAGCTTAGTATGATTTAGTAACCTTCTTCTATGTTTTACAACGGAAACTTAAATAACTATGCGGATTAATTTGATTTCGAGTTCATTGTGCCGTTAGTTACGTGATGTTAAAAACTGATAATTAATAGAAGAACTTTATTTTGGCAATGATAGCTGCACCTTTACCTCACCTCTGCAATAACAGGTTTTAAATGTAATTTATAGTAAAGATGGATGCTAAGAAGTTTAGCTGATTCTACTTGAGAAATTGCTTCTTGATTTGGCTGACTGCCACTTGCAGATTTTCTTCAGCTCTAGATAGATAAATCTCTTGCCATAATGACTGTGTCGCCATCAAATGTTCTAAATATAGTTTCTTTTACTGTTGAGATTCCTACTATTCTTAATTACGTAAATATATTTTATTAAATTATGAAATAAAATATAAATCACCTTTTTAAAAATTAGATCCGATGTGCGCTTTATTTTGTCTGAAACTGTTGGTTTCAGAAAATCTAATGTAATATACATCACAAGTAATCAATAATAAATGAAAGCTAAGAAAAGGCAAGAACCCAAATTTTTACAGTTTCAACGAATAATCTAAGTGCCCAGAAATAAACTGAGACAAAAGTGTTAACATCAGTGTTATTGGAATGAAGAGCAAATGTTTTGTAATTATCGGTAAAGTAAATTGAAATATAAAATAATACATTCAGATAATTACATAAAATTACTGCAAACTTTTGGACCAGCAAGATATAGAAATTCGTACGAAAAACAGAATTTATCAAGTTAATACACAAAAACCATCTATTAATGTTGACCAACAAAGAAATAGTCACATATACGGAGGCGTATTTCAGTTTTCCACATTGAACAATTTATTGATCGAATCTGTAAGTTAAAAAATCATTAAGGTATAACTATAATTTTATTAACGTATCTCAGTAGTCATTATTCTCATTAAAATATATCATAGTAGGTCTGTATAGAAATAGAAAATAGAAATGGCGTCTGAAAATAATTGCTCCATATAGAGTTGGCAGATATTGGAGCAGTAACGACAATGTGCTAATTATATACTATCTAACCACTTCAAGCACCATAATGAACAAGCCGTTGGCTTTTCATTAAATTTAAGATCACAAATATGAATACATTAATAGTGCTCATAGGTCAAATTACTAATGAATTATTTTATTGTGTATTATGTAACATTCCATAAGGGGTGCCAATACAATCGAAAAAAGTATTAAAAAATATATTGTTCAAAAAAAAAAACCCGATCAATCCTAAATAAAGCAAACACAATAAATAATAAAACAGTTTAAATGAATACATGACATTACAGAATTTATCTCAACTTCATGATCAAACAATGTGATTTTTTCAAGTAAGTACTTTAAAAGCACATAGCCCAACCCAATATTTATTCCCTTTTGCTTTTCAAAATGACTTGTTAATTTTAGGTAAATCGTCCTTGACAGCGAAACAAAAAAAAGAGCCGACAAATGACTGGAATTATGCCTCATGTATCAGGCTAAATATAAGTGCCGCATAAAACTATTCAAAGAAAAATTGAAGGTAAACTTGCCGGCGATGACGCAGAATTTAGTGGCTCATGAATTAAACTCAGTATTAAAGTGGCTAACGATGAAATCGGGGCCAATTAATTGATCGTTAAAGATTTTTAAAATGAAAAGAAGTTATACAGTGTAGATATTATAAGCTGCACTTTGTCTTCAATGACATTATAAAACAATAAGAATGCAAGACTTAATTGAAAGGCATTAAAACGAAACAGAAAATGTATATTTTAAAATCTTACGTGATTTTATATCTTAAGTCTGTTAAAACATGGAATTGTTTTTTAAGTATATTTTAAAGTCTCCTTTTACCAACTATGGGTTTATCTGGAATGGACCTACAGTGGGTTCTGAACCACGGTCCTCAGCATTAAAGCCTACCGACTGGCGAGTCACCAACTTTAGAAATCATCCCAGAAGACATCCACGACATTTACGACCATGCCTCAGCAGGATTCGAACCCGCGGCTATAGCAACAGTAGGAGGACTGTCCCATCGCCTTTACCACTGCGCCACCAAGCCGGCAAAATGCTGTAGATACTGTATGTAGATACAATGTATTAAATTAAATTAAATCATCAGTCTAAATATTTAATTATTAAATTCAGACGCTAATCGTGGTTTTATATGAAGAAATCCACTGCAAAACCACGTTAAACAGCAATCGAAGGGTAGTACTGCTGATATTAAGAACAAAGAAATCCCGATGAGTATAATGAATGCAAAATAATGAATTGCAAAACAAAAGAACGACGAAGACTCAAAGAACATTCAAACAGTTGATCACTTGATGTATTAATGGTTTTTGAGATGTTTATATCCAACGGAAAATACCTAAAAGTATGGAAAATGAGTCTTACATTTCGAAACGTTTCAATGTCACGGTTTCATTGCTTGTCAGGCAAAAAAGAAAAGTTTTCTTTGGTGTATCGTGACTGGCGTGTCGATCGTGTTAGTTCAGGAAAGTGATTAATACTGACACTGAAGCGAAATATGTAGAATTATATTAAAACAGAATAAAACTGCAACTGTGGATCTTTACTGACGCCAATTGAATTAATTGAGGGATGTATTGTTTCAAAAAAGATCAGTAATAACGAGTAACAGATTATCTTGCGTGCTCATGTTTAAGAGTTGTGACGCATACATTGTTGCAGTTCGAACGGGAAGTTCTGTTGCAGTCTAGCGTACTCAACAGATATAGCACCTGCAAACTATCACTTGTTCAAATTGATGGAGCATTGTTTGTTGGCACATGATTTTGGAGTACGAAAATATATCAATGATTGAATCGCTGACAAACCAATATCAGCTTTCCGTCATACTACAGCATATTTCAGTAATTTTGGCATACAAAGTGAAAAAATCCAGTGATCTAAAATATTTGATTTTTTATGTCTTCGAAATAGTTGTTAAATTAGAATACCGGAATGGTTTCAATTCAATAATCGAAATACTCGAAGCACATTGAATATAGAGTATAAAGGGAAGAAAATGGTATAAAAAGTAAATAAACAACATATTTCCGGAACCATTTTAAAATATGGAATATGCCAGTACCACAAAACGTTGTGAAATTAATGCAAATGTCGTATCATTGTACCCACTTATTAAAATGTAATGGGGATAAGAAGATAAACGTAGAATGCTATTATATTTAAGAAATTCTATATTGTATTGAGCTAATAAAACAATTAAAATTACGGTAAAATTATTCAGTGAAAAAATTAACACAATTATTCAGTTATGCTTATATTATGTTATATAAAAGAGCTAAGCGCTTAAACAAAGAAAATGTTATTGTATGAAACACAATTACTAACTTGTATTTACAATTTCTACCCTTAATATTGTTTATAACACTTGTCAGACCTAAATCGTAAGAAAATTGCAATACATGTGGATACACTATTAAATCAAAACATTTTATATTAAATCGTGATACTCATACTATTTGCGCGATACATATTAAACAGCTTTTAAAAACCTTTATGTATTTATATCGTAATATTATATCGTGACAAAATGCTATGAACGAAACCAGATCGAATAGCAAAGCTTAACTTGTACAATGTAACCATAACAAGACCGGCGACCGCGGCTGCATTCAAATTATCACTTTTCCTTTTCAAAACTGTTGACAGTGAAAGTATTCGAACACGGTACGGCCGCTAAAGACCACGTTGTGCTTCAAAATATGCGCAACTTCTAAATATATCATATTTACAATTGATATATTGCAATAAGTATCAATATCTCGTTTTTTTTCAAATCGTTAAAACCAATATTCATAAGTTGAAATCGATGAAGCATGGTTTCCAGAAGCTTCACATATCATTCGATGAATTTCGACCGCTATGAGCAATTTTTTTGAATAAAATTTTAAAATTTTCAACAAACGCGATTTATTCGGTACACATTCAGACATTTTCAACGCAGTGAACAAAATGTTTATTCACACTTCATGACAAAATGACTTATACTTGAAAAGTGAAAGTTGTCGGTGAAGCTTCAACAGGAAATTTAAAAACAAACACAGTAACATCATTTGTTGTAAATCCTTTCTGCTCTATTAGTAAAAAAATTGTAAACGGAATTATACATTGTGTAATGGTTGATTAGTTGATTGAGATAATTTCAATCAAAGATCCATTAATCACATAATGTTTCAGCAACTCTTTAACCTCCCCTTTCACGACCGGTGATTTATGGTGAGACATAAGACTAGTCAAAGTTTTTTAAAACATTTTCAGAATTTTTTATTTAAATACAGGTTTAATTTAACTCAATGACATAATTTTGGGAATAGTTTTCAACGAAAAAATAAATACACGTGATATTTCTTCATATTTCTTTTTTTGAAAATCGATGTGAATTCCAAAGATAGTTTTTGCTTGATTAAATTATAACTGACAGATCTCAGTTATCTCGCCTCGCAGTAATATTTACACTAAGTTATAAAAAATAATCAATTTTTTAATGTTTAAACGTTAACGCATAAATTCGACATACAGACTAAGCTTAAACTCTAATATCGGTCTAATCAAATCAAGACCATATTTGTCAAGATAATTTCTAACAGGATAAAATAAACACATATAAAATATCTTTATTACAGTCAGTCATTTTGTTATATATTACTGGAAAATTGTTGTTTCCGAAATATTACACGAATTTTATATTAAAGTACTTTTTATGAATCGGCTTGTGCCACAGCCGCATTAATGATGTCAAATTATGATTATTATTACTAATTGATGTTATGATGAATTATGACTAATACATTGTAACTTGTGGTAAGATTTGAACCAAGTAAATAAATATATTAAATATTGAAATACTGCAGAAAAAGAAAATCAATCAAATTTTGATTCAATAAATAGAAAACATAAAAAAACTATATAGCGTTAACATTGTATAAATAATTGAATAAATTAATACATAAATATTAAAAAACTCGAAACACTTAATTTTATGTTATTCGTCTTTCTTCAGCTAAACTTTACCAACCAGTCGAAATGAATTAAGCAATATTTTATACAACAATATTAATTGTACAATATACTTTTAATGGTCATATAAAAATATTGGGACTGGGAGAGTTGTAACATGGAGAATCTTAATTATTTTCACAAAATGCAAATAACTTATTTTGTGATGTTAAATTGCTTTATGGTACCAAAAGTGCTGTGTCCCAAAACTGATTTAGATACCTACCTACTAAAACAATAAAACAGCTACTTTAAGGTTACGATTACCGAATACGTTGTACATGGAATGAGGGACATAAATTATGAATACTTGTATGGTAGCAGAGTAGTTGCAAAGATAATTAGGAATAATAATCAAACTCAAGAAATGAAACAAAAGGAAGAATATTGAGTGTCCTATGAGTGATAGTTAAATGAACAATGGATTAAGAAAAAATATAACTATAAGAAATATTGATACATTATGATAATAACAAGAATGAGAAAATATATGAATTATTATTATTATGCATTATGATAATAACAAGAATAAATATGATTTATAGTTCGGTATTTGTATGCTCTTCATGACGAGCTTCCCAAAACTCAATGCACCTTTATTCTTACAAAGATATCTGAATATGAGTTGAAATATGGCTGAATATGCTCACTGAAAACACGCTAGAAGAGTCTTAGATGATAATGGACAATATTTTCTACAATATATTCTAATTGTAAAATAATGGAAAAAGTTATATCTTAATCTATCCAACATGGTTACAATTTATCCTTCTGAAAAACATAAAAATATGATTTGAAACGCTATATACACGTGTGGTCCATCTCTTGACGACCACCCATACAAGTATAAACCGCACCACGTGACGCTGCATGTCTACCTCCGAAATTACAGGAAACGCTGGCTCGGTTACCTCACCAAATATGTACCACATATTATATCATAAACGTGGAATATATTTTTCAGAAATTCAATCGAACAGCCATGCAGAATATAAAAGCTAATTAGTATTATATATATAGCATCTTGTCCAGTTACTGTCTAATCTATAAAATTAAATTTCATTGATCATTAAATATACTTTATTATCTCACTAAAATATCCAACCTTATTTGGACTTGTTTAATTATACTCTGGGAACTTATCAGTCTCAATTTATTTATTTTTTAGACAACTAGTAGCATTTTTTAATAAAAAATACTCTCCTCGTCTGCTGATGCTATTCGGTGCAAATGTACAATTCTCAAAAACACTCTTGCTACAATAGGCCTTAATTAACTAAAGAATATGACGGGCAGGGTATTCGAAGTGTTCAGGTGCATCAATTCTAATCTGTAAATCACCCCTCTAACTTCACCAAATACAGTAATTAGATCATCAGCTAGTAATTTGATTATGACAATTCGATGTAAAAATATCTGCCAGTTTTCTTTTTTATTACTCTAGTGTACAGGTCGTCATTGGAGATAACCGAATGCCGAATTTTCATAGTTTAATTAAATTAATAATAGAATTGATTTTTCACAATAGTTAATACTAATTCATGGTAGTTCATATTATATTAAATTTCACTAATATTACTCTGTATATATTAAAATATATTAAAATGTAATAAAATTAGGAATAACTAGAAATATAGAAAAATATACTTGAAAAAGAAAAAGCACCTCCTTCTATATTTGATATTAGCAAGGGTAATGTCAATGCTAAATAATATACGTTATTATCGTACAATTTTAATTCAAAGAACGTTTCTATTGTAGTACTGATAATCATTACATATTCTGAAACTATTTCCGCTATCTGCAGATATGCTAAATACCACAAAGTCAGAAATCTATTTGATGAAAATTAAATATATTTTTATTGGTAGTAAATCTTATTCTAATGTTTAAGTATAATTATATAATTATTATAATTAATTAATTAATATTATAATTAATATATCATTAAAAAAACTAATAAAAATGTAAAAGTATTATCTACAACTAGTTTAGATTAAGTAAAATAGAATTAATAAGTTATAAGAAAATATAATTTGATTTGATAATTTGGCCTGACACTATGTTGCTCGAGTCATAATGGTCAAACTGAAATATTATAGACATAAAATAGATTTTAAGTAGGTTCCAAAAGAATTGTTTTTTGAGGTTAATAAGTTGGTAAAACTCATAATAATATTAGTATTCAGAAAAAAGTTTATCAAACAACATTACATTTATATACGACGACTTGGCAATATTTACATTAAACTGTTTCATATTTAAAATAAATTGTACAGATTGGAAATAAATTTCGGCTCTTTTAAATTCTGATTGTTTTGAATACTGATTTTTTGCCATTGGTTTTATAATTATCTTGTTAAATTCAGTAGTTTAGTCGAATTTGTTGTGATAATTTAGCTTAGAAATTCATTTTACTTATTTTCAATTTTCCGTTGTAGAGTTATCTCTATTTTTGAAAAAAAAAATAGGATACTTGAGTCCGGTTGATTATTTAAAAGGTAATTAAACGTTTTAAGGAAACTGGAAGTATTAAATGTGGTAGATGCATAATAAAAAACAAAATGGTAAAATCATTTCGTCAGTTAGTTCAATGTCAAGATCATTAAAATATAAGCTAATATTTACACTTCTATACTTTTTCAGCATGAAAGCACGACTCTACATATTACTGCGGAATTTTTTACTGATGAACAGTGGTCATCTGAACTTGAGGAGTTAATAGAAAAATGTAGAAAGAAAATAATGTTGAACCTGAGAAATCGTGAAAGGAAATGTTTCGATTAATGGTGGTCGTTTATGAAGTGTGCTAGTACCTTAAATACAGCACCAGTTCGGACCTAGGCCTAGAAAAACTAAACCGATTACCAATCATCATCCGCAAGGGGATTACAGTAGCTTTTTGATAATAAGTTGCTAGAACTCTGTGTAATAATAATTTAATCTTTATTCGAAGATTTTTTTTAATTCGTTTTATCGAACAAATATTTATTTTCCACTAGATTAGTTAAAGTAAAATAAGGCGATAGGTGTTTTTATAATATGATAATGAATTACCAGAAAATAATACATTATCATTTTATGACCTGAATGATTTTCCGCTAATTGAGTCATGATGGTCGTGAAAATAATTCAGTTACAAACAACATATATTACTAAAATTATCATATAATTATCGTATCTTTGCTTTATATATGACGAATAAGCAATAAGACCACTTATGAGCTTAACACTTTGTACTATTCGTGTTATTGCCCACTTTCTTGTACACATATTTCAATAACTGATTTAATTATAATATTATCAATTTTTTTGCCCCATGATAAACATAAGAATAAGATAAAGATAAGATATTAGACTAGAATAGAATAAGATAAGCATAAAATAAGAGTCCTGTTTATCTGAATAGGTACCAGGGAACATTACCAATACCACCAGGAAAATCGCAAATAGTGACATTTAAGATTATTTAATTATTAAAGAACTTATTATAAATAAGATTGTTGTATTATAAATATAACGCTCCTTAATTTTTAACTAATGTAAATTACATCCAGATAATACATTTCAGAGAGATTCTTAGTTTTAAGTTTAATTAAGCATAGAACAATGAATAAATTATCAGTAAATGATATCATTTGATGGTCTCAAGCTATTTCCGCTGCCTTGAGTCATAATGGTCAAACACATTATCAATACAGTAATAGATATTGGTGAAGATAAAATTATTCCATTTTATACATAAATAATTAACACTATTAATATTTCTATGACTTTACTTATTTATTTTCGCTAATAATTGTAGAAATAATTATATCATCTAATTTAAAATTAATACAAGTTGTACAATTTTATGTATAATACTAATTAAAATAAACGACTAATTAATTGACATAAATTATTACAACTACAAAATGAGATTAATAAAAATTAAACTTTTATATCAGTATCGTTATTTTATGGATTTCATATGCAATGTTAACAAAACGGTGGTAATGCAGTGTAGTATTACTCTATTATTCTACTTGTATCAATACTTTAATAACAATATTTGATCTTTTTGTACTTTTAAAAAATTATCATTTGTTTAGTCTACGACATATTGGCATACAATTTCTTCACAACAAAATTAGCGCACGTGTAAAGACAAATCATGATTTATAATACACTATAAAATACTTTATGAACCAATTTACTCGGAAAAATATAAATAACAACGCTTAAATAGCAACATAACCTTAGACAGCAATGTTCAGTTTGAATTATCGCAAAATTTGGAAACATTTATATCTTAATGCGTTTTATTTAGCGTAAATATTTCACTTTGAACTATATGTTTAATTCTAATATAATAACATCTTCTCTATTAAATAGTTTATAAATTTCCTTACCTTCCTGGAAACATATTAAAAATTATAAATGAATTATTGTCATCAGTCATTCGCCTTTCTACGATACCTAGAAACTTCAGTTGTGTTTTTGTCGTACGCCCACCGCTATACAGGGAAAATTTACAATTATAAATAGTTTAAAATGAAGGTTAATAGTTTATATGTGCGACAATCAGAACACGATTTGAAACACGTATATGTAAAAAATATGAGCGTGGAAAAACGAAATTGTTAAAAAACAATGACAGTATCACGACCGTAAAATCCAATGTATATAACCAATGATGAAAAACTGGAATTAAAAGTGATTAAATCCTACTGTCACAATATCGATACATGTTAGCTCGCCTTTAACTAATAAGCGATATGTTTTCAACAAGAAATTGTTTGATATTTTTTCATGTGTTTTCACTTTTAAATTAAAAATATTTGAAACTAAATTATTATCAAATTTATTAATTTTTAAGCTATTAATTTAGTAAACGAACTAGTGGATGTTTGCTTATTTTAAGACAACCTCTGAAGAAACATTTTAAGAATACATTAGTCATGAAAAACCTTCCTAACAAACCAGACCGAAAGATATTTACCTAACATCCTGTTAATATACACTCATTATCTCCACTATTGAGTCAAGGTAACAATTCTTTTCTGGTTATTTGGTTTGTTTGTTTTTTTTTGTCCGGATTTCAATTCTTTGTTATCTATCTAGATGGATGGATAACTTTGTCATTGTTATTTATTTTCGACTATCTTTAAATATTAAAGACAGTAACAACGTTGGAATTCTTTATTGAAATTTTGTTAGGAGTGCACTATATATATATTTTTTTTTTCATACTTCCACTGCATTTCACATTTCTGCTAAGAAACATATTTTATTCAGTGCTTATTATAAAATCAATAATTACAATCTATTTCTATGATGGTTTCAATTCAATATTCTACAACGGTTTAGCTTGGTTTAAACTTCCAATCTATATACTTTTGGGTATCGGTTATTTTTCTTGTCTTCCACGTTAAATCCAGTTTTTAACATTTTTCAAGCCATGAAAACTACTCTAGCTTACTAGCTGACGAGCTTTACCATATCCTTCTCGTGTCATTAGCTAAATATTTCTTCAAATTAAAGAGTCAACGTTAATTTGTGATAAATAACGCTTATTTAAGTTAAATATCAAAATAATACTTGAAAAGAAAATATGTGATTATACGAAATTCGAAGTGAAAGTATTTCAAGATTATGATGTCGATAGATCTTCAATTATAACATATTATAACATTCAATCTATATCAAATATTGATCGTTTTGTGAATCAATAAATATTTGGTATAATTTGTAAATCTAATGTATTTTAAAGTATTTTAGAACAAAAAGCATTAAAAGTTACGAATTAAGTTAACTGTTGTAATAGCTTTAATAGGTAATAACATTTATGAGAGATCTTTATACTTTATCACTACCGACATTGCTCGATTTCATTTTGGTGATATATATCATTATGTGAATCTTTGACCTCTTTCATAACCCAAAGTTGATGATGACCTAGTAGAATAAAAATACATTCTTGAAGTTACTGTTGTACAAAGAATAGGCCTTTGTTAAGTTGTGAAAGAAAGTCATAAATACGAGCTTTCTCATTATCAAACTGTTACATAATTTATTTAAATAATACACTCAACAAAAGAAAACGCATATGTTGGTTCTGTTAAGAAATTGCCGAAAATACTTTAATATATAAATAGTTCGGTTATATAATATGCGCAATGAGCATCCCCATCTCGTAAAATAATAATAAATCTACCGGTTCTAATACCATCTGGCCACCATATGGATACATTTAAGAAAAGAAACATCTAAAACGTATGTCGTCCCTACAAGAACTTCGCGCTGCATATATGAATACTGTCTTAATAATTTTATTGATTTCATAAACTATGGGAGATCCGTATAAAATTATTTTGAACGCTCATAGTAGTCTAATTCATGCATATAATGATTTGAGTTCCATTGTTCATTTTAAGTGCATTAAAAAGTGTGACATAACTTTACTTATTAGGTGCAAAAATAAGCGTATTAGTTTTAAGAAAACAAGATGTCCCCATTTAATTAGAATAAAATTATCCGATATATTTTTTTTATATATTTTTGACTTTGAATTTGATTCAATCATTTGAGTTCCTTAAGTTATCCAGATTTAAGTAAAATAAGTTAGAATGCATCCAATGCTGAAATGTGGCGAATTTGACATTAAAATTAAAGTAGTAATGGAAGGCTGAACTTTTGCACTTTAATTACTTTAATTACTTTAAAAATTACTTTTTAAAATGTTTCATATTTGTAATGAAATATGGTAAAAGCATTTATATAGTTAGCTGTATAAACTCACTTAACTAAACCGTGGAGTAGTTTTAATTTGTTACTTAATATAGAAACGATTGAGAAATAATATCTGTAAGCATGCAATTATTTTATCTCATAAAGTGATAACACCAGTTCCTCCCAACTCAATATCATACACATAACCGAGAAATTAGATTTCTCACCAAGATCACGCCCTCTCAAACGGTCGATCCTCCGATAGGATCGATGCTCTTTTTCTCCCGTCCAAGGTCAGTCCACTTTGTACGTCCAAGGCGCGTACCCGCGTAATTACAAATTACTTTCCATTTCCATTACGAGTCGAATAGATGGATTGATGGACATTGTGGGCATTCCGTTTCGCGAGAGGGCAGAAACGTTGTCCGCCGCCTCACACCTGACGCACGCAACTCGGATATTACGCGATGATGGCCGCGATCGAATTATCTAAGTTCTTCGATTCCGGAAATTCCTGTCCAGCGATCGAAGGTCATCGGATAATCTCGCGATGACCGGTGTCAATGACTTTCCTCGAGTGATTGTTCCATTTCGCTACCCGACAACCGGCTAGTTTCAAATTACGCCGAGCGTCCGCCTTTGGCTTGCGCCTTGCAAAAATTACTTTCGTTCGAGCCTTTTTCCTGGAATTAAATCCACCTAAATCCATGTACTTGATATATTACGGGCGGTAGTGTTTATTTTTACATAATAATGGGTTGGCCGAAGAGGAATTTGCAATGGGCAAGACATGCATGACTTGAAATACAACCGTCAGCGTATTAAACGACGGTTATCGGGTTTTATAAAAATACGGTTTCTTTTGTTTTTGCAATACTTATACAGTATAATTTACTTACGGGGATATTCTAATCTAGAAACATGTTTTTTTATATATATTCAAAGCTGAACCCTTTAAGAATATTCCCATAAGAAGATTTTTAAAAATTCAAATTATTTTATTCATTTCAAAGTAAAAATTATGACAGTTCGAAGTTTTTTACCTTTTTTTGACATTCCCGAATCTTTTAAAAATAGTTGTTATAACTTCTCTTTGATACAACAGAAGAATATATAGAGAAGTCTCACAATAAATTTCACGTAAATTGGTTCAGTAGAACTTGAAATATCATGTCAACCGTGTCGAAAAAAGTAGTCTCGAGAAAAACGAGTTTAAAGTTTTGTTTTTAGATGTCGCATCACTGAAACAGCTATATCTCCGAAAGTAATTTGAATTAAAAAAAAACCTTAGAGGGTTAAGCTTCGAAAATACGAATGAAAAAATCGATTTCAAAAATCAAATTTTTAATAGTAGTTAAGCAGGATTGGGGCAAAAGCATATCATTCAAGAACATGTACAAAATTCTATGTCCGTGAATTATTTCTCGAGTTTGGAAACATCCTCCCTTTGAAAAACACCCCCCCAGTGCCAGGATTCCTGACACAAACTTCGTAGTTCAGAGTGTACGCCCACCAAATCTGTTGTGCATTAGCTCAGTCCCTCAGTAGTAGCAAAATAGTTTTGGTAAAAAAACACTATGCTTTGTAAAAATCAAAAGTTTAGCCGTGACACGAGTATGAAGGAAACGCACTTTTATGGTTTATTACTAAATGCATTACAAATACATTCTATTTTCCAATATAATTTTCAAGAAAGCTTAGCTTATCCCATTTCTAATATTGTGAAGGCCATCGAAATGAAATATTTGCTCTTTGTCTATGCATTTCTGGGCATATGAGATTGAATAGGAAATTAAATATCGCAAATAACATAAATACTGCAATAATAATACTGATTTTCATTATGTTTCTTCAACTCTGACTTCTACTCTCTTTTCCCAATAATTTGAGATTATGATTATTATTCCAAATTATTTTTCATTCTACTATGTTAACTATAGATCTCTCGATTTTAAGTGATCTGATACGTGCCCAAAGTAATATTAACTATATATGCGTGCAGAAAATGTTGCACTGCATAATTATTTACATATCATTTACACTATATATACATTATATATATGCATATATATATATATATATATATATATATATATATATATATATATATATATTTATATATGCATATATATATATATATATATATATATGCATATATATATGCATACATATATATATGCATATATCTAATAAGGAATCTAATAAATCTATACAATTATTTATTGTAAATTATAAGAAAAATTAAAAGGCTTAAATTATTTTTAATAAAAGTTTATTTAAAGATTTGATTATGATCGTCATAGGTCTAAACTATTCTTTTTTACGTACTTTTATATAGGAAAGAGTTATGATGACAAAACTTATTCCATCCGACACTCTTAGTGAAAATGAATATCTGTGTATAGAATATCAAGGACAAATATTACCTCTATTATTTACTCAATTATCAAGGACACCTCTATTCAAGATATATTCCCAAAAATAAACACATAATATCACATAAATGTTAACAATCTTTAAATTCTAAAACGGACTTTTAAATGGAATTTATCTATATTTGATCAATCTCAATTTTTAATTAATATGTGCCATATATCAGTTAATTATCAAGTTCTCCTCTACCTACATAAGCTTATAATAATTGGATGTAGTGAAATTATATTTAATTAATCAATTCTTATCGACAAATAACAAAAACAAACGAGGTCATTAGAACTATGGGTTTTTCTATTATTTATTTACTCATTTCTCTCACTTTATTGCATTTTTTCTGATTGATTTCTCTTTTAATTTCGTTTTTATATTATTTTTCATTAAATATAGACATAAATCATATTGATAATGATATATACAAAAGATGACGCCGGCAATATAGAAATCATGAAGGCACGTGTCACGTGACCACTTCGTTAAACAACTAATTATTTAATTCAAATGAAGTTGATTTATCGTCGGCAAGAATGTTGAAAAGCCTTGGGAGTGATAAACAAGGAAGCAATCTAGAGACATTGAAAGAATATTTTAATTTGTGACCTATTAGTTCAAGGACAAACAATGAATTTTTAAGTTTTGCATCGATAATATCGAAATGATGAATAAAAGTTGCTTGCATTTATTTTGATCGCATGAGCAAAGCATCGATACACACAAGTATTTAACAACCTAACTGTTAAATTCGATGGTTCTGACATTTCATTACATTTAATAATAGTTTTCTATTTATTATTGTTGAGCTATTCAGTGCATACATATTTTAATTATGGAACTCTCAAAATTGCATTTTTAGCATTCACTACTACAAAACCCATTTAGAAACTTATTTTGATGGTCATAAAAGTTTAAAGGCGGTGAATTGCAAGACGATAACCCAGTTTGTAAATAACTTTCAGATAGCTATAGATTAGCAGTTGATGAATATCCAGATATTTACATGCACTGGAAGTGATCCAAAGAGGAGGGAAAATAGCTACTAAACGAACTGACTGAAAATGTTTTTTCGAGCCATTTGGATATCGTGGTATTAATGCAAAAAGAGCTTTTTTGTGGCATCGACATCGAAGCGGAATAATATGTAGCGTCAGAAAAATGTAATATATTACGACTTGCTAAAACCGAATAAAACTGTTATTGCAGATGTACCAATTCATTAAAAAGTCGATGTATTATAAAATTGAATGACATATTGCTGGAAAAAAGAATATAAATACCAGTTACACCTTGATGTCCTGACCAGACATAGAGACATTATCACTACGACACATCGTTCGGATGTATTGTTTCCGTTTAAAACGTTGTTTTCTTGATATACTATCGCTATTTTACCAGAAAGATATGAAAGAAAAAAAAATGATCAGAATACATGCAAGACTCTAGTTTTTCACTCAATTCAGTGTTGAAAGATTAAAAACATTCTATCATTAACATCGGTTAAGAATGCTATGTATACATTTAGTAGGATTAGAATTCTATATCAGAGTACCGCTTATTTTTATAGAATACTAATTGCCACCAAATACTAAAGCACCACCAAAAATGCAGTTCATAGATTGAATATAAAGAGTAAAAAAATTGGTAAACTAGTATCGGTGCACAATGTTTTTGACAATATTTATTTTCCATTCTCAAGTCAATTCAATTAAAGATTTTAAATAAAGCATTTAAAAAAAGCTGCAATTAATTTTCACCCAATATCAATATCCGTAAATTAATAAACACGATATCAGTGGTAGTTTTCATTGCTTACAATACAGTAAACGTAACAATTAAAAACAGTATTTCACAGAAATCTATAACGATACATGTTCCACGTTCCCAGAACAATTAAACTGTTAAACTTAAAATAATCAGTCCATTGTTTACAAGTCCTTGGGGTCGGATCATTTTTACTTCCTCCATATCAAAAAGGCGAAACGCAACAACATTAATACTTAAACATAATATTTAAACACTGATAATTGGCTTCAGCGACGCCGCACGATAACAATAAAATCAAAACCGTTAATACTCGATATTTACGATTTACTCAGGGAAAAACCGCATGTCGTTTGCATATTCATTAATATTCATATATGTAATACGCGAAAACGATTTTTTGTAACGGCAACAATGTTAAATTACGAAAAACGAATTGTATCTGATTAGATGGTCTAGATAAAAATGATATGTACTCGGTAGCTTCTATAGTTACATTCGAAAATAAACTGGGAATTAAGATAAAATTTGCCTTAAATCATCAGCTTAATTGGCTAGGTTTTACTCGTCCTCGTATAACTAGGACGCCTTAACTGAATACACATCCTTTACCTACATAGACGCGGTATTTAATTAGTATTAATTAAATTGTATTTAGTTAACCTTTGGAAGTAGGATTAGTCATAGATAAATATTGCTATATTTCAACGTTTTATCGCATTCAAGTTTCTTAAGCTTATTATTGTATTGGTAACACTATTTGACTATTCTAGGCCCCCCAAGATAAATAATCATTTTGTGTGACCAATAAGTAAATGATTGATTATGAATATAAAAGGTTGCTTAACCCTTCCTATTTTTTCACTGATATGCTAAATTATATTCCCAACTTATTACATGTAAAGTAACACGATTTATTTCAACATAGATTATTAAAAATTTTATCATAATTTCGATAAATGATAGTTTATTAAAGTACCAAAACTATAGTTTGTATAAAGTTTTTTTTGAGAGTACTAATAAGTCTCACCATTTCCTTATGAAGAATTTCACTATTTTATCCTATCTTTCTAATAGCGTATAGTTATCACAATGGAAGAATACCTTATCCTTTGAGGTTATACCAGTCATCGATCAGTCAGTCTCATTATACATTCTAGTAAATGCCCAGAGAATTTCAGCATTATTGGTGAAGTCTTTTTCTGAACACTAGAAATGTATTTAAATTTCTAGTATTTATATCATAAATAATTCAAACATTCTTAAAGATTTGTTATGCCACGGTTTTGGTTGCTATAAATTGCTCTAGCAAAACTGATCATTTTGAATCGAAATATCATAGTGGTTACCTCAAATTAACTAATCATATAATTCGATAATATTAGTTATGATCTATAGTCCCAAACACCAACAGTATAGAAAAAAAAAAAGATTTTGGTATTACTGTGAAATGTTCGGCCTTTTATTGAACATTTGTGATGACGATTAAATTGTTATGTATTGCTGTTATGATGATAAAATGTTAGATCATAATATTACTGGCTTACTGTTGGGCATTCCCAACAGTAAGCCAACTTTAGGTAAGAACTCTCTATAGTAAATGGTAGAACCTCTTATATTTTCTAGATCCGACTCTGTTTTGATCTTTCACCTCTGGAATATTCTATATTTCCTTCACACTAATACTACGGTCCTTAACAGTTCTTCCCAGAGGCATCAGCGAATGCATAAGCTTGCATTAATATTTTTTGACCATATTGGCTTGATGTAAAGTAGAACAACTTCATAACCCATTGTTATTCATCACTAGTATCTAAACAGATTTATTCCAAAAAAAATTTAATATCTGAACAAATGATCGTAGATATTTTACAACTTTCACTCGTTTTATTTTAGCAATCATCGAATCATTGGGAATGGTCATTAGGAAGGCACATTTATATTGTATTACGCTAATGGTTTAAAATATGATTTATCTGGACTAAACTTACTGTTTAATGTGGTTTCTGAACCATGATTCTCATCGTTAAACCTACCGACTTGCCAGTGTCGAACTTAGAGACCACACTCACCAGAAAATATCCGGTCTTAACTAGCCTAACAGATCAATTGAAAAGCCCCGGCCTACCATAGTAAAAAACCTTTTTTTGGCAAAATTTTTTTTTTATTCAACATAATTCCCTTCAGCGTGATGCACTGATTATAGCGACCGTCCAATTTTTCGATGCCATTTTTGTAGTATGATTGATATTTGTCCTTTGCTTCAAAATAGGCCTCAATTTCGGCGATCACCTCTTTATTAGACGAAATTTTCTTCCCAGCGAGCATTCTTTTGAGATCTGAGAACAAGAAATAGTCGCGGGGGCCAGATCTGGAGAATACGGTGGATGAGGAAGCAATTCGAAGCTCCATTCACGGATTTTTGCCATCGTTTTCACTGACTGATGAAAAGGTGCATTATCTTGGTGAAGCAGAACTTTCTTTTTCTTCAAATGCAGCCGTTTTTCGGCGATTTCGTCCTTCGAACGGTCCAATAACGCCATTTAATAGTCGCTTATTTGATGCGCATTCCAAAATACAGACGCCCGACAGAATAATGATCCGACAGTTGTCAAATTTATAGACGCATCTTTTGAGGGTTATGGCTAACTAAAAAACCTATGGATTTGTAGGAATGTTCCTCTGGTCCGTAGGAATGTGTGGTTGTCGATGCGATTGTTTGTCCGGACACTCACTACTAGTTGTGGAAGGAATTCGCACGAGAACTGAAAACCCTGGTTGGAGAAATACTTGTTTATTTTCGATTGATACATGTGGTCGACGGGAGAATGAACAGGATATTAGGTTAGGTAGAGGAAGTACAGTAGCGCTGTGGAAGTGGTACAGTTACAAGGGGCTAGAGAAAAGAAAAAGAGAGCGATACGTCGTCGTGGTGGTCTTTTATAGCCGGGAACCGCATGGTACCAATCCATCGGCGTTGCCAAACTTTAAACTTACTGTAGGTGAATGCGTGGAAAAGGGTCGTAGCGGTCGCTACATATTTAATTCTAGTAGCGCCATTCTATGTGTCAGGCTTGGGACTTTTCTATTGACTTGTTAGTTACTGGTGTGGCTGGGTTCGTTATTCCTTGTCAGATTTTATACTGCTGCCTAAAGCCATTTACAATTGCAGTCACAAACATAAAGTGCATCCATATCCTGCGGGATTTGAATGTTCAGCGTCCTGTCGCCATAACCACTGCGGCTATCAAGCTGATTATTACGGTAATGTCTGATATGTTTTCTAATATTTGCCTATCAGTTTCATAACCAACAACCATTCAATCAAATCAACGACCCCTTTAACTGAATGATGTATTGCTATTTTTCCGCTATCCGTTATTTTCAGCCAAACTTCTGTTAAACAAAAAATAAACATGCACAGCTTGTTATTTTTTTCTCTGACTTTATTTAAAGAATAATTTCTAGTATTCCGTCTAGCAACAACAACGTAGAATTAGAAAAGCATTTGGCGAAGATTCTGTGATTGATTGCACAACTAGAGTTTAGTTTAGTTGATTTTACACAATCATAATGTAACTGTGCTGTATAGGTTTAATTATTTTTTATGGATTTATTTATGAAACATCATTAATGTATTTTATTGAATTTCATTAAAATTTCAGAACTTTCTGCATAATATTTTATGCAAATTGCATATTATTTCTTATATATTTCGCGAATTTCTGGTTATAAAGATTATCGGTCGTCATACATAACCATAAATAAGCTTGCACCTACGACATATAGTACCTTGTTTATGTATTTTTCGTAGGTTATTAAAACTTTCTCTTTATTAATTTAATCTTGATGCTTTCAGTGCTATGTAGGAAAATTCCACAAATATAATTACTACGACTTTATAAATATAAAACTTAGTCTTATTAGAGAATTAACTATTTAAAAACTGCTATAAAATCTAAAAATTGAATTCATGTATAAAAATAAAACATTACCAACTGAAGCCTTGAAACTACATTTAAATATTACCACTAAAAGTTTCGAGAATCCTTGACATTGTTGAGATACCGAATACAACAAACAGGTGTCAGACTAGATATTGTCTATGAAAAGTTAATATAATCAATATGTCGAATTTATTAGAATGTCGATAGCGTGATGGATAAGTATAAATAAGTTATAACTAACATGTCATTTTTAACGAAATCATTAAGGATTAGAAACAGAAATAGAAATAATTATCGTTTCATAATTAGAGAGAAAAATTGCTAACGACCTTCAATTATTATTAATTATTCATTTCAATAATGATTATGTTGCAAACGCTATAGGACTTGAACTCGGTATTCGTCATATTTAAATATATTTTATCAATTCACATCAATTGTTCACAGCAAAGAAATTCTCCTTACAAAAATATAGTCTATTAGGCTTAAAGAATAGAACACACTGAAATCGACCCACCTGCCGTATAATTTTGATTTATCGCTTGGTGATTTGTTGTCGAGAATTCAATCGGATAGTCGATTTAACACGTTGGTCTGGCTGAAAATAAAGGGTCTCAGATCTCTAACTGATGATCTAATCTATGATCTAACTGATGATGATGATCAAGATGATCTTACTTAATCAATAGCGATGCAGTTTACTAGTTTCTAGTTAATTAAAAATAAATTATATGGGTTATAGCTATACTATGAATAGTAGAGTATTCTAAGGAACGGTGGTTTCTTCATGAGTACATTATGAAAATACTGATGAGAATCTTTAAAAAACACGAGAGACCAAACAAAACAAATAAAGTAGAGCAATTTAATATCTATCAATCTATCTATCTATATATATATATATATATATATATATATATATATATATATATATATATATATATATATTATTGTTATATGCTTTTAGAATTGAGCTATTCATAATATATATTCTTTTTCTGTAATAACTGTAAGTGTATACTAATTTCGATATTGATAAACAATTTAAAATAAAAAAGAATGCAATAATTGTACAGAATACAACTAAAACATGAAAAATACACGTGCTACAATAGAATCATTAGTCTCTCCATACGTTTACCAACAACAATACACCATTATTGTACATCTCTTTAGTCGCTTCTAAACAAATACAAAAAAGCAGCTTCCTGTCAAGCGCTTTTCGTTTCTAGTGCAATCGATTTTATACGCCAGTTATGATGATTATAATATTCTTAACGTATTATTAATCAGTCCCCTACTTTCACGGAACCAACAATAGATCGTTACGGAGCCGTGACGGTTAATCAAGAATAAATTGTCACCAGTCTCTTCTCGTCTTCGAAGGCTGGGCATTGCGAGTGATCTCATACATATTCACTCGATATAAGTTCAGTTACATATCATCCACGCCTTCATCTTCGGTCAGATGGAAAATGTCAAAGACGAGCCATATTAAAACGTATTAAAACGTGCATATATGCATAGAAAACCAGCTGGTTATTAGAGGCGATTTTCCATAAACATTACTGAACTTAATACGTGTGGAACGATGGTTTAATATCCAATTCTTTAAACATTTTCTCTTTCATATAAAAAATATCACTAGTAAGCATATAATTAACAAGATACATCCAAAATTACTAGGAATGATGGAACAATTTTTTTGGTGTATTTCTCATACAAACAGAGGTTTAATAGTTATTTTATACTTTTCACCTTTACACCCAGATCGGTGTGCTATATGATTATAAATTCTTTATCTCTCTAGAGTTAAACTAACATACTGCTCATAGAGGTAACGGGTCCTTGCTCAATAAATAGTAATCAAGAAAACGTTCGATATACATTTTTACAGAGTTTACTTACCAATCGGACTAAAAGTACGATTCATAAATTTTTCAGTGGTCCACTGACTGTTATTATTTTGGTTACTTTTAAGGCCTTTGCAATAGAAGACTAACATTTTGAACGAACTATAATTATTGCTTATTAAAATAATGAAACAAACAGCATCTTATGCTAAATAGGGAATTATAATTGTATGTATATATGTATGTATCTCAAATAAAAACTAAGGTACGTAATTAATATAATCAATCTGATTTTTGACATTGCTTGTAATATATATGTTAGGCGTCAAATTGTAATATATATGTCAGATGTTGATACTAACAATAAGTCAGCAATATGCTGTCCAGTTAGTAATATGCCGCATTTATATTCTGAAAGATAAGAAATTTAAGATCTAAAAAACTTTTTTACAAACGCATCATGAACCGAAACTACTTAAAAATTTCAAGACCAAGTCTGTTTTGACTTGAAAATATTGTATTTGTACTAATTTCTACAAATTTGCAAAATCCTCAGATACATTTTGTATACTCCAAGAATTTTTTCGAAAAAAAATTTATATTTAGTGCAAAATGTCTTCTGCAATTCAGTGATTTGTAACGGGACATTGGCAGAATAATTATTTTAGTCAAACTTATTATGAAATGATTCACAAAAATGAGTATATCAAGTCGATATTGATAACTTAGACAGCATTTTCTAACTTGCTTGTGCATAGGAATGAACAATCTCATTTTTACAATGTCATGTTGCAACATCATTTGATCGCGTGTCTAATTTTTTAAAAATGATTGTTTCACTGTTCAAGTCAAACGCGCCAACTACTGTCTGTAGTGATTTCCCATGATAATATGGCTTGGTTTATTTCGCTCTGAATTTACAATTACTGTGATAGCGATAATAAAGTTAGGTAAACATAATTGTTGGTAACGTATTCTTTGATGATCACAATCATAATGTGAAACATTTATATAAAAGTGTGATTTTTTTAAGGGAATTTAGTTCATATTAACCCGATATTAACAGGTGTCCGCCATTTTCATTTCAAAATATTTCTACAGTATATGTTAATATATTAAAATACAGTTTTGAGCTATGATTATGGATGTAAAAAAGAAACTGAAATGCATAAGAGAATATCATCAAATTTCTCATACAATAAAATAAAGGATTTTTTTATAGCAAATTATTACAATCTATCAGATAATATATGCTTACCATTTTAAGAGTTTCACCGTTCCGCAACAAGCGGAACATGCATCTTAGATGATGATGGATGGGGGTACTATTGGGATTAGCGCCAGAGTCACCTTTAGGCGAACTCTGGCTATTTTCAGTCGTTGCCGTGACCCCATCCGCGGGACCCTGGGTCTGAGTGATGGGGTCGGCATTGGATAGGACCACCGCCGTACCCTTGCCAGCAAAGTAACACTCGCTGAGGCTGCAAAGAATATTATAAAGTCAGTATACATTGAATAAAATCAAATCTTAAATAACACAAATATTGAACCGTTTTCTTTTAGTAATCGATCAATCTTAGTAGTGGAACATCCCTCATCAATTACATATTCGCTTGGCATTAATCAAAATAGAAAGAATAAATCTAATAAATTATTGGCCCATCACAACAGACTTTCTCCTTTCCTTAAAATACGGCAGTCGCAAATTTAATTATGTTTTTGACAAATCTCATAAATTCTCCCATGTAGATACATTATTCAGCCCGCAATATAGCGATATAGGGAAAAGCCAAGGGCGGCATTACTCAACAAATAATAGAGATAACGATAACAAGATTAAAATTGAAACATAATATTCAAACATCATTATCTTAAAACCTGAGTAAACTTCAGTTAATTGCTTTAAGTAAAATACAATTGTTTCATATTTATTTTAAGGAATTTATATGAATAATATTAAATTAACTAATACAAGTTAAGTTTTTTTACAGAACACATATGTAAAAAATAAGTAGCATGTCCTATAAAATTTAATGAAACTGGAAGAAATTGGCTAATTCAAGACAAAAAGTAACACAATCTATGTATAAATTAATTGGAAATTAAAGATAAATTAATTACATACGAGATACATCTATAAAATTTAAAAAAAACTTCTACTAGAGGGTATTAACTACAAACTGTGTATTGTGAGATCTATTTTATTAACAGTTCTTGTATTCTTGTTTAAATGACTTCGATTACTCCATTGTTTGTTAAGATTATACAAAAATAAGCCCTTTTCATTTGATGTAACAAAAAACTGTATAAATAATAATAAAGAAACATATTCAATTATTTTAAAATACGTATGGCAATCAATAACAGGTTAATTGAAGTCCCCGGCCTACCATAGTAAAACACATTTTTTTTGGCAAAATTAGATTTTTTTATTCAACATAATTCCTTTCAACACTGATTGATACACTGACTATAGCGAGCCTCCAACTTTTCGATACCATTTCTGTAGTACGATTTGCCCTTTGCTTCAAAATAGGCCTCAGTTTCGGCGATCACCTCTTCATTCGACAAACATTTCAATGAGCTGGCTTATTTTCTCAAAAGTATCTCGCGTGTTGAAGTGAGAGAAGGGATCTCTCCTGGGAGATACTAAGTGTTGTGTTATGGATCGCATTTAATCTATTTATGTATGTCTTTTAAAACGCATAGACAGTTATAACATAATTCAACAGACATTAACGACAAAGAAACTAAACCGATTATATCAATTTATTACCAAATACTTCTTAGTATTTAAGACTAATCATCAGACAATACTATCAAAAATAGTTTATTGTTAACATATTTGGATTATATATCCTTGATAAAACAGTATCTAACACGATGAAATGAAAATATTATTTATCTTTAGTTCTTTTGGACGATTTTTTTATAGATAAGGATATATTATGAATTATAATTTGAATTTAATTAAAATAGTTAATAAAATATAAATACTATAAAATAAATATATTCTTGTATCAAGTGTTTTTTACTTTTGTTTAATAAATTATCGACCATTTTATTCTATATTTCTGTCTTATTTTTAATTTACTCATAGCTGTAATACTCCAACTAAACCAGCTGTTCTGTCCATCTGTGCAACTTTATAGAACATTCTTCGATAGATTATTTCAACTATTTATTCATTGATTTTTAGTCTTAATTCATAATGCACAGGTAAATCTTATTAATTTCCTATATATGGCTATATATAATATTAAATAATTCAAGGTGACGTATAACATGTGCTATCGAATATTGTTTTAAGAATACTTAACTAAAACTGCGTAAAATATACAGGAAAGAAATCACATAAAATATATCGCAGAGATAACCTCTTTAAAATCATCCTGATGCCTGGGAATTTTTGATCATACTAAAGAAGGGGCCACGGATAAAAGAAATAAAGGCATATGGCAATTTGGTATATCACATGGTATAAATGAAGACTACCTGCTTAACAAGCGTCCTTTTTTGATGATGATGTTTAAATATAAATCCAACTAATAAAAGAGGGTATCATATAATAGATAATTCGGTATTATTTAGTTGTAAATAAAACATAATTATAATTCCATTGCGCTTGTTAATACGTATTTAGCCCATTCGTTATTGGTAAAATGCTACGTGCACAACTTAATTAATGTAAAATTAATTCAATTAAAGAGTATTAAATTCACACTCTTACTTAAATGAAAAAAATATGTTGCAAATAGTTCGTTTAATGCTTTATCTGAAATTACAAAAATATATGTTCATGTATCTCTCTAATACCAAAAAAATACAGTTCGAATCCTAAGGATAAAATTACAAATGTTAAAACAAACAGAACATCTGATTAACACATGAGTGTTTATTGGTTTTCTATTCCTCGCGGCTACGGTTCACGGCGGAGAATAAAAAATTGCAAAGCAACTCTTTCAGCGTATTAAGGACAAATTAACTTGCACCTATGTAAATCTCAAAATTAGCACTTTCTCGACAAAACCAGGTCGAGAACAGGATATAAACGGTCGGTCATCCTGTCCTTCGGATGCTCTCTAATTGATTTGTACCTTATATTACTCCAAAGGCCACTTTCTATAATAATAAAATAATCTTAACATTACGTTGTAAAATATAACGCATCGCCTCGTTTGCGCAAATCTCTGTTTATTTACTCTACTAACAGAACCCTTTTTATTAACCGACTTTAAAAAAGGAAGTTCTATGTTCGGCTGTTTTTTAAATGTATGTTCGCCGATTTCTCCGTCAATTTTGGACCGATTTTAAAAATTCTTTTTTTAGTCGAAATCGGGATGGTCCCATTGGAACTAAGTTAGGATCTAATGAAGGGAAGGGGGGATATCGAGGGAAAACCTCAAATATCAAAGACTTGTACAAAGTTTTCATATATTTTTTATCTAAATTGGTGTGTAATGTTATTGCTGAACTGATGTGATGAAAAATCGGAAGTAGTTCAGTGTAAAAATCAGTCAGTTTGTTTTTTAAGCAATAACAATATCATATGAGACGTTGTAGATAACAGTTTCAGTGGTGTAAGAGTTAGAACGTTGAGCTCACACACGGCGCTGACTTCAATATGTTCAGTTCGTAGTAGTTAAAATAGTATAACATAGATAAATAGATATAGATAGGTATTAAGCTAAATCGTGTGTATATAGTAGAATATAAAATACGTGTATTACATAGGTTAAATAAGGTTTTCGTTTATTTTTATTTAGTTATTATAACGACTATTATGTACATACTTTATTCTAAAACGTTTTTTTTTGTGTTAAAAATCTAATTTTGATTATTTTTTACTTTTTAGTGAGTTTGATATATTCCTTATAAGTCTTCTTTTTATAATGTTTGCCTTTGAATATATAAAGTTAACTAAATTTTGATTATGCGACATGATACATCAACACTTTTAATATTGAAAGCAACTGATTTGTTTAATAATATTTGTATAGCAATATCAAACTCTTCGTTAGTACACCAGGTAGATTAGCATACATTAAAACGCGCCACACTATTTTCGATTTACTCTTTGTGCATGCTTCAGTTTTCAGCATGTTCGGTCATCCCTGGCCTCACTGTGACACGTAATGATATTTACAACCAAAGGTTAAGTTGAATGCTTTACAGAATTTAAGATAATTACATTTTTAAGTAAATTTAAATGCGTAATATGCTAGATGCTTCAAAATACATTTGTTAAAATAATAAAATTATTACGTATTTATTAAAAAATTATATTAACATTTATATTAAATAGTATGAGAATATAATTTACTTACAGAAGATAACAAGGGTAATAATAAACACTTGTTATACCTATATACGTTTAACATGCCAGTATAATTTTGCAGATGTTTGAACAGATTAACCTAAGATAGATATCCCATGGCTTTGAATTGTTAAGAAGTCTATCTTAAGATTATGCAAGCTTTATTGTGTGCTCTAAGACAGTTATAATAAATTATATCTCTATATGAATAAAGCTATATCTTAGTTCTTATATCTTCATTTAATTTGATCACATAATTATAATACTTGAAGCTATATTATTTGTTGTCTTTATAGCGCATTAATGCCTTCAAAAGACAAATAGAGAAAATATAATGAAATAATATAAAAATAACACTAAAAAGATATATCCTTCATATATAAGAAATATACTGCTCTTTCAAATATTAATCCCCTGCATTTTTTGATTTAATTTCTCTAATTTCTTTCTTATTTTTCTTAATTTCTTTTATAGATAAAGTGTTGCTAGGATCTGTTGATAGAAAGCTGAAGAAGGTTAAATTAAAATAAGAGAAAAAATGAGTTAGGAATTTGCAAAATGCAAGAATACTAGAGGATGGTACATTGAAGACCTCAAATTTATGAATGAATCAAAATATATCAAAATCAAAGAATATCAAAATGAATCGAATAAACAAAATATATTACATTAACCATTAATGACCCTAATGATCTAATGACTACTACTCTGAAGGTGGATGAATAAAATAAACAAGAAAAAAATAATATATTTTTATAAAAGAGCATGTGTGAAAAGTACGATGGTCTGCAAAATGAAAATTTGATTTGAAGCAGATGAATGACATTTACAAATATAGCTTCTGAACTTTTTATAAATAATATTAGATAAGATCAAGTCTTTATGTAAATATGGAGCATGGATATTTTAATATGATCTCTATATAAATATGGTGTTTTTGGTTCCGTTTTTTTCTCAGATTTGCAATAAAATTATATAATAGAATGTCACTTTGCATATGACTTGAATATATAAGAATATGACGAAATTTTCCAACACCAATTACAAAACAAAGTGTATGCGTTTGCGTAAAGCTTGTTAAAAGAGCGCTTGTACCTTCAGACTTAATTAATTCAAATAAATGAAAATGCGCATGTGCTAAACCGAAAATTACATTCTGATTATTGTATGCAAAGACGAGACAATAAACGCATGCCGAAAGCTCGAAAAATCTAGAAAATAGTTCTTAATTAATATGACGCATATCAACAGCCCTATGTAAGAAAAAATATTCTTTTTAACGAACAATATTTCTCTAAATTATTATTGACATTAATAAATTCGAACGACAACGATTTAGAATGGAGGCTGTGAACGTCCAGGCGATTTTTTGCACACATCTATTACGATTAATATCAATTTCAATTGCAAAGTTAGCAGCCTTAAAACGGTTTTCATTCATTAAGCCCAAGTTTAAAATAAAGCATCATAGAACCCCAATAAAAATATCTATTCTAATCCAATTTAAAGTTTAAACGAAGTCGATTGAAGAATTAAGACCGTCACGATTATTATTGGCCACATATATTCTCAGAGCAATTAAAATAATAAAATGAATCGATGTAGATTAATGGTAGTGTGCGAATTTTTTTTAATGAAACTGTTAATATAAATGGCGCTGGTAGAACACACAGAACCCGGGTAAGTTTCTTTTTATGTTTTATACATATGTTAGATAAAAGTAGTATTAAATAACAATTACTTAACAGGTGAGAGATATTTTTGATGTGGAAATTTTACTAAATCTTAATTGATACAACAGATGCACGCAGCTGCTATTCATTTGAATTATATAGCCGCTTTGTAAAATATAGAAAATAAGATAGCCTGACTAGTATCGAACAAAACCTTTCCTACTGGTGGTTACCTGATGCGGGTAAATAGTTAGTATGCTCGCTTCGTTGAGAAAAACGTAAACAGTACTAAAGACAAGGGTATTTCTATTTCTCTCTAGGCAAGAGGATAACATCTGACACAAAATAATTCCTGAACGATATTCAGATAACGTTAAACAAGCCAGAACAAGGCTAACACATAATATTGAGGTGGTGTTTATATCTATTTTGAACAGATATATTTGTTGGTGAATATAGTTGGTGGTGTTTATAGTCCGTTCAATAGAACAGTGAACTGACGTAATCTAAATTTATGACGTAAAAACGTCGCAATGTTGCCGCATCAAATTTGCCATTAGAGTACATATAATGTATATATTATCTGGTTCCTGACTCTGATTATCAAATGGCTTTGGGATTTTCAATCAGAGCAATAATAAGTAGCAATTTGAAATTTATGAAAACAAGCAAAGTGCTAAAACAACTATTAATGTTTTGAAGAATTTTGCAGACGTTTGACAACCAGGCGAATTTTGTAGACTAATTGATTTGATGATCAGATTATATGCAAGCATCTTATAACTAATTCTTAAAAACCATTATTGTTATATATGGTTATTTATCTTTAAAAATAAAAATCATGTTAAGAAATACAATCATAGTATTATTTACTGAGATTATATAGTGTCAAACTAGAACTTATTTGTATTTGAACTATAAATTAGCCGACATGTTTCAATTATTTTTCTGTCACTAAATAAAACAACAACCTATCACTAACAAGTAGTAGTTTATTATTCGAAAACTAACTGTTTACTAGAGTTTTCAACTCCATGGATTTTTCTCGTGAATGTTCCGGGAAATGCTGGCCTATCAATTGTGAGTCTCAAGTATTAAATATTTCTGAATATTACAATTTTATAATAAATTTGACGACTATATATAACTATAATTAACAAACAATATCTTTATATAAAAAATCATAATTGGCTCTTACTTTATACTTCTGGATATAGAGGCTTCATTAACTGTGCTTATTAAGTTATATTTGAAAACATACGTATGGATATCCACGTGAAAATTAAAATGGAAATATTTTACTGATCAGATTCCCAATCTGAAATCAAGAAAAAGCGATTTTTTTATGAATGATGGTAATGACCAAATAATGGTATGTATCACGCTAAATTAAGATAGCCATCTGGCAACTGACGTTTATAATGTAAAGTTTCATATTTTTGACGAATTGACATATGAATGCTTCTTGAATTTTTCCGTCGTCTTATTTTTCAACTAAAAATGAAATTAGATAATTAATTAAAATGAAGAGGCAGATTTAATTTAATTGTTAAATATACATATTAAAAATAATTAACGACACCCTTCAATAATGAAAATATTTCGGAGTCAAAAGTAACTTATTCTCATGTATTTTCACCTGCTGAATGATTCAGTTATATTAAGTGATTATAGGCTCTACGTCATTCTTGGTTATATCATGAGAATTGCTGAAAGATACCATCCATGGCATTTATTATGCGTATGATTTGCCAAGAACCTTCAGTTTATATAGATTACTGAAATTTATGCTTGACTTTGTCTATAAGAGCAGGATTGTCAACGAAGAAAAAATATTCGAAGCTTCCATCTGCTATTTGTCCTATTCTAAATTGTATAAGTGGAAAATTATGACGTATGAAAGCAGAAATCGACAAGGCTTCAAGATCACATTAACTGTCATCCCATTTGTTACAGAGGAAGGCCAAACTTAATCTTGGCAATATAATATTCTGCAGAATAATGTTAGAATCATTGATTAATTCACTTTTCGATCCTACGTTTCCAATCCTACCAAAACGTTTCGTCGAATTTCGAATTTCCAAAATCGGTTGTGGTACACTATTGTTGTCATTGAATTTCTATTAATTCATACCAAATGATAATCATCAATACAATATATGTTATATGCCATATAATACAGATTTGGCACTGACTGAATCCTCTATCCTATATAAAAATACAATACATTTTTAAGATATAAGTTAGTGTTAATTTGATCTATTATTAAATTAACACTGTTATACATTTCAATTGTTTGTAACTATTTATAGACAAAATATAGTATATATAAGGCAAATACTTTAGTAGACAAATATATTTAGTAGCATTTTTTCTTGACCTTGAAATGTTATATTCTAACTTAAACCATAACTAAAGTATTTAAACGGTAAAGAATACTTAAAAATCTGTACATGCTTTGTAGTACTTTCTATCTTAAAATTACCAACACATAAAAAGGTCAGTAAATGTTAAGTACAAAGATAAAGGTGTTTACGTTGAAGAAATCTGTGGCGCTTTAATTTATCTGTAACAAGAAGTGGTTATTGATTCTCGAAAAAAAAAACGAACTGTTTAATGTTCCTTTCAACTCCCCAAATTTTCTGGATAATGTTCCGCCTAAGATCGTAAAATGTTAAGCTTTCTTCAATGTATGCTTTATACTTGACAAGAGGGGAAAAATTACAGTTTCAGTTAGTTTATCTGGTTAATAGAGGAGTGGATGTTAGATTTTGAACGTTCTGTGGCTAATTCTAACGAATCAGTTATATAATTATATTATAGTGAATATAATTACCGCATAATATTTTCCATTTGTTTTTTATAACAGGTCAATTGGAAGGTCCCCGGCCTACCTTAGTAGAACACATTTTTTTATGGCAAAATTAGTTTTTTTTTATTCAACATAATTGATTTGAAGGGTGATACACTGATTATAGCGACCCTCCAACTTTTCGATAAAATTTTTGTAATACGATTCGACGAAAATTTCTTCCCAGCGAGCATTCTTTTGAGATCTGGGAACAGGAAATAGTCGCTGGGGGCCAGATCTGGAGAAAACGGTGGACGAATGGATATTTGCCATCGTTTTCACTGACTTGTGATACGATGCAATGTCTTGGTAAAGCAGCACTTTCTTTTTCTTCAAATGCGGCCGTTTTTCGGCGATTTCGTCTTTCAAGCGGTCCAATAACGCTATGTAATAGTCAATGGTCCTTCTTTTTTAAATGTAGTCAATGAAAATTATTCCATGCGTATCCCAAAATACAAACGCCATAACCTTTGTGCATAACAATTGTGTGCAGTCCACTCGGATGATTGTCGATTGGACTTCCGAGTGAAATGATGGAACTATGTTTCCTTCATTGTCACATATCGACGCAAAAACTCGGATTTATTATGCTTGATCATCTTCAAACACTGCTCCGAATCATCAACTCGTCGTTGTTTTTGGTCAAAAGTGAGCACAGAGCTTTCTCATACCAAAATATTCGTGAATGATATGATGTACACGTTCAGTTGATGTCTTTAGAGTGTCTGCTATTTCATTCAATTTCAATTTACGGCCATTCAAAATCATTTTGCAGATTTTTTAAATGTTTTCGTGGGTAACAACCTCTTTTGGACGTCCACTGCGTTCACCGTCTTCGGTGCTCATTTCACCACGTCTAAACTTCGGAATTAAGTATTAAGAAACTCGGCATTAAGCCAAGTTATTGCTTCAACTGTATTTTTTCCCTTCAAAAAGCAATATTTTATCAACAGGCAAAATTACTTTTTATCCATTTTTTTTCACAATAACAAAAGTTGCTTCACTCAAAATTCTATAATTCACAAATATAATGATCCGACAGCTGTCAAATTTATACACGCATCTTTTGAGGGCTAACTAAAAAACATATGGATTTAATTCTAGTAGTCATCTATTTGTTAGGCCGGGGACTTTTCAATTGACGTGTTTTTAGTTATGAAATTTAGTTAGTATTTTGGAAATCTAATTAAGAATGATTTATGTTATCAGTTACTACATTTAATAAAGTATTTAATGATAAATCAGCTATAATAGATGGTGTTACTAATGCTGACCTTACAATAATATAACGTTATTACTTTTAATTAAAATTTACTATTAAAACATATTAAAATACTTTTTACATAATTACTGAAAATGGATTTCTGTTGATAATCTACACATCCAAAAATGTGATTTGCATTGATTAATATGAACCACAAAAGTTTAGCGATTTGTTAAAGCAAAATTGTTTAGAATTCTTCTTAGTGTGCGCTGTTAGCAAGATTTCTTTGAAACTATTAGTCCGCTGTCTGCATATCAGAAAGAAAAACATATACGTAATGCCTTGGTGCATTTGTGCCATTTCCATGCCTTGAATAATGATTTAATGACAATGAAATAAGCCATTATTTACTTTCTAATAAAACTTAATCTCAGAAATAATATAAAGATACCGAACCCTCAATCAATTTGCTACTTTTACAAACATTAACAGCGTCTTTAACAAGGATGAACTGTGCATTTACATCTTAGAACATCATAGGTTAACGACAGTTATTATCCCTATAAATATTTACTAACTTATACGTATACAGAATACGTTAAAACGACACAAAATTAGATACTTCAGTCAGTTTCAATAAAACAAGCATTCTTTGATGCTGATACCATACATAGCTCCACGTACTGATAAACAAGTAAATATTGGTAATACATGTTTTGGCTGTTAATTTTACTGTTTCGTTGATTAATTTATATAATATGTGACAACAGTAATTTTCTATTATCTTAAAAAACTTATTAGTTATATACACATATGTAAATATTTATAATTATATTCGTAACTACGTTTTTGGTAGTTATAATAAATAATTTTCTTTTATAATAAATTCTTAGAACCGATTTACTGTAAATTGTATGAATAAATATTGAAAAATATATTTAAAAAAATATATAACTATCACTGTTTCGTAAGCACTTGCAATTTAATACAATGTATTTTGTATTAAATTTTCTAATTTTTAATATTTAATTACGAAAACTTTTCAACATGCCTTACGTTATTATTTTATTTTACAATTACTGATGCTATTTTATGTTAAAAAAGACTCATAATATTTTATGCATTATTATAGTTCATATAAAAAGCCAAGACTACTTGATATAAAAGCTCATTCTAATAATAACCATATTACAAAATATTACAAAATTGCTTAACAATGGTTTATTACGACTTCATATTCACACATTAATTGAATACAAATTAATTAATTTAAATTTATCTATTACACTACTCTTTCGTTATTTTACTCCAATTATTTTAACCCATTTTTATGTTATCATATATTTCATATAAACATCGTATTACATTAAAACTTTTGTTTTATAAACAATTATTCATAACAAATAAACATAAGTTGCATATAATATTAGGTCATAATTGTTTCTTCTAGAAGAAATTATGCAAACATTTGATGAAAGGTAAACATTAAAAGAGGGAAATATTAAGGAAATTTTAGAATTATGAGAACTGTGCAAATATATTCCATATTTGTTTATTGCACTGAATTTCACATATTAGGGAATAACAAAAGCAATATCAAGACTTACAACATTTTGGATAATGTATAAAGATTAAAATTATTAGAAATATGACTCTTTTGGCCAATATTTTTCACTAACGTATTCAAATGCATTTTTTTAACATATAATTATTCATGAATAGCAATTCGGATTTATAAATAAATCAGCTATATGCATTATATTTTGAAAATATGTATTAAATTTATTATTTTATTAAATAAAAATAGAAGCTGCTAGGACCAATCAATAAATACAGAAATTTTTTACAAATCATATCGAAAACAAAAATAAATAATACTACAATTGTGGTTCCAATTAACAATAGTAAATAAGATTCAAAAGAAAATATTCGTTCTACTATACATTTTTAGAATGATAAAATTACTCTGAATAGGTGTTTTTTAATTCAAATAAATAATGTAGAATTTATACATTATTGAAATTAAGAAAATTTGAGATCTTCGAATTCAATTACCTTTTACAATTTTGTTAACATATTTACATAGTATGAGCTACGTTTCAATTTTTGTTTAAAAACAATTACTCATAATTACTTTTCATAACAAAGAATTAATCATATGTTTACTACTCGGTGGTATGTTTTTAAATAGAAACCCTACACCTGAAATATTGTTTTTACGATATACCACAGAGAGTAAACTGAAATACAGTTGGCGGAAATCAAATTCTTAAGAGTAATAACCACGTAAATATTCTGATTCATTACCTGCCGACATTAACGGCAAACTCTGAGGACACTCTAAAATAGTTAGGAATCGTGAATAACAATCCTCCACTGTTCACACAAGAAATGTCACCGACATTCGGTCGGTATCGTTTTTTCACAGAGATATTCACATCGGCCCAGTAAAGAAACATGAAAACCGATCACTGTTTCAGAACGGGGAATTCAAGTAATATTCACACACACATCAGAGGATATTTCGAATCGCGAACTTTTCTGCCATACTGAGAAACGCGGACTGACGTCTGCAGCGTGAATCGTCGACGAACCGAGAATAACTACGTCGGAACACCGCCTCGAAACCGAAGCTAACTGAACGGTTTACTACTATGACAGTGCCTCTGTATCAGCGCGACGTTGCCAAACTTATTGCGGTGAGGTTGCATTGTACAGGAACAACACATCAGCTTTTTAGCACAATTCTGGTATATATTTGTCCGAATCATTTAAGGTTTGGAATAATATATCGGGAATCAAAATAATTACAAAGCGTCATTTGTCGGCGACTAGAAGCTATTTAAAGTTACGATTACAAAGCAGAAAATGCGCATCATTTTGCATGACTAGTTCAAATTTGGTCTCAATTCAGAGGAAGCCAACATTCGTAATAACGATATAAAAAGATCAGTGAGTCTATCACTGACTGATTCAAAATAATTTAGATTAATTAGTTATAATTATAAAGAAAGATAAACAAAGAACAAAACAAAAGAAACGTACAAAGCACTGAATTAAGGATATTTAATTTTCTTAAAAATTAGCTCCTGTAGCTTTTACTTGTTCACTAGAATTAACCCTATTGCTGAGTGAGGCTGTTATTTAAACATTTCCATGATTTCCTACCCTCAGGTTCACCAACAATTTAATGTGCGCTTAATTTGTAATGTTTAAATTAGCGTGACATCCTGATGCTTCAACAGAGTTAACAATTATACGTCATAATTTGCCAGAAATAATTTATTTATAGAGTTTAGTTTATTGCATTTTGAACTCTGGGACTTTTTTAGCTGATTAGATTAAATTAATAATATTTTATTAATTGATATCAAAGTATCTTATTTAACCTATATAGATTCTTATAAATACACGTCATATGCAGCATGGCGTGTTATCATTTCATGATCGAATCATATCGTTAAAGATGTCGGGTTGAATAGAAAAGTTGAGAAGAATTTAATTTATTTATTTAAAAATATAGTATTGGCCTAGTGCTTGAGTGTTTAATAAGTTTGCAGAGATGACGTGTTACCAAAAGTCAAACTAAACTTCGTACTAACTGTTGATCTGTGTGATAATCTTAGATTGTTTGCTGTATTAGTAGGGATATAATATATGAACAAATTCTCCTTTGTATCTGACAAAACTAACGGTAGGGCTCTCTTCGGAGCCGAAGATAAACCATTCTAAAACCCAAAATGCACAAAATCCTTTTAATTAATTTTAAAGTCGCATTCCGGTCGTCTTTCTATGAAATTTATTTTAAGTATAATAAATTATATTAAATAGCTTGGTTGGCGCAGTGGTTAAAGCAACAGGACGATCCTAGTGTTGCGATAGTCGCAAGTTCGAATCCAACTGGGATATGCTCCTAAATATATATATATGCTTGAGTGTTTAATAAGTTTGCAGAGATAACGTGTTACCAAAAGTCAAACTAAACTTCGTACTAACTGTTAATCTGTGTGATCTTAGATTATTTGCTGTATTAGTTGGAATATAATATATGAACAAATTTTCCTTTGTATCTGACAAAACTAATGGTAGGGCTCTCTTCGCAGCCGAAGATAAAACATTCTAAAACCCAAAATGCACAAAATCCTTTTAATTAATTTTAAAGGCGCATTCCGATCGTCTTTCTATGAAATTTATATTAAGTATAATAAATGATATTAACTAGCTTGGTTGGCGCAGTGGTTAAAGCAACAGGACGATCCTAGTGTTGCGATAGTTGCAAGTTCGAATCCAGCTAAGATATGCTCCTAAATATTTATATTTGTGATTGTCCGTTAGATAAGAGTGCAAAACTCGACAACCAACGAAAATGATCCCAGTCACACCCGTAACCAGACATTCTTTACCAACCTGTTTAACATGGACTCCAAACCACGGTCCTCGGCGTTAAAACTACCGACTGGTCAGTCCCCAATTCAGAGACCATCGCAATAGATAGATATCCGGTCTTATCTAGTTTGGCCACTAGCGTGACTGGGATGGGTATTCTTCATTAGATTTTACACTGTTGTCTAGAGAAATTTACAATTACATACCCAAACAGAGAGTACATCCATGTCTTGCGGGATATAATATGATTTAACGTATATAAAATAATATATAATAAAATATAAAACCTATAAAACCATATTGACCTCATGTACTAGGGTGGTAAAAAACGTGTAAAATTTCAAGAGTAAAAAAAGTGAATATTTTAAATTATCATAAGATTAAAATTTTTCTTTGGCTCACATTAAATATAAACTAACTGAAATCATTATTGTAACAAAGTACTATAGACAACAACGGATAATGCTATAATTATGACATTATGGCCAATTTAGAACAAACAATAAACTGATAAAACATTGAAGTCTTATAAAGAAATTATTGTATCGCGAACATTAAAAATGCATGAATGCTTCTATTATAATTGGACTCGTAACTATTGATACTGACTATTAACTATCATTTATGGGTTATCGCTAAGCGATGGTTTAAAAAACCAAAATAAAAACGATAAATTCCTTTGTCTTATATGCAATTAAATGATATTTAATTAACTCGTATTTTCAAACAGTCTTAAATACGTATTTGTTAAGAATGCGTTACAGGGTGTACTTAGGGAAAGACATATTTTAAATTTGGATTGCCAGGAACAGATAATGTCTTCCAACATGTGGATTTACCAGTCAAGTACTTAGTATACAATATCAACTATCAATGAGATGCCTACAGTGTCAATTTGCTAAAAAAAGTTGATAAAGAAGTTACGTAAAATAGATTTTGCAGTCGGGTTTGCAGAGTAGGCTAAATAAGATTATTTAAACAAACAAAACTACCTATATTGGGCCAAGACAAATCCAAAAGAGAGACAAATAATGTTATATATAATAGTTAGGTAATAAAGGTAATAAAAGGTAACGGTTTCTACTAACTGGTGAGCTTTATGATTTAACGTTTTCAGTTATAGAATCGTGTAAGAATGGTGCGGTTACATATTTAAAAAAAAAACAGCTGAAATTATGAACATTTAGATCAATAAATAATTTTCGACAATTATTTTTCTTATTAAATATATATGAGAATAATAATATATTTTAATTTTTTTAAAATATATTTTAAAGTCTCCTTTTACCAACTATGGGTTTATCTGGACTAGGCCTAAAGTTTAACCTCAGGTCCTCAGCATTAAGCCTACCGAGTTGCGAGTGACCAACTTTAGAATCCCAGAATACAACCGGCTGGCGTGACTGGGATCATTTTCCTTATCGGATTTGCATTCAATAAGAACAATCACATATTTTAAATAGTGGTTTGCGTGATTTGAAAATAAAAAAACAATTTATAAAACTATATAAATCTGTAAATATAAAACTTAACAAATTTAAGCAACTGGTCAATTGAAAAGTAACCGGTCTGACACATAGATGGAGCTAGTAGAATTAAATCCATATGTTATTTAGTTAGCCCTAACACTCAAAAGATTCGTGTATATATTTGATATCAGTCGGATTATTAGTTTACGAATTATAGCATTTTGAGTGAAGCAACTTTGGTTATTGTGAAAAAAAATGGATAAAACGGAATTTCGCGTGTTGATAAAGTATTGCTTTTGGATGGGAAAATATACAGTTGAAGGAAAAACTTGGATTGATGCCGAGTTTCCGGATACTGCCCCAAGAAAATCAAGAATTGGTATGCTAAGTTTAGACGTGGTGAAATGAGCACCGAAGACTCACGGACGACGCAATGGGCGCCCAAAAGGGGTTGTTACCGACGACAACATAAAAAAATCCACAAAATGATTTTGCATGGCAGTAAATTGAAATTGAAGGAAATAGCAGACACTCTAAAGATATCAACTGAACGTGTACATCATATCATTCACGAATATATGGGTATGAGAAAGCTCTGTGCAAAGTGGGCGCGGCGCGAGCTCACATTTGATCAAAAACAACGACGAGCTGATGATTCGGAGCAGAGTTTGAAGATAATCAAGCGTAATAAATCCGAGTTTTTGCGTTGATATGTGACAAACCATCCAACAACATACATCACTTCGAAGTTGTGCAACAGTCGGCTGGCAAGGTTATGGCGTCTGTATTTGGGATGCGGATGGAATAATTTTCATTAACTATCCTGAAAAAGGAAGGACCATCAACAGTGACTATTGCATAGCGTTATTGGACGGTTTGAAGGACGAAATCGCCGAAAAATGGCCGCATTTGAAGAAAAAGAAAGTGCTGCTTCACCAGCACTGTGTCGGGAATTATGTTGAATAAAAAAACTAATTTTGCCAAAAAAATGTGTTTTACTATGATAGGCCGGGGACTTTTCAATTGTCCTGTTAATATATATTTTGAAACATAAATAGTTCTAATTATTCTATATTCCTACTAATATAATTCAGGAATTTAAATTAACGCATTTTTATTCATAATCAAAATACTTTGAAAAATATATAATCTTTAATTTTCATTTATGAGTAACTTTGAGTTTGATTTTTGATTTAGCTATCAGTGTCGAATACTAAACTGAAAAACTGTGGTATCAAAAATGGTGTTAAAACGATAATTTCTATCTGTGGGCGCAGCTCCCATCCCTCTATCGAAACAGCCTCGCGTGCTGTTGTCGTCTTACTCCATTCAGCGCCAGTTCGCTTCTATATTATTTGTATGCAACTAATGTTTCTTAATGCTTTGTTCTAAATTGTTTTTAATATTGCAGTATTGCTGTTTCTTGCTGTGCCCTATAGCTGAAGACCACATATCGAGATTGGCTTGATGATGATTTTCTGTACCTTCATTTTTCTTTCAATGCTTAAGTTGGGGGGATTCCGGGGGAAGACGTTAACCAATGCATACTACGGAGTTTGCAATCGAGTTGTTCACGCTTGATTCTGGTGTGCTTCTCCTAAGTTAATCTACCATCCAAGTATATTACCTGTTATTCTTGTGGGATGTTTTAGTTATTTAATTTTACTGACTTACTGGTTTCTTTTCTCAGAATGTAAGTCACGTGAGCGGACTTGGTGTGATTTGATTTTGTTCTCCACTAATTAAACTATTTGTTTATTTTATTTAGATGGCATTGAGGTTGGAACAGACAGTATGGAAGTGTCGTCAGCGTAGGTCACAGTAATTGTGTCCTCATTAGTTGGTTTGGTATAAATATAGAACCAATACAATTACTGGCAACGCGCTGGAAATCAGAAAAAAGAAACGTACCAGATCAGAATTACTTGTACAAAGTGTATAATTATTACTATCAACTTTAGCTTAAGTTAGTCTAAAAGTAAAACATACTGATGTATTTACGCCTCACATGTCTTGCTTGCTGACACACTAAACAGATCAATAGTAAGTACTAAGCATATCTAATAAAATATGTTTTTTTAGAAAATACATTTTGACGCATGGGTACTTTTGTAATAATTATATAAATAAGAACTAGTAAAACTTAAGCTATAAGTAAGATAATAAGATACACAAAAATAATAAAAATGGTTGTACAACTGTGATTCACCAACCAAGAATAATCTAAAAGTGTAAATGTTAGGTGTATAACAAGTGTGTGTTCGTACCGTTATAAAGAGAAAACAAAAAACGTTGTGGATAATATAGCACTGGCAGTATAAAGAGGACAAATAGTATTTGCTGTTCAAAAAAGAAAATAATAAGACGCTATAGTTGAAGGTATATAAAGATTCAGAAAAGAATCAAAGAAAAAATGGTAATTAAAAAAATAAAAATTCCAGAAAATGAACATCGAGTTCTTGCAAAATTAGAATTTTTCCTGTTTTATCAAATAGTTGAATTATAGTTCCAATACATTTTTAAAAAAATATACAGAAAAATCACACCTATTTTTTAATAATCTACGAAAGTTCTACTTGTGACAAAGAAAGAAAACCTGAGAAAACCTAAGATGACAGATCGTATTTAGCCGAAATTCAATCTAAACTACAATGCCTATATTTTTAAATAAATTGTTGGATCATTTGTTTTGAGATGAAACGATGCTCAATGAAGCTTAATAATATGGAAAACGTGGTAAATCCGGCAACGCCGACGGCACAATTTAGTGGGGTCCTTTTTGAAATGCGTGGGCGCAAACCGACGCAAGGCACTATTAGATTTTCGTGTGTCGTCCCGAAGGTTTTATTCTCGGAAAAAGTTCCTTCCCCAGCGCTCTCCACGATCAACTGGTTTCTGTGAGCTCAAAAAAAAGGAGGAAAATGGGGACGGGACAATGTTTGCCCATGAATTTGTAAATTTAACTTTGGTACATGAGAAATGGACTGGCATTTTGATAACTTGTAACAAATATAGTGTAAGTGTGTCTAACATATAATAATACTGGTTCTGTTATACGTGTATGCTTTCACAAATTTATTCGGAACCATTTCTGTTGGTGGATCATTGTTTGGTGATACACAATAAACAATAAATTATAAATTTAATCCACTCATTAAAGCTAAATTTGGTTTCCGTTTCCTGATAATTTCATTAATAATCGATGTCCTTACAATAACTAAGTGATTGTCTTTTAAACCAATTAATTGCAATAAATATGTAGTATTGTCAATTGACATTTTTTTAATAAGTATTTTAGTAAGACTAAAAATATAGTATCAGTAATGTTTCCTAGTGTTTTTTATTTAATTTTTATTTTTTAATTAAACACTAAAGTCAACAAATAAATACAAAAATGTGTATAGAGGAAAATATTAAAAACAACGTAAATATCGTTTAATACAATTAATTATTGTTATAGGTTTACCATATATTAAAGATAGATAAAAAGCAGTAAAATCTACTCCTGTTCAACACCAAACTGACGTGTTAATGTTAACTTTGAAGATAACTGATTTGTCTATTTTTCAATTCGTCGTTCACAATTTAACATAAATTTGTTAATTATATCTTGACTGTATTCCTTAAAACATTACGAAGCGATAAATTATATTGTAATTTGTTAATTATAAACTTGTAGGTATAATGACTAAATTTGATAAACTATTTTATGACAATTCTAGGTATTTACTTTAACAGGAATAAAAATTATTTTATTTCACTTCAGTAAAAATGGATTTGGTAGAAAAATTGACGAAAATAATGTTGTTAATTTTTTAATTAAAGAAAATACTTCAACAAGTTTCAATCAAATCCTATCATGGTTAATTTACAAAAGGCTATGAAAATATCAAATATAGTCTATCCAAACTAGCAGTGAACTCACGTCATCAAGATGTATAATGTCTTGCCTATTTTATAAAATGTTTATATCATTATTTCTGTTTAAATTAGAATAATATTATATATCACAACCAAAATAAAATAAAAGTTAAAGTTATATGCGGTAATATTGCGAAGTTATGACGTCATAAATAGAGATAATGTGAGTTCACTCTTACTCTGGATAGACTAACAAATTGCTTGTTTCTTGTACATCAAATAGTTCGATGAGTAAGGGTAAGTAATGATGAGTAAGGATCTTAAGGGTATGTGATACATATGTGGGGTATGTCTATACAGGGTATGTCTGCTTTATGGCAAACCGAAGTTTCAAACACTTCGAACAATTGTAATGTATAGACAATGTATGTCTTCACATGCTGCTACTAAAGTTGTTAAGTAAAGGAAACTGAAACAATTTGTATATACCAAATTTAGACATTGTAAAATAACAAAAGTTGTAAAATATTAAAAACAATTTAAGCAAGAACGTTAATAAAACGCCAATTACGCGGAAAAATATTTGCAGTTAAAAACAGTATAATAATACGATATACTGTTAATGTATATCATTTTAGACGTTCACCTAGAGGTATTCATACTATATTCATAATAAAAGCAGTTAATATGTTAATATCTTTGTCACTTTTTCATACTAAGCAACAGTATATTGATATTTACTATGCATTATCTCCTATTAGAATACAATTATTTGAATCATGTGCAATGGCAATGTGATGCAAAACATGAAGTAAAATACCACGTGAATTATCGTAATAACCAACAAAAAATATGAAAAATAACATGCAAGGATATTGGTTTCTGTGATCTGCTATTTTCATGAGAAAAAAGATCTTTAGCATTGAGTATATTCGAATAATTACAAGTATAAAAAAGAGTAGCTACAATATTTTTCGAATCTTATCTTTATCGGATTAATAAGGACTGGGTTAAACCCTACAATGAAGAGAACGATACCTTTAGTGCTCCGAGAAACTACAAAATAAATTTTAGGCATTACAATGTCTGTCTAGATTCAAAATTGGATAAAACTTATTTGGAAACTTTAAATATAAAATCCTATTCTATCGACCGAATTTTCCAAATAGTAGTCTGTTGCATTGTCTCCATCAGTCACCTATAGAGTCTCAGATCAGGAATTCACTTCTCAGCAACAATTTAACTGCAAATAATTGATACATTCATCCAAAAAGAAAAAGTTTTTTCCACATGGGATTCGTCCCTTATTTTGACTGACATTTTAAAAATCGTTAAAAATTAAAAATCGAAATTGTATATTAACTAGAGAACAAACTAGAGTCTAAGCGAATGTTAAAGAAGGTCTATTGGTGAAAATGCGAAATACTAATGCAAACTACTCCTGAATAACCTAACTGTTAAATTCGGTGGTTTTGATATTTATCTACATCAAAGGGCATTTTTCCAATAGTTAATAGTAAAATTATTGAGTTATTCAACATACACAGATTCTAATCATTGAACGCTCAAACCAAAAAAAATTTTCGGCGTTCTGCAATCTGCTGCCAACTTATATCAACCATTTTTAGAAATTTATGGTGATACTGCTCCGTCACATCTCTTCAATTATTTAAAATTGACGATTTTTGTTGTCACTAGACGAAAAAACAGATTAAAATATCTAAATCTCTAAAAACTTTCAGGTAGTTTAGCAGTTGAATCAATAGTTCTCAGATGTTTACATGCCATAGGAGAGATTCAAAAGAAATTGGTTAAAAATGCCATTTCGTGCCGTTTCAACATCGCAGTTTCATTACTTGTCAGGCAAAACAGTTTTCATTGACCTTGAAAATTGTTGACTGGCCATACATAACATAAACAGATTGGATTGGTAATTATACCTTGATTGTATTTCTTAAAACATTACTAAGCGATAAAGTCTATTGTAATTAGTTAATTCTACACTTGTAGGTATAATGACTAAATATGAAAAACTATTTTATGACAATTCTACGTATTTACTTATTTCTGTAAAAATGGATTTGATAGAAAAATTGACGAAAAAATTTTTGTTAATTTTTCAATTAAAGAAAATAATATGGAAATAATTAACATCTCAGTTACATTACTTGCCAGGCAAAAAAGTTTTCATTGGCCTTGAAAATCGTTGACTGGTCATAAAAAGTGAATTGCAAGTACAAAAAAGTATAGGTCAGTCCAGGAGATATAGGCCATTTATATTGTGAGATCAACAAGGAAAAGTATATTAAGATCTGCTAAAACCGAACGAAACTGTTACTGCAGATACCTACCGATGTTTACTAAACAAACTAAAACAGAAAGTCATCTTGTAAGATAACCCTAAGCCACACGTTACAAGAGTTGTAATGAGTGCACTATTGCAATTATAATGGAAAGCTCTCTAGTACCATGACCTGGCTGGTAGTACTCGTCTAAAAAAGGTCTCGCCATGTTGGCAGAAAAACGGGAAAATTTTTAGCAAAATATGAAAAATATTTTGATTAATATATATCATACTAATTTTTCTTAACAAATGACAATAAGCTTTTAAACTAAAAAAATATTGGAATACATGCAAGCATTTAATACATAAATGTAATACGCTAAAAAATCTTAATGGTCTATGTCTCGTATGACCAAAAAAATGATAGATCAAAACATCATCTAGCAATTTTTAATAGAAAGACTAAGATCTAATGACTAATGTAAGATTTAATTTCAATAATTATAAATAATGACATATAACTGCTAAAACCAGAATAATACCAAATGAAGTGAACTTGGGGATTTGATTAAAACAACCAATGTTTCCATATACCTGCAAAAATCAGATTTACACACCAAACAAAAAAAAAGATATACTGGCGGTTGAGTTGTTATTCATAAAATACAGTGGTATTGTTATTATAAAATAGCACAATGTTATCTGGTATAATGCGAATCACAATTGCTTTAATAAAGTTAATTTAAATGTAAAGAAATATAACTATACGATGTTTGTTACGACTAAATTCGATTTGTTGGTGTAGTGAGTAGAATCGTTGGAATACTCGTTTCCTTATTAAGAGCTTGTTGAGTTTCATTGGGCAATGATATATCAATGGTAGTTTACAGATAGGAGTGTAAAAAATACGCCAAAATAAAATTGACAAGATTCATTCCTGTTATGCCTATAATCGGGCTATGCTAGTTCAATATCATAAATCATTATTGTAATATGATTGTAATTAAATGTAATTGTGCCTGGTGAAAAAATAATAATATGTTTAGTCGGCTTGGTTGGTGCAGTAGTCAAGACGATAGGACGGTCCTCTTACTATTACGATAGTGGTGGGTTCGAATCCTTCCGAAAAGCATTTATGTTTGTGATTGTAATTGTAAATGTCTTTATAGCAAACAGCGGAAATCCGACAAAGAATAACCATCCAAGTCACCCCAGTAACCAGGCTGGGTAAAATCGAATGTCCTCAGGAATGGTCTCTAAGTTGGTCACTGGCCAGTCGGTAGGCTTAATGCCGAGAACCGTGGTTCGGAGTCTACGTTAAACAGTATTATTAAAAAAGATATTTTAAAATATATTAAAAAATAATAATAATAAAATAAGAAAAAATAAAGAATAAAATGAACAGTGAAATGAAAAATAGTTAATGAACACTTGTATTAATTAAAGAAAATGAAAGTGTGATGTTTACTATATTATGAATTAATAATATGAAATGAAATTAATCAACATTATCCAATACATGACTAAAATAATCTACAAAAGGTTATATCTAAAAAGCCCAAGGGGATGATGGTTTCTTAATTACTATACTTATCTAAGTCATAAAAAGATTGCCCTACAGAAAAAATTACTAGTAATGTTAAAATTCAACTGCATTTTGAACAATGGGGATTGTTTTACTAAAAGTGCAATGTATTATTTCATTGTTTTTCTTACTTTTAGCAGTAGATATCAGTCAGGAATATTAATGAATACTTAGGAAAGGTGGATTAGGCCTACAGGGGACACCACCACAAAATAAAAAAAACGCACCAGGAATTCTACCTCATGGGTGGTGTGGAAAAGAGTTCAATCAAAATATAATAAAGAAGTATACAAACGAATAATCTGCTGTCTTTTGTTATGGTTCCTTTAAAATATATTCTTCTTTTTGTAATATTTCGTCATTATTTACCTGCTCTGAAGAGTTATAGAGTTATTTTTTAGCTTCATTATAGCTTTTTTCTTCTTTTGAAATATCTGTAAAATCAGAAAGATATAAGTATAATAACAAATAGACAGAAAACGTATACAAACATGACCATATTTAATTCTTACCTTTACTATAATCTTCAAATAAGTTCTGTTTCCATATTATTTAACAAAAATATATCCTTTGTTCCATAACAATCTACAAAATTAGTGTTATAAAATGATAATATTTTATTAATAATTCATACCTTATACACTTATTTTCGTATTATCTGCTGCTAATTTTGCCTATGAAATAATTATATTACCTCAACAAAATGTAAATACAAAATTAACCTAAAAATGACATCTAACCACAACTGAGGCTGTGGTACGGAAGGCGTAGTAGAAAGGGACGCGAGTGTGAAAACTGCCAGGCTAGAAATAAGTGCACATGTGCAGTCTTAGCCAATAGAAACTTGTATAGGCATGGATGGCGAGGTCTTTTACTGTCGTCTGTTTGGGTTAGTTTCAAGATAGTGTGCGTAAAACGTAACTATACTTTCCTTCCTCTTTGCTTTTGAAGATAAACTATGAGGGTGTATAAATGATATATGTTATATGTAGTAATATATGTAGGTGTATAAACTGAAAACTTCGAAACTATGAGGCAATATCCACCTTTAAGAAGTGTAATGCAAACTTGAGCAGCGGTGGTAAAATAACTTTATGTGGGGGTGTCAATGTTTTTTTGACGACGCGTTTTTCACTCACTTGAAGCTCTCTCTGCGGTTAACTCTTTTTGGTCCAGTGATTTACTCGGTCTTTGAAAGCACGGGCATTTGGGAAACCCATCTTGGTATCCGAATCACATTTTAAAATCGCCGTACACCTGCCATGAGGTGCACGGAATAACCTGCAGGAATGGAAACATAAAAAACGCCGTTTTGAAGCAGAACTGCTTTAAAACTTCTTTTTGATGAATCTATGAAGATACATCATTGTGCTGTATCATATTGGATCATAAATGCATCCATAGAACCTTCAATATTGGTACAATAAACCAGTTCCTGATGCCTTGCATTTTGTTGTATATAATTCTCGTTTCGAGCATATCAAACTAAATAGAAATCAGTACGACATGCTCAAACACTTTTTTTGTGACAGATCTGCGTTATCATATCTTTTCATCGTCCAGAAAAGTGCGACAACCTTGTTATTTTCGAAGAGCAGATATCTGCAGACATTTTCAGATCCAATTAGTAAGTAGAATCCTTTATAACATTTATAACAACTATTTACAACTTTATAACAATTTTACTGAATAATTTGATAATTCAGTAATTCAGATAATTATATCAGATTAATCAGATAATTAAGTATTCATACAAATTCTCATATATCCTGATATCGAAAACCTTTGGCATAATAGGATATGTACATATCCTATATGTATACAATATTGATTTTCAATGATCAGAATTTCTCTTTTTTCTATAACAAATCTCCTTCATGGCAGTAATGTTATCGAGATTATTAGTAAATTGTAGATAATGAAGAGACGATATTCTCAAAAGCCGATTCCGATCCAAGCAACGGCATGGACAGATAAACAAACGAGTGCAGTATTAGAGACACAACCTTTTGTTTTGCATGGCTAAATAGTTTTTCTATACTCTATAATAATAATAATAATAACAATAATAATAGATTAATGGCTGATTGATAACTATAGCGTGATTCCCGCATTACGATTAATTATTTATTTATTATTTTTGTTACTACTGTTAATGACTTCATTAATGTTAAATATGGTAAGCTAATTGATATAATTGCTTGAACATAAAAATGTCATATTAAGTAGCTGAGTAGTCTTTTAATATTGGTCATAAATATTACTTTAATATAAACAGATAAATATTTGCAGTACACCAAATACTTTCCCAACACCATAATAAAAACCCCGGTTGGGATATAATAAAGATTTAACGACGACATAAATGGGTCGACATCCGAATTGTTCATCGAAACAATTCATCCATAAATTACCTTGCCCGGTAAACTTTGGCGCCTGATTTCCATAATTCCTCGGTCCGGCATTGGCATAATAATGCCCTTCGGTCCCCCGTCTTTCTTCGACTTGCGAAATCCGCATAGGGCAACGGCACGCAACACACGGTGACGTCCCGACAAAGGTCTTTTTCGTCAAAGATGACCTTGCCATCGGGCAGCTGGTGTGTTGAACGGGCTGATATTTGCAAATGCCGTCTAGACTTTATGACAGACCCATGATGGAAGCGAATACAACACGATCGAAGCGGATAATAAAAGAAAACCGATAATGAATTATTCGCCCGTTGATAACTGACAGGTCGTCTTATTCCGTTGTATTCCGAATGAACCAATGTCATTAAATTATTAAAAATAATATGTGCGTTTAGTAAAAACTCAATAGCCTTGGATAAGTAGATGGATAAGACTAAATTGTCCAGTTCTTTGGTCTACATTTTTAAAAATTATTTCTTATTAAAGACTTTATTAACTTCTACTATCTTTCGGCTTGGTGACCGCAGTGATTAAGGTGACAGGGCTATCCTGTCTTACTACTGCGATAGTCGCCGGTGCATGGTTGTAAACCAATAATAAAGAAAACGATCCCAGTCAAGTCTGTAACCAACCTGGATGCTTGGGATGGTCTCTAAGTAATTAGTTTACCACGAGTTTGTCACTCGTCAATCGATAGGATTAACGTCGAAGCCCGTGATTGGAAATCCATGTTAAGCATTAGACCCAGTCCAGATGGACCTTGGCTGAAAAGAGTCTTCAGTATAAAATATTTTAGACCAGAAGAATTCTTAAGAATATAATAAGCGAAGAATGTACTTCTCAATTCAATTACTTGAAATATTTTAGTCCTGTTATTAGTAGGGCCGGACATTAGTATTTTTATACAGACAGTTATTAAAAACAATTGAAACAAACTATAGCCTATCTATAATAACAATGTTGTCTCGTACGTTCGAATATGTAACCGAATCAGCTGCCGTCCAGTCATCAAATGCCTGCAAATTTATTTAAAACACTAGTAATAATAATTACAGGTTATATACCGACAAACGTTGTTTTCGAGCTTTGATTGTTGTGATAAATGCCAAATCGCTGCTTATTATTACTTTGATTGAAAATGACGAAGCCATTAGATCATTAGAAGCCAGAAGAGTCAGAAACAGATTGTGTCTCTAATCAGTGAGACCTCTATCTATCCAGTGAGATACATTAGGGAGGTAAGTATTGATACTGTTAAATACAAAGTTGTGGCGTGTTTTTATTAGCGTATTATAGCTGCATTGAATATTAGTATGGATACTGTGACTAAATTATCTTAAAAAATTAAAAACAATATAATCTTGGATTAGCGTTAATGAAACATCCCTCAAAGAGCTGCATATCTCCAAGTTTTCTATGGATACTTTCAAGACTAACAGCTTAATTATGTTTATAATAAAAAAAACTACTAACGGTTTTATAAATTTTATATCTGATACAGCTAATATTGTTATTTCAATTTTCAATGTATATGATAAATGTATTTAGATAAGCCATAAATACATTAGTATCAAAATGGAATATTGGATCACTCAAAGTAAGGTGGTAATAAAAATAGCATAAAGGCAACAAAAGTTGACAATGTAAGGTAAACGTTACAAGAACATTTAATTCGGATTCGTTAGTCATAATATTAACTAATAATTAATTGCTGATCAGTTGCTATTCATGCTGGAAATAGGAATGGTTTTATTCCTGCGGCAGAGCTAGAGCTAGTGTTTTGCTGCAAGTCCAAGGCTGACTACCATCGAGAAATGGGCCATAATATGTTTTTGGTCTGATTTAAGAATCAGCTCTTAAGAACCTCCCAATCACTGCATATTCAACCCAATTGAATTAAAATAGGGTGTGACAAAGTATTATAATAAAGATGGGGGTCAATAATAAGATCAAACCAAACCAAACATGTGTATCAATATATATATATATATATATATATATATATATATATATATATATATATATTGATTTTTTTCCTGTTTTATTCCTGCGGCAGAGCTAGAGCTAGTGTTTTGCTGCAAGTTCAAGGCTGACTACCATCGAGAAATGGGCCATAATATGTTTTTGGTCTGATTTAAGAATCAGCTCTTAAGAACCTCCCAATCACTGCATATTCAACCCAATTGAATTAAAATAGGGTGTGACAAAGTATTATAATAAAGATGGGGGTCAATAATAAGATCAAACCAAACCAAACATGTGTATCAATATATATATATATATATATATATATATATATATATATATATATATATATATATGTATATATATATATATATATATATATATATATATATATATATATATATATATAAATATATATATATGTTATATATATATATGTTAAAATATTAATAACACAAGTAAACAAGGTTACGGGCCTGAACAACAATGGGCCTAAAAGCTGTTTATAAGGTAAATTGAGAGGCTGAATCCAAATCAGCCTGTTTTTTAAATTGGCTCTAGTTCTCTAAATATTCAACAAATTCATTGTTTTACTATTTTTGAGGATTAACGACCATTTATTGAATTAAAAAGTATAAATCAATGAACTAAAGTTGAACATGAACATCATGCCTTCGTCCCAAAATCCTTGGTATCGTGGCTCGTATAACCTAAGCTCTGTGGGAAAAACTCAAGATGTGAATGCAGAAAATATAAACATTCGAGCTCCAATCTTGTTGTAATTTGTAAACATTGTCGATTAAGTGTTTGTAACCTGATGATTCGTGGTTACCGAGAAAGAACAACAAGAATATCAGGTCCGATAAATATTCCTTTTTTTGCGTATGACAGTTTTAGTACAGCTTGGTTAATACTGGAAAGCTGGTACTTTGATTGAGAGCTTTGGTAAAGAACATAACAAAGCCAAGTTTAATGTGAACAGTAACAAACACACTTCGAATGAACTTTGCAACATTTTTTAAAATTTTTGCTTGCATTTTCATACCGTTGTGAAGCACAATCACAGTATAAAAACAAGTTCTAAATAATGTTTAATCAACATCGACGTTAGCAACGTCGTCAGTTGACAGACCTTATAAGAGCACAGTGCTGCCACCATGCGCGAATACGAAACCTAGAACCAATCTTGACACACAGATCAAAGATCTGAGATCAGAGCAACACATAACGTTAATAAACTGTTCTCGTCTGCTCAGGTTTAAAAACTGACTCAAATTTGGAAACTTTGTAATACAAAAAAATTAATTTTAGAATTCGTGAACCATAATTATCTAGAACCCTTCATAATTAGATAGTTGGATCAATTAATCAATTTATCCACAAATTGTTTTACATTAATACATCGATAATTGAACTAGAGGATGAGTAATGTTAACTTGTAATATAAATGTAATAATTTAATATTAATGTAATAATCTAGAATGATAACAGGAGGGATATTATTGCATAAATAGGTAAAGCAGATTAATAATAATATAATATTTACCTTATTATTACGACAATTACAATTCAAATGCTTACGAAATTCGCTCAGCTAAGCTTCTAGTAATGTATATCTAAATATTAATACAATACCATCTCAATGTTTAGCATAGCTGATAAAAAAATATACTTCCTAAGCATTTTGATTATAATTGTTATAATGATAAGGTAAAAATTCCCTCATTATTAATACTTCTTTGTCAGTCTATTTGTCATTTTAAATTATTACATTAATATTACGTTATTACATTTATACTACAAGTTAACATTTATTTTAAAAGCTAAATTTAATTTAAATAGACGTTAAGTAATGTTGTTAAATTGCTAATTAACATTTTTAATAACCTTAAATAAGCTGAGAGACGGATCAATGAATCATCCAGTTTATTTAGAAGGCATCTTATGTTAAAATTGAAACATCTATCATTTATGATAAGTATATAATAAAACGATGTATGTACAACAAAGCGTAGTTATTTAAAACATTCCTCTTAAATCAATATATCTTCTATTCAAGTGATATGTATGGAAACGCATAGTTAATATTATTAATAATTATATTAAAAATTAAAGGCAATTAATATAAAACAATAATTCTCAAGTAAAAGTGCTGAAATATTATTGTTTTGGCTATACTTTTTTTTTCAGTTTATATAGGTAATATATATAGTAAATTCAAAATAGCAGTGACACGAGTGTCAATAGGTGTCTGTCTAAAGTTGTAAATTCAGATTTGTTTTTTTAGTTTTGTTTTACAGTCAGACAATATTATGCTTGTCATTTTATTCTATTTAAAAAGAGATAAAGAGAAGAGAGTTCTCTGTTAGATAAGTTCGAACATGTATCGAAATGAACCAACAAAATATGTCCGTTTGCCAAACGTCTGAAAATTCTTCAAAATATTATAATTACGGGTTATAAACCGGCAAACGTTGTTTCAACGCATTGTTTTAATAAATTTGAAATAATCCCGGTTTTTATTGAAAATATTTTTTGCGCCTTGCAACTGCACTGTATATTAGTACGGACACGGTAACTAAAATATCTCAAAAAAAAAAAAAAAAAAATATAACCTTAAATTCGCCATAAAGAAACCGAATTTCAGAAGATCAGCTTGGTGTTTCAGATATCAAATATACGAAATGTATAAAATAGTCAGTAGTTTTTTCAATTGAAACATAATTTAATACAATTATTTCAGAGAAAATTGTTAGTCTGGAAAGTATCCATAAAAATCCAAAAGATATACAGCTATTTGAGAGATGTAGAACATCCGTTCGTACATTATTGGATAATATAGGATTTAAATGGTGAAAAGATAACCATCGCAGGGGTTTAATGGAAGTTACAGAGGTTGCTTTTAAAATAATACAATTTTTAAAAACATATGAAGAAATGAACCAAAACTTGTCTTTGCAGTAGTTTGAAAATCAGCTTTTTAAGAAGAGGAACCATTAGTTAATGTTATGTACAATGCACCATATTTTATTTGTATATATGTATATATGTATATATGTATATATGTATATATGTATATATGTATATATGTATATATGTATATATATATATATGTATATATATATATATATATATATATATATGTATATATACATATATATGTATATATATATATATATATATATATATATATATATATAGTACACTGGTGGAGAATATATCAACCAATTCATCAACAAAGGCTGAATATTTGAAAAAGCTGAATTTGAAATAGTTCATTCTTTGAGGAACTATTCTTGAACATGATTTCGTCGAAACTTATTTTATATGTATAAAAACTTTACTTTTTTTGGAAATAAGCCTGAGAAAAGATACATAGTAGATCTGATTACTGAATGTTATGACCACAGAGTATTATGTCTTCCTCCCTATCACTGCATTTTTAATCCAACTGAGTTGGTATTGCAAATAATTATTACAATAGATATTCAGGTCGAGGCGGATAATTAAACCAGAACTGTCTGGATTTATGGAAAGAAGCATTGTTGGAAATAGCACCTTCAGTTTGTGTAAGCTCGATCAGACACATTGAAGAAGAAATTGACAAATGGTAGAATCTTGAGCAAGTATTTGATAGATTGGAAATAAACAGCTTAGTTATTCACTTGATTAGTTTCTGAAAGTGACAGCGATTGAATAAAACCTTATGAATGTTGGTTTATGATTCGATGCTGATGATTACCAAGATAGGATGATGAAAGGGAAAAAAAGCTCAATGTATATATAATAAAACAATTCTAACCTCTAAATTATTGCGGCTGTAAAATTAATTGTACTTTTAAGTTCTTCGATAATAAATGCATTTGATATATTATAATGTTAAAATAAATTATATTTAATAGAATATTTGTTGAATTATTTTATTTACATTAAAATTTTGTTATATGTCAGAGCCAAAATGTACTAAAACTAAGAGTTGCTGCGGCAACATTGTGACGTTTTGTCATATATATATATATATATATATATATATATATATATATATATATATATATATATATATATAATAAGCATATAGTGTTACAACAACAAGTTAGACAGAAAGTAGAGCAAATTCGAAGAGATTAGTTTATCAGTCAATTTTTAAAGCCAATTTGTAGTTATATGGTATAAATATTGTGTTTGACTAAAACATCATACTAAACAGTAAGTAAACCAACGCTTCCAAAATAAAATTCTTAATTAGTTACCAAAATAATTACAAATTAATTATCGCTACATAACCAAAGAAAAATTACGAAGTTATCCAATACTTCGCATCGAAATATGAAAAAAGGTTATTAAATCACATCAATAAAATCTAGTGTATAAGTGTTGCTCTTAATTTTAGCTTAGTCTAATTTAATTTTAATTTGGGAAGTATATACTGATGTATTCATCCGCTCTCGTCTTGTAATAGTAAATGAAGATTGTATTAAGGCTTATCTAATATAAGAATAATAAATAATTCGAAATTGTTAAAAGTAAAATAAAACGAAAATATAGTAATATAACAAATAAGCAGAAAACTAAATTATTCAGGTTCCATTTATATATCGAGAACATTACTGTTAGAATCCGAAAAATATTGTTTTTTTAAATACATCAATATATTTCGAGATATTTTTTGTTTTAAAATATTGATATTTTCTCTAAACGATATTTTTTGGGTAAACTGATATTTGTACAAAGATAATATTTTACAAAGTAATGGCATTTTTATCATCAGTTGATAATGGTATAAAATATCGATATTTTTCCGAAATGTCGACAATTTGTCGATTAGCAATTGCTAAAGGGAAGATAAGTAGGTAATTGTAGTACAAAAATAAGAAAAAAAAAAACAATTTATTGAGTGTCTAATTAAAAGCTAGGATATTACAACTATAATCTCTTTCTATTTCGCTTATTTAAGGTTTTATAAGTACATAACCTTATGTTAATATTGATGAGAGTAAGTTCAATATACAAAAGTCAATTGTGCCTGTGTTTACTTAGTATCTTACCTCTACAATTTATAGAATTGCAAATATATCCAATGACTAATTTAAAAAGCCAACAAAATGTCAAAATGTGATGTTATTTATTTATGCATATCTACAATATTTATAATATTTTCAATCCATTAAGTAAATATAATTCAAATGCGATAACAGAAAGTATTTGATGGTGTAACATCCAGAAGACGCTATACGTTTGGTAATAGGGGTTGACTCTGATATTTGGCATATACAAGGTGATTGCAATAATACTACTATACTTTTTATACCTAGTACATTTGGTATTCTTAGTTTATATAATTTAACATGTACACAACTTAACACTGTCTTATTTAGTTATGTCCCCACTTACTGAACTATACACCTAAAATGGCATAATCCGAGGTTACCAACCTGTTATCGATTTAATATTCGCCGATTATGTAAAACGTGTTTATTAATATTAGGAGTATTTTAAATGGTGTATCATTATATTTTTCACGTGTCAGCAAAAGGAAAAAATTAGCATCAAAATGTTCTCAGGCTCCATCGCTCTCTATAATGGTAATCAAAAGAGGTCATATCTGTAACCGCTTGAGGGAAAACATCTCAGTCTGTATAAAAAGTAGCTCAGCACTAACAGCATATTTTTTTTCCTATTCCAGAATGACCGTTTCGAGTTCGGGATAGAGAAGTGTTTCGGTGCAAGGTGTTATCGTGTTCTAAGGCGCCTAGGAAGAACCTTACACTGAGCATGTTCGTGAAACTCTTCACGAACGGGATGCCTGATTCGAGGTGAGTGTTGAAGTTCCTCATGGGGTATTGAGTAACGCGCGGACTTTTTTGGACTAGAACACTTGGAGTAGTTCAAGTTGTCTCTCAGAGACGTAGCTGTATTACACATGCGCTCCGAAGAGGCAGACTGGAGAGACTAGCATTTTATACAGAGTCGCTTTCTGCAGGTTTGCAATTGTTTGATTTCTGCGCTGTCTGTCGGTCTTTCTGCAGATGAGTGGGAAGAGTTAATTGTATACGTCATTGCTTTTGCAGATAGCGTGTTGGATTTGGGCTGACACTGGAACCTGCGGTCGAACTGGAGACCGAGGTATGATACCTTCTGGAAATTGGGGATTTGGAGGCGATAAGCGCGGAAGTCCTTCTTGTGGTAGAATAGAGTTTTGATCGGGTTTATTTGCAGCCATCAGAATTTGTACGACGCAATCGCCTGGTTCAGTTGGGCGTGGATTCTGTTACGGATGGCTTCGGGTTTTAAACCGATGGTAAAGAAAGCTATATTATGTCCATAAAATGCTGTGTGAGAATGTTTGTGGAGTGAGAAATCAGCCATATAAAGGTTGAACAGGGTAGGACTAGTGGAGCACCTTGCGGGAGTCCTGCGGAGATCTATTTTCTGGTGAATGGTTGCTGAAACGCGAGCAGATTGATGAAGGCTTGAGTGTTTGGAACGGAAACCGAATGGTTCATTCGGGATTATATGGTGTGCCTCTTTGAAGCTGTGCGTGTAATATAGCTCTTTCGACAAGTTTGGACTAACAGCAGCGTATGAGAGCATATAATAGTAGATGCTCATGTATAACACGTCAATTGAAAAGTACCCGGTCTACCATAGTAAAACACTTTTTTTTGGCAAAATTAGTTATTTTTATTCAACATAATTCGCTTCAAGGGTGATACACTGGTTATAGCGACCCCCTAACTTTTCGATACCATTTTTGTAGTACGATTTGTCCTTTGCTTCAAAATAGCCCTCTAATTTCAGCGATCACCTCTTCATTCGACAAAAATTACTTTCCAGCGAGCATTCTTTTGAGATCTGATAATAGGAAATAGTCGCTGGGGGCGAGATCTGGAGAATACAGTGGATGAGGGAGCAGTCCGAAGACCAATTCATGAAATTTTGCCTTCGTTTTCACTGATTTGTGATATGGTGCATTGTCTAGGTGAAGCAGCACTTTCGTTTTCTTCAAATGCGGCCATTTTTTCGGCGATTTCGTCCTTTAAACGGTCCAATAACGCTATGTAATAGTTGCTGTTGATTGTCCTACCTTTTTCAAGGTAGTCAATGAAAATTGTTCCATGCGTATCCCAAAATACAGACGCCATAACCTTGACTGTTGCGTCTTCCCACGCTTTCAGTCCACTCGGATGACTGTCTATTGAACTTCGGAGTGAAATGATGGAGCCATGTTTCATCCATTGTCACATATCGATGCAAAAACTCGGGTTTATTACGTTTGATCATGCTAATTACGCTCCGAATTATTAACTCGTCGTTGTTTTTGGTCAAAAATGAGCTAGCCCGGAACCCACATTGCACAGAGCTTTCTCATACCCAAACATTCGTGAATAATATGATGTACACGTTCAGTTGATATCTTTAGAGTGTCTGCTATTTCAATCAATTTTAATATACGGTCATTCAAAATCATTTTGTGGATTTTTAAAATATTTTCGTCGGTAACAACCTCTTTTGGGTGTCCACTGCGCTCACCGTTTTCGGTGTTCATTTCACCACGTCTAAACTTAGCATACCAATCCTTGATGGGTGATTTTCCTGGGAGAGTGTCCGGAAACTCGGCATCAAAACAAGTTTTTGCTTCAACTGTATTTTTTCCCTTCAAAAAGCAGTATTTTATCAACACGCGAACTTCCTTTTTATCCATTTTTTTCACAATAACAAAAGTTGTTTCACTCAAAATGCTATAATTCACAAACTAATGATCCGACAGCTATCAAATTTATACACACATCTTTTGATGGTTAGTGCTAACTAAAAAACAGGAGGATTTAATTCTAGTAGCGCCATTTATGTGTCAGGCCGGGACTTTCAATTAACCTGTTATATATATCTTGATCTACTGGTGAACATGAGAAGTATTAATGCAAACAACCGTTAAACAACCTAACCCAAGTGTTAAATCCGATGGATTTGACAGTTTTCTATAAAAAATAAGCTTTCCGTTTGGTATTAATAATTTATTCAGTGTACTCAAACACTAATAGTAATAAGGTAATTTAAACTCATTATTTTTATTGTTTCATATAAAGCAATCTGCGGTCTAAGCCCATTAAACACTTTTAGAAGTTGATGGTGAAATTGCTCCGTCATATTGTCCGTCTGTGTTATATAATTTTTGATTTTTACTTCAACGAGTTAGAAGTGTAGAGTACCAAAAAATGCAATGAATTATAAGACACAGTTGGGTTGGTAAACCATCGCTAAATTGAAGGAAACACTGATGGAAAATTTGAAATAGAGCAAATTCATCAAGGGTCAAGTCCAGATTTGTGAAAAGGAAACTTTTGAAGATTGCGTTACGACGCCATACCATACACAAGCTTGCCATTTTGAAGAATTTTTTGGCAAAAATTTAACCAACATCATCAAACAATCATCACGTATTTACTTGATATGAGTACTGCCAACTTCCTTCGCGTTTCATAACTCAAATTATTACCTCGAGACTTCCGTTTTCAGTTAATAAAAAACATAAAAGAGAGTTGGAGGCGAGACTTGGTGCATATTTTAGAAATTGCGTTTAAAAAAATGTTTTGCCAATCGATATTACTCGTTGATATAAGTTATTATTTTGCGAAGTCACTCACTTGGATGACCGAATGTTGACTAGTTATATTCAGAATAAAACACTATTATTCAATAATATTTAATATATCCTGCATTCTTAATGGATTTAAAAACAATGTTTGTTTTTGCCTGAAAATGGTTAAAACGATTCTGGGAAACACCGAAAATTTAACCCAAAACAATTTTATCGTGTTAATATACCAAAAATAACATTGGAAAACATTTAAAGCTATCTCTCTATTGACTATATTTCAACCATAAGTATTTTAAGCTGATCATTAAAGAATTTCCATTTTTATTTATGGGTCGATTATAGAAACGGTCAACACATAAAATGTTTTTTGACCAGGACAGAGAACCAAACAAGCGCGTAACCGATAGGCGACCTTGACACGACCTCAATTTGTGTATTCGCTACCCAACATACTTTTCGATATTTGGTGTGTCGTGATGATTCTTTTGCCAAATGTGAAAGGCAATTTCATACAGTTAGTTTTGTGTGAGATCTGATGACTCAAATACTGACTGACTTGCATTAACATGTGATGTGACGATAGTTCGTTGATAATGCGGGGTCAAAAATATTGTCAAATACTTTAGCTATGCTAATTCTATAAAAATAAATTTTTCATATAATAAAACATTCATTCGATTTCGAGATTCGATCAAGACTGAACAGAGGAAATTAAATGAAACTAAAATAAATTTAAAACGGCTGGTTGCTGGTTCATTCTGAATTTATCGAATGGAATTAAGAATCTGGATATAACAGATCAATAGAAAAGTCCCCGGCCTACGATAGTAAAACACGTTTTTTTGGCAAAATTAGTTTTTTTTTAAAGTGCGCTCGCGCGGCGCTCCCTTTGCACAGAGCTTTCGCATACCCAAATATTCGTGAATGATATGATGTACACGTTCAGTTGATATCTTTAGAGTGTCTACTATTTCATTCAATTTTAATTTACGGTCATTCAAAATAATTTTATGGATTTTTTAAATGTTTTCGTCGGTAACAACCCCTTTAAGGCGTCCACTGCGTTCACCGTCTTCGGTGCTCATCTCACCACGTCTAAACTTAGCATACCAATCCTTGATGGTTAAATTTTCCTGGGGCAGTGTCTGGAAACTCGGCATCAAGCCAAGTTTTTGCTTCAAATTTATTTTTTCTCTTCAAAAAGCAATACTTTATCAACAGGCGAAATTCCTTTTTATCCATTTCTTTCACAATAACAGTTGCTTCACTCAAAACGCTATAATTCACAATCTAATAATCCGACAGCTGCCAGCTATGTGTCAGGCCGGGAACTTTTCAATTGACCTGTTATTCTGTAATTTAATTCGCTTGGCAAAGCATATAAAACATCAGATATTAGGTGAATGCATGTATTGTGATTTTTTCATTTTAAAGTTACATTGATTGAAAAAAATGAACAATATTTAAAATATTTTCCATCAGTTTTTGTCGTATTTCTGACAACATGGCGATACCACGTCTAAAGAAGGATGTTGGCAGAGATTCGTTCATCAATTCTTAAAACGGTAAAATGGTACGAAATATTATTTTCAATCAGTGGATGTGGTAGTCCCATTTTCGCCTTTCGGATTTCCCCACTGGATATAGAAATCTGGAGATAGCTGATTCACCAATTCATTAATTGTATAAAAGTTCTCTAACCTTTACGAAGCGTTCAATAAACCTTACAACTAACTCTCTTTGACCTATTTTGGTTCTCCAGACTGTTCTTTCTCCTTGACATCAAAATTACCATTAAATCATTGAAACTCGACAAAAGGAGTTTGATGGAGCAGTATCACCGTACATTTCTAAAAATATTTGATGGGCTTGGGCAGCAGATTTCTTCGCATCAAACAACAAAAGTAATGAATTACGAAAAATATATTTCTCAATGACTAGGTCAATGATGATTAATGACCATCATGTATTATTCAATGATCATGGATCAATGATAGTTAATACAATGCATAACACAAAAATAATAAAACGAAAATTGTTATTTTATGCAGAGAAATGTCAAAACCATTGCATTAAACAGTTACAAGTTCCAACAAACATTAAATTATCTACAACTTACCCAAATTTAAACAAGTTCATATATAACAATTTTTTGTAAAAGATGTAATATACCTGAAACAAGAGAAAAATAATTAGAGGATATTTCAGAAAAAAAGCTAAGAATAAAAATATGTTAGAATTAATTATAAATTATATTGATAAAATTATACAATATATATAAAGTTAATTTTTTTTTCCACATTTGAAAAGAATGTAAGTGCTTTTCTATAAAATAATTTCAATTCAGAAAATGCTCAGATAAGTTTAATATTAATATACCTTTGGTCCATCCTGTTTTACCGGTCGGCCAACGAGAAAAATATCGATATTTCGATCTATTGATACAATTTCAAATATAATTTAAAAATAAAACTATAAAAAATATCGATATTTTACAAAAAATATATAGATATTTTAAAGAAAATATAAAAATATTGAAATACTGACACAAAAAAATATCGATATTTTTAGCTACTATCGACTGAAAACAGTTGATGTCGCAAAACTGTCGAAACAGTAGATAGCCAAAAAACGAACGACTCAAAATAGTAATTACTATTTTCATCCAAATGCACTGTTCGACAGTTTTATTCAATTCATGATGTCAGACGAAGATGTACGAATACTTTACTGTATCAATTGTGAGAGAAGAAAAGACGGAGATATCTCCTTGGACCAGTTAATTTTATATGTGCTTATATTTTCCAATAGTAGTATAAGCGAGACGGAGATGTACATATTCCTTCATGTACTAACTTTAAAAACTACTATTTATTAAATTTCTCTTACTCTATGTAAGCATAAATTGGGTACATTTTTGTCAAGGTCGCTATGACTAGAGAGCCAGAATTTTAAAAATCAGTCAAATGAAATTAGTAGAACCAAAAATAGTAATTAAAAGAACCCGACTGAAACAATCGATAGTAAATAGTAACAAAATAAGTCGGACCGAAAATAGCGACTAAAAACAGTCACTAGTAAAAAGTAGTAAAATCAGGGGAAGCAAAAATAGCGATTGAAACAGTCGATAGTAAAAAGTAGACAATTAATAAACACTCGATAGTCAATTTCAGTCGAAAGTTCCCAATGCTAGATAAAATTTCTAAAAGTTTTAAAAAGGAGTGATATTTTAATGAACATTTAAAATTAAGTAACGCAATTCACAAAACCTTTAAAATTGGTACGCAATTTTAAAAATTATATTTAATTTTTTTGGAAAAATATCGATATATCCGGCATCCTTAGGGTGTGAAAACATAAACGCTATATAGTAGTCCAATTCCAGAGAGAACAAATAGAGACGGATGGAAATTATGAGAGCTGAAAGGAAGAAAGATGAAGCATTGAATGGCAATAAAGAAGAGCAGAAATAAAAAGAATGACATAGAGAAAATACCAGAAAAAAACGACTAGAAGATGTAGAAAATTAGAATTAACTAAAAGAAAAAAGAATGGAATTAATGAATGAAAATAATGAAGGGGAAAAAGAGAATAAAATGTGGTTATAGAACATACATTATATTCTACAATTTGCCTTATTGATGTGAAAAAATGATTCTAATACATGCAAGAACATAATAAGATAATGAAAATAAAACAGGATTTGCAAAACACCAACTGTCAGGACACGTCTGACAGTTGGTGACAACTGTCAGAACACGCCACATAATCTGTACGTCTATTATATATTGTTCTAAAAAAACGCTATAAATTAATTCCAACGCCTAATATAGGCATAACAAGTTTGACCAATACCACTAACAATAATATAACAAGTGATAACAAGCTAGAAATAATGGACTTAAAAAATCTATCAGAACGATGACTCATAAATAGGGTGTATTAACTTATCTCCAAATTAGCATGCTAGCAATGTAGTCTTGGCACTTGGGCGAAATATTTTATGGAATTTGCGATTGTATTTGTAGTTGAATGTCCATAACGATTCTTATGCGTTAGTGTCGATAACGAATTGCAGTTGTATTGTATTGTATGGTATGGTAAATTTCCCACACTTATAAATAAACTCTGTTGAATAACCTTCAAATAGTTTGGCAAATGAAGTTTCGAGACAAAGTTTAAATTATGTAACATAATGCTATATTCTCACTCATTTTATTATCAGTTCAAAAGTATTTCTTACATAACGCATTAAACATTTCTCGGTTATATACCAAGCTTGTTTGTCAACTCTAAATATAATTCAACACAACGTAGAAATACAGGCTAGAATTAAACCACAGCTATTCATTGTTAAAATTATTAAAATTATTTAATTATAATAACAAAAATAACTAAATAACCTAATACTGCATATATGTAACTTTTTAAGTTTTTGACATCAAAACAAAGGAACAACATCTGATATTCCCACTTTTCCCATTCAGATGTCCATTGAATATAAGCGTACGATCTAAGGATTTTCCCATAAATTTCAGAGTTTTGTTTGTTGTCATGTTTTCTTAATACTCTTAGTATTAATAGCCCATTATAAATATAAATCACGATTTTAAGTTACACCACAGTTTTAGTGCAAGAGATCAAACCTTGATGTGCACTGGTGAACAAGACCTTAGTTTAACTTTATAGCAGCTAAAAATCTAAATTGTATCCATATTATATTTTTAGCTAATCTCGCATTTTTTAACAACTCAGTTTTAACGCAATATCTGAATCAAATAATTATATTAAAATTAAATATTACATATCACAGAAACTCTAATTAAGAAGAATTTATATTCGTTCGTATTAACAATACTGTATATACTCTGATACTAAGTCTGATAGATTGTAGATACCAATGTCTGCTACTAAAATCGACTCATTAAATCAAACACTTCTCAGCAAGCTAGCGATTTCGTATATAGCGAAAGATTTCGTCTTTGACCAGCGTGAATAAAATATATATAGTAATTATCGGTTTTTGTGTCTGGCACCCCAATGTTAAAACCATATATTTTAGTTTTAATACATACATAATAGCATACAAAATCAGCAATATTTAAAAGATAAAAATAAATCAATATATAACTATTTTAAAATAATTGCTTCAAAAGTTAATAGAGTTACACTGAATTTTCAATCCATACATATTTTGCTAAGATTAATTACGGAGCATTACTTTTTCACGACTATTTTATTAAAAACGCCACAACCACCCTGGTTATGAAAGTTCTTCTAACCAGGGAGTTAAGTTCTTTCCTAAACTAAAAAATCACTTCCAGTTAAGATCAGATAGTTAAGATTAATATTGGTTTAATTATTATATATTATTATTTATTCGTTAAGATAAGATTTAAAAGATCAAACCCGAATCGAACAAAGGCTTCATAGACAATACTTGAAATTGAATTGAACCAATGTTTCGAAAGTTGAAAATAAACGTTGTCAAAAATAAACCATTTACCCATTCCAGACAATTATAAGTTTCCAAATACAATAATTGATGATTTTTACACTCACTGTACCCTAACCATATTACACAAGATTCCAGAGTTTCAACCTCTTCAGTCTCCGAACGTTGTTCCATCAATTAAGTAGCGGAAAAGCCTCTGGATTTTCATTGCGTACATGCGAAGGTACATTTACTGCATCATGCAACATTTCCTTCCAAAATATTTGAATGTTCCATGCATTACCATCCTCACAATTGTGTACCTTCCAAATCAAAATCTTATTGTGCATTGACATTTTTAATATTCTCCCAAGATCTTATCTATATTTAATTTTTAGCTCAGATAATTTCTTTTTTAAATGTTCTTTCAAATATTTAACATAGCGGTTAATTTGTTCAATGTGCTCACTGCTAATACTGATTTAACATCGGCAACTGTTGCTTCCCTACAGTTTGGGTATATTATAGAGGAGAGGATAGATGTTATAGACAGAGGTTAAGTTCCAACTCCCAGGTTAAGACACTCTTGCATGTATTTCATTTAACACAGAATACTCACACCCTTCTTTAATTTTGAAAAGACGTTAATGTTAATGTTAAAAATTCCAGAAATTGGTCCGATTTGTAGTTATTTCAAAGAACGTTGAATATATCCGTAATTATAGGAATACAAAGTAAATAACCGGTTCGTCCTTTGTTCAAAATCTTACTATTTTAATTGCAATGCTAAAATAAAGCTTAATTTTCAAAAACTTATATCTCAACTACGTATAATACGTTTTATCCAATATTAATAAAGTATAAATGCAGGCCTTTATTGCTTTGAAATATAACGAGTAGTTGTTAAGCAGCATTTATAATTACCTCGAAAATCTCAACTTTCAGAAATATAACACCAAAGTCTGAATAGTACGTTAAACGGTATAATTAAAAAAATTAGCAGCGGTTCGCAGAAAAGTTGGCAAGATAAACGATTTATCAAGGAATTTTTCAGTAATTTTCCCAGCGGACTGAAAAGTTAAATGAACTTTTTCACGCGTAAAGCACGTTTAGCTCACAATTATTCTTTGTTCCTTTAATACAACCAAATAGATATAAAATAAGTTATAGGAAAGGTTATTTTTAAACATATTATAATATATTTTTCTAATGCGTATTATTAGTTTATTTAGTATTTTAAGACATATCTATCAGTGTAAAAATAAAAATATCATGCCTAAAAAAATGTTCGTAATAAAGTAATAAAATACAACACCTGAAATTAAACATGTATAAATAATATAACACAAAGGGAAATACTACCAACAAAAGATATCGCAAAAAGCTAAAACAATCATGTTTGCACAGTCCACCAATCATGTTTGCACAGACTGGATCTACTGCTTATCGTGGACTCCGAACCACGGTCGTCAGCATTAAGCCTACCGACTGGCCAGTGACCAACTTAGAGACCATCCCAAAAGGTAACCGGTCTACCCAGCCTGGTTACCGGCGTAATTGGGATCATTTTGCTTGTCGGATTTTACACTCTTACCTAAAAAATAATCACAACATTTACGACCATGCCCGAATAAGATTCGAACCACCGACTATCGCAACAGTATGACCTGACAACAGGCCCTCTTGTCGCTTTGACCACTATGCCAATCAAGCCGGCTACATCTTAAGAAACCTGTTAGAAATTAGATACGTAATAATCAACTAAAAACTAAAGCACCAGCTGATACTAGTGAACAAACTTTCTAATTAAAGTAGAGTGAATTTAATAATAATTTAACGTTCAATCAGTGCCAAATTTCTCCCAAGAATTGGCGGGTTCTTAAAGTTATAAAAACTGGTCATCATCAATAATCGAATAAGTGTTGCAATATCTACCATCAACATGATAAATGCAACATTTCGACTAAAACAGGTTCCAGATGTTCGGAAGATGGCCAAATTACGAGAACAGCAGTAATGCTTAAATATCACTTTTGTAATGACTTTATAAGGACCGATGGGTTCCTTGTTTTAAGTTATTGTATGATACAAATTGTAGGTTAATTTGCCAAGAAGAACTAGACGACAACGACATGTAGCAATGCAATATTTAAAAAATAATAATAACATCTCAGGGAGTTACAATATAACAGCTCAATTGAAAAGTTCCCGGCCTGACACATAGATGATGCTACTAGAATTAAATCCATATGTTCTTTAATTAGCCCTAACCCTCAAAAGATGCGTGTATAAATTTGACAACTGTCAGATCATTAGTTTGTGAGATGTTTGTGAAATGCTATAACATTTTGAGTGAAGCAACTTTTGTTATTGTGAAAAAATTGATAAAAGGAATTTTGCGTATTGATAAAATACTGCTATTTGAAGGGAAAAAATACAGTTGAAGCAAAAACTTGGCTTGATGGCGAGCTTCCGGACACTACCCCAGGAAAATCAATCATCAAGGATTGGTATGCTAAGTTTAGACGTGGTGAAATGAACACCGAAGACGGTGAACGCAGTGGACGCCCAAAAGAGGTTGTTACCTACAAAAACACTAAAAAAATCCACAAAGTGATTTTGAATGACCGTAAATTAAAATTGAATGAAATAGCAGACACTCTAAAGATATCAACTGAACGTGTACATCATATCATTCACGAATATTTGACTATTTCCTGTTCTCAGATCTCAAAAGAATGCCCGCTGGGAAGAAATTTTCTTCAAATGAAGAGGCCGAAACTGAGGCCTATTTTGAAGCAAAGAACAAATCGTACTACAAAAATGGTATCGAAAAGTTGGAGGGTCGCTATAATCAGTGTACTTCATCCTTAAATTATGTTGAATAAAAAAAAACTAATTTTGCCAAAAAAATGTGCTTTACTATGGTAGGCTGAGGACTTTTCAATTAACTTGTTATAATGACTTGTATGATACAATATAAACACAATCATATAGAGCAGATGATGGGCGTAAACATGTAGTAAAAATGTTGTAAAAATATAGATGAATAACTAAAAAACATAAATAGTATAAGAATAAATAAATAAAACTGAATGTTTATCATTTTATTGGTAACGGTATTTTATTGGTATCATTTATGGTAATATTTTATTACCTCGAAATTGTTTGATCTACAATAGAGCTTTAAACAAAGAACGATGTGAGGCATAATAATGGAATGGGAATGCTAGAAGTTTCTTATAGCTTATATTTTAAATAAAAAATGATAATTTAATAAGTAATAAGAAAATAAGATTTTATTTACTCTGCATTTAGAAAGTTCAGAAATTATTGACATTTTATGTTTAAAGTTAGTGCATCTTACCTTGATATACATATAATAATTGCAGCAAATTACTAGAATAACACTGGGTAAGTAATTTGATCATCAGCAATGAATTTAATACATATTGATCCTATTGTACTTTTCCGTTGGTACGCATACATATTAATATAAATTAACATTTTTAGAGAAAAGATCGGTTTCCTTGAAAAAATCATCAAACATCCGCATGTTTAACATTAAGTTAGGTCATGATTTGGCTCGGGATCCTTTACAGTTAAATATATTCGTACACTGACACCGAATAAAAAAAGAACAATGTTATTACTATACTAAAATATGGTTAAACATAAGGAATTAATTTTGCTTAATTATTTAAAAACAACAAAAACATAACGAATTAATTTTGCTTAATTATTTAAATACAACAAATATTTATAATTTAGAAATTTATAGAATTGAATTTATTGTAGTACGTAAAATTTATTTCAAGTACGCTTATTTGGTTAAAGATTAAAGCAGTACCTTATCCAATATAACAGACCTTGGAAAATAAAGTATTTTTGTAGGTCGTTTTTCTTAAATAATAGCGATAGCGCGAATCGGTAGCCAACGACGGTGGGTTATTCCACTGGTCCACGTTACTTCCGTGGCTGGAACTTCCATTGCAGTTTTATATCATTTATTACAACAAGAATTCGCGGATGCTGAAGTGGGATTTGCTTTTTGATAAACAATAGAAACTATTTTAGTATTTCAGTGAGATTACATAATTATTTTTGGGAGCTTCTTTATTTTTTATTGGGAGCTCTGCAGCACTGCAGTGCTTCACAGCTGTGTGACCAACCAAAACACCATCCCAGAAAACTCAAACAACCAGTCTTAGTCAAGCTGGTAACTACAATAACTACTTGTTTTAGGCATTGCTTATAGAAAAACAAAAACAAAAAAAATTAAAAAACATCCATGCCTTCAGCGGGATTCAAACCCACAATTTTCGGACATCGAAGACAGTAGGAGGATAATACACTTCACCATCAACAATCATAAAGTTATGATAATAATACGACAAATTAATAGGCAGTTTTTACGGTCGCAAACAGTTACCAATATCTAAATAATAAATATTTATATTTCCATTTTTTACTTTCAACAATCCCAATCCTGGGTTTGTATTACGGGTTAGTTTCAAATATTTTTTCGGAATTCAACATCAAAACTTACAAGCATTGCGAGAAATGAATTATTAATGCCTGGTAATAAACGCAAATCGCATATCATTATTATTATTGCACAGTACGGTTTAGGTACATAAAATACATTTCTAAGTGTTGCAATTTTCTTTATTCTCCAACTATATATATCGACCCAAACTATGCGTATATTTTCCATTTTTAACAACATTTATTTTCGATTTGAAAGTGACATGTTTTTAGTAAACGAGTGAATGTGTTATTGCTAAATATATCCTTACGGTGAAACCCAACATGTGTAAACAGAGTTCGAACAACAATTTTAACCATGTATATATCACTGACATTTTTACTGTTTTATAATCTAACGAGTAATTGGTAATTTATATAAATAATACCGTAACATTAATTTTAACGTGAATAAAAATAATTTATAACTATTATATGTATATAATACGATATTAAGTATAGTAATTAATTTTTAAGAATATTTTGTATATAAATAATCTGTATTTATAATTTATTTATAATATTGATCTTTCTGTGAAAAAATTAAACATCATTCGAAGCAACTGAACCTTTATTTTCTCAAGTATTTATTCATAAAATGCTGTGTAACGGTTTGAGTAATACGTTAATATTATATATAAGTGTATAATTACTGCGCTATTGGCCGCAAGCAGTGAGTCAAACGGAGCAATGGAAAATTCGTCAAAAGTGATGGATGAACCATATATGATAAAGACTCAAACAAGATATATGGTTATGAAGCAACTTTTGTTACTGTAAAAACAAATTGATAAAAAGGAATTTCGCGTGTTGATAAAATATTGCCTTTTAAAGGGAAAAATGCAGCTGAAGCAAAAACTTGGCTTGATGCCAAGATTCCGGATACTGCCCCAGGAAAATCAAGCATTAAGGATTGGTATGCTAAGTTTAGACGTGGTGAAATGAACACAATGAACGTGGTGAAATGACGGTGAACGCAGTGGACGCCCAAAAGAGGTTGTTACCAACGAAAACATTTTAAAAATCCACAAAATGATTTTGAATGACCGTAAATTGAAACTGAATGAAATAGCAGACATTTTAAAAATATCAATTGATCGATTTTGTGTAACGATTCGTTACCATGGATGAGGCAACGATCCACCACTACAGCGCCAAAAAAAGCAAAGTCGATCGATTGGGAGAACTGTAGATAAACATACCCATAAAAATCGAAATATCTTATTGCCAAACCTAGAATTTTTCAACGTATTTCACCGTATTTAAATAATCTTTCTATTTTGCCAATGCAATTTATTTTCACTTTTATTTTCGCTGCATTGTATAATGCCGCCTATTATGAAGAATTTCTAACTATTCATCACTTGTTTCTGCTTTCCTTTTTTAAACATTATTTTATGTATGCACATATTTAACATCACAATAATTATTATTAAATAATAATTAAACAACATTATAAATAGAAATGCGGAAATAGGTAAATTATCTCTTTGAAGTTTTTATACATTTTAGCTCTACTGAGAAAAATTCCGACTACAAAAGGGAAGATTCAGAATGGTCGATCCGCTAGCTTTAAAGATGACATTGAGGTTGAAATAAAAATTAAACGGCAACAAGATTGACAATATTAAAATTTGTATCAAAAGGAAGCTTGTTATATACATAATACATATATTTTGAAGAGCAACTGCATAAGCAACAAAGAGCGCTGCAGATCATCTCGAAATCAAACGGATCAATGAACTCATTCAAGATTGAAGCTCTCCAAAATAACAGTTAACTCACGTCACCACAGTGTATATTGCCTAATGCAGTTTATAAATCGTTTTAAAGTCAGACCATCTTCATTTTCCATCTCTTTTTTCCATTCTAGTGAAAAAGAACTACAATGCTGCCTGATGCGTCTAAACAAAAGGGTTGTCAAATAGCCGCAAAATTCTTTTTTTTGTTTGGCAGTTTGCTTGTTTTGATAAATTTTAAATCTGCTTAATATTTCTGAGTACTCTAATTAAAAATGGCCAAACCAATGAATAGCTAGTCAGAAACAAATTGCCTCTCTAATCAGCTGCATCGGACAGAAACCATATAATGGGGGGTGGGGGCGCTACACTGTTAAAAATATAGAATTCAAATAAGGGTAAGATAAAATGACAAGGTAAGGATTTATATTACGAAGACGTCTAATGCAACTTTTAACATTTATTTTAAAAGAATACAATTTTACAAGATTTATTATTTGTCTATCTACATGAGACCTGGCTATTTCAAAATGAAACATTTGTTCACTTGGATAAATTAACCATAATATCTTTGATTGGCTTTAAAATTAGCTGTTAAATAACTTGCATAAGTTATTGTTATGGACAATGCACTATACCATAGCACACTCACAGAGAAGATCTCAAAAAGGAGATCGACAAAGGCTGTAGTTAAGGTATGGCTTGCAAAAGTAAAATTAAGTTTTGAAAAAACCATGTTAGAGTGAACTATATAAAATTGTTACTCGGTAAATATAAACGAAATATAAACGCATTTTATTTAATTTACTTTTGTAGAATTAAGCCTGAAGAAAGACGATCTATAGATCAGATGGCTGAACAATATGGCCATAGGGACAATGCAGTATTTAAATCTAATCTTATGAAGCAAAGCTTACACACGAAGTAACAGAAGAAACTAAGGAGAAATACAGTGATATCAAATTGACTTGAATTGACAAACTGACTCTCTAAAGAAAGTGAATGAAGTTAATTGGGTGTGTTATGCTACCAGTGAATACCACCACAAAAAACGCGCCTAGAATTCTACCTCATAGGTGGTGTTGAAAACAATTCAATGAAAATATAATAAAACAACTTTAACCTACAAACTATTGTGGCTATATAGTTAACTGTAGTTTAAGTCCTTTGATAATATATCAACCTTAAAATAATTAAATAGTTAAATTAAATTAGATACATTATAATGTTAAAATAAATTATATTTGATAACATTATTTTTGTTTCATTATTTTATTTAGGTTAGAATTTTGTTTTTGACCTATACAAAGCCAAAATAATCTTAAACTTAAAGCTGATGTGGCAATATTGCGACGTTTTGACACCATAAACTTCGATGATGTGGGTTCACTGTTTTATTGGGTAGATTCTAGCATAAGGCATATAGTCAGCTATCATTAACTTTTACTTAAGTTACATATTGATGCAGTTATCCAGTACTCTTGTTGCTTGCGAACTGATCTAAATGTAAATGAAGAGTAACTTATAATTAATATTGTAAAAAAGGTGTAACGGATTTTTTTATTGAGGTGTACGACTATGGCCCGCCACAGATTGACATCAATGTGTAAATGTCCGTGACACCAACAGCACCATATTAGTTAAGAAGTACCAAATGCCGGATAAGACTTAATAATTAATCATTTTTATCAAAAGTGTGTACCTATAATAGAATAATTATATTTATTCAATTTTGGCATATATTTCAATAAATATATTTGTGGTTGTAATATCAATATTATAGCGACGAAATCTGATTACAATTATGAATAATGACCACATGGAATACCAAAACACGTATTTTCCGCTAATAAAATTTAATAGTTCCGATTAGAACGCGAAATACCGGAGACACGCTGGCGACAACGGAAACCACGTACTTAGAACGCAATGAAGAGCAATATTAGTTATTATAGTATGTGTCATCTCAATATTTTAAATATTTAGCCATTTGTTTTTTCGTGGCAAATTATGCTCCTACTATTAATATAATTATTTCAAAAACAACGAATAAAAAATTAACGTATCTTATTAAGTGATTCATCCGAATTATATGTTGGAATATTAGCGTTAAAAGATCATCACACTCATCAAAATTATTCGGTACTATAACATAAAAAAAACCGGTCCAACTGAATATAGCATACTTAAAGCGATAGACGTGTTTGGTAACTTTCAATCAATAAATGTATTCCAATTAGCAACCTCAACTAAACATATATTAAAATAAAAATTCCAAAATACTAAACTGTTATTCAGCAGTAGATAATGTATATATTTTACCCATTTCTTTTTTAATATGTATAATACTTTTATTTTCAATTCAAAATAGCAGTGACACGAGTGTCAATATATGTCTGTCTAAAGTTCTAAATTCGTTTTACAGTCAGACAATATTATCCTTGTCATTTTATTCCATTTAAAAAGAGATAGAATGCTGTTAGAAAAGTTCGAACATGTAACGGAATGAGCCTGCAAAAATTGTCCGTTTGTCAAACGTCTAAAAATTCTTCAAAATATTATAATTACGGACTAAAACTGGCAAACGTTGTTTTAATGCTTTGATGTAATAAATTTGAAATCGCTGCGGTTTTTATTGAAAATATTTTTTACGCCTTGATGCTGCACCGTATATTAGTATGGACACGGTCACTAAAATATCTCAAAAAATAGAAAAACAATATAACCTTAAATTCGCCAAAAAAAAACCGTGTATACGCGAAACAGGTGACCAATCAAGATAAATCTTGGTGTTTCAGAGATCAAATATACGAAACGTAAAAAACAGTAAGTAATTTTTTCAATCGAAACATAATTTAATACAATTATTTCAGAGAAAATTGTTAGTTTGGAAAGCTTCCGCAAAGATCCAAAAGTTATACAGCTATTTGAGAGATGTAGAACATCCGTTCATATATTATTGGATAATATAGGATTCAAGTGGTGTAAAGATAACCCACGAAGGGATTTAATGGAACTTCCACAGATTACTTTTAAAATAATACAATTTTTAAAAACATATAATAAAATCAAGGAAGAATTATATCAATTTATATATTTAAAAGAGCCATGAATATTTCAGAATGCTACATTGGGTTGCTCATGGCAAGATGATAATAAATATAGTATGAAGACAACAAAGGTTCATGGAAAAAGGTAAACGTTGGAATAGCTATCGATTAGGTCTTGTTAGTTATAACATCTATTCATTGCAGACATATAGTTCTTCATGCTGGAAACAGGAATGGTTTTGTTCCTGGTGCAGAATTAGTGTGTCTCTAAATCCAAGGGTGACTACCATGAAGAAATGAACTATAACTTATCTTTGCAGTAGTTTGAAAATCAGACTTTAAAGAACTTGAAGGAACCATCAGTTATTGTTATGTACAATGCACCATATCTACCATATATATATATATATATATATATATATATACAATTTATACAACTCTAACCTATGAATTATTGTGGCTGTAAAATTAATTGTAGTTTTAAGTTCTTCCATAATAAATGCATCTGATGTACTATAATGTTAAAATAAATTATATTTAATAGAATATTTGTTCAATTACTTTATTTATATTAAAATTTTGTTATATGTCAGAGCCTAAATGTACTAAAATATTACTATCTGCGGCAACATTGCGACGTTTCCCATGTCACTGCTATTTTGAATCGACTATATATTTAATAGCTATTCAGTAGCATTTCAATAATGATTTAAATATAATATTTAGTAATCACAAAACACGTGTAGAACAATAAAAAAATAATATGTTTAAGAAAAGGAAAGTAAAAATAAACGCGGATTAATAGATAGAAAGTATCCATAATGATAAACAGTATACAATGCACCAGTGTGAAAACAATTTGCATTAGATAAATAAAAATGCAAATCTATAAATTAATATAATTTTTTTTATTATTTAATTAATACATTGTTACTAGTCGTTTCCGTCTAACCTACAATTTGTCTTTATGATAACTTAAATCTAGGTATATAACTAGGAGGACCCATCGGCCCTAACTCAGTAATGGTGACACATGTCACTGCTGAATTTTTTAATATATACACCTCACTACACAACACTACACAAGATCAGATGGTTTGATTCTTTTGAGTCTGTGTCCTGTTCTGGTGGTATCTAAAAGTTGCAATATTTCAATATTCGTATGAGAATGGAGTCTTTCCTCATGCCCACTTGCAATTATCTTGATTTCTTGACTGATTGTGGGTATCTAAGGTCTCGATGTAGGTAATCAGTCCTAGTATTTGGGTGCACCCACAATACCTCTCAGGACTTTGTTCTGAAAAATTTGTTTTTCATTTATGTTACTCTTTGCAGAACCTCTCCATAACTGAACTCCGTATGTCCATATAGGTTTCAATATTGGCTTATGTAATAGCAATTTATTATGTACTAATAATTGTGATTTTCTTCCAAGTAGCCAGTACATTTTCCTATATTTCAATTCCAGTTCTTTTATTTTTTTCTTTATATGTTCCTTCCAGCGAAGTTTTGCATCGAGATTCATTCCGAGTACACTTCCTTATGGTACACCTGCTTTAGCTTCTTCTTGTTTGACTCTAAACATTAATATAAATAATGCAAGAAATATCACAAAGGGACAAAAATTGTTGACATCGACAATATAATTGAAAGTTGCTTTCAAAAAAACTGTCATTAGACACATATTCAAAATACTTCCTATAACTTGTTTACTGTTTTTTTTGTTAGGTTTTGATATAATTGTTAGAAATGAGAAAACAATTTGAATAAAAATTTTAGTTTAAAATATATTTGTTTTTTTATATCTGCGTGTACTTTAGATTTAATTATAATTTTCATAAGGTGCGCATAGTAATGTTGGTGAAAGGAACTTATACTGAATGGTTTCGCTAACAGCATAACTTGGTGATATCTAAATAATATAAGCTAATTTACAGCTATTTGCAAAAGGTTACCCTTATAATGATGTTATTCCATTAAAAAATAAAAGGAGAATATTTAATATTATTGCTTGCCTATATTTTGATGAGTTATATCTATTGGCCAATTAAATTTGGCAGTTTTATATTAACAACAAAAATTGCCTATTCGACATTCATTACTTTTTTTGTTTGATTTGAAGAAATTTACTTCCATAGTTCATAAAACACTTTTAGAAATTTATGGCGATGCTCTCCATCATACCCCAATTATCGGTTTAATTTCAACAACTTAAAAGTGATTATTTTGAAACCACTGACAACAAACGGCTTTAAGGACCAAAAAAGATCAAATACAATGAATTAAAATACTGAAAGCTCAGCACACGTTTTCAAATAATTTTCAGGCAACTCAGTGAATAAACTGACGTCAGCTAAAAAAGAAGAGTTTTCTGTATTGTGTCACACATGTTGAAATAGTACAGGATACACTGTTGCAGTTCTAATAGGAAGTTCTGCTGCATCCAGCGTACTGACCAGACATAGCATCTGGACATTTTTACTTGTTTTGATTATTAGAATATGGCTTAGTTGGCACATGGTTTCGAAATGCCGAAGAATTGGAAGAATTGCTTAAGATGGGAAAAAGTTGTAGAAAATCATGGAAAATATTTTGATCAATAGATTTGTACCAATTTTTCTCAATAAGCATCATTTTAAAGTGAAAAAAGGTCAAAAATCAGTAAGCATCTAATACAAAATAAAACTAATTATCAGCAATGCGCTATGCTATCGAAAATATTACATATGAACACAATAATGCAGATAAAAACATTTTTCCTGATGTAGATCCAGAGAGAGAAAATGTAACGCTTTACCAAAAGTACTCTATCAAATTTAAATTTAAGTTAATTATTTAAATTTAAGAAATAAATAAGAATATGCTGGACAACACCAAATATTAAGCAAAAAAAGAAGATAGGCATATATAGTATGAAATAAAAGAAAAAATGTCTTTAAAAGAAAGCTGCGGCCTTATATTAGCTTACAAATAATTAATAGGTGATATAATTGAAGTCGAAACAGTATTTCTCTACCCATGCATTGGATATATTACTCATATATGACTAACTAATTATCTAGACCAATTATCATAAAACGAATCTAGAAAAGATATAATAAACGAAGATCACCAGCATAAGATTACTCCTTGTGCAGTCTTTTATGTTTCATCAACTTCATTTATCTTTAATCTACGTTATATTCGTTACGTCTGGTTTCTTGCAGTTTCTTTCTTTGGTTTAGCAATTTCAACAAGCAGCATAATCTTATCAGTGATCTAGTTCGTTATGCCAAAAAAAATAAAGCTTTCAAAATAAATAATATAGATGAACGTAAAAGAACAGTTGACAAAAATGCCACAGTTGTGTATTTCTTTATTTCCCTAACATTAAATGCTTCGTATGGCAGATCCATTTGAAATGGAGCGTTAAGAGAGTCAATAAATTATTTTCATGCATATTTTACACGAGAATGGATTAGATACGTTTTTAGATGTTAAGAAAAAACGTCCGATTTTATGGTCGTTCATAGCCCAACTATTATCACTATGTAACACATGGACTGAAAAGTTCCGGGCGTAACAAAGAAAACAAAGAGCGTTTTTTTGTTCAAAATTGGCATTATTTATCAACGTAATCTCCATCAAGTGTTACATAACCATTCCAGCACTGCTCTACATTTTAATACCGCTTTTGTAGAACGATTTACCTTTTGCTTGAAAAGAGGCCTGTTACCAATTGCTGTCTCAGTGTCTCATTTCGGAGTGAAGTGTTAGATCCATGCATTGTCACATTCAAAATAGCAAAAAAGGCAAAAATTCTGGTTTGCTACGTTTAAACATAGCCAAACACTGCTCATAATCGTCAACATGTTCTTGTTTTTGGTCAACAGTGAGCAAACGCGGCACCCACTTTAAACAGAACTTTCTTTTAGTCAAATGCTCATGCAATATAAAACCAACACGTTGTCTTAATATCTTTATGATGTTAGCTAACTCACTCTATTTCACTTTTCGATCATTCGAATCGATTTTATGGATTTTTTGTGTTTTTTGATGTTACCAACTCATTTGGACGACCACGTTTGAAGTCAGCAGACCAACGTTTTATTGTTGTTTCTAGTGGAGCTGAGTCTCTATAACACTATTCAAGCCATTGTTTCGCTTGAACGGTATTTTTACCATCAAGAAGCAGTGTAAAATTAAAACACGAAATTGTTTTTTATTCACTGCTCTGCAAATAACAAAAGTAGTGCTACTCTTAGCACAATAACTTACAAATTTAAAAAAAAATTAACAGCTTTCTTTTAAAGATTAGTACTAACTGAAAAAGTGGTGGATCCATTAAAACTAGGCCCGAAACTTTTTAACGCATGTGTAATAATGATTGGATTATATTGTTGGGTTCTTTTAATATTTTTTATTATTTTCCAGACAAAATATTACGTTACATCAGTTGGCGTTAGGTTTTCTTATATAATATTTTTGTATTACTTGGTATTGTTCAAAATTAAATTGCTCTATCAGATCTTTTGTAGTCTTGTTAAAATTTGTGCTGTGTCCGTCTGTTTTTACTTGTTGTCAAGTTTTCCGCAGTTTCCTTTTCGTCTACGATTTTCTGTTTAATTGTCGATGATATGAAGTTAAATTTTGGATATGCTGCACTACTAGGAGTTGCATACCATGCTGCATCTTGAATGTTTTTGTTTATAGTTAATTTTGTTAAAGTTCTCTATTTATTTCAGTTTTGTGGGGCAAATTTGGGGTTTAGCAGTTAATTTTCATTTTGTACAGAGAAGGCGATTTAATTTTGTTGATAATATTAAAATTTATGGTTAGGATTACTGGCGAGATGTTTCTGACTTGTATATTTACCTTCATTGCTTTAACTAGTTCTCTACCTTTTGGTGTTGTCAATTTTAAACCCTTCTACAGACGTTTAGGATCGTAATCTCCCCCGGAAATGAATTTATTACCTAATGTATTGAAGAAGCCACGGAAATAATACTATACTTGAGAGATTCCAAAAAAAAGTGCTACGTGCCATCGTTGACAGCCCATTATACCCGTAACAACCCAATTCAGCAAACCCTAACCATAATGTACCATAAGTGTGATCCGAAGTACCAGTGTAAAGTACTCTGAAAGATTGTCAGTGCACCCGAATGCACTCGCCAGACAATTAATGTGCGCGATGTCAATGAAGTGCGTAGGTTAAAACATTTAGTACTATCCAACCTAATAGACACACAGAATAGTTTTTGGAATAACATAGAATAGTAATGAAATTAAGTATCATACTAGTTTAAAAATTTGTACAGGAGTTTAGTTATTGAAGCAATTTTCCACATGTCATTGTATAACATAAATCTCATCAAATGCTTACTGCCCAATGGGCAGATGTGGAATTCTAAGACGATAATAAAAATTTCATAAACGGAAAGTTACACATTACTGGGTTAAGTTTATAACGAACTTTGAATAATTATTGACACCACACAACATTTTACGTCTACAATATTGGTGAATTGGTAATAAATGAAATGAAACCATCGCTGGAAAACGCTTTCAAATATTGACTAATTCTAATAATGATAAGAAGTAGTACTCGATAAAAAAATAAGATCATTTAAAAAGTAATAAAGGATACAATTTTTCATATGGTTTCAAAATCATTTAATACGATTCACGGTCCTAATACATACGTTATCCATTATCTCAATATATTTTACCCCACAAGAGAATATTATCTAAGAGATTAGCCGTAGCATCCTTGTTTAATCTGAATCATACACCAAGAAAACCAACAATCGACGGTCTTACACCGGTGGTCGTTCACCTGACCAACGGTACATTTCCTTTCCGGTGATTTTTTCTTCTTTTATATCTCGATTATTATCCACTTCGGTTTGTTCGACAGCGAGAAACAATGTTCAGTCCGAACAAGTGCATTACACCACGTTTAATTACTGTTTCACTCGTTCCGATGACTCATTTTAATTGCGTCTAATGGGCAGATTTGTTTATGCGTATTGGCCAATAAGGTGGTACGATATCATTTAAACAAATTAATAAAAATATTAGAAAGGGGCGTAGAATATAGATTCCCTATTGGTTAGAAACTGAATTCTGAAGGATCATGTAGCAATAACGATACCAAAAAATAACGCCTAGATAATAATACCACCATATATAATTCATATGAATAGGATCGTGAATGTTACATGCGTATAATGTATATTACGCGTCTTTGTTACAAAATATTTTTATCGTTATAGATAATATTATTGAAGATTATACAGATTCTAAGATGTCGAATTACAAAGTAGTAATAAAACAACATTCATAGAAAGATTTACTTGTTTCGGTTCAATTTAACAAAGAAAAGTTTTATTAGTGGTTTCTTTACTTTTTTGCAATTTATAACAATTATATTCTTAGTGAAGAAGAAGTCTTAGTGATATGAGATAGTGATATGATATGAGATACTGTAGATGTACTACAAGATCCAAATTTACAAAATTGGCTTCTATATAATTACCTAATAGTTCGAAAGAGCACATTTTTAGTTCTCTTCATACTATAGGAATTTTATCCTGCACATATCGCAGATTTCTCTTAAGGGAACCCAACAATATTTCACAAAACGCAAATCAAAGATGATTTTATATGACTCATTATTCTGAATTCACGATATTTCAAGTTTACCTTTTCAAAATTGCAATTTTAGTTTAATTCAGAAAACTTGATTTTACTGTTGGCATTCTCGAAAACTACTTGTATCATTTAATAATAAAACCTAACAGATCAATTGAAAAGTCCCCGGCCTACCATAGTAAAACAAATTTTTGTAAAATTTGGCAAAATTAGTTTTTTTTTATTCAATATAATTCTCTTCAAGGGTGATACACTGATTATAGCGACCCTCCAACTTTTCGATATCATTTTTGTAGTACGATTTGTCCTCTGTTTCAAAATAGGCTTCAGTTTCGGCGATCACCTCTTCATTCAACGAAAATTTCTTCCCAGTGAGTATTCTTTTGAGATCTAAGAACAGGAAATAGTCGCTGGGTACGATGTATGAGGAAGCAATTTGAAGCCCAATTTATGGATTTTTGCCATCATCTTCGGTTCTTGCCATCGACACGGTGCATTGTCTTGGTGAAGCAGCACTTCCTTTTTCTCAAATGTGGCCGTTTTTCGGCGATTTTGTCCTTCAAACGGTTCAATAACGCTATGTAATAGTCGCTGTTGATGGTCTTTCCTTTTTCAAGGTAGTCAATGAAAATTATTCCATCCGCATCCCAAAATACAGACGCCATAACCTTGCCAGCCGACTGTTGCGTTTTCCTACGCCTTGGAGTGGGTTCATCGTGTGCAGTCTACTCGGATGACTGTCGATTGGACTTCGGAGTGAAATGATGGAGCCATGTTTCATCCATTGTCACATATCAATGCAAAAACTCGGGTTTATTCCGCTTGATCATCTTCAAACATTGCTCCGAATCATCAACTCGTCGTTGTTTCTGGTCAAAAACTGGCTCGCGCGGTACCCACTTTGCACAGAGCTTTCTCATACCCAAATATTCGTGAATGATATGATGTACACGTTCAGTTGATATATTTAGGGTGTCTGCTATTTCATTCAATTTCAATTCAAACCGTCATTCAATATTATTTTGTGGATTTTTTAAATGTTTTCGTCGGTAACAACCTCTTTTGGGCGTCCACTGCGTTCACCGTCTTCGGTGCTCTTTTCAACACGTCTTAACTTAGCTTACCATGTGTCACGCCGGGGACTTTTCAATTGATCTCTTATTTGGACTTATGGGCTGCAAATATAGTGTTCTGCCAAGTCACCAAACTGATTAGTAATCCAACGCTACAAAAAGGAATTTCTCCGATTAATTACTGAAGTTTATATTGTAGCGACCTTGAGGCATGTCAACTTTTACATCGTGGAATATCGGTCAACAAAGTACCCAGAAATATAATCCGAGATGTTGAACACGGGCGGGGTGCCAGCAGCGACAACTAGAACCCCATAACGAATAGCTGGCAACCCCGATACGTTTATCTGTGATGTGATTGAAGGGTATTTCGATCATTCAGTAACCGACCATCGTTTGGTTTAGACGTGCCACCATCGACTGCCCAAGCCTCGTCTCCAGGTAACACCGCTGCCATCCGTTTTATCTATTTTGTATTTTCCACATTTTTTATATTGCCAATAAATAACGATCACATAATGTAAACACCACTGTTTCATTTCGCTTTACCTCCATTCACCGAGTCTTATAACTTACCCCAAAATATAAACCATCTATGGCATCAAAAAAGTTATACAATAGTCAGCCATAAACATAAAAGAAGTTTACTAAATACACAGCAATGTGTAATTAATATAACGACTGGACTGTGTGCACGAAATCTGTAGATTAAAGCGAATTAAATAAGAGGAACTTTAGCTTAAAGTATTCCAATTTAACCTTAATTTTGGAAATACAAAATGATGTATTTACTCCGTATTCGCATTGCCCGTGAATTAACTCAAATTCAAATAAAAAGTAATAATGAATTAATTTATAATTAGAATAGTATTAATAGTATCTAAAAAATATTTGGTGTAAAATTCGACAAGAAATAAGCAACTCAGTTACAATAGTAACCAGACAGGGAAACGCCGGATTTCTTGGGATTGCATCTAGCCGACCTGTAGACTTATTCCTAAAATTGTAACTTGGAACCCACCTAAATGTCTTGTCTCTTACAGGTAAAGAAACGATTCAAAAATATAACCAAAGATAATTCACTAAAAAGATATACTATTTGTAGTGTTACAGCAATATCGCAGTGTCTAAGGAATTTGACGTTTAAAAATAAACAGTCGAGTACAAAATAAAAAATAAGAAGCTTAGTATATATAATACACCTTTCACAATCGACAAAAACGTCTACACTGAAGTGATATATATAAACAAAGCATCTAGACTATTAGGTTCCCCAGTTTGTACACTTCTAAATTTCATTTAACATACCTGACATGTATTTCATATCTGTTGGAGTCCATATTATTACAATGATGACCACCTAATTTTAATAAAATTAGGTTACGGTAAGCAAAACACTTTGATACACACACGAACAACATTTGGGGTTTTATCTCGTTTTAGCGAAAAAATGTATGCAGTTATCAATCTCCTTGTCAATCAAACCAGTTTTATCAATAATTTATTCTGATTTAGATGTAGATTACTAATTAAAAAAAACGTGTTGTTCACTATTTACCTAACAACACACTACTTCCAGGGATAAACTATTATTTTTCTCTTTTCTTCATTTTTATTTTAAATGAATAACCTTACGAAAATATTATGTTCAATAAGTTTAGTATTTTGATACAAAAGGCAAGTTCATAGAGTGAAATAAATTTTATTAATCAATATAATATCCCTAAACTTCAATAACCTTAATCTTTCCAATTATCTAATTTATGATTTCGATCAGCAAAGTGACAATCTGAAATACAAAACAATATCGATACATCGCAGAAAATAAAATAAAATAACAGGAAATTCTTGCAATAAATGCGATACTTAAAAAAAATTTAAAATTAAGTACCAAAGTATACTAAACATTTAAAATTAAGTGCTAATATATTGATATATCGATATATCAATATTTTTTCGGGATCCCTATAATATACTACGAGTTGCTAAAACTTTGAGCTTTAACTTTTAAGCCGGACATTAAGGAAACTGCTAGTATTTCAAGAAAAGCTTGACTATCTGTCTATATGCAACTAGAAGGTTAAAACTTTATACCAAAATTACAGTGTTTTCGAAATATTGCTAATTCGGAATATTAGTGAAAGAGGTACAAGCGGTATCAAAAATTTGGTCGATCCAAAGAAGACAGCGAATTTGCATGTTACTCGAAATATTAACTACATGCACAAATATGTTATAACTACACTCAAAATATGCACAAAATAACGGAGGTTTTCAATTTCTGTTACTAGTATTCAATTATATTTTACTATAAATGAAGTGTATTCACAGTATGTGCTTGTAAAAAACAAAGAGAATTAATGAAAGTGTTCATGCAACGACCACAATACAATAAACGCAAATTCTATGCAATACAATACGAAACGAAGGTCCGCCCATTTACCTAATTTCGACAGTACCGCAAAACTTTCGAACGCAGCCGACAATTAGCGACCCGAAACTGCTTTATAATTTGTTTAAACAATGCGACAGAGGCCGTACTTAGTACCTCAACAATGATCATGTTAAGTGTATGGACGTCAAATTGCCGGTTTGCAGGTTTCTCCCTAGTAGAGGCGTAATGCCCGCGCCAACTTCTTTTTACCATTAGAAATTTAATGACATTATTATGCAGCGGTTAATGGTAAAATGGGCGAGGTACGTTTTCTACTCTACGGAGCTCGGTAATTTCAACTAATGACCGTTTCGCGGCAATAATAAATCCATTAGTACTGTTAGGTACTTGAACTATGCCAAGATCTTGGGCAAACCCTATGGTAGTTCTCTACCTTATAAAGACAGGAAAAATAACAAAGTTATTTAGTGGATTTGTTAGAAAAGTGGTACTAGTTTTGCCAATCTAGTCGTTTAGAAAAAATACGTACATCAATAATACAACTTTTAATTTAATTTCTTAATTTCACTTTCAGAAACTTATTAGACAATTTGGAAATTGGAACAAGAGAACCTTAATTTTAATAATGAACTGCTAAATATGTATTAAAATTCTAACCAGTAAAATTGTAACATTATGGGCATTAAATCACATGAAATAATATTTGTGGTGACATATAGTGTTGTTAATTATATTCATAATTTTAATCGATATTTATAATGATAAACAAGTATACAACTGTATTCTATGCTGAAGGAAACTCACATTTGTTTTGAACATTTTTGGGAAAAGAAACACGACAGTAACCTATACTAATAAAAATATTTTATAAGGAAAAAGTTCCATATTAATGTAACTACTATAAAGTATAAATTTAAATCCAACCTTAGTTAGATCACTCAATTCAATTAAGTTGCTTGTCAATGCACGCTTGTTCCTTAGATAAAATGGAGCTAATAAATTTACTTAAACTACAGATAACATACCTAATACCTAATAAAATATCTCTGCCTAGAACAAAATATCGCAAGACAATACGAAAACTAATTGCACAAATAATATGGAAATATAATAAAAAATTAAGATTTTGAAAATAAATTCTAGACCAAATTCGTAATAGTTTTAGTTTCACCTTTCATGGCGGTTTTTAGAACAGTTTCTTAGCTGCATAACGCAATGTAACTAAACTCACGCAATGAAGCCTTGCATCGAGACTTAAGAATGCCTATAGTCAAAGAAGGAAACAAAAGGTTTTTCGATAAACAATAAGCTCGGTTACACCTCCATTAAAACACAGAGGCTGAAGAGCTATTAGTTGGTCACTTTCCAGTCGTAAACAAATCGATGCTGGCGTACCTCAAGGTTCCCCGCTGGCCCCAGCCTTATTTAACCTCTTTATTTCAGATCTGCCGAGAAAAGAGCACATTGACGTCGCGTTTTACGCTGACGACACTGCTTTCTTCACGGCCGCCAGGTTCGAAGTTACAATTCATGAACGTTTACAGAAGCAGCTCGATCATGCGTTCAAGTGGTTCAAATTCTGGAGGTTGCAAATCAACCCCCGGAAAACCCAGGCCATCATTTTCCACAAGAAGCGTTACGCACTGCGCGTCTCGCAACTTAAGATCGACACCGCAGTGATTCCATGGCTGGATAACGTCACGTATCTAGGTCTTCACTTCGACCGGCGGTTCGGTTGGCATTCTCAAATCCAGAATGCAATCCAAAAAGGTTCGGGGATAGCAAACATGCTATCTTCTCTGATCTGCCCTTCTAGCAGACTTTCCATCTCCATCAAATGCTTATTTTACAAGATGTTAATTCGGTCCGTACTCCTCTACGGATCTAATGTCTACTTCAAGTTTATTACACCCAACCAGGTCAAACGGCTTCAAGTTTTCCAAAATAAGCTCCTCAGGAGAATACTAAACGCTCCATGGTTTGTCAGAAATAATCAAATTCATAGGGAAACTGATACTCCAGAAATCAATCAATCAACTTCATATCTCAATCATTCCACAAACAACAACTCAGCTCAGTTCAATTCTTCTGAAAACGCGCTTGTTCGCGAGCTGGTCGACATGCTGGAAGCTTGGCACCGCGTCACCGCCAAGCGCCCCCCTTTTTCCAGGCTGAAACGACGTCATCCGTCGCTACAGTCATAACTTTTGCCCCCATACAACAGTATCCAGTTGTGTGTTAACTCAGGTTCGCGAATCAATAGAATCGCCGGGCCCTCGTACCCAATAACGGCTGCCCGATCAGCGGGTGCCATATCCCCAAATTTAATGCAGTAGCGGTAGCGATCCACAGGGGTTAACTGTGAGGTGGTGTCGGCTTAGTGTGTTGGTAAGCCCAGAGGCAGTCCCACATAACCCGGTCCAACTTGTCACTTCAGGGCAAGTCTCCGCGTCATGTATTCCACCGCCTGGTTTTTTAGGCCAGAACCATAGTTTGTTTAATATTTAATTTTCAATGTTCTTAAAAATACGCTACTGGACAAAGAGATTACAGTTTGGCTATAAGGGCTAAATCAATATTTATTTGCATACTTAAAAACATGTTTAAAATAATTATTATTATGAATCCTTTGTCCTGTAGTTTTCCTGGGTGTCTGAGGGGTGTTTGATCAGGTATAACATTTAATACTAATCCACAAGATGATTAATTATTTGTGCTGAGCTATTGTTAATTGGTAGAATCGTGGCGAAAAGGGACTTACAGTGTCATATGAAGTGCCATTCTCAACTTTCAATTTCTTCGGCTTCAATTACGCAGGGTAGCGTCTTGGATCCGCTCCTATATATACTTCCTTGATATATAGATATCCTAACAATATAAACAGTAGTTGGAGCATCTGCTGACGACACAGTCGTTATGGCAAAATATAATACTACGTTAATATATAAGGAGCTATAAGAAAAACTACTGACAGTGACAGATCCAGAAATGGGTTATAGATTGGAATATACAACATAATAACTCTAAATCTGTTAACAGCAATCTTGTATTGCAGTAAAAAGATAGAAACCTAATGATATTACTTGAGTATTTTTTCAAATTAACAAGCAGAATCAGCAAATACTACAGCATCCATATCAATGGTAGATTAAATTGGAAACATCATGTTAAATAGTCAATCAATCTGAGCTGTCAATACTAGAACGGAAAAGACTCAAAAAAAACAACTGCACTGAGTAGCCCAAAGATACTAATAGCTTGACGCAAAATCAAAGAGATTGATTTATCTGTTCTATAAATATCAGCTATTTGAACTTATGTGATCCAAGTATGAGGTTTAGTACAATTATTAAACCGATTAATTGTAAGTAATTCACCGCTGCCAAAGTTCTTCGATTAATTAGCAATGTTTATCACTATATAACCAACGTAGATTATGGGGAAAAACATGCTAATTGTTATAAAGATGTTTTAATTTAAAAAAGTTATAACATTTAGCGATTCACAATGTTCTATATTTTTTGACTTTGATATTACTTATTTTAATATATTTTACGTTTTATTATAATGATATTGCTAGTACACTCTAGTACGTTATATACTATTTTTTGTTTACGAAAGTACATTTGCTGTTGTGAAAGTTGTTATTTTGGAAAACGAGAGTTTTTTTTATCGTATTAATATTGTGTGAATACGTTGATCAATGACTTGACTTCCTTGCATACTATGGGAAACGGTGACCACTATTTCGAATTTCAGTTATTTGAGTACGGAAAAAAAATTTTAAAAAATGTCTATAAAGATTACAAAAGATGTTCTGCGAAATACATATAGAAGAATTAAAGTTATAATATACATATAGAAGATCTAAACGATTTTAATTTTGGTTAATATTAGAACACCTAATACTAACCATATTTAGTAATAATTTATACTAATTTGTAAATAGTAGAAATAAATATACATAAAGAATAATAGGGTATTAAAAGTTAATTGTAAATAATGTTGATGATTACTTTTATCAGAATCGGGTGTTGTGTGTTGTTCCTCCATAATATGAAGAGTTATATTAAAAAAGCGTTTTATGAGTCTTAAAACAATGTAAAAAGTTATGAAAATATACCAAAAATAATTACATTTTATTTGACATATATTTTACATCGAATAGAAAAACATTAGCTAAAACTGAATATCGCCGCATTTGCAGTGACATGATAGACATTTCAATTAAAGAAAATTTATGTTCTTAAGTTGTCAAGATCTCAAAGATAGCGCGTGTTTCTAGACATTTCTAAGGAAAGAAATTATTAATTCAAATATATTCCATCGTCAATTGGATACATTAAATAATGCCATAAAAATACGTGATCAGAATTGATGAATGATGGCGATATTGTTTGTCGGTGAGATTATAAAAAATTTGGTGAGTTATATTCCATATTTTTGTCGCACCCACCAATTATTATAAATGGTAATTTGAGATTTATTGAATATAAATATAATATATAGCGCGGAAAAAAGTTTGAGCGATGACATTTTAATATATTTATAACAACTTCATGATTTTACGTCGATAACAAATGTGGATATGAAATAACAAAACCGATGATATTATGGAGAATTTATAACATCTGACTAATGCATTCATTTATAATTCTTACCCTTATGAATGAAAATATTGGATTGATATGATCTGTCTCTTCCGAAAATCATTTTATTATAACAAGGAATGTAGTATATAAAAAATTATGAAACCTACCATACCTACGAAATCCATACTAAAGATCATATTTTTAATAGTATAAAGTCTGCCATCAGTTCATTTAATTTTGTATGTGTTCATTCGATAGTGGTAAAAGTACTGGGCTTGATAATAAAATATATTTTAGCGGGAAACATTTTACGTGAATAACTAATCGTTTTAATTTTTAATTACTTTTAACTCCACAATAATGCAGATCATTTAAGGGTATCTTTCTTGTTAGTTTGTAATCACCACTCATAAATATCATCCTAACATCTCAAACCTAACTAAAACAACTAGCTCGTAGATTTGTTCTTCACGAATTGTTTTACTCTTTTATTAATTTTTACACTGTTTTATTGAATTAAAATAACAAAATTTACAAATCCGATTAAAGTATTGTCACGATATTTTTTCATTTCGAAATACTTCCTTCTTTACACCCTATATAGGAATTAACCCTACTTTTATAGCTAGATGCAAAATTGTACAAGATAAGGACAGTTTTCCTATATTCTTATTTAAGATTACAGTTTTGAGCTTACGGTGAAAAAATATTGTTTAATTTGTATTTATTGTATAACATAAACAATGTCGCAAAGAGATTAAATAAACGTACAAATAGTAAAAATATATAAAAATCATTTTCATTATGTTGGATTTATGTATTATTATATCTACCATATTTCATTCGATAATTGCACATACATTACTACATACATAATATGACACACGTTAATACTACAGTTATAGCTCCTTTATAAATTTGCAAACAAATGAAACAAATTCCCATTTTATGTATGAAACAACTTTTATAGGACTATTGAATTTTTGAGATAAGGTCAACATCTGGAGAATAAAACATTGGATTTTCATTATTTGTTAATATGTTGTTTACTATACTATACTATTCTTTTGTACATTCGAGACTGATTCTTCGATATTCAACAATCAAAGACATGACAGAATTGCCGACATTGAGAAAGCCCTTGTCTTTTAAGTTATAATTATGATTTCAGCTAGATTTTTAGGATTATAAAAATATAGGCCAACCCAAAAGAGATCTGGTATTATCCAGTGATACTGGGATAGTTTTTATTGTCCCTACATTCTCCTATATATAATTTTAGACCATTGTTCAGGAGAGATTCGAACCCGCGACCATCGCAGCAGTAGAAGATCTGCATTGTTGCCTTAACCATTACATCATTACAATATAACCATAATATATTGTAATGATGTAATTGTGAAAATGATGTTTAGATTGTCAGTGGCAATTGGAATTAACTGATTTATAAAATGGACCAATAATTTCCCTACAATCGTATGTCACTTTGAAATCTCCACTCTTCTCCACAATTGCCTAAATCTATTTCCTTCTCTATTTCAACGTTGAAATTGATAAAGCGAAACTTTAATGAGCAAGCGATGGCTTTCAGCGGTATTTTTATTTCGATTAAAATATAAAAGTAAAGCGTTCGCAAATGCGGCATTATTGAAATGTAATTGAATATTTGAAATGTAATGGAAATTGTATTTATTTTTGCTTTTGTTTAAAATGGTTATTATTAAATGGCCAATGCATTTTGATTACATTTAAAAAATCATAATTTAACAATGCTATTATTTATTAATAAATACTTTCATGATATTTATTTAATATTTTATATTTTAAGAAGATAATTTTACATCAATGTTAGGAAAGCCATATATGATTTCACAGGATTTATAAATATCAATTATCTGAAAAATAAGAAAATAAAAAAAATTTAAAATCTCTTCATCTTTTAATTTTCCTTATCATTTTATTAATTTTAATTCAGAATTAAATACAAAAGAATATAGTAAGAGTTATTATATTTATTAAAGATATCACAGTCTTCTTTATAATAAATTCTAATGTTGACGCTTCTTTTTTAATTGCTTTAAGCTTCATAGATCTTATCGACACTCATATTTTTTCATGGAAATAAAAAAGTAAACGATAACAATATTTGCAGTACAGATTAAAATAATGTGTATAGTTGCAGGTACATATAAAAATGCATTTAAACTGCAACAGCATTTTAAATACATATTTTTTACTTACATTTTGCATTACAGAGGCTTATTACAACTGTTGAACTCAGCAGCAACTCACAAGCAAGCGGTATAAATACATCAGTATGTATTTAATAGAATCACAATTTTCCATATAGTTCATTATATAAAAAAAAATTGTTAAAAATAGTTAAATAGCGTGGGATATATATATTATACATCAATAATTCTGATAAATATTGCCATCAAATATTATGGTACTTGCAGCCTACCTACTTCCATTTCAGTTTTCGTTAATGATGCATATTTTTCAATATTGTTTAGTAATACTAACAGAACCTGTACATTTTAAGGTTATAAAATTGTTAGCTTCGGGTACAAAATTATGTTAAATCTAGAACGAAGTGATCGTTTGCATTATTTTTAAATATAAGGTTCATTAATTAAGAATGTTCTATTTTGTACATTCGCGCTATGTATGAAGCATTTTAATAGCGTTAAAATATTGAATATATGAAACGTTTATTTTTATTTGTCGTTTATATCATATGTTAGCATTCTATAAAATTATTATAAATATTAAGTTTAAATATACATCAGATCACCACTTACATCAAGTAAAAATAACTATGTTACTCTGATCAACAAAAAAATAACTAATTAAGAATATTATTGGAGTGTTGCTATTTATATTTATGACTTGAATTGATTTGAATCCAAATTGAATTAATGGATTTTCGAAATATTCTCAGTTAAAGTCATTGCCCTGTCCCATGTGTTGGAAACAATTTGCATTGCTCCTTTTCTATACCGAATGACGTATTTCCAATACATGGATTGCAACGTCTGAACTAGGGGTGTCGGTCACCAAGAAAAATTAACGATACTTTCAGCAATATAAAAATACTAAACTTTAAAATTAAGTGTCAAATACAATAAACATTTAAGATTAATTTCCAATTTGAACAGTATAAAAAAATATTAAATGGTTTTTATAATGTTTAAGAAACATAATTTTTTTTTGGAAAAATATCGAAAAATATCGATATACTGATCGCCATCCCTAATCTGAACTACTTCTTCGGGAGTCTAAAATCGTTGACCATACAATTTGTTTGGGACAAAATGGCGTCCAAAATATATTACTAAAACACTTTTATTACAAAACTGCTACTACTGTTTTAACACAATAGCATAATGATATAAGTAAATATCGCATTATTTTAAAATATTCCATTTTCACTAAAATTTCACTTAATTCTTTCTATTATTTAATTTGAATTATAAATGCCATGACTAATTATAATTGATTATAAACATATACTCTTACGATATCAAATCCATTACTATATCATATTTAAATGAAGATATAATGTTATATATTATGCATATTAACGATTCCAAGTAACTGCATAATTATCAAAACATCTGAAGATTTACAGACGATAATGTTTTACTTTCACAAAAATTGGAAAAGATGTAACAGCTGCAGAAACTAAAGAAATCTTGTGATTCAGTTGTGCAAATGACTCATCTGATTTTGATCTGAAATACAACAAATATAAGATGCCGAAAGTGAATAACAGTTCTATTAATTTCTATAGAATAGTATGAAGTAGACATTTTCTAGGTAATTGACTTTAATATATTACTAAAACCCTAAACACTATAACTTTTTTTGGATAATTGCGGGCGATACTAATGATTTTACGGATGTAACATTGTAATTTTTTAATATTAAAATTGTTGCTTGATGCAATATATAATTTAATTTTTAACCTACGCAGTTCACTGACATAGTTCGATATTATACGACCATATGGGTCTAAGAATTGACTTATACAGCAATATCTTATTATCAAAAGATAGTTTCGATTTACGCCCTATGAGCCAATACGTCTGGTTCAGTTTAAGCCCAAGTTGTTTATGTTTTACTAGTACATGTTTTTTACAATTTAAGCGTTGATCCAGATGCATTTCCAGATATTTAATATTATCTGCTTGCGGAAGTTCATGATTATTAAGATATACCGGAAGATAAGTCCTTCTACGTAGGGTCAACGTCAGATGGGTAAATTTTGTCTCATTCGCCTTGATACGCCCTGTTTCCAATCACAAATGGATTTTGTTGAAATTAAGTTGGAGGTTCCTTGTAGCGGATATCGGATCATCGTGAGATGGCAAAATCGCTGTATCGTCAACATATGTTGTCACAGTGTTGGTGTTTGACGTCGGTATGTCAGCTGTATACAGAAGATATAATAATCAGTCAAGGACACTGCCCTGCGGAAATAATATTACAAGAATTATTGTTAAAAAGCCTATAATATTATTGGAAATTTTTCGACGTTATTTTCGATAAAATAGATTTGAATAATGTTTGAAAAATAACATATTGAATAGATTATAAGTTATCGAAAAAATTGAAGTTACGTATAATGAAAATGATTTCAACAAAGGCATGATCACGTAAGTTTAGGGAAATTTTAAAAACCATTTTATATGGTTTAGAGATGGTATAAGATTCTGAACGAATCTGCAATATGGTTGTAGACAAAAAAGACGCTAGTCCTTCTTCAACTAATTTTGATTCAAAAATACTGCTGCCATCTAAAAGATAGTGGTAGAGAACAACTCAAATATGTATACCACAAAAGGCTTAAATTAGTTAGCTATTACATCATAAATAATTATAATTCAAGTAATTTTTAATACTCTTAGAGATTCCACAATCTACCCAATAGGTAATAAGTATTTTTTATGTTTATATTATATATATACCTGGCATGTAAAAAATCACTTCATTAAGTGGTCTCCTGTACAAAATACTATCTTTATTAATTAATCTTATTATAAAGCTTATTCTAAAGTCTATATATGTCCAATAAGTCAGATGGCGTTAAACGTTTTAGTCTACGCACTTCACTATCACGTCGCATATTTATATGAATAGGGAGTACATTAGGATGCACTGACACTCTTTCGAAGTACTTCACACAAACACGTTGAATTAAACTCGTTATGAGTTTTAGAGAAATATCGCGTTGTATCACTTCGTTTGAAACATAGTACGGAGGATAAACAATGGCACGCAATACTTTATTTTGGAACCGTTGAAAGATGGATATGTTAGATTTGCTAGCGGTACCCCATAATTGAATTCCATATGACCAAATAAGCTCGAGTATAAACTCATACAGCAATACCTTGTTATGTAATAATAACTTGCATTTGCGCCTGATGAGCCAATATATTTAATATAATTTAAGTCCAAGTTGTTTTGGTTTAGTGAGTATATGCGCCTTCCAGGTTAGGCATAAGATCTAAATGCATACCAAGAAATATCTTCATTATTAGTTAAATATAACATCTTCTGGGGGAGTTGACAATGATTGATATTCACTGATGGGCATGTCCTACTACGAGGGGTAAAAGTTGTATGGATGGATTTTGTTTCATTGACTTTAATGCGTCATGTCTTGAATATAGATGAGTAAACACCTATGAGACGTCAGAAAATTGAAGATTTTTTTAAAGACTGATTTTTAATGTGCTTAGTAAGTTGTTAAATTATGTATCAAATATTCTAACAACAAAATTAAGTAAAAAAAGTCATAGATTCAACCTCAAGAAAATGTATTATTGTTGATTAATTGTCGTTTAAAGTAAATATTCTGAAACATTATTAAGCTAAGTAATATTTCCAATGCTTCAATCTGATCTTTATAGTACTATCCTATTTCTCGCACGAATTTTCTGTTGAGTCCAGGTGTTTCGCCTTTTGTATAATGTCTTTCTGCTATCTTGTTAATGTTGCTTGTTTCTCGGTTCACCAACACAATGGTTTTTACTTTATACACTGGTATGTCGACTACAGCTTGAGATTTTCTTTATAGCTTGTTGGGTATATCTATGTACATAATTTTTAACACATTTATTATACTGTCATTGACGTTTATCGTTTGGACTTATAGTTGAAAATTAATATTAGAGTCTAAAACTTATCCTATATATTTATTTATTTATCGTAGGCATTTTTCCTGTAATACTTGTATTTGTGCTACTTATGAAGCATATGAGCATGAGGTAGTTTTATATTATTTGCTATGCTATTATTATTTCTTTACTATGTCATATCTTTCAATTTATTTATAGTTCGACTGTAACTCTCGTTAGTCAGACATGCATATAACTTACCTATTGAAAGGATGGTCCAGGGCATTTGTTAATTTATGGACAAGATAACTCGGCAAATGTATGAAGAAATTTCGTAATTACCATTCATTATGCTGTTGCAAACTGTGCAATATGGCATTACGATAGCACAGTGGAAATAGAGAAAATTAAGTTAACAGGTCAATTGAAAAGTCCCCGGTCTGACACATAGATGTCAGGTCGGTCGGTCGGTCGAAATGTGTGGCTGTCGATACGATTGTTTGTCCGAACACTCACTACTATTTTTGGAAAGGAATTTGCACGAGAACGAAAAATACTGGTTAAAGAAATACTGGTATATTTCGATATCAAATGATACATATGGTCGACGGGAGAATTGACAGGATATTCGGTTAGGTAAAGGAAGTACGGTAGCGCTGTGGAAGTGGCACTGTTACAAGGGGGTGGAAAAAAGAAAAGAGACCGAGACGTCGTCGTGGTGGTCTTTTATAGCCTGGAACTGCACGGTACCAATCCACCGGCGTTGTCAACCTCTGAACTAATAACTAGCACTTCGAATGGGGTAAATCAGGTGGACAAGGCAATTGAAGGCAATATAATATCAGTTCAATTTACTATGAGAGATCGAAAAAAAGGAGATTCCAACTTTTTTTTTTGTTCTGGCCTAAAAACCAGGCGGTGGAATGCATGACGCATACCTTGTCGCGGATACTTGCCCTAGAGTGACAAGTTGGGCCGGGTTATGTGGGACTGCCTCTGGGCTTACCAATACACTAAACCGAAACCGCCTCACAGTTGACCCCTGTGGATCGCTACTGCTACTGCATTAAATTTGGGGATATGGCACCCGCAGATTGGGCAGCCGTTATTGGACACGAGGGCTGCAGCGACGGATGAGGTCGTTTCAGCCTAGAAAAGTGGGGAGCTTAGCGGTGACGCGGTGCTAAGCTCCCAGCATGTCGACCAGCTCGCGAACAAGCGCGTTTTCAGAAGAACTTGAGCTGAATTGTTGTTTGTGGAATGATTGAGATATGAAGTGCTTGATTTCTGGAGTGTCAGAGATTCCAACTGCACTCTTGCGAAAAGAACGCATAGTGTTAATATAGCATGAAACAATTTATCACAATTATGGATATCGGATAAAGAAAGTTCAATATATAGCAAATAAAATCAATCTATACTATCAATAATAGAATGGTTAAAACATGTAGACTATTCAGTGTAGGAGGTGTATTGTGTTAATGGCTACTAATGCAAAACCGAAACTCGGTCATGTTGATGTTCTAAAAAATAAGAAAATTAAACGGGTTACGCTTTTTTATTTGGAAAAAAGGAACAAAACAAGTACCGTTAACCGCCGAACATAAACAGACACAATGCATCGGGCAGCTAATGAGATGGATGGCGGTCGAATTTAATTACGAGCGTGCCATCAAAAGTCCTGTTACTATGTATTTCAACGGCCGTTCGATTTTACCGAAAATTTTATCGTCAACATAATCGTCAGTTAATGAATTAACATGAACTGGTTAGATTAAGGTCATCTGACAAGAGAGGGCACTCGCGCTCGCTTCAGGCGTAGCACAATTGATGCTGTTAATGGAATTAAATGTTACATTCACTTAGATATTTCACCATAACATTACCATATTAAGCAATAATTCTTCGCACCTGCAACGACTGAATCATACATAATCATATCGATGAATTAATTTGAATGAAAATACACGAACATTAAAATACCAATAATAAGTTTTAATACCGTTTTAACAAACGAAATGTATATGTTAGAAAATAGAATACTTTAAGAATATTACGACCATGTGATAAGAAGAAAGTTTATCAGTTTTCCAGATCTAATTTAGAGAATAATTGGAAAGAATTTAATCAGACCAATAGAGCTGTTGTGGAATGATATGAGATATTATAATTCCATTCTTTTGAGACAAATGACTTCACACAAATAACGCGTAATCCCCAAATAATATTTCTTATTCATAATGATTAAAACCACAATACTTAGGCCTTAGTATTTTTTGATCACAGATTGTTCGTTTCGATTTCAATTGTTTGTTCACAGATTTCTGTTTAACGTATAATTTGTTTAACTCATTGCATACGAGTTATTACGAAAAGAAGTTACAAAAACGTATAGAAAAGTAAAAGAAATTTCCTGAATCTGAATGTCTCCTAATTTCTTCGTAATACTTGTTAATTAATTTAGTTAAACTAAATTGTAACACTTTCGTTACGTGAACTGTTAGAAGTTTTTAAATATACGGAAACAGAAATATTAAGTAATGATCAATGTTTAAATGTTTGACATTATATAAGTTTAGTCGATTAAATAAATTTATTTATAGTAAATATATTTATAGTAATTCAAGTAAGAGTAAAATACTTCAATTATTTGTGAATAAAAACTGTTGAATGACCTTAAATAAGAAAGCTTAAAAATTAAAAGACATATTAACTTATAATTTCATCAAGAAGAAACTAAAATAAAAGCGTAATAAACATGTTTGAGTTAATATGCACTGTTTATCAAAAACTAATGTGAGAAATGATGCAATGCATTGAGAAGTTTGACTTGAATACATTACGAGTAAATGCTCCAATTTGAAAATTTGATAATTTTATTATTTATGCAAAACGTTACAAGAAAAATACTACTTACATATTTGAAACTGAATACTTACTATTTACTAATGATACTATTGAAAACAATAAAAGCGAATAATTTTATAGAACAGTATACAATATTCAGATTACAAAAATACCAAGATTTGTATGGCCACAAAAGAGACAGTTGCAGGAACAGTAAATCCTATATACATCTAAAAATATGTCTCCGAAATTAGCATATCAAGGACAAATTAAATGTATTCATAGCTATTCTAACAGCATAAAACAGTACATCACAAAATTTAAGAATAAAATAATAATATGCGATAAGAAACTCTCCGTTGTTTAGGCGTAGTAAAGTATTGGTCTGCAACTAAGCCAATGTACAAGAAACAACTTACAACTGTGAGGCAATATCAAGAAAAACAATGAAAATATATAAATTTAGCCCTTCAAGTTTGAAATAATCAACACTTGTGTTGCCTCGAAAAGGTAAAGCATCTAGGCTGCTCAATCAAGCATCAATGCAGAAAAACAAAGAAATTTGCAGAACTAAAAACTGTAGCATATTTTATTATCACTTACAATAAGTTCAATAATAGAGTTTCATAATTAAAAGACTTTATGAAACAATATAGAAAATATATGCGTGGATATGGCTTTGTATCACATCAACCTCTTGGATTTCTTATTTACTCGACCTAGTGCTTTGGGCTCCAAAGCATGGTCCTCGACATCGATCGACTCGAACCCTACAGAGTGTCGAGGGACGGGGATGAGCCTATTCTTGGCGTGACTGGGAAGATTTTTCTTATCAGACTTTCTGTTGCCGCTCTTGCCTTATAGGTAATTACAATTATAAACAAACACAAACATAAATTTACAACCATGCCTCAGCGGGTTCGAACCGACAACTATCACAGCAATTAGAAGAGAGTCCTGTCGCTTTAACCACTGCGGGTATTAAACCGACAACAAATAATTCTAAAACTGACTAATGTAGATATATGGTATATATTATTCTTTAACAGCATTTTCAATTTTATGAAATATCTTCTTCTATATATTAATCGGCTTTGCGAAAACTTTGCCTCCCTTTTTGACGAAAACGGGAGCACCGGGAGGCATAACATTTGGTATGGCTAAAGCTTATTCGGAAGAAGAATTTTTAGGCTTAAAATTAATGTCCTACAAATAAGTAAATTACAATAAAACGAAATACGCCCAAATCAAGCAAGATTAGGATTAGCCGTCAGATCGGCGACACAAAATGTACTATATATACTATATATATATATATATATATATATATATATATATATATATATATATATATATATATATATATATATATATATATATATATATATATTTACTTTCACTGGACCTGTCCAACACGCTGCCAGCTCCAATTCTAATACGGTAGATTATTCGCCATTACTACTGTATGTAAATCAACTACGGACGTGTAATTTTGTGCTGTAATGTAAATCTGACAGTTATGATTTATGATTTAACGACTAAGAAAAGTGCGATCATAAAAACTTACATTTTACATTATTTGTAAGGACAACAAATCAATGTTCAATATTCAGCGGTGAAAAAAAGTACGACACAACAAGAAGCGAAAATACGAGTCGTATCACCCTAATATAGATTAACAAAATTCCAAATTAACAAGAATTGTCTAGTCTCTGTTGACAAGGTATTTAGATCTTCACAAGCAGATTTTTCAGATTCATAATGCAAGTACTAATTAATCCATTCACAATTTGAAGAATTTCAATTAATTTGATGAACTGCTGAAAATTGTTCTTGCTTAAGAACTGGTAGTAATTAACAAAGCTTTGAAGACATAGTACTCGTATATCATTACATTAGCGGTAATTGTAAAATTTATTAAGATTTTTCTGTAAATCTTGTTGGTATTAACTTCTAATCCATTTCAAGTGTCATAAGTAAATTAATATCTCGTAACAAACCAGTAAGCAAATATTACAGATAATAAATACATTAATGTGTGCATCAAGAGTCAAAATCAATATTCTAAGGAATGCTGGCAATTATAAAATAGTTTGTAAAATTTTAATTCATCATTTGTTGCTCAGCTTTTAGTCCTCATGTGGGACACAATGCAAAGTAGAAGCAGTCAATTAAAAAAAGCAATAGAAAACAAATTAAAGATGACTTGAATATTAAAGGATAGAAAGAGAAATAAATAAATTAAGTGACAGGAAAAATATGAGCTACTGTTTTAAAAATTGAACATTACAATAAATAAGTAAAGAATAATTTTATTTTATTTAAAAATGTAGGTAAATAAATTATTAATTTATCAAATTAGTAACAACTACATAATTCCCATAGATGGAACACATACGAGTCGTATCATCCTAATATAGATTAACAAAATTCCAAATTAACAAGAATTGTCTAGTCTCTGTTGGCAAGGTATTTAGATCTTCACAAGCAGATTTTTCAGATTCACAATACAAGTACTAATTAATCCATTCTCAATTTGAAGAATTTCAATTAATTTGATGAACTGCTGAAAATTGTTCTTGCTTAAGAACTGGTAGTAATTAACAAAGCTTTGAAGGCATAGTACTCGTATATCATTACATTAGCGGTAATTGTAACATTTATTAAGATTTTTCTGTAAGTTTTATTGGTATTAACTTCTAATCCATTTCAAGTTTCATAAGTAAATTAATATCTCGTAACAAACCAGTACGCAAATATTACAGGTAATAAATATATTAATGTGTGCATCAACAGTCAAAATGAATATTCTAAAGAATGCTGGCATTTATAAAATAGTTTGTAAAATGTTAATTCATCATTTGTTGGTCAACTTTTAGCCCTCATGTGGGACACAATGCAAAGTAGAAGCTGTAAATTAACAAAACTATAGAAAACAAATTAAAGATGACCTGAATATTAAAGAAGAGAAAGAGAAATAAATAAATTTAGTGACAAGAAAAATATGAGCTACTGCTTTAAAGATTGAATAGTACAATAAATAAGTAAAGAAAAATTCAATTTTATTTTAAAATGTAGGTAAATAAATTATTAATTTATCAAATTAGTAACAACTGCATAATTCCCATAGATGGACCACATGAGATAAATCAGATATTATAAATTATTAAGAGTAAATTGATAAATATGAGGATGTTAGCGATTAATGCAAAAGAATAAGTAACAATAGGACACTTTATACTTAAATATAAATATATAAAATATTGCCAATAAATAATTGAAAAGTTTAATTTTCAATTATTTTAGTTACTTTATAGACCTGAGTCTTGAGAACTCAGTAGTTCATTTAGTCGTCATAAATACATTACTTTAATATAATTATTATATTGCAAAAACTAAAGTGCTCAAATATGTATTACTTAATTTAATATTCCATGTTTATAATTAACAACATAATAGTAAATAAAAATCATATATTCTTATGCTTGATGGTCTGCTTATGATACAATATTCAGTGGTGTAATAATTTAAACTTATTAATACATTGATTATTAAAACTTAATGGTAATTAGATTTAATTAAATGCCATTTAAAAAAAGGTTTGTGGGTGTTAATTTTTAAAATAGTTTACATATATTTTAATATAAACACATTTATTACTATAATAAAGGTTATGTATCAAATATATTTCAGATTTTATATTGAAAATATTGTCAAAACAAGTTTTAGTTATAATAACTTTACTTTATTGTGAGGGAAACATGATTAACTTAATAGATTGTGGTCGAATTTGGATCTCAGGGCGTTCACATATAAAAGGTTTTTTTTCGTATTCACAAAATAAAAGCGACTACTTTTTTTCTTATACTCAAATATTTTATTATAAAAAGCCATACACTACTACAAGTACAATAAAACCCGCTTTCAAAGCTAACACACAAAGGGTTTTTTCTTCTGAGGGTTAACAACCTCCACGTGACATGCAAAATAACTACTGTAAAGATATTTTTAAAAATGTTACAGACACGCAATCGTTATCGTTCGACTTCTAACATACAAACAAACGAATTTCTACTGAAATATTGTGTCGAGGAATACGGAAAATCGCCATAAAACCAAATACGAAAACCGAAATACACGGCGTATGCAATCTAACGAATGAGTCACGCGGTGGTTCAACAGCCCGAGACCGCTGAACAGACTTAGTGTCGCCGTAGAAATAGCTACAATGAATTACAGAACGTTTTTCCGAGTGATTTTCTTACTCGAAAATACGAAAACAATGACACAAATCGAATTTTTAAAATGGGCACATTTTCAGTTTAATGATGACTCTTAGGAACATCTATTTATTATAATATTTCAAATAGTTCATTAATTTATATAAATATTGACTAGGTACATAGAATCCCAAACTTTATCTAAAAAGCCTACGAAGAGAGAAAAGTTTGCTCAGCAATATTCTTGGACGTAGCACAAGCCTTCAATAAAGTAGTCCACAAGGTACTCATGCATAAACTTTATAAAATGTTACCGAAGCAATACATTAAACCCTTAAACTCATCCAGCTCAACCAGGATATTAAGACTTAAACAAGAAGAAGAAGAAGAAGCTTACTCAACAATGAAATAAAAAAGCAGGTGTACCAAAAGTAGTCTTTTTTATCCTGTTCTTTATTTGCTATATACATGTAAATTGTTACTAAGAAGGAAAATGGACTAGAAAGCCCTGAAAACACACGAACAATTACTTATATCGAGACATTTGGATTCCAACAGCCATAGAGGAAATATAGAGATTTGCAAGACAGGAACAAAGACTCAAAAGTGCTGCAACTCTTAATAACACCAAACTAGGACGTGATAACGTGATAAGATAACCATGCCTTGTGATCTTGTATAGTGGTGTCTACTACTAATACTAATAGATCAAACACTGAAAAGTGCCACTAATTTTTATTTTATTAGATATTAAATAAATGCCAATGAGTATTTCTAGATAAGTAACTAGTTTTATGTCAATGTGGGTACAAATTATAAATTACTTGGCAGTGGCTATTAATAACATATTAAAAAATATATATTTGAATATACATTAAATTAAGACTACACAATAAATGCATTTACATGTTAAGAAACAATTCTTAACTGATTAGACTCCATCTCAAGGGATAGAATAACTCTTAGAACCAGTAATAATGCTTGTTAATGGCAACAATGTCACTGGTTTAATATATTAGGTTATGCCATCTTTTGGTTTCTTGTTGATCACGTTATTGAAATTGAAAGTACACCTGTAAATATTTTTAAATTGGTGTACTTTTGCAGAATTACAATTTCCGAACATTTTTTAACAAACAAAACTAACGTGATTCAATTTCGTGAACACCTCATGGTGCTTTTCTGTAAGTAAAACAATTATTTTATCAAATAGCATCTTTAAAATAACTTATAACATAGTTACGCCATTGAAATGAAAGTAGGTTTAAGTTTACACACTGTCACATCGGAAACAAAAATAAACAGTTCATATCTCTAACGCACTCCCCATTGCTGTAAAGTTGTAATTTTTATTCAAAAATAAGTGAGGATGAATAAAGGATCCTACATTTATATCACGTTAGTTTTTACGATGAAATTACTTCTTCAACATAACAAGTGGGTTTGCGTAGTACCAAAGCTCTGTTTATTGCCGAAAACCTAAGATGAAAATGATCTTCAACCGATAAGAGGATTTTTCCAACAATAAACATTGGTATTCCTTGAAATATCTCGACTTCGATATATTTCTTTTTACACGAATAAGTTTCAAGTTATCAAGAATAGCCTGTGCTGATAAGATTTTTTAAATTCTAACCAAATCGTAGCTCCCTAGTTTGAACTTTGGGAAATGTCTAAGGATTGAAAACTAATTTTCCTAAAATTTCGTTTCCAAACCAATAGTCTCGCCACATGAAAAATCGCAGTGCCTGTGAGATTTTAAAACACAGACCTGAAACTTCCCTCTTTCTGCCGTATCACTATCCAGATAAACAACTAGTCGGAAATAATACAAATTGAGTTAAAATCTATGCTCTGTCTTCTGTGGGTTTTTGAAAACCGTTTTATGTAAGTGTATTTTATATAAAAGAAATCAAAAAGACAAACAATAAATGGGGCAATTTATGTTAATATTATACAAATTTATTATAATGTTAATATTAACTGACAGATTTATTTTAATTGGAACTATTATGCTTACGTCGATAATACTTTGATATTACAGCATTTAATATTTTCTCGTTGCTCTGCATTAAACAAATTACACCAAGGGAACGCCAGTCAACAATCCGCAATCAGTTTATACTACCTATCGACCTACAATTTTGCAGATAAATTCTTCTAATGCGTAAATAGTAATGCATATTTATATATGTCTATTAAAAACCACATACTATAAATAAGATGAAAGACCTCTCAAAACTGTCGATGGGTCGCTTTGAACAGATGTCAAATCAAATAAATAACGTGTTTTACATTAGGTGTGAATTTAATTAAAACCTGTCCGTTACCGCTATGTTAATAAAACATTACGATACGTTTGAGCACCTGTTCAAACACATATTTTTAGTATCAAATATTGGGAATTTATATGTAATCAACATTTGAAGTTATTTTGAAAACATGTTCAATATAATAACTCTGTATTAGAACTATAAAACAATAGTACTTATTGTATTTACTAGGATATTAAATACATATGTCTATTTCACTTCCTTCCGTTCAAATAAAATAGTTTCCAAAAGATGTTGTGTCTCATAATTGGCGCAGTCGGAGGATTTTTATATAAGATCTCTTTTGAATTAATTTAATTAACCGGAATCAACTTATTTACCAAGATAAGAATATAGGTTGGATTTGCAATCGAAGTATTTCTTCGCATAATTTAGTGGTGTTCAGATGAAAATATAGCCAGTTCAAGCACTAAGGTTCCTCAAGCATGAACCAGCAGAATTAGAAAACATCCATGTTTTGAAAAATACACCCAGTCCGTATGAATGTCCGTGAATGTTACTCAGTTATTTAGACGTAGACAATTTAAACTTGGAGACACCAACACTTGGAAACCATATATATGGAATAAGTCCATATAAACTATATGGCGGACAATTTGATAAAAAAGTGCTGTGAAATATGATGAGAGAAGGGTTAACACCATAGGGCTTTCATTAATATTAAATGGAATTGAGACGGCATTATTATCTGTACAGTCGTTTCAAGTTTCAAGTCGCCATTTCACTCCGTTTAATTTTTTTAAACATTACATTTTTCATGACTTATATACAAAGACCCAAATCAAGATTGACTATTATGAATACATATTTTTAAAGCATCTTATATCATTGTTTTTCTTTATATATGCAATGGTCGCCAAAAAAGACTCGTCAAATTTTAATATTTTAAGAGTCCTAAAGCTTGCTTATTTCCTTAATCACAATTTGTAGGATGTCTACGTCTACGTCTCCAGGATATTTTACGTTGTTCCCGCCATCCTCCTTGATTTTTTAAAAATCCTGCAGAATAATTTAACCTACCGCATTAATGTTTATAAAAATATAAATAAACTTACAACTAAACTGGACGACTTATCGAACTACCATCTGTTACCATCAAAAATAGAAGCCATTAACTATTTAATTTTGCATTTACTCTAGATGGCACTTCAATATTATTTTTACTGCTAAGTAACACCAACAACCCTTGTACGTCATTATTAATATCTTAAAAAATTCCAGTATTTACGAAGAAAATATTAATTGTCAGGTATAACAAATATAAAAGCCCACCATGAAAAATTATTGTCTAAATTATCAATCATTGTTTAACCATCAATCATTGTATACAGCCAAATAGTCAAATGAAACGAAAGCAAACAAAAGATTACTTGAAAGTCCGTAAATTTTGTGTTCAATAAGAAACGGTGATTTTTATATTTCTTTAATATTAATCTTATATTTAGGACAATATTTTGTTCTGTGATCTCTCAATTAATAATTAAATCGTTCATTAACCGCAAGAAACTTAAATTCCTAAGCAATATTTGATAAGTTGTATCCAGGTTTTGCGAAACGATAAATAAAAAAAAGTAGAAAAGCACATTCGAATGCAATTTTAAAATTAATTAAAATAATTTTGTGCATACTTTAATTGCTATACAAGGGATGGACATCATAATATGAACCGCTGGCAAATACTCAACATTTATTTATCAAAATGTGTTAAGCTACCATGTGCTTTTAAAGCAGCTGTAATTCTTTACGTAATTTTTTCATAATCTATATAAATAGTCTCCCACGAAATGTTCCATTCATGTACTAGAACATCCTCAAATTACTTCAAAGATGTTGGAGATGCAAATCTATTCCTCATTTAAGAACTGCTCTCAAACTCTCCAAAATGGTTCTCCAATAACTTTCCATTATGTTGACGTTTGCCGAGTGTGCTGGCCAGGGAAGCTATTTGATATTCTGATGCTCCTCAAACCAATATTGAACCTTTTTGACTGCATGTGTGGGCGCATTATCATCTTGGAATATGGCAGTATTAGGCAGCAATATGCCAGTCATAGTAAGAACGTCATCATTAAGGATGGAGTCCTGAATACATAAACCCGGCCGTTTGTATCAAACAATATTTTTAATGTAATATTATTTCAATCATCAAAGGTCCAGGTTTTATAATCATTGCACTATATCCTTTGCAGATTAGCATTGGTTTCCTCTACAAAGGTTTGTCGAAACAGTATTATTCAAGCGAGTGTTACTTTTGCCGCAGCAGATTTATGTTAGGTAGCCACAATCCTTTTTAATGTTGGTCGGTCTCTGTCGTTAATTTTGGCCTCTATTCCCTTCGCCCCCTATTTCCGACTTCGCCAATAACATTTCAGCTCTTTTAACTTCCGCAGAACAAAGCGTATAATATGCACTGCCAACATGCAAACAAGATGTACTATATTGAATGTTGTTCATATTCTTTTGTCTATCCCCTGTATGGGAGATGTAAATCTTGTACCATAGTCCTTAATCAAAACAAGAGCTTATGAAATACTGTAAATCTTATATTTCGGTTCAGAAGCTAGTTTTAGACCAAAAAATGGCTAAGAAGTGAAAATAATATTACGAGCTGAGAATATGTACAAATGGAGGTGGATCAAAACTAAAATGATATAGAAGGTAAACAGAAGGAGTCAGCCACATTTCTGTTCATAATTGTTACCATTTATTTCCAAATTGTCTTACTATATTTGTAGTGCCTATGTTCATCGTCCCAGGCCTACAACCAGGGTGTTCCAAGCAAGCGTTATCGACATTTGAACAAACTCCAGAAAGTAATGGTAAAGTTTGTATTAATTCAAACAGTACCCCCCTTTCTGCTCATTCTTACCGTTAATTACTTGACTTTATAACTTCAATTTCAGACGTTCCTATAAGAGCAAACAAAGTTTTACGTTGTACCATAGTGTCAGGTTATTTAGTAAAACTTTTGGAAAAAGAAATTAATTGTGATTTTTGTTTATATATAATTATGAATAAATCAGTAGACCGACAAATTGAGACTGATTTTATAGGGACAAGACAATATCTAATACACCAGACTCCAAGAAAATTGTTTTATTATATTATCAGTAGGTCTTTGAGCTAGCTCTTTTATTTTATTCAGCGATTTTGTCACGTCGATAACATAACAATATTTTTGTTAAATGTTTAAAAAAAAGTAAATTTAAAACCCTTTAAATGTACATAATAATGATCTTTCAGGTAATATTAAAATAACAAGGTGCGCTATATAATTTTGGGTAAAACACATGAACAGAATTTTAAGAGGAAAAGACTCAAAGTTTGCTTTCAGTATAAGAAAACAAAAACACAGAACTCTGATCCTATTAAATTGATGGTACTAAACAAATAAATAATGGAAAAAGATGGAAGAGATAATTTTGATTTGCAATGTGCAAAGTTTTTTGTTTATAGCTTTATATAATATTTATATTTTATAGATATCTTTCTTTTTATATTATATTTATATTTTATAGATAAATTTATAGTATATATTTATTTATTGTTATAGATTCTATTTATATTTATTTATTTATACATATCATATTTTCATTTATATTTAATAAATTTATTTCAGAAAAAAATTGTTTCTTTATTTAAATTTCATTGGCCAATTAAACATGACGCCAAGGCTGTCCGTGGCAAACATTAATCCAATGTGCCAATCAAATGTCTTCAAAGTTAAATATTTTTCTTACAGGTGCCTATAATGGAGATTTAAATTGACCAATCAAATTACTTGAATGGACAATTATGACGCCCTCTGGATGTTGGGCAAAGCAAAACTTTTCGCCAGAGTCCCCTATTGAGTTATGAATCTATTACTCTATGATTATAACCACCTAATAAAACTAGATAAGGGTTAACTAGACAACAAAACGATGTTAAAGGCTTATTATTGCTAAGCAATATTTTTGATATTGAATTTATTATACGAAGATGAAAAAGTACTTTTTAAAAACTTTTCAAAACTGCAAAATTTTAATTTGAGTCGATTAAACGACTTATGGAAAACAGTGAAATATCGCTAAAATAACCAAATGTATTGGATTTACATACTGAGCATGACCATTTTAAGCCACTTGCTATAAAATAAATTGCAGCACATTAGTGACAAGAATTTATTGTGGATAAAAGATTATAAGGTAACACAAGTTTCCCCATATAGGGAAAATCATATCCATCAAGTTGCTTTATCGCCGTAGTTTCCTTCGATATTGACAATGTTTAAACATTTATTTATTAGGTTAAACGACCAGTACCGGAGAAGTACTGAAACATTACGACTTTCCATCACTGTGTTTGATAAATCATGTCGCTGAAGATAAATGTTGATTAGTAGTAAGAAATTACATTAAAAAATCGACTAATGTTAAATATTGTTTTGCTTAAGTACACAGGTGGAGCTAGACTTGTCGAAAAAAAAATCGATATATACATACGACCTTAAAATATTATCGATATTTTTACCCGATCGTTTTTACCACTATTTCGATATCGATATTTTTTGCTCTTCGGGGTAACAAATCTAGAGTAAGTCTGTGCGCATTTTTCCAAATTGTTAATTTTCGATATATTTTACAACAATTATCTATTATTTGATCCTCAGAACAATAAATCTGAAAAATATCGAAATAAATACATGCTGTTAAATAATAATAACTGTTCCTAATGTGTGAAACAAGTGTCAAATCTAACAAAGGATAATCATCCTGATGATATCACTAACCGCATGTCTTTTAAATGTATCATTCGTCAGTTCACAGTCCACATTAAGCCCATCGGTATAAATTAGATCCTAAAATGTAAAAATATTAATGATTATTTTGCTTATATAAATCATGTGCATTCAAATATTAACACATTAATTTTTAAAATTCTGGAATAACACAGTTTAAAGTAAAATTTTTTACAAAATAATACTGTCAAACTATGAAGTATCTATCATGGTTTAGTATGTGACTAAAATTTAATAAAATAGCTTTTATAATTTAAAACAATGGAACTGTTGTTTTCATAACAGAAAACAAATGATAAGATTAAAACGGAGATCAGCAAAATATATCAGGATTTTGTTTCTTTATTATCAATCTTAAAATCGTTTCAATCATTTTAAGGATTTATCCAATTTGTTCAAGTAATATTAGCACTAATAATGTCCACTATAATTATCGATATCATGGTGTACATGCTGACGAGGGCATCTCACTTTTTTCAATTCTTTTAGATATGAAAAGGGTTTCAGTTTGGTAGGCGCTTCTGCTAGAGATTCTGCTAATAAGATGTGGCATGAACGTTTTCTGTTTTATTGTATTTGAAATTCTCAATCCATATATCACTGACCAATATTTCAGCGAGCTGATATACATATTTACTCCCAAGTATATGTTAACAGATAGGCGTTCCATATACAAAATACGCAGAAATATAATCCCAGATGTTGAAGACGGGCGGGGTGCTAGCAGCGCCAACTACGAAATGATAACAATTATCTGGCAACCCTGAGACGTTTATTTGGGGTGTAATTGAAGGGTACTTTGGATCATTTCAGTATCTGACCAGCGTTGAGTTCAGACGTGCCACCATCGACTGCCCAAGCCTCGTCAACAGGTAAACCCAACGCCGGTACCTATCAATTATTTGTATTTTCTTAATATTTTTTATTCAATAAATTCAATAAATATTTATGTCAATAAATAACGGTCACATAATGTAAACACCACTGTTTCATTTCGTTTTACCTCCATTCACTGAGCCACATATAACTATAAACATAACAACTATAACATATAACAACTTACCACATATAACATTCCTAAATACACTAATAATATTACATATAACAGATATCATTGTATATAATACTGCATATATATTAGCTTAATATTTTGAAAGAGTTTGCCAGTCAAGTCAGGCTGAATAGAATTAAACAAGTGATAATCAGGATACTCTATACTTGATGTTGAAACTATTCGAACTGAAACTGTATCCTTCCGCAACTTTTGCATGATCGTCGATCAATAAAAATGTGTTTACTCAATTGAAGTTGGTAGATATATGAAATAATAGTTTAATTCGGTTTTAACAGCCCTTAACACAATATACCTTGCTGATACCACCATATGCACATTAGACCATTAATATTCCATGCAAGTGTTGATTAAATCAATACTAAACCATGACTTCTTGCGTTTAAGGTTGGTCGATATAGAAAACCCTTCTTTTTCGTCTGGAAAGCAATGAAACTTGCCATGTTGAAGATCCGAAGTGGCTTTTTCAGTAGTCAATTTGTCTGGTAGCCATTTTCCGCCTAGTGGATATTTCCCATGACTTATAACATTCTATAAACAATGGAATCATCAACTGTTGAGCTGCCTGAAAGTCTTTGAAAAAGTTTACCTAGGTGTTCACCTAATAAGTCTTGAAATGTATTGTCTACGAACTTTTTTGGTCCTCTAAAGTTGCTATTTGTTATTGGCATCAAAATCGCCAATATTAAGTGACTAAAACCAAAACCAACAATTGGGATATGACGGAACGGCATTAGCATAAGTTTCTAAAAGCATTTCCTCGGTTTAGGTAGCAGATTTCTTTAAATACAACAAAAGTTCTCATGAAACAGGTCAATTAAAAAGTCCTCGGCCTACCACAGTAAGATAATTTTTTTTGTCAAAATTAGTTTTTTTATTCATAACATAATTCCCTTCAAGGGTGATATACTGATTATAGCGACCTTTCAACTTTTCAATACCATTTTTGTAGTACGATTTGTCCTTCGCTTCAAAATAGGCCTCAGTTTCGGCAATCACCTCTTCATTCGACGAAAATTTCTTCCCAGCGGGCATTCTTTTGAGATCTGAGAACAGGAAATAGTCACTGGGGGCAAGATCTGGAGAATACGGTGGATGAGCAAGCAATTCGAAGCCCAATTCATGGATTTTTGCCATCGTTTTCACTGACTCGTGACACGGCGCATTGTCTTGGTGAAGCAGCACTATCTTTTTCTTCAAATTCGGCCGTTTTCGCCGATTTCGTCCTTCAAACGGTCCAATAAAGCTATCCAACAGTCGCTGTTGATGGTCCTTCCTTTTTCAAGGTAGTCAATGAAAACTATTCCATGCGCACCCCAAAATACAGACGCTATAACCTTGCCAACCGACTGTTGCGTTTTCCCACTCTTTGAAGTGGGTTCATCGTGTCCAGTTCACTCGGATGACTGTCGATTGGATTTCGGAGTGAAATGATGGAGCCATATTTCATCCATTATCACATATCGACGGAAAAACTTGGGTTTATTACTTTTGATCATTTTGAAACACATAATTTTTGATCATTTTTCGTTGGTAACAACCTCTTTTGGACGTCCACTGCGTTCACCGTCTTCGGTGTCCATTTCACCATGTCTAAACTTAGCATATCAATCCTTGATGGTTGATTTTGGGGCAGCGTCCGAACTCGGCATCAAGCCAAGTTTTTGCTTCAACTGTACTTCTTTTTTCACAATAACAAAAGTTGCTTCACTCAAAATGCTAGAATTCACAAACTAATGATCCGACAGCTGTCAAATTTATACACGTATCTCTAGAGGGTTAGGGCTAACTAAAAAACATATGGATTTAATTCTAGTATCGCCATCTATGTGCCAGGTCGGGGACTTTTCAATTAACTATTCTTGTTATATGCATGCATTCTATGATTAGAATTTGTATACACTCAATAACTCAATAATACTGAATCTAAAAGAGTTATTTTATGTAGAGAAATTATTCTTTAGATTGATACTTCCTATCTTCACCAATAAATACCGTTGATCGAAATACATGCAAACTCCTAATATATAATTGAATGGTATATACCTGTAAATGCATCGTACCTGCAAATTTGAAAACTATTCGAACATTCTGGGATCCTACTGATAACAATATATAATTTTGAGCTGTATAAACATTTATAACTATTCTAGCAAGTTGAATAAATAGTTGCGAATTAATTTTAGGAATGCACTGGTGTGGCTGTAATATCCATCCATAGACTGAAATTGCAACAATGTAAATCACGAGAGGCATCCGCACTATAGCCGGGACAAAGCTAAAAACGCATATAGAATGGAAACATAAAAATAAAACTACGCATAGTTTACACTCTAGTTAGCGAGATAACGACATTTTAATTTCGTTCGAAACCAACAGGAACAAAAACAACGACGACGACATTGTGACACCGACGACTTTCACCTTTTTTTACGGGAATTCATTCAGCCGAACAGTAGTAGCGCGGAAAATTATGCCTGTTTAATAGGGATTAAATCATATGTTATTTCTTATATCGAAATGTTATCAGTGCCAGATTATGTACAAATGTAATATTTTTTATTTAAGTAAATATTCAAAATTTTGCGTTCTAATAAACACAAAATATATTCAATTTTAAAAATAAACCTGAAAACCACCATATCACTAGACACGATAATTCTGAAAAAAAATTCTTATTAATATATACACTAATTGGCATAAGTTCGGGTTAATAATGGAGGAACAAATCGGCTTAAACTTAAAACAGACAAAATCAATACCGGCTACCAAAGACGCTACGCCAGCAATAACAGAGACATGTGATGAAGTAAATTACCGCCTAGAAATTAAATATATAATAAAAGGTACACATACATACACAAAGAAAATTTTATAAAATCAGTAATCAGTTGAATCAACAGATTAACGAATATAAGAATAATTACTTCGAAAAATATATAGATTATTTATCTCACTTCTACCTGCTTCTTTTGTTTATAAATTAATTGAGAAACTACAGTTGAATGTTATTGATATACTAGATTTCCAGTTCAGATTCCGAAATTGATCTAACTATATATCCAACGATCCACCAAGTCGATTTGAAGACAAGAAATACGACCCTGTAATATTCTAAGTAATATACGTCTCATATATGTTTTTTGTCTCATAACTGTTGTCATAGCTAGAGTATATTTTTAACAGAAACTGTTGAGGGTCGCATAGTGTTTTATAATTTCGACATATGAGGGAATATTCTATAATATGTATTAGAAAAAACATAGACATCCAATCTGACTACAGACAGATAGATGTAGGCTTTACAATAAGACTTAGAATACGGTAATTTATATAAAAGAATACTTATTGCTGCGATTTTCGACATGTCATGTGTATAAGAATGCATGTTAAAAAGAAACAAGTAGAGCTTTGTATTAGAATCAAAAAACCTGGTGATTAGGCCAGCGGTCAACGAAAAAAAATTTGCGTAAACACAAAAACGCCAAAGTACTATTATTAACAACAGTGGACTTAGCTGGAGGTTGAAGAAACAAAACCCCTTTGAACTAATATAGTTAAATTAGTGTGCTTTGAATGAAATGGCGTGCATCAGTGAGGGTACATCCATCAAACGCTAATTAAATTTAGATCTGGAACCTTAGATCTGGACTGTAAGAACAATATGAAGAAAACATTACTAGATAGTTGTTGTTAATGACTAGTTGTAATATGTGTGCCATGTGTTCATAAGTAAAGACATTGTATATAATAATTACCATAAGATATCCTTATTGCCAACTGATATTGTACGGCTATGTACTAATGTTTTCAAGAATTTTCAAGATAATTGGCAACATGGCCCATCAGTACCAACCCAAGTCGAATTTTATAAGCTGATACGATACATGATATTTACATATTTTGAGGCATCAGACACCATACTCTCTTTTAAACTAGGATAAAATGAGGAGGAAAATGCGTTCCAAGTTTAAAACGAATTTTACATTTTTACAATCTGCAGTTGACAATATATTCGACGTTATCTATGACATAAGTTGGCTGTTTTAGTGCACGGACAATGTTTACCGCGTTGTCATAAACTTACGAGAGTTTACAATGTGTAACAGGCAAATTCAGAAAATTAATATATTGGAAATAACAGAATAATAAAATTTGCAATAGTTTTTAGACAAAATAAAAAAATATTTTTGCAAAATATGTATTTACCGTGCGAAAATTATTCTACATAGTGATACTAATATGAAAATCTAGGCTAATCTGATTTTTAAATAATTGAATTATATTTAAATTATTTGAATGTTTCTCCATTGATGACGAAAATAATTTTGTTTACATTCAAACCGAATTAAAAATGTTTTCCTTGATAATGCCAAAGTACTTTAATTCAAAACGTTGGAAAGCCGGCTTGGTTGACGCAGTGGTAAAGGTGACAGGACGGCCCAATTACTGTTGCGATAATCGCGGGTTCGAATCCTACTGGGGTACGGTTGTAAATTTATGTTTGTGGTTGTTTAACATTTGTGACTGTCCTTAGGCAAGAGTGAAAACTCCGACAAGGAAAATGATCCCAGTCACGCCAATAACCAGGCTGGGTAAGATCGGATGTCTTCTGGGATGATTTCTAAGTTGGTCACCCGTCAGTCGGTAGGCTTAATAACGACGACCGTAATTCGGAGCCCACGTTAAGCTGTAGGTCCAGTCCAGATAAACCCTCGTAGGTAATTAAATTACAGCTTTCAACAATAACCACAACAAATAAATTCATATTCTTTTTTAGGTTGATGCACTCTTACACCTTCTGATTTTGATTTTTTGGTAGGTAAAAAACAAGGGTTGGTAAAAGGAGACTTTAAAATATACAAAAAAAAAATTGGAAAATATATAAATATGAACCTTTTAATAATCTTATTGACACATTGCATTTATATCCATTTTAATGAATAACTTAACAATACTGTAGTAAAAAACTACTTGCATTGAATAGCTGAATGAAATAAAAATAGTAGCATAAACAATGATTGTATTATTTACGTTCTGATTTCAAAACCTTTGAACCAGAATGTGTGTACAATTATGATTACAATGACGTAAAAGGTAGAAAAGACATCACCGTTGTTCTTCGAAATCCGTAACATTATGTTATCTTATAAAGGCATGTTCTATTGTCTTAAAATGATAAGTAGATAATTTGTGTATTGTGGTTAATATGGTGGGTGTGCACAGTAATTACGAGGTCATTTTCTCATAAGGACTAAAAAAATATAACCGGGTGGGTTAAATAAACCAACTGTAATGAAATTACTTTTAAAAAAAATTTAATTAATAGTGAGGGCGTTTGGGCGGATCCCAATTTTACTGTGATAAACAGAACATGTTAATTACAATTTGATTAACGAAAAAAAACATCGAAAAATGTAATGAATCAACAATGTATGTATAGTTTTTTTGCTATTCCGCAGTAATACATAAAATGGACCATGAAATATAATGAAAGTTATAAAATTGTTTGGAAAATTGAGTAACAGAACAATAAATAGTTATAATCCAATCGAAATAAGTTAGAGAAAACAATATACATTTAAATAAGAAAAATTTCCTTGCTTCTGCATTTATTCGTTCTACTAAGAGAGAGATATAAACAAGTAGGAGATATTTTAAATGTGTTGTGTATGACACATTCCTTCAATGAGACTCGTTTAGAATCATTTAAAACATCCTGAAGAAAAACTGCGAAAAAATTAAATACTTTTTACAACTGTTCTTAAAAAGTTTAATGTTCGATAAGTCACGGTTAATAAACAAAGCAATAAATAATTAAATAAATCATTTTCAGAAATAATAAAGGAAAGAACGTAAGAAAAGATGGCCATTAAAAAGAAATTTACATGCTATAAATATGCATTGAAAGAATACAGAGACAATACAGAATAAAAATGGTTAAAAGTTTGGGAACGTAAATGAGTAAAGAAAAGAAAGCTAGATTTAAATGTATGGAAAAGAGTTTAGATCAGCTATCGGACAAGAAGGAAAGATTCGATAAATTTAGCAGATGAACATTAATCTACTATTAGGCCCAGTGGATAGGTAAGCAATAATGCAGAGTACTTTGAGAGTAGCGGCAAGAGGGTAGAGGAAGATTTTATACTTTAAAAATTCGACAGTAGACGACTCTTCTTTCCTTCTCTATTCTGCGCCATGCCAATCTGACTCAGAGTAATAAGCCACTGTGTTGTCCAACTACTAAACTATTTGTTTGTTGTATTTTTATGTATAGATGCAAATAATGTGTGCCTTTACGTAATAATCTGTAGATGGGACTGTTGCCCTCTATGTTATGCTGACTTATTTCCTGCTTCACTGTTCTTATAATGAAATCTAGACTCACGCACCTATTGCTTATGCTTTGAAGAATATTGAGCATATTCTTTCAAGCTTTGCTGTAGAATATTTCTATTATACCACTATTGTTGTTGCTTGCTTGTTGACAATGTGTAATGGCTACATGATGTATATGATGCTTTGTACGCCATCATTTTGCTCTTATTGCTTCAAGGGTAGACACAACCAAAGGCAGAAGAGATTTAAGGTAATCTATTATTTTAGCTGTATGTAGCCAGAGTAGCTTTGTAACAGTTTTTCTCTTATAAAACAAAATCCTATATACATTTTATGGCAATACTGCTCAGCAAAGATGTAGGTACAAAAATCAGACATCGATCGAAAGCAATCAATAATACCTGAAAGATCAAAGGATTAATTAACAGTGCAAAAACTTTTACAACTATGAATTATCAAACATGGGAATAAACTAATGAAAACGAACTAGTTATATCAATAATACGATAAGAACAGTTGACAAAATCTATATAATTTCCTAGTTGTACTGAAAGGGAACAGTGAAGATACTTACGTACCAAGTTTTTCCACCTATATTACAAGTAAAAAATTATTATTGATTATAAACATACAGATTTTACAGATTCGTCCTTAAAGAACACTAATATTTCATAATACAAAAAATCATGCTACTCATAATACTTTCAATTATATAATGCTTTAAATGAATTAACTGATGGTGATTATGATGATTTTTGATGATTAATTTTGGGGGAAGTTTTTGTTTGTATTGTTAGTATTAACAACTGTTCGTTGCATCTGCAGTGTACGCATGCAGTATACGCAAGGTGTAACAGTGCTTCACCTATCATAACTCATATTCATCTATTTTACATTGAAGTAAATAAAATTTTATACAGAGAAAATGTATATGTCTTGTTCGCCCGCAATCGACAAAATTGATATCCATTTTAGATAAATCCAATAAAACTGTACAATAAAGATTAATGTCCTAAATCTGGATTCGCTTTCGATACTCACCTCATTAAGATTACATTTACAAGCAATTTGGGCTAAAAAAAGTTTAGATTAAGAAAAAAAAATTAAGAAAAAGAATTTTGTAAAAAAAACAATAAGAATTGAAATATGCTTTTTATATACATAATAATCTTGGGGGCAGCTTTTGTTTGAATTAACAACTGTTCGTTGCATCTGCAATATACGCAAGATGTAAGAGTGCATCAACCTAAAAATGAATATATATTTATCTGTTGTGGTCTTGTTTTATTTTATTTCTTATATTTTATTTTATTTAGCTATTTACTAATGAGGGTTTATCTGGACTGGACTTACTGTTTAACATGGGCTCCGAACCACGGTTCTCGGCATTAAGCCTACCGACTAAGACATTCGGTCTTACCCAGCGTGGTTACTGGCGTAACTGAGATTATTTTCCTTGTCGGATTTTACACTCTTGTCTAGGACAATCACAAACATAAATTTACATGGCCCAGCAGGATTCGAACCCATTTTATTCTAATTAAAATGCTGCTAAATGTTCATCGACTGTTTGTTCAAAATGAGTCCTGAACTAGCTCTAGCAGAGCGTCTATTTCTTAATCAATAGGTCACAGTTAACACAACCGTTCTGGTCTCGTATAACTTAACTATATGGACCCAGCAGTGAACGAGCAAGGTGTTTTCTGATATCTTAAACCCGTTATTCTTTGTAAAATTTCGTAATTTGACAGATTTGTCTATTGGGATCTACATCTATCCTACTCTAACAAATTCATTTCTAATACAAGATCGTGGAATTAGTCTTAAGCCTCGCATTTGGAGTTTGCAAACTGCGGACTGTATGAGTATCCTAAGAAAAACTTGCAACAGCAGTATTATTGGTGGAGAAGCTATGAATAACCTTCAAGAGATTTAAAAATATAATTGAAACATTGCTTCAAATGCAATGAAAGGAAGCCAATAATATCTTTCTTGAGCAACAATGTTATTATAATGTTTTATAAACTTAAACAGTTTGGTACAGTAAACAGTAATCATTAATAGTAATAATTACATATTACGTAAAGTGTAATGTATAAAAAAATCAACAATAATAAATTGTTCTTGAAATCATTTAACAATAAATAGAATATTTAATAACAGAAAGTCGATTGTTAGTTTAGTGAATGTGTAAAACAACGAAAATAATTATTATCAATACTAAATAAGCATAAATAATCGCGAATTATTTCCGTTTTCCTACGAAAGATCATTATTATGCCTACGCGTTTAATGGTCATATCCTTTAAAAAGTACAATTACTGCCGAAGAAAAAAAAACAACTAAAAACACAATCGGAAGTAAAACCCGGTGTGTGTCTGATTACATGAAATGAACGTACTAGGCTTACACGACATTTAAAAGGTTTCCTTCCCATATAATAGCATTAATGACACCGTAAGTCTAACCCACCTGGACGAATGTATTGATTTAATATATGTGCATATGCTGAATTAAACGACATCGTTTGCTGCGAAGGTTTCGACCTACGCCACTGTCACGTTGGGAACCATTCGCCTCGATCTTAATTTCCTCACGAAAAGATCATCACCATTAACTCATTACAAAAGGTCATAGGTAGACTGCTTGCAAATTACTCTGACCTTTGACGAACCTTTTGTTCTAGACGCCAGAAATTATCGTGCCTTTTTAGATGAGATAAAAATATACATAGGGAGTGTTTTGTGATGATATGTATGTTTATATTAACATCAAAAAACATATATTCAAAATTAATTTACTACATAATATGAATTATTAAGACCAGTAAAATCCCAACACAATTAAAACTTTAACATTACATCTTAAAAAATCATAATATTAATAATAAAATAATATAATATAGCAAAAAAATTAATTGCAGTATAACATAATTATTTAATAACTTACGGTAATAACAAATATTTTTTCCAACAAAATTGTATATATTCGCATTCAATATCTCAAGTATAAATAATGTTTTGAAATGCTACAAGATATTCATAACTAAAAAGAGAGAAACTTATATTATCTTAATTATTTTTTAATTTAAATGTATATTATTCAGGGTATTTTGAAATGCTTGTCACATTAACAAATATCTATAATTTTGAGTTTTAAAACAATTAATGTTAGCAATACCACAAGTAATTAAGAAATTACGGATTAATTATATTGTCACACTGTGAGTAACCTGACTGTTTAATTGAAGTTGAGATATAAAATTTTTCCAGCAAATCAAGAGTGGATTACTACAGCTGCCAATCAGAAACTATTAATAAAACATCTATTCTACAAAAAATAGTTTATTCTACATATAGTTAAAATCGTCAACACCCAACAACTACAAATTTATTTAAGTGATTTATATGTTTTAATATTAATAAAGACTTAAAGTATTGTCACCAATCCATTATAGACATATAACGTTCCAATTATTTGTTGTAATTATGTGTGTGTTATATATATGTTACTATCGAATAGAAAATCAGAATCAAAAATTGCCAAGAATTTCAGAGAAGAACTCATACACAGCTATAACTCATCAAGGTATGGATAGCCAATTTGTTAATGAAACTGACACAAATTCAATTAGGAGGTGAAGAAAATTGGCGGCACTGCCAAGCCAGTGAACTAAACATTTTGAAAGAAATAGAGTTGTATCAATATCGAGAATCTGTAGTTATAGTACCAACACCCGGAAGATCTAGAAAAGTAATTTTCTTCTCTAGTCTGCTTTTGAAATAAAAAATTAAAACCAATCAGGTTCATTTTTGTGTTCTATGAGATCCACTGGAAAACGTTTATATGAAACAGAAATTATATGACAGAATCTAAGAAAACCATCATCTTCAAAGATGTGATATGTAATAGAAGTGATTTGTAATAATTGTAAATTAATTATTTATTAAGATTAATAAAAACTACAGAACAAATCAACACTATTTAATACCATTTTAACATTTACCATTATTATAACAATAAAAAGACAAATAATTAAATATAGATATCAGAAAATAAACCTAGAAAATTAACACATTATAACTAATGATTGCTATCATATAGTTAATGGTTTTACTGTTTACAAATAACGTTATAAGCAAGAATAAGACATTAAATCCAGAGACAGTTAAAAATCTCAAGACACAAAAATAATATATAAGAGCAATTAACAATATTTAATAAGCTTGTCAAGATTTATAAGCAATTAAGCAAACAACATTAGAAATTACTTGGATCTTTGTTAATTTCAAAATTAGGGAATTTTAAATACAATAAATACATTTTAGAAGAGTATTCTGAACTGATTCAACCAAATTAGGAAGAGTAATATGTCTTTTACAAGAGTCCCCATTTAAGAACCTTTAATAATAATGGAGTAATGCCTTATTTACCTCTTCTTTATTACTTTCCCTTATAACGTAGACAGCGTTTACCTGCCTCGTTGAAATTGGCACTTGTCTGGACTCCTTGTCTATGTTATATAATCGGACCGTAATAACGGCTTTCGGTAATAATAACAGGACACGGAGTGGCTCCGAACGATAGCGAAAGGTAACTCGAGGTTAAAGCTAGAGGAAGAAGTTCAGGCTTTTTTCCGGTGAGAGAAGTGTGTAATTTATGACCGAGAGCAACTGTAAATTAAATATGATGTCTCATGCTGCGCTTGTGTACGGTCTTGTTAAATAAAAATTAATTTCTACCATAAAAGACATTACAAATTGTTTTTCGAGCTTACACATGTTTGGAAAGTCTACAAGCCTCAGGAAGTAACATATTATGATCCTATAATAAATTTTATTATTTATTTTATTATATATATATATATATATATATATATATATATATATATATATATATATTGGTAATATTTATAGAAAAATGATAATGCATCATAACAAAATAATATGCTACAACTAGAATAGTGTTTTATCAAAAATTTAAGGTATGACCTTAAATTTTAGGATATGAACGAGAAAACGGGAAGAACGCCCTTCCACAAAGAGGTTTGTAATTGTTTATATATAATACTATAAAATTATACAATTCTTAGTTTATCTTCCATAATTATGATCATGAAAAAATAAATAATGTTTACGTTTTTAGGTTAACCATGTTTTGTATTATCAAATAAAATGTAAAATTGCAGTCAACTTTTTTGATTGAGACTTGTGACCATGTAAACCTAATAGTATTTCCAATACAATACAAACAGCAAATAAGCGTCAAAGATGATATCAAATGTATATCATAAAACGTTAAAAGGTTAAAACCTTATAAAACCATCAATGGGGATCGATATCGACTACAATTAATGCATTTGAGTCGAGTTCTGCGAGAAAAACAGCGAAATGCAGTTTGTAAAAATGCAAAATTCGTTTTATACTCGAAGCGGCTTTCCTTCTCAGTTTACTCTAGTTAAAAAGAGAGATAATTATGCCTAATCCTTCGGAATATATAACCGAAGCAACCTAAAAAATTCGATTTATATTGCCAGTGATCAACCCTGTTGTCAAATATCAAACAAAATTCTTATGTACAATATACGTTACATCGAACGACTGGTACCGCCCTAGGTAGAAAACTATTCATTCGAAGGAAGGTTGTTTTTATGTTAAGACCGAATTGTGTCATAGATGAGAGGTCTAGAGATAGGGTTTGGTTAACGATAGAATAGATTAAAATCCTCAGTGTCATTTTGCATTGCCATACAACAATTTGCCACTTTCTTTAAATAGTTAGTCACTAAAATAGTTTTCAATTTGTTATGTTATATTATTTTAAAAACTTTTAAATATCATAACTCATATTCATTTATTTCGCACTTAAATAAATAAAATTATATTTAAAAAAATGTATATGTCTTGGTCGGCTACCATCGGTAATATTGAGATTCATTTGAGCAATCAATAAAACTGCACAATAGAGATTAATGTCGTAAATGTATAGAATTGCTTCCTAGATCTACTCCTTTAAGATTATATTTACAAAAAACTTAACCCAAAAAAAGGTTTAGTATAAAGAATTGAAATATGTCAAATCTTGCAATTATAGGAAATTAAACAAAACGCTAAAGAGTGATTTAAACCAGATACTTCTATATCGAAGCTAGGCTTCATTGAAGTTTCTACTAAATTCCTAAATTAAGTACTAAGTAGTTACAAAATTAATATTACCAAATCCTTGAGTCAGGTGGATAAAAAGGACTGGTTAACATAGAAGAAAAAAAACTACTTTTGATAAAAAGAAACAAATTCGCACAAAGCCCCCCCCCCCTGCGCAGTACAAAAATATAAAGAAAACCACGGAATATATTTGAAGCTAACTATTAGAGAGTCTATATCCACATTGAGAGAACGATTCAATAACACCACCTTCATTAATAGAAATAAATGTATACGTTGTACGTTGTTGTTTAGTCTATTGGTCATTCTCATTACATCTTTCCATATAACATTCATCTATATAACTAATTATTACACCAGCTATTTTTGATATATGATAATAAAAACAAAAGGCAATATTTAAAAAAACAATTAAGCTAACAAAAATGTTCATATTAAGAGAGAGAATATTTCAACGGTATTTTTCTTATTTTCTAACTTTTTAAAATTATTATATGATCAAATCATTGATTTTAAAAACTGATCAGTTAAAAAATGCTTGTTTAAGTAAAATTAATTTACGATAAAAACTGGGTACCAACAAATTCATTTATCCACAAACCGTAAAATGTGTAACCCAAATTTGTATCGGTGACTTTCTAACTTATTTTCGATTATAGTGATACCTTTCTTTGGACGTTCTTTTTTATTGACATGTGGCCTAGTTTTCTGAAACATCGACAACTCTTGTGAAAGTAACTATATAATTTTTTATTGTATATTTTTGGTGTGAATATATATTATACCAAAAATATACATACGTGAATCATCAATAACGTATTCAGTTCTGAATATCTCATTAAATATAAAGGCAAATAATAACACGTTCTAAGTGAATAAATATAAATTTGTTTTTCTAATCTGCAACATCAACAACGTACGAAAATAAAAGAAAGGTAATTATTAATGTTTTTAGAAAACTATATGATATATATGGTTTACATGATTTTCCAGCAGAAAGCGTTTTGTATCAAATTATTTAAAAATTGTTTCAGGAGAATTATCGTATACTCGTAACGTATATTCACAAGAGCATATTTAGTTTGTAAAACTGCTCCCGCGGTTTATATGATGGATTGAATTCTAGAATCATATAAGGTTCGCTAAATATACTATATCATTTAAAATATCGTAGTTCTCAATAAATTATTATAAGACATCGTTATGTTAATAAGACTCAAGATCATACAAAAATAAAGGATATATGACTCATGAGTCATAAGGGCTTTTAGGGCAGAAATAGACGGCTAAACGTAGCAAAATGTCCTCCTTTCATAAGTGCTATAAACTAACATGTAGAATATAGATCAAAAATATATAAACAAAACGACAGTAAAAATGAGGCAAGTAAATATGCATATAAAATACGATGAAATAAGCAGAAATAACGATGGATTGAACACTATATACAAGAAGATCCGGAATAATGTGTCTCGATAAAAATGAAATAGAGCCGAGTCTTAGCTACCATAGCAGTAGTCGAAAGGTTATCCAAGAATATAGATCGATAACATGAAGCCCTATTAAGGTAACGCTCCACAATGATCATCAAGTTGTTACGACGAACACAAATTGTTTCTATTTTGCAAAGAAGAGTTTGTATCGCTATGTGGCTAGACACTGAATGCTGCATTTTACAACAGAATATATTTGCTTTAATGGACTCCCTAGACAAATATGATTTTTTCTTTTTTGAGTGTAAGTGTTGATGCAGAAAAGACACAGTTTAATAAATATTAATTCGATGTGTTCATTCTTTCTGAATAGATACAGTGATCAGAGATATATACTTTTAAACTACAGACATATAGGGTCTTGAGTTGTATAACTGCGTCAACGAAATAAGTTATAAGTTAAGTTAGAGATTTGTATTCTAAAGACACATAAATCTATAAATTCTAAAATGACACTCTTTCACAACTTGAATAGACGTGATCATGGAGATGTATTACTGGTTAAGGCGATAGAACGGCCCTCCGACGGTTGCGATAACCGCGGGTTCGAATCCGAAGCATAGATATACTTTATCTACGTGACTGTAATTGTAAAAGTCTTTATAGGCAACAGTGGAAAATCCGACAAGAAACAACCGTCTTAATTGCGCCAGTAACCAGGCTAGGCAGATCGGATGTCTTCTGGGATGGTCTTTAAACTAGCCACTGGCCAGTCAGTAGGCTTAATGCCGAGGACCGTGGTTCGGAGCCTACGTTAAACTGTAGGTCCGGTCCAGATAAACCCTCGTTGGTAAAAAAGAAGACTTTATAAATATTTAAAAAAGAACAGTTAAAACAGAATAAACAAAAATAATTCAACTTTTCTCCTTGAAGAACTGCAGAAGTATCTCAACTTTAACACAAATTTCTCAGTTTTTGATGATAATTAGTAATTAAGCACAACAGTTATAACATCAAAAATTGACATTTAAATTATACATGTATTGATCTTAAGACTATTGTGTATATATTATAATAACTTAATTGATAATTCGTTTTTTCTAAGTACCTTGTAGCTACCGTGATGGGTAAGTAATCAACTAAAATTATTATTATACATTATTATTAGAATTCTGAGAATTATTCTATAGGCCTAAACAGCAAATACTAGTAAAATAATGGATGATGAAGAGAAATCCATAATTAAAGAATTATTACAAGATCCACCCTATTAATCAGATTTGCGTTCCTCTAGCTTCTAAGGATATCAGGATTCTCACTTTAGGACTGAAATCGATATATTAAAAAGTCCCTAGAATTAGTGTTTTGAAGTTTTAGAAATACATTCCATAACTGATTACAATGAAAATATTTGAAAGCATAAAATCATATATTTATTATCGAACGACAAAACTTGAAATGAACTTTGTCTGTATATATAGATTTATAATAGAATCTATAAGATAATAAAGCTAGACGAATTTTATATGCCTTAGCGTCGAACTGTCGGTACTTTATTAAAATTAATTAATTTTTTGAGGGTGGCGCCTTTATTGTTAGATCCTAATCGGTCATAATAATGGCCCGCACTAAAATATTATTACTTATTAGAATAAATGACTAAACTTTAATTATTCACGTGAATCGAATGAAAAGAGGTCAACAACCTAAAATTATTTCATTTTTTTACAGCATTATCGACGTTTAGTTTAAATAATATTCATATTTACATATCGGAAACTATTCCACACCACATACGGCGACATTTTTATCATTGTAAATATGGTTGCGATAACTGTGTGTTTAATATATAGAATTTGCACAATTACTATATTTATATTATTATTAAACAATATGTATCTATAGAGAGTTTGGTCACCAACGTATTATTTATTGCCTCGGTACTTAAGACCAGATACGAAATATGAAGGGTATAAAATACTAAAGTGTAATAAATATTATACATACAAATTTATTAACTCTCTATAAAATTAGAATTTTATTAGGTTAGAATAACCCGCTCATTGATTAATTTACTAATCAGGCTACAGTATACTACAGTAGTGTAAATACTAATACTAGATAATATTACTAACATTTACACCCTTTAGTAATATAAATATGACTAGTATCTTGATAATGAAAATAAAAATTATTTATCAGCATATTGATGCATTCGCATTAAACATATATCATATTCTATGACGGAAGTTAATAAACAATTAAATACATCAAGAAACATAAGTATCACTAGTTTCATCATAGAGAAGTTAGAAAAAATAACTTCCAGCATCAATGTTTACCATTTAATTTAATGCATTCCTACTCTAGTATTGCGGATGTCACATCTTATAATTTATAGCAGTATGTGAACAAATACTTAAGAAAGGTCATAAAAAACGGTTTGTTTACACAGTTAAAAATAAATGCCATCTAATATTGCTTTACTTATCTTTAGACATAATCACAGGATGTACAGAGGATGGACACAATAATATGAATACCTGACATATACACAATATTTATTAATTATTAAGGTGTTGAGCCACCATTTGCCCTTAAAACAGCTGCAATTCTTCATAGAATAGATTCGTAGAGTATCTAAATACATCCTCTCATACATTTGTTTCATACTTGTACTAAAAACTTCCGCAAATTGGTTCAACTTGGTAAATCACGGCAACGTGGAACCAATACCGCTACTGGACAATATGCAGGAAATTGAAAAATCGAAGCGAATCAAACCACATGAACTGGTTTAGCGTATATGTGTATTAAGCTAAAGTTAAGGTAGATTAGTTTTATTTTAATTTGGGAAATACATACTGACGTATCAATCCTGTACTCGCCTTGATTGTGTATTAACACAAGTATAACAGAACAGTCGTAATAAATGAATTTGTAAATTAAGATTGCACTAAGTATATCAAATTTAAGATGTAATTAATAAAAAAAAATGATTCAATGATATTATGTTGGAGATGGAAACCTACTCCTCACTTTATGCTTGAGTTCCATGATTCTGCGAGACAAAAAAAGATGCTTGATGATATTCTGATGCTTTGCAAAACAAGATTAAACCTGTTTGGCCTTTATAGAGTTTTGCAATCGCATCCATGGTTGTGAAGTTTCCACCGTACTGTTTTTATTAAAAACAGTGTTACCCAAGTGAGTGTAGAGTTCTGCTACCACATTTGCCGCGGTAGTTTTATATTCTTCTGGCCACAATCATTTTTAATATTCGTCGGTCTCATAATAAAATAAAATATTCGTGTAAAAAATTTGTGTCGGTTTTGCCCCTTATTCCTTTTCGCCGATGATGTTTTATTTGGTCGTTTCCCCGTATTTAGAAAATTAATAAACTAAAATTACATTTTTTAAATAATTGTATTTCTGATAATTGCCCCAAACTTTACATGAAAGCTGAAGGTCATCTATAATTAATCAACATCTACATATGACGAAATAGCCTACAAAATCAAAATACTGACCCTTCAAGTAAGTCTGATGTTGGCATATTTTCTACGTTTGTTGATAATAGGGGTGTCGGCCGGATAGGAATATATCGATATATTGTTTTCGATATTCAAAAAAAAATCGATAAATTGAAGCAAAAAAAAACATCAAAAAGTTATTGAATATTTTTTGGTAATAACAGCGATATTTTAAAAATTCCTTTTGTAGCGAGCTTGAGGCATGTCGAATTTTACATCGTGGAATAACGGTCTACAAAATACCCAGAAATATAATCCCAGATGTTGAACACGGGCGGGGTGCCAGCAGCGCCAACTAGAACCCAATAACGAATAGCTGGCGGCAACCCCGAGACGTTTATCTGGGATGTTATTGAAGGGTATTTCGATTTCAGTGCTCGACTATCGTTTGGTTTAAACGTGCCACCATCGACTGCCCAAGCATCGTCACCAGGTAACACCGCTGCCATCCGTCTTATCTAATTGTATTTTTCACATTTTTTTATATAGCCAATAAATAACGGTTACATAATGTAAACACCACTATTTCATTTGGTTTTACCTCCTTTCACCGAGCCACATCATTTACCCTAAAGTGGTGACGCCGACGTGAATTTTCGCAAAATTGGGTTTGGACTCGTGAATGGAGGGCACGTGCAACATGGTGTATTTTACGTGGCCGTTATATTTTTTGTTTAAAAATTTTCAATATTTTTAATTCGATTCGCTTTCGATTTTACCTTCAATATTTCTTTTCATTTTATTCCTATTCCTTTTCAAATTCCTTCTATATTACAACAACAAACATTGTTCATCAAACATTTGTTCCTCATGAAATTTTATTTTAGTGCTGGAGCAATGAACATTTTTTTAAATTTTTTTGTCAACATTTTCTTTCACAAAATTTTGAACTCATAGATATTTTTACATCACTGTTTAATCATCAGCATCTCGGCTAAACATTTCTATCGGCGCTATGTTTAAATCATAATGTCTTCCTTCGCTCGCCGTCTTCGTCATAATGGCAGACATTTTGATTTGAAAGGCTTTGGGCATTATTTGTTTTTTCTCAATTACCGTAATGTATGTGACTACGGATTAGTCACAGAGCAGCTCCAGAAGCTAGCTACTGATTGCAGTCACCGTAGACTCGTCATGTCTTCGCCGAGGTACCAGAATTGCCAGCGTCTCGTCGACGAAGAAAATAAGCTACCACGTCGTCGAACAATCGATCCTCCCACAGCGTCGATTACGGGAGCCCTGTCCGAAAAATAACTTGTTCTCAACGTCGTCGAGGGACCGCATTCAAGTGCCAAAGCGACGATGAAGCAACGGTATCTGTAGGACTGGAAGATATCAACAGCCGTACCAGATCGCAACCGTACCAACCACAACCGTTTCAATTTATCATATTTTTCAAAGCAGCACATTTTGTTTGGTATATAATTTTTTTTGTATTTGATATTTTGTCATACATTTTTGTATTTTTGTTGCTTGGAGTAATTGTAGGTAAAATTCTGGCAGAGGAGTATTGCAGCGACCTTGAGGCATGTCGAATTTTACATCGTGGAATAACGGTCTACAAAATACCCAGAAATATAATCCCAGATGTTGAACACGGGCGGGGTGCCAGCAGCGCCAACTAGAACCCAATACCGAATAGCTGGCAGCAACCCCGAGACGTTTATTTGTGATGTTCTTGAAGGGTATTTCGATTTCAGTGCTCGACCATCGTTTGGTTTAAACGTGCCACCATCGACTGTCCAAGCCTCGTCACCAGGTAACACCGCTGCCATCTGTCTTATCTAATTATATTTTTCACATTTTTTTATATAGCCAATAAATAACGGTCACATAATGTAAACACCACTGTTTCATTTCGTTTTACCTCCATTCACTGAGCCACATCATTTACCCTAATATAACTAATATTTTGAGCTTGAAACGTATGACTGAACGACTTATAAACTTGAGACAGCATCGTGCGATTGTCTTCTATTTTAAAATCCTCCTGAGACGATTGAGGCGGGAAAGCAGAGTAGAAGTAACTTGAAGTAGTGAAAATTGAAAAAATCGTTAGAGCATGCACACTATTTGCAACGGAGATTACTTTTAAGATTATAAAAAAGACTGTCCTAAATATATACTAATTGGCTTCTTTATAGGGCAATTATAATTTTTTTAATATAATAAAAAAATAATGCTTATATATTTCATAATGAAATATTTCCAGCTTAACATAAAAATTTAACGCGAACCACTACCAGCATCAGAACTTAATTAGAAATATTTTTATAAGCGCATGCAAATTACAGATTTAATAAACTGCTCTTAATAAAATATTCGTGTAAAAACATTAACGTTGACATAAATTAAAGTAGCGCGAACGAAATTCCATTTATTACGATATGACCAATAATTATCGTTCAAAACATTTGATGGATACATTCTCCTTATATAATTATAATGAAATGCAAATACGGGTCTCGAATAAGCTTAACAAAATGAGAAAAAAAACATTGATTTTATAGTTAAATCCCAGACAAATCGCTTCCCTTCGCTGCAAGTTTAAGTTCGTATCGTATTAATAACAACAAAAAAGGTTAATCCGTATTCGTGTCTTATTTGTTTTACATATTTTATATTTAATCCACGATGCCGTTAATAACCGATGGTTTGTCATATGCATCACATGCATGGTAAAAAACGTTAAAAACGCGCTTAACGACTGGATTCTTCTTAATACATTCATTCAAAAACGATGTGTAGTTATGGAGGTGTACGTAATGTGTTTTGTATTTTAATTGGTCAATAATAACGGTTAACTTTTATTTTAATTCAATACTTTTTGTCTCTCAAAATATTACAGAAACAGATGTTACTAAACACCTATTTCAATATATTGTACCTGGTGAAAAAGGAAATAATAGTGGTATAAACTTCATCAAATAGGTTTGAATACACTTGAAAATTGGTTTTCATGCGTGTTAAAACTATAGCCACATATGTTTATGATGTTATTTAATTACCGATCTGCGGTTTAATAATATAAAAAAGCACATTAGATTAGCACCGACGATAAATCCGATAAATCATCAACACCAGTTACAAATTAAAATATCAGATCTATAAGTTCATATTGGATAAAGCAAGTATTGATACATCAAAATTAAACTGGTCGAATTCTATTTAGAAACAATTCTTACATAGTCGTACTTAGCCCACACAATATATTTTTAGATTATCTTCGATTGTTATGGTAGACATTCTTTTAGGGGATTGCATATATTTTGACCAGTCATATATATTTGTGGAAATACAAAGTATCATGTAAGCAATTGTTAAATAGCCTACCCTAACTGTTAAATTCAATGGTTTCCATTTAGTAATATTGAGTTACTCAATGCATACAGATACAGATCATAGAAATCTCAAACCGCGTTTTCGACATGTGTTACTTTTATTGTTTCATTTGAAGAAATCTGCTATCGAAGCCAATAAAACACTATTAGAATCTCAATTGTCGATTTATACTCTTTTAACGCTTTAAAAGTACTGATTTTAAAGAAAAAGAACAGCCTGAAAGACTAAAAAAGTTCGAAGACAAGGAATAGCAAAATTTATTGGACACAAAATCAGCTCAAATTAGCAAAAAGCTTCCATATAGCTTAGCAATGTATACATATCCGTGATTAACTGCTTCCAGACTTGCAAAAGAATTGTACAAAACGAGCGAAAATGGCTACCAAGCAAATTAACCTCAAAGGTTGATGTGGATGGCTCTGTAGTGTCAACAGCAAAGAATAGACTTATTGAAAGAAAACAAACTATTGTTAATACACAAAATTATTAAAAATCTTACATAAAACCCTTTCAAGATTGCTATTTCATTCCTTGGCAGCAAAAAAAGAGATTTCTGTAACATATTGCAAATGACCATTAAGTGACTTGACAATTGGCTACAACCATCTTGAGCATGATAAGTCAATGAGTTAGTCCAGTTGTACTGCATAGTGTCTTCTAATTACTACCTGTTTAGAGTGATGCAGCAAAGCTTGCTCCTAAACCAACATATCCCTTTCGTTACGATATTCCCATGTTACTAGAATGATGAAAAAAAACGTTGAAAAGGCGATCATTTAAAGTGGAAAAGATGGGAAGATTTAATTTTGACAGTGGTTAAAAATACATTTAACCCGCAAATCATATTAACATACCGTTCCAAAAATAAGTACTAATTTTAACAATTCAAAATTATTAATTTCGATATAGATGAGAAAAGTCGCCTTAATAAAGTTAGAATATTTCTTATCTATTGCCTCTGAACTTAAAACGTACTGAAAAATAAAAAAAAAGTTATTTTACGCTATGTATTCAACCGCATGTCACTAAATTCGTAAAAATCTATATAGAAAAATTTAATCGAAAGACTAGGCAGCATCATTCTTATAAAAATGGCATAAAATAAAGTCATTTAGATGGTTTCGCAAGATGTAATGTAAAATTGATATGTGTTTTAACTACTTAAACAAAAATTTAAAAAATTAGACACAAGAACTAAGATTAAGCAGAGAACTGTTTAACAAACAATAGAACAGAACTGCATTGTTAAAATTGCTAATTGAGAAAGCACCTTGCCAATAACACGTGTCATATATGCTACACTCGACGAGGTGCTTAGCTAGGTTAACCACCAACACAACGAAATCGACCCCATTGCCAAGACACAGACGATATAACTCATGAAAAAAACCCTAGAACATGTCTGAACCTTCGAGGAGGTAGTAATTACAACAAATAATGTGCAAAGGAAACCGTAATGAAACAACAGACGAAAAACGAGAATTCAGTAGGCGACATGATCTAGCAATTTTGTGCGAAACCCAACCGCATTATTTTTGTAAAACCACTTTGTAAATAATAATAACATATAATAATAATACTAAATTAACTGTCGTATATTTTTCAAGAACCTTACAATCCTATCGTATTTTGACAAAATAACAAGTCTCAGTGTATAATTTTTGTCAAATCGTATTGATTCAATAACAAAAAAAACTATTTGCTTAAAGAGACGATAATAAGTCACCTCCTCCCCTCGCTTGGACAGAAACAGAAAACTTGGTCTGAAACAGATCGTAACACCTTACACAGATGGCAATTGTTTGTGAATCTCGTTAATAAACTCTTCAGAGTTATGGTATTGGCTTTAATAAATTCAATAGTTCGTTTCTGTACATCATCTCCGCTTCGACTAAATCATAACGTCTTTGGAACCATGGTTCATCTTCTTTAACGGGCTAGAATACACAAAATATATAATAGAGAACACTGAATGGGAACGTAAATTTCTTTACAAAGTTCGTGTACATTGTATAAAACTGACGTATTTTGGTCACAAATTTTACACCAGTTTAACATAATTATTGGTAACTTTTGGTGTGTGTGAATGTGTGTCGGTGAAAAGGTTGTTAATGATAGCAGGAAAGTACTTTAATGTATGGGTACCAAGAAATATCCGGACTAAACACCTAATTTAACTGAATATCTCAATTATATTTTATTTTGTTTTTATTATACCTCAGATATATTTAGGTGTTTTAGCTGAAAATGTACAAACATTATATGAGTCTGCACCTAGAATTGATACATTTTTTTGAAACAAATATAAAAAATATTTGTATTATTGTTGAATATAAAAATTCTAATATTAGGAAGTGTTTTTCATATATTTCCGAAATATTTCACTCAAACGGTAATAATCAAATTAATATTTTCTTACAATTCGTCTTTAAATTTCACTGTGACTCTGTTCTGTGATAAAGTAAAACTAAACTTTATTCTATTATTTATTTAGTAGTTCCCTTTCTGTATTCTCTCTATTCTGTGACAGCTCTCCACATTCTGTGACTATCGTCTAGTATTCATATCGACACTGCGTTTCTTAATTATGACGGATTGAGAATGCAACAACTTAATCAAATTTTGGTTAAATTTTGCGAACTACCTATGAACGATGTACCAATTGTTAGTTTTTTTTTATGACATCTTTATTAGATACGCTTAGTACAATCTTAATTATTATTATTATTACAATTAATTTATTACTACTTTTCCTATGTGCTTGGATTAATTAGCAAGCAAGACAAGTGCGAGAAAATACATCAGTATGTATTCCTCAATTATAAAATTACAATTATTTATTAATTATTAACTTATAGCTATAGTTTACACTAATAATACACACTAAATGTTTACACAAGTTCGTATGGTTTTGTTCGTTTCAATCTCCTGACATCCTGTGCGCTGTCCAGCAGTTGTATTGCTTCCACGTTAGAATGATTTAGTAATCTTCTTTCGAGTTTCAAGGCGAAATCCTGCACAACTTCGCAAATCCATTTGATTTCCAGGTCATCGTGCAGTTCTTCATTGGTTACATAGTGATAGGCATTGGTAATCAATCGAAGAATCTTGTTTTGACAGCGCTATATGACTAACTGATTTGAATTTTTAGTGCAACCCCATATTTGCACCCCATAGGTCCAAATTGGCTTTATAATTGTATTATAGATCAACCTCTTTGATTTTAGATCAAGTTGAGAGTATCTTCCGACTAACCAGTATAGTTGTTTTATTTTGATTCTAATGTGTTTTGCTTTTTGTCTAACGTGATGCTTCCAATTTAATCTACCGTCAAGATGGATTCCAAGGTATTTTGCTGATTCTGCTTGAGGAATCGGGCATCCATTGAGTGATATACTTAAGTTTTTATTATTTCGCCTTAATGCAAAATTAACGTGGATAGATTTGGAGCTATTAAGTTGAATTTTCCAATCTTTTGTCCATTTGTAGATTTTGTTGACTGCCACTTGCACTTTTTCTATTGCCCTAGGCAGAGATATATCTTTTGCCATAATAACTGTGTCATCAGCAAAGGTTCCAAGAAGTGTTTCTTTTGTTGTTGGAATGTCAGCAGTGTAGAGCAGATACAGGAGAGGTCCTAAGACGTTACCTTGTGGAATTCCAGCCGAGATATTTTTAAATGTCGAGAACGCCATTTCGTGCGATACTCTAAATTTTCTTCCGAATAAATATGACTCCAGCAATTGACAATAGTTACGCGGTAACAATTTGCTCATCTTACAGATTAATCCCAAATGCGAAACCCAATCAAAAGCTTGTGAGACATCCAGGAATATTGCAGGGCAGTATTTCTTTTCTTCAAACGCTCTTTCAATAGCCGCAATTACTCTGTGCACTTGATCGATAGTTGAATGGTGATTTCGAAAACCAAACTGGAAATCTGGTATTGTTACCAAATGTTTAACACGTTTATGTATCAGCTTCTCAAATAGCTTTGATATTGCAGGTAGTAGCGAAATAGGCCTGTAAGATTCGACTTGTTCTGCAGGTTTGTCAGGTTTTTTGAGCATAATTATTTGTGCAACTTTAAAGCATTCCGGGACATGCTTCAGCCTTAAACAGGCATTAAATATATATCATAGAAAAAATAGAAATTTCACGGTATGGGCGAAATTGGAGAAATGTTTAGTTTAGTTCAATCAACTGTAGCGCTGCGATCGCAAATTGTGATTGGCTAGTTTAAATTCCTGGTGCCGCCACTAACATGAAATGTGATTGGTCGATCAAATTGTGTGAAATCAGCATTTTCTATGGGCGTCCATTTTTATGTTTGTTGTTTGTAGGTTATGGCTTTTGTTTAGATCACAAAATTTTCGTTTTACGTTGTGCATATTTTCTGTTTTACATTAGTTATTATGGAGTAATAATATAAAAATTGATGACAATGCGTCAGTGTAGTAAAAGATGTAGTGTACCGGGGTAAAATTCTACTACGGAAATTAGACATCGTTTCCCAAAGAATGATCTCGCTCCTTTCCAAAAATGGGTTGATCAAGTACCATCATACCACTTGATCAAGATCAAGTGATGGGTAGATGATAGTAGTAAGTTACCTGGATAAACCAAAATGCAAATATATCAACGTCATGGTGTCTGTCACGGACATTTTAGTGAAAAATTTAGAATTATCCTTTCTTCACGAACAGCTAATACCTGTTCGTAAATGGATATCCAACATTGTTTTTATCAGGTACATATAAAATTATCTATCTACTACATGTCTGTTTATATATTGTTTGTTTACAGAAATTCAAAACCTTATGAAGATGTTAGTAGTAATAAAATTCAATTAATCTACCAAGTTGTTCGTATGCTGTCAGTGTGATGTCTCTACATAAAGAAGTCTTACAAGAAGGTAACAATTAATATTACTGGATAATTAGTAGTAATAAATACTACTGTTAATGGTAAAATATCCCTAAAATATTCACAATACTTTAACTTTTTAGAACAATCAGTGTTCAATCATTTTATAGTAGTGGAGTTATATATTTAAATTTGATTGCCTTGTTAAGAAAATATTTGTTATGGTGCCATCAATAAATTTAATTGCTACTTTTAAGGGATTTATTACCTTAAAGAAATCTATTTTGCCTAAATTCACAAATAACTACATTTGTTTAACAAATCTTAACCAAGATTGCTTAAAGAATTTTGTTGGGTTTATTAGAGGTCATGGAGGTAGAAACAGCATCCTTCCCCTAGTATGTTCGAGAAATTTTTAAAAGGGCTCATCACTTCAATTTTTTCACATCATTCTCCCGGAGAAAATTGTGAAGAAGATGAACAAGTTAGATAACTTATATTCTTTTTTAACGGATAGTACCACTTGAGGTTGTTAAATCACCAGTTGAGTCTATATTTTCAGTTCCAGAGAATTTTGCTTTGAGGAAAACGAGTCTAATATTGTATTTTAATCTTATTTCAGGCTATTTGACAAAACTTTTGAAAAAGAGACAACATGCAATATTTGTCTATATTCTATATTAAGTAGTTACACAGATTAAATACTCTAAAATCTAAATATTTTTAAAAAACACATAAATTTTTAGTGTTTCATCTGTCCAATCCATAATGATTTTCAAGACCAAATTTTAAGTTATTATGAGGTGTGATTGTATTTTTGGTTTAATGAAGTTAATGCAATATCAATAGGGAAGGATTTAAAGTTTACCTTCAATATATCAAGATAAGTTAGAACTCTAATAGATTCCATAAAATTGATGGCACTAAACATATATGGGAAGGCGTTAAGAAGAGGTATTTTAATATTGCCTAGAATAGAGTTCATAATTGTTTTTTTTTTGCTTTTTGTTTATATATATTTATATTATTTACACTTATGTATATTTGTATAGGATTTTATTTTAATAAATTAATTTTAAAATTTAAATCTGATTTTTATTTAAATACTATTGGCCAATAAATGTGACGTCACAAAATAATCAGGGGAAATGGCAGACCAATCAAAGCAAAGTATTTTCCTTACAGGTTTCTATATAACTATTTTAAACTAACCAATCAAATTCGCGTTGTCAGCGCCGCCAATGATTGGACTAAGCGAAACTTTGCCCCACTACTTACCATTGCAGTTGCACACCCCTGATATATATGTCAACATGATGATTGCTTTTCGTGGCAGTTCTTTCAATAATCCAGGTGAAATGTCATCTATACCAGGTGCCTTTTTAGGATTGAAGTTATCAATTTCAGTGGCAACTTCCAGTGGAGAAATTAGATTTAGATCTACATCGGGTTGATAAATAGGAGAAATTGTTAGTTGAATAAGTACAATCAGATTGAATAATGGAATTATTATAAGTTTGAATACGAAATAAGTGTGTAGTAGATTTTTAACACACTAAACACATAAAAAAACATTTTAAAATACAACATGTACATAATCGCAATAACTAAATAAAAATAATTAAAAATATTATTATTATTATGCCGGCTTGGTGGCGCAGTGGTAAAGGCGATGGGACGGCCCTCCTACTGTTGCGATAGCGGGTTCGAATCCTGCTGGAGCATGGTCGTAAATTTATGTTTGTGGTTGTTTAAAATTTGTGAATGTTCTAGGCAAGAGTGTAAAATCCGACAAGGAAAATGATCCCAGTCACGCCAATAACCAGGCTGGGTAAGACCGGATGTCTTCTGGAATGATTTCTGAAGTTGGTCACTCGCCAGTCGGTAGGCTTAATGCTGAGGACCGTGGTTTGGAGCCCACGTTAAACTTTAGGCCCAGTCCAGATAAACCCATAATTGGTAAAAGGAAATATATTTTCATATTTAAAAAAAATTATTATAAGCTTGCATATGAAATAATTGTGTATATAAAAAGTGTTACATTAAAATGTAGTTTGTTTGCATATATGTGAAAATAATAAAATATTTTTAACAAAAAAATTGAACGGGACTTCAAAAAATAAATAAGCATCTCACAAAAATTAAAAAATAATCAAACTTAGATTTTTAACACAAAAAAAACATTTTGAAATAAAATATGTACATTATCGTAATAACTAAATAAAAATAATCAAAAACCTTATTTAACCTGTCTACTACATGAATTTTATATTCTACTATATACACACAATTTACTTACTTAATACCTACCTAAACCTATTTATCTATTTACAGTATTATTTTAACTACTACCAACTAACTACCTTGAAGTTGGTACCAAACCCTTCCCCCCAACAGATCCTGATTTGTTTCTAATGCACTTTGGAAGTGCACTCTTTTGAATAAAATAATAATTTTGAAAATACATACATTAAAACATAAACATACATTTAAAAATATATATACAGTCTCCTCCTTTTTCGAAGTCGGTTAAAAAGATGTGAAACGAAAAGTTACAAAAAAACAAAATGACAGAATGGATAATATCATAATGCCTGATAAACAAAGTGAATTATAGAAAACTGTATGATGTAGAAATGACCGGTATAGCATTTTGGAATAAAAAATAATAATAAAGACATAAATAGACCACAAGAATGAGGTAAATTATAGCGCTCCATGTCATATCACATTAGTTTTAAATACGAATTTGAATAACTAATTATTGAGCATGAGTTGATTTGTGCTGCAGCGTTTGATTTGATTTGAAGAATATTACAAGAATTCCTGTGGAACTAACAGCAATGTAATGCTTAGGAAGTAGACATTCAAAAGATTAGCCTTATCGTCTTAATATATTGCAGAGTGTGATCACTAACAGTGAAATTTGATCTTAGAATCATAAAGTATATTAGGAATCATTTATAATCATAAAAATACTAGAAGAGTGTTCAATCACAGCCTAGATCTTTTTAAATCAGAAAAATGATCTAGGGCTATAACCTTTATAATACTTGACATTCAAAAGGACCTAAAGGAACCAGTAGTTCTATAATAACATAAAATATGCTTCTACAATAACATAAAATTGGCCGTATCAGGGGCGAGATCAGTAGAACATGTATTTAACTTGAGAAAATAAATATTATTGAGATCGGTAAGGTAAAAAAAGATAACTTATCTTTTCAAAGGAAATCACTAAAACAACATGAATAAACTTGAAATATTATAGAAACTAGTAGAAAAGTAGATTTTGTAAACCGACAAGAAATGATAGACAAGTAAGGTAAAGTCTGAAATTAACAGCTCGCTGTAGGTTATGAAATAGAGATCTGTTTCTCTTAAAACATCCCTATAGAAATATATAATTGTGGCCACTATTAGACTAATCAGTCGCCAAAATTAGTTTTTATCGCATTAGGTTCGGTTATAAAAAACATAAAATCTTGGAGATGTCCATTAGCCAGACCGCAGCCGCCTTTTGAATATTTAAAAGCAATTGATCTAGTTTACATATAATGAAGGAATAAGTTTAAAATACTTAGATGTGTAGGTACAAGAGCATCATCAAATAAAACAATTTTCTCTTCTTTTAGAAATAATTTTGCGATTATTTTCTTGTTATGTATTATAGTCTCCATATTACCAACTAAGAGGTATCTGGACCGGACCTACTGCGTTACGTTGGTTCCGAATTAGCTTCCTCGGCATTAAGCTTACCGACTGGAGAGTAACCAAACTTAGAAACTAACCTAAAAGACATCCAGCCTTACTCAGCATACTATGGGTACTAGAGCTACCGAAACGGTTTTCCAATGACATAAATTTACAACCATGCCCTGAAGAGATTCGAACCCGCGAGTATCACAACAGTGGGAAGACAGTCCTGTACACCCTGACCACTAAACCAAACCAACCAAACCAAACTTACTATAGCGTTACATATGGCTATATATAAATTAATGATTTATTATCTAAATGACTGAATAGACGAGCGTTTATGTCAATTTTTGCGCCAGCCACAACAAAATAGACGGATATGCCAGTAACGAAAACCCAAATGGACTACCGACTGAACGGACGGATTTAACCGATGGCCCTATCCGTTGGCGAAGAGAGCGAATTCGCCGGGTGGGATACAGAAGCCTCTTTTATTTATTTTTTGCCGACGAAGACGAAAATAGGACCATCGACACGGGAAACCGCCTCGTAGGTGGTTAATTAGATTAACTCGTTCAGCCTTTGTGGAGTTTCGTACATCCATAAGATCGTGTTACATTTTGTGAACGTGGTTACAGTTAAACACGCAATCAGAAAATTGCTTTGTAAAGTGATTTTGCAAAATCGTTTTATGTTAATTTGATTAAATGAGAATGAAATCATTAGCCCTTATCAACGAGTAACATTTTTCTAATCTAATTTTCTACCATACAAAATTAAACTATTTCTCGGTATGTACACAAATATGTAAGTACAAATAAAATATTACTTAACTGTTAGTTTAATTCCTGCAGTTTCAAGTTTATCTGGGAAAGACCGCTTTATAATTTTAGAATAGATTTTTGTATATTAACGTGTGTATGTTTTGTATATTACACAAATTGGTTCAACCCGTTCGAAATCGAATCAGTGGATTTCTTTGAATCATCACTTTGAATTCTATAGGAAACCCTCGTTTTTTACTCCATTGAATATGCAAAATTTTCTATTAATTCGACATCTTTTGAGGTAGTTTTACAATTTTCCTCTAATTCGAACAAGAATATGGCCGAAGCTATAGTAATTAAGGCAACCAGACAGTCCTACTACTGCTGCAATAGTTGTAGGTTCGAATTCCAAAGAGCATGGATGTACTTCATGTTTGTGATTGTAATTGTAAAGGTCTTTGTAGGTAAAAAGGGAAAATCTGACAAGGAATAACTATCCCAATTACGACAAAAACCAAGCTGAATAAAACCGGCTATCTTCTAGAAAGTGACCTTCTGGAAGTTGGTTAATGGACAGTTGGTAGCTCAATGCCGTAGCAGTAAGACCTATTCAAAGAAATACATCAAATAATTCATAAACCATGTAAGATATAGTTTCGATCTTTCCACGATGGTGATTTTAGCTTTGAAGGGAAGTCTGGCTCTGTACAGCCAAAACAATTTGAACATAAATAATTGGAGATATTATTAAATTAAGCTCCAAATCATTTCATTACATTTCAAAGAATCATATTGCAATAATAAGTCAAGTAAGTACTTTAGGAAGAGAAATAAACAGACGCTATAAATACATAAATAAATACAGAAAAAGTTATAAACTGCAACAATCCTAAGAAGAATTATTACGTTATATCCGATCAATCATTGCCAATAATCCCAACAACTGCAAAAAGGCCGAATATTAATTATATGTATCTGCTATACCCTAAGACTATAGCGTATATCTGGGATTTTTTTGAACCATGGTTTAAGAAAAAACGTCTAAAATATTTGTATTAAATCATTGGTTAAATAGGAGATAATAAGAATACAAATTGATTGAAATGCTTAATGAGAGCATCTGCAAAATTAAGTACTATGGTATCTTTAAAATAGGCCATTTAATAAGTTAAATTTGGCTTTTAAGTGGTTAAATATTTATACAACCGATTCTGAACTATTTTACTAGGTTAATATCGTTTGCGAAATAGAAAATGTATATACCTTACTATATAAACATCCTGATGAACAATGTACAACATTTTAGAAAGAAAGTTGACAAATTTCTATAATTTAGTTTTGACATTTAAATATGACTAATATTGACATTTTTTACGATGTACGATACGGTGAGCAATATAATAATATAAATTAATTATAAACTAAATTATTACATCAACATTTATTTAGATTAATTTGGAAACAGGGTGAAAGCAGCATGTATTCCTAAATCAATACTATCACTTATGTACTTAATACAAGTTCGTGTGGTTTGGTTCGCTTCCATCTTCTTATTTCCTGCGCGTTGTCCAGTAGGCGTGTGCTTCCACGTTGTTGAGATTTAGTAACTTTATTTTATTGTTTTAAAGCGAAATCTTGGATAACTTCGTGGATTAATTTGATTTCGAGGTAATCATACAGTTCTCAGTTTCATGACTTAGCGCATCTCAATATTTACAACCCATAAGTTCATATAGGCTTTATATTATATTACTAACGACTACGACTAATAAATAGGTCTCTTTGATTTTAGGTCAAGTTGGGAGTATCTTTGGACCGTCCAGTACAGTTCTTGAATTTTGAGTCTGACGTGCAATTTAATCCCACATCGAGAGGAATGTCAAGGTATTTCACTGATTTTACTTAACGAATTGGACATCCCTCAATTAATATGATTAGGTCTCTGTCTTTTCACTGCAATGTCAGAATTAACATGGACAGATTCAGAGCTATTTTCCCAAACTAATTTAATAAAATAATGCAGTGGAAACCAGTAGCAATATTAGAGTAATATTTCAGCTATATAAAATTTATATTAGACAATGTAAAGAATAAATAATGAACTGCTCACTATAATTGGAAATTTACGTAGAACTGCTACTTTGCTACATAGAATTTCCTAAGGAAATCGACCTAAACCTTAACAAAAGTGTCAAGAGTTAATCAATATTTCAATATTTCCTATAGTTCAACATCATAAACATAATAGAAACAACCCCCTGATCTAGGACAAAACCAGCATGAAACCAAGAGTATTAACAATGACCCCAAAAACTATTCCCACGAGATTTATACTGAGGGGTAGGAGCGTGTCGATTTTCACCCAAAATCCATGAGAATTATATCGACAGGTAAAAGGCGTATGAACCCTCGTATAGTACTAACAAAATTAATTCATAAAAATAAACAAAAATCAAGAGATACAAACATCGTGATTTCTTACAAAGAGAAAGACGCACATCTCAGGTCGAAACACGGGCGTGACTAAAAACGGCGCAGCGTTGAAAATGGTCTTACAGCTGTTCAATAAATGTAACAACGAGCTTAGAACAATAGAGAGTTGAATTTTGAATTATTCTAACATTAAGAGACTAAATAATAGTCAATCACAAATAATAACTAATTGCACTTTAACTGTATTCAGTTATGGATAACTGATGAAAAAATACCGATACCATTTTATAGTCTTTTTAAATATCTATATATTGGAATATTTAAAATATATCGGTGTTTTATAGATGCGTTACTTTCAAGAGTAAAAAAATCATTTGGCTGTAAAAAATATAGCGATTTATTGAAAAATATCCATATTTCACAAAAATATCGAAATTTTGAGATTCATTATTATGACGACTAAAAAAAATTAATTTTTGTTATAACAATATGGATGAGAAAATATCGATATCCTACATTTGTTACCCTGGAGCCATTGGTATGCAAAATACATTTGTTTGTTGTAAAAACTATATCGTTTTTGATATTTCGATATTCAGAAACAAGAGAATTTCTCTATTAAAAAAAAATCAAATCTTATATAATATTTATACAAGGATTAACATTTTTAGGATGGTATAATTTTTGACCAGTCCAATCAACTACTCGAACAACCAAAAAAGATTTAAAAACATATTATATATCAATATAATTTATATTTCAGTACTGTAACTACAAAAAATTATAATAACATTAGATCTATTATTGCATATCAAGAAAAATATCGGTTTGTCGATATTCGGTAAAATATATTGATATTTTCTAGATTTAAGAATATCACACAAAAAATTGATTATCTATAAAAATATCAACTGAAAAAAATCGATATATCAATATGTTATATCGATATTTTTTCAATAATTCTATACTCAGTATTATTATTTCTATGTCTAAATTACCAGTAGATACTTGATGTAACCACAGTTGACTTTATAGGTCTGTTAATTATTTCTATACAAGAAATAATTTTCTTTCTAAGTGTAATAACTTTATTTTCTTTTCAATTCTAGCAATATATCAACTCTTCAGTATATATTTGCGTTCAGTATTAATTTTGAATTGCAGTTAAATTGGTTGTAGTAATATGCACTTGATAATCTTATAACACACCTGCTTTTGATTTATAAATAAATCAGTTATCCATAACTAATAGTTTATATTATGCTAGACAATTTAAATATTGATGAACTTCAGCTGTTATACCAATGTAATTATTTTTAATTAGTAGTACTTGAAATAAAACGAAAATGGGTTTAAAATTAATTATATAAAAATCTCTGCAATATTACATGATGCTAAATTGAAGAATAAAACTTTTCCAAGTTATCAAATATTCTCAATCGGATTGGTGGAAGTATAACAAATTTTTTAATCGGTATTGAGGTATATATGTGTCAAGGTTTCCAAATATTCTTAAAAGATATTTAATTAAATTTAGAAAATAGATCAATAATCAAAGTTAGAAGTTTAGTAATTCACTAACAGAGCATTTGAATAGATGTCAAATATACTTGGTAACATTATTTTAAAAATATTTTAGTCTCCTTTTTATCAACGAGGCTTTATCTGAACTGGAACTACAGTTTAACGTGGGCTCTGAACCACGGCTCTCGGCATTAAGCCTACCGGCTGGCCAGTGGCCAACTTAGAAACAATCCCAGAAGACATCCGGTCTTGGTTACTATCGCGACTGGGATGGTTATTCCTTGTCGAATTTTCCACTATTGCCTATAACTCGCTGCTTAGTAAAGTTATTTAAAATGATGTGCATCAAATTGTGATCCGTCAGTAACCATTGAATAAAATTCAAAATCGGTTTTTAGCAAAATTTTTGGAAAGTGTTACATTAATAATATTTAGTGAATTTGAAGTACTTAAATGATTTAATTTCAACTTAAATATAATGAATCTCTTCAAGAGATTTATTGCGTAAGAAAGTTCTTTCCACTTGCAAAAATTGCAAAATCATCCGAAATTAAGTTCTTGCGAAGGGCAAAACCAATATTTCGCTAGAAAAACAATTCACGATCATTTAAAATTAAATATCAATAACACATTATAATTGTCTGAAAATAGATTAAAATTCTTCAGGTTATTGAAACGTATTATAAAAATGTTTAAATAGATTACCTAGTTAAAAGATTGGGATTTGCAATATAATAATGTTTGAATCTGCCTATTATCAGAAAGTATGCGCAAATTTATCTCTCTTGCTTTTTACCCACTTTCTGTCTGATATATTGTGTTCTGTTATTAAAACAATTATTCGATAATATTATTATAATTCGCAATAAATTAATGCAAAATATATGAAAATATAATATATTTATTATACTCAAGATTTTGATTATATTGATTATTAAATGGTATCGATTATGCCCAACACTAGTAATTTATGAAGTCTATAAAATATGTTGTTTAGATAACAGTATCTAGTAGTAAAATAATAATATTAATCATTTGCAACATATTTAGCTCCCATTAACCATTAATACCTTAATAATCGTTAAAACCTTTAAATGTGAGAACGTATAAAGCATTCTGGATATGCGAACTCAACGGTGAATCCAGAAAGAAAAGATACGACACGACTCCCGTCCTGATTCGGGATGCTGGACGTGCTGTGCGTCTGTGCCGCTGGCAAGGACGAATGCTACACGTGGCGCGCAACGAGTACAAGAGACCACGAGATGCGAAAGAAACGAAAACACAACGGCGAAATATCAAGGACGTATTAATAACACGCCCTATAAACGACAAATTGAGATAAATTCACCGTACTAAAACTTCAACCGTTATTTAACCTAATAGCAACATTCAACGGGATAGATTAGATCTAATCACGTGTCACACACGTAAAAAATGTTATCCCAACACGGGGATATAACAGTAACAATGGTACCTTTTAAATAGAATATTTAATTGAAAAATTGAATTAAATTACCTTGGGTAAAAGTGAAAATATATAATCAACATTAGTTTAAATTAGGATAACGGATACATATTTAATTAGAATAAACTGAAACCTGAATTTATACCACTTATAATAAAGTGGTTTGTTAGTAAATTTTATTAAAATTGGATGCAATAATAATTAGGAGTCAAAGTCTATCATTTACGTCTCTTGATTTACTAATACATTCCAAATTAATAAACTATTGCCAGCATTCTGATCAATAAGTATGCGGTATATATATTTTTTTGTCGATATGGACAATTTTATCGTCATTTCACAATTATAGAATTGTGCTTTTGCACTTAAAACAGGACATTCCATACCAAGGACGTGGACAAACACAAAATGTTTATGTGAATAAATTTTAAAAAATATGATAAATTAAATAAAATATATTATAAAGTGTATCAAAATTGTTGTTATAGATAAAATGAACGTCAACAGCGACCTGTATACGTTGAAGATGACAGAAAGAGGGGTGAACAGTTAAAAGATACAAAGACAAAAGACAATTATTGAGAGTTAAGCGAATGATTCATATAAATTAACATTTTTGTTTTTAAAGTTATTAAAGTAATTATTTAAAGTTTCTAAACAATCGGGTATATATTTGTATATTTGTCGTAAACTGGTAAAAAAAATGGTATATTTAATTTCTTTATTTATTCATTGTCATTTCTAGCGCCGCTATTTCGAGATCAGACTATGTAACTCATGGTAGACACAGGACCACAAAGTGGACATTTTAACCAATATAACTTGCGGAATATTGCGGAAGGCTTTAGAAAACAAAAACTATTAATTTAATTGAAAATATTATTTTACTTAACAGAAAGAAGAGGTGACTTGTTGAACGACAATTATAGAAAAAATTAAAATTTCACGATATAGGCGACCTTGGGGAAATGTTTTGCCTAGTTCAATCAACGAATTAGAGGTCATGGAGGTAGATACATATATCCTTCACCTAGTATGTTCGAGAAATCTTTAAAAGGGCTCATCATCGCTTCAATTTTTTCACATCATTCTCCCGGAGCAAATTGTGAAGAAGATGAACATGTTAGATAACTTATATTCTTTTTTAACGGGAGATCTAGTACCACTAGGGGTTGTTAAATCACCAGCTGAGTCTACATTTTCAGTTCCATAGAACTCTGCTCTGAGGAAAACAAGAGTCTAATATTGGATGTTAGTCTTATTTCAGACAATTTAACAAAACTTTTGAAAAAAGAGACAACATGCAATATTTGTCCACATTCTATATTAAGTAATTCCACAAATCAAATACTCTAAAATCTAAAAATTTAAATGATTTTCAAGATCAAATTTTAACAGTAATTATAAGGTGTGATTGTATTTTTGTATATTTGTATAGGAGTTTATTTTAATAATTAATTTTAAAAATTAAATTTCATTTAAATACTATTGGTCAATAAATGTGACGTCATCAAGTAATCAGGCGAAATCGCAGATCAATCAAAGTATTTTCCTTACAGGTTTCTACTATTTATTATATTATTAACTATTTTAAACTAACTAATCAAATTCACGTTGTCAGCGCCACAACAACCACACAACAATCAAAATACGAGTGGAAGGATAATCATATTAATTAATATATCATTCCAAAAGGAATGGCCGCAGGAATGTATGTAGTCGTTATTCCGTCCGGAGAGCTTATAGTTATTATAAAATTATGTTTATGTATTGCCTGTATCTTCGTCCGCTAATTTACCTTTTAAGATCTTCCAAATGCCACTGTTTCTACCCAAAATGATAATCCTCTATGGAATGGTTTCCTAGCTTTGGTGACTCAAGAGAATAGTCTACGGCTAAGAAACTGAGCTACAGCAATCCGCATATGATGGCCGTTCACCCTGAACTGCTAGCTTTTATTCAAATTACAGTAAACTATGTTAATTCACAGCAACTTCAGTCCGCCATTAGTGTTCTGAAGTTCTTACAGTTTGGACGGTACGAGATGGTTCAGCACAAAAAGACGACAGCGTCGTCAGCGTAAAATACTAATTTTACTATCACATATAATTATAATATTTCTCTACTGTAGCCTGAACGAAAATCCTAGTCAAAAGATATTCACCGATCTTGATTTAAAATAACCACTTCTCCAAATATGAACTTATCAATTTCACAAGATTTCTGAAGGTACGCAACTTAAATATATAAATCCCTAGAATCTGAACGTGGGATATTATGGGTATGGAATTTCGCATTAATACTATATACGAATATTTGATACGAATGTATCAAAATCTTATATGGGTGCAGATATAGTTAAGGATAATTTTAGATAGATTCGATTACAATATAAGATGCTTAAGGATATAAAATCATATAAAAATATATATCATATAAAATGTTTCATCATGCTTTTCACATTCATTTTAAACGCCTTTCCTATTGATTATTGTTGTTGCCTTAAATCTTATTAAATGCTGGCTATAGAGAATCGACAACAGGTCGCCTGGAATAGGTTCAAGTAGCTAACGATGAACAGTTTCGTTGAATCCCACCAAACACAAATTCATTGCCGTCCATGCTTTGCCACCATTTGTGAAGCTTCTCCGAACTTTCGCCACGGCTTCTTCCACATATTACTTTCTAATAATATAATAATCTAATAAATTTTATCCATTAAATTTGTTACTGCTCATTAATGTGAAATATCTGAACTATCGAATTTCTTTTGGCACCTATTTTTATGTAAAGTATTCGAAGCCGTTTTATGACAGATTTTTATTTCCATAGTGATGTCACGAAATATAATATCAGTCGCGGAGAAATAGAGATTTAACTTTATAGGAAATGTTGGGGAAATCTTTCGCGACGTCCAACATCTAGATGTCGCTACTTTCAACTTATTGCTTGCTTTAATCGCTATGCTAAAAGCCGCGACGGGATCTAATCAGCTCACTTCGTTCCCATGGATCCAGAAAGTTTCATCCCTCGGTCTCCAGGTCGACCGCAGATTCCAATGGTCAGCCCAAGGAAATGGCGTGTACAGCCTACTATTTCCACTACTCTGCGGAAAAAGCAAACTTCCAATCCCACAGAAAGCGACGCTGTATAAAATGCTAGTCGGTTCAATCTGCCTCAACGGAGCACAACTGTGGTACAGGTATGTCTCGGAGAGACAACTTGAACTACTACAAGTGTTACAATCCAAAAAAGTATGCGCGTTACTCAGAACTCCATGGTTTATGAGGAACGTTAATACACACCTCGAATCAGGCATCCCGTTTGTGAAAAATTTCATAAACATGCTCAGTGTGAGGTTCTCCATAGGAATCTTAGAACACGACAACACTTTCATAAAATCCCTACCCATCAACAAACCCCGGTAGTAAACAAACTACGACAGTCCCAGTCGTAACCCAGGGTCTCTGTCGCCCGCAAAACAATCGTACCCCGAACCTGAAGCGACATCAGCCAAAGACCACTTGGTTCTAGCTGATCAATCTAGTAAATGAAAAAAAAGCTCATTTCGTTTATATGGTGCGTTTATTGTTTATTAATCTCGGACGCCATTTACACTATGCCTAACGTAAGGAATAGTGCGTTTAGATTTTTATAACCTTTGGAGATCAAGTTATTTAGTTCATTAGTATATATAAGTCAGTAGTATGTTACAATAAGTAAAGTGAATCTTCGATCTAGAAAGTATTATGTTCCCGGATGCACAGATATAGCAGAGAAATACAAAATCGTTTTACTTGGAAGAAGTATTTGGCTGTTTTAATCCCAAATTGACTGGATTAAGTATCAAAGATATTTATGATCGTTACAGCCTGTTTAGTTGTAAGTTGGAGTAAGTTTACTCATGTTAGTAATCATAAAATATCAAATATTTATTTTTTAATTTTAGAAATTAATCCCTTTGCGAAAGAAGCTAAGCAAAATTGGTCAATTATACGTGATGTCAGAACTGTCACGTGCCAAACTTTGTCAAAAAACCAATCAAACGTTTTCTCAGTAAAATGTTTCTCTTACAGGCCTATAATGCAGATTTAAATTGGCCAATCAAATTACTTGAATGGCTTTTTTCCAGAGACCCCTATTGAGTTTTCTCTCTATTACTCTATGATGTCAGTCTACCTCGTTGTCAATATATTGTCCGGCCAGGCTGACTTTCAACTTTAACATCGAAACTTCCGTAACGAAAATTAGCAAACCAATTCCGATACAAGCGATTTCTTAATTACTTCTATTCACTTCTACGTTTATATGTAGAGTTTTATGTGAACTGTTATATTTCAAATTTCGCTATAGTATCACTTTATTGAATAAATATTACTCTAGTACATCAACAAATGTTATATAGATATATCAACAACAACAACCCTATCAATAAGTTTTATTAAGAATAGCAACAACATATATGGACATCAGCCTCGTATCAGAATCAATTTTTTTTCAAATTGTAATTTTTTGGTATTATCAGTTTTTCCATAAACCTACTTTTCTTTTAAGCTTAAAATAATAATTCCCTTCTGTGAAACTAAAAATATTAATAACTATTATTTTATTCCAACCATTGTTTCCACAATTTTTAAACACAATACAGTTAATAACATTTTTGTTACATTATTTTATTTATATTAGAATATTATTATATATCGAAGCTAAAATAAACTAAAATGAGCAAAATATCAACGTTAAATACAGCAACATTGCGCCCTGTTAACGTCATAAATTGAGATTACGTAAGTTCATTGCTACTTTGGATAGACTATATAAACAGGTTTAGCATAATATGGAACTGATAACAAACAGGGTTCGGCGATTGGTCTAGATAAATTAAACACTAACGAAGTATAGAAAACTGTTATAAAAATAATAAAAACTTACAAAAAACTAAGAATCATAACAACTTTACACAGCTTAAGCCCCGAAATATAACAATTTTCAGAATTCATATCGAAAACAAACAACTTCAGAAAAATTAAGTAATATATCTTAAAATTAAATAAATTCATGTATTTTATCTGCTACCAACAGGTAAACATTTAAAAAGCATTAATAAATATATAAGTTATATCTTACTGGTTCCTAATAAGTGGTATGTAACTGGTCTCTCTTCATAAGTACAAATAATTATACTGATACTCTTGATCGCAAGGGTCATAGCTAAGAGAGTTACCTGAAACAAAAAAAACAACAATTAAAATAGGATATCCCATTGTTATCATTTACTTATTAAACAATTATTCAAACAATTAAGTGCTAAATATTAAGTATTTATTATTAATTATAGTAAATACTTATAAATCACAATTTATGCTTAAAACTATTAATTTATTTACTTAAAAAATATAGAGGTAAACATTAATATTATCGTTAACTAATTATATTAACACAATATCTCTTATAATTGAACATAATCAAATTTTAATACATTATTAATTAGCAAAATATATTTATTTCATTTATAAACCATAAATAATAATTATGAATACAAAATTAGCAAATATATTAATATTCATGTATGTTAATCTGTATTATGTTAATCTCTGTATTATCATCATAATTATTCATAAATATTGAAAGTTTTAGACTAACATTAATCATATATAAAGTGAATAGCTATGCATAATCTGAAAGAATACAAATAGACTCCGTAACCCATATATTGGCTAAATTTCGTGATGTAATATGTTTTTTAATCTTCTCCAAATTAGAACTAAATCTGAAGTTAAACAGGCTTTTAATATAAATCCACATAAGATCCACTGTTAAAATGCACCAATAATTAGTATGTAAATAATATATTTAATGGTTAATAGATAATGTATTTAAGGTAAGATTAACTACTTTAAAAATAAATACAATTAAATATATATGTCATGTTTCTAAAATGATTGTAAAAAAGCGGTACGATGTATTTTATTCAAAGTATTGGCCAGCAATAGCCGCTACTTTTTCCAATTTTTTAAGCAATTCCCGAATTCCATCTCGAAAAACTGATATCTTTAGAGGCTTTCCACGAATCGATGAATTTTTTGGTATCTTATAAGAAGTAAAGCGCAGTTCAGAGAGGTCTCTCAGACTCATATGTCTGAAAAAGTTGTAATCAGAAGAAGCAAGGTCCGGAGAATATGGCAAGTGGGCACTTCCCATTGTAAAGTTTCCAAGTAGGTTTTCACCGGGTTTGCAACATGTGCATTGTCATTCGAATAATAGAATCATTGCTCGTATCCTGGTCGTTTTTTCCCAGCTCAAACAAATCAAATATAGTCGATAGCGATCCCCATTCAAGGTTTCATTAGGTTTTAGTAGCTCCTAGTATATTATACCAAGCTGAATCAAATAGAGAGCATTAGATTGGAATCATGGATATTCGGCTTTGAAATTGATGTTGATGCATGACCAGATGGCCCACATGATTTTTTTCGCTTCTGATTATCGTAATGTATTGCACAACACCAGTAACAATCAAACAAGGCCAAAAAAACCTTTCCAATTTTGCCTTTGAAGAAACATTTCGTACATGACTAAACATCTTTCAATATATCTTCGCTTCAATTCATACGGCGGAAAATATCCAAGCTTTTAGATATTTAGGGTAAATGATGTGGCTCGGTGAATGGAGGTAAAACGAAATGAAACAGTGGTGTTTACATTATGTGACCGTTATTTATTGGCTATATAAAAAAATGTGAAAAATATAAATGATAAAACAGATGGCAGCGGAGTTACCTGTTGACGAGGCTTGGGCAGTCGATGGTGGCACGTCTAAACCAAACGAGGGTTGAGCACTGGGGGTTGCCGCCAGCTATTCGTTGTCGGGTTCTAGTTGGCGCTCCCAGCCCGTGTTCAACATCTGGGATTATATTTCTGGGTATTTTGTAGACCGTTATTCCACGATGTAAAATTCGACATGCCTCAAGGTCGCTACAGATAATTCCCATATCCTTCCAACGATTGGAAATTGTTTCTTGTGTTACTTCCAACAATTCTGCATATTCTTCTTGCGTTTTGCACGAACCATGATCGAGTAATGCCTTCATATCCTCATCTTTACTTTTTGCCTGTCCAGAACGTTCTTTATCTTGGGTGTCTAATTCATCCCTTTAAATCGTCGAACGTAGAGTATTATTGTCATAAGTTTTATACAAAATTCGATTCAGACATTTCAACTGGCATCATGAAGTTTTAGTCTTTCTAATAATGTAGGAGGCTTCAACACGAACTTGGTTACAAATGTACCCTATGCGATTTAGTACACAGTAACACCATGTGTTAACACTATGATATTATTATCCTCATTGTTAAGATACATAAATGACGTTAAGGAAGACAACAATAAAAGAATTATTCTGCTATGCACAGCTACGATTTATTTCCAAATATAAATAGAAAACCGTCTAAAGTCATCAGATAATACAACAACAGAATCGAAGAGCAGATTCAGGAGCAAAAAGGAAATAAAAACTAAAAAATGTAAAACGAAAAACAAATATACTTAGCATTCATATAATTGGAAAAAAGCATTTGACAGAGTAAAAAAAGGAAGGGAAAGGAGAAGGACATTAATTCAAAAATTAAAAAAGCTATACAATTCATATAATAGTAAATGTATTCACAAAAAAGATACCAAACAAATTAAAAATGGAAGGTTTACACAACAATATATAGACGAAATTTAAAGTACGAGATATGGGTACTACAGAAATACAAAAAAGATATAGTATAGTACGAGTATTATAGAACCGTTAGAAGAATAAGAAAACTTAACTGGCGGCGCGACTTATGGGGTAAGATATAAGGTAGTTTAGAAGAACCTAGGAATCAAGGACAGAAGGGAGAACGAAAAAAGAGAGCGAAAAGAGAAGAGAACGTCCACGCTAGAGTAAGAAAATCGAACAGAAGTAAGAAAGTATGGGCCGAATTTGTAAACGAAACACCAGACAATAGGTAGCAAATAAAACAAATACAATTAAAGTAGCCTTAAACAATTAGAAACAACACAAACTTTGACACCATATAGTATGTATATATGATATAATTATGTATGACTGATATAATATATACCGTACATAAAATTTTGACTGAGATTTTCAGAAAATTAATTTAAGTAAATGAAAAACACACGCTCATGTGGGACTAAATTTAAAATTTCTGAATTTTTCCCATTTGATGGAAATATTTCAAAATTGGTGTTTGCAATTGTTTCCTAATTTGTTTTTTTGAAGGTTCAGAAAATGATTTTCATTCCTAGAGAAGTAGCAAATGCATTGTTTATTAGTTGCCATCATAAAATCTGCCATTATCTTTTAATATTAATGCATTATTACTAGTCATTATCGACTATTATTTAGGAGAACCCATCGGTCATTACATAGTAACTACATTAGTAATGTTCATGTATTAATTAACTGCTGCACAAGATAACATAATATAATCATTCTTTATTTACTTTATAACTTCATTCGTGTATAAATTGTATTTTATTTATGTTACTACATAATACCTCATATTTGTGAAACATGATGACGAATACACTGAACTACATCCTATATTCAAGTGTTCCGCAGCATTCGGACAGTGTCCTTGATCCTGACCTATAGACCTCAAGAACCACAACTGTGACAACTTATACCGACGATACGGCGATTTTATTATCTCAGGAGGATCTAGTATCAAGTTACAAGGAACCTACAAATTCATCTCAACAAAATCTATTCGATGTTGCAAACATGGCTTATCAAAGCGAGTCAGACAAAATCTACCCGCATGACGTTCACTCTGTGTAGAAGGACATGCCCCATAGTAATTACCAATGGAGGTAAAACGAAATGAAACAGTGGTGTTTACATTACGTGACCATTATTTATTGGCTATATAAAAAAATGTGAAAAGTACAATTAGGTAAAACGGATGGCAGCGGTGTTACCTGGAGACGAGGCTTGGTCAGTCGATGGTAGCACGTCTAAACCAAACGATGGTTGAGCACTGAACGAATGGAAATACCCTTCAATAACATCCCAGATAAACGTCTCGGGGTTGCCAGTTATTCGTTATCGGGTTCTAGTTGGCGCTGCTGGCACCCCGCCCATATTCAACATCTGGGATTATATTTCTGGGTATTTTGTAGACCGTTATTCCACGCTGTAAAATTCGACATGCCTCAAGGTCGCTACACTAGAATAATTTTTAGAAGAACATAGAATAGTAATTACCTTAAATTGTAGTTTATAATTTTGTATCGAATATAATTTACTGAAGCGATCTTCTGCATGTAAATATATAGTGTAAATCACCAACCAAACATTTTAAATCCCAATTGAGGGAAGTTTTACTTTTCTAATTCAATTTGAAGAAGAAGAAGAAGCGGCTTAAGGCTATTGAACGCTGTGTGAAGCTTATGTCAACAATGCTCCATCAATTTCAATATATCAATACTGGCTTCGACATTTTACAAGTGGTGATTTTGACGGAAAAAGGACGGAAAGTTGAAGACGAGGATTTGAAGGCATTTCGCGATAATGATCCGTTTAAAACGCAAGAAAAATCCAAAATTGTTAGGAGTAACACAACAAATTATTTCCAACTGTTTGAAAACAATGACAAGGATCCAAAAACTTAGATATGTTGTGGTGCCTGAATTGAAACAAAGAGTCATTGAAAGGCGTTTGGTCATGCTTAAAATGCTGCTTCAACGTCAAAACCGAAAAAGTTTTCTGCATAGTATTATTCCTGGTGATAAAAAGTGAATCAGCCACGATAATCCAAACCAAAAAAAAAATCACGAGGACCATCTGATCATGTATTAACGCTTGGAAATAGGTGGCAAAGCCGACTATCATCTTACTGCGGTATATTATGAGATACTAAAACCTAATAAAACCATCAACGGGGATTGCTATTGACTGTAACTAAAGTTTTCGAGCCGAGCACTGCGCTAAACGTTTTTGTCGAAATACGCGCAAAGGTACAACACTAGCATAACTAGCAGCAAAAGCATAACTAAGACTCTTGCAATTGTTTATTATAACTCGACCACATGTTGCAAAACCCGTAACATACTTGCAAACATTAAAATGAGAAGCGCTCCCCTCGTCGTATTCTCCAGACTTTGCTCGTTCTGATTACTTTTTGTTCCGATATATGAATCGTGACCTATCTAACCAGCGCTTAACCATGAATCATGAAGGTAGCCAAAAAAGGGTGGATTCGTGGGGACATCGAAATTATCAAAAGATACATCGTTCTTTCGACTAAAATTTCGAGATATAATCCGTAAATTGCTTGAAATATGGGAAAATACAGCTTTAAATAAAATACATTGTACCAATTTTTCACAATAAAGCTTGAAATTAAAAAAAAATTAACTTTAGTCCCAACTTTTAGCAGAACATTCCCATTCCCTCTATCTCGCATTTACAAGTCCATTTAGATGTTAGAATTTGTTTGTAAAATAATACCTTATTAAGTAACTTATCAATTAATTCATATTATTATGATTACTTAAGCATTAGTAATATTGTCCAAATTAGCAAAAACATTAACATTTATTCAATTTAACATAGTAACGTTATTATCATAAATATTGAGTGGCTTTAGCGTAATAATTTAGCTAAACTAAATATGCGAGTTCAGCTTCTTCAGTTAAACTATAAACCTGATTTGAAATAACATTCGAAGTAAAATTTAATGTTTCACTGCGATAATAGTGAACGACCGCTAATTGCACTGCAATTTAGAATTAACATTAACAAATGTACGTGTATTACATTAAATCATTAAATATAAAGACTATTAATATTTTAGTGGCAGTGAAACGCGGAACCAAATAGATCAAAAAAGATTTATGGCAGAAGATTATATCATCCACCTGAAAAAGAGATTGTTAACTGCTAGCAAGCAAGTAAGCCATAACCCGATGAACGGATCTTCATCCTCACGAATACGACGTAACATCATGCCTTTTACTTCGATCCCGGTTCAAGAAGGTCATCTAATGTTGAAATAATACAACATTTAATGAAAATAAATTTTTGTTGAATAATTTCGGATAAACAATCGGTAATTTGTTATGCAAAAAATGCGATTAACATTTAAGACACTCTATTGACATGAATGAAAAAAAAATTAAAAGAAAATTACGCGACTCCGTGGCATTTAATTTGCATATGAGGCCAAGTCATTCAAATTAGATTCCCCCTTGTTATTTTGAATTGAAGAATATACGACACGTATAAGACACGTTTCGAAGTATATAAGATTTATTTCTTATTACATCTTAGTACCATCTTAATTAACAAATAAACGTATTGATCTTGTTCCGTTGTTTTTTCATCAATACACAAGGAAGACGAGGTCGGGATAAATATGTATTTCCCTGATTAAATTTATAATAGAGTACCTAGGCTAAAGTTAATGATAACATTTATAAACTATGCAAGTTCGAGTGGTCTACTTTGCTTCAATCTTCTGATGATTGATCTTGAATAACTTTGTAAATCCATTTGATTTCGATGTCATCATGCAGTTCTCCACATGAGTTTTATTCAAAATAGCTTACAATTACTTGCACAGTTAGGAAAAAACAAGCTTAAATTGATCGAATGTATAATGAACAACTACCTCAAAGATATATGTCTTTGTTTCCGATATAAAATGTTATTAATATATAATAAAACAATTTATAAATTAATTCACTGTACTACCATAAATGCAAGGCTTTGAAAAAAGTTCAGATTTGTTTCTTAGTTGTTTAAGGATCGTGGACGTGAATCATAATAATCAAAATAGAGGAAAAAACTCAAAACACAACGCAAATATTGAACGCACAACTTACAATATGGTTGAATGTGTGCATTATGTGATTTACTTATTGTAATTATTTGCAAAGTACTGAAAATATTGTGCAATTAAAGAAATAGCTACATTTTAGTAGTACAGGTAATACTTTTGTGTGACAAATCTTTAAAATTGTATGGTACGAAGATATTGAATACCAACAAAGATGTTATTTTTCGACTAAAAGATAGTGGTCTTCTAGAAGAGCAAATCTCATAAAACTAATATTTAAACAGGCAGTGGATTAGTTTCTGTTAACGGAAATCCTGTCAAATATCAATTTAGGCTATGTACACTTAAAACAAATTATTTGAAAATATACAATTATTTGTATATATATATATATATATATATACATATATATATATATATATATATATATATATATACATATTTACTGATGTTACTTAAATTTAAGGCATTTACATTAGATACCTTACTTTATAGTAAGTAGCGCATATGTATAATTGCAGTATCTGATGCATCATTATTCTCGGTATTCGATCCCGCGATCTCAATCATATTTACAGAATATTTCGTAACCCGGCAGTTTATGCAGCGTATTAGAATTAGAAAGCTTGTTGCATTGTTGCTTTTACTAATTTTCGTTCTACTTTCGACTGTATGCAATGACCCTCACGTTGGGCAGTTTTGAATTTGAGTAAGAAGCTGAACATATTTTTCTAATAACTGTTGTGTTGAAATAATACACACATTTAGAGTCTGATCTCGACCTTTAGGATGGAAAACGCAATAAGCAACTCCGAAAACGACGTGGATTAAATTCATAACCAATTTGAAAAATATGTTCGAGGCTAGGAAGATTTCTACCGATCACCAACTGTAGCGAGATTTGGTGAGGAATATTCGAAGCCCTGCGGCACCAGCAGCAGGGTATTGGTTGCGGATTAAGACGTTACGAGGGCGGTCCGATAAGTGCTTAGCTTTACCACCCGATGAGGCCGCTATTGTAAGGAAAATTTACTATCGTATAGTACATTCTGGTAGACTGCTACTGTCGAAATTTCAGCCGAATTGGACTTGGCTGTTACCACGAAGGATAACATGACAAAAATCCACGATCTCGTATTAGCAGACCGCCGATTGAAGGTGCGCGAGATAGCTGAGATAGTACGTATCTTAAAAGGCCACTTGGGTCATATTCTGCATGAAATGTTGGGCATGAGATAATTTTGACGCTGTTTAAGCGCAATCCGAAGGAGTTTCTGCGTCGTTTCGTGACCGTCAACGAAATATGGAATCACTGGTACACACCAGAGACCAAGGAACAGTAGTTTCATACGTAATTTTATAAAATTTTATTTGGCAATAGAAATAAAACAAAGTATCTAGTCATTTTAAACCATGTCTGAAAATTGAATTAAATAAGATCAAACCTCTAAAAGGCTTCCCACACCAATCAAGCGCTTATTGTACTGTATTTTACAACACTGGACACACATGGAACATCTGATATCACCAAATGTATATAATTTCAAATTTTCTTATTTTTATTATAGTTACTCACGGTCAGTTAGGTTGAATGAACTTTTTCAACGCGCCGATTCTTGGCAAATTTTTGTTATTTTCGTATATAAATAGCCTTTCCATTTCTGACTTAACATAGAGAGTTGTTATGGTTTGTGATGTTGAAGATCAAGTAATCAAAAATTTAATATAAAAACAAATAATATTTTAATTTTTAATAAAGCGCAGCACAAAACAATATTAGTATTAATAATTGCGCGGATGATTTATTGATTTTCAAATTATTTTCGTTGTAAATACATAATAAATAAATAATTAAATGTACTTTAACGATCTTAAACATATACGATTGATATATCTTATGATATATTCTAAAGCCTATTATTTATAAATGTTTGGCATTGAATAACTTTGTGGGAAACGACAAAATTTATTTCAATTGAAATTCTGTGCGCCCTAACATATATTGATATGCAAATTTTGCACACATTGAATTGACAACTGAGAATATGATTGAATCTAACCGTGTATACAAAAAAAATCACAATAACCCATTCTCATTATTCTCACCCATTGAATGAAGTTTCTCCTCCATCCATTTTACGTTGATATCCTACGGTGATTCATGCAATTTCGAGTGGTTCTCGGCCTATATGGTCCGCTAGTTGGATACGTTACAGAAAAAAAAGATAAAGAAAAACAATGAACGGCTCGGGTGAAAGTATATGGGGGCCGATAAAGACAAAAATACAGTCGCGGTGAAAGTGTGGAGGTGGGCTACTCCAAGGCGAGGTCATATACGGTTAAGGGTCTTGGCATTGATAATATCAATTATAATATAATCAGTACACATTATCATTATCAAAATCACGAGCTCAACAGAATTAAAAAATATTCATAAAATTAATTGAATGTAATTAAACGTAATAAGTAATGTAACATAATGTAAAATTAGTAATATAAAACACTTACTCAGGGCATCTTAAAATAGCAAATATATTTTCCTTCAAATGATATCATGGTATATTAATAATATTCTGATGTACACTTTAAGAAGTATGTTCCTCACAAAACAATATTTTTCTAAATTATATATCTGAGACATATTATTATCCTAATAAATAAAATTAAGTTCTTGTGCATATGCTTACAGATAACCTCTAATCAGTATATAATTCTCACCTCAACCTCATAAGAGCTGGCATGCCACAGGGCAATATATTAGGATCAGTCCCTTCTCAATTTTCTTTACATCAGTGATCTCCACAAAATATGATATAGCACAACTGCCACCTTTGCTGATGATACCGCAATATTAGTAATAGCTGAGATTGCAGAGCGAAAGAAAATATGGCGAATTAAATTAAATGAATCAAAATCGCTACAGAAGATTTCACAAATAACAGGATTATCCACGATGTGTCTTCATTAACGGCATGTCAATTCTAAATGTTGACACAATATGGAATGACTCTAAAAAGAAAGAAAAAATCTTACTAACACACTTAAAATATAGGAAAATGTATTGGTTAGTTCGAAGAAAATCAGAATTATACATAATCAAATATTATTATACAACAAGTATTGAAACTTATATGGTTATACGGAATTCAACTACGGGGATGTTCGGCGAATAGTAATATACATATAATACAAGTTTTCAGAACAAGCCCTGAGAGGTATTGTAGTTACACTCAGATACTAAAGGACTGATTACTTACACCTAGTTCTTTAGACACCGACTGTCACTCAGGAAATCAAGAAAATTCCAAAGAGACTCATGTCAAAATCGAGGTATTACAACTCTTGGGTAACGCCAGAACAGGACAAAGACTCAAACTTCGAAAACAGCGAATCAACCCATTTTGTCTACACTTTTTAATATTATTCTACAGCATTTTTAATACATAAGCATTATTAACCGAGAGAAAGATAGGACTGAAAAGTCCTCATATACATATAAATATATATATATATATATATATATATATATATATATATATATATATATATATATAATCAAATCATAACAATACCAAGTGCAAGAAAATGTATTGGTTGCTTGGCCGAAACTGCGAGCAAATACTGAGACCAGTTTGTTGCTATGGAATTCAGGCTCGGCAAATGACTCCAACATTCAAGTTATTCAAAGATTACAAAATAAAGTGCTGAAATGTTTTGTGAATACGTCTTGTATAAACGCATTTGTAAATCATGACCTATAAATTGATCAATAGATGATCACGGGCACCAATTTGCCGATTTCCCATTAAAAAAGATTCCAGGACCACGTCCAATACGGCATCGAGACCAAATTTAAGTTATTTAGTGGAAGATATCTTAGTTGCAGTTATTTGTTGGTATAATAAGACAGAGAAAAATGAATCCTTAGTTGTACACTCATTTTAATAAATTAAATAAATTTATATCAAGAAAACAAAGACACAAAGGATGATTCTGTCTTCTATAGAGATTCTAAAAAATTTTATAACTTAAGATATTTTCTAACAAATTATTATATACGAATTTATTACTTTACGTTTACTAAATAATTTGCTTTTTAATGCTAATACCTAATATTTTATTGCATTGTATATAATATCTTTTAAAAGATGTATTTTTTGTGTTTATAAGTGTATTTATATAATACGAGAAGCAGATAATTTGTTGATAAACTAGATCAATAATAAAGAGATCAATGAACAGTTTTCGCGCCTTTATAAATCAAATTAGTTACGTACAATTAATATCTAAATACCATAAATCAATCAATGAATCACGAATCAATAAATTTTAGACTTAACGAAACGTGTATATTAAAATGTCACAAACAAAGAAAGTCACCCCACATTACGGTTATTTCAGCTTGCGCAATAATTAAAGACTAATACGCCATCTGCCCCCTTCGGTATCCAGTAATTCACATACTTATTTGAAGCTGATGAAAAGAAAATGAAAAATGAACTATGGCTCCGTCCATTATAGTAATGATATTACTCGTATTATAAAATAATTAATTATATCAATATCATAAATATATTTTAAAATTATTCATTTAAATTCAACATTTAGAACAGAACAAATAAAAAAGGTTAAATTGGTTATTTAGATCTGAAATTTAAGGCACAAATATATTTTACTTATTTATTATATGAAGAGAAATTGGTTCAAATTAATAAGATATTCATATTTAATTGAATTCTATCATTATCAATCCATACCGTTCGTAGAAAGTGACATTTCACATCGAAAACGCTGCTTTGAACATTTATCCAAAATCACATGTAGCTATTCTGGCACCGCACAATGTTATCTCCTATTTTTTAGACCATGATCTCTCCATTTTTTTTCTTGTTTCATACTCTGTGAATTTTTCATACGACAGATTTGTCCAAACCATTGGAGTATACGACTCTGAATTTGTACATTGATCGTCATATATTAATGGAATGATTTCATCTTTAATTATATATATTTGAGAAAAACATGTAGAATTATCTTTAAGCATCACAGATAAAAGATTTCAATCTTACAGATATCATAGTGTAAAGGGCACTATTACTGTGTCGGCGCGGTGCAAAAGAATTGGCAAAATATGCGTTAGAGAGAACCGGATTTTAGTTAAGTTCTTAACTAATAATTTTATAATATAATGATAAACATTACTGGCATCCGGTTAGCGATGGTGATCTTTATTACAAAACCACAGTTAAATATAAATACTGAACTTTAACAAAATAAAAAATTAATTTTTAGTCTCTGACTTCAAAAATGGATTTATGTAATATACATAAATTGTAATCTATAGCGCAGCTACTATACACATGTTTGAACTATTAATAGGTTTTTCTTAAAGCCTTTGAGAATCTTTGAAATAAGTATTGACGGAAAAATAATTATAATCATTATGCAACTTAAATGGGTAAAAACTTCTATGGAGACGCTCAGTTTATGAAACAACGTTCTCCAGCCACTTTTAATTATAATTTGTTCCTACCAATCTTTCTGCAATTTATCACGTTATTAAATTCTAAGTAGAGTGAGATGAAACATAAACTGAATTAAAAGACATTAGACCCAACTAACCCAAGGAAACATATTTTACACCTGATACACATATTACATACAAAATGTAATAATTATGTAACAAAGATTAATATGTACTAAATAATAAAAATAATGGATATCCATAGCAAGTAGCAAGTATCTATCATAGAGCGCTCGTAATATAACACTAGTGATAACAATTTAAGATTTGTTAATAATTTTACCAAAAATGCAAATCATAATAACACAAGGTTAACGTTGATAAAAAAAAGCAAGCAGAATTAATTACAATAATTTTCCACTAGAATAAATTCTTGATAATTGGCTAACACGAACAAAAAACACATACATAAAATATTGTATAAAAGCCAATATCTCATCACACACTATTTATAACATGAACCAACAAGGTCATTCTTAAACAATAATAAAGAGAATAAATAGATTTTTTCAATTAGGAAGACCATTACTGAATATATTAAATAACTAATAAAACTTATACCATATGGTATTATATCGGAATAAATACGAATCGAAAAATCCATAGATGTCAGAATTAATTAACGGAGGTATTTAAGAATGTCATTTCCAAGTGTTTTTATTGCCATAAAGTACCATATCAGTAAAGGTTTATCTGTGATTATAGCAATATCTCCGTATCGGTTATATTAAAAGGTTGTCAAAGTATAACCAACGACATTTTAGTTCGATTAGTTATTGGTTGAAAAATGGTAAAAATCGAGAAGTGGATACGCAGACCAATGGTAAAAATGCATTTCTTATATTTTAATTGCTGTAAACTATATATTTGTTTTAACACTTCCAATTCTTTTAGTTGTAGATATTTAGCGCATGGACTGACGTACGAAAACAACATTTCTTAAGGAGGATGTTGCGGAATTTATTTTGGTGAATGATGATATCAATAACACTCTTAACTAACACATGGACTGAAAAGAGCCGGGCGTAACAAAGAAAAAGTTTTTTTCTGGTCTAAATTGGTTCTATTCATCAACGCCCATCAAGCGCCATACAATAATTCCAGCACCGCTCTAACATTTCAATACCACTTTTATCACTTAACGATATATCTTTTGCCTCAAAATAGATCTCAGTTTCAGCGATAACCTCTTCATTCGAGCGAATCTTTCCGGCGAGCATTTTTTGAGGTCTGCGAACAGCCAGTAGTCGCCAGTAGGGAGTCAAATCTGGCGAATACGGTGGATGTGGGAGCAATTCGAAGTTCAATTAATGTAGTTTTGATATTGCTTTTTCTTTTGATTGACTTGTGACTGACAATATGTTGAAATCAAGGGAAGTTATGTAGAAAAATTAAATTGTTACCTGAAAATCGCGGTCTTTTATTGTCAGGTCGAGAACTTTTCAATCATATCCCCGTATTTCGTATTACGATTAACAGTCATTATGATGTTTCTTTTAAATATACTCGGCTTATATATAACGTAGAAACTAGAAAAATATTTTTCAATTTTTTTCACGACGAAATTAAAACGACTGATCAGCAGCAAGAAAAATAAAAATAATATGGTAACACATTTTAAAACCTTCTAAGTATAAAACCTGAAAACAGCGCGGAATTAAATTCTATTGAACAGAACAAACATTGCTAACAGGCAAAAAATAAATATTTCATAAAGCAGCATAAAATGAAACATACCAAAGGGTAAAGTACATGTTTTAATTAATAAAAAGCGTCCTAGACACATAATTCAAACTTTTCAGACAGAAAATTTCACTAGGAATTCGTCGAACGAATCGCGGTAACATTTGACATATATATAATGAGTAATTTTCACTTTCATTATTTTTTAGCATGAAAACTTTCGAGACCAACAATTAAGTTATTTAATTCAACCCATAAATCTTAAAACATTTAATGACAACAAAACTGCAAGCGTTTAATTGGCAATATGATGGCATTTATTATGATTAAAGTAAATAGTAATTAGTTTTTCAATACACACTTAGCTGTCGCAAAAGGAAAGCTTTTAATTAATACATTCATATAATAGAAATGTTAGCTCTATTTAGTTATATGATGTATCCCTAATCAAACAGTATATTTTAAAATTTAAATAAATTTTAAGTTTCTAATTACTCTCTACTAAGCAATATTTGAGTTTTTTCTTACTAATTAGATTTTAAAAGAAATAATGCCAATATTAATTAATCCATTAATACATGCAGTAGGCTCTGGCTGTTCTAATAGAATTTTAGGAATGTTAATGTAACTACAACCTTTTTTCAATAATCACAGGCTGATACTGAAATAGACACAAAAATCCCTCGGTGTATTCCAGTCTTCGCACGAACATACACGAAGGATAGGGTGGGCCCGAAGTCCCGCTACCATTGACACAATTTCCGCCGAATGGCAATACTAGAAAAATTGTTTTCAATAAATATTGTCACTACTTCTGCTCGTTCTTGTGGCGTATATTTATCCATAATAAAATTTGGACGTCTACACAACACCATGGTTAAAGCGAAACTGAGCTTAACGTCGCATAACCAAGAAGATGCTCTATCAAACTAGTAGCGGGACTTTTACCCCACCCTATATAAGAAATTGCATGATATTGTTACACAATTCACATCACCTATACAAGAAATCGAACTAAGACACCTTTGTGAAGAGCCAATATCAGTCTCCCATATTTTAACAAAATTCAGAAATTTATCAACTATTAGAAGCAGTGATGGTTTGATTCGTTGAGTAATATGTTATTTCTTCCTTAAATAAATCAAATTTCATTTTAAAATACAACATTACTTTGTACATAACTTCACTTTAAAATACTTTTATCTATACCTAACTATATTTATTTATTTGCTTGTCTAAATATTTGTTTTTTTTTCGATATTTATCCTGCAAGTTTGGTTCTTGATTTTATTTATTTATTTTTAAATTCTAAATATTATAATTGTTAATTGAATGGTGCCTTCTTGTTTTGGGCCTCCTTTGATAGCAAAACAGACTGAGGACTTCTAGCCTTTTAGTCCTCACTAATATTCTGGATGTATTGATAGTATTTAAAATAAGACTCTTAGAGAGACTCTAGACCAATAATATCAATGAATAAACACAAATGGATCATGCTACCGGCAACTTTTTGTGCCTATTTGGTTGGCGCAGCTGTGAAGGCGACAGAAACGCACTCCTACTGTTGCAGTAGTCGTGGATTCGAATCCTGATGGGCGTAGACGTACATTTATATCTGTGGCTTTGTATTACGGTGAAAGAAAAAGCAAGAGTGCAAAATCCGACAAGGAAAATGATCCCAGTCACGCTAGGATGATTTCTTAGTTGATCACTCGCCGGTCAATAGGCTTAATGTCGAAGACCGTGGTTCGGAGGCCACGTAAAGCAGTAGGTCCAGTTCAGATAAACCTCAGTTAGTAAAAAGGAAACTAAAATATAACACAAAAACTTCTTGTGGGTCTGGTCTCATCTGATAAACCTCGTATTAACTGACCAACAATAATTTATTAACATGCCATATATATATATATATATATATATATATATATATATATATATATATATATATTATATTTATTAACATGCCTAGTTACTGGCTACAAGTAATTGTGGGAGATTTCACCCTGCTAACTTATTAAAACTTACAGCTGAGGTGTTACATGCTGAAGACTTACAGCAAAAGATAATATATTTTAAAACATTGATTTAGATGCTTTAAAAATAATAACTTTTATCTGAAAAATTCATTGCTCAGAAATATGTTTGATGATTTATTGTTTTAATAAATTATTTATGTAAATAATCAAAATATGCATCTAACTGCTAATAATTTATTGGAGAATGTCTGCGGTTTTGTAACCTTGATACGGTACAACGTCCCAAACAATGGCATTCATTAAAGCAAGAAATATTAAAGCGAACTTAAGAATTGAATAAAAAAATGTTATTCTAAATGGACAGTATTTTTGGAGTACTTGACCCCATTGAGAGTAGATGTAAAGTTAAAATATTGAAATATAAGGAAATTTTAATATTAAGTAAACACTAAAAAAAGGTTTGTTACAGGAGGAATTGGATGCTTTTGCAGAAAAGAGGGGCTTAAGCATTTTAGTAACAGTATTTAAATATTAAATCGGACAATAACATAACTTGTTAATGAACTATTCCATTAATAATCCATATATATTCATACTGTCAATAACACTAAATCCGTTTCAATGGGAAAATAGGCAAACACACATATACACGCTTCTTTCTTATTATATTTTAGAACCTCTATTTTAAAATATATGGTTTTTATGGACTGGACTTACGCTTAACGTATGTTCCGCACTACGTTCCTCGGCAATAAACCTCCTAACTGACCAGTGACCAATATAAAGAGCATCTGGAAGGACATTCTGTCTTACCTAGCCTGACGTGACAGGGATAATTGTTCCCTGTCATATTACGTTTTTCTAAATCCTCAAAGTATCCAGAGAGTGCACTGAGCTCTATTTCAACTTCAACATTTATTCCCTTTTTCAGAAACGCACCGTGTTATTCTATTTTATATTTTCAAACTAAATCATACAGTGATTTCACAACTTCATTATATAAAAGTATATTTATAAACTATTATAATAAAAAATATAAACATAATATTTGGTAAAACCTTTATTCTATTGTATTAATATACAAAATCGATATAGAGGAAATTATTCTCGATTAAGTAATAAAAAGACTATTATTAAATATATATTTTAATATATTGATATTTTTCTGTACGGCCGACCAACCTAAGCTACAAGAATATCGAAAGCGGCAGTAAATCGTTATTTTTGTTTAAATCCATTATAAGATATATTTTTGCATGTCAACGACAAAAATAAACAGGTTCTTATATCGGGGAACATATATAAGTTTGTTGCAAAATTAACGTTTTTATGCCTTTTTTATATTTAAGAAAGTAGATCTATTTTATATATTTCATAGATATATCCATTTTCTTAAAATCCACGATGTAAATGATATTTAGCTCTGCACGAACTTCGATAATTCCATTTTGTTGTTGTTTGATAACCTTACCTATGTTTGTATAGGACCACATACCATTTATAGACTTTAAATTCATAAATAATGTATTTGTTTATTAATGACCCGTCAGCCTTATAAGTTATTTGGGGCCAATTTTACAAAACAATGAAATATAGTTGCAATATTTTTATAATGTATATATGTCAACTAATATAATTATTACATATAAAATACAAAATATCAAGTATACCCAAGTAGATACTAAGTTAAAATATAAAGTTGTATAATCAGATATATAAGATAACATAAAATATAAAATAAAAAATAACCACAATATAAATAATAAAATTATAAACACATCAAAAATATAAAATAATAAAAGTATAAAAGTATAAAAAATGTCAAAATATCAAGTATAACCAAGTAGATACTAAGTTAAAATATAAAGTTGTATAATCAGATATATAAGATAACATAAAATATAAAATAAAAAATAACCACAATATAAATAATAAAATTATAAAAACATCAAAAATATAAAATAATAAAAGTATAAAAGTATAAAAAATGAAAAAAATATGAAATATAAAATTATACAAATATAAACATATAAAATAAAGAAGTATAAATACATAAAAATATAAGAAAATAGAAATATAATATATGACGAAATGTATACGGTACAAATAATATACATAAATGTGAATATTAATATAAATATTGGTTACGATCTTTAAATATTTGGCAGAATTCCTCCAGACTCATGCTATTTAACTGCCACCGTTCTATCATATTTTCCAGGTTTATCAGTCTCCTCTGTAAGCTGTGCATTTGACATTCAACTAGTATATGCTTAAGTCAGCGACGATCCGCACTCATTGCATAACAGTGGATTTATCTCTCTTAAGGAGAAATTCATGTGTCAATCTGCAGTGACCTATTCGAAGACGTGAAAATATACACAGTTTGAGTCTGCTAATATCCAAAGTGTTAAGACCCTGTTAGAACTCAAAAATGTGGAATGCTTCACAATTTTGCGTGTCGTCCTTGGGCAGGGGCCACGCTAATCTTCTCTGTATCGTTCCAATTTTAGTATAGGTACAGGTAAAGCGAGTACAATTAATAAATAAGACGCGACGAGAAGAAATTATTTTCATGTCTTCAAGCCTAATATTCATAGATAATGTTTTTCTTCAGAATCAGTCATCATCCCAATTCTTTCAAAATTAATTCAGTTTTCATATATAAATTACAAGTTCTTAAATGTCTTCAATAATTAACTTCCTGTCAGTTGCATTATTTAAAAACTGTTCAGTAATTTACGATAATAATAATCAGACATAACATCGGATAATATTTAACCGGTAATTTCATACTTCCGGGGATTAGCGACATAAAGATTTTAGATAGTGCCGTTAGCAAAACTACTGATCGTTTGTCACGGGTCAACGCTGTCTCTTCCGCACTGCAGGCGATCGCCCTGACCCACTTACCCACATTTCGGATGCAGGACCGATCTCTTAAGAAGTAGGTCACAGGCACCAAGTGCAGATAAAAATGTGTTCCGTACTGGCGAAGGTCGTATATAATTCGCATCCCCTATACAGACATGATCCGATTTCATTCTGCCAAATTGGAATATTGCCAATATATTCCTAAACCATTTTATAAAGAGAATTCAGATATAATATCGATATCAGGTAAATCAAGAAAATAATCCTTAAGTATTCAATTAAAATATTTTATTCTTTTGTTACTACTTTTTAGGTGACCGCATATATCACTGTTCATTCATTCACCTTAAAAAGAAAAATATATCTTTCGGCTTTTTATTTGAAATATGCTACACCTTCTTTATCATATCATACTCAGAACCTACGAGTATTAAAATTTCGCTTCAGCGTCGATGTGAATGACTCTGCTGAAGTGAGACATCAACCCTTTCAATAAATTCGTTTGATAGCCATTTTCCAGCCTTTTGGATCTTCCCCATCGCATGTAAACGTCTGGAAACAGTTAATTAATCATTGCTAAATATGCACTGCTAAGTTGCCTAAAAATTATGTGATTGTTTGACCTGACTTTTCCTTCGAAGTTTTGCAATTTTCTTGTAAAACTATTATTGTATGTATGTATTTTCTTATTACTTACATTAACATTTCCATCGTTAAATCATTCAAACTAATATCTATAACTGAAATGATCAAGAAGCATCACCACAAGTTACTAAAAGTGTTTGATGAACTTCGGCAGTAAATTTCTTCCAATCAAACAACAGAAGTAATAAATATTGAAAGTGCAATTTTTGGCGTGCGTGATTAGAGTCTGTATATAAATAACTCATATAAAACTGTTATTTTATATAAAAAGAAGTCAAAACTATCCTAGTTCACAACTAGGTTAGGTTATTTAACAGTTGCTTACATTTTTACTTCGAATTTTCACTAATAGATCACGCTGATTAAAACGCATGCGCGCGCCTAACTCGTAGAATTCTCCTATTAATGCAGATAGATGGCGCTACTGATAATACATTTTAGTAAGAGCAATAAATATGAAGGTTTGTAAAGTTACAAAAATCCAAATACAAGTCATAGTTTTAGTAAAGAGGACAGGGCGATATTCCTACTACTTCGTTATTTATATGTTCGAATCCCGAATGGTTATAACTTTATATTAATTACGGTTCATAGATTCCATATATAAAATTATTTTAATCACGCCAGTAACATATATAATAAGGTTGATCTAAGTTAGGTTGATCTGTCGATAGGCTTAATATCATGGACCGTGTGTCAGAGCTCACGTTAAGCAGTATATCTAGCCGACAAAACCTCGTTGGGAAATGGGTGTTTGTTTCATAATTTAAAGAATGTATTTTTATTTATAGTTGTGGTAATAATTTAGTGTTGCTCAGCTAATTTCGACCTTGTCCGATTTTGTATATTAAAAACGCATTTAAATTATTCCAGTAAGTCAACAACCACCGCTCGGCTACTAACTTAAATATATCGATTATCACAATGTTTAATTAATTTATCCACTCTTATTTCATATATATATTGTGAGTGGATTTAGTGGAATAAGAAAAACATATCGTTATAAACTACAATTAATACCATTATATCAAGTAAATCACAACATAAGGTTTTCCTTTAAGGGCGAAATAGAAAGAAATAAGCCGTATGTCAAGTATTAGCGAAGTTCTGTTTTCAATTAAAAGTTTACAATAAAAATAGTTTGCCATAGATAAGAACTTGTGGTAATTACCTGGTGCCGAATCCAACTAAGCTTCCAGAGCTTCAGATAATGGAATATGTAATTTAGCATTATTTTGGTGGCAGTATAGTTCATAGGTCCAATTGTAACGGTTTTAATTAAACAATTCTTGTTGTATTCAAGCAAAAAATTGAACGAACTGATTGAATTGAATGAAGTAAGAATCAATTGGGTTTCGAATTTATTTTTCGTCCACCGTATAGTCTAAATATGATCAGCAATGATTACAGACTAGAAAAGAATGCTCCAATGAAAAGAAAGAAGTTTGGCTCAAATGAAGTGAATTGATTACCAAAGTAATGTCTCAAGATATTTTTACAAAGTAACAAAATTGATCGCAAAGCAACAAAAGTGTTCTTAACGTTCAAACTTATTTCGGCTATAGTTCCAGAAGGTAGTGTGCATTGTGACCACTCCTACATATTTTCACTACACTTTCGATATCCAAATACCAACAGATAAAAAGAAAAAGAAATATATCTGCCTAAAGCTATAGAAAAATTACAACTGACAATCACTTAAATCCACAACAGAATGGAGACTGAAAAATGCAACGAAACATGTCGATGTTGATTTTACGTTGCTACGAAATCTAATTAAATCACTTGAAGATTATCCAATTCCTCAAGCAAAATTATCGAAATACCTTGGCATCCACTGGATTGGAAACATCATGTTCGACAAAAAACTGATCAGATAAAACTGAAAATTAAACAAATGCAGCGGTTAATTGTGGAAGCAACTAACTACTGGGCAACAAAAAGGAAATCAGGTAACTGAAACAAATCAAACTAAATTAGTTAATGAATTAATCTATTTTAATTTTAATTTAGGAAATACGCACCCGTCTTGCTTGCCAAATTGATCCAAGTACGAAAAAAAAGTAATAATAAATTAATTTATAAATCAAGATAGTACTAAACGTCTTTTAAAAAGTTATAATCTGGATAATAATACTAAAAAATATAAACGCAAAAAAATATTTCTGCCTACGACTCAATATATATAGCTGCTCAATACATATAGCAATAATGTTATATAGACTTTATCTTATGTTAAAAAAACATGTTGGGAAAGACCCAATATTTTAGTATGAACAAGTAAAAAGATATATCGCATAATATATGTATCATTCGACAAAGTAAATAACGATAACGGTATATTAAAACGCTTACTATATATATTTTTTTTATCGGATGAATAACGCTTCAACGTTTAATGGAGCAAATCAATCTCGATATATTATCCAATTTGCTAGTCAAGTATGTGTCCTATATGTAAAAATACATTATTTATTATTTTATTTATGTTAAGAGCCGATTAAGTAATATCCCTAATTATATTTTTCATGCCCCTTCATTATTCACTATTAACCGCCCAGTAATACAAATTAAACCTTAATTCATTCAAATTTATTATACGTCCATGTAAAAATCCCCTCAAAACAAACTTTTAAAATAATATAGTAAAACTTGTTCATATCTTAAAATCACACAGTTCAAATGTTGACAATATTTTGAAATAGCCGGCTTGATGGCGCAGTGGTAAAGGCGATGGGACGGTCCTCCTACTGTTGCGATAGCCGCAGGTTCGAATCCTGCTTGGACATGGTCGTAAATTTATGTTTGTGAGTGTTTAAAATTTGTGAATGTTCTAGGCAAAAGTGTAAAATCCGACAAAGAAAATGATCCCCGTCACGCCAGTAACCAGGCTTTGTAAGACCGGATGTCTTCTGGGATGATTTCTAAAGTTGGTCACTCGCCAGTCGGTAGACTTAATGCTGAGGACCGTGGTTCGGAGCCCATGTTAAACTTTAGGCCCAGTCCAGATAAACCCATAGTTGATAAAAGGAGACTTTTATATATATATATATATATATATATATATATATATATATATATATATATATATTGAAATATTTTTTTTTCAATCATTTAATTTCTTAACATCACAATTAACCATAATACAAATTCACCAAAATCAACAGTTTTAGCCAAAGTTTATCCATTTAAATAATAAAATGCAACCATTTTCACTAATACTAATTAATGTTATTATGCAAGTACAACATTACATTAACTAAATCTTTAAAATTTTAATTAAAAAAACATTTATTAATCAATGATTTTAAAACACAACTTCAATGAGAATTGTGAAAATCATTAAGTTTATAGCAATTGTGTTATATGAAGTAAATAACTAAAATAACTATTGGTCATATCTTCTATCAACTCAAATTATATGATTAAATTATCTAAATTCTCGCCAAATTCTTCTTCCAAATAACCTAATATCGACATTATTAATAAACCTTTATAATTGGTACTTTTCAAACCTTTTGTGTTAGTTAATTTTAAAGATATAGGATATTTTCTTGATACATTATTTTAAATATTTATTAAAAAGATTGCTACATTTTATACATTCAAAAAAAAAATAGGCCGACATATCAATATGATTTTTGATTTACGATATTTAAAAAAATATGTCTTTTATTGGCTGTTGCAAAAACATTAAAAAGAAATATCGATATATTTTTTTAATATTAAAGCCAATATATCGACATTCCTTAAAATATATTTAACAGGCCAATTGAAAAGTCCCCGGCCTGACAAATAGATGGCGCCATTAGAATTAAATCCACATGTTTTTTAGTTAGCACTGACCCTCAAAAGATGCCTGTATAAATTTGACAGCTGTCGGATCATTAATTTGTGAATTATAGCATTTTGAGTTAAGTAACTTTTGTCTTTGTGAAAAAATGGATAAAAAAATTTCGCGTGTTAATAAAATATTGTTTTTTGAGGGGAAAAAATACAGTTGAAGCAAATACTTGGCTTGATGTCAAGTTCCCGGACACTGCCCCAGGAAAATCTACCATCAAGGATTGGTATGATAAGTTTAGACGTGGTGAAATGAGCACCGAAGACAGTGAATGCAGTGGAAGCCCAAAAGAGCTTGTTACCGACGAAAACATTAAAAAAATCAACAAAACGATTTTGAATGGCCATGAATTAAAATGGAATAAAATAGCAGACACTCTAAAGATATCAGCACAAGATATACACGTTCAATATCATATCATTCACGAAAATTTGGCTATGAGAAAACTCTGTACAAAGTGGGTGCCGCGCGAGCTCACTTTTGACCAAAATCAACGAGTTGATGATTCGGAGCAATATTTGAAGGTGATCAAGCATAATAAACTCGAGTTTTTGCGTCGATACGTGATAATGGATGAAACATGGCTCCATTATTTCACTCCGAAGCTCAATCGACAGCTCCAAATCTTCTATGATGTTGATATTTTTTTTGTAATATGTGCCTTAAATTTCCTCTTATTAATATTAATTATTAGTCTTTTCGTTTTTACTCTTAGTGCACAAAACATATTAATTTGCAAACATATCATTCATATCACGTAATTTCATTTCTAATGAATTTCATCAAAATATATTGAAGAATATTAGTAATACTTGCACTTAGTTACAATACACGGACACTGCGTGTTTCTAGAACTATTTCGATTACTATCATTTCCAAAAGAGGAATAGTTTTTATCTGTGTTCCTCTCTCCTGGCTTTCCTAATTTTCAAATTCTTCAAAATTCAAGTTAGAATATTATGCATATGAAAAATATGTCTATGGAAATCTAAATATATGACAATAATAATTATAATATTACCGTTATTATTATGAACCCAGAGGACAGATGGCTCATTTTCATCTCGAATTTTATCAATTTGGTACAGGATGAAATTTTCAGGTACGTCGTTTTTCAAATATTGCATTTATCGTTCAGATAAAGTTTTGGCTTAGCGTATTGAGATATAGATCTTCCAGTTTACTTAATCATTTCAAATGTATTACATTTCACAATTTTTTGATGTTTAGATTTTTACGTAATTTAAGAGACCTGATAAGATAATTCTTCAAATTTGTTTTTTATTAGCGATTCTTAAGTATACGTTTGCTACATTAATCAATTTTGCTTACCTAAGATAAGTTAGTGAATATAACTTTAATTTTATACTGAAAAATATCTAAAAATATAATTTAACCGTGAGAACAAAAACAACTGGAAATATGTATGTCGAATATTGAAATATTCATTTGTTATTTATAATTATTTGTTGGTTTCGGTGTATTATTTCTGTCTTTTCTGTCGTTTAATTGGTATTGTTCTCAGACTTTTCTGACTTTAGTTACGTCTAGAAATACAGAATTATTTAGAAAACTTTTAAAAAATGAATGGCTAACGAGGTATGATTAATATTGAGCAATCACAGCTAGTCTTATCTTGTCTTTCCACACAAACTAAATACTATTACATTATCATAGGACGAAGCTTTGTAAAGTATCCACAAAAAACACTTTACCAAAGTTAAGATGGACTACTTATATGAATCCAAATCTATCCATGTTAATTTTGCAATTCCTTAATTGTGCCCAGAATCGGATTCTTCAAGATCATTAACATTAACCATTTGTTTAACATTATGTTAAACAAATGGTTAAAAAAAAAAAAGGTTTTTTTAGAGGTATAGAATTATAAATTGATAATATTGGTTATCGCTAAGAGTCACTTTAACAGCTATCAGGAAAACCGCCGTTATTTTTATTTACACAAAAAATATTATTTACTAGAGGAATTACTTTATGGTTGGTATTATAACCACCTTGTGTTAATATGTCATCCCCATGGTATCGGCTCTCCATGTCTTTTAGGTAGTGATAAAACTGTCTGCCTTATCCTTTCCTTACCATTAAAAAGTGACCTTTGAGCTCGTCTACAATGTTAGATACAATAATTTTATAGTTAGGGACTTTCATATTATCCAAAATTCCACCTTAAGCCACCTTATATAAATGACATCAATTTTCTAATATTATACCCAAGAAGCAATTTTTAAACAAATATTTAAATTGTTTAAATTTATTTTTGCAGTATACCAATTGTTTCTTTAAACCCAGTTTTATGTGTAGTGATAGATTATAGAAGAATCATTTTGGAGTCTACTAAAGTGTTATGCAAAATTTTCATCTTGCAGGATATAATTTTTTTTCTTGCGCGTCAACATTTTTTTAACCAATGAAATTACATGAAGTCCTGCTTTTGTTGACCAAGGAACATGGAGACAAGTTTCAAATCCTTACACAGCATCGAATGGTGACCTGTATAGATAGTTTTCCGTAAAGTTATATTAAAAGATTCACAAGTTTCTTTCCTATATACTGAATGAGCAACAGGCAATGATGCAAAATATTCTAAGTATATAATATTACCCATTTTAAACTTATTTTGATATATAAATATTAAATACGACTACGGTATTTATTATTTTCGGAATCAGCACACCAAAGAGCACAAAACATATTTAAAATTAACGAAAAAGTTCTCTGTGTTAATGAACGATTCATTCAAAGTAAAAAAATTATTAAAGAATTTGTAAAGAAATACCTTATACTGAAAATATTGACATTTAGAATATGACGCGATAATATTTTATTCATAATACATTTCGTGGATTTTATGGAGAAAAATATATTTTAATTGTAACATAAAATTGGTAACCTCAAATAATCGATTTCGTCACTTCTAAAACAGACATTTACAAATGTTATATACATCTATTATGAACAAAATAATCGTAAATAACATGACATCTACATAATTAGTTACATGTTATTTTGTCTACATGAATAAATATTTGGATACAAAGACCTAACAAGTAAACGCTGACCAGCCAAAACAACAAAATAAAATTAAATAATGAATATTAATGGATTAATTTTTAAATATTATATTCAAATTTGTTTCTTAAGTTACGATCTAAACTCAGGCATTATGTCGCAATTTATATGCAAAACATCTTCCATGTTTAGTCCCCAAAAAGTCCGTGCGCTTGATGCGTCTATGATTACATGTAACTATTATAACCATTAACTTCCATGTTCTTAGATTATTCCCATTAAATATCTTAATATTCCTATAAAATGGTAAAGCAATAGATATGGATCATTATTACCAAACAAATTGACTCATTAAAAAAGGCAGTTAAGATTGTTATTCATTAATAAATGCTAATTTAATTTTGAATAAGTTTTCAAAATACGGCTAGTTATAAAAATTAAATAAGAATAATTTTATATAAAATAATAGTTCTCATAATTATAAACGACTACAAAAGTAGATATTTTCTTTTGATTTTCGATTATTTATTATGCCATTATACTCCTTCATAGGTCTCCAAATCAGTGAAAAATATATGCACACTGCACAATTATATCTGAAATTCAAAAAGTGATTAATAAATTTAAAAAAATCGAATAACACTTAATGTATAATGTATAACGTTGATATGCTAAAGAGCAAAAGTCAATCGATTTTCAAATAATATGTAAGTCATCATATCGCTCATATATATAATTAGTTAAGATGCACCTTTTACATTAAAACTGCGCATTAACATAAATTATCAGCTAACTTCTTGTTATTAGCAAAGCATTTTGAGAATGTCTTAAACAATGCAATATAATACCTTTATTATTTTTTAAGTCAAAACCTAACGATAAAAATTATTTTTAAATAGATATTAGTTAATATCATGTATAGTTCTAACTAGCCTTGGGAACTATCGACTGAAATCGACTATCGACTGTTTAGTAATTGACTACTTTTTACTATCGACTATTTCAGTCGCTATTTTTGGTTCGATTGATTTTACTACTATTCACTAGTGACTGTTTCAGTCGACTGTTTTCAGTCGCTATTTTCGGTCCGACTAATTTTGTTACTATTTACGATCGACTGTATCAGTCGTGTACTTTTAGTTACTATTTTTGTTTAATTCGACTGATTTTCAACGTTCTGGTTTTGTCGTCCTAGCCGCGACATTGATAAAAATGTACCCATTTTATGCTTACATAGATTTATATGTAATATATATAGTTTTATGATTTTTTTGATGGTAGTTTGCTTGTATATAACAATTGTTAATGATAAATAGTAAAATACTATTGACCATTTTTATGACAATAATAGGTAACATTTCGATTACTTTCTCGATTTTTGTTTAAAAATATTTCCGTTCAATAATAAATAAAGCATTTACTTTATATAAAAAAGCTCTAGTAGTTATTGTGCCATCATTTTTAATTATGCCATGGATTAGTTTTTTATTCTATGATTAGGTATATGTTTAATTTTTATTTAATATTTATGGTTATTGTACATCTTTAGCTTTTAGGTTTTGTTTAAGTTCTATTGTATTGTCTATATTTATTATAGTATGTTATTTAAAAATAGTAATTAACATATTAAAATACGATAAAACATTTGTGGGGTATTAATCCATTCCATTTACAGATCCATAGAACATTCAAATATTAATGTAATTCTACTTCTACTTATTCTACTGATTATTTTTTTCCACTTCTTTTTTAAAGTTAGTACGTGAAAGAATATGTACATCTCCGTCTCGCTTATACTACCATTGGTAAATATAAGCACATATAAAATTAACTGTTCCAAGCAATTATTTCCGTACTTTCCTCCCTTACAATTTATACTGAGAAGAGTTCTATCATCTTTGTCTGATATCCCGAATTGAAAAAAAAAACAATAAAACCGTGCATTTGAGTGAAAATAGTAATTACTATTTTCAGTCGCTATTCTTTTGACTATCAACTGTTTCGACTGTTTTCAGTCGATAGTTCCCAACGCTAGTCCTAACAAAATTATTACTAATGATTTTATGTATATTGTTTTTATTAAAAGCTTACTAGGATTTTGAATTAATTTTAAGAAAAAGTGATTTCCATTTTTGTTAACATTTTTCATATGGATAAATTCTGGAGATTTTTTTAACTGCCTACTTAAATCACATCACTTGTTGATACTAAATAGTCGAATTAATGATCTGGTCAAGTCCAAACACCTCATGATGAACAGTTCCATTCCAGTCCCACCAAACACTCAGTATCTCCTTCATTGGCGTCGATATGGGTTATAGAATTGTTTCTCTCAAATGGAAACCCAACCCATTAAATTTGTCACCGTTAATTCGCATAAGACTCAAGTATCGACCTTCTTATGTTTATTATTATTTGATGTTTTCATTTTTTACACATCTGTCAAAAATAATTACCTTGGAGATTAGTTAGAGCAATGTATGTATAGTATTTTAAAGCTTAACCATTCTTTAAAAAAACTTCGAAAAACGAATAAACCGTCAAAATAGTTCAAACTTACTTCAAGAAAAACAATAAGAAGCATCATCAAGAATCTAATCAACAAACAAAAAAAAAACAAAGAAAGCATGATTTAACTTACAGCTCTTAATTTAATATATTCATATTATATAATCTAAATAAATTAACGTAATAATTATGTAGATACAAGAAACCGCATGAATATAAATATGTTAGTCATTCACATATATTTCCCATAATTTTTTCCCGCAATTCAAGAGGTAGAAGTATAAATCTCATGACCATTTAACAACTTGTAACGATGAAACAGAAACAGTTATGGCAATTTTAGCTATTGCCTTATTTCCCTAACGGTTCTATTTCTTTTAACAGTAGTTTTGAAAGTAAATGTCAATGTGAAATCAGTTAATTCAAGAGAGATTCAACATATAATATCATAATAAAGAACCAGCCCAGAGTAATGCTTTAGTGACAATAAATATTCTGATAATAACACCAGATATATATCTCATAATATAATCAAAATATTTTACAATTTTATTGTTTTATATGTTCACTTAGCAAGATCAACAACGATTAGTGTGTTAAGAGCTGCTAAATCTGAATCAACCTATTAGCCAGATTTACTAATATTAAGAAAACAATTTTTATGTGGAAATATTGTGTAAAATTGGAAAAATAGTGAGGTTTATAATAACAGTAATAAAATAACAATAAATAAATCATTTTTAAAAATTCCCTATGTTAAGTCATACAAGAATTGAACTCAGCCAGCTTGGTTGGCGCAGTGGACAGTCCATCTACTGTTGCGATAGTCGCGGGTTCGAATCCTGCTGGGGAATGGTCGTAAATGTATGTTTGTGATTGTTTAATATTTGTGATTGTCCTAGGCAAGAGTGTAAAATCCGACAAGGAAAATGATCCCAGTCACGTCAGTAACCAAGCTGGGTAGGACAGGATGGTTTCTGGGATGATTTCTAAATTGGTCACTCACCAGTTAGTAGGCTCAACGCCGAGGACCGTGGCTCTGAGCCCATATTAAATAGTAGGTCCAGTCCAGATAAACCCTCGTTTGTAAAAAGAGACTTTCGGCAGCGGTATACGTTCGAACTTGTTGACGCATTTTGAATTTATTTGCATCTAATTATATTTTATAGTTATGAAATCAGTTTTGTGTAGCAAATAATTAAAAAAAAAACGAAAACAATGGAGCAAGTATTTATCAAGGCAAATGCATAAAATATGCCAAGAATCGATTCATCAATGATGTTAGAAATTTTTGTATCAAAAAAAAAATACAAAATTTGTATCATTATATATTTATAAATATTTATTAATTAAGACACGATGTTTCGTGAATAATAAATTTGGAATGAATGAAAAAAGTATTAAAGTATTGGTGCTATTATTGTTTATAGCTGATTATAACTACAAATAAAAAAATTTAAAGTTATATTATGAATTATATAAATTCGATAAAAATAAATTTGAATGTACATATATATTGGATTTGCTTTTAGCAGTTTTTAAGTATATTTATCCTGAAACTTAACATCTTAACTTAAACTATCTGCTTGGTTTCTCTTAATTTGGTTTCTTAATTTGTATATATTTTATATATAAAATTATTCTATGGCCTGATGAAGTATAATCAATCAAAACATTTGACGTACAAGACATCCGATATTTGATAATAATAGCTATTTATAATATGACAATGATGAAGCGTGATTGATACTTTTTGAGAGCTCTTGTATTTAAATTATATTTTGTTTATTTTTGAGAACATATTGTTGCTTGTTAAAATAGAAACCAATTTTCTTATATCTGGTTAACACCCAAATCTATTAAGAATATATACTAAGTTCGTAAACACTGGTACGAGAGGCGTTAGACATTATAAAAGTAATATAGTGTATGGAAAACAGAGATTTCAAACTATTCGGAACCCATTAAAATGCGCTATTTCAAATCTTCTTGTTGCAGAAATAACATTTAACTCGGGTAAAGTAAATAAGTTAAAATATCATTGAGAAATATTTCAAAATTAGTAAATATGTTTCTTTAAAAGTAACATTCTCGCACATCCAGCGTATATTCCAGAAGTGGTACTTTCTAATCATCAATTATGGATCGATACAATTTGATTTAGATGATTCAAGTCTTCGAAATGCTAAATAAAAGCGAAAATGTGCATCTTTCTCTCATGGTATCATGTTCTGTTGTACTTGAATTATAATAGACAAGCAAGGCCTATACGAGATTAATATATACATATGTATTTCCAGGTTAACATAAAACTATATTACTTAACCTAAAGTTAAGAGTTGCAGATATAAACTATGGAATACAAGTTGATGTGATTAAGTTCGCTTTAATCTTCTGATGTCCTGCCTGTTCTCCAATAGATTTATTGTTTCCACGTTGCTGTGTTTTAGTAAGCTTTATGTTTTAAGGTGAACTCTTGAAACACGTGAGGTGATCGTGCAACTCCTCGTTAGTTACGTAGCGATAAACATTAGTAATTAACCGTAGAAGTTTGTTTTGGTAGCGTTGGATAACCAGTTGGTTTGATGTTTTAGTGTAACCCCGTATTTGCACCCAAAATAGGTCGAAATTGGCTGTACGATTATATGTCAAAGATGAACCAATATCTTTAATCTTAGATGAAGTTGAAAGTATATTCCGACTCACCAGTGCAGTTGCGTAATTTTGAGTTTGATCTGCTCTGCTTTTTGTCTAACACTACCGCCAAGACAGATGCCTAGATATTTACCTGATTCCAGTTAAGGAATCTGACGCCCGTCAAGTGATATAATTAGGTTTTTGTTGGTCTTATACCATAATAATTGTATCATCGGCAAATGTTCCAAATACTGTTTTATAAAAGTTGTTTAATTCAATTTAACAGCAATTTCTCAAATAATTTTGATATCGCAGGTAGCAGCGAAATACGCCTGTAATATCCGACTTGTCCTATCTTGGTTTATAAGGTTTCTTCTAAACACTTAAACACACTCAAATAGACATTCAATATATACGTCAACATGATGATTGCTTTTCGTGGCAGCTCTTTCAATAGCCCAGGTCAAACATCATCAATTTCAGGAGCCCCCCCATATTTTTTAAAGCAATTCTGTTTATATTCCTTAATCTTTTGATTTGTCTGATACTTATTGATTACTGTTCAGTGCCATATTCTTCCAGCTTTTCGTCTCTCTTTTATCAATTCTCTAATTTCGAGGAGGTAATTTACCTTATATTCTGATTTACCTCTTGATGTTGAGGTAGATTCCTTCGCAGCTGACTGAAGATCATCTATATTTTTAAGTTTAACGTTTACACTGATTTGTTCCTGTGATAAACTTACACTAGCATTAAGTATGTTTGACGATTATGAAGAATCTATTACATATAAGCTACTTTTAGATACATGATTATATGTTAATAATTATAAATTGCTTTCTCAGATATTTCTAATGGTATTAATTGAAAATATTTTTAATGGGAATCGTTAAGTGAAAAATCTATCAACTATAACAACATTATTAATATAATAGCATAGAATATACCTTTCTCACAGCTAGTTGTTAAATATTTTTACGTTCCTATCTCACGTAAACATTTACCCCGGCAGCTGTGCCAGTAGGCCCAGTGAGTGACCGGGACCGTATTAAACCGAAGATTTAATTGCATCACGAAAATTTCATGACGTTAGAACGAAGTAGTGGAAGGCAGGTGGTATGAATGTTTCCTGGTGTGTATGGTTGTTGTTAATGAAGCAAGAAACCAGCCACACGCAATATCTGGTATTTAAGGCGGGAATTCGAAGGAACATAACTAAAACAACGCGCAATAAATAATAAATATATAGACAGAAATATCTAGACCTTTCCCAACCCCTTTTATATTTTCGAAGAATAACAGAAATCCTGAGAAACCGGGGCTATGAGAGCTGGTTATGGAACTATGAAAACGCAAAAATATAAATTATGTAGTGTATATTGATTATACATTAATTAATAGCAATTAATAGTGTAATTGTACATTGTATGTATACATAATCGACAAAATCTAACCATTCTGCTATATACTCGGTGTAATATTTTTTATAGCTTAAATATTCATATTATATTTTTTCACCTGAATGAATGAATCTATAATGAACACAACGCCTGTTTATCAGCCCAAAATAGCTATAAAGCTGATTTTCCGACAGTTCTAATAGAAATTCAACCTCGATCCTCAAGAGACTCCCGGAGTTAAGAATATCCAATCTAGAATATTGAAAGAACTGCCCCGAAAAACAATAATCATTTTAATATGCATATTAATACCAAGTTGTAACTAACGCCTGCTCTGGAATATAATGGAAATTCAACCTTAATCCTCAAAAGCTAGATTAAAAGCTTAGCTTATTAATCTAGCTTGGGCTAATCTAGCTTATTGATTGTATCATTATTTTTATCTCCCTCGCAGACGGCATATTCATCAGACTTGACACCATCCAACCACCAGTCAACTGTTAACCAGCCAATGTAACACATATTTTAGTAAATAAATAGTTTAAAACACTGGAGGATATGAGTAAATTGGCCGATAACGTTATTGCTTCGAAGCCTTCGAGTCTCTTTCGCGGCAATATTCATATACTTAAGAAATGGAGCAAGGTCATAGAATAGCGCAGAAAATGCAATATACATATGCAGAACAACATTTCCAAGATTTGCTGTTATTCTTTCAATATAAAATTTGCATACACGTTATTTTTACGATTTTTTTTTGGAAATTCTATTCAAGAATTGTCCATCACTAAACACTACTTTAAAATTAATTAATTATTAAGAATGTATAAAAGAAAAGGCCAAAAGTTAGAGTAACTTTGAATTAAATTAATTTTGTTAAGAAGTGGAATATTTCTACTGAAATGTAAAAACTAAACAGAAAGTAGAACATTATCTAGTTCGATTAGCGAGGTACAAATTATATAACTGTTATTACGAAGCCAGCCAGAAAAACTTGATCGTGCTTGCAACAACCAAAAGTGTGCCAAATCTAGCTGAAAAAAGCTAAACAGTGGACCATAATAATGAGAGAATGGACAACTGGTTTAACGAAGCAAAAGCAACATTTAATTTATAGATCATCAATAAGAATAAAAATCAATGAATATAAATTACAATTCAAATGATTCATTGGAAGCTTTAAATACATTCCAATTTTATTCTTGCTTTATTTATTAATAACTTTGATATGTTTGCTAATTTTTGTTTACTTAAAGTATATTCAAAAACAGACTTTTTATCGTTTGTGAATATTTCACGATAATAATCCAACTCGCAACCAATCAAAGCATTTGTTATATAATGACTTAAATGAATATTAAGTGAAATCACTAATTAAGTGTCTAAATCTCTATTAAATAAACATTTGATAGCGGGGAAAGTCCATGGCGGTTCAGATAGGAAATATATCAATTTTTTTCCTACCTTAGTGATATCTGAATATGAATATTTTCGTCATCTACAGGGAGGCATTATATAAGAGTATGTGACTTTGGAGCTGCCGCTAATGCGGATAATTCTTATGTTTTCTTTGAGAGTCAGTTTCATTCTTCACAATTTAAGTGATTCAATAGATTTGAGGCACGCATGCTAGTATGTACATTCTGAAGTCTTTTTATCTCACGGTGTTTGTCAATATATATGTCAATTTTAAATTATTTATAGACGCTATAAGATGGCAGTTAACAGAAATTACAGCATTCTTTATAAAGGCCAAAAAATAAGCTTTAAAAATATAATTTTATAACTAAAACATTTGAACTAATAATCACAGGTATCTATTTACATTAAATGACAAAATAAAACTTACAAATATTATTATACATATTATTACTTACATATTATTTGTTAATGTTATTCACAGTTATCAAGTTATCATAAACAACAAATAGAAAAAAGCAATGCAATGTGATTAAAGATATATGTTACACCATCTATAAAATTAATTCATAATATTAGTATTTGTTAAATGTACTAAACTCGAAACATTGGGTCACAAGTCAACCTGAAAAAAAAATCCGAGAAAGCAGTATATTATCCAAAATGCCATAATATTAACTAACCATTCTCCACATCATTCTACCGGCCAGGTTTATACCCTTCAGGATATGTCATATTTAATAGAATATTTTGTGCAGTGCCTCGTAAATAAACATTAAAAATAAACAGATTTCCAGTTGAATGAACTGACATTTATTAATATTTTACGCGAATATAGAAAATGATCGTGAGCGAACTACTCAAGCGAAGAGTTTTACCATGGCGGCAGAATTTCCGCCATGCCCAAGAAACAGATTTACAATTCCGTTTCGACATTATTAATAACCCGGCTGGACAGGAGTAAGAAACATTGGGCAATTCGTTAAAGAACACGTAAATTAAACATTTTTTCGTCCGCGATATCGGACTCGTGATTCATATAAAAACGATTAAAATTGTTTTACGGTCGAGTTGAGTAATAATGTTTTGATTGTAAATTATACTGAAGGAAAAACGCGTAAAACCATGAATATTGATAATCACGACAGCTCGTTAGGGACGTACACAACATGTAATTGAAAACGGGAAAAAATAATTATAATATATCGGAAGGTATATAATTATCTATATATCGATACGTACCGTTGTGTAATTTTTTTAGTAAACTATCATTTTTAACTGTGAAGGATTTTTAATATGAAAATCCTTCACAGCTAAATGATTGATTTTCAAAGAAAAAACTGAATACCCCTGAAAGCAATATAATCTTCGAACTTCTAATTTGGAACTTTTGGACATGGTCATCTATATCAATGTTGCAAATTTTCTCCGGCAATAACAATAGTCGAGTGTTGATGAATTAAACCACTTCAATATGACTGTCAGATGACACCTAATCTAAGGCCATTTTGAATATTTTGCCTAAATTGTTGTTCTGATGAATAAATGGTTGCAGTTCTTGGTCAATAATCGCCCCACTCTTCAATTATGAGCTCAACGGCTAACAATTACCGCATCTGGCTTTGCAATTACAATTTATATAAGGGAACGTACCCATAAATATTTGAAAACGAAAAAAACTATCAATCCTTTGTGACATTGAAACTATTGATGACAATGACACTTTGTATGAGGAATTATGGTTTTTATGATTTTCCTCGCAATTATTACATATTTTCTAAATATATAAATAAACCTTCCATGCATTTTCACAATTATTTCAAAATCACAATTGGCCAAATCGACCCAGCCGTTCGAGTTTTAGCGAGAGTTAACTCGAAGATAGCTCGAAATCTGTCCATATGAGTTTTGTGTTGCGGCGAAAAGGCAAAGACGTAATTATACCACTTAAGGAAGCCCTATTCAGAAAGTAGAATCATTGACATATCTCCTATCTGGATGGTAGACTAATTTTAAAACTATCGTGCTATATTAAAAACTGAACACATCTGACTCACAATTAAAAAAATGTAATGGTTAGCCGGAAATTAATCCCAATCTGACCTATCAATCAAACCAAATCCAAGAGATTGTCTTATTAGTCAACAATAAGCCTATTTAAACATATAGGGTGCCAATATGGAGTTGCACTAAAACATTACTGCACTTTGCACCAACTAGTAATTAAACCAACACTACCAAAACAAATTTGATTAATTGTCAATGAATATATGATGGCTTCGAAGTCAAATAGATTTACCAGTGTCTCCAAGATTTCGCCTTCAAACATGAAATAAGGTTACTAGATCATAGCAACGTGGAAGCAATACAATTACTGGACAATGCGTAGGATATCAGAAAAATATGATACTGCCTCAATTTCAAAACAAATTTCGAAAGTGGCATAAACTCTGAGCTATAACCTAATAAGTTAGAGTTTGACCTTCCGATTTAGATTTACGGATAAGAAGCGATTTTATGAACAAGTTTGAGTGTTGTAAGGTTCTTAGGAAGAAACTTACGTTTGTAAACGTCTGTGAAACAATTGAATATACTACAAACTTCGTAACGGTATAAAAATTTACGACGTAATCATACAAAAAAAATCAGATATAAAATTCAAATAACTATGTTGTTGCTATTTATCGTTAAAAAACATAAATAATACGTAAACAAAACATTGGGAGAAGTATCCAGATGTTACTACCTAATCTAACTACTATTTCTTCACAAACATGATATTCTTGTTGTTGGATGTGTGGAATAAGTTTTGACTGTGACTGAACAACAGATACCTTCATTTTCAATAAATGTTTATTCTCAAAGTATGTTTTATATGTTAATAAATATAAGAATATATAGCTAAAAGTGTTTTTACAACGTAGGCTCTCTCTGAATCAGAAGTGTCAAATATTATTTCCGAAAAAGTATATATAGCAGGAAACTTACTTCAAATAATGTTATGAAAAAAACAGCTACAAAAAGTCACCGCAATATTGTGGGGGTTTAAGCAGAAAATTTTCTAAAATCTGAAACCTATCTATATACCAAAGATTGTTTTCGATGCTTTAAAAAATATGATTTTGACGTAAGATTTAGAGAACGTTCGAGCTGGTCACAAAAATGTGAAGAGTTAAGGATGTTACTGAAGAGATCTATTTCAAATACAGGACCTTGGAAATTACTAATGTTGATCAATTCAATCAACGTCTGAAAGTCATTAAAACATGAGTTGAAACTGGGAGGTGTTGGAAAGCAGTATGTCACTTCAGTTTAAAAATCGTTTTGCATGGTATTGTTAGATACTGTTGCTCTTCCTGCGTTGAGTAGGCACCTCCCTCCAACCTCATAGATAGTCCTATTGCCCTGATAATGTCAAGTATGGGAAACAAACAGTTCTCTTTACATCGCGGGTATGGTACCAAATCGCACTCTTAATTCTGGTGGCCCTCCGGTCCTATCCTGACTTATTTTGTAACAAAATTGCTTGTGCTAACAAAAAGGGAAAACGATAAATTAAAATGAAAAAGTTTTATTATCAGTTGCTAAAATCCAACAAAATCATTAATGGAGATCATAATATCAACTAAATTAAAATAAGTATAAAAAAATTGGGCGAGGTATAATTCACAATACAGTTTTCAAAGAATCAAAACTTGACTTACTAGAATTGAGCTTTCTATGGAGAGTACTTTGAATGGTTTAATTCGTACTGTTATTGAAATAAAACCTAACTGAAAATTAAAAAAAACACAAAAAAAATTAAGAAAAAAAAAACGTATAAAAATCTTTATCAGAAAGAGGTGACGACTTATTGAGAGTCACAGCTGATAATTCTAAAGACACACACTGGTAGCTAATTTGGTAAACGCAGTGGTTAAGGCGGTCGTAATAAGCAATTAAGATTATCCTACTGCTCGCAATAGTCGCGAGCGCAAACTAAGATCGACCTTATTGGCTGTAAATCTAGGCGCATTAACAAAGTACAAGAACTTTATCATTGAGGATATTGAGATATTTGTTCGCAGTAATCCAACTAGTGAATTCGAGGATCTGGGCTGAATGCCACGACAATGTAATTCAACGGACCATACCGCACTCTTCCAATTACCAAGTATCCAGGTTTTATGACCGTTGCCTCACTTCTATCGCAGCTTCGCAATAGTAGCCCTCAAGTGGGCGTTCATTTCTACTGTGTTTTATGTCGCCCAATATTCCTCTTCGCCGATAATGTTTTACCATGATTTGTGAAAATATTCGTTCCTGAAACCTTAAATAATTCAGCTGATTTTGTCACACACGCTCCCTCAAACGAGCTCCTACAATTTTCCCTCTTTCGAAGTCTAAGAGATCACACATTCCTTCGATCGTTTATTTTAACCGTCATTTAATACACTAAAATATAACCAAAGAGTATATATAGTCTATTCAAAACAGTAGTGACGCACGTGCCTCAATATGTGCCTGCCGAGAGTTGTAAATTCGTTTTAGAGTCAGCCTATATTTTCCTTCTCATTTTATTTTATTTAAAAAGAGATAGCATGCTGTTTGACAAATTCGAACATTTAACCGAATGACCCCGGAAATTATCCGTTTGTTATAGATTTGCAAAATTCTTCAAAATATTACAATTACAGGTTATAAACCGGCAAACGTTGTTTTAACGCTTTCTTTTAATCAATTTAAAATCGCCTCGGTTTTTATTGAAAATGTTTTTTGCGTTGCAGCTGCACTGAATATTAGTACAGGCACGGTCATTAAAATATCTCAAAAAATAAAAAACAATATAACCTTAAATCGGATGTTGTTTGGATGAGATTGATCAGACACAGTGAAGAAGAAATTGACAGATAGTAGAATCGTGAGCAAGCTTTTGATAGATTGGAAATAAACAGCTTAGTTATTTACTTGATTAGTGTTTCTGAAAGTGATAGTGATTGAATAAAACTTTATGAATGTTGGTTTATGATTCAATTTTGACAAATACCAACGCAGAGTGATGAAAGAGGTAACAACTAAAGATCAGTATATAATTAATATACCTTAACTGTAGGAAATTGTATTATAGAGTGTGAAAGCTTTATGAGTATATGTGTTATTGTTCAGAATATACATGAACGTTTGGTTAAAATGTATGAGGAGAGAAATAATACTAACTGTTTTGCAGATATGGTAAATGCATTAAAGAGAATGCGGTGATTAAATGTAGTTTTATGAAGAATGAATACAAGTAGTAACAGAACAAACTAAGAAGAAAGACAGTAATATCAAAATTACTGTACAAGGAAACACTGCATAATAAACCACTACATAATACCACTACATAATAAACGCGACTAGAACTCTACCTATACTAGTGTGGAAAAAAGTTCACTGTAAATATAATAAAACAACTCTAACCTAGAAATTATTGCGATTCTTCAATAATATATGCATTAGATGTACTATAATGTTAAAACAAATTATAACACATAACATTCACTATTTTATTTAGATTAGAATATTGTTATTTGTCAAAGTCAAAATGTACTCAATAACTGCTGCGGCAACATTGCGACGTTTTGACATATCACGTGAGTTCACTGCTGTTTTGAAATGAGTATATATAACAGACTATATATATATATATATATATATATATATATATATATATATATATATATATATATATATATATATATACATATTATAAATAAAAACAAAATAAAAATAAATACAGCATTAGAAATTCTATACATAACGTGGTTTTTAAATGCAAAAAAATACTTACTTTCGTTTATCTGGGTGTATGCAATACCTTCATGCTAACATAAAACTTGACAAGGTCATAACTAAGCCGATACATTATGAACATGGAGACAAGAGTGAAAAAGGTGCTGGTAGCAGTTTCTCTCCGTTCCATTTCAGAGCTTGACGGACAATCTCCGCGGAAGCAGTAAAATGTCAGTTTCCCAAGAAACCTGTTAAAAGTAATGTCGCAGGCAACGCGACAGGTTGTGCTGCAGTAGGAAAAACCCGTCCTTATTGCGCGAAACCAACCCGAGATGCATAAAGTATATTCACGTGTGGGGCTTCCTGTTTCGGCTACGTAATATGCGCCACGTATCGGCCTCTTTCTCGGAATAAAGCAAATGTCGCATGCATCGAACAAGAGAATTACGTGCAACAAGTAAAGCTACGGTGGCATCTAACTAAAAACTATGATCATTACATCAGCGCAAAATGTCAGTGTGTAAATGAAAAAAGGTGTGACCTAAAAACAACCGACATAAACAATGAGAAAATATAGAGCGAGTAAAATATACTGTTATAATTGTTTGTTATTACACATTTTGAAATTATTTGGTTTAATTTTTTTTATTATAAACTAGAGCAAAGTCACCTTGGATCGAATAGTAGTAAATATCAATCAATAAACACAAGAAATACATCAGTTACCACTTAACAAGTTATTAAAAAGAAATTAAAGTTTAAATATTTGTTCACAATATAGTTCAAACGGCTTATAAATAATCTAAAGTATCGCCAATGATTGTAATTGTAAAGCCCTATAGCATATTGGCATGTTGGGAAATGTGTAATTAATATAATAATATTTAAGCACTTAAGATTCCAATACAACTAGGAAAAATGATTAAATTCTTAGGTACTTGCAGGCATTTTAATGAACGATATATATTGGTGAAAATGGGAAATATAAATGTAAAGAACTGTGAAACAATCTAACCTAACTAAAATTCGATGATTTTTATATTACTCTACATAAAAAAGTTACAATTGTACAGTGATTGTGTTGGGTTGTGTTTCATATCAGAATTTATTAGAGCTGACAAAATAAATATTCGATCTAATTTTTAGTCTTGACTACAACATTTTAATTCCTGCATTTCAACCAGTTCAGTTTATTATTAGGTGCTTGCATGTATTCTGATGTTTTTCCAGGTTAAAAACCGCAGATTGAAACTGAATGAAATAGCAGACACTCTAAAGATATTAACTGAACATGTACATCATATCATTCACGAATATTTCACTCACATTTTCATTTACATTTTTGGTGCTGCAGGCCATTTCTTGTCATTGACATTAAAATTACCAGTTTGGAATCGTTGAAACCAAAATTGACAACTAGAATATGCTAATTCATGCATCAACATAAGTTTTGAATAATATTTGAAAGACTTCGGTGGCAGATTTCTTCAAATCCAACAACAGAATGTCAAGTGTGTTTGAGCGTTTCATGATTAGCTTCTGGATACGTTGAATAATTAAGTAATACTAAATATAAAATTATTATATTATGTAGAGAAATATCGAAAATTTCGAATTTAACAGTATTTAAGCTAAATTATTCAACACTTTATTACTGTTGCTACAATTGATGCCTCATATTTTCAACAATGGATATTACTGATCAAAGTACATGAGCAAGCTTGTAAAAGGCAATGTTTATTACTATTGCGATAAAGCAATGTTACACGAAAAATGCATAGAATATTTATAAAAGGTAATAATAGCAGTAATAATAATATATAATAAGTTTAAGTTGTTTAAGTGATGTTGCGGTACTAAACTGTCAACAAGGAATATTATTTGAGTGTTATACATCACTTGCGTGAAGAGCTATTCTACTCAACAGGTTGGAGTTGTAAACCTAGAAAAATATGTTTCTTATCACAATAACACGCCTTTTCAAACGAAAATGATATTTTGAGTTTTTATATTATCATTCTTTTCATATATATCAATCTAGTAAATTATTATGAAGGAAGTAAAATGAATTTGAAGTAATAAATGGCCCAGTCCATTTCTGAAGGCTTTGTTGAAGAAACAATATAAGGTATGCTCAAATAGAAACATATCATAGTTAAAAAAGTTATTCTTTTCCATCATTCACTAGTGTGTATATTTTTGTTCCTTTGAGCTAGTATTAATGAAACTTAAGTGTTTGTAAATTAAAGATTTATATGAAGTGGAACGTATATGTTGCAGTTGTTTATACTGGGATATTTTTTCCAGAAAAGTACAGATAAATAATAGGGATATTTTTGGTTAATTGGTTCATATATATAGAATCAATTCACGGTTACTGCTGTTATTAGATGGTTAATAAAAAAATAATCTGTTCTAGTTTTACTAATATTTATATAGATTATATTCTGATATATGTACAAGTTATTAGACTCGTAAATGTTATATTTTATAACCCAATTCCAGGCATTCCCTAAAATCAGTCAAATGTACCGAAAATGTTTGAAAATAAGGGTCATTTCCAATTAAAATCCAATTCTCTCTAAAATAAGCCGCATTTCCCGCCAATGACAATAAAATTGTCTGAAATTCTATTTTAAACCAGACAACAGGTGGTTCATTATTTAGTGCTGTGTCCAGCAGATGTAAAATGTGATTTTTGCTTCGCTATGCAGAATATAAAAATAGACTTAAACTGTCTATTTAAGATGTATATATTTTGATGTCTTATTTTGTTTTATAAGTTTATAATTAGGTATTGGAATATTTTCCTGACCTTATTCATAATAAAATGTATATGCTTCCAATTATTCACTTGATTTTAGCACTTTATAGTAGACCACATATAGTAACTAATATTGATGGTGTGTCAGACATAAACCACAACTCTTTACGCATGAAATTGGGATAGATTTTTGTTCATCAACAGTGATAAACCAATACAAAAATACCTACAATTATTTAACGTACGTATATTAATAACTACGAAAGATACCCATAGTTATGGAACTGCATAACTTTAATATTCATATTACTCGCTCATTCGAATTTAGTTCACAAAGTTGTTTGACATATCTACGCAAACTTCCTTTTGAAAAAAATACAGGCCAATAACCTCTCCATCCAAAAATCCATATCAAACAATTAAACAGCTTTTAAAACAAACCACATAAAGAAAATTGATAAATCTCCAGTTGTCAATCTTGTGATCCGAAATTCAACAATTTTCCTTGTTGTCACAGTCATTCCAAATACCTCTTCACTATGAAATATCATCAAGATAATTTTAATATACTTGAAATATCGATTAACAAAATTCCGTAATAATGTTTCCTCTAATAAACATATTAATTATCTTTTAATTCCTCTGTTACTGAGCAAAGGTTTCTAATACGTTGTACATGAAAAATAATTAAAACACCTACGTTCGTCTAAATTTAGAAGCTCGTATAATTTTATAGTTTTATCGGTATTTTATAGTGTTCCGTTGACCTGGAACATCAAGTTTACGCGAAATAAAGTCAAGAATGCGTAAATATAGGTCGATTAATTGAAACCTAATTAACAATACAGCCATAGTCTAATAAAACCATGGAAAATGTTGATACATTAACTACACTAAACTCTGAGACGCATTAGCACAATTATATATGAATACAGTAATATACTGTATAATAATAAAGACAAAATAAATTGTGTTATCTACTAATAACTAAGCATGTTAAATTATGTATAATTAACAAAAAAAAACAGATTGCCAAAATATTTAGCTACTAACAAAACATTTAACAGGTCAAATGAAAAATGCCTGGCCTGACACATAGATGGCGCTACTAGAATTAAATCTGTTAAATGTTAAATCTGACCCTTTAGGCGACCACGAATTCATCAACAACAAGTACAAAGGTTGGCAACGCCGGTGGATTGGTACCATATAGTTCCAGGCTATAAAATACCATCACGACGACGTCTCGTTCTCTTTTTTCTCTTCTCCATTCCCTTGTAACACAACCACTTCCACAGCGCTACCGTACTTCCTGTACCTAACCTAATATCCTATCAATTCTACCGACCACATGTATCAATTTAATAACGAAATAAACAAGTTTGATCTAACCAATGATTTTAGTTCTCGTGCAAATTCCTTCCAAAAATAGTAGTGAGTGTTCGGACAAATAATCGCAGCGGCAGCCATACATTTCGACCGACTGACCGACCCGACGAAACATTCCTACAATTGGTGACCCCGACGTGATCAAAGTGCCTAACAGGTAAATCAACTCAACATAAGCCACTCGACAGGTGCTTGACACTTGCATGGAAGGATAGCACGAAGAACGGAACCCATCAACATCACATGGTCGGCGACATCCCACGAGACTATGAACGAAAACCACAGAATCCCATCATGTATACCATCAACACATGAACACCTTCGCATCACGAAACGGGACACGTAACACACTTATAGGTACCTTCAAACAAAGCTAAACGCCCCAAGACGAACGGCGTCCTGCTACAACTCCGATGGCAGCTGGCCCCGTACAACTCCTCGCTCAGGTTGGGATACCCATCTCATCAGCAGTCCCTGGACGTTTGTTTGCGTGATTGCAGGTGCACTCTGAAACCTGCACCACATAGAGGTACATTCCACGGCAGTTCCACTAGGAGGGGAGTTATATGGCGACCACCACGACCCTTTAGGCCACCACGAGTTCACCAACAACTAGTACAAAGGTTGGCAACGCCGGTGAATTGGTACCATGTAGTTCTAGGCTATAAAAGACCATCACAACGTCTCGTTCTCTCTTTTCTTTTCTCGATCCCCTTGTAACTACCGCTTCCACAGCGCTACCATACTTCCTCTACCTAACTTAATATCCTGTCAATTGTCCCGTCAACCACATGTATCAATTTAATAACGAAATAAACAAGTTTGATCTAACCAGTGATTTTAGTTCTCGTGCAAATTCCTTCCAAAAATAGTAGTGAGTGTTCGGGCAAACAATCGACAGCCACACATTCCAACCAACCCGACGAACATTCCTACACATTCTTAAGTGAAATAATTATAAATAAATTAATCATCATAGTAAAATTGTATATAATTCTCTAATGATGTAGATGATGGTGTTAGTCTATGGCGATTATGTTGCTCTGGCAGTGTTTATTTGTTGTTTATTATTCAGTTACTCTCTCATACAATGACTCTGGCAGTTACCTGATTAAGTCGCACATACATAAGATAAAACTTTACGGTCAAAGTGATCGTTAGTGACGAGATGCATTTTTGGATGAATGATTATGTGAATAAGCATAATTAATTAATAATATTTTGTGGAAGAAATTTGCACGGAAACTGAAAACACTGGTTGAATAAAACTTGTTTATTTTAACATTGAATGAAACATGTGGTCGACGGGAGAATGGATAGGATATTAGGTTAGGTAAAGGAAGTATGGTAGCGCCGTTAAAGTGTACTGCTATAGAGGGTAGAGAAAAGAAGAGAGCGAGACGTTGTCGTGATGGTCTTTTATGGTCTGGAACCGCATAGTACCAATCCACCAGCGTTGCCAACCTTTGGACTTGCTGTAGGTGAATGCATGGTGGCCTAAAGGGTTGTAGTGGTCGCTGCATCACTCCCTTCTTGGTGTAGCTGCCGTGGAACGTACCTCTATGTGGTGCAGCTTCCGGAGTGCATCCGCAACAACGCAATGAATCGCCTAGGGACTACTTATGAGCGGTCGGTCCGATTTGTTTGAGGGTACCTATAAGTGTGGTGCCTTATGCGTCCCGTTTCGTAATGCAAGGGTGTTCATGTGTGCATGGTAGCCTAAAGGCTCGTAACGGTTGCTACAAATTCAAGTTGGTATGTTACGGTTTCATAATAAGATCAATAGTAAATTTACGATGAAAACACGATTGTTGAGATCATTCAAAGAGCATACAATCATAAAAAGTGCCTTCACAACCGCGCTAATACCAAGAAACAATTGTTCATAAACTCAGTTCACAGTTCATTTAATTAAGTATTGTTGCAGAAATTATGTTAGCATATAGTATAATGGGTTATTCAGTAAGTTTTGTCATTCGGAAAAAAATAGCGCCATTAAATTCGACATATTATTTGTCTATCTTCATATAAAAGAACGCGTGTTTCATGTAGATCTGTCGACACATGTGTATCTGTATAGCTATTCAAATTTGATTATCACAGTGCATTTTACAAAGAAAACAATTGAATGTCCAAAAGTCCGGAATGTATAACATCAAACAAATTTATAAACAATTGCCAAAAATGTGTTAATACTATAGTTTCAATTTGAATATTAAAAAGATAAATTGTTGAATTTAAAATTGATTGTACGAATCTTGAAGATGATCCACGTCTTGGCCGCAATATTTTGGTAATACAAAAAAAGCCCTTGCAAGCATTCTAATATTTTTTTTACTTTAAAAGGCATTTATTGTTTATTACAAAATATTTTCCATCATTTTCGACAACTTTTTCCCATCTTACTGCGAACGTAGACGATATCGTGTCGAAAGAAGGACGTTGGCTTGACGAGCGATCCTAGATCTCCACACACTTCTTAATCATTTTGAAAGTTGTCAAGAGTAATAAGTAAGACTGAGTAATTACGAAGAGTATCACTTTGCGTCTGATACTAACTATTGCTGATTTTTTCTGCAATAATATGTTGTTCAATTTAATTGACATCACTAGACACCTGCAGTAACAGTTTTGTTCGATTTAAACAGCAAAACTTCTTGCACTTGGGATTGTCATCGTATACCCACTCCATCAGCAGTCACAATACGCCACAGAAAACTTTTCTTTTCCGCTTTTCTTAAAAATGGTAAAATATATTGTGAAAACATCCTCATAATCGCCATATTAAGTTCCCTTTGACGACTTGTATATGCACTCATCTCAAGAAAGTCATGGAGAGAAAATCAAACCGAAAGCTAAATAAGATAAAATATATAAATAATATTTAGTGATCAAGGAAATTAATTCACTAAATCGTTCAAGTACCATATAAGAAAAAAATTTCAGTATCTGGTTATTAATCAACAGATATGGTTCTATCTAATCTGAAATATGCGTTCTGGTTTATTACAAATTGCTGCATTACTCACTATCAAATATCAATTTCTGAAATATTGCGAGTTACTAAGTAATTGCTTCCAATAAACTTTCAGTTCAAACTAATGGGAGATCCTATATCCAACTATATATAGTAACCTGACCACTCGTATAATTTTAAGCCTATCCATTATCAATTGCAGTCGATTTACAAACGGGCGTTTACGCACGATAAAATTAAAACACGTAATGATCGGTTTGCGGATTAAATTTCTATTAAAATATAGATGGGCTGAATTTAACAATCTAAGTAACCTTAAATAACTTCAGATCAAACAACTGATGTAGAAATATTAAGATAAACAACAACAATATATGAATATCCACAAGTAATTAGAACTAAGAAATCTATGGATATATAACGTAGGATCTTAGATCTTAATAGATAAACGGTTTTCCCACGTTATACGGGTATTTAAATCTAGTGAATTTTATGTCGATGGCAAAAAGTTGAAAATGACAAATGTTCAAATAACTTTCAGACAGCTTAGGAATTGATGGATCTATTCCTTTCAATTCCAACAAAGAAAAGAAGGAAAATAGCTACCATACGATAGTCAATGAATCAATGAATAGTGGATCTACTACTATAAACTCAAGCATAAAAAGTCATGGTTTAGCCCAATAAAGTCATCTACTTGGGCACTAAAGCGGATTCTTCATGGTCATAAAGTCTTGTTATATATATGGTGATATCAACAAGGTATAGTTTATTACGAGTAGCTAAATCTGAATTAAATTATTACTGTAGAATATATACCGACGTCAACAAAACAAATTAGACCACATATTGTTGCAAAAAAAAAACAGTAATATCAGAACAGACGCAAAATCAAGTTGTTGCATGTCAACCCGCCACCAGATGTTAGAAATGTTCTGGAGGGTATACTGTTGCAGTTCGAATGGCTCTATGGCACTCATCAATCGTTATTCTGCAGACCCTAGTATAATCTAATTTTATTGAAGAATGTTGATGAGCAATTTTATTAAAATATTTTAGGTTAACCTTATCTTTATACCAGTTATGAACTAATTCAGTTGTAAAAATAACTTAAATAAATTGACCACAAAACACATGAAGACCAATAAATTTGTTAAACTGTAAACATGAGTGGAAGTATATTAAAGTAATATGTATGTAGATTTGATAGTTATTTTAACTAAAGAATGATATAAACACATTTCAGAAATTACAAGGGTAGAATTACAAAAGTAATTAAATAAATAACAATGATAAAAACATATATTCAATTGTAAAATTTTAAATTAAACGATCTATCTCACTCGGACACAGCCTCGAAAGTGGCGATCGTCCGGCGATAACTCCGTTGATTGCCGATTGCAAATACCGATTTGCCCCGAACGCACAGGGTCCACAAAATAACGTATACTATCAGCATACTCACCATGGCGACATCTGATTATCTCTTATTCAAATACATACAGCAGAGCTAACATACAGTTTAGAAATGCTGAGAAAGTTTAAAAATGTATCGATGATTGGATCGCTCCCAAACCAACAAGGTCCTTTCAAGGTATTCAGTAGTAAGAGATCGGCGAAGAAAGTATTATCGCCAGTTCCTTCGCATATAAAAATAATACTGATTATGGCTTACCTCCAAACTGGTAAAACAATCAATTTACATAATTATTACAACTTTTTAGGCAAATAGAACGCAAATAACATGAAAAACTCAGAAAAGATAATTCTCATACAGCTGAAAATTTTTCAGCATAATTATAAAATTTCCAACAACATATTCATTCCAAAATAAATCAAATACAACCGACCTTTCCCCATTTTTTCGATTTAAAAAAAGTTTTCTTAAAATGTAAAATTTTGTATTGTCATGATTAGTCAAATAAGAACGTCCAAGTGGAACTAAAGCAAGTCAATAGCCAACAGTTTTTACACGAACCGTGGTGACACAAATAAAGTAACGTGAACAATAGACTTTTTTCAGACTACTTTGTTAGCCAGACTATATTAAAAAAACATAAAAAACTGTATAAAAGTTATGACCAATGTCAGTTGAGGAAAAAACGAACGTATAATTACTGACGTAAATTAGAACATATCACGCAACCCTTTCTAGTTGAATATTCCCAAATAGAAACACAGGACCAATATTTTATCACCAAATTACCTAAAGTTAATAAAATAAGGTCAAGGTCATATATTCCCATAATTTAATATACAATATTTCAATATGTTAATTAACATATATTCTTCATTTATCTATACCTACCCATATTTGGTAAAAAAAAAACTCATTGAAAATATGCATTTGAAAATATTTATCTTCAATAGGTTAATTTTGTAATACAACAGATAGAAATATAAAATTTTAGACCAAAAAATAGATTATGGCACAAATAACATTTAAGGAAACCACCTACATTAAAGAGATTTTTTACGAGTAATAAAACGGAAACAGTAATAGTTATATAGATCACTTAGTTGAATGTCCCTCCAACTTCAATACACCTATCCTTACGGTCCTTCAAAGTAAATAACTGTAATGATCCAAGACCCTTCTACGGCCATTAACTCATCGTTGATGACAATTTTATCCCACGAAAATCAAAACCCAAAATCAAAAGAAGGTAAATAAGTAACCTGGATGTTCAGCGATTTTTTTTCAATGTGTCCTTTTTGTATTTTTTTGCATCCAGCTGGTCTAAAAGCTTACAATAACAATCTGGGTAAATTATATTACCAGTTTGAAGGTAATCTATGACCAAAATTTATTTGCATTCCAAGAAACTATTGCTAAAAACTATCAACCACTTTCTAAAGATGAACTCACTTCAAAATCGAAAAGTCAAGTTCACATCACTCCGTAGTCTATTTTTTGCTTCAAAATTATGATGGTAATCTCAGGTCTGATCTACTGATAAAAGAACTCACCAAATCATTTAAATAATTTTACAATTCATACACGAAAATGTTTTGTTCCTTTATTATCGCATATCACGCCCATTGTGCAGTGTGCTTGTTGTGTCTTTAAATATAATGAAGTTCCAAATTTTATATTATTATATAAGACATAGAATAAAAACAATAAAAAGTCAATAAATGACTCCAAATTTTTAGTTTTTTTGTTAATGAATAGATAGTACTACAGGAATGAACTTCATTAATATATTTATTTATTCTGAAATGTTTAAGATATCATATACTTAATAAATTTAATAACTAAATAATTCGAAATAAATGGCTTTTCAGAGAAATGAATAATAACCATGAAGTTACAATCGTGTTTACGTTGATAAATACAGAACCAACCGATTCACTGATTAAACCATATTACTTATCATCAAAATTCAATATTTACTTAACACATGGAATTCTCCTTATTTCATTGTTTCGAAATTATTAAAACTATCGTCCTTGAAACAATCATTAATTCAGCGGTAGAATAGAATATAATTTCTTAATTTATATTTTATTTATATTTTAATTATTATTTAATGAAAGTATAAATTTAACATAATACGAAAACTCGATATATAAGCCTACGACAATTAATAATTATTATCGTGAGAATATGCAGCAAATATATGTAAATACTAGCGTGATGATTTTTTATCTACTACAATATCAATATTTTCAAATAATGGTTACATGTAATATGATGCAAATTTCCCATAATTGCACCTAGTTCGATAGTAAATTACACTATATTGCATTGATTACTATTTATTATTCAATAGTTATTATGTCAGGAATTAATCAAAATATGTTATTATATACAAACTATTTGATAAATTTATGACATATGAAATTGCTTATATTTTTTTTATAACATCTTTATTAGATACGCTTAGTACAATCTTAATTTACAATTAATTTATTACTACTTTTCTTATGTACTTGGATTAATTAACAAGCAAGATGAATGCGAGAAAATACATCAGTATGTATTCCTCAATTATAAAATTATAATTATTTATTAATTATTAATTCTTCATTAGTTGTTACATAGCGATAGGCATTGGTAATCAATCGAAGAACCTTGTTTTGACAGCGGTGTATGACTACCCCATATTTGCACCCCATACGTCCAAATTGGCTTTATAATTTTATTATAGATCAACCTCTTTGATTTTAGATCAAGTTGAGAGTATCTTCCGACAAACCAGTATAGTTATTTTATTTTGGTTCTAATGTGTTTTGCTTTTTGTGTAACGTGATGCTTGCTTATATTTGAAAACTAAAGAATAATATTGTAAGCCAATAATTTAGTATAAGTAACACTTCAATAACTATAAAATGCAGAAAAAGTCAATGTTTTAAATGACTTTTTTGATATGTCAATTAGATTTAGTTATAACATGAAGCTTGTTTATCTCACATCAATTTAAATGAGTAAACACAAAAGTGTTTTAATAACTGGCCTTAGTGATGCTAAAGTTTTTTTCGTGAATAAAATTAGTGGGAAGCTATAGTGCTTATAAATTGTTATTAGTTGTTTTTAATGCATTCTAGATATCGCCAAAATTTCAATAAAAGAAAAAGCAACCAAATAAGCTTTACTAGTTAAAATTTAGACTGCAAAAATAAGTCGACTTAAACATGTGAATACTACAGTTTTTTGCCATATATAAAAGTGTAACGAGTTAGAGAATTAAGTGTCGAAGATTCAATTTTAGAAACTCTCTGTCTAGGTCAAACTGTAGGTCATAAAAATGGCTCAAAAAGAAACAAAATAGAAATCGCATGAGCGGTGAGGAAAAATTATGCAAGAAACCTTTATAAAAATAATTAAGTTTTAAAGAAAATAGTTGACTTAATTGTATTTTTAATGTAAGTTTTTATATAGAATGAATTTTAAAATGGTTTAGATAAGAATTTTCTAGATATTTTTTTTAAGCAAACAATTTGTTGGGGCCACGAAACTTAAACAATATTCTTACAATAACAAGACTATCCAAAGTAGCAGTGAACTCACTTCATCAAGATGTATAATGTATTGCCCATTACAATTTGTAAATTCCTTTTAACACCAAACAATATTTCCCGTTTTATTCCAGTTAAAAAGGTATGCAATGCTGTCTGATTCGAACACGAAACGGAATGAGCCTGCAAAAGTCGTTTGATTATCAAATATCTGCAAAATTGTTCAAAACATTAATGATAATAAGAGGCTATAAACCGACAAACGTTGTTTTGGGGCTTTTTTTGTTTTGATAAATTTCAAATCGCTGTTTAATATTTTGGATTATTCAGGTTGAAAATGCCGAGGCCAAATAAATAGTCAGAAACAGATTACCTCCCTAATCAATAACTTCAACCAGGAATATATATTGATACTATTAGATATTAAGCTGCTGGGGTTTTAATAATTTTATTGTATTGCAGCTGCACTGAATATTAGTATGGGCAATATGACTAAAATCTGCCATATTAAAGAAAATCCATATAATTTTGGATTCACCGAAAAGAAAGTATACCTTGATGTTGCTCTATTCAAGAACAAATCCATGAAATGAATAAGAACGGTAAGTAATTTTTTCAATATAAATATTTAAATATTTTAAAAATATTTCATTTTCTAAAATATTTTAAATATTATTATATATCATTTTATTTCATAAATTATTTCAATAAACACAACAATTATTTCAGCGGAAACTGTTAGTTTGGACAGGATCCGTCTTTGAGGGATATAAGTCATGTTTTTAAACACTGTTAGGAAATATAGGATTTAAATGGTATAAAGATAACCCACGAAGAGGTCCAACCCAACTTCCAGATATTGATTTTAAAATAATACAATTTTTAAAGGCACAAAATAAAATTAAGGGGGACTTGTTACTTAAATTTGTGTACAGACATGGGTGTTTCAAAATGGAACATTAGGCCACCATTCAAGACGCTAATAAAAGAGAGGAAAGAAAACAGAAGTTGATGGAAAAAGGTAAAAGTTAGAATGACATTTGATTAGGTTTTGTAACTTCATGCTAGAAACTGAAATCCAACAAAAAGATCCCAACAAGTGGTCGGTAAAGGCTGTAATTAAGGATTAGCTTGCCAATCATATATTAAGTTTTGAAGATACCATGTTAAAGAGTAATTTCAAATTGTCACTTGGTAAATATAAAGTAATTTTTTATTGTATTTTATATAATTTACTTTTTTAGAAATAGGCCTGAAAACAGATACACGGCAGATCAGATGACTAAATAAGCCTAAAAAAGATACATAGTAGATCAGACAGCTAATTAATATGGCGACAGAGTGTAACGACTTCCTCCATATTACTGCATATTCAATAAAATCAAACTCTTACGGAATGTTACAAAGAATTACTACTAAAGATATACAGGCAAGAACTGCTTGGATATGTGAAAAAAAAACTCTGTCAAACACTCAGAAGAATTAAAAGAACAGCTTAGTTCAGTAACTGGAACGTACTTGAATACTGGCTCAGAATGTCACAGTGAGTGAATGATACTTTATGGATGTCAGATTATGATTCAATGCTGACTACACCAAGGTAATGAGAGTAGAAACAACTAAAGCTTAGTATAAAATTTATATAGGATAACTGCAGAAAATCGTACTGTAGAGTGTAAAAAGTTTATGTGCATAGATATGTTTGTAGTTGTTCAGAATATATATGAGCACTTGGTTAAAATATACAAGGAGATAATAAATACTAACTGTTTTGTAGATATGGCAAATGCATGGGAGTATGCAGTGATTAAATCTAATTTTATCAAGAAAAATGTACAGGTAGTAACAGAATAAACTAAAGAGAAATACAATGCTATTTGAATTGTTTGTTACATTACTTGAACGTACAATTATTAGTTAGGTGGATTAAGCTTCCAGAGTATACCATGGGTGGTTTATAAAAGAGTTCAACATAAATAGAATAAAATAACTAACACACAAACTATTGTGGCTGTTTAATTAACTGTAGTTAATAGTTTTAATTAGATTAGATTTTTAATTAGATTGTTCTTATCAATGGAATTTAAAAAAAACTAAATTGGTTAAAATGTCAACGTTAAATGCGGCAACATTGCACCGTTTTGATGTCATAAATTGAAATGACATGAGTTCATTTCTACTTTGGGTAGACTATATATTATACTATTTACAATAAATCATTATAATAATACTATTAATTAGAATAGAACATGAACAAAACCATATTATTACAAATCTCATAACTTTAATCAAAATCAATCTTTTCCATCTTAGAAATTCGTCAGATGTAATGATCAGCGAGTTTTCTGTAAATTCAAGACTATAATTAATGAGCAATAATGAACATTATTTTTTAGTACTGCCCAATATGGTCCATTAGTTCTTGAACTTTTTATTTTTTTACCCATTTGTATTTCGTACAAAAAACATGTTTGATTTACTTCTAAACAGAGTGTCGATTCATTTTCAATTCACCAGCAAAAAAAAAGGGAATTAATGCGCTTGAAACTTAGTAAAGTTACATAAATATATATCACACCTTGTCTAATTCACAAATGTAATCATGGGGAATTGTGAACAAATGTATTGCCTTCACATATCAAAATTATATTAACCCCCTTATAATAAGTCATTCGGATGCGACATAAAATACGTTATTAGTTATAAATACCCTCAAAATTCACAGCTCAAGTATTTTTTACTCCAAAATAAATCGTGGTCCTCGAAAACATTACCGGAATTTATCATTACTTGTGGTTAAATATGAACTTGACAGCCATGGCCAACGCTAAATACAAACAAAAAACAACAAACAATAAAAACAATACCGAAATAAAAACAAACGTTACAGTGAATGTTCAGTACGCTTGCACTTGTCAGTTGATCGAAAGAATGCGTACCGCGCCTATTCCATTTCTCACGCTTTTGATCCGAAATTATTCTTAACCTAGTTCTGTAGGAACAACATAACTTCGAGATTAAAAATCCGATTATGTAACTGTTAGGCAAGTGTTCCTTTTTCCTCTATCGTCGAGCAAACACTCGTAAAACTTGCAAATTGTTCGTAATTACTAAACGATTTAACACAACCGACAACACCCTTGCTTTCGAACGAAAACCTTATGTCGAAATATAATTGTTGAAGTATTCTGATTCTGGTATTAAACTAAACTAATTAACTATTGGAATTCCATAACTACATTGTCCATATTATTAGATCTTTTATGATTAATTCTTAATCTAATAGAAGATAGCGTATAGTCTGCAAAATAATAGTGAACTTTCGTCTAGTTGTCAAATATTTACAAAATTCTTGAAACCGGAAACGTTGTTCTGGTGCTTACATTGATTTTGAAAATATTCAAGTCGCTGCTTAATAATTGTGATTATTCTGGTTGAAACTGACGAAACCAATAACTGTTCAGTCAGAAACAGGTTGTGTCTCTAAACAATACTTTCGAACAAGAACGAGGAACGAGATAATTCTCACCAGTAAGATAAGATTGAGAGGCAATATTGATAATGTTTGGTTGCTATGGTTCAATACTATACTCAATATTAAATTTATCATATAAAAACAGTGAGTAGTTGTTTCAATATAAACATAATTTAATACAATTATTTCAAAGATAACCTTTAGTCTGGAAAGTATCCATACAAAACTTAGGGATATGCAGTCATTGAGGACCCTAAGTTAACCCTTAATGCACTGTTGGGGAACATAGGATTCATATAGTGTAAAGATAACCCACGAAGAAATCTAACGGGACTTCTAGACATTGCTTTAAAAATAATACAATTTTTAAAAGCACATAATAAAATAGAGGAACAAAAGTTGATGGAAAAAGATAAAGGTTAGAATAATATTTGATTAGGTTTTGTTAATCGTAATATTTTTTAATAATTCATTGTAGATATACTGTTCTTCATATTAGAAACAGAAATGGTTTTATTCCTTGAGCAAAGTTAGTGTTTTCCTCCAAGTCCAAAAGCGACTACCATGGAGAAATAAACCATTAGTTACTGTTATGTATAATGCACCATAACATAGCATACTGCCGGAAAAAAACCCAACAAGTAGATATGTTGAAGAAAGACTGTAATTAAGGAATGGCTTGCATAACATAAATTAAGTTGGACACCATGTTAAAGAGTGAAGCATTTCAAATTGCTACTTGGTAAATATATAAATGAAATGTTTAATTGTGTTTTATGTAGTTTACTTTTTTAGAAATAGACCTGAAAAAAAAAGATACAGTAGATTAGATGACTGAACAATATGTCCACAGAGTTTTACGGCTTTCTCCCTAACACTGCATATTTAATCAAATCGAATTGTTAGAGGATGTGAAAAAAATATACAAGCAAGAACTGTTTGGATAAGTGGAAAGAAAGATTGTCCACAATAACACCTTTCAATTTGGATAGAAGGCACATAGAAGAATTATTCATTTGAATAGTGGCTTAAAAAGTGAGAGTGACTGAATGAAACTTTCTGTGAGATTATGAATCAATGCTGATAATTACCAAGGCAGGCTGATGAGAGTGGAAACAGCTAAAGGTATATAATTAGAGAGAGAGTATATAATTAATAAAAAAGAGTATATAATTAATATAGTAAAACTATAGAAAATCTGTAGATGTATGTCTAATTGTTAAGAATACATATGAGCATTTGGTTAAAATGTACATACTAACAGTTTTGCAGATATAGTAAATTCATTAGGAAGAATACAGTGATCAAATGTAGTTTGGTCAAGAAAATGTACACAAGTAATAACAGACTTGACAATATAATGACTTGTAATAACTTGACAAGGAAACACAGTAACGAAGGAAACAAGAACTAAACATAAAAAGGTCAATCTGCTCTTATTAGATGGTTTTGAAAAGAGTTCAATGTAAATGTAGTAAAACAACACTAACCTCACTATTACTATTGTAGCTGTTTAATTAATTGCAATTCAAGTCCTTCGATAATATATGCATTGGATGTACTATAATGCCAAAATAATACTTTATAACGTTATTTGTTTCATTATTTTATTTACATTAGAATATTGTTATATATCAAAGCCAAAATGAACTAAAATTGCGGAAACATAGTGACATTTTGACGTCATGAATTTAGATGACAAATTCACCGTTTTACTGGATGGACTATAAGTAATACAGCGTTCAGTTGAATTCAGCGAAATTCCAGAAAGGTAATCCCGATTTATCTCAACACAGAGCAGAACGCTTTGATACAAAATATTACCTCGTATATCCTTCCCAATCAAAGTTTTTCTTTATCATATCCAGTTTAATAATGTTGATTATTGTTAATAACATAAGCATCATGTTCATCAAATTCTAACAGGTCTTTCCGATCTGACAAAACCAGTGACAGATTTTTGCCTCTGTATCCCAACAAACTACACAAACACGAATTATAGCGAAATTTCAATCCTCCAAGATTTTCTTATATTATATAACTGTATGCTTATTTATTAATATGTTACATTCTTCCTTACAATAACATACGCGCAATATATTTGATCAGTATCAAATTACAAGTTTCTTTCGTTATAAATAAATAAACCAGCAATAATTTAATTAATTTTATTGTATTTAATTTATCTACGAAAGATACAAACAATAAATAATGATTATATTGTTAAAACAATCATGTAACTTAGGTAACATCAAGATCTATGTGTGATATATATACTGTGGTACTACATAATGATTTAACCCAATAACACTCTTTTACCATTCCAGCTGTTGCGTAAGATCATATATTTTTTTGGCTATTCTTATCGCCCATACACATATTCCAAATGGTGTATTACTTAAAGAAGTGTTCTTATGGCAGTTTGCATTTACCATATGCTTTTAATAATTATTGATCTTGAACCTATAGCATAAGTATTAATTTAACTGCAATCAAGGTTTTGTTAACAAAAATTATGTCGTCTAAGTTTTAAAACAATTTAAAAACATTAAAAATGTAACAGCAAATTATTTTACAATTTTATATTAAAAAATTGTCTTCCTAGCACGCGTAATATTTGTTATGAAGACAAATAAATTCTTGTCCAAACTTATGAAGCATAATAACAATATTAAATCTTATATTTAAAATTGTGAACACAATAACTTTTTATAATAAAAAATGGTTTTATTTTAATCAAGACATCATCTCGAATAATTTAAAGAAACCTATAGATATATAGATAAAGCTATCTACTGAAATTATTTAACATTTTACTAATACGGCAGATAATAGTAAGAATTATAAGAGAACTAAATATAAAAACACTGTCATATAATTAATATAGAAACATCGCCTCTGATTTACAAATAAGTTATTTTTAAAAATTTGACAAAATGATTTTATGAGCTGACAAAGAAACCAATTTCCGCTACAACTAAACCGCTGACAAAAAATCCATTTCCCCATTTTCTTCATTTTGCCATTAATTAAGCAATTCTTGAGAAACTTAAATAACGCGGTAAAAAGCAATATTAGGATGCTATACTGTCGTATATATTCAACAGAATGTTCCAGAAATAATATATCTGTCGGTTTTTTAATTCATTATTTATTGTTGCTAACAGTAGAGATTTGATTCTTCAATTTTATTATGATGCTAGTAGTACCTTTCAATTTTATCATATTTGATGTTTATTAAAGTTTTGCTAATGATATTTTTTAATTCACGATCTTGATGTTCTTTAAATAATATGAAAATTAATATAATTATAAAATATATAATTATATAATTAAATATTTATTATTTATATATTATAATATATAATGATTGTAATTTTTGTCGTTTACAAATGCTGACAAAATATATCACTTTTGTATAAAACTATTTTATAAACTTCAACTCGACAGCTTCCCTGTCATTACTGTAACTTTTTTGTACTAATATTAAATTAATTACGTCTAGAAAAAAATAACTTCTGATAATTTTATTTATAGGTGGTAGATTAAAATTCTTTCAAAAAACACCGGTATTTCTAACAGAATAACATAACAAAGCAACTTTTGCCAATGCTCCCAAGCTCCCAAATCAATATGTTGCCTTCGATGAATCAAGTTGTTGTCCCATCTTGAATCATAAACTGAAATGCATGATAATACATGATATGCCATGTGGAAATAATTATGACATATTTAATGTTATAAAATAATATCTTCAAATGTCTTATCTATTTAAAGAATTCCAAATTTGTACAATTGGCAATTCAGAATTACAATCAATTTTAATAAATTAGTTGTAACAATATTTACAATATGTATCTTATCTATAAAAAGGGTAAAACAAATCATAAGTTTTGATAACAAATAAATCACAATAAAAAAATCATTGTGTCCTTAAAATTAACACAAATAAAAAGTTTAAAATACTATAAATATACTACGTACATAAATTATATTACACCATAACAATGTAGGGCTTCAGATATAATTTTGTAACTCTAAAGAAAAAAAAAATTCTCACAAGTTTGTTTCTTAGAAACTAAAAGTCTTTACAGAAACACAACTTGAAGGTTATGAACGTTTCTGATAAAGAAATAGACTAAGAAACTGATGGAAAATTAATTAAAAATATTAATATTCTCGAAAGCTAATGAGAATAACTTAAAATTCGGAAAAAAAAAACATTAATTTATTTTCACTGTTTAACGTTTTATAGTATAACCTTTATAGTATATCAAAAACAACACTGAAATTTTTGATAACACAGTTGTCAATTGAATATTATTTCTACAAATAACTATACTAAATACGTGAAACTAACAAAATCGCTATTGAAACTCCTTTATTACTAACTGAAATCTTGCGAAGAACACAATCAACAATACAACACTTATAACAAATCTCAAAAGACCTATTTAGCAATTTATTAAACAATTGTTTTGTGATTTTCTGGGTTAGGTTTCAGGACGTTTCATGTCAAGGTTTCACTTCAGCTGTGTATTTTTTTTGTTTCAACGATGACAATAGAATTACAATCTGACTTAATACCACCATTATTAAAACATACGCGTGATATACAGATTGCAACATCATTTAAATAATTTACCAATGATTAGTAATCACGAATAAAACATTAATTGTACGTTTACCTTTAGTACATAAAACCATAACAAGTCTAGATAATATTTGAACAAATGTCACTTTAGTTGTCGATATTTTTCTTCCAATCAGTCCAAGGATTTCAAAAGTATACTTTGAATAATTTTAACTTTAATAAAATAAAACATCTATTGTTGTCCTTAAATTGTTGATGAAATCTAGTACCTAATCTAGAATTCTATTAAAGAAAAATTGATGTTTACGATGAAAGGAGCTCGATCTGGATTTTAAATTAACTTAATTAATAATTATTAGCTGAAGACTACAAATTTAATCAGTTTTTTTTTAACGACTTCTATCTTTTCTAATCCTCAGGTTCGACACATAAATAGCACGATTGTGAACGAACTCTATATAATTTCGGTATAATTTCAAGATAATACTAGTTCAAACAACATATTTAGAAAAACAATTTTGTTATTTTCAAAACAACGTATAAAAACGTCGCCAAAATCGACAGCAAAAAAACTGAAATAAAGAGTACGAATATTTTAGAGAAGAGAAGAACCTCACAAACATAAATTTCCATTCCCCGGCTAGTTTCGATTCCACTCCATTCATGTCGGCCTGAACATTACGACTACCAAACAGACAAATTTTATTAAATAATGTAGGGATGTCGGAAAAATTATTAATTGAATTAATTAAAATGATCAATATTAGTACAGCAATATATACACTTCTAATTACTGAGATTAATGAAAGTCAAAAGGGAAACAATCAATTTCCAAAAAAATTTAATGTAAAATGATCTACAACCAAATTTATGTAATTTATGATACCTATATATCTTTTTATAGCCATTTTGTAATTTTCAACATTTTAATAAAAAATTATTTAGAAGTATTTATGTGTATAATAAATCACCCTAAAAATCAGCATGCCAATTAATAAAGATCGAAAGTATTAATCAAGCCAACATCCGGATGACTAACTTGGCAATATCTCCATAATCGCAATAATAGAGGAAAGCAATTAGTAGTACTATTGCTAAAATTTACCTAAATATTCTTTGTACGAAAATAATGACTTCCTTTTACGGATAAATATCTTAATTGCCAACTCATTATATCGTATTTTAAACATGACCTTGTAGTAAACTATAGAAACTAAAATTACTAGTATTTTTGAAAACGTTAAAAAACTTAATATAATACTTGTCGAAACTTATGGCAATCTTGCTCTATTGGAAACAATACGCAGATATTAATTTAAACACTTAGAAAATAGCCAATTTAATAGACATAGAAATAAAAAGTTGATACTTATAAATTAACAATATCTAAAAGTTTAAACATATTGAAAATAATTTAAAATTATTGAATGCCATACAAAAGCCAAGAGGCAGCAAAACATTTTACCATGTCAAGTTTTGAAAAATTTATAAAAGATTATAACGTAAAGTATGTATTTATAAAACTAAAAAGATATGGTTCGAAGCTTGTATTTTGGGTATGCTGCGATGAGCTAGGTGTAATTTATGATAGGGATCGAACTACAAATGACCCCTCCAAATTAAGCAAGAAAGTTTGAAAGTTATGCAGGAAAGCCTAGGAAAATTAGTATTTTAATTTAGTAGTATTTTTATATAACAGCGCTCGGCCTCATATTGACATGTTCATGAAACCCTACTTATATTAGCCCATTTTTTTAATTTATAGTACCAATTATATTCATCAAGGTTCAGTTAAATATTAGTTTAAAAACAACCACTTCAAGATTTCATATAATAATTATGACTATTGGTACTAATGGTAATAAAATGGTATTTTATCGCCATTCTGATAAAACCATAATTTTTTGCTCTGAAAGTTCTGAAAAAGTAAACCACCAAAAGTATGTATAAGTAGGATAGCATTAGTACCATAATGTAAGACAACGAGGAAAGACGTGATCTTGTTTAATTGACCAATTCTATTAGAACTTTATATTCCAAAGATTAGTGGTTTAGTGCTGTTCAAATAGTTAATGATCAACTACTCCCTTCCAATCCCAATAAAAAGTTAGCACCACTTTCCTTGGCGCCCGTAACCCTCTGTAACCATCTGTGAATGATTCACAAACGGAAACTGAATCTACCAAGAGTTTCACTTTTAATTCACAAGGAACCCAACTATGGAGCTTCTTTTGATATTCTGTCTTATGTAAATAATTTAAAGATTTTTAAATTGCTTATTGTCGATATTTTATGATATTATTATTTATGATATGTTGATGTTGATATTGATGTTATTTAGGGATGTCGCGATCTCGCGATATTCTTAGGTAAATAAGAAATTAATCTTGCAATTCCCATTCTGGCACTAACGTTCACTTAAGTCCTCATCGCCATAAACACCGCACAATTTTCGATGAGCTTACATTTCTGCCTTTTCAGAAATAGAAAAACAAAATATGCTGAAAATGATTTCCGAAATATCCATTTTCAAAGCACAATAACCTTTGACTGAGTAAATAATGATACTGCGTTTATATTTAGAATGTTTATGGTCAAGCTCACTATAGTATGACTTCATTAAATACATATTACTAGAGATATGTAACTTTAAAACCATCTATTAGAAAGAAAAAAAATTACTTCTCCCCAACCTAATATAATTCACCAATAATGTTACTACATCTAATATCTTCAAATTCTTCTTCATACACATATGTCATATCGTACAACTGTACAACAAAATGTCTACGCTAATATTCTTATTTCAAGCATTTGTGACAAATGTTTATATTATTCCTCAATTAATTCAATAAGTAGCCACTTCCTTTTCTTGAAATAAAGTATTTTAAACAAACTAAAATTGTGCTCTCTCCTACATATATCATATACACCAAACATTACAAAAAAATGAGGATTTTGTGCTGAAAAATATCCATTATAAATTACATAAAAATTTACCACAAACAAATCGCAATAATACAAAACCTAACTCAATTTACAAAATATTAACTTTCAATTAAATTAAAATTGACTATTGTGTTATAGTCATTATCGGTTTCTTAAATGTTAAAACTCATTGCTCAATGTCATTGTTAATTAACGTTAAAATAAAATTAACGAATTCGTATTACAAATCAGACGATTTTAATGCAAATAAGAGATTTGATTTCCGAACGCGACCTATATAGTTAAACAGATTACGCCAAGGAAATTTCTAACGCTTAAAGAGAAAATACGAAACAGAAAAGCGCAGATCTAATTAGAACTCCAATTACATCTTGACAGTTAGAGTGGTACTTGAGATAGATTGACGTGACGTAATATAGATAGGCTCATCTTAAATTACCAGCTGTTTTGAGAGAGTTTCACTTTTATTGGCACTTTTCTCTTACGTAACATTAATAATCTGTGATGGTGTTATTTTAAATGACCGAAATACCTTGCCCCTCCCGTAATCACCTTTAAATTAATTTAATTAACTTCGTCGTTGGCACGTATCCGAAATAAATTACTTATCGCTCACTATAATAAATTACTCATCAATCACTCTATATAATATATCATGTAATTACTATTGTTATTAAATTAGATATTAATAGCGAATATATATTATCAAATACAATTAAAATATAATAAAAGGTTGACTAAAAAGCTTGATTCATTTCTTTGTGTGACTTCACTTCGCACACGATAAAATTTTAGACCATTGATTAGAATAACCAAAAACAATACAAAACAAACAGAAATTGCGTTGCTACGACAACAGAGTTGCAAAGCTTATAACTGATAACGCTATAAAATATAACACTGGTCTGCAATGAAATCCGCCTTCACAAACAGATTATATATATATATATATATATATATAGAAAATAGGTTTTGGGAAGTTGTATAAGACTGTAACTTTCCAACAGTTATTTAAAAGCTAATCTTTTAATTGTTTACGTTTTGTATAAAATATTTTGGTAAGTTTTGCTAAAGTTCATATTCTCTATTCTTTTTGAAGTATTTTACTTGTAGTTCATGTCTACCGTAGAACCGTGTCTACCGTTCGTGTCTATTGCAGAACCGCAAAATCACAAAATTGTTATTTTTGCAATTTATCAACACGAGGATTTTCAAAAAAAAAAAGATTGTGTGGCCGAATATCGCATCTGCTAAGAGACCGACTTCTCGTGGTGATGACACTTTACCTCCAGTTCCATCCAATAATAGCGAAAAATTGGAAAATAAAAATATTTGTGGTCTACAGTCTCAACCGAGTTTTCTTTCTACTGGTATATTTTCATCTTCATACACTTCATCTGGATCTTTAAGCCCATCAAAGGAATAGTATTTACGCAAACAAGGTGACTTATAAGATTTTGTTAGAGACTTGGGGATTTCAAAATCTAAAGCACAATTACTCCAAGATCAAGATTAAAACAGTGGAATTTGCTGGATAAAAGCACAAGAGTTTCATATTTTTGCACAAGATAAGACAATTTTACAAGTCACTTTTCTAAAAAAAAATGATTTGGTATATTGTAAGGATACTGTAGGGCTTCTTCAAGGACTGAGTTTTCCAGAAAATTCCAGTGAATGGAGACTTTTTATTGACGCCCCAAAAATAAGTTTGAAAGCCGTTTTACTCCATAATGGTAATAAATACCCATCTGTGCCCGTTGCACATGCAAGAAATATGAAGGAAAATTATGAAAACCTGGTGGTGTTACTCGAAAAAATTAAATATTCCCAATACTTCTGGAATATTTGTGCTGATTTAAAAGTCGTCGATATACTTACTGGATTACAAGGAGGATACGCGAAGTTTTGCTGTTTTCTCAATGAGTGGGACAGTCGCGCAAGAGAGAAACATTACAAAGTGAAAAAGCTTGACTCCGGGAATGTTTCTCAAATACCTTTAGTGCCAAGTGATAAAATTTTTCTGCCACCACTTAACATAAAGTTGGGACTCATGAAAAACTTTGTGAAAGCTATAAACAAAGATGGTGCAGGTTTCCAATTTATCAAAACAAAGTTTCCTCAAATCAGTGACGTAAAATTGAAACATGGAATGTTTGCAGGTCCACAGATATGCGAGCTTATGAGGGATGAAGTTTTTGAATCAAAGTTGAACAAAGCAGAAAAGAGAGCTTGGGTGGCTTTTATGAAAGTGTGCCATAATTTTCTTGGGAATACGAAATCTGACAGCTACCGACAAATCATTAAAGAGCTTCTTTCTGCTTATAAAGCTTTAGGATGCAACACGTCACTCAAAATTCATTTTTTGGACTCGCATCTAGATTTCTTCCCTGAGAATCTTGGACCCGTCTCAGATGAGCATGGTTTATTTCATGAAAGATTTCATCAAGATATTATGCAAATTGAAAGACGCTACAATGGAAAATGGTCAGCAGCAATGCCTGCTGATTATTTCAGAGGAAACTGTTGATCTCGGAAGTATCCATAAAAAAACTTAGAGATACGCAACTCTTTAAGGGATGTAAGCCACTCCTTCATACACTATTAATAAATATAGAATTTACATGGTGTAAAGATAACACAGGAAGAATCTAATGTAGGTTTAAGGAATTGTTTTTAAAATAATACTATTTTTAAAAGCATATAATAAAATTAAGGAAGACTTATTATTTCAATCAATGTATCTAAACAAGACATGGATATTTCGAAAAGGAATATTGTATCACTCTTGGCAAAAATGCTAATAAAGAGTGACAAGACAAAAAAAAATATGGAAAAAGGTAATCGTTTACGTGTATTTCTGTATAATTTACTTTTTTAGCAGCAAAGCTAAGACTCTAAAAAGAAGCATTGTCTAGAATAACACCTACTTTTGATAGGTTTGGAGAAACACTATCAGAGAGATAGAAGAAGAAATTGACAAATGGTGGAACCGTGAAGAAATATTCAATTAACAATTTAGTAATTGGCTAAATCGGCGATTCTGATAGTAAAACTGAGTAATACCTGAATGAAACTTTTTTCTGGTTTGCTTATAATGCCGACAAATACCAACATAGAATGATAGCAACCAAAGATACTTAATATCTGCCACTCTGTATAGGACAACCGTAGTAAAAGATGAAAGACTTATGTGCATATATGTGTGTGTGTGTGTAATTGTTCCGAATATACATGAGCATTAGCTTAGAATTTATAAGGAGAGAATTAATAGTAAAAAATACTAATATTAATATTAATTCTAATACTAATATTATTTACACCTCAATAAGTCAATTTAAGAAAAAAAATCACTTAATACACAAATACTACGAAATATCGTAATAATAAAACTGTATCTGTATCTATATAAGAACACAACAATATTATTGTATAAAAATCTAAGTGATATATTGACTAAGTGATCTAAATGACCGTATAAAATAAATTAATTTAATAGTAGGCTATAGTAAGTATATATACTACTTCAAAATGTAATTTAAACAAGCTACCCAATTTATTAATTATTAACGTCGTCTGTATTTTGTGGAGGTGAATTAAAATTAACTATTACGTGTTGGAATTCGTAGGCCTTTAAGGTAAATTAATAATATAATAAAAGGTATTGTATATTGTATTATATTAATATTTATATCTAAGTGTTATTTATATCTAAACAAAAGGAGCAAGATCTGAGAAATACGGCTGGTATCCCCATTGTTAGCTTCATCGCGTAATGCCTTCTAATTTTCGTCTTAAAATGGTTGTGGTTGTCCAGAGCGATCTCTGTCTTCGGTGACAAAATAACCACTCCTAAAACGTCGAAAACTGCATTTACATGTTTAAATCAATGAAGCATGGTCGCCATAAACTTCAAATAGCATCAACTTCCTACAAATGCGACTTACTCGATACAAATTCAGACATTTTCAACGCACTAGAACAAGTTTTTACTTGCACTTCGACGAAATAACACATACTGAAAAGTGAAACCTGTAGTTGAAGCTTCAACATGAAGTTGGTTAGAAATGCACCCAATGCGATTTAATACACAGTAACACCATCTATGCAATCCCTTTAAAATTAATCTATAAGCCTGATATAACTTTAATTAAAACTTCAACAAAATACTGTTTTACAAAAAATGAGGCTAATTATATACAATCTCGTAGAAAAAATAGAAAATAAATACGCAATCTCGCAAATCAGTACATGTCGTTTTCGTTAAGAAGTGAATAACAATAATTTATTATTTATCGAACATGTTGTGTGTTGTACCAAATAACCAGCTTTTAATATAAAAATAGTGCTACCTAAAATCTTTAATGGAAGCTATTCAAACGTATCGAATATTGGGTTGTGAATTTAAAAATTAGGAAAATTAGGGATTTTTGTTGCTTAAACGATGCGGGCAGCTGACAACGTTATTCAAATATGAGGAATGAAATGAAGAATTGTGCACTATAAAAACTTATCGGAAACATATGAAAATCTATCTAAACCATTCCGAGTTCGCACATCAAAGACTTCAAATATTAGATATGATAACCAAGTAATTAAATTGGCTCGTTTATGAATTGAGATTCAGAGAAAGAGAGGCAATTATTAGTTTGTGAACCTGCTACTTCAAGTGAGAATAACATCGACATCAATTTGAATGCGAAATATCCTCAGATCCTATATAAACAAACGAAACTATAAGTGAAAAAAAGTTGAAAAAAAAACAGTCAAAATACCCTGAAATATATTTTTTTAAAATTCTCAGTACGATAATCTCTAATGTCTTGTGAATTCCCCAGGGTCCTGTTAAGAGACTCAAAATCTTAATGCACCCACCCCACACAAAAATATGCATCATGTCGCATTGCTTGAAGATGTTCCCGGCTATAAAAAAACACCATGACGACGTATCGCTCTCTTTTCTTTTCTCTACTCCCTTGTATCTGTATACTTCCACAGCGCTACCGTACTTTCTTTATCTAACCTAATATCCTGTCAATTCTCCCGTCGACCACATGTATCACTTTAAATCGAAATAAACAAGTATTTTTTCAACCAGTCTTTTTAGTTCTTGTGCAAATTCCTTCCACAAAATAGTAGTGAGTGTTCGAACAAACAATCGCATGGACAGCCACACATTCTGACCAACCGACCGGACGAACATTACTTCCCAGTGTCTTGCTTCCTTATAGCAGCAAATGTAACAGTATATTTCCTAACATCGCTTGCAAATCATACCAACGACCAGTTCACATATCTACCCTCTCTTTTGACTTTTTATATTTTCTGGCAAATTTCCTCGGTATTTTTTTCATTATTTCATCGGATGTTCTGCATAACAAAAAAGCTAATATAGCCGCCATTAATTATCTAATTTTGTAAACAGGAAATACAAACGGTTACTATGATAACGTAACTCTAGCATATATAGACTCTGGTAAGATGAATTATATATATAATACTATTTCAAGTTGAATATGCTCAAAACCTGACCTTAGTAGGGAACAGAGAAACTATGACAAATTGCAAATCAACCAGGTACCTATATAGTATCGAAATTCCCATGACTAACAATCAATAAGTGAATATAAAAGTATGTACTTGATATAAGTATAATCTTTTTAATAATATTTTAACAAAAAACTGCCTCTTCATTCAAGACAATAACTAAGGGAAAAAAAGTAGGACATCTGCTTTAAGATATAATTCTATTGATTATGTAATATTCTATTCACTTCTACTCTACTTAAATAACAAATATTTTAATGAAGTTTTTATTTCAGTACCCAATTATAATTGATAACAATCTTCCATGATCTTTTGCTTAGTTCGATATAAGTTTCAATCCTCTAACTTCCTTAAACTTCTACTCCACGGATTCACTTCCAAACTTCCGAAATCTAGAATCCAAACCAGAAAAGTTTCTAATTTTATTCAATAGCGTCAGCACCAGTTTTCTTAAACTAACCAGGAAAAGTGAATTTTGCTGCGAATAGTTTTTTTTTCGACTCGTAACTTGAGCTGAAGCATTTTAAAAGAAAAATAATTTCAAAATAAACACAAAACTATATAAAAATTCTATACCATAAGCATGAAATCGATACACATTATAACTTTAATTAGAAAGCAACAGGCCAATACAATCAGAGACAAAAAATCTCACCGACATAATACACTTTATGAATTATTAAAACAGGAAATGAAACGGCAGCATATAAAATAAGGCAACAAATATCTCATAATAAGAAAATCAATCAATCGTAACACGCATTTGCTTAAAGGTCTTTCGACTTTAAAAATGCAAAAGCAGACGGACATTCGAACAAACGAAACTCAAAACCGATGTTCTGTTCCCGAACCGTCGGGAGATGAATAATGGGGGCTTGTTGACAAGACCGACTACGGCCGACGGCAGATGTTCAATTATTACATCGTCTTCGACAATGTTTTCATATTCCAGGTCAGGTCGTCTTCCATTTTCTTAAGCCGACCGTATCGGAACAGCTTCGATAGTATCGGTTCGCGCCGACCGTCCTACAGACAGCCCGAAATGCATGTAGATAAATCGACTGAAATTGTATGTATTTATTCGATCGCTCGACGCATTATTCGGCGATTTGTCTTTTTTGTATTGGACGTCACGTATTTAACCTCCTTTCTTCCATATACGTGGATTCTGAATCAGGCACAACAATAAAATAATGCCATACACGGTGATACTAAATAATTGAAACAAAACATATCAAAATTGTAAAAAAAAATCTATTATACAAAAAACACAAAATAGAAATTTCTCTGGAGAAACGTTTAAATGCAATTTAAAAAAAAATAATTTCATAAAATATGTAGGTGAGCTAGTTCGTTTAAAAGTGACTGTACAAGCTTAGAAAAAGATCAACAAAGATGTCTAAAACCTGCACCTACACCAGAACACAGGTTTGGATGTTCTGCATTTGCTTTTGCAACAATGCAACCAAAACGAAAAAGAACGTTTTAGAAAAGACAAAAATGATTTTATGCATTTTCTAATTACCACGAATTAGACTTGAGGTAGTAGATCCAAATGCTTCTGAACCAAAAAGGGGCTAAGGAGTGGTGAATAAAGCCTTAGCGTCAGGCAAAAAAAGTACTCGAGCAAAACTTCTAAACTAGTAAATCAATAAACTTAGATTACACAAGTATACATGGTTTTGCACTTGATCAATCAACAGCTGTTTATAAGATAATTTGAAGAGCTGAATCTAAATCAGCAGCCCGTTTTTTAAAATTTATTCTCGTTTTTGAAATATTTTTGACCATTAATATTGAACACTGAGTAACTTATACTGCTTTGGTTCTGTTTCGCGTATTAGGGTTCAACAGTAGCCGGTTTCCATGCCTTCATCCTAAAATTCTTGATATCCTTTTTTGATATTGGCTATTATTGTAGCCATTCTCCCCGACCGTCCTTTGTGCCGACCAAGTTATCTGGGAAAAAATGAATAAGTAAATGCAGAAAACAAGAGAGATTTTCGAGCTCCCATCTTGTGGTAATCCGGTGATTTGTGGTTACGAGAAAGTAGTGAACAAAACTTTGACATGATATCCATGCTGTTGCTTCATCATTAAGCATTTTGGAAACTTTGCGTCAGCCATTAGTTTTCGAATATCAGGTCCAACAAATATTCCGCAATATAATTAAATGCTTTTCTTTCATAACGAAACAGATTTCATTACTCGCCAGTGATGAAGACGGGGTTGTTTCATTGTATGCACTTATCTAGACAACTTGACAATATATCACTATTTATAGATGGAACTGGCTTCAACTTGATAATACTCCAGGATATTTATATGGTGCTATTTTTTGCTTTTATACCGAAGACTTTCATGGTGCAAAAGTACCAATTATCTACATGATTTTCTACCATACTGTTGTCACAAAAAAATAAAATAATATATTGAAGAATACATACATCATGTGCCAATTTCGGTACCCATGGCTTCTCAGTGTTTACTGCAGCAAAACCAAAGTTCTGCAAATACGCATCTTTGAGTACATTTGTCATGATTTCATCATGTTTACCGAGCATATAACATCAACAAACGTAATAAAAACACTTTGCAATGACTGTGCAACTCTGTTTCTGCATTTTCATACGTTCCAAAGTACTGACAGCATAAAAACAACTTTCAAATAATGTTTACTGCTACGGTACCAGCTGACAGCCATTATAAGAACACAGGGCTGCCACTATGCGCGAAATGGAAAATTAGCACCAATCTTGACACGGGGACTGAAGATCTGAGTTTATGGTATCAAATAACGTTAAAAATCGTACTCAACTGCTCGGGTTCAAAAATTGACCCGAATTTGTAAACTTGTGTTCTTATTGTAACGTTTTGGGGCAATAAGATGTAAATATTCATTTAAAAATCATGTTTTCATCAAGCCTGAAAGAAGAAAAAAACGCTTTCCATCAGGATAACTCACCTACTCAAATAACACTGAAAGGAACGCTAAAAACAGTGAATTATGTCCAGATCTTGCATATTTGAAACATGTATTATTAGATTTTAGTCAAACAACGATTACTCCAGGAAAGCCAATAATGAAGGATTCATAAATTGGGGAATTATTGATGGTAATGGAGGGCCAATGCTTCCGGTATATCGTTTGCAACATAAAATTCACGATGTGGTACTTCATCAAATTTTTGAAACTTGTTTTCTCAAGTGAAATGTAAAAACAAAATGCTTTTCACAATATGTCAAATAAAGGATAACTTTACTGAAAGGTATATAAATATTGTGACATATTACAAAGTAACAGTCACAAATATTTCTCTTGTATTCGATTCTTCGCAAATGATAAGAAGCTGTTGTCTTGCTTATAATGGTTTTCGACGACCTTTGAAACAATTCAACTCGGATGGTTACAACCTTTATCAGCTCAAATCGTTCGACTCAGGTACGAACATCATGAACGACCGCCATTGTACAATACCTTTGACAATAGTATTGCATCAAATACTTTTGTTAATAATACTAACTAGCTTTTTAAAATATATAAGAATTATTTTAAAAGTTGTTTTAGTATTGATACATTAAAATATTGACTATTTTAGAACATAGAGTAATATTAAGATCGAAAGAACAATTGAATATCTCAGAAGCAGGTCATATTAATAATTTATATCTAATAATTTTTAATTTAATAAGCTTTAATAACATTCAAAATAAAGCTGTTCTTTTGAACATAATAGAATCCAGCAATTATGCGTTTCCTTTTCTTTCCCAAAGAATGTTCAAGAAGGAATAGGTACACTCTCACTTGGAGCGGCACGGTTGAAACATTTGTAAGCATACGTTGGAATGAAATAGAAATAAAACAATTACTTTTATCATATTACGTCATTGTTACCTACCAAATATTAAAATACTATGGAACATAATTAGGATAATTAATATATTCCTCTTTCCACAATGCCACTTGCCATTTTAAAAATATTTAAAATAAACGGATCTATACATCTCAGAGAATCAATCAATTAGCTTCGTTCTTTGCTGTCCCAAAAATTATATGGGGAAGAATTTTTGTTATATAGTGTGAAATAAAATTAACTGTTACATAAAGAATAAGCTTTTCTTTCTTAAACGTCAAATTCGCATTAAAAATGGCCCAATCTACATAGTGAGATTCACCCTTGATGCTGCAAACAAAAGTGAGGCGAACAGAGCATGCAAGGGGGTAAGAGTTCAAACCACAAATCTCCAGGTTTCGATGGAATATCGATTACCCAATTAAAAAAGCTCCCGTACAAGCATCTCGCGGAAGTGGCAAGCATCATTAACTCCATCATACGGCTGTAACATTTCCCGGCGTCTTGCAAACACGCACATTTATATGCGGTCATTCCCAAGAAAGGAGCAAAATTATCTTCATCTGACTACAGGCCCATCAGCCTTCTCAGTGCCATTTCGAAGCCTGCCGAGAGGGCAATACTCTACGTTCTCAACTATTTCACAAAGGAAAACAACATCATTCCTGGTGAAAAATTTGGCTCGCCACTCATCCGTCCATCAGGCTACCCGTTTGGCCGCACATATCCATCACGCACTTGACCAACGTGAAAAGCTTGGAGCAGTCATCTTGGACTTAACCAAAGCCTTCCACAAGGTCTGGCACGAAGATTTGATCGCTAAATGCGCGGGGTTATGCCTCCCAGAAAACATAACCGCTCCCATCAAGCCCTACCTATCGGACAGATCTTTCCAGGTCAAGATCAGGAAGACAGTTCAAAGTCGAAAACAAATCAACGCTGGCGTACCTCAAGGTTCCCCGCTGGCCTCAGACTTATTTAACCTCTTTATTTCAGATCTGTCGAGAAAAGAGCACATTAACGCGGACAACACTGCTTTCTTTACGGCCTCTAGGTTCAGACTTGTAATTCATGAACATTTAAGCAGCTCGATCATGCGGTCAAGTGGTTCAAATTACGGAGGTTGCAAATCAACCGCCTGAAAACCCAGGCCATTATTTTCCATAAGAAGCGTTACACACTACGCGTCTTGCAACTTATGATCAACACCGCACCAATTCCATGGCTGGATAACGTCACGTACCTAGGTCCCCACTTCGACCGACGGTTCGGTTGGCATTTCCAAATCCAAAATCCTCTACTTGCCCTTATAGCAGACTTCCCATATCCATCAAATGCTTATTTTACAAGATGTTTACTCCTCTACGGATCTAATGTATACTTCAAGTTTTTCAAAGTAAGCTCCTCAGGAAAATCTTAAACGCTCCATGGTTTGTTAAAAATAATCAAATTCATAGGGAGATTGACACTCCAGAAATCAAGCACTTCATATCTCAATCATTCCAGAAACAACGACTCAGCTTAAATTCTTCTGAAAACGCGTTTGTTCGCGAGCTGGTCGACATGCTCCCAGCTTTAGCAGCGCGTCACCGCTAACCTCCCCCCTTTTCCAAGCTTAAATGACCTCATCCGTCGCTGCAGTCATAACTTTTGTCGTTTGTTAACTCAAGTTCGCGAATCAAAGGAATCGAAGGGTCCTCGTGCCCAATAACGGCTGCCCGATCAGCGGGTGCCATATCCCCGAATTTAATGCTGTAGCAGTAACGATCCACAAGGAGCAACTGTGAGGCAATTTCGGTTTAGTGTCTTGGTAAGCCCAGAAGCAGTCCCACATAACGCGGTCCAACTTGTCACTCTAAGGCAAGTCTCCGCGACTAAGTATGCGTCATGTATTCCACCACCTGATTTTAGGCCAGAACAAAAAAAAAGAATAACCTTTCAGATGGCGATGAAAATCATATCGTGCGAAATATGGCATATATAAAAAAGGTGTAAAAGAATATTTCTTACAACGATACAGTATAATTCATATGATGTATTGGAGAGGTTACGAAATGAAATTGTCAAAAACCAACATCTGAATTGATCATTTGGTCTTAATATCTGAAATAAACAATTTTTATATTCAAAGTTGCACTGCTTTACCACATTTACAAATAGTGTTACTGTGTATTAAATCGCATCGGATACCTTTGTAACCAATTTAATGTTATATGTTAAATATGATAATGATACATTTCAATCCCCAAAAAACATATAGCTTCTTTTTAATTAAACCAAAATATCGTGACATATTCAAAATTTAATTGTGACAACATAAACATACTGTAAACGTAAACGTTTATTAAAGAACGTAAGTCAGTTTGCTCAAAACAGGAAACCATAATATATAAATTATTAAATGTAATAATAATTGTTAAAACAGTTACATATAATAAATCGTAATTTCTAAAAATTTCTAAGTAAATTATTAATATTTAAAATGCATACTGCAACAATAACACTGTTACACATCGCTGACATACATTTTTACATAACTACTACCAACTATAAATTCGTTCAAATTGAGGAAACGCTGACACCTCATATTTTTTTCATAAACCAGTGAAAAGAAAATGCACTCGGAATGGTACGTGAACTAGGTCCGCTTGAGGTTACCAGATCGGGTTTGTTATTATACTTGCAACATGCATTGTTAGATGACTGATATATGCAACGACGCACTTTCAAGTAATACATAGTGTACTTAGTTCTATGTTTTATGACGTGGTATGGTGCGAAATAAACAATTAGCATTTCTTACATCGCTTTCAGACGGAATATAAAAATAACTCTGGCAAGGTGATGAAAAAGCTATTCTATAAACAAATTACCTTATTAAACGTTAGCATGGACAATTATTTATTAACGGGTATAATATATCATATGTACAAACAAATTTGTCCACCGTTTGACAAAACAAGACGCCATCTAAAGGATGTCTAGAAATTTTATGATTTAAATTTATCATCATTTTGCAGTAGAATGGTGACAAAAAAATAGTTTGACAGCTGAAAATTTAGTATTAGTAAAAATTGAGTGGAGAGGAGAATGACCCACCACAGTGTTTAGCAACTTCCCCGCTAATTGAGATTCCAGAAACGTTAAATCCTGATAACCAGCCAATAATAACGACGAATTGCGAAGGACAATAAAATAAGTAAAGTGTGATGAAACCACTAAAGCCAAACAAGGTACGACAGAAATGATCAAGTCCGGAAGGGAGACTTCAAGCCTTTTTCATAACATAGTTCGCAGAGCAGAACTATATGGCTTGAGAATTAATGTAAAAGAGCATAATATCGATAAATTATGGATCGCTTGCTATGGTAAATATCAACGAGACACTGTTCGTGCAAAGGTATCGGCAAAACAGGAGAAGAAAATGACATCTACTGCTGAAGCAATAAGCCGTATCTGACAAGATGTTGTTTGTGTTACTCTAAGATGGTTCGTGTGAAAGATGCAAGACCAAAATCCGTCTCTTTTGAACGCTTATCATGCCAATCATTCTGTATAGCTCCAAAAAAATCTCACATCTGTAGCCTTAAGATCTTTCAAATATGATTATTTTACATAAATTTCTCCGAGAAATAGTGCTACAAATGAAGTTATTAATTTAAGATGGACCGTCAATGCAAGACCGGAAGATCAATGCACTTCACACGATACTTTCCCACTTCCCCTTGCCGGCTATGAACAACTTTTGTTGGGGTTATCTCATCTTAGAAGACCCATACAATCGATTTCTCTTTTTTGTCGGACTCAAAGGCATACAGTGAACATATTTTTTAACCATTTGCTTGCATCAAGCGCCATTTTTTCAGCATTAATCAAATTAAGTTTTTTTTTATGACCAAATGATTGACGCTTCTTATACTATTCTCAAGGATACCTTAATCTCACGGTATGTCACATGACTATCCTGATTTTTACAATTGATTATAGACAGGCATATTTCCGCGAGATTAAATTTTAAAGTTATTGCAATGTATTGTAACGCTTAAATTACAGAACGTTGAGAAGATGGAATTGAAAAGTAGTCTCATACAGTCTAATTTTAAAAAGTTATTTTTTAGTCTAAAACAATTTAATTTCTAGATAATACGATTTAGCATCACTTGATTTCTGTTTATAGGGCTATTTGAAATCAAATGTCTATGTGTTAATTCCTTAGGAATTAAAAATGGAGATTCTACACTATATCAACGGAATTCAGCCACATCTGTGCAAAATGGAAAATTCAAACAAAACGGTTTATATGCGTGAGTGCCAGCAAGGCACAACCCTATGTGCTGTATGATTAAAATAAAAGAAGTAGAATTACAAATAACTATATAAAATATAAATGACTTCTGACGAAGCGTTTGTTACTGTAAAGCTGAATGTGGTCCAGTTAGAGCACGTACAGCTGTTCAATTATTTGGAAAAATGGCACCTACCGCCGAAGTTATAAGCCGAATCGATCAAGCTACTGGACCTTTTGCTTCTCTAAGGTGATGTGTTACGAAGAGAGGGCAAATGACAACAAGACTAAAATCCGCGTCTTCTGAGCGTTTATCTGATCAATCCATTTGTATAGCTCCGAGACTTGAACACTGTTAGTCTGACACTTGTAAGCTTGAGGTTTTACAAATTAAATGCTCAAGGCAAATCATTAACCTCTTTCGCACCGAGATGGTATTAAAAATGAAGTCATTCGTTTAAGATGCTCAATTGAGGAACATATATGTCAAATGAAAACTAAACGAATTCCTCAAAGATTTCTGTAATGAAATCGAACTTTTGAATGAAAGATACAGCGAACCGAAAGACATGACCAACATTGTCCGCAGCCGATTGCTAAATATATTGGTTGAGAATTAGACACAACCCAATGGCCGGTTATGGAGTCATGATAATGATGATGATAACGAGTCTCTAGAACGCTTATTAAGACACTATTTTACTTCAACAGTAAAGAAACAATGCCTGATCAGCGCAAGAAGCTTTCATTTATATGTTATTTAAAAAATATCAAAAGCTTACTAAAATATTGCTTTGTCAGCAATGACGACATCCATGTGTCAGACCAGAAACTTAGTGATGTGTTATATAATAGAAGTCATAGAATGATAATATATTGTAGGGATTGTACGATAATAATATACTCCCATCAAGCGTATAACAGGATAAAAAGGAAAATATAATGAAATTTCCTCATAAAAAATCCATAATGCTGAACCGAAACCTATATTTCCCAATAATTCCATTATAATTTTATATATTAAAACATATAATCAAGCAGGCCGAATCGAAACGAGCGCAACATTATGTCGAAAACCGTTATCGCCGACACTAGCCCTGTTATAATCGCAATATATTCGAATATATCAAAAATGCTAATATCTTCTCCCCACAGTCCATCAATCAACCCTTTGATCCTTTAATACTTCGGATCTGGGTGTAATGCGCTTTGTCTCGCACAATCCCCTGACAAATGAATGAACACAGCCTGACCATCCCCTAAAACAACCCCCTTTCTATCTGGTTCCGTCCTTATTTACAAAAAAATTATGCACAACACTTAGTGAACAGGCTACGAAGCCCTTGTTTAACGCCGAACGATGAGAATTAAGGGAGAAAAGGAATTTAATTCTTGGAATATTTAACGAAACTCATTAAATCGGTTAGATAATTACCTTTTTGGAGTCCGATTCGCATCGGGGTTGCCTTGAAGCTCCGAGTTATCCAAATCCTGGAAAAAAAAAACAATAACTTTCGATATATTGATAAAATATATATGTGAATTTATTATATATTAACGACACATAACCCTATTTAATTAAATATTAATATAAAACTGAACGTTTAATTATTTACATATTTATTATCATACAATTTGCATTAAAAACCAATATTCCATGTTTTCTAAATGTTTTATTTGCTAAAATTAGTATATTTATATATTTATAAATAGAAACAAGGAGAAAACAATACATCGGCTCCCACTTAATCGTTATACAAACAGTTATTTTTTACAACAATAGACCTTTAAGTCAATGACAAGATTTATGAACCAATGTTAATAAAATATGTTCTGGAAAATAACGTTTTTTTAAAAGATCTTACTTATTAATGTGGTATAATCACAAAATAATAAATTGAAATTAAATTAATTATGATTATTTTAATAAAGAACAATTACTTTAAAAACAACTGCAAGTACAAAAATGATATAATACTTCGTTTAGTAAGAGATGAGTTTATTAATTAATTATTAAATCATCCATAAGTGGTTTTTGATAATATATTGTTAGTTTTTAGTTTGATAACATTGCTATTGTAAAAAATATTGTAAGAAAGTGCAAGACATTATTGGCAATAACAGAAAATATTGTAATGAACCAAAAATTGTCGAAGAGAATTTGTATTAAACTTTGTGTTCCAAACAAAATCTTGGCCAAATAGCTAAAAATTATATATATATATATATATATATATATATATATATATATATATATATATATAATTAAAATATTGCTAAATAATATAATCAATATTAATATGTTGTCAGTATATTTTGCCAATAAAAAATTCAAGGTATATATTCGGTATTAATATTTCTTGGTATTCTAACAGAAAATACCAAAATTTAATAAATATTTTCATAAACCATGGAAGTTCTTACAGTAGCTAATAATATTGTATGAATAATTGTTTCGGTAAAAGCTGATTATTATTACTTTTTTAAAATTATTTTAACGTAGAAGTTTTGTTATTTAAAATTATAAACTAATTAACAAGAAAATTGAAAAAATTATAATAATAAAGGGAACAGGTTTCTTCGAATAAAAAATCTAAAGTTGATAGGTTCACTCGAAATAATCTATTATTTTCCGGTATTAAGGATTGCACAACAATAACAATATGTTAGATAATTTTAAAATCTAATCATAAACTATAATTGCATATAGTTTATCTTATTATTATTATACTAAAACGTTGTAGGATAATTTTGTTTGCTGATCCAACTTTGTTTTTGATCAATTATCAGTTATGATATATATAATACATTAGTTTCCTTTGAACATATTTTAAATAGAGACGTTGATAAAATAAAAAATTATTATTTAAAATGAATGCTGAATTTTTCACAATCAACCAACACTTAAATCCAAGACTCATCAACATAAGAAAGATTCATAAAAACACAAGGAGCCATTCTTGCGCTGGATTTATTGATTGTCTATATGGCCAACCGCCTAAGGAATAACGTATTATAGCATATTACTTCGTCAGACCTCCGTTACAGGAAGGAACTATCTCAACTGTAACATTCTGGAAACCGGAAGTATAGCTAGCTAAAATTCAAGCAATAATAATCGATCTTTAACGTTATCCATATCTCCAAAATTCGATATTCAGACAATGAATATAAAAGGTAAAAATCCGTACGAAGAATGACATAATATAACTTATCTAGACAACATAAACAACATAAAGTGGCTGTATATAATCCTAAAAACACCATGGTTTTCACGCAGGAAAGCTGGTATCCCTCTAGTAGCCAATTTCCTGTCGAAATTGCAAGCCAACTTTCTGCAGGACGCCGAGAAAGTGGAAAAATCCATAATCCGACAACTTTTTCCGGTGAAATTTTCAAAAAATCAACTTATTAATCTGAACAACCTTCAATCAATCAAGTTATAAAAAATATCTTTCACTTAGTCACTTAGTTACATGTAGAAATTCTTAATAAAAAGGTTAACATTATAACAGATCAACAGCCACATATAACGAAGAAATATATTCACACTCACGTCTCTTTATATTAAAATTAACATAGCCTATTGCGAAATGACACAAGAAATAATATACTAGAATAAATTAACTTGGTGAAATGTAGTCTTAATGTGATTATTTAGTAACGATTTATTCTAATATACTGACACAGTTTTCAATATAATACTATTGAAATAATTTTTTATGGGCCAGTTACTCTATTACGGATAATTACTATACACGTAGACCTATAAAACCCAAGTATTTATACTCTTGATATTGATATAAAAACCTTATTTAACCTATCTACTACACGTATTTTATATTCTAATATATACACACAATTTAGCTTAATACATACCTAAACCTATTTATTCATTTACAATATTATTTTAACTACTACCAACTAATCACCTTGAAGTTGGTACCGAACCCAAACAGTTATATTAATTTAGATTTTTTTTGTTCGTAACTCATTTTTTTGTATATGTTACAAAATTATATGAAGTTTCATTGCCAGTGTTTTTAAAAATTAGTCAGTAGCATTCAACCCACATATAATATATGCTATAAATCATTATAAGTGTATACCACGCGACTTGTCTCGACCTTATTGTTTGACATTATTGTCCGCATTATTGCCATCCTCAGAGGTAGATCGAGGAGGTTGATTTTCCATTCAGACTCTGCCTGAGCTGGGCGTCTGCCGATTAATGACACTCTCCAGAAGGGAGAATAGTGACAATTGAAAGGTAAACCCTTTTTCTTTTTTTATGTTATGACGTTTTTATGCTAGTTACCAGATAAGAGACAAAATAGATAAATAATAAATATATATCGTTAGGTTTAGGGTATATCTATAACCGTCTAAACGTTCGATTCTTTTCGAAGTTGTACTGGGGCATCTTAGGATACTACCTGTTAGTTTATGTTATTGTGAATATTACACTTTTTAAGTTAATATAATCCATTGTTTTAAGTATTAAATATTTTAAGTATATTAAGTAGCGAAAGCTCTTTTTTGACCATTATTTTCTCACACGCGAAACTGACACGTACAAAAAATATCGAAATGACAATTTCAATAAATTTTGAAGTGTTTAATAAACTATTTGACCACCTAAAATTTCTTGGGTGTAAATAAACACGAGAAAAAAAACGCTAAATTATGTGAATATTAAGTTGCAGCAGTAAGATAGCACGAACAGAATCCAAACAAAAAAAACAAGTAAAATATCAACATGCGCATTTGCTCTAATTAGCAATAACCGTTTCACGCTTAGAACAAAAAAGCAACAATAATAATATACAGTTGCACCTAAAAATCCAGCTCGGCGACATTCCCCGCAAATTGCGAATAGAAACCGCGCCTAATTTTAATAACGACCTTTTTTCTCTCATTTCTGTTTGCATCTGATCAATAAATCGATTTTAATAATAGCCATACCTGTTCCAATAATCTAATTATACAGCGTAAAACCTTGTATCGCCCCATTACGATCTTTCTGAATTGTTCTTAAATTATATAAATGTGGGACATGCACAATTATGTATACATGCATAATGAGGTCTTAACCGTCTGATAGATTTTTGATACACTTGGTTTATGACCAAATTAGGTATTATAAGAATAAATATTAACATTATGAACTAATTTTGAAGGATGACGATTTATGCCAAGGCTCTATTAATTTTTAAGTATATTACTGTAACACACATCACGTTAGACAAAAGGCAAAACACATTAGAACCAAAATTAAACAACTATACTGGTTAGTCGGAGGATACTCTCAACTTGATCTAAAATCAACGAAATTGATTTATCAGACAATCATAAAGCCAATTTGGACCTATGGGGTGCAAATATGGGGTTGCACTAAAAATTCAAATCAACTAGTCATCCAACGCTGCCAAAACAAAATTCCTCGATTAATTACCAATGTCTATCGCTACGTAACCAACGAAGAACTGCACGACGACCTGGAAATCAAATGGATTTGTGAAGTTATCCAAGATATCGCCTTAAAACACGAAAGAAGATTACTAAATCACACTAACGTGGAAGCATTATAACTACTCGACAACGCGCAGGCAATCAGGAGATTGAAGCGAACCAAACCATATCAACTTATATAAAATCTATAGCTTTAGTGTAAACTATAGCTTAAGTTATTATAATTTTATAATTGAGGAATACATATTGATTTATTTATCTCGCACTCATCTTGCTTGTCCATTAATCCAAGTACAAATGAAATGTAGTAATAAATTAATTTATAATTAAGATTGTACTAAGTATATCTATCAAAGATGTAATCAAAAAATATATATTACTGTAACAAGGACTACCTATGGAGTAGTGCACAACATCGACTTACATAAACATAAACTAGCAATCAAAAAATGTTGGTTTATTCTACGATATAAAAAACTGTCTTGCAAAAAGATCATTTTGATTGCACTTTCAATCCAAATGTATATAATACGATAAATTCTCTACTATAACATGTCTCAAATTCAACGTGTTGATAATGCAGCTTTCAAAACGAAAATGAGTTTTATGTGAAAATTAAGAATGTATCTTTTAAATACCTAGAAAAAGAACTCTTTCAACAGTTGCGTTACTTCCAAACAAACACAAAACGTACTCTATAACTATATGAAAGTTGATACAGTCGAGTTAACAGAGAAATGTTTGAAGCAACGTCAAAAGCTTGATTCCCATCTAAAGAAGCGTTTATGCATTCCAGAATAATTACTACTAATAAAAAATCTAGTACCCAAGTATTCTACGAACACATGAGTTCCAGTCGTTAGCAACTGACAAAATAATTACATCTCTCTCAATTAACACGGATGCCGTGATGATGTTTTTGCGTCGATATGTGACAATGGATGAAACATAACTCCATCATTTCACTCCGAAGTCCAATCGACAGTCATCCGAGTGGACTGCACACCATGAAGCCGCTCCAAAGCGTGGGAAAACGCAACGGTCGGCTGGCAAGGTTATGGCGTCTGTATTTTGGGATACGCATGAAATAATTTTCATTGACTATCTTGAAAAAGGAAGGACCATCAACAGCGACTATTACATAGCGTTATTATACCATTTGAAGGACGAAATCGCCGAAAAACGGCCGCATTTAAAGAAAACGAAAGTGCTGTTTCACCAAGACAATACACCGTGTCACAAGTCAGTGAACACGATGGCAAAAATCCATGAATTAGACTTCGAAATTCTTCCTCATCCACCATATTCTCCAGATCTGCCCCCCACTGACAATTTCCTGTTCTCAGATCTCAAAAAAATGCTCGATGGGAAAACATTTTCGTCGAATGAAGAGGCGATCGCCGAAAGTAAGACCTATTTTGAAGCAAAGGACAAAACGTAATACAAAAATGGCATCGAAAAGTTAAGAGGGTAGCAATTATAATCAGTGTATAACCCTTGAAGAGAATTATGTTGAATAAAAAAAAATAATTTTGCCAAAATGTTTTAATATGGCAGGCCGCGGACTTTTCAATTGACCTGTTATATATAATGTTTTCTTTTTTTAAGTATTTTGTCATGCCAGCTTTATACCAAAGATCCAAAAGAGCAAATACGATAACATAGAAGTATAAAAAGAATTAAACTTTTACAAAATAAAATATAGCATTTCACAAACAAATAAAAAATATCTCTTGATGACCCGTTTCCAAAAGAGTCCTTTATTGAATACAGCAAATATGTTTTCAACAATTTTATATATCTATTACATTCTATTCATTCTAAAAATGTATAATGTCAACGAATTAGTTTTAATAATGTAAGGTCTGTAGGTCATTAGCAACTATTAATCACAACAATTTAATCACAACAATATAGTACAACATTGGAAAACTAAAAAAACTGGAATCGGCGTTCGAGGAAACCAGATTACTGCAAGAATGTTCTCTTTTCTAAAATGGTGCAAGATTCCGAATTTTAATGTTGGCGATCATTTAACTAAGTGACTAATTTTTTATATCAGTATTTCGAAATGAATCCATATTATGTGTGAATCAGTATTAAAAATAATTCCATCAAAGCGCACAATTAAAGAGCTGATGTAAAAAATGTAAACCACAATGGCTAGATAATGTAATAAAAATAAAATACTTTGTTCCAGCTTTGCAACATCTGCCCCACTGTTTTGGGATTATAAAATAATACAATGTTATGACTTTAGCATAGTTTACTAAAAGCCACGTTGCTTAAGGTCATTTTTTTAAATTGAAGCATCTGTCGTTAGTGCGTAAAATCTTCGCTTATTATAGTAAGTTATGTTTTTAAAACAGCTGTTCGAAGCATATGTAGGATCTGTGTCGAAAAATTAAAATCGGATGGACATTTATGGACATTTTCAGGTCAATTAATATTAACAACAAATAAGTCAGTTAAAAATGCTAAAAATATGTTGTGCCTTAAGTAAATATACATCTCTTAATGTTAAAGCAGTTTTTATTAATAAAGTGTCATATATCCAAAATAAAATGCCCAAACACTAATTTAATTAAGTAGAAAATTCGAGAAAAACAGCATGACCTCAAAGCCCCAAAAGAGTTAGATACACCAACAAAATTATTCAGCAAGTTCGAGAATATTCTCAAGGAAATTGCAAGAATCAAAAGCTTACAACAAGAGAATTGCAATTTTTTTATTATTATTATTATTTAATTATTACCTTATTGCTAGTCGTTTCCGTCTAACATACAATTTGTCTTTATGATAACTTAAATCTAGGTATATAACTAGGAGGACCCATCGGCCCTATCTCTGGCGAAATAATGTTTATACATGTCACTGCTGTATTTTTTATTATATGCACCTCACTACACAACACTAAACAAGAACAGATGGTTTGATTCTTTTGAGTCTGTGTCCTGTTCGGGTGGTATCCAAAAGCTTCAATACTTCATTATTCTCATGAAAATGGAGTCTTTCCTAATGCCCCCTTGCAATTCTCTTCATTTCTTAACTGACTGTGGCTATCTGAAGGTCTCGATATAGGTAATCAGTTCTATAGTATTTGGGTGCACCCACAATACCTCTCAGGACTTACTTTCATTAATTCTTATTTTCCAAGCTTGTGTCCAATTATTTATATTGCCACTTGCCTGTTGTAATTTTCGTGAGGCTTCTTCACTATTGTCTCCGATGGCTATAATCGCAGTATCATCAGCAAATGTAGCCATCGTAATATTCTCCATTTGTGGTATACCACAAGTGTAGAGTAGATAAAGCATCAGTCCCAGTACACTTCCTTGTGGTACACCTGCTTTAGCTTCTTTTATTGTAGAGCAAGCTTCTTCTTGTTTGACTCTAAACATTCTGGTTGTAATGTACGACTTTAATAGTTCGCTGTGTTGTTTTGGTAACATTTTCTATAGTTTATGAACAAGGCCTTCATGCCAAACGTTATCGAAGGCTTGTGCTACATCTAAGAATATAGCTGAGCATACTTTTATACTTTCGTAGGCTTTTTCAATAACATCTGTTATTCTATAGAAGTGGTCAATTGTTGAATGCTTGTTAATAAACCCAAACTGCTGTGTTGGTATTAGATTTTTTCTCTCTATGATCGGTTTTATTATTTTCAACAGGAGTTTTTCAAAAACCTTAGATATTACTGGCAGCAGTGATATAGGTCTATAGGCTTTTATATCGTTTGGTGACTTCCCAGGTTTTGGGATCATTATAATTTCCGTCATCTTCCAAATGCCTGGGACATGTTTTAATCTAAATGCTGTATTGATCAAGTTCATGAGTTTTTATAATTCCCTTCCTTGGTTGTTCTTGAAGAAATTCTAATGTTATTAAATCGTATCTTGGTGATTTCCTGGGGTTAATGTCAGTTTTAATAACTTTAGTTAGCTCTTTCGGCGTGACTAATTCAATCATCGAATTTTCAACTTCTATGTACAACAAATTACATTCAATATTAGTTTCGTTTGGTTTGAAAGTTTTTTTAGATATTCAGCAAATGCTTCTGCTTTTTGGTGATTGTCACGTAGGTCCAATTCCCACATAGGTCTGTTATAGGTGGATTGTGTACACATGAGCGCTTTAGATATTTTGTGGCTTTTCAGAGTGAATAGTCAGTTTCTTTATCATCTGTTAAATTTCTCAGATAGTCATTTATGGTTTTGTTTTTAATTTCCAGTATTTCCCTTTTCAGTCTTATTTTCAGTTATATTGTTTAAACTATTTTTATGTTCAGGTGTTCTGTTTTATTGCCATTTTTTTCGTAATTCCCGTTTTTCAGCTACCATTTCCTTCACTTCTTTTGGATAATTAATTTCTTTAATTGTGCTTTTAATTCCTGGAGTATTATTCCAAACAGCTTGTTGACCATCTACGAATTACGAATTTTTCTGGTTCAAAATTTAATTGTTCACTTGTCTTGAGGCATACATTTAGTTGAATTCGTTTGTTCAATTCTTCAGCAAATCATTCATAGTCTGTTCTCTTATTTGTCAACGTTGGGTTTATTTCTTTTCTTATTATATTTTCGCTCAACGTCAAAATCGCTAGCGTATGATCTGAACTTAGCACAAAAGTTTCGGCAACTTTTATATAGTTGAATGTTATGTTTCTTAGTATGAAGAAATTTAACAGGTCTGGGGTTTTCTCTTGATCAGTCGGCCAATAAGTTAGTTTTCTAGTTGACATGTAACGACATCTTAGTTCAGCAGCTGCTTTATGCTGTTCATTGCCTTTAGTTGTTGTCATACTGGATCCCTATCTTGTATTTTTGCATTGATATCACCTTCAATTATAAATTTTTCTCCCAGGTTGCTTAGGACATTCAAATAATATTCCTTTTTTTGATTGTATCTTGAAGAATAATAAATTGCGGCTATTGTAACCCAGTATCTGCTTGATTTAACAGTTACTGCTGCTACCTGATTTTCTGCTGTACCGAGCCCGGGTTCTTGATGGTGGGAAATATTCTTTTTTATTATTATTGCACTTCCTCCTCTTGCGGTGTCAACTGAATGTATGGTATGATAGAATGTATATCCTCTAAATTTTATAAAGGATTCTTTTGTCAAATGGGTTTCTGATATTAGGCAAATATCTATGTTTTACATATCTAGGAAAACTTGTAGGGTAGCGTGATGTTGCTGGATTCTATTAGCATTCCAAATTGCTATTCAGATATCTTTATTTGCTATTTCTGGTTTTTGGAGCCACAGGCCTAATGTTTTTCAATTCTTTCCAAAAAATATTCGATAATTTTTTCCTGTCTGTCTAGCTTTCCTATTAGTTTAAGTAGCAATTAGTTGGTGGTCGCGTCATCTTCCTTTTGTTCTGCCCCTTTGGTTATTTTGACTGATACTTTGGGCATAAGTCATTTCACCATTAACTTAGTTATATTTTCGGTTGTTTCTTATCAACCATTATTATTTCTTGAGATTTAACTTGAGCTACTCTATTTCTACTCTCTTGTAGTGTTTTAGCAACTACACATCCTCTATAACTTGCCGGATGTGCTTCATTACAGTTTGCACATTTCGCCTTAGCTTCTTTGGGTTTTCTACACTTTGTGGTGATATGTTTGCTTGAACATTTTACACATCTAGGTTTTATTCTGCAGAATTTCTGTGTGTGCCCATGCAATTGACATCTTTTGCATTGCGGTATTAAGTTCGATTTTTTAAGAGGTTCGGTTCTTCTTTCGACCTCTAAAATTCTTTTAATACCAAAAATGGCTTTTGCGTACGTATCATGTTCAAATGCTAACATAAATAGGGGTAATGGCTTCTTGTGCACTGAAATTTCTCCTTTGTTATTCTTGGTCTTTTCTTTTATTAAAATATTTGTCGCATTTAAGCATTTAAGCCAATTTTGGTTTAGTTCTGCGATATTTTTTTCAGTTTTTCCCTCTTGCTATAACTTTGATGTCTCTGGTTTGTTTGTCTTCATAAGAGTGCCATTGTAGTTTCAGCAATTCTAGACTATCTATAATTTTCATGAAAATTGTACGACATTTGGTGTTCAATTTTATTTGTCCATTGTTTAGTACCGTTGCTTTGAATACTATATAGTTGGGCCACAGTCTTTCGTAAAGCAAGTCAAAGTCGGTAACATTACTTACGATAATTGGGAGTGGCCTGGGCATTCTAATTTCTTTATTTTGTTAATTGTTTTGTTTTATTGTTAATTGCTGCGGTGAAGATCCTGAGGAATTATTTGCTTTCCTTTTTTAATTTTTAACCAATGTCAAGCCTACTTCTTTCTGCAATTCTTTTTCATCTCTTTCATATGTTAGAATTGGACTACTTTTGTTGGCTTGGTGGTTAATCGTTGTTTAGTCCTTGCATTCAGAGCTTTGTTTATTTACTTGTAGCTGGAGGTCATTTATTTGTTTTTGCACATTGGCTAATGCAATTTCAAGGCTCTCCCGAGACGACTTTTCGTTCAACCACGCATTGTAAAGCGCCCGTTCGTTCTGGGTTCTAGTTGTGTTCTCTAGATTCTAAACTGCACCATGTGATACGCCTGATGTCGATATTTCCATTTTATGGAATTTTTTTTATGGATATTTCTTTGTGCTGTATTCTTCTCCATATTGTTTTACGTATTGTTGAAATAATACTGTTATTTTTATTTTTCAAATTATCCCACGCTGCATTTGTGGTCCAGATGTTGAGTTTTCGACCGTTAACGTTTTATGGCATTTTGCATGTATTTTCTACAGTACTGACCTTTTTTTTCCGATCGCACACTCACTTTTTATTTTAAACAAAGTCTTTAAAATGTTATTGTTAAACTTTTTCTTAACGCGGCATTTGTGACACAGATGTTGCACTTTTATTTCGTTTCACTGACCATCTCTCCGGACACGTCTTTACTCTGTGACAGTCAAACGTCCACTATTGCAAAAAATTAAGCTGAAGATTCAACAAGAAATTGAATCAATTTCAAAAGAAACCTTTACGAAATCTTTTCCGAAGAAGAGTGTCCATCAGAGATTTGTCTTAATTATTTAAAAATAATAAATAATAATAATAATAATAATAATAAATAATAATTTACTTAAAAATCTGTTGTTCGTCCTATTTTTCGTTTATTATTGTTCGGCACAAACACATGATAATCTCATTCGGATTGAACGGAATAGTATTTTTTGCAAGTATTTTATACATTTCAGCATTACTTTTATATCAATTACATTTTTTAAAAAATTATATGTAGCTTTCAAGCATCATTCTTTCTGACTCTTTCAATCTGCTAATCAATGAATCAATTAATATTCTTCTCATTTTTCTAGCAACATGACGATACCGTACCAAAAGAACGATGTTGCCATATTACAACGACCCGATGAAGTGGTAATCAGCAGACACCATATCGTAGTATTGTCATGCAAGAGTAACAGACAAGTCAATGCCTGTCACTCGCTATTGCTGACATATTTTGCAACAATACGTTGTTAAATTTGTTCAATAGACATCAGTAAACATCCGTAGTAACAGTTTTATTCAGTTTTAGCAGCTCCTAATACATTACATCTTGCCAATCCCACTATATATATAGCAAGATCTTATGGACATGAATATTCCGCTTCGGTGACGATGTAAATAACCCATGACATTCTACGGTGAGGATTGTCGTAGTAGATCCACTCTTCAATTTTAGTCATAATACGCCAAAAAATTGCAAATTTTTTGCCTGACAAGCTGTGAAACCGTAATGTTGAAATTGTTCGAAATAGCAATTTTAGTACAGTCAACTCGTATGATAACCATTTTCTTTCGTTTTGGATATTTCCATCGCATGGGAACAACTATAAATAGTTGATTCATCAACTGCTAAGCTAACTGACTGAAAGTCCTTTGGAAGTTTGAACTTTGCTTTTGTCCGATAAGCCTTGCCATCCATTGCCTTGAAAAATTTTGGTTCGCCAGACCGTTGTTTGCCATGTCATTGACATGACATTTTTAAATGACCTGACGCTTTTACATCGAAAATTGGGATATGATGGAGCATTGTCGCTATAGTATTTTAAAGCGTTTTACTGTTAGTAACAGAATTTTTCGAATAAAACAACAAAAACAATGCAATTTCGGGCCATCCATTAACAGGTCAATTGAAAAGCCCCCGGCTTGACAGATACATGTCGGTACTAGAATTAAAATCCATATGTTTTTAATTAGCCCTAAGCCTCAAAAGATGCGTGTACAAATTTGACAATATCATCATTATCGGATCATTAGTTTGTGAATTATAGCATTTTGAGTGAAGCAACTTTTGTTATTGTGAAAAAATGGATAAAAAGGAATTTCGCATGTTGATAAAATATTGCTTTTTGAAGGGAAAAAATACAGTTAAAGCAAAAACTTGGCTTGATGCCGAGTTTTCGGACACTGCTCCAAGAAAATCAACCATCAAGGATTGGTATGCTAAGTTTAGACGTGGTGAAATGAGCACCGAAGACGGTAAACGTAGTGAACGCCCAAAAGAGGTTCTTACCGACGAAAACATTTTAAAAATCTACAAAATGATTCTGAATGACCATAAATTGAAACTGAATGAAATAGAAGACACTCAACAACATCAACTGAATGTGTACATCATATCATTCACGAATATTTAGCTATGAGAAAGCTCTGCGCAAAGTGGGTGCCACGGGAGCTCACTTTTGACCAACAACAACGACAAGCTGATGATTCGGAGCAGTGTTCGAAGATGATCAAGCGTAATAAACCCGAGTTCTTGCGTCGATATCTAACAATGGATGAAACATGGCTCCATCATTTCACTCCGAAATCCAATCGACAATCATCCGAGTAGGCTGCATATGATGAACCCGCTCCAAAGCGTGGAAAAACGCAATAGTCGGCTGGCAAGGTTATGGCGTCTGTATTTTGGGATGCGCATAGAATAATTTTCATTGACTACCTTGAAAAAGGAAGGACCATCAACAGGGACTATTACATAGCGTTATTGGGCCGTTTGAAGGACGAAATCGCAGAAAAACGGCCGAATTTAAAGAAAAAGAAAGTGCTGCTTCACCAAGATAATGCACCGTGTCACAGGTCAGTGAAAACGATGGCAAAAATCCATGAATCGGGCTTCGAATTGTTTGAGTTTGAGTTTGAGAGTCGCTATAATTAGTGTATAACCGTTGAAAGGAATTATGTTAAATAATAAAAATAATTCTTGCCAAAAAAATGTGTTTTACTATAGTAGGTCGGGGACATTTCAATTGACCTGTAATTAACGTTTGCATACGAGTATTAACTCAACGATACTAAATGAGAAACTATTATTTTATACAGATAAATGTCAAAATAGTTAGGTTACGTTGTTTAAGAATTGTTCATATTGATATATTGATACTTACGCATTTTCACCAATAGATATGGCTGATCAAAATGTATATAAGTATCTAATAAGTACAGAATTCGATATTATGAGTAAAATGACCATATCCTGTCCTCTTGGTCATTGAGGCTACCAATCTGGTTAACATAAGATTTGCTATCTATTGTAAATTACATATTATATTATAAAATATACTTAACATATAAAGAATACACCTCGTAATAGCAACAGTTAGCAAAAAAAAACGGACAACCTATTAATGTCAACTTATTGCAATACTTATCCATGAGAAAAAATCACATATAATTAATCTTGTATCCGTTCTCCTCGAACTCGCATTGGGTATAATAATGGTCTTTGAACTTGTAATTATCTTTCTCCGAAGAAAGGCAATACAATAAAATACATTAAACCGTTCTGTCTCAATCTGCATGAAAACAAATCATCTAACAAAATAAAGCGTAGAACGACTGTTTTCACCGTCTTTTTTTTTTGGTAGAAAATGCGACATTACCATCAAAGGCCATAAAAGAGGCGATCTTTATTACGGGTCATTAACTCGAACATGCAGAATAAATCTTGCGTTATGCGTTGTCAAGGGGTACGTCATTCCCCACTAAAAATATTCCTTTGTTTAATTTTGAGGTCATATTACTACGACTTTCTTCTCTATTTCGGATCACGCAAGTTGACACGTTAAGAAAACAAAATGCAGATAAGGCATAAGGCCAATTGCTTAATAATGTATCATACGATGTATAAAGGATATAATCTACTTACTTATCTACTTTTTTAAATGCCGATACTGATATTAAAAATATATTAGCCGAGCTGCAAGTAACATACAGAAATCTACATTGATTTATTATGATTTTTAGTCCAATACTAAAATTAATATAAGGTATACAAACTGTGGGATTGTATCCAATGCAACATATGTGACAGCATCATAAGAAACATTCAAATATTTCAGGACAATGCATTGCGTAAAACAGTGAACGAACCTTAGTATGTACGCAATGGAAACTTAAAACCTAGAAAATCCCTACGGTAAAAGGAAAAATAAAAGGTTCGCAGGCTAACACCAGCCCTCGCTACTCCTCCACTAAAACCGAGAGGCTCTGTAGCTACTAGGTGGATAACATATCGTCCACAGACTGAAGAAGCCCTATATTATGAACTTATGTAACAGTGTCCGAGCAAAACAGGATGTGAGAGTGAGATACCAAAACTACAGCTTATCATTGGATAAACCATAATGTATGTGAACTATTAAACTTCTTAACCGATTTTATACTTTAATACTCGATACTTTTACTATATGGATAAATGAGCGGAAGATCAAAACAATGACAAAAAGGGTTTTTTATTAGATCAACTGGCATCAATGGTTTGAAGCCTTTACCCGCTAAAATTTAATAATAATCTAATTAAATATTAGTTATTTTATATATTTTAATTTCATTTACACTTTAGTATGGGTGTTTTCCAATTCCGAATCTCTTGATAATATTGATAGGCAAATTTCCAAAAATTTCGGTGATTATGTATAAACTCAAACTTAAATCATTTTATGATCACATATCATTCAATATATTTTAAAATTATCACATCATTTATAACTATGCTGTAAGACTAACATATAATTAATCCTAAAATAATAAACAATCTGTCAATCAAGCGGCAATAATACTTGGTTTAGAAAAAGGAATAAAATCATGGAATTAAAAGGAAATTCAGATAAAGTCATGACCCTGCATCTTTGTTATCAACTATAAAGCAATTCTTAAAAACTAAGGAAACATGTCATCAAAACATATACAACATATCAAAACAGATCAACATATTTGAAAATGACAACTTTAAAAAAACACTAAAACACAGACAATAAAAAACAAAAGCATTCACATTTAATTAAGAAAAATATCTTAATATAGAAAAAAAAATATCTAAAAAAAAGTTACAGTGTTTTAAACCGTTTCACATTTCATAACTTATACTTAACTTATACTACTGAGAAGGCTATGATAAATTATCACGATTATACTTTAAAAATGTATTATAACATAAAACATATTTTAAAATTTGCTTCTTTTTTTAAAGGCTAGGTACCAATACAAGACCCAGAAAGAAGATGGATAAGAAAAAAATAAGCTCCATATTCCAATTATAAAGCCACATTTTACAAAATTTTAAAACGACCTGCATTTGTGGATCTAAATTAGATTTATTACCCTAGTACACCTAAAGGACTACCTTTCAATCCGAAACGATGCGCATTTTTTAAACGCACTATTCCGGTTCGTTTAAATGAACCAGGTGCTCTGACGGCTACACAACTTCCCCTTTACTATATGTGTGGCTTCACGAAAACGCAACATATCCTTCAACCCCATTTAAAGCACTTTCATCCTACCCTTAAGATAACTGGTACCATTAAACGAATCTCTTCAAAAATAGACAAACATATCGGTAAAAATCGTTAAGCGCGAGACAGTCGGATGATCTTTAGTTAGTAGATGGCCTGCTACTATGTCAGTCAGTCCTCTTTTACAGATCTTTAGGCATACATTTTTGGCCTTATAAGGAAAAACATTGATAAAATCTATTTCTATAAGTGTTCTTTTAGGTCAGAGTCATTTCTACGCAGACAAATAGAACTAGCAATACAACTCCGTCCTTGTTTATATACACATGATATTTGGTGTTCAAATATCTATAACCCCTTCCAATAAAATAGCTAATGCACGCCATCAAAATGTATGACGTCAACACGCCGCAATGATGCTGCGTAATGTAGAATTTGCCGGTATATAACCTCTAATTATTATCACTAATGTTTTAAAGAATTTTTTAGGCAGAGTTACATATCCAACGCGTCACATAGCTATCTATCTCTTTTTAACTAGTATAAAATGAGAAGGAAAAATCCGCTACGGGTTTAATACGAATTTTACATTTTTACAAATTGCAACTGACAACATATTTAACGTCATCTATAACGTGCATTGGCTGTTTTATTTGACGGGCTATATACCCGGTATTGATCTGTTATTTTTAGTTATACGATAGTGCATTATACATACTGATAATCAGGTCAAGAATTATTAAAAGCTTCAATACGACAAAATAAAATTATTTATTTACTTCCGACCTGTTGAGAACAAAGCTCTAAAAACAATTCCTATATTGTAATCAAGGAACATATTTATAGTTATTTCCTTCAAATTCTCGATGGTTGCCCAAAACAAGACACTATCTCTCAATCCTCCTTAAATTCTTGAAAATCCACGAAACACTAGTGATGCGAAAAAACTCAAAAAATAACAGATAATCTGGTTGACGTATCACATTCATCTCAGCAAGTACGAAACTTCCACTTTATAGAAAATGAAATTAAAAAATCATTAGTCTTTAAAATTACACATATTTCCAATGAATTTTAATATTAGACTATGTAATTATTTATAAATGTATTTGAAAGATACGAAATCACCATGACTAATGTACAAGTCGAACAATAAGCGAGTCGAAATAAGATTGCTTCAAAAATCGACAAACTCTATCGAAAAACAATGGAAACCTTGATTTATTATATAACATAGAATGTTCAATGAAAACAGTGACTCGATGAATATCCGTAATTGGCTGTTTTTAAATTGGCCACCTTTAAATAATTACCAACCGACAAATTGTATAATATTATGTTCAAACTTTCACCACCACCTAATTTCAAGGTGTTACCATCAGTTTATTAATTCTCAATGCTAATTAAACATGACAATACATTTGGATATCTTGAATAACTTTATTAAAAGATTTATTCTTGTTTTCGTCCACTGTTTCAATCTTAATTTGTTTATATCATTCATAACATCGTGCTTAATTGTTACGGCAGTTATTAACACGACAAAAGTAACTAGAACACTTTCTAGATTTCGTTTTCATTTGTAGCATCACAGTTACGATAGATTTCAAGAAAATTCTGACATAACTGCCTTTTTTATAAATATAACACAAATATATAAGATTACTTTACTGATTAATATATAATCTAAGAATACTTTTTCTTGGATTCAAATAGTTATTATGTAAAACCAGTAATAAATTATACTAAAATGTTGATATAAAACATTATATTGTAAGATCGGGTATCTATTAGCAATATAACCTTGAAATATAAGCGATTTTGTATCGATATACATCGTTTTCTTTTTATTACTTAATTATTATACTTTATTACTTTAAAGTGTGCTATATAAACTTATATGGATAAAGCTGACTTAAATTAGAGAAACTATAGTGAATAGTTCCAAATGTTTCAACATAGTAAATTTAAAATCGAAGACAAAATACATAGAAATAAATATTTTTCATGTTAGAGCGCTGAGATAATACGATTTACGCCCTATAAGTCAATACATATGGTTCACAAATTAAACGCCGATCCGAATAAATTTCCAAATATTTAACATTCTCTGCTTACGGGAGTTCATAATTAATAATATTTATTGAGGGACGGAAGCTGAATGTGCCTTAATACGCCTTTATGCAGCACGTTTTCAACCACCAGTCGATTTTGTTAAAATGAAATTGGATGTTTCTTGAAGTCGATGCACATGAGGTGTAATAATGGTGTAACAAGGGTACTGCTCTGCTAAACACCTATATACTGGATACTGTTTCTCAATAAACTGTCTATTAAATACGATTTATATGTATGCCGCTCATTGTTAAAATATCGAGAAATGTAGTTTTTATTTATTTAGTTGACCAATCTGCGAACCTGTTCTATTGTTTCGTATTTATTAACGAAAACAAATTGATGCTATGGAATAATATTTATTTCTTCTGTGATTATTTTGAGTTCCTTGATGTATAGTTTCTTAAATTCTAAGTAACAGATTTATAAGACGATAGGAGGAGACGCTTTCTGACTTTCTCGCTAATTTGAAAATCATAATGATTTCAGACATTTTCCGAGTGCTAAGGCAATAGTTTATTAGTAATATAGCCTTAAATATCAAAGTTCTTCAACCACCGTGCTGTAAGATTCCTGTAAGATTCTTCCATTTGTTAGGTAAAATCCGCGGGATTTTAGTATAGATTTCTTTAATCATTGTTAATTTTTCCAGTTTCCATTTTTCAATTAATAATTGTTTTTTTTATTGTTAATTTGTATTGCCTTTCCTTCCAGAAAGACAATGCAGTCATTATTTTGATATTCAATTTGACATCCAATGCCATAGTCTGAAATAGTTATCTTGCATCATTTTTCTCAAATAGTTGCGTTTCCTATGTTAAGCAACCATTTAGAAAACTCTTTGGTTCTTAAAACATTCTCATACAACAATAGTGACAGAGTAGAAACAAACACACATCACTTATTATTTCAACAATTTGAAGACGGAGACTTGAGACCATGCTTGTATCTGATTTAGAAGCAACAGAGGGCCGGATTCATCTCTTTTTGCCTTGTGCTTTGGTACGCATTTTAAACGGTGACAATAGTTTTTGTATTTTTGTTTATAATTTTGAGTTTTTTTAATTTAACATGTTAAAGTCTCCTTTTTACCAACTAGGGTTTATCTAGTAGACCTGGACACACAGCTTAACGTGGGCGCCGAACAACAATCATCGGCATTAGCTTACCCGACTTCCGGTCCGGGTCTAATCCACCCTGGCTACTGGCGTAACTGTGATCATTATACTGGTGGGACTTTGCACTCTTGCCTAAAGACAATCACAAATGTTAAACAATCATAAACCTAAATTTAGGGCCAATCCTACAGCAGGATTCGAAACCACGACTATCGCAACAGCAGGAGGACCGCCCTATCGCCGTCTGTGCGCGTGTGTGTTACTACTAATAAAAAAGTGATAAACAAAAATTAAATGAAAATTACATAACCCGAAGTATGGCCATAGCTCTAATGGAAGACGAAAATAAAACGTCTTATATAACACCACTTCGATAGCTTTTATACCCTTCAATTTTACGAGGGAGACCTCAGGGAGTTTCGGTCTGGCGTCTTCGGACGTTTTAGCTTTCATGGAAAATATGCCAAAGAGCGTCATCGTCTACATGGCGCCCTTTGTGTACCTTATTCAACGTCGAGGGTTTTCGATCATTTTATTACCCCAAGAAAGTTATACCACAATAATTAAATTTATATTGACCCTCAAGGAACCTATCAATTGAAGTTAGTTTTTATAACGCTTCCGGAAACGGTTTAGTAAATGCATTACCCTACCTGATTTTATTATCACACATAAAATATTATCACTCATTATTTGGCGTATTTATTGACCATTAAGAATGGTAAAATATAAAGTGCCCAATTATTTTCGTTAGTGTTCTAATATACATGTTAAAATCAAAGAATAATTTAAAAATTCATATACTCATATTCATATACTCCTTGTTTTAATATAAAAATTTACAAATTTTACTTCGTTTAACATTCCATAGTTATCTATCTATAATCCAATTAAACTATCTCATAAAACTAAATAAACCAATCAAAGAAAAACTAAAGAAAACAACCTTAACTTTTCTACTAAGAATTACATATTGATAATGAAAATCCAATATGTTTATTCTTTTTTATTACGAAACCCTAGTATGCAAAATAAATGTCCAAAATGGCCGGCTTGGTGGCGCAGTGGTAAAGGCAACAGGACGGTCCTCCTACTGTTGCGATAGCCGCGGGTTCGAATCCTGCTGGGGCATGGTCGTAAATTTATGTTTGTGATTGTTTAATATTTGTGAATGTTCTAGGCAAGAGTGTAAAATCCGACAAGGAAAATGATCCCAATCACGCCAGAAACCAGGCTGGGTAAGACCGGATGTCTTCTGGCATGATTTATAAGTTGGTCACTTGCCAGTCGGTAAGCTTAATGCCGAGGACCGAGGTTCGGAGGAAAAGAAACTTTACCCCTTTTTAAGAATATTTCGAATAGAGAATAAATATATATATATATATATATATATATATATATATATATATAGCGTTGCCAATTTGTGGGGAATTCCCCAATCTGTGGGGAATCTCTTTTATTGGGGGTTAGCATCGTGAAGAAAAACACTTCCACAAGAACTCTAAATACCTGCATAATTATGTCAAAACATTTTTTAGGTGACTTTTGGACATCGAACAACTATCGAAGAAACGCTCATTACAATGAACAACAATTAACAATTAACAATTCATGCCTTACGCACTCTTACTGCTAATGAATTTCAAACAGAACCTTGTTCCAATCAGAAATATCTCTTCTTTACAAATTAAATCCAAAGGTACGCCAAGTCCTGTGCCAATATTTTAAATGGCTATTTGAAGAACGTATTTTCTAGGTTTATGCGAAATATACATTGGACTAATTGCTGGAGAAAGTATGGAAAATTTGAAAAAAAGACGAAAATGTATCTCTTGCTGCTATTGCACATCCAAGAAGATTATATTGCATTGACCTCAGACCTGGCGATTTGATTTTAGCGAACCATTATTTCCTTTTATATCCACTGTAAATCCACTGGTACCAATATTGAAGCAATTTCCAGTGTTTTATAAATCTATGACAGCACAAAAATTATATGACGAATGTCGAGCTCATGCTATGCTAAATTTTGATCAGCATGGGCTTGAACTCCATAAAAATAATATTAATGGTGAATGCTACTGAGACAAAACGTTTCGTCTTAAAAATGTTCGGGGAGAATAGCTGTTACCAAACATAAAAATTGTTATGTCCATACAGCCGATACTGCCATTTTCGAATGCATTAGTCCAACGAAAATTTAGTGTCCCTAAAAATTTTAAAGCAGAGAACTGCAATCGACTAAATAAATCGACAAATACAAAAATGTATCTTTAATAGCAACAAGAAAGGGGATTAAGAAATTTTGCAGAAGTGTCAAGTTAACCCATCAAGCAAAATGCTTGTCCATATTAAGAAAAGATAAAATATTATTTAAACGCTTTCAATCCTTAAAATAATTTTGAGATGATTTTGTGGGGAATCAACAAATTTTTCTCTGACCCCTGATAATATGATAATAATTAAATAAGATAATATTAAATATAATAATAATTACAAATACATAAAAAAATATATAAAAAGCACCTATAGGCAACCACTCATATCTATCAATTCGGCTTCCGATCTGCCTTATTTAACGCGATACATTCGTATAACCAGGCAGTGTTGCCAGCTCTACATTTTATTCGGTAGATTTACTATATCTATTTGAGGCAAATTTATGTCGTAAATTCTACATACTACGAATAAAATTCTAAATGCAACGAATGTAATTTCATATGAAAAGTGAGTCTGCTTTTTAATTTAATTTTACTTTTGATTAGTCCAGTATTGTTGGAAATATGGAAAAGCAAAGGTAACTTCGGATAAGTTAGGTTTATGTTAGTTGTAATTATATTAATACTTCAAAATAGAACTGTTCACAAAGCATTGACAGAGATCTATAAATTATTGCTTTAAAAATTTTGGATAGTTTTTAGGTTTGTGATATCCTACCTCCAAAGTTGGCAAGAATTTTTATAAGACACATAATTCTTCTCATATATTTTTAATACATTATATATTATACATTATATAACTTATAAAAGGGAAATTCTGGACAGAAATGTTTCTACTCTACAGAGCACTTAACGATAAAGCTGTATACTCCAATAATTTTTTTTATTTATTTATATATTATAGAGCCATCAGCCTCCTAGACTATTTAGGGTCTGTTTACAGATATACAATGTACAACACATTTACATTTACATCAGTAAAAAGTATACAAGTTTATTACAAGTATAAAATGCAAAGAACAGTATAAATACATGGTCGGAATGTAAAGTCTAGAGTTAAATGTGTAGGATAAAGAGTACATATTGCAAGATGACAATTACATGCATGAATATATTAAAAGCTACAGTACAATGGTCGTACGACCCATGACAGTGATAAGGATACACGATACAAAAAATGTAAAAGAACGTGCATGATATTACATAGATGAACACTATTATATTTCTAATAGTAGTCCTGTTACAGTTAGAAAATTAATCAGCTTGTCCAGGTTCTCCGGCCTAAGACACTGATCCATCGTCTCTCCCAGGTTGACCAACCGTCTCTGCAATTTCTATCTTCGGCATTCAGTCAGTATGTGTTTGATAGAGAGCGAGGAACCACATTCGCCGCACAGTGGTTGACTACTTCCCCTAATGAGAACCTCAAGAGTTTGCAGTGACCAATTCTGAGACGCGAGAATAAGCTTAAGTTGCGTCTGCTAATGTTAGTGGTATTAAGGTCATGATAATACTCGCTTTTCACCTCCCAAAGCTTGTTGTTTTCTGTTAAATCCCATCTGAGATGCTCTAGATGTCTAAAAATCCTATTAGAGTGGTGCATCATATCTCTACTCCAGAAGAGGGAGTTTTCCGTAAGTGATCCTTTCCTGCTCTTGGCTAAATAATCCGCTCTTTCATTTTCAATGATCCCACAGTGAGAAGGGAGCCACATAAAGGTGATGATATTGCCATTTCTTTCCAATTTAGAGGTTTGTTCACGGATAAATACTCCTAACGGGCGTAGAGGTAAAGATTGTTGCAGGCACTTTAAGGAGCTCATTGAATCGGAAGCGATAAGTAATCTTGTCTTGTAATCTACATCTTGTACTGAGATCACAGCCCTATACAAGGCAAACAGTTCAGCCATCAATATACTCGATGAAACGGGGAGCCTGAAGTCTCCTTCCGGCAGTCATTGCTCTGTTGGAGATGTCCGAGATGTGCAATCTATCCTAGAAGGTGTATATCGGTGGAAAAACCAGCGATAAGCGACTACAAACCGCATGGAATCTATGACAGGACCCCTGTGTTGCTCTCTACATGGGTTGAGTTTGGTGCTTGATGGCAAGAAATGTCTATACCGAGACAGCCTTGGTTTAAATTTCTAGGAGCTGTTATATTTAATCAAAAGCAATTCACGTTTGGTTTCTAGTGAAGAAACTTCTGCTTCGCAGAGCAACATATCTACTGGTCTGGTGTGGAAGGCATCCAGGGCGATTCTAAGAGCTGAGTTGGCACTACCAATAAATCAACAGTGTGAATTGAAACATAACAGTGAAACCCCGTGAAGTTATTATGCGCTTAAAACAGCCTCGATTATTGGTAATTTACATTAATTGATATATTTGTAATTTGAATGGGGTATGAAAAATATTAGGACTTAAATAATTTTTGAAGGAATACATTTTGAAAATATTGCCATAATTTGAAGTCATTTTAATAAGGGACAATTTTTAGTACAGTAATTTTTTTCTTTGATTGTCTTTATGTGTTTTCTTTTGACTTTGATTATGTATCAGTAGGGGAGTTTTACAAAGGAACACTAGAGAGAAATATTCGTGCATTCATAATTAAAATTATTTATTTATTTTCACTTATTATCTAGACGTGCTTATTTAATATTATAAGAAAAGCCGAAATATATCAATTTAAGAAGTTTAGCCACTATATGCGATCTAATATCTTAGAAACTGATAAATAGTATTAAAAATTTTAAAAATATTTCTATAATGCTTTCGGCGAAATCGTATATATATTACTACTTTGTTATCGATGATACCTACCAATATATAAATTAAGATAATATAAATACCTTGTGATAAATAGCTAAAACTGTTTATATAAAACAGTTATGTACAATATGAGGCTGACGTTGAGATGAAACGAAATTCGAATAGAAATCACCTCTCAGTTCCTTCAATAAACATTTGCATTTAAATGAACTATTTCAAATTAAAATGGACAGCGTATGGTACCACAATCAGATATATCCCACGCTAAGTAGACATCTACCTCCGGAATATATATATAATATACAACTGTGCCATCTGTTAGTTTATGAAATAGTATTTAAACTACCCTCTAAAAAGATATTAAATATACATAACTTGATTTAGACATAACCAATGATACAGTACGTTCTTATTCTCTATGCAAGAACATGTAAGAGCATTTTGTTTGAGGATGTAATTTAGATGAATTTATTAAGAATTTGATAAGAAAAACAATAAAATCTTTTATGATTGATGTTGATATCAATTTTTGTGATAAGTGATCATTTGTTATAGAAAATAGAACCAGCAAATATAGCCATGATAAGTTCCATCCATACGTCACTATTTTTTAAATATATTTTAAATGAATTAATGCCAAGTTTTGTTTCTGGACACTGCTCCAGGAAAATCAACCATCAAGGATTGGTATGCTAAGTTTAGACGTGGTGAAATGAGCACCGTAGACGGTGAACGTATTGGTCCCCCAAAGAGGTTGTTACCGACGAAAACATTTTAAAAATCCACAAAATGATTTTGAATGACCGTAAATTCAAATTGAATGAAATAGCAGACACTCTAAAGATATCAAGTGAACGTGTACATCATATCATTCACACATATTTGGGTATGAGAAAACTCTATGCAAAGTGGGTGCCGCACGAGCTCACTTTTGATCAAAAACAACGAAGAGTTGATGGTTCGGAGCAGTGTTTGAAGATGATCTAGCATAACAAACCCGAGTTTTTGCGTCGATATGTGACAATGGCTCCATCATTTCACCGTTCTCCGAAGTTCAATCGACAGTCATCCGAGTGGACTGCTCACGATGAACCCGCTTCAAAGCGTGGGAAAACGCAACAGTCGGCTGGCAAGGTTATGGCGTCTGTATTTTGGGATGCGCATGGATTAATTTTCATTGACTACCTTGAAAAAGGAAGGACCATCAACAGCGACTATCACATAGCGTTATTGGATCGTTTGAAGGACGAAATCGCCGAAAAATCGGCCGCATTTGAAGAAAAAGAAAGTGCTGCTTCACCAAAACAATGCACTATGCCAAAAAACCATGAACTGAACCTAGAATTGCTTCCTTATCTACCGCGTTCTCCAGATCTGGCCTTCAGCGACTATTTCCTTTCTCAAATCTCAAAAGAATGCTTGCTGGGAAGAAATTTTCGTCGAATGAAGAGGTGACCGCAGAGACTGAGGCCCCTTTTGAAGCAAAGGACAAATCGTACTACAAAAATGGTACCGAAAAGCTAGAGGGTCGCTATAATCACTGTATCATCCTTAAAGGGAATTATTGAATGTTGAATAAAAAAAACTAATTTTGCCAAAAAAATGTGTTTGTATGGTAGACTTTTCAATTGACCTGTTAGAATGTCATTATTCTGTATAAACTTCGACAATCTCTAGATTTTTTAGTTGTCATTGGTCGCTTTATTTGCATTCGTACATGACCACACACCGCTTATAAACATTGTGGATACACAAGTGGGATAACAAATATATTGAAATTATTTTAATATAGAATCGCTTTAGAAAAAATTAGTCATCATCCCAATACTTGAACTCATAAACGCAACCAAGTTAAAATTATTATCAGATTTAAATATGTGCTTTAAAGTATTTAAAAAATGTATATAAGATTCAACGGACATACTTTCAATAATGTATTAATACATGTTGTCATTGAAATAAAACATTTTCAATAAAAATCGCTCTTTCTGTAAAAAACTTATCTATAGATCGAATAAATACAATACAACACAGTGAATTAGAAAATTCTATTTTCAATGTACCTTAAATTATTTTTATATATGTACGAAGACGTCTATCGACAAATTCACTTTTATATCACCCTTCTCATCTTGCTCTAAAAATCTTAATGTTTTAGCATGCTTTGCCATTTTTCAAATGGAGATTTACTTCTAAATAAAGTAGTACAATAAATTTTTCGCCAAATATTGTCTTTAATACAATAATTGATATATTTAACAATACAAAAATGTGTTCAAGCAAATGATAAATATTAAATTTCACACCTCACCACCCACAACTCTTAAGACATGTTTCCATTGGTAAACTACAAGCACGAATGTCGCAACTACAACAACATTAGGCAACCATATAATCACTAAGGGGCGTAAAACATTAGAAGAGTCCCGCCATTTTTTACTTTTCTTTGTAATTTCCCTTTCAATACCATTAACTAGACAAATTAAGCGAAAGAGTGGTTCTTTTCCTCGAATCCCAAGTTATCTGTTGGGAAACTAGAAAAATTTTGCACAACAAACTTAGTTGACTGGGTTACCGCAGTGTTTAAGACAGCAAGACGATCCTAGTACGTACAGTCGCTGATGCGAACCCTGCCAGGATGGTAAATTTATGTTTGTAGTTATTTCTAATTGTGATTGTCCATAGACAGAGTGTAAATTCTGACAAGGAAAAGCATTCCAATTTTGCCACTGACCAGAATGGATAAAACCGAATATCTTCTAAGATGGCCTGCAAATTGATCCCTCACTAGTCGGTGGGCTTAACGCTGAGGACCGCCGTTCGGACACCATGTTAAGCAGTAGGGTACGACGCTGACGTGATTAATATCGATACACATACAACAAAATAATTACCAGAAAACTATGATATCATAAAATGCACTTCAATGCTGCTTCACCAAGACAATGCACCGTGTCACAACTCAGTGAAAACGATGACAAAAATCCATCAATTGGGCTTCGAATTGCATCCTCATCCACCGTATTCTCCAGATCTGCTCCCAGCTACTATTTCCTGTTCTCAGATCTCAAACGAATGCTCGATAGGAAGAAATTTTCGTCGAATGAAGAGGTGATCGCCGAAACTGAGGCCTCATTTTGAAGCAAAGGAGAAAAATCGTACTACAAAAATGGTGACGAAAAGTTGGAGGGTCGCTATAATCAGTGTATCACCCTTCAAGGGAATTATGTTGAATAAAAAAAACTAATCTTGCCAAAAAAAGTGTTTTACTATGGTAGGCCGGAGACTTTTCAATTGACCTGTTAACTATATTATTTCTAAGGGTTTTTGTTTATTTAACCTCCAGGTAAGTCTACTGTTGTCGAGCACTTATAATACTTTAGCGTTTTTGTGATAATCCAGTCTATTTTATGTATTTTCACAAATATTTTAATTTCTTTCCGAGCCATTAGTACCCTTAGGGTGGGCTTAACGCTAAGGTACATTATGAAGGCTGCCGTTCGGACCCCATGTTAAGCAGTAGGGTACGACGTTGACGTGATTAAAATCGATACACATAACAACAAAATAATTACCAGAAAACTATAATATCATAAAATGCACCAACGTAGCAATCGCTTTAATTTATTTGACAAGCAACTCATAGAATTATAAAAAATACACCTGTACGATAAACGTTGTATTACAAATGATAAAATTATCAATACAATCATTATTCGTTTAGACACAATTTAAAGTAAATATAAATATAAAGCGTTATTAATCATAACTAGATATGAAGTTGTATTTCATATTTATTTTTGAATAACATTTTTATCGCAAAATCGCATATTATATCACAAAATATTACACAATGTAAACAAAAACGTGCTTATCAGCAAAAAATAACCAATGGGAATTAAATTCAAAATTACGAATGAAAAAGATGTTGCAATCATCAAAAACGATTAAACATTATTTCCCAAGAATCTCTCTTACGATGAAAGATGTACACAAAATATCATTTTTTTTTATATAACAATGTGTCCTGTTGCACAATAATTAAGAATAAACGTCTAAATTGACGCTTTGATTAATGAGTGACATCTCAAAATATATCGTGTAATTATAATAATGCCAAACTGTTAATAAAAAACACCTTTGTCGCAATTCAACCTTCAATACAATTTACAAGTTCATCATGCATCAATCATAATTTTCAAATGATAATCATAGGAAACCCATTTATCACTAGCAATGATTAGTTTGTCTTATGTATATATACCCACCGAAAATTTTAATTTGTTTTAAACAACACCACGTTAGAAATGGAGTATCTACACAAGGGATTTACTATTAATCAAAAATTAATATATGTTAGTGTTATCTATTGGTCATAAAATTAATGTAATCTTAACATATTTATTATACAAAATTAATATTTTAGCCAAGTAAAACTGCATTCTAAAATTTTACTATTTTCCTTTTTGATTTAAAAAATCAAACTAGCTAGTTACTGATATTTTTATTTAAAAGTACTTAGCACACTACATTTTACACATTTTACAACTAGTTATTAAGACAACCATCTAGTAATTCCTCCTTCATATTGTTACATATAGTGAATATACTCCAACTGGTGCACTCCGTAGTTTACAAAAACAGCACAGTTTTCATACATAACAGGTCAATTGAAAAGTTCCCGGCCTGTCACATAGATGGCACTACTAGAATTAAATCCATATGTTTTTTAGTTAGCCCTAACGATGAAAAGAGGCGTGTATAAATTTGACAGCTGTCGGATCATTAGTTTGTGAATTATAGCATTTCGAGTGAAGTAACTTTTATTATTATGAAAAAAATTGATAAAAATGAATTTGGCGTATTGATAAAATATTGCTTTCCGAGGGAAAAAAATAGAGTTGAAGCAAAAACTTGGCTAAGAAAGAAGAAGAAAGAAGTTTCCGGACACTGCCCCAGGAATATCAACCATCAAGTATTGGTATGCTAAGTTTAGACGTGGTGAAATGAGCACCGAAGACGGTGAACGCATTCACACTTAAGAATATCACTAGTATACAGCAAATAAAATATTGCACCAAGGACACTAGCTTGTAGTACACCCGCATAATGGAAGGGTTCACAAATCTGAACATGGTCACCGTATCTTATCCTGAAATGCCGATTGGAAATACAGGATCCGAAAATCGGGCTCACCTGTCTAGATAATTTCTCATGTCATACTTTATCAGAGGCTTTGTAGTGATGCGAATAAGGAACATAACACTTTTCGAACATAGAAATAGAAAAAAAGAAAATAGAAAAATTAGTACAACACGACTTAAAACGCCATTGAAAACAGGTTAACCATTGTAACTTGCAAGGATAAAAAGATAAGTTTTCATGTAACATACTGCTGACTAAAACTAGATCTACTGTGAGGATTTAAAACGAAAAAGTGTTGGATTGGTCAAACTAATAGTCCAACCATCAGTTCGGCAACCAAATAAAAACACTAACAACTATAAACTACAAGTTTCGTACATATATGTACCATTATCAGGACTTAATATGATATACTTATCCTCTCCCTTACCTCTCGACCACCTAAATATAACTTTTGACTTTGACTGAATTGAATAAATCTGTAATAGAATTATAACTATTAGGAATATTAAATAAATTTTCCCTATTTTCCAAGAAATCCTCATCAGACTATGAGATTAGTTTACGATTGCAAGAAAATTTTTTTAGTGGATTCTGTGTGGAGTGAAATCGAACTACTATTTTTCAAACCTACATGTATACTTCAGCATTGTATACCAAATATAACATCAGCATACACCATATATAATATCATGATGCAAGTTAATGAAAAATGAGATACGCATGTCTGACTAAGCATCAATACCATCAAAAGAGCGGAATATCGATAGTTTTAAGCAACTGATACGAATACTTCTATTTATATTTCTAATTTATAAATTACAAATCAATACATTTTCCATGCGTTAGAATTTTTTCGACAATTTTTCAACTCTGATTTAGGTAGCTTCTAAACATGAGGCCGATGGTGCTTCTTCTCCGTTATATCCCAATTGTCGGTCGTTGTTTCAACAATTTAAAAGTGCCGAATTTGATGTCAATTATAAGGATCAACAAAATTGAATACAATGAATTGCAAGACTTATTGGACGAGCTCCCTCTTATTGAACATCCAACCTTCTCAAACAATCAAACACTTCCTCATGTTTTCTGTGGCGTATTGTAACTGGCGATGAAAAGTGGGTCTACTACGGTAATTTCAAGGCCAAAAAGTCCACGAGAGCCATTCATATCGACACGGAAGCCGAACATTCATCACCCTAAAGTCTTGCTATGCATATGGTAAGATCGGCAAAGCAAAATGTATTACAAGACCAGTAACCCCAGCCTTTCTTCTCAACCATTTCGTTTCTCCACAGAATATGATCGGCAAACTTCAAACCAAAAAATCCAGATTTCGACGGAATATCGATTATCAAGTTAAAGAAAGCTCGCGCATAAGCAGCTCGCGCATAAGCAGCTCGCGGAACTGGCAAACATCATTAACTCCATCATGAAGCTGCAACGTTTCCCGGCGTCTTCGATACACGCACATATAGCGGCTATTTCCAAGAAAGGAGCAAAATCATCTCCATCTGACTACAGAGCCATCAGCCTTCTCAGTGCCATTTCAAAGCTTGCCGAAAGGGCAATACTCTACGCTCTCAACTCTTTCACGAAGGACAACAACATCATTCCTGATAAACAATTCGGCTTTCGCGCTCACCACTCATCCGTCCACCAGGCTACCCGTCTGGCCGCACACATCCATCACGCTCTTAACCAACGTAAAAAGCTTGGATTAGTCCTTCTGGACCTAACCAAAGCCTTCGACAAGGTCTGGCACGACGGTTTGATCGCAAAATGCGTACGGTTAGGCCTCCCAGCAGACCTAACCGCTCTCATCAAGTCCTACCTATCGGACAGATCTTTCCAGGTCAAGATCAGGAAAACACTTTCCACACATTGATGTCGCGTTTTACGCTGACGACACTGCTTTCTTCACGGCCGCCAGGTTCGAAGTTACAATACATGGACCTTTACAGAAGCAATGGTCTCGATCATGCGGTCAAGTAGTTGAAATTCTGGAGGTTGCAAATCAACCTCCTGAAAACCCAGGCTATAATTTTCCATAAGAAGTGTTATGCACTGCGCGTCTCGCAACTTAAGATCGACACCGCAATAATTCCATGGCTGGATAACGTCACGTACCTAGGTTTTCACTTCGACCGGCGGTTCGGTTGGCATTCCCAAATCCAGAAAGCAATCCAAAAAGGTTCGGGGATAGCAAACCTGCCATCTTCTCTAATCTGCCCTTCTAGCAGACTTCCCATCTCTATCAAATGCTTATTTTACAAGATGTTAATTCGGTTCGTACTCCTCTACGGATCTAATGTCTACTTCCTTCAAGTTTGTTATACCCAACCAGATCAAACGGCTTCAAGTTTTACAAAATAAGCTCCTCCGGAGAATCTTAAACGTTCCATGGTTTGTCGGAAATAATCAAATTCATAGGGAAACTGACACTCCAGAAATCAAGCAGTTCATATCTCAATCATTTCACAAACAACAACTCAGCTCAAGTTCTTCTGAAAACGCGCTTGTTCGCGAGCTGGTCGACATGCTGGGAGCTTAGCACCGCGTCACCACTAACCTCCCCCCCTTTTCCAGACTGAAACGACCTCATCTGTCTCTGCAGTCATAACTTTTGCCCTCGTACGAGAATATCCAGTCGTGTGTTAACTCAAGTTCGCGAATCAATAGAATCGCCGAGTCCTGTTATAGAATTAGATTAGTAGATCTTGTTAGTACTATTGCAGTCGCACTAGTACTTATCAAAAATCAAAAACTAAAAGATGCTTATGCTTTAAATAATCTGCTTTTAGAACGTTAAAAACAGTAATACTTTCACTGTTAAAACAGCTTGTTCAAGGTTTCAATTTTCTGTAGTGTAGTATTGTGATATATTTAAACAACTTTAAACGTACAAAAAAGCCGGATTATTTATATTACTTAAATTATTATAAATTCATATATCAATAGAATAATTTTAAAAAATCAAACAAATTCAGCGTTGCTGTTCATAATCATTATTATTGCATATACGGCGGAATAAATACCTATTTTAGGTAAATATTAGCAATTCATGGCACCGGAACTGCACATCGCTACATAAGTATTTAACTTCACTCTCATACGGATTTTGAATATAAAAATATTAATGAAATTGGCCTGGCGATAAATAATTAAAATTTTCCTATATTGTACATATAATTACTTCATTCATACATATCGTACTTAATTTTAAACAGAATAAAATAAATGCCAAACAAAAAGTGTACTATAATATCAAAATTATTATTTTAACATCAAAATTTATATAAGGAATATAAGGAAAGACAACACAGAAAAAAGACTCGACAGAAAAAAATCCATATGTCCAAGTGGAGCTGACTGATGTTGCACCTGGCAGCGTGCTTCGGCTATGAATACACTTTCATCGTTCAAGCACGATTACGATCCATTATCAAGCTACGTTTCATCAGCTATTAAGTCCATTTATGAAGAACTCAACTAAGAAGATCGTTTGGAGAGGTATATTGGTGGCTTTACGCAGAATAGTAATGAAACTTTGAACCAGTTAATTTGGAAAAATGATCCAAAAAAGCTTTAAAACCAATCAAAAGCAGCATTTGTCGCTGCTGTCGCAAGAAGAATTTTTTATCGCAACTTATTTTGCGAGAGAATACGTGGTGAAAATTTAACAAAAAAAATAGGATTTTTTGTTCACAACTGCACCAAAAATCCCTATGTCGATTTTTCCTTCATTCAAGTACGATACATCTACTAAAATATATTTGGTTGTTTCGTTTCAGATTGGCCAGTCACGATTTATCCTGACCATCCCGAGAAAACTTTTTTGAGAGGTCAAGGGACTTAAGGTAGAATAAGATAGGTAATGGCTGAACTTAAAAAAAACACGTTTCACAAATTATTTGTTAAATATGTATCTTTGATTTACACTTAGTAGGAAAAAGTTTTAATATTAGGTCTTAAATAAATATTCTATTTCGTATATTAAAAAAGTAAAATACGTTTTTTTTAGTCTTTGAAACACACTTAACCCTTTAATATGACGAGCATCAATAATATATTACATGATCACTTTTCAAAAAAAATAATTCACATTGAATCCTCATAACCTGATTAATACCCAAGAAATAGCCGTTGGCGACTAGCACTAGCTGCTTATAACATCCACACAAGTGACAAGTCCTAGATGTAGGCCTAAAATACTGAAACAAAACAAAAATCCGCTGTATAAGCCTTCCAAGGCGAGACAAGCTCAATGCTGAATTGTAAACAACCATTTATGTTCCGAGAAATTCGAAAAAAGTCGAAGAAAAGGCTAATCATTATCCATCACAACAACGCAAGCACTTTTTTTTATTACTGTACATTAATTCGACACTCAAAAAAAAAGGGCTGATGTTACCTCAATCAAAGTAGAAAAGCTGCAACGAAAACTGGTTCCAATGCATGGAAAAGTACATTGATTTTCATGGGATATAATTTTTTTTATAACATCTTTATTAGATACGCTTAGTACAATCTTAATTATTATTATTATTACAATTAATTTATTACTACTTTTCCTATGTGCTTGGATTAATTATGATGTATTCCTCAATTATAAAATTATAATTATTTATTAATTATTAACTTATAGCTATAGATTACACTAATAATACACACTAAATGTTCACACAAGTTCGTATGGTTTTGTTCGTTTCAATCTCCTGACATCCTGCGCGCTGTCCAGCAGTTGTATTGCTTCCACGTTAGTATGATTTAGAGAATCCTGCACAACTTCGCAAATCCATTTGATTTCCAGGTCATCGTGCAGTTCTTCATTGGTTACATAGCGATAGGCATTGGTAATCAGTCGAAGAACCTTGTTTTGACAGCGCTGTATGACTAACTGATTTAAATTTTTAGTGCAACCCCATATTTGCACCCCATAGGTCCAAATTGGCTTTATAATTGTATTATAGATCAACCTCTTTGATTTTAGATCAAGTTGAGAGTATCTTCCGACTAACCAGTATAGTTGTTTTATTTTGGTTCTAATCTGCTTTGCTTTTTGTCTAACGTAATGCTTCCGATTTAATCTACCGTCAAGATGGATTCCAAGGTATTTTGCTGATTCTGCTTGAGGAATCGGGCATGCATTGAGTGATATAATTAAGTTTTTATTATATCGCCTTAATGCAAAATTAACGTGAACAGATTTGGAGCTATTAAGTTGAATTTTCCAATCTTTTGTCCATTTGTAGATTTTGTTAACTGCCACTTGCACTTTTTCTATTGCCCTAGGCAGAGATATATCTTTTGCCATAATAACTGTGTCATCAGCAAAGGTTCCAAGAAGTGTTTCTTTTGTTGTTGGAATGTCAGCAGTGTAGAGCAGATACAGGAGAGGTCCTAAGACGCTACCTTGTGGAACTCCAGCCGAGATATTTTTAAATGTCGAGAACGCCATTTTGTGCGATACTCTAAATTTTCTTCCGAATAAATATGACTCCAGCAATTGACAATAGTTACGCGGTAACAGTTTGCTCATCATACAGATTAATCCCAAATGCCGATCAAAAGCTTGTGAGTCATCCAGGAATATTACAGAGCAGTATTTCTTTTCTTCAAACGCTCTTTCAATAGTCGCAGTTACTCTGTGCACTTGATCGATAGTTGAATGGTGATTTCGAAAACCAAACTGGAAATCTGGTATTGTTACCAAATGTTTAACACGTTTAAATATCAGCTTCTCAAATAGCTTTGATATTGCAGGTAGTAGCGAAATAGGCCTGTAAGATTCGAGTTGTTACTGCTGGTTTGTCAGGTTTTTTGAACATAATTATTTGTGCAACTTTATAGCATTCCGGGACATGCTTCAGCCTTAAACAGGCATTAAATATATATGTCAACATGATGATTGCTTTTCGTGGCAGTTCTTTCAATAACACAGGTGAAATGTTATCTATACCAGGTGCCTTTTTAGGATTGAGGTTATCACTTTCAGTGGCAACTTCCAGTGGAGAAATTAGATTTAGATCTACATCGGGTTGATAAATAGGAGAAGTACCCATGGTAGATTGTATATCATTAGGCCGAAAAATGTTAATAAAGTATTCTGTGAACAATTCAGCTTTTTCATTGTCGCGTCGAACCCATTCATTTCGATCATTTTTAATTGGTGGTACTCGAATAATTGGTCTTTTAAATCTTCCAGTTGCTTTCCATAGCGAATAATCTTTGTCAGCTTGTGGGCTTAATTCACTTAAATACTTTTGAAAGCAATTCTGTTTATATTCTTTGATCTTTTAATTCGTCTGATTACTAATTTTATTAAACGTAGTTTTGTCAGCAGCATTTCTGGTCCTGTGCCATACTCCTCTAGCTTTTCGCCTTTCCTTTATCATTTCTCTAATTTCGAGGGGGTAAAGTACTTCATATTCTGATTTCTCTCTTGCTATTGGGATAGCATCTTTTGCAGCTGACCGAATTTGTTCAGTTATATGTTTGGTTTGTTGCTCAAGATCATCTATAGATTTAAGTCTTACTTTTAAACTGATTTGTTCCTGCAATATTAATCTGAATTTGTCCCAGTCAGTATATTTGTTGATAAGATTAGGCTTTTTTGCTTTTCTTAGGATTGTGGCGCCCAGCGTTAACAATACTGGAGTGTGATTAGATGTTAAATCGCACAAGCTTTCTGTACTAATTTGATTTAATGAGATGCCTTTTGTAATGTAGAAGGAAATAATTTGAAAATAATAAATTCAATTATTATTGTTTTTCTGATTATTATGCCAGAAATATAACACTTTTCCATACACAGAATTTTTATAAATCCTTGTTGAATTTATAAAACTACGCGACACTGTTAATTAATACAGTATTAATGTCAGTTTTTCAAAAGGAAGTAATATATCGCCATGTTGACACAGAAAATCTGCAACTGAAATTATTGACCATTAAATCTAATTGTGAGAAAACACTATGTGCTAATTCTCTATGTATGAATCGATCAGATAACGACAAGGTTTATTTTTTATTATACAGGATGTTGCAGCACATTCATTAAATAACATCTCTTAGCGGGAATAATTTGAATGTCAACGTGCTCGTTATTACTAACCAGGACAGCGTTTATTGAAACTAAGCTCAAAAATGCGTAATAACACCTTTACGGACCATAAATATATCCCTTAGTGCACTTAAAACATTTCATAAACCAATTATAAATATTCAAATTAACAATTAAGGCTTATCTTATATCGTATTATTATTTTAAATAATAACCCAGTGCTGTGGAAACATTAAAGAGTTCTATTAAGTGCTTGCATGTATTCTGATAATTTTTTCACTTTAAAAAGGCATTTATTAATAAAAATTGGCGCAATATATACCAATCTTCCACAATTTTCTACAATCCTTTTCCATCCTTGGCAACATGACGATGTCGTGTCGAAAAAATGATGTAGGCCTCATTGAGTTAAGCCCCACGCACCGATCTGAGAGTTCTTAGAGTTTGATCATTTCCACGCCGCTCTTTCTCACTGATATTAAAAATATTTTTAACAAAAAAATTGAACAGACTTCAAAAAATAAATAAGGAACTCACTAAAAATTTCTCCCAAACGTTTTTGTTGTTATTTAGTTAGATCATTTGGCAAATCACCTACGCTAGGTAGCGGACCACGTGGTCTGAAGCGCTCTTTATTTGCAATCATTGTTTCTTTATTCCTATTTCTCGTCACATGGGCTGCAACTTTACTTGGCCGATCCATTGTAATATTAAATGAAATAACTGTGTAACTTATTGAGTAAATATCTAAAACTTCAAAGTAGTCAGTTAGTAGTAGTTAAAATAATATTGTAAATAGATCAATAGTTTTAGGTAGGTATTAAGCAAAATTGTGTGTATATATTAGAATATAATATAAGTGAAGTAGATAAGGTTTTTCTTCTTTATTATGTAGTTATTACAACGATTGTTATATGCACATTTTATTTTAAAATGTTTTTTGTGTTAAAAATCTAAGTTTGCTTATTTTTTTAATTTTTTGTGAGCTCCTTATTTCTTGAAGTCGGTTCAATTTTTTTCTTACAAATATTTTTTCTTATTTAACCAAAAGGCTGTCAAAGCAAGGTTCTTCGATTGATTACTAATGCCTATCGCTATGTAACTAATGAAGAACTGCACGATGACCTGGAAATCAAATGGATTTGCGAAGTTATCCAAGATTTCGCCTTGACACACGAAAGATTACTAAATCATACTAACGTGGAAGCAATACAACTGCTGGACAGCGCGCAGGATGTCAGGAGATTGAAACGAACAAAACCATATGAACTTATATAAAGTGTATACATTTAGTGTAAACTATAGCTATAAGTTAATAATTAATAAATAATTATAATTTTATAATTGAGGAATACATACTGATGTATTTTCTCGCACTCATCTTGCTTGTCCAAGTACATAGGAAAAGTAGTAATAAATTAATTGTAAATTAAGATTGTACTAAGCGTATCTAATAAACATGTTACAAAAAAAAATTAACCAAAAGAAAAAACCCACCGACAGTCATCGTTTGCTGGTAGAAACTTACGGTGAATATGCTCAAACTTTAAAACATATGAGGCGTGGTTTCGAAAATTCAAAAAAAGTGATTTCGAAGTGCAAGACGAAGAACGTTTTAGTAAACCGAAATAGTTTGAACATACGAAACTTCAAGAGTTATTGAATGAAGAGCCAACCTAAACTCAAAAACAATTAGCAAAAGCGTTAAATGTGGTTCAAGAAACGAATAGCGGCCGATTACAAGCAATGGGGAAAATCCAAGAGATGGGAAAATGGATGTCACACCAATTGAATAACAGGCAAATGGAAATCGAAAAATCGTCTGTGAAATATTGCTTCAAAGATATTATCGGAAGTCATTTATGCATCGAATAGGGGGGTCATGAAAAATGGATTTATTTTGAAAAGCCAAAGCGCAAAAAATCATAGTCATCGCCTGGCGAAGCTCAGTCTCAATCTCAAGGCAATGCCCTCTGTTGAAACTTGGTGAAACAGTTAATTGTGATCGCTACCGGCAACAAATGATCAATTTAAACCACACCAAAACAACCATCGAAAAACTTCCAAAATGGGACCGAAAGCACGGTAAGGTGATTTTACAGCACGACAGTCCGACGCCGTCTTATAAAGCAAAACCGGTGAAGCGTTGAAAGCACTTGAATGGGACATATTATCGCACCGCTGTACTCTCCAGACCTTGCCCCCTCTAACTATAAAATTTTCGCATCAACAGGATACGCGCTTACAGAGTACTTCGCCAATTTCTAAGAAGTTAAAAAGGATCGATGAATGGTTTTACCTAAAGGATAAGCAGTTTTTTGGGAAGGCATCCATAAATTGCCTGAAAAATTGACAAGATGTATAGATCAAATGGCCAATACTTTGAATAAATACATCTCTCAAGTTACTTGAAATTGATGATGTTTTTTTTAGAAAAAAAAATGGTAATGACTTCCCTTTCTGTGAGATAGGTTGTTTAACAGTTATTTTCAATATCTCACATTTTTACTAACAACTATTTTACTAAATCCGGACTACATACTGGAAATTATAATGTTATACAGTTGCACATAACAGATAATTCTTAAAGCCAGTATGTAGTTGCTGCAAGGTGTCCTGCTCTGTCTTGATGTGAAAATATTTGCTCGTCACATATTTCCTTCCTAAACCAAGGTAATAATAGTAAGAAAATAATAACTGTTGATTATTAGTAGCATTTATATAACCACTTCCACCACTCCATTTTTTTAAGTTCATTAATTTTATAGACCATAGTATTCCACCTCCATGAACTTGAACGACTCGATCGCTCATTATAAACAATCGGGACTATTAAAATGTTATTTTTTTCAGCCAGAAGCCAAGTACTGAAAATTTTTGTATATACAGCCTGTATATACAAAATGTAAAAAATACAGAATGTAAATTTATCTGCAATATGAGCTTATTGATAATAAAATGTATAGTACACCTATATATTTAAATATAAGACATTTTCGTAACCCACTTCTGTACAAGGCCAATTAAGATCAAAAAAATTGTTTCATCACACTCCACGTCCTGTAAATGATGTCAGCTCCTTGCCTTTTGTCTTTCTTGGTGATTAATATTATTCAGATTTTCAACAGCAGTGATTCGTTTACCAAGGTGACTATAAACTGATCACTATACAGTAATATAATAACTAACAAGTCTGTAAAGTTAAAGTACGAATGAGTTTATCAATATTCACATTAAAATTCTTCTTGTTTGCAACAAACGCCTCGAGCATTGAAGTCACGCAAAGAACTAATCAAGATATATTAAGAATAAAACATGTACTTGATTCAATATTTTTCCGCATCACTAAATACTGCATTTTCTTTAGTGAATTTTATAAAATGACTCGAATTTCAATTTCTATCATGAACACTGCTAAAGCTCGGTTATGCTTACCCTGCCGTAAAAAGCATTAAAAAAAATATTTAAAAATGTTTAAAGTATTTTATAATCCTAAAATTATTTTAATTTTGGTTAAACTGTCATGCTCTAATGAGCTTTTTTATCCACAATTTTATAGTCATTTTGCGACTATAGAACAGCCTTTCAGCCCAAATCATCTGAAGTCAAAAAAACTGTACTACAAGATAGGACACTCTTTATGATTCTATAGCGTAGCCTATGAGAAGTAAATCCAAATTAAATGACTTATTTGATAACTAACTTGGGTAAAACTAACACTTTCTCAGTCAAAAAAGTAGAATACTTGGAGGAATTCAACGAAGTATTAAAACCAATTCCTACAACGTTAGACTACATTCAGGGCAACAACTGTTATTATTTCGAAGTTCTGCTGTAATGTCCAACCAACAAAAAATGATGTACCAGGATAATGACTTAAATGTATGATGATAAAAAGAATATTATGACTTTATTGTTTTTTTCGAAACAGGGACAGTAATCCACCACATACATTAAAAATTAAATTAGAATCACTTAGCTTCCTAAACGATAAAAGCAAAAAGCTCCTCGTTTCTTGAACGATATCTAAATATAAAAAATGTCTTCATACAATATAACACGAGTCTGTGCTAATCAGGACCTATATAAATATTGCTTTCATTAGCAGATTTTAACACTGCACATAACATCCGACGGTATTTTGTAATGTGTATTTTGTATTTTAAATAAAAATAGGCCGGCTTCGTTGGCGCAGTGGTCAAGGCGACAGGACGACAGGCCTACTACTGTTGCAATAGTCGCGGGTTCAAACCCTGCTTTATAGGGAACAGTAGAAAATCTGACAAGGAATAACCATACTAGTCACGCCGGTAACCAGGCTGGGCAAGACCGGATGTCTTCTGGGATGGTCCCTAACTGGGCGACTGGCCAGTCGGTAGATTTATGCCAAGGACCGTGGTTCGGACCCCACGTTAAACTTTTCAGTCCAGATAAACCTTAGTTGGTAAAAAGGAGACTTTAAAATATTTTAATAATGAATAAAAATTATAAAAATAAAAATAGTTAAAATGGTTAAAGTAGGTACTAAAATGGTTATGTACATCAAACAGACTTGTCATTTGGTTTTCTGAAACATACCGTCTTATTCTTTCAAAACTGCAAAGGTATATTTAAAATAACCCAATACTAGTGAAAATCTGTAAAAATTAAGACACGTCTAATATTTACGATTCACAACGGTGTCATTAAAAAATTGTAGTATAGTCATACATTTTTACAGTTGCTCAAATCGTCCAGAACACGAGATAAAATAGGAAATGGGTGTTGTACATAATGGATTTAGTGGCGAAAGTATCCATAATCGTCCTATTACTAATTAAGCAACTTAGCTCGAGGAAAAACCTTCAAATAAAAGAATTCAGATCTCTCCAGATGGATCTCTCCACTGCTGTTCCAATATAGCAGTGAACCCAATAATGCGAAAAGACTTTAAGATGAAATATAATATGCTGATGCAGATGTTGCTTAGGTAAGATGCTAAGCATTCTAAATGAAATAATTCTCATTTCAGAGCCATATGGCTTGAGAATTAATGAAGAAGAATTGACAACTAACGGATACTATTGTCAGTCTCAATCTCAAAATAATCCTGCCTATTAGAGAGCTCTATTTTGGACGTGAAAGAGTATCAGATTGTTCCTGTTCAGAGGGCGGTATCACCAGTGGTATAATTAGACAAGCCTTAACTGGCGTCACCGTTCGTAACTTCCTCTAAATAGATAAAGCTACAAAAATACCAAAGTACTAAAATGAAGTTACAAATCCTTTGTTCATTATTTGATAGCAACTTTTGACATCATTAATGTTGGGGTCAATAATTCTGCAAATGTATTTTAAATTCCAAACCATTTTCCTTCAATACCTAAACAATTACATTAACTTTGTAGTCACTATGTAGTATCCTTTAGCTTAAGCTCTATGCTCACCCACAATTTTTTGTAAGTTTTAACTGTTTTAGATGCTAATAATTTCAACTAATTTCTTAAAGGTGGATTTTAGTACCACGGCCACCAGTAAATATTAGCTGCTATCAAATCGGAGCAAAAAAAGTAAACTAGCGAGCCGTTACAAGACACTACAGATAGAAGACGTTATAACACAGACTTTTTCAATCCACACATGTTCCAACACGATATTAAACTTATGCAACTTAAATTCACTGACGGGACATAATATTGAAACTTGCGTTTCAATATATAAAACATTGCATAAATTATAAACAGATAAGATAAGCTAGGAAAATAAATTACAGGTATGACACTTATCTCTCAATATTTACTCAAATATTATTTTTCCATAAAATTCATAAAAAAATATTCTTAAAAAAGAAAATTATCGAGTTATGTTCAAATACTGATTATTCATCTTTATAGAAAACAAAGAGCAATCATATTAATTATGTCTTCACATGTTTCTGAATTATATATCAATGATATTAAACCCCATACCAACATCAACACTAATATTCTGCAATCTGAAAATATTATTATTAGTTATTTCAAATGCCTCATAAAATTTAAAATAATGAAATTGTAAGAACTAAAAAATAACCAAGATGATAAGGAGAGGCAAAACATATGAGTTTCATACCTATTAAACACATGGAATCAATATTTGAGATATACATATTTTGAAATATTTCACGCATTTATCTTAATTTGTGGCATAATTTTAGTCTCTCTCATAATTCTATAGATTTTAAAACTGAATTATTTAATATATAATTATGGCGACCTATGTTAATCCTTAACTCAAAGTTTTGTGTAAAAACCAAATATTCCTTTTTAATAAAGTAATCGTACTATCTATATGTATAGATATACAAAGTACAAATATGAAAATATATAACTAGTTAATGGTACATAAAAACTAGTTTTTGTTTGCACTAATAGAAGCATACATTGAAACTTATATTTTCAGTAATCCAACATCTAATAATAAATGACGTACGTATGACGTAATGTTACAAAACTACAGTAGATAGTATATGATCTACTGTAGTTTTGACAAAAGATAACAATACATCGACAAACGCAAAACATTCCAATTAACACCAGCTGTTAACAGACGTTAATATACAAGCTCTCTGGAAAATATAAACAAAAATCAAAGTTTCTTTTTTAAATCATATCACAAAATATAAACATGGCATACTACAGATGCCAGAATCTTAAAACTATGATCTAGAAATTTTAAAATCATTCTATATGATATCAATAACATAAGTTTAATAACAGATAGCTTTAGAGTCACATATCTCTACAAATACCTATTCAATGAAGCCATACCATAGCACGTTTCAAAAAGTTGGATCGATCAAGAGTTGTGGTGTTTTGAAAATACAGATTCCTGAATACCATTTTAATCATATTTTGCTTTTGTATTGTACGGATCAGGTGAACGCTGGGTTGAGAATTATTTTGTTTGTTTTTCTTACGGAAATTGTCCTTGCCCTGGCCTGCCAATCGAAATTTATTTTAAAACAATGAAAAAATTTAATGAGCCGAGTTTGCAATTGTGAATCCCTAAAAACAAACGAAACAAAAGCAATGAAAACATTGTTGAAAGGTCAAATGATGTCACAACTGACAACAACTAATGCGCTTCGTCCAGAAGTAATTCAGATACATCACTGATTAGTGTTTGAAATGTTAATGACAAGAAATAAGTAGAAAACACAAAAAAAAACGAAATTACTTTTTCCCCAACCCATTATTGTAAAAAAAGATAACAATGTGGAATACTTATATATCATTGATTATTATTCCCCGAAGATCAGATCTCAAGCATCGCGCAATCAGAGACTACCGACTACTAGCTCAATATTACATTACAATGTAAACAAAATGTCAATCGGCTAACATAACGGGTGAAACATCGGCTGCAATGCGGAAAATGGTCCAAATTCCATCGACGGGTCCAGTTTTAGTCCGATCGGAATGAGGAACAATCCTTTCAAACCGAGACAATTATCGACGCATCGTTGCACTAGCTATATAGCAAACTGCCACAAATTTCAAAATCATATTACTCATTTTATCTAAGAATCATATTATATTTAAAATTAAATCAGCTAAAATCAATTCAAAATTATAATTATGCACAAATCTTCACTCTCAATAAGAGAAAATATGTGCCTTATAACACAAAATATATTATTCTGTTTTGAGGGCTAAATGAAAAGTAATGAGATTATAATATCTGTTACAAATGTTTATTCATGTTAACGCCTGGTTATCGTAAATAGAGGACATATTATCTTGCAAATATTGAGCAGACTTTATGATAGTACTGTTTCAAGAAAAAAACATATTCATGAAAAAATCTAATACATCTGATACAATACTACAAATCACTAGATATTAACATTATTATAGTAGTCATGAAAAATCTCCAGAAGTATCACTAGAAGAACCCTTATACCCTTTCTGTTTCACAGTCCGCTATACCACATTTGTCTGGTCACTCCTATTGCTCTCATTTGTTACTTGTATGGCTTCTTCTTCCATTAAATGTGAAAATTCAATTGTTCCTTAATTTTCTTCTAAAATCATAAAAACAAAAATACACAATTACTTAATTATAAGAAATGAACGATGTGCCATGAAAAGCAATAACATACTAAAAATTCCACCTCTGATAATAGTATGTAAATGATATACATTTAAAGGAAATATGAATATATGTACAATGAAAATAGTAATAAATCTGAATCAAACTAAATTCACTAAAAGTACTACAATTGTAAATCTACTTCTCAATTAATGAACTCATGAGTGTTTATGGCGAATAGAAGAAAAATGACTGAAGAAATTGTAAAGCCTATAACCCATCCATAATTAATATAGATAAAAAATGTAAGCATAAATCAAATTAAGAAAAACTATAACAATAATCTATAACCCATAATATAAATTGGATTTGAAATCCCATTACTTTCAAAATAGACCTCAATATTATAAAATGTTAAAAATATTAGGTAAAAAAAGTTTTTAAATCGGAAACAATTGTACCTTTATATAAATTAATTGCTGTCTAGTATTCTAGTATAAGTGTTGATAACATTGTATGTATATATATGATATGTATATGTATTAATAAAACGCTTGCAACATGTATATTTAAAACAATAAAATATTCACTTCTTTAACACTCTGATTTTTATATCGTATAGAAAAAATTACTTACATTCTCGGTCTGAAGCACCGGAAGCTTTCTTATTAGGATTTTTGGAGGTTTACCTCCCAAATCGTGAACCTTCCAATTTGATATTATATTTCCTTTCATACATAAATAATATATTTTCGAGTATGAATTTCTTAGAGGGGGTAAAACAGAGAGCATAATTTTTAAAATTTTACCGGCTATGGAAATCGAAAAACTTACAAATGTGCAACACAAAAAAGGTCACAGATCACACACAGAAGTCAAAACAGATATTTCAAATAAATTTATTTTGGAAGCAACCATTTCGTCATTTAAAAATCAGAATTATTATTTAACTGCAGGATATAACACCGGGGAAGACTGTCAGTTTTATAATTGACCGATATCAGCTGTTTAAATATGGAGAAGTGAAACTACGTATAAAGAATTGGGTATACGAAAAATCCTTAAATTACTGTACTTAAGGCATAATTTTATATATTTTTTATTGTAAACCTCCTGATGAATTAGAAAACGTTCAAAAAATATGAAATATATAATATAATATATAGCACTATAATATATCAGTATAAAATTACTATAACTATGAATAAAATAAAAATAATCATAAATAAAACTCGTACTAATTTTAACAAATATTTCAAAAAATTTCAATACAATATGCAAATATACACCTAAAAATTTTTAAATATCTTTTATATATATATTGAATATTAAAATCTGATTCATAGTGTTACCTGTAAAATATGTTTGTTACGGCTCCTATACTTATATAAAACTGATTGTAATCTAACTATATAATACTCAACATATACCCCACAGCTTTACACGAATAAATGGTAATATAAATCAGGAAAATATTACTTCAATATTGGAGAACATGAGTACATTCTGATATTAATAACAAAATTTAAGATAAATTTAAAAGAAAAATATAATTATATAGAATAATAAATTTTAAAAAAATAAGTGCAAGATATGTATAACAAATCAAAAATTAGTACAAAAATACATACAAAAATTAATTAGTTTAAAAAGTCTAATTCTATATTTTATAATTAAACCATAACAGTAAGCTCTTTAAAAACGTATTACATTAAAATAAAAAAGAGCAAAGCTATTCCAAATATTTACCATGCATTATTTACAACGTGAAAAAACATTATAATACATAACGCTTTTTATTTTTATTAAATTGTATTTTAATTAATTGGGATTGGAACAAATAGAACTGTTACAATTAAAATACAGTATACCCACTCCTAAATAGTATCAAATATTGTTTACCTGTGTGGGTGAACCGCTTGAACCAAGATTCCTTTGGATTGTCACTAAAGCCATTTTATATAAAAATAACCAAAATAGCATATAACACTAAATACATAAGTTTACATTATCAAAACACAGCGGTAATTTAACAAAAGTTTGAGGAAACTATACATTTTAGTAAAACTTTGACAACCGAAAACAAACGTCAAGTTCAGAAATACTGTTCAATACTCGTATTATCACATAAAATTCGAAACATTTTTCAAGATTACATTTTCGACCAATCATCATAAGAGTTAAATCACTAATGCAGCGCCATCCAACAAAGTTCATAGAAGATTACTATAAAAACCTATCTTATCGGCATGATGTAAATGGTTGATTTGACACACAAAATATTGAGAAATCCTCTATTTTGTGATTTGACATAAAATTAACCTTAAATTCCCAAATTTTGTTAAAACTAATAGCAAAGATGAGTAAAATATTCACCCCTACAAACCAAATCAGACTTACAAATGTTGCTGTCGTAAGAATAAAAAAAGCAGGCAAGCGTTTTGAAATAGCATGTTATAGAAATAAAGTTGTATCATGGCGAAACCAAGTGTAAGCAAAGCATTGATATGTAATTAACAATCTATTTATATTTATTAATTCAGGGAAAAAGATATAGATGAGGTTCTACAGACGCATACAGTATTTGCAAATGTTTCAAAAGGACAAGTAGCTAAAAAAGAAGATCTTATAAAAGCTTTTAACACTGATAACCAAACTGAAATATGTAAACAGATTTTGTCAAAAGGTGAACTACAAGTCTCAGATAAAGAGAGGCAAAGTCAAATTGAACAGCTTTTTAAAGACATTGCCACTACAGTTGCAAATAAATGTTTAAATCCAGAGCTTAAAAGGCCCTACCCTGTTACTATTATTGAGAAATCCATGAAAGATGTACATTACTCTGTAAAGCCAAACCAAAGTACAAAAGTACAAGCTATGGCAGTAATAAAACTTCTGAAAGAGTCAAATTCAATACCAATTGAAAGAGCTAAAATGAGGTTGAAGGTCAATTTTAAAGGCAAAGATATAAAGAAATTAAGAGAAAAGCTTGTCAAGATGGAAAGTATTGAAATAGAGAATGAAGAAAAAGAAGATGACCAAATAACTATAGTATTTTTAGTTGATCCAGGACAGTTTAAAGAAATTGATACCATAGTCAGGAATGAAATAAAAAGTAAAGCATTTTTAGAAGTATTATCATATAAAGAGATGGTATTAGGTGATGAATACTTTTAATACTTAGGATTATGAAAAGTGCCAATCTATTTAAATTCCTGTATATATTTTTAAAGAAATGCAATCTGATTAAATAATAAAAGCACATGCTAATATGTTTTTTTATGTATGCACTTATTTAGATTGTTTATACATTTGGAAAGTAAAGTAAACCAAATTTATACAAAAGCATTTAATATATCAACAATAGTAAAATATATTTCTGGTTGAATTTAAGTTACAAGGTGACAATTGATAACTCAACCATTTTTTTAAAACTGCACAATATGTATCACCCTAAAAGAAAACAACAATGAGAAAAATGCTTCAATATAACATCAGTTGCCAGTCTTATCCTTTTAGCAACCTATATAAAACAATGTTTCATATAACTACATGAATCAAAGCAAAAATTTACTGAGGCTGAACTTTTTCATCTGGTTTTGGAATATATATGCTTTCAGTCCTTTGGTCATGTTTGGCAGCAATCCTAGATACTGTCAATAAGAAATCTGAAAGTCTGTTTATATACACTAATGCTTCTTTATCCAGTTTATCATCTCTAACTAATGGACATATAACTCTCTCAGTTTTACGACATATAGCCCTTGCAACATGTAAAGAAGCACTTGCTACACCACCTCCCTAGAAGTGGAATTGGTTGATATAAATAAAATATAATGTAACTAAATTATAACATACTGGTATAATATATTGCTCTGGTGGTGGTAACTGTTTTGAATATTCATATATCCAATCCTCTAGCTCTTTTGTATAAACAGGTGGTATAGACACTTTTGTATTTCTAGATATGGCAGTACTTATATCAATAATAATGGTTTGTATTCTCTTTAATTTATCTATATATTCATGATCAGATTCATTTCCATATTCCCTTGCTAACCTAGAAGATAACATTAAATTAGGGTATATAATGTATCACTATAAATAGTAGATACCCTATATAACTTAACAACTCTTCTGTAGCTCCAATTGCATTAAATATACAATGGTCCTTAGGTAATACATCACCAGTTATTGTTTTAGCTGTTCCGTTATCACCTTCTCTACTAAATATTTCTAATTGTTTACCAGATTTAGATTCTTTACATACTTCAGTTGAAACATTTTTTGCTTGACTGCAACTAAAAGAATAAAGTATAACAAAAAAAATCACTACTGAAAATAATACCCTTTATCATTGCAATATTGTCTTATTTGTCTGAAAGATCCACGAAGTATTTTTCGAAAAACCATTTTCCTGAGATTCCAAATTTTAACCTAATATTTTCCAGAATACTGACAAAACATCAGGACATCAATTATGAAAATTTATCATGACCTTTCTTATGCTGATCTTGTCCAAATACAGAATAACTTCATTTACTGTTATCACTAAGCAAATTCATATTCTGTAGTTCGCTAGAAACTTAGTCTAATCTAAAAGCATACTTAAATTTACCTACATTGTAGTTTTTATAATTTTAAAACAATAATTGTATTGTTTAGGAAACTTTCTTTCTAGATAATTTAATATTTTACTGTACTAATTTAATAAAATAATTTATCAAGGGAAGAAGATTTTCGGTCATAACCTAACAGAATGTTTAAAATTTCTCAAATTAAAAGTCTAGCAACAAAAGTTTCATCTTATGATGGGAAAAAACTTTATAAATATCTTTTAAGACAATCTCAGAAATTACCAAAAGGGCCTAAAGAACATTATCAATTTATGATAAAGCAAGTAAGTATAATTCTTTTTTTAAATGTTAATCACTTATAACCATAGAGAAACTTATAACTATTTTAGAGCTTTAAGCAACATGTTAATGAAACAGATTCAGAGAGAATAAAGCAAATTATTGAACGATCGTATGAGGATTGTCAGTGGATTTTAAAAAAGGTACATTAGGTATTTTAGTAAAGTTGTTTATTTACATTTTTAATTTTTAGTATTTGAAACAATAAATTGAAAATGTTCCCAATTCCATTAGTGACAAGTTCTAATATAATTTCAGTAGAAAAATATTGGAACATTATTATGTTATATCATGACAGACCACATATAATTAACCGAAAAATTACTGCAATATCACAAGTACTATTTTGCACTGTTAATTTTAATTCAAGTGTTAAGCTCCAAGATCTAATTAATAGGCATTCTATATTATATGAATTAAGAAAACTTAATGAATTAACAAAGGAAAATATATCATATATATTCTTAGAAAATCTGTTAAAACCCTATGATAATAAAGTTCAGTTAGAAGAAATAAATATAGAGAATTTTAAAAATTCTTATGGTGGCATTTTTATGTCTATAAGAATATTATATCCTCGTATTAAAAATTGTCAGAGGGCTATTGAAATAGTAGTACTAGATAAAAATCAGTCTAAAAGTACATTTTTGGCTGTCTCAGATTCGAAGGATTTCAACATTGCTCCACCATTTTCATATGAAATTGAGCTTACAATATCTTTGATATTAAGAATAAATTTAAAAAGTTTTGAGGATGCAGATACTAGTCAGGCAGGATGGTTAGCAGATAAACTATTTCCTAAACTATTAAAATGGATAGATAATTTCAACTCAGATGAAAATCAAGTCAATATAACATCATTATCACTAATTAATACTGATGAGTATTGTTTGACTTACGATAAACTTAAAGACCAATATGCATCAAAGTTAGTTAAGGTAATTAAACATATATTTATATTTGCACATGTTTACTGTCTTAAATTATTTTAGGAGTGGCCTAAAAGATGTGGAACGGATCCTCAAAAATTTGTTTTTGAAGATATAGCAATTGCAAGTTATCTTATTTGTTTGTGGAAATATGATAGCAATATAAATTTTGTTGATTGTGGATGTGGCAATGGTCTCTTAGTATATTTGTTAAATCAAGAAGGGTATAAAGGATTTGGTTTAGATATAAGACAAAGATCTATTTGGAATTTATATCCTGACACAACAATTTTACAGGTATAGGTAGTAGACAACATCCAAATACAAGTTAAATTTCTGAAATCTAAGTGCATTTCTAAAACTACTATGTTTATGTTTATACCTTTTAGGAAAATTTTGTCTTTGGTAATGTTGTTCTTTATTCTTTTAGGTTAATGCAGTTACACCCAATTCATCATTTCCAACCACCACTTGGATTTTGGGTAATCATTCAGATGAACTTACACCATGGATACCAATAATAGCATCAAAAAGTAGCCCGATGACAAATTTCTTTATTCTGCCTTGTTGTCCCTTTGATTTAAGTGGCAAGAAGTTTATTCGTACTAATACCTCATTGAGTACATATGCTGATTACTTAAAATATGTTGAAAACATTTGTATTTTATGCGGGTTTGAAGTAGGTATCGATAAATTAAGGATACCATCCACAAAAAGAACATGTTTCATTGGGAGGAGAAATAAGTTGGAAGAATGCCAATATCAAGAAATACTCCTGAATATTGATAAGCTAATTGAAGAGAAAGTACCAAATGAAGTTACTCAAAGGGAAGTAATAGAAAAAGTGAGAAATTGTACACAACTTGATAGATCTCTAATAACCAGTATTATAAAACTGTGTGTAGAGAAATTGCTGTCTGGTACAAATTATATAATTGCTAATAACTACAGTCAATGGAATAAAGGTATAGCGGTTTATCTATCTGAACTTGTAAAAGTTATTCCAGACCAAAAGTTAAAGCAATTGAAGAAGGAATGTGGGGGATTTCAGACATTATTAAAAAATCATCGTTATATTTTTGAATTAAAAAAAGGTCTAGTTCAACTTAGACCTCCATTGACTACAAAAGATAGTCTCAAATATAAAAGTAAACCTTGCTGGTTCTTAGAAAATCATCCAGATGGGTGTTTATATAATGCAGAGGAATGTGGTTATAATCATAAGTAATAAAAATGTAAGTATAAAAATTGTTTGTTTTATTGACATTTTCACCAGTATTAGATTAATTTTGATGAAAAATTGAAAGGCAAGCTCTACTTAGCATTGTTTTTTTACTTAAAAATATCAATTTCTAAAATATTAAATTTAATCTGTGTTGGGTATAACATAATCTATAATGTGGTAAACATTATAAACCATACTACTTCCATTGTTGGCGATTTGCCTAGGAATAGATACGGTATTGTTATGCTTTTCCATGTACAAGGCTGTAAAATCTGACAATGAACAATTTCAGCTGACGGTTTAATCATAGTGGAGAAGACGAGGATATTTCCGAGGATAGCCTCTAAGTTGATCACTAGTTAGATAGTGGGGTCAGTACAGTACAGCCTTAACCTCTAGAAAGCAGTCTAAAATATGACAAAAATAATACACGTAATACATTACACAGTATAAAGATTTGTTATATTTTATAGATCATTTTCTAATCAGATCTAATCAACTTTAGTGGAGAGTTTCAAATTAAAAAATATTTTGACAGAATTCGACATAAGAAAAGTTGCAGGGTATTCGATTCAGACAGAACAGTTCAGTGGAAACTCATGATGGACCCAACCATGAACGTTCTTGATTCTTGAGTGGTAAAAAATTAAGTGAACCTAAGCATATGAAAGCAAATTAACTGTATGTAGTAATTTAATCATTCTTAGTATTCAATATTTAAAGATGGGAGTTTAAAGTTAAGCTGCAATTTTTTATTTAACATCATCACCATCAATCCAGATCACTTATGATCTTGCTTATTTTTAGAGCCGTTTTTTTATCTAATTGCATCTTTCATCCGATGCTATCACAAAAGTCTGAGAGGAAATAATTTATTCCTTAATCAACAAACCTATTGAAGTCTTGTAATATACGCCTATGAATTTGCTCTCAATGTGCACTGATTAACGTATCTTAATCGAACATCTTTTTAATAAATTACTTACCATATTAATAACGATTATTATGAAAATATTTCAAGCTTGCAAATGCTAGGCCAGTGTCGGTCCAAACCAAAATTTTATTTTTAAAAAGTACCTGGAGGAAATCATACAGGTAAATTGGGAAAATATGTGTTCAAAAGAGCCCATCTTAGAGAAGCGAAAACTACTGCAGCTAGGCAGATCTTTTGTTTAAGTTTATTATTTTGTTCAGATGTTCTCAAGTCATATGATTGAACGTGGGTTCAGTCATATACCACGTACTAAGGTTGTAAGAATTGAGCCTATCGACTAGCGAGTGGCTGGCTACTAGCGTGACAAATTATTTTTCTGAAGGATTTTACAGTCTATTCTATGGATAATACAAATTAATCATAAAACCATGGCCATACGAAAGGCCTCTGTCGTCTTTTTCACTATGGCTACCAAACCAGTACCATGCTTTAATGAATGTATTATTTTATTCGTTTAATATAATTCATTCATGGTTGGTCATTAGAAAGGTATCTGGTGTATCAATTAGAATGGTTGAGCTGAATGAAGAACTTCCTTCATCATTTCAAAATCGTTGTTGATTTACTAACATTCACCCTCCTAAGAATTTGCTTTTTCCATGCTTCAATGTAGCAACTTCCAAATCGGTTTCAACACTATTCTAGTAGACCTCTTTAATATCTCAACTTATATCATACATTATATATAACTTATATTACGTTGCTGGGCATTAGCAGCACATGAATATGAAAATATTTGGGGTAGAATTATTGAAAAGATAACAGTTATTGTAATGATTTTAAATGAAACGACTATGCAAAGACTATATACAATAATAACATAGAATAACATGGAATAACCATACAAAAAATTGCCTGGATTACCACCTCACAATTTCAAGTTAAAAGTTGGATCAGTTTTCATCATGCTGCGTAACATTAATCAACCTCGACTGTGCAATGGAACAAGACTGGCTGTGAAAAAGATAATGAATAACGTCATTGAGGCAACAATCATAAAGGGAAAATACAAAGGAGAGGATGTCTTATTCCCACGTATTCCGATGATTCCAACGGATTTACCCTTCGATTTTAAACGTTTACAATTTCCAGTACGTCTGGCCTTTGCGATGACCATAAATAAATCTCAAAGCCAGTCGTTGGAAGTTTGCGGAATCAACTTAGAGTTTCCTTGTTTCGCGCACGGACAATTATATTATAAGGTTGCGTGTTCGCGCATCGGAAAATCGTCATCTTTGTTTATTCACTCACCACAAAACAAAAGAAAAAATAAAGTTTATAAGAAAGCTTTAAATTAATTAACAAACTGTATCATAACTGTGTGTGTCTGTAAATACCTAATTGAAACCTTATAAATAGCCAGTATTTCAGGAAAACTTTTTTTTTAGGTATGAAACATCATGTATAATTAATCGAAAATAATAATAAAAATGCATTGATACCGAGCATTTATTTTATTAATTAGGGATTATTAGGTCTTTTATTTATCGATTGAGGAAGTCTGTCGGGTCAGCTAGTATTTCATAGTTGTATGATTTTAACAAGGTACATCGATTCAATAAAGTGAGAAATAAGTAAATAATAATGACATATATATATATGTCATATATAACATAACTAACGTGCCGAAGCCCACCATTAGAATTTTTAATCGTATTCTAATTGCTGCCAAGTATGCAGTGGCTGTCTATAGTAAAATATACTGCAAATGTAATTCATATAATAATGTAATCATATCATATTATTTACTGAGAAGATTAACGTGATCGAACTTCCTTTGCTTTTATTATTAACAATGTTATAGAGTAGACATAGGTCATCAAAAGAACTTTGCGACCAGTTACATCACACTAATGACCAGCGAAAGATAGAAAATGGTAATACTCGTAGTAGTATGTTATAATTGCGTTTGAGAGTTATTATAAATTAAGTGTATAAGCTTAGAGTGCAATGAATTCTTGAACATCAAACACAATAGCGAACACGACATAAATTCTGCGATTCTGCAGACGCAGTGCTCCTGTGATCCGGAAGCGAGCAGCTTACCACTACGATCAGGAAATAGATTATAATATCAACAAATCATGAGATGATAATCGCTTGTTAATATTATAAAAACGCTTGATAAAAAATAAAATTGCCACAGTTAATCCCATCACCAAACAGATCAATTACGCGTATTAATTTTTGGGATGGAAAATTATTCTACCCACTTATTGGCCAACATTCAAAAATATGACAGTTGTTTCTAAATGACGTCGTTTGGCGCAACACATATAGTAAAGGACAATTTCATGATCACTTCAAAGCTATTATACCATAAGCATTTTTGTGACATAAAATTTGTATCAGAAATAAGTTCAAAATCTTAAACAATTGCAGATTTAATTTATGGACAATCCGGATGCAGAAGTTAAGACGTTGAGTTCACAATCCAACAGTGAAACGAAACGTATATAGAAATATTCTGTCTATTTTATGATCAGAATCAATATGACGATTGTATGCCATTTCACAGTCATAATATGGTCACCAAACCTAGCAAATCACCCACCGGCTACTATCGGAAATAATGTGTAAGATAAGTGAAGCCAGATCCATCCAGTATTAATTAATTTTGTTAGATCTAGATATAAAGAACCAGTTTAATTTAGGAATTTATGATGTACCAGTAGCTGAACCAAATGCGTTCACGTTAGATAAAAACAGATTTTTTCAGTACATAATTTACAGAATAAAATTGGGCTATCAGATCTCAATATAATTACTTAAATATGTAAATCTCATAACCAAATATCTTTGTTCCATTGCTTCCAGGGTAATCAGTAACTTTTTACACTCTAAGCATACCATGACGCACTCAAACTAATATTTGTTGTTTTTTGAATCAGCTTAACCTAATATCAAAATAAACTATTTACATGTATTATAAAATATTAATAAAACATAGTTATAATCATCAAATTTTATTTATACTTCCACATGTACAAAAACAAAACTTGAAGAACATTAACCTATATTATTCCAATTTTATTGGCTACATCTAGAGCATCATAATCTCTAGCTAACCTTACATAAGCCTTCTTTTTACCATCAGGCCTGATTAAGGTGTTAACTTTTGCAACATTAATGTCATACAATTTCTTAACTGCAGCCCTAATATGATGTTTATTGGCAGTAGTATGTACCAAAAATACCAACGTGTTGTTATCTTCAATTTTCTTCATCGCTGCTTCAGTTGTTAAAGGATATTTGATGATATTGTAAGCATCCATGCGAGACCTAGTTGGTACACTTCTCCTAGGATACCTGGGATTTCTGTCAGGTCTAAATGTTTTTGGTCGGTGGAAATGTACAGAAGTACGGACTTTACGTACATGGGTGCCATTGGGCCCTTTAATTACCTATAATGATAAAACAATCATCAAATATCAAGTATAATCCAAAATGACTTAATTAACAGTATAATGTTTTATTGAAATTATTTTCATTATCAACTAAAATCTATTATTGACAATATAAATATTTGAAGTACATACTTTCTTTCTTATACGAAGAGCTTTTGCAACTGCTGGTGCAGATTGAGCCGCTGGTGCTTTTTTAGGTCCAAGTCCTCTTTGTTGCTTCAAAGGAACATTACGTTTTGGTTTAGATAAAAGTGGCTTGGGTGGAACTTTTCCTTTAACTGGGGCTTTAGCAGTTGGTTTTTTGCCAGCGGCAGCTTTAGTTGCTGGTTTGGCTCCAGCTAAAATAATTGTTATAAGTGCTTTAATAAAATTCATAAACCTAACCTGTAACATTTACCTTTAGCTGGTTTTGCGGCAGGCTTAGCAGCAGTTTTGGTAGCAGAAGCTTTAGCTTTTGGTGCAGCTGCTGGAGCTTTTGTAGTAGCTTTGGCCGAGGCTTTTCCTGTAGCCGCTTTGGCGGGAGCTGGTTTAGAAGATGCGGCCTTAGCTGGGGCAGCTTTAGGAGCAGCAGCTTTGGGTGCAGGAGCCTTCTTCTCAGCAGGTTTAGAACCACCAACTTTTGCTGCAGCTTTTGGGGCTGGAGCTGGGGTTTTTGAAGACCCAGCGGCACCAGATCCAGAAGGAGCAGATGCTGGCTTCTTTTTCTCTTCTTTTTTGGCAGCTACAACAAAAATTTAAAGATACAATTTAATTATATGTATTGTATTATCCAAGTTAATAGTAAACAATGAAATAAATTAAAGCCACAAAGAAATAAAATACAAATGCTAAATAAAATTAATTAAAAAATTTATCTGCTAATGTTTACCATGTGGCCATATGTATGTCTGTCTTGGTCAATGTTTATTTAAGTGTTTAAATAAAAATTTAACAGCAAATACAGCTTAATAGAATAATTATAAAATAAAGGTAGTGCAATTTAACAATTTAAAATATTTTTATCAATAATATGTATTAACTTACCGGGTTTTTCCGCTGATTTCGGCTTCGTAGGAGCCATTTTCTCAATAGATCAGACAAAAAGGAAGTTAACCTTACCCACAAGTTGTCAAATAAACGACAGACGGAAATTGAAACCTCTACCCAATCACGTTTTAGCATTTAACAAATCATTTGAATTTCTTCCTAATATATTCATCTCACTTTATGAATGGAATAGACAAACACGAATATATACAATTCCTGATGCATATGCAACCAATATTGTCCCTTTTTAGCGCTTAAAATTTAAATATAGATATTTGTTATATTATTTAATCGAATGTGATTTATAATTTATAAAATATCCATGAATAAAAAGTATTAAATTGGAGTTTAGTTAAAATTTAGAAAATAATAATAATCTTAAAAAATATGATAGTTCTGCTTGAAGTATCACGTAAATACAAACAAATATTTAACACAAAACAAGATTCTATAAGTAACATGGAAGATATAATGTTTGATCGGGTTCTAAATAAATTTATATTACCTTATAATTATGAAAGTACACCATATTTGCAAAATAATTTCAGTGTAGAAACACGACAACAGTGCAATTATAAAGCTATTGGAAATAATAAGTATGATGGTCTAACAATGAGTAAAGTTATTATTATTGGAGATACATCTGTGGGAAAGACTTGTCTTATTAACAGGTAAGGAAAAATTCGTATAACATTGAGAATTAATAATAAAGGAAATGACTATATTTAAGATATTGTAATAAAATATTTGATACAAACTATAAAGCTACAATAGGTGTGGATTTTCAAATTGAAAAATTTGTTATTTTGGGAGTTCCATATTCATTACAAATGTGAGACATTTAATAGAAATATTTTAATCTGGATAATTAAATCTCATTTATTTTTAGTTGGGATACAGCTGGCCAAGAACGATTTCAAAGTATCGCTCAATCATACTATAGAGGTGCTCATGGTAATTTGTTTTCTTAAAATTATAGGCCTAATTGTGTTAAGTTTGTATTATATATATTTAATAATATTTAATTTAATATTTATTTAATTAAGATTATTTTTAAAAATCCTTTAATACTTAAATTCTTTTTCTTATTACTTTAATTAGTTCGATAGTAATAGAGGTGTATATGTATTAAAATATATGGTTAATTTGATTTGTTTTGCAGCGATTGTCGTATGTTTTGATTTGTCAAATTACGAAAGTTTGATGCACGCTAAAAAGTGGCTTAAGGAAGCACTGAACGCAAATACAAATCAAAGTCCATTTATATTTTTGGTTGGCTCTAAAAAAGATTTGATTGTGAGTTATAGTATAGAATGTTTACCAAATATAATTATACCGACACATTTTAGAATAACTTCACTTATAAAAATATTAAAACAGATGCAGTTAAATTAGCAAATGAATTGAACGCAGAATTTTGGGGAGTATCATCTAAATCTGGTTATAACATCGAAAAACTGTTTTCTAGGATTGCTGTTCTAACATTTGATTTATTAATAAAGACGATTATAAAAGATGAAGTTGTCATAAAGCCAATTGGAAATAAATTAGTCGGTAATATCATTACATAAGGTTTGCGGACAAAGTAATTTCGTTTTTTCCTAATAGATGACTTGACAATGATTCTGTCAAACCATATTATATATAAGGCTTTTGAAGTTGCTTTGAAGTAGGGTCGCTGCTTATTGCCTTTTAAAATTGATTATTCCAGGTCATTAACAGTGAAAAGCTCCATAGGCCAAGCTTCCATTTGTGAATGTTTGTTGAAGGTAATCGAAGTCGAGCCCGTTTTCGAAACGAATGATTATGAACGAGCTGAAGTGCCTGATGGACCTGCGGAAATATTGTGGTCTAAGCTTCCAAAATGGTATTAAAGCCCCATTGACGGTGATGGTAATGTGTTAAAAAGGCGATTGGAAAGGATCCCGACTACTATTTGTCTCGGCAGTTGTATAAATCTGGTTTTAAAACGATTTATAATTTTTCATTTTCAGACGAGACAGAACTATGGTTTTGCCAGATAAGTGTCAAAGGGTCATTAATTAATAACGGCACAGTACCACTCACCAAAATTTAAAAAAAAAACGAAATTACTTTTTCCCCGATCTATTCACGTTCGGGACTAATGTTATCTTAATTCTTTAAATTTTAGGAATATCTGATAAGGCTAACCATCAAAAACCCTTAATAAATTGTTGTTGAAGATATATTTAAGCATAAACTTGTTTCATTAATTTAGGGATTGGATTGATTAAGTCAATAAATCAGTATAGTAAACCACACGAAGAAAAAAAGCGGCTACGTTTGATAAAAAAATCTTCAATTTCCTCAAGTCTTACAGTTTCGAAATACATAACAAATGCTAAGAGAGACAAACGTTATAACAAAAGATATGTATATGTAGCAGAGAAAAATTAAATTATTATGGTAAAACAGGTAATAATTTCTTTTAATTTCAGGGTATAATTTCTGCCCTATCAACTGAGACTTGCATATATTTCAGCATAAATATTAACCTTCATCGTTTAATATATATAATTCTTGTATTACCTGCAAATTAAATGTTAAAAAACATTATCAATCTATTACATACATTAATTAGTAGAAAAATAGCGTTACCGGTTAATTATTTATTTCATTGAAACGTGCCTATTTATAATTTGTTTTAATTTTATTTAATTGCATGAAAGGTACTATTTTGTCAACATGTTATATCAACAAGTTCAAATCATAGAAAAAATAGAAATTTCACGGTATAGGCGACCTTGGGGAAATGTTTTGTTTAGTTCAATCAACTGTAGCGCTGCGATCGCAAATTGTGATTGGCAGTTTAAATTGCAGGTGCCGCCACTAACATGAAATGTGATTGGTCGATCAAATTGTGTGAAATCAGCATTTTCTATAGGCGTCCATTTTTATGTTTGTTTTTTGTAGGTTATGGTTTTTGTTTAGATCACGAAATTTTCGTTTTACGTTGTGCATATTTTCTGTTTTACATTAATTATTATGGGGTAATAATATAAAAATTGATGACAATACGTCAGTGTAGTAAAAGATGTAGTGTACCGGGGTAAAATTCTACTACGGAAATTAGACATCGTTTCCCAAAGAATGATCTCGATACTTTCCAAAAATGGGTTGATCAAGTAAATAATAGTAAGTTACCTGGATAAACCACAATGCAAATATATCAACGTCATGGTGTTTGTTATGGACATATTAGTGAAAAATTTAGAATTATCCTTCCTTCACGAACAGGTATTTGGGTAAATGCATATCCATCATTGGTTTTATCAGGTACATATAAAATTATCTATCTACTACATGTCTGTTTATATATTGTTTGTTTACAGAAACTCAAAAACTTATGAAGATGTTAGTAGTAATAAAATTCAATTAATCTACCAAGTTGTGCGTATGTTGTCAATGTGATGTCTCTACATAAAGAAGTCTTACAAGAAGGTAATAATTAATATAACTGGATAATTAGTAGTAATAAATACTACTTTTAATTGTAAAATATCCCTAAAATATTTGCAATACTTTAACTTTTTAGAACAATCAGTGTTCAATCATTTTATAGTAGAGGAATTATATATTTAAATTTGATTGCCTTGTTAAGAAAATATTTGTTATGGTGCCATCAATTAAAAATTTAATTGCTACTTTTAGGGAATTTATTAACTTAAAGAAATCTATTTTGTCTAAATTTACAAATAACTACATTTGTTTAACAAATCTTAACCAAGATTGCTTAAAGATTTTTGTTGGATCTATTAGAGGTCATAGAGGTAGAAACAGCATCCTTCCCCTAGTATGTTCGAGAAATTTCTAAAAGGGCTCATCATTTCATTTTTTTCACATCATTCGCCCGGAGCAAATTGTGAAGAAGATGAACATGTTGGCGCTTTAGATAACTTACATTATTTTTTAACTGGAGATGTAGCATCACCAGAGGTTGTAGAATCACCAGTTGAGTCTATATTTTCAGTTCCAGAGAACTTTGCTCTGAGGAAAACAAGAGTGGAACGTTGCACGTTAGTCTATATTTCAGGCTATTTGATAAAACTTCTGAGAAAAAAGACAACGTGCAATATCTGTCTACATTCTACATTAAGTAGTTCCACAGATCAAAAACTCGATACTGATTTTATAGAAGCGATGCAGCCGCGTAGACCCAAATTAACAACTCCATCAAGACTGTTTTACTATACTGTTTGTAGATCTTTAAGCTATCTCTTTTATTTAATACCTAGATTTTGTCATAAAAATAGCATATCTGTTATTCTGAGAGATGTCTTAAAAAAACACATAAATTTTAAACGTTTCAACTGCCCAGTCCATAGCGATTTTGAAGACCACATTTTAAATCTTATTGTCAAATGTTCATTGTATTTTTGGGTTAAACAAGTTAATTCAATATTAACAGGGAAGGACTTAAAGTTTACCTTCAGTATAGCACAAATACAAGATAGAACTCTAATAGATCCTATAAAATTGATGGCACTAAACAAATACGAAAAAGGGAGCAGGCGTTATAGAAGAGTATTTTAATTATTTTGTCTGGAGTATGGGGCTTTTAATTTTTTTTATTTACATTTTTGTAGTTTATTTATTTTTGCTTTTTGCAATTATGTATGTTTCTGTTGTTTTTTATTATTATTTATATTATTTACATTTATGTATATTTGTATAGGATTTTATTTTAATAAATTAGTTTTTTAAATTAAATTCGATTTTCATTCAAATATTATTGGCCAGCAAATGTGACGTCATAAAATAGTCACGTGAAATGGCTGACCAATCAAAGCAAATTATTTTCCTTACAGGATTCTATATAATATTTTTAAACTAACCAATCAAATTCACGTTGTCAGCGCCACCAATGATTGGACTAAACAAGATTTTGCCCCACCACTTAGCATTGTAGTTGCACACCCCTGGTTCAAATCAGTGATATCCACAAATCTCTTCCATTAGCTGAATCTTCGGCAGCGTTGTCAGATTTATTCATTTTAAGTATAACATTATTATAACTTTACTACTATTTTTAATTCAGAATATTTTTACATTAGTGTATTTTAGTGTACATAAACTCAGTAGAAATTAATTTTAAATTATATAGTTATTATAATAAAAAAGTTACTAACATACTAATATATATAATTTTATTTTATTATAGATTGTGTAGAAGTAGAAATAATAAAAGCCTATAAAAAAGGTTTTAGTAAGCATTATACATTTATAAATTATGGATTTCAATGAATTATATGTTCATAAAGTTATACAAATACATTTTCGAAAGTAAATTATATTATAAGTTTTAATCTATAATTAATTAAAATGAACTTTAATTACATACAATTCGCTCTGTTTGGCAACAGTGTGTTAACTGGAAATTCTGCTGCGCTTTCCGCAGACGGACACGTAACAACGTAACCCATTCAAGGCCGTTTAATTGTCAGTTGAGGAAGAAAGAGAGAAAGATAACCATCGCCTGGGCTCATAGGTTATGGTTTCTGCTTCGTTTTAACTTTTAATTTTGTTTCTGTTGATTTTTATTTGTTGGCTTGGTGAAGTTTTCGTTTACTAAGTTACTTAAGTCTTAACATAAGGTAAGATTACATACATAATCTATTAATAGGTGTTAATTGGGTATTTTATTATAGGTTCTGTTTAATATTTTGTTTTGGGTTAAAAAGATTTGCAATTTTGTTTTTATGATCATGTTAGACTCTTAAATAGAAAATGTATGTTAAATTGAAATATTAAATTAAATTAGAATTACACGTTGACATAAACTTTGACCCTAATAATATCATTCATAAATTCGTTGTGATATGTTGCTATTTGACTTTATTCAAATTTTTTGTTCTATAAAATATTTATACAACATATTTTCAGACGCAGATAGGTCTGTTTAGTGTGATAGATAGATATATATCTGTTTTGTATAATTTGTATAAATATTATATTAAATAACTTTTAAGTTCTATCTAGAATAATATTTAAATAACGCAATTAATTAAATACATGAATTATTATTTTAAATTAATATAATTATAAAAAAATGAAATGTATATGCAATATTAGATATTATATTATTTTATAATAATGCTTATATTTGCTTAATGAATAGGATTCTTGTATAATTAAATACAATGCAATAAATTAGTTTTACATTCCCTGAAGATTACTGGAGAAAGTTAAATTCATGTGTATTAAATGTTGCCTATGGTATGGATGTGTTTAAAATTGTGTCTTTACCTTTTATTTATTGGTGATTTTTATTTAGTAGTTAGGAGTGTTACCAAGTGTTAATAATTCAATAATGTTATTATTAACTTTACTGAATTGTTTTTTTTATTTTTAATTGTTTACAATTTTTATTTTTTTGCACTTGCACTTGCATTTTTTAATCTTGCACTTATGATGAGTTTCGTTCTTAAATTAATCAGTTTAAATAACTATTCATGTGCTTCTTATCTCACATTTTTAATGGGTCCATTTAGAATCGTGGATTTTGACAGGAAGTACTGTTTCTTCAATTTAAACAAAATTACCTCGTATCTACTTGTTTGCTTATTTATTATTTTTGATGGCATAGTTAGTTGATCTATCAAGGTTATACGCAATTAGATGTTACGCTGAGAGTAAAGCAAAAGCGAGTTTATATTTTACGTGACTATATAATAGATATTGCATTAAAAATGTTTTGTTAATTTATTTTTTGTTTCAACTCATATTAGACTACTTGTTTTTCACTTATCTTTCTATTTCAATTATTATCAGTTGACTGATAAAGCTTTGGTTCGATAAAATAATCACCTACAAAGCTGCTGCGAGATCGTAACTGTTGTTTAGCAGTGATAGTGTCTGTATTCAGATAAAATAGATCACGGTGTTTTCTAGTGACAGTTATTACAGTGTATTGAGTATTTTTTGTTGGAAGTAAGTTTTGTTATGTGATACAGGTTATATTTTATCTAAAGCAATGTGTTTAATAGCTAAATCTTTTGTGTCCATATTTATTTTTTGTATTAATATTTGTTTATTACTACAGTGTGATTAATAATATAAATATTTTAAATTAACAACAAAATTAGTGTTTCTAGTAGATCTATTACTAGCTATTAGATTAGTAGATATCAACGATTATATAATAAACACTTTTTAGGTAATCGCAACTGGCGATGAAAACAACTGTTAATTAGATATTTAGTAATTTGAATTTGCTGTGTTGTAGCTGTTTGGCATATTATTCCATGATAATATTATTGTAATCCTATATTTATTGATGTAATTAACTGAACCATTATTTTTCTGTTTTAAGATAAAATCATTTTTACTAAAACGACTTAAGTCAAGTCATTTCTTCCTTAGCATTGTTAATAATAAAAGTAAGGAAAGTTATCCCGAACTAAATTTAAGACAAAGTTTGCTTTACCACAAAAGGTCAACTAATATTTCATCTCTAGTCTTCTTAAATGTTTACTCGACCGCAATTAGTATACAATTCAAAATTACCGTTAAGAATGTTTATATCATATTTGACATATATGTCATTATTTTTCACTCGAATATACCCATAAAAAACCTACATTTGTATCAAATATAAATAGTGGTAGAGTATTAAAACGGTCGGTGTCGAGAAATTATCTTCAATGTTTAATACATTATATTAACTTCTAATCGCGGTTTTATAATACTGGCCAGTAGTTTTAATTCAACATTTTTAGACACAAAATACATTTTCCAACTCACCTATATTGAATACTCAAATGTTGATCCTTGTTGGAAATATGACAGTTACTGTTGATGACAGTGGCACTTTGTATGAGTAAACAAAATTGTTTTTACTATCTTCCTCAATCGCAATTATTATATATTTTCGCGACATATAAACCTTTCGTGATCCTCTGCTAATATTTTAACACCAAAATTAGCTAAATCGGCCCAGCCGTTCTCGATTTTTAGCGAAACTACGGAAAAGCAATTCTTGCTTTTTCCAAAACTTTCTTTTCTTGTTCGTAATATAAGGATGACTTTTGAAATTAGACATTACTGTATTGTGCAATTTTTCCGTCTTACTTTTTTGCAGTATACATGTATAGTCCATTTACTTTTTATCTGATATGATTCTTCCAGTTTAATTGTAAAAGTAATTTAGTCATCGTTGTCTATTGTATTTACTTGTTAAGCTTATCAATTAGATTTATCTTTTTATTTTAAAATAAACATTATAGTATAATCATTGTAATGACTATCCTACAGTGAGTTAGCAGGTTGTACATTATTTAATTTTATCATATTTATAAACGTTTATCAGTTTTTTTATACATAGTTTTATCATCAGCTGGCGTTATAATTTATCATCTTACCTTAATTTTTTATCTCCCCTTATGAAGTATATTTTATCGAATCATTGTCGTCAATTTGTTTTAGTAATTATTTATAATACATTGACTCATCAAAATGATATTATTGGATTAGCAAAAACATATTTGCTGTACTGATATAAATATAATAAAACTGGAAATACGTATTAGGGATCATGATTTAACATTTAAATAATAACACCCATTTTCACGGGGAATTTTTTTATGGTGAACATGATGTCGATTAACACTTGTTATTAAAATTGCTATTATGATTATTAATCAATTAATTAAATATATTGTGGTATTAAATTATTAAAATATTATTTGAATGTTTATGGCAGTTTAACATAAAAGTTGCGAAGAAATGAAATGAAAAAGTAGTTTTGCTTTTTTACAATAAAACCTTGAATTTATAGAAAAAATTGCGTTAAAGTTTGTTCACAATGCTTATATAACAATGAATATGATTCATATGAATATTAGTTCATCTTTCAATATTTCTATAAACAAATTACTCTTATTATTTAACGACAATAACTTTCTAGTGATGTACTATGCTATTTTATTGTTAATATATGAAGGAATTATTAAATATGCCCGGTTTTAAGATTTTACGTTTTTTAAATAAAATATATACAGTATATTGGATCACATTTTTTCAATATTGCGAAATGATAATGAATACTAATTTAATTTTATATCAAGATAAAATTATTTATTGACAATAAAAATATTATTTCTGTTAAAAATACTAAGTTATTAAATATATTTTTGTAATAATTATTGTAGATTATATTACATTATTGACGATTTAACTTATGTCTATCAGAATTAAAACTGACCAGGATGGTATAAGTTTACATTTTTTAAAGCTGATCACTATGTGACATACATTTGGCACTTCATTTAATTATTAGAGGCTAATATAATTTGTCTAAGTTCAAACTGACTGTTGGCTTCTTTTCTAGGTTAATACATTTCCTTAAACAACTTTTTTACAACCTTCGGTTTGTACATACAAACAAAAATTTGTTGTCGTTTGAGTTTATGGACAATATGTTGAGTTTTCAATAGTAGGCTAGCGAATACAGTCTTCTCAGTTTCTTATTTGTAAAATTTCAAATATTTCTTTCATTTTTACTACATAGTTTTTGTGTTATTTATATTATTATTTCTTTTATATTTTTTAAAATTGAATTAAGAAGATTATTTATGTACCAAAATCGTTTTTATTTACAATTATAACTGTCAGATGTAATTATTCTTATGTACTAGTGTAATAGCTCAAATTTAATGAAACTTTAAGCCGGCTGAACTGTACAGTAATGAACATGGTTATTATATAAGAGAAAGACGAATAAGTGATTTTGCAACATAAGACTGCTCACTCACATAGTTATAGGTTCTCTGAATCTACATGGAAACGTGTAAATGGGAAGTTCTATCTGACGTATTTATCTATTTTCCAATTACGACCAACCACACTTTATACCATATTATTTTACTGAGTAGCAAGAACTATAGATGTTGGCCGCGGAGAAAAATATCGATACATCAGCTTCGATATTTTTTAAAGATATCGATGATGTCGGAGAATTTAAAATATCGATACTTTATTTTAATTATATTGATATTTTAAAAAAATATCGGCTAACATTTTTTCAAAAAATATCAATATACCGATAATTTTTCGATATATTCAATTATTCAATATATTTTAATAATCTAGTTCTGGATAATCTCCGCATGCGCACAAGGTTTGAGTTTGCAACGTTGTCAGTTGTTAAAAATTATACGTATATTTAAAGAATATAATATAAATAGTATAAATTATCTTGGATTCACAAGTTAGCCTAATATCATAGAACCTAATATTTCTATTAAGACCCTAGTTAAAATGTTTTTATATATTTTTCGCCTCTTATAATATCAAAAATGTAATTTGAAAAACCTTTTATAAACATCTTAAATTTTAAAATAATTTAAAAAATAAAACAACGTGTAATTAATCAATACATAAACACTGCAATGCCAAACCAACGTTATAGTTCTTGTAAATTATTCGTATACTTGAAGAGTACAATATGTTAAATATATGACTTGTCTCGATACAAGAGCCAGTATAGAAAGGAGGAAGAAAAGTTAGTAGAGGGCGCTGTGACTTGTATCGAGTGGGTATAAATTACCAGGGATCAAAATAAAATTTCTCTTTTGTTCCAAGGCCATAAGTGGTGTATTAATTCCGTCCCGTCACGAATCATAAGTGATTCGTAATACAATATATATTCTGGAATTCACAAATTAACGTAAAATCTCACTTGAAACTCAGCTTTAAATTTAACTAAGTTTACTGTCTATTATTTTAAGCTTATATATAATATCTAAGTTATTTATATATTTATATACTTAATTTTAAAAGGAAAAAGAGAATATAAAACAATATATAAGATAAATAGATGCTTGCGTTTTTATATATTTTTTATATAGGTAACAAATATAATTTATTTATCAATTTATCGAGCATATCTAATGTAAGATATAGTTAATTTAAAACCGGATTGGTTGGCGCAGGCGATAGGACAGTACTGTTGCGGTAGTCACGGCTTCGAATGCTGCTGGGGCATGGTCGAAAATTTATGTTTGTCTTTGTTTAATATTTGTGACTGTCCTAGACAAGAGTTCAAAATCCGAAAAGGAAAATGATCCCAGTCACGCCAGTAACTAGCCTGGGTAAGATCGGATGTCTTCTGGGATGATTTCTAAGTTGGTCACTCGCCAGTCAGTAGACTTAATGCTGAGGACTATGGTTCAGAGCCCACGTTCAACTGTAGGTCCAGTCCAGATAAACTAAATAAAATAAATATATAAAATAAAATAAATTTAAAAAAATATGCCTATTTGTATTAAAAGTGTTAAACGAAATATAATAGCTTTTTTAATAAAATTCACAAATCGATGATTTATCCATTACTGTCAACCAGTTATAATCAAAATATGAACAGTATAAGAAAAGAATAAACTATTAACAATTCTTAACCTTTCTATACAAAGCTCCTGCCAACGCCAGGGTCGGATTTAAAATGGCTGCTGTAGTACGTTGGATCCAACCTCTCAATTGCATATAGTTGGCAACGTCGCATAATCAGGCGGAAATTACCGAAGTTTAATGAATACGGTTGGGATTTTCCAGAACCAGCCACTACTTAATTTTCGGCATCCCTAGGTTGAGCTAGGGATACGAACAATAGTATTATTGATAATTGTCAATAATGTTTGTTTTTATACCCACATAAATTAAAACTGTTATATTATTAACTAGAATATATGAAGCAGGATAATATGAATCACATTATCCTGCCTGGGTTTCCTTTGTTGAGGTTATTGTTGAGAATAATTACTAATTCAGTGTTACAATTCATGAAGTCTTAGTGTTAAAATAGCCATTTTTGTAACACGGATATAGAGATTCTTTTTTATTATAAGAAGCGAGTTACCTTAATTTCGACATCCAGTTAATACAATTTAATCGAAAACAAATAGAAAAATTAAAATTATTCATGTCTTGTTGAGTTGTATCATTGAATTTTGACAATTATTTACTTTTAAATGTAGTTAATGAACGGCATTCTATTTGTACCGTAAATATATATTTCGGTCGAATGTTGGTTTTGAAAATCATTGAGTTGTTTTCACTTCGGCTGATTTCATTTCATTTATGACAATTTTTTACATTTTTTAAAAAATTTATTAATATATAATTACTAATATAACTTACAATTTGTCGCTACAATAACTTAAAACTCGGACCTTAGTATCTAATAAAAAAAGTTAATAGTACTTTTCAGAGTTTTTACCATTTTTACCACTTCCCTATTCAACTACACAAGATCACATGGACGTTTTATTGATGTATGAATAGTTGGGTTGTAGATGAATTCAATACACATTGATTTACTATCGTTGACTTTTATTCTCCATGCCTTCCACTTATTTATATTATTACTTGCGTGTTACAGTTTTATGGTTGCTTCTTCGTTATTGTCTCCGATAACAAGTATCGCAGTGTCATCAGCAAATGTAGCCATATATTTTCTATTTGGGTTTTTGCCCAAAGTCTTGCAATTCATTGTTTTCGAATTTTTCCCCAGGCCGTTCATTATCAATGTCATCAAAATCACCACTGTCTTAAAACTAACACCGACAATTGGAATATGGCGAAGCTATATCAACATAAACTTCTAAAAGTGTCTGATGACCTTCGGCAGCAGATTTCTTTAGATCAAATAACAAAAACAACCTGTGGCAAAAATTTAATTTTGAGCGGACCATGATTTTGTTCTAAATGGTTAGGTCTAGAAAATTTAGTAGGTTAGGTGTATTAAATCGCATGTTGTACATTTGTAACCAACTTCATGTTGAAGCCTCGTTGACAAGGTTTATTTTTCAGTATGTGTCATTTCATCGAAGTGTGAATAACATTTTTCAGTGCGTTGAAGAAGATTTATTTTTTAATTTCAAGAAAAATCTGTTATCGAATGCTGTGTGAAGTTTACGGCAACCATGCTCTATCGATTTCAGCATGTGAATACTAGTTAAAGTACACGATTAAAGCATGTGAATTTCGAACTTTTAAAAATGGTTATTTTGACAACGAAGACAAGGAGTGTTCTGTTCAAGCAAACAATTTGAAGTCGAAGATTTGAAGCTATTACAAAAGCTCGGTTATTTTGTGCCGTACGGATTGAAGCTAAGAGACATTGAAAGGCGTTTGGTCATGTGTGAAATGCTTCTTCAATATCAAAATCAGAAAGGTTTTTGACATCGCATTGTTGCAGATGATGAAAAGTGGATCCATTACGATAATCCAATGCCAAAATTATTAATCCAGTGTTATTAGATAATTATTTATAATTAGAGGACGAACTGGTTATGCATCAAAATTAATGGAATCTGTAAATTTCCTGAAGGATAGGAAAAAGTAGCGGCTATCGATTGACAATCCTTTGAATAATAGAAGTTGTACCGAATGAAGCTTCGGATTAAAAAACATCTTTTAAAACTAATTTATAGTTAACATTTTGAAAAATTTTGTAGGCATTTGACAAAGTCGACCAGTAAAGTGATGAAAATGAAAAAAAAACACGCTCCGAGTTTAAAACTAATTTTATATTTTTACAAACTATTTGGCAGTATATTGGATGTTTTATTGGAAAGGTTATATTTTTGATCTGGGCGGCATCTGGGTTTAGTTAATAGTGACTAAGAAACACTACCAAAACAATAAAAGAAATATGCTGGAAAATCAATATATATCAATACCATAATCATTACAATAATAAGATCAAACTAATCGATCAGCTTTAGAATAAATTTATTTTCTCTATGTTTGGAGATTCATTGTGAGTTAGTGAATAGCTCGGCGATAAATGTCTGGGCTATTGGAACGTTGATCTTTCAAAGAATTTCTAAGTTTCTGACGAATCAGGGAGCATTGAAATTTCGCCTGCGTGGCTTGTTTTGAAATTTGAAGTCGTTTCACTTGAGAAGGTGTAACGAACTTGAAGAAGACAAGCCTCTACGGGACAATGGATCAGACTAACATCATATACGATTAACACTTGATTTGAGTGGGTAGCCTGCTAGATCAGCGAATAAGCGGGTTTAGAACTGGGATTGTTGTTCCTTGCTTGATTTTATGTTTAGACACTACTTATGTAACTGTGTTATACAGTGAACGTCTCGGAGTAATACAGAAGGATTGGCAAGATAAGCGTTTGGAAAGAGGCGGAATTTAGTCTCGATTGTAATATTTCCACTCTTCCACACTGTAGCTTGGCTGATTCGGCTTATTACTTTCGCGATCGATGAGACTTACAGTTTTACAGAGTGCAGAGTTTAATAAATTCTAGGGAATAATGATAAGCTTCCAAATCTGCCCAAAGTGAGGGCAAGTGTATACAATTGAAAGCAAAGTAAAAATCAATAAAATCGATAATCGCACATAAAGAGCTGGTGTAGTGGGAAATGCTTATCTAGACAACCTTGATAGGTCTAAGTGCTGCCTGCTCTCCTCAACTTGTTTCGTCTCTGATCACTATCTGATACCTCATTTCTATGATCTTCATAAACACCTTCCCGCCATTTGATATGATATAATATCTCCATAGGTTTTATACTATTTACTGTCGTCTTTTTTCAGGATAGGTACAATTATTGTTTTTTTCCATCTTGGCCTTCCTATCTCCGATCGTCAATTTTGTGTGAGCAGGAGCACGTGAAGTCGTTGAAACAAAATAACCTATTCTAAACAGAAAGTACGTCCAGTTTCCTCTTTATTGTTACTTTGTTGTAAAAACACTAAAATCATTAAAACTTAATACCCTCATCATAAAATCATTGGCATATTTGAATGAATATGATGACTTTTTAATTACAGGATTTTTACCGTACCTTTTTCGTGTTCTCTATGTACGATATAAATATAATTTATTTGATATTTAGTGATTGTAAGGTTCAAAGTTTGTTATAAAATTTAGTGCGTTATTTGACGTTAAGTGGTATTTTGAAAATGACTAATTATGAACTAGTTACGCCTTGGATTTTAATTAATACATATGGTTTGCTTGTATGTTAATTTGGCTCACGTATACCAGTTTTTACGTAAAAGGATCAGAGTTCTAAAAGGTCGAGTTTAAGGGCCGCGCGTATAACGGAATTCCTAATGGAATTCCATGATTTTGTTCGTGGTATCTTCATTTTTCTTTCCAGAACGACGATTCCTTAGCAGACAAGATATAATCACGGCGATACGTATAGACTATTTAAATTTATGGTAATATGTATTTATTCGAAGCTACTGGAATTTCAACTATGATAATTTGAATTTAAAAATCTATGGAAAGTAAAAAGTTAAAAGTGAAAAAGGCCTGTCTTATTAACGTTTTATAAATTAGCTCTTTGCTTTGGTACTGTACTAAACCAAATAAGTTACTGTAAAGTTTTATTAAATTGTCTCATTGTTTTCATGCATTCTGGTAGTTTTTCGCATTAAAAAAGTATTTATTAAGAATAATTGGTACAATATATATTAATCAAAATATTTCCATCATTTTCTACAATTTTTACTCATCTTTCTGGCAATATGGTGATACTGTGTAGTGAATTTTATTTTGGCAGCTATTCAGTCTTCATTGCTTCTTCAGCATTTTGAAACCCTATCAAAAGCCATGCTGTATCGATCTGAATAGGTGGTAATCAGAAGGCTGGCGAGAATGCTGATTGCGGCAGAAATCCCCATTGCAACAGTGTGTCCTTCGCAACATGTGCAAAGTGTGGCCGATCATTGTCTCGCTATTGTTGGTCTTTTTTATTGCAATTTTGTTGCAATTTTTCTTCTTTGTTGCAATACGTTCATTTGGTTAAATTGACGTCAGTTCATTCATCTCACTGCACAGCAATACTTTATGACGATGACTATTCCGCTTCGGTATCTATATGTTGCTTTTCTAGATTAAACAATGACTGTTTGGGCTTGATGTTGTCATAGTAGATTGATTCACTTTTCATCGCTACTTACATTACAACTCAGAAAACTCTTTGTTTACCTGGTAAGCAATGGAAACATGATGTTGAAATGGTTCGAAATGGTATTTTCCTGTGATAGTCATTTCTCCTTTCTTTTGAATTAGATTTTCATCTAATACGTCTTGAAATTCATTGTCTTCGAACCTTTTTGGTTCTCCACACTGTTTTTTGTCACTGACATTAGAATTGCCAGTTTTAAATCAGTGAAATCAAAACTGACAATTTGCCATAAGTTTCTAATAATGTTTCATGGGCTTCTGTATACTGTATACGCCACATACCTCAATAATACTAAATGGAAAACTGTTACTTTTTGTAGAGAATTGTCAAAATCATCAAATTTAATAGTTAGATTAGGCTGTTAACATTATCAATTACATAATCTTTACAATTACCTTATTATTACAAGAGTGGTATAAGACATTGACAATGGCAGATAGACAGTACCCAACAATTAATTTGAGTTGACCAAATGAGGCTAATTGATATATGGCAGCAATACCATGGTATTTAAGGATAACATAAATTTGCATCTATTAAACCAATATATTTTAGATGCCAAGTTTTGGAAATATTGTTTTATAGTTACGTATTGATCTAGACATGTTGGTATATATTTCTAGGGGAGTTGGCAACAGTTAATATTCATTGGTGTGCATGTTTTACCTGAAATAAAAGTGGCATGGGTAGATTTTGTGTGAAAATTATAGTTCAAATTAAATCAGTTAAGAGTCGTAAAAACTTATGATACTGTAGTGAACAAAAATTTAGGCGTGGATATCAAATGGATCAGACCAAACAAAAACATGAATAAATAAGTAAACGTAAACAGTATTTATTAATGAGTAGTGTGTGTTGTAAAAAGTGTACTTTTGTAAGTATAAAGAAATTGTAGGAATGCTCTGGAAAAATGAGTTTACACCTTTCTTAACAGGTTGCTTATCAAGAGAAATCCTAGTGCCAGGTTTTGCTGAAAAAGAAAACAAAAATCACCATTCACTTTTTGACATGACATTTTGAAAATAAAAAAATCATTTAAGAAGATGACAAAACAAATTTTAAAGAAATATTCTTATTGATTTTTAAATAGCACTAAACTATTGTTTTGTATATAATAAATATTTACAATTATACTTATTATTGCTAGGTAACATAATTTTTCATTATTTTGTATTAAACTATTGTATCTATTCATTAAATCAAATTTATTTAAAATTGTTGGCTATTAAAATCTTGGTTCTAAAATTTGAATTATTTACAGGTTGGTTGAACTGTGTTAGCTATAAATTATTAAAATCATTAAAATCATCGTTCAAGTCATCATTCTGCAACCGCATTAATCCCTACGAAAATAACAGATTTTGAAAAATTGTCACAGATATTGCATGTTCACACGCACCTATATTACTTCAAAGGCTTTTTGTTTCAATATTCATGTAAATCCACTGGCTTCAACATTTTTGTGATTACATAAACATTCTTGATGTTTTTCTAAAACTTTTGGATTTCTTCGGTGATCTTTGGTACCCTTAGATCTTTATGCATGTCCTCATTTTTAATGTACTATGGTGCTTTAACAAGCCAAGCTGCGGAGAATCTTGTTTTGGTAAGTTTGGGTCATGTTAATATTAGATTTCTTTGTGTAATCCCATAACTACCACGCCATAAGTCCACACTGGCTTCAAGATTTGCTTGTATAATAACAGTTTACTGTAGAATGTTAATTCGGATTGTCATCCAACCAACCAACACATTTTTAAGCCTCATGTAAAGTTCTGCTTGTTTCCACTTGAGCTTGGCAAAATAAGATAGTTCTCCAGTAAATTAAAGTTTTGTTTTTCAGTTCCTACATGTTTCATGGTGCAAGGAAGTAGGTAACATCGCGGTTATTCGATGTATTCTGTAATATAGTTTACTGAAGTTAGGGTTATTGTAGGTTAGGCTATAAGGTCGCCAAATGAAAATTAAAGTTGTCCCAGAGCCATTCACAGTTGGCATTATAATATGTGTGTGTTTTCAAAAACATTCGTAATTCATGAATTCCCGATATGCATGTTCGTTCAGGATTTAAGGCCACTAAAGGCAAATTGCTGTAGTTGCCCATTCGGGGTATACTATGGAAGTTTAAGTGAAAATTAGCTACTAGCAAGCGAATGTACAGGCATACTCACAAATAATGTTATTATACAATTGTTAATGTTAATTTCTTCAGGAGGTAGATGTTACATCAGGCGACTCCTACGGTCCTGGTTGTTTTGAAAAATCCGTGCGTTATGGCTCGTTTGAGATGTGATGTGATTTGAGTGGAGAGTTTACAATAAAGGGTTTGGTTTATGTTAGATTAGGATTGGATCATCATCATCGTTCATACAGTCGATTCAATGAGTCACGATTTCATTCTATTAAAATGAAATAGGTTTCAATTAAATTAAAAGTTTGTGTTTTAATCCCTACATGTTTCTTAACTTATATATAACACGTAAATGTTGTAATTGGAGCCTGTTTTTTTATTAAGACTGACGTCAGTTGCAGTCGCTACCCGTTAAATGTGTACGGCGATGGAACATTTTGCGCTTTACCCGAGGTGTTTCGTCGCGAAAAGGTCTATCGTGAGTGACTTGAGTCGAGTTGTAACAATTTTTAATCATCCAAACTCCAATCACCCTGAAGATGGCTTCCTCAGTTTATAATTTGATGAGTGGATTTTTGGTGGTGAGATTAATTTTCTAGTTTTATATACTTTTTAAAATTTTCGCCAAAATAATGTTTTGTGATTGCACGACACTTATTTTATATCAAGAACATATCGATACGTAAAACAATTGAACTTTGCTGTGTGTTTCAAAATTATGACATCTGTTTTTCGTATCTTGTATTTATTTATTTGTCGCTACTTATTAGGCGATTAATCAATTAATTTATTTATTTGTTGTGAACCCCAATATCATTTAGTAATTCCTTCAATATTGTGTGCTATTTAATAAATAGAATAGCGAAATGTTACTGCAGATAGTAAAATATATATTGGTTAATGAACTAGTGAAAAAAATATTAATAAATAGACAAAGTAAATTTGCGTTGAACAGATATAAAAATATATAATACAGACACATAAAGTGTGTACATTTATAGTCGTTTATTTTCATATATTGTTATCTGCATCACCAAACCATTAATTATACGTCTTTATTGTGGGGCAGTTCGACAACAATGGAAGTGTGAATTTTTGGTGGTGAGATTAATTTCGTTTTTAGCTTTATGTACTTTTTAAAATATTCGCCAAAATAATGTTTTGTGGTTGCACGACAGTTATTTTATATCAAGAACATATCGATACGTAAAACAGTTGAACTTTGCTGTGTGTTTCAAAATTATAACATCTGTTTTTCATATCTTGTATTTATTTATTTGTCGCTACTTACTAGGTGATTAATTAATTAATTAATTAACTTGTTGTGAACCCCAATATCATTTAGTAATTCCTTCAATATTGTGTATATTTATTATATTGGTTAATGAAATACTGAAAAAAATATTAATACATAGTCAAAGTAAATGAGTGTTGAACATATATAAAAATATATAATACAGACATGTAAAGTATGTACATTTATAGTCGTTTATTTTCATATATTGTTATCTGCATCACCTAACCAATAATTATATGTGACGTCTTTATTGTGGGAAAGTTCGATATAAAAGGAAGTGTGGACTTTAATATTCTATATAAAGTAATATGCAGAATACTGTTTTATAGATCTATCTATTCTATCGAATCTATCTACTATATTAAGAAAATAAATCTAGTTAGCTGTGTGAATCAAAATTTTGTTTATTTTCTAGTACATTTTTTATATGTTGATGTCAGTATAATTATAAAAATCGGGTGAAATGAACACTGTCATGATAATTATTTGTTATTTTCTTATGTTGCCGATGCCGATGTATATGTATGCGAATCTAGTCAGATAATTACAAAATTATGCATTCTATTGTACAATTTTAAATTAAATCTTCAAAAGCGCCCGATGAATACCAGTAAAAATAATTAATTTAAAAATAATTCACGCAACAAAGTTTTTATGATTACTCTCTCGAACAGTATTGTTATTTTTAGAACATTAGTAGATAGTAAAGTAATAAAGAAGTAGATAATGTACAAAAAAATGGAACAAAAAACTGGAAACACGATAGATGTACCTACTAAAAATTGTAGTTAAGAAAATTTATAGAAATTAAGAAATAAAATGAAATCAATTCTAAAACAACTACTTATTTCTAATCTTCTAATATTTACTTACATTTTGGCTGTATGCACCTTTGAAATTGGCAGTATGTATCATCCTTGAAAGGAATTTTGTTGAATTAAAAAAACTAATTTTGCCAAAAAATGTGTTTTACTATGGTAGGCCGGGGACTTTTCAATTGACCTGTTAACATTGCGTCTTTTACCCGATATTGCTGATCTTTTCTACAATAATAACTGACGTTGCTAATAATATTTTCATTCGGTTTTATTAACCGACTTCAAAAAGGAGGAGGTTCTATGTTCGGCTGTATATATTTTTTTAGTGTATGTTCACCGATTTCCTCATCAGCTCAAGACCGATTTTCTTTTTTTATTCGAAAGAGTGCACTTCCGAGATTGTCACATTGAACAAAGTCATAACCTGTAGGGGGGACGGCAGGGGAGAAATCGAGGAAGCTCTCAAATTTCAAAATAACGTACAAAGTTTTCAGATATTTTTTTATCTAAAATAAACAGATATTTGTGTATAATGTTATTGCTGAACTGATGTGATGAAAAATCGGTAGTAGTTTAATGTAAAAGCCATTCAGTATGCTTTTTAAGTACTAACCATATCAAATGAGAAAACATAGAAACATTGCAGATAATTGCTTCTATGCTGTAATGGTTAGAACATTAAGCTCTCGCGCGCAGGTCGCGAGTTCGTTTCTCAATAGATCAGCAACATTTTTTGTTCTAGTTTGGTTGGAACACTTGTCAACTCACCTAGACTAGGTAGCGGACTGAAGCGTTCCTTATTTTCAATCATTGTTACTTTATTCTTATTTTTTCTCATGCGGGTTGCACTTCTACTTGAGCTATGCATTGTAATACTTAATAAAACAACTGCGTAACTTATTGAGTAAATATCTAACACTAAAAAGAGAAAAATAAAATATTTTTAACAAAAAAATTGAACCGACTTGAAAAAATAAATAAGGAACTCCAGACCAAACAATACAAAAATAATAATATAATTTTGTAACAGATATACAAAATTAAGTTACGAACAAACCTAATTTGTTGCTCGGAACCGACTTCAAAGTGATTGGTAGTTAGTAGTGGTTAAAATAATATTGTAAATAGATAAATGGTTTAGATAGGTATTAAGCTAAATTGTGTGTATATAGTAGAATATAAAATACGTGTAGTAGATAGGTTAAATAATTTTTTTGTTTATTTTTATTTAGTTATTACAACGATTATTATGTACATATTTTATTTTAAAACTTTAAAGTCGGTTCTCTTTTTCGCTGATCGCGCCAAGCTTTATGGTCATAAATATTCCGCTTCGGTGTCGATGTGAATATGTCTTCCGGACTAACCTATGACTTTTTACACTTAGGATTGTCATAGTAGACCCAATTTTGATGGCGAGTCACAATACACCACAGAAAACTTCTTTTTTTGATCGACAAGCAATGAAATAGCATTGTTGTGGCGGTTCAAAATGGCATTTACAGTTAACTCATGAGATAGCGCTTTTTAATTAATTTTCATTCAGATCATTAGTTGCTAAGCTGTCTAAAAGTTCTATGAGAGTTCGAGCTTAGTTTTCGTCTCATAAATCCGACAATATACAACCTTCTCTTTGTTGATTCTTTAACATTTACAGTACTTTTTATTTCCATTTTAAAATAGCGAAAATACTATTGGCGTGATAACTTAATTTTAAAATCTATTGTATAATATTATAGTCCATTTACCTTTCTTTAATATATTATTTCTACTGGAAACAAAGGTTTTAATTTAAAAAAAAACGTTTTTTCTACTTTAAGATTATTATAAGATTATAAGTCACGTCAATACACCCTCTGGTGTCACATGACTTTAATATACAGTTGCTAAATAATGAACATTGGGCGAAAAAGCAGCTTTATTATATATTCTCAAGTGCCCAATTGGTATGTGGTCCTGTACAAGCGTAGTTGAAATTATTAAAATATTAGAAACCCCAAAGATTATCAAAGATCACACAGAACAATATTTTTTTAATTAATCTCCTAGAACGTCAACAATTTGCCCGTGGGCAATAAGTATTATTATATGATTTCAGTTATATAATATAACTATCCTCACATGTAGATCACATCAGTAAGTAATCTACTGTACAACTTATAATCTAAATATTATTCTAACTTATTTTGAAGTCTATCCTAACTTATTCTGAAAACTATTCTAGCTTGATTATTAAATCTCACTCTATGTGTCTATTAATCAGTTCGTATGGTAGTTTGCGTTTGAGCCCACGCACTTCACTGTCATTGTACACATTTAACTGTTTGTCGACTCCACTGTGATTCACTAATAGTCTTTTAGAGTACTTCGCACTAATACTCCGAATCACACTCATTATAGGTTCTATGGGAATATCGCGATGAATCAGTTTGTTGGACAGGTAATATGGGGCATCTCTGGAGGATATCTATGTTAGATTTGCTAGTAGTACCCCACAGTTCAATGCCATGGGTCCAAAATGTAATTTAGATTTACGCCCTATCAGCCAGTACATTTGGTTTAGTTTAACCCCAATCTGTTTGCATTTTGTCACTATATGTTTTTTTCATGTCAAACGTCGATCGAAATGTATTTCCAGATATTTAACGTTGTCTGCTTGCGGAAGTTCTTGTTTATTCAATTTTACTGAGCAACATGTTCTACAAAGGGTGAATTTCGCATGGGTAGATTTTGTCTCATTTGCTTTGATACGTCACGTTTTCAACCACAATTCGACTTTGTTAAGATGAAGTTAGGGGTTTCTTGTGACTGATATTGGATCCTCGTATGATGATAAAACCACTGTATCGTCAACATATGTTGCAACAGTAGTGTTTCTTGAGATCGGTAGGTCAGCTGTATACGATAGGTATGACAATGGGCCAAGAACACTGCCCTATGGAACACCCGAATATATCGGGTGTAAGTCAGTGTATTCGTCACCATGTTGGACAATAAAATGTCTGTCTGTGAGGTACTTCCGTTGCATCAGTTGGCGTTAAGTTTCTAAATAGTTTTGAATTCCTTGATTTTGTTTTTTATTTATTAGCTCTTTCAGCTCTTTTGTGGCCTTGTTGAATTTTGTCTTGTTTTCTTCTGTTCTGATTTGTTTCCAGGTTTTTCTCAGTTTTCTTTTTTCGCCAATTTTTTGTTTAATTATAGATGAAATATAATGACACTTTTTATATGTTCACAAAAAAAAAACGTTTTAATCTTAGGCTTATTAAGAAATATATCAATATATTTATAAAATCGATAAAAATATATTTAATCTATATTTTTCCGACTATAAAAATGTATCAAAAACAATATTATTTTCGTTTTAGACCAAATATATTTTTCTATTTCCTTATTGCTTCCATTATTGCATATTGACGTAATTCTTTCTGATTTTACTTATCATTGCGGATTTCTGTATATTCCTGTTAAATTTTATCAAATAAATTAATGATCTGGACCTAAATATGAAAATAAATGTATTTTCATCTACTTTTTTAAAATAAATACAATATTGTTAATTACCAGCAATATTTATATTTTATGCAACATTTAACATTTTATATATACTAGAAAATAGATGTAATATATATGTTCTGTAATATTTTGTATCATACCACAATACGTCAATGCAAAATGAATTCAATGGAATTTACAAATTTATTTAACGTCAAAATGAATTAATAATAAATGAACTGGTGTTGTATGGCATGACGACATTAAACACATTTTCTGTTGTGTCTATTGTATTCATTTCGTATAGAACAGTTTCGATTTAAACGTTCGCTTTATTTACAGGGACTAATAATGGAGGAAACTAAAGCGGACGTAGGAACCCAACCAATCGAAACTGAAGAATCACTTTTCGGACCCATCGACATAATATTATTGGCTTTGATCATCGGAGGTATCAGTTGGTGGCTAGTAAAAAGAAGTAACAAGAAGGTTAACAGTTTCACCAATGGCAAATCTTACACAATTCAGTAAGACTATCGATTGATCGTCAGAAATTTTATTTTAAACTCCATTCGAAATGTTTAGACCCACGTCCCTCACGATGCAAAACAGTACAGACAATTCTTTTGTTAAGAAGCTACAGTCATCCGGTAGGAGTTTAGTTGTCTTTTATGGAAGCCAAACTGGTACTGGAGAAGAATTTGCGGGTAGACTCGCAAAAGAAGGAGTTCGGTATCGAATGAAAGGAATGGTGGCTGATCCGGAAGAATGCGATATGGTAAGTACCAATTAGGCTTTTAGTAATATTTAATTTGATAGATTTGATTTTCTGATTTATTTATATTATAATATTTAATATTTACAGCATTTTTAATAATAAAAAACTAAACCAAGATCTAATATCTATCGTATTTTAGATATATAAGTTTCTTACAATCATAATTCTTTTAGAATACCATTACTGTGAGGACAGATTTGTCTTAGAATGTTTAGGACTTGAATTTTTCTATGTGCTTGGTATATTCCAAATATGAGCTAACAATTCAACTTTCCTGTTTTTTTTTATTTTTCTCAGATATAACCTTAAAAAAATTCTTTTGATGTCTTTCAATATCCTAGGAATAATTAATGTTTTCCAAAATGCGCTTGAGGTATTCCAAATACAAGCTAACTACTTTAAACTTTTTCTTTTAACTTTTTCTTAGATATAACCTTATAAAAACAGTTTTACTTTAGATGTGTTTCAACGTACCAGAAATAATTAAACTAAAAATTAAAATCCTGTATTTAACTATTCTTATTCTCTGTAAATGTATTTTAAATTTCCCTTAGTTTAACTTTTTTGCATTATTTTTGGATTTAATGTATGTTAGCAACCAGTATGTCACTGCTAACAGTTGAATTTTTTCCTAATCATATTGTATATTTGTCAATTAAAAATAAAACATATTTAATGCCACTGAAAATCTAAACCGCGAACAGAAACACATCATTCCACGTAAGAGATAAAGAAAATATCATCTTATACAAAAACATGACCTTAAGGCCGATCAATTGTCTTATTCTAATGAGTCCTGTGTTTTTTTAAAGAAATATTCTTTACTATTCATATATTAACATAAAACCTGTCTAAAAAAAGCAGCCAATGATAATGCCCTAATTGCCAATTGCAGCTTGTAAAAATATAAAATTCGTTTTAAAACCGGAGCCGATTTTTCCTTTTCATTTTGTCATAATTAAAAAGACATAGAATACCGTGTGATGTGTCGGAACATGTAACCGAAGCAGTTTAAAAAATTCGATTTATGTTGATAATAGTGGATCAGATTTCTGCAAAATTCTTTAAAACATTACTTATAATATTATAACATTACTAATAAGTTATAAACCCGCAAATGTTGTAAACTAAAATTCCAAGTACTAACTGGAATCCACCTTCGTTATCTTAAAATAAATATATCTATTATTTGATAAGGAAGTAAAACGTATAAAAATCCCAAAAGAAGTAATCAGTGTGAACTCAAGAACTCATTGGGGCATCATTTTTGAAAACGAAAGTTATGAAAAACACCTCAACTTTATTTATTTAGTTTGGTGCATTAGTATTAAATTGTAATGTGTCGGTATATTATGAAACTCAACTGAAATTGTTATATTCAAAAATAGAACATGCAAATTGGTGTGAATGGAGACGAATTGTCTACGTAAATATTGACAGAGATATGTAATATTTATGTTGTAATTATTCTTTAGCATTATTATTTTGTGCAAACATGCGAATGAGTGTAACAAAATAGTCAAATATTAGTTATACAATGCTATGCGCAGCAACTGCATTCAGTATTATGTAGTATATTGTTTGAACAAATATAATTTTTAGAAATTTTGGTTTTATACAATTGTACATCGTATCATTACGTCATTAAGTTTTCTTTATTTTGTTTTCTTCTATTTCATATTCACGTTGGTATTAACCTTTTCATACTAACACCACAGTATGTCATACGTTTGGACCCATTTATTCGAAGGAAAACTAGCATTGGCCTGATTACTATTTATATATGTTTTAAATTTTACGATAAATATGACATTAAACTGGTTCAAAGCCTAATGTTATATACTTGTATGGAAACTTACGTTATAATTATATTTTTCATTGCATGTAAAATTTCATTCGTCATGTATTTATAAGCATTTATAAGTTATACAAAACCACTTGTGAACCTAAAATATAGTGTATACAATGTATAACGTTTAATAGTTAATGGCGAATGTATTACAATATTTTGGCTGAGCGAAATGTTCCAAGAAGTTAATGACAAACACAACAATTATTGTATCTAGCTAGGAACCATCTTACCATTTATTTCTAGGCGTTTGTGCTAAATGGAGAAAAAATGAAAAACTTGGAAGGTTCAATGATTATTCGGCTAGAATAACATATTTTTCATTTTATGGAAACAAAAACAAAAAATGTTGAAAAAAATATCAAAAATTCGAAAGTAAGATTATATAGAAGTATCTTCTTCGATTAACAATTATAATAAATAAGAATAAAGCAAGAATTTGCGTTCTGTTAACACTTCCTTAACAGACTTTGGTCATCTGTAACGTTTAGACTTCAATGGAAATATTTTTTGTGAGTAACGACGGTATATTTTCGTTAACAAACATGGTTATAGCAAGTGGTAAACATTTTTTACAAATATAATTATCGTGTAGTCAACAACAGAAGAGAAAAACGAACATAGAGATAGAAATGATTAGACGAAGGTTCGAGAAGTTGAATATGATATGCTGGAAAAGCGAGATGATGAAATATGAAAAGAAATAAACGATAGTATGACGTGGAGGAAAGTATATAAAAAACAAAATATGAACTGGACAAATGCTGATCCCATTCCACCTCTTGATATTGATTGATTGATGAGGCAAACATTCATACCTAATTATACATACGTTGTTCGTGATATTAATGGTTTAATATACTAATTATGTCACTATCTGATTTATATTTTTGTGTTTATTATTGCTATATTATCCCAACCTTTTCAATTAGAGTGTAAATTTCCATTTCTATGGCCTTGAAATTAAACGATTATTCATTTCCTCGAATGTAAACATTTTTTACAGTGTTAAAATATCCTGTTATGTTCCAAAGAATATTGTGGTTAATTTTTCTCTACAAATTAATAGTTTTTAAGAAATAGACGATGTTCCCTTCATTTGCATTATATTATGAAATCTGGAATTATAATTTACACATCGAAATATTTGTCGATTAAGTTTAATAGAGGACATATGTATTTAAGTTTTGAAATGTGAAAGGTTTAAAACATTAACATAAACCAAATCCCTGTCCCTGACATCTAGAGTCAATAGCCAGTTGTGATGATACTGATGTCCATCCTATATAAACAGTAGTGATGCTTTATTTTTATGACGCAATGAATCATTCACGTTAATCTTTGTTAGTTAGTTAGCATATTGCTTTCTCATTTATTTGTATATATGCAATATATTTTACTATGTTGTTATCAGGAAGGAAATCAAACAAAGCGTAATATGGGATATCTTTTTATAAAGAAACACACGAGTTTTCTGAGAAATATGCCGTATTTTATAATGTTGCATGACAATAATACTGTTCAGAATGTTTTAATTTTTGTTATTTTCGCAAGCTTATTTTATGATGTTTTGATTCAATAAGAAGATTATCCAAAAATTCTATATATTTTCAGAACTAAATAAAATCATTTTGCGTAAAGACCGAAGATACCAATTTTGTACACGTAGTTATAATGGGCGGAATTATACCAAAATTTAAATTATTAAACATTTTTTAAACAAACTTACGATGATGATTCTCTGTCTTATCCCAATTCTTCCGTGTTTTGATTTCCGCGATTTAAAAGTAATAATTTTGATGGAAAATATAGACCTGCAGGACCAAAAATCCTCGAAGACAATCAATAGCAAAACTTAATCGACAACTTATTAGAAAACCTAACTCAAACTCTCAGAGAACTTTCAGATAGCTTAGAAGTTGATGAATCAACTGTTTCCAGATACGATGGAAAATATTCAAAATGAGTGCCACATGAATTGAGTGAAAGTGTCATTTGGAACTGTTTCAACATCGCGGTTTAATTGCTTGCCACACAAGAAAGAATAGTTTTCTGTAGCATATTGTGATTGGCGATGAAAAATCGAGCTATCACTAGTCCAGGAGGACCATCAATATCGACACCGAAATGAAATATTCGCGACTTTAAAGTTTTGCTGTATTTGGTGAGATAGATAAGGTGCAGTATTGCAATTCGAAGTTTTGTTTCACCTAGTATACGGGCTAGACATAGTTATTTCTAATTACTACTTGTTCGATACAGCATGACTTGGCTGGCACGCGGTGTCGAAATGCCGGGTTGATAGAAAATATTTTAATAAATATACATTGTACTAATTTTTCCCAATAAGTGCATTTTTCACTAATACATACAATATGCAGTAGTTTCTTAAGAAAAATGTAATAATTTATGCAGTGTTATCATCGAAGCTACTAATTTATCATTTACAATATTCACCGTCAATTAGTGTGACATAACATTGACTTTTAATTATTGTTTTAAACATGTGGTTACTTTTATTAGTTAAATTGTTTTAGACGCTTTTTGGGTGATATCATTATTTTCAGTAATTGTTATATTGTTGTACTAGGTTATGTTAATTTACTGAAACAACGAGCAGTAAACAATCCTGAACAAGGGGCAATGATGAGTATTTTTGAATGAGTTTAAATCAATATATATAGCCTTTATATTGAGTTACTTGTAGCGTAATTTTAAATTAAAGAACCGTAAATCTTTCGTTGACCTAACATTTTCATTGTACGCGTTTCATGTGCAATAATTTGGTAAAAAGTTATTATACTGATATGATGCTAAACAAAAAAGATGGCCATGAATTACAACGCAGAGTTCGCGAGAGTGACATATTGCTTAATATTCCTATATATGTTTTAAAGTTGTTACTATTTTCTAAATAAGCTAAGTTATATTTAAAAATTCTTGATATGTCACATTTTGTGGATATATTGCGTCTTCAAGCAATATTGTGGACCGTTTTACTTGAGAATATTGAAATACAAACTAACCAAGTTTATTCGCCCGGTCCAAGTCCGTCGTTTATTGTTGTAGATTTCCTTTATATTTTTGAAAACATAGCGATAAATTTGTTTTTACCGAATGTGTCTCAATAAATACACACAACTCAAAATTTTGTATTTGTTTTCGAAAAAATAGGTCGATAATTTTGTTTTGAGGCCGACAGCGAGCTCAACGAACAGGCAGTTTATCTTTTATTATTATTTTGGCTTTCTTTTATGAAAGCATTTTGTCTTTATTCACATGCATACTTAACTCGCTTTTTAATACACGAAATTGACATATGTTCCGAAGTGATAGTTTTGATGTTATTAAGATAACATTAATGTTATTAACAAATAGTAACTATTTAACGATGTTGTTTTATGTCGTGCGATATTAAGCGTACGTTGAGTGATTGTCAGCGGCTTATTAAAAGATTATTAAAAGATTCTTTTATTTTCACTAGTTGAACTTAGCCTTGAAATCAATTTATGTTGTATTACCTTATTATTATTTTATGTTAGCTTTTAACAGGTTAATTGGAAAGTCCCCGGCCTGACCCATAAATGGCGCTACTAGAATTACATCCATATGTTTTTTAGTTAGCCCTAACCCTCAAAAGATGCGTGGTGTATAAATTTGACAGCTGTGAAGCAACTTTTGTTATTGTAAAAAAAGGATAAAAAGGAATTTCGCGTGTTAATAAAATATTGCTTTTTAAAGGAAAACATACAGTTGAAGCAAAAACTTGGCTTGATGCCGAGTTTCCGGACACTGTCCCAGTAAAATTAACCATCAAGGATTGGTATGCTAAGCTTACTCGTGGTGAAATGAGCACCTAAGACGGTGAACGCAGTGGACGCCCAAAAGAGGTTGTTACCGACGAAAACATTAAAAAAATTCACAAAATGATTTAGAATGACCGTAAATTGAAACTGATGAAATAGCAGACACTCTAAAGATACCAACTGAACGTGTAGATCATATCATTCACGAATATTTGGGTATGAGAAAGCTCTGTGCAAAGTGGGTGCCGCGAGCTCACTTTTGGCCAAAAACAACGACGAGTTGATGATTCGAAACAGTGTTTGAAGATGATCAAGCGTAATAAACCCGAGTTTTTGCATCGATATGTGACAATGGATGAAACATGGCTCCATCATTTCACTCCGAAGTCCAATCGACAGTCATCCTAGTGGACTGCACACGATGAACCCGCTCCAAAGCGTGGGAAAAGGCAACAGTCGGCTGGCAAGGTTATGGCTTCTGTATTTTGGGATGCGCATGGAAAAGGAAGGACCATTAACAGCGACTATTACATACCGTTACTGGACCGTTTGAAGGACGAAATCGCCGAAAATTTCGAAGAAAAAGAAAGTGCTGCTTCACCAAGATAATATGTCACAAGTCAGTGAAAACGAAGGCAAAAAAAAATTTAAAAAAGGAAGACATTTTGGTCGAATGAAAAGGTGATTGCCGAAACTGAGGCCTATTTTGAAGAAAAGGACAAATCGTACTACAAAAATGGTATCGAAAAGTTGGAGGGTCGCTATAATCAGTGTATCATCCTTGAAGGGAATTATGTTGAATAAAAAAAAACTTATTTTGTAAATAAAATGTGTTTTAATATCGTAGGCCGGGCACTTTTCAATTGTCCTGTTATTATTAAGCATTAATTGTAGCGAAATTCACCTACGTTCTTTATTTTCTAAAATGAGAAAACAAACGTTCTTCATATATCTTTTGGTGTATCTAATTAAAAAAAGAAATGCAAATTGTTTTGTTTATAATGTTATCATTTAATGAAATATTAAAGAATACAAAGGTTTTATAATACGTCAGTACTTAATCTGTTTTAACGCCTTATAGTGTACAATATTTTTAGTTTTTCCATCTGGAAATAAAACAAGCAGCGTCGATGATTTATCTAATTAGCTCTTCTAAAAGCCAAACGTTCATTAATTGTTCAGATAATTGTTTCGTTTGACCGTTTGTTTTGTTTCCTCTTGTCTGAACTCGACGGTACAGGTTCTTCCTGAGCCTTCTTAGACCTTGCTTCTTCTTCAGTATCGTTATATATTTCAATGCCTCACAGGTGTCAATAAAATATCATCGATGATAAACCTCGAAACACGTGTGTTCACTCAAACAAATCACAAAAAACAACCAGTACGAAACACAAATTTTTATTTGCACTTAATTTGCAGATGAAACAGTTATTAAATATGAACATATTTATACGTGTGCTTACATTTCGACGATTCATTTTTATTTATCTAGATTTTCGTTATAAAGCGTTATTATATTCTTATGGAACTTGGATATGAATGATAAAAAGTGAATAAAAAATTTCAGAAATTTCTGGATGACATTCTCAAACATAGACTAACTCCATGGTACCATTATACTGATTGTAAATGTGTATCATTATATGATGTAAATTAAAATGATTGTTAACAAATCATTTTCTTTATATGATGGTGTTAAAACTATTAGGTGCTTTTATGTATTCTGATCATTCTTTCACTTTAAAAGGCCTTTATTAAGAAAAATTGGTTCAGTATATACTGAAAATATATATTTTCCGTCATTTTCTACATCTTCCTATCTTTATAGGATTTTTTATTCAAGTTGCATCAGTGTATCGTTCTGCTCTATTGCTGATTTTTTTTTACAACAACACATCTGCAGTAAGAGTTTCATTCAGTTTTAAAAGCTAGTAACACACTACACCTTACTGATCCCACCATATGCACAGCAATACTTTATGGCGATAAATATTACTCTTCGGTATCGATGTGGATGGCTCTGGACTGACTCATGATTTTTCAGTTTGGGATTTTCGTAGTAGATCTACTGTTCGTCACTTTTTTAAATTAATTACAAGTATAATTTTAATTTATAATTCAATTTATTACTATTGTTTTGTTGTACTTACATTATTTTACTTATTACTTATTATACTTTACTTATTTTTTATTATACTTTACTTAATATAATTAAATTAAAATAAAACTATTTAAGCTAAAGTCAAGAGTGACACTTATTCACTATACAAGTTCGTGTGGTTTGATTCTCTTCAATCTTCTGATTTCCTGCGTGTTATGCGGCAACTATATTGCTTCATGTTTTAAGGTAGAATCTTGGGTCGCTTCGTAAGTCCATTTGATTTTGGGGTCAGTTTTTCGTTAGTTACGTAGCGTTAAACATTAGTAGAGTAATATCTTAATAAATTGACAAAGCAATCGTAGAGCTTTGTTTTGGCAACTTTTGGATTACTAGTTTATAATTTCGTCACAACGCAAAATTAACATGGACAGATTCGGAAGCTGTATTTTACAGTCTCTAGTTCATATGTAGATCTTGTTAACTGCCGTTTGTACCTTAAGCGATTACAGATACATCTTTTGCCAAGATATATGCCTATGAACTGCGTTCATGGGCAAATGTTCTGGTTCTTTTGTTGTTGAGATATCAGCAGTATAGGGCAAACACAGGAGTGCACACAATATGCCACAGAAAACTCTTGTTTTTCTTTTATTGGCGGCAAGTACTGACACCACAAATGCGAAATAATTCGAAATTGAATTTTCAGTAATTTTTTTGCTTGTGTATACATTAAATAACTGAATATCACTAAATGAAAAACTTTTATTGAAAAACCATCGAATTTAACTCAAACAATAAAATTTAATTCCAAACCACGATATTTCAAACTAGTCCAAACTAATATTTGGAAAATAGCTGTTGGGAAATTTGACTATTAAGTTGAAGCTGAAAGGAATACTTATTGTTCGTAAACTAAAATGGATAGAACAATTTGTTAATGAATTGCATGTTAATTTGCCCAAAAACACAGTACGTGATAATATAGTCTAATATAATAAAAGCTAATAGGCTAAAGAATTAAAAAATTTATAAATATTTTTACGACATTGCTTTATTTTAATTTCCTTTTAAAATGTATTATTTAAATTTTTGACTTTATAATAATGATATACATATTAATGAACGGCAATATTGTTGATAGTAATATTACATCGATAGTTTATTTAACGGCAATTTTTTGTTAATTAGTACGAAACTGAGTTATTACAGTTCATCAACTATTTAACTAAACGTAAGTTAGTTAACTTGATGACCTGATAGTAGAAAATAATTTGCCCTAGTTATAAAAATTGTAATAACACTAATTTTTTTTTTAATATTGAGTTTGTCAACATGCCGGCTATTACTGAATTTTTATTTAGTCCGCACAGTTTAGTCACGTAGTTAAAAATGTGTTTATTTTAGAATAAAAATTAATATATAGATAGATAAGGCGTATTTTTGGAGTTGTCCACCTTAAGTATATTCCATATTTTTATAAATACAATTGACACGTGTTTATGAGTTGATGATATTAAGATATTCCTGGAACAATGGTATATGGGTTAAAGGTTGATGTTTTACATACAGTCGTTATTGTTAAGCGTACGTGAAGATTTTCACGTTATTTTTTCGTTAACTTGTAATGAACAAGACCTTACATGTTGTTGTCATTGAAAATAAACTAGTTTTTATAATGTATATCGGACAAACTCCAACACTGAAGATTGAGATTCTACTAAAAATAAAAATGCAAGTTGCCTACATAATACTGAATAATCTTCAAATATTTTTATCGACAATGAAGTATGTCTTACTTTATTCTAAATTATTTTTACACTGAAGATGTTAGCATGACTTAATAACGGTAGTTATGTTTTTTTATCCAACAACTTATGAAAAATCGCTCGACCGTACTGTACAAGGCCACCTCTCATTTCTGATACAAATATATGTTTCGTAACATTGTATGTATATGATATATTTAACATTACTATTGTACTCTGAAATTGTTAATATTGCCTACTTATAATGTATTACGAATTAATTTTATGTAAAAGTGTATGTTTGAAGCACAAAAAGAAAATTGAACGAATGATAATTCAAATTTGACATTCGAATCTCAAAAGATCTCGAAAATGACACACACGTACACACTCTTACTTACAAAATATTTTTAACAAAAAAGTTGAAATAGCTTCAAAAAATAAATAAGGAACTCACTAAAAATTAAAAAATAATGAAACTTAGATTTTAAACACAAAAAAATACGTTTTAAAATAAAATATGTACATAACAATCGTTGTAACTAAATAAAAATTATATTATACTATATATACACAATTTAGCTTAAACATACCTAAACCTATTTATCTACTTACAATATTATTTTAACTACTACCAACTGATCATTTTGAAGTCGGTGGCGAGCAACAAATTAAATTTGTTTTGTTCGTAATTTAATTTTGTAAATATGTCACAAAATTTTATTATTATTTTTGTTTGGGCTCGGCGCCGACTTCAAACTCAACAAAAATTAAGTGCCAATTTAAAAAGTTTATTAAAAATAACTAAATGGTTTTTTATAATATTTAAGAAATGTATTTAATTTTTTTTGAAAAAATATAGCTATATCGATCCTATTTTGGATTGTCATAGTATTGGTCATTTTTTTTATCACCAATTCAACAATTATAAAGAGCACCCCTTGTGAGGAAGAAAATTTGATGATGGATCTAGTTACAATTTAAATAATTTTACATTCATTCATTTATAACAGATGGGCCAAAGTCTCGCTACCATTTTAAAGGCGCGCCATCTTAATTATATGACCTTTAGCTCAGTTTCGCTTTAACCATTGTATTGTGTAGACGACCAAATTTTATTATCGATAAATATACGCCACAAGAACGAGGAGAAATAATGACAATATTTATTGAAAATAATCGTTCCGTTATTGTTACTCAGCGAAAATTACATCAAAAATATACATGCGAATTTTCGACAGTACGGTACAACAGTAGACAGGCCTCTTCTGGAAGACAACGGACGTCTCGTAACGCTGAAAATGTGGCTCTGGTGCGCGATATTGTTGCAGAGTCTCCAGAAACATCAATTCGGAGACGTGGTTACCAGTTACACTTTCAGCACGCGGTTTAAGGCGAAGTGTGAAAACTGACTTGAAAATGTTCCCGTACAAAATTCAATTAGTCCAAAAATTGCTACCGAGAGATCGTAATCAATAAGTTGAATACAGTAATGCAATCCTAAGGCTGTTTGGTGAAATTGAAGATTTTTCGTTTAAATTGATAATGAGCGATGAAGCCTATTTCCTTCTCAGTGGCCACGTTACTCCTCAATTAATTCATGAAACATCATTGCATTCACTAAAAACAACTGTATGGTGTGGTATTCATGCTGGAAACATCATTGGTTCCTTTTTTTTTTTAAATGACCAAGGTGTTGCCGTTACTGTTACTGATGAACGGTACCAAGGCATGATTCGAAATTTTCTTGGATACACAGCTCGTTCAACAATTCAATTATTGAATGACGTTTTTCAACGAAGATTAATTTCGTGAAGTGGCAATTTAACATGGCCAGCCAAATCTCCGGACTGGAACAGCACCAGGCTTTTGCTTATGGGGTTTTTTAAAATCAAAAGTTTATGTGAATAAGCCCCAAACGATTCAGAATCTTAAAGACAATATTGGTTGGACAAATTGAAGAAATTCGGCCTGAGATGTTGAAGGATGTAATTAAGAAATGCATTAAAAAGAGCCGAAATTTGCATAGCGAATCGCGGTCACCATTTAGCTGATATAATTTTTCAATCATAACGAAAACAAAATGTGAAGACCAAATAAACTTTTTATGAAAACCAAACTTACTTATCTTTTCTTTGAGCAAAGTTATAGGCAAAATGGTAGCGGCACTTTTGCCATTTTGTATTATTTGGGTTTGGTTTAGCAGTTTTTATTTTAGTGCTTAATGGAACTTCATCAGCAGATTACACAGGGAAAGTAATGGTCGTGGAAAATACAATTTTGAGCTACTTATTTTTAGCGTAAACAATCAAAAATAAAACGCAAAAAATAATTGACTAATAAGTCGATGATAAAAATTAATTTTGATCCTAATAAGTAAACTGAAAACTACTCATCGATAGAGGAAATAGTATTAATTAAAACGGACATACACGTGACAGACTAATTTCACTGTGATTAAGGAGATACATAACATACTTAGTTCATTTATTTACGATACATGATTCTACTTTTATTGATAAACTGTTTTTAAACACAGTATAATTAAAATCTATTATGTTGATATTAGATGATCATATCATATTAGATGATAATTTTAATATAAGTGTTTTTCCATCGATACATGACAAATGAGATAATATTAATGTTATGTTAGCCGATATATTATTAATAATTGGTCCAATTTTTGATAATAAACAATGACTTAAAGGATTTTCCGGAAATTAGTGTCTGGAACCTTACTACCCGAATATCTCAAATGATGTAAATTGACATACTCCAAAAATTTTATTAAAGAAATATAGGTGCCGCACCATGATAAAATATGCTAAAATAATTGTAGATACGTGACTTGCTTCAAAGTTATGTTGAACATTTTTTTTTAATATTATTACTAGTCATTGCCGACTAACATAGAAATTGTCTAGTGACTTAAAACTAGATACTTATCTAGGAAGACCCATTGGCCCTTGCTTAGTCTCTAATAAATTTAAATAAAATAAAGGTAAGCACTTTTCAGTATTTTTACCATTTAATACTCCATAACTACACAAGATCACATTTTTTATTATTTAATTAATATATTGTTACTAGTCGTTTTTGTCTAACCTACAATTTGTCTTTATAACTTAAAACTATATATATATAACTAAGAGGACCCATCGGCCCTATCTCAGTTTCTGGTGAAATAATGTTTATACATGTCACTGCTGAATTTTTTAATATATGCACCTCACTACACAACACTACACAAGATGAGATGGTTTGATTCTTTTGAGTCTGTGTCCTGTTCTGGTGGTATCCAAAAGCTGCAATATTTCAATATTCTCATGAGAATGGAGTCTTTCCTCATGCCCCCTTGCAATTCTCTTGCTTTCTTGACTGACTGTGGATTTCTTGACTGACTGTGGGTTGGTTACGTAGCGATAAGCATTAGTAATTTTAATCGTAGAACTTTGTTTTGGGTTCATTGGATTACTAGTTGGTTTGATGTCTTAGTGCAACGCCATAGGTCCAAATAGGTTTTATGATTGACTAATAAACCAATCTCTTGATTTTAGGTCAAGTTGAGAGTATCTTCCGACTAACCACTACAGTTGCTCGACTTTGAGTTTAATATGCTCTTCTTTTCGTCTAACTGCTCTGCTTTCTAACATGATGAATTTATTCAATTATAGAGCAGAAAGTGAGGAGTAGGAGTCTCCCTTCATGTTTCTTTGCGATTGTATTGTGTAACAGTATAATACCTCTATTTCTACTCTTTGTTGTTAAAAGTTGTATGTTTATATATTATGTATTTTGTAAACAGTACTGTGGAGAATATTTCTCACTACAGATGATTACAATCTCAAAAAATATCTCAGAATTCCCAGAAAGTTATCACTGAGGATACGGTTTTATCTACAAAAGAAAGAAAAAGGTAATGTAACTACTCAAACAAACTGAGATAATTTCTCATAATTATAATTACAAAATGTCAACTGGAAATCTGGTTTTATCATGTGGGTCTTAAAAACCCCTATTATAGCTCAGTCGGAAACAACATAAAGAGATTGATTTATACGTTCACTGGACTTGTTCTAACTGTTGAAAATATTTGACAATTTTTTTTATTACTTAATTATTACATTGTTACTAGTCGTTTCCAACTAACCTACTATTTGTCTTTATGATAACTTAAATCTAGGTATATAGCTAGGAAGACCCATCGGCCCTATCTCTGGTGAAATAATGTTTATACATGTTACAGCTGTATTTTTTATTATATGCACCTCACTACACAACACTACATAAGATCAGATAATTTGATTCTTTTGAGTCTGTGTCCTGTTCTGGTGGTATCCAAAAGCTACAATGGCTCAATATTCTCATGAGAATGGAGTCTTTCTTCATGCCCTCTTGCAATTCTCTTGATTTCTTGACTGACTGTGAGTATCTGAAGGTCTCGATGTAGGTAATCAGTCCTGTAGTATTTGGGTGCGCTCACAATACCTCTCAGGGCTTTATTCTGAAAAATTTGTATTTTGATTATGTTACTCTTTGCAGAACATCCCCATAATTGAACTCCGTTTGTCCATATAGGTTTCAGTATTTGCTTATATAATAGCAATTTATTAAGTACTGATAATTGTCATTTTATTTCAATTAGCTAGTACATGTTCCTATATTTCAATTCCAGTTCTTTTCTTTTCTTCTTTTTATGTTCCTTCCAACGAAGTTTTGCATCAAGATTCATTCCGAGATATTTAGCGTTGTTGCTATATGGAATGATATAGTATTATTTAATGTTATTGATGGTCTGATTGTAGGTGAACTGCACATGCACAGATTTACTTTCATTAATTTTTATTTCCCAAGCTTGTGTCCAATTATTTATATTGTCATTAGCCTATTGTAATTTTTGTGAGGCTTCTTCACTATTGTCTCCAACAGCTATAATCGCAGTATCATCAGCAAACGTAGCCATCGTAATATTATCCATTTGTGGTATATCACAAGTGTAGAGTAGATAAATCATTGGCCCCAATATACTTCCTTGTTGTACACCTGCTTTAGCTTCTTTTATCATAGAGTAAGCTTCTTCTTGTTTGACTGTAAACATTCTGGTTGTAATGTGACGATTTTAATAGTTCGGTGTGTTGTTTTGGTAACATTTTCTGTAGTTTATGAACAAGGCCTTCATGCCAAACCTTATCGAAGGCTTGTGCTACATATAAGAATATAGTTGAGCATACTTTTTTACTTTCGTAGGATTTTTCAATAACATCTGTTATTCTGTGGACCTGGTCAATTTTTGAATGCTTGTTAGACCCAAACTGGTTTTTTTGGTATTAGGTTTTTTCTCTCTATGATCGAAAAAATATAAAAGCAATTGAATCATTCTGGTGATTTCAATGCTGTAGGGGTCAGAATCTTTTTACATTTATTTGTCTCTTGATTGTAAAAGAGATACAATAGTATCGAAATGTGAAATAAATCTCGGAATGCACCCATATCCTTGACAAAATCATGGTTCGAAACCCTTCCCTTCAAATATAACCAGGTAAAGGTAATTTATTATTGTCGCAAGTATCTGGGTACTTAATTACGTAGCTATTATCGAAATCCACCGTATTAACCAAACATTGTATTTTCCATTGTCATTTTTTCGACGTAGAATTATAATACTAACTAAAAAATGTATATGGTAAGGATTTTAACAGTTGCAATATATTATTGAATTCGCCGTGTAATTAATGTTTAAAAGTTTTTGGAATGATGTCAGGGACAATCATTAATATCGATTATTTCGACATTAATATTGATTTTGTAAATATTCCTTGGTCATTAATATATCATTTTGGATTTTATCAAATTTACATATTAATTTAAGTTTAATGTACTTTATTAAATATTAATGGATAGTAATTTTCCATCATATACTACTGTTAAACTTAAAATTATATTAATTTCTTCGGTAAGGACCGGTCGATCTTGTCAGTTTGTGGCGCCTTTGTTGTTTTAGACTGCATCTGTTTAACCTATTGTTTATTCTGCCAAATCATCATGACAATTTACGCTCTCGGACAACACGTTCAAATTTTCCAATTGTTTTTTTTAATTATTCGTACTATATTTTTTTTTCAATTTTGATTTCTTAAATCGTAAAATTTTATTTTTTCAAATCGTATTTTTAATACCACATAGTAAGTACCACCATGGCCAGGATATGCGAATCATACGGGCAAAGTCGTGCGATGCCTTCAAGTTAAATGTAAACATTTTTTAAAAACTTTGTTACAATATACTTAGACAAAACCAATGGTGAAATTTTATTATTTTGTTATCTATCGATACTGACCTACCAGACCAATGTAGAAATTGTTCCTCAATCTTTTCAGTTATGTAATATTAACATATTAATAGATCTCAAAAAAGTATACGTTGAAACTCAAAATGAAACGACTAAATTACCAAAGGGTCTAACATAATTGATGCAATAATCCCTCTAAGATTCTGTTTGGACGAAATTTACGATGACTTCTACGCAATTTCGCCAGGAAGAAATATCTATAATAGTACAAAACATTTGGTTAATGGAACAAAAAACAATTTACTTACGGCATTGAATATCAGCTATCAGAAAGCGTCCGATTGAAGATGAAAAGTTGAAAAGCGTGAATTAAAAAGTGAATTGTTTCTTTACAGTTATATTACTCTCATCTGTTTATATTCAATTGAAGATTTGAGCTATCATTCTCTCATTCTAATATTCTAAATATTCGTGAAATATTAAAAAGGTGTCCGGTCCAAAAGCAATTTAATTTATTTGGAGAGCTCAATGAGGCTTTAACCGACGAAGATCCAAACTAGAAAGATAGGGACGAAACAGAATTTTTTCATGAATTACATTTTCTGCAAAATTGCGATAAGGATATGACATCGTCTGTGGTAAAACACTTACTCAATTATGTTATGAAAAATTACATATATTGGTAACTATACCAATTTCTGTGGCTACAGTTGAGAGAGCGGTCTCTTAATTAAAACTAATTGCGATAAGAATATGACATCGTCTGTGGTAAAACAGTTACTCAATTAGGTTATGAAAAATTACATATATTGGTAACTGTACCAATTTCTGTGGCTACAGTTGAGAGAGCGGTCTCTTAATTAAAACTAGTTGCGATAAGAATATGACATCGTCTGTGGTAAAACAGTTACTCAATTAGGTTATGAAACATTACATATATTGGTAACTGTACCAATTTCTGTGGCTACAGTTGAGAGAGCGGTCTCTTAATTAAAACTAATTGCGATAAGAATATGACATCATCTGTGGTAAAACAGTTACTCAATTAGGTTATGAAAAATTACATATATTGGTAACTGTACCAATTTCTGTGGCTACAGTTGAGAGAGCGGTCTCTTAATTAAAACTAATTGCGATAAGAATATGACATCGTCTGTGGTAAAACAGTTACTCAATTATGTTATGAAAAATTACATATATTGGTAACTATACCAATTTCTGTGGCTACAGTTGAGAGAGCGGTCTCTTAATTAAAACTAATTGCGATAAGAATATGACATCGTCTGTGGAAAAAACAGTTACTCAATTAGGTTATGAAAAATTACATATATTGGTAACTGTACCAATTTCTGTGGCTACAGTTGAGAGAGCGGTCTCTTAATTAAAACTAATTGCGATAAGAATATGACATCGTCTGTGGTAAAACAGTTACTCAATTAGGTTATGAAAAATTACATATATTGGTAACTATACCAATTTCTGTGGCTACAGTTGAGAGAGCGGTCTCTTAATTAAAACTAATTGCGATAAGAATATGACATCGTCTGTGGTAAAACACTTACTCAATTATGTTATGAAAAATTACATATATTGGTAACTATACCAATTTCTGTGGCTACAGTTGAGAGAGCGGTCTCTTAATTAAAACTAATTGCGATAAGAATATGACATCGTCTGTGGTAAAACACTTACTCAATTATGTTATGAAAAATTACATATATTGGTAACTGTACCAATTTCTGTGGCTACAGTTGAGAGAGCGGTCTCTTAATTAAAACTAATTGCGATAAGAATATGACATCGTCTGTGCTAAAACACTTACTCAATTATGTTATGAAAAATTACATATATTGGTAACTATACCAATTTCTGTGGCTACAGTTGAGAGAGCGGTCTCTTAATTAAAACTAATTGCGATAAGAATATGACATCGTCTGTGGTAAAACACTTACTCAATTATGTTATGAAAAATTACATATATTGGTCTGTACCAATTTCTGTGGCTACAGTTGAGAGAGCGGTCTCTTAATTAAAACTAATTGCGATAAGAATATGACATCGTCTGTGCTAAAACACTTACTCAATTATGTTATGAAAAATTACATATATTGGTAACTATACCAATTTCTGTGGCTACAGTTGAGAGAGCGGTCTCTTAATTAAAACTAATTGCGATAAGAATATGACATCGTCTGTGGTAAAACAGTTACTCAATTAGGTTATGAAAAATTACATATATTGGTAACTGTACCAATTTCTGTGGCTACAGTTGAGAGAGCGGTCTCTTAATTAAAACTAGTTGCGATAAGAATATGACATCGTCTGTGGTAAAACAGTTACTCAATTAGGTTATGAAACATTACATATATTGGTAACTGTACCAATTTCTGTGGCTACAGTTGAGAGAGCGGTCTCTTAATTAAAACTAATTGCGATAAGAATATGACATCGTCTGTGGTAAAACAGTTACTCAATTAGGTTATGAAAAATTACATATATTGGTAACTGTACCAATTTCTGTGGCTACAGTTGAGAGAGCGGTCTCTTAATTAAAACTAATTGCGATAAGAATATGACATCGTCTGTGGTAAAACAGTTACTCAATTATGTTATGAAAAATTACATATATTGGTAACTATACCAATTTCTGTGGCTACAGTTGAGAGAGCGGTCTCTTAATTAAAACTAATTGCGATAAGAATATGACATCGTCTGTGGTAAAACAGTTACTCAATTAGGTTATGAAAAATTACATATATTGGTAACTGTACCAATTTCTGTGGCTACAGTTGAGAGAGCGGTCTCTTAATTAAAACTAATTGCGATAAGAATATGACATCGTCTGTGGTAAAACAGTTACTCAATTAGGTTATGAAAAATTACATATATTGGTAACTGTACCAATTTCTGTGGCTGCAGTTGAGAGAGCGGTCTCTTAATTAAAACTAATTGCGATAAGAATATGACATCGTCTGTGGTAAAACAGTTACTCAATTAGGTTATGAAAAATTACATATATTGGTAACTGTACCAATTTCTGTGGCTACAGTTGAGAGAGCGGTCTCTTAATTAAAACTAATTGCGATAAGAATATGACATCGTCTGTGGTAAAACAGTTACTCAATTAGGTTATGAAAAATTACATATATTGGTAACTGTACCAATTTCTGTGGCTACAGTTGAGAGAGCGGTCTCTTAATTAAAACTAATTGCGATAAGAATATGACATCGTCTGTGGTAAAACAGTTACTCAATTAGGTTATGAAAAATTACATATATTGGTAACAATACCAATTTCTGTGGCTACAGTTGAGAGAGCGGTCTCTTAATTAAAACTAATTGCGATAAGAATATGACATCATCTGTGGTAAAACAGTTACTCAATTAGGTTATGAAAAATTACATATATTGGTAACTATACCAATTTCTGTGGCTACAGTTGAGAGAGCGGTCTCTTAATTAAAACTAATTGCGATAAGAATATGACATCGTCTGTGGTAAAACACTTACTCAATTAGGTTATGAAAAATTATATATATAGGTAACTATACCAATTTCTCTGGCTACAGCTGAGAGGGCGGTTTCTTAATTAAAACTAATTAAAGAATTAAGGATTTTACTTATCTAAAATGAGCCAGAAAATCGCAGAAATGAGCGGTTAGAAAATAATTTCAATAGAATCTGGCTTTAAAGTGACTAGATATTGAATCTTATAAATGAATTAACCAAACGTAAAGCTGGAATAGTGCAATTTCTATAAGTAATTTCCGGCCTTTTCGATCAAATATGTCTATTTCAAAAGTCGTCCATGTAAATATATTTTATTTGACCTTTAATTTTTTAATAATATTGAAAATGTCTTTTTTATAAGTTTAACACTGTTCTTTTGTTACTGTGCAATAAAAATTATAATAATACTTTTGTGTGCGTGTGTACTTACTTTCTGTGTCAAATAAAAAATACATACGATCGCCAAGTCTGAAGTGTTAACAAATGACAATCAATCAGTTGACCAATAATGTCGTTTTTCAAGTAATGTAAAAAGTCGAAGAGCTGACATTTGCCAATATCACAATCGTAAATCGACATTTTCAAAAGAATTTTTATTTAATATCTATTTACTTATTGAGCAATCGTTTTTTAATCAGTACTAATCAAGCTTAATTATCCTTACAGGAGGAACTAGTTAACCTCAAGAACATTTCTAATTCACTAGCCGTCTTCTGTATGGCAACTTATGGTGAAGGTGATCCAACTGATAATGCTATGGAATTTTATGAATGGTTACAGAACGGTGATGCCGACTTGACAGGATTAAATTATGCGGTAAGTAATCCAGCAGTATTTAAACATTCTAGCTGTATACTTAGTTCATTGAGTGTAAAGGAAAGGATAACATTTATAGAAAAAACTGTTGTTAATATGTCAAAGCAAGTATATTCAACTATAATATTAAATATTCACACATTGAATGAATAAGATTAGTATTAATTAATAACGAGAAACCTGTACTCATAAATCAAGAATCAAAAGATTTATTTGATCAACGATTTGGCGGGTACAATAGGATTAAGATCCGATATAAGGCGTTTAGATGTCGATTGTTATATATTTTGGAACATGTGATCAAGCATTGCTAAGTTGCAAAATGATTACGTTTCTGACACTCAACTCGGTTACAATCCATATCGATCTCTTATGATGGTATTATTCACTTTTAATTTCCCGTTCTAGATCTAGCATATTATCGGTCTTTTGGGATCTATGATCATCAATTACTGATTTATTCAAATCAGAGAAATCAAAAATTTCGAAACTAATTATTTTTGATGCTTCATTTGAATAAATGTACCGTCAAGGTACAAGCTTATCTCATCATATCTCCAGAGTTTTAAAACATTGGATATAAACTCATGTGGAATCTAATAGAGGATACAGGCAAATTCGAACTCGATACGCCAGTTGTATTCGAAATATTGATGAAGTTAAATAAAGGAACGGACAGTGAACGGTTAGTGTCAATTTTCTCTTTAAGGCATATTCAATCGAAAAAATTATTCATGAAATTAAATTTCTTGGACATAAAATGCCGACTTTCCAACACATGATGATTTCAATTATAAATTTTAAATTCTTAACCGTATTCTTACTTTAGGCAATTACGAAGCCGATACATTAGTAATTATTTATATCTTAATATGTTCTACACACAAGGTTATATAGTAATTAAATTGTCAAAATACTTAATTTTGAATTACAGTTTCTTATCTTACAATCCGTCTTTTATGTTTGTGAATGATATCAAAATGTAATAAATATTGTGTTGGAAATAATTACAAAGGTATTAAAATAAACTTGTTTTCTATTTCATAAGCCCATTCTACAAGATTATAATTAGCGTTGGGAACTATCGACTGAAAACAGTCGAAACAGTCGATAGTCACAAAACAGTCGATAGTCAAAAAAATAGCGACTGAAAATAGTAATTATTATTTATTTAGTATAGTAATTACAATTTTCAGTCAAATGCACGGTTCGACTGTTTTTTCCTATTCGTGATGTCAGACGAAGATGTACGAATTCTTGTCTGTATAAAATGTGAGATAGGAAAGGACGGAGATAAATGCTTGGAGCAGTTAATTTTAAATGTCTTTATATTCTCCAATGGTAGTATAAGCGAGACAGAGATGTATATATATTCATTCACGTGATAACTTTAAAAAAGAAAAGGAAAAAAACTAATTTCTATTATCATGTAATAAATAATATAATTTTAAAGGAAGTAGGATTACTTTTATACTGAATGTTCTGTGGATGTGTAAAAAGGAATGGAATAATAACACCACAAATGTTTTATTGTGTTTTAATATATTGGTTGCTATTTTTAAATAACACAGCATAATAAATATAAATAGTACAATACAACATATATAAAATCTAAAAACTAAAGATTTTCAATAACCATAACTACTAAATAAAATGTATACCTAATCATTGAAAAATCTAATCCATGATGAACCTAAAAATGATCGTACAATAACTACCAGACCCTTTTTAAATAAAAGTTTTATTTATTTTTGAATGGAAATATTTTTAAATTACTGTGAATATTATCATGTTAAAATTTTCTCCCGTGAGGCGATTTCTTCGATCGTTAATTATTTGCCCAGATTTTGAAAAAACTCGTTCGCAGGGGTCAGATGTTGCGGGTATAGAGGAATATTTTACGTGTAACTGATATAATTCAGGTAGTTTCATTTCATGGGTTTGCAAAAGATCCAATGGATTTTCTAAACGCCCAATAAATAGAATTTCCAAATACTGCTAAATCTGTAAAGTTGCTGCAGCACTTGGAGTAATTACTTCTTTCATTCTAGCCATTTTTTTATTAAAATATCTCCAGATGTCAGTACATTCTTGGTCAGTAGTTTTGTCTTGAATTTTGAGTTGTGGAACTATATTTGTATTTTTTGAAGTTAGAATGGAAGATACCTCTTTTGTGATAACTTTTTGTATCGCCTCAGCATTATTTGCAATACCAAATCCTGCTTTTTTAAATCTAGGATCTAAAAATGCGGATTTTCCGCACATCGTATTTATTTCTAAAATTGCCAGTCTTTTATTGAAGACATCTAATAGACAATTTTGTCATTTTTTCCCCATTCACTTGTTAAAATCCTGGATTTGATGGAATTGTGCAGTCCTCTCATTAACCGTATAATTAATTCGTTAACAAACAAAAACTGTGGTGCTCTTCTTAAAAGCTAACAAAATAAATTGTTGAATATTAAAGTAGAGTTTTTCCTATCAGAAAATGTATTTATTACAAATATTTAATATACTTTATTCACCTCTTTACGGTTAATATTTTTAAAAGATATTTAACAACTGCTACTGTAAAAAATTCTTCAAATCTTTTGGATCGATGTAATTTCTGAAACCTTTGGAACCTAATTTTAGTTTTCAAGATCTTAGAAAGAAAGTTTCGACAAACAAGAGGCTCGGACAAAAATCGTGAAAGTTTATCAAAGAAGTATTACCTATTATACCAGTCCAAAGTATTACCTATTGTGCCAGTCAAAAATATCTTACTATTTATCATTTACAATTTAATTTTTTTGCTCTCGAAAACTAGCGTTCCAAAATGCTGCTTATTAATTTACAATATATAGTTATTCACAAACAAACTACAAAAAAAACATAAAACCACGTATATTACATATAAATCTATATAAGCATAAATTCGGCGCATTACTTTCAAGGTCGGGGGTAGGACGACACAACCACATTGTTAAAAATCAGTCTAATGAACTTGTAGAGCCGAACATAGCAACTAAAAGTAAACGACTGAAATAGTCGATAATAAAAAGTAATAAAATCAATTGGACCGAAAATGCCGACTGAAAACAGTCGAATCAAAAATAGCGACTGAAATAGTCGATAGTAAAAAGTAGTCAATTACTGAACAGTCGATAGTCGATTTCAGTCGATTGTTCCCAACACTAATTATAATATAAACATGTTAAATATTAAAAAAACATTACATATGAAAGATCTACACGTTGAACTATATTAAGATTTAATATGCATTAAGAAACATAATTATTCGTATTGTATTCGCTAATAAAATATACACTGTATCTAGAGTAGACAGTCATAATTTAAAATAACGTAAAGTAATATATCCTACTCTAGTTACTTTACTGCGAAAATACTTTATTTCGAATCTCGTGGTGTGATCTCTATGATCGAGTAAGCAAGTAAAAACAAAAAAGTTGATATCTTGATGTGTACCTATATGCTTTGTTATTAAAGACAATGACAAGATTCCTGCAATTTTAGCTATTAACTCAAAATTGATCAATTTATTTTTGTTGTGACGTTAGTTAAGCGCTATACATTGATAAGTACGTTACGTGTTGTTTATTCATCGCGTGTCGAGTTGGTAATCATTACTTAGACAACATATATGTACAATTATTTTACAGTGTGCGTTAAGTATGTTAAAATATACTTTAATTTAAAATTCGCTAATGAAAGAGTAAGTTTTACTATTGATCTTAAATTAGTAATAAAATAATGTACCTTCTGGTTCAAGAAATTTAATTTTCAGATTTTATTTTATTACAAATGTACCATATAAATAATTATTAATAAATAAGGTTCGGTTTGGCTTCAAAATCCAATTATTAAAATCAAATTGCTATTAACAGCTGCAAATAACTTTATAAGTAATAAAATAAGTTTAAAATAAGTAATTAAATAAGTTTTAAGTTTAATAAAGGTATAAATAAGTTTCCCATACTCTACAAGGGAAAGCGCTTATATCAATCAGTAAGTTATAATTAAAACTGTTTCATGTAAAATTTAACTGTCAACAACATGAGCTTGAAATTTTAACTTATTGTTAGTATCAGTATCATATAAGTTCATATCAAAGTAGCAGTTAATTATAATGTTAAAATAAATTTCATTATTTTATTTGCATTAAAATGTAATATATAATAGCAAAAATAAATTAAAAGTCAAAGTTAAATGCGGCAACATTGCGATGTTTTGACGTCTTAAATTGAGATGATTTGAGTTCACTGCTGCGTTGAATATACTATATGTACTTCTGGTCGAAATCAAAGAGCATAGAGAATAGTGTAGGAAAATGCCGAAATGGTAGAAGCCTATCAAATGAAATAATCGTGTGGAGATTGCGATAGATTGTAATCAATGCATTCTAATATCGAGACGAAAACACAGAAGCACAACGCTATCAAATGATTGCATCGTGACAACTTTTTAAAAACCTAATTGGAAACGCTTAAGTTGGAAGTCAAACCCCACTCTTTTTGTGCACTAAACGTTGATTTCATATGCTTGATGGAAACCTTGAACAGATGCTATACACTGTAATGAATATGCAATTTTAATTAAAATATGATATTCTGTTCTTTAACAATGACTTTTTTATAACTGCATAAACTTTATATTCCCAATAATTTTCTATACGTTAAAATTTTATATAAATATTGAAATATCTCTAAATTTAATTATGAAGGAATCAAATGTTATCGAATTTGTATAAAATGTGTTGAAAACATGGATTGAGCAATACCTTGTTTAACTTTTTAGTCTGGAGTCAAAGTTTAAATATAGTAGCAAGCATGCATAATTTTAATACTTTACATGGAAATGCTAACACGACAAAAGCAACTATTGTATACGCAATTTTATTTTAGTCTATACATTTCAATGAGTAATTATTTTAAATATTAATCTATATCGTACTTAAAATTAAAATGTAAGCCATCTTTTTAACCTTTCTTATTTCAGTATTATATTTCCTTTTTGTTTATAGGTATTTGGACTTGGCAATAAAACATATGAACATTATAATGAAGTTGCTATGTATGTTGACAAAAGATTGGAAGAATTAGGTGCTACCAGAGTGTACGAGTTAGGCTTAGGTGATGATGATGCAAAGTAAGTAGACAGATAGTGGTAAAAACATAAAGTATGTAGTATACAGCTTAATACATAGTTCTATGCCTTTAAAGGCATATGTAATATTCCTTCCATTTTATGATGATTATATGAGTTATAACTGCGCCTATAGAGCTTGATCATATATCATTAAATTGTTACTATAATATTTATACTATTTAGAATATTTTCGTGGAATATATAATTATATTTTCTATCGAACGAGAATAGTTCTTACTAATTACTTATTTGTAGAACAAGGTCTAGTTCTACTAAACATTAGTTAAAAAGACCGTAGAGAATATAATTTATTGTTTGTATTGTATTTGCATTTAATATTTTATAACACCTTAAAATAAAGTAAATAATAGGAAAATAATGGATCAAGGTAAATATCAATAAAATGGATATTCATTTTGAAGTTTGAGTTGAATGAAATTGCCTTGGAATGAAAAGAAACAGGCTCTTTTTATAGTCAATTCTCAATATTATTAATAAATCCATGATATTGATGTAATTATGCTTTCAAATATGGTTATTAATTAGTTTGCATTTAGATCAAATTTTTGGTTTTCTTTTCTAAGCAAAAATTATTATTTTCTCTAATTTTTTTCAAATAATGTGTAGTTACAGATGTATAAGTATAAAATAAAAATATACATGTTTAATACAAATCATGTATACACTATATACTTCTTGAATATACTATATAATATTTTGAGCAATATTAAAACCAGTTTTTGATTGACGTAATTTTTATTGCAATACTTCAAATGTTATTTTATAAAAACATGAACATAAGTAGTAATATAATGCTAAAACTACATTTATATTTTTAGTATTGAAGATGATTTTATTACATGGAAGGACAAATTTTGGCCGGTTGTTTGTGAATACTTCGGCATTGAATCGACTGGGGAAGACATTAGCATCCGTCAATATAGACTCGAAGAATACGAAGATGCACCAGATCGTGTATATAGCGGAGAAATGGCAAGATTACATTCACTCAAGAATCAGAGACCGTAAGCGTAGTTTCATATTCATATAAGTATTATTGGTAAATTTCAATTTATTAGACCTTATGATGCAAAGAACCCATACTTGGCTAAGATTCTTGTAAACAGAGAATTATTTAAAGGAGGAGACAGAAACTGCATGCATATTGAATTTGATATAGAAGATTCTAAAATGCGGTATGATTCTGGAGATCATTTAGCAGTTTATCCTATAAATAATACTGATCTTGTTGAAAAGGTGAGATTATCAAGAATTAAAAAAAATTTTTATTTAAAAAATCTGTTATGCTATAGATTGGTGTACTTTGTGAAAAGAACCTTGATACAATTTTCTCACTTATTAACACTGACGAGGAATCAAGCAAAAAACATCCATTCCCATGCCCTTGCAGTTATAGAACTGCTTTAACACACTATCTTGATATTACCCAAAATCCCAGAACTCACGTTTTGAAAGAATTGGCTGAATATTGTTCAGATAATGCTGAGAAAGAGAAATTGAAGTTAATGGTTAGCACCAGCCCTGAAGGTATGTTACTATATGCTAATATTATCATTTTGTACATATATTATGTCGCCAATTGTATCCAGGAAAAGCCTTGTATCAGAAATGGATTATTGAGGACAATAGAAATATTGTGCATATTCTTGAAGATATGCCATCTTGTAAACCCGCTCTTGATCATCTTTGCGAATTACTGCCACGTTTGCAACCACGCTATTACTCAATTTCTTCATCTCCACGGCTTCATCCAACTACCGTGCATGCAACTGCTGTTGTTGTAGAGTATAAGACTCCTACTGGCCGTGTTAATAAAGGTGATATAAATATATTATTATAATATCTATGGATCTATAATTAGTAATATTGCAGGTGTTGCTACAACATGGTTGCAAGAAAAAGTACCAAGTGCTGATAAAACTTGCACTGTCCCTATATTTATTCGAAAATCTCAATTCCGCCTACCAACAAAACCACAGACGCCGATCATCATGATTGGTCCAGGAACTGGTGTTGCTCCTTTCAGAGGTTTTATTCAAGAACGACACACATCTAAAGAAGAGGGAAAACAAGTATGTTCACATTAAACACAATAGTTCGTATATTATTAATATTATTACTAATATCTAGGTTGGACAAACTGTGTTATATTTCGGATGCAGGAAGAAAACTGAAGATTTTATTTATCAGGAAGAGTTCGAAAATTACGAGAAAAGTGGTTTGTTGACGTTAAAATTGGCATTTTCAAGGGACCAAGCTGAGAAAGTATATGTAACACATCTTGTGGAGAAAGATGCTGATTTGATATGGAACATATTCGAAAATAACGGCCATCTTTATATCTGTGGGTAAGTAATATATACAAACATAATTTTCTAGATAATATCTGATATTGCCAACTTTGAAATTGCTTATTGGGATTTACTTAAATATAGCAATTTAATTTTAATGAATATGCTTCAATAAAAGTTCTTGACAATTTAGTATATCATTGAGTATTAATTTTGATGAGATAATATAATATTTTTAGCGATGCTAAATCAATGGCTGTTGATGTACGCAATGTTATTTTGCGAATAATCCAAGAAAATGGAGGCATGACTGAAGAACAAGCGCAAGCCTATTACAAAAAGATGGAAACACAAAAACGCATTTCAATGGATGTTTGGAGTTAATGCCGGAGAAAAATAGGAATTAGAACCTTTACTAATGATCTTGTCGATTTTACGTGAAATTATTACTTTAATAGTAAATTAATTGTTGGTAAATTAATTTTATATTTTTTTCATGACTATATGTAAAAAATATGATTTGGTCCTAGTGATTTATATATTTTTATATAAAAAATGTACATATATTTCTCTCTTGTATTAATTCAATGACACATAGTGCCTATTTGAACTATAAATCAAATTGTTTGCTATTGGAACGTGTAACAAGGTGCAATTTATACTTTATATGCTGTTGTTCTTATCAACCCTCGGAGACAACTTTTATTTAATAATATAAATAAATTTTTTAAAAATATATATTGCTATATTATTTTTTTGTTTTTCTTAACCCAAGCATAACTTTTGGTAAAAATGCATTCAAGTCGTAAATTTTGGTGAATATTTTCTACGATCGGCAACATTTTATATTAAAATTAGCTTCTGACAGATTTTAACTAGCCACGTTCTTTTTGTGGAGTATAAGCAGTTTAAAAACAAAAACTTTTATTACTAGTATAAACTATTTTATCGAAAGAAATGATGACTTGTTGGCCGGGAATGCATCTGCGGTACCGGTAGCGCGGTGTAACGTATATGGGTATAGCTAGTTACAGCCAGCCTTTATTGATCAAGTTCAATTGTCCATTTGCCGGTTGTAGTTGCTGGCCAGTCTTCAAGAATGCGTAATAAAGCTCTCGCGTCTTGCCTCACCAAATACGCGTCAATGTATTGAGGTACGCGAGAACAGCTTACAATAATTTTCAGCAGTTTCGTTCACATTTCTGGTGTAACTATGATAGGCCCACTTCTCTTCTTAAAATCGCAGATAACATGAATATGCATAATATTTGTGATATTATTTTCAAGGCACTACTATATATAACAGCAGTACCCCTTTCGGCAGTCCTTGTCGTATATCTCACTTACCGAAAGTGTAATATTGATTAGTGTTGAGTAAGTGTAATTTTCGTATTGTATGCTACTAATTTTCTCTATTAGGTAATAAATAATTGTTTAAGCTAATCTAAGAACAATATAAATATAAAATTTAAAAAAATACAACCTAACTATTACTCTTGAGAACAATAGCACGTGAGTACTTGGTACATATGAGATAGGCAGGAACAGAAGAAAATTGGGAATATTTCAAAATGCGGAAGAGTATGACACAGGTGAAGATTATAGCAGACTCGCAAGAACGCGGGCTAACTTTTGTCCATTCCTTTTAAAACCTTTTGGGACAAAATATTAAAAATAAATTTGTAGCTTAAAAAAATTATCAAAATTAAGTTAAAATTATGCAGAATATGGCAAAATTACGTTTCTCTGCAATGTAGTATTATTAATTAATTTATTGATTGAAAATGTGATATTTGAAAAATAAGTCGATGAACGCAGGTTACAATGGTTTGAACATATCCTTCCAGTGAAAGATGAACGAAGTCCTCACAGACAAAGACATATAAAGAAATAGCATCTAGAGAGTGATCTGAATAAGAAAGACGATTAACCGCTACAGATTCAAGTAAGATTTGGTGCTTTACCCCACCAATAGCGGCATATTGGTTCAGTAAATACTAAATCTAGCGCGGACTATGGATTAATGGTTGTCAAATTAATGTTGATGATTAATTTTTTATAAATCTCCCCATAACAGTCCCTGTCTTACAAAAAGCAGATATTGACAACACCCACACTATCGCAGTTCTCATTCCTACAATTAGAAGCAAAAAATCCTTGAAATCAATTGTTTCTTTATGGACAGGCAGACTCTACACAGGCACATTATTATTTCATTTCTTAATCTATTAGGTATTATTATACTTAAAAAATAACTTAGACAATTTATTTTAAATATGTTTTATTAATGAATAGGGACGAAAAAAAACCGAGAAATGTTATAATACAGACTAAATATTTACAAAATACTACCGTAACACAAATATCAAGTCGTAATGATACTTTAAAAAAATAATGTAAGATGCAGAATAATAAAGCATCAAAAATACAAATCATACATGTCAAGAGTAAACACAGAAGATCTAAATAATGAAATTATCAATGCAGTCACCATATTAGCTTCAGTAAAAAAAATTAGATTTCAATAGTGTAGTGTGTGTATTAGTGACTAAGAATTTGGTGCTTTATGATTCTGAAAAATTTGCATAATAATATACAGTTCACAAGGTTAACCCCAAAAATATACAGAAATTAAAAAACTAGTTATCACTCTAACATAGTAAAAAACAATTGGCTATTTTAAGGCTCACATATTTACAGAACTTAAGTATAATTCACAATGCATTTCAAATAAATAAAAATGTATGTTTAAATAGATTATTAATCAGACCATGTGACTGAAGCAATCAGAAATCGAATTATTCCCTGATCAGTTTTTATATTCATTAACGTTAATAAGAGAACGACAAATATAAATATATAAGAACAGTTATATAGAACTATATCAAAAAATATTTCAATTTCTTCATCATGAATACTATTTAGAATTAACGTATCTTCTATTGTAAGGTTTTTAATTTTTCTGTTATAGGGATAAATGAAAACGCATGCAATTTATATAAAACGATATTACATGAAACAATTTGAATATATAATCAAGTAAAATCGAAATTAAATCAAAATAATTGAATTTTGAATAAAACGCGTATGTCCCTATTAAAAACTGTATTTCTTTTAAATACCCACTGTTTTCATTTATACGCGAATTAAAAACCCAACAATGTCATCATACAAATATTAATAAAACTAGAAGTAAATCAAAATACGACTTGTATAGTATTAAAACTTACATACGCATACATATCAGTCGTTAATCTAAAAACTATTACATAAGAAAAAAATTAAACAACTCAAGCTAACAACGTTGTTTTCCCGTTCTGAAGTAAAACGCTATATATAAATCGTTTATACAGGGGGTATTCAAATAAGACTAGAACAAATAGTAGCTTCGGATTGTTGGTAATTGAACGATATAACGTAATATCGTAAAATTTCTGGATTTATATCCCTGTATAAAAATATATGATGGAGACTTAAATGTAAAACACTATTTTAGTTACATTATAAAACTGATTCGAATGTGAATTATTAAACTACATACAATATAACATAACAAGAGACGTAGGAACGCAAGCCGAACATTTTCCCCTCAACTTGACTTTTCTGGAGTTTATTGTCTAACCAATGCAACTTCTGTAACTGTTTCTTCTATTGCTGGTCGCGTGGATTCTGGAATATTTTCAGGATCTATCCACTCAGCATAACCTTCCTCAACAAGCATTCTATTAAGGAATATTATACCCTAGAATGCAAAATATATTAGAATCCTTTATAAGAACATTCTCCAAAAACATCGTTTATTTTGTATAATTGGTTTTATTTTCGTAAATTAATTGATAAAAACATATGATATTGTTAAGATTATTCCCTGCGTTTCCAACCCAGAAAATTAGTTATAAAATTGACTGGAGGATATACAGGCTATTACTTTATCAGCATTTTTGCACAAAATATTCATATTTTAGATTATTTTGCATGGGAAATGCTGAATGATCTATATAAAATGCACACGCATACATTAAGACTTGTTACCAAAACTTCATTCAACATATATTTGAATATCATAACTGTTAGGTTGTTTAATAAGTCATGTTATCGATATATCGCTTAATGCAGTTTTTAAATTCATTTTAATATCAGACAATATTTTTTTCTTTTACTCTAGTTAAAAATAGACTGCCTAACTTTTGATGCGTCCGAAGACGTAAACGAATCAACCTATAAAATCACTCTAGTTATCAAATGTCTGAAAAACTCTTCAAAACATTAATGATTAAAAATATAAGCTATAAACCGGCAAACGAAAAAAAAACTTCCAAAAGGAACGAGGTAAGGGGGCCCCATCTTAACAGTAAAAAGCATCAGAGAGATAAGAGATACTATTAAATATTAAGTTGCTGGGTTTTATTGCCAATATTTTTATTGTATTGCAGCTGCATTAAATATTAAATAATATATCTCAAAAAAGAAAAACAATATAGTGTTGGATTCGCCGTAAAGAACGGCAATTTACTTGGTAATTTACTTTTTAAAAAATAGACCTGAAAAAGATATAGAGCATATCAGATGGCTGAACAATATGGTCACAGGGTGTAAAGTTTTCCTCCTTATTACTGCCTATTCATCAATCATATGGAATTTTTATGGGACGTAGTAAAGAATTACTGCAATAGGTATACAGGTCAGGAAGGATATATAAATAAGAATTCTTTGGAGATGTGGAAAGAATTGTCTAGAATAACACCTTTCAATTGACTTGAAAGTGAAGAATGATGGAATTATGAATTACTGTTAGATTGGAAATTAACAGTGACTGAATGAAATTTTTGGACGTGGGATTATGATTCAATGTAGACAACTACCAAGACAGGGTGACGAGAGTGGAAACAACTAAAGGTGAATATAAAATTAATAAAGTATAACTGTAGAAATCACATTGTAGAGTGTAAAAAATGTGTGTGCATATATATGTGAAGCTGTTCAAAATACACATGAGTATTATGTATGAGAAGAAAATTAATAGCAACATTTTGTAGATATGGCAAATGCATTAAGAAACCTGTAGTGATTAAATCTTGTGTAAAGAAAAATGTACACAAGTAACAAAACAAAAACTAAGGAAAAACACAAACAATGCAAAAGTTACTTGGCAAGGAATCACTGCAAAAAAGGAAAGGAGTAAGTTAAATCCAGTAACATTTCGACGTCATAAATTTAGATGACGTATATTCACTGTTTTACTGGATACACTATATGTTAGAAAATGTATTCAATATTTTTATGCAGTAAAATGCATCATCATTCAATATTTTGTTGCTCTAATTTGTGTTATATTGTTATGACAATAAAGATACTTACATCATGTCCTCCTTTTATCACATAACAATAAACTAAAGGGGTTATTCCATCAGGACAATAACTTATAATCTGTGTGTAAATTATAGAACCTTTGGCAATGTTATTTACTAAAGTGTAAGCTTCTTCTGGCCATGAATCGTCCTCTGTAAAACACAATAATATTAAAATTTATAATTTCCAATTTTATAGAATCTAAACAAATATAATTATAAATGCTTAGGAACAGTTAGAAACTAATAAAAAATACAGATACACCATAACCAATATTAAATTTGTTTTTGGCACATAGTGCATTTTATAATCTTTCAATCAATTTTAAAATGAATGCTTAAAAAAAGTCAACCCTACATACCATTCTTTGATTTAATATTACTTAGATAACATTCTGCTGCTTGGAAAGGTAAGAGTAAATAGTCTTGTCTAATTTGCCTTAATTTATCATTTTCTATATAGGCGTAGCCCCCATCATCTAGAAATTGAATATATGAGGTGTCTGTTTCATCATCCGAAGAGAGGACCATTGCTCTGTACCATCCATCTTCTGTATAAGCAACACATATAGTGTTTTCTAAAAACATATATTCATTAAAATAAAGATCACTACTAATAGTCTTTCATAATAAAAAAAAATTACCTGCAATAGGCGAAGGTAATAGCGGAGAATCTGACATGTTGTACCATGAATTCATGTGATTAGTCAACATAGCTGTGGCAGGAAAAGATGGATGAGTTGGTAGATGCATAAACAAATGATTTGGTGCATCCATATGGCTTAATACTGTGTCATTGTTGATGGCCTCAACTAGTTTTAACTAATGGCAAAAAAATAGTATAACAGAATAAGTAACCTTAATTTAAAATGATACATACAAAAAGAGAATGTCTTGTGAGGGACACTGTAGGTACAACTGTTTTTACTTGCTCTAGGGTCAGTTCTGAGTATTTCTTAACGGGAAATTTGTTACGGATCATCTTCAACGCCTTATCTATTTCAGTTTGATTTCCTTCAATGCAACATATCTGAAAAAGTGTAAACAACTATAAGAAATAAAAATAAAAGCAAAATTTAGAATGTTTAAAATATCCGGTGTCTTATTAGTGGAGTATATATTAAAGTAGGTACATCATTTTAGTTGCCTTAACATCTTTTTTTGGTCACCTGCTTAATGTAGCCAAGGAACCTTCTGGCGAGTGATTAGTGATTGAATTTAAAGACATTCCCAGGAAACCACCTAACATAATCATTGGCGAGGTATTAACCGAATCTTTTTCTTGTTTGATTTCATTATATATGGAATATAATAACGTTTAAATCTTCGTTGATGTATGTAAGACTTTCAATAACTCTGCTGCGAAGTAATTTAAGAGATGGCCCGAGTTACGCCAATTATACTGACTAAACACATGGGATTGCTACTTGTTGGCGTACACTTAAGATTTCAAAAGCGCTCGCAAGGTATACTTTATATTACCGAGGTCCAATTGCATTATCTTGGTGGCCAATTCACGTTACCTCTGCAAGAGATCATACCCTTAAATATGTCATATGTTAATCGCCGCTGATGGTGATCATCTTGCCAAAGTTGTTTTGAAAAATACATCCGCATCAAACAATAACTTTTTCCTTCGCTCTTTAGCACTTGTTTTTTTCTTGTGTATGCAAGGAATTGATTTTAATCTCCAATTATACCGCACACTTGACCTGACGCAACAAGTGTAAATTTGCACTACTTGATGTAACTTTGATAATATGGTTTTATTATCTGGTCAATTATGTAATTCATTATCTCGCATTAGTAACTAAATTAAATTAAATAGTTGCCAACGTTAACCTCGCGCTTTTGAAAGCATTTGAACATGCAACTATCTCAGTCATCTTTTTATTATCTCCTATATAAAATTAGCATCAAGAAATTAGCACCTACCTTGAACCTTTTATCAGAAGGATGTTTTCCAAGACTAACATTTGTATTGCATTTATCCTTGATACTTTGAATGAAAGTTCCATGTCGACCGATTAACTTGCCAACCAGACTTTGAGGTATAATAAATTCATAACTTTTTTGCATGTTTGGATCCACCTCATTTTCCACGTTAACTGGAGGCGTTCGGGAGGACGGTGGAGGTGTTCGGGAGGACGGTGGAGTGGCTACGTCGCTACCGCCTTTTCCACTATCACTCGAGCCCTAAAAATATTAGCATTTAGGTTTTAGAAAACACAACGCAAAAATAGTATGAAGAGCTAGATTACGAAATAAACTCAGAAAATGAGTGATAATAACTGATAAATCTATAAACCTAACACAATAAGATAACATATTTTCGTTTCGTTACTAAAAAAAATAATTACCTCACTATGATTATCTGACATACTACTTAAGCTTGAACTGCCCATCATTACATCTGAGGGGCTGTGATTGGCTGAATCTCTGCCAGAACTCTTTCTACTAACTTTATGATGGTCATTTAATTCCTCAGATTTCTCTTGGCTGTTTATTTTTATTTCAGCAACCTCTTCTTTTAGAGGTATTTCAGTTTCTGTAATCTATAAACAATGAAGTAATTTAAAATTAATGATAATAAATATTCAAGTATTGATGACATAAATATTTAGATTGATTGATTTAGTTTTTCCTATATATTATATATCAAATTAATTGATAAAAATATTTTCTAGAAAAAAAATTGAACCGACTTCAAAAAATAAATAAGGAATTCACTAAAAATTAAAAAATAATCAAACTTAAATTTTTAATCAAACTTTATTTTCTGAAGTCGGTTCAATTTATTTGCTAAAAATATTTTATTTTTCTCTTTAGTGTTGGATATTTACTCAATAAATTACGTAGTTATTTATTCAATATGTTAAACATTTGGTAACAATACCAAATTTCCAGTTTGGTTTTTGAAATCACCATTCAACAATCGATCAAGTGCACAGAGTAACTGCGACTATTGAAAGAGCGTTTGAGGAAAAGAAATACTGCCCTGCAATATTCCTGGATGTCTCACAAGCTTTTGATCGGATTTGGCATTTGGGATTAATCTGCAAGATAAGCAATTGTTACCGCGTAACTATTGTCAATTGCTGGAGCCATATTTATTCGGAAGAAAATTTAGAGTATCGCACGAAACGGCGTTCTCGACATTTAAAGTTATCTCGGCTGGAGTTCCACAAGGTAGCGTCTTAGGAACTCTTCTGTATCTGCTCTACACTGCTGACATTCAAACAACAAAAGAACCACTTCTTGGAACCTTTGATGACGACACAATTGTTATGGCAAAAGATATATCTCTGCCTAGGGCAATAGAAAAAGTGCAAGTGGCAGTCAATAAAATCTACAAACGGACGAAAGATTGGAAAATTCAACTTAATAGCTCCAAATCTTTCCACGTTAATTTTGCATTGAGACGAAATAATACAAACTTAATTATATCACTCAATGAATGTCCAATTCCTCAAGCAGAATCAGCTAAATACCTGGCAATCCATCTTGACAGCAGATTAAATTGGAAGCATCACGTTAGACAAAAAGCAAAACACATTAGAACCAAAATAAAACAACTATACTGGTTAGTCGGGAGATACTCTCAACTTGATCTAAAATCAAAGAGGTTGAATTATAATACAATTATAAAGCCAATTTGGACCTATGGGGTGCAAATATGGGGTTGCACTAAAAATTCAAATCAACTAGTCATACAACGCTGTCAAAACAAGGTTCTTCGATTGATTACCAATGCCTATCGCTATGTAACCAATGAAGAACTGCACGATGACCTGGATATCAAATGGATTTGCGAAGTTATCCAAGATTTCGCCTTGAAACACGGAAGAAGATTACTAAATCATACTAAAGTGGAAACAATACAACTGCTGGACAGCGCGCAGGATGTTAGGAGATTGAAACGAACAAAACTATACGAACTTGTGTGAACATTTAGTGTAAACTATAGCTATAAGTTAATAATTAATAAATAATTATAATTTTATAATTGAGGAATACATACTGATGTATTTTCTCGCACTCGTCTTGCTTGTTAATTAATCCAAGTACATAGGAAAAGTAGTAATAAATTAATTGTAAATTAACATTGTAATAAGCGTATCTAATAAAGAGGTTATAAAAAAATATATATTCAATATTACAATGAGTAGGCCAAGTAAAGGTGAAACCAGTATGAGGAAAAATAGAAAGAAAAATGTTCTAGCTAAGCTACAACAGCAAAAAATTGTTCTGCGTGCTGGGAATCGAACCCACGACCTCCCTTTGGAAGCTAAAGGCTTTAACCATTACACAATAGAAACAGTAGTACAATATAAACAATATTTCTAGGTCTTATATGCTACAGTTAGTGCTTAAAAAGACGGAAAAATCGGCGAATAGACATTTTTTAAAAATGCATCCGAACATAGAACGTCCTCCTTTTTGGAAGTTGGTTAAAAATTCGATAGACCTTAAAAAATGGTAAAAAATAATAATTAGACAATATAGCATATGTTCAAACACCGAAAATTAATTCTACAATTGACTGGAGAAAATACAGGGGATTGCTATTTTATCAGCATTTTTCCCAGATTAGAACTGTGTTAACTGATTTGAAAAATATATCTTATTTCTCATTTCGCAGCAATGATCTTGATGAAAAGATATGTAAAAATAATTTTCAAGTTAGCAATAAGATCTAATACTCAGGTTACACTGGAACACAAGTGGATCAAACCATACATGGAAAATCTCAGGTGCTTTGTAGGAACATACAAATTATAAACTACAATTAGTAATGAATAATTGAAATATTACAGCCAATTTTAACATAGTATTTAGAAAAACATACAATAATTTTGCTCAACAATGTGTACAAAAATTAACAAAACCTAAACTTACAGATCAAAAGCTATAAATTCTAAATTTTTCTAACTTCATTTCAGATTATAGAATGGATAACAAAAATATATATCATATTTAATATATCTACCTTTAAAGTTGTCATTTTTTGCTCTACAGCAGCCACTTCATTTTGGGACTTCTCGAGATTTACTTTCTGCTGTTTCTTTTCTTTATTTTTGGATTTATTTTTCTTGTTTGTTTTGGCAACTGAAGGAGCGTCTTTTTGTACCATTTTTTTATTTTTCTTTATTGGACCGCTATTTATAATACTGTGATTAAAAGTCTCCTTTACTGTAATGCTACTGCCGTTATGGCCAGTTTCTGGGTTTGACTTGGCTTCAGTATTATCTTTTTCGGTTTTTGAAGGCGCTGTGGTGGATAAACGTGCCGATATGGAACTTGGAGAATGGTATTGGCTTCGCATTGACTTTATCTAAAAATTTGTTATACTTAAAATAAGAAAAAGGGAAATGTTTTTACAAATTACGTAAATATACAATAATTATAAATTCAAAACAAATTTTAAAAAAACAATATTATACATAGAATTGATAATGTGTACAAATTTCTGAAAATTTGTTGTCTCAATTTAGAAATAAAATTTATTTTTCCCATAAAATCATACCTTTTCAATTTCTTGATCCAATTCTTCGTCTGGAATAACAACAGGTGTAGATTTGACAGACCTTAGTTCTGGAGGATAAATTATATCAATAGGGGCAGTTTCAACACCACTCAGCGATCGGTTAATTTTTCTTGCTGGCGTGGGAATAGGCGTACTCTGCGCTCGCTGGACCTAGAATTAAATATACTCTTAAATTAACTACAAACAAAATATTTGGTTGTTAACACCACATTAAAATATTTTGTATACATTTCAATTTTTCCGAATTTAATCTACTGTTTCCGGCGTTTCCGACCCAGATAATCAAATAAATTATATTAACTGGAGGATAAACCGGAATATAATCTATCAGTATTTATGCACAAAACATCGATTACATCGATTATTTGCATAAAAAACACTGAAGGCATTTTGAATGTAAATTTATAAGAAAGTGAGAATAAAACTTGTGGCTTACTTTTAATATTGGCATCTTAGTAAAATTGTATTAGTGCAAAATTTTTTACCATAAATAGTTAAAACGTTTTAACGGAACAAATATTTTATAAATGGCAAGTTATTATGACAGCTTAAAATATTACCATGATAACAGGAATATTTAAACCAATGGAAACAGCTCATAGAGACAAACTTTTTTATAGCTATCTAGATAGAGTTTATCTGTTTTATATATAATTTTATAGGTTATGTTTATATGAATATTTCTAAAATGGTAATTATAAGATTAAAATATGTAATCAAAATTTTGATAATTAAATAAATACAAATTTATTTATTTCTTACAATTCTATAAGGTTATACTAAAATTAATAATATAGATATTTTAAAATGGTAATAAAATTAAAATGTGATCGAAAAAAGCATTTAAAGTAAAAAAAGTACCTAGAGATAAAGTTTTTTTGATTAATACACACCTTTTCTGGTGTAGATATCACTGAATCGGGACAATCAACAGTTTCCAAGTCCGCTAATTCTTTTCTGGCGTTAAACTCTTCAATGGGTTTTGTACCGCCGGTGTCACTTCGTACTCCAGTTTTCCTCCTTCTGAACAAGAAATAGCTGAGAAGAATGATCACGGTTGGAACACTGTATTTTATAACAGTGGTTGGTACGTACGGAGCCATATTTTAACTGATCCACGTTTGCTGAGTCTAGATAATACAAAATGGTCCTGGAACATAATAAAATTGATAAAATAAAATAAAAAATAGAAAAATTAAATAATGTCGCCAATAATGTAGTGAGTTCAAAAAAAGCAATCATATTTTCAAAATATACACCCATGAATATTAGTTCCGTAGATAATTAAAACAAATTTAATATCACTCATTCTATTATTTATATTAATATATGTATATTTTAAAACAATGGTCTTTTCGTCAAACGTGAAAAGTAGTTTGAATGCTGTTAAATGAATTTTTATAGTTGCTTTTAATAATCATTGTAAAAATCGTTTATTTAATGCATATTCTAATCAGTAATGGCTGTAACTATTATTACCATGTTTTTGTTAATATTTCTGTAAAGTATTATTCGGCACGTTTTACGTTATTTTGTGGTAGATTTCAAACTATTAATGTTTTTCAACATTCTCTATTTTAATTGTATATAGGCTAATTACGATTATGCTACATAGTCTGTTAAAACTAATAAAGATATTGGTAACTTACGTCAGTTGTTTTATTGTATATAATTAGTTGACTATAATTCAATGAATTGTCAATCTTATTATTTTGAGTATATTAAAAACAATAAAAGAGTATTATTCAAATAATTTTTCAAATTTTCTCTAGGCGTACCAGCTGAAGAATGAATGTAATTAGTCATAAATGACATTAGTTATGGTACTTACTGGGCATTACAAAAGAAATAAATAAGGCTTTGGCATTAGTTTTAAATCGAATTGAATTCGTATAATATACAATTCTTTCAGATATCCTGCGAAGGTCATTGACCGAGGCATCTGCATTTTTTGAACTGTGTGTAATGGGAGCCGATGTTTAATGCATTATATTTTTACAGTACTGGCCTTTCTAACAGGTAGTGAATCACAATTAAACAAGAGCCAATCATCTTTAGGTACCTCTTTATTAAAAAAGCATCTAAGATTTATTTTTATTTGGTTTCCTTACAATAGAAACGAGCAGTTTTAATAGGCGTTAAATCGTTTGCAAATGTTTTTTTATTGTAGTTTTCAATACAACCAAGTCTTTTTAAAAACCTAATTTGTGTATAAACTTTCTAGCAAGTGTTTTGAACATATCAGGTGATAAAGATGACACAACTGATACTGTGGGTACAGATATCAGGTACATATAAGGTGGGATTATATTTTGCAACCTTTGAGGTGCTGTAAGAACAAGCCTTAAGCTTTGTGAACTTTTCACACATTTAGTTCCGTCTTTTAAAGCGTTTAGGCATTTCAATCAAAACATTCAATTTGTTATCAGACGTATTCGTTTCGGGTATCAAAAACAAATCTTGGAAATTAATAATCAATAATTAACTTCAGAATCACATCCGAAAGTGATTTTTGATTTAAGGTTACAGCAAATTAACAAAATTACAGGTTGAAGCTACACATTATGAAATAAAGTGGAGTTTAATTTGTTGTAATGTTGAATTGCCCCCAATTTTTATATTGCAAACAATTATTAAAACCATAAGTTTCAATGTTGCACACGCGTTTGCTATTATCCGTTGTTAAATTCGTCACTCCAAGCAAGTTCATTCATTATCTTTCTAGACTTATAATTAACTTTTAAATTGACATCAGAAGTGAATTATATTATTCAGAAAAATAATTTTGAATTTGTAAGTAAACTTTAAACCGATTTACCTGAGGATAATTGTCTATTTTTGCCTTTTATTTTCCCTTTTAACATTTATTAAGGGTTCGTCCGTGTTAGAACTTTGTTCAATATTTTTAAATAGGATGTGTTTTTTTTTCAGTTCTAAAAATCACAGGGAAAATAGAGTTTTAACTTTATAGGTAATTTGAGGGAAATATTTCGCGAAGTCCAATATCTCAATGTCCCTACTACAGAGTCATATATTCAAATGGGACAATGTTGAAAATATGGTGATAAATGTTGACTACAAGAAAATGTGTGTTGCAAAGTCAATTTATCAACATTTGAATACTGTTAAATTGCAATATGCTTATTAAAGTAGCACCAAATTTATTAAAGGGATTTGCTTATTTAAAGAAATATATTTTTGGTTAAGTATCCAAATTAATATGTTGTGACATAGGTTTATTTTCTCTTTCTAGGATGACCAGCTAGAACCAAATGGTCTTTTGCGAGGGCGACATAGATCCTGGGATTACTGTATTTGGTATTTGGTTTAACTCACACTGAACATTTTCTTGAAGCTTTTCACGGACGGGATGCCTGATTCTAGATAGGTGTACGCGTTCCTCATGAACCACATTGAGTAACGCGCAGGCTTTTTTGGATTGGAACTCTTGGAGTACTGCAAATTGTCCCTCGCAGAGTTACCTGTACTACACCTGTGTGCTCCGTAGAAGCAGAGTGGACGGACCAGCAATTTATACAGAGTCGCTTTCTAGAGGATTGGAAGTTTGCTTTTTCTGTAGAGGAGTGGGAATAGTAAGCTGTACACGCCATCGCATTTGCAAATAGCATGCTGAATTTGGGCTGACCATTGCAACTTGCGATCGAATTGGGGACCGTGATATGATGCCTTCTAGAGCCAGGGGATCGGGACTTTTTCAAATTGAAGGGGTGCATCGAACTCCTCCCGGAGATGGAACAGAATAGCCTGAATTTTGTTCGGGTTAATTTGGAATCGGCATAATTTGTACCACGCAATCACTTGGTTGAGTTGGGCCTGTTTTGAGTATTTTTGTTTTGGATATATTTGGAGGTAAAAATACACATGCCTTAAACAATTATATAGTTAGAAGTTAAATTTTTGTTGATAATTTGTTATAGTTAATCAAGATGAGAAAAAGTTTATTGAGGTAAGGCAAATATCTCATGCCACTCTTAGAAACTCTGTCAAGATTGTTTTATTATATTGTGTGTACGTCCCTACGCTATCTGTTTAATTTTATTCCTAGATTCTGCCATGTCAATAACGTCACAGTAATTTTATATATAATTTTTAAAAACATATGTTTTAAACCTTTTCGTTGCATAGTAAGTAATTTAATTGCTCATCGAAATGTGATGTCAGGGATGTGCCCCACCTGCCTAGCAAATTTTATCAAGTACTAATCAAATATCCTCACAACAAAATGTTTTCTTTACAGGCGCCTATAGCCTACAGTAGAGATTTAAATTGACCTGTCAAATTACTTGAATGACCGATTATAACCCTATCTAAATATTGGACGTAGCGAAACGTTTCTCCGGAGACCCGTATTGAGTTTTCTCTCTATTACTCTATGCTAAAAATAGGGATAAGTAAAATAATGAGCTTTGAAAATAACAATTTTTAAAATATTTTCATTCAATCGTTCAACCAACCAATCTGTATTCTTTCTAATTAAATTAATAATTTGTGCTGCGTTAAGGTTCAAAAATTAAATAGAATTTTTTTCTCACGAGGAACAACGCATAGTACAGTATTAAGAAATCAACGATGGGGAAGCTCTCAACTCATGTCATCAGTCAAAGAGGCGTGCGATGTTTCGAAGCCATTTATGACTGGACGACTTTCAATCGAGAAAACAGGTTCCAACCTGCACCTTAACAATACGGTAAAGGCACAGACCGATGAAGGAGAGAGACGCAAAAATATTGCTTTTGAAGCCAGCATTAAGGATAAACGCGAATTGAACCCGGATGTGGTCAGTTCAAGCACGATTATTTACTTATTTTTTTAATTAATTTATATACTAATGGAATTGCAATTTTGCTGGAGTTTTATTATTTTGAAACTGGTCAGTGTGACACTGTGTTAAGTGACAGAATCAATTACTTAATTGGCGTGGTTATTATATAGATATGGAGACTACCCGGTAGAATACCGCCTTGGTTCATCAGAATGTTAAAGAACAACAATATCGATGAGGAATTGATAGACAAAAATGCGGATGCTAGAATCCTAAATTTAATTATCAGCTAACATAAATTCTGTTAAATTCTAATTGATATTTATGTTATTTACTCAATTTATTTTCGCCAGATTAGTGCAAATTTGCAAACATTAAAATGTACATTTATAATAAAAACGTAAAATATGCATTAGATCAGTAAATAATTTCCATTGTTGAACTAAACAGTCAACTAATAAATTATGTTAAAATTATCCCATGAAAAAGGCGTAATGTTTGAATATTAAAGAGTGTGTATTTTTACGAATTATGGGTCGAATAATCATCATTTATTGATTTAACTGCTGTTCTTCGATTAATCCGTTCATTTATAAATAACTTTTGGACACAAACGAATAAAACGAACTAATGTGTACTCTTAACATAAGAAAATAACACACGCTAAATTTCTTGATGAGTTTTTGAAATATTTTCTTAGACTCATGAGTTAAATATATATGTTATTAATGTTTGATCTATATTTATGATAAATCTAATTTTTAGCCATTGGAGAATGGACAAAACAGAATAATTTAATAGCGACGGACAATTTCGGTGTACTTGGGACTAAAAGCTTAATGGGCTTGATTTAAGTAAACTATTTAGCAATTCACTCTAACGTGCCGTTAATTCTCATCACAAGTCAATTTGCTATCATTTCCTGTCAATTCATTTGCGGTTCTCTTAAAATAATCTTAAACAATAAAGGATCAATCAACATTGTTGTTGATATGAACATGCGAAGTTATTTTTACGATAAGATAACAAAAGCACTAAATATCGAAATAAAAAGGTAATTGATAAGATCTGTGGTGATGGTGCCCCAAATAAAAATAAATCCTTGAGATTTCGATAAAACCTAAGCTAGTGATTTTAAAGACATTATTTTTACTTTTAGAATAATGAGAAAATAGATTTCAAGTTAAGGATTTCAGTCACAAGCAAATCAATAATAACTAACTGGTTTTCAAGATACCTCATGTAAAATGTTTTATTAATTCTTTTAGTTCTTTATAAGATTAAATATTTTATTTTATTTTATTATACATATATTATCAAAGTATACGGACCTCGTATACTTTGACATTTGTCTAACACCAATTTCTTAAAAACGAATCACCGAATACACGAATTTAAATACGCTAACCAATAAATATGTCAGATCGGATGCGAAGACGACCTTTAAGGAGAACTTAAATTTATTAATTTCTATTTTTCACCTATTGCGTTTCACAAATTCCGTGTCACGACGCTCTGCGTTATTTTTCTCGTCGTTGACCTTTGTTACGCTCAAAAATTTCCGATTGTTGAGGCAAAAACGAAAATTCGTTAAACTAACGAGTTACGCAGAGAAAAACCGATCATTTCTGAATTATTCCTATTATTTTGCATGCGAAATCACGAGGGAAGGAAACGAAAATTGATATGGTTCGCGTGTTGTTAAAATGCGTACTTTCAATAGTAAATTACACTCAGTCCCCATTGAATACCAATGATTATCAGATAAGAGGATATCCGCTCTTTTTATTTTGGTTCAACGAAAGAACAAATATAATAAAAATTTGCTGTTCTGTCAAAATATTAATAAAAAGTGGATTTAAACTACCTACTAAATACAATTTATAATTATTTATTTTAACTCCATTATTGAATCCTGATAATAAAATAAATATATACTACTGCGATCATAATATAGTGAAACGTGTGAAAAAGTGTGAAATCATCTTAAGAGGCAGGATATATTAATTGATAATTTTTGGGTTTTCTTCACGATACTATCACAATATTGGCACTTCTCTTATCAAAAATCATTACCCATTTACTACATCTGCCTGATTCAGTTACGTCAGACTACTAGAAGAAACGATTAAATATGAATTTTAGAGTTTCGAAGACAATCGTGAATGAATAACTTGTGCGATTTTATTTCTCAAAAAAGTTCTATTTCTTGATCACAGTAGTATATAATAAAATAGTTAGTTCTCATTTGATTTGCATGCATAATTGTACTAGATGCTTGCATATATTCTAATAATTTTCTCACTTTAAAAAACCATTTGTTGGGAAACATTAGTATAATATATATTAATAAAAATATTTTCCATCATTTTCTACAACTCCCCATCTTTCTCGGAATACGGTGATATTGAACGTCGATGAAAAAACGATGTAGTTTTGGCAGAAATCATCAACTGAATGACGACTTTCCGTCTGTTATTCAATACTCGTGGTACATCTGCAGTAACAACTTTAGCGGCTTGTAACACACTTTGTTAATTTTGCTAGATGTTAAGTAAGATCAGCAAGCAGAAAACGAAATTACATTTTCAGTCAATTTGGTCTCTTTTGGTATCATTTTGTGATACTATTCAATTTTAATTTTCAGCAATAGATCCTCCGATTAAAATATACGCAAGCATCTAACATATATTACGTAATAATAACATATATCTACCCCTCCCTCTGCCTTCCGATTCTCCCTAAATCACAATAAAAGAAAATGCTACCATAGATATTTATATAGACGATCATAAAGAATTGTAAATCTGTTTTTAATTTACGGGATTTTACTAAATATCAGATTATTGCAACGAAATAAAATAGTTGCGAAATGTATGCGACCATTATAAAATGCATTATCAAAACTAAAATTTGTTGAGATTTGAAGATCAATAACCCCCTATATGTATTATAAGAACTACCAAACAAAATATATTCAATTCCATTGCTTAATTAAAATGCTTATCTTTGTATTATAGTATGTAAATATTGTCTATTATATATACGCAAACAAATATAACCATAAGTTTGTTTTCTTTAAGTAAAATAAACATGACTATTACGGTAATAAATTAATATTGAGTAATCTTTTTAAAATAGAATGAAGTGATTGGAACCAAACGCATATAAAACAGATGACGTTGACCGTTACAGTGACCTAATTGTAAAGTCCACATTGATCAATAATATGATCCGATTGGTTGTTTAAATTGATATTTTAAAAACCTGCAAGTTATATTGGATTTATTAAAAATTTAATATCAAGTAGCTTGATACGTCCTTTATTCTATAGGTTTCCTCTGAAAAAAGTTTAGATAAGATTTGAAAAATCACCTACTCATAAGATGCCTCGATAAAATAATTAAATTGGTCTGCTTTTATATACTGTGTTCAGGATACTCTGCGTCGACTTCAATAGGTGACTGACCTCGTGTTTGGCAACTCAAGTATCGTTTACCCCGCCTCAAGTGAAATAGTTCAGAAAATCTGTGAAGAACAGTGTAAATTTAACCACAATTTAGCGTAATTTATCCACAAAAACAAATAAACTACGACCAACTATGCAACTAACGAATTATCTAATTAATACAATCAATATTTGTGAGTTTGATACTAATCATCATGCAGGTTAATAAACTGTATTTGTACAGACGTCTTTAATAGTTGGCACACACTATATACTTATGGTCGGTCCAGTTTCGCACAACATATTGTAAATATCATGCGATACTGTTAAGTGGTACCCATATCATGCAATTATATATACTTGTATCATGGAGGTAAATAATCGTAACACCTTTTTTCTTAAATAAAATTAGCAATATTCTCAAACAAGAACTAACATTGATTTTGTAAAAATAGTAAGACCTTCTCAAAGAAGCTGAGACTACATTCTAAAAATATTTAAAAAATGGAAGACTTAAGAATGCTACATTTTCTACAAAAAGAAAAGCTAATTTGTATGGAAAGAGAATCTCATCTCCTCTATTTGCGAGTGATGTTCATGGTATATTTTACTATTGAAAATTATGAAATTTACTCTGCAATCTATGAAGTCAGAATTAAAACAGTGTTTTTGGTGACGATCTTAAGACTGGAAGTAGTAATATTGATAATGCATTAACATTACATAATTAGTTCTACTATTCATCTGATGATAATTCAAAGTTTTCTAAAAAGTGTATATACCTGGACGACGTCAAAATCAGATATTTATTTATTTTTTTTATTTTCACGAAGAATTAAAACAAGTAATTTCCAAAAATAAACAAGAAATTGACAGAACTGAAATGAAGACATCTGAAGCTGTATTTTGCTGGTATATTAATAGACATTAATGATATGTGAACATGGTGTATACATTAAAATGGGATGCAAAACAAACCTCATTATAAAGAATATGTAAATAGAAATAAATGATTGCGTTCATGAAATATATTAAGAAAAAATACATACAACCAATGAATCATAAGAAATCAATGATCTGTGAATGTGTAGACTTTAAAATAGGACGCTGAACATCATTATATGGCAAAAATAAGTAAATAAAGATAAAAAAATACATTATCAATTAGAAGGCAGGAACATATACAAAATACCAAACAACAAACATTAAAAAATAGAAGCATAAATAAAGTGATTAGGAACCCAAAGAAAATTGACAAATACGTGACAACGGATGTTAGGTGCCTTTGATCAAACATCTTTGCAGTTGTATTAAGAATTGAGTCTATATACTCTTGTGAATAAAAATATAAGACGTAAAATCGGTGTTGTCTATGAATTTATTTCACTTAAGCTATCTCGATAATTATCGGTTTTTCATCATTATAAGGGACCTTCTCGTATGGACGTTTTTCGGAAGTATTTATAAAAAAAAATCAACTTATAACTTTGCAATCGTCCTATTCATCTGGTTTAGCTCCGTCAGACTTTCTGGATATTTCTTAAACTAAAAAAAATCCTCCCAAGTCACGGTCAAATCGATAACGCTGTTCAAGATTGAAAGATGAACATTTGGTATAAATGCATTATATCTAAGAGCAATTACTTTGAAATAAATTTGGATAAATAAATCGTTTTGAGTTTTTCACAAGTTTTACCAATCTTGGCATTCGTGGAATTCGTGTTAGTGTATATATTAGAGAATATAAAAATACTACCAAATGTTTCACGAAATGTCCATTAGATTTCACATCATGAATTACAAAAAAAACTGAAGAAAAGGCTCATCAAACTCGAACTGAATAAATTTAAATAGAAAATTAAATATTTACTGCATAATGTTACCTCAAATTCTAAATGTAATTCTTTATTTGGAAACTCGATTAACTTAAATAGAATCCTCGACATCTTTAAACAACGTACGTTTTTTTCTATATTAAAAGCATACAAAAAAAATTTCCTATCATTTATAGACAATAAATTGTAGCAACGCCACCTTTACATTTAAATTAGTGAGTCAGAACAATAACAGCATGGAGTTTGATTTAACTTGTGTGATAGATATACTTTTCCGATAATGTGAATGAATTAACTGTAGTAGAGGAAATTTTAAAAAATAAAATATTTCGTGGAATGTATTTGATTCTACATTAATTACTACTATGAATAAAAATAATTGATTAAAGAAAAAATCATCTCACATTTAAAAACTTTATGGTAAGACATTCATACAGATATAATATCAATAAATAAAATCCAACACTGGATATAATGTATTATGTAAACATTAGGCTTAGACCATTTCAAAGTGATACAGGAAGGCAACAGGAAAATTGAAGTTGTGAGTCCCAATTATAGTTTGCGAGTAACAATAACCGGTATTAAGTAAAAGTAGTACGAAGCCTGGTTATAGTTAAATTATTATATGCACGTAAAACCCGAACAAAACTTTTTATGATATTTCGACGTAACTGTAACGAAGAACTTAATATTACAATTGTTGATATATCGAATGGTGTACAGTGGGTCATTATTACATCACACTGCCTCAAGTTACGAATTCGTAACTTTTACTGATGATTAATTAGTATCGAAAGGCTATGTTGAATAGAACTGCTACTACGGTTCTTAACCTTACTAGATTTCCAATGGATTTGGTGTCAGTGAGATATGAGCAAACATCGCTATTTTCGATTTTGTATTTAGCGAGTCATATTCAATATGTACAATGATGGTACGTAAAAGAACATTTATAATTCTTTTATATATATTTGGATTAACTCTTATTAAATAATAATTAATGGAAAATATAAAGACCAATAATAAAATAGATAACTTTAATTTTAATTTTCCAACTATTTAAATTAATCATTAATTAAAAAACAAGGTTTTGTAAGTAGATAGTAGAACACTATTGTAACAAGCCTATGTGATTTATTTCATGTATTTCTCTTCCAATTTACAACAGTTTATACTGAAATAATTTTCAAGGCAATACATAGAACAATTTTCCAAGTTAAATCCAAACAGTGGCTTTGAAAGAGTCATGGAGAATCTGACTCAAGAAAATGTTGCCTTTGTTCAGAATGTTATTCAGGCGAAATGAATGTCTCACCTCTTTATGTGACAATGGATGAAACATGAATCCACTATTACATACCTAAATTGACGATTGAATACATAGCAGCTGGTAAAAGCGGTACAAAAAAATTATTCTTCGGAAGCAATCGAAAAGTTCCGAAGAATCATTTTTGTTCTGTCGATTAAATACTTCTTTTGCTACAGAAGATATTGATTAAATAATACTTTATTTGATAATTACAATATTTACCTTTAATATTTGCCATTAAAAAAAAAACAAATAATATAATTACATTTACTTGTTTTGTAGGTATTAAAAACAGTTTTGAATATAATTAGCATGTAAGATAAATAAACAATAAAAAATTAACAGAGTGTATTGTGAAACCAAAGAATGTTTATCGCTAATATTTATTGGTTCGAGTTCGATGACATAGGTTTGCCCAATGCGTAATTCGAAGAACACGTAATCGCACAACCATCGTAAAATGTGGAATTTAAGTGGTAAAAATATTTCCCACGAAACGTAGATTAAAAAAACTGACAGTACTCTACAAAACCAACAATAATTAGCATCGTTGCCATAATTAAATTAACAAGGAGAAATAATTTGATTATTGAAATATCAATCCGATGCAAACGTTTGCAAACGAACGAACCTCGTTATTCGATTCTATCGAGAACTCTACATCCGTTACAACTAAGTAAAAGTTGTTGCTATCCGTGTGGATTGCTGGTCAATAGTATTAAACTCAAAACGGTTACATTTACTGATTACCATTATACAGAACTTGAATGTAGATTTTTAATGACATTTCCAAGTAACTGCCCAAGCCACGCCCACACATTTTAACTTACGTAACATACACGTACATAGCCAAATATTGTGATTTTAAACGGTACCCGCTTGGTCGCTATTACACCATCGTCCCCTAAGGTTGCCAATTCGCAACTCGTTACTTTTCTTATCGATTAATTCATTCTCGAGAACGCATATCGACGAATGAACTAGAAAAACGTCCGGTTCTTAACCTTAACTGGACTAGACCAGACAACCAAAACAAATCCGCCTCTTTTTATCATTGAAATCTAGATAAACGTGTAAGCCTAACTTAAGATATAGGTTTTGTTAAATCGATTCAAGAAACAAAAATTTAGTTTATAATGACATTAACATAGAGAAAATATAGGATCCTTTTTTATATGAATATATTTTGAATTCAGTTCCCATGTCAAAAAAAGTTGTATGAATAGGTGCCACTTTTATTTACTTGTTTCTTTATTAATTAAATTTACTTGAAACATTTTATATGTATTTCTACCTCTTGATATTTATTATTTTCTACCCTAGACCGCCCAGAGGTGTGTGTGGGTACCATAAGTTCTCTTATAGTTCTGTTATTATATATGTTATCTATTAGTTATCGCTATTATGTACTTGGATCCTGGGAAATCCTGGAAATATAAGAAATTTGAAAACAAATGCGATTATACAGAATAAAGGCTAATAAAGATACAGGACACAACACTACTATTATTGTAGGAACACAGGTACTTATACCTCTCCCCTTGAAAAAAAGTTTATTAATAATAGAACTTAATAAGAAAACTATTATAGCCACTAGATAGGAAGTGAAGTAACATACTATATGAGTTAAACTAATCACTAAAAAAGTAAACCAAATAACACATTACGGATAATCAACAATCGGATTATATAAATAACTAATTTTATTCCGTTTTAATCGATACAAGTTTTTTGTTCTATATATTTCAATTACTCTAGTTCCCTATAAGAGATGCTTTAATTACCGCTAGTTATTCAGAAAATAACAATTAAAACGAATAGCTACGAAAAGGAAAAAGTCGTAATTGCCCACATTCCTTAACGAACGTTCAAGAATGCTTTTCTTTTACCTCAATTTCTACATGTAACGCTTAATTTGGAAACCCTATCAACTTAAATAGAATCATAAACATTTTTAAGCAAACACCTTGTTTTTTCTTAACTTTTAAGTTATCTATATTAAAATATATTTGTATATACAAATATAGACATTTCTATTAATTACAGACATCAAATTATAAGAATGGAATTGTGCATTTAAAATATTATTGTGGAGGGGGCATGACTGAGTGCTTTTTGTTGTTATATTGATATTAATTAAATTTGTTTAATGTAAGGCTAATGTAAAGTGGTTATTTTCTGATTCCTCAAAGCTGATTTTAATGTCGATTTTCGTTGGTGAAAGTTAGACAAGTTATATTAATTTTAATTTGCTATGAATGAATAATTCTCAGACTATTTTGAAAACTGGAAGGTACTAGTACCGAATTTTCATTTCTGGAAGCAATTAATCGAAAAATAATCTTTGTTAATCGTTAACTCGTTATTCAGAAAGTTAACTCTGATTATCGTTAAGGCCATTCATTCAATAATCAGTTACCCGATTAAGATAATAACTAGTATGCACTTTAAAGATTTTAACACATATTTTTATTTTTCTTCCTACAGAGGTATTCTTTATACCTGTTATAAAACAGGTAATGCTTTCTTCGAAGGACCATCTATTGTTATTATTAAATAACCAGCTTAAAAAAGAAGACGTCGGGATCAGTCACCAGAACGGAATATTAATGAAAAAAAGGCCCTTTGTACATTTCGGTCTATGAAATAGGAATACTGATTATGATCTTAGGTGGTCAGGCGAATTAACTATTGGGGAACGCCAGCTCGTCAAGTAAACTGGCGTAGAAAAATGGGTAATAAGGTCTTCAAATGGTGAATTCCATAACGAGGCCAGACAACACCTTGCCTATTAATAGATAATAAAATGACCGCTCACATGTACCTAAACCCCTAGTTTTATGGTTTTAAAGCGATTCATGATAATGCAGATGCATTTTGATTTGTGGTGATAATAAAACCAGTAACCAGTCAAAGGATTATAATGAAGAGTTGCTATTAATTATTTATATTTCCAATAGCTCGCAATTAAATAATGGTGTCAGGGGTAACAACCTTAAAATGCAAAACTCTACAAATAAATGCTGTTTTAGCTAAAGGTGTGGTATTATTGAAACTTTAGATCAAATATAATATGATATGATGAAATATTAGTTGGAACTTTTGGTTGTTCTCTGATACGCTGCATAACGAATTCGTTGCCTAACTTGTAATCGATATATCAGTTAAATAAAATCTAAAGTATGTGTATAAGATTTTAAACTAATTATGAAGAGCTATAAAAAGTTGCATGGTCGTTACATTCGTCATGGTACACTTCTTTGTTTTAATGAACTGGTAATATTTCAAGCAAGAATTTTTGCTGCAATATGAAGATAATTATAGCTTAAACAACCCATACCGATATAAAATAGTTAGAACTAAGAATATTTTCAAATTTAACTCAATATATATTTCATTCATTGCATAATAATTGTACTAAAACATAAAAATAAATTTTACATTACGATACATTTATCATATCGGAAATCCTATCAGATATAGCAGATAATATCTTTCAACTATGTACTAAGCCGACAGGATTTTCCTTTCAGGTAGCTGCTTCAACCTCTTAAATTTAACATTTTGCTACGCAGATGGTTCTAAGAAAAAACGAATTCTTTCTAATAGGTACCATTATTATTTCTACAGGTATAAAATTTGTTAAGTTGGTTTATACGTTTATAAAATTATAAACATAAAAGAGGAACAGCAAATCCTTTGATAACTTCTAGCGAACAATGGTGCTTGGAGTGGTCTCATGTCTCACAGACAACCTTAGCAATTCCCTTTTCCGGGTTTGTATTTTCAAATAACAATGCTTAGACAATTGATGGTATACTCAATTCTGTGTACTTAGAATTCCAGTAATAGTATGAAAATGTCTCAAATGAACCTGGTGATAATACCTGAACATTTATTAAAATTCCTAAAGTTAATTGGATTTTTAAAAGTATTGAAAATACATATCTTGTTTATTTAAAATAAGTAAAAACGTAGTACCATAATTTTTCGATATGCAGCAGCTATCTTAATTAGCAGTAAGGAAAACTTAAAAAATAATGCATTAACGATATGCATGTTTTACGAACACATTCGAGATAACAATTTTTAAACACAGTTAATTAAACCAATTCTTAAACATTTCGTTCTACTTTCTACACTGACGTCTTTCTCACAACAAAAAAATAAGTTGGTGCAATACGCCCCAATGTTGCAACAATTTTGTTTATTGTAATTAGTTGTTTTTTAATTCCTAGATGATTATTTTTCGATAATGGGTGCCGAACGCCGCAAAATATACCTGTTGTTGTTCATTAAATTACATGATGGATTATTGGAATAACTCGTCTGACGGTACATGGCAAAATAATCATTGATATTGGCTGTTAAGTTAAGATATTTTAATGTCATCTAAAACAAGGTTTTCAACATTCCGAGACATATTTTCTAATACTCAGATCTCTTCAAGGTTCCTATCGAAATATAAAAGGTGAAATTATTACCTAACTATTCCTAAATATTGATAAAGTTAAAATGTTTTAAAAATGCAGAATAGATAATTATTAATAGACATAAAAAATGTTAATCCTGAAGTTTGACTCTGTTCCAACAATTGTCTATGGACATTTAGATAATTCATTTTTAAATTTATTCATTATAATTTATGATTATTGGATGAAAACTTATAGATTTGATACGAGTATTCGTTTTTAAAAATTCATTCAATAATAGACTAATTTAGTTTAGATTGGCCTTGTGAAACTGTTTATGTCAAAATTCACGTGATTATATTTTTTGATGCAATCTAGTCCATAGAGTGCAATTCTTTATGTTATAAATTCCCACATATAAACAATTCAATTAACGTAGTCACAACACCTAATCGAAAAATTCTAGATATTTCAAAAAGTTAATATCCTTAAACGCAAGTACAGTTAAAGTTTAATGTAAATAACTGATACCAACTCGATATTCCCTAATTATGCTGAGCACTGACCTATGAGACTATCACTTTTGCAGAACATCAGCAGTATATTTTTCTTGTCACTCCTGATTTCTAAACAAGCTTACCGTTAGCGGAGAAACAAGACAATTTCTTTGACTTGTTCCTAAGGTGGTTACATAAAACAGCTAATTGATATTATTAAAATGCACAGAATAGTTTGCAGTTTTTTCCATATATGTGTATTGCGCAAAACATTGTTAATTGTTTATTTATTTTTTATTGTTGTCATTACTGGCACTATTTTTCACCATACCGGATATAACTTTATAATTCTCGTCACAAATTATGTCTATGCTTGTTCCTATAATAGGTTATATCGAGTAAAATTACAAAATTATATACATAAAATAATTAGGGCCTTCGACGCAAAATGGCAGACATTATAATTGTATAATAACTCTACCACGTGTCGATTATAATACTTTAATTTTAATTCATTGAATGAATCATTCATTTAATAGCTCTTGTAAACTTAGAATATATGATCTATATATCTATATATCGAATATTACATCCCGAATAAAGGACCAATAATTAACAAATATTTTTTTGTGTTAAGTGATCTGAATATATCGAAAAATTAATGAGACTTATAAAAATTGAAGTTGCATCATTCAAAAACAGTTTAAACATTCCAAATATTTTTTTACATGACTGGCACACGGCGACCTTCTTTCTATGCCTAGTTCTTGTTAGTTACGTAAAAATACAAGACATTTGACATTCGGATTAACCGATACTTTCATTCGATCATCGAAAAGGTGTTTCAAAATCAACGAACATTTTTTTTAAACTTATTAAATCTGGAAGTATTCGGTGCACCAATAAATAAGATAACACTAAATTAGAACTCGTTAATTCCCAGAAAAAAGTTGTGAAAATGTAAAAAAACGAAAACACCAAGAAAATCAAATAACAAATAGAGCTTTATCAATATTCGTTGGTTGTTAATGAAGTGTTATAAGAGATAAGATCGGATTTGAACCATGTTTGAACTGAAATAGACAGAAAAATATACAAATATATTACAAAAATAACAATTTAATGAAATAGAATTTAATTTTAAGATCACGGAGAGTATACGTTTCAATGGTCCTGCCAAAATAATACATAACAAATCAAAACATCAGACGTGCTTATTTATTGAACTGTACTTTTTATTATTAGTGCCCCAAACAAGAAAAAAACCGAACGGCAGTAGTATTATTTTATACTAGGACCTATCAGAGGCTGCGATAGTCCATAGGAAGTATATTAATAGAAGAAATAATAAAAACGTACACTTAAACCTGGCATATTTGAATAAAATGGCATAATTAAATAAAAATACTAATAGTATATAGTACGAAATTATGTCTAGTAATTGTGTGTTTTAAAATGTGAGAAGCGATCTATGTACAACACTACGATTTACAATGTTTGGAAAAAGGCATAAAACGTGCTTTTGATTGCTCTGATACCGTGTACACACATTTTAACACATTTTCCACTAAAAACTACCAACGATATTAAATCGTGCAATAAAATTGAATGGCATAAAATATAAAAATACATACCATGTTCGAAAAAACAAATCCAACGCGGAACGATAAAAACTGTAACAGCTGTTCGGCTGAATGGACCCGATCAAAATACCGCCTGTTTTTTTTATTCTTGACGTTTCACTCGACAGTCACAATTACCGATGCGTAAAAAACGATGGAAAACAAATTTGGAAAACTGTCTGGCGATTAAAATTGATTGTTACCGCGTGGCGGTTTGATGCGGGATTGGTAGCGATTACGCGTGGTGCGATTCCTTCTGCCGGCCGATGGATTTTACCACGTGGCCGAGAAACCGTCGACGAGGCGTTCTTGAAAATTCGAAAGGGACTGTCTGCGCTTGCGCCGTGTCGATTGATACGAGTGCCCGCTCAAGGTCTTCCGCCTTTGACAATACATGCCGGTTTCTGCGACCACGTTGACATGACGATCGGAAAATAATACATTACAAGTGGCGGACCCAGATGTCTGCTTCGAACTGTTATGTTCGTTTATTTATCGATATTCAAGTTCTACAACTGTATCTAACAAAAAACGAATTAATTTTAAACATTGGTTTTAATTACGTTTATTTTAAATGTATATCTAACATGATTAATATCATCTGCTACCGCAAATACATCACTTCTTTTAATTAATTACATCTCACATTACATGTGCTTAGTCAATCTTAATATAAATTAATTGATTACTACTGTTCTGTTGTACTTGCATCAATACTTAAACAAGACAAGTACGGGATAAATACGTCAATATGTATATCCCAAATTAACACTTATACACTATAAAAGTTTGCGTATTGTCTAGCAGCTGTATTGCTTCCACGTTGCTATAATTTGGTAACCCTATTTCATGATTTAAGGCGAAATCTTGGATAAGTTCCTAAAACCACTTAATTTCGAGGTCACCATGATTACGTAGCAATAAGTATTGCTAATTAATCATAGAACTTTCTTTTGGCAGCGTTGAATTACTAGTTGGTTTGATGTTTTAGTGCAACCCCATGTTTGCACCCTCATAGGTCCAAATTGGCTTTATGATTTATTGATAAATCAATCTCTCTGATTTTAAGTCAATTTGAGAATATTTTCTGATTAACCAATACGCCGGCTTCGTTTAACGTGGTGTAAGTATATCAAATGATAACGAAATCTTTATTGGTGGTATTCTAAATTAGTGCTGATGTTGATTTTCGGACTGTACAAACTACTGCAGCTGCATTTTATACAAGTAAGTAGAAGCGCTTGAATAGGTAAATCTGATAAGAGTGCCTACATAGGAAAAAGCGCCAGAAAAAGCGGAAAAAATGATAAATCTACTACTAATAATAGCCCAAAGATTTCTTAGCAGTGGTCCAAAACACGAAATTGTCCGATGAGTGTTTGCTAATCATTATATTATTTTGCCTTCATTTTAACAATGTTAAAGTGTATTAATTTTCTTATAACCATATAGGGTACATCTAGTACTTGCCTAGAAGTAATTCGTCTGTTGAAATAGTTTTTTAATTGAGTGATAAAATATGTGTATCATTAAGTAGATATTCGAAGTTTTATTTACGATAATAAAATATAATTAGATTATTTTTGTAGACAATTGCTTAATAGCCCCATTCTGATAAAAATAATACATGGTCACCTTATGGATAATATACAAAACCTATACCAATAATAATTATTAAAAATAAAAACGTGTGTTACATAATGTATAAACTGAATTAAGATTTTTAAAATCGAATTTAGAACACTGATTACGTTATTAGGTCATAAATCAAAATTAAGATAAGATATACTAAAAAATTGCGAATGTGTGCACTGAATTGGATACTAAATTATATTAGAAATATTTGAAGTTAGAGATAATATATATATCAAAATGAATAGGACTAAATTCTACGACCAATAGTTAGTGTAAATAATATTAAGAAAAAATTACTTTTTCAAGCAAGTTTCTTTCAAATATAAGTAATTAAACTATTAACGGTATAAAAATTATATAATCACGAAATCCCATAGCACCGATTTTAAAAAGTCAAAATGATCTCAAACTTCTACATTCATTATAATAAAAGAAAAAATAATTGAGAAGTTATTCTTATATCAATATATAAATTAATAATGTAATAAACAATTCTATGAAAAAGCATGGCTAACGTCATGAATGTTTAATTTGAACATATCAACAATATTTCTCAGACAGGTTGTGATTGGTTGTTTCAAACAGTAAAAAGTCTGTATTTCCCCATATGACTTGGTATAAAACACAAAAAATAACAAAACAGGTTTGTCCTGTCGACTCTTCTCAGAGGAATGGAATATACCGGGAAATATCACTGAATACTTATTGATTTGTTCTTTGAATCAGCTGTGTTTTTGGCGGGTTCTATCGTGTTTTTATTCTACTTAGTTTATGTTTATTGATGGGGTATAGCTACTATGTTAGATAAAAAGATTTATAGTCTATTCAAAGTTTTTTTTAGTAATGCGTAGTGGATATTTGTGACGTCGAAACATTACAACGTTGCCGCATTAACTCTGAGTATTAATTCAGTTTGGCTTTGACATGCAAAAAATTTCTAATCTAAATAAAATAATTCAACAAAAATGTTATCAAATAAAATTTAATTTAACATTATAGTATATCTGAAAACCAGAGTTAATTACACAGCCATATACTACATTTATAGGTAAGATAATACGATAATACGGTAGATAAGTAATCACTATTGTTTTCAAGAATTTTGCATACGTCTGACAGCCGGTCGCCGTCCGGTTGTCAAATGCACCCTAAATTATTCAAAATATTAGTTATAATTATTACAGGTTATAAACCGGCAAACATTATTTTAGCTCTTTATTTTGATAAATTTTAAGTCGCTCGGTAATACATCATATTACTTTGTTAGAAAATACTGAAAATAATAGATAGTCAAGGTCAAAAATTGATTGCGGCTTTAATAGGTTATTTCGAAAATGAACGAGATAACGGAGGCCCCCTTTTGCCGGTAAATTCCGTTAGAGAGGTTATGATGATATTAAATAATACAAATCATGTCAAAAAAAATGATATAAAAATAAATATTAAAATCTAAACATGAGTCTAAAGATATCAGAATGAAATTAATAAATTAAGTACAAATTAAGAGTTATGACAGCATTATTCAATGTTATTACTTGGATCAATGTTCGGCGACCAAGTAATTCGAAAGAATGAAAAATCTGTTATGTCGAAGCAATCCAACTGTCTAACAGAATAATAAGGATACGAAAGAGTACTAAACCGTTCGAGTTACTTTAATAATTAAACAGTTTAAGCCTATGTAAAAAGTATTTGCCGTTGTAGAAAGAAAAGTAATGGGTATCCATGGGAAAAACCATTAAACAAAATCATATCTTCCTATTAAGATAATTAATAATACATTGATTGATTAATTTTAATCCTGATAATTAATTATGTTTAAATAATGTTTATATATAAAAATATTACTTGACAATAAAAATTAAAATGGCTTATTGTATTAAACGTACAAATAGATTTCTACGTTTTTTGAGTATATAAAATACACTTCTTGCTTATTAATGTAATAAAATATAATAAATGTATCCAATGTATGTTCTAAATATTACAATCTTTGCTAATTTTTCTCTCAATTTAGAGATCATTTCTGATTATAGATTTTCCTATTTGGATGAAATCTAATTATTTATCCATTTTGAACATTTCTTAAATAACTGAACAGTTCTTTAAAGACGCGTGGTCCGTACAGAGCGAATGATACTCCAAACGCACAAAATCACTGCATATGAAGCATTTAGTAGTTCTTTTTAACAGCTTGGTCATTTTAAAATTAACATGTAATATGTGGTCAATCACTTTACCCTTCATTTCTGTATAGTTCATTTCAAATGGTGTTAAATCTATTGTTGTAAGTTGACTCAGTAGTTTCCACCTATAATATGTTATAGATATTTTCTGAAAATCGTAACTGATAACACCTTTCTGTTAAAACCATAAAACAGATATTCATATCTTGAGAGAATGTATATATTTTATATAGTGCGACTAATACGGCATTGACGGATATTCTAAAAAATCGGTGTAGTGTCTGGTGACGTGGTGTCTTTATATTAAAGGTTTCGTTTACATTAGAATATGATTGGCAGTATTTTCTGTACCATCTATTCAACAAGTTTGCACTTATAACCGTTAAAATAAAATAGTTTTAAAGCATAATAAAAGTTTTTATCCTTTTATATATATTTGGCCATGATTCAACATTTTTTGTGTTTAAGATGTTAACATATCAGTTTTTCATCGCTAATAACAATAGTTTCTATATTCAATTCATGCAGAAGCTAGTGTATTTTAAGATTAATTACAATTTTTGTTAATTTTGTCGACTATGAAACATTAATGGGAAATATTTATCATAGTAATTTGCTAGCTATCTGGAAAATGGTTTTTATTAATATTGATTATTTGTGTCAAATTCTTTGTGGGTTGTATTTGCCTGTACTCGGTGGGTATTTTTGAAGTGAATTGCAATAAAAGTAGTGCAATATTTCGCCTAGAATTAACATGGGCATTTTCGACTTAGTACTTCGTAAAATAAATAGCTGTTTATATTTAGAACATATGTTATAAATTAAATGTGAAAGGTCACACCTGTTAAACACAAATGTAACAAATGCAAACGGTGCCATTAGCGATAGCGACTTTTAAAAAGCGGGAGCAACCATATAAACTTTTGTATTAATAAAATATAGTAAAACCGATCAAAACAATTAAAAAATAGCTTATTTAAATAGAATAGAGCCTAACAGAAGTAGGAACCATTTCACCCAAGTTTGGCAGTTGTTTGAAGCAGCTTGCCGTTAGCTAGAAAATGCCAAAAGACATATTTTTAATAGACAAGGACATCTGATATTTTTCAGTATTCGCAACTCTATTCTGGCAGGTCTGTTAAATAATGAAAAATGAATGAGTTTAACAAAAAAACTAGATAATTCTACAGACGTTCCATTACTTATTCAATGCATATGAAATCGATTTTGCAATTGTACTGATAATATACAACTAATCGAAAAGTTTACCTGAAATACATATAATCTTTACAAAACTGAAGAGTTGCATTATTGCAATCTAAATTCTATTTGAGAGACATATGAAAAATATGAGCGCTGACGATAATAAGAAAATATCCAAAGTTATTATGTATTATATACAATATTATAATAATGTAACAAAAATATTTATAATAATGAAGATTGTTTTTTAGCGATGAGATTTATTAACTAGTAAAAGACTTCTTCATATATACAAAAGGAGAGTATTTTTAAGTAAAACTATGATCGATAATTAAAAATGGATGATTTTTCATTGTCATTATCTTGAAAAAAGATCCTAAATTTAATATTGAGAAAATATATACAAAAATGCTAGATATGTAATGTCATCAGTAGAGCAGCTATTTGTGTTATGATATATATGAACTATAGTTGTGAGTATTTTTTGAAACAATTACTATTGATTGTTTCAAACAAACAACTATAAATCGTATATAGAAAACATGTAACATTGAAACAAGGAACTTTTCTTTCATTGTATCATTTACTGTATTCGCCAAACATTATTCCTTTTCGCTATTTTTTACTTCGTTAATAACGCATAGCCTATTTTTCATAACTTTTTAAGACAAAACTGTCAATATGAATGTAAATATATATTTTTCTTTATAGGTGTGTCATTACTCATTGATCCGAAAAGGTTTCAGTTGTTTATTATAACAGACGTCGTGAGCAGTACCGTTTCTATATAGTTCATTCCAATATTGCAACTGTTCAGTAACTGCAAGGCTGTCTATTATATTTTATAATCTGGTCATATATCAAATAAATATATTATAATTAAGTTTACTTTCATTTGTGAATTACAGTGACTTTACCCGACCTTGATTCGACATTGGGGTAATACCAGAAACTTAATTATACTTTCTTTACAGTTATATTTCGGATAAATGAAAGCTCCCATAAAAGTCACATTATGTTTGTTGGTACGTTAGAAATAAATAAATGTTAAGCTATAGTTATTATTTTAATATTATCTGAAATTTTAAAAGGTGTTAAGATTAAACAACGCGTCATTACTTAATTCTGAAAATTTAAGACATTATTAACATTAATCGTGAATATTTCTAGGTCTTGAAAAAATTATACAAAGTTACTTTATTATTTACGTATTTCTTGTTCATCTTATAAAAATCAATACTCTCACAATACCAGAAAATGTATACAAAAAAAAAACAAGAATTAAATCTTATTTGAAAAAACTTTAATAACGAATATAAAATCTACAATAAAAATATGTTTGAAATATGTTGAATAACAGTATTTATCTCTAAGATGGCTACAAGTTAAATCTTTTTGGAGAGATATGTTGAAATATGCGATTATTTTAAAATATCTGCGTAAAATAAGATCACATGTTGTGGTAAGACATTTCATTGGAGCTATTATCTAAAATTTTATGGGGACTAACTGTAATTGAAAATTATTGTATTGAATTTGTTACCAGAAATTTTAATGATAGATTTCGGTACCTTATAGTTAGATGTTGGGTTGACAAAACGAAGTTTAATGTAAATAAAGCTTTAATGCGAACGAACTGTGAGTCATCGTTTTATCTAAAGTAACATTATTTATTTTATTTTATTTTTATTTAAAAAAATGTACTATTTCGATTTCTTTTACAAATGTCAACTTGTTTTTGTTTAAGTGTTCTCACGTATGATTAGTTGTGTTTACTTGATTGTCAACAACATTAATTGTGGTCTCGGTATTGTTTCAACTTTGGTGGCTAAAATAATCGTATCACAGATAATAATTAACTGGCCGTACATTACTTATTCACGAAAATGTATTTTTTAACTATGTAAAAAAACCCAAACCTCTCGTTGATAACTAAATATGTTTAATATTTGGAATTAGTCACAATATAAAGGTAAGAATTCGTATTTTTTGTCTACTATTGAAATATAAATATTAACATATCTTTATTTGATGGTCTTGAACAATTTTTTTTTGTTAGATAATATTTAAATTCATAAAGTCGTCCTTTATTTTTAGATCAGACATTTTACCAGTTTTCCTTGCGGGCATTAGGTGTCATCAAACTTTGGGGAGTTGCCTATTTATAAGTGAAAAACATCTTACAATTCTTTACTTGCCTCGACTACGTTCCAATATAAGGTATTTAGCTCTTACGTAATATTTACATCATTAACCTAAAGTTTACTTTTAATTATTACTACAACTATTTTAACGATAATGCAATACTAAATAACTAAGATTATGCAATAACAACCCAGGTTTGTAGATATAACATTTAATTTGTGTAAGGATAAAAAATCACTCTTATTTTACTCAATCAGTTTTTTAAATATGGAATGAAAATACTTAAAAATTAATTAATCAGCCACATAGACGACTTACATAAATCTGCTCCCGAACATAAAGGACGTGTAACCTTTGCTCCCCCTTTGTTTGTCTTCACATAGGGAAAATATATTGTTTAGCTTTAGCCAATATATCGAATTGTCTACAACTGAAACGTCGCCAAGACAGTAATAGTTCTTTCAAAGATTATATATGAATGAAAATTAGGAAAAGCCTCATATATTGGAACATACGAAATCCTATGAGTAATATTTTCAATCTCTACGAGGGAAAAATCTAGAACAAAACAGAAAACTGAATTCTAAAGGTCAGAAATGAAGTAGTCGGTAGTTTAGCATTCTTGGAAACCTATCAGATGAAAGCGTTAATCTGAAAAGCATAAAGCTATTTTCAGCAAAAATCTCCCACTGTTATAATCTATACATTGAATCCTTAGAATTACGCTGTACCCCAGTAGACATAAAACATGCAAAGTACGAGCATCATCAAACCACACATTAAGACGTATTACCTATAATATGCACGGTAACGCCACTGAAGGACAACTTGTCAAAAACATTACAAGATTGATGTTCAACAAACGAACACATGACATTATCCTCCCACCAATGAATGAAACTCCACATTGGTAATGAACTTTAAAAGTTAAAAGAAAGAGAAAAATTAATCAACATACAAGACTATAACTATACCTGGAAAAGACAATGAAAGCTAAGATCAAACGTATTTAACCGGCAAAACAAATCAACATCAATTGACTTCGGAATATCAGAATATGTAGGGAATTATAGTTACAAAAACTAGATAAGTACCTATTAAAACAACCTTAAAAAAGTGTAAGTTAATGCCGAAGAAGTGGCATGTTTTCTAATGCACTTCGTCCTGTGAAGCACTTAACTGGTAAGACACTATTGTCACTCATCGCCAAAATACCCAAGATATTCCAGTCCATATAAAAAACCTCCACGTGGCTGATAATGAAGATGAAGAATTTATTATTTCAGTTAAACCATAACACAAAAAGGCGATGGGAGTGGCACATTCTCGAACATAAAAACTGTATAAAAAGATTTGGTAGATGTATTCTAAAAATAAATTATAGTAGGTTTTTTTATTGAATAACGGTGTGATTTTGATCTATTTTAATTTGAATAAGTGTATTAAGGGTGTTGACTAATTGTGTCTAATTGACGACCTTGAAAATTTCAAGTTGAATACAATTGCTTTGAAATTAAAATGTTATAATATATAAGGTGTGATTAATAATTTAAAATCAAATTTGGTAGAGGCAAAAGGGCTCAATAAAGATACATTTATAACTAATTTCATTTCAAAAGTAATTAATTTAGTTTCATTTGCACAAAACTGTTCTAAAGTAATTTTTTAATAGTAAAAAGGCGATATTAAACATGTGGCTACTGATTTTAATATTTAGAAATTGTAATTTTAATATTGGAAACAGTCAGTGAGCTAATTATTGTATAAAGATCAAAATTCTACTTAAAAAAGAACTTACAAGAACCAATCAAAAAGAATTATAGATCTAATATCACTGACTATGACTGATATCACTGATAAGACTGATGATATGTTTGTCAAGAATGAATTTTATGTATGTTGATAACAATAAACATACAAAAAAGAAAATAATAATCAATCATAGGGAAACTCTAGAATGAATCACATCGTCCCAGCAGATCAAAATAGATTGTAAACGCACCCTAGTTGTAACCACAGGAGAAAACAAAAAAAAACAAAGTATTTGGTGTACTGTTGCAGAAGGAAAAAAATGATTAGAAAAATCAATTTGCAATATCCTTTAGTTGTAATGTGTTCGGAAATTTAGCCCTCTAAACTTGACCATAGGCCCTAAGAGCATAATGCAGACTGAAATTAGATTTGGAGGAGGAAGTACTTATTCGTGTTATTTAAAAAGGAATCAATAAATGTTGTTCACTCACTGTGCTGTATCTTTCATTCCACTAACGATGAGCCTAAGTATCAGAGCTGAGAGGATAAAAAGGGGCATGAAAAAGTAAACTGAACAAAGAGAACTGAAAACTTTTTTACCTATAACAAAAATATTGTTTTATTACTACATCAATTTTCAATAACGTTAAAAATTTAATAAAATTGTCTTACCACCATGAATGAGAGTATGCTAATTAAAAAAAGAAGATGTACATACAATTAATTCAGACTTCTCTTTTATACCTCCAAAAAAATCTTCCCTTGCAAAATATTTTCATCAAATGAAGAAGAAATAGCTCTTGCAGAGCGCTATCTCGCTTGTTTTTCAGAAAATCAATAGACTGATAGCATTCATAAATTGTGGGATTCTTGTGTATAACTTACACTTATTCTCTTATTAAATTATACTGTAAATATCGCCATTTTTGTAGTATAACACATAAAATAATTAATTTAAATTATTTAATATATTCATTTATCAATGAAAAAATGCTTTTTCTATACAAGCTGACAATATGTTCAATCATAAAATAATTTTATAATTTTAAGGGAGCAAGTTAACATTTAATACCAGTTTATGTTGTGGTAATAGGTAAGGTAATTGGAAATAGTTATAAAGGTATTTCTTTTTACACTGAGAATTAGCAAGGTCGTTGAAAATTATTGAATAAGAAAAAGCACATTCCCCTCTTCTCTCCGTAATGCGAATTACGATATAAGATAACTTTCACATTCTCGTAGAGCGGATTCTATACTTTCGGTATGATTGATATAATCGGGTTACTAAAACAGGTATGATTTATACATAAAAAAATTAAAACCAAGGCTATTTCCCTCGATTTCCTACAGTATGCGAACCCTCAAGATATTTGCACTTTATATCACTTAGCAACCGTGTTTTACATTGATAGTTTCATTTAATTTAAATATATATTCGACCAATTGAAACGTTACAACTCGATATGTGACCGGTATGTTTAACCTTACACCCATGATTAAATACAATTGAAACAGAGTTAATAAACTAATTAAGATAATTAATATTTTAACATAAATACTTTGAATAAATAATTTTAAAAAATCACCAGAACAACAACAAAAAATTAGTTTGTTAGTTTAGTCTAGTTTATAGGCATATTGGTTATTTGTTTTCAGACTGACCTTCCTATTTTATGATTTTACAGGAAAATAGTGTTGAGAAAATAGCTTGAAGTTTACAATATGTAACGTAATCAAATTGTTTTTACGTAATTCAATATAATTATCTATGTTATTGAAATTAATATATTGGAAGCCATATAGATATATTTTTACGACAATAAACAACAAACATGGAGTGAGGACATCGAAAGCATATAGTCCGTAGTGCGATGGTATCCAAATCAAATTGATCCTCAGACTTCGATTTTTAATAGAAAATTACTTTTTTATGTACCCTAATATTACTTTACGATGTATCGATTAATTTGAATTGACTTTCTGTTGTTGTCCCCTCTACAACCATGGTCAACTTCCCATATACAAATTCATAACAAATTGTCATAGGCCAAAAACATCTTTCACCAGTAGTTAGTAGTATAACACCAGTGTCGAGCTCTCTATATATAAGTCTATCGAATGGATTTCTTGAAAATCACACTTATTTTTTGGAATTATTTTTTAATTTCATTTAAACAACGTAATTCCTTTGTTGTTGCCACCTCAATATTAATAAGTGTAATTGAATAAGCATATACGTTATTCGGTGAATTTTTAATTTTTGTCAATAATATGCTTATGTTATAATATCCAACAATAACCGTCCATTTTAACGCGAATCTGTAGACGCATAACATTATGCATGTAGAAGTAAATTTTAACAATTCGCACGAGCTTTTAGCAAAACAGACACCCTTTGGGCGTTAAAGTTATTGTACTGAAATAAATGTTGCTATGAATAAACTTAATCAATGGGATAAAGCTAGAATATCACAAGTTTTTCACTGTTTAAGACTTTTGAATTATCGGACTAACGTATATTTTAAATAATACATTTCATATGGAATAACGTTTCAAATCTGTAAATAGGCAATCTAAACAATGATTATATTAAATAAATTATTACAAAATACTAGGTCGCACCTCATTTAATTTCCTAAACTACAGAAACATTGATGCGACTTTCTTTTTTTTAGTATTGGATGAATGCTTAGCCGTAAAATACATTTGTTCGGGTTATATACTACACAGTTTTATAATAAAGAGACCTTGGAAAACAATGCTCAGTAGCCACTATTCGAATTTGAATGCTGCAAATTAGAAGACGTAGGTGACCAACTGATAACTATCAACTAATAGGGAACACATACAAATCTACAACCACGAGTAACTTTATGCCCATCGGTTAGACATCAACATTCAAATCTATTCAAGTACACAATTTCAAAATAAAATAGTTTCATCAGCAATGTGAAGGTGGAGCATACAATTCACATAGAATAAATTAATGCGGAAAAAACCTATTCTAGCCATTGACCTTAAGACAGAAACGAAAGGTAATTAAAATTTCGATTAATTATGATTATTAAAAGGTGAAACACAAATGGCCTACATCACCAATACGAGAATGTTTGCCAAAATACATATTCAGAACTTCGATATTGAAAAGTTCCCATTGATGTTACCCATGGCTGTTGATATTAGACGTGTAAAAATTTTTAAATCAAATGGCAAGTCATTAATAAATTACTGTAGATACTAAATCGAAGAAAGTAACATACATCGAATAAATCTGACAAGTGTTTGCATAAATATTACGCAAAACTCTGGACCATGACTTATTTTTTTAGTCATATTAAAACTAGACAGAAAATTGCTGTTATGCATAAATAATATTATGTAAACAATCATAAATTAATTCAAATGAAAATGGAATGACAAACCCATTAATTCGGGTGCATTATTTGTTTTATAGACCTAATGACTACTCATCCTTCTTTCGAAAAAATATATGGAGAAACTTACGATCTGCTGAAGTTTCTAGTAAACCGTATAATTAAACAAACTACAGGTTGTTTCTAATATGCGCAGTTACCTGTAAAGACAAATTATGTACATAAAACTAAAAGTAAATAAAGTTTGACACTTGTTGCTTGTAGATAGTTTCATAAGTAACTTATCAGTAAATTCCAAAACATTTGTATGCAGTCTATTTCAAATATCTATTGTCATAAATAGTGTAAATATACACAGTATACATACACTCTAATAAAATATTTTATATCCTTCAAAAATTGTTTTAGTTCTCGAAAGTTGTTAGGAATGCATTTCTAATACTGATTCTTTTCTGTTAAAATATGAATATTAAAATAAAGCGAAAGTTAAATTATTTTATACTAACAGTAGTAAAAACATATTATTCAAAGTATTCTCGATTATTAATAAAAATGTCAATATATAAAAATACGTAGTTGAAACTCGACTTTAACTGGCTAACATTCTTCCGATTATTCTTAACATCTATCGTAAGTTAGCAGATTACAATGTGTGACTAGGTCTGGCTCGCAGCCAGCTAGTAAATTTAGGGAAATATAAATAAATTGGCAAAATTTAGTTTTACATAAATGTACACATTTACAGATTGGTGTGAAAATGGGCGTTTATTTTCGACATCATAATAAAAACATCTTTGTCAAGGCCATCTCTACAATTGTTTATAGCATCCATTACAGACGTGGACTATATTATAAACAGAATCAATTTAGCATATATCACATGAGAGCATGGTACTAATGCCATGCCATTGACAAACTCTATTAATTAATTAATCAGATTATTGATAAATATTAAAAATAAGCCATCAAATAACGTCATTATTTAATTTCACTTATTGATATTAAGGTGGCAATAACAAAGGAATTAAGTTGTTTAACCGAGTGGACATAAAATGTAAAAATAATTCCAGAAGAGAAATGTGGTTTTCATGAGGCTCATCCAACAGACTTATATATAGAGCTTTTACATTCCTGATTTGTATATTACCTTAAATACAGCTTCCTATGTTGGCACCAGTTTTCTAGAACGACCTGTTTTTGCACTATTTTAAAACTACGATCAGTCTATTTACACATCTATGTCGATATAATTTTCTGATGATATTTGAGCACATTTAAACTTATATCTTACATTAGACATTAATGTAGCTTGAAACAAAAATATTTGTATTAAAAAACAGAAAAACCTATTTGTACAGAGTATTTAACGTAGACTGTGTTATAATAATACAGGGCAAATGCAAGTTAGCATTAGGTTATATACAGTAATTCAAAATCAAAATAAAGATAAGTGTTACCAACTAATCAATCATCAATATATTTAAGCAAACAAACTAACCCCAAGAGTAAATGAACCTTAAAACAACCTTTTCCAATTATTACAATTAAGTAGAATTGTTAGTTATTTGTTATTTACGGTAACGTACCTAATATATCGTAAATCCAAACTAAACGGTTTTAGTCTCACACTTTTAGGTCATATACTAGACTAAAATCAGTTGTTCTAGGATTTTTAAAACCTAACTTACATATATTTAACCGTCACAACAATTGTAGACGTATTTTTAAATAAAAAGTTAAAAATATATTGATCCCCTTGACAACGTGAACTTAATTGGTTTTTACACTGTTCATTTCCGCGTGGGAAGATAAGTGGAACGGCAATATATTACATTAAAAAACTCATAATAATGCTGATTCACGATGTATCCATTATAACATGGATGTACATAAAATAACAGAAATATTGAACAAGTGTTCTATACACAGAAATATCTGTAAGTTTAAAACGGTGAAATATATGTTTTTATTCAAAATTTATCTGTTGTACTATGGCTTCAAAAACCACTTCCAATTACATTACTGATTATATTGCTCAATATTTAATTCAGAGCTAGAAAATAGAATTATATTTTGTTACCCCATATCTTAATTGCAATAACTAAATGTTCATTATGTAATAAAAATTGTATAATTTATAAACAAAATATTTTCATGCTTATTGAAAAAATTGGACTGGTTGTTTCAGTAGCTATTTTTTAAAACATTTTTAAAAGTTTCAAGTAGCTTCAATTTCTTTGAAAATATTTTATTTGTTCATTGACACTAATCTTACACATTTCAAAGTAGTCCCATTACATATTATACACTTGTCAAAGTGTTTTTAAACATACAAAACCTTTCTGGTAATGGATAACACTTGTTATCCTTTCAAGTCCTACAAAAAGTAAATAAGCAATATGGCTGAAAATGTATATAGTTCCCCGACATATTCGCCAATGCAACACAAAAAATCATGGCAATCGGAGCAACATAACCAACGGAAGATAAAAATGACCGCTATTTTTTGAACATACTCATAGTCAGAAACATAACGCGTAAAACTTAAAATGATTACAAAACTTTCTGGAATGTTAATATTTTTGCTGTCTTAACTACACTTTATTCTTAAAGAACGCGAAAAATTTGACTCATATGTAACATTTCAATATTCTTTATATTAATTTATTAATTAATTTAATTTAATTTGAATTAATGATTAAGATCTGAAAAAATTATATTTAAAATGATCTAATAAATATTTACTGTAGTAATGAAATAAGTATAATTTACATTACAATTTCTATTAAATGCAAAATGCATGATATTAATATTTTCATTTAATGGAGAATTAAAAAAAAATGAATCAATGTTTACATATATTTACCCATTATTAATAATGAAAAGGTAGTAAATAGTCTACTGCAAACAGGTATCTGATTTATGATAGTAATAATTTCAATTGTCTTTCATATAAATTGTTTTCCTCCTCTAACTAAAACGATAACAAAATGTATTTCCTGGTTTTCAGCGTTAAATGAATAAATTTATTTGGGAATAAATAAACCCGAATTGTGACAATCGATAATGTTTACATTCTTTTCTTTTAATCTGAAACATGTGTCCCAATTTTTGTACAATTGTAAACATATGACCCTCAAATGAAGTTATCAAACCAATTAGAGACCCCAAGAGTTTCTTATCTCTTAGGAATAAGTGGAATTTTCCATCCAAATATGAATTTTCCGTAAACAACTTGATTATAATAGTTAAAGGCTAAATTTTTTGAAATATTTTTGCTGGCAACCATTTTTATTTCTAAAGTTCTTTTCTTTAAAAAAATCTAATGGTATATCTAAGATAAAAAAAGACCAATGAGGCTAAAATTAACTTATTTTATTTATATCTACGTGTAATTAAGGCGTCTGTAACCATCGATTGTCAAAAAACCTGAACTTGACAGGCTTTTCAACTACTTTCTCTTGTATCTTAAATATGTGGCAGATAAATATTTAATAGAAAAGTAAAATAATTTAACCAAAAAAAAAATACTTTACAATTATTTTCTACTATGACTAACGTAATACATAAGGTAATATGATATATCTGGCACAGCATCAATGCTATATTTTATATGCACCTATGGCCCAAAATAAAATGCCGGCCTTACCAGATTGCATATTAGTCAAATATATTTTAAATAATTTGCAGAACTTACGAGTTGTTGCTTCTGACTAACTATTGCTTGATAATCAGCACAAAGTTCTAAGGGGGATTTGACACAAAATTCACAATAAGTTCAATTACAGCCTCACAAATTTCAAAAAACTGCTGAAAAGACTCTCCACGTGCTCAAATTTATGAACTGTAATATCATGGCGAGCACACAATTGGAATGTGAGGGAATCGGTAAAACAGCGACCTTTTTCGAAAAAGTAGGTAATACCTGTTGCTATTTTAAATCAATTTTGAATCGTTTATTAATAATAGCAAGCTACGTTTTTACAAAATTCTAAATAAATGTAGATTATAATATATATTTAGAATAATTTAATGTTTTTTTGCAACACCTGTACTCCCTTTCTAAAATTTTAATAATAGATGGCAGCACAATGATATAGCGATAAATTTCTGTAAAGATGATCGTGTCAACGATCTGTGAATCTTGTAGGTATTGTGGATAGATGTCGCGATACAACATAAGAAAATCCAAATATAAGGTGTCCAATTTTATTGATTATTTATATTTACAGATATTATTCCCTCTTTGGTTGTTAAAAAAATATATATTATAATTAATTGTTTCATTATAAACTCCTTAACAGATAATTAAGTAATATTTCCAATCCTATTTATATCTATTGGAATATGCTGTAATCCAATATATTATATGTATATGTAAAAATATAGCTTTTTTCAAATACATGCAACCCGTTATTCTCCCACGGAATCATTTGTGTTGTAATGTGTTTAAAGATTAATATTTAATTAATCGTGTCTTAGGAACTATACCGCAACCATTGCAAAGAATATTAGTTCATTTAAAAATGGTTTAATTTAAGAATAATTATTTAGTTAGAAATAAAAAATAGTTATATTTCTTTTTGTTATTTGTGCGCGCTCATTTCCTTACCAATGGATTAAGAAAAAACGGCAAATATTTTAAGTATATTTATTTAAACTAATTAACACAAACTACTAACTATAATAATGGATAGATGTGAATATATATGAATGAGAAATTAAATACAAGTGGTACAAACCATGCGCTCTCTTGTATGACTTGTATGATATTAAAAGATACACTTAACTAGTTTGACTGATTTGTACAAGCAAGTAACTGAGGATGACGAAAAACCATCGATATATTTTTTTCCAAAAAGGTATCTAAAGTCGTAAGGGAGATTATTTAATGGTGAGTTTCAAATTAAAATGTCGATATGAAGTAATTAGTGTTTTTGAAGGAGAGTATCGGCCTTTTGTTATGAAATTTATCCTTCTGTTATTCTGTTGCTACAGATGAGCTGAAAAAAAGCGGGCGTAACCAAGAAAACGCATTTTTGCTCAAAATTGGCTTTATTCATCAATGCAATCTCTATCAAGAGCCAGACAATCATTCCAGCCCAGCTTTAACATTTTAATACGACTTTTGTACAACGATTTATCTTTTGCCTCAAAATAGGCCTCTCACCAGTTGCTGTCTATTCAGATAACGATCGTTTTGATTCCGGAGTAAAATAATGAATTCCGGTTTCTTACGTATAAACATGGCTAAAAACTGCTCAGAATCATCAACATGTTCTTATCTTTTGGTCAACAATGAGCAAACGCAACACTCACTTGTTAGCTAACTCACGCAACTTCACTTTTCGATCATTCAAAACGACTTTTTGGATTTTTTTTTGATCTTTTTTGGTGTTACCTCCCCATGAGTCAGCAAACCAATGTTTTATTGTTTATTGAACGGTATTTTTTCCCATCAAGAAGTAATGTAAAATTAAAACACAAAATTGTTTTTGATCCATTGTTTTGAAAATAACAAAAGTAGTGTTATTCTTAGCACAATAATTCACAAATTTATGAGTAGAATATCATGGAATTTAAGAGTTTCCCTTTGAAGGTTAGTACTAACTTAAAAAAATGGGGAATGCAATCAAACTAGCGCCATCTATGTGTTAAACCCGGGACTTTTCGGGCCATATGTTACTTGCATCAATACACAAACAATATTGGTGCGGGATTAATACATCAGTATGAATTACTCAAATTAAAATAAAATTAAACTACTTGGATTTACACTATACAAGTTCGTGCGATTTGGTTTGATTTGGTTTGGTTTGGTAAGCGTGTTATCAAGTAGTATTTCATTCTCGTTATTATGATTTATTTATGATTGTATCACTACATAGTATAAAACAAAGTCGCCTTTTCTGTCCCTATATCCCTATGTGCGCTTAAATCTTTAAAACTACGCAACGGATTTTGATGCGGTTTTTTTCTATAGATAGAGTGATTCAAGAGGAAGGTTTATATGTATAATACATGCATAATATACTAAGGCAACATTGCTAATTTTAGAGGTTTCTAACGTGATGTCGTAAATTAACCTATTTTTTTAGGCTTATTTAGCAATTAGCAAAAACGCTGCCTAACCCTACGAGTTAGATCAAATTAATGTACTACAGTATTGTACACCATAAAAAGGTCTACAAAAAAGTCCGCGATGGTATATGTTTATCTTTTAGGGATAACCCACATTAACCATTTTTATTGTTTACTTTTTACGTGAGAAAATGGCTTATTTACGAAGCTATTTTAAGCAATACGGCATTAATCCTTATCGAATTAAGTACCTTAAATACAGTGTGCAATTAATATAGATCAATATGGTTCTTTACAGCATGTAAATTAAACAAATATTTTCGGAGATATTACAAATTTAAAATTTGCGTTTAAAAATGTGTAATGTAATAGATTAATGTAATGTAATTAGATATTCCAAAGATAGCAGGAAATCTTCATAATAAGTATAGGGGAAGAGGAATTGTTTTACTCCAAATTTAATGCGTGCAGGCCAAGGGCAGTAATGAATGAACCAAAAATACTGGATTGATTTTAATCATGTTTTCATTGAGTGACATAGGCATATATATTTTATGCCCGTGCAAAGTCGGAGCGGGCCGCTATGTTTTTATATACAACGTTCATATTTTTTCTGTAGTGTATTTAATTTAATATCAGCATTGCACCCGTGCGAAGCCGGGGCGGGTCGCTAGTTAAGATTAATATAATGTTATTATGATTTAGTAAGCTTATATCATGTTTTAAGAAAACAATCTTGAATAATTTTCCATAGTGTTTTTGGACAGTCCAATATTTGCACCCCATCATTGGCCCAAAATTGTTTTTGGATTGATTGATAAACTGTTTGATTTTAGGCTGACCGGTTGACTGATCCGCTCTGATTTAATATTCTATAATGTTAAATATTGTATATATTAACATTTTTGGTAAATACCTTTGTATCCATATCAAACCTCGTAAAAATAATGGTAGGTATATTAAATCATCAATTTTCTTCATTCATCTATTTTTAAATCTCATGTTTTACATCATAATAAAAACCCGTTATTGTGTTTGATCTAAAACACACTTTCGCAGTTTGAACGCCACTGAATTTCACGCGAATTAGCACTCACTGCGGCAACATTTATCGACAAGATAACTCCAAGTTTAACCTTGAACTTGAACTGCGAAACGGGCAGTCAACGCACTACGCCGAGGTCTGAACTTCTCTCGCTCTCTCTCCACTTTTGGCATAAGAACGTATGCGAAGAATAATAACGGACCGAATAAGTGCTCTATAAAGTTTCTGGGCTGTTATTCTTGCGAAGATGTACCTGATAAAAATGTCTGAGAATACCCAAAACTTTAACTGCGAATGTCCGGAGAACATGAAAAAAGTGTAGTTATAGAATGGTCGTGTTGTCTATATTTGGACAAATATAGAATTACGTTGTTTGGGTTTCGATATTTTCTATCGTTTTTATATCTTTTATATACTTGTTTGTTATGCGGTTTTTTTATTCTTCTATCAGATAAATAATTTACTGTTACATTGAAGTATGAACTTTTCCATTGATAAAAGGGGCGACTATATATAATTTACTGATTAAGTTGTTATGTCTATCATATGCTATCAAAAAATAGTAAGATCTTAAAATAAAATACGTGCAATAAACGTTTATATTGTTTAGCTTACTACTTGAAGGCAATAGAGCATTTTTTCCTATTAGATTTTACAAAAATGGTGACTAGGTGACCCTATTTACCGTTTGGTCATTTTGTGTCGAAAATGGATCAAAAACGACTACATTAATGGAAAAAGCAAAATCAGAGCGAGAAAGTTTACAGAGAACGATTAAAAATGTGGAGAGTATTCATCCATTTATCGCTGACGATACGAAATTTCTTTAAGTTGGGAAGCAGGGAAGTAACTTAAATGTGCATTTATCATTATAACTCTAATTAATTTATCATTTAACGCTGTACTCTTGCAATATTTAATAGGTGCAAGAATTGGAATACCAAGAAGCTAATCAAAATGTAGACTAAGGTAAGGTAAGTAATGTAGACTAAAGAATAATAACTAAACAAAAAGAATAATAAACTAAATAATAATAAGCTGGTGCCAACTACAAACTGTTCTGGCTTTAGAAACCAAAACATTTCTTTACTTTAAACCGATATTTTAATCCATTCCTCGTGTGGAACACGACATGATAGTTGGAGTTTGTGAATAAATCGTTCATTCTCATATAGAAGGAGGTAATGAAGCCACAGCGTTGTGATTTTCGTCCTTAAATCGTTAAGTGTTGCTTTAGAGTATACTCTAGTTATACTGAGATATGCAATATATATTTTAATATTTGAGATATTCAATTGAACAGCAAATGAGCGAAAGAGAGAGCATTTATTACAAAATTAGAAATATGGAAGTGATGTATGATTGATAAAATAATTTAATAAAATTGAAAGATGCGATAGTTATGTTTTGCAGTGCGACGATGGGTACAAAGGTTTCTTTGATAAAAAGAAAATATAATAGATATTACGCTAGAGTAAGAGAATGCGTAAAAAGTAATGCAGAGGCTTGGTGTGTAGAAACAACGGGAAAGGGGAATATTATAGGCAGTGGAATAAAACCTACTAGAACTTCTTGGTTGTTGTGAGAAGAAACTCTTTTTTCTAAAACAATTTCTTGACGTGTAGTCCTTGAAGAAAGAAATGATAAGAAACATAGATCTAATGCGTTAACTGAATAATAAAGTATATATAGTTAACTTTAATAGTTTCAGATTTAATGATAATTATTACTAAATGATTTGTGTAAATAAATAAAAGTTGAATAAAATCAAGAATGTTGATAAATGGAATTATAAAGATTAGATAGTGTATCTTTAATTGATATAAAATTGGTATAAAAAATTAGGATAAAAGCCAAATATATTAATAATTAAAAAATGAATTGAAATAAATATCCCAGATTTAATGTATCTGTGATTAAAATATAAGTTATATATTGTTATAGCTAACAATATATAACAATTAAGTTATTATGATTTTAATAATTAAAAAAAATTAAATTAAAAAATATGTATTTCAATGATTATTAGTGCTATTGTTTTAGATATAAAAATATTTGTTTAAGTGTATGACCGGATGATATACTGCCAAACTACAACATAGTACACATCCGATATGGTCTAGTGGCTAGGATACCTGGCTTTCACCCAGGAGGCTCGGGTTCGATTCCCGGTATCGGAAAACATTTTTTTCATTATTATGTAATTAAAAAAAAATGTTTATTTATTATATAATGAATTTAATTGTAAACATGATCTGTTTTATACAATGTCAATGTGACTTAAGCAGTATTTCAGAAAATTTCAACCTTTATTATTTACTTAGTACTGGTGGCTGACCGAGCTACCGGCCGATGCCCTGCAGACACGGACGACGACCTGCAATTGCACCCGGAGGCGGCAGTCGGCGGCGGGATCGATGCCGCCGTCTGCTACCCCACACCCGATACCCTGGTGCAGTGGCCGCGGTTATAACGAACATGAACTGAAACCTCCTGAAGGTGCTCTATTAATATCCGTGTGTGACGTCGATCTTTATATTACGGATTTTAGCGTGACGATATAACCACCAACCAATAAAATGTTATGTAAGATATGCCATATTCAAATACTGATATTACATGTTCTAGATGTAATCAAATATTTCAGCCGAATTGATAGCTCATTGATCAAAGCGACAGAACGATCTTCGTAGTATTGATCAAGAACAGCATCCTTATCATGTCAGTAATTAGATTAGCTAAAAGTAGGTAAAATAGTATTTTCTGGGGTAGTTCCTTGTGGGTCATCTATCCGGAAGAATTAAAGCCATCATATTAAGTTCACGATTCTTGGACCGTGTTTCGAAGACTCACTAAGTCCAGTCTTATAACTTACTCAGTCTAGATGAATCTTGATCAATAAAAATACTTTAAGATATAATTACCAAATAAGTGTTGAAATGTAAGAGAGGATACAGGTTGAAATTAAAATATGTAAATACATTCTCTCTTCTTTGCGTAAATTAATCCGTAAAGATGTAATTTGTTTTAAGTGATATATTTATTAACAACTTATTTATCATTACAAATACTTTACTAAGTTACAAAATAATTTAAGGTATAAGATTAAAATTGTTATAAAATGGTACACAACGTGATACAAAATGCGGAAGAATTATGACGTGTAGTTTAAAATAGATTACTGGTAAACGTTTAAAAAATTAGTATTGAAATGTGACCGGTTCTCGATTGTTACTATGTATAAAATGATGAACATTAAGTTTGTCAATAATTTTGTAACGATGGGATTTATATGTAATTCCAGGTGACAAACTGCGGCTACGATTTGACAGATTTTAACGGATATACTATGGAGTAATAGAGAGAAATCTTATAGGGGTCTCTGGAGAAAAGTTTGGTAACGTTCAATGTCCAGATGATACTGTGGTACGCCATTCTCGTAATTTGATAGGCTGATTTAAATTTTCATTATAGGCACCTGTAAAGAAAAGGTTTTTTTGTGAAGGTATTTGATTCGTTCATAAACAAATTTGACCAGTCAGATGCGTCTCGTGACACCATGGCGTCATATTTCATGCTGTTATTCTTATAACTTCTACATCCCAAAGATATATCACATAATTTTTTCTTTTATTATCTTAACATAATATTTATAAAACTAATAAAAATGTCCTGAAAGGCTTTATGTGTTATATACTCCATCCAAAGTATTTGTGTACGTACGTCATCAAGATTTTTATTGTATTGCCTGTCGCAATTTGTAAATTCGCTTTAGAATGTGACAATATTTTCCTTATCAGTTTATTCTAGTTAAAAAGAAATACAATGCTGTAGATCAGTTCGAATATGTAACCGAACTAGCCAGGATACGTTACACCTCAGTTATCTACGGATTTGGCGCATGCGCATCGTGATTATTAGATATAATGTCGAATATATTATATATATATATATATATATATATATATATATATATATATATATATATTTATATATATATATATATATATATATTTATATATATATATATATATATATATATATTTATATATATATATATATATATATATATATATATATATATATATATATATATAAAAGCAGGTAAATAGGTTCAGGAGGTAAATATAGTAGACAATAAAATGGTAAAATTTTGGAAATAACACGTTTTATTTAAAAAATATTGAATAAAACGAAATAATAAAAAATATAATTAATATACGTCCATTCCATATTTATAAAAACATCATATTACACATGATAATTTTTTATAAATAAACATACGCAAATTTGATAATTAATTGATTTAATGTTGAAACTATATATAAGGAAGGAAATAAATATTGAACATTTTTTGAAATAACACATTTTATTTAAAAAAATATTTAATGAAATGAAATAATAAAAATAATTTATATATGCTTTTCTATTTTTATAAAAACAACATATTTGAAACATATTTAAAATCTCCAAGAACAATATTAATAAACATTACCATAAAAAAGACCATAATCGTTTAAATCAAACCCAGCCAATATAGTTAAATCCAAATTAAAAAGCCACCACTATATATGAAAGCAGTGAAATTCTCCTAAAAATCTCCAAATATGATCGCTACTGCTCTTGATCCACAAATCGCATTAATTAATTGACTACTTCAAGCTTTCGATTAACGTATTGTACATTTACTAGCCTATAATGAATGGGTTATCGTACTTTTAAGCTGAAATAAATCTCAGTCGATACATAATTGCTTTTACAAAACAATAATTTATTTACTTAACATATACTTTTATATAATTATGTATTGTATTATCCTTGTCATTAGATCATCAGGATGTAGTTGATAGTTTTATATTTTGTCTATTTGATCCAAGTCTACATTTGTTAGCAAATTTAATTATTTCAAAGTAACACTGTACACTGTTCTTACATTTTAGCAAAATGCTGCCTAATTTCTTCCTCTCTGAATTTCACATTCTTCGACTTTCATACAAATTCTAGCTACATTTTACCTATAAAATAAAATTTAAATCATTACTAAAATATATTATGTTTAAAATAAATGTCTAATTAATACCAGTTACTCCAATTTTTGCTATTTCTCTTGATGGACAAACCTCATTAATGACTTGACTGCTTCCAACACAACAAGAATCATTTTCTTCTCTGTTCTTCTTATCATTAAATTTTGATATATGTTGATACCAATTCGATGTCGTTGAAAATGATGCGTTATAAATTTGGCAGCTAACGTTTCCACTATAAATAAAATTGATGCTGTTTGGATTTTATATGTTAAATTTTAAAAATATAACCTTACATTCTGCACTTACCCTAGTTCTTCCATATTTTAAAATCAGTGCATGTTAAACCACCAAGAATAACATACAATTTAATCATTATAACTATAGGATTATTAATGTAACATTAAATCTAAATATCCTAGATTTTTTTGTTGTTTTTACTTGATCGACTGTACCGATCGACTCGAAAATAATGTACCGCCATTAGAAAAGGAAGACAATATGGTTTATTCTTTTCTATGGCTTATTTTATGCAGGATAGTGCGCATGCGCTAAATCCGGAGGTGACTGAGGAGTAGCGTATCCTGAACTGGCCCATAAAAGTCCTCCGGTTGTCGTACGTATGTAAAATTCTTCAAAACAATAGTGATAAGGGGTTATAAACCGGCAAACCTTATTTTAATGCTTTCCTTGTTTTGATACATTTCAAATCGCTGCTTACTATTACTGTGACTGAAAATTCCGAAGCCAGACAGAAGAAGTTACTTTGAACAGGAACGCGATAATGGAGGCCTCTTGCCAGTAAATTTCTTTAGACGTAAGCATTTTTACTACTAAATCTGAAGTTGCTGCGATATTGATTGAAAATATTTTTTAGCGCGTTGCAGCTGCACAGTATATTCGTATGGACACTGTCACAGAAATATCCCAAAAACTAAAAAATAAGATCTTGAATTCACCGATAAGAAGCCATCCTTATACGAAGGTTTGGATGAACTCGATAAGACACATTGAAGAAGATATTGACAAATGATATAATTGTGAACATATGTTAGATAAATTTGAAATTAACAGCTTACTTATTCACTTTAATGAAGCTTTCTGAATATGATATAATTTAGTGCTGCTAATTTCTAAAACAGAGTGATGAGAGTGAAAACAAGTAAAGGTGAGTATATAATTATTATAAGATAACTGTAGGAAAGCTAATTGTAGAGTGAAAAAGATTTGTGTGAACAGACATGTGTCTAATTGTTCAGAATATCCATGAACATTTGGTAACTTGTGTCAGGAGAGAAAGTATAGTAATTTTTTTGCTGATAAGGCAAATAAATTAAGAGGAATGCAGTGATTAAATCTAGTTTTATCAAAAAAGATGTATAACAGAACAAACGAAGGAGGAAACACAGTGATATCAAAATGTTTTTACAAGTAAACACTGTATCGAATGACACAAGATCTAAGTGTAAAAGGTAAATATGCTCTCTAATGAAAGTAAAATATATTACTTGGATATATAATTGTTAATTAGGTGGATTAGGTATCGACAAGATACAACTACAAACGCGCATAGAACTCATAGGTGGTATGGAAAAGAGTTCAATGTAAATATAATCAAACACAACCTTAACCTACAAACTATTATAACTGTGCACTTAATTGTAGTTTTAAGTACTTCGATAATCTATGCATTAGATTTACTATAATGTTAAAATAAATTATATTTCATAACAGTATTTTTGTTTAATTATTTTATTTAGATTAGAATTTTGTTGTATGTCCAAACCAAACTGAACTGAAACTGAAAACTCAGAGTTGATACGGCAAAATTGCGACATTTTGATGTCAAAAGTTTGGATGACATATGTACAAAATAACTTTGGATATACTATACAACGAAAAGGTCTAATATTTATATCTTGTATTACATCGTGCAGCTCTTTTCGTTGGTTACGTAACGATAAGCATTGGTAATTAATTGTAGAACTTTGTTTTGGCTGCGTTCGATTACTAGTTGGTTTGATGTTTTAGTGCAACCCCATATTTGCATCATATTTTAAAGTAAACTAAACGTTTTTAACTCTTCACATATCATAATTTGAATCTTTGTAAGATCATTAGTATGTAGTTTGTATACATTAGTGAATTGTAGTACCGACATTTTAGGAAACATTTCTTACTCTGTATAACTACACTTTTTTATGTTGAAATTGTTTTTTGAAAGTTTTCAAATTTGGCTCTGGTGAACAGATAATCAACAAATTATTCTGGGTAGTTGCGAAGCCTAGTACTTTTTCATCCACATGGATAACTGTAAATCAGAGCAACTGCTTTAAACTTAGATAAATATAGTCCAATTACGTTATTATCTTTGCCACAATCTCCAAATATGTTGACTCGTATTTTTATATCTACACAAATTAATACTTACCTCCTTTGTCTAGAGAGAGAGGCAGAAGAAGGCCTTGATTGAACAGAGTTTGTTTATGTATAGCTACTGTAGATCGATTTAATTAAAATCCTTGTAAAACATATATTTATAATGAATTATAACATATTTAGAATAGCATATTGTGGCTAAATTATCAGCCAAATTATTTTCGGGATAACCTATGACGAGTGGTGCAGACGAAGATGATACAAATTTGCCTAGAGGTAATGTACGAAAATATTTCGGACAATATTTGGCAATGTTGACCATTTGCCTAGAGCGCTCCTGATGACCCATACGCCACACACACTTTTGGGATACAATATCTTTCGTTTGGAAGTACAGAGTATCTTGTTGGCATAGTTTACGGACAAATGTTGCGGTAGGGATCTTTAGTATTTAGTATTGTAGGGCTAATTTTAAACCCCAGGCATATAAAAAAAATTATATATAATAAAACAATATAAAACATATTAAATAAATATACTACTTACACAATAAATGGCAAAATAAATAATTCTTGATTCTTGATAAAAATGAATGGAAAATATATCTGAGCAACATATTTTCAATGACAAGTTGATAGTTTATATTCTGGCGTAGCTAAAAGTACGGGTAATTTATTATGCTGGCCGATCATAGTACTGATAAATAATGGTATTAATAAATAAATGTACCGACAAAAACTGATAATGGATGGTATTGTTAATACTGTAGCGACTTTGAGGCATGTCGAATTTTACATCGAATAGCGGCCTACAAAATACCCAGAAAATAATATTCCAAATGTTAAACACTTGCGGGGTGACAGCAGCGCCGTTCAGCAAAGGATAACGAAGATCTACCAACCCCGGGACGTTGATCGTGGATATTACTGAAGGGTGTTTTTCGATCATTCACTCTGTGAAAATAGTTCAGTTCAAACGTACCACCATTCCCAAGAGTCCTCTTCAGGTAACACAGCGCCACTCTTTTTATCTGTTATTTTATATTTTATCTTTTCATCAAATTTTATATTACCTCAATAAATAACGGTTACATAATGTAATTATAACTGTTTCATTTCGTTTTTCCTCCATTCACCATGTAAAACCCCTAAAATACCAATAACAGATGATGACAATAGTGATAATAGCAATATAATCAGAATAGGACAACAATGGACAAACATAAGAGACAATTACGTTAATTGATAGTAATGGTAAACAAAAAAAACAAACTAGCACTCGACGTATCAGTTTCTACCCTAACACTAACAATAATGGACGTGCAATGAGAATAAGGGAAGTAGACGTACAAGATCTTGCCACTAATGTTGGTCGAAATTGGTTGAAATTAATAAGCAATACTCTTGGTACTGTGCATTCACACAATAGGTGCACAAGGAAAAAGCTACACCCTAAATATCCTACTAAGAGCCAGCAGTAGTCACTTTTCATGACGTTTATGTATGTTTCAAGTTATCTATAGATCATAACTAGACATTAGTTACTTTAGCTTACTTAGCATTAATTTCATTTAGACTTTGAAGGTGCAAACATAAAACTATTGTCTTTATAATATAATTTAAGAAGAAAAATGATTGGAAAAATGCTAGAAAATAGAAGAGAATAAAATAGATACAAATAGTGTATAATAAATAAAGAATAATAAATGGGGTTTTAAGAAATAATAGATGGGAGTTAAAAAGGGAAAACTGGAATACTTTGTGAACAAACTCACCATTTGATGAAACTTATATATAACTTGAAAATAAGCTGGACAAAAAGAACGTAGTGACTCTGGCCGTCGTGTCTTTAGAAATTGACTTTTATAAAGTTCTAACATCCCTAAGACATGATCACATCTAGTAAATACAACCCACCATTTGATCAAACTCTGATAGGCGGTACAAAACACAGTAAAATCAATTGAATAAAAAAAGGTAGTGACTCTGAGTCTCGCATCCTGACATATGAACTCTTAGGAAGTTCTAACGTTACTTGAACATGTTAAGATATCACATTATTTCTATTCCTAAGTATTCGCAAAGGCGACAAATTCCACAGTTCAAAAAAAACGGCAATCTCGCATGGTTCATTTTACATTATCGCTCAAATATTGAACGATCCAACGATAAAAGGTCTAAATTATTGAATTACTAGATGGAATCTAGGTATCATAGATATTCGGAATGATTATGATTTCCTTGTTTTTTTTATAACATCTTTATTAGATACACTTAGTACAATCTTAATTTACAATTAATTTATTCCTACTTTTCCTATGTTCTTGGATTAATTCACAAGCAATTATAATAAGTTATAGCTATAGTTTACACTAAAGGCATACACTTGCGCGCTGTCCAGCAGTTGTATTACTTCCACGTTAGTATGATTTAGTAATCTTCTTTCGTGTTTCAAGGCGAAATCTTGGATAACTTCTCAAATCCATTTGATTTCCAGGTCATACTGCAGTTCTTCGTTGGTTACGTAGCAATAGGCATTGGTTGTATGACTAGTTGATTTGAATTTTTAGTGCAACCCCATATTTGCACCCCATAGGTCCAAATTGGATTTATAATTGTATTACAGATCAACCTCTCTGATTTTAGATCAAGTTGAGAGTATCTTCCAAGTAACCAGTATAGTTGTTTTATTTTGGTTCTGATGTGTTTTGCAGCATGTGACACATGTGTTTGTGTTTAAAATAAATATGGAGAAGATATGAATAAATAGAACTCGCTTTTGCAGTTTGTATTTTATTTATCAAGAATTAAATATATTTTTTTACAGTAGTTAATGAATCCATTATATCCATATCCAAGAGACCTAAATAATGTATTCGTCGAATCATAATCTCAAAATATATAAATTATAACTGTATTCAAGAATAACCATTGTTAATGTAAAGCAACTACGCCATTTGTTTAGTATTTATTCGAATATTGAAGACTAAACTATATAAAAGAGTTGTTTACAAAACAAATGCCGGTGCATTCCTGAAATCTAAGTTGGCGGATTGAAGTGTTACGTGATACTAGGAGATGTGGGCGATCAAAAGAAATTTCCGAGTAACTATATATAGCAGGCTTTATGGGATTGATGACCCTGACCTTGCCAAGATGGAATAAAGTCAACAGAATTCGTTTATTTGCATAATCAATAAAATTATCTCGGACGTCAACGAAAAGCTAGCGTGAGAAATTTAGCGATTTAATTTTTTTTAATTTTATTGCGTACTTGCTGATGTATAAGTAATGTAGGTTAATGAAAGTAAGCTATGATTCCTAGTAATAAATGTTCTCAGAATTATTATTATATAATTGTATATAATAATGAACAAGATATTTATTAAATGGTCTTCAATATTCTTTGGTTGGTCAAACAAATTTTTACGCTGTGTATGAAATAATACGATAATTTAGTAATATATGAGGATATTGTACTGGTGAGATATCCTCAATGTTGCCTGAATATTTAATCATAAAAGAGATTACCAAAGTTTGAACAGTCAAAATATTAATGTTTTAGGGTAAATGATGTGACTCGGTGAATGGAGGTAAATCGAAATGAAACAGTGGTGTTTACATGATGTGACCGTTATTTATTGGCAATATAAAAAATGTGAAAATACAAATAAATAAAACGGATGGCAGCGGAGTTACCTGTTAACGAGGCTTGGGCAGTCGATGGTGGCACGTCTAAACCAAACGAGGGTTGAGTACTGAATCACCGAAATACCCTTCAGTAATATCCCAGATAAACGTCTCGGGGTTGCCGCCAGCTATTCGGTGTCGGGTTCCAATTGGCACCCCGCCCGTGTTCAACATCTGGGATTATATTTCTGGGTATTTTGTAGACCGTTATTCCACGATGTAAAATTCGACATGCCTCAATTCGCTACAATACTCCCCTGCCAGAATTTTACATAAAATTACTTCAACAAAAATACAAAAATGTTTGCAAAAAATATCAAATACAAAAAAAAACATATACCAAACAAAATGTGCTGTGTAAAATTGGCTTTGAAAAAATATGATAGTTCGAAACGGTTGTGGTTGGTACGGTTGCGATCTGGTACGGTCCTACAGATACCGTTGCATCATCGTCGCTTTGGCACTTGAATGTGGTCCATCGACGACGTTGAAAACAAGCTATTCTTCAGACAGGGCTCCCGTAATCGACGCTGTGGGAGGATCGACTGTTCGACGACGTGGTAGCTTATTTTCTTCGACGACGAGACGTTAGCAATTCTGGTACTTCGGCGAAGACATAACGAGTCTACGGTGACTGCAATCGGTACCTAGCTTCTGGAGCTGCTCTGTGACTAATCCGTAGTCACATACGTTAGGTTAATTCAGAAAAAAACAAATAACGACGGTATCCGACCGAAGCTGCCCAAAGCCTTTTAAATCAAAATATCTGCCATTATGACGGAGACTGCGAGCGAAGGAAGACATTATGATTTAAACATAGCGCCGAAAGAAATGTTTAGCCGAGACGCTGATGATTAAGCAGTGATGAAAAATATTCCAAAAGATTGTGATATAAAAATTTTGACAAAAAAAAATTTAAAAAATGAATTCGAAATAATGAAATTAATCGGAATAAAATGAAAATGAACCTTGAAGGTAAAATTGAAAACGAATCGAATTAAAAATATTTAAAATTTTGAAACAAAAAAAAATATAACGGTCACGTAAAATACACCATTTCCTACGTACCCTCCATTCACGAGTCCAAACCCAATTATGCGAAAGATCACGTCGGGGTCACCACTTTAGGGTAAATGATGTGGCTCGGTGAATGGAGGTAAATCGAAATGAAACAGTGGTGTTTACATGATGTGACCGTTATTTATTGGCAATATAAAAAATGTGAAAATACAAATAAATAAAACGGATGGCAGCGGAGTTACCTGTTAACGAGGCTTGGGCAGTCGATGGTGCCACGTCTAAACCAAACGAGGGTTGAGTACTGAATCACCGAAATACCCTTCAGTAATATCCCAGATAAACGTCTCGGGGTTGCCGCCAGCTATTCGGTGTCGGGTTCCAATTGGCACCCCGCCCGTGTTCAACATCTGGGATTATATTTCTGGGTATTTTGTAGACCGTTATTCCACGATGTAAAATTCGACATGCCTCAATTCGCTACAATGTAAAATTATCTTATTCTAAATCTGACTCTAAATTTTATATTTGTTCATTAATCATACTGTTTTAGTCTACGCACTAATATCGCTCACATTTATCTGAGGTGGCAAGTACAATAGGGTGGTATAGGACCCGCTTTCGAAGTGCTTATAACTAACCCTTTGAATGGCATTCGTTTTAGGTTCTAGAGGGATATCACGTTCTAGAGAGCTGTCATTAGACATTGTATGAAACATTAACTAACAGGTAAATTGAAAAGTCCCCTGCCTGACACATAGATGGCGTTAATAGAATTAAATCCATATGTTTTTCAGTTAGCCCTAATCCTCAAAAGATGCGTACCATTTTGAGTGAAGCAACTTTTGTTATTGTGAAAAAAATGGATAAAAAAGAATTTCGCGTGTTGTTAATATTGTTTTTTGAAGGGAAAAAAATACAGGTGAAGCAAAAGCTTGGCTTGATGCCGAGTTTCGGGATACTTCCCGAGGAAAATCAACCATCAAGGATTGGTATGCTAAGTTTAGACGGGGTGAAATGAGCACCGAAGACGGTGAACGCAGTGGACGCCCAAAAGAAGTTGTTATCGACGAAAACATTAAAAAATCCACAAAATGATTTTGAATTACCGTAAATTGAAATTGAATGAATAGCAGACACTCTAAAAATATCAACTGAAAGTGTACATCATATCATTCCCGAATATTTGGGTATGAGAAAACTCTGTGCAAAGTGGGTGCCGCGCGAGCTCACTTTTGGCCAAAAACAACGACGAGTTGATGATTCGGAGCAGTGTTTGAAGATGATCAAGCGTAATAAACCCGAGTTTTTGCGCCGATATGTGACAATGGATGAAACATGGCTCCATCATTTCACTCCCAAGTCCAATTGACAGTCATCTGAGTGGCTTTCACACGATAAACCCGCTCCAAAGTGTGGCTTGCAAGCGACTATAGCGTTATTGGCCCGTTTGAACACACCGTGTCACAAGTCAGTGAAAACAATGGCAAAAATCCATGAATTGAGCTTCGAATTTCTTCCTCATCCACCGTATTCTCCAGATCTGGCCCCCAGCGACTATTTCCTGTCCTCAGATCTCAAAAGAATGCTCGCTGGGAAGAAATTTTCGTCGAATGAAGAGGTGATCGCCAAAGGACAAATCGGACTATAAAGATGGTGTCGAAATGTTGGAGGTTCGCTATAATCAGTATATCACCTTTGAAGGGAATTATGTTGAATAAAAAAAACTAATTTTGCCAAAAAGATGTGTTTTTATATGGTAGACTGGGGACTTTTCAATTAACCTGTTACAGTACGCAGCACTTTGTTTTGGAACCGTTGAGTGATAGCTATGTTACATTGGTTTGAAGGACCCTATAGTTTGATTCCGTAGAACTAAATTGGCCTGAGTATTTAGTTGTACAGGTAATATGTTTGTAGCGACCTTGAGGCATGTGGAATTTTACATCATGGAATAACGGTCTACAAAACTACCCAGAAATATAATCCCAGATGTTGAACACGGGAGGGGTGCCAGCAGCGCCAATTAGTCAACGATAACGAATATCTGGCAATCCTGGGAGGTTTATCTGGGAGATGATTGAAGGGCACTTTCCATTATTCAGTGTCTGACCATCGTTCAGTTCAGACGTGCCACCATCCACTGTCCAAGCCTCGTCATCAGGTAACACAACTGCCAGCCCTTTTTTTTTTATCTATTTCTATTTTCCACTTTTTGTTTTATATAACTTCAACGAATAACGGTCCCACCATGTAAACAACCATAACTGTTTGATTTCGACCTACTTCCATTCACCGAGTCATATAACAAATCCTAAATCTTGTTTTCTAAGGATAATTTCGGTTTGCTTTAGTTTAAGATCAAGTTGTTTTATCAAGGATCAAGTCAATTTAGATGCATGTGTAGTGATCTTGAGGCATGTCGAATTTTACATCGTGGAATAACGGTCTATAAAATATCCAGAAATATAATCCCAGATGTTGAACATGGGCGGGGGGCTAGCAGCGCCAACTGGTACACGATAACGAATGGCAACCTCCAGACGTTTATCTGGGAGATTATTGACGGGTATTTTCTGTCATTCAGTTGCTAGCGTTCAGTTGAGACGTGCCAACATCAACTGTCCAAGTCTCGTCTACAGGTAACTCAGGACCACTTCCTTATATCACTTGTATTTTCCACATCAATAAATAACGTTCATAAACAACTACTTACACCACTTTAATTTTACCTCCATTCATCCATACCCTAAATATGTAAGGTATTTGGCATTCTTCGGCTTGAAGAGTTGTTAATTATCACTGGTTCAATTTAAAACGCCGAGTTTTCAACTAGGGTTTTGTTTTATAAATGTTTTTTTGATGTTATTAATAGATTTTCATGAGATGCCAAAACTATCGTGTCGTCTTCATCTAGTTTCGTCTATTGTTGCCACAGTAGTGATTTTTGTAGTCTATAGATTGGACAGACAGGGTATGTATGACCAGCCTTGTGGCACTTGTGAATATATTGTATCTACTTAAAGTTTTAGAAATTATATTACTTAGTGAATGGAGGTAAAACAAAATCAAGCAGCGATGGTTTTACATGAAACTATGATTATGTGAATAATTTTTGCGGTTATAAATATTGTTAGTTCCCTGGCATGTTGTTGGTGGCCATAGCCATTCCAGACGAAGATTTTTTACTTTAATCATCAATTAAGCTATTTTGCTGACGACAGTGGTGAGTGGATTAAATATTGTGTTCTCTTGTTTCATTATCTCTCAATTCCTTTCGGTTATGTTATCCTTGTAATTTTTGGGTCTTTGTAAGGGATGTATGTTATGTAATACGGCCTAGATTATCCGGATATCTGTTTTAAGACTACCTAAATGGTGAACGAGTGAGACGGGTTGGTTTGTTTTTACAATCAGTGTCGCTTTTTATGGCCGTTCAACCAGTTGCCTTTTCTATTTGTTAAATACAATACTATCTTCAAGTAAATTCATAGTTTTTGTTTTCTAAACCCTTTCTCATATTATGACTTACTGTCGCGTACTTTACGAGTACAGTAGAGTATGATTGAGTGTGGTTCTACGTATTTTACGCATCTGATGCATCATTTGCAATAATATATCTTTGTATGTCGTGTAAATTCAACATTAATGAATGGGGTGCTTTTTAAATTCTAAAATTAACAAACCTCTCTTTTTTTTTGTTATATTTTAGGGGCAACACTTTAGCAATCAAAACATTCCACAATTAAGTTGTTTAAGAAAGTTTAAGTGGGATATTTTACCGCAGATGTCATATTTGCCCGACGTTGTTCCTATGGGCTATTGATTATTCAGTTCTTTCGTGGAAATATATAATTGGTTTTTAACCTAATCCTTTTTTAAAAATGTGATAATTTCTCTAAATGCAAATCGAAAATACTTGGATGATGGGAAAAAGTAACAGTCAGAGATGGCCATTACCTTGGTTAATCTGTTGCTTCGAAATAAAAGTATTTTTAATCACAAACAGATGGTCAGAAGGGCTAATGTATGGTATTTAGAATCTCAATGAAAGACGATTATAATGGTAGGCAATAAAATGAGAGTATCCAGAATGGTTAGCAATAATCTTAGTCCATAGTAGTCAATAATTGACGGACAATCATTATAAAACAGACAAAAATGGTAAGTGATAGCAATGATAAACTATGCTAAGATGAAGTATAACATGTGATCACGGTACGAAGGGAAATTAACGCACGTCGTACTAGCTTATTATCGTTAGTAATACTCGCTAGGCTAAAGCTAAAATGTTCAATATATAAATAAGTAAATATATAAATGTTTAAATCAATAAATAAGCAACTCAGTTGCTATTGCGCGTTTACATCTCCTAACTCCGATTATGATGCACGTGCAATGCGTACAAAGGAAAAAGCCAGAGGCAAACACGCTAAATACGCTGCCACCTAGAGCCAGCAGGAATCACGTATGGTGGCGTTTATGTATGCTTCAATAGTCAATAAACCACAAATAAGGGATGTATATAGCCAAAAGCCAATATAATGGGCAATAGTGATAATAGTCCATAGTAGTCAATAATTGACGGACAATCATTATAAAACAGACAAAAATGGTAAGTGATAGCAATGATAAACTATGCTAAGATGAAGTATAACATGTGCTCACGGTACGAAGGGAAATTAACGCACGACGTACTAGCTTATACCAGTATTTGTCGAGATATTCATTTTTCTATATATATATATATATATATATATATATATATATATATATATATATATATATATATATATATATATATATTATCGGCCAGTATTTTTTATCTATCTACGTAATAATTCAATTATATTTTAATTTCACTCTTGTCGATGAAAATTGGTTGCTGAAGCACGATTTTATTGTTTGCAGAATTATTACCCGACCACCTCAACGTTAAGATAATGTACGCTTTTTGCATTATTTATTTTGCCATTTATTGAGTAAATCGTTGTTATATCATTTATTTTGATCTCTGCTTTTATTTATTTAAGATGTTTAAATTTTATTATTGTTTTATTAAATATAATCTTTATTTTACGCCCTGGGTTTAAAAATAACTCTACAAATATTTAAAACTAATTATGTCTTTAAGGCTTTTTAATATATCGTATATTTTCTCCTACACTTCAGAAGTGATGATAAATTTACTAATACAAATTATTGTTGTTCGGATGCTATTAAATTACGTTAATACCACAATGATATTAAATGTCATAATATTATGAAATTATTTTATATTTATTTGTCAACCAAAGAAATAAAAATATTACTCGGTTACATTTCTGGATTTATCTCAAGATTTTGATGTGTGGTATTTCAAGTTAAACTATCACTGTTTTATTTCATATTACCTCCATTCACCGAGCCATAACCCTTACAAATGTGTGATAATTAACGATAACTTCACAAGTTAGCAATAACAACGTGTCTTTTTATTACTTGGAATAACTTTTACATCATGAGGCTGATAAATTTTGTATGGAAATATTTCATTTTCTTTACTGGCTGAATATGCGAAGAAGCAATCTCTCCAAGTAGGTGTTGGAAAATTATATGAAAATGTTGTCGCGAAGAATTCTCTGCAGGTTTCAATGGTGGCGTGTTTCACATTTCTGAAAATTATCAGTTGTGAGGCATATGAATTAAATTGATTTCTCATTACCTATAGTATTTATGCATTTGATGTGCCGCTACATTTCGGATCATTTCCGCCTGTTGCCAAGTCATATTCTGAGCAATATGCTTGGGGAAAGGCATTTTAACGAGTGATGGCTGTTGGAAACAGGAGAATGTATGTCTCCAAAGCGTTTGGCTTTTCAATTGATACTTTAAACGATCTTCGTAAGTCCAGTAAATACCGGATCTCATCTGAAGCCAAAGTTTAAAAATAGGAAGTTTATGTACTTGAGGAAGTTTTGCCAGTGGAAAACCATCTTCTGCCATACCTAAAAATATATTTTAGATAAATATTATTTTAAGGTAATATAATAAGTTAATAATATAACTTAATTTATAATTAAGTAGCAACATTATTCAAAAGTCACCAGTCTAATATAAGAAAATTACCATAATAATTCTGATCACTTTAGCTGAAGTTTTTTTTTGATTAGATGTGAGAAAACACATGAAGAAATTTAATCTTTTAAAATTTACTCTATTGTTGATGTAATTGATTTACCCAAAGGGAAAACCATTAAAAAAAAGGGTCCTAATTGAGTGATCACTCAGCCCTAAGATGCCCTTGTTTCAACAGGACAACCAGATGATAGGAAAGTTTAAGTGTCAGAGCTCCCACCCTGCAGATGAAATCTGTAACGAATGTGAAACTTTGGCTAGTTTTAGTTAATAAACGCGGCTCCAATCTGGAAGCAAACAATTGAGGGAAAAGCAGTTTTCAACTGGATAAGATTACTTTAAACATAAGATTATGTTCTGGATAATATAGATCTTTTTGGAACCCTATTAGTAGGCATGAAAGCATATATAGAGCATGTTTAGTCATCCCCTTCTGAAAAAGAAACCAAATTATGTAAGGGCTTATGTTTTTTTGCTCTAAAAGTGGCAGTGTGGAGAAAATTGGAAATCCTCCGTTGATGCGATATGATTTATTCTGTTGATTAAATAATGTTCTCACAATGAACTTGCCTTGATGGCCTTGAAAGTAAGGCTATCATCATATAACATAAAGATGTCATAAGAGAACCTTTAGAGGTAAACAAGATAAAATTGATAGTAATAAATGTAATAAAAGCTTGACTCAGTTAACTCAGTGAGAAGTCTCCTCTACAACTATTTTCAAGCATTTTCATCTAACTAATGGGAAATAGTAGGCGAATTTTTCAATTATTATGAGGTAGAAAAAGGACTTTAGTAGTCCAAACAGGACAACCATTTAAAGATGGTTTCCGTTCTCTTGTGGTGGAGAGCTTCTAATTTTTCATCTTGTTCTTGTAATGATGCTAAGATCGGACGTCTGGAACATTCTGGACAGAGTTAATTTTTGCATCCGCTCCAATCGCTTGAATTTCGTTTACAGAAACAAAAGGAAAAGTTCTATTAAAATTATTAACTTACAAGAACAAGCAATTAAATTGGCAATTTGACCAGAAAAGGTTATTGTTTATTATTCAAGGAGGAGACAAATTCACTTAATGCCATACCCTTTAATAAATACGCTGAAAGATGTGTGTAAATTTCTCGATTATTTTATGACCTCGAAGCCTACAAGTTCATTTTACTACTGTATTTGTGTGTTACCAAAGAGATAGTATGAACTCAAGTCATGAACTGAAGTCCATGATCTTAATATTATGGTCAAAACAATGGACTGTATTTCTGTACTGGAGTTTAATGTTAAAAGAAAAAAATTCGTAGTGGTGGCGTCACTGTTCACGTTAAAGAAGTTAAAATTCAAGAGATAATTACATTTAGGATGATGCTATCACTATATGCTTGAAAAATCATATCTGTCATATTCGTGTACAACATATTAAGATAAGTAATAATTACAGTTAAAGATACTTAATTTTGTAAAATTAACCTTTCAATATATGAACTAAAATTTGTTCTTGTATTTTGTAATCTGTTGGAAACGATTTAAATATTGCAAATCGCTTGGATACAAAATAATCGGGATAATCATTTTTTGATGTCAGCTGAATCGGTTTAACTTGTGGTGGAAGTTCTACATGACAACTGGTACAACTTGATGTATCGGTATCCGTCTTCTCAGAACTGGAGCCCTCCTCTTCGGATTCGGTTGAGGAACTTGATGTATCACTACTACATGCCGCCGAAATCGTTTCTTTTTCTTTGTTACTTGAAGCTTTAACTTCTGTTTTAAGTACATCGTTTCTTATGCCACAAGGACTGTTTTCTCTTTTAAGTTCTCTCTTAGATATGCCGCCTCCTTTACAGCAAGATGTCTTCTCGTGTTTTACATATTGTCCTTTGTCGCTTTCATAACACTGCAACAGAATGGCATATGTTAATATTCATAAATTATTTAGAATATAATTTTATAATCATTTCAATTAGGACGGTGAATTAATTTTGATGGTCTGGCGTAATTCCAATCTAAGTTTATTATACCGGATATTTCTGTAACTATATTTGTATGTATATTATTAAGTCGTACGACTTTTATTATATTATTCTCCTGCATAAAAAACTTCTATTTCAGAGATGAGTTTACACATTTCACACTGTAGGGAAAGGCACAGCACACTGAAGACAAAACAGTTATATCACCAGAAAAGTGGCAAGGTAATTTTGCAATGTAAGAATATGTTTCAGGATTGGAAATTCGAAAATTTACATTTACATTCTTAAAGTTTCTACCCCACTAGTTCCTTTTATCAAACATAGTTCCTTTTTTCTTGCTACAAGAAAATGCAGTGATTATATATGGCTATGAGAAAAAATAATTTATACAAGTTTCCCAAAATAAAGCTTTAAATCTCAAAAAGTATCCAAAATTAATTCACAGTTCTTATAATAGTTACTTAAAAAACAATTTGTTTCAACAAAATATTAAAATGACTAATATATCTAGTTAGTCCAAAAATACTATTTTAGGATCTTAAGGGATACTTTACAATAAGTTTTTTGTTATATACTAAAGACTTTTCAACCAACTAAATGTTGATCTGGACTGGAACTATTTATTAATAAATGTGGATTTCGAACCATGGTCCTTGGTATTCAGCCTACCGACTGGCGAGTAATCAGCTTAAAAGACAATCTCCATCCATCGATACGAAGCACACGCATAGCAAACGTACAAGAAGATTCTTATAAGATGCACGAAAAGTGAGTACAGTGAACATTAAAAATTTGTTATAATTAATTTAAGTTATTATATATCGTAAATTAAGTTGTTGGTTTCGTTATCGTTTATTTTTATATTTTCTCTTACACTTACATTGCTAATACGAAATATTGTTGTTTGAATGTTATTAGATTACGTTAACATCGAGTTTAATAATATTACTTTATGTTTGCACTTTATTGGTCAATTGAATAAATAACAATTTAAAAATTATTACTCGGCTGTAATTCTGGATTTATCTCAAGATTTTGATAAGGTATGACACACTGGACTTTATTGGGTATATCTCCTGTATACAATTAACGTACCGACCTTAGAATCTACTACTGTGGTAACATATTGATATCAACAAAATCCATTTGTGGTTGACAATATGGCGTGTCGAAACGAACGAGACAAAATCCACTCATGTAATGTTCACCCTCCATAGACTTGTCATCTGGTAAATATTAATAATCAGGAATTTCAATAAGCAGATAATATTAAGAATCTGAGAATGCATCTAGCTAGATACTTAAATTGGGTTTGTTTGTTTAGGACGTGTCTAGGGCATAAATCTAAATAAATCTACTCTATATATAATAAATAATAAATGGATGTATGGTATAGAATTGCAGAGTATTACTAGTAAATGCAACATAGCCACAACCGAATGGACTCGCCAAACAATTTTTAGGGTAAAAATGATGTGGCTCGGTGAATGGAGGTAAATCGAAATGAAACAGTGGTGTTTACATAATGTGACCGTTATTTATTGGCAAAATAAAAAATGTGAAAATACAAATAAATAAAACGGATGGCAGCGGAGTTACCTGAAGACGAGGCTTGGGCAGTCGATGGTGGCACGTCTTAACCAAACGAGGGTTGAGCACTGAATGACCGAAATACCCTTCAATAATATCCCAGATAAACGTCTCGGGGCTGCCGCCAGCTATTCGGTGTCGGGTTCCAATTGGCACCCCGCCCGTGTTCAACATCTGGGATTATATTTCTGGGTATTTTGTAGACCGTTATTCCACGATGTAAAATTCGACATGCCTCAATTCGCTACAATACTCCCCTGCCAGAATTTTACATAAAATTACTTCAACAAAAATACAAAAATGTTTGCAAAAAATATCAAATACAAAAAAAAAACATATACCAAACAAAATGTGCTGTGTAAAATGGGCTTTGAAAAAATGTGATAGTTCGAAACGGTTGTGGTTGGTACGGTTGCGATCTGGTACGGCTGTTGATATCTTCCGGCCCTACAGATACCGTTGCATCATCGTCGCTTTGGCACTTGAATGTGGTCCATCGACGACGTTGAAAACAAGCTATTCTTCAGACAGGGCTCCCGTAATCGACGCTGTGGGAGGATCGACTGTTCGACGACGTGGTAGCTTATTTTCTTCGACGACGAGACGTTAGCAATTCTGGTACTTCGGCGAAGACATAACGAGTCTACGGTGACTGCAATCGGTACCTAGCTTCTGGAGCTGCTCTGTGACTAATCCGTAGTCACATACGTTAGGTTAATTCAGAAAAAAACAAATAACGACGGTATCCGACCGAAGCTGCCCAAAGCCTTTTAAATCAAAATATCTGCCATTATGACGGAGACGGCGAGCGAAGGAAGACATTATGATTTAAACATAGCGCCGAAAGAAATGTTTAGCCGAGACGCTGATGATTAAGCAGTGACGTAAAAATATTCCAAAAGATTGTGAAATAAAAATTTTGACAAAAAAAATTTAAAAAAATGAATTGGAAATAATGAAATTAATCGGAATAAAATGAAAATGAATCTAGAAGGTAAAATTGAAAAGGAATCGAATTAAAAATATTTAAAATTTTGAAACAAAAAAAAAATATAACGGCCACGTAAAATACATACCAAAAACCATGTTCCACGTACCCTCCATTCACGAGTCCAAACCCAATTTTCCGAAAGATCACGTCGGGGTCACCACTTTAGGGTAAATGATGTGGCTCGGTGAATGGAGGTAAATCGAAATGAAACAGTGGTGTTTACATAATGTGACCGTTATTTATTGGCAAAAATAAAAAATGTGAAAATACAAATAAATAAAACGGATGGCAGCGGAGTTACCTGTTGACGAGGCTTGGGCAGTCGATGGTGGCACGTCTAAACCAAACGAGGGTTGAGCACTGAATGACCGAAATACCCTTCAATAATATCCCAGATAAACGTCTCGGGGCTGCCGCCAGCTATTCGGTGTCGGGTTCCAATTGGCACCCCGCCCGTGTTCAACATCTGGGATTATATTTCTGGGTATTTTGTAGACCGTTATTCCACGATGTAAAATTCGACATGCCTCAATTCGCTACAAATTAAATGTGTACTACCATCTGACCTGATTAATACACACATAGAGTAGTTCTAGTTTATACAATTTATAAAAGTACTATTTTACACATTTGTACAGGCGGTCAGTTATTGAAGCTTGCTTGAAGCTTATTGAAACTTCACTTATTGAATTATCCTATAAGTCATTTTATAATATAAATCCCATAAAATAATTATTGTCCATTGGGTAGATAGAAAAATGTTAACAGAAAAATAAAGAAGTTTGTAGTTACCTTTTTATTAAAAATTCCACAATTTGGTTCTATGTCTGTGATAAAATCGTTGGTCTCTTGTTCCGTTTGCTTTAAATAGGCCTCGAATTCTTCCATGCAAGTCTTGTGAGCGTCCTCGAAATTTTTCAGTAGTTCCTCACATTTGCACTTGGCTATATTTAAAGCTCGCGATATAATATACACGTTCTCATCTGGCATTGCCCTGACACCTTGTATTTCGTATTTTATTCGACCAGTTTCAGGCATCTTGGCTCTTTGTCGCTCGTAATTTGCTTTTTCTTCCTCTTCGCGAATAGCCTTTGCGCATTCGCACTCCACAGGTGGTCTAACACCAGATATAATGTATACTGGTCCTGAAATAGAGTATTAACGTAAATACGTTTAAAGTTGTCTAGTGTTGTGTGTATGTACGCTGTACAATAAAATAAAATATTCTTTTGATGGAGAAACGCGACGGTCGAAAAATATATTTATAATAAGTTTTGTATTTGCCATTAAATTTAAACACACATAAACTACTGAATATATCAGTGATGTTAAAACCTGTTCATTATGCCAACATGAATAAGAAATTTGTTAAGCTTAAAGAGAACAAATTCACACAGACCAAAATCATTAAAGTGTTTAAAAAAAATCTATAAGAATGGTATCTAAAATTCTAATTGTATTTATATCAAGGTAAAGTTTTAAGTTTAATATTTAATGTGTTTGGGTAAATTGATCTAATAATAAATTGATTACTATTAGGTGCACGTAATTTGATCAGCAATATATATTGGTGAAAAGGCGAAGTGTATATTTTAAGGAAGCAAATGTCTTAACAGCTTAATCTAACAATAAAATGCGGCCATTTTTCGCCGATTTCGTCCTTTAAACGGTCCAATAAATAAAATATTAATACCCAGCGTATCTACCAGACATAGCGTCCTCTGATTACCATTCTTCGATTTCATCAGATCGATACAGCATGGCTTTACCGCCTTGGAATTTTTTCGATATGGAATAACCATTTTGTCAGCAAGATGGGAAAAGTTTAAGAAAATCTTGGAAAACATTTTGTGTATCAGTAAAGTCTGTTTAAAGTGAAGAAATAATCAAAATTGCATGTAATATGTTACTTGCATGTGAGCTCATAATGTATAATCTATATTTAAGTATGAATATAGCTATATATATATATATATATATATATATATATATATATATATATATATATGATTAAATATATTCTATGAGGAGAATATTTGAACAGCGAAGATTATCAAAGGGCTTAATTATTTTAAGATACATTGTTTCAAGAGTGTTACAAATATTTTGTGAATATCAATTAATCTGATCGTAGGGATCCCAATATTTTGCATATACACAAGGATCTGAAGCGGCCCAGATATACAATTCTAATGGTGCAGGACTTGGTGGTCGAAGTTAGCAGTCATATGCTTGCCTTTGTAAACTAGACCACTGTGTCAGTCAAGCAAGACGAGCCTTTGCTGCATTGAACAGCTATCTGAAAAATAGGAAACTATCATTGTCCGATACCAAAACAGCTGCGGCTGACCGTCAACTTTTCCGTCAAGATTTTTAGTGTAGAGTGTTTGTAGTCTTAGGGCACCAACATCAGAGTATTGACTGAGAAATAGACATTTCCACTATGGAGTATTAATGATGATGACAAATTGATAGATGATAGAGGGAAGGTTTTATATTTATTGGTATTTTTGATTGAACTTGCTATTTTGAGAAATAAAGTTCGATATATTTAAGAAGCAAGGCTAAATTAACGATGAGATCATAATATTTATATTGTCTAAATTAGTTCATAAAATCATATTCTGTTTATAAAAAATTAAGTTTTAAAAGAATAAGTTTATTAATAATTTATTAAGTTATAGTTAATATAATAATATAATAATTTATTAAGTTATAGTTAAAAGCCCCAGCGTACTTTAATAATCAATAAACATATTTTAAGATAGATAGATAATTATTTTAATAACATGTTCTTAAAATACTATCATACTAAATCAATTTTTTTCGAAAAACAAAAAAAATATTAATTGAAGAATTAATATCTTAGCTAAATCATTAAGTATCATGTATTGATAATATAAAACCATCAAGAAAACCAACAATAAAAATCTACAAACTATAATTAAATTCAATTGCTACAGGATTCAGATATAGAAAAATGTATTGGCTATTTGGAAGAAAATCACAATTATCAGTACATAATAGATTGCTATTATACAAGCACGTGTTGAAGCCTATATGGACGTACGGATTTAATTATAGGGATGTTTTGCTTTCGCAAGAGTAATATAAATACAACAAAAATTTTCCAGTACAAATTCCTGAGAGTAGGTGCACTCATATATTACAGGACAGATTACTTAGACAGAGGCCTTCAGATACCGACTGTCACTCAGGAAATCAAGATAATTATGGATTAAAAGGAGGCATGAGGAGAGACTCCATTCTCATGTCAATATCAAAGTTTTACAACTCTTCGATATCACTAGAACAAGACACATACTCAGAGGAATTAAACCATTTAATCTTGAAGTGCATTTAATAGAAATACATCCCTCTTAAGGTATTAATATTATTGGACCCGAAATTAAGAGAGGGTTAGATTTAAGGATAAACTATAGGTAAAGAACTTGTAACAATGCATAAATAATTAAAATTTGCCACAGACAGACCAAAATGGTATAAATAAAAGTATGAAATACTGATTGAAGGTCTGATAGTTCTGAATAATAGTGTAAAAACTGAATAATGTTACCTGTTGGCGTAGAAGTTACACCCGCAATCATATATTTATCTTTCTGCTTCCGCAAGTTGTATCTAGCCATAATTCTACTTTTGTATTCGTCAACTCGCTTGATATTTTCTAAATATTCATGTAAGCAATTACATAGTGGTTGATGAATTCCTTGGATTATGTTAACCTGAAATATTGTTTTATAACTATATTTGGCAACAAACATTAATTTTCATTTACTCGATTTCCACTAGGTGTTGATTTCGTCCCAGATACTATATATGTAGCGTAGCCTTGTCGTATTTTTTGGTTGCATTCCTCGCACTGACACTTAGATTTCATGAATACTTCCAACTCTTCTTTACATTTACAAGTCGGTGAAAATGTATTGTCGGTCTCCAGTCCATCATTTGTTTCATTTTTTGGAGATAAACAAGTTACACTTGGGACTGTTTCAACTTCGCATATTGTAGATAGGTCAGCAGTTGATTCAGATGGTTCTGAGGAGTCTGAGTCCGTTGATTCTGAGGACTCAGATGATTCTGAAGACTCAGAGGACTCTGAAGATTCCGATGACTTGGATAGTGATTGTAAAGTTTTGTTGTCACCACTTAAAATATATAAAAAATAATTGTTATAACTACTTATTAAACAATAACTTTGGGTTTTTGGATGGATAATTAAACTTAGTATCTATGTGAGTGAATATTTGTTTCTTTATTAATTACGTTTTACACTAGATATGTTTAGTAGAATCTTAATTTACAAATTAATTTATTACTATTTTTTGTGGTACTTGCATTAATACATAAGCAAGGCAAGTACGGTATTAAAACATCAGTATTTCCCAAATTAGAATAAAATAAACTACTTAATCTAAGGTTAAGAGTAATAGTGGTTGGCTTCAATCTTCTAGTTTCCTGCGTGATGTCCACTAGCTGTATAGCTTCGACGTTGCTTTAATTTAGTAAGCTTATTTCAAGTTTTAATGCGAAATCTTGAATAACTTCGCAATTCCATTTGATTTCGAGGTGCAGCTCTTCGTTGATTACGTAGCCATAAGCATTGGTAATTAATCGTAGAACCTTGTTTTGGCAATGTTGGGTTTCTAGTTGGTTTGATGATTTACTGCAACCCCATATTTGCACCCCATAGGTTAGATCAAGTTGAGAAGATCTTCCGAATAACTAGCACAGTTGTTAAATATTAGTCTGATCTGCTATGCTTTTTATTTAACATGATATTTCCAATTTAACCTACCATCGAGATGGATGTCGAGTTATTTAGCTGATTCTGATTAAGGAATCGGGTATTCGTCAAGTAATATAAATAGGTCTTTGTCATTTCACCACAACGCAAAATTAACATGGACAGATATCGAGTTATTAAGCTGTATTTTACCAATCTGTAGTCCATTTGTAGATTTTGTTGCTTGTCACTTGTACTTTCTCTAAAGCCTTAGGCAGAGAATATATCTTTTACCACAACTGTGTCGTTGACAAATTGGAACATTTGCCACTACTGAAATGTATCTTTTGTTATTGGGACATCAGCAGTGTAGAGCAGATACAGGAGTGGGCCCAAGATATTATCCTGGGGAATTTTCGTCGAAATAGCTTTGTGTTGAGAATGTTGCTTCATGCGAGACTCTCAATTATCTTTCGAAAAGATATGACTTCAGCAGTTGAAAACCCCAATATTTGTAAAGGCCGAACAAATAATAATGTAATATATTGCTGATGACCTAACAATAGATATAAGTAGGTAATTGCAAAAAAAATATCTTTTTTTCCAGCAATGTTTAATAGCTTTAAGAACCAGGTTACTCTGTTAGTTAATCAAAAATTCTTAGCAATGTTTTCATCATTATCAAATCTTTACGTTATTGACATACAATCGTTTCATTTCAGCATGAAGAAAAAAAATTATGTGAGACTGAGTGAGTCTAGTAAACTTTACAAAACCCTAAAGCTTTATAAGTGCTAATTGGCAAAAGGAAGAAGATTCTCGAAAGATAATAGACAACCAAAATATAATAGACTCAATAGGCAATATTTGTTACTTACCAGCTGGGCTGATCTGAATCCATAATAACCATAAAATGCCTACAATACGGACATGTTTCCTCGTCTGTAGAGCTCGATGTACGACTTTGACTGCTATAAGTTGATTCCGAGACGCAAGGACTATGTTCATTCGATGAATTCGTTTCTTGGTATTCAAAATATTTTTGACAATGCGTGAAACAGTTTGGTTTCTCAATGATACAAGAACAAACATCGGCGTCATCTAAATTATAGTCTTTTGTATACGTGTTATCATCTACAATTCCCATAAAATAGAAAACCGGACCGAGGTTCGTATTAACCAATCCGCTGTTGACGAATGTAGTACGATTTTTTCGAATTTCGTTCTGTTTTGATAGCACTTCCAACTGATCGTAGTATATCAGTAAGCACTTGCATGGTTTTCTAGCTACAATATTTGATAAAACGTAAACAGGTCCATTTTGAGTCATCACAACGCCACCAAGAACGAATTGGGTCTCGTTGGTAAGCAGTTTCTCTTTGGCTAGTTTCACCTGTTGTTTTCGTGCTTTAATTTCATCGCAAAGACATATTTTATTACCAATTGCATTTGTAACGTTGTATACTGGCCCGTTTTTGGTCATAGTTATTCCTATAAGTAATGAAACATCAATTTAATTAACATAAATATGCAATTCTTATCAATATTTATCAGGTTGATGTTACAAAAAAGCTGTTTTGAATAAGTATTTTAGTAGAATTATTAGAGAAACACGTTATATAAACAGATCGAGTTATTTGATAACATAAAAGCACCTGGGTATACGTTATAAAACTTTTGAGAAAAATTAATATGCGAAGATGTCAATTTTTGAACTTCGAAGATGTGTTCGTATTTTTTCTACTCTGTTAACTACTACTCATTATTTGCTAAGCTGTCTGAAAGCTATATGGGAGTATGAGGTGGAGTTTTACCTAATAAGTCTTATAGTTTATTGTCTTCGAATTTCCTTTGGTTCCGATTTTCAGGCCGTTCTTTGCCACTGACATCAAAATTAGGATATGACAGAGCAGTTTCTAAAAGTATTGGATTGGTTTCGGGCAAAATGTCAAGTATATTATTGTCAAAAAATTCTGAAAGTCCCATGACTAGTGTCTGTATACACTGAATAACTCAATAATACTCAATAACACTAAATGGAAAACTGTTATTTTATGTAGAGAAACGATAAAACAATTGAATTTAACAGTTGGGTTAGGTTGTTTAGCAGTTGGGTGTATTCGAAGTCTCGTATTTTCATCAATAGATATCGCTGATCAATTGATACAGGTAAGTACCTAATAGGAATAACTTGCAGTTAAAGCTTTCCACTATGATATAACAGGTCAATTGTAAAGTCCCCCGCCTGACACATCTATGGCGCTACTAGAATTCAATCCATATGTTTTTTAGTTAGCCCTAACCCTCCAAAGATGCGTGTATAAATTTCACAGCTGTTGGATCATTAGTTTGTGAATTATAGTATTTTGAGTGAAACAACTTTTTGTTATTCTGAAAAAAATTGATAAAAAAGATTTCGCGTGCTGATAAAATATTCCTTTTTGAAGGGAAAAAATATAGTTGAAGCAAAAACTTCACTTGATGCCGAGTTTCCGGACATTGCATCAGGAAAATCAACCATCAAGGATTGGTGTGCTAAGTTTAGACGTGGTGAAATGAGCACCGAAGACGGTGAACGCAGTGAACGCCCAAAAGAGGTTGTTACCGACGAAAACATTCAAGAAATCCACAAAATGATTTTGAATGACCGTAAATTGAAATTGAATGATTTTGAATGACCGTAAATTGAAATTGAATGATTTTGAATGACCGTAAATTGAAATTGAATGAAATAGCAGACACTCTAAAGATATCAACTGAACATGTACATCATATAATTCACGAATATTTGGGTATGAGCAAGCTCTGTGCAAAGTGGGTGCCGCGCGAGCTCACTTTTGATCAAAAACAGCAACGAGTTGATGATTCGGAGCAGTGTTTGAAAATGATCCAGCGTAATAAATTCGAGTTTTTGCGTCGATACTTTTTTTTTGACTACCTTGAAACCTTACCGACGAAAACATTAAAAAAACCCACAAAATGATTTTGAATGACCGTAAATTAAGATTGAATGAAATAGCAGACACTCATTGTTGATATTAACTGAACATGTACGTGTATATACATGTAGAAACGGCTGCATTTGAAGTATTTCCTGCTCTCAGATCTCAAAAGAATGCTCGCTGGGAATAAATTTTCGTCAAATGAAGAGGTGATCGCCGAAACTGAGGCCTATTTTGAAGCAAGGGACAAATCGTACTACAAAAATGGTATTGAAAAGTTGGAGGTATAATTATTGTATCACCCTTGAAGGGAATTATGTTGAATAAAAAAAACTAATTTTGCCAAGAAAATGTGTTTCACTATGGTAGGCCGGGGACTTTTCAATTGATCGGTTACTGGGTATAATTACTATTTAACGTCGATTGGTCATCTTCTGTTTTTCTATTTAAGGGATTTGTTGTACTAACACATATTAATAATAGATTGGGAGGATAACGAGTAACAATACCCGAAGAGATATCGTCATCAGAGTTCAAAATATGTTGAGAAAATGATTTCAACTCTAATAATCCTCATGAAGAATATTTATTGCTTGAAAAGCAATAAAGGGATAAATCAGCTTATTAAATAACTAAAAAATATAAAGAATACTTCTTTTTTAAATTCGGAATAATCAGTCTCGGGTTTGACGAGTGGATGGTACTATGGATATTTTCGGATATAATTTACATTCAGTGTATACGTGCTGCAGTATCAGTATGCAATTTATAGTGAGTTTAGTGAAACAACTTTTGCGATTTTTAAAATTATTTCACGCGTTAATTAAACATTACATTTTGATGGAGAAAATTGGTGAAATTATCTAGTGGCTTGATAAATGGCGTGATAAGTGTGATAATTAGTGACTAATACTATTAATTTAAAAGCGGTCATACAAATAGTAATGATACTGCATAGAAAATGGTTGATTGTTACAAAGCAGTTAGGTGAAGTTACGGGGGATAGATAACGACTTGTTAGATGTTAGAAGCTACAATATCTGTGCAAGTATAAGTTTCATTTGCGTTTGTTCATATTTGTTCAAAAAATGGCTCAACTGGTGCAAGGAAATGTTAAAAAATACGTTCAACCTGTAAGTCTTCCAAGATGGGACAAACCCAACAAATGTTCAGATCAGAACAAAAGGAGAAGGACATCGAAGCAAAAGCTTACCTGTTTCTTTGACAGTATCGGTTACTATATAGTGTTACTAGTGTTAGAACAACGTAGATCTTCAATATCTGAACGAAAAATATCGTCAGCTAAGCGGACAGTAGTGTTTCGGAAAATAATAATATAATTTTACCTGAAATAATATATTTGACATCTTGATCTTGAAAACGTTGTTTAGCAGCCGAAGCAACAATCATATTTCTATAATCCTGGTAGCACTGACATGTTTTAGTTGGCAGGGTGCCTCCAACGATCGATACGGACCCATCCAGTACTCCCCCACTAATTCGAATCAAATTATTATTTATTATTTCGTTAATGCAATCATCGCAGTGGCAAATTGATTTCAAATATTTTTCAGCCTTTTTCTCGCAGCAGCTTTTCATTGGTTTTTTCGAACCGCCATGAGTAACTTTTTCATTGCAGAAACATATTTCTGGTTCCGAATCCCATACTGTGCACAAAGGGGGTAAAACCGATTTTGATTCTCTATTAAACGTTCTAGGACGCAGCATATTTGGACATTCAAACAAAGTTGATGGTGGTATTAATGACAACATTTGTTCCTTCACTCCTTCTAAGCTTGAATAGAATTCTTGAGCGCGCTGATACTCCTGAATGCGAGCTCGTGTTTCAGGATTTTTCGAAGGTAGCGCATAATTGAAACAAAATTTATTGTATCTGTAAAGTGAATATATTTCATTAGTAAGCATTTAATATTTAAAATGTGTAATTTTTTGTTTGAACAGATTTTTTTATTCGTACTTAAATTTATATTTAAAATATAAGTATTTTAATTGGCTTTTGTTGTGGAATAGAATAGACGGTTTAATAAAATACTAAAAAAATACTAAACAGCATTGTATTCTGTCTAAATTTGAATATGGAAATCGCTTTTGTGTAAGTACGAGAATCAATTTTTAGTGCTCTTGGTAACGATATTGTATTAGGCACTTCCATGTACTTTGATTAGCGATATATCAATATAAAAAACTGTTTAACAACTTGTTTAAGTACTAATTTCGATGCTTTAGCGTCAAATTACAGCTTTCTATTTAGTATTATCATTTAATTATATGTTAATATATGGTGAGCATGGAATCAAAATAACATTTTCGATAATAATTACTTTTATTATTCGATGAAATCTGCTGGTGAAGCTCATCAAACAATTTATAAACTCATGATGATGCTTCTTCATCATATCCTAATGGATGCACTTGGTGGTTTTGACCAGAACATGACAGACTTATTGGATGAAACTAGCTCAATCTGTATAAATTAGTTTAGGAGTCTAATGTATTTATGTGTTTAGTGTTTATTTATGTCATATTTATTTGAGCGATAAGTTAATTTCTCTGATGAAATGAAACCAGGCATATTTAGTACCGAACAAGACGCTTGAGATAACGAGAGTACAGATGCCAAGAGCCAGACGGAATATATTAACATTTCAACCCCTTGAAAGATCTCCGATAGTGTAAATAAGTAGCTATATATCGAGAATCGTATTGACCTTAGAAACCCGTAGGAACTGTGAATCGCAGAATATTTTTGGGTGTATATATTTTACACGAGATAAGGAAATCATCACTTCCAAACTTTCCGAAAAAGCGATATTACACGTGCAGACGTACATCACAAAATCCCGAATGAACAATTCGGTTTTTGCGCCAAGCATTCATGCCTCCTCAAGCAGCCCGCGTGACAGCCGCAATTCACCAAGCATTAATAAAAGGTCGAAAAACTGGAGCCATCTTTTTAGATGTCTCCAAAGCTTTCGATCAATTATGGCACCACGGATTAATATTTAAAGCGAAACAGCTTGGTTTACCTAATGACCTAATATCCCTGAAAGAACATACTTGGATGGCAGGTCCTTTCAAGTGAGGATCGGTGACGTAGTCTCCTCTCATAAACAGATTTCCACAGGTGTTCCGCAAGGTGCTTCACTAGCCCCAGCCCTATTCAACTTTTATATGGCTGATTTCCAACTCAACAAACTTTCCCACACAGCCTTTTATGCAGATGATATCTTTTTTCACAACCGGTTATTGTCCAGCTGACCCAAGTGAATATATATAGCGTGGTACAAATTTTGGCGGCTACAGATAAACCCGAGCAAAATACAGGCTATTTTGTTCAACTGCAAGAAGGAGTTCCGCGCCCTTCGCCTCCAAATTGATAAAGTCCATATCCCCTGGTTCCAGAAAGTTTCATACCTCGGTCGCCAGTTCGACCGCAGATTCCAATGGTCAGCCCAAATACAGCATGATATTTGCAAAGAAAATGACATGTATAGCCTACTATTACCACTCCTCTGCAGAAAAAGTAAACTCTTAATTCCCTAGAAAGCGATTCTGTACAAAATGCTAGTCCCTCCAGTCTGCCTCAACGGAGCACAGGTGTGGTACAGGTATATCTCTGAGAGACAACTTGAACTACTCCAAGTGATCCATTCCAAAAAAGTCCGCGCTTTACTCAATGACCGATGGTTTATGAGGAACGTCAACACTAACCTCGAATCAGGCATCCCGTATGTGAAGAATTTCACGAACATTCTCAGTGTAAGGTTCTCCATAGGCGCTTTACAATACGACAACACCTTGATTAAATTCCTATACATCCACAAACCTCGGCAGTAAACCAACTACGACAATCCCAGTTGTAATCCAGGGTCTCTGTCGTCCGCAAAACACTCATACCCCGAACCCGAAGCGAAATCAGCAGAAGACTATTTGGTTCTAGCTGGTCATCATGAAAAAAAGGAAATCATCCCTGAATAGATATTTTCCACCCTAAAAATAATTACTACCTAGTCTACCATCAGGTTGCGAGAAGAATAGTTAAGTCAGCCTTTTCTCAGTAGAAGGTAACCAAGGGAGGAGCAATGGAGGATAAAATGCGGTCTAACCGTCTAATTACACAAATAGTCACACGAGTGTACAGAGCCTTCATACAAGTAATATGAACCTTAACATAGTCATCAAACAAAGTCTTCATACAAATTACACAGTAGTCAAATACAGTCTTTACATAAGTCTTCACGAGCCTTCAAGAACATATAAAAAACTGGTCAAGGGAACGCAAAGTTGGTGTCACTATGACAGTATGAATGTTGTCGTCACAACCATTTATACTCGTTTAATCTTTGTAATTAATAAGTTTTGTTGTAAATAAAGTCGTTTTTACTCTACCAGTTTTTCTTTTATAATCGCGATGAAAAAGATGCGTACAACAAACCTTCGAAGAACTTCCAGTTTGGCAGTTAATGAATCGGCTGCTTTCAGACCTTTACATGTGATAGGAAAGACCCAAAAGGAGGATGAATTGACTGAAAATATCATTTCGAACTGTTTCAATATTGCGGTTTCTTTATTTGGCACGCAAAAAAAATTAAATACGAAAATAGAATCTACTACAACAATCCCAAGCGTCTTGGCTTAGCACAGGAGATCCATCCACATCGATATCCATTCATGGTCATAAAGCCTTGCTGTACATATTGTGGGACAAGCAAGGTATAGTGAATTACGAGCTGCTAAAACCAAATGAAAATGTCACTGTAGATGTCAAACCTCAATTGAACATATTGTTGAAAAAGACTAGCAATAGCGAGTAAAAAACACAAAGTCATCTTCTTACATAACAACGCTCGGCTACTCGCTGCAAAACTGGTGAAGGATACACTGTTGCAGTTAGAATGGGAAGTTCCGCCTTACCAGATATAGCGCCGTCTGATTATCTCTTGTTCAGATCGATGCAGCATGGTTTGGTTGGTATACGTATTCTAAATGCTGCTAAGTGAGAAAATAGATCAATGAATGTGTCGCTACCAAACATATATCATTCTCTAAACACAGTATCGCAATTTTGCCAGAAAAATGTTGAAATGCCTTGAAAATCATCAAGAAAGATTGGTTTTTAATTATTCTGTTATCATTCCACAATCTGCCCAATGGTTAATAAGTATTTGATGATATTTACGACATATACAAAATTAATTGTTTGGCTAGTGCATCCTGCTGCACTGACACTCTTTCAGAGTACTTTTGATCACTGACACTTAGAATCACATTCATTATGGTTTTCAGCGAGATATCGCGCTGAATTAGGTTGTTACTGGCGTCACCGATGGCATGTAGCACTTTATTTTGGAATCTCTGAAGAATGGCTATGTGCGATTTCCTAGTATATTCTCTAATAAAGATCCAGATGCATTCCTAGCATGATGCATGATTATTAAGATATACCGAAGTCCTTCTATGTAGGATGAACGCCAAGTGAGTAGATTTTGTCTCATTCGCCTTAATACGCCCTGTTTTCAACTAAAAATTAATGTTGTTGAGATGAAGTTGGAGGTTCATTGATTCTGATATTGGATCCTCGCGAGATGATAAAATCGTCATACCGTCTGCATATTTTGCCACAGTAATGGTGTTTGAGGTCGGTACGTCAGCTATACGTCGGTACAGGAGATAAAACAATGAGCCCTGTGGAACACCTGAATATGTTGGATGTAGTTCAGTGTATTCATCACCTTGTTTCACAATAAAATGTCTGTCTTTGAGATATCACTTTGGTAGTTGATTTTTCACGGTGGTAGTAAATTTTTAAATTTAACCCAGTGTGCCACCCATTACCAAAAGCTTGATACATATGGGGGAATGCAGCTGAGCAATATTTTTATCGTTTGATCATTAAATTGATTAATTAAAGATCATGATTGATTGATTACTGATGAAGGTATTTTTCTCAATAAATGTATTTTTAAAGTGCAAAAATAAATAAATCAGAGTTCATGTAAGCATCTAATAAAAAATAGCCTTCTTGTATATTGAAACAGTATTTAAAAATTTGTTAGTACTTACATTTTATCTAATTCATAGAAATATAGATAAGAAAAGTATGGACTTTCTGGCCGCTGTATGTGGTTATTCTTGTACAATCCCGAATGCTTCGGAGGGGGAGGGTTAAAGGTTAACGATTCCAAGTATGGAGATTTATGTCGAACTTTAACATCTTTCTTTATCGGTTTATCGATAGTTTGTTTAGTCCGTGGAGGCGACGGTATACGTACATGGAGCTCACGTAAAGTTTGCGTCATACATAAATGAACCACAGCCGATAACAGTAAACGGTCATTTAGCGAATAAAATTTCCTTTTGGGGTTAATAATCTGATATAGAACCAATAAGAACTCTGTTGGGCATTCGCAACTGTGCATTAAAGCTATTTGTATATTAATAGTCCACGATCTCATCACCAGACCCAATCCAACTAAAACATCATGGGTATTTTCGGTCGTTTGTTTTTTTATGTCCTTTCTGATACTATCCCGTAATGTGTTGATGCATTTTAATTGGTTCGGACTTAATTCCATGTACCATACGGGCCCACAAAGTTCTTGGACCTTTCGATGAGCGTTCTTAAATTTATGACGATCTTGTGATTTCTTGTGTCGTAATAGTCGTTTATTTTCAGCTTTGACTTGTACAAGTATCTCATCGCGACGCTCTCTCCATAACTCGTCAATGAATTGCCATTGAGGTGGCCCTCCACTGAAATGTTTTATCTAAAATATAAAAATATATGACTATATATATATATATATATATATATATATATAACCGTTGTGAAATATATTTATAAAAAAATTTTGGTTTTAAAATATATATTGCTGCTTTTATCACAAAAATTATATTATTAAAATATCCTTTAAATTTATTAAATAAATGTATTAAATAATTTTTAATTATTTTATAACAGATCAATTGAAAAATCCCCGGACTACCATAGTAAAACAAATTTTTTTTGCAAAATTAGTTTTTTTATTCAACATAATTCCCTTCAAAGGTTTGATTCTTTGATTATAGCGACCCTCTAACTTTTTGTAGTACGATTTGTCTTTTGCTGCAAAACAGATCTCAGTTTCGCCGATCACCTCTTTATTCGACGAAAATTTCTTCCCAGCGAGTATTCTTCTGAGATTTGAGAACAGAAAATAGTCGCTGGGGGCCAGATCTGGACAATACGGCGGACGAGGAAGCAATTCGAAGCCCAATTCATGGATTTTGCCATCGTTTTCACTGACTTGTGACACGTGCATTGTTTTGGTGAAGCAGCACTTTCTTTTTCCTCAAATGCGGCCGATTTTAGGCGATTTCGTCCTTCAAACTGTCCAATTACGCTATGTAATAGTCGCTGTTGATGGTCCTTCCTTTTTCAAGGTAGTCAATCATCGTGTGCAGTCTACTCGGATGACTGTCGATTGGACTTCGGAGTGAAATGATGGAGCCATGTTTCATCCATTGTCACATATCGACGAAAAAACTCGGATTTATTGTGCTCGATCATCTTCAAACATTGCTCCGAATCATCAACTCGTCGTTGTTTTTGATCAAAAGTGAGCTCGCGCGGCACCCACTTTGCACAGGGCTTTCTTATACCCAAATATTCGTGAATTATATGATATACACGTTCAGTTGATATCTTTAGAGTGTTTGTTTATTCATTCAATTTCAATTTACAGCCATTCAAAATCATTTTGTGAATTTTTTTAATGATTTCGTTGGTATCAACCTTTTTTGGGCGTCCACTGCGTTCACAGTCTTCGGTGCTTATTTCACCACGTCTAAACTTAGCATAACAATCCTTGATGGTTGATTTTCCTGGGGCAGTACCGGAAACTCGGCATCAGGCCAAGTTTTTGCTTCAACTGTATTTTTTCCCTTCAAAAAGCAATATTTTATCAACACGCGAAATTCCTTTTTATCCATTTTTTTTCACAATAACAAAAGTTACTTCACTCAAAATGCTATAATTCACAAAGTAATTATCCGATAGCTGTCAAATTTATACACGCATCTTTTGAGGTTTAAGGCTAACTAAAAAACATATGGATTTAATTCTAGTAGCGCCATCTATGTGGCAGGGATGCCGGGACTTTTCAATTGCCCTGTTATTTGTTACGCAAAGCTAGTTTTAGGCGAATAATTCAGATATTAGGGAGTTAAAATTCCCTCAAATTACGAAAATACAAAATAATATTCAGGAAAATACCTAATATGGTCTCCATTTTTATTTCATATATCGCATGTTCAAATTTCCTGCCAATAATAGATTTATTTTTTAAAATATCTGAAATATATATGATTAACCATGTTTGCGAGTCACTTTTCATTAATTTTGATTTGGCTGTTAAGCTCAACAACAATATAATGAAATCTTTCAACCTTTTTTTTGTAAGATGATAAATTGTTGGTGCTTGATTGGCGGAAACGTCTGTGATAGTATCTACGATATTATATCCTATTTTATTATATCTTGCATACGATATTAACAACTAAAAGGAACACAGCGTATAACTCAAAGTTAACTAACAGAGACCGACCAAGACTATAAAGGACTGTGGCCAGATAACATAAAACATCTGGCGCAAAAGTGACAGGGAAAGCAGGACCACCAGAAGACTACCATTTATGGAAGGGCTGTCGTTACGAAACACCACAGTCCTTCCGTTGTTTGTAATAGAAGCCAGCGCTAAGCTGCGAAAGAAGCGGTGTAATGTTCATAAAATCAGTATACTTGATGATTGGAAGAATGTGGTATGGTCCGATGAAACATCCTTTATGTTCTTTCCTACAAAAGGGAGAGTCTATGTATGGAGAACCCCAAAAGAAGCCTATGTACTGGAGTAACTGTTTCCTACAATCAAGAATGGGGAAGGTTCCGTTGTGATGTGGGCGGTAATGTTGTGATATTCAGTTGGTTCTCTCATTCACGTCGCTTGCCTGGCTACTGCGAATTAATTTCTCGACATCTTCAAAGATATTCATGGTTTCAATCTTACTATGACCCGCATATTTTCGCCAAGCCTTGCTATATTCCATGATGATATCATGACGTCCATGACCACAACCGAAAAGAGCATCAGAATATCATCAAACATCTTCCTTGGCCAGCACAATCGCCAGACCTCAACAGAATCGACCCATTATAGGGGAGTTTAAGAGCAGTTAGGGTGTAGATTTCCATCATCCATCATTAGATCATTCAATCATACTCAATCATTGAACCAATTGGCACATGTTTTTGTACAGCGACAATATTCCTTTGAAACTATTTAGACAATTTACTAACCAATTGGGAGAAGATCTTCAGCCGTTTCAAAAGCAGATGGGTTTCAATACCTTTAATAAATAAACATTCTGTATATGTCAGGTGTTTGTATATTTTTGTTCATCCTCTGTGTACCGAGAAATGTAACCGATCAATATTTTATATCATTTAAGTTTGTATTCTATGTTTGTCATGAAAACCAAATTGCTTCTTTGGAATAATAATTCTTTCTTCTGTAATTATTTTCACGTTGTTGATGTACAGTTTCCTAAAAATTTCTGATTTTCTTCTAGGTTTGAGAATTATAATATAATGACAAACTGAATAAATAGGTCACATTAATCTTGAGATAAACTTAAATATATTTATTTAAAAATTAAAATTTCTAAAATGTTTTTATAAGCAAAAATTATAATTTCTAATATTATGATTAATAAAATTATTTGTTACATAATATAATTAACCTGATATTATGTTTAATTATTCACACGTAGCTGCCATAAAGTTCTCCCTATGCTTCTCATACTTGAAACATAAAGTACCCTTTCTAATTAAAACTTTCGAGGGGGTAAATTTTTTCGAGAGTCACGTACTTCGTTGGTGTTTTTGGCTTTATGTTTTTATTTTGAATCGCATTCTTAGACAGCATTAATTTGCAAGGCTTGCATATGATCATTTTCATAGCGGAAAAAGTTCATTAAAAATAATATTATTCTCCCATGTGACGGATGGATTTTTGTTATAATTATTTTTATTAATTACACTGAAGTCTTTTATCATTTGTATTTCCACTACAAACACTTTTGTTTCGACAAAAAACATTTTTTCGAGGTTGATAAAAGTAAGTATACATATAAATAAATTATGTCTAAAATAATATTCCGACAGTAATATATCATGGAGACGCTCCATCTCCTCCATATAGTTAGGATTTTTATGATTGCCTAAAAAAAGAGCTGGAAGCTTTGAAACTATATATTGGAAGCAATCTTCATCTTTGAGAAGTGATTTTACAGTTTTCTTCATCAATCCCGTTTTTATGTGTAGCGGCGGTAAAATTATTTTATGTGGAGGTACCAGTGTTTCTTTGTGGATTCTTTTCACATTTTCACAACACCTTTGGCGACAGTCTCTGCAATATCATAGACTCAAAAGGCAAGGAAGTTTGTTAAATTCAAATTCTTCATATTGCAATTTGTGAAAAAGCATTTCAAAAGTTCTTGCAGATTTATTTAAGGTGTACGGAATAACCTACAGGGATGGGAACATAAAACAGCCATTGTGAAGCAGAACTGCTCCAAGGCTTCTTTTTGATGAATTTTTGAAAATACGCCATCGTGCTATATCGTATTGGATCTTAAATCCATCCATCATACTTTCTAGATTGGTGCAATAAACCAATTCCTGACGTCATGGATTTTTTTCCATATTATTTTTGTTTTCAACTTTGCAAAATGTATAGAAATCAGTTAATACTGAAACAATTTTTGCAGACCTGAGTGTTAACATATTCTATCAAGAATATTATAATAAAACTTAAAATAACTTAAAATTTAATTAATAATTCAGACTAGTATTGGAATAGAATATATAAACTTATTACCTAATTCTTAATAGCTTATATATCGTCATTACTTATAGAAATGAATTTGTTAACGAGTTAGTTGATTTAATTTATGTATAAGTACATACTATAAACAACCAATAGAAGCCCGAAATATATTTAGTTCTGTAAGTGCCGTTAATTAAATCATATAAATAAGAAATACAGTATTTTACTTTATCCAACGTTTAAATATGATTAACTTTAATAAGCCTTCCACGTTTACCATTTAAATTAGATATGTTCTATTTACAGATATTTTAGTACATTTTATTCAACCTTAAAAAATATTTCATTAATATTAATACATAGATTTATTCTAATAGCAATAAATACATTACGTATTTATTATTGTTATGAAAATTACAGTAAACTAGTTATAAATATGTAAAGATTCATTTTCATGTTAGGAATATTTCGAGATTGTACGAAATATTTTCAAGTCAAAGAAACGATTAAATTAGTATTCATTTGTTTTTTGTTATATCGTATTTGTTTTTTACCTAGAAAAAAAATGAAACATAGTATGAGCAATAGGACAAGAATACGTGAGCGGACATATAGGAATTTTGGCACGATGTCAACATGGTGCAGGTAAATAACCTACTAAAACATGATGTAATGTTCAATATTTAAAAAAAAAACTCTACTTATTATTATAAGAAACTAATGTGTCTACTTATTATTACTTATATTTAATTTAATATTTTATTGGATATGTTTTTTATTGCATAGAATAGTTCAATATCATAGAAATATACTTATTTCGATATACTAACCTAGATATAAATACAAATAATTAATAATATAAATTATATTAACGTAACTTATAAAAATAAGGTTAAATATTGGCTGGAAATAAATTAAGAAAGTGGAAGGGTAGAAGTATTTAGGATATTTTATTTAAAATAAAAATAAACATGTACAAAATTTACTTTGCTTAAACTATCATTGATAATTCAAAAGCGTTCAGCCATCATTCTTTCTTATAGGTTCGAATTTTTTTGAAAATGTTTTTTGGTCTTAAAACATCGTCACATTGTTCAAATCTGATGTGTAAAGAGTGTGATTTTATTTTTGACTTAACATTGAAAAGTTACTACTGCAAAAGGATGTTATCATGGTGTGACATGGAGGCAAACTACTTGTGAAATACCAGAACTATATTGTACCCTTCATACAACTGCAATAAGTAAACAAATTTGCTTATAATTAGCTAGCATCTAGTATTGAATTTATCTGAAGGGTGTGGGAAAATTCAGTCAATTCGTGCGGTAGCCTTTTTCCCTCATTCTAGGTCTTTCTCATCATATGTAAACGTTTGGAACTGTTAGGTTGTGACAAGGCTTTGAAAGTTTGAGCTGGGTTTTCGTAAAAGCCTTGCAACTCATTCAGTACAAACTATTTTGGTCTTCCAGGCTAATCTACGTCATTGAGACCAAAATCATCACTGAAATCGTTGAAATCTAAAGACAATTGGAATATGATGGAGCACTACCATAGATTTCTAAAAGTGCTTCGACAGAAGATTACAACGAAAGTATTATTCTATGATTAGCGTCTGTATACATAGAATAATTCAATATTACTAATTTTTTATTTTGCATTTTCGCTAAAAGATGTTGCTTATAAAAATACATCATATATTTAAATATACATCTTTTATTTACCGTAAATAGAAATTGTCGATGTATAATATAATATATCGGGATATCTCAAATATATGGAGCTATCGAAGAGTTAAACTTGACCTAGAATGTTTATGGGTAATAGTTAGAATGCATTTTAAGAAATTCCGTTATGTTATATCTGGTATGTGCCCTAGTATAACATAATATCATCATTTTATTATGACACGAATAAAAATATATCAGGGAAACCTAAATATTCCTTAGAAGAAATGCAAATCTGATAAATTATTGTCAGATAATAATGTCAGATCGTAGTTGAAAATACTTATATAAATAAATTGATAGCATCCTGTTGCCATTTAACCAGGCAAATAACTGAGTGGAATATTAACGTCGTTTTTGAATTATTAAAAATGTGTTGAATATTTTTTATAGCCTTATACCAACAACAACAAACAATAAAGTCAAGAAAACAATACAATCAGATTTATGGCATGGTTAAAAACTACTAAATTCTTTCCATTTATATTACCAGGCCTCTCCTATGCTGTGCTATCCTTAGATACAGACGACATTTTGATCTAATAAAATAGATGCACGAATTTAGATCAGACTTTTTATTACATATTTGACTAGATGGGACTAGTGCAATATTGATAACTAATGGGCTGAAAAGTCCCAGGCTTAACATATAGATAGCGCCAGCTTCATTGCATTCACCGCTTTTTCAATTAATAATAACCTTTAAAAGAAAGCTATTAAAATTTCCTGATATGAGTCAGTGATCATAAGTTTGTGAGGGTGACATTGTGATAAGAGTGATACTCTTTTTGTTATTTTAAACAATGGATCAAAAACAATTTCGTTTTTTAATTTTATACTGCTTCTTGATGGGAGGAAATACGGTTCTAGCGAAGCAATGACTTGACAAGTGATTTAAGGACTTCGCTTCATCAGAAACAACAATTAAGCGTTGGTTTGCTGACTTCAAACATGGCGGCGAAGACACCGATAATGCAGAACAGAGTGGACCTCCAAATAAGAGGGTAACACAAAAAGTATAAAAGAATAGTAATAATAATAAAATAATAATAGTTAAAAGTACATAAGGGACCATAAAAAAACCAATATAGTTTTGAATGATCGAAAAGTGAAGTTGCGTGAGTTAGCTAACATTGTAAAGATATCAAAACAATGTGTTGGTTTTATATTGCTTGGGCATTTGGCTATGAGAAAGCTCTGTTCAAAGTGGGTGCTGCGTTTGCTCACTGTTGACCAAAAACAAGAAAGTGTTGATGATTCTGAACAGTGTTTGATTAAACGGAATTCTTTGCGTCAATATGTGATAATCGATGAAAAACGGATCCATTACTTCACTCAGGAATCAAAACCATCATTATCCGCGTGGATAGTAACTGGTGACAAGCCTATTTTCAGGCAAAAGATAAATCATTCTATAAAAGTGTTATTGAAATATTAGAGCGGCAGTGGAATGATTGTGTGGCTCTTGATAGAGATTACGTTGATCAATAAAGATAATTTTGAATAAAAAACGCGTTTTCTTTGTTAAGCCCGGGACTTTTTAGCACATGTGTTAACATCAATGTGCATTTCCTAAGCTTGTTGTCTAATATTTGTTAATGTTTAAATCAAACTGCTATTACAATAACTCTGTGGAACATTATTAGTCAACAATCATTTTAATAATTCACCTGCATGCGAATGTGTCCAATATCCCATTAGATTCCATTTTAGATTTAGATTTCTCAGTTGATTGTTTATTTACAAATATTTGTCATTTAAATTTAGGTATAAGTAGATCTTTAACAATAGAAAAGTGAATATCGTTTAGTGAGTTTAGGGAGTTGGCCTACTGAAAAAATAATAAGTTAATTTGTTAGAACTTGGTCGTACAAGCTTTGAAGACCTAATATACTTGAAGGCCGTTCAACACCTACATTAACATCGTCCTAAAATAGAGAAATAGTATATACTCTAGATATTTAAAGGGGTACAGCTTAACACAAGTTGTGGTAAGTTAAAGTGAAAAGGCCCGCCTTAATTAACTCCATTAATTACTAGAATGCATCAGAAAATTATAAGATAATATCTTTTTAAGATATATCATCAATTTGTTTTAATAGAGTGCCGCTAATTGCACTTGCTTTTAATAGTTAACCGGGAGATTGCAAGACTCAGTTTGCAGGTTTGCAGACCAACTGGTTAGAATAGACAGAAACTATGTTAAAAGGATAAATATTCAAGATTAATTGGGTAAAATTCTGTTCTAGAAAAATGTTAGAAGAACTTTTGAACAACTATTTAGAGCTTAATTTATACTAAAAAACAAATTAAAGGTCTTGTCAGTCTGTCTGTCTTGTCTATGTTTAACATATAAGTATAAAATGATATTCAACCATTTCTTTGTTGATATTGCGAAACATTGACGTGATCAAAACAAAAGAACATCAATGCTGCTTTAAAGAATGTGCTTCAAATAAGCATAAACGCAAGGTTATTGAATTTATATAAATAAATACTTTTCTATAAACCAATAGCGAATAACGAATTATATATTATATTTGTATCAGCGAATAAAAAAGCGTATATTGTTGGTTTTACGCCAACTCAGGTTGAAGAATATTTTCTGAGTAATGGAAACAATGTTAAATTGTACTTCTTTACCCAATACATGGTGTTTTGTGAATAAGTTCTTCGAGCTTTTTGATAAACTAGCAGTAGCGTTCTGCAGTCATTGTTTGAATCTTGAGTGTTTGAGTTTTGATTAGTGTGCAGGGATTTGGAATAAGACTATGACTTTTATTTCGTTTATTTAATTTTTGATTCGTATTTTATATATATAATATTTTGTTTATATTAAAATATGATTGGGTCGGCAATATCGTTCTTACAGTAGTTCGAAAAAACAACCACTTCTTTTCTTTAAAATTAAATAGTGTAAACTGTAGCGTTGTCTAAGGTGGATTGAAATGCACAAAGTTCCCTGGCCATAATCTTTTGGAATAAGGAAAAATCTATGTTTTAAAAACACCTATAATATATGAATCCCTGACACAAGCATCGCAGTACAAGATGTAAGGTGGATTGAAGCTTCTGAGCTGTGGATTATTGGAATTTAATAAATTGTTTATGGTTTTATGTTTTATTGTATTATAATTTATTGTGCACTAAAATTTGAGATCCCATTCCATATTTCAATGATATGGTGATATCAATATATGATATGATGAGGCTGAATTTCTTCAATTTCGTGACGAATAGAATCGTTTGGGGCTTATTCATATATAACTTTTGATTTTAAAAAACCTCATAAGGAAAACTCTGGTGCTGTTTAATCAGGAGATCTGGCTGGCCATGCTAAATCTCCACTTCGCGAAATTAGTCTTCGTGGAAGGCGTCATTTAATAATTGAATTGTTGCACGAGTTGTGAATGCCACCACAATGTGTGTGGCCACAGCCCCATCTTGCTGAAACCACATGTCCTCTAGTCCTTGCTCTTCCATTTCAGGCTCAAGAAAATCTGGATTTATGTCTTGGTACAGTTCAGATATAACACCTTAATCATTTTAAAAAAAATATGGACCAATAGTGTTTCCAGTATGAATACCACGCCATAGAGTTCTTTTAGTAGATGCAATGATGTTTCATGAATTAACTGAGGATGTTATGTTCCCCAAAACCGATTGTTCTCTTTATTGACGTGGATACTGAGAAGAAAATGGGTTTCATCGGTCATTATCAATTTAGATAAAAATTTTCAATTTCACCAGACAGCCTTAGGATTGCATTACTGTAGTCAACTTGTTGATCAGGATCTCTCGGTAGCAATTTTTGGACTAATTGAGTTTTGTACGGGAAACTTTTCAAATTAGTTTTGAAAATTCGCCTTAACTGAGAACCATGTGTCCGAATTGATGTGTCTGAAAACTGTGCAACACTATCGTTCACCAGAGCCACATTTCCAGCGTTACGAGACATGAAAAACGAGGCCTGTTTGCTGTCGTACTGTATTTGGATATATGAACATTCGCATGTAAACTATAAATTGTGATTTTGTGAGGCACTGGACGATTAGAATAGATATAACATAGATATGTATTAATGATATATCAATATATTATATATTAATGAAATTTGGGTTAAAACTCTGCATTTCAAGGCATCAATTTATCAATACTATGTAAACTACCATTTTCATACACTAAATAGATAAGTAATATATATGTTACCTTTTTCTTTTTCTTACAAATTTCTTCAGGAATGTCTTTATAAGTTGCTGTTGTTTGTCTCACATTAACTTTAACATCACCGGATTGAAATTTCGTGAACGTTTCGGAAATTGTATAATCTACACACTCTTTGTTCGGCCTATATGAATCAAAAACGTTGTCGGCTTTCTTTGTCGACGTTGGAAGTACCCTACCAATGGATTTATTTGGGCTGTAAGACTCCATTAAATCTTTCACCGATGATTTAACCCTTTCTGGTTGGGATTTCTTTTTGTTCTTCATTTTATTTAGAGTTGTTTAAATATAAAATGAAAGTAATAATAAAAACAACACAATTTTGATAACGTCAACTGACATCTAAGTGGCAGATATATTCAAATACACTAGGTCACATAATCAAATATTTTTTACCTGCATATTATTATAGATAACGTGAATATTGTTATCAAAACATAGAGAACTACTCTATGCGTCAAAATGAAATTGACAGAATATATATATATATATATATATATATATATATATATATATATATATATATATATATATATATATATATATATATATATATATATATATATATATATATTCCGTTATTGCTGCGATTTTTGATATCCTTGAGGATTCAGGATAGTTAAGCTTAAAAGTCATATATAGACAGTGCAATATTAAAAGAATAACAAGACATAAATAATTAATTATTATTTTTGTATGATCATCAATATACTAATTATTAATCTTTATTACTTTTCATTATCTTCAATACTCATTAAAATACATTATATTAACTATTAATCTTAAAAATACTATTTACGTAAGTATATTTATATTAATATATAATCTTAAAGAATCATTAAACTTGGCCTTCAATTATCAAGTGATTGTTAAATTCATTCAGTAGCACTTTAAATATGATGTTATTTTTGTTGTTGTTTTAATAATAATCGAGAAGTTCATTAACAGAAATCAGCCAATGTCTCTTTACTGATCGTACTAAAAATAAAAGAAAAATAAACTAGTAATGATAAAATGTGTTTTCAGCCTTTTGATAAGTATTTTTGATAAATTTTAATCAGTGTGTGGTCTTATAAAAATGTATTTAAAACTTATATTTTTTAACATTATATATGATTAGTATCTATACATTGATATTATCATATATTAAATATGTGTTAATATGTTCTATAACAAAGAGCAGCTTAATCTTTTTATAAAAGCGACAAATAAGATATCTGCACGTTGCCCTCGTTTGTATAATAACTAGGGATACTGAAAAAATATCGATATAGTGATATATTTTTTGAAATATCGATATATCGAAATATTGATATTTTTCATGCCTATCAATACCCTTAGTAAGAACAATTCAATTTATAATATTTTAACATCCTCTCTAATTGATGGCTTTCAGCAAGTGTCTTTTCAAAATTAATTTTACGGTATATTTTGTCAGATTAATCGATTTGTTCATTTTGATATATTTTTGGTCTTTTAAATTTTGTCAATGTCAATATTAGGATTGCGAAACTTTGTAATCAAGAAGTCGACCACGGAAATTAGAGTACAGTTTGTAAAATTAATTTGGGTTTTACCTTGAATTTAGTTTGAATGTCCTTGAACTGAAATATGTACATTACATCCCTATATAAAATATATTTTATTTTTAATTAATTTATAGTTCTTCTATTTCTTATTATCTGTTTGAAGAGTGTTATTGTCATGTTAAATATAACTTTACCGAGTCATATATTTAAATTTGGATACATGAAATATAGGCAAAATCTGGGCTGAGTACTGAATCTAGAGTATATTAGTTATAGCAATATAGCATAGAAACATCATCAAAGGACAGGAATAGTGGGTGAAAGTTAACTGATAGATCGACCAACATTAAAAAGCATTGTGAGCAAAAAAAAGTAAAACTAATGCTACATACAGCAGGGACAGCAGAACTCAACACTCTTGAATAACATTGTTTCTACAAAACACACATACGTCGGAAGTTCCACAAAGCTAACGTTCATGGAACGGCTGTGATTGCCAAATTCATTATAACCGCAGCCAAAACAGCTTCGAAAAAACTAGTGCATCGATAATTTTTGAACACCTAATAAGTGAAAGATTTGGTATTATAGAATGAATGGGGGATACATGGGGGAGGTTCCGTTTTAATTTGGGCGGCAATACCGTAGTTTTCAGCTGGTCCTCTCAATCACATCTCTTGACGGATTACTGCGAACTAAATTAATGAATATATCAACATACTCAATGATGTTGTTATTATTATAACTAGCATATTTCTGCTAAACATTGGCATATTCCAAGATGATATGCACGATAATACGACCGTGCACACAATTTTTTTGTTTAACAAGTAAAATCCGACAAGGAAAATAATCCCAGTTACGCTAATAACCAGGTTGGGGAAGAGTGAATGTCATCTGGGATGATTTTGAAGTTAGCCGATCGCCAGTTGGTAAGCCACATAAATTCTAGTTAGTAAAAAGGAGAGTCTAAAATAGATCTAAGAAACTATCTTCTTTAAGATTTTCATAACTTCTATTTATTCCTATTTTTTATGTTACCTATTTATTCTAAAATTAATGATGCATGTAAATTGTATGGCATTTGGAACAAGATTGCTAGAGTCGTATCTTAAAAAAAAACTAGAGTTATTGGAAAACTACAAGTGATAATCGAAGGAGATATAGCTTAATAGCACGAAACCTGTTAATTAAAATAACATGTTAATGAGACACCTCGAAAAATCTCGACATCCATCTCGTTGGTAGATTTAATTGGAAACATCTAGAAGAAAATCTGTACTGTTTAGTCGGAAAATCAAACTTAACTTACCATCTTAGGTTAAAAACGATTGATTTATCAGATGATAAAGGCTATTTGGAAGCTATCGGGCGGAGCATGTTTTGGATTGCTTCATTGTTACTCAAATAATTATGCTTAAAAACCGTGACAAATCGACAGAACAAATCGGATCTTGCAGGCCTATTCCGCTGCTACCTGCGATATCAAACTTATTTGAGGAATTGCTGTTAAAACGTATTAAACCATTTAGAGAAATGTCAGATTTCCAGTTTAGGTTTCGAAAACATTACTCAACAATCGACTTGACAGTAGAACAGTAGTCACAAGCTTTCAACCGGGTATGACATTTGACTAATCTACAATCAGGGGTGTGCAACTACAATGCTAAGTAGTGGGGCAAAATCTTGTTTAGTCCAATCATTGGTGGCGCTGACAACGTGAATTTGATTGGTTAGTTTAAAAATATTATATAGAATCCTGTAAGGAAAATAATTTGCTTTGATTGGTCAGCCATTTCACGTGACTATTTTATGACGTCACATTTGCTGGCCAATAATATTTGAATGAAAATCGAATTTAATTTAAAAAACTAATTTATTAAAATAAAATCCTATACAAATATACATAAATGTAAATAATATAAATAATAATAAAAAACAACAGAAATATACATAATTGCAAAAAGCAAAAATAAATAAACTACAAAAATGTAAATAAAAAAAATTAAAAGCCCCATACTCCAGACAAAATAATTAAAATACTCTTCTATAACGCCTGCTCCCTTTTTCGTATTTGTTTAGTGCCATCAATTTTATAGGATCTATTAGAGTTCTATCTTGTATTTGTGCTATACTGAAGGTAAACTTTAAGTCCTTCCCTGTTAATATTGAATTAACTTGTTTAACCCAAAAATACAATGAACATTTGACAATAAGATTTAAAATGTGGTCTTCAAAATCGCTATGGACTGGGCAGTTGAAACGTTTAAAATTTATGTGTTTTTTTAAGACATCTCTCAGAATAACAGATATGCTATTTTTATGACAAAATCTAGGTATTAAATAAAAGAGATAGCTTAAAGATCTACAAACAGTATAGTCAAACAGTCTTGATGGAGTTGTTAATTTGGGTCTACGCGGCTGCATCGCTTCTATAAAATCAGTATCGAGTTTTTGATCTGTGGAACTACTTAATGTAGAATGTAGACAGACATTGCACGTTGTCTTTTTTCTCAGAAGTTTTATCAAATAGCCTGAAATATAGACTAACGTGCAACGTTCCACTCTTGTTTTCCTCAGAGCAAAGTTCTCTGGAACTGAAAATATAGACTCAACTGGTGATTCTACAACCTCTGGTGATGCTACATCTCCAGTTAAAAAATAATGTAAGTTATCTAAAGCGCCTACATGTTCATCTTCTTCACAATTTGCTCCGGGCGAATGATGTGAAAAAAATGAAATGATGAGCCCTTTTAGAAATTTCTCGAACATACTAGGGGAAGGATGCTGTTTCTACCTCTATGACCTCTAATAGATCCAACAAAAATCTTTAAGCAATCTTGGTTAAGATTTGTTAAACAAATGTAGTTATTTGTAAATTTAGACAAAATAGATTTCTTTAAGTTAATAAATCCCCTAAAAGTAGCAATTAAATTTTTAATTGATGGCACCATAACAAATATTTTCTTAACAAGGCAATCAAATTTAAATATATAATTCCTCTACTATAAAATGATTGAACACTGATTGTTCTAAAAAGTTAAAGTATTGCAAATATTTTAGGGATATTTTACAATTAAAAGTAGTATTTATTACTACTAATTATCCAGTTATATTAATTATTACCTTCTTGTAAGACTTCTTTATGTAGAGACATCACATTGACAACATACGCACAACTTGGTAGATTAATTGAATTTTATTACTACTAACATCTTCATAAGTTTTTGAGTTTCTGTAAACAAACAATATATAAACAGACATGTAGTAGATAGATAATTTTATATGTACCTGATAAAACCAATGATGGATATGCATTTACCCAAATACCTGTTCGTGAAGGAAGGATAATTCTAAATTTTTCACTAATATGTCCATAACAAACACCATGACGTTGATATATTTGCATTGTGGTTTATCCAGGTAACTTACTATTATTTACTCGATCAACCCATTTTTGGAAAGTATCGAGATCATTCTTTGGGAAACGATGTCTAATTTCCGTAGTAGAATTTTACCCCGGTACACTACATCTTTTACTACACTGACGTATTGTCATCAATTTTTATATTATTACCCCATAATAATTAATGTAAAACAGAAAATATGCACAACGCAAAACGAAAATTTCGTGATCTAAACAAAAACCATAACCTACAAACAACAAACATAAAAATGGACGCCTATAGAAAATGCTGATTTCACACAATTTGATCGACCAATCACATTTCATGTTAGTGGCGGCACCTGCAATTTAAACTGCCAATCACAATTTGCGATCGCAGCGCTACAGTTGATTGAACTAAACAAAACATTTCCCCAAGGTCGCCTATACCGTGAAATTTCTATTTTTTTTATGTCTACAATATAAACAAATTGCTACCGAGGAGCTATTGTCAACTACTGGAATCATATCTTTTCGAAAGAAAATTTAAACTGTCACATGAAGGGGCATTCTTAGCACATAAACTTATTTCGACAAAATCTCATGTTAATTTTGTGTTGCGGCGATATGACCTCATTATATCACTTCATGGATGCCCGATTCCTCAAGCAGAATCAGCTAAACATCTCTGCATCTATATTGATGGTGGGTTAACTTGGAGACATGTTAGACAAAGAGCAGAGCAAAACAGACTCGAAATCAAACATCTTTATTGGTTTGTCGGAAGATACTGTATACTTGACCTAAAGTCAAAGAGATTGGTCAATCAATCATCAGGAGATGATTCATTTGAATATCAGTCAATTATAAAGCCTCTTTGAACCTATGGAGTGTAAATATCGGGACGCTAAAACATCAAACCAACTAGTAATTCAATGCTGGCAAAATAAAATTCTACGATTAATTACCAATATTTATAGCTAGACAACCAATGAACGGAGGTCTGATATGAAGTGATTCAAGATTTCGCCTTTAAAATTATTACTAATCACAACAACGTAGAAGTAACACAACTACTGAATAACACGCAGGAAATCAGAAGATTGAAGCAAATTAAACCACATGACCTTGTATAGTGTATAAGTGTTACACTTAACTTTATAATAAGTAGTTTACTTTTATATTAATTTTATTGACAGTACAACACATAATAAATTAATTAAGCAATTTCAAAAAAGCGGAGGTTCTATGTTCGGCTGCATATGTTTTTTAATGTATGTTTCTCCATCAATTATGGACGGATTTTCAAAATTTTTCTCTTATTCGAAAGAGTGCTCTTCCAAGGTAGTCCCATTGGAACCAAGTTAGGTTCAAATGGGGGAAGGGGGGAAATTGGGGGAAAACCTCAAATTTCAAAGGCAGGTACAAATTTTTCACATATTTTTATCTAAAATAATCAGATATTTGTGTATATATTATATGTTATTGCTGAACTGATGAAAAATCGGAAGTAGTTTAGTGTAAAAGCCATTCAGTTTGCTTTTTAAGCACTAACCATATGATATGATAAGTCGTAGAAACATGGTAAGCAACTGTTTCTATGGTGTAATAGTTAGAACGTTAAGCTCACACACGGAGCCCCCAAACAACACAAAAATAATAATATAATTTTGTCATAAACACAAAATTAAAAAGGAACAAAAAAAATCTAATTTAATATAACTGTTTGGGCTCGGTACCGACTTCAAACTGATTTTTATTTAGTTATAACGATTATTTTTTTGCAATTCGTCGGTTTTTGCAAAAGTCGGTTCAATGTTTTTTGTAAAAATACTTTTTTGTGTATTAAGATTGTACTAAACATATCTAATATAAGATGTAATTAATAAAAATGGTCTTTTAGTGTATAATAAATATAAGTGTATGTAATAAAATGCGTTATATTAAAAATATTGACTTGCTGAAATATGAGTTTATTAAACTGTTTCTGTTTTTATAAAATATGAAATTAAAACTAAACTTAATTAAAACAAAATCATCAAACTTTTGATCCCTTTTTGTTATTGTTTTGGGTCAGAAAAAACGGCATTTGTATAACCTTAATTTCAACCTTTTCAATGTTGAACACACCAATGCGTTCTGGCAACCCCCGGCTATTTTCCAAACCTTTGACGATGGGTCAACCACCTACGACGAGTCGGGTCACGAGACGGCGCGACGGCCCTGCCACCCCTGCCGTACACAACTTTTGCTGCGACTCGACAGGATGAATGTCCGCATTACGTCTGGATGGGAAAACCTTTTGCGTACATTTTCTGAATTATGTAGTGAAATGTGTCGGGCAAGGGAAATTCCTCGCAAAAAAGTTTATATTCAAAAATAATAATAAATACATACTTTTTAATTTAACACATGCCATACAATTTTTTTTATTGTTTATTAAAAAAATGTTAGGTCAGGTGTTCGAATACCGGTTAAATTTAATTTTAACACAGCTAATATATATTTTTTAGTATATCCTGCTTATACTTAGTAATATGTTTTCTTGAAACAATAATCTAATTTGCTGTCAGATTATCATTGGTAGATATATATTTAGTTGAGATATGCGTCCGTTGATGTCATATTTTTCTTTCTTTTTGTTCTGGTCTAAGACCAGGCGGTGAAATGCATGACGCATACCTGGTTGCGGAGACCTGCCCTGGAGTGATTAGTTGGAGTAAGATTACGTGGGACTGCTTCTGGGCTTACCATTACATTACGCCGAAACCGCTTCACAGTTGACCCCTGTGGATCGCTACTGCTACTGCATTAAATTTGGGGATATGGCACCCGTTGATCGGGCAGTCGTTAGTGGGCACGAGAACCCGGCGATTCTATTGTTTCGCGAACTTGAGTTAACACACGACTGGATACTGTCGTATGGGGGCAAAAGTTATGACTGCAGCGACGGATGAGGTCGTTTCAGCCTGGGTAGGAGAGGGGGGGTCAGCGGTCACGTGGTGCTAACCTCCTAACATGTCGACCAGCTCGCGAACAAGTGCGTTTTCAGAAGAGCTTGAGCTGAAGTTGTTGTTTGTGGAATTATTGTGATATGAAGTGCTTGATTTCTGGAGTGTCAGTTTCCCTATGAATTTGATTATTTCTGACAAACCATGGACAGTTTAAGATTCTCTTGAGGAGCTTATTTTGGAAAACTTGAAGCCGTTTGACCTGGTTGGGTGTAACAAACTTGAAGTAGACATTAGATCCGTAGAAGAGTACGAACCGAATTAACATATTGTGAAATAAGCATTTGATGGAGATGAGAAGTCTGATAGAAGGACTGACCAGAGAAGATGGTTTTGCGGGTTTGCTATCCCCGAACCTTTGTGGATTGTTTTCTGGATTTGGGAATGCCAACCGAGCCGTCGGTCGAAGTGGAGACCTAGGTACGTGACATTATCCAGCCATGGAATTATTGCGGTGTCGGTCTTAAGTTGCGAGACGCGCAGTGCGTAACGCTTCTTATGGAAAATTATTGTTGATGGTTGATTGCTGCACTTTGGGGGTGCTTCCGGGATTTTGGTACAGGATCTAGAGTCGTGATGCCCGTCACATTTGACGCACCGCGGGGAAGCTCGGCAATGCGAGCCGGAATGCCCGAAAAGCCGGTAGTTGAAGCACCGTACTGGCTGGCCGTTTTCCCTCTGGATCTCGACCTTCAGTGTGATGATGCCGAGTTTGGTCATGTAGATGATCTGTCGCTCGTGGCTTGTGGCGACGAATAAGAAAATGCCCTCCTTTTTGTTTCGGGTGATTTTTGAATGTCATTGTGCTTTGGAGATTCTAATGAGCTCCATGAACCTCTTCTTTTCACTGAGCACTATAGGTGGGATTTATTCCCTTTTTGAGGGAGTTTAAGAAGCAGTCGCCGAAATGATTGGCAATGTTTTTGCTGTGGAGGTTAGGATTTGGTTATAGGACCTGGGCAGGCTGGGTTGGTCTGGTGGTGATTTGTTTCAGTGGTGGTTGTGGGACCGTCCTGGTGATCGGCGTGTGTTGCACTGAGCTGATGGCAAATTTAGTATTCGAAGGCTTTAAGTTAGCCTTGGCCTTCGATTGGGTGGATTGAATGGCCGGTTTGGCTACCGGCTTGGGTTCTGATTTGGGAGCAGCTACCTGTTTCGCCTTGTTGCCGGCCTTCGGCAGCTTTCCTGGGGTGGAGTGATGGGTCCTCTCTTCCTTTTTCCCACCAAAGTGAAACCATCATCCGGGTCTTCATTTTCCAACAGTAGGGATATGAGTTGATTTGGTGTCTCAGTACGTTGATCTACGGGCTGGGCCGGGGTGGGTTTAGCAAGGGCGTCTTGTAGTAGCATCCGCATTGCGGAGAGCTCGTCTCCTTGCTTGGTTGTATTCGAAGTTGAGTAACCTCAATTTTATGCTCTGCATTTTCTTTTTGCAGATACTCGATAAGTCCAAGACACATCAACTGGGCATCGTCAGGGCTATCGTCGTCAGATTTTTCGGTTGTAGGACGGCTTGGGCAGCTTTCTGGAGGCAATGATGGCTTTTGTGCCGTTTATGGTATTTGGGCGAAGGTGCTGATGAAAGCGGTTTACGAGTCGATCGTTTGACAATCAGTTGCGGGTAATTCTCGGTAGAGTAGTTAGGCTCGGAGGACCAGACACGACCGTTATCTTCGAAAGCTAGCACGGAACTGCCCATTGATGCCATCGTTATATTTTTTCAGGTAATTTTGGTGCTAGATCTGGCATAACATTTCTCTTGAGGCGAGAGTATCTTCAACTGCCGACTCCTTGCAGTTCAACAGCTAAATGGTCAATGTGTTGGTCTAGTCTGGCTTGTTATTTTTTGCTGTATGACTTAATTTCTTCCTTTACTGTACGCAGATTCAAATCTAGGTACCAACTATGAACTTGACTTGACTTTTTCCAGTAGTATTTCAATTACCGAAAGGAGACTTGGATCTCTATGAGGCCACATCTTGAGCTGAATTGTCTGGTTTCAGTATCATTGATGTTTGGGCTATATTCCATTGGCTTGAGTATAAGGTCATTCTTGGCATGCCCTGAATATAACAAGTATGAGCCGTATTGGGCGATGTTTCACAATTGTAGCGTCAATAAGATCGTAACCAGGGCATTTACCTTCCTGAAATTTTTGGATTTCTCACCTTAGTTCATATAGTGTCACATGTTTCAGTGGAAGGCATACAGCTAGAGCTAAGCTATTTGTCAATTTCATAGTCGAGATGTTGATTGTTGCTAGAAAATATTTTAAAAACTTAGGTCAAACACTGTAGGTGATTGACATAGTTATGTACGTATTAGCTTTTCACAGTTGGAGCGAATCCATGTCCCATTTGTGTTTTTAATGGTGTTTCCTGTTGTTTGGAGCGTTTTAAATTTTTGTAGTCTTCAACAAAGAACACGAAATGTTATTGTAGTCTCTCGTTTTCGTTCATTTTTTGATTAGAGCCTTTAGTTGCTGTGAGGCTTTATTAGCCGTTTACACATTTGACGAATCTGAATGGTTGTAAGCATTGATTTTTGGAATGAATAATTCTTTGGCACTATTTGCATTGGACGACTTATTATTTCTTATAGGGTGGAAGGATACTCTCATATGATAAACATTTTAGTTTGAATGTCTTTACTTTTATGCGTTGGTACCAGGTCTACTTAAAATAGAGGTAAAGTCTCTCTTGAAGTGCGTTAGCGTACATTTACAAATTATCTTACTTCGTGTCCATGTTCATTGAGTTCTTCCTTCATTTGGAAAGTATCCCCTTAACTGTGGAGAGCTCTAAGTACAATTCTGTATAGTTTTTCATTCTTTAACATGTTCATATAGTGGCTAATGTTGTCCGTGATTAATTTTTCTCTTTTTAATATTTATACTTCTATAGTTACTGGATTATTTTCACAATGTAACCCTATATGAGAGTTGTCATTGTAAAATGCTCTGCCGTTGTAATTTTTTTTCTTTAATATCTGTTACGTCTTCCTCATTGCTTAGAATTTCAAATTAATTTTGTGTAGTACTGCATATGTAATTGTATTGTAATTATTAAACTCTCAAATTTTTAAGGCATTTAGAGAGTTTTCACATATTAAGATAGTTGTGTATAATGTTATTGCTGAGCTGATGTGATGGAAAATTGGAATTCATTCAGTGCAAGGGTCATTCAGTTTGCTATTTAAGCAATATATATAGTATATAAGAGCTCGTAGAAAGAACGTTGTCATTTCCTTCTATGGTGTAATTGTTAAAGCGTTTAGCTCCCAATTAGAGATTGCGGGTTCGATTCCCAGAACGGACAATAGTTTTTAGTTTTTCTAGTTTAGTTAGAATACTTTTCGAACACCTAGACTAGGTAGCGGACCTCGGGGCCTGGAAGCGCTCTTAACTTTCAATCATTGTTTATTTTATCCCTATTTCTCTTCATACCTTTACTTGCCTACCCATTGTGATATTAAATAAAATAACAGCGTAATTTATTGAGTAAATATCTAACACTAAAAAGAGACTTCAAAAAATAAATAAGGAACTTACCTAAAATTATTATTTGTAATTATTGATTTTTAACACAAAAAAACATTTTAAAACAAAATGTATTTAAATTAAAATAAATAATAATATTATAAATAAATAAAATAATATATTAAGAAAAATAAACATTTTAAAATATCTACTACACGTATTTTATATTTTACTAATTATACACAATTTAGCTTAATATCTACCTAAACCTATTTATCTATTTAAAATATTATTTTAACTACTACCAACTGATCACTTTGAAGTCGGTATATAAGGCCTTTATCATATACGAACCAGATACTATAAAGAATGAAAAACAACCACAACATTAAGGTTATATTCAAAACAGAGATGAAGGTGAAGGTTCTCTAACCCCAAAACTAACTTCAGTATCAAAACCTCCACCTTGAAGTTACATTCTGTAGCTACACAAACGCCGGCTTTTTTTAGTGTAATGTAAATAAATAAATGAGATAATTGACATTTGAATTATTATCCGGTTCATAAAGATATATAGGAAGATTTCTCAATCGCGGCCTGACTATTTAACTATCAAAAAGGAATGGATTTTTGTATCGGATTATCACTGATCGTGCAAAAAGCAAGTGTGAAAGGTACAAGAGGCAAGATGCAAAAACCCTGTTTCTTATTGTAAAATTTTTTTTAAATTATTTAATTAATACATTGTTACTAGTCGTTTCCGCCTAATCTACAATTTGTCTTTATGATACTAACAACTTAAATCTAGGTAAATAACTAGGAGGACCCATCGGCCCTATCTCAGTCTTTGGTGAAATAATGTTTATACATGTCACTGCTGTATTTTTTTAATATATACACCTCACTACAGAACACTGCACAAGATCAGATGGTTTGTTTCTTTTCAGTCTGTGTCCTGTTCTGGTGGTATCCAAAACATCCATAAATATAAATATATATAATATACAAAAAACTCATCCATAAGTATCCGTATTATCGTTTCAGTATTTGCTTATATAATAGCAATTTATTATGTACTGTTAATTGTGATTTTCGTCCAATTAGCCAGTACGTTTTCCTATATTTAAATTCCAGTTAATTTCTTTTCTTCTTTATATGTTCCTTCCAGTGAAATTTTGCATCAAGATTCATTCCGAGATATTTAGCGTTGTTGCTATATGGAAGTATTATTTAATGTTATTGGTGCTTGTACGGCCTGTTTATAGGTGAATTGCACATGTACAGATTTACTTTCATTAATTATTATTTTCCAAGCTTGTGTCCAATTATTTATATTGTCACTTGCCTATTGTAATTTTCGCGAGGTTTCTTCACTATTGTCTCCGACAGCTATAATCTCACTATCATCAGCAAATGTAGCCATCATAGCATTCTCCAATTGTGGTATATCAGAAGTTTAGAGTAGATAAAGCATTGGTCCCAGTACACCTCCTTGTTGGACACCTGCTTTAGCTTCTTTTATTGTAAGCTTCTTCTTGTTTGATTCTAAACATTCTGGTTGTAATGTACGATTTTAATAACATCAATAACATCTGTTATTCTGTGGACTTGGTCCATTGTTGAATGCTTGTTAAGAAACCCAAACTGGTGTGTTAGTATTAGGTTTTTTCTCTCTATGAATTGTTAGGAATAAAAACGCCATTCAATGACTTTAGGTTTAAAATCAAATGGTAGCTAATGTGCTTCTTTTTAACCATTTCGAAAGTTTCTATCCATCAGCTGCTCCTATTCCGCGTCTTCAAACTTATTTACTGCTCTTATCTCTTCTCCCAAGCGGAATTCACCTGATTTTATTTTTTGAAACCATTTCCGGAACGTTCTTTCACTAATACACTCATCACTATATCTTTCTATTATCATTATACGAACGTCAGTTATATTATTTGCAAGTAAAATTATTACTTTCCGCAAATGGCAATGTTTGTTGTTAATCATGCATACTCACCTAAATGTATATCGTGCTATATCTAATTTGTAATGTAATATTTTTTGTTTATTTGTAATAGTGTAATGATGAGGAGTTAACTTCTGAACCCCTTTCTCGATTTTCAACCTCCCTTATTCGCTATTCAATTTTTGTAAAATGGCGGGAATTATTCTTATTTTTTGTGCTAATTTTCCCACCCTAGTATTTCCAGATATTTCTGGAATCTGGTCAGTATAGTCATTACAATGATTCGTTGATGCTGTGAAAATAGAACTGAGCCATCCCCCAATCCATTTTGTAATAAGTAATTTATACTCTTAATTAACGTAATTAATGAGGTCGTTGTATCTATGGATAAGATTCGGTCTTAACATCAACTAGTTTAATTTTATCTAACGCTGCACTAGTATCGCATTATTCTCTTTTACGCAACCTCTTCGACAGAAATAGCTTATCTATTTGCTATTTCCCAACTGGCTGCGGTCATTGGCACAACTGCTGTGGTCAAGGACATTTTCACAGGACGATAATCCCGTCGGAGAGACTATTAGAGCCTAGCTCTGCCCTCTAGATCTCTGACGACAGTTAGCGCTTTTTGCGTCACGGTTTAGAGGAATGTTTTTGCGCCAACGGTTATCTCGTCTTAGTTTTATCTAATGAAATATTGTTTCGTTTTTCACATAAAAAGGAAATAAATGGTGGTTGTCTCGCTCTAGAAGAATACGAAGCTATGCAGGTTAGGACAACATTATCTTTGAAGACGTGCATTAACTTAGCAATTCTAGGGGCGGTTTTAATTTTGAATACTTTTGTCTGATATTCTTTTTTTGGCAAAATTATTTTTTTTATTCAAAATAATTCCCTTCAAGTGTGATACACTGATTATAGCGGCCCTTCAATTTTTCGAAACCATTTTTGTAGTACGATTTGTTCTTTGCTTCAAAAGAGGCCTCAGCTTCGGCGATCACCTCTTCATTCGACGAAAATTTCTTCCCAGCCAGCATTCTTTTGCGATCCGAGAACAGGAAATAGTCGCTGGGGGCCATATTTGGAGAATACGGTGGATGAGGAAGCAGTTCGAAGCCTAATTCATAGATTTTTGCCATCGTTTTCACTGACTTGTGACACGGTGTATTGTCTTAGTGAAGCAGCACTTTCTTTTTCTTCAAATGCGGTCGTTTTTCAGCGACTTCGTCCTTCAAACGGTCCAATAACGCTATGTAATAGTCGCAGTTGATGGTCCTTCCTTTTTCAAGGTAGTTAATGAAAATGATTCCATGCGAATCCTAAAATACAGACGCCATAACCTTGCCAGCGGACTGTTGCTTTTTTCCACGGTTTAGAACGGGTTCATCGTGTGCAATCTACTCGGATGACTGTCGATTGGACTTTGGAGTGAAATGAAGGAGCCAAGTTTCATCCATTGTCACATATCGACATAATAACTTGGGTTTGTTACGGTGGATCATCTTCAAATACTGCTCTGAATCAACTCGTTGTTGTTTTTGGTCAAAAGTGAGCTCGCACGGCACCCACTTTGCACAGAGCTTTCTCATACTGATATCTTTAGAGTATCTGCTATTTAACTGTACATATACTAAACTAACATATACCGTACTATTTAATAAGCAATAACTAATTTTGTATGGTTACCTAAAATTTTCTGATCTCAATAAATGTAGCCTCGCATGACCCTCGTATAGTAAAGAGTTCAACGAGGAGAACAATTGCCTGGAGACTGCTGCTTACAGTTTAAGAAATCAAGGTAATAATACTAATTATTTAATTTCATTTGTCATTACTCTCTTGTTGAGTGAGTAAATTATTTTACTTGGTCATTACTTTATTTGCGTTAATGCATTTTTTAACATTTCGTAATCCTGTTTTTATAATTAATTTAGTATATTATCGAAACCCTTTTAGCAGTTTAATTTACAAGTGTATACTTTGTGTTTTTAGAAATGTAAGTTATAATATGAAAGGGTATAGATAACAAAAACTATTCATATCCTTGGAAATATTATTTTATTTAAGGGAAAGAAAAGGTGACTTGTTGAACTGCGATATAAAACGACACTGAAGGTAAAAACAGACCATCCCGTCTCACTCGTTCACCATTTAGATAGATTCCTTTTATTAATTACATCTTACATTAGATATGCTTAGTACTTTTATACACAAGCAAGGTGAGTATGGGATAATACATCAGTATATATTTCCCAAATTAAAATAAAATTAATCTACTTAAGCTAAAGTTAAGAACACACTTATACACTGAACAAGTTCATGTGGATTGGTTCGCTTCAATATTCTGATTACCTGTGTGTTGTCTAGTAGCTCTATTGCTTCCACGTTGCTGTGATTTAGCAACCTTATTTCACGTTTTAAAGTGAAATATTGGATCACTTCGTGTATCCATTTCATTTCGAGGTCATTGTGCGGTCGTTGGTTACGTAGCTATAAGCGATAATGGTAATTAATCATAGAGCTTTGTTTTGGGTGCGCTGGATTACTAGTTGGTTTGATGTGTTAGTGCAATCTGCATATTTGCACCTAATATGCCCAAATTGGTTTTATGATTAAGTGATATACCAATCTCTTTGGTTTTAGGTCAAGTTGAGAGTATTTTCAGACTAACCCCTACAGCTATTTGATTTTGAGTCTAATCTGCTCTGCTATTTGTTTAACATGATACTTCCAGTTTAACCTACCATCGAGTTATATTCCGAGGTATTTAGCTGATTCTGCTTTAGGAATCGGGCATCCGTCAAGTGATATAATTAGGTCTTTGGTTGCAGATTTGGGGCTATTAAGCTCTATTTTCCAATATCTAGTCCATTTGTAGATCTTGTTGACCGCGACTTATACTTTTTCTACTTACTACTATTTCTCTTTTTTTAGGATATAAGCAGTATAAAGCAGATATAAGAGTGGTCCCAAGATACTCTATGGAACTCCAGCCGAAATAGGTTTAAGTGTTGAGATTGCTCCTTCATGCGAGACTCGAGAGAGAAATCTTCTTTCGAAAATATATGATTCCAGCAGTAGACAGCAATTCAGCGGCGGCGATTTACTCATTTTGTATATTAACATAATCCTGAATGCCATACCCGGTCAAGAGCTTGTGAGACATCCAGAATATTGCAGGTCAGTATTTGTTTTCTTCGAATGCCTTTTCGACAACCGCTGTTACTCTGCTCACTTGGTCTAATGTCGAGTGGTGATTTCTAAATCCAAACTGGTTATCTGGTATTTCTATAAATTGTTTAATACGTTTTAACAGCTCAAATTATTTTGATATTGCATGTAGCAGCGAAATAGGTCTGTAAGTTCCAACTTGTTCTGCCGGTTTGGCAGGTATTCAGGTAGTTAAAAATCAGATGGCCGTATTACATAGCATATCTATATTTGGTATATATACTACAAGTAGTATTTGATTAGTAGTTATATTATATCTTTTGATCTCGAATAACTTGACTTATATTTTCAAATCACAAACGTATCGTAGTATTTTTCGAGCATTTCTAGAAGTAATTGTGATGATATTAGTAAATTATTTTCAAATTATTTCTGTTATTATTGCTATTAAGAACAATATATTAGTTCAGATTTCTCAAAAAGCTCTAGTTTGAGTTAATGTTATATTTTATATAGGCACAGGCAAGTCGTGCTCACCAAGTCCTGTTAAAACGACCGACAAAAGTGCTATGTATGTTTTCTTCTTCACAAAGTCCAAAATCTACGGCTATTATTATATGTCAGTTCCAGTATCTTGCTATTGCAAGATACTGGAACTGACAAATTGGGTATAAACATGTAGTTGAGAAGAAGTCCAGAAAACGATGGACTTACTTATAGCGCAGGTAAGGTGTTTTTAGCGGAGTCAAGGTACGGAATTGTTTGATGGATTTTCTCCTATATCCGACTACATCATAACACATCGGCTCAAAAATGTTCGGTCCTCACACATAGATGGCGCTAGTTTTATTGCATTCGCCGTTTTTTCTGTTAACCTTCAAAATAAAGCTGTTAAAATTCCATGATATCCTAAGTTTGTGAGTTATTGTGCTAAAAGTGGCACTACTTTCGTTAATTTCAAAACAATGGGTCGAAAACAATGGGTAAAAGCGAAGCAATTACTTGAAAAGTATTACAAGGACCCCGCTTCATCAGAAACAACAATAGAATGTTAGTTTGCTGAGTTCAAACGTGGTCGTAGAGACATCGATGATGCAGAACGCAGTGGACGTTCAATAGGTGGTTACCGGAAAAAATCCACAAAATCGGCTTGAATGATCGAAAACTGAGTTAGCTAACATCGTAAATATATAAAAAGAATATGTTGGTTTTATATTGCCTGAGTATTTGACTATAAGAAAGTTCTGTTCAAAGTGTATGCCGCGTTTGCTCATTATTGATCAAAAACAAGGATGTGTTGATTATTATGAGCAGTATTTGGTCATGTTTAAACGTATTTAACCGGGATGTTTGCGTAGGTATGTAAGAATGAATGAAACATGGATCCATCACTTCACTCCGAAATTAAAATGATCGTCATCTGAGTGGACAGCAATTGGTGACAGGCCTATTTTAAGGCAAAAGATAAATCATTCAAAAGTGGTATTGAAATATTAGAGCGGGGCTGAAATGATTGTAGGGACCTTGATGGAGATTACATTAATGAATGAAGTCATTTTTAAACAAAAAAACGCGTTTTCTTTGTTGCTCCCGGGAACTTTTAGTCCATATATTAGAAGAAAAAATCCCTAACTAGAATGCTGAGTATGTTAGTTCTGAAAATTATGCCGTAGATTTGTCTCAACATTTGTTAACAACCTCAACTATATCATTTTTCATGGCTTTATAGTTTATGCTTTGTGTCTGATGAAAGAATATTTTTCGTTGGAGAATAAAATATGGAAAATTGAAAACACATTTTTCAATTGAAACACAAATACAAAAACTTCTTGATTACTAATCAATTCTTACTTGAAAAATACACCCGATATTTTGATTGATAAATCCAATTGATTTACTTAATTGTTTGACGTCATTAAGTAAATATTTGAAATTTAGATTTTTTCAATAAATTCCAACTTCACGTGACCTAAATTAAAAGATAATGATCTCAAAGACATGTAGTTTTTACAAGTGACAAGAATCTTTAACAAAACATTGAGTGCACTTAATATATGTGGAGCTTTAAATACGTAGGAATGTCTATGCTTAGTTCATTATTACCTGTGCTTTGTTATGCTAATGTTTATGCTTTACGAGGTAAAGGATTATCATATACTCTATATATTATAATAATGAAAGAGAAAGTAATCTTATTACACTCGCTTAATAAAATATAGTTTTTATAGGAACAAAAACAATAATGGAATGTAGACTTTTTGTTGGTATATAACTGACGAAGGTTAACTGATACGAAAGTGAGTAAAGTTTATTGATTTAATCAGGAAATTAAAATGTATAGTTAAGGTCAAGAGCGAATTCTACAATGGTAACGAACAAGTGAGTTCACCTTGGTCGGAGACAAATTCGTATTAATATTTATTGCGTTTACCGTCACATCTAATTCAGAAAATTGCGTTTGGAATTCTGTAGAAGGTTATAAACGGCAGTAAAATTGAAATGGCCGCTATAAAAGAAGTGTATCCTAAACATATAATGATTACGCCTTGTTCGTGATTTGTATTATTTAGTAAATATTGCGTATAAAAATATATTGCGGTTGTTTTTCATTATATCCATAATTTTTTGTATACAAATGGTCTCTATTGAAACGAAACAATCGAGAAAAACTGCAGACAGAAACAAGTATAGTCTTTTCAATAAAACAAGCAGTGCACGTCATCAAAATTTATGACGTCAGCATGTAGCAATGTCGCCGCATTAATTTAAAATTTTGGTAGACAACGTTTTAAAGAATTTTGTAAACATTTGACAACAGTGTCGACCAATACCAACACAAATCGAATTTTATAGACTGATTCACTTATGTTACGTATTAGACGGTATTATGTCTATTTAAAGTCTTCTTTTACCAACTATGAGTTTATCTGGACTGGACTTACAGTTTAACGTGGGCATCGAACCACGGTCCTCGGCATTAAACCTACCGACTGGCGAGCGACCAACTTAGAAATAATCACAGAAGACATCCGGTTTTACCCACTCTAGTTAGAGGCGCGACTGCGATCATTGTCCTTGTCCGATTTTGCGCTCTTGTCTAGGATAATCACAATTATTAAACAATCACAAACACACATTTTCGGCTATGCCCCAGCAGGATTCGAACCTGCGACTATCGCAACAGTAGGTGGACCGTCCTGTCGCCTTTACTACTGCGCCAATCACGACGGCTGTAAGGTTATTACTTTTTTACTATTATTATTCTTAGTGGTTCAATAATGTGCCCAATGGGCAATAAGAATTTCTTATAATTATAACTAAATCATCTATAACCAAATCGGATGACGTTTTATCGTGCTCATTTTTTTTTGATCACCAATCAACAATTGCGAGAGCTTGATTGGGAAGTTTTCTTCACTGTTCAAGCTTTTAACCAATTGTATCATGATTGCCTGAAAGTTGCAAAAAAATGTTAAGAGTAATAAAATATGGTTTAAATAATTTAATTTTCAGATTGTAATAAAACCATTTGAATTTTAATAAACAAAAACGGCACAATATTTTTTTTTCAGAACTAAAAAAATATGAGCTATTAGTCTGTCAATCATCAATCATTAGCTTAATACCAAACCTATATGCAGAAATAAATATTTTATATTATCAAGGAGAGACTATTAAATAAATAAAATAATTTCAGTGATATGGTGATTTTTAGGCTACAGTAGTTTTGCAAATTATTCAAACATTTGCAATTCCAATAATGTTTATTGTTAATATAAAGAAACATGTGCGACATGTTATTGAACATTGCGAATATATGATCTTAAATTTCGACTTTATTTTATCTCCATTTGTGTATTTTTACTGACCTCGAATTCTTTTGACTCTAGGTCTATTTATTCAGTTTTAGTACGCACTATTTTTGCGTATATAATGTTCTTTAAACCTTCATCTCATAATGGCGATGATAAACTAGTACACTCGCGTTATTTTGTTATTTCTGTAATATTTTTATAGTTTATCTGAGACCACATTGTATAATTATTTGGTTCCCTTATATATTTACTATTAATTGGCAAATTTTAGTAACCTTGTCGGAAGCCATATGAGGCAGTTATTTTTATGAACTCGAAGATAAACTTTATCGATTTAACCTCGCTTATAAATTTATATTGTGATGAAAATAAGTATTGTAGCAAAATAGGTTAATTGTGGGTAATGCTGTTAAAATAATACTTTTTATGTAATATGAATGATTGCTATGCTAATGTGTACAAAAACTAGTAAGACTAATATAAATGATGGTGCAGTTCATTATGAATTCCTTCCGTCAGGCTAAACTCAGGAAATTATTTGATATAAAATAACGAATATTATTTAACAGGTATATTAATTCATTGTTGCGCAATATTTTCCGTATAAAAATCAACTCATGTCATTACACAATTGTTCTAAATTGTAAATTGTAAATCGTAAATCCGGCACTTACTCAAGTTAAAAAATTGCTTCGTTTTGAATTGACTGAAATAATTAAAATAAAATCGAAGAAAGAATTTGAAAAGCCAATCCAAATATCTTATTCTGTAGAACTCTAATTGTAGAATTGTCTTGAAGACTGCAAAATATTGGCATAAATACCATTTTATCCATGGACTATTCATTTCAAGGAGACCAATTAGAATTTGAAAAATAAATCTTGTGTGTCTTATTTTACTTCGGCTAACATTTTTTTATGAGAATAGTATTGGAGATGTAATGTCAAGACGAAATATTTCGGAGCTTGATTCTTGGTGAAGGTGAATCATATTTAGCAAAAATTGTAGTACTGAAAATCTAATAAGCTTTTGATTATTCGTAAAAACTACCATCTGTATTATTTTTCTATTACATTTCAATATTTTTCTATTCATCACATTTTATTAATCCTTATAATACTCCGAATTTACGACAGACTTGTCTCTATTTACTACTTTACTCCGGGAGTTTACTTTTCCAAGAAGCTCCTGTTGGTACATTGGACATCATACCTCTTCAACATTGACAATGGGCTGCGAGCGTTCTAGCCTAGTATAGTTTGCCTCCATATTTTTCAGAACATTTATGCTACATAACATAATGTTTTTGAGCACAAATGGTACTCTGTACGCTTCCTTGCAACCTGCTGTTAACGAGAATCTCGGTATTTGATCATGCGTTGTCACTCATTTTTTTGACTGAAGGTCTATGAAGACCTATGCCTAATTAGAGAGATACGACAAATTTTATTTCTAATGGTTCTGCCGCGAGTTCCTTGTAGAAACTCAGAATGTTAACAAAATAAGGGCTGCCGTTTGCAGCCTCATTTGTTGTTAACATCTCATAGAAAGCTGGACAGACAAGAAAAAGTTTTAGGGTACAGGTGCGGTTAGATAAAGACAATATCTTCGATGATTTATTTCCGTACAAATGGAATATAATTATATGCAGAAGAAATATTAATTTTTGACGAGCAGATATTAAACAATAAACCAGATATTAAACACTAAACCAGATATTATACACTAAACAAGATCACACTATATGAATATAAAAATAAAAAAATGCACGTGGCAGGGTTACCTTCAGATGTTACGAACAGTGGCACGTCTGATCACTCTCAGAGTCGGGAACGGAAAGAGCATCGAGGCGTCGCGTCATCCCGTAGCTTCACCACCCGAGGTTGCCACGTCGTACCCTCTGTCAGTACCACTTGTTGCCACCTCACCGTGGGTGCTAACTTCAGGTATGTGCAACGCCTCGAGTAGATCTGTGGGCTGCTGAGAATTGCGGGAAAATTCGAAACATCTGACGGTCGCTACAAAGTGATAGAATATTTTTCCGAAAGTATTGAAAAACTAGAAATGAAAAACATTCCTAGATATGATCCTATCCTATGATTCTCAGATATAGAAAATAAAAAATGGATATTTGCCTAATATCCGAAACCCATTTAACAAAAGAATCCTTTATAAAATTTAGAGGATATACATTCTATCATACCATACATCCAGCTAACACCGCAAGAGGAGGAAGTGCAATAATAATAAAAAAGAACATTTCCCACCATCAAGAACCCGGGCTCAGTACATCAGAAAATCAGGTAACAGCAGTAACTATTAAATCAAGCAGATACAAGGTTACAATAGCCACAATTTATTGTCCTCCAAGGTACAATTAAAAAAAGGAAAATTATTTGAATGTCCTAAGCAACCTGGGAGAAAAATTTATAATTGGATGTGATTTTAATGCAAAAAATACAAGATGGGGATCCAGAATGACAACAACTAAAGGCAATGAGCTACTGAAATAAGATGTAGTTACAGGTCAACTGGAAAACCATCTTATTGGCCTACTGAGCAAGAGAAAACCCCAGACCTATTAGATTTCATCATAGTAAGAATACATAACATCAAACTATATAAAAGTCGAAGAAAATTTTGAGCTAAGCTCAGATCATACGCCAGTGATTCTGATGTTGAGTGAAAATATAATAAGAAAAGAAACCCAACATTAACAAACAAGAGAACAGACTGGGAAGGATTTGCTGAAGAATTGAACAAACGAATTAAACTAAATGTACCCCTCAAGAAAACTGAACAATTAAATCTTGAAGCAGAAAAAGTCGTAGTAGATATTCAACAAACTGCTTTAATAATGCTCCAGAAATTAAGAGTACAACTAAAGGAATTAATTGTCCAAAAGGAGTGAAGGAAATGGTAGCTGAAAAACGTAAATTACGAAAAAAATTGCAACAAAACAGAACACCTGAAAATAAAAATAGTTTAAACAATATAACCCGAAGAGTGAAAAGAGAAATACTGGAAATAAAAAACAAAACTATAAATGACTATCTCAGAAATTTAACAGATGATAAAGAAACTGATTACTCACTCTGGAAAGCCACAAAATATCTAAAACTCTCATGTTTACACAGTCCACCTATAAGAGACCTATGTGGAAATGGGGCACGTGACAATCGTCAAAAAGCAGAAGCATTTGCTGAATATCTAGAAAAAACTTTCAAACTAAACGAAACCAATATTGAACATAATTTGCCGGACATAGAAGCTGAAAATTCGATGATTGAATTAATCACGACTAGTAACAATGTATTAATTAAATAATAAAAAAAATCTCATAGATAGACTCGGTAGATGCGGAGATTTCTGGTCTCGAAAACCTTTAACAACTGAACCAATTGCTGGAAGACTTCTGTGGCGATACCGATCATTTGGATGGAAGATGAATCAACACGGATCAAGATTATCGAAAACGACCTGAAACTGACATTGTACAGGGCTAGAACAGCTGCGGCCGAATTGCCAGTTGTGGCGGAATTTAGAAGAATAATTAGAATAATAATTTTAAGAATAATTAAAAGAATAATAAAAATAATGACTAGAAGAATTTGAATAATTCAGTTTATACTTTATTCTAACCAAAGGGAAACAAAATTTGGTTTTGTACATAATATCTAATTTCAGCCTAAACTTTGTGATTGTAAAAGTTTTTTCATTTAATAGGGGTAAATGTAAAACCTTTAATAGATTTTTGCGCACGAAATAAAATATTTATAATTAATTGTTAAATCAAAATTAATTTTCATCAATTTTATATTAATGACATAACATAATGATTATTATAATTTTAAGCGAATATAAAATGCAAGAATATATTGATACCTTAGTGTTCTCGTTAATATTAACATCACACGTCAAATTAAAATTAAAAGCCCGTTAAGGCAGCAATGTAATATACTGCGTAATTAATTTATGTTTAGTTTAGCGTAGCTTTAATTATAGTTTTAAATTAAATGTAAACAAGATTAAAATCACAAATTTAAGAATTTGTATAGCTTATAAATTCAATTTCTTTAAAACTTATGATTGATGTTATATTTCCAAGCTTTAATTGGAACCACCACTACCATAGTCCGTATCATGAAACAGCTAATGCATGTCATCAAAATGTATGACGTCAGCACGTCACACTGTTGCCGTAAATTTCACTTTTGGTTTATTTTGACTTTGATATATAGTGAGGGACAAAAGTCTCGCTACCATTTTGATTGCGCACCGTCTTGGTTATGTGATGTTTAGCTTAGTTTCGCTTTAACTATTGTGTTGTGTAGATGTCCAAATTTTATTATGGATAAATATATGCTACAAGAACGAGCAAAAATAGTGACAATATTTATTGAAAATAATCGTTCCATTATTGCCACTCAGCAGAAATTGTCAATAGTAGCGGGGCTTTTGCCCCAACCTATATAACAAAATATTAATGTAAATAATTTTTTTTTATTATTTAATTAATACATTGTTACAAGTCGTTTCCGTCTAACCTACAATTTGTCTTTATGATATCTTAAATCTAGGTATATAACTAGGAGGATCCATCGGCCCTATCTCAGTCTCTGGTGAAATAATACTTATACATGTCACTGCTGTAATTTTTAATATATGCACCTCACTACACAACACTACACAAGATCAGATGGTTTGATTCTTTTGAGTCTGTGTCCTGTTCTGGTGGTATCTAAAAGCTGCAATATTCCAATATTCTCATGAGAATGGAGTCTTTCATCATGCCCCCTTGCAATTCTCTTGATTTCTTGAGTGAGTGTGGGCATCTGAAGGTCTCGATGTAGGTAATTAGTCCTATAGTATTGGGTGCACCCACAATACCTCTAAGAACTTTGTTCTGAAAAATTTGTATTTTATTTATGTTACTCTTTGCAGAATATCCCCATAACTGAACTGCGTATGTCCATATAGGTTTCAGTATTTGCTTATATAATAGCAATTTATTATGTACTGATAATTGTGATTTTCTTCCAATTAGCCAGTACATTTTCTTATATTTCGTAAATAAAATAATGAAACAAAAATAATATTGTCAAATATAATTTATTTTGACATTATAGTACTTCAAATACGTATAGTATTATTGAGTTCTTCAGTGTATACAAACGATAATTATGAACGAAATTGCATTTTCAACATCCATTACTTTTCTTATTTGATTTGAAGTAATCTGCCTGCTATATCTGATTAAATACCTTTATCCCAATATGTTAATTATTTGGCCTCAGAGATTTAAAATTGCTAATCTTACAGCTAGAGGATCAAAAATGTTCGAAAATAATGTGGCAGGACTTCTCGGATGAAAACTAAGCTCAAGCTCTCCAAGAACTTTAAAATAGCTTAGCAGTAAATGAATCAACTATTTCCAGACCTCCACATACCATCGGGAAAATGCACAAGAAAGATATTATTTTGATTATTTTTAAATTACTAGAATACATGTAAGTACCTAATAATAGCATTCTGATGAACTTTTGTATTTTGGCATTAACTTTGTAATAATATTTTTTTATTAATTACATCTTGCATTAGATATATTTAGTACAATCTTAATTTACCAATTTACAAACACCTTTACATTACTTTTACAAATCAATTTCTAATTTATTACTACTGTTCGGTTGTACTTGCATTAATACAACCAAGGCGAGTACGGGATTAATACATCAGTATATACTTTCCAAGTTGTAATAATAATAAACAACAGGTTCAATGGTTCTGGCCAAATAACGTGGCTGGTACTGTTTAGGTCGGCCCCTATTATCTTTATCATATATTTTTAACGTTTTTATTTCATAATAGATGAAGTTTCTTTAAATACGTAATTATTTAAAGATAATAAGAACGGTGTTGTGGAAAATGTTCAAAACATTTCTTAGTCTAGCTTACTGGAATTTGGACAGAAACATAGTTTAAGATATCTACCAAGGTAAACTAACTGATGATACAATACGATATTAGGAGAAATTTATGTTAAAACCAAGAATTTTCGTTCTGACCAGTTTATAAGGAGTTAGAAAACAGTCTTATAGAAGTTTTAGATTTAAAAATCTGTACTTGCCACTAATGTCATAAAAAATATTTGGAGAATTTCAATTAGACATTTCGCTAATATGTAAAAGGCGGTGCTAAAATTAAACAAAATTCTTATTGTTAAAAAATGAAATAACACTCTTTGTAGTAGAATATGTTTCGAGAAAACTGTGTACAAATGTAATTTAAAAATATATATTCTAAATAAAAGTGTATTAAAATCTCCCAGAAAAACAAATCAATAAGCCAAAAATATTTGACTATTCGAATATTTGCCATTAGAGTTGAAAAAAATATTTTGTTATATTTTAGTCTCCTTTATACTAACTAGGATTTATCTGAACTAGACCTGCTACTGAACGTAGGCTCCAGACTACTAACTGGCCAGTGAAGGACTTAGATATTATTCTAAGGCATCCGCGCTTTACCAGCCAGGTTCGCGCAATCACGCGACTATCGCAATAATCCATCCTGTTGCCTTGACCACTGTGCCAACTAAGTCGCCATTCTTTTTTCATTATCACAAATTAATTAACATTGAGGATCTTGTCTAGGTTTAGATATGTTTTATCTATGAGCGGTAGTATCCATTGTACCATTGTTGATGTAAGAAAAGTGCCTACTTTTCAAAACGCATTTAATATATGTGTACATTTTTGTTGTAAGTAAAATGTACATTGTTTTGACATTAAATATTCTAGACTAAGGTCAAGAATTGTTTGGTTTAAATTGAACCAAAATTATTGCGACAAAGCTAAATAATGGAAATTTTATAGTTTTGTATTTTTGGTTGTTTGTTTACACATTGGTCCACGTAAGTTTTAAAATTAACACCCATAGCGCTTAAATTCTGTTGACCTTATTTGTAATTGGCGGAAAATATATCGTCATACGTGATCAATATATCGATTTGGCTGTTTATCCTTTTAGATCCCTTTTATATACAATAATTAGATATTAGGAAGAATATAAGCTATTTATAAAGTTAAAAACATATTTTATACTACATACAGAATTTATTATCTTTCGTCGAAGAAAGTTCGTTCGCTTTTTGTTCGCCTTCAAAAAAGGAGCGATGTTCGGCTGTATATTTTTTTCAATGTATATTCACCGACTTCTCCATCAATTAAGGACTGATTTTCAAAGTTCCGTATTTATTCGAAAGAGCGCACTTTCGAGGTGGTCTTATCGAAACTAAGTCAGGATCTGATGATGTGAAGGGTGGTGAAATCAAGGGAAATACTAAAATTTCAAAGACCCGCATAAAGTTTTCACATACTTTTTTATGTAATATAATCAGATATTTGTATATAATGTAACTGCTGAACTGACGCAGTGGAAGACCGGAAGTTGTTCAGTGCAAAGGTTGTTCAATTTGCTTTTTAAACACTATGGTGTAGAGGTTAGAGCGTTGAGCTCACACGCGGATCTCGCGGATGCGATTCCCGGCGAAGGCAACAACTTTTTGTTGTTGTACTGGTTTGGTTAGAACATTTGTCGTCTGGTCGGTCGATCAAAATGTGTAGCTGTTGATGCGATTGTTTGTCCGAACACTCAGTACTATTTTTGGAAGGATTTTGCACGAGAACTAAAAATACTGGTTGAAGAAATACTTGTTTATTTTAACAATGAATGATAGATGTGATCGATGGGAGAAATGACAGGATATTAGGTTAGGTCAAGGAAGTATGGTACCGCTGTGGAAATGATAGTGTTACAAGGGAGTAGAGAAAAGGAAAGAAAGCGAGACATTGTCGTGGTGGTCTTTTATAGCCAGGAACCGCATGGTCCGAATATACCGGTGTTGCCAACGTTTGAACTTCGTGTAGGTGAATGCGTGGTGGCCTAAAGGGTCGTAGCGGTCGCCATATCACTCCCCTCCTAGTGGAGCTGCCGTGGAACGTACCTCTACAGGTTCCAGAGTGCACCCGCAATTATGCAATGAATCGCCTAGGGACTGCTTTTCAGATGGGGATCCGAACATGAGCTAGGAGTTTTACGGGAACAGTTGCCATCGAAGTTGTAGCAGGACGTCCTTGGTCTTGGTGAGTTCCGATTTGTTTGAGGGTACCTATAAATGTGGTGCTTTACGTGTCCCGTTTCGTGATGCAAGGGTGTTCATGTGTTGATGTTATGCATGATCAGCTTCTGTGGTTTTCGTCCAACAGACTAGTCTCGTGGGATAACGTCGACCATGTGATGTTGATGGTTTCCATTCCACGTGCTATCCTTCCATGCACGTGTCAAGCACCTGTCGACTGGCTTATGTTACCTGTTTGGCACTTTGATCACGTCGGGGTCACCAATTGTAGGAATATTCGTCCGGTCGGTCGGTCGAAATGTGTGGCTGTCAATGCGATTGTTTGTCCAAACACTCACTATTATTTTAGGAAGGAATTTGCACGAGAACTAAAAACTCTGGTTGAAGAAATACTTGCTTATTTTAACACTGAATGATACATGTGGTCGATGAGAGAAATGACAGGATATTAGGTTAGATAAAGGAAGTACGGCAGCGCAATGGAAGTGGTACTGTTACAAGGGGGTAGTGAAAAGAAAAGAGAGCGAGACGTTGTCAACCTTTAAACTTCGTGTAGGTGAATGCGTGGTGGCCTAAAGGGTCGTAGCGGTTGTCACAGTCAAATTAAATAGGTTATGTAACGGACCCCGGGGCGTGAAGCATTCCTTATTTTCAATCATTGTTTCTTTATTCTTAGTTTTCCTCATATGTCTATTAGCACCATTATTTGGCCTACCTATTGTAAAACTTATTAAAATAACCACGGAATTTATTGAGTAAATATCTAACACTAAAAAGAGAAAAAAATTATTTAATTAAAAATATTTTTAGACAATACGTTCATTCTTAACTTCCAGACAAGTTTGCGAAGGAATACCCTCAATAATAGTTTTAAGATTATTGTCCACATCACATATCACAATTTAGTCAGTAGCCAGTGCACTACTAGTCGTATAAAGTAACATATATTTTATATAGGGCGACTGATCCGGCTCTGGTTATTCAGAAAATGGTGGTGGAGTTATGTCTGATTGTAAAATGTGATGAGGGAGGTGCTTATATTATATGTTATAACAGGTCAATTGAATAGTCCCTGGGCTGACACATAGCGCTACTAGAATTAAATCCATTTTTTTAAGTTAGCCCCAAGCCTCAAAAGATGGGTGTATAAATTTGACAGCTCTCGAAACACTAGTTTGTGATTTATAGCATTTTGAGTGAAGCAACTTTTGTTATTGTGACAAAAATGGATAAAAAAAAATTTCGCGTGTTGATAAAATATTGCTTTTTGAAAGGACAAAATACAGTTGAAGCAAAAACTTGGATTGATGCTGCGTTTCTAGACACTACTCCAGGAAAATCAACCATTAATGATTGGTATGCTAAGTTGAGACATGGTGAAATGAGCACTGAAGACGGCGAACGCAGTCGACGCTCAAAAGATGTTGTTACCGACGAAAACATTAACAAAATCCCACAAAATGATTTTGAATGACACTAAGTTGAAACTGAATGAAATTGCAGACACTCTAAAGATATCATCTGTACGTGTACGTCATATTATTCACGAGTATTTGGGTATGAGAAAGCTCTGCGCAAAGTGGATACCGCGCGAGCTCACTTTTGATAAAAAACAACGAGTTGGTGATTCAGAGTAGTGTTTGAAGGTGATTGAGCATAATAAACTCGAATTTTTGCGTCGATATGTGACAATGGATGAAACATGGCTCCATCATTTCACTCCGAAGTCCAATAAACAGTCATCCGAGTGGACTGCACACGATGAACTCCCTCCAAAGCGTGCTAAAACGCAACAGTCGGCTGGCAAGGTTATGACGTCTGAATTTTGGGATGCGCATGGAATAATTTTCATTGACTACCTTGATAAAAGGAAGGACCATCAAGAGAGACTATTTCATAGCGTTATTAGATCGTTTAAAGGACAAAACCGCCGAAATACGGCCGCATTTAAAGAAAAAGAAAGTGCTGCATCACCAAGACAACGCACCATGTCAAAAATCCATGATCCAATCCACCGTATTCTCCAGATCTGGCCCCCAGCGACTATTTCCTCTTGTCAGATCTCAAAAGAATGCTCGCTGGGAAAACATTTACGTCGAATTAAGAGGTGATGGACGAAACTGAGGCCTATTTTGAAGTAAAGGACAAATCGTACTACAGAAATGGTATCGAAAAGTTGGAGGGTCACTATAATCAGTGTTTCACCCTTGAAGGGAATTATGTTGAATAAAAAATACTAATTTTTCCAAAAAAATGTGTTTTACTATGGTAGGCCGGGGACTTTTCAATTGACCTGTTATAGTTAAAATAGTATTAGATACTTTTATGAGATATTTTATTAGATACTTTTACGTTAAAATAGTATTAGATACCACTTTTTTCCGCTTAAACACGTTTCATATCTTATATAGACAATAATACGGTAAATGTGCAATAATATACATTATAGGGATAAAGATTGAGGTTCAGTATTTTTGGCTACTACAAAGTCACCTTGAGTCTCCTTCCGTGATCAAGGCAACAGGTCGGTTCTAAGTGCTTCTGGTTGGTCTAAATTTATGTTTTTAACTGATTTATGTGTAATTGTTATTATCCATAAAGCATAATTTTAAAGGTACTAGGCTGGGTAAAACCGGACGTTTTCTGGGATGAGTTAGTTTTAAGTTGGTTAGGCGCCAGCCGGTAGGCGTCAGTTAAGGGCTCTAGTTTCGAAGCCATATTAAGCAGTAGGTCCAGACCCGATAAATACCAGTTGGCAAAAAGAGAGACTCTGAAATATGAAAAAAAAAACACCACGAGACCTAGTGATGTCTAGGTTTCGATGCAAATTGCTATAGCCCATATATGCTAATAAATAGGAGGAATAAAAATATTGGAAAATCACTAGACTAAATGTATTGAGTTAAAAGAAGATTATGTTGAGAAATAAAACGCTTTTTTCATTTTTGTTTTCTTTTGTATACGTTGTGCAACTTGTACGACAGTGGTAAATGCAATACACCCACAGGGTCAACTATTTATATTTTATGCTTTACTTTGAATTAAAATACAGACACATTGGTTAGTACCGTTAGTGCTTTGGTATATCCAACAATTTGCTATTTCTTGTTTTTTTTTTAATAAAATTGACAAGGCAAACTGATTATAGAATCGTGTTTAATCTTTTTCAATTTGTTTTTAATATCTTCAAATTATTTTTCAAACCTTTAATCTCCGCCAAAATGATGCGAGTTATTTTTGATAATAAGGAATAACTAAGAGTCGAACCGAGCACACTGAGGCAAATAGTGTGGAAACCCTATTTAAATATTTACCACATTAATAACGTAAATATGTTAAAAAATATAAATCCATAGTAAAAACTTTAAAATGTTTCAACCCAAAATACTACCTGCAACATAGAACATTTAATTCTAAAGCTTTGACATATACATACAATAATTATACGATCCAATGGGTCAATGAAAGTGAACGTCTTCTATCCTCGTTTTGATTGTGAATCACATTTTTACCCAGTAACACAAAGAGAGTAGATTGCTCAGTCAGAAAGTAAATATTTATGCTTTAAAAAAACTACGTATCTTGATAACGCTTTCAATGTCAGACGTTTTACGGTCATTGTCTTTTATTATAGCGGTTTTTATCTTTTTAATATGGTGGTATAAACAAATAAGACTGCCTAAAGGGAAACTATTTCGATGGTATTATTTGGCATGAACGTAATTGAAATTATGATGAGTCAAATATATATTAACGTCATATGAAAATTGTAAACCTTTTGAAGTAGAACACAGATGGTTTATTTTTAAAAATTTTGTCAAATTCAAAATTTCGTCTTTTCAAAACAATATTCCTTGAATGAATATGCATTTAAAAAAATATATTTTCCAGTTCTCAAAATAATTGTTCAATGTAATTTTTGAAATGCCTCTTAATACTTTCTTCAATTCTAGTTTTCTTTAATTTAGTTAAAACGTTTTCATTGAAGATGTTCTTTGAGTTTGAGTTAGAAATAGTTTGTAGTTGGAAATAGCTAAATTGCTTATTAAAAAGTCGCGGAAAAACAGTACAACCTAATAATTTTTTAATTATAAAAATAGCTATTAGTAGTTTGGATCGGCAATGGGAATTAACATGATCAAATTTATTATTACTTTGCGGAAATGAAACAATGGTGTTTAGGTTATGTGACCGTTATTTATTGAAGTAATATAAAAATTCGGAAAATACATAATAGATAAAACGGATGTCAGCGGTATTACCTGGTTACGAGGCTTGGGCAGTCGATGGTGGCACGTCTAAACCAAACGATGGTTGAGCACTGAATGAATGGAAATACCCTTCAATAACATCCCAGATAAACGTCTCGGGGTTGCCAGCTATTCGTTATCGTGTTCTAGTTGTCGTTGCTAGCACCCCGCCCGTGTTCAACATCTGGGATTATATTTCTGGGTACTTTGTTGACCGTTATTCCACGATGTAAAATTCAACATGCCTCAAGGTCGCTACATTACTATTATCTCATAAATTATTCTGGAACATGTGACTCTCGTTTATATAATTCAATTTTGGGCAAAAGAGATCGTTTATTATTGTTCTATAGTTTTTCACCGTTAATGGGATAAAAAGTCCACACCAAATAATAATTTTGGTGGATATATTGCTACTTAAAAAAGTAATATGGCTTGGCATCATTTCATATATACTACTTGTTCTATGCTTTTTAATAGTTATTCATCTAAAATTGCACCTTGTCCTTAAAAAGTATTTTTTGTCAAAATTATAGTGCAAGAATATTAATGGGCCACAAATCATCTAACTTTAACATGGTGCTTTGGTATCAGTAGCTGAGTAATTAAAAATATGTCAACATCAGCAGGACCATATTTTAAAGCCGAATATTTGTGGACATGGTACATTTATGTGAAATATCTAAAATAAACAAATAGTTTTGATACGCGCTCAATGAATGTTTTATTGTAGGAACTAATGAAGACGTGTTAAATCAATGGTAACACTATATGAGGTATGCCTACAAAATATTAAGAATTTAGAAGGGTATCTTAAATGGGCGCATGCGATAGAGTGTTTCAGTTTCTTAATTTGCCACCAGGGGACTCGAGGATTAAATTTGGTTGCAAAACTGAAATTTGACACCTTCTGCTTTCAGAGGGTTCTGCTATTCTAAAAATTAAGTACAGCTTTCCTAGGGATCCTGCTCTATGTTAGAAATGGTTTTTAGCAATAAATAATGAAAAACTGATGGAAATCTCTTGTGAGTTCTTAAATAAGAGCAAAAGGGTTTGTAATGTACATTTTACAAAGGATACCTACAAACCAAAATGTAGAAGAGCATTGCTTAACAGGGATACGGTTTTCAGTTGTAATTTAAGGTCTTTTATAATGTTAATATACGTAACTGATTTGAACCAGTAGTATGATAGATATAATTTGCCAAAGTCAGAGAACTTTTTACTTTGTTGTTAAATGATATCTTGACTATTCTATTTAATTCCCAGGTTATGCACAAAACTTATTAAGCAGTCTTTTATCAATCAATATTCTTTTAGTCAGCAATATTTTATATCACCAAATGCCTGTACTTTTCAAACATTCAACTGTTTTGAGCAAGACTTTTCAAAATAACTAGTCTTCAACATATATATTGTACTGTACTCTGTATTTGGCCGATTTATATTTAAGATAATATAAAATGTTCCATATTCAATAGTTTATTAAACTTTGTATATTTAAAAGTATAAGTTTTGTGTTAAATCTGTTATTTTATGTTTTAATGCATTGTTAGTATAATATATTGTCATTAAACAGAAAATTCTAAGAATTCTTCTCTGAAATAATATTTGCAATATAAATTTTACATATATTTAAAGAAAATGTATTTTTAAACTTTTATTGCATTTTTATTACTGCTATTATTATTAATAAAATGTTTTAAATTTTCCGCTACACATATTGTTAGTCGTGCCCTCTGGTGGCAAATGAACTCTAAACTTATTCACAAGTATATATGGGAGATACACTTCTAATTCCTCTGTGTCTTTTGGGTTTGCCAATACAAATACATGGCCGAAATCTGTTATTTAAATCCTAATATTGAATCAACAGAAGTTTACCGATCCTCTTAATTTGTTAAATCTGCAGTTATATAACAACTACATATATTCCATAAATAATTATGTATAAACTAAATTGTAAAGCAATTGTGTATTCGATATTAAAATTTCTTCCTACTACACATTGAATTAACCAAAGTAGAAATTATTTGTTTACGGATTGGAGCCACGTTTATTGAATAGTAATCTAGCCAACTATTTGCACGTTATCATAATATATTAATCGGATTTTATTTGAACTAACTTCGACCATTAAGTCACTGATCATCAAGTACAGACATGTTACCGTCGACTGTTTAAGTGTCTCTCTTTTTCCCTTTTACATTTTTACATTGACAATAAATAATAGTAACATCATGTAATAACTTTTTTTATGACATCCTCCCTCTATTTACCATAACCCAAAATGGGAAACGAAAATCAATCCGAGATGTCTTTCTTAGACGTTTTAGTTAGACAAAAAGACGATGATCAGCTTGGATATCATGTTTTCAGGATACCAATGTTAACCACAATACATTGCGCGATTATTACTATACTGTAATCTGGAGGTCATGTGTTTTAAGAATAAGAACGAGTGAGATGTCCAAAATAGGCGTTGATAGGATTTTAACAGATAAAAGTATCGTATTGCATCGCCTTTCTGCAACATTGCATCTTCTTTCTTGAAAATAGAATAGTAGTTTTTAAAGTTTTTTTGTGTTTTAAGCATCTTTCATATTTCATCACTGGCATCGTTCCACATTTACTCGAGATATTCCTTGTAGTTAAGTGGAGTTCGGGTAAAAGTACCGCAGCTGAAACTGTAAGGTCAAAAAATGTTGATTGAAAGTGCTCAAAGATCTCTAGTTACCAACTATTTCAAATGAGAAATATTTAAGTTTTGAAAAGCACCTCTAGTTCGTGGATTCCACGCACAATTCAGTGTGTAAAGCCACCAAAGACGAATTGAAGTTATAGTAAATTCAAAACAGTAATGACACACGTGACCAATATGTGCCTGTCAAAAGTTGTAAATTAGTTCTACAGCCAGACAATATTTTCCTTTTCAATTTATTCTATTTAAAAAGAGATAGAATGCTGTTAGCAGAATTCAAACATATAACCGAAAGAGCCTGCAAATGTTCTCCGTTTATCAAACGTCTGCAAAATTTTTCAAAATATTATAATTGGCCCAATAAAATAGTAGTCCAATAAAGTAAATCCAGTAAAATGATCCCCGTCACACCAGTAACCAGTATATACCACTATATACATATATATATATATATATATATATATATATATATATATATATATATATATATATATATATATATATATATATATATATAAGAAGGCCCGCCCTAAACAAAATATAATAGGTTAACCTATCATAGGAAAGAGGAAATTTTTAAGCACCCAATTTTAAAGAACAGTTTAAAATAAACATTAAATTTTTTCAATTGATAAATATATCAATCAACAAATTTTTGCAACCTTGTTAGAGGCCATGCGAGGCAGTTATTTTTGCAAATTTAAAGATTAGCTTTATCGATTTAACCTCGCTCGTATTTATGGGATGATCAAACAGAACCGTTAACACAAATTTCTACATCGAATCATATGGGAAAATGAGCAAGGATTATTTTGTATTTTACACTATCTTGAATTAAAACATTTCGTGGACATTAAATTGTTACTATACATATTAGTTTGAGTGAAAAGTTGAAATATAAGTTTAAATATTTAAGGATTATAAGGTGTACTTACTTTTCTTTGTGAATTCAAACCAATGTTGTAACAAGTTGTGTAAAATAAAATTCGTTATTCCTAAAAATAAACTTAAATACTTGAATTAAATATATATCATATCTAAATAAAACAAAATCAAACAATTCAATATCCTTACCAAAGAAAACAGATTCTTACAGATAAAGAAAATAACTCCTACTAGCAAATAAATAATAAATAAAACTAATTTAAACGTGTGAGATTTCGACATCTAGCATCAGTTGACCAACACGAAAAGATGCCTGAGCAACCAAATTTCAAGCAACCAATGATTGACAATTCCAATGACAGATAATATCAGTAATATTTGGGAGCAATGATACACTATTTATCTAGGATGAAGCATAACAAATGCACAAGGTATGAAAAGAAAATGAACACTTCTGTCACTGACATTAACGTAATTAGTATAACTACGTTAGTCACTATTATATTACATTTTTCTGCATTATGCTAAGTAACCAGACCATATATCATCATGTGATATTAAGAATTCACATGCAGAGCATTAGGTTTTGTTCTAAAATGATATTGTTGTCATTTTGTCATGTATAACAATATTGTTTTTTAACTGGCTGTTCTTGACTGTTTCGTCCTTTATTTAGCTTAAAAGTATTACATGTAATCGATAGTGAATTCTCTTGATGGTCCCATTTGGATTAAGCTTCAAATACCTGATTGTTTAATTTTTTCGATCAAACAGAGTTATTAGATATTACTTCAAGTATTAAATATCTTCGTGTTGGTAGTATTTTATAACGGCATCAGAAGGCTATGTGCCATATTTGGGTGACGAGTTCCTGAATTTGAAGGTACATAATATTTAAAAATCAGTTATTGTTGTGTAGTCCTTGTATATTTCTGATTATTCAAGTATCTATCTAATGCTCTTAACTAATCAATATTTTTTGTTGAAAATTTGGTTTTGATATAAGCAAGTGCTAGTCAGAAGAGCTAGATAGATAACTACTAAGTTGAACATTATCACGATCGATTATCTTCAGATGTACAACTTTTCTCGTTTATTATTATTCTGTTGCATCCATATTTTATGATCAATAACAATACCATGCTAAAGCGACTTCCTTTTTCGGCGTTAATGTAGCATCTTAGATATATAAACTCGCTTTTCAACATTTCTCAGCTTCAATTCATGTAGTACTTAATCAAAATAATTGGACCAAACCTTTAATTTTGAAACATTGTCAGTAGTCCAATTCTTCCAATCTCGAAAACATCGTTCCAAAATGCTGCTATATTAATATACAATATATTGTTATTTACAAGCAAACTATATATAAATTTATGTAAGCATAGATTGGGTACATTTTTGTCAAGGTCGCGATTAGGACGACAAAGCCAGAACGTTAATAATCAGTAATTAAGTAAATCAGTAATAAAATAAATAAAACAATAAAATCTGTCGAACTAAAAATAGCGACTGAAACAGCGAATAGTAAAAAGTAGTCAATTACTAAACAGTCGATTTTAGTCGATATTTCCCAACAGTAATTTTTACACAAATTTATATGGTCACTCTATATGGAATAATTAACTTTTGTGTCCCAAGTGTTTGTATTCTCTGAATTGCAAGGTTCTGTCTAAGTTTCAATAGACTAGACTAGTTTATGGCAACATCAGTAAGCTTTTGGTGGCTTTACATTTTGAACTGCGGTGCCATGAACTCACAAACTATATGTGTTTTTCAAACGAAATCCCTCCAATGTAACACATCACGTTAAACCTCAATGATTTTTTTGAATATTCAGTGCTGTACTAAGCGTGTATTACATATGTTCAGTAATAAGCAGGCTTATTACTAATACGGAAACGATTTGTAATAAGCCCGCATAATAAATAATCGGAAATCGGAAACTCCAAATAAAATGTATTTTGGTTTGGTTTGATTTGGATTGAAAGGAAAATGGTTATTGATGATATGATTTATTTTAAAATGTTGTAACTGTTCGTAAATATGTGAATTGTATTTCTGAATATAATTCTCAATATTTTATTTATTTCCTCCAATCTATTTCATAATGAAATAAATGTATTTCTGATATTAACGACATTGCAACTATGCTAATTACATAAATACATATTCCCCTCAGTGAGATTACTCATTATGTGAGCATTCGTTCTTTATATATTTCTTATCGTCAAGTAACTAGATTTGATTATATATTTGATAATTTTTTGTGTGATAAGCTTTCATTGGCAAAATTATGCAGCCTTGACAGAGGCCATATATGATAATTTTGTAAACTTAATATAAGATTATTTTTATCTTGTCACCTTGTTCAAAATATTGATAAGCCATTTATGAAAAAAACATCACAATGATGTTATACAAATCCTTTAAAATTACGTTCCTTGAAAGTTATTTGTATATTATAATATTGAATATAAATATATTTTAGTTTTTTTGTTATAAGCTTGCAATTATTTGCATATGTATAATAACTGTCTCTGCTCAGGATCTGTACTCAGAACTGGTGAAAATGGTGGATGTGGATGAATTTTTCAGATTTTAGCATCGTTGATAATTTATTTTATAACCAGGTCTCTAACTCTCAAAAGATGCGTGTATAAATTCGACAGTTCTCGGATTATTAGTTTGTGAATTATAGCATTTTGAGTGAAGGAACTTTTGTTCTTGGGAAAAAAAGAATAAAAAGGAATTTTGCGTGTTGAAAAAATATTGTTTTTTGAAAGGAAAAAATACAGTTGAAGCAAAAACTTGGCTTGATGCCAAGTTTCTGAACACTGCCCCACCGAATCGCCAAAGACGGACCGTAAATTGAAATTGAATGAAATAGCAGATACTTTAAAGATATCAACTGAACGCGTACATCATACCATTCACGAATATTTGGATATGAGAAAGCTCTATGCAAAGTGGGTGCCACACGAGCTCACTTTTGACCAAAAACAACGACGAGTTGATGATTCGGAGCAGTGTTTGAAAATGATCAAGCGCAATAAACCCCGAGTTTTTGCGTTGATAGGTGACAATGGGTCAAACATGGTTCCATCATTTCACTCTGAAGTCCAATCGACAGTTATCCAAGTGGACTGCACACAATGAACCCGCTCCAAAGCGTGGGAAAACACAACAGTTGACTGTAAGGTTATGGCGTCTGTATTTTGGGATGCGCACGGAATAATTTTCATTAACTACCTTGAAAAAGGAAGGACCATAAACAGCGACTATTACATAGCGTTATTAGACCGTTTGAAAGACGAAATCGCCGAAAAACGGCCGCATTTGAAGATAAATAAAGTACTGCTTCACCAAGACAATGCACCATGTCACAAGTCAGTGAAAACGATGGCAAAAATCCATGAATTGGTCTTCGAATTGCTTCCTAATCCACCGTATTCTCCAGATCTGGCCCCCAGCGACTATTTCTTATTCTCAGATCTCAAAAGAATGCTCGCTGTGAAGAAATTTTCGTCTAATGAAGAGGTGAAAGCCGAAACTGAGGCCTATCTTGAAGCAAAGGACAAATCGTACTGAAAAAATGGTATCGAAAAGATGGAAGGTCGCTATAATCAGTGTATCAATCTCGAAGGGAATTATGTTGAATAAAAAAATCTAATTTTGCCAAAATATATTTTTTTCTATGGTAGGCCAGAGACTTTTCAATTGACCTGTTATAAACTATATAACATAGGCTATAAATTATTCTTCTTAAATCCGTCAAAATATCGTTATAAAAGTATGTCAATGGAATTTAAATCCTATTATGGTTTAATTCGATTATAGTTTTTGATTAATTATTTTTGAAAAAATTATTAAATTAATTTTACAAAAATAATTATAATAGATAATAATTTTTAGTATTGTAGGTTGTTAAAATGTATGAATTTAAAGTAACAATTTTGCCCGAATGCTCGGTGTTGCCAAAGACTACCTGTCAGTTCTTGTGCTATATATCAATACTATAATAAAGTGAAGTCAGTAAACGTGATCAGATTACATTAGTCTTCTCGGTGGTATTCCTCAGCTAGTGTTGATTGATGTTTGAAAATTCCTTTTGGACTATTCTTACGAAAACACTAGTTGACCTTAGTATATATTTTTTAAGATCTCATAAGATCATAAGCTCTCTTAAGCTTTATGTTGAGTTACATTTTTGTCCTTCTTCCAGGTCACAAAATGCAATTACGTACTTAAACTGTTGTACTAACTCCTTTTTTCTGATACTAATAATGTTGTCTTTCAGAATAGGTAAATGAGAATTTTTCTAATAATGGATCTGTAGAAAACTAGATTATATTAAACATAATAAATTAACTGGAAGTGATACAAAAGTATTAGAAACTTGCTATACCTCTAAATAAATATATAAATTAGTTGACACTAATATTCTAATATTTAATAATCGTAAATAAAGTTAAGTGTATGTTAGAAGAATATTTAGAGCGTCTCAAACAGGTGGTAGTCAGACTAGGTCTGGATTATAAGGTGGTTGGAATAGAGCTTCTAATCCATTATTTTCTGAATGATTTTTAACTGTTTCCATAACATTAGATCAAGTACGATTATGATATGGAATTAATGTTTCATGTCTGGTTACCTAATCTGTCCTTTTGAGCTTTCTTCGTAAATGGTTTGCTTTAGTTGTAGAAGTTATAACTATTCTTCTTTGTAGTCGATTTTTTGGAACGCTGGTATTAAAACATGATTTTTTTGCTTTGATTTATCATCTACCATAATTAGTAGGTTTAAAAAATTACATCGTTTTCTATCGCTAAAGTAATATTTCAAAATCCTTAAAATACAATTTACTTTGGGCTTCAACCTAATTTTTTTATGTTGAATCATTCCAGTGGCGTTCACATATCTGAAAATTATTAATAGATCTTTGATGAGACTTTGGAGCATTTATTTATATACATTTATAAAAAAATTAGTAAATTCCCAGCACAGTTTTTTCAGAAACAAAATTAAAAATAGACCAAAATAAATGTTGTCAGAAACTCATTTATTAACTGCTTGTATGTATTCTGATCATTTTTCTCTTCAGTATTTTGAAACCGACACACGCTGCATCAATCTGACTAACAAGAGACAATCAAGAAATGCTACGTCTGGTAAGTACACTGGGTCTGGCAGATTTCATTTAGCTGCAAGTGTGTCCAATTTTTACAATGTGTGGCCGAGTATTGTTATGTAAGAAGATAACATCCTGTCTATTACTTGCTGTTGGCGGCATTTTTTGCAACAATATGTCGCTTAATTTCTGCAATTATCGTCGGTAGACATCTGCACTAATTCAGATTTAGCAGCTCGTAGTACACTACACCTTGCTGATCCTACCATATCCACAATTTAAATTATATTAAATATTGAAAATAAAAATGATGACAATTAAAGGAGGAGTAGTAATATTTTTTATTTATACATCAATGAGCATGTCTGTAAACTAATATACCGCAAATAATATATCATCATAAAATAAAAAATAAAACTGATGTAATGGATCTATTCATAATGTGATATATTTATATCTGTATACGATAATTAAGCTTTGCGTGGCTGCTAGGTTTCAGCACCCGATTGTGCCGACAAAAGCTTTGGTAAATAAGATACCTGTTATTATCCATTTTTGCTGAAAACTTAAAGCTAAGGTGACGAAACACCAGAGAACTGATCAGGACATTAGAAAATAAAAATGTTAATTTGGTTGTTATATATAAATAAAGAACAATGTTTTTATATTCTGTTTTATTATTATTTAATTTCTGTTTTTCCTTAAATGGTTTAATTAATTGTAAGCAATAAAATAGTAATATAATCTATCTCTATATAGACTTAAAGTTTTATAAGTCCAGTAAAACTATAAATAAACAATTAATAAGGGTTTCAAATATTCATTATACGGCTAATTTAGGATTTGAAAAATTTCAGCAAATTTATTTTATACAAAAAACTACTGAATCTAATTTTGGCAATATTCCTTGTAGTAGGATATTTCCAAAATTTTATAGTAGTTTACAGTATTTTTTGTGATAACTTTTTAATTATTTCTTTTTGATGCATAGACCTGGAATAGCTCTTTGAAAAAAAATTTGCTGAGGTCTTGTTAAGTCATACACCTAACAAATAGATAACAAACGGATTCTTTGAAAAGGTAGTATGGACTTACGATAACCAATTCAACAGACTAGGAAAAGTAAATGTACAATGTATTCAAAAGTATATAGACTATTGGCTTTCGGATTGTAGCCTAAGGACTAAAACTAATCGACGTTTTCCAATCGTTCGGCTTGCCTGTTCAGGTAATCTTGTATGAGCAAAGGCCTTGCTTTTTCATGGATTATTGAAACATTACAAAATCAAAATAATAATGTGCCAGTAGAGTCTAATACTCTTTGTCTTGGTTGAAATTATTTTATTGTTTGTAAATCTCAAAACCATCTGAAAGGTTCTCATTGAACTGAATGGTGTGGTCATTATCTTATGAATAACCACGGAGATTAGAATTGTTCAAAAATAATCAGATTTGCAATACACAAACTGCCAACAGCTTGGGCATACTAAAATTTTCTGCAATAAGGAACATAGATGTGTTATGGTAAACAGCACACAAAGCAATGCAGAAAACAACGAAATAGTGTAGCAACATGTGCATTATGTAATGAATACGGACACCATGTCAATTACAAAGATTGTGTAGCTAAATATCTAGGCATACATTTCGATGGTAGGTTAAATTCGAAACATCATGTTAGACAAAAAACAAAGCAGATTAGACTCAAAGTCAAGTAAATGTATTGGTTAGTCGGAAGATACTCTCAACTTGACCTAAAATATGCAGCTAAAACGCAGTTAAAACAATTTACTGCAATTAATTACCGATGTTTATCGCTACATAACCGAACGAAGCACTATGACCTCGAAATACCACATGGATATCTGAAGTGATCCAATATTTTACTTTAAAACATGAAATACGGTTGCTAAATCAAGTCAACGAGGAATAAATACGGCTACTGGACAAAACGCAGAAAATCAGACGGTTGAAGCGAACCAAACCACACGAACTTAACATATTTAGTATATAGGTGTATGTATTCTTAATCTTAGCTTAAGTAGTCTAATTTTATTTAAATGTGGGAAATATATACTGATGTATTAATCCTCGCCTTGCTTGTCTATCAATGCAAGTAACTACAACCAACCAGGGTTTATATGGTCTGTAACTAGTGCTTAATGTGAGTTCCGAATGACGGCCTGCCAACTCATCTGACCAATTTGAGACCATTCCAAAATACATCGAGTCTTAGGCAGCCTGATTACTGACATTACTGAGATGGTTATTCGTATTCGTTATTGTCGTATTTTATACTGTTGGCTATAGACATATACAATTATAATTACAAACATAAAGCACATCCATGCTCTGGCGGTTTCGAACCCGCGACTATCGCAGCAGTAGGAGGACTATCATGTCTCCATAGCCACATATTTGTGGCAACATTGGGAAAATCACACAAGCACTGCTTATATAATTTATGCGGTATTGGTTGAAACAAGGGATGCTCGGAGGAGCTAAACTCATTGACCATTCATTGCATAACGGCACATTTTATTGTTTGGTTATAACACATCAATTACAATCAATAATTATTTTCGGTCGCTGTGGTGGTACAAAGAATAGTATCTGTCAAAACTTTTTTGTCAATCCTGATCGGTCGTGGACGTTTAGGATTTGTCTTAAGTGAAGGGTGTAATATCTGACAAAAAGAACTGATTTTGAACGAATGGTTAACTCAATTTCGCCAGTAACCAGATTTGAAAAAACCATTAGAACTAATATTAACGTCGGTTATTTTCCAGTTGGTAGATTATATGTTGATGATTACTACTTGTCATTGATTAACATTGTTATATGCTGTTAATGTAATGACGTTAGTATGTATCTTATAATCCTTGTCGACTCTGTAATCACTGAAGTTACAATTTCATAATGGTTCAAGTTATTAATCAATAAATATAATTTATTATTCGCCAAATAGTATTAAGCTAATTATGAACAGCAAATTTACGAAACTTGCATAATATAGTATAAATAAAATAAAGTATTTTGACGGCAGTTTGTCTAGGGAAAACGATACATCATCACTAGCCTGTTTCAGCTTGGATAGGGTGCCCTCTGTAGTATTTCTTACGTGTCAAAGAAAATTGTGGGTTGCCTAAAGGATCAATGCCATTTGGCCGTTTGAATTCTAAAAGTAAAGGTGGTTAAGACGAAAATTTTCACATAACTATGCATCACTTATTTGGGATTAATAATTGACATATCAAATAGATAAACCTTGGCACAAGGAATTCATAATGAAGAACCACAATTTTTACATCTTACTATTTTTTTGACAATAGTAGGGGTCGTTCAAACCTTAGTAATTTAACCAGATGATTTCAGTGGACCAATTTAGTATAAATCTTAACATTTAAGGACAAAACAAAACAGTGTAACCCATAAAAATCGTTTTTCTTTAAAATATAATGTTCAAACTGGTATAATCTGAAAATCATATTAAGGTTTTTTAATATAATGGTTATTTATGTATTTTTATAGCAGGTATTTTATAACATATAATATTTTTATAACGTACAACAGCTGACATAGTTCAATAGGAGTCCTACACGCTCATGTCTCTAACCACTGAATGAAAGTGTACGCACCGAATGCGTACGCATTTTATATAATTTACCCCAGAGACGGGCTTCCAAAAAAAGTCGACATCTTGTGTTTTTTTCGCGAATGGGTTATTTGTTTCGCGCATTGGTCTATTTCCAACCGCAACGTCACGCCTCCGACAGTTCATACGTGTTGTACAGGAAATTTGTTGGCATCTACGCTTATTTTTTTTCCGAATCGACCTTAAATTTGTACGGACAAGGTCGAGGCAGCATAAACTTGAGCGCGAGGCCAGGTTTTACATTTCGTTTACGTATTAATTCAGCGTTTCGAGTGGTCAGTGGGGGAGTTTTTTTTTTTTTTTTTTGTTCATTCTTGTTAATAGCATGAATTGGATTCAGTACAAAATTATATCTATTATAGGTAAGCTAAAGAATAACATGTATTATTACAAGACTTTAATGACATTTTGTTCTATATTTTACCTTATTAAAAACTTTTTTTTGTTGCTTTGACGGGTATCGTCATTTCGCGGCTATACAATAGTACGGTTATTGTCTAAAGGGGACGGGGACAGACATAAAGTGTATATATAAAATAATAAATTAATAAATACATAAAATTAATAACACAAACAGGGGGTTAAAAGAATAAATAATGTATATACTGTAATAAAATAAGCTTGTCTTCTTGTAAACACCTCTTTATTCACAATAGAGAGACGACTAAAATAAAAGAGTACAAACTACTACATGAACAAGTATACAACATAATGTCGTGGTAACTACCCTAGTGTTTGTTACTAAACTCTCAAAATTTTAAAATAAACACAGGACTATAAACATGACCATAACGAAGTAGAGGCTCCATCCAGACAGCATACATCAGCACCCATACCGAAGTGGTAATTGTTATTTAATCAGTAACTCTAAACTTAGCATAGGCTAGATTCTATGGAGAAAATCAGTCTCTCGTAGAAATCCGAGGAGTTTGTCGGAATATTCTCCTGTAAACGCATTTTTAAAATTTTGCAGCCCAAACTTAGTTCTAATCTGAGTGAGCCGTGGACAGTCGTTCAATATGTGGTAGACTGAAATAGGGCCACGTTGACAAAACTCACAGTGAGCAGGCGGGCTCGAAGTCATCAAATGACCGTGCGAGAAGAACGCGAAAAGAGAAGAAAGAATCAGCTTTAACCTCAAACAGCCTGTTTTGGTTGGCCTCCTTGGCCCAACGACGTTATACCTCGCTAGTTGTAAAACAAGATACGAATTGTATAAGGTCTGTTTGGACACAAACATTCGTGATGGGGAGGGGAGATGAGGCTGCCGGTTTAACCGTACCATTCTCGCGCTCATTTCCCGGTATACCTACGTGAGAAGGGATCCACAGTAAACTTATCCTGATCCTGTTCAGATAGAGGGTACGGATAATTGATAGTGAGTTGGTTACCAGGGGATGATTGAACTTCTGTTCCAGGAAATAATCGAGAGCATTTTGGGAGTCGGTCAGGATTAGCCATTCTTTGAAGGTTTGTGTTGAGATGTTCAGAAAGCTTGAAACGGAATGTCCGGTTGTCCACCACAAATGCACTGCCAAGTCCGCTGTGAAGTTTGGAGGCATCGGTATATGTGCTTGCGGCCAGGATAAGAGTGGAGAAGTTCACAAAACTTGGACCGAATAATGTATGCACAGTGTTTCTTGAAAACATTTATTGTTATGTATGTTTTAGACCAATATGACAAAGTTATTTGCATTGAGCACAATGTATTTATGTAAAACAGTTCTTGAATTTCGTAACTGTAATGGTTTTGATCCTCAACAGTTCCATTTTAATATCTTCAATGAATAATATTCAACGCTATAAACCATCAGCGCATTTCTTTAAGTGTACGGAGTAGATATTCCAAAGTCTGACGAAGTTAAATCATCAATATTAGACGACAAAGAACATTGTTGTGATGAAAAAAAAATCGTCTCATAATTCCAGCCTTTTGAAATGAATAACTTTTTGTTAAGAACGCATAATACTTACTAAAGAAGACTCTTAATTTTTGACTGTCAGGAAATGAAATCGCGATCTTGAAACTGTTCGAAAAGACATTTTCAGTCAATTCGTGTGGTAACCATTTTAGCAATTTTTTGTCTTCGAACATTATTCGTTCTCCAAGCCTTTCTTTGTCTGTTTCTAAAAATTCTTCTGAAAATATCGTTATTAAAGCTTACGGTCACCACAACGTTATAAAACTTTTGTTAATGCATTAAGTTACATAACCTGAATAATTTGCTCCTATACAATATAGAAATTATTTTTATGTAAAATATCATTTATCCTTGCAAAATTATCATAATCAATTAAAAATATACAAGACTATATAAATTAAATTATCTGACACATTGAAAGTATAAAACAAGTGCGATTTTAATAAAATTAAAAGAAAATCTAATATTAGCATAAATAACATTAACAATATTACTTATGTAACATCAGTTAATATATCAGCAAGATATAGCTATCAGCAACTTACTATTTCTCAGTTTTTTACAACTTAATTTTCCTCATGGGAGGGATTTTTGTGGAGTAAAGGGGTTTAATATTTAAATGAATGATGTTATGTTATGGCGGTTTTTGCAAGTTGTTATATTGCATACTGGTGATATTAGTAAACGCTTGATTACCACCCCAGGTATAGATGTCTGCATATTTTTATAAGAAAGAATCTAATATCTGACCCTGAATAATCATACCAGTTGCGAGAGTAATCAGGGTGGATAAAACCGGATGCATTGTGAAATTATTTCCGTAGAGGTCTCTCTCCACTCGGCTTTCTCTTCATTAATGATTTGGGTGTTGACTGAGAGTAATTGTTGGTTGAGGTTCGTGGTTTCGAGCGCTTATTAAGCGACAGGTCTTATTACTAAAAAAATATTCAATAATATAATACAATTGCAAATTTTAAGGCTCAATGACTTCGGTTTTATAACTTGGAAATATTTAACTTATATATCGTTGGATTTCAATAATAAACAGTCGTAAACCAAACATAATTGTAATTAAAGGAAAAAAAACATATGAAAATACAAAGTAAATGCACGCGGTGATCCGAGTTCTTAAAAAGCTGAAGGTCGCTGACTAATTATTTGACGGTTTTGTTTAGGAAATATGAACCAAAAGACTTTGCATTATACTCTCAGTATGTCGCTTGCTACTTTCAAAATAACAGTGTCAGCTATAAACATAAAGAATAACTTAATACAAAATATACGCCTCGCAGGACTATTAAAATAGCATTTTGAATAATCTATATTGCAATGCATATTGTGTAGGCAAGTCAAAAATGAGAAAGATGTCGTCAACTACGTCAAGTTTCGATGAAAAGGGATAAGGATAGGAGCTGGGGTAATTAGGAGAAGGCTATCAAAATCATCTTAAGATGAATGAAGATCATCTTAAAATAACGTTTTATCCCCACACAGTGGATTACGTTAAATCATTACCCAGCGTCGGTGGACAGCAAAGCATGAACATTTTTCATTATGACCGAAATTTAGAAAGAAATAAAAAATGGTATCAGTGCTAAAAAGGCTCCTGGTTTTGGCCTTATTATTGGAAAAATACTAAAAGAACTTCCAAGAAAAGCATCATCAACCTAATAAATGCTTCATTCAGACTACAATATGTACCACAATTCTGGAAGGTAGCTGAATTAATGAACCAGGGAAGCCACCCATGAAACAGTGTCATGCCGGCCAATATCACTTTTGCCGATCACTATATTCAAATTATTTTAAAAACCTCTACAGAAAGTGACAAAACCAATCAATGAGGAAAAGCATCTTATTCCGAATCATCAATAATTTCAGAAAATAATTCACGATTGATCAGGTTCACAGAATAACCAATATCATTGAAAAATCAGTAGAAGAAAATATAATATTTTTAGATATCGTTCAAACTTTCGATAAAGTTTAGCGTGAGGGTTTAAAGCATAAGATTGAAATACTTCTCCCTGACCAATATTAAAATTTTAGAGTTATATATAATTCTATTATAGAAGGAAAAAAACTTAATACCTACACACCAGTTTGGGTTTATTAACCATCATTCCACTATTGACCAGATTCATAGAATAACAGATGTAGTTGAAGAAGCCTATGAAGTTAAAAAGGTATGTTCAGCTATATTCTTAGATGTAGCACAAGCCTTCGATAAGGTATATCATGATCGTCTTGTTAAAAATGTTACCGAAACAACAGCGAACTATTAAAATCTTACATTAGAGCCAGAATGTTCAGGGTATAAAAAGACTACAAATAAAAGATCTTTACCTACTTGTTATTCCACGATATAAAATTCGACATGCCTCAAGGTCGCTACATACTCTACACATGTGATATACCACAATGGAAAATATCATGATAGCTAAGTTTGCTGATAATACTGTAATTTTTCCTGTATGAAATAATAGCGATGAAGCCAACAATATAAATAAATAGAGTCAAACCTGAAAAATCAAAATTAAGTAAATCTATGCATATGCTGTTCAAGTATAATCAGACCGCGCAAGCACCAATAACAATAAATAATACCATTATTCCATATAGCAACAGCGCTAGTAACTCGTAATGAATCTTGATGTAAAACTCCACTGGAAGGAACATGTAAAAAACAAAATGAAAGAACTAGGGTTAAATGTGTAGCGACCTTCAGATATTTCGAATTTTCCCGCAATTCTCAGCAGCCCACAGATCTACTCGAGGCGTTGCACATACCTGAAGTTAGCACCCACGGTGAGGTGGCAACAAGTGGTACTGACGAGGGTACGACGTGGCAACCTCGAGTGGTGAAGCTTGGGGATGACGCGACGCCTCGAGGTTCTTTTCCGTTCCTGACTCTGAGAGTGATCAGACGTGTCCACTGTACGTAACACCTGAAGGAAACCCTGCCACGCGCATTTCTTTCTTTTTAAATTCATATAGTGATCTTGTTTAGTGTTTAATATGTTGTTTATGGTTTAATACCTGTTCGTCTAAAAATAAATATTTCTCCTGCATATAATTAGATTCCATTTGTACCGAAATAAATCGCCGAATATTTTGTCTTTATCTAACCGCACCTGTACCCTAAAGTGGTGACCCGACGTGATCTTTCGCAAAATTGGGTTTGGACTCGTGAATGGAGGGTACGTGCAACATGGTGTATTTTACGTGGCTGTTATATTTTTTGTTTCAAAATGTTCAATATTTTTAATTCGATTCGTTTTCGATTTCACCTTCAATATTCCTTTTCCTTTTATTCCTATTCCTTTTCAAATTCCTTCTATATCACATTCATTCAAACATTTGTTCCTCATTAAATTTTATTTTAGTGCTGGAACAATGAAGCTTCAATTCCATTTCATTATTTCCAATTCATTTTTTAAAAATTTTTTTGTCAAAATTTTCTTTCAGAATGTTTTGAACTCATAGATATTTTTACATCACTGCTTAAACATCAGCGTCTCGGCTAAACATTTCTTTCGGCGCTAGGTTTAAATCATAATGTCTTCCTTCGCTCGCCGTCTCCGTCATAATGGCAGACATTTTGATTTGAAAGGCTTTGGGCCGCTTCGGTCGGATACCGTCGTTATTTGTTTTTTCTGAATTACCGAAACGTATGTGACTACGAATTAGTCACAGGGTAGCTCCAGAAGCTAGGTACCGATTGCAGTCACCGTAGACTTGTCATGTCTTCGCCGAGGTACCAGAACTGCTAACGTCTCGTCGTCGAAGAAAATAAGCTACCAGGTCGTCGAACAATCGATCCCCCCACAGCGTCGATTACGGGAGCCCTGTCCGAAAAATAGCTTGTTCTCAACATCGTGTGCCATCGTCATTCAAGTGCCAAAGCAACAGGATCTGTAGGGCCGGAAGATATCAACAGCCGTACCAGATCGCAACCGGACCAACCACAACCGTTTCGATTTATCATATTTTTCAAAGCCCTTTTCATGCAGCACATTTTGTTTGATATATCTTTTTTTTTGTATTTGATTTCTTTTCATACATTTTTGTATTTTTGTTGCTTAAAATAATTGTATGTAAAATTCTGGCAGAGGAGTATTGTAGCGACCTTGAGGCATGTCAAATTTTACATCGTGGAATAACGGTCTACAAAATACCCAGAAATATAATCCCAGATGTTGAACACGGGCGGGGTGCCAGCAGCGCCAACTAGAACCCGATAACGAATAGCTGGCAACCCCGAGACGTTTATCTGGGATGTTATTGAAGGGTATTTCCATTCATTCAGTGCTCAGCCATCGTTTGGTTTAGACGTGCCACCATCGACTGCCCAAGCCTCGTCTCCAGGTAACACCGCTGCCATCCGTTTTATCTAATTGTATTTTCCACATTTTTTTTATATAGCCAATAAATAACGGTCACATAATGTAAATACCACTGTTTCATTTCGTTTTACCTCCATTCACCGAGCCACATCATTTACCCTAAAAATGTACTGGTCAAATATAGGAAAATGTACTGGTTAATTGGAAAAAATCACAATTATTAGAACATAATAAATTGCCATTATGCAAGTATTGAAACCTATATGAACATATGGAATTCAGTTACGGGAATGTTCCGCGAAATAACTACATAAATAAAATACAAGTTTTCCAGAACGAAGTTCTGAAAATTATTGTAGGTTCGCCTGGATACTACAGGACTGATTACTTACACCGATACTTTCAGATACAGACTGACCGGAAACCAAGAGAATCGCAAGGAGACATGAGGACATACTCCATTTTATGTTAATATCGAAGTAATACAACTCATGGATAACACCAGGACAGGACACATGCTCAACAGCATCAAACCATCTGATCTTGTGTAGTGTAGTCTAGTGAAGCAGTGTTAATACATGAGTATTATTGCACCAGAGACTAAAATCGTCGATGACCTAGATTTAAGTTAAGCAAAGCAAAGATAAATTGTAGGTTACTCGGCAACCACTAGCAACAATATAATAAAGAAATATGTATAATCGACAGATTCTTAAGATTCAGATAAGAATAGGTCTATTCTGAGTTGAGGAAAATACAAGCAGTTGTGCTACAGGGACAGGATATTGGGACCAGTCTTTTATCTGCTTTACCCTCGGTACCCTTACATTCAATGAAAATGGTGTGGTTACACTTATTGGAGATAGCACTGAATCAACCGAAAAGTTACAAACAGTTATTATACAATGTTGGACAGAAAAATGGTATATTAAAATAAATCAGTACATATTATTGATTCCAAGTATATTAATAGTTTTTGTGATTAAAATCCTTTCCCATTTTTCTATTCGCGCAGTCCGTAGGATTTCGGGGAGGTGATGGAGAAGCTGTTGTCTTTTGAATTCATTCATTTAACCTGAATTAAATTAATTATCTAGAAAAGAAGATAACTTGACGATGGATTTCTTGGATTCCATGGATTCCTTACTCGAATTATTTCTTGGTGTAGTTAAGTGGATTTCACGCAAACGTATCGCAGTCTGAGCTGTAAGCTCACAAAAGAGGAATTTAAGTCGTTAACAAGTCGCCTCTTCTGTTCTTAACAGAAAACAGTTTCCCTAAGTTCCCAGTTTTTCAATTAAATTAATGGTTTTCATAATAAAACCCATTTTTTTACTCAAATAAATCAGCAAGTGGTCCCGTACGGAAGTAATCAAATATCATGGAATAACCTTTGATGTAAACTCTTGTTGAGAAAAAATCTGAAGAACTTAAGTGCGAAAAAATGTACTGGTTATGGGGTATATATTCAGCCTTGTCAGCATATAATAAGCTTCTGCCTTAGGAACAAGTCCTACTTACTCAACTCTGAGGTTTTACCAGCCAAAGCAATATAAGTATTATACATAGATTTAATACAACTGATTGCGAGGTATTGTTGATGCTGAAGGTAGGAACTAAAAAGGACTACGACCAAAGACATAAATAAATGCTTCATCAGCACATTAATATTGAGGTTGTTCAGCTCTTAGACAATGATGACTTATTGGCTAGAGGCTAGATTAAGGAAAGTTATAATATAACAAATCATATTGATTACGTCATCATAGATGACGTTATTTGATATATTAGTGACAGGATGTTTACATTAACCCAGAGCCCCATTAATGCTGAATTAGTGTTTATGTTATTGGAGATTTATGATAGGTCCAGGGAACTGAATGTGCCCCGTTGACCTGAAATACCAGAGTATTAACAAAGGTCTAAAGGATACGGGATCATTATCGTTCCGAGCCTTGTCGAGAGAACTTCTCCAGTTCTTAACGAAGAATCTAACAGAGAGTAAAACCATTTAATCTAGTTCAGTGAATAAAAACATTGACATAGGATAAAAACGAATTGCCTAATAGCGTTAATTTACTAGATGATAAATAATAATTTAAAAAAAATGTTGTGCCGTGTTGAGAGTAAAACGGTTTAAAACAGTGTTTAAAAACGTCGCCGTGCCCGACGTGCTGCCGCTGTACGCACCCCTACGCACCCGACCCATCCAACTCAATCGATGCTCGTCTCCTGTGAGTTCAAGGCACCCGTTCAAGGACAAGGCCAAGCGCTCGGGCCGCCCGCCTCGGTCGCGCATTCGGTCCCGCGCCCGCGATCCACACGCAGCAGCGCTCCACGGCGAGGAGAGACGACGCGCGCCAACCCCACGCACCCTCCGGCGCACGCGTACGCACCCCCCGAGCGTCGTGGCCGTAGCCCGACCGCCGGTTTCACTTTCATTCTTCGGTTTGCGGGCCGACGTTGCGCGATCTCGTGTGTCCCGAGCCAGAACCTTTCGGGCGCCACTTTCCATTTCGGAACATTTTTTCCCAACCGATGACGATGACAGTCGACGAATACCGGCCGGAAAGGCCGTGCGGCCAGTGACTGAGTGTTGACGAGTACGTTTCGGCAGTTGTCATCGTCGTATTCGATCAGGAGGAGATGCGAGATGAATGTCACGCGGGAATAAATCGAATTGATATCAGGAAACCTTGCTTGCTTCCAGTCCGTTATCGAACCAAAACAGATCTCTTATCGAGTGCCAGTCACCACAGCATGATCACATCTTTCACTAACAGACTCTGAGTGCTAACAGACAGTGATTTTTCTCATATTACACGTGCAATATTGTATTATTTAGACAGTAGTACTAGTTCAGTCACCGCCAGCCAATAATCTAGGGTGACTTGTTTAAGTTTCAAACTCACAATTTTTTTCCGTACGAAAAAAATTGCAACCAGCTAATCACAATGCAAACCTCAACGATCATCTTTAAAACTGACACCAAGGAATTTCGCATTCCCTCGGGTGCAATCGTATCATCTTCGACGTCATCGCCGACGACATCGATGCGACCTCCACCCCCACCTCCTCCACCAAAGGTCAAACTACTGGACAATAAACTCGAGGAACCTACCAGCTCTATACCAGATCTAGGTGAGTTAAAAGTTTACAGATACCTTCATCTTTTTGCCATCATTTTTAGCACCAATGCCCTTTTATTATTATTTAATATGATATTTCTCTAGCCAATTCAGAAACAAAAACAAAACAGCCACCAACAAATTCCGTCTTCAAATGTTTTAACAACTGTATTTTATTATCGTCGATAATTAAAATGTAATTATACAATCTGATCACAAAATATTCAAAATAGAAATACCAATTAACCTTGGTGTTATTTGTAACCTACGAAACTAACGAATATTTTGAAAATACTTTTTTTCTTAATTATATAATTTTAAAATATCTCAAATATTATTTGGACTAACACCAGATGGACTAATACATGTGATTTATCTAGTGGTATTTACGGTTATTAAAAATTGTAATATCCATCCCATAAATACCGATATATAGAAACAGTTTCTCCATATACTATAATATATATATATATATATATATATATATATATATATATATATATATATATATATATATATATATATATATTAAATTATGATAAAATAATATACAATGCTGTATTATGTATCCCATCTATTTATAAACGAAATCAATTGCATTGAACAGTTTGTTATCATTATAACCACTGACCTTCTAAGTGAGTGTGCTTTGAATTCTTTGTGTTTCTTTGATTACTTGATAGACGCTGCATTAATTTTCCGTGAATAGACGACATGTATGGTATTATTCTTAACTTACCGGTGTTTGTATAAAAGTTGGCTTAAGTGCTGTAATGTGTGAACGGTTTTAACTGTTATATATTTAAATAATTAAAGTGTTTTGTATTAAAATAAATTAGTAAAATTATTCATTAGATCCAAATATTACTTTTACATGAGATAATGTCTTAGATAAGTAAGTTGACAAGGTTCTAACAACAAAACCTATGTTATTAAAATAATTGTAAAAACAAAATCAATTACAAATAATCTATAATAGGGTGACGTGATTATTAGAGAGCGTAACTACTTTGGATTATTGATAGGTTTAACCTAGACTTTTCGATATTTTTCATACTCCAGATAAATAGTTGGCAAACAGAGTGACATAATAGAAATACAAATGGACTTTGGAGTATTTTCTGTTTTTTGCTATTTGATGAATTTAAAATTCTAATAATATCCGAGGACAACTTTTAGTATGGAAGAAAGTAACAAAACAATGTACTTTATGAAATAAGTAATATTTTATTCGATGTCTATATTCATTTGAATATATTTAGATTATACAAGTGTGTACTTAATAGCTTTGTTGGAGTATTATTTATACAATTTATTATTAGTTCATTTTTGATGGACTTAGAGTTATTTATATATTTTTATATTCCTTGCATTTAAAATATATGTAAATGTAACATTATTTTAGTACTGTAGTAATTACTGTAGATGTTTCTGTAGATATTTGTAACTATTAAGTTAAAGTTTTGTCTTATCCCCATTCAACTATTTCATTGTCTGGTACTTTTCTTATTGTTATAATTTTATTGGCAAATGGCTGAAGTGTTCTAGCATCTCTTTCTTATTGAAACGAGATCCCATATTAGAGGAAGATTTGCTTCCTCTTTAAATCTGTTAATAATTGTTCATGGATTATTGACATCACTGCTATTAGTAGTCCCTAAAAATGTTAATGGTAGTTCCTTTTATCTTATAGATTATTTTGATACTTATATATTTAGGCTTATATTTAATAAATATTAATGTTTATAAAATACAGTATTAATTTATCAATAATTTTCAACAAGTAACTGAATTCTAAATAACGAGCTAGACGGCTTCATATTCGGGCTGCAACAATGTATTCTTCCCAACAATATGTCCTTCAATTTGTTCAATTGAAGTCGGTAGCTATCTTCAGAACAGTTTCTGTATACACTATATCTTATACAACAGGACTTTATGGCTTTGAATACTCTAGTTTCATGTTGACATTTGTAGTTTTCTTGCATTAACTTGTGTCTTGTGTCTTTTTGCGGTTGTGCTTGCCGTAATAGGTTTATCTTTCATCATTAGTCATAATACGCTACAGTGAACTCATTTTTACCTAAAATTAATTAAACCCCAATATTAAAACGCTTCAAAGTATATTTTTCAATCAATTAGTGTGATAGCCATTTTTAGCTGCTAAATTCTCTGAAAGTTTTTTGAGAATTCGAGCAGGATTTTAACCTATTTACGATTTTGGTCCTACAGGCCATTCTTTGTTATCGATATCAAAATTGCCACTTTTGATTAAGTGAACCCAAATTTAACAATTTGGATATAACGGAGCAGTATCACCACGCCATACCATTCCTAAAATTAAGATATTCCAGATAAGATAAATTCCAGATTTATTTAAATCAAACAAAAAAATCAAAAAAATATATTAATTAAATATATTAACGTTCCATTAGATGTGCTTAGTACAATTTTAATTTACAAATAATTACTACTCTTCTGTTGTACTTGCATTAATACACAAGCAAAACTATATATACACTAAACAAGTTCGTGTGGTTTGATTCGCTCCACGCTTCTGATTTCTTGGGTGTTATCCAGCAGCTGTATTGCTTCAATGTTTCTTTGATTTATCAACCTTCCATTTGATTGTGTCCATTTGATTTCGAGGTTGAATGAGAGGCCCTTCGTTGGTTAGGTAGCCATAAGCATTGGTAATTAATCGTAGGACTTTATTTTGGGTGCGTTGGACTACTAGTTGGTTTGATATCTGAGTTGCTTTATGATTGACTAATAAACCAATCCCTATGATTTTAGGTCAAGTTGAGAGTATCTTTCTGCTTTTTGTCTAACATGTTGTTTAACCTACCATCGAGATATATTTCGAGGTATTTGGCTGATTCTGCTTGAGGAATCGCGCATTCTTCAAGTTATATAATTATGTTTTCGTTATTTCTCCGCAACGCTAGATTAACATGGACAGATTTGGAGCTATTAAGTTGTATTTTCCAGTCTCTAGTCCATTTGTAGATTTTGTTGATCGTTACTTGTACTTTTTCTACAGCTTTAGGCACAGATATATATTTTGCCATGATAACTGTGTCCCTTGTTGACAGTATTTCCGCGGTATCAATTTGCTCATTTTGTACATTAATCCCAAATGCCATACCCGGTCAAAAACTTGTGAGACGTTCAGGAATATTGCAGGGCAGTATTTCTTTTCTTCGAATTCCTTTTCAACAACCGCTGTAACTCTGTGCACTTGATGGATTCTCGAGTGGAGGTATAGGAGTATAAATATTTTAACTAATTAATATAATTATATAAAAATAAACAAATAAACTAACTAACTAAACTAAATGGGGATCTTCAAACATGTTTATATTAAAATTTCATTTCAATCTACTGCGAACCTTAAACTCACTTTAATATTGTTTTAAGAAACATAAAATATAAAATATATTGGTTTGAATTTGAAGACGTGACCTGAGAAACATTATAGGTATCGAAATTCTAGAGTATGCCCGACCTTGTGCAACATTAAGTTTAATATTAATAAAAACAGGTGTTCCTTAAATATAGCAATATATGAGAAATATGGCGATTACAGTGGTTTATAAGTCGTCAATGAAAAAATCTTATATCGCGGCTCCAAAATCTAAATTACACCGCGTGGAACAGTTATTGTTAAACACAAATACATATAAAACTCAGTCAGTAGGCAACGAAAATAACACTCGATCAAGGTCTAGGTCATAACCTTGCCGAAAATCTTTGTTATTAATCTTGTTTATATAAGCGGAGCCAGTCAATTGGTCCAGTATTTTGCGGAAAGCCAAATATTTATTAATTATCTATTTGAGGTAGATTTATCCGTGATACGGCTACACGTGTGTTTGTTTGGACCCAATGAAATAGTTTGGAGAAGGTCAAGACCGTTCTAAAAAACTAGTTTTCAATGTTATGTTACGCAATCGTAGTATTCTGATAGTCTACAGTTGTTATCATTATAATTTTACATGTATATTGTTAGAAATTATACAGAATTGTTATTTAATGTATCATGTGCAAGGTTTTTAATTATCACTACTGTTCAATTTCTCAATTTATTTGTTCAATTTATATTATTTAGGCGTCTACTGACATTAAAACATTGTTACTGTCTTTAACAGTTTAGATTAATGCGTATTTTATTTTTAATTACATAAGTTAATAATATTTAATTAACAATTAATTCTTAATAAATTGATTTAAAATAATATATGTGTTTACATTTTTGTGATCTAGATGTGCATTCGTTGAGTTCAACACGCCAACTTTGTTATGTCTAACCTATGTTAATTCTATCCTATTTCTAAATTTCATTTGGCAGATTGTTCAACCTTTCATTTGCCAAAATTGCAGTTTTATATGTAAAAATCATATTATTGGTATTTTTAGGTTAGAAAATATGGCAACTAACGAGTCTTTCAAAAGGAATGTTTTAAGCTTTGAATAATCTTTGAAATAATTCCTGAATAAATCGCAGAATTTTGCGTTAATTTTGATTTTTTAAATTGAGTCATTGAAGTATTAGTTTTACAGATGATTGTATATTTTTCAAGATTCTAATATACCTTCGAGTATATTTAACCAATTCTTTGAATATGTTCAGGAGTTTTGATTAAGAAATTACTTTACAAACTAAATTTTCAGCAACTCATTCACGTATCAAATCAATATACGCTTATAAACGATCGCTTTTTCTATCAGTTTCTTAAAATTTTTCATGAAGATCGTCATATTAAAAAAATATCGAAGGTGATTTTGTTAGAAGAGTTACAAGTTAGCAATTTATTAAATCTTATTGAAAGTATGAACTATTTTAGTGAATACTATACTATATAAAGTAGTGATATGTGAACATATGTTCTTCGATATCGAAAGCGGTTTCGCACATTAACAGTAGGGATATTGATTAGTATGACATATGTTTTTTAGTTAGCCTCAAATGATGCGTGTATAAATTTGACGGCTGCCGGATAATTATTTTGTGAATTATAGCATTTTGAGTGAAGCAATAAAATTGTTGTGTTGATAAAATATTGCTTTTTGAAGGGAAAAAATACAGTTGAAGCAAAAACTTGGCTTGATGCCGAGTTTCCGTACATTGCCCCAGGAAAATCACCCTTCAAGGATTGGTATGCTAAGTTTAGATGTGGTGAAATGAGTACCGAAGACAGTGTACGCAGTGGACGCCCAAAAAAAGTTGTTACCGACGAAAACATTAAAAAATGTACAAAATGATTTTGAATCACCGTATATTGAAAGTGAATGAAATAGCAGGCACTCTAAAGATATCAACTGAACGTGTACATCATATCATTCACGAATATTTTGGTATGAGAAAGCTCTGTGCAAAGTGGGTGCCGTGCGAGCTCACTTTTGACCAATAACATCGACGTAGAACGAAGCGTAATAATCCGAGTTTTTGCGTCGATATGTGATAATGGATGAAATATGGCTCCATCATTTCACTCCGAAGTCTAATCGACAGTCATCCGAGTGGACTGCACACGGTGAACCCGCTCCAAAGCGTGGGAGAACGCAACAGTTGGCTGGCAGGACTATGGCGTCTGTATTTTGGGATGCGCATGGAATAATTTTCATTGATTACCATGAAAAAGGAAGAACCATCAACGGCAACTTTTACATAGCGTTATTGGACCGTTTGAAGGACGAAATCGCCGAAAAACGGCCGCAATACAAGAAAGTGCTGCTTCACCAAGACAATGCACCGTGTCACAAGTCAGTGAAAGCGATGGCAAGAATCCATGAATTGGACTTCGAATTGCTTTCTCATCCACCGTATCTTCCATATCTGGTCCGCAGCGACTATTTATTTTTCTCAGATCTCAAGAGAATGCTCGCTGGGAATAAATTTTCGTCGAATGAAGAGGCGATCGATGAAACTGAGGCCTATTTTGAAGCAAAGAACAAATCGTACTACAAAAATGGTATCGAAAGGTTGGAGGGTCGCTATAATCAGTATATTATCCTTGAAGGGAATTATGTTGAATAAAATAAACTTATTTTGCCAAAAAAATGTGTTTTACTATGGTGGACTTTTCAATTGACCTGTTATACTTCACTTCATTGCAAGATGAAGTTGATTGATTCGTTTCAGTCTGTGTCCGGTTCGAGTGTTATCCAAGAGTTCCAATATTTCGCTATTAATTTGAGTGGAGCCTCTGCTCATGTATTTTTGCGATTATATTCATGTCCTTAGTAACCGTGGTTATTTAAAAGTGCCTATGTGCATTTACATAGATATGAGTGCATCTCTTAGGATTGTATTCGGAAAAATATGTATTTTATTATGTTAATACTCACTTTTCTCACAATATCGGTTTTTGGAATTGTGGAATCGAGACAGAGACTTATACAACAGAGATTTATTATGTAGGAATATATTGGGAGTTTATATTTCAAATACATTTCATATCTTTGCAACAGAGTCCACATCGAGATTAATCCCAAGATACGTAGCGTTGTTGCTACATGAGACGAGACTAAATTGTTATATGAGTTATTTGGTTATAGGCAAATTCAATATGCACCAATATAATCAATAATCAATATGATTTGCTTTGGTTACATTTCTGTAAATCGTGTTTAGTTATTAATACTTTAACTAATAGGTTTAATAAAAGTCATTAATTTATACTCTGCTAATGCATGATTATCTATATCCTTTTTTATTTAGATAGATTTAGATAGATAGACTAATATTTCCGCAAAATACATTGAACAACTTGCAAGCAAGACCTGATTGAATTAAATATTTTTATTTTAGTGATATATCATAATCAGAATAATTACATTATAATCCATTATTATATAATTATAAAATAGCCAATACATGTCATCAAGAATTATGACGTCGGCACGTCGCAGTGTTGCCGCATGAACTTAGAATTTTGGTCTACAATGTCGGCCGGTTTACAACATTTAATTATTTTTACTGATATTTTTAAGGATTTTTCAAACATTTGGCAACATGGTCCACCAGTACCAACCTAAACCGAATTTTACAGGCTTATTCGGTTACATGTTTCCCTGCATAAGAGAGCATTTTATCTCTTTTTAACTAAAATAAAAGGAAAAGGAGAAATCCATTCCAGGTTTTAAATTTTACATTTCTAAAAATCGCAATCGGGAATACATTAAATATCATCGAAGTATTTATTTGTTTTATTGAATGGATTATATAATTATACACGAAATATAATTCATAATGTTAATAAAACTAAAACTGATAATGAAATGAATAAACTAGACGAATTGATAAACATCCAGCAATTAAATTAGCAACACCTGCGTAATACGTAGTTCATAGAAATAGTAATAATCCAAAAATATGTTGAGACTAATATTAGGTCATAGTTGTTCATATGAGAGGATGGTGAACAGTAGGAAAATATTTCCTTAATGATATTGATATGCCCGTCGCGTAAATATAACGTGCCAGTCCAATTTGCTAGAGTACTAAATATTTTTATTAGATTAATATTGGTCACGTAGACACTACTTCCTTCTATCAATGCTGTTGTAAAAAAAGTATCGTTTTTATATATCGTAACTTAAAATTTTAGATTTAGAGGTTTTCTGAAATTATTGCTTTTGTCTTAAATCAAAATTAAAATATTCTGAAGTCCTCCTTTTACGGTCTATGATATTATTTGATGATATATAATTAATTACACTGTATTTTTAAACTATATACGTTATGAAATAGAAAGGGATTAAAGTTATTTAATTTGCTTGATAACTATTTTGTATTAACGGAAAGGATTGGTCACTTACCAGAACCGTATCAGCCGTACTTTCTTCCCCTAGTTTGCTTCAGTTTCCCCTTTAGTTTTCATTATTTTTATCAATTACCAATTTCCATGGCATCCTCTGTGGAATGGATTTTCGGCGTTCTTAAATGCCAATAGTCCATGACTGAGTAACTGAGCTACTACATTTGTTGGCCAGACACCATGATCTGGAAAAATCCTGTTGAAAAGAATAAAACCGATCATAGAGAGAAAAACCTAATACCAACACACCAGTTTGGATTTACCAACAAGCATTCAACGATTGACCAGGTCCACAGAATAACAGATGTTATTGAAAATGCCTACGAAAGTAAAAAAGTATGCTCAGCTATATTTTTAGATGCGGCACAAGCCTTCGATAAGATTTGGCATGAAGGCCTTGTTCATAAACTACAGAGAATGTTACCAAAACTTTTTGCTGAGGATATTGCGATTATAGCTGTCGGAGACAATAGTGAAGAGGCGTCACAGAAATTACAACAGGCAAATGACAATATAAATAATTGGACACAAGCTTGGAAAATAAGAATTAATGAAAGTAAATAAGTACATGTGCAGTTCACCTATAAACAGACCGTACAAGCACCAATAATATTAAATAATACTCATTCCATATAGCAACAACGCTAAATATCTTGGAATGAATCTTGATTCAAGACTTCGCTGGAAGGAACTTTAGGGTAAATTGATATGTCTCGGTGAATGGAGGTAAAACGAAATGAAACAGTGGTGTTTACATTATATGACCGTTATTTATTGAAGTAATATAAAAATGTGAAAATACAAAATAGATAAAACAAATGGCAGCGGTGTTACCTGGAGATGAGTCTTGCGCAGTCGATGGCGGCACGTCTAAACCAAACGATGGTCGGTTACTGAATGATCGAAAATACCCTTCAATAACATCCCAGATAAACGTCTCGGGGTTGCCAGCTATTCATTATCGTGTTATAGTTGGCGCTGCTGGCACCCCGCCCGTGTTCAACATCTGGGATTATAATTCTGGGTACTTTGTTGACAGTTATTCCACGATCTAAAATTCGACATGCCTCAGGATCGCTACAGAACCTATAAAGAAGAAAAGAGAAGAACTGGAATTGAAAGATAGGAAAATGTACTGGCTAATTGGAAGAAAATCACAATAATCAGTACATAATAAATTGCATAATAAATTATATAAGCAAATACTGAAACCTATATGGACATTCGGAGTTCAATTATGGGAAAGTTCTGCACAGCTACTATTTTTGGTGATCAGACACCATGATCTGTCAGCTTCTAGCTAAGTTCCAAGGCCTAGCTTAGTTCTCAGCAACTTCAGTTTACCTTTGGTAGCCCTACACCCTAAACTTTGGTGTTTGTACCGGGAATTCACGAACTAGTAGAGTTTTTGCAAAATGTGAATTAATAATAATAATACGAATATTTCATAGCTAGGAGGCTTTAAACAACTAAAACTCACCTTCAGTGATCTTATAGCTTGAGCTGCGATTCTTATGCCTGAACTCCTATAAATTGTTAGGAAATCCTTTGACTAATTGCGGAAGGATTGTCAATGCAACTTCAGCCTCTCTTTTTTCTTGATAACTTTATTTTATAAGGAAATTGATTCCGGTTAATTGAATAAATAAAAATAGCAGCCTTAAAGCTTTCCAGAAACGTACCGTCTTTGCCACAACGTGTAGGTTTTAAAATAGAAAATTAATTCACTTGAATATTATTTTATTTTAAACGAAAGAAGTTTTAAAAAGAAAGAAGAACATAGTAAAGTATCTTTATTATTGTCTACCAAAGACGATTAATATGTTTACTGGTAAACAAAGAAAAATATCAAAAGAAAAATCAAACACGTTTAAAGAATCAAATCATATTTATATCAAACAATTAGTAAATGGTTGAAATAAAGGTTTTAAAAAGAAAGAAGAACATAGTAAAGTATCTTTACTATTGTGTACCAAGGAAGATTAATATGTTTACTGGTTAACAAATCAGAATATCAAAAAAAATCAAACATATTTAAATAATCAAATCATATTTATAACAAGCAATTAGTAAATGGTTGAAATAAATGTTTTAAGAAGAAAGAAGAACATAGTAAAGTATCTTTACTATTGTGTACCAAGGAAGATTAATATGTTTACTGGTTATCAAATCAGAATATCAAAAAAAATCAAACATATTTAAAGAATCAAATCATATTTATACCAAACAATTTGTAAATGGTTGAAATAAAAGTTTTAAAAAGAAAGAGGAGCATAGTAAAGTATATTTACTATTATCTATCAAAGAAGATTAATATGTTTACTGGTTAACAAATCAGAATATCATAAAAAATCAAACATATTTAAAGAATCAAATCATATTTATATGAAACAATTAGTAAATGGTTGAAATAAAAGTTTTAAAAACAAGGAAGAACATAGTAAAGTATCTTTACTATTATCTACCAAAGAAGATTAATATGTTTACTGGTTAACAAAACAGAATATCAAAAAAAATCAAACATATTTAAAGAATCAAGTCATATTTATATCAAACAATTAGTAAACAGTTGAAATAAAAGTTTTAAAAAGAAGGAAGAACATAGTAAAGTATCTTCACTATTATCTACCAAGGAAGATTAATATGTTTACTAGTTAACTAATCAAAATATCAAAAAATCAAACAATTTATAAATGGTTGAAATTAAGTAATTTTTAAGACATAACATTAAAATTTATGCTGGGCTTAAAGACTAAAAGTATTAAACAATATGATGTTCAATATCGGTAAAATGTGTAAAATTAATCTACTGACTGCTCATTATACTAACTTAAAAAAGCATTTATCAAAAGCAGAAGTGTTTTTACCTATCTCAAAATTTACCATGAAATGTATTGATATTATATTTTGAGTATTATTCAATAAATAACTAAAGTTTAATAAAAGTTTTTTTTATCATATCTAAACAATATTCCATTTTTAATGTAATTGAGATTAGATAATAGGTATTAAACTTGACATTGAAAGGTTTAAAAAATGTACGTATGTGCATCATCAATTCGAAAGAGGATAACAAACTTCATTCGACTATTTATACGGATTTACGTATTTCAGCATCGGTTTTCTTTTATTCCCACTTTAAAAAATATATTTATACGCCAAGTTATAAAATAATGCCATTTTAGTGTGCGATCTGTTGAATAAATTTAGGATAAATGTACATGTATGAGGGCATTAAACTAGTAGACCAGCCGTTGTGATATATTTTAGGAAGTTTTGAAATTTAAAATACTTTTGTCATTATATTTATATAATACAGGTATATCGTGTTTTTATAAAATGTAGTATATCTATTTTTCATAAAAAACAAGTGATAAATATATTTTGCAAAAACTTTTATAAAACCTATTATACAAGAATAGGAACTATTATTCTTAACATTTATATTTAGCTATATTTTTAAACGCGAGAATATTTGTTTCCTATTTTGATAAAAGCTTGTTATAAAAGATAATTAAATTATTGAAAATTATTTTAGTAAATTATAAATGGATTATATTGGATTGAATATATTGAATTATAGAGAGCAAATGATTTTTCATTAAATGAAATACTCATTAAATACATATGAATAACGTATGGATTCTACAGAATGAAAACATTATGAGGATAATTTATTGGCTTCAAAAGAAGCTCGAGTACTGTGATCTAAAAGTTGAAGGAAATTTGAAATCTGCAACTGAGAATATGGTATCATCATTTTCAGGGATTTATATGGCTTTAACAGCTGATGTTTGAGCTGAGCCTGAAATTATTGCTGCACCTTTAAAAAATTAAGTTTACATCCAATTATCTAAATTTCGACAGGTTTATAAAAAGTAGGTGTAGAATTAAATCAAATTGTTACTAGCCATAAAACTAACAAACTATTTTTTAATGTTACTACTTAAAACACACTGAATATGGTTGAGGAAACACATATATAATAGAAAATATTAAAGAAGGTTAGGTAACAGGTCAATTGAAAAGTCCCAGGCCTACCATAGTAAAACAGACTTTTTTGGCATTTTTTTTTATTCAACATAATTCCATTCAAGGGTGATACACTGATTATAGCGACCCTCCAATTTTTATAGTACGATTTGCCCTTTGCTTCAAAATAGGCCTCAATTTTAACGATCACCTCGTTATTCGACGAAAATTACTTCCCAGCGAGCATTCTTTTGATACCTGAGAACAGGAAATAGTCACTGGTGGCCAGATCTGGAGAATACAGTGGATAAGGAAATAATTCGAATCCCAACGCATGGATTTTTGACAGGGTGCATTGTCCTGATGAAGCAGGACTTTCTTTTTCTTTAAAAGCGGCGATTTCGACCTTTAAACGGTCCAATAACGCTATGTAATAGTCGCTGTTGATGGTTCTTCCTTTTTCAAGGTAATCAATGAAAATTATTCCATACTCATCCCAAAATACAGACGCCATAACCTTGTCAGCCGACTGTTGCGTTTTCCTACGCTTTGGAGCGGGTTCACCGTGTGCAGTCCGCTCGAATGATTGTCGATTGGACTTCGGAGTGAAATGATGGAGTCATCTTTCATCCATTGTCACATATCGACGCAAGAACTCGGATTTATTGCGCTTGATCATCTTCAAACACTGCTCCGAATCATCAACTCGTCGTTGTTTTTAAACAAAAGTGAGCTCGCGCGGCATCCACTTTGTTGAAGAATTTTGTTGTTTCTTATATTCTTGGTATTTGCCTTTTTCTTTCCATTCATGGTTTTTATTAGTATTAGAGTTGTAAACCTTTTCCTTTCATAAAAGTATAAGGGTAACAGTGTTGTCAATATTTTTTTAATCTAATACTACGATGTTTAATAATGATATTAAGTTTGAGAAAATGACAACAAACAAACATTTCCGGAAACGGAAATTCAGATTTATAGTTCTAAAACTTGAAACTTCTGCTTCTAACGAAACTTTTTGAGTTGTAAGAGCTAGTGTATGATCTTAATAGAAAATGGTATATTTCTTTTATGAACCGTGTTTTTTTGGACTTTGTTAGATTTGACTTAATATTGCAATGATTATTTTATTTATTATTTTATTGTTATATGAGTTTAGGAGTAAACTACGAACAATCTGCATCCTTAGAAATTGACGCTAATATTCTCGTGGCCGATTTTTGGATACGAACTTGCTTGGAAATTGATAAGACAGATTTACATCACTTCTAAACTCATGTTTTGATTCATACTCACTATGAATTAAACCACAGCGAATTAAAAGTAATTTCTTTAGAAAATGTATAAAATATATATTAGTAAAAATATGTTCCGTTATTTTTTACAACTTTTTTCAATCTTTCCCGAAACATTTCGAAAACTTTTCGAAACCGCTGACTAAACCAAGCTGCATCAATCTGAATAAGTATTAATTAGAAGGCGTTATGTCTGGTGTTGGAAGTTGTCATACAATAATATGAGATTTTCTTGTTACCTGTCGTTAGTAATTGCTATTTTTTTTGCAACAATCCATTTTTCAAATTGTTTAATTGGTATTGCTGAAATGTGGAGATAAAATAAGGTTGTAAATTAAATACAATTTATTTTCTCTCTTCTTTACGTAAATTAATACCCAAATATACTCAATATATACACTTAAAGATATTAATCAGTACGTTATAGTAAAAATAATTATGAATTAGATGGAAACGAGGGACTTACTAAATCGTTTGCCTGGTTTTGGATAATGCTGACATATATGAATTCTACTGTTTTTGATTCTTGATTAATTCTCGATACTTCTTTTGTTTTTCGAGGTTCTGCTACTTCTGATCTTGTGGTTCCATTTTTCAGTAATTCTTTCTTGTCAATTCTTGTAATTATTTAGTAATTGCGATACATTTTCTTATGTATTCCTTCTCCTTATTTCTGTCTAATTCTGATACTTAGTTGCGAATTTTTAGTCAATTGTTGACTCACTACATTTTTTATCAAAAATCTCTAAACAACTTTTTATCAATGCTTTCTTCAATGCTGTTAACAATTCTGTTTCTCGTTGTTGATGCACCGTGTTTTATCGCTGAAGCTATTCCCTCCAGTTCTTGATGGTGGTTTACAGGGCTTGTCCAAGAAACCCTTTTCTGTATCCCGATTCGTTCAGAATATTCGCGTAGGAAATACTCTACTAGCTAGGAACTTCTCCGTCAATAAATCACGTGCGTTTCGGATTCTTAAGGAATTCCCGAAAATTCCACAATTTCGGAGCTTCTTGATTTTATAAGTGTGATCAGGTATAACTTGTGATAGGCTTTGTCTAGGGGCGTCGGTACTTGAAACCTCATTATCCGAAACACTCAACAACGAGCCGATGGGATAACTCTTTCTTGGTTGGTATATTATTGTAGGAATGTTCGTCGGGTCGGTCGGTCGGTCGAAATGTGTGGCTGCCGCTGCGATAATTTATCAGAACACTCACTACTATCTTTGGAAGGAATTTGCACGGGAACTAAAAACACTGATTGAATCAAAGTTGTTTATTTCAACTTGCGATTGATACATGTGGTCGATGGAAGGATTGACAGGATATTAGGTTAAGGTGAAGGAAGTACGGTAGCGCTGTGGAAGTGGTACTGTTACAGGGGGACGGTGATAAGAGAAGAGAGCGAGATGTCGTCGTGATGGCCTTTTATACTCCAGAACTGCATGGTACCAATCCACCGGCATTGCCAACCTTTGTAGTTGTTAATGGTGAATTGGTGGTGGCCTAAAAGGTGGGGTGGCGGTCGCCACATAACTCCCCTCCTAGTGGAACAGCCGTGGAACGTACCTATATGTGGTGCAAGTTCCGGAATGCACCCGCAATCACGCAAACAAACGCCCGGGGACTGCTGATGAGATGGGGATCCCAACCTGAGCGAGGAGTTTTACGGGATCAGCTGCCATCGGAGCTGTAGCAGGACGTCGTTCGTCTTGAGGCGTTTAGCTTTGTTTGAGGGTACCTGTAAATGTGTTACGTGTCCCGTTTCGTGATGCGAGGGTGCTCATGTGTTGCTGGTATACATGATGGGCTTCTGTGGTTTTCGTCCATCAGGCTAGTCTCGTGGGATGTCGTCGACCACGTGTTGTTGATGAGTTCTGTTCCTCGTGCTATCCTTCCATGCACGTGTCAAGCACCTGTCGAGTGGCTTATGTTGAGTCGATTTACCTGTTAGGCACTTTGATCACGTCGGGGTCACCAATTGTAGGAATGTTCGTCGGGTCGGTCGGTCGGTCGAAATGTGTGGCTGCCGCTGCGATAATTTATCAGAACACTCACTACTATCTTTGGAAGGAATTTGCACGGGAACTAAAAACACTGATTGAATCAAAGTTGTTTATTTCAACTTGCGATTGATACATGTGGTCGATGGAAGGATTGACAGGATATTAGGTTAAGGTGAAGGAAGTACGGTAGCGCTGTGGAAGTGGTACTGTTACAGGGGGACGGTGATAAGAGAAGAGAGCGAGATGTCGTCGTGATGGCCTTTTATACTCCAGAACTGCATGGTACCAATCCACCGGCATTGCCAACCTTTGTAGTTGTTAATGGTGAATTGGTGGTGGCCTAAAAGGTGGGGTGGCGGTCGCCACATTATTAAAAACAGTTAAATGGTCTAATAAGTTAGATTTCTAGACTATACAAAAAGAAAAAATATTACAATTTTTGTAAACTTAAATTGAATCGACTTCCTTAAATGTAAATAACTGAAAGTGACTAACTTATGACATTTGAAATTGTATAACAATTTCATCGCCAGTAACAGCACGCAAAAAAAGTTTTTTGCTTAGAAATCAATAAAACCACAATATTAAATGGTTCAATATGGCATTTTCAGTCAATTTGTGTTGTAGTAGACATTTTCCCTCGTTTTTGGATCTTCGTTATCGAATGTGAACGACCGAGAACTATTGATTCATCAGTATTTTTTAATGTACTATTGTTAATTTCTCTGTACACTGAGTGATTCAGTAATGTCAAATGTGAAAAGGATCGGATTTAAAAGTTACGTTGGGCTATTTAACAGTTGTTTACATTGATAATTTGATCTTTCACCAATATATCTCGAACAATGATAAAAAAGCATTCAAGATTGCCATATGATTTAATAAAAAATGAGATATTTATTGAATAATGTTTATATCTAATTAAATTTTGGATTTACTGTTGACGGATTTTGTAACCAACTTCATGTTGAAGCCAAAGTGTGAACAAAGAATGTTTGCAGTGCGTTAAAAGGATTGAATACCGAGTAAGTGGCATTTGTGGGAAGTTGAGGATTTGACGACATTGTTCGATGATGATCCCTGGAAATCGCAAAAATGATATGCAAAATTATTCGAAGTGACACATGAATACGGAAATGATTATGCCTTATAAATTGGATCCAAGAGATAGTGAAAGGCGTTTGATAATGTGTGAAATGCTGATTTAACAATAAAATCGGGAAGGAATTTCTATATATAGAAAAATTAGCCTATAGTAAACTATAGGCTAGTATCTCCGCGAACTATTATATTAATGTTGAATATTAATTTCTGTTCATGTATATATTTCATATACAGTATGTTAATTTTGCGTTGCGGCGAAATGACAAAAACTTAGTTATATCACTGAACGGATGCTAATACGGATATAAATACCTGGAAATACATCTTGATGGTAGGATAAATTGGAAACATTATGTTACATAAAAGCAGAGCAGATTAGACGTAAAGTCAATCAACTGTGCTGGTTAGTCGGAGTATAATCTCAACTTGATCTAAAATCAAAGAGATTGTTTTAATAGTGAATCATAAAGCCAATTTGGACCTGGGGTGCAAATATGGGGTTGCTCTAAACCATCGAACCAACTAGTAATCCAACGCATGCAAAAAACAGTTCTACGACTAATTACCAATAATCGCTACGTAATCAACGAAGAGCATCACGATGACCTCGAAATTAAATGGACTACGAAATGATCCAAGATTTCGCCTTAAAACATGAAATAACCTTATTTCAAGCTAAATCACAGCAACGTGGAAGCAATACAGTTACTGGACAACACGCAGGAAATTAGAAGATTGAAGCGAACCAAACCGCTCGAACTTGTTTAGTGCATAATTGTATTCTTAACTTTGGGTTAAGTAATTTGGGAAATATATGTTTTAATTTTTTTTTGATGATGTATATATTAATGCAAGTACAAGAGCACGGTAGTAATAAATTAATTTGTAAATTAAGAGTGTACTAAGTATATGAGTGAGATGAAATTAATTTAAAAAACTTCATATATACTTCAAAATATTTTAGCAATTTTTATTTAACGATTAGCGTATAAAATTTGGTTGTCGTATTTTTGTAGTTCGGTTTATCCGGTCCCATTCATTAAAATGATTACGACATTTGACGATATTTACCAAAACAGAAAGCACCTGTTCGAAGGGTTTTGCGCGGCGATCCTTTACCCCATCTCGGGGTAGCGCGTGTCAGGGTGAACGCGTGCCATCAACCTTGGCCCGATGAGCCCGGCCGCACGACCGAAATAGCAGCAGCCAGGTCCCGGATCGCACTCGGTGCCGCTCCGGACAAAGCCCCGCCACCAAGGTCGGAGGCAGCGGCAAGACCGAGCACGATCCGTCGACGACGTTTCGCGATTCGCCTGACGGCCGGAAAATATCGCAGAAAATGAGATCGCGCACTTTTTTCCTCTCCACCTTCGTTACGAAGTCAGTTTCGTTTCAAATTTGATTTATATTTGTGTTTTCTTTTTTGTTGTCGTTTCTCGTAATAAACAACGGCGCTATTAAAACGGTTAGGTTTGTTTATTACGAACACAGTATGGTTTTCATTTCCGTTATTTGATTTTACTTTCTTTTATTTTTTTTTGTCTTTTTCTTTTTTGGGATTTAGAAATCACCATTAAAAACAAAAGTTTGATACTCTTCTTCGAAAACCGTAAGTTTTTAATATCGATATTTCACATTGCAACTAAAGATTCGATACACTTCGTCTTCTTTCTAGTAGAGTTCTAGTAGTAAATTAATAGTTAATGTGTTCTAACTCTTTTCTGAGCTGATTTCTTTTGAATTTGTTCAATTAAGGTGGAATCAAATTGACTATCAAGAGAAGAAGATAGGTTGATCTTGAAAATCGAATAAAAGTATCGCAGACGAAGCCGTAAGGTGACAAAAGATGGATTAAAGGTGCAAAAATACCGTTAGCCATAAACTATTCCAATTAGAAAATATTCAGACTTTGAGAAACAAATGATAAAAAAAAGCCTGGCAACGGTGTTACCTGGAGACGAGGCTTGGGCAGTCGATCGTGGTACGTCTAAACCAAACGATGGTCGAGTACTGAATGAATGAAAATACCCTTCAATAACATCCCAGATAAACGTCTCGGGGTTGCCAGCTATTCGTTATCGGGTTCTAGTTGGCGCTGCTGGCACCCCGCCCGTGTTCAACATCTGGGATTATATTTCTGGGTATTTTGTAGACCGTTATTCCACTATGTAAAATTCGACATGCCTCAAGGTCGCTACAATATCTTTGTTGTGTACTTATTTACCATAATGTTACTATTTTCGTTTCCAACTCATATTACACGGTCACTTTTTTAGGAAGCAATGATTTCTCTATTACTGATTCGACAGCTTGCTTTTGTTTTACCTAAAAATCAATATTTTTGGAAGTAATTTTTCAATATTTTTCAAAATTAAAAACATTAACTTATAACGAAAAACCTATTTTGTTTTTAGCTAGTTTTGATTCTGTCATTCTTAAGCATAAGACTGTTGTTACTACCGAAGAGTAAGTTAGACAAACTATTATATTTAAGTACTACAATATTTTGTTCAACTTTAATTGAACCTATTGAATTTAAAACCTTTCATTTAATTAAAAAAAAAACTTGTTGCCAAAATTCCAATTTTAAGTGCTTTCTCGGATAATTTAACTAGACTAAAGATATTAATACGTATTGGAGTAATTAGTCTAGATCCAGACCGTCATCATTATATGAATCTGTATTGATTTATTGACAATAATGTCAGGTATTTTCTTATATAATAAATCGCAAGCATTTACATGGATTTGGTATGAATAACACATTTTAGTATAATAGCCAGCCAAAAAATCTAATGCTTTCCAAATAGAAGTGACGGAATTACTGATGGTCAGATATGCTTCCCTATTTCATCTGATACTGAAATTTCTGATTCTGATCCCCGTTAATGTTTTGCTATGTGAAGGGATTTTCAGCTCCAAAATGGATTAATGTACTTATCAATTTCGGAATAATAGCGATTGATTAGTTTTAGTATTGATCGTATGAATGTTTTGAAGACTGCTCTGAGTTAAGTAGCTTCGGATATTTCAGCGTTGTTTTTTCGTAAAATAATTTATAAAATCAGTTCGGAGTGTTCGGTGGAGTGTGAATTAATACTTGCTAAAGTAATAAAATATATTAGTAATTTTTAGTGTTGGGAACTATCGACTGAAATTGACTATCGACTGTTTAGTAATTGACTACTTTTTACTACCGACTGTTTCAGTCGCTATTTTTTTTGGACTGATTTTACTACTTTTTAAATGACTGTTTCAGTCGACTCTTTTCAGTCGCCATTTTCGGTCCGATTGATTTGGTTACTATTTACTATCGACTGTTTCAGTCGTGTATTTTTAGTTACTATTTTTGGTTCTACTAGTTTCATTCGACTGATTTTTAACGTTCTGACGACAGAGTCCTAGCCGCGACCTTGACAAAAATATACCCAATTTATGCATACATAGATTTATATGTAATATATATAGTTTTATAAATTTTTTGGTAGTTCGATTGAAAAAAAACAATATATTTTATATTAATATAGCTGCATTTTGGATCTATATTTTTCAAGATTGTTAATGTAATAGGGCAAAAAGACTAAAATTGTGAATGATAAATATTCAAATACTTTTGACTGTTTTTGTGGCAATATTAAGTAATATTTGGATTACTCTCTCGATTTTTGTTAAAATATATTTCCGTTCAGCAATAAATAAATCATTTACTTTATTTAAAAAAGCTCTAGTAGTTACTGGGCCATCATTTTTAATTATGTCATGAATTAGTTTTTTTTCTACGATTAGGTATATGTTTAATTATTATTTAGTATTTATGGTTATTGTACATTGTATATTGTTATATTTTGGTTATTTATGGTATGTATTGTTTAAAATGAAATTATTAATCATGTTAATAGTATTCAGTAGTTATTTTTTTTCCTTTTCTTTTTTAAAATTAGTACATGAAGGAATATGTGCATCTCCGTCTGGCTTATACTACCATTGGAAAATATGAGTACATATAAAATTAACTGCTCCAAGCAATTATCTCCGTCGTTTCCTCTCTCACAATTTATACAGGAAAGGGTTCGGACATCTTCGTCTGACATCACAAATTGAACATAACGGTCGATCCGTGCATTTGGCTGAAAATAATAATTACTATTACGACTGAAACTAGTAATTACTACTAGTAATTACTATTTTCTGTCGATGGTTCCCAAAGCTTGTTATTTTATAAAAATTAAAATTAAATTAGTTGCATGTATAAAATTTGAGACAACATTCAAAAGCTAAGCAAGTTAAATAACTTCTTATTCTAATAAAAACCGTAAATATATATATTAAATTATATTAAATGGTTTTTATGATACAATATAGTTGTTGATATTTCCGTAAAGTTTTTAACACAGATAATATTGTGGGATATTTTTGTGTTTACTGTAAAATTTTTTCACCAAACTCTCCATGTAATTTTTTAAAATTTATTCAAGGTGATCAAAAGGTATATTAAAGGTGATCAAGTCAGTTTAGTTATTATTTAAGTTTCATTTCCTGTTTACTATAATGACATTTTTCAAAACCAGTGTATTACGATCAAAGGAATAATAGTTGGATTATTTTCTTCGGCTTTGATAAGAAAAAAATACTAGCTGATACGTTTGAACTGTATTAGGTTCCACACTGCATTTAAATTTTAATAATCTTAATTTATGGTTACTATGATCTAACTGTTTTCTAATTTATGATTTTCCATAGATCTTTCATACACTTTTTTAATATTTTAACAATGAAATATTAACATATTTGTTATTTTGTTTTATTAGATTTAAATAATTGTGTTTAATTTGAAATTTCGTTTATATAAGCAGGTTTAATTTTAGTTATTTTAATTAAAAAAAAGTTAATCAAGGTTTTCTAAAGGTAATCAAGTATATTTTGTTATTTTCCTGTATTCCTTCATAAATGTAATCAAGTTATTTTAAAAGTAGGTTTAATTTTTTATTAAAATTATATCATAAAAATGAAAAAATATTTATACTAAATGTTTAAAGTTTTTAAGTAATATACATTTCAAAACTCATTTTCCGCAATTTATTGAGCGATGTGAAAAAGAACGAAACAAAGCTAGGATAAAAGTTCATGATAATATGAAATTATTATATCATACCAAAGAGGCCAAAATAAAAAATAACAAAAAAATGTACAAGTAACATTCAAGCACGTGAAATTCAGATATGTTTTCTATCGTGGCAAATAAAAAAGGCAAACAAATATATAAACCAAATTAATGCTGTAATGAGTGTAGAAAAGTGTCATAAAATAATAAAATTTGTAATAATATCACGGTTGATAATTTATCACTTTATAATTATATTTTTTCAATTTTGTAAGTATTATATGATTACATATAATTATTTTTTCATTTTTTTAAATCAAAAACATATTTAGTTTTCTCATAAATCAGCCCTCAAGATGCTAAAATAGAAATCACCTTTTTGAAGTTTTACTTTAATTTTATTTAAGAATTTGTACTGAGAAATGTTGCTGAAAACCATTGAGTGCTGAAGTGAATACTGAAATGAATGTTAGCATTGACGCAGTTCGATCAAATCAAATGAAATCCTCTCCGGAAACGAATTCAATTCATTATCAGATGTGCCTCAAGTTAGTTTTAATTTTCTTTAAGTGCAATAAAACCTAGCACAAGTCATTAAAGTTTATATCCAGTGATTATTATTTATTACATGTAAAAGTGAAAAAAAAACTTATTACATGTCGGGTTAAAAGTTGTAGTTTCAGCAGTGGCTATGTTGAAAACTAAATACGTTATTTTGAAACTTAAGTATTGAACGTCATGTGTACACATGCCGATGTTTTGGTTTGTCTTCTTTTTCTTCTTTTTTTTTGAGGTTCTACAAGACTTACTCTTATTTTCATATTCTAATTTGGCACATATTTTAATAACCAAATATTTAGCTCTTCTGTAGTTTTCCTGTATATTTTCTACAACTACTGCTACAAAACTATTAGCAAAAAAACTATTAGTAACAAGGAAAACTAAAGAGAACATTTCTGAGTTTTATTTTTTTTTTGTTTCGGTGTTTAATATGTGAGATCATTGAAGTGATGTCCAGTATCGCCATCACAATTATATTTAGTTACTTCAGGTTATCATAGCACCGATGAGAAAGCTTCTTTGTATAGAATATTGATAAGAAGAAAATTGAAGATTGCCTTGAAAATGTTTAAATCATTAAATGCAACAACCCTCAACTACTAAAATATTAACTGATTTTTTGTTATACAAACATGCTATAAAAATGTCCGATAGTGTATAAGGTGGCGTGTGGTTCTGTACATAACTGCAAATAAAGCAAAAAAAATAAAGCAAAATACAGTTGGATTGTCAATGTTCGCATATAGCAAAATGCAAAAAAGGCATCTTTAAAAGATTAAAATATTGCGATATTTTTCCCGAATATTGAAAAGACACAATTTTTTAACAAACTAATATTTATGTTCCAGATCAAGGACTTTTACATATCAATATTTTCTCCATCATTTTAATTTTTCATTACATCATTCTGGCAAAATTCGCTCTGATTGCTGTTCAACTTATCATGGATTGCCCTATCTTTTGATTATATTTTATCAAATAAATTAGCAAATCTAGAATTAAACATGGGAAGAAAGATATATTTTTTAAATCCATTAATCCTATTTGATCAGTCACATGCTACTGATGATTACTGTTTTATTTTCATTTACTCTAAGCACACTCTTCCTCAGATAAAGCAGATCAATTGCTTTATAAAATAACTAAGAAAGTTTTAATTAAACTGGAACTAAAAGCTCTGCAGTATTAACGTAACTATTTATAGTCTTTTGTCATTGCTTTGATAAGGTTCTGAGTTGAATTCTTAACGATCCTGCTCGTTAAAATATTTTACTAAATTAATTGCTTATTATTTCACAAAATTGTTTTATTATTTAAAAAATGTTTTTACTTATCATAATATTATTCTATATAAAAGGTAAATATAACAACAAGTGATATCAAAAGCAATGGTTGAAGAGCTTAGGGAGTTTTTCGATTTCGCAGGAAATAACCTTTATATATTTATTCATATCGATGAGCATATTTTCAATATTGGTTTTTTTCTTTATATTTATATAACAAATAACTAAAACTAAAACTCTGTACATATTTTATATAGACAATCATTATAATTTTACTTGTCTTTGTTAAATACTATTTTGTGGGTTTATCGGAATGTTAAATCTGAAAATATCTCAAATATTATAAATTAAACTGTAGATTTTATACTGTTACTGTCATATCAATTCAAAGGACACAACCTTAGTGGGATGGCCGTTTCCGTAATAAAATTAAATGTGTTTACTTCAACCACTCTTAATCTCTACTATAAATCGTGGAAAATAAGATTCAGCGTAAGTTTGCAAACGCAGAATAATACGCGTTTTTTTTTCTTGGCTTAGGAACTAACGCTGGTATATCAGAACGATAACGACAATACGCCAGATAAGATTGAAATTAGCCTTGTTTTTCGACTTTGGCGATGCAGAATTGTGTCGTTAATAATCCTGACCCTGACAACATGTTGTTCCACGAGCAAGGCCACGGTTATCGCTCCACCGCTATTTGAACACTGTCGCCTGGTTCCGCTGGTGAACCTACGGTCTCGTAACCGGAAGGTTACATACTTGGGTTTGTTTGTCTGTCATCCATGTTATTGTTCAGATATTGGAGTTGGAAAAGAATTGCAGATTTTAATAAATGCCTTTCTTATTTGATCATTTAAATTATTGTAGATATAATATGTTTTTTAATGTGTATACTTCCTTTTTCGTTTCTAATAAACATTATTATTTCTTGTTTGCTATTCTTCGCATATATTGTGTTGGTATTCATGATAAACTGTAATATTTTTAATAGAAATTTTATTATAGATTATTATAGAGCCTCATTTTATAATTCTTCACAATTTTTTATTTTTATTTATAAATATATTAGTAACAGATCAATTGAAAAGTTGGCCTACCATAGTAAAATTAATTTTTTTGGCAAAATTAGTTTTTTTTATTCAACACAATTGCCTTCAACGGTGATACACTGATTATAATGACCCTCCAACCTTTCTATACCATTTTTGTAGTGCGATTTGACCTTTGCTTCAAAATGGGCCTCAGTTTCGTCGATCATTTCTTCATTCCACGAAAATTTCTTCCCAGCGTGCATTCTTAGATCTGAGAACAGGAAATAGTCGCTGTTGGCCAGATTTGGAGAATACGGTGGATGAGGAAGCAATTCGAAGCCCAATTCATGGATTTTTGACAATGTGCATTGTTTTGGTGAAACAGCACTTTCTATTTCTTCAAATGCGGCCGTTTTCCGGCGATTTCGGTCCAATAACACTATGTAATAGTCATTGTTGATAGTCCTTCCTTTTTCAAGGCAATTAATGAAAATTATTCCATGCGCATACCAAAATACAGACGCCCGCCGACTGTTGCTTTTTTCCACGCTTTGGAGTGGGTTCATCGTGTGAAGTCCACTCGGATGACTGTCAATTGGACTTCTGAGTGAAGTGATGCAGCCATGTTTCATCCATTATCACATATCGATGCAAAAACTCGGGTTTATTACGCTTGATCATCTTCAAACACGGCTCGAATCATCAACTCGTCATTGTTTTTGATCAAAAGTAGGCTCGCGCGGCACCCACTTTGCACAGAGCTTTCTCATACCGAAATATTCGTGAATGATATGATGTATACATTCAGTTGACATCTTTGGATTGTCTGCTATTTCATTCAGTTTCAGTTTACGGTCATTCAAAATCATTTTGTGGATTTTTTAAATGTTTTCGTCGGTAACAACCTCTTTTGGGCGTCCACTGTGTTCACCATCTTCGGTGATCATTTCACCACGTCTAAACTTAGCATACCAATCCTTGATGGTTTATTTTTCAGGGGCAGTGTCCGGAAACTCGGCATCATAACTCGGAAGCCAAGTTACTGCTTCAACTGTATTTTTTCACTTCAAAAAGCAATATTTTATCAACACGCGAAATTGCTTTTTATCCATTCTTTTTACAATAACAAAAGTTGCTTCACTCAAAATATTATAATTCGCAAACTAATGATCCGACAGCCGTCAAATTTATACACGTATCTTTTGAGGGTTAGGGCTAACTAAAAAACATATGGATTTAAATCTAATAGCGCCATCTATGTGTCAGGCTGGAGACTTTTTAATTGACTTATTTCTAGTCGTTGCTGAATAACTTTGCAGTCTACTAGAACTACTACTTGCAACTAGTAAAGTTTAGTAAACGTCGTTGCAGTTACTTAAAACTAGGTACTTAGTCTCTAATAAAGTTAAGATCATCACGGTTGATTCTCCTGAGTCTGCAGTCTACATATTACCGAAATATTACCTATTATTGCCATAAAAACAGTCAAAAGTATTTTAGTCTTTATTATTCACACTTTTAATCTATTTACGTTATTACATTAACAATCTTGGAAAATATCGTTCCAAAATGCTGCTATATTAATATAGAATATATTGTTATTTACAAGCAAACTACCAAAAAAATCATAAAAGTGATAAATCAGTCGAACCGAAAATTGCGACTGAAACAGTAGATAGTAAAAAGTAGTCAATTACTAAACAGTAGATAGTCGTTTTCGGTTGATAGTTCCCAACGCTAGTAAACATACTGTCGTCGCTAACGCTACTGTTATTTCCAGACTACAATTAAAGTTAAAATACATTATATTAGGGGTGTTGGCCACCGTAAAAAATATCGATATTTAAAAGGATATCGATATTTACAACAACAAAAAATTGATATTAAAAAAAATAGTGAAATATTAGCTTAAAAATATATATATTTTTTCTAAATCTTTTAAATTGGACCTTTGAAATTAAGTACTAATTTCATGCATCCTTACATTACACTGTACATGTTTATCTTTCTTGGCTATATATTAATATATGGCTGAGGAAGCGATAGGCTGAACGGGGCCTTAATGTGGGAGGTCGCATAAAATAACATATCAAAACTTCGTTTAACTTTAATGAATCTTTAAGAAAAAACATATTTACGACAAATTCGAATTTAAAACATGATTTCCCAATTTGTTCAAATTGAGAATAATAAATAATAAAGTTACTGTTAACATTTCTAAAGTTTAGTTTCTAGTGATCAATTGAAGTCAATATGAATAGTATTCCAGACCAAATGAAACAGTGTATTGATTGGTTAATGATAATAAAGGCGTTATGTCTAGCGTTAGTCAAAGCGTCGTTGTTTGAATCTACATCATGAGGGTTGTGGATACCAATGAGGCATTTTTTCACATTCCACACTACAGCTCAATTTCATTACTATTGTTGAGGTGTATTGTTTTTGGTTTTGAATGTTATAAACTCATATTTTTAAGTATAATGGAACTATTACTTTATTAAAATTTTATATAATATAATAATGCAATATTTAAACAAATATTTATATATATTTTAAGATATAAAAATTACAGCTATTTGGATCTTTGTTTTAAGACGCCTTATAAAGAAGTATTTAAAACAACTGTTTATAAAAACATAACTAAATATTTAGGTACTATCAGTACTTAAATATAGTTCGTGGCTAAACATGTATTTAAAAATAATATTTTTGAGGCTATTGGTCGATATGCAAAACAATCAATTAATAATAAAATTTACATCACGTATTGTTTGTAAGTACACCTAGTTGCAAAAATAAAAATATCTCTAAATTCCAGTTGTCGTTCGACCTTCGTAGAGTAAAGACGTGTTTGGAGCGACGGTCAGTGTAATAAATTTGAAAGTGTACTACCTGTGCCACAAATGCGATTTTAAAAAATAAGTAAAAACCGTGACGACAATAACAGTGTTAAAACTGCGCGTTAAATGTTTAGTGAAAATGTGTTTAAAACGATGGTCACTGCAATAAAGTAACAAAGGTAAAATTTTGGGGGCTGTTAAGGGTCGGAGGTGCATCATCTGTACCACAAATGCGGCGTTATAACGGTTCTGAAACAAATACCGGTACTGAAATTTTTGTAAAAACGTGAATTAAACTATTCATTAAATAAAAATGATTAATAGAGAGAACCAGAGACTAAATGAGATGGAAACACAATCCTCAACGTCAGGTGAAGCTTATCTGGCACAACAGAATCAAATCTTTTGTCAAGAAAACCATAAGAGAACGCAAAATGAGCAAGCTCTCTATAATGCGTATATTAACGAAAAAACAGCCCGACGGAATCTGGAAATTGCACTAACAAATATGCAAAAACAATTAGATGCACTACAACTCCTAATAAAAAACCAAAACACATACAATCCAACTAGCATCCCCGTAGTGAACCAGTGCACTGAAAACAAATTGCCTGTAAACTATGAAACAGACGAGGAAGAATTGCAAAAAGAAGTAGGCTGGATAACAGTTAAAAGAAATAAGAAACGAAAAGCAAACTACACACCTGAAGCTTCACCACAACAACCAAAAACCATTAAAGCACAAGAATTGAATAAAGAAATAAAAGTGCCGAGACCACCTCCAATTATAGTAAGTAATGTCACAGACTTTGACTTGCTATATGAAACAATGAAAACAAATAATATACTATTTAGAGCAACAACATTAAACAATGGACAAATCAAATTAAACGCCGAATGTCGTAAAACTTTTACGAAAATTGCTGAGTGCTTGGAATTCCTAAAATTACAATGGCACTCGTATGAAGATAAGCAAACCAGAGACATTAAAGTAATGGCAAGAGGGCTTCCACCGACAGCTAAAACTACTAAAATAGTGGAAGAGTTAATAAAAAATGGACTTAAATGTACTGACGTCACAAATATCCTGAAAAAAGAACGAAATAAAAATAACAATGGAGAAATAGTTGTCCAGAAGAAGCCTTTACCACTGTTTATGTTATCATTCCAACATAACACGGACATAAAAGCAATTTATGAAATTAAACAAATTCTAGGAGTCGAAGTAAAAATAGAACCTCTTAGAAAGGCAAATCTTGTGCCACAGTGCAAGAGATGCCAATTACATGGACACACACAAAAATTCTGTAAAAGGGAACCAAGGTGTGTAAAATGCTCAGGAAAACACATCACGGGAGAATGCAAAAAACCCAAAGGAACAAAAGCGAAATGTGCGAATTGCAATGAAGCGCATCCAGCAAGCTACAGAGGATGCGTAGTTGCGAAAACATTCCAAGAGAGAAGAAATAAAATCAGTCAGGCTAAAGAGCAAAAAACAGTGACTCAAAATAAACAACCAAAAATGTACAACGAAACCAACGATGAAATGACCTATGCTCAAAGCATAAACCAAACCGCTCAAAAAGAAACAAAAAAAGAAGACGTTACAACCAACGAACTGCTATTGAAACTTATAGCAAAGCTGGACAACCAGGAAAAGATTATTGAATCGTTTTCTGAAAGATTACTTAAACTCGAAAACAATAGGGCGGTGGCCTCAAGAACTAAAAATGGCAAGTAAAGACATCCGCATCGCAATTTGGAATGCTAATGGGATTCAGAAACATCACGCTGACCTACAAGTATTCCTAGAATTGCAAAAAATAGATATTTGCTTAATATCTGAAACCCATTTGACAAAGGAATCCTTTATTAAATTTAGAGGATATTACTTTTACCACACCATTCATCCAGCTAACACAGCAAGAGGAGGAAGTGCAATAATAATAAAAAATAATATATGCCATCATCAAGAACCCGGACTCAGTTTAGCAGAAAATCAGGTAACGGCAGTAACTGTTATATCTAGCAAATACAGGGTTACATTAGCTTCCATATATAGCCCTCCAAGATACAACCAAAAAAAAGAAAATTACTTGAATGTTCTAAACAACCTAGGAGAAAAATTTATAATCGGTGGTGATTTCAATGCTAAAAATACAAGATGGGGATCTAGAATGACGACAACTAAAGGTAATGAATTACATAAAGCAGCTGCTGAGCTAGGGTGCAGTTACATGTCGACAGGAAAACCAACTTATTGGCCTACCGATCCAGAGAAAACTCCAGACCTGTTAGACTTCTTTATAGCTAGAAACATAACCACTAACTACATGGAAGTTGAAGAAAATTTTGACTTAAGTTCAGATCACACACCTGTGATTTTGACGCTGAGTGAAAACATTATAAGAAAACAACAAAATCCAACATTAACCAACAAGAGGACAGACTGGGAAGGATTTGTTGAAGAAATAAACAATCGAATTCAACTAAATGTTCCCCTTAAGACAGAAGACCAATTAAATTATGAAACCGAAAAATTCGTTGCAGACATCCAACAGGCTGCTTGGAATAACACTCCAGAAATTAAAACTTCAACCAAAGGAATAAATTACCCGAAAGAAATCAAGGAAATGGTAGCTGAAAAACGAAAACTACGGAAAAAATGGCAGCAAAATAGAACACCTGAAAATAAGAATATCTTAAACAACATAACACAAAGGTTGAAGAGGGAAATTTTGGAAATTAAAAACAATTCCATAAATAACTATCTACGAAATTTAACAGATGACAAGAACACAGACTACTCGCTCTGGAAAGCCACTAAATACCTAAAACGATCCTGTCTACATAGTCCTCCGATAAGAAACATGCATGGAAGTTGGGCACGCAGCAACCTGGAGAAAGCAGAAGCATTCGCTGACCATTTAGAGAAAACTTTCAAACCAAACGAAAGTGAAATTGAACATACTTTACCGGACATAGACGGCGAAAATTCGACAATTCAATTAACAACTCCGAAAGAAGTCACCAACGTTATTAAAACTAACATCAAGCCAAATAAATCACCAGGCTATGATTTAATAACAGGGCAATTGCTGCACAATCTGCCAAGAAAGGGTATTATAAAGCTCACTAACTTAATCAATGCAGCATTTCGACTGAAATATGTCCCAGACGTTTGGAAAATGGCTGAAATAATAATGGTTCCAAAACCTGGAAAATCACCAAATGATATAAAAGCTTATCGACCTATCTCACTGTTACCGATGATAGCTAAGGTATTTGAAAAGCTCCTCTTGAAAAGATTAAAACCAATTATAGAGAGAAAAAACCTAATACCAACACACCAGTTTGGGTTTATTACCAAACATTCAACGATTGATCAAGTGCATAGAATAACAGATGTTATTGAAAAAGCCTATGAAGATAATAAAGTATGCTCAGCTGTATTCTTAGATGTAGCACAAGCTTTCGACAAGGTATGGCACAAAGGCCTCGTCCATAAGCTACAGAAAATATTACCGAAGCAACACACAGAACTATTAAAATCTTACATCACAGCCAGAATGTTTAGAGTGAAACAAGAGGAAGCTTACTCTACAATAAAAGAAGCTAAAGCAGGTGTACCACAAGGAAGTGTACTGGGGCCAATTCTGTACCTACTTTATACATGTGATATACCACAAATCGAAAACATTACAATGGCTACATTTGCTGATGATACTGCTATTCTTGCTGTCGGAAACAATAGCGAAGAAGCAACCCGAAAACTACAACAGGCTACTGACGCTATAAATAAATGGACCCAAATCTGGAAAATACAAATTAACCAAAACAAATCTGTGCATGTTCAATTCACCTATAAACAGGCCGCGCTTACACCATTGACCATAAACCACACTGTCATACCATACAGCAATAATGCTAAGTATCTCGGAATGACACTTGATGCAAAACTACGGTGGAAGGAACATGTCAAAAAGAAAAGAAAAGAACTTGAGTTAAAATATAGAAAAATGTATTGGCTAATTGGAAGAAAATCTCAATTAACTATACATAATAAATTACTTCTATATAAACAAATATTAAAACCTATATGGACATACGGAATACAATTATGGGGATGTTCCGCAAAAAGCAACATAAATCTAATACAAGTTTTCCAGAACAAAGTCCTAAGAAGCATCGTAGGTGCACCCAGATATTACCGGACCATTTATTTACATCGAGATCTTCAGATACCGACTGTCAATCAAGAAATTAAAAGAATTGCAAAGAGACATGAGGAGAGACTTCACTCTCATGTTAATTTCGAAGTATTACAACTCTTGGACAACACCAAAACCGGACGCAGACTCAAAAGGACCAAACCATTTGAACTTGTGTAGTGTGTTGTAGTGTAGTGCAGTGAGGTGCATTAGAAAAAACTCAAAGTGTTAAAACAATTATTATTATGTTAGAGACTATGTAGGACTGATGAGTCCTATTAGATATATACCTAGATTTAAGCTATTATAAGGACAAATTGTAGGTTAGTCGGCAACGACTAGTAACAATGTATATAATTATAAAAAAAAAAAAAAAAAAAAAAAAATATCTCTAAATTCCCTTTTTTTACATATTCGAAAATTTTACATATTTAGTGAGTGACGAAATATGAGAGCTATGAAAAATTATAGGATACAATTTTAAGCAAAATTCCAGGTTTGTTGATTTTATGTAGTACATCAAGTAAGTCTGGATAATATTGTCTGTGATATTATTATGTTATAGTAATTAATTTTCCTAAACATTAGAATATATATAACCTTTTAAATATATTATAAGATCCCTGAACAGGGTTCAGTATTGACTGAAAATGAATAAATGAATTGTGGAAACTCTTCGCCATATTCATACCTTTATCCTACATCACAACACAATCCTTCAAAGAATGGCTAATCCTTACCGACTCCCGAAATGCTCTCGAGTATTTCCTGGAACAGAAGTTCAATCATCCCGACCATCACCGACTCACTGTCAATCATCCGTACCCTCTATCTGAATGGGATCAGGATAAGTTTACTATGGATCCTTTCTCACGTTGGTATACCGGGAAATGAGCGGGCGGATGGTGCGGCTAAATCGGCAGCCTTTCCCCTCCCCATCACAAATATTTGTATCCATACAAACCTTATCCCATTCGTTTCTTGTTTCACATAGAACGAAGTACAACGTCGTTGGGCCCAGGAGTCCAACCACAACAGGCTCTTTGAGTTAAAGCTGTTTTTTTCTCCTCTCTTCGCATTCCATTTACTCCATAGAATTTATCCTATGCTAAGTTAAATGTTACTGACCAAATAACCATTACCATTTCGGGATGGGTGCTAATGTGTTCTGTCTGGATAGAAATTCTACTTCGTTATGGTTGTGTTTACATTATTTATACTTTTAGCCTCCCTGTTTGTGTTATTAATTTTATTTATTTATTAATTTATTATTTTATATATACACTTTAAGTCTGTCCCCGTCCCTTTTTATATCGATACCGTAGTGTGGCCTAGTCGCGAAAAGGCGACCAAAAAAGTATATTACATATTGTTGTTGATATTGGATATTCGTTTAATAAGTAAACATTGTGAGGAGTGTTAGTAATGCAAAAATCATTATCTAAGTAACATAAACCACTTTGAAGGAATACTTTGTGCGAGTGTTTATCTGATGCCTTTTTGAGTGATAGTGATAAAAGCTTCATTTGATTTCTTTAAAGTCGAATAAGGGCTAACATACATTATATTTTTTAAATAACATTGCCACATTTATTATATAACTAAACAGATTTAATCGATAAAGCGTTGAAATGATATAATTTACAAAGCTGAGATAAATTTCGTTATGCGTGTGTTAATTAAACCTGTGTTTTTAAAATGTCTCATACCAAAAACCAAAATAATTATGTAAATAAAACTCCTGCCCCCAGAGAAACCATCAAAAGGCGCCTTTTATAATTTCCTCTTAGATCAAATATGGAAATCGAAAGTTTTCCGTGGAGGGGGAGAGTGGGAGGCGAGTCAAAAGCAAAAGGGCACTGAAATAGGGTGTGAGGGCGAGGGTTCAAGGTTTTGCTGCCGAAACAGGCCGTTCACCTCGGAGAGGAGCGCTAATGCGGCCAAGTGCGTAAACAGTGCGAAGGAAACATAAATAGAAATAAGGATGGAAAAGCGGCCTGAAATTTGCTACACTTTTTGAGGGCAGAGCGATACGTAAACGAATTTACCGGAGGGAAATGAATCATTGCCGATTGATGTCAGTAGTCCGATATTGTAATAAAATAATTAACTGACGCGCTATCTTTAACGTAATAAAAAATCATTGACCAGTATTTCAATTATGAAGTACTGGAATTATTCGCTGTTTTTTTAAATAAATTTATTTCTGTTGACTGTTGACTCTGTTGAAAATTAATTGTTGACTCTCTACTAATTTGTGTATAATTTTATAATATTCTGTTTATAGTTTCATTTTTATTATCCAATTTATTATTAAAGAAATAATAAATCACAAATCGCTTCAAATGTTATGTTATCAACCTATTCCATCCAGTTTCTATTAACTACATTTTATCCTTCAAAATTCATGACATTTCATTTAAAACTGTAGTCTTATTTATTTTTTGAAATATCTGTAAAATGAGAAATTTGCAAGTATAATAACAAATAAACAAAAAACGTATACAGATATGACCATTTTTCATTCGTACCTTTATTATAATCTTCAAAGGAGTTCTGTTTTCATATTTTCTAACATAAAAATATACCTTTATTCCATAGTAATCTACAAAATTGTAACATTTTACTAATAATTCATACCTTATACACTTATTTTCGCATTGTCTGTCGCTAATTTTCTCTATCAAATAATGAATAATTATTATTATATTATATTTATTATTATTTTATATTTATTATTGTAGTATATTTATTATTATATTATATTTATTTTTAATATTATATATATTATATTTTATTGAGGTAATAATATAATAATTGTTGCTTATTATATTATTACCTCAATAAAATTTTATAGATATAAAATTAACCTAAAAATTGCTTCCTAACCACAAGTCTCGTGAACAGCAACGGGTGTCTGTGAAATCTGTCAAACTAGTTTAGAATATGCGCATGAGCAGTTCTGGCTAATTAACACGCACGCTTGGCTCCTTTTACTATAATCTTTAATATTCTTCTTGGAGCTAGAAGAGGTTGACAAAAAGTTATCAGAATTATTTAAGTTTTTTTAAACAATTCATTCTCTTGGAATTTTTAGTTATTATTATTTGACCCCATTGGTTATTTTCAAGTGGCAAGTAATTGACATGAAGATCATCAGCACATATTTGGTTTTACCTGACTTTGTTACTGCAAGACTAGGATAATTAGTCCGCAGAGTTGACATTATCTCCTATAAATTATGAGAAACATCCCTAATAAGAGCAAGGTCATTGGTATTTTTGATAGCGATGTCATATTTTAGGCACTAGTTTATTACAATTTTTATGAGCATAAATAGAGAAATTGTCAGAAAATCCCATTTTTTATATTTAAAATTCTCTGCGTAATGCGTAAAAAATATTTTTAAAAGAAAAAGTTTATTTACTCAGTTAATTTTGGAACTCATAATGACGATGTCATTAGTTAAAATTAACAAGTATTAGAGTTCTTTATAATCGGCAAACTGTTATAGTATCAATGATAAAGCAAGTGCAATTAAGAATTTTTCAAAGAAAGAAAGCAAAGAATAAACATTTTTTTGAATGAATTATTGTATAATTAAAATGTTTCTATCTTATTCTGCCACAATATTTATTTTTTATTTTAGTTTGATCAACTTTTGTGGATTCTGCATTTTGAGCAATTATAATTATAGTTTAAAATGTTTCCATTTTTTTTAAAATTATTAATATTAATATTGAAATTGTTGTAATGTTATAATTCGTTTGACTTATTTGATAAAAACATAGTTGTCTGTTAAAAAAATAAAAAAAATAAAAAAATAAAACTCTGTAGAACGCCTAGCAGTTGATGAATCATTTCTATACGTTTATATGCAAAGGAAAAGAATAGAAGGAGAGTAGAAGTCGATTTATTATAACAATTCTAAGCTCAGACTAGTTCTACACACCGAAGAGCAATTTTCATGGTCATAAAATCTTGCTGTGCATATGGTGGAATTAGCAATAGCAATAAACAGAAGCAGAGTCATCCTCTTGCATGACAACGGTTGCTCCACACGTTACAAGTATGATGAAGGATATACTGGTACAACTTTAATGGGAAGTTCTGCCGTATCCAGATATAATGTATTCTGATCACCACTTGTTTAGATCGATGCAGCATAACTTGGCTGACACGCTGTTTCAAAATACTGAGTGGAAAGTGGATAGATGATTAAATTTTTGTCTCACAATCGCCGTCTTCTTTAACATATTATAGCCATTTTGCCAGAGAGTTAAGAAAAGTTGTAGAAAATGGTGGAATTATTTTCATTAAGACTAACAAAGCAGAACACTTGCAAGCTCCTAATTTTATAACTGTAAGTTATACTTTAGAACTATATATTATACATTCTCAATTAAAAGTAATAAATATGTTTTTGAAACATATCCAAGACAACCTGATCCCGTTCTTGTTGTTAATTAACCTTAACAGAAGGGTGCAGAAATTTAATGCAGAATAATAAATCGATAGATCACGGTGTGGATGATATATAGTTCTGTCCGTTAATATTTTATTCAAAACTCCAATCTAATGGGATCACTTTTAACATCTGCTTAAAGGATTTAGTATTTCCGTTACTCGATGTCTTCTTTAATAAACAATTGTTATGAATAATATATGTAGAATAATTAATTTCTGATGCTATAATATACGTTATATTTTTACTAACTATATTTTAATTATACACAGAAATGTTCATAACTATATTTGGATGATATCTCCTCATATCTTATATTTAATAATTTTGGAATTGTATTTACATCCGACAACCACTTTGATTGTTAGATCAATAAAATAACAATTGACAACTTTCTTTAACAAAGATGAAAATATAAATAGAAACGTTAGATTGGTAGAGAAAGGTGATAGGATAGCTGCAGGAAAAATGGTCATTGTTATATTTATACGAGTTTTTAAGATATTGTAGAAGTCATATGAAACACTTTTATCATGTTACATGCCGGAGATATTAATATGAATATAATGTATAGTACATACAGTACATGCTTCCGTATAAGTAATTAGACACGTATGTATTGCTCAGTTTACATGCAAAATTTTTTTAGGTTATGCCAAGCGTTTGGTGAAATATATGATCTCTCAGACTTCGAAATAGAGCAAATCATTAGTGTTCGGTTAGCAGGAGCGTTTGTGACGAAAACTGCTGAACTGTTCAACGTTTCATGAGCGACAGAAGTACCATTCAATTCAATTTTTTAACAAACATTTTCCCTGGCCATCACACTCGCCAGACCTTAACTTAATTGAACCATTATGAGAAGGTTTGGAACAGAGACTGAGGAGTAAATATCCATCTCCAACATAATTGAAGCATTTGGAGGATGTTTTGGTACGAGAATGGGACAACATGTCGTTGGAAACTCTTCAAACTATCCACGAATCTATTTCCTAAATAATTGCAACTGTTTTAAAAACAAATGGTGGCTTAACACCTTATATAAATATTGTACATGTGTCAGGTACTATTTTTTCCACACCCTGTATCTTAATTTTTCATTAGTGACTATATCCTCCTCTGATGTTCTCATTTAAATGAAAAATCGCACTCAAAATTCGTACGCGCAATATTACGAACACGGTAACCCCTCATGTTTTCGGCGGAAGGGCGAATGGACGGCAGGGATAAACATTGGAAAAATGAAGAACCCTACGCAAGGAATAATATATCGACAGGGGGAGTAATTCCGCACGAATTTTGGGGTTTAGAGTGATACAGTTTTTTCTAAATAAGACGTGAACTTTTATTTTCGTTATACTTTTCCGAATTTGTTGATATAGCATACAAGATATAAAATATAAGAATTCATAACTAACATATCTCATAGTCCTTTCAATACAAGAGCCAATGCGCATCATCAAAATCTATAATGCAACTCTGACAACACTAATGTAACTAAAATAATGAACCAAAAATAACGTTATAAAATGTAATTTATTTTAATACTATTGTACATCTAAAGCATATTTATAGAAGGACATAAACTGCAATTAATTAAACAGTCACAATAGTTTTTAGGTTAGAGTTGTTATATTATATTTAAATTGATATGTGACAACGGTGTCGACCAGTACCAACACAAATCGAATTTTATAGACCAATTTGGTTACATGTTTGGGCGCATCAGACTCCATTCTGTGTCTTTTTTACTGGAGCAATGCTAATTAGTAAAACTGGAAAGAAATATTGTGTTTTTATAAACTGAATTTGGTAATACGTTCGACGGTGACGTGCATTTGCTATTTTATTGAAAGGGCTAGATTTTAACTGAAATAGGAGGCGATTGTTGGGGCTCTACAGAGAATGATGCCGAACTAATCCTATTTAGATGAACTTTCACCCCCATCTCACAGCTATACTCAATAAAATAAAATACCACTTTTTTCGAACTACCAGAACCGTAAAAGTTGTACTCTATAACATATGTACAATCAAGCTCTTAAATTACAAAACATTACAGTCATAATGTAGATAATACTGGCTCGGGTAGTAGCATACACAAACCTATATAATAATTATTATATATTAGTTCAAAATAAAAATTGTTGTTTGTTATAGTCAATGTTCCGTACTTCATTTCGAGTGAAGTGATACAGCTTGATATCCCTGTAGAAACTATAAGGAGTATAAATCATTGTTACGATTAAGTACTTCGAAAGAATGTCATTGCACTCCAATGTACTTACCAATTATTTAAACGTAAGTGGTAGGAGTGAAGAGCGTAGGCTAAAATGTTTAATACCATTCAATCTTATTAATTGATAGATATAGACTTTAATTATTCGAATAAGAATTATTTAGAATAAGATATTCTACACAGGTTTCTTACTGAAGTGATCTTCATGCCATGTATTTAATAATTATCATAAAAAATACTTATTGTCCACCGGACAGATTGTCAAACTACCAAGGGCATTAAAATAATGGATGTAACAATGAAATGATCATGATATCATTTATTTCATGGTGGAATTGTGTGTATTGTATAGATAAATCTTGTTTTTAGTTTCATCTTTGAATCTTTTCTATTTCTTTAGAAGGTGGAAGTTTTTAAACGCGATATTATCGAAACTATATTATTCACTTAAGTGTTAATATCAAATCCTAAACCATTGCAATCTGAGGAACCTGGTGCAGATGTAAACACCAGTGAGTAATTGAAACAGCAAATACTCTAGTTGTGCACTATTATAAACTGCAGTGGTGAGGTCGACTTGTTCAGTAAAAAATTCAAAGGACAAGTTTTGAATTGTAGCTGGTTTGTTACATTTAGGATACTTATTACAAGCGTAGGGAACTATAGACTGAAAACGACTATCGACTGACTCTGTGGTCCCAGCCGAACCTTGAAAATAATGTGCCGAATTTATGCTTACATAGGTTTTATATTTTTTTATAGTAAATAACAATATATTGTACATTAATATAGCAGAATTTTGGAACGTTATTTTTCAAGATTATTAATGTAAAAGGTCAAAAATAATAAAACTGTGAATGATAAATAGTAAAATAGTTTTCACTGTTTTTTTAGCAATAATAGGTAATATATTTTTGATTCACTTTGAAGCCTTATTGATTGTCAAAATTTCTTTCCCAAAATCTTGAAAACTAAATTTAGATTCGAGAGATTCCAGAAATTGCATCGATTCGAAATAATTTGAAGAAGTTTTTACAGTAACAGTTGTTAAATGTCGTAAAGAAACATTATCGGTAAAGAGCGGACAAACTATATTCAATATGTATACTAAATATTTTAAACAAATACATTTTCTTATAGAAAAACTCAACTTGAACTCAACTTTTAATATTCAACAATTAATTTTCATGGCTATTAAAAATACAAGAAAATAATGACGATCGAATAAATCGCCTCACTCGAGAAAAGCTGAACATGATTATATTTTTGAATAATAATTTTAAAATATTTCCGTTCAATAATAAATGTATACGATATAAATGATACGTTTAATTTTTTATAATTTAAAATGTTATCTATTAATATTATTAATAGTATAATGATTAGATTTTATTATAATTTATTGAGTAAAAATCCAATATGATCATTATTAACTTGAACTGCTATACAAATCCATAAGTATCGAAACATGGTCTTGACATTAAATAATTTATAGATATTGGCGATGATTGGTTATTTAGATTGTATTGACATTAATAAAGTAACAGAAACAATCTGAAAAGGTAATATCTGCCAAATAATCGTTCCATAGTTTACCGTGTTTAATCAACATGAAATATAACGGTAAAACAACCATGGACGATTTAATCAGGACCATTAACAACACGCCTCACTTTTCCGGCATTATATCCAGATTTATATCTTCGTTCTCTCCCCCAAAGGAATTATAAGATAGGACGTCAATTTTCAGAATCTAATTAAAATAAAAGTTGAAACAGTACAAAGGCATTCAATCATCACCTAATTAAGAAATATATATGGATAATTATAGAATATGTAAAACTATAAAACAAACATAATTAGTTTGTTTTATGTTATCTATGAATTAAAGGGAACCAATTTAAATATCTGGTATAAAAAATGGATTTTAAAACATTGTGTAATCAACTTCATATTGAACACTCACTGACAGGCCTCACTTTTCCTTAATATCTAAATGTGTACCGGATAAATCGCATTTCCGAGAAGTTTTACTTTTTTAGTTGAGTTTGAAGAAAAGGGCTGAAGAAAGCATCGAATGCTGTATGAAACTTATGACAACCATGCGTTTCATCGATTTCAACATGTGAATTATAGGTTTCGGCGTTTTAAAAGTGCTAATTTTGACACCGCAAAGAACATTTTGGACAGCCAAAAAATGTTGAAGACGAGGATTTGAAGGTATTACTCGATGATAATCCGTGTTAAACGCAAGAATAATATGCGGTATTGTTGGGAGTAATATACGAAACCATTTCCAATCGCTTAAATAACTTGAAAATGATCTAAAATCATAGATATTTTACGCTGTATGAATTGAAGCCAAGAAGCATTTGATCATGTGAAATGCTGTTTTAACTACAAAATTGAAAATATTTGTTTGCATTGTATTGTTACTAGGGATTGCTATCGTCCACAATTTATGCGTTTGATGCGAAAACTGGATAATCTTCAGCATGACAATGCTCGACCACATGTATTCTCCAGATTTTGCTCCTTCTGATTATCATTTGTTCTGATATTTGAGTGGTGACCTGTCTTAGTAGCGCTTCACTTCTTATTACGATGCCAAAAATGGATCGAAAAAAGATACCGTAAATAGCCAGAAAGATGGGAAAAAGTAGAGGCTATTGATGTACAATACTTTGAATAAAATGCGTTGTACGATTTTTAACAATAAAACTGCAAATTAAAAAAAATCTTTAAAACTAATTTATGGGGCCAAATTAAAAGGAAATAAACAATTTCATTATTTTAATCAAGTAAATAATTTCACTCAACTTCAATACGTTTATTCCAACGACTCTCTAATCTATCAATTTCATTGCTTTAGTGGTTTAACAAATAGTATTTGCGGTGTGATAAGAGTCAGAAGACGAAGGTAGTTTTTTATACACAGGTGCGTTATCTTGATGAAATTTTTTTTGTGACATCCAATCCAAAACAATATGATATTTATTGTTTTACTAGTTTGGGTGCAATCCACAACCAAAATTCCTTTTAAGTCGTAAAAAATACGATTCTGTGTACTAACTGTCTTCAGAGCTGAAAAATCGGTTTCACTATCGTTGTTAACCTTTTATTTTGATTCAGTACCACGGTGTTTCCATATTTAGTAAGTGCGGCATCCTTAACACAACTTGCTGTGCTTCTGAAATTTCCAAATTATATTTAATATAAATATGTATTATTTATATACATCATATTCAGTGTGCTATCTTGAAGGAATAAGAAAGCAGATGGAAAAAAACCTAAAATTTTGATAAATTTCGAGTCATATCACGAAGTACCTGTCCAAAAGATGAATCGTTGCCTGACATAAAAGTTCAGTGACATCCCCAGTATTTTCGTAAGTCGTACTTCGCGTTATACGTGCAAAAACTTCCACTGGTACCATGACTACCTCGATAAATAATGCAATTTCGGTGTAGGGCTATAGCAACAAGAAACGTATTCGTAAATATTGCTATAATCGAAATTGCATTTGTTATTCGTCTCAGATACCTCTTATTTTTATAGCGAAAAAAAGCTATTGAATTTTAAAGAAATGCTTCTTGTTTCTTTCCCATTAATTAACCAAAGCTATCTGCAGACTAAATAAGAATAAAACATTTAATGGTTAGAAAAAAAAACTAAAATTAAATAAGAAAAATAAATGTAAATAAGATGAAATCAATACTTTTATTGGAATTCCGGTGAGGAAATAATACGAAGAGACTGCTTCACATGAGGCAATATCATAAATCTTTTGGCGTTAATTAAATAGTCAGAAAAGATAACTTAAAAGTTCATTGATACTACATAATAAGTAATAATTTCATTTAAACAACTAATATCTAATAATACCAAAGGGGTGTAAATAAAAATACATTTTTTTATAACATCTTTATTAGATACGCTTAGTACAATCTTAATCTACAATTAATTTATTACTACTTTTGCTATGTAAGACGAGTGCGAGAAAATACATCAGTATGTATTCCTCAATTATACAATTATAATTATTTATTAATTATTAACTTATAGCTATAGTTTACACTAATAATACACACTAAATGTTTACACAAGATCGTATGGTTTTGTTCGTTTCAATCTCCTGACATCCTGCACGCTGTCCAGCAGTTGTATTGCTTTCACGTTAGTATGATTTAGTAATCTTCTTTCGTGTTTCAAGGCGAAATCCTGCACAACTTCGCAAATCCATTTGATTTCCAGGTCATCGTGCAGTTCTTCATTGGTTACATAGCGATAGGCATTGGTAATCTTGAAGAATCTTGTTTTGACAGCGCTGTATGACTAAGTGATTTGAATTTTTAGTGCAACCCCATATTTGCACCCCATAGGTCCAAATTGGCTTTATAATTGTATGGTAGATCAACCTCTTTGATTTTAGATCAAGTTGAGAGTACCTTCCGACTAACCAGTATAGTTGTTTTATTTTGGTTTTAATGTATTTTGCTTTTGGTCTAACGTGATGCTTCCAATTTAATCTACCGTCAAGATGGATTCCAAGGTATTTTGCTGATTCTGCTTGAGGAATCGGGCATCCATTGAGTGATATAATTAAGTGTTTATTATTCCGCCTTAATGCAAAATTAACGTGGACAGATTTGGAGCTATTAAGTTGAATTTTCCAATCTATTGTCCATTTGTAGATTTTGTTGACTGCCCCTTGCACTTTTTCTATTGCCCTAGGCAGAGATATATATTTTGCCATAATAACTGTGTCGTCAGCAAAGGTTCCAAGAAGTGTTTCTTTTGTTGTTGGAATGTCAGCAGTGTAGAGCAGATACGGGAGAGGTCCTAAGATGCTACCTTGTGGAACTCAAGCCGAGATATTTTTAAATGTCGAGAACGCCATTTCGTGCGATACTCTAAATTTTCTTCCGAATAAATATGACTCCAGCAATTGACAATAGTTACGCGGTAACAATTTGCTCATCTTACAGATTAATCCCAAATGCCAAACCCGATCAAAAGCTTGTGAGACATCCAGGAATATTGCAGGGCAGTATTTCTTTTCTTCAAACGCTCCTTCAATAGCCGCAGTTACTCTGTGCACTTGATCGATAGTTGAATGGTGATTTCGAAAACCAAACTGGAAATCTGGTATTGTTACCAAATGTTTAACACGTTTAAATATCAGTTTCTCAAATAGCTTTGATATTGCAGCTAGTAGCGAAATAGGCCTGTAAAATTCGACTTGTTCTGCAGGTTTGAATAAAAATACATGTTACATGTGTTTTTAATTATATATTAATATTTGTATTAATTGATATGTTTGAATTTTCTGTTTACTACTTAATCTGAATAAGGAGATTTTCTTTTTTTCGGTTAGCTTCTGTTTAAATCACGTGAAATTAATTCTCAATTTGTTATGTATATTGTTTGTCGTTTTTTGTGTACAAAGGTTATTTATTATCTAACTTACGTCTAAAAATGTTTAAAATTTTAAAATTTGTTTGTATATCGTATTTTTTTTTGGTAAATATTGTTAGTTTCGCCTTATAAGTTATTATTTATTATTTATTTCTGTAAGGAAGATTAAAATCTGATATTGTTTTATTCAATAGCAATTCAGTTTTTCGTCTTATAATTTAAATATTCATGATAAAATTGCAAATGGAAATGTAGTTTCGCATAATTGCTTTTAACAATATATGTTATACTTGAATTTTACCATACTCAATTCTGTTTTAGATGACCGGATATAATTGGTTTTAAAAAATACCAACAAACTTGGTGAATGCTCCATTTTGTCAATTTAATATAATTTCTTCCTTTATAGGAATTTCATGACGCATTTATTTTACAATATTTCACCAATAAAATAATCCAGCTAAATTATAAATATTATTTTTACATCATTACTTTGATTATCTGTGATAAACCTTCAAAACCAGTTTAGCATATATGCCATATATTTTATATAATTCCTTATGAATCTCACTAATTTTCTTTTCTTTGCAGAAATATTGTTTTAAATTATTAATAGTGTTAGCGGTTAATTTAATATACAATTTGTTTAGTTTGTATAGTTATAATATTGGCTTATTAAATGACACTTTACTAAGTTTTTCTGTTAAATACTGTTTACTACATTACATAAGATCAAATGTTTTAATTTTCTTGAGTCTACGTACTACCAGAGCATTAACTAATATTAACATGAGAGTGGAGCCTTTCTTCATGCCTCATTACGATTCTCTTGATTTTTTGAATGACAGTCGAAGTACAAAGAAAATACGATACTTTTTAGAACATTATTTTGAATAACTTCTATATAGATATATAGATATTATAGTAGAACATCCCTATACCTGCATTTTGTTATGCGATACTGGTTTCTTTCAGTTTTCCGTTTCCATATTCGAGGCCTTTTTTGATATAATAATTCTAACGGAGTCTTGCGTCAATATTTATTGTAAATTACTTATTATTCTTTCTATAGGGGATAATGGTAATTTATGATTAGTAATGTATATACAGTTTTATTATATGTAAAAACTCAATATATATTTTATTCTCCATCTTGGAGTCCAGTTATTTATGTTGCCACTTGTGTGTTGCTGTTTTCTGCAATAACAATAAAGAGATATGGAGGAGGAGATGTTAGAAATCTAAGTTAATCTAAGACGCTTGAGATGAGATTTACAGACATTTTGTTATGTTTCAATCACCCAAAGTTAATATACAAATATATGTAAATTATATGTAACATTTTGTTAATTATTATAAAATAAAAGTTGATTTTATAGTGGAAGGCTTGAATTCTAATTGTTTTTGGCTTCGTTATGGTTTATATTACTTACTAGATTTAAGTAACATTCTACAGAAAGTATGAAAAATATATTCTAAATTGTACAGGATAATAATACTATAATAAATAGAAATAATTATGTTGGATACAACGTTTGTATTAATTACTTTTCACTTATTCAGTTTCTACTTTTATTTATTCATTATTTCCATCAAAAATAAATATAAACAAAGAGGAAAATCTTACGTTATAAACGGGGAATTATATTATTTTTCAACTATTCTAGATCGCTGAACGCCCCAATACTCATCGTTTTGCCCCAATAAAAGTGACAGAGCTTTAGCCTTCGGGATTTTCTAAGCACAAGGAAAAGTTCGTATGAGTCATCAGGAACAACATGTTTGCTATTACGCAATATCCCAGGCTTGAATAGCCCATTGATCAATGATTGAATCATCAATATTTGTCATAGAAGGAAACACATTTTTTAAATATATTATTCAATATATAATAATTTTAACCATTAGGATTAATTATTATCTTTAGTCAGTTTAATTTCTATGTCAATGTGGAATTGTGGAATGTAAAAATATAGTGTAATTATAGAATAATTGCTGTATAAAATGATATTAAAGAAACTAACGATGAATAATGAGTACTATTCAGTACCTGTGATTAAAACATTATAAGGTATTTATTATAACGGGTTTTCCAGTATTCAAAACGTGGTTGAATCTAAAACTTCATGAAAAGCCAATTATATGTGATGAAAAGTTATCGGCCCTTAATTCCGACCATTTGAAAACTTCAAAGAAACGACGACCTTCATCAATACTGTTTTGGCGGTTTGGCCTGATGGAAAAAGCTCCATATTCTTATGATTATCAATACAATAGTAGAGTCACATCATAATCTAGAGAATATTGATTCTGAATGGGCGACTAAACATAGGAGAGAAAAAGCAGCAGCATTTCTTATATCTTGTAACTCATTCGGCAGAAATTATCGGCTTTCATAAAATAGATCGTTAATTGAGTGCAAAAATTCATACAAAAATATTACTTTATGCTACACACTTATCTGATTCTTAGTTTATTACTGGAAAAGTTTCAATAATTTAAAAAAGAAACTTTTGGAGTTTGAGTTTCAAAAAAATAACTGTATTAATACTAAAACAATAAATGTTTAGGAATGTTCCATATATAGTTTTCAGATTATCTTGTTACTACATAAAGACAATTGTATCACAAAAATAAGCAGAGCAAATGAAACGAAATCTGACCAAGTGACCCTTATCGAAATATTTCCCGTAAGTTTCAGAAGTACATGTTCCAACCTGAGGACACATCTTACCGACCCCCACGTCGGATTAGGATCGAATCTCGCTAGGAATAAAGGTCCTTTAAAAAAGTTTAAAATAAAAGGATAATGTTCGTTAAAATTAAGTGAGTGTGTTTGAAAGTCATTAAATAACACAACAGTGATGGGGCGACAAATTAATGGGAAATGAGAAATAAATAAATAAAAATAAGAATGATCTTACCAAGCTGATATTTTTCGAGATCATTATGTGTGGCATTTTTTTAGATTTATAATTTATAATCCTGTCAAAATTAAAAATTTGGAGTAGATATAAGTTTTACCAACTAAAAGTTCCAGATAAATTAAATATATGCGGAAAATGTTGAATGTACATTGTTATCTTTGGAGAATCACTATGCAGTTTGGAATGTGTTGTTGATAGTGGATATTACTACACCTGTTTAGATTTACTTAGAACTTATTAGTCATATTAGAAGCAACAATGTAAAAACAACAGTAATCTAAATTGAATAAGCTTTACTTAGCGTACAGCTTGACGTTAGTTGAATTGAAAGAAGATGTATGTCAATGGGGTTTAATTTCCATTCTATATTCTATTTACTTATTCTATGTACATGATCTTCCGGTTTTTCGCTTGCTAGTTTCACCGACAAGACCTTACAAGTTAATTATTTATAATTGTTTGTTTATAAAGTATTAATTACACTTTTCAATAAGTGTATGCATAATAGAAATGAATATTAATTAATATTTATTTATTTTGTCTATTTCTGATATTCATGAATTCTAATTTACATATAATGAAACCGTTTAAAAAAAAATCTAACTAAAATCCTAATTGTTTTAATTAAAATGCTTTTTAACTTTTTTTATTGTGTACCGGTTATACTTAATATAATACCTTATCATACTTAATCTTCTATCCATTTTTCCTAAAGATTGATGTGCCTAAATACGCTTAGATTTATATTTATATTTCCATTTCTCTAGTTCCTGCCGCTACCTGGAGATGTTTATCTGCCGATTGAAAAATGTTCTTTCTCCTCTTCGCATTTCTACGTATATATGGGTCTTATCCCGATGGAGGTTCAACGTGGCAACCTTGTAACACACGCACCGAGAACCAATGCCCGACCCCGACGAAAGTAAAATCAAGGCCGAACTTATTCTGGGAAAAGGAATCCTCTCTTGGGTATTCGTCGATACAGAAGCCCGTTCGTGATTTATAATTAGGTTCAAATTAAGGATTTCGGATACGTAGATTTAGTGCTACTTTAATTTTGGCCATTCGTTATTTCGTACTGTTGTATTTCCTTTTTCTTGTTGACTCATATATATGGAAATTACAGAATACTATCTCCCATGTATTTAAAATACGAATTACAAAATACTTTTATTAGGTGTATTTAAAACATAAAATGCAGTATTTTAACTATAATTTATTCTTATATAAAATGCAAAATACAAATTACAAAATATAGTCAGTTGTTATTTCATATAAATAGAATAGAACTAATTATGATTATGACTAATATGAACATTAGATTTTTAACAACCCCTTGAGGAATGAATAAAACTTCAGAAAAGAAAACAGAAGAACACATGGAAAAAATGGAAGGATAATGTGGTTCGTCAGACATCAAAATAGGTCAATGTTTGCTATAGTAGCAATTGTTGCCCTGAATATAATCTGCATCAATTGGTCTCAACACTCGGTCAATACAATGATCGAGAAAGTGTTAATCTTATGTTTGTCTAGCAATTCAGATAGTTGAATCTATTATCATTTTCTACCACCAGATTTGTTACTACCTGGAGATGAAAATACACCTAGATGTGGCTTTCTTAACATAAATAGAGATGCGCGCTTATAAAATAGATGCAACATTCTCACTATATTCAAACGCAACTTCATTGACATTCTTATAGCATATGATCATCTTCCTTCCCATTCCCATTCATTATTATAGCCAATGCGTGTCATATAGGACGTCCAATATATAGTAACAGGTCAATTGAAAAGGCCCCGGCCTGACACATAGATGGCGCTACTAGAATTAAATCCATATATTTTTAGATGCCCCTGACCCTCTAAAGATGCGTGTATAAATTTGACAGCTGTCGTATTGTTAGTTTGTGAATTATAGCATTTTGAGTGAAGCAACTTTTATTATTGTGAAATAAATGAATAATAAGGAATTTCGCGTGTTGATAAAATATTGGATTTTGAAGGGAAAAAATACAGTTGAAGCAAAAACTTGGCTTGATGCTGAGTTTCCGGACACTGCCCCAGGAAAATCAACTATCAAGGATTGGTATGCTAAGTTTAGACGTGGTGAAATAAGCACCGAAGACGGTGACCGCAGTGGTCGCTCAAAAGAGGTTGTTACCGACGAAAACATTTTAAAAATCCTCAAAATGATTTTGAATGACCGTAAATTGAAATTGGGATGCGCATGGAATAATTTTCATTAACTACCTTGACAAAGGAAGGGCCATCAACACCGACTATTACATAGAGTTATTGGATCGTATGAAGGTCGAAATCGCCAAAAAACAGCCGCATTTGAAGAAAAAGAAAGTGCTGCTTCACCAAGACAATGCACCGTGTCACAAGTCAGTGAAAACGATACCAAAAATCCATGAATTGGGCTTCGAATTGCTTCCTCGTCCACCGTATTCTCCAGATCTCGCTCCCAGTGACTATTTCCTGTTATCAGATCTCAAAAGAATACTCACTGGGAAGAAATTTTCGTCGATTGAGGAGGTGATCGCCGAAACTGAGTCCTACTTTGAAGCAAAGGACAAATCGTACTACAAAAATGGTATCGAAAAGTTGGAGGGTCGCTATAATCAGTATATCACCCTTGAAAGGAATTATGTTGAATAAAAATCTAATATCGCCAAAAAATGTGTTTTACTATAGTAGGCCGGGGACTTTTCAGTTGACCTCTTATAAGACGAATATATTGTATGTATATTGTATTTGTAAAAATATGAAACTCGTTTTAATCTCGGAACGGATTTTTCTTTCTCAATTTACCTTGGTTAAAAAAAGACAGAATGCTCTCTGATGCGTCGTAACATGTATTTGAATCACTCTATAAAATCCGATTAGTTTTAGTACTGGGGGAAACTGTTGTCGAATGTGTTTTGAACATTTTTCAAAACATTAACGATAGTAATTGGAGCTTACAAACCGGCAAACCCAAAATTGTTGTAACCCAAAATTCTAAGTTAATGCGGCAACAGTGCAACATGCTGATGTCATAAATTCTGATGACGTGCATATTTGATAGACTATATATGTGTATCCAAAGTCATCTCAATTTATGACGTTAAAACGGTGCAATGTTGCCACATCCACTCTGAATTTTAGTTTATTTTGTCTTTGCCCTATAACAAAATTCTAATCTAAATAAAATAATGAAATAAAAATGTTATCAAATATAATTTATTTTAACATTATAGTACATCTAAAAACTACAGTTAATTATACAGCCACAATAATTTGTAGGTTACAGTTATAACCTCTTATCACTATTGTTTTCAAGAATTTGGCATACGTTTGACAATCGGACGACTTTGACAGGCTCATTCGTTTACGTGTTCGAACTTACCAGACAGTATTGTGTCTCTTTTTAACTAGAATAAAATGAGAAGGAAAATATTGTCTGATTCTAAATCGAATTTGCAAATTGCAGCATACAATGACTTATGTTCACTGCATCCTTGGATATACTATATAATTAAGAGTGTTATTAATTACAACAACATTCGGCCCATTTAACTAAACCCTTGTAAATAAACGAAGAAATTGAGTTCGAGATGAACAACTGTTTATGTTAAGTTAATTTCCTATAAGTCGTTTTCGTGATTTACTAAATAGGTCGTAAATATAACTTGTATGTTAAGCTAATAAATAATACTCTTAAAGTGCCTTAGTGTAACATAAAGGTATATATTCAGACGCATAAATAAACAAACAATAAAGAAAGCACTGACATTTAACAAGCAAAAATACACCCTGTGTTATTTTCTATAGAACGCATCCATTAATAAGATCACTAAATGTATTTGTATTCAAGTGTATTTGAAATACTAACTACAAAATACATCAGCGTCATATATTTGAAATACAAATTATAAATTAAATTTTTAAGGACTAATTGAATTAGAAATACAAAATATATTTGTATTTCAATTACATATTTTAATGATAAGTAACTCAATCACGGCCCAACCCAGTCTGCAGGATATCTTGTCATGTTTTGGACATATTTATTTATTATAAAATAATATTTATTTTAAACACATACTCTGTTCGCAGTTACTCATGATTCGATAATTGCGTTTGTCAATTCTTGAATGTGTATCTTCCTACACACTATGGGGCACTCAAAATAATCCATACTCAACATATTATTTTGGTAAAGTTGCAGTTTTGTATCTTGGTTGGATTGACGAAATCAGACGAGAATTATCTGTTTTTTCCATTGAGACTGATAGTTTGTTTGATTACATAACAGAAGGAAAGGTGCTCTCGATATGCCATAACTCTTTTCTCTGATTGGCTTTCTGGATAAGATCTGACCATCTTAGATGGTAATCGAGATGAAGTCCGATATATGTTATTTTAGAAACTTTTTTACCACGTAATTTGGTTTCAGTAAAGGAACATTTGTGTTGAAAACTTATTGCTTGTGTTTTTGTAAAGTAATACCCATTTTCTAAAATTTGAATATTGAATTTACTAGCTATTGAGGCTTATGACGTATGCGTTTGGATAACGGAGCCAAAACGTAAAATGAAGTTAGCATCGTCCGAATAAAACGCAAATTTTACTTCTTTTTAAACGACTTCGAAAAAGGAGGAGGTTCTATGTTCGGCTGTATATATTTTTTTAGATGTATGTTATTCGAAAGAGTGCACTTTCGAGGTGCTCCCATTATAACCAAGTCAGTACCTAATGGCGAGGGGGGGAGGAGGTTGATTTAAATCGAGAGAAAGGCTCAATTTTCAAAGGCACATACAAAGTCTTCATATATTTTTTATCTGAAATAATGAGATATTTTTGTGTAGTTTTATTGCTAAGCTGATGTGAAGGAAAATCGGAAGCCTTTCAGTACTAAAGCCATTCAGTTTGCTTTTTAAGCACTAATAATAGAATATAAGACGACGTAGAAGTAATAAGGACAATTTCTTCTTTGGTGTAATTGTAAAAGCGTGTAGCCCTCAATCGGATATCGAGGATTCAATTCTCGTCGCTGAAAACAACTTTTTGTTGTTTTAGTTTCGTCAGAACGTTTTTCAAATCACCTAGGCTAGGTAGTGGACTCCGGGGTCTGAAAAGTTCCTTATTTTCATTGTTTCTTTATTCCTATTTTTCCTCATATTGGCTGCACCTTTACTTGGTCTACCTATTGTAATATTAAATAAAATAACTGCGTCATTTAATGAGTAAATATCTAACCCTAAAAAGAGAAAAAAAATTGTTAGAAATATTTTATAATTTATCTTGTGGTACATGCAAGGATTGGATTCATACGTCAGAATCGCCGATCTTGATATGAAATAGTTTTATAAGTACGAATGAATTTAAATATGAATCATATTTAAATAATTCATAAATAATTAAGAAATATGAAATAATAATAATAATAAAATGAGTACTGAAACTTGTCTTGAATTCTGCAGAAGGTACGATAAGGTATACGAGGACATTTTGCCCCACGTTCGCTAGAACTAGATGCTTGACTTTTTTAGACCGATCTTATTATTAATATAATTCGAAAAATTATTGCCTTTCCTGAGAAATTTATCACAATATGTTTAGATTCATGAATAGGCTGTGAAATAAATCGAGAATTAGATTTCTTTCAATGATATTCTGTTTTTTCATCCTGGAATTTCTTTGGCCTTTAAATTATCAAATTAAGTCATTTGCCTATTAATGATGAAATTATTTAAGTGTGCCTATGATGTGATTTTTAAATACAATTTTATATTTATTTCAGGTAAGAGATACATGGAATTTCATCGTTCTGTGGGTGGTGAGTACATAAATAATGTTTATATATGAAATGTACTATTTGCGAATGCGCTGTAAATGGTAAAGAAATAATAAAATATAATAAATATAAAATGATTATGTTTGCAATTTTATAATTAAAATCTTCATGACGTTGTCTTCTATTATTTTTTTCGATTTTAAAATTATTTTCTTATTTTTTACTCTTATGTATCATTTCTGTTTAATTTATTTTAAATTAATGTTAACTTATTTTAAAGTAAAACCAATGTAAATTAATATTTTTATGAAATTTATTTTGAAATTAATATGTTGTATTTAAAACAATATTATAATATAATATTTATTAATATATATTATAAGATAAAACTTAAACTTCAGAACAATGTAGTCAAAACACCATAAGAATAAATATGAAATGTATACCTTTAATAACTTCAATATTCAATTATTCCAAATAAAATAATGCATTTTATAAACTTTTTCAAATACTTATAATTAGTAAATAAGTTCAATAGTTTTATCGTTTATTTGGTAATGAAAAAAGGTTTGGCAAAATCACATTAATTTAATGCAAGACCTAATTAAATATATAGGTTTTAATGAATATAGCATCTCTCTAGCTTCCAAAATAATACATTACATTTACAGGGAGGAGCTAAAAAATGAACAAAATATTATGTTACTAATTATCTTTTTAACTTAAATAAAAAACTAAAAGAACCGATGCGATGAAAGTTAAGTACTGGCACAGTCGCAGACGACGAACCATAAAAAATAAACCCTATAGACAAAGTGAATAGAACCTTCAGGGTAAAAAACTCGTTTGTCCGTCCCATCGGGCGTAAAAAGTGTGCCCTTGGCCTAAATCCCCTTTGTCTGGTCATGGTATTTGAATGACCGTTGGGAGGAATGACGATTGATCCTTTTTAACGTTTAAGTTGACAAAATGTATATAAATACTTTGAGCTTTTTCGTTTCCCCCTTTTTTTATAATGAATTTGCATAATATTGTTAAATGATAAAGGATATGCAGCTATCGAATTTTTAACAAAAAATATACACTTTTAATAAAAAAAATAACGATATTTCTGACGTTGCTTTTGATTTGATTAGAGACCTATTGCTTGCATTTGTTTTGTTATATTTTAGAGTTTCCTTTTTACCAACTAGGGTTTATCTGGAATGGCCTTACTTACTACTTAACGTGGTCCAATTACAGAAAACATTCTGTCTTAACCAACCAACTTACTTACGTTACTGCAATGGTTATTTTTTGTTGGATTTGGCGCTCTTGTCATATGGACAATCATAATTATGAACAATCACAAACGTAAATTTAAAACCCTGACCTTGCAGGATTTTAACACGCGACCATCACAGCAGTAGGAATGCCTTTTTGTCGCCTTGACCACTGGGCCAAACAAGCAGGCACAGGCATATTTTTATTGGCTTCTTCTGTTTATTTTATTATATATTATGTCTAAATATTTATCGATATTCGTCGATTTTCAGTAGTACTTGGAATTTCATTATTGTCTTTTTATGAATATATTTCTTAATAATGTTAACAAAATAAGGAAGGTTATTGTAAAATATTTGTAGTTATGTTTATATATTTAACTAAAATTATGGTTACTGTTATATATGCGTTTTAAATGATTTCAATTCCTTTTAAATTAAGTTCAAACCATGCATTTATTTACGTTTATTTTATTTGCTAGTGCTATTATTTATATGTTATATATTGTTTTATATATATATATTTTAAAGTCTCCTTTTATCAACTATGGGTTTATATGGACTGGACCTACAGTTTAACGTGGGCTCCGAACCACGGTCTTCAGCATTAATGCCTACCGACTGGCAAGTGACCAACTTTAGAAATCATCCCAGAAGACCGGGTCTTACCCAGCCTGGTTACTGGCGTGACTGGGATTATTTTCTTTGTAGGATTTTACACTATTGCCTAGAACATTCACAAATTTTAAACAATCACAAACATAAATTTACGACCATGCCCCAGCATATCTTTTAACAACCAAACGAGCAAATTTTAGTCACAGAAACATAAGCCATAACATTCCCTCATGAGTACTGACCGAAACCAATTTATTTGTGCATTTTGAGGCTACAACAAGTTTCATACTTCATTGCAATCGTTGTCTAAGATGGACACACTAGACCTAGCAAATTGATGGGGGTAAGGTCAGGTTTTCAGAATAATATGTATAGGATAATTCTAAATGACCCCATTATAAGCCAGGGTTAACCAAATCCGGGGTTTTGTTAGACTATTAACTTCCGGTAACAGTAACTTCACAATATATATTATATCACACGACTGTTACAGGACTTCGAAAACGGTGTATTCGAAGACAAAGCTGGGTGTGTATGTTAAGACTGAACAATGGTGATAAGCGAACATGATTCTGGGGAGAATTCATAAAACTATTCTCTTTCGAGTTCATTCAATTAATAAAATTACTTATCACGTTTCGTATTTTATAACTCAAATAGCCTATTAGTGAGTAAAGAAGGTGTTCAAGTCAACGTGTGTAGGATTCATAACAAAACATATTAATTAACTTTCAAGTCATTTTATTATCATTTTATGACATTCAGTGCTGTATTAACACATATATTGTCCTAAACGTTTTCTTGGAGTCCCTATTATCAGTTCAACTGCAATCAAATCATTACACAATGAATGATCAAATAGCAAAGCTCATTAATTTGTATTTTCTATGTGGATTTCTCAATATTTTAATTAATGTTTACGATGCATATTTAATGGTACGATAAACAAAAGGATGTCGAAGAATTCGGGAGCATTCCAGAAAAAGAAGTAACAAGTCTTAAATAGAATTCCGATACCTATTCGAAGAGTTATTTAAAACGCTTAATGGCCATTAAAAATCCTCAGACAAGGAGATTCTTTGAATCTAATCGGTGAATAAATATAGAGCTCTCGGTGTAAGGGACACATCTGTTCAGTTCTAGGCTAATTTCGGCTTTATTATTTATAAAATAGGTTAAATAGAGGGGCGATTCTCTAAATATAATGCTTGGATTATAAAGGAATCGTTGAGGCAGCTGCTTTTATAAATAGTTCTTTTTTATGTAGTGTGGATGTATTTTTATTAATTGTAATTATTACAAAAATCGTTGAGAAATGCGAGCAACTAAATTTATATTACAATAAAATATACGGGGTAATAGATAATTTAATGATAATATGATCCCCATTATGATCAGAGTTTAGGAATTTTTTTTATCTGCTGTTTATTTTATATAGATCTAGCCTTCACGATATTTTTTTAAAAATATCGAAAACGGTATATCAATATTTAGGAAAATCGATATATAAAAAATCGAAATATCGATATTATTTTCGGGGGCCAACACGCCTACTACATCATCTTAATATCGAGGTATAGCGTCTCTTGGATAAAGCATCTTGGATAACAGGAACAGACTCAAGAAGAATCACACCATTTGATCCTGAGTAGTGCAGTAAAGTGCATTTAATAGAAAAAAAACAGCAATGTTAACACGTAAACATTGTTATACTTATGACTAAATTAGAACCAATGGGCCCTCCTAGATATGTACTTGTATTTAAGCTATTGTAAGGACCAATTGTAGGTTAGTGAGCAACGATTAGTAACAATGCATTAAGTAATTTTAAAATACGTTTTATTATGTTCCCTTGTTTAAATTTATGATACTAATTTTATTATGGAATACTTTTATCTTTCTTATAGTTACAATATCTTATAACAGAGATGCTTTTCCAACCAATCTGAGTTGCTGCACCAATCTGAAGAAGTAGTAATTAGAATGCGCTATATCTGAAGAATATGTTGGATGCGGTTGAATATCCCATTCGGACTGCAACAGTATATTCTTAACAACTTTTGCAACATGTTGCCAAGTGTTATGCAAGAGGATAACTTTGCGTCTGTTATTGTTGTTTTTTTTTCAACAATAAGTTATTCAATGCATTATAATGTTCAATTGAAGTCATCATTCATCTGCAGTAACAGTTCTATTCGGTTTTAGCAGCTTTCAATATACTGCAGTTTGCTGATCCACAATATGCACAGCAAGAATTTATGGCAATGGATATTCAGTTTCGATGTTAATGTGGATGGCTCCGTTTTTTCATCATTTTACGACATTGTGATGTTGAACCCCTTAGCCCATATGTAAAGCATGTAAGTCTGGAAAAATGACTAGGAATGTTGATTCATTAATTTCTGAACTGTCTTAAATTTCTTTGAGAGTTTGCTGTGTTTTGTCCAATAATAAGTCTTCAAGTTGATATTTCAAAAGCTGAATAATTCGATATTACTAATATAATACGAAATTAATAATACTAAATAGAAAATGGTTATTTTAAAGAAATACCATAGAATTTAACAGTGAAGTTAGGGTGTTTAACGGTTGTTTACATTGTTACTTCGCATTTTTATCAATAGATATCGCCAATAAAAATTATCAGTAAATTAAGAAGAGGAAGAAGAATTATTCATTATTGGAGAAAATATCCAATGTAAAAAAGGGGATTTGATTTTTATTGGTAATCCGAAGATCCCTTTTTGTTTCGCAGCCCCAGCCTAAATTAAATCCCGTGAAATATTGTATCGGTTGACAGACGAATTAATCAAATTCCTTTTAAATGACGCAACCAGGAAGACTACCTCTCAGTTATCGTCTTCGACCTCCCCTCCGTGCGTCATCCCTTATTAGAGGATGCACGGGTGTCAGAAAGGCATCCCTAACACGTGCCGCAATGATAAATAAGTCCCCAATGTCCCGAAACGCCCTTCCTGTATAAACCTGCAAAAATATAGTACGTCGTTACGCGAAATAAATTAAAATATTACACCAACTAAACCCCCAACCGAAACTACACTTTTTTCCCCCGAACATTTTTCAAACCTCGGTCTACTTACTCCTTTAATTAGAATGATTTTTAAAACTTCTAACGTTCTGAAGTGTCTTTCAGACGTTTTACCATCTTTTTACCGCCGTTCCAGTCTGGCTCGTAGTGAAAGAGCAGAGGAAATGTAATTGAAAGTGAAGTGCAGTTGTAAATAGGTGAGTCGGTAGAGTTCAGTGGCATCAGGGTTATTGTAAGGGCAGAGGCAGGGGGAGGGGCGAGGGGCACGCCAGACGTATCGGGTGGGGCGCAGTGGGATGCTGCGGCGTTGCCGCTCGTTCCCGACGGTGCAGGGAAGCCCAAGCCGTGCATAAAATATACCTCTCTGGAGGCGACGTCACCATCCAGGTTTCACGGCAACGCAATCCAAAAATGAATTTGTTGCGTACTTCGTCATTTCGGTCCGAGGGAATATGGTTTTGTCGTTAATGCGTAACGAGAGATTAGAGTTTGTACGATGTAGATTGGTTAATACTTAAAATACCCGTTAACATCATAATTAAGATTGTTTGTATTAATGAAAAAATTTAAATCTATTTTTTATTTTAAACAATTATTAATTTAATGCCCTTTTAAGAGATTTGGCAGGGGTTCATCACTGTAGAACAAAAATTGCGCTATGTCGTATTATGATTTGTGGTGTGATATTTACTACTCTTATCAATCATCATATCTACTGCAACCGATTTATTATGAGAAATCGCTACCCTTCAAAAGGAAGCTGTTATAGAAATTTCATGAAATTCTACTCATAAATTTGTGAGTTATTGTGCTAAGAGTGACACTACTCTTGTTATAAATTGTTCTACAAAAGTGGTATTGAAATGTTAAGAGTGGCGCTGGAACGATTGTATTTCTCTTGATGGAGATTACGTTGATGAATAAAGCCAATTTGGAACAAAAAAATCTCGTTTTCTTTGCTACGCCCGATGTTTTTCAATGTTACATAACAGATGAGTTAAAAAGTCCCCCGCCTGACACATAGATGGCGTTACTATAATCAAATCCTTATGTTTTTTAGTTAGCCCTAACCCTCGAAAGATGCGTGTATAAATTTGACAGCTGTCGGATCATTACTTTGTGAATTATAGCATCGTGAATGAAGCAACTTTTGTTATTGTTGAAAAAAATTGATAAAAAGAAATTTCGCGTGTTGATAAAATATTTCTTTTTGAAGGGAGAAAATATAGTTGAAGCAAAAACTTGGCTTGATGCCGAGTCCGGACACTGCCCCAGGAAAACCAACCATCAAGGATTGGTATGCTAAGTTTAGACGTGGTGAAATGATCACTGACCGTCTTCGGAATGCAGTGGATGCCCAAAAGAGGTTGTTACCGTCGAAAATATTATAAAAAACCCACAAAATGATTTTGAATTACCGTAAAATGAAACTGAATGAAATAGCAGACACTCTAAAGATATCAACTGAACGTGTACATCATATGATTCACGAATATTTGGTTATGAGAAAGCTCTGTGCAAAGTGGGCCGCGCGAGCTCACTTTTGACCAAAAAGAATGACGAGTTGATGATTCGGAGCAGTGTTTAAAGATTATCAAGCGTAATAAACCGAGTTTGGGCAGTTTCTAAGGACGTGTAGGTTTTCCGACATTAAATTCAAGTTCTTTCAGAACAAAGTACAACCAATAATATTCGCAATATTTTACAATAATAAACTGGAATTTCTAAAAATCTTTATTTACTTATATAAGATTTATATTCACTTTTGTTTGACCCACGATCTCGATCTTACCCATCTTGGTTACGGACATGACTGGGATGGTTGTTTTTTATGCTATTGTCTAGAAATAATCACCATTACGACTATCGCTGCAATAGAAAGGCCGTTTTGTCGTTTTGACCACTGCAGCATTCATGCCGGTACTTTCTATAAATGGACAGAACTGTAATAAATAATATGCCAGTATCAGATAGAGATTTAAGACTAATGATCATTTAACTACTATTAATATATAGTAGTTGTAACTTATAGTAATTTAAAATAAAGAACCATATATACGTCGATAAAGTGGTAATAAATAAAAGTATTTTACAAGATTGACGGGAAAAACTAATAATTACTCCTTTACGCGGTTGGATATGTTATCCTATTATTCCTTTTTGGTTGTTTTTACGGTCGAAAGCAGACTTAAACAAGTTTACACCCATAGAGATTTATATATCCATAAGAAAGATTAAGAGCCGTAAAACGCAAAGGGATCGAGTTGGTCGGACACGCACAGGTATCAGGCAATTCTCACAAAGCCGTTCGTCTCCAACAAGAGCAAAACCCTTCCGTAAGCGCTGTCGTTCGCCAAGTGGCCTCGTCTGGACCTTGATGGCTGGATGACTGTTCTTTGTTTAATTTCCCAGCCGGCCCGATCTTTATATATCACCCCGACCAGAGCCTTGACTTTCGTTTTCTTCTTTCGCTTGGATGTTCTCGATCGCTTGCTTGTATCCGGGAAATTATCGACCGAAAATAACCACTTATGTTATTAATTAAATGCCTTATTATTATTATTATTATTATTAATTTCTCTTATGAATGCCACATTTTTTCTTTATTTTGTTTTATATTTAAAGATAGTTTGGTCTAAGAGATTTATCGTTTTTGGAATTGTTTAATTTTTTTTTGTCCAATAATGACATACATTTATTTCTTAATACTATTGACCATAAATATATCTTTTCTAAATATTCTAGTCTAGTAAATGCTTTTTTGTTATTTTTTTGATATTTCGTCTAGAAATATTTCTCCGAGTATTCTGTATTTGTATTTTTGTTATAACCATTTGCTCTAATTTCTATTACAGCGTCAATTTAATAATTCTTCGTTATAATTTTTTTTTTATTATTATTTCTTTTAAACATTTTAAATATGTCTCTGTTCGCTTCTGATCACTAATTATGAGCAACTTTTCTTTTTTAAGCCTTTATTGTAAAGTATCGAAAAAATTAATTTTATTCAAAGTATTATCCATCTACCTTTTTCTATCTTTCAGGCAATTTACGGATTCAATCTCGAAAGAACGATTTATCTTTTGAGGCTTATCCACGTATCGACCCATATTTTGGTGTCTTCATAAGAAATGAAGCGCTGCTTAGTAGTAGTAATTAGAAGGAGCAAGGTATGGAGAATACGTAGGGTGCGGTAGCCATTTTAATGGGGTTCGTTTTTTCGCAGTGTTCGGCTCAAACGCATCAGTTGTAATCGATCTTTATATGTCACCCTTACTAGAGCCTTGGATTTTCGTATGCCGATGCCGATACTTTATTATTATTATTATTATAAATTTCTCTTATGAATGTTATATTTTTTCTTTATTTTGTTTTATATTTGAAGATAGTTTGATCTACCTGCATTAATTAGTACACAAGCAAGGTGAGTACGGGATTAATACATCAGTATGTATTTCCCAAATTAAAATACAACTTTTAAGCTAAAGTTAAGAATATACTGTGTGTTGTCCATTAGCTATATTGACTCCATGTTGCTGTAATTTAGAAACTTTATTTCATATTTTAAGGCGAAATCATGGATCACTTTATGTATCCATTTGATTTCGAGGTCATCGTGCAGTTCTTCGTTGGTTATATGACGACAAGCATTAATTAATTAATTATAGAACTTTGTTTTGGCTGCGTTGGTTTACCAATTGGTTTGATGTTTTGGTGCAACCCCTTATTCGCACCCCCTAAGTCCAAATTGGCTTTATGATTGACTGATAAACCAATCTCTTTGATTTTAGGTCAAGTTGAAAGTATCTCCAACTAACCAGTACAGTTGCATAACTTTGAGTCTAATCTGCTCTATTTTTTGTCTAACATGATTATTAGCTGATTCTTCTTGAGAAATCGAACATCCGTCAAGTGATATAATTAGGTTTTTGTCATTTGGCCGCTACGCAAAATTAACATGGACAGATTTTGAGCTATTAAGTTGAATGTTCCAGTCTCTAGTCCATTTATAAATCTTGCTGATCGCTACTTACACTTTTTCTATAGACTTAGGTATATATAATAATAATATATAATTAATATATAATTTATAAGTTGAATTGGGGGCTGAATTCAAATCAGCAGCCCGTTTTTTTAGTTAGCTCTTGTTTTAGAAATATTTAATAGATTACTCATTCTACTATTTTTGACCATTAACAGCCATTTATTGATTTAATATATGAATGCAGAAAATTTATGTTGATATACATTCGAGTTCCAATCTTGTGGTTATTTTACAACAAAATGTTGATTACGTGCTTGTAATCCGATGATTTTTGGTTACCGAGAAAGTTGAAAATAACACCTTGAAACGCTGCCCATGCTACTGCTTCATCAGAACTTAAACATTTTGTAAGCTTTGCGTCGGCTATTAGTTTTTGATTATCAGGTGTGACAAATATTCTTTAATAAATTTAATTAATTTCCTCCATAACCAAGGGGCTTTCATTGTTCGCCGCTGATGAAAATTAAGTTCTTAAGGCATTTTTGCACTTGTACCCGGACAAATTGGCAATGGATTACTTTTTGTACGTGGAACTATCTTCGACACTCATTGAGCAAAAGTAACAATCATCTAACATATATGATCTTCCTGTTCTCTCCATAACAGTGGTACAGAAAATGAAAAGCATACATTTTTAACAAGTGAGCACCATTCTCATTCTCAGTGTTTATTACAGCAAAACTAAAATACTACTAATACGCATCCTTGAGTTCACTTGTCGCTTTTTTTCACATTTACCGAGCCATCCACAAATGTAACAAAACAACTTTGCAAAGTTGCCTCTGCATTTTCAAAATTTTCAAGGCATAATCACATACCTAAAAATGAGTTTTAAATGATTTTTAACTGTCAGTAACGTCAGCTGACAGCCGTTATAAGAGCACAGTGCTGCCACCATGCGCGAACTCGAAAACTAGAACCAATCTTGACATACGGATAGAAAATCTGAGTTCTGGGCGTCAAATTAACGTTGTAAATCATGTTAAAGTTGAGCTGAATTTTAAACTTGTACTATCAGAGTTACGGGTTCGAATTCCGTCTGCAGATGGGCGTCCGTTTATGTTGTTAACATGATATCTAAGTTGTAAATTCACTAGCCCAGATCTAGTCCAGATAAATCCTAGTTACTACAAAAGATGACTAAAATATAATAACTAAATATATAACATATATACAAACTAGAATTTAAATTTACTTTCAAGTTATTTTTAAAAATATTATGTTTTATAGTTATTACTATCTTTTCTATTTTTAATTATTAAAATTATTATTCTTGTGTATCTTACAATATTAAATATATTCTGGTTTACTATCTGAAATATTTCTCATTTATCTCTCCTAACGCTATAGAAATATCGATTGCATTGTTAGCATTCCAAAACAACTAAATTAGTTATTACAGTATCATGCATATGATATTTTATTCTTCTTGTTTTGGTAGTAGTATTATTTACAGAATTCAAATTATTTTACAGAACTATTTTTTTAAGTTTAGTAATAGTAACCACTTTATAAGTGGTAGAAGAGCTTTACAAAAAAATCTTATCGAACTTATCGAACGAAGACATAAGACACAGACACCAATAAAAAACGGTAATGTAATATCCAAGATCAAATAAATAGATTATATCTATTTTCTATTATACTATATATTCTTCATTATATATAGTATATTGTTTATTACGGTTTCGTTTATTTTTTGCTTTGTTAGAATTAAACATTAGGGAGCTAAACATGTTATCTAGGTTAATACCTTTATTACCAAAACATACTATGAAACTAGTTCACTAAATGATGTGACATCAATTAATTTTTATTGAATTGATCTTTTTATCATAACATGAAAATATGTGTCCACTACTGGTGTAATGGTTTTATTTTAATATGACTGAGCTATTTTAATTTAAAATATAGGTGAAATAGGATTTTTTAACGTGAATTAAATTGAAATACAGTGATCGATGTGATTAACATTACTGTATTTTTCCAAATCAAAATTAAATTAGACGATTTAATCTAAGTTAAGTTTAACCACTTAATTACCACCATGTTAGAAGTTCAATCTTCTGATTTCTTGCATGATGATGGTATCTGTATTGCTTCCACATTACTGCGATTTAGAAACCTTATTTCATGTTTTAATTTGAAATCTCGATATTTTTAGTTCTTCGTCGGTTACGTATCGATAAGCATTTGAATCCCATAAGTCGAAACATGCTTTATAATGGACTGATAAACCAATCTATTTAATTTTAAGTGAAGTATTTTCTAACCAATTAGTACAGTTTTTTTTATTTTGAGCCTAATATTCCCTGCTTTTGGTCTAACGTGGTGCATTAGTAATAGCCACAGTAGGCGTAATTTTCCCAAAATCGGTATCAGCAACACTTCAATATTTTAGCAACAATTCAATAAATATGTTTCACAGAATATTCTAGATATAAAGGTACTGTCATCCGTTTATTCTATATTCGAATGTTCGTCGGGTCGGTCAGTCGGTCGAAATGTGTGGCTGCCGTTGCAATTTTTTGTCAGAACACTCACTACTATTTTTGGAAGGAATTTGCACGATAACTGAAAACACTGGTTGAAGAAATACTGTCTATTTTAATATTAAATTATACATGTGGCCGACGGGAGAATTGACAGGATATTAGAATAGGTAGAGGAAGTACGGTAGCGCTGTGGTAGTGGTACTATTACAAGGGGGTGGAGAAAAGAACAGAGAACGAGACGTCGTCGTGATGGTCTTTTATAGCCTGGAACTGCATGGTACCAATCCACCGGCGTTGCCAACTTTTGTACTCATTGTTGGTGAATTTGTGGTGGCCTAAAGGGTAGTGGCGGTCGCCACATAACTCCCCTCCTAGTGGAACTACCGTGGAACGTACCTCTATGTGGTGCAGGTTCCGGAGTGCACCCGCAATCACGCAAACAAACGCCCAGGGACTGCTGATGAGATGGGGATCCCAACCTGAGCGAGGAGTTTTACGGGATCAGCTGCCATCGAAGGTGCAGCAGGACGTCATTCGTCTTGGGGCGTTTAGCTTTGTTTGACGGTACTTATAAGTGTGTTACGTGTCCTGTTTCGTGATACGAGGGTGTTCATGTGTTGATGGTATACATGGTGGGCTTCTGTGGTTTTCGTCCATCAGGCTAGTCTCGTGGGATGTCGTCGACCATGTGATGTTGATGGGTTCCGTTCCTCGTGCTATCCTTCCATGCACGTGTCAAGCACCTGTCGAGTGGCTTATGTTGAGTTGATTTACCTGTTAGGCACTTTGATTACGTCGGGGTCACCAATTGTAGGAATGTTCGTCGGGTCGGGCAGTCGGTCGAAATGTGTGGCGCCGTTGCGATTATTTGTCAGAACACTCACTACTATTTTTGGAAGGAATTTGCACGAGAACTGAAAACACTGGTTGAAGAAATACTGTTTATTTTAATATTAAATTATACACGTGGCCGACGGGAGAATTGACAGGATATTAGGTTAGGTAGAGGAAGTACGGTAGCGCTGTGGTAGTGGTACTATTCCAAGGGGGTGGAGAATAGAAAAGAGAACGAGACGTCGCCGTGATGGTCTTTTATAGCCTGGAACTGCATGGTACCAATCCACCGGCGTTGCCAACCTATGTACTCATTGTTGGTGAATTCGTGGTGGCCTAAATGGTCGTGGCGATCGCCACAATTCTATCAAACGTTATTGCACTTTAAAAATGGAGATTCCTGCAAGTCATTTTCGTCATATTTTGCTTTTTTGATTTCAAAAGATGAAATGCAGTCTCATTGAAAATTGGGTACTTTTTATGATGAGTGTTTAAGTGAAGCCCAATGTCAAAATAGGTTTGCTCGTTTTTTTACCAGAAAAAGTTTCAGTTACTGGTGAACTTCATCCTGGTCCTGCAATTATTTAAACAGTCGATCAAACATGAAACAAGGAAATTTCATGTCATGACTTTACGACACATTAGACACTAAAAGAGACTGGGTACTTGGGTTCTACATTGATTAAAAATAAAGTAAAAAATTCATTGAGTCAAGTTTTCAAAACGATCAATTTTTGAAATGAATAATTGCAGATGGATCACGTACGACAATAATGTGCGAAAATATCCTCGTTGAAGCCAAGGACATCAAAATGCCTTCAAAAGAGTTTAGTTTTTCCTCAGGAATTCTACAGTGACAGGGATAGATATATATGCCATCTGGCATATATATCTATGAAAAATGTTTGAAATACATAAATATAATTAAAAACGCTTCCTTCAAAATTCAAAAGCAATATTTTACATGCTACAAATTTGCATAAACCCTCCTTATAAATCTGAAGTAAATATTAGATATATTTTTATGATCTCTAATCATCTAAATATATTCATCCAAAAGGTTTTCAAAAATAATTTATCTACCTAGCTTCAATTTTTAGGATAATAAATAAGTATCTTTTTATACTAAAATAAGTTCTCTCAGAGAAAGTTATAACGAACTCGGCAACTGAATGAAATGTTTACTAGCAGAATAAATAAAACAAGTGCGATATCTACTCGAAAGCCATCCAGTCTAGTCAACGGGAGAAAAACAGCATAAACAGGGCAATAAATAAAACATTAACTCCCGTACCAACGCCGGCCGACCAGAAGGTCACGATTGCTCAAGGATGAGCGGACAAGTTGAAGATGGAAAACAGGAGCAAAAACGTTAGGCCGCCATAAATTGTTCAGAAAATGGTGTTTGTTTTCGGTGTTGTAATGAAGCTACTGACGAATAACGAAAACTTTCGTTTTTGACAATCGATCGAAAATAATGGTTTATCGTATAACTTCAATATTTTATTAAGATTTGTATATCAAGTAACAGATAGTAAGTATTACTATATTCACTGTTATGTTAGTAAAATGAGTTACTAAATAATTACAGGAATTTTCTGAACTTAATGTCATTAATGTTAAATTTTATTCATAAAATACAGAGACATATAATACAAACGCCAGTATTTAACGTTTCGTTTTGTCGTTTTGTTTAAACAAGTTTTTTCCGTCGTAACTACAGAGGGCGCTCCAAGCCATATTATTTATATAGCGAAATTTGAACATTTGTATAAAATATTTTCAAAATACATCAGAAAAGATTATCTTTTCTCTCAACAGATACTCATACTTATTTTCTAATTGTGCATTATTATTTCTTTAAATATTGTAAACTAAAGAAACTATAAATTAAAAAATTATTTATCGAAAATATACTCTAGAATACTATAATATTAATATTTAAATAATATTCATATTTAAATATATTTGAATACTTAAACTTATTGAACATAAGAATTACAATTTTGTAATCTAATAAGTAATCAATTTTGATTGCAATACCTCCTTTTCTTTTTTTATATAGTTATAATTGGACACAATCCGTATTATATGCACCCATGCAAATTTTTAAATTTTTGCCATTTACAATCCTTATTATTTATCATTTCTTTCATTCATTTTTTGTTCATCCTCTAGTTCATCCTACCTAATTATTATTTTACTTAATACATTACCTTACTCAGAATGTTGTGCATCATTAATCGTTTTAAAAGAGCCAGCACTTCTAGCAATATCTGAATGGAAATTTTCGTTAATTTGGTTTGATACGTCCAATAAATAAGAGGGTCCAGGATAGATTCACGCATAATCGAATAAAAATAGGTTTCTAATATTGTCAGACAGTTAGAAAATATAACATAACCTCAAAATAATAAAAATATATTTAACCATTCTTGGCTGTAATATTACCACTATACTCTTAGTTTTTTTTTGGTGTTATACTGTGTGACTCTTATCTGCGTCAACTTAAAGGTAGATATTCGCCTGTTTCGACAGGATCTCTGGAAAAACACGTTTTAAAATGTTTTTGGTTTTAAAACTTTTTAATTTACTTCAGTTGAAAATAATTTTATATCTATACTACTTCTAATTGTTCTTAGACTTTCTAACATGGGTTGAGCAACTGCTGATTTCAATATTTAACTTCCAGTCATATTTTCCTTTCCGATAGGTTAATTGAAGTGATCTGTGAAAAATTATATATATTATGTATTTCGAGTCATTATCGATACGGATGTAGATTTTAATGAAAAACTTCCTACTAAAATTACAATTAGGAATTGTATCTTGGTTAACCAATGCTTTTTGCATCTTTAGGTCCATTATCACCTGGTCTGAAATAGGAAGAACAAACCTTTCTGATAAGTTTAAATAATCGGTCATAAATAAAAAAATATGCCTGAGTACTAACTCGCAAAGGAACTAATTTCCTTTCTTGTTTATCATTACCAACAATTTTCGTTGTTTGTTTACTGTCATAAATTAAATCCTAGTCCCTATTGTCTAAGCAATGAATAAATGAATACTCTTGCATTCCTTATTTCATTGTTAAAATCATTGTCTATTGATATGGTTGCCTAACATTTAAATGATATGGTTAAAAGCTGTATTACTTCACAATGGCAGCCGATATCCTCTCATACCTATTACATATTTTAAAAGAAACGTATTAAAACATCACTAATTTTATACTTAAGCAAATACAAGAAATACTTCTGGAAAGTTTGTGCTATATTGCTTGGACTGCAGATTTCACGAAATATTGTTGTTTCCTCTGTTTGTGGGATCGTGGAGACACCCAAAAACCACCACGAAAAGATTGGTCAAACGTTGAATATTAACCTCTTATTCCACAAGAAAATGTGATTCTTTCACCCTTACATTTAAAACTTGGTTTAATGAAAAATTTTATCAATGTCATGAATATAAATGGTAAATGATTTTGTATTTGCAAACTGTTAAGTAATCCTACATTAAAATTTTATAAATTTAAATAAATTTAAAATAATTTTTTGTTGGCCTATAAATAAGAAAACTTCATTATCAAGGAAGATATAATGCTAAAATGTTAGCAAATTACTGCTGATTTGTAATGAACTATTTTTTTAAATTTTTTTCCCTAGGAAAGTATGCTCAGCTATATTCTTAGATGTAGCACAAACCTTCGATAGGGTTTGGCATGAAGGTCTTGTTCATAAACTACAGAAAATGTTACCAAAACAACACACTAAACTACTAAAATGACACAAGCTGAATGAAGCAAGTGACAATAGAAATAATTGGACACAAGCTTGGAAAATAAAAATTAACGAAAGTAAATCTGTGCATGTGCAGTTCACATACAATCAGACCATACAAGCACCAATAATATTAAATAATATTATCATTCCATAAAGCAACAACGTAAAATATCTCGGAATGAATCTAGATGCAAAAGTTCGCTGGAAGGAACATATAAACAAGAAAATAAAAAAAATTAGAATTGAAATATAGGAAAATGTATTGACTAATTGGAAGAAAATCACGATTATCAGTACATAATAAATTGCTATTATATAAGCAAATACTCAATCCTATATGGACATACGGAGTTCAATTATGACGATATTCTGCAAAGAGTAACATAAACAAAATTTTTCAGAAGTATTGTGGGCGCACCCAAATACCACAGGACTGACTACCTACATCGAGACCTTCAGATACCCACAGTCAGGCAACAAATCATGAGAATTGCAAGGGGGCATGAGGGAGATTGCATTCTCATGAGAATATTGAAGTATTGCAACTTTTGGATACCACCAGAGCAGGACACAGACTCAAAAGAATCAAACCATCTGATTTTGTATAGTGTTGTATAGTGAGGCGCATTTAATAAAACATACAGCAGTGACATGTATAAACATTATCTCACCAGAGACTGAGATAGAGCCGATGGGTCCTCCTAGTTATATACCTAGATTTAAGTTATCATAAAGACAAATTGTAGGTTAGTCGGAAACGACTAGTAACAACATGATCATTAAATAATAAAAAACACTATTATTTTATGAAATTATTCATATAAATAAGTAAATATGCTTTAAAATTTTCATACTATCTTTTTTTTATAAAATGATACATGCTATAAAAAAATCTGCAGCAGGTACAATTTTACAAAAAAGCCGTTTTATTTAAATATATATATATATATATATATATATATATATATATATAATGTTATATAATATTATATACAATAGCTGGTGATTCCTTAAATATTTATAGCTTCAGTATTATCAATATATCATTGATATGTTCAATAGAGAGCTTAATATTAAATTAACAATCGATTTGTGCTAAAAAATTATTTAAATGGTAATTGCTGATACTGTAAATCTACTTCTCTGCCTATGACCATATTTTTTTGGAAGTTTATTTTGGAAGTTAAGTTTTTTGAAACAAATACTTTATTTTGATAGAGCATATTAAATCATACTCACATTTCAATTCTAAATATTCATACCCATCAGCAGATAAAATTCTTGAGATTAGGCTTTAATTATTCCTTCATAGAGTATTTATCTATACTTACTTCAGGTTTAGATTTAATTTTTTATAAAATTATGAGATGTTGATGAGATTGCAGGTGCCAATTCCTAAAATATTCTAAAGTAAATCCTAGCCATCCCCTTTAACAATCTTTATTTATGTGGTTTTATATTTTTATACTTATTTTAAAATCATATCTTCTCTGAATATAAAAGTTAACTGATTATCCGGTAAGGAAACTCCGAACAAAGCATTAATTTTACCTTTCCGGGAAAGTAATATGAGCTTTTCAGCTTTTCAGTGTCGTTCATAAATTGATAGTTCCAGAAAATATCCGACAGCCAGCCACATAAATTATTATCGGAACTGACTTATTTATCAGTCTGCGGCTGGAGGAGGCGACGACAACAGCGCACGGAATGTTCCCGGCGAATCGCAGGTCCCTGACCTCGATCCCTTCCGCGTTTACCCTCCCCCCTGCCGCCGCCTCACTCATCCTCCGTCGGTTGCATTCTCCCCTGTCTGCGGGGGACACAGACTGGGAGGCAATGAGCCGCCCTGTCTGGCTCACTCACCCCATCGCGACTCCGGAAGGGTGCCGCCCTTTTTTGGGGTAACTGCACACGGTCGTCTGCGTGGCCATTAGAACGAGTTCAGCTAGGGGAAAGCGGGAAATTATTGACCTTGAGTGTCCTTTGGGTACAGAGACTTTTTGCAGCACAGTTATTTTTAATAGTTTTTTTGTCGTCTTGTTATAAATATTATATTTTATAATAATATATAGATATATTTGTTGCATTTTCCGATTATTTGCATTTTACTATAAACTGTTCAGAGTCTTGGTTCTAAGAAATCTTCCCCACAATATTGTGTTGTGAACAGACGTTCTTTGTGCAATTCATCAGTCTTCGTATACTATTATGGAACTCTAACTCAGTTCGTACCTTCTGACCGGGAAGTCTACCCTGCTTGTCTAATTGATATAATATATTTTTTGTCTCACTATGAGCATGAATCTTAGTAGTTATTTATAGGTAAAAGTGTCATATAGAATATTTATCCTAGTTATTACAGAAACAACGCTGATTAAGACGGAATAACTTCTAGAATGATGTCCTTGTCGGTAGATCCGTGTTATAAAAGAGTCAATATCAATTTACCAGGAAGTAATATAATTGATTTGATGTGGCTTAGCATCTAAATAATATTAGCCTTTCTTAGGCTTATTTTACAAAATTACAGAACTATTGCAAATTCATAAATCCAACATTCTTTAATTTGGAAAAATCTGATGTTCATAATGTAACAAGCGAAGACAAAAACAATTACTGAAGGAGACCATAGTGGGAGATTGTCAAAAGGAGTGGAGCAATAATATCATAATATTCGTCGCATGTTAATATTCGGAAATTTGGGGCACTATATAAAAAATTAAAAATGTACAATATTCCCTGATAAATATTTAAAACAAATTAACGTATAACTAAAATTATCAAACCTTTTTCAAAATAAAATAACACTAGTTCTATTTATTCCTGAATTTATCATTATTTGAAGTAGTTTTAATTTACAATTTAAAAATTCAATCATACTATTCTACTTATAAAGGAGATATTCTGGTCTAGAGGCATGCATTTTATTTTTTCAAGTGAAATAAAAAATAAACAGAAAAACAACCATACATTTTTTACCAGATATTTATTAATTTGTAAAGGTTAGTAGAAAAAACGTGACAGGTTATAATCTGATGAAGTGGGGTCTCAAAAAAATTATGCGAAATTTCAAACTCCTTAGTAATCTGAAACCAAAATAAAAGAAAACTCTTAATCCAAAAAAGCTGCTGTCCTAGAAATTTAAAAAAATCCCCAAATTACTTTTGTTCGAAAAAGAAATTTGTTTAAAATAATAAAAAATCAAATTTGAAAAAAATCAAAAATGAATCTTAGTGTTTAGTTTTACATTTAGGATAGAAAAATATATAGTGAAGACTCACGTCAAGTGTATTTCCTTTCCTTTTTAGATTTTTTTATGCCTTTTTAGATGCCGCGTCACTAAAATAGCTGTGTCTAAAAATAATTTAAATATTGAAAAATCCTCCCAAGGGCATATTCTTACATGGTTAAGCAAAGAGGATATCAAAAAGGGCATCAGGAAATACCAAGGCAAAATAATAAATCAGTTAATCATTTCATTATTCATGTCATTCAGAGTGCCCAACATCAGTTATGATCTTCAACTTCTTTAAGTGGTTTTCCATATCAGATTATTTTGTTAAACACTTTTGCGTAATTTCAGTATGAGTCGCATGCAGACGTCTTCAATATATCAGTCATAATAAAATAATACTAATATACGAGTGGTAGCCACATATTATTAATATTTTCGTCATTCGTACCAGAAGGAAGAAAATAAATGATCATTTCTTAGCTCTCGGATGATGGAAATGAAATATGTCATTTTATTCGTTGCTATTGCTACAATAAATTGTAGAATGCTTTCAAATCATAACGATTTTGTGGTGTCTTTCTACCGACAAATCCTTGAAGCTTTTATCGAAACTTAACCTTTCAGTACCAATAATATTAAAATATAAATAAAATATGTCTATTTTTAATGAAAACAGTATTTATCCCATATTGTACCAACGAAAGTTGAAATAAAACGATAGGAAACTATTATACGTAAAAGGAAAATATAAATACGATATACGATAACAACAACTAGCTTATCGTCATGGATAAAGAATGCTCTTTCTTATATAGACAGACGACGACATTGTAAAATAAATTTACCATCTTAACAACTTCAACCTGCACTATCTAAAAGTCAACATGCCTCTAACCCTCGACAAACTTGTTTGTCACACGCTGACAAATACTCACTCTCACGCATACATACGCAAGAGAGTTCCGTACCCTTGGCCTATATCTAATCTAATGCGTCTGGCATATATTAAAGAGAAAAAAAACTAGTTTTTATGGTCGGCAGCACGGCCTCACAATCACAACGGGCATTATTACGATCTGTCCTTTACATTATTATTTCGTGTGCTCTAGCGATAAAGCTATCTGTCTTTCTCGTACGGCGTTCGTTGGAAAAGAACGATGACGTTGAACTTTTTCGGCGGCGGATGTGAACACATCATGTTGAAATCCTGATGAGAATATATTCTTATATTGGATCGACGTCTACGAATATAAAACACTTGAAAAGATCAGATAGTTCCATCCGCTATTAAACGAAAGGTGTCGCTTGATTACGATTTATATATAGGTACGATAATCAACTTCAAGTTTACATAAAATAAATGAAATTTATATGTTGATTTTTTTATCAACGTAATAAGAATTAAATAAGATTATTTTGTTTAGTATTATTTTATGTTTGTCTAATTTCATATTTAGATTTCATAATAAATTAAAGATTTTTATACGAAAAGAAGGTTAAACTTTTTCAGGCAGTTTTAACAAGTGATTTATTAAAAAATATATTATAATTAAAAAGTAGTATAATTTCTGTCCTGTCTGACATTAATTATCAAAGAAGTAAATAGAAATATTCTCGTGAAGATTGGTTTATGGTAAAAACGCTTTGTTCAGTTAACCTTTAACAATTGCCACTGATATTTTACTACGACAAATTCATATACCAATCTCAATCGCGTAGTCAATTTTTATATACCATTAGAATATTTGAACAAAGCAAGGTATACACAAATAATTTTTTTAAATTAGTAATGCTGTGTACAGATTTCAAGTCAGTTACTTTCCATTATGCAGACACAAACATACAGAAGCTTTATGGCAAAATCTGTATATATAGATATTATATTTCCTGTATTTTTATTAATATTGTTTTACCTCGATTTTTGTTTTTTCCTTTTTTTTTTGTCATTTATCTACAGTTTATCTAAACTTGATTTACTACTCATTATAGATCCTGGTTCATAGATCACAAATGTGATTACTGTAAATAATAAGCGGGTAGTCGTAGTAATCCCATAAGTTTACCTCACCTTTTACTTGATTTTCTCAACGTTAGTCTATTTCCATTTTTAATCTAATTAATTTGAGATATAGTTGATGTAGTTATAGATTTACAATATTATAGGCTAACAAAAATCTTTATGTATCTCTCTTTCAATCATTACACTTCAAATGTGACAAACATTAAATACTTTTGGGAGATATTGATTTCGGGTAATAGGCAAACAATGACCGCGATTTTGACCTTAAATTAAGAGATAAAGGCAATACTAAATACAGTTTGTAGTACCATGTGAATCTTATGTATTGTATGCATCTTTTTAATATGGTCGGTTCCAAGTGGTTGTAGGTAAAACATATGCCCACGTAATCCGTAATATAATTAGATATGATAAAATAGAAAAGAAGTTGTTATATAACAATTATGTTATACAATACCGTATCAAATACATAGAATGCTGTGTATATTGTCTTGAAGTTTAAAGTAAATCTAATAATATTGTTGGGTTGTATTTTAGTTTATTACCCTTTTTCTCAACTGAGGTTTATTTGAACATAATCTAGTGCTTAATATAAGCTCTGATTTACGGTCTTAGACCTTAGAAGGCAACCTTATTAATGGCGTGACTTGAAAAATGGATGTTCCTTTTCGAATTTTTCACTCTTATGAATAATCACGAACACTTTTGAACGAATTAATTTGAAATGTGTGGCGGTGTTAATCAAGAAGATTGCTTCTTCTCTGTTTTTAAGATAATAATGCATGCAATAATGCGAAAATTTTAAAATAACAGACATGGTGCTCAACATGAGGTGACGGAGCGCAATTTACGCTGATATTGATGTTCTGGCATTCTTCATTATATAGTTTGCACTGGAGAGTTATATGGCTTGAGAATTAATGAAGAAAATACAAAGTATTGGCAACTGACGAACCGCCTGCTTGTGTAATTCTCATCGGGATTCAGTTAAAGAAAGCGCAAGTAATCAACTAAGCTCGAGGTTTTGCGAAACTTGAGGTAAATTCTACATGTTTCTGATTGTATTGGAAACGAAATCATCCATTTGAGATCCCACAACCACCGCGCAGCTGTGGAACAAATTCAGAGAACATACTAAAATGGTTTGGACATGTCTGCAGAATTATAGGTTAACAAATTTCTCACAAACTTCTGTGGAGAAATCGGAATTTTGGGTGAAAGATACAGCGAGCAGCTCCGAAAAAGGCATGAATCAAAATCGTCCAACTATGGCTGATCGCCAGCTGTGGCGAAATTTAGTGAAGAATATTCGAAGTCCTCCGGCAACAAGAGATGATGATGAGGATTCATGAACAACCACAAATATTGAAATAATTGAAAACACCCACGATTTGAACGGGATTCGAACCTATGTCTATGGCATCAGCGAACCAGAAGAATTGGTATTAATATATTTATTAAATGAATTAATAATTTTTAAGTAATAATTTAAATTTTTGTATAAATATAGATACATATTTTAATGTTCTAATTCAAATTACAACAAAGCACAGACTTTCTTTTTTTCCTTTTCAGTTTCCTATAGACTTATGATTAAATGTTTTAATATTTTCAGACCATTTTAAAGGAATACCCTTTGTAGTTAGAGGTAGTTAAAATCGTAACAAAATTATTTATTATCAACATGTTGTTGAGGTAAAATATTAACACGGCTTTGCCAAGCCGGCTAATCTAAAGATTTGATATTTATAAGCGTTGGGAACTATCGACTGAAAACAGTCGATAGTCGCAAAACAGTCGAAACAGTCGATCGCTAAAAAACTAGCGTTTACAAGCAAACTATGAAAAAATCATAGAACTACATATATTATATATAAATTTATGTAAGCATAAATTGGGTACATTTTTGTCAAGGTCGCGGCTAGGATGACATAGACAGGACGAATCATTCGAATGAAACAAGTAGAACCAAAAATAGTAACTAAAAGTACGACTGAAACAGTCGACTGAAAGAGTTACCGGTAAAAAGTAGTAGTAGAATCAGTCGAACCAGTCGATAGTAAAAAGTAGACAATTACTAAACAGTCGATAGTCATTTTCAGTCGATACTTCCCAAAACTAATATTTATATAATATTTAATTTTAATTTTCTAATTCTAATTTCGAGAATGCAGAGACTTTTGTGTTCCGTTGAGATTTTCATGCAAATGAATGAATAAATCTTTTGAAATTAAATTAATTTTTAAACGACTCTATAATAACAAACTCTCCACTAAAAAGTATCAACATGTTGTGGAGTTTGGTTCAACAATAATGTAAATAAACAACCTTCCCTGCATCAGCAACACCGTTATCTAATGAGCCTTCCTAAACATAACCGAATAAAAACAAAGCTGCAACAATATTCCCCAGTTTTCTTTTCGTTGTTCCTCCCTCGACTTTCGTAACAACATCGTCTGGCCTTGAAATCGCACCCTTACCCCACCCCGAGAAAATGATCCTATAATCCCCTAAAGACGCTTTCTGGCGGGCAGGGCCCCTTTCAATTTCGACGATTGCCGCGTTCTCCAAGGGTTCGGAGATGTTTCCGACAAATTTCCGATATATATTTTCTCTTCTCCCATTTTATATCAGACAATGAACCAGTCGAAAAAAAAGAGGAGTCGTAAACCGATTTCCACCAATTCTATTTCTGATGAATCTGATATACGGTTGAATCAGTCCGTTTCTCAATCAATGAATATTACATTGTGCAATTTAGTGCAGTGCCTATACCGATTTACCAACATCGTCGTCAAAGTACAGCGTCACTAATTGTATCCCGTCTGGTCGTCATGGGTAATTTCTCTTACCCATTGCCCCACAGTGCAGACGATGGAACATCGGCAACACCGCATTTCGGGTGCACTTGTCGTTCTCGGGGAGCGAGAGTGACTCATGAACGGGGTTACTGTCTCGCGTTCGGGATCGATCCGTCTGGCTCTGGTTCTGGTGAGAGTGCAACGTAGCCGACGGGGTTACGTTGCACCGTTGCCAAATAATCAAAATTATCGTTAATTTTTGGTAATGCCTTTATACGTAAATAAACCTTTTTATATGAACGTGCTTTTATAATTTTGTATCTGAACTTTATATTATTATTATATATCCAAAAAAATCAAGAAAATGCCACTTGCAAAAACGAAAGCTACAAAAAGTAAAACATTTTAAACAATATAACCCAAAGGTTTATTACGCTTATGCCCATACAGTGCATCTATTAGAGACTTGCTTAGAAATTGGGTATGCAGCAATGCGAAAGTTATCAAAATCAATATTAATTCAAGGAAATCATGATTAAAAATGAAATACAATTTTTTAGGTCTATCGGCTACCAGTAATATCTAAAGTATTTGCAACATTCCTGTTGAAAAAAATAAAATAGAATATAGAGATTGATGAAGCCTATGACGGTAAAAAGGTATGTTCAGATATATTCTTAAGCATAAGAGTAAGTCTTTGATAAAGTATGACACGACAGCCTTGTTCATAAGCTACAGAAAATGTTACCGAAACAACACACTCAACTATTAAAATCCTACATTACAGCCAGAATATTATTATCAAATAGGAGTAACACTACTTTACAATAAAAGAAGCTATACAGGTGTGCCAGAAGAAAGTGTATTAGGGCCAGTTATTTATATATCCTACATGTGATATACATTTGCTGATGATACTTCGATTCTTGCTGTCGGAGACAATAACTAAGAAGCGACACATGATTCATATAGTAACTGCGCTAAGTATTGTCAAATGAATTTTAATGCAAAATATCGCGGGAAGGAACATGTAAAAAAAGAAAAGGAAAGAAATGGAGTTTAAATATAGGAAAATTTATTGGTTAATTGGAAGGGCTCCATCGAAGTAACACAATTTTTGAATAACATCAGAGACTAAAAACAATCAATTTAATCCTGTGTATCGCATTTAATAAAAAAACAGCAGTGTTAATATATAAACCTTATTACACCAGATACTAAGGTAGGGCCGATGGATGCTCCTAGATATATACCTAGATTTAAGTTATTGTAAAGATTTATCGTAGGTTAGTCGGTTAGTTATAATGTAATAAATAAATTTAAATAAATATATATCCAAAAATATTTAAATGGTAAATATTGATAAAATAAAAAAAACACATTTCAAATATTTTAAATAACCTTTTTAAAAGGCGCATTCGCCAATTAGTCAGGGAAATCTAATTTTAATTAAATAATCTATTTTAAATACATTTTCTACATATAATATAAACACAACAATCTTAATTAATTATTTTGAGATTCTACCGTGCGATATTTTACTCGAATAATTCAAAAAGGCATTAGGACGATTACGTCTATATTCGGATAATGGTTTCTGCGATGGAAACCGCAAAAAAGAAGGATATTTCAGGAAGAAAATGGGAGATTGAAACAGTCTAAAGCATTCGACTTGATATTGTGGTTTTTTTACTCGTCCGAAAGCGAACGGTTTCTAAAATCGAAGTCAGTTCTTTGGTTGTTTATTTGGTCTTCTTGTTATTAAATTGCGGATATGTATGGAATAAGTAGTAGATTATTTTTAAATATATTTAATATTATTTTTAATTAATTTCGAGGTTGTTTTGAATTTGAAGTATGACGTATTTGATGAGTATGATTATGATTTCTGGAGATTGCAGTTAATTTATCATAATAAATGGAGGAAATATATATTATAACGAATAAGACACAATATATTGTTTTATGTTTTGCTTCTTTTTACTGTTTGACTTTTTTCTTTTCTCAGAAGACATTTCATTATCCAGTCTATTTATTGGTGTAGTTTGTTGTGTGTTCCGTATCGAAATTTTACACTTTGGACACGATTAGAAATAGTGACTTTCGCAGCAGCAGTAAAATTACCTAGTCGACTTAATCAACATTTCATCATATTTTGAATACATGCCTTTAAAACTGTATATTAAGATTTGACAGTCACATTTCTATATTGAGAAAGTATATTGATTATCATTAATAGTACACATACATTTATTGTTGCTTGAATATTGATACTAATAGTTGCTTGAATTTATTTTTCTAGGTTTGGAACTAGAATAAGCTCACATGTTGAGTTTGATACCGTTTTCAAATGTCATATTTCAGCACGTTATTGCAAATGATTAAAGTTTTATTTTGTTCTTTTATGAATGGTTCCAATTCCATTTTTTTGTGACAGATATGGTTAATCTTTGTCAAATTTTATAGTCTTGTCTATAAACAATCACAAGCATGCATGCCCATATTCTAAATTACAGCAGTTTGGAAATTAGAGGAGCCTCTCACTTCTTCCTTGCATCAATGAATTAATTAAGCCATTGTGTTACATTTTAAAGTATTTTTCATGTCTTCTAATCATTTTGATGAACGCCAATATATGTTTTTTAGGTAAAAGGTTTATCTACATTTATTATTTTAACCCATTGATTTTTTGGTCTACAGGACCAGTTTAGTTATTATTTGACTGGGTTCTTTTCAATTATTTCAGCTCATTTTTATTAACGTGTCTATCTAACAAGTCTATTGAAAAGTCCCCGGCCTACCATAGTAAAACACTTTTTTTGGCAAAATTAGTTTTTTCATTCAATATAATTGCCTTTAAGGATGATACACTGATTGACACACGCGACCCTCGAACTTTTCAATACCATTTTCATTCAATTTCAATTTGATTTCAAGCAATTCGAAGCCCAATTCATGGATTCTTGCCATCGTTTTCACTGACTTGTGTCACGGTGTATGGTCTTGGTGAAGCAGCACTTTCTTTTTCTTCAAATGAGGCCGTTTTTCGGCAATTTCGTCCCTCAAACGGTCCAATAACGCTATGTAATGGTCGCTGTTGATGGTCCTTCCTTTTTCAGAGTAGTCAATGAAAATGATTCCATGCGAGTTCCAAATTACAGACGCCATAACCTTGCCAGCCGACTATAGCGTTTTCCCACGTTTTTGAGCGGGTTCATCGTGTGCAGTCCACTCGGATGTCGATTGGACTTTGGAGTGAAATGATGTAGCCATGTTTCACTCATTGTCACATGTCGATGCAAGAACGCTTGATCATCTTCAAACACTGTTCCGAATCATCAACTCGTCGTTGTTTTTGGACAAAAGTGAGCTCGCGCAACACCGACTTTGCACAGCAAAAGTTGCTTCACTCAAAATGCTATTATTCACAAACTAATGCCGACAGCTGTCAAATTTATCGCATTTTTTGAGAGTTAGGGCTAGCTAAAAAAAGTGTCAAGCCGGGGACTTTTGAATTGATCTGTTATATGCAACTAACTTATCGTCTGGTTACAAAATATCACAACTATGGCTTGGTTTATATCCAAATAAGAATCTTTTAGTACTGCTTTGACATATCAGCGTATTCATAGTTCTAATCACTGTTGCAATATGACCACCTTCTTTCTTCAAGACTTAATATCAAATTCCTTGAAATGTTCATTTTGCCAATCCTTCTGGAAGTTTGTAAGCTTGACGTCTTTGAAATGCCATGCTTAACATAATAATGCCAAATGCATTAGATTAATGATTTTTAAAACTTTTTTTAACTTGGTCAACCTATCTAAATACATATCGTTTTCTAAAAAGTACGTATCTTTGCCTTTAAAAATTACTAGGATATTTATTATTTTGACCTTTTTTCCATAATAAATATTTGTTCAACGCTATTATACATACTAAACTTAATTAAGCGTAAGTACATTATTCGTTATGATAAGATGTTGTGCGAGGCACATCCAAAACTACGCCTCTGCAGGATCAGAAAATATAGTAAAACACGAAACACTCTCGCTGGAGGGATCGCAAGGCGAGGGTGGAATGGGTGGGTGTTGGCAGTGTGCCCTATCTGTCTGGGTCATTGTATCATGGCTGCGCTAAAAATATTGTACATTTTGTTGTCGCACTGAGTATTATTTCGCTTTTATAAAGGTTTTTTACCTTTCTTTACATCCAAAGCTCAATCTTAATTTATTTGTTGTGTTTTTTTTCACAAAATATTTACTTCAACTTTCATTTAAGTGGTATTAAAGCTGATTTAAACATATATTGTTGGATGTTTTGAAGCTAAATAAGTTATTTGTAAATATCTACTAATATTATCGATTTTTTCTTTTATTATTGTTTCTATATCATTAAATTTCTGCTCTATGCAACAACACTAATAAAATATTTTAATTTAATTACCTAATAGAATTTTTTTGAAATATGTCTTTAAGTCTCCTTTTACCAACTAGGGGTTTATCTGGACTGGACCTTCAGTTTAACGTGGGCTCCGAACCACGGTCCTCGGCATTAAGCCTATCGAGTGGCTAGTGATCAACTTAAAAATCATCCCAGAAGACATCCGGTCTTACCCAGCCTGGCTACTAGCGTGATTGGAATCATTTTCCTTGTCGGATTTTACACTCTTGCCTAGGACAATCACAAACATAAATTCACGACCATGTCCCAGCAGGATTCGAACCCGCAACTATCGCAGTAGGTCGCGGTCCCCTTTACCACTGCACCAACCAAGTCGGCAATAAAATTTTTTATTTACTACGAATAGTAATATAAATTCTATACTTTATACTCCTTATTTTTGAAATATATAAACTTAATCTCTTTTTAACGTTATTTTAAATAAATACAAATTACTTAAATATTTTTATATAAACGTTCATTTAAATGTAATAAATTAAACTTTGCTGATGATTACTTTAAACATTGTGTATTTTCTTAATTATCATCAGTCAAGCGATTAAAAGCCCCTTAATAATTTCTTCAGAAACAGAGCTCATAGGTACGAAATACTGTTAATTCTGTAATCTGTAATTATTCAGTAACAAGTTTTATTTATTTATTAGTTAATAATTAATAGTATCAAAAAAGAAACATATTAATAGTATACCGGGTAGCCCAGAAAGAAATTCGTTTTGGCGTTGGGATGTTTCATTGCGTAGCACGGCTGTTTCAATTTCAGTATCCATGGAAGATATTGTGTGTACATACTTATTACACAATCATTTCTTCATTCTTTTCCACCTCGACTAATTTAAATTGACAATTGGTTGAAATATTTAAAAGAAAATGTCACATTTTACTTTAACGTCGCAAGAGAACTTTATGTACCGGCGAGATCATTTACGATCAGCTGGTTAATTTTCGTTTGTTTTAAATGTATTTAGATACATCACGTTAGACAAAATGCCGAGCTGGTCAGAGTTTAAATCAAATAACTGAACTGGTTAGTCGGAAGATACTCCCAACAAGACCAAAGAGATTGGTTTATCAGTCAATTATAAGGCCTGTTTGGACTTCTATCTGCAGGATCTACGAGGTTATCTAAATCACAGAATCAATACGGCTAATGGATAAGGCGCAGGATATAAGATAATTTGTGTAATGCTTAAGTGTTACTCCTAACTTTAGTTTAAGTAGTCTAGTTGTTGACATTAAATTTTTGCAATGGAACTGGTAGTATATCTTGAGGATTCCTCATTTTAAGCCCGCTGAATTTATTTATATGGAGATACTAAAAATCAGTAATTATTAGGAAATCATCAAAGATTACTTCCGCCATTTCAAGTTATTCATATTTTTAAAAATAAAAACAATTAATACTAAAATTAAAACTAAATAGTTGGAACGATTTTGATGAAACTTAGTTTAGATTGACAATCGGAATCGATAGATAGCGCTGCAATAGGGTTCCAGGAATTTTTAAATATATTTCAATTATAAAAACATATCACAACAAATTCACTAATTGGATGTTATGACTATCTTAGGGTATTTGTTTTATTGTTGAAATAAATTGTTCCAATTACAAACAGAAATTAATGTTGGGATATATCAACGTCTGTTGGGGACACTAATGATAATACTTTCCAATCTATTTCTGTTATCAACAACATAATATTTTGACTGCTTTTTTAAAATCTAACTATGTGTTGTTGTTCGACTCGTGTAGCAATTGATTTTTTGTTAAACATATCTTAAAACGAAAAGGTCAGGTCAGAAAAACTATTAATAAATAAAGTTTAAAATGGAAAATAATTGACATGACGAACAGAAATTGAATATTTCTTCTTTAAAAAAATTGGGGCTTATTCTCAATTGAGAAATGGAAACAAAAATGTCTGGATATGAATGATCTAATGATTTAACCAAGCTTTTGAGTGGCGAAGAACTAATAAAAGGTCTTACGTATCTGTAGAAAGATGTAAACTATAATTTTCCAATTTTCCAATTTTCTTGTTAAAAATAGTGTTAAATTGTAATTTGTTCTATCAATTAAACAAAACGTATGATTGTGGTAATAAAGATTATTAAAATATTACAATCATATCTAACGTACTCCGGCTTGGTTGATGCAATTGTCAAGGTGATAGGACTGTCCTCCTAATACTGTGATAGTTGCGTATTGGTATCCTGCTGAGACTTGGTCGTAAATGTTGGTTATTGTTTATAAATGTAATTGTCCGAAAGGCAAAAGAGCAAAATCCCACAAGAAAAATGATTCCAGTCACTCCAGTAAGCAGGCTGGGTAAAACCGGATGACTTCTTGGATGATCTCCAAGTTGATCACTCGCCAGTTAATGTCGAGGACTCTGGTTCGGAACTCGCATTAAGCAGTAACTCGAGATAAACCCTAGTTTGCAAAATTTAGGCTCTTAATTATTTATTAAGATTCTATATTAATTAATTATAACAAAAAATACAATTTTTACATATATTTGTTTTACTTCCAATAATATCGAATGGTATTTGATAAAGTTATACAGACTGGAAAGTTCCAGCTCGCCTAAAAATAGGTATATTGATATGACTGAAGTTTCGAAACGTGTAATTGAGCATGACTTGTAAACAGGTGTTTTTTTACCGAATCCTCATTTCCATTTCATATATATTATTCAAATTTGAGATTAACGAATGGCTCAACATCCCGTAATAATGCGGCAACAGCGCAATGGGGGAGATAGGGACCACAAGGACAATGCTGCCGCCCACTCGGTAAGAAGGCAAGCCAGATCCGCTGCAGACGAGACGACTGCTTATTGTCTATGCAAAGGAATGGAAAAAAGGTGAAATACGAGCGGAACGGGTGGAATAGAAACGGCATCACGGGCCAGTCTGGTGTGGGATAACAAAAGGGACTTCCACAAAAGTTTAACGTGGGGGTTTTCTATCGGCTCGACAAGGCTTAATTTTTCTTTTCTTCTTCATGTTAAATTATGTTGGTATATGCGGGTATTGTTTCGTCTGGCTTTTCGATATAATAAGGGTGTTGTTTTGCTGTCATTTTCTTCGTGTTTTAAATGATTGCCAGCAATGTGTAATTATGAAATAGTGAGTGTATTCTTGATATGGCTTATTATATAAATATATTAACATGAAAATTTAGAGTCGCAACTAAATGACCTCACTAATTTGTGGATATATCTATATTTTCTGAAAAATATATCAATATTTTTGGCCGATATACCGATATTTTTTTAAAGAAAGGTTTAGCGAATTTTGGTACTTAATTTAGGTTTTACTTAATTTTTAAAGGTTTATTAAAAATAGCGCTAATCTTTAAGAGATTTAGAAAAAATATATATTTTTTAGGCTAAAATTTAACTATTTTTATTTTTTCTTAAAAATATCGATATATTTTTTTGTAAAACATCCACTCTTACTTTTACTCCACTCTTACTTTTTGTTCCATACATAATTGTAGTCTGTGTACTGTAGTCTTGAAGTTGTGTGAAGTATAGTGATGGAAGATAACGTCTTTATTGTTAATTAATTTATATCTTTTTTATCGTTTGTTATTTACTGATAGTATAGAGTCTTTCATGATTATTGTGCTTCTTTTGGTATAAGGCTAGAGCGTTATACAATTAATTCAAAGTTGTTTTATTGACGATGTTTAGTTCCGTAGCATGATCGAGATATGAAATATGTCGGTTGTCTCGATATACTTAAGAATTTCATCTAATTTTTCCATAATTGGCTGGTTAGTGCCTGGTTCACCTTCAAGATCTAAATCTGGAACGAAAACAAGAAAACTAATGCCAACAGTAGCCTTTAATGATCTACTCATTATCATGAATACCACACTACCTTTATACCTAGAATGTTATATCGAATGTTACCTTTGAAATTGGTTTAATTAAAAATTATTTCTATAGTTTCATTGTTAAATTATGTGATTTTAAAACAATCTATAGAAAAACCAAGTTAGACATAAGTATTAAAATAGGAAACTGCAATATTTGCCAAATTTGGACCAAAATGGCAGACTTCCGAAACAGGATGCATTAGTGAGGAACATTATTAACAAGAATCGTCCCCTTGCTACCTATAATTACGAGCTAGGATAAGACAAGATATAACATATACTTTAATAACAGTAGTTTAATAGAAATAAATATTATTTAGTATTTAGCGTTTAGTATAAAATAAAAGGTGAGTCGTTCCATAAGTACCTAGAAAAAAACCTAGCACATTATTTCAGTAGATTTTGTTTATTTCTTTTATTTATCGACATAATCTTCGTCTATGATTTAGGCCATCAAAACTAAAGAGTGCTTGTGTTTTATAATTATGAGACTATCAATATTTAGAATAAGAGCATAATACCATCTAGTTTGTGACTTTCGCTTTTTTAGACAGAGCAGTAGAACTGCCATGAACTTCATCCAATTCACATTATTTCTGTTTCGGTATTAAACCTTCTAAATACCAATTCTATTTATCTCATCAAATAAAATGTTCTTGCTTCAATTAACAATAAAAGTGAAACTAAAGATACGAAGAATTTATTAAAAGACCCTCGTATAATATTATACATATTTTTGAATATCGATTTATTATACTTTAGATGCTTTCGACCTTATCCCGTCCGTATAAATTAACTTTCTTGTAACACTAATTATTTATAATTAGTAGTAACACTTATATATACTTTAATATTTTATACCCAGAGTTAAAGAATAGTAATAGTAAAAGTGCATCCCGGTATATTAGACGCCAGTGCATAACTGGGAAGTCCCCTCCTTAGTGCAGTAACGCAAAATTGCAATCGATTGGACATCGCTTTTTATGCATGCATCAGTCCGGCATGTGTGTGCATGTCTGTGTGCCACCCTGAATTAGCCACACTACCTTTATACCTAGAATGTTATATCGAATGTTACCTTTGAAATTCGTTTAATTACAAATTATTTCTATAGTTTCATTGATAAAGTATGTGATTTTAAAACAATCTATAGAAAAACCGAAAGTTAGACATAAGTATTAAAATATGAAACTGTAATATTTGCCAAATTTGGACCAAAATGGCAGACGTCCGAAACAGGATGCATTAGTGAGGAACATTATTAACTAGAATCGTCCCGTTGCTATCTATAATTACGAGCTAGGATAAGACCCAATCTATACGCTAAATAAGACATTCTACGAATATATAGACTAATTCACTCGTCAAAGAATTAGAAGGGGAAGACGATCAAGGATAATTGCTTCGTCACTAAACAACCGGAGCAGTGTGTAGAATTGACAAAACGAGTCATTTAAGTAAACATTAATTTCATTCATTCGTTCATTTTATTCTTTGACCTACTGTTGAAAATAATAATAAATATATTTTAATTCTGTTTGCTATGCGTTTTATCGCAATGTATTATAGAGTCTATTCAATGTTATTTTGTACATGCGTCATCTAAACTTGTGATATCAATATTGACGCATTAACTCTAAACAAACTAAGTTTTAGTTCAGGTGGGCTTTGATATAGAACAAAAGTCTAATCTAAATAAAATAACTCAACAGAAATGTTATCACATATAATTTATTTTAACATTATGGTACATCTGAATACTGCAGTTCATTATACAGCAACAATAGTTTATAGGTTAGAGTTATAAATTTTTATCACTAGTGCTTTCAAGAATTTTGCATACGTCTGACAACTGGACGATTTTAACAAGCTCATTTGTTTACTTGTTCGAACTAATCAGACAGCATTATGTCTTAGGAACATATTGTCTGATTCTAAACGAATTTACAAATTGTGGCAGGCAAAAACATCAAACATGTTTATGACGTATATACAAAAAAAACATTGAATAGGCTATATATTTACTTCTTATTGTTACTTAAGGTATTTACATATGTATACATTCTTAACTTAAATGTTTTTGATTTTCTTCAATTTATATATTTATACATCATTTAAATTTTCTTCGGTAATTATTAGTTTTTATTATATAACAGAGGGATGTAACATCACCTAGACTGGAGTAAACAAAAAAGTGCATACGGTTGCATATTTTACAACGGTGTGGGCGGACGAACGTTTGCCCCAGTTTCCATGACAACTCCCCAACAGCGTCGGCATCCAGACGCAGCGGCAGGGTGGGGCGAAGGAGGCGTCCAGAGCGGTACAATGACCCAGACAGGTACAGGAGGGACATGCACCCTCGCTTGGCGGCGGCGGCGGCGGCGGCAGTGAGCGTTCGCTTTTGTTTGAATTTCGAGTGGGGTGCCAAGAAAACAAACGATAATTGGGGGTAGTTGGTCGGAGAGGGCGAAAAACCGTAGCGGGATGGGCAACTCTGGGGATACAAATGGTCTCTTAAATTTTTTTTTACTTTCTACAAGATTGTGCATTCATGATTCTTTACAGAGAAGTTGATGGTCGATGGGGTGTTAGTATCATGAAATGAAGTAGATGTTATGTGTTTGTTTTAATTTATGGCCACATTAAAAAGCAAAAACTCGTATTGAAATATAAGCAATAAACATGGTCATTTAAGAAAAAATGTAAACGATGATTCATCGGACCATACCTCATGCTTCCAATCATTAAGAGTCAAGGTTTTATGAAACGTTGCATTGTTAAGAACACTTTGTTCGCATCTTAGTATTGGCTTCCGTTGTAAAGGGGTTTGCAATCGCAACCCTTCCATGTGTGTTAGTTTTATGGAGCTACTTTGGGAGCTATTTTTATTAATTTTTTTCAAATATCTTAAAGTCCCCTTTTTACCATCGAGGGCTTATCTGGACTGGACCTACATATATACCTATATATATATATATATATATATATATATATATATATATATATATATAAAACAAACTAGTTACATACATAATCCAATAATAAAGTTCTCTAAGCAAGCAGTTTTTGAACTCTAAACTTCGTTCGAAGTTTTATTTTAGTAACAGGTCGCTTTCTTATTCAACACATAAATTAATATTTTTCCGTCTAAATCGCCTTTATTAATTCAAATATGTTCCATTTCGGTAGATGTTTTTGCTCAGAATTTTTATTTTGTTTCTTTTGCTTCTTGTATATTAACAGCTAATTTATAACAAATATTTTAATAACAGTAGTTTAATAAAAATAATTATTATTTAATATTTAGTGTTTAGTATAAAATAAAAGGTAAGTCGTTCCATAGGTACCTAGAAAAAACCTAGCACATTATTTGTAGATTTTGTTTATTTCTTTTATTTGTCGACATAATCTTCGTCTATGATTTTGGCTATCAAAACTAAATAATACTTGTATTTTATAGTCATGAGAGAATCATTATTTAGAATATGAGCATAATACCATCTAGTTTGTGACTTTCGCCTTTTTAGACAGAGCAGTAGAACTGCCATGAACTTCATCCAATTCACATTATTTCCGTTTCGGTATTAAACCTTCTAAATATCAATTCTATTTCTCTTATCAAACAAAATGTTCTAGCTTCAATTAACAATAAAAATGAAACTAAAGATACGAAGAATTTATTAAAAGACCCTCTAATATTATACATATTTTTGAACGTCGATTTATTGTATTTTAGATGCTTTTGACCTTATCCCATCCGTAAATTAACTTTCTTGTAACACTAATTATTTATAATTAGTAGTAGCACTTATATATACTTTAATATTTTATACACAGAGTTAAAGCATAGTAATAGTAAAACTTCACCCCGGTATATTAGACGCCAGTGCATAACTGGGAAGTCCCCTCCTTAGTGCAGTAACGCAAAATTGCAATCGATTGGACATCGCTTTTTATGCATGCATCAGCCCGGCATGTGTGTGCATGTCTGTGTGCCACCCTGAATTAGGGGAGGAACATTCAATGTTTGTGCGATGAGTCTGCGAGTTACGTTAACTTTCAGATAACGTTTTCGTGTTTGCAGTCGAAAATAAGACGGTTGAAAATTCGACTAAAGTAAATTTGAGTTGACCTGATATTTTAACGTGATTGCGAGCACGAAGATGAAGCTTCAGCATGCCGTGTTTGTCGTACAAATTGAATGTAATCACAATTATATAGTTAATCACAAAACTCTATATTACGTTTAACAATTCAAATATTTTATCATTGTCAATGTTCTATGATATTGCTCTTTTTATAAAAGTTTGTCATTTTATGAAATATTATATTTATAACTAATAATCAGTGGTAACTGAAGTGGACTGTTACAGTATACATTATATATACATCAATTACTGCTATCTGTCATGTTCGTGACAGCTGAGAATGTTATGTGTGATATGTTATGAACATATACATTTAATGTTGCATCTTCTTTTTATTCCTATATATTAAAAAAATATCATAGACGTTCTCAACACCTGAAAAATAGTTACTACAGTAAAACTGAGTTATTTCTATTTCAATATCAGAATATTTGGAATGTGGGTTCTATCATATGCAAGAATCAGTTGAGAATCATGTTTCGAAAAATTATAAATAAATATTTTTTCACGATTGGCGAAAATTTAAAGAGTTGTGATGATCTTGAATATAGACTTCATACAATATGAATTCAGACTGTTCTTCCGGGCTGTAATATTAGTATTGGAGAAGCGCTGGCCTAAGTGTGTTGAAATCAGTGGAGGTTATCTAGAAAAATAATTTTTCTTTTTTTACTGATTATATAACTCTTATTGTCACGCCGAGATATTTTTGTCTTAGTCTCCTATAAATATATGAACGAGATCAGTTTCGTATTAATCTTGTATTTGTCACAGTATTTGTATTAAAATAAGTGGACAAAAAATCATTACGTCTGTAAAAAATTAGATTTCTTAAATTTTATCCCATCCATCATATAATACAGGCAATTCTCACTGTGAATTTTAGTAGTCTTTCGCGAACAACCATTATAATTCTGAAAAAGAGACCATTTTTGTTTATATTTTCTTTCCTTCTTCTTACTAAAATTTGTTTTATCATGGAGTGTCATACTATTTCAAATGTTGACAATTAGTGTTCTTTCTAATGCACCTTTCTAATGAAGTCTCGAACAAACTTATGATGTATATATAATGAAACAAATACTTTTTCACATACCTATACTAATTTACTACTTCGAGCTAAATACATTGGTATAGATGATTATTTATGTTATTATTTTGGTTTAGGAAGAAAAAATGAAAGAAAATAAAAATTAAGAAAAAGAAAGAATAGGAATAACGAATTTAAACTTTTCGATCCTTGGTTCCTCTGATATATGTAAGTTCCATTAAAGCTCAGTTATCCAAGATTAAATAAACTAATTATTAAAATAAAACTTGATCTTCATTTAAATATAGACCAAGTAATAGCATTAATAACTGAATAACTTATAAGAGGGTCACTATTTATATTTCGGGAATTTATATTTCGGGGGCAGCACTGTTGTCATGTGAGTCCATCTGACGGTTCCATCATAAAAAAACATAATAAAAAATATAGAACATTTTGTCGCATGGACGCTATTTGTTTATTTTATATTTAGTAGAAAGTTTCGGCTCGGCAAAAGATGGTACGGAATCGTGAACATTTTCGTGCGATTTTCGACGTGGATTATTACAACAAGAGTGTATCAATCACCTTTATTTAACTTTTGGCGATGAAGCTCCATCAAGAACCATCGTGTATCGCTGATTCAGTGAATTCAATTGTGGTCGTAGTTCGCTGTCCGACGAGTTTCGTGAAGGTCGCCCAAAATCGGTTATTGTGCCAGAAAACATCGATGCTGTGTGCGAAATGATTAAGCAAAATCGTGATGTCACCTGTTGTGAGATTGAAGCATCTCTAAGCATTAGTTCTACCATCACATATGCAATTTTACATCTGCGTTGCAACACTTAGCTGTGCGAAAGTTATGTTGTGGTGACAAATCATGGATATATTCGTATGAACCGGAAAGTAAGCAACAGTCGACTGTATGGGTGTTGTAAGATCAACCAAATCCAACAAAAGTTGTTCGCGCACGAAGCACGTCAAGGAAAATGGAGGCCTGTTTCTTCGCGAAAACTGGTCATGTTGCAACAGTGCCTCTAGAGGATCATAGAACAGTAAATTCTGATTGGTACACAACCATTTGTTTGCCAGAAATCTTCGGTGAAATAAGGAAAACAAACAAGAGAAGCCGGATTGTTCTTCATCATGACAATGCGAGCTCAAACAAGAGACTATTTGAGCACTCAAAACATCGAATTGATGGGTCATCCGCCGTACAGCCCTGATTTTGCACCCAATGACTTTTTTTTGTTCCCATCCGTGAAGAATAAACTGCGTGGCCAACGATTTCCATCGCTCTAAGAAGCTATGAAAGCGTTCAAAAATTGTGTTATGAAGGTACCTCATTCAGAATGGAATAAATGCTTTGAAAATGGGTTTAAGAGTATGCAAAAGTGTATCGATCATTATGGCGAGTACTTTGAAAAACGATAAAAATATATTCGCAGCTTAACTATTTGTTTTTTTATTTTTTCTTATTTTCCAAATATAAATAGTGACCCTCGTATAAAATATAATGGTTATTTCGACAGAAAAAATTATTTATCATTTTTCCTCCAAGAGATTTGTTCTATTTTGTTTTCTTTTAGTAGATTATTAGTTCCAAATAGAAAAAACAAACGTTTTTCTTTTGACGAAAAAAAAAATAGATGAAACGATATCAAATATGAGTTCATCCAAAAATACACAGAGCTTTGGAAGAGGTCAAGGCTCTCATTCGCAACCCGGAAAAGCTTCTCGAAGCGTTTCCATGACAACGTACCTAACCTTGAATGTATTATGTGTCCATATTACGGGATTCGGTCTCCTGATACCTAACGAAAGAACGGTTTAATTTTTCTCTCTCTCCGTAACACTAACGTTATTTATTTTATCCGAAAATAAATTCTATTCCGTCAAAATGTCAAGAATTGAAACTTATATTATTTAATTAAGATATATCGATTAATAGTAACTCCCTAACCCTTTAAAAGTTTTGATAGCGAATAAAATAATTCTTTCTCTTGGAATTTATTGCCTAGACTATCCAGTATTGATTTATAGACGTAGTGTTGCAGCAATCTGTATATTTTTACTGAAGTTTTCGCCGCTTACCGCTAGATGGCAATGTTAATACAATGTTGGACCGTTCATTACTGCCCTCATGTTTATTTTTCCCGAAGTATTATTAGTAGTATATTTAGTGTATTAATGAGCTAAAAATCTATTTATATCATAATAGATATTTAATTTAACTTTTTGTTTAAAATTTTATAGTATTTTCTATAGTCATTTTGGATTCAATAATTTGATACTTATTAGTATAGTGAAAATTGTTATTAAATCAAATCAAATATTGTTATTTTAAGATATAAATATAATTTGACCCAAGGCAGCAAACTGAAAGAGTCATATTTTTGATGTTAGTGCTTGTATAATTATTCACAATATGGTTTTCATGATTAATAAATTCAAACTTTGTAGCCTTCTAAGACATTTTAAGTACATTTCTAATTTTTTTTAATAATTGAAATAATTGAAATACAATAAATAAATTGAAATAATAAAGTAAATATGGAATATTAGAACATATTAGAATTAGAGTATACTAGAATCAAGGCAACTGTTAAAAAGGAGCGAAGAAAATATATTCTTGAAAAAGTTACAGAAAATATTAATTTATATAAAAATTAAGTGGTTTTAACCTTCCTAATATTTTTTTTTTTGTTTCAGGTAAGCCTCTGCAATATTCGCATTAATCAGCAAGATTGAACCATCAACAAAATAATCATACTACAAGGGTATTTATTATGAATCACATAGTAACATTTTGATTAAAAAATTCGTGGAGTTATCTTTGGATGGCAGTCGTAATCGGGATAACGCGGAAAATATTTGAGATACGTGTAACGAACCACCAATTAATGTTATGTCGAGTTTAAATATAACCGCAAATCACCATGGCTAGGTTACGATGACTATTGATGATCATGTCAAAACGACAGTGAATTGATGAAAAAAATTTAAATGTTTATACTAAAGACTATTCCTTGCTGGTGAGCTTCTAAATTTAACAGTTTAAGTTCATCTAAACGAAGAAATCGTAGGGAATCAAATACTTGTCTTGATTACAACGTCATTTCAATTAGTTTGTTATTTTTACTACTGTGCTAATAAGAGTAATTAATAAAATTATTGGTTTCTTGAAATTGTCTCTTATATTGAAAGAGGCAATGTGTTTTGTGACAACAAGGTTGTTGCCACCAGTTTTTGATTTCTCAGAATTGGCAGTTTTATTAATTTTTTTACATTGAACATAATCTAAACTTGTAAATAGATCTTTACTAATAGTTTCAAAAACTATTAGTTTAGAGTTCAGTGTACTTTGTGACGTTCATTTATTAAAATGGCAAAAAGGAAATTGATTTCTCTTGAGCAGCGGATTGCTATCTGTACTTGAGCCAGGAAGTATCTTTTATACGCAAATTACAGAGAAGGTCGAAGTTTTATGTAAAGGTGTACACTATACTCCTACGCGAAAACAAACTGCCCTAGGAAATCAAGACCGGAAGAGATCTGGATGTCCCAAATATATAACAAAGTAGGAAAATAAGTTTTTGTAATGTTAACGAAATTAAATCGACTTTTAACTGCACCTGATATTAACGGTACCTTAAATGAAAAATGAAAAGAGTATTCAACACATACGTACATGTAGTATGTAGACATTCATTGTCTGCTGACCTGAGAGGAAGGGTAGCAGCATAAGCATAGCTAACTAACTCTCACAAGAAAAATAAACGTATTGGGCTAAAAAGAACTAGAAGGAAAAAATTAGAAAATATACGGATGAGTCCAAATTTCAGATTTTTGTATTTGTTAGACATGTTTTTGTGCGCCGATTAACAAACGAGTTTCAAAAGCATGCACTGTGAAGATTATGAAGCATGATAGTGGTAGTATAATAGTTTGGGATGATTTGGGAATAATAAGTAAAATGAATAAAGAAGGCTATTTGAAAACACATCAAGAAAATGAGATTCCTTCTAGAATGATTCTAATGGGCAATGTTTTTTCGTTCTGGCCTAAAACCAGGTGGTGGAATGCATGACGCATAGTCGCGAAGACTTGCCCTGGAGTGACAAGTTGGATCGGGTTATGTGAGACTGCCTCTGGGCTTACCAATACACTAAACCGAAACCGCCTCATAGTTGACCCCTGTGGATCGCTACTGCTACTGCATTAAATTTGGGTATATGGCACCCGCTGATCGGGCAGCCGTTATTGGGCACATAGGCCCGGCGATTCTATTCTATTGATTCGCGAACTTGAGTTAACACACGACTGGATACTGTCGTATGGGAGCAAAAGTTATGACTGCAGCGACGGATGAGGTCGTTTCAGCCTGGAAAAGGGGGGAGGTTAGCGGTGATGCGGTGCTAAGCTCCCAGCATATCAAACCAGCTCGCGAACAAGCGCGTTTTCAGAACAACTTGAGCTGAGTTGAAATAGATATTAGATCCGTAGATGAGTACGGACCGAATTAACATCTTGTAATGTAAGCATTTGATGGAGATGGGAAGTCTGCTGGAAGGGCAGATTAGAGAAGATGGCAGGTTTGTTACTCTCGAAACTTTCTGAATTGCTTTCTGGATTTGGGAATGCCAACCCGAACCGTAGATGGAAGTAGAGACCTAGGTACGTGACGTTTCTTATGGAAAATGATGGCTTGGGTTTTCAGGGGGTTGATTTGCACCCTCCAGAAGTTGTACCAATTGAGCGCATCATCGAGCTGTTTCTGTAAACATTCATGAATTGTAACTTCGAACTTGGCGGCCGTGTGAAGAAAGCAATGTCGTCAGGGTAAAACGCGACGTCAATGTGCTCTTTTCTTGGCAGATCTAAAATAAAGAAGTTAAATAAGGCTGGGACCAGCGGGAAACCTTGAGGTACGCCAGCATCAATTTGTTTTCGACTGGAAATTGTTTTCCTGATCTTGATCTGGAAAAATCCCAGAAGACCTATCCTCACGCATTTTGCGATCAAACCATCGTGCCAGGCCTTGTCCAAGGCTTTGGTTAAGACCTGAACGACTGCTCCAAGCTTTTTACGGTGGTCAAGAGCGTAATGTTGTGTGCGGCCAGACGGTTAGCCTGATTGATGGATGAATAGTGAGCGCAAATGCCGAATTGTTCATCAGGAATGATGTTGTTTTCCTTTATGAAAGAGTTGAGAGCGTAGAGTATAGCCCCCTCAACAAGCTTCGAAATGGCGCTGAGAAGGCTGATGGGCTTGAATTCAGATGTGTCCAAGACGCCTAGAAATGTTGCAGCCTCATGGTGGAGGTAATGATGTTTGCCAATTCCGCGAGCTGCTTATGCGGGAGCTTTTTTAATTAAGTAATCGATATTCCGTCGAAATCTCGAGGTTTTTAGGTTTGAAGTTTGCCGATCATAGTCTTTTTAGGGACTTTACAAACATGAAATGGTGGAGAAGAAAGGCTGGGGTTGGATTCGTTGATGACCGTGTCGTTGTCTTTAGGCTTAGTGTTCTCTGCGGGAGGGGGTATTTCATCTGAGCCTCGTAGTTCTCTGCGAAGAGATCGACTTTTTCTTGGTCAGTGACTGCGAAATTTCCTGTAACCACTAACTTCAAGAGGTCTAATGGGCAAATGTTCTGTTTTTCAACAGAAATGACCCTAAACGTTTGTCAAAATTATGACAATGGCTAGACCTCTCCCTTATCGAATTAGTTATATTAGGAGTGAACTTGATAGGAAAGTGAAGAATCGATGTCCATAAAGCTCAGCACAGTTGTGTGAATACTAAAACAGTGAATGGAAGACACTAAACTCCGAATACGTATATGGGTTAAGTGTTATAAGTTTTATAAAAACAATTAGTATTATATTACCTAAATTTAACGAAAAATGTATACATTTTTGTATTTTTGAACCATAGTGTCCTCGTTTTTGAATGGTAGTTTGTGGATGCAAGTGTTAGGGTTTCTTTTAATTTGAAGCTTAATTTTTTAGCGAGCCCCATTGATGGTTTCATTAAGTTTTTACAGCTTACACTATATCACATCAAGTTGATCCCACCAAATATAGATAATTAGCTCGGACCCATGGACGTGAACAGGTAGTTCCCATGATTTTTCGCTTTGGATTATCGTAATGAATGCATTTTTGATCACCAGTGACAATACGATGCAAAAAATCTTCCCGAAATGGCTGTTGAAGTAGTTTGTCATACATGACCAAAATCTTGGCTTGAATTCGTACGGCATAAAATATGTAAGCTTTAGCAGCATTTCCACGTTCTTCAAGTGATTGGAAATGGTTTCCTGTATTACTCCTAACAATTCTATAGATTCTTCTTGCCTTTTACACGTATCATCATCGAGTAATGCCTTCAAATCCTATTATAATTTTTTTGACTGTCCGGAACGCTCTTTGTCTTAGGTGCTAAAATCATCACTTTTAAGGGCCGAAATCAGCACTGACATGTTGAAATCGATGCAGCAGCTTTTTTTTCCAAATTGATGTAAAAAGTAAAACTTTCCGCAAATGCAAATTACTTGATACCAATTCACTGATTTTTTTTCACATTTGGAGGAAATGGGACACACTGAAAACTGAAGCCTGCCAGTGAGGCTTCAACATGAAGTTGATTACAAATACCCGATACGATTGAATACCCAGTAACACCACCTGTTGTATAAAAAATCTTTAAAATTAATTTATAGGCTTAATCATTTTTATTTGCAAAACCGGATTTTTTCAGTTGATCTTAAATATCAGTTTACATATAAATCTTTTTACAAATAAAAACAATATGAAAGTTATAAATGAATAATTCTGTACGTAAACATATGAAATTATATTATATTTTGTCGGTCCGATAAATATGAAAGTTCTTTCTTAATCCAAGAGTATTTCCTAAAAATTTCTAGGTTATAATAATTATTATCGACATCGGTGAAACCGAAGACGAGACACTCGGCCAGATGCATACTTTCGACCGATCGTTTTCACTTTCTTCCAGCCCAAAAAGAAAATGGAAAGTGAGATCGTACGAACGGAATAATTATAAAATCGCATGACTGATTTACATTCTGTTTGTTTTGTTATTTAATCGTTTTCGATTTGAGAGAAATTATGTTTGCCGGCCGCCGATGCAACGCGAAAGACTTTTCATTGGGTCGTTTCGTTTTTTTCTCCTCGGCTGCAAAATTGCACGCCGACATTCTAGATCTACTAATTGAGCGTAAGATTACAACCGCTGTTCCCGTTATCCATCCATTTCATCACCGCTCGAATGAACGTTCGAACGACAATAATTATATCAGTTTCTATTTTAACGGGTGAAAAATGCAATTAACTACTTGTACAATATAGAAATGAGCTTTATTTGGCTGTCGAAAGCAAAAACAAATTGGCGTTTAAAATATGTATCAAATATTATGTAAGTTACGTGATGACCTGAACGTTGTTGTTACAATTAATGTTTTTTGCAACTTGTTTTTTTCTTTGTTAGTAAATATTTAAGTTACCTAACAAATCAATTAGAAAGTGTTCGATCTAATTCCTAGATGGCACTTCTTGTACAAAACATTTGTAGGAATTTATGTTTTTGTAATTTAGTTATACACTCATTAAATTCGTTGGGAAGCAACTGCATGGGAGCAGCAAAACACTTAGTAAAGTTGTACTAGTTTATTAAGTTGTTAGGTTATACATGGCTGACGGGATGATGGGCATAATAATTAGGTTACGATCAGTATCGTTCCGGAAAGAGTAAAAAGAGAGAGACGCTGTAGTACTGGATTTTATTTCCTCTAGCCACATGGTACCAGTACTCGCGCATTGCCAACCGTATATTATTGTATGATGGATTCTTGATATGGAATCTTGGATAGATGGTGGCCTAAGGCAATGTAACGATCGGTAAAATACTCCTCTCTGAGTTAAGCTGCTGTAAAACGGGTCTTCAGGAGAGTGAACGTCTTTGACTATTCTTGCAACCACAAGATCAATGGTCCAGAGATTGTTTGGAGGAATGCGGACCTTAGTGAGGAATGTTCTCTGTCAGGTTAGGAGGATCTCTGTCATCTCTAGAAAAGCTGGACGTAGTTTATATAGGGGTGCTCTAATTTGGTCCATGCGGTACTGTTACAGTCGAGTTTGTTCCATCTATTATGGCTAGTTTTGTTGCAATGCCAAATGCTTTTCATAAAAAAATGGTCAAAGAGATGCAGAGGGTAGTAGTAAAATTATGTATTCGTAACGGCTGTACCTTCGTTCGCTAATTTGTTTTAAATTATGTTCCGAATAGCACTGTTTTTATTCAAGTCTTCGTCGTATACCTTGGACTAGGGATGTTTTGTTTCTAATTGGAATAGTTAATGGCTAGGTGGTCTTTGAGCGGCTTCATTACACTTTTGGTCTAAACACATTTTTAAAATGGTATCGATATATCGGAGGAAAAAATTATCTATATATTTTGTGCAACAAGTATATAAAATATATCGATATATCGATATCTTTTTTGCATCATTTTTAAATACCTCAGCAACTAAATCTGCTAGACCGATTGTTAAATTAAATGGTGATATTAATTTGTTTTTGTTTTGTGTTATTTTCTTTGTGGGTACATGAAATGCAGTCTTTAAGAACAATCTAGAATACTGCTCTAGAGGATAAACTTGTTCAAGTTCACAATATCTATAAAAGGTTATGATATATCAGTAATTAATTTTTAGAAATATGAATCGCATCGGTTCATTCAATTCCCCATCGTTGGTTATTATATTACATAAAGTTATTCAATCTTCACTAATAAAAAATATTCTTCTTTTTCTACTAATCCGCTCTCTACATAATTCTAATAAATAATCTCCTTCCTATGTTGTGTAAATCAATCTCTGTTGTTTTGTCATCATAATACATTGAATAATTCTGCTAACTGTTACGAAATAAATTAATTTTTACTCAATGTTTCCAATATTTTTATTTGTGCAGAGATCTACTTACTTCTTAAGATTAAAATAAGTAGAGTACATTGGCTAAGTTTTCTTATTTTATAATAAATAATAAACGAAATTCGTAATATGTATTTTGTGTACTAAATTTAATATATTTGCAATGTTAAATAATGCATTTTTATATTGCATATATAAAAATTTTCCAACCATTTTGCAATTAAATATTAATTAAATTATCTTGTGATAAGCGTTGGTTTAATAAATATTTGAATTTTGATTTTTAAGTATTACTGTGCTGGAGATTTCATCATATTTTTATATATTTGGAAAAACAGTTTGACACCTGGAAAATTGAATTGTGAAATTATAGCAATTATATGAAGCAAACCTAATTCAACTAAATAGTCGAATGTCCACAATATTTTATTAATAATATAGCAATATTATTTAACTATAAAAGTAATATCTTAAACAGTATATTAATACTAGAAAGAGATCATATTATAAGCAAGTATATGGTATTATATGGTAAGAAAAATAAAACAGGCAACAATAAGTGGCTAGAAATGATCAGAGAGAAAATACAAATATATCATCAAAACGTAACCACATACAAAGATGCAAAATATGGTTTATGGAAATAATAGATTGGGGATTTTTTTGTTTTTCGTTACAAATTTGTTTATATGAGTTTCAAATACTAATTCAAGATATCCATTTGCTAATTTTTAAAGTAGAACCATAATTCTGGAACTGTAAAACTTCTAAAATCTCTGAAACAAGTGATTTTCCTAAGCCTCTTTTGAAACCAGCTTTACACTATTAAGAGACTCTTGCAGAGACTAAAACTATTGGACGCTGTAGACGTTTTTCCTAGACCTTTCCTATTGATCAATTCAGGTCTATTTTTTGTAATCACTTTCTTCAGTCACATTGGTTGTTTACAGTAAAAGTAATGAGTAATTCCAATCCTACCAAACACTTTGCGGTATCCCCTTATATCAATGCGGGCTTTGCAACAGTTTGTGAAGCTTCCCCGGATTTACTACGGAGCAACTACTATTTTTTCGTACAGGATCGACTCTCTTCATAATTAAGTATTCACATCAAAAATGGCTCACTTTCTTATCATTCAATAATTTAAAACAGTTTTTTAATATTTAGTTCCGTAGTGACACAAAGAGAAGTGTCTCGGTCTGCCTCGATATATTTTCTATGAATTTAATAGATTTTTCAAGGATTGGTTGGCCAGGTTCATTTTTAACATCGACATTTTCTGAACGAAAACGAGTGAACCAATTCTGACATTGGAGTTTGCCTTACTACTTATCACTATTAATATCAAGGACAAAGAGAGCAAATTAATGATACTACGTTTAGATAAAGAATATTCTATGGGCTGTTATTTTTCAAATAGCTTACAGCACGGCTTCATTGAATAAGTATTACTAGTAAGTAATTTAATACCCACTTGAGTAATACTTTTTCGATAAACACATTACGGCGGGTGCTCCAAAAAGCTAACTTTCATGCAAGGACCTTCATTGCGAAACCCTTTAAAAAGAAAGCCAATGCTAAACTGGAAGAAGTGGAGCAAGGATTATAAAACCTGGAAACTTGATGATTGGAAGAATATGGCATACATTGTTTCTTACAAACGGCAGTGTTTATGTATGAAGAAACCTAAAAGAAAACGACAGCGTATGATTTAGAGTCAAGCATAGGTCAAGGTTCCATTATGAGATCGGCGAAAACATAGTAGTATTTAGCTGATCCTCTCATTTAGCTATTATATATAGCTATTTTCTGTCATATAGCAAATTGCTGCCAAACAATAGCATATTCCAAAATGATAGGCGCCTATAGTCACAACCAGAAAGATTCAGTCTTCAGTCTAAGAAGCATTAGAATATCATCAAGCATTTTTACTTGTCAGATTAAACGTCAGACCTCGATATAATTGAACCGTTATGGGGAGTTTTAGATCAGAATTAGAAGTAGATTTCGGATTTAGAAGCTATTGGCGGAGATTTTGGTACAAGAATGGGGCAATATTCCTGTGCGAACTATTCAGAAAATGTACGAATTTATTCCGCGAAAAATTGTTCAAAATTTTTCATTGTTTCAAAAACAAATGACGGCTCAACACCGTATTAATAAATATGTGTTGTGTATATATCAGCTGTTTATATTATTTTGTCCCCATGTACATTATCAGTTTTTTTACATGTGTTTTAGCTATCTCATTACCTTGGACTTTTTTTTGCTGTTGAACCGACTGCTCATCTATTAGAGATACCTTTAAATATTTTTCATAAACTAATATTTAAATACTTAAAATGATAAGGAGTGAATAATATAGTATAACTTGTGAATGTGAATTTTTCAGTGCGTTGAAAATGTCTGAATATATCGAACGGCAAAATGCCCGAATACAAGTAAAGACACAACAATGTTATTGTTCCGCATGACAACGCTCGATTACATGTTGCAAAACCGATAAAGCACCCAGTCAATTCTCCAGACTTTGCTCCTTCTTATTACTACTTATTCGGACATATGAGTTCGTGGATATTCGTGGATAGTGTCAAAATGTCCATCGCTCTTTTAAGATGGAATCCGTAAATTGCCTAAAAGATGGAAAATGTAGTCGCTACCGATGGAAATAACTTTAAATAAAATACACTGTATCGACTTCAATAAATAATCTCTTAAAATTAATTTATGGACTTAATAGTAAGTTCTATAACTTTTTGTAGAGTTATTATTAAACTATATTTCGAAACGGCATTCCAAAATAAGCAAATGGTCATTGATACCACAAGCGCTGTATTGCATCGAATGTATTATGTTATCCATCGCCATTTATGTAACGCTTTTGTTTCGCTAACGCAGAAGTAAAAGTGTTGCCGTTAAAATTTCTTCTCGATTTTTGAGAAATCGATTCTCAAAGTAAACCGTATTGCCCAACCGTCAACCTAACGTTTACATTGTTTATTTTTGGTCGGGGCGCGGAGCGGTGTCGACGACCTCGCGCAAATGACAAAACGCCAATTCCCTCCAGCTCTATTAATAATTTATTTTCCACTGTCACTTTTGTTAACCCCCCCCCTCGACCCCCCTTGCGCTAGCTTTGCCGCCGATCCGTCCAGATCATCCCCTTTCGCTTCAGCACGCGGTTCTTCGGCGCGCTCCGTCTCCGTCCAACGCGTGAAAACCGTCGCGACCCAGATTCGCACCAGGTTCACTAAACCCCAACTGGGTCTGTCAGTGAGGTAAAACTGTGACGTAGTACTTTCTCATGGACACTCTCGGTTCTTATATGATCATTTCGGTTGCTCAACGAAAACGAAATTTATTTATACCATTTGCATCGGTCTCGGAACATGTTTACTATACGACCACGCGCCTTGGCGAGTTGTAAATGGAAATTTTTTGGGCGCAGCTAAATTAAAATGAAAACCGATCTTGTTCGTTAGTTATTTTATTACCAAATCGACGGTTTAGTTTCGCGTAAAAATGGAAACATTTTTCTAAAATAAATTAATCGCTTATTAAATCTATATATAAGCCGGTTTAATATCAAATTATCCGTTTAATTAGATACCTAATTTTATGTATCAATTAACGGTATACTATATTAAAATATACTATAACGAGTTAATTTTTTGTAATTTGCTATTACAAAACAAGTACTTATTACCAAAAATTATATTTTGGTTATTGAATTGAAAGATAGTCCATCTCTTTATTAAAGCTTCATTAATATTTTATTTAATTAATTTAATTTCTAAATCTTCTATCACATGGGCTGAAAAGTCCAGAGCGTAACAAAGAAAATGCGGTGTTTTTTTCTTCAAAATTGGCTTTATTCATCAATGTCACGATCCACACAATCATTCCAGCGTCGCTCTAACATTTCAGTACCACTTTTGTAGAACAATTTATCTCAAAATAGGCCTGCCACCAGTTGCTGTCCACTGAGATAACGATCGTTTTGATTCGGGAGTGATGGATTTATGTTTCATCCAGTGATTCAAAAATTCTAGTTTATTACGTTTAAACACTGCTCAAAATCATCAAAACGTTCTTGCTTTTGGTCAACAGTGATCAAACGCAGCACCTACTTTGAACAGAACTTTCTCATAGGCAATTGCTTATACAATATAAAACCAGCACGTTCTTTTGATATCTTTGTGGTATTGGCTAACTCACGCAACTTCACTTTTCGATAATTCAAAACGATTTTGTAGTTTTTTTTAATGTTTTCTGGTTTTATCCCTCCGTTTGGACATCCACTGCGTTCTGCACTATCGGTGTCTTTACAACCACTTTTAAACTCAGCAAACCAACGTATTGTTGTTGTTTCTGATGGAGCCGAGACCTTATAACACTTTTCAATCCATTGCTGCGCTTGAACGGTTTTTTTCCTATCAAGAAGCAATGTAAAATTAAAACACGAAATTGTTTTTGATCCATTGTTTTGAAAATAACAAAACTAGCATTCTTAGCACTATAACACACAAACTTATGATTATAATATCATGAAATTTTAACAGCTTTCTTTCAAAGATTAGTACTAACCGAAAGAGCGGTGAGTGCAGTAAAACTAGCCCCATTTATGTGTTAGGTCCGGACCTTTTCAGTCCTTGTGTTACTAACTCGCCACTGAACGTTTTTATGGGTTTAGTACTACGTATTTTTAGATACCTATATCAATAACGTGAAAATCAAATGAAAAATTACTACATATGTCTCAGATATTATAAATATAATAGTCAATGTTAATTTCGAATCATATGCTAACTTCGATTGAATAAAAATTTACCAGAATATAGTTGAAATATGTTGTGATTGTTTATGGTAAAGCATTCTTTATAAATGTATTTCATATTACTTATTTTTAGTCATAGATTTAGTATGGGAGAACTTTCTTTACTTTTATTATTAACAATGACAGAAAGTCGTCTTCTCCTTACTTTCTGACTTAGCTCGTCGAAGTTAATAATAAATGTACTAACCGTACTGATGACCAGCAAGAAACATAAAATGATAATAGTCGTAATGGTATATCAGAATTGCGTTCGAGAGTGACTCAAAATGAAGAGGATAGGCTTAGAATGCAGTGAATTCGTGTTCATCAAACGCAATAATAGAGACACAATGAAATTGAGTGACCGCAGACGCAGTGCTTCTGTGATCCAGGAACAAGCAGTATTCCACTACCATCCAAAAATAGATTATGGTTCCAACAAGTCAGTTATAATTAGTCAATATTGCAATGCATTAAAATAAAACGATAAATCTACTGGTTATGTTGTTCCGGTGGAAGTAAAATTGACAAAATTGTTAAATACATTACCCTCATCTGTGCCTGGGATGAGAAATGATTCTCATTACTTCTTAGTCAACATTCAAAAATATAATAGTTGTTTCCAAATGATAACCAGGGGAACCATCGGCCCTAACTCAGTCTCTGGTGAAATAATGTTTATACATGTCACTGCTGAATTTTTTAATATATGCACCTCACTACACAACAGTACACAAGATCAGATGGTTTGATTCTTTTGAATTTGTGTCCTGTTCTAGTGGTATCCAAAAGTTGCAATATTTCAATAGTAGTATGAGAATGGAGTTTTTCCTCATGCCGCCTTGCAATTCTCTTGATTTCTTGACTGACTGTGGGTATCTGAAGGTCTCGCTGTAGGTAATCAGTCCTATAATATTTGGGTGCACCCACAATACCTCTCAGGACTTTGTTCTAAAAAATTTGTATTTTATTAATGTTACTCTTTGCAGAACATCCCCATAATTGAACTCCGTATGTCCATATAGGTTTCAATATTTGCTTATATAATAGCAATTTATTATGTACTGATAATTGTGATTTTCTTCCAATTAGCCAGTACATTTTCCTATATTTCAATTCCAGTTCTTTTCTTTTCTTCTTTATATGTTCCTTCCAGCGAAGTTTTGCATCGAGATTCATTCCGAGATATTTAGCGTTGTTGCTATATGGAATGATAGTGTTATTTAATGTTGCTTATTGGTGCTTGAATGGTCTGTTTATAGGTGAACTGCACATGTACAGATTTACTTTCATTAATTCTTATTTTCCAAGCTTGTGTCCAATTATTTATATTGTCACCTACCTGTTGTAATTTACGTGAGGCTTCTTCACTATTGTCGCCGACAGCTATAATCGCAGTATCATCAGGAAATGTAGCCATCGTCATATTTTCCATTTGTAGTATATCACAAGTGTAAAGTAGATAAAGGATTGGTCCCAGTACACTTCCTTGTGGTACACCTGCTTTAGCTTCTTTTATCGTAGAGTAAGCTTCTTCTTGCTTGAATCTAAACATTCTGGTTGTAATGTATGATTTTAATAGTTCGATGTGTTGTTTTGGTAGCATTTTCTGTAGTTTATGAACAAGGCCTTCATGCCAAACCTTATCGAAGGCTTGTGCTACATCTAAGAATATAGCTGAGCATAATTTTTGACTTTCGTAGGCTTTTCCAATAACATCTATTATTCTGTGGACCTGGTCAATTGTTGAGTGCTTGTTAATAAACCCAAACTGATGTGTTGTGTTGGTATTAGATTTTTTTTTCTCTCTATGATCGGTTTTATTCTTTTCAACAGGAGTTTTTCAAAAACTTTAGATAGTACTGGCAGCAGTGATATATATATATATATATATATATATATATATATATATATATATATATATATATATATAATTTCTTAGTTAGAACAGCGGTTTACTAAAAGTGTTCAAAATATCATTAGATTGGCATCTGAAAGCTATAATATCGCCATCAGGCTTGACAAAACACTTGCCAATGATATATAAAATATAATTTTATTACATTTCAGTGTACATAACAGGATTTTTGCATCCTGCAATTTGTGAATCGTATCATTGCATTTTTTTTTGTAAACCTGGATGACACCGCTTTATAGTCCCTATCTGTTTGATGACAATAATTTTCGACAGAAGACATTTCTGGCGTCAGAACCATATGTAGAACCGTCGGTTACCATATATACCATTCATATGATGAGTTTCTGTAGACCGGATTTCTGTCAAAAGGTTATAATAATTATTTGAAATTATTGCTTTGCAAACTTAGAGGTAATTCACTAAGTTCCCTTTGCATCTCAAAAACCCACCACTAGCACTATTTTGGCCGATTTCTGGCCACACTAATTCTTAGCTTTTTGTTTTGATTCACAATTAATACAGTAAAACAGCCTCCATAATGATAAAGCGACATACACGAAACTTTTTAGAATTACAGTAAAGTGAAATTACAGTATAGAAATATAGAAAGTATAAATTCTCTTTCAACTTGGCTTTCTATATAATATATAAAGATGAATTATTCCTTGTCGAATGTTATGCTGTTACCTTTGAATAAATTTAAGCAGACTTATTATATATCAACTATTATAATAATTAAGACAAATAAAGGCCGATTTAAATTTGAGTAAAATAATTCTTCGATTTTCTAAGAAAATATTATTTATTTGGTCATTATTAATCAAACCAATATAGTGATTACACTGTATAATAATTCTAAACAATGCGTTTGCCTTCTTGTTCTTTGCTCTTGTCTTCAATGTCATTTAAACATTTTCAAGTCATTAAAGTATAATCTTCCATCTTTTCCATCAGTAAAATCCCATGAGATTTATGTTAGTCTCTCTTAAACACTTACGAGCCGTTAAATTGGTTATAGATTTGTATAACAAAATAGACCTATGGACTCAATTAGCTACAGATAATATGAGGATTGATATTATGAGTTATACACAGAATCGTGAAAATGATCGGTACGCTATATTTGATATTTTTTTCATATATTTTAACAGTTTTTCCATTATCCAGATGGCTAGTCAAATTAAAATTTAATTAACTTTGTTTCTCCATCAGATTATATCTTCATGTCATACGTGCTAAAAAACTGTTTTTAATTATTTTTTATAAACATCGAACCAGTTACAGTATATAATTTGATCTTGAAGATTAGATGTTTATGATGCAATTAGTGATACCTCCCATGAGTCTCATTAGTTTCTAGCAGATTACAAAATAGGAACGAGAAAAAAATAAGTTTAATCCGTTCTACTTTGTCAATCAAATTCATGGTTACATCAAAATTACATAATAAAAATTATTGAAATGTATTTTGGCACGTTTGTTCTGTCTATTAGGCGATTCTATGTAAATGTTTACATATTCAAATATAGTAAGAAATTGTTTGCATTGTGTGGTAAGAAAAAATATATTTTGGTTGAAAGTGCAATTTTAAATGTTTCTTTATATTACTGCTTTATGTTTATATTTAGTATTATTCACAATAGTTTAAAAACGTTTAATTATTCTTATATGTAAGTTCTATTTACCAAATACTTCTGCTTTTAAGCATTTTAAAATGTGTTAATTAATTGACTCTTTTATGAACTTTATTATTATTAATTGCGTTGCCAATACTTCATTTGAATTTTCTTAATTTGTTATTGTTCCTTAATATTTAAATGTATAAGTGGTAAATAGTTCTTGTGAGAAATTGGCCATTTTACTGTCAAATATCTTTTTATTATATTATTTTTGGATTAACGATTTTTAATTTTAAAATATTATAAGTTTAGCCTTTGTCAGTTTGAAGATCAGGTAAATGATTGAAGATCAGGTAAATGACTGAAGATCAGGTTTTAGACTCGAGAGAAATCTTGAGAAATTGCTTGGCGTTCTTTTCGAAATTATGATTGTGATTTTGATTTAATTATTTTGAAATGCTACAAACGTTATGGTTCACATAGTGTGCTACCGAGTCATATTTTTTCAAACGTTTTCATTGATAGACACACGACGATAACGACAATAAGAACTATATCAAAAACTAACAATAATTAACAATTAATAAAGGCAGAATTTTCTGTAAATTTTAATGTCATAGAAATCTTGCATTTACAATGAGAAATCAAGAAGAAGGATTGCGACAATTGGCTGCTTTTGAGTAGTTAACTGTTTTGAGTTAGTACTAATTAATTCTGAATTCTGAACATTTTAACTTTGATATGGAGTATTAATGTAAATTTAGAAAAAAGAGCCTGTTGCAGGAATGTCTTTGAGACAGGTCTGGATTTAGTTGGTATTTTCATTTGTGAAATATTGTTAGTACTATAGATTTTTAACCATTTTCATTTCATTTTTTACTGAGAGAAATAAACCACATAAAATTTCATCAAGGCTGTTCCAAGAGGAGAACCTTGAAGCACTTTTGAATATTACTTCTTTTTTGATTCATTGTAGGAAGATTTGATTTTCACTTTATAAAAACAATAAAAATCTATTATCCAATTTATTATCTAATCTTCCATAATAATTATTTTAACCTTAACTCAATGTTATAATATAATAATTAAATAAAATAGTGAATTGTTGATTAAACAAAAATGTTTAATATAATTTCTAAAGAAATTTTTACAACAGAAAATAATTTATATATAAGGACACTGCATTAATTTTGAAGCATTTTTACAAAGGCTAGATTTTGTTTTGAAAAAAGTGATGCAAATTATGTATTATGAGTATCCATATTAAACTGTAATAAAATTGCACTATCATTTTCCAATCATCTCTTGCGGTATCAGAATTGAATAGGTCTACTGAATCTACTGAATTTGATGGGCTGTGTAAGATTTCCAATTTACTGATTTCCATGATGAATTTGAAGTTATAACCAAATGTTGACCTGCTGCAATATGACTTCGTCGCATTTACGATTGCATTCGATAATGATATTATAATAGTATTATAATAATGGTATTATCATCTGCATCAATATTAATACACTAAAACATCCAAACTATAACTATCATATATATCTCCCAACAGATATGGACGTATGGCTTTTAACAGTATATATATTGTTTTTAATTTAATAACGTTTTGAAGGCTAGAAATGTGTCATCTTAAGATAATCTACCGTACTACTAAGTTGTAGAAATCATAATAAGAACGCCTATTTATCATGTGTCTATTTATAATGTTTATAACTTGCCATTAATTTAATTACAAGTTGCGTGATTTAACAGTCTAAATTCCTAAAAAAAATCTATAATATGAATAATGAAAAGTACAAAGGATTTTAATGAATGACAGGAAATTAACACCAAACGAACTGCCTTTAATTAATTATTTGTTGGTTCTAATAAGAAACTCATTGACCAACGGATTATAACGACACAACTTACGTAAGAACCCATTGACTAAATTCCAATCAATTCAACGTAAAAAAACAATTCTTTGTTTCTTTTTTGCACGAAATATTTCAGAATATTGTCTAATGAAAATATGTTATAATTAAGTTTTGAAAAAAGACGAAATTTCAAGAAGGTAGTAATTTCATCATAACTTACTTCCTGTGTTTATTTATCCATTATAATCTACTCTTCAATAATTTATGGCGGATTTGTTGCCGAAATAAATAATAAATGTTTGATTTTGAAATATAAAATATATACTTTGCCAATTTACGTAAATTTATGTTTATGATATACATATTTATAAAGCGTTTATTGCCACTGTTCGAATTATATATAATCGCCTGATAATATAAATGGTATATTATGTCTAATTGAATGATTATTGTTCTTAATAACCCAATAACAAAAAGTACAAGTTGCCCTTACGACCACTCGTAGGCGAACAAAAACAGAAATGTCACTGGGAGTACGAACACAAGACCTTGGACAATAAAAACCGATTTTTTATATATAAATCAAGCCCGATATCGTGCCGATCATATCTAGAAGGGTCGACGAACTCACGAAGCTGCCTCGAGTTTAACCTCAAAAATTGAGGCCATCGCTCCGCTGAGATGGTGAATATTAGGTAGGTTTAGCATGGTGTTTACGGTATTTCTGTTTTAATATTTCTTATTTATTATTATTTGAAAGTATTTTTGTTAGGTGTACAATAAGTTCCATAATTAGAAAGGAACTATAAATAATTAAATGAGGTGAAATTGTCTTGTTTAAATCGTCATATTGTGATATTTGTTTGACATCTGTCAATAACATATATATTTTCTTTTATTTTAGTTTTTGGAGGAGGAGTTGTTCGAAATGACCCATAGTGTATAAAAACAGAATTGAAATTTAAAAACGAACTAAATCATTATGAGAGATAGTTCCGGCCACATCTTTCACAATCCAGGAAAATGTTAAAATCAAAGACCCATCAGTATTCAACAGCTATTGCCCCTTCCGATTACCACTTGTTCTGGTCGATGAATCAAATCCTAACCGAGCAATATGAAGTTAGAAAAAGTCCGAAAATTGGATTGATTCTTAGGTAGATTCAATAAGTGAGATATTTTTACGGGGTATCTCTACAGTGCCTGTATGGTATAGAAAAGTTGTAGTGAACCATAATATTTTGAATAGAATTTTACCAATTTCTCTGAATTAAACAAGTTACAAATAAACTTCAAAACATACCAAGTATGTCGGTAAACCCTTTCCTGTTATTTTTTTTATTAAAGGAAACAGATTATTTACAGTGGATAGTTGATACTTATTTATACAAAACATTGACCATTTTGTTCTGTAGCGACCTTGAGGCATGTCGAATTTTACATCGTGAAATAACGGTCTATAAAACACCTAGAAATATAATTCCAGATGTAAATAACCATTGTTTCATATCATCTTACTTCCATTAACCGAGCCATATAAATAAATCCTAAAGTTCTATACATTTTGCCTAATTCACAATCACATTAATTTTCAGGTGTCATTCCAAAAGAACAGTTTCTCCTTTGAGGTAAACCATTCATCGAACCATTTTTTAATTTCTTGGAAATCGAAAAAGTGCTGCTTTGCAAGAGCATGTGAAAAGGACGCGGATGGAACCAGGTCTGGAGGATACGGCAGTTGCTATAAAATTTCGCATCCAAGTGATTTAAATACTTCATTTGGTTTTGGACTGGTTTTGCTGTATGAGAGGGCGCGTTGTGATGCTGCAAAATCACCTTATCAGATCTTTGAGCTTATTATAGACTTTTTCGATCATGACGGTTTAAATTAATTATTTGTGTTAGGTAACGATCAGTATTAACTATTTCTCCAGGTTTCAACAGTTCATAGTATACGTCAGAAACCTGTTCCCACATAGCATGGTCTAACAACAAAGCGATTTGGGTTTACAGTCGATGAACTGGCTTTGCCTGGTGATAAACATGATATTTTTTCTTGGGAATTTGGAAATCAATCCACTTTTCATCACCCGTTCATATATTTGAAGCAGTATTTCATTGACTTTTCTTCGACTTTATAATTGTCTGTCATAAAATTGATGTGACATCCATCTTCTCATCTTTTAAATCTTTTCCACTTTTAATGTCTATTGTTCTTGAGTTTGTGGTAAGTCTTCATTGATTTAATTTTATCTAATTTTTAAGGGTAGAATTTACTAATGTCACCAGGCAGTATAAGTTAGTGTTGGCTTGTATGGATATAACGAATCACAATATTTTAATTTGGCTGTCGTTGACTCATTAATATTTGCATTAAATTTTTATTTAAATATTACGCCATTTTGTTGGTATATCGACTGCAAACTTCTATGTTTTAGCAAACTATAATTTCTTCATAGGTTTTGGATAATCAGTAGGTATTACCGTTGCTAGTGTTTCAAATTGTCATTTAATTTATGTAGTCGGGTGTGTTATAGGATTTTTTAAATTATCAATAATTTTATACTTAAAGCTCTTGGTCTCTTGGTCGTTAATGTAATACTTAAAATTAGTAATTATACTATTAAAGTGTATCTAATAATGAGGTATAGTTGTAAAATTCTCAGGTTGCAGTCTTCTTTAGGCTACAACCTGTGTGTTGTGTACTTGATAGCTGAAAGACCTCTGTGTTTATGCGGAGGTATAACAAATTGAGAATACTGACATTATTGGCATACTTGTGTGGTATAGTGATCAAATCAATCACTATTGCTAGAATGTCAATAAGTATTGATAAGATGATTACGCAAAACAGCTGAAAACCTGTTTTATAGCAATTTGAAATTTATTTTACGCCATTTCAGACATGGCAGATTTAACTTGCCTTTTATTCTGTTTCATTTTTCAGAACTAAACAATAGTTTGACCAGTTCAAGAGGAAATTTAAGTCACCAATAATAAATGAATCAAAAAATGAATGAGTGAATTAAATAAATGTAAATGAAATTAAAATTGTTAAATAAAATCGACAAAAACAAGGAAACAAAATTAAGTATATTATTTAAATATACATTTTAGTTAAAATAAGTTATTGTGTGTATCCAGTGATTGACTCTGCCATAGTTTCATTTTGAAAAATGATTGGTAATTAATTTTACACTGCCAATTAATTATTTGATGGTTTTATTTAATAATTTCAATGACGTAACTACGATTTAATATTTTTTATTACTCTTCTAACAACACTGAATCAGATCGGTTTATATATCAAACCATAGGTATATAATTAAATTTCTACCTTCGATATGTTTACTAAAAATAGATCTGTTATTGCTATCCGTGTAATTATACAATCACGCAGCATTCTAATTCTTTAATAGCAACTATCCTTAATGTGTTTTTATTTTGATTTCGAAGGTGGTCGTAAAACATACCCGGGATTTACTCAATATCGAAAGATTGTTCATAAATCAAATGCAATTCAGTTTAAATATTATTAAAAGCTTCGTAATAAAATATTCGCGTAATAAACGCAAATGCTAACGCCTCCTATCATGGTAATTGCTAATAAAAGTCTAAGCCAACGCGATTGAGAGTGAAACAACGCACAAACAGCGGTTGACATACATGCAGATTGCGGAGCACTGAACCATTGAGGGTCGTTCATCTATACGAGAGCTTTTTAAAAATTAACTATATGTTATCATTTGCAAGAATAATAAGATGCCTAAAGTAATTTTTATTATTATTATTTTTTTAATATACAGTTTTTAAATATACCTGTACGATTATTTCATTAATTCACATAAAATAGCTGCAAATTTATAGTTGTATTATTGACATGATTTTATAGATATTGATCTGCTTTATACAATCTAATTAATAAGGTCATCCACATGGGATTACTAATTGTTCCATTTTCCAGTTCGTTTAATGCAATGCAAAATAAAATGCAAAAATTTAGTTCGTAACTTTACTTTTAATTGCATTATATTTCAATCAATAAGATGAATTTTTAATTAACAAGCTATATTCGAGTAACAATTATCAATTAATTAACTTGCTCTATAATTATTACCTGGCTAATATGAAACGTACATAATTATTTGAGTTATGACCGTCTGTCTGTTCTACGATATAGGTGACCAGGTTTATTTGGTTATTGACTTTTAAGCTAGTACGTTATACTGAATGAGACGAGATAAAACGAGATTTATAGAGAAAATACTTAGTCAGGCTACTATTTACGCTCTATTGTTCTGATGTTTGTCACGATACATTGATAAATTTTATGTAATATTTTTTAAAACTTGTTAATAAATTCCAGATGTGAGTTACATTTATATTTTTATATTATGGGTAAACATTGATGATCATCTCATGCATTTTTCGTTTCTAAAGAAGAGTAGCATGTGTTTTGATGACATTCACTTATTCGTACACAGTTGTCCAATAAGAAGAATATTCTTAATTATTTTAGAAATATATTAATATTACGAAACAGTATCTTTTAAAGTATTGTCTTTGTTCTTTTATTAAATTCTGCATCGGAAAAGTGAAAACACCTTTATTTAGAAATTTTCCAGGATTTTTCTATTGTTGAATTAAATTAAAGGTGCTGCAGAGCCAAACCATATGGTATTAATTAGTCATATAATTACAGAAAAAAGAATTAATTACTAAAAATGATGAAATAAATATGTTCATATGCTTTATATAACATTTTATAGATCTTATTGTAGATCTATATATTTATTTTAACTTATAACCAAGTAAAATCGTTATGAAAAACTATTTTGTCTTTTGTTTTTATGATGATAACTCTCAATTTATCTCAAATTCTCTCGCAGTCTCGCTCAAAATTTAAAATTATTTATTTTAACATTATAGTACATCTAAAAACTACAGTTAATTATACAGCCATAATAGTTTATAGCTTAGTGTTATAACCTCTTATCACTATTGCTTTCAAGAATTTTGCATAGGTCTGACAACCGGATGACTTTGACAGGATCATTCGTTTACGTGTTCAAACTAATCATACAGCATTATGTCTCTTTTTAACTAGAATAAAATGAGAAGGAAATTATTGTCTGATTCTAAAACCAATATCCAGATTGCAGCAGGAAATACAATTAAACATCTTGATAACGTAGGTACAAAAAAAACTCTGAATAGGCTATAAATAATTTACTAAAAATATAATGAACCCGTCGATTATATTATTATATTATATAGGAAATACCTGTTGCCATAGTATCCGTTTCTTTTTTGTTAAAATTCTCAAAATATTTTTTAAGAATTAATATATTTTATATCATCTTAAAAATAATTAAATTAATGATGTAAAGATTATTCTTTATTGAACTTTTCATTATTGGAAAGTGCAGGGTTTAAAACAAAAGGATTTTTTTTACTTTACTATCTATCTATTTTACTCATCTTATTTGACTATATACACCGTTCTTTTCGATCAACCAGGGCCGTATCAGTCACGCTATATAACACCTCTTGAAGAAACAGCCAACGCACGAAGAGATCCACGTGGTCGTTGTTCCGTCTGGAAAGCTTATAGCTGTATTTAAATTATTTGTGAGTATCGTCTTTTCCTTCGTCCTAGTTTTCCATTGACAATATTCTGACTTGCACAATTTTTCTTTTAAATGAATTACTTTGAACTGCAAGACTACGTTAATTTACAGCAATTTCGACCCGACTTTGTAACGACGAAGTAACTTAATTTGAATTATTCACTTAATCGAAATCTATATTTTTGGAATATTAATGAATATAAAATAATGATTGTTTAAATAAAGCTAACTGTTCATGGGTCGCTGTTTCCTTAGTTATGGGGTCACCAGTAGTATCAAGTCGAGGGTAATAGTCACTAGTTGTGTGACCGGATTATCTTTATTAATATATTGTAAGTCATAAATACTTACGTATTTCCTATAATACTTCTTAGACTCTAATATAGCTAACAGGTCAATTGAAAGGTCTCTGGCCTTACACATAGATAGCGCTACTAGAATTAAATCCACATGTTTCTTTAGTTAGCCTTAAGCCTCAAAAGACGCGTGTAAAAATTTGACAGCTGTGGGATCATTAGTTTGTGAATTATAGTATTTTGAGTGAAGCAACTTTTGTTATTGTGCAAAAAATTTGCTTTTTGAAAGGAAAAAATACAGTTGAAACAAAAACTTGGCTTGGTGCCGAGTTTCCGAACACTGCCCAGGAAAATCAACCATCAAGGATTGGTATGCTAAGTTTAGACGTGGTGAAATGAGCACCAAAGACGGTGAACGTAGTGGGTGTCCAAAAGAGGTTATTACTGACGAAGACATTTAAAAATTCCACAAAATGCTCACTTTTGACCAAACACGACGAGTTGATGATTCAGAGCAGTGTTTGAAGATGATCAAGCGTAATAAACCCGAGTTTTTGCGTCGATGTGTGACAATGGATGAAACATGGCTCCATCATTTCACTCCAAAATCCAATCGACAGTCATCCGAGTGGACTCACGATGAACCAGCTCCAAAGCATGGGAAAACGCAACAGTCGGCTGGCAAGGTTATGGCGTCTGTATTTTGGGTGCGCACATAGAATAATTTTCATTGATTACCTTGAAAGAGGAAGGACCATCATCAGCGACTATTACATAGCGTTATTGGACCGTTTGAAGGACGAAATCACCGAAAAAGGGCCGCATTTGAAGAAAAAGAAAGTTTTGCTTCACCAAAACAATGCACTGTGTCAAAAATTCATTAATTGGGCTTCGAATTGCTTCTTCATCCACCGTATTTTCCAGATTTGCCCCCCAACGACTATTTACTGTTCTCAAATCTTAAAAGAATGCTCGCTGGGAGAAAATTTTCGTCGAGTGAAGAGGTGATCGCCGAATCTGAGGCCCATTTTGAAGCAAAGGACAAATCGTACTACAAAAATGGTATCGAAAAGTTGGAGGGTCGCTATAATCAGTATATCATACTTGAAGGGAATTATATTGAATGAAAAAACTAAATTTGGCAAAAAAATTTGGTTTACTATGGTAGGCCGGGGACTTTTCAATTGACTGGTTACTAGGTTATAGTCACTAGTTATGTTACCGGATTATCTCTATCAATATAATATAAGGCATAAATATTTACGCATATTATATAATACTCCTTACAATCTAATATCAATTTAAGTAACCTATACTTTAACATTCAGTTTATATTTATTTTTAAATTTGTCCTCTTACCAGTTATGGATGTCAGTCACATGATTGATGTCCGTCCTTTGACGCTCATTAAGGCTCTTAAGTTATTATTATACATCTTTCATTTTGTTTGAATTCTACTACACCTCATTGAATCTAATTTATAATCTAATTATTATTAGATGATATCATATACAATCCTCGTAAATTTAATATTATAACATCTATAATAGTTCTATTTAATATATTCTGAATTATTATTCTACCATCTTATTTTCAATAATACGTTATAATATTATTACCAAACACATTTTTTAAACATAAATTATAGTATAAGTACTTATAAGCATATGGAACTCAATCAAATTTGCACATTAACAATGATGTATTTTACGATGTTTTGTTATTGAATTTCTAAACTCCGTTAAAACATAAAAAACTTATGTTTTAGTTGATAGTAAAGTATAATTTAGTATTACTCGAACCATTGGATTCAATTTTTGTGGTAAAGGCGACTGTTGCGGACGGTCCTCCTACTGTTGCGATAGCCGTGGGTTCGAATCCTGCTGGGGCATGGTCGTAAATTTATGTTTGTGATTGTTTAAAATTTGTGAATGTTCTAGGCAAGAGTGTAAAATCCGACAAGGAAAATGATCCCAGTCACGCCAGTAACCAGGCTGGGAAAGACCGGATGTCTTCTGGGATGATTTCTAAAGTTGCTAACTCGCCAGTCGGTAGGCCGAATGCTGAGGATCGTAGTTCGGAGCACGTTCGGTTCTTGAGCAGCTCCAAAAGTTGTCTGAATCGTAAATTAATGGCTTAAGTTGTCAACTTCACTTTACAATAGTCGTAATATATTTTGGACTTAGGGATATTGTAGGCTTGAAATCAGATATTATTCCAAATCCTATTAAAAGAATAAAATGCAATAATAAGCATTGTGTAAATGGTCTTACAATAATTTAGATTACTGATTGCTCAGTATTATTACAGTATTGTATACTATATTATTTAACCTTGTTAGCAAGGCGTATTAATAGCGCGTTCTCTTTGATTATTGATCCAGATCCTATTTCTGACCGAAAACGTATGATTTCAATTGAAGTTTGCAGTATTATTATCAAGTAGTTCGGCGGCTATGCGACTGTCCTAGTTTCGATCTAGTTTGTGTCCTGGATATTGCATTTCCATGACATATAAATAAAAGATAAATCATCCCCTCGTATTGAATTTCCTAGTGACCAAGCCATGACATGCTCTAATCTTCTATTTTCTCTTATTTTTATTTGCATTTTTATAAAGGATGTAAAAAACCTCATACTATTCTTTTGATATGTCAATGACGTTAGTGGAACTCTTTTATATCCAACTTATCATATTCAAAACCACAATATGCATATTTGCTGGTTGTACATCTGTTTATTACGTGCGTCATATATTGTAAATAGTGATTTATTTGTAATAAGTACATTATATTAGAGTATATTCATTTGAATAACTTTGATTTTGTTTTTCTTGTTTTCATAATAAAAAACCCGTGTTAACCTTCATATATTCTATATTTCAATCAGCTTAATTGTTAGAATAATTATAGTTTTTTAAATAAGCGCGTTGATATATTTATGGACTTTTTAATGTTTTTAGCCTTGTCATATTACCATATTTTCATCTCAAGATCTTGAAGATCCTGAAGATTGCGGTTATACGATAAATATTGATTCATTTTGAATGGATTAATGAATTTTAAATTATATTGAACTGGATTTTTATTGCATAAATGTTAAAATGTTAGATAGATCTAACTCCTAGCTCACTCGAAATGCTTTTCTTAGTAACCAATAAAACTGGTTTAACAGATTTAACCTAAAACAAAAAATATTTATGACATTTTTCGAGACCGTTATCTTGACAATGCATCTTATGTCAATATTCGGTACTTGCACGCATTTTGATCGATATTTTTTGGCTATAAACATTCGCTTATTTATTGATTAAGATTAGTAAAATGTATTAATCAAAATAGTTTATAACATTTTTCCGATTTTCAACGATATTAGTTAGGCAGTGGATCCAATCTTCGACTCATTTTCGCATTTCTTCAGTAGATCTATTCCCATTGCTACTTAAACAACACCTTTTTTACTTGGCAAGCAATGAAACCGCAATGTTGGAAGGGTTCGAAATTATAGTTTCCGTCCATTCGTGTGATAGCAGAAACATTTGATTAATAAACTGCTGGTTATCTGAAATTTCTTTGAGAGTTTGAACTAAGTTTTCGTTGAATAATCATCTAGATGAAGAACGGTGAATTACATATTGTTTTCAAATTTTTTTGGTTGTCCAAGCCATTTTAGTTATTGACAAAGGATATAGAACAGAGCAGCATCGCCATGAGTTTCCAAAAATGTTTGATGGGTTTTAGCACCATATTTCCTCAAATCAAACAACAAAACTAATCAATGTCGAAAACCAAGGATTAGCTTTTATGTATATTAAATATGTCGAACACTAAATGGAAAACCGTTATTTTATATAGAAAAATGTCAAAACCATCGATTTTTTCCTGTTAGTTTAGGCTGTTTAGAAATTGTTTACATTGATACTTTACATTTTCACCAATAGACGTCCCTAATTAATATTTTATGTGCACATTATATGTTTATATTAAATTATTAATTAATTATTAAATTATCCCCTTATTACAACTTTACTTAAATGTGTTAAAAAACAATATATTCCCTTACATCTTAACAAGTCAGTTGAAAAGGCCTGGCCTAACACATAGATGACGCTACTATAATTAAATCCATATGTTTTTTAGTTAGCCCAAAAGTGCGTGTATAAATTTAATAGCTGTAGGATCATTAGTTTGTGAATTCCGAAAACGAATTTCGCGTGTTGATAAAATATTGCTTTTTGAAAGGAAAAAATACAGTTGAAGCAAAAACTTGACTTGATACCGCGTTTCCGAACACTGCCCCAGGAAAATCAGCCATCAAGGATTGGTATGCTAAGTTTAGACGTGGTGAAATAAGCACCGAAGATGGTGAACGCAGTGGACGCCCAAAAGAGGTTGTTACCGACGAAAACATTTTAAAAAATCCACAAAATGATTTTGAATGACCGTAAATTGAAATTGAATGAAATAGCAGACACTTTAAAGATATCAACTGAACGTGTACAATATCATTCACGATTATTTGGGTATGAGAAAGCTCTGTGAAAAGTGGGTGCCCTCTTTTGAGGGCGAGCTCACTTTTGGTCAAAAACAACGACGAGTTGATAATTCGGACCAGTGTTAGAAGATGATCAAGTGTAATAAACCCGAGTTTTTGCATCGATATGTGACAATGGATGAAACATGGCTCCATCATTTCACTCCGAAGTCCAATTGACAGTCATCCTAGTGGACTGCACACGATGAACACGCTCCAAAGCGTGGGAAAAGGCAGCAGTCAGCTGGCAAGGTTATGACATCTGTATTTTGGGATGCGCATGGAATAATGTTCATTGACTACCTTGAAAGAGGAAGGACCATCTACAGCGACTATTACATAGCATTAATGGACCGTTTGAAGTTCGAAATCGGAAAAAAACGGCCGTATTTGAAGAATAAGAAAGTACTGCTTCACCAAGACAATGCACTGTGTCACAAGTCAGTGAAAACGATGGCAAAAATCCATGAATTGGGCCTGGAATTGCTTTCTTATCCACCGTATTCTCCAGAATTGGTCCCAAGCGACTATTTCCTGATCTCAGCTCTCAAAAGAATGCTCGTTGGGAAGAAATTTTCGTCGAATGAAGAGGTGATCGTCGAAACTGAGTCCTATTTTGAAGCAAAGTACAAATGGTACTACAAAAATTGTATTTAAAATTTGGAGGGTCGCTATAATCAGTGTATCACCCTCGAAGGAAATTATGTTGAGTAAAAAAAAACTAATTTTACCAAAAAAATGTGTTTTACTGTGGTAGGTCGGGGACTTTTCAATTGACTTGTTATTAACCTATTAGAGAAAATAATTGCTGGCCGATTACAATTAAAATATATATGGGATATTTTTCCACAGTAGTTTCAATAATATTTATTAATTTCGGTGAATCCATTATACTAATTTGTGTCACGAAAATTACTGTTTGAATGTTACGACTTATATTGGAATGTAGAATATATGGAAATTTCCATACAAATCAGCTGTTAAGGCGGAAAGACTACTGATAAGCCTAGAGGATTTAAAATTTGTTTGAAGGGGCTGGAAAATTAGAGCAAATGATATATTAATAGGGACAAGAAAACGACCTTGTAAAAGTATTAGAGCTACTTCTATTATCGCTAAAATAGAAGCCGATATATCACTCTTAACTATGTATGTGCCAAGATTAATTCGTCGAAACTTTCCCCTGAGAAAATGTTTTTAAATAAATACTTCAAGAAAAAACACAGGATAGAGCGCAGTTGGGACGATGACTAAAATTTTAAAAATCGTCCTACAATATTATAGCATATTAACTATTTCATATATTATGTTTTCTGAAAAGAACCTGTTTATCTGTTTCAATATTTAAATTTGCTCCAAAATGTTCGGGGGTAAAATATAACGCCAGTATCACAATTGGTAAACAATATATATGGTGCGAAACTATTTTTACCACACAAAAAAAAACGTTTTAAAATAAAATATGTACATAATAATATTTGTAATAATTAAATAAAAAGGAACAAACCGGCTTGATAGCGCAGTGGTAAAGGCGATGGGACAGTCCTCCTACTGTTGCGATAGCCGCGGGTTCGAATCCTGCTAAGACATTGTCGTAAATTTATGTTTGTGATTGTTCTAGGCAAGAGTGTAAAATCCGACAAGGAAAATGATCCCAGTCACGCCAGTAACCAGGCTGGGTAAGACCGGATGTCTTCTGGGATGATTTCTAAAGTTGGTCACTCGCCAGTCGGTAGGCTTAATGCTGAGGACCGTGGTTCGGAGCCCACGTTAAACTTTAGGCGTTAAACTTTTATATATATATATATATATGGTGTCTTAGCACTACTACCGACTGGTCATTTTGAAGTCGATGCCGAGCAACAAATTACATTTGTTTTCTTTGTAATTTAATTTTGTGTATATGTCACAAAATTAGATTATTATTTTTGTATTGTTTTTGCTCGGCGCTAACTTCAAAGTGATCAGTTGGTAGTAGTTGAAATAATATTGTAAATAGATAAATAAGTTTAGGTAGGTATTAAGCTATATTGTGTATATATAGTATAATATAAAATACGTGTAGTAGATAGGTTAAATAAGTTTTTTGTTTACTTTTATTTAGTTATTGCAACGATTATTATGTAAATATTTTATTTTAAAATTTAATTAATTAATTAGTTAATTTTTAGTTAGTTCCTTATTTATTTTTTGAAGTCCGTTCAATTTTTTTGTTAAAAATTTTATTTTTCTCTTTTATGCGTTAAATATTTACTCAATAAATTACCCAGTTATTTTATTAAGTATTACAATGGATAGCCCAAATAAAAGTGCAGCCCATATGAGGAAAAATAGGAATAAAGAAAGAATGATTAAAAATAAGAAACGCTTCAGTACCCATGGTCCGCTAGGTGATTTAACAAATGTTCTAACCAGACTAGAACAAAAAATTTGCTATCCCCGTTGAGAATCGAACCCGCGACTTCCACGCGTTAGCTTAACGTCCTAACGTTACTCCATAAAAATACATGACTTTAATGTTTCTACGACTTGGCATATGACATGGATAATGCTTAAAAAGCAAACTGAATGGCTTTTACACTGAACTACTTCCGATTTTTCGTCAAATCAGTTCAACAATAAAATTATACGCAAATATCTGATTATTTTAGATAAAAAATATGTGAAAACTTTGTACGTGCCTTTGAATATATATATATACAACTGAACATAGAACCTCCTCCTTCGAACATAGGAAGTTTTTTTGAAATCAGTTAAAATAGCGTGTGGGCCTCTAAAAGCAGATAAGGCGATTAAAAATCCCGAAAGAAAATTAAATTCATCCGATGAATGAATGAATTCATCAGAAAAGTTAATCCAGAATAAAATAGCGTTTAAATTCTAGGCTTGTTGAAAAAAATCATATTTATAAAATCTATAAAAACATTTTTATTTTTCCGAACATCTAATACGAAATATTTTCAACAAGGATGTTTTTTTTTAAATAGTGTTACCTAGATATATCGATATTTTTTGGCATTTCCCACAAACCTGTAGCGTCCTTTGACTTTAGTTCACTTCACAAAGCAATTCACTCTGATTCACTCAACTTATCATGGCGGATACAGTATATTTCGAGTTATATCTTATCAATTACATAATTAATCTTGACCTAAATTTGAAAATAAATTAATAACATCTAGCGTTTATTTGGAGTGGACCTACTGCTTAATGCTGTGATCCTCAGGGATCATCCCAGAAGACATCTGGTCCTACCCGGCCTGATTACCGGCATGTCTTGGATTATTTCATTGCCGGATTTTGCCTTGTCACTTGACCTTATTCACAATCAGAATTATAAACAATCACAAACATACATTTACTACCATGTCCGGCAGGATTCAAACCCACCACTACCCCAACAGTAAACTTAACCATGCCAACCAAGCCGGCTTATAAATCCAATAATCGGAATTGTAGGTTTTAAAACATTATAATTCTGAAATGATACTGCAAAGATTTTTGTGCTTTTTAATTCAGAGTAAAAATGACACTAATTGTATTGTATAACGTGTTATTGTTGCTATTAAGACCGTAAAGCGGGGGCGGATTTCTCGAATAGCTCCTCGTCTATTATGTTCACTTTTATTTTCACGGGATGCTTTCACTTGGCGAAATCTGTCGGAAAGTGATTGTAACCCTATGACCCCGATTCTATCGATTCAACGAAAGCTTTGTTTCGATTTTTTTTTATTTCCTCGTTCGCTATTGTATTGTTAAAAACATTTGAATTAATCACAAATAAAATCGAATTGCATGCAATTAATAAAGTACGTGTATCTACTGTAATAGTGAAATAATACATGGGTTATATAATGATTAATTTATTTGGGATATAGCTTATTAAAAAATATGTATTCTCATATTTAATTCATGTTTTCATTAACATATTTCCAGTAAGAGAATGTATTTATTAAGTAGTAGTAGGTTTTTTCATCGAATTGACCAGCTATTTTGACTGCGGATTCTTCAGGCCTTTTAACTTAGCGAACTATTTTTTAAAATGTATTTTTTTCTATAGGCTTTGTTACTATTGTCTTCTACTTTCATCAATTCACAAGCAAGATGAGTTTGGGATAAATTAGATCAGTATGTATTTTCCAAATTGAAATTAAATTAGACTAACTTAAGCTCAAATTAAATGAATAGTAACACAGTCCTTCATCTGAGTTTCTCCTAAGTTCGCTTGGTTTGATTCGCTTCAAATTTCAGATTACCTAACTAGCGACAAGCTTTGGTAATTAATAGTTTGATGACTTAATACAATCCCATATTTGCCCACTAAAAGTTCTGATAGGCTTTACTATTGATTGATATCTTACATTATCTCTTATTTCTTTGATTTTAAGTTAAGTGGGGAGTATTAACTATCTCAGTTGGGTATAGTTATTTAATTTTGAGTTTAGTCTGCTCGAATTTTGTTCAACATGTTACCAATGCAATACTACCTAGCAGGAATTGGGAATCCCTTAAGTGATTTTAGGGTAAAATGATGTGGCTCGGTGAATGGAGGTAAAACGAAATAAAACAGTGGTGTTTACATAATGTGACCGTTATTTATTGACAATATAAACAAATGAGAAAAATACAAAGATAAAAAGGATGGCAGCGGAGTTACTTGTTGACGAGGCTTGGGCAGTCGATGGTGGCACGTCTTAACCGAACGAGGGTTGAGCACTGAATGACCGAAATACCCTTCAATAATATCCCAGATAAACGTCTCGGGGTTGCCGCCAGCTATTCGGTGTCGGGTTCCAATTGGCACCCCGCCCGTGTTCAACATCTGGGATTATATTTCTGGGTATTTTGTAGACCGTTATTCCACGATGTAAAATTCGACATGCCTCAATTCGCTACAATACTCCCCTGCCAGAATTTTACATAAAATTACTTCAACAAAAATACAAAAATGTTTGCAAAAAATATCAAATACAAAAAAAACATATACCAAACAAAATGTGCTGTGTAAAATGGGCTTTGAAAAAATATGATAGTTCGAAACGGTTGTGGTTGGTACGGTTGCGATCTGGTACGGCTGTTGATATCTTCCGGTCCTACAGATACCGTTGCATCATCGTCGCTTTGGCACTTGAATGTGGTCCATCGACGACATTGAAAACAAGCTATTCTTCAGACAGGGCTCCCGTAATCGACGCTGTGGGAGGATCGACTGTTCAACGACGTGGTAGCTTATTTTCTTCCACGACGAGACGTTAGCAATTCTGGTACTTCGGCGAAGACATAACGAGTCTACGGTGACTGCAATCGGTACCTAGCTTCTGGAGCTGCTCTGTGACTAATCCGTAGTCACATACGTTAGGTTAATTCAGAAAAAACAAATAACGACGGTATCCGACCGAAGCTGCCCAAAGCCTTTTAAATCAAAATATCTGCCATTATGACGGAGACGGCGAGCGAAGGAAGACATTATGATTTAAACATAGCGCCGAAAGAAATGTTTAGCCGAGACGCTGATGATTAAGCAGTGATGAAAAATATTCAAAAGATTGTGAAATAAAAATTTTGACAAAAAAAAAAATTTAAAAATGAATTGGAAATAATGAAATTAATCGGAATAAAATGAAAATGAATCTTGAAGGTAAAATTGAAAAGGAATCGAATTAAAAATATTTAAAATTTTGAAACAAAAAAAAATATAACGGTCACGTAAAATACACCATTTTCTACGTACCCTCCATTCACGAGTCCAAACCCAATTTTGCGAAAGATCACGTCGGGGTCACCACTTTAGGGTAAAATGATGTGGCTCGGTGAATGGAGGTAAAACGAAATAAAACAGTGGTGTTTACATAATGTGACCGTTATTTATTGATAATATAAAAAATGAGAAAAATACAAAGATAAAAAGGATGGCAGCGGAGTTACTTGTTGACGAGGCTTGGGCAGTCGATGGTGGCACGTCTTAACCGAACGAGGGTTGAGCACTGAATGACCGAAATACCCTTCAATAATATCCCAGATAAACGTCTCGGGGTTGCCGCCAGCTATTCGGTGTCGGGTTCCAATTGGCACCCCGCCCGTGTTCAACATCTGGGATTATATTTCTGGGTATTTTGTAGACCGTTATTCCACGATGTAAAATTCGACATGCCTCAATTCGCTACATGATATAACAAGTTTCCTGTCTTAGGCAAGGTAAATTTGATATGGACAGATTTTGAGCTAGTAAGTTCAGTATTTTCAGTCTTATGTCGTTTGTAGTTTTTAAATAGTTTTGGGCAGAGATGCAATTGCCATATGACACAATCTAATCATGAAAAGCGATATATGTATACTACATATACACTTACTACATCTTGACGACTCGATCTCGTTGGACAGTTTCACTGTTAGACATTTATATTTAGAGCCAACAAAGATCGCATTTTCTTCACCATGAAAATGTATCCGAATTAGAACTGAACGAAAAGTGCATCAGTGTTTTAACTACAGACTGCTTCACTTCTGTACATACTAATCAAGATTAAAAACTGAACCAATGGGTTATTCAGTTATCAAAAACCAGTTGAATTTATTTATTAACATTTTGTTTATTATTTTAATATCGTAAGTTTTATCTCGCTCAAATTATATTTTGGGATTGTCGCAAAATTAGTTCGAGATCTCGTGAGATAACAATGTGGCATTCAGAGTTATTTGTTTACTAGCCATTTAAGTGTCAGTATATTTTTAATAATGGACAATATTAATAAGGTTATTAATTTCTTCCCAAAAAAGATTGAAGGCAATAAATAATTGCTCAGACACTCCAGAAAAATCCCTAAAATCATTGAATTAAACTACAAATTGTTTCAATATCTAGTTAGCTTCAAGTTTAACCTTCTCAACATTTCAATGGATGATTTAGTTGTTTTTTTTCTGATTGCATATATTCTGGCCATTTTTTCTCTTTTAAAGGCATTCATCAAAAAATTGTTATGGCATTTATTAATTGAAATATGTTCCATTATTTTCTAGAACTCTTTGCCATATTTGTAGCAACATGGCAATACCGTGTCGAAAGGACGATGTTGGTTTGAAAGCGATCCAATTATCGTTTCGTTTTGACAGTTCTTCAGTATTTCCAAATCCTGTGCCACACAAATCATACTTCATTAATTTGAACAAATGGTAATCACATGGTGCTATGTCTAGTGAGTATGCTGAATGCGATTAGCCTATGGCTCTTTTGCTCTTTATGTTAGCGTTGTAGATTCATTTTACTACATCCACTAATAACAACACGCCGCAGAAAACCCTTCTTTTTGTGCATGGCAAGCAATGAAACCGCGATATTCAATCAGTTCCAAATGGTTTTTCAGTCCATTCCTGTATTAACAATTTTCCCTACTTTTTTGTGAAAACATATTAATTAACTGTTAAGCTGATAGATAGTTCTTTGAGAACTTGAGTTGAATGAAAAGAGTTTTTGTTGAATAAGTTTCGCAATTCATTCTCTTCGATTTTTTTATTCTTCTTTGCCACTGACATCAAAATCACCAACTTTAAGTCGTTGAAACCAAAACCGACAGTTGGGATATGGCGCAGCTGCCTACCATGATTTCTTAAAGTGCGTGATGGGTTAGGACAACAAATTAAATGTTATGAATGTCAATTTTAAGCGTTATGTCAAAACATTTACATTAATTAATTTAAAAGCAGTACGCTGACACTACCTATAAATTGTAGGATCGTTGGAATGACAATGTTGAAGCTGAAGAGAATTATTCTGACAAATACATTAATTTTAAATATACATCAACATTTTCGTTTCCGTTTCATTATAGCGAATTTATTGAATAATCAAGTACCAAACAGAACTCAATAAAAACTATTTAAAAAATAACATCGAATACGAGTTAATGATGATTTTAGCATTAACTAGCATTAGCATCAATTTAACTAACTGAAAATAACAAATTTATTGTTAAATTTTCAGCCTATTTGTTCCACAGTATATGATCTCATACGATCACCTTAATACCCTAATTAGCAATACACCGTTATGCGGCGTTAATAACAATTGGCCCCAACCGAACTGTGAACGAACGAACAACAAAGATGCTACTAGAGTATGACTGAAAAAAAGCACGATAACTGTATATAGTAAAAAAAAATCATTTCCGCATAAGTCTGTTTAAATTCGGCTGGAATAGTAACGGTATACTGTCGGGTTGGTGTAAACAAAGGAGACAACCTAGTGACCAAGATAAATGTCGATCGTTTTATCGAGTTGAAAAACCTTTTGTTCGATTTTTAGGTCAAATATGAATATGCTAAATGTGAGTACGGTAGGGTAAAACAATAAGATAATGTGTATTGCCCTTTTTACATGAAATTTTGTAATTTGGAACGTACCTCTGTATGAATAGTTAATATTTTAATTAAAGAAACTTTTAATTTAATGAATTAATTTCAATTCTCCCAGTTTGTTTAAATTTTACATGAATTGAAATACGTACATTTCCTGTAGCGAATGAATATTTACCAATATTATTAAGTGTTGTAATTAATCAATAGTGTTTACTTAATAGAAAAAATGGTATCGAATTTTGAATAATCTGAAGAATATTAAGACTATAAGCGGGATTAACACATGGTAAATGGCACCGAATTTAGGACTTGTGAGGGAGCATTGTCTTGTTGATTTTGATTTGGAGTTGGGAGATGAAAATCGATTTTATGATGTTTATTTTCCAGAGAATCCCGACCTTTACGGTTCAATTGTAACAGGTCAATTGAAAAGTTCCTGGCCTGACACATAGATGGCGCTACTATAATTAAATTCACATGGTTTTTAGTCTGGTTTAACCCTAAAAGATGCGTGTATAAATTTGGCAGCTGTCGGATCATTAGATTGTGAATTATAGCATTTTGAGTGAAGCAACTTTTATTATTGTGAAAAAAAATGGATAAAAAGAATTTCGCGTGTTGATGAAATATTGCTTTTTGAAAGGAAAAAATACAGTTGAAGCAAAAGCTTAGCTTGATGCCATCAAGGATTGGTATGCTAAGTTTAGACGTGGTGAAATGAGCACCGAAGACGGTGAACGCAGTGGACGCCCAAAAGATGTTGTTACCGACGGAAACATAAAAAAAATCCACAAGATGATTTTGAATGACCGTACAATGAAATTGAATGAAATAGCAGACACTCTAAAGAAATCAACTGAACCTGTACATCATATCATTCACGAATATTAATGGGTATGAGAAACACTTTTGACCAAAAACAACGACGAGTTGATGAAGCAGTGTTTGAAGATGATCAAGCATAATAAACCCGAGTTTTTGCGTCGATATGTGACAATGGATGAAGCAAGGCTCCATCATTTCACATCGAAATCCAATCGACAGTCATCCGAGTAGACTGCATACGATGAACCCGCTCCAAAGCGTGCAATTATTTTGAATAAAAAAAATTAATTTTGCCAAAAAAATGTGTTTTTTTCAATTGACCTGTTATAACTTAACTTACGATCAAAGATATTTATTTATAAGGCAATAATAAATCCTATTTGTACTTTTAAGAAGCAAATAAGAGTTTCACTAATCCATGACGTCTACTAGTATCCAACGTTGCTAAAACAAAGTTCTTTGATTAATCATCAATGGTTACCTCTACCTATATAACAAAAAACAGCACGATTGCTTCGAAATCAAATGGATATATGAAGTTATCTAGTGAACTAAATTACAGCAACGTGAAAGCAACACGACGGAAAACGAAAATTGAAGGGAACCAAACCAGACAAACTTAACTTATAAATTGCGTAAGTGTTTGTCTACTAGTTTGGGAAATACATACTGATATGTTAATCCTACGATTATCTTGTTTGTGAATTGATATCAATAATAAATACAAACAAAGGTATTTAATACTGGAGTTTGGACTGGAGTTGTAACTTGGAGTTTTTTAATGGAGTTTGTCCTTCAAGAATAATAACAAAAATTGCATTGACTGGTAACAATTAAAAGTATATTTTAGCCATTATATGTTTTAGTAATAATATCTATTTTAGGTGAAGTATGCCTTGAATATACTGAAACACATGCGGGGCATAAATATAAGATATGTTACAAAAATGGACAAAAGCCGAAGAGAATAAACAAAAATATCAATTGACTACAGGTCTAACTGTTGATAGGATTTTGCGGAATGCTAGACTGGTAGAGAATACTCGAAGGATAAATGTGCTGACAAGAGTTGACAAATCCTTTCATAAAAACACATAATATTAATTGTTAACGACATCCTAATGCTCCAACAGCTCCTACTCTAAAGGTAGAAAAGTGGAACAAAGAGCTTTTCTATTTCAAATAAAATAGGTCATGAGTTCATGTTTTGTACAGTGATGTCTTAACTAATCATTTAATTACTTTTATAGATTAGATACTACTAAAAGGATTCGTAGAGTCATTCTAACAAGCAAATTAAAAACAAATTTTCCATTTCCATAATTTTTTGCAGATTATTATAAAACTTTCCATGAATATTTATTGAATCCCAATAAAATTTTAGAATTGTATTGGGATATTTTGATATATATTGTTATAAATGAATAATTGTAATTCTACCCTTGTGAACTATAAAAAGTATATATATAAGTCTTTAGTTAAAATAACAATCAAGTCAACATACATATTACTTTAATACACTTCAATTCATGTTTACAATTTGTCAAATTTATTCGTCTTCATGTCAATGTCTAAATCAAAAACATTTAAATAAAATCAGACTAAGATGTTACTTTTGCCATCACATTCAAATTCACTGTTTTGATTTTATATAGCATACATTTACTCATATTATATTATATTAATTCTACCAATTTAGTCAGAATCAATAAGTTATTTTTACAACTAAATTAGTTCATAACTGATATAAACACAAGGCTAACCTCAAATATTCTAGCAAAATTGTTCATCAACATTCTTCAATATCACACTTTTTAATTAAAAATAAACTAACCAAGTAGATGATCTAAAAATGTCCTTCTTTCCTTAATCATGTTTGAAGAATATTCAATCACTAGTCTAATACCCACTAGGAAACACGCAACATCCAGTAATGAATATAGAAAAAAATTATGCATCGTAAATGCCGACTATATGCAAAAAAAATTGATCGGTCATGAGTACACGATTATACCAAAAGGACAATTGCGATTATACCCGAACGCACAGGGTCTGCAGACTAACGATCGCTACCTAAAAAGGATGTTATGCTATATTAAAAAAAATTTTCATGGTTTCATTTTTTTCATTTTCATTTTTCATTTTCATTTTTCATGGACAAAGTTCGATTGTTCAGGGTGTTCTCTGCTTCGCATCAATATCATCACTTTTAAGATGAGGACATCAAATCTGACACGTTTGCTCGTCTTGCACCGTGATCATAGCTTAATAGGGAATAGATTATGGAAAAGACAATGAAATTACTTTAGAAACGCTACCAACTAACTCTCACACATGGGCTGTAAATTAATGATCATTTGTCACTAAAATTGTAAAAGTAGTAAATAATTAATTCTAAATGTTTGTATAATTAAATTTGTTGTTAATTGTTGCAGCTGTTATAATACTCTAATAAAATCATACCATACAGCAATATTACCCGTTTTGTTTAGTTGTGAAAAGAACCAAACAAGAATGAAAAGTGTGGATAAATTTTACGTTACAGTTACTGAAGCATAAACTAATGTAATAATTCATACTTTAAGCAAATTTGAACATTCATGAACTAACATCAAACAAACCGTGTATATCTAAAAAAGAAAACGATAACTATTAGGTCATGGTCGAATATAACGTTATAGTTGAAAAAATTAAAATGATATACTATAAAAAGAAAGAACAAGCATATAAAATAATAGAAGTTATGATTTTCTTTGAATAAGTAGATAGAATAAAGTATTACCATATACTATTGCTCTTATAATGGTTATTTTTAGTATGTATATTAATCTTAAAAATGAATCGAATACTATTCTATTAATGACGTCATTTGAGGATTTAAGTAGTCTTGCTAGGAAGCCAAACGAAATTGTTATGTTGCATCGATTATATAATATAACAACTAGAATAATACTGTATTTTAAAACAACATCATAAAAATACTGAACCACATATATATTTTGCATTATCAACAGGGACAGGTTATTTGATGTAATATCTTCTGTATACAGATTCGACTTGCAATAAAAATGTTCCAAATATACTTTTCTAACTTGAAAAAAAATGTGGGTATATATTTCGAATAATAATTCACCCGGATGAATATTCTTTCTAACTTTATTACAATGTTAAAAGCATAATTCAAAGATTAAACAATCTATTATCCATAATATATATATATATATATATATATATATATATATATATATATATATATATTTATATATATATATATATATTTATATATATATATATATATATAGCGAATATTATCACTGCTATATTTCAACAGTTTTATTGAATTTCTGTACCAGTCTATCCTGCGAAACGTTTAGCCCTGAAACGTGCTCAGCGGTTATTCACCCATTCTCAAACTGTCCTAGATTCGTCCGCTTTATCAAGGGAGGCTATACTGAAACAAAAAGCAAAATACAAGCTTAAAAATACGAGAAGTCTGACCGACATTCGTTGATTGATTGTAGAAATTTATTCGATATAAACGCAATATTGCATTTAATGTATATTACTTTTCGTTATGAATAATGAAAATGAGTCAGAATTGTTGTCCACTCAATCAGTTATATGACGAAATTCAACACTATTCTGTACTATTCAGTCGTCATAAATAAGTCAAATATTGGGTTATCAATGAACTAATATATAACATGTATTTTGTTTATCGTTTGTTATTAAACATTAATAGCAAACAATGATATCCAAGATGATAAAAAGATGTTGCTCGTATAAAAGTGTTTCTTTTGTTTAACTGATATTTGTCTCAATATTAAACAATTCATATTAAACAGTATTCAACATATTGTAGTTATTAAACCGACGGTATATACTTTTAATGTCTATAAAAATAGTCATTATCAATATTTGAAAATGTTGATAAATGACCAATGTTTCATGTTTTCTTCATTTCACTTTTAATCTGCTCAAAGAAGAAAGCGTTTCTTTGAGTTTAGGGAATAGCCAGAAATAATAAACAGGGGACGGTTAATAGATGAATATGGTGTTTGCGAACTAGTAATTTTAACTTACAGCATATTTCTAAAGCTATTCTGCTGCTTTTCTATTTTTAATAGATGATTACAAAACAGGCTTGCAAAAAAAGTTGTTCAGTTCTTATGTTTTTCATTATGTTTTTTGGTGTGATGAATCCGAAAATGATTTCGTCTTTGTTATAGGATGACAAGCTTCTTGACAAATTTAACTATATTAAAGGAATTATTATGTTAAAATAAAAGGGGGGCTTGGGCTATCCATTATAATTCTTAATAATTTATTGGGTAAATATCTAACACTAAAAAGAGAAAAATAAAAGATTTTTGTCAAAAAAATTGAACCGACTTCAAAAACTAAGTAAGGAACTCACTAAAAAGTAAAAATGTATCAAACTTTTATTTTAGATTTTTAACACAAAAAAAAACGTTTTTAAATAAAATGTGTATATAATAATCGTTGTAATAACTAAATAAAATTAAACAACAAAAAAAACATATTTAATTTATCTACTACACGTAATTTATATTCTACTATATACACACAATTCAGCTTAATACCTACCTAAAAATATTTCTCTATTTACAATTAACTACTACCAACTGATCACTTTGAAGTCAGTGCCGAGCAACAAATCTCGTTTTGTTCGTAATTTAATTTTGTGTATATGTCACACAATTTATATTATTATTTTCGTATTGTTTAGGCTCGTCACCGACTTCAAACTGTTTTGTTTCCCCTCGATTTACCCCCCTACCCCTATCAGATTCTAACTTCGTTCCAATGGGACCACCTCGGAAGTGTACTCTTTCGAATAAAAAAAGAATTTTGAAAATTGGTCCATAATTGATGGTGAAATCGGCGAACATACATTGAAAAAATAAATATACAGCCGAACATAGAACCTCCACCTTTTTTTAAATCTGTTAAAAATAAAAGAGAATAAACTTCAAAAATATTATTTTATTTACAAATTCTTAACGATACATATTTTTTATCGTACGTCATATACGTTCGCTAGCATATTATAGAATATTTTCTTTTTCCTAATTTGTACATTTTCCCTTCTGATAAATATCTGGAAATTCTTTCTGAAGCGTCCAAAAGTAGCTTGATGTCACTGAGACTCCTCGGTATCTTTTCTTCCTCTCTTTAATATCCTGATGAAGTATTTTACCATCAAATTGTATATCCTAATTTTTCTGGAAAGTAGTCAATATGAGAATGAAGAAAATATACTTTTAGACAGGTTAGTGACCCAAATGTTTTTAGCATTCTTTTGTCAATTTCTTTATAGTCAGGATTTGTAAGGGTTTTTAGGGTTTTACTTCAAATATTAGTACCCTATTAGTAAAACTAAACTTAACTAAACAATTTTGAACATGTTTAACATGTGCTTACCTATTTATATCAGAATTATTATGGTACGTTAGTGTAGTTATTGTGTTATAGTTTGTTATTGTGTGGTTGCACGAAGATGGCTAATGTTAGCCTGATCCAAATTTAACAAAACAAAGTTTTCGACAGAATTGTTAACGCTCCATGGTACATTAGAAATGAGGACATCCACAAAGATCTAAGGGTACCAACGATTAGCGAAGACTTTTTTAAGAAAGCTTTGTGAAAAAGCGTCAACAAAGATTGCGTGGTCACAAAAAAGTGGAAGTACTTCAACTGATCTACAGCAGTGGACTTACTTGGACTTTAAAGTGAACACCCTTTGAACTAAAACTAGTGGGAACACATTCTTCAAATCTAAATTAACTTTAGGTTTTATAGCAAATCGAGTGAGCAAATTAGATCTTAGATTTTCATAAAAACAATATGCAAAATTATTAGATATTTGTGGTTAATAACTAGCTGTACAACTAATTAGTAGTATGTTTTAAACATTTTTAAAAAATGATGATTTGATACATATATTCTTTTTTTATTCTACAAAAATCAGAAGTACCAAAAGAATTTTCAAAATAATAGAATTGTTTTTAATATATGTAGGTGAAAATAATGTGATAACTAGTAATAACTAAAAATTGTAGGAAAATATTAATACCTGAAAATGCCGGTTTAGTTGATGCAGTGGTCAAAGCAACAGTCTTCCTACTGTTGGGGTAGTCGAGGATTGAAATCTTCTTTGGGCATGGATGTACTTTATATTTATGATTACAATTGTAAATGACTTTATAGGAAGTAGTGGAAAATCCGATAAGGAGTAACCATCCTAGTCACGCTAGTAACCAGGCTGGATAAGATTGGATGTCTTCTGGGATCGTCTCTAAGTTCGTCACTGGCCAGTCGATAGGCTTAATACCGAGGCCGAAAAAGGAGGTTTTAAATTATATCAAAAAAAAATTAATGTTTAGGAAATTTGTTATTATTTGAACCTGAATTATAAATAAATATTGGAAAATATTGTTAAATATTGCCAGTTTTATAAACTTTTTAGCAGCAAACTCTGCAGATCACATTTCGATCATTTATTTCTAAAATTCCTTTTCTAACTTTTTCATAAGATTTTAGGAAATATCTACAGAAATTTTTTTTCTCTACCATTTTTTAGGTAATTTTTAACCTGTAGTAATATTGCATATATCCAATGCATTAAAATGAATCCTTTAATCAATTTAATATGAATCTTGAAAAATATACTGAGTATTATTCGAATAAATCATGTTGTATGAAGTATAACGATACTAACGATCAAAATGTTTTGAAAAATATATCAATATTTTTCGAAATTATTTTAAAAATTTTTTTTAGAGAAAGAGAGATTTTGTTTTGAGATTTCTCCTTCACGGCCATCAAATGAATTGTACGTGGAAAAGTAGGACGGGAGCGGAAAAAGTTCGATTAGAAAATTTAATGTTTTGGAAGGAATATTGTTAAAAATAAGTATCGACATTTTCTGTTGGTCTATATATGGATATATTAATATTTTTTTATATATATTATATCGAAGTTCATATATTTCTAGTTATTTTAGAATGGCAAACGAAATTACCAGGTTATAAGATACTGGCTACTTATCGCAAATTATAATTATGTTAAGATGAGATTACATTTGGCATCCTGGACGTTTTTATTTGAATACCCTATTAATTAACCTGAAACGATTATTTCGACTACAATAATTACTAAAATATCATGATTATGATCGATACTAATAAATTATATCAAGGTAAAAATTGTGATATAGCTAAAAATGGTCCAGTACAAAAATATCTCTTTATTTAAAATATACGTAGCTGATGAATCAGAACATAACATTATTTTAAGCAAAAATTGAATAACAAAATAATAAATAATCAGTAGTAATTTTAAAAAATACCTTTACTTACAAATTAAAAATAATTTTATCAACAATGGTAATTGAATTTTTTAATTCCCTATTTATATATGCCTAAATACCCATTTCCTGTAATAAATACTTCTGACCTACGCTAATACAATTTTATCCGACCAAAATAAAAAAGAAACGTCCTAATGTCCCAGAGTGAGCCGAATCGATTACGTATCAAAGACCGATTTCTGATTGAAACCGAAAGCTTTTCTTTGCCCCATCGCGCAACCCAGCATCACCCATGAAGAAGACATTGGGACGGTTCGTCGACCCGGCCGTGTATATGAGTTAGTGGGTCATGGAGTGGCCGCGCGAGCCAAACCATCGCGCCGATTCACTCTCGCACGCCGTCGCTACGTCAAGTCGCCTGCGACAGCGCACGGTGCGAGCGACTGTTTTTTAACCAAAAAAAGGCCCATCAAACAAAAATAAAACGCCTTTCTGTCACCGACAAAACGTGATCGTGCTTGAATGTGTTTAAGAACGACAATTATCGATAGGTTTTAGTTTGGATAAGCGGACCGAATTAGGGAAAGAGGGTTGAAAAATGACCGTCAACGATTTCAAAGAAACGGCCTGCGCCAGGGTACAGCCGGTGGTTGATGATATGGAAGTGGAGGGGGAGGTGGTGATTAGTCACCACTTACCAGATCCTCAGGAGCAAGATGAGAATTTATTGGGAAGAGTCTTAGAAGGTAAGTTTTTGGCTCTCTTAATTTAATAATTAGTAAATTTTGGAACAGCTTTTCAATTAACTTATAATGAATAAACCTTAATACACTCCACAATCATTTCGAAAGTATTTTAAAATAAATAAATCATTCAAATATAAATCCATGTACTAAATATTCAATTTATCTTCCAAATTATATAACATATTTTCTCTACGTATATAACAAACAACAACATTCCAATACAAACCAACCATCTCATCGAAACCGCTTCAAAACAACCCTTAAACTATCGCTTTAACAGATTATAGCCTCCCAAGCAAGGCGCCACCAGCAGGTTAAACGTTTTCACTTTTAAAGCCGACAAGAGGTATCTGGGCCAAAGGCGCCCGATCCCGAGACTAGTTCATTGACTCTCGGCCTTCAACGGACATTCTCCGTCTCTGTCCGATCTATGTCCCGATCCTTGTCGTTTGTTTTCTCACTCGCGCTTTTGTTAGGTTGAAATAACTCCCGCGTGTGTGTGTGTATTTTAATTTTAGCAAAAGGCGCGCGCCCGTTACGCGTATCAAGGCCGGAATGTTGCAAGAAAAATCCCGATGATGTCACAATTGAAAATTGTTGATCGGGTTCAGAAATGTGGGACAAATATTAAATCGTAATGACTCGTATGATGATAAAAATATATATATGTATCCGATAAAAAATATTTTAATTCCGAAATACCTGAATCGAATTGGTAATGAGACAAATATGTATGAATGAAAAGATAACAACAATATTACAGATAATAGATATAATGAACAATTATTCGATAAATTAATGTTATAGGTTATAGAATTATCTTTTGCCAAATAACTGTAAGTAAACATTTTTATTAATGTTAAATACTCCGGCCGATTATATGTATATAGGCCTACGTTTGCTAATCCCATCGAATGCGCTTAGCCTCGCGTCGAGATGTCGGATTTTCATCGTCTCTCTCAGCTACCGAGTCCTGCTCGCTTACTGAAGTATCGAGGTCGAGCCAGGCCTCGGTAGAGGCTAGTGCGTTCACCTCAGTTTGCCGTCCTAACGAATGTGGGGCAAGATGAAATTAAAGTTGGAGGTTGAGTGTTACGCGACGTTGCCAGATCTTCGCGCAATTAACAGTCCTTTGTGATATGTTCGGATTATTGTGGTAGGTTTTCACGCCGATAGATTTTGGGTTCTCCGTTCCGTAATTTTATGCCGTTTGGGTTACAACATACCCTGTTGATTCTGAAATTTTATACAATGATATTTTTGAATATTTTCTCTTTAGGATTTTTAAAAAATTATGAAATAACATTTAAAACGAGGGTTTTCACTTGTTATGATTTTTCAGTTTTTTTCTAGTTTTTTATTGGTCCAATAATTTTCAATCCAACTTGTTGCGATATTTTGATGATGAGCAATAATTTTATTTTAGTCGAGATTTTTTATTTGTTTTAATTTGATGAATAACCGACATATAGGACACCACCGTCATTAACACGTTTGTTTTTTAGTTAAGGATAAATAAGTGAGATAAAGTACATATTTCAGTAGTTTTCTGGTTACTTCAACTTATGGTAGTTTTATTACAGAAAAATATCATCATAGTTTTTAAATTAATTTTTAAGAAAATGTTCTTAAATATTTTTTAAGCCAACATATCACTTGAAAAACACAGGAAATTTTGACGTTTGTCTAAATATTTTGTATTATTTTAATTACAGGCATGTTATTTACAGACAGGCCGGGATCTTTTTAACCGTTATATTTATATTTATATGATTATATATAGATAACAAAATCTTAGTAAGAATTATATTATTTATCGTTTCGAAATCTGACAACAGCGATTGCGTTCACTACACATGACCTCATAAACAGCCAATCACGAGGCGCCCTTCCATCCCACCGCATTTCACAATGACCTCCAAGTGGAGCTGAAGTTCATCGACACGAAATTCGCTAAATAGGTTACCTGCTTTTTTCGTGCTTGCTACGAATTTTTTTGCAACACCGAAACTTTTTAAGAGCACGTAGAGTCCGATCTTGCCTCATGTATGCGATAGCCACAAAATAGCATGGCCAATATTTGTTACGCCAACTCTTTCTCCATGTGTGCTCGAGAGAAGAATAACCGAGAGAGAAAGTCCAGGTATGACGGAAGACGAGCGAGAGGTGTTGGTGCTGGTTCTTGATAAGGAAGACGTCATGATGGTTTCACTTTCTTCCGTTGTACCGAACGTTTCGATTTTTATTTCCATCTGGGGTACAGTTAACTTCGCTTTTGTTTGGTACGTCAGGAATTTTTGGTAGATTTACTTTCACCGCAAGTTCATTACTACGTTTATTGTCGCGTATTATTGGCGATGATGTCATTTTATTTTGAATGTTTTTTTTTGATTTTGTTATTGGCAACACATGAAAGCGATGAATACATATCATTTTGATTTCACTATTCTCTATCTCTTTAGGCAGGTGTTTGCACGAACTACACCATAATAGATTCGATTTGTTAATTGCTACCTGTCGCTTGTCAATTTTATTTATTAATATATATTTTACGTATTCAATTGAAGGATGTGTCAGGCGATAATAATTCTATTCGAAAGTTACTTTTGCATCAAATCAATTTAATTAGCATGAATTGGAGTTGTTTAGCACCAACCACCAAATTATATTTACTAATATGACTGACCTTGTCCGAATACGTAAAAAATACATGAAATTACCTTCTTTCAAATTATATCATTTTGTTCTAATAAAAGAATCCTCTAAATGAACGGAAAACTACTAAGCAATACGGATTGCCATATAAATATAGATTACGATAGAGAAACAAGCGGGGAAATAACGCGCGTCTCAGATAAACTGACATTGGTTTTATAAAAATAACAACCTCGTTTACGAAACGCTCCCAAAGACGCTCTTATGTTAATTCCACGTACCCAACAAAGACAGTAAAACGTCAGTCGCGTCAATCCTTACCAGTTACAGTTTATAGTAGGCGCTGCGACCTCAAAATCGGAGGAGGCATTGTCCTAGTCTCTCAACCGGGTCCTCGGTGACCTCGATTGTTAAGGCATTCGCCATACGAGCCCGGTTCGAGGCTACGTTTTCCGACCCCGACAAATATAAAGCCACAGGCCGAGTCAACGAACTAGCCTCGCGCGCGGATCCGCTTGACCTGAATTTTGCGCTTTAAAAGAGAACAGATATGCGGCGGACTAATATCGGCAGCGCGCGAGCCCGCCACGAGGCTAGATAAGGCGATTTAGGCTCAAGGTGAATGGCCCAGCGTAACGAGGGTTGCCTAATTTTTTGCGTGGGGCACTGTTAAGCGAACGAAGTCAGATTTTGCGCCTTGATTAATGCTGATATGGTGGAGGGTAGTTCCGGGTTTAATGTTCGAGCGGGATTTATTATTACGTGGGGTTGAAAAAACAAACGTCACTAATGACCCTGACACACGTGTATACATATAGGGTGTTTAATAAGTGTCCGAATATTTTTTCATACTTTTTATTCATTATTCAGTACCTTTTGAAATGAATTCTCGTCAAGTTTCATAAAGAGAAGGCGTTCCAAAATCAAGGAATCCAAGTCCAAAACTTCTTCAGTTGAGCATTATTAGTGACATAGTAAACATAAAAGCATTTTTTATGTTCGGATATTATCATATTATTAAATATCTGAAAGATAGAATGGTCACAAAAATCATCAAAATAACTATGGTGCCCATAAGTATTATTCACAGTTGAAAGAATCATACAGCATCGGTGGAAGTCTACGACTTGATATCTTCAATTTCTATACGGACAAGAAGACACGAAGAATGGTAGAAAGCTATTGTGATGTAAATCATCTGGAGCGCTTTGACATTGAAGCCATCACACGAAGGAGCATGAAATTAAAATTCTATAGTAAGGCTCATAAACATAAAAACATTTAGAGAAGTAATAGTAATTGTACACGAAACCATATTTAAACCAAATTCCCAAACTACTTAAACTACCTTTAAATTAAATAACATATTATGTCCCACTATATAGACATTGGACTGAAGTTTTGAAATTTGAAATCGAGGGGGGGGGGTTAACCGACTAAGAATGTTTTTATCAAATAATTAAATTATAACGAGGCACCAAAAAACATTATATTCGTATAACGAGCTAATATAAAAAGGCCTGAACAATATACTGCTTAATATAATGCTTACATTTTACATTTGTTTATAAAGAATCTAGGTTATTTAGTTTACTATTTCCTTGACAAGAATTGTACAATATATTTGTTATGTTATTACAAGAGTCAAACTACACCGTAAATAAATACAGTTCAATAAACAAACTGTTCTAAATTTGTACACGGGCTCCTGTTGCAGTTGACTTTTTGAGGTTAATTATCAACAGATAAATCATTCCTTCCATCCTCCGAGAGATAGGACGGCTAATGACACGATCTCCGGAATTAGATTGAAAATTAAAAAAAAAACTGTCGTTAAAATAGATAACAACGTGTAAAAATGTATTATAATTTTTTCAACATAAATACCAGCTTATATAACAACACAAATATTTATAGTGACGTTGACAAGATGAAATGAAAGCTTGTACATTATAATCTCATCGATATAGATATAAAAAAAAGTTAAATTGTGTAGCAGCTAAGTATTTAAAAAAACTAGAACACAGAAGCGCCACCATGACGTGATCGAAAGTTTTCGAATCGAATATCGTTAATGAAAGTAAAAATTAGATACAAATATGGATCAGTGATTTTGACATAATGCTTAGAATAAATCGAGTTTTTTATATGTTCTTTGGGCTGCAGGAATGTTTGCCGAAACATATTTTAATTTAATATAATTCCCATTGTATATTTGTTTATTTTTCTTCGTCAAATGAAAGAAGTGAAATTATTTATTCAAACAATTTTTAGATCATTGACTTGTGCTGATGAGAATAAAAACTTTTACCTGCTTTTACTTTCACTATTGGAATACCCGCTTGATCTGAAAGCGACACAGTATTATACAAATTGTTGTTGATCTCTTTTTTTGGAACAAGATGATTTATATGCCATATGAAAGTGTTTAAAATGAACATTTACACTTCCTGTCTCTTTAGAAAATATGTCATTGTGTTATTAAGGAAATAGTATCATTTATAATTTGATTTCCTACCTAAAATCGTTTTCTTTTTGGTTATGTGGAAATAAAATATATTAATATGCAAAAAATTAATCTGATGGATTAAAGTTAATTAAAGAAAATATCAAAGAGAAAGTTAAATTAAAAGAGCATGGAAAACATAAAATTTGTGAATGTTCTAGGCAAGAGTGTAAAATCCGACAAGGAAAATGATCCCAGTCACGCCAGAAACCAGGCTGGGTAAGCACGGATGTCTTCTGGGATGATTTCTAAAGTTGATCACTTGCCAGACCATAGGCTTAATGCTGAGGACCGTGGTTCGGAGCCCACGTTAAACTTTAGGCCCAGTCCAGATAAAAAGATAGTTGGTAAAAGGAGACTTTAAAATATATATAAAAAACAAATATATAACCATAGCTATCGACCACAGCCATGGAAGAGGAATTTTTATAAATGAAACTAAATGTGTCATTGTTGTATTTCCGAATGTGACAGAGTGAGTAATCATAAATACGACTCAAATTACTCAATACCTATTAAAAAATGTGTCACTAAAGTCAAATAAGTTTAGTTAAGTTAAGTTAAGAAAAAAGTCTTTTTATTTTTAAGTACGTTGTTCTTTAAGTTCGATAAGTTCGATATATTCTATTTTATTATTTTGCTCCTATATTCCATAATATTTCGATTTTTTAACTCTTAATAACGTATTCATAGTGTATAACTCATTTTTTGAATGTATTAATTTGAGTATCCTAAGGTATAAATAGTCATAAAATATATTTGCAACTTGATGAAATTTCGTTTTGATTCTTTTCGAAAGCGATTCTGTTTTAGATCTATCCGATTTAACAACACAGTCTCCAACAATGCTTTAAGTTTTTGACATTTAGGCATAGTTTTTTATATCTATTGCCTTTCCTTTAGTCTGCATTTGGTCAAAAAAATTAAAGTAGTAATCTAAGTTTATTAATATGCTCGTTTCTAAAATATAATTCGCTTTGCACAACAAGAAGAAAACAAAGCACAAATTCGTTCTTCTTAATGTAGCACTCATTTATTTTAGTGGGTGAAGGCTGAGGGATGTCTTTAAAATTAAATATTATAATATCAAATTATTATTATTATTATATTTTTGGTTATGTTATATTATATGATGTTTTGGCTTTGCCTGGTACAGGGTGGACAGACAAACGCTTTATAAAGCCCAACAAGTCGGTCAGCTCCTTTATTCTCAGAATCCCTCGATTTTTGTTGAGAATCTGTGAAGAGGTCAGATATGAATATCTGCTGAGACGTCAGTTTCCTGGTGGTTCAGGAAGCACTTAAGATGCTTTTGAAATTTGAAGTCATTTCATTTAAGTTGATGTAGCGAACTTGATATGACGCTAGATACATATAGGTCTATGGATTGAATTAACAACAATAGAATAAGAATATTGCCGTTATGATAAAATATGCACATTGACAAAATCAACTAGATTTTCTACTCGTTTATCTTGATTGATAAAGGCCATTATATTACAAATAGTTTTATGAATAAACGGTCCGCTAAATACGAGTGGTAAATCAATTCCTGTCATTGAGTTACGACACGTTCGAGTAAATTGTGCATAATTCGGCCCCGCATTGGCTGCGCAATCTTCTCATTTTTCTAACGCCCTTACATTTGCATGCATACCGTTTCACAACGTACATTATCTCGGGCGGTCGCCGCTTTATGCTCTATTAGAAATTCTTCTGCAAGTCATTGTTCAATTCAACCCTGACTAAAAGAAACGATACAGGCGGAGGGCAAAGAGAACCGAGAGCGATACAACGAGATATTTAGCGTCGGTTATAACTAAACGTGAACAATCTCGATGCAAGGTTATTGCCGTTCGGAGTACGTGCGGCTGTCAAGGAGGTTGCATAAGTTGTAGCGCGCGAGGCAACTGACCCATATCCTTTGGCCTCGACTCACCATCGGTGAATGAACCACTAACCTCCGGTTGGACCGCCCTTTCCAATTCGATGGCCTTTGGTTAACATTCAATTGGCGAACGAAAAAATTAACCCACAACATTTATGGATGAATCATTTAATATTCAACGAAACCTGCATTGTTATATTTGGTATAAAATTTGGTAGGTTTTCGGTTGGGTTAATTTATATTCCCATATGTTGTCGAGCGAGTTGTTTTTCTACAATTTATTGTCATCGTCGCATTTATGATAGAATAATATTTAAACAAATTACTATAAGAATTTGTGTAGGTGTGTATTGATCCGTCTGCAGTCTGACGTAAGCTGAAACAATAGTCATCAGTGATTGTTTTTTTGTTTTCTAATATTTTCGCAATAGTCTTCTATTGATTTGGTAAATTTCGAATTTTTATTAAAGCAAATGTTGCACTAGCTGGACCGGATCAGAGAAATAATTTATTAATGATGATTCTGTGGTTACTAAGGCTCTGACATCATGCTAGTGTAAAATTTTTTGTTTTCTTTAATGTTTCATTTCGGGTTAATTTACAGCTAGCAGTTACTTACATGATTTAAAATATTAAGTGCTTGCGTCGTTCATTCATCATATTTCAGTTTTTACTTTAAATGGACATTTGTTGAAAAAAAATGCTAAAACATATCAATCAAAATAGCTTCCATGATTTTCAATAACTTTTTCCCGTCTTTCTAGCGATGTGGTGATATCGTGTCAAAACAAGAATGGTGGTTTGGCAGCATTCCAATCATTTTCATATATCTTCAACATTTCAAGACCATGTGCCAGCCAAACCATGCTGCATCGATCTAAACAAACGGTAATTTGAAGGCGCTATGTAGGGCGAGTACGGCTTCAAATGGAATTCTCAGTAAATTCGTGAAGTAGATCAATTTTTCCCCCTATTTCATTTTCCATTGTATATAAACGTTTGAAAACTGTTGATTCACAAATTGCTAAGCTATTTGAAAGTTCTTTAAGAGTTTGCTCTATGTTATTAATTAATTATCATCAAACATGTTTAGTCATCCAGACCATTCTTTCTCATTGGTACTAAAATCAACAATTGGTATATGACGGAATATTCGGAAATAGATTTGGCACCAAACCAAACCATACCACAAAAGTAATGAATATTGAATGTGTAATTTTGACCGTTCCATGATTATCGTCTATATGTTCTGAATAACTTAATAATACTAATAGAACATCTCTTAATATACGGAGAGAAATGCCCAAAATCATAGATTTTAAATTATACATTTAGTTTAAGCTTCTTAACAGTTGTTTACGTTTGCACTTCACATATTTAATAATAGTGATCGCTGGTCAAAATACATGCAAACAGCTAATAGAAAACTTACGGTGGCTATAACTAAATAAATATTAACAAATGTTGATGCTTAAAAGTAGTTATTTAATTACAGTTGCCAGAAAAACCTGTGATCAGCTGAAAAAAAAACCCAATGAAGTCTTTGAAGCTCAAACCAAATGAAACCCTAATAAGAAATTAAGATTTAAATAAGAATAGCTCTTATAGAATAGAATAGCAACTATGTTGGGCGTTATATTGAAATATTATGAACACCTAGAAAATCTTAAATTAGACAATCAATGAAATTATAAAATTTAGTTTAATTGAAATAAAATTATTCACAACATTCCTTCTTATGTGCAGCGAAACTATCATTAATATAAAGTATCATATAATAATTATGATTTGTATATGTGATCTTGCAGAACACGATTTGCAACATAATGTGAAATATTTAGGTTGAGAGCTGCATTGGCTAATGTAAACGCATCTACTAATTAAGTAATTTACGTCATTTAAAGTAGTAATGTAGAATATGCACTTAATAACCTTCAGTTCTAAAATGGGTTAATATCGACACAAACGTGACTGACTAAACCACACTAATACCGAAAAAAATTACGGATTTCATCAATATCGTTAATCAATATCGATATATGTCAAGTAAACCAGTCAATGAAAATATTTCGACGTAATAAACAGGTATCCTATCAATCATACTATACCATCATAACATCAGCATCAATAGCGTTTTAATACGATTAGCTAACAACTATACACTGCGCATTGTTATCGCTGGAAGCTAGGTAATAAAATTGACTTGAAATCGAATAAGTCATGGCTGAAATTTTTTTGTTTTCTTGTATGTCAGGGGTTCGAGAGAGCTTGTCGTGAGTTCTTTTGTATCGTTAATGGTTTTTATGCAAAACTTCAGCAGCAAATATTGGTTTGGTTCTTAATGAGTATTGCCTTGCATTCTGCTGGGTTTAGATTGAAACGTAATTAGATGCACGTTTAGTAATATATGAAGAAAATCGTCCGTGACATTTAAGTAAATGCTCTTTTTTTTTTCTTATGAAATATTTTGTGGAAAACGGTAACTGAGATGATTGAAGAACTGCTTACAAATTAATTTATTGCTACTGTTATGTTGCACTTGCATTAATATAAGCATGGCGGGTATGAGATTAATACATCAGTATTTCTCAAATAAAAATAAAAAAGAAGGAAATGATAAAATAAAGGCAGAATTTAAGAAATCTGGTTACTTTATGGGCACTGTTATATTTTAATTTCTCTAGTTTGCTAATTGTTTTTTTTTTGATCATAATGATTTCAAAGATATAAATTATATAAATAGATAAACCATAATTAATATTTAAAATTAAAATGTTTATCTCTAGTTAAAAAATATTAATTAATAATTTAATTGTTTGATTAATATTAAGTAATGTTTTGTTAATGCTTTTATATATAGTTAAAAATATTGTAATAACATTGTTAAAAATATTGTCGTATTTATTATTTACTGGAACTTTACTGGTTTGAAAATTTTTTTATATTTTTTTTCTGTTAAATAAAATCTATTTTGATAAAATCATAATATACTTTCCGATATTACTAAATAATTATTATTTATTAATACTGTTTGGTCAATGAATGTATAATGAAATATTTTTTACTATGAAATAAGATTTTCATTAAAACTAATATTCATTGTAATATTAAATATATGTAAATGATTATTTATTAATAGTGTCGTACGTGATATTATTAATAATTAATGTTATTTTAGTGTACGTATTTTGAATTAGAAGCAAGAACAAATAGATTTAGGTTAAAATGCTAGCAACATTTCTAGAAATCCTTACTTTTATTTATTAATTAAAGGAAAAATGAAGCAATGAATGAAAAATAAAATAAATCGAATGTAATCGTTTCTTTATTCTGATACATAAATTATATTTATATAACATAGTATTTTAAGATCAGTTGTAAATATAAATAATAGTGTTAAATATCAGTAGAGAATTCGGATATTAATTTTATAATACAAAGTTATTTATATTTTAAAGTTTAAAATATGAGAAGTTTTGATCGTTTTTTGATACATAATTTTTTTATGATTATGATATATCCATTATGATAAAGTTCCATGGCGTAGTTAAATTAGAAGTGTTCTACTGGAAAACTAACTTTCTTTCTGATCATTATCTACATAACACCTTCAATTTTATAGACAATTAAAAAAATAGGTACGAATTAAATAACTTTGCAATATATTATATTATTTCATAATAGAATTTAAAGATGCTGATAAGAAGTCTATACGCATTAAAGAATAGGACTTAAACAATAAGATTAATATACAAGAATTGATTAGATTTTCTGATATAGTTATTTTTAATAAAAAATCCTGTACTATATATATTTAAGATTTGCTAATGAGAACGTGTATTTTACTTTTGAAGAACTAGATGGTTATCTCAAATTTATTAGACGCAACCGCAGCATAAAAAATCCATCGCGAAACTGTAATATTTACAGTTATTTTTGTTGCTACAGGCATTATAAAAATGCAGTTTATAGAATTCGTCAGTTGACTGCTTTCAAACCACTTAGAGTGTGACGTATTGCGCAGGTTACCAGCGTATAATGCACTTGGTTGGGCCAGGTCAGGCTCGCTGCATATTTCTTCCGGCATTATATAGCCACTGTTACTCGCCGACACCTTACTGTTATCTTTTTTTATTTATAGATATTTTATTATCAATATCATAAACGATAAATACTAATGTTTCTTTGTTTTGTTTCAGGTAAATAGTTGCCGTAGTTTCGAATCCTAAACGGACAAGTAAGTTATTTCGTCGGCCGGTCGGGTTACGTCAAGCTAGAACGCGTTGCGGTAGGACTTAATAAATTTTCCACGTGGGCACACGTTTCCCCGTATTATTAACTCACACGAAACGTCATTGACCACGTGATGGTATTTTAGTAGCCTCAGAAAATGTTTCCGTCATGCAACTGTTGCATCGATTTGATACGTGGTCGCTTTTTCGGGACGTGATGCTCATACTAGAATTGAGACTTGTATATTTCCGCTCTTATCCGTTGAAATAGAGACTTACTGTCGCTATACTATCAATATTTAATGCGTAAAATGCAAGAATAATTTTTATTAAAATAGATTGACTTCCTAATAACAGTTTTAGGCGAATTTAATTTCGAGTCATAAAGACTTATCAACAATAAATAGTCAAAGTAAATAAGAATATACCAATACATTAATTTATTTTCCATAATGATTTCGATGCTTCATTTCATTTTAATTTCAGTTATTTAATTTGAAATATTATTATAGTTTATTATAGTTCTGATCTTCATATATTGAAACTGTTTTTATAATTTTCGACACATTGCAGTACTTTTTGGTATTTTTCTTTGCTCATATTAATATTTCGCATCGGCTGTTTCTAATAAATATAATAAAATAAGAGTAATTTTGCCTTTGTTTTATTGCTATTGTGCGTTTAATTATTAGTTAGATAATGTGGTTATAGAAATACCGATTTTTAATAAGAAGTAAATATTTCCTTGCAAATAATAGTTTGAGCTGAATTTAATTTAATGAGTGTTGAAGGTAGTACCAAGTACTTCTAAGAAGATTTTAATGAAATAACCACTTAAGATTTATCAACAATAAAGAGACAAAGCAAATAAAAATAATAATTTATTTATTTTCCAAATTATTTCAGTGATATTTTAATTTTATTATTTTAATTCAATTGAAATATTTTATTTGAAATATTATTATATTGCTGATTGAACTGAACTTCATATATGGAAACTCTTTTATTTATAATTTTAATAATAATTCAAAGCAGCTGTTTCTAATGATTTGGTCAAGGAATTAATGATTTGATCACGCATACCTAGGTAGCGAAAATGAAGTAAGTCCTGATCACCAGTACAACTCTCAGGCTAATTTGCTTCAAAATTTATATGGTGATTAAATTTCTGTCTATTTGAAGACTTCGATGATGTACCAAAACATTTTGGCAATATTCTTCAGTACTTTATTCTGGTATCTCCAGATTATTGTCATATTATTGGACATCCAATTATATATTTACCTCTTCTTTGTTTTATTGTGAATGTGCATCTAATTATTGGTTAAATAATTTGGTTAAAAGAATACTAATTTTAATAAGAAGTAAATGTTCCTTGCAAATAATAGTTTTAGGATAATTAAACCTATGGAGTATTGAAGGTAGTGCCAATTGCTAAAGACCTATCAACAACAAATAGATAAATAAAATATACCACGTTAATTCACTTTCTAAATCATTCAAACGCAATTTTCACTTAATTTTTTAAATTTGATTCTTTTTGAAATATTATTATAGTTGTTGATTCTGAGTTTCATATATTAAAACTCTATTTTCTTTTTAATTTTCAGCAGATTCTAGTACTTTTTGGTGTTTCTTTTATTTATGTTAATATTATCTATACATTAACAGCAACTACAAATTGTCTGAAAGGAAATCAGTACAACTCGAATATTATATGGCAAACATCCACATGGGGATTAAATTTTAAAGTCTGTCCATCTGGATATTTTGATAAAGAGCACTGTTTTTAATGTACCATAAGCGTGGAAAATTATTTTCGGTAATTCATTCTGGCAACTCTGGATTACTAAATTTGTTTGTTATTTGTAATTGTCACTAGTTTGCGGTTTTGCAGCGTATTTCGTAGACGATATATATATTTTCGGTTCTATACCTTGCGTTTCGCCTCTATTTTGTTTTTAACGTTTAATTTTAGTTTTATTATTTCGTAGTCGGTATATATTTTTTCAGTTCTATACCAAGCGTTTCGCCTCTATTTTATTTTTAACGTTTAATTTTAGTTTAGCTAATTTACTCAGGGTTTTTTTGAGCATTTTTTAGCAGTACGAATGTTCATAACTAGTAAATATGTTATTTATTATTACTTTTTTATTAAATAAGTAAGCAGCACCTGCATTGACACATTAAAATTTGAGGCTGAATATAATTTGAATAATTTCATTTACAAACAAAAATTAACGCTATTCATTATTATAGTACCTACAGGTAACTATTATACAATTATAAGTTTTGAAAAAGGTATTTAGATTATTGTAAATTGCGGTGAAAATTTCGTTTAGAATAGCTGGTTCTCATTTACCGCTGAAAATGGCTTAAATGAACAGTCATATTATCATATTAAAATATTCTTGTGTTGAAATATTACAACAAATATTTTAAAACCATATTTCAAATGAGAAAAATATCACGAATCAACATTTGTTTTAGACATTTTTTTGTTCTATCGCTCGAGAACGCTTTTCTATGGCTTCATGTCGAACAAAACGTCTTTCCATTCTAAGCGGAGGAATTCGGAATGGTCACAAAAGCTTTACAAAAACATTTTCTTTCAACGGATATAGAGCGGGTCACGAATCCTTTTAACCTCTGACGCTGAGAGTTCATAGAACCTTTGATGGTTCTTTTGCTCTAAACGTTCCATGTCAGTTACCTACTCGCTCGCTTTTCAGTTTCGCGTGGGATGTATGCTGCAGTATTTGATATAGGAAACATTCTCGACATAATGGTGTTCCTCGTTCTTTTTATTAGTCATTCTCCGACTGAGCGAACAATCTAATATTGAGATATGCTTTTTAAAAATTTTCTTATTATAGTTTAACATATTTTCAGGTTTTAATAGTACTATCTTAAATATAATATCGAAGATATGTTATTAATTATATCGCGTGTTGGAACGGAGTACATCAAAAAAATAGTGTGTTATTTAACATCAATTATTCTAATTTCTTATATTACAATAAATTAATAAAACTGTTGCCCATCGCTATCTGCTCGATTTTCTCATCTTTTGAGATAAATCAAAAGACCAATTCCGTATTGGAAGAAGTTCGCATTGGATACAATTAATCAATTTTTAAACGACTTCGAAAAATGAGGAGGTTCTATGTTCGGCTGTATAATTTTTTTACTGTATGTTCGTCAATGTCTCCGTCAATGTGGGGCCAATTTTCAAAATTCTTTGCTTACTCGAAAGAGTACACTTCCGAGGTGGTCCTATTGGAACGAAGTTAGAATCAGATGAAGGAAGGGGGAAAATTGTGGGAAAACCTCAAATTTCAAAGGCACGTATAATGTTTTCACATATTTTTTATTTAAAATAATCAGATGTTTGGGTATAATGTTATTGCTAAACTGATGTGATGAAAAATTGGAAGTAGTTCAGTGTAAAAGCCATTCAGTTTGCTTTTTAAGCACTAACCAAATCATATGGGAAGTCGTAGAAACATGGCAGGCAACTTTTTCTATGGTGTAATCATTATAATTCTAAGCTCATACGCGGAGGTCGCGGGTTCGATACCCAACACAGCAGCAACTTTCTTTTTTCTGGTTTGGTTAGCAAAATTTCTCAAATCACCTAGACTAGGTAGCGGGCCCTAATGCCTGATTTTCTTATTTTCAATCATTGTTTCTTTATTCCTCTTTTTTCCTCATACGGGGTGTACTTTTACTTAGGCTATCCATTAATAGAATATCTGCGTAACTTATTAAGTAAATGTCTAACACTGAAAAGAGAAAAATAATATATTTTACAAAAAGAATTGAACCGTCTTTAAAGAATAAATAACGAACTCATTAAAATGTAAAAAATAATTATACTTAGATTTTTAACACACAAAAAACGTTTTAAAATAAAATATGTAGGTAGTAATCGTTGTAACAATAACTTAAATATAGGTATATATAGCTTCTGGTATAATAATACTTATGTATTAACACTTGTTTTTCAGTTAAATGCACCTAACTATACTGCACAATATTACCAAACAGTTTGATTGGGTTGAGTTTTGTGTGTCCTATTTTGGTGCTACCCAAGATTTGTAGTACTCTGATATTGACATTAAAATGGAGTCTCCTTGCGATTCGCTTGATTTTCACCCATGATTATATATTTGAAGGAGGTTTCGATATAAGTAATTAGTCCTGTAGAAAACTTAAACTACTTTATTGTTATTAGTGCTTGTGCGATCTGATTGTACGTGAATTGCATATACACAGATTTACTTTCGTTAATTTTTATTTTCTGGATATAATTTACATTTGATTTATAAAGTCTTATTTATAACACTCTAAATTATCTACTTTGTACTTATTGTACTTCGTTTCAATGTGGCCAATTTGATGTAAAAAGGACCACCAATTACCATATTAACCTTCGACTGTTTCGGATTACCTAATTACAATAAAAAATCGATAAGTCGATACCGAGATTGTGATTGATTTATCCGTACATTGTTATGAAAAAGATAAAGGCACCATATTTTAAAGTGGTGAAGTGAACGACCATGAGAATCGAAAATCCATTAAGATAAATTTGTCAACAAAAATAATCAATAAGCGAGTCCGAAATATACTGCAACAGTTTTTGTATGGCAGGAATGTTACGTAGACATGTAAAAGAATCTTGACCCGCAAAACGGTCAGCGAACCGTTTGTTTTCTGGGCCGCACTCTCGATTAGTTACGTCATTGCAGAAATTACAGGGGCGTACCGGCTGGTTCTTATGTTACGATTGCGCTCGTCGCCATATTTAGAATTTGAGTTGCTATTCGTTTTTGTAACGTAATGCATTTTATCGTTGATTGTTTTCGATATGCAACAGGAAATGTCTTTTAAGGGTTGTCATGCAACTTTTTAATGTCATCATGAATCATTGGTATTATGCACTTCTCGGTATTCAGCGCACTACTATATTTACTTGTCATTAAAATGCGATATTGCTCTGTTTTATTCGCAAATATTTTATAAGGTTAATAAATTGCTATAATCTCAATTTTGTCATATAACAGTAGACATTTTAAGGGTTTTATTTTATATTAACTATTGTTTTATACTATGATTTTTTTATACTTTTTACTAATGTGACGAATATAGTACCGATTTACGTGACAATTTGAAGTAATTCTCTCTTTTAGACAGCTTTTGCGTTGCATATAAATTTGCTTTTGTATGTCAAGTCCCCTTTGGCTTCGTTCATTTAGTGCATTGGCTAAATGTTACTTTTCAATACTTCGGTTACTCCAGATTCTGCTTGTAACATATAAGTCAAAAATTTTTCTCTTGGTATATATATTATGCCTCCTTTTATTTAACCTTCCTGAACCAAATCTAATAGTCCTAAACGATCAGATTTCATGAGAATCTAGAGTTTGATTTAGAAGAGACAGTGTTAAGTCAAATTAAAAAAATTGCGCTGAAAGTTGTTTTGATATCCATTGTAGAATGTAAATTCCTCTCCCAGTGAAAAAAATATTCAGGGGAAAGAAGTTGTCTCAAATCAATAAGTGTTTGTCGTTGTTGAATCTAATTTTGAAAGCAAAAACAAATCATTCTATAATAAGGAATAGGTGTACATCATGAGACACTGTTTGAATGAAAATAATATAAAATAATCTAACATTTTAAATAAATAAAACAGATCAAAATAAATGATATAATAAGAACTTTCTCAATAAATCGCAAAATAAATAAAGCAAATAAGCGTGCGAGATCTTGATGTCGGACGATCTTGAAGTGGTCGGGTGGTAGTTCTGGAAGCATAATGAAAACGTACCTGAGCAACCAATTTTCAACGACAAAGGTGAAATTAAAAATATACTTGAAATATTATTGAATTGGTGATTATTTCGATAGATAATTCTAATGCTGGCAGCTATAATAGTATCAATAATAATAGTATCGATTAATAAATATATCGACAAATACTAGTAATGATAATCTCAAGAAAAGACGATGACAATCGTAGACAATAACAATGATGGAATCCAGCATGGTTAATAATAATCTCAGTCCTTAATTGTCAATAACATCGAGGGACAATCATTATAAAGCAGGCAATAATGGCAACTAATAGTAATGATAAGCTATGCTAGGACGAAGTAAATTATCTTTAATTTACCATAATTTAAGGATTATGGGGAATATACGAGTATTTGAAGAAAGAATAAAATAGAGTAGAATAAAATAGATAAAATGATAAATAAATAAGTAGAGGATAATGAATAGAGAGTAACAAAGAGTAAATAATAAATAGAGAATAATAAATGAAAATTAATATGAATATATTAAATAATAATAAGTGAATAGAATATACTAAATCATTATCATATATTATCACATCTATATATCACATATATATTATCACATCTGGCAAATACAGACCCCGAAGAAACATCAACGATGTTGTCATTCATGGTAATTATTTATTTTACAATGCCGTTCAAACTTTTTTCTTAGAAAAAACATGAAAACGACCCAAAATTAAAAGGTCTCCCAGATGAAATTCTAAGTACCATACATATATTCGGAACGACTTATGCTTTCCTTCAATGGTACATGTACTTGTTTTAGGAAAAAATTAACGAGAAAATATAAACAAATTAAACTTTTTAACGCTTAACGCTTTTTCAATATGTGCTTTTATAGCCGAATGTGAAATAAAAATATTTAGTGACAAAAAATAATCCAACATCTTTTTATTTATGCTATTTTCGTTTTAGCTATTTCTTTATAATACTAATTATTATATAATGCCAATTATAAAGTTAAGAAAATCATATCTGGTGGCTTTGGACGATATTTGAATCATTGCAGACGTAAATACAAACAACTGAATATAGTAACAATAATAAATAACGCCATTATGAGCGATCATGTTAAAATAAGTTCGTGCAGTTCGGGTCGTCGACCGCCTGCATGGAAAGTGGGCCAGCTATTTATTATTCTCCGAGTCCTTGAATTTGTTTCTTTCTAGTTTATTTCACTATCAGACCGCATGTGCCGCTAGTTTACATTTTACGTGAATTTGCCGTTCGGTGTGTAGACGTCGTCGTGCGGTTATATAAAAATATCAAACCAATATATCAGGGTTTTTTATTCACACATTGATCATTTGATTATGAATATTTTGAATCGTAAAATTTGCACAACCAATTTTAATTAAAACCATGGCCCGTTTATTATTCGTAAAGCTATTTTAAGATTTTCTCTAATAGATTTAAGGAAATTTTATTTTAGTTTCTGTGACATGAGATATTTTTAAATAAGGTTAAAAGTAGGAAATAATGTGTTACTTAATATGTTAAGATAATGAGATTAAATATGAAATTGATGATATAATATTTAATAATCTACAATTATTATACAATTTTAGTGCTATATTATAATAAATTAGTTATTGATTTAAAGTTTGCTTTAAAATAAGAACGTCATTATTTACTTAATTTAGATTTGGTTCTAATAATTATAACTCGAAATTTTAAATAAAATGGTGATTATAAATAATTAGATCGTCAGTTGCTACGTAGTGACAGCGCTTAATAACTTATTAGATGCATATCTGACTCATCTAAGTAATTTAACATAATTTATTCAAAGATAATTAGCACTGACATTTAACTAAATGACTTTATCATCAGAATTTGAAAGTGAAAGACATATAATATCGCATTTAACATTGAATTTTTCCGTTGTATTAAAAACTCGAATAACCACACCGGAAATTGCAAGGTGATATTTTGCAGAAAAAAAACGTTAATGCTATATTGAACTAATTTAACTGTGAAAAACTGTATGTATTTCTCAACCGACTGACTCGTATCTATTAATTTGGTCCTTGCTAGTATTAGTTTCCAATATGCTTAGTTATGTTTGAAGGTAAATCCAATAGAGCTGTGAAATATGTAATTAAAATATATTATGGTAAAAAGGTGACTTGGTATCGCAACGTCCAAGGCGGCAGGCGGAACTTGAACTTTTGATGGGATATTCTCAGGTTCGAATCCCTCTACGAGCATGTATTTTCAATTTATGTTAGAATTCAAGAAAGATCAACCATCCCTGTCATAGTTATTAGTAGTCTAGGTATCATCTAAGATCTCTGGTGGTGGTTTGTTAGTTGAGTTGGATTGGTACCATGCAGTTCCAGGCTATAAAAGATCATCACGACGACGTCTCGCTCTCTTTTCTTTTCTCCATCTCCTTGTAATAGTACCACTTCCACAGCGCTACCGTACTTCCTCTACCTAACCTAATATCCTGTCAATTCTCCCATCGATCACATGTATAATTTAATATTAAAATAAACAGTATTTCTTCAATCACTGTTTTCAGTTCTCGTGCAAATCCTTCCAAAAATATTAGTTAGTGTTTTGACAAATAATCGCAGCGGCAGCCACACATTTCGACCGACCTGACGAACATTCCTACAGAAGGAAATTATACTAGAGGCTTTAATAACTTTGTATGCAGAAAACTTGTTCAAATCGATAATAAATAACATAATTTAAAAATCAATCGGTATATTTTAACTGCTGGCTTCGTTGGCGCAGTGGTCAAGGCGACAGGACGGTCCTCCCACTGTTGCGGCAGTCGTCGGTTCTAATCCTGTTGGGACATGAATGTATTTTATGTCTGTGATTGTAATTATAAATGTCTTTAGGCAACAGTGAAAATCCGAAAAGTAAGTGGCCAGTAACCAGGCTGTGTAAGACTGGATTTCTTCTGGGATGATCTCTAAGATGGTTATTGAGCAGTCGTTAGGCTTAATGCCGAGAATCTCGGTTGGGAGACCACTTAAACTGTGGGTCCAGTTCAGATAAACCCTCGTTGGTAAAAAGGAGACTTTAAAAAAATATATTTATAATATATTAACCGAGATATAATGAAGACAGACACGCCGAACTAAATTTAATTTTTTTACATCGATTTCGGTTCGCTGCTTTAAATACAATTTTACAAACATCTCGATTCAGAACGAGGATGTCCACGTGAACGGAGACAGCGGATAGACATGTTACTTAGTAGCCATTGACGTCAGCGGCGTCTTCTTGCGGCGTCAGTTGCAGAAGAGTTTTCGAGGTCCGCAGTTAAATTTAGACCGATAAGCAGCGATCCATTCAATTTCGACAATTTGTTCTTGACAATGAAAAAGCTCCTACGTCATCAGTTCTCCCGACAGCCGGTTAGGCCATGTGATCATCGTTCCCGGCACTCTGAGCCCGATATTTTTCAAACTAATTGGATGTTTTCTATCATTGCTTATACTATTTCCATTTATAGAGGACGTATATTTTATATATTTTTAGTATGTATATATATATTTCCAGCTATTCTTAAATAAGATATAATAACAGTAGATCTATTTTTCTTAATGGGATGAAATTATACGAAATTACACATATATGTGATTATATTTAAAAATCGCAACTGTATGCGCCTGGATTAATGATAAATGTTGTAAGGAATCATTTTCATTTTACTGTCACCATTTATATAAAGTTAGTCAGTAATTAATATATAATAGCATCCATCAAACTAAAATTCAGTTTATATAATTCACTTTTATAGAGTTCTTAATAGATCTCATCTTTCCCATTCAAAATTGGTTGTATCATCACGTACGTGAATTTACTATTCCATCTAAATCACATTCACATTCCTTAACCTAAAAGTTATTTGAGTCCCAATAATGTTTCCTTTTTTTTTCAGTTTTATGCTACTTTTTACTTTCTTGTAACAGGAATTATTCAACTTCAACAATTTGATTAAATATGTTTTCCAATTTTCAAGCGAATTTCCAAGTGAATATAGGAAAGTTGTTCAGAATATTTGGCATTGAAACATTCGATGTTTTTCTTTACCAACACCATTGAAGAGTGGAAATATTGAGAGAATTGTGAAATATAAAGTTTCTACGAACTTCTCAAGAAAAAGTTTTATTTTATAAAAAATATAATATGAACTATCCATATAGTTTTTGAATTTGATAATACTCTATATAGTTTCTGTTAGGTTTCTTGATAAAATTGGAACACCGGCTTCTATTTAAACTGTTTAAACATTGACTGAATACATTCTAAATTGGGACTATAATCTAATATATAATAAGCACCGTTATAACATGCAGTTAATATTGAAACAGGTTAGTATTTTTAGATTGATCACTCTAAATGTTAGTCCAGTATATATAACACCAGTTTCGTAAAAAAAAACCAGAATGATTTTTTGTGGTCGGTCCCCGTATGGTCGTCCTTCAATTTCACTTTCTATTTGCTTAACAAGTAGATCGCACTCCGTACTGTAATCGTCAAAGATAAAACGGCGAGGTAACTGAACTCAAACCGGGTCAAAAACACGCATATTTATCTGCTATTAAACAGGCCAATAAGTAATTATGTTTCTTGGTAAAAAGTCACGAAAATATCGCGAAAAAACATCGACATGATTGTAAACCATTGAGTATGAACTAATCTTTAGATGTGTCAGTAATGATTATAGGTTTCATGAAATGTACACTTTTTCTGGGTGAAAAATGAGTTACGATTAGTTTATTTCGCAATATGGTTCATGACTGTTTACTATATCATAATTTCTATGAAACACATTCATATTTGGTGACTTATATGAGAATAATTGTTTAAAAAATCATCAACAATACATAGAAAAAGACCGACTTGCGACACAATGGGTTAAGTAAAAGTTATATATTTTTTATGCCTCGTAAATAGTACTTTCGCGGCATCACGAAACGCATTTATTTTTTCTGTGTTGTAACACTTTCTCTTGCTAAATACGGTCATTATGTTAGATTCCGTGATGTTTCAGCGACGATGAAATGGTTTATAAAATATTTCGCGAGTTATTTCGACATATTCAATTTATATGTTCGATGAGATATTTTTGCTATTCATAAATTAATCTCAGTTGTGTGTAATATTATAGAAACACTCCAAAATACGTAGCATTGTGTTGTATGTGGTGTTGCTTTCCATAGAATAAATGGACATAACATTTTTTCAATTGATGCGTTTGTGTCGAGCAAAACGAAACGTCGTGCGAAAAAAAGGGTCAAAATGAAAGCAAAAACACAACAAAGTTATTCTTCAGCATGACAATGCTCCACCACATGTAGCAAAACCGAAACATGCCCCGAAATATTAAAGGGAAATTACTCCACCTACCATATTTTCCAGACCTTGTTTCTTCTAATTACTACTTGTTGCGTTATATGAGACGTGACCTGTCTAAACCGATGGAATCCGTAAATTGTTGTAAATTCATTGTCTTGTTTGGCGAGCTGGAACAGAATGATGTTAGGCTGATGTTGCTTTAGGTTTAAGATTAGATGCTTTGCAGGTGACAAACCCTGGGCTAGGACTGGAGTTGTTGTTGATGGATATACATAGAAGGCGATCTCCCATACATGAAGTCATAGACAAGTTTAGTCCAGTTTAGGTCCATCAAAGGGCGTGAGAAATGGGAACATATTTAGCGGGAAATTAAAAATATGGATTTTTACTTATAATGATATACAAATAATAATTTTAAAAAATTATTGGCATTTGAAAGATGCCTTACAAAATTTCAAACCACAAAGAATAAATCTGTCAGTTGTTTTTGCTTTTGTTTTTTTTACTTTCGTTTGACTTTCCTTCCTATCTATTTATTTTCTATGTTTCAGGTGTGTAGTGGTGAATCACTGTTTCACTCATTATGTATGAATTATCAGTATGTTGTTTTTTTTATTGATTGTAAAATTGAACAACTATTAAAATATCCAATATTGGTATATCCTTATGTCAACATTTTCTTAAAATTTCACCACATAGCTCCTCCATTTTAGAAAATCTTGGTTTCTAGATTAATTAACCCAGAGGATTCTCCGTATTAAGCTTATTGACGGGCGAGAGCCATTCCAAAAGACATTTGATATTAGTTAGCCTGGTTATTGCATTGAATAAAACAATAAAAAAAACTGCATGTTATCAGGTAAATCTATTTCAGTATTGCTATATTTTAAATGAACTTGAATTGTATTTAAAAAAATGTAATTAGCAACGCAAATAGTAATCACAAACATGAATAGAAACCAGACGTCATCACGAAGGAAAACGGCTCATCGAAAGGCGAACGGAGTTGTTTTTTCCGTTTCGACTTCGAGTGTTTAATGAAATCTAATTCGCAATTTGATGTTACGTCATCGGATTATTTTTGTTGCAAAAATAATCATCTACTCAATCCTGTGTACGTTTTGTTTTCGCACTGACCTAAATTCGGTTCGTTTACCTCTCGTTTATCTTTTTTATCGCCTAATAGATGTACAAATAACCAAAAAAAAATTATAGACCCCACAGTATTTGCCAAACTCTAAGTAGAAAAATTCACCGTGCCGTCAATTATCTCGTAATTTGAGACTACAGGATGTGCAAAAATGAATCATTAACAAGTTCGGTTTGTGTTAGGTTCAAAATAACTATTTACAGTTGAGATAATTTTATCTCCAAAAAAATGTCATTTTTTTTTCAAACACTAGGTTGGATATAAAATTCGTCGAGAATATATTATTCGTCAATTATCAATTCCATGCAATTTTGTGGGTGCAATTTCCAGGCAAACTGTGTGAACGATAGAGAAAGAAACAAACACACGTTCGAGAGCGGCTTTAAAAATAATTAAATTGATTTTGTACATTGGTTTATCCACCATCACGATCCTTATCTAAAATAAGATACCCAGAAGTCATACAAGAACTCCATTTCGTCTCCAAAGCGGGTTACTGTTTTTTGTATTTCAGGAAGGATTTTTTTTGGCTACAAAAACGTTTTATTCGTGAACTATATCTCTAACCTGGTAAAAATAATAAAAATCAGAATCTTTCAGAAAGAAGTCGAGGTTTACAAATTAATAAAACCATTTCAATTAAAAAAGTTAACGAAATTTTTTAACATCGGATTTATTTGCTATGTTTAGCTTTCTTTGAGTTTTAGCTGTTTTTCACTTCTGTTTTAGGAAATGTCTGTTTTATTTCCGCGAATAACCTAAATATAAATAGAGACTGAAGAAGAAAATGAAAATATTTACATTGCTCTAGTAAATTGTTTACGTTTTGCTATGTTATCATATCATTATTGTTATTGTTTCTAATGTTTGAATTGGTGTTACACTGTAACCGACATAAAAACGAGCGGCCTTATCGAATTTGCAAAGTTCATTAAACCGAACAAAGATAAGAGTTCGGTAATTATTTTAGTAATAAAATCAGTCCCAAATATTTGACTGTGCGAGATTAGTTTTAATGCGATTTAATCTCTTTTTTTTCGGCTACGGGCCGAAACTCAACAACACATGACTACACTGACCTGGAAAAATGTACAAATATCCTGTCGTTATTCCGTTGTGTTTTCGATATCGTTTTCCGGCGTGCAGTTGTTTTCGCCAGATGCGAGATCTTGAAGATGATACACATCTACCAACCAGAAATTTGACGTACGACGATCGGGTCCTTGAATATTGACCCAATTTGTGTTCATTCACCTCGTGTGAGATAAGAGCATTATCGTTTTAATAATATGTGTGGCGACCATGAAACATATTTTTGAATGTGGCGTTTGCAGTCGCGAAAATCATATCAAAAGGTGGTTCACATCGTTCTGCTTGTGCCGCCGAACGGATGGTTGTTATTATTGAGGCTGATTTGTTGTGCCGTTCATGTGCTTCAACTGTTGTTTCGGTCACGTGTTGGTGAAGGAGCGTCGCGACGTCAGGTGGGACGGTGTAAGCGCGCGCCTCTATCGCCCACGTTTTCTCTGGAAAAGTCCTCTGGCGCCAAAGAGAATTTCCATCAGTATTTCCAGGACCGCTCAAAGTTTCGCACAACTTTCGAATTTTTACTGGAATCATCGGTGAATTTTATTGGATTCGCTAATTCCCGACGCGGCATACGGAAAGTGAAAATGCCATCATTACGACAACCGAAACAAGTCCCTTCTCCAGGTAAAAATTTCTGTACATTCATGAATAGATTATTTTACCATAATATTGACGTTAATTTATATCAATAAATAATATAGCTAAATTCAAATTTAAAATAATTCGGAAAACGCGAACGTGTGTCGCCATCTACGAGCGAACTCAGCCGTAGCGCTGTTCTCGTATAATCGAACAGATGGCGCACCGTTTCATTTTTCACGAAACTCGGAGCTTGACCTTCGTAAGGATCGATTCGTTTGTGAAAGAGCGGTTTTTTGAATACATTTGATTTAAAAGTTGAATGAAAATATATTCCAGTCTATTTATGATCTGGCGTCTGTACAATTTAAGCACATGTTTTTTGTTTTTTTTATGTAACAAGGCAGTGTGCAGATTCGATTTTTTCGTATTTATTTTGGGTTCAGTAGAACTCATATAAAAATAATTTGCAATTTAGCACAAAACTATGATTTCATGCAGTAAATTATATATTTTTCTTTAGGTATCAGCTTCCATATTATTACTAGTAAAATTAAAGTGTTTAATTATTATTTAATAATAAATTAATTGGTAATTCATTAATATTTCAAATTCAATCAATTGATATCAATATTTCTGACAAATTATTATATATGTATGGTCTATCCAAAGTAGCAGTAAACTCAGGTCATCAAGATGTATAATGTATTATCCATTGCAGTTTGTAAATTCGAATTAATACCAGACAATATCTTATTCCTCATTTTATTCCAGTTAACACGAGAAAAGTTGCTATCTGATCCGTTCGAAGATGTAACCGAATCAGCCTGAAAAGTCGTTGTGTTGTCAAATGTCTGCAAAATTTTCTACCCTACAAATTATTGTGGCTGTTTAATTAACTGTACTTTAACTTCTTGGATAATATACACATTAGATGTGATTTATATTTTATAACATTTTTATTTCATTATGTTATTTATATTAGAATGTTGTTATCTATCAAAGCTAAAATAAACTAAGATGGGTAAAATATCAAAATTAACTGCAGCAACATTGCGACGTCATACATTTAGATGACGTCAGTTCACTGCTGCTTTGGATAGACTATAGTTTGGTTTATGTTCTTATTTTGTGTTATAAGTAAATTAAATATTTCTATTCATATAAACTAACTTTTAGTTATCTTTTGAGATGTTCTCTAATGTTTGTATAAATTGATTGAGAAAATTATTGATTGAAATTAAAATTATATTGAGATATTACTTTATTGGATTTTATTCAATATATTTATAAGGGTTGCTATTTATATTTTGACTCTAGGCAATATTATGTGTTGTTAAGCTCCATATGACGTTTCCAACTGGAGTATTCACCTTCAACTTTTCAAATTCAATTCTTATTTCGACTTTTGGCTACGAAGCGTCATCCTTGTCTACTGTGAAACGTTGATATAATGATTTTAATTGTAATTAATCGACGAAACCCACGAAAGTTATCCTAAATCAGTTGAGCCAGAAAAGATGCGTGTGACTTAAGAGCATCAATGAACATTTAGTTATGAAAAAGATTTGTTCATGCTGGATCTCGAGTAATTTGAGAAATGTTCAATGATGACGTTCAATCTACGTTGATGTATGTAAAAAACATTGTTTTGGAGGTTCCTCAATCAGAGTGGAAAAACTGTTACGAAGATTGTTTCAAGCTCATGCAAAAGTTTTTTGATCATCACGGAGAATAATTCGAAAAATAATAAAAGCACTTACGTTAAGAAATTATTGTCTTTTCATCATTAGGTTCTAAATATAAATAGCAATCTTGGTATTATGCGAATAAGTCACTTTTACATAGGTAACTGATACTAATCATTGTATCCCTGTACATTTAGGTGTGTTTCTAGACATCTTTACCGACCATTTTGACACATTTTTTACAAAACAGACTTTTGATCTCCCGTTTTATCCATGAGGCAACGGTGCCGGACTTAATTAAGGTCAGTCACACCATTTCGAGGCCCCCGACCTTATTCGCGGTTGTAGACCTCGCAATGTTCTAGCTGCCTTATCGGTTTCTTTCATGGAGAGAATGCTCGAGTATGGTAAAAATGCTGAAGGGAAAAAACGAGTCGGTCCTTTTTTCTAATTCCAGATAAAAACAGGACTTAATCGATCGGTTCAAGGCTTTGTTTCTGTTAGAAAACAATGACGATGTTTGGAAATTTCAGATTTTTTTATATTGGATTTCTAAATTAGTGATTCGATTGTTATTAAATACAAAGATGTTGATATTATCTGAATTGGAATTAATGGATCAAGGAAAATGCTTAAAAATATCGCAATAATTATTTTCGTCAATAGTGTTAGGTCAAGAACGTATGTTATATGTTAATTAGAGCATATCCCTTGTTTCAGTAAATTAACATTGGATAGTTGATTACTTGATACTATTTGAATTATAATATAACTAGCGTAATCTTCTTAATCTATATCTATCCTCTATATCTTTCGCCATCAAAACTTTTTACATTTTGCTACAAATTTTATGTATATACGTTTCTTTGGGGCTTTTGGTAGAAATTAAGAAACAAATTTTAATAATTTTTTGTTAAATTATGCGCCAATTATACATTTAACGATAGATGTTTCGATGCACTGGGATTATTTATGTTGACATGAAACACAAAGAAATCCCAGCTAATTTCCAGTTTTAGATTAAAAATGTATTAATAGTGTTTATAACTTATGCTAATTGACAAACCACAAAACACAAATTAATCCGATCCAGGAAATAACCCATCAATTATGGAATTTTTATTGATAAAGACGTAGACCGTCCAATCAACTTATTTCGCCACGAATTGGACTCAGACTAATTACTAACCATTGGTGATAATAGATTAATTGAGGCTCCAAAGTGTTAATATATATCCCTCCTAATACAAATGATGTCTAAAACAAATATTTCCAAGCCACGTTAACCATGCTTCACATGTTACCCCCATAAATAAAAAAATATAATCAGAGAAACATGGGAAACTTTGCTCCCCAATTTTTACTCATTACACCTTGACACCATATAGAAGTAGAGCTTTTAAGTTTTTCCAGTCTTAGATGACCAACCATGTCGATTAAAATTCCTATACCAACGAAAATCAAGATGTCACCAATGCGATAATCAACCGGTATCTCCATCCGGTTACTCCAAAGATAATCGCAATAATCGTTAAGAAACTCTTTCATTGAAAAGCTATAAATATCCCAAATTTGATCGTGATGTTGGTCGTGTCTACCTATTTTGAAACACATATAAAGCCCTTCCTTTTAACTATCCTTTTGTGCTCATTATTGATATGCTGTAATTGATTAATTTTTCTTTTTTTAAAGCTGCGAAAATCGTTATGTAAAAATTATAAGTTGAGTGCGTTTCGTTTCTTTATATGGCTCGAAAGAATGGTCCAATTTCCTTAAACTATAAAAATAGAAAAAAATAGAAAAATAGAAAAATATAATAAACTATAAAGTATTGCAATATAAAACGTTGAGGATGATTCTAAAAGAACTCACGCAATTTCGAATTAACAAACACAATCATCAAGTTCATAAAAGGAAATCAATAATAGTCTAGTTTGACCCATTTCCGCACTGCCACCGTAATGTTATGTTGCACTATTTGCAACAGTTTCCCACATTATCTTGTCCAGAAATTAATAAACAGCCTTGATCCATCCTTTTGATTTCTTATCATAATTCCAACTTCAAATGGTAAACTGAATACTGCAAGACACACAAGAAAAATGACTTTGAACGTACACACTGATTGGTAAACCGAGGCAAATAAAATAAAAATTCATTAAATGTTGATCAGTTTACTTTAACCGCTTTTTGATTCATTTTGGCCATTGGGGCAAATTCTCTAAGAGTTATCCTAAATTGATTGTTGTTTCATACTGATACTGCTATACAAGATTGTTTCCATCAACCTGATTACCATTCGGATTAAATAATCCTTAGGGTTTAGTGATGATACCATAAACTCAATATTGATACATATATATGATATTGATATATATATATATATATATATATATATATATATATATATATATATATATATATATATTTAAAAAATTAAAGACTTCGTTTTGGAAATGCCTTGATGATGAATAATAGAAACGAAAACCTTCGTATTACCTTTTAAATGACCTATTATATTGTTACAACATAATAATGACATTGTGTGATAACAATGACAACTTTTTCCGCTATAAGTATTAGATATTGGGCTAGTGTTATACTTTAATATACGTAATTAATAATCATTAATTATTATTTAATATCCTGCACAATTAAGATAGACATCTGTGTTTTCCCTATTTTTTGTTCTTATTGGTTTTTGGAAAGTTTTTCAACGAATAATTCATGTAATAATAGTATCACTCCGTCAATAGGGTTAATACTTATTTTAAGGCTCACTGTTATGTATGTTATACTGTATAAAATGTGGCGTTTTTCCATTGAATTACTTGATCAATGACTTTTGCGAAATGTGCTACGAAGTAATTACTCGACAGTGGAATGGCCTTGGTCGCTGATGACCTTTGTTTGAAAGCCACATTAAAAACTATATTAATAAGCATTTATGTGATTTGCTATATAAAGTCACGTAATACACTTTTGCTCCGTTTTTGTTTAAATGTGTGTCAATTCGGCGTTCAATATTAATTTCAAAATTCAACTTTGTCAAGCCGGGTATTTACAATTTCGATAATTTTCACGTAATTTAGTGGTGTCACTCGAATTCGAGAGATCGTTAAAAACCACAAGGATCTATAATATTAGCGCAGTACGATTCGGTGTTGTTTTTTTTTTCATCTATTTTTACGACGACAAAGGCCTTCGGAGTCTAAAGATTGAGTTATTGAACTTCGCCAGCGTCGATCCGGCATAATGACACTCTGGCGCGATGTAAAGAGGTCGCGCGCGTCGCTCTTCACGAATGGGGTCGAGGAACGTTCAATGAAGTGACTGACCTCGATAGCGAGGTCGGAAAGGCCGTTGTCTAGAAAAAAAAGCGTTGGCTAGGGAATAGTGGACGAATGAGGACCGTTTTCATAAGTAATTCTACTAATTGATACGTGGGATGATGAGGCATCATATTTTTTTCCGTTTGGTTGATATTTTACATCATTTATTTTTATCATATTATTAGTAATATTTGATACATGCATTAATTTATGATAATAATTTGTTTTGTTTTAATTATTTAAGTCTATTTCTCTGTTTTTTAAACATAATAGCAAGATATTTATTTAATAATATATTAATATATTAATAATTTAATCTTGAACAGCATAAGTCAGTCTCAGACTAATATATGCAATCTGATGTTATATCCACGAGAGTACCTATACAACACCCTTCAAGTGATGTACGGTAACTATGAGGTTTTATTTTCGAACGATATCTTTGTCAATATATAGGTAGGTAAATGTCTATATATAGGTAGGAATCTAATATATGACACGAAATGATTTTAATAAGCCTTGAGAGCACTCTCAAATTTCAAATAATCGGAGGATAATATATACACATCAAATATTAATCAAGAGGAAACAAATTTTGATACGTTGTTCCGAATGCAAGTTAAATTGTAGAGTCAGCATTTAACGAAAAACTCCTGATGTTCTTATATAAATTCAGTAGATAAAAGTTAAAATAGTAACTTCAGAGTATCATCAAACCAACAGTTTAAGGCTTCCATACTTCCTTTTCGTTATCCAGTCACAAGATAGAGCCTCTCATCATTATTTTTCACTTGTTATGGATAAACTCGGAAGTGAGTCCTATAAAATATATATAGAATAAAATACATATATGCCACAAACTGATAACACACCCTTAGTATAAGCAACTGTGGGACTTTCCCTATTTTTAGTTATATTGACTGACTATGTGACTTTAATTTTGATTATTAATACCATATATTGTAATTGTAAAGATGAATATTATTTATAAATAATTTTGTAGTAACCATATATTCTAGGCATATTTTATTACCAACAAATAGCTGATGTATAGGTAGTGATATTTTTATATTAATATTAATTTTATTCTATATAATATTTTACACTACAATTTTTTTATTTTCAGGTAATTATCCAGATTATTGCATAACTTCACCACAAAATTGCTGCGATATTACGTAAGTCCTGTAACTACACTGTTTGGATGCTGCTTTGTTAATAAATGTAATTAATTAGATATTATTTTGAATTATAATTTCAAAATTTCAACTGGCAAACATTATATCATAAAATTAAGAAACACATTAAAAATGTTCGCCTTATGTTTATTCCTAAGTTTTGTCTGTTATATTTACTAGACAGCTCAAGGCCAAACTACATACAACCTAAGAAACTAAACAGTCCGTCCTTGTTTATCTCATTGAAACCCAAAATATGTAGGCAGTTGTCCTCGAAAACTACTCAACCTCTTGAATTCTTGAATCATCGTAGTTTATGGGAGAGATAATAATTTCCAAAGCTAAATTATAGAAGAGTTGTTGTCTAATAATAAAAGAACCACGTATCTTATCATTGTGCGGTAATAAGAAGCCTTGTAATCGAATTTATTTAATATAATTGATTATAAATTAGTGACTAAAGTTACTGATAATTGTTGTTTATTTGATTGCTAAAATAATGTATTTAACATATTTCAATTAATTGATTTAATCAGTAAAATAAGTATTATTGTTTAAATCTTATATATACTATTCATTCCGGTATAATATTCTGGTAATTCATTTTTGTGTGGCTTTACATAAAATCGTTCAAACTTGCAACCATTATTTCGAGATGGGATCCATAATTTGGCTGAAAAAGTAACAGCTATCTGGTGGACCATATTTTGAATAAAATACATTGTACCAATTTTTCACAATAAATCCATTATTTTGCTGCCATTTAATATATGACTTGGCAGTATTGCTCCTAAACACTGTTTATTAATAAATTTCGGGTTAATAATGTTATTTCAGGTTTTTTTTTTCATACTTAGACATTGTTTACTAAGAATGAAATGCCAGAGCCCCTGTTGCTATTTTTGAATATCTTCATCCCACGATCTAAAAATCGATATATCTATTTGCAATGATTTATTTAGTTTGTTATTTGGTGCGTGTGAATATGTTAAGGAATAATTTTGATTATGTTCGCACGGACTGATCGTAAACAGCCTTTTATAATGTTGAGCTGTAACGATATTAAAAACATAGTTGCGATAACGGGGCTCTGTGACGAGACTTTGACTCTAACTGCTGCCATTTCCGAGGTCAAAATCCTACGGTAGTCGAGGTGAAGGATAAGCTATATATACTGGGCGATTTCGAAAGTCATTCGGAATTTTTTCGTAATTTAATCCGAATAAATTATATTTATCTACAATAATGATACCGGTCCGTTTGGAATGTACCTGATGCTTATTGTATAACGTTCTGATGCGCGTATAATGTTGTTTTCTCTTCGTATACAGGCACTAATATTATTCAGATTGAAATTTATGACTAATATAAGTTGGTTATCTAATATTTCGATCTGATCATTAAATTTAATCAGTAATAGTAATGTTATACCAGCCTAACTTAGATCCTGATCCATTAATTACAAGTATAGTACAACATTTTGTTATACGCTGCTCTCGTATGATTATCTTTGTTAAGTTTCCTATATGAAGCATTTTAATTGAGTGTTTTATTGAATTTAGAATTGTTTTGATCGTTTACATGTTATTCAAGTCATTGACTTTGATTTCTTCGAAATATTTTGGTAATGTATGGTTTAGCATATAGTGTCCATCTGATCTTGGGGATGATGTGAATTACTGTTTCTAATGGCCTAATGTCTATTAAAAATATTCTTCAGTGATGATAGATCATTTGTTTTCATATTGAAATTTTCTATTGTTTTACTGCTGTGATATTTGTAAGATTGTAATTGTTTTTGTCTATATAAAAGGGTATACACTTCAATACCAATATAAGTAAATAGACCTAATGCTAAGGACTATGATTTGGAGTGTATTTGTTAAGCTGTAGAATCAGTCCAGATAAACCCCAGGTAGTTAATTGGTAAGATGACTAAAATATAACAAACAAAACAATCTAATATTTGTTGTATAATATTGAAGCTGTTAAGAATTAGATTCTATATATTTATTTAATATAATAATACACAAATATTATATAAAAGATTATGAATAATGAAACGTTCAATACATCTTATTGTTTCTTTAATTTATAATCAAATTTAGTATTAAAGCATATTGTTAAACTATCGTAAATCGAGTAAATACAAAAGGTATACTTGTAAACGTGAAGAGTAACCTGTGTTAGTGATGGGAACTCTTTTATAGTACTATAAATTCGACCAGACCGTTTCACTCTCTTTTGGATTTTTTACTTTTTCTTTTTGTTTATAGCCCAAACCGTCTACTGCCGGCCGAATTAAAAGGCAGCGGACAATTAAAATTAAAGTAGCTCGAAACTAAACCAGCGGACTACGAGCATTGTCGCGTTTCCTTAAGCGACAACGAATTTGTCGTTAACACGCCACTAATTTGTTATTGAACCTAAAGACAAATCACCGCAACCATTTATGCAAATAACACCGAGTGGCTCGCGCCAAATGTCTCACGTTACGTAATGCGCGCACGACGTTGCCGCACTTTACTCATTTACCTAAATTTAAATAGAAGCGTGAACTTGGAAAAATATATTTTTTATATTTCTTACTATAACATGAATCAATGTTCTGTTAAGTCTGTTCGGTGGAACTGGGAAATAACCAGATGTGTTCGAGCGAACCAGAATTATGTAAATGGAATACCGGACGGTTTTTCGATGATGAGGATGGGATTGATCGTGGAACTGGGGGAATTCCGTAATATTTGTTTGTGTTGGAGCTATTTTTACGTGTAAAAGAAAAATATTTACGCTCAGGCCCATCGGCAACATTGGTATGGGCTTAGTGCCAGTGGCCCCTTTGCAAGTCGTTCACCTGACGTACGCCCGAGTCGTTACTCTGTTTACGATCAGGCTGCTGTCGTTCAGACGTGCGTATACGAGGGATCGTATGCATTTGTGATTGTGGCGTAATAGCTAATTAATTGGATATGGCCTATGTACCGAAATGCTTCAGTGTGATTGGAATTGTATTATTATTTTGTTATCGCTGATTATTTTAGAACTTGGATTTATTCTTATTGGGTCAAGGAAATATATATTGCATTCTTTATACACAATATCCATGGGTTCGTATATCCATACAATTTTTTTTGTCTAATTATAAATGAACTGTAATCAGCCATTACATATTTTTATGCCTAGAGTTTGATCTTTTCGGATAATCGCCCCTCGTATATATAGCTGGATATGTCCACGGCGATAAAGCGATGATCTCATGGCTGAATTAACGTAACTGTCCTTCTATGACCATATGCAAATAGGTGCACTCCGTCGTGTGCGTCTCTTGCAAACATTAAACCTCAACTTTATTTTCTTGGGAGGGCCATTTGACGTTTTACTATCTTGACCTATTCTAAAATTGGCGAAGGTGTTGCATGTTATTCAATAGATAACTGGTTATTAAGCATAATTGGTCATATGTATTACATCAGATTATGTTACTTGTTTAGTATAGGTCCACGCGTGGTAAATAATAGCTGATAGTATAGATTAATTTCCTTATTTTATAGTACATGTGTTATATACATTCAAACAAATTGTAATATATTTTTCTAAATATTAACTGTTCATATAATATGACTTCGACAGTCTTAATCTTGTTTTTTTTTCATTATGGTTAATTAAATATTTGAAGAGTATTTCTGTATAAAAGCGTTATTTTGACGTTATTTTAATGGGCTATTAATTATGCAAATTGAATTAGTTATTTTAAAATATTATTTTATGTTATTATAATAAAAAAACTCTTAAAAATGTATAATCTATATTGCTATTGCATTGGTTTTGTAAAATCGCATTTTTAATTTTCTGTTATTTTGTTTAGATAAATAATTATTATATCTAATGCAACGGTACTACTGATTAGTGAATTTTATTAGCGATATTATCAGCCATCTTTTACTTTGTAAATAATGTTGTGTATACGGGTATACCAATGGAGTAAACGTTTAAAATATAAGTTTGGTTAAAAAGTAAACATCTGGTTAACATTTCGGTCGAATTATTTTAAATTTTCATTCAAAAATGAACAAATGGTAAATTACTATGTTGTAACACCTTTTGTGGGCAGTATGCATGCAAATAGATTGAAACAAGTGAAGTGTTAATAGAAAGTCGTTGATAAAATTAAATCAAAGTTTATTTGTTGGTTTAATATACTTTTGTATATAAGGGGCTATTTTTTCTAGTCTAGAGGCTTTTAGTTATAGTTTTTTACTGTCATTTTTTTACTAGATATTTATTGACATGATTGCAACCTTCCTTGTAACCTTCCTTCAACCTCCAACTTTCCTTGTAGTTTGAAATCAATTTAAAATTAAAATTCTTAATCTAGGGCAATGCTGTTAATATACAAAAACCGAACATAATTGTTTCGCCAAATTAAAATTTTATTTTAAAAATTGTAAGAATCCAAGTTACTTTAGTTATAGTTATAGTACTACAGAGAAGGCTCACATCAATTTTCATATAAATCCGTTTAGTAGAACTTCGATTAGTAGAAGCCATATCATGTCAACCGTTCTCGAAAAAGTAAGTTTCGAGAAAAACGAATTTAAAGCTTGGGATAAAGTTACAGTTGTATTGTATGCTTCCTCTACTAAAAAAAACATTTTCTGAACTTCGTTCTTTCAAACGACCGGTTCTGTATTCCTTGAGACATTAGAAACTTGTATTTCTGACTGTTCAATCCAGACATTGACATATAATGGCAAACGCATAGCATGATAGGATATTTTTTGATCATAGGATATTTCATGATAAGATATTTCACGCGAGGACATATCAGCTAGGAACGATTTAGGAGAGATTGTTTTGTTGGGCGAGGATTCTTTATTCTTTTATGCGAGAATATTTTTGTCAGGATAATTATATGTTAGGACATTGTACTGTTAGTTTGCAGTCTGCCTATATGAGTCCGAGCGTTGTCTCTTAGTCATATAAGTTAATATATAGATATAGTTATATTTTATCCTCTCGTTAGTTCTCTTTATTTAGTACATCCCGTAGATCTTTCTTAGTTTGGGATATCGGAGAGAGCCAAGAACCACGTGGCGCCTATTGAACGAACCCCTTGACGGAAACGTTAAAGCTACAAGGCTTCGACATGAAGTTAGTCACAAATGTACCCGATGCAATTTAATACACTGTAACATAATTTGTTGTAAATCCTTTAAAATTAATTTATAGACCTAATATATTGATTGATAACGCAATCAAAACAAATAAAACGACGTTATCTATGATTTTCTTAACCTATGTTAACGACGTGTCTCCAATTTCGACGTCGCTCTACTCCTCCATCGATCTGCATCGAAAAATTTCACTGTAAATTGCATCGGCGGCGGCGTGCAACTGCAATAGTTCGACGGTCGACGTTGCCAACTGTTCCTGTAACGTGGTTCATCGGCCCGCAGGGGTCGATGCATCATCGCGTCGCGGCGAAGGTGCAACTAACGGTGTCGATCGGCCGCGGGTTCGATGACGCCGACCCGAGTGCGTTTACCCTGCTGGCTGCCGGTGCAGTCGACGACGGTCGCTCGACGGGCCGCAGGACTGCAGATGATGGTGCCGGAGGCGGGTCCCAGAGGACTCGGATTCCTCTGGCGCTTTCACTGATCTTATTCGTCTTGTTCGAGAGAATTCTTTTTATGAGCGTCCATAGTCAGACATTAGAATCAATTAAATTCTTTACTTTTATTTTTCAGAAGTTTATAACATTGCTTCGAAATCGCCGTTTCTGTAATTGTTTATTTGATTATTGAAGAATCACCGGTTTCAAATAAATTATTTTGTTATTAGTTTAAATTTTTTTATTTAATAGGAATCTTCATTGTGAAATTTCGGTATAATGTATTTTACTCAAAATATTGTCCATCAATGGCCGCTACTTTTTCCAATCTTTCAGGCAATTTACGGATTCCATCTAGAAGGACCGACATACCTCCTAAGGCTATTCACTGATCGACCCATTTTTTTTTCTTCATAAAAAGTGATGCGAAGCTCAAGATTCATATTTCGGAACAAGTAGAAATCAGAAGCGATGAGATTTGGAGAATGCGGCGGATTCAATTTTGAAGTTTTCAAGTATGTTTCACCGGTTTTACATGTAGTCGAGCGTTGTTATGCTGAAAAATAATATTGTTGTATCTTTTCCAGTAGTTTGGCCGTTTATCGGGCAGTATTCTGCTCAAACGCATCAATGTAGTCGATAGCGATCCCCATTGGCTTTTTGGCTGTCCTCGGTGTCAAAATCACGTTCGAAACGTTCATTCGATCATTCAGTATTCATATGTTCAAATCCATGGAGCATGGTTGCCATAACCTTCACACAGCATTTCATGATCTTCAACTGCTTTTTTCTTTGAATTGAAGTAAAAAGACAAAACTTCTCACGCTGATTTTTTTTCTCCGAGAAAATTACACATACAGAAGAGTCAAGCCCGTTACAAATATACCCGATGTGATTTAATCACACCATCTTGTAAATCCTCTAATATTAATTGATAGTCCTAATTTATTGAGATAACATTTCTTAGGATGATAATTTTGGGACATATTGATCTCATTTCAAAAAAAAACTGAAGAGTTGAATAAATTAAGAAATGATCGATTGTTCTGCTTGGGATACATTAGCTGCTGCAGGTACTTTGATAATTTTGTCGAAAATTGGTACAAAATGCTTATTAATCAAAAGATTTTTTATAAGTTGCTACAATTTTTTCTCATTATTGGCAATATTGTGCCGAAAACCAAAATGATTTGGCAGATATTCATTGATTAATTTTCTCACTTTGTTAGCATTTGGAAACCGTATGCCACCCAAGCCATTTTCTCAATCTTTTCATTGTGAGTTTCGTGTCGATGTTGATGATTTCCTTAGACTAAACCATGAGTTTTTGCGCTTAAGATGTGTCGCACTAGATTCACTTTTAACGTCAGTCCTAACTAGTAGTCTTATCTGGTGAGCAGTACAGCAGCGATGTTAAAACAATCCAGAATAATATTTTCAATTAATTCGTTTAGTAGCCATTTTTCTTCCTTTTGTATCATTCATATTGTTGATTCATCAACTATTAAAATGTTTGAAAGTTCCTTGAGCGTTTGAACTTGGTTTTCGTCCAATAGTTCTGCATGTTCGCAATTAATTTCAATTCTTGTCAAATTGTTGGTCCTTTTTCTACTATAACTACTATAAGTTTCTAAAAGCATTTGATTAGCTTCAATAGCAGATTTCTATAGATTTGTGTCTCTATATACTGAATGGCTCCATAGTGCTAAATGAAAAACTGATATATTATGTAGATAAAGACCAAAATCATCGAATTTAATAGTTATTTATATTGATACTTATTTATATACGCATTTTCATCAACAAATATTGCTAATCCAAATTAATGCTAATCTTAATAGTACGGAATTATTAATTTAAAATAATCCACGATATTATGAAATACATTTACGTTTTTGTTTCATTTTTATATTGGATGCTTTATGTTTAATAATATATTTTAGGTTAAATAATGCTAATGTAATATTCTTTTAATTTTAAAAGCATTACTGTTCATGAATAATATTTGTAAAATTGCTGAGTCCTAAGTAAATTTACTGTTGATGACAAATATCATATAAAATTTACGATTGATAGTTGTTAAATTTAATAAGAGCTAAAAAGGATAATCATAAATATATATTTACTTACATACCCTTTCACTGGAAGTTTCAAGAAAACTAAATTTGACTAAAATGTAAGTAAGAAGGGATTAAACATCCCTATAGAGTAAGTAATAAACTTCTTGTTAGTCTAGAGATCTTTCCATTTTCGCGCCTTTCTCATTTTATTACTCTAGTTTATTATCCTTAATGTGAGAGTGATTTTTTTTGTGCGTGTCTATTTTCAAAATTCTTCAAACTTTCGTTTTTCACACTTTTCACGATGTTATAATTTTTGTAACTCCGAATGGACCGTCCGTGTTTCTTGTTTTATTTATTTGTATATTGAATGATACTTATTTCCTTTTAAAATGTTAGTTTTTAGAATTTTTTTGTCTCTATTTACCAGATTGTTTCTTACGTTATTGTAAATAATAAATAATTTTATACGCATACATATATTATAGTATATCTTGAACCAAATATAAACATCACAAATATTGTAAAGTAGTTCCTATGGCACAGAAAAAAAAACGTTTCAATTACGATACACGTGGGCGCTTTTTGCATTTGTCATCGAGCTCACCGTCAGGTATCGCGATAAAATGATCGGTTTGCAATCAGGTGTTTTATATGCGGAAGGTGCGGTTGCCTTTTCCCACCTGAGATAGGCATTTGATTGATCATGCAGTAAACAATTCGAACAACCGTTTTGAACTTGATTTCGCGGCAGAGATGGTGGTATATCAAACTGACACGACGAAGAATCGTTAACCTTTTCCTTTTACGACGAATTAATATGCCGCGTTAATGACATAACGACATGCGAATAATGTTTTTTCAAAAAGTATTTGGAAATATTCGCATTATTTATAATGTTTTTAAACTGTGCTAAAAGTGGCATGACAGTTTGAATTTGTAATAGCGTGTATATGTCAATGAACTCCATGTGACTTGTCTCGTACCCAGAGAAAAATAGTTCTCGATGTATACATTTCTGCAACGGCGATGTGAACGAACTGTTGACGTAGGTGTTTCTATAATTTATTGCCAAAAAGAGTCATAAAGTAAACCGAGTCAGCGAATCTAACGGATCCTAGTTCCAAACGTAAATATTAACCTGCTAAGTGTTCAACGCACTTTTGAAGATCTTTTCTTTTTTTAGAAATTTTAACACTTTATCTCATTGATGACGCCACACAGACAATGTATTTTCTTATTTTTGTCTTTGTCGCAAATATATTATTTTTGACATAAAGCATTATTTATAACATAATTGAGATTTTTATGTTGTATATTTCAATTGACATTTTCATTCTTTTTAAAATATCTGTTTTTTGAGTATGTTTGCTTTGGATCAGATACAGAAAGCGATTGGAAAAAGTTATTTCCACTCTTATGTAGTTTCTAGGTATGACCTCGGTTCCTCAAACTGACCAAAGAATAGAGGTGGAGGTTTTTCTAAATAATATATTCAGGATGATTCTGTGTGCTTCACGGTATGTCAGAAACAAACAAATATATTAAGAAACCAAAGTGCTATCAATCCTTGGTATATTATCAATTACCATTTAATTCAAACCATTTCTAGTTTTTCGTAAAAATGTCCTTAAATAGTGGAAAAGTTATAAAATCAGGGTGTTATAGGTTTACATTTCAGTACGTGATATTATTCGTTTAAATCATATTTTTAGTTTATCATACAACTAATTCAATCCTGTAGTGTGTGTTATTAAGAAAGAACTCTTATTTGTCTCCAAGCCACAGAAATAAGTTTGTTTTCAAAGGAAAAGGCGATTTTCATTCATCAAGCATCACATTTTATTAGGTATTTATTTTTTCCATTAAAAGGTGAATTGCAAAAGCATTGTCTTTGTGGTATTCTAAGTAACTAATTTAAATGATAAACAATTCTTACTTAATATGTACTGTTAAGTTATAAATGAAGCCCTTATTTACATAAATGCATAACCATTTTGAAAGAACCGTACTTTCGTATTGTTTGTTTTTTTTCCTTGTACTTTTCCACGGGTCCATCCCTTTTATTTTGTTTTCTATTTCTCAGTTGAGCATGGACTTGAGCAGGTTTTCTTTTATCACACGTCAGTTTTATTATACCCAATTTTTTTCTTATATCCGTTTATTATTCTATTTATTTTAGTTATATTTATGAATTATAATTTTTGATAATATTTTAAATGATTTTAAAAGTTTTCTTGTTCAATTTCTACAAGAATTGGGCACATTAATTTCTGATCTGTTTTTCTTTAATGTTCGATAGCAGCTTAGGAATCGATCAAATGCGTTACGTTATACTTAAACAATAAGTTTTGAGTAAATGATGGAAGTATGTTTGCGACTCACAAACAGAGGAATCGATGTATTGTTACTCGTTCAATTCTAAAATCAGAAAACCAAGAACATCTTCAACTAAAACCTATAGTTCACATAGTACAATAAACGTAAACTCATTGCTTTGCTCTCTTGAAGATTAGTTATTGTAGGCTCATGAGTATCATGACAGTCACTCATGTATATAATAATAATATTATATATATATAGATATATCTAATATTATATAAATATATTTTAATTTGATATAGATCATATTTTTAGCTGTTTACTTTATTTCACAACCATCATATTCATAATATATTCTATATTTTTCATTCTTCATATTATTACTAGTGATGAAACCATTTAGGTACGTATATGGGTAGGGTAGTTATTCTATTTATAACTAGGGTAGTTATTTTTTCTCGATTTTAACATCAGCTACATTTATGCCCTTATGGCCTTATTACCTGCTGCTATCGTAGTAGTAGGGGGACTGTCTTCTTTCTTTAACAACTGCGGTTATCATGTTGATAAAATTTATGTTATGTTATTATTTGTTCTTATGTTTTGTACATTTTGCATTACTATATATTACTAATATATAATTGTATTTTTATATAAACGGCTGTTATAGATAACACTATATATGCATATATTAGGACACAAGAAAGCTCTTGGAGATATAATAATTATATGTAACAAAAATGTTATGTTAAATATAATAAAATATGAACCTAATATATGAATAAAAGCTTATGGTGTTTATAATTAAATATATGCATAAAAATATTAAAATACTAAACTAATGTTGAAAAGTTTGTAATAATTTCGCTGCCTGTTTGTATACATATTTCGTCTGTAAACACAAAATCTTTATAACCTACATCTATTTTTTCGCTCTGTCTATTACACTACTTTCGTCTACGAATACCCGAAAATGTAGTAGGCCAAAACGGCCAAACGAAAGTGGTTTTGGCGTTTCGTCTAATTCGTGATTATACCACTCTATCGTGGTAAGTTTTCTTCTACCCGGTATCAATCGAGATAAGAGTATTTCAGTTATATCATCGTTCGCGGTCAGATTTTCTATCGGCGAAGATCACACGAGGTTTCCATCAAGGACTCCGCTTATGTCATCGTCAATCGAGTTGCCCTTGAAATCGAGCCGAGAGGCCAACAAACTCGCCCGTTTCGAGCGTCGTCCACCTCATTACGATTCATCGGGTGTCGTCGATTTTTTTCTCTCTCATTGTCCCCACTGGTCGGCGGCTATTATTGCCATTGACAATCGACGACTGACAGTACAACTGACAAACGGCAGCCTTAACTTCCGGCCCCGCCGAGGGTTAATGCACTCCCGGCATCTTAGAAACTAATAAATATAACGGCATCGCGAAAAAAACATACGCGAGCTTTGTTGTAGTCTGTGTGAATATATTATGCATACATTGTGTCTAGAATTCGTCGAAAAAAATAGTTTCGTTTGCAAGTAATTGTTTGCCACTGATCGGAAACCGAACTGACTGATTTTGATCGAATTGAACCGTACAGAATCTGTGCCCAAGCCCAATTGAATTAATAAGAATGAGGACATGTTATTCGTGTTTATATAAGTTATGAAACGTGTAGTTTTAATTTGAATATATGTTAACAGAAATAAGTGATAAGCCATGTTTGACAACACACCATTGTATTTTCTGAACAACCAGAGTTGCATCAATTGCGCCATATAACACCTTCTTCGAAGGAAACGACCAACGGGATGTACATGGTTATTGTCCTCTCTGGACAGTTTACAGTTGTAGTAAAATTATGAAGTTTATCTTTGTTGATAATCTGAATTGCATTATTTCTATCTGAATTTCAATGGTATTTTCTAATGGCCCTAATTCTAGTAGAAACTGTAGAAACTGTGTATGTGTGGTTCTGAAAGCTATAAAGAATTTTAATACTGAAGCTTATACTCGTGAAGATTATTTAACAAGAGTTACAGTCTAATCATAGAGGGATTTTATAATACAGTACTGAGCGCTATATAACCCACTCTTTGAAAGAAACAACCAACGGGTTGTACATGGTTGTTGTTCCATCTAGACTGTTTACAGTTGCACTAAAATTATCCAGTTTACCTTTGATGATCATCCGGATTGCCTTGTTTTTATCCCAATTTCCATGGTAGCGTCTGTATGGAATCCTTTCCCAAGTTTTGGTGTCTCAACATTTCTTGGTAAAATACTCAGAATTAAGGCTTCCACCCTAATTCTAGTAGATTAGTTTAGTTCACAATTTCAGTCCGCCTTTGGTGGCTTTATACGCTGAATTGCAATGATTCTGTCAGGAATTGATAGATTTTAGGGATGTTCCAGTTCCAAGAATGTATGTCTCTCAATTCTAATAATTTATGGCTAGGGGACTTGAGCACCTTCAATCTACTTTCGATGACTATACATTCTGAACTGCTACTTTTTGGTACTTTTGTCCGAATTCCGCTAAATTATGTTAAAAAAAGCTTGGAGTAAACTGCAAAATGCTTGCTAATTCTACATCTAAGTATACAATTAGAAATATGCAATATGCTATTTGTAAGTTAATTTCCTGTTGATTGAATTGATTGAGAACAGCCTTAAGATCTCTTCGAAATGCTACCGACTGCGTCAGTTATCAAACGTTTGGGGTTTAAAACAGAAGATTTATTACAAATATTAATTATTTATCAATTAGTGCGTCTTATTAAAAATGTTAGGAAAAATAGAAAACTTAAAGAAAAAATAATTTTCACTAACTAACCCTTTTACAATTTATTTTTATTCTGTATCTGCAGAAGAGCTTTATTTGTTCCCCCTCTTCTTCGCTTTCTCATCTACGTGGTGTACGCATGCAAATCTAACTAACCTATCCTATTCAAAATATACTAATCCCATCTGTTGGTAGCACATTTATTTTATAATGGGCAACATCTACAGCAACTACTTTGAAAAACTCAGTTACATTTGCTTTGTAAACAATGTAATTATTCAAGTTGTTATGGAAATAAAGTAATATTATCATTATAAAGTAATTTATTTATATTAGATAATATACTTGTTTTTCTATATATTTTTACTTTATAATCTAATGTAAAATTGCGTTAGTTATTGGTCTTTTTAAAAGTTTTTGGCAATATTTAATGAGGTAATTTGAAAAAAATGATGACAGTGTTATACACTACTGTCAGTTTCTATATTGTATATCTTATTTTATTATAATCAATAATTTTTTCTATATTTGTTGTATGATATTGTTAAGTATGGTATAGGAAATAAAAAATCACACTTTTAAATATTGTAGATTATCTGAATAACGTTCGATATAATATATTTTGAATAGTGGCATCATTTTTAAGAGGACAATAATTATTTTGGAACCGTTACTCGGTATGTTTTGACAGTACGGTTTAACTCAAACCGTTCAATAAAAAAAAGCGGAACAAGTAGACGTTTATTTTCTGATCGACTGTTGGTGTCTCTTGGACACAGTATGGCGCATTTGTAAATTACGGCCGTCAAATTTTTCCTTAATAGTTTTGTAAAACTAACGCTGGCTAAGGACGAATGATTTGTAGTCGTTTTTGTATGAAATGCCCGTAAAAAAGGCCAGAAGATTAAAGGACATTACTGGAAGCAATAAAAACATTTGTAGAAGGTCAACAGCGATGATTGAGTCGTTACAGATTGGATATGGTTCCTTTCTGGGAACCATGGCCGCTCTTGGGGGGCGTACGGACGAATCTCGACCAAACTTTGGGTGGTACAAATTACCCAAAGCTAATTATTTATTAAAACATGTGTGGTGATGATGGAACCAAATAATAAAAAAGGGTTTCAGATATTTTATAAAGACATCATCAGTCATTTTCTTCGGACTGATATTAATTGCATATAGGCAAAAAATATCTTTGTTGGCAGTCTATTCCGCATTAAGAACTTTATTGAATAGGAAAAAAACTCGCTAATTATATTTAACGCTACGGGCCTAGGTCGCTTCCCAGAGGGCCTAGTACTACATTTTGATGTTCGCGTACCTGTTGTTACCTTGAATTTGGTGTAACGAAGCGCATCCGCGTCGTTTATGATGTTTATGCCGCATTGTAGACCGGAACACTGTAACGCTATAGAACGAGCGTGTCGGCAACCTTTTTTTTCATACTGCTAAGAAATCATTAGTCACCGACTTTTTTATGTCGTTCATTTCACGAAAATTCTATTAAAACGTAAACTTTTTATGCATGTATAGCGTTTTTTAATAATTATGTTATTTTAATTTATTAAATCATAGAGTTTCATAAGATAATATAATGGACACTCATTCAAACTGTCGACAACTGTCCTTTCTGGAGATTATAAAGAAATTTTATACTGAGTGTAGAGCTTGTATTTTGAATATAATCTAACAAGAGTAGCATTTTAGTCATTGATGGATTTTATAACATTGTTGACCAAACAATCCATGGTCTGGAACAACATGTACTAGTATGCAAATGTTAAAGCAATCTTCAACAACTTCCACAACCGTCCAATCAGTCTTCTGAGCTCACTATCAAAAAAATGCCGAGAGTGTGATCTTCTATGCTCCGATTGAAGCTGCAAAAACAAAAAGCTCCATTCAAGACGTTCAATTTGGATTTCGTGCCAAACACTCGTCAAGCCATGCCATGTCAAGCTGCAATATTAGCGCCTCATGGGCACGGTGTTCTAGGATTTTGATTTGACTAGGGCCTTCGACAAAGTGTGGCATCATGGTTTAGTATTCAAGGCATTAAAGCTTGATGTTCTTAGTGACCTTATAAACCTGATATGATAATATTTAGAAAATCGACCATTTAAAGTAGGTGATTCTTTTCCAAGTAGGAGGTTGTTATCCCTAAAGATGAAACAGTAAAATCTGCATTCTATAGCTATTCAACGTCAATGGCTCAAATTTCGGAATCTGCAAATTAATCCACAAAAGATACCAAGCGATAATCTGTCTAACCCGATTAGTTTAAATCCAACACGCCATTTCAAAAGGTTATCGAGAGCACTGTTTCCTCTCTGGCGTAGATCAACTAAACTATCAATTAACATCCTTATATAACTATGGTACTCCATGTTTCTATATAGTTTTGCAAGTATGGTCTAGATTCCTGAAACTTACCACGATCTAAAAACTGCAAGTGTTCCGAAATAAGATGTTGATGACGAATCTGAATACCCCATGGTAAGTCAGAAACAAACTAATACATCGAGAAGCTGGGGTGTCATTAGTCTCTGAACTCAATAACCAAAAGGTTCATGAAGGGAATTTTCAGCATAAATAAATTCGCTCCATTACGACTACCGCAGTCAAGTTGCACCAGGATTTCTCCACAAAAATATGTGACGAAGTTATTAATTTTTCATTCGACAAATATTTTCAGGTCATTGTGATCTATATTTTTGAAATTGTTATTGGCAATTAATTTTAATATTGATTAAAATATTTATCTAATCTATTTTCAAGTGTTAAAGTATTTAAGAATTTTGTGTTTTAATAGCACTTTTAGTGTAATCAAGTTATTAGTCCTAGAGATATAAGAGTAAGCAAGAATTAGGTTTTAAGCCTTATATATAAGCCTTTAATATTTTTGAAATTGTTATTGGCAGTTAATTTTAATATTGATTAAAATATTTATCTAATGTATTTTCAAGTGTTAAAGTGTTTAAGAATGTTGTGTTTTAATAGCACTTTTAGTGTAATCAACTTATTAGTCCTGGAGATATAATAGTAAGCAAGAATTAGGTTTTAAGCCTTAATTATACATAATTAGGTTAGAAAAATTCATTGATTCAGTCGCAGACTATTCTTCAAATTGTGATATTACTTCAGATATTTCTAAAAAAACCTTTAATGCGACAATTGGGCTATTAAATCATCTAGGATCTTTTCTAATTAGTTTCTTGATTTGCTCAAATTAGTACAATAAGAATGTTGAGAAGGTGCAGTTTTTATTTCTAGTAATATTAGCAAAATATATTTGACCTAGACTTCGCTGTGCCGTATTTCAGTTCCACTTTTGAACTCTAAACAATATCTAAAAATGTTAATCTGAATAACGAAATTTTGGGAGTCAGAGCCGACGCAAAGTCGTTCACCGCTAAAGATTACGTCGTCAATTTAAGTTTTTTTTTTGCGTTCAACGTACACGATGTAAACAACTGTTAACTGAAAACAAACAACTTCATTAAGAGATGTTGTCGGTCCTAGCACGATCTGGCCATTAGAAACAGTCGCGTGTGTATGCCATCGTTCTCGCTCGGTTCATCTCGGTCCAAGGCCGGAGCATAAACAGATCCGATCGCCCTTAAGATATCCGAACCAATACGTTCGTTGTCCTCGGTAAAGTAACATTTGAACTCGGCGATTGTGGTTATAAAATAGTCCTTCCTGTAAATGGCGTCGGACATTTTTCGAATTCTAAAAGTAATCGAACGTTAATTGAAGTTTTTCTTCAAATCGAATTGAATAAAATACGATTTGGTATGATCTGCTTCGTACTCGTAACACAACACCAATTAAAAACGCGCCGGAGTAACGGTCAATGAAAATCGCTCTTTTGTTATTAATAAAACTCACTTCATAACCCTCCTAACAACGTTAATATACTTTTTTGTCGTACAAAAGAACCAATCTCGATTAAAAAAAGATGGCGGTCAATAGAAAAATTCACCGAAATAATTATCGATCAAATTAGCTGTCGAATTTTGATCGCCCATCGCAAAATGGGCCGCATCTGTTTCTAACAAAGGACGAAGAAGAAAGACCATCGTCCCATCAAACCGTTATCAAAAATTGTCGGGTGTCTGCGCTACTTAAATTTAAGAGTAACGGGTCAGAATAGATGAAACGTTCGATTTTTCAGAATTAATGCATTAGACCGTAAATTCATTAAGAAAATAGATACGCAAAGTTAAATATATCTTTATTATTATAATATTCCCGTCGTGATTCAGGCTTAATGCCGAAGAACTAACAATTCATAGAATATCGAGACTGACTCAGTTTAATATGACTCATTTTTCATACTACTGTTTAAGGCTACCTACTATTTATTAGGATCAAAAGATAGTAAGATTTTTAAATTTCTCTGTTGTTCGTTATAAACCTCTTCCGCAGGCCAAAAGCATTAACAAGAAATATTATTTTTGAGCTTTATTGGTTTTGCTTGTCGTTCGTCTCAAGAGGCCAAAATAATGAACTGGTAACTTAAAAAATTAAAAAAAAAGACGATAATATCAAACGCTTGCATGTATTGTTATCAGAATATATTTGATAATTTTTACAACTTTTTTCCATCTTTTTGACAATATCATGAAACCGTATTGAAAGAAAGACGTTGATTTGGTAGTGATAATCATCGATCCATATTCGCACTTTTTCCGTATTTCGAAACAAGATCAGAAGGTGAGTAACCATGTCTTATGTTTTTCTTACAAAAACACAAAAATCTACCGCCATAAGTGTTAACAAGAAATATTATTTTTGAGCCTTATGGGCTAGTTGATTAAAGCTGTTCATCGCAAGAAGTCAAACTAATGAACTGGCAACTTAAAATATTATAAAAACGATATGCATATATTATGGGCTTGCATGTGTTGTGATCATTTTTTAGGTTTTAATGGTACAGTATATATTTATAATTTATATATTCGATCATTTTTTATAAATTTTTATATCCATCGATCCATATTCGCACTTCTTCCATATTTCGAAAATAGATCAGAAGGTGTTATGTCTGGTGAGTAAATTAGGTTTGGTAAAACTTCCCATTTAAGTTGCAGCAAGTTACTTGCAACAGTAGCAGTTTTATTTGGCTTTAGCAGTTACGCTTTACTTTGCTTAATGCATCATACCCACATCAGTATTTTTTGATCATTAATATGCTAGACATTTTGGTGAATGGAGTTGCCGTAGTAGATTCACTTTTCCCTGTCAGTCATAATATTCTACAAAAAACTCATCACTTTTATTAGCCTGACAAGCTGACAATACCATTGAAGTTGAAACGGTTCGAAATGACATTTTTAGTTTCGTGTCGTAGTAATTTTCCCGTTTCTGGATCTTTCTTATCACATGAAAACATTTGGAAACAGTTACTCCATTAACTGTTAAGTAATCTGAAAGTTCTTTGAGAGCTTTATTTTTCATCCATTAAGACTTGCATTGTCTTTAAACTGCTAATTTGATCACCAAATGGTTTATTGTCATTAATTTAAACACAATCGAATTTGACAGTTTTTAGGTTGTTTACACAAATAATTCACATTTTCACCAATAGATGCCTCTGATCAAAATACATGCAAGCATCCAGTATTTCCACAATCCTTCTACCATATTGTCTACATAATGTTTGAAATATGTCCTTTTATGTTGATTAATCAAGTTAAAACTGAATGGAGAAGCTGATAGAGACTGACGAACAAAACTATATAGTTATGAAAGAAAAGAAACATAAAAAACTTATTTCTCATACATAAGTAAATTATTATAAAGTCTATATATATCTAGCAAGTACAGTTGTGGAGTTATACAATTTCATTTGGAGAATGAAGATTAAGAAATAAAACATTCTCAGGTATTTTTAAAAGAGTTCTGCCAGATAGGGTTCATTTATTTATTTATTTATTACGTAAAACGATCTAAGGGCGTGGAGGGTCAACTATGTCTTATTTTTTCCTATAAGGAGGTGGCTAAAAATAAAAATTACTGGTTTCTTTGAAAAATATAAATTTTTACTGACAAATTATTTATCTATATGACTATATAAATGTTATAACTAACCAAATTTGTATTTTATTTCTATTATATTTTTACGTAGTAAATATTAGGCACAGGGAAGGGGGTCGGTCTATTTTTATTTTTTCATTAGGGTCAAATACCGGAGGAGAGTTTACTGCTCTCTAAATACTGAAAAAATTATTGGAAGGTTTTTAATTTTGATTGTTTTGTTACTGTATCCCGTTACTTTCTAGTACGAGTTGCATAAAATAGCGTGGCCACGTGTCTGGCTCACCCACCCTTTTGATAGGTATACCAAATTAGAACCTACAAGTATACCATCATCGAAGATTTACCGTTAGACGGGCGTGTGCCGAAATGAAAATGATTATTGTTCCTCGCCCGGTTTTGTGTTGCGCTTCCGCTTTTTCTTTCGATATGATCCCGACAGGTAACGAAGGCGAATCTGGAAGATGGCCAAGGCAAATTGTCGACGTGCACCGCCATGTGTCTTGGGGGCGTACTGCAAGCACGCACGCGTCTGACAATGGCGTTTTTCGCCTTCCTTTCGTCTGTTGCCGGCTAAACCCTCGAGGGAATTTTCAAAACATATGTCGGTCGTGTGTTCTTATTATAATATGCAACACTTCATAATAAAAATGTAATTCGATCATATCACATTAGACAAATCTTTAAAAAATACATAATACATTTACTGAAGGTGGAAAAAGGTGAAAGATTTTTGATAGTTTCCTATTGTAATATATATAATATTCAACATTTTCAGTTTGGTAGATTCTAGAATATATATTAGAAACAATTGATATAAATGATGTGATAGTAACAGATTCTTTGAGACCTATAAACATTATTAAGGCATATACGGTTTTTTATTGCCCTCTAGTGGTTTAAACATTTGCTTAGTACAAGTAAAAGGCATTTATTATGATTTCTATTGTTTAAATGATGCATGAAGAATCCCTTAAATTTTGTTTAATTCTGTAAGTAAAGTGGCGTTAACATTAATTAACAAAAAAAAGTTAAGCCGAGTTGGTGGCGCAGTGGTAAAGGCGATGGGACGGTCCTCCTACTGTTGCGATAGCCGCAGGTTCGAATCCTGCTGGGGCATGGTCGTAAATGTATGTTTGTGATTGTTTAAAATTTGTGAATCTTCTAGGCAAGGGTGTAAAATCCGACAAGGAAAATGATCCCAGTCACGCCAGTAACCAAGCTGGGTAAGACCGGATGTCTTCTGGGATGATTTCTAAAGTTGGTCACTCGCCAGTCGGTAGGCTTAATGCTGAGGACCGTGATTCGAAGCCCACGTTAAACTTTAGGTCCAGTGGGTTCCGAACCACGGTCCGGCATTAAGCCTACCGGACATCCGGCCTTACCGAGCCTGGTTACTGGTGTTTCTCGGTCGGATGTTGCACTCTTTCCTTAATAATAATCACAATTATAAAATATCACAATTATAAATTTGCGACCATTCGGAGTCGATTCCATTGCCCCAGCAGGACTCGAAGCCACGACTAACCACTGCGTTGAATTGGCGTCTGACTAATATCGTTTAATAATGAAAATTTAAAATAGGTTGTAGCATTATATTTTTGTGGTCGTCAGGATATGTTACGTATAGTACGAAATGAAAAAGTCGCTTTTTTGTATGAATAAACACAAGATCTCCAAAACATTTTTTTCATTTTCTAATAAATTAAAATAGTAAAAAATACAAAACCATTAATGAAACATTATAAGAAGTGAAATATATTGCATGAAATAGATACGACATATTTTCATCAAGAAAACCTTCATCTTTGTCTGTATTCATCCAGACGATGACATTGTTTCCATTGGGTCTACAGCAATATTTAATTCGTTAATAGTAACACCTTGCTGATTCTACTATATATGCAGCAAGTCTAAAGCCGATAATCGATGTGGATGGTTCCCCTGGGCTAACCCACGATTTGACTTGACATGATCTTTCTCATCATATGTAAAGTTCTGTAAGCGTATGTAGTAATCAACTGCTAAGTTGTCTGAAAGTTCTGTGATAATTTCAACTATGTTTTGTCCAGTAAGTCGACTTTATAACTCATTGTTTTTGAACTATTTTGGTTCTGCAGGCCGTCTTTTGTCATTGACATTAAAATCACAGCTTTTGAATCGTTGAAATCAAAACCGACGATTGGGATATGAACAGAATCACCATAACTATAAGAAGTGTCTGATAGACTTCTTAAAACAAACATAATACCAAAAATGCAGTTTCAAGTGGTCCATGATTGACGTCGGTATACACATTGACTATTTTATGTAAACATCTAATATATGTTTTGATTCTAATTGACGTATATTTAATATATGGTTAGTTCTCGTGTGGTATGTGAAAATGAGAGTTAATAAAATAAAGTGAGAGTTTTTATAATTAAAAATATGTTTTTCGTATTAATTACTCAATTAATTATAATAATTATATTATGTAGTTGGTGATCGTTACTTTGACAGATGTCAAAACGTTTTAACAGGTCGACCCATTCGAAGACCACGAAATGAAATTCCGAGTAACGAACAGAAGGTCGACAACAGTCCGCGTTACGCATATGCCGCGTCGAAAAAACCAAACAGTACCCTCGCTCATCCTCCCTGCTCCTGAGAATCGTTCATTTCTTCGGTTATTTCCTGGTTTTTTTCCTTCTCTAGCATCGTAATCGCTAATATAACTCGTTTCTGATTACCCCGGTGATTTCATTATTCATCAATAAGACGAAACGAGAGACAAAAAAACACGTCGATCAAAACAAAAGAGTATCGCGAGAAAAAAAAACACAAGATAACCTTGATCTGCGATGACAAATGGCTAAATTCGTACTTGAACAAGGCCATCTTGACAACAAAGAAGCTAACGTCCACGCCGTTTTGTTTAATTCATTATATTCACTCGATTAAGATTAGTACAAAGTCGAATTGCCGAAAGTTATGTTGTTATTTATAAAGATGATTTTGACAAAAGCCGAATAAAATAAATGATGAACGAGTGATGACAAATTATGTTTAAAATTACTTAGAAGTTGATACTTGATCATTAATTAACCCTTTGTTGTTTTTACGGTCAAATATATTTTGCTACAGAAAGTACAGAAATATAAAGCGGTTTCCTTTTAAAGCGGTGGCCTCTTTCAGTGTTAATACTGTCTTTCCACATGTTTTGAATTGTTTCTGTAATATATGCATAAATCAATGCTACGTATTAAGATTTTGTTATGGATACTTATTTTATATTTATATTATTCTTCGCAGAATATTTTTCTTACTAAATTCATTAAGCTCATTTACGTTTTAATGTTGCTTGTACAGAAGCACCTTATTTTCTTTATTATTATTTCTTTATTATTCCAAGTAATTTTCTTTTTTTATGTTCGTTGCAGTGGGCATTGAAATTACTATGATTTTATTTATAGGTTGGGCATATGAGTCGTGTGAATTTAATATGCACTGATTTGCTGCCATTGAGTTTTATTCTCCATGTTTAGTTCTACTTATATTCTTATTGGAATGTCATAGTTCTGTGGCAGCTTCTTTGTATCTGAAGATCTTGTTACTGCTGAGTGAAATTGTTGAATATTTGTTCATAAAACCAAAGTAATCGAAATGTATTAGATAATTTTCTTTCTATAATTGTAGATGTTAGTTTTCATAACTTTGGCGACTCAATGAACAGTAAATTATATTTACATTCACTTTCGTTTGGTTTGAAGAATTGTCCTGAATAGTCAGTGAATGTTTCAGCTTTTTGTTGATTATTGCCTGTTCATTTTCCATCTAGAACTCTTGTAGGTGGACTGCAAATATAATAGTTGTAGGTTGTTGGAGGTTACCCAGATCAAAGTTTCGGTTTCCGTGTCATTTGTTAGACCTCGCAGCTAGTTATTTATGGATGTTGTTTTTAACTTCCAATATTTCTTCTTTCAACCTTCGAGTTATATTGTTCAAGATAATTTTATTTTCCGGTGTTCCTGAAAAATAAAGAAGAAATTTGTCGACATGTGGCACCATTTTATGTATGCGTAAAATGTACAGTGATTATGTCGTAGACGTTAACGTACAACACGGAACTTTTTGATCGGTACCAAACAATAATCTAATATTATTCTACAAACGTTTCGATGCGTGTGCGTGTATACTTATATAGTTTTTGGGTTTGTGTACAACTGAACCAAACTTTTACTACGCATTTCTACGGGCCAACGATTCTATCGGCACCGGATGCCCTCCAGCCAAAAGATCCCATCATCGAATGAATTTAAAGTTTTGTCCTTGACTTCGTTGATTGGGTTCGTTATTGTGAAACGACGTCGTACCGAAAGGATTTTTGAACTCACCCGGTGTATTCATCTTAATCTTGATCTTATGACATACGCGTATGTATTTCATTAGTTTTAAATATACTTCGAAACTAATATTTATGTTATAATGTTAATAATGAATTAATATTTAATTTAAGATGGAATCATTAAGATTCCTACGAAAATATAGAAATCGAAATTAGTCAATTATAATTGTTTTAAATAAATAATATATATTGGGTTTATAAATTAGTTTTAAATGATTTTGTTGTAATTTGAAGAAATCTTCGTACATTCAGATAATTCAGATTTAAAATTAACACTTTTAACGTTGTAAACAGTATTCACATGTTGAAATCGATGGGGCATAGCTGTCATAAGCTTCACATAGCATTCAAAGACTTTCATCCGCCTTCAAATCGAGGTAAAAAAGAAAACTTCCCACAAATGCGATTTACTCGGTACAAATTCGGAAATTTTCAACGCACTGGAAACAATTTTTATTCACACTTCAGCGAAATGACTCATGTTGAAAAGTGTCAGCCAGACTTCAACATGAAGTTGGTTACACAATGCTATTTAATACACAGTAGCAGCATCTGTTGTAAATTCTTTAAAATGAATTCATAGATTATATATACCATTACGTCAATTTCACAGACAATAAAGCACAATGCATAAAATAAGTATATAATCAAGATAAATTAAAATAAATATTAAGATTATTAAATCAATTAAAGATTAACCTGTTGTACAGATAGACCTGTTGGTATAGGGCAAAATGAGTTTTGTTCTTTTAGACGTGAGAGGGGAGAACTTAGGAATCATTTGAGTTGATCAAGATACCTGGATTAAATATAATTTATTCACTAATATGTAAAATGTTCACCGTTAGGAGTTAGATTCAGTGCGTTTATTGTAATAGAAGTTAATTAGCATGGATATATATGTTGTTAATTAGTGATACCATTATTTAAACATCTTAAATATATTTTATTCCAGTGATAATTACTAAATATTACAATTTGAACAATAATTGTTCAATGATACTTATTATGCAATCCTATATTATATCAACTTTTTTACATATATACATTATTTACAACATTATAGCAGCATATTATATATTATACTATTTTGTAACTCAGGAACATCACTGGTGAATTAAGATATCCATTGAGATGTTCGTACCACAAGTAAAACCACAAACAATTGACAATAACTGCAAATTTGGATTAAGAGAATGAACTACTGGCAAATTAGCTCGAGCAGTTATGTAACATAAGCTATTTTCCATAAAAAAAATAGGTAATTGTAACTCCCTTGAGTATAGTCCCAATTTATAAATATTTACACAAATATATAACCTAGATATTGTTACAAATACATAAAAAAGAGAAGAAAATAGAGGATAGAACATGTTTTAATAGGAAACTATATTAATAAGACATTTTATTTCTTATATTCATGATGTAACAAGAATATTTTATTATCGTCATTACAGATGATTCGTGTAATTGCAATTTGTTGAAATATCCAAATGTGTGATAGGTGGGCATTATAAAGAAAAATATGTTTAAAATTTCAGGCCTGATATTGTCGCGGAAGTCATACACGATGAGGTGATTTATATTTCGTTGTAATATACCGCAGTGAATATATATAGATGTTATTCATTCAGTTTTTCTACTTTATAGAACAAACGTGAATACGTTAGCAACAACATCTGCGTATTAACGGTAACTGTGCAATTTATCGACGTTATACCTTTACCAAATCGAACTACTATATGCTTTACCGTTTCCAAAACACGTATAAGTCCACTACGGCTTGGACCTCTTCTTCTAACGAATTTCTTCTTTTCCTTTCCCGGGCCAGTGACCTACAGGCCGAGCCGATTACGTACGTTGACGTCGCTGTCGGTCTACGCTTGCTGCTGCGAATAGCAGGTCAACGAGAGTCACTTACCCCACTGGTACAGAAAAGTTATTTCTTGGCAGTGGCCTGCGATTCTTTACTGCACGCCGATTTGGCAGGTTTTTGTTTTTTTTCCTGTATCGCCGTTCTCGTGCTGTTGACTGTTCGAATTCGAGCAGAGGCGAACGTTCCCCCGAAACCGCGAAGACATTCTGACACCGTTTCTTTTTTGGTTTTTTGGTCGGTGTCAGACTCAACTCGCCGATCGCCAATATCAATTTCTATTAGCTGCGGAAATAGAAACTGAGAGAAAAAAAAGACGTTCTCAGATGAAAGTGTAATCAAAGGTTTTATTTTTCTTTTGTTTCGTTTTTCATTCTTCATTTGTTTTGTTTTAGTTGTTGGTCTCTTCTTTATTTTCATTATATTATTTAAATTCATTAATACAGTATTTTGTCATATATTTAATTCATATATACAATACATGCCATATTGGATCTATAACATATCTTATTCTAAATATATATATATATATATATATATATATATATATATATATATATATATATATATATCATCTATTAACCAGATTTGATTATAGTAAACGTTTTAGTGTACATAGTTCACTATTATCACTTATATTTAGCTTATTGGCAATTACATCGGGTGCATTGACATTCTTTCGAATTACTTAACTCTTACACTTTGAATTATACTTATTATGGGTTCTAGAGGGTTATCGCGTTGTATCGCTTCATTAGAAACTTACAAAGCATCAACTATAATACGTAATACGAATATAACCGTTCAATGATGGATATATTAGATTTGATAGAAGTTCCCCATAGCTGGATGTCGTAGGACAATTGATTTATATAGTATTATCTGGTTATCTAAAGATAACTTAGAATTGTCCAAGTTGTTTCCGTTTAGGAAGTACGTGCTTCTTCCGTATTAAACGTCAGTTTAGATGCACGCCGAGATATTTAACAATCTCTACCGTGGGTACTGGCAATTGTTAATATCCATTGATGAGTACATGCTTTTCTATGCATGATAAAAGTAGATTTTGGTGCTGAATAAGAACTTACATTGATTAGTTTAATGATATCATACGGTGCATTCAACATCAACAATAAATTGCAATGACATAAACTATTTCGAACATTTATTATTGACACATTGTTCTTCTTGAAGACACCAAAGCCTATTTAAATCTTAAAACACGATAGTAATATTATAATAGATACTGAACAAAAATCGGTATCAGTTAAAATTAGTCTATTTTGGGCAAATTTATTAAAACAACAATCCCTATTTCCAAATATACCTAAAACTAATTCATTTTATGAAAACAACAATATTTACAGAGGTTCCCTTTCACTGGCGTTCTTCTACGTTTGGAAATAACTTTTTCAGCCATCTATCGTTATTTTGCAAAGCTGATTTGGTAATCAGTCCGTGACGCAACAGTCTGCAAATAGAAGGAACGAAATTATATAGCGTGTTATTTTTTTCCTACGTATAAATGTTTATCTATGAGCAATCTTTACGATCGCTTCACTTAAACTCGGATAAAAGTGTATCTTGTTTTGCCTTTATTAGGTAATAAATTGCCGCTAATGATCATTGTTTTTTTTTCCTCAATCAAAATTGGTTTGCGTTATAATTTAGAGTACGTTCGTTAGCTTGATGAATTTATTGTTTTAAAGTTTTTTTAATGTTTTTTTTTCTCTTTGTGTTATTTCAATCAATGTAAATGGGTGTTTATGAAAAATCTACTAAATATTTTTTATTCTATAATAAATTATAATAATTTGTTTTGTAAAATAATAGTGTATTGTATTATAATTTTAGTTATATTTCCAATGTGTGGCCTCCAAACATCTTTTAGATCTCCATTGCCATTTAGCAAGTTTCGAATGATATTGATTCAATACTTAGTTCAATGAAATTTTTATAATGAATCATTGTGTTAGATTGGACCAGGTTTTAACAGATGCAAGGTGTCACAAGCTACTAAACATCTTTTGGCACTTATTTTTAAATCATTTATTTATCTCTTTCTCATATGTAATACTATTTGTTATTTTGTTTATAATATACCTTCATCTAATAATTTACCATCAAACGGTTCGTATTTTCACAATTACTTATATGTTGAAATTAACAATTTTTCATTCTATTTCAACATACAAGCAACAAGTTCCTGCATCATACTTCCTTTGAATAAAGTATAGAACTCATTCTACTCAAGATTTCCAGTTAAACGATTCTTTATAACTAAATATCAGCATTTTAGAATTTTAGAAAAGGAAATAACTAGATTTTTCTTTCCACATTTGGAACAATAATACAGTTAGTTTTACTACTTTTATTGAAATATATACTTGACATGTTACAAGATTGATTAAAATTTTTGAAAATTACACTACATTTTCTGGTTTTTTAACGTTTTCGAAACGTAATCTTCTGGTTCCCATAAACTTTCAGGCGTTGTTGGGAAACAGAGCGTGGAAGAATGGGCTTTACAATCGACGTCGCCACATTGCAGAAGGCTTCGTGTCAGCGGTAGCCGTTCGCAATAGTCGCAGGCCACGGCCAGTCATGGACCCAGGAAAAAAGAAGTCGCGCTTGGCATTGAACTCTGCGAAGAAGAGGATTATTGCCCCGGGGCCGAATCGAACCGGCGTTGCCAGTTTTGTCGAATTATTTCCGAATTTTAACGAAAACCACATTGCATTAAATTGTTCCTAGATATTATATAAATTATTTTCTGATTTATTTATTATGTTTTGTGAATTATGTCACCATATATACATAATATTCCTGGTTTCATTAGACTTTATTCGGAAAACGAATATTTGTTGCAAGCCATAAGAAGAAATTATTGAAATTAAAATAAATTTTTGTTCTTCCTCCTGGTAGATCAAACTGCTTTAATTTTTTCTTGTTATACCAAGATGACCTTCTTAGATAATATCATACCAATAAAAATATGTTAAAATTACTTAATTTTTATTAGGCATAGTTCTCCTGTCTTTGGTGGTTATATCATCGAAACAAATTTGGCAACCATGTTCGACTACGTAACCAGGCACCGCGTATTTGGCAGTGGCCAAAATTTACAATATAGAATAACAAGTGGTCTTTTTTTGCTGGCGCTCTTAACCTTGACGAAATTCACTTCTTGTTTATTGACTCCGTTTTTCTTCCTTGTCTCCGAAAGAAGTCACTCGTCTCTTTCCGACCGACGGTTGCTGGATGATGGCCAATTGTATTGTGTCGTTGGAAAAATCGTTTACGCTACGTTTCTCGACCGATTTGATTATATAACGTAACGTTTTATAATTGAACAATGTTTTTTGAACGTATATGGGGAGATTTGATACGTGAAATAATATTCGCCATGGATCAGTTAATAGAGCGAGAAGATTCATGGTGGAGAACAAAAAGTTGTTTTGGCGCAATGGCGAAATTCATGGGAATTAACGCGAAATACTTTCAATTAAAAATTTAGAATTTTAGGGTAAGAGTTATTGTTAATGTACTATAGGGTCATGGTAATTAAGAAAATTTTATTGTTATTTTTTATTCATATCTGTTTAGACCATTACATAGTATATATGTTGACATATATGGTGTTGACTTTTAGGATTCTGTTCGTTTTTTTCGTTATTTCAATGAATATTGTAAGTCTTTAAGACATACATCTGTAATGATGATTTGCTAGGTACGATTTTTGTTTGGTTTCCATACAAAATATTCTGAATTTTCTTTTCTGCTATCTTTTTTAGTCATATCATTGTTGCTGATCTCGGACAATATGCTGCAATGGTTTCTTAATACATTTTCTTCACAATTCCTACTGGTGATAGGTGAACTTTATAGTTTTTTTATGACTCGCTATGACTTGTAACACATATTTCACTATATCAGCGCAAATCCCTTTTGTATATCTGCATATAACTGTGTATTATTTATTTTACTTTAATGGGATTGTTATTTCGAAAACTTTCATAGTTAGAAGGAGAAGAAAATCAAATTTGATAAACACCCATTAAGGGTAATAACAAAAATCTATTAATTAATTACTAGCAATTAATACTAGTACTACTAGTACTAGTCACTTAATTGTTAAATCTATTTAATGGATATGAGATGCAGAAAATCACTTAAAACAAACACATTAAATAATCTCCATGTATAATATCTTATTTTAAATCGTGCTCTATTTATCTTGTTGGATGGTTCTAAACATTTTGGTCGACGCACTGCACTCCTGTCACTGATATTTAGCTGAGTGGCCAAGTCTATTATGATGTACTGACACTCCTTCGAAATACTTAACACTAACACTGAATTATGTTCCTTATGGGTTCCTTGTGTCCCCTAGAGAGACATCACGATTATAGACCTAATGATTTAAATATTGATTTGTATAGCAATGTCTTGTTATGTAAGGATAACTCCATTTGCCCCTGATATGCCAATATATTTACATATTTGTCAAAGTATTTTATTAAGATGTTTTAGGAGTCTCCTTGATGGATTATTGTATTCTTGTGAAATGCTAACTTTTTAACACATATTATGTGATCATTTATAACAGCTTTCAAGAAGTTAAAGGAAATGACATGAAAAGTCTCTGACAGCTTAGCCAAATGAACAAATACAAAAATCGGGACTACTAATAAATCGTTATACAAAATTAATAACAATATTCTCGTTATTTTTTATATTAGGTACTGATACAGGAGTTATTATTGATACGCTTTAACTAAATTAAAATATGTTTGACTATCGATTGATATCAAAATTCAGTCGTTGAGACATCTCAACTATGTAGCATGCAAATTTTCATAAAGCTGTCACCGCGAAACCTGTAATATTATCATTGGAATAGATAATAATTTATTTAATGAAGCAAATATAAATCGCATTTCTAACTTTCTCTTCACTTTCTCAGCCACAATGATATTTGTTTTCTTATTGTCAATTAATAATTAGCAAGTTCAATCTATATAAAATTGTTCTACAAATAATCAGATCACTTTCGATTCGGAGATACCATCCAATCCAAGTGATCGTGTAATGAAACCGTACGGTATCAACAGTACTTGTATCAAGTAGGCTTAAAATTTGAATTATATTATTGTTAATATTATTTTAGAGCGATTAATAATCTTCTTTGTTACGATATTTCTGCGCATGTAAATCGTTTTGGTGGAAATAATTGGGTATTTATTGAGTTTTTTTTTTATTTTCAATTATTTTTACCTTCAATTAGTTCAAACACAGTTCTTCATCAATGGATATTCTATCGGGTTCTTATATAATATTTTCAACATATATTTTTTTAACAACTTATTTTAAAGGATTAATTTTTATTCGATTTATATTGTGATTTATATGAAGACTTTTATGTAACTTTTTGGCATATACTATTCCACGCCTTCCAGTGATCTTGTCTTTGTTCCCGATTTCGTCATTTTTCATTCCCTTTTACTAATAATTATATCTCAGCTTTGGTCTTTTTTTATTCTTTTTTTTTGCAAATATTTTTGATTTTTTTATGACAATGGTTACCTTATATTATGTTGTTTTGATTTTTGTTAATTCATCCTTATTCTCAATTTTTCCGATCTTTGTATAAGAGAATTTGGATAAGATAATACCTTTCAACGATATTATCTCTATAGCAACTTATATGAGGACTTGTAAAAACTTGTGACCCTATCATATTAATAAGTAATCTTAAAAAAATGAGTTAATCAGTACTGGTCAACATGGCCTCCAAAAAAAACCAATCAGTTATTTCGTATATATTTGTTTGAGTTGGATAAGTAAGTTAGTCGAGACTAGTTATGATAAAAATTAATTTGCTATATATGTGTTATTACCTTGATGTGAAATCGAGACGAAGACCGACAGAAAGATGTGCGGCCGAATACCGACAACATCCTGTATTAGAACAAGGTTGTGGCTATTTTTATTTACAAAAGTAATTTTCGATTGTTAGCCTTGGGCGTTAGAAGTTTAATGTACATGATCTGGCCATAAGCGCCTATGTTCAAGGTTTCGGCCGTGAAAATAGCCAAAAAGCCAATAACCTCCTGACCAGACGGGCGTCGGTTTTGGCCAACGACGACTGCTGACGATCTCATTCGTAGATTCCGAGATGGTTGGATTTTCGAGAAATGTTTGCCTTCGCTCTTTCATAAACAAGTTTGTATCTATCGCGGGTCAAGACGCACACCGTCCGAATTGTTACAACGCAATTAATACAAATTCACGGACGTCCAACGGTTTTACCGAAAGAACTATTTTATTACTGTATTTTTTACATGATACACTGCTCTGAAAACTCCTAATTATGGTTCATTTGGAATGTATCCAGGTTCTACTTTCATGGCCCTAATCTTTAATTCATTAACTTTCGCTTGTCTTAAAAGGTGATGCTTAATTTCGATTTGGTATGTTGAATTAGGTCTTAAATGTGTTTAGATGAGTAAATCGGTTAGGCTAAGTAGCTAAGTAGTCGGTTCTTGCTGAGTACCTAAAATATGTTCTCCTTTAATTCAGATATTACTTTCTATAATTTTACATAACATATTGAAATCTTATTTATAATAAAAAATACTAAACTTCTATAACATAAAAACATACAAAATAGACAAAAATTATGTTCTAATTTGAATATAATAGTATACGCTTTATTTATATCTTGTCATCACGTTAGACAAAAAGCAAAACACATTGGAACCAAAATAAAACAACTATACTGATTAGTCGGAAGATCTAAAATCTAAAATGATCTAAAATCAAACAGGTTGATCTATACTATTATTATAAAGCAATAATTTGGAGCTATAGGCTGCAAATATGGGGTTGCACTAAAAATTCAAATCAACTAGTCATACAACGCTGTCAAAACAAGGTTCTTCGATTGATTACCAATGGCTATCGCAATGTAACCAATGAAGAACTGCACGATGACGTGGAAATCAAATGGATTTGCGAAGTTATCCAAGATTTCGTCTTGAAACACGAAAGAAGATTACTAAATCATACTAACGTGGAAGCAATACAACTGCTGGACAGCGCGCAGGATGTCAGGAGATTGAAGCGAACAAAACGATACGAACTTATATAAAGTGTATACATTTAGTGTAAACTATAGCTAAGCTATAGCTAGAAGTTAATAATTAATAAATAATTATAATAATTAATAAATAATTAAATATGGGGTTGCACTAAAAATTAAAATCAACTAGTTATACAACGCTGTCAAAACAAGGTTCTTCGATTGATCACCAATGCCTATCGCTATGTAACCAACGAAGAACTGCACGATGACCTGGAAATTAAATGGATTTGCGAAGTTATCCAAGATTTTGCCTTGAAACACGAAAGAAGATTACTAAATCATACTAACGTAGAAGCAATACAACTGCTGAACAGCGCGCAGGATGTCAGAAGATTGAAGCGAACAAAACCATACGAACTTATATAAAGTATATACATTTAGCGTAAACTATAGCTATAAGTTAATAATTAATAAATAATTATAATTTTATAATTGAGGAATATATATTGATGTATTTTCTCTCACTCGTCTTGCTTGTTAATTAATCCAAGTACATAGGAAAAGTAGTAATAAAATAATTGTAAATTAAGATTGTACTAAGCGTATCTAATAAAGATGTTATATAAAAATTATATATTGTTATATTAAATTAATTCTTTACTCATTCATAATATTTAAAAGTATTCTTCTATTGTATGTGTAATAAATAATTAATAATGAAATAAGATAATTTTAAAACAGAAAAATAAATAAATGACACTCCCACGTCACCAGTCACATTTTGGAGGATCTCTATTGTTTGACCTATGAAACAAAACAATGTAATTTTATCAGTCTTGCGTGTCCCACTTGTTTAATACTAGGATTAAAAGACAGAATTTTAAAATAAATAGTGTAATTCTTTCCCTCTTTCCCTAATTATATTTATTAATAAATATTATTTTACCTTAGACAACCAACATATCTCGATATTGAACTTGTTCACTTTTATGTGGGTATTCATTTTATGTTTATATTTGCAATTTTATTCTGACATTTTCTCAACACATACTTGTAACAAAATACACAGTTTTCTTTTTTACACTAGTAATTTAACAACAGACATATTTTGTTTAACATTTGTCCAAGAAAAATTATAAGAAACAGTATATTTCAACAATCATATATTATTTATTTAGTATGTAAATGAATATAAATGAGTTAAAGTAAGTACATGAAATACGATTCAATATTTTTTGTATTAACTAATAAAAAATATAATAAGAACAATAAATAAGATAAGACAATTGATGTAGATTCTGAATATGTTGGGTAATGTTGGTAAAATTGGTGTTTATAAGATAAGTTGGTAATATTTTATAGTACCAAATGATCAAATAATATAATTTTCCTTTAAAATGTACTTTTAAAAAAAGTACTATATGAAAACTTGATAAATAAATTTATAAGTTATATATTAGATAATAACTTTGATGGATGTTTGATGTGAAGACATCCGCTGCTAGAGCCCATGAAATCCTTTCCTATAATTTATGATAATGCTAGTGATAGTGGGAATTTTGATGACAATGTCAAAAAATTCTAAAATATCTTTCAAACAGCTTCGCAGTTGATGATTCAACTGTTACCAGATTTGTTTACGTGCTCTTTATATAGAATTTTATATTCAGATTGATACAGCATGATCGGCACACGACTATGTTGCCAGAAACATTTGGATAAAGTTGTAGAAAATTATGGCTTTGGATGTTCATACAGGCCCCTAATAGAAACTGAATATTATGCTAAATAGTTTTCATTATTAAATTATATTAGATGTTTATCTACCATCAGAGTAACTGCAGCATTTGATCATTAATTCTGCGAAGAAAGTCAATATGCAATGTCAATAAGCCGGCGAAGAAAAAAACTAGTTTTGCTCGGTGTTTTTGACCTTTGCAAAAGAGAAATTGCAAGAAACAGTAATATTCAACGATCAAACAATATTCTTTTCTCGTAAAAGTGCACTTCCTACGCTTCAAGTATCTATATAATTTGATTTGAAAGCGATGTTATAAAAGATAATGGCTCCGAAGATATAATTCGCAGATTATTCGCAAAAATTACTTTCTTTCCTGCAATGCGCCCAGCGGAGAAAGTGCTGGCGTCGCCATTATTAACAATTAGAATTGTTTCGATGACCGAATATCACGTTCTAACGAAATGACGAGGGAAAAAATCGCAAACAATTCGGCCGAAGGTTAGATGTCCGTATCAAATATTTGCGTTCGTAGACGGGTTTTGGATTTTCTGCTTAAATTGTTATTTATGGGCCCCAAGTGTCGGTCACCGTTTTGCATAAAACGCAGAATGGTCCGTAAATAACATTGCGAAATGCGTTAACTCGTTGACACAATACCGGAGCAACGAATATAGTCCGAGGCAGTGCTGCAACCCTTCCAATTTTACGGTTCAGACGTTAAAACTTTTACAACGACCGGCCTCATGCCGACTTTCGCTCTTATCGTAAAATTATAAAAGTTTATTGGCTAGTATTCTTTTTTACTTTCATTCGGGATCACTTCGCAGAATGAGGGCCGGTTACCGTGTCATTTGAGTTGATTCTACATTATTGAACCTATTCACTGTTGAAGTTAATGTTTATATTAGGGTATTGTTATGTCGTAATTCATTCGCAATAAGTGTCTAAAAAAGCTACGTTCTGTTTTTTAAATTTTTTATCGCTTTTTTACCAATATATAAATGAGTTTGTATTTATATCATTAATTACAGCTAAGCAGAACAATTTCTTTGTTTGAAAAAACATTCCACATACCTTTGTCACCTATATGTTCACTTTTAAATGATTAAATTCTTATTTGTTCTTATTTCTTTTCTTATGTGTTGGATAATATTTTCAAATTTTCACATAAGAAGTTTAAAAACTATCTAGTTCCTAATAAGGAAATCATAATTCAACGTTACCATATATATTAAGTATATTAAGTATCGACAGGATAACAAAATAAATCAGTACGGTCCTCCTACTGTTGCAATAGTTGTGAGTTCGAACCCTTCTCCGGCATGGCAAGTTCAAGGCAATGATCTTAGTCAGGCCAGTAACGAGGCTGAGTAAGACCGGATGTCTTCTGAGATGATCCCTTGTTGTTGAAGTTGAACACTTACTAGTCGGTATGCTTAATACGGAGGACCGTGGTTTGGGATCCACTCTAAACAGTAGGTCCAATCCGGATAAACCTCAGTTGGTAAGAAGACTCTTAAATGTAACAAAATCAAATTTATCACATCGAAAATAAGGAGCTGTATAAGGACCAAAAATTAGTTAAACTAAATATACATCTAACAAGACTTCAGTAGACTTCTGAACCCATCTTTTCGTCTGACTTTTTGAGTTTGCGTTCACAGATTAAACAAGATAAAACATTAAGCTCAGATCATTGTGACTGGAGCAATAGGCCTAGTTTTCAGTAGAAAAATTCAATAATTTTGATCTGATGAGTGATGAAATATTTTCTTTGAGGTGGATCATCTGCCCGGTTCGTTTTTTAAGTACCAATAATTTTGCTTCACAGTTAACATACACTTCCAATATCTTTCTTATATTCCACCTATTTATTTTTGTGTATTCTGTTCATTTCTTTGCGCTGGAAGAAAATCACATTAACCTCCCATACTTGTTACGTGTATTAATTATTATATTTTCGTTCTTCGTAGATATAACTTGTTTAATATGTTATTTACGAAAGAACACTTAACAGTTAACAACATCCATGACAAAGTTTAGATAATATTTGGAACGCAGTTATACCGACATTTTTTGAGGATTTTTCTCGTATTGAACGGAAAAAATGTCGGCACGCTCGAAATCGGCATTGTGTCATAAAAAAAGATTTATTGAATGTTATGATCCCCATCAAGAGTGAAAACTAGGTTAATATGGTCGTAAAACATTTTTTGTGTTCGGCTTGCTTACGGATTACAAAATTGTCATTCTTGCGTCCATTATTAACTTTTTAAAAATCAATAAGTTTGTTGATATTACCGATCGCCTAAAACGGACCGTTCCACTGTCGGACCTTTTTATTCCGGTGGGTTTATTATTCCTTTTTTACGGCCGAATGTTGCTAGATTATCTTATTTATTCACGTCTTGACTTTTTGACAGCCTCCAAAACGGTATCTCGGTGATCTGCAGAACATAGTATTCAATTTTTTAAGATTATTTAGTCTGTTCCGGTCGGAATATAATATGTTATTTACACAGATTTGGTAGAGTGTGTTATAGTGTCTGGTCTCAATCTGTCATGCAAATTTTATAGTTAATAATAAAATATTTTTAACAAAAAAATTGAATCGACTTCAAAAAATAAATATGTAACTCACTAAATATTAAAAAATAATCAAATTAAGATTTTTGACAAAAAAAAAACATTTTAAAATTATATCTGATTATTTTAGATAAGAAATATGTGAAAACTTTTTACAAGCGTTTGAAATTTAAGGGTTTTCCTCAATTTTCCCTCCTATCTCCCAACAGATCGTAACTTTGTTCCAATGGGACCACATCGGAAGTGCATTCTTTCGAACAAAAAAAGAATTTTGGAAATCGGTCTACAATTGACGAAGAAATCGGCGAACATACATTTAAAAAAAACAGCCAAACATAGAACTTTTTTAGTTATTGAATATACAATGTATTCATATGATTTGTGAATGAGGAATATTCAGAGTGTGTTTTGTCTTATGAAAATAAGGGTTACTCACAGGTAAGTTATAATAACATAAGTGCTGAAACTGCTAATTATATTTTAAGGGTTTTGTATCTGATAATGAAATCCAGTTCCTTTTGAAATATTTATTTTGCGCAAAAAACTCGATAATGGAGAATCAATTTTCAAATACAATACTATAAATAAACAGGACCCGTAAAAATTTCTGTGGATCAAAATATAAGCAATACTTCTCATGAATATTGCATATTTTTGCCTCTTTTTCTGACTATAGTTACCTTTATTTTACTAATCCATTGAGTATAAGAAAAACTGTTTCTGTACTACACACCGAATGACAAATAAATATGTTTTTCTTTTCAAAGGCCAAAAAGTTAATTTTTAAATGCAATTTTTTTCTATTGATGAGATTGTATGTATTTGACAAGTGTTCGAAGGATCATGAGTCATATAATCTATTTAAGTACATTTGTTTATATTCCAAGTTTATGGTTCGTAAATAATGCATTGCTTTTTGCTTTATATTATTAAATTAATTCATTAAATATATTAAAAATATTTTACAAGTGACGTTTGCATGTAAATAAGCACCAGTTGTTAAATATGTAGCACGATTTCAGGGAATTGTTTTGAAATTTAAAGATTGTGTTTTCCGTCGACAGCATTTATGTTAATTTAATCGAATATGTATCACGTCGATATTGTTTAAAAATAAAAAGAGACAAGTGATCGACAAAAGGGCCTGGCACCAGGTGGTGGTGTAACACGACGGCCGATGGTGCTTCATCCGTCGAAAAAACCGTCCCTTCCGGGTATCGTGGGTTAGACTCAAGAACGAACGGCGTGCCAACCCTGGCAACAGCATCGTCGCGAGAGTGATCGGCGCGCAATTCGCGGCCTTGGCCGATCATTGCACGCCAAGTCTGGGTAATTCAGTCAAGGTTCGTGTCGATGAACTTGCTCCCACTCCGCCGCCAGGTGGGGCTGCCGGCGCGGCCGACCAATCGCGGCGCGGCAGCTCGCCTGCCATTGGCCCGCGAGTCGGCATTGTTGTCAGTGACCTCCAACTTCAAAATACGTTGAACTCTATAGCGCGCGTTCTCTGCTTCCCTTCTTCCCTTCAGGTAGTTGCAATATTTACTATACATCGTCGGCCGCGTCGAGAAGAGCCCAGTTGATATTCGGACTTTCACTCTTAGAGTTGGTCGTCGGCTAAGCTCCCGGTCGTTGGGATCGTCTTCTTCGTCTTACGTTGATACACTAAACACCATATATACTCACATGGTCTGGCCGTGAAAATGACACCACTTCTTTCCCAGTGCTAAATGTAGTGATCGCGAACAGTTATCGTTCTGCAAATTGATTTTTCATCGATTTTCGTGTCCAGTGATATTTATTTACTCAGTGACTTGACAACGATAAGAACACAATGATTATTTCACCTGACAGCAGTGGACATACCATGTCCCAGGTTCCAGAGTCAACCACAGCTGCTATGGGTGATTTTAGAGAATCTAAAGAACCAGTCTTGAACCTAGGTAATTAAATATACAGAAAAATAATGTAGTTTATTAAATAAAGGAAACCAACAGTGTTAAAACTAAACTCTAAGAAACATACTATAATATATATGTAATATTAAATAAAAATGTTTCAAAATAATTAAGACTGATAAGAGGTCATTGAGCTCTCGGAATTATATTAAATTTTTTCGATTTTCAAGCCGGACTACTATCTTGATTGTTATGACATTAGACGTTATTATTGTTTGTGAACGTTTATTTTTAAACGAGATAAATTCGAGGATCATTACGTGAAAACATGATTTTGTTTTTGGCGATGTTGTTTTTGTTGTCGTCGTTCTTATTGTCGTTGCATTCTTCAGTAAATGATTGAGAACGACAAACAAAAACTAATAATAAACACATGTAGTTCGTTGGCTTTGCCGCTGGATAAATCCTGCGCTTAGCACGCACAGCACCTTGCGTAATTTCTCCAACGTTCGATGCACTCTCTCGTCCATTCCACTTTCACCATCTCGGCTTCTCTTCCTTGCGTAATGCCGGACTGCATGCCCGTAGAGAAAGTAAAAGCTCTTTCTCCAGCCCGATCGCTTCGTCGCGTTGTTTTTTTTTTCTTTGTTTTCAGCTTCAACGATCGGTTTCGTCCACTGTATCTGTTTTGTTTTTGTTTCAGAATTCGATGGGACGACCGTTCTGTGCCGAGTATGCGGCGACAAGGCGTCTGGTTTCCATTACGGCGTCCATTCCTGCGAAGGCTGCAAGGTAAGAAAGAAAAAAAGACCTTCCCATCAGCACAAAACGAACCGAAAAAAACTTCCTCGTGCCTGCGTCCTTAGCATTAAAAATTAGGCGACTGACGTCAGGTTTGAACGAAACGTTCAGATTTGAATGGTCGCGTGTGAGGACGTAGCCCCGAAATAGCACGGCTAAGGACTCGATACAACCAGCATTTCGCCTCTTCCTGTTATACGTCAGCGTTTCTTTTTCGCCTTGCGTTCCTTATCCGGAAACGATGGAGGGGTTTCAGGGGCCGCGGAGAAAAAATTAGATCTCGCCCTTTTTCGGAGGGTGGAACGTGCGGTATATCGTATTTTGTTTCCCCCTTACCTGCGTGGTGGATTGGAACACGGGTGTACGTCTAAGGCGCAAAAAGCGTCGAGTTGAAGGCCGGTTGCCAATGTCAATGGCCGATTCGCGTTTGTTCGACGACAGCGATCACGGAACTTTGCCACCAGAGGCGTACATTGCTAATTAAATCAGAAATCAATAATTTCGCATGAATTATTTATTGATTTTCGTTTGGCCGTTTGGTAAATAATGTTTTTGTTATTGCTTATAAACGGACATCAATTCTTTTTCATTGCCATCGTTGTATTGATTACCTTAAATTATATTTTAATCAAGTTATCGATCGTTATTGGCATTTTTATGGAAATTGAAGGTAATGTTAAATACTAATATGCTGATGGCATTCATTTAGTATTCATTATTATGAATGAAAAAAATCAATGATATTTAAACGTTTTGCATCCTTTCTTTCAACTACTTAATTAATAAAGAAACATGTTATTTTGAAACTTACGGAAAAATTACTTGGCAAACAATCAGCTTTAATGATAATCACTTAATATTTAATGACTAGTTTGGTGCTAATATTAAAATCAATATGTAAATCTTTAAGAAATAAAAATATTAACTCAGTGCTCGCCTTGCCTGTGTATTGACACAAGTACGACAGACCATTAGTAATAAATTAAAATTGTACTAAGCATACCTAATGTACATGTAATTAATTTTTTAAAAAATTATATAAATTATATGAAGACTGAGTGTATAACTAAACTTGATTATTAATATTTAAAAAATCTAAATTTGTTGAGTTGTATTGTATTTGTTGTATTGTTGTTGTATTTGTTGTTGAAAAATATAGGAAATCTAAAACTATGGACCAAATTAAAGAAATATATTGGTGGTAGAGTTCCATGATAAGCTTGATGAAAATTGAGGTTAAGTTTAATACGCATCCACCAAAATATAGTTCTTATCATGAACGCTGATTAAACGTATCTAAAAATGTATGACATATATATAATGATATATATGTTGATGAAGTTCCGCTACTGACCAAAACAAAATCTGAGTAGGCCGGCCTATGGCCTTTGTCCAAATAATAGTCAATTTTCAAGGCTCCGGCGTAATCCGTGAGGTCAAGTGCGTAACGAGTTGCCAGGAAGCAGAACGAAAACTTCTTGCTGTTTTTTTTTGTTTCGTTCGCCTCTTGTTTTGCCACCGTCATACAATCGCGTGGCGATCGATTCAGGGTTACGGGCAATGCGGAAGGAACACCGTGCTCAAGTTTTTTATCTTCCTGTACCGAAAATGTTTACTGAACGAATTATAATAGACGACGACATTGAATAGTTGACATTAGTTGACCACGGAAACACATTGTGGGACCGCAACATTGAACCATTCGGCGTCCTTGCTATTTGACTATTGAAATATCATTGTTACCGTTCTGTGTGTCATTAAAATAGTGGTTTTTTTTCTGTTTGCCGAATATTATTAATGATCCGGCGAGATTAATGAATTATAAATCGACCGGATAAAATAACCGGAACGAAATCGATTATCCGTGCGGCATGTGTTCGAGTCAAAACATTTACGAAAGCGATAAAAAAAGAACGCCGTTTCCTCCCGCCCGATTGGTATCGTCCGTCGACCACACTTTCGCCTCTTACCACCGTGTCCTTCCCCTCGGCACGCCGCCAGCCCTACAGGGCGCTTCGCTTCACGCTCACGCACCAAGAATAAAAGTAAAAGTGGTCCAGCGAGTGGAATAGTATGTGCTTTCTCCTTTTCTCCGACATTTCTTTTACCTGTCAGGTTGGTGCCGAGGCAACCGAAGCGGGCAACGCCGGTGTTCGATCGGAGGCGGCCGCGGCGTTCAAAAACCGCGCTCTGGCAGTTCAAGGTCAGCGACGTTGCCGAGCACCTGCTGTCGGTTTTACTTTTCGCCGAACCATTGCCGAGCCACCCCTATTTTTGTGCAAATGGGCGGGTTTAAAAATTGGTAAAGGTGCAGCTCCGAAAGGGTAGGCGTCTAATTTCGAGACGGGGTTGTTGATTGATTAACAGCTGACGATCTCGATATGTAACAAATGAAACGGCCTTAACATATTTTACATAAACAAAAAGCACCATTTTCGGAGAGTTGAGCAAGAAATATCGTTGTTTTTGCACAAATAATCTTAAATCGATCCTCTTCATTTAATCATAATAAAAAACACTGATATTTTAAAATAAACTAGACCATATTGTTCGTAATAATTTCACTGTACGATAAATCTTATCTGCGTTGTTCTTGGAATGGGTTAACAGTCTGAAAATTATTCACCACTTCGATAACGAAGCACTGTTTGGTAAACAAAGACATTTAGAAGATATCTGGCTAATGAAACATATACTGCTATTAACTAGGTCAATCAGACTGTTTCTCACGCCAGATAATTTTTCAGTCTTACCTGTATGTTCTAGTTTGTCTTTTTTTTTAATTATTTTCCTCAAAAAAAACATACCCTTTTACTCGTTTTTACCCTTTTCACGGATTTTGCACTCGCATCCTGTCAATCCCTTTTCGAACGAAATATTGTTATTTCTACCTCCCTCCGGCAGATGGTCGATGCAATTTTGGCCAATCTGCAATCTACTATATACCTGATGCCGAAAATCCATTATACGTATCTACCTGTTGAAATAATATGGGGTTTCGAGGTTTTTTTATATCATTCCCTACGTGAAATTCGGAAGGGTTTCGTGTAAAACTGAAAACTGCCACGTTATTGTGTCCTTAAAGGGTTCCGAAAAAAAATAATCGCGTTTGACGAAGGGATATATTTTTTTGCTCAAATTCAATCAATTTAAACGTATCCGGGGGGTCTTTTGTTTCTTGATAGACCGACAAATATATAATAGAATAGCGAAAAGCGATTTATTCGTCGTATTTCCCATTTGCGTTGGGGTTTTTTCAGTGTAAGATAAACAAAACCGCAAAAAATACGTTTACCTCCTCGGGTCGTTCCGTGATTGTTCCAATTTAACGCGAAGAGTCAACAACCGACTGGTAACCCTGAAAGACGGAACGTCACTAGCGCCGATAACGAGGAAAAAAACAAGACCAATTTAATATTTAAATTAGTCTTGTTATTATTACGTGGATTGCCAAATCGGGCGCTTATGAAACAATACGGGTAGTAAAAATAGTTCTAGATCATCGCAAAAGTAAAATATTCGCATTGACGTTATGTATATATGTTAATAAATATTAAGAATAGCAGACATCCGTTTAAATAATAATACACTATTATCTATTTACGATTGACAAAAAATCAAATCAACAATGAACCAATTATAAGTTCTCGATAAAGGGAGCGAAACAAAAGCCGAGCGATTTAACGTTAACGTCGGTCTTCGCGCGATAGGCGTCTATTGAGCGGTCATTGGCGCTCGAGCTTTAGTACGGCGAGGTGGCCGCGCGACGGCGCTCGCATCGCCACATAGAGCTTTTAAGTGCGCGGGTGAACGACCCGGTGGAGCAAGCGAGTTTGGAATCCGGCAGTTGAGTAACGGTATCATTTGCTTGGCATATAGATCAATGCACTTACTGAAATATGAAAGGGCCTTTCCGCCCGAAGCGGCGTTGCCGAGTCAAGGAAAATTTCGACGAAAATCCTCATTTTATTCGTTATTAATTCGTATTTATCGTTATTAAGTCGGTGTTTTTTAAATCGCGGCGTTATACGAGCGCGCAGGACGTAAATAAACAAGCGATACGGCGGAAAATACGACTTGTTTTCCGTGACGTTTTATTTATAGCGAATAAATTACTTTTTTTGCAAGCTCGAGTATTATAGGTCGGCGATCTAATTAACAGTCGTTCACCTCTTCGTCCTTTATTTAGCACAAAATGGGGACACTCTAATTTTCGAGTCAATGAAATGTGGGATTCGAACGAACTTAAATTTGGGTTAATTAGTTCGATACATGAAAAACAACTTTGAAGAGAAAGAAAAAACACTTGGCATACGATATTTTTCTAGCATCCTTACAATATTTTAAAAATAATTTCCGTAATTAAATTGATTAATTAGAAACCGGACATATTTAATTGCTTCGTTTCCTCTAAATATTTATACAAATTTCATGGTCGGGTACATTAAATGGGTGAATTTTACGTTAGAGAATAAATATTGTGATTAAAATGTTGTCAATATACTCAACTGAAAGAAATAGAGATGAACCAGAGAAGTCAAAACCGGATATATTTCATTGTTTCGTTTCCTTTAAATATTTATTCAAATTGCATTGTCAGTTCCATAAAATAGTTTAATTTTTCGTTACAAAATTAATGGGATTAATATGTTATCAATAAATTCCACTCTTGTTTCACCGTCAACCGAGAGAAAAACAACAATAAGATGAACCGGAGGAGTCTTTTGTAAACGTTTCGGAGACCTCTTGACCTAAATTTGGTACGCGCGGTAGGTTATTGACCGACGTGGAAAAAGACCTGGCAAAACAAACCGTGAAATAGAAAAGGACGCGACGACATGGATCGGTTCTCGGGGTAATTTTCGTTCGTTCACCCCGCCGTCTGGATCAAGTTCGAATACACTTGTTTGCCTTTGGTGTGTGTACGTTTCCGTGTCACGACGTAAATTATACTTTAGTATAATTAATTTAGGTTAATTTAAACAAACGTAACTGCGGTATCGGACTCGTAATTAAATCGGGAACGAATTATCGCTAGAACACTTGAATTCGCGTCGAATAATAATAACAGGTTATCGGGAAATATCGCTTTAAAACGGCCGAACTCTTATCGGACACGTACGATCGCTCGCAAAACAGCCGTTGAGTGGAAAAAAAAAAACGGCGAACACACCGCAGCGAACACTGAAAATAGGTTGGGGGATATTGCAAGTGGTGCGCGCGAGACGGAGAGAGAGAGCCGTTCGGGCGAATGGAGATAAAAATATCCAGGCCGGCCCAATTTTCGAACTCGCCGTACGGATTATGGGAATTACGCGACGCGGGGTGAACGAACCCGCATTCTAGAACCTGCGCGAACGTCGGTCGATCCGTTATACAGCGCGCGAAATTGCACTGGCGCCCGACGTTGCCGCGTCTATTCGCATATTTCCCGAAAATTTGCAAGACCAATATGCTCTCTCGAATTCGTTCGGTTTATTTTTGTTCGAACGTCACCGAGCATGAAATGAAATAACAAAATATTATTATTACTCAATATAACTTCATTTTCACTAATTAAACAGCATTTTTAATTTTTAAGTAAAAGTATATTTTTGTTCCGATTTGCTTGAAGATGGTAAATTCGTGGTCTTCCAGCGTTGTATTTATAATTCCCTTTTTCAAATTAATATTGTTTTCAATGCAAAATTTATTAAAATTAATCTATATGATCTTATGATCTTCGAATATCATCTTGAATCATTAATTGCAATAAAATAGTTCAGTGGACTGTTTTTTTTATTTATATTTTTCGTCGCTGATTAAATTTATCAACTTAATGTGAAGCTGTTACTGAAAATTGGAGCAATGTGCAAAAATGTGAACAAAAGTATTTATATATATATATATATATATATATATATATACATGAAACAAAGCTGTTATGATTTTTTGATAAAAAATTCAACATATATAATTAACTAAACCACTATACACAGAGTTTTTCATATTCCAGAAGTTAACTATTTGAAGGAAGTTCACTTCGAATGTTGACAAATGCAAATGTTGCCTGACAATTTCGACTAACTTGCATGTCTTAAACTACAGATAAGTGAAGAACATTAGGATATGATTGGCATGCACACTTAAATAAAATGAATAGTATTTCAATTTAGTTTTGTTATTTACGACGTTTTCATTGTTCTGACGATCTTTTTTCTGTTCAATAAACAATTCATCACAATACGATTACTATTATCAATATTTTAGGACAACTAGTAGAATTAAAATTTCAAAAACATAACTCAATAAAATCAAACTTGTATGTTGCTCAAATGTACTCAAATGTGCTAAAAATTTTCTTCACTAAATATCTTAAAATAATATAAATAAAGCCTTTTTTAATTGCCATTAAAAAACTTAGTGAAAACGAAATCTCATTATAGTAATATATAGTCTAGTAACAGATACTTACTTAGATTAATAAATTGTTTATTCGTTCGAGTAGCAATAAAAAAATTAAAGTTTTTTTTTTGGTAAATGTAAATGGAAACTTAGCGAATAATGAACATAAAGTAAATTATCGTAATGTACATGCGCAAAAAGAACCATTAGTACATCTTGTTCAATTCTCTGTAGTCTGCATATCACACAATAAATGTAAGAAATGCATTTTTTTAAAAATATTATCTCTAAACTCAAATTGATCTCCCATTATACCAATGATTGGTTTGCTCAAGAGTTGGGAAATTTAATCCTGTTCTTCAGCAGGCGTTTTGTCAAAATAAAAAATTCCATGAAGAAAATCTGCAGTTTTGAAATGGTGACCTGAAAAAGCAATACAAATCTACGAACTAATACAAAGTTAGGAATTTTATGAAATAATAGATAAATAGAAAAGAAGTCCAAACACAGATCTGCATAATTCATATTTTTGTTTCGCAACAAGAAAAACCTTATATACGAGTACGACAACAACTTAGTAACCGTGCGCGTCCAAGTCATCAACCTTAATGTTGAGGTTCTAGAAAATTACGCACGAATTGAAAGAAAAATAACTTCCTCATTGTTTCGCGAGTTCATGAACGGGACCCGTTTCGGCAAACATGCCGATTTATGCGAGGCGCTGTGTTTTTTTCATTCGTAATCGTTTCTTGTTATTGTTATCAGGAACGGCGCTACTACGTCAGAATGTTAACTAGTTAATAAAAACGTAAAAAGTGAAGCTTCCAGAAGTAATTCGTGCAGCGGGTCAGTGCACTTGATTGACCTTAGGACGTGGGTGCCGCATAATGTAGCCGCAGCGCATAATAATACACAACGGTGAATGAGTGCACTGACCAACTCAATATGCAATGACTACTACCCTTAAAAGCGTCATGCATGATAACAAGTTACAAGATAGCCGATAACGTGTCTTTTTTTGTAGTGGATTGGTCGTGTCGTTTTATAGACACAACAAACGTTTTTAAAAACGATGAATCGTCGTTGTTCTTTAAATGATCGTCCCCCATCAATCATGTTACAGTTATTTGTCGAATTTTGAAACTATTATAATTCTTTTTCGAGGTCATTTAACTGATTATCGCTACATACTGTGTATCCACACTAGTTGGTAGTTTGTCCACCTCATTAACACCATCGATTGGAATTCTTTGTCGCTAAAAGCGCTTAGAAAGAAACTTTTTTCTATTGTCGAAATTTGTAATGACCCGTCCGCCAGTGACCGACATTCCGATCACTAAACCAACGAGGAGTTCTTTAACCCCTTCGGGTGTTTTTTTGTCGTGCTAATTTGACGGAGCATTAACACACTTTGATACCAGTCGAAAAAAAAAGGTCATAACCTTACCGAGAATCGCTTCGGCGTTCGAAAATATAATTCCGGTCGGAATGAATCGCATGGGAAGAGAGGAAGTGTGTCTTTTGTAGTTCGATCGATTTATCTTTTGTTTGTGTGTTGGAAATGAAGCCGGGTGCGGCCAATGTAACGAATCGTTGCCCGTGTATTTTTGCAGTTGATTTTTCCGAACGGTTTTCGTTCTGGTGCATTGACACCGGCCGGGCGGAGAGCTTCGCGAACATGACGTAAGACCGGTGACGTCAGGTCGTTCGTTCTCTTACGGCGTGAATCACTTTACGGTGTGGGTGCGTCAGGTTATAGAACCCGCGTTTCAAGAAACAAAGCGCATTCGTACGATGGCTATTCGCATTTTTTTACCGTAGTAAATTCCGCGTTTGATTAATAACTCGCTCCCGTTTAGAAGCGGGTGAAATACCCGAATAGTTGATTCATCTCAAGTTCGGGCGAATCTTACGGTACCGTGTTTACGTTTTGGATAGGTGACGGTTTCCTCGAATGATCCCGCGGTGGACTAATGGATCGAGTTGAAGGTTGAATAACCTTCCTCGGCCCCCTTTTAACTCCTTTGAGGTTTCTAATCGACGCCGTTTCGAGATAATGAAATCGACGACACGAAAGCGACGAAGAAAGTAACGAGGCGATTTTTCCTTTTTTTTACTTAATTGCAAAGAAAACGATTTCACATATCACGAATCGGGGATTAAAGCGAATGGCAGACAATGGACGCGAAACGTAATATCCCTTACGCAACGGCGTGAGTTTGAACGTTTCTTTCTCGTTTGAATGAATTAAAAGAAATATTTCGTCAATATTAATCTAAGAGGTATTTTTTTCTATGTTGAATAAGATATTTTCACTTAATTTACTGGGAGGTCGCCGTTTTTTACTGTTGTAATTACATTTTACTTCAAAAAATCACTATGTTTTCCCAACGTATCATAGGATTAACGCATCAGAAGGACGATTCTTTGGGGATCTATATGAATAGATTCAATTTATGATATCTTTATATCTGATGATGATGTTGGCATGCAGTTTGAACTTTTATTTCTGTATCTTTATATATACCTTTCTCCATTTATTATGTTCTTTGTCTTCGATGTGAAATTAATTATTTTTAAACGATTTAAATGGCCTTATTTCTTTCCTAGCAAGTAATTTCAATATAGTTTCTACAAATGATTCTATAGTAAAAAACTTATATAAAAGAGAGAGTCTTTCAATATCCTCTAATTTTACAGATAATTAATGGCATCATGGCATAATTATGGCATCTTTTGTTGAATAATAATCAAGTTTTTGTACTATTAATTAATTTATAATACGGTGTTATTATCATACATTAGTATTATAATATTCTTATTTTTATCTGGTTGTTTACTTAAAAAGCGTTAAATATTGTTTATATCTTCTTAATTCTGCATCAATTAGTGGATTAAATGTTTTAAAATTTTATATTATGGTCAAAACCTTTAATATAGTTTCATTTAAAATACTTGTAATAATATACAGTATTTTTTAAATTAAGAAAATATAAAGTATAAAACAACATGTGATTTAGCTTAGTGTTAGCCACATTCGAGAAATTACGCTCAAGTTAGGATATATAAAACAAATATATATTTATAATGTGAAAGCAGGATATGATTTCAAAATTGCAAAATCGTCGATATTGAATATATTTTGAGTAAATATTGATGGTAGCAATTTAAATGTTTGAACTATTTATTTAATATTTATTTTTATTACTTTATATTATTAATTTAGTTTATGTTGGGCTTAGAAATTAGTTTTATAGAATTTTTTTAATTTGACCTTTTGTTGTGAACAATCTCTGCGGTGTATTTTATTCAAAGTATTGTGCATCGATAGCAGCTACTTCTTCCCATCTTGCAGGCATTTAGTGGATTCCATCTCGAAATAACGATTATTTTTGTAACGAACCTTTTTTGCACCGAAAAATATTTTGTTCACACTTCGGACGAAATGACACATACTGAAAAGCGAAGCCTGTCAAGTTAGGTTTCAACATGAAGTTGGTGACAATTGTATGTGTTGCGGTTTAATACACAGTAACACCATCTCTTGTAAATCCTTTGAAATTAATTTCTAGGCCTGATATTAAATATTTATATTTAAAGATAATTAAAAAATAGTTCTTCTTGTTAAATATAAATAAAATAAGTTTTTTAAATTCATATTTTTGGTTCATTGATATGTTCTTCTTTCAGAAATTTAGTTGGTAATTATTATTGACTAAATTGGATATTTTTTAGGAATCTTTTTAATTTGTAGTTAATATAAATGTATCATGTATGCTATCCAGCATAAAAAAGTTAACCCAGGTCCAAGTAACTAATGTCTAGTAACTATTCGTAATAGAAAAAAACAGGAATGTGAGTAACGTGTAATTTTTTAAGAATAAGTTATGCATTAAATCACCGTACAAGGAAATCTGAGCAAGTGTTGAGTTAGGACGTCCAAAAATAAGAATAACTGAGCGGTTTGATGAAAATAGAGAATACTTCTATAAATAACGGGCGAGTGAGTGATAGCGGCGCATGTAATGGGCATTCGTCTTCGGCCGCTCGCAACACCGATGCATATTTGAAAATAGCGCGCGCGGCCCGAGCGTTGACATCGCATCTCGGTGACGTAAGAGTGACAGTCGGCGTGACGTCAGAGGCCGCTGAACCAGCCGGCCCGAACCATTCGAGAAACCCATATTCGGTTCTAAGAAGTTCTTTGACCGGTCGGTCAGTTACCAATTAGCGTCGCGGCGGGTCAACGATCCCGGCCGGGCCGTATCGGGCGCGTTGTTTTGTTCGTTCGTCAATTTGCAAAAATGAACTTAAACGGGCGCGCGGGCGAGATAACGCTCCGACCTCATTCGCGGGCGTCGTCCTCCTTTTCGGATCGCACTATTGTTGTGGCCTCGATACTTACCGAAATTCGATAAACAAATCGTGCGCCCCGATTGAGCAAGATAAGGCGGCGCGCGCCGTCGCCACTTCATCATCACTCGTTTGCCAACCTTCGCGCCTCGGTCTATTTTCAATTTTTTTTTCTCTCTCTCGTCGGCATTTGCCCAACTCGAGACCCCGATTACTTCAACACGTTCAATGGAAAACACTTTATTCCTTTAACCGATTCGAACACATCGGAGAATATAATGATCATCGACCACTTATACCATTTAATTACATTTAAATATCACGGTCCCTCTCCGGTCTATATATTCATTGGAATTTATTTATTTTTTCGCCTATATAAAACATATCAAGGAGATTTGCGTCGGTTCGAAACCCAGTTTTTTTTCTGATTCGATGAAAATAGAAGGCGGCCATTAATATTCAGGTCAAAGCCTAATTCAACCGATTATGTTAGTTATCGGATGAGACCTTCAGCTTTTTTTTTCGAACGTAAACAATTTCGGGTCCCCGTTGTTTATAAGCCAATGTAAATAGCGCTACTTGCGTTTTTGTTTCGTTACGATTGCGAAACGAGCCAGATTCGCTGGCGCGCGAGGTCGTCGACCGCTCGCCCTGAATTTTTTGGAGGACGGACCGGCGATTTACTTCGAAATCCATCCCGATTTTTCAATATTTTCTATTTGAATACGTGATACTAGATATTGCGAATAGAAAAAAGTAGTGAGAGAGAGAGGGAGGAGGGAGAAAGAGAAAGAAATGGATAGAACGAGAAAAAACAATCGGGTTCTCGAAAAGAACGGCGAAAAATCGGGCGGTTGGAGCAACAACACACTGCGGGCTGGTTAGCGGGTGACGAAACTGTTTCTGTCTCCGTCTGCGGCACGGCGTAGGCGAACGCGCGACAGAGAACGACGACTCTCACTTTCACGCGGTGAACTGGCCTCGCGAGCTCACTTCGGCGGGTCGACAACCGGCAATTGGGTCAACTGGTTAACAGCCTGCGAACTCTATCGCCAGGCCTCAGTCCTACGTTGAATTCGAAGTCGATCAGACGTGCGATCAGGTCTTCGATTACCGTCGTGTTGATCTTTCAACCAGCTCAAGTGTTTTGTCCGTTCGAAACGCCATGGTATATCTATGCTGATTAGTTGAAACGCTGATTGATTATTTCGATTAATAATAAACGCTGACAAGGAAATATAAGTGAATCATGATGGCTGTGTTACCGTGTACCGAGTCCTTAGTGTCGCAGGATAAAGTGGTGCCCGACGAGCATCCCAATAGTGCTGATGAGAGCGGGGGTAGTACCTCCGGTTGCGAATCGGGGGACGATTGTTCAAACAAAGATTGTCCGCAGGGTTTTTTCCGGCGCAGCATCCAACAGAAGATCCAGTACAGACCCTGCACCAAAAACCAACAATGTTCCATATTGAGGATCAACAGGAATAGGTGTCAGTATTGTCGATTAAAGAAGTGCATCGCGGTGGGAATGTCCAGAGATGGTAAGTACATTATTTTATTATACTGTTTATTATACATTTCATCATTGAGCCGTACTGATAATAATGTGGAGCAGCAGAAAATTGTAATTAAAACGATCGATACCATCCGACACATTCGTCGGTTGGAGGTTTACCTAGATAAATGGAGATAAGTGCGAAATATAGGTCGCCCGGCTGAGGTCGGTGACCGCGGGCGGCCCAGCTCGCGAATCGAGAAAGTCCATTGCGGGCGAGCGAGCGAGGTCAACGAACTCGCGCGCGCCTCTTGCACAACGATCTGCATCGAGGCTCGCTGTCGTGGAGGCCGTCGACTCCAATGCGTGTACCCGACGGCGTTGTGCCACTTTTCGCACTTTCGTCTCCATCGGCTTGCGTAAGGGTGTCCGTTTTCGGTCGCTTATGCAGTTATGGTGGATGGCGCAACAGTTTTTTTGCTCACGGCCTTGCCGAACGAGGACCCCTACCCTCACCAACATTATTATTAACCTAGGAAAAAAATATCTAATTTATTTCGCAACTCTAACATCATCATCAACCCCACCCGACTTTACAATAATTTTAATTTTTTTTCCACGGATCAATCCGACACAGAAAAAAAATAGAAACCGCCTTTAAAAGGTTATTATCCTAATTACAACTTTTCTATTACACAATAATCGGCGCTCGTTGCATACCAGCCCCAATTCGGAGAAAGTTAATGTAAATGTCGTCGTACCGTGGAGCGAGAATGAAAGTTTCATGCCCCTTGGTGCGGTCGAAGCCCCGGCGAGAAAGTTCGCTATGTCGTAACGATGATGGATTCGGATTCGTGTTTCTGTTTTTATGGTTGGAGAAATTCTCTTTCGCGCCCCGCTCACCTTAAACTTTTGTTTTCACAATCGCGCGTTTTGCAAAATAGCCGATTTGACCTGGAAAAAAAAATTAGCGGACGACGAGCGAAGAGAGGCGTTCGTCGCGCTTATGAAACATGGGGCTGATGGGAGACCGATTTCGGTCGACTGTGGTCAGTGAGATTTTTTGTCCGGGTGTCTGGTAGATTCGCGGACATTTGGCAACTACGCGCGTGATCTGATTTCGAGCGGTGGCCGTGTAGGTGGCGGCGCCGAGCGACAAATACCTGAACTAATTCACTCCATCGCGTGCGTTCTGTTTGAATGGATCGTTGTGAATCGGACTGAGGTCAATAATCTAATTTTGGATCAAAATAACGCGATTTCGAACCGTTGTCGATTGGTATCTGATCCCGATGTTAATTTTAATTGATTATTTTGTTTTTATGTATAAAAAAATTCAGTGAAGTTTTTATTTTATTATCATGGTGATATTTGGCAACAGTTACCATAATCTTGTGTACGTCGAAATGCTTCCAGGAAAAAAATGTAGCTTATTATTGCTAAGTCTATATGCGTAATATGACTACAAGGTGGCGTTTATTTGACGATTTTTCAAAATAACTTTCAGTTACACAGCGCGATTTTTCTGATAGATAAGGGTTAATTAAACACATTAGTAATAGTGTTGCATTTCGCTTGATTTGAAAGGAAACTGCGAATCGAAAGTAAATAAAATTGAAAATTACGGTAAAGTGGGGAGAACGATGACGATATGGCAGCGCGGCAACGTGGCACAGAAAACAAAGGAGTGGCGTTGTAGGCGGCCGCGGTGGCGGCCTTGACGCCGTCCTACCTCGCTATCGGTCGGAGCGTCAGCGCAGCGCTCCAAGTTCAAGGGTGATGGAGGGGGCCAAGTGGGGAGCCGCGGGCCTCGGACCGCGCCGTGTTCGCGCCATTCGCACGACGTCGTCCGCTGAAGTCGGGAATGCCAGGTCGCGCGCTCCTTCGCTACGCCAGCAGCCCGGTCGTTCGTGCCGCGCCGCCAGTTGACAAGTGCAAGATGGCCGAAGAATTACCCATACTCAAAGGGATCCTCAATGGAGTCGTGAACTATCATAACGCACGTAGGTGTCCTCTTCGTTTATCGCTGTCGATCTCTTCCTCCCGTGTCGCTTTCGTTGACCCACACTTTCATCGCGTGAAAGCCAGCCGAATTTCACTCGGAACTCAGATCATTCTCCGGTGTTGCACTTTCTCTTCGAATTTTTATTGCAACAGCTGCTCCACATAAATTCAATTGTTTCGATTATTCCGCCATCCTGATGACATCCAAACCTTTAGTGAGACAAAGATCGTAATTTGTGTTTTCTTTTTCAGCTGTGAGATTTGGCCGTGTCCCCAAGAGGGAAAAAGCCCGCATTTTGGCGGCTATGCAACAGAGCTCCAACTCACGCACCCTGGAAAAAGCTGTTGCCGCTGAACTCGATGATGAACAGCGGCTGTTGAATACCGTCGTGAGAGCGCACATTGACACATGCGATTTCACACGAGAAAAGGTTCAACCAATGCTACAACGCGCCAGAGAGCAGCCCTCATATACTGCTTGCCCTCCAACACTGGTAAGATATTAATTTATTATATTTAATATTACAGTGATATTAATTGCCAAAAAAAAACAACGATTTTATCCCTTTGGTCGAAACGGTTACATGTTCCCGCTAGTGGCCTTGTCTATACTCGGGGATAGGCGGAAATATTCAAGGTTCGCGATTGTCGTCTCTATCTCGATCGCCGCTCTAAGGTACAAGGTTAGCGCGCACTTGAACGCCTCCTGATGATACTGGTCAAAAACAAAGTGTGGAGGTCGTCCGGATAATAAAAGCGATTTGTTTTTTTTCGATCGTTATTTATCACTTTCCATTCGAAAAATAAAAACTTACGCCAAATTCGTACGTGACCTAACCGAATTACGGATCGTTTAGTTTTAACCTTCCGATGGAACGCTTAAAGGTTGTTCTATTTTTAATAATTTTTTTTTGGCAGTAACATGGCTCAGATAGTCAATACGCGTATCTCTCGTTGTGTGCTCTGACTAATTGGTTTTATTTTATTTCAGGCATGCCCTTTGAATCCAAATCCTCAACCGCTAACCGGCCAACAGGAACTGCTACAGGATTTCTCCAAGAGATTCTCCCCAGCCATCCGAGGAGTCGTTGAATTCGCCAAACGTATTCCCGGTTTCTCGTTGTTGTCGCAGGACGACCAAGTCACCCTGCTGAAGGCTGGAGTTTTTGAAGTGCTGCTGGTGCGTCTCGCGTGCATGTTCGATTCTCAAACAGCCAGTATGATCTGTCTGAATGGCCAAGTGTTGAAAAGAGACTCTATACATAATAGCTCAAACGCGCGTTTCCTTATGGACAGTATGTTCGATTTCGCCGAGAGAATGAATTCGTTGAGATTGTCGGACGCAGAAATCGGCCTGTTCTGCTCGGTTGTAGTAATCGCCGCCGACCGTCCCGGTCTCCGGAACACCGAACTGATCGAGAAGATGCACAACAAGTTGAAGCATTGCCTACAAGCCGTTGTCACTCAGAACCACGAGGGGCAGTTTCATATATTGGATGAGCTGATGAAGAAAGTTCCAGATCTGCGTACGCTGAACACGCTTCACTCCGAAAAATTGTTGGCCTTTAAAATGACAGAACAACAACAAATGTTGCAACAGCAACAACATTTATGGAACTCGCCCTCCGAAGAGGAGAGTAACAGCAAGAGTCCAGCCGCGTCGTCGTGGTCATCATCTTCAGACGTTACGATGGACGAAGCCAAATCGCCCCTGGGTTCTGTGTCGAGCACCGAATCAATGTGCTCGTCAGAAATGATCTCTAACGAATATCACCACGTGCAACATCACGTGAGTGCTAATGCGGCCAGTGCACCTCTTTTAGCTGCTACGTTAGCGGGAGGTTTACCACACAGGCATAGGGCGAATTCCGGGTCGACATCGTCCGGGGAGGACGAACTTGCTGCTACATCACATTTGATCCATAATGGATTGACTATTACCCCAGTACCCAGACCGCCAGTGCAACATAGGTTCAGGAAACTGGATTCTCCCAGCGATTCTGGCATCGAGTCCGGAACGGAGAAAGTTGATAAGCCAACGTCGGTTTGTTCCAGCCCGCGATCGTCTGTGGACGATCACCATATAGTTGAAGATATGCCTGTGTTGAAACGAGTCTTGCAAGCCCCACCACTATACGACACCAATTCATTAATGGATGAAGCGTATAAACCCCACAAGAAATTTCGTGCTTTGAGGAATAAGGATTCCGCAGAAGCCGAACCTGCAGTGGTGTTGTCACCCCAACCTCCTGCAGTATCACAGTTGCAAATGCAGTTGTCTTCGCCGCCACAATCATCGCTGTCCAGCTCACATTCGATGCTCGCTAAGAGCTTGATGGAGGGACCCCGTATGACCGCCGAACAGATGAAGAACACAGAGGTAATCCACAGTTATATCATGCGTGGAGAACCAGTATCGACGGCGTCACCCCACGTGACCGCCTTACCCACCGCCTGTCCATACAAAACCAACGTCGGTTTGCTGCAACCCGCGTGGGCGACCAGTGTCATCACCAGTGCACGCTCAGCTTCCAGTCCAATGCAGCTACATCCCCAATCGCCACACTCAACGTCCCCAGCACCGCCACTGTCGAGGTCACCGTGCAGTCCGCATCCCCCGCGGCTGCTCGAGCTGCAGGTGGACGTGGCCGATTCGCAGCAACCTCTAAATCTGTCCAAGAAGTCACCGTCCCCATCGCCGCTGCCCAAAGTGGTAACGCTGGAGGTGTAGGCCGGCTGCCGGTCCAACGACAGTACAAAGTGGTGTGCGCGTTTCCGCGGCGAGAGACTGTTAGCCTTGCCCGGGCGATCTGGTGCCACTTTAATCGTATGCAAACCAAATAATTCGTATTGCTGTATATTCACATTACTATCGCTGTCTATATATCTGAATGTCGATGTGTGACCATGTTGTAGTGTAGTCACCCTGTAAAGTTATCTCCTAAGCCATGACGGACGCCCATATTGTACATAGCGGACCAACCCTGAGCGGCGCCCGTCACCCCCCTCCCCCCACTAGTTAGGACTCCATTCAAACAATCAGTAATTTAAATAGATTATCTGTAAATGGCTATTTATGATTAATTCTGGCATCGGCACCCAATCAATCCTATTTTATAGATTTATTATATTATTTGTTAATATATATATATGTGATAAATTGATTTGTAGGATATATTTATGAACTAAGTTTTGTGTTAAAATTACGTATCTCAGTTTGTAAAAACCCATAATCATCGATCGTTCACCCATGATTGCATCCTCATCCCGTCATGTATTTGTATCGCCACCATTTTTTCATTTAGAGATAGGCGCGAGTCGGAGAGGAGACCCTGAGACTGAGGGGGGACGCCCCCGCCTACGTACTAGGCCCTGAAAAGAAAGGGCCAACTCACCGTTCGGGGTGCCCCCCATTGTTAGTCTCCTGCTCGCAATTTGGACGTGATTAGTTCTGTCCTCAACCCGCGGACTGGCGGCTGAGGCGCGTGGCACGCGCTTCTGCACCACTCCAACACCATTTCATATCGTCGAATTAAACATGTAATTTATTTTTCTCCGGGGAGCGTCGCCGATGAAGCGATGTCATCATCAGCGGCGATCCAAGGAGTTTCCTACTTATTGCTGTAACAATTTTATAAATTGGGAGCTTGTTGAGGCCGACAGAATAAAACGTCTTGGTGATATAAACATTGCAGTTTCATTTCCTTAACCTATTTATTAACGAACAACAAACATACTCTTCTGTGTTTGTTTAGTATAACATTAATAAAAATTCAAAATCTCATTGAACTAGTGAAATTAAAAATTAACAGGTCATAAATATATATATATATATATATATATATATATATAGAAATATATGGATATATAATATAAAAATAAAAGATAGAAAATAATTATATATATAGAATATGCAATTAATTTATTTGCAATATTGTATAAACTACTAAAGCTTTCAAGTATTATAATAATTATAATTTTATTTATATTATATACTGAAAAACTATTGCATCTTTAAAATAAATCAGTGCAAAAATAAATGAAATGGAAATAAATAATTTATTAAAATGCTTACAAATAAAAATGATTTACATTCTACATAAATGATTTTTGAAAAAAACGGTTTCTAAATGGTATTCGTTAAATTACTATAGCATATATATAATTCTGTATAAAAGCAATGTACTTTTTGAATATTCGTTCATTGCGTAAGTTTTAGTAGAATCTTGAAGCAATAAAATATTTTTGTGTTTTGATAAGAACTATTATTTTATATAGCATGTAAAACAAAATATGTTTATATGCAAGGAACACCTTAAATTTGAATAGTAAAACTATTTTGAGAGACTAGCAACTCTGGTTAAAAGAAGAAAATATATGATTAATATGGCAACAATTTTAATATTTGTCAAAATTTTTCAACAAAATGGCCCTAGTTGATTCTATAGGCAGATAAGTTTATTAAAAAAATTTGGGACTGCAGATTTTAACTGTGACATTTGAAAACAGTTTTATGTAGTGCATTTATTGGCATCTATAATGAGTAAAATTAATTTGCAATATATTAAGTCATTTTCGTTTTTAAATATTACACGATCAAACTTGACCATATATTTTAGAAATTTCAGATAACGTTCTCGATGTCTCGACAAACAGAGTTTGGTAAAATTGATTGGTATTGTAATTAAAATACAAATACGTATTTGGTATTTGTAATTCAATAACTTCTTAAAAATGTAATTTGTGGTCATTTTCATACTTTAACGGTGTATTATTTAACTTAAAAGTTTATTAATACGAATGCCACGATGGAAAACTTAATTTGTATTTCTCAATGATGAATAGAAGTGTCCAGGCAACTTAAAAACAAAGGTAGTTTTTTGATAAGGTTTTTAACCTGCACCCTGAAATAAATGGGGCAAAATCGGGTTTATGCCACCATCCTAATTATAGAGCATTGCAACAGATGAGAAAAAAGAATTAAAAATCTTGCAAAGCAAACTACTAAAAACATTAGTAGCTCTACTAGTAAAGAAGATGATGTTTTTGCGAACAGGTGCAGGCATCAAAAATGGGGTTAGAGTTAAACAGTTTCCTAAACGATAAGAGCAAAAAGCATCAAGACCGATAGGAAGATTATTTTCTTGAATAGGTTTTATTTATTCACGAACAAGAACATTTAAAAATATAGTATTAATGAAAGCAAATTGTATTATTGATTAACAGCCTAGACTGGATTACTTTTATTTTAAATACATAGCCTTGCTGTATTTTATGATTTTTATTTTAAATAAAATAGACGACTTTTGCAAATAATTATTAATAATTTAAATTTTTTAAAAATATTTTGTATTTCGTATTTTAAATACATGGGAGAGAATATTTATTACAGAGAAAAATAATTAATTAAATCAAAGCGCCGCCTTGGTTGGCGCAATGGTAAAGCGGACAGGGCTGTTGCGACACTCGCGGGTTCGAATTCTGCTGGGGTATGGTCGTAAATCTATGCAAATCAACAAAACTAAAGCAAACCGTGTAATTTGTTCAGTTCTAATCACAAACATTTTGGACTGATAATCCACGGGCTATTTCATTGGCCCTAATAGATCTGTCTATTAGTGTGGCCAGGATGGCTGAAGACATTTTTAGATTGACAAAAAATACATTTCATTTTTAATTTTTTAAATTTAATTTAAATCCGATGGGAAGATCGCTAACTAGCGAAACTAATGTTATAAACACTATGGTAAGACTTGTTAGTGTACAAATACTCCTACAAAAACTCATAAATTTATCTTTTCATATTTATTTATTCATACCCAACGAATGTTTGCTCCTAACAAAAAATGCAATATGTACCAACGCCGAATCTAATTCGTTCGTTGTTCTTCGTTGGTCCGGTCTGTACGTAGCATTGGCAAATTAATTAGCAGCAGAAAAATAATGCAAGAAAATTTTAGATCTTCTATTAAATAAAAGTATTACTCAACAACAATTATTTAATGTAATGTAAAACGGTCTTCATGCGACAGCTTAAAAGAAATATGTAGCGGATGTCATCTCGGTGAACTTGATAACGAAAAGTGCTATAGTTGCGACTTGTATTGCTGTCGCTGTTTTCAGTCAGTCTAGACTGTAGGGTTGACGGTCGCGGATAAGATATCCATACTTTCAAAATATATAAATATCTAAAGTATAAAAAATATCGATATAGTGGAGAAAAACTCCAGCTTTTTAATATCGGTACTTTAACTTAAAACTCAAAATTCGATAATTTTTTAAAAACTGTCGATATTTTTTTGACATCGTTACTTTGGAGTAAAACAATGTAGAATTACCTCAATAATCTTCGGAAACATGTTCTCTCAAATATGAAGAGCATTATTCCAAGCAGTTTATATATTTATTATATTTATCATCAGATTCATCATCAATATCTTATTTTGGAACACTTGCAATGTTTCGTCTCAGTAGGTTTGAGGAATCGAGACCAATGATTCTAATAGATAGTCGTAGTTTACTTGATGTTTACGGGAGAGTCAACACTCTCTCGATACGCGGTAACCCTCCGAAGAGGTTTATTGGACTTAATGTGACCAACTTAGACGGTAATCGAAAGGGAAGTCTGAGGTATGTAACATGTTGTAGCCACGGAAAAACTCAAAATTCGATACTTTTTTAAAAACTGTTGATATATTTTTGACATCCTTACTCTGGAGTAATACAATGTAGAATTACCTCAATAATCTTCGGATGTTCTCTCAAATATGAAGAGCATTATTCCAAGCAGTTTATATATTTATTATATTGATAAAACCAACTAAAAGATAACAAATAAGTTTTAAAAATAAAAAGTTTACGTAATAGACCAATCTAATCGATTGTCATGTGTGTCTGAACCTAAATTACTACTCCGAGATTATGTTCTTCAAATTGAGGACATCCATAAAGACTTAAAGATAGCATCGATATGTGAAAAGTGATGCCGCGTGAAAATAAAAACGTTGAAATACTACAACTTTATCCGGAGATGTGAAGAAACAAAAATACTTTGAACCGGTATAGTTAAGCTATGTGTGAAAACTATGCCGTATTTTGAACATACGTGTAGTTCATAAGTGGGAATACATCCATCAAAGGCCGTCTTCACATCTACCGGCACCAACACGACACCGATATCGGTGGACGCGTAATCTCACGTTAAAAAATGGAACCCTTTCACACTCGCCGATATGTTGGTATCGTGTCGTTACCGGCACCGACCTGTCGGCGGGCAGCAATCGGTCCACTCGTGTCGGCATCGATTTTTATTGTGTACAGAGATATTTTTAAGGTTAAAAGAGCAAAATGTCTAGCTTTAATTATGATATTGTAACACTAAATGGATTAGTAGAATGAAAGTCTTCTATATGGGATAATACTAATGAAAATGATAAAAACAAAATACGGTGCCGTGTCGGTGTCGTGCTCTTGCCGTGTCGGTGCCGGTAGATGGGAAAACGCCTAAACGTTAATTAAGTTTAGTTTTAAAATATTCGATTTGGAACAAGAGAAAAAGAAGATAAACAGAAGAACACAATTAAATAAAATTACTAGATAATAAATAACAAGTCGTAATATGAGCGCCATACGATTGTTGCATAAAAAACATTAGTAAATGAAATAAATTAATTTGTAAGAATTAACACTATTTAATTATTTATCAGACTTTGTTATCATGATGACATCCCTCACTTTCCAAAATACAGGTACAAATTTTAGTTTAACGGTTAATTGTTTTTACATTTCTGCTGTGGCTAGGTAAATTTATTTTTATCTATTTGGTTAGTTCCATTTGAGATATTTTGGATTTGAGATTTTGGATCTGTCCAGTGAAAAGCTCAGTAAATATTTGATGACATTGAAATAACAGAGTTTTGCCAAAAAGTGTAATAGGGGTGTCATTTGTACCTCAAGCGAGAACATTAATTTACTTCAGCGGTAGAGAAAGTTGGGCTTTGTAAACCATAAGTATCCCGTGAATATGTGTGGGCGTAAAATGAAGTCATAAATATAACAGAGTAGGCGTAAACCTAAACCGAATAATGCAATTATTTAATAGCCATTCTTTCGCATCTTTATCGTTGACAAATATGAGAAAAAATCATTTTCAGTTTACTGTCAGATATTTCGATTTTATTATTCCGCAATATTGATGGTTCTTATGTATATATTTTATATCATTTAAATGTAAACTGAATGTATCACTGAATGTAATAATACATTATTATTATTTTTACATCTATTATTATCAAATTTTGATAAAACCGCTGTTGTTTTACAATAGAAATTTTTAGTACTTGTTGGGATGTTGTAGAGGATATAGTTGTAAGTTCACCGGCTTTATTATCAAGTCACTGCTGTTTCATGAATCGGTTTAAACTGAAAAAAGAAATGTTACGTTTTGATATCTAAGTCTGCGTATCTACGCATGCTATAAGAATGTCAGTGACTTTTAGAAGTTGAAGGAATAGTTTAAAACATTTGTAGGCGTTTTTACAACATTTTTGAAGCTTTGTTTTATGATCTCATGAATTAGCAATCTAGATGGCGAATTCTAATGCACCCTTAATTTATAAATTAATTTGTTACTTTTGTTCTACTGTACCTCCATCAATACACAAACAAGATGAATGTGGGATAAATGCATGAATGCATTTTCCAATTTAAAATTAAGGTAGAGTACTTAAGCTAAAGTTAAGAGTAAAATTGTATACTATATAAGTTCGCGTGGTTGGTTTACTTCAACTTTATGATTCCCAGCGCGTTGTCCAGTAGCAGTATTGTTATTGTTAATTTTTGATTTCGAGGTCATTGTGCAATTTCATCGCTGGTTATGTAATGATAAGTATTGGTAATTAACCGAAGAAATTTGTTTCGACAGCTTGGGATTACTCTGAGATAAGCAACACTAATCTAAGGCACTAATCTAACAAATCTAAGGCTTGGAACACTCTGAGTCCAAATAGGCCTTATAATTAACTTAATCTTAAGTCAAGTTAGTGCCTTCCACCAGTATAGTTCTTTGATTAGTCTAATCTATGCCAATATCGATCCAGTCTAATCTGCTTAGTTTTTTGTCTAACGAAATATTCGTCATTGTAAGCCTTCTGAGTTTCCAGCAAGTTTAATTTTTATTTGTGAATCGCTGCTGAATCAAAACAAAATCGAGTAATTTTTAAAACTGATCAAACCATTGGCTGAAAAGTTTTGATGAAATCATTTTATAGATCAAACCTTTCTACTGCTCAAATAATCTCCAAAAACTCTCCTCATGACGTAAAGCTGGTTACAGAAGAATATTATGAAAACGATTTGATTAGTTTTTTGCCCAGAAATCTCCAATATTCTACAGTGGCGGTTTCTACTGAGTATGATTTCACTACAAAAGTGGTAAAGGATCGAAGCAGTTTTTTTAGTTGGAGTCGGGACTGTGGTAGGAAACGAAGCATGGATCAAGGGCTGTTGAAGTGTAGGAGAGGATATACATTTTATAAAAAATGCATATATATTCTTTCTTCCTTACGTGAATTGAAGAGCAAAAATGTATTTATTTTTAAGTGACTTGTTTATGAACACCTAGTGATTGTTCAAAATGATACTATTCATTACTATTTACAAAATGGTGAAGATTAGACTTACTGTTTTAAATCCTATCTAAACGAGCTAATAAATTAGAACCCTACATTATCTATATGCATATAAAAATGATATATTTTCAGACATATACATAAACATATTTAACAATAAAGAAAGCATTGACATTTAACAGACAACAAATACACTTTGTTGTATTGCAACAAGTGTTTTTTTCATTTCTGGATACGATTGCTCGGGGGACCTTTCTTAAATACAAATCGGTATACTGTTAGGCAATATGCAATATTGTTATGGTGGCAAAGTTGAAATAAAACGAATTAAAACGTATTATTTTGTGCTGGAAGTTCCTTTTCATGAACTTTTCGATGATTGAGTTTATGAAATTAGAGATTGAAGGAATGGTGCATCAGATTCATCATCAATATCTTATTTTGGAACACTTGCAATGTTTCGTCTCGGTAGGTTTGAGGAATCGAGACCAAGGATTCTAATAGATAGTCGTAGTTTACTTGGTGTATACGGGGGAGTCAACACTCTCTGGATACGCGGTAACGCTCCGAAGAGGTTTATTGGATTTGATGTGACCAGCTTCGACGGTAATCGAAATGGAAATCTGAGGTATGTCACATTTTGTAGCTATGGAATGGGAACTTTTTCTATTACGAAACCAATTCAGGTAAATAAAAATTGCTTTCAGTAATAGAACGTTTACAGTTGAAAATTATCCTCTTGATTTTTATGGATTTTTGATGGAAAATTTGAGCCACATCATTATTATGCTCTGCTGCTGTTAGAGCTTCAAGCGTATGTGTTTAGGCCATTGGGAGCGTACAAAGATGGTAGCGTCATGAGCATAAAACGAGGATTTTGCTAATTCAACTTTAGGGATATTAACCATGTTCATATTGAATAGTACCGGAGCGAATCGAACTGTGTAACACCAGACTGGATGCATCTCCTAGTCGAGAAAGAATCACCGATGTTTATTTTGAATGATCGGTTTTCTAAATATGAATATAGCAGGTTTACTAGATCACTAGGAATCCCTAGCTTTAGTGCCTTGAATATTAGACCATGATAGACTTTGTGGAAGGTCCTAGCCAAATTTAAGAACTGTCCGCTTAAGAGGTTTTTGTCATAAAAAGTACGGTTTATGTAGCCCGTTAGCCTCATAGTTTGTTGCATTGATGAATGTTTGGCTCGAAAACCAAACTTCTCGTTTTGAATGATGTTTTTAATTGTCGAGCTTCAATGAGAGCGCAGAGAAGTACTCTTTCTTTGAAGTTGTCCATCGGAACCCGCTTTTTTAAATGTTATTGTTCTATGTTATTGATGTATTTTTGGAGGGGCAAGATGCCGTTCTCAGAAAGTCAATCATTGATTTTATTGAAACAGTTCATATCACTGATTAGTTGTTGAAATATTACGAATAAATTCGTTTTTAAACTAATATATTTCATATTCATTACAGGTTAACCTAAAATTGTAATTTTATGAACGAATGTAATACACTATGAAAATATTAAGATTTTTGTATAGAGCGTTTTATTTTAAATGGTATCCAAGTTAAATTATACTAGAAAAATATGCATAAGAGGTCAGGATATGTTATACTAAAATTGGATATATTATAAAAATGATGAGGTTGGAATCTGTGTTGGAAGGAAATGAAATATCGAGTTACAGGATGATTAATATGATTGTTACCCTTGTTTTATTTAACCACATGCATTTTGAGATGAATATAAATAAAATGCTGCGTAATAACGTATATAATAGGATAAAAGAAAAAGAACACAGCACTTTTTTGTAATACTTGTATATATGTTTGCCTCTTATAAAAGCATTAATAACGATATATTTCTCTGTTATTTGTCTTATTTATTATTTATGATTATGACATGTGCTTTATGATGTATGTGTAATTTTTATAATGAGCAAAGTTTTTCTAAAAATTAATAAAAATATCTCTAAAACAATGTTAATTGTTACTAGTTAAACTTCGACATGTTTGATGACAATTATTATTGTGTGTTTTGTGTGCCAGCGTTAATATATTTTAATGGTTTATAATTTTAATAATTTGTGATTTCTTTATATATTCATATTGTAGCGACCTTGAGGCATGTCGAATTTTACATAGTGGAATAATGGTCTACAAAATACCAAGAAATATAATCCCAGATGTTGAACACGGGCGGGGTGCCAACAGCGACAACTAGAATCCGAGAACGAATAGCTGGCAACCCCGAGACATTTATCTGGGATGTTATTGAAGGGTATTTCCAATCATTCAGTAACCGACCATCGTTTGGTTTAGACGTGCCACCATCGACTGCCCAAGCCTCGTCACCAGGTAAAACCGCTGCCATCCGTTTTATCTATTTGTATTTTCCATATTTTATATTACTTCAATAAATAACGGTCCCATAATGTAAACACCACTGTTTCATTTCGTTTTACCTCCATTCACCGAGCTACATCATTTACCCTAAAATATCATTTATCTTCTTCGTCTTTATTGATAGTTTTAAGTTTAAAAACATTTTTCAAAGGATGCCCAACCTTATCAGTTTATGTTGAATATCACATATAATGATAATGGTTAAGTTGGTTAATTATTAAGGTCAATTTTAACTGAGTATTTTATTTTGCTCAAACTTTTATTTAATTTACTATGCATGTACACTTAATTTCTGTTAGGCTAAATATAACCTGTGAGCAATCCCAAGAGCCTGAAGCATATTGGACAAGTTTCAAAGCTGTTGAAGAAGATTATGAGATTAAACATTAAATTTCATATCTAGGTGGAAATATCAACACTAATTAAAAAGTTAATAGACCATAAACCAGTGTATATAATTTGTTTTGGGCTCAGTCAAGACCATTGGGGTACTTGGATGTATCTACATTGACTAAGTTCTGCATTGAGAGTTCAAGAAAAATAGAGGCTAAAATTATAATTCGACAAGAAATTAATTTTATTATTTTCCAACTAACAGGGAATAGGAGTCACCACTAATGCAATTGGTCCACAGTTAAATTTTATAAATTTCAATGATTTTATAAAGGTAAGCACTGTATGGTAGCAATATATAGACTAGATTCTTTGCACAAGGTAGAACTTTGGACTGGATTATATGATTCAGGAGGAGATTCAGTTTGGATTTTATTTAGAGATTTTGGATACAAAGGCTGGCGCTTTGCATGGTGGGAATCGCATACTATCTTGTAGCAATATATATTCGTGTCCATGTCCTGGGTACAGCATTGTGGAACCACTAGAAGACTGGAGGTAAAAAAGTAAAAACAACTGACTTTACTCCCATTCTCTTGATTATTGTTAGCATCGCTAGAAAAGGTTCATTCAGTCACCTTCTTTATCAGAATCACTACTTAAGTCAATAACTAAATTGTTAATTTCTAATCTATTGAACACTTGGTTAGGATTCCACCATTTGTTAATTTCTTCTATTGTGTGCCTAATTAAGTTCATCTAAACCAAAGGTCTTATTGTAAACATTGCTTCTTGGCACATAATCAAACAGTACTTCATGACATATCCCTGTCGACAAGCGTATCAATTATAATAATTCTTTGTCAACCTTTTTTATCAATTTGATAGGATTAATATTCAATGACTGGGAAAGCATAATAATATTCTGCCATTTGATCTACAGGGAATATTTTTTTCAGGCCTGTTCCATAAAGATTAAATAACATGAAAAATACGCTCTAATTATAAAATGAATTTACAATATGCAATAGGCAACATATTCGGCATCGTGAGGGTGTGAGTTGTTATGGAAGGATTATATATTAGTCTCTTGAAGAATAATTCATGTCAAGATAGTGAATATTATATTGTATTTTATTTACCAATAAAAAAAAGTATTTATGATTGTATATGTTCCCTTCATTATTTTCGTAATTAATACAATACTACGCTACTTATAGTTTTGATATATGCTATATTTTTCCGTTAAGTTATTCTAAACGAAGCGACCTCTTTAAGAATTGTGTCCAAAAACCGATACGAACAGAATTCAACATAATAGTAACAGTTACACGTGTCATAGATCGGATCTGCATACAATAACATTCATTTAATACTGCTTCCGCAGCGGAACGTAAAAAATCTGTCGGGATTTTCAAGTACGGCCCACATTGAGACTGTTAAATAGCGTTTCTTTTAACCGAAAAACTTTCTCCTCGGTATGGTTCGACGGTGGTCGATTTGAGATTAGGCCAGTCCCCAGTTGCGATTAAAACGCAAAAACAATTAGGTTTATAGTTAATTGCTCGATGCTAATTGAAGCGCGACGCTCGTATTGAACGTTAGAATCATTGCGCTCGTTTTCTAGTGAAAGTAAACGTAAAAAAGTCGAGATAAAAACAGCATTAACAACAATAATATGATAAAATTGGTGCAGAATTTTATTACTATGACGAATGGAGTGTAAAAACGAGTGGTTCGTTTTGCAAATGAGGAAATCTTCGAAGAGAAATTGGTTATAAAACATGTTTAATTCGAAATATACATCATTTAGGTCATTTTTATTTGGTGTAAAAACAATTGAACAATTTTCAGAACTCCTTACAATTTTATTTGTACCAGATGTGTCGATAATTCCTCTCCAGTTTTTTTTTACTAAACATGTCATTTACAATGGATAGGCCAAATTTATTTATTCCTTTTGCACATCTCTCAGGCCTTTTATGGATGCTACTACAAAAGTACAGTTTCTCCGTTGAGATAAACCATTAATACAGTCATTTTTTAATTTTTTGGAAATAGACGAAGTGCTGCTCTGTAACCGCGTGCTCCGTCGATGTAAAAAGGTGGTAGTCAGATGGAACCAGGCCTGGAGAGTACGGCGGATGCGATAAAATTTCCCATCCAAGTGATTTCAACAGTTTTTTGACTGGTTTTGTTGTAATGTGAAACAACGCATTTTGTTACCGATTTTTTAATTTTCTAATTGTCTGTCATTCAATTCATGTGACAATAATCTTCCCGTTTTCTCATCGCTTGTAATCATTTATAAATTGCGAGTCGGATTACGTTTTCTGCCAATTGATCTTGAGTTTGTGTTGGGTGTTTCTCCAATAACTCCCGTAATTCCTCAACTTCAATCGTTTTTGGCCTATTACAATTATAAAAACAGGAAAGTAAATACCGACACACCTGGTATATTAATTAATTATAAGAAATTGAGAAATATAATCGATAGCATTGTATGATATGACCAATTTTGAATGTGTAAAGGTAAAAGAAAATAAGAAAATATCTTGAAGTTACAACATAAACTTGAAGATATAATAAAATAACTTGATTTGATAATACATTTTATAGAGAATATGAAGAGTACATATACGACAATTGTATGATTTTTTTAACGGACTGCAAAAAAGGAGGATGTTATATGTTCGACTTATATTTCGGTGCCGAGTATCAATAGAAAATAATAATAATATAATTTTGTGACATACACAAAAAATTAAATTACGAACAAAACAAATCTAATTTGTTGCTTGTATCGACTCCAAAGTCATAAGTTGGAAGTAGTTGTTGGTAAAATAATATTGTGAATAGATAAATAGATTTAGGTAGGTATTAAGCTAAATTGCGTGTATGTTGTAGAATATACAATACGTGTAGTAGATAGGTTAAATAAGGTTTTTGATTGTTTTTATTTAGTTATTACAACGATTGTTATGTACATATTTTATTTTAAAAAGACTTTTTTGCTTTAAATATCTAAGTTTTTAATTTTTAGTGAGTTCCTTATTTATTTTTTGATGTTGGTTCAATTCTTTTCTTAAAAATATTTTATAAATAAAGTACATAACACTATTGAAAAACAAGAGAACTTTTTTACTATAGACAGATTACTGGTTATTTACATTACTGGTTAAATATTGCCTTTAAGATTTATTTTACTTCACTAATATTGTGTTTGTATGTATGGCAGTGTAAAGCGACACAAGAAGATGCACAAGTAAAATTATATTATCAGAAAGCGATAGATTTCTTGAATGTATCCAATTTTTCAAAAAGGGCTGCTCAACTAAACTAGAATACATCCCAACAATAATAATTCGGAAGGGGTGTGACAATATCTGTCACATATATTGATGTGTGTGATTGATGATACATTCATTCAGTTTAGGTTTTTCAATTCCTAGACTTCGAATTACTTCGTTTTTTATATTATCAACTGTATCCAAATCACTATTATATGGAAAACAATATCTACATTGTTTTATCAATGGATTATATTTTCAATACTTTTCATCAATTTTTCTTTAAATTAAAAAGGCCCAGCTCAAACTCAGCAATTGATACATCAAGTGTTTCGAGACGTTTGAGAAGGGAGGGAAGTAGCTATCATAGCGTCGTTTCAATATCGCGGTTTCTTTGATTGGCAGTCAACAATGAAAAAGTTATCCAGGTTAGTCCAGGAGAAGCATCCACATTAACACCGAAACGGAATATTCATGGCTCTCAACATCCAAGTCTTGTTACGCATATATTGGGATCAGCAAGGCGTAGTTTGGGTGTCGGTCACCGAGAAAAATTTCAATATATCGTTTTCCATATTTAAAAAATATATCGATATATCGGAGAAAAAAAATTTATAAAAATTGAAAGAAGAAAGAAAATTGATCGATGAATCGCTGCCAAACCAATATTGTTCTTTCGGTACGTTTCATCAAGTGACAAAAATGATTAGAACACAAACAAGCCGCTAATGATTCTATAAACTTAATAATACTATTTAATTACTTAACTTACTTAATAATAATATATTTAATGTAATACAAACATAAAATATCATTATTCTGAAATATATAAAGCGATCAGACGCATTTTCTATTCCTTCTATCGTCGGTTATTTACCCATAATAAGAACAGGATATCCTTTTAGAAATTTTGAAAGGTAAAACTAAAAGTTAATTGTCGTTTTTCTATGCTGGTGGTTTTTCTCTCAGATAATCCTTTCGAAATGAAAGTTTTTTGGTACAGCTATACATATTTTTATTGGAAAGTTAATTAGAGATAAATTCTGCGTACTTCTACATAAAAAATATTAAATAATTTTCTGGTGCTCTCAGTGACATTATCTCTAATATGATCCTTCTTCGTCTGTCAAGTTTTAACAGTTAAATTGAAAAGTTCCCGGCCTACCATACTGGCACATTTTTTTTCTCAAAATTAGTTTTTTTTGTTCAACATAATTCCCTTCAAGGGTGATACACTGATTATAGCGACCCTCTTTCCTTTTCGTCAACTTTTTGATGCCATTTTTGTAGTACGATTTGCCCTTTGCTTCAAAATAGGCCTCAGTTTCGTCGATCACTTCTTCATTCGATGAAAATTTCTTCCCAGCGAGCATTCTTTTGAGATCTAAGAACAGAAAATAGTCGCTGGGGGCCAGATCTGGAGAATTTGGTGGATGAGGAAGCAATTCGAAGCCCAATTCATGGATTTTTGCCATCATTTTCACTGACTTGTGATATGGTGCATTGTCTTGGTGAAGCAGCACTTTCTTTTTATTTAAATGCGGCCTTTTTTCGGCGATTTCGTCCACCAAACGGCCCAATGTACTAGTCGCTGTTGATGGTCCTTCCTTTTTCAAGGTAGTCAATGAAAATTATTCCATGCGCATCCCAAAATACAGACGCCATAACCTTGTCAGCCGACTGTTGCGTTTTCTCACGCTTTGGAGCGGGTTCATCGTGTGCAGTCCACTCGGGTGACTGTCGATTGGACTTCGGAGTAAAATGAGGGAGCCATATTTCACCCACTGTCACATATCGACGCAAAAATTCGGATTTATTACGCTTGATAATCTTCAAATACTGCTCCCAATCATCAACTCGTCGTTGTTTTTGGTCAAAAGTGAACTCGTGCGGCACCCACTTTCCGCAGAGCTTTCTCGTACCAAAATATTCGTGAATGACATGATGTATACGTTCAGTTGATATCTTTAGAATGTCTGCTATTTCATTCAATTTCAATTTACGGTCATTCAAAATCATTTTGTTGATTTTTTTTTCAACTGTATTTTTTCCCTTCAAAAAGCAATATATTATCAACACGCAAAATTCCTTTTGATCCTTTTTTTTTACAATAACAAAAGTTTTTCTCAAAATGCTATATTCCAAACTAATGTTCCGAGAGCAGCCAAATTTATATATGCATCTTTTAAGGGTTAGAGCTAACTAAAAAACATATGGATTTAATTCTAGTAGTTTTAATTCTATATTTTTGCCAGCACTTCCGTTCTCCTATTTAGTCCTCGTTTACAGAGCACTATAAGGCTATTGTTATTAGTTATTTGTATTTGAAATTATTAATAACAAAGTATATATGGTCGGTTTGTGTATCATTATGATCGTATATCTAAAATAATATTAATTTCAATATATTACAACATTTTGAATATGTTACGTTTCTTTTATATGTATTGCAATGCTGTCTGTGCAAAATTGTTGAATTTTTAAAGCAACATTGTAAAAGTTAATTGTGGAAATTTGGTATCAGACCTACTCTAATAAGATAATAAAATGATAAGTTGTAAAATATTGGTTGTGTTCCCACATAATTTTTTCACATTGTCAAATTGTTACACAAAATTTTGCACAATTGATGAACAAATAGAGATTAATAACAAAGTAAAATATTCATTGACGTATAATAATTATTGTAATTAATTACAATACAAAACATAATTTAATTATGGAGTATTAATTGTAGTTGATAACATTTCTAGCCACTACTAAAAGTGGTCCACTTGCGATCCACAAGTATTGTTCAACGAGTGATTGAAGAAAGAATGAATCGGGAGATGCATTGTTATGCAGTAGTAGTCATTACAACAGTGACAGTGAATAGAAAAGTCAAGGTGAAAGGACTAGCGGCTTATAAAAGGATTATGTAATGTTTTATCGATAAAGGGGCATCAGAAAAATGAAAGAACCAGACGTGCCGAAGCGGGGAACGAAGGAAAAAACGATCCAAAATCGGTAAAAGTATTATTTTTGATTCCGATAGGCTATTTTTTAGTTTATTAAAAGAATCATAATTATTTTGTAAAACAATATGTGCTGAAAGGGAAATAGAGATGATTAGCAATTTTAGTTATTTTATTTAAAAGGGAAAAGAAGCATACATCTTAAATTCACATAATTTGAATTAATATAATAAAATAATTAGTGCATATAAAATATCTATCAATAAAGAAAGACAATTAAATTCATTAATGCTATATATATTAAAGTTATAAATTATTATAAAATTGATTTTTATATACAAATTGTTTTTTGTATTTTGTATTTGCTTTATCACTAACATTGCAGTCAACAAGATCTACAAATAGACTGGAGACTGGAAAATACAGTGTAATAGCTTGAAATCGGTCCATGTTAATTTTGTCTTGCAGCGAATTTATAATAACCTAACTATATCATTTGATGGATTCCCGATTCCTCAAGCAGAATCATCTAAAGGCCTCGGCGTCCATTTCAATAGTATGTTAAATTGGAAACATCAAGTTGGACTTCCGTCTTTTTTTTGTTTGTTTATAGTAGAGCAGATTATACTCAAATTCAAGCAACTGTACTGGTTAGTTGGAAGATACTCTAAACTTGGCTTAAAATAAAAGAGATTGGCTTATCATTTAATCAAAAAACAAATTTGGACTAATAGGATGCAAATATGGGGTTGTGCTAAAACATCAAACTAAGTAGTAATCCAGTCAAAAAAAAGTCTACGATTACCAATAACGAGGTTCGACCCTACTATCGCTAAGTAACCAACGTAAAGCTGCACGATAACTTCGAAATCAAAAGGATTTACGAAAAAATCAAATATGAAATAAGGTTGCTAAATCACCGCAACGTGGAAGCAATACAATTCTTGGACAAAACGCAGGAATTGAAGCGAACTTTAGGAATTACATACTGATGTATTAATTCTATACTTTCTTTGTTTTTGTATTAATGCAACTACAACAGAATTGTGGTAATAAATTAATTTGTAAATTAAGATTAGTATTTAAATATTTTTAAAAATTATTTCTAAAAACTTATAAGTCTAATTTTTACAAAAAAAATAGTCGATATTCTACAAACTTAGAAAGAGCTGACTCAACAATCGAGTGGATTGGGAAAATTCATATTTGAGCGTAGAGACGGAAAATAGTGTTTTTTTTTCAGTTTCCATAGTCACATTTATTCAAATAGTTGTTTTACAAAGAGCTTGGAAACTTTTTATGTTTTTATAAGAAATTCAATTATTCAATTCAAGTTCAATTATGTTGCTTCTCAATTTTTTTTTATTATATAATTATTATATTGTTACTAGTCGTTTCCGACTAACCTACAATTTTTCTTTATGATAACTTAAAGTTAGGTATATAACTAGGAGGACACATGGGCTCTATCCCAGTCTCTGGTGAAATTATGTTTATACATGTCACTGCTGTATTTTTTTATTATATGCACCTCACTACACAACACTACACAAGATCAGATGGTTTGATTCTTTTGAGTCTGTGTCCTGTTCTGGTGATATTTAAAAGCTGCAATACTTCAATATTCTCATGAGAATGGTGTCTTTCGGCATGCCCCCTTGCAATTCTCTTGATTTCTTGGCTTACTGTGGGTATCTGAAGGTCTCGATATAGACGGAAAGATAGAAGTCGTAGAGACGGAAAATAGTGTTTTTTTTTTTCAGTTTCCATAGTCACATTTATTCAAATAGTTGTTTTACAAAGAGCTTGGAAACTTTTTATGTTTTTATAAGAAATTCAATTATTCAATTCAAGTTCAATTATGTTGCTTCTCAATTTTTTTTTATTATATAATTATTATATTGTTACTAGTCGTTTCCGACTAACCTACAATTTTTCTTTATGATAACTTAAAGTTAGGTATATAACTAGGAGGACACATGGGCTCTATCCCAGTCTCTGGTGAAATTATGTTTATACATGTCACTGGTGTATTTTTTTTATTATATGCACCTCACTACACAACACTACACAAGATCAGATGGTTTGATTCTTTTGAGTCTGTGTCCTGTTCTGGTGATATTTAAAAGCTGCAATACTTCAATATTCTCATGAGAATGGTGTCTTTCGGCATGCCCCCTTGCAATTCTCTTGATTTCTTGGCTTACTGTGGGTATCTGAAGGTCTCGATATAGGTAATCAGTACTATAGTATTTGGGTGCGCCCACAATACCTCTGAGGACTTTGTTCTGAAAAATTTGTTTTTATTTATGTTATTCTTTACAGAATATCTCCATAATTAAACTCCGTATGTACATATAGGTTTCAGTAGTTGCTTATATAATAGTAATTTATTATGTACTGATAATTGTGATTTTTTCCATTTAGCCAGTACATTTCCCTATATTTCAATTCCAATTTTTTTCTTTTCTTCTTGATTTGTTCCTTCAAGAGAAGTTTTGCATTAAGATTCATTCCGAGATATTTAGCGTTGTTGCTATACGGAATAATAGTATTATTTAATGTTATTGGTGCTTGTACGGTCTGTTTATAGGTGAACTCCACATGCACAGATTTACTTTCATTAATTGTTATTTTGCAAGCTTGTGTCCAATTATTTATATTGTCACTTGTCTGTTGTAATTTTCGTGAGGCTTCTTCACTATTTTCTCCGACAGCTATAATCGCAGTATCATCAGCAAATGTAGCCGTCGTAATATTCTCCACTTGTGGTATATCACAAGTGTAGAGTAGATAAAGCATTAGTCCCAGTGCACTTCCTTATGGTACACCTGCTTTAGCTTCTTTTATTGTAGAGTAAGCTTCTTCTTGTTTGACTCTAAACATTCTGGTTGTAATGTACGATTTTAATAGTTCGGTGTGTTGTTTTGGTACATGTTGTTCGGGCTCATTTCTTGTAGTTTATGAACAAGGCCTTCATACCAAACCTTATCGAAGGCTTGTGCTACATCTAAGAATATATCTGAGCATACATTTTTACTTTCGTAGGCTTTTTCAATAACATCTGTTATTCTGTGGAATTCTGTGTTATTCTGGTCAATTGTTGAATGCTTGTTAATTTACCCAAACTGGTGTGTTGGTATTAGGTTTTTTCTCTCTATGATCGGTTTTATTCTTTTCAACAGGAGTTTTTCAAAAACCTTAGATATTACTGGCAGCAGTGGTATAGGTCTATAGGCTTTTATTTCATTTGGTGTCTTCCCCGGTTTTGGGACCATTATATCTGCCATCTTCCAAATGCCTGAGACATATTTTAATCTAAATGCTGTATGCTCCTCAAATGATAATATTTCGAGGCTCCTCAAACTAAGGCTAAACCTTTTTGGTGGTGTGTACGGTTGCATTATCATCTTGAAATATAGCGATGTTTGACAGCAATATGCTAGTCATAGCAAATACTTCATTATTGAGGATATAACGGAATCTTCCCTATGCTGACTGTGGGAAGCAGGCAGTCCGAATTATAGGCTGCTTTTGGAATTCTCCATACATGAACCCGGCCGTTTGTCAGAAATAACATAATCGATAACTCATCGGGACATACCATTTTCCAATCATCACGTGTCTAGGTTTTGTGATCGTTGCGCCACTTTTTTCGCGGCTTAGCGTTGGTTTCCTTTATAAAGGGTTTCAAAATCGTAGCTCTCGTGATCTCTGTCACTTAATTTTGGGTTTCGTCTGTTATTCCTCTTCGCCGATGATGTTTAACCCTGTTTTGTACATGCTCTTGCATTACTGTGGATACTGTGATACGATGACACATTTCACGCTATTTAATTATTTTATTGGTGATCGAAATTAAATTTAGCGTTTTTAAAATAATTGACATTTCCATGAATTATAACTAATTTTTGTAACACTTTTTTACTCCGATGTTGTTGACGTGTTTGGAATGATTTAACCGCTTATTTGGATGTTGAAAATCATTGACCACCAAAATTTTTTAAATAAAAGTCATTGCTAGTCATTGGTTACCAAATCAGGGCTTTAAGCTAGCAAATTGGGCGGATTTGTAAGCGCTTATTTTCTGGTGATAATTATTCCTCTCTTCTCTCCCCTATTGTTTTCAAATTTAGTATAAAATTAATTAGTATAAACTAATAATAGTATACCATATACGATTGACTGTCCTACGTTGCTTTAGTGCTGTTATTGCTATGAAGCCAATAATACTAAAGAAACAGACAACCATTTGATTCGTTATGGTTTCATGGATTCGTCGACCACCGTTGTATTCTAATTACCAGTTTTTTTACTGGCGCTTTATCACCTTATAAATAATTAAGTTTATTGATACTAATTAAAAATAATTCTGAAAAGGTTATATTAAAAAATGCCAAGTTTCTAATGAAAACCTTAGGTGGCATCCCACAATAGTTCAACAAACAACATCCACCGAAACCCTCGTATATATAGGAAACGAGTAAATACAAAATTTAAGCTAATTTAAAATTTCATTGACTTTGTAATTGATATATTAAGTATGGAAAAATGCGAGATAATTTAGTCTACCTTCTATATTGTCAATGCTTTTTCCCAAGGCAATAAGTAACGTTCCGTATATTAATTTGAAACTATTAAACTCGCACATAGTGATGTGTGCGCTGGCAAAGGCAGAAATAGGAAATCACATTGTATCATTTGTCGGGAGGTCAAAATAATATTCAAAAATTTAGATGATCTTGCCGAGCGACCTTTCAAAGGTTAAATACACGTTTGAACGGCCTCACAACGAAATTAAGTGATAATCATCTACGAATTCTAACGTATGTAATGTAACTTCTAATTTATATACGGTTAAACATAATTATTGCTTTTTAATATGGTTATTATATGTGTTGTAATTAGTTAATTACGTAAGTTATAAATGGCAAAACGTATTAATCGCAATTAAAATGCAAAAATTGTCGATATAATTGAAAAGGTATAATTTAATTAGGTTTTTTTATTGACTATAGTTTTATTGAGTGACTTAAATATACAAGAAAAGACGGGTAGAGTTATTATTAATAAGAAATGCAATCGTAAATGATTAATACGTATTGTTTTATAACAATATTTATTTGTTTCAGTTATTACAGTTGCTCAAAGTTGTATAAATCATACATATAAGCTTATTATTATATAAGCTTATTTTACTTATCTCTTTTATGTCCAATATTTCCTTTTATTATTTATCGTCCGTATATTCATGTGTTTTTAACCGACTACCAAAAAGAAGCTGGATGGTCAATTATTGACTAATTTTCAAAATTATTTTCTTATTCGAAAGAGTGCAATACCGAGGTGGTCCCATTGGAACCAAGTCAGGATCTGATGTCGGAATCCGATGAAATCGAGGGAAATCCTCAAATTTTTGAAAGGGAAAGATTCCGTTATATCCACAAAGTTTTCAGATATTTGAGTATAATGTTATTGTTGAATTGATGTGACAAAAAATCGGAAGTCGTTTAATGTAAAAGCCATTTAGTTTGCTGGTTAAGCACTATCTATAACATATGTGAAATCGTAGAAACGTTGCAAGCCGCTGCTTATATGGTGTAATAATTAGAGCGTTCAGCTCACAGGCGGACGTCGCGGGTTCGATTCCCGAGGAGGGCAACAACTTTTTGTTGTTCTAGTTTGGCTAGCACATTTGTTAAATCACCTAGACTAGGTAGCGGACTCCGGGGCCTTAAACGCTTGCTTATTTTCAATGATTGTTTCTTTATTACAATTTTTCCTTATAACTGCTGCAACTTTACTTTCCCTACCTAAATTAATAAAATAACTACGTAATTTATTGAGTAGTTACTGAAAACACTGAAAAGGGAAAAATAAAATATTTTTAACAAAGAAATTGAACCGACTTCAAAGAATAAATAATTAAGTCACTAAAAATAAAATATAATCAAACTTTTTAAAATAAAATATGTACATAATAACCGTTGTAATAAATAAATGAAAATAAACAGAAACTTTATTTAACCTATCTACTACACGCATTTTATATTCTACTATATACACGTAATTTAGCTTAATACCTACCTAAATTCATTTATATATTTACAATATTATTTTATTTACTATCAACTGATCAGTGCTGAGCCCAAATAATTCAAAAATAATGATATAATTTTGTGACATAGACACAAAATTAAATTACGAATAAAACTATTTTAAAAAATATTTTATATTATTCTGTATTAGCTAATATATTATTTTGTTTGTACATATTTCTTTGGTTGAATTTTTATAATTTTTTAGGTACTTATCTGGGAAGATTCAGTTGCACTTTTCAATGTATTTATTGTTTATTGAACTTCACTACACAACTATTCAAGATCACAACGTTTGGTTCTCTTCAGTCTGCGTTCTAGTTGAATATTATCTAAGAATTGCAACACAGTATACAGAGTTCGTATCTTCGTGGCGAATCTCCTAATTTCCTTTAGGACAGTTGGAACCCAAAGGTACCGGTGTAAGCACTTCACGGATACTATAATACTACATTAGTTCTCAGAACTTTACTACAATTTGATACTGAATTCCATAGGTACATATAGTGTCTAGTATTTGCTTGTAGAACTTAGTATGTATGGATAATTAAAATTTTCTTCCAAATAACCAATAAATTTTTTATATTTTAGTCATTGGTGTAAATATATCATAAAAAAAAGTTGGAGTCAAAGATACTACATGAAAATTCATGTCATATTCATGAATTATTCAATAGTCTTGAGATATTTGAGAGTGTTTGTGTATTCATCGTCCATTATGGTAACAATAATTATCGTAAGTGTAAAGGATCGTGAAAGGACTTCATTGAAACCACCGGAAAAGCAAAATTCACGGTTAGGAGCTTAAAGAGAAAGAACCAAAAAAGAATATGATAAAACTTGTGCACCTATTTAATATTAAACTGCGATTGCAATATGTGCCTATGCAGTGGGAGATTACGGAAATTATTATGACGCCTAAACCAGGTAATCTCAACGAAAAACATTATATAGATCAACGTCGCCATTAACAGTCATATCCAAATTGTTGGAGCAGTTGTTCTTAAATCAATTATTGAAAAAAAATCATTCCAGCTCACGAATTTTGATTTAGAAATAAACCCTCGATAATTGATCAAGTACATCGTATTACGAATATAATTGAGAAAACGTTTAAAAAAGAATTTTGTTCAGATATGTTTCTGGACAGATATTTCTAGATATAATGAGGGCCTCAAATAGAAAATGACAAATAAATTACCTAGTCAGATGTGCCAATTTCTCAAATCCTGCATTTCTGATTGTCACTTCAGAATAAGATAATGAATATCCGGATTTGAAACCCATATATGTGGCAAGGTAGTATCCTTAAACCAATATTACTTTAAACCAAAGATATTCTTAAATATGAAGAAGTAAGAATGTAATAACATTGAGATAGTTCGATATCGAAATAGATTACAATCAGCTGTTAATAGCGTTTTTGATTTGTTCAAAAAAATGCTATGAAGCTCAACATGTAGATTTGTTCAAAAAGTATGGTCAGTGGTAATCGAATCTCAATTCCGAATATAACAAAATTTGTGCATGACACTGTAGCCAATCTCAAGTGGAAATAGAATGATAAGAAGGGGTGAGCAGAATTTGTATGTATGAGGCTCAAAAAATGAAATGGTTGTTTGGACGACAATATATATGATCATTTCGCAACAGATTATAATTAATGCATAAACAAATATCCCTATGTATTAGACCTAGAATGTGCTATTATGGGATTGTACAATGAAATGAAATATCAATATGATCCAAACTTAAAATACTCAGCAACAGTACCGGGGGGTTGAAGAGGTAAAACCCTTTGTATTCGTATAGCTATCTGTGAAAACTGTGCCGTGTAAACTTATATGGAACAGCACCAGTGTACTAATTAAGCTCATGTCTGAAGTCTTAAATCTAGATTTAGAAGAATTAAAGAAATATTAAAGAAAAAATACTAGTAGTGAATAACCAGATGTGTATAACTGCAAATATTTCAGTTTTAGTCATTCTGTTGGTTTCGGATGTCTCGGTGATTTACGTAATTTTAAAATACGATGACTGAAATTAGTATAAACTATGATTCATATTTTGCGTTAGCGGTAAAATATTTTTTAAATCACCATTGCAAACTTAATTAATTTCTGGCACAAAGTTAAGACAGATTTTTTTGAATTTGCGTTTCACAACGTATTCTGTGAGGTAGAAATAAATAAAGTTAAATAAACAGATATTTAATGGATTTAGAAATATTTAAAAAAATGTTAATGGTTGTGTATTTTATTACCAACTCCTACATTTGGCCTAGGTTTTAATAATATATTGACTTAGTACAGTCATAAAATGTAATTTTCTTTAATTAAAAGAATCCTTAATAAAAATAACGGTCTCTTGCTCTTGAATTATTTGTAAATATCTTGAAATTTTACTGTTCAAAAGGAAGGCAGGTTGATCTTTGATTAGGTTAGTATCTAGTACATTTGCCGGTAACTGCGTTGAGAAAAAGAAAAAAACGGACTGTCCAAATCTGACACTAGCTCTTCTTGACTAAACACTCATGACTAAATACTTAAACTATGACGAGAATCATCTTTTGAGCTTTGCGTTCTTAAAGCACAACAACATTGGGCCGAATAAATCAATAACGCAGTTTTATGGAATATCCTAGGAACTTGGAATATTACTGGAGATATGGTAATTTAAAGCCATTTTCTAGGAAGAACCAAAACTACTTTAGTTAGACGATAATCTTAAAGAACAGCAGTATAAGAATCGGATGAGAAAGTCAGAATGGTTGCGGCCGATCGCCAGTTATGGCCATATTTGATAAAAAATTCATGCTGAGTAGTTCTGCGGTTGCAACAACAGTGAATTGGTTGAGAAGTACATACTTTCCCTGTTGCTGGCTATAAATTAATAATTATGATGAAAAAGAAAATACTCTCAGAAATTCAAAATATAATATATATCGTTGATAAAACCAGAGATGGTTAATCTATTGAAACTTAACTTTTCCAATTTATTAGGTGTTTACGTACCTATAACAGGTCAATTGAAAAAAACCCGGCCTACCATAGTAAAACACATTTTTTTGGCAAATTTTTTTTTATTCAACATAATTTCCTTCAAGGCTGATACACTGATTATAGCGACCCTCCAACTTTTCGATGCCATTTTTGTAGTACGATTTGTCCGTTGCTTCAAAATAGGCCTCAGTTTCGGCGATCACCCCTTCATTCGACGAACATTTCTACCCAGCGAGCATTCGTTTGAGATCTGACAATTGGAAATAATCGCTGATAGTCAGATCTGGAGAATATGGTGGATAGGGAAGCAATTCGAAGCCCAATTCATGGATGTCTGCCATCGTTTTCACTGACTTGTGACAGGGTGCATTGTCTTGGTGAAGCAGCACTTTCTTTTTCTTCAAATGCGGCCGTTTTTCAGCGATTTCGTCCTTCAAACGATGCAATAAAGCTATGTAATAGTCGCTGTTGATGGTACTTCCTTTTTGAAGGTAGTGAATGAAAATTATTCCATGCGCATCCCAATATACAGACGCCATAAACTTGCCAGCCGACTGTTGCATTTTGCGACGTTTTGGAGCGGGTTAATCGTGTGCAGTCCACTCGGATGACTGTCGATTGGACTTCGGAGTGAAATGATTGAGCCATGTTTCATCCGTTGTCACATATCGACGCAAAAACTCGGGTTTATTACGCTTGATCATCTTCAAACATTGCTCCGAATAATCAACTCGTTGTTGTTTTTGGTTAAAAGTGAGCTCGCGCGGTACCCAGTTTGCACAGAGCTTTCTCATACCCAAATATTCGTGAATGATATGCTATACACGTTCAGTTGATATCTTTAGAGTGTTGCTATTTCATTCAATTTGAATTTACGGTCATTCAAAATCATTTTGTTGATTTTTTAAATGTTTTCGTCGGTAACAACCTCTTTTGGGTGTCCACTGTGTTCACCGTCTTCGGTGCTCATTTCACCACGTCTAAACTTAGCATACCAATCCTTGAAGTTTTTGCTTCAACTGTATTTTCCCCTTCAAAAAGCAATATTTTATCAGCACGCGAAAACAAATATTGCTTCCCTTAAAATGCTATAATTCACAAACTAATGATCCGACAGCTGTTAAATTTATACACGCATCTTTTGAGGGTTAGGGCTAACTAAAAAACATGTGGATTTAATTTTATTAACACCATCTTTGTGTCAGGCCGGGGATTTTTCAAATCATCTGTTACCTCAGAGATTATTGGTAAAAATGCGTATAATTATATTACTGTATAAAACAGTTAAACCATCTAACTTAATTGTTAATTCTGATTGTTTTCACATTTCCGTACAAAAAATAACAGTTTTCCATTTAGTATTATTGAGTCATTCAGTTTAAACAACGCTAATTTGGAATTCTCAAAATTGCATTTTCAATTAGTCACAAGAGAAAAGTCTTATGATATCCCGGAAAGTTTTAAGACATAAAAAAATTGTAACATACTTTATTTAAAAAATAACTGTTTTAACTTATGGAAAGAAGAGGTGACTTATTGGCCGGTGGTTAGGGTACTTACACATGACCGCGATTCCTCGAATACCATCATCAAAGGACAATAACCGTGCTCAGCGGAGCTACCAGATAGCGCTTTCTGATTACCACTTGACGCAGCATGGCTTGGTTGGCGCACGAGTTCGATATGCCGAAGAAATACCAAAATGGATCAATTCCAGATGACCGCCATACCAACATTGTTCTTTCGTCGCGCTACAGGCATGTTACCAGAAAGATTAGAAAAAATTTCCGAAACTTATGGATAATATTTTGATTAATATATATTGCCTACGAAAGTAAAAACGTATGCTCAGCTTTATTCTTAGATGTAGCACAAGCCTTCGATAAGGTTTGGCATGAAGGCCTTGTTCATAAAGTATAGAGAATGTTACAAAAACAATACACCGAATTATTAAAATCGTACATTACAACCAGAATGTTTAAAGTCAAACAAGAAGAAGCTTACACTACAATAAAAGAAGCTAAAGCAGGTGTGCCACAAGGAAGTGTACTGGGACCAAGGCTTCATCTACTCTACACTTGTGATATACCATAAATGGAGAATATTACGATGGCTACATTTGCTGATATAGCTGCCAGAGAAAATAGTGAAGAAGCCTCACGAAAATTACAACAGACAAGTGACAATATAAATAAATGGACACAAGCTTGGAAAATATAAATATACAGGATACAGACTGAAAAGAATCAAACTTTCAGATCTTGTGTAGTGTTGTGTAGTGAAGTGCACATAATAAAAAATACAGCAGTGACATATATAAACATTATTTCATCAGAGACTGAGATAGGGCCGATGGGTCCTTCTAGTTATATACCTAGTTTTAAGTAATCATAAAGACAAATTGTAGGTTAGTCGGAAACGACTAGTAACAATAATAATAAAAAATATATACATATTGTACCAATTTTTCTGAAGGAATATATCTTTAAAGTGAGAAAGTGAACAGAATGCAAGCACCTAATATTTGAAAAACGGTTCATATCTTTAACGTTACTGATAGAACATTTGAACATCTATAAAAGCAAATTATTACAGAGAATGAATCCGTAAAGTTAAAAATTTTATTACACAAAAAAGGACATGGTCATATTTCTACACCTAGTATTTTAAATATAAATTGATTAAAAATTAATTACTATTAGTAAAATATGTTTCGGAATGATTTCTGTTAGTATGAAATGAGTTAAACAGTTATATTTCACCTGGTACATCAGCATATATTTGAATGTCCTCTAAATTTTGTTGGATTACGCAATTAACGACAAATGAGGAAGTGGGATCGTTTTTATGAATCATAAAAGTCAAGTGGCGGTCAAGTATGTTTTCTGAGCCATATTTAATTCGTTTAGCATCTTTTAATGGAGACGAAGGTTATCGATGGCTTAAGTGCTGAAACGTTTATACAAAACAATACCCAGTTCCGGTCACCGAGTGGTCGGAATTTGATTGGTACTTTGGTTTTATTGAATTTGGCGACTTGTTTTTAAGACTCCGGATGAATTATATTAATTGCCGTAGCATCATGTGTAATCATGAAAATTATTAACGGAGACTGTTTCATTATGACGTTAAAATACAGTTAGTTATATTGATCGAATTTATTTGTGACGATTTTGTGTGTTAATTAATTCTTGTGACCTAGGTTTTAATAAGAAGCAATTTGAGTTTTAAGTTATTGTTAGTTTAAGACATCTTTTAATAAGTCAAAAATTATTATTACTAAAGTGGCAAAAATGTAGATCTATAGAACAATAATAGAATCTGATATACACATACATATTATACATGGTAGGTACTTAATTAATTATATGTTTTAGTTTATTACCATTAGATATAATATAATATTATTAGGTATTTTCGACTTCCTGATTCTATAATACTTAACATGATACTTCGATACTATAACTTTGATTTCAATATTCAAATCAAGTTGAACCATTTGCGTCTCTATGATAGCTACGTACAGAAATAGGGAAGTACCAGGGTCAAACTACAATTATTAAGAACAAAAAGTTAATGAAGTTTTCAGAATTATTTCTATTTTAGACATGTTCAAAGTCCTTACCGTTTACAATAAAAGAGTTAAGCATTCTTGTTTATTATAGGTTTATTTTGCGTTCAAAAATATTCGTTAGGAATATTATCAAAACAACCCTTATCTAAATAAGATAAAATATCGATATTAATGCATTAATTTAGACGAAAACCTTTTCCTACGTATATATTAGGTGCTTGCATCAAATCAATTGGTACAATATATATTAATTAAACCATTTGCTACAACTGTCTACAAATTTTTACAAGCTGGATCACATAGCAACACCATGTCAAAATAAGTTGGGAAAGTTGTTTAGCAGCGATCCATCTAATTGTCGATGCATTTTTGCAGTTTTTCGGCATTTAAGAACTATCAATCTGAACTAATGGTAAACAGAAGGGGCTATGTCTGGTGAGTATGTTGCACTCTTACAACGCGCAAAGTTTTACAAGAGGGTTTCTTTTACTTGCTATTGCTGGTCTTTTTTGCAACAAGACGTCGTTCAATTTAGTAAATTGACGTAGATAGATACCTGCAGTATCAATTGAATTCGGATTTAACAGCTCGTAATACTCTAAACATTGCTGATTCCATGATAACAGGTCAATTGAAAAGTCGCCGGCCTACTATAGTAAAACAAATTTTTTTGGCAAAATTAGTTTTTTTTATTCAACATAATTTCCTTCGAGGGTGATACACTGATTATAGCGACCCTCCAACTTTTCGATACCATTTTTGTAGTACGATTTGTCCTTTGCTTTAAAATAGGCCTCAGTTTCGTCGATCACCTCTTCATCCGACGAAAATTTCTTCCCAGAGAGCATTCTTTTGAGATCTGAGAAAAGAAAATAGTCGCTGGGGACCAAATCTGGAGAATACGTTGGATAAGGAAGCAATTCGAAGCTCAATTCATGGGTTTTTGACACGGTGCATTGTCTTGATGAAGTATGCATTTTTCCTTCCAAAAAGCAATATTTTATCAACATTATCAACATGCGAAATCCCTTTTTATTTTTTTTTCAGAATAACAAAAGTTGCTTCACTCAAAATGCTATAATTTACAAACTAATGATCCGACAGCTGTCAAATTTATACACGCATCTTTTGAGGGTTAGGGCTAACTAAAAAAATAAATCCATATTTATTTCTTGTACCGCCATCTATGTGTCAGGTCAGGGGCTTTTCAATTGCCCGTTATGTACGGCAAGACGTTATGATCATAAATATTCCGCTTTCATATCGATAAATATGCTCCAGACTAATCCATGTTTGTGGTGATGTGATCCAACACACTTTTTGTACTTGGGATCGTCGTAGTGGTCGTGATAAATGCAATTCATTCTCATCAAATTCACCAAATTTAAATCCTTGAAATCAAAGTCGACAATAAGGACTTGACGGAACAGCACTATACGTTTCTGAAAGTGTTTCAAGAAACAAAAGTAATGTGCATTATAAGCATCTGTACACATTTAAATAGTTCGTTAAAATAAAAACAAAGTATTTTAAAAAAAAATTATTTTGTACAGAGAAATATCAAAATCATCGATATTAACGGTTAGGTTAGAGTGTTTAATATTTACGTTGATATTTCCCAGTTTCCCAGTAATAAATATCGCATAATATATAAAAATACATGCAAATAGGTTTAATTAGGTAAATATTCTATAACTGTATTTTTGTTTTCTGCTAAGTACTGAAGAATTATTGCATCCCCAGTTCATTGGATTTCTTTATATATTCAAACACAATTTTCTCTTTGTAAATCTGGTAAACTGGAGTTTAAACGACTTATCGTATTTTTGTAAGTTCCGTTATTATCATCCTCATCTGGTTCTCTTACGCAAGATTTTCGATTAATTACTTATAAATATTCACTGTAAGATTTAAAGATCATGTGCTTCTCTGGGTATAATCAAGTTGCTGATGTCAAAAATTATAGTTAATAATATTTCGTTTTTTCAAACTTTCCCACTGAAAGACTCCGTGACATGGATATCGCTAGAATTCGTAGTAACCGCGAAGTATTCCAGATAGCCAATAAAGAGTTGAAAAAACGATTCAAAGAGGCCAATTGCAATTATTAGGATATGTTTATTTAAAGAATCGTAGACTTTTCCTCTCACTTCTATAACGAAATATTTAAGCGTCTAATAAATATCACATTTCAATTTAATTATTTATGTAATTGATAAATATTGTGAAATATTTGTGAAATATTGTGGCACCAGCAGATATTCCTATTTCTCGATTTATTTCATTATTTCTGGCATTAATGGGGCATTAAGGTTTTTATCCTAAACATATTACTTTGGACTGAGAACACCTTATAAGAGATAAGGATTTAAATTGAAACTGGTAGTTTGCTTGGTCTATACAGGACAGGGAAAAGTGTTTTCGAAACCCTATAACATTTCGCAGTAACTTGGTATACTTGATCTGACCATCTTAGACAGTTTTAGATGTAGCTGATTGTAGAAGTAAATTGTCGGTTAGTCGGCAACAACTAATTAACAATATTTTAATAAAAAAGTATAAGTTTGGTAATTCCCTAAATGATCCTGTTCTGGTAAAAACTTATAAAAGCACTGCAAATATTAAATGGTGTACTTGGAACTGTTTATCATAAGTTCAGCAGATAAACAAGACAAGATACATTTTAAAATATTTTATTTTGGCAGTTACTAAGAAATCAAAGAAAAAATCATCTAAATCTCGTGACTATTAGATATTTAGTTTTTAAGTGTGAATAATTAATATTGCTTCGATTTAAGTTTATCGATTTATCGTTTTTTTTTATCTCCACAATCTAATAATTTTGAGGTCGTTTGGTTGTTGTTGTGATTTTTATTAAAATTACCTTATATAAATATTGCTTGACCGTGAATTATTCAAAAGGCAATATCAAATTAACAAATCCGTTCTAACAAAAATAACCTCAAAACGAAATATTTATAATATTTACAAAACTGTACTAAAAGGTACTAGTTTCCTTGAAATATTTATTTAGTATTTTATTTTATGGCTATTTTGAAGGTTGTTCGTTTTCTGCACATTTTCCACATAATAATTTGTAACATATAAAATATGTTAGACAAGATATTTCATTTAAAATAATTTTTAATTAAAAATGACTGTTATATTTAATAAGTAAATTAATTCTATTCCAATTCCTTCATAACTTTGTAAAAGCTCGCGGCTTCGAAATCCCCAGTGCGAATGGATGTTTGTGTATGGACAAAAGTGAATGAAACCTGACACATAATAATTATTTGTCAATTAGGGATCATAATAAGTACTCACTTGTTGAATCCTGTAACTTACCATGGCGACTTGACAAGGGTGACTGAATAGTAAAGAGGTAAATTAAAATCCTGAAATATAATATGTGGCTGCAATTTTTTTAAACAAAAGTGACGACTTATTAGATTGACCGAAGCACAAAGGATATTGCTGATACAGTCTCATTCTAATAGAAACAAAGTATTATATTGTAAACACTCATCGCATTTTAAATCAGACACCACCACAACCTACTTAGGTATGTGCTGTTTTTTAAAACAAGAGATTAAAAAGGAACATTTAGTAAATGCGAGGAATTACAAATCATTTTAGATCGACAATTATATAATTTCAATAAATATCAGCATATTTTCATAATAGCAATATATTACAATCAGTATTCTAGTCAGTGATTAAAACCTGCAAGCCAAAGGTTTCCCACTGCCATTCTAATGCATGGACAGTTCCATCTGTTCAAAATGTTACGTAGAAACCATAGCTATTGCCTAATATTGCCTATACACTACAACAGAATTGATAATGTTAATTGATAATGTACATTACTATTCTAGAAACATAGGAAAATTAAGGAAGCACGCTGATTCTAACCTTATAACTTAATTCTCTTGATACTTTTAAATAAGGGGATAAGTTAATCTAACAAATTATTTCTTCAAAGAACCTGGAACATTGAAGAGACAAAGGAAGTAAAAATAGATAGCTGAAAAGGAAAACCCATTAATGTAAGGTATGCGGTCGATCCTGGTTGATATCGGAAAGTCGACATCAGAATCCAGAGATGAAAGGCCAGATACTGTTATAAAAGACCAAGACGTAACGATTAGGAAACATCTGAAATATTTAATTATAAAAATTTAGGTATAAAAATCAAAGTAATGAAACTATAAAACGTATTACAGGGATCTGTTTGCATCAACTGAATAGAAAGAAAAGCATGTTAATCCATCAAGAACTCAAGATCTCAGTGATAAGCTGAAATTCTACCCACTCAAGTTCCACATTATGAGTAGGCACCGGAATTCGTTTTAAAAAACCAAGAATATAAAATGTATACCGACCGTAAAGTGGTAACAAACCAGCGGGCCAACCACAATTGACCAGACGTTATAGTAGTTGATTCGTATGATACTAACATTAAAAGACACTGGTAAAATATCAAAATATAGAGCTCTAGGAGTATAAGAAATAGTGGCAAAAATAAAGGATATCCATGCATTCCAATTATTTTCCCAACAATAGGCCTGAAAGGCCAAGAAACTGCTGACTAGTATTTGTAAACTACGTCTATATGAATATCTATACAAATCCATGCGGAAAGAGTATATGTTGATGACGAAAAGCGACAAAGTGTTCTTATTGGTTTCTAAACTAATAGTGGGGAATCGAAAACTTTTAAAGAACCATTAGAGTTTATTATAATATCTGGGATAATTCAATATTTTTCTTTAAGAAAATGTTTATCAATACCTTTTGCGTAAATCTACAAAAATAATAAAACAATAATAATAATAAGTATATTTTTGAACTGTATAATAAGTTTCGCAGTATATTTTACCTACAACATTTAATATAAACGACTATATGAAAATACAATCCTTTAAAAATTATTGTTGAAAATACATTCTATATTTATAGCCAAATACTGGTGAAATTGTTAATGTAAAATATTGTATGTTGTTTTATTATCTTCAAAGTATAACGGCATGTAAAAGTAATAATGTTTATGATTGTGTTTTTGGCATTCAAATGTGAACAATTGCTACATTATCAATTTTATCTCTAGAGTACATCAAATTTGAGGTCGCTTTATTTATTATTGTGATTTTTATTCAAATGACCTTATATAAATCATATTATTATTTGGCCGTGGATTATTTGACACGCAATATTAAATTAACACATCCATTCTAACAGAAACAGCCTCAAAATAATCTATTTACAAAACTATGAACTAAACTATAACTAAGGCCATACGTATAAAAGCCTTTGTTTTTTTTTTACAAATTATTCAATTTCATAATTTCTGCGTCATAATGTTATTTATTAAAATATGGTTACTTAATACTACTAAACTTGGATAATTTTTTTTTGAAATATCCAAATATTTTTTTATTTTATCTGTAGGTAGTACTTGGAACATTTGCTGACGACACAGTTATAATGGAAAAATATATATCTCTGTTTAAAGCTATAGAAAAAGTACAAGTAGCAGTCAACAAGATCTACAAATGGACTAGAGATTGGAAAATACAGATTAATAGCTCTAAATCTCTCCAAAGTTAATTTTGTGTTGCGGCGAATTGACAAAAATTTAATTATACCACTTTGATACCCGATTCCTCAAGCAGAATCAGATAAATATCTCGAAATATATCTCGATGGTAGGTTAAACTGGAAACATCATGTGAGACAAAAAGCAGAGCAAATTAGACTCAAAGTCAAGCAACTGTACTGGTTAGTGGGAAGATACTTTCAACTTGATCCAAAATCAAGGAGATTGGTTTATCAGTTAATCATAGAGCCTATATATAGTTAATCATATAGCACTAATGGGGTGCAAATATGGGGTTGCACTAAAACTTCAAACAACTAGTAATCCAATGCACCCAAAACAAAGTTCTACTATTAATCACCAATGCTTATAGCTACGTAACCAACGAAAAGCTTTACCGTGACCTCGGAATCAAATGTGAAAGCAAAACAGCTACTAGAAAACATGCAGGAAATCAGAAGACTTAAGCGAACCAAAGAACACGAACTGGTTTAGTGTATAAGTCCTGTCTAAAAAGGTAAGTTGAGTGTTATTATTTCCATGTAATACTCAATGCCATTAGATTTAAATAATTATCAGTTGGTTTTCTCATAGCTTCTCTTAAAATATTTTCTGATTGTTGACTCTTTATTTATCACTTTACCATTAGAATTTTAAGCTCAATTAGTTTATTCATATTCCAGATTTATTTTGTTAATGTTGAATAATATTGTTATTGTTATTACGTGCTTGTATCTATTATGATCGTTTTTCTGACTTTAAAAGGATTTTATTGAGAACATTTAGTACAACTACACAATACGAAGTTTGCTGTGGTGTTGTTTAAGCTTGACGCCGATGTGCTCTGCGATCGAAGTAAAGGCCCAAATATTTTATATGTTCTTCTTGTGGGATATTTTTGTTATATTATCTTATCGGCGGGTAATTTTCTCTTCTCAGTGTGTAAGTAACATGAGTGGATTTGGTTTGGTTTGCCTTTATTCTCCACTAGTTAAATCATTTCCCTACTTTGTTTAGATGACATCGAGAGAAGCAGTTTTTGGATTAGAATGCAGTGAGAGTATGGCAGTGTGTTGGCGTAGGTCGCAGTCAGGTCGTGTCGTCACCAGTTGGAAGGTCCTCAGTGTAAATCAAGTACAATATATTCGTAGTACACTGCCTTTTGGGACACTTGTATATTTAGTACAAAGCAAGGAATATTCATTATTACACTTAACCATGAAGCTTTTTAGATTGGGATACGATGAGGGTATGTGGTAATATATATGTGGAAGCGTCTTGTTTAGTTTGTATAGACTGTATACAAAAAGGCAGTAGAGCAGTATAGTCGCAGCAGTATATCCAAGCATATACTGATAACGTCTACAGTGCGAAGTACCTGTTCGATAGTTCCATGATCCTCTCGGAATGCAAATTGGTGACAGAAGGTTACGTGTGCTCATTCATTCTGTTTAGAATTTTTTTTCATTAATTTACTAATTATTAGAATTAGGAAGTTTATAGGTCCATACAAGACCCTATCCTGTGGTAGTTTGCCTGCTCTGAGTACCATTATGACTTGATTATCTATTAGTTTCGCTAATAGATACTGCTCAAAATACATAAAATTTATATTACATTTTAATCAACCGAAAGGTACTGATAAACCCTTAATAACATCTGATTGAGAAAAATATATTGTTGGAGGAAATAACGGAATTAAAGTGGATAATAACCTACCAAAAAGGGTAAGAATCAATTCCAACACCTACTACGATATTTCCATTCCATAATCTATTGATTTCAATCCTCCGACATTTCAATTGAATCCTTCAGGTATTTGATACAGTCTAATTTAAAACGCTTGAAAAAAATAAAGTGATATCAATTATTTCAGCACGTAGATCTTGTATTATCAGTTATTTGAAATCTTCATAGTTAAGTGAGAATATAAATGTTTCAATTTCTAGATAATCAAAACTTGGTGCCCAACAGAACCAAACATTAAACTAGAGTAACATTATGATATCCAGAATAAAATGTATGAATTAAATTATTTTTAAAATATTTCTTACATAATAATATTAAGCCAAACTTTTTTAAAAACGTTTTTAAAACTAAATCTAAATACTTAAATATCTTTTAAAACTATATTTATAAAATACTTATTAAATATCTTTACGTAATTGTAAAACACAATTAAAATGATTCGAATGGACAAATCACACGCCAAACAGTTCGATGACGTCGATCGTAAAAATATTGTTCGAAAATTTCATACAATAAAAATTTAATAACGCACACGAGTAAAGTCGCTTAAACTCAAGGTCAAGGTTGGCGCTGATCTGCGTGTGCCAATGTTGCGTTTATTTTTATACGCAGCCGAATGTTTTCCATCCAGTAACATTTTTATCGAACTTTTCAAACTAGACGAGATCGGAGTCTCGACCGTTCGATTGTTGTTGCTTTTCTTTTGTTTTCTAGACACAAGATCGACAACGAATAAAACAGTATCAATAACAATAACAGCACAAATATTCTTTGAGCGGAAAAACAAGTTCGCTAACGACGTATTGTTTATTAGCAACGAGCACGTGTAAAGTTACCAGTAATATACTTTTTTTTCTATAACCAGGATTCAGATTTTTATATACGTATTTATTTGTTTATTCGAAAAACAATATCAAAATATAACAATCGTAAAAAACCGGCAGGAGAGAAATAAAATATATTTGTTTTAAAGGCATCAAAATGTTTTTTTTGTATTAATATTATACTCTGATCATTTTTAATGCCTTGCAACACATTAGATTTGTTTTGTTCGTAATTTAATTTTGAGTATATGTCAGAAAATTATATTATATTTGTATTGTTTAGGCTCAGCACCGACTTCAAACTGCTCAGTTGGTAGTAGTTAAAATAATATTGTAAATAGATAAATAGGTTTAGGTAGGTATTAAGCTATATTGTGTCTATACAGTAGAATATAAAATACGTATAGAAGATGGTTTAAATAGGCTTACTGTTTATTTTATTTAGTTATTAGAACGATTATTATGTATATATGTTATTTTAAAATTCTTTTCGCCCGCTTTGTTGGCGCAGTGGTAAAGGCAACAGGACGGTCCACCTACTGTTGCGATAGTAGAGGGTTCGAATCCTTCTGGGGCATGGTCGTAAATTTATGTTTGCGATTGTTTAATATTTATGTATTTGTTATTTATATTTTGAAGTCGGTTAAAATTTTTTTGGTTAAAACTATTTAAATTTTTTAAAATTTATTTCTTTTTCTCTTTTTAGTATTAGGTATTAACTCAATAAATTACGCAGGTATTTTATTAAGTATTACAATGGATAGCCCATGTAAAATTACAGCCCATATGATGAAAAACAGGAATAAAGAAACAATGATTGAAAATAAGGAATATTTCAGGCTCTGGGGTCCGCTAGACTAGATAGTCTAGGTGATTTGACAAATGTTCCAATCAAACTAGAACAAAAAAGTTGCTGTCCTGTTGAGAATCGAACTCACGACCTCCGCCTTTGGGCTGAACGTCTTAACCATTACACCATAGAAACAGTTGCATGCAATATTTCCACGACGGTTCATATGCTAGTTGTGCTTAAAAAGTAAACTGACTTTTACAGTGAACTACTTCCGATTTTTTCGTCACATCAGTTTAACAATAATATTATACACAAATATCTGATTATTTTAGATAAAAGATTGAACGATTAAAAGGACATTGTGCCTTTGAAATTTGAGGTTTTCCTTCCCTTTTATTCAGATCCTAACTGGTTTCCAATGGGGAAATCATGGGTTTGTATTGAGTGCGAGGCTTGCTAGTCTACACGGGAATATAACCTCTACTGTTAAGACGCGTTATTAATTATAAACTGATTCTGTTTTATATATCTTATCACCTACTCTGCCGTATATATATATATATATACGTATGTATATATATATCGTTCTTGGTTCTTGGCACCATCATTAAATATGAAATGATAATCTCTTTGTTTTTCTTTCCTTATTTGAGCGAGCAAGTTGCTAATGCTCTGTGTATTAGGTTCACTATTTGGAAGTATTTTCATAAATAAATTAATATTGATATTTGGTTGAGACTATGATCTGTAATATGATCCTCTATGTTTATTTTCTGAATTGTTAAAACATTTAGTGATAATGCCTTATGCTATTGTAGATCTTGCTTAAACCAGCCGTTAGTACAGTTCAAAAGGCCATCTCCCTTTTGTTCACTAAAGGGTGTATTTCTAGATGTGAGAATGATCTTTTGTTATGAGGCGGCATGTACAACCAAGTCGTTTCAGATTGTATTGCTTGTTATTAAGGAATGGTTGCATTATTTCAATAATCAATTAATAAATTCCCGGAAAGGAAAATATTTCCGTTTACAGTCACTTTAGTGGGCTTCCGCAAGGCTAGCAAAACACACCTATATTGCAGATTTTACCTATTTCTTTGATGGAAGTTATTTTTTACGATATCACTTTTAGTTTAAAACACTGTTATTAGGTGTGTATTTTGAGCTGTGGGTAAGTGCGTTATCTTAATAAAAAGTAAGTTTTTCTTTGCGTACATTTTTGCTATAATTTTTTATGTCGATGCAGCTTTTGGTCTGCTCCACATAGTTCGTCTTCATGGTTTGTATGACCTTTCTTAAATTAAGTAGTTTACTTATGGGTTATTGTTTATGAAGGATCAGATTCACACGCTATAGATTATCACAGCCCTTAAAATTTAACAAACAAAATATTTAAAATATAAAAATAACAAAAAAATTAATTAATGTATTTGCTAATTGTTATGTTGTTAGAAAATATTAAATATTAATTTACTTTTATTACACTATACATTAGATATGCTTAGTACAATCTTAATTTATAATTAATTATCTTATACTTATAATACTATACAAGTTTATCTGGTTTAGTTTGCATCAATCTTCTGATTTCCTGCTTGTTGTCTAGTAGTTGTATGGCTTCCATGTTACTGTTATTTGGCAACTTTATATTTTAAGGCGAAATATTGGGTTAAATTCGGGTTTTCGAATAGACTTTATAATTGACTGATCCAACCGGTCCTTCATTTTAGGTCAAGTTGGGAGTATCTTCCTAGTAACCAGTACCGTTTTTTTAATTTAACTTGCTGCCTTTTATTTAACTTGATTAACGTGCAATTTTAGTTGTAACAGGTCAATTGAAAAGCCCTCGGCCTACTATAGTAAAACACATTTTTTTAGAATTTTTTTTTATTCAACATAATTCCCTTCAAGGGTGATACACTGATTATAGTGACCCTCCAACTTTTCGATACCATTTTTGTAGTACGATTTGTCCTTTGCTTCAAAATAGGCCTCAGTTTCGGCGATCACCTCTTCATTCGACGAAAATTTCTTCCCAGCGAGCATTCTTTTGAAATCTGAGAATAGGAAATAGTCGCTGGCGGCCAGATCTGGAGAATATGGTGGATGAGGAAACAATTCAAAGCCCCATTCATGGATTTTTGCCATCGTTTTCACTGACTTGTGACACGGTGCATTGTCTTGGTGAAGCAGCACTTTCTTTTTCTTCAAATGCGGCCGTTTTCGACGATTTCGTCCTTCAAGCGGTCCAATAACGCTATGTAATAGTCGCTGTAATGGTCCTTCCCTTTTCAAGGTAGTCGACTGTTGCGTTTTCCCACGCTTTGCATCGTGTGCAGTCCACTCGGACGACTATCGATTAGACTTCGGTGTGAAATGAGTTATGTGAATTAGATATCTTTAGATTGTCTGCTATTTCATTCAATTTCAATTTACGGTCATTCAAAATCATTTTGGGGATATTTTAAATGCTTTCGTTGGTAACAACCTCTTTTGGGCTTCCACTGCTTTGACCGTCTTCGGTGCTCATTTCACAACGTCTAAACTTAGCATGCTTGATGGATGATTTTCTTGGGCCAGTGTCCGGAAACTCGGCATCAAGCCAAGTTTTTGCTTCAACTGCATTTTTCCGTCCAAAAAGCAATATTTTATCAAAAAGCGAAATTCCTTTTTATCCATTTTTCACAATAACCAAAGTTACTTCACTCAAAATTCTATAATTCACAAACTAATGATCCGACAGCTGTCAAATTTAAACACGCATCTTTTGAGGGTTAGTGATAATTAAAAAACATATAGTAGCGCCATCTATGTGTCAGGCTGGGGGCTTTTCAATAGATCTGTTACTTTGACAAATGAATGGTTTAAAATTGAGTCAGTTGTTCGAGATGTGTAGTGAAAACGTGTCAAGTTTGATGAATGACGGTCTGATTATCATTTTTTCTCTTTTTTTTCTGTTTTTCCATTTTTTGTCATTTTAACTTATTTTGGATATTCGTACCATATATATGTTCATATGATAAACGACATGTTTGTCTAATTCAGAAAATTATGTGTGATTTATTTGGGTATTGTGTTCAGTATAGATAACAATCTATAATCTATTATCGTAATTCTAGATTACTTACATATTTATAGGTTGCGATGAGTTTATATGTGCTGGCGAGTGGTAGACAATTTTTCTTGTCATATTATGTGTTTTAACACATTGAGCCAAGATTTTTCATCCGTTGGTGATCTAGTCTTAGTTATTAGTTATGTCTTTATTATTTGTATAGTGCTTTATCTCTACAACTCTTTCTTCGTGACTTATTACGAATTTCTTAATTTCCTCTATGACAGCTTGAATTCGAAGGTCTTGTTATAATTGAATCCTATAGTATATGGGTGCATCTACAATATTTCTCAGGATTTTATTCTAAAATACTTGTAATATGTTGATATTACTTCTGGCAGAACTTCTTCATAGCCCCACATATATATATATATATATATATATATATATATATATATATATATATATATATATTGTTTCACTGTTTTATGTGAGCCAATGTAACATAAATTATTTAATTAATATGTGGTCTAGTTAATTTATATAACAATGGAAATATTATAATAATATAAATTATTATGATAGTATATCATATATTTGTTATCGTTGATTCAACCTATGCATAAGTGTGACTAAAGCTGTAAGAAGAATCTAGTAGTGACTTGGATTGATGCTGATGGATTGAAGTTTTTTTTGTGAAATGGAAATGTAGATATTTCCCTCGTTTACGTTTTTTTGATTATACCATAAAAGTATGTGAGTGCCTGAATTGCAAATGTGATGAACGATGAAGAGTGGGTTTTGTGGTGATAATAGCGGGAATTAAGTGGGCTTTCTAGTATAAACAATATAATTAGTTTGTGTTGCCTCTATAATTTTAATATCTTTGTGGTTTATCCTGATGTTTGGTTGGAATCCATGATATTTGTATATTTGGCCTTCTGTCATGTTTACCAATGTTTTTGAATTCAATTACAATAGTTCTGGTTTTTGGTTTTCGCTATGTTATTTATTATCGCTTTAAGTAAATTATTAGATTGCTGCACTTATTATTAATTGTGTTTGGTTCTATTTCTTACCTTGCGTTTCATTTATTATCTGATACGATGTTACTCTCTGTATTATAAATTATAAACGTAATATTTTCAAACACAAATATTTTATTATTCAATGTAATCTTCATTGAATACTCTTGTTCAGCCGGTCTTCTTCGATTCCTCTCAGTTTTAATGGATTCTGTCGTTGGAGTATCCAGAAGGCTGCTGAAATATACTTTCACAGTTGCCATTACCTTTTCGATTAGTGAATATTGAATGAGTTTATTGTTAAAAAAAAATTATAAGTGAGTGGATGTGAAAAATGGTATATATTCCTTGATAGAAATATTTTATTCGTCTGAATACCTGGCGCAACTTCGTGAATTCTTGAATTAACTACAATGATCGTATAATAGTATCGAGTTTGCAGAATATAGGGAAAACATTTTAACATATTGTTGGTCTATTTATGAGTCTAAACCCGTTTTAGTGTCAGAGTACTACACCACTCCTTAGCTTACTGTTTTGATTCGAAATTGTGGCGGTAAACTTAAGCTTTAGGCACAGTCATGCAGCGACGCACAAAATTTCTTTAATTCATTTTAAAGTCATATTCATGTTTTGTTTCCATTGTTGGCGAATGCGGCAACGACTACGTACATAGCATATTAAAACCCAAAGCCAAAGTGTCATTTACACGGATTAATCATATTTGTAGAGCTTTTAAATCTCTCTTGGTTAATTGACACTCCTGAAAAGTCGATTCTTCAAAAGAACAAAGTTCAGAGTTCAGTCATATTTTTTTGTTGGTTTATTATGTTCAGAAAATGTATTTATTTTATATCTTATATGAAATATGGTTAGCATAACTTTAATTTACAAATTAATTTATTTTTACTGATCTGTGTTACTTGCATAAATATACAAACAAGACCAGTGTCTTTCCAAAATTAAAATTAAATAAAATAACTTAAGATGAATTATAATACTATACAAGTTCGTGTGGTTTGAATCACTTCAATCTTCTGATTTCCTGCGCATTGTCCAGTAGTTGAATTGCTTATCAGACGTGATATATGCTAAGAAATTATGAACAACAAGAGTATCGATACAACACCTGTTAAATATCAACTAATTCTAATCAGATAAATAAGTTTAACTAGTTCGACAGCTGAATACTGACGAACCCGTTCATTCAAGTATTCTATTCGCAGGATGTTGGTGAGATAAGGAAGTGGTGAAAGGTCAGTCAGTGGAGAAAAATTGGTTTGCTAGTCAATGCTAAATATTTGTTCCGTATATTCGATTGACTTAATTAATTCGTAGTGATTTTTTATTGATTTCGTTTGCATTTAGTCATCTTTCATGTTAGATTCATGGTTTCACGTTGTAGGACATCCAAAATGATTTCCTATATATTTTATTTTCTTAAAAAATGTATTGTTTATTATAATTATTTGATTTAATTATTTATTATTTTTATCATTGTTCAAGTTAAATAAAAATAAAATAAATATATTGATAAATATACAATTTTTAATAAAAATTTTTATGTTATGATCAGGCATGATGATTGTTTAATTATCGATTTAGTATAGTGCCTATATGTTTTATTATGTTATTTCCTCTTATTTTAAATTTTTAATATTTCCAGTTAAATTTTGTGCATAAAATATATTTCTACTGATACTGAGGTATTAATTATAAAACTTTACCAATAAAGCATCTATGACGTTTTGTAAGTTAGTTCATTAATAATTGATTGAAATTTTTATTTTACAAATATCGTGTCCCTTTTCACAAGTAAATATTACTTTAACATATTTAGAAGCGGCGATTTTATTGTGGAGTGAAAAACAATTGCTCCTTCTAGAGCTGGAACTTCTGGATTGGCAATCTGCTAGTTAGAAGTGGCGTTTGATATCTTCAAATGCTATCAATTCTTCCTTCAAACATGGACGTTTTCCGGCTGCTAATCAACACATATCTGCAAATAACATGAAGAGCATTTCTTGTAAACCGCCAGATCACATTTCAATTCTGTTTGCTGAGTTATTTGTCATATTTACGGTACTTTAATTATGCTACTTATTTGTGTGCCAAATAAACTCTTCCAATCGCAAACATTGGTTAGTCTTAACTGACTCATTCTGTATAATACAATATTTCCTAAAATGTAAAAACTTTTACTTCCTCATCTCCCAGTTAACGATAACCTAGCAAACCATAATAAGAGCCATACACCATTACAGAATACACCAAGAGCACCCTTCAATGCCACTGGTCAGTTTACTGACACCAAACTTTACATTAAATTAGATTTTTTTTACCATTATACCACTACCTTGTTACACACTCACACCATTTTACACATAGTTGGTTAGGCCATTATTGGTAGCTTCATAGCCATCTAATGATTATATATATTCCATTGAATTGCAAATGTCTCTGAAGCGTATACCATCAAGACTTAGAATAGACTAGAGAAACGCTCTTACTGGAGACTTTATACTGCTGTAGTTCTCCAGGAAAATTAGTTTTATCTGTTAAATTTAATACTTTTATACTTGCTAGATCTACTGTTCTGTACTAATTTTGGCTTGGTATTCGCTGTGTGGATCCCCTCGGATATCTACCAAGAGTGCGGTTATGAAACAGTAATAGTGGTTAAACTATGCAATATGTTTCTTTTATTTTATTTGTAAGTATTATATGTTGTAATGTAATGCTGTATTTTAATGCACTGCTATATAATTTTATATTAGTATTTTAATTAACACTATCTGACTTGAATTTGTTGTATTTATAGTTCACTTTTATTTAAACTATATTAATAAAAGTAATGTTTTTAACGTATTGTAAAGTTCGAAACATATTATTATAAAACTAAATAACACTATTGTATTTTTTAAACTGACTTAAATTATAATTAATATCCATACAAATATCAATACTTTGATAATACTTTCAATGACATATATTGTTCCAATCATTCTGAATTTCTTTCTATCTATCTATCTATCTATCTATCTATCTATCTATCTATCTATCTATATATATATATATATATATATATATATATATGTATATATATATACAATTATATATAACAAAATATATTTCTACATTTACATTTTCAATTTTGCTTGCTAATTTTTTATAATAAATATTATATAATAAAAACAGCACGTCAATAGATCGCATAATTACATTACATATATTAATTATGTATTACTATAATTTGTTATGTTCAATATCCTAAAACTGAATATATTGCTTGTCGTTATTTGTTGTTATTAATAAGTAATTCGTTAGAATTATGTTTTTACGCGAGAGAAAAATATTTCGCATATCTCGAGTCAATGTCGAAATAAATATAACATGATAAGAGCTAACCTTGAACGATAAGGATTTTAATTCCGTGTAGTTTAAATTTAAAAAAACATTGCGATAATGACTGGTCAGAAATGATACCGGGACGACTCTCATTGTACTGTAGGTACTACTCAAATTTAATGGTAAGTAAGTTAATAGATTATTGTATTATTGATATAATTGTAAGTTTAAAAATGAACAAATATATTACGCACAATATTTTATTTTAATAATAGTACGAGGGTTAAGTGGCCATTGTTCAGAATAGAAAAAATTAGTTAACAATACAAAATAAATTGTTCTTTATTATATAGTGCAGCCATGAAGTAACTTTTAGATAGTAACTTAGGATAATTTGTAGTAAGGCAACTTGCATATTTGGTATCATTGGGATTTATGGGTATTTGAATGATGTTGCAAATATGCTAAATGTATAAAAGTAGTTGACTGTGTTTTAATTACTCTTAGTCTTGAAAATATTGAAGAAGTTTTGGCAATATTTATGCTCAAAACAATATTAGAGAGAAAAGGTTCCCAGCCTAAGGAGAAATTCTATAGCTTTAGACCTATGCGGTTATTTATTTCCATAAAATAAATTAGTGATTAGTGAAAAATAATTATCTTCCTTTTTGTAGTTCAGTTTGTATTGTGTAAATCATATGCACTTCCATTATACAAACAACTTAACTATCGCCGTTGCCTTTACTTCATCTTAAACTAGTGGTAAAATTATATAGATCAAAAATATTGAACTGATTTCAAAAAATAAATAAGCAAGTCACTAAAAATTAAAAAATAAAGAAACTTAGGTTTTTAACACAAAAAAAACATTTTAAAATAAAATATGTCTCTCCTGTGTGTGTAATAATCGTTGTAATAACTAAATAAAAATAAAAAAAAATTTTATTTAACCTATCTACTACGCTTATTTTATATTCTACTATATACACACAATGCAGCTTAATACCTACCTAAACTTATTTATCTATTTACAATAATATTTTAACCACTGCCAATTGATCACTTTGAAGTCGGTGCCGATTTTAAGTCATATCAGCTCAGCAACAACATTATAAACAAACACCTGATTATTTTAGACCCAAATATGCGAAAACTTTGTACGTGCCTTTGAAATTTCAGCCTTTCTCTCGCTTCCCCCCCCCTAGATCATGACTTGATTCCATTGGGACCACCTGGGAAATGCACTCTTTCGAATAAAAAAAGGATTTTGAAAATCGACCCACAATTGACGGAGAAATCAGCAAACATACATTTAAAAAATATATACAGCCGAACATAGAACCTCTTCCTTTTTCGAAGTCGGTTACAAACAAGTTGTGAAATTTGTAGGGTTTAAGACATAAACTAATTTACTTGAAGACTATGATTGGTTTCCGGTTTGTAGTAGCGTTTATCGTACAGATTATCTTCTGGGTGATAGCTTTGATACTGAAGCTCAGGTTATCTTATTTAAGCTAGGTAAAGATTGATTGATCATCCTATATGGACTTTGCTTTTTGATAGTCCGATGAATAATTAATACACCGACAGGAGTCAGCCTTTATATTTTTAAGTCTTTCAGCCTTTATATTTTTTGTGATTAAAATCGCAACTTGGCATTTGTAAGTCTCAAAGTCTTTTCGATGTTTTCTTTCAAAATAGCCATCTGAAGTGGCTAAAACCTTGACTTTATTGATCTGCATGTTGTGAATGTTAAATGAGACTAGATCGGGTATGGGCCATCCTTCAGGTTTCTCCTATGTACCCTTCCTCACACGTATAGACGACACATCTTATACATATCTGTCATCTTTAGCCGATCTAATTTTTGGGGCTAAGAAGCGTCTGATACATCTTCCCATGTGATTTGAATATAACGTTGATATTGAGTTTCATTAGCACTCATTATGGTTTGTTGGTCCATGAAGAAAGAAATGTTATCGCTGTTAAGGTATTTTTAGTGTTGTAGCGACCTTGAGGCATGTCGAATTTTACATAGTGGAATAACGGTCTACAAAATACCCAGAAATATAATCCCAGATGTTGAACACGGGCGGGGTGCCAACAGCGCCAACTAGAACCCGCTAATGAATAGCTGGCAACCCCGAGACGTTTATCTGGGGTGCTATTGAAGGGTATTTCCAATCATTCAGTATCTGACCACCGTTCAGTTTAGACGTGCCACCATCGACTGCTCAAGCCTAGTAACCAGCTAACACCGCTGCCATCCGTTTTATCTATTTTGTATTTTCTACATTTTTAATATTGCGAATAAATAACGGTCACATAATGTAAACACCACTGTTTCATTTCGGTTTACCTCCATTCACCGAGCTACATCATTTACCCTAAAGTGTTATTAGAAGTAAAAGATTTATATTGAATATATTTATAATTAATACTTTAATAACTTATTCCAATCTTTATGTCTTGAATTATTGTTATTTGTGACTTATATAAGGTATTCTAATGAGTGAGATATCGGTTGAACTAGAATCAAAGGATATTGATGGGATTTTTCTCAATAAGAACTCATTAAGTGTACTCCTTGAAGTTGTCTAAAAAGGACGGAATTATATCAGTGCATTTAATATAACATTGGCCAACCAAGAAGAAAGTTCGAAAATTGGAATCTAAACCTGAAAGAACTGACAGACAGAGTTACCAATATGTTATATTAAAATGAGCGTATTTGAGCTGGAACTGCAATAAATATTGTTGTAATATAACGGGACACAATTATTTTATAAGGCAACGCTTGGCGGTATAAATCATCACCTATACAACACAACAAAATACTATTGAATGCAGGTAGTGGCTTGATAAGCCATACTGCAGGAAATGTTCAGTCATTTGCGTAGAATGGAACTAAAAACAACAAAACCATGATTCAGTACGCATCAAGTGAAATAAAAAAGATTTCTTACCTCAATATGTGACGATGCATAATTGCATATGAAGCATATACCCACATTATACAAGTGAATATATACATGAAGAAAACATAGATTTGAAAGGAAATATTTTGATTTGATTTAGAACAGATTTTGTTCCTAAGGACTGCAGTTCTTGATATCAAAAATATGTTCCTGGAGAATAATTTGACTAAAATGAAAAATTGTTTATCGATTGAAAAAATACATCGAAAAGTTATAAGGCAATTAATGTATCACTGCTGAAGAAGAGCATGTGACCGTGAATAAAATGTTTTTTTAGAATGAGGAATTATTAATTTATATATGGAAATACGATAAGAAGAAATAAAGATATACGATAATAAGATTAAATAAAATGTTAAATAGATTATAGATTTTTCAAAATATATTTTTTATTCACTTTACTATTCATTTCACTCATATTATTCATTTTATTATTTCACGTCTATTTCGGAAATTGGAATTAGTGGTAATGTTGGAATTAGTCTTTGAAATGTCTTATGAATATGCCAAACGTTTATTTTAGACGCTACATATAACATTACACAAGTTTTTGTCGGTCAAATTACAGCAGTTTACAAATTCGGCTTAGCGTTTGGACTGAAATTTTATCTTCAATTCGTGTGTCACGATTGGTTCTAGTTTTCGAGTTCGCGCATGCTGGCAGTACTGTTCTCTTATAACGATCAGCTGACGACTTTGCATTAAACATCATTTGCAACTAGTTTTTGTGTTGTAATTATGTTCCGAAAATTTTGAAAATACGGAGAAAACGTTGTAATTACATAAGTCGATTTACAGTGTTTTGTTACGTTTATGGATGTTATATGCTTAGTAAATGTAAAATAATCATGCGAAAATACACCCAAAGATGCGCATTTGCAGTAAACACTGACAAGCCATGGATACCGAAACTATTTTGTAACACGCGCAGAACAAAGCTGTAAAAGTGATCACCTGATAAAATAGTATACTTTTCATTTTCTGCGTCAACGTTATAGAGAGACCTGAAAAATCATGTAGATGATTGCTACTTTGTTCAATGAATATCATCGATATAAATAGCATAGTATAAATAACCTGACGTATCAACAGTAAACTTATTAACAGCCTAACCTGTCAGAAGTTTCCTTATTAAGAACTTCATCAAAGCGCTGAGTCGCCAAGGCATGTTGAGCGATTACTGTTGGAACCTAACGCTTGGGATCTGTTATCCCAAACGGTATAAAAGATTCAGTTCACCTCTGTTCATTTCTTTTTTTTATATTTTAAAGTCTCCTTTTTATCAACTAGAGTTTAACTGGACTGGGTTTAACGTGGGCTTCGAATCAAGGTCTCGGCATTAATTAGAAATTATCCCAGAAGATATCCAGTCTTACCCAGCCTAATTACTGGCGTGACTGGGATAATTTTCCCTGTCGGATTTTGCACTCTCCCCAAGGACAATCACAAATGTTAAAGGAGTATCGCAGCAACAGGAGGACTGTCCTGTCGCCTTTACAACTGTGCCAACCAACCGGCTCTGTTCATTTTTGATTTATACTTTTTAATTCAATAAATGAGCATTAATGGTCAAAAATATTATAATAATTGTCCCCAATTTTGGCAACATACGTTTTTAACTTTAATGTTTTAAATGATTTGCAATAAAAAAGCTAAAAATTAATCTACTATTCTTATATATTAATCCATTATATTTTAATTCGTTTGTTCCATTTAAATATTAAAATATACAAAAATAATTTCGATCATTCTATGAAATGAACGCAAACCAAACAGTACTTTAAACAATGATACATAAAAATACGTGTATTTCACCAACAATGACAAAATCTCACTTTCGCTATAAAAATTCAATAGAAGGTCATTCCAACGACAAACTGACTTGTTTTTCAAGCTTAAACGGAAAATATATTAATAAATCAATACCGAACCATCTTTATTCTCAAGGTTTGTCGATGTGATCAGCAAATGTCAACGAACAAGGTCGCTTATTAACAATATCTAATTATGTAGATTGTGGGATTTGCTGCCTTTTTTTAATAGACGCAGTTGTTTTTCGTCACCAGGTTATCTCATTTTTTGTATCGATTAATCAGTTTCCTATCTATTATTGGTGGAACGACGATGACATGATGCAAGACGTAAAAAAATTGGGACAAAATCGACAGGAACATTACACATACCGTGTATGATTAATTTGTTTGATGATTAAATAGATCTAGAGTGATAATATTTGTAAAAGTCTGACTTTGCATCTAGCGGTATTTAAATATTATACCGATTTTAGTTACATGATAATATAAACAATATATCTCAATATTAAAATGTTTTTTTAAATTATTATATATATTGTTGTTTTCAAAACTGAAATATTTAAGTGTTAGTGCAATTATTTATAATATTTTAGTTTTATTTTATTAATTAAAGAATATATAGTTTTCTTTTATACTTATTGAAAATTAATTCCTTATCGTCAACTATTGCTCGATTTTCTTGCCTAGAGGTGGTTGTAATAATTTTCTGACCTATCTAAGTTTCTTTATTCAAATATTGATGAATTTTTATATGAGCTCCTTTAAATTTTTTATTGTTTCTTAGAATCTTTATTTTTTTCTTTTGCAGCTACTGCTAATATGATTCCCTCATTATTTTTCCTCATTATTTTTATCGTTCCTTTTACTATTATTTTTAGTATTTGGTTTAATTTTGGAGTGATTTCTGATTTATAATTTCCATGATTTTGTTTTAGTTGTATATGTTTAGATATATTTTTCTGTTTGTCTTTCTACTTTTTGCATCTTTTTATATCTCTGTACACAATCAATCTCATTATTTTGTCTTTACAGTTAGGAGTTTATGCTATCAGTCTTTTAATATATGCTTATTTATTATTATAATTATTAACTCGTTTACCTTTTTCTTTATCCTGCAGTTATTTTTTATTTGTTCTTTCGCTTGGGCTCCTTTTAACTTCTCTCCCAATTTAGCTTATCTCAATTACAGTATTTTTATTCCCATAACAATTGTGTTTTTTTTAGAACTAGAACTGCCTTTTGTTACATCTTTCCAAATATTTTGGAATTAAAAATTAGAAAACAATTTGAAATCTAAGTTTATTAGATTATTTAATGAAAATTGAAGTTATTTTTAGACATCAAAATATTGTTGTACAACTTGATACAATTTTAGCCAATTTGGTCATCATTCAGTGATTCTAAAACAAAGTGTTGTGTGTTATAGTCGATGGTCTGTACTGAATTTATGAATGAAAAGCTTCTATATCGTTCGAGAGACCCATTAAGACTTCGTCCATCTTTTTCACATTGTCATTAGTATATCTTAAGGTTTAGCATACTAAGTCTTTGGTGTGAGAGGTGAATTGAAAAGTCCCCGGCCTACAATAGTAAAACACATTTTTTTGTCAAAATTAGTTTTTTTTATTCAACATAATTCCTTTCAAGGGTGATACACTTATTATAGCGACCCTCCAACATTTCGATACCATTTTTGTAGTACGATTCGTCCTTTGCTTCAAAATAGGCCTTAGTTTCGGCGATCACCTCTTCATTCCACGAAAATTTCTTCCCAGTGAGCATTCATTTGAGATTCGAGAACGGGAAATAGTCGCTGTAGGCCAGATTTGGAGAATACGGTGGATTTGAAGACGCAATTCGAAGCCCAATTAATGGATTTTTGCTATCGTTTTCACTGACTTGTGACACGGTGTATGGTCTTGGTGAAGCAGCACTTTATTTTTCCTCAAATTCGATTACGATTTCAGCATCCTTCAAACGGTCCAATAACGCTATGTAATAGTCGTTGCTGATGATCCTTCCTTTTTCAAGGTAGTCAATTAAAATTATTCCATGCACATCCCAAAATACAGACGCCATAACCTTACCAACCGACTGTTGCGTTTTCGCACGCTTTTGAGCGGGTTAATCGTGTGCAGTCCACTCGGATGACTGTCTATTGGACTTCGGAGTGAAATGATGGAGCCATGTTTCATCCATTGTCACATATCAATACAAAAACTCGCGTTTATTACGCTTGATCACCTCCAAGCACTGCTGCGAATCATCAAGTCGTCGTTGTTTTTGGTCAAAAGGGAGCTCGCGCGGCACCCACTTTGCACAGAGCTTCCTCATACCCAAATATTTGTGAATGATATAATGTACACGTTCAGTTGATATTTTTATAACGCTTGCTATTTACGGTCAATTCAAAATCATTTTGTGGATTTTTTAAATGTTTTTGTCGGTAACAACATCTTTTGGGCGTGCAATGCGTTCACCGCCTTTGGTGCTCATTTCACGACGTCTAAACTTAGGATACCAATTCTTGATGGTTGATTTTCCTGGGGCAGTGTCCGGAAACTCGGCACCAAGACAAGTTTTTGCTTCAACTGTATCTTTTCCCTTAAAAAAGCAATATTTTATCAACAGGCGAAATTCCTTTTTACCCATTTTTTTTCACAATAACAAAAGTTGCTTCACTCAAAATGCTATAATTCAGAAACTAATGTTCCGACACCTGTTAAATTTATACACGCATCTTTTGAGGGTTAGGGCTAATTAAAAATCATATGGATTAAATTCTAGTAGCGCCGTCTATGTGTCAGGACGGGGACTTTTCAATTGACTTGCTAACAACCGATCGAAGTCTGCTCGGAGTTCGGCATCTGTCAATTTTATGAATTTTATTTTGCCCTTAAATGTGACCTTTTTGTCATATAACCGTGTTAAATGTGAGAAAAAATCAAAGTGAAAATATGAACTGGTGTCTTGAAAATGGAAGTAATAAATATTCTTTCTACAACTGATTAGTGGAATTCAACAATCGTAAGTTATGATAATGTAATTTGTTAATATAAAAATTAATTAACATAAAAATTAATTAAGTTATTTCTCTGTTCTGGTTGATTCCACGACTATACTAAAATTTAATCTTATTATTTTTAAGTTTCGGTTAGTTTAGTTAGATTTTGTTTATTTAGTTTTGATTAACATTGTTATATTTTTTATTTACTTTAAATGAATATGTATTTTTGTAAGTTACATTAAATCTACAGCTGATTACTTTGCACTGATTCATCAATATATATAGTATTTTGTCTCAACTATCTTGGGGTCAGCGACATTTCCCACCCGAGCATGCCAATTTTTTTGCAAAACAAAATTTAACTTAACAGCATAGAAGATTCCACCAACATTTATTATTATTATTATTATTATATTTTCTTATTAATGCATTGTTACTTGTCGTTATTGACTAAACTTCAATTAGTTTTTACAATAACGAGAACTTACATACATTACAATAGTAATATTCATATATTAATTAAGACTGCTGTTTTTGAGTACACATTACTACATCACACAAGATTAATTGGTTTAATTATTTTGAGGACCCTATTCGACTTACTTGGATTCGATTCACTTCGACCTTATTGCTTTGCTTGAAAGTTTAGGGTTGATTGATATGGCTCGGTGAATGGAGGTAAAACGAAATGAAACAGTGGTGTTACCTGGTGACGAGGCTTGGGCCGTCGATGTTGGCACGTCTGAACCAAACGATGGTCGGTTACTGAATCATCGAAATACCCTTCAATAACATCCCAGATAAACATCTCGGGGTTGCCAGCTATTCGTTATCCTATTCTAGTTGTCGCTGCTGGCACCCCGCCCATGTTCAACATCTGGGATTATATTTCTGGGTACTTGGTTGACCGTTATTCCACGATGTAAAATTCGACATGCCTCAAGTTCGCTACAAAAGTTATTTTTTCCCATCAACAAGCAGTGTAAAATTAAAACACGAAATTGATTTTGATACATATTTTAAATAATTTTTAATAATTTAAGATTTTATTAAATATTTGTGTAGTTAATAATGTTTTATCGCATATTTTCAGAATAATAATAATAATTTTCTTTTTAATTTAAATCCTTTCTCTTTTTAATGTAACAGTGTATTATTCGTGCCTTACTAATACATTATTTCTGCTTTTTGGCGTGTAATAACATTAAAATACAGTCTTAATTAGTTATATTCCTAATACTATTTCCAACATAAAAAGTGTTTATATTTCAATAAAATGTACACTAAGCATTGTTCTTAATAATCTGGATAAATGCTAACTTGTGAAATTTAATAAATAGTTATGTAGTGTGAATATCAAATTTATTATTAAACTATTAAGAACGATTAATATAAGACGTATAGCAAACAAGTAAAGAGATAATCAAAAATAAAATGTTATATGTTAAATTTACCGCTATAATTTTTAGTAATAAAAATAATACATCGTTTAATTTACTAAATCGACCATTAAAACAGCTCTTGGTAAATACAAAAAAAATTAATAGCAATTCATTTTCACATTGTAAATTAAACGGTAACAATTTGTAAAGACCTTGCTTTGTTTCTTATTTTTGTTAAATGCCTTTTTTATTCCGGATATAAAATTCGGTACATAACATTAAAATTCGTACCCACGCTGCGATTCTAAAATTACTTTCTCTGTGGTATTTCAAAGTCACGGTCACTATATTTAAATTTGTTTGGGACGGACTGAAGACGTTATCGTTTGTCCAATGCGTGTGTGCGGGTCTGGTGAATACTAACGCAACATTAAAAAAAATGTAAAATTTGACGGTCAAACTAATAGCCGTTTATTTATGCATTTTATTAACTTGCTGTTAATATTCTTATATAATTAATCTTGAGGTATTTTTTCAAAATTAGATTATCATAAATCATGAATGTATCCAATTAGTATTTTGGACGAAAAATGATGTGGAGTAACGGAGTGGTCCTGATTTTTGCTGTCAACTGTGATATGTGGATGTGATCAGTGAAGTATTTATATTATAAGACTCTCATTTGTATTATTTGTAAATATAATTTGGTCGCTAGTGTTCTGCGTGCAGTTCTTTCAACAAGTTGCCACTTTCACATTTCATAATTTATATTCCTGAGTGTAAAGACTCCATGATGACGTTTCATGATTTTGGCGTTTACTTAAGCACTCGTCACTAGGGATATCGGCCGTGAAGAAAATATCGGTATATCGATATTTTGTCTGCTTCGATTTTAATATTGATATTAATTTTTAAATATATCGATATTTTGTTATATTTTATGATTTATGTCATATTTCAGAAAAAAAATATCGGTCAAAATTATATCGATTATTAGACAAAAAAGTATTGTCCAAAATGTAGGTATCTTACCACAAAAATTACACAACATTTGATGAGCCTTTGCGCTATGCGCTAAAATATGATGAGAGTGACCTTCTGGAACCTCCATTTTCAAATCGTAAAAGTCTCTTTCTTAGAGTTTCTTTTTTACCAACTAGGGTTTATCTGGACCGGCCTACAGTTTAACGTGGGCGCCCAACTTCGGTCCTTGATATTAACCCTACCAACTTGGAAATCATCCCAGAAGTCATTCGGTCTTCTATCCAGCCTGGTTAATGCCGTGACTGAGATTATTTTCTTTGTCGGATTTTGCGCTCTTGCCTAAGGACAATCACAAATGTTAAACAATCACAAATGTTACACTTTCACAAACACAAATTTACGATTATACCCTAGCAAGAACCGATTATGACAAGAGCAGGAGAATTAATTGTTATCTTTTGAACGGGCTATAATATTCCTTCATTGCATTAATATTACTATAGATATGCGACTTTAAAATCTTCCAGTACGAAAAATCCAAATTACTTCTTGTCTGACTTTATATGAGGGTTGCTAGTTTTATTTTGAGTGTAATAATAAAAAGACAGTAATTTATTAACGAAAATGGCTTTATTGTTTTTCGAAGTATTTTCCATGATAATCAATATTCTTTTGCACATGCTTGAACCAATCTTTGTAACACTTTTTCCACATCGGGTGAGATTACTTTTGTCAAATTATGAGAGATCTAACGTGAACAAATCGTTTTCATAGCTAAATGTCCAATGACTTTTTTTTGGCGGTAAATCAGATGATGATGTTGTGATATCATTTCGCGCCAAGCGTCAAAGTTTTCTGGCACACCAACTGATTTTGGACGATCTTCACATTTGAACACACTGCAATTGCGATAAAATTGGTTATATCAAAGTTTTATAAGGGTGTAGGATGGGGCTTCATCTCCAAAAGTTAAAATAACTTGATCGGTGTACACCTGTCTTTATAATCCATGTCAAAAATGATCTAAAATCGCCAAGGAACTCCAGTTTTACACTAACTGGAAATGTTTAAATCACTATAAATAGCAGAAGTTGTAGTCAAATGACAAAATGTTCTGAAGGAGGATATAGAGGTTAAACCTTTTGGAAACGTCAGATGGAATCCATCTACACTTAATATTGCTAAAGCTCAAAATATCGTCATATCGACTATATATAGGTATATAGTACATTTGCCATTATCTTCTATAAGATTAGCGAATTATTCATCTTGTTTGTACTCTTCTTTTATCTTTTATTGAATGTTTTCCATTGTAAAAATACTACCAAATGGATGAATAATAACATTAGCTTTTGCCGAATTAATGAATGCAAAAACAATATAGTGCGATGTGCTAATATTTGGATGGCCGGAAACTGATTATTCACATCCGTGTATTTAAATGTATTATTATTTCTCTGAACTGATCTGCTTTTGATGTCATAATCTTGTTATATATATTTTCATGATGCATGTCACCTTGTTTAAGTGTTTACCTCGATTGAATTTGAATTTATAACGTGACGTTTATATGTATTTACAATATTGTTATCATAATTTAATTCATTAGACTAAATAACATGTAATCAAGTGATTAAATTAATTATGATTGTGTTAAAATAGGAAAATTATACGGTAAAAATAAAAATTACGATACGCGATTTTTAATTATTCTATTTTAACAAAATGATTCCAACTTTATCTTGGAAGACTTGAAATCAATACTGAAGATATGCTATAACACTAATGTATGTATCTCGACGTTACTACTGAATATGTGTTGTGTGCTAATGTATTGTAACTTATTGTTTGTATTATTATAGATTGTATTTAAAAAAACACATTAAGTATATATATATATATATATATATATATATATATATATATTCACATATGAATGTGTTGTGCACTAGGGTACCCCCTAGGGCTCTTATTGTCCAATGATGTGTACTCTTGCCTATAGAAAGTAGTGAACACAATTTAAACATTATCATGTCTTGGGTGAGATTCAATCCACTGGCTATCGCAGAGTATGCTATTTAGAATAGATTAGAGTGTTTTTTAAACTTATGAATCCACAAAAAATATTATTATTAGCTTTATGAAGCTTTTATCATAGTCATTTAACATGACATATTCTTACAGCATTTTTACATTATTACAGCTGGGATCAGTCGCCTATAATATTTTTTTAATTAATATATTATTCTAGTCATTGCCGACTAACCTACGGTTTGTCACTACAGTGATTTAAAACCGGGTACTGATCTAGGAAGACCCATTGGCTGTTACTTAGTTTCTAATAAAATAAAAGTTAATGTTTTTACCTTTAGTTCACCTCATTACATAACTACACAAGATCATACGGTCTGGTTTAGTTTGGTAGACCTAATCGAAATGCATCCGATTAGGTTTACCTGATGACCTACCACTTCTTATCAAATCATTTCTGTCAGGACGATCGTTCCAGGTGAAAATTAAAGATATTCTCTCTAGACGGCTCCCCCCTGGCACCCGCTCTATTTAATATTTTTCTTTCAGATATCCCTAGCAGACCATAAGTTGACGCAACTTTTTACGCAGACGACACTGCTTACTTTGCTTCTCCAAGAGTAGCACCGCACATCCGAAGCAGACTCCAAAAACAACTCGATGAGACGGTCCAGTGGTTACATTTCTGGAGGTTGCAGGTCAACCCATAGAAAACCCAGGATATCTTCTTCCACAAGAAGCGTTTTGTACCGAGCATTTCGCGTGTTAAAATCGAGAAAGCTGAAATCCCATGTTCAGAAGAAGTCACCTATCTCGGTCTTGTCTTCGATCGCAAATTTAGGTGGAATTCTCACATTCAAAGGTCCCTCCATAAAGGTCAAGGTATTATTAATTTGCTGTTCCCGCTTATCAACCGGCCCAGCAGGCTTCCTCTCTTTATAAAATCTCTCCTGTACAAGATGGTCGATCAGTCGCTTTATACGGCTCCAGTGTCTATCTAAAATACGTTTCACCTAGCCAGATGGGACGTCTTCAACTCTTTCAAAACAAAATTCTCAGGAGAATAATCAATGCTCCCTGGTTCGTCAGGAACAATCAAATTCATAGAGAAACAGACGTTCGCCAAGTTCACGATTTTATATCCGAGGTTTACTCGAGATATTTGTCCACACTTCGTCTCTCGGACAATAGATGTATTACCGAGCTGGCCGATATTTTAGGCCAATAACTCATTCGGCTCTTCGTGGCCTTATTCTATCACAGCCGACACTTCCCCGTCGTGCTCTAACTCCAAATTGTCTCGACCTTCTCCGGCGAGCGATTAACGCATGTACCGCAAGCTGCGTGGTGTGATAACGACGCCACGTCCTTGCCTGGCCCTTGTGCTTCTTAACGGTGTTACCGGTTACGGCCACCCTCCTTACTAACAGTAAGAAATATCAGTTAGGGTCGTTGGATCAGCTGATTGGGTGGGGTTTAGTGGGTAGCCCAGAGGCAGTCTCCACATAACCAGTCCAACTCGCTTATTACTGCGGGTCTTCCCGACCAGGTATCCGTAACAGGATTCCCCTTCCCGGTTCCAGGCCAAAAAAAAAACGGTTTGGTTCTCTTGAGTGTGCCTCCTAGTTCAGTGTTTTACAAGAGTTGCAGTACTTCGGTCTTAACATAGGGGGTGGAGTCTTTCCTCATGTCTTGTTGCGGACTCTAGGACGATTGGAATCCGAAATTCTTGGTGCAAGTAATTGTTCTTATAGTATTTGGGTGCGCCCACAATACTTTTCAATACTTCTCATAACGAATATATTTTTTGTATTTTAATTTCAACTCTTTTCTTTTCTTTTTAATATGCTATAAAATTTTTGATTATATATTTATACATTAAGCAAGATTTTGCATCGATATTTCTATAATTCTATATATGTATTCTCTATGTTCAAAGAAATTTAATGAGTTTCTTTTATATATTTATTTGACTTAAAGGGCTATTATGCGTTTTTAAATAGTCCTTAGTTTTCTACAATAAAACAATGTAAAGCAGCTGTACCACAAGTCAGTGTATTGGAGCCAATTATTTAAATACTTTACGCGTGTAATATTCTTCTAATTCTTATATTCGTTGATGATTTCGTCTTGATTTCGACCAACACATGAATTATAAAAATTATTCAAAGAATCAATAAAAATAAGCAAATTGGTGCATGTTGAGTTTACATGTAATCAGTCTGATATATAATCACAATACAAATGAATAACTTCTAAAATATCATATAGCAATAACGTTAGGTATCTTGGCATGAATCTCGATAAAAAACTACAAAGGAAGGCACATATTAAAAACAAAATAATAAAACTAGAATTGAAATATAATAAAATAGTTGGTTCTGTTAATTTGAAGAAAATGTTAATTACCTGTAAATAATGTTACTGTTGTACAAGTCAGTTCTAAAACCTATAAGGACTTACGAAATTTAGTTATGCGATATACAGCGAAAAATCATATAAATAAAATACAAATTTTTCATGTTAACCGCATAAATGACAAGTGTTGCAACTCTTGGATAATTAAGGAGTAGGACTTAGATTCAAACCATTTGATCTCATATAGTGTGCATTTAACAGAGTAAAAATATCAGTGTAACACACAACAGAATATTATTCCTGTAGAGACTAATTAAGCTTCGATCAGTTCTCGTAGACTATACATTAGTCTTTAAGTTATTGTAAAAAGAATTTGTAGGCAAAAATTGGTAACAATTGTGCACTAATTAAAAAAATATCTTATTTGAAATTTAAGCTTTCTATCTAAATGAAGTACGCCTGTGTAATAATGTAGAAGTTATGTTCTTGTACAATAATTATTGATTAAATTAATTAATTTAAATTTTCTGATAGATTAAAATTACGTTGAAGTGAAAAATGGCTTGATAACAGTAGTAGAAATTGTATGCAGCTCAGATATATGATGATTAACAAATATACTAAACAATACAAAAGTAATATAATTTTGTGTCATATACAGTTCTCTTAGTTATACATTAGTTTTTAAGTTATTGTAAAAAGAAATTGTAGGCAAAGACTAATAACAATTTAGCACTAATTAAAAAAATATATTTTATTTGAAATTTAAGCTTTCTATCTAAATGAAGTACGCTTGGGTGATAATGCTTTTGTAGAAGTTATGTTCTTGTACAAGTATTATTGATTAAATTAATTAATCTAATTTTTTGATAGATTAAAATTAGGTTGATTTAAAATATAGCTTAATAACAGTCCTAGAAATTGTATGCAGCTCAGATATATGACGATTAACAAATATATTAAACAATACAAAAATAATATAATTTTGTGCCATATACATAAAATGAAATAACGAAAAAAACATATCTAATTTATTATTCGTACCGTCTTCATACTGATCAGTTGCTAATAATTAAAATAATATTATAAATAAGAAAATAGGATTAGGTAGGTATTAAGCAAAATTGTGTGTATATAGTAGAATATAAAATACGTGTAGTAGATAGGTTAAATAAGGTTTTTGTTTATTTTTGTTTAGTTATTACAACGACTCTTATGTACATATTTTATTTTAAAACGTTTTTTTGTGTTAAAAATCTAAGTACGATTATATTTTACTTTTTAGTGAGTTTCTTATTTATATTTTGAAGTCGGTTCAATTAAAAAAAAATTATGATAATATTATTTGTAACTGCTTTTTTAAATTTTTCTTCTAAATCTCGATATTTAGATTTTTTTTTCGTAGTGTTTTGTGAATAATTTTTTGCCATTCCGGACAACATTAATCAGTATTATACTTTTCTTCCGTTTTATTAACTATTATAAATTTTATTAACTATTTTTTATGATCGACTCACTGGTCTGTAAATACTCTACCACCCATTTACAATTTATGTTCGTTGTTCTTTTGAACAGGTTCAGGGGTGAATTGGTAATACAGAACTTCCTCTGATTGGCGTAGTTGCAGCTTATTAGCGAGTTCCTGATGGATTATTTTGGTTACCGAATCATGCCGCTTTTTATATTCCGCAGATGCAGACAAATACCTATAATATGCTGCATTGTTTCACAGCCTTGACATCCAAATTTACATTTGTCATCGTAAACCGTAGGATCATTAACGATATCTTTATCTTAATTAGATTATTACTATTACCATAACAGATAAATTGAAGTCACCAGCCCGACACATTGACATTGATAAATTTGACAGCTGTTGGATCATTAGTTTGTCAATAATAGCATTTTGAGTGGAGCAACTTTTGTTATTGTGAAAAAATGGATAAAAAGAAATATCGCGTGTTGACAAAATACTGCTTTTTGAAGGGTAAAATAAAGTTGAAGCAAAAACTTGGCTTGATGCCGAGTTTCCAGACACTGCCCCAGGAAAATCAAACATCAAGGATTGGTACTCTAAGTTTAGACGTGGTGAAATGAGCACCGAAGACGGTGAACGCAGGGGACGCCCAATACAGGGTGTTACCGACGAAAACATTTAAAAAATCCATAGAATGATTTTGAATGACCTTAAATTGAATTGAATGAAGTAGCAGACACTCTAAAGATATCAACTAAATGTGTAGATCATGTCATTCATGAATATTTGGGTATGAGATAGCTCTGTGCATAGTGGGTGCCGCGCGAGCTCACTTTTGACCAAAAGCAACGAGTTGATGATTCGGAGCAGAGTTTGAAGATGATCAAGCGTATTAAACCCGAGTTTTTGCGTCGACATGTGACAATGGATGAAACATGGTACCGAATCATTTTACTCCGAAGTCCAATCGACAGTCATCCCAGTGGACTACATACGATGAACCCGTTCCAAAGCGTGGGAAAACGCAACAGTCGGCTGGTAAGGTCATGGCGTCTGTATTTTGGGATGCGCATGGAATAATTTTCATTGACTACCTTGAAAAAGGAAGTACCATCAACAGCGACTATTACATAGTGTTATTCGACCGTTTGAAGAACGAAATCGCCGAAAAACGGCCGCATTTCAAGTGTCGCAAGTCAGTGAAAACGATGGCAAAAATCCATCCATCGACCGTATTTTCCAGATCTGGCTCTCAGCGACTATTTCCTGTTCTCATATCTCAAAAGAATGCTCGCTGGGAAGAAATTCTCGTCGCATAAAGAGGTGATCGCTGAAACAGAGGCCTATTTTGAAGCAAAGGACAAATCGTAGTACAAAAATGGTATCGAGAAGTTGGAGGATCGCTATAATCAGTGAATCACCCTTGAAGGGAATTAGGTTGAATAAAAAAACTAATTTTGCCACAAAAATGTGTTTTACTATGGTAGGCCGGGGACTTTTCAATTGACCTGTTAGTTATTGTTGAGGTTTTACAGTTATTAATTGATATACTGAGATTAGTTTTAACAAATAGCTTTATTTATTATACCTATCTATACAGATGAAGACTCTATATAAACGAACTATTAATATATATTCAATAACAAACAACAACAACGTACCACGTGGTTTCTTTCTTGACTGACACTAATCTGACAATGAATCTGAATCTGACAACTACATAGCTCGACAATCCCTAGAAACTAGTAACATTTCATTATTCTACTTAACACAGATTCCTTCTGTGAAAGAAGAAATATTTACTTTAATAGTTATAAGGATGCCTTAAGCATCATTGTCATTTAAAATGTGTATACCGATGTAAATAATAATATTATAATAATTAAATATGTGTTGAGCACCTTATCTAATATGCACAATATTATATTCTTGCGACATTTAAAATTAATGAGTCATTTATAATAGTTTTAAATAGTGTTGGGAACAATCGACTGAAATCGACTATCGACTGTTCAGTAATTGACTACTTTTTACTATCGACAATTTCAGTCGCTATTTTTGGTTCGACTGTTTTTACTAGTAACTGTTTTCAGTCGCTGTTTTCGGTCCGACCGATTTTATTACTATTTACTATCGACTGTTTCAGTCGTTTACTTTTAGTTACTATTTTCGGTTCTACTAGTTCATTCGACTGATTTTTAACGTTCTGGCCTTCGATTAGCCTCGACCTCGAAAGCAATGCGCCGAATTTATGATTATATAGATTTATAAGTAATATATGGGGTTTTATTTTTTTTATATATTTTTATATATTGTAAATTCATATAGCAGCATTTTGGAATACTAGTTTTCGAGGACAAAAAAGTTTAATTGGAAATGATACTCTACTTTAATATTCAACAATTTATTTTGTTGGTTAGTAAGAAGAGCACCACAGATTTTATTTGTTAACGAATGGACTATCGTAACAGAATGTGTTCAACTTTTAAAGCCCATTGAAATAATGACCACCGAGTTATCTGGTGAAGGATATCCCAACGATGTCTTTAATTATACGGTTAATAAGAGGATTGCAACATTCCATCAAATCCAGGATTTTAACAAGTGAATTGGGAAAAAATGACAATATTGTCTATTAGATGTCATCAATAAAAGACTGCCAATTTTAGAAATGAATTTGATATGCGGGAAATCCACATTTTTAGTTCTTAGATTTAAAAAAGCAGGATTTGGTATTGCAAATAATGCTGAAACGATACAAAAAGTTATTACAGAAGAGGTATCTTAAATTCTAACTTATTACTCCAAGTACTGCAGCAACTTTACAGATTTAGCAGTATTTGGATATTCCATTTATTGGGCGTGTAGAAAACCCATTGGATTTTTGGCAAACCCATAAAATGAAACTACCTGAATTACATCAGTTACACGTAAAATACTCCTCTATACCCGCAACATCTATCCCCTGAGAACGAATTTTTTCAAAATATGGGCAAATTATTAACGATCGAAGAAATAGCCTCACGGGAGAAAAGTCGAACATGATAATACACAGTAATTTAAAAATATTTCCGTTCAAAAGTAAATAAAACTTTTATTTAAAAAGGGTCTGGTAGTTATTGTACGATCATTTTTAGGTTCATCATGGATTAGATTGTTCAATGATTAGGTATAAGTTTACATTTTATTTTGAAGTTATGGTTATTGAAAATCTTTTGTTTTTAGGTTTTATTTAAGTTGTGTTGTATTATTTACATTTATTATGCTATGTTATTTAAAAATAGCAATTAATATATTAATACAGGATGAAACATATGTGGCGTTATTATTCCATTCCTTTTTACACATTCACAGAACATTCAGTATAAAAGTTATCCTACTTCCTTTAAGATTATATTATTTATTACATGATAGTAGAAATTAGTTTTTTTTTCTTTCCTTTTTTAAAGTTATCTGGTGAATGAATATATATGCATCTCTGTCTCGCTTATACTACCATTGGAGAATATAAAGACATTAAAACTTAACTGCTCCAAGCATTTATCTTCGTCCTTTCCTATCTTACATTTTATACAGACAAGAATTCGTACATCTTCGTCCGACATCACGAATGGAAAAAAAACAGTCGAACCGCGCATTTGACTGAAAATAGTAATTACTATTTTCAGTCGCTATTTTTTTGACTATCGACTGTTTCGACTGTTTTCAGTTGATAGTTCCCAACGCTAGTTTTAAATAACAAATAAAATTCATATGCAATATACATGTCTTAACACTTTCTACTATTGAACTATCTGTGTAATGAGCGACACTCGCTCGAACCGCTGACTCATGTGTCGAAAGAGATAAACAAAGAACTGTTTCATAGGTGGATACTTCAGCGACCTACTCCGATTTAGCCTGTTATACTCCGACTGAAAACCGAATTTCTCCTTTTTATGGTCGACTCATTATATGTCTCGAAAAAAGCATGAACTTTCTTCCCGATCATATTGGTTTCAATTCAAGTTATCGTGTTCTAAGAACGCGCTATACATTTAAACATCTCCATATTTGGAGCATTATAATATTTGTTGGTTTTTTATTAATTATATAGTTGTTACTTTTATTATATGGTTATTTTAAATCGTATAAATATTGGTATTTCAGTAGGTTATCGTTTTTTAGGGTACAGGTGCGGTTAGATAAAGACAAAATATTCGGCGATTTATTTCGGTACAAATGGAATCCAATTATATGCCGAAGAAATATTTATTTTTAGACGAACAGGTGTTAAATAATAAACAAGATATTAAACACTAAACAAGATCATACTATAAGAATTTAAAAAGAAAGAAATTCACGTGGCAGGGTTACCTTCAGGTGCTACGAACAGTCGACACGTCTGATCACTCTCAGAGTCAGGAACGGAAAGAACCTCGAGGCGTCGCGTCATCCCCTAGCTTCACCACCCGAGGTTCCCACGTCGTACCCTCTGTCAGTACCACTTGTTGCCACCTCACCGTGGGTGCTAACTTCAGGTATGTACAACGTCTCGAGTAGATCTACGGGCTGCTGAGTCGCTACAGTTTTTATAATAATATTGCAACATATAGTCGATAACGTAAACTCTCAATAATGTAAACATTGACTACGAAGGTCCCTATTTATATTTCGGGAATTGGCAACACTGTTGTCATGTGAGTCCATCTGACGGTTCCATCGTAAAGTTTGACATTTTTGACGATATACGTACTCAGAACATCTTATCGCAAGGACGCTATTGGTTTATTTTATATTTAGTTGAAAGTTTCATCTCCCCAAAAATGGAACTGAATCGTGAACATTTTCGTGCGATGATTTTGTACGATTTTCGACGTGGATTATCACAACAAGTATGCACCAATCAACTTAGTTTGGCTTTTGGCAATGAAGCTCCACCAAAAACCATCGTGTATCGCTGGTTTTGTGAATTCAATGGTAGTCGTAGTTCGCTGTCCGACGAGTTTCGTGAAAGTCATCCAAAATCGGCTGTTGTGCCAGAAAACATCGATGCTGTGTGCAAAATGATTAAGCAAGATCATCATGTCACCTATTGTGAGATTGAGGAATCCATAAGCATTAGTTCCACCAGCATATATGCAAATTTACATGAACACTTAACTGTGCGAAAGTTATGTTCGCGTTGGATCCCACACAATTTGACAATCGCTCACACAATCGCTTGGCTCGTGTCGATTGGTGCAAAGAAATAATTTAGAAATTCAATCGCGGTTCTTCGAAAGACGTTTATAAAATTGTGACAGGTAACGAATCATGGATATATTCGTATGAGCTCGAAAGTAAGCAACAGTCGACTGTATGGGTGTTCTAAGATGAAACAAATTCACTTAAAGTTGTTCGCCCCCGAAGCACTTCAAGGAAAATGGTAGAAAATGTGGGATTGTTCTTCGTCATGACAACGAGGGCTCTCAAACAAGAGACTATTTGATCACTCAAAACATCGAATTGATGGGTCATTCGTCGTACAGCCCTGATTTAGCACCCAATGACTCCTTTTTGTTTCCATCCGTGAAGAATAAACTGCGTGATCGATGATTTTCATCACCCGAAGAAGCTATTGAAACGTTCAAAAATCATGTTTTGAATATACCTCATTCAGAATAAGCGTATGCAAAAGCGTATCGATCATCGTGGGCAATTACTTTGAAAAGCAATAAAAATATATTCGCAGCTTAACTATTTATTTTTTTCCTATTCCCGAAATATAAATAGTGACCCACGTATGATAGCATCAAATGGAACGCGCGATAACATAAAAATCTCTTAGTTCGATAGTGTAAACAGCTCTTGTCAGCACGATGCCCGACGGTTAGTTGGTGATTTAGTAGCCGAGACACAATTCAGTCGTGTGAGGGTTAAAGTATACTTGAATTTAATCTAGCACATTAGACACATTCACCATATTTACTAAAATGTCAGCCAGGCTTTAAAAAAAGAACTTGTTTAAAATTAAGTGACAAAACGAAAATCATAGACAGTTGTGAAAAATACGGATGATCGAAGGCAATAATCTGTAAAAGTAAGCCTTTGAACACACATTTCACAAACAATCTACAAAACGTTTGGAACAAGCCAGGAAACTCCTTTTTTAAGAGATATTTAAAACAACGGGAAAATTATGACCAAATTTGAAATGTGCTAAATTATTAAAACAAAAACTGAAAAAGACTGACAATTTCGGAGCTACTAAATTCGGTTGGTAATGATTTAAAACAAGATATGTAGTACGACTGCTGTCTATATCTGGTGAGAAATTATCAAGAACAACCAGAATTAATACAACCATTCAAAGAAAAATCGATGACAACAATTAAGGAGGTAAACTTTAGAATAGAACAAATTTACAACGCCGATTATTAGAAGTATTTTATTAGAAAATTTTAACTAAAAAACACATGCAGTCATTTGAAAAATCTGCTCCTGGTAGAAAGCCGTAAAACAATGAATAATATTTCTAGCTTGTACTACTGCTAATGGTTCAGAGAAAATCAGGCCAAAGACAAAGGGAAAGGTAAAAAGTTCGAGCTAATTTAAAAATGTTAATATCCCTGTTGAATATGATTGTTCAAAAACTGTGTGGCATATTTCTGAGGTGAGTTTAACAAGCGTTTTGTCCCTCAGTATGAAAATTGTTTTTATAATCACTAATATACTATTACAAATTTAAATATATTTTTTAAATAATTACATGTTACATTAGACATGCTTAGTACAATCTTAATTTACAAATTAATTTATTACTACTGTTCTGTTATACCTGTATTAATACACCAGCAAGACGAGTACAGGATTAATACATCAGTATGCATTTCCTAAATTAAAATAAAACTAATCTACATAAGCTGAAGTTAAGAATACACTTATATACTAAAACAACAAACTACAAAAGTTTGGTACGCTTAAATCTTCTGATTTCCTGCGTGTTGTCTAGTAGGTAGGTAGTATATATACTTCCACGTTGCTGTAATTTAGCAACTTTATTTAATATTTTAAGGCAATATCTTAGATCTTCGTGTATCCATTTGATTCCGAGGTCATCGTGCAGCTCTTCGTTGGTTACGTAGCAATAAGCATTTTTAATTAATCGTAGAATTTTGTTTTGGGTGCGTTGGATTATTAGTACGTTTGATGTTTAGTGCAACCCCATATTTGCATCCTATAAGTCCAAATTGGCTTTGTGATTCGCAGATAAACCTTATAACTCCTGGAAGCTGATAGCTCTTTTATTTTAGATCAATTTGAGAGGATCTTCGAACTAACCAGTACAATTAATTGACTTTGAGTCTAATCTGCTCTAATTTTTATCTAACATGATGTTTCCAATTTAGTCTACCATTGAGATTATCCTACTTGAGGAATCGGGTGACAAGTGATATAATTAGGTTTTTGTCATTTCGCCGCAACGCAAAATTAACATGGACAAATTTGGAGCTATTAAGATCTATTTTGCAGGCTCTAGTCCATTTGCAGATTTTGTTGACCGGTACTTTTGCTATAGCCTTGGACAGAGATACATCTTTTGCCATGATAACTGTGTCGTCGGCAAATGTTCCAAGTACTGTTCCTTTTGTTGTTGGGATATTAGCAGTATAGAGCAGATATAGCAATGGGTCCCAAGGCACTACCCTGTGGAACTCCAACCGAAATAGGTTTAAGTGTTGAGAATGTTCCTGATGTGAGACTTGATTTTGTAGATTAATCCTAAATATCATAATCGGTCAAGGGCTTGTGAGACGTCCAGGAATATTGCAGTTCAGTATTTCTTTACTTCGAATTCCTTTTCAACAGCCCCTGTTACTCTGTGGACTTGATCGATTGTCTATTGGTGATTTCGAAATTCAAATTGGTCATCTGGTATTTCTACAAATGTTTTAATACGTTTTAACAGCAGTTTCTTAAATAATTTATAGGTAAATATTTTCTAATAAAACAAAACCTTCTAATAAAAGCGTTGCTAGATAATGCACTTAGTCATCATCCAAAACAACAACTGAGAAGCAAGAATGGGCCAATGTTTGTCATGTATCTACCACCGAATGTAATTTCATTAGTCCCACCAATGGAGCAGAACTTAATAAGACTTATCAAACCATATACTACCGAAAGGTTCTACTTTTACATCAGAAAATTTTGAAAGCATATGTGAGGCATTGCAACAGGCGACACTATAAGGTAGCAAGAAGGTGAAGAAACTTCTTTTGTACAAATGATGAAGATCAAGATATTCTTTTAAATATAATTAGGTAACAATTGCGATCAAATGTTCGTAATAATAGAAGACATTGGCAGCTTCAATAGTAGTAAATTAAATGATAAAATGGATGGAATGAAGGGATAATAAAAATGTCATTCCTAATCATACACCTATAATTTGGTCATTATTTGTAACAATAGAAAGTTGGTGGTACATTGATTGTTGCACCTCAATAAACAAAAATTGTACGAAAGAGTAAGAAATAAGATAAAAATAAGTAAAAAAAGTTTTATAGCATATAGAAAAGTTAGAAGAAAAATGAAGATTGCAAATAAGGTAGATCTGAAATTCAAAAAGAATATTCATTAAAAAATACATGATGAAATATGTACAATGAATGAGACAATGATAGAACAAAGAAGAAGACTTGATAATAGGCCAGTAACTGGCCAGAGAAGTAACATTCAGTATACTGATTTAAGGGACAATAAGATAATGTACTTGGTAATCTTTCTTTTAGTCCCTTTGTCAACATAACCCTATATCTTATTTTTTAATGATTATGATTTATTAATATATTTATTAAGTTATATATTCCTAATTTATTTTAATATATGTATATATACATATATAAATATATATATTACATATATAAATATTCTATATTTATTTTGAAGTATCATTGAAAACTAATTAACCATCAGCAACATGAAGCAGCCTGTTGGGTAATGATGTTGAAATTAGGAGAGTAAAAGAAACAAAATTATCAATATTTGACTCTAAATGTTTGTTTTCAAAAAGACCAAATGAACACAATCAAAGGTCGACCTAAAATTTATTTATTAATAGACCTAACTCGTGTTTATTTAGTTTTGATACATATTTGATTTATATGTTTGCTGTTTAAAAATATAATATATTTTCATTACTCTCAAAATATAGGATCGTGCCTTATTGTTTCACTATTTATACAGCTCTAAAAATATGTTGCAATTTTATTGATCAGAGCTCGATTTTATCCTTGAGAAAGTTATTTTCAGATTATGTAATTTATATTTAAAGTTGTATCCTTGCGGTATAATTTTATTTTATCACACGTTTAACACTGCACACGTAATTTTCTTGTAATTTCGATCTTTCCATCTTTCTAAATATTCAGAGGTAGTCGGAACTCTTTAAATAATCGAAAACAGGGTTAGTAGTACTATTATAATTTATTCTACTTGTAATTACTATATAATAAGATATAATCATCATATAATATTAATGAGGAGATATTTTTAGAAAATAAGTTTATTTATAGCCGAAACAAAATGTAATCCTTAAAATTACAACCAGCTCGACGTGATATGAAGCATTTAATATTTATATATTCGAAATTTATCTGTATTTCGCGAGACTATGTAAATTTGTATTGCGAAACTGCTGAAATAATCTTGAAAATGTTTAGAAATATGACTTTTCTGAAAAATGTTATCAGAGATTATAGGATATTTTACTGTTTAATTAAATTAGTCATTACTATTGGGATTCGTTCTCAGGGTACTCACATACATATATGGTAATTAGAACTTTATAAAAAAAGTTTCTTCAGAAGTTATTTGTACCAATATATATCACTACTGAGTTTAGAAAATATCTGAAAAATATTGTACTTTTTGTGTGCATAACAATAGATTTATATATGTTAAATTGAATAGAGAAATGTATAAATATCCCATTAAGAGGCATAACCACTTCTAAGGAAGTTTAATAGATAATTTGTGCGTCAACTTTGTCTAGTTTTTTCTTCTTTTCTAGCATTTCTCGACACTTTTCCGATTGTCTATTTTATTAGTTTACTTGTTCTTGTTATTATTTTTTTTCAATATTTATTATTAGTGCTTTGGGCCTTTGATCTTAGTTGTTGATTTATATACTAACCATTTTTTGTTTTCTCAGTGTTTCTCTTGTGTCTATATTTTATTTGGTTTTTTTTTTATTTTTCTATGTTTTTCCTTTTAATCCCTTCTGTTTTCGTCTTTTCTTATTTTTCACATTTCATATTCTCTTGGTTCTTTTTGGTTTTGATTTAGCAATTATCTGATTCCATTAGTTTCTTCACTTCGATACTTCTGAATTATTATTTGATTTCTTTTCAAGATTTTGTCCTAAAACGATTTATTCACATCCCTTTTAAAATTACATTTGTTTTATATTATACATTTTATATATTTATTTTTCCATCTCATATTTCTTTTTTTTATTTCTATATTACTTTTAGTTTAATCTTTTCTATTTCACTTTCTTTTTTAACCGACTTCGAAAAAGGAGGAGGTTTTATGTTCGGCTGTATATATATTTTTAATGTATGTTCGCCGATTTGTCCGTCATTTATGGACCGATTTTCAAAATTATTTTTTATACGAAAGACTGCATTTACGAGGTGGTCCCATTGGAATCAAGTTACGATCTGATGAGGGAAGGGGGAAAATCGAGAAAAACGCTGAAATTTCAAAGGCGCGTACAAGATTTTCACATATTTTTCATCTAAAATAATCAGATATTTGTTTGTAATGTTATTGCTGAGCTGACTAAATATAGTATATCAGACCTGGTAGAAATACTGTAGGTATTAACTTCTATGGTGTAATTGTCAAAGCGTTTAGCTCCCAACCGGAGGTAGCGGGTTCGATTCCCGGCATTGACAATATCATTTTTGTTCTAGTTAGAACATTTGTCAAATCACCTAGGCTAGGTAGCGAACCCCGGGGCCTGAATCGTTCCTTATTTTCAGCCATTGTTTCTTTATACCTATTTTCCCTCACACCGGCTGCATACTCACACGCACCTCATAGGGACTGATCACATTGAAGTCAAAATAGGCAAAACAATACAAAAATTAAATTAGGAACAAAAAACATCTAATTTGTTGCTCGATCCGACTTCAAAGGAATTAGTTGGTAGTAATTAAAATAATTGTAAATAGATAAATAGGTTTAGGTAGGTATTAACTTCCGTATGTCCTTTTATCCCATATTTGATAAAGAACGATTACAAACTGAACAGTCAGTTATTTTTCAAGAAATTATTGCGGAACATTAAATGGTGTAATAATAATAATAACTACCTCTTCTAAAATCTTTAATAGCAGACATTTAGTTCCTCTATAGTAAAACAGCTCTTCGCCTAGATACTTGAGGACAATTACCCAAACCACCTCACCATTTACACGGATGGTTCTAAACGGGAATATTTCGTTCGTTGCCGCATACACTTCAAGTTGATTGGAGGAGCACTTTTGGCTTCCTTCTATTACAAGTATTTTTTCTGCGGGGCTTTTGGCCATTTACAAGGCCTTATCTACCCTGGATAGGTCATTAATCGATAGGTGCATCAATACTTATAATATCGGACTCAATGAGTTCTTTGGATAGTCTAATGTCAGTAAAGACAGTCCACTATTTAGTTATAGCTATCAGAGAGCTACATACAGCACTAGAGAGGATGGGAGTAAGGATAAATTATTTATGGGTTCCCTATCACCGGGGTTTGTGTATTTCCGGTAACGAAAGAACTAACTATCTGGCGAGCAGAATGGAAGATTCAATTAAACTAAGAGTTCTATTTAGTAAGGAAGACGCTAAAACACATATGGGGACTCTACAAAAAACTGTATCAACTAAATTGGGATCTCCTTATCGAAAATAACAAGTTGTTGGAGATCAAGAGGGTCTTTTATCAATATCCTAATATTAATAACTTTAGCAGGTTTCAACTGATCATTGCTCGGCTGCGAATAGGACATAGCGGACTAACTCATTAGCATTTGTTAAAAGGAAGAGACCCTCCACAATGTGATGAATGTCAAATAAAACAGAGCGCCAAGCACATCCTTATAGACTTTGGAAAGCTTGAAGTACTGAGACAGTAACTCGGGATGCCAAGGTCATTAGAGCAACTGGTCCAACCCAGGTATTTGAACATGCTTATTAACTTTTTTAACGGCCGCAGGATTGATACAGCTCCTGTGATTCTCCTCTATTGCAAAGTTTATTATTTTATCTTAAATGTCATTATTTTGTATACTTACACATTATTGTTGACATTATTTAAAAACTATATTGTAACTCGACTCTAAATAGCCCAAGAGGCTGATGGGCTTTTAAAATAATAAATAAATAAATAAATAATAGCAAACATACTAGGACACACATTGAAGGAGACTAGACAATTATTAGTAATCGTGGTAACAACTCCTATGACAACATCAGAAACCGAAAGGTGTTTCTCAACACTAAAGCGCATCTAAACGTTTCTGAGAAATTTAATGGTCGAAGATCGTTTAACAAATCTTTCCATTCTATCTATTGAAAAATAGTTTATCTCCGAAATAGAAAATTTTAGTGACAAAGTGATTAACAAATTTGCGTAGGATGGACTTAATTTATAAGAAAATAGGTAAGTTTTTTTTGCAAAAATTGCAGAGCACTTTAAAATTTTTATCAGGAACCGCCACTTCAATCACCTAATGTTTTCAATATGACTATAATACATACATGTTCTATACATACCGATGTAATTGAGAATCACAATTCTAATGCATTCTGACGTTACAATTAATCTTTTAAAATACAATGTTGACTGGTAGTTACTTTTATCTTAATGCAAAATATTCATATATAACAGGTCAATTGAAAAGTCCAGAGCCTACAAGTAAAACACATTTCTTTGGCAAAATTAGTTTTTTTTTATTCAACATAATTCTCTTTAGGGTAAGACACTGTCCTTTGCTTCAAAATAGGCCTCAGTTTCAGCGATCAGCTCTTCATTCGACGAAAATTTCTTCCCAGTGAGCATTATTTTGAGATCTGAGAATAGAAAATAGTCGCTGGGGGCCAGATCTGCAGAATACGGTGGATGGATGGATTTTTGCCATAGTGTTCACTGAATTGTGACACGGTATACCAAAATAAAGCATTGTCTTGGTGAAGCAGCAGTTTTCCCACGCTTTAGAGCGGGTTCTTCGTGTGCAGTCCACTTAGATGATTGTCGATTGGACTTCGGAGTGAAATGATGAAGCAATGTTTCATCCATTGTCACATATCGACACAAAAACTCGGGTTTACTCCGCTTGATCATCTTCAAACACTGCTCCAAATCATTAACTCGTGGTTGTTTTTGGTCAAAGGTGAGCTCGCGCGGCACCCACTTTGCACAGAGCTTCCTCATACCCAAAATATTCGTGAATGATATGATGTACACGTTCAGGTGATATCTTTAGAGTGTCTGCTATTTCATTTAATTTCAATTTACGGTCATTCAAAATCATTTTGTTTTTAATGTTTTCGTCGGTAACAACCTCTTTTAGACGTCCACTGCGTCGTCGGGGCTCACTTCACCACGTCTAAACTTAGCATATCAATCCTTGATAGTTGATTTTCCTGGAACAGTGTCCGGAAACTGTATTTTTTCTCTTCAAAAAGCAATATTTTATCCACATGCGAAATTTCTTTTATCCATTTTTTTCACAATATCAAAAGTTGCTTCACTCAAAATGCTATAATTCACAAATTAATGATCCCACAGCTGTCAAATTCATACACGTATCTTTTGAAGGTTAGAGCTGATTAAAAGACATATGAATTTAATTCTAGTAGCGCCATTTATGTGTCAGGCCAGGTACTTTTCAATTGACGTGTTAATTGGTTGGTATCTATAGTATTATGTGTCCTTATATTATTTAGAATTATGCTGGATTTCTTCAATATTTGCTAATAATGTGCTGTGTTATGTGTTATGAGAAGTTTACATAAGCATTAGCGTTATGTATCGAACATATTATATTTATATATTACATAATATTTTCAGCTTTGATGAAAAATTAACAAATGAGAGCAAATATTTTATAGGCACGTTTCGACAATCAACATACAATTATTTGCATAAATAAATAGCTTATCTAACAAGAAACGAATACTAAATGAACTCAATCTGATATGATGGTCCGCTTGATGATCAATTTTGAGATGAAGATATGTGTTTCGAGATCAAGGCGAGAATTCTCTCTCTCCGTCCATTATTGTATGTAAATGAAGACAGGACAAAACGATGTCCACGAACGTATTTGAAAAAGTGAAACGGCCTGATGTAGCCACAACGGTGAACTAGGGCAACACGGCTTAAAGATAGTAACGTACACGTACACGTAGGTTGTTCTCTTTTTTTAGACCAACATAAGAAATTATTAATTTGTAGTGTCGCAAAGAGGTTTCAGATCAAATGCGCTGTCATTTAACCCAAAATTTTGTTCGATCGTAAATCTAATTCTAAACTGTATTAGAAATCTTGCGTTCTACTTAACTGTGACATTTTAAAATCATTTATACATTAATAGGCTTAGCGAAAATATTGCCTCCCTTTTTGAAGAATACGGGGGCACCTGGAGGCATAAAAAATTTGACACGGTTAAAGCTTATATCGAGGAATAAATGTTAAGCCTAATATTTTTGTGTAATATGCGTTACAAATAAATATATTCCAATAAAACTAAAAACGCCCAAATCAAGCAACCTGCAATAGCTGTCATATCGGTGACACGAAATATATAAAAGAACCCAGCGGAGTTTAGCTCGCCGACAATAACGTACTAGGATCGAATCTCCTTGGGATAATTCTAGGATATTCAAGGAATATCTATATATATATATATATATATATATATATGAATCCTATATATACTACATAGTATAAAACAAAGTCGCCTTTTCTGTCCCTATATCACTATGTGCGCTTAAATCTTTAAAACTACGCAACGGATTTTGGTGCGGTTTTTTTCAATAGATAGAGTGATTCAAGAGGAAGGTTTATATGTATAATACATGCATAATATACTAAGGCAACATTGCTAATTTTAGAGGTTTCTAACGTGATGTCGTAAATTAACCTATTTTTTTAGGCTTATTTAGCAATTAGCAAAAACGCTGCCTAACCCTACGAGTTAGATCAAATTAATGTACTACAGTATTGTACACCATAAAAAGGTCTACAAAAAAGTCCGCGATGGTATATGTTTATCTTTTAGGGATAACCCACATTAACCATTTTTATTGTTTACTTTTTACGTGAGAAAATGGCTTATTTACGAAGCTATTTTAAGCAATACGGCATTAATCCTTATCGAATTAAGTACCTTAAATACAGTGTGCAATTAATATAGATCAATATGGTTCCTTACAGCATGTAAATTAAACAAATATTTTCAGAGATATTACAAATTTAAAATTTGCGTTTAAAAATGTGTAATGTAATAAAAATTGTATGAATTTAGATATTCCAAAGATAGCAGGTAATCTTCATAGTAAGTATAGGGGAAGAGGAATTGTTTTACTCCAAATTTAATGCGTGCAGGCCAAGGGCAGTAATGAATGAACCAAAAATACTGGATCGATTTTAATCATGTTTTCATTGAGTGACATAGGCATATATATTTTATGCCCGTGCAAAGTCGGAGCGGGCCGCTATGTTTTTATATACAACGTTCATATTTTTTCTGTAGTGTATTTAATTTAGTATCAGCATTGCACCCGTGCGAAGCCGGGGCGGGTCGCTAGTAAGTTTATAAAATAATATTCAAGATAGTATAGTCCTTAAAATTAAGTGAATGTTTGCTTTTTATATTTCAAAGGATGTTAAAATAATTGACATATTATTAAACGAAGTTATTTAGTTTTAAACAGTGTTTTGTGTTACTTTCGGTTATTCCCGTATTATTAAAGATTTATGGCAACTTTTGATAAAAAAACGATTACGAATAGTACTGTAACGCAAACTTATATTTAACATTTTTTGCAGAGAAAACAAATTAATGTGCCCGCTTTATCCGCAGGAAAAAAAAACCTATTGCACTGTTAAAGAAAAACATGACATATGTGAAAATTTTATCCCAATGTAGACTAGCAAAAATTTTTTTGTCTTTTTTTTTGCTTACAAGGTATTAATATTTTCGAAATCATTGGTTAATTGATTAACTTGGCGAAGAAAAAGTAAGAACAATTTTTCTTGCTTAAGAACTGTTATTAATTGATATAGTTCTACAGAGTTTTAATTGTTTGACATTCGGATGCATTGACAGTCTTTTAGAATACCGTACACTGGAACTTTGGATCACACTTGTTATGGTTTTCACGGGCATATTGCGCTGAATTAGGTTGTTACTGGCATAATATGGTGTATCAATAAATGGCAATTTATTTCTTCTGAAGGATGGCTATGTTGGATTTACTAGTAGTACCACACAACTCGATAACATCCATATATCCATAACGTCCATATGGACCTAAGAATTGACTGATACAGCAATACCTTATTATTGCCAAAAAATATAAGAAAATACGTCTGGGTCGGTTTAAGCCCAAGTTGTTTACTCTGTTCTTACTGTTTACTATTGGTATATGTTTCTTCCAAGTTAAGCGTCGATCCAGATGCCTTCCCAGATATTGAAAACTATTTGCTACGCCATGTTTATAACTATAAATTAATTTTGTTGAGATGAAGTTGGAGGTTATCTGTGGCTGATATTGAATCCTGGTGAAATGATAAAATCGTCTTATCGTCAGCATATATTGCTAGAGTAGTGGTTTTTGAGATCGGTAAGTATTCCGTATACAGGACATATAACAATAGACTATAGTTCGGATATAGTTCAATGTATTCGTCAAGCTGTTTCACAATAAAATTTCTCTGATCTGTGAGATATGACTTTAGTAGTTAGATGTGTAGATGGGGCAGAAGCTTTTTCAATTTAACTTAAATTCCAGTGTGTCACATCTTATGAAAAGCTCGCTCTGAAATAATATTTCTGTGTGAGCGTGCTTTTAGACTGTTGATGTACAGTACGTCGAAAACCTTAGATATCACAGGTAGCTTATAGGACGATCGGAGGTCATATCTCCTGATTTTTACCCTGATTTGAGGATCACTGGGGAAGTGGTTTAGACGTAACATGGCATTTAATAAAACTGTTAATTTGAAGCATTTTTTAAATTTCAGATCAAATATATATATATATATATACATATATATATATATATATATATATATATATATATATATATATATATATATATATATATATATATATATATATATATATATCGTCCTATATATATATATATATATATATATATATATATATATATATATATATATATATATATATATTAAAACTAGCGGCCCGCTCCGACTTTGCACGGGCATAAAATATATATGCCTATGACACTCAATGAAAACATGATTAAAATCGATCCAGTATTTTTGGTTCATTCATTACTGCCCTTGGCCTGCACGCATTAAATTTGGAGTAAAACAATTCCTCTTCCCCTATACTTACTATGAAGATTTCCTGCTATCTTTGGAATATCTAAATTCATACAATTTTTATTACATTACACATTTTTAAACGCAAATTTTAAATTTGTAATATCTCCGAAAATATTTGTTTAATTTACATGCTGTAAGGAACCATATTGATCTATATTAATTGCACACTGTATTTAAGGTACTTAATTCGATAAGGATTAATGCCGTATTGCTTAAAATAGCTCGTAAATAAGCCATTTTCTCACGTAAAAAGTAAACAATAAAAATGGTTAATGTGGGTTATCCCTAAAAGATAAACATATACCATCGCGGACTTTTTTGTAGACCTTTTTATGGTGTACAATACTGTAGTACATTAATTTGATCTAACTCGTAGGGTTAGGCAGCGTTTTTGCTAATTGCTAAATAAGCCTAAAAAAATAGGTTAATTTACGACATCACGTTAGAAACCTCTAAAATTAGCAATGTTGCCTTAGTATATTATGCATGTATTATACATATAAACCTTCCTCTTGAATCACTCTATCTATTGAAAAAAACCGCATCAAAATCGTAGTTTTAAAGATTTAAGCGCACATAGGGATATAGGGACAGAAAAGGCGACTTTGTTTTATACTATGTAGTGATGAATCGTTCTTCATTAGTCTCGCTAAAACTCGAGAACGGCAGGACCGATTTGGATAATTTGGAGTTTTTAATTTCACTAGAATTGCCTGGATTACCATCTCACAATTTGAAGTTAAAAGTAGGATCAGTTGTCATCATGCTGCGTAACATTAAGCCTCGACCTCGACTGTGCAATGGAACAAGACTGGCTGTGAAAAAGATGATGAATAACGTCATTGAGGGAACAATCATGAAGGGAAAATACAAAGGAGAGGATGTCTTGATCCCGTGTATACCGATGATTTCAACGGAACTACCATTCGATTTTAAACGCTTACAATTGCCAGTACGTCTTGCCTTTGCGATGACCATAAATAAATCTAAGGCCAGTCGTTGGAAGTTTTCGGAATCAACTTGGAGTTTCCCTGTTTCACGCATGGACAATTATAAGTCACGTGTTCGCGCGTCGGAAAACCGTCATCTTTGTTATTTACGCATCACAAAACAAAACAAAAAATATGGTTTATCATAAAGCTTTAAATTGATTAGCAAACTGTATGATGACTGTGTGTGTCTGTAAATATCTAATTGAAACCTTATAAATAGGCAGTATTTCAGGAAAACTCTGTTTTTTAAGTATGAAGCATCATGTGTAATTAATCGAAAATAATAATAAAAATTCATTCATACCGAGCATTTTTTTTAATTAATTAATTAGGTCTTTTATTTATCGAATGAGCCAGTACGAAGTCTGTCGGGTCAGCTAGTTTGGGATATTTTTTAATATCAATTTTACTAATTATTGTTCGTTTTAATTTTTCCAGTAGTAGTTCAATTTCAAATAGTGTGTGGCGTGTGAAGAGAATCAGTTAAATTCACAAATAAAATTAAAAACTAAATTAAGTTAAGTTATGTTAATAGTAACAGATATACACTTTATACAAATTCGTGTGGTTTGGTGTGTTTAAATTTCTGTACGTTTTGAATAACTAGAATTAATTTGATTTCGAGGTCATTGTGCAATTATTTTGATCTTAAATTAAATAATAAAGTTGGGATAGAATCTTATGATTAACCAGTTAAAGCTTCTGAGTATAATTACTCAGATTTTTACTTAGCGCGATGTTTCCAATTTATTCTATTGTTGAGATAGTTTTCGACCTAATTTTGCTGATTCTGTTTGAAGAATCGGGCATCTCACAACGAGATTATTAGTTCGACAATGAGTTTGAATATGAGTTGATTATAAAAACAACTAGTTTATCATCCATTTGTGGATCTTGCTGTGTGCCACTGTTAATCTTTCTATAACCCCGAGTAGATTATCTTTTGTCATAATGGCCATGTGGTCAGTAAATATCCCAAGTACTGTTTCTCTTGTTGGAATATCACGATGGAACTCCAGCGATTGATTTATATTGATATATGTTTATAATTCCAAAAGTTTGCTTATTTTGTGGATCAGTCCCACATGACATATTCAGTCAAATGCTTGTAAGCCGAACAATCTTTTACAACAGCAGATATAACATTATACCGTATATCTCTACTTATTATACCGTATAGTCATAATAAGTAGAATCGGTGTAGTCATTGCTGTTTGATTTATGGAATGTTGAAACTTTTCTAATGGATGAAGTTTGTAGAAAGGATAATTGTAGCAAGGAAAACAGTCCTTCATTATATTTTTATCAGCTACACATATTTATCACAATGATTTCAAATACACTAAATGTGGCCTATGCTCTAGACAATATAGGACACATTGGAAATGGGGAAAAGGAAAATGTATAAGGTAGAGGAAAAATATTGCGTGTCATAGATTTTATGTGAGTATTAGTATTAAGGTTTTAATTTAAACATTTGTTAGCAAATTGGGATAATGTTGTTTTTATTAAGGAATTATACTTATTTTAATCTTATTACAAGGTCCTAAAAACACTCCACATAATAAAACATAAGCAATTAATCGTGAAGGAGTGCCGTTACGATCAAAGTCCACAATTCAATTATAATTTTACTAATTCCTCTTCATCCAAGTACTAACATATTTTAACGGGCCACTTACAATATTTGTTCAATATATCCGCAGATGATGACATTTCTGAAAGAAGTGAAATTTTGACATCGTCACCGTACAAGAGCGAAATAAGCTCAAAAAGCAATAGGAAAAAGAAAACATATCAAAAGTTAATTATTTGATAGGAAAAATTACTTATATGCTATAACGATGTTGAAGACTTGATACAGTACTTTTTATTCCCAAGATTTAAGTGTCTGAGTGATGCAGAAGTCGTAACTTTGGTGACTAATTTTGATCTTACACCTTGAGTCAATGGTCAATAAATTTACTTTTATTGAACAGGTTTTATTTTATGTTTTGATGGCCTTAGTCATGCCTGGAGAGCTTACAGCGGAATTTTTTGACAAGATGTCTACAACAGACACTACTTTTTTCTTAACTAGGACTATTTTCACTTAAAATTAAATAGGTATAATGAACAATATTCGTATGTAAGATATATTTGACTTTTATTTTATTAAAATCACTAGATCATTTAGTTTATCAGTATTAGTTTATATGGTTTTAATAAAACGCACACAAACTATTGATATTATTTAAATGTGTAACATCACTGTCACCAAAAATTAATATTTACATTTTGTGTGCTATCTATATTCGGGTAATTTATTATGATATAACAAGATAAATTACACAATTACAATGTAGTATTTTTAATTTATATTTAGAAAATATGTTTAATTTTATCCGAAACAAAATATTGCGGTACTTCTTGAAATTACTACTTAATTAAACAATCATAAACCACTTAATATTTACAAATAAAATATTTGTTTTGAAAACATTTTGAAAAACGGGACATATCTAATGTGAAAGTTTCCACTTAATATATTGTTAGAATTTATTATCATTAAATTAAAACCATATCATTATCCATATCATTGACATTAAAATTGTTTATTTAGAATAAAGTTAAAAGTTTAATATAATATTGAAATTTGATTTTTAATTATTATTCTAAAATAATTTTATATTATTATATATTTTATATTATATTTTTTGCTTGATTATTTATTCGTTATTTTTATCGTTCAAATATTCATAAATAATAGTAGCTCCAAACTTAAGACGCCATTAATAAACTATGTAAAGATTATCTGATGTAAAATGCCATATCGCAAAATTATTTACTGGTTAATCCTCAAATATTAGTGCTTTTGTATCAGTATGTATATTTTTTATTTCATATTTTTTAAAGGAATCTCCGTTAATGAGGATTATTTGCTTGTAAAAGTATATGGTAAATGTCTCAAGTAGGCAGTCATTTTAAACATCGAAATCAAAGAACATTACAGAAGAAGACCGAAAATGTATGAAAACGCAAGTTCATTTAAGGTTTCACAATTTTTCACAGAAAATAAAATTCTTCACATAAATGGAGAATTACGTGTACTCCTATTAGTTAAGTTTTATAAAATACTTACTTTTTAGTTTTCCTAATAAACATGAATAAGTTATAGTTTATTTTTGTAGCAATTAAGAAAGTTATCATGAAAGTTAAGATAATCGATTTGTCTATTTTTGTTAAAAAATAATTACAACAATTACATAGATTGAAACATACACAGGTATAAAGTAGTATATGTGTATAAAATACTATTTTGTTCACTCTAATATCTTACAATCGATTAATATCTTTTCAATCGATTACTTATCTATTCACGCAGTAACCTCAAAACTCTATTATAAAACAACTACTAATACTCTATTAAAAATTATAGTCTAGTTTTTCGGTATTTCGGTAGTAACATATATGAAACTAGATATAATATTTTGACTCTAACTCTAAATTTATTTATAACTGTATTTATTTTTTTGAGCTTTTCTATCAAATCTAAAGTAAATTATAGTTCAAACACAAGTTCTTTACAGTTTAACGTTGGCTTCGAACCACGGTCCTCGGCATTAGGCCTACCGACTGGCGAGTGACCAACTTTAGAAATCATCCCAGAAAACATCCGGTCTTACCCAGCCTGGTTACTGGCGTGATTGGGATCATTTTCCTTGTCGGATTTTACACTCTTGCCTAGAACACTCACAAACATAAATTCACGACCATGCTCTTGCAGGATTCTAACCCGCGACTATCGCAACCGTATGAAGACCATCCCATCGCCTTTACCACTGCACCACCAAGCCGCATATGTATATATATATATATATATATATATATATATATATATATATATATATATATATATATACATATATTTCTCTTCTGTTCTATATTTTTTTTATTATTTCACTCTTGACCGCTAAGTATCAGTAAAAAATGTCACCACTGGTATCTATAAATAGTTATTGGTTTTATATAAAATTTCAAGAAAAAAATTAAATTTAACTTGGACGACTCTGTCACTGTACAATAAAATAATATCAACAAGTAAATTGTTTATCAAATTTAATTCAAAATAAATTTTGAATAATATTCTCAATTACTTTTTTTTATTATTAATTGCATCTTAAATTTGATATGCTTGGTACAGTCTTAATTTGCAAATTGGTTTATTGCTCCTGTTCTGTTGTGCTTGCTGGTGCACAATCAGAGCGATGATCTACGAGATTTATACATTAGTATGCATTTCTCAAATTAAAAAAAGTGAGAGGCAGTACCTCTGGTGGAAGTTCCAAAGCTGCAGTACTGTTAGTAAAAAAAATATTGAGAGGGAAACACCCCTGTTGAAACTTCCAGGGCGGGAGGACCGCTAGTTAAATTGTGTGAGAGGCAGTACCTCTAATGGAAGTTTCAGAGCAGCAGTACCGCTGGTAAAGTAATATTGAAAGGGAGTACCTTGAAACTTCTAGAGCGAGAGGACCGCTAGTTAAATTGTTTGAGAGGCAGTACTTAGAATTTTCGACAGTCGTACTATTTCGATAAAATTTGATTATTAGGAATATTTTATTACATATTTTACAGCTCTCGAACTATTATTGGCAAAATTTGATTTTTAAACATATTTTATTTTGCTCTTGTACTATTATGAAGAACAATTTTTTAGGCAAATTTATTTCAGATTTTCCAGCTCTCATACTATTATTGACAATATTTGATTTTTAAACATATATTTTATTTCACATTTTCGAACATTCCTGAACTTTTTGGAACTGTTATTAAGAACAATTGATTTTTTTAGGCAAATTTCAGACATATTTCATTTAAGTTTTTTTCAGCTCTTGTATTGTTATTTAAAAAAAAGACAATTGGGTTTTAGAGAAATTTATTTTCAAATTGTCTAGCACTTGTAATGTTATTTATAACATTTGATTACTAGAAATATTTCACTATTAATAAATAATTGATTTCTAAGCAAATTTTTCTTTTTTGAGATGTGGTGCGTCTCGAGATAACAGTCTCCCTTGGATATGGATAGACATTGACACATTACCTGGTCTTACCTGTCGGACAAATAAACCAGTATTTTTTTTTCGAATAAACGTATTTTATTTAAACAAATTGGACCTTTATTTATAATTCCTAACATATATATAGTTTAAAAACACAACAACAACTTTGAGGCTAACCCGCATTGTTATTATGCCTAACCCATCTCCGCTCTCCGTTAGGGCTCCCCCAAAAATAAATACTATTAATTATCCCCCTACACCTTTAGCCAACTTCACTCTGGCTTTCCTAGTGGGCCTGCGTCGAATTACATCTTTATTGTGTTCCATTATCGGCATCCACGATCCTTCTTCTCAGGCAATTTAGATCGCAAATAAAAAAAAACAGGTCAAAGAAAATGAAATTGAAGTTTTTACGGCTATTCTCCTCGGATAAAGATCGGTTAAGATTTTCTTCGTTTTTTCCCGGCCTCTTCCATTTAATTTCGAGAGCCTCGCCCGGGGCTTTAATACCAAAAGAGGAAGATAATTTCGAGTATAAATGAGAAAACCAATACATATTTTAGATATTAAGTCTTGATTTTTATATTGTCGGAGGTTTTTCGTGAATACGTAATGCGGTCCAATTTGGTTTAATATTCAATGAACTGCAAAATTAGATGAGATAATTTGGTATTCTCAGTGATTTAGGTACGAACCCAATATTAATACTGTTTTGGTCTATTAATTTAGAAATTAAAGTTGACACTTTGACATGATTCTACTAAAATTTCAAATTCCAAATTTTATTTATAGTTCAAAATTATCAAAGAGACGGCAGATTCTATTCATTTAAATATAATCATAAATTAAATAAAGATTTAATTTTATTGGCGATCTTGGAGAATCGCTTGGCCTGACTGGGACATTGCCTTTACCTGGTATGCAACCAAAGTGATGGTGGTAAAATATTTCTATATCCATCCATATCTTACAAAACACATTCCAAAATATATTTAAATGGAACAATACTGTATTTAGATGTATTACTCAAAGCCATTCAGTGCTAAATTTAATTGCCTTTTTAGAATGTGTTTATGTAAAGAGTCATTAAATAAAATATTAATTATTTGTAAAGCATTCATCTATTTAAACTAATCTATTTTGGCTCAAGTATCAAATATTAAGACTAATTAATCAAGATAGTTGGATTTTTTTTGGATCTATTATCATTCACTCAGATATATGCAAGCTTCAAAAAGTATGTTTATAAAAATAAAAAAAAAACAACTGCATATTTGGTTTACATTCTAATATGACTAACTCTATAGACCAACTGGACTGATTTTATATAGGCAAGGTATCTAACATCCTATCCTATTAGCTAATCCATCAAGATTGTTTTATTATAGTGTTACCAAATGTTAATCTATCTGTTTTATTTTATATGTTTTCACTGAGCAATTTATTCTCAAAATAAAATGTTAAATATAATGATAATATGCACAATATATTTTTGGATTAAACAAGTTAATAGAATATTGAGAGTGAAAGACTGAAAGTTTGCTTACTCTATAATAAAGCAAAAAGATAAAGAAAAATATATGAATATGGAAAGGTTGATCCGATATAGTTTTAAACAAGGATGACGCTAATTTGTAGGCAATTTTAAAATTTTTCTTCAGCAGATACTTCTGTACTTAACAGTAATTAAAATAAAAGTTATTTTTATCGAAAAGCGTGATTCTATAACTTATTTTTGTTTTTGAAGCAGACCAGTTCAATTACCAAATACCCTCAAAAAGTTTTTACTTTTTACAACGTCTTTTTCCATTTTACCTGTTTCAAGAAAATAAAGTTATGCCAGTGTTTTATTTTCTTTTAATTTTTTGTTAAATTTGAAGCCAAAACTTAAAAATTCTTAACAAAACAGAATAACATATGGACAACTTAATCTTACTTACCATTATAAGAACACCGTGCTCTTATTTATTTCTCCTACTTGAGATTTATCTTTATATACATGAGCCCCAGCGTTTATTTACTCTAACTGGATGAGATTGAAAATTGCAGGCGGTCTGTCAGTTTTTCTGACCTATTTTTTATTAGTTTTCTTTTCTTTATTAAATATCTTACCTTAAGGTTCTCTATTGCGAACAATATATTGAAGAATGCTTGATGCCTCAACATCTGTATTAGCGAATATAACGCTATCATCAAATTTCTCTGTAGTTTACAGCATCGTTGATAGCATTCATTAACATCATCATAATTCCACAGCTGACGCTTGATGGGTGTATCTACAACTCAACCAATATGCTATTGTTAGTGTAGACTTCAAACATTTTGTCTAATCTGTAGATCAAGTAGAAATTATCTCAGTCATAAAGTCATAAAGATTACTTATATTTAAATAGGCTAACTTGGTCAGTGTTAATTAATTCGTATTCGTATTTTCATATATACTAACATATTCAATTTTAAGACTTTTCAGGTGTTATTTCACCTGAGATTTAACAAAAAAAACCCTTGTAAAATCCCTTGATTTACAAAACAGTTTAATATCTTATTATTTTTTGTTTAAATAGCTATTATTTGAAAAGCTATTATTTTAAAACTATTAATTGATTTGGTAACCGTAGTTAAGGGTTTAAATCCTGCCGTGGCTTGATTATAGTAAATTCAGATTTTGTGTTTATTTGCGGATGATATATAGGCAAGAAAATATTATTTATATTCGATAAGGAAAACAAAGTAATCAGAAGTAGTTTTGGAGCTCATGTTAAATAGCAGGTCTAGTTACGAAAGATTATCGTTGGGAACTATCGACTGAAAACAGTCGAAATAGTCGATAGACGCAAAACATCATTCACAATTTTAATCTTTTTACTCTATTACATTTACAATCTTGAAAAATATCATTCCAAAACGCTACTATATTAATATACGATATATTATTATTTACAAGCAAACTACAAAAAAAAATCGTCAAACAATATATAATGCATATAAATCTATGTAAGCATAAATTGGGTACATTTTTGTCAAGGTCGCGGCTAGGACGACAGAGCCAGAACGTTAAAAATCAGTCGAATGACACTAGTAAAACCAAAAATAGTAACTAAAAGTACACGACGGAAACAGTAGATAGTAAATAGCAACAAAATCAGTCGGACCAAAACTCACACTGTCACAAAAAGTGGTAAAAAGTAGTAAAATCAGTAGAACTAAAAAATAGCGACTCTAACAGTCGATAGTCGATTTTAGACGATAGTTCCAATACTATAAAATTTATAAAGGATTGACGTAGTTAAAATTCATAGTTATACAACGTTTTAACTGTGGAGCTAATATGAGAAACCATGGTGCATATGATTCTCTAAAATATTTAGTATTATTATTTTATTTTTTGTAATAAAATTACTTCAGTTGATTATTCAACTTGCCGGTTTATCTAGAATTCATTTATAGCAATGAGTTAAAAATTCAATTAAATAAACTAGTCAATAGGTAGTGAAACAATTTGGAATAGACATTATGTAACGAACTTGATTATAATGTTATTCAATGTTACTATAATTAGGGAATGATGTACGCTTTGGGTGAAATAAATATATTTTATATATTTATCAATACTCGTTATCTATAGATTATTTTGATGTCACGTCCTTTTCTCTTCTTTTTACTTCGAAGTTTATGTTAATCTAAACGGAGAAAAAAGTTGAAATTAAATATGATTATACACACAGAATTTCAATAATAAGAAATTCAACACCAAAATATTATGTTTCACTATGATGAAAGTTGTATTAGTTATTACAAAAGTTATGTTTCTATTGAGACTATAAATAATCTTGAAAAACCATTGTATAATCTATTGTATTTACTATTTCTTGGACATATTTTATATTATTACTCTGGGAAATGAATGTTTTCAGTAAAAGAAAAAAAAACACGCTATTTTAAGATTTAAATTGGCGTCAAAGTGCTCGTCATTAACATTAGACGTCAGTATACAGTTAATAAACAATGAAGTTGGGTCTGAAAGATTCAAAATCGTTTACATTTATTTTTTCATATCAATTATAAATTGTAAAGTGTATAAGTGGTGTATGATACTGTATAAAAAAACATAAAATGTAGTTCGTAGAGAACAATCGTAGTTCGTTCGTAGCAAACGTCATTTGCATCCTAGGCTTGTTGAAAAAACATTATATACATATAAAATCGATAAAAATAAATATAACTTTTTCCGAATCTAGAGAGGGCATCAAAAACGTTATTTTCTAAACAAAACGATATATTTTCTAGATCAAGTTTCTTTTTTGGTTTTCGGGCTAGCAAATTCATAACATATTTTAAATAAAAACGATATATTGGTATATCGATATTTTTGCCGCTTCTGACATCCCTATAGCATCTGTCACTAAGAGCTAACCTATATACACGGACTGCTGATTCACATAGAACACGATCTAAATATAAATTCATTTTTAAAAATTCATTGGTCTGATTTGTTTAGTTAGACACAATACTTTTATGATTTTTAATCTCTGTAATCGTTCCAATCCCAAAAATGCAGCCATATTCGTCGAACCTGTTAATCCACCACTGCTAATCATTTTGTAAAAATAATATTGCTTTCCTTCCATGAAATATCAAAACTTATATAATTGTAGTAATATTACGAGTTTATAATAAATAATCTTGACTCATATTTATGACTTTGTTAACAGTAACTGATGTCATATAATCACGTAAGTTCTGACGGTTTAAATTATCTTGACCTCTAAATATCTTTTTTTAAATTGTTTTTTTTTGCCGGCACCAAGGTTAACTAAATTTTCCGACGAACGACGCGTGCTGTAATATTTTTAGTTACTAATTTTTGCGGAAGTTTAATATTTATTTTATATTGACGTTCAATTTTCAGCTTCTATAGATAGATCTTTGTCTCGTACTTAAATTTCTGGAATTTGCCAATGTTACTGCTGTTATTTTCTTTAAACAGCGAACACACGTGATCTGAAATAATGACATCAAAACGTCGCAATGTAGCTGCATCAACTCTGAGCTTTACTTCATTTTGGCTATAACATACAATAAAATTCTAGTCCAAATAAAATAATTAAACAAAAAAACTGTTGCAAATATCATTTAATTTAACATTTTAGTACATCTAATGCATATATTATCAAAGGACTTAAAACTACAATTAATAAATAATACAATACAATAAATATACACAACAATTAACAAACAACTCAACTACAATTAATTATACAATTAATTATAACACTATATAATTTAAACACTTATAATATTTTGTAGGTTAAGGTTGTGTTTTATCGGTTTTTATTTGGTGGTATCCCTTACAGGCTTAATGAACCTAATTAAAATAAAATCAATGCAAAAATGTGTGGATAAGTTATCATAATTGAGGTTAATAATAACATGTCAATTGAAAAGTCCCCGGCCTGACACATAGATGGCGCTACTAGAATTAAATCCATATGTTTTTTAGTTAGCCTTAACCCTCAGGAGATGCGTGTCTAATTTGACATCTGTCGGATCATTAGTTTGTGAATTATAGCATTTTGAGTGAAGAAACTTTTGTTATTGTAGAAAAAATTGATAAAAAGGAATTTCGCGTATTGATAAAATATTGTTTTTTGAAGGGATAAATACATTTGAAGCAAAAACTTGGCTTGATGAAGAGTTTCCGGACACTGCCCCAGAAAAATCAACCATCAAAGACTGGTATGCTAAGTTTAGACGTGGTGAAATGAGCACCGAAGACGGTGAACGCAGTGGACGTCCAAAAGAGGTTGTTACCGCCGAAAATATTTAAAAAATCCACAATGGTTTTGAATGACAGTAAATTGAAATTGAATGAAATAGCATACACTCTAAATATAATAACTAAACGTGTACATTATATCATTCACGAATATTTGGGTCTGAGAAAGCTCTGTGTAAAGTGGGTGCCGCGCGAGCTCACTTTTAACCAAAAACAACGACGAATTAATGATTCGTAGCAGTGTTTGAAGATGATCAAGCGTAATAAACCCGAGTTTTTGTGTCGATATGTGACAATGGATGAAACATGGCTCGATCATTTCACTTCGAAGTCCAATCGACAGTCACCCGAGTGGACTGCATTTGATGAACCCGCTCCAAAGTATTTGAAAACGCAACAGTCGGCTGGCAAGGTTATGGCGTCTGTATTTTGGGATGCACATGGAATAATTTTCATTGACTACCTTGAAATAGGAAGGACCATCAACAGCGACTATTGCATACCGTTATTGAACCATTTGAAGAACGAGATCGACGAAAAACGGCCGCATTTGAAGAAAAAGAAAGTGCTGCTTCACCAAGACAATGCACCGTGTCACAAGTCAGTGAAAACGATTAATCAAAAAAAATCCATCAATTGGGCCTCGAATTGCTTCCTCATCCATCGTATTCTCCAGATCTGACCGCCAGCGACTATTGCCTGTTCTCAGCGACTATTTCCTGTTCTCAGATCTCAAAAGAATGCTCGCTGGGGAGAAATTATCGTCGAATGAAGAAGTGATCGCCGAAACTGAGGTCTATTTTGAAGCAAAGGACAAATAGTACTACAAGAATGGTATCGAAAAGTTGGAGGGTTGCTATAAACAGAGTATCACCCTTGAAGTTAATTATGTTGAATTAAGAAACTTTGCCAAAAAAATTTGTTTTACTATGGTAGGCCGGGGACTTTTTAATGGACCTATTATTGAAGAAATAACTCATTGTATACATGCCTACAATTAAAAAAACCTAGAGAGTTTGGAAACAACAATTTACTATAATTTAACATTCTAAAAATAGCTTGAATTAAGCATTTGATGACCTCCATCATCATTAACTAGTGTTTTATTAACATTAATTTAACTAGTATTATAAATTTTCATCATAAAATACTTAATAGAGCTAATCTGGGTATTGGGCCCCATTTGAGCTACAACAGTTTATCCTTCACAACTTTTGTTACATACTACCGAGCGTTATCATGATGATGGCAAAAGGGTGACCAACGCCATTGGTTCAACTCATGGTGTTCAAATGATGTCAGCAGATACCGATAACAATAATTTGGTCCTAACAGCGTGTAATACACTACATTTTGACACTTTGCATCCACTTCGTTTCAACTTCGGTTAAACCCCTTCTGCTTTAGCATTGACGTGGTTGGATCTTCTAGACTAACCCATGACTTTTTGCCCTTGTAATTATCTTTCATCAATATTCCCAATATAATACAAGAAACTCATCCTTATTAACTGACAAGTAAAGAAACCGCGATGTTGAAACAGTTTGAAAAGAATTTTTAGTAAATACGTATGGTAGCCTTTTTCCTTCATTTGGGATCTTTCCCATTGAAAATAAAAGTCTGTAATAGTTGATTCATCCAATGTTAAGACGTCTAAAGTTCCTTGAGAGTTTGAGCTGAATTTTTATCCAACAAGTTTTCCAATTTATTGTATTTTTCAATGAGTGTTAGCTGCAAAAATTGTTAATTCTTCCTCTTTCCACATATTGAATGTAATAAGTCTCAGTGTCAGTATTGAAATACGAGTTCAGACCCAAATATCTAAAAAAATAGATGGAATTATAGTGCACGCATATTGGAATACAATTTAATTTAAAAAAATGATGCTGTATACAGCTGAAAAAAATACTCTCTCTCCCACAGACTTTCATTTTATGTATACATATATTTTGATTATATGTTTTCAACTATTTTGTGACATAAATTACTTATAATATAAGTTGAATATAAACATTTCTAAAATAAATATGACTTATTAGTTAGCAAAAAGCTCTTGTTGAACTACAGTCTATTCCAAATATATACTTTTTTCTTGGAATAGAAAAACGTAATACGATCTTCAAGCCATTTGTAAATTCCTTATGACGTTCTTTTCCTGTTACATTATTTATAGTTTCAGTTGATAATTTTAATGAAGTCATGACATATGAAGCAGTATAGAATATTAAGTTTTAATTTACTTAAAAAAATATTTTCTTTTATGGAAAGAAGAGGCGACTTGTTGAAAGGCGATACAATCGACATTGTGGTTTTAAATTTACTCAAACATAAACGAAATTGCTAGATCTCTCACTCATCACCTCCATTCAGTCTTAAACCATGAATATAATACTTGGGCTGAAATGTCCTGGGTCTAACACATAGATGGCTCTGATTTTATTGCATTCACTGTTTTCTCAGTTTTTTTTCTCACCTTTAAAAGAAAGTTCCTAAAACTTCATGATTTTCTACTAATAAGATTGTGAGTTATTGTGCTAAGTTATTGTTCTCTCACTATACCGTTACACAAATTTCCAGTCGATTGTCTCCAGCCTGCAAATGATGTTCATTTGGTACTCGAAGAATCTCCGGGTTCTCATGGAGGCATAACCTGCTTTCGCGTATCGATACAGCTTTCATTCGCACACATCAAAGTGCATTACTGCGTTTCCTTATGTTGCCGCCCCTATGCAATTTCACAGTTGGATACTTTAAAGCCATTTTGGTTTCAGTATATGCTTCTAAATCTAAATCTTATTATGTATTAACGCTTTCGATTTTCTTTGTAGAAACCAATATAGCTGACTATATTTTACTTTCAGTTCGGCGAAATTCTTTTTGACACGCTTTTTCCATTTTGACATCCAATATTGAACCTGAATATTTGACACTATTTTCAGTAGTACCAATTAAGTTTAAGGCCGATAGGTTGTTGTCTTCTATTAGTTAAGTTTAGAGAAACAGATATAAGCTCTTTCGATTCCATTTGCCACTGCCGATCTATTATTCGTTAGCTAATTCCAGTTTCTCTCTTGGCGCTTGTCGACTGTTAATGATGTATATTTGTATCCATAGTAATTCCCTTCAGTTTAGATATATCAGCAGAACAGATAAAAATACCTTGGAGTACTTCTCTTTATATCTCATTTAATTCGAATTATTCATTTTCTTACATTATGCATAGTCTGTTTAAAATATAGGGTTTCAAAATAGGAGATGAGACAGAATTATAACTGTTATATACATAATATTTATTTGTTAATGCGTGTCTAAATAGTTTCCAACTGAATGTTCATGGCTTCAATGATGTTGGAGATGGAAATCTACTCCTCATTATTTGCTCCTAAACCCACAATAGTTCATTTATGTTGAGGCCTAACGATTGTGCTGTCCAGGAAGGATGTATGATGATATTTTGATTCTCCTCAAACCAAGACTTATTTGGCATGTGTATGGGCGAATTATCATTTAGAAATATGGCAGTATTTGGCAGCAAAACGCTAGTCATCATAAAACTTCATCATTGAGTATATCGAGTTCATTGAGTATATATGTTGATATGCAGCAATCCGGGCAATGATGTGAATGAGAGGACCAACTGAATACCATGATATGCCGCCCAAATCATAAAAAGAATCTCCCCCATGCTTGATTTTAGGAAGCAGGTAGTTTATGACGCTGGATTTCATTACAAATGCTCACAGTTCTTCTCAAGTGAATATTGAATTATGTCCTGAGTGTTTACTTTTGCCCCGGTAGTTTTGCGTTGTTTGCCCACAATCCTTTTTAATGTTCGTCGGTCTCTATCAGTTAACTTTGGGTTTCGCCCACTATGTTAAAATGTTATCAAATATAATTTATTTTAATATTATAGTACATCTAAAAACTACAGTTAATTATACAGCCACAATAGTTTAGGTTCTTATTACAATTGTTTTCAAAAATTTTGCATACGTTTGACAACCGGACCACTTTGACAGGCTCATTCGTTTACGTGTTCGAACTTATAAGACAGCGTTGTGTCTTTTTTAACAAAGTATTTGAAAACGCAACAGTCGGCTGGCAAGGTTATGGCGTCTGTACTTTGGGATGCACATGGAATAATTTTCATTGACTACCTTGAAAAAGGAAGGACCATCAACAGCGACTATTGCATAGCGTTATTGAACCATTTGAAGAACGAGATCGACGAAAAACGGCCGCATTTGAAGAAAAAGAAAGTGCTGCTTCACCAAGACAATGCACCGTGTCACAAGTCAGTGAAAACGATTAATCAAAAAAAATCCATCAATTGGGCCTCGAATTGCTTCCTCATCCATCGTATTCTCCAGATCTGACCGCCAGCGACTATTTCCTGTTCTCAGCGACTATTTCCTGTTCTCAGATCTCAAAAGAATGCTCGCTGGGGAGAAATTATCGTCGAATGAAGAAGTGATCGCCGAAACTGAGGTCTATTTTGAAGCAAAGGACAAATAGTACTACAAGAATGGTATCGAAAAGTTGGAGGGTTGCTATAAACAGAGTATCACCCTTGAAGTTAATTATGTTGAATTAAGAAACTTTGCCAAAAAAATTTGTTTTACTATGGTAGGCCGGGGACTTTTTAATGGACCTATTATTGAAGAAATAACTCATTGTATACATGCCTACAATTAAAAAAACCTAGAGAGTTTGGAAACAACAATTTACTATAATATAACATTCTAAAAATAGCTTGAATTAAGCATTTGATGACCTCCGTCATCATTAACTAGTGTTTTATTAACATTAATTTAACTAGTATTATAAATTTTCATCATAAAATACTTAATAGAGCTAATCTGGGTATTGGGCCCCATTTGAGCTACAACAGTTTATCCTTCACAACTTTTGTTACATACTACCGAGCGTTATCATGATGATGGCAAAAGGGTGACCAACGCCATTGGTTCAACTCATGGTGTTCAAATGATGTCAGCAGATACCGATAACAATAATTTGGTCCTAACAGCGTGTAATACACTACATTTTGACACTTTGCATCCACTTCGTTTCAACTTCGGTTAAACCCCTTCTGCTTTAGCATTGACGTGGTTGGATCTTCTAGACTAACCCATGACTTTTTGCCCTTGTTATTATCTTTCATCAATATTCCCAATATAATACAAGAAACTCATCCTTATTAACTGACAAGTAAAGAAACCGCGATGTTGAAACAGTTTGAAAAGAATTTTTAGTAAATACGTATGGTAGCCTTTTTCCTTCATTTGGGATCTTTCCCATTGAAAATAAAAGTCTGTAATAGTTGATTCATCCAATGTTAAGACGTCTAAAGTTCCTTGAGAGTTTGAGCTGAATTTTTATCCAACAAGTTTTCCAATTTATTGTATTTTTCAATGAGTGTTAGCTGCAAAAATTGTTAATTCTTCCTCTTTCCACATATTGAATGTAATAAGTCTCAGTGTCAGTATTGAAATACGAGTTCAGACCCAAATATCTAAAAAAATAGATGGAATTATAGTGCACGCATATTGGAATACAATTTAATTTAAAAAAATGATGCTGTATACAGCTGAAAAAAATACTCTCTCTCCCACAGACTTTCATTTTATGTATACATATATTTTGATTATATGTTTTCAACTATTTTGTGACATAAATTACTTATAATATAAGTTGAATATAAACATTTCTAAAATAAATATGACTTATTAGTTAGCAAAAAGCTCTTGTTGAACTACAGTCTATTCCAAATATATACTTTTTTCTTGGAATAGAAAAACGTAATACGATCTTCAAGCCATTTGTAAATTCCTTATGACGTTCTTTTCCTGTTACATTATTTATAGTTTCAGTTGATAATTTTAATGAAGTCATGACATATGAAGCAGTATAGAATATTAAGTTTTAATTTACTTAAAAAAATATTTTCTTTTATGGAAAGAAGAGGCGACTTGTTGAAAGGCGATACAATCGACATTGTGGTTTTAAATTTACTCAAACATAAACGAAATTGCTAGATCTCTCACTCATCACCTCCATTCAGTCTTAAACCATGAATATAATACTTGGGCTGAAATGTCCTGGGTCTAACACATAGATGGCTCTGATTTTATTGCATTCACTGTTTTCTCAGTTTTTTTTCTCACCTTTAAAAGAAAGTTCCTAAAACTTCATGATTTTCTACTAATAAGATTGTGAGTTATTGTGCTAAGTTATTGTTCTCTCACTATACCGTTACACAAATTTCCAGTCGATTGTCTCCAGCCTGCAAATGATGTTCATTTGGTACTCGAAGAATCTCCGGGTTCTCATGGAGGCATAACCTGCTTTCGCGTATCGATACAGCTTTCATTCGCACACATCAAAGTGCATTACTGCGTTTCCTTATGTTGCCGCCCCTATGCAATTTCACAGTTGGATACTTTAAAGCCATTTTGGTTTCAGTATATGCTTCTAAATCTAAATCTTATTATGTATTAACGCTTTCGATTTTCTTTGTAGAAACCAATATAGCTGACTATATTTTACTTTCAGTTCGGCGAAATTCTTTTTGACACGCTTTTTCCATTTTGACATCCAATATTGAACCTGAATATTTGACACTATTTTCAGTAGTACCAATTAAGTTTAAGGCCGATAGGTTGTTGTCTTCTATTAGTTAAGTTTAGAGAAACAGATATAAGCTCTTTCGATTCCATTTGCCACTGCCGATCTATTATTCGTTAGCTAATTCCAGTTTCTCTCTTGGCGCTTGTCGACTGTTAATGATGTATATTTGTATCCATAGTAATTCCCTTCAGTTTAGATATATCAGCAGAACAGATAAAAAATACCTTGGAGTACTTCTCTTTATATCTCATTTAATTCGAATTATTCATTTTCTTACATTATGCATAGTCTGTTTAAAATATAGGGTTTCAAAATAGGAGATGAGACAGAATTATAACTGTTATATACATAATATTTATTTGTTAATGCGTGTCTAAATAGTTTCCAACTGAATGTTCATGGCTTCAATGATGTTGGAGATGGAAATCTACTCCTCATTATTTGCTCCTAAACCCACAATAGTTCATTTATGTTGAGGCCTAACGATTGTGCTGTCCAGGAAGGATGTATGATGATATTTTGATTCTCCTCAAACCAAGACTTATTTGGCATGTGTATGGGCGAATTATCATTTAGAAATATGGCAGTATTTGGCAGCAAAACGCTAGTCATCATAAAACTTCATCATTGAGTATATCGAGTTCATTGAGTATATATGTTGATATGCAGCAATCCGGGCAATGATGTGAATGAGAGGACCAACTGAATACCATGATATGCCGCCCAAATCATAAAAAGAATCTCCCCCATGCTTGATTTTAGGAAGCAGGTAGTTTATGACGCTGGATTTCATTACAAATGCTCACAGTTCTTCTCAAGTGAATATTGAATTATGTCCTGAGTGTTTACTTTTGCCCCGGTAGTTTTGCGTTGTTTGCCCACAATCCTTTTTAATGTTCGTCGGTCTCTATCAGTTAACTTTGGGTTTCGCCCACTATCATTCTTCATCGATGATGTTAAAAATACGCTGAAATACAACCTACAAGACCTAGTATGAGAACTCAGCAATAGCACTAAGTATTTAGATAGAAGCAATGTTGCCAACATGTAACAATTGTACCATAATGGTGTTCATATCATTTTGTCTATGCTTGCAGTTATATCTTGAAGAAGGAAGTATAACCTTTTCAATCCTATATTTAATAATAAATTCTAAATTATATAAAAATTCACAACAAATAATATTGTACAACAACAAAACTTAAATAATCCAAATAAATATTATCAGTAATTATTTAACGATTTATTGGTGACTTGCTTTCGGTTGAGAATTTTGCGCGTGCCTATTTTTTTCGCGAAGTGTAATGCCCTTGAGATATTACCGTTAGCGAAATAAATCCTTATCAATTGAAAATAATTACTGGTGTATTAATAATAAAACGTATTTCATACTCGTATATCAAAAGGTCATTCCTGTTTAATGATAAGCTTGCTTTCGAAATAGAGATATAGCACATATGCGATTTTCACGTGTTATTTCAATATAACCTTAAATGGAGTATATGTTTTGTCATGTATTGCCAACTTATCGGCGCCAAACATTAGAAAATAGATTCATTCGTACTTCATATTGTCAGTCAAGGCCATGGAAATTTTTAAAAGTTGTCCTCATAGGTACTTTAAAATTAAACCTCATGAAGCATTTTAAGATTACATGTCATTAAAAAGACACATTAGAATACATTTGCTGAAAAACGAATCAAGAGAGATGTTGTTAATAAAAGATTTGTTGTTCAATAGCTTTTGTATTGTATATATCAAAGAGACAACATAATTTAGAATTATTTGAATGTTTTGGTAAATTTTTTGTCAGATTTATTTTTTTATAAATATTATTGGACGTGTATTGCAACATTTAGTTAATATTTTACATACTTGCTATGAATTAATTTGAAATTAATACTAGAAATATACAGAAAAATCTTAAAGAATAACCGCAATTTTATATTATGTCACTAGAACTATTTCAATTACTATAATTTCATAATTTGTGACATTAAAACGGTGCAATATTGTCACATCAACTCTGAATTTTAGTTTATTTTGTTTTTGACCTATAACCAAATTCTAATCTAAATAACATAATGAAACAAAAATGTTATCAAATATAATTTATTTTAATATTATAGTACATCTAAAAACTACAGTTAATTATACAGCCACAATAGTTTAGGTTCTTATTACAATTGTTTTCAAAAATTTTGCATACGTTTGACAACCGGACCACTTTGACAGGCTCATTCGTTTACGTGTTCGAACTTATAAGACAGCGTTGTGTCTTTTTTAACCGAAATAAAATGAGAAGGAAAATATTGTCAGATTCTAAAACGAATTTACAAATTGCGGTAGGCAGTAAATTAAACATTTTGGTGACATAAAGTCCGCGGCCTGACACATAGATGGACTAGAATTAAATCCATATGTTTTTTAGTTGGTCACCACCCTCAAAAGATGCGTACATAAATTTGACAGCTGTCGGATCATTAGTTTGTGAATTATAGCATTTTCAGTGATGCAACTTTTGTTATTGTGAAAGAAATGGATAAAAAGGAATTTCGCGTGTTGATAAAATATTGCTTTTTGAAGGGAAAAAATACAGTTGAAGCAAAAACTTGGCTGATGCCGGGTTTCCGGATACTGCTAAAATCAAGTATCAATGATTGATATGCTAAGTTTAGACGTGGTGAAATGAGCACCGAAGATGGTGAACGCAGTGGACGCCCAAAAGAGGATGTTACCTACGAAAACATCACACAAAAAATCCACAAAATGATATGAATCCTCTAAAGATATCAACTGAACGTGTACATTATATCATTCACCAATAATTGGGTATGAGAAAGCTCTGTGCAAAGTGGGTGCTGCGCGAGCTCACTTTTGACCAAAAACAACGATGAGTTGATGATTTGGAGCAGTGTTTGAAGATGATCAAGCGTAATAAACCCGAATTTTTCCGTCGACATGTGACAATGGATGAAATATGGCTCCATCATTTCACTCTGAATTCAATCGACAGTCTTCCGAGTGGATTGCACACGATGAACCCGCTCCAAATCGTGGGAAATCGCAACAGTCGGCTGGCAAGTTTATGGTGTCTATATTTTGTGATGCGCATGGAATAATTTTCATTGACTACTTGAAAAAGGAAGGACCATCAACAGCGACTATTAATTAGCGTCTTTGGACCGTTTTAACGCACCGGACGAAAACGCTGAAAAACGGCCGCATTTGAAGAAAAAGAAAGTGCTGCTTCACCAAGACAATGCACCGTGTCACAAATCAGTGAAAACGATGGCTAAATCCATGAATTGGGCTTCGAGTTGTTTCCTCATCCACCGTATTCTCCAGATCTCTCGGATCTCCTGATCTGGGAATAACAACTGATATGGTTTTATGAGTCATAGCATATATTGTTCTTTGTGTTGGAAACAGGGATGCTAAATAACTTAACATTGAAGAAGAAATTTATAAAAGATGAAATTGTGAAGTGTTAGTATCTCACAAGCTCATTTGCTTTGTTTATTTTACCATTTATTGTGTAAGTATTTGTTACATCATTTATTTTGATCTCTGTTTTTATTTATTTAAGATGTTAGATTATTTTATTAAATATATAAGTCGTAGTTAAATATAAGTCAAAGTGTAGTTTTCTAAATTCTACCTAAAGGTGTTAGAAACAGTTGCGAATGGAAGAAAACTGATCATGACCATATTTTACCATAAGAAAGTTTGGAAATAACCCTATAAGGGACCGCACAGTAAAAATATATTTGAAGGTTACAAGCACAATATGTGTTTTATGACAAAAGCCTATTACCATTGAATATTTACGTGTTACTTTAAACAAGTTCGCTTATTTGTTGAAGAGACCCTTCACAAAACCCACCATAAACATCAGTAGGCATGAATAAAAGTCATGCTATAAAAATAAAACGAACCCCACATATATTTAGACAACTCCAAGGCCTTTTTTTGGGGCCGCGATGGAGGTGGGGGGAGGGGGAGGGGAGAGGGGTCCCGTCCCCGATGGGGTATCGGAAGGGAGTGGGAGTTATGGTGGAGAGGTGGAGCTTCGTCCGTTGTATTCCCAAGGTCAACGCTGCCTCTGTTCCAAAACCTGCTACGCAAGAAGCACGTGTCAGCATTGCGTAGTTCGTTCCCCCCGGGAGAAAAAGCGATGGTGGGGGAAAATTCGGATAACCTTGACCTGTTAGTCTTTCCCTTTTGCGTGCCTTCAGCCTCCTTGAGATGACGGTACAAGGGAAAGTTGAAAAGATTTATGAATGAAACCCGAAATGTCGTATATATACTATAATTTTAAGGTGAAAGATTAATGTCAGATAAAGTTCTTTACTCGCTTGGTATTACTTTGGTGCATGCAAATACTTAATTTATTCGTATTTTGAAATAATTCTACAATTTATGGAAATGCGGTTTTATAAAACTGTTAATTATGCGAACAGTTTCTTAAAATGCTACAAATATAAGATCATGCTACAAATTCCAATCTAATATTCGCTGATGATAGTGCTATATGCGCTGATACAGATGTTAAGGCTTTCGAGATAGTTAACATCGCGCAGCCACATGTTTTGAAAACCATTGGCCAGATCTATTGCAAATCTCAATGGAATCCAGTTAGAACAGGTGCTTGAATTCATATATTTGGGATGTGTAATACGGGAGAAGAAAGTGGCCAAGCTACCGGAGCTTTTGCAGATCTTGAGTGTGGAGGATAGATCTAATAACACTATGTAATAGTCGCCGTTGATGGTCGTTCATTTTTCAAAGTAGTCAATGAAAATTATTCCATGCACATCCCAAAATAGAGACGCCATAACCTTGCCACCATCTTCAAACGTTGCTCCGAATCATCAATTCGTCGTTGTTTTTGGTAAAAAGTGAGATCGCACGGCACCCACTTTGCACAGAGCTTGATATGATGTACACATCCAGTTGATCTCTTTAGAGTGTCTGTTATTTCATTTAGTTTCAATTTACGGTCATTCAAAATCATTTTGTGGATTTTTTTAATGTTTTCGTCGGTAACAACCTCTTCTGGGCACCCACTGCGTTCACTGTCTTCGGTGCTCATTTCAACACGTCTTAACTTAGCATACCAATCCTTGATGGTTGATTTTCCCGGGTCAGTGTCCGGAAACTCAAGCCAAGGCAAGTTTTTGCTTCAACTGTATTTTTTCCCCTCAAAAAGCAATATTTTATCAACATCCGAAATTCGTTTTTATCCATTTTTTTTTCGCAATAATAAAAGTTGCTTCACTCAAAATACTATAATTCACAAACTAATGATCCAACAGCTGTCAAATTTATACACGCATCTTTTGAGGGTTAGGGTTAACAAAAAAAACATACGGATTTACTAGTAGCGCCATCTATGTGTCAGACCGGGGACTTTTCAATTGATCTGTTAAGTTGCAAAATTTCTTATGCAGAAAGCTTTACTTTGACAAACTAATTTTTTTCATTGCAACATTACGTTCTTCAGCCACTTGTCACATAATTATTTGGAAATTCTTAAATGTTGCAACTGGTCAACAGAACAGAAGTTCTGCTGAAATTTCTGTTTTTCCGTTAATTTATTCTTATAAAAAATCAGAGGTGATCATTTTTTTATAAATTTAGATATCTGTATTAGAATGAGATGAACGGAAATATTCATATAAATACTAATACGCTAGAATTCATTACGTAAAAGCCGTTATTCAAAAGCCTGCCGGAAGAAGGGAAACGATCGTAACCCAAAACTAACCTTGACACAGTTAGTGGTCCCCTCCCAAATTACTACACCAAAATGGCCTTTCCATACTAAAAGGGCTCTCGTGGAAATGTCATTAAAATGCACGTATATTGCTCGGACCAACGTCCCAACATTCATTCTCCCCAAGTAACAGTAAAATAATTAAATTTTACCCTTAACCTTATTAGCTTATACTTTATGTTCTTAATAAAAATAATTAAAACACATTCCCATCTACTATAATTTAAATTTAAATAGTATTTAATAAAAAACTGAAAATTCGCTTTTGTTGTTAAATATATTGATTAATCAACATATTTTCAATTGTAGAACAAAAAATTTTGGCAGCGGTGGGATTCGAACCCACGCCTCCGAAGAGACTGGTGCCTTAAACCAGCGCCTTAGACCGCTCGGCCACGCTACCGATGGAGGTAAGAAAATTATCGAATGTACAATGCCCCCCTTAATTTTCGTTGAGTTAAAAATAACATTTAATTTCGATGAGATAGTTTTAAAATTGAAAGTTAAGGAAAAGCCTATTAATTCCTGTTTAGATATCTGGTTAGTTGTATATACATTTTTGGAATTTGATTATTTTATACTATATTACCATGAGGTGTTTTTTTTTTGGAAAATAAGTCGCATGAAAGTATTTTATGTACGGTTTTTTAATATAATTGGAAGATCAATATTTTTAGTTGTAGTAGTATTTTTAGTTAATTTGCATGAAATACATCACTTGATTAATAGTAATAGCTGTCATTTTAATTGTAAACCATTATTATATAACACTTCATTTACTGTATTTAAATAAAATTAATTTTGTTTAATTTTCAGGACTCCTTTTTATCAAATAGTTATATCTAATCAATATCTGGGTTGTACCTACTATTTAACCTGGGATTTGAACCATGGTTTCCGGCTTAGGCCACTGACTTCTGAGTGACCAACTATCCGTGAAGACATCGGCTGTAACCCAATTTAACTTCTTTAGAGCCTTAACCACTTGAACTAACCTTGTAGAACGATTAATATTATAAGTTTCTGAAGCAACAAGCTAGTCTATTACTTCAGTATGATGTAGTCGACAGTAAGGATGTATCAAATTTTACACATCTATTCCAGGACTACACTGTCATAATAATATGTACTACTTCAGGGAAATATTACGGAAATTATTAGGATTCCTAAACCAGGTATATCGACCAATAATAAAACATTATATCGACCAATATCAACGTTACTAATAATACTCAAATTATTCAACAAGTTGTTCATAAAACGTTCCAAATGAATTATTCAAGAAAAGCGAAGAGGAAACTCATCCCGTCTCACCAAATTGAACACTCATCAATTGATCCAGTATTATTATTGGCTTTAAGTTTTGAGGAAAGAAAAACATTTTTTCAGCTATATTTCTTGATGTGGTACACGAATATGACAAAGTATGGTATTAGGATCTCGAATACAAGTTATCAAATTACCAATGGCATAGCTGAGCTAGATTCTCAAATTGTACATTGCTGATTGTCACTTGACTTATTTATACGCGTATACCACAAAGTAGTGTGCTTGAACAAATATTGCATTTACGTTATATTAGCGATATCTTTAAATATGAAGGAGTAACAATGGCCACATTTGATGATGATATTACCTAACTCGCTACAAGCAGCAACATTATCTGCAATAGTACTGTTGCAATATCTGCAAAGAGCTGTTAATAAGGTTACTGACAATATTCAAAAAGCTAATGGAATCGTGGCAAAGTTACACGATGAGCGTGTCGAGCGATGGAGAAAGTTCTTCATGCAACTTTATAATCATGACCCACCGCAGGGTTTAGCAACTCCGTCAGCAATTGACATCCTACAAAACTTTTACTAAACAAGCCAACAATGGATGAATTTTAGAAAAAAATTAAAAAAGTTCTGAAGTGAAAACCACAGCTTGCTGCTATATGAGATAGAGTTTGCGCATTTCATATAGTGGTTATCCTCTGGAAGTTTAATCAACAGTGTATTAGGTCTAATACATGATTCATACACAAAGTAATCAACCTAATACAAAATTGTATATCCAAGTATTTTACTTTCTTTAGAGTGTATATAAAATTAGATTTAATAATTGCATTTGCCATATCTGCAAAGCATTCGTCAGTACTCATTCTCTCCTCATAGATTACAATTAAACACTCATGCATATTCGGAAGAATTACATACATGTCTATGCACACAAATCTTTTACAATCTACAATACGATTTTTTACAGTTACCATATATCAATCATATAATGATAAGCTTCATTCAGTCACCGTTACTTTTTATAATTATTCAAGTCAGTATCTAAACTGTTAGTTTCCATTCTATTTCACACTTGTTCTGGGTTCCAACTATTATCAATTTCTTCTTCTGTGTGTCTAACGGAGTACATCTATTGTAGGCAATCTTTCCACATAATCAAACATTTCTTGCTTGAATATCCTTCTCCACCTATATGTCCATTATAGTAATTCTTTGCTTTATCAATTAATCAAAAGGTAAATTACATAAAACGCAATTAAACATTTTATTTATATTTACCAAGTAACAATTTGAAATGTCAATTTGAAATTCACTCTTTAACATGTATCTTCAAAACTTAATTCACATTTTGCAAGTCATTCTTCATACCTTTGTCGATCCACTTGTTGATATTTTTTTCACTAATATGGTATGGTATGCATCGTCCATAACAATACCTGACGGATTATTCAAATTCTATAACGGTTGATTTTCAAACCTTAACTTGAACTGGGTTATTTGACTTGGGTTATTTTTACATCACTTAAACCTCCCATTGTTATATATCACGCATAACCTGACGATACAGGGATTTTGTCCTCTCACGAGGATCCAATATCAGCTACAAGGAACCTCCAATTTCATCTCAATAAAATTAATTTTTAGTTGAAAACATGGCATATCAAGGTGAATTAGACAAAATCTACTTAGCTGGCGTTCACTCTACATCGAAGGTTTTGTCGCCCGGTATATCTAAAAAATACCCAGAAATATAATCCCAGATGTTGATCACGGGCGGGGTGCCAGTAGCGCCAACTGAAACCCGATAACGAATAGCTGGCGGCAACCTCGAGATGTTTATCTGAGATGTTATTGAAGGGTATATCGATTCATTCAGTACTCGACTAGCGTTTGGTTTAGACGTGCCACCATCGACTGCCCAAGCCTCGTCTCCAGGTAACTCCGCTGCCATTTGTTTTATCTATTTTGTATTTTCCACATTTCTTAAATTGCCAATAAATAACGGTCACATAATGTAAACACCACTGTTTCATTTCGTTTTACCTCCATTCACCGAGCCACATCATTTACCCTAAATCTTAATATTCATGAACTTCCGCTAGCAGGTAATGTTAAATATCTGGGAATGCATCTGGCTTAAATTGTAGGAAATATGTACTAATAGAGCGTAAACAACTTGAGCCTAAACTGAACCAGACTCATAGGACCTAAATCCAAATTATCTTTGGATAATAAGATATTATTGTAATGTCAATTATTAGGCCCATCTGGACCTATGGTATCCTAGCAAATCCAACATAGTCATTCTTCAAAGTTTCCAAAATGAAGTGTTACGTGCCGTCCTTGACGGCCGTTATTACTGGCCCATATTATGCCAGCAATAACCTAATTCAGCGTGATATCCATCTGGAAACCATAACGAGTGTGATCCGATGTGCTAGTGAAAAGTATTATGAGTAAGAGTTAAACAATTAAATGTGTTTAAAGAGTTAAACGTTTGATACCTTTCGATCTCATAAAAGAAACATAAAATAGTATTTAGGATAACATAGAAGAGTAATTAAATTAAGTATAATACTGACCTATAAGTTTGCATGTGATATTTAACAGAAATGAATGAAATTCTAACACAATTTAAAAAAAAATCCTATGACTCCTAAGAGTATGAAGGGATGACTTACTCCTCTCGTAGAGCTTCATATACCTAGATTTTCTATAAATACTTCCCAGACGAACACTTTTCAATAATATAGCTGCATTAAATTATGTTTATATTGAATAAAAAACACTATTAAAATCTTGATTCATTACCCGCTTTGAATGTGGACGCTTTCCTCATGATAAATCTAATATTATATTATTCTTTATTTCCTGATATATTTTGGTCATAGTGTCCATACTAATATTCAGTGCAGCATGAGCTAAAAACATTTCTAATAAAACTGCAGCAACTTAATATTATATGGCTCTAACGCATTTTACTGACAAAAGTCAGGCATCCATTATTTCATTCCTGTTCTAAGTAACTGAACAGAGATCTGTTTGAGACCCTGATTATTTGATGTATTCGGCATTTTGAAAGTAATCAGAAATATTAAGCAGCGAATTGAAAATTCAAAACTGAATCAAAAAATATACCCTAATGTTTTGAAAAATTTAGTAAACATTTGGCAACCAATATTTGAATTTATAGGCTGATTCGGTTATTTATTCAGAAGCATCAGACAACATTGTATCACTTTTAAACTAGATTAGACTGTGAAGGAAAAATACTGCGATAGGCAATATAGTTAACATCGTGCTGACGTGAGTATATTGTCATTTTGGATAGACTATATAATTAAATTGCTTTTATGCACAAAGCACTTGCACTTGGAAAGTTCTTCATCGATATCATCAGCATAGTGTTTTTTTTTGGAAAATGAAGATAACATTGCGGCATATTTGATTTAAATAAATTTATTTTTAAACGATAAGAAAAGAAATCAAAGTTTACTAAAAACGCCACAAACTTTTTCTTAGGGCCAATATATACGACAACTGTCAGTTATGCGTTTGGTTAAGGTTGAGAATGTTTAATGGGCAACCTCGAAAGATCATCTTGAGTTTCCTTCTCGGAACCGCTACTGGCATTCAAGAGGCGACCCACAGCCTCTTTTCGAAAGGTCGTCACCGCCGCCATGCATGCGGCCGTTGCTATCGAATGACCGGACAAGGTCGCGGACCGCGCCAGGAAACGAAGGGCCGACGCCCGGAGTGGTTTCCATGACGACGGCGCCGATGCTGACGTCCGGACGTTGGCTGGCGGATGCTGCTGCCGCTATCGTTGGGACGGGAAGAGAGAGCGCGGTCCCGGTGAACTTCACCTTTTTGCAAAGGGCATCGGGTCGCGGCACGAGCACACGCGTGTGCCGGAAAAAGCCGGAAAGGCGTAATAGATCGGGAATTGAACGATCTGAGAAATTGAACGATGTTCGTCGATGCCTCAATGACGAGAAAGATGATTAATGGTGTTTATCGGGCCTTTTTTTATATTGAGCATTGAACTCCAGTCGGTTACCGCGATATATATATATATATATATATATATATATATATATATATATATTTATATATATTTGAAGGCCCTATCTTCACGGGGCAAGGAACTACTTTATTGTAGCTCCCATTTATATTGTGGATTTATTTTTCTGACATAAATGTAATCAAAACTTGAAACTTATATTAAAACATAACTTAATTAAAATGATACTTGAAAAAACGCTTCAAAATTGAAAACACAACAATATCTCATAGTATTAATTATTCTTTAATACGACCACATTGATCGTAATTTTAATGAAACTGTGAAACTAGTTGCATCGTAAGGACTGTTTCAGTTGACGTATTAAGACTGTAAGATTTTCTTCATTGGCATTTTTCAGTTTTATTCAACGCTGACTATCAAAATAAAAATGAATATTTTCTTCACTTCACGTGTGAATTACTGTGGATAAAAAAAAATTAAAATACTAAGAAAAAAAATACTAGCTTTAGTTTTTGTGATACACAACGCATGTACGATTCTCATTTAAAAAATGCTACATATAAATTACATCGGCCTCCTGCTGTTGCGATAGTTGTGGGCTCGAGTCCTACTGTTACATTGTCGCTAATTTAGGTTTATGATAGTTTAACATTTGTGATTGTCTTAAGGGAAGAGTGTAAAATCCGACAAGGAAAGTCATCCCAGTCGCGTCGGTAACCAGGCTAGGTATCGCCGGATGTCTTCTGGGATGATCTCCAAGCTGGTCACTCGCTAGTTGGTAGGCTTAATGCCAACGACCGTGGTTCGGAGCCCACGTTAAACAGCAGGTCCAGTGCATATAAACTCTAGTTCGTATAAAGGAGACTTGAAAAAATATGAAATAGTTATATAAGCAAACAACACTTGATGTGTGATTTTTGTTTGATATTTTGGAGTGTAGTTTTTACTAAACTAGGGTTGATATCGACTGGAGCTACAGTTTAAAGTTTGTTCTGAACCATGGTCTTCAGTATTAAGCTTACCTACTAGTAATCAGCACAGAAGACCCAGCGTCAACCCAATTTACAAACATTCCCTAGCAGGATTCCAGCCCGCGACTATCGTACCAATAGGGGAGCCGTCCTGTCATCTTGATTATTGCGCAAACCAAACTAGATAGAGTGCGACTGATTTATTTTTAAAGACATTTACCTTCTAACCTTTTATCATAACAAAACACATGATTGTCTTTATTCTAAAATAAAGAAGACTCATTGACGTTGCTTGTATTTCCAAACCACGATATTACTCTGCAGAATAATCCATTGCTGTTGAAGAACTTCTACAAATTATGTCTCCACCTATGATAAATGAAGATCTCGAATGAAATTATTCCACTTCGATCTTTGCTTCCAAAATCAGGGCATATTGGAAGTTTCTTGAGTTTTCACCTTTCACGCTCTCTTGATTTTTCACTTGTGTAGTATGTATGGAATAAGGCAAATAGTAGATGGAAGATTCGTATGTTACACTGTACCATTTTTTTTAATAAACCTAATTCTATAGCCTAATACAAACAAAAATATAGGCTAACTATAGGGGTTTTTATCTTTCAGTTGTTTTCGTAATATAAGTATCCTTCTAAGAGGTCTCAAATTACATTTCTGCAACGGAAATGTTATTTCAATAAAAATGTAACAAAGATTATTGACTGAATATTTACATCAATATAGTTATATAATATAACCATTTATAACTTTAAAGCAGCTAGATTATTTGTATCTTTTATAGTTATATTTTCTTACAGATGTCCTGAGAATTATTGTATGTGCACCCAGATACTACAGAACTCACAACTTACACCAAGGCCTTTAGATACCGACTGTTACTCAGATAATCGAGAGAATAGTGAATCGAGGAGATATGAAGAGATACTCCATATTCATCTCAATATCGAAGTAACTCTTAGATAACACCAGATACAAACACAGACTCATCAAACCATTTAATCTTTAATCGTAGTGTAGGGCAGTGGAGTGTATTTAACAGAAAAAGAGCAGTGTTAATACATAAACTACAACTACAACAGTGACTAACATAGAGGCGATGGGCCTTCCTATACATAGCCGATATATACATAGATTTAAGTTATTGTAAAGATAAATTGTTAGTCGGCATCGACTAGTAACAATGTAATAAATATATAAAAAAAAGAATGTTATTTTTATTTTATTTTGAATAAAATTTTGTTAATAAACTCTATTGGTACTCTAGACACGATTATTAACAAAGGAACTGTATTCGATTGTTGTAGTCTACACGACATACACAAGCGAAGTCATTGTGCGAACAGTACTATTTACAAAACGACTGACTCGAAAGAATTTTAAAAAATACAAAAATAGAATCATATCAGAGTATTTTTGTTTCGTCGTCGACGATAACGTCTTATCATTGTTCTCAATGTCAATGTCTTGGAGGTCGTTGAACTGACGAGGAGGTGACATGGCAAGGTCAGTTTCGAAGATGATAATAATCGTCCCAACATCGTATTCGAAAAACCGTTAAATGTACATTAACATAATTGTTATTTTTACCATATAGTGTATTTATAGTCTCTAGAAATGTATAGTTTTTGATTTATTAATACTCTTAAAATATGCTGCCAAATTTCTTCAATCTATTGGCAGGCGAAATTAGATGTTTTGGTTCAAGTACCTTAAAATTTCAAAATAAAAAAATCGTTAATTTTACATTGTTTTTTAAATTCGATTCTAAACTATTATTATCAGTTTCCAAAATAGTTCTGACACCATAGATTCTCCACCAGTACTCAGCATATTTTATATATGAAATATTAGGTAGATTTTGAAATTATATTTTCAATTAAATATTTAAATTGTTTAAAGAAACAAAGAAAGAATTTTACATTTTTACGTATAAGCTTTAAAACAACAAATGTTAATTTTCTTGTGAAGTATTTTATTTAAACGGAAAAAGCACAATTTGTTGAAATGACTGTACAAACTATACTCTCTCAAACTATACCATGCAGCAATGAATTGCTCGAACTTTTTTAGTTCTCCAGGCACTTCTTTGTCGTTGACATCAAAATCGTCGCATATAAATTATTTCATCTTTAGAGTAATTTATAGCGTTGGGAACTATCGACTGAAAATAATCGAAACAGTCGATAGTCGTAAAACAGTCGAACCCGTCGATAGTCAAAAAACTAGCGACTGAAAATAGTAATTACTATTTATATACTATTTATATAGTACTATAAGTGCACGGTTCCAGTGCTTCTTTCAATTCTTCTTTCAATGTCAGACCAAGATGTACAAACGCTTTCCAGTATATATTGTGAGAGAAGAAAGGACGGAGATAATTGCTTGGAGCAGTTACTTTATATGTGCTGAATTTTATATGTGTAATAAGGAATGGAATTTTTCTATGGAATGGAATAATATTCTACAAATGTTTTATAATATTTTAATTACTATTTTCAAGTAATATACTATAATAAATATAGACAATATAATAGAACTAAAACAAAACCTAAAAACTAAAAATGTACAATAACCATAAATACTAAATAAACATTAAATATATACCTAATCATAGAAAAAAAACGAATTCATGGCATAATTAAAAATCATCGCACAATAACCACTAGAGCTTTTTGAATAAAGTAAATGCTTTATTTATTATTGAACGCAAATATTTTTTAACAAAAATCGAGAGACTAATCGAAATATTACTTATTATTTCCATAAAAACAGTCAAAAGTATTTTACTATTTATCACTCACAATTTTAATCTTTTTACGCTATTACATTAACAACCTCGAAAAATCTCATTCCAAAATGCTGCTATATTAATGTACAATATGTTGTTATTTACAAGCAAACTACCAAAAAAATCATAAAACTATATATATTACATATACATCTATGTAAGCATAAACTGGGTACATGTTTGTCAAGATCGTGGCTAGGACGACAGAGCCAGAACTAGTAGAACCAAAAATTGTAACTAAAAGTACACGACTGAAACAGTCGATAGTCGATTTCAGTCGATAGTTCCCAACACTAGTAGTTTATGTGGCTCGGTGAATGGAGGTAAAACAAATGAAACAGTGGTAGTTTATACATGGTGTGACCCTTATTATATTGAAATTATAAAAATATAGAAATAATAGATATAATAGATGAAAATAATAAATGTCCTCCTCCATCGGATTCCTTATCTCTTCTTCTGTCATGTCCTCTGTAATCCATTTCTGTCGGAGGCGTAACTGTTCCCGCGTTTATTCCTTCTCTCTTAATGATACTCCAATCAAAACTGTTGATCGTATAAGGTTCCTGGAACTCATTTTCGACTGCCAGCTGTCCTAGAAGCATCACATCAACGGACTTAAAACTCGCTCTTCCAGAGACATGCAAATGCTGCGTGCGTTATCTAAGCGGCACACAGGTGCAGACCAGGAAACCATACCCAAAATATATTCCTCCATAATCCTTCCTAAGCTAGACTATGGCTCCCTACTTTTCGCCGCTGCTGCTCCAACTTACATTAAATCTCTAGAAGCTATTCAATACTGCACTCAGAATACAATATCCCATTCGTTTCTTGTTTCACAAATAACGAAGTACAACGTCGTTGAGCCGAGGAATCCAACCATAACAAACTGTTTGAGGTTAAAGCTGATTTTTTCTCCTCTCCTCGCGTTCCTCCTCTTTGTCGCCATTCCGTAGCTTTAAATGGAATAAGATTGAGCCAGTGTCATTTCTCTCACGGTCACTGTTGACTTCGAGCCCGCCTACACACTGTGAGTTTTGCCATCGTCCCCTATATCAGTCTATCACATATTGAACGACTATCCACGGCTCACCTAGATTCAGACAGACATTCGGATTTCTACAAAAGATCGATTTACTCCATAGAATCTAGCCTCCGTACGGGTGCTGATGTGTTCTGCTATGGTTGTGTTTGTAGTATTATATTTGTGTTCATTTTGAAATTATATATACACTATTAATACTTTTAACCCTCTGTTTTTGTTATTAATTCTATTTATTTATTTTTATTTTATATATACATTTTATGTCCGTCCCCGTCCCCCTAGATCAACACTGTACTATTGTATAGTCGCGAAATGACAACCGTCAAAGCATCTTTGTGGACCGTTATTCCATGATGTAAATTTCGACATGCCTCAATGTCGTTACAGGTCCAAAAATCTTTGTTTACATTTATATGTATATATTTTCATGAATATATAACGTTGATCAAAATATAGGAAAGAACCTAATAGAAACTAGAATGTTTAACATATTGCGAAACATATCCATAGTGATTGATTGTATGTCTGGTATATTTATTACCATAATTGATTTTTTGTTAATTATCATGTCAAAGATAACACACAAGGCGTTTCATAAAAAATTAAACGATATGCTTGATATGTTAACGGTGTAATTAGTCATGTGTTTTTGCATTTGACTATTGTTGTTTCGAGCTAAATGCTCTACATTATTCAAAAATCCTTGACTCAAGTTTTTTATTTTTTAAGTATTTATGTGAAATTCTCGATATATTTTAGAATACAACAATGTAAGTCAGAAATTACTTGAATATTTATTAAATACTTAGTAATAATTACAATTTAATGTAAAATATTAATTAATAGTCTATTGTTTTTATTTTCTAAAAAGTATTAAGTTAATCAAAAACGTTCTATCACGAAAATAGGTGATTTTCATTTTGAATTTAATGTTACCATACATACAAAAAGCATAAACAACTGTGAGTTATTTTCTTATCAACCAGATTGTTGTGGTAATTTATTTCTAATCGAGAACTATACTAATGATTAACAATGCTTTGAACACAGCTAATGCTAATGGAAGTTAAGATATTGATAAATTCTCAGCTAGGCATACTTGTGATTAGTCACTGATTCTTAAAAACAAACCAGATTTCTATTACTTTAAAAATGTCCATATATTACAAGTAGTGTAATATACAAAAGTAAGGTGAAAAGTTCACGGGCTGATAAGTACTGCGATTTTCTATTTTGAGTTAATAAATTATTTTTAACAAAGAAATTGATCCGACTTCAAAAAATAAATAAGGAACTCACTAAAAATTTAAAAATAATGAAACTTAGATATTTAACAAAAAACAAACATTTGAAAATAAAATATTTACATAATAATCGTTGTAATGACTAAATAAAAATAAACAAAAACCTTATTTAACATATCTACTATACGCAACATATTTTATATTCTACTATATACACACAATTTAGCTTAACACCTACCTAAACCTATTTACCTATTTACAATTTTATTTTTACTACTACCAACTGATCACTTTGAAGTTGGTGCGGAACCCAGTCATTTATATTAATTTAGATTTGTTTTGTTCGTAAGTTAATTTTTGTATATGTCACAAAATTATATTATTATTTTTGTATTATTTGGGTTCTGCACCGACTTCTCAAAAATAAGGAATTATTTTTTGAAGTCGGTCCAATTTGTTTGTTAAAAATATTTTAGTTTTCTCTTTTTAGTTTTTGATATTTACTCAATAAATTATTATTAAGTATTACAGTGGGTAGGCCAAGTAAAGGTGCAGCCCGTAATAGGGAATATGGGAATAAAGGAACAATGATTGATATAAGGAACGCTTCAGGCTCCGGTGTCCGCTACCTAACATAAGTGATTGGCAAATGTTTTAACTAAACTAGAACAACAAAAAGTCATTGTCCCCGCCGGGAATCGAACCCACGATCCCCGTTTGGAAGCTAAACGCTTTAACGATTACACCATAGAAGCAGTTGTCTGAAAAATTTTTGAAAAAAAATTTTTCTACATAATCTCCCATGACTTTAACAAACTTGGTTCAGCGTTTCTTCAACATCTCCAAAATCAGTATTTCTTCTCGCAAGTAAGACTCTAAGGCGACCCTGTCAACATCTTCATTAGACGTGGAACGCTTCCCATTCGAATTTTCAAGTTTGGGAACAAATAAATCAAGAGAATAGGGTAACTGAGTACATCGAACCCCAAATCCGACAGTTTTCCAATCGCCAATGCATCCTTTTGTGCAGGCGATAGATATTTTTTAATTTTAAAGCAAGGAATTTTACCACAAATTCTGATCAAGAAGGTTGGAATTTCCAACTAATTCCAAAACACGTTAACCACAACCTTTCCACAGATCGGATGAATGCGATGCTGAGCCATCGGTTTCCACCTACTGCATCGATTGTTATCATTTTTCTGACGTATAATAATTGATACGTCTCATATATATCATCTATGGTGACATATCAATACACTAAATGAGTCAAATCCCTACTCAAATGGTCCAAAGCTTTTTTACCCATGGCATTTTCTATCTAACCGTATGGTTGCGATTGTTTGACCTTCACGGGAGTCATCTTCGAGGAACGTACGACCTTTTAAATTCAGCTGCTCATTTTTTAATAGTTTATATTGAGCAGAGTCTCCATAAACTCTTATTAACATCACTTTATTAAGTGTCAATCCATTCAAACAAAGAATGTTATCATCGCACGATATTTAAGTTTAACTATTTTGAAAACACACGAGAGATCTACTATAAACAATCGTGTAAATAAACTATTTGATATATATACATATTGAAACTTTTCTTGCGGAGTGAAGACAGGTGCATCCAGGTAGAAAATACACTTTATTGCTGATTGGAACTACATCTCTGTATATAATGTACGGCCGATAATATTTCACCTTTGGATTCGTCTCTTCCTAACTCTACTTGACTAAAAGAATATAGCCGCTAAAAACCAGTTCCTTACTGATATTTACAGATAATAAACTTGTATGTGGTAAGTCGTTGATGGTTAAAATGCGATTTTTGTGATAATAAGATAGTCTTATTTATTAAGATAATTTGATAGTCTTAATCAATGGTAAACACCTCAAAGCACAAAGTCTCACTCTGCTCAGGTAGAACCAATGGATTGTCAAAAACTTACACTCTTTGAGTGCCATAATTTTTGATCAAAATATAGTTGACAGTGAATGATGATCTTGCTTACGTCAACAAAAGTTAAATAATAAGTATAAAGATATATGTTGAACAGCAACTATATTAATACTAAGCCGAAAGCAATCTTTTTAACATCTGCGGGGCCTTGTTAAGGTAAATGTAGACTATCCTATGTGGCCAAATTTTAGATGGCAGATTCGGTAAAAAATTATTCAATACTCGTACGTTAAAGGACCACCAGATGGGGCAGCAATGTCGGCACTGTTGATAAAAGTGTGCAACAGAATCCGAGTAAGTTAATTAATGAAAGGGTGAAAAGGGGAGGAGGGTCGAGACAAATTTCACAAAATCTCACGTTAGGTATATGGGAGGTTTCGCAAAATATCACACATTTTTTTTCAACAAAAAGCCGGCTTGTATGGCGCAGTGATAAAAGCAACGGGACGGTCCTACTACTGTTGTGATTGTCGTGAGTTCGAATCCTGCTGGGGCATTGTAGTAAATTTATGTTTGTAATTGTTTAACATTTGTGATTGTCCTTAGACAAGAGTGCAAAGTCCGACGAAATGGAATATGATCTGAAATGACCGGATGTCTTCTGGGATGATCTCCAAGTTGGTCACTAGCTAGTCAATAGGCTTAATGCCAAGGACCGTGGTTCGGAGCCCACGTTAAACAGTACGTCCAGTCGAGATATACTCTAGTTGGCAAAAAAGATAGCAGTCCAATTCTCATATGAAACAGATGAAGAAGAATTGCAGAAAGAAGTAGGCTGGATAACAGTTAAAAATTAAAAAAACAAATAATTCCACAGGATCTTCACCACAATAAATTCAGAACAAAGTCCTGAAAATGTCCTATTATTATAAAACAAATTGTAGGTTAGACGGAAATGACTAGTAACAATGTAATTATTAAATAATAAAAAAACACACTTTGAAATCAGTTAATACCTTGAATTGATTGAAGTCATGTAAAGAAACAAGATGAGAGGAAATACAAAAGATAAAGAGAGAAGGACCAGTGTTACTCACTGAAGAGAGTCTAGGACAATTGATGATGGCACGTCTATACTCAATGATGTTTAGGGACTGAATGATCAACCTACACTCACATGGTCGGACGTCGCTTTGTAAGATATGAAATTCTACATATCTTCTATGACTATCTATTTCAGTCTATTACTTACTCTGCCCGTCCTTACTGAAAAACCCCGTATGCAACTTAATTATTGTCGATTATAATAACAACTATTGATTGGTAAATATGTTCAGATTTATTATCCTACATGTACAAGTGACTAAGAGTACTTTTGATAAAATCGAGATCGCGATTTATCGTGCTGAATATTAATTCGCTTTCAAATCAGCTTAATTGAGAAATATATTTTTAAAAGTCACTATAATCTCGAACGACGACAGCCATTCTTCTTCTCTGGTCTTTCAAATTATAATCCCGCTGTGAAAAAATGGGCCGCGTCGGCCTAATCTGGGGATTACATCGGGATCGCGTCCGGATACGGGATTAAGTCTGGATAGGTGTACTGAACGTGCCAGGATAATGACTTTGTTAATCTTGGCGATTCTTAAAAACTTCGCAGAAGGTCTTAAGTAGTTAGAGGGTAATTTGATTATATCACTAGTTTTCGTCAATAAAATAGTTGTAAGATAATTCAGTTTAGAGTAACTTCCACAATATCTACCGGGGATGGATAAAATAATATAACAAGATAACACCTGACATATCCACAACATTTTTTATTAATAAGGTGTTAAACCTCTATTTAGTTTTAAAGCAGCTACAGTTCTTCGCGGTGTAGGTAGACTAGAATGTCCGAATAGTTTCCAATGGTATGTTGTCCCATGCTTGTACCAAAACATCTACCAATTACTTCAGTAACGTTGGAGATGAAAATCTTGTCTTCATTTTCTGCTCTAAAAATCCCCATAACGGTTCGATTATGTTAATCTGGCGAAACCACAATATTGTTACACAAATCACAACGGACTTTTTCCCATGCTTACTGCATGAAGTAAGCCATCCAGAACGTAACCTTCTTTTTGGGGTTCTCTATACATAAACCCGACCGTAAAAAACAATGTAAATGATGATTTATAGGATTATGCTACATTCTTTTAATCATTAAATGTGCAGGTTTTATGATCGTTGCCCCACTTATTTATAGCTTTAGTTATAGAGGGTGTCACAACTATAGCTCTTCTAGGAATTTTAGCTTTGTGGTGTTCCCACCGTACTGTTTTTGTCGAATCTGTGACCTTTGCCGCGCTACATTGTCTGGGCACAAATCTTTTTCATAGGTATCTGTTAATCTACTTAGGGTTTCGCTTACTATTTCTTTTCGCTGATGCTATTTCGCCATGTTTTGTGTGAAATGTTAAACAATTCTGCAATGATCACACATTTAACCGATCTTTTTTTGCACCATCGCACATTCACACGGATAATACATTGAAAAAATAACCTAGAAGGCTTGGCATGTAAACTGAGCAATACATATGCGTCGCATTATTTACACGGATCTATTATTGCCAATATGCTACAAGATCTACTATATTGCATGGTGGTTACATACTACATTACATTGATTATATGTATTTGAGATTTGGTATAATTAAAGTTTATATATTACATGTACTACAAATATATATTTATTATTCTCTTAGCATTCCACAATCTGCCCAATCTGCTCAATGGACAATAAGCATTTGATGAGATTTATGTTATACAATGATGTGTAGAAGATTGCTTCAATAAGTGATCTATTATACAAACTTATAAACTAGTATTTCACTTAATTCGGTTACTATTCTATGTTATTTTAAAAACTATTTTATGTGTGTATTAATCAGGTCGGATGGTACGAACGTTTTAACAAACGCACTTCACTGATATCGTGTACATTTAATTGTTTGGCGCGTGCATTTGGGGACACTGACACTATTTCACAGTATTTTACAGTGGTACTTCGGATCACACTCATTGTGGTTTCCAAGGACATATCGCTCTGAATTGGGTTGTTACTATAATATGGGGCGGGGCGCCAACGATGTCATGTAGCATTTCTGAAAGATGTTTAGGTTAAATTTCCTAGTAGTCCCCACAGTTCGATACGATACGTCCGCATGGGCCTAAGCTTTCACTTATACAGTAATATGTTATTATTAAAAGATAATTTGGATTTATGCATTATGAGCCAAAGCTGTTTACAATTTTTAGTACATGTTTTTCCAACTTAAGCGAATCCAGATGAATTCCCAGATTCTTAGCATTGACTGTTTGCTTGAGTTCATGAAGATATGCCTGAGGAGAAGCCTTCAATGCAGGGTGAACTTTTACGTCAGTTTATTTTATCTAATACGATTTGATGTGTCATGTTTTCAATCACAAAATAATTTTGATGATACTAAGTTGGAGTGTATAGCTTGTAGCTGATATTGAATCCTTAGATAGATGATGTGAGATGATAAAATCACCGTATCGTCAACACATGCTGCCGCAGTAGCGGTGTTTGAAGTTGGAATGCCAGCCGTATACAGGGGATATAACAATAAGCCAAGAACACTTATATATATATATATATATATATATATATATATATATATATATATATATTTGATGTAGTTCAGCTAGTTTCGCCCTGTTTCACAACAAAATCTGCTTGAGATATGACTTTAGTAGTTGTAAGTACGAAGGGGGCAGAAGATTTTTCTACTAAAAATATCAAAATAAAATAAAAAGCATATTTTTAAGTGAGCTTATTTAAGCGGTACATTCGTACAACCAAGCGGTACTGACAGCGCTACTTCTTACACGGTTATATCTGTTATAATTTACTTCATATATTCAAAAAACGTCAATCCCAAAGCAATAAACTTTAAATCCATCAGCACACCCACGAAAAATTGTAAGTTAAAAATGTAAATGTGTATAAAAATTGATGTAATTTAATTATTTAATTTAAAAAAAGTTTTAACAAAGAGAACATGGTTATCAAAAGTAAGCTATGAAAATAAATTATTATATATAGTATATACAAAACTGTAGAATGTCAAAACATTTTACATTTTTTGTATTGACAACATAGTGCCTGTTTTGTCATAAGCTATATTTAGCTTTGTAAGAAGAAAAAACGGTACTTCATCAAAATTTAATCTTTAAATGGATTAAAAATATTCGAAAATAAGAAGTTTCTTCTTTCTCTCCCTATAAAAGGAACTTTCCCACCCATTCAGAGTTTTAATATCAATATTAAGGAGCCTTATTTGAATTTTAAGATATTTGATGAATTTGAGAATAAGGAAATTATAGGATAGAGAAACCAAGTAAAAAATCTTGTTAATGAATTAATTGTAATCAAAATTATTCTAGATATACAGCGAATTCTTATGTTAGAAGTAATTCTAATGTTTATTAGAATGTTTCTGTGAATTATATTGAGATTAATTTAAAATTCGCTTTCCTGAGTAAATACGCAGTTGGTCTCACCTAAATGTTTGCAGGTAAAAAACAATCACACTAAAACAATAAAAAACATCGTTAAAATATGACAACTAGCTTTCTTCTTAAAATTATGCAACATACCTTTACTGTAGAAAAGTGGAATAAATAAGAAAAAAAATTGATTTCATTTAAGAATATACGTAAATAAGTTAATTATACATTTGTTAGAAAAGGTTTGGATATTGATTGTTCTTTATTGTTCTTTTTTGGGGTGGTAAATATAATGGTCTAAATGTCGCATATATTATATCCAAAGTTATTTTGTACATACGCCATCAAGATGTTTAATGTATTTTCAGCCGCAATTTGTAAATTCGTTTTAGAATCAGACAATATTTTCCTTTTTATTTTGTTCTAGTTAAAAAGAGACACAATGCTGTCTGAGTTCAACGTGTTCGAAGTTCGAACGTATAACCGAACTAGCCATTCAAAGTCATCCGGTTGTCAAACGTATGCAAAATTACTCAAAAAAATAGTGATAAGATGTTATAAATCGGCAAACGTTAGTTTAATGTTTTGCATGTTTTGATAAATTTCAAATCTATTTACTCGGATTGAAAATTCAGGTGTCAGACAGAACAGATTGCGCGATTGCGTTAATCAGTTACTTTGAACAGGCACGAGATAATGGAGGCACCCTCTTGCCAGTAAAATTCGTTAGAGAGGTGAGCATTTTAAATTAGCACTGTGAAATATTAATATCTTAAAAAAAAGAAAAATGTGATCTTGAATTTAACGGAAAAAACTGTTCTCATACGAAGCGGGTGTCAAATCAAGATCAGCTTAAAGTTAGCTCTACCAGAGATTAAATAAATATATGAAATGTGATTGCAATAATTTTAATTATTATTTTAGATTTACAATAATGTTAAAATAATTTATATTTTATAACAGTATTTTTGTTTAATTATTTTATTTAGATTAGAATTGTGTTGTATGTCAATGCCAACCTGAACTAAAACTCAGAGTTGATACGGCAACATTGCGACGCTTTGACGTCACAAATTTAGATGAAGTATGTTCAAAATAACTTTAGATATGGAGATAAATTAAAAATAACCATTAATATTTGAGAAGTAATTTTATATCACGGAACATCTGACCAATAGAATAACTAATTTGATAACATTAATAATATAATTTGTATAATAAATTATAAACTAAATGAGTGTCACAATATTTAGTCGTGTTTTATTATTTTGAACCTATTGATATATTTATAATTATCTGAATTTTATACAACATTTACTTTTCAGTAATAAACAAAAACTCTTTTATAAACTATTTAATGTACTGATATTGTTGAAAAGTTTTACAGAAGAAACAAAATTCACTTGAATAAATCACAGCCTTGTTGATACTTAGTAATGTTTCAGTTCTACGCAAGACTACCTTCATTTTTAAATTATTTTTACAGAGATTCCCTGATAATATTGTTTAATTGCTTACAGTACATAAATCGAAAGGCTGAATTTTAGTTCATAGATACAAAATAAAAATACAACAGAAATTCGATTTTCAGGATCAGAAGAAGTTCTCTTTCAACTGAAATAGTTAAGCAAATATAAAAAAATGCTACATATGGTTTTCTTGATTACTGTAGGTGTCATCTGTTAATGTAGTTGATCATGTACGAATCGAAAAACCGTACTATAAATTACCAGTTTTGTCATGTTCAGATAATTGGGTGATTTCAATAGTGACAAGTCATATGTGAGCAAAGAAAACAGACGCATGATATCATGGGTAAATATCCAAGTGTCAGGTATTAGGTCCGTGATATATTAGAAATTTACACATTAACAGAAACTCATGAAGAGTAATATGATTTAAAAGATAATGTTTATAACTAACATTCTAGAAAAATCTTGGAAACTAGACAATTTAAAATACATTTAACAAAAACTACAAAATATAAACATAAAAACGATTTGTTCTTGATAAATCTTGACATAATCCGTGTGTTATTTTATTTAATCCTACTTATCTTTATAAGTAAAAAATTAATGTAATGCGAAGCCAAAATTTTAAATGAAAAGAAATTCATATAAAATTATCCATTTTCAAATTGGATTGTAAATTTTTAAATCATTATAGTATAATTTCTCAAATTCGATTTGTAATATATTTCTTTATAACTAATTCGTGATGGTGTCTTAAAGTCTCCTTTTACTATGACCTACTGTTTAACGCGGGCTTCGAATCAGGGTCTTAGAGACCATCAGAAAAGATACCCGGTCTTAAAATATTTTTTAAAAATCTGTCGGTTTTAAATTAAATTAGTAATAATAACGAAGACAGATGTTTTTTGTAAGTTTAATATATATTCCTTCAAGCACGAAGGGTAGCTTATCAAAAAATTAGATATTATTAAATTATGTGGAATTGTGACTAGTGATAAAATATGGATTTACTTTGATAATGATAAAAGAAAAAGGGTCGAACGACTACCATCGACATCAACATAAACAAAAAATAGAACACGTATATACCGATATATATTCGTTAATTTTTTAAAAATATTTACTATTTCGTGTTTTAAATACATGAGAGAGTTATATGGTATAAATAAAAATCAAAAATTAAATAATAAAGAAAAAATTATTCCGATACCGGGAATCGAACCCGAGCCTCCTGGGTGAAAGCCAGGTATCCTAGCCACTAGACCATATCGGATGTACACAATTGATTTTACAGATCTTTAATATAGGCGTAGGTCTTTATATAAGTAATAAATATTTACTATCTTATTTAAGCTATTAAAAGAATCACATCACACTTCACATTTCCACATCTCTAATGATACCAAAATATACATATTATGAATAATTATTAGAAATTTATTTATTCAATGCCAATTAACAATAATTTAAATATATTGATACGTATTTTTAGATTAATATTGAAATAACTAATTTCTAAAAATGACGTAAGTAAAGATCTAAAAACAAAAATAGTATTCCGGTACCGGGAATCGAACCCGAGCCTCCTGGGTGAGAGCCAGGTATCCTAGCCACTAGACCATACCGGATTGGATGTTTTATGTTATTCCAAGGTATAAATGCAGTATATTATATCTTTCTATAAATACATAGACAAAATATATCTACGATAAATAAATATTCCCTTCTTATTATCTTCTTCTTACAATAACAAAAATATAATTATATAAATTACATTCCAGTTAGGTTAAATTGTGCAGAAAGCAATGTTAGATATATGTTGATACATTCGTATATTCATAAATATATATCTACTTACATATTGATGTCATAAAAATAAATCAAAACCACCATTTATTTGCTTCAGACACTATTTAAAAAGACTGAAATATTTTTAAACTGCAAAGAACTCGAACACGTCGAAAGTTGACATTTCGAAATAATTTTTAGGGTTATTAATGATAGTTGAGCAGTGGATTATTGGCACTACGACACTATATAACAATTTCAGAAATTACAAATTGAAAGTCCATACAAATATTAATACTGTTTATTGAATCCCAATTTGTTATTTTAACTTATCACAAATTTAATAATACATTAAAAGAAACACAAATTAATTAAAAGAAACAAAAATTAAAAGTACCCAAATAAAATGAGAAACAGTTGAAGATTTTGGTATAAACTCCTGTATATCCCTCTAAATGAATATTCATTAAATTATAGTTTTATTATTACACCTAGTTTAGTGATTTTCGTTCGTTATATGTAGCATATTGTAATTTATTGTGAAGTAATGTAACACAAACAAAAGGGTAAGTTGGATAACTTTTATAACATTATAATATTTTGAGGTATTTTATTTGATATTCATTTATTTTATTATAATTAAAATTGTGATGGGCTAAAGAGAAATTAAGATAATATTGTTTATGTTTTATTAAATTAAATTGAGAGCTTGGTGTTTACATTTAACTATACAAACATATATTTCATTTATTTAAAGTTACTATTATTCATTATTGGGATTGATCTTTAACGTTGGTTAGCATATCTCGGTAACCAATTATTATATTAGGATATTAATCTTAGAAGTTCGTAAATTATACCGATAGGCGTACGATTAACTTGCAGATCAATCATCTTGGAGTGTATCTACTCTTACCCTTTTTTATTACTAACGTAACTGGGACCAGAGATTCCTTATCAGATTTTACACTAAAAAAATATTAACAAACAACAGAACTATTGGAACTTAAATTATATTATGTGTTGTAAATTCAGAACGGAACAGAGGGGTTCAAATTCCCTTCAAAAATCGTGGAAATCATCTCGTGACAAAACAATTTTACAAAAATTGCCAACGAATTGATTAATTAATTGAATGATATCAAATTTAAGTTCCCCCATTTATGTGTTATTACGAGAATTGAAATCTCTTGTTAGCTTAGCAACTATTTTTTACACTGGAAAGCTGTTGATGACTGGTCTAATCATAAGATTGAAAATCCTAATTCACCTTAAAAGAAGAAAGTAACAGCCAGAAACAGTAGTAGTAAGGTATGGCTTAACTTATAAAGGAAATAAATTAAGTTTCATTAGATTAGTGTCTTAATATAAAGTTTACTATGATAACAGATCATAAAATAATGTCCCTTTCAGATACATCAGTGTTATTGGCTTTGTTTCATACATAATTTTTAGGTTATTGAATTAAGTTAAGATTATAAAAATAGCCTAGGTTTTTAGTATTAGTCATAATCTAAAGTCAAAAATCATTGTATTCGCTATTTAAAAAGTTATTCTTGTTAATGACTTATCCAGTAATTCTCTTCCCTTTAGTCTTCATATTAATGATATTAGTACATCTCCTGGGCCACTATTTACGTGTTGAAATCAATAAAATGTGTAATTTCTAATAAGAAATTGATGAGTTTAAACGGTTTTTTTATAAATTACAGCATAGAAGTACCGTTTTTTCGAAGTATTACTTTGTTGGAACGTAGGTGAGTGTAGGTATTTCTACATTTACAAAATGATTAATTTTATTTTGTAGGTTTTTGCTGGCATTTTGCTTCCAGCCTAAGTACAGAGTATACACAATATAACATATAGACTGTTCAATAAAACAGTAAACTCACGTCATCTCAATTGATGACGTCAAAACTTCGTAATGTTGCCGCATCCACTCTGAATTTTAGTACATCTTGGATTTGATACACAACAAAATTCTAATCTAAATAAAATAACTAAACAAAAATACTGTTATCAAATATATTTTATTTTAACATTAAAGTATATATAAGGCATATATTATCGATGGACATAAAACTACAATCAATTATACAGTTATAATAGTTTGTAGGATAGGGTTGTGTTTATTATATTTACATTGAACTCTTCCATACCACCTATGAGTTAAAATTCTAGACACGTGTTTTATCTAGTGTTATCCCCTGGAGGGCTAATCCACCATATTTACAATTGTATATCCAAGTAATATATAGTATTGTAGCGACCTTGAGGCATGTCGAATTTTACTAGTGGAATAACGGTCTACAAAATACTCAGAAATATAATCCCAGATATTGAACATAGGCGGGGTGCCAGCAGCGCCAACTAGAACCCGATAACCAATAGCTGGCAACCGCGAGACGTTTATCTGGAATTTAATTGAAAGGGTATTTCCAATGATTCAGGACCCGACCATCGTTTGGTTTAGATGTGCCACCATTGACTGCCTAAGCCTCGTCACCAGGTAACACCACTGCCATCTGTTTTATCTATTTTGTATTTTCCACATTTTTATATTGCTTTAATAAATAACGGTCACATAATGTAAACACCACTGTTTCATTTGGTTTTACCACCATTCACCATTCACCAATTTAGCCTAAAGTATATTCAAAGTTTTTTCCAAAAAGTCAAAACTTTGCAACAATGCCGCATCAAATCTGAGTTTTAGTTCAGTTTGTCTTTGACATACAACAAAATTCTAATCTAAATAAAATAATTAAACAAAAATACTGTTTTGAAATATAATTTATTTTCACATTACAGTAATGCATATATTAACGTAGGACTTACTGCAATTAAGAACAAAGGTATAATATTTTGTAGGCTATAGTTGTCTTTTTATATTTACAATGAACTCTTTTTCACACCACCCATGAGGTAGATTAGAACTCTAAGCATATAGTTTTAGTAGTGCTATCCCCCTGGTGGCCTAATCCACCAATTAACAAATATATAACAATGTAATATATTTTACTTTCATTCGAGAGCATATTTACCTTTTTACATTTAGTTGTTTCCTTCGTTGGTGTGTTTATTTGTCGAGTCATCTTAATATCAACGCATTTTTTATTTCTACTGCTACTACCTGAGTACGCCATTCTTGACAAAATTAATCACTAAATTCTGCCTAATGCATTTACCATATCTACAAAACAGTAAATATTTATTCTCTCTTCATTCTTTCTAACCTAATGCTCATGTTTATTTCTGTCTAAAACATGTTCACGATCCACCATTTATCAATTACTTACTACGCATATATAAAAAAACTTTGAATATACTATGTTTTACTTTCATTAGAGAGTTTACCTTTTACGCTTATTAGTTCTTGTTTCCTTCGATACAGTGATTCCTTGTCAAGTCATTTTGATATCACTGTATTTTCAGTTAGATTGTTCTGTATACCTATATATTTCTTTCTTGATAAAACTAGATTTAATCGCGGCATTCTCCTTAATGTATTTACCACATCTACAAAGTACTTGATATTCTTTCTCTCCTCATACGTTTTAACAAAATGCTCATGTATAAATATTATTTCACAATCTAGAATAAGATTTCTTACAGTTATAGTACATTAATTATCTACTCACCTTTAGTTGTTTCCTAATCTAGGAAATTGTCAGCGTTGAATCATAATCGCATATTCAGAAAGTTTCATTCAAGTGAATTACTAAGCTGTTGATTTTCAATCTATCTAACATTTGTTCACGTTTCCACCATTTGTCAATTTCTTTTTCAATGTATCTGATAGAGTTCATCCAAACCGAAGGTGTTTTTAAATATTCGTGTTTCCAGCTTGAAGAACAATATATTGGTTTGAGGACTGTTTCTTTTCGGTGAATCCAGGATTATAATTTTTACTTTATGAGATATTTCACTTACCGTGTCTGTACTAACATTCAGTGCAGCTGCAACACGCTAAAAATATTTTCAATAAAAACCGCTGCAACTTAATATTGAACAGTAAAAACGTTCACCTCTCTATCGTAGTTTACTGGAAATAGAGGGTATCCATTATCTCATTCCTATTCTGTCCGAGTTTTTAATTTATAAAAATAAAATTTATTAAAACAAGCAAAGCGTTAAAACAACCTTTGCCGGTTCATAACCTGTAGTTTAATATTTTGAAAATTTTTGCAGATGGTTGACAACCGGACGACTTTTGCAGGCTGTTTCAGTTACATGTTCGAACTTATCTGACAGCATTGTGTCTCTTTTTAACTAGAATAAAATGAGAAGGAAAATATTATCTGATTCTGAAGCGAATGTATAAATTGCGGGAGGCAATACATTAATCATCTTGATGACGTATGTACAAAAAACTTTGGATAAACTATAAATGTTTGTTAATAGTTGTAATAGTTGTGTCATCTCTGTGCTATGTTATCACTTTTCACTATACCTTTGCATATGTACCATGCAATAGAGTATATCGTATTACATGTTATCAACACTGATTCTGTGTAAATAATAGAAAGCGTTTGTATTGCTTCGCGTAGTCTTGCAGGTAGCTTAGACACTTTCAGACGTTTCGCGAGTGACATTATCCACAGTAATGACAGCGTACACAAAAAAAAGTGGTTGGAACCCAAAGTGACAAAAGACTGTGACTGTGATTGTGGTCAGACAGTATAAAACAACTGCAGCAAATGTAACAGCACAACTCAACACTCACTTGAGTATTACTGCTTCAAGAAAAACTGTATGGAGCTGGCTGTACAAGGCATAGCTTCGCATTCATTAATAGACTGCGAAAAAAATGGTGCAACGATCATAAAAGCTGGACACATGGTGATTGCAAGACCGTGGTGTAGTGCGATGAATAGCCGTTTACATTGTTTCCTACAAACGAACGTCTTTAAATATGGAGAATTCCAAAAGAAGCCTACGATCCGGACTGCCTGTTTTTTACAGTCGAACATGAGAGAGGTTCCTTTATAATATAGGCAGTATTATCATGGTATTCAGCTAGTCCTCTTATTCACATCACTGGTCGTATTACTGTGAATAAATATATCGACACCCTCAGTGATGAAATTCTTAATATGATTAGCATATTGCTGCAAATCAATGCCTTATCTAAAATGAAGAGTTTCCAAATGTCATCACATATTTTCCCTGGCCATCACAATCGCCAGACCGCAACTTAATTGAGTCATTATGGGAAGACTTAGAGGAGAGAGTGAGGAGTATATTTCCCTTTCCAATATCATTGAAGCAATTAACGGATTTTTTGGTTTGGTTTGCTTTGAAGAATTGTTAGCTATTCTAAATCAAATAGTGGCTTATTAATAAATACATATTGTGTATATATCAGGTATTTATATTATTTTCTCCTATCCTGCTGTATTTACCACAATGTAAATAATATTTTGGTTCTGCCCATCTATGGTAAGTATTTCATTATTAACTGACACTTTTCGTCGTGTTAAATTATTGCTCAAATTTATTGTCTATTTGTTTAACTATTAGTGTTTTAGGTATATTTCAATTCCTACGACATTCCAGTAATTATAAGACGCCAATATTAAACAATAGATAGTTTGTAAATAAGATTGTGCATAGTTAATGTTACAGTGGGTTAATTGTCTCTCGATCGTTGGAAGAAAAACCCTGACCCCAGTAAACCCCATACCAAATTGAAAGATCTCAACCTTTTATGCTAAAAAGTTAATTTGCTCGACACGTACGCCTCTCGTTACCTAACGGTTGCTTAATCGCTCTGCAAGAATGCGTCAGTGTTGTATTTATTTTCCTTGACTGACTTTTACTAGTCTGAAAGTTCTAGAACAAAACCGATATTGCAACTGTTCGGCGGAAAATAATAATAGTCATTCTTTGTTAGATACATCTTAAATACGATATGGGTAAGTTTTTGTAAACATTATAGTTAGCGACTACATGATAATATAATATTAATATTTATTGTTACTAATGTGAATTTTAAATTTATATACTAATTAAAGATTCTAATTTTAAGTAAAATATACTTATATTATATTGTAATTATTTTAAGAACATGTTGTATTACAATTCATCTTAAATTAGATACATTCGATATGACAGAATTACAATCCTAATTTACAAATTAATTTATTGATATTCTTCTGTAGTTGCATCAGTAATCAAGCAAGTTGGGTGCGGAATAAATACATTAATATGTATTTTCCAAATTAAAACTAAATTAAAATACTTCAATTAATGTTAAAGAGCAACACTTATAACAGATCAATTGAAAAGTTCCCGGCCTGGCACATAGATGGCGTTACTAGAATTAAGTCCATATGTTTTTTAGTTAGTCATAACCCTCAAAAGGTGCGTGTATAAATTTGACAGCTGTTGAATCATTAGTTTGTGAATAATAGCATTTTGAGTGAAGCTACTTCTAATATTGTTAAAAAAAAATGGATAAAAAGGAATTTCGCGTGATGATAAAATATTGCTTTTTGAAGGAAAAAAATACAGTTGAAGCAAAAACTTGACTTAATGCCGAGTTTCCGGACACTTCTACAGCAAAATCAACCATCAAGGATTGGTATGTTAAGTTTAGAGGTGGTGAAATGAGCACCGAAGACGGTGAACGCAGTGGGCGCCCAAAAGAGGTTATTAGCGACGAAAACATTAAAAAAAAAACCACAAATTGATTTTGAATGACCGTACATTGAAACTGAATGAAATAGCAAACACTGTGAAGATTTCAACTGAATGTGTACATTATACCATTCATTCACCAATATTTAGGTATGAGAAAGCTCTGTGCAAAGTGGGTGCCACGCGAGCTCACTTTTGGCCAAAAACAACGACGTGTTGATGATTCGGAGCAGTGTTTGAAGATGATCAAGCGTAATAAACCCGAGTCTTTGTATCGATATCTGACAATAGATAAAACATGGCTCCATCCTTTCACTCCGAAGTTCAATCTACAGTCATCCTAGTGGACTGCACACGATGAACCTGCTCCAGAGCGTGGGAAAACGCAACAGTCGGCTGGAAAGGTTATGGCGTCTACATTTTGGGATGCGTATAGAATAATTTCCATTGACTACTTTAAAAAGGAAGGACCATCAACAGCAATTATTACATAGCGTTATTGGACCGTTTGAAGGACGAAATCGCCAAAAAACGGCCACATTTGAAGAAAAAGGAAGTGATGCTTACCAAGACAATGCAACGTGTCAAAAATCTATGAATTGGGCTTCGAATTGCATCCTCATCCACCGTATTCTCCAGATCTGGCCCCCAGCGGCTATTTCCTTTTCTTAGATCCCAAAAGAATGCTCGCTAGGAAGAAAGTTTCGTCGAATAAAGAGGTGATCGACGTATCTGAGGCCTATGTTGAAGCAAAAGACAGATTGTACCACAAAAATGGTATCGAAAAGTTGTAGGGTCGCTATACTCAGTGTATCACCCTTGAAGGGATTTATATTGAGTAAAAAAAACTAATTTTGTAAAAAAAATGTGTTTTACTATGGTATGCTGGAGACTCTTCAGTTGACCTGTTACACTATATGGTTTGGTTCGCTTAAATCTTTTGACATTTTGCGTTTGTCCAGAAGGTATATTGCTTCCACGTTGTTGTTATTTAGCAACATTATTTCAAGTTTTAATGCGAAATTTTGGATCACTTCGTAAATCCAATTGATTCACTGTGCAGTTCTTCATTGGTTACGTTGCGATAAACATTGGTAATTAATCGATGAACTTTCTTTTGACATGGTTGGCTTAATATCTGTTTGATGACTTAATGCAATCCCATGACTCCAAATAGATTTTATCCAAATACATTGTATAGATGACTAATAAACCAAAATATTTGTGAGCATATATATAAATGAGCATGAAAGTGAAAAAGTAGTGTCACTAACAAATTAATAAAGTCCTGTTTACAATGCACCATGTCAATGGTCGATTGAAAACAATGCTTAAATTGAATGAATTAGCCTTTATATCACTTCTCCATCCACATTGAATTTTAAAAATAATTCCTAACAGACCTGTAAAAAGATGGTGTTACAAAAATGGGATGGATAAGTTAGAAGAGTTATAATTACCATTAAGAGTCCATTATAGTCACTGATAAAGTTGAATTTAAAAATAACAGAGAAATAAAAATGATGATGAATGAATAGTAAATGATGACACACAGTACACTTGATAATTAAGTAGCCAATAAAAATCAGATATTTTTCTTTTTGTTAAAATTTATTCCCTGTTTTACATGTAAAATTTTTCAAGATCATCAAGATCATTTCATTTATGAAAATTTTAAGATCATTGCTTTTGATGGGTTTCAAATGTAAAGAAAACATTGTATATATCACTTACTAATTAATGGAATTTCAGAATGTTCCAAGAAATAACAATAGAGATAATGGTCTATATTTGTAACATTCAATATTATTAAATAGTGTAAAAAATATAAAGTGTGTTTCTAGACGCGAAAATTTACTTTTTTCTTGTCTGAAAGACTTTGAATAAAAGCAATAATATGCTGTTCAAACGAGTATAATTATAATAATCATTATTTGTTTGATACATTACATGTGATGCATATATGACCTTTTTTACAAATATTACACTTAGCAACTGAAGAATAATGTTATATCAATAACGTATTTATTGGTATAATTTTGATTTTTAGACTTTGAACTCGCTAACATAATATTAAAGTCATTATATAATTGTTCAAATGAGTGAAAATAAAAATACTTAAAATTATCAAGCGTGTTTTGTTTAGTTTAGATTAAAGCAAAAAATTGTTTTAAAGTAGATATGGCGGTTAGTAATAATTCTTAAAGAGGTGGCACCTTGGAAACTTAATTACTAGAAGAATCTTAAAAGAGCTCTCAGAAAAGTGCATCAAATTAATAACATTCATATTTAATGTCATGTTAAGACTTAAATACCTTCCTAGTACTTGGAATATGGCTCCAATTATTATGATTGTTAAACCTGGGAAAACATCAGAAGACGTCTCCTTTTATCGTCGTATAAGCTTGTTACTTGTAATCTCTAAACTTTTCGAAAAACTATACTTTAAGAGACTCAAAATAATCGCAGAGGAGAGAAATATTATTCCAGGAGATCAATTTGGCTTCCGTAATAAACACGGAACAATAGACCAAATACATAGATTAGTCAACCAAATTAACAAAAACTTAAACGATAAAAAATATTGCACCGCTGCATTTCTCTATATTTCTCAGGCCTTCAACAAGGTGTGACACACTGGACTGCATGTTAAATTGAAAAAGTTTTTACCTCATACGCACCTTCAACTGCTGAAATCGTACCTCACAGACAGACATTTTACCTACACCCAATATATTCGTGCGCTCCGCAGGGAAGTGTTCTTGGCCCATTGTTATATCCAGGATAGTTATATTATATAACGGAAATCATATGATAATACTTATTGCCTACGGGCAGATTGTTGAAGTTCTAAGAGATTAATAAAAAAAATATTATTGTATTCGTAGATATAATATATATTATTAATATCTATTATATATAATATATAATATCTATCTATTACATAAAATATATCAACAAATATAAGGTTACCGTTAAACTACATATTGGAATCACCATATGTTAAATGAGATATTCGTCTTATATATTATATATTAAATTTTTCTCTATTATTTTAGAAGAGTACATTACTTTATATGAAAATATTAAAAAGCAAAACAAAATTAACAAAAAACCGAACTACCGTTAGGTATATAAATGTTGGTTGAGGATATAATGCTGTATTTGATGGATATAACTGACTTATAATCATGAAAAAATCATTCAAATAAAATATCTTGAAAATTAAAAACATAGCAATTACTCATATTTTAACATAAAATATTAATATCAATACTATATAAAAACAGGTATATCTAAAAACAATATTATATTTATTTAAAAATTAAATTTTGAGGAAAAGAATAAAAGAACTTTTGCTATTATCTATCGGTATATTCAAAAATACTTTCTAACATAATTCCTATTTTGAAATAAATAGAAAAAAACTATGACCTACACTTATAAAATTCGAATTGAGAAATCGAATGCATCAGTGAAAGTCAAAGACCCATAATATGCATGCTAACGTGAAAGGAATCTATAATAAATTTTACAAATATTATTTTGAGGCCAGTATATAATTACAAGAAAAAATGTTATTTTCTGGTTTCATTCTATAGATATATACATTTTATTTTTCCGATATCATTAATAAACATTTATATAAAAATTGGTAACTATAAAAATGATGACAAATGATGGATTAAGGTAATCACCGGAACACATCAAATAAACAGTTGAACAGCAGAGGAACTTCTATTCTATTTTTACTGTTAGATATAACTTCAATAAATTTTACACAGTTATTTTATTAAGTACTGCAATGGATAGGCCAAGTAAAAATACAGTCTGTACGAGGAAAAATAGGAATAAAGAAACAATGATTGAAAATAAGAAACGTTTCAGGTCCTGGGATCCGCTACATAGTCTAGGTGATTTGATAAATGTTCCAATCAAACTAGAACAAAAAGGTACTGCTTTTTCGGGAATTGAATCCGCGACCTCCGCATGTGAACTTAAGGTCCTAATCATTACACCATAGAAAAAGTTGCCTACAATGTTTCTACGGCTTCTCATATGATATAGTTATTGTTTAAAAAGCAAACTGAATAGCGTTTACACTGTTATACATGTTAATAACGTTATACACAAATATTCGATTATTTTAGATAAGAGATATGTGAAAACATTGTATGTGCCTTTGAAATTTGAGGTTTTCCCTCGATTACACCACGAGACTACCTCAGAAATGCACTCTTTCGAATAAAAAAAGTATTTTGAAAATCGGTCCATAATGGACGGAGAAATCGGCGAACATACATTGAAAAAAATATACAGCCGAACACAGAACCTCCTCCTTTTTTGAAGTCGGTTAATAAAATGTACCTTATAAATATAATAAATAGTTATAACATCTTGCATCAATACATAGAGGGTTTTATATATCAATAGCCTAATATATCTAGTTTCGTGTTACTTAGAATTTGCGGAATATTAGTTTTCTGCTTCAATTGAAAGAAAAAGTTCATTGAATACGTTTTAGAGAATCATAAATCAAAAATAAATGGTTTTATCTGATAAAATGAGGATAATTTTTTTCCATAATTTATAGTTTCGTTTTACCAACTAGGGGTTTATCTGGACTTAACTTACAGTTTAACGTGGGCCCCGAACCACGGTCCTCCACATTAAGCGTACCGACTGGCGAGTGACCATCTTAGAAATCATCCCAGAATACATCCGGTCTTACCCAGCCTGATTACTGGAGTAACTGGGATCATTTTCCTTGTCGGATTTTATACTCTTGCCTAGGACAATCACAAATATAAATTTACGACCAAGCCCCAGAGTGATTCGAACCCGCGACCCTCGCCAACTACTGTTGCGTCCGTCCTGTCGCTGCGTCAACCAAGACGGCAAGTTAAAATTGATGTACTACGATATCCCAATAAAAAGTATTATGCTATGGCTGATCAATTGTTTCCCTGGTCGAAGGTCATGTGTAAAGTATGAGCTGCTACATTTTCGGGATTCGATTTCAAACTTTGGTGGATTGGTGTAACGTACAACGAATTCCTTTAATCCACATTACGAATAACAGGACATGGCCATGAAAGTTATCAGAATACGAGACAAGATGTTTTATTTTATTTTTTGTACTTGAGTTAATGCATAACAGGATTAATAATAAGTATATATTCCCGAAATTAAAATTAAATTATACTAACTTAAGTAAAAATTAAAAATTAAATTTATTCGTTATACAGGTTCGTGTCAATATTTTGATTTCATGCGCGTTGTTCAGTTGGAGTGATGTGATAACTTTCTTTCATATTTTAAAGCAAAATCTTGGACAACTTTGTGGATCCATTTGATTTTGAGATCATCGTGTAGTTCTTCGTTATTTACGTAGCGAAAAGCATTGGTAAATTACCGAATAAATTTGTTTTGGCAGCGTTAGATTATTACTCGCTTTCAACTAATGACCAAAGGCAACTTAAGGTAGGTATGTCGTTCGTGGATAAAAACATCGATATATCGGAGAATAAGAAATATCATTTTTTTTACAAAAAAATACCGGAAAATATCGAAATTTTTCCAAAGAAAATATGGACAAAATCGATATTTTTTCGATATTCTAACGATATTTTTTAAACATTTTAAAATGTACAGATATTTTAATAAACTAATCAAACTAAATAAAGGTTTGATCTTAGGCCATGTTTGGAATGCCTTCCCACTGGTAAGTTGTCAGTTGTTTAATTTTGAGTCGGACCTGCTCTATTCTTTGTCTAACATGATGTTGAGAAATATTATTTTTCTGCATGGTAACGTTCCATCACCGTTTAAAAACAATTCCGTATTTCTTAAACATTGCTTCTTCTAATTACTTGTTCCAACCGATGATGTATGATTAGATATGTTGGTTTACTTATTTCACAGAAATACAAAATTAGCGTCTAATTAGTCGCCCTATAAGAACAGATATTTTTTCTGGATTAAAAAATTAGAGTACTTTATTAAAGAAGTAGAACATTAAATTGTTTGATCTATTTCCGTTGTTTTAAAAGAGATAGAAGCATTTTTAATCATTCTAGGTTTATCATATATTTCCAATCTTTCAATTCGCTTATATATAATAATTTTCCAAAAGAACTAAAATACATCAACTTCATCAAAATGTTGCTCTGTTGGACTGTAACTAAGTTTCTTCAATGTTGAAACAAATGTATTGTTTTACATTTGATATATGTTGCCTAGTATAGCCTTTACAGGTCTATTATATTCACAATAAATATCCAATGCTATATGGCATTGATACATTATTCAGTTATGACTATGGTGACTATACATGCAACTATTACCTTAATATTACTTTCGCCTGTGAAACAAAAAAACCACATGAAATAAATAACTTCCAAGAACTAACTCATACGTCAATTTACGCCAATAGTAACCGTCAATACAATCAATACATTATTATTGTTCTAATCCTTATTCTGCAAAATTTACCCATAAAAATAAAATTAATCCTTTATAGCCGGCTTGGTTGGTGCAGTGGTAAAGGCGATAGTACGGCCCTCCTACTGTTGCGATAGTCGCCGGTTCGAATCCTGCTGAGATATTGTCGTAAATTTATGTTTGTGATTGTCCTTAGGCAAAAGTGCAAAAACGCCAGTAACCAGGCTGGGTAAGACCGGATGTTTTCTGGGATAATTTCAAAGTTGGTCCAAAGTTTCAAACAGGATCGTGGTTCGGAGCCCACGCTAAACTGTATATATATATATATACTAGCGACCCGCCCCGGCTTCGCACGGGTGCAATGCTGATACTAAATTAAATACACTACAGAAAAAATATGAACGTTGTATATAAAAACATAGCGGCCCGCTCCGACTTTGCACGGGCATAAAATATATATGCCTATGTCACTCAATGAGAACATGATTAAAATCGATCCAGTATTTTTGGTTCATTGATTACTGCCCTTGGCCTGCACGCATTAAATTTGGAGTAAAACAATTCCTCTTCCCCTATACTTACTACGAAGATTTCCTGCTATCTTTGGAATATCTAAATTCATACAATTTTTATTACATTACACATTTTTAAACGCAAATTTTAAATTTGTAATATCTCCGAAAATATTTGTTTAATTTACATGCTGTAAGGAACCATATTGATCTATATTAATTGCACACTGTATTTAAGGTACTTAATTCGATAAGGATTAATGCCGTATTGTTTAAAATAACTTCGTAAATAAGCCATTTTCTCACGTAAAAAGTAAACAATAAAAATGGTTAATGTGGGTTATCCCTAAAAGATAAACATATACCATCGCGGACTTAACATAGGGATATAGGGACAGAAAAGGCGACTTTGTTTTATACTATGTAGTGATATATATATATATATATATATATATATATATATATATATATATATATATATATATATATTTATACCTTTCCTAAAATAATTAATAATATAACTACAAATAGTATAACTTTATTAATATTAATCGCCTTCTGTTTCTTCTATTAATCTACCAAACTATCTATTTCTATTAATAACCAAATCAGTTTTGGTATGGGAAAATATTTGATTTTGTTTTTGTGGCTCTTATCTGTTTACTGCTTATACGTTTGTGTTATTGTTAATATTGTGATTATACTACTACAAAGTTAACAGTATTTGTTTTATTTGGAAGCGTCTAATTTAATTTAAATTATGGATTAGTACTTGCAAATGTTTTTGTAGTCTATAACTCAAGTGACGCGACCTACGTTTCGAGCCGAAAAGAGTCTAAAAAATAAATAGCGATGGGTCTGCCCTTGAGTCGCCCATTTTCAAGGCTGCCGATCTTCAGTAACAGACAGAGAGGGTGAACAACCCGGCCACGTCTGGCGGCACGGCATTCACAGAACGGGTCAAATGAGCCGTTTTTACTGCAACCAGATTCCAGAGTGTCACAGGACGAAGAAGAGACCCAGGCCCTTTGATTTCACTTATGCTTTCGCATATATTTTACAAGGGACATTCGGTATATTACTTTCAGCCTAACTTGTCTAGTTGAAAATTTTACACTTATTTCTTATTAATTTTTCCATTTATAATTAATGTTCATTTAGAAACATAAAATTATATTATTCTACAGTAATTCTAAACAAAATCTATTAGGGGCTGTATATGTTCTGATTATTTTTTTAAATTTCAAAACGGCTCTTGTTAAGTGGGAAAATTGATCCCACATATTGGTCAAAATATCTTCTATCATCTTCCTGGTTACATGCAGCAGTTTAGCAATTTTTCGGTAGTAATACGAAGGCGTTAATGAGTACGCTGGGTGGAGCAGAAATTCTTATTCGAGCTGCATGTCTACCCTTCATAAATCTTGCAATGTGTAGGTGAGCATAGTCAAGCCAGATGACGACTTGTTCTGCTTTTATTTTATTCTACTATCGACCCGCCCCGGCTTCGCACGGGTGCAATGCTGATACTAAATTAAATACACTACAGAAAAAATATGAACGTTGTATATAAAAACATAGCGGCCCGCTCCGACTTTGCACGGGCATAAAATATATATGCCTATGTCACTCAATGAAAACATGATTAAAATCGATCCAGTATTTTTGGTTCATTCATTACTGCCCTTGGCCTGCACGCATTAAATTTGGAGTAAAACAATTCCTCTTCCCCTATACTTACTATGAAGATTTCCTGCTATCTTTGGAATATCTAAATTCATACAATTTTTATTACATTACACATTTTTAAACGCAAATTTTAAATTTGTAATATCTCCGAAAATATTTGTTTAATTTACATGCTGTAAGGAACCATATTGATCTATATTAATTGCACACTGTATTTAAGGTACTTAATTCGATAAGGATTAATGCCGTATTGCTTAAAATAGCTTCGTAAATAAGGCATTTTCTCACGTAAAAAGTAAACAATAAAAATGGTTAATGTGGGTTATCCCTAAAAGATAAACATATACCATCGCGGACTTTTTTGTAGACCTTTTTATGGTGTACAATACTGTAGTACATTAATTTGATCTAACTCGTAGGGTTAGGCAGCGTTTTTGCTAATTGCTAAATAGGACTAAAAAAATAGGTTAATTTACGACATCACGTTAGAAACCTCTAAAATTAGCAATGTTGCCTTAGTATATTATGCATGTATTATACATATGAACCTTCCTCTTGAATCACTCTATCTATTGAAAAAAACCGCATCAAAATCCGTTGCGTAGTTTTAAAGATTTAAGCGCACATAGGGATATAGGGACAGAAAAGGCGACTTTGTTTTATACTATGTAGTGAAGACAGGTCGGGGTACTTATGTTAGCGAATGGCTATGATGAGTGAGATTTAAACCAGCAGTATCGTTTTGTATCACCATTAGCAGTGTTGCTTATGTTAGTGAATGGTTAAGATTTAAACCGGCAGTGTCGTTTTGTATCGCCGTTCAACAAGACACCTCTTATTTCCTAAATCAAATACTTTTTGAAGTGAATTAAAAGTTTTATTTTGTTAAATCCCTTCATATTTCTTAACTGGTGAAGTAGGTTGGATATCACGGACATAATAGAGCTGTTCTCTTTTGAGTTCATTCAATTAACCAGTCAAATTAATTATCAAGAAAAGAAGAGAGATTAGCGTTGTATTTGCAATCGTTCCGCAGTTAGTCGAAGCATTTTCAGCTGTAATGAAATTGAGTTTGAACAAAAGCATCTGAGTTGAAGCTGTAACGTCAATTATAACAAAAGGTGGATTGAAGATGCTCAAGCATCCCTAGCCATAAATTATTCTAAGTAGGAAACATGGTCGCTTCTTTAAGAGGGAGTTATTATATCACGCGTCTGTTAATGGTAGTTTCTACGGAAGCTGTGGATTCGAATGCAAGACGGGATGTTTATGTTGATGCGTGAGGCTTCTAGATATGGGCAGTTTTGTTTATGTTTGAATGGACTTAAATCATCAGTGTCGTCTTGGATCTCTGTTCAACAAGTCGCTTCTTCTTTGCTTAAAATATTTTTTATAAGTTAAAAATAGTAACCCCTTCACTACTTTTAGCTTCTATACAGAATATACAGTAGATCAGTAGATTCAATACTAACGAGGGATGTATTACTAAAAATTGCCACTTGACTCTATACCTTCAATTTTTTAGGTTCCTATAAGAACAAACGAGACAAGGCAATATCTCAAGCCGCAGAAAATTGTTTTATTATACTATCACTAGGTCTTTGAGCTTTCTTTTTTATTTTATTCCATGATATTGCCACATCGATAATGTATGTAACATATTTATTGTCGGTTTTAATTGTACATTACATAATGATCTTCTAGATTCTATCTCTATTTATATTATACATAATTTACATTATATATATATATATATATATATATATATATATATATATATATATATATAAATGCATTTATTTACAGATTATGTTTATTTCAGTCATTGAATTTTATTTAATAAATATTAAATATTATTTCATACATTTATTTCAGAAATTAAATTGTTTTTTATTTAAATTTTGTGGTCAATTACACGTGACGTCAGATCTGTCACGTGCCAAACTTTACCAAAGAACCAATCATATATCTTCACAGTAAGATGTTTCTCTTACAGGTCATATTATGGATTTAAATTGACCAATCAAATTATTTGAGTGGCCGATATAACCCCATCTGGATGTTGGGCAAAGCAAAACTTTTCTCCAGAGACATCTATTGAGTTTTTTCTGTATTACTCTATGATAGACATCGCAAAAGCAAACTAGCCCCTACTAACTAAAAAAAGCTCTATAAAAGCTCTAAACATTAAATTAGATTTCTACGAAGGAAATACTAAAGAAGCTTATACAAATAATTTAAAACATGATATTCTTATATAAATTTAATACAATGATTTAAGTTATTATTTGATATAGAATAATATTCCCATTAAACTATTGGTAAATCAACCAACCAGATAGGTAGTCATAATGGCAATATTGAGTAGTTTTATTATGATAATTCCAAAGGATAATTTAAGAACTCATACAAAACTTCAAATCTAATCATCAAACTATGTGTTGTTAAAAAAACACAGTGAGTCTCTCAACGATCATTTTAAATCAATCATTTCACGTATTCATGTAGATCATTACTTTTGTATGGACCTACGTAACTGATACGACTTGCCAGAAGCGTAAAGGCCCTGGCCCGAGCAGTCCTCTTTCTGTTTAAAACTGGCCAATGAACCGAAGAACCATCAAATGCCGCGAAACGTTTTCCTCCGCCGCCTCACCCCGAACTCGGATCGCAATTTTCGGTGATGATTTAAATATTACCGCAAAAAAGTTCGAGATCGGGCCTGAAATAATATTTTCCAGGTTTTTAATTTGAAGTCTGGCCGATCAAGAGAGCCAACGGGATAACGAAACCGTAAATACCGTGGATTGTTATTTTTTATTTGTGTCTGCGTTTGCATTTTTTTTATAGGGCGGCATATGCAGCACGGGTGAAAGTACCAGGACAAGGACGTATCTGGTCTGTTTCAGTATTATTGCGGTCGTTGGTGTTTAAAGATAATGTTGAGAAACAAAAGAATATTTCAAGTGTGGTGCTTTTGAAAGTTCACGTTTCAGTTCATGGGAAATGTTATCATTTGTTAATAGTTACATAAAAATATTAAAGATCCATTAATTGCTAAAGTATTAATACTAAGTTTAAAACTTCATGTTGACATAATTTTAGCCAAATTTATTTTATATAAAAAATAAATAGCAATGAACTTAACATTGGAGATATTGTCAATTTTTTCTTTGAACTTGCTCAGAACCGTATATCTACTAATAAGGTGTGATGCCATTGATGAAGTATCATTTGAATGATTTTTGATGGGACATCAAAGAGCTCACGAATAAACAACCGGAGAACACCACGCAAGATTTAGAAATAATCACGGTTGTATAGATCCGCACTCTCTGAATTTCGTCAGTTTTTTTGGAGAATGTACTAAATCTTTGGAAAGCATTGTGCGATTGTCGTTTTAATATTTCGCTTTCGACTGTATACAATGACTTTGAGCAGCTTTGGAAACTGAAGCTGAAAAATGCATGGAAAGCTTTAATTCAAAAAGTGTAAGGCTTCTTCAGGTATCGTATGATAGGAGTATCGCCTAGAAAAATACCAGTATATCAATATTCGATATTTTTAAAGTTGTAAAGTCTAAAGATTTTGAGTTCTGAATACCGAAGCGAAGGAGATATCGTCTCTTCAGTGCTTTTCAACATAGTGGTGGATGCAGTTATACAAAAACTCACACAACAAACAGATAGAGTCTCACAACAAACATCAAAAGATGTAACGTTCTATATGATGCGACAATTAGTGAATAGTTAAGGAACATAGATATGTATGGTAAAAGCAAGATGACCAAATTCATCAGACTTCTCCTTCAACTCTTTGAATGGAAAACGCAGAAGGAGCTTCGAAAAAGACATGTATTATATAAAATGCTGCGTCTTTATATATAAAGACGTTTTTTTATTATTTTATGGTTTATACGTCGATGGGCAATATGTTTTGCCTCTAAGATTCAAAGTAGTTCGGATACCTCGACATAATTATAACGGATGACATATATAAAGAAGTTAGGTTAAGGTAGAGAATAAAAAAATGTGGCAAATCAACAAGTAGTACACAAAGCCTAAATAGTAAGTCTTCTAGAGTAAAATATGTAACTAAAGTAAGTCAGTAAAAACCATATTAGCATTAGTCCTTCGAGTTGATGCACGTGTTTAATTCTATATAACAAAAATATTTGGTGAATCGATATCGTTCATCCCATGTTCAAAAGAGTCTGTCATGCGTATGATGTCAATAAATGCGATATCGAGCCTTGCATCGTAACGGCACTTACTTAACCACTTTATCTCCATGATGGATGTAACGTTCAGAGGTCTCTGCCGGATTAATTTCCAAAAGGTAATAATAAAAGATCCACATCATGTCTTCACCAATGTACAATAAACCAGGATGTTCTGTTAGAGCAATATACTGAGTTGCGAGTGATCTATTTACGATTTGATTACATCTAACATTAGATATATTTACTACAATTTTAATTTATAAAATTAATTTGTTATTATTATCTAGTTGTACTATCAAAATGTTCATCAAAATACAAGCAGGACAAGTGTGAGATAAATATATCAGTATATATTTCCCAAATCGAAATTAAATTGGACTACTAAAATTAAATATTTATACATTCTACAAGTTCATTTGGTTTGTTTCTCTTTAATCTTCTAGTTTCCTGCATGTTGTCTAGTAGCTCTATTGCTTTTACCACGTGTTGCTGTGAATTAGTAACCTTGTCTTATGTTTAATGCGAATCTTCGTTTGTTACGTAGTGAAAAGCATTGGTAATTAATCCTATCATTTTATTTTAATGTAACTTCATATTTGAATCCCATAAGTCCAAATAGACTTTATAACTGCTAAACCGATAGCCTTGATTTTAGGTCGAGTTGGGATTATCTTCCAACTAACCAGTAGAGTTCTTTGATTTTGAGTCTGCCATCGAGATGGATGCTGAGGTATTGCGCTGATTCTACTGAAGGAATACCTGGAAGGGCATCCGCCAAGTGATATAATTAAGTTTTTATCATTTTTCAACAACGCAAAATTTATATGCATAATTGTGGAGCAATTAATCTGCTTTTTCTACTCTCGAGTGCGTTTGTGGATCGTGTTGGCTGCTACCTGTATTTTTTCTACCCTTCTACGCAGAAATATATTTTAGTCATAATGACTGTGCCGTCGGCAAATATTCCAAACATTGTTTCTTTTGATATTGGGATATCAGCAGTATAAAGCAGATACAGGAATGGTCCCAAGACACCAAGTACCTTTTGAACTTGGTACTTGATGTCTTTAAATAGCTTTGAATTTTGGAAGTGATTCTTCATACGAAAGTTTAAATTTTCTTTCGAAAAGATATGATATCGTGCTAATAATTTACTCATCTTGTAGATCAAGTAAGATGAAAAGCTGGGGAATTTTACATCCGGAAATATTACATTGAATATTGAAAATGAAAATGTAACTAATATTCTTGACATGAAACTTCTTAACGAAAAATTAGTCCGTATAGCTTACACGAATTAATACAGAATGTTTCCTGTTTCCTAATCATTCCTCGTCACGTCTGCGAACCATTATTGGTCCTTGAAAACCATCTTCATATAATCCTGGAGCATCAGACTAGGACTTAATAACCAGAATCAGTCATGTCTTGTGAGTATTTGGATGCGGCGGACCTTCCTTTTCGAGCTGCAACATAATATCCTTCACAATTCTTGCAACGTGTTACCGAGCGTAGTTAGTCAATATAATTTTTTGCATCTGTTATTCGTTATAGAAGATATTTTTGCAATAATGCATTAGCCAATGGGCGTCGTTACATCTCTGCAGTGGATGTGGACGACTCCCCTGGACTACCTCATGGCCTACTCTCATTATTAACAGTTTGGTCATCCAGGCCGGTTTTTGCTATTGACATCAAAATAACCCCATTTAAATCGTTGAAATCAAAATCGAAAGTTGGGATATAATGGAGCATCACCGCAAGGTTCTAAAAGCATTTGATCGAATTCTACGGCAGCCATCTTATATAATATATTAAATAGCTATGTGTACTTTGATAAGTGATATATTTGGTGAAAATACGAAATATCATTATAAGGACAGTTAAATAATCTAATATAACTGTTATATTCGATTATTTTCATATTTATCCGTATAAAATAACAACTTTTCTTTTAGTTATGTCGAAATTGTATACAAACACTAACCATAAATTGATGATTTTATTGTTTGAATTTGAATTGACAGGGCGTCCCAAAAAACTGCAAGAAACCTTTTAAGTGATAAATTTATTAAATCAGATAAATTTGCCAAAACAAAAATGTATAACAATAACATGGACCTTTAAAAATAACATATAATTCGAAGTGGCGTCTTCCTCCGGTGGTACACTTGATCCACAAAAGCAACGGGGGTCTTGCTGCTGGAGAAAATTCTGCCCCAGATCATGAGTGACTGCAGATTTTAACGGTATTGAACGATGGCTGACGTATCGGGAGCCTGAGAGGACTAGCTCAGAGTCATTTTGTGTGGCGATATTTTTGGAGATATATCCTCTAGTTTTCATCTGTGAGGAGCTGAATTTGTTGGAGCTTGTACGCCTTGAGGTTGAGCTCCTTTTTGGCTATTCGATAAAAGGACGAAGTACTTATACCAGTTTCACGGGCGACTTTTCTCATTTTCGAATTTCGTTCACTTGTTTTTTGATGATCTTGCGGGTAGCAGAAGTGTTGGCGGTGCACTTTTTTCCACTTCGTGGACGCCGACCATCATGGCCAAGCTCTCTGAAACGGGCGATGATGCGAGAAACAGTGGACTGCATAACATTGAACAAACTAATAATTTTACATTGTCGTTTTTCTTGGCGCAACAGCTTCAAAATGACATTAGGTTTGTTTGACATCCTAAAAATACGATAAAATGAGTTAACATAAAATCGAAACTTAACACAATAGTACATAAGCTCAATGAGTTTCCGATGGCATAAAAATTAATTTATTATGGTACAATACTTTGTTGTGAGGACAAATTGAAATTTCATGCAGTTTTTTAGGGCACCCTGTATAACTAATAACACGATATTTTGTCTGTCTAAAAATATTTATTAATGGCTGATATCATCCATCGCATTCACTTCACATACAAAATTAAACAAATTGCAGATGCAGTGCGTCAAAAAAGCTTTACATTTTTTCTGAATGAAAAAATCGAAACGATTGCAAATAACTTTCGCTAAGTACTCTAATGCAAGAATTAAGAGTCGTATCGCGTCTAATAAAAAACGTTTTCGTTGTGTTCGGTCTGAGCAATATTGGCTCGTAAATTTTCGGTAAAGAATCGCTGTTTTGTCTCGCTTCCCGCTGAGATACGGTTATTGGGAACCGCGGATCACTGGAACGGACGAATCCGAGAGTGACAACCTGACAACTGCTTTTGTTTTGTGGTTCTATTGTTGGTCAGTCTCAGGGTCGTGCCGTCACATCAGTGTATATTTTCGTATCACTGTCTTTTTATCGTCAAAAATACACTTTTTAATAAAATATTCAGATGTAGATAGGAATTAATTTCTTATTTGTTTTATAATTATATTATGAAATATTGATATATTATTTATATTTCAATATATAAGGCATTGCCTTCTTCACATTAATCTCAACTGATCTTGGTCCGATTATACTACTATTTTCGAGATATTATTTACTGTATTTTACACTGTACTGTAAAATAATATTCTGAATTAAACTATTTAATAAAGAAGAGAACAACAATATACTGTTACAACAGGTTTAATCTTAAATGTAATAAACTTTTAAATGTTAATTAATTGTACCAAATAATGTTATTTTCACATGTTTCAATTTTTTAAGACTTAATATTCGATATCATCAGACTTAGAATAGCTAACTTTTAGTGTTTTATAACTATATATTTATAGCTGTACATAATATTGAAATAAAGTACTCGTTTATTTGACACTATGTTTTGTGTTTTTTTTCTACGCTGGACAATATTTTTTTAAGGTAACACATATGATTTAGTTCTTATTTTATTATTAAAAACTAAATTATTTTTCAAATGAATTTATTCATGTATTCAATAAAATACTTTCTGATCATTAATTTTACATGTGCATGAAATAATAAATAAGTTATTTTCTACCTTTCGGCTTCAACAATTTCAGTATTTTCGTATACAATAGCCAACACTGGTTAATGTGAAGTAATTAAAACCGTTAAAGTGTACTTTACGTTATCGAAATGTTATTAACTATGTTATGTTATTTTGTAAATGAAATGAACGAACGTGACTTAAGATTTAAATAATAAACATTTTATTAAAAGAAACGATTAATACATATACATATACATATATTTATGAAGAAAAATTTAACTTTAATTTTAAAACTAAATAAATACTTCAACGGCGATAATTATATTTAGTTAAAAAAAATTCTGCAACTTTTGTCTGCCTTAATTACCACACATGTTGTTACTGTATATTAAATCACATAGGCTACATTTATAATCAACTTCTTCAACGTAAAGCCTTATTGAGAGGCTTCATTTTTCAGTATGTCATTTCGTCGATGTGTGATCATACAATGTTTTTTAGTGTGTTGAAGATGTTTAAATTGGTATCGAGCAAATCGTGTTTGAGGAAAGTTTTACTTTTTACTTCAATTTGAAGAAAACGGCGACTGTAGGTCATCGAATATCCTATGGAGCCTATGGGAATCATGCTCCATTAATTTCAACATGTGAATATTGGTATTGACGTTTTAACAATAGCGATTTGGTACTGAATCCACGGCTCCAAGCCAATACTTTTACGTATTTGGTTGCAAAAATCCCGTTTTGAAGATTAAATCTATTTTTAAAATAAATCAATAGAAAATCATTAAATCATCATTAATCATTAAAAATATAATAATAAACAATATCACGCGACTATTCTTATCACGTGATACTTGACTGCAAATGTCAGGGTTCACTTTTAAACTAATCATGATTTATTTAGTTCCAATTTTCATGTCGTTTCTATTCATATGACCTCACTGATGTTTGCTCTTTTATACTTTTCTCTTATCAAATATAAAACTTATTAAACAATTCATTATAGCTGTTAATATTAATTTATATATATATATATATATATATATATATATATATATATATATATATATATATATATATATAATTTTTCTACCTTTTTTAATTTGTTACAGTTAAATTGTTGCATCAGAATTTTTGCCTCTGGACTTCTGAAACAAATTTTCTGTCTCTCATTATACTAATATGCTGATTCCATTCCTCCAGTTTTCCAGTTATTTTACGAAGTACTTTATTTCGCCATAATGTGCCATTTAAAATCCTGCTATTCCTATTGGCTTACCTTTCCTTTCTTTTCAATCCTCTTACCTTTCCATAAACAGCACTATGACCTGAGATTTGTTTGTTGATATATGCAATTTCAATTTCCTGATGGATAGTTTTGCTGTCAATTTCCAGTTTGCACCAATTAAATCGATATTATAGTTATCGTTGATCGTTTTCGTTTTCAGTCAGTAGTTTCATGGTTGATCATTGTAATATCATTGTATTTTTTCAGTACATGTTCAATGATGTTGAAGTGGGCTAAGAGAATCCCCAGGCAAGTATCAAGAATCGAATACCATGGCATATATGATATAAATCCAGTGTGTGATTTGGAAGTAAACATTGAGATGATATGTTACATTTATATGAATCACATATCTATCCGAATACATTATAATGGTAATGTCTGGTGAATGCAATGGATAAATAGAATTCAAAATCTATTTCAAAATGTCCCACAATAATGGCCCCCCAATAATATATATATATATATATATATATATATATATATATATATATATATATATATTTGGACATAATTAACTCATTTTGCATTACATAAACCAAAAGTACAATGACAGAATTATAAACTAATTGTAGACGTACAACAGAACCGTAAATAATATCCTGATCTCCTAATAGAACTTTCTACATATGTATCTTTATATGCATACATTAAGATTACTTAAGACATATAAATTATAGAAGTCGAAAGTGTAAACCGCTAATTTTATTTGACAGCGTGTTGCAATATATTGTGCCAAATGCAATTTGAATGGTCGAACAAGGGCATGGCGTACGCGTTTACTATCTACCGGGAACGTAATTAATTTTCCATATCTATCCCCGGAAAATCAAGAAAAATATACTGTCGGACGGATCGATTAGAATGAAATCAAAGCGGCATATTAAATGGCTACGTAGCCTAGGACGGCAGCCGATGTTATTAATGGAATTATCTTACTGACCTCATGCCGATCATTTTACAGAATCGGACTAGGACTAGACTCCTTATACTAATATAATTTTAAAAAATATCCAACAATTTAATTATAATTTTCATTTGACATATTTTAATATATTTCCTGGTGATCTTAGAGTGATCAAAAAGAGCGCTGTGCTGAAATGAACAAGGAATATTATCAGGTTTTGCGACTTTTTCATCACCATCATCATCAATCGATAGACAGCGTTCAGATGGACATTTTCTGCTCAACCAATATGCTACATTTGGTGCCTAAACAGGCCTAAACTAAATCTCGCCACAGTTAGCCACCACAGTCTTGTCTTTTCTACACAAATCAAATTCGTCATAGTACAATATAGAGTAATTCATGTAAATTGCATTCGGCATGTTCAAAATGAATCTGCGTTTGTTCCTCAGCTGTGCCCTGATTGCCGCATCTTAAACGAATGTCTTAAGCATAGAATTTGAAAGACCTCCAGCTTGCAGATGTCAGGATTGGGAAAATAAGCGTTCCAAAGAGATGGCTTTTAATCCTGATTGTAATATTTCCTATCTTTCTTACGCACTATCCTAGATAATAGCTCCCGCAACCTGGCCGATTTACTTTAGATTGGGCAAAAACTACTGCTCTAAATTGATATCGTTGAGATATAAATTAGCAGGCACTACTGTCAACATTTTAGTCTTATTTCTTTATTAACAGTCTTTATTAATTATCAAAATACATGGCTCTACAGTATGAATAATATCATAAAAATGTTTGAAACTTGAACATGTGTGTCAGCAAATGTAGCGCTATCATGGGCAAACATAATATCGATCAAGAAGATTGTACATATTCAAAATTGAAATAATCTGTTTTTGAAAACTTTTCACATATTTAGATCTACTATTTCGCCAATAAAACCATCGTAAAAAGTTTAATAATTTTTACTGGCCTGTTTACTTTGTGAATAAAGTAAAAACGCTTTAGTGATTTCATTTACTTCATAAACTTCTGTTTCCTAAACTCCCAAAACTGCTTCGAAGAAATCATTTCAAATCGAGTGATAATTGTCAATAGCGATTCCCAAAATCTAAATCATAATTGAAGTGAATTTTATCAATATATTGTAATAAAAAAATATATAAACCCACTGAGTTTAATTTTGAAAATTCCATAATACTTCATAAACTTTCTTCCAGTATTCGATTCATTAACAAGTATAGTTAGGAAAGAATTGACCAATGTGATTGGCAACCTTCAGATCCAGTTCATTAATTGTTGCTGTCGCTATCGTCAAAGCTGCTTTCCTGGCTATCAAAGTGTATAGAATCTGATACAGGTATATTAGATATCCTCATTTTCTAGATATTTTCTATTATTACTATTCATTTCGATATAGAAATTAAGTCGATTCATTCAGTATAATGTAATTGAAGTTATTAGTCGATATTATCAAATTCTTCTGCTCATATTTCTCTCATTTCTCTCATCTCTCATACTGGTGTTAATTGATCACCATTATTAGTGTTTAATTTACATTTTACACCCGGTGAAAATGTGTAACTAAAAAGAGTATTTTCAGCCTTCATTGCCTAATCTGAGAGCTAAATCCCAACTAGCATTTGTGAAAGGTAAAACCATGTTACTTTATCACATCAAATTGATCAAAATTTCATCTCAAGAATTTAAAGTTATTGTCTAAACTTATTTTAATAATTTTAAAATGCATCTAGTTAAAAAAACCTGTAATACCTTCCGAAGTTATTTCCACATATTAATGCGACATAACTTGACTGACGCTTTCAAAATGTCGAAAAAGTTCTTTTGATCAAAACAAAAGAGAATCTTATAAAATTAGGACGGAAAATAGAGATACATTCAAAAAGACACTTTATCTGAGAGTAGGTTTATTTCAGTTCAGTGTAATGGATATCCCTTAATAAACCCAGCCCAACTTCTCAAGAATTATTGGTTTGTTCTCAGGCATTCACATTGAAATTTTGAAATTTGGATTTAAAAAATCGAAAATGTGGGAAAATGGTTACAATACGAATTAAGTCAAAATTTCATTTCAAACCGTTTAATCATCACGGTTTCATAAATTACTGGACTAACATAGAAGAGTTTTATATGACGTATTGTGACTGACTATGAGAAGTTGACCTACTTCGATAATCCTAACCACAGAAAGTCATGGGTTAGCCCAAAATCGAGCCATGCACATCGAAGCAGAATATTCATTGCCATGAAATTTCGCTGTACATATGTTATGTGATCAGTCAGCAAGTTACACGAACTGATAAATCCGAGTCAAACTATTTACTATATAGATCTACTGACGCTAATTAAATAAATTAAGTGACTTATTTTTGAAACAAAAACCAGGAATAGCGGGTAACAAAGTCTTCTAAATTGTTTACTTTCCAAATAAGTTGTGCTCAAATTTACCCAGTTCAATGAAAAATAGCCAAAATAAGTTTCTATTACGTTAAAATGAATATAGTTTTATAATTATATTAAAATAATGTTAGCAATTTGTGAAATGTAATTTTAATCCGAACCTGTTTATCTCATGAATAGTGTCCATGACAAATGAACTAAGGCATTCACCTATAATAAACTACAGTTATTGCATTATAGAATAATTGTAGTGCTTTCGATTGTTTATTATTCAGTACACGACTTCCTGAAGTTTTCCGTGATGATTTCCACGAGGATACAAAAAAATTGCAATCCTAATAAATGAGAGATGTATTACATATATCGTCTGAGATTCTATATTGTATTGAGATAATGGAACTGATAAACAAATGGCAGTAATACGTCCATATATAATCAGGTATATGATGGATTTATAAATGAGCAAAATGGTTCATAGTGTTTCTGTAATATAATCATTTTGTATATATTTTTAGCCGAAAATATAAAATGTGAGCCATAAAAAAATGGGTGTTGAAAGAAATTCTGATATATTTTTTATTAAATTGATCTCTACATATTTAGACCAAAATTGTAATATAGTGTTTTTATGCAGACCTATAATATCAAGATGAAATATTTTATACGGGCATAAATATTATGGTGTTGGAGCATAAATCAACCGTAAATATATTGCAAATTCAGACGGTACCGCAACTTTTATATTTTAGAAAAACTATATGCTATAATAACGTCTTTGAAAATGAAAATTTGTATATTCATGCATTTCCACGTAAAATATAAAATATTTTAATATGAATAAACAGCTATAAGTTGTTTTTCTTTAATTATCACGATGAAAATTTTAATGTAAAGTTTATTTTACATTAAATTACTATTAAATGAGACATGACTATGTTGGGGATTTAGATAATATTGGTTGTGTTAGAACAGAACCCAACTATAAATAATAAAAGCCGTTGAAAATTATTCACATTATTTAATTTTTTTTTATTTGTATAGATATTTTGAATGTAGTTTTAAAATATTACAATAGTGAATTATTTAGTCAATTATCTAGAGTTTATTGAGTAGGTCAATATTTACTCTTGGATTTTTAACAAATAAAACTTAAACTAGAATTATATCAATATAAAAATATATCAGTAGTCCAGAAAAAAACTACTATATTATATACACAAATATACTTTTCTTACTATTCAAGATAAATCAGGTCTTGGTGATACTTTGTATATTAAATTTTTAAGTGGACTATGACTAGGGAGGGATACCCTAATTTTTCAGCGAAATCAGCAAAATGCCTTGGCATCTATTCCAATGATACATTAAATACGAGAAACATCAGGTTATACTAACAGATCAGATTCAAAATTAGATAACTCTAATTTCCGTATACTTGGAAGATACTCCCAACTTGACCCATTATGAAAAAGGTTGATTTATCAACCCATAATAAAACCTATTCGCTCTATGGGTTGCAATATCGGTTTGGTTATTCAAGATTGTGCCATAAAATATAAAAAAAATTTATTAAATCACAGCGATGTAAGCAATAAAAGTACTGAAAACGGCGACGGATATCAGAAGATTGAAGCGAATTAAACCATAACAGGTTAATTGAAAAGTCACTGGCCTATCATAGTAAAACACAATTTTTGGCAAAATTAGTTTTTTTTATCCAACATAATTCCGTTCAAGTGCGATACACTGATTATAGCGGCCCTCCAACTTTTCGAAACTATTTTTGTAATACGATTTGTCCTTAAAAATAGGCATCAGTTTCGGCGATCACCTCTTCATTCGATGAAAATTTCTTCCCAGAGAGCATTCTTTTGAGATCTAAGAAGAGGAAATAGTCGCTAGGAGCCAGATCTGGAGAATACGGTGGATGAGGAAGCAATTCGAAGAGGAATTAATTAAATTTTGCCATCGTTTTCACTGACTTGTGACACGGTTCATTGTCTTGGTGAAGCAGCACTAACTTTTTCTTCAAATGCGGTTTTCGGCAATTTCGTTCTTCAAATGGTCCAATGACGCTATGTAATAGTCGCTGTTGATGGTCCTTCCTTTTTTAAGGTAGTAAATGAAAATTATTCCATGTGCATCCCAAAATACAGACGCCATAACCTTGTCACCCGACTGTTTGCGTTTTCCCACACTTTGGAGCGGGTTCATCGTGTTCAGTTCACTCGGATGACTGTCGATTGGACTTCGGAGTGAAATGATGGAGCCTCGTTTCACCCATTGTCACATATCGATGGAAAAACTCGGGTTCATTACGCTTGTTCATCTTCAAACACTGTTCCAAATCATCAACTCTTTGTTTTTGGTCAAAAGTGAGCTCGCGCGGCATCTACTTTACTTAGAGCTTTCTTATACTCGGATATTTGTGAAAGATATGATGTACACCTTCAGTTGATATCTTTAGAGTGTCTGCTATTTCATTCAATTTCAATTTATGGTCATTCAAAATCATTTTGTGGATTTTTTTAATGTTTTCGTCGGTAACAAGAGGTCCACTTCGTTCATCGCCTTCGGTGCTCATTTCACCACGTCTAAACTTAGTGTACCAATCCTTGATGGTTGATTTTCCTGGGACAATGCCCGAAAACTCGGTATCAAGCCAAGATTTTGCTTCAACTGTATTTTTTCCCTTCAAAAAGCAATATTTTGTAAATACGCGAAATTACACAATAACAAAAGTTTCCTCACTCAAAATGCTATAATTCCGAAACTAATGATCCGACAGCTGTCAAATTTACACACGCATCTTTTGAGGGTTAGGGCTAACTCAAAAATATATTGATTTAATTCTAGTAGCGACATCTATGTGTCAGATCGGGGACTTTTCAATTGACCTGTTACTAACTTAATATAGCTAAGTATAATAATAATAATAATAGCTTAAGTTAATATAATCTAATTTTAATTTTGAAATTCATTCTAACTATGAAACACTCATATTATTTTTGAATTGATCCAAGTATAATAAAAAAATACGAATAAGTTAATTTATAATTAAAATTAGCGTTGGGAACTATCAACTGAAAATAGTACAAACAGTCGATAGTCGCAAAACAGTCGAACTAGTCGATAGTAAAAAAAACTAACGACCGAAAATAACCTCAACTGTTATTCTGTTCAGCGATAACAGACGGAGATGTACTAATTCATTCCTTCTCTGTACTGTACAGATCAATTAATTTTAAATTGGCATTTGGCAATGTGAAAAATGGAATAGAATAATGATTCTCAATTTATTCAACCTCATTTCAATATTCCGAAAGTAACAATGACATAATTTAATAAAAGTAATTGGTTTATTTCTATTTCATTCCAATATCTGCTTACAATTATTTTTTCAATCGCGCCATAAGTGAGACGGGGATGTACCTATTTGTTTTCGAAATGCATTTGAGAAAGAAAAGGAAAGAGATAACTGATGTAATTTATTACCTTCAAAATAAATCTAATTTTGAATGATATAAAATTATTTTTATATTTTATATATTTGACTTGATTCTAAAGAGGAATGGAGTAGTAACTACTAAATCATCATATTTTCTGAATCAATGTTTATCAACTATTTAACCATCACACCCTTCTTAAATAAAATTAATTTTTTTTATCGTTTATAGGGAATATTTTAATAATATTAGGTATATTATTATTCCTTGAAACTTGATTGAAAGAAGTTTTAATATTTAAAAGGCTTGAACAAACATCGAGAGACTTAGAAAATCGAAAAAGTATATATTAATACGTTAAAAATCAGTCGGTTGAAATTAGTAGGTCCGAAAGTAGTAACAGAAAGTATTCGTCGAAACAGTCGATAGTAACAACTAGTCAAATCAATCCAACCGATAGTAGCGACTGAAAGGAGTTGACTGAAATAGTCGACAGTAACTAGTAGTCAATTAGTAGTCGTTTTCAGTCGATAGTTCCCAAAGCTAATTAAAATTTTTCTATGTAAATAATAAAACATATAACTTTTATAATATAACCTAATTTATAAAATATACTGTATAAAAAATAATGTATACAAATTTCATAATTAGCCTGAATTTATGAAAAAAATAGACTTTAAGGTTAATGTACAGTTTTTATATCTTTGTAAGCAATTGCAGGCTTTGCAAGCTAGTGAAAGAACTGATGCTTTTGGCAATCGCATATAATTTTACAGCCGTTCAGAAGAATAATCTAATCAATTCTAACTTCAAATAATGAACACAGATTTAGGTCAACAAGTGGATATTTAACCGCATCTCAGCTACATATATGTATGCTAATCGCCTAATGGATACCTGAAATCTGTATGATCCTTGCCAGTTTCAATCAAACCTGAGTAAACTTTTGGTTAAAGCCTATTGAATTTTAAGAAGTTACTTGAAACTCCTCAAAGGTCTTAAATTATATTGCTTATATACATAATATTGCTTTTAAACGAATATTAAACGCACAAAAATATGATTCATGATCAATTCAGTGACCTTGTACCAAGGATTCCCCAACTTTTCCATGCTTTAGATAAGATAAGAATTTCAGTAGAATTTTATTTTTAGAAAAATTTAAAAAAATTATGTCAGTGTATAGTCCAAATAAATATTTAGTTTTTATTTCATTTTACGAATTTTTAATAATGTGTTTTGTTAGGTTTTTACAATTACATACAGTACTGGTCGTAAATGGAGAGACTACTTCTTACTACTATTTCTTACTACTTCCCGACATTTTTTTAACTGAAAATTAATTTGAATTGAAAGGAGCTTATTTTTTTTGCGTCAACTGTAGAGAAGGAATACTTTCATATTATTTTTTTTCTATTATATTTTAAAGTCTGCGTTATACAAACTAGGATTAATCTGGGACTTGATCTACTACTCAACGTGGGCTCCGACAACGGTCATCCACTTTGGGCCTACCATTAACCAGCTTAAAGATCATCATCCCAGATAAGACATCTAATCTTACTCAGCCTGGATACTGGGGTGACTGGGTCCATTTTCCTTGTCGCATTTTGCACTGCTGTTTTTCCAACAGTCACAATTGTAAACAATCACAAACATAAATTTACGACCAGGCCCCAATAGGATTCGAAACCGCGACTATCTAAACAGTTTTAAGTACCCTTATTTGAACTGAAATTGTTAAGTATATAAATATAATAGACATAATGATTGAATTACTTAAGTTATGTATAGATTCAAAATTTTTTTATATTCGTTAGCTTAGAAGAAAGGTTCTATACCCTTGGTATTTTCAGAAGTATAGCTCGATATGTTATTTATTAATTAATTTTATAAGAAAATATATTTTGGAGCTAAAAATACGGGTTCAAAACCAAACGGTGTAATATCCGAGAAGGAATATCCATTCCTCATGCATTAGAGACAACTTGAAATAATTCCTGGAAGTTACAGGAGTAGCTAGCAAGGAAAATTATGATTTTATTGTTTTTGCGAACAGAAACAGCTGCCTAAACGATACAAGCTTTAAATAATGGTAAACCTTAATAATTGTAAATCTTTTTATCATAATAAAACACTATCCAAATATAAAAAATGCGTTTATACAATATATTGTTAAAGTTATAACGTGAGTTTGTACTCATCAAGTTTGCGGCCTGTAAATCTTTGTTTTCTTTAAATTTTATTTAGTCTCTAACAAAAGGCTATTTGTCTGATGTAATCTAAACATCTAGTGTTCGTGAAAAGTAATTCTTCTTTTACTGAGTAATAGGCTCGACTGGGTTAGCTATTCTGTTCGCACAACCTGACTATTTTATATCTTATCTTTCAAGTAAATTTTCACTTAAAAATATTTTGCATTTCGTATTTTAAATATATGTAAGAGAGTATTTTATAATTTCTATTTTAATTAAAGCAAACTATGTATTTTATAAAAACTACATTTTTGTATTCAATTGACATAATAACTCAAGTTTTACTGAGAACTTTTCATCTGAATGCGAGCAATTTCTGTTGGACCTATTTTCACTTAATTTAAATATATTTAATAAGATCAAAGTCTTTGCTAATCTAGGTTTCTTTTTGTTTCAGAATATTGCGAAGGTTGGAAACATGTGGAGCAGGACGCAGCCCCCAGTTGATTTTTAAATATTTGTATTTTTAAATAAATATCTTGAAACAAAATATGTATAGAATTTTTTAAAATATATTTTTAGTACATTTTACCTCTAGACTAGAATGCTCCGTTAACAACTAAACTTAACATTGTCGTAAAACTATTTTTCTAGTTCACAGATAAAATTTGGAGGCCTAACAGCGTCATATATAATGTTCCCAAAACAAGCACAAGGGTAAATATTGCATAAAAGCTGAGAATACAACAGTCGTCAATATCTCCGGTAAATCATTCTTAAAAGGATTCTGAATATACTTATTTCCTGTATATTATTAATAGCTTAGAATTCCGTCTTAACAGACAATAAATCTTGTTCAATTAACGGGACAAATAATAAATTAAAGTAAGATTATAAATAACTAGTTTTTGTAAAGTTTGCAGTTGTTTCAAGCTAGAGAAGCATTATGGCAGTTTAGCTACATTTGGAACGTCCTATGGAAAGATAACGCTAGTCGTAAACAGTAGGAACTATTTTATCTGACCCGAACTATTTTTCTAGTCCATCATTTCTATAGTCACATCAATTTTATTAATTCGGTAAAATCCTTGACTCTGTGTTATAGGAAGGCGTCCAAAAAATATACGACAAGCAGAATAGCAAGGCTGCATACGTACTGACTGACCTAATTTTTTTCCAACATCGAATTTAGGTATTTAACTAACGGCCTTAAGTTAATTGGGTCAAGATAAGAGTTTGCTTATTTTGGATACGGTTATGTGTTTGAACACATTACTTGTTGTTCGCTCTTACCAATAATCCAATCATTGTTTTGTGATAAATTAAAGGAAATATGATAGATAGTAGCATATTTCAGTTTTTTTTATATTATGCATTTTACATTATTACAGTTTTGCTAGACTGTATTCCAGATATTTAGTTTTTGATTATCAACTGTTTAATTATATGTTCTATACAGCTGATTAAATTAAATTCTTAAGTTAACATTAATTATATTTTCTAAAAATTAAACATAAAATTCACATATTATGAAAAAACCTGATATTAAAAGAACTAAGTAATTTTTATGAATGGTATTATTTTTTTAAATTATATATGTCAATAATGTTGTTTCTTTACAATATAATGAAATATATAATTTGAATAACCATTAAAATGCATGAACTATTGTAGTTCAGTTTACAATAAAAACCTGTTTAAAGGACAATGAACTTCTAATTAAAACGAATTTGAAAATATAATTAAATTTCCTTAATAATTCTAACCATAATACCATTACTTATTGTATTAATTCAAAGCAATTGATACATTTTAATTTTTTAACCTGCTTAATATATTCTCCTCAAGTGGAAAAATATAATAATTGAATTTTAACTTTTGTTATAATATCGAAAATATTGAAATTAGAAATATAGGAAATACAAAAACCAGGATTTTAGTGAAACAAAATTCTAATTTGTTATGGTAGTTAGGTTTAAATACAATTATAGAGAAAAATATTGACACGGCATACCAATGTAGAGCAATTTAATAAGTGACTATTCCACCAAAAGGTGTAAAATCAGATAGATTATCTACGAGTATATATCTATAGTATCTTCGTCACTTTCACACCTTACAAATACAATAGCTCATGTCATAGCATTACTCATTTATGTTCACTTAGGTTTATATAAAACTCACCAAATTAATCAATACAGCATTTATATTAAATTGGAAGATGGCGGAAATTATAATGATCCCAAGACCTGGGAAGTCACCAAACGAAATAAAATCCTATAGACCTATATCACTGCTGCCAGTAATATCTAAGGTTTTTGAAAAACTCCTGTTGAAAAGAATAAAACCGATCATAGAGAGAAAAAACCTAATACCAACACGCCAGTTTGGGTTTATTAACAAGCACTCAACAATTGACCAGGTCCACAGAATAATAGATGTTATTGAAAAAGCCTACGAAAGTCAAAAATTATGCTCAGCTTAGATGTAGCACAAGCCTTCGATAAGGTTTGGCATGAAGGCCTTGTTCATAAACTACAGAAAATGCTACCAACACAACACGCCGAACTATTAAAATCATACATTACAACCAGAATGTTTGGAGTCAAACATGAAGAAGCTTATTCTACAATAAAAGAAGCTAAAGCAGGTGTACTACAAGGAAGTGTACTGGGACCAATACTTTATATACTTTACACTTGTGATATATCACAAATGGAAAATATCACGATGGCTACATTTGCTGATGATATTGCGATTGTAGCTGTGGGAGAAAATAGTGATGAAGCCTCACGAAAATTACAACAGGCAAGTGACAATATAAATAATTGGACACAGAGCTTGGAATATAAGAATGAATGAAAGTAAATCTGTACATATGCAGTTCACCTATAAACAGACCGTACAAACACCAAGAACATTAAATAACACTATCATTCTATATAGCAACAAAGCTAAATATCTCGGAATGAATCTCGATGCAAAACTTCGCTGGAAGGAACATATAAAGAAGGAAAGAAAAGAACTGGAATTGAAATATAGGAAAATGTACTGGCTAATTGCTATACATAATAAATTGCTATTATATAAGCAAATATTGAAACCCATATGGACATACGGAGTTCAATTATAGGGATGTTCTGCAAAAAGTAACATAAATAAAATAAAAGATTTTCAGAACAAAGTCCTGAGAGGTATTGTGGGTGCACCCAAATACTATAGGACTGATTACCTACATCGAGACCTTCAGATATCCACAGTCAGTCAAGAAATCAAGAGAATTGCAAGGGGTCATGAGGAAAGACTCCATTTTCATACATATATTGAAATATTACAACTTTTGGATACCACCAGAACAAGACACAGACTCAAAAGAATTAAACCATCTGATCTTGTGTAGTGTTATGTAGTGAGGTGCATATATTAAAAAAATCAGCAGTTACATGTATAAACATTATTTCACCAGAGACTGAGTTAAGGCCGATGGGTCCTCCTAGTTATATACCTAGATTTAAGTTAGCATAAAGACAAATTGTAGGTTAGGCGGAAACGACTAGTAACGATGTATTAATTAAATAATAAAAAAAATTAGGCTTATGAGAATCCGTAGATTTTAATATAATTATAAGTATTATTTGGGAAAAACTTCGTAAACATTTATTTTGATACCTTTTTTTTAGAAAAGAATCTATATTGTTTGTCATTTCTCTAAATTTAAACAGAAAATACTGAAATATAGGAATTCATCTGGGATCGGTACCTATACTGGTTTTAAAAAGTTTTTTGATATCACTTCGCCTTAAATCAACCCAGGTAAAAAACGTTATCCCTCAAAATTGTAGTTGATCAAAAGATGTAAAAAAATTTAAAGCGGAAAAAACTTCAAGAATAATTCACGCTACAAAATATATTTCCAAAATATCAAAGAAATATGTTGGTTATATTTTTGAAGATATTTTATCAATGTCTCAATTACTAATTCTTCTTTCTAATTCTACTTTATTTACATTCATTTCGAGAGACCATAGTCAGAAGAAAGTAGCGTTGGGAACTATCAAGTAAAAACAGTGGATAGTCGCAAAACAGTCGAAACAGTTGATAGTCAAATAACTAAACAATAATTACTGAATACTATAATAATAATAATACATAACATGTAATTTATAATTTAATTTTAAACAAAATAGAATTACTTTTATATTTGATGTTCTGTGGATCTGTAAAATGGAATGGAATAATACCCCACAAATATTTTATTATATTTTAATGTGTTAATTGCTATTTTTACATAATATACTATAATAAATATAAACAATAGAATTTATACAAAAACTAAAAATATACAATGACCATAAATACTATATAAAAATTAAATATATACCTAATCATAGAAAAAAAACTGATCCATGAAATAATTCAAAATGTTTAAAATGCTATAATATTAATATATAATATATTGTTATTTACGAGCACACTACCAAAAAAATTATAAAATACATATATTACATATAAAATCTATCTAAGCATAATTTTTTTAATAAATATATTTTAAAGTCTGCTTTTACCAACTATGGGTTTATCTGGACTGGACCTACAGTTTAACGTGGGCTCCGAACCACGCTCCTCAGCATTAAAGCCTACCGACTGGCGAGTGACTAACTTTAGAAATCATCCCAGAAGACACCCGGTTGTACCCAGCTTGGTTACTGGCGTGACTAGGATTATTTTCCTTGTCGGATTTTACACTCTTGCTAGAACATTCACAAATGTTAAACAATCACAAACATATATTTACGACCATGCCCCAGCAGGATTCGAACCCCTATCGCAACAGTAGGAGGACTGTCCCATCGCCTTTACCACTGCGCCACCAAGCCGGTGTAAGCATAAATATGGTACATTTTTGTCAAGGTCGCGGCTAGGACGACAGAGCCAGAACATTAAATATCATTCGAATGAAACAACTAGAACCAAAAATAGTAACTAAAAGTACAACTGAGACAGTGAATAGTAAATAGTAACAAAATCATTCGGGCCGAAAATAGCGACTGAAAACAGTCAATAGTAAAAAGTAGTCAATTACTGCACAATCGATAGTCAATTTCAGTCGACAGATATCAACACAAAAGAAACAGTGCAGTAAAATTCTAAAAAGAGCAAGCAATTATTTAAAATCCTAAAATATATTTGCAATATATATTACGCAACATCTAAGAATATACATTATTTATTATTTAATCAGTAATTATCAGCAATAAAACATTAAAAATGCAAAATTAAATAGATGTTCATCACAAGATCCGCATCATTTCAGATATAATAAAAATTTCATAGTAACTTATCAATAATTTATACATTTTTTAAAGTTATATTTTAGAGTCTCCTTTATACCCACAATTATTTTTCTGGCTAGATCTGCTATTTAACGTGCTTAACTACTTAACCTACTGACTGGCCTGGGATCAACATAGAAACCATTCCAGAACGCATCTGGTCTTGCCCAGTGTGTTTTCTGGCATAACTGGGGTGGTTATTCCTTGTCGAATTTTCCTATTTCCTCTATTGTCTGGGAAAATTTATAATTACAGTCACAAACATAAAGTAGATTCACGCCTGCAGGATTGAAACGTTTGTGTTGGTCAGGTCTATGCCAATAAGTTGCAGTGACAATTTATAAAATTTCAAATTAGATATCTCAGTTATTATTGACTAAAATTTGAATATTGGTGTAAGTTATTATAAATTCAGTGATGTATATAATCAAAATAAAATTATATCACTATATCGAAATAATAAATAATAGATATTAATTAATTAAAACTAAAGTAAATCCAAGTAAAAATTATACTTGTGTCTATTGTGGTATAAAATAGAAAATTCTAACACGAAAGCTCAAGTGTGACATGTTTATCAAGCTAAACACCCAAATTAATTCTAACATTGACCTCTTGACCTAATTATCACTTTTGGAACGAAATTAATAAGTCAACCTATAAAAGAACAGCTCAACTATATAGACAAAAAGAAATATGATGTATAAAACGTTTCATCTTGAAAACTAAATCTGAACATAACATATAGTGCACGTTTATATATTTGAATTGTGTCAATAATAGTATGTCATAAAAGATAACGGATTAGTCGGAATTAGTTTGTTTAGAATTGAATGCGACTATTATTTACCTTCAACAAACAGGAATAGCGTTATAATTTTGACAGCCTTGCCGTTATTTGCTTCATCAATTTATATTTATTTATGTATTTTATGTTACAGTATTATTGTTTTAAAACTATAGAACAGAGATAGAAGTATTCGTTTCCACAATAAAAAAGATAGACTTTTCAATTTCCATTTATGGTTTGGTATAGGTTGACAAAAGGATAAAACTTAATAAAAAAAACAATCATAACAATCGCGTTAATAACCAAGATGACTAAAACCGGATATCTAATAAATGAAAGATAAGAATATATTAATAAATATGATTATATCTGTAAAGAATAATATATTGTACTGCTAATCCTTAAAGAAAGAAACAGCTAGGGTATTTGAAATTCGTATTTTGCAGAAATATTCAATTTATCAGGTAATATCCAACTTTTGAGGACAAAGATTTATATTGGAAAAAGCTAACGACTATCTATAATTAAAGAAGCATTTACCTTTTTGTTATCAATGTCCGAACATCGCTGAATTATCTGTGTTGAAGTTCAAGGAGATGATATTCAATAATATAATTTATTTTGAAAAATATATTGAAATATGAAAATTGTTGAATTTCGTCAACTAACACATGAAAACAATATGCCCAACCATCTCAAAAATAATGTAATATATTACGTGTTTACATGTATTTTGATAATTTCTTCACATTAAAAAAGTATTTGTTGAGGAAAACTTGAGGTTGAGGTGGTAATCGGAAGATGCTATGTCTGGTGAGTACACTAAATGCAGCTGAAATTACCATTCAAGCTGCAACAGTATATCCTTCATAGTTCTCACAACATGCGGATTGTCACGAAAGGCGAATACTTTGTGGCTATTATTTGTGTCTTAATTAGCTGTGGTGGACAACTGCAGTAACAATATCATTTGGTTTTAGCAGCTCATATTACCGTAAACCTTGCTCATTCCACGATACACACGATAGACCTTATGATCATGAATATTCCACTTTGTGTCAATTTTGGATGGGTCTCCTGGACTGACCTGTAACTATTTCGGCTTAGAATTGTCGTAGTAGATCGACTTTTCATCGCCAACAACAATACACCATAGAAAAAATTTTGTCTAATAAGCAATGAAACCGCGACGTTGATACGATACGAAATGACGCGCGGTAACCATTTTCCATCCTTTTAGACCATTCCATTATTACTACCCATATAAAGGTCTAGAAATAGTTGATTCATCAACTGCTAACCTGCCCGAAAGTTCTTTGAGACTTCGAGCTGTGTTTTGCACAATAAGTCTTACAAATCAATGTTTTGGAACTTGCTTGGTTTTACAGGTTGTTCTTTGTGAAATCTGTCAAGAAAGGTAATTTTTAAACTTAAACTTTAATGATTAATTGCGAAACCTGGAAAACCATTAAACGATTTTTACATTCGATTTTATCGACCAATTTCACTGTTATCATTAATATCCAAAGTATTTGAAAAATTCCTATTAAAGAAGTTAAATCCATGTATAAACGAGAAGACAAATCACAATAGCATAAAACTACAACACACAAGTAATAATATAAATAATTGGACCCAAAGAGGGAGATTAAAAGTCAATTAGAGTAAACCAGTGAACATTGTAATGTACGCAGAGCTTCGTTAGAAGGAGCACGTTAAAAATAAAAGAAAAGAACTTTAAGAAAGTGAAACAGAATTAAAATATGGATTACAATAAAAGGGTATTGAATATTTGAAAGAACATCTAAATTATCTATATGTAATAAATTACTATACAAGCAAGTAGAAAAACCTATGGTATTCAGTTATGGGGATAACTCAAGAGAACCAAACCGTGTAATATTGTGTAATTGCTTAACGAAGTGCAATAAATTGTAAAAATACTGAAAAGTGCTAGTAATTTTATTAGATACTAAGTAAGAGCCAATCGAGAATGTTTAAAAAGTATCTAGTTTTAAGTCACTAGTAATAATACATTAATAAAAAATGTAGGGATAGTTTGCTTCTTCAGCATATATATCAGTGATAAAATTTTTTACATAGAATCACCTAACAAAAATAATATGAACTGTAATATAACATGTGATAAGTTACTAATAACGCTACCGTATTGAAGTGAGTTGAATTCAATACATAAATTTATGCTGATCATGTTTTTCGCACCATAAAATAAAATTAACATATAAGGACACAATTTGTTGAACAACCTGTTAATAGATCAAACCGTCAGACTTAATTTTCTTAATGGAATTTTTAATCAACTTTATTAACAAGCATAAAATGGATTATCGTTGCAGGAAGAGCGATTACATATGTATCAAACATATTACATATGTATGTACAATAAAAGGGTATTGAATATCTGGAAGAACATCTAAATTATCTATATGTAATAAATTAGTGCTATACAAGCAAGTGGAAAAACCTATGGAATTCAGATATGGGGATAACTCAAGAGAACCAAACGGTGTAATATTGTGTAATTGCTTAACGAAGTGCAATAAATTGTAAAAATACTGAAAAGTGCTGGTAATTTTATTAGAGACTAAGCAAGAGCCAATCGATAATGCTTAAAAAGTATCTAGTTTTAAGTCACTAGTAATAATACATGAATAAAAAATGTAGGGATAGTTTGCTTCTTCAGCATATATATCAGTGATAAAAATATTTACATAGAATCACCTAACAATAATAATACGAACTGTAATATAACATGTGATAAGTTACTAATAACTTCATCGTATTGAAGTGAGTTGAATTCAATACATAAATTTATGTTGATCATGTTTTTCGCACCATAAAATAATATTAACATATAAGGACACAATCTGTTGAACAACCTGTTAATAGATCAAACCGTCAGACTTAATTTTCTTAATGGCATTTTTAATCAACTTTATTAACAAGCATAAAATGGATTATCGATGCAGGAAGAGCGATTACATATGTATCAAACAGAAAACCTAATTGTATTTTAACATTGACCTCGTAACCTAATTATTATTTCTGGAATACGAGTCCGTCCTTAGGTTTAAAAATAATGGTATAGGACTAGTTCAAAACTATAAAGTGAAATATTCCTTGGAAGTATGTTTGGTGCTGGAAAATACATAAATTCGCCACTAAATTTATAGCTCTATCGGATTTTCGGCGACAAAAATACTTTTCTATATTAAAACAGTACAGTGGTTTTGATATATCAATAAAATATTGACTTAGAAATAAAACCAAATGACGTGAGGAAAATATATATTTGAGATATATTGAAAATTGAAACGTAAACTTATTGATTTACGTATAAGAATTAGGAATTAAGTTGACTCGATACACATAGTAATATTGAAGTAGGCCAAAAGAAATCCCTAAAAAGTGATTTAGCACTGAGAAATATAGAATCACCTAGAGTTTTAACAAGAAAATTAAATAAATGGATACCAGTGTTAGGTGTTTGAATACATTCAAACTATTTTCCAAAATTTTTGGCAACTTTCTTCCATCTTTTTGGCAATACGGCGATATTGTGTCGAAAGAACGATGTTAATTGGCATCCATTCGATCGATCTATTTTCGCGCTTTTCCAGCATTTCGAAATATTGTGCCATCTAAGCCATGCTGCATGGATCGAAACAAGTGTTCTTCACAACAATAGGTCTGTTTTGGTAGGTCGCTTTTGCAACAATACGGCATTCAAATTGTTCCATTGATGTTGCTGGACATTTGCAATAACAGTTTGCACATATACCTTGCTGATCCCACTATATGCAATGGATGCCTTTCCTGAACTAACCCACGTGTAAAATTACTTAAAATTATCGTAGTATGTCATGTAATCAATTATCTTCAGACTTATTTAATCCTCCATGCCATTCTCTATCATTGACATTAAATCGTTGATGCCAAAAATCGACAATTGAAAAATGACGGAACACCATCACCATAAGTTTCAAAAAGTAGCTGATTTCTTCAAATCAAACAACAAATGCCAAACTCAACGAAAGAATGTTGAAAATTTTATTTTGGGAATTCCATGATTTGCGTCTGTACACACTGAATTATTTTATACAATAATACAGAGGGAATGTAAAATCGTCTAGTTAAACAGTTATTTGTATTGATATTTTGTATTTCTACTATAGATACCACCGATCAAAATGCATGTAAGTAAATAATATTATAGATATTATGCCAAAGATAAAGTAGGAATGCAAACTAATTTTTATATTTATTCTTAAGAAGATTTCTAGATCCTTTATTTATCTTTGCTTTATTTTATCCTATTCTCTACCTATTTCCAACAAACCTAATTTTTGTTTATCTGGTTTTACTATTGGCTTGATGTTATTGATGGCATTATATAAGATACAATAGACAATATATTGTAAAGTATTTATTTGTCTTATTTTGAAATGTGTTAAACATGCTGTGTGTTTCTGTATTCTTGTATTTATCATTACATTCTTATTATATAATTATAAGTTCTATACATAATGCTATAAATTTTTGGCATGCTTTTTCTTTATTTATGTCAGTTAATAAATTATTTTATGTATCAGTGCTCCATTATTAAAATTTAGTTGTTAGTATTTATCATTTATTTTCTTAATAAGCCAAATAACATATTTTTTACAATTTCATTAAATTGTCGTATTTTATTTCGAAAAAAATGTCATATTTCAAATCACCAAGTGAGGTTAAAGACACCGCGAACGTATTTCATCATTCAAATATGTGAATGTCATAATAGTTTAAATAGTAATAATATTCTGATCCATTTTGAGGGATGCTGTGAAATATATTACAGGAAATACACCATTAAAATTGCTCATTCTCCTTTTAAAAAGATACAATTAATTTTACTCAAGAATATATTGTAAAATTCCTTAAAATCCCGAATGGAATGGGAATCCTACTTGTCTGACTCTCCAAATGTTTTATCTTAAAATGACTGCTTAATCGCATTTTATATAATCTGCGACAGTTATAAAATACAATTAATATTAAGATTGCATAAACAAATAATTCTATACACATGCATAAACAAAGAATATATAATTATAAGTGATCTTACTACAACATAAGTATTATAAAAAAGGATCCGTTTAATGGACCTTCACTCGGTAAGATGTTCTTATCTTCTCAATTTCTACTGATTCGTCTATGGTCTCCCATAACTATCCATTTTGCAGACATTGTAGTCCCCGCTTTGTTTTTAACTTGCCTTGGATAGGTGTTTCAGTAATCGATTCATTTTGATAAATGGATTCAGATGATCAAAATATGAACCGGATAAAAAATTTAGACAAGTACTAGTTTAAATATTTTTTTTAAAGTTAAACACACACTAACTGGGTAAGGTCTGATTTAAAATAAGGTACAAAATGATTAGAAGAATTTACACTAAAAACAGCAAAATTAATATTCAAAACTATAAATAAAAACCTTCTATAACTCTTATATAAACTCTTATAAATATATAAACTCTTTCTTGAATTTCTTGAACATATTGGCTCTACCATAAAATCCTTTACTTTTTTTGGTGCTTAAGATCAAATATCTATAGACACTCGTCTATTTTAATACGACTTAACATTCGTTACTAGATATTTATTAAAAAAGTATTTAACATTCAATTTTCTAATCAGTTATTCTGAATGCAACATACTTTGATAAGAAATGTTAATTTAACCATACTTTGATTAATTTATGAATTCATAGTAATGTAGAATCCAAGTTAACTCGTTTAAAAGTAATGTTTCAGTAAGTTCACCGGCTTATTGCACAAAAGTGAATTAGCTTTTCGTTGCGCCACTGTTTTATTACTTTTTAAGGTTGTTTATTTTCGTGTTTCCTTAGTAAATTAACGAACAAACGAAATGTACTATTAAGGCGAATAGGGAACAATATGTTGCGAAATAAAGTGGCACGACGTCTATTTATAAAGTTGTCAGTTTTTTACAGTTTTGGTAATTTAATTGTTAATTAGGTATCTGTATTGGTAGTAATTATTAAATATAGCTATTTAAAACTTTCTCACTACCACCTGCGATATCAAAATTATTTGAGAAACTGCTGCTAAAACGTATTAAGCCATTTATAGAAATACCAGATTTCGAGTTTGGATATCGAAATCACCACTTGACAATTGACCAAGTGCACAGACTGACAGCGGTTGTTAAAAAGGCATTCGAAGAAAATAAATACTGACCTTAATGTCGACTGCTGGCATTCTCAACACTTAAATCTCTTCGGCTGGAGTTAGAGGTAGTGTCTTGAGACCACTCCTATATCTGGTCTATAATGGTAATTTACCAACAACAAAAATAACAGTACTTGGAACATTTGCCGACGACGCAGTTATTATGGCAAAATGTGTATCTCTCTCTAAGTCCTTAGAAGAAGTGCAAGTAGCGATCAACAAGATCTACAAATGGACTAGAGACTGGAAAATACAGCTTGATAGCTTCAAATCTGTTCATGTTAATTTTGCGTTGTGGCGAAATAATAAAAATCTAATTATATCACTTGACGGATGCCCGATTCCTCACGCAGAACCAGTTAAATACCTCCTAATATATCTCGATAGTAGGTTAAATTGAAAATATCATGATACACCAAGTACAGAGCAGATTACACCCAAGCATCTGTACTGGTTATAACTTGGCTTAACATCAAGGAGACTGATTTGTCGTTAATTATAAAGCCAATTTGGATATATGGGGGAAAATATGAGGTTGCACTAAAACATAAAATCAGCTGGTAATACAAAGCACCCAAATCCAAGTTCTACGATTAATCAACAATGCTTATCGTTACGTAATCAACGAAGAGCTGCCCGATGACCTCGGAATTAAATGGATACACGAAGTGTTCCAAGAGATTTAATTTAGTGTATAAGTGTATTCTCAACTTTATCTTAAGTAGTTTAGTTTCATTGAAAAATGTAAAACGTAACTCTCAGTTATGTTAAAAATAGTAGCTAAATTTGGTATGTTAAAATGTGAGTTGTAAATATAAAGTCAATTTTCACAAAACTAAATGTGTGATTCTGTGTCAAATTCAAAACAATCATAATTAACCTATAGGAGTATTTAAATGATCATATTTAAAAACGCTTACTATACTTAAAATTTATATAATTCTATTATCTGAAATATATCAATATCTAAAAATAATGTAAATTTGAATAAGCGAAATAAATAAGTACATAAAAGTAACCTACCGTAAACATGTACCCGATGTGCCATTTTTTTCTGACCTGACGTGAAATAGATTAAGAATAATTGTGCTACACGAACAGGGCCTTCCCTGACATCGAACTACCAACTCGACCTGGATTTAAACAAAATACGACATAATGCCCTATATAATTAACACGAAACATTGGAAGTGTATCTGACGGAATAAGGACTGGATGCTCCAGAAAACCGTATGTTTATTGTCGCTTGTAATTACATCTTCAGCAATGTGTTTTTTTTGCTTTAATTAATTTCGAAGCCATAGGTGGACATGAAAAGGTCCTTCGTACATCAATTCAACTTTGGTTTTGTTTCTATTGAGGTCACATGTAAATCATATAGATATAAATCAATATATTACATAATGCTTTGATCAAAATATAGTAATCCTTTTAACATTTTCGTGCTTTTATAGATTTTCCAAATACGATTTTTTGCAATATATGTCTAGATCATCTCGTGAGAAAATAATATGACTCGTTTACATATGTTCAGCGAAAAGTTTGAATATGATAAGGGAAAAAAATTAAATTAATTTTTTTTTATGTTTTAAAAATGATTGTATGTCTTCTTAAAATTGCAAAAAAGGAATGTGGTAACGATGTTTTGTTCAATGTTTTGGCGATATCTGTTTAAAATCCACGTTGCATTGCATTAATTTCTGTAAAACCATTATTTATGACTGTTAAAATGCCATATAACACATTATTGTAGGAAATGAGATATAGATTTATATATAGAAATCGGAAATGTCGATTCCTTTGATGAGTACTAAGGGTGAAGCTGATAGGTTTCTTCGATTATCCCAGCGTTAATATGAATTCTTTCCATTAGAAAAAAATAATGAAAATTAGAAAACCAATTAAATCATTAAACTGAGTTTAAAATGGATTTTACTTTATTGTCTTTCGATGCTTGGATGATGATATTCATTGAAAGAGGGAGGTTCTAACCAGGTCCAGGACGTAATTACAGGTTGCTAACTTTTGGTTATTTTGTCGACATAATGTCAAGAAACCACTTTGTGTTGCTGCAAAAGGATCTAAATCTCTTTTCAGAAATCGAACTCAACAACTATTTCGAAGACTGAAAAAAGAAAATGTGCATGTTTTTATGCAGCTGATTGTTTTAAAGAGAATCGCAAAATTTAGGAAAAACTCTTCGCCCCCCTTTTTTTCTTTTATCATTATAGCAGATTGACAGAAATAACTTATCTTATAATTGAGATATCCGCTTTGGATAATATTTCAAAAATATTATCCAAAGCGGATATCTCAACTTTGGCCATAGTCTCTAAGAATTTAGAGAAAAATTAATACTAATGAATATTTTCATCATGGATCTAGTATAAACATACAGAACTGTTGTTTTGAGAACATTTTAAAGAAAGAGATTGGAAGGGCTTAGGATGCAATTTTAGTATAATTAGACTTAAAACTGACGTAACTGGTGATATATAGATATGATAACAATTTTATGGCTCTATAAGATAATTTAGGCTAGGATTGTGGTTTTCGAAAGCCAATAATATGCTAGTTATGAAGCGGTCGCTCTTTTACGCCTAAATTTCTATTATTGAATTATTAGGGCTACTTAAGATGTTAATAGAAATGTAAATCCATTTAAATATGCCAGGAAGTGCTCCAAATTCCTTTATGAAAGGAACAGATATGCACATTATGGCTTTGACTAGAAATGGGAAACCAGGGAAATTAGTCATCATATTAATGAATATCCAAATATGTGAAGGAAGATAAATGCTATTATTACCGACATAGCCAATACCAGATACCGGTGCGGTTTTAGGAACAAGAAAGCTGGTGAGAAGTGAATTGTCAAGAACACATGTCAATGCATCTGGAGTAATGGATGTGCCAGCAGAGAGGAGTGAGAGTATAGGTTCACTTCTCATCAATATTTCTACAGACCAAAAGTTACAATAATTACCACCAGCAAAGTTTTTGTCACCAAAGGAAAAAGTTCTCATTGAGGTATAGAACGCACGGAAAAGTCTTCGTGCAGAAAAAAAATTATCGCATTAGAATTAATTAAAAATTAACTTACCGACCTTTGATGAAATGGCGATCAACGACCAGTCTCATAGCTTTTCAGCTCTAATCAGATAATGTAGCTGTTACTAAACGTTTGAACTTAGAAATTAAGTGGTAGAAGTAAACGTACCAATGACAATATTTAAAAAGTGAATGAAATCTTCGTTAAGTCAAACGATAAGCCTATCAAGCGACGGAGATAAATATCATTTGGGTCTACAATCATGAATATTCACAGGGATTAGCAACGAATTAGACGAATTAAGATTAATAGTAATATCACTACAGTATGGTAATATCACTAGATTGCACTAATCACAAAAATGGTAAAGGTCTGATAAACCTAATTTACTGACATTCTCTTAAGACTGCAAAATCAACTATATAATAAGTTACGTATCAATTATTAGAAAAGCTTTGATGAAAACCATACAAAACCAAATAGTATCAGGGTTCAAAACGGTTGCGACCTATAACCAACAGCAGCATATTGCTTTAGAATAAAAGTATACGACCAAAGCTCATATATTGAAGATGATATAAATCTTTAAAGAGCAATAAACTAGTAGCACTTGTTGTAAAATATAGAGAATTCAAAACCTTCGATTATATACTGCACTATCTTACCATAAAAGATGGAGATATTAGACTTGCTATTCGAATAGAAATTTCAACGGAAATAAGAGAACATATTAACTCTAAGGAAGTTTCTGACAGGTTGTAGGATTGTTAAAATCTTATATTTCGAATAAAGCCTTCAGGATTAAGAATTAAGATGCCTATTCGGAATTGATATTGATTTCTTGAAATTGATGTTTACCGGTAATGTTCCTGAGTTGCAAGATGATACAATAGCTATTTCTGCTGACAATATTGCCATAGTGGCTGTAGATAAAGATAACCAGGAAGCAACAATGAATTGCAAACGTCAGTAAACAAAATTAACGATTTTTTTTCCGTGTCATGATAATCTGTTTTAAAATAATAAGCCACACTGTTGTCCATGTACTAGACGGTTATTGTAATTTTAATGAGACCTCTGTAATCAATCTGTGGGTGCAACTCCCATTCCTCTAGACGAATCTGTAGCTGAGATTGGGGATGTGACATTTCTTGAGCCTCACGTACTGTTGTCCTTCTACTCCACTCAGCGTCACTGGCAGCTCGTTTATATCATTTTGCTCTCGTTGCTAAATGGGAGTGTACGGCTTGGTGTCAAGTTGTTTCCGCTTGGACCAGAACAAATAATATGAAAGTATCATATGCTAACATAACAAAATTAGCACATTTATTGATGGGCGTGATATTGGTCATGAAGATATGCTGAAATGCTCATGTAAAGAAGAAAAAAGAACTCTATATTAAATTTTAAAAAATATTTTAATTATGTGGAAGAAATTCTACCTGTCATATGCAATATATATATGTGTACAAACTAATGCTGTATAAGTAACTCTATAAATCCATATGGATATATTGCATACAGGCATACAGACCTATGGACTCCAAATATACATTTGTCCCAGAAAGAGCAATTTGGACATAGTGGAGAAACTGCTTTTCAGGACAAAGTGCTTAATACCTCTTGCATTTCAGAAATAGAGATCCTCATAGAGACCAGACCATTAAACAAGTTTCCGATAATAATGAAGATATTTTCACTGCCATGTCAATGTTGAGGCAGTCCGACGCCGTAGACCGGATAAGACGACTCAAAGGTATTAAGCCTTTTGAGCTGCCGTAATGTAGTTTTAATATTAATGTAAACATTTGCAAACAAGTTGATTGAATCTAAGATTTTAATATGAAAACCTTTAGATTTTTAGCAGCTTGAGTCTGCATAATATTACTTATTGAACACGAATTATTCAGATTATAATTTTTCGTCATAATATACATATGACTTATTTAATAATAAATATATTTCACTATTATTTATGACTGTGAATGACCCTTTTTTAGACTATTCTTATTGCCCTCGTCTAATAAATATCTCCCTTATTTTTTTCTTTTATTCAAGAATTTATTAACAATATTCGAAAATATGTATTGTCAACAGATGTTCATATAGTCGGGAAAAGCTATTCCGCGAAGCATAACCAAGTTGTCTAAACTTTTATGATTGGATATATAAAGCAGCTGAAATTTCGCTTGCTATAATATTGAACAACGAAATTCTACAATACTACTAGATAAGGGCAAGGAAATAAATACAGTCGAAAATTCAATAACCTCAGTTAACCCTTTTTGGTAAAATCCATTGATACACACTGAAAAGACGCAATAACAGCAGTTGGTTGCTCGTATATTGAGTGAAAAACATTCGGCAAAAGTAAACACAATATGTAGACGCAAAAGGGACGCAAAACCAGATTGGGTCAGAATTGACGGGCGACATATGCACGTATGACCGCAATATCCCACCGTTCGTATTTTACGTAAACAAGCACAATATTCGGCGTGTGCTCTCTGGACAGATGCAAATCGACATTTACCCCAATTTTTGCACCTGTAACAGGTGCTCGAGCCTTTCGATTCGGTCGATTTCTCTAGCGGGACGCGTGCTCGCCTCCACGAATATGGAACGCAGATGCCCGTCCACTTTTTCTTTTCGCCAATTCGGTTATTGTTTTGTAAGAGAAGAAGTTTCTTGCGGCCGAAAGGGCGGAAGTCGTCAGCGTACTATATGGATAACAGGTGATTCCATTTCGTTCGGTTACATACAAAAAAACCTAATTTTAGAAATGAATCGCATACAACACAGGTATTTTAATTCTAAGAAGATATATCATATAATTAAAAAATTTACTGATAATGGTGTTATGAAACCTATTATTCCTAATTATCCATAAGGCATGCGCACAATGATTTGAACTTTCAACGTTGCCGGTTATAGCAAATTATACGTACATTTGAAGAATTTAATATAAATGGAATAAATTATCTTGATTTCACAAATTAATCTATGATTTCAGTTGAAACTCAAATTCTTTTGGTACATTTTTCATCTCCTATAATACAAAAAGTGTAATATGAAGAACTTTTTAAAAATAATATTGAAAGGAAAAAAGAGAAAATAAAACAATATGTAATTATTTCCACTATATAAATATTACAATAATACGCACACGTTATAGCTCTTGTAAATTATTCGTATATTTGAAGTGTATAATGTATATCAAATTTACAAATTTACAAAATCTCGAGAAACTCGACTCTAAATTTAATTGACTTAATTGTTGATTATTTTAAATTTATATATTATGTCTAAGTTATTTAACTTTTTATAAACATATTTAATTTTAAGAAGCAAAAGAAAAAATAGAACAATTTCTAAGATAACAAGTATAATTTATCAATGTATAAAAATACAAGCGTCAATTTATCTTTAAAATTACTCAATAATATATTTTGCATGGTACTAAAAAATACCTTCATTGCTTCCTCATCGGATCTATTAGATATATAAATACAGAATAGGACCTCCTCTCTAAACTCATTTAATACAAGCAGGCAATGCAATTCAAATTTATATGTATTAAGTACGTGTGTAGAATCAACACATCTACAAGCATAGCTATTATTCTTTTAACATTTCATATTGTCTTTCGTTCATTATGATTTACACAAAATAATCTTCCTTTAAAGTATAAAGTTATCCAGACCTGAGATTGTAGATTAAATAATAAATTTTATCCTTTGTGCCCGTGGAACTCAATCGGTTTGGTTGTTGAATATTATATAAATATTTGCGAGTCAGTAAATTTAGTGTTTTCAAATTGCCATTGCTTAACTCCCACCCCCACCCTTCGATAGACACTTATTAATTGATTGGTCAGATTCAAATTTATAAATGGTAATATTTCTAGCAAAATATCCATCACCAACCGTAAAAAAATTAGGATTTAATTGTTATCTTTCCAGGCCTCAAAATGTTCAGCGAACGAAACATCAATGTGTCTTGTTCAATTTTAATGTCTTGGAATGACATTTTAAAATATGATCAACGGTGACTCGTATTAAAACATTTGATCACAATTTTGTTTTGAATAAAACTTATTAAAAAATCTATTTCAAAAGTTTGAAGAGATTCAACAGTTATCCACCTACTAGGTCGGTATTATATTATAAATAGTTCAGAATCCGGATAGTGACTTCTAGTTTTATCAAAAAGCCGAAAAACCATAGATGCCGTACGTACGGAGCTCACTAAAAATTAAGAAATAATCAAGCTTGGATTTTTAAAACAAAAAATGTTTTAAATAAACTACAAGAAAAAGCTATTCTTCTAGCCGGGAATCGAACCCGCAACCTCCGTTTGGTGGCTAATCGCTTTAAACATTACACTATAGAAGCAGTTGTGTACAATATTTCTGTGAGAACCAGCTAAGCGACTTTCTTTACTTTAGATAAAAAATATGTGGAAACTTTGTATAGGTCTTTGAAATTTGAGCGTTTGTCTCGATTTCCCCCCTTCCCCCATGAGATCCTGATTTGGCTTCACTGGGACCAAGTGCACTCTTTCGAATAAAAAAAGAGATGAGAAATCATCGAACATACATTAAAAAAATATATATACAGCCGAACACAGAACCAAGGACTTTTTCGAAGTCGATAAAAAAAATCCCATCACTGTAGTTGTTTTAACTGTTTAATAGAAGAATTATTAGTCCACTCCGATTTATTAAAATCGTTTTCGAGAAGTACGAAAGGAAAAGCAGTTAGAAAGGGACAAATCTAGCAAACATGCTGATTGTTTAAATAATTTATATTTTAATTTCTCAATTTTGGCGATACTTTCTTTGAATTATATCAGGAAGTAAATTGTTTATGGCGTTATATTAGCAGCTAATTATTTTACTTCTATAAACATTTTTCACATATCTTCATATCCACTCAGTCCAAAATGTTACAATTTTAAACTGAATTCATTGTTTTATCAGTTTAGAACTAAACCACAACAAAATTTCCTTTTGGATTACAAAAATCTGACGAAAATACTATCAGAACACGAACTCGCTCGGAAGTCGAAGAGCTGGGTTCGCAACAGTCCTTAACATCTTGTTTTTACTCATGGTCATAGTGGTCAAACTATGTCTCATCTGTAGTGATAAAACTATTCACAAAACCGAGTTATTTATTTTTAAAACCACATTCTAATGCGTTTTTGTTTCATTGTTTCGAATGGTTGTACCCATTGTGCAAACAGTTTGCTGCATTTTTAAAATGTTCAAATTAAATCATATTTAATAATAAAACATTCGTTATATGCCTATAAAGAATAACATATTAAAATGGTGTCGAATATTTAGTACTCCTGCTAAAAAATAGAGACAAACTTATCGAACAACCTAATATCACCTTGTATACTTCCGTTCATCTTGTGATTCCTAATTGCGATTGCGATATTTTTCTTTATAATGCATGTATTTCTACATCTGTAATTCTAATTCCTAGTACATGTTTTACATCATTCGTATCCGACTCAAATATACGCACTAGAAGAAAATGATAACTTGACGTTCTTAAGAATCCGTTTTAAATGGATCTGCCACATGAGAAATTTACCTTAACAATAAATTTAAACAAACAGTAATGAAATAAATCAATGCTCAAAAGCTCTTCAAAGAATTACTGGAATAATCTTAAAAGAGCTCTCAGTAAAAGGCATCAAGTTAATAACGTTCATATTTAATGCTATGATGAGACTTATTTACTTTTGTAGCACTTGGAAAGTGGCTCAGATCACTATGATCCTTAAACTATAGAAAAAATTGGAAGAGGTCTCCTCCTATCGTCCTATAATGTTACCTGATCTAAATCTAAAACTATATATAAAGAGACTAAAAATAATCACAGAACAGAGAAATACTTTTCCAGACCACCAATTTGGCTTCCGCCGAATAACAGAACAGATACACAGATTATAAAAAATATTGCTCCGCTGGATTTCTCGATATACTCTCAAGCAGTCGGAGGTGTGGCACACTGAACTGCAGAGTAATTTGAAAAAGCTTTTGCCCCACACGCACTATCAACTACTGAAATCATACCTCACAGATAGGCATTTTATTGTGGAAAAAGGATGTCGAACACTTTGATCTACATCCTACCGAGTTCAAGAAATACTACTCTTGCAACATATGCTAACGATACAGCGGTATTATCATCACACAATCCAATATCAGCCCCAAGAAACCTCCGACTTCATCTAAACAAAGTCGAATTGTAGTTGAAAACATGGCGTATCAGAGAAAATGAGACAGAATCTACTCATGTGATATTTACCCTTTGCAAACTTGTCCCTGTGTGTAAACTCCCGCAAGCAGAAAATATTTAATATCTTAGAATAATATTTAGTCGACGCTTACCATGGAAAAAAACATTAGTGACAAACTTGAGCTTAAACTAAATCAAATGACTGATAGGGCGTAAATCTATCGTATCCTTAGACAACAAGGTTTTGCAACATAAGTCAATATTTAGGCCCATTTGGACCTAACATATAATATTGAACTGTTGGGTACTAATAGCAAATAACAGCTATACATCGTTGATACCCTATATTACATCTCCAACAAATTAATTCAGGGCGATGTCCTCTTAAAATCCATAACGAGTATGATTCAAAGTATTAATGCAAAGTACTCTGAAAGACTATTGGTGCATCACAATGCACTCGCTAAACAGTTAAATGTTCGCGATGTACGCGTACTACCATACGACCTGATTAATAGACACTTAGAATAAGATATAATAATAGAATAATTTAGAATAGTCTTTAGAATAAGTTATAATATACTTTAGAATAAGTTATAATAGTCTCTGGTATAAGATTTAGATTATAATTTTGTGCAGCACATCACTTACTGAAGCGATATTCTACATGTCATTATAGTTATATTGTATAACTGAGATGATATAACGACGATGAAACAACGACTTATTATCCTCGAGCAGATTGTTGAAATTTTAAGAGGTTAATTAAAAAATGTTCATGTTTTACGTAACGTCCTGATATATTCTATAAGGAACAACCCAACAAATAAACACTATTCTTAATCAGCAATAAATAATAAATTTACCGCATTTATCAATATTATTAAATATACTCAGATGATTCAGTCCTTTCAAAGTTATATTACGAACATTTAGATTTAATACAATGACAAATAAAGACGGCACAAAAGGAAAATATTTGTTTTCTGTCCTAAAAAAAAGTCCAGATCATTGAAGGTAGAGAAATTCAAACAGCGGAGTTTGTTTATCAATCAACTGGAACCACATTTATCGCTCGGCTGTAGCTTCATCATATTGATCTAGCAAACTTAACAACGTCTCTGTCCTCGCTTCACGGTTTTCAAATATTTACCCGATTTGTCCGTCAGGGACCTTCGAAATGGAAAAAAATACCTCCCGAATAGTTTTCCACATGTAAATATCGAAATTGTTTCATCTGTTTCGGTGTAGGAGTGCCATTACGTCAGATATTTTCGTTTCAAGGTTGGGACGTCGGGTCGGTTAGGAAAAAAATCTAACGGATTGTCTGAATTTATTTATATGTTTCCAATTACGCTGTATTTTCCACGTTTCTGTTATTTTGTTTACCTTTAAATACACCACATTTCCCAGAAAACGTCTGACCTTTGATTATGTTAAAGATCAAATAGTGGAATCGTTTTTGACAAACAACTTATTCACGGTAATTACAACGAGCATATTGATGTAATAGAAATTAGATCATAATTTTCAGCGGGAATCATAATGTACTTGATATTTTACCGAGTAATATTTAATCTTTTTCCATACATTTTTATATTCTGTAACCTTCTATGTTCAAATGAAGTTTAAATTGTTTGTATTGTTTATATTATGTTATACCATATATGCTTTTTGTCTATAAAAATTTATTATATTTTATTAGATTTATAACTTGATAAGCCGGTAAACTTCGTATCACCTATATATATTTTGTAAATTTTCTTTGTCAATAGCAATAGCCATTTTTTTGTTCTGATGACAACATTATGGCTGACGGATGGAATCCTCAAACTAAATGAAACTGATATTGAATATAATTTGCCGTACATAAAATGTGAAAATTCGACGATACAATTAGTCACACCGAGAGAAGCAACCAAAGGTATTAAAATTGACATTAATCTGAAGAAATCACCAAGTTATGACTTGGAAATAACAAGGCAATTGTTACACAAAATATCAAGAAAAGGAATTATGAAATTCACTAACATGTCCCAGGCGTTTGGAAGATGGTTGAAATTATCTCGATCCCAAATCCTGAAAAATCACGAAATAAAATAAAAACCTATAGACCTATCTCACTATTATCAATAATATTTAAGGTATTTGAAAATCTCAGATTGAAAAGGTAAAACTGATTATAGAGAGAAAAATCTAATACCTATACGTCAGTTAGGGTTTGTTAACAAATATTCCAGGATTGGCCAAATGCATATAATAATAAATGTAATTGAAAACGGCTATGAAGGTAAAAAGGCATGTCCATCTATATTCTTAGATGTAGTACAAGCCTTTGATAAGATACGGCATGACGACCTTATTCATAAGTTACAGAAAATGTTACCGAAATAACACACTGATAATGTTTAGAGTCAAAGGAAATTCTACTCTACAATAAATGAAGCTAAAGAAGGTGTACAACAAGGAAATGTGTTGGGGCTATTTATTTACCTACTCTATACGTGTGATATAACAAAAATGGAAAATATCACGATGGTTATATATACCAATAACAATAAATAATACTATCATTCCATATCAGAACAACGCTCTTTAAGTATCTCGTAACGAATCTTGATGCAATACTTCGGTGGTAGGCACATATATAAATTGTTATTATACAAGCAAGTAGTGAAACTTAGACTATAGAGTACTATGAACATATAGAATCCAATTATGGGGATGTCCTATAAAAACGAATATAAATACTATAGAAGTTTTCCAGAATAAAGTCCTGAGAAGTATTGTAGGTGCACCCAGATACTACAGGATTAATTACTTACACCGGAACCTTTAGATACCGACTGTGATACCGAAAATCAAGAGAATTACAAGGAGCCATGAGGGCAGACTCTATTCTCATATCAATATCGAAGTAATAAAACTATTGGATAACACCAGAACAGGATACAGACTCAAAAGAATAGAAATACTGCAGTGTAACACATAAACATTATTACACCAGAGACTTAAATAGTGCCAATGGGTCCTCCTAGGTATATACCTAGATTTAAGTTAATGTAAAGACAAATTGTAGGTTAGTGGGCAACGACCAGTAACAATGTAATAAAAAAAATCAACAGAAAAAGGTGGCATCCGATACAATGCAATTGTGAACATTTTGAGTAAATCGTTGTTCTGATGAAGAATAGTTTGTATTTCTTGGCCAATAGTTTGCTTTATTGTTGGATGGTTAGCACAACGCCTATCCAATTCCGCATTCACAATACCTATAAAATATATTTGTAAGAATTGACGATCTTCATTTGGTAGTGTAATAAATTCCGCACTTTGCGCGGAAATTAAATTTTTTTAAAATTTTTAATATATTCTATATTCCAATCGGGTTTTGACAATAGTGGCCGGAAGTCTTGGTCATAATTCAATACTTTTGGTCACAAATATTTTCGAATACACCCATAAATATTTGAGAATCAACAAGAATATCGATCCTGTGACCAAACCTGTGACAGTGAAACTATTTAAGACTGTGACATTTTGTAGAAAATATAATGTTGTTGTTTTAACTTATTTTCCTTGCAATTGTTATACATTTTCTTACCATATAAAAAATCTTTTCTGAACTTAAAATTAAAGTTTCCCAAATTGTTTGCCATTCTCGAATATTAGCGAGTCTAACAAACAGCAACTAATTTTAATATATAGTTAGAAGAAGACGGTTAATGCTCTTTTAATGTATTGTGTATTATATCCTACCTATAATATACTAAGGAAACTCTCTTACTCTCAATATATGACGATAATATATTGGAGATATATATTATCATATAGATATATATTTCTATCATCAGTATTATAGATACATATTATCGCATTTTGGCAGCAGATAAGTAATTCCAATAGAGAGGTTGCATGGTAGTACCAACATAATCTTGATTTTTTACCATGACGATATGTAAATAAAAGTAGATTTTTAAAACGATATTGTCAACTGAAACAACATATCTAACCAATTACCTAATATTATAATATTCAAAGCGACAACACATGTTTCATATTTTACATAATTTATCTAATAATAATATGTAATATCGGCTATAATATCCATTTTATTTTACTTTTTTCATTTCTTTATTTAAGATAGTACTTATATTATAACAGGTGAATTGAAAGGTCCCCGGCCTACCGATAGTAGTAAAGTACTACCTTTACCATAGTAAGACAATTTTTTTTGGCAACATTAGTTTATTTTTATTCAACATAATTCCCTTCAAGGGTGATACACTGATTATAGCGACCCTCCAACTTTTCGATAACGTTTTTGCAGTACGATTTGTCATTTGCTTCAAAATAAGCCTCAGTTTTGGCGATCACCTCTTCATTCGACGAAAATTTCTTCACAGCGAGCATTCTTTTGCGATCTGAGAACAGGAAATAGTCGCTGGGGGCCAGATCTTGAGAATACGATGGATGAGGCAGCAATTCGAAGACCAGTTCATGGAATTTTGCCATCGCTTTCACTGACTTGTGACATGGTGCATTGTCTTGGTGAAGCCGCACTTACTTTTTCTTCAAATGCGTTTTTCGACGGTTTCGTCCTTCAAACGGCCCAATAACGCTATATAATAGTCGCTGTTGATGGTCTTTCCTTTTTCAAGGTAGCCCCTGAAAATTATTTCATGCGCATGCCAAAATACAGTCGCCATAATCTTACCAGACGACTGCTGTGTTTTCCCACGCTTTGGAGCGGGTTCATCCTGTGTAGTCCACTCGGATGACTGTCGGAGTGAAATGATGGAGCCATTTCATCCATTGTCACATATCGAAGCAAAAACTCTGGTTTATTATGCTTGGTCATCTTCAAACATTGCTCCGAATCATCAACTCGTCTTTATTTTTGGTCAAATGTGAGCTCGCGCCACACCCACTTTGCACAGAGCTTTCTCATACCCAAATATTTGTGAATGATATGATCTACACGTTCGGTTGATATCTTTAAGATGTCTGCTATTTCAATTTAAATTCACGGTCATTCAAAATCATTTTATGGATTTTTTAAATGTTTTCGTCGGTAACAACTTCTTTTGGGACTCCACTGCGTTCCTCGACTTCGGTGCTCATTTTACCACGTCCAAACTTAGCATACCAATCCTTGATGGTTCATTTTCCTGTGGTAGTGTCCGGAAACAGATTTTGCTTCAGCTGTATTTTTTCCCTTCAAAAAGCAATATTTTATCAATACGCGAAATTCCTTTTTATAAATTTTTTTCACAATAAGAAAAGTTACTTCACTCAAAATGCTTGTATACACGCGTCTTTTGAGGGTTAGAGCTAACTAAAAATCATATGATACGGGGACTTTTCAATTGAGCTGTTATTACACTTATAATATGTTATGTGCTCCCGCCATTCTTGTTTTCTTGTTGTCTGTTTGTTGCTGTCGTTTAGATTTTGATATTATATGATGATCCGCATTTAATCGATATCAGTTCAAGTTGAAGAATTTTGAAGTTAAAGTTAAAATCAAAGTTTTAGTTTGTTTAAATTTTTTTTTTTTTTTGATAGTGAACAACCGTGATTCTATATGAAATATCCTAGAATTCTTACATTATATAACATACAATTTTAGAAAAATAGTGTAAAATTAAAATATATTTTTTAAACTATCTTAATGATTTATAGGCAGAAAACATTAAATAACGAATTTTCTTTAAAATAACTATTATCGCTTTTAGATATGCCTCTAAAATAATTTGATCTTTCGTTTCGTTTAAAATGTTAATTATTTTCAGGTTAGACGCACTGGAACCCATGTAGGGTTATATCAATTTGCATTGCCTAGATTCTTTCGATAAATATCTCGTTCCGTGAATACAGAACAGATGCAATAACGTGCCGCTATATCAATTTCAGCAATAGTTCAATTAGTATTAAATTCCTCTTCTCGTAATTTTCTGGGCAATTTAAATGATTAAGCTAGCAATGGCATAATAACTTATTTGCGAGATTGATTGTTTAAAGTATAAGAGAAAGGCATAAATAGGTCTTATACACTAATGTCTAATATTCGGTAAAGAAAATATATTATATTAAACTAATATAGCATACTAGTGGATTTTGGAATATATCGATCGATTGGTAAACCTTCTAATTTGAAAAATATATACAATATTTGCAAATATTAAACAGGATATTATATTGTTAACGATACGTTTAATTTTGATCATCGAAGTAATTCAACACATCTTTATACTACAATTCTTATGATAATAGTAGAAAATTCATGTGTCAGGTCCCTCCGCATTTTCTCAGTAATCATCGAGTCTATACAAGTATAAACATAAAATCCTTACAAACACAAATCTTTATCACAAGCAGACTGCAGATCTATTATTCTACTGTAATTAAATATCTCACCAAAACAGCGTACGGTTTTAAAATCAAACATTCTTCCCCATGCTTTCAAAAGCAACGAAAACAAAGATTTACCTCAATCTGCTGAACTTCAATCATCATGAATGGTGGTGAATATGGTGAAAAAAGCACCTTTCCTAATACTATCGCTTATTATTAGGTTTATAAATTAATTTTAAAGGATTTCCTTTTTAGTTGAGTTTATATTTTAAAAAAATCATTACAATCTTAATTAATTAAGTATTGTACTTCGGGAAATTCTCTAATTCCATCTTAAAAAAAACGATGCATCTTTTGAGGCTATCCACAAATCAACCCATTTGTTAATATCTTCATAACAAGTGAAGCGCTGCTCACACACCACACGAGTCTTACGTCGGAACAAGTAATAACTAGAAGGAGCAAGTTCAAGGTTGGAATAACAGTTCCCATTTTGATGTTTCTAAATATATTTGCAGCGGTTTTGAAACATGTGCTTGAGCGTTGCCATGCTGAAGAATAACGTTGTGCCTTTGCTCGTATTCCGGCCCTTTCGTCACGCAGTGCTCTGTTCAAACGCATAAAATGTTGTAAAATGTAAAATTGATCGCGATCCCCTTGATGGTTTCATCGAGTAACGCCTTAAAGTCCTCGTTTTCCCTGTGTCTTAGGTGTGAGAATCATCACTTTTAAAACGCCAAAACCAGTATTCGCATTTTTTAATCCGATGGAGCATTGTTCTTTTGCAATTGAAATAAAAAAGTAAAACGTCCCGGAAATGCGATTTACTCGGTACAAATTAAAACATTTTCAACGCGCTAAAAAAAATGTTATTCATACTTCGACGAAATGACATATATCTAAAACTGTCAGTGAGGCTTCATCATGAAAATGGTTTCGATTGTACCCGATGCGATTTAATACACGATAAGATCATCTGTTTTAAATCCTTAAGGATTAAGTATAGACCTAATACATTCTCAGCTATTAGACTACAAATCAATATAGTCACAAAATATATCACTGGTGATTTGAATGTACCTTGTTTCAGAACAAATGCTCTCATAATCATTACTCCATAGGCAATTATACAATAACTTGTAACTTGTAAAATACAAACCTATTAAACATTATAAATAGAATAAAAGAAGTATTTGGCGATCTTATGAATTGAATTGTTTTTACCAAAATTTCCCTGGTTCCTGTAAGAAATAGTATGTCAAGTTTTGATCAGTCAAATTTCCATTAGTTTACAGCTGAGCATCCTCAACTGCACGCTTCTAAACAAATTAGACTATATTAATTCAAGTTACTTTAGTTCACATTTAATGGCCTCATAACTTGAACTAGTACCTACCAGGAATCTACAAACTAGGGATGCTTTAGGGTGAACGTTTTTTTTCGTAATTATAATAGTTTGGAGTTCTTGGTAACTTGCAATTCTCCTTTTGTGACTTTACAGCTTCACCTACGATAGTCTTGTCCGAGCTCCACTTAACTATGTCAAAAATTTCTTCGAGTAATATCTGACCGATTATAGATGCAACGTCAGCCTGCCTTCTTTTCTTAATGTCATATCACATATGAGTATAATATATGTACTCAAATTATGTATCCAACAGTAAATAAATTATATGCCATATTGGCTAGTGATAATCATTTTATTTTCAACACAGCCCTTGAATTATATTCGAATATTTCATACATATTTTACTGTATGTCAACTTCGTGTAATTTTCTTTAATTACTTAAGCTTAAAGAGGATCATCGTGGCTCATCAAAACACTTTAACCCATAGAGAAATCGGTACAATTGGTACTGGTTAAATGTGTAAGTGTTATATGCTGAAGTAGTAGAATCAAGAACTAATAATAGTAGTAGCTAATGTCTGTGTTAGACAGTAAGATATCAAAGATCTTTCAACATTTCAAACCCTTAAAAGACCTACGATGAAACATTTTACATCAATAATCAGTGATTTAGATGTTATTAAATCAGATAAATTTAGCAAAATAACAATGAATAACAATAACATGAAACTTTAGCAATAATATACACAGACTTAAATGGTACCTGAAATTTTGGATAATGGGCCGCAGGTCCTCTGACGACAATCGGTCCCATTCTCGACGCAGCGATTTCTTAAGCGACTCCAAACTTTTCTAACGTGTAGCATGGCCTTTAAAATGAACCACATGCATGTAGTTCATCGGGTTGAGATCTGGCAAGTGGATAGTCATTCTGCCGACATGATAAAATCCGGGAAATGGACTCGGCACCAGTCTTGCGTCGGTTTTGTCTTATGGGCCGGAGTGAAATGCTGTTGGAACGTCTTCTTCGAATCGCCGAAGTGCTGGTGAGCCTACGGAAGTACAACAACCTCGAAATTATCGCGACGATACATTTCTTAATTGCTTTTGACCCATTGACCTACGTAAACAAGGGGATCTTGCTTCTGGTGCAGCATTTGGTTGCACCAGCAGCAATTTTGTTGGTTGATGCAGTGCTTGGTTCGTTGCACTGGCTTCTTGATGATCTTGTGGTTAGCAGAAATGTTGGCGGTTCACTTTCTTTCACTTCCTGAACTCCGACCAATGTGGCCAAGCTCTTGAATTAGCGTTGACTGCGTAACATTGAGCAAACGAGCAATTTCACATTGGCTTCAAAATGGTACTACGTTTGTTTGACATGCTAAAAATACGACGAAATGAGTTAGCATAAAGTCGAAACTTAACACAATGGTACATAAACAGATGAAAAATCCGATAAAAAATAAATTAGTTTATTATGGTACAATACTTTCGTTTTAGGATAAATTAAACTTTCATTCAGTTTTTTTGGAACATCCTGTATAGCGAGAAGCGCATTGACCCGTGAGAAAAGTGAATCTCAGCATCATTGGATAGGTCTTTCCCTCCCTAGAAATAATTACTAAAAAGGGTGCGAGAAGCAATAGGGCATAAAATGCGATGTATCTGTTTAATTAGACACGAGTCACTATACGGTCGTCAACGTATTAACAGTCTTAGAACAGTCCTCAAACAGTCTGCACATACAGTCTACACATACGAGTCTTAACTCAGTCTTCATACAAATTGCACGAGTTTTCACAGAGTTGTCAACACAAATCAGAATAGTCTCCACACAGTCGTCAATACAAGTATATATAGTTTTCACGAACCTTCATGAACATTTAAAACGCAACAATCTGAAATTTCTTGGATGGTCTCTGAGGGTGATCACCACTCTGTAGGTTTAACAATACGAAGAACCGTGGCTCGAAATTCTCATAAGTCTAGTTCTGTTAACTTTTAGGTGGTACAAATTAATTCTAAAATTTAACAATAAAAAGTTATTATTCTTACTGATTTATACAATATAAATTGAGTATAAATAATAATAACAAGTATAAATGAACGTGTCATTGAAAAACATAAATAGCAGGGAAACTAAACATTCACGCACCAAGTATTCATCAACAAAAAGTATTGCCGTCTTACCGTCCATTTTAAATCTTTTTTAATATTGAGCATAATTTAGTTGATGAAAACATAACATAAAGTTATTAGGATTTTTATGACACGTACACGTGCGAGAGATAATCCGCATTTAGTCGACGATTGCTGAAAAATCCTATACTGTCAACTGTCTCAGTTGAATGAACTGTTTCGCATAACGCCAGCGAAAAAAAAATGCTCGTGAATTTTTATGACATGCAAACGTTCGTTCAACCCACGCCGAAACTCAAAAAAGCTTTTGGGGCTGTAAAAAAGAGTCGTAAAATTGAGATAAAAGCAAACTGGATGGCGATATTTTCTGGTTAATGTTTGCTCCCGATATTCGTTCAAAAGGAAATTCTTTAAAATGTTGAAGCTAGCGACTAAAAAAACTTACATTTCATTCGCCTGATAAAAATGCCATCTTAATAAACTAAAGCGTAAAATGACATGATTTTTAAATTTACAATTTAAAGCAAAATTATCGCTTTCGGGGATTGTGAGTTAATAAACATAGGGTTATATTTAAAAAATATGTAATTTCACTTCAACATATGCAAGAAAATATACTATCAAAATAGCAAGGTATTACAGATTAAGAAACGTTGAATAGCTTTGATAGTTAGCAATATTGATGACGAAAAAGAAATTACTTTAATATCTCCTTTGTACTATATAAGGAGTACAGATCTTGCAGTATAAAGACAGACCGAATAATGTATTGTGAAAATACAATATATAATATTAAGTAATAAATTGTAAAGTAAATTATAATTTAAGTAAAATAAATATATATATATATATATATATATATATATATATATATTTGATCGCAGGATTTGTGTAAACACTAGAAATCCTCATTTATCTTCTTCTTCTATATATTAATCGGCCTTCCGAAAAAATTAAATTTTGCCCCCCTTTTTTAAACAAAACGGAAGAATCTGCAGGTTTGACACGCTTATAGCTTATATTGAGAGAGAATCTTCCGGCCCAAATCTTTTTGTGTAATATGCGCAACAAATAAATAAATTCCAATAAGACGAAATTCGCTCAAGTCAAGCAGATATAGCGGACAGATCGGTGACAAAATATATAAACAAATATTTAGGCTCTGGCCGATGGGCTGGCAGCTGCAACTCGTACACGGTACTTATTCGTTGGTTCTGTTGTACGTAAATCAATTACAGGCCCACAATTTTTAAAATCAAAATCTGGCAACGTTGCGCCTCAAAATGCCGGCAAGCTATATTGAAGTGAAAGATAATCCATAAACTTTACATTTAAAACGATATTGAACCGGAAAGTGAGTGTGTTAGAACATTATTAAATGAAGTTATTTAATTTTAGACAGTGTTATTTAAGATTTCGTGTCCGCCTTGCATGGAAATATAAACAGCTGTGAAAGAAAAATGCGACATATGCGAACATGTCTACCCAATATCGATTAATATAATTTGATAAAAAAAATCGGTTGTCCTTTTTGTCTAAAATATATTTAGAATTTCCAATCTACTTTTGATGTCATTTCATGTCTGGTGAACAGAGAATCGCTACGAAAAATTGTACTAAAGATAACTCTAAAGTTTATTATTTATCTATAAATTTGATTTATTAACCTCTGATTCATTTCAGGTTTCTTTAGTACATACATATCTTAACAAAAAACTTTTCTATATACCTATACTAGCGACCCGCCCCGGCTTCGCACGGGTGCAATGCTGATACTAAATTAAATACACTACAGAAAAAATATGAACGTTGTATATAAAAACATAGCGGCCCGCTCCGACTTTGCACGGGCATAAAATATATATGCCTATGTCACTCAATGAAAACATGATTAAAATCGATCCAGTATTTTTGGTTCATTCATTACTGCCCTTGGCCTGCACGCATTAAATTTGGAGTAAAACAATTCCTCTTCCCCTATACTTACTATGAAGATTTCCTGCTATCTTTGGAATATCTAAATTCATACAATTTTTATTACATTACACATTTTTAAACGCAAATTTTAAATTTGTAATATCTCCGAAAATATTTGTTTAATTTACATGCTGTAAGGAACCATATTGATCTATATTAATTGCACACTGTATTTAAGGTACTTAATTCGATAAGGATTAATGCCGTATTGCGTAAAATAGCTTCGTAAATAAGCCATTTTCTCACGTAAAAAGTAAACAATAAAAATGGTTAATGTGGGTTATCCCTAAAAGATAAACATATACCATCGCGGACTTTTTTGTAGACCTTTTTATGGTGTACAATACTGTAGTACATTAATTTGATCTAACTCGTAGGGTTAGGCAGCGTTTTTGCTAATTGCTAAAGAAGCCTAAAAAAATAGGTTAATTTACAACATCACGTTAGAAACCTCTAAAATTAGCAATGTTGCCTTAGTATATTATGCATGTATTATACATCTAAACCTTCCTCTTGAATCACTCTATCTATTGAAAAAAACCGCATCAAAATCCGTTGCGTAGTTTTAAAAATTTAAGCGCACATAGGGATATAGGGACAGAAAAGGCGACTTTGTTTTATACTATGTAGTGATTCTATATTATTACATATTTATGACATAAAATTAAAGAAAGGTCATATATTCTAATATTTGAAGCCCTGAAGTTGTTACGGTTCAGAAAATAATCTTACTTATGATAATTTTGTTATAATGTTGAGTGGTATAGTAATTTAAACTTATCAATATTTGGTGAGCTCGGTGCTCGAGCTTGGTGCTTATCAAAAGCTGGTGACTGTTGGCTCTTGAGAAAATTTGAATATATTTTAGTATGTTTTGGACATACATGGATATACATTACTTTGTATAACGTTATATATCAAATATATTTCTGATCTAATCTTATGTTGAAAATTGTCAAATTAAGTAATAGTAGCACAACATATTATTTTCGTTATTTTCTTTACTCTATTATGTGATAAACGTGATTAACTTAATAAATCGTGATAGAGTTTCGACCACTGAGCGATTACCAATTAAAATTAAATTTTCAAGATACTTCTCGGTGAAATGACCGATAGAAACTCCGGGCATTGGAGCATGCGTAAAGAGTAATTCGCCGATGGGTCTGGTAAAGTTTCATGTATGTTAAAGCGTAATGTATGGAGCTTAAATATGAGATACCACATCATTTTAAATGTCTCTAGGTGCTACTTTCATGGTGATAAATCAAAACATGTACAAATTTCAGGTACTTAAGATCATTCAAAGTACCGTCGTAGCTGAGTATATATATAAGAACAATTGCTATTCGAAAATAATGTATTAAATAAACGGATATATTATAAACAAATTTAAAATCAATCTCATCTAGATTATATTGACGTTAAACTATCATAGCTTTGCATCTTTCTGTTTTGCATCTTAAAAACAAAATCCATAACGTAAACTCAACTTAACTGAGATTATACATAGGAATTATCTTAAATGTATTAGACTATCAATATCGATATGATAAGAAAATCCTTCCCTTATTAACCTAAAGATGAAATAAATATTTTCAAAGTACAACACAGCATTAAAAATGTGAATTAGTACCTCAATCGAACGAATAATCAAATTATGATATTCAGCAATGCTATTTGGTGAGGACTGTGCATATACGAGTTGAGAAGTTCCTTCAGCATCAAGAACAACCTAGTAGCTGAACTGTTCAAGTAAAATTATTGCATGACTTCTTTTGCTCACCAGAAATGGTTCATTTAATAGAAAAATAAAATATCCTAGAACGAATTGTTAACGCTATGCTGACGAACGTCTTATTTCAAAATTGTAAAAACATATATATATATATATATATACAGAAGAAATCATCCCAGAAGACATCCAATCTTACCCAGCCTGGTTAACTGGCGTGACTGGGATCATGTTAGCAGAATTTAGAAAACTAACAAATATTAAACAATCACAAATATAAATTTACGACCACGCCAAAGCAGGATTGGCAGGAACCCGCGGCTGTCGACGACAGTAGGAGGACATCCCATCGTCTTTACCACTGCGCCACCAAGCCGGCTGTGATAAAAGTTTATCTCGTTCATATACTAAAATATGTAATTCATATATATATATATATATATATATATATATATATATATATATATATATATATATATATATATATATATATATGGGTTTATCTTACTTAAGGTTTTCGATATCTACTATTTCAGAATTAATTTTATATATACTTCGATATTTCGATTTTATGGCATTTTTTGTACATTTCTTTTGGAATTTCATACTTTCAAATAAATATTTGTATCACAAGATCAAATATAGGCTTTATGCTATATAGGTAAATCGATATTATGGTTGGTGGCGCAGTGGTAAAGACGATGGGACGGTCCTCCTACTGTCGTCGACAGCCGCGGGTTCCTGCCAATCCTGCTTTGGCATGGTCGTAAATTTATATTTGTGATTGTTTAATATTTGTTAGTTTTCTAAATTCTGCTAACATGATCCCAGTCACGCCAGTTAACCAGGCTGGGTAAGATTGGATGTCTTCTGGGATGATTTCTTCTGTATATATATATATATATATATATATATATATATATATATATATATATATATATATATATGTTTTTACAATTTTGAAATAAGACGTTCGTCAGCATAGCGTTAACAATTCGTTCTAGGATATTTTATTTTTCTATTAAATGAACCATTTCTGGTGAGCAAAAGAAGTCATGCAATAATTTTACTTGAACAGTTCAGCTACTAGGTTGTTCTTGATGCTGAAGGAACTTCTCAACTCGTATATGCACAGTCCTCACCAAATAGCATTGCTGAATATCATAATTTGATTATTCGTTCGATTGAGGTACTAATTCACATTTTTAATGCTGTGTTGTACTTTGAAAATATTTATTTCATCTTTAGGTTAATAAGGGAAGGATTTTCTTATCATATCGATATTGATAGTCTAATACATTTAAGATAATTCCTATGTATAATCTCAGTTAAGTTGAGTTTACGTTATGGATTTTGTTTTTAAGATGCAAAACAGAAAGATGCAAAGCTATGATAGTTTAACGTCAATATAATCTAGATGAGATTGATTTTAAATTTGTTTATAATATATCCGTTTATTTAATACATTATTTTCGAATAGCAATTGTTCTTATATATATACTCAGCTACGACGGTACTTTGAATGATCTTAAGTACCTGAAATTTGTACATGTTTTGATTTATCACCATGAAAGTAGCACCTAGAGACATTTAAAATGATGTGGTATCTTATATTTAAGCTCCATACATTACGCTTTAACATACATGAAACTTTACCAGACCCATCGGCGAATTACTCTTTACGCATGCTCCAATGCCCGGAGTTTCTATCGGTCATTTCACCGAGAAGTATCTTGTTATATATATATATAGGTTCGTAGTACTAATAAAACGCGATTTTTTCTTCTTCAAACCACGCCTCTTCTAGTGAATTTTGTCACTCAGTTGATCTCAACGAGTTTGAAATAATAATTACCTGTAATTGTGCAGCCTTTTTAAATATAATCAATTTTTAATCAAATATCAAGTAACAGGATCCCTTTCACATCCCAAAACATGCTAGCAAAATTTTCTGACTGATGCGTTCGAGTTTTTTAGCGCTGAACCACTGACTTCTACCCACTGCTTCGATTACTGATACCTTTCTGATGTATGACGGTGGACTCATGTCTCATCCATGATGACAAATTGCGGCACAAAATGTATTGGATTGCTATTTAATATGTCAAAAGATTGCTGCCAAGATTTATTACGTATTTGCTATTGGTCAGGATTGAGCAAACGTTTCACCTTAACCTCGCATATATCTTAAATGTATATAATGTTATGGCTTTATTTACCCAAAGTTCAGCCAACTTAAAAATCCTACTGGTATGGTAAAAACAAAAATGTAAAGCTCTGATGTAAGAACAAATTTGTAATCATGTGTGATTGTGATTATCCAGAGACAATTGCGTAAAATCACACAAAGAACCATTATCCCAGCTATGTCAATAACCAAGCTGGATAAAATAGGACGTTTATGCGAAAACCGTAAAAAATAAATATGGAAAATAAAAAATAATTGTAGGAATTCGTAGAAAATAGTACTCGAAATAGTTATTCTTTCAAGACGCTTAGATAGTTCAGCCCCTTTCTCAAAATTTATATTTTAGATTGAATAATCCTATTATTTCTGAAAATATTCTATGTTATAAGATTATAAGCTTTACATTACAACTTAATTTTATCTCTTTATCAAATAAATCCTATATCAACAATAACATATAATAATTGAATAGTGCCCAAGGACTGTTAAGGTTTCTCGAAAAATAAAACAAGTAATAATAGATAATAAATGTATTTTTAACGTACAAAGGCTTATATACAATTAATAAAAAGTAACAAGTATTAACGTAATATAGCATTTTTCCTCTGTCATATACCATTACCGGACAAACAATATCAATTATCGAGTTGTGTAGTTTATCATAACATTATTTTTAAGCCCAGATACGTCATTATGAGATCAACTGTTGCAACAGAGCGGCTATTTAACTGTTGCCGCATTACCTGTCACCGGCTTGACGTGCCACCAAAGAAAAACGCGTCATAATTCCGCGCGTCTCATCTAGTCGCATTTAATGGACGAGTACGCATCTAGAACGGCTCCCTTGTATGTGACCAAGAACTAATTACCATGTGTTTCTGTTTTAATTCGATAGCAGCAATGTGGTAATAAGTACGTACACATGTAATTTTCTCGCGGCTTGCTATCGCCGACATGCTCATGGCCAACTTTAATCGACCAGTAAGTAATATACAGTTAAAATTTTATGTCCTACGATATCGACATTGGCTTCGATGATAAATAATTTTATTGTGCATTTATTTTCCATTTTGCTATACAATACCCTATTATGTCATATGAGATTATAATGCGAGTTCATGAAAACCCATATTAAGAAGTTAAGGCTTGTGGACGCTTTAAAAGAACATCGTTATGTTTTCAATAAGCAGTATAACTTTACCAATCATTTTATGACATATTTTTTTCATATTTTTAATCATGTCACGAAATTGTGTTTAAAATTTTATTAGTTTGCTCAGTAAGTTCGTGGATTAAAAATTCAACATAAATTTCGTGCTATCAGTGGAACAAAAATTCTTTCAGTGACTTATTTTGCGCGTCGTTGTATCAGTGTAGATGAAATTCGCCATTATTCTGTAATATTATAATAGATTAAGAAGTAAACCGCTAAATTAGAAAATTATTTTCATCTGAGATAAAGGAAATTGTTGCAGTGGAAAGGAATTAGCTTTTTCCATAATTTTCTATTCGATTTGATACCATGTCGAAAGAACACTGGTTCTGCGCACAAACACTGTCCAATCATCGACGGATTTTCGCACTTTTCCGGCATTTAAAACTCAATAAATTGGATCTTACTTTCGCTTTCGCATTTCGCTACTACCTGCAATATTATCATTTTAGAAACTGCTGTTAAAACGTATTAAAACTATTTATAGAAATACCAGATTTCCAGTTAGTATTTCGAAATCCCCACTCTACAATCGACCAAGTGCACAGAGTAAGAGCGGTTGTTGAAAAGGAAATCGAAGAAAATAAATACTGTCGTGTAATATTCCTGAACCGGGTATGGCATTTACGATTAATATACAAAATGAGCAAAGTGTTACCGCTGAATTACTGACTACTGCTGGAATCATACCTTTTCGAAACAAAATCTCTCTCGAAAGAGTCTCTCATGAGGGAGTATTCTCAGTACTTCTCACACAAACCTATAACTATAGACCTATAATATATTGCCACCACTCCTATATCGGCTCGATACTGCTGACATCTCTATCTAAGGCTATAGAAAAAGTACAGGTAGTGTTTAACAAGATCTACAAATGAACTAGAGACAGAAATACAGTTTAATAGCTCCAAGCCTGTCCATGTTAATTTTGCCTTGCGGCAAAATGATTTAAACCTAATTATATTACTTGACGTATGCACAATTCCTAAAGCAGAATAAGCTAACTGCCTCGGAATATATCTTGATGAAACCACACGAACTTGTTTGGTATATAAGAATATTCTTAACTTTAGCTTTAGTGGGTTAGTTTTATGTTAAGTTGAGAAATACGTACTTATATATTAATTCCATACTTTAGAAAGGGTATTTGTGGTCGAACGTTATCATGTAAGATCATATATTTACGTCAATTACTGGCTGTTGCTGGTTTTTTGTTAGAATGTATCGTTCAATTTGTTCAAATGACGTCGGCGATCATCTGCAATAACAATTCCGAATCTAGCAAATGGTATTACACTATATCTTGTTGATCCTACCATATACCATTCACCTGTACCACACAACATGCTTCTTTTTTCAAGACAATCAATGAAACCACGAAGTTTAGACAATTTTAACAACTATAAATCTGTTGTTCTATATCCATTTCCGAAAGTATACAACTGCCGATTTCATTCGTTGTCTGAAGTATCCGATTCCTTAATTCTGGAAACTTATTGAGTATACGAAATACAGCCACGTAAAGGAGGCATACGATATTATTTTTTAAATTCAGTTAATCGTTCATATTTTAATAATAGTGTATGGCTAAATATCTGTCTATATTTAACTGGAAGCTTTGGGGATATAAGATTGTATCCAAAGATTTTGATTAGATTGGCAATACAGTTCTCAAAAATTTTATCATTTACAGAAAGTTGGCGCGTATATTTTACATAAATCATAAGATACCTAAAACAGGAAGTTACTACATAAGTAAATCAAAAAGCTAAGGTTTGAACATATAAGTTCGCAGTTTCACGAATCACGCATTCATGTTAGTAGCAGTTGGCTTAGTTCCTGTAGTTATTCTTCTAATTACTCATTTTTGTTTAAATTATTATTTAATAAATTATATTAAATTATATTTTAAATCAACATAAGCTGTTCTTTTTGTTTTTCCTTCTCAACAATATTAAAATTATTGTGATTAATATCTAAACCTATATTTATTTTTATAGGTTTACGATACTAGATTACGATTTATGACACTCAATCTTCAGCTGGATTTTGTTTCAACTAAGAACAAAATCTTAGAATGCTAATGATATTTTATTATATGGTATGTTAATTTGCCTTTTTAAAATTGTGAAAAAATATGTTATTTGTACTTCAGTTAGACGGCATATTATGATATCCGATAACACTGTTTTAGCAGGAATGTAGTTAAGTTGTCAGATGTGATATTTCAAAAGTTGGCTGTTTAAAAGTAATTCACAATTTATATATTTAAATTGCCTTTAATAAAAAATATATATTTATTTACTAAAAATTTAAGGAAAATTGAAAAGTCTCCGGCCTACCATAGTAAAGTTTTTTATTCAACATAATTCCCTTCAAGGGTGATAACAACAACTGCTTATAGCGACCCTCCAACTTTTCGATACCATTTGTGTAGTATGATTTGTTCTTGGCTTCAAAATAGGCTACAGTTTCGGCGATCACTTCTTCATTCGACAAAAATGTTTTCCCAGCGAGCATTCTTTTGAGATCTGAGAACAGGAAATAGTCGCTGGCGAGCAGATCTGGAAAATACGGTGGATAAGGCAGCAATTCGAAACTCAGTTTATGGATTTTTCATCGTTTTCACTGACTTGTGACACGATGCATTGGCTTGGTGAAGCAGCACTTCCCTTTTCTTCAAATGCGGCCGTTTTTCAGCGTTCTATAATTCACAACCTAATTATCCGACAGCTGTCAAATTTATATACGCATCTTTTGACGATTAGGTTGAAAATTAAGGATAAAATTCTAAAACTCTATATCTCTCTATTATGGACAGTTTAACATTTACTCGCAATAGTTTTTCCCACATTATTTAGATTTTGCAAATATGTTTGGTACTATTTAAGATTGTTAGTAAAAATGTCCCCATCACTTAATATATTAGCATTATTTTTGAGAGATTTTTGCCATTGATATAACTAGCGATCGCCGCGATATAGCGATATTCTACTGTTTTCAGTTTATATTATCTAATATAATAAATCATAGGCTTATATTGTCTTATTTTATGTTATTTCTTTAATGACATTTTTGAAATTTCTCGTCTTCATTGTGCTAATAATATAATTTATTATAATTGTATAGAACATATAAAACATACAAGCCCCTAATTGTTTGTTGTGTAATAACTACATTTAAAATTCGAAAAATAACGACAGTTATCTACCTTATTACTATAATACATTTAAGAAACACAGAAAATTAGACAAAAATAAGGTTTTATTATAAAAATAGAGAAACTAATTCATTAAAATCTAATTTAAAAAAAATCGATGTACTGTTTTTGATATTGAATACATTCGGATTAATTACTGCAACATTGAATGAATACATATAACAACATATAGTTGTTAGTAAGTATATAATGCTGTGTGCAATATGGTATTAAAACATATCAGAGAGAGAGAGATTATGTCAAGCAAACGTACGTTCTAATGATACTCCAAATGCGAGCTTAATTGCGTTAAAGTACATCTTCATAAAATAAACCTATGCTAGACCGTGTATCCAGTGACGTAGATGATTATTAATGTATAACCCAAAGCCTGAAAATGGAAATACTGGAAATTAAAAACACATCCATAAATGACTATCTGAGAAATTTAACAGATGCTAAAGAAACTGATTATTCACTCTGGAAATCGCCAAAAAGCAGAAGCATTTGCTGAATATCAAGAATAAGCTTTCAAATCAAACGAAACTAATACTGAATATAATTTGATGAACATCGATGACTGAAAATTAGATGATTGAATAAGTCACAACGAAAGAGTTAACCAAAATTATTAAAACTGACATTAAACCCAGGAAATCACCAGGCTACGATTTAATAACGGGAGACTAAAATAGATAGTTTGGCATGAAGGCCTTATTCATACACTACATAAAATGTTACCAAAGCAACACATCGGACTATTAAAATAGTACATCACAACCAGAATATTTAGAGTCAAACAAGAAGAACCTTACTCTACAATAAAAGAAGCTAAAGCAGATGTACCACAAGGAAGTGTACTGGAGCCAATGCTTTATCTACCCTACACTTGTGATATACCAATAATTGAGAATATTAGAGTGGCTACATATGCTCATGATACTGCAAAAACTACCAAAAATGGGAGTTATAAAACTCACCAAATTGATCAATACAGCATTTAGATTAAAACATGTTCCAGGCATTTAGATGATGGCGGAAATTGTGATGATCCCAAAACCTGGAAGGTCACAAAACGAAATAAAAGCCTATATTACTGCTGACAGTAATATCTAAGGTTTTTGAAAAACTCCTGTTGAAAAGAATAAAACCGATTAGAGATAAAAAACCTAATACCAACACACCAGTTTGGGTTTATTAACAAGCATTCAACAATTGACCAGGTCCACAGATGTTAATAGAATAACAGATGTTACTGAAAAGCCTATGAAACACAAGCCTTCGATAAGGTTTAGCCTTCACGTTCATAAACTACAGAAAATGTTACCAAAGCAACCAGAATGTTTAGAGTCAAACAAGAAAAACTTACTCTACAATAAAAGAAGCTTAAGCAGCTGTACCACAAGGAAGTGTACTGGGGCCAATGCTATAATTATACTCTACACTTGTGATATACCAAAAATGGAGAATATTACGATGGCTACATTTGCTGATGATACTGCTATTATAGATGCCGGAGACAATTGTGAAAAAGCCTCACGAAAATTAAAACAGGCAAGTGACAATATATAAGATTAAGTCCATATGTTTTTTAGTTAGCTCTAACCGTCAAACGATGCGTATATAAATTCATATAAATTTATTTGACAGCTGTCAGATCATTATTTTGTGAATTATATTTTGAGTGAAGCAACTTTTGTTATTGTGAAAAAAATGGATTAAAAGGAATTTCGCGTGTTGATAAAATATTGCTTTTTGAAGGAAAAAAAAGACAGTTCAAGCAAAAACTTGGCTTGATGCCGAGTATCCGGACACTGCCCCAGAAAAATCAACCATCAAGGATTGGTATGCTAAGTTTAGACGTAGTGAAATGAGCACCGAAGGAGGTGAACGCAGTGAATGCCCAAAAGAGGTTGTTACTGACGAAAACATTAAAAAATCTACAAAATGATTTTGACCGACCATAAATTGAAATTGAATGAAATAGCAGACACTTCAAAGGTATGTTACAATGGATGAAACATCATTTCACTCCGAAATTCAATCAAGCGTCATCCGAGGGAACAATCGACTGGCAAGGTTATGGCATCTGTAGTTTAGGATGCACATGGAATAATTTTCATTGACTACCTTGAAAGAGGAAGGACCACTAACAGGGACTACTACATAGCATTATTGGGCTGTTTGAAGGACGAAATCGTCGAAAAACGGCCGCATTTGAAGAAAAAGAAAGTGTCATCAAGACAATGCACCGTGTCACAAGTCAGTGAAAACGATGGCAAAATCCATAAAATGGGCTTCGCATTGCTCCCTCATCCACCGTATCCTCCAGATCTAGCCCCCAGCGACTATTTCCTATTCTCAGATCTCAAAGGAATGCTCGCTGGGAAGAAATTTTTGTTGAATGAAGAAGTGATCGCCGAAACTGAGGCCTATTTTGAAGCAAAGGACAAATCGTACTACAAAAATGGTATCGAAAAGTTGAAGAGTCGCTATAATCAGTGTATCACCCTTGAAGGGAATTATTTTGAATAAAAAAAAACTAATTTTGTGAAAAAAATTTTTTTACTATGGTAAGCAAGAGACTCTTCAATTGACCTGTTACAATTACTGTTTCCTGCAAACCTGAATTAAAAAACACTTAAATAAGTTTTTAAAGCTCCTGTCGCATTTGCCAGATATTGCCTCTACCGACTACCATTTGTTTTGATTGTGGTCGCATAGTATAGCTGAGTAGCATTTCCATTTTAATTCGTAAAAAAGACCTTAAATTTAAGTGCTACTAGAAGGCGGGGTAGTATATAGCAAAAAAAGGATTCAGAAACCATTTTTGAAAGTTAAACTTAAATGTAAAAATCAAAGTTTAGTTCACATTCAGATTTTTTTGCAAGCAGTATTCAATGGATATCAGACAAATCAAATATTCATAGATTCTTAACTAAAATTAAACTTAATATATATGTTTCCAGTATATTATATCAATTATCTTCTTTGTTAATCTTCTCAACTGAGAGTCAAGTAAAAATTTAAATCAAAATACCAACGAAATATAATCAATCCAATCTAGAACTAGTAACAAATTTAATAAACAAGTTTTGGCAGATCTAGTGACCAATGCAAAAATAATTTAGACCTTGCCCTGGAAAAAATGATTATAAAAATAGGAGAATCATAGGTTACGCCTAAAAGTTGAAAATATTTTAGAGTAATATTTTGAGAGCCATTGGAGAAGAAAAAATGCGATATAATTTTTGCTAATGAACTTAATTGATAGCAGCCTACAAAGCATATAATACGGTATAACGATAAATAAAAAAACAAAATGTTCAGTAACACAAGCCTGCCTGCTATTTGAGCAATTATTTTTATCAGATGATATCCTTCTGGAAAACTGAAAAAGAAAAAATTAGAAATGAATGATATACATATGAAAAGTGCGTAGAGGAACAAAAAAGCTGGATTTGGTTGCTTGATATACTTTTTAATACTTTATTATAAATATAATGATATATTTGCATTGTATTCTTATATAAATAAATTAACATTTATAATACCAGATACTGCAACTTCATTGAATTATAAATAATTTAACGCACGCCGCTGGTAACCCTTATTTGCCCGATATAACCTGACCTATTTTTCTCAAGTTCTAGCCTGTGCCGTTCAAAGCCCGGATATGCAAATTTACCGGTGAAAGTTCTATAGGCAAGATGATATCTCTCGATTTTTCGTTATTATTTACAATGCAAGCGATTCCAAAAAGCTTTTTAATGTCCCTCTCGCCTCAATATATCTTCCTTATAACTTTACGTCACACTCTCCTCATCCCTAAAACCTCTTAAATTTTTTATTTTATCGCCTTACGACAGAGATGAATTACGATGATACTACTAATAAGACCATAAAATATAATTTACTTTGTATATCAAAAAAAAACATGGGAAATTAGTTCTGAGAAGAGTTGTGAGCCCTAAAGTTTTAAAGCTATTTGGAAATAAGCATCATGTCAAGTGTCAGAAATGTGTATTTATGAAAATCATATGAATGAATATATAGAAGATAATTATGACTAGGATTTCGTTCATTTAACCATTGTGTTAACCTTAAACGAAAATATAATAAAATGACCTGAAAACAAATGATGAAAATATAATCAATTAACTGGTACTAGAGGTCAACGATAGACGAGTTAAATCAGAATTATCGAATAAAACAGCCAATGAATGTCATCAAAATGTATGACGTCAACACGTTGCAATATATGCAAGGATATTTGGCAACATGGCCCACCAGCACCAACCTAAATCGAATTTTATGAATTCGATGACATATTGCGATGCATCAGAAACCATTCTATCTCTTTTTAACTGAGATATATTTTTTAATTAATTAAATTTTGCATTCGATATGCTTTAATTTATTACTATTATTCTGTTGTACTTGAATTAATATACAAGCAAGGGATTAATACATCAGTATGTATTTCCTAAATTAAAATAAAACTAATTTACTTAAGCTAAACTTTAAAATACACTTATACACTAAACTAATTGGTGTGGTTTGGTTCGCTTCAATCAGCTTCAGATTTCAACTGGGATAAAATATTTTTACAAGCTGAAATTGAATATATATGCGATGTCCGACTTAAATTCATAAATTATAACACCAGTGACCCCAAAATAACTACACTAGTAGACTATTTAATCACTGGAGAAGTGTTACAACAATTGATATATTCTATTATAGCAATATTGTATCAAACATCACCATAATTTTCAGTTCTAAAGTAATAATTAAGCTGTAGTAACTGCATAATGATAAGTTAATTTTTTTACTTTAAAAATATACTTATTGAAAAAAAAATAAACAAAAGAACGATGTTTGTTTAATAGCGATCCCATTGATAAGTTTTTACACTTTTCAGCAGGATCTGGAAACCATGTTGAAGCAAATCTAGATAGATGTAAACTTGACAACAAAATGTGCCACGTGCGACTGTGTATCTGTTCCTCGCTATCACGAGTTCAATTTATGCAATTGATGTCGCTAAATATTTACATTAGCTTCGACTACAAGTTTCTTCAAATTAATAGATAAAAATAATGAATGTCGTAAATACAGTCTTGAGGGTTTCGTTACTAAATAATAACTAAGAATATAATACGACGGTCACTATTTATATTTCGGGAATAGGAAAATGGTAACAAATAGTTAAACTGCGAATATATTTTTATTGTTTTTTGTTAAGTACTCGCCACGATGATCGATACAGTTTTGGATACGCTTAAACCAATTTTCAAAGCATTTATTCCATTCCGGATGAGGTATTTTCAAAACATGATTTTTGAATGCTTCAATAGCTTCTTCGGGCGATGAAAATCGTTGAACCCGCAGTTTATTCTTCACGGATGGGAACAAAAACATCACTGGGTGCCAAATCAGGATTGTACGGCAGATGACCCATCAATTCGATGTTTTGAGTGCTCAAATGATCTCTTGTTTGAGCCTATGTGTGAGAGCTCGCATTGTCACGATGAAGAACAATTCGGCGTCTCTTGTTTGTTTTATTTTTTCACCGAAGATTTCTGGCAGACAAATGATTTTGTACCAATCAGAATTGACTGTTCTAAGATCCTCTAGAAGCACTGTTGCAATACGACCAGTTTTCCCGAAAAACCAGGCTACCATTTTCTTTGAAGTGAACACTCATACAGTCGACTGCTGCTTATTTTCGGACTCATACGAATATATCCATGATTCGTCACCTGTTACGATTTTATAAACGTCGTTCGAAACGCCGCGATTGAATTTCTTAAGTATTTCTTTGCACCAATAGACACAAGCCTTTTTTGAGCGATTGTAAAATTGTGTGGCATCCAACGCAAACATTCAATTCATTCATGCAAGTCAAATTAAGTTGATTGATGCTATAATCCATGTCGAAAATCATAAAAAATCATTGCACGAAAATATTCACGATTCAGTTAATTTTTTTGCCAAGACGAAACTTTCAACTAAATATAACATAAATAAATAACATCCGTGCGACAAAATGTTCTGAGTACGTATATCGTCAAAAATGTCAAACTGTGCGATGGAACCATCAGATAAACACACATGACAACAGTGTTGCCAATTCCCGAAATATAAATAGTGACCCTGGTAATACTAAGTAGACCACTATTTTATATAGAGAAATAAAAAAATCCATGCTGTTAAATAGTTAGGTTAGATTGTTTAACCATTATTTATATTAATACTTTGCATTTTCACCAATAGGTATCGCTGATCAGAATATATGGAAGCACATAACGTTACAGTAATATTTTTTAATTCCCTATTTATATTATATAACTTAATGTTTTCTATATTCTAATTATACGAGAATAGTTATTTTGCAATAATGATGTTAGTGCCTTAAACATAATATCGGTACGGTGACCTAAATTTTGCAAGTAACAACGCTGGTACCACCCACGTGCATGTAAATTGATCACCGTGTAAGACAATACAACACGCAACCAGAACGGCACCTGCTACTTTGCAGCTAATTAAGAAAGGAAATAGCATTTGGGAGACACTGCCCAACATTCAAATGACCTACTTTTCGTTTGTAACTAATGGAACTGATTATATTTATTTGTTTTATTGCTAATTATAACTTGTTTACTAAGATAAGTAGCATCATGTAATGCTAAGTTTAGTTAATTGTACCAGTTAAGCTAATATAAAGTAAATGTCTATTTTGTTCTAACCTATATTATTATAGATGTCTGTTCTGAAATATCCAATTATCTATTAGGAAGATTGTTTTCCTTCTAGGATAGTTTTATTAAACAGACTTCTGTCATTATAGAGGGTTTTATGTTTTCTATTTGTTGAATAACATTTCCTTTTATTTAGTCAATAACACATTGATTGATCCAAATTTATTTTGGAAAGTTAAATTGAATTGAATTTTCATGTTTTATTGATGTTTATATTATTTACTATTATTTAGTTTTATTATTTATTATTTCTTATGTTTATATGTTTATTTTTATTTATGCCGGCTTGGTAACCAATGAAGTTAGGACTGCTGCGATAGTCGCAGGTTCGAATCCTGCTGGGGAACGGTTGTAAATTTATGTTTGTGATTGTCCTTTATGCAATAGTCTCAAATCTGACAGGAAAAGCTATGCTAATCACGCCGATAACTAGGCATGATAAAATGTCTTCTGGGATGATTTATAAATTAGTTTGGAGCGCACATTAGGTCCCACCCAGATAAACCCTTAAAAGGTAAACAGGAATCTTTTTAAAAAAAGGACAAAAAAACATTATTTATTTTGAACTTATATATAGGGTCAATTGAATTTTACTTTGTTTGTTGCATAACAATGGAATATGATTTTTCATTATACTTTTATATAAATAAAGAACTCGAAATGACTCTTTCCATCTAATCGACATGATGAAGTTCTACTTAAATAATTTTAGAGTATTTTATGTGGCTCGGTGAATGGAGATAAGAAGAAATGAAACAGTGGTTGTTTACATCTTGTGACCGTTATTTATTGGAAGTTACATAGAATGTTATGAAATACAAATAAATAAATGTGATGGCAGCGATGTTACCTGGTGACGAGGCTTGCGCAGTCGATGGTGCAACGTCTGAACTAAACGGTGATCAGTGACTGAATGTATTAAAGTACACTTCAATAATCTTCAATATAAACGTGTAGGGGTTGCCAGATATTCGTTAACGTATACTAGTTGGCGCTGCTGGCACCCCGCCAGTATTCAACATCTGGGATTTTAATTCTAATATATTTTGTAGATCGCCTTGATCTAAAATTCGACATGCCTTAAGATCGCTACAAGACTTAGGAAGGTAACCAATGAAACAAAAGTTTAGGCAGGCTTTATACCGAAGACCATGGTTCGAAACACAGTTTAAGCAGTAGGTCTAATCCAGAGAAACCCTAGCTGGTAAAAAAGAAACTCTAAAACAACAAAAAAGTTAAAACAAACGAAATGTTCGCTTTTTGCTCAAAAACGAAACTGGATGCACATTTTTAGCCCTAACTTCGCTAGCATCTCTATTAATATTTTATGATTTCATTTTATTTATGAAATGTCACCCGCCTTTTCAAAATCTTCATTGTTTCAAATGTTCCTCATTTATTCCAAAAAGAATTGGAACTACCATAACCATAACTATCACAGACAACAGTTACAGGTCGATAACCTGTAATCTTATTTTGGAGCATAAAAAAAGAATAATTTCTGCTAGTTAACAATTATTACAATCGACCTTCGCTTGAAATGCGATTTTCGAATGCCCTTAATAAAAAAGTTGCACACATTATGAAATATATAGTGTATTCAAAACAGCAGTGAATCCACGTGATCTGAATTGACGACGCAATGTTTTCGCATCAACTCTGAGTTCATATAACAAAATTCTAATCTAAATTAAATAATTAAACAAAAATGTTTCACACTCTATAAGACAATTACAGTTAAAGTATATTAACTATATACGGATCTTTTAATCATAAACCAACATTCATGAAGTTCACTGTTACTTTTAGAATCACTACTTAAGTATCAAGCTGTTTGTTTCAATCTATCAAACCCTTGCTCACGATTCCACCATTTGTCAGTTTCTTCTTAAATGTGTCTGATCGAGCTCATCCAAACTGAAGGTGTTATTGTCGACAATGCTTCTTTCCATAAATCCAGACAGTTCTGGTTTGAATATCCTTTTCGACCTGAATGTTTATTGTAATAATTGTTTGCAGTAGCCCATATCAATTCAAATGGATTAAATATACAATGATAGGAAGGCATAATACTCTGTGGCCATAACGTTCAGCAATCGGGTCTACCTTTCTCAGGCTTATTTCTAAAAAAGTAAATTACATAAAATGCTATAAAATATTTTATTTATTTTTACTAAGTTATAATTTGAAATTGTTCATTCATTAACATAGTTTCTTCAAAAATTATTTTATTTACTTTATGCCATTCCTTAATTGTAGCCTTTGTTGATGCAGTTTATTAATTTAGAATATTTTATACCAGTGTACTATGATACGGTGCATTGTCCATAACAATAACTGATGGTTCCTCCAAGTTCTTCAAAAGCTGATTTTCAAACCACTGCTAAAACAAGTTCTTTGGTAAAAATGGTTCTTTTCTCCATGGTAGTCACCAATGGTCTTAAATGAAAACGCTAATTCTGCATCAGGAATAAAACCATTCCTGTTTCGAGTTTGAAGAACTATACATCTGCAATGAATTATTAATAAATGTTAGAACTCCTAAAACCTAATCAATATTTATTCCAACGTTTACCTTTTTTCATTAAATTTTGTTGTCTTTACGCTATATTTATGATTATCTTGTCATGAGTGCCTCAATCTACCATTCTAAAATATTCATGTCTCATCCAAATATATAAATTTATATAATAATTATTCCTTAATGTTGTTATATGTTTTAAATATTCTTTTAAAAACAACGTCTGGCAGTTCCATAAAACCCCTTCGTGAGTTATCTTTACACTATTTAAATGGTATATAACCCAAAAGTGTATGAAAGGATGTTCTCATCCCTCAAATAACTGTATATGTTTTAGCTTTTTATGGATACCTTCAAGACTAACAATTTTCTCTAAAATAATTGTATTAAATTATGTTTCGATTGAAAAACTACTTACTACTGTTAAAAACACATTTCGTATATTTGAACTCTAATACAGCTAACACCAAGCTGATTTTGATTCGTCAGCCGTTTCGCATAAAGACGGTTTCATTTTTCTGACGTTTTTGGGGAATTTATATGATATTGTTTCATATTTTTTGAGATATTTTAGTAACCGTGCCCGTACTAATATTCAGTGCAGCTGCAACACGCTAAAAAATATTTTCAATAAAAACCGCGGCAATTACTGTTTAAAAGTAAAAATGCTTATCGCTCTAACACATTGTACTGGCAAGAAAGGGCCTCCAATATCTCGTTCCTGTTCGAAATACCTGATTATATACCCAATCAGTTAATAATAAGTGGCGGTTTGAAATTTATTAAAAGACAACGTTAAAACAAGGCTTGTTGCTTTATAACTCGCAATTATAATATTTTGAAGAATTTTTCCATGTCCAAACTTGTCAAACAGCAGTCAAACATTATATCTCTTTTTAAATACAATAAAATGAGAAGGAATATATTGTGTGACTGTAATGGTGAGTACAGAGTTGAACGAGGGCCTGCGCGAACACCTGTGCAAAGATTCGGCATGGATTCGGCGAAAATCTCTCCATCCGCGGTAATCGAAATCAATTCGTGGGGCGTTCGGTTTGTCTCGGAAAGTTTCGGTCTCCAAAAATAATTTGATGGTTTTCATCGTTTGGTTCGGAACCCGGTATTCTTTTGTTTATAACCATACTTTTCACAATGGCCATGCCAAGATAAAATGTCTACAATAATATGTACCGATTAATCGTTTTTTTAAAGAGTATTAAATTATTGTAAGTATGGCTTGTAACATAATAAACAAAGTTATGATAAGGAATACGAATAATATTGAAATTCAACTCCTTTGAAGTTTATGGTAAGACTATACCATAAAACTCTTATGTTAATACGGCTTTAGTATTCTATTTATAGATTCGTGAAGCGATTTAAAACATTTACAATTCTGTAACGAATACAAAATTATCCAAAATCACCATAAGACCTATCTAGTCCCAATAGAAGAGAATGTATATGTAAACATAATAAAACCTTAAACTAAGAATATTACCTTTATTTGGTGGCACAAAATGTACAAATGGTGTCACAGGCAATTCATCCATCAATGATAGGGACAGAAATTATATAAGCAGATATGAATTAATATTTACTGCATGATGTATTTTGTATATATTTTATTACTATTTTGAAAGTGAAATATTTGTTAGCTGGGTTTAAATTTCTTCAGACACAATAGCTAAGTATGAAAAAATAAAAGCTGACAAGTGGAAAATGATTTGGATGGAAAAGCCACAGTCTTTATAAGAGGATATTATAAGAGGATATTAAAAAATAAACTTGCTAACAAGAAAACTTGAGATATATCTTGGAAAAAATGAAGGTGTAACGCCTTGAAACTACTATATCTGCTGTGTAAAGAATAACATAGGAAGTGATTATTTTCTCTAAAACTAGTGTGTTTAATGAGTTTTACTTTATATTTTAGGTCGATGATATGGTAGTTTAATGGATGGTTATTTTTATATGTTGATTTGTTCGTCACATTTTAAAACGTTTGCATTGTTCTAGGAATTAAATAAAATTAGTTAGCAAACTCAATATATTCATGTTGTTAATAATCATTTTATACGGAATTATTAGCAAACGTCCTTTCTCTCACCAGTTGTGAAATATTTTTTCCATATTATTTTATAAATTTTGTACTATAGAGAGTATCAATAAATGTAATTCCCTTCAATGAAAGATAAGAAAAGCAATTCATAATTTTGATACGTTTTTTTCTAATTACCATTTGCAAAATTGAAATCAAAGTTGAATGTTATTTCAGATTCCTGCAAGTAAAATATAAATATTTTAATTGTTAGTGTTTTTAAGGAGGTTTTTATATAATTATATGTATTGTTATTAATAATTAATAGATATAAAACACATATTTATCATTCAAAGACATCTTTATAGTAATAATTAAATTACAAGGAAAACAGGGTTATTTTTTCGTAATTAAAATATATATCATTCATATTCCCACTAATTTTTCCCACGTTCGCTCAAAGTTGTTGGCCAGATGCGCGGCTCCTGAAACTGTTCTGAGCATCACCAAGCGCTGAAAGTTATTGTGGCGAATACTGGAACTAAGCAAAGTGCATGCGCACTACGACTTTTAACCAAATATGAAACCTGTTCATCACGAATGTTCGCCGAATTCAGTTCTGCTCATGCGCATTTTCAATTTTCCCACGAATGCTCAGGTCTGTATCTAACATAAAACGAATTTAGAACTTCCGACAGCCACATATTAATGACGTACGTCACTACCGTTTTGAATAGACTATATTTTATTATCAACTACTTATTGATCAGGCTAGCATTAGCATTATAAATCTCTTATAAAATATTCAGCGCCACTTATGAAGTCATAGAGACAAAAGCAATTAGTAAAATGAAACATGCCATATTTGGATAGGTCATGTTCAAAGGTCGCTTTATAACAGCGTTTCGAGAAAAGGAAACTGGCATGGACGTCCCGTCAAGGCTCACCCGTGGGTGTTCGGAATAAAGATCCTTTTCATATAAACAACAACCAGCCAATTGCCACATCAAATTGGAATTATTTAATGGAAGGTCGTTGTTATTAGCGAAATTATACATCAGTTTATTTCCACTGCATTTCAACGAGGTGTATTTCTTTTCAAAGGCTCCCGCCACCTCGGCCAATCAACATTAGCTTTAAACACTATTATTTTCGTGTTATTCACCTCCGATAAACTGAATTGCAGCAATCGATATATGAATTGGAGCAGCGTACGTTGGCCAACGTTTGAAAACCTTCGCGCTTTTACCGGTCGTGCTCGGGGAAGGCAAAAAACGGCAACCTTAATTCCGATTTCCCGCGCAAAAATTTTATTTCGCGGTGATATTAGACATCTATTAAATTAAATGTGCCGAAACGAACCTTGCTGATTATTGGGGTTAAATCGTTTGCTTCTGAAATCTTCATGCGAATTTAATTAAGCATAAGATTTACGAGACACGTTTTTCGAATGTCTCAATAATATGAAATTGAATCAATTGAGATCTGTCTTTTAAAGTCATCATCATGTTATATAGAGTCATAAAGTCAGTTATTCGATCTAAATGTTGTTTATTGCATTCGAATTAATAAATATTTTGAAATATTTTTTTTATAAAGTTTGAGAATTTGTTTAATTGAATTAGTTAAAACAGTGAAACTGTGATTCTACGCGGAATAGACTTGTCTCAATACTTTCCAACGGAATTTTGTCTCCTTCTTATACCAAAACATCCGCTACGACCCTTTAGGCTACCCCGCATTCATCTACAGCAAGTTCAAAGGTTGGCAATGCCGGTGGATTGGTACCATGCGGTTACCGGCTATAAAAGACCACCACGACGACGTCACGTTCTCTTTTCTTTTCTTTACCCCCTTGTAACAGTACCACTTCTACAGCGCTACCGTACTTCCTTCACCTTAACCTAATATCCTGTCCATTCTCCCGTCGACCACATGTATCAATTTAAATCGAAATAAGTAATTATTTATTTAAGCAGTGTTTCAGTTCTTGTGTGAATTCCACAAAATGGTAGTGAGTATTCGGACAAACAATCGTATCAACAGCCACAGTCCAACCGACCGACTAGACGAACATTACTACAATTGGTGACTCCGACGTGATCGAAGTGCCTAACATGTAAATCAGCTCAACATAAACCACTCGACAGGTGCTTGACGCGTGCATGAAAGGATAGCACGAGGAACGGAACCCGTTAACATCACATGGCCGACATTATCCCACGAGACTAACGCGATAGACGAAAACCACAGAAGCCCATCATGCATAACATCAACACATGAACACCCTTGCATCACGAAACGGGATACGTAAGGCACCACACTTACAGGTATCCTCAAACAAATAGGAACGCCCCAAGATGAACGACGTCCTGTTATAACATCGACGGCAGCTGATCCCGTAAAACACCCCGCTCAGGTTGGGATCCGCATCTCATAAGCAGATAAGCAGTCCTTAAGCGATTCATTGCGCAATTGCAGGTGTACTCCCGAACCTGCACTACATAGAGGTACGTTCCACGGCAGCTCCACTATAATGGGAATGATGTAGCGACCGCTACGACCCTTTAGGCCACTTCGCATTCACCTACAGCAAGTTCAAAGGCTGGAAACGCCGGTTGATTGATACCATGTGACTCCCGGCTATAAAAGACCACCACGACGACGTCTTGCTCTCTTTTTTATTCTTTACTTCCTTGTAACAGTAGTACTTCCACAGTACTACCGTACTTCCTTCACCTTAACCTAATATCCTGTCCATTCTCCCGTCGATCACATGTATCAATTTAAATTGAAATAAACAAGTATTTATTCAAGCAGTGTTTCAGTTGTTGTGCCAATTCCTTCCATAAAATGGTAGTAAGTGTTCGGGCAAACAATCGCATCGACAGCCACACATTCCGACCGACCGACTAGACGAACATTCTTACACTAGAAAGGTTCAATTATGTTGAGTTCTGGCTATTGTGCTAGTCAGTGAAGATATTTAATGATATTCCGGAACTCCTCAAACAAAAATTCGCATTACCATTTTGGAATTTGGCAGCGTTTTACAATAATATACTAATCATAATAAGAACTTCTTCTTTGAATCGAGAAATAAGTCGAGATATTAATTCGCATTAAGTCGACAAGTGATATGAATGAGAGAAACACCTGTATAGCATAATATTGCCCTACATATCATAACGGAACCCCCATGCTTGATTGTAAGAAACAGTTAGTCCCGATCGTTGGTTTCTTTTGGGGTTCTCCATACATCAAGCTGGACGTTTGTAGAAAATAATGTAAGCGATGATTCATCGGACCTTCCACATTCTACCAATCATCCAATGTCTTGGTTTAATGATCGTTACACATCTTCTATCGCAACTTAGCGTTGGCTACTGTTACAAAGGGTTTCGTAATCGCAGCTCTCCCATGAATTTTTTAGTAGAATCAGTATTACTCAAGTGAGTATTGCGTTGTATTATTACTTCACTTCGGTATATTTATGTCATCTGATCATAATCGTTCATCAGTCGCTGCCACATGTTTGTCGTCGTTGCCTATGTTTTGCCTCTGTTGTCAATATCAAGAATATTATCGTTTGTAAAACTTTACAATAATAATTTCAGTGATCGTTAGTTTTATTTTAGGGAATTTTAACTTGGTAAATGGAGTTAGTAGGCGATGGAAGGGTAGTGTTACCTCAGAGACATGGAACCACCAGTGGCTGTTAAGCGTAGTTCGAGCAAAATTATCTCAGCTGATGCTGTAAGGTCACAAAACGTGAATTTAAGGTGCTCAACGACTAAAGCCATAAACTATCCCAATTATATGAAGTATTTCTTGATGTAGTTAAATGAAAAAAATATCGCAGCTGAAGCTCTAAGGTAACAAAAGGTACATTGAAGGCGTTCAGCGACCCCCAGCCATAAACTGTTCCTAGTAGAGCATTCAAGCTTTGAAAACCACTCCTAGTCCATGGATTCTTGGCACATGCATAATAAGTTCAAGGTGTAAGGCCGCCAAAGACGAACAAAAGTTGTTGTAAAACAACGTGGTTTACTGGAATTTGAACAGAGTCTGGCAGTTTACGGTGAGAGGCCACCAAATGCGGAGCTTACTTACTTGCTTGTAGCTCAATTTCATAGCTATAGAATATCGAAATCTAGAGTCGCCAAAGCTGGGAAACCATTCCATAGAGGAATACAATAGAAATGTGAATAGAAACAATGTCATTCAGTTATTCAACAGTCATTCTTCAAAAACAAACAGGCTGACGAAAGTACAGGCGATGCTCAAATATTATTTTACAATTAGAAGCTGTCCAGGCGGAACAACGATCACGTATGTCCTATTGCTGTTTCTATAGGAGGGAGGTGTTGCAATATGTGTACTACCTAGACTATCCAACCATCTTGACTACCTGAATAGTAGTGTGAGATGGGTTGATCTGTTTTTACACTCACTGTCGTTTTGCATCGCTACTCGGAAAGAAGGACAGGAAACGCTAAAAAATGTAGTTGATATTGTTATTTACTTTTAGGATGCAGTATTTCTGATGATTATAAAAATATGTACTGAAAATTTGTATAATAAATTAAGTTCTTCATCGAGAATACAGTGATGTTCCTCTGATTTGGAATAGGTTATCGCATCTTCGCATCGAATAACTTCATTATTAACGTGATCTTGGTTCATAAGATCTCATAAGGGCATCCTACTATTCAGTGGAAAAGCTGTATTATAGATTGCTTATGTATTCATTGTATATTGTTCCTCATGACTTTCTGTACTGAAAATTGATATAAATAGTTTATTTGTACGTTTAGTGTTATTCATTAGGACTATTTACGTATTATATTTGCTGGAAATTAATTACTGGTATAAGATATAGGTATACTTAACTGAAGCACTCAAAAACATGAACGTTCATTAACGCCGAGTTTTAATCTGAATCGAATTATGTGAGAGATGTAGATTTTTTACCGGAATTATCTTATGGTAGGGCATGACTTAGAGGCATGTAATAGACAGAGTTATAACAAGTTGATTAGAACTCGCCAATTTTTGATCATATTCTAAACAAATAGTTTTATAAATATCTAAAACAAATAAGGAAAGAAACCAAAATGGAAAGCTTTCAAGTTATACATGACATACTTGAACTCTTTTGGTACAAGTATTATCGAAGTAGTTATAATGAAATAATTCTATAATATACAAATTTAAGTAGCGGCAAAATTACATATTCAAGTAATTGTGGTATATTTTACTTATTATATAATTAGAAATATTTCAAAAATTTATAATATATAAAAGAAAATAATTTCGACATTCAATTCGCCAGAAATAAAACCATGTTATATAATTAAATGTCAGTACTGTAGGATTTTTGTGTATTAGTCACTTCATCAGTCTGTTAATATTCCCTAATACATAATACAAGTGACTAGAGAAATGGTATTACTGAACTGAAAAAAAATAGCATTGAAGTTAAAAAAACGATAATAGTATAATCCAAATGGGAAATCAATAACTCCAGACGTTTCTAAAATAGAGAAAAACAATTTTTTCCGTTGCCATCCAATTTCATCCAATTCATGGCATGCTATAATGTATGGCAGTATGAGGACAGGCTCTGACGGACAAGAAAAAAATTACATTCGATATGTAATTTTGTTTCACAATTTTTCTTTGTCACGTCAACTGCGGGCAGAGATATATTTTTAATGAAAACAATTCCAAAAAATGTATGTAACAGGCGCAATTGCACATGTATTTTGCATAATATTAGTTGGATATAATACAAATAATTTCATTGTTAGTAAATAACATCGAACTAAACTTCGAAGCAAAAAAAATCTCTTAATTTTATTGTTGTTGTAATCGCAGAGACTTCTAACAAAATTAAGTAGAATTAAGAATTATCTTGAATATATCAAAGGATGACTAAGGTATTTCTTTCTACAGCTCAGTTAAATATATATAGCTAAATAATTTAAAAAATACATCGTGTTCGGGAGTTTGACTTACACCAGTTTTATTTTAAATAAAATAAATTACCAAGATTACCAGCTATTATCCACATATGTAAATCACTTATAGCAACAGAGCTAAGTTACAGAGTGATATTAATGGAATGTTTTACTAAAAAAAACGGCAAATTATGTCGGTTCTTTCAATAGGCTTATAACATATACTAATTAAGAAAAAATTATATTAAGTAAATTAAGGATTAAAACTATCTCAGATGTGATAACATGATAAAATTTTATCAATAAACAAAAATACGATTTTTACGATTTCTATTATAATAGTACATATATTTTTTTAAATATTTTAGTCTCCTTTTACCAACTATGGGTTTATCTGGACTGGGCCTAAAGTTTAACGTGGGCTCCGAACCACGGTCCTCAGCATTAAGCCTACCAACTGGCGAGCGACCAACTTTAGAAATCAGCCTGGTTACTGGCGTGACTGGGATCATTTTTCTTGTCGGATTTTACGCTCTTGCCTAGAACATTCACAAATTTTAATCATAAACATAAATTTACGACCATGCCTTAGCAGGATTCGAACCCGCGGCTATCGCAACAGTAGGAGAACCGTCCCATCGCCTTTGCCACTGCGCTATTAAGCGGGCTAATAGTACATATATTGTAATTCATATATGTAATTTTCTTCTTTGCTTAAATTTTATTTGCTCGGCATCAATATTGTTATTTAATAGGTTTTTTAATAAAAAAATCAGGTAAAGTTATTTCGGGTCTTTCAATGGCTACTGATTAAGAAAAATTAATACTAAAATAAATAAAGGACTAAAACTATCTCAGATATGATAACATGATAAAATTGTAATATTCGCACATATATTGATAAATACATCATAAACATAATTTAAAAAACAATTTCTCATTAAATTGAAACGTTGTATATATTATATTAATATTAGGTGGTTATTTTTTATGTATTACTTTCAGTAATCCTTATTGATGAAAATGCAAAACAAACAATTGGTAAATTCCATGATTTTGGCATTCCTCTGTATTAAATAACAGTTCTCAATTTAGTATTATTAGGATATTCAGAGTATACAGCAGCTAATCATGCAACTTTCAAAATTACATATTCCCCATTCATTCACAAGTGTTGGTTTATTTGAAGGAATCAGCTGCCGAAATAATGTTATAATCATATAGTGATATTACTCCGTCATATCTCAATTGTCGGTTTTGGTTTCAATCAAGTTTCAAGTTGGTTGTCAGTTAGATCAGCAAGCTGTAGATTACGAGCTGCTAAAATTAAATGAGACTAGTACTGCAGACCTTTACTAACGCCAAAAGAGTAAAAGATAGCTTTTTTTTGCAAAAAGAGCAAGAATAGCAAGTATCAGGCGCAGTACAATGTGGGTACATTATGTATGTTATTAATTGACGTTATAAAATATTAAGAAAATACAAATAGATGAAAGGGATGGTAACGGCGTTACCTGAAGACGAGGCTTACCTGACGATGATGGCATATTTGAACTGAAGTAAAATATAAAATTCGACATGCCTCAATGTCGCTATACACAATTACATATCAAACATAAAATTCTGTCGCACCCAACATATTCATCAGATATAGCATCTTCTGATTGTCATTTGTTCAGATCAATACAGCATAATTCAGCTGGTCCACAGTTTTATATGCTGAAGAAGTTCTAAAATGGATCCACGATAGGATTCCTGCCAAATCAACATCGTTCTTGCTACATGGTATCACCATGTTACTAGATTGAGAATGGGAAAATTAATGGAAAATATTTTGAATCATCTATATTGGTATAAATGGTATTTTTCGCAATAAATGTATTCTTAAAGTGATAAAATTGCCAGAATACAACTGAAAAATGATCTTATCGTTGAATCTAGGATATGCCGCAACATCAACAAATGAACTCTACGCAAATTGACAAACTCAAAATATAGCAACATTTATAAATCACAAATACCTTTAAAACGCAGTTTAAAATTAAAAATTGCAGAGGTTGTCATATCTAGCACAAAATAAATGCTTTTTGTATCTTTTTAGTGAAGACTGATGTAATTCGCTTTGATTGATGTTCAGCTTATCATGGACAATTGCTGTATTTAATAGTTTTATTTATGACCGAATTATTTATTATCAATTATCAATCTCTGTATAAATATAAAAAACTATATCTTTATACATCATATTAATTCTAAAATTCAATAGACAATATTAATACATTATTATTGGTAATAACTAACGTCATACTTATTACTATATATGTGTGACGTATTTTATGAACAAAATCAAGAGTTATCAGCAAAAGCAAATCAAACGGTGCACTGATTGTTTTAAAAATTCAAGAATATCTATTTTTAAATTAATTTTAAGCTGACATTCGGCAGTTATCTGTGAGAAACTATAAACCAATAACGAACTTATAAAAATCTGAAATTGATTTATTAAAAGACGAAACAATGACAATAGATTTTTGCATAAGCTTTGTTTTGGGGGATTACCAAGTTTTTGTTAAGGTTTTTGTTAATTACCAAGTTTTGGTTAAACCTGAAGCAAACTATATGATACCAACGCTCCGATAAGTTAATAAGTATAATGGTTGTGTGATCCATCACAGGTTATTGAATTATTCATTACCGCTTATTTCGCTTTCATACACTCAATATTCAATAATTTTTTAATCTCAGAAAAAAACTCAGTCTACGTCTCTACCAACTAGCCCGTTAATACATTTATATATACCCCTCAACGCCTGCCTCATACAAAAAAGCTGTTTTCGTCTCCAAGCCACTCTATTCGTTCTCTCCATCCGAAATCTCTGGTCGAGTAAAACGTTCGAGGAATATTTTTACCCTCCGCTACTGACGTACACGCGCGGCCGCCAACATTTCGCCCTTGATGTCGTGCCGTCTCGCTCCTCCCCGTCCTGCTATCTGCGTTACTCCCATTCAATGCCAACCTTGATTCGAGGGGTTCATTGTGAACGGACCCGATATGGGGCAGGTCAAGGTGGAGAGTAGGGTAAGAGATGAGACGGGGATGAAGGTCGCCCACGAAATTCGGGTTTCGGTCGATAGAGGTCGAGGTGCCTTTGTACGAATCGGCGATAACGTTGGGAATTTGGAATTATCTCTTCGCATGAAAATCATGTTTTTATTCGATTGCGTAGGCTGTCATAGATAAGAAAAACGGGCCGATTCGGATAAACAAGGGTTTAGTGGAACGTATATCATTTATTCGGCTACATAAAAACTTATTAATCGTGTTGACTGAAGACAGTTTTATCTAAGTAGCAATAAAATAATTTATTCAAGGCGAAGGACTGTTTAAACTTTTCATTAAACAAATTAGAAGCCCCAAACTTAAATTGAATAAAGTATTTGTAGCAGATCTAACTATTATCACTGTAATATTGTTAAACGTATAACGTGTAATGTTTTTCATTCATTTGACTTTCATCTATTTTAATTATCCAGCGAGACTGATAAGGTACTGTTTGTTCAAGAAGAAAACGGTGTGATTAAGTAATACACGGAGATATGATTGGTGATAAATCTAGATATAGAGGTTTTCGTAACATTAAAATAGAATTGAGTCAACAGTATCGTTTGTAATGATAGTGTAATAATTTTTATTAAATCAAATAAGTAATCTAAGTCTCTCTCTCTCTTAAAATGGTTTTTTATAATGTTTATGAAATATTTTTCATTTTTTTGAAAAAATATCAGTTTAAAGAAATATCGACATATTGATATATCGGCCAAAAATATCGATATTTTTTCGGCATCTCTAGGTCTCTACAATCCGCTAGCCATAAACTATTATAATTAGGAGACATTCACGCTTGAAAGAATTCCTGTAACCCGTAAATTCCTGGCACAAGCATCGTGTAAAGACGCAAAAGAGTGCCTGAAGTTACATTGAACTAACATTGTCTACTGAAATTTGGAGTTTGAACATAAGTTTTAGAAGCATCTGGCAAAGGTTCAGAGTGTACTACCACCAAAGGCGAATTGCATAGCAAGTTCCGTTGCTCAGCCATAGGCAATAACAATGTTGTAGCTCTGGCATTTCTCATCGTACGGGATCAAGAATCATATCGGAATTCATACCATATCATCCAAAAAGATGCCTCGGGAAGCGTTTGGCGCGAGTTTCTGTGGAGACGCGTTCTGTCTGTCGATTGGTGACACTCACTCGAAGAGAGAGTAGTCCCATAGAAAGAGCTTTCTTGAAGTCATCAAACTTTTAGTAGAGTAAGTTTTTCTTTCTGGATTGAAAACATCGTTTCTCCACAGGATTTCATAGAATGATATATTTTTATGAAAGGATAAAGGATTCATAGCAGCATATTTCATGATAGGATTTATTTTCGTAATAGGATATTGTACTGTATAAAGTAGATTAGTAATAGGAATGAATTTGATTGATATTGTGAATATTATATTTTTTAGTAAGATATGAGAATTATAGAGTACGTTGATTAGTATTTGTTATTAGTTTAAAATTATAAATATTGTACCATATAAGTTAATATAGATATAAGTGTAGACATATTTCATCTCCTCTTTCGTTGTGCCCTCTCATTAGTCCTCTTTATTTAGTGCATCCCGCATCCTATTTGTGGTTGAGATATAGGAGAGAGCTCGGAAACACGTGGCACCTATTGAGCGAAACCCCTAAAGCAAACGTTGGATAGGTTCGACCTACGATAGATGGCTGACTTATTGAGATTTTGAAATTGGAGAAAATTAGGCTAAAAATTGTACGTACAGGCAATGCTCACATATAACAAATATTTTTTTAATAGTTTTGAACATATTAAAATTGGAACAGAGCAATTTCTTTCCTATGAAGAAATATTCGGAATATATGAATCTTGAGCAACTTCTTGTCACCGGTGTAACTGTTTTAGGTAATTTGATCTGTTTGTTGATCAACAGTCGATTTTGATTTTAAGACTAGCTAAATATTACAAATATCATCGGCTACTTATACAGATACACATAGAGGATATATAGTTTGTTCCAACACGGGATTATTATTTAATATTTATTTCTTTTAAATGTTTTTTTTTTTTAAATATTTTCCCTTGATGTGTAACATAATGACAAGAACCAAAGTGATTTCATTTGTTATAGTTGTTTTTCTTTCGACCTAAAATTTATACTATATTACAAGTTTGTCATTATCTCGATTTAATGTGATCCAACAGGTGTCCAATTCATTGAATAGTACTAATTAGGTATTTTAAGTTAGTATTATTTTAACTACTACCAACTGATCACATTGATGTCGGTGCCGAACCCAAAGAATACAAAAATGATAATATAATTTTGTGACAAATACAAAAAATTAATATAAGTTAATATTAATGTTTTGGTACGTGTAGTATAGTCTATTCAAAGCTTTTTTAGTAATGCGCCGTGGATATTTGTGACATCGAAATATTACAATGTTTCTGCATCAGCTCTGAGTTTTAATTCAGTTTGGCTTTTACATACAACAAAATTCTAATCTAAATAAAATAATTAAATAAAAATGTTATCAAATATAATTTATTTTTACATTATAGTACATCTAATATATATATATATATATATATATATATATCATCGAAAGACTTAAAACTACAATTAAGAACACATGTATAATAGTTTGTAGGCTAGATTTGTTTTGTTCACATTGAACTCTTTTTCCACACCATTCATGAGGTAGAGTTTCTAGGCGTTTCTAGTTTTTTTATGCAGTGTTATTCCCCTGGAGGATTAATCCACCTAATTCACAATTGTATATCTGAGAAACGTATTTTACTTTCATTCGAGATCATATTTACTTTCTACGTTTAGTTCTTGTATCCTGCGATGGTGTGTTTAATTGGCAAGTCATCTTGATATCACTGTATTTTTATTTCTTCTGCTACTACCTGTGTACACCATTCTTGATAAAATTAATCACTGAATTCTGTCTAATGCATTTACCATATCTACAAAACAGTATTCATTCTCTCCTCATATGTTCTAAACTAATGCTTATGTTTAATTTTGAACAATTACAATCATATCTACGCTCACAAATCTTTCACGCCCTACAATAGCATTTTCTCCAGTTCTTTTTTCTACACCTTTTGTTGTTTCCGCTTTCATCACTCTGTCCCACGAATTTCCAGCATTATCACTTATCCTGAAACTTTCCTTCAATCACTTTCACTTTACGACTCACTGTCCAATTCAATCACTAAACTGTTAAATGCTAATCTGTCTATAACATGTTCACGCTTCCACCATTTATCAATTACTTCCTTTGTATGTCTTATCGAGTTCATCCAAACCGAGGGTGTTATGGTTGACAATGCTTCCTTCCACACATGCAAACAGTTCTTGGTGGAATATCCTTCTCAATCAGCAATATATCTGCAATTAATTATTAATAAATATAATGACCAACAAGACCCAATTGAATGGTATTGTAACTTTTACCTTTTTCCATCAATTTTTATTGTCTTTACACTTTTTTTGTTATTGCGTTGCCAAGAGTACCACAATGAACCATTTTGAAACATTCAAGTTTCTTATATTATTTTATGCCTTTAATTGAGTTCTTTTTAAGGTAATGTCTGGAAGTTCCATTAAACCTTTCCGAGGGTTATCGTTATACTATTTAAAACCTATGCCCTGTAAGAGTGTATGAAAGTTTGTCTTATATCCCTCAAAAAGCTGCATGTCCCTAATTCTTTTATGTATACTTTCCAGAGAGAAAATTTTCTCTATAATAATTTTATTGAATTATGTTATCTCCATAAAATAGTTTGTGTATTTACTGTTCTTATACATTTCGTATATTTGGTCTCATATAGAGCCAATATCAAGATGGTCAAGATTCGTCACCCACTTTGTATGTAGACGAGTTTTCTTATTGTAGCTGTATAATTAACTGTAGATTTTAGATATAGTATAATGTTAAAATAAATTATATTTGGTAACATTTTTGTTCAATTATTTTATATATTTAGATAAGAATATTTTCTGTCAAAGCCAAACTGAATTAAAACTCAGAGTTGATGCGGCAACATTGTAAAGTTTCGGCGTCGCAAATATCCACGACGCATTACTAAAAAACTTTGAATATACCATAGATAGGTACTCTTCAGCAAATGACTAATGCGGAGGGAATTTAAAGTGGATCAATTCTTAAAGTATGTTCAAAGAACATTCCAGTACTATCTAAATTATCATATTCAGCCTCATAAATCCGTCCAAGAGTATCAGACAGCTTTTCAATATTTGCGCGAGCATTGCATTATCAACTGAAGCCAATATTTAATTGCAATCGAATGGTAAGTGACTTCGTCCGTATATCATACCGAAATTCGGTCTTATCTAAATAGTCCAGTGGAGCAGTAGTGCAAATATGCATTTGAAACAAATTGCAAATATTACAGTTTATATTTGATAAACTTGAATATAACTCTTAATAACTCTCTGTATATGTAAGAAGCATTATTTAGACAATAAAATATCTACTATGTCCTTGGATCCCGAACAATTTTCTCATTATATTAAATGCAATAATTATTTATTAAATTAAAGTTCCACATGATATTTTGAAGTATTCTTCAAAATATGCTTCATTATATTTTCACTATTATTATCACTTTATTAAAAAATCATATTAGTTTAATTGGACACAATCAAATGATAACAAAATTACGTCCAACTCTAAGGTATGTATGTTATAACAATGAATTTTATAATAAGTAGCTCAGTTAATCTCAAACAATTTCACTGACTCTCAGTAATATACATTTTGGTTTATACATATTATATAACGGAAACGAATAATGTTCATAGAAACATGAAATATAATATTAATAATGTATGAATTAAATATATAAAATATTTTAAGGATAGATATACGTCAATTTTAAAAAATGTGTAAAAAGCAAGTGTTACTCCTGATTTATTCAAGTGTAATATAGAGTTAAAGCATAAGTTAAAGTAATAATTTAAGGTTTGCGAAATATTTTTGAGTTATTCCTTATACTCTTTCGTGGTTAGAAGAATTCAATTTATCAAAATTCAATCTCATATAATATAATAAATATATGAGAAGAAATTGATACAAATCAAAATAGCTAAAAAAAAAAACAAATCTATCCTACCAAAAGATCTAAAACCATAATCTGAAAATTGACGTTAACCTAACAATTATATAGTTTTTGGCTCGAATGAGACAAAGTTTGGGAATGATAAGTATCGAGAAAAACAAGTCCAGTTATTTTCCAACCAATCCAGTTGACCTTGAAGACACTGTTTACTATGTCACATTTTAAAAACGGTACAAGATTATTCCACAAAATTTTGAACTCTTTATGGAAACATTATCTTAAACAAGCCACTCATGCAAAATATATCTTAACAGCTTCACGGTTCAAAGAAAAATTCATAAAATTGTGAATATATTTAAGTGTGGAATGCCACAGAAGGTCTCTTCTACAAATAATTGTATATACTACCAATTAATCAAACAAAAAATGAAATGGGATTCTAGACATAATTAATAATACGAGCAGCATAGTATAATAAACATACTGTACATTACATATTAAAATTTAAATTAATAGGCTTGGTAACGACAGTAGTTAAGGCGACAGGACATTGTCCTACTGCTGCGATAGTCGCCAGTTCGTATCCCGCAGGGCATGGATGTACTTTTAGTTTGTGTTTGTAATTGTAAATCTCTAGGAATATTACAGTATAGTATAATATCTGACAAGGAATAAGGAATATCATGCCAGTACCCAGACTGAGTAAGACCGGATGTCTCCTGTGGTGTAGACTTTAAGATATATTAAAAATATTAATAAATTAATTATACCAAACTCTTGGCTTCATTGTTTCATTAATTCCTAATATTTCGCTTTTATTTTTTTATAATTATTTTAATAAATATATCCATATTTAATATTTCGATTCATTTTTTCAGAAGATTGTTAATTAATTTTCATGAAATAAATATTGAATCATCGTATGTTCATTAAATTGCAAAGTTATATATTGTTGTCGTTCCTGCTACCCCCTGAATAAGAAGAAAAATAATATGTTTTTCAATATTTATCATAACAGAATAACTGCTTACTATAAACTGAAATCTTTCTCATAATGTATTAGTATTATCCTGAAACACTGGAGAATACACTATCCGATTTCTTAAACCAACTGTCACTTTATAAATAATTAAAATAATCACAGTCATGCAGACGAACTTCTAAACGATATATCAATAACAATAATTGATTTTATTAAATAACATTAAATGTCAGTAATATTACAATTACGTGTTTCGAGAGTAATATTATGTTGTCCTAATTTACTAAAATAAAAATCAGCTTTTTACATTTACATTAATATCAACATTTGCTTTTCCGCTAGTGTAACACTACTACCTCAAAGGGAATCATTTTGAGTGGTTTTGTCTGAGCCGTCCAAAAGTTTATGTTCATAACCCTGGACTGGTTTTTCGATGATCTGATGAACGTTGCCAATTTCTACGCAGATCACTATTTCGGTACCATTGGCCATCATCAACACCCCTCAATAATTTTGTTCTGAAACCGCTGGATACCATAGGTCCATGTGATCTTAAGTAATTGTTTATACTACAGTACTTTATTGTATGTTACCAGAGAAAAATATATTCCAAATAGCCGATATAATATTCTAAATTTAATATCAGGTATTTTCAGCAAAGCTTCGTGCCCAATGTCATAAAATAGCATTTTGAGATAATTCTGTTGACTTTATAACTTAAAAATTACTTGATCCAATTGTTAATTTTGTTTACAACCATTATGACATTATCGTCAGCAAGAATCAGCAAGTATTGGAGCAGCTGTATATCTCTTTGGGTATATTTGTAAATATTTATGCAAAGTACAAGGGACATCCAACAAGGGACTGTTAATAACGTAAGTGAAATGATATCTAAATGCATCACTCATAAAACGATATGTCCATATTTAAATGTAAATTTTGAAAAATTATCTTTCAAGGCAAGCTTTTATTAAAATCCTAACATTTTTCTTTTAAAATTAAATAACAAATGCAATTCCTTATGATTAGGTCAAATTTGATCTTTTGGTAAATTAATATTATGTGATCGATTAACGCTCGACCAATATTGTTCTAACTAAAGGACTTCTGAAGGGTTGAATGCTTCAATGGTAAAAAGGCCAAGATTTCTTCACCACTCCACTGAACCCTTGCTGCACAATCTATTTATAAAGTAAGATGACACTAAGAAGACCCTGATGTGTGTGCGGATTGGTCAGAACTGCTCAGCTACATCTACTTTAAACTAGCTTAACCGATTTCACAGCCACGCGTTTACTTTCGAGTTGTGGTTAGGAGGCAAAACACAGCAATACTAACAACAGAACGTAGAAAGGTAAACATATTTTACTAAAATCTCAACATTTAGGAGTAAATATCAGTCAGGACTATTAATGAAAACTTACAAAAGATGGATTAGTCCTACCGGAGACATCACCACAAAATAAAAATAAAGCTCCTGGAACTCTACCTCTTAGGTGATGTTGAGAAGAGTTTAATGTGTCGTGTCGAGTACTGTATCCGGATTTGTATAGGTCCAGCTCCATCATCGGGTCCATGATTAAGGAAGAGATTTGATTTTTTTCTCTTTTAGTGTTAGGAATTCCATAATTATGTAAATTCCTTTTGTCTCCTAGGGAATACCATACTATTTACCAAGACCAATTCAGACTCGCTATCATCATATTCATATCGCTAATTGTTCTCATACAATATGGATGCTCACATATAATAGTAAAATACGTCACGATACACTTAATCGTTTTTTATCCAAACTTTCTATAACTCTTTATTAATTCGAATAACACCGGAATAACCGAAAGTAACAGCAAACCCTGCTTAAAACTAAATAGCTTCGTTTAATAATGTTTTAATCTTTTCGACTTTCCATTTTAATATCCTTTTAAATGTAAAAAACAAACATTCACTTAATTTTAACGAATACTATCCTTTATTTTAAAAATCGATCATAATACGTTATTGTCGACGAGCGGCTACCCCCTAGGTTTATTTATGTATTTAGTATCACCGATCTGAAGACAATGCTTAATTGTTTGATTTGGGCGTTTTTCGTTTTATTGGAATATATTTAATTGTAGCGCATACTATACAAAAATATTAGGCCTAAAATTTCTTCCTCGATATAAAAATTTTAACCGTGCCAAATTTCACGCCTCCAGGTGCCCCCGTTTTCTTCAAAAAGGAAGGAAAAATTTTGACTAAACCGATGAATATATAGATATAATCATAGAAATAACAAAAAAAACAATTCTCTGTTATAAATAGCATAAATGTTTAGTTTTATGCAATTAATTTAACATATTAAACGCGAATACGTACACAATACGTATAATGCAAATACATGCATCAGAAAATACACCACTACTTTTTTATTTTTAAGTCATCTGACTGGCCTATGTTCAATATATCACGCCGAAATTGACTCTTATCTAAATGTGTTGTGCAAGTGAGACGCGCGGTGCATTCAGTTGTTTGCGGCTCGACGAAAATATAATATTAGATATTTTCGAGTTGTTTATGTCTACGCCGTGCACCTCGCAGCCATCTCAAGGTCAAGGTCGTGTTTAAGATTTCGCCGTATCGTTTATTTTTTAACCATGTTTGTTCCTCCCAATTTAATATACATAATATGTCAAAAAGGATACGTCGATGGGTAACGTTTACTGACACCGAACTCATTTTAAAATCACGTCTCATTCGACGCAATAAAACACTCCAGACGGTGACAAATCTTGTATAAGTAGTTCAGTCGTTCACCGGAAACCCTAACTTCGCAGAAACGTTGCTGGGGATAATAAATTATATTCACAGTTTATTGGAATATATATGTTAGTATTTACCATAATTAAAATGCTCTTCTCTCTATATAAGAATGTGAATTATACGGTTGCCATAGTATTATGTCTTCGGCCCATTAATGAAAACCAAATATTGATGATCGAAATTTAATATTATTTATTCAAATATTTAGGGCTAATTTTAAACGCAGGGTTTAAAACAAAAATTACATTTAATAAAACAATATGAAAACATCTTCAATAAATAAAAACAGAGATCAAAATAAATGATATAAAAGATACTTACAGTATAAATTTCAAAATAAAAAAATCAAGTCCTAAGCGAGCGAGATCTTGATGTCGAAATGGTCGTGTAACAATTCTGAAAAGGAAATAAAACATACCTGAGCAACCAATTTTCCATGACAGAGTATTAAAAATACACATGAAATATACCAAGGATCGATGATTATCACGAGAGATACTTCAAATGACAGGTAATGATAAAATATAATAATACTGACATTTAGTATTACTGGCAGCTAGTAGTACGGGTAACTAATTATGCTGACGGATCATAGTATTAAATGTACCGACAAGCAATAGTATTCATAATGGATGGAGACAATGACAATGATAGTAAATAGCAATGACGGAATAGCCATCATGGTTAAGGACAATCTTAGTCCACAGTGGTCATCAACAAACATGGACAATGGATAATAAGACAACAATAACAACAGACAATATTTAACAGCCATAAGTAATAGCAATGGTAAATTATGCTAGGAAGTGGTATCACGCACACGGTACGAAGGTAAAATAACATACCAACTTCTACTTTAACACTAACAATAATAAACATACAATGAGATCAAGAGAAGCAAACACACGAGATCCTGCCACTAAAGTTAGTAGGCCTCTCTAGGTTGAAGCAAAATTTCAAATAAATAAAAAAATAAGCAACACTCTTGTTATTGTGCAATTTCTTCTACACCACCGATTATGATAAACATTTGCACTATTTGCAGCTATTTGCACAAGGGAAACAGTCAAAGGCCATACACTAGATACGCTACTACGAAAACCTGGCAAGAACCACTTTCGATAGCGCTTGTGTTTGCTTCAGATTATCAATAGATCATAACTACACACCAGTTGCTTTGACCACTTTGGCATCAATTTCTGGCTTATAAACAAGTTATAATTTATACTTTATAGTTGCAACCATAAAACTATTATTATTCTCAGTTCACACTAATTTAAGAATTATGGGAAAGATACGAATACATAGTAAAATAGAGGAGAATTAAATAGATAGAAATAAATGTATAAATAGAGAAATAAATAAATAAGTAAAGAAATAGAATAACTCTTAGTTAACAGTGTCTCTTAGCATCGCGTCTTCACAAATGAACTATTATAAAGTGCTAACGTCTTTTGGACACGTTATAATATTACATCTGGCCGAGGAAAAAGGAGCAAACATGTTGCCATTTATGATAATTGTTTCTGTTGCTGGGTATCTGCAATCTTGGCAGGTCCTGCAAAAAAGTACAGGCGACAACCCCTTACTTTAGTTTTTCATCGTTATTTCAGTTTTTCCAGAATACATAAATGCTCCAAATAGAAAGCTACATTAAAAAATATTAAATTATACTTATATCCGATATATTGCAGATACGGTGTGTTTTATGTTTGTTTTGTACACAACAATTTATAAAATAGTATGTTAAAATAAGTCACTTTTACAAATATTTTATTATTTACTTCATTAATTTATCATTAAACTAGATGATCCGGGGTTCTTCGTATAATCTACATCTATCTTGCAAATTTCCTCCGTCAATAACAGTAGCCGCTTCATCGATTGTTGAAGAATTACTTTCTCGCGTACTCACCGATAGGTATTTTGTTAGATCTGATGATATGAAGGCTGTCAAAACGTCTCCGATCCAATGTAATTTTCAACATTTTGACTAAATCGTTGTTCTAATGAAAGAACGATTGTAGCAGATCAATTGAAAGTCCGCGGCCTAACACATACATAGCGCTACTAAAATTAAATCCATATGTTTTTTAGTTAGCCCTAAACCTCAAAAGATGCGTGTATAAATTTGAGAGCTGTCGGATCATTTGTTTGTGAATTATAGCATTTTGAGTGAAGCAATTTTTGTTATTGTGAATAAAATGGATAAAAAGGAATTTTGTGTGTTGATAAAATATTGCTTTTTGAAGACAAAAATACAGTTGAAGCAAAAACTTGGCTTGATGCCGAGTTTCCGGAAGTGTCAGGAAAATCACCCATCAACGATTGGTATGGTAAGTTTAGACATGGTGAAATGAGCACCGAAGATGGTGAACGCAGTGGACGCCCAGAAGAGGTTGCTACAGGCGAATATATTTTAAAAAATCCATAAAATAATTTTGAATTTGAATTCAATTTCAATTTACTAAATTGAATAAAATAGCAGACACTCGAAAGATATCAACTGAACGTGTACATCATATCATTTACGAATATTTGGGTATGAGAAAGCTCTGTGCAAAGTGTGTGCCGCGCGAGCTCACTTTTGTGATGTGTGACAATGGATGAAACATGTCTCCATTATTTCACTCCGAAGTCCAAAGACAGTCATCCGAGTGGACTGCACACAATGAACCCGCTCCAAAGCGTGGCAAAATGCAACAGTCTGCTAGCAAGGTTATGGCCTCTATATTTGGGATACGCATGGAATAATTTTCATTGACTACCTTAAACAAAAAAGGACCATCAACAGCGACTATTGCATAGCGTTATTGGACCGTTTGAAGGGTGAAATCGTCGATAAACGACCGCACTTGAAGAGAAAGAAAGTGCTGCTGCACCAAGACCCACTGTCTACAAGATGCACTGTGTCACAAGTCAGTGAAAACGATGGCAAAAATCCATGAATTGGGCTTGGAATTGCTTACTCATCCACCGTGTTCTCCAGATCTGGCCCCCAGCGACTACTTCCTGTTCTAGGATCCCAAAAGAATGCTCGCTGGGAAAAAAGTTTCGTCGAATGAAGAGGTGATCGCCGAAACTGAAGCCTATTTTGAAGCAAAAGACAAATCATATTACAAAAATAGTATCGAAAAGTTGGAGTGTCGCTATAATCAATGTATCATTCCCTTGAAGGGAATTATGTTGAATAAAAAAACTAATTTTGCCACAAAAGAAATGTGTTTTACTATGGTAGGCCGGGGACTTTTCAATTGACCTGTTAGTTCTTGCACTATAGTTGCTTTTTATGTTAGATTGTGAGCACAACATTTCCGCATCCGAATTGGCCAAAAAATATATCTGTAAAAATTGATGATATGCATCTGGTAGAGGTAACAACACGCCTAGTAAGTGATAAACTTGTCCTTGTATCTGAAATTGTTTAATACTTATATATTATAAATTTGAATGTTCTTAACTGAAAAATGTGAAAAACTTATGTACGAACTTTTTATTATTTAAATATTCTCTATCTCTTGTGATTTATTATATTCTCTTATATTTTGCAGGAATTTGAATTCAATGTCAAATAAAACATGTCTTTCGAAGCTACCCAATATTCCAGCTAAATCAAGTAATGTTGGTCAACAAATGAATATCGGAAAAAAATGTAATAATCACTGGTACGCGGAAAGGTTAAAATTTATCTATTAAGTATTTCCATGCATATTTCAATTCTTATTGATTGTCTTATACTTCAAAATAATTTCCATGTTTCTGTTTGTATAACAAGCCTTATTAGAACACTCAGATGAAATCGTTTAATTACAATTAATGGCTATGATCGGATCTATGATTATGTTGAATCTTCCGATTTCTCATCTTTGCACCTTTTATCGTTACATTTAAAATATTAACCGATAAATTAGCCTGTCCCAAATAGATTCAAAATTGAAGGATCAAATAATGAATAAACAGAGAAATTAGAAGAAACAGATGTGAATCAGAAAACTAACAATAGTAATGAAAGAAGAGTACTTCTTATTATTTTTCATATATATGGTCTGTATTATACTAACATGCATTCTAAATTCACTATTTGACAAAGCAATAATAATATCTCACCAAATATATCTAATCAAATAAATACTTATATATAACAGGTTTAATAAATACAACATAGGATTCAAGAAAAACAAAGAACTAATGAATGAAATGCTCACAAGGACTTGTTGATCACGATGTTACACTATTGAGAAGGTACGGTAGGTAACGGTAAAAGAAGCTTACATAAAAGTAACGATGATATGCAAAATAAACCTATTTATTCTACTGTACTACAAGACAATGAAAGATACATTTCTTGATTTATATATCATAAATATCGAAATTGCTAATTACTAGAATAGTTCTTTTATGATTCAAGGTAACTGAGGCGGATATATATACACACACACACACACACACATATATGTATATATATATATATATATATATATATATATATATATATATATATATATATATATATATATATATATATATATATATATATAATGTGTATAATGACAAATAGTAAACAAATCATAAAATTACTTTAAAGAGAAACATTAATTTCTTGGCCAATTTTATATTGGCTCATCATAGCGCTATATTTAGTATTATAATGATTTTGAACATCATTTTGAAAAAACGCTTAAAATAATTCCACATTAAACATTTTTTATATTATTACAGTATTACAGTATTATTTATTACACATTAAATTATTCAACTGACATCGGTGGACATATGCAGCTTGCTGATCCCACTGTCGTGAATCGTTTCGGAATCGACGAGGATGAGTCATTTACAGGTGCTCTCAATCCATGACTTTTGTTATAGTAGATCAAATTTTCATGGCCCGTTACGATACTAAACAGAAATATCATTTTTGTCTAACATACAATAAAACCGCGACCTTTTTCATATTCGAAACTATTCGAAATGACAGTTTCACTCAATTCATGTAGTAACTATTTTATTTTCTTTTGGATCTTATTTATCTGTATGTAAATGTCAAGAAAAAATCGCCTTTCATCAACTGATAAGCTATCTAAAAGTTCCTTTCTTTTAAAAGGCTTTTAAATGATGGAGCAAAATTATTATGGGATTCTAAAAGTATAAATAATTTAAGATTCGAAAATATAATTTTAAGCTGTCTATAATATAAGTGTCTTAATTAAAGTAATATTTAAATTATTTTACTCACAATAGTAATAATTCTCATATTGTTAAAAATATTGTTTTCTTTCTTTTGGGTCAAATATAGATTTCTGCTATCAACTCTAGCCACTTACAGTATTGTATAATATTTTGAAATAAATCCAGTGTTTGTTATCAATCATACTTGTAATTTGTAGCGCGTTTTACTATCTATAATGAAATCGTGGCTTCTAATTTATCTAAACCAATATTCATATATTAAAATCGATAGTTCCTTTAATCAAGCTACCATTTCGGGAATTTTTCTTTCTGTTAAATTATATAAAGAACACGCCTTCTGGAAAGATTATTTTGAAATGGACATTTTTCACATAATATAAAATTATTACCACAAAGAAGTATTAATAGAATAAAATAGGCACTTCAATTTTTTAACGAATTATATTATACTGACGAGATAATATAACTTTTAATAAAATATCTGTGTTACTTTATTCATTTTAAATTTCAATTTTGTTCGAACACAAAATGGCGTTCGAACGCTTTTACCCTTTTATGAAAGAAAAGGCTTGGTACATTGTCACTGAAAAATTTATAGCTATTTGGCAAACACTCCACCATAACTCAGTCGAAAAGCATGTTATGACTCTGTTTTCGTGAAAATATCTCTTCACACTAAAAAGTTTCGCCGTAAAAATGACATTATGGAAGAAGCACTGACCGGTATCCTTAGAGGTCAGCTTATAAACTAATGTTTAATTTACTAATTTCCGTGTAATTGTAGATTCATTAATAAATTAACATATAATTGATTATTAATAAAAGTCATTCAATACATGATGTTACTCTACCTATTATTTGTAATTATTGTCGAATTATAGTTAGTTAAGGAATTATAATATAATATTAAATATGAACCCATATTAGTAAGCAAAATGATTAAAATTATAATTAATTATTTAGTTCTAAAGATTTAAAATAGATAATAATAAACTGGAGAATGACCTAGCTGTATAAAGAGCTATAGTGCGTCTTAACGACTCACAAAATATGGAAATCCTAGAAAGGTGATTTAAATATACACAGTTGTAACAAAGCTTGGCATTTGTTAACTGATTAACTTATGATGTCCAAGAAGCTTTACTATTTATATTTTAGAGTGAATGACTATATGAGTTCAAATGATTTTTATTATGATATACGCTAGCTTTGACAATCGAGAAGAAAAATATGGCCGCAAATTCAACATTGAAATAAACAGAAGTTATTCTGCCTATATTAAGCAGGCATGAATCAAACAAAAGAGCATATATACTAATACAATTTTTATTTTAAAGCAAGTAGATTGAGAAGTTTCGAAATTAAACTGAAATATATGTATATATATATATATATATATATATATATATATATATATATATATATATATATATATATATATATATGTATTCAGCTACTTCAGGCTAACAAAAAGAAAACACAAAAAATAGGTTGTCAATGACGGGAAACTTGGTGAGCGTCTTTTTTACCACCTAGAGTTAATCTTGACCTACTGGTTAACGTTGGTACCGAACCACGATCAACTAACTCCAGACATCCAGTATTACCCAGGCGGGTTATTGGCTAGAATGATTTATCTTGTAGGATTTTGCACCCTTCTCTTAATTGCACACAATTAATATGAAGAAATCTGGCATGTTAAATCTGAACGTAGTAAAGAGACAAATTACCGGAAATGGCTTCAAAAGAATATAGACTGTGAATTTGGGTCCAAATCAAGAAACACAGTGGCAAACCAAAAGTGTAAGATGACGTAGAAATTGATACGTTCTAATCAAGCATTGAATAAACATTTTTGTTATAGAAGTAGAAATTAGATCAAGTGATTCGGCAAGATGAGAACGTTCAGTATATGTTATCTTGCAAGATCCGTAAAAATGTGTATAGGAATGCTTACACTATCCTCCGTATTTACAAGATATTGCTCCTGCCGCCTACCACATGTTTTGTTCGATAATTCATGAGTATTACTTAAACATAATAGATAATCCTGAAACAGGAAATTTGCCGCCTGAACGGTGATAAGTCATCGGTATAAATAATGGACAAATAATACTTTAATACGCCGGCTTCTTTTGTGCAATGGTCAAGGCGACAGGATGGTCCTTCCACAGTTGCCATAGTCAAATGCCTTTATTGGTAACAGTGGAAAATCCGACAAGAAATAGCCATCCCAGTTACACCAGTAACCAGGCTCTGTAAAACCGGATGTCTTCTGGGATGGTCTCTTAAGTTGGTTACTAGCCAGTCGGTAGGCCTAATGACGAGGACCATGCTTCGGAGCCTACGTTAAACTGTAGGTCCTATCCAGATAAACTCTAGTTGGTAAAAGGAGACTTTAAAATATTTAAAATAAAAATACTTTACTATATTGTGGCAATTTTTCAGAATAAAGTTTAAATGATATTATCACTGATAATATATGTATATAGATAAATATATAGATATGTATCAATATAGAAAAATAAAATCCCTGGATAAGATCAAAAGAGAAAATGCATTCAGTGGATAGTTGATGTGCTCTGAAAATTTAGAAATAGACAATTTTACTTTTGATCGATTACTTTAGGATCAAGCAGTAAACATACAGAGATAATTGTTATAGATGAAATTATTAAGTTAATTTCAAATGAATATATTTTATAGTTTATAAATTAAATTTGTTTCACTATAATTGTCTAAAAGGTGAGTGTTTCAAAAACCGTCATTTTTACGTCGAGCTAATGTAACAAAGCAGAAGTATGCGAAAACTATAAATTTAACCCCCAAACCAAACAAAACCATATTAATACAAATTGTAATTCATACATTTGAATCTAATAGCCGTAAACTTGAATCTTATAAAGCTTAAACGTGATGAAGTAATTTTGCAACGTCCAGCTAAACTCTATAAAATCCATAAAAATATACACATTAACTTTTAAATGGAAACATTGTCCACCCTATCATTTATTTAAATAAATGGCTCACTCCCTAACTGACTAACAATTCCGATCTCATGAAGAAATAAATTTGGATCGTTTTTGAAAGAATTATGAATTGGATAGTCGGATGAACCGACTTATTATAGTTACTTTTTTCGGAATTGTATCAAAATCGCGTTATTCTATTTTAAATGATTATCATTATGACTTTCCATCCATTTTTTAATAGTTTAAACAAGTTAAATAACAACGCTTGTATTTTGGCTTTGTGACAATTTGTTGTTGTCACTTGATATAAATATTTAACCTTCTGTTAACTTGTAAAATGTAAACCTTGAGATGTTTACTTCTTAAAGAATTTAAAATAATTTTTGAGTTATAAATTATGTGATTTCTCATTGTTTAAATTAAGAACTATTATCTAGAATTTCGTTGCGCATTTTCCAACAATATAGGCATCGAAACAGTTTCGTGAATTTATTCACTGAATTAACCTTCGTGCGAAGTATAATTTACGCATTTTTAATGTTACATAAACATGATGTAACACTTTTTTATTACTTACGGTGTTTCCACGTGGAAGAAAAATATCGACTATAATTGTTTTGTTGACATTAAACATATGAATACAAATAGTCCATTATACATTGTTTGAAGAAATTGATTATGAACATGTTTATTTATTAAGTACCTTAAGCAACTATATAGATATCCATGTAAAAACCAATAATAAATTGCTTGTTATAAAGTTGCTTTACTCCAACTCTAATTTTGATAAGTAAGAAAACAGGACAATGGTTCGATACTCTACTTCAACAATTCAGGCTTTTAATATCAATATTTTAATTTGAAACTCAAACTTCGATACTGACTTTTAAAACTTCTTTTTTCAAGAAATATCGATGTTTCCATATTTTTTCTGGAATATCGGCACTACTACAGAAACCGATATACCTCATAAGTCATTGATTTTTTCTAGCCGTTAAAACAATAAATATTGAAATATATTAATGTCAATATTTTTCATATTTGATTAACTTTTATTAGAGGTCTTTTAATGGTCGATGTAACACCTTTTTTGTTGTCAGAGTAGTTAATCTATAATAACAGGTAAGTCACCGGCCTACAATAGTAAAATAATTTTTTTTTGGCTAAATTGTTTTTTTTTAATTCCCTTCAAGGCTGATATACTGATTATAGCAACCAATCGATTTTTTTCTAACAAATTATCGATTTTTTCAACAAACTGATATATTTGGCATCATAAACTGAGGTGTATCAATACGATTCGAATCCGGGAGACAATATTCAGGTTTATCTAGGATCAGAAGTTTCGTTTCATTATTCGAAAGTCATTTGAAACATTAAAGTTCCAAAAATTATTTATAATAATACATAATTTGTACTGATCTTCATTATTTAATTTCATATCAATATAATTAATTTTATACCAAATTCTTATTAACAAGAAACTCACTCTGAAACCTTCTGCATTTTTTAACTTCTCACTCCAATCGCTCTCGATTGCTTATAAATAAGGTGTCAATCATTCGGTTTCTTTCTGATGAATCCGCTGCTTTTCAGCATAGTAGATGCAATAACATGAAAATTATTTAACAGGCATTGCCTCTAGTATGATAACACACATTTTTTGCCGATTTGTTAACATCGGTCACAAAATATATAAGTTCTAAAATAATTAAATGTATTTATAAGAATTTCTTGAAGAGTGGCATTGTTGATTAATAAAGCTGAATTTTGCCTCAAATTTGTTATTTTATTAGATAGTCCTGGAACTTAATGTATAATGTTATTGTTTAAAGAAGATTGTTATACAGTTATTGAATATTTCATATAGTCCAAAGAAATTAACGTTTATAAAGTAACCTTCATCGATCATATATATGACAAATCTAAATAAGTACTTTCAATCAAAAGACATTTTTAATTATATCTTCTAAAACATTAACAAAATTTGAATTCTAAAAGAATTAACGCAGAAAAAATTGTAATGGGCTTGAATGAAATGTTTCATTTTAAATCAATGTATTTTAATTTAGTGGCATGTGTGTTAGTTGTATATAATTAATAACTGCGACACATACACATAAAATTTACTACTCCCATAAAAGTTGCTCCGTAATATATCATATCACTTTGTTTGAAAATGCTGAAAACAATAGATATTCAGGGTCACAAATTGATTGCGGCTTTAATAGGTTATTTCGAAAAGGAACGAGATAACGGAGCTCCTCTTTTGCCGATAAATTCCGTTAGAGAGTTTTAAATAATATAGGTCCTTACAATTTTATTGAAAATGCTTTTAGCGGGTTGCTGCCGTGCTAAATATTACTGTCGGTACTGTGAATAACATCGCTTACAAAATGAAGAATATTACGTTAGATTCACCCAAGAAACCACAAGAAAACCCGTCTACATACGAATGTGTGTGACGAATCTTGACCATCTTGATATTGGCTCCATTCGAGACCAAATAAATAACACTTATTAATATACACTATAACTGTTTTGCCGATATGGCAAATGCATTAAGGAGGATGCAGTGATTAAATGTAGTTTTATCAAGAAAGATGTATACAGATAGTAACAGGACAAACTAAAGAAAAATAGAGTAATATCATAATGAGTTTACAAGGATAAATGGCATCGAAAAAAAACAGGAACTAAGCGTAAAATATAAATATGCTCTCTAGTGAATGTAAAATACATTACTCAGATATACAATTGTTAATTAATACAAAAACGCGTCTAGAACCCTACCGATACTAGTGTGGAAAAAAGCTCAATATATATATATATATATATATATTACTTGAATAATATAAATTTATATTCAATATATAATACTAGGTACATCATACAGTTTGATAATAGTAACCGGTAGACTAAATCAGTATTCAACATTTTTAGTCATAAAATAAGTTTCTTAACGCACACATAATTAACGGTAACACATAATGAAACTTTATTTGTGAAAACAAATATGCCGTCGTTACAATTTTCCTCCAATTATTCCATATTGTCTCACCCTGGTCTATAAACCTTCTTTGGACTTTTCCAAATATTTTAAAGCCAAACCGGTCCAGCTATTCTCAAGTTGTACCTAGAATAACGAACGAATGTATAGAAGGTAATAAAACACGCAGAAAATTAATTAAATAATGTGAGGAAATATCATTCAGTAGTTTAAGTTTTTGTGCGTGCCAAAATCTACTATGAATATATGTGCAACAATGTTCTTAAATCGCCAAAAATCTAGCATTTCTAACACTTTAATTTTTAGAATCTAATATTATTCTTATAACTAAATTACATATAGCCTATTCAAAAAATTAATTTCAGAATCAGGAAGTATTTTCCTTCTCACTATATTCTAGTAACATCAGGTTAGACAAAAAGTAAAACACATTAGAACCAAAATAAAACAACTATACTGGTTAGTCGGAAGATACTCTCAATTTCATTTAAAACCAAAGAGGTTGATCTATAATACAATTATAAAACCAATTTGGACCTATGGGGTGCAAATATGGGGTTCCACTAGAAATTCAAATGAACTAAACATACAAAGCTGTCAAAATAAAGTTCTTCGATTGATTACCAATGCCTATCGCTACGTAACCAATGAAGAACTACACGATGACATGGAAATTTAATGGATTTGCGAAGCGCGCAGGATATCAGGAGATTGAAGCGAACAAAAACATACGAACTTATATAAAGTGTATACCTTTAGTATAAACTATAGCTATAAGTTATTATAATTTTATAATTGAGTGATATATATTGATGTATTTTCTCGCACTCGTCTTACTTATGAATTAATCAAAGTACATAGGAATAGTAGTAATAAATTAATCGTAAATTAAGATTGTACTAAACATATCTAATAAAGATGTTATAAAAAATATATATTCTAGTTAAAAGAAACATAATGCTGTCTGATAAGTTCGAACATGTAACTGAACCAGCCTGCAAGTCGTCCGGTTGTCATACGTCTGCAAAATTCTTCAAAATATTAATTATAATAACTCCACATTAACCGCTAAAGGATGTTTAACGCTTTGCTTGTTTTGATACATTTCAAGTCGCTGCTTATTACTACTCTGATTGAAAATACTGAAGTACAGATTGCGTTTCTAATCATTTAGTTCAAACAGAAACGAGATAATTGAGGCTCTTTCTTGCCAGTAAAATTCGTTATAGAAGTAAGCATTTTTACTGTTAAATAATAAGTTGCTGCGGTTTTTGTTGAAAATATTTTTATCGTATTGCAGCTGCACTTAATATTAATATGAACACTGTCACTGAAATATCTTAAAAAGAAACCGTCCTCGTATGAAGCGGACGACGAATCAAGATCAGCTTGAGGTTAGCTCTATCAGAGATCAAATACTTGAAAGGTACAAAAACAGTAAGTAAATCTTTCATTATAAACATAATTTAATACACTTGTTTAAGACAAAACTGTTAGTTTGAAAATTATCCATAGAAAACTTAGAAATATGCAGCAGCATAGGATCATAGGATTTAAATGGCATAAAGATAACCCCGAAGAGGTCTAATGAAAGCTCCAGACATTGATTTTAAAAGTATTTAATTTTTAAATGAAAATCATATAATAAAATGAAAAAAGTTTTATTAGTTCTGTTTGTGTATTTAGATGAGACATGAATATGAATATTCCAAGACAGAGTAACACATTAAAGCTGAGTATATAATTTAGATAAATATATATAATTTAGATAGATAATTTAGATATAAATATATACGTGAACCCATTGGCCCTATCTTAGTCTCTAATAATGTTTATATTTTAATACTGCTGATTTTCTGTATTAAATGTACCACATCACAATACAGTATACTACACAAGATCAAATGGTTTAATATGTTTGAGTCTGTGTCTTATACGATAAATGTAGAAAATATTATTTTAGAGTGTGAAATATGTATGCGCACAGATATATGACTATTATTTCAGAATATACATGAGCATTTGGATAAATGTGTACAAATGTGAAGGAAAGAGTTCTAACTGTTTGGTAGATATGGCAGATGCATTAGAAAGAGTGCAGTGATTAAATCTAGTTTTACCAACAAATATGTTTACAGGTAGTAACAGAATAAACTAAGAAGAAATATAGTGATATGAAAATTACTTTACAAGTACCGAACCAAAGGAAACAAGAACTAAGCATAAAAGGTATAAAAGGAACTAAACGTAAACTGCTCTCTAATAATAGAAAATATATTACTTCAATAAAAAATTGTTAATTAGGTAGATTAGGCCTCTAAAGATACCATTACATAATGGAGAGCGCCTAGAACTCTAACTCATAAGTGATATGGAAAAGAGTTCAATGTAAATATAATAAAATATAATCCTAACCTACAAACTATTATAACTATAATTAATTGTAGTTTTAAGTCTTTTGATAGTATATGCATTAGATGTACTATTATGCTAAAGTAAATTATATTTAATAACAATATGTTTGTTTAATTCATTAATTTATATTAGATTTTTGTTGTATGCCAAAGCTAAAATGAACTAAAACTCAGAATTGGTGCGGCAACATTACGACGTTTTAACGTCATCAATTCAGATGACGTGAGTTTATTGTTTTATTAAACGAACTATATAAAAATGTCGGTGGTAAAAAACATAGCGAATTTGTTTTTTTTTTATCTCGGAATATGAAAACAGACATGGATGTACTGCATAATAGCGTATTCGCTCCTACGCGATTCTCTTCTACCTCTCCACCGTACCCGCCAACACCACGTCTATCTACACCCGCGAACCTCCAACCGAAAACGTTGCCCTTGACCGGACGCGGCCACGAGCTGCTCCACCGTATCCCGGAAGAGGAAAATAGGCCTGGAAATTGCGGAGGCGGACAACTCGATGGGATGGGGATGGCGCGAATTCCCGAACCCCGGTTGTGCTCCGATGGAATGGATATGCAGATTCCGCTGTTTCCGCCAGCGGTAGTATATTTGTATTATAGTAGTTATGCCATGTTTCGTTGTGTTGGAACTTTAATTGCCAATTAATTGATTAAATCTCATTATTATAGAACAGTTAACATTGAAGGTATACAATCCAATCTTAGAGTTATTTCCAAGCATTGTAAGTTACTTTTGAACGATTTTTTAATTACATTTAAAACTACATTAATGCGTTCATTAATTTATAATATTTTATTATAATGAATATTAATATTAAAAAAATTTATTAGATCAAACTTGGAACTAATTATTATGTCAATTTGCTCATATTCTTGTAATAAATACTTGTTATCATTAATGTTCATAGCAATTGTACCAGTTATCTTCTTATTATGGTTGGGACTGCAATGTTTTTTTTCAGTATTTTTTAGTAGTATTTCAGTAGCTTTTCGAAATTCCAATAGTCTACAGCTAGTTAGGCCTTATATGATGATCTATGATGCTCTTACCCAAAGTGAAATAAAGAAAGGATTTTTTCTAAGATGAGGGTTCCTTCCGAATCTTTAGAATATCGGAATTCTAGAACTCCACGAGTTAAGGATATTTTTCAAAGCCTTGATGTTTCCAAATTCCCAAAAGTCCACACCTAAGCCTTGATATCATCATCACAACACATCATTAGCAATTAACAGCGATTTCGTTTCAATCTCATTTGACCTCCAATACGTCTATAATTTTCTTGATTGATAAATAAAAGGCATTATATTCAAAATATTCCGTGGAATTTTCATTATGTATTATTGTATTGGTGGAGTTGACAATAAATTTCGAGAAGCTTTTGACAATATATATTTTTTAATTAATCAAAAAAAAAGTAATACTTACAAAATATAATGAATACTTAACTTGTATTCCACACTTTTGCAGCTAAAAATATTTTAAAAATTTATTTATTAAATTGTTATTAGTTTTTCCCAACTAAACTATAATTAATCTTTATAATAAATTAAATTTGGATATAAATATATATGTGAACCCATTGGCCCTATCTTATTCTCTAATAATGTTTATATTTTAATACTGCTGATTTTCTGTATTAAATGTACCACGTCACAATACAGTACACTACACAAGATCAAATGGTTTAATATTTTTGAGTCTGTGTCTTATTCTGAGTGTGTTATCCAAGAGTTGTATTACTTCGATATTGACATAAGAATGGAGTCTCTCCTCATATCTCCTTAAAATTTTCTCAATTTCCTGAGTGACAGTCGGTGCCTGACGAGTGTAACTAATCGGTTCTATAGAATTTTGGTGTACCTACAATACTACAATACTCAGGACTTTCTCCAGAAAAATATGTATTTTATTTACGCTAATTTTCGTAGAACGAAAAATATGTTGTAAAATGTTTCTCAAAATAAATGATATCGTAAAATCTGACAAGAAACCCATCTCAGTCACAACAATAACCAGGCTGGATAAGACCGGATGTCCTCTGAAATAAGCCTAATAAATATAAGCTAATAAATAAGCAAGTTGCTTACTCGCCAATTGGAAGGGTTATTTCCCAAGAACGTAGTCTGATCTAAATTAATTCTAGTTGATGAAAAAGAGGCTCCAAAATATTTTTTAAAAACACTTAAAAAGTGACGCCTAATGGTAGAGGTTTGATATAAATGACATATGACGCAATACAGTTACAATATCGTCATTGAAATGTATATGTTATATGTATATAGTTTATTGTATTAAATTCGGTAATATATGTTTTTAAATAATAGAAAATATTCAACCACTGGTGAATATTCACCTCTACCCCCTTATTCGGAAAGATAACTCCAAAGTTATTCTTTCGTGAAGGGAAAGGAAGTGAAGAAAATAAATTAAAATTTAGATTTTTCCTTCCGATATGTTTAATGAAAACCCATAATGCGGAGAAATTTCCGAAAAGAAGAAATAAATCACACAGTCCGCTACTACTTTTGTGTTTTATTACTGTTTATTTATGTCGTATTCTCAGTTAATTAAAGAATTCACATACATTTTAATAATTTATTTATGCAATTTCTGTTTATATACGCAATGATATTTATTAGTTATTTTTAAATCAAAAAAATGAATAATAGTAAAACACGTTTTGTACCTAAAACTGAATTATGCTTCATAATCTAAATAATTTTCATGAATAATATATCATATTTCATATTTCTCTTTATTTTCAAATCTTCAATTTTTCTTATTAATAAAAAAATGGTCAGCCTAGTTGGCGCAGTGCTAAAAGCGACAGGACGGGTCACCTACTGTTGGTATGGTCGCGGGTTCGAATCCTGCTGAAGGATGGTCGTAAATTTATGTTTGTGATTGTATAATATTTGTGATTGTTCTAGGTAAGAATGCAAAATCCTACAATGAAAATGATCCTAGCCACGCCAGTAACCAGGCTGGGTAAGACCGGATATCTGAGATGGACTCTAAGTTGGTCACTGGCCAGTCAATAGGCTTAAAGCCGAGGACCGTGGTTCAGAGCCCACGTTAAACTATAAGTCCAGTCCAGATAAACCGTCACTGGTAATAGGAGACTTTACAAAATAAATTGAAATATTCAAAAATAAGAAAATTATTAACAATTACGAACAAATCAATATTTAACTTCGATATAAAAACAGAATTTGTTAAAAACAAATCAGGTATTTTACTAATAATATATAATAATAATAAGTTAATAATAACGCTCTACTTATGAAGAGCATAAGAACGTGGTCACCATGGTTTTCAGAATTAAAATAAAAGTACAATTTTCTAGCAAACTAGTGAAACCGCAAACCAGACAATGTAACCTTAAATATTCAAGCAATGGTGTTATAGAATCTCTGTTTTACTTCAGAAAACTTTAACCAAACAACTAGTTATACGTACTAAGAATAAAAATACAAGAATCCTAACAGCATATAAAAACGATTAAAAAATTGCGACAAAGGAAATAATTTTGAAACAAAAGATTTAGGAAACAAGTTTTAGAATTACCGTTTTACAAAAAATGACAATACAGTACCTTCAACAATCTCTTCCTTGTGTCATACATATTATTTGGTTCAATAGTAAACAACAATCAATCATACCTTAGAAATATATATTTTTCTATGTTATTTGACAATATTTTTGATAATTGGATATTTTCTATTTCAATATCATGTTATTTAAAAAATGCTAAAAATTATTGAAAAATACTTAGATAGGATCTTAATAGAAATCATGTATTATCTACTTAAATAATGCGAAAATGATTTGTATGTTCTAACTCTAAATAATTTTATTTGCAAGACAGAAAAAAATTGAAAAGATTTGGTAGAAATACTAAATGTACACTGTATTTTCTATTATTATAACGAGAAAAAGAAAAGGATTTTCACATCTATTTGAATGTTAGTTGCTTGTGTAACATATAATCAATATCTACCATCATTTTCTACAACTTTTTCCTATATCTCTGCCAAAATGATCGATATACTCTCTAAGCCAATACGCGTCAAAAGAACGATGTTACTTCACAGCGAGCCAATCATAGATCCATTTTCACATTTCTATAGCCATGATGCATTATTTTGAACAAGTAGTAATCAGACGACGCTATGTTTGGTGAGTACCCTGCACATGGCATGATTTCCCCTTACAAACTGCAACAGTGCATCTTTCAGTGTGCTGTTTACACTTCTGCGGTGTGTGAAGGAGAGCATTTTCAGACAGAGAGTTTCACTGCTCGGAATCATCAACTCGTCGTTGTTTTTTGTCAAAAGTGAGCTCGCGCGGCACCCATTTTGCGCAGGGCTTTCTCATACCCAAATATTCGTGAATGATATGATGTACACGTCCAGTTGATATCTTTAGAGTGTCTGTTATTTCATTTAATTTCAATTTACAGTCATTCAAAATCATTTTGTGGATTTTTTAATGTTTTTGTCGGTAATAACCTCTTTTGGGCGTCCACTGTGTTCACCGTCTTCGGTGCTCATTTCACCACGTCTAAACTTAGCATACCAATCCTTGATGGTTGATTTATTTCCCTTCAAAAAGCAATATTTTATCAACAGGCGAAAATTTTTATCCATTTTTTCACAATAACAAAAGTTGGTTCACACAAAATGCTATAATTCACAAATTTATGATCTGACAGCTCTCAAATTTATCCACGCTTCATTTGAGGGTTAAGGCTAAATAAAAATCATATGGATTTAATTCTAGTAGTGCCATCTATGTGTCAGGCTGGTGACTTTTCAATGACCTGTTATTTCAACAGATAAATTTATTTTGCGCATTCAACATTAACTACGAATAACTATATAAAAATTATGCCAATAATGTGCGAAAGTTTATGAAGATACATTTTCATTAATGTCATACATTCCGAGAAATACTATTGGAGTTATCGTAATACAAGATAACGAATTATCCATGTGGTAAACGAGATATATCCCGGAATTAAACATTGACGTTAGAGCTGGCTGATATAACTATCATAGATATTAACCACTTTAAATGTACATATTAAAAATCAATTTTAACATTAACAGTATTCACATATATTAAAAAATCAAAAATGCCTATTCTTTTAGCTTTTACCAAATTTCGATATTAAAATAGCGGTTTAGATGTTTTTATACAATACTCTCAAAGTTATGAGCAAGTCTAGTTAGTTTTATTTTATTATGAATTATAAAATCAAAACTATCGGTTGTCATAAAATACATACAGTTTATGAAGGAACGCTTTTGTAAGAAATACTTTTATTTTTTGATAAATAATATGCTAATGTGATTACAATAACATTCGGCTATTAATTACATCAACAACATACTCTTCGAGAGACTCTTAGAATGAGCCATCAGATGCCCATTACGTAGTTCGTCAAAAATGCCGATTTGTATTTTCGTACACGTTATGTACAATTTTCGTTTTTAATAATTTTCGCTACGTATATGATTGGTATACACTGGACCATACATTGGACAGCTTTGGAAGCTTAAAAATGTTCCCCTTAAAGTTATTAAACTTCTTCAAATATTTTATGATAGTTCCATTAGCTGAATGCGAGTGCGATATGATTTGTTTGAGATGAGCGACATGATTTGATGAATTCCTTTGAGATCCAAGCCGATATTCGCCAGGGATATGTCGTCCCTCCACTGATTCTCAACATAGCAGTGGATAAAATTATTGGAAAAGTTTTTAATAATAGCCACGGTTTTCGTCATGATGCTATAAACTCCTTGGTCGATCTGATGTTCCCTAATCATAACGCTATATTCGCGTATACATATTTTAAGGCCTCTATAAGTTTTATTGTAAGTCTTAATGGTGTCGAATTATAGCGAGTAGTTGAAGTAGCTTGGGATCAGTAATACAAGGGAAGAAAGTTGTATTTATTTTAAGTAATTGGCAAACTGTCGAAGCTTTTGGGAACATGATATTTGTGTGTGTGTGATAATATTACAATCAAGACTAAAATACGTCTCTTTCGACGCTTATCTTGCCTATCCTGTAGGGCCCCGAGACTTGAATACTGTTATGGGCCGATATTTGTAAACTTGAAGTCTTTCAAATGGTAATGCTTAAAGCAAGTTCTACATTTTTCTTTCCGAAATCGTGTTAGAAATTAAACAATTCGTTTTGAGATGCCACGATCATAGTTGGAGAATAAATTGAGGAAAGCAGATTTCAATTATTTCAACATATCGGATGAAAGGTGATTAAACTCCTCCTAGACTTCACGCTCACGGTCATAGAAAGCAATCTAAAAAATAGGACCCTAATATGGCCAACTGTGGCGAGATTTACTGAAGAACATATTATAAGTTAGCGCTAACTGCAGCGTATTGGTTGGAACGACCTGGATTGATAATGGTGATGATGATGATGCATTCAACGCTGCCTTAACAAAGCGCATTAACGAATTTCATCCGCATTAATGTAAAATGGTCATATAAAATTTCAACAAGATATACACATGTGCCAGTAAAATCATTTGCTTCATATGACACTCACTACATAATCCCATCCTACATACATCGAATAATATCAAATAATGTTAACACATTGATTGAAGCAAAATTTAGTTAAAATGATTATTAATATGATCAATTATTACATATGTGGTAAAGTGATAGGAAAAAATCAGGTTATGGCTTGTGCTTTTTGTTTAATGGGACTCATATTTTTCTTTTTAGGGTAAATGATATGGCTCGGTGAAAGGAGGCAAAAGGAAATGAAACAGGTGTTTACATTATGTGACTGTTATTTATTGAAGTAATATAAAGATGTAGAAAATACAAAATAGATAAAATGGATGGCAGCGGTGTTACCTGGAGACGAGGTTTGGGTAGTCGATGGTGGCACGTCTAGACCAAACGATGGTCAGTTACTGAATGCTCGAAATACCCTTCAATAACATCCCAAATAAACGTCTCGGGGTTGCCAGCTATTCGTTATCGTGCTCTAGTTGTCGATGCCCGCCCGTGTCCAATATCTGGAATAATATTTCTGGGTAATTTGTTGGCTGTTATTCCACGATGTAAAATTCGACATGCCTCAAGGTCGCTACATCTTTATACCTTAGATGCCAAAAAGAGAACCGTGGGATCTCGAAGCGATAAAAAAAGCTACTGGAACTGCATGAACGAAAGAAATAGGTCATAAAAAGACAGTAAAGTTATTTTTCATCATTATATGACAAAAAATGGATAAATTTTCACTCCAACTATTGTGCTAGTATCAGATAGCAATTGTAGAAATAGAAGAAAATTTAATTTAATTGATAGTGATTGACACCACCTCCCCCCCCCCATTTAACTGATCATATGCAACCATTGGATATCTCATTTGAGTTTATTATATTTATTATGTTATATTTATGTTTCCCTTAAAAAATACTACGCCTAAGAGATTGAGATTTGGTTAAAATATCGATATATCAGCCAAAAGTATTTTTTATTCAGCAAGAAAAAAGCGACAGAAGTGTAAAAAAATTAAACTGATACAGAAATAATAAAAATAAAGACAAGCGCCAAAAGAAACAGTTTTCTGACGTGTAAACATCTGATGAAGACTGACTTTAAGTCTCTACTGACGAAGAAGTACTTTCCCAAGACATAAAGGGAAGAAAATAGATAAGGTGCATTAAATATTTCTAATGTATGTATGTATATTGCATAAAAATCCAGGACCTAAATTTATTTTCACAATTTGTCTAGAAAATTAGAATTACTTAATAGATACTAATGATTGACAAAAGTCTGATTGGATTATAAATACGACACGTTATCGCATAAATGAATGTTACTGTCTTTATAGAATTTGCAAATGAGTTAACAAATTGTTGATTACTTTATGAAAGGAATATTGTACCTAACGTTTGAAATGTTATTCATTATTTTCATTATAACTAACGACAAAACTGAGTCTTGTTTAAAAAAACTAAATCACCATACTATTCTGTCTTTATCCAATTTGATCATCAACTGATATAACTTTTCAGTAGTTTCAAGAGTGGCTCTAAACATATTTGACACAAGTAAAAAAATTCAAGCATAAAGTAATACAATTTTCTATAAGGATGTGTTAAATTATTCAATATTTCAACATGTTGAGAGTTACAGAATAACAGAAGAGTTGCAGAAAGCTGTACTGAGAGATAAATTGACAATAAATAAATCATTCATTTGTCCATTAACAGAAAAATTTGACTTGGTTGGCCACGTTACGTTGGAACATACGTAATATAATATGTCTCAATGCTTATATATAGATCGATTAGTGCATATGAAAGCCTAAACATTCATTCATAACAAATTAATATATTCTCAGACTCGTCCTTGATAGTCAGACGGACAAATAAATATAGTTGGTGTCTGTCGTTTTAATATTCCAAAGTGCACTTTATAATTTGTTCGAAATCGGCACTGATAGTTGTCGAATCAGCGACAATTTGGCAGGAATCATATACGATTATTTATACTGAAGTTATTTAAGTTGACTGGTGCCAAGGACGAATTTGATACGAATTGTTGTACCTAAAATAAAGCACCTATTCGATTCAATCAATCATTTTAAGGACGAGTGCATTAAATTCCAAGTTAATCAAATGCACTTCCAATTAGCTTAATTACGTATGTAATATAAATAGTTCGGTAAAAATATTCTGATCATTATTTTTGCTTTAAAAAAAAACATTTACTGAGAAAAGTTGATGTAACGGTAGCCAGGTTTTCGTCTAATAATCCTTGCTATTAATTGTCTACGAGCTTCTTTGATTCTCCAGGTTGTTCCTTGTAATGGACATCAATTTCTTCAAATCAGATTGTAATTTTTAGCGTTCCATGATGGGCATATGTATACACTGAATAACTCAATAATAATAAATTGAAAATGTTACTTTGTGCTAAGAAATGGCAAAAGCATCGAATTTAACAGTTAGGTTAGGTTGTTTAATAATTGTTTACGTTGACACACCGCATTTTCACCAATAAACATCGCTGATAAAAATATATGTAATCAATTAGTATATTGGATGCACGAAAAATGTCTCGGTTCAAAAGAGATTTATATCAATAATTTGATGGATGAATATGCTTTTCAAGCATTATAAACAATGTCCCAAAAAGGTTTTTGAAAGCTGGTAAAACGTATTCTCTAAAAGCGTTCTATATCCAGCGAATCCTTACAAAAAAGAATAGGTATGGCTTAGACGTCAATAAGGCAGAACCGACTCGCTGTTTGCGAAACTGGTTATCAACATTTTTAACAAGTCTTTAAAATTTATTAATTATTAAAACTGATCTCCTAGACCAACGATTACGCTGTTTTTAACAATAATTATTAAAATTTACATACTATAGCCTATCCAGAGACAATATATAGTTATTTTGTCACACCTCACACCCCTTCACTCAGGCACTATACACACAAGTTCTTAGGTTTTAGTCCTTTTTAGTCTGTAAACAGCTGAAGCGTCTCTGGGTTTTCATGAAGGTGTAGCCTGGCGTCCAGTTTTCCAGCGAACATTTAATTTCTTTGCTGTAGGAATTTCCAGATCACGGTGCAAATCTTCATTGAGTACATACTAAGGCGCATCCACTTTATTACGCAATACCTTGTTCTGAAATGCTTTAATTGTTTTACATGGCTATCCCAGATACAACCCCACATTTTGAAATCCTGATTGTAGATCAGTATCTTGTTGTAGATTTGCATTTTGGATTTTTTTCCAAGAAGCCAATAATTTGTTGTTGACATACCCCTCTCATTGTAATTTAACATCAACTGTCATGCGTAATTATTTGACACTATTTACACTTGGTATTATAGCACCATTCAATTTCAAGACTGCTGGATTGTTTAGTTTCTTGTTGGTAAAATTAATAGGAACAGATTTTAGCTCATATAATTTTTTTCTCCAACGTCTCTGTGGATGCTTCTTGGTTTTTGCCCACTAATAACAATGCTTTATCGTCCACAAATGTAGTTATAATAATTCCCTCGAGTTTTGAAATATCACTAATATAAAGCAAATAAAGAGTAGCTCCTAAAACTCTTTACTGAGTTGATGACAATATTAAATCTTCTCTATTAATGATTTTATTTGGTTTCAAAAGTCCCTAATACAATTCATCACACATCTCATCAGATACAAAACCATTACTTTGGTAGCGTACTCACACTTGGTCGGTCGGTCGATCGAAATGTGTGGCTGTCGATGCGATTATTTGTCCGTCACTCACTACTATTTTTGGAAAGGAATTTGCACGAGAACTGAAAACACTGGTTGAAGAAGTACTTGTTTATTTCGTTTATAATTGATACATGTGGTCGACGGGAGAATTAACAGGATATTAGGTTAGGTAGAGGAAGTACGGTAGCGCTGTGGAAGTCGTAGTGTTACAAGGGGGTAGAGAAAAGAAAAGAGAGCGAGACGTCGTCGTGGTGGTCTTTTATAGCCGGGAACCGCAAGGTTCCAATCCACCGACGTCGTCAACCTTTGAACTTGGTATAGGTGAATGCGTGGTGACCAAAAGGGCCGTAGCGGTCGCTACAGATTCACATACATTACACAAGAGTGTAATAAAATTATTATAAATGATTTTTATTTCTTCATATGTTTTATTTAAAATTAGCTGCTACCCAAAATTTAGATAAATATACAGATTAAACACAGCATTTTCCGGAATCGAATTAAATTTTGTATATTCTATTGACTCGAAATAGTAATTTGAGTTTTGGAAAGAAAAAGAACTTGATTCAAGCCGTATTATGTGAATACGTTATCTGTTCGAAGATTTTGCACGAAGGAGCAATCATAAGCTTGCGAGATGGTACGTTATCGTGATAAAAAATGTTTTATCTCCACAAATATAACATTTTTCAGCGAATTTATTATTCCTTCAAATTGAATACTATTGAATATTAAGAGTTACCAATTTCCTCAAGCGAGAATATTATGGAATTTGGAGAAATTATATATTTGGAGAAAATATCGGATTAATCGGAGAGGGTTTTTCCTTCACATTTTATCCTAGTTAAAAAAGACAGAATGCTGTCTGATGCATCGAAACATATAAACGAATCAGTTAAAAAAAAATGTAAAAGTGTAAAATTCTACTTGGGTTTGTATTTTATTAGTGATAATAATTAGAGGTTACAAACAAGTGTTAATGTTAAGTACTTTGACAAAAAGTCAGTACACTCCAATATGCAAACAGTATTGTGTAAGACGTAAAGTATTTACTAGCATCTCATCTAATTAATGGACAGATATAAACTTTAGGGTGAGATTTAGAATAAGATATTTTACACAAGAGATCACTTTCTGTGATTTTCTACATGTCATGTATATGCGAGTATGCATCTTGTATCAGAACAATTAACGATAACAACAATCTGAACTGGTCTTGATAAATAGTATGATATGCCCCAGGAGATAAAAGGTTTTTACAGAGTTACGGAATTTCCAACAATAAAAGAGACAACACCCAAGTCCTGCCCTCAAAAAAGGACCCTACGATGGAGCCGGAGCTATAAAACCCCAACATAGATACTCGACGGTCTACGACAGTTTAATATTTAAAGCTAAACAGCTTGGTCTACCTAATGACCTAATCTCCCTGATAGATTCATATTTGGACGGTAGGTCCTTTCAAGTGAGGATCAGTGACGTAGTCTCCTGTCGAAAACAAATCTCCACAGAAATTCCGCAAGGTGATGCAGTAGCCCCTGTCCTGTTCAACATGTACATGGCTGATTTCCCACTCCACAAATATTCCCACACAGCATTTTATGCAGATGACACAGTTTTCTTCAGAATCGACGCTATTCGGGACAGACTCCAAGTCCAACTGATCCAGATGATTGCGTGGTACAAATTCTGGTGACTACAGATTAACCCGAGCAAAACTCAGGCTATTCTGTTCCACCGCAAGAAGGGCTTCAACACCTACCGCCTCCAAATCGAAAAAGTTACTATCCTCTGGGTCCAGAAGCTATCATAAGTCGGTCTTCAGTTCGACCGCAGGTTCTAATGTCAGCCCAAATCCAGCTATCTGCAAAGGCAATGGCGTATATAGTCTCTTCCCACTCCTCTGCAGAAAAAGTAAACTCCCAACCCCCCAGAATATATAAAATGATCGTCCAGTCTGCCTCTTCGGAGCACAAGTGTGATGCAGCTACGTCTCTGAGAGACAACTTGCACTACTTCAAGTGTTCCAATCCTAAAAAAGTCTATTCCGAACCTAAGGCGACATCAGCAAAAGACCATTTGGTTCTAGCTGGTCATTCTGAAACAAGAGAAAAAACTCGACGGTCTCTTCTTCTGCGGGCTCCCCCGAATAACTGTATCGTCAACTGTAAATTGCCATCACTCGAATAAATCATAAATAATCCCGTTAGTTTCTATCACTTCACTACGTGCCCATCCTGATTTCTCACATATATAATAATAATCATAAGAAATGGTTATTGCCCACTATAGGTAACCACTAAAGGTAATAAATAAAGCATTAATTGGCCCTTTAAATATATGGCCCCATTTTGAATATATTTTCCCAATTTCAATACTTGTAGAAAAGTACATCTTAAAGTTTTTTACGTTTTTTTATACAACATAATTAACGAAAATCTAGAATTAATTTATGTAGTTTGTTATATAAATAAATGTGTTGCCTTAGTAATGGGTTTTATGTTATTACAGAAAATTCGTCGAAACCTATGCCAAAATTCCTTTTGCCTTTCTAGAAAATCGGAAAGTCTGTCTATAAAAAGCTTACCTTGATACTTTGCGGAATGCTGAAATTTGTGTTCTAATAAAAATCGGATACATCGATTTTGGCATAATTTCAGGAAAGTTTCCTCGCTGTTGCGAACATTGTATGTATGTTTTTTATTAGGTGCCAAATTCTATCATGATCACGTTTAAGGACGCAGTTTGACCTTCCAACAAAAAATCATATGTTTACATGAAATGATTTCATAAGTTAAAATCGAAAATATGTATTGAAAATCGATTTCGGGGTAAAGGTTTAACCTTATTAGTTAAAAAATATTGTTAATTATAAGGGAAATAATATTCGCTTTTCTTAGTAAATTTAAAATTTTCATTAGTTGATAATACCTAGTAACTGATAGTATAGTTTTAATTTGTTTATTTGATAACAATCAAAGTAGCACCAACATATGTATTTACAGTAATGTAATGTATTTACGATAATCTACAAATTATAATTCACATTTGTCAAAATTAATACGACAGAGCCAGGCAGACTTCATATGTAAGCGAAAAAGGGAATTTTGGAAGCGTAACTCCATCTGGTTTAGAACTATATATATAGCGTTCTCGCCAATTTACCGATTTTTTTACAAAGAAGAATTTAGAGAAGAGAAGAGATATATATTATATTGTTAATTTTAGTACAAATCTAATATTTAAAAAACTAACTATGTATTATTTATTAACTATATTATCTAAATTAACTCTTTCAAATATTTCAATTTCAAAAATATTTTTTGAAATTATATATCTTTAACTATTATCATAATCTCCTCCCATTCAATCTGCTGCTGTTGATGCCACCAAAATTCTTAAACAAGTGCTAAATAATTTGTAAAAACATTATATTCAGTATGCCTTATATATGAGATGTATTTCTTTGTTTGGATATATTAGTTTTCAAAAGGCTTTTCAGAGGAAGGCAATTTGGTCACAATAATATTTCGCATATTTTACGGTAATAAGAACGTGTTCCTACAATAAAGATAATGTTTACTCAACATTAACTAATTCAGTAAACCAGAACCTTTTAGAAACATTGAAGCACTACACGGAGACGCCCAAATAAGTATGCTTCACCCTACCTTGATTCCTCACAAAATTCATTGAACCCATTATTACATCCTTTGATTGATGATTTATAATATATATTAATGGTACTTCACATAATGTGAATATATTAAAAATTGCATATATTGTATACATATTCAATATATTTAGAAATTAAAATTCCATTCCCTCAAAATTTTGAGTTCATTGGGGAGAGAGATCGGTAATCATGCTTAAATGCATTATATTTTGTTTCGTTGTCTTATTTACATTCTATTTTTGTAATATGTCAAAGCCAAAATAAACTAAAAGTCGAAGTCGGAGAGAAAACATTACAATGTTGTGGCGTCATAAATTTTGATGACTTGAGTTCACTATTATTTTGGAAAGGCAATTTTGGACATGAGCTGAAAAGTCTCGGGCAAACAAAGAAAACGGGTTTTTTTTCAAAATTGGCTTTATTCATCAACGTAATCTCCATCGAGAGCCACACAATCATTCCAGCGCCTCTCTAACATTTCAATGCCACTTTTTTAGCATGATTTATCTTTTGCCTCAAAATATGTTCAGTTTCAGCTATAACCTCTTCATTCGAACGAAATTTCTTACCGGTGAGCATTTATTTGAGGTCTGCGAACCGCCAGTAGTCGCTGAGAGCCAAATCTAACGAATACAGTGGATGCGGGAGCAATGCGAAGTTCTATTCATGTAGTTTTGCTTTTGTTTTGATTCACCTGTGGCACAGTATGATGTCATTTCTTTTTTCTATATCATATGCGATTGTCTCTTTGCAATTTCGATCTTAAAATGCTCCAATAACGTTATGTCCACTCAAATGACGATCGTTTTGATTTGAGTATAGTAATGGATGCATGTTTCATCCATTGTCACATTAACATATACCTATATATACCTAACTCACGCAACTCACTTTTCGATCATTTAAAACGATTTTGTGGATTTTTTAATGTTTGCTGGTGTTACCACCTCATTTGGACGTCCACTACGTTCTGCATCATCGGTGTTTCTACGACCACGTTTGAAGTCCAACCAATGTTTACCAACGTTTTATTGCTGCTTCTGATAGAGCAGAGTTTCTATAACATTTTTCAAGTCATTGCTTAGTCTGAACGGCATTTTTTCCCATCAAGAAGTAGTGTAATTAAAACACGAAATTGTTTTTGATTCATTGTTTTAAAAATAGCAAAAGTACTCTTAGTGTCACTCTTAGCACAATAACTTACAAACTTGTGAATGGAATGTCATGAAACTTTAAAATCTTCCTTTTGAAGCCTAATAGTAACTGAAAAAGGGATATATGCAGTAAAATTAACGCCATCTATGTGTTAGGCCTGGAACTTTTCAGCCCAATTGTTACTAAGCTCTTGATAAATTTATACTCCCGATAAGATTTCCAAAATGTATATTTCGGTTTTTGTAAGAAAAAAAAGTAAAAACGTACTACACAAAACCGAACACATTAACGGAACATAGTTACATTTTTCAAATGATGCTTTTCTAAAATATCGCCATAAATAGACCACAAAAGAAACTAAAGTTATATAGAAAACAGAGCAATTAAATTTGTAATAAAATAAGGGAAACAAACATATTTTATTAACTATTTGCAGGCGGACAGGAAATACTAAACCGTACGATGCTAATATTGAATAAGATTCAAATGTTTCCGAGAATTTATTTCTAAAGTGGAAATGTGTGCCATTCCTAATTTTACAGATCTCTTACAGAGTATAAAAAAAAGTCTTAGCTATGACGAATCTAAAATACAGTACATAAATAGGGATTCAAGTGATTCAGAAATAAAATGCTGGTTTATTTACTTGCCCGAAAACAAAACGAATTAGTAATTTGTCGAACATTTTTCATTTTGGGATCATAAACCACAGAATACATAAACAATGATGTGTCTCAACCACATAATGGTTGAAAATGGAATTGTTACTTCAGGTTATATCAAATGAACGCCTCCATAATAAATTTTTTTATTAAATATTTATCATTATTTAATATACATTTTTTCCATATTTTTGTATAAACAATATATGGTTTTTATTTGTATATAAAATATAAATGTAATGTTTAAAGTTGTATAGCACCAGATGTAAATAATTGACCTCTCTTAAAATTTATCATTTTAAATATCTTTTTTTAAAATATATTTTAAAGTCTCCTTTTACCAACTCTGGGTTTACCTGGACTGGCCCTAAAGTTTAACGTGGGCTCCGAACCACGGTCCTCAGCATTAAGCATACCGACTGGCGAGTGACCAACTTTAGAAATCATCCCAGAAGACATCCGATCTTACCCAACCTGGTTACTGGCGTGACTGGGATCACTTTCCTTGTCGGATTTTACACTCTTGTCTAAAACATTCACAAATTTTAAACAATCACAAACATAAATTTACGACCATGTCCCAGTAGGATTCGAACCCGCGCCTATCGCAACTGTAAGAGGACCATCCCATCGCCTTTACCACTGCGCCACCAAGCCGGCATTTTAAATATCTTGAAAAAATAATAAAAACAAATTCTGGCAAATAAACTCAAACCAAAAAACTATTGTTAATGATAACGATATAATTATAAGTAGTAATTAATGGTTGGGTAATCTGGCTTATAGTCCTTCTATAACCTTAACACATTTTAGACATCATCTACATTAGTAATATATCATATTTATATCAAAACAATCATCAACATGATTGGGAAGAGATCCTCCTATACAATAACATCTCGAGAAGATGCAATTAACACAACTAAAATAGAGAAGATCAAATACATATACCTATAAATAATAAGTAATAGAACAAGACACAAGCAAGATCTATACAAAACTGTAAATATAAAAGAAATGTATATGCAATTAAAATAGCAATACTTTTCTATACTAGATCTGCTATCATCGATAAGAATGATGAGAACGAACAAGTTTGTTCGCTTGTTACAACTGAATTATTTGACACTAACCGATATATTTCAATTATACCATTCACAATTAAATAGCCAAAATAGTACAACAGCATTTCCAATCTTTCTGTCAGTTATTCTTCAATATAACACTAGGTTGAGACCAAAAATGTTGTCAAGCGTATTTATTTATTCTCTATTTACGTTTTACTTATTTATAGACCATGGCATGTCTTAACGAAAAAAGAGGTTTTTTCTTCAATATTCATCAGTAGGTTTTTGGGATGCCAATCTTAACTCGTTGTTGTTCTTTTTAGACACAATTTTTATCATTATGAGTATAGTCGATGACCAGCTAGAACCAAATGGTCTTTTGCTGATGTCGCTTCGGCTTCGGGATAGTGAGTGTTTTCCGGACGACAAAGACCCTGGGTTACCACTGGGATTCTCGTAGTTGGTTTACTACCGAGGTTTGTGGATGAGTGGGGATGTTCACTGAGCATGTTCGTAAAATTCCTCAGAAACGGGATGCTTGATTCGAGGTGAGTGTTGACGTTCCTCATAAACCATGGGGCATTCAGTAACGCGCGGACTTTTTTCGGATTGGAACAGTTGAAGTAGTTCAAGTTGTCTCTCAGAGACATACCCGTGCTCCATAGAGGCAGACTGGGCGGACTATCATTTTATACAGAGTTGCTTTCTCGGGATTGGAAGTTTACTTTTTCTGCAGAGGAGTGGAAATAGTTGGCTGTACGCGCCATTGCCTTCTCAAATTGTGTGCTGTATTTGAGCTGACCATTGGAATCTACCGAGACATGAATCGAGGTATGAAACTTTCTGGAGCCAGGGAATGGGGACTTTATCAATTTGGAGGCGATAGACGCGGAACTCCTTCTTGCAGTCGAACAGAATAGCCTGAGTTTTGCTCGGGTTTATATGCAGCCAGAATTTATACCACGCAATCGCCTGGTTTAGCTGGTCTTGAAGTCTGTTGCAAATAGCGTCGGGACTCTAACCGGTTGTTAAAAAAGCAGTATCATCTGCATGAAATACTGTGTGGTATAGTTTGTGGAGCGGGAAGTCAGCCATATAGAGGTTGAATAGAGCTGGGGCTAGTGGAGCACCTTGCGGGACTCCTGCGGAAATCTGTTTATGAGAGGAGATTGCGTCACCGATCCTCACTTGAAAGGACCTACCGTCCAAGCATGAATCTATTAGAGAGATTAGGTCATTCGATAGACTAAGCTGTTTCACTTTGAATATTAGGCCGTGGTGCCATACTGGATAGAAAGCTTTGGAGACATCTAAAAAGATGGCTCTAATTTTTCGACGTTTTATTAATGCCTGGTGGATTGCTGCTACGAGGCGGGCGGCTTGATGAAGACTTGAATGTTTGGCACGGAAACCAAATTTTTCTACGAAGTTGTTTAAAGCGTGTAATATCGCTTTTCACAAGTTTGGAAAGTAAACTAATCTGGCTGATGGGCCTGTAGTCAGATGGATTGTCTTGGCATTCTTTTTTTTGGATTACAGCGACAAGTGCAGGTTTCCAGTTCTTTGGGAAACGCTTTAACTTCAGGATGGAGTTGATAATGTTAGCAAGTTCTGATAGTTGCTTTCTAGTGAGGTTTTTTAGATAGTTTGCTATTATACCATCTGGGCCTGGAGCTTTTTTAGAAGACAGTCGTTTTATGGAGAGCTAAAGGTATCTGGTCTCTTTAGAGAGGATAGTGTCATTTATGGTGGACAGTGTCTATTGAGGTGGGCCAAGAGATGGATTGCATTTCATTGGGTTCTCAATATATGAATTGTGAGGTGTTTTAAATCGATAGCCTTTGTCATTTTTCTGGTAAAACCATAATTACGTTATTATACTTCTGAGATATCTGGCAAAAAAATGAACCAAAACTTGTTTATCACAACTTCCTTTGAACTAGTTTTGTTGAGATCGGTATAAATAGAAGTCGGGGGGAGTAAGTTCCAAATACTATGGATTCTTCGTTCGAAAGTACCAGCCAATCTTTCTGAATTTATGCCGAATAAATAAAGATGTAGTCTAGTGTTGCCGTAAAGGAAGACCAACATAGCCATCATTTCAATTTTTTAAATCGTCTCCCTCAAAGGCAACAACATACAACGCATTGCAACTTTTGGATAATACCAGAACAGAACACAGACTCAAAAGTATTAAACTATTTAATCTTGTGTAGTGTATTGTAGTGTCGTGCATTTAGTAGAAATACAGCAGTGTTAATACATACACATTATTGCACCAGAGACTAAGATAGGGCCGATAGGTTCTTATAGATATATACCTAGATTTAAGTTATCGTAAAGACAAGTTGTAGGTTAGTCGGCAATGATTAGTAACAACGTAATAAATAAATAAATCTTTTATGAAGCTTTTTAATCATTTGTGAAGCGTCTTTTCATTTCGACTATAATCTTTTCGCACATTGTTATTGCATGTGATCGCTTTTCATCACGCGTTGTTAATGTATAGGAATACATTAAATACCCATACATATTTTTACTGTTGAACCCAAGTGTAGAACTTCTTTTGGTATTCCATTCTATGTTACTGGTTTGAAATTGGTTTATAGCTTACCTTTAGTTCCATAGTATTGACGCGACATGTAATAATCAAGTTTAAAAATTTCATCGACTTTTCAACAAAATTCAACATTTCCTTGACGAAATACGAAAAAATGTAAAATAATTGTGACATTCAATAAGCCTACGCAGCAATTTTCAAAATTCAGAAGAAACAGGGCAAAATATAACAAAAATGATTTTCTGGAATGTTCATTTTTACACCCCAATGTTTTTAATGGAGTAAATTTATGACGCAACACTTCAGTTCTTCTAGTTTGGGCGGTGTAATATGGATTTAGTGAATAAATGTTGCTTTAAAATATGTCTATATTATTAGTGACTATTCTCATACTCAGCTAGAAAAACAAAATATGATATAAATTGAGACTTTAATACATTTTATTACATTATTTTATTATAGTTTTTAATACCTTTTATAATGTACATATCTCCAACAAGTGAATCACAACTCTCATTTGTCACGATACTAAATATAAACATTTATATTTTACCGTACCGTGTAAATATAAATATCTAAATTAACACGTACAAAAAAAATGGGAATTTTATCAGCGATATGAATAGAAAACATGCCACGAAATTAAATATTAATAACAAATTATTGACCTTGATTGCGGTCTGTTATCAGACATTTGGATAATTTGCGTCGACTAATCCCCACAAACAGCGTTTTTCGCGGTTTCATTGCGCACGTAGGACCGATACAAACCAAGGATAATAACAATCTCGAGGTCGATTGAATCAGGACTTACACAGTGGATGTACTCTTATCATTTGATTTGTTCATGTCGTTATTATCAATGTTGTCCTGACGCAATCGAACGACTGGCCGTACCTTATGGCGTTGCTATTCCAGGAGAAATGTCTAATAACGGAGAACGCTAAATACCTCTTTATGTTTTCTAATAGTGATGCAACTAAATATGTAATATATTCAAAATTATTTTATGTATACCTCATCGCAATTTGTGAGTCAAAAATCTCTGAGATTTTGTTCAGTTTCGCTTTGGCATACAAAAAAATTCCAATCTAAATAAAATAACTGAACAAAAATATCAAACAACATATCAGAGTTAAAACCTCTTATCACTTTTGCTTTCAAGAATTTTGTCTGACACTGAATACGTCCGACAGCTGGACACCGTCAAGTTGTCAGATGTACGCTAAATTATTCAAAATATTAGTTCTAATTACTACAGGTTACAAACCGGCAAACGTTATTTTACCCTTTTGATTCATATCACTTTGTTTGAATATACCGAAAACAATAGATATCTAGGGTCACAAATAAATACGGGGTAAATTCTGTAATACAATCTAATGGAAAACTTTTACTTTTTCAATTAAACAATTTGTTTTTGCTTTAAAAACGGGTTTAAACTCTGACAATCACTTTTTCGATTTAGTCAAAGCTTTACTGGAAGGCAGAGCAATTCGACAGGTTTTTGTTGAATTTGCCCATCACTTCCAATGACTCGTTGGCATAGTGCATTGTCGTACTGAAGCAGCATTTTTATTTCATTTGGGGTGTTTTTTCTTCACAGTTTAGCTAATTTCCTTTCTTAAAGTAATCAAGAAACAAAATTCCATGCATATCCCAAAATAGAGAAGCAACCTTTCCAGCTAACGTTTGAGATTTTTGATGGAAATAACATAAGTTGTTTTACCAAAGCCAGAGGGACTTGGTACGTATTGCTGAAAATCCTTATCTTGATTTTGGTTGAGTTTAGGAAGATTGGGAGGTGGCATCATCTATGTGGTATGAGACTTATTGAGTAATGTGTTACCTATATACACATTCAAATTTCTAGGTCTGTCAATTAGTACTTTGATTTGTAATGATATTGAAATTGAAGTACAGAAGAATTACTCAATATAACCTAAGAAATCATTACACTTTCAATACAACTAAATAATTCTTAAATGAAATATGTATGACTTATTAGTTAATCACTAACCGCAATTAGCTGATAACCACAACCATGTTAGAGGAATGCGATAGTCTTTAATGAATGCGTTGATACACAAACGTAACATATGGGCATGACCATAAGTTTTTTTTTTCATTTTTAAATAATCTTATAAATACAGAAACATTGTTTCGTTTTCTGGAACTTGTAACGAGTGTAATTTAAAGTATTAGTGTTATTTTTTTCTTGTGTGTGTAAACTAATTAACTTGCCAATCAGCTAAATGGGCGTGATAAGAGGAAAATGCATAGACTAAAATAATTATGTACTTTAAACAAAGTTTTAGAATAATATATTTTGCATAGAAGCTCACTTACTAAAGTATTTTATAGCTGCTTACTTCTTTTTTTTTTTTCTTTTCTTCTTCATTTGTGTCGATTGTCAGGTAAAACCAATTCTTGATGTTAGCCATCCATATTATTTTCATTCTGAGAGGTCATTTACATGTTCTTAGACAATATGCCTCTTCACAAAACTAATAATGTATCCAAGATATTCTTAGCATCTGCCTATATAACCACGTTTACTATATAACCGCATGAATCTTTTCAATTATTACTGTTGTTAATGTTTAATTTTTCTATCGTGTATCAATAAAACATTTTAATATTCTAAATTTGGCCTTTTTTAAAACTTTTTCACTGATTTTTTTAATGTGCCATTTTTTTAATGTGACGTAAAACGAATATATAAATATGATTTATTCACATTTCATCTTTATATATTATATTATATTATATTAGAAAGGTGATTATTTGGACTTTATTTAAAATTAAAATTACTAACATAATTATTATAATGAATTGAATGATTGATGATGTAATGAATTTGAAGATCCTATTTACAGAATAAAAAAAACATTTTCCATTTCAGCAGCTCATAGTTTATAATTTCTTATCATTTCCACCAAATACATAACAAAACCTTTCTGTTAATCAATCATGGCTTGACCATCGTTTGCGCCGGCTAATCGTCGTTGAACCGCAAACGGTTTCACTTAAGATTGTCACAGATGATGTGAGCCACCATCCAATTGAGAAATGGGTCACTTTTGTTGTTATTGATCACTATTAAAACATGGAAATTGGGCACATGCATTTTTTTGGTTTTACTCGTGTGACACATCTGCTTCCTTTATATCCAACCTTCTGCAAAATTGTTCCAAATCGTTATTTACAATGTTTAGCTACTGAGCAATAGAAATGGCGCTTCTAAGACGGTTAAACTCAGACACTTCCATTATTTTATCGAAAATATTGAAACAAAATCAAACTAAACAAAAACTGCACTTGATTGTACACATAAAGTATGATGGCTATAAACACTATTATTCACAGTTTCAGCTACCCGATTTCCATTTCCAACTTTAACAAAGAATAACTAAAAATTATAGACTGTTTTCTTTCTAACATGGTTAATTTTTTAGGTAAATTTAAAGAAAACCAATTTAACTATTCACTAACCTGTCAAATACATTATTTAGTACGAAATGTCATCCATATTAGCTCTGTAACCGCATCACATTTGACTTTCCCTTTACAAGGTTTGCTTATTTATAACCTAATTATTATCAATAATGTTTTGAAGAATTTTGCAGACATTTGGCAACATGGCCCACCAGTATCAACCCAAATCAATCCATCACTCTTTACTTAGGATAAAATGAGAAAGAAAAATCTGCTCTGAGTTCAAAATTAATTTTACATCTTTACAAACTGCAAATAGCATTATAATTAGCGTTGGAAACTATCGACTGAAAACAGTCGAAACAGTCGATAGTCGCAAAACAGTCGAAACAATAGATAGTTAAAAAACTAACGACTGAAAATAGTAACTACTATTTTCGGTTAAATGCGCTATTCGACTGTTTTTCTCAATTCGTATTGTCAGTCGAAGATTAATGAATCCTTTTCTGTACAAATTGTGAGAGAGGAAAGGACGGATATAATTGCTTGGGGCAGTTAATTGTATATGTGCTTATATTTTCCGTCTCGCTTATACTAGCGAGACGGAGATGTACTTCACGAACTAACTTTAAAAAAGAAAAGAAAAAAGATAATTACTGAATACTATAATAATAATAATAATACATAACATGCAATTTATAATTTAATTTTAAACGAAATAGAATGACTTTTATTTATGAATGTTCCGTGGATATGTAAAAAGGAATGTATTTTTTCTATGAAATGAAATAATATCCCACAAATGTTTTATTGTATTTTAATGTGTTAATTGCTATTTTTAGATAATATACTATAATAAATATAGACAATACGATAGAAATTAAACAAAATCTAAAGACTGAAGATGTACAATAATCATAAATACCACAAAATATAATATTGAGAATTGTGTTTGTGTTCCTTTTTGTTTTTGTTCATAAACACTGAATAAAAATTAAACTTATACCTAGTCATAGAAAAAAAACTAATTCATGACATAATTAAAAATTATCGCACAATAAATACTAGAGATTTTTTAACAAAAATCGAGAGTATAATCGAAATATTACCATTATTGCCATAAAAAATATCGTTCCAAAATGCTGTTATGTTAATATATAATATACTGTTATTTACAAGCAAACTGCCAAAAAAATCATAAAACTACATATATTACATATAAATCTAGGTAAGCACAAATTGGATACATCTTTGTCAAGGTCGCGGCTAGGACGACAGAGCCAGAACTTTAAAAATCAATCGAATGAAACTAATAGAACCAAAAATAGTAACTCAAAGTACATGACTGAAACAGTCGATAGTAAATACTAACAAAATCAGGCGGACCGAAAATTGCGACTGAAAACAGTCGATTGAAACAGTCACTGGTAAAAAGTAATAAAATCAATCGAACCAAAAATAGCGACTGAAACAATCGATAATAAAAAGTAGTCAATTACTAAACGGTCGATAGTCAATTTCAATCGATAGTACCCAACACTAATTATAATCGACGTCATCTATGACTTGCTTTGGCTGTTTTATTGCACGTGATATACTTTTCATTGCTCTTGATTTTAACTAACTTATATAGTTGTAGAAGCTTCCATCCTAGAAGTAAAAGAGCAAGCTGTTTCTATCGATACAAAAATATTTGTAGCAGACACGGAAAATGATGTAGACAAATAGAATTAATATTTTCACAAACAAGTCTCACACCGCAACAATGATGCACACCTATATTTCCGATAATTGATTAATCCCGAAAATAAAGCTAAAACTGATACGCAAAAAACGTTTAGCCTTGTCCTTGCTAAACCTTTTAGAATTTATTGCAAACGTAATAAACTGACTAATTGTTCTAATACGAAATGAATGTTTTATTATTAGGGATACGCGAATAGTTTGTTTAACCTTGTCACTTGGTTTGTGTCGTTTGTTCTCAGACAACGAGTATTACGATCATTCGTAATATGGTAACTGAAAAAATGCCAACTTCGCCTATCATCAAGGACTTTCCAATTAACGAACCTAATTAGATGACACATAATTTGTTCGGATATTGGTGGAGAAAATAACATATTGTTGTTAAATCAAATAGGAATATAATAGTAATTAAAGCAACATGCCTTGAACGCTTAATTACCAGATAATACATTTGCCGGGTATGACATTAGTAATCTTGGTATTTTATCAATTTTATTAATATACAGAATTTGGTATATTTCGAAATAGTTACATTATATTTAAAATTGTTTTGGATTATTCACAGGAAGCGGTTGTTTATTTAGTATAGTACATTTGTAAGCAGACAGATCGAATAGGGAAATTCCTATATTGGCCAGTTCTTCCCGTTTTCTTGCCAGACATTTTGAAGTCGTAATTTGTGGAAAAACCGAAGGAGTCACGGTCTTGTGCAATATTGTCATTCTCATCGCCGCACCCCGTAATAATCGATCTATTACAAGAAATATTTCATAACCTTCTAAAAGATGTATATTAAATATACTGCTTAACATGTATTATTACAAGTATTGTTTTTTAACTTTAGCTTTTAGTATTGTCATTATACTATGAGGCTATCGTCTATTCAAGTGTTTCTCATTAGAGTTTCCTTTTAACCTATTAAGGTTTATTTGTACTGGACCTGTTGCTCAACTTGGTCTATGAACTACACTATTGGCATTAGATCTGCCAACTAGCGAGTAACCAACTTAGAAACTATCCCAGAAATAATTCTGTCTTAGTCAGCTCACTTAGTTCATAGCCAGTGGACATTACACATGTTTCAATCACAAATAAACATCAAAAACATTCATACCGTAAGCGGGACTCGAACCCACAACTTCGGCATCTTTAAGGAGAATGTTATGTGATTTCAACCACTGCGCTAGCAAGTGGGCTTTATGCTAATATTAACTAAGACTTATTTGGACATCGATAATACCTACATAGTATTTTAAGGTAATATATTGCCCAGATACTGCAATCTCTCAATTAACAACGATATTTCCCTCCAATCTATTATTACTTACTATAAGTACTATGAAACTATATACTTATAATTACTATAAAATTTCACATTACTATTAGGTTCTTGCATGAATTTTGACCAGCGTCAAGAACAAGAAAGAAACGGATGCTTATAAAAAATAGAGTAAGCTTCCTCAAGATTTATAATTAAATTATAGATTAGATCTAAAGACATATGCCCACTACAAAAATATATTGATTGTTAAAATGTAATCTTACTTTATGTTCCAACACTATAATTTACATACATTATTATTATACATTCAACATATATACTGAAGAAAACAAGATATAAATTAAGAATAATAATAAGTATACAAACTTGTAAAATATAAATTATTATATAAATCGTAAAATATGTTGTAAACATGTTTGTTGGCATATAGATGCAAAAACTTATATAATAATCCCTAATCCACTTTACGACCAACTTGGGAATATTTTAAGTAGGTCAAAGTAGAAATTCTATAGGAATTATACAAGACTCGGTATAGACATCAATCCATAAAGTTAACTCAAGAACCATCAGCTACAGAATCACTGACTCAAAACTTGTACTAAGCAGAATAGAACCAGCAACAGTGATTATTAAAAATATTAAATTTTATGAAAATAATTAATTTTAATAGGAAAATCCAGCAGTTGCGTCTCCAGCAAAAGCAGAAGTTGGTAAACCGGAGCATAACTGGCAATTGGAAGGCTTATTAATGTTCAATAGATACCTATGAGGGGCAACTGACATATTAACACAGTCCATATCGATTGACAATAATGGCTTAGGTGCCCAGAGATGGGACAGGTAGATTTGAAAATAAATCTAGCTTAATCTGAAGTATGTGATAACAGGAAGAGATTTGAATGAAGCGAGTTGGCTGAAGTAAGGCTGGTTAACTGATATTTCCATCACATGGAAAGGAATCCATGATAAGGAAATTCAAAAGATAAAAAAAATTAAAATTTATATTTTTATATTTTCTTTGCCTCTACTCATATTCCACACAAAGCACAAGAGCTTGCGAAAGAAGCCAGTAGGATTACACAAAATAGAAAGGATATTAAAAATGTACAAATAGAATCTCTAAGAACAATAAACTAATATACTATGAAAGATATTTGAAATCCTAATTCAGATACAGTAACATTTCAGAGAAATTCTGAGATAGGTTGAGAATAACCTTAATTATCTATGATAACTTTGCTTGAATGTCGTATTACTTAAAATAATTGATTTCGATGAATTGATAAATACGAAAATATTATCCCTAATAAACTATAACAAAGAATAATAAAATGTCAGTTAACAACGAGTCAATTGATTCTGAATAAATAAGGACAATGGAAAATAATTATTTACTATGTGATGCGGCTATGAAAATATATAATATTTTTCAATTTAATGTATACTTTCGTTGTACATATATATTTAGTTTTGGATTATATAATCAATAGAAACGAATAATTAATTAAAGTGACTGTTTATATATAGTAAAAAATTTACTTTAATCGACACAGCTACATTTCTGGATTGTGCGTCATTTAGGTTTTTAATAACCTTTTGACTATTATTTCAGTTGATATTACAAAAAGCGTTATTAGAAGATAAATTTTATCTAGTCATTACCAAGGTTACTATGTTTTTATGCAAATTAACAAAGTTTACATTCTTCCAATAGTCAGGTGCTAGTATTATCGAAATTGATTAATAACTGTTTGATATAATGTCTACTAAAATACGATTTATTGATAGTATGATTAGTAGAATAGTAGACTAGAGTAGTAGAATAGAGTAGATGAAAGTAGACTATAAAAGTTGAGTTTTTCGCCCAATATTGCAATAGAAAGGATATTAAAAATAGAATAAATATTTATGAATTGAACAAAATAAAATGACACCGTAACTAAAGCTCACTAGATTCACTAATAATTTTAAACCATTTAGGTAAAGGTATATCAGGTTGTAATCGAAAACACAAATTTCAATTCTAAATGTATAAATTATCCGGCTCGATAGGCGCAGTGGTAAACACTACAGGACGGTCCTCCTGCTGTTGGGATAGTCGCGAGTTCGAATCCAGCTGGGGCATGGTCGTGAATTTATGTTTGTGATTGTTTAACTTTTGTAATAGTTCCTAGGCGAGAATATGAAATCCAACAAGGAAAATTATCCCAGTCTGGCCAGTAACCAGGCTGAGTAAGACCGGATATCTTCTGGGATGATCTCCAAAGTTGGTCACTAGTCGGTAGGCTTAATGCCGCGGACCGCGGTTCGGAGCCCACGTTAAACTGTAGGACTGGATCCAGATAAACCCTCGTTGGTAAAAAGGAGACTTTAAAATATAGATAAAAAATTATAAATTTGTCAAGTAATATTTAATACATTTTAAATAAACATATAAAATAATAATAGACCCAAAAAACGCCTGGAATAAAACAAGAATACAATACTTTATATACAATTTATAATTATAGAACTTATAAATTAAATTTCAAGGATTTACATCAGATAGTGTTACTGTATATTAAATTGCATCGAGTACATTTGTAAACAACTTCATATTGAAACCTCACTGACAGGCTTCACTTTTCAGTTTGTATCATTTCGTCGAACAAATTTTTTTCACTGCGTTGAAAATATCTGAATTTATACCGAATAAATCTCATTTGCGAAAAGTTTACTGAAGAATCGGTGAAGACGTATTGGAAAGCTTAAATTGGGAATTACTACTCCACCTACCATGTTCTCTAGACCTTGCCCCTTCAGATTACTACTTGTTCCAATATATGAGTCGAAACCTGTATGAGCACCCCACTTCTTTTGAATATACCAAATATGAGTAAATTCGTCGATAGTGTCAAAATATACAACGCTCTTCCGAGATGGAATCTATAAATTGATGGACAATACTTTCATTAAAGTACATTGAAGAGATATTTTACAATAAAGCTTCAAATTAATCCGACAAATCAACTATGGATAATCTATGGTAATAGAACACTGAAAGGCAAATAAAAAAGGCAGGGCCCTTTTTACAAATCTAATTATATATAAAATATTTAATTATATTTGACATAATAACATCAATACACCCTAGTTTTAAAACGACAATTCAACAACAAGTAATCTATAGCAAAACGTATTCAAATTGCCGCATTTATTTAAAGAAAATGCACACGACAAGATAGATAAAAATCATGCATACAACACTGGTTGCTGCATACCAGCAACTCGTAAATCGATTGCGTGTCTTCAGCTTGTTTATGCCACCAATTTTAGTTTAATTTACATCACAATACAAGTCATGGCTTCAAGGACCTCCTACTTACTATTAAAAAATTCTAAAATCCATGAATAGTTATATTTAAGTCTTGTTTCCAGGCGTCCTATAAATTGTCACTATTCCAGTCTTGTGTTTTATAAAACTTTTTTTTATAAAAAAGTTTCCAAACTGCTTATTCTTATACATAAAGACAAAAGTCCAAAATATTACTCATACTAAGTACTACTATATAAAAAATATCGATGTAAATTTTTTTAAGTTAAGTTAATCATTTTTAGCTAATGAGCGTATTATTAAAAAGATATAGGCCAGAACTGCAACATAGTTAAGCATTCAATAGAAATAAACTATGCTGATTTCAAAATAATTATGTTATTCTATAATATTAAACAATATGGTATAATATTGTGTTTAACTATAAAAAAGTAGAAATATATAAACAATATGTAACAAATGATTTAATAACTACTAATTAAAGCAGTTTTAAAGGTAGTGTCTTTTATTTTGCAACTGTACAATATGGAATTTAAGAAACAGCCAAATAATTACCACGAGTTACATTTTATGAGTAATACACAATAGTTTAAGAGTGTTTAAGAAATAATGTAATCATAAATAGTTAACTAAAAGATATGGGTAGAAATAAAATTAAAGGAATATCCTAAACAGTATAGATGCAAGTACTAGTTAGGGTAATAATTGGAGTATAAGGGCAGAAGCCGAAGTTAAAAATAATGCATTGATGACAATGTCGTTACCACGAGTTACATTTTATGAGCAATACACAATAGTTTAAGAGTGTTTAAGAAATAATGTAATCATAAATAGTTAACTACCAGACATGGGTAGAGATAAAATTAAAGGAATATCCTAAACAGAATAGATGCGAGTACTAGAGGGTAATAATTGAAGTATAAGGGCAGAAGCCGAAGTTAAAAATAATGCATTGATGACAATATCGAATTTACAAAATAAATGTGTTTCTTAGTCATATCATAATATATTGAATGACACATCAGATAATAAAATTCTATTCTATCAAGACACAAACGACATTAATATTTTTAATCTACCACAGGTGTTATAATAAAGCTCTACATAATACTGTCTTGAGACATTTCATAGTCAAGCTACTAGATACTCAATAAAAGCTGTAAAGAGTTACAAACAATGAATTAGATAGACGAAGAAATAAAATAATAAAGTAAATCCTTTTCCTAATAACTTGATTTAAATTAATTGCAAAAAGCTTCAATACCTCATATTTAATCGATACATTATTACGGCCTCTTCCGTTAGATGGGACAAGAAAAAAGATAATTTATTGTTGTTTTTCTTGTTGTTTACTATTATTAACCTCATTTTTTAAGGTTGTGGAATACCAACAATATTTAAAGAAATTTGACAAGCTCATTTGACATAATTTCTGATAGATGAAGGGGATTTTGCTTGAAAACATAATTTATGAGAGAGGATAACAGAACAAATAGCCAATATGATAGAAACATTCAAGCATTCATTGCTGGTATTTTTACCCTAAGCTCCACAGAGTAGTAACAAACCATAGTTAGAGACTTGATGACAAGGGCATTCGAATATTTTCGTCTAAAATACTATTGAATAGAGTTAAAAGAACCTTATTTAACTAAGTGTTAACTCTACCTAGAAAACTCTATAAAACTATTTTGAATTCCTGATGAATTTAAATAAATTGATGATGAAGTATATAGCTCCCGGTAAGATTTTTCAAATATATTTGATTGCATTTTATATGAGATTTGATATGAATGCTGAAGGAAGTTAAAAACTGAAGCCGGTCTCTAACAGTCGAGAACTTGGAACACAAGCTATGACGTTCCATGATCCCGAAAATACCATCATGGGCGGAATTAACGCTAATATTCATTTGTTCATGAAAAGTTTATCCTTCTTAAAAACCAAGTCCAAGCCAGAGTCAGAAGACAGTGTCAAGCGAAAATATTATGTGGAATCTGTATTTACTAGTCTAGAGCAGGATTATCACTTAAAGCCTTTCACGGTGACAGGTATCTGACTGTAAATATGTTAATTATTTAGAGGGTACTTAATTCATTCGACACAATTCACATTAGCATTATGAAACTGCATCGCACTCCATGTGATTCCTTCAGAATGTCAGCGCCATTCTACACCTCGTAGAAATAGCCATCTTTGATTAGCTCACTTTTTGAATAACAAATCTGCATCGTACGTGTGGCTAAATAAAACGCATTCCCGTAAAAGTGAGTGCACTGACAATTTAGCAAAAATAAGGTAAACTCGACCCACTTCATTAACATTTTACTCTTTTATTACATTAGGTATTTAATTTTACTTCTGCTTCTTTCAGCTTCATATTCATTTTTACAACTTTATTATATCCAAATTTTTATCACTATGTTTATATTATGTATATTATATTATTTATATTATTTATTTATTTGTTAGGATGTATTTTCATTACTGATATGTATTGGTGAATATACAAAGTATCAATAGAAACAACTGTTTGGGTTTTGACATTTTTCTCCACATAAAATAACTATTTTTCATTTCTTATTATTGTTATTATTATTTACTCATTACTTTTATTGTTGTGTGGGCTGTTCATGCGCATTCATTCGAAACCAGCTTCACGTTTTTCATAGATGATAGTAAATAAATGTATAAGGTGTAGATTAATAATACATTGTTCTAATTTTGTTGCACTAATTTTATAAATTGCTATGGAACAATGGGATATTTACGTCAAATAACATGAAAACAGGATTTGTTTGAAGCAAAAGCAAGAAGCAAGAAGTTTGTTCGAAGTTTGTAAAGCAGTAATACAGATTTTATAACTATAATTTTTTGATTTTGCAGATATTTCAAAAGATTACCAAAAAGTATATATTTAAATAAAACGTCCTGAATTTTTAGGATAGTGTAATTATAAGATGTAGTTAGCAGAAAGTATGAAATAAATTGATAACATAATATTTCTACTAATAATCTACTATTTCTATCGGTTTATATGGGTCTACGGAGTAGATAAATAAAGCTTAAAAAATGAAATTGCAATAAATACGACAAAATAAACAAAAAAAGTTATTTAAGTAATGCAAAATTAATCACACACAATGACACGCAATATAAATGAAATATTAAAAAAAAATTAAAATAAATATAATTTATATTTATACAGTATACATTCTAGCATATCTTTAAAACTAAACCTAAATACTGATGAACTAAATGTGAGAAAAACAATGAGATAATATATTGGTGTTTTGGTAAAATATATTTAGATATGATTCGAAATTTTCTTATGCCTGAAATGGAAGAGGAAGGACTAGAGGACATGGTTTCAGCAAGATGGGGCCTCAGTACACACAGCTTGTTCAACAATTCAATTATTGAATGACGTCTTCCCACGAAGACCTATTTCTCGAAGTGGCAATTTAGCATGGCCAGCCAGACCTCCGGATTTAACAGCACCAGACTTTTTCTTAAGGGGTTTTTTAAAATCAAATGTTTATGTGAATAAGCTCCAAATATTCAACATCTTAAAGATATATTATTCGATATATTATATAATTCGTCACGAAATTGAAGAAATTCAGCCCCAGATGTAGCAGGATGTCATGAAAAATGCCTTAAAAGAGCCGAAAGTGGCATAGCGAATCAGAGTCACCATTTAGCCGATATAATTTTTCCATTATAAAGAAAAAAATTTAAAGACCAAATAAACTTTTTTGATAACTAAACTTATCTCTTCTTTGAGGAAATTTATAGGCAATCAAAATAGTACCGGTACTTTTGCCCCACATTGTATTATATTGAGTTACTTAATGAAATATTGAAAAGGATGTTATGCTAGTAAACTACTTAATCTTGAATTTCGCATTTTATTACTACAATAGCGGCCATTCTCTACTAAATCTATGCTAAGAATAATTACTTTATTGCGCAAAAAGCAATTACTTTAGTATACTATTTACAACCTATTTAATAGCGCCATGTCAATCGTATAAATTTCATTCACCGCATTGCCCTTTCTACTGCTACTTAACCTTTCTCGGTGCATTCCTGGATTGTGTATTTCACCTTGTACAACACTTCCTAACAAACAACACAATGGACATTCGACGGCCACAGGTTGTAAACCATAAAAACCTTACAACTTCATTTGCATGGCCGTTAAGTATATTTGTTTGTAATAAATAAAAATGCAAACGTACACTTGCATCCGCAATGCATCTATCAGATTTTATCCATATTGATTTATTTAATAGTCTTTTAGAGATATATTAAAAATGCGATGTGTTCGTTTTAGTTAAATGTCATCCTTATTAAACTAAATTATTAATTCCTAACTCGTTATAAAAAGATCTTACATATTTTGATTATTTATCACTTCACCAAGTTATCCTAGCTGTGTACAGCTTTTACTTATAATGTACTTTAGGGTAAACTGATATGGCTCGGTGAATGGAGGAAAAACGAAATGAAACAGTGGTCTCTACATTATGTGACAGTTGTTTATTGGCAATACAAAAAACTTTAGAAAATACAAAATAGATAAAACGGATGGCAGCGGTGTTAACTGGAGACGAGGCTTGGGCAGTTGATGGTGGCACATCTAAAAGAAACGATAGTCGGTCATTGAATCAGCGGAAATACTCTTCAATAACATCCCAGATAAACGTCTCGAGCTTGCCAGCTATTCGTTATCATGTTCTAAGTTGGCGCTGCTGGCACCCCGCCCGTGTTCAACATCTGGGATTATATTTCTGGGGAGCTTGTTGACAGTTATTCCACGATTTAAAATTCGAAATGTTTCAAGATCGCTACAATACTCCCTTGCAAGAATTTTACATACAAATATTTTAAACAACAAAAAAATATAATGCATGAAAATAGTTTTAAACATTTGGATATGCTAAATCAAAACGGTTGTGGTTGGTACGGTTGCGATCTTGTACGGCTGTTGATATCTTTCGGTCCTACAGATACCGTTGCTTCATCGTCGCTTTGGCACTTGAATGTGTTCTATCGACAACGTTGAAAATAAGCTATTTTTCGGACAGGGCTCCCGTAATCGACGCTGAGGGAGGTGCGCTTGATCGACGACGTGGTAGCTTATTTTCTTCGATGACGAGACGTTGGCAATTCTGGTACCTCGGCGAAGACATGACGTGTCTACGGTGACTGCAATCGGTACCTACCTGCTGGAGCTGCTCTGTTACTAATCCGTAGTCACATACGTTACGGTAATTGAGGAAAAACATATGACGACGGTATCCGACTGAAGCTGCCCAAAACTTTTCAAATCAAAATGTCTGCCAATATGACGGAGACGGAGAGCGAAAGAAGACATTATGATTTAAACATAGCGCCGAAAGTAATGTTTAGTCGAGACGATAATTAAATAGTGATGTAAAAATGTCTAGGAGTTCAAAAGATTTTGAAAGAAATAATATTCGGACAAAAAATTTTAAAAAAATTAGTTCATCGTTCCAACACTAAAATAAAATTTAATGAGGAACAAATGTTTAAATGAATGTAATGTTGAAGGAACAAAAGTAAAATCGAAAATGAATCGTATTAAAAATATTGAAAATGATGAAAAAAAAATAACGGCCACGTAAAATACACCATGTTGCACGTACCCTCCATTCACGAGTCCAAACCCAATTTTGCGAAACGTAAACCAACGTAAACAGAACAAAAATGTATGTTGGCCTTTTAGGGTAAATGATATGGCTCAGTGAATGGAGGTAAAACGAAATGAAACAGTGGTGTTTACATCATGTGACCGTTATTTATTGGCTATATAAAAAAAAATTTAAAAATACAAAATAGATAAAACGGATAGCAGCGGTGTTACCTGGTGACGAGGCTTGGGCAGTCGATAGTTACACGTCTAATCCAAACGATGGTCGGGTACAGAATGATTGGAAATACCCTTCAATAACATCCCAGATAAATGTCTGGGGGTTGCCAGCTATTCGTTATCGGGTTCTAGTTGGCACTGCTGGCACCCCGCCCGTGTTCAACATCTGGGATTATATTTCTGGGTAGCTTGATGACTGTTCCACGATGTAAAATTCGACTTGCCTCAAAGTCGCTACAGTACCAATACCTTTACAGTCTTCCTCTAAGTTTCGTTTGGAATCTCTGGTAGATTAAAAAACATAGATGTTACTACACACATATTCATAAATTAATATTTTATTATCTATTAGGTGAAAATAAGAAGTATTAATATAATCAAGTGTTAAATTCGACCATTTTGGCGTTTTTCTACACAAAATAACATCTTCATAATTTATTATTGGATTATTCAATATATATAGATATCATGAACTGCTCAAAATTGCTTTTTTGCTTTTAGAAACTTGGTGGTGATGTTGCTCCATGATATCCCAATTTCCGGTTTTATTTTTAACGATTTAATGGCGGTGATTTTTATCGTTTCATTTGCAAAATATCATTATAAATAGTTTAGCGCTTTCATTACTCGGCAGGCAAAAAGAGTTTTCTGTTGCGGAAGGATAGCAAGGTATATTACGAGTATTCATTCTAGTAAATGAAACTGTTACTCCAAATATCTACCGAAGTCAACTGAACAAATATAACTACCTATTGTAGCAAAGAAGACAAACAGTAACAAGAATCAGACACAAAATCATCACCTGGCATGACAACACTCATTCAGTTCGAGGAAATGTCTGTCTATAATAAGGTATTTTTAGTAGCAATTTTTCTTAATAAATGCTTTATTAAAATGAAATCTCCTAATAAAACAATACAATAAATACAATAATTATATATTCTAAATGTATTCACCAATATTTATTCATCAATATTCATCATTCTTCATTGCAAATACACACTAGAACCTTCCGCATTATGACTATTAAATCAACTGTGTTTAAATGTATCAAACCAGCTAAGATACCTGCATGGAGTCCCCATAAAATTTATACAAGCCACTTTTTAGCATTTTCATCACAAAAAAAATTAAATAATAATAATAAAAAAATTATGTTACACACATACATTATTTTGATTTTGAATATTTGAACATCTATAAAACAATTGAGTCTGTCAATAATGATACCAGCCACATTGGAGATTTATTACTAGAATGCCTACGGACAACATTCTATTACCATTATAATAAAATTGTAGACCAAAAATTGAATACAACGTTTCACGAATTTAAAAATATTTGCATGTGTTTATAGTTGCAAAAAATATATATCTAATGTTAAACACATATCAAGAATATTATTAATACCCATACAGTTATTTCCTGCAACAAATCTCGCAATAAAATCTTTCTGATGCAATAAAATTAACGAACATGTCATAAAATACGAATGTCTGGCTTGGATTTCACAACAAAAATTAGTGGGATGCACTGGCTCGATAGAAATTACCGTTCTCTCGCGCTTGCTGCAATATGCTGTAGTTCTGCCGTGCGATTCCTGGAAATGGCAAAAATAACAAATTATGCAATAAAAATTTATGGACCCGATCTATTTAAAGACACTATCCCTCTGATGACGCACGCTACTATGGGCCTATTATTTCAAAAAGTGTTTGGAATGGAACTGATCGGGTAGTAGTAAACTGATCTAACAGGTCAATTTAAAAGTCCCCGGCCTACCATAGTAAAACACATTTTTTGCCAAAAATTAGTTTTTTATATTCCCTTCAAGAGTGATTATAGCGACTGATTATAGAAACTGATTATAGCGACCATCCAACTTTTCGATACTATTTTATATACGATTACGATACGATTTGTCCTTTGCTTCAAAATAGCCCTCAGTTTCGTCGTGATCTCTTCATTCGATTTCTTACCAGCAAGCATTCTTTTGAGATCTGAGAACAGGAAATCTGAACAAGTCGCTGGTGGTTAGATCTGGAGAATACCGTGGATGAGGAAGCAATTTGAAGCCCAATTCATGGATTTTTGACAAGTTGCATTGTCTTGTGAAGCAGCACTTCTTCTTCTTCAAATGTGGCCTTTTTCGACCATCAAACGTTCCAATAACGCTATGTAATAGTCGCAGTTGATGGTCCTTCCTTTTTCAAGGTAGCTAATGAAAATTACTCCATGCGCATCCCAAAATACAGACGTCATAACATTGCCAGCCGACAATTACGTTTTCCCACGCTTTGGAGCAGGTTCATCGTGTGCAGTCCACTCAGATGAGTGTCGATTGTACTTCGGAGTGAAATGATGGAGCCATATTTCATCCATTGTCACATATCGACGCAAAAACTCGGGTTTATTACGCTTGATCATCTTCAAACGCTGCTCCAAATCAACTCGTCGTTGTTTTTGGTCAAAAGTGAGCTAGCGCGGTACCCACTTTGCACAGAGTTTTCTCATACCCAAATATTCGTCAATGATATGATGTACACATTCAGTTGATATCTTTAGAGTGTCTTCTATTTCATTCAGTTTTTATTTACGGTCATTCAAAATAATTTTGTGGATTTTTTTAATGTTTTCGTCGGTAACAACCTTTTTTGGGTGTCCACTGCGTTCACCGTCTTCGGTGCTCATTTCACCACGTTTAAACTTAGCATACCAATACTTGATGGTTGATTTAACTGAGGCAGTGACCGGAAACTCAGCATCAAGCCAAGCTTTTGCTTCAACTGTATGTTTTCCCTTCAAAAAGCAATATTTCATCAAGACGTGAAATTTCTAACAAAAGTTGTTTCATTCAAAATGCTATAATTCACAAACTAATGATCCGACAGCTGTAAAATTTATACGCGCATCTTTTGACGGTTAGGGCTAACCAAAATACATATGGATGTAATTCTATTATCGCCATCTATGTGTCAGGCTGGAGACTTTTTAATTGACCTGTTACTTTTTAATTGAAAATATTGTTTCAAATTAAAAATAATTATTTTAACATTTTGGCAGTGAGACATTCTTCTTTTGTTCATAGCTAAAATAACTTTGTCAGTAAAAAATCAGAGAATGCAAATTGTTTAGATTGTTCTTTCGACTCTTTATTCTTGAGCTTGCAGAGTACTGTCAAACAATACTTTATTTAATTATTTTGAAGCTAGTAATGAAAATAAAAAACATTAACTTTATTAGATGTCGGTAATTGGTTGATTTTTCTTATAATTATTATCCAAATATTGCAGAATAAAACAATGTTGATGACCGTTATTTATAAAATCAAAACGAATAATAACTAAATAAATACTTTAATCAGAGATATCTATTGATGAATATGTCAAGTACCAATTTAAACAACCTAAACTAACTGTTAAATTCATTGATTTAACATTTCTCTATGTAAAATAACAGTATTTCATTTAACAATATTGAGTTATTTGTGTATACACACATTAATCATGGAACGCTCAAAAATATATTTTCCATATTCATTACATTTTTGTTATCTGATTTGTGTCTGCTGAATTGAAAGTTAGTCTGCCGCTCATAAAGCACTTTTAGAAACGCATGATGATGATGCTCTATTTTATCTCAATTGTCGGTTTTGATCTAAAGATAGAGAAAAATATTACGAATTGACTAAAAATGTCAATTTGAATTGTTTCAATATCACGGTTTCATACCAAAAAAGGCCACACAAAAAAGAAGACTCTTTTGAGGTGTAATATGACTGGCGATGAAAAGTGGATATACTCCGACATTCCCAAGTGCAAAAATAATGGGTTGATCCAAGGGAACTATCTACATTGACAGTGAAGCGAATATTCATAGTCAAAAAGGCTTGCTGTGCATGTGATGGGATTAACAAAATATGATATATTACGAACTACAAAAACCAAAAATATTACTGCGAGATATCTAGCGGCATTAAATGAACAAACAGAACAATAAAAACAAAATAAGACTAGTAATAGGAACCAACGCTAAATAATTTTCTTGCAGAACAATACTCGGTTACAGGTTGCAAGAGTTGTGAAGTTGTATCTCGAACTGCAAATTTTTTCAAGAGTACTTTCCAGAAATAGAGCTTTCTAATTACTACGTTACTACAAATGCCGAAGTAGTACCAATAGGAATTGATTTTTAGATCGCTACCAAATAATTAAAGATATGTTGCATCGTCATGTTGCCAGAGAGATAAAATAAATATATAGGATAAAAATTATATTATTTTTTATTAATATATATTGTACCAACTTATTTCATTAAATGAATTTTAAGATAAAAAAATGGAGAGAATACATGCAAGCTACAGCTAATATATCCAGACTATATACCTAAACAATCAATATGTTCCTTCAGGTTTTTTCAGATTTTAGCCATCAAATTAGATTACATTTAGAAGTTATTATACGTAGGATATGACTTGTATCTGTTGAATCATATAAAAATATTTACAGGTGCAATTTCAATAGAATTTTAAAAAATAAGTAACAAATCACCAACACTAATAAGAAATAGACGCTATTATGTATAATGGATGTTAAAAAGAAAAGCAGGTATAGTAATTAACACTACGTATAATGAAACACGACAACTGCATGATACAAAATCCTGGATATGTGCAAAAATAGCATTCTAATAAATCTTGAAACAATATACTAAGAAATAGCATAAGCCTTAAAAGCTGACGAATAACATTAGTATCGTTAGATATGTTATAACTTTTTACCATCACTTAGTTCTGATATTAAAAATATCATCGCTTATTCGCTAAAATGTTTGCCAACGACAAAAATTAGATATAAAGCTTTATTTTCTGCGGTTGTTTCTAGCTAGAAAGAATACTGTTAGAAGCTTTATGCTGTATGAGGTAAAACATTTCATTTTGGATTTTGAGCGATAAGAGCTTTTAAAGAAATGATTTGCAAGAATGTCCTTTTGAAGTCTCTTCAGTTGGAGTATCTGTTTACTTATTTTTCTAGCTTGTTCTTCACACTCTACCCGTCGTCCAAATGTTCTTCATTTATCATAATAAATTAATTTTTCATTATCCATAACAATTAGTTCAATAAAGAGCATAAAATTCAGACTTACTAATCAAACAACTCATAATTACGAAATGAATTATTTTGCTTTGTTGAATTAATTCATATATCATCCATTTTTATCAATTGTTTATTAAAATTAGGCGCGTTTAAGCCTTTTTGGTATAGATGGTGCATCATAATTTAAAACAAGGCTAATACTGAACGTTGAACGAGCTATAGTGATGTCTTATTTGACTTGATTTCAAGGATTTATAAACAAACGTAAACAGAACAAAAATGTATGTTGGCCTTATGAATTTTTACTTGATTTGTACAACGAATAACTATGAAATATGTTTCACACATTTATTAAAAAATATATATCTGTAACATATAACACAGGAAATATATATCCTATCAATTTTTCTACCTATTGAATAGAAATCTTAGCTAAAAATAGGTCAATTGAAAAGTCCCCGGCCTGACACTAGAATTAAATTCATATGATTTTTAGTTTTTTCCTAACCCTCAAAAGATGTGCGTATAAATTTGACAACTGTCGGATGATTAGTTTGTGAATTATAACATTTTAAGTGAAGCAACCTTTCTTATTGTGAAAAAAATTGATAAAAAGGATGTGCGTGTTGATAAAATATTGCTTTTTGAAGGGAAAATATTCAGTTGAGGCAAAAACTTGATGCCGAGTTTCGAGACACTGTCCCAGGAAAACCAACCATCAAGGATTGGTATGAAAGTTTAGACGTGGTAAAATGCGCACCGAAGACGGTGAACGCAGTGGACGCTCAAAAGAGGTTGTTACCAACGAAAACATTTCAAAAATCCACAAAATGATTTTAAATGACCGTAAATTGAAATTGAATCAAATTGGTCTATTCTAAAGATATCAACTGAACGTATACATCATATCATTCACGAATATTTGGATATTAGAAAGCTCTGTGCAAAGTGGGTGACGGGCGAACTCACTTTTGACCAAAAACAACAACGAGTTGATGATTCGGAGCAGTGTTTGAAGATGATCAAGCGTAATAAACCCGAGTTTTCGCGTCGATATGTGACAATGGATGAAACATGGGTCTATTATTTCACTCCGAAGTCCAAGATGAACCCGCTCCAAAGCGTGGGAAAGCGCAACAGTCGGCTGCCAAGGTTATGGCGTCTGCATTTTGGGATACGCATGGAATAATTTTCATCAATTACCTTGAAAAAGGAAGGACTATCAACAGCGACTATTACATAGCGTTATTGGACCGTTTGAAGGACGAAATCGCCAAAAAACGGCCGCATTTTAAGAAAAAGAAAGTGCTGCTTCACCAAAACAATGCACCGTGTCACAAGTCAGTGAAAACTTCTTCGGCTTCGAATGACTTCCTCATCCACCGTATTCTCCAGATCTGACCCCCAGTGACTATTTTCTGTTCTCAGATCTCAAAAGAATGTTCGCTGGGAAGAAATTTTGTCCAATGAAGAGGTGATCGCCGAAACTGAGGCCTATTTTCAAGCAAAATACAAATCAAACTACGAAAATGGTATCGAAAAGTTGGAGGGTCGCTATAATCAGTGTATGACCATTGAAGGGAATTATGTTGAATAAAAAAAACTAATTTTGCCAAAAAATGTGTTTTACTATGGTAGGCCGAGGATTTTTCAATTGACCTATTATATCTATATAAATAAATTAAATGAGTATTTGTTTAATATATTGATATGCAACAAGTTTAAATGACGTTTAAGTTTACTAGTAAAGTAATTTGCCTATAATGTTCATAATATATCATCTAAATTTAGATATTAACACATATCAATAAAAATACAAGTTGATAAACATTATTGTTATGAATACTTAACGACTTGCTTAGTAATTTACATAACAATCAATTTAAACTGGTGTTACTAAGAGAGAAAAATAAACCGCTTAAACAGATAAACCGAATTAGACATAGAAAGTTGTCACAAAATGAAAGGATTACAGTCTAATTATAAAAATAGGCGCTGACATTACAATTCAAAGAAAACGAAACATTAAGAAATAATAGTTAACAATGCATGTTGTTCACTATTACGAGGCAAAACAGAAAAAACACTGTTCATAAATTACAAAACGGAAAAAATGTATCATAAATAATTCCAATCATTCTATTTAATATTTAAAATAGAAGCCCCAACTGACGTATTTACATTGTCTAACGTTAACAATGGTCGGCGGTACATGCATACAAGGACAACGAAACACAATCGTCGTAGCATTGCAACCAGTCCAATTGACTTGGCGTCCGTTCACGAACGCTCCTGATTGGCAACGACCTTGACAGCCGCTGCGAGTTCCGTTATAACTTGACCAAGGTCGTGGTGCGGCGCTGTTGCGTAATAGCGTCACACGTCGCCAGCTTGCGCGCCGCTTCCGCCTAGGCGAGGTGTCTTGAGGTGCACCACGCCGATTGATGAACGCGGTACAGAGTGCTGCGTGGTGCCGCTGAAAATGGTACTCTCCGATACCACCGAAAACCGTCGATTTGCCAACTCGTTTGGCGGGTAATTAATCGATCGAGAGAGATTTAATCAAGTCCCATGACTTGTAATGTTTCTCTTATTTATAAGGCGATTTTAATAGATTTTAGAATGGTCTGAATTTAGAATTATCTAATTAATAACAGAACAAATTGAATAAGTTGAATTGAATTGAATAGTTTCTCTTTATTTTGAATTTTAAAAAATATAAACATTTTTGTTATTATAAATCAGTGGCTCCTGCTGATACAAATTTTAAGGTGTTCTGCAATTTTTGAAAAAAAAACTTCCTATTTTTTATAAATTAAGTCCATTCGATATTCTTTTCTGTTCGCAAATGTGGTAATCACCAAATTAAAATTGTTTATTTCGAAGATAAACTGTTTTTCAAAAGGTAGCATGGAAAGAGCTGTTAAACGACATTCGGCTATTGAATTTCTGAGACACGTTGTGATGCGCATACGTGAAAAAAACGGAAACACCTTTCGGCCTCTGATGTTGTCATGGGAGTTGTTACCACCTTTCTACTCTCTTTTAACATCTCTCTTAGATTGCTTGTTATTAAACATTTTAGAGGAGATACAGCGTCATATAATATGCTGCAATCATCTTTTAAATAAATATTTGGTAGCTCAGTTTGCAATCATACTTTATCAGGTGCCGGATAACAGGAACATATGGAAGTGAGTTTATCCATAGAAATTTGCCGCAATACTCTTCAAAGTATTCCGAAAAGAAAATTAATGCAACTACAAGATGCTCTTTAAAAATGAAATCGATCTTCTGCACAATTTATTATAACATCACACACCTCTAAAGCAGAAGCTCGGTGAACAAATTTACTGTTGCCCGGACGCTCATGACTTATTATATCTGATGCTTCACTAATGATGTTATCAATATCATTTCGACTTTGAATAATACTGCGTTCACGATATCGATAGGCTCTCTTATTCCTGTACTCATTTTTCTCGGCTGCAGTTGGTTAAAAAGGATGTCTATGTAGGACATCACATGATCGAAAAAAGTTAGCCAAAAATTGAAGATGTAATAAAAGATTTAATGTACCGCCAATAAAGGCTGCTGCACTACAGACTGTGTTGCTTGAGAATTAATATTCTATTTCATTAATACACTCAATGAGATAATTTCTATTGTCGCACACAACATTAAGAGTCCGTATATTCCAAGTTCCAACGGGTTGGAGCGCAGGATCCTTCTATCCTTCTTTCATATTTCTGTCTTCTGCATCACATTTTTCAGGAATTAAGTAGTTCCCTCAAACACTCAGTTAGTTTAGCATCGAGAACATATCTAAAAATAACCAATCTATCTAATAATAATCAGTTGAGATTTTGCAGCAACAAGATTATGTTTCGTACGCCATGATCGCCAAAAATGAAGACTTACTAATTTCCTCAATATTTGTTCGTTACACACTTCAGTAAGAGATCGTTCTGTATTTCTATGGAGGTGCCCTTAAATACTGAACCATTCTTTAGGTGCTCACCTAGAGTTGCATCTACTTCAGTTGAAAAATGAATAAGTCCATGAAATATCCCCGGATTCTGGTAAATATAGCTCGCATCATGTTCCCGAAGAGCAAATTCACACACAAAATTTAATGCAATTTATAATTTTTGATAAAACATACCTATTATTTGCCTCATTTTCATTACATCTCTGTATACAATCCAATTACGAATCTAATTGAGCCATAGTATTAGTTAATGAATAAGAGTATTGTATAAGAAATTTTGTTATATGTAAATTCAAAATGCACCAATTTACTTAGGTTAACTTTTATTCACCATGTCTGAATCCAGTTATACACAGCGATTTGCCTGTTGTATTTTTCCAGTTGCTTCTTCTCCACTATCTCTAACACTAAGTATGGCAATATCATCATCGATTATTAAGATATATCATCTGCTTTAACATTTGTTTTAAAATAGGATTATTCTTGTTTGATTCTAAACATTCTGACAGAGATATAAGAATCTAGGAATTCAGTCTCCTGCTTTGGTAACATATTTTCAAGTTTGTGAATACTCATACCAAACATTTTCGAGAGATTGACCACATTTAAGAATAAAGGTGAGTAAACTTTTCTGTTTTTGCAAACCGTTTCACTGACGTCTGTGATTCTACGCACCTGGTGAATAGTTGAATGTTTGTTCATAAAACCAAACTAATGAGCAGACATTATATTTTTCATTTCTATAATTAGTTTTAATCATTTCAGTAGGAGTTTCTTAAATACCTTAGGTAGTTGGAAGTTTGATTCAAATTTATTTTCGTTTACTTTGAAGAATTATGAACATTAAACTAAAATAAAAATGTCCAAAACCATTTTTGCCATTGCAGCCAAATATTTAGATTTTTACATTATACAATTTCTTTCCAAACTTGATTTTGATTTTAGGTTTTGATTTTTATGTTATTTTAGAGGGCTACTTTGCATACTTTTTTTTGCATTTCATAATCAAACGGGCTATTGAGCTCATTTTTTCAAAATAAAAATTAAATGGTTTTCGAAATAAACTTCCGTATCCTAGATATATATCATTGGAGCTGAATGGTGTCAATACAATGTGATGTAGACACCGTCATAAAATGTAAAACCCATCTTACAAGCTATATATATTTTCGTTCGATGAGAAGACATGAAACTAACTCTTTGGGTGACTCCTATCAAAGCTGCAGGTTTATACTGAACCATACTAATGAATTTATCTAACAATTCCCCATCCAAAACTAAATGCTTCCCAAAGCCAGCGATTAATAATTTCCAAACACGTAATGGCGACATCAAGAATAATAGAAATTGATTTTCCTGTTTTATGAAAATTTCCCTTTATTGAAATTGGATTCAGCATGTTAGTTTGAGGCCAGCTGAACCCCGCTGAGAGTAGATTTTTTAAGATAAACATTTAAAAAATTCTGCAGGGGATTTCGATTATCGGATTGTGCTTTTGTTATATTGACTTACACTCGTTAATCGAGGTTCTGTTAGTTTTAAAATCAAAGAGACCACGGAAATGTTTCTACCTTAAGTATATTTTAAGATACGATTAAATTCGCTATAAGTCATACATATATATAGTCAAGTCATACTTGAAACATTTTCTTTCATTTGCGAATCTCAACCATCATGGAAAATCAAAATTACTCTTTGCAACTGATGAGCTTGAGTCAAACACTGAATAGAAAGAAAATAAGAGGAATTATTTGAGTGCTATTGGTGAATGTTGTATTCGTCTCTAAGACCTTCATAAATTCGTTCTAATTATCAATTTTGTATTGATTGAAAAAATTAAAACGAAATGGTTTTTCGTTTCGAAAACTTAAACATTAATGCGTTGTTCCAAAAAAGACATAAATAATGCTGAGATCTCCATATACAGGATAGAAAAAATAATATGCACATTATGCACATAATATATTTCGTTGCATATTGGCAACATTGCTTCTGTACAAATAATGCGACGTAGATGTATTGCTCAGTCTATATGCCAAGTATTTTATGTTTATATTGCCCCAAAATGAGGCTATGGTCCGGACTGCTTGCTTCCTATAGTCAAGCATGGTGAAGGTTCCATTCACATTCACATCACTAGTTGGATTACTGCGAATGAATATCTCGATATGCTTAATAAATGAGTTAACTAGCTATTGTAACTAGCATATTACCGTCAAACACTGCTATATTCCAATTATACGAATATAAGCCATAGATATAGAAAAAAAAGGTTCAGTCTTGGTTTGAGGAGCACAAGAATATCTTCAACGGACAGTTTATGGGAGATATAGGTGGTTTTAGAGTAGAGGATAAGGAGTAGATATTCATCTCCAACATCATTAAAGCAGACAATGTTAAAAATAAATGGTCAACACCTTATTAAGAAATAAATATTGTGTATATGACATATATCATTTTGTCCATTCCCTGTATATTGATTAGGAAGTAATTCCGATGCAACTATTTAGAAATGTGAACAACCGTAAAACTGCTTTGTAATAGAACTGCCCAACAACGGGACTGCAACAACCGTTGCAAAGTTACAACCTGCGGGCTACAGCTGATGATTGTTTGAAGACCACCCGCTGTCTTCTTCGAGAGCTCATAACCATATATATTTTTTATTGTTTTAATAGGTCATGAAATATATGTATTAAGACGCAACATTTTCAAGCACTAAATATTCATCATTCATTTGGAAAAACCTAAATATATTATAATCATACGATTAAACATTAAAATAGTATATAGTTTCTTCCTCTATGGTCCACCAGGTTTCGGCAGCTCAGTCACTTTCCAACCTTTCATACAATAATTATTTCCTACAAAATCATAACTGAGCATACAAGAATACTGAAGAAAAAAAGTAATGTTAATAATTTAAATTACCTTGGTAGAGGATAATAGATGGCTAATATCAAGGATTATATCGGTTCAATCAAATATTTGAAAAATTTTCTCACATATAATATTACATAAATCTAGAAACCCACTAAAATTTACTGGAGATAATTGATGTTAAGTATATCAAAATTTCACCCAAATAGTTTTTACTGCCCTGAACTAAATATATCAATAATTTAACAGGGTACACAAAGCCGAAATTTAAATCAGAAGGCCAGCAACGATATAAAGAATTACAAATCGATAACAAAGCAATAGGCCACCGTCGCCATCTGACCTTAAGCGTCTTACTAGAAACAAAAACGATACCTGTACCTTCGACAAATTAATAAAAAAAGAATACGGAAATCCTCAAAACAATCTTTTTTGATTATTTAAGTTTCAAAGACGGTAGGTGGGTACTTGAAAAAATCAAGGTCGTACCCGAATTAGAGTTAAATAATTTATTATACAGTTGTGACCTTTCTCCGTTTCGTCTAGGTCTCGAAACCATTGGTAAATGATGCTTTTTTACGGCAGTTCATAAATTTTTATAATTTAATTATCCTTTCGAAATGTCCAGTTTATTCAGTCAAATATAAAAAGAGCTTTACGGATCTCCATTATATACATATAATTAGGGAAGGCGTAGGGTTTAAAATAAAAACTTTTATTTTAATTAAAAACTATTTTTAAGTATAACTCTTTTTTACCAACTGGGGTTTATCTGGATAAGATATAAGATCAGAATAAGATTTTTTTAACATATTGATACTATAGTTATGATTATATGATTATAGTTAATATGACCGTACATATTAGTAGGGCTATATAAAACGTTCCTCCGACGTACTCGTCGTTTTTCAAATCAAATTTTTTATTTATCAAATGTATCAAAGACAATATTTAACAAATATCATATCTCAAAATAGATCCATCATTGACGTTATCTAGAAACCATTTCGTCATCAATGTTAATTGACCAAGCTTGTGTGTGCGTTTGTCCAAATTCCAGTACATTCTGTGAGTTCACCACAACTTTAATACATCTTGCACCCTGAGGTGCATGTTTGTAGCGGAAATCCATAGACTAGACGTGTTTTTGACACTTACATTAAACATTTTGAATTTACATCAAAACTATTTTATTTAATTATTTAATTAATTTTTTATTACATAATTATTTTATTAATGTATTTGAACGAAAACAAAATCGCGATTTAGGGTAAACTGATATCGCTCAGTGAATGGTGGTAAAGCGAAATAAAACGGTGGTGTTTACATTATGTGCCCGTTATTTATTGGCAATATAAAAAATGTAGAAAATACAAAATATATAGACGAGGCTTGGGCAGTCAATGGTGGCACGTCTAAACCAAACGATGGTCCGTTACTGAATGAATGGAAATACCGTTCAATAACATCCCATATAAAAGTCTCGGGGTTGCCAGCTATTCGTTATCGTGTTTTAGTTGGCGCTGCAGGCACCCCGCCGGTGTTCAACATCTGGGATTATATTTCTGGGTACTTTGTTCACCGTTATCGTACCGTATACCACTACAATAGTCCCCTGCCAGAATTTTACATACAATTATTTTAAATAATTGAAAATACAAAAATGTATGAAAAAAAATCAAATACAAAATACTGATATACCAAATATAATGTGCTGATGAAAAGGGCTTTGAAACAAATGATAAATCAAAACGGTTGTGGTGGTACAGTTGCGATCTGATACGGCTGTTGATATCTTTCGGTCCTACAGATACCGTTGCTTCATCGTTGCTTTAGCACTTGAATGTGGTACATCGACGACGTTGAAAACAAGCTATTTTTCGGACAGGGTAACCGTAATCGGCGCTGATCGATTGTTCAACCACGTGGTAGCTTCTTTTCTTCGACGACGGGATGTTGGCAATTCTGGTACCTCGGCGAAGACATGACGAGTCTACGGTGACTGTAATCGGTACCTAGCTTCTGGAGCTACTCTGTGTCTAATCCGTAGTCACATACATTACGGTAATTCAGAAAAAACAAATAACGACGGTATCCGCCCGAAGCTGCCCAAAGACTTTCAAATCAAAATGTCTGCCAATATGACGGAGACGACGAGCGAGGGTAGACATTATGATTTAAACATAGTGCCGAAAGAAATATTTAGTCGAGACGCTAATGATTAAATAGTGATGGCAAAATATCTAAGAGTTCAAAGATTGTGAAAAAAATAAAATTTGGAAAAAAAATTAAAAAATGTGAAATGGAAATAATGAAATGAAATTTAAGGTTCATTGTTCCAGCACTAAAATAAAATTTAATGAGGAACAAATGTTTGAAAGAATGTGATTCTGAACGAACAAAGTAGAATCGAACCAAAATCGTCCAAACCCAATTTTGCGAAAGTTCACGTCAGAGTCACCACTTTAGGGTTTCGGTGAATGGAGACAAGACGAAATGAAACAGTGGTGTTTACATGAGACCGTTATTTATTGAAGTAATATAAAAATGTGGAAAAAACAAAATATATAAAACGGATGGCAGCGGTGTTATCTGGTAACGAGGCTTGGGCAGTCGATGATGGCACGTCTAAACCAAACGATGCTCGGTTACTGAATGAATAGAAATACCCTTCAATAACATCCCAGATAAACGTCTCGGGGTTGCCAGCTATTCGTTATCGTGTTTTAGTTGGTGCTGCTGGCACTCCGTCCGTGTTCAACATTTGGGATTAAATTTCTAGGTACTTTGTTCACGGTGTAATTTAACGATGTAAAATTCGACATGCCTCAAGGTCGCTACAGCGATTTACTGTATTACTGTACACCTTCAATAACCATATTCTAATGTAAAAGAGACTCTTACAAAGCAAACATATCACTAATTACATTACGTCCCCACTGTGTTAATCGCGCTATATAACATAAAGCTTTTAAAGTAATTTAAGTCTTTTGATTAACTGTTGCTAGAACTAATGTCTGAAGATACATAATATGTCAATACGAACAATAAAGAACAACTTTTTGTAGAACTTTGAACTAGTTTAAGTTTTAACCGTATTTCATTTTATCTATTTTTTCTGAAAATTATATAAAGTTGCAACTATTTGTGGAAGCACAGTAAAAAGTGAATAAATATTTGGAATGGAATTTAAGTTTCTCAGGTATCTATTAATAAGAGTGCCATGTATGCGTCAAACCGGAGACTTATTGAGTAAAAGTGATATAAAATCGGTAAAATTACCAAAAACCCATACATTTTGGTTGCGGCCATTCCTGCATAAGTTACTTATCATGCGCAATAAAGGTAATAGAAAAAATACGAGTAGTAGTGTATAACATCCACAAATAGACTAAAGGAATGAAAAAACCTTACTACATATAACACTTGAGGCATTCGGCAGAATCAGCAAAATACAGAGGTATCCATCTCGACTATAGATTAAAATTAGTGCTGTGAACTATCGACTGAAATTGACTATCGACTGTTTAGTAATTGACTACTTTTTACTATCGACTGTTTCAGTCGCTAATTCTTGTCCGAGTGATTTTACTACTTTTCACCAGTGACTGTTTCAGTCGACTGTTTTCAGTGGCTATTTTCGGTCCAGCTGATTTTGTGACTATTTACTATCGACATTTCAGTCGTACTTTTAGTTACTATTTTTGGTTCTACTTGTTTCGTTCGACTGATTTTTAAAGTTCTGGCTCTGTCGTCCTAGCCGCGACCTTGACAAAAAGGTAGCCAATTTATACTTAAATAAATTTATATGTAACTAGCTGACCCGACAGACTTCGTCCTGTCAAAAAGATTTGTAATGTGGCAGTTTTTGTGCCTACGTATTTTAAAAAATTCTCCTGAACAGAACCATCACCCTGGTGATAGGGCGTTGTGAATAAAAAATAATTAAATAAAACATATATAAGGATTGAAAAGTAAGTAATCGCTTTATTGTTAATCATGTGAATCATAATTATTATTATTATTATCATTATATTGCTTTGTGGTATACGATGTTTTTTGTTTGATTACCTGGCGCATAGATAAACAAATCTGATGGTTTTCCAACACGGGAACAGGCAACATACAATTGACCATGTGAGAAACATGGGTTTTCTAGATTAATACCACAAACACTTAATGATTGCCCCTGGGACTTGTTTATAGTCATAGCAAAAGCAAGCCGTCAACATGTCTATAGGAAATTTGCCATTACCAATGTCAATGAGTTGTTTAGAGAATATGTTTCCAGATTGGTCATTTTGCAACTCGACACGCATATTCTTGCTTAAATGAAGTACTTTAACATGTTTCCACAAATTGGAGGATTTTAGACATGCATTGAGTTCATCAGCTGGCGTTGATCGTGGAATCACTGGCAATGTTTGACGAAAATCTCCTGCTAATAAAATCATTGCACCACCAAATCGGTTATTATTGCTACGTAGATCTTTTAAGGTTCTGTCTAAAGCCTCCAAAGATTTTTTATGTGCCATCGTGCATTCATCCCAAACAATCAATTTACATTGCTGCAAAACCTTTGCCATTGCAGAGTTCTTCGAAACGTTGCAGGTTGGGGTTTCATTGCTTTGCATATTTAATGGCAATTTTAGTGCTGAATGGGCTGTTCGACCACCTTCAAGCAAAGTTGCTGCGATTCCCGACGAAGCGAGTGCAAGTGCAATTTTATTTTGTGAGCGAATTGTTGCTAATATTAATGAAATAAAAAAAGTTTTTCCTGTACCACCAGGTGCATCTAAGAAATAAATCCCTCCAGTTTCATCATTTGTTACTTTCATAAGAGTTTCAAATACATACTTCTGTTGTTCATTTAACAGTGGAAGATTTGTTTGAATTTATTCTTTCAAAGCGTTGAGATCATACAGTCTTTCTCGATGCAACTCTTGGTTAAAAGCGTCATGCATTGGACGATTGGGCGCGGTCAGGCCTAATTGAATTAATAGTTTGTTTGACATTATCAAGCACATGTCCTCAATTGAAATCAATGCTTCATTGTAAATTTCTTCACTGATTTGTATATTTGGATTTCCCATTCTATTCCGTATTTGATACAAAATATCATCACACATATAATCTTTGTACTTCATCCACAAATCAATTGGGTTTGATGGGAAGCATGTAGATATGATTATAGAAAACAATGTTCGTATTTGATGAGTGTGTGATGATATTACAGCACCATTGAGAGTTTGATCCCAATGAGCGTCATTTTCAAGCAATTGCAAACGTTGACAGGCTTCTCTGTAGGATCCACACAATTCACCATCAACAGTTCGTAACTGTTGGAATGATGTTGGGCCACGTACATTGACTAATAGCAGTCGTAAATAAAAACATTCATCATTGCTTGGATGTACTGAATAAATTCGACCAATCGCATCGGTGGAATATACATCTGTATATCCTGGAACTGGTTTTCCTTGTTTCCGTCGTATAAATCTCCTTGAGGATTGATTCCAGGTATAATATTTTGGCATTTCAGAATATAGCAATGTTTGTGCGAAATCATCGTTTTGGCATGTCTCAAAAAAACTGGTTAATGTAGTAGATGGTGGCTGAGCAGCTCTTTGTACTGCGTTCTGTGCTGTAAAATACGCTCTTTGTCCATTTTCTAAATGCACAGCTAAGTGAACAACAGAAGGGTGTCTCTCATGAATAGGAAAAGAAAATATTCGCCAAACTGCTTCATTACTACTGACATAGCGGCCCATTTGGTATTGGGTAACTTCATCATTAGAATTCCCTGCACCAATTCCAATCACAGCCATATCACTCCCTTTGGTTACATATTTGCAAATGTATTTAATCGATTTCACTGAATGGCAAGATTCAACGTTGATGTGTGCTTTGAATGTCTTTGATAAAATGGGTGAATATGGAACAATCCAACGATTATCTATTTCAATATCTTGTTAATTTAATTTGACAATTGTTGATTTTCCATTGTCTGCTGTCGATCTGCGACGATACAATGGATAACCGTCATTACCAGTAATTGTTTCCGATATTAATGTCCGTGGATATCGTTTTGAACATTTACCATCCATCATACACGGTGAATTTTGATTAAGAGTTCCACAGGGACCATGTATCATGTTTTTGATAACTACCTCATGCAATCCAGGATCTACTTGTACATTAGGGATTTCAGCTGATATCACTGCATCAACTTCATTTGGCCTTATCTTTTCAACCAACCAAATCAAAATGTGTGCATGTGGCAATCCTCGTTTCTGCCACTCCACAGAATACATCCAGCAGCGTGTCTCACCAAACACATTATGTTTTACGATGAAATTCATTAAAGATTTCAACTTTTGTCTAAAGACTCTGGCTGTAATATCATGACGATCAATGGATGATTTCCCAGGTAATAACTCCTGCTTAATTTCTATCCATTGCGGATTGCATGTAAATGTGATGAACAAATCTGCTGTACCATAATGACGAACATACGACATGGCATCTTGAGCATATTCGTGCATATGCCGAGGGCTTCCGATGTATGTTGCTGGAAGAATAGTCATCCGACCGACATTCTGTGCATTTCCATCAGTATTAATCGCATCTCGAAGGTGAATATACTCTTCAGATCGGAGTTTGGTTTGATTCAACCTGATGAATGTTAATCTCTCCGTTTCAATTTTAACATACATGTCATCAACATATTTGTGATATAATCGCCGACATTTCAATATGTGATTATCTGCATTTTCCCGAATCATTAGGCGGTATGAATAATAGTTCATTGAACTGACTTTTTTGTTGGTTTCAGAACCTGTAAACAGATTTTGTTTTAATAACATTCAAATATAAAATTAAAATACATAATATAGTGACTGAGATATTATCGCCATAGCTAAACTAATATTTTAGTTACCTGTAATGGGATTTATCATTTTTATTGATAAATCGTAGCCATCTTCACCTTGCCAAAATATAATGGGATATTGCAGTGCATCATATGAGCGGTGTGTTTCCTTTATAGGTTGTAATTGAAAATTCCGACGATGTAAAACAATATCACGGGATTCCAAGTTTTCTCCAACTACAACGATAGCAACTTCATCAATAGTTGGTGCATTAAAACGTCTTGTATGTTGACCTGCAGGTGTTTTATCAGCTCTGATTACAATTTTGTGATTATCGGATGGCATCAGATCCAGGGCAGTTTTAAACAATATAATCAATTGATTGTGTTGATGAAATAAAGTTTGTAATTGTTCTACAATAGACCGTTTTACTAAATTGTTATGTGCACAACGCAGATCAATTTCTTGTGGTGAATTGCCCATAAAATAAATTTGCAGGAATTTGTTGTCGCTATCTGACACTGGTAACAGTGAACCTGCTCTGTGATATATTTGCCCTTGTATCTGTAAATAAAAAAAATATTATGGTGTGGTATAAATTAATGGATTGTCAATGATCAAACTTAAATAATATTTGATCTTAAAAAGTATATATTTAGTTTTAACTAATATCTATCAAATATAAAATATAATAAAAGTGTCACTGAAACTGAATCACCATATAATATGATGACTAAGTGATATATTTCGTAATGATTAAGAAATTGAAGATTAGTAACACATCTTAACTTTGGTGACAGAAAATTTTGTTCGCTAAAATAATTATGAGTAACTGCTATAATACATACCTTGAAAGTTGGCATAAAATTTTCCCGAACTGCATTTGTTGCCCCAAATGAAGTCATTTGAAAGCAATTGTTATATTGTTGAATATGTGTCAAAAAGTGTATAGAATCTGTTCCTATTCCTGAAACCAATGAGTACAATGGTTCTGGTGGTGGATCCAATTGTATCAATTTCACTTTACCATTTGCGCAACACAATCCATTGGCTTCGTTTTTGTATTTTAATGCCTTACAGTGTGAGCAAACCAAGTTCATAGAACCAATAACAACACATTGGTAGTTACTGTAGTCAATTGACACATCGTAACTGAAAGCAGCTGGATTCAAACTTGCGCGATTATTAGTTGAATGTCGCGCTCGCGCTTCACGCGTTTGTGATATCCGAATTCTTTCACGTTCATTTCCGTCGTCACGTTCTTGTGCAGTACGAGTAGATCGGTAATTAGCTTGGTTTATAGCATTTCTGGTTCTTCTACCTAAATTGCTTCGTCTTATAGGAGGCATATCAAATATAAATTATTTTTTCACTAATCACGAACTAAACAAACTCTAACTAACTAAACACTCTGCACAAAACACGATATACGAATTTGTTTCGTGTATCACTTGACAATTCATCTGTCATCTGTCAAAAGTCATCTGTAACAGACAACTTTTTTTTTAAAATTTGATATGACTTGAACTCAAATCCTTTTAAGCCGTACGAATTGTTTTATTTATTTAAAATTTGAATTAAATTTTAAACAAATAAAAAATTTTAAATAAATAAAACAATTCGTACGGATTAAAAGGATTTGAGTTCAAGTCATATCAAATTAAAAAAAAAAAGTTGTCTGTTACAGATGACTTTTGACAGATGACAGATGAATTGTTAACTGATACACGAAACAAATTCAAACAAAAAGGGCTATTTTTAGGGTTTTTCCAGCAATAATTCTAATTTTTCTCGCCGTAAAAACCATCCCTGAACTTCAACGAACATTTTAAAAAAAGATTTGGCCAAATTGGTCCAGGCGTTGTTGAGTTATGCGCTTAGGAACATATTTTGCGATTCATTTTTATATATAAGATATATGTAGTTTTGTGATTTTTTGGTTGTACTTGTAAATAATATATTGTCTATTAATATAGCAGCATTTTGGTACGATTTTTTTTGAAGATTGTTAATGTAATAGGGTAAAAGATTAAAATTGGGAATGATAAATAGTAAAATATTTTGACTGTTTTTATGGCAATAATAGCTAATATTGCGATTACTCTGTCGATTTTTGTTAAAAAATATGTTTGTTCAATAATAAATAAAACATTTACATCATTTCATTCAGATCATCTTTAATTATATTATGGATTAGTTTTTTTATGATAAGGTATATGTTAATATATCGTAATTATGGTTATTGTACATCTTTAGTTTTTAGGTTTTGTTTAAGTTATATTGTATTGTCTATATTTATTATAGTATATTACTTAAAATAGCAATTAACACATTAAAATACGATAAAACGTTTGTGGAGTATTATTCCATTACATAGAAAAATTCCGTTTTTACAGATCCACAGAACATTCATATATACAATTAATTCTACTTCATTTAAAATTAAATTATAAATTGCATGTTATGTATTATTATTATAATAGTATACAGTAACTAATTTTTTTCTTTTATTTTTTAATGTTAGTACGTGAAGGCATTTACATATTTCCGTCTCGCTTATATTACCGTTGAAAATTATAAGCACATATAAAATTAACTGCCCCAAACAATTATCTCTGTCCTTTCCTCTCTCAAAATTTATACAGGAAAGGATTCGTTCATCTTCGCCTGACATCACGAATTGATAAAAACAGTCGAACCGTGTTTTTTGATTATCGATTGTTTCGACTGTTTTCAGTCGACAGTTTCCAAAGCTAATTAAAATGGATACATCTCATCTCCTAACATGGCTTAAAATCAAAGCGTCTGCTTATCAGTCAATAATAAAGCCTATTTGGACTTAACATATAGGGTGCATATATGGGGTTGTACTAAGACATCATACCAACTACTAATCCAACACTGCCAAAACAATATTTATCAATTAATTGCCAATGCTTATAGATACGTAACTAAAAAAGAACTGTAGCATGTCCTCGAAATTAGAACACGCAGGAAAATAGAAGATCATAGCAACGTAGAGGCAATGCAGCTGTTAGACAACGTACTCTTAACGTTATTTTAATTTTGAAAATGCATACTGATGTATTTAACCCGCACTCATTTTATTTATGTATTGATGCAAGTAAACCGAACAATGATAATAAATTAATTTGAAATTAAGCTTCCACTAGGCATATCTAATGTAAGTTACACTTGGCATTAAAAATGCATTAAAATAATCTTTTTAGATAGAGATTAAAATACAACATCTGTTGCTTCGGCCTGTATACAATACATTATGTTAACAGATATTAATACAAAGCGATACATCAAATATCAAAACATAATAAAGATTTATCATTGACGTTATCTAGAAACCATTTAGTCATCGATGTTAATTGACCAAACTTGTGTGTGGTTCGGCCTCAAAAACAAATCACTATCATGTCTATTCATCAATTCTGACCAGTTTCGCTTGACGGAAGCTTACCTTGATTTTCTATTTCTGATGCGACAATAAACGGACGACCATTGATATTTACGTGTGTAAGCGAAATGACTTTCTGAACTAACTGAACCAATTCAACCTTTAAATTCCGAGATTTTCTCTTATTGTCAAGGTTTTTGAATAATTTAATAACCATAACGTTAAATGTGACATATTTTGCTTAATTGAAATGAAATTAATAATTAGGTACATATATAGAAAGCTTTGTCAAGAATACAGGTAGCTCGTATAATGGATTATTATTTAATATTAACTCAAAGATACCTGATTTATATTATATTTAGTAGGTTAAATCCGATTCATTAAAACTAGCGTAAGTAACTTGATAGGCTTAATCACCTGAAAACAGTCGAAACAGTCGATAGTCAAAAAACTAGCTATTGAAAATAGTAATTACTATTTTCAAACATCAATGCAAATGCACGATTCGACTGTTTTTTTTTTCAAATCGTGATGTCAGATGAAGATGTACGAACCCTTTTCTGTATGAATTTTGAGAGAGGAAAGGATGGAGATAATTGCTTGGAGCACTTAATTTTATATGTGCTTATATTTTCCAATGGTAGTATAAGCGAGACGGAGATGTTCTTATTCCTTCACATACTAACTTTAAAAAAGAAAAAAAAACTACTAAATGCTAATAACATGCAATTAATAGTTTCATTTTAAACGAAGTAGAAATACTTTTATATTTGAATATTCTGTGGATCTGCAAAATGAAATAGAATTTTTCTATGGAGTGGAATAATTCTCCACAAATGTTTTATCGTATTTTAATAAGTTAATTGCTATTTTAAGTAATATACAATAATAAATGTAGACAATACAATAGAACTTAAACGAAACCTAAAAACTAAAGATGTACAATAACCATAAATACGATATATTAATTAAACATATACCTTATCATAATAAAATTAATCCATGATATAATTAAAAATGATCGCACAATAACTACTAGAGATTTTTTAAATAACGCAAATGCTTTATTTATTATTGAACTGAAATATTTTTTAACAAAAATCGAGAGAGTAAGTGAAATATTATCTATTAATGCCATAGAAACAGTCAAAAATATTTGACTATTTATTATTCCCAATAATATTTTTACCCTATTATATTAACAATTTTGAAAAATATCGTTCCAAAATGCTGCTATATTAATATACAATATATTTTTTTTTGCAAGCAAACTACCAAAAAAATCATGAAACTATATATAATACATATAAATCTATGTAAGCGTAAATTAGACAGAGCCAGAACGTTAAAAATAAGTCGAATGAAACTAGTAGAACCAAAAATAGTGACTAAAAATACAAGACTGAAACAGTCGATAATAAAAAGTAACAAAATCGAAAATAGCGACTGAAAATAGTCGACTGAAACAACCACTGGTAAAAAGTAGTAAAAGTAGTTAATTACTAAACAGTCGATAGTTCCCAACGCTAATTAAAACAATACATCTTTATCCTCAAACATTTATTGGTTTTCCTTTTCGGGTGGAATAATTTACAGCAATCAAGCAGGAATTCAAATCCGAATCGGAATCCGGAATGTCTATTTTGGCAACTCAGCTTGTCATATGTAAGCTTGAGGTGCTTCAAATTTGACGTTTAAGCAACACTGTGGTGTTTCTGTCTAAAACAAGTCCCAAGATCCAGGTTACAGTGCTCTGGACATATTTATTGAATGAATGAAGAATTAGCTCTTTAGATACTTATGTCAAAAGATATGGATAAATATTTTAGATAACGTTCTCAAGACTAGGAGACTAACACTATCCAAATTCAGAGATAGTGTCGCTAAGTCCTGTAGCACTGAGAGTTTAATGGTTTAGAAGTTTAGAACATTCCCCTCAAGCCCCAGCTATGATTTAATTATGATAACGATTATAACTTAACTTACTCAAGTGATAAATGAGAAAACTAACTCTTATATTTGATCAACAACATGAAATATCTTCTATTATTAGTAATATTTATAATTAATCATATTTAGTCTAGATATTGTAGTATCTAGGTCTTAGTATTAATTTAACACCATAATAGTTATTAGTCCAAAAAGAAATGTACAAAAACAATGAAGTAATTTTCATTTAGGTGCGGCAAGAATTCCGGCAATATTTTAACATTAAAACTTCATTTATTAGGAAAAATTGGTACAATATATATTACAGCAAATATTTTTCATCCATTTCTACAAATGTTTCCCGTCTTTCTTGCAACATAGCGATATACTGTTTAAGGAACAATGTTGGTAGCGATTTACTCATCGATCATCTTTTGCAGTATTCAAGATAATTTTATACAAGCGTTACAGTTGAAAACAAAATTTCTAAAAATAAGTACCAGAGGTGAACATTAAATTTTATTATATTACTTATAATAGCTTATCTAATATTAAAATGATATTCTAATTAAACCCAAATTAATAAAAATTAGATCCTATCGTACTAATTTGAATTTAATATTACACCAAAATTTTAAAATAATTTAAATAACTTTATACCGATTATCTAAATTTTACCATAATATTATTCTCAAGGTCTCAGTTTTTCACGTTCTATTAATAGCATATTAGGGATTGATATTGTTCAACAATATTAATATACTGAATAAACATTATTTTATATATTCGAACAGAAATCAATCATTCGGTATTAAAATATATTGTATGATATAAGAAAAATAATTACTATCATAAATAAATAATTAGTATTTAATTATTTATTATATTAAGATAATATTATTATCATCCAAATCAAAATTATGAAACTAATCGTGAGGTTGTTCCTAACGTATACATATTGTACAGGATTTATAAAGACTTTTATAAACACATTATTATGCAAGAAACACTATTGTTAATAGTATTGCTACATACAAAATAGGAATTACTTTAACTGTGGGCCGGAGATGACTATTTTTCAAATATAAAGCTAATTCGAGTAATCTTGATAAGATTAGGGTATATCAGAATTATTATAAAAATATCTAAAATAGCTAAAAATGATCTATTATATATATGAAAAATTGATTGACTAACTAAGGTAATTTGTGAGAAGAGTAAAATTATAACGCAGAATGAAAACGAAACGGAAAATAAATGGCGAAAACATTATTCGATGTAACGAGCAGCAAGAATAGGAACTAAAGGATCGTTATCTCTTGACTGGATATAGGCCATTCGATATAGAAACCAAGTCACTACTCGGATATTTTGAAATTGCTAACAGCAGGATATTTAAGGTAAAATATATATTTTCGGCTTAACAAAGTAATATTTAGAATTGATAGGATTGATTGATATATATTGATATGATATAGTAACAACAGCAGTGCGAGCAATAGTGCATAAAAATAACTGAAACATATTTTATGTTTACTCTCCCTCGATCGTTTCAAATAAAAAATATTTTTATCCTATATTAAAAAACAAATTGCAACCATACAAGATCTCAATGTACTCCTTATATATGGACCTGAAATATCTATATGTGATGCAAATATTTCGAAAACATTCCTAAGAATATGTCACGCGCGGAGTACTGTAAAATTTGACATAGTTAATGTTGTAGATCACTAAAATATATTTATAATATGTATTATAAATGTTAGAATTATTTACTATGGTGCAATTCTACACTACACGAAAAAGGAGAAGATTCTATGTTCGGTTGTATATATATTTTTTAATGTATGTTCACCGATTTCTTCGTCGATTGTGGAGCGATTTTAATAATTATAGCAACAAAATCAGGATCTAATGGGAGCGAGAGGGAAAAATCAAGGGAAACGCTCAAATTTCACAAAACGCTACAAAGTTTTCTCATATTTTCTATTTAAAATAATCAGATATTTGCGTATACTGTTATTGTTGAGATGATGTGACGGAAAATCGGATGTCATTCAGTGCAGAAGCCATTCAGTTTGCTTTTTAAGCACTAATTATAGCGATTGCTTCTACGGATTAATTGTTAAAGGGTTTAGCTCCCAATCGGAGGTCGCGAGTTCGATTCCCGACTCGGACAACAATTGTTTTTCCTCTAGTTTAGTTAGACCATTTGTCAAATCACCTAGGCTAGGTAGTGGACCTCAGGCTCTGAAGCGCTTTTTCAATCAGTGTTCCTTTATCCCTATTTTCCTCCCTAACACAAAAAAAAATTTTAAAATAAAATGTGCACATAATAATCGTTGTAATAACTAAATAAAGATGAACAAAAACCTTATTTAACCTATCTGCTATACGTATTTTATTTTCTACTATATACACACAATTTGCTTAATACCTACCTAAACGTATTTATCTATTTACAATATTATTTTAGCTACTGCCAACTGATCACTTTGTAATCAAAAAAATAATTAAATTACGAACAAAACAAATTTAGTTTATTGCTCGGCATCGAGTACAAAGTGATTAGTTGTAAGTAGCTATAATAAAATTGTAAATAGTTAAATAAGTTTAGGTAGGTATTAAGTTAAATTGCGTATATATAATAGAATATAATATACGTGTAGTAGATAGATGCCTCTATAAATGTCGATATTTTTAAATCTCATCCTACCATATATTGTTCAAAATTTAGGAACAAAATGTAGCACCTTGTAGTCCTACGATATTGGAAAATTCTGCAAAAAAAATCAAAGCATCTGTATATAATACCTATTCCTTTAAAAATATCATCATCACCATCAATAGCCTAATCTTGGGGAGAGTTTCTACTTCTCAAACAAAACACTGCTGCTGGTGCTGCAAGACTTCTAACATTATTCGCTAAATCTTGTCGTCTGCGATGGACCGCAGTTATTCTGACCTAGGACAATGTTAGTTTTCTATTTTTCACATGGCTATCATTTGCCACATCTTCAATACAATGGTCGATTTCGCAACAGAAATCTATCAAGTGTTTGTTCACTTTTTATCGGACGGATACTCTAAACTATTATAAACTGCGTCTTTGAATTTGTTCTTCAATTCTGCACTGTCAGATTTGAATACAATGACTTCAGTTCTAATACTACCTCGGAAAGAAACATGTATAATTTGCACTAACAATCACACTTGAGAGACAAATGTTAGACTGTAACCAAGTAAGTATCCCAATCTCGGGCCATTCAGAAAGATTAGTAAGATAAGCATTCAAAAGAGGCAGATCATAATCTTAATTATAATATTTCCTGTCTTCCATATGCACCATTTTAGAGAAGCAAAATCTCATGTCGCTTAGCCGGTTAGGCTTATTACCACGGCGTTAGAAACCACTTTCTTCTCCTGTCTTACTGATTTGCAATAGTTGATCTCTGCAATGGTATTAACTAGATCCAGTTGAGATTTAGAGTAGCAAGTGATCCGTTTGTTTTTAATGCATGACTATCGCACGCTTACGACATCTAATACGTTCTTCCATTAACTGGCATAGCACGAATTCTTATCTACACCAGCCTCTCTGCTCTTTTCCGCTTGTCTCCTTACCTTTTAAATCCAGTCCTTTTTTCAGTTTAGACATATGCCAAATATAATACCTTTGATAGATTCTCAAATCTGATATCCTGATTGGCAAAAGAAAATGAAGTAGATTGTTTTTTTAATGTGTGCAATTTGTTGTGTAAAAGTTTAAAGTTTTGTTAAGGACATTTTGATACATGGTGATATACATCAACTACAAAAATGTGTATTTATTTATGATTTAGCTGTGCTATCAAAATATAGCATAGAATAGTATATAATATAATAGTACAGAATAATATAGTCGATAGTTGAATTTATATTGCCTCCATATCAATTATATTGCAAACGTAAGTAAACTTACTCAATCTGTCCCATTTAAAATATCCTAACTTAACAAATAAGTAATTTTCTTTTCATATTGGACAGCTTCCTCTTTCCGTTATTAAAATATTGTATCCTGAGACAAAACACAAAAATATGAACAATCAGCAAATTTAATTTTTTTGTTTTATAATTATGGAACGATTAGCCTTGTTGTTGAAACTTGTTGTTAAAATAAAATGGGAAGCAGCTTATGTAACATAATAGAAGATCTATACTGTTACAACAATAAATATATTTTACAGTAAAATATATAATTGAAAATCTTCAACATTAACAAAAAGTAAAGCTGTTCAATGTCATATAACAATTAAAACGGAAACAAGCGCCAGACCGATGGCAGATGGGTTATATCTTTGAATGAAGCGAAGGTGAAGGTGAAAAAAACGGCCACAAAAATGAAAACAAGGTGTATTAGCAATGTTAACCATTTATCAATAAAAGGTCATCGTCATATATAATCAGCACATAGCATTATACAACGTTCTGTTTAGTTTTTAAATATGTATTTGAAATTAATATTCAATATAACTCCATTTATTAAATAATAACAATTTAAGCGTATAAAGGTATTGTAACTAAACAAATCTGTCAGTTGTTGCAACATGATCCTCACAAAATAAAAATTCAGTAATTGAATAAGATTAATTATTCTAGCCTTATTGATTGACACCGTAATGCTGTTGGTGAACAAAGTTTAAAGATTGCAATGATATAATTGGCACCGCTCATACGCCAGGAGGTAAATCCTTTCCAAAAGACCTAAGTCAATTCAACCTTTAAATTCCGAAAGTATTTTTGCTACCAAGGCCCCCTCGATAATGCTTGTAATCATAATGTCAAATATGATATGTTCCTGGCTAATAACATGAGCTTCGAACAAATTATATTTACCATTAAATTGCCATTGTATTAATAGGTCCCATAAATCGCAGGTCCATAAAACTTTAATACCCTCTCAGTTACTATCGGCGTTGATCTAAATTAGAAAACACAATAAAGATTTGAAAGCGAAATCGTGAATAATTAGACGATATTATTTTATAACGAAGAAAACATTCAATATAATGTCAGGGTTGCAGTTATTTGCGTAAATACGGAAAACAGTAGGTAAATCATGTTAAATGAATAATAGATGCAATTATACTGTAATCATGAAAAACGTTAATTTGTTATATTAAATATATAGCATCTGCATTTACTGAGGATACGTTACTGCACATCTACCTCCGGATTTGGCGAGAATAATTCTAGTTTGGCGCATGCGTACATGCAGATTTATTTACATACATTTATGGTGATTATTAGATTTAATGTTGAATAAAAATGGTAAAATTTTGGAAATAACACATGTTATTTATATTGAATAAATCGAAATAATAAAAATATAATTAATATATGTCTAGCTATTCTATTTTTTAAAAATATCATATTACACATATTATATCATCATTATTTTTATAAATAACTATACACAAATTTGATTAATAATTAATTTAATATTGAAACTATATATCAGGAGGGAAATAAAAAAGGAGGGAAATTTTTTTGAAAAAACACATTTTATTGTAAATATTATTATTATGAAATAAAATGATAAAAATAATTTCTATTCGCCTTTCTATTTTTATAAAACCACCATATTTAAATTAATTTACATATTTAAACAATTAACAAGAACTCTAAGAACCATATGAATAAACATTGTCATAAAAAAGAAATAAATTGTTTAGATCAAACACAGTCATTATAGTTAAAACAAAACGAAAAAGCCACCACTATATATGAAGGCAGTAAAATCCTAAAAATCTCCAAATATTACCGCTACTATTCTTGATCCACAAACCCCGTTGCAATGTACATTTACTAGCTTAAAACGAATAGTTGATCGTACTTTTAAGCTGAAAGAAATCACAGTCAATACATCATTAGTTTTACAAAACAATAATTTATTTACATATACATATACATTGTAGTTTCCTTGTCATTAGATCATTAGGGTGTCGTTAATAGTTTTATATTTCGTTTATTTGATTTAGGTCTACTTTTGTTAGCAAATGTAATTATTTCGTAGTATCACTGTACATTGTTCTTACATCTTATCAACATGATGTTTTCTTCTTCTCTGATTCTCCGAATTTCACATTCTTCGACTTTCACTCTCAACAAATTCTAGCTGCTATTCTAGATGGACAAACCTCATTAATGACTTGACAACTTGCAACACAGTAAGAACCATTTTCTTCTCTGTTCTCGTTATCATTAAATTTTGGCATATGTTGATACCTATTCCATGTGGTTGAAAATGATTATAATGTAACAAAATTACCCACCACAAAAATAACTACTGTGGCAACATATGCAGACGATACAGCAATCTTAGCATCCCATGAAGATCCAGTCACAGCATCAATATACCTACATACCCACCTGGAGCAAATACAATTATGGTTGAAGACATGCTGCATTAAAGCCAATGGAACAAAATCCACGCATATAACGTTTACCCTGCGTAGAAGAACATGTCCACCAGTGAATATCAATCATCGTCAACTCCCCCAAGCAGAGCATGTTAAATATCTGGTATGCACTTGGATCGACGCCTAACCTGGAAGAAGCACATACTCTCTAAACGGAAACAACTGGGACTAAAATTATATCTAATGTATTGGCTCATCGGGCGCAAATCCAAGTTATCATCATTAGATAACAAGGTATTGCTGTATGAGTCTATACTCAAGCCCATTTGGGCATATGGAATCCAACTATGGGGTACCGCTAGCAAATCTAATACATCCATCATTCAACGGTTCCAAAATAAGGTGTTGCGTGCCATTGTCGATGCTTCGTATTATATTTCAAATAAAGTGATACAACGCGATATTCCTCTTGAACCTATAACGAGTGTTTGTGTGAAGTACTTCGAAAGAGTGTCAGTGCATCCCAATGTACTCGCTAATCAGCTAAATATACGACGATAGTGAAGTGCGTAGACTAAAACGTTTAATACCACCTGATCTGATTACTGGACATGTGTAGACTTTAGAATAAGCTTTAGAATAAAACTAATTAATTAAGATAATATTTTATACAGAAGATTGAAGTAATAAAATCTAAATATCCTAGATTTTTTTTTTCATTTGACTTAATCGACTCGAAAAGAATGTACCAAAAAAAAGGAAAACAATATAGTTTATTCTTTATTCTATGTAGGAGAGTGCGCATGCGCCAATTTCGGAGATAGTTTTGAGGTAATATATCCTCATTTATTACAATCTCAATATTTCATTTATTCCAATAAATTTATTAAGCATTATTTACTTTAGACAATTATCGAAAACTTTAGCCTCTGAATTTGAAGCTATATTAATTAGCAGGCTATCTTTAGTAAATATCTCAATTCTAAATGCTATCTGCTGGTATCTATTTATTTTCCGAGGGTGATAACTAAGCGATAATAACAAATAATATTCATTCTCCTAACTCTATTTTTGTACGTGTTGTGTCCCCCTGGATGAGTAACTTTGGCTGATCATTAAAAGAGTGTTTTCATTGATTAAAATAAAGTTGAATGTGGCAGTTTAATAAAATAAGCCAACCTGGTTACATCAGATCAATAGAATATAACATCAACAAATCCAATCAACAATCACCAGCTCAAAAACAATTGCCTATATGTCATTAAATAGGTATTTAAGATTTAGTTCATTTCTGATTCCCGTTCTGATGAGAAAACTAAATTAACTAAAATATTAAATACATATATACTATAATAACTTCTTTCATTAGATATGCTCTAGTATAATCTTAATTACAAATATATTATTAAGTTTTATTTGTTCTAGAACCAATTAATAAACCGAATATGAGATACATAAATTAGTCCGTATTAATTAAAATTACATTACAGAAACTTAAGTTAAATTAAAGGGTAAAATTTTACGCTTTAGGCTAGGTTCCACTTGTTGATGTGATTTACTAATCTTTTTTCATCATACAATGAAATTTTTAGACGAAAATCGATTACGTAGCTTTAAGCATTAATAATTATTCGAAGAATTTTGTTATAACAGCTTTGAACTGCTAGTTGGTTTGATAAATTATATTGCAACCCCATATTTTCACCCGAGGTTTTGAAATTCGAAAAAGTTTTATCATGGATCTTTCTGATCTTAAGTAAAGTTCGGTGTACCTTCCAAATAACCAAGTTTAATTTTAAATCTGATCTGCTTGGTTTTTTGTTTAACATGATGATACAAATTTACTCTACTTACTCAACAAATATATGTAACAACTAAGAATTAGAAATATAATAAATCATATTATAAACCAAATGTTTTAGCGTAGTAAGAAACTAATTTGCAACAAAACAAAATTATATCACATAACTATAATAATCAAGTATAACAAATAAATAGAAAAAGGTCATTCTAAAAACTAAATATAACTTATTTACTTATATCAGTTACTAGTAACTTCTTGCAAGAAATAATATATTGAAACAATGATTCTATACAATTATAAAAGCTTGTATTAAAACTCCTTAAAGAGAGATAATTAAAATTAAATAATAATTGCTATTTCATTAACAATTCAATAAATAACTTCTCCACAGTCTCCTTTCTCAATACTTATATGGTTGGTAAATTGCATATTAATACACACACAAAACTAAAATTAAATATCAAAACTAAAATAATATTTCCATCTAATTAAATTAAGGTTTTATTTATTTATTTATTTACAGTTAAATTCAATGGTTTTGACATTTCTCTACATAATATAATAGTTATTAACTAACTAATTATAATTTGATATTAACTTATATAGTGTATACAACGCTATGTTGCTTCGTTATATTTCACTTGTTGGTTTTGTTTTCAACGATTTAAAAATTGTGATTTTAATATCAATGACAAGAAACACTCTGTATTGGCAAAACTTCTTCAGTATTTCGAAACCATGTGCCAGTAGAACCATGCTGCATCAATGGATGCAGCAAGTCTTCGCACTCGAACTCCAAAACGGTATCCTTTACAGATACTGCAACGTGCAACCAAATGCTGTCATGTAACAAGATGGCGATAACTATTATAGGTTATTTCAGTTCTTTTTCGTAATAGTGCTTTATATGTTCCAGAAGTGGAAGCTTCAGATTTTGCAGCTCGCAGAACATTGGCCATCTCACAAAATGTAGGTAAATGAGTTTGTCAGTATGCATTAACTCTTGTTCAGTATGGCATGTACTATTTTCATTACTTCACTACCTGTTTCACTATACCACAAAAGGATTCATTCTTTTACCTCACGAGCAAAGTAAAAATTAGAAATAACGTTATTCTAGTTCTATTTAAATTAAACAGGAATAGTAAAGAATGTCGTAAATACAATTCCATCTTGTCATTCTGACATTATGCCTTTCAAACAAATCACACAGATAAAAGTGATTCATGATCTTAATAAAATTTCCAGTAAATCATAAATACAAAGTAAAGAATTCCTTTACACGAAATAACGAATAAATTATTTCAAACAAAACTAATTTAGAAAGCAGTTGTAAATAATACTAAACACACCAAACAAAAAAGAAAAAAATCACAACTGAAATAATTTTAATAAACGGTGCAAAAAGCGTCGTACAGCTTTGCTCATCGACCGTAAAAACCAACAGTTTTCTCGCTACGGAACAATAAGGCGAATAACAACAACAAAAAAACTGCCCGGTCCATTTCACCCAACAGAAGAAATTTTACTTTCACTGGCCAATAGAGATAATCGCGAAAAAAAACCTCGATCTGTCTTTCTACGAGCCAGTTGAAAAGTGAAATTGGCCCGAAAACCTCCTTTTGCGCTGACACACACACGAACGACCCGATCGAGCCATGGACGGGGTACAATTTCGAGTAGAAATTAGAAATTGCGATGAAGATGAATGCCGCCTACTTGCGATGACGACGATCATCGACATGAACTCTCACCTATAGGCCGTGAAAATGTCATATTAGCGACTAGGAAAGTGGCTGATTTATCGTGCCGCTCCGTTTGGTAACTGGTTCCTACTATCAAGTAATAACTGATGAATATTTTGAATGGCAAGAGGAAGAATACATTGTTACTTGATTAATCTGTATTTACTTCGCGATTTCACTTATCTTTGATAGCTTTTATCGCTTATATTAACAATAATGATATAAATACCCACTAAATGATTATTTATATTTTGCTTATTACTTTACATTATATATCTGAAGGCATGCATTTTAGGTATTTTTTCAATTTTAGATTTTTTTTTTTTGAAGTATGAAAAGCAATCCATACTTTTACTATTCATTTTAACTAGGTATTTGTTAATATTTAAAGAATACATAAAAGAAAAAATGTTAAAAAGTTAAATTAATTAATCCAAAATGTTACAGGTTGATGAAGTATCCAAAAAAGTCACTAAAAAGTAAAAAATAATCAAACTTAAATTTTCAACACAAAAAAAACGCTTTAATATAAAATATGTACGTAATAATCACTGTAATAATTAAATAAACAAAAACCTTATTTAACCTAACAGGTCATTTGAAAAGTCCCTGGCCTGACACATAGATGGCGCTACTATAATTAAATCAATGTGTTTTAGTTAGCCCTAACCCTCAAAAGATGCGTGTATAAATTTGACAGCTGTAGGATCATTAGATTGTGAATAATAGCATTTTAAGTGAAGCAACTCTTCTTATTTTGAAAAAATGGATAGAAAGAATTTCGCTTGTTGATAAAATATTGCTTTTTGAAGGGAAAAAATACAGTTGAGCAAAAGCTTGACTTGATGTCGAATTTCTGGACAGTGTCCCAGGAAAATCAATCATCAAGGTTTAGTTAGCTAAAATTAGAGGTGGTGAAATAAGCTCCGAAGACGGTAAACGCATTGGACTCCCAAAAGAGATTGTTACCAAAGAAAACATTAAAAAAATCCACAAAATGATTTTGAATGACCGTAAATTGAAATTGAATGAAATAGCAGACACAAATAGCAAAGATATCAACTGAACGTGTACATAATATTATTCATGAATATTTGGGTATGAGAAAGCTCTGTGCAAAGTGGGTGCCGCCCGAGCTCACTTTTAACCAAAAATAACGGCCAGTTGATCATTCGGAGCAGTATTTGAAGATGATCAAGCGTAATAAACCCATGACATGACATGACAATGGATAAAACATGGATCCATCAATTTACTTTGAAGTCTAACCGATATTAATCCGAGTGGAGTGCACACGATGAATCTGCTCTAAAACGTGGAAAAATGCAACTATTTGAAGGACGAAATCGCCGAAAAACGGCCGCATTTGAAGAAAAAGAAAATGCTGCTTCACCAAGACAATGCACCGTGTCACAAGTCAGTGAAAACAATGAATTGGGTTTCGAATTGCTTTCTCATCCACCTTATTCTCTACAACTGGCCCCCAGCGACTTGTTCCTTTTCTCAGGTCTCAAAAGAATGCTCGCTGGGAAGAAATGTTCGTCGAATGAAGAGGTGATCGTCAAAATTGAGGCCTATTTTGAATCAAAGGAAAAATCGTACTACAAAAATGGTATCGAAAGGTTGGAGGGTCACCATAATCAGTGTATCACCCCTGAAGGGAATTATGTTAAATAAAAAAAAACTAATTTTGCTAAAAAAATGTGTTTTACTATGGTAGGCCGGGGACTATCCAATTGACCTGTTATCTACTACACGTATTTTATATTCTACTATATACATACAATTTGGCTTAGTACCCACCTAAACATATTTATCCATTTATAATTTATGTTAACTACTACCAACTGTACGAGCAACAAATTAGATTTGTTTTGCTCGTAATTTAATTTTGTATATATGGCACAAAATTATATTATTTTTGTACTGTTTGAGCTCGGCACCGACTTCAAAGTGATCAAATCGGCATCCCTAGCTCTAACTATTACACCATAGAGGCAGTTGCCTGCAATATTTGTACGTCTTCTCATATGATATGATGTGTTTAAAAGGCAAACTGAACGCCTTACACAGTGAACGACAATCGTAGGCAAACCCTTACTAAAAACTGCTCAAAGCTTCCTGAAAGGTATAGCCGTCCGGTCCTTGCTTTCATCATCATCTTACCTAAATAACGTCAAAGTATAAATTAGTTGTCTTGTACATCCCCATAATATTTATGGAATTATCCTTCTAACCAATGAGGAGTTGTTTTTTCCGTTACATCAGCTCAGAAAGAGAATTATATACAAATATTCGATTATTTTAGATAAAAAGTAAGTGAAAACATTGTAGGTGCCTTTGAAATTAGGGTATCCGTCGATTTCCCCGGATTCCATCATCAAATCCTGGCTTGGTTCCAATGAAACCACCTCAGAAGTGCACTCTTACAAATAAAAGATTTTTGAAAATCAGTCCACAATTGACGGAGAGATCGATGAGCATACTTAAAAAATATACAGTCGAACATAGAACATCCACCTTTTTTGAAGTCGGTTAAAAAAGTGAAACAAATTTTTTTCTCCAAATTACGACTGTTCGAAAAAAAACACGATTAATTTGAGATTAATCTTACAATTTTTTTATATTTTCGATTTTCTAAATATATTGAAATTATATGTTTTTGTATGATAGAAAAATATATAGAAAAGTTACACAACAAATTTCAAGTAAATTAGTCCAATAGAACTTGATATCATGCCATTTCGAAAATACGGATAGTTACGCCGGTTTAGATTTCGCGTCATTAAAATTGGTATATCTCTGAAAATAATTTAAATTATAAAAATTTTAAAGGTATTTTAAATGATTAAGCTTAAATAATATGAAAAAAAAATCGATTTCTTCAAATTTCTAGACTAGAATGCACTCTTAATATAATTTCTCAGATTTTGATTCTATATATATAAAATATTTCTGCTTAAAGTCAATCAAAACCTATGTTTATTATTTATAACTGTATAATTAATATTTAATTAGTAATTTAGTAAATTATGTAAATAATAACATGTATTAGTTCCCATTTTGGTTTGTTTAGTGAAATTCGGGTGAATAGTTAATTCGCGGAAATGACTTGAATAGTTTACTAGGATATTAAGAAAGGCTGAATACTTACACTTTGTTTTTTCTACTTGTTTCTTACAAAATCAATGCTGAAGCTTATTTTTAAATCATGTTTCTTATATTAATATTTCAAAAACAAGCAAAAAACATGATTACAATTAAAGGCAAATAAAAATCTCATAACCTACAAAACGAATAATTGCGCCATTGCCTACCATTATTTGTCTTTTTAAAAATTTTTTGGAACGCTTATATCTGGTACTGCCCTTATTGACACCCTGGATTGCCTGATGTAAGATTTGACTTGAATAGTTTACTAGGATATTATGAAAGGCTGTATGCTTACACTTTATTTTTTTACATGTTTCTTACAAAATCAAAGCTGAAGCTTGTTTTTACATTATGTTTCTTATATTAATATTTCAAAAACAAGCAAAAAACATGAATACAATTTTAGGCAAATAAAAATATCATAACCTACAAAACGAATAATTGCGCCACTGCCTACCATAATATGTCTTTTTTAAACTTTTTTGGGATGCTTATGCCTGGTATTGCCCTTGTTGACATCCTGGATTGCCAGATGTAAGATTTGGTATGTCCAGGCAGTGTTATTCTATAATATTTCCAGTTTAGTAAAAGATATATATCATAAAAGATACCGAAATATATTCCAAAGCAGATATCACTATGAATATCACTGATGGTATTGTTGAAGATATTTATTAACATTTTGAAGCACACATAAAATTTATTTTGGAACAATATCCCTCCAGTGTTCTTCCTAATTATGCTAGCAAAGTATCTAAAATGTTTGCTTTTGCGCTTGCAATACACCTTCATTATAGTTAGAACCAATTTCCTTAAACACAATTTTCATTTTAAGCCCGAATTATTATTAAAATTAATTCAGAATTAAAATATATAAGTTTTCTCTTAAAAAACATAATAATTTTAGTCGTTAATATATTACTATGAGCTGTTGTTAAAGTTATAATTACTAAGCCAATTTATTTCTTTAAAAAAATAAATACGCTTTCATCGTGAAGTTGTTTTACATCATATTTATTTTTGAATCAGATACATATTTGCATCAGCTTTTCAGTTGTATAAACTTTAATCTTTTAATAGTTGCGAATTTTACAATTTTTATTAGGTGCTTGGTTGAACTGACATCGATAGACATCTATAGTAGGAATTGCATTCAGTTTTAGCAGCTCCTAATACACTACACCTTGCTGATCGGATCATATACAGAGTAAGACTTTATGATCACGAATATTCCGCTTCGGTGTCGACACGAATAGCTCTTCTGGGCTAACCAGTGATTGCGTTCGGGAATGTCGTAGTAGATCCACGTTTTATTACAAGTCACAATACGCCACAACAGTGTCTTCTTCTTTGTTCTTTTTTTGCGATCAAGAAATGATGCACGCCAATGTTGAAAAAGTTTGAAATGGAATTTTCAGATGTCGAAAGTATCGAAATAGCAATTAGGATGGGTTAATAATAATCAAAAACATGCAAGCTCCTAATATTAAATAAATTTGGCTGTTGTAATTAAAAATATAGATTCATTTATATTTATCGTTTAGTATTAAAGTTAATGATGGATTTCATTTAAAAAACAAGTGATTTAAAACTGATAAAATGAAGTGCATCCAGAATCCTCTACCTTAAACTTATTTTCAAAAGAAATTCAAACTAATAATGTTGTACATAGTATACTGCTTCATATACGTAAGCAATTTAGTTTTTAATTGAAATGACATCTGAACAGAATCATAAATCAGCAACACCAGATAAGAGATGCTTAAAAAGCACCTACCACCCTCTAAAAGCACGATACCGTTTTTTAATTAGTAATAATTATACAAATAATATAATAGAATATAGAAATATTTATAAAATGACCAAACTATTCAAAAATAATGTCAACTTGATTATAAATAAAAGAAAATGGTCAGGGCCACAACAGAGTAAAAATTTCAATTAAGAGTGATTCATAACTTCGAGTAGTTTGTTTTCTTTGTGACAACATAATTACAACGTTGGTCTAGTTAATTTCCGATACATCTTCGTAAAGGGTGTGCCAAGGATATATATGACTACATATTTCAGCGATGTATTTTTCTCTTATAGTAAATATATTGGGTTGGAGCAAGAGTAATTTCGTTTTTTAAATTGTCTTTCAACGTTATTACCTGTAGTTAATTATTGCTTCTACTATATTTTTGAAAGTATTGGAGTCGTTTCGATAAACCGATACGTTTCTTGAAGTAGTCTTAGAATCAATTATTTTAGGTGTATAAGAATGGCGTCGAATCATGAGACATCAATCGAAATAACTATAAAATCAAGTGAATATGGCAGGTAATACTCTACCACATTTTCTGGCTAATGTAGCTGGAATACTCACTTGAGTTCTATAAATGTTCTAGTATTGTTTTTAAAAATATGAAGTTAAAATACATCTGTATTTTAAAACGTATATCCAATATTATTATTATAAATTAATATTTTTGTGATTCTTATGATGCTGATGCGGACGGTTTTCATATTCGTTGCATTCTATAAGCGACAATCCGGTAACATTTACCATTTTCGAATCAATGGAATACATGGCGCATAATACTCATAGCGAAAAACTCTAACATTGCAGAATATTCTACTCGTTGCAGTATTGGAATCACCATTTTTGTAATATTCTTGTAGGTACAACGTGCGATGAGCTTACGGGAAATACTCCGTATAAACCAAATTTTCAAGAGCCGTCTTAGTGGCGCAGTGGTTAAGGCGACAAGACAGTCCTCCTACTGCGATAGTTGCAGGTTCGAATGCTGCTGAGGCATGGATATATTTTATGCTTATGATTGTAATTGTAAATGTGTTTATAGAGAACATTGGAAAATCCGACAAGGAATAACCATCCCAGTCACGCCAGTAACCAGGCTCGGTAAAATCTGATGTCTTCTGGGATGGTCTCTAAGTCGATCACTGGCCAGTCGGTTGGCTTAATGCTGAGGACCGTGGTTCGGAGCCCACGTTAAACAGTAGGCTCAGTATCGATAAACTCGTGTTGGTAAAAAGGAATTTTTAAAATAGATTTAAAAAATACAAGGATGAGACTACCAATCAACATACTATTCGAGCCTCTTGTATTCATTGTATTCATGCTACAAGATAAATATAACCTTATTTTGAGACACTTTGTACCCATTACTATAAATATATAAATAATCTGCAAGTTTATAATTCGTGCATTTTATTTACCCATATATTACAATTATTTTTAATTACAATTTAAATTTAAGAATATCCCATCATCAAATCTTTACGTATCTCCTCCTGGTTTTATTTAGTCTGAATAGCTCATAATATACATCTTGATTGTGTAACAAATAATGATTAAAATACAAAAGATATTCGATTTTATCTAGTGTATCAAATTTTCAATTCTAGATTCAGTTCTAGCTATTGAAGCAGTCAGTAGAAGTTAAACATATCTCGGCATCAATTCGTATTGCCTCAATGCCTTACAAGCAGTATAGCGGCCATAATGTTTCCAAATAAGTTATTATTTTCTTACCTTTCAAAAAATTGATAGAATTTCATCAGCTCCTATTAATTAGAATCTGTTTATTTTTAAAATTCTACTAACAATTTTAAAAAATATTTATCAGCATGTTTAAAGCTTATTTTATTTATAATATATTTGAACATTATATGTTTAAAACTATAAAACCAGTCCTGGTAATGTTCAGATGAAAAGCAACGAGGATTTATTCAAGGTTATAATAATTAAAATAATAGTAATAATAACGGAATAGTTCCCTAGAGATCAAAAACGTCCTAAATAATAATTAAAGCTAATTACTATTTATGTTTATTTACAGTAAACAGCTTACATATAGGACGAAAATAAATTTAATACAATATTAAATTCCTTCTAAATAGATTTAATGACCAACAAATCATAATAAGTGATTTCATTTAGAAAACCTTCTGGTGGAATAAGGTTATGATTTTAACAACTAAAGCATCGATAAATCGTTCTTTTATGAATAATTAAATATGAATGATTCATAACTTACATCAAGTAGTTTATATTCTTTGCATTAATGTGATACTATTGTAATGGTAGTATAGTTAATTTAAACTATTAGTTGCTACTTTCTATTTTTTCAAAATAGAGCCTTGATGTACTTTTATATTGTAATTTTTATAATTTTTTTGTATATATTTTGAAGTCTCCTTTTATCAACTATGGGTTTATCTGGACTGGACTTACAGTTTAACATGGGCTCTGAACCGTGGTCCTCGGCATTAAAGCCTACGGACTGGAGAGTGACCAATTTTAGAAATCATCCAAGAAGACATCGGGTCTTATCCAGCCTGGTTACTGGCGTGACTGGGATCATTTTCCTTGTCAGATTTTACACTCTTTCTTTTTATAATTTTGATTATCCATAAGGAATAGTGTAAAGCCCAACAAACATACAAATCCAGACTAGGGTAAAACCGAATGTTTTTTGGATCTCACTGATCGGTAGGCTTAATGCTGAGAATCGTAGTGATGTAACAGGGACGTCGAAAAAATGTCATATTTTTGTTGGCCGATATATTTTTATTTTTTAAACATTTTAAAACATATTAACTATTTTGTTGAGTCGTTATATCAATATTTTTGTTTACCGATATTTTAAAAAAATTGAGCAATATTTTATTATTCTTTTTTTATAGATTCTTTTTAAATATGTAAGCGAAAATATTAAATATATATCGATATTTTTCTCCTCGGACAACATCCCTAGTTTGAAACCTACGTTGAATAGTTGATACAGTCTAGATAAACAATTGTTGCCCGAAAGAGAATAAAATATAGTTGAAAAAAATAACATTTTTCTTTTATTTTCGTTTATTTCACTTTGTCATTTAATAAATTTTCACGACGATATTTTACTTTTCAACAGGTGTGATGTTTATTTTTGAAATAAAATTCCGTATTTTAATATTTGCATCAATAGTAGTATATTTTCACTCAGTTATGCCAAAATATCAGTTATGCCATTCAAGATGTTAGTAAGAGTTTGTTAACAGGTTTTGATTAAACAATTATAACGTTGAAACAGGGGTTGTTTTAAATATAGTGATTTCCTGTTCAATTATTCTGATTAATTTTTCATATTAAAAGGGCGTTTATTGAGAAAAATAGTTACAATATATTTTAATGATTTTTTTAAAAATTATTTTCTACAATTTTTTTTCCATCTTTATAGCAATATTGCACCGTATCGAAAGAGCGATGCTATTTGACATTGATCTATTTTCGTACTTCTTTAGCATTTTAAAGTGACATGTCGGCAAAGATGTTGTGTTTAGTGAATACGCTGGATGCGACAGACTTGCGCTGGTTGCGCTTTTGACTTATCCTTCACAACTCTTATAACATGCGGTCGAGCATTATCACCCAAGAGGATGACATTGTGTCTGTTACTCGCTATTGCTGATCTTCTTGCAACAATACATCATTCATATTGTTCAATTCAGTTCATATCATTCGTAGACATGTTCAGATACCTTGATGATGACCTGATTGGGTGTCGATATGCATGTCTTTCCTGAAGTAACCCATGGTTTTTAGCACTTGGGATTACCGTATTAAATTTCCAGTTATAATACGCCACAGAAAACTTTTAATATTGAAACCGCGATATTGAAAGTCAATGTCAGTCAATTTGTGTAGAAAACCATTTTTCTTCTTTTATAAAATTAATAATTCGGCTGAATTTTCATCCATCAATTCTTACAGTTCATTTTTTTTGGTTCTCCAGGTCGTTCACATTGGCATCAAAATCACCACTTTTAAATTTAAAATCGACAATTCGAAAAAGCAGAGCAACATCACCATAAGTTTCCGAAAGTGCTTGACGGGTTTTGACAGAAGATTTATTCAACTCAAACAACAAAAGTAATGAAGATCGAATATATGACTGAATAGTACTAAAGGCAAATCTATTATTTTATGTCGAGAAATATTAAAATCACCGAACTTAACGGTTAGGTAAGGCTGTTAAACCGTTATTTATATTAATGCTTCGTATTGTCACCAATAGATATCGCTGATTATAATGCATTTGTAGGAATGTTCGTCTTATCGGTTGAAATGTGTTGCTGTCGACACGATTGTTTATCGGAACACTTATTACTAGAGTTGTCGTTCGACCTTCGTAGAGTAAAGACGTGTTTGGAGCGACGGTCAGTGTAATAAATTTGAAAGTGTACTACCTGTGCCACAAATGCGATTTTAAAAAATAAGTAAAAACCGTGACGACAATAACAGTGTTAAAACTGCGCGTTAAATGTTTAGTGAAAATGTGTTTAAAACGATGGTCACTGCAATAAAGTAACAAAGGTAAAATTTTGGGGGCTGTTAAGGGTCGGAGGTGCATCATCTGTACCACAAATGCGGCGTTATAACGGTTCTGAAACAAATACCGGTACTGAAATTTTTGTAAAAACGTGAATTAAACTATTCATTAAATAAAAATGATTAATAGAGAGAACCAGAGACTAAATGAGATGGAAACACAATCCTCAACGTCAGGTGAAGCTTATCTGGCACAACAGAATCAAATCTTTTGTCAAGAAAACCATAAGAGAACGCAAAATGAGCAAGCTCTCTATAATGCGTATATTAACGAAAAAACAGCCCGACGGAATCTGGAAATTGCACTAACAAATATGCAAAAACAATTAGATGCACTACAACTCCTAATAAAAAACCAAAACACATACAATCCAACTAGCATTCCCGTAGTGAACCAGTGCACTGAAAACAAATTGCCTGTAAACTATGAAACAGACGAGGAAGAATTGCAAAAAGAAGTAGGCTGGATAACAGTTAAAAGAAATAAGAAACGAAAAGCAAACTATACACCTGAAGCTTCACCACAACAACCAAAAACCATTAAAGCACAAGAATTGAATAAAGAAATAAAAGTGCCGAGACCACCTCCAATTATAGTAAGTAATGTCACAGACTTTGACTTGCTATATGAAACAATGAAAACAAATAATATACTATTTAGAGCAACAACATTAAACAATGGACAAATCAAATTAAACGCCGAATGTCGTAAAACTTTTACGAAAATTGCTGAGTGCTTGGAATTCCTAAAATTACAATGGCACTCGTATGAAGATAAGCAAACCAGAGACATTAAAGTAATGGCAAGAGGGCTTCCACCGACAGCTAAAACTACTAAAATAGTGGAAGAGTTAATAAAAAATGGACTTAAATGTACTGACGTCACAAATATCCTGAAAAAAGAACGAAATAAAAATAACAATGGAGAAATAGTTGTCCAGAAGAAGCCTTTACCACTGTTTATGTTATCATTCCAACATAACACGGACATAAAAGCAATTTATGAAATTAAACAAATTCTAGGAGTCGAAGTAAAAATAGAACCTCTTAGAAAGGCAAATCTTGTGCCACAGTGCAAGAGATGCCAATTACATGGACACACACAAAAATTCTGTAAAAGGGAACCAAGGTGTGTAAAATGCTCAGGAAAACACATCACGGGAGAATGCAAAAAACCCAAAGGAACAAAAGCGAAATGTGCGAATTGCAATGAAGCGCATCCAGCAAGCTACAGAGGATGCGTAGTTGCGAAAACATTCCAAGAGAGAAGAAATAAAATCAGTCAGGCTAAAGAGCAAAAAACAGTGACTCAAAATAAACAACCAAAAATGTACAACGAAGTCAACGATGAAATGACCTATGCTCAAAGCATAAACCAAACCGCTCAAAAAGAAACAAAAAAAGAAGACGTTACAACCAACGAACTGCTATTGAAACTTATAGCAAAGCTGGACAACCAGGAAAAGATTATTGAATCGTTTTCTGAAAGATTACTTAAACTCGAAAACAATAGGGCGGTGGCCTCAAGAACTAAAAATGGCAAGTAAAGACATCCGCATCGCAATTTGGAATGCTAATGGGATTCAGAAACATCACGCTGACCTACAAGTATTCCTAGAATTGCAAAAAATAGATATTTGCTTAATATCTGAAACCCATTTGACAAAGGAATCCTTTATTAAATTTAGAGGATATTACTTTTACCACACCATTCATCCAGCTAACACAGCAAGAGGAGGAAGTGCAATAATAATAAAAAATAATATATGCCATCATCAAGAACCCGGACTCAGTTTAGCAGAAAATCAGGTAACGGCAGTAACTGTTATATCTAGCAAATACAGGGTTACATTAGCTTCCATATATAGCCCTCCAAGATACAACCAAAAAAAAGAAAATTACTTGAATGTTCTAAACAACCTAGGAGAAAAATTTATAATCGGTGGTGATTTCAATGCTAAAAATACAAGATGGGGATCTAGAATGACGACAACTAAAGGTAATGAATTACATAAAGCAGCTGCTGAGCTAGGGTGCAGTTACATGTCGACAGGAAAACCAACTTATTGGCCTACCGATCCAGAGAAAACTCCAGACCTGTTAGACTTCTTTATAGCTAGAAACATAACCACTAACTACATGGAAGTTGAAGAAAATTTTGACTTAAGTTCAGATCACACACCTGTGATTTTGACGCTGAGTGAAAACATTATAAGAAAACAACAAAATCCAACATTAACCAACAAGAGGACAGACTGGGAAGGATTTGTTGAAGAAATAAACAATCGAATTCAACTAAATGTTCCCCTTAAGACAGAAGACCAATTAAATTATGAAACCGAAAAATTCGTTGCAGACATCCAACAGGCTGCTTGGAATAACACTCCAGAAATTAAAACTTCAACCAAAGGAATAAATTACCCGAAAGAAATCAAGGAAATGGTAGCTGAAAAACGAAAACTACGGAAAAAATGGCAGCAAAATAGAACACCTGAAAATAAGAATATCTTAAACAACATAACACAAAGGTTGAAGAGGGAAATTTTGGAAATTAAAAACAATTCCATAAATAACTATCTACGAAATTTAACAGACGACAAGAACACAGACTATTCGCTCTGGAAAGCCACTAAATACCTAAAACGATCCTGTCTACATAGTCCTCCGATAAGAAACATGCATGGAAGTTGGGCACGCAGCAACCTGGAGAAAGCAGAAGCATTCGCTGACCATTTAGAGAAAACTTTCAAACCAAACGAAAGTGAAATTGAACATACTTTACCGGACATAGACGGCGAAAATTCGACAATTCAATTAACAACTCCGAAAGAAGTCACCAACGTTATTAAAACTAACATCAAGCCAAATAAATCACCAGGCTATGATTTAATAACAGGGCAATTGCTGCACAATCTGCCAAGAAAGGGTATTATAAAGCTCACTAACTTAATCAATGCAGCATTTCGACTGAAATATGTCCCAGACGTTTGGAAAATGGCTGAAATAATAATGGTTCCAAAACCTGGAAAATCACCAAATGATATAAAAGCTTATCGACCTATCTCACTGTTACCGATGATAGCTAAGGTATTTGAAAAGCTCCTCTTGAAAAGATTAAAACCAATTATAGAGAGAAAAAACCTAATACCAACACACCAGTTTGGGTTTATTACCAAACATTCAACGATTGATCAAGTGCATAGAATAACAGATGTTATTGAAAAAGCCTATGAAGATAATAAAGTATGCTCAGCTGTATTCTTAGATGTAGCACAAGCTTTCGACAAGGTATGGCACAAAGGCCTCGTCCATAAGCTACAGAAAATATTACCGAAGCAACACACCGAACTATTAAAATCCTACATCACAGCCAGAATGTTTAGAGTGAAACAAGAGGAAGCTTACTCTACAATAAAAGAAGCTAAAGCAGGTGTACCACAAGGAAGTGTACTGGGGCCAATTCTGTACCTACTTTATACATGTGATATACCACAAATCGAAAACATTACAATGGCTACATTTGCTGATGATACTGCTATTCTTGCTGTCGGAAACAATAGCGAAGAAGCAACCCGAAACCTACAACAGGCTACTGACGCTATAAATAAATGGACCCAAATCTGGAAAATACAAATTAACCAAAACAAATCTGTGCATGTTCAATTCACCTATAAACAGGCCGCGCTTACACCATTGACCATAAACCACACTGTCATACCATACAGCAATAATGCTAAGTATCTCGGAATGACACTTGATGCAAAACTACGGTGGAAGGAACATGTCAAAAAGAAAAGAAAAGAACTTGAGTTAAAATATAGAAAAATGTATTGGCTAATTGGAAGAAAATCTCAATTAACTATACATAATAAATTACTTCTATATAAACAAATATTAAAACCTATATGGACATACGGAATACAATTATGGGGATGTTCCGCAAAAAGCAACATAAATCTAATACAAGTTTTCCAGAACAAAGTCCTAAGAAGCATCGTAGGTGCACCCAGATATTACCGGACCATTTATTTACATCGAGTTCTTCAGATACCGACTGTCAATCAAGAAATTAAAAGAATTGCAAAGAGACATGAGGAGAGACTTCACTCTCATGTTAATTTCGAAGTATTACAACTCTTGGACAACACCAAAACCGGACGCAGACTCAAAAGGACCAAACCATTTGAACTTGTGTAGTGTGTTGTAGTGTAGTGCAGTGAGGTGCATTAGAAAAAACTCAAAGTGTTAAAACAATTATTATTATGTTAGAGACTATGTAGGACTGATGAGTCCTATTAGATATATACCTAGATTTAAGCTATTATAAGGACAAATTGTAGGTTAGTCGGCAACGACTAGTAACAATGTATATAATTATAAAAAAAAAAAAAAAAAAAAAAAAAAAAAAAAAAAACTTATTACTATGTTTGTGGAAGGAATTCGCACGGAAACAGAAATAAAAACGTGTTTATTTCGATGTTAATTAATACACGTGTGCAACGAGAGAATGGACAGGATGTTAAGTTAGGTAAAGGAAGTGCGGAAGCACTATGGAAGTGATACTGTTACAAGGGGGTTGAGAAAAAGAGAGAAGAGACGTCGTCGTGGTGCTCTTTTCTAGCCGTGAATCGCATGGTACCAATCCACTAGCGTTTCCAACCTTTGAACTTGTTGCAGATGTAATAGTGGTGGTCTAAAAGGTTGTAGCGGTCGCTACACATTCTAGCACCTAAACGAAGCATATTAACGAAAAACTAAGTTTAAATATTTTTTCGAGAATAAAGAAAACTCTGAATTTATGTAAAATTATGTCCTTATGTAATAATGTATAATAATTTCCACAAAAAGTAATTATTTATTTGTATATTAGCAGTTTATTTTTGATAAACATGTTATAGCAGGAGAATTATTTTTTCACATTAAATAAAAAAAACATAATATACAAAGTGGAGATAAAAATAATAATATTCATTCATTCAAATGATAATATGTCTTCAATCTTATATACTACCGTAGTTAACAAATTATAAGACGTCAAACGTGGACTTCTTCATTATAAAATCTTTCAAAATGCATGATTTCATTGAATACATTGAATATAGAATTTATTCTAAGAGACCAAAATTACGGGTCTTTTCATACACTATCACTATTTTATATATAAAAAATGTAATTAACATCATTCGGAAATACAGAATTTTTATTTTATTAATTTTATATCAACAATAGATTATATTATACAAAATAATAATATCAAAACATCAAAATTTGTAAAAAATATATTTATATTTAATTTATTCACGAAATAAAAGAAGAGCCGATATTGCATATTTTAAAATGCATTATAACGCGGTGATCAGGAAAAAACAACTGTTGAGAACGTCGACAAACTGCCGTTAATGGAACATTCGAAACACTTTCACTTTCAGTGGCGTGAGCGAGCTGAATGCTGTTATTCCATTGCAGGAAAGTGCATTTATTTGGGAAAATCTGATACTTTAAGGCCGCAACAGCTGCCGAATTGGACATGGTAATTTTAAACCGTCATAAGGTATTATATGTTGTAATTCATAACGACGTTGTTATTATAATATTATTATTATTGATAATTATTGAATTGATTATGGATAATGTTTTATTTTAAAATACTATGTCCATTTTACATTATAATTACAAATGTCTTAATATAAACATAACAAATCATATATTATTGGATCTTGCATTGGAATTTAATGACTAAAACTAGGCGACATTTCGCAATTGCTCGAAATTGCATCTTCATGACGGGAGTTCTGATAAGTAGCTTAATCTATTTAAACAAGTACTTGCAACAGATGGCTGAAAATTACTTCTTCATGGTCAGTTGAATATATAAAAAACGGTGAAGCTATTAACAATAATGTCTTATAACCCTTGCCTCTGCTATTTTTTAAAAATAAATTTTGAAGTCTCCTTTTTACAAACGAGGGTTTGTCTGGATTGGATCTACAGTTTAACGTGGGCGCCGAACCACGGTCCTCGGCATTAAGTCTACCGACTGGCCATTGGCCCAACTTAGAAACCGTCCGAAAAAAAACATCCGGTCTTATCCAACCTGGTTACTGAGGTGACTGGGACGGTTATTCCTTGTGAGATTTTCCACTGTTGCCTATAAAAATATTTACAATTACAATCACAAACATAAAGTAAATCTATGCCTCAGCGGGATACGAACCTGCGACTATCGCAACAGTAGGAGGCTGTCTCTTATTATGTTGTTTTCTATCAAAAGAGCCTTATCGAATGACTAAAATGTTTACTTAATAGAACTGAATGTTGTAGCCAGTATCCATCCAGCGTTTAGCTAAAGCTAACCGGAGCATGTGTCTCACATTTCATTGATGTTCTGTATCCGTGTACTTATTATCCTACCATTTTCTCTTATATGTACTTGCCCACGTTCACAGGGGACCTTGTACACACCTGCTACGATTAACAAAATTTCTCCTAGCTTTAGGGTTCCTGATATATACTGCTATAGAGAGTAAATATAATTTTGATGTTTTTCTTTAATACTCTTACGATGCGGTATGCAGCATGAACATAATATTTAGAACTTGATTGAGATCAAGAAAATAACTATAAGTCATTTTGGTTAACAATACAACTGCTACAGCAATGAACTATTGTTGTCTTCATTCTTCTCATCTTCTCTTGGTTATTATTTTAAGGTTCTGAATGCGCTGAATATAACAATTTAGAGAAAAAACTTGGCTAATAATGACAATCCCTCACACAGCTGATACAGAGCTCAAAAAACATAAAGAAAACCAATAAATTATCATTGAACGAATAGGTGATATCACCCACTTCGCGATGTATTATATTAAATAATAGAATTTATTTGTAATGAAATTTTTAGGCATATAATAGTGTATAGACCTACAGTGTGCATTTAAGTTGTTGCAGTTGCAAAAATAAAGCAATCAATAACATTGTCCAAGCTTATTAAAACAATGTTCTTCGCAGCATTGTTACAACAGCTCGATAAATGAGGACTTACCTGAAGGTAGAAAAAAACAAAGACCCTTTGAACTAATATAGCTGTTAATGATATTATAGCTGGTCTGAAATCTTAAATCTAATATGAGGAAAAATTACTTGGAAGTTGGAATTATGAGCTAGTTGTAGAATACGTGCCACGTGCTTTTAAATAAAGCAATATAATGATAATTTTTATATCAAATGACAATAATTCTGGAACAATGTAAAAAAATTCACATATTGGTCATATTTATTGGCATGTACTATTTTAATATTAAATTATATAATTAATTTATAAAATAATTAAATTAATTTATTTATATCCAATTAAAATATAAATAATAAATATAAGAAATTACATAACTTAAAATTTACCAATTTTTTAAACTTATATAATATTATATAACACTAAGGTTTAAATGTGTACTATTATAAATAAGCATCGATCTATATATCAAATAACTGGATTATTAAAAGGTATTTAATGGACTTAATTACAGTTGCTTTTATAGCTCGAATCAACACTAATTGCTATTCTTTACCAATCACCAAGTAAATTATTAGGTGTACGATTGAGTTTTTGTGCAAGGTACAATTGCAAATCAACTAGTCACTTATATATAATGTATAACACAAATTATATAATATTTACGAAATAATCGATACGCTGAATTTTTATAAATGGGAGAATGTTTATAGCGTGCCGATTTTTTGTTTCTTATGTTTGGATAGTGATTTTTAGTATGCATTTAAAGTACACACAAAGCAAATTATGCTTAAGAAATATACAAGTTATATACACGTACCTAGGTCTTCACTTCGACCGGCGGTTCGGTTGGCATTCCCAAATCCAGAAAGCAATCCAAAAAGGTTCGGGGATAGCAAACCTGCTATCTTCTCTGATCTGCCCTTCTAGCAGACTTCCCATCTCCATCAAATGCTTATTTTACAAGATGTTAATTCGGTCCGTACTCCTCTAAGAATCTAATGTCTACTTCAAGTTTATTACACCCAATCAGGTCAAACGGCTTCAAGTTTTCCAAAATAAGCTCCTCAGGAGAATATTAAACGCTCCATGGTTTGTCAGAAATAATCAAATTCAAAGGGAAATTGACACTCCAGAAATCAAGCACTTCATATCTCAATCATTCCACAAACAACAACTCAGCTCAAGTTCTTCTGAAAACGCGCTTGTTCGCGAGCTGGTCGACATGCTGGGAGCTTAGCACCGCGTCACCTCCAAGCTCCACCCTTTTCCAGGCTGAAACGACCTCATCCGTCGCTACAGTCATAACTTTTGCCCCCATACAACAGTACCCAGTTGTGTGTTAACTCAGGTTCGCGAATCATTAGAATCGCCGGGCCCTCGTGCCCAATAACGGCTGCCCGATCAGCGGGTGCCATATCCCCAAATTTAATGCAGTAGCAGTAGTGATCCACAGGGGTCAACTGTGAGGCGGTTTCGGTTTAGTGTATTGGTAAGCCCAGAAGCAGTCCCACATAACCCGGTCCAACTTGTCACTCCAGGGCAAGTCTCCGCGACCAAGTATGCGTCATGCATTTCACCGCCTGGTTTTTAGGCCAGAACAAAAAAAAAACAAGTTATATAACTGAAATTGATTTATTGAAGAACGATGAGAAAATAGTTTTAATTAATCAACACAATACTTTGAAAGTTAATATTTAAGGAAGTTATAAACTCGTTTAATCTAGTATACATTTTTAAGACTGTGACTTGTTTCTCTAAAAGAAAACTTAAAATCATATAAAAACTTCATATAAAAGCCAAATAATAGCACTTTGGTTAATAGAAATCCCGACAGGATAGGTTATAGAGCAACATTGAAGGAAAAAACAACAACAAAAGACCCGATGCAAACTGAAGTAGAACTGAAATTTGAGGTGAAGAAGTTGATCAAGAATATTCAACGCTCAGCGTGGCAAAATACTCCAGAAATAAGAAGAAAATTAAATTAAATCTGGAATTGATATCAGAAAGAAGAGTGAGGAGGAAATGACATTATTCCAGGTTTCAGCAAGATAAAACTAAGCTAAATAATCTTACATTCTGAGACATGAATAGAAGAGAATTCTGAGACATCATCATGAGAATTATACTACCGAAATACAAGTTGGACAAAGAAAATGGCACATTGAATCAAGTGCAAGCCAGTATATAATAAATGAGCAAGTGGTCCCTTATGAAAATACAGCAATACAAAGTAGAGGCTTTCGTGTTAAACTTAGGTGGAAGCCGTATGTTATAAAAGAACTCAAGCCAAAAAAATGTACTGGTTATTGGATAAATATTCTTGTAAATAGCCTTGTCAGTATATAATAAGTTTTTGCTTTACCAACAAGTACTGAGCTCAATGGACACTGATGGTGTACAACACCGGGGTTATACCAGCTAGACCAATAGAAATATCATACCAATATTCCAAAACAAGGTACTCCGAGGTATTGTTGATGCTCGATGGTACATTCGTAAAGATAATCTTCATAAGGATCTGAAAGTAGAAATTGTCGATAATGTTATGGACTATGGATGTTAATGTTTTTCAGTCCCTAAATAATGATGGCTTAGCCAGAAGATTAAAGAGAGTAAAGATAAAGTTACTAAACTAGTGATGTTATAAGTAAAAATCGATGCAGATTAAAAACAGTGACATAGATGTTAATCCCAAAGTGTCTATCGTAGAACTTTGTAATTTTAAAGCGTTGCAAATTAGGATAAAAACAATTTGCTTATTAGTATTAATTTACTAAAGTGCTATAATAAATAATTTTGAAAATATATAGAAGTCAAAATCAATAAGTAAAATCAAAATATTTAACGAAAACTAGGTAAAGGCTTTTACTAGTTTTGTAAATGTTGTAACTTATCTGATATTCATCACGTTCTTTACCAAATTATATACCATAACAACGATTTTTTTCACACCGTTTATCTGGCGTCCCCGCACGTCAGTTACGTCGTCCTCAGATGAGGATATTTCTTTTCGAATAATCTATACGATATGTAGGTGACGAAAAGTAGGTCATTGCTTACGGGTCAAGGCCGGTTTGCAACCGAGAGTAGGTCAAACCCGGCACCGCAAGCCTATTCCGACTAGATCGTCGACTTTTTCGGCGCTTCAGCCGACGATTTTTGTCGATTCCGGTCCGTGCTTATCGATTTCAGTGTTGGTGCCGACGTTTGCTGAAGGAAATGAAATATTGATTAAGAGCGGATGTTACGGAACTATTGTAGGTTAAAAAGGAAAAATACTTTCAACAGTCGTAAAGGAGGTCTTTGCTATTGGATCGTATAATAAGAAATTTCGAATTTTTTGTATGTAGGGGTTTTCGGCTTATTTTCTACTAAAGGATGTGTTGAGAATTAAATACTTTCGACCATGGTCAATTATAATATCAAATAATTTTTGAGTTTTGAATATCTAATGAATTTATTGGGTTTGTTTTGTGATAAAAATTAATTAGATTACTAGTATTGGCATTAATTTCTTTAGAGTTCAGAGGCCTTTTAATACAGAACCTTCGTTTATTACTTATTATTTATGAAAATATCAAATTAAAAATGTCTTCACCTCCAGACCTCTTTCTCTAGTTCTTATAACATATTTGTTGCGAGTAATAATTTGTTAAATTTCGGTCAACCACGTTTTTATTAATAATAAAAATAATATATTATACCTTAAGGGGTACAAATTGAACGACGTCGTTATTTTTCCAAATATTAAGGCATTACACCACTATCCTTGGCCCATCTTTCAGGCAACATACGGCGATAACCTCGATAAAACCTTTTTTTGGAGGCGACCCAATTTTCATTAACTTCAAAAGAACGAAACTTGTGAAATGGAATGTACCATTGTAACGTTACAAAATTAGTTTTAACCTTTTGAAAGATTAATTTACCTACTTATCATATTGCCATTAATTTACCACAGTACACCACGAGTTGGTCCCACCACATCCAGAACAAGATCTTTGTACCATAAATATTTGGATTCATCGTGGATATGAAAACAAGGCCAAAGTATCTATAGCCTATCCAATGTAGCAGTGAATTGAAGTCATCTCAATTTAACATACCAAAAAGTCGTAATATAAAGTAAGCATTTAACTTTGTCTTTTAGTTTATTTTATCTTTTATATATTACAACATTTTAATGCAAATAAAATAATGAAACCAAAATGTTATAAAATATAATTTATTTTAACCGTTGCGTTGATAATTCCGTTTTCACTGCTACGTTGGATAGACTAGACACAATTTTTCAGGAGTTGTTATAGTCATATTTTTTCTTTTCTACCGATCAAAGTCTATAAGTTTGAATTGTTATGGTAAATAATGTCCTTTTTAAACCACTCCTAAGACCTTTCCAGACACATTATTTCATCATCTTATGATATTTAGTTGCAGTTTTTTACAACACTTCCCGCAAATGGCGCTTATTGAGTGTAGTTTATACTACATTGTTACTAGTCGTTGTCTATTAACCTAAGATGTGTCTTTACGATAGCTTTAAATAGAATTTTAGATAGTCTTCTCTAACATAATCTAGATACATATCTAAGAGAAATAGGTTCTAACTTAGTCTCCAGTCTGATAATGTTTATGTATTAACACTCCTGTTTTTTTTTCTAAATGCATATTACTACACTACAAAAGATTAAGTGGTCTGGTTATTATGAGTCTGCATCCTATTCTGGTGTTATCCAAAAATTGCAGCACTTCATTATTAACATAAGAATAGCACCTCTTCTCAGTTTTTCAGTGTAAATAATTAGTCCTATAATATGTGGGTGCACTTACTATACCTCTTAGGACATTCTGAAAGAGTAATTCCGAGACACCTAGCGTTATTATTATGATTATAGATGAACTGCAAATGCACATGTTTACATTGGTAAATATTAATATCTAGATTTGGGACAACTTATTTACATTGTTATTAGGCTATTGTAATTTTCACCCAGCGTCTTCTCACTTCTCACTGACAGCAATAAATGGTCCCAATACACTTCCTTATTGTATCCCTGCTCTGGTAATTTTTATTGCAGTGTAAGCTTCCCTTTGTTTGACTCAAAATATTCTAAAGAAAACTGTGATAATATGTATGATGTAAGATTACAATAGTTATTATAATATAATTATAATAATTGAGTGTCTTGCTTCCTTAAAATTTTCTATGGCTTATGAATGAAACGAACGAACCAAACCACACCTTATCCAAGATTTGTGCTAAATCTAAGAATATAGCTGAACATACTTTGTTTTCATTTTTTAATGATAACTTTTATTCTATGCAAAGTTTATCAAATAATAGCTTAATTTCTGAAATAGATATATAGGCCTTTACTTCATTGATCATATTACGAGTTTTAGCATTATGATAATTTCAGTCATATCCCAAACGTCTGGTACATGTTTTAGTCAAATGATGATTAACCTTTCTTAGTAAATATTGCGGTAATGGTAATTTTCGCGGTCTATGTCCTGTAAATTATATTGAATGGTCAGAAAATTCTTGCGCTTTTTATTGATTGTTGCATGCCCAGTTTTCATGTGTGTCTCTTGTAGGTAAACTGCAAAAATATAATATGTTATCATTAAATTACATAATCACAACAAAATCAATAAATATTTGAAAAATAAAAAAAGATACTTCATACAACCATAAAAATTATTAGGATATTAGGTTTTAGCGCTTTAGAAAGTAAGAATGCGGTTGAACATATGTTAAAGTCCAAAGCTTCCGATAATTACATTTCAAATTGTTATTCTAAATGTCTTATTTAATTTAGTAATAATTGGTCAAATTTACTTAATTGTTATCAACTTTTGGTTTGGATAGATACCCTGCAATTATATTTCTAGACAAGTCATCAATCGGTCAGTATCAAAGTGTTTATAAGTTTTTCAACTTTCAGCATCACATTTGGACTATTAGTTCAAACCATTATTAGCACGTACTTAGTGAGATTCATACAGATTTCGGTCGAACTCAGCAAGGAGGTTCCCTAAATATACTAAATTATTTAAATGAATTGCAACTGTTAAATTCTCATGCAGAAGTCGATGTTAACTTATCAGAACTGAAACTGATTCGTTGTAGCACAAATAATCTAACTTTTATTTTGTTTCTCTATTTCCTGTAATTGACAATATTATTGCGGATTGTAAAAGCAAATTTAAGCAATTTCTGCAAATTTGTCTAGGTCTAATTCAGACAGTTTCGACACCACTTCCCCCAGTTGAGGAAAATGCCTTTGCAGAATCTACTGATCAATAAGATGATTAGCAATGTGACGGCTGAAAGGAATAGGTTTCATTACATGTAATATTTTTATAAGAATTTTGACTAAACTTGTCTTTGGTGATCCCGAAAAATCTTAGTATTTGTCAAATTTCAGAGCTGGAATATGACCGGGATTGGATATTTTAATCCTAATATAACAAAATAACTTCACATTAAATGCTTGGTGTAAGAGCAACGATTACAACAGATAAAAAAAGATTGTTTAATCTTCAAACAAATGGTACTACTTAAAAATCCTATAAACAATCTGTGAAATAGAAAATGAAACAATATATAAAATTATCACTATAAAATAACATTGACTGCACTTTACAAGCGATAAATATTTATTAACATATACTATAGAAATAGCTGTTACTTTATGTATGCCGAGAATTAACAAATATCCAAATCCTCTGAATTATTGCAGATAAAAAGTGAAACTACTCTAGGATGTAAATCAGGTCTCGACAGTATAACATACAAAGTAGTACAATACAAAATAGAAAACAAGTTTATTGAATGAAAAGTGGAACAAAATTTTACACCGAATTTGAATTGTTTTAATACAATCACATGTTTCAGACACACTCAATTACACCGTTAAAATAGGAATTTTAATAATTTAAACAACTGTCCTAAATAACATTTTATTTCCTTGTTTCTTATCCTCGTCTATTCAGATTTTAAAATGAGACCAAATAATCTGAAGGTTTGTTTTATTACGCCTGGGATCATCTATGTTACGCCACTACCAACTATTAGATCAAGGTAGCGTCCCAAAAAAAGGATGAAATATTACAAACATCAAAATCAAACAATGCGCTGTCAGCGTAAACATTGGTAAGGTTAATGAAATTTGGCAATTTGTAAAGATAAGTAACAGAGACGGCGTCGAAAAACAATATACAATTCATTGTTTTTTATTCATTCAAAAATTTTTAGAAACGACGTCATTAAGGACATTTTTTAGAAGTCTACATATTTTCAGCACTATATATGATCAATTTTTTTATTTTAATGTCTATAGATAATTAATTTATTTGAAGGTAAGAAATATGTTAGTATTGCTCAATATTCAATATGTATTACATATTGGGTTACCTTGACTTTCAAACCCTTGCAAAATATAAAACTCTTCCTCGTTGCACAGATTCCCGAACATTTCAGAAATACGAGACCTTGAAATAATTGTTTTCTGTGAAGGATTTGTTACAGTTTTGGTAAAAAAAACATTGTAGATTATTGCTTTAATAATAATTAATAGATTCGTATGTCAGTACGACTGTATAAACAAAACTTCCTGTTTAATATTTAGTGCAGGGTTTCGAAGGCAAAATATTTCATACGTTTTCTTATTGATTGATTTCTATAACGATTGTAATAATTGATATAATAAAATTTATGTGTTAATAACATAGAAGTGTCTAGTATTGAACAACTGTCAATAACATAATCTTCAAATATTAGCCTTTTGTGTCAGCATCTATTATATTTATTTTCTTGATATTTTCATGAACCGGAAAAGCATCATTTACAGGAAATTTTCATTTTACTTATTAAATTGAAACAAATCTGCAAATTTGACTCAGAAAAACTTAAGTTTAACTAAAATAACAAGTCAGTTGAAATGGTGCCGTCCTGACACATAGATGGCGCTAGTAGAAATAAATCCATATGTTTTCTAGTTAGGTCAAATCCTCAAAAGGTGGATGTATACATTTGACAGCCATCCGATTATTATTTTGTGAATTATAGCATTTTGAGTGAAGCAACTTTAGTTATCATGAAATAAAATGGATAAAAAGGTATTTCGCGTGTTGATAAATGTGCTTTTTGAAGGGAAGAAATACGATTGAAGCTTGAAGATTGAAAAATTGGCTTGATGACGAGTTTTCGGACAATCCCCCAGGAAAATCAACCATCAAGAATTGGTATGCTAAGTTTAGACGTGGTGAAATGAGCACCGAAGACGGCGAACGCAGTGGACGCCCAAAAGAGGTTGTTACCAAAGAAAATATTTAAAAAATCCATAAAATGATTTTGAAAGACCGTAAATTGAATCTGAATAAAATAGCAGGCACTCTAAAGATATGAACTTAACGTGTACATCATATCATTCACGAATATTTGGGTATGAGAAAGGTGTGTACAAATAGGGTGCCGCGCGAGCTCACTTTTGACCAAAAACAACGACAATGATAATTCGGAGCAGTTTTTGAAGATGATCAATCGTAATAAACACGAGTTTTTGCGTCGATATGTGACAATGGATGAAACATGGCTTCATCATTTCACTCCAATCGACTGTCATCCGGAGTGGACTGCACACGATCAATCCACTCCAAAGCGTGGGAAAACGAAACAGTCGGCTGGCAAGGTTATGGAATCCGTATTTTGGGATGCGCATGGAATAATTTTCATTGACTACCTTGACAAAGGAAGGACCAACAGCAGCATCACTATCGACTATTAAATAGCGTTATTGGACCGTTTGAAGGACGAAATCGCCGAATAACGGCAGCATTTGAAGAAAAAGAAACTGCTGCTTCACCAAGACGATGCACCGTGTCAAAATTCCATTAATTGGGCTTCGAATTGCTTCCTCATCCACCGTATTCTCCAGATCTGGTCGCCGGCGACTATTTCCTGTTCTCAAATCTCACAAGAATGCCCGCTGTGTAGAAATTTTCGTTGAATCAAGTGATGATCGACGAAACTGAGGAGTATTTTGAAGCAACGGACAAATCGTACTACCAAAATGGTATCGAAAAGTTGGAGGGTCGCTATAATCAGTGTGTCACCCTTGAAGGGAATTATGTTGTATAAAAAAACTAATTTTGCCAAAAAATGTGTTTTACTATGGTAGGCCGGGGACTTTTCAATAACTAAATATAATTCTGAAGCAATGTTTATAGCAACACATATAACATATAGTCAAAATGTATGATGTCACAACGTGGCAATGTTGCCTAATGAAAATCGACTTTTTATTTATTTTGACTCTGACATAACAAAATACTAGTATTTATGAAGTGGTATCCGCTGGAGTCCTAATTCACCTAATTAATAATTGTATTTTCAAATAAAGTATTTTGCATTAATTATGGAGCACATTTACCTTTTTATAGTTAGTTCTTCTACTTCTCATTGATGTGTTTCTTTGTCCAGTCATTTTGATATCAGTGTATTTCTCCTTAGTTACTGTGTATATTTGCGTTAAAGAAATTATATTTAGTCTTTATATTTTCTCTAATGCATTTGTTATATCTGCAAAACAGTTACTATTAAGTCTCTTTTCATATAATTTAACCAAATTGTCATGTATGTCTGAACAATTACACATATCTATGCACACAAATCTTTCATACTCTACAAGACTATTTTCTACAGTTATCCTTTATTAATTATACATCATCTCATCTCATCTTTAGCAGTTTCTACTCTCGTCACCCTGTCTTGTTAAATGTCAACACTGGAGTATAAAGTTACAGTTACCTTTACACAGTTTCAGTTACATATATAAATTCGACACCCTATACAAGTTCAATTAAATTGAATACGTAGTGATAGAGAAGAAGGTGTAATACTCTCTGGCCAAATTCAGACTATTTGTAAAAAAGCAAATTATTTAAAATATAATAATTATTTATTTAATTCGCAATATTTAATTTATGTTGAGCGAGTAACATTTTGAAGTAATTCACATTTTAACATAGTATTTTCAAATCTCATAGTTTTCCAAGTCATTACTTGACAGACTTTGTCGTTCCACTTGGTATATTTTCCACTAGTGTGGAATGCATCTATTGCGCGAAGAATTGCAGAACATGTAAATAATTCCCAATGGTTACTCAACATATTTCACTGTTCTTGTACTCATAAAATTTCTCCATATATAATAAACATAACGGCCTACCATAGTAAAACACATTTTTGGTTGAAAAAAACTAATATGGCAAAATTAGTTTTTTTTATTCAACATAAATCCCTTTAAGGATGATACACTGATTATAGCGACCCTCTAACTTTTCGATACCATTTTTGTTGTACGATTCTTTTAAGATCTGAGAACAGGAAATAGTCGGGGCAGGTCTGGAGAATACGGTGGATGAGGAAGCAATTTGAAGCCCAATTCATAAATTTTTGACACGGTGCATTGTCTTGGGGGAGCAGTACTTTTTTTTCTTGAAATGCGGCCGTTTTCGGCGATTTCGTCCTTCAAACGGTCCAATAACATTATTTAATAGTCGCTGTTGATGGTCCTTCATTTTTCAAGGTAGTCAATGAAAATTATTCCATACGCATCCCAAAATACAGATGCCATAAACTTGCCGGCCGACTGTTGCGTTTTCCTACGTTTTGGAGCGGGTTCATTGTGTGCAATCCACTCGGATAATTGTCGATTAGACTTCGAAGTAAAATGATGGAACCATGTTTCATCCATTGTCACATATCGACGCAAAAACTAGTGTTTATTACGATTGATCATCTTCAATCGCTACCCCGAATCATCAACCCGTCATTATTTTTGGGCAAAACTGATCTCGCGCGGCACCCACTTTGTACAAAGCTTTCTTATACCCAAATATTCGTGAATTATATGATGTACACGTTTAGTTGATATCTTTAGAGTGTTTTTTATTTCAGTTAATTTCAATTTACGGTCATTCAAAATCATGTTGTGGATTTTTTAAATGTTTTCGTCGGTAACAACCTCCTTTGAGCTTCTACTGCGTTCGCCGTCTTCGGCGCTCATTTCACCACGTCTAAACTTAGCATAGCGATCCTTGATGGTTGATTTTCCTGGGCTAGTGTCCGGAAACTCGGCTTTTGTTGAAGTTTTTGCTTCAACTATATTTTTTCCCCTTCAAAAAGCAATATTTTGTCAACACACGAAATTTCTTTTTATCCGTTTTTGTCACAATAACAAAAGTTGCTTCCCTCAAATTGCTATAATTCACAAACTAATGATCCGACAGCTGTAAAATTTATACACGCATCGTTTAAGGGTTAGGGCTAACAAAAAAACATATGGATTTAATTTTTTTTTTCTATTATTTTACATCTTCTTTCTATTATTTTACAGCATCGAATAAACTTCTAAAAAAACATCATTAATGTCTTTTGCTATCTTGATTTTTTAAATTTTTACTATGTAGATATTTCAAGATATTTACAGAAAATATTTGACCTTTTTTGTGTTCATTAAATTTCTCTATATATAATTAGCAGTAGTTTACTTTAAGCATATTTAAACCATGACAATCGTAAATAACTGTTCATAATTAATTTCGTTCTTTGACAAATTAGAAAACTATGTTAGTAGTTTACTTTTACTGTATGATTTTACCATAATAAAGTAAAATTTTACGATGACGGCACAAACGAGCGGAGATAAACAAAGAAAACGTCGTGATTGTCCAATTTTAAAACAATTTACAATAACATACTGGTACTGCCTCCATTAATAAATTCTCCACAGTAGTTAAATTGTACTTTTTTTGTTTTAATATTATTATACTCCAGACTATGCATTCGTAATAAACGATTAAGTGTTAAACCCGTAATAATACCATTTTGAATTTATGTTACTTTAAACCAATAATGCTTAACTTTGTGTTCACATGGCCTATTTTAGTAAATTTCAAAATATTGCACTAAAAAAACTTGCCAAAAGGTTTTTTGAAAATTCTTCATTTCTCTTCTTCTTCAAAAGCAAGAAATGTTCCTTGTCACTTGTCAATTTCTGTGAAAACGTAACTGAAATTTTAAAGTCGTTTTGAATGAACATATGTTAATGGAAAAGTTTTCTCATATCTTGATAATGTAAAAAAATAAATACCGCACAACTCCAACTAAACAGCATTTTGGTGACTTATTGTTATTATCAGCATCTGATTTGACACCTAAAATAAAAACATATTACAACGGCAACGTTAACATTAATTATATCAATTAAACACCTTAGTTTCTATTTAGATTTTGATTTAAGATATGTACATACAAGTCCTTCATTGACATAAGAAGCTTCTTTTTCTTCTCAGAATAAAAAATAAAAAAAAGTAAAAAGTTTCTTACAAAAAATCTTAAAAGTAGTAACCATCAGTGGGTCGTCAAACATTTCTGAATCATTCGTTTGGTCTGACTGAAAACAATTGAGCGCAGCTTTGCTTTAAACGTTACCGCAAACCGAAAATATGTTATATATCTGGTACGTTTTTTACATTACGGTAAAACAATTGTAAGCATTTTAAAAAAATATTGTTTTACTCCTGCAAAAAAAGAAAGGGAAACCTATTGGAAGAGTGCGGCCAGCGATTTGGAAGTTTCTTCATCGAAACCTGCTTATCGAATGTTGTACCAGACATTAAATAATATAAATAGAAAAAGTTCTTTATGCACTGATGTACTGAACATCGACACTTCGATCATTTTCTTGACAACTTATGGATCCCCTATTACAGTACCAATGTCATTCAGTTAAAGCAAATGCAGGAGTTCAAGTACTACGATCATTATATAAGAGTAGAATGTGACATCTACGTCTGAAGGAACAAGCTGAACTATCACTCTTACAGCCTGATATTTGTAAGCTTGTATTTGAATTGTATGTATAAATATGATGTATAATATAAATCCATCATGTTTCTCTCCAACATTGTATTAGAAATGAAATTATTCGATTAAAGTACACGACAATCAACTGAGAAACACCAATTAAACAGCATTTAGTGACTTATTGTTATTATCAGCATGTGATTTGACACCTAAAATAAAAGCATATCACAACCTGCAACGTTAACATTAATTATATCAATTAAACACCTTAGTTTCTATTTAGATTTTGATTTAAGATATATACATACAAGTCCTTCATTCACATAAGAAGCTTCTTTTTCTTCTCAAAATAAAAAATAAAAAAAGTAAAAAGTTTCTTACAAAACATCTTAAAAGTAGTAACCATCAGTGGGTCGTCAAAAATTTCTGAATCATTCGTTTGGTCTGACTGAAAACAATTGAGCGCAGCTTTGCTTTAAACGTTACCGCAAACCGAAAATATGTTATATATCTGGTACGTTTTTTACATTACGGTAAAACAATTGTAAGCATTTAAAAAAAATCTTGTTTTACTCCTGGATAATTAATATGATTTCTAAATTATTGACCAACGATGTTAAATATACGACGTTGATCAAAAAAAGTATCTGCCACAAAGGGTTTTTTTTTACAATAAGCCATAATAAACTAAAATATGAATTATAATATCTTATAAGTTTTTCAAATAAGCTACAAAGAATTATTATCACCTTCCTAATATCTAATTAGAACTATAAAAAATATCCATATTTCCGTTTTAATAAATTCAGAAAATATCTGAATCAGTTCTGTAGCATGTCCAAAACCTACATGTTATTATGTCAGTTCCAACCACACCAAGAACGTTTCCAAGCTCAACTGAAGAAAGAAGGGGAGTAATCACATTGCCGCAGTAATTAGAATTGGGATGCCTATGAAGGTACGGATGATGCCAATGAACCGATAAATATATTTCAGGCATTGTAACAATTGAATGATCAGGATTGACACAATTTACAGAAAATCAAATATCTAAAACAATCTAGAGTTTGCTTCTGGAGTATGTCGTTCTGTAATATAAGACACAGCAATGAATATCCGACGAATATTTTCAAAAAAAAGAAAGAGAAACCTATCGGAAGAGTGTGGCCAGCGATTTGGATGTTTCTTCGTCGAAACCTGCTTATCGAATGTTGTACTAAACATTAAATAATATAAATAGAAAAAGTTCTTCATGCACTGATGCACTGAACATCGACACTTCGATCATTTACTTGACAACTTATGGATCCCCTACTACAGTACCAATGTCATTCAGTTAAAGCAAATGCAGGAGCTCAAGTACTACGATCATTATATAAAAGTAGAATGTGACATCTACGTCTGAAGGAACAAGCTGAACGATCGGACTTACAGCCTGATATTTGTAAGCTTGTATTTGTATTGTATGTATAAATATGATGTATAATATAAATTCATCATGTTTCTCTCCAACATTGTATTAGAAATGAAATTATTCGATTAAGATACACGACAATCAATTGAGAAACCACTCCAGAAACTCAAATTACAACAACTTGTACGTGTTTGTAAAATAAAAGACTTGTTTAAAAGAAGGAATTACTCGCATACTTTTGTGATGAAGTCTACGTTTTGGATATATGACGCAACGACACAGTCCCAAAAAAGGACGAAAATCAAATTCATAAAATCCGCTATGAAAAATAAAAGCACTATCCGAAGCCTGAATAGTTGCTACAAGTAATCACCAATGACAAAGTTTGGTGAAGCATATGGAAGTCCTATAGGACTAACAGAAGCGCATTTCAACAGCAATATGAATAATGAATGCCTTCAAATTCAAAATTTGTTATTTATTTCCTAACAAAGCAAAATAAGATGTTTGAACTCCTTAATCTATGGTAATGCATTTCCACAAAAAAAACAGTTATTTTATTATAGATTGTTGTTACCTAGGAGCTAATTAGTTTAAGATCTAAAAAAACACAGGAAACAAAATAAATCTTTAAAAAATATAAATTAATATTAAGGGACTATTTCAACAATAATTGCTGTTAACTACAGTCAAATCAGTCTTCTGGGCTAACTATCAAAAAATCATCGAGAGAGTAATTCTCTACGCTCTCACTGAAGCTGCAAAAATGAAAAACATCATCCAAAATGAGTTTGCATTTCGAGCCTAGTACTCGTTGATCCATCAAGTGGACCAAGACCAGCGGGCAAGGTAATGTGCACTTTCCATGAGAATTCGTGACATTTCTAGTAATCATGTAAACCTGATGATATTTGGAAAACCGGTCATTCCAAATGAAAGTCGGTGATTCTTTGTCAAGTAGGAAACCCATCCAGTCTGGTATTTCACAAGGTTTACTTGATGGATATAACTAAAATTAGTCTTTCCTAAGCTTTTGATTCGAAACACAAACGCCTCAAACTCCAAGAGCGGCTGAACCTAATAATCAAATGGCTTAAAAACTGCAAATTAATCCACAAGATTGTTTCTTTAATGAAACAGATTTACTTATCACGAAAATTTCCTATCTCGTGGCTATGAAAAGTTAAATATCTAGAACTTGGTCAGATCAAATAAAACAATCCACATCAAATGGTTACGGCGTATCAAGAGAACTGTTCCCTCTCCTGTGTAAATCAGGTAAACTAATAAACCCCAATTAAAATCCTATTTTTTTATATAGTTCGCAAGTATGATCTGCTTTTCTCAAACCCACTAAGATAAAAGAACTGAACACAAACTCAATCACGAAATATTCATAAAAGGAATTTCTAGCATCAGTAATACATTAATTCCCAGTATTCGGAGTCCGTAATCACGTTACACTATTGTGCAACAGTGTGCCGATTTATAATTAAGAAAAGTCTTGATAATATTTCCGATCATCATGTTCAGAAGTTAACACGCCCTTGATCCAAGTTTTGGGTTTCTTACCACAGTCTCGATTTCAAGCGGTGCAAGGCCAAATAACAAGACTCAAAAAACAACAATAATTTTAGTTTAGTCAATATATAATATATCAAACAATAATTCAAATAAGTCTTACTTGCCTACTACTAAATTATTAGCTTCCCCATTTACTTTCAATTCCAAATATTCGCATAATTGAAAGGTAATAGCGTTTTCCATTCATGTCCATCACCCTCGACGGTAATTTTTCAAGTCAGCGCCAGTTGAAAGAGAAAGTCCAAGCAGATGTATCAAATCTGGGTCGGCCGACCCCAAAACACAGATCGCGACCATCGCAGGGAAAGTGAAAGCAACGCCATAGTCATTGTTGTGCTTTCTCGGGGAAACTGGACCTAAAAAATCAGTCTCGATAACTTTCAGTTAGCCCACGATGTTCTCGTTTAGGTCTGTTCAAGAAAGTTTCGTTAATAAATCTCAATCAGTGCTATCTCCGACCCATGAATATTGTAATAAATCGCTTCCTTATGTCCTAACACCATAACAGTATTTCAGTTTACAATACAGTTCGTTAATACAATAAATTCGTTATACTTTCTGGACAAATTTATGTATTTAACACATACAACAGACACCAAAAAATGTATAGAATTGTTCCCAGTTTAAGTTATGAATTTGTATTTGTAAATCAGTGTATACGGAAGCTAATCATGAATTGCATTTTCGATATTCATTACTTTCGTGAATCAGCTGAATACCTCGGCATACATTTCTATGGTAGGTTAAATTGAAAACATTATGTTAGACAAATAGCAGAGCAAATTAGACTCAAAGTCAAGCAAGTATACTGGTTAGTCGGAAGATATTCTCAACTTCTCAACGAAAATCAAAGTGATTGGTCTATCAGTCAATCATAAAGCCAATTTGTACTTATGGAGTACAAATATAGGCTTGCACTAAAACATCAAACCAACTTGTAGTTCTTAACTTTAGCTTAAGTAGTTTACTTTTATTTTAATTTGGGAAATACATACATTATCTGTATATATTATCCCACTACTCGTCTGAGTAATAAATTAATTTGTAAATTGTACTGATATGTATTATTATCCAATATAAGATGTAATTAATTAAAAAAAAACATTACTTTTGTTGTTTGATTTGAAAAAACTTACATTTAGAAACTTACATTATGGTGATATTGCTCGGTCATATCCCAGTTTGCGCTTTGGTGTTTCAACGATTTAAAAGTGCTCATATTGATGTCAGTAACAAAGAACGGTCTAGAGGACTCAAAATGTTCGAAAACTGAATTGCATGAATTGTAATATTTATTTGACGAAAACCTAGTTGATAAATCAATTGTTTCCAGGCATTAATATGCGATAGTAAAGATCCAAAAGTAGGATAAATGGCTACCATACGAACTGACTGAAAATATCATTTTGGACCATTTAATTAATTAAAGATATAGTTCAGATTCATTTATTACTACAGATGTCTAGCGAAGTTAATTGAACAAATTGAATGAAGTATTGTTTCAAAAAAGAGCAATAGCAAAGTCATTATCTTATATGACAATGCTCGGCCATACATTGCAAGATTTGTAAAGGATATACTCTTGCAGCTCGAATAGCAAGTTATGTTACACTCAGCGTATTCTTATATTTCTGATTTCTACCTGTTCGAATTGATACATGGCTTGGCTGGCACACGATTTCGAAATCCAACATCCTCCTTTCACACTGTATCCATGTTGCCAGGAAGATAGGAATAGGATATAATAAGATAGGAAAAAAGATGGCACGAAAAAATTATTGAAAATGAATTTCCATAATCACGGTTGGTTTATAAAAAAATAGACCCTGGCAAGTGATTAATTACATAATTGGTTAATTACATGAAGTGTTATCCCATACAGCAGCAGAAATTTTTCCATATTTAATTGAAAATAGAATTCTATTTAAGACTATATATTTATTGTAACCAGGTTTGTTAGGACTGTTACTATTATTGTTCATTATTATTTTGATAGTAATCCAAAAAATGGTGTTATAGAAACTACGGAAAGGAGAATAAATATAATTAAGTATATCCTTAGAACAACAATTACCTCGACCAATTTTAAAATAAACATTCTGAAAACTTCAATTTTAGCTTGACCCTATTTTTTTTAATTCAAAATAATTACAAGAATATTACCTTTCTATAATATTCAAATTAAAAATTAATATGGTTAGAATTATGAAAATTGGATGACAAGAATTTGAAAATGAGATGAATATCTCAAGAATTATCTCTCATTTCTTCTCCTTGAGGTGTTAAAGAGTAGATTAGTTATTATAATCTATTATACACATAAGAACTTTCAACTACCCGGAAACAGGCCAACACTTTTATTATTCCGAAAAAGGGAGACAAATCATTACACTCCAGCTGCCATCTAGTCAGCCTTCTGAGCTCGTTATCAGAAATAGTTGTCTCAATGAAGCATTGGGAGCAGTCGAACCAAACACTCGTCAATCCATCAGATTGTATGGTTAACAAACGAAGTAATCCATACTTTTCATGACAAGAATACATTCATACTTCGAAAGCTGATCATTTGAAGTCAAAGTCGATGATTACTTTTCAAATAGGAATTTCATCCAATCTGAATTTCTAATTACCAAACACATACCTTTACACAAATATACTTACCAAACAACTAAGCAGCTATATATAATAATAAAATGGCTCAAACGTTGGTAACTGCAAATTAGTCCACATAAAACCCAATCGATAATTTTACATCGCCAAGGTTCCCTTACTGCTGGCCTACTGATTAAAAATGTCCCTATTCCGTGACTACAAAGTTACATATCTGTAACTTTATTTCGACCGCCATCTAATCCATAAAGCTACTGAGGAATTTATTCATTTTTTCACTCCACAGACATGTCCAAGCCATTGCAATCTGCATCTCCCAATTTGTTCTCCATTATGCACTGATTATCGCATCTTCAATTAATGATTTCATTTGTAATACGACCCCAGAAAAAAAAATTTGCCTATGTTACTGATCATTTGAACTACTGCACTTGTCAATATTTTGGATCTTTTCTTCATTAATTCTTAATCTATATGGTGCAAATTATAGCACGAAGAATGGCTAGAAACCTCAACGTCTGTATCAGCAAACATAGCTCTATCATCAGAGAAAATGAGATCATCAAGGAATTTGTAGTATTATATTGAACACTGATGTTTCTATATGTTCCAAAGGCAAAATTCAATAAAAACATTAAGTAAAATATATACTCATTTATATGATCTTCATAAACACCTTTTAAAACTGACACTACATTGTTTGCTGTTGCCTTTTGTCTGTATAGGTACAATTATAGCGTTCTTCCATGCTGACGGTACTCTTTCCTATCACCAAAATTGTATAAGCAACACATGAAGCCATTGAATCCATGTTTCTCCACTCACTTTGGTTATTTCTATTGTTACTTGACCGACTCCATTGGTCTTACAACACTTTGATGAATAATGATTTTATTATGATTTACATTAACAATGTCCAATGTTCACGTTTTGATAAAGCATCCTCCGAATCTACGGCCACACTATTCCAATACGTTTCTCTTTCCAATTTTGGTTATTGCCTAACATATCTATTTAATTTTCGGTATTTCCCAAGCTCGATAAGTTTTACTTGTTTTCAATATCCAGGACTGTTTTTATATCAAACTAGGGGACAAACTATAATGGCCGGTAATTTTATTTTCATCTGTAAATAACCCAGACGGAAAGAGTTTAAATACAATTTGTTGCTTACAAAATAATAAATTAAATTCCAGTTACACGTTCACTTGAAAATTTTCTTTAATTAAACATATTGTATAATATACGTTAAAAAATCCAAAACATTTAAACGACGAAGGAATTATTAAAGGAGACTAAGACAATTAAAATAGCAATTTCCACTCGCCTTCAGACAATTAATGTTACGCTAGTTGAAAAGCAAAAGGTAGGCTGAATTAACGTAATCATCGTATCGGCCTGAAGCTCCAGAGAGGCTGTAGAGCCTCGTACCTCGTACTTGCCCCACTTTCGAACCTAAACAAATTAGGCCAATGCCGAATGATAAACTAATAATATTTGTTTTTAATTATAATCGGTTCGGATTTCAATACAGCCATAAAATTTTTAACTGTCGGCTCAATGCTAGCTTTTTATAATAAACGGTTTTCTATAAAGCCGCGTTGCATCATAACACATAAAACACAAAATTCAATCGTATTTAAAATTAGATTTACTGTTTTATGCATTGACAACTATCATTATTAATTTCGTTTTATTACTTTTTGCGATATAATAAAAGTAAAATGCATTCATTGAACCATTAAACATATTCTCAATTATATTTTGTTGTTTATGTCTTGTAAAATACGTTATACTAAACTGTATATAGTAAACATACAAGACACCCATATTAGTTAATTAATTAATAAAACTTTTACAGCTAAGAATGCGTGACTCAATTTATATATAATATCTGTGTAATGTGGTCATTAAATACAGGGGATGGACCAAATAATACGAACACCATTATTATATAGCCTATCCAAAGTTTTTGTACATACCTCATCAAAATGTTTAATATATTGCCTGTTGCTTCTCATTTTATTCTAGTTAAAAAGAGACACAATGATGTCTGACAAGTTCGAACGTGTAACCGAACAAGGGTGTCAAAGTCGTCCGGTTGTCTAACGTATACAAAATTCTTCAAAATAATAGTAATAAAATGTTATAAATCGGCAATTGTTATTTTAATGCTTTGCTTGTTGTGATAAATTTCAAATCGCTGCTTATTATTACTCTGATTGAAAATTCCGAGGCCAGACAAAACAGATCGCCTCCGTAATCAGTTACTTCGGACAGGCCGGAGATAATAAAAGAGGGCCTCCTCTAGCCAGTAAAATTCGTTTCTAGGATTTTTAATGAAAATATTTTTTAGCGTATTGCAGCTGCACTCAATATTAGTATGGACACGGTAACGGAATTATCTCCCAAATTCAGCACATTGTCTGCAAGGCAATGGCGTGTATAGTCTACTCTTCCCACTACTCAGCAGAGAAAGTAAACTCCCAATCCCCCAGAAAGTGACTCTGTATAAAATGCTAGTTCGTCCAATCTGCCTCTACGTAGCACAGGTATGGTACAGGTATGTCTCTAAGAGACTACTCTAAGTTTTCCAATCCAGAAAAGTCCGCTCGTTACTCACTGCCTTGATAAAATCTCTACCCATCTACAAACCTCGGTAGAAAACCAAGTACGACAATCCCAGTCGTAACTCAGTGTCTGTCGCCCGCAAAACAATTCACTATCTCGAACCCAAAGCAACATCAGCAAACGACCATTTAGTTCTAGCTGGCCATCTTGGAATAAGAAAAAAAAAAGATTTATTTCAAGAAATAAAAATATGATCTTGAATTCACCGAAAAAAAAACCGTCCTCATACGAAGCATGTGACAAATCAGAATCAGCTCGACATTAGAAATCATCAGAGATCTAATATGTGAATACATTCCATATGAATACAAAAACAGGGAGTAGTTTTTCAATACAAACATAATTTAATACAATTATTTCAAAGGAAACTGTTCTGAAAAGTATCGTAGAGGTCAAATCGAACTTCTGGATATTAATAAAATGTTTAAAAGCATATAATAAAGTGAATAAAGATTTATTATTTCAATTTATAACGGTAAATATAAATACAACAATAAACGGTAAATAAAAATAGTGCCATGACAACAAAAGTTGATGAAAAAAGGTAAATATTGGAATAACATCGATACACTCTGATCGAACAACTAAACTCGATAAGACATATTGAAGAACAAATCAACAAATGATGGAATTGTGAAGAAATGTTAGATAGATTGGAAATTAACAGCTTAAAAGATTTATGTTCACAGATATGTGTGTAATTGTTTAAAATATACATGAGCATTTTTACATTGCGTCAGGAGAGAAAGAATAATAAATGTTTTGCAGATGTGACAAAAGATTAAATCTAATTTGATACAAAAAAATGTATACAGGTATTAACAGAACAGACTATGGAGAGGTGCAGTGATATCAAAATGTCTTTACAAGGAAACATTGTACCGAAGGACACAAGAACTAAGCGTAAAAGGTAAATATGCTCTGTATTGAAAGTAAAATATATTGTTTGGATACCGGTATAGGTGATACGGAAAAGAATTAATTGGAAAATAATATATGAATTAGATGTACTATAATGTTATATAAATTATATTTGATAACATGTTTATTTTATTATTTTATTTAGATTAGAATTTTGTAGAATGTTAATAATGAAGCCAAACTTAACTAAAACTCAGAGTTGATACGGCAACATTGCGATGTTTTGACGTCACGCATTTAGATGATGTATGTACAAAATAACTTCGGATAGATTTTAGTACATATTGTTTTGTATGTATTGCTCAATATACTTGTTAAGTCGTGTAAATTATATATAGCATCACATGTTTTCTTCTGCAGGGGTTAGCGATCGGTGAAATGTGTGACCTCGATCTTCGAAATAGGACAAATCATTAGTACTTGGTTAGCGGATGAGTCTGTGATTAAAACAGCTGAACTTGTTAACGTTTCACAAGCGACAATATCCAGTGCAATGAGAGTATACACAAAACATGGCAAAACATAATCGGCAAAGACGAATAGTAAGCAAAACGATCATTATGAAGGATTGTGGCCGGACAACATTAATAAACTGTAGCGACCGCTACGACCCTTTAGGCCACCACACATTCACCCACAGCAGGTTCAAAGGTTGGAACGCTGGTGGATCTATTCCATGTGGCTCCCGGCTATGAAAGACCCCCACGACGATGTCTCGCTCTCTTTTCTTTTCTCTACCCCCTTGTAACAGTACCATTTCCAAAGCGCTACCGTACTTCCTTTACCTAACCTAATATCCTGTCAATTCTCCCGTCGACCACAGGTATCAATTTAAATCGAAATAAACAAGCATTTCTTCAACCAGTGTTTTCAGTTCTCGTACGGATCCCTTCCACAAAATAGTAGTGAGTTTTCGGACAAACAATCGCATCGACAGCCACACATACCGACCGAGTGACCAGACGAACGTTCCTACACTACCATCACAAAAGTGACAGCACAGCTCAGTACTCACTTGAGTAATATTGTTTCGACAAAGACAGTGTGGTGAAAGCTCTACAAATCTAGAATTCATGAAAGTCTTGCAATCGTAAATCACTTTATAACGGAAGCCAGCGCTAAACTACTAAGAAGTGGTATAACAATCATAAAACTTGGACACGTGATAATTGGAGGAATGTGTTATGGTCTGATGAATCATTTACATTTTGTCCTACAAACGGCTGGATAGTCCCAAAGGAATCCTACAATCCAGAATGCCTACTTCATATAGTTAAGCATGGGAGAAGTTCCGTTATTATTCCGTTCGATAGCAATATCGTGATAATTAGTTGTAGATTATATATAGTTTGCATTCTCATCACTGGCCGGATTAACTGCAAATGAATATCTGAATACCATCAATGATGTATTTTATTAATATGACTAGCACATTGCTGCCAAATACTGTCATATTCCAAGTTGATAATACGCCCATAGACATTATAAAGTTCCACCTTTGGTTTAAGGAGCATCAGAATACCATCAATAACCTTGAACACCAAAAATGCCAGGCCTCAACAAAATTGAATCATTTTATACCCCAAATAAAATTTTAATATATGTCTATTTTAGACTGACTGATCATATCTTCAGTGCCTAAATAATTGTCTCATCAATATTTAAAGTAAAGTAAACTAAAAAACACTTTCATATCTTTAACTCACTTTAATATGCCACAAACTTAGAACAGAATAATTATTATTTTCTACTTTCGGACAACTTAATCATTTTAATAGTACAAAAAATCTAATGAATTCAAAACATTTTGCTTCAATTATAATAATAGAACAATACAATTATTATAACCAATATGTTTAAAAGCTCACGTTAATAACGAGCCTATGTTTCCTATGTTCTTCTTCTAAACCATCTGGATAAAAGACATAAATTACATAAAAAGTTAATAAAGCCAACTACAATTTTAGCATATTACCTTGACAACAATTCATATTAAATGAAGATTGTTAACTTAACTTAACTTAGCTTTATTTTAACATGTTTAGATTATATTAATATTGAATTTCTTCATGCAACCAAATAGTGCACACTGTAGGCCCACGCTGGTTTCAAAACTTGTAGAGTACAATTACAATTTTTGTTAAGAAATGTTTCCGTCGTTAACGAATTTCCGTCGAAGAAAATATCACATTTTTTAAGTATCATACAAATAATTTTTCTTAATTCTTTTAAAGTCAATTATCGATGACATATTTTTATATATCTGAAATCTATGGTTTTAGAGCTCCTGACAAATAATTCTATTCGTAATTACTTGATCCAATCAAAAATGTATTTGGCAGACATTATTGTTACTTGTAGCGAGTAAAACAGTATCATCAACGAAAATAACTGTTGTTACTCCTTCATATTTAGGGATATCACTGGTATAGAGTAAGCTCAATATTGGTTCACTATCTACTCACTCGGAAATGACTGTCAAGAATCTGAGAACTGGTCACGTCTACAAATATTACTGAACAAATGTCCTTTATTTCAAAAGTTTTGTCAATAACATCCCCATTATGATGTACTTGATCACTTATTGGATGTCAATTTATAATTTCAAATTAGTGAACCAGGGTGAACTCAATAATTGTTCTTCAATAACTGGTTAAAATATACTACAGATAAAAACAATTTGCTTTTATAAAAATCCGATTGCACTAACAAATGGCAAACCAAAAATCATCAAATTAAAAAGTGTATGATAAAGTGACTTGGCCACCTCTCACAAGACACCTTTAAAGTATATTGAATTACAATTCTGATAACGTCATTTTACAATATCAGAATTACGTGTACATAACTGTTTGAAATTGTTTACAAGTAAAAATACAGTTTTAATTTTTAACTGGCATTACTGGTTTTGGCATTACTAATACTAAAAAATAATCAGTAGAATGCTGTAGAAGTGCTCACTGCTCCAAATTTCTATACTGAAAGAAGAAAAACATTAGATTTAAGAGCCATATCTAGACTCTTGCATATGTATATTTTCACTGTATTTCTATATGGTTCAGAGACATAGATACTACTCTAAAATGTCAATGCCATTTCTGGATGACTATCTTCGAGATCACATTTGAAAAAAAAAAAAAAAAAAATATATATATATATATATATATATATATATATATATATATGAGACAGCCAGTGCACAGTTGAAGAACATATAACCTTGGATATTGTCAAATGAGAAATTTTACTGTAAACTTTTATAGTAAACGTGGTTCAATCACCAACAAGCACTATGATTGGTCATTACTATAAAGAGTGACCTAAAAAATGAAACAATTTCCGATGTATTAAACCCCGAAATTTATTGAATATTTTTAAGTTCTCAAGAACAACAGCGCACTGCCTAAGAACTAGATAGCATATCCAATATTCGAAATGTTTCACAAAAAATACTAATGGGAACCGTAAAATTAATTTTCTACTTAACTTATTTTGGTTTCCTTCATAAAAACAAAGATATTTTAATACTTGGGAGAAACCTAGCTCTATATTTAAGACCTTATTTAAACTGGTGGCTGGCAAAATGAAGACATTGTTTTAATAGCATTAGCGTTTAACGACACGAAAGATTGCCTGGAAACTCAGCACGAAATCAAGCGTCTAATATCGTTTCCATACAAATGGGATTGGGTCTTAAAGTTGCCCGTTATTTGCATACGAGATAAATTTTATTTTTTCACAGCGAATAAGGAATGAAAAGAGGCTATTTTATTTAAAAAAAAACTATCTATTGATATATGATTGCATTTTTAATGATTTTTTGTTGGAAACAAAACCGAAACAGATTTTTCTAAGCATTTCCACAATATGAGAAAAATATAAGAACTTGGAAGGTTTGAAAGAATCCAAATGTATTGACAGAAAATAATCTAGATAAAATAAATTACCCTGCAACAAAAAAAAGAATTTTTGTAGATAAAAAGTTCGAGGAAGGTTCCTGAATACCAAGTACATCTGCACTAAAAGAGGATATCCTGGGAACTGGTAGAAAGTACCATTTGTGCCGGTCAATACGTCAAACTTTATTGGATAACAGTAGAGAATTTCTCAAAATACTGAACGAAATTCCTTTTTCTTTATAAACCTAAGTGCAAAATGATATAAATCAATGAAGAATATTTTCAAGAAAAAAATCATTATTATTATACATTTTTTATTATTTATTATATTAGACCAATGAGTTTTTAATTTTGATGGTACACAATTCATCATATATAAAGGTTATAGACCTTATTTATCATTTATTATTTTATAATTATCGTGGCTTATACTGGTATATATGGTGGTCCATTTGACCCTGTCATTTTGTTCAATTTTGATTATCATTATGCATTACAATAGACTAACATAATAGAGTATTTTAAAAAGTATACTATTTATAAGTTTTTGATATATAATTTTTCAATAAAGGTGTCAATATTTGCAAATTATTCTGACCATATCTATTGTTTATTATTCATTTATTGATACTAAATCACTGTCGCAAGCCACAGGATTAAACAGAGATGATATTAAGCAAAATGAGTGTTCATTAGAATCTCAGTTTTGACTAAAAATTATCAGTAGCAATTAGGCATATTTTTGAATAAATGGCTGTATTAACAATCATAGTTGTTGCATATAGAAGAACACAAACCCACAAAAATTTCAACAGATAGAAATACACTCAACAGATAGAAAAATTTACAAAATGTTATGACTGAATTAGTATTTACCATTTTTTATTACCCAAACTGAACAATGTTAATGCCAACGACATGTGGTTCCAGCAGGACGACACTACAAGTCTACACATGTCAATAAGCAGCAATGTTCTTAAAGTCAACAGAACTTACGTCATCGCTCAAATTAAAAATATCGTCCTCACACTTCAATTTTTTCGTTATTGAAGCTAATTGATAATCGCATGACGAATTTTCTTTTATTCTTTAATGCAATATATAGTTAATGGTTAATGATATTTGATCTATCTTATTGGCCTTATTATTATCGTATTTTGGGATACACATGGAATAATTTTCATTGACTACCTTGAAAAATGGAGGACCATCAACAGCGATTATTAGCGTTATTGAACCGTTTGAAGGAGGATATCGCCGAAAAACGGCGGCATTTTAACAAAGGGAAAGTGATACTTCAACAAGACAATGCACCGTGTTACAAGTCAATGAAAACAATGAAAAAAAATCCAGGAATTGGGCTTCGAATTGCTTCCTCATCCACCGTATTCTCCAGATGTTGCCCTTAGAGACTATTTTCTGCCTATTTTCTTTCTACTATTTTCTACCTCAGATCTCAAAAGAATGCTCGCTGGGAAGAAATTTTCGTCGAATGAAGATATAATCGCCGAAACTGAGGCCGGTTTTGAAGCAAAGGACAAATCGTGCTACAAAAATGTTATCGAAAAGTTGAACGGTCGCTATAATCAGTGTGTCACCCTTGAAGGGATTTATTTTGAATGAAAAAATAATTTTGCAAAAAAAAGGTGTGTGGTAGGCCGGGGACTTTTCAATCGATCTGTTTTAATGTACTAAATTTAAGGGGATTACATTCTTGGAACAAATATTAAATTACCCACACCTATTTTATAAAACAAATGAAATATCAATTACACAGACTTCTAAATAAATAATATAAACAAACACTAAAACTTTATACTACTTAATTGACCTAGGATAACGCTAAATACACGTTCGTTACCGTTTTAACATCAATATTGATCAATGAAAGGGAGTTTTCAACCATTTTATCAATGAAGCAAGCATCCATTAATTACAACACCATTAATTAGAGAAGACATTATTAAAACATTATCTTTTAGATTCCAATCATGAAAATAATAGAATATCGTTTATAATTAATTACCACTTCGATACTGATATAGAGCAAACTTTGTGTGCAATCAATCGTGACCTCTACAGGTAAATTCACATCAATAATCAATAAATATTACCTTGATTGTTTAAGCAATTATATTAAATGTCATTATTAAACGATATATTCAGTTTTAAGTGCCGACAAAAAAATATAACAGATACACAAATTGCAATACATTTTTTTCAGTCGATAGTAACGCGACCTTCGTCGTCCAATGCGAATGTCAATTTCAAATTCCCCTTCTGGTATCCGAATTCACGGCTTTTTACAGTTGGATCGATCTTGAACTTAAACTAAACCTTGATTTTTTAAATGTATTTCTAGCCTTCTCCTTGTGCTTTATGAACGAATTTAAATTTTATTAATTATGCAAACATTCGAACGTGTAGAATTGAAATTCACGGCACGAAATCACTGGCAATTTGATTTTTGTTTTGAAATATCGTACCGATCTTCAAATACACGAACGTATATTACGAGATAACATCTTTTGTTTTGATTCTTTATTGTTTTATGCTAATTTGTTTTAGTTACATTTACATGTACATTGCGACTGTTATTTCATCTGGTATTTACGTCTGTCGTCTAGGTCGTCTTGATCATTTTGACACGATTTTTCCTGGTGATGTTTATTTTTCTCTTTGTTAATAAATCACACGTACTTTGACGAGATTAGTACATTAATAATATATTTTCAGTTCAACATTTATTTTATGCTGTACTCTAATGTGTTCAAAAATGCAATGCAATTTTCAGTATATTTTGTATCAAAGTGCATCCAGATTCATTACACATATATTCATGTATTTGCCAAGTTTTATATACTTTATATACTAAAAATATATTGAACATATATAGAACAGAATAAAAATTCTAAATATCGTCAATTAATATAGGCGGTTGACGTGTTAATTGAAAATTCCCCCTCCTACCATAGTAAAACACATTTTTTTGGCAAAATTAGTTTTTTTATTCAAACATAATTCCCTTCAAGTGTGATACACTTATTATAGCAACCCTCCGACTTTTTGATAACATTTTTGTAGTACGATTTGTCCTTTGCTTCAAAATAGGCCTCGGTTTCGGCGATCACCTCTTCATTCGACGAAAATTTCTTCCCAACGAGCATTCTTTTGACATCTGAGAACAGAAAATAATCGCTGGAGGCCATATCTGGAGAATACGGTGGACTAGGAAGCAAATCGAAGCCCAATTCATGGATTTTTGCCATCGTTTTCACTGACTTGTGACACGGTGCATTGCCTTGGTGAAGCAGCACTTTCTTTTTCTTTAAGTGCGACCGATTTTCGGCGATTTCGTCCTTCAAACGGCCTGATAACGCTATATAATAGTCGCGGTTGGTGGTACTTCCTTTTCAATGTAGTCAATGAAAATTATTCAATGCGCATCCCAAAATACAGACTCCATAACCTTGTCAGCCGACTGTTCAACTATATTTTTTCTTAGCTATATTCTTAGATGTAGCACAATTATTTTATAAGTTTTGGCATCGTAGACTCATTCAGAAGCTACAGACAAAGATATAGAAAGAACACACTAAACAATTAAAATGTTATATCACAACCATAATGTTTAGAGCCAAACAAAAATAAGCTAGTACAGTAAAAGAGGCTAAAACAAGTTTACCACAAGAACGTGCATTGTGGCATTTACCTACCTTACATATCTAACATAACACAAATGGAAAAATATCACAATGGCTACATTAGCTGATGAAACGCGATTTTTGCTATCAAAGACAATACAGAAGAAGCAACCCGAAAATTACAACAGACCAGTGACAATATAAATAAATGATAGAAATTCTTAAAAATAAAAATTAACCTAAAGTAAATCTCTTCAAGTGCATTTCACCTATATCTGATCGCACAAACACTGATAACAATAAATAACACTACCATTCCATGCAGCAACAACGCTAAGTTTCTTGAAAACTTTTATGCAAAATTTGGCTGGAAGGAACATCTTAAAAAAAGCGTTTTTTTTTCAGGAGTTTCATTCAACATAATAAATATTGCAATAATGTGAGTTGTGTTAATTTATCAAAACCTTTCAATAAATTATGATGCAAATAATGCACTAGTGTAGCATAACATTCTAACAATGTAATTAACAAATAATTGTATCCTAAAAAAGTATACCAACCTGAAAGCCTACAAAGTTCAATGATGAAGAATTGTAAGAGTAGTTCTATGAAAACGCAACAAATGTATTAATAATTATCTAAATAATTGAGCGTCTTTTTTAAAATTATTTTTTAACATATTATTTTGTTTAAAATCCTTTAGGGTAACCTGATATGACTCGAACGGAGGTAAAACAAAATGAAGCAGTGGTGTTTACATTATGTGACCGTTATTTATTGGCTATATAAAAAAAATGTGAAAAATACAAATAATAAAACGGATGGCAGCGGTGTTACCTGGTGACGAGGCTTGGGCAGTCGATGGTGGCACGTCTAAACCAAACGATGGTTGGTAACTGCATGAATGGAAATACCCTTCAATAACATCCCAGATAAACGTCTCGGGGTTGCCAGCTATTCGTTATCGGGTTCTAGTTGGCGCTGCTGGCACCCCGCCCGTATTCAACATCTGGGATTATATTTCTGGATATTTTGTAGACCGTTATTTCACTATGTAAAATTCGACATGCCTCAAGGTCGCTACAATCCCTTATGAATTATTAATAAGGAAAAAAATAGTTCCTCATTACTAATATTGTATATTTATAATATATACAAAATCACTTTACAGTGCCACAAGACTCTACCACATATTTCAAACTTATTGGTTCGTCCGACTACCGCTCATTCTAATCAATAGCGCATAGCCTGTGTAGGAAAAATTTCGCTTTATATGAAGATCGCTAATATTAGAGCGATTTATGGATAGCACCTAACAAACAGAACATTAAATACATGCCCCACTTGTGACTTTAAATGTGTGTTAATAAGCCGAAGTGTAAGATCCGAAAATGATCAAACAAGCTTGATGATCAACCACAATCGCAGTCGAGTTACGTAGTAGGTCCAGTCCAGATAAACTATAGCTAATAAAAATGAGACACTAAAATATAGCAACAACAATAACCACAACAACAACAATAGAATTTAAATATATTTTCTTGGTTTCGCTTTATATAAATTGTTTTTTATTTCAAAAGTTGCACGAATTGTTTCCGAGAATTAGTATCAGAAATCTTCCGTATATTTAATTTTAATTATCACTGAAAAGTATTAATATTTCACACGTATGTGTCAAACCCAGTGAATCCAAAAACATATCGTGTAATAAATAAATAAATAAATAAAACAATCTATCTTAAATAACACAATACTACTAGAAAAAATACAAACTGTACTTATTGTGAAATTAACAAAAGACCGTCAGTAAGATTGAACTTTAAAATTATTTTTGCATCTGTTATTGCTCCAAGGATTTCGTAAGAGTCCGAATACGTTAAGAAAAAAACCCGGTACCGCTAGCTGAACTCGCTATTTTTAACATTGTACACTGCGATCTTGAACTTAAACCAAACCTTGAACTTTTATTTTCCTCGGCGCTTCTAAGTTAAGGTTTTTTTTTATACAAATATCCATTGTGATAACGTTGTCATTGTTTTATATCGGCAACGATCTGTTTTGAATGCTTTTGCGGGATATTCGAACAATGAGAACAAGGGTGTTGGTACAATCAGTTTAAAATGCATTTTTTCGTCATTTTTAATAATAGATAACTGGCGATGTTTAGTAATATATTTTGAAGGTTACATTTTTTACGAATTAGTAGGATTAACTCCGTTATTCGGAATAACATTATATTTATTAGTATATTAATTTAGCTTTGCGTTCATTTATTTTATTATTATAGGGTTGAGTGAAAGTCCTTTAACATTAGAATATAACTTAATTTCAATAATTATTAATAAAATAGTTTTTATTTTATTTATAGTAGTAATACGTTAATAATATCAGCTTATTTTCTTATATATACTTTAAAGTCTCCTTTTACCAACTAGGGATTTATCCGGACTGGACCTAAAGTTTAACGTGGGCTCCGAACCACGGCCCTCAGCATTAAGCCTATCGACTGGCAAGTAAACAACATTAGAAATCATCCCAGAAGACATTCGGTCTTACCTAGCCTGGTTCCTGGCGTGACTGGGATCATTTTCCTTGTCGGATTGAACTCTTGCCTAGCACAATCATAAATATTAAACACTCACAAACATAAATCTACGACCATGTCCTAGCAGGATTCGAACCCGCGACTATCGCAACAGTAGGTGAACCGTTCTGTCGCCTTTACCATTGCACCATCAAGCCGGCATCAGCTTATTTTGAATTTCTTTTTAATCATCATCTTTATTTATTATTGATAGTAAGATTAACAAGAAGTTAGGTAAAGATGCACCCACATCCTCCCATTGTTAATATGAGGGAATTCCAATCATATACTACGAATTACATACCATCTCTATATATTTCTGATTGTTCTTATACGGAATAAAGCTCTGCTTTCTGAACGGAGCTGAACATGTGTGTACAAACTCCTTGACGCCTTAGGGTGGTTCCATTATATTTGTGTGAGTGCGAGTAGTGTTTTTCAACATAGTGGATGCGAAAAGTTTTTAGAAACAGACATGGCATTAAATATGAAGCTACAAACGCTACAGCGATCTGATCTTCGCTGATGATATTGTTATATTCACTGATAGATATATAGAGGCTTCTAGCATTCGTCAGATATAGTACGAACCGCAGGACTATGTGGCTTGAGAATTAAAGAAAAATACACTAAAGTGACAGATCCCCTGCTATTGAGAATCTTAACGGGATCCAGTTAGAGCAAGTGCTATTTTTGCTTGTTATTTGGGATCAGTAAAACGGGAGAAGAAAGTGACATCTACCGCCGAATTAATAAGCCGAACAGGCTAAGCTTCAGAGAAAGAAAGGAAATGTTACAGTCACGATCATAATCCGCCTCTTTCAAACACTTATCTGGCCAATTCCTGTATATGGCTCCCAAACTTTGACACCATTACAGTCTTAACATCGTGATATCTGAAATCTTAAGGTCTTTCAAATACGATGCTTAAGGCAGATTCTATTTGTTTCTCATATTAAAAATAAAGATGCGAGTAATATAGAGAAAACTCTTTAGAGGGCTCTGGAGAAAAGTTGTGCTTTACCCAACATCCAGATGGGATTAAATTGACCATTTAAGTATTTTGATTGGTCAATTTAAATCTCTATTATAGGCACCTGTACGAAAAACATTCTGTTATGAGGACATTTTATTGGTTATTTGATAAAGTTTGGCCCTGACGTCAAGCTTAATTTCTGAAATAAATTTATTTACATATTAAAAAATACAATTCAATGAATGAAATAAATATAATCTGTAAAACTGCAAATTATGTATAAAATATAAATATAGTATAAAAATAAATCTATCAATAAAATATAAATATTATCATAAACAAAAAACTTTGGAACAAATGAAAATTATATCTTCTGTGTTTTTCCTTTTTCATGTTTGTTTAGAGCCATCAGTCTAATAGGATCTACCTAGTTCTGACTTTTTGTTCTCTTATACTGAAATCAAATTTTGAGTCTTTCTCTGTTAAAATTCTGTATACCAGTTTTATCAAAAAGTATATGGTGCACATTATTTTTAAAGGATTTAAATTTATATTTTTTTAAAGATGTTTGACATAAAATATGTTATATTATCGGCGTGGCAATATCGATAAAATAAAAAAGATGGCCCGAAGAACTAGTGACCATAAAACAAAACAATTTTCTGGGGCATGCAATATTGCCTTGACTGGTTTGTTCGTACAGGAGCATCTGCCAGTGAAGGTATAGGAAGTGAAGTTGGAATTTCTCAATTCGTGGTAATTCATACCCCCGTTAATATGGAATTAATACTCTTCACAATTTCCTAAAGGCAAATGAGATGAAAAAATTAACTTTTGAGCGCTTTAAATGATTTATCAAATATACTAACCGAAGGATGTATGTTCTTTAATCCATGTTCTCTAATAGACTCAAACAAAAATTCCAAATTATCTTGATTAAGTAACCTTAAGCCAATATATTTATTCGGATAATTACACTTTTTTTTCTTTAATGAAATGAACCACCTCAAGATAATTATTAAATTTTAAATTCACTTTAACAAAATTTGTTCATACTTGGGCAATAAAATTTAAGTAAAATTTCTAGTGTATTGAATTTTGGTTAATCCTCGCCTAAAAGGTTTGCATTCAGGAGCTATTAACATATGTTAGTGGAGTTTCAACTATCAAATAATTGATCCAAAATTAAAAGTATACAGCCGTTGGTGTAGCTTCTTTCGGAAAGGGATTAATTTCTGAAATTAAAAAATAAATATTTGATATTTTATATGATTATTAATATGAATAAACTACCTCAACTTACAACAACAAAACACGCTTAAATATTATACATTTCTTTGATGGTTAATCCAGTGAATTTGGGATTTTTAACATTATTAACCATTTTTTAAATACTTCTTCGATGTAAAATGATACTGCTTTTCTTTACTATCTGTGGTTCGGATACACAACACTTTCTATATCGAAAATTCACTTTACTTATTGTACTGCCGACTTATAAATACTAATGAACTAATAACTTAATCTCCAAACGTTATAAAAATCTAAATGCACTGCTCCTTAGGTTGGCACACTGAAAATGGCATCCGAAACAAATAAATAACAAAGGCGCTAGAGAGACTTAGTGAATCAATCGGATCCCGTCGCGGCTCATAGCATAGCGATTAAAACAAGTCATAAGTTAAAAGTTGCGACATCTATATGTTGGACGTCACGAAACATTTCCCCAAAATTGCCTATAAAGTTAAATCTGTATTTCTCTATGCAATTCAGGTAGAAATTCAGAAACGCAAATTACAATGATTTGGACATATCTATCGAATGAGAAATGTACGAATTCGTCACGGACTGTGGAGAAATCGACCTGATGCTTCGAAAAAAAACATGGACCAAGATCATAAAAAGCCATCTGAAAAATAGGAGACTAACATTGTCCATGACCAGAACATCTGCCAACTGTGGCAAATTTTAATAAGGAATGTTTAAAGGCCTGCGTCCCCAACAGCAATTGAGTTAAGAAGTAGGCACTCTCCCAAGCCCCGACTATAATGATAATAATGATGATCTGTGCTATATTTAGCTACTAACCTTTGAGTCAGTTTAGTCAATAACATATTATTTTTCTATATTTTATTTTTCTTACAATAGTGAAAAATATTTTAGTATAATGCTTTTACCGATCAGTACAGTTTCCTTTCTCTTCTGAAATATGTTTAATTATATTTCTTTATGCGTTACATTTGAGTTACTATACAATATTTTAAGTTATTGCATTAGCAGTGAATGGGGAATGTAAAATACTTGGAATGATTGAAATTGCTTTTACAAAAATAGATGCAATTAAAAATTACTCGTTATAAATATATAGAAGAAATAAAGAAATAAATATGCAATTCATATTATTAAGGCAATGAAATATTCTTAGCAATATAATTTTTGCTGAATAATTATGAAACTCTCTGTAATCGTCCTATTTTCATTAAGTAATAACGTATGGTATTTTCAATTGCCAAGAACGCTAGACGCCATCTCTCCCAAAATGCATTTCTCTGAATTATACATTTTGCACATGTTTCAGCAGATGCTTTAAATGTAGACAGATGAATTAATTTATGTAAATTATTCTTATTAAAAACTTCTTACATAATAGAGTTATGTTATATAATCCCTTTTTTATGTAGTTGACCTAATTTATTGTAATATATATAACATTGTTTCTTTTTCTACAATTCCGTTATGAAATTCAATAATTAAAATTTTACGTTGCATTCAATACACAAAAGACAATGTAATAAACATTTATTAAGGTTTTTAGTTATGTACATTGCATTATGATTTTAAAATTACGAAATAACTATTCTGCTAAATAATTTTAACATTAAAGACAGTTCTTAGACCACTATTAGTGCCATAATTTCGTTATAGCAATAATTGCGTCTTCATATGATATTCTTAATATAAGCTTCTGTAATTATAATTATATTATTGCAACTGATAACTGTTGATAACTGTTATGGTCTGATAGCGGAATTCTTTGATGCGTAAGTCACGAGTTACAAGCACAGGAATAAGTTCAGGTCTCGAAATTGTTCAAAAGACGCAACAAAATAAGCGTTCGGATTAACCAACTTTTAGTCGTGGTCGCTTAAATGATTATTTGATTGATTGGTTTTCCTTATTGCAAACCCATTTGCGCATTTCTGCAGGTCGGTCAATTATTTATTAGTGACACCCACATTTAACGAACTGATTCTTTGTTTAAAGTTAAGATGATCAATGGTGTTATGAGATAATTGGCGAGTGATTTATATTCGTCAAGATTATAAATCTGTTACATATCAACCTCCTCCTCAAGTCTTCATTATCCACTACCAAGTTCTAAACCCTTATCAAATATACAGAGCTATGTTTTATGGCCAATTTGCAGCACAATTTGTTCTAATATTTGTTTTGTTTTATTATTTCAATATCAAACTATATACACTTTGAAATAAAAGTATGTCATATGTCAGTAATATTAAAATTCTAATTCAGTGAGAATAACACAGAAAACCAATTAGACGAAGTAATAAGAAAATAATAAGACGTAATAAGATGTAATAATTAAAAATTAGATGCTAGAAAAAATGTCTCTCTCTGTTTTGATGTAGTACTGTAATAAAAAACAGTAATAATTCTAAATAAGTGAGTGTTGAGTCATTTAATATTCATTCGATTAATCTAAATAATAAGTTGGTGATATCAACAAGATCTTTCATTACCATTCCTTATTACCACTAATAATTTCTGACCACAAAACTGGATTTGTTTGACGTAATTGCTAGTGATAAACATTGAAGAACAACCAAAATGTTCATCGTCCTTCGTACATTTTTAAATAACTTTTATCAATTAAAACACATGCTCTGTATAGAATATACACGAATATTAATAATTAATGTCTTAAAAATTTACACACATAGCAGATAAAGTCCTACCAACTTAACGAACAAAATTTTATTTTACGAATTAAATGATTACTATTGTTCTGTTACATTTAGATCAATTGATTAACGAATCATGATGAATTTGACTAACTTAATAGATAAGTTAGCAACAACACTTTGTATAAGTATATTATAAGTTTAAGTTCATGTAGTTTCATATATCAAGTTATGAGTATTTTCAATCTAACCAGTACAATTGTTTAATTTTGACTCTAGTCTGTTCATGACAGTAAAGATCCTATTAAAACCAAATCATCTTAACAAAAAAAAACATTTTGAAACCAGTGAAATTTTTATTAAATATGGCGTACATATACTGCGAATCTAATAAATCTTCACTTCTTTCTGTAATAAAAACTATATAATTAAAGTGCCTTTTAAGTGATTAAAATACCTTGATAGAAGCATATATAAAAAGAAAAGAATTCGAAATAAGATGTAAAAAAATTATAAAATTACTAAATTATCCGTACATAACAAGCAAGCCCTACAAGCAAACATTAACATCTATGTGAACCTATGCAGTTATGGAGATGTAGCGAACTTGAGGCATGTCGAATTCACCAAGAAGTAATTTAATACTATATTTCAGAATGAAATCCTGAGAAGAATTGTAGATTATTTAGTATATTATTTACGCCGAGACCTTCGAATTTCAACTCTCGTAGAAGAAATTATGTTAAAACTGAAGTGCTACAATTCTTACACGACACTGTACTAGGACATATAGTATATCCAAAGAAATTTTAAATATACGTCATCTAAATTTGTGACGTCAAAACGTTGCAATGTTGCCGTATCAACTCTGAGTTATAGTTCAATTTGGCATTGACAAACAAGAAAATTCTAATCTAATTAAAATAATTATACAAAAATATTATTATGAAATATAATTTGTTTTAACATTATAGTACATCTAATGCATATATTATCGAAGGATAAAAAACTATAATTAAGTACATAGTTTGAAGGTTAGTGTTGTGTTTGATTATATTTACATTTAACTCTTTTCTATACCACCTATGAGTTGGAGTTCTAGGCGCGATTTTTTTATGTATTTGTATCCCTAGAGGCCTAATCCGCCTAATTAACAATTGTATATTCAAGTAATATATTTCATTTCATTTCGAAGCATGAGCTTTCATTTAGAGAGCATATTTACCTTTTACGCCTAGTTCTTGGGTCCTTCGGTACAATATTTCCTTGTAAAAACATTTTTATATCACTGTATTTCTCCATAGTCTGTTTTGTTAGTACCTGTATACATATTTCTTGATAAAACTAGATTTAGTCACAGCATTCTCCTTAATGAATTTGTCACATCTGCAAAACAGTTACTATTCTTTCTCTCCCGACTCAATTTAAAATTCCTTATGTACATTATAAACAATTACACATAAATCACAATAACACTCTACAATAACATTTCCTACAGTTACGACTCTGATCTTGATGGCGTATGTTCAAAACCTCTTTGAATATACTATAAATTCAAAAGAACCAAACCATGTGTCTTGTGTAGTTATGTTATGGTGTACAACAAATGACAAAAACCCTGAAAAGTACAACTAACTTTTATTTTATTAGAGACTTTAGTAAAGGCCAGTAGGTCTTCTTAGATAAGTACCTAGTTTTAAGTCACTGTAGAGACAAATTGTAAGTTAGTCGGCAACAACTAGTACTAATATATCAATAAACTTTAAAAAAATATATTAATACTTATATAGGTCAGACCGGAAGGTTTTATGCTGATGTATTATACGATTTTAACGTAAATTATTTCGCAGAATACATAACTAAATTGAATATTAAACAACGAAATGTCAAATGTTATTCCTAATGATATTAAATAATATTTACTTAACTTGATGAAGTATATAGATATTATCTACACCATTAGGATATATATTATACATACACGTACGTGCTGCCTAAACAGTATTACAGACCACTCAGCGAATCTACGACCTTATAGCTCAAATGATTCTTGAAACTAGCATACGTCAAGCTGGACAAAGTATTTTTTATTTTTATTGATAAAAAATGAACTGAAGGTTAACGGCTATTATTTCAACAAAAGATATTGTTCTCTTTTTCTAAAAAACTATATATTTATATTTACCGGGTTTACAATAAATCTTAAAATGGTTTTTTTCTTGAGGACAATTTGTCTTTAAGATGAAATCAAATAAAATGCAATGAGAAAAGTTAGGGTCTCCCTAGTGATATAGAATGTATCAAATAGTTTCGTGATGTATTATATTAGTCGCTTGCATATATTTTGATCAGCAATATCTATTGATGGAAATGCGAAGTATCGATGTAAAGAACTGTTAAACAACGATTCGTTGCTTCGATTCGATTGTTTTGGTCTTTCTATACATACAATAACAGTGTTCCATCTAGTGTAACAAACACTTTTATTTATTGGTAAATTAAATACGAATATTCAGCAAAACATTATATTGGTGACTATCTTGATAATATACAAGATATTACAACGGTGATTACAATAACATTCGTCTATCGATTACGTCAACAAGACACTCTTCGAAAGACTCTTAGAAACTATATGCTTTCCAGTCAAGGAGCCGGCCTTTATATCCAAAAGTGGACATCTCAGCATTCCCATCGCCCGGTCCCAATTCCACGCCCTCCCCGATTAGCAAATGAGTCATCAAGTGCCCTTTACGTAATTCCTCAAGAATGCCGTTCTATATTTTCTTACGCTAGTATTATTAGGTTATTCGGTGTACACAGAGATTAATCATGGAATTCTCAAAGTTTCATTGTTTCATTTAAATAAATATCAAACACTTATGATGATGCTCCGTCATATCCCAATTATGTGTTGAAAGTTTCAAGACAATGACTTATTGGACAAATAGCTAGCGCGAACTCTCAAATAACTTTTGAACAGCTAAGCAGTTGATAAATGAACTATTTCGAGACATTTACTGTTCGGATGTTAATTTTTCTAATTTTTTTGATCTTCAAGATAATTCCATTCTTACTATCACTCCACTCCTTCATGCCGTCCGATTAGCTATGCAGCCAAGTTTAATGCAGTAGTAGTAACAACCCACAAGAGTCAACTGTGAGGCGGTTTCGGTTTAGTGTATTGCTAAGCCCAGAGGCAATCCCACATAACCCGGTCCAACTTGTCACGGACTGGTTTCAGGATAGAACAAAAAAAATCAACTCCTCCTTGAAAGAAATTTCTAAGATTGTCTTTAAAGCCCTCTTTAAAACAATTTAAAAAACGGCAACCAACAAAATTCAGTACCTTCGAAATGACTTTTTGGGAAAATACTCAGTGAATATAACGGTTATGAAATAATATGGGCCCATAGTTCTGTAGCGACCTTGAGGCATGTTGAATTTTTCATTTTTACATCGTAGAATAACAGTCTACAGAATACCTAGAAATATAATCCCAGATGTTGAACACGGGCAGCTCCAACTTGTACACGATAACGAAAGGTACTTCCGATAATTCAGTGACTGACCATCGTTCAATTCATACGTGTCACTTTTTTATATAACTTCAATAAATAACGGTCACACCATATAAACAACTACTGTTTTATTTTGTTTTTACCTCCATTCACCGAGCCATACAATTAACCCTAAAGTTCCAACACTTGAGACGAACACAACTAATATTTAAGTCAACAAGTTTTGATTACACTAATTTAATTTTTTTATTTAAATTACTATTTAAAAATAATTCAAGTGCCAAATAGAGATATAGGAGATAATAATATCATAATCCTCCTCCTACTGTTGCGATAGTCGCGGGTTCAAATCCTGCTGAGGCGTGGATGTACTTTATGTTTGTGATTGTAATTGTAAATGTCTTTATAGGCAACAGTGGAAAATCCGACAAGGAATAACCATTCCAGTCAAGCCATTAACCAGACTGGGTAAGACCGGATATATTCTGGGATGGTCTCTAAATTGGTTACTGGCCAATCGGTAGGCTTAAAACTAAGGACCGTGGTTCAGTGCCCACATAAAACAGTAGGTCCAATCCAGATAAAACCTCGTCTGTAGAAAGGAGACTTTATAACATATCCAAAAAAAATCATAATCCATAAACTTACGATAGCAACTTCTAATACTGTCTATAAAAATATTTAAAGAATAATTTTATGTGAGTTAATTAACTTTGTCCACCATATGCAACAATAGAATTAACACATTAAAACATCAGACGAGTTTCAGTTTGTCCCAGACAAATTCAATTTTACACGATTATTAATATTCTATCCTAAAAAAGCGACATCACCGTCTGGTTAGATGACCTTCGGCAATATCCGCATGATATATTTTAGTTGATCGTCAGGGCCTTCGGTGAGTTAGCGGTCGTTGCAATAATTTTAGTCAGCCGTATAACCTTGATTTATCTATTTATCAGTATAATATAAATAACATATCGACAGATAAGAAACAAAGTTGTATTAACTTATATTATTGACTCATACATCAACGGGTGTTATAGTTTAGAATATTAAAAAAATCTATTTTTAACCCTTTGAGAATATGCCTTTAAGAGGATTATTCAAAATTTAAATTATTTTCGGAGATACAGCTATTTATATAACGTGGTATATAAATCGGCTTATAACTAACCCGAAACTTTAGTCTTGAAATTTGAAATACAACTTTATAAATGTATATTTAAGAGGATTTTTCGCCGGCTTGGTGGCGCAGTGGTAAAGGCGATGGGACGGTCATCCTACGTTGCGAGAGCCGCGGGTTCGAATCCTGCTGGGGCATGGTCGTCAGGACATTTGTTTAAAATTTGTGAATGTTCTAGGCAAAAATGTAAAATCCGACAAGGAAAATGATCCCAGTTAGGCCAGTAACCACGCTCTGGGTAAAAGACCGGATGTCTTCTGGGACTTCTAAAAGTTGGTCACTCGCCAGTCGGTAGACTTAATGCTGAGGATCGTAGTTCAGAGCCCACGTTAAACTTTAGGTCCAGTCCAGATAAAGCCATAGTTGGTAAAAAGGAGACTTTAAAATAATATTTTAAAAAATTCTTGAAATTATTTAGATATAAATTAACATCAAAATAATATTTTGTTTGAAATTGATCTGAAAAAGTATATTGATCTGAAAACGCAAGTAATATAATTTTTGACCTGTGAAATATTACAATAAAATACACAAAAAGAATAGAGTAATACTTTTAATTCAATTTTTTGATCATGTCGAATAAGATGATTTTCTGAGCATGTTCAATCATGAAGGTTAACACGGTTTTACCGGAAAACAAAGTTATTTATTTGCACTATTTGTAAATAATCCATAATCTTTGAATAATCCTAATCTTCATCATTAATATTTTTCGGTGTGGATGTTGACAGCTCTCCTGCGCTAATCCATGACTTCTTAAAATTCGGATTGTCGTAGTAGATCCAGTTTGCATCGCTCACCACAGCACATAGAAAACAATCATAGAAAACTCTTTTATTTTTTGTCTGACAAGCAATAAAGCCGAGACGTTGAAATGATTCGAAATTGCATTATTGGTCAATTTTGTATGGTAGCCATTTTGATCTTTTTGGATCTTTTCTATCGCATTTAATTACCTGAAATTGATTGTTTGTCAAATTAATTTCTCAATCAAATATCTTTAATAAATCTCAATTGATTCAAATAAAATTCTGAGCTGTTTAAAAATTATTTGAGAATTTGAGGTATTTTTTTGTCCCATAAGTCCCGCAATTCATTCTTCGAACTTGTTTGGTCCTCTAGACCGTTCTTTATCACTGCCATCAAAATCAGCACTTTTAAATATTTTAAACCCAAATCGAACATAGGATATGACGGACCAGTCGCCAGTTTAGCCATAAATTGTATGCAATTGTTCAAAGAAACTTATTTAACTTCTTCAAACATCTCCTAAATAACGTTTTGGTAAATACATCCAATATACAAGGGTATAGTGAAAAGTGGAACCATGGCACAGCGATGACATAACAATCAGCAAACCTGTATGAATTTTGCCGGGGTGTAGGTCTCATTACTTCATATGACAAGTATCAACTTGATCCCTAAATAGTTATTTATACAAATTTTTGTGGTAGATTATCACCATGACTGAGAAATGCACACAATATCGCGCTCCACCAACGAAATAGCAATCGAATAAGTGAGTAGAAAAAATGTTATAGCCAGAGTATTTTGGGATTCCAAAGGGATCCTGTTATTACATTACCTTAAACTGATATAGAAGGTCGAACACTTACAAACCAATATTAGTCCAACCATCTTGAAGAGCTATATGTCAGCTTTCGCGATGACAAGAGCAATGCAGCAATGAAGAAGTAGAGAGAGTCGTACATGAATATTTTCTAAACGTTTAGAGCTTTCATCTCCGATAAGGAATACTGAAATTGGAGAAATTCTAGACCAGGTGTAATAAAGTTAAAGGAAGTTATGTAGAAAAATAAAATAATTTATTAACTGAAAATCGCTCTTCATCTTTCAATGTCAGGTCGAGAACTTGTCACCGTACCCTCGTATGTATTGTAGATGTTGATAAAGAGTAAATCTTTTATACATCCATATGCATGATAATTCCTTGTCAAATATATAGTATTGCAAAAATTGAGGTAATATAAATATATATAATACCAAATATTGAAATAACATAAATAAAATGTCAAACAAGAGAATACTACTGGACCGTTTATATGTTATGACGTTAATTGTTTTTGCGATTTCTGTTTTTGATGTTACGACCATGATCGTCTACTTAAATAACTCTCTCGAAACATTAACATAATGGTACTGGCATAAAAAATATGTTTTGAAACTGCCTAGTCATCAGACAAAGCAAGATTGTTTTCAAGGAAAAATGGTGCCTTTTCATTTTCATGTAATTCGTTAAACCTTGCGCGTTTTGTAATATGCAACTCCGCTTACCATTTGCTCAATCTACTTTTAATCTCGATACGTTATTATTAACAATCTCTATGTTTTTTATCATTTAACTGAAATTGTGCCTATATTGGAATGAAAGCGTTAAATTATTCATCTGATCAATTTTCGAGGTTTCTTTCTCAGTCAATACACCTCCGATAGAAATGAAATTTTGGGCTGCTAAATTTAATTTGGAGAACGAAAAACGAAACAAAAGTATAAATAGTTTACATTTTATAATATACAAGGAATATACAAAATAATATGAATTCTATGCAATATGCATCTTGTTGTATTTTGGCAACACGGCTTCCGTTTAAATAATGCGACGCGTATGTATTTCTCAGTTTATATATCAATCATGTAAGTTATATTTCATTATATTACTATGTTCTTTGTTCCGCGACAATTAAAACAAGAGATAGGATGAAATGCGTGACCTCTCATACTTCCAAAGGTGGCAAATCGTTGGTGCGACGAATGTGTCTGTGACGAAAACAAATGAATTATTTAACGTTTCAGAAATAACAATATCCACGGCAATGACAACATACAAAAGAGATAAAACGTCATCGACGAACAGAAATAGTGGATGAAACTGAAAGAAGCTCTCAACCGATGAGACCAACGAATATTTGAAAGCATTTTCGCCAGATAACATAAAACTACCGCGGTAAAATTATTTTTCCCATCCCTTGTAGATAATAATGTAAGATAAAATGATATAAAAATTAACCTTGCTTCCTTGCTTTCAGTTTCAAGTCAGTTTCAGGTAGGAGACAGCGTCAGGAACAACATCTTAGATGAAGAGCAAATCTAATCACCGAATGTCGAATGAGTCTTTCCAATATAGTAGTGCACATTTCAATTAACTTTATGAGACTTATTTCTCGATAGATTTTAGATTTTATTTTAAATAATGGAATAATTCTTACCTTTTTCCATACTGGTACTCTGTACACTCGCGAAATTTGCATTAACAGTACCGGCTTCTATCATATTTATCATATGTTACTTCATCGTCATCATCATCAACTGTCTACCTCTCAATCAATACAAAATTGTTGGTGCCGCAAATCATCAAATATTTTTTACAAAAAAACTCCACAGTTCAGATAGACAATCGTTTTCTAATTGTTTTCGATGATCATGATCCGTACCTTTTTCGGAACAGTTTGCTGTGTCTTCCACTCAAAAAGTCGATTTTGCTACAGAAGTCTGTAAGGAATTCGTTCACCATTCATTCGACAGGCATGTCCAAGCCATTATAATCGATTGTCGCATCTTAACCGTCTGATGTTACTTGGTCGATTCCAGCGATTGATACCATATTAGTAGTTCATCCACTGTGAAATTAAATTTCTGGAATATAAACTATTGTCGAAATTGTTGAACCCTGCGATGGGCAATAGCCTATGTTTAGATTTTGATGCAGCTACTTCTAAATCGGCAGCAACACTATTCCAATAAGCTTCTATTTCTAACTTTAGTTGATTTAATTTGTGATACTTCCCAAAATCGATGGGGTTAACTTGTGTTACCATAAGATAATAAATACGTTACAGTTCAATTTAATTACAGCATTCATAATCGTCTTTACTCTTAATAGTGATTCTCGATTAATTAATATAACTTGATATTTTTATATTTTTAATTTTCCCAATACTGACTATGAATTAATATAGCATATGTGAAGTAAAACTGTATCGATCTATAAATTTTTTTTTAACAATTTCAAATAATAGCTGGAAGAACACAAGTTGTTATTTGATAAGTTGTGCCGAACTTGCAACACATACGGTGCATAGTTTTTGGAACAATTAATGCAAAAAGGTTCAATCTTTAACCGTCCGGTCACTGACCAAACTTTCATCATTCATTCAATTACAGGGTACCCGGGTGTGTGTCACTGTGTGTAAGTCATTAGTGTACTGAATAAAAAAATTCTTTGTAAACTGGCTATGTGGCATATGAAATAGCTATAGGGACACAGTTTATAGTCCTCATAGAAATCATAATAGCGGAATGCCAAGCCAATCGATATTTAGGTCCCTGAGATGTCCCTTTCCCCTTCTCATGTCGTAAAGTAATGGTAATATCGTAAAAGTATGGTGGATATGCGATGCTGAAAATTCATATCTACTTACTGGACATCTCTACACTAGAAAATCAAAAGATGGTCGTGAGAAAATCGTTGGTGAAAGAATTGTCAAAGACTTGGTGGCACCGTATAGAGCATCCGGTAGAAACCTTACAATGGATAATTTCTTCACTACTCTTCCACTGGCAATTTTTACTATCTTGGAACTTGACAATTGATGGCACCTTGAAGAAAAATAAAGCATACATTCCACCAGCAATGGCTGTATCAAAAACGCGAGAAGAATTATCCACTGTGTTTGGCTTTCATAAAAAAGTTACCCTATGTAGTTATGTGTCAAAAAAAAACAAGGTAGTAATTATGCTATCATCAATGCATCATGAAGCTAAAATTAGTAATAGTGCAAAGAAAAAACCCAAAATTATTTAGTTTTATAACTGGTCTAAAGCTGGAGTAGACACGATGGATAAAATGCTTGGTAGATACTACAAACTACTACATACATACATACTACAAAAAGATGAACTCAAAGGTGACTCTAGCATTTTTTACAATATTTTCGATATTGCCTGACTTGCATCATATATTCTGTATTATGAGAATAATAAAATGATTGTTAAAAAATCGCATGAACGACGACTATTTTATAGGCAATTGGGTAGATGGCTATGTACTCCATTCGTTGAAAGTCGTTCGAATAATGCACAAATTATGAGGCATTTCTCAACGAAAGTGGCGATTGAATCTATTCTTGGTCGAGCTATCAATCCGAGTGCGCATCAGCGAACATCATCTGCATCATTGACACCTCAGACGCAGCTCGATTTAACTGGGAGGAAAAAGATTACTGGTGTATGCTATGAATGTCTCCAAAGTGAATTTAAAAAATGTCGCAAAACTAGAAAAATATTGTGGCGACCGCCACGACCCTTTAGGCCACCACCAATTCACCATCAACAACTACAAAGGTTGGCAACGCCGGTGGATTGGTACCAGTTCTGGAGTATAAAAGGCCATCACGACGACGTCTCGCTCTCTTTTCTTATCGCCGTCCCCCTGTAACAGTACCACTTCCACAGCGCTACCGTACTTCCTTCACCTTAACCTAATATCCTGTCCATTCTCCCATCGACCACATGTATCAATCGTAAGTTACAATAAACAACTTTGATTCAACCAGTGTTTTTAGTTCCCGTGCAAATTCCTTCCAAAAATAGTAATGAGTGTTCTGACAAATAATCGCCGCGGCAGCCACACATTTCGACCGACTGACCGACCCGACGAACATTCCTACAATATGTTTGGTATCTGAGAACCCTGTTTGTGACGAACACTGTATTACAACCACGACATGTGAAGGATGTACGAAATAATTTAATGTACTTCAATTTTTATATGGCACTGTATCATAATAAATAAAATAATGTAAATAAACAAATAGTAAAAGAATTGAAAACATTATTAATAAAATAAAATAAAACGGAGTTATGTATTTCTTACTTACAATTTTTGTTATTGTTTATAATAAGATTTTTTGTTTAAATAAAAAAAAATACAAACTATATTGTCTATTATCAATTTAAAAGTCAAATTAACTAAATACTTTAATAAGCATTCTCTAAAGTGTATATAAACTCGTCGTTCATATACATTAATCTTAGTGGGTACCCGGGTACCTGGATATTGAACGGACACTTTGTTAAAAAATTTGACCAAAAATGGGTGTCAAATTACTTCAATTTTAGGGATCCAGGCGGCCATAAAAAATTTTGATTGAAATGGATACCCGGGTGCCCGGTCATTGACCGGACGGTTAACATGTTACAAAGTTATCCAATTATTATAAGAACCCACTCCTCATATTAAAGGGATGTTCTATGGCTTAGCTTAAGTTGTACATAAGTAACTTGCAAGTGAAGGACCAAAGGAAATTTTGTGACTTTAAGTTTTCTTCCAAGAAGGTTATATACCCTTATATATATTGTTATGAATAAGATATAATGACACACTTGCTGATGATTGCTGGACACCAAGATGGACACCAAGATATTCGCATGAAGAAAAGACTCCATTCTAATGTTAATATCGAAGTATTGCAACTTTTGGATAACACCAGAACATGATACAGACTCAAAAGAATCAAACTATTTGATCTTATTTAGTGTAGTGTAGTCAGATGCATTTAATAGATAAAATAACAGAGTTAATGCCTAAACATTAGACTACAGACTAAGTTAAAACCGATGGGTCCTCCTAATCAGCAACGACTGGGGACAATGTAATTAAAAAATTAGACTAAAATTATTACCGAAACGATAAATTATTCCGATAACTTCATTAAGAAATATTCTTTAAAGGTAAGTACAGAAACATGAATATAAGTTTTAATGGTAATTATACAACGATATGGTTACGTAACACAAATAAAAGTTATTTTATTTATTTATCAATGTCATTATCATGTTGATTTACCAAGCGCATCGTTTTTTTTGCGGCAATTATTATTCGAACCGAGCAAATAAAAGGTTGCATTCTACTTGTTCGCGGCTAGATAGTGTAATTATGCAGTTGAAAGTAGGAAGTCGACAGTTAACGAGAATTTTTCCTTCTAGGGGTCATCTATTTTCTGCTTCCAGGTCTGAAACGAGAAAGTGCTATATGAAACGTTAGTTAGCGAGATCTCGCTAAAGGTCAAATTTAAGTGGCGATTTGTGCTTTAATGATTACGTTTAGTTACTAATTTTAATAACGATCCTAATTGTATTGTAATTAGTGGGATACGTGATCAGAAAAGGTAAAAATATCTCAACTAGCTTAAGACATTGAAAACGATAACATTTCCTAATAATATTTTTATTGCAATAACCTAATTTAATAATGAATGGTAACTATTTATTTATTTTTGTTTGTATACGTTTTAATTTTGTTAATTTAAATGGATGAATGGATTTTTTTCCTGCGTTAAAATATTTTATTTCAAAATAAAGAAGCTACAATTGATTAGATCAGACGAGTGTCGACAGCATCATCATATGTGACGGGTGTCTACTTCTAAACCAACACACTCCTGTTGGTGTCGCATGACTTCGAACATTATGCACCCAATATCGCCGCAGTGGGCCACTGACAATGATAATAACTAATTTTTAAAATGGCTTTCTATGATTTTATCTATGTCTTTTTGAAATCTAGAAGCTGATCTTTTATCCAAAATGTCGATTTTACCACAGAAGTATGTTCACCATTAATTCGACAGATATATCAAATCTACTATAATCTAAGTCTCTGGATTTCATTCTCATCTGTGCACTGATTATTGCATCTTAAACTAGTTTGATGTTAGACCATAACAGAATTATTGACAATATAAACATTCGAAAGAACCAGATTAAAACCTTTTATACGCATCATCTATAAGAAGAAATATCTCCTGCAGGATAGCTGATTCGGCTTATTACTTCAGCTGTAAATGCCACTCTTTTATCCTGTATTACTGACTCTAAGTATTTAACGGCTGTACTTATTCTAACTGGATCTCGCTGACAAAGTTACAATAGCAGTCGATCCACAAGTTGTTAATACTTTGGTCTATTATTCAGTAACTATCAAGCTATACGGCTTTGCAATGCGAACTATATTATGAAAGATCCTAGAACTCTCAACATCTGTATTAGTGAACATTACATCGGTCAAGGAGCTTATGGCAAAATACGAAAATATTATCTACACAACTACGATTTGGTCTCTATCCTGTCTCTTCTTCTTGGCACTTCAAACACCACAAGAAATTGATCAAAATATCGACTGTCAAGTATCGATTTCACTTTCATTAATTTTTTCGTTTATGTTTATGACCTTCTTAATTACTATATTTATCTTGAATTTCCTTGATATACAGACTATGCAGCTACTGTTTAAGTATCAGTGTATCCACAATATAATAGCCCAAGGCTAGAAGTATTTTGAGCAACTATAACTTACCTCTTCTAGTTGACTAGTTTAAGCTATGAAAAAGTCATTCATCGTCGTATTTATTATCTTTTCTCAAAATTCCATTTGATTAGTCAAATGTACTAAATCAATACTTAGCCAAATAACGATACCATGAACTAAATTTGTTACATTTAAAAGATTTTATTGAAACTTGCGTACGTTAGCTCGTACTTCAATATAAATGAGAGCCTATAAGGACACCACTAAATGACAACCACACAACAATTTTACATTATTTACCTTATTAAAATGAAAATTACAGAACCGTATATACAGTTATTACGAACTTGTGTAAGGAATTTGAAAAAAATTGTTGGCGTTAGATATTTTTATCAACTATTAAAATGTGATTGGTGCAATTCACATAGTCCTTAGAACTAAACCCTAGACTTAAGATATAATACCCTACTGTAGTTCATTGTTTCTTATCTCGTTAACAAATTTTTCTGTTTGAAAATATCTATTATCTTAATTTGAAAATATTATGGTTTAGAATAACTTCACTTATTAAGTGCACGCTCGTTATTTTCAAAAATTGCGATGGACCAAACTATATCTGTTTTCTGGCATTTTTTAGGTAAGCCTTAGAAAAAAGGAATCTATTCTTACAAAAAATTCTTAGAAAAAATAGTCCAAAAACGCAGAATTTCGACAATATTTTGTTCAAAAGACATTTTCGCAGAAACTGATTTCTGATCCTGACACAAAAAGTACTAATCTAAAATAACAATTTTAAATAATTAAAATAAATTGCGAAAAGAACAAAAACTAACCATTGAAGTAATCTGAGTGTTATAGAGAAAATAAAATGTAATAATCAAAAATATACAATGATATTTTTTGAAACGACATTAAATGCAAACTTTACATCGTTATTAAAAAAATATTCAGCATTTTTGAGGTTTAATGAATATCCTTAAAAAAAAATTTTTTAAGGATTTAAAAAACAATGGTCAACTGAATTGGACGATCGTATTCATTAGAAATTACCTTAAGTATATTTTTATATATTTACCTTCGCATTCCACTTTTGCAACATGTAGCCGAACGTTATCATGTTGGAAAACTTCAGTGCTCAGATCTATTACTAGTAACGTATGCTACCAGACGTACAGCATGAATTAGCATTACCACTTCTCAGCACGAATACTTACCACACGATTTTTTGAGTTTCGGATTATCGTATTAGTAGTTCATATGTAAAAAAAATATGTTCTTGGATTAGTTCATAGAGAACCCATTTTCGTTGTTTTCGAACTATACTCGTAGTTATTAAAGGTTTTTAAATCTCTTGTTAAGTCACTCTCAAGATTCCAGCGGATCCTTTTGAGTATGGTATAAACCTTTCACTAATAACGCCGCCAACTCAGCGTTTTCGAACTTTGTTAACCCCACTTAACATTTTTAAAATCTAGAATTTAAAACATTTTCAATACTGGATGCAGCAGCATTTGCCATTCGAGCAGCAACAATGTATACTTCACAATGTCAATATTCCAGTTTTCCTGGATTAATCCTTGACTTTTTGGGCTTGAGATTATTGTACCAGATCCAGTTTTGATCGCCAGTACATGTCTGGAAACAGTTGTTTCATAAATTGATACGTTGTCTAAAACTTCTATGGGAATTTGAGCTGAATTTTCATACAAAGAGTCATTCATTGAGATCAATATTACGATTTTTAAATCGTTGGAACAAATATAAAGGAACAGTATTTCCATAAGTTTCTAAAAGTACTTGATGAGTCTTTCAACATATTTCGGCAATACAAATAATCAATGTTAAAAATACAATTTAGCATTCCATGATTAGCGTCTAATACACTGATATTAAAGGTAAAACTGTTTCCGAACTTAAAAAAGGGTACGTTATTTAACAGTTGTTTATATTAACAATTCGCATTTAAATAAATAAATATCCCTCATCAAAATAAAGGGAAGGTCCTAACTTGTTTTAGAAGATAAATCTTACATTCAAATTTTATAATTACAGGATAAAATTTCATTTAATTAACGATTGCAATTTAAAACCACTTACGCCATCTTTTGTAAACCCCTCAGCACTTGTTTGTATACCTTATATATTTAGAAATTCTTATATAAATAATTTCGAATGTTAAAAAAAATCTATATTTGATATCAAATAACGTTCGATAAATAAATATAATATAATCAATAAATCCATATAAATACATACAATGCTATATTTTTTCTATCAATATATTTACATACCACAAGGAAATGACATTTAATGCAACAATTACATCGTCATTACACAAAAATAGGCGATCTAAACTGCCGCGACGGTGCATATAACCTTGACATAACAGAGTTATTAAATTATTCAGTAGATCGTAATTGTTTCTGCAACTGATACGCGGTGGGTTCAAAGTCTCTGGCGATTTCAAGTGAACTGTAATAGATATTGCGTTAGGTATTATCACCTTTCACAAAGAACTATTTACAATTACAAGCCGACCGATCTACAGGTTGGACGACATATTATTTAAATAGATATTGTAAAGTCATTGCATTCTTTTTTTTGCTGACCTAAACGCATTCATTCCGATATAATTAAATCTTTTTGCATCGATTTATTTATTGTTTCTTAACTTTTAATAAATCGTATTATATAACGTAATTTTTTGAGAAATAACATTTTAATAAACAACGATTTCAACAGAAAGAAACGTAAAATTACACACCGTATAAAGGAACAGTCGCATAAGCATATCCGCAAATAAATTGAAAGAAATGTAATAAATAAAGTTGGCCGAGAAAAATAACAAATGAAGTCATCGCTCTCTTTAAATCATATAAGACAGGTAGCAAAGTAGAAATTTATGCTAAATAAGAGAGTAAAAGTTAAAGAAAGTGTAAAAATATCGCTTTTAGATATCCAGTAAAGTTGATTATAGTCTAGGAGATTTGGGGATTATCTGCTTAATATATTGATTTTTAATGAATTTTGTGTTTACTTCACCCGAAAGACTAATAATGCATCGAATAGTGTGTCTTCAATAATCTTATCTTGAAAATCAAATATTAAAAAGATAAGGTGGAATGTTTTCAGCTTGACGATGTAAGACTGCACTTTTCAGTTAAAAATCATTATTTTTTTACGTTTTCCCTTGACTTGATTTTTATGCCTGGCCCAGCTCTAAAAATATTTATCTACGGATATGCATTGGGAACAAATCGATGTCTGGGGGTTACTAATCAGGAGGATAGAGTGGATACCAGAATAAATCTGTTCTCGTGAATTTTGTCACCCAATTTGTCAAGAAGGGTGGAGCAATATTCGTCTGTAATTGTTCTGACATTTTCTTTCTTAACAATCCAAGTTCATGACCTTCGTCAGATATAATACACTTCGTTATGTTGTCCAGGGACTCAGGTCGTATGAATGGTAACAAATGGAATACAAAATCGGTCTAATCCTTATTGAATCAGTCCAAAGCTTGCTACGATAATCGTTCTCTCATTTGCATTAAATCGCGTTTACCAAATACAGCACACATCATGTGTAGAGCGTTCGTATCCTTTATTATTTGTGCAAGTTTTTTACCCTTTATTCCAGTGGCCCCACAACCAGCTCATCTTCACTCGTCTATCGTTCAACACGATATCATACCATTTTTCATGTTGGATCATCTTCAAGAAACATCATTCTGTTAAATTTAGCAGCCCATTATTTAAAGAGCATATGAACTCCAACCAAATGAACAGAAAATATTTGTATAGACTGTTTTAATTTAATTACAACACTTTGAAATTTAAATACTGTATTAGCTATAGTAAGTAGAGACAAAATAGATATTTTCATTAATTTTTTTATTTACAATGATTTTTTTAAAAAGATAACATGTTCTTAATTTAATTTAGAAAAGACCAAAAAAGCTCAAGATATATTGTAACCGAAAAGGGGTATAAAGTATGGTTCTATAAGGACGTAAAATGAAAATTCAACATATTTTTAGATTTATATATTAGATTTTCTTAATGCAATGGTAGTCCACTTGTTGTAACCCCTGATCGACAGCTACAAGCAGTTGTCCTAAAAGTTTTATGGTTTCTGGTTTACGACTAGAATTCCCGGATTTTGGTTACCTATCGCGAATGATAAGAGAATAGAGCTTTAATTAACGTTATCTCTCAAAGACTTACTTGTACCAACCCTGTGCTCCAAGGACGCAGACATTGTGCAGTCTACTCGGATAACTGTCGATTGGACTTCGGAGTGAAATGATGGTGCCATGTTTCATCCATTGTCACATATCGACGCAAAAACTCGGGTTTATTACGCTTGATCATCTTCAAACACTATTCCGAATCATCAACTAGTCGTTGTTTTTGGTCAAAAGTCTTTCTCATACCCAAATATTCGTGAACGATATGATGTACACGTTCAGTTGATATCTTTAGAGTGCCTGCTATTTCATTCAATTGCAATTTACGGTCATTCAAAATCACATTGTGGATTTTTTAAATGTTTTCGTCGGTAACAACCTCTTTTGGGCGTCCACTGCATTCGCCTTCGTCTTCGGTGCTCATTTCACAACGTCTAAACTTAGCATACCAATCCTTGATGGTTGATTTTCTTGGGACAGTGTCCGGAAACTCGGCATCAAAAATCGGCTAAAGTTTTTGCTTCAACTGTATTATTTCTCTTCAAAAAGCAATATTTTATCAACACGCGAAATTCCTTTCCATCCATTCTTTCACAATAACAAGAGTTGCTTCACTCAAAATGCTATAATTCACAAACTAATGATCAGACATCTGTCAAATTTATACATTTATGCATCTTTTGAAGGTTAGAGCTTATACTGTTCTTAGTATAACACTTTGAAATTTGGATACTGCATATGGCCACACTGTATATTATCTTCAATTTTGGATAGTTATTGAATAATTAAATTACTAAGCTATATGGAATCTCACAGTGGTCTCTTTTAATATATCATAATAAATGATATAAAATACATGTAAATGCTTTTAAAAGAAACTTATATGAACTAGCCTTTTCCTTTGTCGTCAAAAATATTTACTATATTTAATTTAATATGTTATTATATTTAATGATCACTTATATTAACATAATTTTTCTTACTTGATTCCTAAGTTGTGATTGATAGACTTGTTTGAACATTAGTGACTTGGTTGGATGTGTGAGTTTAAAATTTTGGGTACATTTTAAATTGGTGTATCTGACGCAGTTAAACAATTACTTCCATCAAAACTTAATTTTGATAACTCTGAATTGAATCTGCATTGGATTTTTTTCCTCCCATAACAGTTTATTCTGCTATTTCCATTAAATATGAAACAATATTAATGTATCTGTATTTTTATATCTCCTGGACTAAGCTATCGAAAGAAAGTGATAGTAAATGGTGATAGCCCAGCAGAAAAGTAGGTCTATGAACTCAGTCCATGAATTATTTTTGTACATTGCATAGTTAAATAGTTTTACACAAACAAAAAAATGATTGTAAAATAGAATGTGGGTCATTTAAGATGGCAGAGACGTTTACTTTTGAAAAGAGAGAGTTTATTATTGGTCGAGAGTCTGTTCCGTTTCTCTTCTAATATGGGAATAGTTACATCACGAAACTAGCATTTGAAATGATTTATTGCAAACGAAAACGAATAAAATGCATCTATTTTTTTGTACGTAACAATTTATATAATTATCATTTATTTTATTGAAATGTATGTCAAACTTTCTTCAGAGTTCATTGCTAGATATTCTAATACTCATTATTTATTATTTCTTTAAATTGCTTTAAGATAATTATAGTTATTGAAAATAAAAAATTCTAACAAACCCGAAGAAATAAATGAATGTTTTTTGTGTATGACCCTCACGTCTCAGTTTCTGAACTTCGGATGAGTACTATTTCAAAAATATTTCAACTTTACTGTAATAAGTGGTCATAAATTCGTCTAAAAGAATAATAAGCGCTTAATTTAATAAAAAAAAGCTTATTTAATATTTATATTCTCCTTTTTATATGATATATAAATAAAAAATAAAAATATCCCCAAAATAAAGCACCCCCTCCAAACGTATGGATAATACCATTGCACCCTGATATTGTTTAACCACGGTATGGTACAAATAATTGTCTTAGTATCATCATGAGAACGATAGCATGTCGCACTGTTATAATGGTCCAAGGCTATATATGTGATTTTTTTGTATTATTTGTGTTATTGCTAGTGACACAAGAATCGTTAAGCAGGCAAACATTATTCCGATTTGTTTGATCGAGAAACTGAAAGTACCTTCTGTCAATTTTTTATTAAAATCATTATACACTGCTATTAGAGATTACCATACACAGCCTTGCCAGCGAGGGAAATGCAGTATGTTCTAATATTACTTTTCATTGAAATTTGGATAAAAGAACTGAAGTTTTTTTCTCAATACTGATACAACACAAACGTTATAAACTATGTAACCTAGGATAAAATATTAGTTCAATAATGACTTTAACTTTAATAGCTACTACTCTAATTACCTAGAATATGTATAATAAATAATAATAATTTATGCCAGCTTGGCGCAGGAATCACAGCGACAGGACGGCCCTCCTACTGTTGCAATAGTCGCGGGTTCGAGTCCTGCTGAGACATGATTGTAAATTTATTTTTGTGAATACTTGTAATTGTGATTATCTGAAATGCAACAGTGTGAAATACTAAAAGAGCTCAACAATACAAAATTAATATATTTTAGTAACAAATACAAAAAATTAAATTACCAACAAAACAAATCTAATTTAATATAACTATTTTCTTATTCAGCAATGATATCATAGGAGTCAGGAGTTGGTGGTAGCTAAAATAATATTATATATATATATATATATATAGCCGGCTTGGTGGCGCAGTGGTAAAGGCGATGGGACAGTCCTCCTACTGTTGCGATAGCCGCAGGTTTGAATCCTGCTGGGGCATGGTCGTAAATTTATGTTTGTGATGACCGGATGTCTTCTGGGATGATTTCTAAAGTTGGTTACTTGCCAGTGGGTAGGCTTTAATGCTGAGGACAGTGGTTCGGATCCCACGTTAAACTGTAGGTCCAGTCCAGATAAACCCATAGTTGGTAAAAGGAGACTTTATATAGGGTCGGATATAAATTACGTGTAGTAGATAGGTTAAAGAAGGCTTTTGTTTACTTTTATTTAATTACTACAACGATTATTATGTACATATTTTATTTTAAAATGTTTTATTTTGTGTTAAAAATCTAAATTTGATTAATTTTGAGTGATTTATTTATTTATTTTTCGAGGTCAGTCGGTTCAATGTTTTTGTTAAAAATATTTTATTTTTAAACTGTTATTAGTTCTTGTTCCATAAATAATTAGTATTATTGGGACTAAATACAATGTTTAAATAGGTATAACAACAATACATTAGTATTAATAGGTTAGAGATAGAGTAACACCATTACCTAAAATATGAGACATTTTTACAGAAATATATGAAGACTTAGCAATAGAGAATGGTTTAATTAGTACAATTTCTTCAATCTCAATTTAAAATAAAACTGGTACCGTTTAAATTAAGATATATGAAAAAAAATAAAACTAAATTATTTTATATTTCTTATATAATAAGTAAAAAATAAAATAACAATAAATGAAGATGACCAAGAAGTTCCAGATTCATCACAGATTTCAAATTTTCGTAGTATAATGTGCTTTGTGCAACTCCTATCAGTTTAGGATAGTCACATTTTCTGAGTTTTTTATATAAAGAAATTCGTTATAATTAATTACACAGAACTTATGTTTTATGCTCAAAATTCTAAAATTGTCAAATAGAAATATAAATATTAACCGTATGTTCAACGCAAAACATGCTACTACAACCGATAATCATTAAAACGGTTCGTATTACATCGCGCTGATAAATTATTCAAAATCGATCGTTGGAAAAATAGAATCTTCGCATATGCCAATCATATAACTGACCTTACTTCATTGTGAACGGACGGATACTTTTGATTTGCTTCGTATAGTGCAGAGGCGTGTTAATAAGCCTTTAAAAAATCAAGGTCTTCGCATACCGGCACAAAAAATACCAGTAGGTTCATGCAACTAATTATTATTGCGATATGGTGATTTTGCATTGTTAATTGATTTAAAAGAATAAGTCGTAACGTGTTATAAGAAAACGCGACCTTTTCCCGGATTACGACATGTAAAAATGGAATTTTTTAGGCGTAAAGTTAAGACTTAAAGTTTGATGGATCATTAATTGATCGGTATATTAAGTCACACCACGAATATCGATTATACCTTATCTGGTTTCCAAAGGTAATTTGTCAAAAAGAAAACCTACAGAAAATTGCATTTAAGCACATTTTTTATCACTCCTGGGTACTTAAGATTTTTTAAAAATTGTTTCTTCTGTTATTGTTAGATATAGATGCATAGTACACTATTTAATTTTTAGTTATGGTTGAATAATGTAAAATATAATGTGTCGGCTTGGTGGCGCGGTGATAAACGCGAAAGGGCGGTCGTCCTACTGTTGCGATAGCTGCGGGTTTGAATCCTGTTGGGGCATGGTTGTAAATTTATGTTACTGATTGTTTAATATTTGTGATTGTCCTAGGCAATAGTGTAAAATCCGACAAGGAAAATGATCCCAGTCACGCCAGTAACCAAGCTGGGTAAGACCGTATGTCGTCTGGGATGATTTCTAAAGTTGGCACTAAAGTTGACAACCGTGGTTCGGAGCCCGCGTTAAAATGTAGGTCCATGTTGGTAAAAGGAGACATATATATATATATATATATATATATATATATATATATATATATATATATATATATATATATATATACATATATATATATATATATATATATATATATTACATTATTAAATTATTTAGAGTACAATTATGCTATTTTATATTTATTTTTTCATGAATACTTTTATATATAAGTACATTTTGAATTAATACTATTATATATAAATTTGAAATGTGTTAACCTCTTGTGCATAAATATATTTAGCAATAGTATTAATGGGCGCATTCTTTAGAAAATAACGCTCTATAAAATTCAGCAAAATGACGACCAGTTAAAGTTGGTAAGTAAAGCAGGTGATTATTTTCAAATTATTTTAAAAATCAACCACAAACTTCAAAAATAGTCAGTTTGTCAGGACTTACAGACGGATGGCTTTCTTTAACAGGTTTTCTTACTCCCTCAACAAGAGAATGTTTGTATAATAGTACATTTAAATAATTAATGTTCATGGAAGAAAATTCTTATTTTACTGATTAATAGGCTGGGCTAGATTAATTCTAGGCTATTTAGTTAACTATTTACATAACTTAATTGTATCTTGCAATTTGTATCTTGCATTTTAAATAAACATAGTTAATAAGAATATTTTGTACGTCGTAATTTAAATAATTGCGAGTATTTTGTAATTTGTATTTTAATTTTAATTAAAGCATGTATTTTACCCTGCACTGGTCAGTATGGTACTATTCAATACAAAAATTTATAAGTTTTGAAATTTAATATACTTAATAAAAATGTATAAACCGTGATTTAAAATCTTCTAGTACGTCAAAATAAAGCCTACTTTGTTCGGCATTATTTCCATCACTAATTTTATAAACTGAATATCATACAGACTACTATTATGAATCGCTTTCTATTATCGTATTAATATTATCAAGCTGCAACATAATAGAGCTACGAAATTCATGACAAATTAATAAAACAATTAGTTAAGTTGTATCATAGATGAAATAATCTACAATAGAATAGTGTTTTAAAAATTTCTGTACAAATTGAATTAAAAAGTTTTAAAACATTAATCAATTTTTATGGCAAGTGCTTCAATAAGCAATCGAATTTTGAGATTTTCGGTTGAATTTACTGACATTCTCCCCAAAAACTCTGCTTATGGATGTGAAATCTATAGACTATATGCGAACAACATTTAGGCGTAAAGTAAGAAAGATAATTTAAAATAATAAAAGAAGTAGGTCACATAAATAATACTATATTTTATACAAGAAACATATATTATATACAATGTTCGAAAGGCTACGGATGAATTGGAAGAAATGTTAGAATAAGAAACAGTAGCATGTTCCTGTCAATTTGTGTTATGATTTTATTTTTATTTAATTTAAACTGAATTAGGGGGAATATGAAGCTACCTACTATAAGTATATAATACATATTATATTATTGTATGCGGATAAGATGTGTCATTGGTTCGAATAGATTACCAGATTAACCAGATCGCCAGAATTAGATTACGAGATGTAACGGAAAGTCATTACTGTTTTCCGGAAATAAAACTACATAATTTTGAAGAAAATGGTAAAATTTAATTGTTAAAATTGTTTGCCATTTGATTCTATACATCTTGCTCATCTTTCAGGCAAGTTATGGATACCATCCCAAAAAAATTGTTGGTCCTTTGAACAAAACAATTCATCGAGCCATTTTCTAACTTCTTCGAGATACTGCTCTGCAAACGCGTGTCCCATTGATGCGAAATGTTGATAGGCGGACGGGTCAAGATTTAAAAGGAATATCGGGTACGGACAGAGCATTCTGCGACCAAAACGATTTGACCTTAGAGTCGATCGAATGGCTTAGCCAGGCGATAACTGTTGTCGCTAATCGTTTCTTGAGAAACCTTTAATGCTTCTGCCAACTATTTTTAAGTTTGGATTGGGCCTTCATCAAACTTTCTGGGTTTACCAGAATGTTCTTTACCTTGCACATTCTAAATCACTACTTTTGATTAAAAAAGAAAAGTAATGCGTGCCGCAATGCACGCTTTCAGGCATGAAACTTGACGTTTTCAAAGAGGTATAAATATAAGACGGCATTAGTATAGCAAAATTCTCAATCCCCCGGAAAGAGACTCTGTACAAAATGCTAGTCCGTCTAGTCTGCCTCTACGGATCACAGGTGTGGTACAGGTATATCTCTGACAGACAACTTGAACTACTGCAAGTGTTTCAATCTAAAAAAGTCCGCGCGTTACTCAATGCCAATGGTTTATGAGGAACGTTAACACTCACCTCGAATCAGACATCCCGTTTGTGAAGAATTTCACGAACATGCTCAGTGTAAGATTCTCCATAGGCGCCTCAGAACACGACACCTTGATTAAATCCCTACCCATCCACAAACCTCAGTAATAAACCAACTACAACAATCCCAGTCGTAATCCAGCGTCTCTGTCGCCCCCAAAACACTTCACTAACCTGAACCCGAAACGACATCAGCAAAAGATCACTTAATTCTAGCTGGTCTTAAGAAAAAGCTTGGAATAAGAAAAAAAACTTTCGCAATTTTTTTTAATACTCTTCGTGATTCCACAATCTGCCCTATTTACAATAAGTATTTCTTATGTCTATATTATATTTACATGGAATGTAGAAAATCACTTCATTAAGCGATCTTCTGTATATAATATTATCTTAATTAATTAGTCTTATTCTAAAGTCTACATATGTCCAGTAAGCAGATCAGGTGGTGTTAAAACGTTTTAGTCTACGCACTTCACTATCACGTCGCATATTTAGCTGATTAGCGAGTACATTGGGATGCACTGACACTCTTTCGAAGTACCTCACACAAACACGTTGAATTACACTCGTTACAGGTTCTAGAGGAATATCGCGTTGTATCACTTTATTTGAAATATAGTACGGAGCATCAACAATAGCACGCAACAGCTTATTTTGGAACCGTTGAATGATGGGTATATTAGATTTGCTAGCGATACCCCATAGTTGGATCGCATATGACCAAATGGACTTGAGTATAGACTCATACAGCAATAACTTGCTATCTAATGATAACTTGAATTTGCGCCCGATGAGCCAATACATTTCATACAATTTAAGTCCAGGTTGTTTCCGTTTAGAGAGTATGTGCTTCTTCCAGGTTAGGCGTCGATCTAAGTGCATACCAAGATATTCCCAAAATATAATATAATATAATATGACTTTGAAGCTTGATATCAATAGAATAAAATAACATATGTGTCAATTCATAAAATTGCATACTAAGCCTAGCGACATCTGTTAGAAAAACCGGTAATGATTTTCCGATATACCTGGTAAATCCTTAATATCATTTTGTGTCGCAGTTCAACAATTTGCCTCTTCTTTCCGTCAAATAAATAAAATAGTAATTTAAAATAAAATAATAGTTTTTGTGTTCGAAACCTTTTCCCATTTTAGACGCAGTCCGTAGGATTCAGGGGAGACCATAAAGCTATTCTTTTAAATTCATTCAAGTGATGATGTTATCGTTAATAATCTGTAATAACTGACTGTTTTCTTGGCTTACTCTAATCCCTTCATTTTCTTTTATTTCTTTCTCTTTATATACGTCCTCGGATCTTTGTCTTCTCTTATCATTTCTTTGTTCCTCCTTATATATGTATCAGTTTCTTCAATACTTGCCTCTTCTCACTTTCTAATAATTGATTAGAATTGGATGAAATAAAACTTATAATTACAAATGTTACTTATTAACCTTATATTAACCTTTAGAAAAATAAAAAGAAACACAAAGAGGATACTAGGCAGACTTCCCTGATGCTTGAACAATCAACTATCACACATCTGTATCGAGCGATGATCACTGACTTAATGATCCAAAGAACCCTTAAATATGAAGATTCGTTTCCATTTGTTCTGTCGCCGCTGCTGATACCCGAACTCATTTAACATTTGTGATAATATAATCTAATAAAATTTGAGAAAACTTTTCTTCGATTATAAAACAGCTTTTCATTTCAGCTCCGCTAACTTACTGAACCCTGAAGACATAATCATTTATTATTTATCTTATTCTTTAATATATCAATAATAGTATCCCACACTAATATCAGTGTGGCTTAAAATATAGACATCATATCTTTAAATATCATCTTCACCTTGTAGCATCATTTAAAAATAATGGAGCTGATAACTTACATTTTTTATTCTCGTTTCAAAATTAGCCGGTGTGTAAGGGACATAACTTCTGCCGGGACCACGTCACCGTACATATATTAATTGGATTCACTGAATAAGTTCACGTCGTTATGATTCAAACGTACGATGATCTGGCTCGAATGTCAACGCCTACACGCGAAAAATTTACATCGAAATGCCTTTTAAATTGTTTGTTATTGTTTTCTGGAAAATGTTTATTGCTGGCGAACGTTACGAGTGGATTAATTAAGCGACAAGTAACTGCGTTTTTAGAAATGTGATACATTTTGGTTAATATGAATTTGTTTGTTTAATATTAATGTTGAGTGACGTGTATCCACTAGTAAGCGGGCCATCTATTCGGTAATTAATATCAACTTAAATTTAATTTGAAGTGAAGACAACCTATCCTCTACAAATCGATGGTTCTACAATATTTTAAATTATTAACGATAGATAATTAAAGGCTTCTCAACGACTTTTGCTTATAAATAACAATTATATATATATTTTTTCGAAACACTACTTTGACCGTTTCGGTTACTATAATCACGTACATTGCAAAATTGTACAACTACAGAAGGAAGCAAAACAGCATGGGTTTAAGAAGATTCTTAAGTACTGTTGACAAAAGCGAAGGTTCGCCTAAATTAGCTGTTACTGGACCCTGGAAATTTATAAAGATCTATCGAAAGAAGTTTTTATTTTCTTTTCCATCAGACAATTACTACAGACTTAAGAACTACATATTTTAATTTGGTATATGTTATAGCCCCCTCAATTTTCATCAAAATGATTTGAAATTTTAAATGCTAACTTCTCAGATAGGTTATTGTTTAAGTGCTTATATATTTTAAGACTGACATATAATGACCTTTACAATAAACTATTTTTGTCCGATAATTGCTAAAAAACTTAAACGTTTTTAATTTACAAATGTAAAAAAAAAATATATTTAACTAATCCCCTAAAATATCAGAATAATTTTAATTAAAAAATCTGCTTATGATAAAAAGAGTTTCCCAAGATATATCTTGTACGTTCCTATCTTATTATCAAGACATCATAGATGTATATAAATAACTTTATACTTAAAGACGTGTATCTAGAAATGTATTAATGCATCTACACCGAGATTTGCCCCTACTCTTTCAACTGAAGGAAACGTGCGTGATGACGGTAACAGTGACATACCAGTTATACGACATATTATGTTTGTTTCTGTTGTGTTGTTTCTTCGTAGCTCTATGTATCGAACAATTCCAAAATCGTAATAATTGTTCTCCTATTGTTTATTACACAAATATACAAAGATAAACAGATAGTGACTTTTCAAGAAACAAAAGCAAAAATGGTGCTAGACTATGCTGAGTTGAAATTGAAAGAAAGTCCTTAATACATGCTATTTTATAGGATTTTTCAAAGGTCCGAAATTATCAGTCTATGGCAGCCAAGTTGCTTAGACTGTTTCTGTTTAACCTATTCTTTATCATTCACTGAATGATGCCAAATCACCATGAGAATTCATCATAATTTTTTTTTCCGAAATGAGTATTCATTAGAACCCTAACTTTGTCTGAAATATCCAGAAAATTTTTGTTAATACTTGTTAACATCGTAATCTACCGTTATAACCTAACTATAGCAATAGAACACATGTATAATTACACAATTGCCTATAAGAACCATAATGACCGTACAGACATCAGCTAAAACAGCAAATAACAATGCATCCCTAAAAATTTACTGCTTAGTCCTGTTTTGGGCCAGAAATAACATGAAGTTTAGACTTTTTTTGTTAATTTTTATATTTTATTGAAAATAATATTTTTTTAAATATTTTTTCCAATAATCTGCAATCAACTGACGGTTTTAAAATCAAAAATTAAAATTAAATTTAGGCGTAAACCCCCGAGGCAGAGTTCGAATATCGAAAACACTCAAAATATCGAAAGTAATGATATATCGGATATCCGATATATTATATACAACTTTTTATTCCTGTAACATCTGATGAATTTGTTAAAACCTTTAACACCTCCTCTGATTTGTCCGCTATTATCCCTATAACAGGTCCGTTGAAAAGGCCTGACACATAGATGGCGCTACCAGAATTAAATTCATATGTTTTTTAGTTAGTCCTAGCCCTCAAAAGATGCGTGTATAATTTTGACAGCTGTCAGATAATTAGTTTGTGAATTATAACATTTTGAGTGAAGAACTTTTGTTATTGTGAATTTTTTTTTATCAGTTTTCGCGTGTTGATAAAATATTGCCTTTTGAAGGGAAAAAATACAGTTGAAGTAAAAACTTGGCTTGATGCCGAGTTTCCAGACACTGCCCCAGGAAGATCATCCATCAAGGATTGGTATGCTAAGTTTAAACGTTGTGAAATGAGCACCGAAGACGAAGGCGAATTCAGTGGACGCCCAAAAGAGGTTGTTACCGACGAAAACATTTAAAATATCCACAAAATTATTTTGAATGACCGTAAATTGAAATTGAATTAAATAGCAGATACTCTAAAAATATTAATTGAACGTGTACATCATATCATTTATGAATATTTGAGTATGAAGAAGCTCTGAACAAAGTGGGTGCCGCACGAGCTCGAGCCGAGCTCACTTTTGGCCAAAAACAACGACAAGTTGATGATTCGGAGCAGTGTTTGAAGACGATCAAGAGTAATAAATCCGAGTTTTTGTATCGATATGTGAAAATGGATTAAACATGGCTCGATCATTTCACTCCGAAATCCAATCGACAGTCATCCTTTTCAACTGACCTGTTAATTACCCCACCAAAACTACGACCCCTATCCCTAGCATTCGTAAAATATGCCGAAAATAAAGAATGTCGATTTAAAACAAAAGTCGAAGAGTCCATAAGGAAATCTCAGGGTTGGGTGATATTATAGAACATCAAGAAGATTGTGAAATATATTAGAAAAAAACAAGAATGTTATTAGAATTTAAAAATAAGCAAACTGAATGTTGAATTAAAGCAGTTAATTATAAAATAATAAATTAAGTTTTTTTCAAAAATTGATGCAACTACTATGCTGACCGCACTTGACTACCATACACGACGACGAACATTCCTACAGATCCATGAGCAGAGTCCCTATTTGAAAAATTGTGTCTATGGTAAGTTATACGATTGATCGAAGATAAATGTTACACTTAAATAGAAAAGCGTATTGGCCAGCTTGAGTATAATAAGTTTAACAGTATAACAGTTTTTATATCGCTGGCTCTTTTCACAAAACTGGCATTTTAAGAAACTCGATACATGTGCAAGATGTATTCTAGAATATAAATATACATCCACACTAATTTCATCTATATTTCAGAGAATAAAGATATAAGTGAATCTTCTGAAAACGTCACCAATCTCTAACTCACACACAAAGATGAGCTTACTTTCTATCTTGCTAATGTCCAACAAAGTAAGTAAACGTCCTCAAAACGCTGCAAAAGATGCAAGGTATATTCCCAATCTGTTGTATCTACTATTCTTCAAACTAAAATATATATTCCATGTTTCTTTCGGGAAGTATTGCTCAATGGTCGCCAGATGATTCTTGGCTCTCTCCGATGCCATGAAGGGGATACTCGATGCATTAAATGAAGGGAATTGATGGGATTGTACAAAGAAAGATGAGATAAAATATACCTATTTATAAATTAACTTATAGGGTAAAATATATAAAATCCTAAACTAATGCTTAATACTAATCTAGCTAATCTTTAATACTAACATACTACTACAATATATAATATTCACTATAATAATCCAACCAATCTCCATCACACTGGCCAAGAGTCAAAGCTCAGCTATCACGAAATGTGCTTTCATGAAATAATATCTTAACTTGAAAATATATCCTCTCCAGAAAATATATCCTATCTTGAAATATCCAACCATGAAATACATCTGATTCCGAAAATATATCCGTCTTGAAAGCCTGTGGACAAATGGTATTTTTAGTCCACACATCAAAAAGAATAGAAAAGGCTTACCTCCATTGAGGCTTTGACGACTTCAAGGAACCTTCTTCCTTCCTTCGCGAACAGTGGTAATGTCACCAATCGGCAGATGCCCATTCCAGGCCGCGTCTCCGCAGGAACCAAATGCTTCCCAAAGTACCTTTTTGAATCTTGAGATTTTGTAAACTTTTCAAGATACCAAGTATGTCAAAAAAAACGAGAACCATACACTCTTTAAAGTGGCAATGACTCTCTTACCAATTATCGATACGAGTGTGCCTTCCGAGCGCCTTTTTCAAAAGATAGGAGCCTCTATAACTTAAAACAGAAACCACTTATTATTTTGGCTGGCAAAAAATACTGGCGTTAAAGTTTTTTTTTTGTAAATTTATGATTGAAATATAAAAAATACATTTTCCATTTTATAAAACTATTTATTGATCTTTTACACATAAAAAATTATATAATCGATAAAAGTTTGGTACAACTAATTTGAATTTTTGGATGTATTTACGCTTAAGAAGATAAATATGGATATATTAGTTTTCTAGACTGATATATCAGTATATATATTGACTTTATTCGATATATATCGTTATTGATATATCGATAATATGTATAGCGGTGAAAATTTTAAAAATTTTGTATTTCATACATAATATCATGCATGCATCTGTCAGAGAATAAAATAATTTCTTATAACATTCGAAATAGCGTACCTCACACACATTACAGTTCATTATCAACCCGCTTTTATAGAAAAATCAATTTGTAGTTACAATAAACACTTATTATTTATACTCAACATAAAAAACTCGGAATCCAAAAAGCTATATAAACCTACTAAATCATTTATTTACGAATCATACACCGAATGCAATAACAAAATGAATGAAATATCGCTGCCCCATCGAAATGATATATTAAAAATGAAATCGTACCATCAATCAAGTTTAACGGTATATCCTCATTTTTCCCGCAAAATTTTCTACCCGGTTATCCATAAATCCAGCTCGAAATTTTACTATTACGGCCACTCATAAGTTCGATCATAAATTATCCGGTTGCATCTCCATCCCCTCACATAATCTGTCTCCGCACGAGCACACTGCGAGATTTGATCAAGCCCGGCAGTGCAGCTGCAGCTGGATCGGGTGCAGCTGAGGTCAAGGCCGTTGTCCCCAGCCCTCGGCGACCTCCGGAAGGCCGGGGTATTGATTGGTGGGCGTATCCGAGCAGCTCACGTCATTGCCAAGGCCCACGGGTCATGGAAAGGTCGTTTGCTTGTTATCCGACTGGAATAGTTTTCGAATTAACTGTTGGTAAACCTTATATGTTGATTCTATCAGTTGTGTTATTCATTATTATTGATATGTGTGATATGTAAATCTGAAAATGTGAATCTGGAAACCCAATAAGAACATATATAATGACACACATATAAACAATATCATGATAATAATGAAATGTATTATAAATAAGCAAATTTATAACACCAAATAATTAATCATAATTAGTTTATAATAAAGTTTTAAGGTCTTTTTTTTTATCTCTGCTCAGTCTTAGCTTCGGCCGTTTGTCACAGGTTCACTTAGGTCGCCCTCTCATGTTTTTTCTTTTCGTCCTTGGCTTCTATATTCTCCTTAAATGTCTTGTATCATCCATACACTATAAGTGTCTTCACCGACTAAGTTGTTAGATTTCAGTTAGGAGACCGGAGGACCAAGAGAACTAACAGTGTAAGCTGATATAATCGCCGTGACCAGAACAACTATTTATACTATCCCGTACCTGCCCTTGTAAAGGGGGTGAGACATAGTATAACTACCAACATGGGAGAGGCTGTATCTAACCCGACCAGACTGGCGACTCTTTCAAAATACAAAATTGAAGGGATTATGCAGAAAAAGTTATCTCACTTTCACTAGATTCTATTTTAATTTAGCAGAATCTAATGAACTCCGGAATCAAAACCATTGTCATCTGAGTGGACAGAAGCTGATGACATGGCCTATTTTAAGGCAAAAGATAAATCGTTCTACAAAAGTGGGATTGAAATATTAGAGCGACGCTGGAATGATTGTGTGGCTCTTGATTGAGATTATGTTGATGAGTAAAGCCAATTTTGAACAAAAAAAGAACGCTTTCTTTGTTACGCCCGGGACTTTTCAGCAGATGTGTTATCAGTACACTACATCAAAGACGCCATATATAGCATAAATTTACTTCAGCGTGTGTAACATCCGAATTTACTTTTCAAAATAAACTACTAACAAAACGTCATTTATCGGGTATTCGGATGGGTCTAATTCTCGAGAAGACTTCATATTTTATTTTCTTCTAAATTAATATATCTCCAATAAACTAATAGATTTAATGATATGGTAATGAATTAAATTTATATTTTTGGTTATTTGAAATTTTATCATGGATTACAGTTTTTATAACATTTACATAATACCATTATTGGTAAAAAAAGTAAGCAAGGTGTTTTTTTCTCAAAATCTACAATTGTCCGAACCTGTGTTTTTATTTGGAAATGTGAACGATTAAGTTGGTTGTATAACAGTTATACATTTATACTTGTTATTTTCGCCAATAGCTATCGGTGACTTACGTCATTGCGATGTCAAATTTATAGCAAATTCAGTTTGTAAATTCATTTCAAAATCCGACCGTATTTTTCTTCTTATTTTATTAATGTTAAAAATAGATACAGTGCTGTTTAATGAGTCCAAACATGTAACCCAATCCGCCTATAGAATTCGCCCGTTTGTCAAATGTCTACCATATTCTTCAAAAGATTAGTGATAATAATTAGAGGATATAAACCGGGAATCATTGTTTTGACGCTTCGTTTGTTTTAATGTATTTCAAACCGCTGCCTAATATTTGTGATTACTCTGATTAAAAATGCCAAAACTAATAAATAGTCAGAGTTAGGAAAAGAGTTAGTTAAATTACGTATTTATTCCATTATTCCAATTCCATTCCAATGTCAATGCGACAACATTGTTATGTACGAAATTTTAATTCACTGTTATTTTGAATGAACTATAAATATTTTATAATGTTTATAATATATATTCATATTCCTTGTAGATCCCATCCAGTCATAAATTCAATATTTTAGACCTATTTTATTGTTATTACTATTATTTTACTATATACTATAAGGTAAAAATAAAAAATTAGAATCGGCAAAAAGTTGATGGTGTAATTCAACTCGAGTGGGACCTGCTGGAAATTGAAAATAAATTGCCAACTATAAAAGACTTTTTCTCTCGTAGTATAGCAGTAGTGTAGTAGAGTAGTGATCGTGCATACGTAATTTTAAAAATAGAAAACATGATTGCTTTTCAGTACTGTGTTTTCAGACATAGTTTACAGACGAACTAAAAACAAGACTAACTGAATTGATTTACTATGCTGAAGAAAAATTATATGAATTTTTTGATCTTGGGAAACAAAACTAAAACAAAATTGCTAAAAACTATTTTTTTAATAAATGTGTCCGTATAACTATAATAAGTAATAAGTAATATAATAAGTAATGTGTCAAATATTAGAAATGAGATCATAATACAGAATAATGTTGATGTTGATTAAGGAGCGATCCCATAGACCATGTTTACTGCAAATATAGCTGCGAGAATCAAACCTAAAACTTCTTTAATATTCAAAATAAAAGCATTGCTGAGAGAAAATATGATAGAATATCTCAGACGGAAACCTTTTCCACGCAGGTAAAGGGGTAGATAAAATTTGCAATTCGTATTTCGTGTCCATATAATCTGAAAATTATTTAATATATTAATTATAAATTAGTTTTAAAGGATATTTTTACTTAAAGCTTTATGGCGAAAAATATGTACAATTAATTTTATTTAAAGTATTGTCCATCGATAGCACCTACTTTTACCATCTTTTAGGAATATACACCTTCCATCTCGAAAAAACGATATATCTTTTGGGACTATCCAGAAATTGACCAATTTTTTGACATCTTCCTAAGAAATGAAGCGATGCTTAGACATGTTACAACTCATACGTCGAAACAAGTAATTATCAGAAGGAGCAAGGCTCTGGGGTGGCGTAGCACTTTCCATTTTAATGTTACCAAGTATGTTTTCACCTGTTTTGCAAGATGTGGTCGAGCGCTGTCATGCTAAACGATGACGTTGTTATGTATATGCTCGTATTCCAATCATTCCATCGCGCAGTGCTCGGCTCAAACTCATCAATTGTAGTCGATAGTGATCCCCATTGATGGTTTCATCAAGTAATGACTTCAAATCTTCGTCTTTATTAATTTTTCTCCAAATTATTCGTCAAACTTTTCTTCAAATTGAACTTCTTGTAAATGCGATTTACCCGGTACAAATTTATTTTCAACGCACTGAAAAAAATGTTTGTTTACACTTTGACGAAATGGCATATACTGAAAACCAAAGCCTGCCAGTGAGGCTTCAACATGAATTTGGTTACAAATGTACCCGATGCGATTTAATATACAGTTACAACATCTATTGTAAATCCTTTTAAATTAATTAATTAATTATTTTAAATAATTATAATATGATAATTACTCTTCCCTAAAACAGCCTATCATTATTGTATTCCTATGGACATAAGTTAGAAATATGAGAAATTTTATTCCACTATTTTAATATAAAAATAAAATATTGACCCAATCATAAAATTTTTAGAAAATTACAAGGAAGAAATTCAAAAAATGTAAATAAAAGTTGTCCAGATAAAAACCAGCTGAATAAAGGTTTCTTAATTGTTTAAATAAGAGAAAATGGTAAATTCTATAATTTCAACTACATTCTTATTTTCCTTTTTTAAAACTGGAACATTTAGTTAAAATATATGCAAATCCAAAAACTATTTCTACCCAACGATTATAACATTTTTATCAAATAACAATTTGACAATTAAATGTACACATTCGAATAGCAACAGCGCCTTGAAAATTTGACAATTTCGGCTTGAATTAATCAAGGCGTCGAAACACAACGGAGCTCTCCCCACTTTTACAATTACCATATTTCCGAGCGCCATAAATCATTAGTTTCCATGTGGAAACAAGGCCTCCTCAAATTTATTGAATTATCATCTTTTGTTAAATATTCCTGCATTTGAATGAGGCTTGTTTTGTATTCAAATTGATTCAGAAGTTTTTGATAGCTTCCAATCTGACATATGTTTTTAAAGTTTGTCATGCCGCTGGAAGAGTAACAGGGTTTCACCCATAAATCACTAACTTTTGGGTTGTTCCCTTTTTAGTTATTTTTAGTTGGTAACTTATGTTAATCTAATATATAAAAATGAATGTTGCCCTTGACATACGTCTGCATTGCATAACTAAATCGCTGATGCAATCTCAATAATTCTGACAGATATGCTATTCGAGTTTAAAGACTTTTAGTTTTTGCATGCGACTTACTTTCACAAAAACCATAAAAAAAAAACAGACATAAATTCATTTTACGAAGGAAATTTGATAAGTCAGTGAATGAAACATATTTTTCCAACAAAAATCGTTTTATTTCCCAACATAACCAACCAGTCATTCATTTAAATTTTAAGACAAGAAACAGTCAGTCATAGGGGGACTAAATGCTGCCACCCATCATGCAGATAGCTCTTTTATATCCAAATATTCATGTAAAATGTGATGTGTATGTATATTAATATTAACATTGTAGGTGAATTTTTCACGCCATGTAAAATTTTACAAGATGTATTACAAAAAAAGTTTGAAATTACTGGTCTAAGACAATAGACAAGAAATTAATTGCTAAACTTATACAGCTAATTCTAAAAAGTACTGTAGAGGAATTAGTCGTCCTGTGGTTAGTTTTCCATATTGAATATAAGCATTGCAGATGGTACTTTACATAAAACTATTCATAAAACGAATGAACAAACACGATTTCATATATATTTTCGAATTCGTTATTTTTAATTTCAGGTGACACATTAAGAGACTTAATTAATCGTCAAAATATTCTATTAGAGCTGTAATAGTGAATCCTTCACAATTCTTGCAAGTTATGGCTAGTGGCGTATTTATTCATTTACCATCAGTAAGATATTCAAATTTTAGTATCTCCACTGGCCTCTGAAATTCGATATCTTAAATCACAGCTACATTATGGCTTGTACTATACCATCCTCATTAAATCAGCTTTTTCCCGTTATCAATTCGATTGTGAACTAGTGAATGGTTGTGTTAATTCCTAAACTGCAACCCACGATTTACTGAAGATACGCAAGAAATAGTTTTTGGGTATATTTCTGAATTTAAAATCTCAGTACTAAAAACTCGATCATGTACTACTTAGAAGGTAGGACAAAATATGATTTAAAACTATATTACGATTACGATTATACAACACAGCTTATACAAAATAATGTACATTTGGTAAACGATGTTAAATATTTTTATTGCAGTTACAGTTAACAACCCAGTTAATGGTGACAATGAATTTAGTTATGAAAGAATATTTCAAGAATTCATGAAGATAAAAATATATATCTATAAGTCCTATAAAAACAATTGTAAATAATTTTTTGCTAAAAACAAACAACCACCTGTTGTATTTTTAAAATATATTCAAATAATTTAATTTTCAGGCTGCTTAGATTAATCGCACATATATACTTGAAGAAAAAAAACGTCAAAATTATTTTATTTAAATTACATCTTTTAAATGCATATTACCTAACATGTATCTTTGAAACTAGAATTATCATCTGTTAAATAATGTCTCTTGAACAAACTAGTAAATTATTAGACATTAAAAAGCAATTAACTACTTGTATGTCTATCTAAAAATTCCAGTAACCACATGTAAAAGGCGGAAGCGAGAAAAAAAACTTTTAAAAAAAGTTAATATCCAAAACTTACCATGAAACATCAACCAGACTAAATACTCCATCTATTTCTTCCCTTTTCAATGACCTTTTCCTTGGCCGCTTTTTTTAACGCTACAGTGACCATGACATACCTTTTATAACGGTCATTTTCCTGAAATTAAGTATACGATATTGAAAAACGAATGTTATATCAGCATAATAAAACAAGAAAACGGAAATAGCAATTGGAAAATTTCCAATTCATATTGCAGTTTGACCGTGTACACGATTATTATCGCAATTTTTAATTCTGCATATTATCATAGAAATTTGGTAAAAATGAACGGTAGTAGAAATACTGCAAGTTAATTGATATGAATCATTGATTATAAAACACTCAAACAAAATGCAAAAATAATATATGTTCTACTATTATACTATATAGTAGAATCAAAAAAAATTTTTAATGTTATGGCCTATTTCATGGTATCCACAGAAAGGGGAATATAAAATGACAATTTAAAATTACAGTCAATTTCTAATTTACAATATAGATCAAGATGAATTACTTCGTATGTAACTTAATGCCGAGAAAATTTAAAAGCGTTTTTCTGACATACTATAGTCAAATATAAAAGTATATAAAATACAAAAAACTGTTAACTAACTTTAAAATAGTATTTTATTTTTAGAAGGGGCAATACAAAACAATACTTATGATTTAAATAGTCCTATTATAGTCCTCCTACCTCTAGAAGTCTCACTCATTACACCATTTGGTTTTAATATAAAATACATGTCATTGTTCCTTCGGCACAGCTCATAGCTAGGATCGTATCACTCACGTGATATAACACTTCCCTCCTAGACAAGCGACCAATGTGATCTACATGACTGTTCTTCTCAGCTTATAGTTGTAAAATTATCCATGAGTTTCATCTGTAGCTTCGTCCCCTAGTTTGTCTTTAATAATCTTCCAAATTGTACTCTATGTCAAGTCAAGTCCATCCTCCAGTCCAATTTTGGCGATTCCAAGCTCCAATGGTCTATATATGAAAAACTAAACAAGATCCTGTCAAAATTCTAGTAAACTATGCTTGTTTACAACAACTTCAGTCCGCCTTGCATCTAGTGTCCTTACACTTCGAATTGTAATGCTTATGCCGGGTATCCACGAACTAATGGATTTTCAAAGTTTCAATATTTGAATATCTCCTAATAGAAATAGTTTATAGCTAGAGCGCCTTCAATCCACCGTTTGTAACCATACACCTTTAGTTACGATATTTGTACCCGAGTTCCACTTAAGAATGCTTCGAGTAATCCAAAATCAACCTGTCTTCCTTTCTTGATAATTAATTTGAACCCGGTTAATTAATGGCGATACAAGACGATATTGAGGGCCCTATAAATCTATTCCCAATAAATTAAACCCCTGTATCTAGATTATGTCTCACTGATTACACCATTCGGTCTTATCAAAGAGCATATCTAGATATTAAGATAACCTCATTTGATTACTCTGTCAAAACTTGACGTCTTGAAAATTGACTTTCCAGAAAGTCGTTTTGTCATATTTTACTTTTTTACTGCCGAAAATTTAAAAATACGAATGCGACTACTGAACATATTTAATTCAATGACTACGCAATTAACCATCAACTATAAAACATAATTATTTACATAACAGACGAATTAACAGTGAAAAATTGAATGGAAAAAGTTTCTATTTGTACATCTTTCGTGAAACTATGAAGTATAGTACTGCGATTGAAACAGGAGATTAGAGAAAGGACCAGAATTGATCAGTATGAAAGCCATTATCGTCTATCACAATGCTCGACGGGAAACACATGTTTCGTTAGTGATTCGACAAAAATTGATTATGAAATTTCGATGTTAAAAATGAACAACCACTGGAGAAGAAAATCGATGAAATTTTAAATGTATCTCTGAAAACAGAATTATTCACGTAAAACATGAATTAACAGTAAAAAATTGAATAGACCGATTTTCCATTTATGGATCTCTTCCATTCGGCAAAAATTGGTTAGGAAATTTTTATTCATATTTTACAGTATAGTCGGGATCTTCTCCCGCCCGACTGCCATTTCTTCAGGTCTTACTAAAAACTATTTTAATGGTACAAAGTTAACCTTGAAAGTAGCTTGTGAACTTCAAATGTTTCAGTTTTTTCGATCAGAAATAGTTATAGAAAGTTTACTACATTTTAGAAACAAAAATTAACTCAACAAATAATATGATAGGATTTTGGCAAATAAAAAAAATACACACAAAGAAACAAACATTTAGTCATATTGACAAATTATTTTTAATGATTGACTCATTCTGGTAATATCGTAGTACCTATATATTATACCAAGAAAGATATAACAATTGGGATTACAATACAATAAAACCGAACGCATTAAAATAGCAACTAAAACGCCAGATGAATATAAAACACTTGGATTTCTATGAATTCAATATTTTGGTCGTCGAAATTATCAATTAATGGAACAATTGTAGATGAGACAGTCTTTACCATATGTCATAGTTACAGATAATACTGTGATTCATAAATATTCTTCTGAAAAATAATTGTTTATCAATTGACAATGGTAATTTTTCTATGTGGCAATATGGAAACTGGTAAAAAACCCAATTTATGGCATTATCGGGAACTATATGAGACTTGTTATTACTAGACTTTTGAGTCAGAAATAAAACGAACGACAACCATGATGATAAATTAGTGAATCCCTGACTGACCAGTAATATAATTAAATTAGATTAAGTTCGAAGTGCGTTCAACCAAGATATTCTACTTGGTTTGATGGTGATTTGAAAACTATGTCAAACTTACTATAATCAGTGCATATCTAACTATTAACATCATCATGAACAAAAACCATTATCTGCGAGAATATTTTAGCCCACATTATGCATAAAGTATACATTTTTACAAATTGCACCAGCTTTATATTATACAGTCCACTAATCTGTTTTATATGTTCGTCCATTAACTTTTGGTCGAATTGTCACAACTATAAAGTTGTCCAGTATAAAATTATCCATGTGCTCTGTAACTTAATATTTCGTTGATGTTGGGATATTTTTATCTTTCTATAGACTTACAGGTAATGGAGCTAATATCAAGTGGTAATGTTACTATAAATACGGATGCTACAATTGAACTACAAATGAACAATGAGTAGAGAAAAGGTAAAAGGGAACCAAATTCGAAAAAGAGACAGAAAAATAAAAAAACAGCGTTAAAGAGAAAAGAAAAGAAAAGATAGAATAACACCCACGCCAATAAAAAAATAGAATATACCATAAAAGAAAGAAGCACAAACAACAAAATAAAGGAAAGATAAAAATATGAAATAAATATAGTGGTTTACAACTTTTACCCGTCTTTCTGCTAACATATCCATATCAGATCGAAAGAACGATATTGATTTCACAGCGATCCAATCATCGATCCATTTTCGCACTTCTTCAAAATTTCGACACTGTCTGCTAGTCATGCTGCATCAATTTGAACTAGTAGTAATCAAAAGGCATTATGTCTAGTATGTATGCTGAATGTGGCAAAACTTCTTGTTCAAACTGAAATAATATATCCTTCACAACTCTTTAAAACTACAACAACTCATGTGTCCGAGTGTTATCATACAAAAAAATGATATAATGTATATGTTACTTACAATTACAGCTACAGTTAGTTGCAACACGTGGTTCAATATATTCAATTGATATCGGTAAATATCTTCTATAACAGGTTCATTCTGTTTTGGCAGCTCGTAATCACTAGACCTTCTTCATCCCAATATATGCACAAGAAAACTGTAAGGACTGTAAAACTCCTAAACTAACCAACTAATTGAAATAATGACTTCATGTGCCTGTGCTTCATGTAGTAGATCCACATTTCTTTTTTTCCTGGTAAGCAATGAAACCCCGATGTTGAAACTGGTCGAAATGTCATTTTCAGTGACAGTCATATTCCCCTCTTTTGGATTTTTCTCACCGCATAGAAACGTAGAGAATCAATTAATTCATTAGCTGCAAGTTCTTTCTGCAGCAAGCAGTTTAAACTTTCTTTGAAAGTCTAAGCTGCGTTTTTATTAAATAACTAATGGAGCAGTATGGCCATATGATTCTAAAAGTGTTTTCTGGACTTCGGAAGCAGATTTCTTATTATCAAACAACAGAAGTAACGGATGTCGATAATACCTTTTGGTAGCATATTTTTGTAGTCGAATTTTATAGTTATTTAGGGTAAACTGATATGGCTCAGTGAATGGAGGTAAAACGAAATGAAACAGTGGTGTTTACATTATGTGACCGTTATTTATTGGCAATATAAAAAATGTAGAAAATACAAAATATATAAAACGGATGGCAGCGGTGTTACCTGGAGACGAGGCTTGGGCAGTCGATGGTGGCACGTCTAAACCAAACGATGGTCGAGTACTGAATGATTGGAAATACCCTTCAATAACATCCCAGATAAACGTCTCGGGGTTGCCAGCTATTCGTTATCGGGTTCTAGTTGGCGCTGCTGGCACCCCGCCCGTGTTCGACATCTGAGATTATATTTCTGGGTATTTTGTAGACCATTATTCCACTACGTAAAATTCGACATGCCTCAAGGTCGCTACAGTTATATTATGTTGCTTAACAGTTTAAAATTATATGCAAACACCACAATAGCAATGATTTTAATTTAAAATATACAAGAACAAACTCCAAAACCGAAAAACCGAAAAGAGCAAAGAAGCAATGAACGACAAAGGATATAAACATAAAAAAATGAAAATGAAGAATTGTGAAATAGGAAAGAAAGGAAGGACAGGAGCGAACAGGGCATTTTTTCCAAAAGGTCTAGAAATCTTCTTAAGAACACCTTCATCAACCAATACACCTTATGGTGTGGTAAATCTTTCATTCATTCATATTATTGGGAGTGCGAGTTTACTAGTAAATATTAAACAACGTGATATAATTATTCTACACATGACACATATTAAATACAGCCATATTGTAAACCTATATATATATGTAATAATATATATATATATATATATATATATATATATATATATATATATATATATATTCATAACTACCAGAAAAAGTGGGAACTCCATATGAAAACGAAACTTTAATATTTATTATATTAACGCGGAATTAACAATCCAAATCGAAAGTTTGACCCTGCAATAGTTCAATTTTTAGCGATAATTCAAAGCAACTGAAATCAGACAAGGCGTAAACAAACAGATTTCGCGAAAATCGAGCGACTAATGCAATTTGGGATAAAACGCGTCAGTAACAAGTGTGTACCAACGTGATGAAACTGGGCCGTAAGCAGGGGTCACCTCTTTCGGTGCAAATCGATGCAGCTCCGGCAAGCCGCCTGCAAGGTCAAGGCCGCCATCGGCGACCGTGAATAACGGCCAACGAGCGGGCCTACTATACTATCCATTCGGCCTTTATACATTTTTGCTTTAAATAATGAATACGTTTTTTTATATAATTTTTTTTTGTTATATTTTAGTTTGCTTTTTATCTACAAGGTTTTATTAGACTGGACCCTGGAATGGATTATTGGTTTAGATTGGAGACTTGGACACTGTTAGATACGCTTTGAGATCGAAATATTCTAAATGCGTTACTTATGAGGATGACCAAAAAGGTTTTTTTTAATATTATCTGTGAATATACTTTTAAATTAACTAATAATGTATTAACTAATGTATTAACTATGCATTAACTAATATATTATACAACTAGTATCTGTAACAGATTTAAACAGCTCTTCAGGATATTTTTCTATTTTTTTAAATTTATTAATATAATATAATTAGTCATTGGCGACTAACTAACTAAACTAACTTACAACTGCTTTCCTATTGGAAGACCTATTGGTCCTTACTTAAAATACAAATTATTAACACTTTTCTACACAACTAAATAAGACCATACGGTTTGGTTCTCTTGAGTTTCCTTACTTCAGTGTTGCCCTAGAGTTTCAGAACTTCTTTGTTAACATGAGAATGTAGCCTGCCCTCATATGTTATTGCGAATCTCTTGATTTTATCTATCACAGTTGGAATCCGAATTTTTCGGTGTAAGTAACCATTTCAATAGTAACTAGATGCATCCACAATACTTCTTAGGACATTATTCTGAAATACTTGTGTTTATGTTGATATATACCATAACTGAATGATCAATAGGTCCAAATATATTTTGGTACCTGATTGTACAGCAGGAACTTATGTACGAATAATGAATATTTTCGTATTTTAAGTCGAGTTATTTTGTTTTCTTTTTTTTGATATTCTCCTTCCAACAAAATTTGCATAAAGATTCATCCCAAAGGACTTAGCATGTTACTGTATGTGATAATAGTAGTATTTATATTTATTGGTATATGAACAATTTGATTGGGTCCTTCATTTTAGTATCACTTGCCTATTGCAGTTTACTGGTTGCTTCTTCGCTATTGTCTCAAATAGCTCCAATAACAAGATATCACTGCAATGGCCAATATGGGCTACATTAATTGATTCGATTGAATATTGGATATAGCGCCGAGTTCTTTAGAAACGGGCTTAATTGCTTAGAAAATATCTTCAGACATAGAGGATTTATGTTAAAAGTAGACCAACAGACTAAAGACCGTCAACTCCAATTAAACACTTATTGTATTATTTTATCAATTAAATTTCATGAAGATCTCCCAAATATTATTCCAGATTTTTTCAACAGATACAGTGTTTCTTCCAATGATAAACCCGTAAAATTGTTCGTCAATGATCTTACAACTCGGTTTCCCTCGTCTTGCAAGAATTTTTTCCATATGTTATGTTAGTGCATACTATACATAGCGAAAGTTATAGTTAACAGACATAGAGATGTTTTAGCGTAATTTAAACCAATAAGAACAAATTTTGCATTCAAGTATTAAAAATAAATTATTTAATTACTGATATATAATATGCGAATTTTAATTATCTTTTATATTTATGGGATCATTATCCTTGTCGGATTTTACACTCTTGCCCAGAACATTCACAAATTTTAAACAATCACAAACATAAATTTACGACCATGCCCCAGCAGGATTTGTACCCGCGGCTATCGCAACAGTAGGAGGACTGTCCCATCGCCTTTACCACTGCGCCACCAAGCCGGCAATTTTAATTATCTGAACATGTTCTAAGAAAAATAAAGATAAAATGAATTCCATATAAAGTTGTGTAAAAAACTCAAACCTTTGGATGGAAAGACAACGATCAATACCAAAAAAGACATAGATGGAACCGTAGAGAAGAACATTAAGAATAAAAAAAACACAACGATCACGGCTATTGGTTGTGAGACTTGGTGAAGAATATTCGGTATCCATGAGACCTCCTTTGGTTGATTAAAAAGTGATCACACGTAGTGAATTGTTGATGATAATTATTGTAATCACTTTAGCCATGACATTATTTAGCTAAGTTTTAAAACATTGAATCAAAAATTCTGCTCAGAGTGCTTGTTTTTTTTTATTTTGCTTGTTTAGTTGTATTTCATAGATAACCAAGCTGATTAAAAGCTCCTTCGAAGAAATTATCATATAGTTTCAAATATACCTTTTATATTTCTTCGATTAATTAACACACTACATTTATTATCGATATCTTACCCGCCCTATATCAACAACTTACTTCTTTCAATGTTAGTACCCACGAGACAAATAGAAATTATTTTTAAAATATATTAAGAGGTATTGATATATGATTGAATTAACAATATCGCTCTCGGGCTTTAGAGGCCATTTTCTTTTAAAGCATAATTTTTTGCCTGCTTGGTAATCACAATAGTCATATATAGTATGAATTTACAACCTTACATTAAAGCCCTGGATAATAAATGTATGTATGTGATACTTATGTGAATAGTTTTAAACTTTTTCAATCACCAATGGATAAGATTCCATATAATCCATTTCTATAGGAAATTCTAAAAAATAACAAACAAATCTTTTTTAATTAGCTAAGTGGATTGGCCCTGAACGAATGCATAATTCATTTTATAGCTATTTTTGGTCGACTCAGGAAAAAAAACTAATATTAGTTTTCAAACAAAGGCAGTCGACAACAATACCCCACTAGAACTATCTTGGCCTCGTGAAGAATGTATTGTACTTCAAAAAAACACATCAAGCATTCCTCATTCCGTCACAATTGACCTATAGTAGGTCTGGTTTAGATTGTACCGTCAGCCACAGTTTAAATAGTCGAATGACGTCAAAGCATCACGGCCATAGCATGACCCGAACCACTGACCATCGGTGCTCGTTTAAATTTCAAATAACACACCGTATAAAATTAAGACTGACAAACATTGTTTTGATCTAGGCAAACAAAGTACTGGTGTAACACGACACTTTATTAACTAATATCAATAAATATATTTTCATCCCAGTTATTCATAATAGTTTATTAATGATCATTAGTGATATATTTAGTTATTATAAGCTATCATAAGACCAAATATTAAAGACAAAAGATAAAAAGATTCATCCTTTCAGGATTCTGGAATTCATTATTCTAGTTCAAAAAAAATTAATTTTAGCTCATGCTTTAAACTTTAGTTCAACTTTAGTCTTAACTTTAGTTGCAAATATTTATGACTTGGGGTTAATTATATGGCTCTGTGAATGAAGGTAGGACGAAATGAAACTGTGGTGATTACATTATGTGACCGTTATTTATTGGCAAATAAAAATATGGAAAATACAGTAGATAAAAGGGATGGCAGCGGTGCTACCTGTAGACGACGCTTGGGCAGTCAAGGTTGGCACGTCTGAACTGAACGATGGTCAGTGGCTGATCGAAAATACCCTTCAATAACATCCCAGATAAATATCTCGGGGTTGCCAGATATGCATTATCGTTTACTAGTCGGTGCTGCTGGTACCCCGCACTTGTTCAACGTCTGGGATAATATTTAACATATAAAATTCGACATGTCTGAAGATTGCTACAATGAGAATTATTAATTTTTAGAAATCAGCCAATTTTCTAAAGCGTCTGAAAATGTTTTAAAGGTCTTCGTATTAACATTACTTGAATTAATTTTACAAATTTATTTTTATAAATTCAGAACTTGAATGTACACGTTAATACAATTTACCCATAGGCTTTACATCACAATAAACAAACATATCAATAATGTGAATGTTCTTACTATGATAAACAATGATGTTCATCATAAGATAATAATAATGTGTGGTGAATACGTCGGATTTCCTATCCAGAGATCTGGTAACTAAATGCTAAACATTTTCATGTTCCAATATTTGTTTCATAATTGCACGCATTTCTGTATAATGTTAGGTGCTTGCATATAGTTAACACTATTAAACAATTTAAACAAACGATTTACTTCGATGGTTTTAACATGTCTGTGCCTAAAATAACAGTTTTCTGTTTAGTATTGTTATTTAGTGTAACAGACTAATCATGAAACTCATTTTTCACATTAATTACGTTTGTTGTTTGTTTTAAGACAATCTGCTGTTGAAGCCATCAAACACTTTCAGGAACTTATGGTGATGCTGCTTCTTTGTATAACAATTGTCGGATTTGATTACAATCAATGTGGTGATCTCGATGTCAGCGGAAAATGACCTGTGAACCGGAAAATGAAAATGAAAATGTATTGTGTTGGTTTGACCACAATATTCAACTAATTTCTATGGATTTTGGCTAGTGTAGTTTCATGTAACGATGTGAATGTCATGTGTTTTTGTGATTGTTTTGATGACTAATATCTTGAGTTATTTCTGAAGTTTCAGTTCCTCGGCTTGATCAGAGCTTCATTCACTACATAACATAAACCTGTTATTTATCAATTATACCACCTATAACCGCTTCTAAAACGTAAAACCATATGCATCCCATGCGATATAGCACAAATTACAGCATAATATATAAAAATTATTCAAATATTAACTAAGAATTTATTTGTCAATATGCCTTATAGACGAGGCAGATTTTTATGCTGAGAAGTTCCTTCTTAGACCCTGCAGCAACTGCTTAGACCAGACCCTAAATAACATAATAATAAGACCCTTCTGACAAGTTCTTTTTTCTACATCCAAACTGATTAGCTCATGGAAACTTTAACGCTGTCAGCTTGGTAGCGCATAATGGTCAAGGTAGCCGGACAGTACTACTGATATGATAGTGTGGGTTCCAATTTCACTTAAAGCATGAGTATGTTTGTTTATATTTGATTATCTATATCGATATAACAACAATGTAGGCCGAAAAATCCTACAAATAACAATTACCTCAATCACATTAGTGGTGGTGATTCGCCTTCTTACTGAGACTTAATAACCAACACCAATACTCAAACAATTTACTTGCACGAAGTCACTAGGCGCAAGTTGCATGAACGTTCCAAACCCACCGTTAATATGTAATAATTTCAACCACTGTTATAAGGTCTTATTTATTATGTCACGTATTCGCTATAAGCGTTCACATTAAATTCCAAAAGTCTATTAATATCTGCAATAAATCTAAACATAATGTTATTATTTATTACTAATAGGCTTTCTTAGTTTACACATTACGTTACGAAACTAGTTAAAATTAGAATAATTAACCAGTAATAACAGCAATAGTTTCCAATAATATTGTTATATCCTCTATTTTTTTAAGTTATTCAACAGTTTTGTTGTTCGCTCGCTTTTGTTAATGCCTTAATTATTCATGTTTTCAAGTAGCATAAAGAAGCAAGTGAAATATTTCAGAAGGGTGAGAAGAATAACAAGGTGAGAAAAATACGAAACATATTCTGTGTTGAAAAAATTCAACATAGAACCTATAAAAGAATACATATACTTACAGCGCATGGAAAAAAATACAATTGAAAGAGAAAGGACAAGAACCAGAGAACGGCCTAGAAACTACATTTATCAAAATCATTTTAGCCGGCTTGGTTGGCGCAGTGGTAAAGGCGACAGGAAAGTCCACCTACTGTTGCGATAATCGCGAGTTCGAATCCTGCTGGAGCATGGTCGTAAATGTACGTTTATGATTATTTAATATTGCCTTAGGCAATGTAAAATATAACAAGGAAAATGATCCCAGTCACGCCAGTAACCAGGCCCGTTTTTGTCTTCTGGGATGATTTTTAAGTCACTCGCCAGTCAGTAGGCTTAATGCCGAGGACCGTGGATCGGAGTCCACGTTAAACAGTAGATCAAATCCAAATAAACCCTGGTTGGTAAAAAAGATACTTCAAAATATAGAAAAAATCATTTTAACAATTTTCTCACTAGAGTTGAGATTTGCTTCCACCATGATGATCTAGAATTAAGACAATCAATCGGCTAAAGAAAAATATAAAATAGATCAATTCAAAAAACTATAGAGAAAATATTATACCCCTTACTTCCTATTCCGTTCTTTGTTTTTTTTTTTTTTTTCGTAAGCCACAGAAACGTATTTTACCAATTTTCGGGATTTTCAATTCAGAAATAGGTTCCATAAATTAGAAAATCACTAAAACAAATATATTTTGAAGTTGATATTGATTATATTGAATAATAAAATACATCTCATCCTGTTTTTCTTATCAAGCGATAACTTATTGAATAACCTGGTATATCTCGTATCATATTCATAGCTTATCCAATGGTTAATCTCATGTGTCCGAAACTAAAATTAACCTATACAGACGTACGCACGTCAACATCAACTACACATGAAGATAAATTACATTAACCGCTGGCAATTATATGGAATTTCGCGCTATAATCGCAATCTTGTTTATGTTGTATTTGTTTGTTATTTCACATGTAAACTAATAATTACTTTGGCCGCTGTTGCTACATAAATATTATGACAGACATGAGGACAGAGATCAATTTTGGATTATTTGTATTCAGAGCTTAATGTCGTGCAATGTTTGCAAAAATATATATTTACACCTGTTTTCCCAATATTAAGAACTTCAATTCCTACCAAGTCCCCCTACTGTTGCGATAGTCGCGGGTTCGAATCCTGCTGGGACATGGTCGTAAATTTACGTTTGTAGTTGTTTAATATTTGCGATTGTCCTTGGCAAGAGTGCAAAAACAACAAGGAAAATTATCCCAGTCACGCCAGTAACCAGGCTGGATAAGACCAGATATCTTCTGAGATAATTTCGAAATTGGTTACTCGCCAGTCGGTAGGCTTAATGCCGAGGGCCGTGGTTCGGAGCCAACGTTAAATAATAGGTACAGTTCAAATAAACCTTCGTTGGTAAAAAGGAGACTTTGAAAATATTTAAAAAATATATATTTTTTAACATATATTATTATAACATAATATATATTTCATCTGTAAAGATCTCTCATCGCTGAGCAGAGGCCCAACGCTTGAGTTGACGACATATTTCAATCCGTACGCGCTTATTCTCATCAGTGACGAGCTGAACATTTCGGAGCTTGTACACCTTGAGGTTGAAACCTTATTTGCTATTCGATGAATCGACGACTTGCTTATACCAGTCTCACAGGCGATTTTTCTTATAGAGGTACTCGATTTTCGCTGCACTCACTTTTTGATGACCTTGCGGTTAACAGTGTTGGCAGTGGACTTTCTTCCACTTCCTGGGCGCCGACCATCATGGCAAATATCTTTGAAACGATCGATGGCGCGAGAAACAGTAGATTGAGTAACATTGAGCAAACGAACAATTTCACATTGGCGTTTTTCTTGGATAAACATCACTAAAATTGTACTACGTTTGTTTGACATTCTAAAAATACAACAAAATGGTACCTAAACACATGGAGAATCCAATTAAACAAAAATTAGTTTATTATGGTAAAATACCTTAGTAACAGGCTAAATTAAACTTTCATGCAGTTTTTTTGGGTATTATATCTTATTGTATATTGGCAACACTGTGTAAATAATGCGACGCGTATGTATTGCTCAGTTTACATGCCTGGCCTTCTAAGTTATATTTCAGTGTATTATACGCCTTGTTTTGCAACAGTTAAAATAAGTGACCAAAGAAATATGTGATCGCGCAAATGTTTAACATTTCACAAGCTCCACAAAACTAACATTCATGGAAGGGTCTCGATGGCGACACCCTTTATAACAAAAGCCAACGTTGCGAAATGAAGTGGTGCAACGATCATAAACCCTGAACACCTGATGATCGGAAAATGTAATATGGTCCGATCAATCATCATTTACATTGTTTCCAACAAACGGCTGGATTTATGTAGAGGGAACCCCAAAAAAGGCCTACGATCCGAACTGTAATTCCCACAGTCAAGCATGGAGGAAGTTCTGTTATGATTTGGGAGGCGATATAGTGGTATTCTGGTCTGATAGCTGGTTTTCTCATTGATATAACTGGCCGGATTACTGCGGATGAATACATCGACAAACACTGTCATATTCCAAGATGATAATTCACCCGTACACACAGCCAAAAATGTTCAGTCTTGGTTTGAGGAGCGTTAGAAATATCATCAAATATCTTCCCTGGCCAGGACAATCGCCAGGCGGCAAATCGTAAGGCGGAAAGTGAGAAGTGGATTTATATCTCCTAGATAAAATCATTGAAACAATTGGCAGATGTTTTGGAATAAGAAAGGTACAACATTTCATTGGAAACTATTCAAAAACGAACTCTCCGAATCTATTCCTCAAAGAATTCCAGCTGTTTTAAAAGCAAATGGTAGATCAACATCTTATTAATAAATAAATGCAGATGTTATTTGTAAATTTTTATAATAATAATTTTATAACATATTATGTTATGTTCATTGTTTAGTATCGTAATCTAAAAATTAATATCTATAGTGAGATGACTATTATAATAACCTGTGAATTATTATATATATTTTATTGTTCATTACACAATGTCATGTCACAAACAATACCTTGATATACTATCAACAATATGTAGCATTGCATCATATTAAACAACAATTAATATTATGTTTACATGATCGTTGAAATTCTTTACATAATTACTGTGATCATAAATTAATTTTTATATTACAAATTTATTTTAATGTATAAGATATTTGTTCTAAATTATTCTCAAAATCATTAAACTATCAAATATAAGCAATGGTGGAAAGTACTTTACCATACAACATATATCAAGAGCAATCCATTCACAACATATTTTATATTTAAAAGTAGTTTATTTATTTTAACCCAAGTTACATTTCGCATTTTTAATACAAAGTGATATCCTGTTCTGACCTCTTGTTTCGATCAATGGAGTATGGAACTCCATTGATCGAAACAAGAGCTAATCGGACGTAGCAATATCTAGAAAATACTGCTAGTGAAGTAGAACTTTCTATTTATATATTTATGATTTTAGACTTTTGAAACCTGCGGATGAACAGTGTCATACTGAACTGAAAACCTTGACTTGATTAAGATGCCTCATGATGTGTCAACAAGATTTACGTGCTCGACATATCAACACCGCACACACATGTAAACTTTAGCAACTTAAATAAAGAAGTTTATGTCAATCAGGGTCTTCTATTCCCGTGCAAATTCCTTCCACAAAATAGTAGTAAGTGTTCGAACAAACAAACAAAGCTAATACACACAACTACACCTCCCTACACATGCAAGCACATAACATATGAGATTTTCGCTATTTGTGAGAAATTTGTAGGTAAGCAACACCCATAAGATTTAAATAAATTGATTTATAGTCTATTCAAAGTTTTTTTAGTAATGCGTCATGGGTATTTGTGACGTCGAAACATTACAATGTTGCCGCTTCAATCGTGTGTTTTAGGTCAGTTTGGCTTTGCCATACAAAAAAATTTTAATATAAATAAAATAATTGAACAAAAATGTTATCAAACATAATTTATTTTTATATTATAGTATATCTAAAAACTACAATTAATTATACAGCCACAAGAATTTATAGGTAAGAGTTAAAAGCTCTTATCACCATTGCTTTCAAGAATTTTGCATACAAATGACAGCTGCTCGCCATCCGGTTGTCAGATGTACGCTAAATTATTTAAAATATTAGTAATAATTACTACAGGTTATAAACCGGCAAGCATTTGATAAATTTTAGCTCCGTAATATATCATATCAGTTTGTTTGAAAATGCCGAAAACAATAGATATTCGAATCACAAATTGATTACGGCTTTGAGGTTATTTCGAAAAGGAACGAGATAATGGAGGCCCCATTTTGCCAGTAAATTCCGTTAGAGAGATAATTATTGATGATATTAAATAATATAAGTGCCTACAATATTATTAAAAATGTTTTTTAGCGGGTTGCTACCGCGCTGAATATTAATGTGGGTACTGGGAATAACATCGCTCACAAAATGAAGAATAATACGTTAAATTCATCTAAGAAAATCCGTCTACATACAAAGTGGGTGACGAATCTTGACCATCTTGATATTGGCTCTATTCGAGACCAAATATACGAAATGTATAAGAACAATAAGTACACAAACTATTTTATCAATATAAACATAATTTAATAAAATTATTTTAGAGAAAATTGTCTGTCTGGAAAGTATACCTAAAATGCAGGTTACTGGGACATGTAACATGTACCTGGGACATGCAGCTTTTTGAGGGATGTAAGAAATCCTTTCATACACTATTACAAGGCATAGGATTTAAATGGTGTAAAGATAACCCTCGGAGAGGTTTAATGGAACTTAAAATAAGACCAAGGAAGATAAACTATTTGAATTTGTATATCTTGATGAAGCTTGAATATTTCAAAATGGTTCATTGTGGTACTCTTGGCAAGAAAGAACAAAAAAGTGTAAAGACAACAAAAATTGATTTGTTGGTCATTATATTCATTAATAATTAATTGCAGATATATTGCTGGTCGAGAGGGATATTCCATCAAAAACTGTTTGAATATTTGATAGGAAGCATTGTCAACCATAGGATCTTCGGTTAGGATGAACTCGATAAGACAAACAGAGGAAGTAATTGATAAATGGTGGAATCGTAAACATGTTCTAGACAAATTAGAAATTAACAGTTTAGTGATTGAATTGGACAGTGAGTTGGAAAGTGAAAGTGACTGAAGTGACTGAAGGAAACTTTCAAATGTTTAGAACGCAATGTTCATTTATGTTACTTGGATTGCGAGTTCGTTGATTGATTTTAATTTTGTTTTTGTAATACAAGTCTTTGAGAAAGTCTTTAATTTTTCACGATTCACACGACGATAATATATATTTTAGTGTTTTATTGTAAATTGCCCAGTAATTCTTATATATTCCTCCATACAGGTATACATTACTGTCCATGTTTCAAGTCCTGAACTTCTGGACCTGCTTTAATGAAATTGATGTATGATATTTGTTTGACGTATATTTTACGAGTGGTCTCCGATATGGTTAAAACTCACAATTGAATATTTTACTAATAATGTTGTACAATGCTGGATATTCCTGAGACAGAGTGATGAGAGTGGAAACAACTAAAGGTATGCACATAATTAATAGAATATAACTGTAGAAAGTGGCATTGTAGGGCGTGAAAGATTTGTGTGCACAGATATGATTGTAATTATTCAAAATTAAACATGAGCATTTGGTTAGAACGTATGAGGAGAGAATGAATAATAATTGTTGTGTAGATATGGTAAATGAATTAGACAGAATTCATTGATTAATTTAATGAAGAATGGTTTACACAGATAGTATCAGAAGAAATAAATTATACAGTGATATAGTATCAGAAGAAATAAAATATACAGTGATACCAAGATGATTTGGCAAGTAAACACACCAGCGAAGGAAACAAGAACTAAACGTAAAAAGGTAAATGCGCTCTCGAATGAAAGTAAAATACGTTGCTCAGATATACAATTGTTAATTAGGTGGATTAGGCCTCCAGGGCGATAATATACATAAAAAATGCGCCTAGAAACTCTACCTCATGGGTGGTGTGGAAAAGATTTCAGTGTAAACAAAACAAATATAACTTACAAACTAGGATAACTGTGATCTTAATTGTAGTTTTAAGTCCTTCGATAATATATGTATTAGATGTACTATAATGTTAAAATAAATTATATTTGATAACGTTTTTGTTCAATTATTTTATTTAGATTAGAATTTTATTGTATGCCAAAGTCAAACTGAACTAACACTCAGAGTTGATGCGGCAACATTGCAATATTTCGATAAATATCCATAAGGCATTACTAAAAAAACTTTGAATAGACTATATACAGTTTTTACAAACATTTTGTATTGGCTGGGTAATAAACTGAGATTATTAAGCGATAACATGAACTGACAGAAATATGATGTACCAACTACGTCCATAAAAAAGGATAATATCAAAGTAAATTTTACGACGAACATTCTCCTAGTAAAACGCAAACTATCGTTAGTAAGTTATTGTGTCAGAAAACACCTATCTCCGTCGGAATTTGACCTTATTGCACCCGCCGTCCGCTATTCATCCTTTCGCCTCCCGTAAAGCAATAAATTCCCTTGTTTATTGATAAAATTATAATTGGCCGCGATGATGACCTTGGCATTAACATTCGCGTCGCGATAATAACGCCGTACATGACACCACAGTCTCGATGTATGAACGGATTGTTTCCTGAATCGGAACCAGTGTCGGCGATAGATTGATTCGCCGAATTAATTATTCATTATTTCAGTCGTTGCTTGGAGTCATCTAGTCTAGTATCTCGTGTCATGATATTTTCTTTGAATTCATTCTGTAATATGATACTGGTTAGCGATGTATACATTCTTCTTAATAGTGAATAAATGTACACAGATGGCTATAAAATTATATTTTGTAATCTGCGATTATATATAATGTCAACATAACCTTAAATGTATAATGAGCTGATAACTACAACCTAAAATATTAGAAATTTCAATAACAAATAAATAATTTTTAAAATGATTTAATTCGTACAATAGACGGGTATAGAATGCGATCTCCCATTTATAAAGTTGTAGACAAGTTTTGTTCATCTAAACCGACAGAAGGCGTACCCAGCGGGTTTATTTACTACAGGCGAAAATTAAAAAATGTAATTTTAATAAAAATAATTTATTTAAATGCTAGTTACTGCAAAAATTACGTCAAAATCATTACCTTATCTGCGTTAAATATTATAAAGTAAAAAACTATAAATTAAAAAATCATTTGTTCAAAACATACTTAAAAATTCAATATTTGAATTTATTGAATGTATACACCATTTACTCACATAATATCTGAATGAGAATTTTCGTTAAATTTGGTTTCGTACATTATTTTAACCATACATAAAAAATATAACATTTGAAAAATATAACATAATAACAGAATCATAAAAATATATAATTATTTGTTTCAATATTACCACACATACATTTAGTTTTTATCAGCATGAAGATGAATTCGCAGATTCGTCTGTTTCAAAAGTATTATCGAATTACATTTCAACTTACTTCCTTTGATATAAAATATCATTTTCTACTAACTTCTAGTTCTTTTTGAGGACTCAAATAAAAGCTTAGTAACTGCTGAGACCAATATATCACCTTGTAGCCTTTTTTTATTTTCAATACGTTAAGGAAAATGAACTGTGAATATACATATATTATGTATTTCAATTCAATTATCGGACGATATTTGTGATGAAAAACTTACTATTAAAATTACAAATAAGAATTGCATTTTGGTTAAGAAATTATATTCCACAATTTAATCCATAATCATCTAGTCGGTCTGAAATACAAAGAAGAAACCTTTTTTGCAGATTTTTTTTAATTTTATAAACCGTTTCTGTGTTATAGCAGAATCATTTTGAAAATAATTAATTGTTTTTAAACCTTCACATCCTGAAAAACATCACGTTTAATTTAAATGCTACAAGAATAACATCATAATAACAAATTTCATTAACATTATTCACAAAAATAGAAAAAAATATGAGTTGTTGGACCCTATCGGTCCTAGTGTTCTTTGGATTTTTTGGAAGTTCACCAGCCCAAAATTCATGTTCAGACATACTACAGTTTTTGCAGACTAGAATTTTAATTTCTATTTTGATTATAGATCAAGGTATTTAAAAATTAACAGCAACATTAAAAAATGTCAAGTTTTACGAACTCAATTCCACATTGGTGCTTCAACAGCTAAATCTTATTATTTTGTGGATCCATTTAATATAGAAATCATCGAGCAGTCATCAGTACCTTCGTTCATTATAAAACGATAAGGATTGATCATTAAAAGAAAAACTTTGTTTTAGTAACCATTCGTCTTGATGACTTAACTGTAACTCCATATTTGCACAAGTTCAAATAGGTTTTATTATGGATTGATAAATCAATTTATTTAATTTTATTAATGTATGTATTTTGTAGTATGTATTTTCGCTACAACGCAAAATTGACTTGGACCAATTTCGGTCTATTATGTTATATTTTTCAGTCTAGTCTATTTGCGTATCCTACTGAATGTTGTTTTTACAGCTCTTAGCAAATATATAGGTTTTGTCATATCTACAGTGTCGTGAGCAAATTATCAAAGTATTGTTGCTTTTTTGTTAAGATTTCGACATTGTATGGCTAATATAGGACTAGTCTGTGCTACACCAAGAAGGCAAAATATACTTGAATGCTGAAAAGATCCCTTCCTGCGACCCATTAAATTTTCTTTCAAAAATATACGACACCAGGAATTGACAATAAATACGCAGCAACAATTTGCTGATTTTGTGAATCACTCCCAAATTACACATCCAATGAAACGCCAGTGAAATATCCAGGACAGTAATTATTTTCTTCAATAACCTTTTCAGCATTTGCTGCTCTTCTACGCATTTGATCGATTGTTGATTAGTGAACCAACTAGAAAACTGGAATCTGATGTGAGTTTATAAGTGATTTAACAAATCAACAGTAGTTTCTGAAACAATTCCGGTATGACAGTTGGACCTGTAAGGCTCCATTTCTTCTGACATTTTGTCAGGATTCAACAACTGATGACCAGGAGCTTTTCAGAATTTATACTTTAGTTATTTGTTTCATCAGAATATTCAAAAGTTCATTCTTTATTTATTTCATATCATTCTTCAGTATACTTCTAATAAGTCTAAGACTTAATAATAATTTTGCCTTATTACGTCAATTACAATGTTGAATACCACGATATCTAAACCAATTTACCTTGAATCTTGTACTTCATATCTCCTAACATAATAGTAACAACTAAATAATTCTTCTAATCAACCATTATTATGGTTGGTATAACCAATCCCTTCATCCATTAGTAAATTGACTAGATCGTCTCTACCGTTGAGTTCTACAATTTTCAATTTTGAATTTTAATAGTACTATAGTACCTACTATAATATTAATACTAAAATAAAAATTAAGTGGTAATTTACAAATCGACTAAATGCATAGAAATGAAGCATATATGTTTTTATAAGAGCGATATGAGGTTTGAATATTCATGTCATGTTTAAAAGGTCAGATATATCATATGTGGAATAGCTTTATCTGTATCACTATAATTTAATTATATCAACCTTTACAAAAATCTCCAAATCATATTAAAACTATTTATTCTCTTATTATTTATTCTATTCTTATCAGTAAAAATTATTGAATAAGTTTAAAATGTTCTCAACCATGGACTAGAAAGCAGCTGTAATTTGAAGCCATTCATGTGGCCTAAAAAGTGACAAAAATAGTTTCTATTAATAAATGGAGATAATAATGATTATATTATAATACTATAACAAAATATTTATAAATATGGTTTCAATAAAGTTAGAAATTCCATAAAGTTTCAAAGATGACGATTAAAAGACCAATTACTAATAATGGTTCCAATGTCAAGAAATCATAATATTTTTAAATAGACAAAAATCCGAGTGCAATAAATATAACTGACACGATATTTCAATCTCGCAATGTATTTTAACAATGTAAGTCAGTCGTGTGCGTAACAGTTGGTATGCTTTAATAATTATTTATTACAGAAAATACTGCACCATTTTAGATAACCATCGCGTGTTACACACCGGTAATATGCACATTGCACCTGTTATTTTTAAGAGCTAATATTTCATTCGGTTAAGCGGATTATTTTCTTATTGTTTCACACAGTGTGGTCTCGCCGATGATGCAACGAATATGCTTTAGTTTATATTAAATTTTCCAAAATGCATAAATGTTGTCAATATATTGGAGCATCATAAATACATCATACGTAATAGAACAACACTATACAACATGATAATTATCTGATACTAAGTTTTTTTATTAGTACATTCATTGTTACTAGTCGTTACCAACCAACCTGCAATGCGTTTTGGCAATAACTTCAAATATAGGTATATATCCACAAGAAACCATACTTATTCATTATAATAGGTCAATTGAAGTCCCCGACCTACCACAGTAAAACAGATTTTTTTGGAAAAATTAGTTTTTTTTAGTCAACATAATTCCCTTCACGGGTGATTCTTCATCCGATAAAAATTTCTTCCCAGCGAACATTATTTTGAGACCTGAGAACTAGAAATAGTCGCTGGTTGCCAGATCTGGAGAATACGGTGGATGAAGAGAATTGCTTCCTATATATATATATATATATATATATATATATATATATATATATATATATATATATATAAAAGTTGTGCTTTTATTATGGTAAAATCATTAAATAGACAGCTTAAGCATCTATTATTAACACTATAATAAAACAGAAATGATAATTTCTTGTCTATAAAATCAAGCTCATCCTGTTGGCCTACAAATTGTATTAGATTATTTCGTATTAATGTATATTAGTAATATCCTTGTTGAAAAGGTTATCTCGGTTAAGAAGCTTTAAGCCAAAATATTAATTATAAGTATCTTGACCAATATACATTTGTGTCAAGTAACAACCTTTCAAAATAATTAGGTTTTTAATTGATGGCACTTTACAAACAGCTTTTTAAACGGTAACAATATCTTTTCATATAGTATAATTATATTTACCTTAAATGTCATTTTGTCATCGCCCCATTTGAGCACATTTTGTGTTTATACTGTATGTAATATTTTCATGATTTCTTCTGTTGTATTCCTGTAATTAATAATATATATATATGAACACAAATGCTTTATATAAATAATTGTATATGCACCAGATATAGGCAATGCTAAGTCACTCTCACATCCTTAATATAGCTAACTTGGGTTGTTTCTTGCAAGGAAAACTACATCTGGCTTTTGTGTTTCCGCACATACACTGGATACACAACACTTTTGAGGATGAAGATACATTATAATCAAGTAATAGTGATAATATTTAAGACACAGAAATGCTAATTGTATTTTATGTCAGTCGCACAAAAATGACGACGTAAACAAACTAGAACAAACAATGGCGTTATAGAAATGAGCCAATCAAATGCCTTTGTAGGACAAATGAACCAATAAAAAATGTGGTCCCAGAGCCAGCGTTGAATGGACCACGCAAAACATTTCCTCGGTTTCGCCTATTTAAGTAAAACCCCTATATTTACTCTATGTGTAACAGTATCTTTAGAATTGAAAGATATCGACAACTGAACCAGCAATCGAATATTCACAAACATCAACATATTCCGTTTTGTCAACGGTTTGGTTTGGTTCAACGAATTTTGTTTTCTCATAACCGTATATTAAAGCTCTTTGTATGTAGTTTATTTGACATATCAGTATTTGTATTTAGTTTTTTTAAATACTCTTTTATGTATTTTTTGTTAATAATTGTATGTGAAATTCTAGCAGGGGAGTATTGTAGCGACCTTGACGCATGTTGAATTTTACATCTTAAAATAGGGGCCTACAAAATACCCAGAAAATATTATCCCAGATGTTGAACACAGGCCAGAAGCGACGTCCAGTAAACGATAATGAAGATCTGGCAACCCCGAAACGTTGATCTCGGGTATTATTGAAGGGAACTTTGTATTAAACAGTCACTGACCATCGTTTAGTTCAGACGTGCCACCACCGACTACCCAAGCGTCTCCCTGCGCCGCTCCCTTTTATCTATTTAAATTTTCTTAATGTTTTACAATGTCAATAAATAACGGTCACATAATGTAGTCACTACCGTTTTATTTCGTTTTACCTCTATTCACCGAATCATATAATTCCCAAATAGGAAATATCAATAGAAAAAGTCGCTCTGACATCCCTTATAACATCACCTAAATATATACTACTATATTACTCAAGATCCTGCAATCTTCTACAACTCCCGCCAAATAGCAACATCATCATAATACGCTTCAATTCGACAAACCGAATTCCGCCCATGCCGCCTCCAAAACCAAAACTATGCGCATTGTCGTCTCAATATTGTCGCGTATCCGTCGAAGGTTCTCCGGTAATTCGCGTTGGTATTCGCCCAACGTAACAACAGGCCGAACAATTAAAATAAAAACATCTATACATAGTGGTGCTGATATCTGATATGCACACTTGGAAAAATCGATAGAGTAATAACGTTGAAGGTTAATGTTTTATTTTCGTCATGCCAGCGGCGGTACGTCCAATACAGATTAATCGGATTCTGTATAAAATGATGCATGTTCTTCATTTATTCCTTTTCTGTTTTTAAAATTTCAATTAATCATTAAAATATAAGCTCTCAAGTCAAACAAAATTCATAACAAGTGATATGTCGATTTAAAATTATATATCTATATATAATACGTTGAATAATTTACCAGAAACACAAGAATTAAAAAGAAAATATGTATCGAAACACTATATCTAAATCCTAAATTGTGTGAATTGTGTATCATTAAATGGAAAAACTTAACAATTTTCTGATTCACCTAAATTCTCAACATCTTAACGTCCAATTTACCATGGGCCGACTTCGTTTATTTTAACGCCGACTTTATTTATTGGCGCAGTGGTCAAGGCGACAGGATCGTCCTCCTACTGTTGCGATAGTCGTGAGTTCGAATCACGATGGGCATGGATGTACAGTATGTTTGTGATTGCAATTGTAAACGTCTTAAGGCAACAGTGTAAAATCCGACAAGGAATACCAATCCTAGACACGCCAGTAACCGCGCTGGGTAAGTCCGGATATCTTCTAGAATAGTCTCAAAGTTGGTCACTAGCCAGTCGATAGGCTTAATGCCGAGGACCGTGATTGGGAGCTTACATTAAATTGTAGGTCAAGTTCAGATAAACCCTCGTTGGTAAAAAGGGGACTTGAAATTTTTTTTTAAATCACCAAGAAGACTGAAAATGATTCCGATATGCAGCAGTTCAAGTATATGGAAAAAAAGAAAAATAGTTACAGGAGAATAAAGTGGCTGAAGTGAAGAATAAAGAAGCTAATATTCTCCTGAAGTATTTACTTCTCTAAGATGATGCGTATGGAAAAGAGGAAATATTTTAATCAATACCAAAATCTTTCTTTTTTCCTCTTTCGAAGCTAGCCAATCCTTTTGTATGGCTCCGAGATTGGACACTGCTGCAGTCTGACATCTGTAAACTTGATGTCTTTTAATGTGGATGCCTAAGTCAAATTCTACATTTTTCTCTCCAAGATTGTGTTAGACATGAAATCATTCGTTTTAGATGTGACAATCAATGAACAGTTGAGAAACAAATTCAAGTCACACTTTATAATGGTTTGAACATATCCGTCGAAATAAAAGTGAACAAATCCAGCAGACTTCTGCGTATGGAATTGATTTTTTAGGTGGAAGATACAAAAACCAAGAAAACCGGCTATGGATCGATGATGTTAATAAGTTCAAGAAAAAAACTATATTACGCCATCAATCATCACAAAAATTTAACGTTTACAATAAACAGGTTGCTTAGGAAAAGTATTAAAGAATCACATCAGAAAGTCTCAGTCAATCTTAGAGTTAAAAGAATCCGTTAACGTTAACAATTGTGTACAAGGTTCCTTATAAATATGTACGCTGACGAAAACAAAAAACCCATGATGTGTAGACTCACGGCTTAGTCAGTTTTGGCACAACGTTCAATTCAATAATTCAAGCCGAACTTTAGCCTCTCGACAGCCTCACTTTATCTAACATACCATCCTCCCAGTTTCTTAACAATTAAAACTGATAGACCAGAAAACCATAAAATCAAATCAAAAGATATATAGAAAACCTTCTGTATCAGAGCTATCATCTTGAAGACAGCTGTAAAAATTATAAAACGTCAACTAGTTTTGGTCAATATACGAGGCTCCAATCCTATAATTCAAATATAAGCGACCACGTAAGTCTAACTGTGATTAACCTTCTATTCATTGAATCCTTCAACGGATTATTTTCATAAAAATGAAGTAGTGCTTAGTCGGACAAGCCATTTCCTTTCCTCATGTTACAGCGACATAAACCATACATTTTTGCATACTTATCTTTAAAATATCTATAATGTAGTAAACCCCAATGATGAAATAATAATAGATATGCTTTATAAAGATTGTGATCAACCATTTCGTCCAATATCCTGGCCTATACAGCATTCTCTCCGCCTTTGTAACCGACTTTTAATAAATTTCAAACTACTGAGACATTTTAAAAGCAACTTTTATGAGTTTTCAAACAGTATAGTTAAACGGTAAGCTATAGTTTTATTCTCTCATCTTAGAAGCATTTAACGCTCTATATACAAGTTCTCAGGGTTTGGTCCTATTAAGTCTGTAAACGATACATTGATATGCTGAAGCGCCTCCAGGTTTTGTTGAAGGTGTAGCCTGAAACATATTCTTCGATTCATGTTCCGCTCTTTTGATTTCCTCTTAGTAGTATAGTGGTATTTAAATTTCAAGACTAGTATGTTGTTATAAAGTTGAAATAGAAACATTTTTAATATCTTTTATTTCATTATTGTTTGCTCCAGTCTATAATTTTATCTCTAGCTACCTAAACTTTATAGATGCTTCTTGGTTTTTGCCCACTGCTAATAGTACTACATCATCATTGCTTCCATTTCTGTAATATCGTTGGAGCAGATAAAGAATCTACGGGCCTGGACCCTATCCTGGAGTACTCCTACATATATATCCTTCATTTATGAATATTCATCATGTTATTAGATGGTGAAGAATCTGTTGGAGATATAGTATGTAATATTTCAACATAATGCTTTGGAAGCATTTCGTTTAATTTATATATCAAGCCTTTATGTCAAGCTTTATCAAAGACTATGCTGCGTTTAAAAAAATTGCAGAAAATTTTTTTTCCAAAGAGCATTCAGTGCTGCCCGTTGTTCTGAGGATTCGGTCGATTGTCGAGTTTTTTTTTAGTTCTTAGTCTTAATCCTACTTATTCCTTCTTATGCATCAACTGCTAAGCTATCTGAAAATTATTTTTGACTTTGAACTAGGTTTTCACCTGAGAATAAATCAGGAAATAACGAACGTTAACTCTTTCAAAGGCAGCGTCATAAACCATTTGATTTCTTGAAACCCTTTTTTAATTTGATCTGAAACTAGGAGGAAAAATGTTTTATGTATATCACATATATATCTAATCGATACGGATGTTAAGGCTTCTAGCGTTATTCATAATAGTTCACACTGCAAAACCGTATGGTTTGGTGAAAAAATGAAAACTTTGAAAACTGACGGATCGCCTGCTATTGTAAGCAATCTCAACGAGATCCAGTTCGAATAAGTGCAAGAGCAACAGGAGGCTCTAGGTTCGTATCAGCAATGAAGTCATTCACAAGGCACAACAATCAGTGAACAGCTAAGAAACAAATTCGGAAGTCCTGCGACATCAATAACAGCATATTAGTTGTGAAGTAGACACTTCCCGGAGCGCCGGCTATAGATGCATAACGATGATAATGATAATTGGCCAAATTAAATGTTAGTAATCTTAATAATAATGATTAATTACTTAATTAAGCAATATTAACATTTATATTGCTAATTTGTTTACAGAGAAAGAGCATTACCAAGGCAATCAAACATCTGAAGGAAATAAATACATGTTATAATATTTTCGCTAGTCATGCCGAAATAAAATTTAAACTTTACCCATACACGAAAACCCCTTCAGTTTATCTGACAAGGTAATAAAAACACCTTCATCTTAAAGATGGCATTTGATTTTACAGTATTTAAAATAGCTAATTAAAAGCTATAAACCATTAAATTATCTGAAAATTTCTTGTACCGCTTTAACAGTTCAATTGATGATTCAATGAAATGCCGACCATAGTAAAACATATTTTTTGCTAAATTTTTTTTTATTCAACATAATTCCCTTCAAGGGTGATACTTTGATTATAGCGGCCTTCCAACTTTTCGATACCATTTTTGCAGTACGATTTGGCCTTTGCTTCAAAATAGGCCCCAGTTTCGGCGGTCACCTCTTCATTCGACGAAAATTTCTTCCCAGCGAGCATTCTTTTGAGATCTAAGAGGAGGAAATAGTCACTGGGGGCCAGATCTGGAGAATACGGTGGATAAGGAAGCAATACGAAGCCCAATTAATGGATTTTTGACACGCTGCATTTTCTTGGTGAAGCAGCACTTTTTTTTTCTTCAAATTCGGTCGTTTTTCGGCGATCACGTCCTTCAAACGATCCAATAACGCTATGTAATAGTCGCTGTTGATGGTCCTTCCTTTTTCAATGTTGTCAATGAAAATTATTCCATGCGCATCCCAAAATACAGACGCTATAACCTTGCCACCCGATTGTTGCCTTTTCCTACGCTTTGGAGTGGGTTCATCGTGTGCCGTCCACTCGGATGACTGTCTATTGGACTTCGGAGTGAAATGGAGCCATGTTTCATCCATTGTCACATATCGACGCAAAAACTCGAGTTTATTACGCTTGATCATACTCAAACACTGCTCCGAATCATCAACTCGTCGTTGTTTTTGATCAAAAGTGAGCTCGCGCGGCACTCACTTTGCCCGGAGCTTTCTCATACCCAAATATTCGTGAATGATATGATATACATGTTCAGTTGATATCGTTAGAGGGTCTGCTATTTCATTCAATTTCAGTTTACGGTCATTCAAAATCATTTGGTCGTTTTTGTTTTATGTTTTCATCGGAAAAAACCTATTCTGGGCGTCCACTGCGTTCACCGTCTTCGGTGCTCTTTTCACCATGTTTAAACTTCTAGCGTACCAACCTTGATGGTTGATTTTCCTGGGGCATTATTCGCAAACTCGGCATCAAGCCAAGTTTTTGCTTCAACTGTATTATTTCCCTTCAAAAAGCAATATTTTATCAACACGCAAAATTCCTTTTTATCCATTTTTTTTCACAAAAACAACAAACAACAAAAGTTGCTTCACTCAAAATGCTATAATTCATAAACTAAACAATCCGCCAGCTGTCAAATTTATACACGCATCTTTTGAGGGTTAGGGCTAACTAAAAAACATATGGATGTAATTCTAGTAGCGCCATCTATGTGTCAGGCCGGGGACTTTTCAATTGACCTGTTTTGGGAAACTAGTATTGAACTAGAATTTAAAGTAAATAAGAATCATGGTTGAATTAAGTTGAAATAATTCGATTTAGCCGAAAAAATGTGCAAAAGCACCATCCTTGTCAATATACAGTGTTGAAGATGGCTACTTTAGATAGCATAAAAAATGTTTTGAGGAAACTCGGTTAAGCTTATATCGAGGAAGAAATTTCGTTTTAACTGAAATATTAAATTTACTTGTGAATTCAAGGTAATGTAATCTATTACTATATTATATTCCTCAAATGTACGTATAACTTGCAAGAACTGGCATATTTGCAAATTCAGATCCTTGTGCCCATGAAACTATTCTGTAGAACTATACTCTTGTGCATTTTGTAATTTGTATTTTCATTAACACAAAGCACGTGTTTTGCCTAGCTTTGGATCAGCTGAGGCAGGTTTTAATGGAAAGACTGGTTTATACGGCTGGTAATTTTTCTTTCAGACAAAAAAGGTTAGTTGGTTGTATTAAAGTTAACTGTTGTGGGTAGTTAAAAGGAATAAAGTAATAGAACCACAAAAAAAGCATACCAAGAGGTACAAGAACACTATACAACCAAGCAAAAATATTCTTGATGTCTCTTGAAACCTCCAGAAATTGCGTTTCAACAACATGGCAACACCACATCAAACAACGAACTATTCTATCGGAATATTTGGTAAGAATTATATTTAAAATTGGCGAAAAAAATTGAAGCTTCAGAAGGTACACACGTACACAGGTGCGCGATCATGGGAAACGATGTATTTATTAACCTTAAACTGACCTTTGTTACGCAATGACCTTGATGGCGGGAACATTTTTCGGTTATTTTTATAAGTTTAGGTAATTGATTATTGCGCTGAATCTAATTTTACCAGATTCATTCAAAAACTTCTAAATAAATCTATTCGATATCTTAGCGGGAAGTTTAATAACATATATTTTGATAAAACTTTATTGAAATAATGAAATTAGCATTACACTAAATCGCGTAGGAAGTTATATAACCATATTAACACACAAATTAACCATGACGTTATTATTTCAAACAGATTTTTGTTTTTAAAGCTTCAATAACTAATAAAAATGCAAAACTATATTCACATTTTATAATATTATTCGCCTGTTTGTATGTAATTTAATTGTCTTGATTAGTTTCGGTTTACCTCGTACGTACCATTTAAATAAAGCGGATTATTAACTAATTATTCATTTTTATCAGTTTGACCATGAAAATGATTGCCAGGAGAATTTACGTTTCGCCCTTGAACCTAACCGTCGTCGACAGGCTTTGTTATTCGTGAGCATCTACGTCATTCCAATGTCAACTTGATAAAAGTTGTATATTGACTGTTAATAACGGTTTCTCATTTCATTTACTAGTAGGTAAGAAGAATAACAAAATGCGTGCATTTAATGGGATGATGCATCCAAATATCTACTAATTATAAATATATCATGAATTAAGGTTCTTTTTATCATCAAGCAAGTCCCAGTTTATAACTCTATAATAATTAGTTGAAAAATTAGAGATTAGTATAAAGCATTTAAATATATATAAATATATAAAGCATATATATATATATATATATATATATATATATATATATATATATATATATATATATATATATATATATATATATATATATATATATGTATATATAATATATAATCCAGTATTTTAACATACGGTTAAATAATAATTATATTTGTACGTCATAAAGTCAAACACATGTTAAAAAGTTACGCGAAATTAAAATAATATGGCGTAGTTGTACCGTTTGCTCTACATAAAATTTCATCGACATAATCATAGCTACGTGCCGGTGCGCAAACAAAAATAACCAAGGTCAAGAATGACAAGGTCATCTACGACGGTCGCGTCGAGGCCATGGGTAGGCGCCCATCATCGACTGTCCCCCAAGCCCCCTTGAACTATTCAACCTGTCGCATCAGGGATAAAAATAAATCGTTGTCGGTGACTTCAGGATATTTTTCTAACCAGGTGCACGTTATTTTCACAATTCGACTAATCAATCTATTCTGGGAATTTAAATTACGACAATGCATTTCAAGGGCACACATATAAAATTATTTTATCTGATTAAAAAATAACACTATATCATTCACTATAATATATAATAATTACTGGAAACAATTTAAATTTTTTTATTGAATCATTCAGAACAATAAGTTATGATGATTTCTAATATTAATATAAGATCGGGATTTTTTAATGTTTTTTTTTTAATTAATTAAATCTTACATTAGACAAGCTTAGTACAATCTCAATTTGTAAATTAATTTATTACTACTGTACTGTTGTATAATATATATACTTGCATTAATACTCAAGCAAGGCGAGTACAGGACAAATAAGCAGTACGTATTTCCCAGTACCGGCTGGTGCATAAACGCTCCAGTGTTGCAGAGCTCCCCAAAAAGGTACTAAGAAGCTCCCAAAAAAGTAATTATGTAATCTCACTAAAATATTTTCTATTGCTTACCAAAAAACAATCCCACTTCACGAATTATCGTTGTAATAAATAATTAAAAACTGCAATCATAAAGTACTAGAGAGGAAACTCAATATTAAATAAAATTCAATGAATGAAATAAAAATAATATGTAAAGCTGCAACTTAAAAATATAGTATAAAGATAAATATATCCATAAAATATAAATATTATCATAAACAAAGAACTTTGGAACAAATGAAAATTATCTCTTCTGTTTTCTCTCTTTTTCATATTTGTTTAATGCCATCGATTTAATAGAATATATTAGAGTTCTACCTTTTTGTTTTCTTATACTGAAGGCAGACTTTGAGTCTTGTCTGTTAAAATTATGTTTACCTGTTTTATCGTAAAGTATATGGTGCACATTATTTTTTTAACATGCTATCTGGAAGATCGTTAAATAGTGTAGAATTAAAAAGTTTTAAATTTACATTTTCTCCAACATTTTTGACAAAAAAAATGTTATATTATCGACGTGGCAATATCGTGAGATAAAATTAAAAAAATAGCTAAAGGAAACAACATCTGACAGTATAATATGATAAAATAATTTTCTAGGGCATGTGATATTGCCTTTCCTCGTTTGTTCATATAGGAACATCTGCAATTGAAGGTATAAAATGAAGTTACTATTTCTCAACTCCTGGTAATACATCCCATGTTGGTATCGAATTAAGTCTCTTCATAATTTCCTAAAGACAAATGAGATGAACTTTAGTTCAGGAACCTCTCTGAAAAGTTTTCCATTGAGGAGCTATTATTTTAGTTTCAACTATCAAATAATTGATTCAAGAATAAAAGTATATGACCGTTTGTGTAGCTTCTTTCGGAACGGGATTAATTTCTAAAATTAAAAAATTAATATTTCATATTGTATATGACTATTAATATGAATAAACGTACCTCAACTTACAACAACAAAACACGCTGTAACGATTACAAATTTCTTTAATGGCTAATCTAGTGAGTTAGGGATTTTTTACATTATTAACCATTTTTTAAAGACAGCCAAATATTTCTTCGAAGTACAATGATATTGCTTTTCTTTACTATCTGTGCATCCGGGTCCACAACACTTTCTAGATCATTCACTTTACTTATTGTACTACTGACTTATAAATACTAGAGACCACTTAGGGTGGGCACAAGGTGAAAATGGCACCCGAAACCAATAAACAATAAAGGCGCTATAGAGATGAAGTGAACCAGTTAAAAATAGCGATATCTACATGTTGGACGTCGCGAAACATTTCCCAAAATTTCCTATAAAGTTAAATATTTATTTCTCTACGACTGCACTGAAAGTGCGAGCCAGGGAAGTAACGTATTCCACAAGCTACCGTCGGTAGGCTACCGACTCACGCTATCACTATCGCTATTATTTATCTGTGCCTCACGATGGTGCTTTGCGAGCTCACTCAAACATCCGCACGGCACTCCGCTACTCACCTATCAGTCAAAACGATCTACAAAATGGCCGATATTAAAGTTATAAAGTATTAGAGTTGAGATTTCGCATTTAGTTAGTCCAGCGCCGTATGGCGCTTATGTAATATCGGTTATATGTATCGGAATTTTACGCGACTTTCGTCGAATTTATAATAACCATAGTAATAACTGTGAGTATGGAAGTGGTTTTTAATTAATGTGAAGAATTTTTTTAAATATTCTTAAGAAGAAAGTTTGGAATTTAAACAAAAAACTAGATGTTATAGAGAAATCTGGTGCAAGTAGAAGGAAAAGTTACACCCGTAAATTTAAAACAGACATTTATTTAAAAAATGCTACCAAAAGCACGAAAATAAACCTTAGTTTTATATTAAATATTCATAAAGGAAAATATCATATGCACGTGCAAAATCTGTTAATTTTTTTTACTTTAAAATGGCATTAATTGAGAAAAAGTGGCACAATATATACCAATGAAAATGTTTTTCATATTTTCTGACAACTGTATAGAAAGAACGATGTTGGTTTGACAGCAATCCAATCTTCGATCCACGTTAAATAACTTCATTAAGAGTTTCATTCGGTTTTAGCAGCTCGAAATACACTATACGCTGATCCCACTATATGCACACGAAGACATTATCGCCATGATTCCGCTTCGACGTCGTTGTAGATCCTGGACTCCAACACCTGGACTTTCCATGCTTGAGACTGTCGTATTGATACACTTTGATCAGCAGTCACTGTACGCCACAAAAATTTCTTTTTTAGTACACCTTTTTAGTACTTTTAATATTTTATCTGAAAGATCATTATGGAATGTACAATTGAAGGGTTTTAAATTTACTTTTTTTAAAACATTTGACAAACATTTTGTTATATTATCGACGTTGCAAAATCGCTGAATAAAATAAAAGACATAGCTCAAAAACCTACTGACAGTATAATAAAACAATTTTATTTAAGTCTGGGGCACGAGATATTGTCTTGCCTCTATGGATTCAGTCTCAATTTGTGGGTCTACTGGTTTATTCATAATTGTATGTAAACAAAAATCACACTTAAATTCTTTTTTAAAAGATTTACTAAATAACCTGAGTTGTACACTACGGTAAAACGTAAAACTTTGTTTGCTCTTATAGGAACATCTGGAACTGAAGTTATAGAGTCAAGTAATTAACAGTAAGAATACTGCTGGCTGAATTAATACAAACTTTACCATTACCTTCTGAAGTTTGTTCAAATGTTGATGACACTTGCTTCGAACATCCTGGTTGTGGACCTGGAACGTTGGAAATAGGCACTATAAATATAGTAAGATAGTTTAGAAATTAATGGTAACAATTTTGAACAGAAATGTGACTGATTCCTTCAATTTACCTTCTATATCATTTTGATTTTGATCCACCTCCATTTTTTCTCTCGTTATAATATTTTCACCATCACTAAATTGTTCATAAGTACTTAAAGGAAAGTTTAAATATATCACAAAAATGTCTATGACACGGTAACGATCATAAACTTGTTTCATCTTTAACCCAATCAGTTTAGGATTTTTAATGTTTTCTACTAATTTCTTAAAGATCGTCGGGTACTTTTTTAGCGGAAAACCATGATGCATTTCGTCACTATCTGTGCATCCGCGCATACAACACTTCCTTGAACGAGAATGCATTTCAACTACCGACTGATATATACTAATAAAATCAAATAATAATTTAATGTATAAACGTTATAAAAAGCTAACTACACTGTTCTCTATATAAGGCACATTTAAAATGGCGTACAAAATAAATAAGCCATAGAATGAAATGAACCCATTTTTTTGGTTCAACCAGGTTGTCCAACAAGTACCAAATAGTCTTTTGCTAATGTTATTGAGTTTCGACAGGAATCTCCGTATTTAGTTACCTACCGCGAACGATGAGAATACGATAGAGTTTTAATCAGCCGGTTAAAATGTCACAAATGAGATGTATGATTCTAGATGGATATTCACGTTTCTCATAAACCATGAGGTAGGGATGCCGAAAAAATATCGATATTTTTGACCGATATTTTTGTGACCAATATATCGATATTTTTCGATACCTTTTCAAAAAAATCAAATATGTTCCTTAAACGTTATAAAACAAAACCATTTAATTATTTTTAATAAACCTTTTAAATTGGTACTTAGTTTTAAATTTTTTGGATAGAAACACCTGGAGTTGTGCAGTTGTATACAGAGAGACATACTAGTACCAAAGCTGTGCTCCACAGAGACAGACTGATCGAACTATGAATTTATACAGGGTCGCTTTCTGAGGAATGAAAATTTTTCTATTATTGCAGAGCAGAAATCATTGCCCTTGTAGTTGGTATGATGGATTTAGGATGACCACTTGACTCTTCGATCGAGATGGACACCGAAGTATAGTCTATTCAAAATAACAGTGAACTCATGTAATCAATATATTTAATGTATTGCCTACCGCAAATTGTAAATTCGTTTTAGAGTAAGACAATATTTTCCTTCTCCTTTTATTCTAGTTAAAAACAGACACAATGCTGTCAGATAAATTCGAACATGTAACCAAACCAGCCTGCAAAAGTCGTCCGGTTGTCAAACGTCTGCAAGATCCTTCAGAATAATAATTATAAAAATTACATGTTATAAACTGGCAAACGTTATTTTAACGCTTTGCTTGTTTTGATAAATTACAAATTGCTGCTTAATGATTAAAAATGTCGAAATCAGACAAAACAGATTGCGTCTCTAATCAGTTACTTCGAGCACAAACGAGATAACCACGGGCTCCCACTTGCCAGTAAAATTCGTTAAAAGAGTAAAAATTTTTACTGTTGAATATTAAGTTGCTACGGCTTTTATTGAAAATATTTTAGAGCGTGTTGCAATTGCACTGAATATTAGTCCCTGAAATATCTCAAAAAATTAAAATATAACCTTGGACTCACCGAAAATGTACAATTAATTCAGAGGAAAATGTTAATCTGAAAAGTATCCAAGAAGTTTATTAGAACTTCCAGACATTGCTTTTGAAGAATACAACTTTTAAAAGCATATAATAAAATCAAGGAAGACTTATTATTTAAATTTGTGTATTTAGATGAGACACGGATATTTCAGAAATGAACCAATATACCAATTCTCAGGGCAAGATGATAATAAAAATAGTTTTGAGACAACAAAAGTGGATGGGAAAAGGTAAACGTTGGAATAACAATTTATTAGGTTTTATTAGGAATAACATTTATTAATAATCTATTGCAGATATATTGTACTTCATGCTGGAAACATGAGTGGTTAATAACATCTTCGGTCTGAAGGAATTCGATCAGACACATTGAAGAACAAATTGACAAATGATGGAATCGTGAACAAATGTTATATTGATTAAAAATTAGCACCTTAGTTAATCACTTGATCATGATTCAATGCTGACAATTTGCAAGACAGGGTGATGGGAGTGGAAACAACTAAAGGTGAGTATATAGTTAATATATGATAACTGCAGAAAATCTTATTGTAGAATGTGAAAGATATATGTGCACCGCTATGTGTGTAATTGTTCAGAATATACATGAGCATTTGGTTAAAATGTGTGAGTAGAGATTAAATCTAGTTTTATCATATAACAGGTCAATTGAAAAGTCCTAGGTCTGACACATAGATGACGCTAGCCCTAACCCTAAAAAGATGCGTCTACAAATTTGACAGCTGTCGGATCATTAGTTTGTGAATTATAGAATTTTGAGTGAAGCAACTTTTGTTATTGTGAAAAAAATGGATAAAATAATAAAATTAATAAAATATTGCTTTTTGAAGGGAAAAAATTCAGTTGAAGCTAAAACTTGGCTTGATGCCGAGTTTCTAGACACTGCCCCAGGAAAATTAACAATCAAGTATTGGTGTGCTAAGTTTAGACGTGGTGAAATAAGCACCGAAGACGGTGAACGCAGTGGAGGCCCAAAAGAGGTTGTTACCGACGAAAACAAAAAAAATCCACAAAATAATTTTGAATGACCGTAAATAGAAACTGAATGAAATAGCAGACACTATAAAGATATCAACTGAAAGTGTACATCATATCATTCACGAATATTTGGGTATGAGAAAGCTCTGTGCAAAGTGGGTGCCGCGCGACTTCACTTTTGACCAAAAACAACGACCAGTTGATGATTCGGAGCAGTGCTTGAAGATGATCAAGAAGTCCGATCGACAATCATCCGAGTGGACTGCACACGATGAACCCGCTCCAAACCGTGGGAAAAAGCAACAGTCGGCTCGCACGTTTATGGCGTCTGTATTTTGGGATGCGTATGGAATAAATTTCATTGACTACCTTGAAAAAGAAAGTACCATCAACAGCGACTATTACATAGCGTTATTGGAGTGTTTGAAGGACGAAATCGCCGAAAAACGGTCGCATTTGAAGGAAAAGAAAGTGCTGCTTCACCAAGACAATGCACCGTGTCAAAAATCCATGAATTGGGTTTAGAATTGCTTTCTCATCCACCGTATTCTCCAGATCTGGTCCCCAGCGATTATTTCCTGTTCTCAGATCTCAAAAGAATGCTCGCTAGAAATTTCGAAATAAAGGACAAATCGTACTACAAAAATGGTATCGAAAAATTGGAGGGTCGCTATAATAAGTGTGTCACCCTTGAAGGGAATTGCGTTGAATAAAAAAAATTAATTTGCCAAAAAATGTGTTTTACTTGAATGTTTATTTAAATGATTTTTCAATTGACCTAATATATTTATATATACAGGTAGTAACAGAACAAACTCAGGACAAATACGAGTTTTCGAAAGTGATATCAAAATTACTTTACAAGGAAACAGGATACCGAAGAAAACAACAACCAAACGTAAAAAGCCCTTCAATAATATATGCATTAGATGTACTAGAATGTTAAAATAAATTATATTTGATAACAGTATTTTTGTTTAATTATTTATTTATTGAAGATGGTACGCGCGAAACATGTTCAACCGTTTTACTCGGCTTAATATGTAGTAAGCAGAACTTATACCACACGATCGTCTGGTTAAGCTGAACTTGGGAGAGGAAAATCGGCCATGTACAGATTGAACAGGATCGGGGCTAGGAAAGAACCTTGTGGAACTTCCACTGAGATTTGTTTCCGAGACGAAAATTGCACCATCAATGTTGGAATTAATACTTGGAAATACCTATCTTCCAAATAGGATTGTATCATTGATAAGTTATCCGGTAAACCGAGTTGTTTAGCTTTGAATATTAGACTGTCAATCCAAATTTGATCGAAAGCTTTAGTGACGTTTAAAAAGACTTTTACTTTTACAAAAAGCCTACGCGAGCAGCTTGATGAAGGATTTTATGTATGGGGTAGAATCCGAATTGTTCGCCAGGAATTAATTATATTATTGCATCTGTAAAGTTATTTAAAGCGTGGATTATCGCTTTTTCTTCGAGTTTAGAGGAAATAGCAAATGGAAGTTCTGGTCTTTTATACCCTCGGGATCCATGGTACCAATCGATGCGTACTACGAACCGCTGGTGTATGAACGGCTATATACTACATATAATTTATTACGAATATGTAAGCATATAATAGCTTCTATTTAACAAAACTCGTTTTACATATATTAAGGGGATTTTTGCATCAAACAATAACCGAGTGGTCGAATGGATTTGTTCAGTTTAAGTGCGGTGCATTTATAAGCGAATGTAAACACAATTTATACAGTTAAAGGTAAAATATATCCGGAATATAAGGTATATGTATAAGTTGTAAGATCTCTCAGGAGTCCACTACTAACTCTAAAATCCTCGTCCAAAACATTAATGTTTTCATAATGATTGATCTACCTATTAGTAATAATAATAACGTTAAACGCTTGCCAAACCAAATAACCCACAAAAACAAAATGTGACTTCTCCATACCTAACGGGCATGGAAGCAATATTTTATTTGATTAATAGCATGATGATGATTAATAGCATTTGATTAATAGCAAATAACAATGATGAATTGTGAAAATTGTAAAAGAAATTAAAAATATTATTGTTAAAAATATGAAAAGTTGAGCTTATACTAATGTTATGTTGTATGTGCGGATTTTCATCTTGTCAACTTATTTTTTTTGTGACGGCCTATTTTGCTAATAATGTATAATAAGTCTAAAAACTGATGAATGTCTAATTTAGAGACCATCTAGTCTTACCCAGTTGCTTATTGGTGTGATTTTTTCTTATTGAATTTATTTTCTTTATGGGCAATCATATTTATCAACAATCACAACTGTTCCCTATCCCGGAGTCAAATGCAACTACCAAGCTGCCCAGTTACAATAAATCTTCCAAACCTTGTCCATGAAACGTTACTCTCCCTTTTTTCGTATCTTACATAAAAAATAATCGTAGACACAACATTATTACCAAGAATGCTATAATGATACAAATGGCTTAGAAATATTTTATGTTGATGAAATTCCTGTAGCTCGACATCAGTTGTGATCGTAAACTCTATTTAATCGTAAATTACTGTTTGATTTTATGATCTGTCAAGAACTGAAGCTGTTAGTGCTGTTGATAATGGTTTCCTTTCTCAGCGCTTTACTGAAGAGAGCAGGTATAGATGTACTAAACCAGTATTTCTACATATACATAGCTTTCTTCATTGTTCATGATAGACTAATATTGATTTCCTTGATCAACATGAAAAACTATATGTTTCATCGCTTGTAATGATTTAATTGATATATTGGTTACATACAGCTTTCAATAATAGCCCTGTTTCAGCGATTATCACCAACTATCCAAAATCAGTCTACACATATGCATATTACTTTATGGACGCCATCCACCAAATCTGCAATAATGCATAGTTAATATCTCAAGTTTATCTGCAAATTCTAACACGTTCTGTTATCCAGAAAAGCATCAAAAGACAAAATCATAGTAAATCATGATTCCAAGATTTCACTATACCGCATGTATAGCGAATTCATTCACGCATATATGGCAAAATATGCTGTATATCAATCATAAGCAATTTACTTTAATAATCCTTACATACATAATCATTCAGAGAGGTTTTAATTTAATTAAATAATTCCACCATAAATACAAAATAATGTATTTCCTATATAGTATATACAAGTCTTTTCAAACAAAAAATTAAGTTTTAGACTTCCTTTTAGTCTGTTTTTTAGCGCTTTTGCTATGTTTTTTTCCTCTTCCCATGGTTTTTAATTTATTCTTTTGCGCCCTAATATCCTTTTTCATTCTTGGATCAACAACCTTATATCGACCCTTTACTCCCGCTGGACGTTTAACACGTTTAGCTGCCATGTGTTTCTTAGCAACTACATAAGTAACTTCTTTCTTTGGTTCTTGATGTGCTTTCTTATAGATCCTATAATTAAAAAATAAAAATATATAAATACGATAATGTAATAAACGAAAAAACATACTGTTTAATTTGTTGTGCCTTCTCTCTTTCAGAGACATCAGCATTATCCAATACTGCTTCAGCCTTCTTTTTAGCCTTTTCCAACTTTCTTAAAGCGCGCCTCTTCTTTCTAGCTTTTGCTTCTATTACTTTCTTTATTGGTCTAACATTTATTTCCTCCAATTTCTTTTTATAATCGTTAACTAATTCCTAATTATTTGACAAGAATATTTTAAAAAGATATTATCGATTAATATTCAAACTAACCTTTGGAACTGGAGCTTCTTTTTTCATATGTTTCTGTTCATCTTGTACAAACCAATCAGGTAAATGTTCATCATTAAATGCGTATCGATTCCATGCTGCGTCTATTAAATCTCGTTTGGATTTTTTACTGTTAATCATTAAAGTGCCTAATGCCAATTCTTCTTCAGTTAATTTATGTTTTTTGCCTTTTCTTCCTCCTACTGCAGCTAAAAAATTATAAGCAAACAATAACAGTACAGATTTAACTTCACAATCTCTTACCATTAGTTTTAACTACTTCAAAACCATCTTTTTTACTATTATTAATTGGGACCCTAATCTCTTTTTCCACGTCATAATCTGAATCACTGTCAGTATCACTGTTATCAGAACTGTAATCACTATCCCCATTGTCTCCTTCTGACATTATACTTGATTTTGTTATTTTTGTTTTCTCCAGTTTTTTAATTTTATCACCTTCACCTATATCAAATGTAAATATAAATAATACATTAACTACATTAACTAAAAATTTTACCTATTACTTTAGCACCCTTTTTTTTATATTCTTCAACCATTTTATCTAAATCGGCATCCTCAACTTTATCATCAATTAAATCCTTAAATATATCTCTTTCAAACCATAATTCTGCTTTATGAGCTTTTTTCTGTTCTTTATCTCTATAATCTAAATCAGTTATTAAAGGGTGTTCACTTTTGTTTTTTCCTTTAACATTCTTCACACTTCCCTTTGTTTTATTCCTATTTTCCTCTACATCAGATTCATCAGAATCAAATCCTAAAAAATTAAAAATTGGTTATTTAATTCATTTATAAATATAATTTTATATAATGAAACAATTCTACCTAATCCATCATTGTTATTTCTACTACTATCAGATTCATTATCACTTTCCATTTCTAACTCGGAATCAGAATCTTTGTAATATAACCCAGAACTGTCTAAGTGCTGTTCGTCTTTATCGTATCTACAAAATTATATTGTTAAAAATATTATACCTTATGGTTTAAACACACCTTAAATATTTTCGCTTAGGGCTTTCTTCTTCATCTTCAGATGAAGCTACATAATCAGGTTCCTGATCCATTACTTTATTTAACTTTCCCTTATCATTAACTTGTTTTAATGAAAACATATCATCACCTTCAACTGTTGGACCATCATCACCTATAAAAAACAATTCATTAAAACCAACCTCTTCAGTGTTGAAATATTTAGTACCTTTCAGAATCATTTTAAGATTCAACTTTTCATTAAGTTTCTGCCTTTCCTTTTGGACTTTCTTACGTTTTCGTTTCTGTTCTTTCAGTTCTTCACTTTCAATATCAAGAATCTGTTGATCGATTGCTTTTAAATCTTGATCTTCATCTTCACTTTCTAAATTATAAATGATAAGCTAAGATATTTATAAATATATATTTACTTACTTTCATTTTTATCCTCTTCATCACTAATCTCCCCTTGTGCTTTAATATCTTCATTTTTTTTAATATATTCTTCATGTAAAATCTTCCACCAATTCATTATATTTCGAAGATCCTTACGTCCCAAAACCTTAATATCTTTAAAACATTCTTGAATTTCCTTAGTTGTTTTTTCATGATTTAATATATATGCATCATCAAAAATAATTTCTGATGCATGTTGAAGAATATCAACACCATTTTCATGCTTAATAAAATCTGATACATTAACAGTATGAAAAAGTGTATAATCATTCTCTGGATAACCCTCTGCCTTTCCTTTCTTATTTTCTGGATGAAAAATATTTAATTTATTTTTTGGCTCAATTTCTAGTTCTTCAAATACATATTTAGGATCCATAAATTTGGGATCAATTTTATCAGGAGCAATATAATTTTGACAAACAACAAATATTTCAGCAGATTCATTACGAGAAGCTTGAGGCTTTGTTGCATGCACTTTTTTGAATAGTTGTTTAAGAACCCACACAAGTGAATTGTAATCCTTGGATCTGAAAACTTTTGTAACAAACCATCCACCTTTGCGTAAAAATTGTGTTGCCAATTTTAATGAACTTAATGTTAGACAGGCTTGTGAATAGGCATCATGTAACCAATTTTTACCAACATTTGGGGCACCATCATGAAGAACTACATCAACTTTCCAAGTTTTTAATTCCTTAGTTATTGCTACTTTACACTTATCAGTAGTAATGTCTTCTGTTAATGAAATAGTGCCTGGTATGGGCTTGATCGGAAATAAATCCACACCTACTATTATACTTGAAACAGGCATATTTTGTTTTGCAACTTGCATCCATCCTCCAGGGGCTGCACATAAATCCAGACATACTCTAGATTTTTGTAAAAATTCAAATTTTCGATTTAATTGTATTAACTTAAAAGCAGCACGAGATCGAAAACCTAAAAGAAATCATTGTGTTTTTTATATTAACTGATAGTAATAAAATAATACCAGTCTCCTTTGCTAGGTGGTAGAATTTATCTTTTCGCTGTTTTCCAATTTTTGTTTTCTTTCCCATCTTGGTTCAGCGTTAACTACTGATTGAGTACAAAACCACAAAATACTGAAACTACTTATACTATTCTACCCATTAACTTATAGTACCTATTTTGTATACAAAACTGTTTAAAAACGTGCAAAAAGTGAGGTTAAATTACAGTAGCTTTTTTGAAGGATAGCATTCTAATGTCAAAAATAGCTAATATTATATTCTAATATTATAAGATTATGAATTTTATCGATTAAGGCCAAAAACACAGGATTACAACGGTTGAGATATTTTAAATTAGAATATCATCTTACGGTAAGTAAGGATAAGACACTACAAATTTGTTTTATTAATTGGATTTTTCACCTTCGCTAATTATTCTATGGATGTTAATTCCGTAACAAGCGCAATAATCGAAAAAACTATTCGATTGTTTGAAGTAATATATATATAATTTCCTAATCTGTAGTTAACCCATTATACCACCCCTCCATGGAATGATAGCTGTCAATGTGATTTCCTGTCTATTTTACGTTAGTCGGTGTTGGTAATATTTTGCCGCCATTTTAAGCTTAGGTGTTATAGTGTAGAAGCTCGCAAGATGGGAGATAGTAAGAATCATTAATTTTTTTTATCATCTTTTTGTAGATTTATTTTGTTTTGTATTAAATGTAATTAATTCTAAGATAACTCTATAATTCAGAAAATATTTTTTTTAAATCTATTTTTCTTTCTGCGGTTTTTATAGTTTAATTTTTCAATTTAACATAGAACATATATATTATATATTTTATTACTGCAGTATTAATTATTACATATACTTTATTTTTAATGGTTATTCAATTGTTTGATCTTTTAATATTAGAAAATGTTCAGCTACATTGAATTGGTAGGCAAAATGGCGGCCGGCGTTATTTGATGTTTATACGTTTCTTATATAGATTACGGAGGTGCTTCGTATGATTATTCCCAACCTCCTCCTTCAGCTACATCGTACCCATCGTACGGTAGCCAAAGTGGTTATGGCCAACAAGATAATTCTGGAGGCGGTGGAGGATGGGGCCAACAAGGCGGAGGTAGGAGTAGTAGCGGCGGATATGGTGGTAACCAAGGTAATTTAATTCATATTAATATCCTTATTGAAAAATACTCTAAGCATTTCAAAGTTCACTTTGTTTTAATGTTAAATTGACATAGGCATGGAGGTAAGCTTATTATATGGCTTATATTTCCACCTTCTATGTCAGAAAATATTATGCTAAGAATGATAGTCCTTATTTTTAGTTAATAATGGTAAGGGTAGAAAATCTATAGTACATCTACTAAATAAACTCTTAGTTTATTAGAATCATATTTCTACTTAATGTTAATTTTAGAATTAATCTTTATAGGGGGTTACCAAAGCAGTGGCAGTGGAGGTTATGGAAGCCAAGGTGGCGGATATGGCTCCCAAAGTTATGGAGGCCAAGGTGGTTATGGAGGAAACTCTGGAGGAGGTGGAGGAGGGTTTGGTGGTGGTTATGGAGGTCAGTTATAGAAAGTTATTTTTACTCATTATATTAAGATTTTTTTGATAGGTGGTGGTATGAAAGATCGCAGCAATGACCGTGGAGGGAGAGATTTGGACAGAAGAGATAGTTATGGGTGAGTATTTTTATTTATTTATTTTTTTATGTGAATGCATAATATTCCACGTGCATAAAGTGGAAATTATCCAAAGATTGTTGTTTATATCAACTTTACTTTATTGGTTATTTGTACAAAATGTGGTTGTAGTCCTTCATTACTATCAAAATGGTTAAATCAATTGGGAGCTCATTAGTTTATCTCCTGATAAAGTTACCCATGATGGTAATAATTGGAAAATATGTTGAGTATACATCTAGAATTAATAGCATCAAATCACAATTGTGAAATAAACAACACAACTACAGGTTTTAAACTATTTCTACTACTATATGACAAGATATGTTGTGTTGATTACTTCAATAAAAAATAAACAGAATCAGTTTTTTTACTATACAAGGGATTCTTTTAATTGCTTCTCAACTAATATAAACAATAAATAATTTTGTCATATAATGTTTTAATAGTATTGATTATACTAAGATTTATACATTTTTGTCTTTAATTAAGCCTCTTTAATACTTGCAAGAACTTATAAGTTTATATCTAAATTAAAATTCAACTTGTTCTTTCAATATTTGGTTGAGAAATATATAATGTTTTTCATAAACAATCTAAATAGATATTATTACCTTATATATTAGATGGTTCCGGTGAAATTACTGATTCCAATATTTAAAATAATTTAGGTATTGTTGTATAGTTGTATACATGTGTTAATATATTTAATGGTTCAATTTTTCAGAATAGTTTTCAGATTACATTTTTTTTTCTGACTTGACTATATACATGTAAAAGGGGTGAATGTAAAAAAATGTTAGGGGTGATACTAACATTGTGCAGCTATATTGTAGCACACAAAGTTAAAATTTTAATATTTGGATGCACAATTTATATAACTTCCATTTTTGTATTCATTAATCGATGATTTTTATGGGTATGCAAAAGGTATAAAGTGGCTCCTTTATGTGTTAATAAAGAGGTAATGGTTTTGAGGTTGTTGCCTAAGGTATACATAATTGTTTTCAATTATGTAACACGCAGACTTCTCAGACCAACTACACTGACTTGACAATAACCTGACTTGACTTTAAACTAGGTATTTCATCAGACGAGAAGAAGATAATCAGAGTGTGTAAACAAAATATCACAAAGGTTGCGCGTACCAGAGTTGGCCATTATAAGGGTCGACTGGTGGGTTTCCCTTGTTCAGGCCTTGAAAGGCTACAGGTCAGGTGTTGAAGCATTTACTGATGAGATTATCTTCTGTTTTAGAGGCGGCAACCGCGGTGGTTATGGCAAAGGTAAAAGCACTAAGTCTATGCACTTGGTTGCATTTTGATTATTTTATTACTTATTGTATTGTTGGTTTTGATTTAGTGCGTTATTGATGACATAGAACATTATTAGTAATGAATATTTTAATGAATTTTAATTCAAATGTTTAAACTTATTTGAAATTCAAGATTCATGAACACTTGTATATCACAATATTAGTGATACATATTTTTTGTTTCAAGCTTTCTATGTATAATCATCATCTTAACAGGTTTTTTCGATGAGGACGGGTCGATGTTAAATGGAATGAAACAAGCTGTGTAAGAAGTATTAGTGAAATTCTAATTTTATTTAAAATGTCAATTTTCAATATATTCCATGGTATGCCTAATAAGTTAAGTAAATGTCAAAATTAAGCCATATAATTTACTCGGACGGACTCGTGTTACCCTATATATATTGTGTTTTAAACCTAATTAATAGCATTGACGTTACAACTGTTCACAAAACGTGTTCAACCGCTGACAACTTTTGTGGTTGATTCAATACTTCGTCTATGATTATTGAAATGATATCGGTTTGCTGTTGACGAGATGGAAAAGTGCGGACCAATGATACCGCCAGCCCAAAATCCACGCCAAGGGTTAACTTTTATTGCGACTCTACGAACATTATGTATAATTTGAAGTGATATTTTGACCAAAATTTGGGTCTTACTAGGACGTTTAACTTGGCATTGGAGACTTTAATAATAAACAAATTAAACAGGCGTTGCCACATCGACCGGCCCTTTTTGAAAACCTTAAGTTTTAATGTTATACTTAATGACGTAATAGACACTTAACAGGGTAATCCTTATTTGGCTTTATTATATTAAAAGTACTTTAAAATAATTATGTGTAACACAACTATTGGTTAGTTCGTTAAATTGGTTTTATCCCCATAAATGCATTTTGGTTAATCTTTAGTGGAGAGAACAATAATGAGCAACTTAAAGAATATTGTGATTCACTTCAACGCTTCATCCCATTACAAGAAGTGGTTTAATGGGTAAACAGAGTAACTTACAGTTTAGGTCAGGTTAATATTAAGGTTGGTGCTTGTTAATTGAATTGGTTAGAAATGCAAATATAAGTTGTATTTGTTTCTATATATTGACTGGAAAATATAATTATAAAGGTTTTTATTGCAAAATTTTGTACCAATTAAGTCAGGACGTTAGTATATAGTAATTACCATGATTTGATGTCTTCCCGGGCAAGTTTAATTGGTTATATACTACAATTAAAATATATAGCAGAACAGAGGTCTGCGTTAAATTTGGGTTTGGAAATTACTGATATAATGCACTTGTTGCAAAGGTGTCAATATATTTCACTATCACTTGGAATTTCTACAAAGATAATTATAGTGTATGAAGGTGTTCTTGATGTTTTGAAATAAGATCATTTTAAATATCATTAACTTCCGTTGTTTATTGTTAAACACGTTTTTTCTTTACGTAAAATAAATTTTAATGATCCTAGGGTTAATTCTTAAAGTGACTGCTTCTTATATATACACATTTTTTTTAAGTAGACAAATATCTAAATCGGATAATAATTTACAGATGACGGAAACCTGGTAGTACAAATTGATACAATATTTGTATCTGGCATGAATCCGGATTTGACTGAAGATGACATTGCAGATCATTTTGGGTCTATTGGTATTATAAAAGTAAGTATAATTTTATTTGATTTTTCTAATCACGCGAACTGCACTCTGTGCTTGGATTTATGCTATATTCAAGTTCAATTTTTATGTCTCGCAATAGTAATTTACGGGTTATATTCAGCAATTACATACTTTATGTGTAATTGACTTATTCTATCCGTTACAGCATTTGTCTTATGCATATACAAAAGTTTAAATATGATTGAATATTTCAGTTGGATAAGAGAACTCAAAAAAAGAAAATTTGGTTATATAAGGACAAAAATACAGGACTTTCAAAAGGAGAAGCCACAGTTACCTATGATGATGCTAATGCTGCTCAAAGTGCTATATCATGGTTTGATGGAAAAGATTTTAAAGGTTCTGTAATTAAAGTAAGTTGAATATGTTATAAACGTAAAAGCTCATGTAATAACAAAATTGTCTAGGTACAAATGGCAACAAAAAAAGATAATTGGAGCGGTAGAGGTGGTGGCCGTGGCGGCGGCGGCGGTGGCAGAGGTGGGGGTGGTGGCCGAGGTTTCGGCGGAAGTCGCGGAGGTGGTGGTGGTTTTGGAGGTGGTCCACGAGGATCAGATAGAGGTAAGTCTTTCTGTCATACATAAAATTATAAGAGCATATGACATAACGATTTTAGATGATCACTTCTCAAGCCGCGGTGGCGGCGGAGGTGGAGGCGGCCGCGATAGAGAAGCGCGGGAAGGAGACTGGAGATGTCCAAATCCCGAATGTTCTAATACCAACTTTGCCTGGAGGAATCAATGTAATAGATGTGGTAATGACAAACCTGAAGGAGCCGGCTCAGGTAATGTCACAATACTGCTTCAATTTATTAGGGTTTTATATATGTTTTTTTAACAGGCAGTGGTAGTGATGACAGGCGTGGAAGGAGTGATCGCGATAGACCAAGCAGAGGAGGAGGTAGAGGTGGAAGCGGGGGCGGATTCCGTGATCGTGGCCCAGGTGGCGGTCGCGGTGGTGGAGGTAGAGGCGGCCCTGGTGGTAGTCGCGGAAGTGGCGGCCCTGGTGGTTTTGGTGGCAGCCGTGGTGGCGGCGGTGGAGGTGGAGGAAAGTGAGTATAATATATAGTAAACTGTAAGATATAAAATTTCTTCCGAGACCGCTATATAAATTTCCTCTTTCGCTCTCGGCAAAAATAATTCCTATATTTTTGTCTGATTTTAATATTGAGGATAAAGTAAGATCTCTATTAAAACCCACCTAAGTTATTAAATGACTTGAGAGTGTATCCTGTCTGGAGAAACATTCGTGTATATATATATCTATATAATATATATATATATATATATAATCATGTGTTTTGAATTACAATTTTCATTTTGTTTATAGGGACCGTGGTAGGAATAGTGGAGGAGGTGGCCGTCCAAGACCATATTGAAAACTTCATTGTAGTGTAATATTAAAAATGGCATTTATTTTTATTTTAAGTTTTTAAAACGTCTGATCCATTATGTAAATTTTTTTGTAACAATATTATATGTATCAATTAAGTTATATTGTCGTTATATGACAAGTAAAAAAATTAAATACATAGAAATAAAAATTGTAGTAATTTCATGAATATACGTCACGTAAACCCTGTTCAGAATACCTCTTATTTATAACTTAAATATATGGATATATACTTTTCCCGGTACTAATCCATTAAAGGAAATACCACTAAACATATTTTTAAAGGCAAATTTTAAAATATTCGTGTTTTAAATATGAGGATCTTTATTTAAATATTTTATCAGTACTGGTATTGTCAACACTTTAAATGCCTACAAGCAATAGATACGTTATATTTCACTTATTTCTATTCTAGAATGTGAGAAATTCAGTTGATTCCGAGTTATTTTAAAACCATTACATGTGATTTGCCTCGACATGCCCATTAGATTCTCCTGATATATGGGAGCATCTTTATAGTACTATTATATATATGGATATCCTTTTAAAACAAAAATACCACACGCTTAAATTCTTTTGTTTGGAAGTATACTATTGTATATCGTAATAATTATGGCATGATATACATAAGTCATTAGAATCATATAGAAGAACAATGCTTTGATTTTGGAGTATTCAAGAAAAAGCTTTTAAATTTGAAAGTTATATGGGAAGATGATATATAAAGAAAAAATATATAAGATGACTTATAAAATAATGAATAATGAGCTCATTACAATGTATTCGTATTTTCTTTATATATCTAGTTTTCAAGTAATCACAGTCATCACATTCTTAGTACAGGAGAATATTAAAGAACATAAAATAAAAATTGTTAAAATTGCATATGAATCGATAAAAGCCGTTATATCTTTAACTTTTATTTATTATTTAACATAGGTCTTTAAATTTTATGGCGTTGTAGGCAGAGTTTATGAGTAAGTAAACGTATGACGTTCAGGTGGCGGTATTTGCTGAAACAATATAAGATCTGTTTGAAGTATATTTAATGACAATGATTTTGTAGTTATCAAGTTACGTTTATTTCTAAATTTATAACACTAATTAACAGGTTCTGTTTTTGAACAAGATATTTTGGAGTAGATCCCATAAATGTTTAATTATATAGAACTATATTAAATTTGATGGCTTTAATATAAATAAAAAAAACTCATATAAAATATAATTTAATAAAATTCCAATATTGTTTACATTAGTAATTATTGGATTAACTATCTATATCCTATATTTTTGCCAAAACACCTTTTCTGTAAAATAAATACCTTATTTGCTAACAACTAAACAAAACTTCTAGGTAACATATATTTTAGAAACAATCAAACAATTAGATATTAATTAAAAAAAAATGCTGATTATTAAATGTGTTATATATATAAAACACCAATAAAATAGAAGATATGACAACCTGCCATTCTAATTATCGCCTTCTCTTCTTATTCGATTCCTCCTCCTGAAAAAATAAGTATATTACTTGTTGGGAAAATTTATTATAAATTATATTTCAAAACAAAATGAAAATATAATGATGGAATAATAATAACCTAGTTTGATTTACCTTCTGCATCAAAATAATAAGCAATCTTTTGAAAATTCCAAGGAAATCTATGAATAAATCCAAAGAATGGGCAACAAAATCCTTATTTCCTTGTCTTCTCTTTTCTATTATTGCTTGGGTATCATATAAAACAAAACCACACATGGCTATTAATCCAAGATATACTTGAGCATTAAATAATAGTGTTGATCCAAAAAATATGTTGGCCAGGCTCATCAGCAACAAACTATTTAACAAAGTCGTTAAAATACCTCCCAAATATATCCATTGACCTCTTTTAGACAATAATGCACATAATGTAAAGGATACAAATATTACAGAAGTGCCTATGAAAGCTGTTATAATGACACTTGGATTTATTAAAATAGCAGTTTCTAAAATAGGACCCAATCCTACTCCAGTTAAAGTTGAGAATCCTAGTAAGTAGCCAACTCGTTTAGTCATCCCTTTTCCATTATCATCAGGTGTTGACATTAAAAGAAAGAGAAACACTAGAGCTCCTATAGCTGATAAAAATCCTGCTTGTATATTTGTAAATAGATGAATTGAAGCACCCAATCCAGCGGCCAGAGTAGACATTGACAAACAAGCATAAACATTTTTAATATGTTGTTTAACTGGAGCTTCCCTGTAAAAGAGTAAACATCAAAAATTATTGCATTAAAATACGATATACAATATACAAATTACGTATAATGAAAAATATAGTTAAGCAGTTTTTATCAACAATGTATGTAAGCAAAAAAAAACAATATACTATTAATGTAAGCAGTTAAAAAAATTCACTATAACATTAATGGAGGTGAAATGTCAAAATATATCTAAATACGCCCGACTTTAGAAATTAGTTATTTATATATAGAGATAGACATTACAATATTTGTTAACGAAGCGCTATATACTTACAATGTAGTACTAAATGAATTTAGGAAAGTATTTAGGCCTGGACGCTCCATAATTTAGCTCTTCAATTTTTTTCCAAATGTCACACAACAGTTCACTAGTTCAAATGTTGCACGTAATATTAGATTAAATATAATAGGTAAGGATAATGTAAACGTTTATCTAGTATCCAAACTTCGACTGTGAAATAACAAAATGGAAGTAAACTTTAGTCAATATAGATATAGTATATATCGTCACTGCTCGATAGGAACACGTCAGGATATATTTTCTAGAAATAACCTGATTAATTTTCCGAAAAATAGCCATCCTTGTTTAACTCATAACATAAGTAAGATAAAAAATATGTGAAAATACTAATTTATATCCTTTTTCCATACATCTAATTCATCTATATTTTTAATAAGAATTTAGAAAATATATTGTAATTTATTGAAAATTTGCAATTGTAGCAATTTTGATTATAAAAAAGTAAAGAGGAATTTTGAATTAACCTATTAGTTAATTGTCAAGTTTGATTAAATATTAAATGTATGTTTCAAGTTACAGTATAGTCTAAAAATGCATTAATATATTATATATTTTTTAAATTATTGGAGTATATTTTAGGGTTATTACTATATAAATCAAAATTTGTACTACCATACATAAAAAACTATGGGCGACAATTCAAGTTTCCTTAAAGATTTTCATAGTTTACAATGTTTACAGGATACAAATATTCAGCAATACTCTCCAGCGGAGTAAGTAAACACTAATTTATCTGAATATAATTTTAAGAAATTGTTATTTTAGATGCGAATATGATCGAATTGAAAGTACCTTTAAATATGGTAAAACATTTCATATTGTTAAAGGTCTATTATATTTAAAGTTTCTTCGTGATTCAATTCAAAAGCAAATTATATTAAAACAGGAAGATGATATATCATTAGAGGAAATGATATGTGAGCATTTAGTTAAAATTGTTAGAGATTATAAGGAAAAGAAATATTTTGATAAATCATTTTTTTCAAGAGTGCCACCAAGTATGCTTGAATGTATTTATCAAGTACATATATATTAAATCAAAATAATAAGATGTATTAATAATTTTTATTTGTAGCAAGTTGAGAATATTGCAGATCGGCTTCCAGTTGATCATTTTGAAAAGAAGCACCATACATTTATTTTGAATAACACAGATTTATCTAAATGCATGAAAAATGAAAATCCTATCTTTTCTTTGCCATTACTTGATAATTTACCAGATATTGAGAACAATGATCAAAGAAAAAATGCATTTTCTTTACTTTATGTGGAACCTAAGAATCAATCTAACCAAAAAGAAATTGAAGCTTACCCTCTTGAAACTATGTTTGAAATTTACAAGGAATCTATCCCAAACTATAACTATAATGAATTTAAATCAATTGTTCAAGATCAACTAATATCAGATAGAAGTGATGATGATGTTGTAGCTTATTTATTGGATACATTTGGTTATACAATTTTTGATTTTATATCAGAAATTATAAAAAATCGTTATAAGAAAATAGATTATGGAGATAGATTGTGTAAGGTTATTAATTAAAATAATAACTTATAATGTTGTTTTCGTATTTTATAATGCAGATGTCGAGAGTGGTATTGCTGCTAAAACATGCAAAAATACCTCTAGTGCTGTAATAGCAGGCACTGTTACAGTGCAGTCTGAAAAAGAAAGTAACCTGTTAAAAAAATTGAGGAAAATCGAGAAAAAAGAGAGAAATAAAATATCAACAACTGAAATTGAACAGTAAGTTTACTCAACTTTTGATATTCAATATTAATTTTTTTTATAATGCAGAACAGAAGCTGAATATGAAGTAGCCAGGAATACACCAATTTTTAAACGGCAGGCTATTGCCAAGATAGATCCAGATGAATATCCTCATGTTCATGACCAAATGAGAAATCATATGATAACTAGTAAGGTCTTATTTGTTGACAATCCATTGCTTTTAAAGTCAGCTAATCCCCATAAATAATATTTGCTTCTTTCATTTTGCTAAAAGTTTGATCTGAAGAGCTTTTTTCTGAGTACTAATATTTTTTGTATAATATAAACAGCCAAATAATACTTTGATTGATAGACTTGTATCAGAGATACATTGTTTCTGTATAACTGATGCTCCTTTTTCTAATATTCTGTATTTTTCTTAACCTAACATAGAAATTTAACATAATTTATCAACTGTAATTTTACAATAGTTTGCACAATTATTTTAAATTGGAGAGCTAGTTGATTTTGATGATTCAAAATTCATTTCAAATATGTTTACATAAAGGATTTAAATTAAAATAATTCTCTTCATTTTCTTAGCTAAATATGATGGAAATTCTATTATGCAACCTGATAATGCTATACGAAAAATTACAAATGATTATGCCGAATTTACTATACCTGGAGGAAGAAAAGGTGATATTAAAGATATAGAATTGGTTCAAGTAAAATCTTTAGATACAGTTGGACAATTGGTGTTTAAGGATATCAAGGAATTCAACCGGTACATACATATTTTATTCTGATTTTAAATTAATATAATTATTATTTTTAGTATTCAATCTGAAGTATTCCCAGTCGCCTATAATTCAAATGAAAATATTTTAGTTTGTGCTCCAACGGGAGCGGGAAAAACTAATATTGCATTATTAACTATAGTACATCAAATTCGTTGTCATATTGAAGGAAATTTAATTAAAAAAAATGAATTCAAAGTAAAATTCAATTATATATGTGATTCAAATAACATATTTGTTTACATTGTTTTGTAGATCATTTATGTTTGTCCAATGAAAGCTTTGGCAACAGAGATGGTTGCTAATTTTAGTAAAAAGTTAGCACCAATTGGAATATCAGTAAAAGAATGCACAGGCGATATGCAACTAACGAAGAAGGAAATTGCAGAAACGCAGATGCTAGTTACAACTCCTGAAAAATGGGATGTCATAACCAGAAAGGGCGCCGGTACGTTACTTCTTTGTATGCATAATAGTTTAATAAAAAGCCGGCTGTATTTGTAACGCGAGTAAGTGATTGAACTGTTCACTTCGCGTCTAAAATGTCACGGATTCGAATTCCGTTTCATCGATATCTGGTACGATATCTCAAAGCGGGTCGTTCTAGTCGGTAACTAGACACCTCATCTTTAATGGTATGCAGAGCCTCTAGAGGTCGTACCGCTATTGGATGTTTCTGATTGTTTATATGCAAGTTTGTAAAAACGGACAAAACAATGGTCTTTTTTGCCAATTTGCTCCTGTATAAATAGATGCAAGTTGGGTAAGCATTCTAAAATAATATTCATGTTGGTCACTTACCAATCATAATATCCGTAGGGTGTTGATTTAAATAATTGGTATAATTTTATGGCAGAGATCCGTGGTTCGCAACAAAAAAATAATCAGTAGTCTCACTCACTTAAAATCAATGTGTTCAAATACTAGAAACTTAAATTTTGAAGCCTATAATACTATAATTATGTTCGGTTGCTCTAGTTTGATTTTCAATTCATTACACAATGTTACTATTTTTTCTTTTTTCACTACACTAAATACATATTTAATTTTATATCACTACACTAAATACATATTTAATTTTATATCAAAATTTTTAGTTGATACAGAAGTAGTTGGCCTTGTAAAATTGTTAATAATTGATGAAGTTCATTTACTAAATGGGTCTAGAGGTCCCGTTATTGAAGCACTAGTGGCGAGAACTTTAAGACAAGTTGTAAGTAGCCAGAGTATGATTAGAATTGTAGCACTTTCAGCTACGTTACCTGGATACTTAGATGTAGCGCAATTTTTAAAAGTGGATTCAAAAAGAGGGCTGTTCTTCTTTGATAATAGGTACTCTGCATTATCTAAAATAAAGTACTATTTTCTAATTATCATACAATTTAGATTTAGATCAGTTCCTTTAACAACAAGTTTTATTGGGGTAAAAAAGAAAAACGAAGCTGACACAATGGATATGGTTTGTTATGAAAAAGTGATTGGCTTCATTAGAGATGGACATCAGGCAAGTAAAATAATTTTAAATAATATAAAGTGTTGAGTTTAGTTTACCTTTACTTTTTGTTTATTGCTTTATGATTTATTGCAGGCCATGGTTTTTGTAACATCTAGAAATGCTACTGCAACAGTAGCAAAACGATTAATTGAAATAGCCCAAGAAAAAGGTACTTTACATCTGTTTGAACCTGAGAAGGGCATTAAAATCAATAGAACAGGCTACAAAAATAGTGATTTGGGATATTTGATACCACAGGGTTTTGGTATTCATCATGCGGGTAATTATGTGAATAACTTATAATTTCATTTCATTTTTATTATTTTCATAGGAATGGTGAGGAATGATAGACTGGAAGTTGAGCAGTTATTTAGAAAAGGTGAAATTAAAGTAATAGTCTGCACAACGACATTAGCTTGGGGCGTAAATTTACCAGCACATGCGGTAATTATAAGAGTAAGTAATGTGAATTTAATAATACAACCCCTGATTACAGTATAACAGTATATTTTTATTACGTTTCCGTTTTCACTATTTTCGGAACCGAATACATATATGAAAGGAATCCCTATCCTTTATTAACACCAAGGAGGCTTACATTATTTGAGGTGAAAATACAAAAGTCTTAGTGTGTCATTGTTATTTACATTTAAATCATGATAATCCAATATTAATGGATTAGCGGTACTACTCAAAAAATTCGATAGCTTCAGAAAAAACAGTTCACTTAAATGGTCTTAAGATCTGTGAGAAAACAAAATGTCTTCACATATATTCAACGAACCGAGTTGTTCAATAAATTCAAGGTTGAATCAAAGAATAATTTAGGTTTTTACTCTATTCTTTACATAGAAAAATGAAAATTATGCTGAAAAAAATAGAATGTAATTCTAATATATGAGCTATACAGTAATAAAAAAATGTTGAGATTGCTAAATATATTATTAACATAAAAGAATCGTTTGAAGAACTGAAGATACATTGAGGTCATACTGGAAAAAAACTGAGGCTGTTTTGTAAAACTGTGAAAACTGATTCTGACTATTGGAAATAATGAAAAATACATCCAGATTAAAAATAACTGCAAAAAAATTCAATTTGCAAATGGAATAGGATGAGAAGGACAGGAACAGGTAGAATCAAATGACATGACAAACTTTCATAACTTCTTTAAACCGTTGTTTAAACTGATCAATAGCAATTAAAAGACGTTAAATATTTTTGATTAATTGACTTTGTTTAAAGGAGCTTTTACTTTATTCTAACCATCAAAAAACATGTAAGAATGTATTGTTATTGAAAATAATCAATGATAAAGTAAATGTCATTGTTATGGTAACATATCCTAAAGCAAATAGTTAATTAATTTCCTGGTTTATTTGTGAATAATGGTTATTAAGTATTACAACTTTACATGTATTTATTTTTAACAGCATAAAATCATTATATATGTTTTATATATACACTTAAATATATTTTAGGGTACACTTCATTATGATGCAACTAAATCATCTTTTGTGGATATGGATATGTTAGATGTACAACAAATATTTGGTCGTGCTGGTAGACCTCAATATGATTCATCAGGTTATGGTATAATCATTACTACCATGGCAAATATGTCCAAATATATGGGATTAATGTTATCTCAAGTTCCAATAGAAAGTCAATTCTTAAACTGTATTCCTGATAACCTTAACGCTGAAGTAAATACTCTTATATGATTTGATAACTAATGAATTTATTTTAATATATTTTAGATTATCTTAGGAACAGTATCAAATGTGAAAGAGGCAATGGAGTGGTTAGCAAATACATTTTTATTCTGCAGAATAAAAAAGAATCCTTTAGTTTATGGGTTAACTTTTAAAGAGGTGTTTGATACATTTCAATTTAATCAATTTCTGCAGATGAAGTTAGATGAAGCAGCTAAGATATTGGAGAGATCACAGATGATTCGGCTTGATAGTAATTTAGGCGAATTGCGACCAACAAATTTTGGAAGAATAGCCAGTTTTTATTATATTTCTTATCAGTCAATGGAATTATTTCAGGAGAAGTTTCACAGATATATTTCAGAAGCTGATTTACTGAAATTACTTAGTGAAGCATCAGAATTTCAACAAATTCAAGTATTATTATTTTTACATATTGTTTCTTGTTAAACAAGACAATTTTGAGTAAAATATTTCTTTATATCCAACATTTTATATCAGTAGAATTAAAATATCTTAATAATTATCCTTCAATAATTTTTAAAAGTCGATTTTGTTAATTTTTCATTTGTTTTTAAACACGAGAATTTCCTAATATTATTATATTCCAGGTGAGAATGGATGAAATTCATGAGTTGGATAGATTACGAGAGTATAATTTATATAATATCGATTTAGATTTTGCTAATGTAACATCAAAAGTTATATGTTTAATACAAGCTAACATTAGTAATGCAATAATAAGGGTGTCGTCATTAGCTTCTGATTGTCAATATATAATGCAAGTAAGATGTATTTTTACATCATTGGTGTATTCCCATTTTATGAATTTGTGTTTCCTTTAGACCGTAGTTAGATTGGCGAGGGCACTTTTTGAAATCGCAAAAGATAAAAATTATGCTCTTCAAGTTTCAAGAACACTTAAATTAGCACAAATGATGGAACAACAAATGTGGGATAATGATAATCCACTTTGGCAATTCAAAGAACTTATTCCACATTTGCGCACACATAGGTATAATTTATTTTTAGTTTTTAATTCTTGTGACTATGAACTTGCCTCTAGAGCTATGGAAATACACAATTTGTCTATTGAAGAGCTTAAGGAAATGACAGAACGAGAACTGGAAAATTTGTTTAGGGCAAAACACGTTGCTCATAGAGTCCGTCATTACTGTAATATATTTCCTATGGTAGATGTAGACATAGTTGTTAGACCAATTACTGACGGAGTTATTAGGTACGTTTCTTGTCTTTCAAAGTGTTAAGTCTTTATGTAACACTATTACATATTTTTTAGAGTAAAGTTATTAATTACCCCTACTTTTAAATGGGATAATCAAACTCATGGAACAGTTCAACATTACTATGCTTATGTGGAAGATCCGAGCCATGATAGCATTTACCATTTAGAATCATTTGTTATATCAAAACGATTGTGTCAGCCAGGATCAGATCCAATTGAACTTGTTTTCACTGTCCCTTTAACTAAGCCTCTCTCTTTAGAATATTTTGTGCATATAGTCAACAGTCAATTTTTGAGTAAGTTTTTAAAATATAAAAAACTTTTTATTGATTTTATTTTATTGTTACAAAACATTCCAGATTCAGAACAAATTAAAGTGATAAATCTAGATGATCTGAGTTTATTTACATCAGTATCCATTCAAACAAAAATATTAGATTTGCAACCATTAGCCAAGAAAGTGTTAAGGAATAAGGCTTTTGAAGATCTGTATCCATTTACTCATTTTAACACTGTTCAAAGTCAGGTGTTCCATTCATGTTATTATACAGATACTCCTATTTTATTAGGCGCCCCCACAGGTTCTGGGAAGACTATTGTCGCTGAATTATGTATGCTAAGATTATTTTCACTTAATCCAGATCAAAAGGCAAATATTTTAATGTTATATATTTTAATCTTAGTTTAATTTTTATTATTTTAGGTTGTTTATATAGCTCCTATGAAAGCTTTAGTTCGAGAAAGATTGTTGGATTGGCAAAGAAAGTTTTCAAAAATCAACAAGAGGGTAATTGAAGTGACAGGCGATATAACGCCTCGTTCAGAATTTATTAGGACAGCTCACATTATTATTACAACACCAGAGAAATGGGATGCTATGAGCAGAAATTGGACTGAAAAAGATTTTGTTAAACAAGTTGGTTTAATGATTATAGATGAAATTCATCTTTTAGGTACTATTTGGTTTCATTTATGTTTTTTTTTTCAAATATGGAGATGTTTTAATTCAATATATAATAAGGTGTAGAAGAGGAGGGTGATGTTAAAAAGGAATTAAATAAGTACATGGGGTATTAAAGAAATTTCTTTTACTTGTACATGAAAGTGCCATTATATAAGGAATATAACATATGAATTTGAATTAACATCAAATATCTGCTTGAGGTCCTTACAGTATTACATATCCCAGTGGTTCAATTTTTGATAAATGTATGCCTCGTTAGTGTATTTCGGCTTATTGGTATATCTATGGTATACTATACTCTATCTTATCTAGACCTCACCCTCCTGTAAAAAAATCTTGGTGGGGAATTATGTAATTTCTGTAAGAGGTAACCATGGCCTCAGATTGTTTATGTAGAATGTCTATTTATGATACGTAACTGGTGTTGAAACCACATGGAACCAATTTTATTGTGAGTGTATTGTTGAGTATTTGTATTTTATAATGTTGCTTATGCCATATATGCCAATTATGTTTGTTAACATAACATTCATTCATAAATCCGCTTGTTCCTTAAAGATTATTTTTTGGTCAAATTAGAGTCCTAACGAACACTAATTTTGATAAGTCTCGTCATTACTACAATGTTCGGTCTCGACCTTCATAGAGTCAAGACGTGATTTTTCCTTATGTGTTTTTTCCTGTCTCTGTAAATATCAAATAAAAATACATCTGTATTTTTTTACGGTCAACTTCGGTTAACGGTTTCAAAGAACTCCCAGGTACGGGGTACGGTGAAACGGCCAACCCAAATAGAAGTAAATACGTGCTCTCAAACAAAAAACGTCCCACGTTTTCCAAAAAGGGAAAAAAGTTAAAGATACTGAAAAAATATTTAATTATAACAATACAACATAATGGATTTAATTACTGAAAGAAAACGAAGAATTAAGAACGAATAACGAGCGTCTGAACCAACAACTGTTGCAATTGACTAAGGAACTAAGGATTTGCTATCCGTTTGCAACTGCAAGGTCACACGCAAGATACATCAAAAAGGCATACTAATTATGCAGAAGACTACTATGATGAAGACGAACTAGCATTAGAGGTAGGAGAACAGTCTGATTGAACCGAAGTAAGAAACAAGAAGGATAAAAAGAGAAAAAAGTCAGAGATGACGCCTTCACCAATCGCAAAAAGTGTTATACACATTATGAAAAAAGAAACAAGAAGTCAAAATCCCTCCGATTAAGGTAAGCAATGTTGCCAGTTTTAATTTATTTAGATCACAAATAAAGGGAGTAGCCACTGACCGAGTGCAGTTTAAAGCTTTGTCTAACGATGATATTAACGTAACCCTTAATAATGAAACGGATTACAGGAATGTAAGAAAGCATCTCATTGAGGTGAAGAAAAGCAATTCATTTAATAAACTCGAATACCACACTTATCAGTTAAAAAGTGATATGTGGTATAGAGTCGTCATTAGAGGATTACCGTCCACTACAAATCAAGACGATATTAAATCGGAATTACGGACACGAAGTGGCGACCGTCAAGCCTATAGCAAAAAAGACAACTAATGTAAATGGTGAAAAACAAATTAAAAGTTTTCCATTGTTCTACGTAGACATGATACAAAACGAAAATAATAAAGATATATATGACATAAATTATTTTGTAGACTGTAGGATAAAAGTGGAACATCCGAAGAAAAGTAATAATATACCACAATGCATAAACTCTCAACATCTTGGACACACTGAAAATGTTTGCAGTAGGGAACCAAGATGTGTGAAATGTGCCGGTAAACATCACGCAACTATGCAAAGAAAAGGTCATCCTGTCAATTATAAAGAATGTGCAGTATATAAAAAAAAATAATAAAAGAATTCCAGCCAAAGAAAATTATAGCAGAACAGCGCTTAAGACAAATTACAAAGTCCAAAACACTGAAACATCTATCGTTGAAAATAAAAAAAAACCAAGATCATCGGTCAAAAATATAAACGCCACCAAAATATCAAATGATAAACAAATAAATACGAAACAGCAGGAAGCTGCGGCCAACGAGCCAACTATCCTCGACATGATGAAATTGCTCAAAGAATTCCAGACTGAAATGAAACAGAAATTCGGTCAGTTAGCAGACAGGGTGGAAAAATTGGAGAAATCCGGATTGGAGAAAGCTATCCAAATTATGCTAAAAGGAAACAAAAATGAGTAATTCGTTTTTAAGAATTATAACATGGAACGCAAACGGACTAAATCAAAGAGCCCGGGAACTAGAATTATTCTTGAAAACAAATAACATAAATATAGCTCTCGTATCGGAAACACATTTTGAACAAGAAGAGATTAAAATTGAAGAAATACAAGTTACGATAATTAGTATCGAAAAAAACGGGGCTGAAATAAATATTGGCGCTATATATTGTCTACCAAGACATAAAATGACACATCAATATAAAGATATCTTTTCAATATTGGGCCCAAGGTTTATTATTGGTGGATACTTTAATTTTAAACATACAGCTTGGGGTTTACGAATAATAACACCTGGAAAAGGAAATGAATTACTCAAAGCCATTAACCTTACAAATTGTAACTATAATTCAGGGCGCGAACCCACTTACTGTCCCACAGACAGTAATAAAGTCCCAGACCTGCTGGATTTCTACTAAAATGTTCGAAATGAATGGGTTCGACACAACGATGAAAGAGCTAAGTTGTTCGCACAATACTTAGCTGACATATTTCAACCTAATGATATAGAATCTACCATGGATACATCTCCTATTTATCAACCCGATGTAGACCTAAATCTAATTTCTCCATTGGAAGTTGCCACTGAAATTGATAACCTCAATCCTAAAAAGGCACCTGGTATAGATGACACTTTACCTGGATTATTGAAAGAACTGCCACGAAAAGCAATTATCATGTGGATATATATATATTTAATGCATGTTCCGGAATGCTTTAAGGTGGCACAAATAATTATGCTCAAAAAACCTGACAAACCTGCAGAACAAGTCGAATCTTACTATCGAATCAACTGCAAATATCTTTTTTCGCTGCTACCTGCAATATCAAAGCTATTTGAGAAACTAATATTTAAACGTGTTAAAAATTTTGTAATACCAGATTTTCAGTTTGGTTTTAGAAATCATCATTCAACAATCGACCAAGTGCACAGAGTTAACTGCGGCTATTGAAAAAGCGTTTGAGGAAAAGAAATACTGCCTTGCAATTCCTGGATCTCTCGCAAGCTTTTGATCGGGTTTGGCATTTGGGATTAATCTCTAAGATGAGCAAATTGTTATCACATAACTATTGTCAATTGCTGAATTCATATCTTTTCAGAAGAAAATTTAAAGTATCGCACGAAATGGCGTTCTCGACATTTAAAACTATTTCGGCTGGAATTCCACAAGGTGGCGTCTTAGGACCTCACCAATATCTGCTCTACAATGCTGACATCCGAACACCAAAAGAAATACTTCTTGAAACCTTTGCTGACGAAACAATTATTTTGCAAACGACATATCTCTGCCTAGGGTAGTAGAAAATGTACAAGTGGCAGTCAATAAAATAGAAAGAGTGGAAAATTCAACTTAACAACTCCAAATCTGTCCACGTTAATTTTGCATTGCGGCGAAATAATAAAAACTTAATTATATCACTCAATGGATGCCCGATTCCTCAAGCAGAATCAGCTAAATACCTTGGAATCCATCTTGACGGTAAATTTAATTGGAAACATCATGTTAGACAAAAAACAAAACACATTAGAACCAAAATAAAACAACTATACTGGTTAGTCGGAAGATACTCTCAACTTGATCTAAAATCAAAGAGGTTGATTTATAAGACGCTTATCTGTCGCTCTTCAACGCTGTCAAAACAAGGTTCTTTGATTGATTACCAATGCCTATCGCTATGTAACCAATGAAGAACTGCACGATCACCTGGAAATCAAATGAATTTGCGAAGTTATGCAAGATTTCGCCTTGAAACACGAAAGAATTACTAAATCATACTAACGTGGAAGCAAAAAAACTGCTAGACAGCGGGTAGGATGTCAGGAGATTGAAGCGAATCAAACCATACGAACTTATATAAGTGTATACCGTTAGTGTAAACTATAGCTATAAGTTTTTATAATTGAGGAATACATATTGATGTATTTTCTCGCACTCCTCTTGCTTGTGAATTAATCCAAGTACAAATGAAATGTAGTAATAAATGAATTTATAATTAAGATTGTATTAAGCGTATCTAATAAAGATGTTATAATAAAAAGTGTACTATAATTATTTGGAAAAATCAACAGAGTAACAAACAACAGTCAAAATAACATTAACTCGCCCTTTTTGAAAAGCCATGTATCCAGCTGTATCTAGTTTAAGATCTCTCATAAACATATTATACGTTTTTTAGGTGAGGATAGAGGACCAGTCCTTGAAGTAATTGTATCAAGAATGAATTGCATTAATCATAAAAAAAATACAAACGTCCGAATTATAGGCCTTTCAACTGCTATGGCTAATCCAGGGGATTTAGCTAATTGGTTAAATTGTGATAAGGTAAAAAAAATATATTTATCATATGCCCGTGTATATTTATATAGATGTTTTAGAGAGGATTATTTAACTTTAACCCATCAGTAAGACCAGTACCTCTGGAAATACATATTCAAGGATTTGATGTTAAACACTACTGCCCTCGGATGGCCGCCATGAACAAGTCTGTGTATCAAGCAATATGTCAATATGCTCCTGACAGTTCTTCCTTAATATTTGTATCATCTCGTAAACAAACTCGTATAACCGGTTATGAAATGATGAAATTTTTGATGTCTGAAAATAATCCACAGAAATGGATGCATTGCAATCCCTATGAACTCGAAAATGTAAAAGCAAAACTTATCGATCAAGATTTAGCTCAGTTAATAACGTTCGGAATAGGAATGCATCATGCAGGTAATTTTTATTTCTTAAGATCCCATTTTCAAGGGGTTTACCGTTAAGTTTAATTTACGTAATTTGTTGCAATTCGATAATAATTTACTTCCAATTATGAGGTTTTTCAATAACGGCGGATTGATGTTTAAATTGAATGAATTCCGTTCATAAAATATTCGCTTTATCGATGAAGATGATTTTCCAACCAAAAATGTGGTCTTGTTGATATGTCTGTGAACATGTTGATAATAAAGTTTTATCATTTGGACGTACGCGTAATCGTGTAACTAGTCATAGTGATTGAATAATAAAAGGTTAAATAGATGCCGCCAAAACCATGTGGTCATCAAAAACATTGAACCGCTCTTATTAAAAAACCAATATATCGTACAAAATGGGTGTCTCAATGTTTCAAAATCAAAACTTTAATATTCTATAGGTTTGACCGATTCAGACAGGAACTTGATTGAAGAATTGTATGTTGCTCAAAAAATACTTGTTCTTGTTGCTACGGCTACATTGGCATGGGGTGTTAATTTTCCAGCTAGATTAGTTGTTGTTAAAGGTAATTGTAATGTTATAAACATAAAAAGTATACTAAAAATATATTTAAAAATCAGGTACCGAATATTTCGACGCAGCAACAAAACGATATGTTGATATGCCTATAACAGACGTTATTCAGATGGCTGGTAGGGCTGGGAGGCCCCAGTTTGATGATAAAGGAATAGCCTGCGTTATGGTACAAGAAAGTAAACGGAATTTTTATAGGTATTGTATTGTTCATCTACCCGTTGCATCAAATTAAAATATTTATTTCAGGAAATTTCTTTATGAGCCTTTCCCAGTTGAATCAAATCTACTTGAAACATTGCCAGATCATGTAAATGCCGAAATTGCTAACGGTAACATAGTGAGCAAATCTCAATTAGTAGAATTTATAGAATCAACATTTTTCTTTAGAAGGTACAAATTTAATATTAATTATATAGATGGTATATCTGCTGATTTCTTTTTGTTTTTATTCAAATTATACTTATAAATATTTTAAAATTATTATTACTTCATTCGGGAGATTATAATTTCATTAAATAACTGTTACGGTACAGATATTGCCATATGCCATTCTCTTAATCTAATTTTCCAACACATTATCAATTGCTTAGACTTTATTCCATTACTAGTCCTAATTCTCTTAATTACGTCAATTGTTGGACGTTCATTATTAGCAGTACTACAGTCTTTAACATTTTCTATAAAAAATACAATAGTATGCTAACCAATGTACGACTTTAAAACGACTCAACTTGTGTCAAAGATTTTAAATTATCCAACAGCGATACAAAATGATTATAATCAATCCTTAACCGGCACTCGGAAGAGTGTCTACTTCTCAACCAATACGCTGCTGACTTTTTGAAGTCGCTCGTCGCAGCTTTTATTTAAAAGGTCACCGTCAAACGACAAACATGTCCAAACCATCATAATCACTGATAGTCGTATTTTAATTGAAAAATTTTCATTTTTAAACACGTTTTCGGGTAGAAATATCTAGAATTTGCCTTAAGCATCGTCCAAATATCGTCGAAATACTTTAAGCTACAGATGTCAAACTAACAAATGTCTTCCACACGCGTCATTTTAGCGAAACGGAAGTTTCTACAGTCTTCTCTACTTGATTTATTACTTTATTCACGAATTCCACGTTCTTCTCTTGCCCTGATAATGTTATGTATTTGCTTATACATGTATTATCATGTTGAAATAAGATATTTAAAAATTAATCAACAGAAATACGATATATTTCTATTTAGGATTTTGGAATGAAAGCGGTTTTAATTTGATAATATAAATATTATATCACTGCAAATTAGATACAATGTTACGATATTTTTAGATTATTAGCAAATCCTAATTATTACCAGTTGGATGCAAATTCTGATCCCTTAGAATTTGTAAGTGATTTAGCCGACTCGGTAACTGACACATTACAACAACACAATTGTGTTGCACGGTCAGAAACTGAGGTAAATTATTTTTTAAAGATATATATTTATCAGTAACGTGCCTTGATTTTAGAACATCAAAAATTTTTATGAAACAACATTTTTGGGTATGCTTGGTTGTCAGTATTACTTATCATATAAAACTGTACATTTTTTGAGCGAAAATATGTTACCAGATAATTCTATAGATGACTTATTGTTGTTAATATGTCAAGTAGAAGAATATAAACTATTTCCTGTCAGGCACAATGAGGACAATATAAATAAGTAATTACTTACTAGAATTATTTGTTGTCATTACTAAAATTATGTTTATTTTAGGGATTTAGCAAGAGAACTCGATGTAAGGTCAAATTTTCCATTTGATTCACCAAGTTTAAAAGTCCTCCTAATGATTAAATGTTACCTTTTGGATGCAAACTTACCCAATCAAGAATATGTGCTTGATTTGAAATCTGTCCTGGATCAAATTATTAGAATCATTCATGTAAGTATTCATTATATATTATTTGGTTATAAATATATGATATTTACAATTTTGTTTTAAATTACATGGTTTTATTAAAAGGTGAATGTTAAAATTACAAATTTATATTTGGAGAATACATTCGAAAAAGTAAGTTGTAACAATTCTTATGGAACAAAACAACAAATTAAAAGCAACTAATCAGCAGTTAAACCAAAAACTGTTGGAAGTAACTAATGAGTTTGCAGCCATGAGATTATAGCTGCAAGGTTACTTACAAAACATAGTGAAGACGCCAAGAAAACGTAAAAACTATATAAAAGCATATTTCACCAGGAAGAATTAATTAGAACAAGAGGTAGACGAAAATAAATTTAATAAATTTGAATATCAGTTAAAAAGTAATAGGTAGTACATAGGCGTCATTATGACATAAAACAGTTGCTGATAAACAACATTTAAGATAACTTGATAAAGGTCAAAACTCTGCCAAGCCATCTGCCGTTGAAAATTAAAAAACCAGAAGAAACCGAAATGTGATCGACCAAAAATATAAAAGACACCAAAAAACCTAGATATAATCAAATCGAAATAAAAACGCAAAAAAACTAACCAACGAGCATCTGTCGTCGACGTGATGAAATTGCTCAGTGAATTACATACTGAAATGCCACACAATTTCAGTCAGTTAGCAAACAGACTGGAAAAATTGGAAAAATCCAGAACTTGCCAAAACAAGCCAAAGATAAATAATTCGCTCTTAAGAAATATAACATCACAAAATACAGAAATATTTTGTGTATAACACGGAACACAAATCGGCTAAATTAGCGAGTTCGGGAACTAGAACTATTTCTAATCTCATATCGGAGAATCATTTTAAAAAATACATTAAAACACGGAGTTTTGAAATCTACTCATCTTATTATGAAACAAAATATACAGCTTTTCCAACAAAATGAGATTATAAAAGAAAAAATACAAGCTGTGCTAGTTAGCCTAGAAAAGAACGATGCAGAAATAAATATTCTCCACCAAGACACAAAGTGACACAACAATGCAGACTCTTATTTTGAAAATTAGGTTTTTAATAATAAACACACAGCTTGAGGTTTACGATTAATACCCCCGGGAAAAGGAAATGAGCTACTCACAGCAATTAGTATTACAAATTGTAATTATCATTTACAGGGCGAACAAAAAGAGCCTAAACTTACTAACAAATTTACTAATTGGGACAAGTTTGGACTATAATGCAGGAACAAATCAGTTTAAATGTAAGTCTCAAAAGTATAAACGACCTCGAACCAAACCCAAACCCGAAATATATTTCAAAGGTAAATTACCCCTGCAATAGTATTCCTGGACATCTCACAAGCTTTTAACCGGGCTGGACTTTTTTTCGGCTGGAATTCCACAGGGTAGTGTCTTGGGACCACTCATGCATCTGCTCGGCATGCCCAATAACAAAAGAAACAGTAATTTGAACATTTGCCGACGACACAGTTATCACGGCAAAACATATATCTCTGCCTAAGGCTGTAAAAAAATACAACTGGTAGTCAACAAGATCTACAAGTGTACTAGATTCTGGAAAATACAGCTTAATAGCCCAAAATCTGTCCTTCGAAATGTTAATTTTGCTTTGCAGCGAAATGATAAAAACCTAATTAAATCACTTGACGGATGCCCGATTCCTTAAACAGAATACCTCAGCATCCATCTGGGCAAAAAGACATCCATTAGACAAAAAGCAGAGCAGATCAATCTCAAAATCAACCAAAAAAAAAATTGTGTAAATTCTGTACAATATTTCTCTATCATAATCCTTTCGCCTAAGCTCGGGAAGTGATAATGCAGCAATAAGATAAGCAGCAACTTAATATCAAATATTTAAATTTACATTATAAAACAGAAATTACTTTTTATCAGCCCTATAGCGATTTAGATAAAATTTATTGTTTATATTTATTTTGAGTGTAAATATATATTTTTGTTTCAGGCAATGATGAGTTTGGCTGCCGGAAGATACTGGTTAGATTGCACACTCAAGTTAGTTTACGTTTGTCAAATGCTAATACAAGGTTACATGATATCTGAATCAAATCTCATAATGCTTCCATATATTAATCGAAATAATTTAAAACAAATTCAAAATAAACTTAGCAAAGTATTACATTCAAACGACAGCGATTTAAGTATATCAACGATTCGAGCCTACTTGTATGCTAGTAAAGATGGAGTAAGCCAGGTTTCTAATATATTTGCGGATATTCTTGGAAATACAGCCTCTTCTGAAATAATAAAAACTATAAATGATTACCCAATATTAACTGCACGAACGAAAGTTGTCAATTGTCACGATAATAGTTCTTTAGAAGTGACAGAAAACCATAAAAATGATTTTACTGAAATATTGGGAACTGAAGCAGGGGACCATATGTTTAGTATAGATATATATCGGGAAGGTTCAAATCAAATGAATGTTCATAGTAAGAAATTCAACAAACAAAAAGAGGAATTTTGGTTCTTGATTTTGGCACTTGAAGGACACCTAATCTTTAGGAAATTTTCATTTAATAAAAAGAACAAAATATTGGAGTTGCCCATAAACTTGCGACGTGGTAAGTATTTACAATAGTATTATGAGTTGTTAAACAATGCAATACTATTTTAGGTTTTTATGAATGTACCTTATATATAATGAGCGATTGCTACATAGGATTTGATCAAAGCATCAAATATTCTATAAAAATAAAATGATTATCTTTAAATTTTATTCTATTGTTACTACCTATTTACTTGTATAAATATATTTATCCATTTAAATAATTTTTATTTAAAAACAAAAAAAAAATCAAAAAACTAACATAATAACCGCGTTACTAATAATTAATTCCAATAACGGCTGAATGCTGCTGTGTAAATAAGTTTTAACAGTTTCCCAACAAACAATGTTACTAGGGCTATATTAATTACTATCACAAGTGTATTATTTACACTGTTAAACATGTTGAGTTTTGTGTCAATAAAGAGTATTTACAAAGAAACTTAGATGATTCAATCTTTGACACCTTTTCAGGTGTGAACAGCAGGAGATAGGAAAACGTTTTTTTTTAGTTTGATGATTAGCGATAGTAGTGAAGATCTTCACTATACTTTCGAAAGATGGAACATCGAAATGCAGTCAATAAACACAAAAAAAAAACACGCAAGAATGACTTCACATAGGATTCATTTTGACAATACAAAAGCAATATCTAATGTGATACATACATCAAAAAGGACTGTAAGAAAAGCTATTGAAACTGACATCTTGGAAACCAGTATTACAAAGTGCAGTGAACTAAGCAGAAGATTCGTATACCATATTCCAACCGGATGATATAAAATTGACAATGGATACAACTCCTGTTTATCAGCCTGATATAATTGTAAATTTGATTTCTCCAGTGGAAGTTGCCATGGAAATTGATAATAATCTCAATTCTTTAAAGGCTTCTGGAATTGATATTTCACCTGGATTATTGAAAAAAATATTACGAAAAGCAATCATGTTGATACACACGTCCAGTACCTATTTGAGACTGAAGCATGTTTGGTATGGTCTAATCATTTGGGACTAATTTATAAGATGAGCAAATTGCTACAGTGGAATTATTGTCACTATGACCTACGAAGTAACCAACGAACAACAACGTAACCAACGAAGAACTGCACTATGACCTCGCTTTGAAACATGAAATAAGATTACTAAATCACAGCAATGTGGAAGCAATGCAACTACTGGACAACATACAGGAAATCAGAAAATTGAAGCGAACGAAACCACAGGAATTTGTATATAACAATACCTCTTGTATGCCAAATCAACATATTACCGTTTTCTTCAGTAATATGAATGACGATCATAATTCTTGTCTTCGTCTGTAAGAACAGAAACATCATATGTGGATTATGACTCCGAGTCGTTATGAAACCAATCCTTGTAATACCTATAAAGCGGCTTTAAAATTAATCTAAAATCCTTGATTGCCTTAAAGTGAACACAATACAATACCTGGAAATAAATCGGTTCTAAGCCCTAAACTATAGTGGCGTTTGCCAAATATCTCAATCAGATTTAAATAAAACGGCTCTAAATTTGTTGCTAACACAATCAACATGTACAGTAAGCTCTAATTGTTCCCACCAAAATTTGATAGAGAATAGTTACAGGGAATTAATACAAAAAAGTCAAAAATGCATATAGTTACAATTTTATTTAAAGTACATTTTTGTATCTATGATATATAAAACTAAAACTAATTTCTATTATATTACACTGGCACTAACAATCACATCTTTTCTTTGGTATGCCACAACATTCAAATAAAATTGGTAGTCAAATATAATAGGTTACTCGGTGAATTTAAAATTTTTGGCTAGAGTTTAGAATTAATACCTACAGTTCCTACAAAACAAATGACAAAGAAGTATCAATACTGTATCTCAAGGTGACACACCTTTTTTCAGTACCAGTAAGACTATAAATATTGCCGTTATAAAGATTGTGTATACATACAAAATAATATAAATGCTATAGGGGATACATATTATATATAAAATTTGCATAAAAAACTGTGGAAATATGTATATTACAAAATAAATGTATGTCAAATTGCGCTTATTTTAAAGCATTCATAAATATTTGTAAATTAGAAATAAAACTGATTCAAATGCAGGAGCTTAAATAAATGTTTTAAGGAAAGCTATAACAAGTGTCTATAAATCTTGAAATTTATATTAAAAGATATGCTTATTTGAAGTATGTCAAAAGTGATATTATATAAAACGGTATTGGATATATCTATAGTTATATGGTATTTATGTATATAGATCTTAATATAATATATGGAATAATGTAAATATGACATGTCAGATGGTACACCGTCTTCGTGACCACTTTCGGTATATTATTTCAGTAAAATTTAATTTGATATACTAGAAAAAAATATGTAGTGTACATGTTAATAGTTCCAAAAAGAGACAACAAACATTCATTATTTGTAGATTACATGAAAATATGCCACATTTTTGCATAGTAGATTTTACCAAGCTGGATTAGAATGATCCATGAGGCCCTTGATTAATGATCCCGCCATTCTAAAGAACATATATGAATCAATAAAATGTTTCCAATGAATATATGGATACCTACTTTTTAATCATATGATCATACATGAAACTTGGGATAATTGTGATAGTAACCACATTTCCAGCTTTGGCTATAATTTCCTTGATTTGTTTGTCTTTTAATCCTACAACATTTTGACCTTCTATTTCCAGTAATTGATGTTCAATAAGAACTCCATTTCTAGCAGCCGATGAATCTTTAATAATGGTTACTATTTTGCCATTTTTAAATTGAAATCCAAGTTCACCAGCACTATCCTTATGTAAAGTAATATTTCTTTCGAATGGGCGATCACGTACTACCACTTTAATGCCATTAACAGAACATTTTTTAAATATATCATGTACCTTATCCATTGAAAATCCTAAAATGGCAGAGTGAAAAAAATTGCAAAGAAAACAATAACATTTTATACCAGCTACATTAACACCATTGATTTGTAAGATTTGATCTCCAAACCGTAAACCAGCCAAAGCTGCTGGAGATTTTTCGACCACAAGAGCCACAAAAATTCCCTTATTTATTTCCTTAACACGTAGGCCAATCTAATAGCAATTTTTTAAAATTAATTTACAATTAGTACAAATCCTTATAAATTTTATTACCTTATTATCTTTGTCTTTACACAGAGTTAATTCTCTTATACCATTAGTTACTTGAGCTTTTTGAAGTCCTAGAGATTGTCCTGATATTGGAGCAATCATAGTAGTAGCACCAACAGGTATGGTATTCTAAACATAAATATAATTAATGCCATTAAAAGTTTAAAAATTACTTCAAAATCACTTTGAATTCATCATTCAATACATGGAGATTTATAAAAAATTGTTTATGAAATTATTCTTTATGTGTATTCTGTCTTGTCTGTATGAGGTTGAATTTAGTTAAACCAAAATGACTATCCAAAAATCCTAGGCCAATTTCCGAGTATAATTCGATAACTGAAGCAAGAAGGCTGATTTGGTAACCATAGTGATTCAGGCGATAGGACGGTTATCCTACTGCTACGGGGATGGATGTAAATTTAAGTTTTGTGATTGTTCATAGGGCAAAGTGTAAAAGCCAATGAGGAAACGAACCAGTAAGCAGGCCGTGTAAAACCTGATATCTTCTGCACATCTCGCAAAGTTGATCGCTCGCCTGTCTATAGACTACCGATAACTGCGATTTAGAGCCACGTTAAACAATACGTCCAGTCCGGATAATCCTCTCATTTGGTAAAATGGAAACATTAAAACACAAAAAAGAGGCAAGAAACCGACATATAAAACCAACATTGAACAAACTGCATCTGCAACTTAGCACAATAACATATTAAAACCCCACTTCCTCAAACTGAATTTAGCTGTATTGACGACGCAGCTAGATTTTGGATTTTGTTAATCTAAAAGTTTAATGAGAAACCTTTTAGATGAGTCACATGTTGGATACCTAATAGTACATTTAAATCAAATTTCAGCTTGAATTCATTTGTGATTCAACTATAAGAAAAAAACTATTAATTTTTTTAAATAATACACAGAATGGTACATCAATTAAAGAAGAAAATGATAATTAAAATCCAAATGAATACCATTCTGGATGACCTATAGTTTCTTTTAATGTATTATCTTCATGGCAACAACGGTTTTGGTTTAACCTATGATCAGACAATTATATATAAGAACAATATGTCTTAGGTCACAAGAAACTATGAACATTACTTTCTCATAAAAATAATTCATGTTAACTGTATTATTCATAATATTAATAGCAATAAAAGTGATTAATACTTGAAATAAAACAATTAAACATAACATGTAAGAGCATATCTATAACATTAGTCACACATTGAATATACAATTGTAGTTTAGTATATACTATACCTGTTGGTAAATTGCAATTTGCTCATGATGGCTGTATTCAGGCATATTTTCTTTAATAACAGCTTCACTTAACTCTAAACCCATATAATTGCCAAGTGATGGATATGCATTACCAACAACAGGGGGTCCAGATTCTGTACTGTATGATACCGGATTAATGGATGGTGCATGGGCAAAAACTGCATTAGCCTATAATATAATTTTGTAGATAATAAGATAATTTAATATTATTTTATATTATCCCCAATGATAATTTTACCTGAATTTGAGCTCTGCCCATTTGATCCACTTTCATATCTTCTAAACTTGGGTAAAGAGACATTTTTGTTAATTTATCAAACAATGGTTAAAGACGGGATGATATTGTTTTTATTAATAGCACAGGAAGAACGATATCTAGTATAATCGATTCAGCTGTCAAATAGATTGTTCTCTTGCGTTATGATTATGAATCACTCAACGTAATTTAAACCACAAACTGATAAAAATACCTTTATAATATTCGTATATATACTACAGGAATAACAAATATTGTTGAATTTTAACATATATTGACAATAATATGACAGTAATCACATGATTTGCAGATGACAGAGTGACACTTTATGATTATGAGTATCAGGACTCAAGTGTATTAATATAAAGTATATATGAAAACACTAATTATTTCAAATAATGTGAGTTTTTAATATTCTGCCGAAACTCCGTTAAGTGTAGTGTTCTCACATAATCCTAAAGTTGTAATTAAATCTTTTTCACAAGATATAGAGGTTATTTGTGTTTTGTGGTTTTTCTATGTTTACGACTAATGATTGGACATATGTTCAAAACACTTGGTATTTTTGGGACCCTAGTTATTCTGATAGCTTTATACTTTTATGATATAAATGATTCTTTAAATAAGTTAGTTAATAAACACAAATTTATATTGTTTTCTCATGAGGAGTTGGCTTTTTATGACGGAGTTCAAAAACCATACCTTTACTTATCAATACTCGGAAATGTTTTTAATGTTACTAAAGGATACAAACACTATGGAAAAGGGCAACAATACCACTTCTTTGTTGGTGAGAGTTTCTGTTTTCCTAATATTAATTACTTTTTAACTTTTATTACAAATTTGTAGGTAAAGATTCCTCAAGAAGTTTCATAACTGGAAATTTTGATGAAAATGATATATCTGATGATGTAAATGGACTATCACCAGATGAACTTATTTCTCTTAATAATTGGCTGAAATTTTATAAAAAAGAATATAATAAAGTTGGATTGCTTGTGGGACGATATTATAATGAACTTGGTGAACTAACTCCTTATGCTAGACAAATTAAAAAACTTATTGTAAAAGCTCAAAATGTAGAAAAGCAAGTGCAAAAAGAAAAACATAAATTTCCTCCTTGTAATGTAGAATGGGATGCAGAGAAAGGTAGTAGAGTGTGGTGTACAAACAAAAGGTATTATATTTGATATTTACTTCTGAGTTACAATTGTATATTGTTATTTTTAGTGGAGGGATACAAAGAGGTTGGATTGGAAAACCAAGACAGTATTATGAACCAGGATCCAAATCATATAGGTGTGCATGTATAAATTCAGAAAACAATGATCTTGGTGTAATTAAAGAATATCCAGGCTGTGATAAACATTCTGAAAGTTGTTATGTGGATCTGACAGATTTATAATATTAATATTGTAATAGACATTATTTGCTCATTATTCTTAATATAATTTAAAAATAATAAATATTTTATTATGTAAAGTAAATTATATATATGTATATATATATATATATATATATATATATATATATATATATATATATATATATATAATCGTAATAGAACGTCAACAATCTACCCATGAGCAATAAGTATTATTATATGATTTCAGTTATATAATATAACTATCCTGACTTGTAGTAGATCACTTCAGTAGGTCGCGCTGAATTAGTTTGTTGGATACATAATATGGGGCATCGACGATGACTCGCAATACTTTATTCTGGAAGTTCTAGAGGATATCTATACTAGACTTGCTAGTAGTACCCCACAGTTCAATACCAAGCTGTTTGCGTTTTGTAACTGTATGTTTTTTCCATGTCAAACGTCGATCGAAATGCATTCCCAGATATTTAACGTTGTCTGCTTCCGGAAATTCATGATTATTCAATTTTACTGAGGGACATGTTCTTTTACAAAAGGTGAAAGTCACATGGGTAGATTTTGTCTCATTTACTTTGATACGCTACGTTTTCAACCACAATTCGACTTTGTTAAGATGAAGTTGAAGGTCTCTTGTGGCTGATATTGGATGTGTGATGATAAAGCCGCTGTATCGTCATCATATATTGCAACAGTAGTGTTTCTTGAGGTCGGTAGGTCAGCTGTATACAATAGATATAACAATGGGCCAAGAACACTGCCTTGCGGAACACCCGAATATATTGGGTGTAGGTCAATGTATTCGTCACCCTATTTGACAATAAAATGTCTGTCTATGAGGTACGATTTCAGCAGTTGAAAGTGCGTATGGAGCAAAAACTTTTTCAATTTAACATGCAATCCAGTGTGTCACACCTTGTCAAAGGCCTGAGAAATGCAGCGGAGCAATATATTTGATCGTTTAAGTTCTTGTTAATTTGGTTGACTAATCTATGTATTTGTTCTATTGTTCTGTGTTTATTACGGAAGCCAAATTGATGGTCTGGAATAATAATAATTCTCCCCTCTGTGATGATTTTGAGTATAATGTATAATTTTTCGAATAGTTTAGAGATCATAGGTAACAGGCTTATAGGACGATAAAAGGAGACGTCTTCTGATTTTTTCCCAGGTTTAATAATAATAATGATTTGAGCCACTTTCCAAGTGTTAGGAAGGTAATCAAGTCTTAGCATGGCATTAAATACGAATGTTATTAATTTGATGCGCTTTCCTGACTCTTTTAAGATACTTCCAGTTATTAGGTCAAAACCAGGAGCTTTTTAGAATTGATTTCTTTATGTATTATATGTTTTACATCCTTAACAGTAAATACTGCATTTAAATATTTAGAGAAAACTTCCGCTTTATCTTTATCATTCCTAGCCCAGGTATCAACAGTCAATTGACGTTTTTAATTTTTTTGTTACTTTCCAGAGAGAATATTCCATTGCATCAGTTGGCGTTAGGTTTTCTAAATAGTTTTGAATTCCTTGATTTTGTTCCTTATTTATTAGCTCTTTCAGCTCTTTTGTGGCCTTGTGAAATTTTCTGTTTTCTTCTGTTCTGATTTGTTGCCAAGTTTTTCGCAGTTTTCTCTTTTCGGCAATTTTTTGTTTAGTTATAGATGAAATATAATTAAACTTTCACCTTTGACCAATTCTCTGCGTTTTGCTGTTATTAATCTAGAACTCCATATTACCTGTTTTGCATTGTAGTCTCCTCTGGCAATGAATCTATTATCCAGCGTGTTAAACCGTGGTATTATTCTGCCTTGTTGTTGTGTTTAGGTGGACAATAGATAGCACTTGTTGTTAATGGCCCGTGCACTTCTTCAATGGTTACACTGGTGGCTTGTAAATATTCCTCGCTGAATTTCTCTCTTTCACAGTATTTTATGTTTTCACGGATAATTATAGACGTTCCTCCATGTGCTTTATCATCTTGGTATGTTGTGTGATACAGCTTGTATTTCGGAATCTGTAAATAATTTCTATCAGTGAAATATGTTTTGGATACCATCATGATATCAATATTTTGTTCATATAAGAACATTTTAAGCTCTCTGGCATGTTGCTGGAGTCCATTAGCATTCCAGACGGCTATTAGGCTAGCTTCGTAACGACGACGGTGAGTAAATTCATCAGTGGACTCATTTGCTCCATAAGTTTACCCACCATTTCCTCTAATTTACTAATAGTATTGGTGCTTTAGGCGAGTTGAATGGTATTGGCTGTTTTGGTGGCTGTAAGTTTCTCTTAGTGCTAGATAAAATTTTTGTTGCAACGTTTTATGGACTAGGCATCCTCTATAATTTGCAGGATGGTCACCGTCGCAGTTAACGCATTTTACTTTATCGTCACGTATTTTGAGCGTGCAATCATTGGTCGCATGCTCTCCTCCGCATTTCACACATCTATACAACTTGCGACAGTAAGTTTTGGTATACCCATATGTTTGGCATATGGCGCATAGTGGGATGATTTTTTTTGTCTATGGAGGCTCACATTTAATGACATTGTGCTCCAAATACTTAATCTCGGAAACATGTTTATTATTTTCTTTTGGCTTCAAATCAATATAAAACATTGGCAGTGACTGCTTTGTTGCATGCTGTTTAATATTATGTATATTTACAACTTCGTGGCCTTTTTCAGCTAGAGCTGTGTTTTAATTGTGTTTGAATCTGTGGCGTGATGTAATTCTTTTATGACGAATTTTAAAGTTTTTTCGAACTTTGGTCAAAAAGTATAGTATTGCCTGTTTCTATTGTCCAATTCTCTTATTAAAACTTTGAAATGTTCAGGGTTAAACATTTGAATCTTCATTGTTTCAAATCCGATTGTTTTTATTGTGTAATGATTACATATTGTCTTGAGCTAGTCATGCAGATGTTTAACAACACCTACCTTATATATTGTTATTGGGGTGGTCTGGGAATTGCTTTTGCTTTGTTTTCTTTGTTGTTCTGGTTTTCTTCTGTATGTTCTGTTAGGGCACTGAAACTGTTGTATGTTTGGATGGGTTTTTGAAGCCAATAGTCGCTGATTTTCGTCTGTCTTCGGACGACTTGTTCTTCGGGACTTCTCAAGCGCTTTTTTGAGGGGTTTCAGTTAGTGGCAGTTAATCATTATTTCGAATAGCGGGTGATTCAATTGATAAATCGACAGAAAGGCGTTGTGGATTAGCCATTATGTATTGAAATTAACCGTACAGATCACTTAACAGTTATTAAAAATTCTCACCCTACAATGGTTGAGAGTAGGTTTTAATTTTTTATGACAGGCACTTTTATGACAATAATAGTAACTCAGATGTTTTTCTTTACAACAGAGCGTTCTGAAAGGTACATCCACACTCCATGTATGCATGTGAACATTAATCCTTATTCCAATTAAGAAAATACTAGAATTCAGTTTTATTTTAAATTAGCCCATGTATGTTTATTTTTGAGCCATTTAGAAAATTTAATTAGAAAAAATATTACAAAATTAAAAAAGACATTACAAGATTCAATAACAGACAGTGACAAAGGCGACAAGACGGTCCACCTACTGTTGCGATAGTCGCGGGTTCGAATCCTGCTGGGGCATGGTCGTAAGTGTATACTTGTGTTTGTTTAATATTTGAGATTGTCCTAGACAAGTGTGTAAAATCCGACAAGGGAAATGGTCCCAGTCACGTCGTAATCAGGCTGGGTAAGACCGGATGTCTTCTGGGAAGATTTCTATGTTGGTCAATCGTCAGTCGGTAGGCTTAATGTTGAGGATCGTGGTTGAGAGCCCACGTTAAACTCTAGGCCCAGTCCAGATAAGTCCTCGTTGGTAAAAAGAAGTCTTTAAAATATAAAAAAATATATTATTACAGATAAATGTAAAATATACAAAAGCTTACTAATATTTCTGATTGCCAAAAAGGGTAATTATTTGAACCATAATATATAAAATATATATCTTAAAACTAATTCTGAGTCAAACTAACAATCCTAAATTATTTTAGAGATTGAAAATAACAGACGGTTGTTAATGTTTTTGTTACGAAAAGGTATATTTTTGAATGTATTTTCTAGGATTGAAAAGATTAATTTGAGGGACTTGATAAATAGATATCATTACCGTACGTAAGATATTAATTAATTGACACTGAAGATAAATCAGGTCAAAAAGAAAACTTAGTCTAAATCATGACAAATTAAGCATACACTATATACTAAAATTTAAAAATAAAAACAAATCGAAAAGGAACTTGGCCACTTATATATAATTAAATTTGTTTTGTCCGCAATTTAATTTTATGAATATGACAAAATTATATTATTTTTGTATTGTTTGGGCTCCGACCCGACAAACTGATCAGTTGGTAGTAGTTAAAATAATATTGTAAATAGATTTAGCTAGGTATTAAGCTAAATTGTGTGTATATAGTAGAATACAAAATACGTGTACTATATAGGTTAAATAACGTTTTTGTTTATTTTTATTTAGTTATTACGATTACATAACGATTATTATATACATATTTTATTTTAAAACGGTTTTTTTGTGTTAAAAATCTAAGTTTGATTATTATTTACTTTTTAGTGAGTTCTTTATTTATTTTTTGAAGTCGGTTCAATTAAACAGATTATTTTATTTTTCTCTTTTAGTGTTAGATATTTATTCAATAAATTATGCAGTTAGTTTATTAAGTATTACAATGGGTAGGTCAAGTAAAGGTGCAGCCCGTATGAAGAAAATATGAACAAAGAAACAATGATTGAAAATATAGAACGGTTCAGTCATCGGGGTCCGCAACTTAGCTTTGTTTGAATCAAACTAGAATAGCTATAAGAAGCCGTCGCCCCCGCCGGGAATCGAACCTGTAACCTCCGCCAGTGAGCTGAACGCTCTAACCACTGCACCAGTTGCCTGCAATATTTCTACAGCTTCCCATATGATATGGCTAGTGCTTTAAAAGCAAACTGATCGACTTTGGTAAGCAAACGCTTACTAAAAGCTCCTCAAAAACCCCTGAAGCGTATAGTAGTTCGGTCTCTACTTTCATTATCAGTTTACCTAAATAACTTCAAAGTATACAATTAGTTGTCTGTTCGTCCGTTAAGGAGTTGTGTCTTCCGTCACATCAGCTCAGCAATAACATTATACACAAATATCTGATTATTTTAGAACAGATAGAAAAATATGTGAAAACATTGTACGTGCCTTTTAAATTTGAGGTTTTCCTTCGATTTCTCCGGATTCCACCATTAGATCCTGACTTGGTTCCAATGTGACCATTTCAGAAGTTCTTCCATTCTTTCGAATAAAATATAATTTTGAATATTGGTCCATTATTGACGGAGAAATCGGTGAACATACATAAAAAAATATACAGTCGAACATAGAACTTGCTCTTTTTTTGAAGTCGGTTAAAAAATATTTATATTGTGTGAGCCCCCCACCACCACTTAGTAACCTGTAGAGTGGCCCTACGTCACCACCCTAGGTCAGGCCCAACTAGTGTTTACGAGTGTATTTGATTAATTGCCATCCTTTACACCAACCGGGCTCAATTCTTATTGCTTACCAGCGAATGGTGGCAAGGCGTAAAGACTTGCCGGTAATAACCGGCAACAATGAGAATGATCCCGCAGAGGAGAATCCGCCTTCTTAAGGGAAGAAATAAGACAGTTAAGAAAAGTACTTTCTGAGCCCAGGAAGTCTATCGACACAAAGAACGCCAAAACCATCAACGATCACGATATGAAATCTGCAACAGATTCCACTGATGACGAGAGATTTCAAATCCCTACAGTAAAAAAGAAAAAGTGCACCTGGAAAGAAAAACCACCTCAGACACCGACGTGATTCACCACACCACCAGAGGGTAAATCTCCAACGAGGTCTTCATCTCCCACACTACGGCGAGGGAAATATCTCAAAGTTCCACCCAGGGGAAACTACTAACAGCACTGCCCGCCAAGAATTCACAGTCAACGAAAAGTCAGAACAGTTTAAACCCAGCTTCCCAACCGAAATAACCCAAGACTACGCCAACTAATAATTCAGCTAGTCCAACCAGCCAGCCCACCGCACAGACAGCAAAAACAACCAAAATCCCGCCAATCGTATTACGAAACAAGGAACACTGCAGAAATCAGAAGAATTTGTAAAGCAAACAGCTTTAAATCATAAGAGAGTTCGTAGAGAGTGTCATGTAACAAGAGGCCAGAGAAGAGCTAGAACTGCTGGGCTTCCACCCACGATATAACCAGGTGGCGCAATAAGGATGGCAAACCAATTGCTATCATGGAAGTGGTCGTACCAAGGGAAGAAAGACAGATATTCAACCTCAAATATTTCATGGTTCAAGCAGTAAAAATTGAAATTTAGCGCAGTACCGGCCAACCCACACAATGCTTCAACTGCCAACCCTTCGGACATTGTCATGGACTGCTAAAATGCATGGAATGCGCAGGCGACCATGAAACCAGGACCTGCACAAAAGATAGATCTACACCGGCCAAATGTAGCAACTGTGGAGAGTCACACACCTCGAACTACTCAGGCTGCAGCTGCAGACCCACAGCAAAAACGTTAAAATCCACCTAGGCGAGCTCAAAAATCAACATTTCAGTCTGCGGAAACGGCGGAAAAAGGAAAATCGCTAACAAACTGGTCAGCACCAACCAACCGCCGCAACCATAAACTACACAAGCCAAAATTTACATACCTCAGGCTCAGCTCGAAGAAATCAAAAAGATTGGTTTCCAAACTCTTTCGCTGCAACTAGCGGTCATGTTCGTGCCCGTGAATGGATATTAATCCACCCAGATCCCTAACCCTCATGTCTCGGAACGCACATTCAGTACGTAGTAAGAAAGAGGAGCTCATCGACGCACTGGTAAGTCATAAGATCGACATAATGCTTCTTCAGGAAACTTTCCTGAAACCCTCTCGCAGTTCCAGCAGCGGTGAATGCACCGCAATCCTGATTAAAAAGGGCATTCAGCACTACTCAACACCTTCACCGCAGAGTAATACAATAGAAACAACTTCTATCATCATATCCTTTTCCGACAGGCTAGTTGTTACTTTTCGAGGACGAAACTGCCAAGATAATCTTCGGAGATTTCAACGCCAGCCATTCCCTTTGGGGAAATCCTTCATTTAATCGCGCCGGCGATCACATCCTCGAATTGAGTCTTAGTTCGGGCCTAGGTCTGGTTACCCCTTCGGAGCGGATCTACTTCCACTACCAGCAATATTGGTCAACAAGCATAGACTTTTTTTATCGCCCAAAACATCCTAAATCCCATAAACATAGAATTTCTCAGCGAACTGAACTCCGACCACTGTCCAGTCATACTGACTGTAGGAGACCGTCGCCTCATTGAGACACCATTGTCTAAAACTACTCTGAAAACGGACTGGAAGAAATTCTTGGATATTCTCGTGAAATCAGGACCCATTCCGACAATTAAAACCCCAGAACAAATCGATATCATGAAGCTCACTCGTGACATTCAAAACTCTCACAAGCTGGCTACAATTTCGATCCCCCCTTCGGCAGTCACAAATCGTAACTGCCACCAAACATCAGGGGAATGATCCGCCACAAGAATCGTATTATGTGTGTGTCATTATGAAAAAAGGAGCAAACAATTCACCTTCAAATTACAGGTCCATCAGCCTGCTCAGTTCAATACTCCAGGATTGCAGAACGAATGATCCTATTCGCACCAAAGTGATTCTCTGAGCAGAACCACATCATCCTAGAAGTCCAATATGGGTTCAGGGCCAAATACTCGTGCGCTCATCAGACTACTCGTTTGTCCGCTCACATCCAAAACGCACTAAACAGAAAACATATTCTTTGTGCTGTCTTCCTGAACATCACAAAGGCCTTCGACAAAGTTTGGCACATTGGTTTAATATATAAACCCATAAAAGCAAGCCTGCCTACCCATAAATCTGATAATACTCCTGAGGTCATTTTTGTCGGAAAGATCCTTCCAAGTAAGGGTGGAAAAATCCCTCTCTAGCACCAACACAATTAGTTCCGGAGTCCCCCAGGGCTCTCCACTAACACCTGCCCTTCTTAACCTTTACATGTTCGACATTCCAATGAAAAAGAGCCCTTTTCTCAAGTGCTCGTTCCCCAGACTGGACGCACATCAGATTTCAGGGTCAATTTTCCCCAGCCATGAAATGGCGAAGATTTTGGATATTAGAAATTAACCCCCAAAAAAACTCAAGCCGCAACCCTTCACCACAAAAAGATATCAGAACACACAAGCTCCAGGCGGACAAAACACGAATCCCTTGGCATGATAAGGCCACTTATTTAGCTGTCATTTTTGACCGCCCATTCACCTAGAGAGAGAGAGATTCACCTAGAGACCCCAAATAAATAAAGCTCAGTTGGGAATGAATGAGCTTCTGAGCTGGTTTCTCGAGTAAGCCATATATATCAGTTAATGTTAATGTTAATGTTAAGTTAATGTTGTGTAAAAAGTTGTATAAGTGTTTATAGTGGACTTTCAATGCGTAAAAACTAAAAATATTAATCTATAATACAATGATCTTTGGACGGTTATCTAAAAAATAATCAAAATATACCAGTTCAACTGCGGCAGCATTTCTTTATGTAACATTATTTAATGATTCCTAAATATTTTGGAGAGAAAGGACTTTTTATTTTATATCTTTGACATGATAAATATATTTGCACATATACCCTAAATTTATCTGCAGGTCAAGAGGTTTTCATAATCATTGCGGGTAATAGTCTATCATCGGATTTCCAAAACAGAATTCCCGCAATAATATATTAATCTACATTAAATGATTTTTCAAATTATAGCGGTTGATGTTTGTTATTGTGAGTGGCAATGTTGACACATTTTATTGCTTTATTAATTTTTATAATTTTCTATGCTACTAAATTGATTAAGGTATAACTTTTATTATCTAGTATAATACCCACATTATTTTTATTTAAATAAAGGACATTTTTAGATTTGCAGTACATGATTTGCAAATATTATAATAAAAATACGACTACATTGGCAACGCTGTTTGGCTGACGTGTAATGTCACCCGTTCGCTTATTATTTTTTATTTCCCCCTCCAATATAAGTGAAAACCACTTTTAAAAGGTGAGGAAAACATCTTATTTTTTGTGCCAACTTTGTCAGTGTGTGTGGAAGTCGTCTAGGTGCCATAAATCATTTAGTTTATTTATTAAAATTTTTTTTTGATATAATAGAGCATTGAACATATCTAAATCAAAAAATGGCTAAAGTTAAAGCAGGAACTGTTGTTGATATTTTGGGAGATGAAATGACCCGAATTATATGGGATGCCATAAAGGAAAAGCTTATATTACCTTATCTGGATATTGACCTTAAAGTTTACGATTTGGGCATAGAAAATAGGGACAAAACTAGTGATCAGGTAAGTTAATTGTTAAAAAATTGCACTAGATCACTATTTATATCTTAAAAACTGTATAAAATCCAAGAATTAATTCTGTAGACAATTAAACAAAATAATAGTATATTGGTAATATTTATTAACAGCTGTAATTTTACTGTTTATGTATTTAAAGTGATGCAATATTTATGTATATATTAAGGCCTTCAGACCATGTTAAGGGTCAGTATTATTTATTTATTATTCATTTTTTTTGGACTGACCTTGAATTTAATCAATATTATTGATCACAAGAAAATTATAAGAAATTGTTATGTACACATACAGGTAACAGTAGACTGTGCCGAAGCAGTAAAGAAATACAATATAGGAATAAAATGTGCCACTATTACTCCAGATGAGAAGAGAGTGGAAGAATTCAATCTGAAACAAATGTGGAAATCACCAAATGGAACTATCAGAAATATATTAGGTAAAACTTTAATGAAACTGATGTATATTTTTGTTTTATCAATATTTCTGTATTTTAGGTGGCACTGTATTTAGGGAAGCTATTATCTGTAAAAATATTCCACGGTTGGTCAGCGGTTGGGAAAAACCAATAATTATTGGAAGACATGCACATGCAGATCAATATAAAGCAACTGATTTTGTCATCCCAGGAGCTGGCAAATTACAATTGGTTTTTGAAGGTGTTGATGGTCAAAAGATCTCACACACTGTTCACGAGTATAAAGGAGCAGGTGTTGCTTTAGGTAAGATTAATTGCTTTATTGATAATTTGTTGATGTTTTTTATTCTGTACTATCTATGTTAACGATTTAATCATATGATATTATTTAACTATAATTATTTAAAATATTCAGTTTTGTTTTCTATTATGTGTTTCAACAGTTTTGTTTATTAAGTAGACTTAATTATTTTATCAGAATACCTGTGGTTCTTAGAATAGATATAATGTTTTTAGATTCTGTTATTTCAGAGTACAAAGTTCAGTTACTATGTTACACAATGATTAAAGATAATTACCTACTTAAAAACATATATCTGTGTATATTAACAACTTTTTAAGTGACACATCTATAAAATCTAAAAAAATTAACATTTTTAAGATTAAGAAAATGTTCTGATATAGATTGGCTAGAATATTGAAATAACAGGCTATTCACTCAGACCTTGAATTAAAATGTTTCTCATTTAATATGTGTTAAAGTTCCTTAGTCATTGTGTATTCTGTTTTGCATATTTTTGAAATGTACAATTTTAGTAAAGTAATACATTTGCCTTAAGATATAATTAATTACAGCTGTACTAAAATATTTTAGATATAATTGATTTTAAATTCAAATGATAATTAAGTTTTTGTAATATTTTTTTACATAATATATTAAATGCCATGTTTGTTTTTAGGTATGTTTAACACTGATGAGTCCATTATAGACTTTGCCCATTCTTCATTTAAATTTGCCCTTGATAGGGGATATCCCCTTTATTTGAGTACAAAGAATACTATTTTAAAACGATATGATGGAAGATTTAAAGATATCTTTCAGGCAAATATAAATATTATATATCAGATTATTTTAACTAATTAAAAATATTTTAGGATATTTATGACAGAGAATACAAACCTCAGTATGAGGCAAAAGGAATTTGGTATGAACACAGGTTAATTGATGATATGGTTGCATATGCCATGAAATCCGAAGGTGGTTTTGTATGGGCATGTAAAAATTATGATGGCGATGTACAGGTTAGTATAATGGATAAGTAATTTAAACATTTCATAATGTACTACCTTAATTTTTTTCGCATATTTAGTATGAGAGTAGTTTTACAAGATCTTTTAATCATAATACAGAATTTGTCAAGAAATTCCATTAAATTGTTAAATGTGTTTTCATAAACTTTTAAGTGGTGTTTCAAGGTTGAGTTTCGTTAAATATTTATAGCTTGGCCATGTTAATATTTTAGTGTTCACTTCTTAACTATGCAAATATAAATACATTTTAATGCCTTAAGAAACGGCATTTAATATAGTAATTATATATAAATTACTTATAAAACAAGTTAATTAATCACATAATTTGGTTCAGATATTTCAGAATTTTATTAATCACGAATTACGTAAGATGAGGAAGATATTTATTAATCAGCCTTAAAAGATAAACAGCGTACCAAGGTCAAAACCATTTAAAAAAGTATTATGAAAGAGTAACGTTTTTGTACCAATATTTGTCCGCAATGAATCAAAAAAATAATTTTAAATTGTGGGTACCTTAATTTTGAATTTTTATATCAACTAGTGGAGTAAGTCGTAAAAATGATAGTGGTTATGAATATTCTAGTATGTAGCAGATGTGAATTAATAGTTTTGGGTAAACTAATTTTCCCCACAAATTTGAAAAAAGAGTTAAATTTAAATAAGGAACAACCATTTCACTCTCACCAGGTTGAGTAAGATCAGTTGCTTTGTGAGTATTTCCAATTGGTCACTTTCCTGATAAAACCTTTTTAATAAAAGAAAATATAACAAGAAGACTGAGAAAATTTTAAAGTCATACTTCTAGTAAATTATCTTTTTATAGAAAACATTTTAATGTGTTACTTGTATTATATTGTATTTAATAAAAATAATAATGTTATTGTAGAGTGATTCAGTTGCCCAAGGTTATGGATCGCTAGGTTTAATGACTTCAGTACTAATTTGCCCTGATGGCAAAACTGTCGAGTCAGAAGCTGCTCACGGAACGGTAACTCGTCACTACAGAATGTATCAACAAGGAAAGGAAACGTCAACAAATCCAATTGCATCTATCTTTGCTTGGACAAGAGGTAATATTTGTAAATACATTTTTAATAAATAAGATTTTGTTATTATCTCTACAGGTCTTCTCCACCGTGCGAAACTTGATAATAATCAGCCTTTGACTGCTTTTGCGAATACCTTGGAAGAAGTTTGTGTTGAAACTATTGAGTCTGGTTTTATGACAAAAGATTTGGCCATTTGCATTAAAGGGATGAGTAAAGTTCAAAGGTCTGACTATTTGGAAACTTTTGAGTTTATGAATAAACTCGCCGAGAATTTAAAGAAAAAATGGTCTGTCGTACAGGCAAATCTTTAATCCGCTGTATTAAGTGTGAAAGTGTACCTTGACATTTATTATTCACATTTGATTTTTATTCTTTTAATTCCCATTATAGGGAGAACTGTTTTTAATCTTTTATTTTTGGTGAAAGGCAAAAATAATGTATATCAAAATATATAATATATATTTATAAATTCTTATTAATTTTTTTTATTACCATCCATTTCGTAATATTAACATGCATGTATTTTCTTCCGACATTTATGTAACTCATTTAAAAAATAAATTAAGGAATAAAAAACAAATTAAATTTAGTGCAAAAATGGTAAAATAGCTATGAAAAGTTTATAAAACGACACTTAAATATTATTGTTTGTTCACAGAGGCATGTTATTTTAAATCATTATTACAATTAGTTGTGTAAAATCTTTCAAAAGGTGATTCAGATAGACCTTGTCTAAAAAGATAATGATTGGAATGATGAAACTGGAAAGTGATTGTGATATAAATACTTATACGTGAATTCTGATTTCATGCAAGCAGTGTTGTTAATTCAATAGCTATAGTTTTTTTAAGTTAAAGGTATTCATATTTTAATCTGCTCATATTTAATTATATAATTTAATTTTGTTATATGTTGATAGTACTACATCATAAATTTAAAACACGGCGGTCAAACGTCAAAAAACTAATATTATTTCAAAGTTGAGATTGGTCAGTTTGCCAAGCTCAATCGGTCTACTGAAGCTATATAAAGAAAAGTGTTATTAAGATTAAAACTAAAACTCTTTCGAACGCATATCTTGCCAGTCTTTGTGTATGGTGCCGAGACTTAAGACAAACTATCCGATATCGTACTAGACAAAAAAGTTTAAGATGTAACAATACCTGAACAGTTGAGAAACAAATCAAACAAAACTATTTTGACAAGGATTAAAAAATCCTCAGACTAGTGTGGCGAAGTCGAACTTTTGTGTGAAAGACATAGCGAAGAGCTCCGAGAAAAAATAGATCAAGATCATAGACAAAATCTAAAATCGTTGATAAAACATATGGTGTGTAACACACGAAAGTGTTTCATCATTTCGATTACATTGCATGGTCGACCATCAACTTAATTTAACCACTGAATATCTATGAGATTTTCTCCGTAGTAGTCTTGAATGAGGCTGGGAAAGACCACATACATGTCTTCTGGAATGGTATCGAAGTTGGTAACTCGCCTGTCAGTAGGCTCAATGTTCAAGACAGTGGTTTGGAGCCCACGCTAAATATAACAAAAAACAACACGTGTATAAGAATATACATGCTATTTAATTTAAACAGAATCAAGCAGCTAACGATGAAATATTTGATAGGTACCAAATAAAAATACATATTAATTTTGTTATTACTTAAAAGCTGTATTAACTCTCAGTTATATATAACATCACTCACTTAAACTTAAGGAATTTGTAACATTTTTACATGAGATCAATTTGTGTTATATAATATATATTATGGACTTTCATATTACATAGATTTTTAAAGCTCTTGGGGGGAAATTATAACTAATGACTAGTTTTTTAAATTTATAGATAATATTTACAATTTTAATTATATAAATTATTTTTATACATAAGTTAATATAGTTATGTACATTAAAATATTTTGTAAGAAAAAAGTTAATAGGATGGACTAGTTAAGTAAGATATACATCATATGTTATTTAATTAAATTGCACTACCTGCTTCAAACTACTCTAAACACATCATCGGTTCAAAAATAAATCTATACTAATAAATAGTAATTCAGTGTATTAACGACTATTGATTTTTTTAGTTAAAGTACATCAATTCAATTTTAAAAGCTAGCAGTATCATTTTTAAAACCACTGATACCTGTATAATTACCAGATAAAATGCTGGATATAACAGAACTTGAAAGACTGCTCATATCTGATGACATATTAGGGTAATCAATTTGTTGCCTTAACTGTGATGTTTTCCATATATTTTCAACATTACTCTCTAAAGAATCTGATGGACTAGGCAATATTGAATCATTAGTGATTGTAATATTTGGTGGTGGCGTTTCCGAACTATTATCATCTATATCTAACACAGCCATTAACTTCTTTTCACTTTTAATATACTCCAAATAATTTTTAATTTTAACCGTTAAGAATTCTGGGGCTTCAAACCCTTGTAATTCTTGAAGTTGCAAATTAGGATTATTCTTATATTCATCACTTTCAGTAAGTTCTTTTATATCTTCTAGAAGCATAATATAAATTTTGCCTCCATTAGCTGGAAGTAAATTTTGTGACTGCAGCCATTCTTTATCTTCTTGGTCTCCACAATATCTTAATAAATTAGGATGCCTGACATATAGTCTTCCTCTTGTTTGTCCATAGCCTAAAACTTTATTAGCTCTGGACCCCATTATAAATAATGTTTCTCGCTTAATTCTATCTGGGTTCCACTTTGGCCCATCTCTTTTCAAAGAAAATTTACATCCCAAATTATCATTGTAATAACTTGAAAGGGTTTTATGTTTTGGTCTTTTTGTAGCTATTGTTAATGCTGAATGTTCCAGATCTAATTCTATATCTTTGCGTTTTAATGGCTGATGAAAGAGTGGACTCTGGAATATTGATAAATTATATAAAGATTTTTTAATATACAGTGTAAACATTGTATTTACCATTCTTTCCAAATTTTGATGCCGTAAATCCACAAAACTATTTTCTGAATCTGCTTCACTTTGACTACATTCATATGGTGAATTTTCTCTTGATTTTGATGTATACATTATCTTAGCTTCCTCTAAGATGTGTTTACATAGATCTCTTATGTGATCATCATTAATGCTTTCTTGTCCTAGATTGTTTCGTATATTAGCAATTGCAGGTTGGAAAAATTTCTGAAAGTGTGATAGCTAATAATAAATATAATATTTTAAGTATCATAGCTTACATCAATATATTTCTTTATGATAGTATCAATATCCTTGTTTACAGCAGCTTGTATATTTCTACGAACTAAATCCAGTGACTTTCCAGGACTAGTAATGCTGTACTGCCTTCTGTGGCTATGGTTTGCAATTTTAGTTCCATTTTTCACCCCTAAAGAACTTGCTGCTATATTGAATAATGTTACTTGTCGCATATTAAAAGTGTTTTTCTGCAAAATATTACCTCTTATAATTTTGAACCATTCTTTAAAAAAACTAACATACTAAGGTAAATAGTAAAATTAAACTTACCCAACTAACCATATTTTGCTTGTCTTCTGACTGACCAGGGGCCAGTGGAGGGATCATTTTGTTAAGATCCTTTTTTAAAAAAATCTCAAAAACTGTTTGATACAGTTTTACACATAACCAAAAACCTCACAAGAAATAAAAACCGTTGGCCTAGTTGATATATCACAAGATCACATAAATTAAATATAACATAAATTATAATGAGTTATAATTGTTAAATAAACTTGATTGAAATTTATTAGAAAAAAAGGTAAAATGTTCTTAAGATATGTCAAAACAATGTGTTCTAAAATAAATCAATACACAGCAGTGGCCTCTACTGGTAATTTTACGTATTCCTAATTTTTAAAATTGTACCTAGAAATCCGATAGAATTTTAGATAAAAATTTATTTTTATATTACATCCCTATAAATGTTATGTATTATTTAAGAAACCTTAATAATAATTATAGTAATTATTAATATTTTTGAACAAAATCAAGCTTTTCGATTTTTAACATGAAAAACAATCACCAAAGATGCATTTAACTTTCTATTTTAAAAATGCCTATTGCTAAAAAGGTTTTTTAGTTGTGATTTTCTATACGAATAAGTATTTTGATTACCATAAATTGTTTAAGGTTGAGAACATATGGATGATAACGAACGATTTGGTCACATTAAACAAATGAAATATTTAGTGTCTAACATTTGTTTGGTGACAGTTAGAGACCTTGTAGACATTGCTATCATATCATAATCTTATCATTGATATCGACTTTAGAGTAACATTTAGAATATTATTATTAAGTAATAATTAATCAATTAATAATATTAATTAATGCATTAAGTATTAAGTAATTATCCACATGCTATTTATATATAAAATAATTGCCATACTAAATACTAATTACCGTATGACTGTTCATATACGTTTACTAACGTTCGAATTACTGTATCTAGCGTCAATATGATTTCCAAACATCCTTGTAGACAAGCATGCAATATCGTCTCATCCTTACGTGAGTCTTTTGAGAGGCAATCACTTGTACTCTTATCTTGCTCATGATCTCAGTTAGGACTTCACATTTTGGTTTTAAGATTCTTTCAATGTCAGATTCTAAGAGATTCTAACCTATAGAAATGTATAGTGATGCCACTCCATCATATACCAATTGATTGCTTTGGTTTTCTGTGATTTAAAACTGGAGACTTTGTCGTCAACAATGACAAAGCAACAAAGCAAGAATTAGATGATGAAGCTCCAGCTCAAACTCGAGACACGAGAAATTTCGGATAGGTTAGCAGTTGACGAATCCACTGATTCTAGACATCTACATACCGTAAGAAATATCCAATAGCAGGAAAAAGGGCTACCACACAAATCAATTACCATTTCGAACCGTTTCAGCAGTGCAGTTTCATTCCTGATCACGAACAAAAGGTTTCCTGTGTTATATTGTGTTTGGCTATGAAAAGTGCATACAATATATTCTACAATGCGAAGCGCAAAAAGTCATTGGTTAGTCTAGGAGATCCATTTAATAGGTCAATTGAAAAGTCCCTGGCCTACCATAGTAAAACATATTTTTTGGCAAAATTAGTTTTTTTTATTCAACATAATTTGCTTCAAGGGTGATATATTGATTATAGCGACCCTCCAATTTTTCGATACCATTTTTGTAGTACTATTTGTCCTTTGGTTCAAAATTGGCCTCAGCTTCGCCAATCACATCTTCATTCGACAAAAATTTCTTCCCAGCGAGCATTCTTTTGAGATCCGAGAAGCCCAATTCATAGATTTTTGACACGGTGCATTTTCTTGGTGAAGCAGCACTTTCTTTTTCTTCAAATGCGGCCGTTTTTCGGCGATTTCGTCCTTCAAACGGCCCAATAACGCTATGTAATGGTTGCTGTTGATGGTCCTTCCCTTTTCAAGGTAATCAATGAAAATTATTCCATGCGCATCCCAAAATACAGACGTCGTAATCTTGCCAGCCAACTGTTGCGTTTTCTCATGCTTTGGAGCGGGTTCTTCATGTGCAGTCTAATTGGATGACTGTCGATTGGACTTTGGACTGAAATGATGGAGCCATTTTTCATCCACTGTTACATATCGACGCAAAAACTCGGGTTTATTACGCTTGTTATCATCTTCAAACACTGCTCCGAATCATCAACTCGTCGTTGTTTTTGGTCAAAAATGAGCTTGCGCGGCACCCACTTTGCACAGAACTTTCTCATACCCAAATATTCGTGAATGATATGATGTACACGTTCAGTTGATATCTTTAGAGTGTCTGCTATTTCATTCAATTTCAATTTATGGTCATTCAAAATCATTTTGTGGACTTTTTTAATGTTTTCGGCCGGTAACAACTTTTGGGCATCCACTGTATTCATCGTCTGCACCGATGCTTATTTTACCACGTCCAAACTTAGCATACCAATCCTTAGTGGTTGATTTTCGTGGGGCAGTATCCGGAAACTCAACATCAAACCAAGTTTTTGCTTCAACTGTATTTTGTCCTTTCAAAAAGCAATACTTTATCAACACGCGAAATTCCTTTTTATCCGTTTTTTTCACAATAACAAAATTTGCTTCACTCAAAATGCTATAATTCACAAACTAATGAGTCTACAGCTGTCAAATTTATACACGCATCTTTTGAGGGTTAGGGCCAATAAAAACATATGGATTTTATTCTACTAGCGCCATCTATGTGTCAGGCCGGGGACTTTTCAATTGAACTGTTAAAATGCCACCGAAGCAAACTATTCAAAGTCATAAAGTTTTGCTGTGTAACATATATGCTGGGGTTAACAAGTTGTAATGTATCACCAGCTCAATGAAACAAATCGAACTATTTTTTGTTACAAAAAACGCCAGCAATAGCAACAGAGGCAGTATCATCCATTTGCAAGAGTTGTAAAGGATATACTGTTGTACCTTAAATGGGAAGATAAAAATATGAAAGTGTTCTGCAATTTTTGTCCATCCTACGTTTTCTTCTGTTTGCAAATTTGGTAATTACTTCGTCATTAAAATTGTTTATTCCGGAGGTAAATTGTTTTTCAATAGATAGCATAGAATAAGCTGTTAAATGATTTTTGGCCGCTGATTTTCCGACGTTTTGATGCGCTTTAGCGTTGAGAAATACTTTTCGGCTTCTGATATTGTCATGGGAGTTGCTACCATGATTTCTAATAATTATCTAGTCTGCTTCAACGTGTCTCCTAGATTGTTTGCTATTAAGAATTTTAGAAGAGGTACTACACCATTTAACGTCCTGCAATCATTTCTTGGAGAAATAACAGACAGTTCAGTTCGTAATCGTTCTTTATCAAATATGCGATAAAAGGAACATACGGAAGTGAGTTTCCGAAAAGAAAAGTGAATATCCATTCATTTTTTAAATAAATGTCTCTATTAAATTTACGGGTGTAACTTTTCCCTCTACTTATTATACACCAGATTTCTAAATAATAATATCTGGTAATGGTCTTTCTTTGTAAGAATATTGTAAAAAATTCTTCACATTAATTAAATTAAAGACCACTTCATAATCACAGTTATTAATATTGGTATTATTAACTGGCCGAGAATCGCGTAAAATTTCGATACAGATAACTAAATGACTAAATGACAGACTAAATGCAGCGAAATCTTCACTTAAATATCGGCCTTGTTTTAAACCGTTTGGATGGACACGGGAGTAGTGGAGTGCCACGCTGGTGTTTGAAGGAGCTCGCAGAGCACGATCGTGTGGCCCAGATAAATAATATCGATGGCGATAGCTTGAGTCGGTAGCTTACCGACGATGGGTTATTCCATTGGTCCACATTGCGTCCGTGGCTCGCACTTATAAACTCGCACCATGGCTGTTTTTTTTTATCATTTATTACAACAAGATTTCGAGGATCCTAAGTGCGATTTGCTTTTTGGTAAGTAATCGAAAATATTTTAGTGTGATTACATAATTATTTTTTGGAAGCTTCAGCACTGCAGCGCTTATGCACCAGTCGTCACTGACGCAGTGTATCACGAGCCATAGCGTCTTCTGATTAGCACTTGATCCCATAGCATTTCTCATCAGATCAATGAAGCATGGCTTGCTTGTGGGTTTCGAAATGCTGAAAAGTACGAAAATGGAAAGAAGTTGCAAAGAATGTTGGAAAATATTTTAATTAATATATATTGTAGTAATTTTTCACCATGTCTTTTTAAAGAGAAAGCATGCCTAGAATACATACCTAAACATATTAGATGCTTTTAGAATGATAAGTAACAACAAATATAAAGATAATAAGATAAAATTCAAAATAGATTCCATTTTCCATCCATATTTGGATATTTATTCAAAAAATAATTATGCTTTCATTTGATATGATGCACATGAATGTAAAATGGTATGTTCACCTATATTCTTAGATGTGGCACAAACTTTCGATAAGGTATGCCATGACGGCCTTGTTCATAAGCTACAGAAAATGTTTGCGAAACAATATACGGAGTTATTCAAATCTTACATTACAATCAATGTTTAGAGTTAAACACAAGGACCCTACTCTACAGTAAAATAATCTAAAACAGGTGTACCATAAGAAGTGTATTCGGGCCAATTATTTACCTACTCTACAAATGTGATATACCACAAATGGAAAATATCACGATGTCTACATTTGCTGATGACACTGCCATTTTTGCTGTCGGAGATAATAGCGAAGAAACACGAAAATTATAATAGGCAAGTGTCAATATAAATAATTGGACCTGGACTTCGAAAATAAACATTAACGACTCTGGATGTGCAGTTCACGTATAATTAGATGATATCATTCCATATAGCAACAACGCTAAGGAACATGTAAAAAATAAAAGGAAAGAGCTGGAGTTAAAATATTGGAAAATGTATTGGTTATGTGGATGAAATGCACAATTATTAATACATAATAAATCGCTATTATGTAAGCAAATATTGAAACCAATATATGGGAATGTTCCGCAAAAATAAATATAAATACAATACAAGTCCTGATACGGAGCAAAGTCGTGAGAAGTATTGTAGGTGCACCAAGATACTACAGGACTGATTACTTTCATCGAGTCCTTCAAATACCCGCTGTCAGCCAGGAAATCAAGAGAATTAGAAGGAGACATGAGGACATACTCCATTCTCATGTCAATATCGAGGTAATACAAGTCTTGGATAACAAGGGAACAGAACACAGATTCAAAAGAATCAAACCGTTTGATCTTATGTTGTGTAGTACAGTGAGGTGCGTTTAATAGAAACACAGTAGTGTTATTAAATAAACATTATTACACCAGAGACTAAGATAGAACGGATGGGTCTTCCTAGATATACACCTAAATTTATGTTAATGTTCAAACAACTTGTAGGTTAGTCGGCAACAACTAGTAACAATGCAGCAAATAAATTATAAAAAACTTGATATGATAAATAATTGCAACAAAATTGAAGTTTTTAAATAGAAATTCTTTTTATGAACATCGGCAACATCTTATCAATTACGCATTGAAAACAAGGCAACGCGGAAATAGTGCTTAAGCAGGATGTGGACCAGTGTTACGCATCGGCAACGTTCTTCTCGGCTACCTGCATTGCAGCGTTTCGTCTTTAGATAACAAAAGCTTTCCGGTTCTGGGTTCTACCGGTGACATTTACGTTTGCAGTGGTAAACCACCATAATAACAACTTGTTCTTGTAATGAACTATATTTGCGGTTACCTTTTTTTGGTATTGTTCATATTTCGTAGCATTTAATATATCGTTGAATATATTGTCAACGTAATACTTATTCGTTATTTGGACATTCTAATTTAGTAATAAAGCATATATTGCAGTTGAAACAATTAATAAACTTAAACTAGTTGCGGCAATAATTTTAAAATTTAGTTTAGGTTTTTGTTAATTAATACTGTAGGGCTAATTTAAAATCCACGGCGTAAAATAAAAAAGTATGTTTAAATAAAACAATATAAAATAATTTAACATATGAAACAAATAAAAAAGAGATTAAGTTAAAATATATAACAACTACTTACACAATAAATGGCAAAATAAATGAAGCAAATGCTAAGTGTGCGGGATTTTAATGTCGAGGTGGTCTGACGACAGTTGAAAAAACGAATGAAAACAAATGAAAATGTATCTGAACAACCAATTTTCAATAATTACAAGGGTCAAATTAAAAATAAACACGAAATATAACAGAGATGGGTGATTATCTTGACAGATACTTCTAACGTAATGAAATATATATAATATGAACTGATAAGTGTACGATAATTGGATCGACAAGTAAGGATACTGATGATGGATGGTATTGATAATAACAATAACAGGCAATGACAATGACGCACAATCATAATAGACAACAAATAACATAAAACGGACAATAACGATAACTGATAGCAATAATAAACTACGCTAGGATAAAGTATGACATGTGCACATGGTAAGTAGGGACGGTAACACGTGACGTACCAGCTTCTACCCTGACACCTAAAATAATGGACGTGCAATTAGATTAAGGGAAGATGACACTCGTGATTCAGTAGATCTGTGTGATCAATCAGTGATCAATGTGTAATGGCTCAAAGGAAAAAGTTAAATGCAAATATTAGATACGTTGATACCAAGAGTCAGCAGAAATCACTTTCGGTGGCGTTTGACATGTCATTTGAAAAGTCCCCGCCTGACACATAGATGGCGCTACTAGGATTGAATTCATATGTTTTTTAGATAGCCCTAATCCTCAAAAGATGCGTGTATAAATTTGACAGCTGTCGGATCATTAGTTTGTGAATTATGCATTTTGAAGTGAAAAAATACAGTTGAAGCAATAACTTGGCTTCAGTTCAGTTGATATCTTTAGAGTGTCTGCTCTTTCATTCAATTTCAATGTACGATCGTTCAAAATCATTTTGTGGATTTTTTTAATGTTTTCGTCGCTAACAGCCTCTTTTGGGCGTCCACTGCGTTTACCGTCTTCGGTGCTCATTTCACCACGTCTAAACTTAGTATATCAATCCTTGATGGTTGATTTTCATGGGACAGTGTCCGGAAATATGGCATCAAGCCAAGTTGTTGCTTCAACTGTATTTTTTCGCTTCAAAAATCAATATTTTTTCAACACGCGAAATTCCTTTTTATACATTTTTTTCACAATAACAAAAGTTGCTTCACTCAAAATGCTATACTTTGCAAACTAATGATCCAAATCAAATTTATACGCGCATCTTTTGAGGGTTAGGGCTAACTAAAATACATATGGATTTAATTCTAGTAGCGCCATCTATGTGTCAGGTCGGGGAATTTTCAATTGTCCTGTTAGTCATTAAATTAGTAATATTCGTATATTAATAAATATTGCTTTTCCTGTTAAATATACTTTGGACAAGATAAAATAATTTGATTCTTTTGAGTTCTGTTCGAATGTAATCTGGTCGTTACCTGAAGCTCTCGGTATAAGCAGAGCTAGGCAAAATACATGTTTTATCCAGACCAGCCGATTAATCAGTAAAAGAAGAATTTCCTTTCATAAACTTAAATTTTCAAATGTACTATCGGAAAAACAATCTCTTGTTGAGGCGTGAATAAAATATGTTAAAGAAAACAATCTTTCTATAGGTCCTGATGAATACAAACTTATATTGTATTGTATTAACACATTTTTTATATTTGGATAGCGTTCAAGGATGATTAGCTTTCTGCTTTTATCGTTTTGGGACTTTAACTCCATTTTTACTGTATGTGGTTGATCACTGTCCCTTTTCACAAAAACAATAAAACCATCACCTTCTTTACTAGTACTACTATTTCTGTTAGTGCCAGAGATTATTTAATTATTTAATTTTTTTAATTTGCTTCTACGCATGTACTGAAGATTGAAGATTTTTATTCTTTGCCTCTCATCTGTTGTGATGCTTTCTGACAATAAACGCATTTTGTAACTAGGGTGGAAGCAGGATGCCAATGTGTCTCCATTTATTTTTCTGTACATTTACTACATTTTATTTTTGTACATTTTATTTCTCTCTTTTAGTTACCATTAGAATTTGATCATCCATCGTGACATTCATACTGATAAACTTAATTAATACATAGAAGATTTGTGAAAGTAAACATTTAAGAATGAAATTGATAAGCAATTTGTAAATGTATTTTGAATGACCATGATTATTTAAAATATTCAATACTAAATATCTCAGCGTCAGGTATAACAAGTATACTGCCCAACCCTGCGTGTAACAATCGTTGTTATAGTATATGAGTACATTTACAGTACCTTGTATGATTTTGTTATAAACATTTTGTATTTTATTTATTTTTATTTTCGAGAAACATCTCTTCCAAACATTCGTTGCAGTACACCTGCTTCTGTTATTGTAGGTTACTGGAAATGGAAACGTAAAGGTTATAGAATAATAACTGATCGAGTATTTGGAGGGAGTGTTTCAGTGACTAGAACTTTTCATAAGTTCATATTTTATCAGAATACCAAAGCAAATTATTGCAATATAATTTTACATTTAGCAGCGGTTAGGAACTGCATTTTACTGTTTAACTTTTATTACTCATCTTGAATTTTGTTTTTAAGATAGTCTTAAATATATAGTGACAATATGTAAATTAGGTTAGTATATTTGATCAGGCTCGAGTAGTGCTCTTAATTGTTACACACCCACTTTGAAGGCATGACACTTGCATTTGTTTAAATCTTCTGGTTAATCTGGAAATGCGTTACTATAAAGTCAACATTTGGTTTTAACAGTATTTTATAACATGTGGGGCAAAAGTCCCGCTACTATTTTGATTGCATGTCATCTTGGTTATATGACATTTAGCTCAGTTTCGCTTTAACCATTGTGTTGTGTTTTATATGTTAAATGTGTGTTGTGTTAAATTTTATTATGGATAAATATAGCGGAAATTGCGTCAAAAATATCCTGATCGTCCAGTGCCTCACAAAATCCCAATTTATTGTTTGCATGCGAATTTTCGACAGTACGATGCGACAGTAGACAGGCGTCGTTCTGGAAGACAACGGACGTATCGTAACGCTGAAAATGTGGTTGCGCGATAGTGTTGCAGAGTCTCCAGAAACATCAATTCGTGAGGGAGACGCGGTTCCCAGTTACACATTTCGCACGCAGTTTAAGGCGAATTATGAAAACTGATTTGAAAATTTTCCCGCACAAAATTCAATTAGTTCAAAATTTGCTACCAAGAGATCCTGATCAACGAGTTGAGTACAGTAATGCAATCCTAAGACTGTCTGGTGAAATTCAAGATTTTTCGTCTAAATTGATAATGAGAGATGAAGCCCATTTTATTTTCAGTGGCCACATCAGTAAACAGAACAGTCGGTTTTGGTGAACACAGAATCCTCAATTAATTCATGGAACATCATTGCATCCACTAAATCAAGTGTAAGGTGTGGTATTCATGCTGGAAACATCATTGGTCTCTATTTTTTTAAAAATGACCAAAATGTGAATTCGAAATTTTCTTGTTCCTGAAATGGAAGAGCAAGGACTAGAGGACATGTAGTTTCAGCAAGATGGGATCACAGCACACACACCTCATTCAACAATTCAATTATTGAAGACTAATTTCGCGAAGTGGCGATTTAGCATGGCCAGCCAGATCTCCGGATTTAAAAGCACCAGACTTTTTCTTATGGGTCTTTTTAAAATCAAAAGTTTATGTGAATAAGCCCCAAACGATTCAACATTTTAAAGACAATATTCGTTACGAAATTGAAGAAATTCAGCCTCAGATGTTGCAGGATGTCATGAAAAATGTCTTAAAAGGAGTCGAAAGTTGCATAGCGAATTGCGGTTACTATTTAGCCGATATGATTTTTCAATCATAATGAAAAAAAAAATGTAAAGTCCAAATAAACTTTTTATGAAAACCAAACTTACTTACCTTTTCTTTGAGCAAAGTTATAATCAATTTAAATGGTAGCGTTGTATTATCCTAACACACAGACAACGTTGAATTAATATGTGAACTTATTTTTTATTAGTTTTTTCCAAAATAACCAAAATTGTTTCTCTAAAATCACTATAAGTAGAAAAGTAATAGTTGAAATGACATACATTGTAATATGTATTGTTTGAGATTAGTTATAGATACAATAGTGATTATCTATACTAATGGTTAGACATTTTTTTATTCATAGTCTAGGATGGTTATCTAGAGGCTAATGGTCTTTGGCTGATGTTGTTTTGGGTTAGGAGCTAGATGTTTTTTGGGTGACAGGGACCCTGGTCTACGACTGGGGCTGTCGTAATTGGACTACCCAGGCGTAATTAGTGAGCAGAGATCTAATCAACGGATTGGAATGACGTGGGGTACCAAGGGAGAACCTCAAACCGGGCATGTTTGTGAAGCTCTTCTTTGCATTCGAAGCATGAACTTTTTTTTAGAATGAAAGACCTGAAGTTGGTCAAGCAACTAGCTAACTAGCATCTTATATAGGGTAGTCTTCAAGCTATTTCCGCTATTCTTGAATTTCGCTTGAAGTGGTTGGACCGATCATTCGAACTTGTTTTCAACCATAATTCGACTTTGTTTAGATGAAGTTGAACACCTGAATATGTTGGATGTAGATCAGTGTATTCGTCGTCCTGTTTCACAATAAAATGCCTGTCTGTGAGGTATGATTTCAGTAGTTGAAAGTGCGTGTGGGGCAAAAACTTTTTCAATTTAACCTAGAGTCCAGTGTGCCACACCTTGTCGAAAGCTTGAGATATGTCGCGAAATACAGCGGAGCAATATTTTTTATCATTTAAAAGTTTTTGTAAATTTGGTAGACTAATCTGGATATTTGTTCAGAAGCAAAATATATTGAATTAAATATTAAAAAAATGTTAAACATTAAAATTGTTTTTGCTTGGTTTTAAAAAGATTTTTAAAACTTCTACCTTTATGAATTTATTTTTGTTAATTAAATATTATTCTACGCATCACTTTATACCGCAGGGAAATTAATTAAATATATAATGTAATTATTTTCTACAATAAACTTTTAAAAATGTCGTCTGATACGTTATTACATAGTTACTAATTAAATAATGTTGAAACTAACATTGTGGGCCGACTATATTTTCCGAATCGATTTTTTTAACACTATTATTATTTTCATTCCTCCTTTACAGCGTACTGTATAAATGCAATATGTAGGTGCATTGTGGAATGAGGTGGTTTGGTAAACACTGGCACTAATAGTTAGAGTTGAAGTAATAACATTTTTGGTACGCATTTACTTGGTGATTAGAATATTTTCTGCTTGACATCATTTGGAAATACATTATTTCATAAAGTAAAATAATAGGAGTATATATAATTAGCAATGGATCACTGTCCATACGTGGAACTGGCTTCGACACTGAGACCACTTGCATAGCACGTACTCATGGTCTGTCAGTTTTTACTATAGCAAAATCAAAGTACTACAAATCTTTGAGTACATTTGTTATGATTTTTGCACGTTTATCGAACATTTAATATCACAAACGTAACTAATACACTTTGAATCGACATTGCAACGTTGTCTTTGAATTTTCACAATTTCCAAAGTACAATCACACCACAAAAATAAAGCGTTAAGAGCGCAGTGCTGCCATCATGTGTGAACTCGAAAAATAGCACAAATCTTGATACAGCTATTAAAGACCTCAGTTCTTGACATCAAATAACGTTAAGAATCGTTCTTATCCGCTCAGGACCAAAAGTTGATCCAGATTTCTAAATTTGTGTAATTGAAGTTAAATATCTCGGATTTGATATATTAGGAATCATCTAGTTCCATCAATTATAGATAACTGAGACTATTCAATAATTAATATATCTATTCAAAGACTATTCAAATATGTTATTTAAATTATGACCTATATCACTTACATAGTTCATCACACTTGTTTAACTAAATAAATACTCGGTTTATTTAATACTTAATGTTAGCATATTAAAAATTGTAACATATAGTCTATCCAAAGAAGTTTTGTACATACGTCATCGAGATGTTTAACGTATTGCTTGCCGCAATTTTTAAATTCGATTTAGAATCAAACAATATTTTCGTTCTCATTTTATTGTGGTTAAAAAGAGACACAATGATGTCTGATAAGCTCGAACGTGTAACCGAACTAGCCTGCCAAAGTCGCCCGGTTGTCAAACGTATGTAAAATTCATCAAAACAATAGTGATAAGGGGTTTTAAACCGGCAAAGGTTATTTTAATGCTTTGTTTGTTTTGATTTGTTTGACAGAAGAGATTGCGTCTCTAATTAGTTACTTTGAACAGGAACGAGATAATGGAGGCCCTTTCTTGCCAGTAAAATTCATTGGAGAAATAAGCATTTTTACTTTTAAATATTAATTTACTGCGATTTGTATTGAAAACATTTTTTAGCTCGTTGTAGCAGCATTGAATATAGACTCGGTCACTGAAATATCTCAAAAAATAAAAAATATAATCTTGAATTCAGTGAAAAAAATCGTGCTCATACGAAGCGGATGACGGATCAAGATCATCTTGATGTTAGCTCTATCAGAGATTAAATATCTAATATATATGTGTATATGGAATGTATAAAAACAGTGAGTAGTTTTTTAATACAAACATAATTTAATACAATTATTTCAAAGGAAACCGTTAGTCTGAAAAGTATCGAAGGGGTCTAATGGACCTTCCGGATATTGCCTTTAAAATAATACAGTTTTTAAAAGCATATAATAAACCGAAAGAAGACTTTATTCCATATTATTTCAATTAATGTATTTAGATGACTAATTTAGATGACTAATGGTCACTCATGGCAAGATGATAATAAAAATAGTGTTATGACAACAAAAGTTGACGGAAATAGGTAAAATTGAAATAACAATTGATTAGGTTTTATTAGTAATAATATTTATTAATAACTCATTGTAGATATATTGAACTTCATGCTGGAAACAGGAATGGTGAATAACAGCTTCGATTTGGATGAACTCGATCAGATACATCGAAGGAGAAATTGACAAATTGAGAAATTGTGAACAAATGTTTCATAGGAGATTAACAGCTTAGTTATTCACTTTCTTCTTAAAAAACGAACAAGTGCAATAGTGCAATTCAGATCATCAAAAGCAAACTGGCGGACGAAGGCAGAAATGATACACTGAGCACTTGAAGTGCAAACTTCTGTCCAAATTTCATAAATTCCTGAAATTTCGACCATATTAGATCTAATCCAAGTTGGGTGGCATTATAAACCGAACTGCAGTGTTTTTGCCAGGAATACACGGACTAGAGATGTCAAAACATAATTAAAAAATAATAGCCTTGTGATCTCCTCGGAATTCTACCAACTGCTCCTATTATAAAACGTGAAGGGGAAATATTTCGCGACGTCCAACATGTAGATGACACTACTTTTAACTTATTACTTGTTTTAATCAATAATAAAAAATTTAATTAATAATAAAAATATTATAATTTTGGAACAAAGGATATGTTAAATAATATGGAAATATAACTTATTTGAAGATTATTGTATATTAGGTATCTTCTGAAATCTGAGAAAAATATTATTGAAAAATTAAAATATGGTGTAACAACAGATAGAATTTTGTCAGGCGTAAGACAAATAGATACCCCACAAATGTAAAGGATAAATATCATTAATAAAGATGATCTATCCTATTCAATAAAAAAACACAACATCAATTCAGTTAAAAGTCCGAATGAAATGATCGCTGTTGATTTAAAAATAAAAGAATGGAATGCGAATAGGAAAATTTTTACATTCTTTTATAAACGAGAAGGTAATATTAATATACGTTTGTCTTATAATTGTGCTTTATGTGAGTATAGCTTTTGTTATAAGTGAAATGCATAGTATTCTAAAAAAAGAAGATTTTACTGTGTGTTTTATGAATGGAATAATGGAAGAAAAATTGAAATGCATAAGTATGTCTGTAGCTGTCCAGAGCATACGATAAAGTATACCCTCTGCAAGCATGTGCATTTGGTACGTATGTATGAGGAGAAAATAGGCACTAATTATTTTGCAGATTATGTAGTAAGTGCTCTAGGAGAGCAATCAGTGATTAAATAGCAGGACAAAGAAGAAACTAGAAGAGTTTTCAGTATAATTAACACTTTGAAATCAATCGATCAACAATCACACAGCCAAATACTTAGGAACATAGAGGTTATGCTTCTGAGATTTCAACAAAAAAGTAATTTTTTTTACTTTTAGCAGTAAATATCAGTCAAGAATATTAATGAATACTTAGGAAAGGAGGATTAGGCCTACAGGGGACATCACCACAAAATAAAAAAAAAACGCGCCTGGAATTCTACCTCATAGGTGGTGTGCCGAAAAGTTCAATCTAAATATAATAAAGAAGTATTCAAACGAATAACCTGTTGTCTTTTTTGTTATGGTTCCTTTAATATATATTCTCTTTTTGTAATATTTCGTCATTATTTATCTGCTCCGAGGAGTAATTAAGCCGAAATAAATAATAAATCACAAAGCTTCAAATACTATCAACATATGAATATCAATTTTTTCCAACAACTTTCTATTAAATACACCTTATATTTACACTATGCTGAAAATTCATGATACTTCGTTAGCTTTTAGCGTCGTTATATCTTTTTTCTTCTTTTGAAATATCTGTAAAATCAGAAAGATATAAGTATAATAACAAATAGACAGAAAACGTATACTAAAATGACCATATTTCATTCTTACCTTTACTACAATCTTCAAATAAGTTCTGTTTCCATATTATTTAACATAAAAATTTATCCTTTATTCCATAACAATTTACAAAATTAGCGTTATAAAATGATAATATTGTATTAATAATTTATACCTTATACATTTGTTTTCGCATTATCTGCTGCTACTTTTGCCTATAAAATAATTATATTACCTCAACAAAATGTAAATACAAAATTAACCTAAAAATGACATCTAAACACAACTGAGACTGTGGTAGAAAAGGACGCGAGCTGTGAAAACTAGCCAATAGAAACTTGTATAGTCATGGATGGTGAGGTCTTTTACTGTCGTCTGCTGTAGAGACGAAGTGAACCAATCGGACCCCGTCGCGGCTCATAGCGGTTAAAATGAGTAATATGTTAAAAGTAGTGACATCTACATGTTGAACGTCACGAAACAATTCCCCTTCAGCAGTTAGTAGGATTCCGAGGAGATCACAAGGCTGTTCTTTTTCAATTATGTTTTAACAAACACCTCCAGTCCATATATTCCTGGCAAAAGTACTACAGTTCAGTTTGTAATTCCACCCAACTTGGATTGGATCTAACATGAAATTTGCACTTCAAGTGCTCGCTCGTAGAATTTAGAATTTGAGGGCATCAAAACGTCAATTCGATAAAGATAACCAAGAGAATTTGTGTAAAAATAATGCAATTCAGATCATCAAAAGCAAACTGCCGGACGAAGGTACAATTGATCCTCACAAATAATTGTCTGCAACTGAAAGTTATCAAAACCGGTCAAATACCACTTACATCATCTGGTTTCATAGTTCCAAAGTTCAATACACTAAGAATTTGGGTATAAAGCGATTTAGGAATTAAATAGTGCTTAAATGTTATTGCTCAAATAAGACCAAATTTGTTAAAGTGGATTAAAAATGTAATAATCACCTTGAGGGGGTTTATTTCATTAAATAAAAAAAGTGTAATTATCCGAATAAATATATAACTTCACTTTATACCTTCAATTACAGATGTTCTTATATGAAGGAATGAAGCAAGGCAATATCACATGTCCCAGAAAATTGTTTTATTATACTGTCAGTAGTTCCTTGAGCTATCTTTTTTATTTTATCTCACGATATTGCCATATCCACAATATAACATATATTTTGTCAAAGATGTTTAAAAAAATATGAATTTAAAACCTTGTAATTTTACACTATTTAATGATAGAATGTTAATATAATATGTACCATATACTTTTGGATAAAACTGGTAATCAGAATTTTAACAGAGAAAGACTCAAAGTTTGCTTTCAGTATAAGAAAACAAAAAGCCAGAACTCTAATAGATCTTATTAAATTGATGGCCCTAAACAAATATGAAAAAGGGAAAAAACAGAAGAGATAATTTTCATTTGTTCCAAAGTTCTTTGTTTATGATAATATTTATATTTTATAGATATATTTGTTTTTGTACTACATTTATATTTTACACATAATTTACAGTTTTACACATTATATTTATTTCATGAATTGAATTTTATTTAATAAAGTTATTTCAGACATTAAATTGTTTTTTACTTAAATTTTATTGGTTAATTAAACGTGACGTCAGAGCAGTCACAAAGAGCCATTCAAATGTCTTCACAGCAAAATGTTTTCCTGACAGGTGCCTATAATAGAGACTTAAATTGACCAATCAAATTACTTGAATGGGCGATTTAACCCCATCTGGATGTTGGACAAAGCAAAACTTTTCTTTAGAGTCCCCTATTGAGTTGTTTCTCTATTACTCAATGCAGATTACGTTACCAAATACCTTACCGATTCTTTAAAATATCCAGTGCTGTATTAGCCGCTCAATATAATATGGCTGATAATACTACTGTGATTAAAAAACGTAAAACTTGTACTTGTAAAACTGTCAACAAGAAATATGATCTGAATTTAACTTGTTTTTTTTTTATTACGATTATACGTATTTTTAAACAGTACAGATTTTTCACGATTTCTATACTTAAGAATTTGACTTTTTATATGTTAGAGTCTTCTTTTTATGAACTATGATTTATTTAGACTAGATCGAATGCTTAACGTGGGCTCTGAACCACGATCCCCGGCATTAAGTCTATCGACTGACGACTAACTTGGAGATTATCCCAGAAGACATCCGGTTTAACTTGTTTTCTGGCATAAGTAGGATCAGTTTCTTTATCGAAATTTACACTCTTGCCTTTTGGACAATCACAGTTGTAAACAATCATAAACATACATTTACGACCATGCCCCAGCAGGAATTAAACCCGCGACTAGCGCAACGCAGTAGGAAGACCCTCCTGTCACCATGACCACTGCGTTAACCAAGCCAGCAAAAAATTAGCTCATGTCATTCTACCACCGTCCCATTTGCCTGATTTAGTTCTGTGGGACTGAGATTTCTTAAACTCAAAAAATCACTTCAAGATCACCATTTTGTCGGGGAGGCTAGGCAGAACGATGGCATAAATATCAACGTATTCAAGGGGCATTGAAGCAAAGGGAACGATTAATTTTGCAAAAATAAATAACTAGTTTGTAAAAGACTTACTATTTTTGAATATATAAAATTGTAGATAATAATACTTAAGGCTTAATAAGGTTTCCTTATTTATATAGTATATCTGATCAATCAAAAATCTAAAACGACAAAGCAAATAACACCTGCGGTCTTAGTTGTTCCCATAATTGATAGCAGTGCCGTATTATTATATAGCGGGTTTCGATATGAGTTTTTTTTGTTACGCAAACGATCGGAATTGTATTTTTTGAATAAATATATATGTTTTACGCTCAATTAATTTTGAATTGTTATATTTAAGAATCTATTGTGAGAATTATATTTTTTAGAATGGTCATTTATATTCATTAACCGCAGGTTAGTGAACTAAGTGAAGGTACTCGGTGTACCCAATTTATTTGAACAGTATAGTTTTCTGCAAATATATCTACTATGGAAACATGTTTTAAAATTATATAATAGATTGTTCAATATCGTTTTAAAATAATAAATAAGAATAGCTCTTTTGATAAGGGATTATTACTGGTCTCGTCGTTTTATTCTTTTATTAGATGCAGTATAATCAACTATTAAATAAACTGACCTATTATTTCTAGTTAATGTTATTAAGTTCTTCAGTGTACCAGACGTTAATAATAGAATGATTCAAAAGTGATGATTTTAGTGTCAGTAACAAAGAACGACCTAGGGGACCAAAACAGTTCGAAGACAATTGAAAGAGCTATTGGAGAATATCCAGCTTAAACTCCAAAAGAATACTCAGATAGTTTAGAAGTTAATGATCAATTTACTCAATCGTATTCAGACGTTTACATGTGATTGGAGAGATCCATAAAGCGAGATAATGGTTACCAAACGAGTTGGCTGAAAATGCTCTCCAGACGAGGAACAAGAGTTTTCTGTGGCATATTGTGATTGGCGATAAACAATGGATCTATTACCATAATCTCAAGCGCAAGAAGTTAAGGGTTAGTCCGGAAGAGCTATCCTCATCGATATCGAAGCGAAATATTCAAATCTATAGTCTACCCAAAGTTATTTTGTACATACGTCATCTAAATTTGTGTCGTCAAAATGTCACAATGTTACCGTATTAACCTTGAGTTTTAGTTTAGTTTGGCTTTCCATACCACCTATGTGTTAGAGTTCTAGGTGCGTTTGTAGTTGTATCCCCTGGAGGCCTAATCCACCAAATTAACAATTGTATATCCAAGTAATATATTTTACTTTCATTAGAGAGCATATTTACCTTTTACGTTTAGTTCTTGTATCCTTTGGTACAATGTTTACTAAACATTTTATTTTGATATCACTGTATTTCTCTTTCATTTATTCTGTTAATACCTGTATTAATATTTCTTGATAAAACTATATTTAATCATTGCATTCTCCTTAATGCATTTGCCGTGTCAGCAAAACAGTTCCTATTCTTTTTCTCCTGGCGCATTTTAACCAAATGCTCATGTCTTGCCAAATGCCAAATCTTTTACACTCTACAATAAGATTTTCTACGCTTATGTTATATTAGTTATATATTAACCTTGACTTGTTTCCATCCTCATCACCCAGTCTTGGAAATTGGCAGCATTGAATCATATCATATTCAGAAAGTCTCACTTAAGCGAATAAGTAATCTGTTAATTTCCAATATATCCAATACATTTCTAACATTTGTTCACAATTCCATCATTTGTCAATTTTATTTTCAACGTGCCTTATCGACTTCAGCTAAACCGAAGGTGTTATTAATCCTTCCTGTTTGAAGCTTGAAGTACAATATATCTGAAATGAATTATTAATAAATATTATTACTAATAGAACTAATTAACTAATTAACTGTTATTCCAACATTTACCTTTTTCTATCAACTTTTGTTGTCATAACACTATTTTTGTTATCATCTTGCCATGAGTGATCGTTGAATATATTGGTCCCATTCTGAAATATCCATGTCTCATCTAAACACATTAATTGAAATAATAAGTTTTCCTTCATTTTATTATATGCTTTTATTCTTTTAAAAGTAATATCCGGAAGTTCCATTTGACCTCTTCGATACTATTCAGAAAAACTACTCACTGTTTTTATATACTAATTTTTTAATAATAATTTCATATATTTAATCTCTGATAGAGCTAACATCAAGCTGATCTTGATTTGTCACCCGATTCGTATACGGACGATTTTTTTTTCGGAGAATTCAAGATCATATTTTTCAGTTTCTCTACTAATATACAGTGCAGCTGCAAATACGCTAAAAATATTTTCAATAAAAATGGCAGCAAATTAATTTTTAACAGTAAAAATGTTTACTTCAAACGAATTTTATTGGAAAGAGGGGGCTCAAAAGATGCCTGTAGAAATTTGACAGCTGTTGGATCATTAGTATGTAAATTATAGCATTTTGAGTGAAGAAGCTATTGTGAAAAAAAATGGATAGAACGGAATTTCGCGTGTTGATAAAATATTGATTTTTGAAGGAAAAAAATACAGGTGAAGCAAAAACTTGGCTTGATGCCGAATTTCCGGACACTGCCCCAGGAAAATTAACTATCAAGGATTGGTATGCTAAGTTTTAGACGTGGTGAAATGAACACCGAAGACGGTGAACGCAGTGGAAGAGGTTGTCACCGACGAAAACAATTTAAAAAATCCATAAAATGATTTTGAATGACCGTAAATTGAAATTGAATGAAATAGCAGACACTCTGAAGATATCAACTGAACGTGTACATCATATCATTTACGAATATTTGTGTATGAGAAAGCTCTGTGCAAAGTGGGAGTCGCGCGAACTCTGACCAAAAGCAACGACGAGTTGATGATTCGGAGCAATGTTTGAAGATGATCAAGCGTAATAAACACGAGTTTTTGCGTTGTTATGTGACAATGGATGAAACATGGCTCAATCATTTCACTCCGAAGCCCAACTGACAGTCATCCGACTGGACGCACACGATGAACCTGTTCCAAATGGTGGGAAAACGCTTCAGTCGGTTGGCAAGATTTTGGTGTCTGTATTTTGGTAGGCGTATGGAACAATTTTCATTAACTACCTTGAAAAAGGAAGGACCATCGGCAGCAACTATTTCGTAGTATTATTGGACAGTGTGAAGGACAAAATCGACGAAAGACGGCCGCACTTGAAGAAAATGAAAGTGCTGCTTTACCAAGACAATGCACTGTGTCACAAGTCAGTGAAAACTATTCCAAAAATCCATGAATTGGGCTTCGAATTGCTTCCTCATCCACCGTATTCTCCCGATCTGGCCCCCAGCGACTATTTCCTGTTCTCAGGTCCCAAAAGAATACTCATTGGGAAAAAATTTTCGTCGAATGATAAGGTGATCGCCGATTGAAGGTGACATTCATCCCAAAATGCGTAAGATAAATTTTGTGTGGGTATTAGTTCCAAATTTTATAAAGAGAGCTGGGCAAAAAATACATGCTTTATTTTAATTAAAATACAAATTACAAAATGCTATTTCGCATGTATTTTAAAATGCGACAAAATATTTTTATGCCGTGTATTTGAAATATAAAATACAAAATACAAAATACTGTATTTTAACTATTTTTGTTTAAATTACAAATTAGAAAATACAGACAAATGTTAGATTATATCAAAAGAATAGAACTAATACAGCCCAGTTTATTGATCAGTCGAAGAAGCAATTCCTTTAATGAACACTATATTTTTAAATGTACTATCAGGCACACAGAGTCTTGTTGGGGAATGTATAAATCCTTCTAAAGAAAGCAATCCTTCTACAGGTGCCGATGAGCACAAACTTGTCACGGACACTTTTTATATTTGGATGGTGTTTAAGGATGCTAAACTACTACAAAAATAGATAGGTCAAATAAGTTGTTTGTTTATTCTTATTTGGTTATTACAACGATTATTATGTACATATTTTATTTTAAAATATTTTTTTGTGTTAAAAATTTAAGTTAATTTTTAATTTTTAGTGAGTTTCTTATTTATTTTTTAAAGTGGACTCAACTTTTGTGTTAAAAATATTCTATAATGTCCGTAAAAACTATAAAACCATCTTCTTTACTAGTATTGATACTCCTGTTAATCCAAGGCATTATTTCTTCCCAGCAAGAATTTAACTTGCAAGAATTATTTTTATCTTTTCTGTTTTTTGTTTCTTTGTTTTTGTAACTAGGGAGGCGTCAACATGGCTCCATTTTTCGGTTTAAAAAGTTTATCAAATCTTTAAATATTTTTGATGGTAGCTTTACATTTAACGCAAGTTGAGAAGATACTTGACAATTTGACCAACAGTGCAGTTGCAGTGTTGCGAACTTTAAAGATTAACATATTTAGCGATCGTCATTTTGTTTACGAAAGCTATAGGGTGTTATTTTTTGCAAAATCCGTATGTTGAATCCATAAGTATTTATATCCATAAATACTAACTACAAAATACCTCAGCATCAGCCACTTGAAACACTAATTGTAAGTTAAATAAGTAATTTAAATATTGCCCAACCTTACACAATATGACATTAATACACTTATATTGATATAGTAATTTTTAAAATAATATAAATAGTAATTTTTCGAGAAAAAAACTGATTTGCCGAAGAAAATGCCATTTATCACCTATATAAAAATATTACAACTACAACTCTACTGGCTAATTTTATTTAACTGACTTTTGGCTCTTGGAATTGGTAGTGTATTTAATTTCACGAATATATTTTTTTATTAATTATATCTTACGTTAGAGATGTTTAGTACACTTTTTACTATACTGTTCTGTTGTCTTTTCTAAATTAAAATAAAACTTATCTACTTAAGCTAAATTTAAGAATACACTTATACACTAAACAAGTTCGTGTGGTTTGGCGCGCTTCAATCTTGTGATTTTCTGCTTGTTGTCCAGTAACTGTATTGCTTCTACGTCGCTGTGATTTAGCAATCTTAATTCATGTTTTAAGGCGATATCTTGGATCACTCCGTGTATCCATTTGATTTCGAGGTCATCGTGCAGCGTTGTTCACGTAGCATTCATCTCATAGGTCCAAATTGGCTTTATAATTGATTGCCGTGTATAATTGCTTGACTTTTAATCTAATCTGCTCTGCCTTTTGTCTAAAATGATATTTCCAATTTAATCTACAATCGAAATATACTCCGAGGTATCTAGCTGATTCTGCTTAAGGAATCGGGCACCCGTCAAGTGAAATCATTAGGTTTTTGTCATTTCGCCGCAACGTAATTAACATCGACAGATTTGGAGTTATTAAGTTGTATTTTCCAGCCCCTAGTTCATTTGCAGATCTTGACCGCTACTTGTACTTTTTCCACAGCCTTAGACACCACAAATATTTGATTGGAGAATAAAATATTATATTATGATTTAAACCATTAAATCGTGTTATTCTAGTCGAACTTACTAGAGAAAAACTTATTTAATTACCAAATTAATTAATGTAACTTAAAAGATGATGCTACTTTTCGCGACCCCTTATTTCGATTTTCGATTTAATTGGCAGATACCATGTGATGAGACAAACTTTCTTTGTTTTATAATTTTGTCTTAAAATTAAAATAGAAATAAGGTATCTTGATAAAGCAGAACGTTGCTTGATATGACAATTATGTTGATTTCGTAGATAGTTCGCTGGACTTACAATCGTAAACATGAGTAATAACAGTTTTATTACTTATTTTGGGCCTACAATCATGCCATTGTTGCAGCAGTAGAGAGACCGTTTTGTAGCCATTGGTCACTGCCGCTACCAAGCTAGCTAAATAATAAATAGTCATATATTTAAAATCATTTCAATAATTGAAAATGTTTCAAAGTAAAAACGAAATAACACATGAAATCATTTTTTTAGAGCTTTTAATAAATTATAATTAGTATTTAATTTCTATTAGTAATCTCTACTGATCACAATTAGATATTTTGATATTTGTTTGTGATTAATGACATTTAACCCATCATTATTCACTAAAATGACATTATTTCTGCTAAAATATGAGTCATGTAAAAATAGTGTAAAGTAAAAGTGTAACTCCTCACAAAAACAATTTAATAGGTGCAAAATTCAACATATTTGATAAAGTGTTATAAAATATACTGAAGTTGATGCTTATAATTGTTTGGCGAAAAGATTTTTTGCTGATTGAAAGAAGAAAATGTTGTGTTATCTACAGCATCTTTTATAACTTTGGGTTGTACGAAAAACAATGTATTTGATTATCTCCTTATTGAGATAAAATTAGTGAATATAATTTACTTTAAATAAACGTAAATTATTACCTTACATATATGTTATACCGCTGGACTGATACGGCCAGGGTAACGGGGTAAGTGTGTTTAGATCAGAATGAAAGATGGGATTAGTGAAACTTCTAGACATAGGAGTTTGGTTTATACTTTGGTTTTTGTTCTTTTAAACTCTTCACATTTCATAGATGGCGCAGTCGGTAGGATTCTGGGGATATCCTAAGGCTGTTCTGATATAAATTAATTAAATTAACTGCAATCAAATTACTCATTAAGAAAGATTAAGAAAGGTTGGATTGGCATTCGTTCTGCAGTTACTTGAAACCTACGAACTACTTCTACTTATTGGACTATTGGAATTTGGAGGAGAAAACTTGGCAAATTATTCCACATAGCGACAATTAGAAGATCAATAAAGGTAAACTGGCGGTCAGTGGTACATACGATACTAAAAGATATTTGTTTTAGAATTTATAGATAGTTCTGTTGTCATCTGTCTGAAAATTATATGAATAACAGTTTAAGTCACTGTGAACGATTTTAATAATTATTAGTTGAAATACTATTTTTCATTAATGAATTTAATATTAATCTTAATTGACTTATTCACACATGCATATGTGTCTAGATAATAACTAAACATTCAACAAGGAAATAACATCTCATCCATGTTGGTTAATCGTCAGTCGTCAAAGACCATGGTTCGCAACCCATGTTAAGCAGTCGGTCCAATCCAGATAAACCCTAAAGTAGACTTATATAACAACAAAAATATATTGTTAATCCTAAATTGGAATACTATTAATACGTATTTTTGAAAGTAGTAAAATATTGTTGTTCCTGTTTTACAGTATTAAAAAAAAATTATTTAATTTTAATGTTACGGATTATTTTGATTAATTATTTAATTAAAGTATACGAGAACTGAATAAAAGAAATACGAAATAAATGAAAATACCCAAGTTTTTAAATGGTACCGGATGGTGTTACAACATCTTTTAATTGGATGAGATTACAAAATTCACGACATCAGTCATGTGATCGAGAATATACTCATAATGCGTGACGTTCCGCTTGAATAACTCGATAAATGTCTGTATAGCGTTTTTATCCTATCGCCGTATGTAAATAATTTCAATTTTTTGTTCTCAATCTGGTTGTGAGATGTTTACAAATTTTCTCACTTTATCGGTGAGGGATGGGATTTACATATTAAAATAAAACGCCGGCTTGATAGTCGTAGTGGTCAAGACGAATGGTCGCAGCAGTAGTGCTACGATAGTCGTGGATTCGAATTCTGGCGGGACATGGTTGTAATTAGTGTTGGGAACAATCGACTGAAATCGACTATCGACTGTTCAGTAACTGACTACTTTTTACTATCGACTATTTCAGTCGCTATTTTCGATCCGACTGATTTTATTACTATTTACTATCGACTGTTTCAGTCGTTTACTTTTAGTTACTATTATCCGATCGATTTTTAACGCTCTGGCCTTTCGTTCTAGCTGCGACCTTGAAAGTAATGCACCGAATTTATGCTTATATGGATTTATATGTGATATATGTGGTTTTATGTTTTTTTGTAGTTTGCTTGTGAATAACTATATATTGTAAATTAATATAGCAGCATTCTGGAACGCTAGTTTTCGAGGACAAAAAAATAAAATTGTGATAAATAGTAAGATACTTTTGACTGGCATAGTAGGTAATATTTTGGACTGGTATAATAGGTAATATTTTTTGATAAACTTTCACGATTTTTGTCCAAGCCTCTTGTTTGTCGAAACTTTTTTCCTAAAATCTTGAAAACCAAAATTAGGTTCCAAAGGTTTCAGAAATTGCATAGATCCAAAAAATTTGAAATTTTTTTTACATAAGCAGTTGTTAAATTTCTTTTAAAAATAGTAACCGTAAAGAGGTGAATAAAGTATATTAAATATTTGTAATAAATACATTTTCTGATAGGAAAATTCTACTATAATATTCAACAATTTATTTGGTAGGCTATTAAGAAGAGCATCACAGTTTTTATTTGTTAACGAATGGACTATCTTAACAGGATTTTTTCAACTTTTAAAGCCCATTGAAATAATGACCACCAAGTTATCTGGAGAGAGATATTCCAACGATGTTTTTAAATATACGGTTAATAAGAGGACTGCAACATTCCATCAAATCCAGGATTTTAAGTGGATGGAGAAAAAATGACAAAATTGGCTATTAGATGTCATCAATAAAATACTGGCAATTTTATAAATGAATACGATGTGCAGGAAATCCACATTTTTAGATCCTAGATTAAAAAAAAGGATTTGGTATTGCAAATAATGCTGTGGCGATACAAAAAGTTATCACAAAAGAGGTATCTTCCATTCTAACTTCAAAAAAGACAAATATAGTTCCACAACTCTAAATTCAAGACAAAACTACTGACCAAGAATGTCTTGACATTTGGAGATATTTTAATAAAAAAATGGGTAGAATGAAAGTTGTAATTACTCCAAGTACTGCAGCAACTTTACAGATTTAGCAGTATTTGGAAATTTCATTTATTAGGCGTTTAGAAAACACATTGGATTTTTGGCGAACCCATAAAATGAAACTACCTGAATTATATCAGTTACACATAAATTATTCCTTTATACCCGCAACATCTGTCCCCTGGGAACGAGTTTTTCAAAATCTGGGCAAATAATTAAAGATAGAAGAAATAGCCTCACGGGAGAAAAGTTGAACATGATAATACACAGTAATTTAAAAATATTTCCGTTCAAAAGTAAATAAAACTTTTATTTAAAAAGGGTGTTGTAGTTATTATACGATTATTTTTAGGTTCATCATGGATAAGATTTTTTAATGATTAGGTATACGTTTACATTTTATTTAGTAGTTATGGTTATGGAAAATCTGTAGTTTTTAGGGTTTATTTAAGTTGTATTGAACTATTTATATTTATTATGCTGTTATTTAAAAATAGCAATTAATATATTAAAACACGATAAAACATTTGTGGTGTTATTATTCCTTTCTTCTTTACACATCCACAGAACATTCAGCATAAAAGTAATCCTACTTCCTTTAAATTTATTTTATTTATTACATGGTAATAGAAATTACGAAATTAGTAATTTTGTTTTCCATTTTTTTAAAAGTTATCACGTGAATAAATATATATATACATCTCTGTCTCGCTTATAGTGCCATTGGAGAATATAAAGACATTTAAAATTAACTGCTACAAGCATTTATCTCCGTCCTTTCCTATCTCACATTTTATACAGACAAGAACTCGTACACTTCGTCTGACATCACGAATGGAAAAAACAGTCGAACCGTTCATTTGACTCTTTATTATTTATTATATTATTTGGTATATTATTATATATTATTTGGTTATTTGAAGAAACCTGTAAGGAAAATACTTTGCTTTGAGTGGTCTGCCATTTCGCCCGATTATTTTGTGACGTCACATTTATTGGCCAATAATATTTAAATAAAAATCAAATTTAAATTTTAAAATTAATTTATTAAAATAAAATCCTATACAAATATACATAAGTGTAAATAATATAAATATATATAAACAAAAAGCAAACAAAAAACAATTATGAACTCTATTCTAGGCAATATTAAAATATCTATAATTCTTCTATAACGCCTTCCCATATATGTTTAGTGCCATCAATTTTATGGGATCTATTAGAGTTCTAACTTATCTTAATATATTGAAGGTAAACCTTAAATCGTTCCCTGTTGATATTGCATTAACTTCATTAAACCAAAAATACAATCACACCTCATAATAACTTAAAATTTGGTCTTGAAAATCATAATGGATTGGACAGTTGAAACACTAAAAATGTATGTGTTTTTTTAAGATATTTAGATTTTAGAGTATTTAATCTATGGAACTACTTAATATAGAATATAGATAAATATTGCATCTTATCTCTTTTTCAGAAGTTTTGTTAAATAGCCTGAAATAAGACTAAAATACAATATTAGACTCTTGTTTTCCTCAGAGCAAAATTCTCTGGAACTGAAAATATAGATTCAAGTGGTGATTTAACAACCTCAAGTGGTACTAGAACTCCCGTTAAAAAATAATATAAGTTATCTAACATGTTCATCTTCTTCACAATTTTCTCCGGGGGAATGATGTAAAAAAATTGAAGTGATGAGCCCTTTTAAAAATTTCTCGAACATACTAGGGGAAGGATGCTGTTTCTACCTCCATGACCTCTAATAGATCCAACAAAATTCTTTAAGCAATCTTGGTTAAGATTTGTTAAACAAATGTAGTTATTTGTAAATTTAGACAAAATGGATTTCTTTAAGGTAATAAATCCCCTAAAAGTAGCAATTAAATTTTTAATTGATGGCATCATAACAAATATTTTCTTAACAAGGCAATCAAATTTAAATATATAATTCCTCTACTATAAAATGATTGAACACTGATTGTTCTAAAAAGTTAAAGTATTGCAAATATTTTAGGGATATTTTACAATTAAGAGTAGCATTTACTATTACTAATTATCTAGTTATATTAATTATTACCTTCTTGTAAGACTTCTTTATGTAGAGACATCACACTGACAGCATACGAACAACTTGGTAGATTAATTGAATTTTATTACTACTAACATCTTCATAAGGTTTTGATTTTCTGTAAACAATCAATATATAAACAGACATGTAGTAGATACATTATTTTATATGTACCTGATAAAACCAATGATGGATATGCATTTATCCTAATACCTGTTCGTGAAGGAAGGATAATTCTAAATTTTTCACTAAAATGTCCATAACAAACACCATGACGTTGATATATTTGCATTGTGGTTTATCCAGGTAACTTACTACTATTTACTTGATCAACCCATTTTTGGAAAGAAGCGAGATCATTCTTTGGGAAACGATGTCTAATTTCCGTAGTAGAATTTTACCCCGGTACACTACATCTTTTACTACATTGACGCATTGTCATCAATTTTTATATTATTACTCCATAATAATTAATGTAAAACAGAAAATATGCACAACGTAAAACGAAAATTTCGTGATCTAAACAAAAACCATAACCTACAAACAACAAACATAAAAATTGACGTCCATAGGAAATGCTGATTTCACACAATTTGATCAACCAATCACAGTTCATGTTAGTGGCGGCACCAGGAATTTAAACTAGCCTATCACAATTTACGATTGCAGCGCTACAGTTGATTGAACTAAACAAAACATTTCTCCAAGGTCGCCTATACCGTGAAATTTTTCAAAACCGTGTATTTTTTCTATGGTTGATAGGCTTAATTCCTACCTACCCAACCCATGTTAAAAAGGAGGTAATTAAGGAGGAGGCATTAACCCACCCATTTGTAGAAAACAATGTAAAGACGATTCATCATACCATATTTTTCCAATCAAGTGTCCAGATTTTATGACCACTACATCATTTTTCTCGCAGATTAGCGTTAGAAAAGGTTTCATAATCGCAGCACTTCAATACATGTCAGATTTATGGAGCTCCTGCCGTACTGTTTTTTTCGAAACAATATTACCACATTCCTTTTTAAACTTCGTTAGTCTCTGTCTATTAACGTTGGATTTTGATTCTTCTCCGCTGATGTAGGTACTATATTGTACGGTATTCATATTACTTGACTATCATGGTCATTGTCATTACCATTTTTTAAAATCTTTTCTATCTCAATCAATTCTCTCATTTCAATACCATCTTTTTCTTTCAATCCACGTTTCATGACCTTACAGCATGGACAGCGATACTTTACTGATTTTGCGATACTAATTTTTATCTTTTAGATTCTACTGCTCAAGTAAACATAATGTTAATGATGTAAATAAACATAAAATTGAATGTTTACAACTTCAATGAGTCTCTCCGGCAGCTTTCCATATAGGCCTTTAAAACAATAAGATTAAAATAAATATAATTTTTGCACTCATCTTTCCACAGCATTTTTTGTTGCCCAATATTGTTAAATTGTTTTCCATTTGAATATAGAGCACGTGCCTACCCCAACAATTTTATCTAAAATCCACTAAATATCACTTCAAGATTTGACAAGTTTCGCAGTATGAACAACAGCAAATTCTTGCTAAGAAATATAATTGTGATCGGAAATTTATATTCTCTATTTGGCTAACTGTTTGCCGATCAAATTAGTATAACTTAATTCTTAACAGTTCCTCCGATCAACTGTCTGCGACCTAAAATCATCTAATATTTTCTTAAACCATGATAGTAATACTTACGGCAAGACCTAACTGTGTTATAGTTTTCAAAAACATATAAGTAAACTGCCTCTCTATAAAAAGCTAAAAGATAAAAACGTATTTTAATTAAGAGTTGAAATGAAAAATCTGTAGCCTGTGTAGTTTGTTGCGGATTTATATATAACTATAAGACTTACAAGTATAATTCTTCTTTGTATCAATAGGTTTACGACTTAATGTTCACCAAAACTTAACGTTTTACCAAAATTCAGCGTCTTATTGGCTCGGACCCTTTCGGATAGGTACGACTACTTGGTTAATACTGGTTATCCAACGTTTAAAGAATATGGCAAATGAAGAGTCATTTTCTATTTCAATGTCCTTAATAGCGGTCATTAATATTCGGCTTGATTGTTGAGCAGAAGCTCCAAGAATATATGAAAAACACAATATAATTTCAGAATCGTTAACTCTTGACCTGGAAGCTAAGATATTCCGATTACTTTTTGTCCTGTATTCCCGTCTTATTCTTGCTATTTAAACTGTTTATAAACAAAATAATTTGAAAGACTACCTATGAAGATTGAAATCATTCACTATACAAACATTTGAGGATATTTTTTTATGATCCCTAGAACCTGATTTCTTCGTATTGAAACAGAAAATTAAAAAAAAGATTGGATTAGTAACATGGTCTTAAACTAAGGCAGTGTGTCATCCCGTTCGATTATGTGCCAGTAAAGCGATACTAGATCATTTATACTATTGTCAGTCATAGGATAGAGATACCTATAAAACAGTACACCAGAAAACAAAAAAATAACGTTCGTACTGGTGAAATAATGTTCAATTCATGAAGAATAAGTTTATTCTAGACTTGAAATTATTTTTAAGTTTTTAAATAGGTTTGTAGCAAATAGTTGATATACTAAAATTCATGTTAGTAATAGTTATTAAAATAGATATTTAGAAATATAATGAAATTGATCTTTAAGCGTATATTACTGATAATAGTAAGCTCCAATTTATATGGAAAGGAAAATAATACACTTTTCATCTGATAATACTGGTGTAGAAATTAGCTTTGCTAATTAAGTAGAAAATAATAATCTCTTACTGATTGCTTTCGAAAAATTCAAATAGCGCGTGTATCGAAATAAACCCAGTTAAAACATGGTAATTACTGTAATCGTAGATTAAGATAAAGGAAAAATAAACAGATTTTGCAATTAGTCTAGTTCTGGGAGATATGACTAAGTGCCTTGTTGTGTTAATCAACTGTTTGTTTCTAGTTACTTTCAATTAGTTACAGGTGGCATAGAAATATCCCTGAAACTATTTTATTGAAAGGTTTCACTCACTTTTATTAGGAACATTACGTGCAATATCACCTGTTTTGTCTATACGGGTTACAGAGTGTGACAAAGCTCGTATAAAAAATAAAGGAATGATTTATAAAAATGTATAAAAAATTCTGATTTATTTTATCATATTTTGATTCAATTATATGATGATTTTAGTTTATTGGACATTTATTGATTTGCCAATACTTTTAAAGTTCGAAATTTTTTTTTGATGAAAAATGATCACATATCGCATCTCAGTATATGTTGTTTTTACTTATCAATACTTTACATATCACTGTAAACTTAACAACATGAAAAGGATTATAAAATTAGCGCTTATCGGCTTTTTCAAACACACAAAAATAGAGTCATTCTATGCTCTATTGAATTCATTAAATTTAATTAATAATTTAATTTAATTAATATTAAATGGAATCAAATTACCTATCAAGAAAAGAATACTAGGTTCGCAAATTGCTGGAAACCATAACAGGAGATATTTTATTGAATCAGCGTTTATCGGTATTTTTAGGTGAATTAAAAGCAAATTCAAAGACTACGAAACACTGATACAAAATGTGATTTGTTTTTATATAAGAATTGTGAATTAATTTTGAGGGTTTCTTGTTATCTATGTAATTCTATATTATATTGTGAAAAACGTTTTTTAACGTTTAAGTTTGAAAATATTTTTTTTTTAAACATTTTGCCTTTATATTTTATGTAGAGGTAAGATTTCAGACATTTGCTACATTTTCAGATATTATAAAAGCAACTACCTAAATTTACAGCTATTAGCTGAAAAAATAATATAAATGGACATGCCATGATAGAATGCGTTCGAGCAATGTTGAGCCAAGAGCACTTTTTTAAATTAATTTGTTTAAATGAAGTTGTTGCAGATAAGGAAGTCGATCGCGATTATTTGCATGAATTCAAAAACATATATTGTGAAGAGAAGAGAAAGATATAACATATACTGGTTGTTCTTTAATTGAAAAATGTATTTACAAGGAAATATTTTCTTTAAAAATAAACCTTTCTTTTGGCAGTAAGTGTAATTGCAATTTAACATTGTGAAGCCACACTTGACTGACTTCGATGATGTTGATCCTGAAATCTTGAGATTCTGTGAAACATTTTTTGTTAAATATATCTTAATGTTTTATAAGTAATTCCAATAAGTTTAGTTGTTAATATAAATAAAGTAATATATATACAAGGATAATCCTAAAATATCTAACAAAATAATTACGAAAAACTTGAGATGGATATTTAAATCAAACAACTGTACTGATTAGTCGGAGTATACTTTCTACCTGATCTAAAATCAAAGAGATTGGTTTATCAGTCAATTAAAGACAATTTGGACCTATGGGGTATAAATATAGGGTTGCACTAAAACATCAAACAAACTAGAAAGCTAACGCTGCTAAAACAAAGGTATACGTTGGTTACGTAACTAAACGAAGAGCTGCATAATGAACTCGAAATCTAATGGGTTTACGAAATTATCCATGATTTTGCCTTGAAACCTAAAATATTGTTACTGAATCGCAGTATTATGGAATCAAAAGAGCCACTGGACAACACACAGGAAATCAGAAGTTTGAAGCGGACCGAACCACACGATCTTGTATAGTGTATAAGTATTATTCTTAACTAAAGTAGTTTAGTTCTATTTTAATTTTGTAAATACATGCTGATGCATTAATTTCGTAATCACTTTGCTTGTGTCGATACAAGTATAACAGAACTGTAATAATAAATTAATTTATAAATTACTATTCTACTAAGTATATCCAATGTTAGATGCAATTAATAATAAAAACAAATACTAAAGTCACATACATATACCTATAAAATAGAACTTTTTTATTTTATCTTATATTTATAAATAAATTGAGAAAATCTGAAAGCTACCTTTAACCATTAAACGTTTTATTTAATTATAATACATTCATGTATTTTCATCCCTACAACATGCTTTTTGTAATAAAATATCGAATGTCCAAAAAACGAATATATAGAAACGAATTAAATTTTCTATAAATGAAATTGTCGAATTTGTTTTTGCTTCCGATGATCACCGGTTTTATAAAACTTTTCCTGTTGTTATAGTTTGCAGTGAATTGCTAAGCTGGTATTTTTTCCTTGATAAGTAAGTTGATTCTATTTAAATGAATTAATTCAAAAGAATATATATTGAGAATAATTTCTTGTGATAGTATGTGTGGTGTAATGTTATTCATATTCTGGCAGAATAGTAAATGATAGAAACATTATTCTTAGACGTAAACGTTAAAATGTTTCATCATATATTATAGAACTTAAAAAATCTTCAAAATTAATTCACAATTCTTATATAGAAACGAGTAAAATTTCCTAACAATGTCGAATATGTTTTTGTGCGCCCGAAAAAGCCGATGAGTTTTAAAAATCTTTTCCTGTTGTTATGGTTTGGATTGATTTGTGAAGTCGATATTATTTTCTTGATAAGTAAGTTGATTCCGGTTAATTTAATGGATTCAAAAGTAAATATATTTTGAGAAGGGAACATAGGTTACATATCTTTATTTTGGACATGGATTCACAAAAAATATTAAATAATCCTTTATTTTAGCTTTGGTAACTTTTATGATATCTGAAAATATAACAATTATAACTATAAGTCACAATAATAGCAATAAAAGTCCCAGTGTGAAACGTTAACCCAACGTTTACCCAACATAAAAGGAAAATTTTAATAAAATATTTTTAGCAAAAAAATTTAACCGATTTCAAAAAATAAACAAGGAACTCACTAAAAATTAAAAAAGAATCAAACTTAGATTTTTAACACAAAAAAACATTTTAAAATAAAATATGTACATATAATATGGTATGTATTTAACGTAACTACTACACGTATTTTATATTCTACTATATACAAACAATTTAGCTTAATACCAATGTTACCTAAACCTATTTATCTAATTACAATATTTAACGTATTTAACATACATTACTATATATATATATATATATATATATATATATATATATATATATATATATATATATATATATATATATATATATATATATATATATATATACAGCGGAAACATAGAAACTCCTCTTTTTTGGAAGTCGGTTAAAAATAGGTGAATTCTAAAAACAGGAAAATTCGGTTAAAAAAATATTTGCAAATCTAAACCTAATAAAAAATGTTTTTCCGTAATAAAATAATGAATTTTGAAAAAAATTCAAAATTAACTGGTAATTTTTATATAAAGCAAATCAAATTTTGTATCAATGAAGTTAACGAATATGTTTTTAATTCACCTAGAAAATCCTATGAGCGCTGGTTTCATAAAACTTCTCTTGTTATAATTCGCAGTAATTTCCGAAGCTGGCACTCCTTCCTTGTCAAGTAAGTTTATTCCATTTAATTGAATTAATTCAAAATAACATATATTGAGAAGAATTTTTTTTTGGCAGTATACCTGGAACTCGGAAATCTGTATTTGGAACATGACATTGTTCGAACATCTTATACGATAATGTTATATGATCTTGCAGAATAGCAAACAGTCAAATAAAACTTACAAAAAAATCCTTCAAAATTAATTCACATATCTTATGTAGAGACTAATTTAATTTTCCATCAATGAAGTTGTCGAATTTGTTTTTGAGCGTCCGAAAAAGCCGATGAGCCCCGGTTTCATGGAACTTTTCCTGTTGTTATGGTTTGCAGTGATTTGTGAAGCCGGCATTCGGTTTTTGTCAGGAACGCGACCGCAACAAATCGTTGCAAGAGTGAGGCGCGTGCATCGGGCGCCGCTGGGCGCCGTTGCGTCACAACACCGCACTGCAAGGCTCGCCCCAATCACGGCGGCGATGCCGGGCGCCGAGGCGAGGCGCGCGCCTGCGCCCCTCACCCCCGGAGGCGCCCGAACGCGCGCGACCGCCGTCGCCGCCAGTACCGTGTTGATAGCGGAGCACAGCACGCGATCGGGCCGACAGCGTTACCCGGTCTCTGTTTACCTTTTAGTGTAGTCGTAGTTCAGCAGTTATCGCTCAGTGTCATGGAAGGCCAAAATCAGGATCTTGTCGCCGGCGGATCTCCCGCCGAAGTGCCCAACGACCCCGGGTGAGTGTCGACCGCTGCCACCGCCGGTGGCCGCACACGTGCTCTCGCCCCGCCCCCGCACTCGGCTCTAACGTCACGCTCTTTCTTTTCTGTTGCAGGAAAATGTTTATCGGAGGTCTCAGTTGGCAGACTAGTCCAGGTAAGGATGCTGCCGGTATTTCAGATCGACGACAGGTTTAAAAAAAACAATACTGCCGGCTACAAAACAGGAACAGTCCACCGACGCGAACTGGGGAGTCTACAGTGGATCGAAGCAGGATCGCGTAATGTTGTGGTTAATCGTTTGGTGCACGTGGACCCGGCGACCTCTGATCGGTAGCAATTTTATTATCGCGTGACATGTGCCAGTCGGCAACTTTTGAAAATTCGAAAATTTTCCGCGCAATCCTGCTGCGCACCATTCCTGCCCCGGGGGCGGTCAACAATTGATACCGGCTTCACTAGGTGACGCCACCGATATCGTAGAGCGCGAAAACGCGAGTGACATATGCCTATCAGCTGGTGATGTTCCTCAACTTTCTGTACAGGAATAAATTCGTTATGCCTAATTAGTTTATGCCACCATGTCTTAAATAAAAAAAAAACTTAACAACATATATGGTAAGTACAAATCTTAAGGGTTTCTTAAGGGTTAACTAAATGCGACATCACTATTTAACTAACAATATGGTATTTATTAAACAAGAGGGAACAATTACATGATATAGTTTCAATATTTCTATTAATTATTGAAACTAGAATCTATTATCACTATAACCGTATCAAAACAAACATTTTCGAGGTTAGTTTACCTATTCTGACGTCATATATATCGGCGGGGCAGGGGGAAAGAAACAACCTCACATTTTGCCATTTGTTTACATAGGATTTAGCTGTTATCTAAGATGTTTGAATTAGGAATATTTTATATATTTGCTTAAGTTTTTCAGATGTTGCGGTAATTTATGGTCTCTATTTTCGGATTTTCTACCTGAGTAGTAATTATTTAAATAAGTAACACCTAAGTCGAATATCGAACAAAAAAAAAAAACAAACGAATATCAAATTTAGTAGAACACTCATTCTGCAAATTTTCGAATTATCTTTTGCCATACTCTATAGATAGATTTTAGAAACCCTGTAGTATTTGTACTCGCCATTTATTTTTATTAGTATCTTAAATATTCCTAAGAGTTATATTTAATGGTATTTTAAAAGCAATAAAACGTTCGTACTGTAGGAAATGAAATTGTTTTTGACTCATTTAAAATTTATTTATAGCCTAAAAATATTTTATTTGCATTTTCAGTGATGCGATATGGGCCGCCTTAACTGTGACTATTCATTATTTAACAAACTTTTCCCATATAACGCTGTTACCGTATAGCTATTTATGACTAAATACGGGGAATTTAGTTGACATTTGACCTGGCCTACCTGTTGATATTGTTTTGGAAATGCTTTTTCATGTTCACATGTGGATAACGTACATTTAAGTAAGGTTATGTAGAACTTCTTATATCATTTAAATATTTTAATAAAATGATTTTCTAAAAATTAGGTGCTTCTTAGTTATTATTAATAAATTATTATTGGTCATATTTCATTACAGTGTAATATAACATTACAAGTATATATTTTATTATGGTTAAAATTAGTTTTTCAATAAGATATATATAAATAATCTTTTATTTCTGGGTATAATTATAGAGCTAAGCAGTTCTCGTTTTTGAGTACATATTTAATTAACCGTATTGTTTTATGTGTATATATCGTTCGTTTCATTATTTGCAATATATTCTAGTATTAAACTTAATTGTATGTTAATACTTTTGATAGTTTGGTTTATTGTAAATGCGAAAAGTTTGACATTTGTTGACTCTATCTACCTGTTGATTTGTTTTCGAAATCTATCCTGAATGATTTCGTGCGATTATTGTTGCGGATATTTGTAACTTTTTTAGGGTGTTTTGTTTCGAGCTTTGTCGAATTTTTATATATATATATATATATATATATATATATATATATAAATTAATTATTTTATTAAGTTTTAACATCACGCAGATTATACTGCTTGATATTGTGAGTTCATGCCGGTTGATATTGCTTTATTATTATTAATTATTTAATTATATGGTAATGTTAGTAACACATTACTACAACTTTTACGACGAATTTGAGCTTGACTTTTAATATTTGTAGTGCTAGATTTTGTTCAAATATTATATGTACATAATCACCAAATACATTAATCAAATATAATCATTTTTTATCAACCGTCTTATCTCGACTTTCTGGTGGTTTAACCCCAGATTTATCGATTATTTTTACACTGAACGGTTTTCAAAGCTATTAAATTAAATGGTCATGCTTTTAATATCATAAGTGTGGAACATTTTGTCTGGATGTTACAGTATCTTATATTAAATTGGAGTGAAATATATTTTCTCTGCACCAAAATTTTCATGTTGGCGTAATGTAAGTCCAAAGATGACATTATAAATTGGCACGAAAAATTCAGTGAGTGCTACAATAAAAGTCGTTGTGACTAATACCAATTAACTTCAATCTTGAGTGTTTAATGCTCTCGTTTGACGCACGATAGACAAAATCGACCCACTCTTAGTTACATAAAACAAACTGTAACGATATTATTGTTCAAATAGAATATATTTTCAAATACTAAGATAAGGATGAAAAGAAATTACTAAAACTATTATCGATAGGTATAGATAGAATCTTATAAAACTAACTGGATTTTTTTTTTAGTTTTTGTAATTGCTCTTTATTTAGTTTTCATTTAATTAATTGTAAGTAAAATCCTAAATTAACTAACTAATTATTAATTAACCTATTAAATTAGGTAACTTATTAATTGTAATAAAAACTAGTAATTCTAAACTCAAGTAATGTTTTAATAAATTATAATATTTTTTTGTTTTAGACCATTTTTTTGTCTCTGGTATAATGTGGTATATCCGTGTATAGAGTTATGAAGTTAGTCAAAAATTATTGATAGTTGAGAAGAGACGCAGTCGGTGCAAATGTTTCCAAACAACTCTTTTTATAATATTCTTAGCAAACATGAATACTCTCTCTTTGTATTAAAACTTGATTATACTTTATACTTATACTTACTTTATATTCTGTGACAATGTCGTACAAACATATTTTTATGTTTTCGAAGCAATTCTAATGTGTTAAATTGGTTGGTAATAAAATATTCGATCAATAAGTTAAATTATTAATATAAATAAAATAATTTATATAATGATAGTCCCAAAGTACCCAACCAATATATATATGACCGTTTAAATTGATACAAACAACAAATCAACGCTCTCAAAACAATTTGAATAACAAACTAAATAAACTAATGAATAAATGTTGAATTCATTTATTTACGAATAAATTAGTTTAAAAAAATTAATATCTGTTTGATATATCTAAAATATGCTTAAAAGAACCTGCAAGAATTATATTTGCTTATTTTTTTTATTACAGTCTTGTATTTTGTGTTAAATTGGAATTGATATGTTTTGATAAATGATGTTAAAAACGTGGATTAATTACTCCGATTACTTCGAAATAAATTTAAAAAACTGCAGACTACGGTTTGCAGTTGTTGAAACGTTTTGTATAATTTGAATGAACTAATTTAGAATTTAATTATTTAATACAATTTTGTATAAAAAATGTTTAATGAAATATATTTTTTGTTGCATTTATATACGTTAAAATTTAATAATAATATTATATTATTCATTTTATTTTTATGGTACTCACTAATATTAGACACAATGTTTTCATCTAAACTATATTGCAGGAAAGATCATAAGAACGTAAGATTTAGTAAAGTAATAATACGAGGATTGCCTCCTATATTTTGAAATGAAATTAGAAATTATTGTTTACCAATTATTTTTATTATTTGCCACAATATTCTGCATATAGATTAATATATTTGTGCAAACATTTTCTTGCTTTGAGTTGTACATTTTACTCAGTCACTAGATGTCAATATTCTCTGTTATTTCTTATAAGATTCACTTGTTTGAGCAATATTGTTTTTATTTTTGTCATGGGTAATGAGACGACCACGTCAAGAAATCATAGATAAATCCATGCCCAGGGATGTAAAACATTATCGCTGATGTTTTTAATCTATTAATTTAATTAAGCGCAAAGGGGTTATCATTTCCTTGAAAGTAATTCTTCTTGCATATCCAAATAAAAAGTTGGTATTCATATCAATGTTTTTGTAGTCTTCAACCACTCTAAAATTTGATTTTTGGAAGGATAATCGAAAGGGCTATATTCGACTCAAAAGTTATCAACACTGATTTTGATTTTGTTTATAACAAAAAGATATGTATATTTCCAACAGATTGGTATTGTTTATATTTCTTTAAATTATTGTATTGAAATCATGCAATGTTTCGGTAATTTAATAGTATAAGTTTCAACGTTGCGGGAGGTAAAACTTACCGCATTTTAAACAAAACCTTTATTTGTTGTTGACCTTGTCTGTGATTGGACTGTGACCATCACTCAGGAAAAACACAATTGCAGATATTACGCTTATACTATTTAATTTTTACCTTTAATGTCTATATTATTTACAACGGATGAAATTATATACCTAAATTCTAATATATGATTCATATAAATATATACACTAGAGCATTGATTTGTAAGTTATATATGCTATCAAATAAAGATAGTTCCTTTTATAATGTTAATTTATTACAGTTAGTTGCGATGTTAGAATAAGGCCTAATAATCAGTAATTTTAAATAAAAGTACTTAAAAGTAATCAATAATATTTCCCCACTGGTCCCAAAGAAGCCTCTAATATTTTCTGTACCTTGTATATTCTATCAGAAAAGTACTGGAAATTGACCAGTAAAATGCGAGATGTTTATTATTTATCATACAACATTTATCCATCAAAAATTCCAAATAATCGTTTGAAATGGATTTTGAGTTTTCTATTGAAACTACGATTTGACTATTGGAAACAGAAGGAAATAGGTTCGAACCATATCAGTATCAGATCATATCAGGTATTTGTTAAATTTTTTGATCAGAAATTTGTTGACACTGATAATTTTGTGAGATGGTGCGTTGTTATGTTGCAAAATCAACAAGTATTCCACAAATCTTGCCTTATTTCGCCATTTCTTTAGTTTTAGTAATATTAATCTGTAGTGTAAACGTTAATGACCGATTACGGCGAGACATTTATTCTCACTGTGCTAGTTTACGACGTTTAATTTTGAATGCAAAATTTAAGCCCAGATGCATGTGAGAACCTACATTATATTTGATTATAACACTGAATGTATTTATTCGACGCTGTATTACCCATCAGTAATTGAAAAAGTGTTTTTTTTTTAATTTAATTAATTTAATATTATAAGCATTGTACATCGCTAGCTAATACTTATTCTCATCTTTCTCTTAACTTCAAAAAAAACTTGTCATTTTCACTGGATTGAGGTTGGGTTACTCCGTGAGTTCCTGCTTTAGGACACTCCTCTTTTTTATCTTTTAGAACTAACTTCTTACTCTTAAACATATTTTTGCCACACCTAGTTTCGCAAATACTTTTCCACTAAATTTTCTATGGGTTTGGGTGGAGATAATAAGGAGTGTCTTCAGTACCAGGCATTTATAAAATATACTAATATTTTCGCTTCATCAGCGAAGTGTAACGATCCGATATATAGAGATTTAATTCCATTATCTATTGGACTGCTTTCATATCCATATATAGTGAGTATTAATTCACTTCTCTGGGCAAGTCCCTTGGTTTGATTTATACCTTGTTTATTATATTAGCCTTTTGTATATACTCTCACTTTCAGGATTTATTGAGAAAAATGTATATTAGTCAAGCTTCAGTCACTTTCAGGCAATTCGTGAGTAGTGTGTGAAATTCATTTCATGTAAATACTTGGAAGTAGTAGATTTATCAGCTGTTAAGCTGTCTGAATTCACTTTTAGAGTTTCAGATGGGTTTTCGACCAATAAACCTTGCAATTCATTGGTTTTGAACATGGTCTTTTAAGACTTTTTTATATATATTATTATAAATATATCAAAATGAATTAAATAATTTGTGGCTGCCGCTGCGGTTATCTATCAGAACACTCACTACTATTTTTGGAAGGAATTTGCACGGGAACTAAAAACACTGCTTGAATCAAAGTTGTTTATTCTAACTTACGATTGATACATGTGGTCGATGGGAGAATGGACAGGATATTAGGTTAAGGTGAAGGAAGTACGGTAGCGCTGTGGAAGTGGTACTGTTACAGGGGGACGGTGATAAGAAAAGAGAGCGAGACGTCGTCGTGATGGCCTTTTATACTCCAGAACTGCATGGTACCAATCCACCGGCCTTGCCAACCTTTGTAGTTGTTGATGGTGAATTGGTGGTGGCCTAAAGGGTCGTGGCGGTCGCCACATAACTCCCCTCCTAGTGGAACAGCCGTGGAACGTACCTATATGTGGTGCAAGTTCGGGAATGCACCCGTGATCACGCAAACAAACGCCCGGGGACTGCTGATGAGATGGGGATCCCAACCTGAGCGAGGAGTTTTACGGGATCAGCTGCCATCGGAGTTGTAGCAGGACGTCGTTCGTCTTGAGGCGTTTAGCTTTGTTTGAGGGTACCTGTAAATGTGTTACGTGTCCCGTTTCGTGATGCGAGGGTGCTCATGTGTTGCTGGTATACATGACGGGCTTCTGTGGTTTTCGTCCATCAGGCTAGTCTCGAGGGATGTCGTCGACCACATGATGTTGATGAGTTCCGTTCCTCGTGCTATCCTTCCATGCACGTGTCAAGCACCTGTCGAGTGGCTTATGTTGAGTTGATTTACCTGTTAGGCACTTTGATCACGTCGGGGTCACCAATTGTAGCAATGTTCGTCGGGTCGGTCGGTCGGTCGAAACGTGTGGCTGCCGCTGCGGTTATCTATCAGAACACTCACTACTATTTTTGGAAGGAATTTGCACGGGAACTAAAAACACTGGTTGAATCAAAGTTGTTTATTCTAACTTACGATTGATACATGTGGTCGATGGGAGAATGGACAGGATATTAGGTTAAGGTGAAGGAAGTACGGTAGCGCTGTGGAAGTGGTACTGTTACAGGGGGACGGTGATAAGAAAAGAGAGCGAGACGTCGTCGTGATGGCCTTTTATACTCCAGAACTGCATGGTACCAATCCACCGGCCTTGCCAACCTTTGTAGTTGTTGATGGTGAATTGGTGGTGGCCTAAAGGGTCGTGGCGGTCGCCACAAATTGAATAATACTAAATAAAACTAAATCATCGGACATAATAGTTGATTGTATTGATACTTCGCAGTTTTGTAATTGTTATGGTTGATCGAACCACTTTGAAGTTCCCAATTCTTAATTTTTTGAATATATTGTATATGTACATTCTATATAAAAAGTTAACCAGACTTTTTCTTTAGATTCTTTCAGAACATCCAAGTTTCCGAGAAATCTAAACTGACGACTTTCAGTCCCTCATTGAGACTGGCGCAACAATTCACCGTAGATTAATTAATTCCTTACATCTTCATTATCGAAAAAATGCCTTAAAAACTACAATATCGTTTATTAATTCATTCAAACTTTGATTTGATCTCGATGTGTACCTTTCTTCTAATTTATTGAAAACTCTTTCTCCCTGTAACTTTTGGTAATAGGGTGTATAAATCCTTGAAACTTCTTGACAGAACAAAATGTCTCAAATTTTCTAAATATAGAGGAATTGATGATATGTTACCATCCCGGTTGAATTATGACATTCTAAATACATCTTGAGAGTATCAACAAATTATAACCTACCAAAAAAAAATTAAATAGACTACTGATATGACACCCATTTCTCACATTTCTCTAATGGGCCAAGATGACAATCGCTCTATTGTGAAAGCCTCCTAATAAGTTTCTCTATATGGAATGGTTTTCCAACTTTGGTGACTCCAGATTTCTATAGTCTACGACTGAGAAACTGAGTCCTAATCCACTTTTGGTGGCCGTTCACCCTCAACAGTGCAATTCAGAGCAACTTCAGTGCGTCTTTGGTGGCCCTGAACTGTAATGCTTGGGCTGGAAATTCATAAAATAATATTTTCAAGGCTGTTTCTTAATTGGAATAGTTTATAAGCATAATTCGCCATTTGTGAGCTCACAGCTTCAGTAGCGATACTTTTACTCAAATTCCATTTAACTACACCAAGGAATACTTTCAGGAGCTATCAAACGGTTGCCATTTCAAGGTCAACCTGTCTTCTATGTTTGGAGATTAATTTGATTCTGGTTAATTGAATGAATTTAAAGCTCGCGTGGCGACAAAGCGTCAGTTATGAAATGTGAAGGGTTTAGAACATAGAAACTAGTAATTTACTTTAAAGTACCATTTCGTTACAAAAAAGAGAGGTGACTTGTTGAACGGCGGTACAAAACAACACTTATGATTTAAATATATGCGAACGTAAACCAAACTGCCTACACTAGATTCATTCTAGAAGTCTTAAACATCACCACCACTCAGCCTAATAAGTACGCTGCTTTGTCTTCGAATACTCGGTTTTCGTAATTAGACCTGTTAACAGTCGCGTGATATAACATGTATGTGTTTAATTATTTTATATTTGCTGTTTATTGATTGTACTTGTGCCTTTTCAGATTATTTATTATTATTATTATTATTATTGTTATTATTTTATCTACAAATGTTTTGGCATACTTTTTGTTTTGATGATGGACTATGGTAACAAGCGAATTATGCTAAGAGTCCACTTCCGAGGTGGTCCATTGGGACCACCTTCTTTTTACCCCCTTTCCCCCACCAAGTCATGATCTGTTGGGGGGAAGGGGGTACAATCGAGGGAAACACTCAAATGTCAAAGGCACGTACAAAGTTTTCACATATTTTTTATCTAAATTAATCAGATATTTGTGTATAATTTTATTGCTGAGCTGATGAGACGGAAAATCGGAGGGCGTTCAGTACAAAAACCATTCAGTTTGCTTTTTAAGCACTAACTATAGCATGTAAGACCAGAAATATTGTAAACAACTGCTTCTATGGTGTAATGCTTAAAGCGTTTAGCTTCCAAAGGAGGTCACGGGTTCGATTCCCTGCGCGGACAATAACTGTTTGTTATTGTTTAGTTAGAACATTTGTCAAATCACCTAGAGGATCCCGGGGCCTGATGCGCTCCTTTTTTTCAATCATTGTTTCTTTATTATTTTATAAAAATTAAAAAATAATAAAACTTAGATTTTTAACAAAAATAAAACATTTTGAAATAAAATATGTACATAATAGTCGTTATAATAACTAAACGAAAATAATCAAAAACCTTATTTAACCTATCTACTATATGCATTTTATATTCTAATATAAACACAATTTAGCTTAATACCTACCTAAACCTATTTATTTATTTATTTACAATATTATTTTAACTACTACTAACTGATCACTTTGACGGCGTTGCCGTTTCGTTCCGTTGCACTGTTGGGAGTCACGAAATATGCTGCTTTCTGTATATTTTTTGTAATATTCATTGCTGCTTTTTCTTTCTTTTCGGTTTATAATGGTAGATATAAAGAGATGTTTCTGTCTATTTTTTTATCTAAATAGCTGCCAGTCAGTTCTATTATTACACCGAGAAGGAGGTTTTTCTTTGAATATAATTTTTGAAGAAACTGTTACTATTATTGGTGAGTAATCACAAGGAGGGTCGAAACATGATTCTGGACGACACATTTTTGTATCAATATTTTTTGTGATACAGAAGTCTATAGTATCAGGTTTTTTATTTCTGTCTGATGGCCGATATGTTGGTTCTCCAGTAGAGATATGTTGTAAGTTATCTGTTTTCATCGCTTTCAGTAGCTCCCTACCTTTCGAGGTTATTGTCTCCACATTAGACGTTTGACATTGTAATCTCCTCCGGCAATAAACCTATTACCTAGCGAACTAAAGAAGGCTCGGAAATATTCTGATTTGTTATTATGTTTAGGTGGGCAGTAAATCGCAGACATTGTTATTGGTCCATGAGCTTCTAAGTTATGCTGGTTGTTTGCAGGTAATCTTTGTTGAATTTTTCTCTTTCGAAATATTTTATATCTTCTCGAATGATTTTTTATCGGGGTGTTTTGTATGATAAAGTTTATATTTAGGTATTTTCAGATAGTTTTTATCTGAAATGCGTCTCGGAAACCATCAAAGTGTCAATATTATGTTCAATTAGGAACATGTTTAGTTTTCTGGCATGTTATTGGAGGTCATTCCATTCCATTGAGTCAGGTATTCCAGACGGCGATTTTGTACTTTACTTTTTCAGCTATTAAGCATCATACTCAGTTGTTCCATTAGTTTAGTCATCATGCTTTCCAAGCCAAGTTGTGGTGTGGTTTCTGGATTTTGAGTTGGGCTATTATCATTTGTGCATTTGTTATATCTGGTTGTCTTGATGTGTTGGATGGACCGGTAGGTATGAATAGTTTTTGTTACCTTTTTTCCATTAATGTGTGATATAGCTTTTGTTCAAGTTGCTAGTGAACAATTCAAACCTTGTAGTTCGCTGGATGAGTGCCATTGCAGTTAACGTATTTGACTTTATCGTCATGAACTTTGCGAGTACAATCTATTCGTCATGAACTTTGCGAGTACAATCTATCGTTAGATGCTCTCCTGCGCATTTTACGCATTTATATAATTTACAACAGTAAGTTTTTATATGCCCATGGGGTTGACACCTTTTTGTATTACATTTAAGCGTCCTTGTGTAATCGACAAAAATAGTTCTGTGTTGATTTTATAATATGTACTGTAGAAGCTTCGAATAGTATTACCCTAGTTTTTACTCTTTTCAGATTATGTTGTAATTATGTTAATAATTACAATGTAATTTAAAATAACTTTAAACGTTTGACAACAGTTCAGACATAAAAAGACTCTTCTCAGCTTCACTGGTATCGCAGCCAATATTCTGCTTTCTGAACCATTCCTAGCGATATTAAACTTGTCGTATCTATTTTGTTTCTGACATTAATTTCTCATTAAATTCAAGTAATATCCCGAGTTGTTGCATTTCAAACTTATGAGAGCATTAAATCATTCTTTATTTAATCAATAATTGTATAATAATTTCATCTTTTGTTTAATCGCCAAGAAAACATATTTCAGAAACCCAAAATAGAAAGAAAGTACGATTCACTAGTTCATTCATAGCTGCAATTTTAGTTTCTTCATTTTATAAAACATCCCAGTTATGAACATCAATCGACCAAATCCGTTATTTTTACATATCTTGGTTCATTCAACAAAAACTTAAAAAGTGATAACAAAATATTGTTATTCAATAAAATTAGGAATATATAATTTTTTTTTAACAATTTCAATTTTAAAGGTATTGTTTAACAAATATAAATGTTTTTAAAATTATTACCGGTTAGAATTTTTTTATATTCATTTAAAAATATAATTACTCTATCTAACGCTTCCACTTCCTCTTGTCCATTTTATTAATTATAACTAGCTATGGGTGTTCTCCAAGTTAAAGCCACATTTATCAATTGAAATTAATTATCTTATTTTCGATTTATTTCCCATTGGCATCGCAATTTAATTAATGTTTTAATATCTGGGCATAATATTATATATTTTATTTTAATTAATGCGACAGGAAGCTTTCTCGTTATTATGGTATTATGTTATGATTACAATTTTTTATTAAATTGGTATTGAATTTAAATATAATAGCGTGGACTGCAAAATTGAATTCGTTTTTCAAGCATATACTGGCAAAAGTATTTCTATTTCTATATTTTGTTATTCATTGAATTTACTCTATATTAAAATATAATTATAATGACAATGGCAAGTTGTTCAAATACTGGTGGAATTATTTTGTTTATTTTACCGTCAAGCATATACATTTTTAAATAATTAATAATTTAATTGTTATTTGCGCACATTATTCAAGTGCTAAAAGTGTATCTGTAATTGTCTGATATATGATTGTTCTGACAAAAATGTGTTCGAGGTGTATTTACTATATCATATTTTTAACTTTGTTTTAGTATAGTTTATAAGCAGTAATACAATATAACGACACCTAAAAAGGACTTTAATAAAACAATGTTATTTAAATATAAGTTTATCAAAAACAGTATCTAACCTAACAATTATAATGTTAACATATATGAAAATAAATCCTTAGTCCAAAAATATAATTTTAAATATACTGAAATTTGTATTCTTTAAGACATTAAATATAACATACATAAAACAGATCCCCTTCACTCAACAATATTGAAATATATCCAATTTCAACATTAATATGACAATACATGTTGTTATAATGACTTCCACCTTAACAAACACTTAATTTTTTATTATTATCCATTTTTAATTACAACTAATCTAGAGTAAGAGTTTTGTTCAGTCTTGGTTACATCACGCACTGTGCTCTGCTTTTACCCACTGTACTACACTAGCTCTCACTTCTAGTCTTCTCACTATTCCACGTTGGTCTATCAGCTGGATTGCTTCTTCTTAACACGTTCTCATGGTTATTAAGCCGTAGTCGTAGCGCTTCTTTACAAGATTTCTTATCTCGTCTGCCACTATCTTCACTCCCAGGTCTTTGTGTAGGTCGCTGTTTCTTACATACCAAGAGGCATTGACAATACCCCTTAGTACCTTGTTCCGAAATATTTATATGACTTCTATATTGCTTGCACAGGCACAGCCCCAAAGTTGTATGCCATATGTTCACACAGGCTTTAGTATCTGTTAATCTGTATATCTGTAATATCTGTAATATCATCAACTTATTTCGAATTGATAGTTCAGAGTGTCTACATAATAGTAATGTAATTGTCTATATTTGAGATTTATCTCTTCTCATGTCTTCTTAATGTGTCTTTTCGATCGTAACTTCGCATCTGGGTTTATGTCTAGGTACTTACCTGTGTTTGCATATGGAATAATATGGTTGTTAATAATCATTGGCATTTGAACAGTGTATTTATTGGTAAAATTTGCATGCACTGTTTTACGTACATTAAGTCTAATACGCTAACTTTTTGTCCATGCATTGGCTTCAATTATAGCCTCTTGGAGTTTTTCATTAGCCTCTTGTTCCGTGTTGCCAACTGCCAGTACACATGTATTATCCACAGACGTACCTATTGTAGATTGTTCTGTTACTGGTATATTATAGGAGTATAGGAGATACCGCAATGGACTCATAATACTGCCTTATTGTACATCAGCCTTTTTTGATCTTAATTCTGAATATTGATCTTTGTATCTAATGCGAAACATTCTTTCATTAACATAATATTTTAATAGCAAATTGGAATTTCGGACGGAAGTTGTGTAAGCTTATGGTCAAGTTCCCGATGAACATATCTTTCTTTCTTCTAGTGGTTTTTCCAATTAATCAGGAAGTCTATCCACTTGGGTCCACTGTTGCGTGTTTTTCTCTAAAACCAAACGGATTCAGAGGAATTATGCATTTTTCTTTAATAATATGTTTAAGTCCTTTCAGAAGTATTATTTTAAAAAGTTTTGCTATGTCCGGTAACAAAGATCTTGGTCTGTATGATGAGATCTCATTTACAAGTTTTCCGAGTTTAGAAATTAGCACTTAATTGTATTAAAAATACTCATATTTGCTCACAAATTTTTTATTACGTTTTTGTATCCACTATCATTCTTATTGGGAATATATTGAAATTTATGTTCTTTAAAACATTAAATATAAGGAGTGTATCATAGCCAACTCAACATTCCACTTCCGACTTTCACCAAAGTAAACACTTAACTTTATTAAAAATATTGGAATTTCCTCATATATTTTTTAAATATATCTTTCGGTAGATATGTTTAGTACAATCTTAATTTACACATAATTTATTACTATTGTTCTGTTGTATTTGTACGCACAAGCAGGTCAGTGAGAGTAATAATAGCAGAGTAGTAAAGAGATATGTAAGTGAAGTCACATTAAAGTGTAATATTATCCGATTGTTAAATTTTTAATTTACTTCCTTAAATCACTACCTAGTATAAAACAAAGTCGCCTTTTCTGTCCCTATATCCCTATGTGCGCTTAAATCTTTAAAACTACGCAACGGATTTTGATGCGGTTTTTTTCAATAGATAGAGTGATTCAAGAGGAAGGTTTATATGTATAATACATGCATAATATACTAAGGCAACATTGCTAATTTTAGAGGTTTCTAACGTGATGTCGTAAATTAACCTATTTTTTTAGGCTTATTTAGCAATTTGCAAAAACGCTGCCTAACCCTACGAGTTAGATCAAATTAATGTACTACAGTATTGTACACCATAAAAAGGTCTACAAAAAAGTCCGCGATGGTATATGTTTATCTTTTAGGGATAACTCACATTAACCATTTTTATTGTTTACTTTTTTACGTGAGAAAATGGCTTATTTACGAAGCTATTTTAAGCATTACAGCATTAATCCTTATCGAATTAAGTACCTTAAATACAGTGTGCAATTAATATAGATCAATATGGTTCCTTACAGCATGTAAATTAAACAAATATTTTCGGAGATATTACAAATTTAAAATTTGCGTTTAAAAATGTGTAATGTAATAAAAATTGTATGAATTTAGATATTCCAAAGATAGCAGGAAATCTTCATAGTAAGTATAGGGGAAGAGGAATTGTTTTACTCCAAATTTAATGCGTGCAGGCCAAGGGCAGTAATGAATGAACCAAAAACACTGGATCGATTTTAATCATGTTTTCATTGAGTGACATACGCATATATATTTTATGCCCGTGCAAAGTCGGAGCGGGCCGCTATGTTTTTATATACAACGTTCATATTTTTTCTGTAGTGTATTTAATTTAGTATCAGCATGAACACATGTTATGTATTTTAATTTAGTTATTTACATCGAGCATACTTAAAGACTGTTTAAATTATAATTAGGAATTGCATGTGGTTCTTTCACTTTCATCCGGTCTGGAATGGAAAGAACATTGCTGTTTTAACCCATAAGAGGTGAGGTTCTTTTAAATTTATCATTGTTTACTGTTAAAATCCTTTTCTGGGATAGAGCAGGATCTCTTGGAACCGAATGCACTACTTGAGCTAGACTCGCAGTGTCAACATGGATATGATTGCGTCCATATAACAAGTTTTTATTCCATGTCATTCTATTTTATGTACAGTAACAGACAAAACCTTGGACGAATAAACACGGCTTTGGTATATTTTTTGACCTTGTTTCCACATTGATATTCAATTATTCATGAATATTTGGTTTTTATAAATCGCCTCCGTATTCGTTAGCTATATTTTTGTCGCTGTTAGAATATACACTATTCTAATACTTATTTACTACATAAGCTATTGTGGTATTACCCATTAATATATTTTTATTTTCATCATATTACATAATATATAAATTGTGTTTATATTTAATAATGGTGAAGTCTTAGGAGAATAGGGATCAAACAGATCCAGCCTATTAACAGTGTGCTCAACATGAACTTGCTTGAGACTTGCAATTTGTAGTGTACTGATAGTGCTGTGTTTGCCTCGGATACCCAATATTTTCATGCAGTACTCATTGGTTCCATAAATCATCAATAGGGAGCGACTTTGAATATTTCTGGAGGAATATTTCTCTTAAATTCTTCGAACTTGGGGTGTTGTTGAGTTAATACAATGTTAAATTTATAGTTGTTAATTTATAATAATTATAAATTTATTTTTTTATATTTTATTTAATTAGCATTTGTATGCCAGTACGTTAATATAAGTAGGCATTTGGAAACTATAAAATGTTCAATTAAACAGCCAATGGACGTTATATATGAACTCGAATACATTGCCAAATTCAGTTTATAAAAATTTAAAATTGGTTTTAAAGCTGGAGTGGATTTTTCCTTTTCATTTTATTTTAGTTAAAAAGAGATAGAATGAGCATATAAAATTCGATTTGGGTTGGTACTAGTGAACTATAATGCCTGCATTTTTTTTTTAAATCAATGGTGACTATTTAGAAATTACAAACCTGTAAACCTTTATATAAATTATTGTTCTATCAAACGTTCTGATGTCATAACTTTTGATGATGTGCATTGACTGTTTTATTTGACGGGCTTTGTATATTTATTTTGAAGTATAAGAAAATGAGGTTAGTAAATTTTTATTATATCAAATTTTATTTGAAACGAAATTATTATGTTTTTTTTTTGATATATTGAATTTTTGGATTAGAGACTGGTTAAGATTTTGTTGTAGGTTGGCAACACTTCCCCCGCTATACATGACTCGATCGCACGGGGCCAAGAAAATCATTTATCGATTTAACTGTAAAAAGTGATGGAGCGCCGAAGACGAACGATAGCAACACGACTCAAAGCAGGGGATTTATAGCCTTTTGAAAGATAAAATGTGACTTCATATATATATATATATATATATATATATATATATATATATATATATAATGTTATATAAAATTATTATTTTATATAAATTATGCCAAGCTGAGTTATCTTATATTACTTTTTGTTGTATTATTAGATAATAGTAAGTCAAATAAGAACATAATAAAATATGCTTCGTTATGTTACTGAATGTGGGATAAAATTGAATATGAAAATAGATTACAACCATAATATTTCATCCAATAATTTGTCATTTCTACTTCTCTCTGTGTATATTAATATTAATATTGTTTGAGTTTACTTGTTTATAATTTTTTAATTTAATTTATAGTTGATTGAGAGTAGATGCTAGAAAAACGAAATATGCCAGGTATGTCCAGTAAATGTTCTAAACATTTATATAAATTACATTTTTTTATTAGTTTCTTAGCATCCTCCATCTGCCCAATGGGCCATAAGTATTTTATGAGGTTTATATTATACAGTAACATGTAGAAGACTTCAATAAGTGATCTCCTAGGCAAACTTATAAACTAGTATTATACTTTATTATAATTATTATTATTATATATATATATATATATATATATATATATATATATATATATATAATATATATATATAATATATATAATATGATATATATAATATAATATATTGTATATATATAATAAAGTATAATAGGATATATATAATTTAATTACTAATCTTTGTTATTCTAAAAACTATTTTCTGTCTATTGATCAGGTCGGATGGTAGTAAACGTTTTAAAATACGCGTTTTAATATGCAGAACACAGTGGACGTCCAAATGAGGTGGTAACACCAGAAAACATAGAAAAAATCCACAAAATCATTTTAAACGATCGAAGAGTGAAAAGTTGAATTAAAAGAACGTGTTGGTTTTATATTGTATAGGCATTTGACTATGAGAAAGCTCTGTTCAAAGTGGATGCCGCGTTTGTTCACTGTTGACCAAAAATAAGAACGTGTTGATGATTCTGAGCAGTGTTTTTATAAGAAAACCGGAATTTTTCTGTCGATATGTGACATTGAATGAAACATGGATCCATAACTTCACTCCGGAATCAAAACGATCATCATCTGAGCAACTAGTGATAGACCTATTTTGATGCAAAAAATAAATTGTTCTACAAAAGCGAAATATTAGAGCGACGCTGGAACAAGTGCGTGGCTGTTTATGAAGATTTCGTTTATGATTAAAGCCAAGTTTAAAAAAAATGCATTTTCTTTATTAAGCCCGGAACTTTTCAGTGCATGTGTTAAGTCAAAAAGTAATCACAAATTGTTGAATTCTTAGAATTGGCGGTTTTAGTCATTGCTATTATTTTATATATAGCATATTCTTTTAATATGGATTTACAATTTTAAAAACTATTAATTTGGAGTTCATTGTACTTTGTGACGTTCATGTAAACAGTTCATAAGTGCATAAAATGGTAAAAAGGAAACAGATTTATCTTAAATGGTGGAGTGCTATCTGCAGTTTGAGCCGGAAATGATATTCTATGCTTCGAATTACAGAAAAAAATGGGGTTTCATGTAAAAATGTACATAATAATCATGACAACGAACTGTTCATTGAGAAGATTGGTCCAAATTTCAGATTTTTCAGATCTAATAAACGTATTGTGCGCCGATCAAAAGGCGAAAGGGCTACTCTCAATCAACTACGAATAAACTTAAAAAATTATAATCAGGTAAACTCTAACAATATTGATATTAATGGAAGAGGGCAAAATAACGGTTATTTTTTAAATTTAATAATGAATGATATTAATACCAAGAAAATATCCCAGATGTTACCTAACAACTGGAAGAATTTTACAAGAACTGTCAGAAAAGGACATTATTACACATTATTTTTAATATCGTCTTACTTCACTAGCACTTAGAAAGAAAAGCGGCCCAAACATTATGACTTTCAAACCAGGGAAAAAGTCAGAAGACGTTTCCTCCTATCGTCCTATAAACCTGTTACCTGTGATATCCAAGATTTTCGGGAAACTGTACATCAAGAAAGAAATATTATTCTACAGCATCAATTTGGTGTCAGTAATAAACACGGAGCGATAGAGCAAATTCACAGATTGGTCAATCAAATAAATAAACATTTAAACGAAAAAAACTACATTCCTCGATAAGTTAAAGTGAAAAATGTTCTGCCCCATAAACATTTTCAACTACTAAAGTCATATCTCGCAGACAGACATTTTATTGCAAAAGAGGGTGATGAATACACTAAACTACATCGAATATATTCAGGTATTCCGCAGGGCGGCGTCCCTAACCCATTGTTATATCTCCTATAAACAGCTGACTCACCGACTACTTCTCTCGCAACATATGATGACGATATGATAAACTGAATGTGATGCATTGGCTCATAGGGCCTAAATCCAAATTATCTTTCGATAATAAGATATTGCTGTATACAATTCTTAGGCCATATGGACTTATGGTATCGAAATGTGGGGTACTTCTAGCAAATCTACCAAAATAAAGTGCCACGTGCCATCGTTGACACCCCATAGTATGCCAGTAACAATCCAATTCAGCGCGAGATCCCTCTAGGAATCAAAGCAAGTATGATCCCAAGTTCCAGTGTAAAGTACTCCGAAAGCACTCGCCAACAATTAAATGTGCGCGACACCAGTGAAACGCGTATTTTAAAACGTTTACTACCATCCGACCTGATCAATAGACAGAAAATAGTTTTTAGAATAACAAACTAATCTTTGTTATTTTTATTGTTAATCTTTGTTTATTTTAATATTAAATTATACATGTGGTCGACGGGAGAATTGACAGGATATCAGGTTAGGTAGAGGAAGTACGGTAGCGCTGTGGAAGTGGTACTATTACAAGGGGATGGAGAAAAGAAAAGAGAACGAGACGTCGTCGTGATGGTCTTTTATTGCCTGGAACTGCATGGTCCCAATCCACCGGCGTTGCCAACCTTTGTACTTGCTGGTGGTGAATTCGTGGTGGCCTAGAGGGTCGTGGCGGTCGCCCCATAACTCCCCTCCTAGTGGAACTGCCGTAGAACGTATCTCTATGTCGTGCAGGTTCCGGAGTGCACCCGCAATCACGCAAACAAACGCCCGGGGACTGCTGATGGGATGGGGATCCCAACCTGAGCGAGGAGTTTTACGGGATCAGCTGGCATCGAAGTTGTAGCAGGACGTCGCTGGGGCGTTTGGCTTTGTTTGAGGGTACCCATAAGTATGTTACGTGTCCTGTCTCGTAATGCGAGGGTGTTCATGTGTTGATGAGATACCTGATGGGCTTCTGTGGTTTTCGTCCCTCAGGCTAGTCTCGTGGGATGTCGTCGACCATGTGATGTTGATGGGTTCCGTTCCTCGTGCTATCATTCCATGCACGTGTCAAGCACCTGTCAAGTGGCTTATGTTGAGTTGATTTAACTGTTGGGCACTTTGATCACGCCGGGGTCACCAATTGTAGGTATGTTCTTCGGGTCGGTCAGTCGGTCGAAGTGTGTGGCTGCAGCTGCGATTATTTGTCAGAACACTCACTACTATTTTTGGAAGGAATTTGCACGAGAACTGAAAACACTGGTTGAAGAAATACTGTTTATTTCAATGTTAAATGATACATGTAGTCGACGGGAGAATTGACAGGATATTAGGTTAGGTAAAGGAAGTACGGTAGCGCTGTGGAAGTGGTACTGTTAGAAGGGGGTGGAGAAAAGAAAAAAGAGCGAGACGTCGTCATGATGGTCTTTTATCGCCTGGAACTGCATGGTACCAATCTACCGGCGTTGCCAACCTTTGTACTTGCTGTTGGTGAATTCGTGGTGGCCTAAAGTGTCGTGGCGGTCGCCACATCTGTATCTGTATCTGTATTTGCATATCTTGTTCATTCAGTCAACAAGATATGTATGTACTTTTAAGCTTTTTTTTATAATTAAGTTCTATGTAGAAATATGTCTTTTACTATAATGACTGTGTCGTCGGTAAATGTTCCATGTAGTGTTTCTTTTGTTGTTGGGATATCAGCAGTATATATCAGTACAGAACTGACCGCAAGACGGTATCCTGCGGAACTCCAGCTGATAATTGGAGCAAATAATATGTATTGTGTTTTCTTCTTTTTTTAGAAGGACTTTTGAGAGCACCTAAAATTCCAAGGAGAAGAAATTATATTCCAAAAATGTACTTTTCCTCGTTTCTCTTATTAATTATTTTAAAGGAATATATTTAACCATAATTGAGAAAATACGCACTGAAATATGTTGATCGTTTCAATGAAGTAATAATTTGCAAACGAATGAAGTTCTTGAGTAACTGAATATGAATAGGTCGTTTCGTTGTGTTTTTAAATCCATCAATTTTATTAAAATCAACGGGTCTTTTATTATTATATGTATATTTGTGAATTAAGTATCATGATTGATCCGATCAAATGTGCTGGTAAAAAATATTTGAATCGTCAACAAATCATTGACAAATTTAATATGTTACTTTATAATACATAATTAATAATAAGAATACCAAAACTTATTAGCATAATAGTTTACTTAATTATCCACAGTTCTGTTGATTATAGAACGAATAATGAATATTATATAAAGGTCTAAAACAGTCTCGGGTGGTAAGCCATCAAGCTTGGCTTTTTGTCGAAATGGAGAAAGCGCAGATGTTGTCGAGTACAAGAACGCCTAAGTGTTCTATCAGTCTGACTACAAAACTCCAATACATTTCAGCAGTATACTTAGTCGCACATGTACCAAGCAATAACTTGTAAAGATCACTTCAAACAAGATTTTTTATTATTCAGTAAAAGTTCTTTCGAATCAGGTTTTTTTTAGGTTTTATATGAAAAGTTATTTATTGTGACGCCAATGGAAAATATATATCTTTTTTTTATTATGACCATCATGTTTATTTTAACCATAAATATGACCACTTTCAATGTGGAATTGCATCAGGAGAATATCATCCTTTATGGTTAAGCTTTGGTATTAGCAAACATTAAATTTATTTCACCATACTACCAAACATTGCTTTAAATAAATATATATTGCATCATTATATTGTTAATAATACCTATAAATATAATATTAGTTTAACTCTAATTGGTATATCTATATTGAATACAAAACAGGGAAGCAGATATCTTAAACTGTTAGCGATACGTGTATGTTTTTTGTGAATAATAAAGTTTATTGGTTAATATAGTTACTGAATATTAATAGTTTTTAAGTAGTTTAGCGAAACCTCTTATTTACTTGATTGTGATGCATATAGTTGTTTCTTTAATTTTAATAAAGTCAAAGTAATGTTACTTAAAATAAATGATGAATTTTCTAAATCAAATAGTGTTTATAATGCTATCTTTCGACCTATAAGAAATTCGAGAAACTCATTCGGTGAGCATTATTTCAATAACATCTAATAGTTGTTCACAAGAGCATATACGGGCACATGTGAATGTACTGAAGACTTAAGGTAGCTCATAACATTAAGAATTTTGTGAAAGGTTAAAATGACATTGAATCTAAAACCATTTTGTCTTTCAATATCCTATATTTCTTGGAGATGCTGTTGTAAGACCTCGTTCGATGATGTAATCAGCAAGAGAGGGTGTGATGGGTATAACTTTAATAAATGAGCGATGTATGTGTAGAGCTGCAAGAGACAAAATATATTTTTAACCTTTGCTATGCTTCTAGTCGAGATTCTGGTTGGTTATAAAATATATTTTGTAATTTATTAATAAATTGTTATTATTCATTGTCGAATACTAATTAACTACGAGACCCGTTGGGCATTACCTAGTTTTCACAGTAAAAATGTTCACATAACAATTAATACTACTTACTAATTTGTACCAATTAACACACTGTCCTAAATATATTATAATAAAGTGTATATAGCACTGTCTAAACTATGAACTATAACTTCGTATTGCCTATATCTATTTTGTTGGTAAATTAAACCTCCTCGCGTGCTTACCGGCAGGTGTTTTGTTATGTCCGATGATTATATTTTGTCTGTTAATCTTGAAAATGTTGACCTAAGCGTTGTTCTGATGAAGAAACGTTTATAGTTCTTGGACAATAGTTCAATTCACTGTTAAATTGTGAAGACAATGCCTATCAATTCAATATTCGTATCCGAATTGTTCATAAAATAAATTTGTAAGAATTGATATTCTGCAGCTGGTGGTGGTGACAACGCTGCTACTAAATATGTTCTTATATCTATTTACATTGACATTGTTTTGTTTTTGTTAACTTATTTCTGATACAAATTTGTGGGCATGGATTTTTCCGGTACAATATGCGTTGCGTCAGACGATGTCATTTGGAAACTATAATATTTTTGAATATTGGAATGCAAGCGTTGGTTAGAAGCATTTCCTATCACATGAACTAATAAGCGTAATGGATCTGATGGTGGGACCAATTGTAGTCCACGCATTCACCTACAGCAAGTCAAAGGTTGGTAACACCGGTGGATTGGCACCATGCGGTTCCCGGCTGTAAAAGACCACCACGACGACGTCTCGCTTTCTTACCTAGAATCAGGTATCCCGTTTGTGAAGAATTTCACGAACATGCCCAGTGTAAGTTGTCCATAGGCGCCTTACAATACGGCAACACCTTGATTAAATTCCTACCCATCCACAAACCTCGGTAGTAAACCAAATACGACAATCCCAGTCGTAACCCAGGGTCTCTGTCCCCAAAACACTCACATCCCGAACCCGAAGCGGCATCAGCAAAATACCATTTGGTTCTAGCTGGTAATCCTGGATTAAGAACAAAAAACGTCTCGTTTTCTTTTTCTTTTATCTATCCCCTTGTAACAGTACCATTTCCACAGCGCTACCGTACTTCCTTTACCTTAACCTAATATCCTGTCCATTCTCCCGTCGACCACATGTATCAAATAAGTCGAAATAAACAAATATTTATTCAACCAGTGTTTTCAGTTCTTGTGCGAATTCCTTCCCCAAAATAGTAGTGAGTGTTCGGACAAGCAATCGCATCGACAGCCACACATTCCGACCGACCGACCGACCAGAAGAACATTCCTACAGTATTAATGTTACTTTTCCAACTGCACAACATAACCCAGTAGATTCACTGCTGTATTTTAATGTCTTACAGTATTGACACACGATTATGATTTCTCTAATTGACCACCGCGTCTGCGGAATCGCTCAATTTCATTATGACATGTTTGATATGACCGAATTAGTAGCATACTAAGCCTATTCACTGCATTCCAAGTCGGTCACTCAGTGACATACCAATACAACTATTATCATTTTCTATTTCTCGCTGGTCATCAGTGCGCGGTTAGTATGTGAGGTAACGCACATTTGATTTGATTGATTTCGGCGACCTAAATCAGGTCGTCTTCTCCTTGGCATTGTTAATAATAAATGTAATGTTGTCGCGCACTGAAGTTGTGGTTAAATAATACAAATTTTGAAATACGTTTATAAATTACGCTTTACCATAAACACTTATTTTTACACGTATTTGTACTCTATTCTTTGTAAATGTTTACTAGACCTCAATAAGAAAACGATTCGAAATTGTCGTTAGCACATAGTTATATCATATTTGTCATATATGTCATTATTTTTCACTTGATGTTCAAGTTATCGAATCAATGTATCAATATTTGTATGAAATATAAATCGATTAAATTTTAAACTTTCATTGTCGAGAAATTATCTTCAACTTTTAATACATTATATATTCTAATTGCGGTTTGGTAATAGTGGCCGGTAGTTTTAATTAGTGTTAATATTCTTAAGCGTAAAATAGACTTTCGAAGGCATCTATAAATATTTGACAACCAGTAAAAATGTATATCCTTTGTGAAAATGGAAGTATTGATAATACTAATAGTGACACTATGTATGAGAAAACAAAATTGTTGTTTTTACTATTTACCTAACAATTTTCTCGCCATCTGAACTTTTCCTGGACTACTTCAAATATTTTAAAATAAAAATTAGCCAAACCACATATTAATTGATAGATAATAATAGATACTTTTTGAAGCATTATAATTAAATAATTATTAAAACTGGTTTTTAGTTAATATGAAGTTTAACATGAGGGGATAAATTTTCTATTTTCATAGATATTGTTTGTCCAAGGCATAATATTAGAACCAAACTTTAATAAATCCTTTTAAATATTCAATCAGTTAAACTTTATCTGTGAACAAAGTTAATTACCGTATAAAAATCATTATTCGTTTATTGCAGATCAGAGATCTTATATTCGGTGAATTTAATTTAAGTTTCTTAGATTTAGTTACGACAATAGTCTGTGTATTTTGGATGATATTTTGTAATCAATTAACCATGAACAAATATTAAGTCATTGTTCTATTCATTGTTCTGTTCTGTCACTGTTTGATTTCAGCCATTATTTTTAGACCAATAAGATGAACAACATTCATTTAATATTTTTTATAAGAAGGAATAGAGACTAATATTCGAAATACATTCTTTTATAATTCCGTGTTGTATTAATATGCATTATTATTATTATCATACATCTGAACTTTGTACTACACTATTAGTGATTATTATTTTAGTTATAAATAAATTATTCATATTTAAATGGTATCGTAGTTTTAATAGATATTTATTGCATGTCACATTAAAACAATTAAGGATTTCTTATAAAAAATACGACAGGCGTAATTTGAACAAATTATAATTTGTAAACTAATATATCAGTCCTGTTGTTAAGTGACAGTTTGTTATTTGTTAGATCTATTATTTGAATACGTGTGGATATGGGAACTCGTAAATCCGAGAAAGGTTGAACTCTAAGAAATAGTATGAGGTTTAACAGTCGTGTTTGTGAGGTGAATTGCTTGCCTGAGGTTATTATTTCGAATACAAGTCAAACAATTTGAAACTATTGTAGAGTGATATAGCTATAGTAGATGTTTAATACAGATAGATAATGGCTCATTATCGTCTATGTAACATATCAATGACGGAAAGTTTAAGCTATAAATGTCACTTTATTAGAAATATATTTAGAAAATACTTTCTAATCTTAGATTATTTTAAAAAACACAGCCATATTCTAAATTATAATTGTAATAAAATTGCAAATGTTAAACATATCAAACATGTAATATTGATTGTTTAAATAATTATTTACACTGTTGTTTATAATTTTAGCACAAAAATATTTTTATGATATGTTTTTTTGGCTGAAAGAAAGATGGGTTTACCGTTATACAATTTATACACATATTGGATATAAAACGATGTAAACTATATGTTATGAATATTCGCTAAATTTGTATCCAATAGTAATATATCACTTTGCTGTAATAATAATCTTTATCGATGCCGGCCTGGTTGGTGCAGTGATAAAGGGGACAGGACGGTCGACCTACTGTTTCTATAGTTGCGGGTTCGAATCCTGCTGGGACATGGTCGTAACTTTATGTTTGAGATTGTTTAACATTTGTGATTAAACTTATTATGATGGCAAGGGTGCAAAATCCGACAAGGGAACGCCAGTAACCAGGCTGGGTAGGACCGGATGTATTCTGGAATGATCTCCAAGTTGGTCGCACGCCAGTGGCTATGCTTAATGCCGACGACCGTGGTTCGGAGCCCACGTTAAACAGTAATTCAAGTCCAGATAAACCATGGTTTGTAAATATAATACTCTAAAATATAACAAACGAAATTTTTTATCTATGACGAAAATCTTTTTTGCAATTAATTCTTGGGTTGTCAAATATTAAGAATCATCTATTCCTACACACATTTTCTAGAAGATGCTTGTAGGCATCAATAGTTTCAATTGTTTTAATAAATTTTTTTTAAATATTATAGTTATGTTTTTTTATGCACATATATATTTAATTGTATGTTGATATATCTATAAAAATAATGTTAAAAAACGGTAACACATAACTCTATATTTAAGTTCCTATTTCTAGGTTTTCATTTACTAAATATACTAAATATTTATTAGGTTATATGTCTTATTAGATATTCAAATTTAATTTTAAACTTTCAGGTGTAACATTGTGTCAGAATTAAGTATATGCTAACATAAAAAAAATCTATTTTGTTATTTAAATTTATTCTGATAATCATATGATATTAAACAAATGAATAACATACTACAAAATAAAAAAATTGCAACAATACGCAATGTTTTGCATATATATATATATATATATATATATATATATATATATATATATATATATATATATTAAAACTAATATACTAATGATCTGCCTTTGCCAATTGAGACGATATTATAAATGGTGAGGGTCGCTATATTTAATTATATGCTTGACATTGATGGTCATGCTAACATGCTAACTAGACCTAACTTGTCGAATTTTTTAGTGGAAACATATATTTCCGTTGGTTTCCATAAACATATGGCTTTATGAAACGATTAAATATTATTTTATATAGTCTATTCAAATGTTTTGTTTACATTTGACTCTTTTCCACACCATCCATGAGGTAGAGTTTCTAGGCGTGTTTTTTATGTAGTGGTATCCCCCTGGAGGCCTAATCCATCTAATTAATAATTGTATATCTGATAAACGTATCTTACTTTCATTCAAGAGTATATTTACCTTTTTCGTTTTGTTCTTGTTTCCTTTAATGGTGTGTTTACTTGTCAAGTCACCTTGGTATCACTGTATATTTTATTTCTTCTGCTATTATCTGTGCACATCATTCTTCATAAAATTAATCAGTGAATTATGTCTAATGCATTTACCATATTTACAAAGCAGTTAGTATTTATTCTCTCCTCATACGTTGTAACCTAATGCTCAGGTTTAATTTTGAACAATTACAATCATATTTGTGTACACAAATCTTTCACGCCATACAATGCCATTTTCTACAGTTATATTCAATTAGTTATGTGCATACCTTTAGTTGTTTCCACTCTCATCACTCTGTCTCAGGAATTTCTAGCATTGCACAACATTATCACATATCCTGAGAGTTTCATTCAGTTACTTTCACTTTCCCACTCGTTGTCCAATTCAATCACTAAACTGTTAATTTCTAATCTGTCTGAAACATTGACGAAGAAACTGAAGCTGCATGTCCCTAATTCTTTTATGTATACTTTTCAGTCAGACAATTTTCTCTAAAATAATTTTATTAAATTATGTTTATATCGATAGAATAGTTTGTGTACTTACTGTTCTTATACATTTCGTATATTTGGTCTCGAATAGAGCCAATAGCAAGATAGTCAGGATACGTCACCCACTTTGTATGTAGACGATTTTTTTTTGGGTGAATCTAACGTATTATTCATTTTGTAAGTGATGTTATTCACAGTACTCACAGTAATGTTTAGCCTATCAGCAACCCGCTAAAAAACATTTCGAATAAAATTGTAGGGACTTAACGGAAATTATAGGTAAAAGGGGGCCTCCATTATCTCGTTCCTTTTCGAAATAACCTATTAAAGCTACAATCAATTTGTGACCCTGAATATCTATTGTTTTCTGCATTTAAATATTAGTGCAGTAATGTTGGCTGGTTTATGACCTGTAGTAATTATAACTAAAATTTTGAATAATTTAGCGTATTTCTTTACTTTTTTTAATTCTTACCTGTAGATTATTGTGGCTGTATAATTAAGTGCAGTTTTTAGATGTGCTATAATGTTTAAATAAATTATATTTGATAACATTTTTGTTCAATTATTTTATTTATATTAGAATTTTTTTGTATGTCAAAATCAAACTGAACTAAAACAGAGTTAATGCGGCAAAATTGCAATATTTCGACGTCAAAAATATCCATTACGCATTACTAAAAAAGTAGTTTATATATCTTTTTGTGTTTATTTGTTGATAAGTTATTGTAAGTGTTGCTGTCCATTATTGTCCCATTAATAACATGGGATATAAAACGGTAACATGATTCTAATTATTTATTTTTATTTACTTCTTTATTTTTGATAAGCCATGAAATCTTGTCTTAAGACAATTGTTATTATTCAATATGTGTAATTTTGCATTATGCCAGTTTGTGGTTTGGCATCTCTATGTAATATATCAAATCGTAGTTGAATGCTGCCTAATCAATTTTAAACTAGTTCATAACAACGTTACAGAATTTAAGGAATTAAATATGTGACACTTTTCGCAACTATGTTAATATTGTTACTGTTATCATTTTGAAGTACTAATGCCAGCATTCCAAAACCTTCCCCAAAATGCAATATACAATGCAATAATTTCGTTTACCTCTATCTCTAAATTGTTTTTGAAACTTCAAATCCGTTTGTTTTAGTTTTAATATCCAACGAGGAACTTCCACAAATTCAAACAAATAATATATTTTTTGAGCAATGAAATTACGAATGTCACTTGCAGGAAACTTACTTATGCCGCTAGACGCAATGATGATACTGATTTTGATAGAATTAATTTTTCTTCTCTAAACCACGTCTATTTGAAGTTAATCTAGAAAATAGGAGGTAATTAACGATATATTTTTAAACATTTAATCTATGTTCACTAGCATTCACTAATACATTTTATTTTTTCTATGTAGGCTCTTGTTTGTACAATTTTGCTTGTGGGTTCATTAGGCAACCTTAACCTTTTAGCATTCTTGTGATAATTTGTTTATAGTTAGGGACTTTATGACTAGATAATGAAATACTCACTGTTTTTATACATTTCATATATTTGGTCTCTAATAGACATACGTCAAGGTGATCTTGATTCGTCACCCTTTTCGTATAATGACGGTCTCTTTTCGGTGAATTCAAGATTATATTTTACATTTTTTGAGAAATTTCAGTGACCATGTCCATACTAATATTTAGTGTAGCTGCAATACGTTAAAATATTTTTAATAAAAACCGCAGAAACTTAATATTTAACAGTAAAAATGCTTACCTCTCGTAACGAATTTTACAGGTAAGAGGTAATAACACCCATTTCAATAATAAATAAAATACTGAGCATTATTACATTATATTTTATTACATCCAAAATATATTGAAGATAATTATTCTGTTTGTGTGTTTTAATTCACTATATAAATACAGGATAATAAATTATTTTAACATTTACGAAGCGCCATGAACTAAAATTAAATTGTAATATTACTTTTTGCTTGAGACTGCCGTTACTTTTCGGTATTCATCGATAGAATCTCATTCCGTATTTGCTAAACATCAACAATATTGCGTAACCTTGCTTAATGTAAGTAACATTAGCGTTATCGTATTTTTAGAACATTGATAATCAGGAGCCGCCGTTCTGTTCTCGTACTGCGATGCTCTCCGTGTAAAATTTTTCGTGATGACCGTTAACGGGACGATTTTCATCTCGATTAATTGAACATTTCCGAACAAAACCATTTTGCAAATGTTCGTCCGTCCATCCGTCCGTATTTGTTGTTTCAAACGATGCGTTGTTTGTTTCTCGGAATTATAACGTGAATGCTGTTAGCACGCACACATTATTTCATTCGGTGTTAATAGTGGACGGTGAGATAGTAAAAAACTGCTTTTCGCTTGTACACAAGTCGCTGCTATTTCGGTACTAATTTATTTTTACCGTCACTAATTAGTTTTTCTTTAAGATGTGATGTTGCACGATCGTGTTGTGCGCGGCTGAATACAAAATTGTCTTTTTATAATATCGGGCTTATGCATTTTTAAAGTTTTAAAGGTTTTTTTTTCAGTAAATCATAAAATGTATTTTATTAATATTTTTAACTAAAAAATTGAACCGACTTCAAAAAATAAACAAGGAAGTCACTAAAAAGTAAAAAATAATCAAACTTAGATTTTTAACCTAAAAAAAACGTTTCAAAATAAAATATGTACATAATAATCGTTGTAATAGCTAAATAAAAATAAACAAAAAACTTATTTAACCTGTCTACTACACGCATTTTATATTCTACTATATACACACAATTTAGCTTAATACTTACCTAAACCTATTTCTCTATTTACAATTAACTACTACCAACTGATCAATTTTCAAACCAACATTAGTGACATTTTCGTCTTTGAGTCTCGAACCAAATCTAATTAATTGTAACAAAATATAGGTTAGTTAGGACGTATGCTAGAAGAACAGATTTATTATTTTAAAAATAGTTTATATTTAATACCTCCATATCACTCTAGTTGTTTTCTTGAAGGATCTCAAGTTCCAGAGCCGCGTTTCTTTTCATTTAATATACATAGTGTACACAGTTGAATTTCAAGGGGATATGGTTACAATTTTAGATGCGTTTTTAGCTGCATGCGAGCACCTAATAACTGGGATCAGATTGGATGATTTTTGAAAGAATATTTAAAAATTTTCAAAATTCAGAAAGGCACAGTAATTATCTATGTTCATTTTTTTGTCAGTCTGCAGATAATCTACGAACTATATTCTTTTTGTATCTTAAAGAACTCAGTCGACCTGTAAGAAAATTTAGAAAATATTTTCGTTTATTAACTCAACAATCTGGTCAATTCCTTGTGGTGCTTCTAGTAAAAAATATTCCTAAAGTTTTTTACATATTATTTCAGCGAATTGAATTTTTATTGAATTAAAATAATTTTATCGTTCTAAAAGACGATTAAATGACGCACAAATATTATTGTAACCTATAATATTATCGCTATAATATTCAAAATTATGTATGAAAATTCAGTACGAAACTAAATTATTGAACCATTTATATTCTACTGAAATATATTATTTTATTTATCAACTAAAGATAAATGTTTACAGACACTAAAAAATCCACAGGTTGGTGAGACTAAAATACAAATACATGTATAATTTACTCGCTAAATGTAATTAATTTTTTATAATTATTTACGTGGTATGACAATATACTAGTTCGTTTGTAAAACGTTTTCAATTTGTATTAAGATGAAGTAAATTATAGTTTTTAATTTTTAATGAATTGTATCCAAATCTAAAACATTATAGCTTCTAAAATTATTGTACGGTAATTTAAAAATCATCTTAAAAAATGTGAATATCAAAATAATAGTATACTTATTTCTCAAAATAAGTTTTTTAAATTTATCATTATTTTGTTTTAATAAAATTATAAAGTATATTTAAAAAATAAACTAAATATAAGCTATATATTTCTGAATAATAATAAATATATTGATTAGTGCTTCATTCTAATAATACTCTTAGGTTATTGATTAAATTTGCATCTATTCTTACACGAATTAATATTTAAGCAGATATAAAAGTATCGTTTTCTGTTGGCTAGTATCATTTGAATCGCCTAATTCAGCATACCACACATCTTTGAAATTATCAAATTTTTTGGCATAGTCATAAGATGTATTGTTAGTCTACCTAGATCACTTTTCAAGTTTTCCACAGTTTTAAATTATGTACTCTTATTGAACGAAAGCCTTACAGACATCTTAAAAGTTGACGAATTAATTGTTTTCGCCCGTGTACAGGTGATGGGAAAGGTCGAATAAAAGAGAGAATTGTTATAATGTGAATTTACTAAAAATGTGATTTTGAGCTGTTTTAACACAACAGTTTCCTTACTTGGTAGGCGAAAAAGAAGAGTTTTTGTTGTATGGTGATTACGGAGAAAAGTGGACGTACTACCTAACTGCCATGCATATCAACATCGAAGCGGAATATTCATGGCTATATAGTCTTGCTGTGCATATGATGGTATCAGTAAATCCTAGTATACTGCTGGCTGCTCAAATTAACTGAAACTATTACTGCAAATATCTTCTGGATATCATTGTTGTAGTTAAAATTGGAAGTTATTCCACGTTGAACGTACTTTTAGATGGATATAGTATAGCCTGGTTGGCACACTGTTTCAAAATGCTGAAGAAGTGGATCAGTGCTAAACCAACATCATTCTTTTGATACGGTAAGGTTCAAGAAGAGGAAAATGTTTTGACATTATAATCAAAATAAATTTAAAAAAGTAACAAATGTCCATTTAGAGTGAAAAAATTACCAGAATACATACAACACATTTAACAGGTTAAATTGTGTTGATAATCATAACGTACATAAGTCAGGCTCATTGAGGTGTTGTTGATCAAATGTTATGTCAAAAATATATTTGTGGATTATGGTATAGTTGGTTCCTATATAACATAGTTCCTATAAATGTTAAACATTATGCGTTCTTTGTGTTTCAACAGTAGTTTTTGACTGCTTTTTAAAAAAACTAGTTTTTTTGGTACACATTTCGGCATTTTAAACACCTTAGGAAGGTTGTTTACCTAAAAGAGATACGGGGAAGTCAATTTCTCACTATCATAGCTGTTCCCGTAACGCTAAATATATATTTTAATCTGCATTAGGAGAGTTAATGCTCTAGTATACTCTAATATAATGATGAATTATACAATAAAACTCTTAAAATTAATGTATACACTAAAAATACAGAAAAAATCTTACTGAATAGGATTTGTATAGAATATTGAGAGTTTTTATTTATCAAAATTAAGTCATATTTGTGGAGACTTTTGATATATACAAAGCTACTATCCCTAAAAACTAAAAAAAAAGTTATTTTAATATAAATCGAGTTCCAGTTAAATTATTGGTTTACACATTGAAATAAATCGTTTTTATTGCCTCACTGATTTTTCTCTTTATAAATGATGCTTGATAATGTGTTATGGATGAGTGAACGTACATTTATACTTCCGTTTTCCCTTATTGAAAAACGTGCGCACTATTGGTTGCAGACAAATGAAATAAAATCAATTTTGGTAGGTGAAATTACAGTGTATTTCTGAATATTACCAACAAATGTAAGTCTATGTCAAGGATATAATTATACTAATATATATGCTTTGACGAAAACTTAAGGCAGAAGCTTCAAAGTGGTATCTGTATGGGTTTTTAATTTAAATTTTAGGATTGATGTTTTCAAAACTTTATAAAAATATTTACTAACTATAGCTTGAATAGGAATAATGGGTTTATTTTCAAAAGAAGATGCCCTTGTTTATTATAAAATGCAGTGAATAGACATTTTTAATGGTTAGAAGCTGGGCATGATAATATTTTTAGGTTTGGCTTATCGCTCTTTTTCATTAAAAAGTATCGACATAAAGGTCATGTCAAATTCTTAAACTATCTGAAGTTCATAGTTCGTAGCTACATCAGTTTCGTTAAAAAATACTATTTAATTGTTTTGTCTTTGTTAGATCTGTGATATTAAAAACCGTTTTATTACTGATGTAATTAAAAATAATTACTCTTGGGATCTTTGAAAAATATTTAACTTTTCCATTTATATTCATTTTAAAATAATCTATATTATTTAGTTGTTCAATGTGAATAAATTTACAATTTTTATCACTATGGTTCGCCAACAGCTAGACTAATTAATTTTGATTATTATAATTATTGTTTATGTTGTACAGAGTTTATGAGTTATTATATTTTAACAATGTGTACAATGTTTTGTGATTCACAGTGCTTATTTGTCATTTTAGATGATATTATTATTCACACTAATATTCAAAATATTATATTATTACACTTAAAATTAAATTCAGCTTTAAATAATTTGATAGTAGTTAGGATTGTTCATTTTTTTTTCATCTGTTACAATTTAATATAAAATAATTTGTTTTTCAATGAATACATATTTCATCATTTGTTAAATGTGTTTAGATATTTATTTTTGTCGTGTGAAATTTACCGAAGCTTGATGTAAACGTCGAAATAGATATTCATTAAAAAAAGAATTTCATGAAATATAGTTATGTGGAGAAGCAATATAAATATAATAGAATTCTTTAAGATAGGCACTAAAATGCTACAGGAATCCATCCCAATAATCAAGAAATTCAAAAAGAAAAAGACTCTATCATATTAACGTTGAAATACTGTAACTCTTGGTTAACAGTGAAGTACAGATTCAAGAGGACGAAACAGATTCGTATAGTGAAGTGTACTTGAAGTATGACGTAGGAAATGCAGAGTAAAGTGCTAATTAATACGCAAATAAATATGCAAATGTTTTTCTGTTACTACCACTTCGTCCTCCTAGATAAATAAGTGCCTAGTTTTAAATCATTGCAGACGCAAATTGTGGGTTAGTCGGCAATATTATAAAACATTATTCGCATATTGATGTGGATAAAATTTTTCCACAACCATAAAGTATTGCTTTATTCGGATTTCGGATTTAATTTTAGAAAATTAGTATGCTTTATAACATAATGTCGACTATATTTATTAGTATCTTCATTTATTACAAATCGTCTTTAAGGACTGCATTTAAGTAAAATATATAATATTTTATACATAATACTTAGAATCTGTTATACAATTTTATGTTTATTTAATGTTTTTTTAATTTGTATTATATAATTTATATGAAGTACTAAAAGATACTTGTTTTACAATGAATGTACATTTATTTTGCTCTTATTAATCTCTACAGTATTTTTTTTACAATGTTTTAGTCAGTTACCATCTAGTGAGTTCTTCTTAGAAATGAACATTATCGTATCAAATTACATCACATTACTTTAACAATGATAAAAAAATTTAATTTTAACTATAATAATTTAAAACTATTCTGCATTAATTTAGGAGCACATTGACTGAATTAGTGATAATTAATTCATTTTTCATTTATGTGATGGGTGATGATGTTTTCACAATTAGGTTTTATTTTTCACATAAAGTGATATTGTATATAAATTCATTTGTGTTTGTTGTAATTAAGATTTTTTAGAATAAGTAACATGTTACATCTTATGTAATATATAGTTTCTTTAGTATTCATTTATTTATTATTTCAAAGTAATATGATAGTATTGAAAAATACTAGTATAGTAAATAATGTATACAACTTGCATGGTATCGTCATATAAACAGCAGAAATGGTACAATCATGATGTTCGTATCATATTGGGTGGAACACTCGGTTTGTGATTCACTAAACCCACTCAAGCATTACTATTAAATTTTCAAAGAAACTTGTGGGTTTTAATTCCAATTGTTCTAATTAAAACCCAATTGTATGATTGTTCTTCTATAGTGCAGCATATTTTGTTTTATACAAACGTAGATTAATTATTGCCAAATTGCATCTTACTAAAATGATACACCCAATTATGTATTTTTGCAAAAACGACTATTAATTTACAATTTTGAAGTAAGCTATGATGGCATTCAGGCGGTAAAATATTTACGAATGTGAACACATTGAGATATTTTTAAAAGGCTATTTTGGTGCCTACTTCTTTAAAATATAATTTTTTTTTAATTTGATATTTTGTTATTGATATTTTTTATTAAAATATGACAAAATAAATAATATAATAATATAAAAATAAATAATAAACAAATAATATTAAAAGTATATTTAATATATAATTTTTTTCAAAATGATATTAGACCAAAGTTTAGTGTTAAATTATGTAAATTTTATAGTTCATAGTTTATTAGTAACATATTTTTAACAGTTAAATACCGTTTAGTTTTATGGTGATTTATTGAGTTTATAAATTAGTAATGGTTGCAGTTGCATATAAAAATAGAAATTCATTTTGTGAATATATTGATTTTGATTAGTTATTTCTGTTTGTCGTTCTTTTCCTAGAGTCTTCAGGTTTTGATACTGCCCCTAAAGATGATTAATGTTCAAACAGTTCTAAAATAAAGACTTACTACTTTAAAAAAATTTTCTTTAATCAAATATAAGATAATAGTTATGTCCTTATTTGAATATCTACGAGATATTGATATGTTTTTTGTTAAATGTTGTACATATTTTTGAATTTCTTTATAAAAAACAGGTACGCTAATCTGTAGTAAATACTATTAGTATATTTTACGTTTTTATTTACTATCGCTTTCTATAAAGGAATAATAGAGATGCTTGAGACTATAACTACTATTTATTTTTTATAACAATATTTTGTTAAATATTTAATATCATTAATATTATATAATATATAATTTATAACAAAGGCATTTTTCTAATATGTAACTAACATAGATATAAATTTTAAGAATATGTATAGCGGCGTTGATATCGTGTGGTTGATTCTAGATCTGATTATTAAGAATATGCATGTAAGTCGGATTATGTAAATAACACTGGATATGCGGTAGTTAATTTGATGTTAATATCCTGATGGTACATAATTTAATGCATTTAATTGTGCATATGTATTTCAAATGTATTACTATATACAGAAAGGAATGTATTGAAATTATGTAATTCCTTTTATTGTATTGGAAATACTAGTATAGTCTATTATTACTGTCAATCAAGATTATTATGTATTAGATTAAGAGTGAGTAATTTAAATATATCAGATTACTATCATTTTGGTTGTTATATTTTAATTGTTTAGGAATCATACATATTAGTTGTTAAAAGTTTTTTTAAATTAAAGTTTATAATGTCTTCTTATGTGTTATCAATTTGTGCTCAGTATGTTTACTATTGTTGATTGGGTGAGAACCTTCACAACTTTAGGCGATAATGTTGATTGGATTACTGTTTGAATTTCTTATGTCAGTATGTGACTACAAATAAACCATTCTTCCATATGAATACACGCCTGTTTCTTTTTCTTGTCCTCAGGAGGTAAAATCATTATATATATCCGAACAGATGGGTTTGTTTGGACTTTCATTTACTGGAAACCCCTTTCAGCTGATGATCTCCGCGGATATTGCTACTTCGGGTTGAAGAAAGACACCCGTAATCGGGAAACCACGAAGCTTTCAATTAGCTATTGATCTTGCGAAATATGAATTAGTTGTAGTTTTAAGAAAAATCAAATTTTATTTTATAAAACAGAAAATTTATACAAAAATTTAAGTAATCAAAATTAATTACAGTTATATATAAGTCACGTTGTTGGAAATTATATAGAATATAGGAAATAAACATAAGCATATACACAAATACTAAATCTGAACGCGATTTTAACAATACGTAACCTATCAAAATATTTGTAAATAACAGAGAGGTTAAAGACCAAACATTTGTACTGATTAATCTAAATATTTTCAGCGGCATCGGGCTAAATTAACTGATTTTTGATATTATTAAAAATATTAATGTAAACTTCAAAATTTATTAGAATATTTTAAACAGATATCAATATGTTTTAAATGAACGTTGTAATTTAGTGGGTATGTCGACTAGAACGTAATTAAACTTGAGTCATTTTCGTTAGTATCGTTTTGCATTGGGTCGTAAATAAACAACAAATGACGAGTATTGCGTAATTGGGTTGGTTTCGGGAAATTTCATATGTTGCAAGTTAAATTGTAATTGAAACATAACAAGCAATTTTTGCAATTAGTCTTTTTCTGTGCGTAATTAGTATTTTATTGATAGTCTTTTTATAATCGTTCTTTAAACATATTTAGTTTTTATGTATATTTAAAGTTAAATATAAATGTACAATACACTTTTCATTTTTTATATTAATTAATAATATATATTATAAGATACATTCTTAAGGTACAGCATACTTATTAAGTCCTTTATTTCTTGTTTTCTTATCTCAGTTCTGTTTCACTTAATGTAGATTTAGATAGTATATCATTGATGTTTCTAATCAGCCGCAGTAATTCTGATTTCAGAAACTGTTAATCTTAAAGAACGTTCTCAATAATTTAATAAATTAACATTAGTAATTTTTAATTCAGAACATTGATTTAGCTACAAAGTTATAAGGGATTCGGAAACTCTTCATTCAACGAACTTCAATTCATATAAATCACTATAACCTGAATCTTTGGATCTGTTTGTTAACTATATATGCGACTGTTGCATTAATTCTACACGATCCCTGAGAGAAACATTGGGAATCGCATATACGTACTTAACATAAAATATAAAACATCGCATTTGACACAAATAACATATTTAATAATTTTAAAAAAATTGTTTTTTTTTTCAAAAATGTGTCTTTAATCAAATATAAGATAATAGTCATGTCTTTATTTGAATTTCTACGGGATATCGATATGTTTTTTGTTAAATATTGTACATATCTTTGAATTTCTCTATAAAAGATAGATACGCTAATCTGTAGTAAATAATATTATTATATTTGACGTTTTGGTCCAAATTATCCATTAGGATAAAATAATAATCTGAATATATTGTTTTACTCGAAGTAATACACACAACAAGCCTTTGACATCTCAAAAAAAGCTTTCTTAGCTGTTTTGTAAACAGGAGTTTTGGATTAGAGCACAAGAGTTTGATTCATAGCACTTCATCTTATTAATGATCCTCTTATTTTGATTTATAAATGGATGTATACCCATTAAGTGACACAAATAACGTATTTAATAATTTTTTAGCTCATATGGATATATTTTTATTCCATTGTTATATTGTTGCGGATGCTGCACCAAGTATTAATAGTTGACATAATTATACGAGAGTGGTTCAAATATGATGAGACAAACGCTGTGGATGGTATGTTTTGAAGGTCGTGGCTTAAGTATGTCATAGTTGGGTCCCTTTTGAACAGCGTGGCATAGTTTTCGTCGCTTGCTACGACCATGAGTGAACGTCAAGTGTCGACCGCCGTAGCGCAAAGTATTTTTATTCGATTTTTAGTGTGGGAAGGCGTTAAAATGACGGAAATTTTTCTGCGTTTGCGAAATCAGTTTGGTAGTGAGTGCCAGAGTAGGGCTGCCGTGTTTAAATGGGCCAAAGCATTCAATGATATCCGCGAAACCGTCGAGAATGGGCCACAGGATCGTCGACCACTAATCAGCGTCATACCAGACAACATTCGCCGCGTAGAACAACTCATTTTGAAGGACCGTAGGACGAATGTTCGAGACATTTCGACTGAACTCAGAGTTAGTATTGGTAGTGTAGAGTCTATCATCCACGAATACCTTAAATATTGCAAAATAACGGCGCAATGGGTTCCTAAACTGTTGAACTTCGAGCAAAAATTTACGCGGTTGAAAGTTTGTCGCCGGTTGCTGGCGCGATACGAGGCGGAGTGAGACGGTTTAAAAAACGCGAATCTTTACTACAGGCGTGACATGGGTACACTATTACAGTCCCGAAAGCAAGATGTAGTCTAAAGAGTGGAGGAAGAAGGAGGAAGGGGCGCCAGTAAAAGCGAAGACAACTAGGTCCGCTGATAAGTTTCTGTGTACGGTGTTCTGGAACCCAACGTACCTTCTGAAAGCACACGTGAAATCCGCTTATCGCTCGAAACTGAGGTGCATTCTGCAACTATCACATGTTTGGGCCACTCAAAGAAGCCCTCGGAGGTCAAAGATTCAACACCGACGACGAGGTAGAGGAGTTGGTGCGTACCAAAAAACTTCCGGAAAGATGGTCAAAATGCGTAACTAGTATGGAATCTGGGAGAAGGAGGAGAGAATCTGTGGATTTGTAATTCAGGAGAACTATCCACATTGACACCAAGGTAGAATATTCATATAAAGTCTATAAAGTCTTGCTTTGGGACTAAAAAAATGTAGTGTGTTATGAGGTACTAAAACTGACCGAAATTGTTACCGCAGTGTGGGGAAATACCTAGAAAAACTGTACATTTTTGTAGTTTTTTTCAATATTAAATAAACCTGTCAGAGTATTTGTCTCGATCATATTTGAACCACCCTCATATTATGAATTTGTCAATTCGTAGTTAGCTATAAAACATATATTCAATATTTTCAAAATAACAAAAATTGGTGCTGTTTATCTTGATTTACATTTTTATCGCCTAATATTTTATTTCAATTATTTGAAAACCAACGAATTCATCAATCTTTGCATAAAATAGCTTTGCAAATGTGACTGGAAAACAATACCGTGACAGCTTATTATTCAAAATTAACAAAAAAACTGAACAGTATAATAATTGTATCGTCCGTAAGGTTATTATGTAAACGATAATATCGATATGCATTAATATATTTTTAGAATTTAAGGCAAACAGTGAATTAATAACCATAATTAACCGTGAGTCACCATTTACCACATACATTTTTTTAATTGCTCCATGTTCAAAACAATACCTCATTGATTGTGTAATTTCATTCAGTAAAGCGGGCGTAGTTTTATTCTCAATGAATTTAAAAAATATTTGAAGATATTCAGCGATTTATTTTTATTTATATCGATCTGTCTATTTCATGTTGTTTTATATTAAGAATGCGTTGTAGCTGTTGTGACTGACGTTAATGTATTAACCTCATATTGAGTTCAAGGTAGGGGACTTAATTTCCCATTTATACTTTTTGTATTTTTGTAAATATACTTGATATCTACTTGCCAGTATTTTATTTAGATTTTTTTTCGATGTAGGCTCTAATCCTTTGTAGATGCGATTTAATACAATTTGAATATAATTACTTCTTAATTGTTAACGATAAATATAGTCAGATTTTAAACTATTTTATTTAGCAGTCGTATAACGGATGTGGAAGGAAATAGTCTGGAAGAAAAAAATATGCTCAGTTGTATCCTTGGATGTGGCCCAACTATTTGATAACTCATAACTCGTGCCTAAGCCGTAATACCGGTTTCACGCAATGTTTTAACTTCTTATTTTAATTCATAATCATGACTGTGGACTAGCATGACCATATGTTCTACGCTTTAGGGGTGGTAGACCCGTTATTAGGCAATCTACCTCGTTGTCTCTTAACGAGGACGAAAACATTTTGAATTTGTTCGAGTTTCCAAATTGGTCAATTTTTTAAAATTAATAACATATCACATTGGATATACTTAGTACAATCTTAATTTATAATTTTAATTTATTAGTATTGTTCAGTTTTACTTTTATCAGTATACAAGCAGGACGAATGTGGGATAACTCTATCAGTATATATTTCCGAAATTAAAATTAAATTAAACAACTTAAGTTAAAGTTAATTAGTTAAAGTTAGTCTAAATTTAAGATTAAAGTCTTATAACAGGTCAATTGAAAAGTCCCCGGCCTACCATAGTAAAACAAATTTTTTTGGCAAAATTAGTTTTTTTAATTCAACATAATTCCCTTCAAGGGTGATACACTGATTATAGCGACCCTCCAACTTTTCTGTATCATTTTTCGATGCCAGTTTCGGCGATCACCTCTTTATTCGACGAAAATTTTTTCCCAGCGAGATTCTTTTGAAATGAACGGGAAATAGTCGTTGGGGGCCAGATCTCGAGAATACGGTGGACGAGGAAGTAATTCGAAGCCCAATTCATGGATTTTTGCTACCGTTTTCACTGACTTGTGACACGGTGCATTGTCTGGGTTAAGCAGAACTTTCTTTTTCTTCAAAAGCGGCTGTTTTTTGACGATTTTGTCCTTCAAACGGTCCAATAACGCTATGTAAATAATCGCTGTTGATGGCCCTTCCTTTTTCAATGCATCTTACGTATCTTTTGAGGGTTAAGGCTAACTAAAAAACATATGGATTTAATTCTAGTATCGCCATCTATGTGTTAGACTGGGGACTTTTCAATTGATCTGTTACATTCTACTTGTGGTTTGGTTCGCTTCAATTTACCGGTTTTCTGCGTGTTGTTCAGTAGCTGTATTGCTTCTATGATATTGTGGTTTAGTGCAACCGTATTTCATATTTTAAGGTGCAATCTTGCATTAATTCGGAAACCAATTTGATTTCGAGCTTATCGTGTAGTTCTTCGGTTACGTAGCGATAAGCATTGGCAATTAATTGAGGAATTTTGTTTTGCTGTCGTTTAATTATGAGTTAGAGGTATCTTCCGACTAATCAGTAGTGTTCTTTAATTGAAACTTGAAATCTGGTATTTTTATAGTTTGTTTAACACGTTTAATATGCAACTCCTCAAATAATTTGGATATTGCAGGGAGCAGCGGGATGGACTTATAAGAACTGACTTTTTCTGCTGGTTTCTCAGGTTTTTAAGCATGATTATGTGAGTTACCTTAAAACATCTCATATCTCAAATACTATTTATATTAAATGGTTCAAATGATTTGAATGTTCAATGATTGGGTGTGTGGTCCATACATAAATAAAAAACAGTATTCCTGTTTTCTGCTAGGAAAAGAAACCCGATATTTTGAAATTGATGTGCTCTGTTGCACAAATATAAAATAATTACACAGATGCCATTAACTAGGTATATAAAGTGTAGCTTTTTTATTTTAGGGCAAACTTTAGTATAATACAATTTTCTGCACAATTAATAATGACTTACTTTATAAAAAATATTTTCTAATATTCTAATATGTTCATTATATCCTAAAAATGTACCATCCCCGCAGGATTCCGCAAGATTTTCAGAGAAAAATAGCTTTTTTCTATTTGATGGTTTAAATTCACAACAAAGAGCTTGTCAGTATCATGTGACGTCAGTATACGGTTAGTACATAATGAATTTCGAAGCAAAAACCTCAATGTAATTTATTTTGCAAATAAATTTAATACAGCTTACGCCCTGTACTAATGCTTTTCTTAATTAATCAATGATCGTTCAAAGCTATATGTTGTATTTTTTCTGCGTTTGGTACTGGCGCTTTTTAAACATACTTTGCGTGAATTCTCTATAAAAAAGCGCGTTTAAATTCAGCAACTCATTTTTGTATATGAGAGTATTTATATATTAGCAATCGTTCATGAATTTGTTTTGATACTATACCTCAAAAATAAGAAATTAATACTGCACTTCAATTTTGATTTTCAATTTTGTGGGTTAAAAAATACCGAGGCACGTCTACTTTGAACAATTTTGAATTTAATAGTTAGTTGACAGACCGTTCAATAAAATAGCCAATGCATGTTATAAACATTTATGATGGCCGCATGTCGCGATGTTGCCCTGTCAACATCATGATATTGCTTAACGTTTGCGGGTTATAACTTCTAATTATTATCACTATGCTACCATCTACGTATTACTTATAACATTCCTTAATTTGTTTTTAATGTCTAAGTGAATGAATCTTGAACGATACCATTTTTTACACTTTGTAATACCATCGAAAGAGGTGTTAATGAAAATAATGTTTATCATTTACTTTTATTGTTAAACTAATGATTCAGCTGATTTATTCAGAGACACAGCTTTTATACATCAGTATCACCAGTTGTTGGCGAAGATTTGAGAATGATACATATTAGTTCTAGTATTTTTGCTGCTGTTTTAAACAATGATATCATCACGGTAACTAATTTCATTGAATAAATTTGTTTAGGTTCTGGTCTATATTTAATGAAACCCGTTTAAATAATGGAAGATGTCATAATTGTAGACAAGATCATTTCACAATTTTGTTTATGAGATAAAATATTACGGTTATGATCGTAAATTGATTGGGAAAACATGAGTGTATCGACTAATTTTATAGAACAGATGGTTTAAATATAGCAGACCAGAACTATTAAAATATCGTCCAGTAATTCTATGAAAGCAAATGATCGTAAAATTAGCTTTAACAATTAAAAAGATTAATAATAATTTCGAAGTCTCTTGGTACTACATATGAATGGAACAGTTTAACATAAATCTTAATTGAGATGCATGTAAAGCTATATTTAGCTTTGTCTATGGATAATACGAGGTTTGCTTGTAAAATAATGAAACTTAATACTACAGACAATGCATTATACTATGATATGATATGATATTAGGTCCTTGCATGCATTTTGATCAACGGTATCTAGTGGTAAAATGCGAATTTAATAGTTAAATTAACTTAGGTTATTTAATAGTTCTTTAAATGCAAGAATAAATGTTGTTTCAAAACTAACCTAATTATTAAATTCGATAATTTTAACATTTCTCTATATAACTAGTTTCTCTTTATCTATTATTGAGTCATTCAGTGTGCTCAGACGATAATATGAGTAACTGAAATCACTTAAATATTTTTAACTTCTGGTGATGCCGTTCTGTCATATCGCAATTGCTGGTTTTAACTACTTAAAAGTGGTGATTGATAAGGACCTGCAAGATTTGTTGGACGAAAACTCAATCCAAATTCTCAAAAAACTTTCAAATCTATTAGCAGTTGATCCATCAAGATGTTAACATGTGATGAGAAAGGTCCAAAGTGTGGGAGAGTGCCTAGCATGATTGGTAGGAGAATTGAGAGAGTTGTTTCAACATCGTGGCGTTATTGCTTGCAGGGCAGAGTTTTTTTATACCGAATTATGACTGGCGATGGAAAGTACAATACATAATGAGTGAATCCAGGAGAACCATCCACATTGACTTTATATCACACTCTATGATACTCTAAAGATATCAACTGAACGTGTACATCATATCATTTATGAATATTTAGGTATGGGAAAGCTCTGTGCAAAGTGGGTGCCGCGCGAGCTCACTTTTGACCAAACATAACGACGAGTTGATGATTCGGAGTAGTGTTTGAAGACGATCAAGCGTAATAAACTCGAGTTTTTGCGTCGATATATGACTATGGATAAAACATGGCTCTCTCATTTCAGTCCGAAGTCCAATCGACAATCATCCGAGTGGACTGAACAAGATGAACCCGCTCCAAAGCGTGAGAAAAAGTAATAGTTGGCTGACAAGGTTATGGCGACTGTATTTTGGGATGCGCATGGAAAAATTCTCATTGACAATTATATAGCATTATTGGACCGTTTCAAGGACGAAATCGCACTAAAACGGTCCCATTTGAATAAAAAGAAAGTGTTGCTTTACCAAGACAATGCACCCTGTCAAAAATCCATGAATTCGAACGGCTTCATCATCCACCGTATTCTCCAGATATGGCCCCCAGCGACTATTTCCTGTTCTCAGATCTTAAAAGAATGGTCGCTCGGAAGAAATTTTCGTCGAATGAAGAGGTGATCGTCGAAATTGAAGCTTATTTTGAAGCAATTCGTACTACAAAATGGTATTGAAAATGGTATCGAAATGGTATTAAACATTTTTTGACCTCTAAGATACCAACGTGATTCGATCCTAGAATTTTTTGGTCTAGCATGTTTAGCTAATGCGCTACATACCTTAAAAGTTTAAATTATACTTATCGATTGCCTTTTCAATAAAGACCATTTCAGTGAGTTAAACTTACATACGATAAGTAAATTATAAGGGAGCAGTTACTGTTGAGATAGCCGCCGGTTCGAATCCTGCTGGGGCATGGTCGTAAATTTATGTTTGTGATTGTTTAAAATTTGTGAATGTTCCTAGGCAAGAGTGTAAAATCCGGCAAGGAAAATTATTCCAGTTACGCCAGTAACCAGGCTGGGTAAGACCGGATGTCTCCTGGGATCATTTCTAAAGTTGGTCACACTCCAGTCGGTAGGCTTAATGCTGAGGACCGTGGTTCGGAGCCCATGTTAAACTGTAGGTCCAATCCAGATAAACCCCTCTTGGTAAAATGAGACTTTAAAATATATTTTAAAAAAAGGGAACGTGTTTGAAATTGGTGCAAGAAATTTCACAATTTATAATACTTACTTTTTTCGTTAAGAATATTGCTGTAATGACAAAAATATGGGAAAATAATGTAATTATTTTTAATGTGTGTTTAATTTTTAATGTAATAATTATAGTGTAGAAAAAAATTTAGTTTGCAACCGCTTATTTTTAATAACTATGTGGTTTCTGTTTATAATTTATTTGGTGGTTTTGCAGTCGTATGTAACTACTATAAACTGTCTTGGGGTTTACCACTCTATTATTCCACTTATAGTTGCCATTCCACTGCCATATAAGTGGATCAAATAGTGTTTTAAATTATTTTTCTAGCTGTTGGTTTAAATCGTTTGAATATAATCGTTTAATATAATAACTAATTGCAATTACCTATATTAACTAGAGTATTTCGATTGTTGAAATATTCGGTTTGATAATATTTTTGTTTTTTTTTCTTTAGTATATCTTTACTATTATTTAATCGATTTCTAACATTGCTTTAAACTTGTTGAATGCCCTTTCTGTTATATTAAATATTAAAAATTCAAATTATTGTGTAATATTAATTGTTTGAAACATCGAAAATAATTCAAGCGTTATGTAAGAGTTTAATATAGAGTTATTTCAACAATTCTGGTATTCCAAAACACGGTTAAGTATTATTTTTTCTCACCTAACATATCTAGGTGTTATGGTATGTTAAATTAATGTAGTTATGTGTGTAATAAAAATAATTGAAATATCTTCTTACTATAATTGATACCACAATTTAACATGCGCATTTGTTAATAAATTTTTATGATATTGTTTTAATATGCTATATTAACAATAAAAATGTGCATTCATTCATTATGTATATATTGATTACCTCTGGATGGATAGGTGTTTTATGTTTTGTTTGGCAGTTGTTTAGGAAGGTTTCCACTTATATTTCTGTTGGCGTTTTCATTAGAATTTTGGCATTGTTGAACATAGCCATCTTCAGAGCATATTGTAATTTGAGTTCGTGTTGTATAGTAACATAACTTGAAATATTCTTCTCGGACTAAAAATGAAATTAACTCTAAAACACTAAACTTTTTGTCGAATTGTTTTTCATAATATTAGGCGTGGGTTATCAAGGTATTCTGGGTTATCCTACAGCACCGTAAAAACTGGCATAACGAATTCAATCGGGCGTGCTTGATTGATGCAGTGGTAAAGGCGACAGGACGGTCGTCTTACTGTTGCGATAGTCGCGGGTTCGAATCTTGCTGGGGCGTGGTCGTATATTTATGTTTGTGATTGTTTAACATTTGTGATTGTCCTTAGACAAGAGTGCAAAATCCGATAAGGATTATAATCCCAATCACGCCAGTAACCAGGCTAGGTAAGACTGGATGCCTTCTGAGATTTTCTCCAAGGTGGTCACTTGCCAGCCGGTAACACAGTAGGTCCAGTTCAGCTGAACCCTCCTTGTTAAAAGGATACTCTAAAATATAACATAAAAATCTTTATCTATGAGGTAAATTATTTTTTGAAATAAATGCTTGGGTGCGAAATATTTGGATTTATCTATTCCTACACACATTTTCTAGAAGATGCTTTGTAGGCATCAATAGTTTCATTTGTCTTAAAATTTGATATCGTTAAGTTTTTTATGTATATTTATTTAATTGTATGTTGTATCTAAAAAAATATAGGTTATAATAATGTTAAAAGGCGGTAACACATAACTTTATATTTAAGTTATCATTTCTATGTTTTTATTTACTAATTATACTAAATATTTATTAGATTATATACTTACTTATTAGATATTTAAAAAAAATTAAACGTTCAGGTGTAGCATTGTGTCAGAATTAAGTATATGCTAGCATAAAACAATTTTGTTATTTAAATTTATTCCGATAGTTATATGATACTAAATAAATGAATAAGATACTACAAAATAAAGAGATTGCAACAATACGCAACGTTTTGCACAATAGGATCGTGGTTCTGAGCTCACGTTAGGTCCAGTTCAGTGTTGGTCCAGTTACCAAAAAATTCAAGAGGTTGATGCGACTTAAATTCATTAAAAAGATCAATCGTGGTACACAATGATGATTGGAATGGAGCGAGGAAGAATAAATGTCTGGAAAAATAAAAATTTCGACTCACCAAAATAAATAACTGATTTTCTGTCCGTCTTAATTTCTGATGATGTTGTTGCGTTCCAAATATTTGTTTCGGACTTACCTCAATTGTAATGGAATTGGATAGGTGGGATGGATTGGAAAAGTGCATTGAATTTTACTAAGAATATTTTAAAAAATATTAAATTTAATCTCCATCATCTATATTTAAATTCAATCTCCATCATCTATATTTATTTCTTTCATTATTAGACCACAAACATAAATAGCAATCTTCGTAATTATAATAATACAATCAAATGGATAGTTATTTGAAGTTATATATGGGATGTACATATCAATTTTTATGGTGTTTTTGTAACTTTGAATAAGAGAGCGGAAGAAGAGTAATTTGTATACATTTTTTTTTAATGTTATAATCCAATCTTATATACTTAGCTGGTAGCTTCTTTTTTTGTTAAACCTAAGATATTTATTTCTGCACCTAATTATTATTGATATAAAGATAATAAATGTATAATTAAAAAGAAATATAGAATTATGGATTACTGCAATGAAAAGTCAAATTTTATATAGTGTACTTTTCGTTGATTAAAATAATTAACTAAATATGTTATTGCTTACTAATTTTAGTTGTTCGGCATCTATAATAGAATTAAATATTTGAATAATATAATATAATATATAATAGTTATTCCAATAAATATTCATGGTCTACTTATTGGGACTACCATATTGGAGTAGTGAAATCAATATATATTCGATATTAATAAATAATATTTCACCATTTTAAGATAGATTATTTTCCATTTCGACAATCTAATCGGACAAAGCTTAAATTTGAATTTACTACTTTATTTACTTAGTTATGTATATTTTTTGATACTCAATTTTGTTGCAATACATTTATAATTGCAGCCTTTACAACCAAAATGAGTTTTCAAGTTCAACTTAAGGAATATTTTGAAATAAATAAAGCGATTTTAATAAACAATTAACTCTTATTCTAAAATGCTAAAATTTGAAGCGAAACCCTCGTGTGAAACAGACTGATATTAATAGTAAACGCTTTATGCATAAAAATAACTTCAAACGCTATAAAACCAAAACTTAATAAAATATTTCAGCTGTATAAATAACTTAAACTTAAATACCTTTTTTCGTAAGATTTAAATGGAATTTGGAAAATGTTAACAGCTTAAAATATTAGGTCTTAGAAACAGACACGAACAAATTAATTGGTTAAGGTAATTATATTGCAGTTTGGCCAAACTATTTCTAATTCCTAGGTCATTAAAGTTTCATTGTTTCATCTACTCTACGAATGATATGTTTATTTTTTATGCAACATATGTTATTGATAGTATTTTGTATCATATATTTTTAAATTTTAATCCTTTTTGTTATATTGTTTTCTATAAATCAACTTATTAAATAAAAAGTCTTGATATTTTATAAATATAATACTATATATTATATATTATTTTTTAATTATGCAATAAATTAAAATAAATATAAAATATAATCAAATCTTATTTATGCATCCTAAATATAGCTTGAAATAATTAATCATTTCATTTTGTTGTCATAATTATAAAACTAAATAATTGCCATTTGCATTTCCTTATATGGAAAAATTATTAGACAGTTGTCAAATATAAATTAAAGTACTAGTTTTATGTTATTAATATGCTCTTAATGATTTTCCAGTTTGGATAATTTTTTGGTTATATAAATATATACTTTGGTTAATTGTTATACTTGCTATTAATCAATTAAATAATATAAAATAAAGTATGTATTAATTAAGGTTAAACAAATATTATGCATTAATTTCTTCGTGCTTTGTAACCTGACTATTATTTTCAAATAGTGGCAACCATTTTGTTGAATTAAAGTCCAATTAAAGGATGGGCACTGTTTTATTTATTCCATATTCATTTCCTTATTCGGAACAATTACTACATAATTGTCTAAATATGAATTAAAGTAGTAAAATTAATCTTTTAATACTTTTCGGATTTATGTGTTATTTTCTTATATGGATATATACTTTGGTTAATTGTTATGCCAGCTAATCTGTTTTGCTAATGCAAGTTTATTATTATTAAATAAACTTTATATACCTGACTATTATTTTAAACTATATTTTTTATTTATATTTATGGTCTCTTTTTACTAACGAGGGTTTATCTAGACTGGACCTATAGTTTAACGTGGGCTCCGAACCACGTTCCTCGGCATTAAGCCTACCAACTGGCGAGTGACCAACTTAGAAATCATCCCAGAAGACATCCGGTCTTACCCAGCCTGTTTACTGGCGTGACGTGGGATCATTTTCCTTGTCGGATTTTACACTCTTTCCTAGAACATTCACAAATTTTAAACAATCACAAACATACATTTCCGACCATGCCCCAGCAGGATTCGAACCCGCGACTATCGCAACAGTAGGCGTCCTGTCGCCTTTACCACTGCGCCAGCCAAGCCGGCTAAACTATATTTTTATTCTGATTTGAAAATATATTAATAGCAACTATTTTATTATTAAAAATAACTTCTGCTTTATAAAATGCTATAAAACTAATGCTTTCGATAAAATGTTGAGGCGTATAAATAATTTTCTTGTGCAATATTTTAGTATATATTAAAAAGTGTTAATAGGTTAAAATATTGGTATCCAACAGAGTGTAAACTAAATATGTTTTTAAATGTACGCTATTGATAATTGATATTGATTTAATGAAGTTAATTTTGATAGTTTAAATTCATGATTTGGTTGATTGAAAGATTTGTTTAAAACTAATTAAAATAATTTCGGTATTTTAGTGGGTAGTGATCACAAACATCACTATAAAGGCATTTTGCCTTCATGTTTATATTTATTTATGGTTGAGAGTGTAGAATCTGAGATTTAGTAATCGCTAATAACCAGGCTACATATATGTTATATCACCCGATTGATAGGACCTTGGTTGTTCCATTTGCTTATCGACAGTGTATATGTTTGACGGGAAGATACAATGAATGAGATGTCCAGATATAAGGGTTTGGTTATGTTAATAGTTTAATTAGAATATCATCCAGCCGGCAGTGTCGTTTGTGATGGCGGCCCAATAGGTCGCCATTTCATTCCATAATGTAGTTTTAAAATAAAATAACATTTTTGTTTTTAAACCCTACTCATTTTATTACTCAAAATGCTTTATAATATCGCTGTAGTTTTGAGAGATAGTATCAACGGAACTATGAGAGGTTCATTGGCTTACTCCCGAAGGATCAATTAAAAAACTTTCCAGTCCAGTCGCTCTGGTCCACATCGAAATTGCATTGGATTTTTTAAAGAGACCATAAATTAACTGGGAAGAGAACTTTTTATAACTTTTCTGGTTATGGTCTTATCCTTATACTTGAAGTATCGACAACAATACATTTACATAGTTTCACATCTCATCATTTCATACCAAAACACTTGTGGTTTGTGGCAAATGTTTCTTAAATTACCTGACTTCCTGACCTCCTTTCTTATAGGTATAATGCCTAATCTAGAAGTCTATATCTGTTATGTCTTTGCTCGAACCATAGAACATTTTCGGAAGCATGGATTAGAACCTCTTGCACCGTCAACTAATCATAGATGTCTGTTCCTATGGATTAGAGATATCGATGTCGAAATTTCATTCGAGAGTGATCAGTTTTGCTTTGGTTAATGTACTAGAATTTCCGCCATTTTAGTGAAGAAAAGTGTCTGGAGGTTTTGATTAATGCCATTATGAGAGGTGTCATTAGCAGAATATCATCGCATCGGTTGTATAATCGATCGCAGCAAGGAAAATCATACTAAGCTTTATGAACTGTAAAACATTGATGTCAAGATTCAGCTGTAGAACTAGGTCAAATAATGTACGATTTGATTTGTTAAAATGAGATGCCATATTTTGGTAACTTGTTATTAACGATCTTAATACTTAGATACTCATACAGGAAATTAGTTAAGTATTTATCAAATTTGTTTAGTTCATAGTTAAGTCAACCAGTTTCGTAAATTGTTATGTTATTGTCATTTCTTAAACTGCTTAATGTCATTAAGATTCCGTTGAAAACAATCTATAGGCTATATGTATGCCCGGTTATATTTATATAACGTATTTTTGTTTTTAATAACCTTTTATTTATTTTAAAATAATTTTTGTTTATTTGAAACAATACAAATGCCAAATGGACATCCTGAATAAGCATAAATATTTACTTAATGTTATGTTATTTGAAAAATTTTATAATGCTTTTAGAATGTTTATATCATGAATTTATTTCATAGAATATGCTAATATATAACTTATATTGTAATTACTATGTGATTATGTGTTTACATAAAGACATTATTATATGGAATAAAAAATTGGATAAATTTAGAAATATGTATTGGGTAGAGATAAGTTGGCAACTGTGTAGGCAAAATAAATCAGTGATATAACACACAAAAATATTATATAGGTATATATATAGTATATAGTTACCAACTTGGTGGCGCAGTGGTTAAGACGACGGGCCGGTCTTACAAAGAAGTATGTAATAAAAAATGTATTAGGTGGTGTAATGTATAATTTATATCTTGTATGTGTATTGTTGTAATGTATATTAATAAAAATGTTTTCAGTCATCGCACGAAGAGTATGACTGTATGTGCTGCTCACTATTGATGATGATTTTTTTCAATTTGTTCAGTTGACGTAGGCATCTGCAGTAACAAGTTTTATTGAATTAATCTCAATATATCCATAGATTTTATGGCTATTAATATTTTGCTTTGTTGTGGACGTGTTTGTTTCTCCTGCACTAACCCATAGTTTTTTTGCTTTTCGGATTGTTATAGTAGATTATTTTTTCATCTTCAGATATAACACGCCATAGAGACTCATCTTTTTTGCTTGGAAAGCAAAGAAACCTCGATTTTGAAATGGTTCCTCAATTTTTTAACAATTTTTTCGGTCTTCGACTCCGTATTTTGTCCAAAATACCAAAATATATAATTTAGATATGAAATAGCATTATTACTATAACTATAAACAACGAACGTAATGAGTGATGAAAAAGCAATTTTAAACATTTCATGATTAGCGTCTATTTAGACTTATTAATTCTATTATGTTAAATGCAAAAGACAGTGAAAATGTTTCTAGCATTATTATATTAAGATCATATTATAATAGGCCGTAGCAGAAGACGTTAATATTGGGCATTAATAAAACTGACAGAAAAAGTTATATTAATTTCGGTTTTAATTTTGGGATTATTAGCAATTTTTTCTTGGTAATGAATTAGTTAAATCAGCGTTAAATTAATGGAATAATTAAATAAATAAAGGATATAACGATAGAAAAAATATTTTTAACAGAAAAATTGAACCGACTTCAAAAATTAATAAGGAACTCGCTGAAAGGTAAAAAATAATCAAACTTAGATTTTTAGCACAAAAAATTTTTAAAATAAAATATGTACATAATAATCATTCATAATCATAATAATACAAAAACTTTATTTAACCAATCTACTTCACGTATTTTACATTCTACTTTACACACACAATTTAGCTTTATACCTACCTAAATCTATTTATCTATTTACAATATTGTTTTAACTACTACCAACTGATCACTTTGCAGTCGGTACGAGCAAAAAATTAGATTTGGTTTATTCGTAATTTAATTTGGTGTATATGACACAAAATTATATTATTATTTTTGTATTGTTTGGGCAACAATAACATTATACACAAATATCTTATTATTTAAATAAAAATATATGTGCAAACTTTGTACGTGTCTTTGAAATTTGAGAGTTTCTCTAGAATTCCCCAGATTTCATCATAAGATCCTGACTTGGTTGCAATGGGACCACCTGGGAAATGGATTCTTTCGAATAAAAAAAGAATGTTGAAAATCGGTCCACAATTAAAAAAATATACGGTCGAACATAAAACCTCCTCCTTTTTTTAAGTTGATTACAACGGATGTATACGAACGATGATTTTGGCTGCTAGTTTGTTGTCAAATGGACCGAAATGATACTGTTTCGCTGGTGTTAAATTAAAAATAAAAAAACGTCTGGTCTGCTTTTAATCGTGCGCGACATGCCTCCTGTCTCTCGATATGTGTTTATAATGAATCAATAAAGAGAGATGCCGTCAACCGCGACATTGTCCACAATCGATGCGAAAATCAATTCTCTGCGTCATACGCCAGTTCAAATAAATTAATCCTTGAATAATTCCTATCTGGAGTGTTGCATAATTGAAGACAATCGACTCTAATGACATTTTAACAGTTGAATTCGGCCATGGAAAACAGTCCGTTGCATTTTGGCCGCGATATCGCTACTATTTCTAGATACTCGATCTAATCGCGATTAATGGATCATAGATAATTAGCGATGATCAATTATTTACGTAATTAATATGGCTTATCAGAAAATGTCCAGCTTCGTTAGTATTTTAAATTAGCGGCCGAGTTAATTAATAAAGGAAATTGCCTCAAGGTTACTGTTGAAATAAAACTTTTTTTCTTTAGTTCCTTTCAAGTGGTATCTACTTTAACATTTTTATAACATTTTCCCTATAAATAATGAACCTTTCGTATTAAAATAAATATGCGTTATAAATAAACGCCAATTTATTTTCAGGGGAGTTTTGTTCGTACATGGATTTTCATCACGTTCACCTTTGGAATTTTAGTGACTTATCGGGACTTACTCATTACCCATCAGAGGCATAGTGTAGTGGGCGGGCAACAGGGTATTTGACCCTGAGCGGTACTTTTAGGGTCCGCAAAATTTTACTATAAATAATGATATATTTTAAATTTTTGAACAATTTCATCAAATTTTGACGCGATTTTGACCAATAGAAATGAGGGTGGAATCTTTCCCTATTTATTCTGAGATCGGTTAATCCTTTTTCTTTAAACGACGTATTTGTTGCTGGAAATCCAAAACGAATTTATTACAGTATTCGAAAATAAAGTTCGCCATCATAATAAAAAGATAAAAAACGCCAAGCGAGAGAGAACGCTAACTAAACGCTAAGAGAGAAATTCCAGAGGCTAATACAAGAGGCTGTGTGAAAACTTACATGCATGAACCGTGCTAATTACGATGTAGCCATTTTCCTTACTTTGTCACCAGGCCCTCTAGCAGGCGGTGCTATCTGAAGCGAATGATAAATAAACATAACAGGTCAATTTAAATGTCCCCGGCCTACCATACTAAAACACATTTTTTGGCAAAATTAGTTTTTTTTTATTCAACATAATTCTCTTCAAGGGTGATACATTGATTATAGCGACCCTCCAACTTTTCGATACCATTTTTGTAGTACGATTTGTCCTTTGTTTCAAAATAGGCCTCTGTTTCGGCAATCACCTCTGCATTCGACGAAAATTTCTTCCCAGCGAGCATTCTGTTAAGATCTGAGAACGTGAAATAGTCGCTTTTGGCCAGATCTAGAGAATACGGTACGGTAGTATGGATTTTCGCCATCGTTTTCAATGACTTGTGATACAGTGCATTGTCTGGATGAAGTCAAACGGTCCAATAATGCTATGTAATATTCGCCGTTGATGGTCCTTCCTTTTTCAAGGTAGTCAATGAAAATTATTCCATGCGTATCCCAAAATACAGACGCCATAACTTTGCCAGTCGACTGTTGCGTTTTCCCACGCTTTGGAGCGGGTTGATCGTGTGCAGTCCACTCGGGTGACTGTCGATTGGACGTCGGATTGAAATGATGGAGCCATTGTCACATATTGGCGCAAAAACTTGGGTTTATTACGCTTGATCATCTTCAAACACTGCTCCGAATCATCAACTCGTCATTGTTTTTGGTCAAAAGTGAGCTCGCGCGGGACCCACTTTGCACAGAGCTTTCTTATACCCAAATATTCGTGAATAATATGATGTACATGTTCAGTTGATATCTTTAGAGTGGCTACTATTTCATTCAGTTTCAATTTACGGTCATTCAAGATCATTTTGTGGATTTTTCAATGTTTTTATCGGTTACAACCGCTTTTCGGCGTCCACTGCGTTCACCATCTTCGGTGTTCGTTTCACCACGGCTAAACTTAGCATACCAATTCTTGATGGTTGATTTTCCTGGGGCAGTGTTCGGAAACTCGGCATCAAGCCAAGTTTTTGCTTCAACTTCTGCCAAATTCCTTTTTATCCATTTTTTTTCACAATAACAAAAGTTGCTTCACTCAAAATGCTATAATTTATAAACTGATGATCCGACAGCTGTCGAATTTATACACGCATCTTTTGAGGGTTAGGGCTAACTTAAAAATATATGGTTATAATTCTAGTAGCGCCATCTATGTGTCACGCGGGGGACTTTTCAATTAACATGTTATTTACAAAGAGACTTGACATAAGGCTGCGTGGAGAAAATAAATGCTTTGCAGATAGTACTAAGAGAGAAACGAGACGAATGGGAAATGTAGCGTAAACCAAAAATTTTCCATGGAACCTCAGAGGCGCATAACAAGAAGGAACATTTTTTATGACGGAGCCAGAGATGTTAACATGTCTTGTGAAAATTAGTTGAGATAGAAGCTGTTTTCTTCTCCGTAAATTAAACATAATCTCGAACTTGACGAACAGGACTTTTGACTTGACAAAGCTTGAACGACTTCGACTGCAGACTTTCATTGAAGTTACAAGAAACGAAAATAAATGAATTAATGCGGACTCACGTGAGTTATTAAAATTCATTGTGAAATTTAAGCTGATAGATCCTCTACCCAAAATTATAATAATATTCTGGATATTCTTCACAATTGCTATAAGTGGTGCCGGCTGTGGAAGTTTTTCTTATCAAGAAATTGAAATTAATCAACATTATTTTTAACTATAAGCATTAACAGAACAAGAGGTGTGAGAAGCTATATATATTGTTAGCGCATTAAAATACTTTGCTCTTAAAAAAGTAGGCTAATAAAGTTTTAGTACAATACATAATAATTGTTACTGTTGAAAAGTTCTTTAGAGTTACTGTATATTATGGTTTCTTAATTTAAAATACCTAAATAAGAGGGCGGCAAAATTATCTTCCACCGCGTGTGGCTGACACCTACGTTACGCCACAGCAATACGTTGTGGTATATTAATGTTTTGCAAACCCTGAGGTCTGTCGACTGGCGAGTAATCAATAGGAATTCAGTCATCCCAGAAGGTATTCGGCCGGGTTACTCGCGCTGTAATCATTCTTGTTCTCATTTTTCACTCTGCATTTTTCAAGTTCATCTTATACTACAGTTTTTAAGTTTAATATCCATTTTTGTACATATATTAGGTAATTGAATAATTAGTTTAGTATCTTCCCTTATAATCCGGTATATTCCCTGAATTTCTCGATATTGAAGTTGCTTTGAGTGTTCTCAAAGACTATAATCAGCGTACAGTACCTTAGTGGACACTTCTTTTTCTGTAGACAACATTTTAACAATATCTACTTTTTTAGTTATTAAATTATTTAAGCAATACGTTTTGGATTATACTTAGCCTAACTTAAGCTAAAGATAATATTATAGTAACATCTGTGCACTTTATACAAGTTCACGTGGTTTGGTTTCCTATAATATTCTTATTTTTTGCGCGTTGTCCAGTGGTATTAGTTACACAATCTTGTCACTTGGTATCCTTCTATAAATAGAAGAAATTTGTTTTGGCAGCGTTCAGTATAAATCCGAATAGGTATAGGTATTATGGTGTTGTTTCCAATTCATTCTATCACCGAGATAGATGCCAACGAATGTCGCTGTTTGGACTTGAATAATTGAGCATCCCTCAAGTTCTGTTTGTCAAGGCAAAATTGACATAAACAGATATCTATCTATTAAACTATATTTTTTAAACAATGGTCCTTAATGATTTGTCCTAGTCCTTGTCCTAGGATCTTGTTGACAGCCATTTGTAGTTTTTCAATAACTCTGTGCAGTGGGTTTTTACGCGGTAGTTGCAATTTACAAGTTGAAATACTTTAATAGTTGTTTCTAAATGTGGAAATGGTAACTATCAGTGAGGTAACTTATTGCTATTTCAGGCTGATAAATCCTAAAAGATGAGCATATTTTTATAGAACATCTGTAACATAGTTTGACATAATAAAATTATAATGTATTTAAAAAATTAGGTAAAATTATAATTATAGGTAATGTAAGTATAATATAAATGGATGTTTTATGTTAGTTTTAACTTTTCTTATTAGAATGTACAATTTATGACAGTTTGAAATTTAAGACAGCATTCAACTTTTGTATTATTTTTATAATATGTATTCAAAAACTTTATAAATAAAGTCGATTTATAATATGATAATTTATAATCAGTTATGGTTTTATGGTCTAATAATTTAGTATTGTTGATTATATGCTAATTGGTTATTTTTATATAGTTTTTTTTAATTGGGTTTATAACTTGTACCTTGCCAGTTAACAGGTTACATTCGCCAAACTTAATGTAATTTATGCATACTATGTTTCATCTGGAAATACCTAATTATTATCATCACATCTTTATATTGTTGTTTACATATAATCAAAATGTATTAATTAATTTCCAAGTGTTGGGTAAGATTGATAAAAATATAGCAATCTGTCCAAATATTAAATTTTCTTATTATTATTGCGGTCAGTTCATATTATTTATTTATTAATTTTGTTTCCATTTAAATGTTCATTAAGTTACATTTCTTGTAACTTAATAACAGTAATAAACTTATAAAGGTAATTAACATCTAGAATAAATGACTTTATAGATATCACTTTCTAGTTGTAGAGAACGCCTTTTAGACTTTATTTATTACTATTTATTTATTTATTTTTGATTTGATATATATCTTACGTTATTTTAAGAAAAAAAGCAATAGAAACTAATAGAAAACCACTAGAATAATAATCATAACTAAGAACCACATTTTATTGTTATTTTTAATAATTTGTTATTGTTGTTATTTTTGCTTTAAAAGTATCTTGTATCTTGTGCTAGTAAATTGGTATCTGATAAATTGAGAATTACCTTCTTTCGAGGAATGCCATATTTGTCGCAGTGAGTTACAAGTCATAATTACGGCAATTAAACTGCTATAGTACATGCTGTACATTTTATGATCATCTGAGGATGCAGCTATTGCATTAATGTTAACGGCGTGGATAAATTCGATGCCAATCAGTAATTGAACTGACGTTTATGATGATTAAAAGCTCAGCTATTCAAGCACTGTATTTTTAAAATATAATGACTTTTGATATCAGATATATTGTTTAAAAGTTCGATTCTGGTTGTTTAGTATGAAGGTTTAAGAGTAAATAACAATCTATAGACGATAGTTTCTTTGAAAAGAAATACAAGTGGTCCTCAATATGGCATTATTTTTTTTTATAAAATGATTCTTCTTTGTTTTTGAGTTGTTGGTTTGAGCTTTAAATTTTTTAACGCTTTTTGCAAGTACGCGAAAATTTATATGGAAGAGAAAGTTTTGCCTTATCTCGATAAGAAATATATCTAATAAGTGGCTATAGATTTTTATAACTAACCATATTATTTTCCTATTTATCTGATTGCTATTTGGTTTCTCGTATGTTGTTAAAGCAAGATAAGTCTTCTGAGATATAAAAAGGTAAATTTTAAGATAAATTATTATTTTCACTGTACAGTCTATAGTCTATACAGGGACATTTATAGTTCCGTTCTTGCAGCTTACACCCCTTCGCTCATGCACTATCAAGTTCTCAGGGTTTAGTCCTCTTCAGTCTGCGAACAGAGTATATGCAGTAGCTGAGGCTGAATCTTTTGAATTCTTTCTTGACTGTAGGAATTTTCAGGTCACGATTTAATTCTTCATTGTGTACATAGCAAGGTGCGTCCACTGCGTTACGCAATATCTTATTCTGGAATACATGAATTTTATTTACATTACTATCCCAGGTTCTATATCTCATAACCATATTGGTTTGAATACCTGATTGTAGATCAGTATCTTGTTCTTCCTATGGAGCCAGTATAGCTGTTTATATTTTATTTTGAGTTCGGCAAAATTTTTTTTGAGATGCTCCTTTTTTGATTTGAGATCTATTGTCATACCTAAATATTTAGTACTATTTAAATATGGTACGATAACATAATTCAATTTCAAGACTGGTGGGTTGTTTAGTTTTTTATTGGTAAAATTAATAGGAACATATTTTTATTTTTATTCTCCATTGTTTGGTCGAGTCTATTAGTTTATTGCCATTACTCTATTTCTTTATGGATGTTTTTTTGTTTTCACCCACCACTAACTGTGCTGTATCATCCGCAAATGTAGCTATCATAATTCCTTCGAGTTTTGGTATGTCATTGGTATAAAGCAGATAGAGGATAGGCTCCAGGACGCTGCCTTGTGACATTACTGCTTGTATTTATTTTATTTCAGAATATTCTTCTTTTTTAATTATGAAGAGCGTATTGGAAAAAATGTGATGTTAATATATCTAAATATTTTTTGGCAGCATTTTATTTATTTTATATATCAAGCCCTGTGTCAAACTTTATCGACGGCTTATGTTACGTCTAGGAAAACTGTAAAATATATTTGTTTTTCTCCCATATAGCACTCAACGATATGCGTTATTCTGTGGACCTGGTCGATTGTTGAATGTTTTCATCAGAATTCAAATTAGTACGCCGGAATTAGGTTGTTTTGTTTTATTATTGGTCTCATTTTCTTGTGTAATATTTTCGTGAAAAGCTTGGATACAATTGTAACTATATAAATAGGTCTATACGATTTAACATCATTAGGCTGTCTACCAGGTTCTGGTATCATAATTACTTCCGCCAAACATATTAATACTAATTTCTGTTTAAATATAATTAACATATGTAATGGTTTCTACTTTTTGGTTTTAATATTAAAAAAATGTAGCTAAACTGCATACATTGATAATACAGATAGTGAACGGACAGTGGTGGTTCCAGATTTTAAATCAATCCTCGTCGAATATAAATAGCCTGGAATTGGGGCAACTGTGAGAAGAATATTGTTCTCAAACACATTAAGTACTTGTCTACTTATTCCCATAGATTAAGTTTTTAAATTGGCTAAAAAATGGATATTAGCTACCATTAGTTCTTAGATACGTTTAAATGCGTTGTTTCATGTCAACAACTGTTTCCGTTAATGACAGAAAAGGAACGGAATTTTATATGGCGTGGTTACTGGAATGTCAGTGAGGTGTCTAGACTAATAACAGATCAATTGAAAAGTCCCAGGCCTGACACATAGATGACACTACTAGAATTAAATCCATATGTTTTTCAGTTGGCACTAACTCTCGAAAGATGCTTGTATAGATTTGACAGCTGTCGGATCATTAGTTTGTAACTTATAGCATTTTATTTTTAGAAAAAAAATGGATAACAAGGAATTTCGCGTATTGATCAAATATTGCTTTTTGAAGGAAAAACATACAGTTGAAGCAAAAGCTTGGCTTGATGCCGAGTTCCCGGACACTGCCCCAGAAATATCAACTATCAAGGATTGGTATGCTAAGTTTACACGTGGTGAAATGAGCACTGAAGAACGCAGTGGACGCCCAAAAGAGGTTGTTACCGACGAAAACATTTAAAAAATCCACAAAATTATCTTGAATGACTGCAAATTGAATTGAATGAAATAGCAGACACTCTAAAGATATTAACTGAACCTGTACATCATATTATTCACTAATATTTGGGTATGAGTAAGCCCTTTGCAAAGTGGGTCCCGCGCGAGCTCACTTTTGACCAAAAACCACGACGCGTTGATGATTCGGAGCAGTGTTTGAAGATGATCAAGCGTATTAAACTCGAGTTTTTGCGTCAATATGTGACAGTGGATGAAACATGGCTCCATCATTTCAATCCGACGTCCAATCGACAGTCATCCAAGTGGACTCCACACGATGAACCCACTCCAAAGTGTGGGAAAACGCAACAGTTGGCTGTTTTTCAATTGAACTGTTACATTTGCAACCAGCAGATCTGATTGATCAATATATGTAGATTTTGGAATAAGTTTTTGAGTTAAATATTTTACACAGGAAATAGGTGATTGAATAATATATAATAGTTATTGTACGAAATACTTATTACCAACTGGGCAAATTCTTCAACCACTAGAGTAATAAAAAAACAATTTTAATTTTATATTCTTCAGATAAGATATCTTCCTCTATTATGAATAAACCGACATTTAACGTTTTAAAGAATGAAAAAGATCTTGCAAATTGGCAAGAATCCTGTAATAGACGATTTTATTAATCTAAATAGAAATGTTTAAGCCTAACTGCCAACCATAGTTCTTAATCGTTTTTAAAGCGTGATAGATTTAATCTATCAATAAATAATGCGCACAATATAGTTTCAAGCCGGCACACTGAAATGAAAATAGTATTCGAGCTGAACTCTAAATATAATAGCGCCATTTAGTCACTGTGGAACCCCGTTTTCATAAATTTCATGTCACCCAACGTTGTTCCTGTACACGTCAGTGCGTTTTATTTTGATACACGTGAGTTTGTATTAACGTTGGCATAGGTTAAAATGCTCCAATTTCTGAAAATATAATAAAATATGCTGAATGTTATGGTTCGTCGTTTAGTGGTAGCTTTCTTTATTGTTATGTTTGAAAAATAATGAACGCAATTTGATGTAAATAAATTCAGAAAGATCTAGTTCGAATTTAATAGGATGTTTAATAAATTTGTGTTTGATTTATTGATTGATTGATTGTAGTCTTAACTTCTCCACTCAACGCGTTATTTTTTTTTTGAGAGGGTTAATATATAATCAAAAAATTGTAATATAATATATAATAATTTATATTAGAATATATCTTTTTTTAACATTAGTGTGCTGTTTAAAAAACAAATATTTATTTTAACTGATTTAATTGAATTCATCTAATTAGTCTATCTATGCTTTCCCGTGTGTAGTAGTATCTATATTTTATCTGTTGACAGGTATCATTGCAAAATTTCCTTAATAAGGTAAAAATACTGTGACTTTCTAACAACGGATGTGGACGACACATGAACTTTTTATGTTTTGTGTTCCTAAACTGTACAAATGCCATATTACTAAAAGTAAAGTTATATATGGTATACTATTAGTCATATTTATATAGAAATATAGACCAATTTGTATATTAATATTTGCGTTGTAACCATAATAGTTCAAATTATCTATATTAAATGTTAAATATTAGCTGTACGATGTAAATATCAATTTTATTTCAACACCGCTCGTTTTATTATGCACACTTTTACAAGTTCAAATTAAGATTAATATTAGGGCAGGGAAGGCCAGGGATATTTCCACTTTTCTAATTAGATATTTTAAAATATTGTAAAACCATTTAATGGACTAAGACAGTTTTTTTAATAACGTCCTTTTACAATTTTTTTATTTCAATTGATTATTTTTAAACCTGTGTAGTTTTTAAAGTATAGTTATCTTTTATTTAATTTTTAAAAGTACAATATATAAAGTTACTTCAAAATATATTTTAAAATAATAGTCATTGGAAAGATGTCTGTTTGTCTCTCAAAATTCTAAAATATGCTTTTCGACGATAATGAAATTGATTATTACAAATAATTTTGACAATAATAATTTTATTTAATTATTTAAATAATAATTATTTAATTTAATAACAATTTTGATTTTGATTTGACATTTTTTTCTCAATTTGTACATCAAGAAGCCAGTCAAGTGAATAACAAAAAATATATTAAATAATATTTGGACTCAGTGGGATTGAAAGACCATATACCATCCGTCCTTTTTGCTCTTTCGTTTCTTTTTCGACCGTGACATGTGGTCGTATGTTTAGTGATGTTAAATGGATTTACTACAAAATATCCTGAAAGCTGCACCTAACATTCTAATATCAATGTAGATAATAGATTAGTATATTCCATTACCCATTATTTACTTTTTTGTATTTGATAATATCAGATGCGTATTACTATTTTGGTTTGTTAGTTTATTATATTAGTTTGATTGAGTAGCCTTTCCATTCCCAAGTAAGAATTATTTAAGATTGTTTAGAGATGGAATTAATAGAAAGATGTTTTAGAATTAGGAACTTCTCTATGTTATGTTGCATTATAATAGGCACTTGAACAGAAATGTCTCTCCACTGCATTTTAACATAATTATGGATCCAACCATGTAAAAAATAGTTAGTATATATATATATATATATATATATATTATATATATATATATATATATATATAAAGCAATTATATTATAACGATATATTACTACCGCAGTTTATTATTTCTCTCTAAAATCATATTTGAAATGTAATTGTTAGATTAAATGCGACAATAAATATTGCTTTTATATACCAAATCAATAATATATGTATGGAAGATTCTAGCAATCGTCGTCGAATGAACAACTTTTTCTCAGTGTTTTGTATTGAAAATAGCAGTAGAAAATGTAGTTTTGGGTGGAAAATATTAGGGGCTTCTCGATATTTTAATTAGCGATATCTATTACTGTTACTAACCAATTCACTTTTAAGCAATTTGACTTAAATGTTACATTCGTTGGTTATGATATTTTTATATATAAGTTAGCAGTTTCGGAGTGATCAAAATTACATTTTCGATATTACTTTTGTTGTTTGGGTTAAAAAAAAAATTAGAAGCTTATGTTGCTCTGTCCTATGTTGCTATATTCATTTGTCCGTTCTGGTCTCATTGATTTAAAAATGTTAGTTTTGATGTCATTTACAAAATTATAAGGCTTATTGGTCTAAATTTCGAACTTTATGTTTTTGGCTAGGCAAGAGAAGTTTTCTCTGACATATTGTGATTGGTTATGAAAATTTAATCTACTTATTTTTTACTACTACAATGCCAAGCCCAACGAGTCATGGGTTAACCCAACAGAGTGAAAAATCATTCGAAGCTAGAACGGTGGTGGTACTTGAAATATGAATAATAAATATTTAAAAGCACTTTGTGCAAGCGTCGGCAAAAGGTTTATGACGATGATAAATAAAAGTAATACAAATAGGGGACTTAGATATAATATAATATCTCTAATAAATTAGTAAACATATTGCGTAGTTTATAAGGTTTAAATTATATGTTTATGTATGAGTATTTAAATATAACTTTAAAGAGTTTATCGTGTGTTTCGCCACTTTCCCCATTTCCTATTAATTAAGACGTCTACACTCGCTGTTTAACATATTACACAGAGAGGTAATTTTCTCTGCGGTGAATAATTATCAAATAATTGAATAAAGTTCGTCACAGCAATTCTTTACTCGATAATTTTATAGTCCCAAATTGACCTATTATAAATGTTTGCGCGTTTAACGCGAAAATAATTGTAGTAATAAAGATTCCGCTTTATGAAAGAAAACTACACTTGCGTACTAATATGGGTGATAATGCGCGACTGGAGAGGGGAATAAATAGCGAAATTACAGTAGCTGTCTTATCGGAATTGGATAATAAATCACGATCGTTGAAGCAAGTAAAAACGATGTTATAAGTTTAAAATTGTTTTTTTTTAGTTTTTCCATTCAGCATTCCTTCACTCCAAGTGTTCCTAAAATATATGTCGGTCATAAATACTAAAAATAGTCACTCACAACTTTTGATGAACTAATGTTATTTAAGATATAATATAGTGACAGCTTGTTTAAAAACGTGGTTTTATTGAATTCTGGGGCTTCTTTGGCAATATTTTCTTTATATATTTTTGACAGGATTTATATTATATCGTAAATGATATATAAAGCCCAGATATGGTGTTTTAGAGGAAAATGCAATACTCTTATTTTACTCTTATTAAGTTAGCATTAGAAGTTTTACATTGACGTATACAAAGCATATTTAAGCGTGGAAAATCATATCAGTTTGGTGATGTCCATTTTTGCCAAGGCATTATATACTGGTGGTAATATGGCAGGAGGAATAATTTCAGTTATGCCCTTGTGGTTGCGGAAAGAACTTCAAGTTGGTTTAACGTTGCGAAACATCGAATAAAATCGAATATTTAGTATTTGATGTTGTTACTATCGTTTTACATTCGAATGAATAGCCAATACTATTTTTATATTTAGTAGTTTTTGGCGTTCTTGCTTTGAAGTCTCACCTGTAACCTTATTAATACAACAGGTCAATTGAAAAGTCCCCGGCCTAACACATATATGGCGCTACTAGAATTAAATCCATATATTTTTTAGTTAGCCCTAATCCTCAAAGGATACGTATATAAATTTAACAGCTGTCGGATCATTAGTTTGTGAATTTTAGCATTTTGAGTGAAGCAACTTTTGTTATTGTGGAAAAAATGGATAAAAGGGAAATTCGTGTGTTGATAAAATATTGCTTTTTGAAGGGAAAAAATACAATTAAAGCAAAAACTTGGCTTGATGCCGAATTTCTGGACACTGCCCCAGGAAAATTAACTATCAAGGATTGGTATGCTAAGTTTTAGACGTGGTGAAATGAACACCGAAGACGGTGAACGCAGTGGACGCCCAAAAGAGGTTGTTACCGACGAAAACATTAAAAAATCCACAAAATGAGTTTGAATCACGGTAAATTGAAAATGAATGAAATAGCAGACGCTCTAAAGATATCAACTGAACGTGTACATCATATCATCCACGAAAATTTGGATATGAGAAAGCTCTGTGCTGAGTGAAAGTGAGTACCGCACGAGCTTACTTTTGACCAAAAACAACGACGAGTTGATGATTCGCAGCAGTGTTTGAAGATGATCAAGCGTAATTAACCCGAGTTTCTGCGTTGATATGTGACAATAGATGAAACATGGTTCCACAATTTCACTCCGAAGTCTAATCGACTTCCGAGTGGATTGCATACGATAAACCCGCTCCAAAGCGTGAGAAAACAGGCTGGCAAGGTTTTGGCGTCTGTATTTTGGGATACGCATGGAATAATTTTCATTGACTCCCTTGGAAAGGGAAGGACCATCAACAGCGACTGTTACATAGCGTTATTGGACCGTTTAAAGTACGAAATCTCCGAAAAACGGCCGCCTTTGAAGAAAAAGAAAGTGCTGCTTCACCAAGATAATGCACCGTGTACAAGTCTGTGAAAATGATGGAAAAAATCTATGAATTGGGCTTCAAATTGCTTCCTTATCCACCGTATTCTTCAGATTTGACCCCCGGCGACTATTTCCTGGCCTCAGATCTCAAAAGAATGCTCGCTCGGAAGAAATTTTCGTCGAATGAAGAGGTGATCGGCGAAACTGAGGCCTATTTTGAAGCAAAGGACATACGTACTACAAAAATGGTATCGAAAAGTTGGAGGATCGCTATAATCAGTTTATCACCCTTGAAGGGAATTATGTTGAATAAAAAAACTAATTTAGCCAAAAAAATGTGTTTTACTATAGTAGGCCGGGCACTTTTCAAGTGAACTGTTACATGCAATATAAATATATAGCTTTATGTGATGTTTGTTTTATGATAGATAGTAACGTAACGTTTATAAAATATAGCGGATTTAGGAATTATATTTTTAAGGATTATTTTTTAAAGAGGAACAAATTTTGAATAATAATGTTTTAATTTTTTAGTGTTATTACCATCTTACATTAGATATGCTTAGTTTAGACTACCTAAATTAAAATTTAGAATAACGTTTATACACTATACAAGTTTATGTCATTTAGTTCTCTTCAATCCTTAGAGCTCCTGCGCGTCGTCCAATAGCTATATTGCTTCCACGTTGCTGTGATTTAGTAACTTTTTTTTAAGTTAGAAGTGTCAGCCATTTTGACAATGAAAGGTCATATTGATGGCATAGCGCTATCGAAACCGAATGAAATTAGTACTGCAGATATCTACCAACATCTATTGAATAAATTGACATTGATTGACATATTGTTATTGCGAGAACTTCAGTAATAGTGAGTAACAGACGAAAAGTCATCCTCTTGCATGGGAACTCATGCTCAGTGGGAAGTTCAATGCCATCCAGCGTACTCACTAGACATAACGCCTTTTACTTATTACATGGTCGATGCTTTATGGCACACGGTTTTGAAGTATTGCCAAAAGTATAAATAAATGCCCTTTTAAAGTAAATAATGGTTAGAATGTATTCAATCAGGTGTTTCCATGTGGATGATTCTAAATCATCATACTAGATCAGACATAAATGCATCGAGAACTCGGAATGTCGTCAGTATTTGGATTTATATATCAACTACCGATTATTTTATAAAACCGACCTCTTTGATCACAAGCACTAACAATATTGTGACTTGACAATATTTTTTTTTAACTTACAACAATATAGGACTGTTAATCTTTTTACTGTAACTGATAAATTTTAGTCGAGAAAACTGAAAAACAATTGTGCACACATAACACAAGGGCTAAAAAGTCCCGGGCGTAATAAGGAAAACGCGTTTTTTTGTTCAAAATTGGCTTTATTCCTCCAGGTAATCTCCACCAACGGCTACACAATCATTCCGGCGTCGCTCTATCATTTCAATACCATTTTTGTAGAACGATTTATCTTTTGCCTCAAAATAGGCCCGTCAGCAGTTGCTTTCAACTCAGATGAGGATCGTTTTGATTCCCGAGTAAAGTGATATATCCATGTTTCATCCATTGTCATATATCGACGCGTTTGTTTGTCATATGTTATATATATAAGAATTCCAGTTTGTTACATTTAAACATGGATAAACACTGCTCAGAATCATCAACACGTTCTTGTTTTTGGTCAACAGTGAGCAAACGCGGCACACATTTTGAAAAGAGCTTTCTCATAGTTAAATGCTCATTCAAATCCAACAAGTTCCTTTTATATATTTGCGGTGTAAGCTAACTCACGCAACTTCACTTTTCGATCATTCAAAACAATTTTGTGATATTTTTTTATGTTTTCTGGTGTTCACACCTCGTTTGTCCATTACGTTCTGCATCATCGGTGTCTCTACGACTACGTTGGTAGTCAGCAAGCCAACGTTTTATTGTTGTTTCTGATGGAGCGGAGTCCTTAAAACACTTTTCAAGCTATTGCTTCGCTTGAACGATATTTTTTCCCATCAAGAAGCAGTTTAAAATTAATCACGAAATTGTTATTGATCCATTGCTTTGAAAATAACAAAAGTAGTGTCACTCTTAGCCCAATAACTTACAAACTTATGAGTATAATATCATGAAATCTTAATAGCTTTTCTCGAAGGTTAGTAATGGAAGTCCATGTATTAATGAAATAAGTATTTATTAACCTTCTTTTTTTTAGGATTTTAATCTTTCCTGCTCCTTAGACATAACGCAATAACGCATGTGAACTAAACACGTATTTCGTATGTTGCTGTATTTTACATATAAATATATTTTACATTTTTATTACAAATCTAGTTCACATACATATTTATCAGTATGTGGGAATGTAAAGAAAATATTATTACCATTACACAAGGCACTGCATGCCTAGATTTTGTAGACAAATATCAGAAATGTTGGGACAAAAAAGTGTATTTCCTTACAACATTAACTTTTCAACCTCCACTTTTTACTTCTATGATATTATTCTTCATCATGATATTAAAGTTATTAAAAAGACAAAGTATTTAATATTTTAGATTTCAAGTTTGAATCACTTTGTTATTAATTTCAGTTTTGGAACTTTTGGCATATCAGTAGTCGCTTCTAAAATAAGCTGTTGACCGTTAGTGGGAGAAAATTGTAGTTGGAGTTTTGGATAATAGATTTAGTTTGAATCTGTGACAAATTTAATGCAGAAGCAGAGATAATACCCAAGAAAGTAAATATTTATCTTTTAGTATGAGTATTACTTTTGTTGAACATGGCTTGCTATATTATTATGCATATTTTAATATGCATTTTTGTACTCGATGTTTTGTTAATTTGTTTTATAATATGTAAATAAAAAAAGTTAAAACCAAAGCTGTAAAAACTCATTCCTTCTGAAATTGCATAAAACATATTTATGTTTATTCATTATATTTAACAGCAAAATAAAACAAAATGCAACTCATTTTTATAAATAAACAAGGGTTTCATGGTATAATACCTCAAATTGTAGTTAAATTAAATTAAATTATCTTCAATTAGTGTGTTTCATTTCGTCATTTCTTGATTTAATAAAGGCCAATTTGTTGTTATTCTGACAAATCTGTTGTCACAGTTAGTCAGGACGTTTCATCATTATAACTACTGCTTATCACCAATGAGCCGATTTGTTGTTTTATTAATATATTTCTCACTATTGAAAAATTATTTAATATTAATTAGATATCTAATTTGAGAATAGTTTAGACAGTGCAATTTTAAGTGAAATTAAGTGTCTTTAGTGGTGTCCAATATATTATTAACTTCCATATATTATTTAAAAGAACTTTCCTGCTGTACAAAATGTTTACATATGACATATTCGTCAATCTTAGAGTCTTAGAGAGAAATATCTGACCACCATCCTGAAGTCATATTTTGACCACTACGATTTGACTGAGTCAAGACGCTTTTTTCAAATTTTTATTTTTACACATTCTGAAATATTTAATACATCTGCTGGCTAGTTAATTATTTTATGTTCATTTAAGGAATACTATTAAAACTTTAGGGTTTCGGTGAATGGAGGTAAAACGAAATGAAACAGTGGTGTGTAAAGGAAAAAAACGGATGGCGGCGGTGTTACCTGGAGACGAAGCTTGGGCAGTCGATGGTGGCACGTCTAAACCAAACGATGGTCCGTTACTGAATGATCGAAATACCCTTCAATAACATCCCAGATAAACGTCTCGGGGTTGCCAGTTATTCGTTATAGTGTTCTAGTTGGCGCTGCTGGCACCCCGCCCGTGTTCAACATCTGGGATTATATTTCTGGGTACTTTGTTGACCGTTATTCCACGATGTAAAATTCGACATGCCTCAAGGTCGCTACAAAATATTTTAAATTTAATTAGTGAAATATGACGTTTACTATTTTTAAAATTCTTTTAGATTTATCCAAATTTTTAGTGAAATATCTGTCTGAGTTTTTCGAAGGGCGAAATTGAGTTAAACAAGCTTTGTCTGAGGTACTAATAACATTTCTTAATTAATGTCTTTTTTTGGAAATCATTTTGAGTTTTGTGCAATATTTTGTATTACTCTTAATGGTCAATAATCTGCTCAATGGACAATAATTATTTCTTATGATAAGTATTATATTCATGACGTATAACTTTATATAATTGCTTATATCAATGCATTGATATTTCAAAAATATTGTGTAATATTTAGCGATATTATTTGAATATTTTCATTATATTCGTGCATAAGTAGTTGATTTTTCATTGCTTTCGAAGTACAGCTTATTGTGTTTTTAGCCATGTTCCCATTTTTCTCCACTTAGCCATTAACTTCTTTTTAAATTACAATATGTTGAGGTGAATCTTTGTCTTATGATATTTCCTTTACTTAAATAAGACTAAACAACCTTCACATTTTTTAAACGATGGCTTTAGTACATTGTAAAAAAGAGACATTTTAAGTTTTGTGTAACATTTTTTATTAGACTTAGTGATCAATGATCTGCCCCATGGACACCACTTCACTATATGATTTTTTGCATAAAATATCTTATTCTAAAAGCCATTAATCAGATTAATCTGTTAACACTAGCATTTTGCTGATTGGTAAATATATTGGGTTGTACTGACACTCAACTGAATGGGTTATGGGTTCTAGAGGAACATGACGCTGTACCTTTCACTGTATCACTATATCTGTATTCCGTGAGAAGTATTGATTTACAGCAATATTTTGTTATCTAGAGATATTTGATGTAAAATAAAATTGTAATATTAATTTGGTATTTTCAGAATATTAGCTGTGTCAAACATCATTAACATAGTCATGACAGTATTCTAGCTATATTATGCTCTACAGTTGGCATACTAGTCGATGAGAGCTGATGAATATATCTCATGATTATGTAATTTGTAAATTTCTTGAAAAGCATTTTTTACTAATTAATAAAAAATAATTTTATTGATAAATATCTTTCTAAAGATATTTTCATTTGAACAATAGTAATATATGATTAAGTAAAATTTAATTAACCAAAATCATACATCAAAGACATATGTTAAGAAGTCATATTTATGGTAATAAAACATCTTTTGAATTATAGCTATAAATATAAATAATAACTATTTAATATAAATGCACAATAATAAATTGCAGAATTCTCTAAAATGATCCTAAAAATGAAACAAGTTTTTTACAATTGAAATTAAACTATAACAATTGCAATTTTATCGCTGCGTAAGAAAAGAAACTTATGTTTGCGGTTTTATCAAGCGATTATGTAATTTATTGTTAATGTCTGTGAGAATAAATTACGATATTCCATTTTTTTGCGCCGATACGCTGAATGGTTTATTGAAACCCGTAATCGATAGTGATATTAATCAAGGAACGATTGTGTTGGCCCAGATATGATTTCTGAATGAGTAAACCAGTTCGTATTTTTATGATTATGAACAGTAATAATGAATGGAGGCCATATTCCACTCTTAGTTGTTTACTTTGTTTGCTGTATTACTCATAAAGCATAAAAACATAGATTGGATTAATGAAAGTGTATTGTGCAATTTGGCTTTTAATAATTATTGTCCTGAACAGGTGTCTATTTATTTATATTACAATAATTTTATTACAAATCTTATGTTAAATTATGTAAAATAGCAATTAAATTTTTCTGCAACCGCTTGCATTACACCGGTTAATTGCAAGTTTTTTAGATTATTTTTAGTACTTAAATGCACTTGTAATTCATAGTTTATTATTTTCAAATTAGAAAATTGGTCATATTAACATAATCTGTCGTTTATGCAGTTTATGTAAATTTAGTGTAACTACAAAATTACCAGTAAATATACACACACTGAAATATTAGGGTCATTAAAGTACATGACTTATCGGTACTTACCCCATTTTTTATAAGTTTTCTATTGTTAAGGATATTTTCTAATTAGATGATTGCATCGTATGCCGATAATTTTTTCACTTTAAATATACAATTTTATTGATAAAATGTATGTACATTATATATTATTATAATCAACTTATTTCAAAATATTTATAATCATGTTTTACAATATTTCCTATAATTCTGGCAACGTAACGATGCTGTGATGAAAGAACGATGTTAACCATAAACGAAGTAAAACCTTGTGGCCATGAATATTCTGTTTCGATGTGGGTGTAGATGATTTTCTTCAACTAATCTTTGATTTCTTGCATTTGATATTGTCCCAGTAGATTAAATTTTTATTGTCAGTAGTAATGTGCCACAGAAACTCTTCTTTTTTCGCTTGGTATGTAATGAAACCGCGATATTGAAAGGTTCGAAATAGCATTTGCAGTCAATTTGCGTGGCAGTCGTTTTTCATCTTTTTGGATGTTTTCCATCGCATATAAACATCTGGAAACAGTTGATTTATCGCTAATAAGTCTTGCAATTTATCGTCTTTTTTTTGCTTCTCCCGACCGTCCTTTGTCTTTGACATCAAAATTTCAACTTTTAAATTTTGAAACTAAAGCCGAAAATTATTATATGATGGATGGATTATATGTTCCTATATAATCCAAGAGTGTTTGAAAATAATTGCAGTGAATGTCTTGATAGCAATAAAATAAGCAATTTTCAGCTTTTTATGATTAAAATTTCAATAATACTGTAGCGATATTGGGGCATGTCGAATCATGGAATAACCCAGAAATATAATCTCAGATGTTGAACACGGGCGGGGTGCCAGCAGCGCCAACTAAAACACGATAGCGAATAACTGGCAACCCCTAGACGTTTATCTGGGATGTTATTGAAGGGTATTTTGATCATTCAGTAACCGACCATCGTTTGGTTTAGACGCGCCACCATTGTCTGCCCAAGCCTCGTCACCAGGTAACACCGCTGCCATCCGTTTTATCTATTTTGTATTTTCCACATTTTTATATTACTTCAATAAATAACGGTCACATAATGTAAACACCACTGTTTCATTTCGTTTTACCTCACCGATCACCGAGCCATATCAATTTACCCTAAAATACTAAATAAAAAGTGTGTAGTTTGTAGAGAAATGTTAAAAACATTGAATTTAAACTTTGGATTTGTTTAACAGTTAGTTATATTGATACACTTGCATTTTCACTAATAACCAAGACATATATTAGCAAGCACCTAATATGGTCCTTTTATAAATGATAAACCAGCATGTGCCTCTGCGTTGCCTTGATGAAGAATTGAGAATATTTTCCTCATTGTTTCTTCTTGATTCTTCGATATTCTGTAAAAAATAATCTTAGGTCTGATCAGGTACTCGAGTATGGTATAATATATCGAAATAAATCAATAAATAAATAAAATGTTATTAAAATGTTATGGATTATGTGTTGGAAAGAATCCAGCGTCAATGTACGTTTTAAATGTTCATTCCATTTTGTCCTTTTAATAAACAATGATAAATAATACAAATATGTTTTATAAATCGAACTGAAATAAAAAAAAATTATACTATAAAGGTTGCATGACTTTATCACAGTGTTAATAGTGGTGAAAAATCTGATTGTCGATAAAAGGGAAACTTTCAATTTAGATTTTGCTCTGGTTAATGAAACTCTATAGTAAATTATCTTTCCCTCTATATAAAATTGTATCTTTTAGTTATATAATTAATGCTCTTAAAATGTAAATATAGTCTATTCAAAGTTATTTTATACCTAGGTCATCTACATTTATGACGTCAAAACGTCGCAATGTTGCCGCATCAACTATGAGTTTTAGTTCATTTTGGCTTTGGCATACAACAAAATTCTAATCTAAATAAAATAATTTAACAAAATTGTTATCAAATATAATTTATTTTAACATTATAGTACATTTAGAAACTACAGTTATACCTACAAACTACAGTTATTGTACAATCACAATAGTTTATAGGTTAGATTTTTATCCTCTTATCACTATTGCTTTCAAAAATTTTGCATACGTCTGACCGGACGATTTTGACATACTCATTCGTTTACGTGTTCGAACTAATCAGATAATACTGTCTCTTTTTATCTAGAATAAAATGAGAAGGAAAATATTGTCTACTTCTAAAACGAATTTGCAAATAGCGGCAGGCAATGCATTAAGCATCTTGATGGCGTATGTACAAAGAAACTTTGTACCGTATGTGCTTTCCCCATTATATATAACATTGTTAATTGCTGGTATATAGATATGAATCAAATGAATTCCTATCAATAGTTTTTATTTTAATAAATTAATCTGAAGGTAGTGAAAGTGGAAACTTATTTGTTTATGTTTAATTTAACTTCTGTGGGTTCAGAGTATAGAAGAAAATGCTTCAGATCATAATGAATATTTTGTGTATGCTATTTTATAATGTGTTGTTCACTTTTATTAGTGCTATATTAGGTAGCTATATTTCGAACCTTTTATTTATGTCAATACTTTTTTCGTTTTTTTTTGCTCTCATTTTGCCGTTTTTGGTCTATTTTTAATACCATTTAGTTTTAACAGTGCTCCACAAAATCATGTAAATAATATTCATGTGCATGTTGAGTTTATTGGTACTATAGATTTAGATATCATATATATTCATATTAGGGTTTAAAGCAAAAACTTGGTCTATACAGATTTTATTAGTTACCTATCTGTACGCATAAACAACGCATATATCTCAGAAACATATCCCAGCAACCATTAGGTTTTTTGTAAATAAAATAAAAATAAAATTGGTAAATTCGATTATCTTGGTTTCATTGAGTTCTTGAATTTGTTAGATAAGTTAACATATTTAAGAAAACCGTACATAATTTTTGTTTACAATACTTGTTAATATGAAATATTAGGTAGTCAAAAATAAAAATATTTCACTTTCATGTTACGTCAAATATTTATATAAGAAATTATGACGCATCGAAGTTTTATCATCTTTTATCGGTTTTGGTAGATGAAATATGGATTTGAGCACACTTCATTGAACGCTTGACTGAAATAGTTTTGAAATTAAAAATTTATCAATATACGTTTATGTAAAACAATTATTTGATATTGTATAGATTCTTTTTGTGCTTTATACTTATGAATGTTTTAATATAATTATATATAATATAATATTTACATTTTATTATATGTATAATACCAAATAGGTGCTTTAGATTGTCTGTAGAGCAAATGTACAAGTATGCCGATGTAAGTGTAACTGATGATAATGAGTAAGTAATTTTTATTTATTTGTTATAGTTACATTAGAATTTGACATATTGAAACTAATTAATAAGAGTTTTGAATAAACACCATAATTTAGATGCTTATTATATATAATATAATATTTACATTTTATTATATGTATAATACCAAATAGGTGCTTTAGATTGTCTGTAGAGCAAATGTACAGTATGTCGATACAACTGTAAGTGATGATAATTAGTAAGTAGTTCTTATTTATTTTTTATTGTTACATTAGAATTTGGAACATTGAAATTAATTAATTAGAGTTTTGAATAAACACCATAATTTAGATGCTTATTATATATAATATAATATTTACATTTTACTATATGTATAATACCAAATAGGTGCTTTAGATTGTCTGTAGAGCAAATGTACAGTATGTCGATATAAGTGTAAGTGATGATAATTAGTAAGCAATTTTTATTTATTTTTTAGTGTTAAATTAGAATTTGGAACATCGATCTACTAATTAATTAGAGTTTTGAATAAACACCATAATTTAGATGCTTATTATATATAATATAATATTTACATTTTACTATATGTATAATACCAAATCGGTGCTTTCGATTGTCTCTGGAGCAAATGTACAGTATGTGGATGTAAGTGTAAGTGATGATAATGAGTAAGTAATATCAATGAATATTTTCGATCGACATTAGGGATTGGAAGCTTTATTTTGCTACAAACGTTTAGCATCATAAAATTTCATCAACTGAAGTATATCAGAGAAGCTTTGCTTCATTTATAATTGATCAATAACGGAATTTTGATAAAAAATCAGTGAAAATATATACAATGTAAAAATATTTAAAATACAAATAAGGTAATTAAAACATACTATTTTAATTGTCTTCTTTGCTTGTATATTGTTATCAAATAGGTGTATTAAATTGAATAATTATGAATAATTACTGTATATTATGTGTAGATATATGAGCGAATTATGGGAAATCGTCTAAAATCGATAGTAGATAGGTCACTAACACAACCACTGAGTCGATTTCGAAGGAGAAGAAGTAACAAGTTCATACATTTAGTAAAAATCAATTTGTAGAAAAAGCTCAACCCAAAAAGGGTATACCTAACTTTTATTGATTTGAAAATGGGATTTAACAGAGTAAGAAGAGAAACACTTATTAGAATGTACTTAGGGTTTATATTAGAATACAGACATCTCACAGACTTGATATAACAGGTCAATTGAAAATTCACCGGCCTGACACATAGATTTTAGTTAGCCTTAACTCTCAAAAGATGCGAGTATAAATTTGACAGCTGTAGGATTGTGAATTATAGAATATTGAGTGAAGCAACTTATGTCATTGTTATTGTGAAAAAAATGGATAAAAAAGAATTTCGCGTGCTGATAAAATATTGCATTTTGAAGGGAAACAATTCAGTTGAAGTAAAAACTTGGCTTGATGTCGAGTTTCCCGACACTGCCCCAGGAAAATCAACCATCAAGGATTGGTATGCTAAGTTTAAACGTGGTGAAATGAGTACCGAAGACGGTGAATGCAGTGGACGCCCAAAAGAAGTTGTTACCGACGAAAACATTAAAAAAATCCACAAAATGATTTTGAATGACCGCAAATTGAAATTGAATGAAATAGCAGATACTCTAAAGATATCAACTGAACGTGTACATCATATCGTTGACGAATATTTGGGTATGGGGAAGCCCTATGTAAAATGGGTGCCTCGCGAGCTCACTTTTGACCAAAAATAACGACGAGTTGATGATTCGGAGCAGTGTTTGAAGATGATCAAGTGTAATAAACCCGAGTTTTTGCGTCGATATGTGACAATGGATGAAACATGGCTCCATCATTTCACTCCGAGGTCCAATCGACAATCATCCGAGTGGATTGCACACGATGAATCCGCTCCAAAGCGTGGAAAAATGCAACAGTCGGCTGGCAAGGTTATGGCGTCTGTATTTTGGGATAGAATGGCACATGGAATAATTTTCATTGACTACCTTGAAAAAGGAAGGACCATCAACAGCAGCTATTACATAGCGTTATTGGACCGTTTGAAGGATGAAATCGCTGAAAAACGGTCGCATTTGAAGAAAAAGATGTCAAAAATCAATGAATTGGGCTTCGAGTTGCTTCCTCATCCACCGTATTCTCCAGATCTGGCCCCTAGCGACCATTTCCTGTTTTCAGATTTCAAAAGAATGCTCGCTGGGAAGAAATTTTTGTCGTATGAAGAGGTGATCTCCGAAACTGAGGCCTATTTTGAACCAAAGGACAAATCGTACTACAAAAATGATAACGAAAAGTTGGAGGATCGCTATAATAAGTGTATTACCGTCCAAGGGAATTATATTGAATAAAAAAAAACTAATTTTGCCAAAAAAATGTGTTTTACTACGGTAGGCCGAGGACTTTTCAATTGGCCTCCTTTTGTACTCCAACGCGTATCTTGAACTTTTTACACTTTTGCCTTAAAAAAATGTGTTTTAGTATGGTAGGCCGGGGACTTTTCAATTGGCGTGTTGTGTATGCCAAGACATCTACCAAAAATATTAAACAGATCTAATCTGATATTAAGAGAATATTGAAAGATAATGAATATGGAGCAAAACGACAATTATAGTGATGAGGAGCCAGAAGTAATAAATATCCAAATTGAGTATGTAAAGATAAAACAAATAAATGCATTTAGGTATTTAGGTATATAGATCTAAAATTATCGGCTAGGAGATAAAAATGAATGCCATAATAGAAAAAAAACATAAATTTGTAACTTTACTATAAATAACAAATTCGTTAATAAAAATGAAATATCAATCAAAACTAAAGTGGAAGTTTACATTCCAATTTCCAGCCCAACCCCAACATTCGGTTGCCTGACGTAGGTATTGTCAAAGAAAGATAAAATAAGTCACGCGCAACAGAAAGGAACTACTTCAAGGAAAAATAAAAGAATAAAAACAACTCAGTGAGACACTTATAGCGCATGGAGTAGAGGTAATAATGTGGAAGGCAAGGACGGAGAAGACGAAAAACAGAGGACGACCAAAGCGAACCTGAATGTATCAGAGAAGTACTTCAGAAGAGAGTAAAAACTGTGACCGAACCAACAAAATCTTTTATATATATTTGTCAGTTTAAATATATAATACAAAAACAGCAAATACATTAGGCTGATTAAAATAATAACTTGTTACCTAAATTTTTAAATAAAATTGCATTGTTCTTTGCTTATTTATTTTAGTATTCAATCTCGCCCTTACTCATTCTTTAGTTTGTCTTCTATGATTTTCATGTATATATTGTTTTCTACTTTAAGCTGTAAAAGCAAATTTGCGAAGTAAATTGAAGGTTATTTCAAGTACTAAAAAATGGCATACGTATAAATGTATAATGTATATTTCAATAAATAATTGGAGTTTTAGTGATTTATCCATAACCCTCGATATCATTTATTTAAATACAGATAAGAACGTAGTAAGAAATTTACTTTATTTCTATTCTATATCTTTTTCCGAAGTAAAAAATGTATTTATCAACGAAAATATTTTTCCTCTGTCAGAGAACTATTTTTGATGAATTATTCACTTGTTTTATACGAACAATCTAGGTAGAAAATTTGAATTGAGTGGATGCTGGGTGGGTTTTTTAAAAACGTCTCTATTGTTATTGAACAATTCAAACTGGTTTAAAAAAGTCAAAACTGCATAGGAAGAACTGTCTATCTATTTTTTGCAGAGCGGTTTTAATTTTTTTATTTTTTGCAATTGTTTCAGAGCGCACAAAAAGTCGTTACGTGACGGTCGTTGATTTTAAGTTGGCATTAACTTTATTTGTTTCTACAGTATATTTGACCTGCAGATGTGAAATAATTCATAAAACTTCATGTTTTTTATATCTTGCTATTTTCTTATTTACGTATAACCTTTATTAGTTTCAACCTTAATTTTGTTGTAATCTGTAATCTATAAATCAGATTAGTTTTTATTTGAAGAAATATATAACACATTTGCCACACAAATAATTTTGCACTGCCTCATTTGTATCAACCATCTTTCCTTTGAACTAGTTTTGAAGCTTCTCAATAAAAATAATCACTGAGGAGTTACATATTCGGTAACTACGGTAGATTGTCTAATGTATACAGTTTTGTGATGTCTACTATTAATTTGTTGAAAACTTTTTTGTCAACTTAAAACTTAGCATGTCAATTGCAGGGCCGAACGATTTTCTTATTGTTCTTTAAAGTATTTGGTTTGAAAATATTAATTATACTAATTCTTATTGCTAGTACTTTTCAGTTGATTCAGATTTGTTTCCTAGTAAGTATTAATTGTTAATACGTATATTTATATTTTTCTATAATTCTAATTTCTATTTTCTTATAATATTACATGTTACATTTATGTTAAATTTCAAATATATTATGAGTTTGTAAAATCTATTAGAGGAGTCGACTACAATTTAAGCTATGGTTAGTCATTGTTTTGTGGAACAATTTGCATTTTAGTTCTAAGAAAATACGCAAATAATGCGAGTATTTGGACAAAATTTGTTGAATTTAAATGTGTACATTCTACAAGTAGAACAGAAAGTTGATATGTAATAAAATAATTAAATATAATATATTTTGCTCTTAGGAATTTGTTGGGTTGGTATAAATTGACAGTATACATATCTTAGTGGCATCTAATTATTGCGATCTTGAATGTATTCGTAGAGTATTCAAGAGATCGCTTCATTAGGACTATTTACAATTTTAATGGTAGGCATACAATTTATGAAAAGTGTAGGCTTTTAATTATTTTTTAGTTTAATTTATTGGAAATCTATTTTAACTTCTAAATGTGTATAATGTAATATAAAATATCCTAGTTGTGGTTATTTGTTAGTATGTTAAGACAGAGAATTAACCGTTGGTTGTACACTAGCTTTAATCTGGTTGGTTAAAAGCGTCCAGTTTAATATCGATCCCAATGTCCCGGTTAGTACCTGCTAGTGATAGCAATTTGACAGTTGACATCTGTGTCATCATGTGTTATCTAACTATGTAGTAAGTTTAAAATATTAAAAAGTGAAGCTGTTTTGTTTTGTGTTGCTAATAATATTTTAATAATCTGTTTCCGCCATAGTTATATTTATCTTCGCAATTAGAATAAAATGTCCATATTTATCTAAATAAGGAGCTATTGCTAAAAAACATATGTGTTCTGATGAATGCACTAAAAATCATGTAATAAAGACACATAGAAGACGAGTTTATAGAAAGCGATAAGAGAGTTGAGTCATTGTTTACTCTTAATACCCATTTCAGGGAAGCAGGATACTTGCATCCAAGAAAAGAATGTACTCTGGTTAAACCTTCACATCCTGAACTACAAATTTGTGTTATTTTAGTTTTTACCATAAATGCTTCAAAAGTGATGTCATAATAATAAACTTCCATAAAATTATAGACAAAAGTAGGAACGATGAAATAGATTGAACAAATTCTTGCTTTGCTCTTCTTGCTCTTATATCTCCGGCGTTCTGGTAATTAAGACGCACAGTGTGACAATTTCTCCTATTTAACTTCCCATTCTTTTTTCTTTATATTTTATGCTGAAAGTGGACTGTTCAGGATTCACTTTCTTCGTTCATTTATGTTGACTTGGTGTCTCGTTTATGGCGCAGGACCGTGTATAGAATTCAAACAAACAATTAATATTTATATAATAAATTAATACCCTGTGCTGCCAAAAATGTGATGTCCTCAGGGTGGACAAAATTATCAGCCTACATTTTCATAATATTCATCTATAGAAAAATAGTTTTCACCAGCTCCCGTACTAAAAACTTGAAGACGCTGATGAGCTGTTCAAATTGAACGAAATTATCACCGGAAATCGTTGTCGTATTTTGGAGATTCCAAATATTTGCCGTTTTGCTAATACATTTAAAAGTTGCTAGGAAGAATGAAAAAGTTGCGTATAACGATAGGTCATATTTTCAACTTTTATATTCGATATCTTATTTAATATGTTCCACTTACAAAGAATATTTGTCATTGTTAAAAACAATTCTGCAAGAAACAATTTAAATGAAAAGTCTGAACTGAGTCAATATTACTGATTTTTAAATAAAAAAGCCTTCGCTGTGGTTGAACGATGCAAACTGCGCTTAAAAAATCACAATGACGCAGGAAGGACTATCTATCTTTTTCCGTGGGGATTTTAAGCTTTTTCAATTGTTTCGCTGGGTAAGAAGATCGCTAAAGCGACGACAATCCTTGATTTTTAAGGTATCATTAATTTTATTTACTCCAGCAATATATCTAAGGGACTGACTGATTAAATTGTTTGCTGTATTTATAAATTTTATAAAGCCTTTAACATTTACTCGTTTCCCCTCCCCGTTAATTTATTCGTTATTTTATAAAATAATGTTTTATAACAATAAATAAGTGACTGTTTAGTATTATTTGTTAATATGATAATATTTTCGATTCATGTATTTAATTGTGTTGGAAAATATATACTGATGTATTAATCCCGTACTTGCTTGAATATTAACGCAAGTACAACAGAACAGTAGTAATAAATTAATTTGTGAATTAAACTTTTAATAAGCATATTTATGTAAGATATAACTAAAAAAAAATTGTGACAAATATATTTTAGTTTGAATGTTCTATTAAATTACCATTAAATTACAGCTGAAATATTTAATATTTTATTTGTAACTATATTTAATTATCGTTAAGTATTAATTGGTTTAACATTACTACACTATGGCTATATTTATGAAACATATACCAAGTTGTTCAATAAATTCGATGAGTACCATCTTTCATGAGAGCATAACGAAAATTTAATTTCAATGCGTATTTTTCGATACAATGGTTTTAATTTTGACCTTTCATTCCATTTTTAACAATTGAATTCTTTGCAAGAGACACTACGAAAGTTCCTACACAAAATGTGATAGGTGAATTTGCTCCTTCAAATATAATGGGTTGTAAGTGGGTTGCTTTGTTCAAACTTGATCATGTAAGTCTTGAGGACGATTCACTTGATGGACACCCAAAAACTGCATCAGCACTGATTGGGAATATCACCGATTGACCTAGAGATATTTAGTGGAAACTTCAGGAAGATGACTAGCCACTATGCGGTAATATTTTAACTGAAGTTTTGGGTTTTAAAAATGGTGCGTTTTATTTGCAAACAATGCATATACTTTGGAATGCGCCTTTGGTAGCAGTATTACATTAGTTTCAGAAAACTAGACTCAAAAATCTGTTTGTTTTTGAAATGCATAAGGAAGTGTACTCAAGCCTTCCACAACATACGAACGACTGTATAGAGTTCAGGAGAATTGAAATACGTTTATTGAACTTTATTTGATTAGTGTTATCTTATCTAGAATTTGTGAACTATATGGGAATAAAAGGAATTTTGTAGCTTAATCAAGCAAGTCAGATAGTGCAAATTTATTATTTTTCACGACTGTTCATAATTTTTTTCTAAAACGGATATTTTTTGATACTATTTACATATCAGTTCTAAAATGTAAAAGGGTTCTAAACAGAAATGACACTGCAGGTCTATTAGAAAACAGACCAACCCGTCTCACTAGTTCACCATTCATGTAGTCAAAAAAAAACCTGTGTATTATATTATATAAGCATATGTGTTATATATTGGAACCGTTACACCTCTAGCTATCGCGGCCATGTACAAGAGCTATCTGTGATTATAAATGATGATAAAAACCATTAGTGTCGCTTTGTATTGAACTATGGTATTGAACTTTTGCTTAAATATTTTAATTTTTTGTTTATAAATTTGAAGGAAACAGTTTTTAAAATAAATTAATAGTTTTAGTTTTTTAAACCTCTTCACAACTTGTAGTGTTTTATTGTATTACTTAAGGAATTATTCCCGATTCGTATATTATATAATTAATTAGTTAAGAAGCATTTTTATTCCTTTGTAAATAAATAAAATCAATAAAACATTATAAAGCTCGTTATTTTTAACCGACTTCAAAAAAGGAGCAGGTTCTATGTTCGACTGTATATTTTCTTTAAATGTATGTTCGCCGATTTCTTCATCAATTGTGGACCGATTTTCAAAATTCTTTTTTTGTTCGAAAGAGTGACACTTTCTAAGTGGCTCAATTCCAGAGATGCAAGTCAGGATCTCAAATTTTTCCAATATTTTTTATCTAAAATAATCGGATATTTGGGTATAAGGTTATTGCTGAACTATGTAATGGAAAACTGAAAGTCATTCAGTACAGAAACCGTTCAGTTTGCTTCAGCTGCTTCTATGGTGTAGTGGCTAGAGCGTTCAAATGAAACGCGCAGGTTCGATTCCCGGCAGGGGCAATGGTTTTTTCTTGTTCTAGTTTGACTAGACCATTTATCAAACCTATTCTTTATTTCTATATTCCCTCATACGAACTGCACTTTTACTTGGCCTACTCATTGTAATACTTAATAAACTAACTGCGTAATTTATTTAGCAAATATCTAAGACTAAAAAGAGAAAAATAAAATATTTTTAATAAAAAAATTGAACCGACTTAAAAAAATAAAATAATAAAAAAGTAATCTCACTAAGAATTAAAAAATAATCAAACTTAGATTTTTAACACAAAAAAACTTTTAAAATAAAATATGTACATAATAATCGTTGTAATAACTAAATAAAAATAAACAAAAACCATATTTAACCGATCTACTACTCGTAAACTAAATGGAAAACTTTTATTTTTTGTATGGGAATATTAAAACTATACAATTTAAACTTTTAGGATAGGTTGTTTAACAGTTATTTCATATTTAAGACTTATAGATATCGCTGATTTTATAATTTATTTAGTGATTTCCATGACTTTTCTCTGTAAGTCAGGTATAACCGGCTAATATGTCACGTATGACACGTCACATATGCTTAAATTACTGGTAATATACCTGTTAATATCAAATCCATTTGAAAATGATGATCCCGTATTTAAATATTATTAACGTTGATTGAACCGCTGGTCGGTCATTCGATTAGATAAATTTCGATTTAACAGTTCAGTCTAGCACTACTGGTCATGACTATCGAATAAATTCCTATTTGGACTATTCCCTCGATTCCGAAGGGGCACCGCTACTGACAGCTGGAACTAAATCCTGCTGCAATAATTTCAGGATTCACCTGAAATCTCGAATCTACATGCAATCAATTCACTTCCCGTTGGCATGCCGACAACACCGTACGTTTGGATTATTAAGTTTCACGTTTACTTTTGTGGAGTGGCGAATCGAAGTGATAGCGGCACGAAAGTGCAATTTCAATAAATCAATAAATAGGTGACGAACAATAGCTTCCATGTATCCATATCGAATGCAAACATCAACGGTAATAGTTATACATTATTATCGTAAATATATCGAAAGTATACGAACAAATCAACTGAGGTTGAATTGTTGTTTTCCAATATATTTCCGTTTAATTGTCTGTACAGTCTCCAACAAGTGGTCACTTCTTTTCGTTAATATAAAATAATGTTTCGGATTCCGATGATATATTTAGATTGTCCTCTTTTAAATTCATTCAATTAACCGGAATTTACTTATCAAGAACATATTAGCAAGAAAAAAAGACAGATGTAGGATTGGCAATTGCTTACCACTGTATCCAAGAATTGCTCAATGTCCTTATTAATGGATTGAATTGTGTAAATTAACACAATCTAGGGAATTTAAGCAGAAAATTTTTATTGGTTATTGGTAGCCTTGGGAACTATCGACTGAAAACAGTCGAAACAGTCGATAGTCAAAAAACTAGCGACTGAAAATAGTAATTACTATTTTCAGTCAAATGCATGGTTCGACAGTTTATTTCCATTCGTGATGTCAGACGAAGATGTTATAAATTATATGGTATTAAATATGTTAGAAATAAAAACTAACCATATACCTATCATAGAAAAAAAAGTCCATGACATAAGTAAAAATGGTCTCATAATAATTACAGAGCCTTTTTAAATAAAATAAATGTTTCATTTATTATTGAACGGAAATATTTTTTAATCACTATTCAAAATTATAATAATCATGTTCGGCTTGTCTATCGTGATGCGATTCTTTCGATTGTTAATAATTTGGCCACATTTTGAAATACTGCTTAATTTGTAAAGTTGTTGTAGTACTTGGTGTAATTATTTCTTTCATTCTAGTCAGTTTTTATCAAAATGTCGAATTGTAGTACAGTATTTGTATTTTTTGAAGTTAGAATGGAAAATATCTCTTTTGTGATAATTTCTCGTATCGCTTCAGCATTATTTGTAATACCAAATCAAGGATTCAAAAGGATTATCTTTTATTGATGGCATTTAATTGCAGATAAGAGAAGTTGAGGATTCTCTTTCAAAATATTATCAAACCATGGAATGTTTCGCTGATTGCATCGTTCTACTGAAAAGTTATAAAATAATTAAAATAGATTGTAAAAAAGATTTCTCTGTCTTACCTGCTGATAAATCTTAACCAAAAGTTTCGCGGCCATCATTATTTTCTTGTATTTTCTAATAGACAAGTCAAATTGTTGACTATTAAAGAAGAATTTTCCTATCAGAAAATAAATTTATTAAAAATATTTAGTACAAATATTCAATATAGTTTATCATCTCTTTATAGTTAATATTTTTACGAAATTTAACTTCTACTGTAAAAACTTCTTCAAATCGTTTCGAATCGATGCAATTTCTGGAACCTTTCGAATCTAAATTTAGTTTTCAAGATTTTAGGAAAAAAATTTTGATGATCAAAAGACTTGAACAAGGATCGAGATATTAGACCGAAATGAAAAAGTCAATCAAAAAATATATTACCTATTATTGCCATAAGAACAGTCAAACGTATTTTACTATTTACCAATCTCAATTTTAATCTTTTTCTCCTATTGCATTAATAATCGTGAAAAATAGCTCTTAAATTTGACACATTTTTGTCAAGGTCGCGGCTAGGGCAACACATCCAGAATGTTAAGAATCAGTCGAATTAAACTAGTAGAACCAAAAATAGTAACTAAAAGTACACGACTGAAATAGTCGATAGTAAAAAGTAGTCAATTACTACACAGTCGCTAGTAAATTTCAGTCCAAAGTTCCCAACGCTAGACTGTTTTCAAATTCTATTTTCAATTTAGATATTCCTGACTGCTAATAACCTAAAATGTAAAAAAAATGTAAATTTTGATGCAGTAGTTATCATAGCTAAGATAGTAACTAGTCTGATTAGGAGCAAACCGATATGTTCAAAAAGTAAAGATAATGTTGGCCAATAACTAACTATAGTTCAGAATCAGTTAATTTGTCTATGCAAACAAGAAATATCTAATGGACGGACATGCTTTAAATCTATTTTAGGAAAAATAATATCTGCATTCAAGTACGTATGAGAATTAAATGTAATAAAGCATAAATATCTTAATTTTCCCCTTAAAATCCCTTTACACCATCCTTGTATAATATATGGAACATGTGCATTCCAATTATGATACTGCCCAATCCACATTTGTCGAATAAATTCCAATCTGCGTGGGGTTACGGTTACAACTAAATCCAGCTGCAATAACCTCAGCATTCACCTGAAACCTCAAATCTACATGCAATCAATTCGCTTCCCATTGGAGCGCTGACAAGTCTGCGTTTCCATTATTAAGTTCCGCGTTTACTTTTCAAGCAAGCGATTCGGCCAGAGACGGTCGGATAAGATTTATGTCACGGAATTCGTCGTGATATTCGATCGACTGTACGATTTGAATAATGAGATAGTCACGGCTCTTCCTATAATAAAATAAGGCATTATAATATATACATTATAGATTTGAGAGATTTGCAGAAAATATGCAGACATTTATATATTGATTCAAAATTCACTAAATGTCTTGCACCAGCAAAGTGATAATTAACTATCATATTTAAGTATCAATAATCAGTTTACTGTTAATCTTAAAACATATCCATATTCAACATATGGACTGAAAAGTTGCGAGCCTAATACATTGACGGCGTTAGTTTTATCGCATTCAACGCTTTTCAATTAGTACTAACCTACAGAAGAAATATGGTAAAATTTCATGATATTCTACCCATAAGTTTGTGAGTTACTGTGCTAAGAGTGACACTACTTTCGCTAATTTTGAAACAATGAATCAAAAACTATTTCGGGTTCTAATTTTATACTACTTCTTGGTGGGAAATAATACCGTTCAAGCAATGCAACTGCTCGAAAGGTGTTATAAGGACTCCGCTCCACAAGAAGCAACAATAAAACGTTGGTTTGCTGACTTTAAATGTGGTCGTAGAGGTACCGATGATGCCGAACGCAGTGGACATCGAAACGAGATGACACCAGAAAACATAAAAAAAATCCACAATATCGTTTTGAGTGATCGAAAAATGAAATTGCCTGAGTTAGCTAACATCGTAAAGATATCAAAATAACGTGTTAGTTTTATATTGCATGAGCATTTGTTTATGAGAATCATCGTTATGTGACAATGTATGAAACATGGATCCATCACTTCACTCCATAATCAAAACCATTCGAGTGAACAGCAACTGGTCACAGGCCTATTTTGATGCAAACGATAACTCGTTCTACAAAAGTGGTATTGAAAAGTTAGAGCGGCGCTGGGATTATTGTGTGGCTTTTGTTGAAAATTACGTTTATGAATAAAGTCAATTTTGAACAAAAAAAAACGCGTTTTCTTTGTTGCATTCCTAACTGTAGAAGAACATAGTTAAAGATGGTTTTTTTTTCACTTTGGGTCAACGTCTGCCTTCATCTTTTGCAAGCTCTCAAGGTTTTAAACTTATCCTTCGGAAAGATCGCTTATCCAAGAGTCTTGCAACTTTTAGAGTAATTCACCAATTAAGTCTCTGAAGTTTGAAATTATATATATATATATATATATATATATATATATATATATATATATATATATATATATATATATATGTATATATATATATATGTGTGTGTGTGTGTGTGTGTGTGTATTGGGCAGTATCATAATTGGAATGCACATGTTCCATATATTATACAAGGATGGTGTAAAGGGATTTTAAGGGGAAAATTAAGATATTTATGCTTTATTACATTTAATTATTATACGTACTTGAATGCAGATATTATTTTTCCAAAAATATATTTAAAGCATGTCCGTCTATTAGATATTTCTTGTTTGCATAGACAAATTAACTGATTCTGAACTATAGTTAGTTATTGGCCAACATTATCGTTACTTTTTGAACATATCGGTGTGTTCATATTCAGACTAGTTACTATCTTAGCCATGATAACTACTGCATCAAAATTTAATTTTTTTTTATATTTTAGGTTATTAGCAGACAGGAATATCTAAATTGAAAATAGGATATGAAGTGATATATATATATATATATATATATATATATATATATATATATATATATATATATATATATTTATTTATTTATATATATATATATGTTATGTTATATATATATATATATATATATATTATGTATATATATATATATATATATACATATATATATATATATATATATATATATATATATATATATATATATATATATATATATATTATGTTTTCGTAACTAAAAAGATTTAACAGTAAAGTCCAAAATTAATGGATAATTTCAAATCCTTAACTGACCACACTACTAGAAGAGGTGAATCATTTGCCAAGGCCCAGCCCATTCTTTTCAAAAAGAATTATGAACAGTTTTGCACTTCGATAAATTCGATCATAATGAAAATTCTTCTTATTTGACTAAATCAGACTTTAAAATGCCAAATTCTGATATTCACAAAACTGATTCTTATTTCATAAAACTCATTTTACATGAAGTATTCTGTTTAATGTACGGTCCTTAAAAACCGAATCTTTTGTGATTATATGAGAAACTAAGGGTCTAGATATTATTAGATCTGTCGCTTAGACTAATCTTAATTATACATTAGTTTAACTTTTTCAAACTTTTGTCATTAGAAATTTTGTCAGTATTTGTAGAATTAAATTTGAACTTAAGCTAAAGTTAATAATACTATTTATATATCTTATACAATTCCGTGTGAGCTAGTTCGTTCGTTGGTTTCCTGCGTGTTTCTCAACGATTGCATTTCTTCTGCATACAATAACTGTATTTCTTCTACGTTGGCATAGCCTTCTTTTATGTCTTTCGACGAAGTCTTGCAAAATTTTGTGGGTAAGCATAATAATTTTGTGGTTCCATTTGATTTTGAGGTCATCGTGGACTTCTTCATCGGTTACGATCAATAAACGTTATCAATTTACCATATAATTTTGTTTTGGCAGTGTTATATTACTAGTCGGTTTATTGTGCCCCATAACTTTAAATAAGCTTTATTGTGGACTGTTCAATCAGTTTCTTTAATCTTAGGTCTAGTTATTGGCCGGCTAATCAGTATAACATAATGTAATATTTCTAATTTCCAGTTCTACTAGACTACTGTCGACATAGGTGACGAGGTATTTTGTTGTTTCTGTTTGAGGAATTCATCATCCCTCACCACACAATCAGTACAACATAAAATTGACATGGTTAGTCTTTGATCTATTAAATTGTATTTTTTAGCTTCTAATCCATTTGTGGATCTTGTCGACTGCCCATTCTGGTATATAAATGAACAATAAATGAATAGAACTGTTTGTAATTGACGAAATATAAAAGTGGATATTATAAAGATTCGATCATATTTGCACCACGTTCTTCAATACATTTTTGGAACACATTCTAGTCGTTAATAGCACAACTACAGATTTAATACAGTTTTAACATTTAAGTTTTGATAAGAATATAATCAGTATTTCATTTCAATTTTTTAATTTAATTTCCGTTATAATTAGTTTTTTTGTAAAACAATTCTAATGGCTGGACATTTTTGACGAAGTGGTAAATGTATTAAATGAAGCTACTCTTTCAAAAACAATTATTTGTAAGTGAACTGGTTTCTTAAAAATGGTCGCACAAGCCTTCAAGAGGGTCCACGTAACGGATGCCCAAAATAGCAACATCATGGAGATTTGGTTTTGGAAGGTTGATGGGTTGATTGTTGGAAACATAGGTAGCATATAGGCAACAATATTCTAAGTGATGTTTTGGATTTCAAAAGCTACAAAAAACACACAATAGGTACCGAATTTGCTTATAATGAAAGAAAACGCATTCGATTGCAACTGAAAAAGTTTTTATATATGTTTTCACACCATATATAAAATTTCTGTTTACGATCATAATCTTAAATCAAAACAGGAATCTAAAGAGTTGTATGAACGCTACTCTTTGACTCAGAAGCCAATTCGTCTTCATATATCGGTCAACAAGTGTCGGTTTTTTTTATCCAAAAGGAATTTTGTCCACAGATTACAATAGTACCAATATGGTTGGTAGAAGTTTAATATCAGATAATTCAAAGTGAAACTGCATTAAATAGCTTAAGAGAAATATAAAGGATCATTTGACCTTGCTAATGTTAAGGCTAAAATCGACCACAATGGACCAAAATTAATTCAGATCGGATTGTGGAGGCGTGCTATAAGGTATCCTCAGAAGCTGCATCAGAGTACAGACTTAGGAGTCGATATAGACCAAGCTCTAGACCATGGTCTATATTATTGAGTATTGTTGATACCTATTTTTAATATTTTAACATATTTTAAAATATCGAATATGTGTTATGTAATGCTGGTTATAACTCTCATTATTGCGACCATTTGTTTTAAAACTACCTGAATATTGAACAAGAGATGCAGCTGGGTCTATTTTCTTATGGAGAAAATCACTCAGTGTCGTTTTGTATCGCTTTTCAACAAGTCGCCTCTTCTTTCTGTTTTGAGTAAAATAGAATTTTGATGTAAACTAATAGTTTTTGTTTTGTACACCCTTTCACATATATTTTATATCGATTGTTACGTGAAACTCATATATATTTATAATATATAAGTTTCTAACTCTATACATTGAGACGATCTGTCTGTAATATTCCTATTGTAAACTTCATCTGCTTGACGACATATACAATACTTGTACAGATCAATACTTGCACTATTAGCAAGTAATTAATGTAACTGCAGAGCTGCATATAACATATTCTGAATTATCCGTTTGCTAACGTCGCAATGCATAGTTGAAACTACTATAAGATCGAGTTCTATAATTATTTTTGTTTATTCCATATTCGCTGTTATTAAATTAAATAGTTAGATTCTTCTCAGTAATCGCGATAAAAAAACTACTACTATGTGCCGGCTGATAACCGCAATGGTCTTGATGACGAAGTTGCCAAGTCTGATGATAAAGCGTTGCTCATCATGGGTTCGAATCCACCCGGGACGTGAATGTAAATGTAGCTTTGTGATTATTTGTAATTGTGATTGTCTTTAAACCACAGGGCAAAATTCGACAACGAAAAAACTTCACAACCTCACCAGCAACCAGGCTGGGTCATTGCTGGGTACTAAGTTAATGTCGAAGACCATGGTTCGGAGCTCACATTAAGCATTGTTTTGATTTGTTTAGAAAAACCCTAGTTGCCAAAATATATTTTAAAATAAATATATTAAAAATACTGCTATTTATACACACGTAATAATTAACAATTTTCGACTTTATAATAATAATTATTATTATTAATATAAAGTTATAAAATAATAAACATTGGCGACACAAAAAAGCAGCGTCACTCTCAGTTAATTAAGCGATTGAATCAAGGATTGAAGTATCATGTGAAGCTATTTTTGTAATTGTTGGATATTTTAGACGTGTCCTTGTCTCATGTCTCGTTTTATATTTAACTAGATTTTGTTTTGGTGTCAGCTCACTTAAATTTTATTAAATCAGATTTTAACACTAATTACGTGGCAATTTAACTCCCATGTGTGAAAATCTATTTCTGCGTATTATTTTCTACGTTGTGTCTAGCGTATGACGACAAGTTGAAAATGTCAGGGTAATTTTATTCTAGCTTAATTAGAACTTGCAAATATTTAAAAATTTTCGTATATAACATTACTATGTATAATATTGACAGATAGAGTTATGGTTAAATAGTTGTTCTTATTTTCGTTTTAAATAAAATATTTTTCGTTATATATTATAAAAAATATATTTTATTCGCTTGGTAGCTTGGTAGTTACAATCCTGTTGTTGCTCCGTAAAACCCGATTATCTCTAAAGTTCCTCGTTCTCACATCTCGTTATGACGCCTTTCACACTTCTTTCGTATTTTTATCAAATAGTGAATTTTGCAACCAAAGAAAATATCAATTTCTTTATTAAACTTAAACATTTGTGTGTAGTATGACCTATAACCGAACGTAAATACAAGGAAAATTCTTAGCGTACTCTGCGATGTAATTGAGACTGATTTTTTCTCAACCATTTTAAAAATTTCCTTCGTTTTACAAAATACTATAATTGGTTTTTTAGAACATTCTATGGATGTTTTTCGTGCTTATATCAATTTTACTTCTTCCGTTTATTCTTTGCCTTTTCGGATAATACTTATTTTAATATATTTAGGTGTATATTTGTTCAGATATGTTTTTCGTCTTCCACATTAAAATTGTCACTTCTAACTCTATTTAGTAGGTTACAGTAAATACATGATGACACAGCAAATATTATGTTGTTATATATTTATGTATTTATGTAAACCTGTCTGTTTTCATTTATTTAAAATACCCTGCTTTCTAAGTGTTTCGCTATGACTGCATTAATTATAACTTTACTAAGTTTTAAAAATAAATTATAAATTATATTATGTTGTATTAGTTATTTAGTATTAATATAATTGCAACAAATATGTTGTTAATAGAAAATAGGAAACTAAATCAATGTAGTAATGTGTTTTTATGGTTGGAGTATGGTTGAAGTAACAGGTCAATTGAAAAGTCCCCGGCCTACCATATTTTTTGCAAAATTATTTTTTTTTATTCAGCATAATTCCATTCAAGGGTGCTACACTAATAATAGTGACCTTCCAACTTTTCGATGCCATTTTTGTAGTACGATTTGTCCTTTGCTTCAAAATAGGCCTCAATTTCGGCGATCACCTCTTCATTCGGCGAAAATTTCTTCCCAGCGAACAATCTTTTGATATCTGAGAACAGGAAATAGTCGCGTCGCTGGGGGCCAGATCTAGAGAATACGGTGGATGAGGAAGCAATTCGAAGCCCAATTCATGGGTTTTTGCCATCGTTTTCACTGACTTGTGACACGGTGCATTGTCTTGGTGAAGCAGCACTTTCTTTTTCTTCAAATGCGGCCGTTTTCGGCGATTTTGTCCTTCAAACGGTCCAATAACGCTATGTAATAGTTGCTGTTGATGGTCCTTCCTTTTTTAAAGCAGTCAATGAAAATTATTCCATGTGCCATTCGATCCCAAAATACAGACGCCATAACCTTGCCAGTCGAGTGTTTTCCCACGCTTTTCGTCGTGTGTAGTCCACACGGATGACTGTCGATTGATCGACATCGGCTTGATTATCTTCAAACACTGCTCCGGATCATCAAGTCGTCATTAATTTTGGTCAAAAGTGAGCTCGTGCGGCACCCACTTTGCACAGAGCTTTCTCATACCCAAATATTCGTGAATGATATGATGTACACGTTCAGTTGATATCTTTAAAGTGGCTGCTATTTCATTCAATTTCAATTTACCGTTATTCAAAATCATTTTGTGGATTTTTTAAATGTTTTCGTCGGTAACAACCTCTTTTGGGCGTCCACTGCGTTCACCGTCTTCGGTGCTCATTTCACCATGTCTAAACTTAGCATACCAATCCTTGATGGTTGATTTTCCTGGGGCAATGCCCGGAAACTCCATTTTTTCACAATAACAACAGTTGCTTCACTCAGAATGTTATAATTCACAAACTATTGATCCGACAGCTGTCAAATTTATACACGCATCTTTTGAGAGTTAACTAAAAGACATATGGATTTAATTCTAGTAGTGCCATCTATGCATCAGGCCGGGGACTTTCAATTGACCTGTTAGCAGATGACTCATTAACTTCTTAGGTATTAAGCTTAATTGTGTGTATATAGTAGAATATAAAATACGTGTAGTAGATAGGCTAAATAAGGTTTTTGTTTATTTTTAATTTAGTTATTACAACGATTATTATATAGATATTTTATTTTAAAATGTTTTTTTTGTGTTAAAACTGTAAGTTTTATTATTTTTTAATTTTTGGTGATTTCCTTATTTATTTTTTGAAGTCGGTTCAATATTTTTGCTAAAAATATTTTATTTTATGCTAAACATTATATGCTACTTACGCTTGATTCTGTCAGGAAGAGTCACTGTGATATATATTGAGCTAAAATCCCGTAAATAAACTGTTTTAATATCAAAGTCATTAAATATTTAAACTTCTGAATGCAGTCTTACGGCATACATTATATCTAGCTGGAATTATTGACTGAAAACGACTAACAACAGTTTAGTAATTGACTGCTTTTTACTATCGACTATTTTCTGTCGATATTTTCGATCTGACTAGTTTCAATCGTGACTAGTTTGACTAATTTTTACTATTGATTGTTACAGTCGACTACTTTCGACTATTTTATTTTAATTCGACAAGATATTAAAGTTCTAGTTTTGCCGTTCTAGCCGCGACCTTGAAAATAATATGTTGAATTTATGCTTATTTGTAAATATATAGTTTTATGTTTTGTTTGTAATTTGATTGGAAATTGCAATGTGTAATTAGTATAGCGGTATTAATGTAATAGGGTAAATTTATATTTTAGTTAGTAAGATCTTTTGATTATTTTTATATTATTTTGTCAACTATTAGGCCGGATTAGGTTTATTGATTGTTTTTTTGGTTTCCTAAGTCGCCCGATGTTTGTTCAAATATTAAAATCTCTTTTATTGGAGCTTCAACGAATAATAGTTTTAAAATATCGCTGACTAACGTTAAATAAAATCATTATTTTATTTAAAAAGGGTGCCGTGCTTCAATAGTTGATAAAGGTTAATTGTGAAATACGAAGATTTCAGAGATAAAATATGATAATAATTTGAGGTAATTCAAAATGAAACTATTCTTTTGAATATAATATAATCTAGCAATTATCTATTTCCTTTTTTTTCCCAAAGAAAGTTTGGAAAGCCATGCTCTGTCTCGCTTATGTGCACGGTTGAAAAAATAAACACTCGTAAGCACACGTTGGAATGAAATAGTATAAACCAATTAATGTCATTGTTACTTTCCAAATACTAAATACGATGAAACATATTTGGAATAATTTTTATGTACCTTTTTTTCAAACTAAATCAATTAAAGTCAGTTTAAAATTATTTAAATTAATCTAATCTATACATCATTGAGACTCTAGCAATTATCTCGGTCCTTTCTTCTGTCAAAATTAAAACGAGAAGAAATTCGCACATCTCTGTTTGTTATCGCCACATAATAACGAGTATTTTGTTGTTATCACCAATCGAAAAACTGTCGAAGCGTATATTACTATTTTCAATTGACTACTTTTTTTGACTATCGCCTATTATCACTTTATGATTCCCAACGCTAATGATATCTCAATATCTCCTTTTCTCAATATAATTTAAACTATTTAGCCATTATCAGCATCTACAATTCGGTTTAATTAAATTTATAAAAGAAGCCTGGTATCAGAATAAAGAAAACTCAATCGTGCAGAATTAGAAGAATATAAATTACCGTTAATGGACATTTTGACCCAGCTATATCATTTTTCCATTCACGATTAGTCTTCTTTCGTTTCTGCGTCACCTGTTGCATAATATATCAATATTCTGATCGTCACCGAGGCAAAAAGTCGTTAAAAGTATGCTAACGACCTCGGAATTAATCCGTTCCTATGTTCGGTCCAACAGTCGCCTACCTACACGGCTTTATTGTCATTTTTTATGGATTCACCTCGTCAGAAATGGTGTTTATTTAATTAGCGGCTCCGGCTTGTAAACACATCGGGAGCGATAATGTTGGAAAAATAAACAGAGAAAAGAAAAAGAAACGAGAAAATGTTACTGAGCGAGAATACGTTTGGTTTTGTTGAACTTGATATATATCGGCTGAAAATTCATCGGTTTAACTTATAAAAAAATGTTTCTTTTAGTAAATGTCAATTTATTCCTTTAGTTTGTTGTTTTTCAAGACATTTACAATCAATATGATTATTTGTTCTTGTTATGGGTATTTGGTTTCACTATGCATTTTGAGGTTTTTTTTTAAATTATATCTTATACTACTAGATATTCTGGTATAATCATGAGTTAAAATGAATTTGGGGGATGGTACGTCAGTATATATCTCCCAAATGTGTGACACTTATGCACCATAGAGGTTCATGTGGTTTGGTTCTGGTTTCCTAAGCGTTGTCCAGTAGCTGTATTTAGGGTTGGGCTACTGATCAAATTATTTGTGATTAAGATATGTAAGTTAAATACAAATACACGTTTGGTATTTTTAATTCAAGTACTTTTTAAAAATATGATTTGTCATTGGTAGTTCAAATACCTACCGTTGAGAAAATTTATTGTTAGTATTTCAAATACTTATGGCTCAAAAATATATTTGAAGATAAATATATGTATCTTTCAGACCAAATTCGATGCAGTCATAAAAGACGTTCTTGGACATCAGTTAACTTATACTTGTCTCATAAGATGGCACTTCCTTTACGATTCCATATTGTAGTTTATGTAAATCAAAATGAAAATTGAAGATTAAAATTAAGTTGGGTAATACTAATACTGTCTCGGCCATATAACTGGAATTTGGAGAAATTCATTGGAGTATTGAAATCAATTGCTATAGCTTTAGATGACCCTCCGAGCAACAATTGTTACTATGTCAAACTTCTGTCAACTTTAATATTTATAAAAACCTGATTAGGTCGGCTGCATTATGGCAATAAAACAGTTTAAGACAGATAAGACATTTTACTGTTGAATCACAACTAAAGGAAGTGAAAGAAGATTTGATAATGTTTGTAATGTGGAAAATAAATTCATATTGGCATTATCATAACATAGAGAAACAAATAATTCAAAATCTTGCATTCCATGCCTTAGAGTCAAATTAAAGAAAATACATAAAAAATAATGCCTGTAGTAACAGGGGTAACACCTGTACAAGATGATGATTTTCTGGTATTTGCCAACATGGCAGTGGTTAAAACTACGTACATCGAAAATGGAGTTAGAGTTAATCAGTTTCCTAAGCGATAAAATCCATGAGCTGGCCATTCTTGAACACTATTCAAAAATAAGAAAATATGTTCATACAATATAACACAAGTTTGTTCATGAGGACCTGTAGAAAGATTGCTTTCTTTAGCAGATTTTATTTGTTCTACTAAAATAAGCTGTTCGTCCGACAATACATTTAAAAATGTAGTGGTTTTGAAGAAAATTCTTGTTTTACAGATTAATAGGCTGGGACGGATTATTTATATTCTATTTATATTGCATCTACTGCATTTTGAATTTTATATAAAAATTGTTAAATACTGTATTTCGCATTTTATATTTCAAATACACGACTTAAATATTTGGTATAATACCAGATAGTATTTTTTAATTCTTATTTTAATTAAAGCAAACCATGTATTTTTTGCTTGCAGTAACCTATATAGAAGACAGTTACAGCCATTTTTAACACATTAACTATGTGGAATTTCTGAAAATGCGTGATAACACTGATGAAGATTGAAATAATTAATAATTAACAGTTAGCCTTTGTATAGTTTATTTTATATATAGCCTGAGTTAATTACGTAAATGTTATTTAACAATATCACCATCAAGGTATATCAAAAGAATAAAAAGTTCTAGAGTAATGTTTATGATTTTTTCCATCGTATTTTTATTATATATTTTATGTTTTTCACAATATATTTTTTCTGGGTAAATAAACTCTAGGTTAGTATCACTAAATAAAATTTCTAAAATATTTCTGATTATATTTTTTATATATTTATATAGTATTTTTATAAATATGACTGTCTGTATTAGAAAATACATATATGAAGACAAAAAGACCGAACATTTTAAGTAATTCTTTTTGCCCTAGAAGTTTAAGCATAAAATAAAATTTCATTATGGTAAAGTAAAAAAAAAGTTGATTGGGTTAAAGTATTGTTGTTTTATGTTTATTCACAGTAAAAGTTAATAATACCTGGTATGTATATTAAAAAATAATTATATTTTTAAAAATATTAAAATTTATTGTTTATTAATTTATTAATGGTACACAAACGTTTTTATATTCCATTGTTATATGTTCTGCATAGCCAGTAGTTCATATCAGATTCATTTTTTCCATTTTAGGCCTCAAAATATTACGCTATATATCTTGGAAATTCAGCCAATGAAGACAGCTTCGAAATTAATACAAAATAATGATTTTTCTTTAAAATCCCGCCAAAAGTCCCGCTACCATTTTGATTTGACACTAAGGTGGAGCAAAGGTCCCGCTACCATTTTGATTGCGCCATCTTGCTTATGTGACGTGTAGCTCAGTTTCGCTTTAACCATTGTGTGGGTGTAGACGTCCTAATTCTATTATGAATAATTATAGGCCACACGAACGAGCAGAAATAGTGACAATATTTATTGAAAATAATCGTTCTATTATTGCCGCTCAGCTGAAATCAATGGTAGCTGAACTTTTGCCCCACATTGTATAATTATATATAAATCTATAAGTTCTGTAAACGACCATATTCTTTGGATGATTCATGAATGATCTGTTTTGGGTTTTGATGCTTTTGGATATATATGCTTTTATCATTTCATGTCAAAGACGTTGTATGTTAGTTATTGTTTGATTTTCAACTGACAAATTGACTTATTTGTTTATTAAAATATAAATGTCTGTTCTTATGTTTAATAATAAAAATGTTTTAAAAGTCAATTGAAAAGTCCCCGGCCTGACATATAGATGGCGCTACTAGAATTAAATCCATATGTTTTTCAGTTAGCCCTAACCCTCAAAAGATACACGCATCTTTTGACATATAAATTTGACAGCTGTCGGATCATTAGTTTGTGAATTATAGTATTTGAGTGAAGCAACTTTTGTTATTGTGAAAAAAATGGATAAAGAGGAATTGCGCGTCTTGATAAAATATTGCTTTTTGAAGGGAAAAAAATACAGTTGAAGCAAACACTTGGCTTATTACTGAGTTTGCGGACACTGCCACAGGAAAATCAACCATCAAGGATTGGTATGCTAAGTTTAGACGTGGTAAAAGGAGAACTGAAGACGGTGAACGCAGTGGACGCCCAAAAGAGGTTGTTACCGACGAAAACATTTAAAAAATCCACAAAATGATTTTGAATGACTGCAAATTGAATTGAATGAAATAGCAGGCACTCTAAAGATATCAACTGAACGTGTACATCATATCATTCGAGAATATTTGGGTATGAGAAAGCTCAGTGCAAAGTGGGTGCCGCACGAGCTCACTTTTGACCAAAAACAATGACGAGTTGATGATCCGGAACAGTGTTTGAAGATGATCAAGCGTAATAAACCCGAGTTTTTGCGTCGATATCTGACAATGGATGAAACATGGCTCCATAATTTCACTCCGAAGTCCAATCGACAGTCAACAGAGTGAACTGCACACGATGAGCCTACTCCAAAGCGTGGGAAAACGCAACAGTCGGCTGGCAAGGTTATGGCGATTGTATTTTAGGATGCGTATGGAATAATTTTCATTGACTACCTTGAAAAAGGAAGAACCATCAACAGTGACTATTATATAGCGTTATTGGATCGTTTGAAGGACGAAATCGTCGAAAAACGGCCGCATTTGAAGAAAAAGAAAGTGCCGCTTCACCAAGACAATACACTGTGTTACAAGTCAGTGAAAACGATGGCAAAAATCCATGAATTGGGCTTTAAATTGATTCCTCATCCACCGTATTCTCCAGATCTGGCACCCAGCGACTATTTCCTGTTCTCAAATCTCAAAATAATACTCGATAGGAAGAACTTTTCGTCGAATGAAGATGTAATCGACGAAACTGAGGCCTATTTTGAAGCAAAGGACAAATCGTGCTACAAAAATGGTATAAAAAAATTAGAGGGTCGCTATAATCAGTGTATCACTCTTGAAGGGAATTATGTTGAATAAAAAAGAACTAATTTTGCCAAAAAATGTGTTTTACTATGGTAAGCCGGGGACTTTTCAATTGACCTGTTATTAGGCCCATAGTTTAAGTATTAAGCTATAGACCTAATAGCTATAGCAGTAAATTATTGCAGACAGTAAATTATTGCTTTTTGCGGACGCAAAATATCAGTTTTGATATCTCTATTCATCTAGTATGAATAATAATATAAATTGCAAACATTTCGTCATGATGCCATTTTGATTGTCCTCAATTAGTTCCTCAATAAACATACGATATATCTATAACTTCTTCCCCATTTTCCAAAACTTCTTCAAGATCTGTTATCTGTGTCAAGACTGAATATCTTCAAAACCTTCTCCATGTATTTGATACATAACTTGTGATATGTTAGTGACTTCGGCTACTTTGTCCGGCATTGCTGAAATATCGATAACAATTTCCGGCCATAGGTTTTTCCAGCATATATATAGTTGGTGGACTTCAGTCATGTCATGCAATTAGCAATATTAAACTTTTTTCCACTTTCGGTAACCGTCAATAAGGGATCTGCTTGCCTGCATTGTAAGATACGACTAAAAGTGCGATAACGTCGTTGAAATGCTGCTGAAGCGAAGTGTTGGGAGGTAAAAATTATATTTGCACATTGGGGTCGATTAAATTTAAGGTCTCCCGATATCCGGGCGCGTTGTCAATAAGCAGAAGTACCTTGAAGGATAGTGACTTCGAGGCCAAATACTGTTTAACACTAGACATAAAACTGTTAGTAAACCTGTGTGTCATCGTAACCTAAGCATTAGAATTGTCTCTCCAAAATACGATCAGAAAATCCTTATTTTTAGTTTTCAAGGGCAAGGACTTAATGATTTGTAAATAAACATTGGCTCCATAAAATCATCTGAGACGTTACATCAAAGCAAGAGACTTAATCATTTCTTAGGTGCTGTAAACCTGAAAAGACCGCGGTTAAGATATGGCGAGGACTTTAATATAGTATGACAATACGGTATTATTGCTGATGATTATCTTTTATATATTGCACAGTTGAGATTTTATAGAAACTCCTTAAAACACATGTACTGCTATTATAATTAAATTTAGAATTTTATCGGCGCCATTGAGCCGAGACTATAAGGTTCTTGCCGAATTGGCATTTCGATGCACACATTCGTTCCGGCAATGCGCTGAACTTGACTTTTCCAGCTATAAAGATCAGTAAAATACCGATCTTCGTCGAAAATGACTCCGGCGACAAGCGAAGTCGCAGTAGTATTTCGATAAAATATAATATTTCCCCCCGACATCGCCCTCCAACAAATCTCGCAAACAGCGCCATAATCTCTCGAAACAATACGTGGCCCCTCCCACCGACCGAACTTTTCCGTTCTTTCGGCTTCTCGTATTTATTTTCCCGGCAATTATCGTTTCCGATGTGCCGAATTAAATTAAACGTTTTCCCGTCAATAGGAAAACTTGATTACCAAAGTTTATTATGTACTCGAAATTATTTCAAAAGCTGTATAGCTAATCAAGTGGAGTAAATATAGAACCGAACGAAGGAACAAATAAGTCGTAATCAGAAAGCAGAAGTATGCCTGCTATTTAGATTGTTTTTAAGTTGTTAAAATATTTTTAACCTAATTAACTTCTCGGTAATCTTTGTTTTTGCGATTCTAATATTTTCTGACTTTTTCCATTTAAATGTAATCTATAAGATAATACTCGTGCAATAAATAATTGCTTTACAGTTATTGTTGATGCATAGGAAAGCGGTAGACTTATTATTTAATAATTAGTATTTAATTATATCTAACTTTAGCTTTACGGAAATAATAATAAGTAAACTTATAACATAGTAATTTAATATGCAGCATAGTGTTTACTAAAGGGCGTACCACATTTTTGTTAGTAGAACCAGAATTCGTGGATAATAGGGTCTAAATTGAATTTCATATCAATAACTATAAACTAAAAACTTGTTTTTTTATTTTCATTCTGATCACCTAAACTAAACTGCTAAATTTGTTAAAATTATTACATCTAATCATTGCAATCGCCTAATAAGTTATTCTGATTAAATCACTATAATGAAATATAAAATAATTTTGACTTTGATTTTTTTAATTTTTAAATAAACTAAGTGATTTTTTTATTTCAAAAGAAATCACGTACTTTTTTAATTTTGTTATTTGTTTAACAGTTGCATGTATTGTGGAAGTAAAACGTTTGTATTGAACACTTTATTATGTTAACAGGAGAATTACTGCAAAAACTACCAAGAAAGGGAATTATAAAACTCACCAACTTGATCAATACAGCATTTAGATTAAAACATGTTCCAGACATTTGGAAGATGGCGGAAATTATAATGATCCTAAAACCTGGGAAGTCACCAAACGAAATAAAATCCTATAGACCTATATCACCGCTGCCAGCGATATCTAAGGTTTTTGAAAAACTCCTGTTGAAAAGAATAAAACCGATCATAGAGAGAAAAAACCTAATACCAACACATCAGTTTGGGTTTATTAACAAGCACTTAACAATTGGCCAGGTCCACAGAATAACAGATGTTATTGAAAAAGCCTACGAAAGTCAAAAAGTATGCTCAGCTATATTCTTAGATGTAGCACAAGCCTTCGATAAGGTTTGGCGTGAAGACCTTGTTCATAAACTACAGAAAATGCTACCAAAACAGCACACCGAACTATTAAAATCATATATTATAACCAGAATGTTTAGAGTCAAACAAGAAGAAGCTTACTCTACAATAAAAGAAGCTAAAGCAGATGTACCACCGAAGTGTACTGGAACCAATGCTTTATCTACTTTACACTTTTGATATACCACAAATAGAAAATATCACGATGGCTACATTTGCTGATGATACTGCGATTATAGCTGTGGGAGACAATAGTGAAGAAGCCTCACGAAAATTACAACAAGCAAGTGACAATATAAATAATTGGACACAAGCTTGGAAAATAAGAATTAATGAAAGTAAATCTGTACATGTGCAGTTCACCTCTAAACAGACCATACAAGCACCAATAACATTAAATAACACTATCATTCCATATAATACAACGCTAAATATCTCGGAATGATTCTCAATGCAAAACTCTGCTGGAAGGAACATATAAAGAAGAAAAGAAAAGGACTGGAATTGAAATATAGGAAAATGTACTGGCTAATTGGATGAAAATCACAATTATCAGTACATAATAAATTGCTATTATATAAGCAAATATTGAAATCTATATGGGCATACGGAGTTCAATTATGGGGATGTTCTGCAAAGAGTAACATAAACAAAATAAAAAATTTTCAGAACAAAGTCCTGAGAGGTATTGTGGGTGCACCCAAATACTATAGGACTGATTACCTACATCGAGACCTTCAGATACCCACAGTCAGTCAAGAAATCAAGAGAATTGCAAGGGGGCATGAGGAAAGACTCCATTCTCATGAGAATTTTGAAATATTGCAGCTTTTGGATACCACCAGAACAGGACACAGACTCGAAAGAATCAAACCATCTGATCTTGTGTAGTGTTGTGTAGTGACTGAGATAGGGCTAATGGGTCCTCCTAGTTATATACCTAGATTTAAGTTAGCATAAAGACAAATTGTAGGTTAGGTGGAAACGACTAGTAACAATATATTAATTAAATAATTTTTAAAAAACTTTATTTTGTAATATGCTTTTAGTAATAATCTGCTTATTTTATCTAAAATTTTATTAATAATGTGCTAACAGTAGTACGTGGTGTATAAAGTTTTAATAATTGCAGACTACATTTATTAAACATTTTTAGAAAAATGATTCAGACATTCGAAGACAATTCTGAAAGTGTCTGCATTTTTAAAACATCTCTTTCTTTAACTAAAAATGCTAAACGCCTTAGAAATAATGCCGTAACGTATCAATAATTATATCATTAAATTGAAAGGTAATAATTTTTTATAGTAATAACAGATACTATAAATAATTAGCCAATTCAATAAAATTGTGGCCTATAACTTTATCTTGCCTTGTTATATCATTCTTAACCTACCTGTACCGTATCTTTCCTTAAGCTTTGCCATAAGATCCCATCAATTCGCAACCTTTAACACATACTTGCCAAGAGTTTCATGTGAATAGGTATACGAACATTAAATAGTCTCATATTATCGACTATTGGATGATCAATGTTGCCATATAGATGTGAAAAAATTATAAAAACTGATGGATGAATATATGTGTACTCAATTTTTCTTAATAAATGCCTTTTTAGTAAAAAATAAAATAACACCTTAAAAATAAAATAGTTTTCTACTAAATTAAAAGTTTTCTCTTTACCACCTAGGGTTTATTTAGACTGGACGTACTGTTTAATATGGGCTCCGAACTGCGGTTCTCTTCATTGAGTCTACCAACTGGCCAATCACAAACCTACATCCATTCCCCAGCAGGACTCGAAGAGTTTATTTTGTTGCTGCTCATGTGAAAATATGGTTTTAGTCATGTTAAAGAAACCCCAGGAAAAACTATCGATTGTGCTCTACAAGGAAATATAATATTTATATAGGTTTTCTTACTAAAAAAAAATAAAACCTAGAGCTCTAAGCCATCAATTGGTGAGACCTTGTGTGGGTATTTATGTATAGAAAATTGGTGGGAATTAAATAACGTAAATAGATATAATGATAGCTATGCAGCTGAAAACTTTAGGGTAAATTATATAGCTCGGGAATGGAGGTAAAACGAAATGAAACAGTGGTGTTTACATTATGTGACTGTTATTTATTGAAGTAATATAAAATATAAAAATACAAATGATAAAACGGATGGCAGCGGAGTTACCTGTTGACGAGGCTTGGGCAGTCGATGGTGGCACGTCTAAACCAAACGATGGTCGAGTATTGAATCAATCGAAATACCCTTCAATAACATCCCAGATAACCGTCTCGGGGTTGCCAGCTATTCGTTATCGGGTTCTAGGTGGCGCTGCTGGCACCCCGCCCGTGTTCAACATCTGGGATTATATTTCTGGGTATTTTGTAGACCGTTATTCCACTATGTAAAATTCGACATGCCTCAAGGTCGCTACAAAACATTTATTTATTTGTGATAATAGTTAATTCCGGGTAGTCTTGTTTATTGAACTTGTTGAAATATATTATCTGCTGCGTTATGTAATGTTTGATCATTACAAGATCGAAGGAACAACTGAAAATAACATTTTACTACCTTTGAAAACGAATGATAATTTATACAACACAAATTTATTTTTAATTATGTGATTTTTACGTTGATCGATATTTTCCACTATCTGTCACTGAAATACAACCTGAAGTACAAAAGCTGTTCCAATGAACGAGCCAAAACAAATATGATGATTTAAAATAATATGCCCCGTCCAGCCGTTCGAAAACCTTCTATTTCAACGCAGCCTGTCAACTAAATGAGGGAAATAAAGCGAGACGGATATATCTCTCTGTTTCGACGTTCTCGACTGCTTTTATTTTTAAATAAAAACTATCCATTACATTGTTTTTCTCAGGAAGTCCGCTTCATTGCTCGACCAAGGAAGGCACCAAACAATGCCGTAATTGTTGTGATTCGGGCTTTAATCACGACGAAATTGTATGTTCGGTTCGACCGTTCAGTACTCTACACACGTCCTGGTATTGCATTAATTGCCATTTGCTGCACTGTGATTTTAATTTGATTATCGCGCATATAAGTATAGAGAGTTCTTGTCCGTTTCCCCTATTCGGAGATGAAAAGGCCTAATTATGACGGAAATCACTTTTTTGGGATATTTTTTCGAATATTAATGACTTCATTCACTTTATTTATTCTGTGAGATATGTTTTGGGTACTCTAATGAGATATTCTGGTCACTAATTGGATTCGAAGTTATACAACATGTAGGGTTTAGAACAAATACTTTTTTTTATACATTTTAAAGTCTCCTTTCTACCAACGAGGGTTTATCTGGACTGGACATACAATTTAACGTGGGCTCCGAACCACGGTCCTCGGCATTAAGCCTATCAGCCTGGTTGGTGGCGTGACTGGGATCATTTTCCTTGTCCGATTTTGCACTCTTTCCTAAGGATAATAACAAATGTTAAACAATCACAAATATAAATTTACGACTATGCCCCAACAGGATTCGAACCCGCGACTATGGCAACAGTTGAAGGACCGTCCTCTCGCCTTTACTACTGTGCCAATCAAGCCGGCAAATAAATACTTTTAAATTTTACAGATTGAAGTGACGACTGAGTGAGTGAGTGGCGGGAGCGATATTGCCGACTTAATTCTTAAACTCCAGGAAACTAAAGATTAGTTTATAACAACTTCAGTTAAGCCCTTAATTATGATACTTGTGTGACAGTCATCTACGGACTAGGATTGTTTTTCAAAACATGCCTACAGAATACTTTTGCTTATTAACTATTGCCAATCAAACATGCATCTGAACCACAGGGTTTAAAACAAAAATGTTTAATTTACTTTAAAACTATTTCATTTTAAGTGCCGACTTATACTGTGCAAACGATCGTTGTCGATTCGATTCTTCCTGTTTTAATATAAACGATACCCTTAATTCTATATACTTCACTCATCGCATCAATTGTCACACTTTTTTCCCAAATAATCAATACTGTGTTAATAGCGCGATATAACATCTATAAATGAAGCACTGTTATTATATACGAATACTTTGAGTAAAAAATGTGTCTTCTGTAGTACAGTGGTAAAACATTTTTTTGTTCTTCAATGGGAAGTTAAATGGGAGACCTTGTGGCCATGTTCTGGGTGCGTTTCAGATCTGCCAAAGGGCTGGAGGTATAAAAAGAACTGACAGATTTGTTCTGAAATTTTATGAGATATCTATAGTTATTTTTTTCTGATTTTCTTGTTTTTTTCAATTAAATTTGTTATTATAACGCCACTTTTATAGCATTTACGGTACAAAGGATTGGTTTAAAATAAAAGTGTTGTGTTTTGAAGGTTAAAATGGCGCGCACTATTTTCCAAATGATCTTGCTCTAGTCCAGAAATGGTTTTTAAAGGTAAACAAAGGCAAAGTTACATAATTTCTTTGAGCTCCTACAGAAGCACAGGAAGGTTTGTTTGTATTTCAAACCAGATGTTTAAAAAACCCGATGTTATCTGTCCAAAATGTGCGTTGCTTAACAAAGATGCTATTGCTAATTGGAATATAAATAGTTAAGTATTTCATTATGCTAGATATAAACAATTATATTGAAAATATAGCATATGTTTATTGGCAGATCTTTTACCTTAATTTATCGAGATGGAAAATATGGCCGTATAATTTTAATGTTGGGATCAACAGAAATCGTTTAGTCCACATTAGAATCTGAATTAAAATGAGAGATTTGAGAACTGTAAATTGTAATATAACAAATATGATTTGTAAAAATAATATTCAATCAGGTCATTCAAGAAGGTTATTGATGATTTATGTTAATAACATATTGTTAGGGGTATGGTATTTTTTTGGGCCTGATCTACCAGCTGAAAAAGTTTCCTTGCCGATGTTAACTCAATTTATAAGAAAGGATTGCCCGTTAAGGCGCTTTATTTTGGGTTATGAGAACATTTGGCATAAAGAATCGCTTTTGAGGGACAGTCTTTGGGGTTACCTGATTGGGAACGCCTCTGACAGGGATCTGATGTGGGAAATTCTTGTATAAGGAGAAAACGAACTGCCTTATTTCTGATGTGTCAGTTTCCCGATAAATTTGGGTATTTCTGACAAACCATGGCGCGTTCAGAGTTTGCCTGAGAAGTTTATTTTGCATTACCTGAAGCTTTTCCACTAGTTACGGCCTGATAAACCGATACCAAGTGTTAGATCCATATAACATGACGGGTCTGATAAGCAGCTTGTAAAGCAAAACTTTAATCATCGGAGATAATTTTCTTCTTCTACAGATAAGATGGTCAAGCACTTTGGCGACACCGTAGCCTTTGGAGATTGCTTTATTTATCTGTGTTGACCATAGGAATCTACGGTCAAAGATGAGGCCGAGATATGTGGCTTTTTGTCGCCACGGGATTGAGACTTTTTCCATCCTCAGTTGATAGGCGTGGATGTCTCTCTGATTGCGAAAGATTATGGCCTGAGTTTTTTGGGGGTTGATATGCAACCTCCAGAAATTTAACCATTCAACTATGACATTTAATTGAATTTGAAATTTTCTCTGAGCGGCATCTACAGAACGGGAACTGGTGAAGAAAGCTGTGTCATGCGCGTATTGGGCGGTTTCCACATCTTTGTTAATTGGGATGTCTGACATGAAGAGGTTGAATAATGCTGGGACTAATGGGGAACCTTGAGGGACTCCTGCTTTGACTGATTTAGGACTGGAGCGTGTATTACCGATCTTTACTTGAAAGGATCTATCCAATAAAAAGGAACACAGTAAAATTATCTGGTCGTCGGGTAAACCTGCTTCGATGGCTTTGTGTATTAGGCCGTCGTGTCAAACTTTGTCAAATGCTTTTGTTAGGTCTAAAAAGACTGCGCAGAGCTTGTGCTTTTTCTTCATGGCGAAGTGAATTTCTGCGGCCAATCTAGTGGTCTGATGTGCACATGTATGTTTGGCTCTGAAGCCGTGTTGTTCATCTGATATGATATGGTTCTGCTCAGTGAACCGGTTGAGTGTAAAAAGGATCGCTCTTTCAGCAATCTTGGACATTGAACTAAGCAGGCGGATGGGCCTGTAGTCTGAAGGCGAAGAATCTGCTCTTTTTTCGTAATCACGACTATGTGTGCATGTTTCCAAGTTTTTGGAAAGTATTGCAGCCGCATGATGGAATTTATGGTGCTGGTTAATTCCGAGAGCTGCTTGTGTGGGAGCTTGTTGAGTTGGAATACTGAAATATCATAGTATCCAGGTGCCTTTTTTGGTTTAAGATTGCTGTTGATAAGATGCGCTATTTTCCCTAGATTGTTGGCCTCTCTGATGATTTTTTTGTTTCGAGTGGGACCACTTCCTTTTTTAAAAGGTAGGCATTCGATTTGTTTTTCGAACGATTCGGCTAGTAGCTCGGCTGTTTTCGCTGTCTGAGACTGCGAAGTTACCTGACTCTTCAGATTTCAGGGGGGGGAATGTCTTTTTTGACTTTCCTCGCCAGCCTTTTCGAGATTCTCCAGATGTCTGCGGGCGCATCAAGTCTTTGATTGAAGAGAAGTGAGTCCCACTTTTCCTCTCTCCAGACTTTGACTGTCTCACGGACTTGACTGGACGCCTCGTTGGCCTCCCTTTTAACGTCAGGGTGTAAGGTTAAATGAGCTCTTCTGTGGAGTCTGTTCTTATGGGAATTAATTCCTGATATTAGGCGGCAATGCTGTGTTGTAATTGCTTTGCGGAGGTGGCATTATGACCGTTGCTTGTTTGTGAGCTTGGTAATTGCTTCCTCGATTTGTTCGCGATTGTTTATTTTGGGGATTGGACCTGTTTCAGTAGGATCTCTTGAAATAGTTTCCAGTCGGTTTTTCGGGTTTGTTTTCCATAGGGGGTTTCTATCATCCGGGAGTCTCCCACCATCAGAGTAATCTAGCGGTGATCGGAGTCCATTATTACATTGGGTATGATTATGTCAGTAAAGGATGAACCGACAAGAACACGCAGCCCCCTATGAGCACATTAGTGTTTAAATGTTGTATTTTAAGCTTCCTGTTCTATTTATTGATATGTCTTTGGCTAAATGGATGAAGTTCTATAAAATAATATCAAAATTAATTAATACATTCTTTTAAATAATTTTACAATTAAGTTTTACTTAATATATTTCTTTTTTTTTCAGGTAAGAGTCTTACAATGGATGTCTGTAGAACGATTTGGCATTCATAATAAAGTGAGTGTTTTGAACTTAAGTAAGTATTTTCTACTTATTCGCCCATTAATAATACATATATATATTTTACCTTTTACCTTCGGGATTCTGAGTGGTTGTCTATTTCTGAATATTCAATCAATATTCATGTCAAAAAAGAGCTGCTTTATAATAATAATAATAATATACAAGGGGAACAATATAGAAAAACAAATTTACATTGTTTCCATCGTTAAAATACCAGATAATTTAGTTTAGTGTTGTGACAAATGATGATTTTAATGTAATCGAAATCAAATACAGGGAAACAACTGCTGCATCATAATCGATATAAGGTTGCATATAATGAATTGCTATTGTGGATATCGTAGTGGTACTGGTAAATTGCTAGTGTTTATATGTAAATAACGGTTTAGAGAGAAAATTTAATAATGTCAATTACAACGAGTATAATTTAGTATTTTTCAGCATTGTTCAGTCAGTCCACTAAATTAAAAATAAATTACATAATGGATTTAATATTTTATAGTTTATTATAAAGTTATGTCTATTAGAATCTAAAAATATTATAAGCGCATTAACAATTGTGTATTCATATCGATATGTCAAGAAGAACAAAATAATGCTTAAAAAAAGAATCATATTCTGGTTACTATTGCTATTTCTATAACTATTTAATTATGTGAATTATTATTTACACTGTAAGACTAAACATATTATATTAGATTCCTATTTAATATGTTTAATATTTAACGGATTGTTGTTAATAAAGTACAATTATAATAATTATATCGATCTAAATATATCGATTAGGTTTTAACGGATTTTGAAAGATGTGATTTAGTGATTTCGTACTTGAAAATCACTTCGATGCGTTTTTTGCGTACATATCGATGATTTTTTCTACTTATAACTCAGCTCAGATATCGATTTCAATTAATTGATGTTAAACAAATTTATAAAATATAAACTAGCAACTTTAAACCATCACTATGTGGCTTCATCAAGAGTATTAATACACGACTAAGTTTACCCTACTATATTTTAAGGTCAGACCCTAGTCGTAATGCATTTTTCACAGTCAGTAAGTATGTTGGATTCTCTGTCATTGAAACAGCTGTCTATGCGTGAGAGGATTCGGTTCGACGTCTTTCTTCTACAATTAATATCCCCTCCAGTTCAATCTTATGGTATAAGTCCACATGAGGTTACAATCTTTTAAATTTTTTGGATGAGAATGTTGTATCAGTTGCGTATTTTGTAAATCGATATTTAAGGAATTATAGTAAATTGGCACCCTATATAAAAAATAACATTAAGAGTAAGCTTTTAGAGATTTTCTTGAAAAAATATTTTTGAATGAACCGGGGATGTACAAAATAAGATGACCACCACATAGTATTTATTGATTAATAAGGTTTTGACTTAGCATTAACACCAAAATCGATAATTAGAGTATGGGGCAGTAGCATAATCATAAGTTTCTGAAAGTGTTTGAATTGTTTCGGCAGCAGATTTCTTTAAATCAATCAACAACAGCAATGAACATAGAATAAAGAAATTGAGAAATGAAAGTTATATGGATAATCGGGCCCCACGTTTAAGCTTTTCGGAATCTCCGTTACGCGGCCAAATGTAAATGAAAAATGCAACAGCTATATGTGTGTGTCTCTCTCGTTCGGCCTCGGTATTAATGGTTCTAACCTAAGCAGTTAACGGCCATTTTTAAGTGATATAATTTGTATTGTTTATTTACGTCAAGTTTTTCGGTATGTGTTTTTATATATATTTGAAAATTACTTTAGATTATTCTGTGCATTTTAATTTATTAGTGTAGTGAAAAGAAAACCTTAAGGGGATCTCTTGTGATCTCCTATGTAAGTCCAGGAAAGTTTATCATTTTAAAGATGAAGACTATAGACCAAAATGTGAAAGCCATGGCTGAAACAAGATGTAAACAAGATAAATGATAAGTATTTTGTTAAATAATAATGATTTATTGCATTGAAATAATTAAGCAATATTTATTGAGATTATTTACCTTTACTACAAGACAAGGAACATATGCTCCCAATGGCAATATTAAATCACATACGTTTTTTGAGGCTGATAGATATATAGGAGATTCTTCTACTTTAACAAGACCCAGAAGTAAGTATATAATAAGAAACTTATGTTTATTATTAGAGAATGGAGGTTCTAACTTGAAATTTATATGTTCATTTATATAACTCAGCCTCAGCCTGTCAGTTTTCTCTCTTCCATCAGTTTCGTTTCAGGTTTGATGGAAAACTAATGGCTTTTTCCTTATTGAAATGCAATGGCAAATAATATAAACTGTTATCAAAGATATTCTGCTTGCCTTCTAGAAGAACATTAATGCAGATACTGAATAAGGTTCCTTTTTGCTGCTGAAACTTGACTGTATTGGTCGAACTGCATTTGTCATATTTGATAAAATGTACCTCAATTTAGGTAGGTTGTTAATTTAGTTGATTCTAAAAAAATAATACAACAGAACTGTTAATAGTTATATTATCTTATTTTAATGTTTGCTTTAAATATTAGGGAGAAGATAATATCAGTGGATTACGTATTTTGGGTAGTGGAGATATCTCTGTGATTATATTAATGTCTTTATGGTCAAGGAAGATTTATGTAATTGTAATATATCAATAAAATATATATAAATATATTATTTTTTTTATTTTCCCAGTAAAATTAAAATTTTTAAAATTCCTGCTAAACATTTTTAAATTTCCCGCCATAACTAACTGTCATACGGCGCATGCGTAAGCGCCCTCACACGGGGATTCCGAGCGTAACTTAGAACCAATGTTAACATAGGAGATACGCTTCTAAGTTTCTTTATTCTATGATCAATGAACTGAGTTATACTAAATGGAAAACTGTTATTTTGAGAAATGTCAAATATATATATATATATATATTATCAGTAATCAAATTCATACAAATATCTAATATATTTATAGTAGTGTCAATAGTGTCACAATAGGCTGTAGTGTCCATTAGAATGCTAACTATAAAGGTTCGTGATAAATGTTTTCAATATATCGAGATATATTGAAATTTTACATGGCGTCCGTGTAAATGCCATCATAACTTATTCAGAGTTCCAATATTTCGTTGGACATATTCATGTATCAAAAATACATTATATGTGACATAAAATTTGTTTACTGTCAGTTATAATTTGGTAAGATCTTTGGAATTACGAATATATGATTTTTTCATAAATTAATGGCAATAATTGGCAAAGTATGTGGGCGATATTTTCACGGTCCACTTCATTATATAAATGCACCGTACATCACATTAATGTCTCCTATTAAATACGTTTACTAGCGGTAATTCATTATAAAATATAACCTCGTGTTTTTTGGCTTTTTAAACGAAACTTCCATTAAAAATCACGCCGTTATTTGAGGCACTAATACATCGACAACGTTCCACCGGGTATAAATTGAAGGTAAACAAATTTTTGTTGGTTTAACGTCGTCACAACCTCGTTTCCAATTTGTTAAACCCTGAATAGGTTATAATCGGAAAGTGAAATTAATATATAATTTATAAAACCATCGGTGAATGATAAATCTTCTCGACAGGTCTTTTATTAAAATGTTGCGGTGAAAATAGCGTTGCTGAAGGAGATATATACGGTAAATTATGTTATTACATTAGGTTATTTAGAAAAAAAGTCAGTGTCTATGAGTACCTAATAATTACACTTTTCTTTTTTATCTATTTTTATTTGTAAAGCTTAGAGTGATCACAATTAGAGTAATTTTGAAATTTTGTTTGAGTCTAGGAAATCGGAATTCATGGTATCATTGTTAGGCATAACCGATATATATATAACAATCATATATAACAACAGATGAATACCTGACATACATAATATCTATTTATTAAAAAGATGTCCTATCGTTATTCCAAAACAATTGCTTCAATGATGTTGGAGATGGAAATCTAGTCTTCACTATCTGCTCTGAAACCCTATAACGGGTCTGTTATGTTGAGGTATGCCGATTGTGCTAGAGAATGGTTGATTTAAGAGAGGTTTAGGAGTTTAAGAGCTAGGTTGATGGTATTCTGATGCTTTTCAAAACAAGAGAGGACCTGTTTGGCTGTGTGCATATACAGTGTGACAGCAATATGCTAGTCATAGAACTTAACTAAAATGTGAATGATCTCACCAGCTGAACGTATATGCAACCCTTTATAAACATAAACAATGTAAATGATGATTTATCTGATTATACCAGACTTTTCCAGTTATCCGGTGCGCAGATCTTATGATTGTTTCATCACTTCTTTCGCAGCTTGGCGTTGATTTTCTTTATAACATCTTTATTAGATTCGCTTAGTACAATCTTAATTTACAATTAATTTACTACTATTTTCCTATGTACTTGGATTAATTAACAAGCAAGACGAGTGTGAGAAAATACATCAGTATGTATTCCTCAATTATAAAATTATAATTATTTATTAATTATTAACTTATAGCTATAGTTTACACTAAATATATACACTTTATATAAGTTCGTATGGTTTTGTTCGTTTCAATCTACTGACATCTTGCGCGCTGTCCAGCAGTTGTATTGCTTCCACGTTAGTATGATTTAGTAATCTTCTTTCGTGTTTCGTGTTCGAAATCTTGGATAACTTCGCAAATCCATTTGATTTCCAGGTCATCGTGCAGTTCTTCATTAGTTACATAGCGATAGGCATTGGTAATGAATCGAAGAACCTTGTTTTGACAGCGTTGTATGACTAGTTGATTTGAATTTTTAGTGCAACCGCATATTTCCACCCCATAGGTTCAAATTTTTTGATTTTAGATCAAGTTGAGATTACCTTCCGACTAACCAGTATAGTTGTTTTATTTTGGTTCTAATGTGTTTTGCTTTTTGTCTAACGTAATGTTTCCAATTTAATCTACCGTCAAGATGGATTCCAAGGCATTCAGCTGATTCTTCTTGAGGAATCGGGCATCCATTGAGTGATATAATTAAGTTTTTATTATTTCGCCTCAATGCAAAATTAACGTGGACATGTTTGGAACTATTAAGTCGAATTTTCCAATATTTCGTCCATTTGTAGATTTTGTTAACTGCTACTTACACTTTTTCTATTGCCCTAGGCAGAGATATATCTTTTGCCATAATAATTGTGTCGTCAGCAGAGGTTCTAAGAAGTGTTTCTTTTGTTGTTGGAATGTCAGCAATGTAGAGCAGATACAGGAGAGGTCCTAAGACGCTACCTTGTGGAACTCCAGCCGAGATATTTTTAAATGTCGAAAACGCCATTTCGTGCGATACTCTAAATTTTCTTTCGAATAAATATGACTCCAGCAATTGACAATAGTTACGCGATAACCATTTGCTCATCTTACAGATTAATCTCAAATGCCAAACCCGATGAAAAGCTAGTGAGACATCCAGGAATATTGCGGGGCAGTATTTCTTTTCCTCAAACGCTCTTTTAATAGCCGCAGTTACGAATGGTGATGTCGAAAACCAAACTGGAAATCTGGTATTGTTACCAAATGTTTAACACGTTAAATATCAGTTTCTCAAATAGCTTTGATATTGCAGGTAGTAGCGAAATAGGTCTGTAAGATTCGACTTGTTCTGCAGGTTTGTCAGGTTTTTGACCATAATTATTTGTGCCACTTTAAAGCATTCCGGGACATGCTTCAGCCTTAAACAGGCATTAAATATATATGTCAACATGATGATTGCTTTTCGTGACAGTTCTTTCAATAATCCAGGTAAAATGCTATCTATACCAGGTGCCTTTTTAGGATAGAGGTTATCAATTTCAGTGGCAACTTCCAGTGGAGAAATTAGATTTAGATATACATTGGGTTGATAAACAGGAGATGTATCCATGGTAAATTCTATATCATTAGGTCGAAATATGTTAGCTTCGATTTTTTTTCGATCATTTTTAATTGGCGGTACTCGAATAATTGGTCTTTTAAATCTTCGAGTTGCTTTCCATAGCGAATAATCTTTGTCTGCTTGTGGGCTTAATTCACTTACATACTTTTGAAAGCAATTCTGTTTATATTCTTTGATCTTTTGATTCGTCTGATTACTAATTCTATTAAAAGTAGTTTTATCTGCAGCATTTCTGGTTCTGTGCCATACTCTTCTAGCTTTTCGCCTTTCTTTTATCATTTCTCTAATTTCGAGAGGGTAAAGTACTTCATATTCTGATTTCTCTCTTGCTATTGGGGTTGCATCTTTTGCAGCTGACCGAATTTGTTCAATTATATGTTTGGCTTGTTGCTCAAGATCATCTATAGTTTTAAGTCTTACTTTTAAACTGATTTGTTCCTGCAATATTAATCTGAATTTGTCTTTTGTTTGAGAGCACGTATTTCCTTCACTTTGGGTTGGCCGTTTCACCGTATCCCGTACCTGGGAGTTCTTTGAAACCGTTAACCGATGTTGACCGTAAAAACCGTAAAAAATATATAAATGTATTTTTATTTGATATTTACGGAGACTCGTTTTCGGGAATGAAAAAACACGTTTTGACTCTATAAAGGTCGGGACCGAACTGACTTTCGTTAATAAATGATTTTCGCAATCGCAACCCTTCCATGGATATTAACTTTGTGGAGCTCCCACCGTAATATTTTTCTCGAAACAGTGTTACTCAAGTGAGTGTTGACTTCTGCTGTAGTTTTGTGTTGTCTGGCTACAATCCTTTTTAATAGTCGCCGGTCTTTATTAGTTATTCATCTGTAGGTTTCGCTCACTATTTCTTTTCGCCAATGATGTTTTACAATGTTTTGTGCATGCTGTCATTACTGTCACTCATGTCAATGTCATTGATCACTCGTGAAACGTTAAACATCTGAGAGATTACACCTTTCTTCGATCACTTAAAACAACCATCGCAGAACAAAGTATATAGTACACTGATATGTATCTAACAAGATTGGGCATGTGAACTGTATAATAGGTATATAATATACAACGCTACCATTTTGATTGCCTATAACTTTGCTCAAAGAAAAGACAAGTAAATTTGGTTTTCATAAAAAGTTTACTTGACCTTTACATTGTTTTTTTGTTATGATTGAAAAATTATGTCGGCTTTTTTAGGCATTTTTCATGGCATCCTGCAACATCTGATGCTGAATTTCATCATTTTTGTGACGAATATTGTCTTTAAAATGCTCAATCGTTTGGGGTTTATTCACATAAACTTTTGATTTTAAAATACCTCATAAAAAATCTGGAGATCTGGCTGGCCATGCTAAATCACCGCCTCGCGAAATTAGTCTTAATGGAAAAACGTCACTCAATAATTGAATTGTTGAACAAGCTGTGTGCGTCTTGATGAAACCACATGTCCTCTAGTCCTTGATCTTCCATTTCAGTCACAAGAACATTTCGAATCATGTCTTGGTACCGTTCAGTAGTAACAGTAATTGCAACACATTGCTCATTTTCAAAAAAATAGGGACCAATGATGTTTCCAGCATGAATAACTCACCATACAGTTGTTTTTAGTGGATGCGATGATGTTTCATTAATTAATTGAGGCTGAAAAACCGACTGTTCTATTTATTGACGTGACCACTGAGAAGAAAATGGACTTCATCGCTCATTATTACACAATTTAGACGAAAAATCTTCAGTTTCACCAGACAGCCTTAGGATTGTTACTGTGTTCAAAGCGTTGATCAGTATCATTCGGTAGCAAGTTTTGGACTAATTGAATTTTGTACGGGAAAATTTTTAAATCAGTTTTCAAAATTAACTGCATGCAGGAATATGTAACTGCGAACCACCTTTCCGAATTTATATTTCTGGAGACTCTGCAATACTATAGCGCACCTGAGCCACATTTTAAGCATTATGAGACGTCCGTTGTCTTCCAGAACGAGGTCTGTCTGTTGTCTACCGTATTGTCAAAAATTCGCATGTAAACGATAAATTGTGATTTTGTAAGGCACTGGACGATTAGAATATTTTTGACTGAGTGGCAATAATGGAGCGATTATTTTCGATAAATATTGTCACTCTTTTTACGCGTTCTTGTGGCGTATATTTATCACATAACATAACATTAGAATTTCATTGCCTAGTTCTTATAAGCATTTAGATAATATCCAATGACTACTCCAAAGAGCAAGAAAATCAGCAAAAAGAAAGTCATTCAAAAGCGCGCATTTGTTGGTATGGGTTCGATGGAATAGACGAAAATAATTATTCTATTTTAAATGACTTAACGCTCATACATACTACATTTGCCGATGGAAAGGAAGCAATTCTGCCCAGATTTAAATACACAGAGACAAATCTTACCAAGCAATTCCAATAGTCTGAATATAAGTGGGATGAGGCAAAAAAAATCGGTGAGCCGTCAGATGCGTTTGTTCGAGTCGTACATATGTGCGCGTATAATTTGAACAAACAACTGGTCAGAAGTTATAAGAATTACAGTTCTAATATTTTTATTTAGGTTTATGATATTCTCAGTAAATATTAAGAAAATGTGTATATGGATATTGTTAAAACGAACATTTGCCGGCTTGGCGGCGCAGTGGTAAAGGCGATAGGACGGTCCTCCTACTGTTGCGATAGCCGCGGGTTCGAATCGTTTAAAATTTCTGATTGTTCTAGGCAAGAGTGCAAAATCCGACAAAGATCACAGTCGCGCCAGTAACCAGGCTGGGTAAAACCGGATGTCTTGTGTGATGATTTCTAAGTTGGTCACTCGCCAGTCGGTAGGCTTAATGCCGAGGACCGTGGTTCGGTGCCCACGTTAAACTGTAAATCCAGTCCAGATAAACCCTCGTTGGTGAAAAGGAAACTAAATCATAAAAAAAATTAATGAATTATAATGAATTTTTGCGTGTTAGCTGTTTAGGCCAGTTATTTAATTTAGCTTTATTTTTCGTTATTTTTCTTACGGATTTTTATTATTCTAGTATTTTCTGAATTTTATTTTTGTTGCCAGTTTTTTTTTTAATTATTTTTGGGTACATAATGTTTTTGTTATATTGGGAAACAGTCTTTTGGTAGTAATTATGGTGACTATTTCCATGAATATATGATTACTGATTTGTATTTAAAAGATAAACCTTTTTATATTTCTTCGCTCGTTGCTTGGTAACCACGCGCAGTTTTTACAATATCAACACAACGGTGCATTACCATTGTATTTAGCAAAATAGCTGACGGCGTTTGCCGTTATTGCAAATACAAATGCGTGAAGAAGAATATTTACGCAGATTCTATTTACACGTCTACAGTGTTGTTTAGAAATTTTTCATATCTATAAACAAAAAGCGATATTAACGAAAACTGTATTATTTGTTTGCAAGCATAGAAATATTGCTAATTACGATGAAACGAAGCTCGTCTATTTGTGGTATTCGTTTTGTGGTTAGAGGCATATTTTCTTTTATCTTTATATGATTTATTTATTTACTTTTTAATTATTTGTCATGCAAATTGCTAGAAGTAATAATTCATATAGGTATACTTTGGTAATATATTGTAATATGTAGTTGTAATTGTCATTTATATTCAATCAGCTGCGTTTAAATAAAATTGTCTTTTATTAGGTTTGTTACAATTGAGGAAATGTATTTGTTAAAGATGTGGGATAATTCTCAAATCACTTTAATATTCAATCATTTCATCAACATGATTAGATGATTTAGTTTGTCCTATTAATCCTGAGTCCTAGATTATATTGTCCTACACTATTTATGTTATTTTGTTTAGGTATGTGTTTAATTTAGAGACTTTCCTTTTATAGCAATACCTATGTATTATTAAAAATAAATTGTTATGCATTGTTAAGATACTTGTAGGTTACTTAAAGTTACCTACAATTTAAATTATAATTGCAGTCTTCAATATTATATAAAAATATATTTTTCTACGAATCGGGATAATCGCTATTACAATGATACATAATTGGTGATACCAATAACACCATATTTAGAAATAATAGTTTGTTATCGGTTGTGTAATATTCTAATTATTTATCAATAAAAATATGGTATGCTATAGCTTGACCACCTATTATTTTTCCTACCTATTTATTTTTGCTTTGCTGGTTTAATACGTCTATTATTTTCTTAGACACGTAAAATATGTGTTTATATTACAATTCATATAATTTTACATCATGTATTGACATTATTGATATAATATTATTTAGCAATTGTTGTGTGTTAATTATGTCTTTTTTATTTATAATAAGTGATAGTTAAAATCATTTGTGCGTTAATTAGTTGCTTTTTCCGACAAGTAAATTTATTATTGAAATGGGATTACAAACGACAACCGAAATAAGAATCCATATAGACGATGTATGATGGAATTACGAACTGCTGACTGTCACTTTAATGCAGTGCAATAATGAAGATATAAACTTATATACAAGTCCAAAATATATCATTCTTATCACAAAACAGGTATATGTTTCACTTAGCATTATTCATTGCACCATGTAATATCAGCTCAGATTATTTTTATCAATTTTTTTTCTCTAGTGATATTCATTAATTGTAGATACATGAGTCATATGCTAAAGTCATATCAAAGTTTGGATGTTTCCTAATTATAATAGTTTGTGGTTTGATGATTTTGAACACTTATCTACCTTTGTTGACCTTGATATTATTTATATTATTATGAAATTCGTTAGTTGAATGAATACATTCTGGTAGATTCAGTTCTGGTAGACATGCAATATTTTGAACATTTAGGCATGTGCTATGAAATAACTCGTTTTATAGTAAAGATACGATACTAGCAGGATATTATGTGGGAAGACCCGAATTGGAAACCTGTAAGGTCTATTCAAACGCTGCTTTTAAGTTCAAATTCATATAGCGAGAGTTAAATGAAATTAAAATGTTAACGTTAACTGATCGATGTTGGTTGTTCGTTACAAAAAATATAATTTTTCAATATTGTTGATTATAAATAGGCTGTAGTATAATCTTAGTAATGCAACAGCAATCTTAGGCGGTGTACCCATGAAAGGTAATATTGACATATTCAACAATTAAAAATCAGATTCAATGTTCGTTGTGTACGTCACTTTATATTTTACTTTTAAATTATTCCCTCTTGTTCTGTATTCTTTGAATCTTTTTCGTATTTTATAAATCCTCAAATTTGCCCCGAATTGTCTGATTGGTTGAACTGAAGTGAATTAAGTTGGTTATTCTTTTAGATGCAAATTGTAAAGATGTTTCTTTTTATCGAAATCGATTCCTCAGTTGTTTTTTTTTAATTATTTTCCTATTAATCTTAGTTATATAATTTTTCATAGTTCGTCTCTTATATAATTGTGTTATATTAATTATTACTTTTATATATATGAAAATCTGTGCTCTGGCACTTTAATGTTAAAGCTAGATTTTAGTACGATATATCATGACAATGGTCTCCCAAGTACAGAAGCTTATAATTTAGTGAGTGTAATATTATTTATATTACATGAAAATACGGACTTAGTATTTCCATGTTTGAATAACAATACATGGGAGAGGTCGTAAGGGTCGTATAATAAACATGTGAATGAAAGCTATGAATGACTGGCGATTTGAATGATACGCATTTTTTTTCGAAATAATACTATTAGTGCTGTAAATGTAAATCTATTTACATATTAAATCAATTTATTTATATTAATGCGAGCTCTGTACAATAATTTGTAACAATTTTTGTTGTTGTCATTTATTGAGGAAGTGAAAAAAATCATACAACTTTAATTTAATTTGTCTCCATCGATAGAAAATCAATTTTTTTAAATAGTTTGAACATGGTTGGTATTATGAATGATTCTATGAATATGAATTTATTAATTTGGTTTAGTGATCATAATATTTTCGACATAATCTTTCACTGCATAGGCACATATTGCTATTTAAATAATACCTTTTTGTTATACCTTTTCTGGGCTGCTGTTTAAGTAGTTGGCTACTTATTAGAACGTAACTTCATGCCTTTTTCATATTGATTGTTTTCACAAAATCTTTAACAATTTCCTTTAAAATTAAAATTTTAAAATATAACAAGAAAATCTTGTGCCTTGTACGAAAATCAGACCGTGATAAACAATCAGCTGAGTACTAATATTGCGGAACTGTGAAAATAAAGAACGTTTGAAAAATGTTTGGTTATGTGTGAAGTTCTGCTTCAACGGCAAAATTAAAACTAAAACCTAATGAGACCTTCAATAGGAATTAATTGCCTACAACTGATGCATCTGAGCTGAGCACTACGTGAAAAAATGTCGGAATACGAGCAAAGATGCAACAATTTTATTCTTCAGCATGACAACGGTTAAGCACATGTTGCATAACCGGTGAAAACTTACCAGGAAATATTGTAACAGGAAATGCTACCCTCCGTATTCTCCAGACCTTGCTCCTTCTGATTATTACTTGTTCCGGCATATGAGTCGAGACCTATCTAAGCAGCGCTTAAAATTCTTTAACGCTAATTTATAAGCCTAATAAATAATTTATATAAAGTCTAATTTTTTAAATGCGTGGGAATTTATTCGGAACAGTACCAGTTCTGTATAAATTTTAGAGAGCAAGAACATAGTGTCTGTATTTGATGTCGAGTTCGTTCGCTTTCGCTAATACTGTTAAAATCTATTAAAAATTAACGGCGGCTTGTTTACTTTCAACGCCGAAACCGACAGCTCTCCAAATGGGTAAAACAAACCAGGGCAGAGCCAACATATTCTCAGTAATTTAATTTGTACGGCGGTGCTAACTGAAAACAAAATATCGATTGTTGGTAAAATAGAGCACATCCAATGGCCCGTGCGCCGGCAAAGGTAAAGTACGAATCACGGAATCGAAATAAAGCAGCAGTAGATCATTCCCAAGTGTTTCCACTTTACGTGTATACGAGCGGTTATTTAAGGCATACGCTGAAAGAGAACTGCTATAGAATACATTTCTGAAAAACTATAAACAGATTGTGCTTAATTAAATGTACGCCGTGTAACACTACGCGATTAACATGTTTTAAATTATTACATCTATTAGAAAGCAATTTAAATAAATTTGTTTTGTATTTGGTAATGTTGTAATTTCTTAGTTATTGCACCACGTGATTGTATTCATCTACTGGATTATATCTAATAATTTCTCGGATCACCATATATTTGTCAATACTGTATCTAATTTCAGTCAATACTATACCTAACAAGTTTATAAATGCGGGACAACTTTTGGGCCCGAGTAGACGACAATAATTTTTCATTTTCCACAAGAAGCGTTACGCACTGCGCGTCTCGCAACTTAAGATCGACACCGCAATAATTCCATGGCTGGATAACGTCACGTACCTAGGTCTTCACTTCGACCGGCGGTTCGGTTGGCATTCCCAAATCCAGAAAGCAATCCAAAAAGGTTCGGGGATAGCAAACCTGCTATCTTCTCTGATCTGCCCTTCTAGCAGACTTCCCATCTCCATCAAATGCTTATTTTACAAGATGTTAATTCGGTCCGTACTCCTCTACGGAGATCAAACGGCTTCAAGTTTTCCAAAATAAGCTCCTCAGGAGAATATTAAACGCTCCATGGTTTGTCAGAAATAATCAAATTCATAGGGAAACTGACACTCCAGAAATCAAGCACTTCATATCTCAATCATTCCACAAACAACAACTCAGCTCAAGTTCTTCTGAAAACGCGCTTGTTCGCGAGCTGGTCGACATGCTGGGAGCTTAGCACCACGTCACCGCTAAGCTCTCCCCCTTTTCCAGGCTGAAACGACTTCATCCGTCGCTACAGTCATAACTTTTGCCCCCATACAACAGTACCCAGTTGTGTGTTAACTCAGGTTCGCGAATCAATAGAATCGCCGGGCCCTCGTGCCCAATAACGGCTGCCCGATCAGCGGGTGCCATATCCCCAAATTTAATGCAGTAGCAGTAGTGATCCACAGGGGTCAACTGTGAGGCGGTTTCGGTTTAGTGTATTGGTAAGCCCAGAGGCAGTCCCACATAACCCGGTCCAACTTGTCACTCCAGGGCAAGTCTCCATGACCAGGTATGCGTCATGCATTCCACCGCCTTTTCCGTTTTTAGGCCAGAACAAAAAAAAAACGACAATAATTATAATTATTAAAGTTATTTCATGCCCTAAACTTATCTTCAATCCAGGTATCAAGATTGGTTCTAGTAATTCGAGTTTGTACATAGTGGCAACACTGCGCTCCTATAACGGCTGTTGATTTCATAGTGTGATTGTGCTTCGGTACTTGTGAAAATGCAGAAACAACGTTGCAAAGTATTATTATAGAAGTTATATGCTCGGTAAACGTGGGAAAATCACGACAAACGCACTGAAAGATGCGTATTTGCAGTACTTTAGTTTTACTCTGGTAAACACTGACCAGCCGTGGGCACCAGAAATTTATTGTACAAGTGGTGATGAAAATCTATACATTTAATTTTTTGTGGCAACGTTAGAGAAGAGAACCAAAAATCATATAGATGAGTTTTATTTTTGCTATATATATATATATATATATATATATATATATATATATATATATATATATATATATATATATATATATATATATATATATATATATTATGTATAGTATGTATGTATAGCCAATACAAAAAATAGCACATTTAAATATCCCGATGTACCATCAGTGTCGAAGTCAGTTCTAGTGTTGTTCACAACTTTCTTGGTAACCACAAATTACCAGATTACAAGCACATAATCGGCAATTCGTTGTTCTATATCACCACATATTTAGAACTCGAACTCACATATTGATTTTTTCCACAAAACGTGGGCGACACGAGCGACAAGTAAGGGGAGCGGCTACACTAAGATAGCGAAAATCGATACCAAAGATTTCAAGTACATAATCGACAATTCGTTGCTAAATTACTGCATAATTTAGAACTCAAACTCACATATTGATTTTTCCATGTACTGTTTTACCATACTATGTAAAACCATTTTTCTTGAAGCAATGGAAATTGTTTCGCTCTCTTCAGTTCTAAATTGAGATGTCAGATAATGCTTTAGCATTCGTTTTTTGAATGTTCATTGGAATTGATTTTTTCTCACATCTGATTATCATTATTATTATTAATCCATAGCCGTCGCTTTTACTTCTGAACTAATTTGCCGTTGTTGGCAATTATCGTTGTTAGTATTTCAGGACTTGAATCCTCTCTGAATTTGTTGTTCACTTGTTCAGTGATTGTCGCATCCCAAACGAGTGACCTTATTTCTGATATGATCTCGGAGAGAGACATGTAGAATTTAGGCATCGCATTTCAAGGACATAGAGATGTCAGACTGTAAGAGTTTTTACAGTTCAGAGACATATATGTTAAAAAGATTGGCAAGATTAGTCTTGTAATATTTCCTCTCTTCCACACGTATCATCTTTGGGGATCAAACACTAGTAGCTTGGCCGATTCGGTTTATTACTTCGGTGGTAGTTGCCCCTTTTTTTTTGCGACATTACGATACCAAATACTTACGCTTCTGCACTTACTTTGACTGGATCCCGTTGGCATTTACAATACCAGTCTATCCATCAGTTATTAAAATGTATTCCTTAATTCTCAAGCTATATAGTTCTGCAGTGCGACTTATATCAAGAAGAATATTAAAAGCCCCGACGTCTCTATCAGCGAATACAGCGCTATTATCAGCGAATATCAGATCAGTCAAGGAATTTGTAGAATCATAATGCATAATGCAATGTTTTTAAAAACTGTTGGCATAATTGTATTCGCTACATTAAAAAGTAACAGGGAGACGATATCTTCTTGGCAAATACTTGGCACACATCTGATTGAACCATCGGAAGACACCTGAAGAAGTTTGATTACTTTTAGGGCTACATGTTCAGCTTCCAACGTTGCCCAATGTGAGGGTCAGTGCATACACTCGAAACCAAAACGAATATCTGATATGATGGACGCTATAGCATTTTCTTATTACCGGGCTGCTTGGACCTTTTCTTATCTTCCAGTTGACCTGCTTTAGTTAAGTTCCGGTTTAGTTAAGTTCCCAATTATTTCTAAATTACCCACAAATTATTTTCTCTTATGGAACTTGAACATGGGTTGCAAATATTTATTAAATAAGTTGACGTGTTTTTATTGCCATTGATTCCAACTATTTATAGGATAGTAGTAAATATTTCAACATATAATCGGCTAGAGTAAATAAAAATGTATACAGAACATTAATAATGCAGATGGAGGATAATAGAGTATTATTATTAAATTACATCTATATAATGGCACAAAGTAAATTTGATATGCTACATATTGAACCTATTTTATGACAAATGGTAATTACAGGGGCTATAGACAACAAATTGTATCGCTATATTGATTAAATAAACGACCAAACGTAAAATAATTTAGAAGCTTAAACAAGCAAACTTTAAAAACTGAAACTGTGCCGGTTGTAACTTCTGGTTTCTACCTGATATAAATAAACTGTATATGGCAGTTATCTATAAAGTACTTAAAAGTGAACGTATATTATGGTTGTTTCAAATGAAAACATAGATCTGGTTTATGAAACAGAAATAAAACAATCAAGTACTATCGAACTGTTTATAATTATGTGGACCAAGGGTTATTTACGACGTCTGTCGATTATAAATAGAATAGTGAATGTTCGCTTGTTGTATTCATTGATGCTATTTAAATAAATATCGGCATGTTCCTGTTGTTAAGGTGTTAGTTAATACTTGAAGTGTGCGTAGGCAGAAAAACACATTCCATTTGCAGTTTATTTTTTGAATCAGCTTCAAACTTGACAAATCTGCTGTAGAATATCTTCAGGAAAAAATAGTGTGTAATGTAATTAGTACTATATATATCGCGTGATTAACACGAAGACTGTGTATGCGAAAAAACAAGTATTTATTTTAAGTCTTACTCGTAATACCTTATTAAAGTCATACGAGTTACACATTTGGATATAAGGGTTTGGTTTATGTTAGAATAGATTTCAACCTTCAGTATCGTTTTGTATCGCCGTTCAAATCCCCACTTCTTTTTTTAAAGTAAACTGAAATATTTTTTTAAAGTACCTTACTATATTTTTTTTGTTATTTTAAACATATTTCATAATATATATCTATTACTACAGGTCGGTAATACATTAGCTATATCACTCGAATAAATTATTGTATGTGTTTGAGGACTGTCAGTAATACCAAAGGTGTGAAGTTACAATATTCAGTATTAATACTAAAAATAATAAGTTCAATAATATATATGTTAAAGTTCAAGTTAAGTTATAGACAAGCACTTGCCACCTACAAATAATTAAAAACTACAACATCAAAACGTGTGATTTTCTTTTCTACCGCTTTGGGAGAAATCAAAAATCGATTTTTTATATTCTCAAAACTTAGCCCGTATTAGGATTTTTCAAAATTTAAATTATTTTCGAGAATATAGCAGTTTTAGTGACGCGGTATCTACAAACGAAATTATAAATTATTTTACGATTTTCTTAATGTTTGGTGTGAGACTTCAAACAGTCGTAATTTGGTGAAATAAGTCGTTTGTTTTTTCAGTTCGATAGAAGAATGTATACATAGTGGTTTCTCCGAATTTTAAATAAATCCGTTCAGTAAGTGAGTGAAAAGCATATCAAATGCATTTGAATTTTGAAAAATCTTCTTAAGAACATATTTTTATGTAAATATTTTCTATGAAACCGGATAGTACGGCTTTATAATAATTTCTTTCATAACATTACTAGTGCATTGGTATTAGTACGTTAGTATGACAGAGCTATTAAATATAAGATTTAGTAAAATTGTATATTCTCAATGTAGAGACGATGTTCAATGATAATTAGATCAGCGTGTAGGATATTATTATAGACAAACGCGTTATATAAGTTATGTAGGACGTATGGTTGATAAATAATAATTTTTACTTTACTTGAAATCTATAATATTTTAACAAAAAGAAAAAATGCCGACTTATTTATACTCGAAATACGATCGACAATACTGCTTTCCCAATCCTATTGCATATAAATGAAATCCTTATTATGTAAACACTTCATTCATCGCAATCTGACATAAACGTACCGTTTTTTACAAAACGACGTAATACCTGTGTACTACAGAAGAAGGCAGAAATAATAGGAATAATTTGGGAGAACAGATTGTAAGAAAAAGTAAAAAACTAATTAAAATATGGAAGCAGTGATATAAAATAATAAGATAAATAGGCAAGATAGATGGGAATCAAATATTAAAGATGAATAACAGATGGAAATTATTAAAAATATAATGCTGAGTGAGGAGAATAGAGGGCAATGGGAGGCATTTTGTTGAGGAAGTATTAAATATTAATGCGATAAATCAGGTCATCAGATGTAAATTAACCTGCTGTTGGATCTACCCTGAAGTGCACGAAGTGCTGGATCTGCCCTGAAGTTTTGTTGTAATGAGATATGTTAACTTTACTAACTTTTTAATAACTGGAACTTTTTAGTCGATAGCTAAAATACTAAAGTACTATACTAAAGGAAGACTCGACACTTACAGTCTTATTAACGCATGATTGTTAAGTCTTCATGACGTTGAAAAGTCAAAAGTCCTCCATCCAAAAAATAATTTTAGCTTTGGGAACACAATAATAAACAGAACATTTTTAATTAACTTTTTGTCATTTATAAAACTTCTAATTTCTTCACTTAAATCACTTAGTGACGTGTTTCTGAATATATGTAAGTTTCTAGAGAATATTTAATTTAATTGCTTATGATTTACATCCTTAAATAATACTACATTTTTTCAAGATATATGTAAAACTAATCTTGTAAGTAATAATTGAATAAGAAATAAATTTAATTTCCAAAATTATTAATTATCAAATTTTAAATAAAATATCAAAAATTAAATTAATAGTTATAAAATTAAGGATACATTTTCGAGTCTAATTTGTTAATATTATTATTTCATGTTAGAACACTCGTATTTTATGGGCGTCATGGAACTATGGGACCAGTTTTTTTACTAGCTTCTGCTAATCGAATATAATTTTGCAAGTAATGGTCTACCGTTTTGTATGTTGCTCGTCACGCTTTGCTTTGTCACCATACGAAGAGGAATTATCGTTTTCTATCTTGTCTCCTATCTAATAACTAGGGTAACCAAGATTGTTATGATTAGTTAACGAATATCATTCATTTCAATTACATAGTTCGTCAGGTTTGTTTTGTTTTAGATGCGATGATAAATAAACGGCGGTATTTGATATGTAAATTTTTGACATTGATGTTTTCATATTATATAATATGAGTTTTGATTTTATAACGAGGAGAAAATTTTGATCTATTGTATTATTTATTTAATAAATAACATTTAAATAGTTTTAATAACAATATAAATAAATTAAATATACATTCAAATCAACCAAATATCAAGAGAAATTAATTATTTTATATCGAATGATGATATTATTGTAATAACTGTATAATGTTGATTTATGCTGTCGATAAGAAGATTTGAATAATCCAGATGATTTCTATATCAAGCTATTTCGTTATTTATTTAAGTTATATTAGTTATTTGTTATAGAAATGGTTTTACAGAAATTGATAACTATTTGAAAGATCAAGTTCCCTTATATAATTATAATAAGTATTTGTAAATGACATAAATCAAATTAAATTAATTACATTGTTAAAATTTCAGTTACTTGACTTAATTTTATCGAAATCTCCTGGACTAAGCGCCTTTGTGCGTTTGTTCTAACAGATTCAGTCTTCATCGCAAATTGTAATATTTCACAAAAAACCTTGTTTTTTTTTGGAAGGCAATACAATTTTGAAACTGTAAATCAATGTGATATTGAAACGGTTCGAAATTATATTTTCAGTTAATTCGTGTGATAGCCATTTTCCCTTATATTTTCTATAGTATTAAAGGTTGTTGAGAATTTGAGCTGGGTTTTCGTATAATAATTTACTCTCTTCGAACATTTTTGGTTTTCCGAACCATCCTTTGTCATTAACATCAATATCAACATTTTTACATCGTTGAAAAATCGGACAGTTGGGAAACGAGGAAGCAGTGTCACAATAAGATTCTAAAAGTGTTTGATGAATTTTAACAAAAAAATTATTCAAATCAAACAACAAAAGTAATTAATGACAAAAATGCAATTTTGAGCGCTGATCTGTATGACTAAAGTTTGTTGATATTGAATAATTAATGAGATTTATATACTCGACGTATATACTCGGTATATACTCTATTTATAACGGACTTGTAAAGCATTTATACTCAAAAGTTTTAAATTCGAAAATTTAAAAACCATTCAACAGAATTGCAATTTTTTTTAACATACATGCAATATTATCATTGCTATGCATTGATGTATCACCTTCATCCCACATTGGATTGCACGTAAGTGTGATGAACGGATCTGATCGACCGTATGCATTTCCAAAAGCCATTGCGTCTCAAGAAATATATTCTTGCATATGGCGTTGCAAGTATATGATGGAAGAATATATGCGGTACCGATGTTGTCGATATCTGTTGTCCCATCTACGTTACTGATGATTATCAGGCAAATGTATGTAGTCCTGGGAACGAAGTTTTGCTTGATTAATCTTGATGTACCGTAATCTCTTACTTTCAATTTTGCATCCATATTAAAAAGGTGTTGATGAAATAACTGACATGATAAGTTCATAGCGCTAACTTTCTTGTTAATTTCTGTGCCCATTCCTTTTTTTAATGTTTAAACGATATCCGTCTTCATCGTTTTAGAACATCAATGGATATTGAACAGTTGGTACATTGCACTGTAGGAAGAGTGCTCTCCATATGTTAAATAAAAATGGCTCCAAAGTTGCCACAATTTTTGTCTCCTTCTTCTGCCCTATTTGGTATAGACGTGTCTTTTTGGATCGGCATCAGGCATTGAAAACAAAGAATCAATTTTATGGTGTACTTGGCCCTGAATCTTGAATATCGATTCAAAATTACCACAATCTTCATTCTGAACGATTTTTCTTGCTCCAAATAATGTTACTTAGAAATCAAGAATTTAATTTAAGAATTTTACGTAGAAACAAATTTGGATTGAAATGTGGAAAACTTTCCTGAGAAGCAACAAATACTAACTGATTTACCTTTGTATTTAAATTCATGAGTATTTGCATTTTTGTCCATATTTCCATGACGTATTGTGTATATGACGATTAGTTTGTTTCGGCGTCATATTCGAATACGAAACGGTGACTATTTTCATCTAAACGTGTGTATCCTGGCCTCTTAAATTTACATTATTCCTCAAGAGTTCTTTGGTAGATCTATTTAACCGATAGTTATGGACTATTTATCCACTATGTGTAGGTGAACCAATATTTCCCGTTTATCCTCGGAAACATGATATTTTGTTTTAATAAATACACAAATGAATATAAGTAACATTTAAAGTTAATATTAACGGGAATGTAGACAAAATTTCGCGTAAATGTAGGCGGTTAGAATGAAAATGTCTCTCTGTCACTAAACTATCCCCAAAAACTCACGCAAAATATTCCATTAAAATTGGTCCAACCCTTTAGGAGTAGTTCATTTATATATACATGGACAGAATAATTATAAATAGTAAGGATGCTATTACAAATAATAAATATATAACCAACATATATACACTAGTTATGCTATTATAACAATATAAAACAGAGCAGTTTCGAAAACATTTAAAACGAAAATACACTTCTGAATCATCAAAGAGAGTTTTAAAACGTCTCGAACGGAAAACCGTCAAAGGTAAATCAACTTCATCTATGTTTCGCACGTTCCTCGTATTTTCATATCTTGTTTCCGATTGCTTCGATGGCCGACAGTACAAGGAAACTAAATAAGATTGTTCTTTACGGAGTTCCACTTCGATCGAGCCGTAAACGACGATGCGTTTCTGATTGGACGTCCGTCATGTCAGGACGTGTATTCGACAAGGTAGAAATACAATGCGACCGGATTTTCCACGCTTTGTGCTACCGCACGAATACGGCGCAGTGTAGATTTCGTCGAAGCCAATTTATTCGAAGCCTTTACCGTTCGCTGGATTTACTGGCACACACATACACACATTCGTAGAAACGTACAATAACCTCTATCTATGTGTTAATTTAAATTGGATCAAAAATTCAATTATCTCTAATATGTTGTTGTGTTTTTTTTTCTTTCTATTTTTAGGTAAGAACCACGGTTAATTATACAGAACGACTGATGAAGTAGGTGTTGATCTTTTTTATAAGATTATGTGAATATATATGCGCATATATTTTTGTATTATTTGTATTTAAAGTCGACGTTTGGCTTTCATATAGTAAGTGAAATGAAGCAAAAGTGCAACAACTGTGTCAAAAATGCGGCGTTAAAAAAACTCTAACAATAACAGTTTAAAGACTGGATTTAAAATAAAAAGAAAAGTGTGATTGGAAAAAAACATCAGTACAGTAGAAAATAAATGCAAAATGTCATAAAACGTTAAGGGTCGAAAACTCAACAACTGGACCTCAAATGCAGCCTAGGATAATTTGAAAACACAACACAAAAATCAGATAAAATGGATATATCGACATCAGGCAAAGTATCACATATTGTAGTTTGAAATCTAGAGAACACAACTAGAACCCAGAACGAACAGGTACTTTATAGTGCGTGGATGAACAAAAATTGGGCGCGGGAGAGCCTTGAAATTGCATTAGCCAATATGCAAAAACAAATAAACACCTTGCAGCTGCAATTAGATAAACAAAGCTGTGAGAATAAGGACAACACAACGATAAACCACCAAGCCAACAAAAGCAGTCCAATTCTAACATATGAAACAGATAAAGAAAATTTGCTGAAATAAGAAGGCTGGATAACGGTTAAAAATAAAACAAAGCAATGAATAAAATAAAGAAGTTAGAATTAGAAAAAGAAAGGAGAAATTTCAGTGCACAAGAACCATTACTCCTATTTATGTTAACCTTTGAACATGATACGGACACAAAAACAATTTTTGGTGTTAAAAGGATTTTAGGCGTCGAAATAAAAATCGAACCTCTTAAAAAATCGAACTTAATACCGCAATACAAAAGATACCAATTGCATGGACACACATAGATGTGTAAAATATCTAGGTAATCATATCACCACAGAGTGTAGAAAACCCAAAGAAGCTAAGGCGAAAGGTGTAAACTGTAATGAAGCACATCTGACAAGTTATAGAGTATGTGTAGTTGCCATAACACTACAAGACAGGGGAAATAAAATAGCTCATGTTAAACCTCAAGAAACAATGGTTCAAAAGAAACAAACGAAAATATATAACAAGTTAATGATGAAATGACATGCCCAAAGTATCAGTCAAAATAACCAAAGAGACACAAAGGAAGATGAAGCAACCACCAACGAATTGTTATTTAAACTAATAGCAAAGCTGGACAGACAGGAAAAAATATTGAACATTTTCCCGAAAGAACTGAAAAACTAGAATTGAAAAATATTAGGCCTGTAGTTCGAAGAACCAAAAATAACGAATAAAGATATTCGAATAGCAATTTGGAATGATAATGGAATCCAGCAACATCACGCTACCCTACAAGTATTCCTAGATATGCAAAAATAGATGTTTGCCTAATATCAGAAACCCATTTGACAAAAGAATCCTTTAAATTTAAAATTTAGATGATATAAATTTTATCATACCATACATCCATCTAACAGCGCAAGAGTAGGAAGTGAAATAATAATAAAAAAGAACATTTGCCACCATCAGAAACCCGGGCTCAGTACAGCAGAAAATCAGGTAACAGCAGTAGCTGTTAAATCAAGCAGATACAAGGTTACAATAGCCGAAATTTATTGTCCTCCAAGATACAATCAAAAAAGGAAAATTACTTGATTATCCTAAGCAACCTGGGAGAAAAAATTATAGTTAGAGGTGATTTCAATGCAAAAAATACAAAATAGGGATCCAGAATGACAACAACTAAAGGTAATGAACTGCATAAAGCAGCTGCTAAAATAATATGTCAACTGAAAAACCAACTTATTGGTTGACTGATCAAGAGAAAACGTCAAACCTGTTAGAGTTCTTCATAGTAAGAAATGTTATGTTTATTAATAACGATATAAAAGTCGAAGAAAATTTTGAGCTAAGTTCAGATACACGCCATTTCGATCCATTTAATACCAACGCCAGTGATTCTGACGTTGAGCGAAAATATAATAAGAGAAGAAAGCAACCCAACGTTAACAAACAGGAGAACAAACTGGGAAGGATTTGCTGAAGAATTGAATAAACGCATTCAACTAAATATACCCCTCAAGACAACTGAACAATTAAATTTTGAAGCAGAAAAATTCGTAGTAGATATTCAACAAGCTGCTTGGAATAATACTCCAGAAATTAAGCGTACAGTTAAAGGAATTAATTATCAAAAAAGTGAAGGAAGTGGTAGCTGAAAAACGAAAATTACGAAATGAAAGCAACAAAACGGAACATCTGAAAATAAAAATACTTTAAGCAATATAACCCAAAGATTGAAAAGGGAAATACCGGAAACAAATCCATAAATGACTATCTGAGAAATTAACAGATGATAAAGAAACTGATTATTCACTCTGGAAAGCCACAAAATATCTAAAGCGCTCATGTCTACACAGCCCACCTATAATAGACCTATTTGGGAATTGGGCACGTGACAATCACCAAAAAGCAGAAGCATTTGCTGAATATCTAGAAAAAACTTTCAAACCCAACGAAACTAGTATTGAATATAATGTGCCCGACATAGAAGTTGAAAATTCAATGATTGAAATAGTCACGCCTAACCAATGTTATTAAACTGATATTAATCCCAGGAAATCACCAGGCTCTGATTTAATAACAGGAGAATTACTGCAAAAGTTACCAAGAAAGGGAATTATAAAACTCATCAACTTGATCAATAGAGCATTTAGATTAAAGCATATCCCAGGCATTTGGAAGATCGCGGAAATTATAATGATCCCAAAACCTGGAAAGTCACCAAACTAAATTAAAGCCTATAGACCTACAGCACTGCTGCCAGTAATATCTAAGGTTTTTGAAAAGCTTCTATTTAAAAGAATAAAACCGATTATAGAGAGAAAAAACCTAATACCAATACACCAGTTTGGGTTTATTAACAAGCATTCAACAATTTACCAGGCCCACAGAATAATAGATGTTATTGAAAAAGCCTACGGAAGTAAAACGTATTCTCAGCCATATTCTTAGATGTAGCAAAAGCCTTCGATAAGGTTTGGCATGAACGCCTTGTTGATAAACTACAGAAAATGTTGCCAACACAACACACCGAACTACTAAAATCATACATTACAGGCAGATTGTTTAGAGTTAAACAAGAAGGAGCATACTCTACAATAAAAGAAGCTAAAGCAGGTGTACCACAAGGAAATGTACTGGGACCAATGTTTTATCTACTCTACACTTGTTATATATCACAGATGGAGTATATTATGATGGCTACATTTGCTGATGATACTGCGATTACAGCTGTCGGAGACAATAGTGAAGAAGCCACATGAATATTATAACAAGCCAAAGTGACAATATAAATAATTGGACACAAGCTTGTAAAATAAAAATTAACGAAAGTAAATCTGTGCATGTACAGTTCAACTATAATCAGACCGTACAAACACCAATAACATTAAATAATACTATCATTCCATGTTACAACAACGCTAAATATCTTGGAATGAAAAATTCGTTGGAAGGAACATATAAAGAAGAAAAGAAAGGTACTGGAATTGAAATATGGGAAAATGTATTGACTAATTGGATTACAATTAACAGTACAATTATTAGATTGCATTAACTATTAATAGTATTATAGTATTAGATACAATTAACAGTACATAATAAATTTCTATTATATAAGCAAATATTGAAACTTATATGAGCATACCGAGTTCAGTTATGGGGATGTTCTGCAAAGATTAATATAAACAAAATATAAATTTTTCAGAACAAATTCCTGAAAAGTATTGTGGGCGCACCCAAATACTACAGGACTGACTACCTACATCGATACCTTCAGATACGCACAGTCAGCCAAGAAATCAAGAGAATTGCAAGTGATCATGAGGAAAGACTCCATTCTCATGAGAATATTGAAGTATTGCAACTTTTGGAAACCACCAGTGCAGGACACAGACTCAAAAGAATCCAACTATCTGATCTTGTGCAGTGTTATGTAATAAGGTGCATATAATAAAAATACAGCAGTGACATGTATAAACATTATTTCACCAGAGACTAAGATAAGGCCAATGGGTCCTCCTAGTTATATACCTAGATTTAAGTTATCATAAAGAGAAATTGTAGTTTAGTCGGAAACGACTAGTAATAATGTAATAATTAAATAATAAAAAAATGTTTTTGGCCCTATAGGTCGTTACTTATTGTTGAAACTGAATTTCTCGTAAATATCAACTTTTTTGATTCTATTCATGATTGTACTATTTTTCTCTATGTTGAACATTCCAATAGTATTAAGAATCATTACTTTAATATTTGGGAGGAGTCTATTTGAAGAAGAGAGATATTTGGAGAAATTCTCCTAGTCTAAAGCACATTACAGGTTAGGGTTGTAAGACTTAAAAACATTCTGTTATTCATTATGATTTCCTTCTCTAAGTCTAAATTTGCAGCAATAAATAGTGTTCCATTCATAATTTTCATCAAGCTATTTATATTAAGAATTCAGAATTATGTCATACATTTTTGCAACTTTTTGCTTCATGTTTAACAATCCCATAGCAATAACAACAATAAAATTAACTTATGCTCATATTATAATGCATATTTATGCTAATAAATATTTACCTGTTTTTTTGTAAATTCGAATAAGTCGAAAACGATCAGCAACGAATATTTCACGAGCTTGGTACAAAGGCAATTGGAATAATAACTCACCATAAGATGTAGAATCAATGAATCTCACAATAAAAAGGGTAGGGAAGTTAGGTGAAATTTCTTGAAGGCTATGTTAAAATAAAATACTGTATTGGATAGGAAAAGTATTCTCATTTTTGTTCGTATTTCATTTAATATTTTTTGAATTATCAGAGTAAATGCAAGAATAATGAATATCGCTTGCAAATATTCCTGAAATTTTTATACTTGAATGAAGTCAATTTACCCTTAATAATACTCAAGAGTTTATTTATTTCCTGTGATAAATGAGCTTAGTCAGTTAATTTACCATGTTTGGATATTTCATTTACTAACCGTTCATTTTATGTGGTCATAAAATAAATGATTAATTAGTTTATTTAAGTATTATAAAACTGAATGGGTTAATTGGTAACGTCTTAATTACACGAATTTGTCTGTGTTTCAATTCATATGAGAAAGTATCGCTAAAAATAAAGTAGGTTATTTATTAATTAATTCGGTATTTTGTCAGTGTGAGCGTTTATTAATATTAATTAATTTAGATAAAATAGTATTTCGGCTATAATTGGATTATATAAACAGTGTTTTAAAACTTCATGTGTACTTCTGTTAGTGTTTTAATATTTTTGCACACAATTTATTTATTTATTAAATTTCAAAATGTTCTATTAACGCAATAATTTCAAAATCCTAGTTGAAGACGGGAATTTCTGGTTTTTGTTGACCTTCGTTATTTAAAAGAAGTAACACTGTATTTTAGTTAAATAGAGAAACTAAAAGAAATTTATTATGACAAAATAAATATGCATATAAGAAATAGCATATTAGAAACTACTAATCCAAAATCATTTTAAGTATTTTAGATAATTTTATTATGTAACTTCTATGTCTTATGAAAATTTTCCTTTTCCTATATATGTTAATATATGTTCAAGGAGTTAATGAAATAAAGTTACTTTAAATAATTCAACGATATAAGGATTTGGTCTAATTATCGCTTGTTTAGCAGTGTCACTGCCAAAAAATGGTTCGTTTATATTATATTGTTGAATAATTCATTATTAAGCTATAATGAAATACTACAGAAAATTAACAAAATAATATCAACATCTGACATATACAAAATATATATTTATTGATAAGATTTGAGCTACCAACTTGCTTTTAAAACATCTGTAATTCTTCACTCACTAGTGTCTGAATAGTTTCTAGTGGGATGCTGTTAAATTATTATACCAAAACATCCGCCAATTTCTTTAATAACGTTGGAGAAGGAAATCTACACCTCATTTTCTGATCTAAATTATATAGGGGTCCGGCGATTGTGCTTGCCAGTGAAGATATGAAGATGATATTCTGATGCTCCTGAAACTAAGACTAAATCTTTTTGGCTATGTGTACGGGCGCATTGTTGTTTTATAAAAATAACACATATTCTTCATTATTTTTTTTTCGTATATACTTTGGCCACTGTATATTTATAATAACTGACAATAATGAGTTTTATATGTAACAATTTATTTTACATTACGTTTTATTATATATAATATATTTATGTATTAATATAATATGATTTAATAAGCTGAAATATTGGATTTTCTGCTACACGCGACATTTAATACAAATTTTAAAATTTTTTTCACTCTTTCGTCTTTTATGTTGCGTCGTACAATTGCGTCAGCTTTTTCAGATTACTCATGATTTTGATTCATGTCCATCCAAATGCAATCTGCGTCTCTGGCTTTGTTCTTCAATTGAGCACTGATTGTTGCACTTTAATTGAGTTACTTCATTTATAATATGATCTCCGAAAGAAACATATATAATTTCTTTTATCACATTTCAAAGGTTTCAAGCTTACAAATGTTTAACTATAACACTGCCCATATATCAGAGTCGTATAGAAGGACTCTTAAAATAACTTTTAGAAATGGTCAGATTTTAGTCTTCATTGTAATATGTGGTGCACGTAGGGGTTACTAAAAAATATCGCTAAATCATTATTTTTGGCCGACATTTTATATTTCGGTTTATCGATATTTCGATATTTTTCGAACAGATCGATATATTTTACGAATTTGTTATCTTTTTGCTCATTGCAGCATCATAAGATAATATCGATATTTTCCCGATATTTAATATATATATATATATATATATATATATATATATATATATATATATATATATATATATATATATATATTAAAAGTCCTGATATATCGATATATGGATTTTGAAAATATAGAAAGAGACATAACGATATTCTGTTTCGCTTCAGATATCTCTACCATTGGCTTTTTATCGGCACAAACGCTCAATAATCATTATTAACGGTACATTTGTTTTTTACTAGCTTTTGTGCATAAACGTTTAAACTGATATGGAATCGTCTCCAATTTAAAGCCCAAACCTTGTTATTCAACAAAAAGAGTCAAACTGCGAACGTACAATTTAAAATACCATTTGTGTACCGTTTAAAAAAATCGGCGAAATTCCCGACATGTAGTAATTGTATTTTTTTAAATTGTAAAATGTCAAAGCGCTTGGAAACCTTTTAACTACTTAAAACGTTACGTTGCTTTCATAAAAAGTAGGCCATTACTGTAATACATGTAGTGGAAACAGAGTGATATAAGTAAAATTTATAAAAATGAAAAAAATTTAAATCAATGAAATAATTTTAATATATTTGAAAGCGTTCTTTTTACCTACCAGTGTTTATTTGGACTTTGCCTACTGCTCAAAGTGGGCTCCGAATTTCCGTGACTGCGAAGGTTATACTGTTGCTTAACAGAATTTAAAATTACAATTAGAAATATATAACCCGTTCACTAATACAGTGAACTTACGCCATCTAAATGTATGATTCAAAACGTCGCAATGTTGCCGCATCAACTTTGAGTTTTAGTTCATTTTGCCTTTGACATGTAGCAAAATTCTAACTTAAATAGAATAATAAAATAAAAATAATGTTATCGAAGGACTTAAACTGCAATTAATTCTACAGTCATTATAGTTTGTTCGTTAGGGTTGTCTTCTACATACATTGAGCTTTTTCCCACCTCACCTATTAGGTATGGTTCTAAGCGCGTTTTTTTATATAGTGCTGTCTCCTGGTGGTCTTATCCATCTAATTAACAATATCCGAGAGCATATTTACTTTTTTACGTTTTTGTTTCCTTCGTTGCAGTGTTTCCTTGTCAAGTTATTTTGATATCACTATATTTCTCCTTAGTTAATTTTTGATAGTACCTGTGTACATCTTTCTTGGTAAAATTAGATTTAATAACTGCATTTTCTCTAATATATTTGCCCTATCTGCAAAACAGTTAGTATTAATTCTCTCCTCATATTTTCTAACCAAATGCTCATGTATATTCTAAATAATTACACATATATATATACATATATATACACATATATACATAAATCATTCACACTCTACAATATGATTTTGCTAGAGTTATCCTATATTAACTATATACTCACCTATAGTTGTTTCCATGCTCATCACCCTGTTTTGATAATTGTCAGCAGTGGATCATAATTCCACATTCCTAAGGTTCATTCAGTCACTGTCACTTTCTGAGTCACTACTAGAATCAAATAATTTCTAATTAGTTAATTATCAATCTATCTAACACTTGTCATGATTTGTCATTTAGCAATTTCCTCTTCTGTGTGTCTGATGTCTTCACATATCCAAACGGTTCTTGCTTATATGTCAATCAGTACCTGCATGTCTATTGCGGTAATTATTTGCAACACTCCATATTAATGCGATCGTATTCCATATATGGTGATAGGGATGAATTCATAACAATGTGACAATATTGTTCATCTACCAGATCTAGAGTAAACAGTAAGTAAACATTTCATTTATGTTTACCAAGAAATTGCTCTTAGTTTCATTCACGAAACCGTTCACTGTTTAACATGTTGTCTTTAAAAACTTAATTAATAACTTGGAAGCCATTTCAACTTGAAAAACAATTATTACTAACAAAATCTAATAAAATTAATTAAATTCTAACTTTAACCCTCTTCCATTAACTTCTCTTGTATTTGCACTATTTTTATTGCCATCTTGCCAAGAGTGGACCAATGTTTCATTTTAAAATATTCATGTTTTGTCTAGATACACAAAATCAAATAATACATTTTGCTTAATTTTATTATATGCTTTTAAAATTTGTATTCTTTTAAAAGCAATATATGGAAGTTCCATTAGACCTCTTTGTGGGTTATCTTTACACAATTTAAATCCTATATTTCCCAACACCGTAAGAAGGGATGTTCTACATCCCTCAAAGAGTATATCTCTAAGTTTTTTTATGGAAACTTTCTAGGCTAACAGTTTCCTCTGAAATAATTGTATTAAATTATGTTTATATTGAAAAAAAAACCACACACTGTTTTTATACATTTCACACAAGGGCGATTTATTTTCGGTGAATACAACCAGAACTGGGTTTCTGAGCCAGACTAATGGCTTCGACATTGTCAATTAGAGTAATAATAGGCAGCGAGTTGATATTTTGAATAATTTTGCAGACGTTTGACAACCAGACGACTTTTGCAGGCTGATTCGGTTACATGTTCGAACGCATCAGCCAGCATTGTATCTCCATGCTCTGTGTTATTCGAAGACGCGGTTGGCTATAGCAGTTGTAAGAGGACCGTTGTGTTTCCTAAACCATTGCAGCTACCAAGCCTGGCATTTTAAAAATTGAATTAATAGATATAAATAAACGAAAATAGAAAGAAAGCCATCTTACTCCGCCCGGGTTTCTATTTAGATAATATTTATTCCCCTGCCTTACCTTGGAAATATCGAATTTCAATCGATTTTATTCTCAGCCATTCCTATTTTGCGAAGCCACAATCTGTTCGATAATATTATTTTTCTTTTATTCTATTACAGAAAGCCTTTGATATTCAAATCACATTAAATACTTTCCGATTGTAGATTAAAAATACAGAAACCGAAGGAGGGCTTGTTTAAGATCGGTGTATTTTCATTAAATTAATACGGAATATATTAAAATACGGTCATTATACAAATGTTTTCCAAAACCAACAGTACTCGATGAAAATTATCGATAATTGATTAATTCAACATTTTATTTTATTCCAATAATATCATCTCCTTGAGACAGTCTTTAGCGCTGTAATGTGCTTAGGAATATAATTTTCCATATTTGGCCATTTCATTTAATAACGATTCATTTTATGTGACATAAACTAAATTATTTATTGGCTTATTATATTATAAAAATGAATGAATAATTTCTCTTAATTACACAAATCTTTTTTTATATTATTTTATTACTCTTCGTTATACCCCAATCTGCCCTATTGGCAATAAGTATTTCTTATGTCTATATTATATATACATGGCATGTAGAAAATCACTTCATCACGCAATCTTCTGTATAAAATATTATCTTAATTAATTCATCTTATTCTAAAGCTCATTCTAAAGTCTACATATGCCTAGGAATCAGATCAGGTGGTGGTTTTAGTCTACGCACTTCACTATCACGTCGCATATTTAGCTGATTAGCGAGTACGTTGGGATGCACTGAGACTCTTTCGAAGTATTTCACACAAACACGTCGAATTACACTCGTTATAGATTCTAGAGGAATATCGCGTTGTCTCACTTTATTTGAAATATAGTAGGGAGCATCAACAATGGCACGCAACACCTTATTTTGAAGTCTATGCACTTGTTCTATAGTTTCATGCTTATTGCGAAAGCCAAACTGATGTTCTAGAGTAATTTTTCTTTTTTCTATTATATAGTTTAGCTTCTTTATGTATAATTTCTGGAAAACTTTCAAGATTATCGGTAATAAACTTATAGGTCGGTAGGAGGTCACATCTTCTGGTATTTTTCCTGGTTTAAGAATCATTAATATTGTATCTACTTTCCAGATACTAGGCAGGTAATTAATTCGTAGCATAGCATTAAATATAAATGTTAATAGTTTTATACCCTTTTCTGAAAGTTGTTTTAAAATTTTACCAGTAATTAAGTCATAACCAGGAGCTTTTTAAATATTAATCTCTCTCATTATTGTTTGTTTAACTTTTTTGACCGTTAATTTCTCGTGCGGTAAGTCCGTTTGAAGGTATTCTTGAATGCCTTGGATTGCCCTATTAAATTTTCTTTTATTCTCTTCAGCCCTTTGCTGTTGCCAATTCCGTCGTAACTTCCTCTTTTCTGCTATCTTTTTCTGTATTGTACATGATGTATGTGTATTTTCTCTTGGAAATGTCTCACTGTTGGGAGTCGCGGAATATGCTGCCTCCTGTATATTTTTTGTAAGGTTTATTGCTGCTATTTCTATTTCTATTTCAGTTTATACCGGTAAGTTTAGATAGATGTTTCGGTCTAAGTTTTCTCTAAATGAGGGCCAGTTAGTTCTATTATTGCATAGAGAAGGGAGTTTATTTTTGATGGTAATTTTTGAAGAAATTGTTACTATTATTGGTGAATGATCAGAAGACAGATCGAAACATGATTCTGCATGACACTTTTTTGTATCCATATTTTTTGTAATACAGAAATCTATAGTATCTGTTTTTTTATTTCTGTCTGAAGGCCAATATGTTGGTTCACCAGTAGAGATATGTTGTAAATTATCTGTCTTTATTGCTTTTAGTAGTTCTCTACCTTTTGAGGTTATTATTCTTGAACCCTACATTAAATGTTTTGCTTTGTAATCTCCTCCAGCTGTAAATTTATTACCTAGCGTACTGAAGAATTCTTGAAAGTGTTCTGCCTTGTTGTTATGTTTGGGTGGGCAATAAATCGTAGACCTTGTTAATGGTCCATGGACTTCCTTTATGGTTATACTGGTGGCTTGCAGGTAGTCTTTGTGGAAATGATTATGGCTGTATCTCCATGTGCTTTATCACCAGGGTGATTTGTACGATAAAGTTTATATTATTTTGAAATCATGTTTGTCCGTAAAATGTGTTTCGGAAACCATCATACCGTCAATATTTTGTTCAGTTACGAACATTTTTAGTTCCTTGGCGTGTTGTTGGAGCCCATTGGCATTCCAGACGGCGATTTTGTAGATAATGGTTTCAGGCATTAGGCAAGTTTGCGGACGACGGTTGTGAGTAGACCAAGCATCGTACTCATTTGATCCATTAGTTTGGCCATCATGTTTTCTATTCTAGAAATGTTGCTGCTTGTTTCAGTAGGTTGTGATGTGGTTTCTCGATTTTGTGGTGAACCACTTTCAACCATTTGGGCATAAGTTATGTCTGGTTGACTGGGTCTGGTGGGTAGACTGCTAGGTGTGGATTGTTTTTGTTGCTGTTGATGCCTTTTTTCTCTTAAGGCGGGATAGAATTTCGGCTGTAATTGCTTCTGAACTGCGCAACCCTTGTAGTTCGTTGGATGATTTCCGTTACAGTTAGCACATTTCACTTTTTCATCGCGAACTTTACGAGTACAATCTCCTATTTTGTGTTCTCCTGCACATTTTACGCATCTATATGATTTGCGACAGTAAGTCTCTTGCATGTCCGTGCACTTGACACCTCGTGCATTGTGGTATAATTATTTTTGTATGTGGTGGTTCGCATTTAATAATACTATTTTCCAATTTGGTGATTTCATACACCGCCTTATTATTTCCATTAGGTTTTAAATCAATATAGAACATAGGCAGAGGTTTTTTTGTCGTGCGATGTCGTATATTGTGAACATTTACGACCTCGTGGCCTTTTTCAGCTAATACTACCTTGATGGTGTTAAAGTCCGTCCTGCGACGTATAACACGAATTTAAATGTTCTCTCGGATTTTGGCCTGAATGTATGGTATTGAGTGTTTCTTTCATCTAATTCTTTTACTAGAACTTTAAAGTGCTCCGCTTTGAACAATTGTATTTTTATTGCTCATTCTTTTATTGCTGCTCTTTTATAGCTCACTGTTTTAATTGTGTAGTTCATAATAATGTTTTTCAATAGGTCATGGATGTGTTTTATTATTCCTACCTTATAGACTGTTATTGGTGGTGGTTTGGGAACAACTTTTTCAGGGCTTGGTTGTACATTCTCTTCAATTTCTTCCGACAGGTTGCTAAAGCTGTTTTTTTGTCTCTATTGGTTTCTGTAACCAATAGTACTGACTCTTGTTTGTTTCCTGGTGATTTCTTCTTCTGGGCTTCACGATCGTTTTTTGTTAATGACTGTAGTCCATTCTGTTTGTGGGGTTTGCGTTATTGCTGATTGTTCTAATCTTATATCATAGTGTGCATGTTTGGTTGAATCCCTATGGTTTGCCATTTTTGGATTGTTAATATTTTATTTTATTTACTTCCAAATATAAAAAAAATAAATACATTGTTTCTTTCACGCACTTCATTTTTCACTCAAGTATTATTTTTTGCACTAGTTTTTGACCAAAATTCTATAAATGAATTTCAAAAGGACTTTTGTAAAATAAGTGAAAATAATTTTAAAACACTAATAAAAATGAAATGCAGTCTTTTTGTCTGGTCACGCAAACACATATTCACTACACTTTAGTTCCACTGAGAGAAGGATAGCCGCATCTGTTATGCGTTCTTAACACTCAATTAAATAACCGTAATAAAATACTGTGTTTTTTAAAGAAAGGTATCTTTCTAGAGCTTGGAACAGAATTACACCAAATCTGTTTGTATATTAACTGATTAACTGATAAAAAAACTAAGTCTAAAAATAAAGTTGGTTATTTATTTGTCGATTTCGTACTTTGGTCGTGTGGACGGCCTGTTTAATAAGGCTAACTTATAATAAGGCTCTTCTAATGGACTTACTTTGTAATACTTGATAGACTTAATTATTTCTAATGCCTGCTTCATTGCATACTTATAACATGATGTGAATATTTATAGATCTAAAACCCGAATATTCGAGCAGATTCTGGACACCTTTATTGAAATTATATACATTTCTAGGGCATTTTCGTTTATTAACAATTTCTGACAATAAAGTCTAGGACACATTTCGACTGACGAATGTGTTAGTCATGATTTAGGACTTTATTTCACGTTTATCTTTAATACTCATTTGCTTTTTTAGAAGAAAAAAACTAAGTAAGTTAATACTTTTTCACCAGTTGATGGGTTTCTGTAAATATTTACAAACAAATCTTGATTTTTGCATTTTGTTCGAATTCATTTTTCATTCGATTTTTGACATCATATCGGTGTACATTTCTTATAATATAATTTGTGATCTGACTTTTTTGATATTCTGTTAAATATTTTCTTATTTTTCAAAGCACCTTTTTTACCAAATAAATGTTTAATTAACTAGACCTTCTTAACATGGGCCCTGAACCACAGTCCTCACCATCCCAGAAAATGATATTATTCGGCCAGTTTACTGACGTGGCTGAGACTGATTTTCCTTGTCAAATTTTAGCGCTCATGCCTAAGGATAATTCCAATTAGAAACATTTATAAACATATATTTACAACCATGCCCTGGCGGGATTCCAACCCAGAACAGCAGTAGGAGGATCATCCTGTCGCCTAAAATGGTCTTCGGTTACCAGATCGGTTTAACACTTATATTGTGTTGTATATGAATTAACTTCTGATTTCAACATAACCATTTTTAAGGTTAATATAGGTGTGTCTCTATGCCTATATGCGATCCCTTACTTGCTTGTAGATCTAGAAATATGTTTAAATATATATAAGGACTGTAAATATTATACAGATATTTTTGAGCCTGTTAAAACTTTAAACTACCATTTTTAATGGCATATTATAGATTGTTTTGTAGTATTTTATTTCTTGGATTCAACCCATAAGTTTGTTTAGCTTTATCTCTTTATCAAACCTAATTTGCATGTATAGTTATCTTTATTTATATTCTTGATATTTAGCTTTTTCACTTTATAATTTTCAGTAATCGCTTTATAACGTATGTTACAGAAGAAAGTAAAATTAATTATACAATATAGTGTATAGTTATGGTATATATGATCGTGTATGATTTAGTGTTTATTCTGGTGTGTCATTATATATTATTGATCATTATGTGCATCAACATTCATCTTTAAATATTATATTGTTGCTTATTGATTTAAAGTCATTTCAGTACTTGAACAGTATGTGTTATTAAAAATCTATATGGCTGTTTGAAATCATTTGGAAAAGAGTTGTTTATTGACGCTAATTTTATTTGACTTTTAATAAGGCGAAAAGATTTCGATCTGATACAGAGATAGCGTTTTAATAAGCAAACATTTATGTTTCCGTCTATGTGCACGTGTCATTAGTACGTATCGAAGTTTACAGCGACTTAGCTTCTTCTATGAAAACCGTTAAAAAAGAGCAACCGCATCAGAAACCTAATAAGCATGGGTAATATCATGTTGGGCGATAAGCGAATAACATTGAGTGGGGCAGATAGAGCTGTGTGGGCACCAAAAAGCTCAATAAAATCAGTATGGATCAATATTAGGCCATTATTGATAGACCTTAACATCTAAAATAAGTATCAGCTGAAACAGTAGTTCGAAGCCGATGGTTCTTCAAAAACATTAAGTCAGTTGGATGTAATTGAGTTTATTGACCTTTCACCAGGACAATGCACCATTGCATTGGTGATGGGAAAACTGAGATATTTTTGGTACGATTTGCTCCTTTAAATTCCCCTTACTTGGCAGCGTCAAACTTTCACCGTTTTCTAAACTTGGGAAATGTTTTTCAAGGAAGCAATTCACATTCATTAATTTGATTCGCGGTCTTTCTGGTCATTTATTATAATACTACAAGATACTTAGAAGGTATATTAGGTATATTCTTCTAATATTTTTTAACTGCAAAATATCTAATAATAAATGTTGGAACAAATCTTCATTTTAAACAGATTGAATTACCAAAACAGAATTCATGTATGTACTTGACATTTTATTTCGGTTAGTTCCTCTTATTAATTTCCAGTACTAAATAAGTACATTTTGAACATGTTTCAAGTTGGAAGAGATTTTGCATATAATTTTGTTACACTATTAGTCTTTTTAATTGCAGCTGAGTCATTAGTAATAGTTATACAATGTCAATTATAGTCATATAAAAGTAACTCTTGTTGTGACTTATTACCTTGCTTAATTGAAACCAGTATGCTCAAATATGATTACAAGTATTTGTTTCTTTTAATACAAAGTGTATTAGGGTATTGATTGAGGCTATACATATTTTTTTAGTTTGATGACTTAGTTGATTATTTCCAAATGTCTTTCATCACTGTTCGAAGGTAAAAATTTTTTTTTTTTTTTTTTTTTTTTTTTATTATTACTCTTCGTGAGTCCACAATCTGCCCTATTGGCAATAAGTATTTCTTCTGTTTATATTATATATACATGGCATGTAGAAAATCACTTCATTAAGCAATCTTCTGTATAAAATATTATCTTAATTAATTAGTCTTATTCTAATGCTTATTCTAAACTCTACATATGTCCAGTAATCAGATCAGATGGTGTTAAACGTTTTAGTCTACGCACTTCACTATCACGTCGCATATTTAGCTGATTAGCGAGTACATTGGGATGCACTGACACTCTTTCGAAGTACTTCACACAAACACGTTGGATTACACTCGTTATAGGTTCTAGAGGAATATCGCGTTGTATCACTTTATTTGAAATATAGTACGGAGCATCAACAATGGCACGCAACACCTTATTTTGGAACCGTTGAATGATGGATATATTGGATTTGCTAGCGGTACCCCATAGTTGAATTCCATATGTCCAAATGGGCTTGAGTATAGACTCATACAGCAATACCTTGTTATCTAATGATAACTTGGATTTGCGCCCAATGAGCCAATACATTTGATATAATTTTAGTCCTAGTTGTTTCCGTTTAGAGAGTATGTGCTTCTTCCAGGTTAGGCGTCGATCTAAATGCATACCAAGATATTTAACATGGTCTGCTTGGGGGAGTTGGCGATGATTGATATTTACTGGTGGACATGTTCTTCTACGCAGGGTAAACGTTATATGCGTGGATTTTGATTCATTGGCTTTAATGCGCCATGTCTTCAACCATAATTGGATTTGCTCCAGGTGGGTTTGTAGGTTTATTGATGCTGTGACTGGATCTTCATGGGATGCTAAGATTGCTGTATCGTCTGCATATGTTGCCACAGTAGTTATTTTTGTGGTGGGCAGATCAGCCGTATACAGAAGATACAGTACTGGACCCAGTACACTACCTTGCGGAACTCCTGAATATATGGGATTTAATTCGGTATGTTCATCGCCTTGATTTACAATAAAATGTCTGTCAGTGAGATACGATTTTAGTAGCTGATAGTCCGGATGAGGGAGAAGTTTCTTTAGTTTAACCTGCAAGCCCGTATGCCATACTTTGTCAAAAGCCTGAGATATGTCTAGGAAAGCAGCCGAACAATATCTTTTGGCATTTAGGTCAGCGTTTATTTGGTTTACAAGTCTATGCACTTGTTCTATAGTCCCATGCTTATTGCGAAAGCCAAACTGATGTTCTGGAATAATTTTTCTTTTTTCTGTTATATAGTTTAGTTTTTTTATGTATAACTTCTCGAAAACTTTCGAGATTATTGGTAATAAACTTATAGGTCGGTAGGAGGTCACATCTTCTGGTATTTTTCCTGGTTTAAGTATCATTAATATTTTAGCTACTTTCCAGATACTAGGGAAGTAATTAATTCGTAGCATAGCATTAAATATATATGTTAATAGTTTTATAGCCTTTTCTGATAGTTCTTTTAAAATTTTGCCAGTAATTAAGTCATAACCAGGAGCTTTTTTAATATTAATCTCTCTCATTATTGTATGTTTAACTTTTTTGACCGTTAATTTCTCGTGCGGTAAATCCATTTGAAATGGCGAATCTAGAAAGCTAGTAATTTTATTTTCGTCATCTTTATGTAGCTGAGACTGGAAAGGTTTAAAAACATTTTTTAAGTGTTTTGAGAAAATGTCGGCCTTCTCTTTATTGCTTCTCGCCCAATTATTTTCGCTTGTTTTAATAGGTGGGTTATGCTGCTGGGATCTCCTAAGCTTTTTTGTTGCTTTCCACAACGAATAGTCTGTAGCCTCAGTTGATGTCAAGTTTTCTAGGTATTCTTGAATGCCTTGGTTCTGTTCGATTTGGATTAGATCTCTCAGCTCTTTTATGGCCCTATTAAATTTTCTTTTATTCTCTTCAGTCCTTTGCTGTTGCCAATTTCGTCGTAACTTTCTTTTTTCTGCTATCTTTTTCTGTATTGTACATGATATATGTGTATTTTTTCTTGGAAATGTTTCAATGTTGGGAGTCGCGGAATATGCTGCCTCCTGTATATTTTTTGTAAGATTTATTGCTGCTATTTCTATATCCATTTCAGTTTGTAACGGTAAGTTTAGAGAGATATTTTGGTCTAAGTTTTCTCTAAATGAGGGCCAGTTAGTTCTATTATTGCACAGAGAAGGGGGTTTATCTTTGATGGTAATTTTTGAAGAAATTGTTACTATTATTGGTGAATGATCAGAAGACAGGTCGAAACATGATTCTGCATGACACTTTTTTGGATCAATATTTTTTGTAATACAGAAATCTATTGTATCTGGTTTTTTATTTCTGTCTGAAGGCCAATATGTTGGTTCACCAGTAGAGATATGTTGTAAGTTATCTATCCTTATGGCTTTGAGCAGTTCTCTACCTTTTGAGGTTATTATTCTTGAGCCCCACATTAAATGTTTTGCATTATAATCTCCTCCTGCTATAAATCTATTACCTAGCGTACGGAAGAATTCTTGAAATTGTTCTGCCTTGTTGTTATGTTTGGGTGGGCAATAAATCGCAGAAATTGTTAATGGTCCATGGGCTTCCTCTATGGTTATACTGGTGGCTTGCAGGTAGTCTTTGCGGAATTTTTCTTTTTCGAAATGCTTTATATCATCTCGAATTATTATGGCTGTACCTCCATGTGCTTTATCATCAGGGTGATTTGTATGATAAAGCTTATATTTAGGAACTTTCAAATAATTTTTGTCCGTAAAGTGTGTTTCGGAAACCATCATAACGTCAATATTTTGTTCAATTACGAACATTTTTAGTTCCCTGGCATGTTGTTGGAGCCCATTGGCATTCCAGACGGCGATTTTGTAGCTATTGGTTTCAGGCATTAGGCAAGTTTGCTTACGACGGTTGTGAGTAGACCAAGCATCGTACTCATTTGATCCATTAGTTTGGCCATCATATTTTCCAATCTTGAGATGTTGCTAGTTTCAGTAGGTTGAGATATTGTCTCTCGTTTTTGTGCTGAACCATTTTCAACTATTTGGGCATAAGTTATGTCTGGTTGACTTGTTCTGGTGGGTAGTGGTAAATTGGTAGTAGTGGATTGTTTTTGTTGATGCCTTTTTTCCCTTAAGGCAGGATAGAGTTTCTGCTGTAGTTGCTTGTGAACTGCGCAACCCTTGTAGTTCGCTGGATGATTTCCGTTACAGTTGACACATTTCACTTTTTCATCGCGAACTTTACGAGTACAATCTCCTGTCTTATGTTCTCCTGCACATTTTACGCATCTATATGATTTGCGACAGTAAGTCTTTGTGTGCCCGTGCGCTTGACACCTTGTGCATTGTGGTATAATTCTTTTTGTATGTGGTCGTTCGTATTTAATAATATTATTTTCCAATTTGGTGATTTCATACACCGCCTTATTGTTTCCATTAGGTTTTATGTCTATATAAAACATAGGCAGAGGTTTTTTTGTCGTGTGATGTCGTATATTGTGAATATTTACGACCTCGTGGCCTTTTTCAGCTAGTGCTACCTTGATGGTGTTAAAGTCCGTCCCGTGATGTAATCCTTTTAGTACGAATTTAAATGTTCTCTCGGATTTTGGCCTGAATGTATGGTATTGGGTGTTTCTTTCATCTAATTCTTTTATAAGAACTTTAAAGTGATCCGCTTCGAACAATTGGATTTTAATTGTTTCATAGCTCACTGTTTTAATTGTATAGTTCGTAGTAATGGTTTTTAATAAATCATGGATGTTTTTTATTATTCCTACCTTATAGACTGTTATTGGTGGTGGTTTGGGAACAACTTTTTCAGGGCTTGGTTGTATGTTCTCTTCAATTTCTTCCGACAGGTTGCTAAAACTGTTTTTTGTCTCTATCGGTTTCTGCAACCAATAGTCACTGATTCTTGTCTGTTTCCTCGCGATTTCTTCTTCTGGACTTCTCAATCGTTTTTTGTTAACGACTGTAGTCCATTCTGATGGTGGAGTTTGCGTTATTGCTGTTTGTTCTAATCTTATATCAAAGTGTGCAGGTGATTTGGTTGAATCGCTATTGTTTGCCATTTTTTAATTTTTAATATTTTATTTAATTTACTTCCAGAGGATAAAAAAAATAAAATAAATACGTTGTTTATTTCACGCACTTCATTTTTCACTTACGTTATTTTAGCACTAGTTTTTTTTACTATAAATAATATAAATGAATTTCAAAAGGACTGTTGTAAAATAAGATGAAATTATTTTAAACACTAATAAAAATGAGATGCAGTCCTTTTGTCTGGTCACGTAAACACGTATTCACTACACTTTAGGTCCACTGAGAGACGGATAGCCGCATCTGTTATGCGTTTTTAACACTCAATTAAATAACCGTAATAAAATACTGGGTTTTTTTAAAGAAAGGTATCTTTTTATAGCTTGGACCGTATTGAAAATACGTCTTCACCCTACGAAGGTTGGAACTGAACTGAAGGTAAAAATAACATTTCGTTTTCTTATTATACAAATAAATATCTTGTTGGAACGTACATTTAAGAATAACTTCAATTTAGCATAACTAGCTAAAACTTTTTTACATTTACGTTTACATTTCCTTACATATGAATTATATTAGAAATAGTTTTAAAACTATCGCCTTTCGTTTATTATTGAATATTGTTCGGAATGTCTTCGGTATTATTCGCGTCTTTAATAAGGGGAAACGAGGAACTTTTGCATTAGTTGACTAAATCAATTATGAAACTGGCTAAAGAAGCTAACTCGAATAACTGAACAATTATTTGCGCTTCACAAACTATGGTATATACGCGACTTGAGGTTTATTGAATTAAATGTTCTAAATTGTGATATTCGAGACATTGTATTTTTTACTTGTATTAAATTAATGTTAAGTTAATTAATTAGTGACAATTCACATTCCTGGCCCTTGGCTGGTTTTAGTTGTTTTTTAATTTAAAAGAAATCATAGGTTAGTGGTTGATATATTGATATTCGCAAGGCTGTGTTTTATCATCATAATCACTCTCAAATATTTAATTGGTTTGGCTTGTTGGTTAGCCTTATACGTTTTTCACTAGTCAGTTCTACTTTTGTAAACAAACACAAATTCACAACCATGCGCCGCCGAACTTGCGAACTTGCAGGTATCGCAGCAATAGAAGGATCGTCCTATCGCCTTAACTACTACAACTACCAAGCCGGCTTCTTAAATATTCGTATCATCTCAAAAATCAACTAATACAATGAAAGTTTACAAAATGCTAACGAACTTGTTATATTTGTTTCTGTAATTATAAGACGGTGGTCTCTTTTAAATAATAAATAGGTAAATATATCTAACATACATGAAGTAAGAAATAATGTATGAAAATATTTCTTACATTTCCGGTTAAATTTATGTTTAATCAAATATATCCAGTTCCCATAATATTCTATATATTCTCATTGCTCTTGTATATTTTCGAATAGCATTTAGTATACTCCACACAAGTTAATGTCAGTAACTTGCTTAGCCTCTTCCAAGTTAGTTATATCCCCATTTAAATTTTTTTGCAATGAATACAGTCTGCTCACTGCAATATCAAGAAGAAAGCAAGGGCAGTGTTTGTTTACCAATTTTAGTTCGCGAGAACCTTCTTTACTTTTATTATTAACAAATCCAAGGAGAAGACGACCTGACTTAGGTCTTCAAATTCAATTCAGGGTGGAAATAGGTGTAGGACGGTGTATATCGGGCCATTTTATGATTTTTTCTAACCAATTAAGAATACATTTATTTTAATTGGCTTGGTAGTGCAGTGGTAAAGGCGACATGATGGTCCACCTACTGCTGCTATAGTGGCCGGTTCGAATCCTGCTGGGGCATGGTCGTAAATTTATGTATGTGATTATCCTAGGCGCAAGAGTGTAAAATCCGACAAGGAAAATGATCCCAGTCACGCCAGTAACCAGGCCGTGTAAGGCCGGATGTATTCTTGGATGGTTTATAAGTTTTTCACTCGCCAATCGGTAGGCCTAATACCGAGGACCGTGGTTCGAAGCTCACGTTAAACTAGTTAAACTATAAACTATAACCTTTGAATGTTAGAGTATCAGTAGAAGCAAGTTTACGTCGCATTTGTAGATTTTGTTGACTGCCACTTGCACTTTTTCTATTGCCCTAGGCAGAGATATATCTTCTGCCATAACAATTGTGTCGTCAGCAAAGGTTCCAAGAAGTGTTTCTTTTGTTGTTGGAATGTCAGCAGTGTAGAGTAGATACAGGACAGGTCCTAAGCGCTACCTTGTGGAACTCCAGCCGGGATATTTTTAAATAACTAGAACGCCATTTCGTGCTATACTCCAGCAATTGACAATAGTTACGCGGTATCAATTTGCTCATCTTACAGATTAATCCCAAATGCCAAACCTGATCAAAAGCTTGTGAGACATCCAGGAATATTGCAGGGCAGTGTTTCTTTTCAATAGCCACAGTTACTCTGGGCACTTGAGCAATTTTTGAATGGTGATTTCGAAAACCAAACTGGAAATCTGGTATTGTTACCAAATTTTTAATTAACACGTTTAAATATCAGTTTCTCAAATAGCTTTAATATTGCAGGTAGTAGCGAAATAGGTCTGTAAGATTGGACTTGTTCTGCGGGTTTGTCAGGTTTTTTGAGCATAATTATTTGTGCTACTTTAAAGCAGTTTCTTTGCCAGAACAACGATTTAGTCATAATATTTAAAATAATATGTAATATATTATAGATAGTAGCCATATATATGGCAATATTATATAATATTCCATCTGAAACATCATCATCAGATCAGGCAATAGTTAAAAGTTCACCGGGTCGTGTTGTAATATATTTTTGTATTTTGTATTAGTTAATAGGCGTATATATTTTTCAAAATTATAGTTATTTTATTAACGTATTATTAATGCATGCAGTCATAAACACAAATTGCGAAACTCTTTGCATCTTCCAAATATTAATTCAGTTTATTTGTTTATTAAATATAATTGACAATTATAATTTTATTAGTTCTCTTGATACGTAAGTTTTATCTTTTATATGCATAAACTTTTTGCTTCTAATTACTTATTTGTGAAATGAAGGCTTTTTCTGCTGATTTGTCTAGTATAGTTTATAACTTCTGTTGACATAAGCCTTTTCTGAATGATTTAACACTAACTGAGCAGAGGTTTCCATCTCGTATGTCAACAACAAACAAGAACGAGAACAAACAAGAATTCCTAGTGTATATTTCCACATTGATGTATTATATAATATACTAGGAGTTGTCTTAGATTGTTTAGGTTTGGGTAGCTCTACTAAGTATTCTTTATGTTGAAAAAATTATATTTGTAACAACTTTTGTTCAAATTCAATTGTTTGATGATGTGCATTTACCTCCCTTCCGAATTAGTAGACAACTGACAGCAAACTTTGTAGTGTTCATTGGTTAATAGGTTGCCATTGTGACTTAAATAATGAGATCAAAATAATGCTATACAAAATCACCATTAAACTAATTTGGACATACTGCATTTAACTATGGATCATAGGAAAGAGTAGCAATATCGAAACTTTAGAAATATTTCAGAGTAAGGCACGAAGGACCAAGGAACACGTACAACACATAAATGATTTGGCACTAGCGCACGAGTTTAATGAAATGTGGCATCCTCAGTCTTAGCGTTAGATTCCCACAGTGAGATGGGAGCTACGTCTCCCGATATAAGTTCATTCATAATAATAAATAAAACAAAAGATATAAGAAGTTAGACAGCACAGTAAGTAGCTTATTGTTCTACAATAGATTGTCATGACGCAGAAGAAAGAAAAAACTCCTCAATTAGGTTTGTGTATAAGAATTTATTTTGGTCGCATTCATTAATCTAAGTCACGAGATATTTTCTAAAAAAATACTCACGTCTCAACAAAATGAAATAGAATAATTCTACTATTTATAACGAAAATGTAACTTGAATTTGCGTTGGAAACAACACTGCATGTGCTTACAAAAATAAATAGAAGCATTTTAACGTCACACAATCTATTTTGCAGAAATTGATGGAATTAAACTTTAAATGTTTATGTGAACCATAAAACTGACCTTAGAGTGTTCTTTAGTCATCCTCCATTAATACAATGGTCTATTTTTATTGAGTGTTTATTAATTCAAACAGTTACTCTTGGTTTGCGATACATTGATTGTAGACCGTCTGACATAATTCAATATACGTTATCGTCGTTATCTATCCACTCGCGTGCATGCTGCTTAAATTCGCCCAAGAAATACGCAAATTGAATATGAAATATGGAAATTAAAGGGGTTCGAAAAATTATGGCAGCAAACTAAACCAATATTTTCGATTGAGGGGCGTTTTCATTTGAATTCGACGCTTCTTCAAAAGGGCCGAAAGGTATATAATGCGATTTAAATGTCAGAGCCTTCCCGTAATGATGTAAGGCAAGAATAATATTATCGAGATGAAGAAAGTCCGCATTAAATTGATATAATGATTTTAAAAAATCCATAGGGGGCGTTTAAATATCGCAGACGTCTTGAGACAGATACAGACTTTGTTATAGAAATCGGAAAATTAGGAATTTTTATATTCGAATGGGTTGGGTCAATTTCTTAAATATCTACAATTTTGTTTCTTCCTATTTTAAATATTTAGTTGGAGTTTTAAGAAAGTACCACAAAAGGTATATAACAGGCTTGGTTGGCGTTCTAAATTTATGTTTGTGATTGTTTATAACTTTGATTGTCCCAGTCGCGTCAGTAATCAGGCTGGATAAGACCGGATGGCTTCTGGGGTGATATCTACCGGATAAATCCTAGTTGGTAAAAAGGAAATTTTGAAATAAAAAAATATATATAAGTAATTTGGTTTTCTTTAACTCCGATCGTTATTATTTTATCGTATTTGTTCTGCAACAAATTCCAATTTTTCTCAAATCAATGATCGTTTTATTCTTCGGAATCTAGAAAATATCGGTATATTTTCCGACATATCAACAAATCTGTATTTTTTTAAAATCAATGACCTCTTTTTCTCATAGTAATAAATCTAGACAAAAATATCCAGGTGATGGCCCGGTGGGCAATTCTTTGTTATAATAGTTTTAAGTAGAATTTTAGGAATCACACCTCTGCAAGAGTTTATAGCACTAATAGAATAATATTAAATAAAAGTTCTAGATTCTGGTGGATAGGTTATATCGCGCGACTGTTACGGCATTGGCTATGAAATGTGAAACGGAACGACGTGTTAAGACTAAATGGTGTACTAGTGATATATCGATATAATAGACGTCGATACAGGGGCTTGATTTGTTTTATAGTAGATAAAAACCATCAATAGCATTTTGTATCGCCGTTCATTAAGTCGACTCATCTTTTCATAAAATAAAATTAGTATTTTAAAATAAATTATAGGTTTTTGTATTTAAACCTTTTCACATTTCATTTACGACTGAAGCAGTGGTAAGGATTCCGGGGTGATGATAAAGTATTATGATCTCTTGAATTCATTCAATTAATACTAGAGTCTAATTAATTATTAATAAAAGAAAACACAAACATTTCTTGATGTAGTTAGGTGGAATTTGGGCAATAATATCGTAGCTGATGCTGTAAGGTCACCAGAGATGGCTATAAAATATTCCAATTAGTAAAATATTCAAGTTTTGAAAGACGCCTCTAGTCCGTGAATTATCGATACAAACATATTAGTTCAGGGTGTAATCAAAGGTGGTCTGAAGTTGCTACGAACTAACATAGTCTACTAGAATTTGAAGCGGAAGCTTGAAGTTCAAGGTGAACGGCTAGCCAAGGCTGATTGTAGTAGTTTAGTATCTCTTCTATAGACTATTGCAATTTGGAGTCACCAAATTTTGAGAAACCATTCCATATAGGGATACCAAGGATATCTGAAAAGAAACAGTGCCATTTCGAAAGTCGTTTAAGTTATACTGGCGGACTAAGCTACAGGCGATACTCAAGAATAATTTTGTTACAACTATGATTTGTCCAGATGGGACAAAGTCTACGTACATCCACTTATTTAGACTGAATGGTGTAACGAGTAAGACGTCAAAATAAAAGTTTGGTTTGTTTTATAATAGTTAAAAACCATTAATATCATTTTGTGTCCCCGTTCAACAAGTCGTCTGTTCTTGTCTTAAATTAAAATGGTATTTTAACCCATTTCTTCCCACAATATTTTTCAATATTTTTCAATAATTTATTTCAAATATCAATATATATATATATATATATATATATATATATATATATATATATTCTTATATATATATACATAAATATAAGAACTTGAATCGTATCTTTGGTGCTAACAAAGTGTTCTGTAGTCTAAAAGCTTTGTAAGAATTATATCTGGGGTTGTGTCATCTTTGAGGGATCGAATCTCCGTAATAAGTACATTGTGGAGCTTCACAGAACCCTAGAAAACCTGAGGTTAGGTGAAAGGATTGCAACAAATTTATTGAAAGTTGTTCATGATCCTCAAAATCATACCATATTTTTTAATAACTTCTTCACGAGTCGTTACCTTCTTACTTTGTTGTTTGAAATGAATATCTTTGGAGCTAGTACAGTGAGAGAATTAGGTGGCATAACAATTCTGTTATAACAGTCGTTAACAACTTTGGTACCCTTAAGTCAATAATGAATGTAAATAGATACAACCAGAAGTAAAAGAAGCACAACGTAGCAAATGTTATCCGCCAGTACAACCAAGGTATGGAAGGTGTAGATTTGCACGACAATGCCATTGCAATCTATAGAATCAGTATTAGAGGCAAAAAGGATGCTGGCCATTTTTCGCCAATGGAATTGACAGCGATATTAGCAATGTCTGGAAAATGTACCGACTGGCAACAGGTTCTACTATTAGTTAAATCGATTTCAGATCCCAAATTGCATTAAGTGTATTGAAAACTGATGAAGAATCTGAACTGGAGGGAAACCACCAACTTCAGAGAAAAAGCACCAACCTTGTTCCAGGAGCAGTTAGGGAGGATTGAATTGATCATATTATAATCCGCATTGAAGAAAATGCAAAATTTGCTGAAGCTAGACGATCTATATATGCAAGAAATGCTAGGTTCACCTTCGCACAGAGGGTTTTTCGAAATTTTATGAGTGATGCCATAAACTTTGGTGAGTTTTTTCATATAATCAACAATTTTGTACATTCTGAGCAAATAAAAGCATGTGATCGAAAAAAGCATATCAAAAATTTCTTATTTTTCTACCAGGAAACTCCCAACGTTGCACCAGCGCAACATTATCTTTGGTGGAGATCGCAATTATAATGTTATTTCAATTATTTTAAAGTGATAACAAAATACCATAATATTTCACAATTTTTATATACGGGAATGAATGGGTTAACGTAAATTAGAAGTTGTATGTTAAACCTTATCACATTTCATAATTTATTTAAATATTATAATTGATCTATTATTTGAAAAATATTTTACTATTTAAAAATAAATTTGTAAACACATTGGAATTATGACCATAAGTTATTATACTGAAGTATATTATGCTATAAAGCAAGAGATAGGATATTAGTAGAGACACTTTAGTTCATATACTAAAGAAAAGTGACAACAGCCTGACAATAGCAATTTTGACCCAAATGCCACTCGATACAGTGTGTATATTATATTGTTATAATAGGTTTGAAGGCAAATTGGGTCGATGCGATCATAAAATATAATAGGCTTAATTAGTAGGGGATATCATAGGAGCGTTTGTTTCGGAGCCATGTTCAAAACATTATATTCTTCGCTGGATCATTTTAATGCATTCACTGGGTGGATAGATAATTATTTTCAACAAATAAATTGGAATGCTGGACGTTATTATGTTATCGTGGATAGTTGAAATATATAACCTTTTTCAATTTTATTATTTGACGATACCAATGAAGAATTGTGTACATTATTATTTTTAAAGAATTTTCTCGATAGCAATGGAACTCTTTGTATAATAGACATATGGCACAAAAGTTGACTTATTTCTCTGCTACTGTAATGGTCTTTAAGGGGTAATTTTATATGGCTCGGTGAATGGAGGTAAAACGAAATGAAACAGTGGTGTTTACATTATGTCACCGTTATTTATTGAAGTAATATAAAAATGTGGAAAATAAAAAATAGATAAAATGGATGGCAGAGGTGTTACCTGGTGCCGATGCTTGGACAGTCAATAGTGGCACGTCTAAACCGAACGGTGGTCAGATACTGAATGATTGGAAATAACCTTCAATAACATCCCGGATAAACGTCTCGGGGTTGCCAGCTATTCGTTATCGGGTTCTAGTTGGCACTGCTGGTACCCCGCCCGTGTTCAACATCTGGGATTATATTTCTGGGCATTTTGTAGACCGTTATTCCACTTTGTAAAATTCGACATGCCTCAAGGTCTCTACAATACTCCTCTGCCAGAATTTTACTTACAATTTTTTAAACAAATAAAAATACAAAAATGTATGAAAAAAAAAATCAAATACTAAATACTGATATACCAAACAAAATGTGCTGTATGAAAAGGGCTTTGAAACATATGATAAATCAAAATGGTTGTTGTTGGGACGGTTGCGATCTGGTACGGCTGTTGATATCTTTCGGTCCTACAGATACCGTTCCTTCATCGTCGCTTTGGCACTTGAATGTGGTCCATCGACGACGTTGAAAACAAGCTATTTTTTGGACAGGGCTCCCGTAATCGACGCTGTGGGAGGATCGATTGTTCGACAACGTGGTAGCTCATATTATTCGACGAGGAGACGTTGGCAATTCTGGTACCTCGGCGAAGACATGACAAGTCTTCGGTGACTGCAATCGGTACCTAGCTTCTGGAGCTGCTCTGTGACTAATCCGTAGTCACATACGTTACGGTAATAGAGAAAAAACAAATAACGACGGTATCCGACTGAAGCTGCCCGAAGCCTTTCAAATCAAAATGTCTGCCAATATGACGGAGACGGCGAGCGAGGGCAGACATTATGATTTAAACATAGTGCCGAAAGAAATGTTTAGTCGAGACGCTAATGATTAAATAGTTATGACAAAATCTCTAAGAGTTCAAAAGATTGTGAAAAATAAAATTTGGACAATAGAATTAAAAAATATGAAATGAAATTTAAGGTTCATTGTTCCAGCACTAAATTAAAATTTAATGAGGAACAAATATTTAAAAGAACAAAAGTAAAATCGAAAAAGAATCGTATTAAAAATATTGAAAATGTTGAAACAAAAAATATAACGGCCACGTAAAATACACCATGTTGCACGTACCCTCCATTCACGAGTCCAAACCCAATTTTGCAAGAGATCACGTCGGGGTCAGTATTTTAAATATCAAAAGCGTAAAGAAAATAGGATTACATTTCATTTTTTTATTTGATATACAACTTTAGTTTATGCAAAATATAATGTATCTTATTGAATAATTGAAAACAAATTTAAATTTATGTCATAGTGGCATTGTTGTTACATGATACCCTGTGAACATTATGAAACTATCTACGCTTTGGCTTGACACAGATAGTAAATTATATGCTACATAGTAGTGATTCCATGCAGTAAGTGCGGCCAAATTCTACATGATACGGACCAAGACTACCCCCTTATTTGCTTAGGCACTGCGCGATATTAAAGTTGCAACAGGTTAAGTCCCGTCTTAACCCTTTTATTACGACTCCTCAACCGTCTCGTCCTGTTCCAATAACGTTTAACGGGAGAGAGATATTGCGTCGACATTTCTGCGAGAGGATTTTAGGTCTTGCAGAGGTCCAATTTCGGTTTAAGTCCCGTAGGTTAGATTAAAAGGCATTACGTCAGGTTTCAGTGGTGGAACGTCAAGATTATTGACGTCAGATGCTGAAGAGGATACCGTAAATTCAACCTTATCCTGGATATTACACTTTAAGCTTAACCGTTTTATTTCTCGTTATCAAAGGTGATACTTTTTAGAGGTTTTAATTTACTCTGTATTTTTGATGAAATTCAGACATAGTTGGGTCGTAATATATACTTAATTACTTACTAATTTTAGGTTAGGGAAAATGGGTATGACAAGGAAAAAAAGTATTATTTAGTATGAACATTTTTCGCAAAAACCGGTAAATATTAAATCCATATGCTAACAATTTTTAGATTTTGGTTGTTTTTTTTAATAACATTTACATTATAAATTGTTCAAACTCCTATCAGGGGTTTTATAGGTGGTTGGATCTAGAAAGGATCTATTTGTGACACATGCGATCGCTGTCTTTTGCCTTTTCTCTTGTGAAAGTCCTTAAAATAATTTTCTAGAAGATTCCATTATAACAATAACCCTAGAGATTCTATCTTCTCCTGTGGCTAATCAAAATCTCGAATGATATTGCTCGACTCCGATTGGCTCAATTTGTGGTTGTTTATCAACTATTAAAATCAGGATCACGTTAATTATGTCACATATTTATTGAGCTCTTCTTTGTTTCCACGTTGTCTTTATTTTCTATTTTCATGCTATATACTTCCTAAGTATGTTTATGTAACAAATTATTTGAAACCTTTCAAACTAAGATGTTGGCATTCACCGTTATAGCAATAGTATCGGTATTTTTCAAACAGCTAGATTATTTTTATTTTGCTAATTAACAGGTATGCCAATATCAAAAAATAGAGGTGCCTGTTTCGAAATAAATGAAAATTCAAAATATAGAAAATATATTGTTCGATATTGTTTATGGCGATTTTTGAAATTAGCAGATGAATGTACATCATAATAGGATTTCATTGAGTCAAAAACATTTTCATTATAGGACAGTGTTAGTTAAATAGTCTCTGTGAATAACGGCCAAATCAGTCTGTAGGAATAGAAAATAATATATTGAGTAAAAATATATTTGTATATAATTACTACACAGGTTAAGGTTATCAATGCTATGAACTACAAAATTTATTATATAAATTTGTGTGATAAAAAAGTGGCAAAGAGGGAAAATAAGGACTCAACAGACACCTATAGTTGGTTAGTCTTACTTTTAATTTAGCAGTTCCTATGTGTTCACTGTTTCAATGTGTTCAATTATGTGTTAAATTTATACATTTAATGATTATTGTTGGGTTAAAATTGTATTTACCCTCCTCGAGAAAATTTTACACTACATATTCTTCATTTCAACTTTCAATAAAAGTAAATTTTGATAGTAATATTTATAGATATTTAGGGAAAGATCAGATAATTTTCAGTCGCAAGCAGTTGGCTGTAGGAAGTTTTTTTGTTCTCGCCTAATACGAGGCATGATGCATGATATATACCTGATCACGAAGACTTGCCCTGGAGTGATAAGTTGGACCGGGTTATGTGGGACTGCCTCTAGGCTTACCAATACACTAAACCGAAACCGCCTCACAGTTGACCCCTGTGGATCGCTACTGCTACTGCATTAAGTTTGAAGATATGGTACCCGCTAACCGGGAAGCCGTTACTGGAAACGAGGACCAGGCGAAAATACAGATTGTGAATCTAACTATAGATTCGAAAACTTGAGTTAGCAGACGACTGGATAATGTCGTATGGAGGCAAAAGTTATGACGGCAGCGAGGGGTGAGGTCGTTTCAGCCTGGAAAAAGGGGAAGTTAACGGTGACGCGGTGTTAAGCTCCCAGCATGTCGACCAGCTCGCGAACAAGCGCGTTTTCAGAAGAACTTGCTTGTTTTCTGTAGTGTCGGTTTCCTGTGAATTTGTTTATTTCTGATAAACCATGAAGCGGTTAAGATTTTCATGAGGAGTTTATTTTGGAAAACTTGTAGCCGTTTCACCTGGTTGGGTGTAACAAACTTGAAGTAGACATTAGATCCGTAGAGGAGTACGAACCGAATTAACATCTTGTAAAATAAGCATTTGATGGAGATGGGAAGTCTGAGGGGTAGATCAGAGAAGATAGAAAAATCCCTGAACCTTTCTGGATTGGTTTCTTTATTTGGGAATGCGTCGGTTAAAGTGGAGACTTAGGTACGTTACGTTATCCAGCCATGGAATTGTTGCGGTGTCGATTTTAAGTTGCGAGACGCACAATGCGCAACGCTTCTTATGGAAAATAATGGCCAGGGTTTTCAGGGGGTTGATTTGCAACCTTCAGCATTTGAGCCACTTGACCGCACGATAGAGCTGCTTCTGTAATCATTCTTGAATGGTAACCTCGAGGCAGGAGGCCGTGAAGAAAGCAGTGTCGTCAGCGTAAAACGCGACGTCAATGTATTCTTTTCTCGGCAGATCTAAAATAAAGAGGTTAAATAAGTCTGGGACCAGCGGGGAACCTTGAGGTACGCCAGCGCCGATTTGCTTTCGACGGGAAAGTTTTCTTGATCTTAACCTGGAAAGATCTGTTCCATAAATAGGACTTGATGAGATCCGTTAGGTCTTCTGGGTGGCCTAACCGCACGCATTTTGCGATCAAACCGTCGTGCCAGACCTTGTCAAAAGCTTTGGTTAGGTCCAAGGGCCCAAGTTAGGCCCCAAGCTTTTTACGTTGGTTAGAGCGTATGATGATGGAGAGATGGATGTTTGTTTAGGCTTTTGCTAGGCTTGGTGTTTTCTGCGGTAAGGAGGCACTTCATCTGAGCTTCGTAGGTATCGGCGACGAACTCGACTTTTTCTTGGGCAGTGATTGCAAAATTTCCTGTAATCGCTGACTTCAGGGGGGGGGGGATAGTAAGTATTGTGTGTTGCACTGATATAGGTTTTGGAGAAAATACAGCTATAATATTTATTTCTGGGATAATAATAGTGTAAGTAATCTTAACTTAATCGACGAACAGATGAATAAAGATGGAACATAAACTGCTGTTCATAATGCGAAACTCATTAAAGACTATTTTTGAGAACACAATAATCAAATTAAGGGTAGGCTGGCACGTGCTGTGTACTCAAATATTAAACTATTTTATAATATTGAACAACCATGAATGAAAAATAGATGAAGAAATAAAATAGAAATAGAAAAATAGATGAAGAGGTTACTGAAATAAGAATTAATTTTTTTTATCTAAGTGTGTTATAGTTTTATTTTGTTGTTCGAGCGACAAACCTTTTGTTTACTTATAGGCTCCGCGTAAAATAGCTATATTTAAATAACAGCTATGTCTTTATAATATTTAGTTAATTAAACAATAAACTCTAAAAGCTAAATATTTATTTTTATTATGAGTTGAAGTGTAAAATCTGTAATGTGCTAAGGTTTTGTCGCGATACGATATATTTCATAACTCATTCGCGAGGACGCTTTTGCAAAATCTTGCTCGTTTGATAAAAAATTTTACACTTATATTTTATAGAACTCGTAGAAAAAAGTTAAATTATGATAAATCACTTGATTTTGATGTCCATTAAGTTCATATCACCATTTCTTAATAACTCGTTCAGGTCTCCAGCGTCATGCGGTATAATTTTAGTTCGGTGTAATTAATTTACCAAAATCAAAAAAGTGATTACTGTTATAATATGATTAATATAGATGTAATACAAATTGGCAGAATGTGTTAAACATAGAAAATAAACCTTAAATAATATCTTTTCATATCAAAAGTGATCTTTTAATATTAATTTTTCTCGTTCTTATTATATAATTTTATTCTATTGTAGGTCTTTTAATAGTATTAAGCAAATAGGATCTCAAACTATATTTTATTATATAGTGTATTGTTTATTAACAAGTTAATATAAAATAATAAAGAGAAAAATAAGCTGTTACAATTGTCGTGATCTTGACATTTAACCTAGTATATGTTTTAAAATATACTATATTTATTACAAGAATATAAATAACGGTGTCGCAATGTATCGTAATTTTGGTAATATTTTTGAGTTAATTAGTAGACGGGAAATCTACTATTATTCCTAACAATAGTATATATAAACCAGATTGCATCATAAATTAAATTTTTGTCAATTGTTTAGTTCCCTAAGAGCAAACATAAACAAACTGAAAGTAAAGTTTGGTTTAAATATTGTTACTATAACAAACATACTAATGGCGTTCTCTTGTCTTTGTAAAATAGTTTGTCGTTTAATAATAAATCTTTCATTTACTGGCGTTTTAACTATTAATTGATCCTTTTTTTTAGGTCATGTATGTATAGACCTTATTTTTAATTTCATATATACTCTATGGTATATTAGTCATATACCATGGTATAATATTTAATGCTCTTATTATTTTTTCATATATACCTTAATTAATATAAACATCTTACTTTATATGTAATAAATGTCATTATATAGGCAAAATGTTGCATGTACATTTCTGTTTATTAAGATGTTTATTAAAATTATATGCAAAATACGGAAGCATACATTCACTTAAGATTGTCTAAATATTAGAAATCAATGGCAGCTTATGTATGATGCAAAATTATGCTCCATACGACATCGATATGCCTACAGAACTAGGTCAGAAAATTGACTTTACTAAGTTTTCTAATTTATTTATAGAAAAAATTTAAAGTAGATCGACAGATTTACTAAGAGTTGGGATATAAATTCCAGACTTTTTCTTTTGATATTATGATAGTGATTTTTGTTATAAACATAATGTCTATTGTTGAATTAAATTTTTTTTAATATTCTTGATGTTATAAGAATTGAGCTAAGGTTGATTCATTATTCAGATAATAAAGAATATTATACATTACACAGTTATAATTAATTGCTAACATTGTATTATTGAAATGGCGCGAATGACATTTTCCGCCAAATCATGTGGTAACCATTTCTCTCCTTTTGTATATTATCTATGGTAATTAGACGTCTAGAAACACTTTATTTATCAACTAAACTGTTTTGTGTGTTTGTTCGAATTGTTTTGGTCCTCTAGATCATTCTTTGTTACTAACATAAAATTATCTTCTTAGTTTCTTAATGTTTTTGATTAGCTTTGATAGCAGATTTCTTATACCCGGTGCTGTCGGGAAGTTTCTATTTTTTTACAGAAGTTTTGTCAGGTTTAGTATGCCTCTTCGAGAGAAACAACAGAAACAGATCGAGGGAAACACATATTTTTTTCTAAAATAATCAGATATTTGTGGATTATATTATTGCTGAGCTGATGTGATGGAAAGTCGGAAGTCGTTCAGTTTAAGCACTAACTATATCATATAAGACCTCGTAGAATTATTGCAGACAACTGCTTCTATGGTGTAATATGGTTAAGGCGTTTAGCTCCCAAATGGAAGTTGCGGGTTCGATTTCCGGCGGGGATAATCACTTTTTGTTGTTGTTTAGTTAGAACATTTGTCAAATTACCTAGGCGAGGTAGCAGACCCGGGGGCCTGAAATGCTCCTTATTTTCAATCATTGTTTCTATATTCTTATTTTTCCTCATACGGGTTGCACCTTTACTTGGCCTACCCATTGTAATATTAATAAATAGAGAACAATAAAATATTTTTAACAAAAAAATTGAACCGACTTCAAAACATAAATAAGGAACTCTAACTAACTAAAATTTAAAAAATAATTATTAACTTAGATTTTAAACACAAAGAGAAACATTTTAAAATAAAATATGTACATAATCGTTGTAATAACTAAATAAAAATAATCAAAAACTTTGTTTAACTTATCTACTACATGTATTTTATATTCTACTATATACGCACAATTTAGCTTAATATCTACCTAAACCTATTTATCTATTTACAATATTATTTTAAGTACTACCAACTGATCACTTTGAAGTCCCAAAAATGTGTATTGTATTAATCGCCTAAATCTGTAATTAGTTTCCTATCTCTAATCTTGTTTCAGATTAACTCTTAAATTAAATTACGAGGTGTCAGATGATCAACAGCTGCCAGTTTGTTCGTATCGGTCGTTTTGTTTATGAAGTTAAGTCAAGCGTGCTCGAAACAATACCACAAAACTTAGTCATCTGTTTGTGTCAAACTTTACATTCACACAATACCAGGCCTAACGTTTTGCTACAATCGCCCAATCAATTTAACCTATAGCTTGCCTTTGGGTTCGTACGTTGTGGGTTGAATTCCGATAAATAACGATTACAAAGTTTCACAAAACTAAAGAAATATTTTACGCCCTTAATAATAGAACTATGTTTGCTACCGAATTTTGTTAATCTTTTTATTGTTTTTGAAATAGCAATTCTGCCAGAGGCTGATTAGTGAATATAGCTATTTAGTCTTGTGTAACAGAAAAGCGTTTGTCCTATATTAAAATTGGTGAATCTTTAACTAAAATGGCGAATATATTCGCGTGTAAAGGCTTCGCACATTCGAATTGAGTTATTACTTCTCGTTAGGTTGTCATGAAATGGCCATATAACATGGTATATGATATACACCATAATTCATGAATTAGGAACGATTTGGACGCTTTTTTAAATTAAGAAACAATCAGTATAAATATTTCATACATACCCCTTAAACTTCCTTAAAACTTGAAACCATTTGTATGTACTATATATATACATATATATATATATATATATATATATATATATATATATATATATATATATATATATATATATATATATAGTAATTATGTAAAACATATAAATATATAATTTACAGTATTTTGTTTAAAAAATAATAATTTATTTTGACATTTTATAGTCTAGAATTATTGAACTTATGAATGTTGTTACATATCTCGGATAATAAAATATATTTTATTTCGTAACACTATATTTTTTATTTTGTGATTTTTAGTAATGGAGTATCATTAAATGTTAAGTCTTGTTTGATTTGCGGTTTCAAAGGTATTTATTAACTTCTGGAGAAGATAAGTTGGCAAAGGCATGAAGACCTTCTTAATTGCTAATTAGTATAAAAGAAAAATGATCCAATTAATCTATCGTTGATATGCGAAGTTCCTTCGATGAAGTCGATGGTCCGATGAGTATAAACTGAGATACTGATAACACCCCTGTTTCTAGATGTATCTGGATATTTTTGATATACCATAGAGCATACCATCAACACTTGTATATATTGATCTTCGTCAGTTTGAGAAAATGAGACCATACACGCGAACTCTGTAGAAAAACGTAATGCAACATTGCCTGATTTTACTAGGTAACTTTAATGCCTTGTAAATTAGATCTTGATGCCATTTTGTCAAATAAGATGGGTCTGCAACAAAGAAGCTGTTTGAGTATTTTCAAAGAATTTCTGCGCATTTTAGTATGCCGACAACAAAAATACACCAGGACGTTATGTCTTTTTCGTCCGGTTTTTTCCACGATTCATTAAAAAGAAGCCTTAAGCAGTTCTGCTGTACAACGACGGTTTTTATACCTCAATTACTGTAAGTGTGTTCAGAACATCTTAGATAAACCTACAATAACTTTCAACAACAAGCGATTTCAAATTTTTGTGCATGTTGCTTGGACAACAAGTTGTGCTTTACCAAATTCCCTGGCTTTTTTTCTATGGGATATCAAATAAGGAGCTGCACCAAGACGAGAGGGTCGTAAACGGACCTTAAAGTTGGCGAAAACAACGTCCTCCAAGAATCATTGGTACCTCTATATATAGTTCTTTAAGGAAGTCATAGAGATATTTTTAAGTAATCATAAAGATCTTAACTATAAACAAATTGTTAAAAGAGTTCTAAAAGCTATAGATTGCCTTCATTCCCACCTCGGCTACTTTCTGGAAAATTTGGGAGATGTAAGTGAAGACTAAGCTGAACTGTTTCTCCAGGACATTAAAGAGATGGAGAAAAGATACAAAGGAAAATGGAGCCTTTGAATTATATGTTGAATGTTTCTGAGAGACTTTCCAGATTCTTCCTACAAGCGAAAATATGCAAAGAGGAGCTTTTGCTAGGAAATAGACAAGTTTTTAATGTACCCTAGTGAACGTGTATTTGATTTAAAAAAATATGTTTTGTTAATGGTTTGTAAATACAATAACATCTCTCAATCCATATTTCTCTTTTATTTTAATGTAATAACTGATTTAATATATTTACTCAAATTATCCATAAAAGGGTCGTATGACAAAAGTGGACTATTTCGGATTCAGCATACCCAAAAACATAAGGATTATGTTACAAAACCTAAACAACTCTTAGATTTTTCACCTGTGTAATTTAAGTTTGTGATTGTTTATAGGTAAACATTTAAAAACTGTCAAAGAATAATTCGTATTTTTAAACCTACGTTAAAGTCCACTAATATTAGTGCAGATAAACCTTATTTGTTAAATAAAAAGAAAACTATAAAACAGTAAAAATAAATACACATAATGTCTTAGAGAAATCAAATAATAATTATATTTTTTTTACAAATTTATGTATAGCCGTCATTAAAAAAATAGTGACTTTAATTATGACAGTTGTACGTATTAATAGTTATGTCTGAAAACTCCTGAAGCATGACTTCATGGTCATACTTCATGGTTTTCAGTGTATTTGACATATGAAACCCACCGTAACTATTAATACCTACTCTGTAATTGAATAGAAAATGTATGTAAATAATGAAAGATATAATCAGTTATCGTAAGGTTATAAAACGTACGATTGAGAAAACGAAATACGGAAAATATAACTTTAAGTTAGTCTTTACCGTGGACTGAATCATGAAGAAATAACTAGTTACAGATATTGTCTAAAATGGCCACCGCGATGGTCAATATCGGATTGCTTTCTTTTCAAATTGGCTATTATTGACCGTAAAATAAGTTTCGCTTCATTGGAGTTGTTACAAACATCTGTTATTTTTTCACTATCAGCTGTGGCCGAGTAATTGACTGAACTACATGAAGTAAAATGTTTTCGTATTTGTGCTGATATCATCTTAAGTGTTTATAATTTCTTCTATGCTAGCTTTCTAACTTCTCTTGATTTTTCTGTTATATCTATATGTATTTTACGAGAGTTGCATCATAACCATTTATTAACTGAAAGCAAACGATTGGTACGCCTTTTTAGAAGAAGTATAAACCTTTATCAAATCAAATTGTCATGCCAACACATAATGCGAATGGGTATATTTCATACTGATAGACCATAGAGTATTTCCCAGTTAATTATACCGATATATTGAATATATTTCTTGATAAAAATAGCAGTGATTGTTAGTGAGTATATGGTGAACTGGATCAATTTACGTTACGTTATACTCCTCCTCCATACTACTGTGTCCAATTTCTACTTGTACAGTTGCCGTTTCTTATTCAATACCCCAGTATAGTTCAGGAGCATTAGTTGCAGCCAATAGATGGTTTGTGTTTTCAATTACTCATCTTTAAACGTCATAATCAGTTCCAAAACGTGGTAATCAATATATTTTTATTAATGAATTATGTTTACCATTATCAGACAGAAGCAATTCTGCAAATTATAAGATCTTAATTCGATACCTTCCTAACTGAAAAGAATTGTTATTATATAATAATACATAGTAAAACGTATATCCCCTTCTGGTTAAATATGAAACTTGTTTTGTTCGTCCAAAGATTTCCGTTTTCCTTGATCATCATTATCCTATCTGATTGAATAACTGTGACTTGCGTATACATTATTATTCATTTTTCAAACATTGATGATCTGGAATCAGATAAGGAATACAAAGGGGACAAAAAGCGGAGAGTTATTGAACTCTCATAGTGTATTGCTGTATATATATGTTCATGTTTTTGTGTTATTACTATATGAAATGTATATATATATTAAAAATTGTAATATTTGCTATTTATATAACAAGTAATATCGATCATTGCTGTCATTTTTTTATATTTAAGAAAAACTCCGTATCAGAAGAACTATCTTTTGTAATCATTATAAAATGTTGATCATTTAATAACCTGCAGCAAAAAGTCCCCGGCCGGTCATATAGATGGCGCTTCTAGAATTAAATCCATATGTTTTTAGTTAGCCCTAGTCCTCAAAAGATGCGTGTATAAATTGGACAGCTGTCGGATCATTAGTTTGTGAATTATCGCATTTTGGGTGAAGTAACTTTTGTTATTGTGAAAAAACATGGATAAAAAGGAATTTCGCGTTTTGATAAAATATTGCTTTTTGAAAGGGAAAAATACAGTTGAAGCAAAAACTTGGCTTGATGCCGAGTTTCCGGACACTACTCCAGGAAAATCAACCATCAAGGATTGGAAGACGGTGAACGCAGTGGACGCCCAAAAGAGGTTGCTACCGACGAAAACATTAAAAAATTCCACAAAATGATTTTGAGTGACCGTAAATTGAAATTTAATGAAATAGCAGACACTCACAAGATATCGACTGGAATGTGTACATCATATCATTCACGAATATTTGGGTATGAGAAAGTTCTGTGCAAAGTGGGTGCCGTGCGGGTTCACTTTTGACCAAAAACAACGACGAGTTGATGGTTCGGAGCAGTATTTGAAAATGGTCAAGCGTAATAAACCCCCAGTTTTTGTATCGATATGTGACAATGGATGAAACATGGCTCCCTCATTTCACTTCGAAGTTCAATCGACAGTCATCCGAGTGGACTGCACACGATGAATCCGCCCCAAAGCGTGGGAAAACGCAACAGTCGGTTTGCAAGGTTATGGCGTCTATATTTTGGGATGCGCATGGAATAATTTTCATTGACTACCTTGAAAAACGAAGGACCATAAACAGCGACTATTACATAAAGTTATTGGACGGTTTGAAGGGCGAAATCTCCGAAAAACGGCCGCATTTGAAGAAAAAGAAAGTGCTGCTTCACCAGGACAATGCACCATGTCACATATCAGTGAAAACGATGGTAAAAATCCATGAATTGGGCTTCGAATTGCTTCCTCATCCACCGTTGTCTCCAGATCTGGCCCTCAGGAACTATTTCCTGTTCTCAGATCTCAAAAGAATGCTCGCTGGGAAGAAATTTTCGTCGATTGAAAAGGTGTTGAAGGCCTAGACTGAGGCCTATTTTGAAGCAAAGGACAAATCGTACTACAAAAATGGTATCGAAAAGTTGGAGGGTCGCTATAGTCAGTGTATCACCCTTGAAGGGAATTATGTTAAATTAAAAAAACTAATTTTGCCAAAAAAATGTGTCTTACTATGGTAGGTCAGGGACTTTTCAATTGATCTGTTACTAATCGTAAGAAAGTTTATGGATAAAGGACCCGAGACGCCAACATCAAAGCTGAAATCATTCAGTGGGAGTATAAAGGAAAAAATAACTGTAAAAAAATTATCTAATAATTAAGTACAGTTAACAAATTGACAGAAGATTTTCGACGGAAAATATATCTCTACATCATATAATATTTCTATGGTTAAAAATATTTCAGTTAAATTGATGTTAAATGTTGATGATAAAACTTGTACAGTTATCAGTATATTCCTAATATTCTATGAAGATAGATTATAGTTAAATGTTCAAATAATACCTAATAGCTTAAACATGTTAATCGTCTAGTTGTGTGCAACTATCTTTGGTCGTTTTTTGCCATTTAAAGTCACAGGCCTAAAAAGGGGACCAAAAAACCACTACTAATGTGGCTCTTTCGTGTTAATACATCATCTTATTTGACACCACTCACCGCGTAGGGCTGGGGTTCACGTTACAACTTTCTGCAAAGTATCGCATAGCTCGGTCAGCGAAGTTGTTTGTGAAGTTTGTCGGGGATCTAAATCGATCATTTGCAGTATCCCGTCATAACGGATTTTAGGAAGATATTATAATATATAATTTGCTGATATGTATATAGCCTTATCACTATATTTTTATGCAGAAGAAAGATCAGAACAGATGTTATTCGATAAAAATAATATATTATAAAAATCCAGGTTTTGGTTATTGTTTTTTTTTACATAGTTTAAAGTCTCCTTTTGCCAACTATGGGTTTATCTGGGCTGGACCTACTATTTAACGTAGGCTCCGAACCATGGTCATCGGCATTAAGTCTACCGACTGGCGAGTGACCAACTTAGAAGTTATCCTAGAAGACATCCGGTTTTACCCAGCCTGGTTACTGGTGTGACTAGGATCATTTTCCTTGTCGGATTTTACACTTTTGTCTATTACAATCACACATATTAAACAATCAGAAGCATAAATGTACAGCCATGCCCCAGCAGGATTCGAAACCGCGCCTATCGCAACACTAGGAGGACCGTCCTGTTGCCTTTGGTTTGGTTATTATATTATTAACTTAAGTTTGTGCTTGAATCTTGGGTCTTGTTTTAATATAGAATTCATTACTTAATTATATTATAGAATTTTTGTGCTCATATAAATATCTCATGATGTGTTCTATGTATTCTTGCGCATTTTATTATCAGTACCAATTTTAGCTCTAATATTCAATTCATTTAACTCAGGTCTCATTTTACTCAGGTCTCATTTTACGGTATTTATTTTCTTTATATTTTTAATACATTTTACAAGTTTTATCCTATCCTTCGTATTCTCTAGACATTGCCTCTTTGAATTATCATTTATTCCGGTCAATTGCATACGATCTGGCTGAAAAGAACCTTCATTTATATTTTTCTTTATAAAGCAATATTTACATTTGAAAAACAACAGCGTTTTCAATCTGTACTTCTAACAAATCCTTTATTAATTAACTTTGAAGTATTTATCATTATATAACAACTTATTTTTTCACACTTACGAATATACTTATTTACAGAACTATTGGAAATTTACATGAAACGGTATTGATGTCATAATTATGATAATTTGAAGGTTTAATACGAATTAAATTATTGCAATTATATTTTTTTGGTGAAATTTAACCTACTCTTCAATGAATAATGGTTTAAATACATACCGAAGAAGTTGTGAGGCTTTCAGCATTGTAATACGGTAAATAGATAGAATACGATTAGACAAAAATGGGAGTATTTAGCGATACAATATGTTATTTTTAATATATTTTAAGAGGCTATTTAGTAGCTCATGTGACAATTATTTAAACCGATTTTAAGTTTTGATTTTTTTCATTTGATTTTAACTAAAAATTATTAAAACTAAATTTTTATTAAAAATTAAATGGTGTTTTTATATTAATTTAGTCATTCTTATAGAACTATTAATATTCTATATAATATTTAGTAAAATAAGATATCTGAACTAAGGATAAATTTTGAATTATAACTAAATATTGCTAGCTTTAAGATCAGACACTAATATGCTGCTATTTAATTTTGTCATTTTTACTTTAATTTGGTTTAGATTTAGATTCCCGTTAATAGGTTTCACATGCTAATCAACATATGTAGAATAATAATTTGTTATTGTTAAAACAAAAGAAAACTATTAGTATTATTTACAGATTAAAAATTGAGTTTTAAATAATAATGGCAGAAACTATTTTAATTATAGCGTTTGTCAATGACAAATTTTTCGGTATTTTCTTGTGGGACGTTTTAAATGAATTAAAACACACTATACAAAAAACCATTAGTTTTCGCATGGGAACAATACTGACATATTCAAATTACATTCTACCCTGTAAGCGGTGGTTTCTCATAGGTCCCCTTTTTCACCGAACCATAATGATGCAGTGCGGTCGTTGAGAAGTCAATGATCATGTCATTGTTATTTCTAGGGAAGAAAAATTACAGATATCTTTGATAGGTCAATTTACATAAATCGATTTGGTTTATACATAATTTTGATTGAAACTACTATTAAATATATATATATATATATATATATATATATATATATATATATATATATATATATATATATATATATGTTAATTTTAATGGTTCTGCGGGTGTTGTAGTTCTCAGCTGCTACTACGAAAACCACGAGCCAGAAGGACAAATAAGACCTGAAGATGTCAGATGAAATTTTGTCGAAGCGATGTAAAAACATTAAAGGTTTTTCTGAGAACTTAAGGTGGATGAAAAACCCGGAATACAATTCTATTTTTATGTAATATTCATTTCAATAATATTCAAAATAAAAAAGTGTCTAGAGTAATTAGTGTTAGATATAAAATGACAATTAAAATATAATTTAATATTCTAATCGCTTGTAAAATCTTTATTTTTTGAATTATCAATTTTCTTTCCAAATTCCTTAGAATATCAAGGTATTTTGTTTTAAAATTCGGACTTGCAGAGTGCAATTTACCTGTGGGAATGGATTATGGTAGGAAACCCAAAAGGCTAATGGCACTCCCGTTTCTCGATATAACAAGTCAATTGAAAAGTCCCCGGCATTCAATAGTAAAACACATTTTTATGGCGAATTTTTTTTTATTCAGCATAATTCCCTTCAAGGGGATACACTGATTATAGCGACCCTCCAACTTTTCGATACCATTTTTGTAGTACTTTTTGTCCTTTGCTTCAAAATAGACCTCAGTTTCGGCGATCACCTCTTCATTCGCCGAACATTTCTTCCCAGCGAACATTCTTTTGAGTGCTGAAAACAGGAAATAGTCGTCGGGGGTCAGATCTGGCGAATACGGTGGATGAGGAAGCAATTCGAAGCCCAATTCATGGATTTTTGCCATCGTTTTCACTGACTTGTGACGCGGTACATTATCTTGGTGAAGCAGCACTATTTTTTTCTCCAAATGCGGCCGTTTTTCGGTGATTTAGTCCTTCAAACGATTCAAAATGCTATGTAATAGTCGCTGTTGATGGTCCTTCCTTTTTCAAGGTAATGAAAATTATTCCATGCGCATCCCAAAATACATATGCTATAAACTTGCCAGCAGACTGTTGCGTTTTCCCACGCTTTGGAGGGGGTTCATCGTGTGCAGTCCACTCAGATGATTGTCGATTGGACTTCGGAGTGAAATGATGGAGCCATGTTTCATCCATTGTCACATATAGACGCAAAAACTCGGGTTTATTACGCTTGATCATCTTCAAACACTGCTCCGAATCATCAACTCGTCGTTGTTTTTGGTCAAAAGTGAGCTCGCTCGGCACCCACTTTGCACAGAGCTTTCTCATACCCAAATGTTCGTGAATGATATGATGTACACGTTCAGTTGATATCTTTAGAGTGTCTGTTTTATTTTTAAAGGATCTCATTTCACCAAGTCTAAACTTAGAGTAGCAATCCTTGATGGTTGATTTTCCTGGGGCAGTGTCCGGAAACTCGACATCAAGGCAAGTTTTTGCTGCAACTGCAGTTTTTCCCTTCAAAAAGCAATATTTTATCAACATGCGAAATTCCTTTTGATCCTTTTCTTTTCTCAATAACAAAAGATTCTTCACTCAAAATGGTATAATTCACAAACTAATGATCCGACAGCTCCCAAATTTATACACGCTACTTTTGAGGGTTAGGGCTAGCTAAGAAATATATGAATTTAATTCTAGTAGTGCCATCTATGTGTCAGGCCGGGGACTTTTCTAATTTTCCTGTTACTTTGCCGTTCATGACCTGCCTTTTCTATATTTTGTTTTTGAACACTTTTTCAAATTATTCTTAGTTGGGTTAAGGAATTGAGACTATGTTTGCAAACCATATAGAAAAATAAAACACATCATAGGCTGATACAGAAATAATCTTAATTGAGAGTTGTCGTTTATTTGATCTTGACATGACAGAATACAGGTAAATCGTAACCTGCTGGATTTGTTTTAGACGGTCGAAATTAATAATTCCCACGGAATCCGAATTTTTTTAAAATATGAACCATTTCACTGTTATATTTTCTACTCTTGGATACTTTGGTTCTTTCGTATATGCTTGAGAAAGTCTATGCCATACTTGTTTCCATTGGTCATAATTTTAATTCTACCCAGCTTATGTAGTTTTCTTTAAAATGAATGAGCTTTTTAGCTATTTGTTTGTTTAGTCCGTTTTAGGTTCGTTTTTTAGGTTTTGCCATTAAAGGATCCGTCTGAAGTTGTTATAATACTTTTATTCGCTTTTAAATATTCAATCATTTAATGAATTTATGAATGTTAATTAAAATATTCGATATTGTATAACGTATTTTTTATTTTGTTTGATTAATTGACGTGATAATTATTTATCTATATTTTTGACGGCTTTTTCACGTAATTATATTGTGGATGATATTCACAATTTACTGCGAGATAAATTTCTAAAGATTACTGACAATTATCCTGAATATGTCTTATTAACACTGAAATTATTAACAGATTATTTATTTAAAATAGTTAATAATATTGTTAAAAGTTAAAATTAGTGTTCGGAACTATCGACTAAAATCGACTATCGATTGTTTTGTAATTGACTACTTCATACTATCTACTGTTTCAGTCGCTACTTTTTGTTCGACTGATTTTACTACTTTTTACCAGTGACTGTTTCAGTCGACTGTTTTTAGTTGCTATTTTCGGTCCGACTCATTGTATTACTATTTACTATCGATTGTTTCATTCGTGTACTTTTAGTTACTATTGTTGGTCCTACTAGTTTCATTCGACTGATTTTTAACGTTCTAGCTGTGTCGTCCTAGCCGCAACCTTGACCCAATTTATGCTTACATAGATTTATATGCAATATATATATATATATATATATATATATATATATATATATATATATATATATATATATATATATATATATATATAGTTTTATGATTTGTTTGGTAGCTTGCTTTGCTAAATAACAATATATTGTAAATTAATATAACAGCATTTTGGAACGATATTTTTCAAGATTGTTAATGTAATAGCGTAAAAAGATTAAAATTGTGAATGATGAATAGTAAAATACTTTTGACTGTTTTTGTCGCAATAATAGGTAATATTTCGATTACTCTCTCGATTTTTGTTAAAAAATATTTCCGTTCAATAATAAATAAATCATTTACATTATTTAAAAAGGTCTAGTAGTTATTGTGCGATCATTTTAAAGTATGTTATGAATTAGTTTTTTTTCTATGATTAGGTATATGTTTTGTTTAAGTTCTATTGTTTGTCTATATTTATTATAGTATATTATGTGAAAATAGCAATTATTATATTAAAATACGATAAAACTTTTGTGGGGTATTATTCAATTCCATAGAAAAATTCCATTCCTTTTTACAGATCCACGGAACATTCAGATATAAAAGTAATTCTACTTCGTTTGAAATGAAATTATTAATAGCATGTTAATAGTATTCAGTAATTTTGTTTTCTTTTTCTTATAGGAAATATATAGCTTATAGGAATTTTTAATATTGAATATTAATAATTCCTTTTTAACGATTTTTTTAAAATTTATAGATAAATTAAAGATAACAAGTCATTTAAATTTACCGTGCGAGTTAATAAATGCGTTCTGGATATAAGATCGATGATACTCATTTGTCATTAGTCAGAATCGACAAAAACAGTTTTGTGACAGGGGTCGTCACTTTTTTTTTGCACCAAAATAATGGTGTGCACGCGGTATCAACACATGCATTCCAGATTGTAAACCGAAAACCATCAATTCGACTAAACGTTTATTTCAGTTTAGCGGGTGGCTTTAAAATATGGAAAACACGTGCTTAATAGTGCTCAATTTATCTCGCCCTTGATCTACTGTTGAAATTAATTAAAAATTCGATTCGGGTACGAGGGCACCATGTGTTACTGGCTGGCGTGGGCTCCGGGATACAATATCAAATTATTTTTTAGCTTTTCAAAATGCAGAGGTTCACCCAGTCCATCGCTTATTCCGCGTATTACTAAGATAACGCGTTTATATTTTTTTTTTGTCGAAATATATGAGGTCTCATATTTTTTGACATATAAATGACATTATTCCCTATCATTTTTTAAAATTAATAATAAGATTTTTATTTGTTTTGTAACCTAGTGGCCCAACTTCTTTGGGTTGACTATAGTTTATTAATTAACTTAAAGGATATGATACAGTATATCATGTATTCAAACATTTGTTGGAAATGGGAGGTTTTTGTTTTGTTACAATTTTATTTTATTAAGTTTATTAAGCCAAATTAATCACAAACATTTTTGTTTCAAAGTCGTAGCATTGAACAATCTGCGCAATATGTAATATTCTTCTTAGTTGATTTATATAAAATTTGATCACGTGCAGTTCTCAAACCAACTAAATTAATTTGGTTGTAATGTTGAATTTTTTTACCTACGAATTAATTTCTTACTTGTAAAAAAGAAACGTTTTGTAAGGCGAAAGATAATACTATATTATAATAAAATTCTCATATTATTCTGATTGTAATTCTGACTAAAATTATATTAATAAATTCGTTTGCATGTAATATAACTTTATATGGTACAAAATGACGTCTTTAATTCTCGAATTATGGATAGAAAGCTTAGTTTTTGTTTTTTTTTACAAGAGGGCACGAATTCTATAGATTTTTCACGATAAACTTCGCACCCAATTTTATTTTCACGAATAACCAAATAAGTCAATATGAGGAATATTCTTTATTACAACGTTAATTTAACCCAAGCAAAATATAATTATGGGATAATTAGAAACGGATTATGAGTAATAAGCTGTAAGTAAAGATAAAAATATTGAAAACTATTTGTAAAAACAACTATTTCTATAATAAACGGTATTCGAAAAATATTATCTTCATAGAAATGCAATAATATCATTGCACAAATATAGGGTCTAATTAAAAAAATGTATATTTTTAAATTAGACTCATTAGATTAGATTTTAAAATGTGATATAAACTGCTACTTCAATTCCAGTGGACTAGGTTAAGAGTTCTTTTCGCAAACTTGCTTCCAATTAGAAGCTCTTCAATTGCAATAGCCCACTGGGGGTTTATTAGGTATAATTTCAGTAACTGCAGTACGACTTTGGTAGCTCTAGCCGTAGCCGTTAAATTGTGATGCTGTGATATTTAATTTCCAGTAAACTAGAATTGGATTTCAGGGAACCATGGACTAGAAATGCTTTTCAAAGCTTCGATCTCTTTTCTAAATTTCATTAGCGCAACTGTGAGCAACGGATTTACTTTATTCTGTCTTTGGGCACCGCAAACTTTGAACTGCAAGCTTCTATCCGAACTCCAGTAAACTGTAAAAAATGTTAAGTGATGAATTTGTTCAATTCCGTTTAACTGAATAAATTAAAATGGGAGCAGCCTTATAATTCTGCGCCCGTTTTGATTTATATAAAGAAGTACCCTTTTATTTCACTAAACCAATTTCAAAAATAAAACGTGGATTACGTCTCTATTCATATTTTAATTTAAACGAAAGCTTAAAATAGAAGCACTTGCCACTACTTGAAAACAAACACTTACGGGAACATCACCTTACGGGTTTGATGGAATTATCAGAGGCGTACCAGTATACAACGAATGGTTTCTTTTTGATTACTTTATGTGATTTTCACTGGCTCCATGCAGTTGACGATTGATTTCTGCTTCAGTTATAGTACTGAAACTAACAAATCTTGTTCATTTTATTAAACAGCTCCAAACAATCTCCTAAAACATTTTTTTTGGTCTAGTGTAAGCAAGCGTAAACTAGATTTCCTTATAACATTGTAGATACTCTTCTTTATTTAACAATGTCAATTTTCTCATACAACTTCGTTTTGAAGTCTGAAACTATTTGTTCACTATGTTATGTTCTTTTCTAATTTTCGGTGACTAGAGTACTGAGCATCATCGGTGTTTCTTACACCGCCTTGAAATTGAACATACCAATGCACAATTCTCATAACGCTTATCAAGGAATTTGTTAATCTTCATAAGCATGTTTCTATTAACAATGAACACAAAGTTCGTTTTAATTATTATTCTGAAAATAATAAAAGTATTGTTTAAGTTGTTGTAACTAATAGCTGAATTGCAATTCTGACACATATCGTTTAAGTATTAGTATTATCAAGAAACAATATAGATCTATTAACAACAATTGATGTGATAGGTTGAATATTTAACGACTGATTTATTCGTCAAAATATTTAACTAAAAATAGTTTTTGTGAGTCCTGTTTCGTTTTACTGTGTGCAATTTATCAGTTAAAGACGGGATTATCGTAGTGAACCGAAAGGATGGGACAATCGGGTTTATTATTTTCTGGATAAGGTAATTTGGAAGAGCTATAATGATCTTCCTTAATTACCGTTGGTTAACTGTTGCAACTGTTGCTTAGTAGAGTGGGAATGTATTACTATTATTGATGCCAGAAGTCTCTTTTGCGAACTTTTCGGTAGTTGGAACCCCTGATCGTCCATGTATTGTTTGTTTCTGACAGACTATGGAGCTTTCAGAATCATCCTCAACACTTGTGACTTTTTATATTGGTAAGTGTAGGAGATGAATATACGATGTATTAAAAAGTACAAGTATGTTCTCTCTTATTGACGGAAGCCAAACCGTAAGGATGTAATTGGTTTTAGATATTTATTTAATAAAACAAACAAACATGATAATAATTACTAATTTAGATGATGATTACTTTAGACGTAATGTCAGGTTATACCGCTCCGAGCTTGATGTTACTTATTAACTGACGAGAATCTATCGCTACGATTAGATTGAGTGTGAAAATCTGAGAAAGTTAAAAAATTATTTATTATTAACATATATTGTACGAATATTTTAAATCGTTACAGAAGACATGTAAATTCATACCTACATAATAGTTATGCCGTATCAGTGATATATATTGTTTGTTATACTAGAAATTTCATTAGTACATGAAGTTCATATTTATACAATAGTTATGCGCTAGCGCCTTCGTTCATAGAACAGTTTAACGACGACCATATACTAGAATAAATCTGAAATTCTAACTAAAACCGCAACAGCAATATAACCATCGAAGTTTCCAAGAAATTCGCCTATTTCCTTATGAAATAATGTAGCGTAATGCGCTTGCTAAGCTTCTCGCTGAACACGTTATAAGTTTCACGCAAGCTCTTCGTAAAGCCTCGTCTATATTGACGCTTTTAAAAACATGTTATCGTTAAGAAAGAATAACACTCCTCAGATGTGATAAATAAACTATGTTTGAGTTTATGATTCTCTATATATTTTATTGCTTTGTATTTAATTTTAGTGTTTGTTACAAATTAGTATATATTGACATTTATGAACTTGTATGTAACAACTATACTGACAATAACTTTGCCATTAAATTGGTCACAAAATATACATATTATGTTTTTGATATAATTCATTATTGCTAAACATAATATTTATTGTTATGTTTCCATTAATAAATTTCTATTTATGGAAATTAGCAAAAAAAGCTCTGAAATATATTATTAGGCGCCTTGTGTATATTCTGCTAACTCTTTTAAATTTAATTTTTTTAACTTAAACTTTAACTTTAAGTTAAACTTAAACTTAAACTTAGAAATTGGTGCAATACATATATTAATTAAAATACTTTCTACCTTTCTTGACAATACCACGATGTTGTCATACTATGTTATTTCTTCAGTATTTCGAAACCGTGCGCCAATCAAGCCATTCCGCCAGCATCGATCTGACCAAGGATTTGATTGCGCTTTGTTTGGACAGCACGCTGGATGTAAAACTCAATGATACTAAATAGTCAACTGTTATTTTATGTACAGAAATATCAAAATTATCCAATTTAACAGATAAGCTTGATTGGTTAACAGCGGTATTATGTTGATACTTGGTGTTCTCACCAATAGATATCGCTCATCAAAATACCTACAAGCATCTATGATTTATGATTCTAGTATTGAGTATATATTGGTCTTCTATATTAAAGGAAATCTTAGACCGAGACTCAACTGGCCATATGTTCAAATTAGTAAAAATATTTAAATCAACAGTGAAAGCAAGTTAAACAGTTTTTAGAATATCAAGATATGCTTTTTGTTTTTTTTTACCAGCCTCGAAATAATTCAAAGGCTTTCAAAAATAAATTTCTCACACAATCTTATTTCCAGTAATAACCAAATAGCTTTGTAATTTTCCAATAAATTAAGATTTGCTTTACCAATATCAATATAAAGAATATTGGTCATTACAAGGTTCATTTAACTTAAGTAAAATGTCATTATGAGGCAATTAACACCTTACTATGTGTAATGAAGTTTAACTAAATATAGTGAAATTGAAAATTATATAAAAAACAAATATTCCATAATACAGGGTGTTATAATATAAGCTTGCATATGTTAGACTGTAACAGTGTCCAAATTTCGGAGTCATATATAAGGATTAACAAGATAAAAGTTCGAAAGAGATGGATTTTAGTATTGATTATAATATTTTATCTCTTTCGCTTACACCATTTTAGAGAAACAATAGCCCCTGCAGCTTTATTAGTATTAGGTGCAGGTATTAGTTCAGCAAGACATTTGCATGATATATATGGTTTTAGATCAGTTGTTGTTGGAAAAAGAATATACATCAAAAACGTACTTATTTGTAAAGATATTTGGCTGATTTTTCAGTGAATGAATTAATGATAATTTAAATGAATTCGTTGATAGTCCTTTCCTTTGTTTTCATTTTATTCTAAGGTTACACAGATTTTTTCCGTTAGGCGATTCATTGGGCTTCAAGCAGTAGAAGACATCCCAAGTGTTTGTCTCTTTTATCAACTATGTATTTTCTGGACTAGATCTACTACTTAATATCCGAGCATCCGAACTGTCGTCTTCGATGTTAAACCAATCGCAGAAGACATACTATCTTATCCAGTCTAGTTCATTCACTAACATAAATTAAAAACATTCGTAACAACATTTCAAACATATTGACCATCATACAGCGACATTTCACGCCCTGCGAACAATTTACGATTTATGTCTTAATTGATTTTTTTCTAATCTTTTTGATTTAAGGAATTACTTAGAAGTGCTTTCATTAGCAGATTTATTATAGCAAGTTGGTAAATAATTTAAGACGGGATTTCTTCGAAAGTTGCTTTGATTTTTCAATATATTGGGGGCAATATATCTCTGTGCAACTTTAAGTTTGACAAGCTATTCATTACCATACTTCAACCGCGAAAGCTTAATAAATTCTCGACGCCTGAAAAAAACCGTTGTATTCTACTTTGTATACACGTCGAGGTACTTAAAAGCAGTAACAGCAGCAGTAGCAGCTTTTGCTATAAATTAAATTCTGCTGTACTGCGAGTCCCGACGCTGTATCGAAACCTCTCTCGACCACAACTTAAAACTTTCTTACAGAAACTTTTAAGCACGCAGTTAGTAAGTTCAGATCGCCTTCTCTGCTCTTAACGGAACAATTACCTATTGTTTGTGTTTAAGTTTAGTTTGTTCCGTAGCCCGGACCACAGTAAACTGACCTCCGTTAAATATATATATTCATTTAGTTGATACTTATCAATTTGGCTTCCCCAAGCAATTACCATCGATTTTGAACTGCATTCTTGTTCCCAGAAAGTATTATTACATTTGTCTTTGTCGTAAATTATGATTCAGTATTCTTTGGATGCTATTTTTAATAATTCTAGGATATTTATTAAAAACAGTTATTTTTTATATGACAATACACATTTTAGTTGTTCACAGTTCTTATTATGATGCACCATTATTTCTATTTTCCCTGGGATATTCAGAACCATTCAACCATTTAACCATTAAACCATTTAACATTTGAAATATAGGAAAATGTACTTGCTAATTGGAAGAAAATCGCAATTATCAGTACATAATAAATTGCTATTATATAGGCAAATACTGAAACCTATATACGGAATACGGAGTTCAATTATGGGGATGTTCTGCAAAGAGTAACACAAATAAAATACAAATTCTTCAGAACAAAGTCCTAAGAGCTATTGTGGGCGCACTCAATTACTATAGGACTGATTACCTACATCGAGACCTTCAGATACCCACAGTTAGTCAAGAAATTAGGAGAATTGCAAGGGGGCATGAGGAAAGACTCCATTCTCATGATAATATTGAAATATTGCAGCTTTTGGATACCACCAGAACAGGACACAGATTCAAAATAGTCAAACCATCTGATTTTGTGTAGTGTTGTGTAGTGAGGTGCATATATTAAAAAATACAGCAGTGATATGTATAAGCATTATTTCACCAGAGACTGAGATACGGCTGATGGGTCTTCCTAGTTATATACCTAGATTTAAGTTATCATAAAGACAACATTGTAGGTTAGATGGAAACGACTAGTAACAATGTAATATTTAAATAATAAAAAAAACCTTAACATCAAGACATATTTGCGCCACCATATAGAAAGACGGAACATATCATAGCTTCTTATACAATAATTTTTATTGAAACTGGTAGTTTATTCGATTTAGACAGGAGACATAACAGTGCTCTCTGCTTTGAGTGTGAATACAACTATTTAGTTGATCTAGGGGTTTAAGACGTACGTCTTTGGACGAGCGTGAGTGTATAAATATTATAACGGCTTTAGATATATCAGTCATGTAGATATTAAACAGTGCCAGGGCTAGTAAAGAATTATGTGGTTTTCTAGACTGAGTCTGCTAGACGAAAATGATTCACCGACTTTGGCTCGAAATTTATAAATTTCCAAATATGAATTACGAAGTTACTGAGAATATCAAACTTTAATATCTTGAAAATTAAACCATAATGGCACACTGTGTCAAAGGTCCTGGAAAGGTCCAAAAAAAGTCTTCCTATCAGGTTGTTGTTATAAAAAAAACTTCACCTACTAACCTCATAGCTTTATGGATGAACTTTTAGTAGCATTGGGGATTATCAACTGAAAATAGTCGAAACAGTCGATAGTCCCAAAACAGTCGAACTAGTCGATAGTAATAAAACTAGCGACTGGAAATAGTATAATTACTATTCCAGTAATTATTTATAATAATAATTTATAAGTAGTCAAATGAACGCGTCCGATGTTTTTCTATTCATGATAATAGACGGAGATGTATGAATTTCTTCCCGTACTAATTTTGAGACGAAAGGACCGATATAATTGTTTGATTCTCTATGCTATACAGATCGGTTCACTTTAAATAATTTAAGATTGGAAAGTGACAGTATGAAAGAAGGAATGGAATAATGATACCAAATATATTTAATCGTTGATTTAATAGTATTTTAATATTCGAAAATTAACAGTAACATAATATAATAAATGAAATTGGTTTATTTCTAATTTAATTCCAACATATGAATACTATTTTTTTCAATCGTGACTTAAGTGGGATGGAATATTTCACTGACATAGTAGAGAACTGCAGGACAATATTTACATTGGGTCTTATAATGTACCCAATTCTTCGATAAATGGTGGAATTGCAAAACACCATCAGTTCGTTAACAGTAGAACAAAACATTCGAAACCATATTAACATTTCATCTTTCATAAGAATGTAATCAAAATTATATTACGGTGTTTTTTTATTATTATGTACACATCAGTATGTTTTAATAATGCTAAACAATAGAGTGATTGAATGTGACAATACAAGGATTAAATTCATTTCGGCTATATGGGTTGAATTGTTGCTCAGAATTCGGTAATGTACATCGAATATAGAATTTTAGTAGAAACCTTTTAGGCATTTCATTCGTTACAGCGACTGATGATCTTTAACTGAAGTTTTATGTCTCAAATACTGTGCGCATAGTTGGTGCTGCCTTTGTTAACAATGGAACAAAACACATTTGTTCTTTGGATAAAAATGATTTTGCTCTGTTTCATCACTATGGATGAGAATTGGATTTACCAGTTATCAATATGAACCTAGTTTTACGGTCTCAATGCAAACTTGTCCATAATCGGTGTTCTTTTTTTGAACTCTGATTATTGCTGTAACCTTTTGAAGCAATTTGATGAAAAAATTCATGAAAGAAAAAACACGGTTGAGATGAATTAAAACATAAGTTCACATTTCCAAAGATCACGAATGAAAGATTGTGATGTTTATAATATTCTAGATGATATAAATCACAAGGATTAAGAAAATGTTTACTATAAGTTAATTATTTATACATCATTTATATAAAAACATTGGAACAATCCAAACTTGAAATTAACTTAACATCTCAATAATGCAATTAAGAGGAAATGGTAGCATTCTGAAATTGTATTGAATTTTTTTTTATTACTCTTCGTGAGTCCACAATCTGCCCTATTGGCAATAAGTATTTCTTCTATCTATATTATATATACATGGCATGTAGAAAATCACTTCATTAAGCAATCTTCTGTATAAATTATTATCTTAATTAATTAGTCTTATTCTAAAGTCTACATATGTCCAGTAATCAGATCAAGTGGTGTTAAACGTTTTAGTCTACGCACTTCACTATCACGTCGCATATTTAGCTGATTAGCGAGTACATTGGGATGCACTGACACTCTTTCGAAGTACTTCACACAAACACGTTGAATTATACTCGTTATAGGTTCTAGAGGAGTATCGCGTTGTATCACTTTATTTGAAATATAGTACGGAGCATCAACAATGGCACGCAACACCTTATTTTGGAACCGTTGAATGATATATTAGATTTGCTAGCGGTACCCCATAGTTGAATTCCATATGTCCAAATGGGCTTGAGTATAGACTCATATAGCAATACCTTGTTATCTAATGATAACTTGGATTTGCGCCCAATGAGCCATGTATTGAATTTAATACAAATATTATTTATCAGTGACGTGATAATTGAACTTTATAGGTTATTAAGTAACCTTTAATAATGTCATCGAATTGCTAATATTTAAATTACTGTTAAGTTCTATTAAAATCACCCGCATTATTAGTAATTGATTACAATTAGAGGCAGCTGTAGTACGTCAGGTTATCGAAAAGAAAAAAACAAACAACATTATAATTCATAGAAAATACTTATAGCATTTAATGGTATTAAACTCAACGTCCTTTTGATTATAATCAGTATTAGTGGAAAATGCTAATGAATGCGTTTATATTATTCATTTTAACATATATATTGTGCTGTATGTATAGCCATTTAATGATTAATGTATTTTGACATATTTTTTTATTTTCAGGTAAATACAAAAATAAACAGTACAATCAACACAGCAAAAAATTTGATGTATCGGCTTAATGACTATGATTCAGTAAGTATTAAGGAATGTTTAGTTATTTTAATATTTAAACACTATTAATAACCATTGCGTGGATTAGTACCATCAACATTGCTTAGAGCTTCAGGAGCTTTCGGATTCTTCTTTTGAATCAATATATATCAGATTGGACTAATAAATGATAAATTGATAAATAATTAAATATAAAGAAGATGGAAGATGCATTTTGAATGGAATAATATCGATTGTAATGTGTAGTTCCTTAGTAAACTGTAAGAAATAATTAAAAAACATTTGCTCAAAAAATTGTATCAGTTTTTTTGTAAACCTAATATTGTTAAACCTCATTACCCGTTCATAACAAATTTCTGGAATTAACCTACATTTGAGCATTTCAGGATGATTTCAGGGGGAATTTAAAGCTGTTATGTTGTGAAGTGAACTTCTACTATCTTTCCATGTATAACGGTGTTTTTTTTCAATTGAATATTAATTATCAGCTGATGTGTTATACCTAAATTTAAATATTATGATACACAGTATGTTTATTTTTTACTTATAGCCTATAGCATAGCATCGAAATCATCATATTTTTACGTTATTATCGATGGAATATTTTTACTTTAACATTTTACTAAAATTCGATAATTTTCCTTTAAATTAAAAGATAAATATAACTCTAGTTGATCGTAAATTTGATCTTAGACGAAACTTACTTCATATTAATATATGTACAAGTATACAGAAGCCAATAAATACACTTACGGATATAATAAAGTGAAACGAAATAATGTAAATTTCGCGAATCTTAAAGTTGTTAGAAGCTTCCATTTGGCGTCTGCGTATATAATGATATTACTAGTAAATTTTTAATTATTTTATTTACACAAAGTTTTTATAATAGTTAGTTTGAAACCTCAATAAATAAATTAATCGGGTAATATCACAATAATATTAAAACATATTCAATTTTGCGTTGCTATCATATTGAGCAAGCGATTATTAACGCTTGGATAATCATTCATGGCATGTCTGTATTGAACGATGATCAGTTGTACTAAGAATAGTTAAACGGTATTCGAGACCAATGCCACGGGGTTGTCAGGTTTTCGTTTCTAATATTTCCAACGATTTTAACGACTTACATAATACTTTTAGGTATTTTATAGACCGCTATTGGGAGATATAAAATTTGATATATCTCAAGGTTGCCACATGTGATTCAAGGATCAGCAACAACTACAAATAGTTTGATTTGTCAGGAATTTATGAATCAAGGATTATCACGATAATAAGCGATCAGGTACAATTAATATTTTCACAAACATTTCATTAACTTCTACAACAGTAACTCGCAAATATTTTCCTATCCTTCATTTTACCAAATATCTTCTCTATTGATTTTGCAATGATTGAGGATTTGTTTATTTATTGATTTTTATCATCAATTACCTGTCATTTGTAAGAAATAGGACGAATTCTTGACAAGTGCACTGCGAGGCGGTTTTGTTTGATGAAGATGAATAAGTTGAACATGTATAAACAGTATCTTACTGACGTAGTTGATAGACGATTGTTATTGTAGTCACCGTTGTAACATTTTGTATATTATCAAGATAGTGACCATTATAATGTTTGTTGAGTATTTGTATTTTATTTACCAAGAAATAAAAGTATTTCTTACAAATCAGAAGTGGGATTATACTCAAAATATGCTCAGGATAGTTGTGCGATTATTCAGTAAGCCCTAAAAGAAGCAGCTGTTCAAGAAAGATGACTATGATAGTGTTAATTACGACGATTATGGAGGTGTCTTTACCGCAAAAACTTTACGAAGATATGGCGAATACAGTGAATTTGACAAGCAGTGAAACCAGAGTTACAGAATTATGTTTGTGTTCGATAATATAATGAACAAAATCGACGATATAACCACAAAATAGCAAAGATATTGTACAAGTATTGTGAGACGATTTGTTAGAAAGAACATTGTTCAAATGATTTAATAATATGTTGCATCGAATTTATAAATCGAATTATGAAACTGTATCAGTTAAACGAAAATGACTTTACCATAAGAACAGGAAAGTGATATTTGTTATTTATTCAGATGATGAATATTGAAGCTACAGAGTCATATAATAATTGATACAAAGATCTGAAGGAGAATTAAGAAAGGCGAATGGAAGTAAAGTTTGGTGACGGAGATGAACTGAAACATCAAGACGAAAGATGTTATAGTTGACGTGAACGCGTTAGTGGACGAACCTAAAAATTGGATTACCAGTAAGGTTGAAGATGTTAATGTCCTAAGGTCATGGAGATATTGGCAAAGGTCGCAAGGCGTTTAAGCTAGGAAAAATAATAACCGAGACCGATACTGTTTGCTTGTTGTTTGAACCGAGACGTGTGACTTGGTGGTTACTGAAGTTTTGCATATTGGAGAGACCCACACTGTCTAGTTGTTGCACAAGTTTAATCATGAAAAATCTTAGTACCCATAATGCTTCCTGGAAAATCACGAGACGTTGGGCGTGGAGAAGAGCCGATACTGCTTGTTATTGGAACAACGTGTGATCTTCTTTTTCGTTTAATTTGTGTTCGGATTGAGTTTCTAAAGAAAGATGTTAAGATATCTATTGATTCTAACCTGTGCTGACTCTCCCGTTTGATGTTTTACGAAAAGCCGGAGAAGGAGCTATACTTTCTATTTGTGGAGTTTGTGATCATTGTTCCAGTTGATATTTCATGTTAAGAAAAATGTAATGAGACTGAGATTTGTTGTGTCGTGGTTGATCTATTCTACGTGCTATTTTAAAGGAAAATTCTATTAAAATAAAATATCGATTGTTTGTTAACCGACCAAATTGCGCATAGTGAAATGACAGTTTTGTGAATTTGTTTATGTTGGTTGGATGCTGTTAAAGAAATAGGACGAATTATTGACAAGTGCACTGCGAGACGGTTTTGTTTGATTAAGATGAATAATTTGAACGTGTATAAAGAGTATTTTGTTGATGTAGTTTATAGACGATTGTTATTGTAATAACCGCTGTAACACCTTGTATATTATCAAGATAGTGACCATTATAATATTTGTTGAATATTTGTATCTTATTTACCAAAAAATAAAAGTATTTCTTACACATTGTTACATTCAAGAAATTATTAGGTACATGATAACTTTCACCCATAAATGATTTGTGGTATTTGTGTCTCTTCTAAAACAATTAAAGTTCTATTTATTCTTAACTGGATATATTTTATGATGTCACATTAAGGGGCATCATAAAATTCGTGTTGAAAACCTTCCAAGCCATTATAAAATATTACTACCGAATGAGTAAATTAAGCGAAGGAGTGGTCTGGCCTGTTGCAATAAACGTAAGCGTTTGTTGTAACAAAAACCGCTTACATGTTATTATGTGGTAGAAAAGAACAATGGTAGCTTTTTGTCGTTATCCAATATGATGCATGTACTTTTTAGCTGGTATAAAGTGATTAAATCGAATCAGCGTTTTACGCCATTATAATTAGTGTAGTAATTTTAAATTAAGCTATTATTATTAAATTTTAAATTAAGCTCAGCTTTGCAATTACTTTCGAAAAACTAAATGTGGCAAATATTTAACTATAACTATTTTATACAGTGATATTTAAAAAATACTTATTTTCCTGATAATATTATTTCAAATTTGTCTTAATATCTGTATATATTCATATTATAAATTGGGTACAGTAATACTATTCGTGATTTCTTTATCTATAGTTTGTTACTACATTAGAATTTTTTATTTATATTGAGAAATATAAGTAATATGCCTTAAGTGTCTAGCTCTAATTAGTGCTTGTATTATTTTTGGCGTGTTTCGTAGATCTGTTATGATATCTTCTAGAAGATCATAATAACTTCGTTTCATGCTTTCTGCATCGTAGTTTCGATTTATTCAATTGATGATTATGAAGTGTAATTCTATTTAAAATAAAATACTTGGCAACATGTGCGCAAGTATAACTATAATTTATCATAAATCTATTGTTAAGTAAAATCACCATATATGGACTATCGTTTTTAGTGGCGTTGCAGATTTGTTTATGTTTGTTATAATATATAAGCCATTATCGTAACTGTCATATACAAGTTCCAGTACTTTCATAGCGTCTGTCAAACTCCCGTAACGTTTCAGTTTCATTAGAATATTACATTGGAATTATATTACATTTATGTACTTCCCGTCTAACAAATAAATTGTAATTGCATATTTTGTTATATTCTAAGGTTATCGGGAGATCCAAGCAGTTCTTTTTAATTTATTGAGTATATATTTCACATAGTTGAAGGAAATTTGAGCCAATATGCTTGAGGCACTTGACAATTTCAAGGTTTAGAAGCAGAAATATATTTTCTATGAGTAGATAGATTGAAACGTCTTCTACGAAGAAATAAATAGAAAATGAATACCTAAGGAAAAAGCATGTTTTGTAACAGGTCAATTGAGTCCCCAGCTTACCATAGTAAAACACTTTTTTTTGGCAAAATTTTTTTTTTATTCAACATAATTCCCTTCAAGGGTGATACACTGATTATAGCGACCCTCCAACTTTTCGATACCATTTTTATAGTAGGATTTGTTCTTTGCTTCAAAATATGCCTCAGTTTCGGAGATGACCTCTTCATTCGACGAAAATTGCTTCCCAGCGAGCATTCTTTTGAGATCTAAGAACAGGAAATAGTCGCTGGGAGCCAGATCTGGAGAATACGGTGGATGAGAAAGCGATTCGAAGCCCAATTTATGGATTTTTGCCATCGTTTTCACTGACACACACGGTGCATTGTCTTGGTGAAGCAGCACTTTCTTTTTCTTCAAATGTGGGCATTTTGCGGCGATTTCATCCTTCAAAAGGTTCAATAACGCTATATAATAGTTGCTGTTGATGGTCCTTCGTTTTTCAAGGTAGTCAATGAAAATTATTCCATGGGCATCCCAAAATACAGACGCCATAACCTTGTCAGTCGACAGGTGTTTTTGCCCACACTTTGGAGCGGGTTCATCGTGTGCAGCCCACTCGGATGACTGTCGATTGGACTTCAGAGTGAAATGATGGAGCCATGTTTCATCCATTGTCACATATCTAAAAACTCGTGTTTGTTACGCTTGATCATCGTCATAAACTACTCCAAATCATCAACTCGTCGTTGTTTTTGGTCAAAAGTGAGCTCGCGCGGCACTTTGCACAGAGCTTTCTCATACCCATATATTCGTGAATGATATGATGTACACGTTCTGTTGATTTTTTCAGAGTATCTGCTATTTCATTAAATTTCAATTTACGGTCATTCAAAATCATTTTGTGGATTTCTTAAATGTTTTCGTCGGTAACAACTTCTTTTAACGTCCACTGCGTTCACCGTCTTAGGTGCTCATTTCACCACGTCTAAACTAGATTATTTAGCATAATAATCCTTGATGGTTGATTTTCATGGGGCAGTGTCCGGAAACTAAAAAACATATGGATTTAGTTCTAGTAGTACCATCTATGTGTCAGGCCGGGGATTTTTCAATTAACCTGTTACAATAAGGAAAAATCATATAATCGTTTCGATTAGTGGAAAATAATTTTGTGATGTGGCAGCATTCAATCACATGTTCGATTCAATAACACTTCTTCGATGAAAACAATATTTCAAATTAAACGTAAACATCTTATGTATTGTTTAAAATATATTTCACTTCATTCAAAATAATTACTCTTGTATACAAATTTTTGTCACAGTTGTGAGTCTGTTGTTTGACAGTTATTGAGTTCGATCTTCGTCTTTAAAACCTGGATTCTATTTTAATTTGTTCCAAATGACATCTCATTTACTGAAACTAATTTACTTATTGAGAAGGTTCCTATTCTGTGGCTACAAAAAATTACATACCTCGGACTTCATTTCGACCGCTGTCTATGCTGGTCATATCGTCCTCTGCTATGTAGATCAAGTAATCTGCCAGTATCAATTAAAAACTTTAAGTATTAAGATATGCTACGTTATGTTTTTCTATATGGTTTGCAAATATGGACTCGATTCCTCAGACCTAATAAGATAAAACAAACCGCAGGTATTATAAAGTAAGATATTGAGGATTATCGTGAATGTCACGTGGTAGAAACAACCAAATACATGGAGAAATGGCAGGGCATTATTCTCTGAATTCACAAACTCAATCAGCGAAAATTTCATAGAATGACTTTCCAACATCAATAATACGTTAATTCATTCAATTTCCACTTTGCTACTGTGCAACAGTATACTGATTTGTAATTTAGAAGGATTTTGATGGTATTCCTGAGTCATTGTGCACACACAATTAGTAACGCTCTTGGCCCATTCTTTGGGTTTCCTATCATAGAACTGATTCCAACTAGTAAATTGTACATTGCAAGCTCGAATAACAAGTCTCAAAAATCCAAACGATGTCCTCAAAGTGAGTTTTTCAATCTAAAGAATAGCTAGAATCCTGAAATGTATAAAGCAGTTGAAAATAATTGCACAATGCTGTGGGAAAATCTTCATTATCAAATGGTGTCATATTCAGACAAGCGATGTTAACAATTTGCCAATGTAGAAGAAATTAATGATGAATATTCTGTAGGGGTTATTATTTCTGAAAAATGAAATACAATGTGGACTATTAGATGTCAACGTAAAAGTTGAGTAATTATAATTACGTATTTCATTAAATTTGATGCAAATATTTTTTTAGATACCTAGAAGAAGAAGTGTTAGAAATGTATATACAGAAGGCGTATTAACACTTTTTGGTAACAAATAATTCATCAGAATAAATCAAAGATGAAGGATAAAAAACTTTTTAGTAAGTTATTACTGTACATATATTTGCCTTGTTTTGTCAGTCTCATTTTCGCTTCTTTTTTTTTTTCACTACATTTTAAGACCATATTATTTGAATCGTGTTGTGTCAATTAAAAAAAAGTTAAATAAAAGGAATCAAAATGTATTATTTTATATTAAGTTAAAAATTAAGATTTCATAATTAAATAAATTATATTGTAAAATAGACTGACAGTGTGTACAACTAATTATAATGCAGGTGTAGTAATAGAAAAGAGAATACCAATCAATTGACAATTTAATTTAGTTCTTTCATTTGTGCAAGTCGGTCTGTTTCAAATGGTGCTGCTTTAATTCATTAATCATCCAGGAGAGTTAAAAATGTTCCAGACGGAAAATAAAATATTTCTCATTCCGTGTATTATTTGGACTGCTGCCACATACTATCTATGTTTTATTTTGTAAAGTGGATACACCCATATTGTTTAATTTTTCACTGTAACTAAATTGGAAGGATGCAAAGGATAGGGATTTGGATCTGGGTAGCTTGTTTGTTTCTGGATATAAATTTGAGCCGTCGGAAAACTGCATTGATTGAGTGAATGATTTTTTGCAACAATGCAGTTGGCATTTCTGTATCAGATGTTTGGATTCGGCGCTGCACGTTTATTTTATTAATGCACCAACATAAATATTTAGCAGCCTCAGATCAATTTATCAAGTCTTCGCTTAAGCCGACGTGATTAATCTAACCTATTTAAAGTGTATTTTAAAACCACTATTATTAACTGTGGAGATATATCACTATAGATGTATGACTTGATTAGTTGTTCAGTAAGTTTATTTTATATAAAAATTAGACAACAATCTTAATATTCTGAATTTTGTCCATTGTTTTCTGTGTTCATGCATCAACTCTGGTAAAATATGAATGATTGGCTGATTTCCAGAGTGTTTCCGGATAATCAGTGAAAGGTTCAGTTTATACATTGACGTAGGTGGTGTTTGATCAATATATTAGTAAACTTTAAAATGAGTAGCTTTTTGGGTGACTCTTGAGCTGAGTCAAGAATTCTTGATGTTCTTTCATTGAGTTTTCTTTCAACGATTGCGGTTACTCATTCTCAAGCACTTTTCATTAAAGACAAAATCTTATTGAGTTCACGCATACTGTAGTAGTAGTAAGCTCTATGTGATGTTATATAACTTAGTAAACTAGTCATTTACTGTTCTAAAACAGTGTATTTGATCATTTCAAAACAATAAAATACGGTGACAATATGTTTATTTTAAATATCCTTTTAAACTTGAATATAGGAATTTTCTACGTTCTATAATATTTGTATTCACCTTTCTTCATACAATCTGTACCATATATATACTGCATTTATTTCAGTGGGAATCTGAAAATAACAGTCGGCTAACTTATTTGTGACGTCAATCTCGGTATAAATTTGGTTTTAAAATCAGAAACATGTTTTATACAAAAATCTATTTCAAAATACGATGTTACATACAGTAAAAATTGAATATCTTTATATGTTGAAAATAATTGAAAATTGTAATGTTTCAGCGCCATTTTCATAAGATTACTTGGAGGTTTGACCTTGCATCTATAACTGAATAGTCGTCGGCTTTGTTTTGATTTCCATAATTTGTTTTCGGGTAATCAGTGAAAGATTCATGTTCATACATTGACGTAGGTGGTGTTTGATCAATATATTAGTAAACTTTAAAATGAGTAGCTGTTTGGGTGACTCTTGAGCTGAGTCAAGAATTCTTGTTGTTCTTTCATTGAGTTTTCTTTGAAAGGCGATAGCGGTTACTCACTCTCAAGCACTTTTCATTAAAGACAACATCTTATTGAGTTCACGCAGATTGTAATAAGCTCTATGAGATGTTACATAACTTAGTAAACTAGCCATTTACTGTTCTAAAACTATCTAATTGTATTCGATTATTTAAAAACAATAAAATACCGTGACAATATGTTTATTTTAAATATACTTTTAATCTTGAATATAAGAATTTTCTACGTTCTATAATATTCACCTTTCTTCATACAATCTGTACCATATATATACTGCATTTATTTCAGTGGGAATCTACAAATAACAGTCGGCTAACATATTTGTGACGTCAATCTCGGTATAAATTTGGTTTTAAAATCAGAAACATGTTTTATACAGAAATCTATTTCAAAATACGATGTTATATACAATAAAAATTGAATAACTTTATATGTTGAAAGTAATTGAAAATTGTAATGTTTCAGCGCCATTTTCATAAGATTACTTGGAGATTTGGCCTTGCATCTATAACTTTATTTTGAATATTCCATTTTAAATATATTTTTGAAATTGTTTATGACCATCTTAAATATAATTTATTTTTAAAGTTTGTTTCTTGTCAAAGTATTTTGAATAACATAATTTTTAAAATGGCCAATAATTGTTAATTTACAGTAAAATTTGTTTAACATCACTAAATATTGAAAATTGTACCGAAAACGTTCTGAAAGATTTGATGACGATGATTCTCATACAAAAACATTTTTTTAGCCGTAGGGCGTATCATGTACTTTTGAGCCAATACACTGCAGTTGGTGTCGCCTTTATGACAAAGTCTTATCAGAACGTAAAGAAACAGGTATAATTTCTCTTAAACTTCGCTTTAAAAAATAAATCGAGTTAAACTGTGGCTGCATCCAAGTCTAGAAGCCGTACACAATAATGTATAAAAATGCTTTTACAAAATTCTCAATCGTAATCCATTCCATTTCTTCCATACGTATAATCTTGTAGAAGTCCTTGATTAATTCCTAAATAGCAGGTAAAGCTACCCTAAGATGTTTTAAAAAGTTATAATCATTTTTGTTGGAAATCTATTAAACTTTCAAAGCTCCTTACTGTAATGATCAGCGAATACAGTTAATTAGGTGAGGTAGTGATAGTTGGACGGATGAAGTTTGCAATATTTCCCTTTTATTTTTCGAGAGGCTGTTGTGCAATTTTTTAATAATATACACTAATTATGTTGTTTTCATGAATTAATTTTGCACTAGGACCATATTTGAACTGTTCAAGCTAAAATATATTTTATGCTTTACTTGGTGGTCCAAATAAAATAATATTTATAGGGTACAATATATTGCTGCTTATTTATAAATCATCACACGTCACAGTTAATTCAGTATATATTTCCATTCCTAATTTGAGAACCAATAATCTGTCGTACACCTCAAGGATTTTATCCTTCCTAGTTCAGCATAATCCATATATAAAATTGATAGTACATATTTTTATCAACTCCTGTTTTTAGTTCGCAAATTTATAATAATCACATGATAAAACACAAGTTGAGTTGTCGCTGTTGTTAAATTAAACACATTTTTTTCTGATTAAAATAGGCGCATGTGTGCATCGCCTATAACGGAAAAAATATTTAAATTATGTACACTTGATGATCGATATTTTTTGAAAACTTTTAGTAGATGCGGTAGAAAAGAAGTGTATTGTTTTACTAATATACCCTATAATATTTGAGTAAATAAAATGCAGAAAAGAAGGTTCGTTTTAATAATACTCTTCAATTACAAACATTCATTAAGTAATTAATGAATTACACTTATTTTCATATCTATCTATATGTAATTACTGTTCCAAATGTTTGAAACTTCTGCCATAAAACACACATACCAACCAGATTGTAAAAACTTAATAAAATCACATAATTAAACGAAACATGTACCATTTACCCTTAGCCAGGTAAAGTATAAATTATCGAACTATTTTATGTACAAGAAATCAGATATTTGATAATATTTGTTTCTTATAATTTGTAATCTAACCAAGATGGTACTTGGTTGCCACTTTTTAATGGCTTGTATTTCAACATATTTGTTTATGAGTATATAATATATAATCGTTTTTTTTTGAGAATATATGATGGCTTTGGTTATCTTAGAAGCATGTTTCCTTATGTTTGTTATTCAAATCCAGTCGTAACATACGTTGACCTTATGTATCTCTACAAATCCAAACCGATCACATGATATTACCCAAAAGTTTCCATTATTTGATAATTGGAACAAGAATAAAGTTAATCTAGTAGTAGTTTCTAAATAATACTATCTACTGCGCCACTTTCACCACTAGCCAAGAACTCTCCGAACTAACAATTTGCTTGCTATAGGGGTAGTAGATTTTTGTTGTCATCATTAAAGTTCTCCTTAGTGCCGCAAGGATTGAATCACATTTAAATAATACATTCATCGCGTCTTTCTTGTACCAAATTTATATTTTACGTACTAAAATAATCCAGAATTATATACAGCTATATTAGAATTATAGATTATTTAAGGATTTTTATCATCTGTTATTTTACATTATTATTGGTTTTTAAATATCACTATATCAAAACTTTATTCTAACATAAATATGTCCTGGATTCATGACGCCTATTTGGTGGTTTATTTTATTTCAAACGGACATATGGTCCAATTAATATCCCATATATTTTTAGAAGAATCTGAAGGTTTAACCGATTACAATTGGCTGGCGTGAAAAGCCACCGTTAATCATCGTTTTTCATTAGGTGATAAATAGCTTTCGTTCGAATAAGATATTTCGAATTAAAAAAATATTAATCTGATTGAAAGAAAATATTAAGTGTGAAAACGCCTAAATCATTTTTCTTTGTATCCGCTTATATAAGATGAGCTTTACTGCACGTAGGCGAATTGGTCGATCGTCTTTTGTTTACGACGAAAACCATACAGTTCCTGTCCCTTAATATCTAAATTTTGTACATATTAAATATACATTTTTGTTTGTTCTTCTTGATTGTCTCGTATATGTATATTTTTGTTTCTCTCTAGTTTTCTAAGCGTTCATCCAAAATAGCCATATTGTTGTTTAAACATAATGTATCTAGTTATTAGTAGTTATTCGTTTTTTTATTATCTCATTCTCCATTCCTTATTATTGAAATAAAATCTAATTCTTGTCAACATTTTATTATTTCAATGCAACTTATATAACAAATAATTTTTCATTCTATTCCAATAAATAAACTTTACCAAAAATAATACGTATAGAGTTTTCAGTGGTAACCCATCTGCAAACAAGTAGCATTAGTAAACTTAAAATTTAGTCATTATAATTTACCAGATATGTATTAGCTGCTTGGATATATTACGATTAGCAGTATCTATTGGTGAAAATACGAATGTTAAAGTAGACAACTGTTAAATTCGATTGTTTTGATATATCTCTTCATAAATTAACAGTTTTCCATTTAAGATTATTGAGTTATTCAGTGTAAACAGGCGGCAATCGTGGAACCATCAAATAGTTATTTTCGACATTCCTCACTTTTGTTGTTTGATCTGAAGAAATCGGCTGCCAAAACCCATGAAGCACTTTTAGGAATTTTATGAGGATGGTGATCATTCATTCATCTCCCAATTATTGGTTTTTTAGTTTCAACGATTTATTAGTCTTGATTTGGATGAAGGATAAACATTTTCTTTTAAATAATGAAATGCAAGACTTGGAAAACTATCAAAGTCTCAATGAACCTTCAGTTAGCTTAGAAGTTGAAGCATCAACTGTTTCAAGACATTATTAGAAAGATCCAAAAGAGGAGACAAAATGGATACCACACGAACACGACTGAAAATTCCTTTTGGAGTCGTTTCCTTTTTGATTGGTGTGAAATGTGGATGTCGTAGAATCAACAAGATGTAGTGTATTACGACCTGCTGACATCGGTTGAAACTGTTTTATTACGACGATCGAGGTTAAGGTTGTTGCGCGATGTTATGTAACAGTTGTTGTATATTGTTTCAAAAAGACGTTGACATTAACGTTAGTAGCGATTAACAGATGCAAAGTCATCCTTTTGCCTGACAAAGCTTGGCAACATGTTACAAGAGTTCTGATGTTGGGAGTTGCAAGTTCAGGTTGCAAGAGTTGTAGCTCAACCTTCGACAAACTTGTGCCGTACCCAATTCTCCAGGCCAGCACCTTCTGATTATCATATATTCAGATCGATATATGATTATGTTGCAGAAAATGATGGAAAATATTTTTTATGATATTAAGTTAATTTATCTAAGGAAGATCCGTAATTTTGTAATTTTTATGCTGAGTATATGCTATGCTATACTATGAGCGCCGTATTGCAGATATTAATCCTTTCTATTTTACTTGTTCAAATTTAAATTGTGTCAAAGAGGTACCAGGAATTAGTTAATAAAACTCAAAATATTTCTAATATGTTCAATTTTATTGCATTGTCTTCAAAATAGGTTCCTTCTGAGATAAAATTTACATTGCATTTTCAGTCATCGACACCAGTTCTCCTTGAAATCTCCTTTATATCTCTTATCAATTCCTATAGAGCCATATTAGGTTATACGGTAGTTGCTCAATGACGTTTGTTGAGTTTTTGACCAGAAATTCGCGAGTATAGTCTTGGGAGATGGTTAGTTGTCGTGACCTCAAACAGAAATGTTGTGTTTTGATAAATCTGCTATTGAATGAATTTGTCTTTCAGTTACCATTTCCTTCCCTTTAACGATATTAACTTCAATTTGAAGATATGATGGTTGACCAAAACGAGGAAAATTTTCTACCGCATCTCGACCGCTTTTGAACGCACGTTTCACTTTTATGCACTTCTTAGTAAGTGTGCTTAGTACATTGTCAAATACAAATTATTACTACTGTGGATTTCAACTTGGAAATCAGAATTCGGGTTGAATACATCAATATTTAGTTTCCAAAATTATAATTAAATTAAGCTGAACTAGCTTTAAAAATGTGCTCGATCATGTGGTTTGTGTTATGTCGATCTTCTTGTTAGTACTATGGTCATATTTTTTTAAAAATAATTTCATGTGATTTGTGTTATGTCGATCTTCTTGTTAGTACTATGGTCATATTTTTTTAAAATAATTTCATGTGGTTTGTGTTATGTCGATCTTCTTGTTAGTACTATGGTCATATTTTTTTAAAATAATTTCATGTGGTTTGTGTTATGTCGATCTTCTTGTTAGTACTATGGTCATATTTTTTTAAAATAATTTCATGTGGTTTGTGTTATGTCGATCTTCTTGTTAGTACTATGGTCATATTTTTTTAAAATAGTTTCATGTGCTTTGTGTTATATCGATCTTCTTGTTAGTACTATGGTCATATTTTTTTAAAATAATTTCATGTGCTTTGTGTTATGTCGATCTTCTTGTTAGTACTATGGTCATATTTTTTTAAAATAATTACATTTTACATTAAATATGCTTAGTACACTCTTAATTTACAAATTAATTTTTTACTACTTACTACTGTTATGTTTTAGTTGCTTTAATACACAAGCAAGGCGAGTACGGGATTAATGCATCAGTATGTATTTCGTAAATTAAAATAAACTAATCTACTTAAGCTAAAGTTAAGAATACACACACACTAAACAATTTCATGTGGTTTGGTTCACTTCAATTTTCTGATTCCCTGCGTGTTGTCCAGTAGGTGTATTGCTTCTACGTTGCTGTACCTTAGTAAAATTATTTCATGTATTAAGGGACAATCCTGTATCCATTTGATTTCGAGGTCATCTCTTGGTTGGTTACTTAGCGATAAGCATTGGTAGTTAATCCTAGAACTTTGTTTTGGGTGCGTTGTATTACTAGTTGGTTTATTTGCATATTTACACCCCATAGGTCCAAATTGGCTTTATGACTGACGGATAATCAATCTCTTTGATTTTAGGTCAAATGGCTAATCAGTACAGTTGCTTGACTTTGAGCCTAATCTGCTCCGCTTTTGGTCTAACATGGTGTTTCCAGTTTAATCTACCATCGAGATACATTCTGAGGTAGTTATTAGTTTTTTGTCATTTCGTCGGCAAGCAAAATTAACATGGACAGATTTGGAGCTATTAAGCTGTATTTTCCAGTCTCTAGTCCATTTGTAGATTTTGTTGACCGCTAATTATGGTCATATGATTCAATAGTGTTTCATATTTTATGACAAACTATATCCAATAAATTTCGTAGGTCCATTTAATTTCAAGGTGCAGATAATTGATTGCATACAAATAAGCATTGGAAATCAAAAACATTTGTTTAGACAATTTTGGATTATAAAAAGATCTGATAGTTTGATACAACTCGTAGTATAGCGTCAGCGTCGCGTATCAGGTTATCTATGCAGTTATCTTCTGTTCCCTAATTTTGGCTTTCTTGCTTAGCTAAATTTATTTATTCTCACTATATGAAAAGGTTTAAAATGCCTGTAATAATAAATAACAAAAAAATATATTTCAAAAATAACTATTTCCATTCGAATGTATAATATTTTCGATTTACTTTAGTAATAGCACATCTCAACTTACTCTTTCTATTTATATCTATATAACCAGGAGGACGTTCAACCGCGAACGAAATCAAAACGTATGGAAAAAATAGCGAAGATTAAGTTGCGTAGTTCGAAGTTACAAATAATATTTGACGGATCGAACGTTGCGTTTCTCCGCAGACAGCACATTAGTAAGGAAAACATCACGTGGTAGTCTTTTGCTTTGACGCTGGTGGATTCTAAATATAAGAGAGCGATGTAATTTTAGAATTAGGAGATCGGTGGCTTTTGTTGTCCTCTCTCTCTCTCTCTCTCACTGTTTATATTATTCTTTTTCTGTTTTTTTCTTCGAATAAATGAGGTATAAAATACATGTATTTTATTTATATGAATATAGAAATTTTTCCGAATTATATTTATTCATCAGAAGATTGGAGATATTTTAGCTCTGCGTATGATCCCATTGGAATATTGCAGTGTTTGGATTCAATATGCTAGTCATAGTAAGAACTTCATCATTGAGGATGTCAACATATTGATTCGCAGTAATTCAGCCACTGATGTGAATGAGAGGATCAGCTTCCAGTTAAATGATAGCGGCTTTAGCATATTATGTAATATCATTTTGAACAAAATTTTCCTTTCAGTAAGGCTGAGTTTATCGTTAAAGCTTTCCTATTCGTTCTGTTGTAGCGTATTTAGTCTAAGCGTCTTCAGATACCTTAATGCTCTTTGTTAAATGGAACTGTATATGATAAGTATGAAATTTTTTATATTCTTAATTAATTTCAAAATATTTCAGATCAGATTCTTGGCTAAAATCATAACAACATCTTTTGGACTATCTTACACATGTATCCAATTTAAATATTGACGCAAAATATAAGTTGCAATGGCTTGAGTGTATATTAAGTGTGGAATTCTTCACCTTTTTTAAAGGGTGAGGACCTCTATACAAGTATCGTATCCGTAGCGATGTCCAAATTTTGTACGAAAATTGAAGCATATTGGTTCAATTAAATGAATTTGAATAGTACAGAGCTTTAGAGAATATATTAAAAATCATTACTTACTAATTGTACATATATATGGGGTAAGGTAACAAATTGAGAAGCAGTACTAATTATTTCAATTAAAAACAACAAAACATACAAAACATCCTCGAATATTTTTATTTAATTAATATTTCCTAATATGTCCCTAATTTTGTTCTGTAATATAAATGTACGGAAATATATTTGAAAATTCCGATTGTAACGAATTTTGTATTTGAATCATGATTTGTACCTTATCATGATTTAAAAATAAGAGATATGTTGACCGTTGGGCTGTAAAGTATAAGGCGCCAAGATCTCCCGAAGGATAAAAGTACGCTAAACGTCTAGAATTTAAATAAGTGTTAACTAAGGCTAGCGATTTCGTTTTACTTGAAAATGAACATTTCTTCTTAATGCGGGACGGTGACAGTTCGTTCGATTCGTAATCGAATAATGCACCTTCTATTTACGTTGCCCTCTCACGTTCGTTTCTATTTATTTACGATTTCAATTTTACTGCAATGGTTTCGTTATCGCCGAATTGAATGACGTTATTTTAAGGATTACGTTTACGCAGTAAGTTCTGTACAATATGTTCAAATTACCTATTAATTGGACATTGTAATGGAGGGAGTAAACTCAATACTAGTATATAAACAATTTTGAGGTATCTGTGTTTACTGAGCATTAAGCTTAATAACACATATTGATAGTAAATTACGTATTTATTGTTCCATCAAATTAGTTTATTTAGTTAATTCTTGTGCTATATTACTGCAAAGAAAAAATGTAATAAGAAGTTGTATCAAAACAGTTTCGATGTTATTTTGAATGTTAATATTTATTTATTTATTATATATTTACTTATTTAATTTATTTAAAATAAGTCATAAAAATTTAAAATACTGTCTATAATTTGACACTATTTTCTCCCTTTTCTATGATGTATGATATCCTTGCTACAATTCAGAAATATCTGATGAATATGCTGGTTTTGATAAGTCTATCTGATTCAGCGATTCTAGCACTAGTGTTTAAACATGTGAATAAGCGTTGCCATGGTGAAAAATCATTTTCTACTTTTTTTATATGTGCAACCTATATGACTTCTAACAAAAGCTTGATTGCAGTTGAATATCAGATTATCCGTTTGGAAGATTGTGAAAAAATACTCATTGAGGATTTAAATACTACGAATGTATGTATTTTTATAAATTACAGTTAAAACCAAATTCCCCTAAGATAAAAGTATGTGCTTTTAATTTAAATAATAGAAAGTTAATCAAATACTAATATAATTGAAACTGCTGAACAAAATATTTAGAACAAACACAACAATCTAAAAATTTTAACTAGGCATAGGCGTTGTGAGGACATAATGTATAAATGAAGACTTCGGAGCAGCCTAAGATTTGACTCTGAACTGAAAAACTAATCATACATTATCAAGGCATAGGATATATCCATACTCAATAATGGATACGTTGATAAGTTGATAAATATTTGGATACGTTTATGATAAGAGTTGAATTACTTAAATTGAATAAAATCGCGAAAATCAGTGAATTATGAATTGTTCGCAATATTCGCCTATAAGCTGCATTTATTTTCAGTTGATTTCTGGTAGCAAAAAATATGGTCTCAAAAAATATTTGCGTGGAAGCGTATTTTGACATTTTATCCTTTCGGACTTTTATTTCAGAGCTGAATAGGAAATTTAAAGGTTACTGGAAATAATAATATCCTGATATCCTGTTCCAACCACAAACTTTAGTTAATAATATAGTAATAGTTGACATAAGCTTCTGGTGCTGAACGATTAACTGTTTGACCGTTTATTCTCTTTCCTACAAAGCATAATTTTGCAGTCGTTACTTTTTTTCAAATACGTTGTTTCTGGTTATCTAATTTATCTTGGTGTTAATTCATTGAAAAGACTTATTTTTCTGTTTTAAATAGTATCTCGCTAAAGAAACTTCGATATTTCTCTCCATTTTATCATGTGTAATTTACTTTCTCTTAATTTCGTATTTTTAATTTTTTTATTTTAATCAAGGTAAACTATGCCATTCTTTACAATCGGATATAAAAATATAAACTTATAATGGAGGGATAGTTTACAACTTTCTTAGAGTTTTTATTATATAGTAGAATAATTGATACCTTGGCCTTTATTATTAATTATTAGCATATTAATTATAAAGAGTTTGACATCAAATGTATAAAAACTAAAAATATTAGATAGTTATAGTTATAGTTAAAAAATCGTTTAGCTACATGTTATGTTAAAATATCAAGCTGAAAGTTGTTATATCGCATCTTTATGGTATCAATTTCAGAAGGGTCTGGGCTTAGTTTTTTTTTTTTAGAAATTATAGTAAAACATATGGCAAAGATAGCTTAAAATATGCGTTATTACTTTTCATATTTATAGTTTTTTTGAGAATAGGATTGAGTCTTATGTTATATTTATTTTTTGTTTAAAACTATTTTTAAAAAATATATTTTTCGTGCAGGAATAACTTCGTGATGTTTTTTTTTAACAAAAAACAATTCATTTAAAATTGATTTATTGAATTAATTGAAATTGATTTATTGATATTATTAAAACTATTATCTGTTGTTAGCTATTATTATTTTTACCATATTTTTAGACAAATCGTGAACCTTCGTTTTTTACATTTGCTTCATAATTGTAATTGTCTTAGCAAGACAAGTACCATTGATTGGAGGATGTGATAGTGAAAAGGAGTAGCATCTGAAAAATGCCCGAAATCTGGCATAAACTGTAGTCAGTAGTAATTGTCAGTTATAGTTTCATATGGTTTAGTAGCTCATAGTATTTCATACATTTATATTCTATCAACTATACATATTTTATTGTCGTTGATGCTGATGATGTGCTGTGTTTAATAGATGCCTTTAATAGATACTTGAGAATGCTATATTAGATTTGATTTTCATTAACGGTGATCAACCAAAATTACAAATGAAAAAACAGCTCACCATTCGTAAGGAAACCATGATTTTAAGCATAAGTTTTAATGTTAAATAGCGCTTTACTTCACTATTTGTGTTTAATTTCGCCAGTCACTTTATTTGACACAAGGTCCGGCTTAAGTGACAAGGTATTAATCATTGTTACTTAATCTGAGATTTGAATTTATTTAATCTAACAATATTGTTAAATGAACTAACAAAGATCTGTATTTCGTATAACGTTTTGTGTAAAGTGCTCTACAAATTAATTTCAGTAATTGTTAATTTAGAGATCATACAATAAACTATATCGGCGATATCGGTTAACCAAATATTTAAGTATATAGAAATGTATTAATTCGAATGACCAACTTGTTTTTTATGTGCTCTTTAGCGTTAGCAAATAATAAATTAACTGTTTGTGAACTTTATTCATTATGATTAATTCTACATATTATGCTAGATTTTATTCTATATTTTTTAAACACTATTTGTTTCTTCAAAACATTTCTTAATCCTTTATCTAATTATGTCGAAGGTATCTGAACTGTTTTCAAACCATAGACGAAAGAACATATAGATCAGAAATAATAAAAATAAGAAGTAGGAGAGTTTTAAAATATAAAGAGTCAACAGATTCAATCACTAAAATTCGAAACAGGTAACGTCATTAAAATTCATATAGATAACAAGCCTTATTAACTTTAAAACACTACATTTTATTATACATTAACATACCATTTTCTACATATTTAGAAAATAAGTAGTAAATAAATATACATCCTATTACTAGGCAATTAACGCCAAATATAGTAAAAATTAATTTCAAAACGAGTTTTCTGAAATTATTTGAGACTGTTAACAAGTTAGTAATTTCTGAAACTTTAAATTGAGATTATGGCAACTAGTCAAATCTAGTTAGGACTGAATAACTTTATCATATCATCGTCAATTATTATTAATGGGACTTCTGTAAAACTCTTCGGCGTAATCTATAATATTAAATTAATTGATTATTTTTTCCAACCTTAAATTTAGTTATTAGGTGAATGTGTGGGGGGCGTATTTGAGTAATTTTAACTTAACTTAACACAACTTAACTTACAAAAAACTTAACTATTACATAGAAACAATATTATTATAATAAAATAATTCGGCATGTTTTCGTCTTACCTATAATAATATGTTTTGAAATTGAGAATATATAGATCGTTCTTTTTTAATTTTCTGATTTATTATGTTATTTATAACAATCTGAATAATACAGCCGTACCAACAAACTACTAACTAGTTGGTATTTATATTTCTGGTCTTCTTCTTAAAAAAAAAAACAAATACAGATGATGGTAATTTAATATACGTTAATGTACTCTTCGTGGAGATTAAAGCACTTTTCTACTTATTGGAATCAATTTTTGCAATCCTTTTTCAATTCTGAATGATGTTAATTCAAATTACGTACTTTGAATGAATCATTCCGTTTCCTCGGATGTCGAAAATCGTCGGCCACGTAATTTATATTTAATATTCGGGAATAAAACATTTTCTAGATACCTAGTCTGGACTGTACAGCCATCAATTTGATATTTTGGTCAGAAAATTATATAGTTTGGGCTAATGTCTGAACGAAGTACACAGTTATAATAGTTTGTAGATTAGGGTTGTGTTTGATTATATTTACATTTAACTCTTTTCTATGCCACCTAACAGGTCAATTGAAAAGTCCCCGGCCTACCATAGTAAAACACACACTTTTTTGGCAAAATTAGTTTTCTTATTCAACACAATTCCGTTCAAAGGTGATACACTGACTATAGCAACCCTCCAACTTTTCTATACCATTTTTGTAGTACGATTTGCCCTTTGCTTTCAAAATAGGCCTTAGTTTCGACGATCACCTCTTCATTCGATGAAAATTTCTTCCCAGCGAGCATTCTTTTGAGATCTGAGAACAGCAAATAGTCACTGGGGGGCAGATCTGTAGAATACGGTGGATGAGGAAGCAATTTGAAGCCCAATTCATGGATTTTTGTCATTGTTTTCACTGACTTCTGACTGTCACACGGTCATTGTTTTGGTGAAGCAGCACTTTCTTTTTCTTCAAAAGCGCCCGTTTTTCAACAGTTTCGTCCTCCAAGCTGTCCAATAACGCTTTGTAATAGTCGCTGTTGATGGTCCTTCCTTTTTCAAGGTAGTCAATGAAAATTATTCCATGCGCATCCACGCGTTTTCCAACGTTTTGGAGTGGATTCACCACTCTACGAATAACTGTCGATTGGACTTCAGAGGGAAATGATGAAGCCATGTTTCATCCATTGTCACATATCGATGCAAAAACTCGGGTTTATTACGCTTGATTATCTTTAAACACTGCTCCGAATCATTAACTCGTCGTTATTTTTGGTCAAAAATGAGCTCGCGCGGCACCCAATTTACACAGAGCTTTCTCATACCCAAATATTCGTGAATGATATGATGTACACGTTCAGTTAATATCTTTAGGGTGTCTGTTATTTCACTAAATTTAAATTTAAGGTCATCCAAAATCATTTTGTGGATTTTTAAATGTTTTCGTCGGTAACAACCTCTTTTGGGCGTCCACTGCGTTCACCGTCTTCGGTGCTCATTTTACCACATCTAAACTTAACATACCAATCCTTGATGGTTGATTTTCCTGGGCAGTGTTCGGAAACTCGGCATCAAGCTAAGTTTTTGTTTCAATTTTATTATTTCCCTTCAAAAAGAAATATTTTTATCAACACACAAAATTCCTTTTTATCCATTTTTTTTCACATTAACAAAAGTTGCTTCACTCAAAATTCTATAATTCATAAGCTAATGATCCTACAGTTATCAAATTTATACATGCATTTTTTCAGGGTTATGGCTAACTAATAAACATATGGATTTAATTCTAGTAGCGCCATCTATGTGTCAGACTGAGGACTTTTCAATTGACCTGTTATGAGTTGAGTTCGAAGCGCGTTTTCTATGTAGTTATATCTACTGTAGGCCACTTAATTAACCATGGCATATCCAAGTAATATATTATACTTCCACTGGCGAGCATATTTAACTTTTACGCTTAGTTCTTGTGTCCTTCGGCAAAGTTTTTCTTTGTAAAGACATTCTGATATCACTTTATTTCCTCTTTGTTTGTTCTGTTAATACCTGCATACATCTTTCTTGTTTAAACTAGATTTAATCATTGTATTCTCCTTAATGCATTTGCCATATCTGCAAAACAGTTACTATTATTTCTCTCCTGGCATATTTTAACCAAATTCTCATGTATATTCTGAACCATTTACGTACATATCTGTGCACATAAATCTTTTACACTCTATAATAACATTAACAATAACAATACACATATATTAATTATATACTCACCTTTAATTTTTTCCACTCTCATTGTTAATTTCTGATCTATCTAACATTTGTTCTCAATTTCATCACTTGACAACTCTTGTTCAATGTGTCAGTTCATCATTCATTGTTAACTATTCCTGCTTCCAGCATGAAGTAAAATATATCTGCAATTATTAATAAATAGTATGACTAATAAAACCTAACCAATTGTTATTCCAACGTTTACTTTTTCCTATCAACTTTTGTTGTCATAACACTATTTTTATTATCATCTTGCCATGAGTAACCATTTGATCCCATTCTAGATCTAAATACATATATTGAAATAATAAATCTTCCTTGATTTTATTATATACTTTTAAAAATTGTATACTTTTAAAAGGAATGTCCGGAAGTTCCATTAGTTCCGTTTGTTCGATACTTTTAAAACTAACAGTTTCCTTTGAAATAATTGTTCTAAATTATGTTGAAAAAATTATGAATTGAACAATTACTCACTGTTTTTATATTTATCATATATTTAATATCTAATAGAGTTAACATCAAGATGATTTTGATTCGTATGAGGACGATTTTTTTTTCGGTGAATTCAAGATTATATTTTTTTTTTGATGATTTTATGATTTTATTTTCATTTTTTGAGATATTTCAGTTGCCCTGTCCATATTAATATTCAGCGCAGTTGCAACACGCTAAAAATATTTTGAATAAAAATCGCAAAAATGTATATTTAACACTAACAATGCTTACCTTTCTAACGAATTTTATTGATATGACGGGGCCTGATTAGATGCGCAATCTGTTCTGTCTGGCTTCGGAATTTTCAATCAGAGTAATGATAAGCAGCGATTGGAAATTTATCAAAACAAGCAAAGCATTAAAACAACGTTTGGCGGTTTATAATCTCTTATCGCTATTGTTTTGAAGAATTTAGCGTACGTTTGACAACTTAGGCAGGCTAGTTCAAAATGAGAAAGAACATATTGTCTGATTCTAAAACGAATTTACAAATTACGACGGGTAATATATTAAACATCTTAAAGACGTTTGTTCAAAACTTCTTTGGATAAGCTATCGTTAATTTGAAATTTATGTCTCATGTGAATGTTTTATGTCACTGCAAACATCGGCATTCAACGCCTTCAACAGCTGCTGAACCAATTCCGCATTTCTGCCTAAATTAGAAGTTTTTGTGTTATATCAAACAATATCTATTCATCTGTTTTTTTTTTGTTCAGAGCTTCCAGTGTTTTTTTTGTTCTGGCCTAAAACTAGGCGGTGGAGTGCATGACGCATACCTGGTCGCGGAGACTTGCTCTGGAGTGACAAGTTGGACTGAGTTATGGACCACCAAAACCTCTGGACTCACCAAAACACTAAACCGAAAGCGCCTCACAGTTTACCTCTGTGGATCGCTACTGCTACTGCATTAAATTTGGGGATATGGCACCCGGTGATCGGGCAGCCGTTATTGGGCACGAGGACCCGGCGATGATCTACTGATTTACAAACTTGAGTTAACACACGACTGGATACTGTCATATGGGGGCAAAAGTTATGACTGCAGCGACGGACGAGGTCGTTTCAGCCTGGAAAAGGAGGGGAGGTTAGCGGTGACGCGGTGCTAAGCTCCCAGCATGTCGCGAACACCTCCAGTGGACACCTCCACCAGATCGCGAACAAGCGCATTTTCAGAAAAACCGAATGAACTGAGTTGTTGTTTGTGGAATGATTGAGATATGAAGTGCTTGATTTCTGGAGTGTCAGTTTCCCTATGAAGTTGATTACTTCTGACAAACCATGGAGTGTTTTAGATTCTCCTGAGGAGTTTATTTTGGAAAACTTGAAGCCGTTTGACCTGGTTGGATGTAACAAACTTGAAGTAGACATTAGATCCGTAAAGGAGTACGGATCGAACATCTTGTAAAATAAGCTTTTGAGGGAAATGGGAAGTATACTAGAAGGGCAGATCAGAGAAGATAGCAGGTTTGCAGCCCGAACATTTGTGGATTGCTTTCTAGATTTGGGAATGCCAACCGCACCGTCGGTCCAAATGGAGACCTAGGTACGTGACGTTATCCAGCCATGGAATTATTGCGGTGTTGATGTTAAGTTGCTAGACGCGCAGTGCTTAACGCTTCTTATGGAAAATGATCGCCTGTGTTTTCAAGAGGTTGATTTGCAACCTCCAGAATTTGAATCACTTCACCGCATGATCGAGCTGCTTCTGTAAACGTTCACGAATTGTAAGTTCGGACCTGGCGGCCGTTGTGAAAGCATTGTCGTCAGCGTAAAACGCGACGTCAATGTGATCTTTTGTCGGCAGATCTGAAATAAAGAGGTTAAATAAATCTGGGGCCAGCGGGAAACCTTAACGTACGCCAGCATCGATTTATTTTCGATTGGAAAGTGTTTTCGTAATTTTGACCTGGAAAGATCTGTCCTATAGATAAGACTTGATGAGAGCGGTTAGGTCTTCTGGGAGCCCTAACAGCACGCATTTTGCGATCATACCGTCGTGCCAGACCTTGTCGAAGACTTTGGTTAGGTCCAGAAGGACTGCTCCAAGCCTTTTACGTTGGTCAAGAGCGTGATGTGTGCGGCCAGACGGGTATCCTAATGAACGGATGAGTAGTGAGCGCGAAAACCGAATTGTTCATCAGGAATGATGTTGTTGCTTTGTGAAAGAGTTGAGAGCGTAGATTATTGCCCTCTCGGCAAGCCTCGGAATGGCACTAAAAAATCTGATGGGTCTGTAGTCAAATGGAGATGATTTTGCTCCTTTTTTGGCAATAGCCGCTATATGTGCGTCTTTCCAAGATGCCGGGAGCTTCCAGTGTCCATTTCTTCATTATGTTCTGAGATGACATCTGAGATTATGCGATATTAAAGTAAATTAATTCATTATAATTTATTGGTACAGAGGTTTTACAATGCAACCTATTCATATACTGTTCATTCCTCATTGCCCTTTTTTTATGGCAGTCCTGTATTACCTGAGTGATGATCCAATTTCATAGAAAACTGTGGACAGTATTTTCAAATTTAAGTATATTGTTTTTTTTGTTTGAAATACATTTGAACATACCTAACGTTCAATGTTGGGTAATAAAACTTTGTATTAGTATGTAGTAGCTATTTACTTATGTAGCCAAACAAAACAAAACAAAATTTATTTGAAATAGTACATTCTAGTTTTGTCTGAGTATTCTATTTTGTTATTTTTGTTGAACTAAAACACGAGGCTAAATTTAAAGAAGTTAGTGTCAAGTTTCTGTATTTTGTTTGAAAAACTCTGACATGAACAACAAGCGAGCGTCGTTTTTTTCCTTTTCGTCCTACATGCGAAAGGAAACGCAAAATAAATTATGCCGGTGCATATAACAGTTCTATTGTTGCATTAATAACAACAAATCACACGTAATATGTGGGTGATGCTGTAAAATTAATTTGCAAAAAGTATGTGTAACAATATACGGACAATGCGGCAGTGGGAACTGAATGAAGTAGGTTGCAGAATATTTTGTTTGTTTTTAGTATGAATTTCTCTTTATGTCGGTGTATTTAACATTTTTAACATGACTTACTTGACGTTAGTTTCATCATAATAGACAGAGATATTTTAAAAGTGGGAAAATTAACTTGTTTGAAGGAATTACGTACATTTCGTGCTGGTGTTGGTATCGTCACTAGATCTTTTATTTTTGGTACATGTGTTATGCTGTTTAATTTATTTTCACATACGTTATTTTATAGTATTTTTAAAGTAATGCGAGATATCTTATTTAAATACAAAACTCTATTAAATCTAAAGTATAAGCAAGTATATTATTGTGGTCAAAAAATTAAAAATTGTGGTCTAGTTCATTATCATTTTTATCCCAGCGTAAACTTTCAGCAACAACGTTTTCATGAAGCTATACATCTTAGGTGTTGGAATACGCCAATTACCTTGTTTATTCGTTGATAATATGTGTACTCACTCATGCTTTTAATTTTACTCTATACCCCAAATTTAAGAAAAACCATTCGAAAACATAATTTCGAGTTAATTGGGTATTTAAATCGAATCGAAAATATTTTAAAGACTGTCCCAGAAAGAGAAAGAGATTTACAGTAGAGAATGAAGTAAATTAAAAAAAACGAATAACTCGTTTTGATTTTATTTTAAAAATATATTTTTAACATTGTAGAACTTTGTGTTTAAAAATTATTCAAAGAAGTCTCGTAACGTATTTGGAAAAAAGTACTTAATTAAATCTAAGAATCTAAGAGTTTTCCTAATTTTGACTTCCCAGTATTAGCTGAGCTTCTGAATCTTTTTACATCATGATGATCATTTAGTTGAGTTGATTTTTTATTATAAAAGTTCGAGTTCTTTTAGTTTTCTTATATTAACTCCTCTAAGTATGTTTTTAACACCAGCAACATGGTATAGAGCATTGTTGTGTTGTAAAATCACTGTTTTTATCATTGTTTCTCTTGTAGTATTGGAAATATTTGTCTTTCTCGTTCTTAATTTCAATCTACAACAAATTACCATGATAATTTTGTACGACTTTAGCTTTAAATTTAATGAATTAAATTTAAACATTCATTCTTTGAAAGTAAAAATAAGCATTATACATATGTGAGAGCATTTGTTGAGTCTCAACTGCAGATATTCATATGAAATAAACTTCCAGCAAATGACAAGAATTGGACTCCTAATATGATGTTTTTAGTCCAGAATGAGTTTCGACTGGAATAACTCGACTAATATTTATATGGCGCTCTCGTTAATAGATATCCAAATTATATTGTATTACTGCTACTTTTATACTTTTTTATAATGAAATCCTATATCTAAGAAAGTTGAATGATAATTATCAAGATGACGTATTATTTACTTGTCAGAACAACATGTGAATCACCTTCATATATATATAAAAATATTATTAATAATAATTACTATTATTAATATATTAATTACTAACTATAATTAATATGTGTAATTAATTAAATTATATAAACAACTATTTTACTAGCTACTATTTTTATATTAATTACTTTAATTAATATTATTAATTCATATTTACTTAAGATTTTGAAAATTTAGTAATATAAACATTTAGTTTACAATGTATTCGTATAATATTTAATATTTTTATGATAGTATTTTGAAAGCACGTTTTTAAATACTGCATACAATGTAGATTGCTGTGTCTTGCTTGATTTTTTTATAGCGCTTGTTGAATGAAGTGGTTAAGATTAGTTCATTTATAATATTAGTAATAATAGTTATTAATATTTTTCATTAATAATAACTTAAATAATATAATGTAGTTTTTTAATATTTACAAGCCATCAACGCCTGTTTAAATAGTGTTGCATAATTTATATTAATCACTTATTTCTAAAAAGTAAACAATATCCTATAACTGGAGCGAGCAATTTATCGCTATTACTAAGTGTAAACTAGCTTTATCTTTATCTTTACTTATTTTACACCAACTGTAACAAGACCATTAACACTGATTTATAGATAGTAAATTTTCAAATAGCTTATCGCTATAAGTATTAACGTTTTGTAATAATTAATATACTACTTTTTGCTAAATTTTTGGTTAGTTCTACATATTCCTAATATAATATATCTTATTCCTAATATAATATATATTATTCCTAATATAATAATAAATTGAGTTTGGCTTTTCAAAGAGTATATATTCATATATCGATAACCTTTTTCAACTTTTGTAGTAAAATCATAATTCTGTCACAGTAAAATTGAACCAAATTATTTTCGCACGTCTCTTTTGACGCAAGTTTACACCATTAGGTGCCGGCTATACGATTTCAAAATTTCCTAGTTAATCTCCATACATTTTTACTACAAGCATATCAAGACGAAAATAACTTGAATAAATGTATCGGTAATTTTGAATAATATCTAAATTATCGTTATATAATAAGTTGCTGCTATACAGGCAGAGACTAAAACCTAAATTGACCTATGGATATGTGGAACTCAGTTATGAAGATGTTTTGTGAGAAGTACTATCAATAAAATATAAGTATTTCAGAATACAGCCCTGACAAGTCTTTTGTATGCACCCAAAAATACTATAGAAAATAATATACCGAGACCTTCGAATTTCAACAAGAGGAAATTAAAATATTCTCAACAAAACATGAGAAGAGACTTCATCCATATCCATGTTAAAACCGAAGTGGTGGAATTCTTGGACAACACTAAACTGGAATACAAGCTTAAGAGAACCAAACCGTGATGTGATCTTGTGTAGTTTTATAGTGAAGTATCTACTAAATGGTAAAACACTGAAAATGCTAGTAAATTTTATAATATTAGATACTAAGGAAGGCCCAATTGGCCTTCCTAGATAAGCACCTAGTTTTAAGTCACTGTAGAAACAAATAACAAGTTCGTAACGAGTCAGTAACGTCAATTTTATAATAATAATTGAGTTATAAATATGTGTATGGTTTAGCATTGTCGTAATGGAAAAGAAAGTCTTTCCTTTAACAAATTGTGATTATTTCTTGCTCAGTCAGCTTTAATCGAATTATTTGTTGGCTGTAGAATGTCAAATTAATGGTTTAACAAAGTTCGAGCTATTTATAAACATTTTCTCTCCAATTCCACCACCAGCATTTATCATCTTCTTTGGCGTCAATGCCTATGTCACCGCTAACTCATGTAGAGTCGAAATAACAAGCTTCTTTTGGTATACAATCTTATGTACATCGTTCAAAACTGTCTTGTTTTTGATGCTTAGCTTTATACCGATGTCGAATTATGTATAAAACGAAGTATGTCAGTAAATCCTGATAATTTTAAGAATTGCATCAACTTCTTCAACGTCAGGACTACTGCAGCACTTAAACATTCATCGTCAACATAAATACCACGTAATTTTTGATGATTCGACGAAAATGACTTTCTGATATTTCCATTTTCAAAGCGCTATAACTTTTGACTGAGAAAATAAATGCCACTACCTTTCGATGGATTATTTCTCTTCAAACGTGCTATAGTATAGCTTCGTTAAATAATTAGTAGTCTTTTAAAAGCATTTATTAGAGAAAACTGAAACTACTTCTTCCCCAACTCAATATATGGTATCTCATGTACTACAATGTAATCTATTTTCGGCATAAAATGGTAATGAACATTTTATCTTATGTTAATTAGCGTCGAAGTAATGTACGGTTCAGTAGCCAATTTTTCTCCCTGTCACTGTTATTCAAATGGAGACAACTTACAAATAAAAATTTAAATTTTTAACGCCAATCCAATGTAAAACCGTCATTTATCACGATCATTTTATACTGGTAGACGAATACATTTAAAGTAATTGTTATTGATCGACATTCATTGGAATATTCATTCGACAAATTAATAAATTATTTATTAGAACATCTGTATTTAGTGTTGAATATGTTTTTATTGGTCGTTTTATTGTCTAATAATAGTTGGGGTAATGACGACTCATAAATTCCTGATATTTTTTTTTCTGAAAGTTTAGTCTCAATCATAGTCGCGAATTTCTTTATCTGAATTATTTTACTGCTCAGTAATAATGCTTGGAAGTATTTTATTTTTTGATCTATGAAGGATATGTTTGTTTTCATAAAGGTTCAATTATGTTGAGGTCTAGTGATTGAGCTAACCAGGGAAGGAACATGTTATTATGATTTAAACATTTTGGCGTGTGAATGGGCATTTTCTCATGATATAGTTTTTTTCTTTCTTTCGCAGTTTGGCGTTGGCTTTCCTTATAAAAGGTTTCGCAATCGTGTCCTTCCATGAATGTTAGCTTTGAGGAGCTTCCGTCGTACCTTTTTTGTAAAAATAATGTTGAAAATGTTTGTGAAAAAGTGTTGAGTTTCCGGCTACAATCCCTTTTAATGTTCGTCGTCGCTTCGGCTCTCTGTCAGTTAACATTTGTTTTCACCTATTATTCTTCTTCACCAATGATGTTTTACCACGTTTTGTGTATGTTGTCATCACCGTCAATACTGTCACCCATGAAACGTTAAAACAACGCACGAGAGATCACATATTTCACAGCTCTCTTGTTTGAACCCTCGTTTTAACATGCCATAATATGTACTATATTGCATGGTACCCATGTTATCTTATATATCCTCTGTATATATAGGAGGACCCATCGAATCTTACTTAATTGCTGTAGTTCTTTGATTGTTTTGAATCTATGTCCTGCTCGAGTGTTATCCATGACTTGCAATACATCAGTTTTTAGAAGCAACAGATGCTATAGGAATGCAGTAAATCATATCGATATATTCGTGTATTATTATTTTAAAAATTTAAAAATTTACATTACCGATAAGCAAGGCAAGAGCAAATAAATATATTTATAACGGTTTTATAGATACGTCGATATGTTTTCAACAACTTTAGGATTCAAGGGACATTTTGTTCTGTGCGAACGTTGACAATTTCTGTTTTTTTATAGTTTGATAGTTTTATCGGCATTTATACAGAACCACATCTTATATTTTAGGATTCATAATTATTATCCAAACTGTTTTCGCGCTTCACTTGGATGTTTTGATACGAATTTTAATGTTGATAAAAGCGTTTTTTTTTCTGTAAACCTTTATTTCCTGCAAACATATCATCATCATCCCAAAGACGAAGGTGCTCTCTCAAGTCTTAGTTATTAAAACATTTAAAAGTATAGCTTGGTGTAATTTAATATTTAATTTATTTGCGAAAGAGAATTTGTTCTTAATATGTGTTTTTCGAAAGTATAAAACATACACTCATTTTTAAACTTACTTTTTAAAATATTTCATTCATTTGCCGTATAAGTGCTCATTTACATACTATTTCTGAGCTAATTTTAGTATTATTTTTTAGACAGCATAACATTGAATGCAAAATTCGATAAACTAACCTCCGGCTCAGTTATATAATTTAACTTCGATTCAACTTCCACTTCCATTTCAGAAAAGCGGATTAAGTATCGTAGGATAGGCGATTACAGTTTTAACACATTTATCACTGTTGGCTTTTATAAGGATCCGACGTTTACAAGTGTTTATATTAGATAAGTTTTTCTCAACATAAAAAGTCAAAGATCTATAATGCCATATACATCTAAACATGTATGACATTTTATATCGGATGTATAAAAACGTAAAGGAAAATGAACGTTTACTTTTATTTTCAACTTTGGTTATGTCTACATGTAAAGTTATTTCTTTAAGGGAAATTAAGATTTACTTTTTAAAATATTTGGTTCCATGTTTGCAAATATTTATATTAGATAATTTTTGTAATCTTACAATGTCAACAGGGTCGTTATTAACGGAATTCCTCTCTATAAAAATTATTTTTTAATTTTTAAGTTTTCCGAATTCTATTATTTAATAATGTAAACTTGCTGTTATTTTTAATCTTCCTAAATCTTCCTAAGCAATTAATATTTTTTCTTACTCTTTCGTTAGGCAATTTAGTGCTTTAAAAGTTCTTAGCGCCTAGAGATCGGGCAAAAATTATTCACATAAATTGTGCTTAGTGAAAAAGTTCAGCAATTTTCAAAGTTTTCGTATGAAACGTTATGTGATCTGCGAATATAAAAAACTAGCTGTATTTTAACAAAACCCGGTGTTCACCAAATAAATGATTCTAAAAAAAAACATATATGGCGTTCTGATGATAATGGCGCTATAGTCAGTGATACAGATTACTGGGCTTCCATAGTTCTTCATATAGTTTATATAATTCTGCATATATAGTTGATGTAATTCGCATTGGGGAGCTGTATGGTTTGGGAATTAATGGCAACTAATGTGTCGGTACTTTTCAAAAGTAGTATTTCAAAAATAATAAGAATCGGCCAAGCTGCAAGACTGTTTACTTCTCTAAGATGGCATGTCTGGAATGCTTTATGGAATGCGTATGGCTCCGACACTTGGACACCGTTACAGTCTGACATCTGTAAATTTGAGATCTTCCAAGATATTAAATTCCAGAGAATTTAATATTTTTATATAATATTTCTATATTTAATATTTCTATAATAGAAGCAAACATAAAAGTGCATCTTTAATTTTAAGATATTTATAATTAAATTCATAGAACTGTAGATTTTACTGATTTTCACTGAAAAATCACTCTTATATAATGCAATGAACTGATTCCCAGAAGAGATAGATAAAAATAGCGATACCAATTTTTTAAAATATTTATAAGACCGAGCACAATGTGTATGTCGAAATGTTAGTTACAGTTTAAAAAAGTCTATTATTTAATAGTGCATTCGCTTCTCTAGATAACCCTTTAATTATATTTGCTTATGTAACTAGATAAACAATGCATTTATTTTTACCGTGCCTGTACACTGCGAAGCAATTTTTATTGTCCTCTCCTTTCTAACGACTTCCGTCGATTAACAATAAACAATTGTATTTCCCATTGCCTCGTTTTTTATTCGTAACTATGTCGTTTTTATTTCTACATATTACCTATTTGAAATTTAGTTGTCTAGATTTGAGTTTCAAAACAATCTAAATTCTATTATACTAATGCTATTAGAAATGTATTAATCTTCAGAAGAAACCCATAATTTATTAATTATTTTAATATTAATAGCTTTCGGCTCTAGTCGGGTTTAATTTATATGGTAGCAACATTGTTATATGTAGTATATGTGTATGTATATATAGAAACGACATTATAAGGAAAAGACCAAAGGGATGTATATAGTCGTTGCCATACCTGACAGGTTATAGGTATTGTAAAATTATTTGGGAGTATCGCCTATACGTTCGTCTGCCAGTGTGCCTTTGGTGATCTTCTGAAGAGCGCTCTTTCTAGTCAAATGTCCATATTATTCCTATATGGAATGCTTCCTCAGATTTTGGTGACTCCAAATTTCCGTAAGTTACAGATGAGAAACTAAAAATACTACAATTGGTGACCATACATCCTGAACTTCAAGCTTTTGTTTAAATTCTAGTAGACTATGTTAGATCACAGGAAATTCAGTTCGCTTTTGGTGGCTTTACATACTTGCGTTCACTGGCTAGGTGTGTTTTCTAAAGTCTAAATTTGTCCTAATTAGACTAGTTTATGTTTTAGTTTATTTAATCCAATGTCATTCTCTTATTAGCGTCATATCATTCTTTTTTTGAAAGTTATTGAAAATAATTGATTGAGTTAAAAGCGAACAATCTTATGATCTCTTCACCGACTGTGCTTTTATTTTCCACTTTTTAGGCACATTTCATTAAATGTTAAATATATTTACCAGAATAATATTATAATAGTATATTTAATAAATGTACATTATATATAACAAATACTATATTTGAAGTAATATTTAAATAAAAACGAGGATAAACGGTATTATTGCGTCACTGAATTCCTAAGATGTTAGTCTCAGTTTTTTTTTCTGACTTCTGCTGTTTTCATATTAAAAAAAAGGTGATGTGTAGAAAACTAAAAACAATCAATTGAATAGAAATTAGCAGGGGTGGAATTAGAATTTTTAATAGTAGATGTAAGTAAGTATAAAATCATGTTTTTCTTATCGACTGAATACTTTTTGACTATTGATATAAAAATAATGTATTAGTAATGATTATTATCATCATATCCCCATTAATTACTGTATAATTTTTTAATGAATGAATGTATGATAAATTGATGGTGTAAAAGCTAAATCAATAATTCTTAACGTGTAAATCATGTATTATAGTTAAGGCAGTATATTGTTTGCTACATGGTACCTTTATAAGAAAAACATTTTTGGATACTATATTATATTACAGTAACAATATATTATTTATAATATAATGTTTCTTCCTCCCGGATACCATTTATACATAGGCCACCAAATACATTTTCTGTCGCATTATGTTTCCACTAATCTTATCGTCTACTTTCTATAGATTGTAATTGATGCCTTAATGGATCCATTGTATTTTGCCATACGGTGTACGCATACCATAAGATAGGAAATTATTTCCTTGCGTCGTGGTTTATGACCCACTGTTTGTATTTGCCGAAAGCGTCAAGTTGATAACGCTACGAGAAGAGTTTTATCATGTTGTGTGTATGTACACTCGCACGCATATAGTGTCGGCTTATCAGGAGGCACCGGAGAATTTTGGTTTAAAATCGGCTGTAAACGCCTCTTTTCTTTAACATGTTTACTATGCCGCACCGGATTTACCTGTAACGTATATATTTGGCGAGGTAAATTATCTTGTTAAGAAAAGGGGGATTGCGTTAAAGTGTATGTTTGCCTCGTGGGACTAATGACGGTTACGCTAATGGAAGTCATTGGTTATGATTTTTATTGCTACCTTATAAATGGAAAGTGCAAACAGCTCAAACATTTCGGTTTTTTTTTGGTTTTCTAGTTTGAGTGTATGACAATTGTAATAAATTTAAATTATTCAGCCATAATAGTTTTTATATGCTTAAAGTAGTCATTTATTTTTCTCACCAGAATGTTTTAGGAAAAACATTCATTTATATTTTGATAGATTTTATTGTTAATAGAAAATTACATCTTAAATGTGTACTTAGTGACATATAATATCTAGACCGTTTTGTGTTGGTCAACTGAACAAATTCATTTTGATATAGGGCGGTTAGTTTTGAAATTTGAATGAAAAGCGGCTTCAAAACTGTATTAATAAGCTCTATCTTATAAGCTCTAAATTATTTAATACTAGAAACTATTAATATTCTTAGCAGACTCACATTTTGTCCCTTGATTTTTAGTACAGTTTAGTGAAGTACTTGCCCGTATATATATATATATATATATATATATATATATATATATATATATATATATATATATATATAATAAAATCACAATTTAGAGCCCGGAAAGAAAAACTTTTCGACAAACCTTTTAACATAGTAGGATTTATCAGTACTCACAACGTAGTTTTTAAATATATCTCACAGTATCTTTACACACACACATCTGATACTCTATCGGAATATTGTAGAAAATTGGGAAAATTAAGAATATACTTTTATAATGCATCGTGTTTTATCTTGTCATTGTCCTGTTTTAAAGTAAGATGCTTCCAAACAATGTCAGAAATTGTAACTTCAAAATTTGCATTCAACTAACAACAATTATGAATATTTATTTATGGCAGTAGAGTGAGTGCAGCAGCATGAAACTAGCCAGCAATGAGCAGCGAGACTAAAAGATTGTAACAGTGTTTGTGTATGTTAATTAAAGTAACACTTGGAAGAACAAATTCGACATATTTCCAGATTTTTATAGAGCTTCAGAAGGGTACAGAATTTTAGAAAGGTACGAACAAAGTGGTAAAGAAAATTTCTGTTCTAAAGCTTGGGATCGATCGCATTTTTATGTATACACTGCAATATTTTACATTTTCGAACAAAACGTTTTAACTAACCATTGCTACCCAACGAATGCGCCTCTTCTAATTCACTATCATTTATCGAAACAATTTCTTAACAGAATAAAGAAATGCTTCTTTTGCAGTAGAATCTTTCCCTGTATGAAAACATAATATACGTAAAGACAGAAAAAGTAGTAATAGAAATAGATTATCAAACGTGTAGGTATTAAAAGAAACCTAAACTTATTTTCTTTTTAAATTCAAAACTTGTAATTTGCTAACTAAAAACTGTTATATTTTAATGAAAATGAGTGTTAACTTGTTGAAGCAATACTGCAGGCAGTTATATATCTCACTAATAGTTATAATAGCTCTGTTTTTTTTTTCACCAAGGACGTGTCGAACAACCGCGCTATGTAACATATAGTCCGTTCAATAAAACAACTCACGTCATCTAAATTTATAACGTCAAAACGTCGCAATGTTGCACACAACATTAGATTAGAGTAATAATAAACAGCGATTTGAAATCTAGTAAACCAGTCAAAGCACCAAGATATTTGCCGGTTTATAACTTGTAATTATAATCACTAATTATTTGAAGAATTTTTTAGGTTTGACAACCAGGCAGTTTTGTAGCCTGTTTCGTATACATGTTCGAACTTATCAGACAGCAGTATATCTCTTTTTAACTAGAAGAAAATGAGAAGAAAGATATTGTCTGATTTTAAAGCATGTTTACAAATTGTGATAGGCAATACATTCGACATCGTGATGACATGAGTTAATTATTATTTTAAACATATTATATATATATATATATATATATATATATATATATATATATATATTGTTGTGTTCATTATCACATGATTCAACATTATTATGTAGAAAAAGAAAGAATTACAAAATTTAAAAATTTTATTGATTCTTATTACAGGTCGAATGATCTGAGCAAAGTTTAGTCTTTCTGGAGCTTTCTACTACTATATAAATATCTGAGAAATATACAGAGAAAATTAAACTGTTCATGAATTTGTATTACTGTTTATTATATAGTTCAGTTTAACATTTAAACAAATCAAAGTGTAACATATAAATCATACCATATTATATTCAGTCAGTTGATGGTGTCATTAGTAAATTAACAATAATTGAAACATTATACAAGAATTATTAATGACAATTATAATGTCCATATGAGAGCTATTTATTATAAGATTAGATATTACCAGTTATACGGTAAGAGAGAGGTTATGTTATCATAAATCAGCGGTTAACGTAAATATTGGTAATAGAAAATATATTTATTATACTTTCAATTCGTTTATGCATATTGCACATTCTGTATATCACACGTATAGACTATAATTAGAAGTGAAATATAAATGGAACATGTTTCATTTCACGTTTTAATTTACGATTGGCGTTCAAAATTTCAAACGTTATATCAACTTGCAGAAATAGTCGTAAAATAAATTATATTTAAACATGGTGGTTGGAAATTTTAGTAAGGCTGTTAAAAATCAGACAAAACTGCCACAATGTACGGAATATAAGGTGAATGTTGTATTTAGCAGTTAGTGTACTTAAAAGTGCGGCTTTATTTATAAAATGTTTTTCTATTGGGTGCTTGCATGTATTATGACCAGCGTTATCTATAGGTGGTAATGCAAAGTGCCAATAGAAATAACTGTGAAACAACTTATCCTAACTGTTAAATTCGACGATTTTGACAACTTTCTATATAAAATAAGAGTTATTCATTTAGAATCATTGAGTGTAGAGAGACGCTAATCATGGAACACTCAAAATTGTATTTTCGGCATTCAGTACTATTGTTATTCGCTTCTACTTGAAGAAATCTGCTGCGGAAGCCCGTCAAACACTTTCAGAGAATCATTGTGATGCTGCTTTATCCTATCTCAATTGTTGGTATTGTTTTCAACGACTTAAATGTGGTGTTTTTAGTGTCAATGGGAACTAACGACTCTACTATGGCAGTTCCAAGCGCAATGGATTTGTTCTCACATATTTTTGTGGGGTAATCGAGCTTTTAAATGGAAAATGCAACAAATAGCTCTAAAAAAAGAGCAGCGTATTGGTAGATGTAGATACTCTCTCCAGATTAATTAATGCGATTACAAAGTATTATAATAACTATTAATTCTTTATTTAAATTTATTCACACTTCTACTTCATTGCAATCCATTTCCTTACTTTCCTTTACTTAAACTAAAAAAAAAACTGTTTCTGTTACTTTCTCAAACTGTTTTGTTTGGACGAATTTTTAAGACCAATGAGTACCGGTAATTCAATCTTTACAATTTTGTAATCAAAATACTGTAACGTGTTGTTTTGATGTCATTAATGCTATTTAATATTAACATAATTCATGTCTTGTTCATGTACATGACACTATACAGATATTATAACTGTCCGACTGTTGTTTGTTGGTTTGGGTGTCTTTAACCTATTTATTTTGCTACTGAACTGACTGCTGCTGTTTTGATTATAATATCCTTCTCTAAACAAACATGATAATCGTTCAATATATATTTTTACTCTTAAATCGAAATATTTTCGTATAAAATTGTAAGTAGCATAAAGCAGTAAGTAATTGCTTTCAAATAAAATAATGTTTAATTATTACGTTAATTATATAAGTATATTATTATCTCAATTTACGGTGGTTTAAAATATGTTTGTAATGTCTTCGTTATAAAATCGGAGAATTTTCAGCTTATTTTTGATTTATTGTTATCAACTATAACGATTCAAGTCTAAATAGTCTAATAATTTATATAAAGACTCAGCAACTTCACATCATTATTCACACTCAGTCACTCACTCCATGTGATTTGCGTAATCTCAAATCCGATTGTTCAGTTTGAAAATAGATGTAGTTATTTTCCTTTATTTCTCAAAATATTAAGTTCTTCAATAATAAAACTTGTTTTCTACCATAGATCAGATATTGGATACTAAAATATCAGTCAATTTACGCCCATTAGCATTCCTAGTTTGTTTAAACAATATCTTGGTTGCTTAAGAAGTAATATTTAATGACACATGACATTTAATGAATATGAAATTTAATATATAAATGACACATGAAATTTAATATATAAAATGCTGATAAAACATTTTTATCAGCATTTTAGTTGCTATATCTGAAAATAATGTTTTTATTTACTTACATATATATAGAGATTTATTTCCCTTGTCAAATGCAGTTTCACAGCCGCTATCTTAACAGAACGTAACTCTTGCCGATAACGAGGTATTAGTGTACAGGATGTAGTTAAAAGAGTACAGCTTTCATTAGTAGTGGCCCAAATTTGTAAATTATGTTAGCTCACAGCAACTTCAATAACAGTGGACTAGGGTTGTTCTTCAAAGTATGGATGCTAACTCTAATAGTTCATAGCTAAAGGACTTTGAGCAACTTTGGGACAGCCTTACAGCCTGAACAGCGATACTTTTGTGTCTTAACTCCACTTAAGTATGTCAAAGCATGCTTCGAATAATTAAGTAAAATAAAGTCGAATAATTTCGAGTAAGTAAATTGATTTCAGTTAATTTAATGATAACAAAAGAGAACAGCTTTATAATCTACTTGAAATCTTACCGACTATGCCATTTATGAAACGCATGATTTAAATCAACACTGAAAGAAATGTCGACTTATTTAACCAAGCACTGCCGTCCCAATCCTATTTTAATATATATGAAACTCTTATTATTTGAACACTTTACTTATCACATCCAAATGTCACAGTCAGATATAAATGCTACTCCTTACTAAAAATCCAAACTTCCGAAAACAATTAATGAGTTAATTTTTGAAACACTAAGATTAATTGCATCGTATTACATAATATGTTCTGATTAAATTTAAATGGTTATTATTTAGGTCAATTTACATAATTATCACAAAAATGTTATCATTGTTTATCAAGTTAGCTCACATTTAACTTGCTAAAGTATTTTTAGCCCAATACCGATTGTTAATTATGATCAAACGCTGTCAGATAAATCTCGTTCTCTTTGATAATCTAAAATGGACAACGTTCGCGAAATTCGATTAATTATTCCTAATTTTTCTGACCGGTCTACTTTGGACTTTATGCCGGCATCAAAAGCAGCTAATAATAACAAATAACTTTTATAGGGGCCGCGCAATTTTACCGTCTTAATAGACTTTAATTGATAAATAGTGTTTCAGTGTTCCATTGGGTTTAAACGACCAGTGGTTCGCAGCAAGTGTATGTGCGACAAACTTTATTGTTTTTATATGTTCATAAATAAAAGTAATTATTAGCAAAATAAATACTATTTAAACATTTTACTTCGTTCACTCTTAGTAATATATTAAGACACTAAATAAGTTTATGAAAATGAAGTTTCAACTTCAATGGACTTATTCTAAGAAACCTTCCAATCTCTTCATTTAATGAATATATTTTTCTATAAAATAATTTTTGGATTTATTATGATGGATGAAATTTAACATTTATTGCTTTTAATTTTTTTTCAAGTCACATTGGATTATGTTTCTGTTCCATTATTAATGGAATAAACTCGCACTCTGCATACGCTTTGCGGTGTCTTACGAACGAATAAGTGGTGTAAAGTTATTGAGCAACCTAGTGTGGTATCCAACAATTAAGTTTCTTTAAATGTTAACAAGTTGTTAAAGCAATTCGCGAGGTATTCGTGGTATATATAGTTATATATAATATATAGATATATAAGTGTATATATAGAAAAATTATATCGTTTGATAAGACAGGATACCGTAAAAACTTAAGTTAATTGTTAAAACTGTTAAATTTCATTAATTTCAGTATACTATTACATTATTTAGTTGTTCACTTTTACACATTTTTTACACACTTTTACACATTTTGATTGGTCTTTAGGCATAGTTAAATTTATTGGTTAAATTTCTCTCATATTGACTTGGTTTTTCATACATATTAATGCATGTGTTAATGAAGACTTTATTAGTGTATTGGTATGTTATTATATTTGTATTATTAGTTATAGTTGTATTGACTTTGTAAGTGTATTAAAAATTAGGAATATTGTATTGAATAATAAATTATAATAGTAGTGTATTTATTATTCAATATAGTATTCCCAAAGTACTAAAATGTATCGATCTATAGATTAGTTTTAAATGTTTTTTTAGTTTGATATTTTATTGTGAAAAATCAGCACTATGTAGTTTATTCAAGGTATTGTCCATTGATAGACGATAGAGATCCCCATTGATGGTGTTATTGGGTTTTATCACTTTGTAATATATCATAACAAGCTAATCCCACCAAATATTGAGCAGTAGCTTAAAGTTATGGATATTCGGTTTTGCTGTTGATGGTGACGAATGACCAGGTAGTACCCATGATTTTTTCGGTATGGATTAGTAATGGATCTACTTGTTTTGCTGTCTGCAATGCTCTTTGTCTTCGAAGTCAAAATCACCACTTTCAAAACGTCGAATCCGTTATTGGCATGTTGATATCGATGGAGTATGGTTGCCATAAGCTTCACACAGCATTCCATGATCTTCAGCGGCGTTTGTCTTAAATCTGAAGTAAAAAAGTAAAACTTCCCGCAAGTACGATTTACTTTATACAAATTTTGACATTTTCAATACATTGAAAAAATTGTTTGTTCATACCTAGACGAAGTTACACATATTGAAAAGAGAAGTATTTCAGAAGTCTTCAACATGAAGTTGGTTATAAAGCGATTTATTACATATTAACACCATCTGTTGTAACTCCTTTAAAACTAAGTCTTATGGGCTAATATTTTATAATGGTTTAGACCTAATATATCTAAACGATTAAAATCTGTAATAGTTATAGAATGTTATCATTATGCATTCGATGAGTAAATTATATAGAAATTGTGTGCATAGTCTGGATGTTCTCTGTAAATATTTGCATTATATGTGCTAATATTATATGGCCAAGTGAAGGTCGACATTCACTTTTGTCTCGATTTGTTCCAGTTCGAAACCACTGCACAGGCGTTTGTGTTAATGTTTCTATTTATAGCATCGCTAATTATTTACTTAATGAAATAGAACTGCGTTGAGTATAAATTACCGATCTGCTGCACTTGTGCGCGTCTTTTAAGTCGGTTTTAAGTTCGTCCGTTCGATTCGGCCTGGATGCAGCGTGATCAGTCAGTCGCATCGATAGTATATCGAACGAAAATCTAAACATGGCGTTCGGTCGTCGAAGAGAACGGCGATCATCTGGCCCGAGGCGTATCAGTTTTGCGTAAGATTCGCTAATTTCGTTAATAGTCTGACGCAAAATGACTGGACGTCTATTAACAGTTGTAAATTATCGTAGTTAAGCTATTAAAACAAATCAAATCTGAACTGTGTCATATGAATTAATTGTATTTGTTAGTTGCTCTAGTCCCAATATGCAGCTAATTTATTTATAACATATTACATCAATTAGATTTTTATCAGTTATATTTTGTAGTGAATTCTAAAGTAAAATAATCTTCAGATGTCATATTTCTAGAATCTCGTGATTTTTAAAATTATTTTCTGTTCAAATTATTCTGTCATTTTAATTTACCCTGTTAAATTCTTCTTTAGTGGTGACATAATTACATATTTTGTATGTTTAATCATTACAATTGGGGATTAATGAATTTATTATACCTGAATATAAATATAGAATACATAAGAAGTAGATAAGTATCACTAATTAAGGAATGGAATGGAATCCCTTGTTATTACAAAATTCTCATTACATTGACGCACTACATCTCATCCAATAATTAATATTTTTTTGGTTATTTGTGGATAACTTGCTCGGATGAAACATTAGTTTCAACAAGAAATAAAGAAAACTATGCTTTTAACTGCTGTGTAGTTCTGATTCATCACTATTGACGTATATTGAGAATAATTCATTTTTGGACATCTAAAGTGATGACTGTTATATTCAAACATTGAAACCTTTATCTCAGTCACAAAATTATTTCAAAAATATATTCAAATACATAAAACGGCCTTTTAATCTGCAAGGATAATATTCTAATATAAAAGTAAAACCGTTTGTTAATTAACAGGGCAATCGAAAAGTCCCCGGCCTACCATAGTAAAACACTCTTTTTGTCAAAATTAGTTTTTTTATACAACATAATTCCCTTCAAGGGTGATACACTGATTATAGCGACAATCCAAGTTTTTGATACCATTTTTGTAGTAGGATTTCTCTTTTGTTTCAAAATAGGCCTCAGTTTCGGCAATCACCTCTTCATTCGCATGGGGGCCAGAACTGGAGAATACGATGGATGAGGAAGCAGTTCGAAGCCCAATTCATGGATTTTTGACACGGTGCATTGTCTTCGTGACGCAGCACTTTTTTTTCTTCAAATGCGGCCGTTTTTCGGCGATTTCCTCATTCAAAAGGTCCAATAAGGTTATGTACACTGTTGAAGGTCCATCATTTTTCAAGATAGTCAATGAAAATGATTTCATGCGCATCCCAAAATACAGACGCCATAACCTTGTCATTCGACTGTTGCGTTTTCCCACGCTTTGGAGCGGGTTCATTGTATGCAGTCCACTCGGATAACTGTCGATTGGACGTCGGCGTGAAATGATGGAGTCATGTTTCATCCATTGTCACATATCGACGCAAAAACTCGGGTTTATTACGCTTGATCATCTTCGAACACTGTTCCGAATAATCAACTCGTCGTTGTTTTTGGTGAAAAGTGAGCCCTCGCGGTACCCACTTTACACAGAACTCTCTCATACACAAATATTCGTGAATGATATGATGTACACGTTCAGTTGATATCTTTAGAGTGTCTGCTATTTCATTAAATTTCAATTTACGGTCATTCAACTTTATTTTGCGGATTTTTAAGTGTTTTCGTCGGTAAAAACCTGTTTTAGGCGTCCTCTGCGTTCACCGTCTTTGGTGCTTATTTCACCACGTCTAAACTTAGCATAACAATCCTTGTTGGTTGATTTTCCTGGAGCAGTGTCCGGACACTCGACATCAAGCCAAGTTTTTGCTTCAACTGTATTTTTTTCTCTTCAAAAAACAATTATTTTATCAACACGCGAAATTCCTTTTTATCAATTTTTTTCATAATAACAAAATTGCTTCACTCAAAATGCTATAATTGACAAATTAATGATCTGACAGCTGTCAAATTTATACACGCATCTTTTGAGGTTTAGGGTTAACTAAAAAACTTATGAATTTAATTTTAGTAGCGCCTTCTATGTGTCAGGCCGGGGACTGTTCAATTGACCTGTTAATTTTTGTTTAGATCCCGAAATATAAAAAACAATCCTTATGATAAGTATTATCCCGCTGTTAATAAATTTGGTCATTGAATAAAAACCTATTTTATGGTTTATAATTTCTTATTAGTCAAACACCAGTTATGGTGAACTTGTATTATGAACACCACCATTGAACTATATGATAGCTTCCGCTTCTGCTATTGTTCTTTTCCTTTCATGCAAATTCTTTCCTCTCATACATTTATAGAAAGATATTATAATAGTCAGAAATTTGCAGGATTCGTATGTTTATTATTATATTTTCGTGATTTTTTAAATTCTGTCAGCTACGATATTATAGTGATTTTGTTTGTTTGTACACCAGTTTTGCCTTTTACATCAAATTGGTTTAAAAGGTTGCAATTTGGTGGTAATCTGAGCCATTTTGTAAAATAGTAGTATACATTTTTATGAAATTCGAGATGCTAATTCATTTCTAAGTCAAAGTATCGACTTCACACATTTCTTTAGACTCTTGTTTTCAATCACGAACAGAGTGTGAACAACGATGAATAAACCGAAGTGACATTTGTCTTGTTTATGAGAAGCATCGTATTTTTGTTCCATTATTAGCGAAGAATCGATGGTACGCATATTTCTGCCAAAGTGTTCTATATGATATGTTATTCTATATACAGAGATGTCTAAATGCTTAAGGACTGCTAATCTCTAACTAGGCTTGATTCAGTTGTGGATATTCTACAGGGATTGAATATTGTCATTTTTTTCTTCACTATTATCCTATTACGGTAAGTATATTATTTTATCAATTATAAAAGATATATGTCGCAATATGAATACTAGCTTATCGCAAAGCAATTAAAAAGGTAAATTGTGCATTTTTAGGTTTATTAAATTTGCATTATTAATAAAGTAACTTTACGTAGATCATATATGTGTATAGAATTTGACATTAACTTTTACCATAATTAGCTTCAATAACAAATATAAAATTACCTTTTAGAACGATATAATTTAGTTTTGTACTGACTTAATTTTTGTAAAAATATCATTTTATAAATCTGCGATTTACAATTTTGTACACTATATGATAAGCTGTATAATATCAACGAAAGTGAAATAAAAGTCTTAAAGTTTAAAATATTATATTTTAGCAAATATCACAGTAAAACTTTTTAAATGAATATCTCTTGCAGAAAAATATTCCTTTAAGTTAGAAACTTTATATTCAATTTAAGTTTAAGCAGCAAGTTTTCAGCCACGTTGAACTTTTAATTCCCCATCGCATACGTCATTGGAAACCTTATATTCATGATATTCTATTTCAAAAACTAGGACCTTTTGAAGTAAAAGTGGCAAAACCAATTTTTCTTGTTCTCTGCTTTCTCGTTTCTTAATGAAACTGGTCAAGCAAATTATTCTTATAAATGCCTGTTTATTTGCAAATAACACACATATGTATACGTTACTGGTTATAAACTAATTTACATAATTTTTTTAGACTTAAACTTATTGATTGGTTTCAGAATTGGAGCCTGTAATTTCACTAATGGCAGAAGACCTTTTACAATTTTTAAAAATTACATTGCTAGAAACTTTGATACTGATTATATTATGTAGACTTTCTGACAGCTCTATCATCCTTAATCTCTTGAAGAATTCGCTTGTAATTTGAGAGCTGTTTAGACAATTTTATATGCAGTTTGAAGATAACTGATGGTACATTAATGGAGATGGTGACTAGACAGGTCTATTTGCGTTAGAATTTTTAACGATATTTTTATTCGAATTTAACTTTTCCTTGATTGTTGTTCTGTATATCTTGCTATTCTGCTATAATTTTTACTTTTTGATTTATACTGTTTGTTAAACGACCTTCAAAGAAAGGCAACTTTTAAAATTTTGGATCTGTGAATGTCCATACTCTTGCAGAAAACTGAAAATTGCCATACTGAAAGATTATCACTCAATTTACAAAAAAACCGAGATTATTTTTTAAAATAATCCAGGCACTGATTTTAAATCGTTTAATAGTAGTATAACTATCTACACCATGTTTTCCACCTCTCTTTTTAGGATAGTTTCAAATTGTTTCAGTAATTGGCAAATCTGTTGGAATCGCTTCCATTCTTCTTGCATCCATTCTTCTAAAATTTGTAAATCTATTTTTAACACAAGTACAACTTTAAGTTTTATATAATTTTGAAGATCAATTAGTCGTTTAACCATCCATTACCACACTGTTTTAAATACTCTATCAACTTTTTACTAGTATCTCTATTCTTGTATTTTATATTTTGTTTAAATGGGCAATAAAATCACCAGAAATTAAAATATCGCTTATCTCTAACTTGATAGAATCTGTCTGTGCGTGTTGGTCTCCTAGTCCTCCTTTAAAGCTGTCCATCGAACTGAAATGTATAGAAAATATCAGAATTAGACTCGATGTTATATTTTATAATAATGATTAGTGACTGCATCATAATTTTGTTGGAATTTTAATGGTAAATGTAAGGACATTTTTATTTTTTGTTTATATGCGAATTCGAACTGACTGATAAACATAAATCCCCTGCTGGGTCCAATCAATTTTTCTTGTCCTCTCAAGAATATGTATAATTTGATGTTTTTGCCATGAACGTCAACGTCCTTTCGACTGATTAATTCTGGCTGTGTCTAATTTTCTCGCAATTTAGTGCTTTAATGCTTTTAGTTGTTGACATTGGAGGCCTAAATAAATAGGTTGATTGGGCGGTAGCACCTATAATGAATTCTCTTCCTTTTGGGATGCGACAAGAGCTAATATATCGATAGGCTTTGATTTACAATTGTTTTTCTTTTCAAGGTTTTATTAGACAAATATCCCTTTGAGCTGTTTCTGTTCAGTTTCATCGTCTTTATTGGATTATGTACAAAATATTATTGCGGAGTGCTGTTAAATTGATTATTTCAAATATTGCAATGTTGAATAAATTCCCGGAATTGAATCTCGGAAAATATAAAAACAAACTTAAATAGTAAAAATGACATTATTTTCCCACATTATTTACTTTTGTTGCTATATATCAATTTTAATGATCTTTCAATTTATGGATTTCGTCACTTTGGATATTATTAGTTAAACGAACTTCAGAGAAAGGCAACTTTTAAAATTTTGGATCTGTGAGTGTGCATACCAAAAGTTTATCACTCAAATTACAAAAAAAAACCGAAATTATTTTTTGAAATAATTCAGACACTGATTTTAAATCGTTTAAGAGTAGTATAACAATCTACAGCTTGTTTTCCATCTCTCTTTTTAGGATAGTTTCAAATTGTTTCAGTAATTGGCAAATCGGTTGGAATCGCTTCCATTCTTCTTGCATCCATTTTTCTAAAATTTGTGAATATTTTTTAACACAATTACAACTGTAGGATTTATATAATTTTGAAGATCGATTAGTCGTTTAGCCATCCATAAAGCATCCATTTCCACACTGTTTTAAATGCTTTATCATACAGAAGGTTCCAGAAATTACTTCTTCTTCATTAACTTTTTGAGGTGCATGAAGAGTAAAAAATCAGAGAAAATTAAAATCGCCAAATAAACTATATATTGAATTGATTTTGTCAATAATAGTTGTTTGAATTATTTACCTTCATGAACATTTTTTTTTCTTCTGTGAACTAGGTTTTCTGTATCCACTTGATCCAAAGGATTATAATAATAGTTTATATTATAATCCACGAATGACAATTTTTTACAAATATAGTTTAGGGTAAAAATGATGTGGCTCGGTGAATGGAGGTAAATCGAAATAAAACAGTGGTGTTTACATGATGTGACCGTTATTTATTGACAATATAAAAAATGAGAAAAATACAAAGATAAAAAGGATGTCAGCGGAGTTACCTGTTGACGAGGCTTGGGCAGTCGATGGTGGCACGTCTTAACCAAACGAGGGTTGAGCACTGAATGACCGAAATACCCTTCAGTAATATCCCAGATAAACGTCTCGGGGTTGCCGCCAGCTATTCGGTGTCGGGTTCCAATTGGCACCCCGCCCGTGTTCAACATCTGGGATTATATTTCTGGGTATTTTCTAGACCGTTATTCCACGATGTAAAATTCGACATGCCTCAATTCGCTACAATACTCCCCTGCCAGAATTTTACATAAAATTACTTCAACAAAAATTCAAAAATGTTTGCAAAAAATATCAAATACAAAAAAAAACATATACCAAACAAAATGTGCTGTGTAAATTGGGCTTTGAAAAAATATGATAGTTCGAAACGGTTGTGGTTGGTACGGTTGCGATCTGGTACGGCTGTTGATATCTTCCGGTCCTACAGATACCGTTGCATCATCGTTGCTTTGGCACTTGAATGTGGTCCATCGACGACGTTGAAAACAAGCTATTCTTCAGACAGGGCTCCCGTAATCGACGCTGTGGGAGGATCGACTGTTCGACGACGTGGTAGCTTATTTTCTTCGACGACGAGACGTTAGCAATTCTGGTACTTCGGCGAAGACATAACGAGTCTACGGTGACTGCAATCGGTACCTAGCTTCTGGAGCTGCTCTGTGACTAATCCGTAGTCACAAACGTTAGGTTAATTCAGAAAAAACAAATAACGACGGTATCCGACCGAAGCTGCCCAAAGCCTTTTAAATCAAAATATCTGCCATTATGACGGAGACGGCGAGCGAAGGAAGACATTATGATTTAAACATAGCGCCGAAAGAAATGTTTAGCCGAGACGCTGATGATTAAGCAGTAACGTAAAAATATTCCAAAAGATTGTGAAATAAAAATTTTGACAAAAAAAAATTTAAAAAAATGAATTGGACATAATGAAATTAATCGGAATAAAATGAATATGAACCTTGAAGGTAAAATTGAAAACGAATCGAATTAAAAATATTTAAAATTTTGAAACAAAAAAAATATATAACGGTCACGTAAAATACACCATTTTCTACGTACCCTCCATTCACGAGTCCAAACCCAATTTTGCGAAAGATCACGTCGGGGTCACCACTTTAGGGTAAAAATGATGTGGCTCGGTGAATGGAGGTAAATCGAAATAAAACAGTGGTGTTTACATGATGTGACCGTTATTTATTGACAATATAAAAAATGAGAAAAATACAAAGATAAAAAGGATGGCAGCGGAGTTACCTGTTGACGAGGCTTGGGCAGTCGATGGTCGCACGTCTTAACCAAACGAGGGTTGAGCACTGAATGACCGAAATACCCTTCAGTAATATCCCAGATAAACGTCTCGGGGTTGCCGCCAGCTATTCGGTGTCGGGTTCCAATTGGCACCCCGCCCGTGTTCAACATCTGGGATTATATTTCTGGGTATTTTCTAGACCGTTATTCCACGATGTAAAATTCGACATGCCTCAATTCGCTACAATAGGTTAATAAAGGTTAATAATAAATATAAGGTTTGTTCATGATATTTCTGGCATTGACAGCACTAAAAGTATCGTATGACGTTTTGTGTAGTTTACAATAACTAGAAAAAAATCACTGATAGCCATTTTCGTGCGATTATATTTAAAAAAACGTGGATTATCAAGACAAGTCTATCGATGAATTTAATTCTTTACATGGTAATAAAGCACCATCCTCCACTTGGCTTAGATTCTGCATAATCTGATATATGCTCCAAAAAAATGGCTCGTGTCCACTGATAGAGGGTAATGTTAAAACAATACTTTCAAGGTATATTAAGAGGCTGTATATAATATCTATACAGATGATGAATGAGTAGATCTAATGGATATAAGCTTTCAACCTGAAATAAAATAGTGGTCGACTATATGGATCTTCCAATGGAAACCAAATCCAACAAAGGCTGTTCGCCGAAGAAAATCAGCCCAAATAATAAATTCAATTTCAATCATTAATATATTTTTTTCATTATTAGCCCAGGAATATAAACAGAAACCTTCGTAGCGGATACACATCACTCTTTAGTTTTCATTAGTTAATTTCATCAGTGATTAACTTGATACTTTCTCTAGAACATTTGCCTATAAATTGCGATTAAATAAAAGTTATAAGTAATAAGTTAACTACTTGTCATTAGGTATATGCTATGTAAATTTAGAACTCTATTAAACTGTTAATTGTTAATACGTGTTATCTAGCAGCTTACCAAGCAGCATAGAGGAAAATTTGCTGCAGCTTGCGAATACAGCGGCGTCTGATATTGTGCTGTTAGATTTATTTGGTGTGCAATAAAGCTTTAATAACTTTAGAAACAGTTGAGGTCCTAAAGTTAATAATGTCCAAGCCTTTGTTAATTAAACAGTCTCAGTTCTATGCATATATAATGGAGAATTAAGTAAAACTATCCCTTACACTATAAATAGTGCAATAACATAAACTTAACGTTAAAACAAACAACCTGTTCCGACTACTGTAATGTTATACTCATTCGCTGAGTAGACAAACGACATCTCTATTTAATTAATGTAAACAAGGTTGTTTGGACTAGTTTAAACTATTTTTAAATTATTTATTGTGTATTACTTCATAACTTAATTTGGCTTATTAATTTGACAAACGAGTCGTGTTGTTAATAATAAGAATTTTGTATTAGTATAATTTATGTCTAGATAGGTCTAAGTTTTCTTATTGATATTGTCTTTTTAAAAATTCTTTAAAAACTTTATAAAAGTTAAAAAGAATTTTTAAATTTTATATTTAAAATTAAACCTAATAAATTCACGAGATAAATATTATTATTTTTATTAATTACATTTTACTATATATAAATAGACAGGCAAGGTAGTACGGGATTAATACATCAATAACTATTTCCTAAATTAAAATTGAACTGAACTACTTAAGCGAAGTTATTCACTTATATACTATACAAGTGGTTTGGTTGGCTTCAATCATCTGATTTCCTGTGTGTTGTCCAGTAGCTGTATTGCTTACACGTTGCTGTGATTTAGCAATCTTATTTCATGTCTCAAGTCGAAATCTTGGATCATTTCGTAAATCCATTTGATTTCGAGGTCATTATGCAGCACTTCGTTGGTTACGTAGCGATAAGCATTGGTAATTATTCCTATAATTTTGTTTTGGATGCGTTGGATTACTAGTTGGTTTGCTGTTTTAGTGTAACCTCATATTCGCACCCCATGGGTCCAAATTGTCTTTATACTGATACTGATATATGAGACTGATAAACCAATATCTTTAATTTTAGGTCAAGTTGAGAGTATCTTCCGACCAAGCAGTACAGTTGCTTGACTTTAAGTCTAATCTGCTGTGTTTTTTGTGTAACATTATGTTAAATATTAAAATTGCAATCAGTTATTTATTAGGCTATATTATTATTAACTATGTACGAGTATTTAGATATATTATAGCAAGCGGGGACTAGCTGGCTACATGCATGAAAGCTTCAAATATTCGCAAACTATTATTTGTAACATTATTCGCATAACAGTTTCAAAACTAATTTGCTTCGCATTTTTTGGTTTAGTTAATTTTTATTCTTACGTCGTAATTATTTTTGGGTGAATTTCTTACTAACCAACTAGGTAGTTGCAGGGCTTTATGACTTTATATTTGCGATTGTAATTGTTAATGTCTTTAGGCAACAGTGCAAAATCCAATAAGGAATAGCAAATCCAGTAACCAAACTGTGTAAGTTCTGATGTCCTTTAGGATGGTCACTAAGTTGGTCGCTGGTCAATTGATAGGTTTAATGCCGATAATCATGGTTCAGAGTCTACGTTATGCAGTAGATTGAGTCCAGATAAACTCTAGTCGGCAAACGGAGACTTCATTTTCCAATTCCAGACTTCCAATTTCATCAAACACAACAAAGAACATCAACAAAGATTGATGTTGATTTATGGAGCAAAATCATCATGAAGCTCATTTTCACCTTGATGTTTTTCATTTAAGATTTATCCATAGAATCCATAGAATATGAGTTTGTTGGTGTCAGTATCGGGCCTTATTTTATTGGGACAAAATTTGTATTACATTATGCAATTTAGTATGACTTGATCGACTGGCGAGTGATCAAATTTAGAGACTCTTGTGACCCTACCCGGTTACAGCCGTTGTTGGGACAATTTTTCTTGTCGGATTTTATACTCTTGTGTATGAACAATCCCATTTAGAAACAATTGCAGACGTAAACTTTTTTTATGTTGTGGTATGCGAACACGTGACTGTCGCAGCTGTAGAGAAACTGTCCTGGCGCATTACACACTGCAGCTACTAAGCCGGCTTCATGAATTCGTATTTCGATTAGAGATTCATATTTAGACAATAACAGACAATTTCGGCACACGAAGCCATGTCCTTCGTGCCTTTTAACGGTGTCTCCGCGATCAGGTATCCGTACCAGAATTCCCCTATCCGGTTCCAACCAAAAAATTTGGCATGTACTAGGCCATACATAACCCAATTCTTCATTCTTTAAGTGTAATTTTAGTAATATACCTATTTAGGGTAAATGATATGGCTCGGTGAATGGATTTAAAACGAAATGAAACAGTGGTGACCGTTATTTATTGCCAATATAAAAAATGTGGAAAATACAAAATAGATAAAACGGATGGCAGTGGTGTTACCTGGAGACGAGGCTTGGGCAGTCGATGGTGCCACATCTAAACCAAACGATGGTCGGTTACTCAATGATTGGAAATACCCTTCAATAACATCCCAGATAAACGTCTCGGGGTTGCCAGCTATTCGTTATCGGGTTCTAGTTGGCGCTGCTGGCACCCGCCTGTGTTCAACATCTGGGATTATATTTCTATTTTGTAGACCGTTATTCCATTATGTAAAATTCGACATGCCTCAAGGTCGCTACACCTATAAGTAATTTTAGTAATTTTAATAATGTTCGTATATTTTTTTATTTAATTCAAATATTGAGTAAATTTTAAAACGCTCTAAATTCATTGAAGGTATCTACTGTTTATCTTTAGCTAAGTAAGTCTTAAGGTAGCATAACCACTTTTAGTAGCATAACGACTGCTAGATATTATTTTGATAAATGCTCATAAAAAGCTCAATAAATCAGGTTTTCTATTATGTTTTAAATCATGTTAATTTTTATTTTAAATTATTTAAATTGATATTATTTAACCATTTTTATAACCTCAAAATAATTTTGATTTTTCCTCTTTTTTTTTTCAGGTAAGAAATATTGTCAATAAGTTCACAGTAGTTCTAAATAAACTATTTTGGGGATATATAAGCTGAGTAAGTATTTTAATGAAATCATTCTTTTCTTAATGTTTCATACCGAATTTGTATTCGGTGTAATAGTTTCGATGTAATTATGTAATTACATAGAGATACAATATCATTGTTAATATATTAATCCGATTACTTTCCTCAATTAATCATTAATAAAGATGCAAAAATGATGAATGAATGAATGGATAAAAAAATGAACAAATTGTTTCCAATATTTCTCTGCTTACTTGTACGAAAAGTTACTCTTGTCCTAAATACACATTAATATAGCTTAATTTTATAGCGTTTAAGATAGAACAAGATTTTCGCTAGACCCTTTTATCTAGATTTATATTTGCGAGTAAATTATTTCGGTCGGATTTGACGCATATAATGAATACTCTAACATTAATTTATATAATATTATCAATATTCCATTGATCGAACGTAATATTGATGAGGGCATACATAAATATGTCTCTTTAAAGCAATATATTAATAATATTACATGTGTGTTCTAAAAATGAAAGCTTTAATTTTTTCGGTTGACTGTTTTTCTAGTTTGGGACTTTCAGTTTTTCCTGTCTATTCAAGGCATATCTGTTTTGATTCCGACATATGTAGGTGATCCCACTTATTATATAAGGGTCCAAATCATCCCCATATTGCAAATAAAGTATAGCATTGATTTTTTAGGATATTAATTATCGTTTAAAAGTTAAATTTTTGGCCATTCAAAATATTTCTGTAAATATTTTAGTAGGTCATATACTTATATTAAAATTATTATTGCTATTATTATATGATATACTTCATTCACATTTATGGTGACTGATTTCATTTCATTCATGACTCGGCGTTCTATAAAGATAAGTATTTCGATTTTATCGAATTTTATTTACTAGTTATAAATCATTTACTATCATTCATAAATACATATTAAAGTAAAGTTAAGTTAAGATAAAGATGTTTTAGTGTTAAAGATGAATATTGGCACTATTTGGTAATCTTAAAAGAGTTAGTAAGTTATTTTCAGGAGAATTTAATAATTTTTTAATGTTATTATTATTAATTCGTATATGTTATGGACACTATCAATAAACTCAGCCATAAAAATATAAATCAGTAGTTTTCAATGTATATTGCATTAAGATTATTATACTACTTTTGTCTCCTTATGTCCTATATAAAGCAAGGTTAAGGTTAACTTTAAATTAAACATCTTGTTCTTATTATATTATTATTAATATTATATTGTGCTCTTGACTCACTTATGTTGAGCATATGACCGGGTATTCTCTTGTTGCAACATAGCTTTGTAGTGTTTCTGCTTATATAACAAGTTTCACTTCAGTGATTGGCATAGACTCATTATTTGTAATAAGTAGCTGTGTCTAGTGTTTCTTTTAAAATATAACTTTAAACGTCCTGCTACTGTTGCGATAGTCGGGAGTTCGAATCCTGCTGGGGTATAGTTGTAAATTATTGTTTAATATTGTTATTGTCCAATAATTCTAGTCTCGTCAGTAAACAGGCTGGGTAAGGGTGGCTGGTTGTATTCCGGGATGATTTTTAAGTTGGTCACTTACCAATTGGTAGGCTTAATGCCAAGAACCGTAGTTGATAAAAAGGAGACTCTAAAATATCAAAAACTAAGCATTCTATTTCTATAAATCCAATACAAAACCTTTTTATATTTTGCAACTGAAAAAATTGTTTACTCTTTAAAAACAGTTTAACATCTGTCGACATATTATAGTATTCGACTTCCTTGTTTTTGGATTAGTTCTTATTGTTTCAAGGTTTGAAGCTTCTATTACCTTCGAATGATTTTACAGATTCATATAGAGTCTCACAGATTTTCAGGAAGCCCTTTATATTAATTTTTTTTTGATGCCTCTAAATCAGTGTCTGTATATTTTTTGTACAAATGGCCTTTGATGACTTATGGTCACCATAAGTATTCTAGTATATTTCAGCAGACATAACAGGTCAATTGAAAGGTCACCGGTCCGACACATAGATGGCGCTACTAGAATTAAAACCGTATGTTTTTTAGTTAGCACTAACCCTCAAAAGATGCCTCTATAAATTTGACAGCTGTCGGATTACTAGTTTGTGAATTATAGTAATCACATATCGACGCAAAAATTAGGGTTTTTGCGTCGATATGTGATTGACAATGGATGAAACATGGCTCCATCATTTCACTCCGAACTCCAATCGACAGTGATCCAAGTAGACTGCACACATTGAACCCCCCTCAAAGCGTGGGAAAACGCAACAGTCGGCTGGCAAGGTTGAGATGCACATGGAATAATTTTCATTGACTACCTTGAAAAAGGAAGGACCGTCAACAGCGACTATTACATAGCGTTATTGGACCGTTTTAAGGACAAAATCTCCGAAAACGGCCGCATTTTAAGAAAAAGAAAAAAAACATTTATTGTTATTAAAAAATTAGTATTGTGTATTATTCAGTTCTTCATGACAAACAACCGTGACGAGTAACACGATGGAGCAGCACGTCCAAGTGATAAAAGCACGTGTGAAATGACGCTACTCTCCACGAGTCTCTCCAGGTAATCATCCACTGTTTGTTGCAGATGGAAGACACTACGTGTCACAGTACGATGAACATTCTGCATGAAAGATTCGAGCGTATCAAATATGTACCAAGATGCGATTAGCTTTCGCTAGAATTTTCTTATGACATATTCCGAAGTAGTAAGTCTGTATCAATAGGCCATAATAGACCAAGGTCCCTGAGGTCAACCTAACCCTATCTTTTAACCTCAAGATTGTATGGAGCAAAGTCCTTGAAAACTGGACAACTTGGATTCGTGACACATTATTAGAAATATCATTTATATCGTATACACACCTAACAATACCATTGTTAGAAGAGAGCGATATGTTATACAATATATGTATTAAACATTTAGAACAACCTACCGAAAATTCATCTATAGTTTATGCAAAGAAAAATTATTAAAACTATAAAAATTAATGAACACAAAACATACAATTTCACGTCGCATGAGTTATAATCAAGGCCATTCTGGTATTAATACGTATTTTTTATCTTAAAACATCTGAGTCAAAATATTAAAGTTTATTAGTATAAAGCTGTTATTTAGAATCAAAACAGAATTGTTGAATCTAATTTCTATAATACTTTTCATGCTAGTTTATGAACTTAGACGCATCGTAAAACGTTTAAATTTCCAGGTAATGATTGCAGATGTTAGGAACAAGTTCGGTGCTCATAATAAACGTCCGCGTTTCTCATCCGTTTTGTTGTAAGTACACGTATTAACGACAGCACTGCCCATTCACCATAAATATGTCACATTTAAAATAACTTAAGCCGAAAATTATTATGTCTAGTGACGACAAGTTAAAATCTCGTGTCTCAGTCCATGCACTTAATTTATTTCGGTCGGTTACCCGCCAACTGTCCGAAAAGTCATTGAAAATCTTTTCTAGCATGTTCTGCCGGCTTCACGGTTTGAAGAGAAAGATATTTTGTATAAAATGCATTTTGACCATAACAGATTTGTGTGGTTATTGTTGTAGCTCATGCGATGTAATATAATTAAAATATGATCTTTGCGGAGGACTATTTAATATTCAACATGAAACATGGCAGACAAATGTGCTACACATTCAAATAATTCCAATTAATATTGTAGCGACCTTGAGGCATGTCGAATTTTACATCGTGGAATAACGGTCTACAAAATACCCAGAAATATAATCCCAGATGTTGAACACGGGCGGGGTGCCAGCAGCACCAACTAGAACCCGATACCGAATAACTGGCGGCAACCCCGAGACGTTTATCTGGGATGTTATTGGAGGGTATTTCGATTCATTCAGTGCTCAACCATCGTTTGGTTTAGACGTGCCACCATCGACTGCCCAAGCCTCGTCTCCAGGTAACACCGCTGCCATCTGTTTTATCTAATTGTATTTTTCACATTTTTTTATATAGCCAATATATAACGGTCACATAATGTAAACACCACTGTTTCATTTCGTTTTATCTCCATTCACCGAGCCACATCATTTACCCTAAAATATATATAATATATAAAGATATTTATAATGAAAATGAAACTGATTTGAAATTAAAAAAAAAGTTAAATATCGACTTAAAAGCCCGTGTAACTTTCGGTTATATTGTTTTTTAAAAATTACATCTTACATTAGATATGCTAAGTACAATCTAAATATACGAATTAATATATTACTACTGCTCTGTCGTAATTGCATTAATAGACAAATAAGGCGAATTCGAGGTTAATACAACAGCATGTATTAAATTAAAATAAAACTAAACTATTTAACCTAAAGGTAATAATGCACTTATACACTAAACAAGCTCGTGTGGTTTGGTTTGCTTCAATCTTCTGATTTCCTGCGTGTTGTCCAGTAACTGTATTGCTTCCACGTTGCTGTGATTAGCAACCTTATTTCATGTTTTAAGGTGAAATCATGGATCATTTTATATATTCATTCGATTTCGAGGTCATCGTGTAGCTCTTCGTTGGTTACGTAGCAGCATTAGGTCATGACATAGGTCATTTATAACAGAAATTTAAAAATAGCTATTTTCTTGTCATATGTGGCCTTTTTTACATTTAACATTATTGTCTAATAATAAGATTACATTTTGTATTTTGGAATTATGCCAAATGAGAGTTCAATCCTACACTGCGCAGTTTAATGTTTAAACTGGTTTTGCGATAGCCAAGCCGTATGAAGGCTTAGGGTTTTTTCGTTGGAATTTCTGGAGAGTGGTAAGTAAAGCATGAAGAAATTTCCTAACTACCAATCGGAATAATATATTCTTCTTTCTCATTGGGAGTAAAAGTTTTTTTTTGAATTTTTGAAATTTTCATTTTAAAAGAAGGAAATTTCACTTTTTTTGAAAATATTGAATGGTTAGCCATTATTTCTAGCTGCCTTTCAGCATTTGATTACTGCCTGAGAATCTGCCCCCTTCATCGACTAGAGGTCTACTGTTATTGAGGCTTCAGATTAGGTTGAACTTGATTGTGTTGTAGTCATTTTGAATCACAGCCCATGGCTTTAACGGTATGCGGTTCACTGTAATTATAACATTTTAGATGTATTCCACATCTGTATTTTGCACAGTTTCTGGAGTCGAGAATATTTGCGCATTTTACACATATTCATGATGTGTTGCAGTTAATTGTGGAGTGCCCGTATATCTGACAGTTTGATATTGGGCCTTTACTTTTACTTCTTGGTGGATTATTTGTTTCATTTTAAATGTGTAGTTCCGCATTTTGAACTATTGCTAAGACCAAATATGTAAATTATTTAATATTATTACAAGATAACTGGTTTGTATGCTTTTTTATTTTGTATTTAGAGCCTTTGCCTTCCGGCTAGCCAAACACCATTTAAATTAGACCTTACTCTGATATCTTCTCTATTCGAGCACATTGTTCCACTTCTGAGACGGTACACGAATCTGAGAAGCTGTCAGATAGGATGTGATTTTTCTCGTCATATATTGAGTAATAATAAGAAAGAACTATACTCAGTAAGCACAATTGAACGTTCCATTTAAGTAGAACAATGTAGTAAACATGCAGCTTACATTTTCTTAAACCATACCTTATATTTCAAAAATATGAGGGTTGTTGGTTGTTTCTTCCATTAGTTTCAGTTCAAAAATGTCGAATAGTATTAGGAAACCGCAATAATGGTTTCGATCGTGAATTGACCTCATATATATTATTGGTGGTTTTGTCTTTTACTGAAATCTGCTTAAATCCAGAAATGTATTTATATATCGAACATAATATTATGAAAAAAGAATAGAAAGTGATTAAACCTTTAAGTTAGAGTTAATGATGCCGAAAGTTTCGTTGATTCTGGATAATTGTGGATCTGGGAGATCAAAATCTTACTTACATCGTTAGTGCACATTATCAGTAAACATAGTAGACAATCGTATAGTACACAGAATGAACCATTGCCTGATAGAGGGGTTTTGTAGCGGGTTTTTAGTTACCGACCCAAATCAAGTCTCATATACATGCTTATTGTGCACACTGGGAAGAATTGATGAAATGGCTTCTTCTCTGACTGACGACAATTCTATTCATCATTTATACATCTATAAAGTTTCATATTTCCGATGATTTCATATTTATGCAAAATATTTTAAGTTATGAGCACTTTTAGGCAAATTGTTTGTAACAACTTATATAAAACTAGACCATAAACATTTTAAGAGATCATTTTAAACACTTTGAACGTCTTGTTTATTTATTCACCGTCCGCCAATATTAAGAATCATAATTTCGAAGTCTTGATGATGTTCTAGTAAATATATAAATTATTTTATATTATTGCAAGAAGTGATGTATCATTTCCCTACAATACTATATATCTTGTCCAAACGTCTTCCCTTTGCTACTACACTGCATTAAAAAAATTAAAAAAGTAAATTGAAGTATTTTGTTCCTATAATAGCTAATAATATAATTACAATCAATAATCAAAAATATATTTCATATTCAGATGTGCGTTAATGGAATGGTCAAAATATCTTATCTCTATGTGCTAATATTAAAATTCCTTACAGTGGTTTGTGATTAGGTGATGAAGTTGCTACTAAAAGGCTTAACTAATTGAACAAAAATAAAGTCTTATTTTATAAAATTGTTCTTGGAGTTTTTAAGCCCCTTTTTCAAAAGAAGCTTAACGTTTTGTCAAAGCTCGTTAATTAAAGTAAGCGAAATGTGCAAAAGCCTCCAAAATATTTCCTGATGAGAATTTTGGTTTATATAACGTTGTTAGTGGAGATGTAAATTTAGATTCAAAAATGTTTTGTATATTAGAATTCGAATCTGGTTGAATTAAGAATATTGGTGATTATTTACTATTTAATTTTATTGAATAATAAAGAAAATTGAAATGTATTCAATTAAATTAATTAGATGTATAATAAATTAAACTAAAGTAGTATGGCAAAGAGGTAAAATGTATATACTGTATATATTAAGACTAAAATATCACTAAACTTAAATTATTTTTTGGGTAAAAAAAATTTGATAGTTAATTTATAAAAATGATAACTTATTAATTATTATTTAAGCATCCTGTTTGGTTATCGATGGATAATTTTGATAATTTATGCTATATTTCCGTAATATTAGGAATATAATATATATATATATATATATATATATATATATATATATATATATATATATATTGTAATGTTTTAATCAATTTAATGAAAAATAAAAAATTAATAGAAATTATTGAATTAAGATCAGGTTCAGGGTTGTATTGTATTTACATCACGAGTTGATAATCTTAACCACCATCCATACCCTTTATACCTATACTTATATTGTGTATAATTACTCCATAGTAAATGTACTAAATGCTTTACTAACTTTCGCACAATCCGTAGTTGATGATGAGTAGATTTATCATTCCGTGGCTCAAACGTCCATTTCACCTAACGTCTTAAATCATTAACTCGTACAAAAGCAAAAATCTAGAGGTATTGCAGGACTATTACATCTAACGCCCTCAGGTTCTATAAGGTCAAAATCTCGTTCAAGTGTTTCTAAATTATAAGGGGTAATTTCGAAGCTATTTTTAGTCAGAAACAGTTTTTCAATCCTCTGAAACATTCGAGATATCACAGTGCGAGTAGTGTTAGACTGTTCGAAAAATCATTAAAACATTACTAAATTGGATTTATAAATAAACCTTTTATGTCCGAAAAAAATACACACAGTTTATTAAGTAATATATTGTGAATAATTGTCTAATTTAAAACGTCATATCGTAGGATTAGATATCAATCAATACATAACCTTCAGATATTACTGATTTTACATCAGTGCCCTATGTTTCCCCCTTTTTTTTTATTCAAAGCTTATTATTTGGGAGGAATTTTATTTATTTATTTTTATATACATATTTTAAAGTCTCCTTTAACTAATTGAGGGTTTATCTGGACTGGACCGAGAGTTTAAAGTGGGCTCCGAACCACGGTCCTCATAGACTGGCGAGTGACCAACTTAGAAATCATCCCAGAAGACATCCGGTCTTACCCAGCCTGGTTACTGACGTGACTGGGATGTGTGGATGTGAGACTGGGTGACTATGATATCACTAATTATATCAATGTCATTAAAAACAATATCAATCCCTTAATGCAATAGAATGTGCAATATTTTTTGTTATCCTATCTATTGCTAACACAAATTGTATGGCTTGCGTACTCGAGAGCATGCCACGTATAATTGTCCATGTGAAAAACACGGGGCCTTGAGACTTATCGATAGTTATTGCAAATGTCAATATAATTGGAAATTGAAGACGTTTAAATTGAATTGGCACATTTGTGGATATAATAGACATTCGTGGCAGTAATATATTTTCACCGCGGAACTTGCTTTTTAAAATGATGGCTTTCACAATTTTTTCATTAAATTTTAATGACCAATCGCGTGGTTTTGCATAGCCATGGTGGATTCAAATTACGAAGCAATATAACCAGAGATCCAACATTCAGTTGTAAATTATACGGTGGCATGCCATAAATCACAGCTTCGGAGGCATCACAAACTGTATCAATAGATTTGTATGACACCAAGTACCTTGGCAATAACTCTTGTATCTTGAGATGTATATTTTATGGAAATATCTGGTCAATTAGAGCATCTTGCGAATTAAAGATTATGCAGAAATCGGTCGGTAATTTGATGCATCCATTTTCATCTATGGTAACTTTTCCATCGCCGATATCTAACAGTTGTTTTCAAAATTTTGCTGCGGATGGATTTTGAATCATTTGATCGCGCATATTTACTTTCAGTTGTACTTTTCAACATTACACCACAGTGGCGATGATTTTAAGCAGGCGTTGACCTCATCAGGGTACGTTGAACGTGGAATGACGGCAAGTGTTTGTCCAAAATCACCTAAAAGGCGTAACAAAGTGGCGCCAAATAGTTTCGTCGTTATTTTTAATTCTGATCAAGTGATAATTGATCAGTTATCGACCAAAGTTAAACATTATTAAATTATTAATATCGCTATTAAAAAATAGGGGTTGGTGGCAGAAGGGTGAAAATTTAGGGTTGTATCTATTTTTCAATGCTACATGATAAAATTTAAAAAAATTGTTCAAGAAATAAAAAATAAATGTTTGAGCTGGTGGACCATCCGTATCATTTACGGGTACAAAATATAGACTACGACCGATTCTCAGACCTACCAAATATGTGTGACACGAAAATTTTATATATTAGATATTCATCATTCATTGTTATATTCATCAAATTATCAATTAGTTGACGACAGCATCATCGCACACCAGACGTAAATAACGAATAACGTGCAAATTAGGATATAAACATTCAGAAGTGAACTCGACTAAGGCGAACGCCCACCGTAGTCCCGCTATCTTCCTACTGCACCGACCTCTGATTCCTATTATTATTTATCGTCGAGTCTCCTCGCGATTTCGTCATCTTCGAATTACAGAGCTTTTCATATGCGCGACAGAGATACGAGGATCTGCAAGCGATCCGTAATTTGTCCTATTCAGGACGGGAATGGAAGTCGAAACGCCTGCAGGAAATGTGTATTTTTTATTCGCGGATTACATTTTGTCTGATGACGAAGGGTACGGGGCTGGAGACGAGGCGTAGAATGAAGGGAAAACGTTTTTTTTCTTGGTATAATATTGTGCTCGCATGTGGCATGTGAATTGTTAGAGATTTTTAATTTTACGAAACGTATCTGTTATTCATATTGACATATTGAATTTTGTTTGGAAAATATGTATAAAATGTACAATATCGAATGGAATTGTTATAATTTTTTTTTATTATTTAATTAATACATTGTTACTAGTCGTTTCTGTCTAACTTACAATTTGTCTTTATGATAACTAAAATCTAGGTATATAATTAGGAGGACCCATCGGCCCTAACTCAGTCTCTGGTGAAATAATGTTAATTCATGTCACTGCTGAATTTTTTAATATATGTACCTCACTACACAACACTACACAAGATCAGATGGTTTGATTCTTTTGAGTCTGTGTCCTGTTCTGGTTGTATCCAATAGTTCATTATTCTATTTCAATTATTCGTGTGAGAATGGAGTCTTTCCTCATGCCCCCTTGCAATTCTCTTGATTTCTTGACTGACTCTGGGTATCTGAAGGTCTCGATGTAGGTAATCAGTCCTATAGTATTTGGGTGCACCCACAATACCTCTCAGGACTTTGTTCTGAAAAATTTGTATTTTATTTATGTAACTTTTTGCAGAACATCCCCATAATTGAACTCCGTATGTCCATATAAGTTTCAATATTTGCTTATATAATAGCAATTTATTATGTACTGATAATTGTGATTTTCTTCCAGTTAGCCAGTACATTTGCTTATATTTCAATTCCAGTTCTTTTCTTTTCTTCTTTATATGTTCCTTCCAGCGAAGTTTTGCATCGAGATTCATTCCGAGATATTTAGCGTTGTTACTATATGGAATGATAGTGTTATTTCATATTATTGGTGCTTGTACGGTCTGTTTATAGGTGAACTGCACATGTACAGATTTACTTTCATCAATTCTTATTTTCCAAGCTTGTGTCCAATTATTTATATTGTCACTTGTCTGTTGTAATTTTTGTGAGGCTTCTTCACTATTGTCTCCGACAGCTAAATTGCAGTATCATCAGTAAATGTAGCCATCGTAATATTTTCCATTTGTGGTATATCACAAGTGTAGAGTAGATAAAGCGTTGGTCCCAGTGCAGTGCCTTGTTGTACACCTGCTTTAGCTTCTTTTATTTTAGAGTAAGCTTCTTCTTGTTTGACTCTAAACATTCTGGTTATAATGTATGATTTTAACAGTTCGGTGTGTTGTTTTGGTAACATTTTCTGTAGTTTATGAACAAGGCCTTCGTGCCAAACCTTATCGAAGGCTTGTGCTACATCTAAGAATATAGCTGAGTATACTTTTTGACTTTCGTAGGCTTTTTCAATAACATCTGTTATTCTGTCGACCTGGTCAATTGTTGAGTGCTTGTTAATAAACCCAAACTGGTGTGTTTGTATTAGTTTTTTTCTATCTAATTGTTAGAATATGATTAGAAAATTTGAGGAGTAATTTTATGTAATATAGGACGACCCATATTGTTATTATCCAGTGACAAGGTTATTATCTTTGATCTTCTAACTTCTGTTTATACTTTTGGAGGTTGCCTAGTAATGAGGTCTTTTTGAATTCATAGCTGGCACTTGACGACAATGGCGCAAGGTAGAATTTACTATAAAATTGAAGTATCATTTTTCAAAGATTCGAATGTCGTATGTCAGATTGTGATTAAGTTTCTTGAAGTGTCTAAGTTTCGGAGTCATAAAAAAGAATAGGCAAAATGAACGTTCGAAAGAACTGGATATTAGTCTTTATTGTAACATTTACGAATGGGTACGTACACTGTTCCAGTAGATTTCTTCTAACACTATGGTTTTCGATTAAAATTTGGATTTAGTTTAGGTATTTCTCTCTAGATTAACTGTAAAATGCTATCAACATCTGGACCCCTAAGATAATAATAATTTTGCTACATATATGTGCGCAACCATCCCTTAAAGCAATGGCTAGCAGTAGCGTTGAGAACTATCGACTGAAAATAGTCGAAACAGTCGAGAGTCGCAAAACAGTCGTAAGTCGATAGTAAAAAAATGCACGGTTCGACTGTTTTTTCTTCAATTCGTGATGTCTGACGAAGATGTATGAATCCTTTCCTGTATAAATGGTGAGAGAGGAAATGGCGCAAATAATTGCCTGGGGCAGTTCATTTTATATGTGATTATATTTTTTCAACGGTAGTATAAGCGGGACGAAGATGTATAAATTCCTTAACGAACTAACTTTAAAAAAGAAAAGGAAAAAAATAATTACTGAATGCTATTAAAATAATAATACATTATATGCAGGTTATGATTTAATTTTAAACTAAGTAGAATTATTGTTATATTTAAATGTTCTGTGGATCAGCAAAAAGGAATGGAATTTTTCTATGGAATGGAATAATACCACACACATGTTTAATTGTTAAGTGTTAGATCCATATAACATGACGGGACAGATGAGAGGGTTAAGCATTATGGTGACACCGTAGCCTTTGGAGATTGCTTTATTTATCTGTGATGACTATAGGAATCTACGGTCAAAGATGAGGCCGAGATATGTGGCTTTTTGTTGCCACGGGATTGAGACTTTTTCCACTCTCAGCTGGTAGGCGCGGATGTCTCTCTGATTGTGAAATGCCCTGGGTTTTTTGGGGTTGATTTGCAACCTCCAGAAATTTAACCAGTGGACTGTGGCATTTAATTGAATTTGAAATTTTCTCTGAGCGGCATCTACAGAACGGGAACTGGTGAAGAAAGCTGTGTCATCCACGTATTGGACGTTTTCAACATCTTTCTTCATTTGGATGTATTTGGATGTCTGACATGAAGAGGTTGAATAATGCTGGGACTAATGGGGACCCTTGGGGGACTACTGCTTTGACTGATTTAGGAATGGAGAGTGTAGTACCGATCTTTACTTGAAAGGATCTATCCGACAAAAAGGAACGCAGTAAAATTATCACGTCTTCGAGTAAACCTGCTTCGATGGCTTTGTGTATTAGGTCATTGTGCCAAACTTTGTCACAGGCTTTTGTTAGGTCTAAAAAGACCGCGCAGACCTTGTGCTTTTTCTTCATGGCGAAGTCTTGAAGTCTTCGCCATGAAGAGTCTGAAGAGTCTCAGTCTGAAGGCGAAGAATTGTAGTGGTTTAACGAGGACCAATCAATTCTTTGAGTTACTTCAAGTTTGAATCAATTCTTATTGGGTTGGGATTCCCTGGAATTTTGATCCATATCAATAATCAATAAACATCATAAACCATTAATCTTTCATTTAGTTTTATTTACATAATAGCTCCTGATCACCCTCAATCACGTAATCGATAAGCTACAAATTATCTCATAATGTTGTCGAAATAAATCGTGACTTTATTAGTTCATTTAATCGGAATGGTTGAATTATTTCGGTGTGAAATGTCATATTATTTACTGATGAGTTTCAAACCATAGTATTTAATTTGTAGTAGTAATATTTATCTGAAATAATTTGCTTTAGCGGTGTTTAATGCAAATCTTTAACTAATATCTGAATATTAAAATAAAATGACTGTGAACTAAAATATTGATGATGATATATTGATGATATATTATTTATTTGTAATTGATAATGGTAAATTATTTTTGTTGTATTTCTTAATGACATCCCATAGTAATAATAAAGATATCAATATCGATTTGATAGAAATATCTTTAAAATTAAATATCTTTTATTGAAAATAAAAACAAAAATTATTCAGCAGAATATATTTTTATACGATAAGAATATCTTTAGAATGACTAACTTTATATCTAGAATAACTTAAAAATGTTAATTTGCCTTATATTTATTAATTTAGGAGATAATTTATCTATAATATCAATTCAACCAATTGTTTCTCTTGACAACTGAACTATTTTTACATGCATTTTAATTTAAATAATTTTTTTATTTTAATTACGATGTTGAAGTGTTAGGTTTTTTAATCAAATTTTGCAAACTGCTTGAAACTTTGGCATAAAAGTGTCAATTTAAAATAAAAAGATATTCTATTAAGTTCATTAATAAAAGCATAATAATTAAAATCAGAGACTTCTCAGCCGGTTTTAATTAAAAATCTCTAAACTTTAAAAGTATGAACAAGTAGTATTTACAGTTTTTCAATCCTAGAGACTATAATTTTGCATCGCCCGAAATTGTTATAAGTGTGAAATGAAATCCTGAACAACTGGTCAGAATTTAGCGAAATTAATGGGGTCTGATTCCATCAAGAAATCTTCTTGTAATCCTCAGTTATTTCTTATAAACATTAATTGATTTATTGTTCAGCCTCTTATCTTCTTTTCTTTCTTCATTTTCGACATTTCTTTTTTAACACTTTATACTTTTACAATTACCACTTGAATTCTGATGTGCGAATTGAAAGTCGTCAGGTGCTGTTTGTAAATAAAACTGAATTAATAATTAGTGGTTTGCTCGAGCGACTGATGTTTAGTGATTATTGATTATGGATCAATAAATTTATGGATCAATCTCATGGAATCCCAGTCCAATAAGAATTGAGTCAACATCAGGAACCCCATGACTCTATCGGTACTGTACCTCCCTTTTTTGGCTAAAGACCCACCTTCCTTGTTCTTTTTTAGTGTTTCTTCTCTAGTGTTAGAGCGCAAATTTGTTCTAAAAAGCAGAATCAAAAACGATCAAATAAATAAAAGGACATGCATATATTTTCGTATTGATGATTAAGTGGTAACAAAGTATTCATAAAGTGGCTAAACAAATACAGATAGAGTAACAATAAATTAGTAAATAATATATTAAATAATATGCGGAATTTATAAATATAAAAACAGATTAACTCGCAGGTTTAATTTCATAGAGAGAGGCTTCGTGTAGCCGGACAAATCACATGTCAAACAGTTCCAGATTCCATTAGTTAGAGAATGGTTATAACCCACCATTAGATAATAATATGAGAACTGCCAATAGCTAACCATAAAGCTGTTAACAAGTTTGTGTCTACAACCTGTTTATGTATATTAGGGGACATTATTAATGAGATAAAATATATCGGTTAATAGGCCATAGCCTAGTATTTTCCGGCAAGTCCCACTTCAGTTGAATCAGATAATTTAGTTTAGGTTAGTTGATGGAGAATTTGATTTTGAAATACGGGTCGGAAGGGAATTCGCTACCATTCGAAGTTATCTCCCTAAGTATCTATTCTCATCTTTATATGAATACGTAACTGATGAGCTTATTGTAAATATAAATACAGATGAGAATGTTTAAGGCAAGCGTTCTTGACCGTATGGAGCTCAACGAATCGGCATATGTGCAAATCTAAAGATCTTATGCATTAATATCCATATTATCCACCACTTCAGTGAATTTGGGACGGTTAGTGTCTGTTTTTTTTTGGGTTTTTGCGGTTCGGGAAGACCCGCAGGAATAAGCAGAGTTGGACTGGTTATGTGGAGACTGCTTCTGGGCTACCCACTAAACCCCACTCCATCAGCTGATCTAATGACCCTAACTGATACTTGACAAAAATCGTTTGTGATACCAGGCCTATGTTTAGTTATGATTAGGCTACCTAACATACAACGCTTTTATACTTTAATACAGCCATTGAAGATTAATATCAATTAGATTTTTACTCCAATGGTCAAACTTAAAGCATTATTTTGGATTGCTTCAAGGATCGACAAAAAATGGGTAGCTTTCCAAAGAAGGAACTTTTATAACGAACGTCCTGATTGGGTTTTACCGCTGGTATCTGTAGATAAATCATTTTACTTCTTGAGAGTATTAAACAGTTCTTTTAGATCGTTACTCCTTCAATTGTTCATGCTTTTTTTTGGTTTAATTAATTTTGCCAAAAATAGTTACTGGTAATATAATTTTTTTAATCGTTAATAATAATTTAACGATTCACTTATGAACTTACCTTGAAATTCAATTTCAATATTTTTGCTTGGGATACTAAGAATTCACTTAATTAATTCAATGAATGTATTGTCTATGCGGATTTCAGGGAACTCATAGGCTTCAATTTCATTCTAACATAGTCCCAGTCGAATCTTCAGTACTAAATATGTTTCGTGTACTAATACATAGCAATCTATAGCAATAATAAAGTAAAAAATGACAAATTGAGATATTAGAGATATTGGAGAAAACGGTAATTAATGTGTGATGATCATGCTAGAAAATGTTTTTACTTATTGCAACCAATTCGTTTTTCTGTTAGTCTAGGGTGACAAGAGGTAGGTTTTAGACTAAATTATTTTCTAGTTTTGACTGAGTTATTTTAAAATTATTGAATATCTATGACTTCGATACAACAAAGAATGTAACATCTAAAGAAATTAAAATATTATTAGTTTAATATAACTGTGTTAAATTATTTTTATATTATACAATTATACTATTATAATAGTAAAATATAATTATAATTAGTTTATCATTCGTATTAAAATTATTTTAAATTAAATAAAAAAAGTGTGGTTCCGCCCGGGATCGAACCGGGGACCTTCTGCGTGTAAAGCAGACGTGATAACCGCTACACTACGGAACCGATCGTTGTATGTTTATTAGAGACTTCTAATAAACTGAATAATATTTCACTTTTAATAATAAAATAGTTAAAATAATATAAAATATTCATTATTCATTAATTTTATTTAATTCTAGACATAATTTCAAATCATAATTTTTTATCAAATCAAATATTTATTATATATTTTTAGATATAAGATTTTCTCTTTTATGATTTATTCTCATTGATTATCAATTATTTTAGTAATGGTAGTAATTTAAATGACATATTGACGTAACAAAACTCGTGTTTTTGATATTTTCAATTTAAATATTAACTTCATGTATACGTTAAGACTACTTTACATATTACCGGTGATTTTTTGATGTAATATATGCCATATTTATTATATATCATATATGTTATAGTATTTCATAACGATGCGTTCAATTAACGCAGAAAAATTACATTTGTTAGAAATTAAAAGATAAGTATTATATATGCATAATATTAAGTCAACGATATAAAATTGGTCAATTGCTGTAAAGACTGTTAATTGGATGGTTATTACGTAATGGCCGGTTATATTTCAAAATCGAGCGTATTACGTACGTTGAGATATTTCCAACAATAATTGGCCTAATTTAACTTAGGTTTTCCTGCTTTACCAAGAAAACGAAATTGAGGCAGGCTAATGGAATGGCGTAATTTTCCTTTTCGTTGATATTCAAATAGGAAAATTTGGATTCCTGGAAAATTTGCATGTCTGGGTAGCTACGAAGGAGCAACAGCAAGTGCGTGCTCCGCCACAGGCAAATTTCTGGACTATCCTGGGCATTGTCACACCCCCAGTCGGTTTAATACAATCTGCACAACGCGGTCATTATTCGAACATTTTTAAATCATGAAGTATTTTCACAAAGTTACTTCTTAGTAACTTAAACTATTTCTTTAAATTTAAGCTTCTTGGTTTCTTTTCAATAACTCTATTGAATATATTTTATGTTGAAATTGTTAAATTGTTACTATTTATTATATTCATTTTTTATACAATTTATTGGATTCAGACAGAAGTGTTGATGTTGATTTTAAACAAAATACGTGGGCACAAGTTTTATATGCCTTTTAGAAATATAGCCGTATAGAAAAATTATTTAATCTCATAGTATCAGTGACACTGGATAGCTGAAGCTTTGAAAGTTTTTTTAAACAGTTTTATTTATAGATTGATATAAATCATTTACTCTGCTACATTTTACATAATAAAAGTAGAACAATAAATTTTATATGTTCACTGCACAGAATCAATTTTAGAGTACTTATTTTTTCCTGCATCTTATTTATGTTTTTATTAATTCAATAATCCTTATTAATGATCATATTCTATTGAAAATAAAATATACTGAATTATTTTTATTTTGAATCTCCCCATTGCATTAGAATGTTCATCAATTCATAAATAGGTTAAACATACAGTACGTAAAGGTAATGGGATCACATTAAAACGAAAATCAATGAACCGGATTTGGAATTTAATAAAATATATTGTTTAGTTAGAAGAACACATCAACTATCTGGACATAATAATAAATAATAAGCTGTTGTATTGCACTCTTGTGGATGTAGTATTGCAGCACTCGAGCGGCGATATACTCAAAGTGTTCAAATTATTTTATCTTGTATACAGTAGTGAAGTGTATTTAACAGAAAAGAACAGCAATGTTAATTAATATAGGAATATTGTTACTATAGGGAGTAAGGTTAGATTAAGAACGAAAATGATAAAAACGAAATAAAATGAAATGTGTGCAAATTAAAATAAAACTAAAAGCCTATATCTTTCTAATAAAAAAGTATCTATATTTTCAGTAAGTTTAGGTAAGAATTCTCTAGCCCTTAGACAGGCAGATAATCTTGATCTCTTTATATTTTAGTTGGTAAAATATATTTAATGCAACAGTTAAGTAAATGTGAAGGAAACGCATATTTATATAACATTTATTTTTTGTTCATTTGTATACTATTTTAATCTGAATTGGTTTATTTCCATGTTTCATTTAAAAGTTCTCATAACTTTCTACAATAATTTTTTATGAAAATGTACTTATTTTTGGCACACTTCTTTAAATTATTAAATATTGATGGTGTCGAATATTTATACTCGGTTCTTGTAGTCGTCACTAATAATTGACTTGTGTCTGCAATTTAATTTGATATCGATATTCAATAGCCTCAATGCCAAAATGAAGTTATTTAATTATTTAAAAGTAATGTGGTTCCGCCCGGGATCGAACCGGGGACCTTCTGCGTGTAAAGCAGACGTGATAACCACTACACTACGGAACCATTGATTTTTATATATTTAGCTTTTACTGAAAATATCTAGAAATAGAAAGCGATAATTTACATTTCATACAATATTTATCGCGTATTAGTATCATACATTTAACCTCGTTTTATTTATAATAGAATAATATTGACCGACAACTTTTACTTTTACCAGTAACATAATGTCTTTCTTTCATTCAAAATGTTAGATTTTACATAAAATATATATTACGTACGATAATATCATAATAATTTTCTAAAATGCTTATTAAATTTTAAATAACTTTCAGTTTATTATAATTTAGTTATTATATTATATATTAATTTATAATTTTAAAGCATTTGTATTAGATTAAATAATATCATCAGGTTGAATCTTTTTCTGTGTAATGAGAAATATATATATTGTTTAAGACAAGTAATATTAAAAATAGCGATATTGATATGGCTCGGTGAATGGAGGTAAAACAAAATGATATAGTGGTGTTTACATTATGTGACCGTTATTTATTGGCAAGATAAAAAAAATATAGAAAATACAAAATAGATAAAACGGATGGCAGCGGTGTTACCTGGTAACGAGGCTTGGGCAGTGGATGGTGGCACGCCTAAACCAAACGATGGATGGTAAATCCAATATTTCCTAATAATGTAACAGGTCAATTGAAAATTCCCCGAACTGGCACATAGATGGGCTAATAGAATTAAATCCATATGTTTTTTAGTTAGCTCTAACCCTCAAAAGGTGCGTGTATAAATTTGACAGCTGTCGGATCATTAGTTTGTGAATTATAGCATTTTGAGAGACACTTTTGCAACTTGAGCAACTGTTGTTATTTTGAAAAAAATGGATAAAAACGAATGTTGATAAAATATTGCTTTTTGAAGTGAAAAATACAGTTGAAGTAAAAACTTGGCTTGATGCCGAGTTTCTGGACACTGCCCCAGGAAAATCAACCATCAAGGATTGGTATGCTAAGTTTAGACGTGGTTAAATAAGCACCGGAGGCGGTGAACGCAGTGGACGCCCAAAAGAGGTTATTACCGACGAAAACAATTAAAAATCTACAAAATGATTTTCAATGTCCGTAAATTGAAATTGAAGAATTTCAGTGAATTGAAATGAAATAACAGACACTCTAAAGATATCAACTGAACGTGTACATTATATCATTCACGGATATTTGGGTGTGAGAAAGCTCTGTGTAAAGTGGGTGCCGCGCGAGCCCATTTTTAACCAAAAGTAACGACGAGTTGATGATTCGGAGCAGTGTTTGAAGATGATGAAGTCTATTAAACCCAAGTTTTTGCGTCGATCTGTGGCAATGGATGAAACGTAACTCCATCATTTCACTCCGAAGTCCAATCGACATTCATCTGCGTGGACTGCACACGATGAATCCGCTTCAAAGCGTGGGAAAACGCAACAGTCGGCTGGCAAGGCGTCTGTATTTTGGGATGGGAATGGAATAATTTTCATTGACTACCTTTAAAAAGGAAGGACCATCAACAGAAACTATTACATAGCGTTGATTGAACGGTTTGAAGGACGAAATTGCCGAAAAACGGCCGCATTTGATGAAAAACAAAGTGCTACTTCACCAAGGCAATGCACCGTGTCAAGAATCCATGTATTCCACCGCATATATCCACCGTATTCTCCAGATCTGGCTCCCGGCGACTATTTCCTTTTATCAGATCTTAAAGAATGCTCGCTGGGAAGAAATTTTCGTCGAATGAAGAGATGATCACGAAACTCTGGCACTACAAAAATGGCATCGAAAAGTTGGTGGGTCGCTATAATCAGTGTATCAACCTTGAAGGGAATTATGTTGAATAAAAAAACAAATTTGCGAAAAAATGTGTTTTACTATGGTAGACCGAGGACTTTTCAATTAACATGTTATAAAAGGATGACTGACTTGACTTACTAAGGTATGCGCTCAAAGAGCTTTATATTGTAACCCCTAAGTTTTATAAAGATACTTCACAGACTAACAGTTTTCTGTGAAATAATTTTGTTAAATAATATTTATCTGGAAAAAATTACTAAAAAAATACTGTTTTTATGCATTTCATAAATTTAACGTCACATAGAGCTAACATCAAACTGATCTTGATTCGTCACCAGCTTTGTTTTGTGCCGCTCTTTGTATTCACTCACCCTCTATGCTTATATTAATATTAAGTGCTCCAATACGCTAAAGAATACTTCCAATAAAACTGGGATACTTGCCTCTGGTGAATTTTACTGGCAAGAGATCCCCCCACCCCTCCTACCTATGTTCTTCTTCGAAGTAACTGATTAAAGACGCAATCGGTTCCTGACTCATACTATTTAATGGCTTTGACATTTTTAATTAGAAGTATCACAAATTTTATCAAAACAAGCGCAAAAAAGCGTTTATAACCTCTGATTACGAGTATTACCATTAATATTCTGAAGAATTTTGCATACATATGACAACGGTATCGATTAGTACCAACAGACATCGAATTTTACATATCTATTCGGTTACATGTTCGGACGCATCAGACTTCATTCTATCTTTTTTTTTACTAGAGTAATGCGAATTAGTAAAATCAGAAGGAAAATTCCGCCCTTATTTTAAAACGAATTTTATGTCTTTACAAATTGAATTTGGCAATACATTCGACGACATTGATGACGTGAATTAGCCGTTTTATTGAAAGGACTATACGAAAACATTACCTCTTTCAATTTTAACTGTTTTCTTGTGTCATAGTTTGTACTGTATTAAAATAATCTTGAAATCTATAAAATTATGTTACAAGATAGTTGGTCTCTCATAATGTATATATACATCTTTTTCTCAAGTAGGATAGTGGGTTGAAATATATAACATTAATTCGCCATTGCTGTTTTAAATAATTGGGCTGCTTAAGACTATTTAATTCTTATTATGAATTTTCCATTGTTTTAAATAATTGATTAGTAACTTTAACTCTTAGAGATATTTCAGGAAATCTATTTATACTGTATCCAAAAATAATAGAAATTAAATGATTTGTTCTTCATATATTTGCTTTTCCCGTCACGACTTTAACCAAGCGCAACAGCGAAATACCCATCGAATACCAGACACCAATGTTTAATTTAATGGGTTTTACGGATTTACGTCGTGCGTACGGTTCCCGCCCTCAAGCTTGGATTATACTCCGGCCCTTAGCGGGCCGCAAAAATCAATAGAGAGTTGCCAGCCGCGTTCCTCCGTACTCCTGCTGGGCCGCTGGCATCGGCACTGCTTCCCCGCGATGACCGTCGACCGCAGGAAACGCACGCCGTGCAGAAGAGCGCCCGGGGGCACCCACGCCGTGTCGTGGTGGCGGTGCTCTCGACGCCGCATCTCGCACGTAGGTGGCAAACGGTGATTCCTGCGATGTATCGTGGACTCGATCTAATTTTGCGCGAACGGGCCAAATGCCATTTCGTGAACCGTATCATTTTTTCTCTCTTCTCGGGCTCGTAACTTTTTCAGGAAAATGGATATGAAAAATAAATAATGTATCATTGTTGTCTGTCGTGTGCGTCGACTTTCGACCAGATTCGATATAATTTGATGGTTTGCTTTTTATTCTGTTTGAGGTTTTTTTCTCGATATTTTGCCTTATTCATACGCTTGATGCTATATAGATGAAAGTAGACTTCGCTGATAGAAGCGTTTTTACTTACTGATATCCTTTTGTATGTCTAAATATAATGACGTTTACTGATTTGCTATTTTTTCTTATGTCTAAAACTTAATTCCGTTTTAACGAAGTTAGTAAAAAATACAACTAATTAATGCTGTTACTTTCTAAAATGGTTACAGACGTATTATTTTTCTGTAATGCTGCCTATATATTCCTCTTATTTTATATTAAACAATATTCATGTATTTACGTGGATTAAGTTATTTTTTCTTAGCATAGAAAAATCTAAATAACCTAATTAAACAACATATTGTTTTTTAACTGCTGCTAACAAAATATTAGTTTCAATGAATTACACAATTGATACATCATCTGACAGATTTACAAAAAACAGAATGTGTTTTTTGGCAGAAGATAACATAGACACATAAAGATAACGAAAAGAACTATAAAGAAGGTGTGTAGTAGTTTTTGAAAGCATAGCATTAAGTAAAATTATAAAAAGAGGAAACAATTATCGCTAAATGTTATGTTAAAAACTGGATCGCTCTAGTGGGACAGTGATAAGAATGTATTTAAAAAAATTCAGTTACAAAATATTCTCCTTTCAAACAATAAATCTGAGATTTGTTGTTTCAAAAAGATTCAAGTTAGAAGAAGAAATTGATACCGTTGTTAAATCTAATTCTGGTGGTATTCCTAAAACAGTTATGTGAAGGCTTCAAAAGTATGAAGGGAGTGATCGTAATCAGTATTGCAATATTGTCAATAGCTATTGATTCTTGAACATATTTAAAATAAAATTTCTGTAGACTTGTACCAATATTTCTATTCCCAATAATTATATAGACCCTTATAATTTGAATTGAAAGATTGAAAGAGATTGTGATAGTTTGAGTTTATAACATTTTTTATTCTTATTATATTTACCATTATTTCTAATTCTATTTTCTTAACACATATTTAGTGAATTTTAGCTGTTTTTCAAAATTAGGACACGCTTTAATTTGAATTCGGTTACGTTAATTTTATTATAAACGCTCGGGGATGGCACCCTACTACCGGCAATGTTTCAGCTGGTGCCTTACCATCCCATCGGGTGGGTCCGCTTCTCCGTTTCCAAGGCTGCTGGTAGAGAAAATATATTTCAGAAAGGCGACGAACTTGACACTTTAATACATCGGAGACTCGGGGCAAGTTAACCTTTAGTAAAATGTAGCGTACACGTAAACGTTCTCGTAAATTTAAAGGCCTTATTCATGGACGTACATGAGTGCCACGCTGTTCGGCTGTTAACGAAACACCTCAACTAGACAAATAGTTAGAAGCGGTTCTTTTCCGGTCGTCTTTTACATTTTACTAACATTTTCCTTTTTCTTCACAGACACCCACTCGTCTGAAACTAGCAGAAAAGGTAAAATTGGAAAAAAGTCTAAAATTGTTTGTCTACATTATGGGGCTTGACATTGTGAGAACACAACTTTATTGAGACACATTTGTTAGTCTCTTTTTAAAATAATTGAGTGGAAAAACATTTTATGGATAACCTAAAATATGGGGTCATAATATTTCAGACCATGTGAAAATATGGCCTAAATGTATGGTAATTGGTTTAAAGTCAAGATGCGCATTTCATTAAGATTGGTTTGCAGTTAACATTCGTTAGTGATATTGTTTAAAATTATAATTTTGTCAACGTGCTGCTTATATAAACAATCAGGTTAAATTTGCCTTTATTATGACCGAAAGTCACCTTGTGAAATTAATAAATATCTGGAAAAAGCTTAATTTAGTTATTTAGTAATCCTGGTTTAGTTATTCAGTATTCTGGTAAATTTAACGGCAAGCACGTTGACTGTAATTTAGAGTCAATGTTAGAAATATCCACTAAGTAAACCATTTATAGTAAAATGGGTGCAACAAAATGTAAAAAAATGGTAGATTATATAAATATTATATTCATGGGTCTTTTATTAGATGATCTGTCTATAGACTATTTCACTTGTTATTTCCCAGCCCACATGAATAACGTCATTGTTTTTCTTTTTCCTATTTTAGCTAGATTATTTTCTTTATTCTCAACATTGATTATAATTTTAATGCAAATTGCTAGGGAAGGGTTGTGAATGAAACCGTTCCTGCCTTGATATCATTCTTAAATTAGGTGATTATTAGCTTAACAAAGAGAATGGATTTTAATTTCGTTTTGCTTCATACTGCCTAAAACTCATCAAAAAGTTTAACTGCTCCACCGAGATCGAACGAGGGTCGTTCGCTACAAAATCAGTTTTCATATTTCTTTCGGTATAATTTCGCGCCAGATAGCCGGCCCGAATTCATAAAAAAGACAATGGTTGAACCATTGAGTTTGAATTTTCGTTGTATGAGACGTTAAGTGGTGATCATATGACTTTGATAGCTTTACTTTATAAGAAGTTTCAACATTATTTCAATCATGTTAATTATCTTGTTAGATATATTATATAGGATATCGGATAAAAATATTGGCAGATCAACGATGTTGAAATTCAATTTTAAAAATTATTAATTAGTTAAAAAAATTGGTTCCGCCCGGGATCGAACCGGGGACCTTCTGCGTGTAAAGCAGACGTGATAACCGCTACACTACGGAACCTATTGTGAATTTTTTTTATGTTACTTTCTCGATCTATAGCTGACCTTATTTGGAATAAATATTTATAATTTTCATTCACGACGACTTAGTACATTCACGAAGTACATTCTTCGTGTCCTGTTTTCTCAATTCTAACCATATTTTCAAGTTTAAGCTTTAGTTGCAATTGCAATTCTTTGTATTAAATCCTTAAGTCCTTGAGTGTTTCTTCACTATTCAGTTGGTTTATTTACAAATATATCCAAATCATGTATATAGAGTGTTTCTATTTTCTTGATAAGTTTCAATAAGGAAAACACAATTTTATAATTTCGAATATATATCGAAATATCTTAGAAATGCGTTTCATTAGTTGCTTATAAGTTCTGTGATAATTTTTTCACTTTAAAAAGATATTCAGTTAGAACAATTAGCACAATACGTATTAATAAAGAAATAATTTCCATAGTTTTCTACAACTTTTGCCTATATCTCCGATAACATGACGATACCGTATTGAAAGAACGTGTTGGTTTGGCATCCCAATCAATCCCTTTAAGCAGATCTTCAGTATATTGAATTCCTACGCAAACCAAAACAGGTTGCACAGACCGCTATGCCTAATGAATACGCTGGATGCGGTATACATTTTTGTACTTGGGATTATCGTAATATATTCACTTTTCATTCTCAGTCACAATGTGCTAATACTAAATAATGGATAATACGCTAAATCATAGAAAGCTCATTTTTACTGAAAAGCAATGATAAAGTGACGATTAAATGGTTTGAGGTGGTATTTTTACCTCGTGTTGTAACACCGGCTATTATTTTATTTGGAGAAATATTTAAACCATCGAATTTGACAAGATTAGATAGTTTACATTGATACTTCGCATTTTCATTAATAGATAACACGGATCAAAATGTATATCAATATCTAATATTTATTCTACTTATCTTCTAATGTATGGATTCTATACCTGAGTATTTTTCTATGACTATTACCTATTTGTTCCAAAAAAATAGTTTTTCCCAAAGTTTAAGAGGGAATCAGATATAGTAAATAGGGTTGCTTTTTTAACAATTCGTAAAATTCACTGATTTTATTTATTTTTTGTGCGTTGTGTATATGGGACTGGCTTTGACCGATTTTTTATACTAATTTCACAGATTTTTGTTTTAATTCAGAATCAATGGGTCCAAGCTTCAGTTCTGGCTATTAAAGGATGAACAAAATTTTTAGCGTATGCTTTCTGAAATATAGGACTTCAGTAATCGCTACTATTTCCACTGCATGGAGCTTCTATTAAATTTTTCAAAATGAATCGATGACTGATATCGATACTAATATCGAATGAATCGATAAACAATTAATTGAAACATAAAACGGTAAACCTAATTTATTCTTATCGAACACAAAACCTATGGAGCAATCTACTCGAAATAGTTCAGCTGAATTCTCACAGTTCTTGTGAAGTAACATAAAACGGCAAACCTAATTTATTCTTATCGAACACAAAACTTATGGAACAATCTCCTCGAAATAGTTCAGCTCAATTCTCACAGTTCTTGTGAAGTAACCATGTTACTAGATATATCTCCATCTAGACCGGTTAGATGCCTACTACAAACGAGACTAAGGGCAAACGCTTAGTAGACGCCGTCTCTTCTGTTGTGTTATATATGTGTTATGTTATTTTCCATTTTCATTTTTTCTGTTCGGAGTTACAATTATTACAATTCTGTATAACCTTAAAAGACGTATCCTTTTTGTACAAGAAAGTACAGACATACCAGCAAGATGGGAAACAGGAGTGGCCAGCGACGAACAATACTTTGAAATATAATATACACCATTTTTCACATTAAAGCGTGGATTAAAACTGTTATTATCGAGTAAAATGTTGACAAAAAAAATCACCCCGGTCAGTTATTTGGCATGTAAAGTAGACGTGAATATAGCATGAAATGTAATAATTATTTTTTAATTATCATTTTACACAATATATGCAGAACATTTTTATTCAAAATTAAACCAAAAAATTCATTTAAAATATTTAGCAATATTACAGTACATTAGCTTCATGATGTAGAAAACTTAAAGAAAAAGCAGACATTCGTAATATAGTAATTATTAAATGTTCTTATATATTAAAGTTTAATTAATAAAAACTAATTGGTTCCGTCCAGAATCGAACTGGGAACCTTCTGCGTGTAAAGTAGACGTAATAACTGTTACACCACGGAAACTGTTATAATTTAAAGATCATATTGTCTCAAACATAAGAATCGATCCACTTTCATTATTTTACTCCTAATAAACTACTTGTAGTATGTTCTATCAGTTCAAACTACACCTGAAATATATTAATTGCATGTCCCGTTTTTTCATCGTGGATTAGATGGAGGTTTCGTGGAGGTTTTATTGCCGATCTCCTAAATTAAGACAAAATACTAAGAATTTTTGTAAATCTGGTCCTTTAGTTTGAATGCATTATTATTATTTATTTTCATTCAAAAACAGAAAACAGAAAGTTACTTCGCATAAAACATAATTATCGACATATTAGATCATGTATATGATGTAGTTAAAATATAGTGATATATAAACATATAGATATTAGAATGTTATTTAAATGTTATATATATATAAATAAAACAGTCTAATGGGTTAATAATTTTAAATATCATTAAATATTAACAAAATGAGATATTGGTTGCGCCCGGGATCGAACCGGGGGCCTTCTGCGTGTGAAGCAGACGTGATAACCACTACACTACGAAACCTGTTGTAAAATAAAAAAATTCAGTATATACATAAAAATAGAAAATACATGATAATAGTATAGTAATTCAACATTTATTCTCTCTTTAGTTACAATTTGTTCAAGAGACATATCGACTTTTCTTTTGTTTTTCAACAGTTTCAACGATTTAAGATCTTGTTACTTTGAAACAAGTCTTATGATCTTCTAAAAACATTGCGTATTTATTATTTTGTTTGTTATGCGTTGCTTGTAATATTTGTGACATTAAAAGTACATTATATATTATAAATGTATCTGGTATGTATCGCAATCCCGTGTTAAAATTGTTTTGTTGTATAATCTGTTAAGTTATATTGAATTTATATTAGTCATATCTATCTATTAATTATTCATGGGGTATTGTAAGAACTAAAACAAATATAAAAATATGGTAGTCTAAATTAGACACATCATGGTAAATAAAATCAAAAGCAGGTTAAGCTTAAAAGGAAATCATTCTAGTGGTTAATCAGAAGATACTCCCAACTTGCCCAAATGGAATTATGAGGTGCAAATATGGGGTTCCACTAAAACTTAAAACCGACTAATAATCCAACGCTGCCAAAACAAAGTTCATTGATTAATTATCGCCATGTAACGAACGAATAACTGCACTATGACATCGCCTTGAAACATGAAATAGAGCTACCAAACCACAGCAACGTGGAGGCAATACAGCTAATGGACAACGCGCAGGAGAATACTGAAGTGAATTAATTTTAATTACTGGTTTAATTTAATTTATTCTTCAGTCATTTTGTTGGTGTATTGATAAATCTTTTTTGGATAATGGGATTTTTGAGATGTTGTTATTTTTAAAGATTGCATGTTCAGTATTTTTCAATACGTTACGTATTATTCAAATTCTATACTATTCAATTAGGCATTTTCACCTTCTTTTGTAAATTATTTGAGACTTATTTTTCGATTGTTAAATTGAACAAATTATTTTTCTGAGAGGCTTTCTTTAGATTTCAGATAGATAGTTCAGTTCTAGATAATGTAATGTGTGTAAAGATATAACAACAATTGAATATAATATAGCGATAGTTGATATTAAATACTGAGTTACATCTTGACGTTATAATATTTTGTGATGGTAGCGTTTACAAGAATTATTTTGCTGTAGAGCCCTCTTCTATGCCGACAAAACTCATATACAAAAAATGACCATTCTTCGGGTAATTTCCATAAAGTAGGGCAATATTTGAAAGGGAAAGGACCACGCTATAAATTTGCGGGCTTTATAACTTTCTATATATACATATTATTACGATAGAATCAATATTATAAGAGAAGATTAAATAGAAGTGATGACTTGTTGAATCAGAAGGATGCTACCATTTCACTTTTATTGTATTGTAACATGGATTAGATGTGCTTAAAGATTTGAGAGAATCTTAATTTAGCGTCTGTCAAATCGGCAGTGTTCCTGATAGTTTCTGATCGTTATAGGGACAACATGATTGGGCGGAAGAGATTTAAGATAGGCTAGATAACCTTGTAAATTGAGGTAATTTCTTTTCTTCAATCTATATTAAGGTACATTCAAATTACCATATGAACAGAATCATTAACAAAGGGTGTATGGATATAAAACATATATATTATATAAATAAGTAATATATATCATTTAATTTACGTTTAAATATATACTTGTGATTTACGGAAACTCATTGAGAGTGTCATTTCACCTTAAAACTGTCTTAAACGCAAGCTGTAGCGTTTAAGACAGTTGTAATACACATGTTAAACTAGTTTTCGTGAACTCCGGTTTTCCAAATATCAATGGTTGAGAGTTCAATTAATCTTTGAGAGCTATGTATCTTATGATCCTATTTCCGGTTGCCTATGCTTTAAACTACCTATATATTAATGAATGTATATATGTAATATTATTAGATATAACTTATACAGTTTTATATCAATTAATATATAACTTCAGCGCGATTTCTGTTTATACAAAGTTAAGTAACTAACACTTCTTTTTCGATTAGCTATTTACATATATTAAATAATATAATAGTAGTTATTAAACTACTGTTAAACTGGTGTAAATTGTTTACTAGAAACAATATTAGGGAATTAATAATCCGTCTTTATTTATTTAAGAGCTAAACCGTATTTGATAATATATTGTATCTTTAGAAATAGAAGCAATTTTATATTTTCTCTATTGTTCAGATGCACTACAGATGGCTAGTTTTCGCCATCGAATACCGAGGAAACTTTTGATGATGCTTCCTGATGATGGCCGCTGAGTTGGTTGACTGCTTAAAAATAGGAAAGTAACACATAAATGACATACGGAAACTATAGTAGTCGATCAACACCCAATATTTTAAAAATATTTGCTGGGAGAAAAGATTTAAAAGAACATAAAACTGCTATCAGATGAGAGTATATTATAAATTACTTTTAAACTAGGTTGACATCACTCTGCAAAACAAGAACGAAAATAAATCGGTAACAGGTTCCGTAGTGTAGCGGTTATCACGTCTGCTTTACACGCAGAAGGTCCCCGGTTCGATCCCGGGCGGAACCAATTTTTTTTCCATAAATCCTTAGTTCTGAATAAAATAGATCTTTCCATTCATTTAATGATAAGATTTAATAATTGCATTAAGCTTTTTTTTCATTTAATGCTATAAGGTTTTAAATGGAAATAATTAGATATTGTACTTGAAGGTAAGTTTCTATTGGTTTAACTAGTCATACGAAAATAAAATGGCCAAAAAAATTATTTGATTTTTTTTTGGGTCTTGAGTTATTTTGTTATCAACATTGATGAATCATATTGAATATGCACATTATTTAACTATTTGTTGACCGTTGTCATTAGATATTATTGGAGTACAAATCATGGAACTATCACATCAAGATTAAAGTTAATTACTTTTAATCCACGAAACGATATATTCGATTTGAACAAAAGAGGTTCCGTAGTGTAGCGGTTATCACGTCTGCTTTACACGCAGAAGGTCCCCAGTTCGATCCCGGGCGGAACCACAGAGCCTTTTTGTGAATCAAAAGTTGAATATAGAATTTTAAATCCACAGACTTAGAAAGAGGGGTGGCATTTCTCTTTTTTGATTATTCTATAGAACTGAAGGTTTAGTAAAAATTACTTTCTGTACTTAATACAGGAAATAATAAGACATACATTGAGTTGAGTTACTGTATTAAGGTTATAAATCATTATAAATTTTAGAAATACTAGAGTATATGTATTCACCATGACCATGAGAGTGTATGCAATAGAAAATAAATTTTAAAATTTATAATGCAATGTGTATATCTAATAAATAATGCAATTAATAATATATTTTATAATAGGGTTATTGCATACTAGTTAATTTTGTATAAGAATTAATATTTTATATCCACATAAGTATGTAAATGTTGATTCTCTCATTTTTGTTTGACTTTAATTCGAATGCAGTTCTTCTGATAAACGAAAATAGTCAAGAGTTGTCAGGACTGTTGATTTACTGCCGTTCCAATTTTAACGTAAATGCAGTCTTTGTGTAAATTAAGTCGTAAATGCGGTCTTATCGTGTTAGAACTTATAGTACTTATAGTACTTAAATACCAATTATCAGAGGTTAGTGGTACTTTGAGCGACTTCGATTTACCTTTAATGGCTAGGCACCTTAAGCCATAATAATATTATTTTATTTCCGGTGGATTAAACTACCTGTGTTATATGTTAATGAACGTAGATGTAATTTTACCAACAACAATTTGTTTAGTTTTATATCAATTAATACTCGAATATACCTTGAGCAAAGTTTTCTGCTTATTTAGGTTAAGTAGTCAGTAAAAGGTTATAAAAATTGGTTCTCTTACTTACTAATTTTTGTTGTAATTTTGTCACAGTTACTCAAATTAACTACTTAATAGTTAATCTAGTTATATAATAATGAATAAATAGTAAAATTTCATTTTAATGTACATTCGCATGGTTGTAATTTTCTCTCCCTTTAAATAGTAACAATTAATAAATATTAAAGTAATAATATTAATAATTATTAAATCTCTTATTTAAGTGGAAAGAAGCACGTTGTTAGATGAAGTTGTTGAATAGAGTAATAGAGAGAAAACTCAATAGGGGTCTTTGGAGAAAAATTTTGCTTTACCCAACATCCAGATGGGGCTATATCGGACATTCAAGTAATTTGATTGGTTAATTTAAATCTCCATTATAGGCACCTGTAATAAAAACGTTCGATTGGTTCTTTGATAAGTTTGGCACGTGACAGCTCTGACATAATTTACCACTAAGATTTAAATAAAAAAGGAACATTTCTCAAATAAATTTATTAACTAATATTCAATAAATGAAATAAATATAATATATATATATATATATATATATATATATATATATATATATATATATATATATATATATATATATATATATATATATATATATATATATATATATATATATATATATATATATATATATATATATATATATATATATATATATATATATATATAATATATATATATATATATATATATATATATATATATATATATATATATATATATATATATATATATATATATAAACAAATAACTTTGGTGAACTTTGGAACAAATCAAAATTATCTCTTCTGTCTTTTCGTTTTTTCATATCTCTTTAGTGCAACAATTTAATACGATGTATTAAGAGTTCTGTATTTTTATTTTCTTCGACTGAAAGCAAACTATGAGTCTTTTATTATTAATATTCTGTTTACCTCTTTTATGCAAAATTATAAGGTGTACATTATTATTTTTAATATTCTGCCTGGAACATCATTAGGTAGTGCACAATTAAAAGGTTTTAAATTTAGATTTTCTGAAGATATTTAACAAAAAATATGTTATATACACTATCGACGTGGCAGTACCAAGGGATACAGTAAAACATATAACTAAAAGACCTATTGACAGTATATTAAAATAATTCTCTGGGGCAAGCGATATTGCCTTGCCTCGTTTGTTCGTATAGGAACATCTGGAATTCAAGGTATAGAGTCAAGTTCTAATTTCTCAACTCCTGGTAATACATTCCCCGTTTATATTGAAAGTACTGATGATGAGCACTTTAAATGATTTCTCAAACACGAAATATGTATATTCCTGTATGCAGAAGCTCTAATAGATCCAAAAATATTTCAAACTATCCTGGTTAAGTAATCCTAAGCCAATATATTTATTTGGATAATTACACATTTTTTTTCTCTAATACAATGAGGGGGTTTAAAGTATATAATAAAATTTTAATTGATGATACTTTAACAAATGTTCTTACTTGGGCAATAAGCACTATTTAAGTCCTGATTTGCTTGCTTTGCTTTGCACCAAAATTCCTAGTGTATCATTTTCTATCAACTTCGGTTAATCCTCTCTTAAAAGATTTACATTCAGTAGCTACTATTTCAGTGATTGTTGAACTGTCAAATAATTGATCCAAAAATAAAAGTATATTGCCGTTTGTATAGCTTATTTCGAAGGTGGATTAATTTTTAAAATTAAAAATTAAGTATTTATATGTTTATTAATATGAATAATCTTACCCCAACTTACAATAAAACATGCCGTAACGATAATAAATGTCTTTGATACTTAATCCAGTCAGTTTGGGATTTTAAATATATCAACCATTTTTTTAAAGACAGCCAACTACTTCTTTCAAGTAAAACGATTCTGCATTAACATACTTTACTATCTGTGCATTCGTGTGCACAACACTTCCTAGATTTCACTTAACTTGTTGTACTACGGACTTATATATACTAATGAACTAATAACTTTATGTCTAAACGTTATAAAAATCTAAGCGCATTATTCCTTACGTCAGGCATACTGAAAATGACGCCTAAAATATATAAAAAATAAACGCACCATAGAAACGAAGTGAGTCAATCAGATCCCGTCGTGGCTTTTAGCATAGTGATTAAAGCACGTAATAAATTAAAAGTAGCGACATCTAGATCTTGGACGTCGCGAAATATTTCCTCAAAATTTCCTATAAGTTAAATTTCTATTTCTCTATGTTCAAAGTGTAAGGACTTTACACGGGAGATCACTTACTAATTACGATTGGAGATAATCTTAAGTATTTGATTGTTATACAATGACATGTAGAAGATCATACTATATTTAAATTCATTACTAATCCGTGTTACTCTAAAACTTTTCGATATGTCGGTTGAAGGGTCCGTTGGTAGTAAACGTTTTAGCACGTGCACTTCATTGAAATCGTGCACATTTAATTGCTTGGCTAGTGCATTCAGATACATTTTACGGTACTTTCAGTACTTTACATTGCAACTTTCGGCCACACCGTTATGGTTTCCAAGGGCATACTGCGCTGAATTAGGTTGTGACTGGCATAATATGGGGCGTCAACGATGGCACATAGCACTTTATTCTGGAATCTCTGAAGGATGGCTATGATTTGCTAGTAGTACCCACAGTTCGATTACCGATTCGAGACCTTGCCTCATCCATATGGCGCTAAGAATTGACTTATACAGCAATATCTTATTATCCAAAGATAATTGGGATTTACGCCGTATGAGCCAATAGATCTGATTCAGTATAAGCCTGAATTGTTGACGCTTTATTAGTGCATGTTATTTCTAAATTAAGTGTCGATCGATATGCATTCCTAGACATTTAACATTTGATTTTGTCTCATTCCCTTTGATTCACCATGTTTTCAACAACAAATCAATTTTGTTGAGATGAAATTGGAGCTTCCTTGTAGCTGATATTGAGCTGATACTGATCCTAGTAAGAAGATAAAGCCGCCATATAGTGAGTATTCGGTGCCATAGTGGTGTTTAAGGCTGTTATATAAGCCGTATACTAGAGATATTGCCCTGTGGCTTTATATTACTTTAGTAGGTATTTGGGGCAGAAGATTTTTCAATTTAACTTGAGGTCTATTGTGCCACACCTTATCAAAAGTTTGAGATATATCGAGGAATGCTGCCGAGCAATATTTTTTATCGTTTAAGTTTTTAATTATTTGATTGACCAAAACTGTCTGTGAACTTATTTTCTTGTTCCGTGTTTGTTATGGAAACCAAATTGATGCTCTGGAATAATAGTTCTTTCTTCTGTAATTACTTTGAACGTTTAGATGTATAGTTTCTCGAAACCCTTGGATATCATAAATGAGCCACTTTCTAAGTGCTAGGGAAATACTTTAGCCATAACTTGGCTTTAAATATAAATATTATTAACTTGAAGCACTTTTCTGATAGGTCTTGTAATATTTTTTCAGTTGTTAGATCAAATATGGAAGATATTTTCACAATAAATTATGGTAATTTGTTATTGTGAGGTTTTAATAAAATTAATTTCAAAAGTAAATGTATACATATGTTTGTTAGAATACATTTATTTACTTTCATAGGATTTAGTACCATACTCATTCTCAAGGGAGCGTAGCGAGTTTTTTGTCAATAATTTTATATTAAAATATTTTTGCAGCAGTTTGATGCCTGTTACTGTAAATTTTAACTTTTTCAGAACCACCCAATGTTGAATCGATTCTTATTAGGAACAATATCCTGTCATTGCCATAGTGGTAATACAGCTTACGTAAAGCTTTATCGTGTAATAGGATGTAAGACCAGTTTATCAATAGCGCGTGCCGCTAATGGTAGTTAATTAGGAGCAAATGTCACGGAACAGATGACGGTCTGTTCGCGACGTTATCGCTGCTGGACATGTGAAAGCTAGTTCGACCCACGGACACTTGCTGACAAGTATTGACTAGATGGTGGAAGGTAATAATTATGGGCCATCATGACGATTGCTGGCTGTTAACTGCGATAACGATATGTAACTACAATCGTCACCTGTTTATTTCTATTTCACGCAAGGGAGATTGTTCAGGTTCACTTAGTTTGGATATTATCGTTTAGATTGTGTTAGTGATATTGTTATGTTTTCTTTACATTTTCTACATATATATTGAGTTTGTTTAATTAGTTTTGTATTTGATGAGGAATTCTATTTTTTTGGTTGGTCATGTTGTTTTTGATCGATTATAGAATTGTAAATTGCCTCATATATGTTTTGGCAGCATACATTTTTTGAAATATATTAGGAATTTTATTAAAGGACTACTTTCAAACTGCCAAACAATGAACACAAACTATTATTATAATCTTGCAGAACAACTGGATATAAAAAAACCATGAAAAGGGATTCGATTTATTTAAATCCTCTTTCAAACTACATTTCATTTCTAATCTATTTCAAAAAATATTGGACAAAATACATTAAACTGAAGTTATAAAAAAATGTTCGTCGAGCAATAATATGTGAGGTCGACGACACTACCGCACTTAATACCACTACTGAAAAATTTATCAAACTAAAGTTCATATTCAACGTAATTTATTTATGATTTGGACGTTTAAACTTTAGGGTTTGGCCTGAAATCAGGATGAAAAATGTTTTATATTAGGTGCTTTCATGCACTTTCAACATTAGAACTGTTCCAATATCGTGGTTTTATTACTTACCAAGCAAGGAGAGCCATCCACATCGACATCGAAACGGAACATTTATGGCCATAGAGCCATGGTGTCCATGTGCATATAGTGTGATCAGTGTAGTATATTACGAGCGTCTGAAACCGAATGAAACTGTAACTGTAGATCTATTGTTGTTATTGTTGCGATTTTACTACTCTTAGCAGTCTTGTGATTCTACTTTCATGAATCCTCAACTTCTTGAGACCGTAGTGAATTGCTCTCGACTGGTCCAAATCTTTTTATTATTTAAGCTTACAATTGGATTGGAACTAAGCAGAATGATTGATCTGTTATCCGTAGGTGGGGATTTAGCCCCTTTTTAACAATCACAGCGCTATACTTATTTTTTAATTATATAGAAAATATTGCAGCTTCAGAATGAAATTTAAATCATTAAATCTCTAAAGATAGGAAGTTTCACTTGAGTTTTTGGATCACATTGTATTCAAAATCAAAGTAATAGCAGTGTTGAAATAAACAAAAGCTAACTAATTTTTTCGGTGTACTCTTGAAATAATTTTGGTTCTAATTAGATGCAGGCATTGATTACAACTGTTGTCAAACAGTCGATCTGAAGTTAGAAAATTGTTTTCACTAAATAATATTATATTGTTTTATGTGGAATAAAGCAACAATTATTGAAATAATTTTATAGAAGTTCTAGGAATGTAATTATTTACGAATAGTCGTATATGTGTACATTTAGCATGTTCACTGTACTTAGAAAAAATATCACTTTTTTGGAGTTTGGAGCCAGTAAAGCTCTTTAACGTCAATTTATAGTCAACCAAATAGTTCATTAATTTATAAAAAAGTTAATTTTAAATTTTAAAATAAAAATAATTGCGACTTGTTCTGTACGAAACCGTTTCAGTTTAATTTTTAACAGATGGTTTCGTAGTGTAGTGGTTATCACGTCTGCTTCACACGCAGAAGGTCCCCGGTTCGATCCCGGGCGGAACCATATTTTTTAATTTAATATGTAGTTTGTATAGGTAAACGGTGGTGAACTTAATAAAATTGATATGTATTCAGTAGAGTTAGTAATTTTTACAAACGTCTGTATAGTAAGCATGTTAGGATGTACTTCAGGCTATTGGTTTTAGATAGATAACCGCCTCTAACAGTTCATTAGACACGTAATGCGCACACTTATTTATTTGGAATTAATTTACGATGGTTATATTAAACTTGCAGTATCCGACATTTGGACGTCGTAGGGTTAAACGGGTCCAGGTGGATAATTATTAACTCTGACATAAAAATCTTGTTATCGAAGAATAAATTCGATTTGGCCTTGCTAATCTATTTATTTCCTTTGGTTTGTTATAATTCAAAGTTGTTTTGATTTAGCAAGAATAGTATGTACCTTCCTCAAGTTAAGCGTGGGACTAGATGCATACCAAAATATCTTTTGAGATGCTAAAGTTGTTGTGCTGTCTCCGTAAGTTACCATAGTTGCGGTTAGTTATTTTTGCGGTTAGTGTATCAGTAGTATACAACAGGTACAATATTGATCTAGTATATTACCTTTTATATATACACGAATGCAGTTGAGAAATATATTTTAACATTTAGATCTTTATTTACTTGCTTTGCCAGTCTATATACTTGTTCTGCAGTTTCTTGTTTATTGAATAACACAAACTGATATACTGCAATCATATTTAATTTCGCTCCTTATTAATTGTTTAGTTATCTTAACATTAACTTTAACTTTACTTGACAGTAAGTTTTCAGCTTTTTCTTTATGGTGTTTAGTATTCTTTAAGTTCTTTTCATGTTCGGTCAGCTCTTTCAATTTCAAAATGCTTTGTTAGATTTTCATTTATTTTCTCCCGTTCTTACGTGTTTTAATTTTTTTGTATATTTCTTTTCCCTTCTGCTTTCTTCTGAATTATGGTACAAGTGTATATATATATATCAATGTTAGTGTAATAACGTAGTGGTTATGTTAAAAAATATGTGTAAGCACGTAGATTTCATAAGAATACGTAATGAATGAACTGAAGCTTTTACCAACAATATGCTACATGTTTGGAATAAGCATGGACACATAGACTACATGACATTCCAGGCATACGAGATACATTTAGAGTATATTAGACCGTATTTAAAGTGATTTACTGAAGAAAAAAGTATATTAATAAATTTGAGTAACATAATAAATATCCATTTATATCATTGATTATTTTGAGTTCAGTTTTTGAACTTTCAATCCTAACAATTTTTGCAGTCTAAGAATACTCTCTAAAATATTGAAAACCAGTCCAGATAAACCTATAGTTGGTAAAAAGAGACTTTAAAATTTATGTAAAAATAATTAAATTTTATTTAAGTGCACCTGCTCTCCTCTAGCCAGTCATACGATTTTTGTTACTCCATATAGTTTCATTTTTAATATTTATATAAAGCTTAAAGAAAGAGCTTGTTTACATTCCTATATTACATATCAAAACTGATACATACAATCGATAAAAATGTACTGTTGCAAGATATGTTGCGTTATAAATATAAAAAATAACCTAACAAAATATCCGCATATGCAGGTAATCGCCCTAAATACACCTTTATTATTAAAGACATAATTTTAAAATTCGCGGGGAAATAAATGATTTAAGCGGGGACTCGTTGGTCGTAAAAACTAATCACGTAAATAAAAATATGACCGTTAATAACGAGGGTCGTTTTTATTGCCTATACTGTATTGCCGGTTGGGGTGAATGTGACGCTTCTTATCAAGAACACAAAAATATAAATGAAATTGTAAATATCGAAACAAAATTTCATTTTTAATGTTTTAATATTTCAAATGTGTTATGGCATGTGTTTAGAATTATTTTAAAAGTAATTCATGTTTTTCATGTCTACGCTATAGTTTTTTGTCAAGACTCTGTAAATAAATCTCAAATATCTTCATGAAAGATATTAAACTGAAGCTGAAATTGAAACAAAGAATGAGGTTTTCATAGAGTCGTCAGTTTCTCCCACCTAACGTTATTTTTATTTTTTTAGCTACGAGACATGTTTAAGCCAATTGCATCAATGTTGCTAAAACAGATTTCTGAAAGAATGGTCTATGTGATTGGTATGGAATTTTGTATGCTGTATATAATTTTCATGATTTTGATCATATGTAACAATTCAATCAATAAGTAGATAAACAAATTTTAAAGGGAATTGTTTAATTTCCTTTTCTTTTTTGATTTTCTTTTATGTAATTGGTTATAATCAAATATTTTATATTAAGTTTTGGTTTGTACTACGTCTTTTCTTTTTAAGTTTGAAATAGCAAATTTGACTGGTTAATTTTAAAACAAAAAACTTAATGAACGAAAAAGGAAATTGAAAACTATTTAAAAAGTAAGATGAGTACGAATATATGAATAAGAATTGATGATATATAATGAAATTATTTCGTGAATTATTTCAATGTACAATATTAGGAATTGATAACTTTTTTACATTTATTAACATAAGTTGGTAAGTATAAAAATAGTGTTCCGTACTATTTTTAAATTAAATACATTTTAACTGTTTATCACCATTGTCATCATTATGAATCCATAGCCCGCCCTTGGGTCTACTTCTCAATCAATACGCTGCTATTGGTACCACAGGACCATATTCTTCACTAAATGTCGGCACAGTTGACGATCAAACGTTTGTTAGCTGACCTGGCCTTGGACAATGTTTGTTTTCTATTTTACAGATCGCTTTCTATGATATTGGTTAATGTCTTTTTCGCTAAATCTTCCATTCGCCTCAGAAATTTGTCAGAAAATGGTTCACTTTGCATTAGAAAGGCATATCCAACAAAATAACGAATAACTTTATTTCTGATACGATTTCAGGGAGAAACATGTACAATTAGTCTTAAACACCACACATCATCAAACATTTGAAAGATCTCAAGTTTACAGATATCAGACTGTAACAGTGTCCAAGTCTCGGAACCATACCGACAAATTGTTCCACACTCCCAAGTTCACCATCTTAGAAAAGCAAAAGCTCCTCCAACAAGAGTCTCAATTGTTAATACTTGTTTTGAGTTTTTGCTTTATGAAGAACTTTCTTCATTGTTTGAGACATTCATCATGTGATTTTACGAAGGTTTTTAAATGTTGTTAGAAAATAAATCTGGTGCTATTTTTTAAAAGATAATGGATTTATAAAAATCTATTAATACATGTGTTTAGAGTGAGATTGATAATTTATTTTATAAAATATCATGATAAAATACTGCAATCTGCTATGATAATTTGAGCAGTAACCAAAGCAAATTAGGTCAATGCACAGTGCCGGATGCTAAACGATGTTGGAGGTGGCGAATATATTGATATATTTTTGTTTTTAAAATTCTATATTTTACCTTTACTGCCCCCTGAATCTTCCAATGCCCTTGACTTTAGATATATCTCGTATTTTGCTATTTTGTTGAAAAATATTTTAAAATAAAATATATTATAAAAATATATTTTTTGATTCACTAATATATGTTGAATTTCTCTAGTTTTTTAATATCTCTATATATTAATTCGCTTATTGAAAATTTCTCCTTCCTTTTTGAGTAAAATGGGGACATCTGGAGACATGAAATATGGCAAGGTTAAAGCCTACATCGAGGAAGAAATTTCAAGCCTTATATTTTTGAGTAACATGCACTAAAATAAACAAATTCCAATAAAACTAAATACATCCAAATCATGCATCCAGGAATACACACAAACTATATAAATAAAATATCAAAACAAATATTTGAATCAAAATAACTTATCTTATATGTTCCTTTCGAATTGCTTTTTTGTTAAAATCTCTTAAGCACCACCTATATGTTATTAATAATTTCGATTTGTGATTCTTGATTGGCTGATTTCGAATCTATAGATATATTGTCTATTTTGTTATCCATGCCATTTTCCTTATTTGGTTCTTCTGCTTCTCACTGTGTGTTTCTTTAATATGATTTTTCTAATTTCTTGTCTTGCAATTTAATCAGTGTCTTCTCTCCCCGAGCACTAACTACATTATCTGCTAAAAGTTGGTGCCCATTATCTTCTCATATATAATATTAAGTGTACATGCTTGCACAGAGTATTCTTTATCGTATATTCTGGACAGCTACACATATATATATACCCACAAATCTTACACACTCTACAATACAAAGTATTACAACTATTCTCGCAGATTTAATTGATATTTACATAGTATATTTTGATGTAATGTTTAACTTCAAATTTCCTGAATTATGTTGAACTGTATGTATTAACAATTATATGATCCTGATGGATACTAGCGTTTGGTCTTTCAACGTTCAAAATCCTGTTCCAAATTATCAAATCTACCAGATCATCTAACGAATGTAATAATTTTTCAACTGGCGCCCTAGCATTCCTTCTAAGTGTATTTATTTTTAATACATTGTTCAAAGATTCTATTGCCATATTTGTATTGATTCGAAATATGTTTTAAAGTATCTGTGGAATCAGAAAGATATAAGTAAAATTACAAATAGACAGAAAACGTATACAAACATGACCATATTTGATTCTTACCTTACTATAACCTTCAGTTCCATATTATTTAACATAAAAATATACCCTTTGTTCCTAGCAATCTACAAAATTAGTGTTATAGAATGATAATATTTTACTAATAATTCATAGTAATTTTACCTATGAAATAATTATATTACCTCAACAAAATGTAAATACAAAATTAACCTAAAAGTGACTTCTAACCACAACTGTGGTAAATAATAAGGCGTATATAGAAAAGGACGCGTAGTTGTGAAAACTATCAGGCTAGATTAGAACAAATGCGTTCTAGCCAATCGAAACTTATATGGGCATGGATGTATAGGTTTTTTACTGTCGTCTGATAATCCTAGTCGTAACCCAGGGCCTCTGTCGCCCGCGAAACCTTTCTATCCTGAACCCGAAGCAACATCAGAACAAGGCTATTTGGTTCTAGCTGGTCATCCTGGAAAAAGTAAAAAACGCTTGAAACGATATTAAAACGGAAAGTACGCATGTTAAAACATTACTAAACGAATTTATTTAATTATAAGCAGAGTTATTTAAGATTTTGTGTTACTCTCGGTTACTCTCGTATTGGTGGAACTATTAAAGAGTTTTGGCAAGTATGAATAAGAAATGACTAAAACTACGAATAAGAAAGAATAAAATAAAATATAAGGCAAATTAATAATAGGCTGTTTACAAGGGTGAGATCGAAGCAAAGAAATAATCAAAAAATCAACGAATAAGAAACAATCGAAATAAATAAGCAAAGAACGATACAATTTTATTTAAAAATTTAGATTAAGGTATTATTATTTTACTTAGCCTGGTGTACTTATTGTTTTTACAATATATACTTTAGGTGAAAAGAATGGGTTAAAGATAGAAGCTATATGAATACATATATGAAATATTGAAAATATACAGCAGTTGAATGCAGCAAAATGATTCATGCATAAATGTTTTTATTAATCTCTTGGAACGTCAACAATCTGCCCGTGGGCAATAAGTATTATTGTTTGATTTCCGTTATATTATATAACCATCCTAACATGTAGAAGATCACTTCAGTAAGTGATCTGCTGTACACCTTATAATCTAAGGCTTATTATAGATACTATTCTAACTTATTTTAAAGTATATCCTAACTTATTCTGATGACTATTCTAACTTATTCTAGAAATTATTAAATTTTACTCTATGTGTCTATTAACCAGTTCGTATCATAGTTTGCGTTTGAGCCTACGCACTTCACTGTCATCGCGCACATTTAACTGTTTGGCGAATGCATTTGGATGCACTAATAGTCTTTCAGAGCACTTCAAATCACACTCGTTATGGGTTCTGTGTGGATATCGCGTTGAATCAGTTTGTCGAACACGTAATATGGGGCATCGACGATGACTCACAAGACTTTATTCTGGAACCTCTGGAGGATATCTATGTTAGATTTGCTAGTAGTACCCCAAAGTTCAATACCATATGTCCAGATGGGCTTAAGTATTGACTTATACAGCAAAACCTTGTTATCTAATGATAATTTAGATTTACGCCCTATCAGCCAATATACTTGGTTTAGTTTAAGCCCAAGCTGTTTGCGTTTTGTCACTATATGCTTTTTCCAAGTCAGACGTCGATCAAAATGTATTGCCGGATATTTAACGCTGCCTGCTTGCGGAAGTTCATGATTATTCAATTTTACTGAGATACATGTTCTTCTGCAAAGGGTGATGTATTGTCAGCATTTGTTGCAACAGTAGTGTTTCGTGAGGTCGGTAGGTCACCTGTATACATAAGATATAACAATGGGCCGAGAACACTCTCCTGCGGAATATCCAAATATATGGGCTGTAGGTCAGTGGATTCGTCACCCTGTTTGACAATAAAATGTGTATCTGAGAGGTACGATTTCAGCAATTGAAAGTGCGTAAGGGGAAAAGGGTTTTTCAATTTAACATGCAGTCCAGTGTATCACACCTTGTCGAAGGCCTGAGAAATATCGAGAAAATGCATGAAAATGAAACTATAATTTGCCTAGATGGAAGACATAGGAAAAAATGGAAAAATTATTAATAGTAAATTTGTAAACATTTAAAAGCATTGATAAATATTAAGGTATTTTACGATTAATGTTAAAAATATGGGACTATTTATTTATTATTCCATATTTGTGTTTGCAGCATAAACGTAAAGTAAAATGTATACTTATATTTGATGCTCTGAAGCTGTTACAGTTCTGACAATAATGTTACTTATGATACTTTGTCTACAATGTTCAGTGGTTAGTAATTTAAGCCCATCAATACTTTGTTGATTATTGAATAGAAATAAGATTCAATTAAGTGCCATTTAAAAAGGATTAATTTTTGAGATAGTTGTTCTAATATGTTTTAATATACACACATTTATTATTTTAATTAATGTTATATATTAAATACATTTCTGATCTTACTCTAAAATACTGTGAAAATAGGTATTTAGTTAGTAACATATATAGGTTAATTACTAATATATAATTTTTAAATTATTCCCTTTACTCTATTATGAGATAAACATGATTAACTTAATAAATTATGGTCGAGTTTCAACCACAGGGCTATCACTAGTTATTGTAGAATATTGAATTAGTTGTTGAAGGAACAGAAAATTCTGATTTTATTAAAATAACGTTTTGCATTTTTATTAGACAAAAAACCCGTTACATAGAAACCTTAATACCCTAACGTGATTAAGTATAATTAGCCCGAGAATTTTGTTATATTGAAGCCAGGATATTGTTATCCTAAACGGACATTAATTTTCGAGGCCGGCAAAAAAAACACAGATCCGAGCTACGAAAAATTCATCAAACAAGAAAAATGGCGGTGGAAAATAAATTTTATCGCACTGAATTCCTGAGAGATTACCCGACGCTCAGCCTATTAATTTCATTTCGAGATTTAATGCAGTTTCTGATAAAGTTTTTACATCTTTTTACGGGGAAAATTTAATTTTCGCCCTTTTTTCGTTTAGCCTCGTTCGTTGCCGCATTATCTTAATGGATGGATATATTTGACGGTAACTATTTGTTCATTTTTTTTTCGGCAAGTAATTATCGACCTGAGAAGATTAAAGGCTTTGAAATGACGAAGCTCTACGCTATAGTCACTAAAGGGTAAATGTAAAGACAGCTGGAAATCCCATAACTGAAAATTAAATTGCTTTATGTTAAGGATTCATTAGTGGTATTAGTAGTCAGTTAATTTCAAATTATAATTTAATACAATGATGTTTATATGATGTTATAGTTTTCCTGTCTTGGAAATCAAAAGCATTATTTTTAAAATTTAAAATTCGACATAGTTCTAAACTGAAACATGACCCTGCTAGTGGTTCAAGAATCTATGGTTCTATGCAGAGTAAAAGTTAGTAGTAGTAAAATGTACATGAGTAGTTGTTTACATAGGTAGTAGAGATTTGATTCCCTATGTTTTTATCTTATTGAGGTGCATTTGGAGGATCTTTGATGAAGTTATTGGATATTCGTGTAATGATAAGGCTGCCGTGTTAAGTGTATATGTGGTTACAGTAGTGATTTTTCTTTAGTGTTGCAATATTTTATTTTATTTTATTAATTGCCATACCTAGCATCTAATTAAATAAGGATTTACTCTTAAAGGATGTAATTAATTAATATTTTTATTGTTTTCTTTTTTAAGCCCGAAACGGTTAAAAAAAATTGTTTTACAATTTACTGATAGTTAAATTTAACCCGTTCAGTTTTAACCATTATTTATTGAAAAAGTAGTAATTGTTTCCATATTAACAATTTTGGATCTTATGAGTATGCATATCATTTTAAATATTTGTGTAGGATGTTGTTTTTTATTAGTCGAGGTGCATTTATTACCTCATTATTATATTTAGGCATATGGATGATTCTGTTCATTTCACACACAATTTTTGATTTCGTCATCACCCTTATATCTTATATGATCTGTTCATATAGAATTAGTTTGTTTTCTAAATATATATTCTTGAGTTTATTCTTGAAGACCATTATTTATTTCTAAGTTTACTTTTTAAATGTACATCAATTAAAGGATATTTGCAAATTTGAGTCGTGTTAATTCTATATAAGTTTGATCATTTATTTAATTTTTCTCAATTGGCAAAACTATAATAGCATCTTCAGTGGTAGCAGTTTAATCACTTTAGTTAGTGATTGACAGATAAATAAAATTATTTGTTAATATGTGTTCCTATTTGATATATAGGGCAAGGATATTGGATGCTGAAGAAGCGAAAACCGAAAGGCGTCGGCGGATATCTTATTACGGCCAGAATGGATATTTATAATAATCCTAAGCGTAAAATAGATTCCGGCTAACCCGCCAATGCATCAGCATCGTCGGTAAATCTGAATATAGTTTGAAACTTTTCCCTTTAGTTCATTGCCTGTTACTCAAATCGAACGAAAGCATAATGGGAAATGGTTATTGATTGCCACTGATACAATGTTACCGAGTATTAAAATTAAGTTGGCTGTCATGCAAATACATGAATAATAAGGTAATTTTGCAATATTTAAAACTTAACGTTAAAACTTGGGAGGATCTGCACATCCTCGCAAATTCATTTGCTCAAGTGGTTAAGAATCGAAAAAGCTCGACAAAAGACCACATAACACGGCTTCTGTATGGACCGTAGACCGTTTATATGATCCATACAAATTAAACAGCTATTTGTCAAGGCCTAACAGGTCAATTGAAAAGTCCTCGACCTACCATAATAAAACACATTTTTTTTGCAAAATTATTATTTTTTATTCAACATAATTCCCTTCAAGGGTGATAAACCGATTATAGCAACTTTCTAACTTTTCGATACCATTTTTATAGTACGATTTGTCCTTTGCCTCAAAATAGGCCTCAGTTTCAGCGATCACCTCTTCATTCGATGAATATTTCTTCCCAGCGAGCATTCTTTTGAGATCTGAGAACACAAAATATTCTCTGAGGGCCAGATCTGGAGAATACGGTGGATGAGGAAGCAACTCGAAGCCCTATTCAGGGATTTTTGACATGGTACATTGTCTTGCTGAAGCAGCACTTTCTTTTTCTTCAAATGCGGCCGTTTTTCGGTGGTTTCGCCCTTCAAACGGTCCAATAACGCTATATAATAGTCGCTGTTGATGGTCCTTCCTTTTTCAAGGTAGTCAATGAAAATTATTCCATGCATATCCCAAAATACAGAGGCCATAACCTTGTCAGCCGACTGTTGCGTTTTCCCACGCCTTGGAGCGGGTTCGTCGTATGCAGTCCACTCGGATGACCGTCGATTGGACTTCGGAGTGAAATGATGGAGCTATGTTTCATACATTGTCACATATCGACGCAAACACTCAGATTTACTACGCTTGATCATCTTCAAATATTGCTTCAAATCATCAACTCGTCGTTGTTTTTGATTAAAAGTGAGCTCGCGAGGCACCCACTTTACATAGAGCTTTCTCATACCCAAATATTCGTGAATGATATGATGTACACGTTCAGTTGATATCTTAAGTGGCTGCTATATTATTTAATGTCAATTTACTGTCATTCAAAATCATTTTGTGTATTTTTTTAATATCGGTAACAACCTCTTTTGGGCGCCACTGCGTTCACCGTCTTGATTTTCCTGGGGCAGTATCCGGAAACTCGGCATCAAGCCAAGTTTTTGCTGCAACTGTATTTTTTCCTTTCAAAAAGCAATATAATTTTACAATAACAAAAGTTGCTTCACCCAAAATGCTATAATTCACAAACTAATGATCCGACAGCTGTCAATTTTATACACGCATCTTTTGAGGGTTAGGCCTAACTAGAACACATATGGATTTAATTCTAGTAGCACCATCTATGTGTCAAGCCGGGGACTTTTCAATTAACCTGTTATTTACCTAGTCATCTTCAGAGATAGAAAATTATATTCGGTTAACAAAGTCCTGTACTACAAGTCGTTAATCCGATCCGTATGCTTAAAGAGATACTCAAGAACAATGAGAAGAAATTTTATCGCAATTTAGGTTCCCCAAAACCGATGCCATTTTAAAATTACGCTCAATCCTATATCAGTAAGAAAATTATCAGCTGATGAATTAGATTACGCAAGAAAAAGAATCCAAGACTGATCGAATGCATAATATATTCATTCAAATAGTGTATTTGCGAAGATGCTGGAAAATTGGACAACTCAGTCTAGAAATACATTTCACAATTTGTGCGTAAAGTTGTTGGTGAAAGTCAAAAACAAGTCAAAGCATCAATTGGTAACACTGACACATTGTAAATTTCAATAAGTTCTTCACAATGTATACTGTAACCAGCTGAATCTCAATATTTACATATTATACATTGTAACTTATTTTCACCCTGATGGCTTTGTTAGTCATCGATGTTGTCTTATTTGGGATTTAGATAAAAATGTTATGTTCATAAAAATGTTCTGTTGAAAATCAAATATATCCTCGACATGCCACTGATGCGAATTTTGGGCCGACTTTATTTATTCGGAAACATATTAATGTTTATTTGTGCTCTGTATTACGATATGATAAACGAGTTCTTTCTGCCTAAATTGGATGACGTTGACTTAGGCAACATTAAAAAGAAGCAGCAAAAATTATGCTAACAATAATAGCTAAGCAACTACAATGGAGTCGAGAGTCGAAAAAAATTGACCAGATCTCGGAACCAGAGATAGTTGACGAGGAAAATAATATAATGGAATAAAATATTAAAAAAAAAAGGTTGGACCGACTTCAAAAAATAAATAAGGAACTCACTAAGAAGTAAAAAATAATCAAACTTAGATTTTTAACACAAAAAAAAACACAAAATATGATATTTACATATTAATCGTTGTAATAACTAAATAAAAATAAACAGAAACCTTATTTAACCTAACTACTACACGTATTTTATATTATACTATATACACACAATTTAGCTTAATACCTAACTAAACCTATTTATCTGTTTTCAATATTATTTCAACTACTGCCAACTGATCACTTTGAAGTTAGTAGCTTCAAACTGATCAGTTGGCTGTAAATAGATAAATAGGTTTAGGTAGGTATTAAGCTAATAGTTAAACTAATCAGATCCTGACATGGTTCCAATGGGACCACCTAGAAAGTGCACTCTTTCGAATAAAATAATTATTTTGAATCTCGGTTTATAATTGACAGAGAAATCGGTGACCATATATTAAAAGAAATATACAGCTGAACATAAAACCTCCTTCTTTTTTTTTATCGCTTAAAAAAGAAAGGAAAAGATGGACCGGAAACGCAGTTGATGCTAGGTGTTGACATACTGCAACTAAAGGTGGGAATATTCAAAAGCCTTGATATAATCAAAGGGCGGAAAATGAGACGGCATGAGGAAAACTCTCTTCAGGAAAATTTTACAAATCATTGTGCTCAATGAGATCAAGACGATTGAGAGGATTGTGGCTGTAATGAAAATGAAGTATAGAAACATTTGCTGTAAAAGCCAAGAAGGAGGCAACTAGTGAAACAAAGCTGGGGCAGAAAATTAAGAAGTATGATGAATTACTGTATATTTTCTGTGATCAAAATTAGATTTCCTTTTATGAGATTGATGCAAAAAGACTATTCCATGTATACAACCCTTTGTCTATTTATATATGAAAAATAAATTCAAGACTGTATCATTTTGTAAATACATTCTGATTCAAACTACTAAAATTTAAAAAATTATATGTTTTCTAAAATAATTTTGAACATGAATCAAAGTTTGGGAAGATTATATTGTAGTGTTTTTCATTTTATTTTTATACATCTAACCTAGTAGATTTGTAGTTCAAGTTCAATCTATTTCTGTGTCAAATAAAAATGTGCCTATTCTTCAGTATTTAATCCACACACGCACAAAAGCATTAATAATGTTATCCAATAACTAATCTGTATCAGGCCGCAAACTTTTCGTCTTTATATCTAATTTATATCTAATTACGTCACTTGGTATTTTCGTGGTAACAATAACAGATAGCATTAATCTATTTTTGGGCTGTTAACTTTTTTCATTAAAAAGTTTCGGAGGTTTTTTTCGGCTTCACTTTTCGTGCAAACAATCGTATCTCTTCCATTGCGCTAAAACATCCGTGCCGCTGGTGGTTTATAATTGAAAAGATAAATTCGCACTTTGGGCGTTTTTTATGTGTAAGGAAATGTCATTGGTATATTTTTTTTCGTAAAAGTTTTCTATCCGTTGGTCTGTTAACGTGTGATTGATGATTCCCCGGTTCAGTGATGGGAAGTTATGGTTTACGTGTGTATAGCAGTTGAAACATTATAATTATTTTTTTAACAATGATGATATAATGATTGGGTTTAGTTTAAGTTAAATATATTTGGTAAATAAAACAGATGGTGAGATAGGGGCATATTTTTTTATTATTTGAACTAATTACATATATTTGAACTAACTAAAACATTTATTATTTTTAACTAGATTTCGCATGCAACAGAAAATATCAACTAGCATCAACTATTTAATTTGTTTAATAACTGTTTGTTTCTTGATGATATATGAGGTTATGTTGTTTGTATAAATTAGTAGATTTTGGAACTAATTTATATTTTCGTTTTAATAGAACTACAAATGATTATATAATATGCATTTTTATTACTGCTGAAAGAATAAATTAGGTCCATAACAATTAAATTTGTTGGTCAACTAGTTTAGTTTACTTTCGCCAGTTTAGTCTTATTAATAATTCTTCTTTAATAAAATGTTGATTGTTATAATGTTAATGTAACTTTCTTTCGGATTTTATCGTCATTCATATCTACTTATTTTTGTACAGATTTGTACAGATTATATTTACTGCCTAAGAATAATAGTTTTATATATAGATAATTTTATTTTTGCTTTTGGATTCTAATTTTTGGTTACTGGAGCATCGTAAATATTTTTTTATTAATTACATTATTCATTACAAATTTATTTATTACTAGTGTTCTGTCGTACCTCCATTAATACACAAGCCAAGCTAGTACGGGATTAATACATCAGTATGTACTTCCAAAATTAAAATAATACTAATCTACTTAAACTAAAGTTAAGAATAAACTTATACACTAAACAAGTTCATATAGTTTGGTACGCTTCAATCTTCTGATTTCCTGTGTATTGTCCAGTAGCTGAATTGCTTCCACTTTGCTGAGATTTAGCAATTTTATTTCATATTTTAAGGTGAAAATCTTGAGAAATGGATCACTATCGCGTATCCATTTGATTCCGAGGTCATCATGCTCTTCGTTGGTTACGTAGCGATAAGCATTTGTAATGAATCGTAAAACTCTGTTTTGTGTGCGTTAGATTACTAGTTGCTTTGATGTTTAAGTGCAACCCTATTAAGTCCAAACTAGCTTTATGATTGACAGATAAAGCAATCTTTTTGATTTTAGGTCAAGTTTAGAGTATCTTCCGACTAACCAGTACAATTGCTTGACTTTGAATCTAATCTACTTTGCTTTTTGTCTAACATGATGTTTCCGATTTAACTTACCATCTAGATATATTCCGAAGTATTTAGCTGATTCTGCTTGAAGAATCGGGCATTCGCCGATTTGGAGCTATTAAGCTGTATTTTCCAGTCTCTAGTGCATTTGTAGATCTTGTTGACGGCTACTTTCTCTACAGCCTTAGACAAATTGTCACAAATGAAGATGATACATTATCGGCTTGTGCATAATGAGTTTGAAAATAAAATAACAAGCTGAATTTTTTAACTAATTTTCTAGTAATTGCTGGTATGTTATTTTGATTTGTGTACTATACTGATTATAATATACTCTTTTAGTACTAGTAGTAGATATGTCAGATTATTATAGAGGGTTTAACTATCAAAGAAAAACAAAAAAACCGTCAGTAAAGTTTAGAATTCAAAATTAATGAAAGCATTATATTTTTCAATCAGTTTTATATGCGCAAATAAATAATAAAGTTGTATTAATACATTGATGGTCACAAGTAGTAGGACGGTGTGGGGTAAGAGAATCCAAGTACAGAAATATCTTATTGTTGTCGTCTTATATCTGTATGTAATTGCCATTCATCTGTTGAGAAATAAATTTTCTCTATTTTAAAAGCTTTTTTTCGATCACTTTTTGATCAATTTTTACTGCTTTTCATTTATATCGATACATGAGTAAGACGAATGCGATTGAAATACATTAGTATTTTCTTACTAAATTAAAATTAAATTGGGCGAATTGAAGTTCGTCTAGTTTGGTTCGCTTCAATAATGTGATTTTCAGCACGTCGTTCAGTAGTTCCATATTATTTAATATTTTTGGTGAAATTTTGTGTAACTTCAAGATTGTGCAGTTCTTCGTTGGTTGCGTTGTGATAAGTATTTTTAATTAAGCAAGAATTTTGTTTTGACAGCTTTGGATTACACTAAGGCGGTTTAGTTACTTAGAGCAACATCATACGTACAAACCAATAACTGACAAACTAGTATATTTAATTTTAGATCAAGCTACGATAATCGCCAGGCAGAGCAGTACAGTTGTAAAATTTTGACTGTGTGGCCAGCTTTTTGTCTATTATTTCATTTTAATCTATCATGGAGAGGTATGCCTGTGTTTCATTAGTTCTGCTTGAGGAATTAAACCTTCTCCAAAGGATATAATTAGATTTTTGTTTTTGTTTTCGAAGTATTAGGTTATATTTTCCAGTCTTCAGCCTATTGATACATCTTTAGATAGCTGTAATGTATAGTTTTCCACAGATGTATATTTTGCTATAATGATTGTATTGTTTTCAACTATTGCATTGTTTCTTTTGTTGTTTGAATAACGACAGTGCAGTACAAGAGTAATAGATAGAAGAGTGCACTTGGTCGATTGTTGAGTGGTTATTCCAACTAGAAATTTAGTATATTTATATGTAGTTTAACACTTTTAAACATGAGTTTCACAAATAATTTGGGTATGGCATATAGATGCGAGAGAGGCCTATAAGGCTATGCATGTACTTGTCGGTTTGTTAATGTTTTTAAGACTAATTATTATTTCCTATTCCTGTTTTAAGAAAATTTAAGAATTACTAAATTAGAATACTAATCGATATGTCTAGTAATAAAAAATAACGATTTCTTCTTCAAGAGAATACCGAAACTAGATCTGGGTCCTTATCAAAACAAACAAAATAAAGAGAAAGTTCACTAAAACAAAATTTTATTATTTATATAACAAAACTCGTATTTTTACTTCTTTTACGAAATACATTCAGTACTACTTTTAAAATAATTATATCGTTATTTATTGAAGGTGTAGGTCACGTAGCTTTTTCATATTAACAGTTTTCTCGGTGAAAATAAGCTATATAAAAGTGATCCGCACCGCTGAGGCTTTCGCTTAATGGAATTTTTTAAACGGTGACAAAACGTTCAACATAACGCGAGACAGATGAAAATGTTTGCCATTAATTTTAATGTTGTACGAATGCTTTTAAAATACGCTGGTATTATTATATCTACGTAATGTGCTTGGGAGGTGTATTTAGTATTTATTTTCGGTGCAGCAGTAAGAATGTAATGGAATAAATGAATATCATGTTGGATTGCGTGTTAATATGTATTGCAGATAAAGCGGAGAACATTGTAAAATTGTTTTTATTTATGAATTACTAACTGTCAGGATAAAATATGGATTCTCATGGAATATTAGACAGGCATTTAACATAGTTACTTTGCTTAATTTATTTTAAGCTTCAATACTTGCACGCTGGTACCTTATGAACACCTTTATAAGTATATTTTAGGGTAAAATGATGTGGCTCGGTGAATGGAGGTAAAACGAAATAAAACAGTTATGTTTACATAATATGACCGTTATTTATTGGCAATATAAAAAAAATGTGAAAATACAAATAATAAAACGGATGGCAGCGGAGTTACCTGAAGACGAGGCTTGGGCAGTCGATGGTGGAATGTCTAAACCAAACGAGGGTTGAGCACTGAATGACCGAAATACTCTTCAATAATATCCCAGATAAACGTCTCGGGGTTGCCGCCAGCTATTCGTTGTCGGGTTCCAGTTGGCACCCCGCCCGTGTTCAACATCTGGGATTATATTTCTGGATATTTTGTAGACCGTTATTCCACGATGTAAAATTCGACATGCTCAAGGTCGCTACAATATAAATATTATACATTTTCGTTTTGGTGCATATTAGCGTAGGGAACTATCGACTGAAAATAGTCGAAACAGTCTATAGTTGCAAAATAGTGGAAACAGTCGATAGTCAAGAAACTAGTAATTACTATTTCCGCTCGACTGTTTGTTCAATTGGTGATGTCAGATGAAGTTGTACGAACCCTTTCCTATAAATTTTCTTAACAATCTTGAAAACTATCGTTCCAAAATGCTGCTATATTAATATACAATATATTGTTATTTACAAGAAAACTACAAAAAAAATCATAAAACTATATATATTACGTATAAATCTATGTAAGCATAAATTGGGTACATTTTTGTCAAAGTCGCGGCTAAGACGACAGAGCCGGAACTGATTTTTTTTACCGCTTCCAACATGCCTATGCAACAGCACTGAATATCGAGTGGCGTTCAACTTATCATGGCGTATTGCTATATTTTTTTGTTATATTTTACTAAATAAAAGTTATTTTTGTCCACTAATACGTTTTTTACGATATACAAAACTCAATTGATTTGAACAAATAATAATTGGAAAGATCAATGCCTAGTGTATTTTTCAAAATGAGACCGAGCGTTATCATACTGTAAAATCACATAGTTTGACAACCGGTTCGACCAGTATCACTACAAATCGAATTTTAAAAACTTTTTCATTTACATTTTCCTACGCATCAAAGAGGATTCTGCCTTTTTTTAACTAGTGCATGTGCTTGTAATCTGATGATTTGGGGTTACCAAGAAAGTTGTGAACAAAACTTTGAAGCGATGCCCATACTGCTGCTTCATCAGGCGTTAAATATTTTGTAAACTTTGGTCAATAATGGGTACAACTCGGTCACACCTTTCTCACATAATGATGATCTACTGCATAGCTGTCCAACAAACATAAAAAACAGTAATATTTCATGAACGCAGATTGAATCCCAATTAGTAGACCCGTAATCAACCATATGACCTGTAACCAATATGTAAATCAATTTTTCAAATCAACGCTTCGAGATTAAATTAACAAATTATTTCTAAAACTTTAAAAATTGTTTGGTCAAAATCAAACGCATTCTATCGTAGCATTCCTTAGTCTGTACTGTGGGGGCAATCAGAATAGATGTCTCTTTTATATTCAATGTGAAGTAGAGCCTTTAAATTAGTATTTAAAACTATTTGTGAAAAATAAATACATTCATTTATACAACATATTGTATGTATCAACATACGGTACATAAATTCATCACAATAGACTTTTTATATAATACAGAATTAAGAACGGTAAAATTTCGTTATTTCTATTACTGTATATAGTGAGTTGTGTTTTAGGGTTGTTTCGATTTAGGTTTGGTTGTTGGCATTTTCTGCGACCGTGGTGCAATCCACTCTGTTTTTTGTTTCGATAAATTCAAATCTCCAATCAAATCATTCAGTTCACTTTGCAAAATTAAATAATTTTCTTCCATAATGAAACCGCTTTCGGGGCCCGTCGGTTACGAAGATTTCTTACGATATTTTGTCCGTACACAGTGCTATTTTTTCCCTTTATACCGACGACAGTCAAAGTAGCAATCAACAGGATTTTTCTCTTCTTTTCATAACGTTGGTACAAAAAATGAAATGCTTTTTAATTTTCACCAAGTTATAACTTGTACAGCTTTGTTCTGCAACACTTACGAAACTTTTCAGTGTTTACTAGAGAAAAATCAAAGTATTGCAATTATGTATCGAGTGCATGTTTTTTCCACGGTTACCGAACATGTAATATTCACAAACATAACAAAAATACTTTGAATCGACTTTACAACGTCGTGTCTACATTTTTCCACGTTCCAAAGCACAATCACAGCACGAAACAAGGTCCAAATAACATTTAATGCATTATCGTTAGTTCACAGCGGTTACAAGAGCCCAGTGCTGCCACCATGCGTGAACTCGAAAACTAGAACCAATCTTGACATGCCGATTGCAGATCTGAGATCAGGACATTAAATAACGTTAAGAATCGTTCTCATCTACGTAAACTTGTGTAATAAATGTATTCAAATTAACATTTATTTTAGACATTTTGAATTTGTAAATAATTATTTACAGGAATAATTCATTTGGAAAATTAAACTACGGGGAAAAAGTACTGTGAACCAGTAAAAAATTACAATTTTCCTATTGCATGTTTTTTAACAAGATGTTTTTAGAATTCGTTATATTAAAATAATAATTTTAGTCTATTTTGATATCATGATAAATTAAATATACCATATATTTCTGAATAATATTAATATATAGTAATAATTTATCAAAAATATATTTGAAAATGTAATTACAAAATATAGCACGTCATATTATATACGAAACATATATAATATGACATTTCATTTTAAAATATTTCATATGGTGAAATATTTTGGGATTAATTTCGATATTATATACTCTATTAACAGCAGTAACTATTCAGTATATCCGCATATCAAAAACTGAAAACATTATTGTCAAAAACACGAAAACTGTAAATTTTATTAGGATCAAAAACCGAACGAAATATCGCATAAAATATTAAAATTGTTCATCGGGATGGCATAGACAAACGTGTGTGTGTGTGTTATTTTTGTTTATAAACATTTAGGATGTGTCTGCGACATTTATATGCGTTTTGATGAACTCCAAGCTATAAAAAATGTTCGAAACAGATGACTGAAAAACAAATTAACATTTGCAAACAGATTATACAATAAATTGTCTGTGTATATTTAAGCAAGGACGTCGAAAATGCTTTGTATATTTTTCTTTCATAAATTAAATATCTGATGTTTTATAATTTAAGTAAATTAATAATATATATTATTTTATTACAGGTGAGTGAAGTAAACCCTACGGAAAACCGATGCAAACGTTTCCAGTAATTGGTGAATTTGGTAACGTATTGGTCAATTTAATACACATTTAAAATTAAAGTAATATACAGAATTCCAGGACAATATATTTCTGCAGTCCATTATAATGTTAATATTCATATTAACGTTCGAATTGTTGATAAAATATGCATAATAAATCATTAATATATATGTTTTATTAGATATAAGATTCTCTATACGATACAAGATCCATTTCAAAAGTACCAAAATATTAGACTTCGTATTTCATTAACGAGTTCCACTGTTTCACCACTTGGTGTTCGCAGTGGCAGCAATGCCTTTTAAGCAACTTCAAAAAAGGAGGAGGTTTTATGTTCGGTTGTATATTTTTTAATATGTTTTCTCCGTTCATTATGGACCGATTTTCAAAATTCTTTTTTTATTCAAAATAGTGCACTTCCGAGGTGGTCCCATTGGAACCAATTCAAGATCTGCTGGGCGGAAAGGGGGAAAATCGAGGAAAACCCTCAAATTTCAAAAACATGTACAGTTTTCACATATTTTTTTATGTAAGATCAGATATTTGGGTGTAATATTATTGCTGAACTCATGGCGGAACTGACGGGAAATCGGAAGTAGTTCAGTGTAAAAGCCATTCAGTGGGCTTTTTAAATACTATCCATATGATTCGAGAAGTCGTAGAATTATTACAGGCATTTGCTTATATGGTGTAATGGTTAGAGGATTCAGCTCTTACGCGGAGGTCACGGGTCCGATTCCAAACGGAGGCAATAACGGCTTTTTGTTGTTCTAATTTAGTTAGAACATTTGTCAAATCACTTAGACTAGGTAGCGGACCCCGGGACCTGAAGCGTTTCTTATTTTCAATCATTGTTTCCTTATTCCTATTTTTCCTCATACGGACTGCAGCTTAACTTGGCCTACCCATTGTAATACTTAACAAAATAACTACGTAAATTATTGAGTAAATATCTAACACTAAAAGGAGAAAAATAAAATATTTTTACAAAAAATTGAAGAGACTTCAAAAAATAAATAACGAACTCACTAAAAAGTAAAAAATAATCAAACTTAGATTTACACAAACAAAATATTTCAAAATAAAATATGTACATAATAAATGTAATAATTAAATGAAAATTAACAAAAAATTAAAAAAAAAACACACAGTTTAGCCTAATACCTCCCTAAACCTATTTATCTATTTACAATATTATTTTAACTGGTGTAATTAATATTAATTTTGCTGGTCATGAGAAATGTACATACTACGATAATGGTATAAATTTAGAATATAAAGAAATATAATATATAGAAAATAAAGAACTTGTATGTTAAGCCTACTATATCAGTAATTTATAGTGAAGATTAATTTTTTTATAAATTTTAAAGTCTCCTATTACCAACTAGTGGTTTATCTGGAATGGACACAGACAGGAGTGGAGTACAGTTTAGCATGGGCTCCGAACCACGGTCTTTGGCATTAAGCCTACCAACTGGCGAGTGACCAACTTTAAAAATCATCCCAGAAGACATCCGGTCTTACCCAGCCTAGCTACTGGCGTGACTGGGATCATTTTCCTTGTCGGATTTTACACTCTTGCTTAGGATAATTCCAAATATTAAACAATCGCAAACATACATTTACAATCATGCCCCAGCAGGATTCGAACCCGCGGCTATCGCAACAGTAGGAGGACTGTCTCGTCGCCTTTACCAATACGCCACCAAGCCAGCGAAGATTAATATTAACGTCACTGGTCTGATCAAAAGATCCGCTGTGTTATGAGATGTGAAAATTGAAGCTAATTGAAAAAACTACAACAAATTGTGAAAACTAAATTAAAACAATTATTGGGCAAAAAAATTGTCAAATTAGGAGACCTGAAACAGTACATTTTCGCGATGAAAATGCTTATACACTTCTGTAATTGTAGCTACTATAAAAATTATGATAAGATCGGGAACAATTTTAGCTTGCAATGCTAATTGCTATTCATTAATGTGGTCAACAAGCCATATTTTGAACAAAAGAAAAGACAGCGACACTTTTTGTGTACATCCAGCAAATACATAAATTTATTGAAAATTTTTCCCTATATATTTTTTCCAAGTCGTCATCTCTCTGCAGTTATGACTTTTCAAGATTCAACTTTTTAGTTTTTTGTTTTACGCTCAAGAAGAAATGTAGTTCATGTTTTTCTTTCTTACGCAAACCTTTTCCCCAAATGGTTACTTGAATAAAAAACTGTAAAAGCTAGAAGGTTTAGAAAAACATACATATTTGCACTTTGTCTTTTTCTTTGTTTGTGCTCCTCTTTAGGTGAGAAATGATATGAGTTTTAGTATAGTCAGCGGTGAAAAGTGAAATAATATTTTTGAGGATAAAACATTTTTAATCCCATAGAATATTTAGTAAATAATAGTATTTGCATGTTTAACTTTTTTGTTTCTTGTAACTTAAGGTTTGACGTTTTCTATTACCACATTTTCATTAAACAGTCTTCCTTCTGATATAGTCAGTCAATATCTTATTTAAAATGTACATTAGTACAAGTAATTTATAGTAGATTACTTAAAATATACACTATAAAGTACTAGAAGCTTTTATACTTTCTATTTTCACATAGGTTTACAATAAAGTACAAAACAATATTATGTTTGTGATTGTTTAGTGTTTATGATTGTCCTAGACAAGAGTCCGACAAGAAGGATTATCGCAGTCATATTAGTAAGTCAAACCGTGGTTTGTATACTGATTGTGGTGAAGCTTTGGTAGGTTGTTGCTTCGCACGACCATGAAGACACGAATATCTATATAAATAACAATGCTATTTTAGCTAAACAAGTTGACATAATTAAAAAGTAATTAGACAGTTCATATTTGAGGCGGATGGGATGAAAATTAAATTAAATAAAACATGTGTAGTCGACATGTGTTTTAATATTGTGTAAAGTAATAAAGTGTTTGGCTGTATAACTTGTTATTTGAAATTAGTAAGATACACATTATTGTTTATGTTTCTGTCTGGTATATACAGAAGCAAATCAATATTCTAACATGGGAGGCGACCGTATAATATTTTGTAAGAAAACGTTCCAATATTTTTGAACGGTTGTGGGTGTGTAAAAATTGTATGTAATATTCTATATATTTTTTAATAATGATTAAAACAATGTATATTTAAGCGTCTATCAGTTCCCTTTCTAAGAAAAATGTCACGGATGTCACTAATATCGTGAATCAGTGGATATGCATGTGGGAGGAAGAAATTGGAATATTAAAATGATGTTAAGATGCAATTCAATATCTAATATCAGTAGTCGCTGTATGGAATACGATTTAATAGTTATTGTGTCCTCCACTTTTTATTATTTAAATTAGTAAAAAATATTAAATTTAATGTCAAAAAAGTGTTTGTCAAAATAATTCTGTTAATTCAACAATCGAAGAGCTAACCTCAAATAACTTAGGACAATAAGTCGAACATGTGTAATACTTTAGGGTAAAATGATGTGGCTCGGTGAATGGAGGTAAATCGAAATGAAACAGTGGTGTTTACATAATGTGACCGTTATTTATTGGCAATATAAAAACAATATAAAAAATACAAATAATGAAACGGATGGCAGCGGAGTTACCTGAAGACGAGGCTTGGACAGTCGATGGTGGCACGTCTTAACCAAACGAGGGTTGAGCACTGAATGACCGAAATACCCTTCAATAATATCCCAGATAAACGTCTCGGGGTTGCCGCCAGCTATTCGTTGTCGGGTTCCACTTGGCACCCCGCCCGTGTTCAACATCTGGGATTATATTTCTGGGTATTTTGTAGACCGTTATTCCACGATGTAAAATTCGACATGCTCAAGGTCGCTACAATACTCCCCTGCCAGAATTTTACATAAAATTATTTCAAGTAACAAAAATACAAAAATGTTTGAAAAAAAAATATCAATACAAAAAAATATATACCAAACAAAATGTGCTGTGTAAAATGGGCTTTGAAGAATATGATAGTTTGAAACGGTTGTGGTTGGTACGGTTGCGATCTGGTACGGCTGTTGATATCTTCCGGTCCTACAGATACCGTTGCATCATCGTCGCTTTGGCACTTGAATGTGGTCCATCGACGACGTTGAAAACAAGCTATTCTTCAGACAAGGCTCCCGTAATCGACGCTGTGGGAGGATCGACTGTTCGACGACGTGGTAGCTTATTTTCTTCGACGACGAGACGTTAGCAATTCTGGTACTTCGGCGAAGACATAACGAGTCTACGGTGACTGCAATCGGTACCTAGCTTCTGGAGCTGCTCTGTGACTAATTCGTAGTCACATACGTTAGGTTAATTCAGAAAAAACAAATAACGACGGTATCCGACCGAAGCTGCCCAAAGCCTTTTAAATCAAAATATCTGCCATTATGACGGAGACGGCGAGCGAAGGAAGACATTATGATTTAAACATAGCGCCGAAAGAAATGTTTAGCCGAGACGCTGATGATTAAGCAGTGATGTAAAAATATTCCAAAAGATTGTGAAATAAAAATTTTGACAAAAAACAAATTTTAAAAAATTAATTGGAAATAATGAAATTAATCGGAATAAAATGAAAGTGAACCTTGAAGGTAAAATTGAAAACGAATCGAATTAAAAATATTTAAAATTTTGAAACAAAAAAAATATATAACGGTCACGTAAAATACACCATTTTCTACGTACCCTCCATTCACGAGTCCAAACCCAATTTTGCGAAAGATCACGTCGGGGTCACCACTTTAGGGTAAAATGATGTGGCTCGGTGAATGGAGGTAAATCGAAATGAAACAGTGGTGTTTACATAATGTGACCGTTATTTATTGGCAATATAAAAACAATATAAAAAATACAAATAATGAAACGGATGGCAGCGGAGTTACCTGAAGACGAGGCTTGGACAGTCGATGGTGGCACGTCTTAACCAAACGAGGGTTGAGCACTGAATGACCGAAATACCCTTCAATAATATCCCAGATAAACGTCTCGGGGTTGCCGCCAGCTATTCGTTGTCGGGTTCCACTTGGCACCCCGCCCGTGTTCAACATCTGGGATTATATTTCTGGGTATTTTGTAGACCGTTATTCCACGATGTAAAATTCGACATGCTCAAGGTCGCTACAATACTATAGAAATTAGTAGTACAACACATCACCACATAATGAAAATTCAATTTTAGTGTCCGAGATATTAATCTCGTCCCAGAATATGAGTTATAATTGTTTACAAAATTATGCTAATGTATGTGAAATAACAAATTACTTATAATTTACTATTTTATTATACGATTCAACATGCTTTGTTAGGTGCCTTTAAGCTATTAAAAGCTTTTTTGCTTTACGTGGCATTTCAAGGCATTCTGAGTACATCTAGTCCTAATATATAATATATACATCTATATGACCCGGTGAATTTTGCATGACCTACAATTATTTTACAGATTTTCTCTTTAACAATAACCACCTCGTCGATTGTCGGTGAATGAAACCTTTTTGCGGCCTCACCAGCTGGTGCTTCGTTAGGTCTTATGATTGTCGGATGGAATTCAATCCCATGCTAACTTGAACATTTCGACTAAATTTTTGTTCTGATGAAGACACATTTGGTGTTCATGGGCCATAGTTACGTTCACTGTTGGATTGTGTGTACAATGGCTATCTATTTCCGTATCCGGATTGCCCATAAAATTTATGTCTAAGAATTGATGATCTGCATCTGATAGTGGTAAAGCGCTCTTAGTAAGTTATTTTGTTACTTATAAACTTATTTCTGATACATGTTTGAATGTTACTAAAAAACTTTTATGGTATAATATCTTGAAAGTGGTCATGAAATTATCTTATACAATATGCGTTTTGCTTAAATACGTTATTTGGAATCAACTAATAATAATACCACTAAACTTGTCGCACATTCGATATATAACTTAGGTCGTCTTCTCCTTGGCGTTGTTAATAACAAAAATAATAATTGTAATAATGGTAAAGAAAGTTTTAGCGCAGGAATTTTGTATCTAAATAATAAGAAACATGAAATACATTTACAAATGCTTTGTGTTTTACTGTAACGTCCATATAAGTCTTTATATTAAATTTTATCCATTTTGTCTTAATAATCAATTCATTAATTTAGGTTTATTTTACCAGAATCGTAAGAAAAAGTAGTAGTGACTAGTGATTTGTAATAATGAAAAAGCAATTTTTCATAATATAAAAAATTTAAAGTACAAAAATCCTTTAAAATAAATTCACATTCCTGTTGACAAAAGTTTACTCTTTACAGTGTTAATGGTTCGTATATTATAACGAGAAACAACAATTAAACTTATTATTGCAGTTGAACTTATAAAGGTTGATGAAAGAGGTAAAAGTTTGTTTTGTTTTGAAACCGAACTCAGATTAATTATGTGGTCCCATTTTGGAATAGGAACGTAAACAAACATTAGGCGTTCCGCGGACCTCTCGCCTCGGTCAAATATTTAATAATATCATTTCGTGATACCCTTTATAACCCATTTATCTCGGAATTTATAAATAACCAGATGTTTTGTGTAAAACCTCCGTTTTAGTTTTGGAATAATGCATTATTCCGCACACGCTAAAATAAACATTTAAGTGGGAAAAACTGACTGCGGTGTAAAATATTAACGGGCCACGTTTTGCCATGGTTTACAATTAAGTTTTGCGCGGTCGATGGTTTCAATGTTTTTTTTCTGTATTCGAGTATTAAAACGGGAATATATTTAGCTTGCCAACGGTTTTCAATACGATTTTCCAACTTGTTTTCCTTTAATGCGAGGGTCAGCTCTATTTTCTGAGCATGGTCTGATGTTTTCAATGGTAAGCGTATTACAATTTACAAAAAATATTGTGTCAATCCTTAATTCATTCACTTTGGTAGTTTTTGATAATGAAATAACCATTAATAGTAACCAAATTTCATGAATATTGTGTAAGCTTTTGTACTATCAAGAGCAATATTGCCTTAGTTGAGAAGCTTACACATTTCTCAAATGCCGAATAAGGGTTGAAGATTACTCATTAACTTTCTGGAGAGTATTTTTAAAGATTGAGTTCGTAGAGACCATAAAAATAGTTTTTAAGCGTTAACCCGCAAACTTCTTCTGGAGGTTTACAATATATTGAAATAATTGAGAAGTAAGGATATTTCGTAACACATAGCTCGAAGTTGAGAGTCATTGAATGGGAATTTTTTGTATTCCAGAATTTGTTACATGCCTGAAGAGAAACTGTTTTTGCATCGTTTTGTTATTATCATGGGAATATTAATAGTAACCAAATTTCATGAATATTCTGTAAGCTTTTTTACTATCAAGAGCAATATTGCCTTAGTTGAGAAGCTTACTGGAGAGTATTTTCAAAGATTGTGTTCGTAGAGACCATAAAAATAGTTATTAAGCGTTAACCCGCAAACTTCTTCTGGAGGTTTACAATATATTGAAATAATTGAGAAGTAAGGATATTTCGTAACACATAGCTCGAAGTTGAGAGTCATTGAATGGGAATTTTTTGTATTCCAAAATTTGTTATGTGCTTGAAGAGAAACTGTTTTTGCATCGTTTTGTTATTATCATGGGAAATTGATGTTCTTATCTTACCTTACTTATCGATTAATTATGAATCTAACATATTTCTCAAATGCCGAATAGGGATTGAATATTACTTATTACATAGCTGGCAAATTAAACATTACATCTTTATTTTAATATCATATATTTCGCCTAATTTCAAAAGTATTTTATGAAGAACTTAGGATTTCAAAATCCTTTAAGATAGGAATTTTAATAATACTTTAAGGGTGCTTATCAGAGCTTTGATAAAATTAGTGGGAAAGAAAATGTCTAGATTCATATATGTCAACTTCGTATAATACAATCAAATATTATTTTATGATAAAATTTGCTTTATTTTATCTCACGCTGTCATATTCGACTCTAGATTCTTAAAATATAGATTGAAGAAAAAAATGTGATATGAGGGGTAAAAAAAAAGCAATATTACAGCAGAAATATTTTAATAAACTACTCTTTTCTGTAGTAAATGTCTTAATTTTATAAAAAAGAAATGTATGACCTGCCTGTGTGTGTTTGAGTGATGGGTTTCTTAAATGGCAAAATCACTCTATTTTTATTAAACTACTCTATTATTAGTTGTTCGTTTGTATAACATATCTTCTAAAATCTACAACCTGTCTTATGTAGGAGTTTTACATTTAACATAAAATAGTCTTAATAAACCTTACTTGTATTTTCATATACATACAATAGCTTATAATATATGGACTTACAATTACAATAAGCTGATTGTTAAAGTAGATTAACGTTAATTTTAACTTCTCTGTATGTATTCGAGCCATATTTTATTCAATATGTCTTAGATTTTGATAATATTTGTTATGTACTCCCCTGTAGACCTATCTACTCTAGTAGTTTAAATGTTAAGGATTAATTATATTTATTTGTTAGTTATTTTATTGCATATATTTAATATGCCCCTCTCTTGCTTATTAAAACCCAAGACGATGCAAGTATATTTTCTCTTATAACAATATTAAATTTTGTTTCTAACTTTCTAGCCAAATATGGACAAAATGAGCGCTACCAATGTGATTCAGTCAAATCAAAGAATAAAAATCATTGGGTTTAATTTTAAAAATGTTTTCTTGGCTATCCAAAGGTTCGAATTGATCATGAAGCTATAATTGTTTAAGGAAGTTAGAGAAAGCCCTCCGATGAACTACAGTTCTACATGAACTACTAATCCTTTCCCCGGGTTAAATTTGCAATAAGCAATGTTATGGACCGATAGATATTTTATTTTAAATTTACTTAACGACGCTTTTTTTCCTCGCGGTACTAAAACTTTCTCATCAAAAATTTAAATAACTACGTATTCGTCTACCTATTGGCTATTACCAAATGTCAGAAACCAGTTGAACAATGTTTTGAGTTGATTGCGAATATCACAGAGCTTAAGTAAAATTAAGTCGAAGAAGGTTTTAAAAGTATTTTTCAGTGATTAATAAATAACCCCTTTTTCATGAGCAATTGATGTTCACTGCTTCCTTAGCTTCATGATTTTCTTCTGTGATCTGTTCCAAAGGGTTTGATACGTTGGATTCTGCCCTATAATCACCTGTAAGCAGTAAGAACTAGTTGCATAAAAGTTGAAATATGAAGGCATTATTAGTATCTTCCTATTATTAGTTTTTTGTGATGTTTCGTTGTTTCAACATTTTCAATATACTTTTTTACGTTTTTCCAATACCATAGTTTATTACAACTATAGAAGAGTCACATTTTTTAAAATAGTTTTTGCTTTTATATAACGCCTTTGATATAAAGTTATAGAAAGTAACGTTTTAGACGTTACCATATATTATTGAAATCTTTATAGCCGACCATATTACGGAGCTTGTACGAATCTCGTTAAATGTTAACTGCACAATTGAATTATAAAATTTAGAGGTTGAAAGGTCACAATCTCATGCTGGTTTGAATATTCGCAAGACAAATAGCGATCAAAGACAATGCTCTAACATACTAGACGTAAAATCAGACATATTTACACAAGGGGAGAGCTAATCTAAAGCGGCGTTAGCAAACTTGTATGTGTGCATGTGTGATATCATGAATCCGTATTTGTTTTAATTTCTCGTTTTATTATTCTCCTGTATAACATTGTCGGATACATCATTTCTATAGTCCACATTAATAGTATTAATTATTAAGTAATATAGGGTATGTGTATAATATATGTATATAATACATATGTTTACAATATATATGTATATGTAGCGACCTTGAGGCATGTCGAATTTTACATCGTGGAATAACGGTCTACAAAATACCCAGAAATATAATCCCAGATGTTGAACACGGGCGGGGTGCCAGCAGCGCCAACTAGAACCCGATAACGAATAGCTGGCGGCAAACCCGAGACGTGTACCTGGGATGTTATTGAAGGGTATTTGGATGTCAGTGCTCAACTATCGTTTGATTTAGACGTGCCACCATCGAATGCCCAAGCCTCGTCTCCTCGTAACACCGCTGCCATCCGTTTTATCTAATTGTATTTTTCACATTTTTTTATATAGCCAATAAATAACGGTCACATAATGTAAACACCACTGTTTTTTCACACAGCGTTTCAGCATCCCTGCAATTTATGGATACAATCACTTGACTACGGTCGAGATTACTTCTTCGTTTGATTAAAATTGTTTTCATTAATGTTAGATATACGTTTCTGCGTATGAGCTGTATGAGTAGTTGCGCCATACTGTGAAATTATTTTCTTCTTTTGTAATGCCTTTCGACTAAATCTAAAAACACTTTCCTTGCTAATTTCTGAAGACGATTTGGCTTCAGATACGAAGAACTCAGTTCAAAATGTTCATTAGCCGCTTGTTCTTGTTCAGGATCATTGTGGTAGATCAATCTCATCCATAGCAATATTAGTATTTTAATTAGGTAGTAAGAATTGAGAGGGTAGTATTGTTTTGGATTAATTAATTTTAATTGAATCATGAAATTTTGGTTGTGTTCTTATGAAAAACGAAATTAGAAAAACGTAATTAAAATTGCGTAGAATTTTTAATTTTTCTGTTGACGAGTACACAGTGCTCCAAGAATTTATTAACCTAGTATGTAGATCAGGTGTGTAAATTAATAGTAGGTGCTTTTCTTCGCTAAATGCTTATCTAATAAATTGTTCTCAGAATGTGTTGTATCATGAGCGGTTAAAATGGAGTCGCGAAAACACTACTTGGGAACGCAACTGCTAGCAAATAATTACATTTAATGAAACATTAACTATAAAATAGCAAACAAACTCATGTTGGACTATTTACATAGGCCGTTTTGGCTACTTATTGCTTATTCTTATCAATACTGTTTAAAGAGTAAGAACATTCTTTTAAAGGAATCAGAAATTAGCTTGATACGTTTCTAAACACGAACCACAAGAATTATAAGATAATATTCATTAACTACCTGAGAGATAACATAGATTTAGAGTTTTTTAGTCTAGTAATTTCAAAAAATCAACTTTTTCATATTATGTTTAATAATCGTTTAAGAAAATGCCCTTAAGGGAATTTTTATAAGTTTAAATTATTTTCGGATCTATATCTGTATTAATGACGCGATATGATTTATTACTAGAACCTCTCTGTGGATCTCCAAAAATAATTTAAATTTTGGAAAACCTTCATAAAGGCATATTCTTAAAGCCTTGAAAATATAAAAAAAAGTTTCATTTTTCTAAATTTATGTAGTGTACAGGATACTCTACGCTTACAAGGCATAGTTTTTAATAAAAAAATATAACTTTTACATATACTCAATATTTTTAACTGAAGTTCAAATATAAGCCACAGGCTCAGGGACTATAGGGAGAGGGAAACGTGTTTGAACTTCGAAACTACTCTACTAGAGGTGTAAGTGTCAATAATAAAGTAGATGAATGTCAGATTTTAAATATCCTGGAAATAAGGAGACTTTAAAATATAAAAAAATATATAGTAATAGATCTGTCTTTAACTGAACTTTCAATTTTTATGCTTAATGTTTGTGTTATATATTGGTAAATTTAACATTAATGGTACTGAATAGACAAAACTGTAACATCCATATATCTTTATTTTGTTTTCTCTAGGATGATTAGGGTACGAATCATTAGTAATTCTAAACTGAACAACATATATTTAGAAATATTAGATCCACACATTAAAATGATTTAAACATCTTTGGTTAAATTACCATTTGGTTCTGTTTATTCTTTTAAATGTTCCCATTGTTCCTCTTTCAGATATTTCTCTCTTATCTTTAAAATATTCTCTTATCTCTGATTAAGATGATCTCATATGAATTATGACAACAAATATCGAAAACATAAAACACCCCATAGAAAGTTTAATATGCTTTCAATAGGCTACAAAAATATTGTGATTTCTATTAATTTATCAAGCAACTGATAGTTTTTATTCTAGCAATCTAATAAATGAACACTAATAAGCTATTTGCCGGCGTGGTTGGCGCAGTGGTAAGGCAACCGGTCGCGGGTACGAATCCTGCTGTGGCATGGTCGTAAATTTATGTTTGTGATTGTCCTTAGGCAAGAGTGCAAAATCCGAGTACGAGGGTAAGACCGGATGTCCTCTATTATATGTTATATATGTTCTCTATTAAGATGAGTTCAATTTGGTCACTTGCCAGTCGGTAGGTTTAATGTCGAGGACCGTGGTTCGGAGCCCACCATAAACTGTAGGTCCAGTCCAGATAAACCCTCGTTGGTAAAAGGTTAAGTTATCCTTTTACTAACTTAATATAAAAAACCTATTTGTTTTTAATTGAATTGGCTACGGTTTTACAAAATACTTATGGTGCGATAAACACGTTAGGTTTAGCATCTATGTCACTATTTATAATGTGCACTAATTTTTACTTATAACTTCATTGAACTAGATAAAATGGTTTTACTCTCTTTAATCTTCTGTCTAAGCCATCATTATCTAGGAGATGGAGGACCTCAACATTGATGTGATGTGGGGCCTCTGTTTATGCTTTTGGGTATAATCCTTTATCAACAATACCTCGCGATACATTGTTTTGGAATCTTTGTATAAGGTTTTACTTGTATAATAATAATTTCTATAAACAATTTTATTGTTATTAAATATCTATTACAATCTTTTTGTTTATGTTTATTATGTGCTAGTTTATGCATACGCTGACCACTCAAATTTTGAAATTGGATGTCTTAATATTAATTGAACACTGTATTCGAAGAAATATATTTGTTTTAAAACCGAGTGGTGGAACGAGTGAGACGTTTAGAGATCAGGGTTTAGTGTAATTTGGTCTGCAGTGTAGGTTTATATTGCCGTTCAACAAATTCTCTCTTCTTTCCATGAATTAACTAAAATAGTTCTTAAAGTAAAATGAAAGTTATTGTTATTTTAAATGTTTCCCGTTTTATGTAATCCCTTGTTTCTATAAATTATAGATTAACCTAACAGTTATAGTATTGGGTAGGTTATGGTATATTTATAAAATACTAAAAAATAAAAAAAATTATTCATGTGAACGTTTTTTTCTTTTACGGCATCACCCGAAAACCGGCACCGTTTATAAATCTTCGTCGAACGCAATAAATTTTGAACAAATCCTTAAAATATTTTTTTTCTGCTTGAGCTGTAAAACCGAGGGGGGAAAATAAACCGACTGTCGGAATCGACTGTAAAAGTTCTTGTTTCCATAAACCGTGAAGGAAAATAAAAGCTTCGAGAAACAATAAACACTTTAATAAAAGTTCGAAGAGATTCGGCCTGGTCCATAAGTCATTTATTTATTCAACGAAATTACACACAACAGGTTAACTATAAGGACGTACTATAAAAATTTATCGTGTCATCACGGGAACAGATTGAAACTTTTTTTTGACCTTTTTTTGACCCCGTGCCAAATATGGTCGTTTTGTTTCAGTTAGGGACCGGTGAGGTGTTTTCCACAAACTTTTTATTATTTGTTTATGGTAAAGTTAATTTTTGCAAAGTGAAATTTACATTCAGGTAGCGTGATGATATGACAATGATGTGGAGTATTTCGTTTTATTTTGTAGCCTGACCTGACACATTAACTTAAGAATTTCCAATTTAACCAACAGATGGCAACCTCTCCTTCTCACTTTGTATTTAATCAGATAATACGATTAAATGTATCTAAATTAACACTTCTTTATTTTCGAAGTTGTTTTTTTAACTTTTAATGCAATCTTAATATTTATTTAGGGATATAAATAGTACTTAAAGCAAAGTTAAACGTATTATAATATGTAACTTATTAATTCATTAATATTTTCGCCAAGTTTTTAATTGGCTGAGAAAAACTTATTTCCCTTTTATACTGAATTATTTTAAGTATTTTATTTTTGATGGGCATATGTTATATCGAAAAACTGTTATGTTATTGATTACGGACTACACTGTACTCGAGGAAACGTGGCCGTGTGTTGGTATTTGTGTTATAATTGAATGATGCAACGAGTGTCTGTTTACCTCTTTTGTAATATATAAAAAACCTTAGTGTCGTTTTTATTATCGTTCAACAAGTTGCCTCTATATTCCATAAAATGAAATAGTTTTAAAACTAAAATAATAGTTTTTGTGTTTTGTACCTTTTCACGTTTTATAAGTCATAATCAACGCTATGATATACTTTTCTTCTCTACGACGACAACTATTTTATGCGGCACTTAGTGTCATAGATGAATGAACTCAATTAAAATATCTCATTCCGAATTATGTAGGTCTTAATTGATTACAGCGACAATAATTTATAGGTTAGAGTTGTTTTATTATATATGCAATGAACTTTTTTCTTGGTTTTCAAGATTCTAGGCGCGTTTTTGTATGTAGTGGTAAGACCCGATCGATATAGTGCATTGTATATAACAATAACCGATGGTTCTTCCAAGTTCTTTAAAAGCTGAATTTCAAACTACTGCAAAAACAAGTTATGGCTCATTTCTCCATGGTAGTTACCCTTGGACTTAGAGGAAAACACTGATTGTGCACTATATGTCTGTAATGAATTATTAATAAATATTATGACTAACAAAACCTAATCGATAGTTATTCCAACGTTTACCTTTTTCCATCAACATCTGTTGTTTTTACACTATATTTATTATCATCTTGCCACGAGCGACCCAATGTACCATTCTGAAATATTTATGTCTTATTTAAATATATAAATTGATGTAATAATTCTTCCTTGATTTTGTTGTTTTTAAAATTTGTATTCCTTTAAAAAGCAATCTCTGGAAGTTCCATTAAACCTCTTCGTGGGTTATCTTTACACCACTTAAATCCTATATTACCCAACAATGTATGAACGGATATTCTACGTCCCTCAAATAGCTATATAAATGGCTTTGTATAAATACTTTCCAGGCTAACAATTTTCTCTGAAATAATTGTATTAAATTATGTTTTGATTCAAAAATCTACTTACTGCTTTTATACATTTTGTATATTTGATCCCTGAAACATCAATCTGATCTTGATTCATCACCTGTCTCGCATAATCACGGTTTCTTTTTGGTGAATTTAAGGTTATATTGTTTTTTATTTTTTTGAGATATTTTAGTGACCGTGCTAACTTTTGCAGGCTCATTCCGTTACATGTTCGAACTTCTTTAAGAGCATTCTATCTCTTTTTAAATAGAATAAAATTACAAGGATAATACTGTCTGACTGTTAAAGGAATTTACAACTTTATACAGACATATATTGGCACTTGTGTCACTGCTGTTTTGAATTGACTATATCTATTGTGCATAATAAATTGAGAAGATTTATATATTGTGAGCATGATGTAATGGATACGGTAACATTGGCAATATTCTGTCCGACAGTATAAGTCAATACGGATGATGGCAGTAATCAACAGTTTTCAATATTTTACATATTCTGATAAGTAGAGCGCCTAACAGAGTGAATTACCAAACAATATGCTCTGATATATACCACCGCGATATCAGAAGCCGAGAAAAAAACGATACGTCGTTATTTAAAAAATATTTTGTAGAAATTTACTGAAAAAATAGAAATCGTTAATCTGGACAATATATTGTTTTGTTAATAACATATCGTTTCTAATACCTTTTTGAAAATCGGGAAATTTTTTTTTTGCAAACTTCGACAATTTTTGAGCCGTTTTATCGTTTGATCATTGTATCTGTATTGTATTTTAGTTAATTGCTTTGGCAATTACGTGCAATTGATTTTCTACTCAATGCTATTTTTTATAATTAAATAAAAAATTAAAATTTAAATAAACTTTTTTATACTGAAATATATTTTTAAGAAATAGTAAGTAATAGTAAATATAATATTATAGAATAGGTTTTCAAAATTAATTATTATCCCAATTATGACTGATTAATATATAGGTTTAAAAACATTTGAATTCTGAACTGGACTTGTTGGTGAATATCATCTTAATTCTGCTATTACATAGAGGTATCTTTTTAAGATTATCTTTTGATTATGCCATAAATAAGAGAGTTATTATTTATAACTTTTATTTTAAAAGTAGTTCGTAGTAATTAAATCGTAATTTTTGACGAAGAAAAAGAAAATAAATCGAAAGAAATTGGGAATTAATATGCTATGTAAACTGAAACTGAATTATGTTATATGACATAATGTGAACATTTAACAATTTCCATAATTGGAAATTATTGCAGTTTACAAAATCTATAAAAAAAGTTTAGAAATATATGCTGATTAATTTGGAATCGTTCTCGAATCGTTGTCCGAACATATGTATGTCGATGCATTTCAATATAGTCTCCATGATCATTATAATTGAAAATATATAAATATAAAATATATAGCTCAGGGAGCGTATCTACTTTTCAACTAATACGCTGTTGTTGGTGCCTTAGGATTTTGAATATTTCTCACTAAATTTTGCTACAGTCGGTGCAACCATAAAAAAATTATACCTAATTATAAAGTCCCCATGAATAACGAAACCATGATATTCACAGAACAGATGAATTAATATTGATGGCACCACTTGTATCTTTAATGATATAATAAAACCAATCACCGCCTTTCTGTTAATAAAATATCAATTTAGCAGTGATTCCAATCGTTTTAAGCACAATTGTGATATTTATTCAATAAAGTTAATAGTATTTATCTTTCACTAGAATTTTATCGCGTCTTTATTATTTGAACATTGCAAATAAAATTACTAATTAGCCCCGATTCAATATTCTATTTATTTGAATGTAAATAAACAGTTGTAAATCTGTTGGTGTTAATATGGCTATAAAATTGAAAAATTATGGTTTGCGCAAAAGAAACCAACTGATGTCGTCGGGCATACTAATTCTTGTAAGTTTAGTGCCTGTGCAAATTGAACGACTCGCTGGTGAATGTTCAGAGATGCCGGTAATGTCTTGAGATGTTTGTTTAAACATGATGTTCTGGCGTTTTACCATATGGAGTTTGCAAAGAGCGTTTCGGAGGAGAATAAAAGTCTAATGACTTAAAGCGTTAAGTAAATATTACCATAACGAAAGAGTACAACGTACTTGCCAGCGGCAGATTGTTTTTAATAACTAATATTCATTAAAATATATTGAACATTTATTTTGCATAAAAGTGCATATAATAAGTCAGCTAATATCTGACATCATCTAAGTTTTTCAAGGCATGATCGGGTGGAGAGAGACTAACGATTATTAAGCAAGTAGTTTCAAATGTATATTTTGGAATATAATAATGCATTTACTATATACTATGTAGTAATGTACTGACTAAAGTAATATATATGAACTATGTGTTTACGATTATAATAATGTATTTACTTGTAAGTTATTTATCAAACTACAAAATGACCATATCTCATCTACTGCTTTTGGTTAACATCTTCTCGTCTTACAATTATTTTTAAATGAAATCTAGAACCAAATCTTCCTTGGTTTTCCATGGAAAGAAATTATTCTAATATACATTAATAACATATTTAGAGTAGTTATTTCCAGCATATTAGTTACATTTTCATACTTGATAAATTAAATTAAAAGTTTAAATAAAGGTTGTACCGTACATTCGCGATTATTTTCATTAATATACGTGCGTGGCAAGGTAATAGCTCAAATATACTTCTTATTTAAAAATACTAGTATATATATATATATGTATATATATATATATATATATATATATATATATATATATATATATATTTATATATATATATCCCAACTCTCGTTATACTACTTATTAAGCTTTACTAAATATTACGCTTTGATAATCGACTAACGTGAAAAATAACTAACAATAACATAACACTAAAATATGACAAACAAAAAAAAGCATTTACATTTGTATTTGAGTAGTTTGTTACCTATTTTTTCAATTTGAATTTCTTTGTAAATATATGTTTATCATTGGTTATGTTACGTAATGTTAGTTATTACTTATGTTATATAATGTAATAATAAAAACTATAGTTTCCAAAGTATTTCAAGGTAACTCAATCTCGTTATTCTTAATCAGTAACGTGAAGAAGCCGTAATGAGGTTTCTAGAGAAATTGTATTGTGTTCGATGATGTCCTAAGTTTTTTGCAGTTACTTCGAATTAGCTACTGTTGTTCATTTTGCTTTAGTCCAAATAATAGTCTAGTCAAGGAATTTACTTATCAAATTTCAGTCATTTTAATTTTGAAAAAATCGTCTAAAGTTTTCTAAAACATATTCGCACATGTTTTGAATATAATAGTATATCAGCTATCGTACATTGTTTTAATTCGCTGTAATTTTGTGATTTAAACAATAACTCAACAGGTACATTATATATACATACAGCATTATATAATTGAAAGAACTGTTACAAATCACCGTTGTAACGACGCGTTTTTCTGGGATTTCATAAATATATTCAAAGAAAACAAGAAGGAAAATTTATAGATGCGCTTGAACTTTTACGTAACTTGTTAGGAAATCATTTCGCAAGGAAATTTGACGAAGCGTGTAAACGATACCTTAATAAACTATGAAATGTTCACATCGTATCGAGGAGAACAAAGCGTTCTTTCTGATCGTCGACGTCGTACACTTCGCCGTACGGCACGTATGCAAAAACGTAACACTTTTTTACAACAAAAGGAAACTGACTTCCATTTCGTATGCACCGCAATAAATTACATTATCTTATCTGTTCCATGCCCATCCGAGCAAAAATTTCCCTTGTCATTATTGTTACAGAACACGCGTCTATACTTACGGCAGCTCTGCGTATCTCTATTCGCAAAGAACGTGCACTATCATTAATCTTAGTGGTTTATGCGGAACCTGTTCGATTCTGCTACACTAATTACATGGATCGTATTAGGATATCGGTCTTATTGGAAACGCCACACTTTTTACTTGAAAGGTTCTATGCGTATAAAATCTTTGATTGCTGCTTAACGTGAAGTTAGTTAGAAAATTCTGATGTGATTTGAATACATTTGTAGAGATTCGGCCTATTGCATGCAGAAGTTGTTGTAAATGTGATATTATTTAATTGCTTTTTTACTGCTATACTAATAGTTAATACAACAATGATGTCATAAACTAAGTTATAAGATTGACTAATTTGAGGGTTTTCAAGGATCTGTGAATATGTAATTCAGCGTTGTTACTTAATAAAATCAATTAGTTTTTTTATTCAACATAATTCCCTTCAAGGATGATACACTGATCATAGTGGCCGATTGCGATCATTATTGCCAGCCGACTGTTGCGTTTTATCACGCTTTGGAGCGGGTTCATCGTGTGCAGTCCACTCGGATGACTGTCGATTGGACTTTGGAGTGAAATTATGGAGCCGTGTTTCATCCATGGTCACATATCGATGCAAAAAATCTTGATCATCTTCAAACACTGCTCCGAATCATCAACTCGTCGTTGTTTTTGGTCAAAAGTGAGCTCGCACCCACTTTGCACAGAACTTTCTCATACCCCAATATTCGTGATTGATATGATGTACACGTTCAGTTGATATCTTTCAGAGTGTCTGCTATTTCACTCAATTTCAACTTACGCTCATTCAAGATCATTTTGTGGATTTTTGAAATGTTTTCGTCGGTAACAAACTCTTTTGGCCGTCCACTGCGTTCAACGTCTTCGGTGCTCATTTCAGCGCGTCTAGACTGAGCATACCAATCCTTGATGATTGATTTTCTTGGCGCAGTGTCCGGAAACTCTGCATCAAGCCAAGTTTTTGCTTCAACTGTATTTATTCCCTTCAAAAAGCAATATTTTATCAACATGCGAAATTCCTTTTTATCCATTTTTTTCACAATAACAAAAGTTGCTTCACTCAAAATCTTATAATTTACAAACTAATGATCCGACAGCTATCAAATTTATATACCCATCTTTTGAGTGTTAGGGCTAACTAATAAAAATATTTATTTAGTCCAGTAGCGCCATCTATGTGTCAGATCGGGGACTTTTCAATTGAGATGTTAAGATCCTTGGTTACCCACAATTGAACTTCAATTAGATGTAATCAAAAAACTCAAAGCAATTAACATATTAATTGAATAAATACTTCTCAAAACTAACTATATACAACTAATTGAACTACGTGACATTTAAGCTACGACGCATGTTAGATTTTCAAAATGTGAATGATTTATACGACGGTCTGGCTGATCATCTACGATCATATTTCTTATGATTTTATGAATACATGTCTCAATTACCCTCATCGGTCGATTTTTTGGATTTAATAAGTAAAGTAAGATGTCATCAATATTAGGAAAACCTATGTTATTTTAAGCAAGACGGTACAAATATAGAGATTATCGACAAAGTTTAACAATGGTCTGACAACGTCTGATGGAATATGGTACAGGATATGTTAGCTACTATAAAATTCTCAAAATTAATTCATAGTGCTAGGAGCTATATTTGTTTAGTATATTTTGCTAGATTGTTTCAACATTAACATTATTAGCAAGAGATAGTCGGCAGACAATATATCGATAAAAACTAGCCTCTGACGGTATTTCATTATTAAAATTGTTTAATATAATTAGCAGTTTTATAATTCCAAAATATAGTTTGCTGTCTTTGTAGTTTGAAATCAGTTAAGTCGCCTCATATTTTTGAAATAATTTAACCTATTTGTATGGAAGTGATAATGGTGATTTTTTTGAATTTATTATTTTTCGACTTTAAGATGATATATGTTACTCAATACATTTTATTATTGAAAAATAAATGAAGTTTTGACGTTTTTTTTATGAGTATGTTACAGATCTATGAATTTTATAGGATTCCTCAAAATTAAAGGGCCTATTTTTTATTTTTGTAAGGTGTGACACTAAAACAAATTCATTAAATACTATAATAGAACAATGGGAGGTTTAATTTAAATATGACCAGACAAGTCTATATGACATCAGAACTTGTGATTAAAATACAGGAAAAAGTTCATAAGTTCATGAAATACTGAAGGAAATGTAGAAGTTGCTATGCTATACTAGGCACAAAAATTTTATTCCGAAATGTTTGAATATCAGAAGGACGTATATATTCCATGCCTGATTCATTAGTAGCGCGACAACAATATATTAGTGTGACTTCAAAAATATTAGAATTATGTTATGTTAGAATTATTTTATCGTTTAACTATGTGAGGAATTTGGAATGGGATGGGAACACTTGTGAATCTATTATTTCAACTTTTTTAGGATCCAAATGAGGTATATTCTTGAATTCTGAAATAACTTTTTTAAACTTAAGAATAAATACAAATATAATTGAATTAACTTTTAGTTAATTACATCTTACGTTAGATATGCTTAATAAAATCTTAATTTACAAATTAATTTATTACTACTCATCTATTATACTTACATTATACACAAGCAAAGCGAGTGCGGGATTTATACATCAGTATGTATTTCCATTCATTAATGTTTATATACATTCAGATTTGACAATGCGGTTGTCGTTCCAAAAATTCGTGAATAGTTTCCATTGAATGAAGGAACAATCGTATCTGCGGAAGCGTTTTTCTACAGTATTATAGATTTATACTTCAATAATTCATAAACAAGAAAATCACTGAAACAGATTTATGGATATTCATGAAGATTATATTCAATAACAAAATATATTTCAAACCGTAAAACGGTATTTTTCTGGAGCATCCTTGTATCTTTTATTACCGTTTAAAAAAACTTTGCACGAATTAATTTTACTGTATGGTAATCGTAAGCGTTTTAAGATTTAATCAAATTAATATCCATTGTTGAATTAACGCACGGCCTGGAAAGTTTTGCAAGTTTATATTGTATGGATCGCATTATTTTATGTCCTAATATAAAATTTATAATGAAGCTGAACTTAACCACAAATTGCGTCTTCAAGTTTTACAACTTTTTAATATCTTTTAGCGCAACTAAACCCTTCGCTGCATTTTTCCTAAATAATTCCGTTTTATGACTGAGCGACAATTATTTTCACACTATATAATTTACTAAATAATGTTCGTAACATTTTTAACGTATTAATTTGATAAATCATAGAAACGGTTTTATATGCCAAATACCTACTACGTTGAAAGATAAATTTTGTGGGGCGTTCCGTGCATAAATCAGAAGGGGAAAATCTATGATTATGACACATCAGGATGCAATCAGTGGCGTAGAATATGGGGGCTTGGATATGAAATAAACATAAATATAATCGTCTATTATTACATTATATTATATTTACTGTTATATTGTTATTATATCATAGCTGTTCAACAGATTCTGTAATATTAAGTGACTTTTAACTTTCATATCACTATAGGTACTATACATAGTCTCTTCAAAACAGCAGTGAACCCACGTCATCTGAATTAATGTCAATGTTTCGGCATCAACTCTGAATTTTAGTACATTTTAAGTTTGACATATAACAAAATTCTAGTTTAAATAAAATAATTAACTTAAAATGTTATCTAATGTAATTTATTTTAACATTATAGTACATCTAATGCATATATTATCGAAGAACTTAAAATTAATTATACAACTACAATAATTTATAGGTTAGAGTTGTTTTATTATATTTACATTTAACTCTTTGCCAGACCACCCATGAGGTCAAAGCGCGTTTTTTTTACGTAGTCCTATCCCCCGAAGGCCTAATCACCTAATTAACAATTATATATCTAAGTAATGTATTTTACTTAGGTACTTTACGCTTAGTTCTTGTTTTCTTCTATGTTTTTTCTTCTTTTTAATGTTTCCTTGTAAAGTCATTCTGATATTACTTTCTTTCTCCTGAGTTTGTTCTGTTACTACCTGTACAAATCTTTCTTGATAAAACTAGATTTAATCAGTGCATTCTTCTTAATGCATTTACCATATCTGCAAAAAAGTATTATTTCTTTCCTCATAAATTTTAACCAAAGGCTTATGTGTATTCTGAACAATAACACACATGCACATAAAACTTTCACTCTCTATAATACACAGTCTCTACACAGTCTATCCTACAGTTAAACTATACTGATTATATACTGACCTTTAGTTGTTTCCTCTTTCATCATTCTTTCTTGGTAATTTTCAGCATTCAATCATGAACCAACATTCATAAAGTTTTATTCAATCACTGTCACTGTATTTCCAATCTATTAAAAACTTGCTCACTGTTCCACTATTTGTCAATTTCTTCTTCAGTGTGTGTGATCGAGCTCATCCAAACCGAAGGTGTTATTCTCGACAATGCTTCTTTCCATAAATCTAATCAGTTCTGATTTGAATACCCTTCTCGACCTGAAGGTCTCTTGTAATAATTCTTTGCAGTAACCCTTATCAACTCAATTGGATCAAATATGCAGTGATCAAAGTCATCGTGCAGCTCTTCGTTTGTTACATAGCGATAAGCAATGGTAGTTAATCTTATAACTTTGTTTTGGGTGTGTTGGATTATTAGTTTGTTTTATGTCTTATTGCAACTCCCTATTTTAACCCCATAGGTTCCAATTCGCTTTATGATTGACTGATAAACTAATCTCTTTGATTTTATGTCAAGTTGAGAGTATCTTCCGACTAACCAGTACAGTTGCTGGACTTTGAGTGTCATCTGCTCTGGTTTTTGTCTAACCTGATGTTTCCAATTTAACCCTCTATCGAGATGTATTTCAACGTATTTAGCTGATTCTGCTTGAGGAATCGGGCATCCATCAAGTGATATAATTAGGTTTTTGTCTTTTCGGGACAACACAAAATTAACATAGACAGAATTGGATCTATTAAGCTGTTTTATCTTGTTTCAAGTCCATTTATATATCTTGTAGACCGCTACTTGTACTTTTTCTACAACCTTAGGTAGTATTGCTCTGTGTCCTGTGTTCCAAATACTGTTTCTTTTGTTGTTGGGATATCAGTACTATAGAACAGATATAGGAGTAGTCCCAAGGCACTACCCTGTGGAAATCTAGCCGAAATAGGTTTAAATATTGAGAATATTCGCATATAAAAGTTTAAAGGGAAAATCTTACTACAGCTACCTGTTTTTCATAGCCAAGCATCACATCTTCTTATTTTAGGAAGAAGGAAAACATTGGGTCAATTTGTAGATTACCTCAAAAGACTATAAATACCTTGTCTTTTTAAGGATTCTTTCATTGATCCGATTATCTTCTAAAATATGGGTAAAAATTATAGCAATTCATTGACAATAGCTTGAATAAAACACATTTTACAAAGTGTTCCGAATAAAGCTTTAAAATTAGAAAAAAATGCTGCTCATGCAACTTATTTTCGCCCTTTGTTTTTGAAAAGAAACATCAGAATTAGCGAAGATGGTAAATAAATAAATAGATAATAAAATATGTTATATGATATTAACCGATTTGAATAAAAAATTACAAAGTGATTAATTTTTCACGTAGTTCCTACAAAAATGTGCAGATTTATTTTGTAAGATTGCTATAGTTTTGATTAATTATAAGCATACTTTTAATTTTAAAAATAAATCACTTATTTAGATAGTCAGAATTGCAGAATATATTTATTCAGCTGAGGCCCATTAAAAAACACATACACACAAAATCTGATAGATGACAGGAAATGTGAAATGTGTAAGAAGTTTCAAAAATGTTCCAGGAAAAATATAACTGCTATTTATAACGGTTTTTATATTTGCGAAATAACATGTTTCCATGAAGTAGCGTTTGTTATTATGAAAATATTGGCTAACCGTACAACATAAACACCATTAACACCATTTTTATACATATAACCTTGTTTTTGTATTTGTTACATTTGTTTTTATGGAAATTTTCAAACCATTAACCTTTATATTACTCAGTTGTTATAGTACTTTTTCTTAAATATTTTCATAAAGTCATTATAATATATTTAAATGAGATGTTATAATATTTTAGTTCGAAAATAGGCAGTCTTATGGGGAATTTGAATAATCCGAAAAGTGGTAATTGTAATTTTAGATGTTTTTGTCAATTCAATGTTTTGTGAATAGTAATGCATGAATTATTATTAGTATTTTGTTATCAGTTTTTCACTAGTAAGTTTTTTTATTCTGATCTAATCTTATGTTCTTGGCAACTCCATTTCGGAAAAGAACTTATTCGCTTTTCAGGTATTAATAAATAATAATAAAATAAAATTAATATAGTCCAATTCGATCTCCGCCAATGGAATTCATATGTTCCGAAAACAAAGAGGGAGCTCGCTACTGCTTCAGTTGTCCATAGTGGGTTATAGGAGCTGGTTATTATAATGTTTATCTTCACAATGATCGATAAAGCCCATTAGAAGACCATTAAATCAGCGTAAAATATCTATGCTCCATTGAGAAAACATGTTCATTGTTAAAAACTAAAAATAACACCAAAGAGATTGATAATTTTATACCATAATGAGAAAGGATTGAAAATGTATGCTTTATCCTATCCTAAAAAATATGCGGTTATCAAATAAGTTTGATTAAATTGATTAAACTGTCTAAAGTTTATGTTACAGTTGATATTTTTTTGAGTTATTAAAATTTACGTAAATATGCATTATTTGAATTAATAAATAATTACATTATCTGATTCTAAGATTACCAGGCGTGTTTAGCATATCATGTATGCTTAATTGATTACCTGTAAACGCATTTCGTGTGTTCAAGAGGTTTGATAGTCTTTAGCTGTTACATGGAGTTTTAATGGTCTAAAAATAGAAACACGTTAATATTTCGAAGTTTGTAAAACATCTCTTCGTGATTTCTCGTAATTATTCCGAATAACTTCGTGTTAAAGTTTAAATGGTATTGGCTCTTAGTATTTGTATTTAGAAGGCAATAATTGGATGTATTACATTTATTACATTAATTATTGCATTACAGGCAATAATTGGCATTTGATAATAGCACACTGTTTAACATGCATTAATTAACTGACATTAGATATCTCATCATGATAGACAGTTTACTAGGCAGATATCTCTATTTTTCCACTACTCATAATACATTGAATGGAGCCTACCTTCGTGTTTTCAACATATTTGAACACAATGATGATTTCTTCTATCGAAAATCGTTTTATGTTTAAGTTATTGTTGACTACTATGTACAATATTCTTTTGTTGCAGTGTACAATGAATCAGTAAGATGTGGTATTGTGGCAGTGAATTCAAAGGATGTGCCACAGGCGTTTATTGATTTCTGGACAAGATAACTTGGGAAAGCATTGAATATCTTTCTTAATTACTGATCGTTATATTGTTGCATGTGATGGAAGATGCAAAACGGGAACGAATTGAAATAACTATTACACAAGTTTACAAATTCGGGACAACTTTTGGACCTGAGCAGATGAGAATTATGCTTAGCGTTATCTGATGTTCTCGATAAAGGTGGAAAAATCATGACAAATTCACTCAAAGATGCATATTTGCATTTGCATGAGTATCGAAACTGTTTTATAACACGTGCAGAATATCACTTGATGAATATGGATACTTTCCATTCTCTATAGAAACGTTTACTACTTTTGCTCGATGAATGTCGTCGGCATAAATTGAAAATAAAACAGCACAACATAAATATCTTGACGTCGGGCGTTGATCAATATCCATGCTAGTTTGTCTCGGTAGAAGTTTAAAAAATGCCTTAAAGTCTCCGTCTTCATCACCGTTATGGAAGAGGGGCATTTAATTTCTGAATGAACTGAGTTATTTGATGGATGACGCAAAGTTTACATAATGTTTAATGGCCGACCAAGCAGCAGCATGTGCACCATTTCAAAGTGTTTGTTTCAAAATTATCACAAGATTGGAGCTTGAATGTCCGAAAATTTTTCTATATTGACATTCTTGATTTTTTCCCATATAACTTGAACGAAATGAACGACGAGCAAGGAAAGTTGCTACACCAAAATATAGCGAAAATCGAAAGGCTATACCAAGGATTTTGGGATGAAGGTATGATGAGGGTTTACTGATGGTGAATACACCCTAATGCGTGAAACAAATCCCAAATATTATAAAAGATTCAGTTCAACCTCTCTTAATATCTAATTTATACTTTTTAGTTTAATGAATAACCAATAATGGTTAAGAATAGTAAAACAATGAATTTATTAAATATTTCGAAAACTAGAACTAATTTCTAAAAACTGATTTTGATTCAGACCCCTAATTTACCTTAAGAACAGCTTTTGGTTGATAAAGTTCAAAAGTATGTATACTTATATTATTGCTGTAGGATTTTTTTTTCAACTTTTTTTGAACTCAAGGATTAATTTGCACTCATGTTTCCCGATGTATCCTTTTACATGATCTATATATGATTTTATTTTTGAGCATCTCTATTTCCAACATACCTTGTGAATGATATAGATAAATGAAACACAGTCTTATCTGATACATAAGGATTTTCATTGAGACTGCTATCTTGTTTGATGTATAGACCACAGGAGAGGAAATAGTACTTTTGATACGCCATAACCCCATAATAGTAGGTGTCTGCAAATTCATCTGACTATCTTACACGGCCGTGAAAATGAAGCCCGCGTGTAAATGTTTGTAGCTATGGAATGAGTTTGAGGCGATGTACGTTTTTGCAGCAATTGCATTGTAGTTTATTTGTTTACAGCAATCGACACGATAATTTTTTTCTTCTTTGCTAACTTGACTTTGTCTCAACCTCATATTACACTTCATGGAAATCTTTGTATTATTAGTTTTTGTATTACATCAATGTGTTTTTGTCACAATTAATTTTGGATTCTATTTTCGGTGAATTAATGACGGCTATTTTAATACTGTTTCATGATGCTAAATAATGGAAGTTTGTCAAAACTGAAGGCAAATTTGTAGATATAGTTGAGTCGATCGATGATTAATGAGTTAACTGTATTTTTCTCTGAAACAATTTTCAAGCAAATAACATAAATTTTGCTTAACTTCATATTCTATTATAAATTATAGTCTATAATGTCAAATTTACTATTGCAGTAGGTGTTTTAACACCGTATAAGGGCATTTAGTCTGTCTGTAGACGGTTGTTTTGATAATCCACATCTGATGTTATGAAAACTAATCTCACGAAAATGTTAACGAACTATTGTAATTTTTTACACAAGAATTAGGCTCAAACTTGAAAATTTTCTGAAGGGGGTTATGTTCAATAAGCCAAGTTTTCAATAAAAGCGTTGATGCCATATAACAGCATTTAATATAGCCAACCTCAAAATATAAATAGTTCTTTCCTGTACAACAGTCGGTTCTTTCAATTTAACGAGCAAAGATAAAAATTAATTAAGCAATGGTAAATAGTTGTTAATGAAACGAATCGTTTACGAGTAAACATTTTAATGTTAAGCCATGCTAATATCCTAATTGAATATAATTGACCCGGAACGGTAAACATAAACAGAATGTCTATCTCCACCACTGGAATTCGTTTATCCCACAAATAAAAGGGGAGCTGTTGGTTCAGTTGACCAGGCGTCGTTATAGGAGTTCGATATCATAATGTTTATCTATGTGACGGTCGATAAAGCCCATTAGAAAACCATTAAATCAGCGTGGAACAACCTTATTCTAGCGGGAAAACATTTTCACGGTTAAAAATAAAAATAGCACCCGGGCTATTGATAATTTAATTTAGTTCCCGGATAATAATCACATCTTTCAATTAGTTTGTGGGGGTATTTGGTTAATTGTACAGTAGTTTATCGAACTTTTTTCATTTTTATTTTTCTTTCGGTACTGATAGTATACTAAATCTATTTATTAATAAAAATACAATTGTTTATTATAGTGTTACTAGTCGTTACCAACTAACCTGCAAATTGTCTTTACAATAACTTAAACCTATGTATATATCTAGAAGGACCCATCATCATTATTATATTAAAGGCACTTCACTACATTAAATCAAATGGTTTGTTTCTTTTGAGTGTCTCCTGTTCTGGTATTATTCAAGAGTTGTATTACTTTGATATTGACATGAGAATCGGACCTGTCCTCATATCTTCTTGCAATTCTCTTGATTTCCTTTGCGACAGTCTGCATCTGAAAGTCTTGGGGTAAGTAATCAGTCCTGTAGTCTCACGGCCTCACGGCGCACCTGCAATACTTCTCAGGATTTTTTTCAATTTCAATACTTTAGATTGATTGATTTCAATACTTGCTCGTGTAATGGCAATTTGTTATGCACTGATTATTATGAATTCCTTTCAATTAACCAATACATTTTCCTATATTTTAACTCCCTTTAACTAAGATTTATTCCGAGATACTTAGCGTTGTTGCTATATGGAATGATATTATTAATTTTTATTATAGGTGCTCGTGCGGTCTGATTATACGTGAGTTACATATATACTGATTTACTTTCCTTAATTTTTTTTCCAAGTTTTGAGAAATAAAATTAGAAAAGTGTTTTAGGAAATTATTGTAATATTGCAATTAATATCTTGTACAGACAATTTTATTTTAAATTTTATGTTTCCTTAGTTATGGCTGAGTTAGATACGAGGATTGCTATTTATATTCATGTCCTAACAATGAAAGAACAAATATTGCCGATCGAAATTATTTGATAATTTATTGTTTTTCAAAATATTCTCCATGACACTTTTGAATCAATACACTTTTTCATGAGTAGAAACCAATTTTTGTAGTAGTTTCTCCACCCCGATTTCGGCGTTTTGTCCACATCAACGGGCGCGGGAATAAAAAATCATTAGATGTCAAATCAGGACTGTACGGTGCACAAACGATTAATTCGTTATTTTGATGGGTCAAACATTTTATTCTTCGATTCGATTTGTCAGCGCTTGCATTGTTGTGATGGAGAATGTTTAATAATCATTTCTATTCGACAAGTTTCATCCGCCAAGACTTCTGAAGCATTTGACTTTGAAGGGTTTTAAAACACAAAAACTCTTAATTAACTTTACAACACTATTTTGTTTGGAAAGGCTACCTGTTGAATGGTGATACCAAACGACAATGAGGATTTTTACCTACTACCGCACTAACCAAATCCCTATCTGGACATCTATTTTTGTATATCATCTAGAATAAAAGTAATTTTTTTGTTCATTTAAATTAACTTTATTTAAAATATAAATCGCTGCAGACTGAATGTTGTTACAGCAAATCTAATAATTTATCAATCTTAAACACTCCAGGTCTTTTCAGATATATTTTATATGACGAGTTAAATTTGTATGTGATCAATAAAAATTGAATGAGCTCTTAAGTGCTCCAATTTGAAAACATAATTTCGAGAAAAATATTTATTTATTTATATTTAGTATTCACCCATCAGATTCTAGGGCTTTTCAGGATCTGTGATCTTGGTTAAAAATTTAAATATATAAAAATATTTGATACACAATGTGATATAAACATTTTATAAAGACAAACCTCATACAGGATTTAGTTGTACTAAAATTGGATTGAATTAAAAATATGAAATTTAAAACAATTTTTAAAACTAGTTATTAAGTACAAATATCTAGTAATTTTTCCTTTATATTGTTTTTAAAGTCCAGAGTTAAGACCTAAACTTAATTAACAATTAATGGATGTCATCCCACTGGTGCACTCCAGATTGTTTTAAAATACGACACAATTTTCACACTATAACTATATTAGTGCTTGATCTTTCTTGATGCTTTTTCACAACTTTTTCATTTCTTCGCTGATTATTGATACTCTTACCATCCGATCGTACCCTTTTCTGATGTACCATGGGCGTTAGCAATGCTGTGGAGAACTTTGTTTTGATAACTTTGGATTATGATAATAGTATATTTCTTTGTGCAACTCCATAATAACACACAGTATATCCACAAATAGCTTCAAGATTTGCTTTTATATTAAAAGTTTATTATGGAGTATTAATTAGGATTGTGGCTAACAAGAAACCTCAACATTTTTTTCGAGTCTAATACAAAGGTTTGTTCGTTTCTTTTTAACATGCTCTTTCCACTTAAGCTTAACATCTAGTGTAATGTCCAACCTATGTTCACATGCAGAGTTACTCTAAAACCAATTATAACTAGCAGGTAGTCTAATCTATTGAAGGTAAAAAACACATGTATAGAGCTGGTAACATTCAATTTTATTCGCAATTTCTTAGTCCACTCAGTAATGCTATTGACAGCTATTTATACTATACATGTACTAATATACACGGTACACCTGCATAGACGTGTTTCAGATCTGGATATTCGTCACCTTATCTGAAGTAGCTTATTCTGAAGTTCAGGTTTAAGGAAACCTTAGCTTCAGAAAGTCAAGAAGACACCGGCTCAGGTTTATTAAACCCATATTTTGGAAGCTTCCACCCCCGTATCCTCAAACTTATGTTATATTGTGTTATGTTGGAGTTAATATGGTATTTATTACATGAAAAATTTGAAATATATGCTTGCCATTTTTTGCTCTAGTTGTTGAGTTTTAAAATGTTTTGAGTCTTTTCCTAAAGTGCACATTGTCTCTATTCCATGATATAACTATATAATTCTGAGTTAATCCACAATATACATAATTAAACGTTACAGTAACCTGTACATTTATCGTATTTGTAACAAATAATTTATAATTTAGTTACGTAAACATTAGAAATTATAAAGACATTTTAAGGACAAAAAATGTGAACAGTGCTGCAGTATTCAAAGATGTCTTTGCGGTATCATTTTTGGATAGATTAATCTATCGTTTTATATATTATATTTTTATAGTTGTCAAATTAAAAAAGCATTATATAGTATATTATTACATTATCGAGAAATTTCATGTAATCGCTTACAATCACGACCTTACTTAGCTTTAAGGCTCTTGTACCCACTAGGGGAATTGTTGATCCACTATTGTACGTTCTGTTTCGTTAGCAGTTAGGCCTGGCGTTCGTTAACCTCAGCCAAATGCTTGGTTAACATCACAAATCAGTTACGTTGTTTTAAAAGTCTTTTTTTGTTTTAAAAGACTTTTTTTACTTTTTTAGTGTACTCATTCTAAAGTTCATATTCAATATTTAATACTAAACCTATTAAATTATAAGTATGTAAGTCGTAACTTATTATAAAAGTTGAAAATAAAATGACATGATAATTTGACATGTTTGGCCTAAATGATGGTAGTTGCTATACATAATACAGGTCTGTCATTAATGTTGTTTTCTGAACCATTTCTGTGACTTGTGTACAAAATAAAAATACATACTATAAATGTTATATACAAGCTCAACAAGCCGCCTTTTCTTTCTTTAAATAAATGGGATCTTAAGATAAATTAATAGTTTTTCTGTTTTAATCCCTTTCCCATTTTATAACTCGTCACGTCAAGTTTTGCGCCTTAACAACCGCAGTGCCTTCCAAATGTAAAATATTTATGGCGAACATAGTTATGTTTTTAATTTGGTAACAATTATTTATTTTGTAGTATTACATACTGACATTTTCAAAATATATTAATAAAATAGAAAGTTTATTTCTTATTGGGTAAAAATATTAAGTTTAATAAATAACAGGTGAACAATTTTGCATTTCTATAACTGAACCTTTTTTTCTTTGTTATATATTACTTGCAAATATGGAACTGAACCCTATCCATTTATATCAGATTTAGTGATGCATTTTTTTTTATTTTTGTTGATATTTTTATCCACCAAAACAAACAACACTTAAGTTTTTTGTTACAATTTTATGTTGAAGATTCTCCGGGCAATCAGTTGTTTTAAAATATAATGGTATTTCTTCACAAAATATGATAAAGAATCTTATTTATGCATAATTTTTGTAATAAATAAAGTAATTATAATATTATATAATTTACTGATAAATTAAAATAGGTTCCTGGTATAAAATAGGAATAATAATCTAGCTTGCGATATTATTACATAGACTCTTGCTTCTTGAAGTTTTTGGTATACTACCTGGTTTCTGTTTGCCTGAATAAGAAGGCATATATTGGTTTGTTTAAAAATTATCTGTGGAGAAACATATGCTATAGTTTTCAGTTTTAAGACCCTTCAATTTACTTTCTTTGAATAATATATTATACTTGCTCTTATTTATAATTCTCGAATGTGTATTGAAGAACTTCTTTTAATTTCAATACATGTTAAATAATAAACTACTTACTACATAAATTGCAATTAAGACTTTTATCTTGGGGAAGCTTATGCTCCTCCACATTTGGGTCAGTAGACATAGACATAGGCATGAAATGCAAGCAACAAGCCTTTCTGTACTTGTGAAGGAGCTAGCTCATAAGCGATTCCCTTGAGTTTATCAATTTTTATTTTTAAAATCATGTCTGGACTAGAATAGTATCATTTGGAAAGGAATCTCATACTGTTGTATCGTTTTTACATTTAAACAAACTATTATTACGGTGGTCAAGGCAACGGGACCATTCTTCTTCAGGTCGTTCCAATCCTGCTGGGGCATCGCTGTAAATTTATGTTTAGAATTGCTTATACTAATGATTGCCCAATTGTGTGTCTATATTACAAAAATATTAAAGATTTTCTTAAATAGCAAGCATAAATATAAAGTTCAAATATATATAAACAATTAGATGCAAAATGTAATTTGCAAACATTCAAAATCTACATTTTACTAGTAACGTTGCAGAGACAGTAGTCGATATCAAAGTTTAGAGTCGTATACGTGTATATCAAGTCTAAAAAATGTCCTGCTGCTCACAAGCAACGACGTCGGACAGCTCTAAATTATGTCACAATTTAAATAAACTGCAGGAAATAAACGTCTTCGAGGAAACGTCGTGGGAATGTTGACTTACATTTAAACGAAGACAGAAACGGTGCTCAAGGGACAAATATAATATGAGCGAACATATTAGGCATGTTTATTTTAAATTCTTTTCTGTTTTGACGACGAAAATCGTATACACGAGCCGAAAGAATGTAAACAGAGAGAAAAGTTTGCGGATTTGTGTTGTCGGGGAATTTAATAAAATAGTTGCTGGCGGACGGCGCACATGCACGGAAAGAGATAAAAGGGTTGATGTATGTGTTCTGTTTAATCTTTCGTCTGAATCGGTTCCGGAATTTTAAATTGCCTTTTTACGGACATTTATCCTTTTACGTCCCATAATGGGGCTTTTGCATGGGCTTTTTCATGGATTAGTGGGGACGTACATGGACGTCTCTATCAAGCTAATATTTATTTCGACATTTCCTTTCGAAATCACCGACTTGCTAATGTATATAATATATACATCTAATGTAATTTTAAGTAGGTATTAAATGCAATGTTATAATATTGTATTAAGCTTAATATCCCTAAAGAAACTTACAGTACACTTTGTCGTTCAAACACCTGCTATTCACTATCTTGATTATTTTAATGTTTCAAGTGAGACTCGGAAAGTTTGTTATTATATGTTTCCACATGAAAAATCAGGAGAAGGTAAATGTGGGAATAGGGAGGTAATTATTAATTAATGCTCTATTAGATGTTTGATATTCTGATCTGAAAAAATTCTGATTTTTATAAAAAGATAATTTTTTAATTTTAAAAATACATTTATTGTAAAAAATTGGTACAATATATTTGAATATAAATATTTACCATATTTAAACGTTGAACAAAAAAACCATGTTTGTTTGCAGCCATCCAGTCACTGATCCATTTTTGTACTTCTTTGTCATGCTGCATCGATCTGAAAAAGTGGTAATAACAAGGCGATTGGGTTGGTTGGGTGTGACGGAACTTCCTATTCGAGCTACAACAGTGTATCTTTCAACATTTTTCGAGTATGAGATTGAGAGCGTCATGCAAGATGAGATCTTTTTGCCTCTTACTCGCTATTGTCCATATTTTTTTCAACAATATGCTGTTCAATTGGTTTAAATTCACTCACTAAATCTTGCTGAACCCATTATATGTATACCAATACTTTAAGGCTGTGAATATGGACTATGTCGATGGGGTTAATTCTCCCGGACTAACCCATATTGTTTGCGCTTGGGATTGTCGTGGTAAAACCACTCTTTAACACCAGCTGCTAGTCCAATAAGTCTCCCAATTCATTTTCTTCAGACTTTTTTGGTCCTACAGACCTCTTTTTCATATTGAGATCAAAGTTCATCACTTTTGTTTCATTAAATCCTTGAAATGAAGATCATGCGTTTCTAAAAGTCTTTGATGGGCTTCTACAGTAGATTTCCTCAAATCAAACAATAAAAACACTGTATGTCGAATGCATGATTATCGTTGGTATATACTAAATGACTCAATAATACTAAATGGAAAATTGTTATACGTTTTATGTAAATAAATATTAAACCTATCGAAATTCAGTATTATGTTATTTTGTTTAATAGATATTACAACCTCAAAACTATTGATCACCTACTCTCAACTGTTTCATTGACTTTTAAACCATAACATACTTATTTGGTTTTAGGAATATAATGGTGGAGTCAGTTTGATGCTTGAGTCTCATGAGCTTGAGCTTGATGTTCAATTCCTTTGAAAATGTTCTGCAATAATAAAAATTTTAAATACAGTAATTTATATTGCTTTTGTATAATACTAAGTTTTTAATTTTTTTTTAGTCCACCAATTCCTGATCATTTTTAATTCATACTAGCCTAGTTCAAAAGCTTTGGTTATCTTAGTTAGGTGAATTATGGTTTGATTACAATAAGTAACACATGGAGTAACATTAACATTAAAGTTTAGTTGTTTTCAAATAAACAGGCTTTGGAATTTTTATTTTGATAATATAGAATTTGTGTTTTTTTCATGTTTTACGGCGAAATCTTAGAAAACTTAGCTGGTTACGTAGCTATAAGTGTTGGCGAACTTTGTTTTGGCTACCATGGAATATTAGTCCATTTTTATCGTAATGTAGCCTCATAATTGCACACCATAGATCCTAATAAGCTTTATTATTGTTTGATAAATAAAAATGTTTGATCTTAGCTCTAGTTGGGAGTATTTTCCACGTTATTACTACAGTTATGTTGCCATTAAAATACAACAGTACATTTTTAATAAAAAAGTGCGTATTTGTTCAGGGGTGTTATACGAAATAAAAATAATTACGTGTTATGAAAAAATGATTAACCCCAAAAACTACTTTGTTTGTAACAAATAAACTATTACGCATTTAAAATTATTGCGAAATGTACGTTGTTTGTTCGTTTCAATATGAAATCAATCGGTTTTATTGTTAATGGATTGTGTTTAGTTAGGCACTAAAGCAACAGTGCAATAAAGTATGTTTTTTACGTTCATTTGAATAATTTGGTTTATTATTGGGTTTTTCCAATTTGTGGCTGAACGGAAAATGGTAAATATAAATTTATACACAACACTACCAGCTAAATGAATGTGTAATACATTCATTATCACATAATTTTAAAATAACTTAAGTTAATGCTGGTAATAGACATTCAATAATGTTGATTGTGCCCTGTGTTCTTTATATGTCCATATTAAATATAATAAATATCGTTTAAATAATACTGTAGTAAATTATTTTAACACATTTATTTTTAATACATTTGTGTTTTGCAATAGAATAACTGTAATCGAACGTTCCAGTAAGTGTGTTTATGAGAAAACACAGTAATTAAGTTTTATTTTTCATTATGTGTCATGTACTTACTTATTTACCGCAGCGAGCTGGATGTCTATTTTCCAATCTAGCTGTTTATCTAGCGACAGATGAATTAACCAAGCGGATATGGAAAAAAGTAAGGCTGGGTCCTTACTGGAATGGCTTGCCTCTGGCAGGAGCTTGGTTTGGAAGACTTGAATTCGTTTCACTTGAGAAGGTGACAGAAACTTAAAGTAGATATTTCACCCGTAGACAACCACGCATCTGATTAACATTTCATATAAAATGTAAAAAACATTGAATTGAGATACGAAGTTTGTTTATTCTGCTCAGCAATGAGTACACCAAGCTGCTCACCTTATATTTTTGAATCTAGCTTGTTTCTATCGTTTTTTCATTTTAAAAGACATCATCAGTTGATGAGGGTGGGGCTGCAGGTGGTTTTGCTTAAAGGATCATCTGTTATTAATTGTAATGAAACCTCGTAGTTTATTTTAAGTATTGTATTAACATACATCGTTAATAGGGCTTCCAGAGGGAGAAGAAGCGAAGAATGGCTAAAATACCGATATATACGAAACAATACTCAGGGTGTTCAAGGACTTTTGTTCAAAGGTTCATATATTGTTTATCCCATTAGTTTGAAGTTTACTTAACAAAAGTCATATAATAACACGCTAATAACACAATGCTAATAACACGTTGAAGCAACTTAAAATAAACGTTCAGGCTTTAGAAGACGTTGCGTTGTGATTCTTGTGTGCAAAAAATATATTGATTTTTAAAGTATATTTAATTTTTTTGCTGTTTTATCACTATAATTTTGTTATCAATACAACGGCTTATATCAACATCAGCTTATTGCTAGCAACAATGGTAGATAAACCCTACTTAATAATATTATTGAATTCAACGAATGATTTACATATATCAAAATTTGTTTTCAAAATAACGCTAGTTTTCGTTGAGATAAACTGTTCATGTAACGTAATATTTCAGGCAAGTTCTCTTCTATTCACGGAATTAGGTTCTGTCAATTGTTATTCCAGGATGCAGTTCGAGTATTTTCAATCCAATTTAATCCGTTTATGCATTTTCGAAGTAATACATTCAGTCGTTCATGGTCCTTCTGTTGTGCTTAGCAGTTTAACCCAGTTTCCTATGGGCATATCGAAGTTTTAAACTTCCAAAGGAAACTTTTATTAGCAGTATTTGTCAGCAGCAAAGTAGTACCGATTAGAATGCAGTGCAGGCGCTAGATATCGTTTTCACGCTCCGCCTGATATTTCGTATTATAAAATTTTACGTGCAAGCGAGAAGATGAGACGCAAAGCATGACCAAGAATTAACGTTTCGAATCGTGTTAACTCGGACCTCAAACAATTTTGAATCGCAACGAAATTATGAAAAATTTATTCGAAGACTGATGAGCAGATTGAATTCATGGTGGAATAACTTAATCAGGTCCACAGTTAGGCGTCTAGTATAATTTAGTTAGTTCTTCATCCATTAGAATTTTAAAATGGAAAGGTTTAAAACGGACAGTTTTAATTTTTATTCTGGAATCCTTAGTTTTTTTTTGTACATTTTACTTTTATATTTGTGGAATAAAGAATAAAGTTTTTCTCTAGTCGTAGTGGCTTAAATGAAAATAAAAAAGAATATGGAATAAACTGAATGTTGTTATATAGTTATGATATTTGACAGAATGTCAAGATATAGTTTGAAATTTCTATGTTTAATTAATTATGACTATCGTAAGAAATTAAACTAGAGATGCCTTTAGAATAGACTAGATTTTATGTAAAAAATAATTAATTTGACAACAAGTTAGTTCAGTGGTTTCTTCATATCGAAAAGCGATGTTAATACGAAATTCATTTATAATACTATTTTTGCAATTCAATGCCTTAAAATTTGTATTGATATCCTCGGAAGCTAAAAATATTTTAGTTGAAGTTCAGTATAGTGTCCGTAGTGGTAGGTAACAAGATTCTGATTGTTATTACCTATCTTGTGTTAATTCAATATGTCAACAACCGTTACCGTGGTTTAAATAATATTTTTATTGGGGAACTATATTTAAATGATTGTAAACACTCTAGCTGTATCAAGTATGTTTTTCTTATAATTTATAAAGGGACAAATATCTTCGTAACATAAAATATTATGGGTAATGTACAAACTATTAAAAAGAATTAATAATATTTTGCCATAAAATTGGTTGGAAATTAAAAAAATTAATTTTCCAGTTTATTATAAAATTGAAAGGTATATCTCGGACTTTATTTAATTTTAACAACAATATACAAAATAATTGTACAACAAAAAACATATATTTGTTAGAGATAGTAATTTAACAAACCTTCCTATCCAATTTTATACTACTAGAATTACTGTTATTTCGAAATGTAATACGGATAGTTAAAAGATAAGTGATGTATTTATGCAATAAACGTGTTCGATATCAAAGTCCAATCCAGTTTAAAACATGAACCTGTAATTTTATAATAAAATAATGCAATGACACGAGACAAGGATATGTCTAATAAATGTTCCTATTGTGGTTGTATTTTAGCTAGTCACCTTTTTCAAACTATATATATATATATATATATATATATCAGTACAACTAGTAATATATCACTATAACTAGTAATATTTGTGGTTGTTACCTATTTTTATTGTTATATTTTCCATGACTTCATTAACACTCTCAAAATTAATTGATTTATCTAGTTTTTTTTAAAAATATTTGAGTATTCTATAATAAAAATTACCTATTTCTCCTATATTTTACTCCCTATATTACTTGTTTGCATGTATTTTGATCAGCCATATCTATTGGTGTCATTGTAAAAATGATTGAACAACCAAATCGAATAATCCTGTATAAGACAAATATATATTATTATTGAGCTAATGAGTGTATACAGACGCTAATAACAGAATGTTCACTACTGGATTTTCGACCACTCATCACTTTTGTTGTATGATTTGAAGAAATCTGCTGGTTAAGCCCATACATACTTTTAGAAACTTATGGTAATGCTGTTCTGTCCAATGCCCCAATTGTCGGTTTCGATTTTAACGATTTGAAAGGTTTAACACGCGGTTAAAAGATCAAAAAGGACAGAAAGAAGAGTTTTCAGTGGTATATTATGATTAACGGTGAAAAGTAAATTAATACTATAATAGGTAATTAATACTGTAATACGACGCGACAATTCCAGGCGTACAAAGTCATGAGTTAGGTCAGGGACAAGTCCAGAGACGTTGACTGAAGCCGAATATTCCATAGGCATAAGATAAGCAAGGCATAGTAAGTTAGGAGGTGTTAAAACCTAATAAATCTGTAGCTGCATACTACGTCAATTACCCAAATTGAAGGATGTATAGTTACAGAGTATACAGTGCATGACTATGTCCATATGTGAACAGTTATGAAGGATACACTGTTGCAGTTTGAATAAGAAGTTTTGCTGCACCAAGCGGCATACGTCACCATGAGCCTTCTGATTATAATTTCTTTACATCAGTGTAGGGGGCTTGAACGCTGAAGGAGTGCGCGAATGGATCGATTATCGAATCGTTACCAATCAACATTATTATTTCAACTCAGTATCTCTATGTTGATAAAAAGTTGTATAAAATGATTGAATATTGAAAATATTTGTATTAACATATATTGTTAAAGTTAATACTTTTCCCGATAAGTTCCTTTTTAATGTGATATGAGAGATGAGAGAAAAAATAATTATGCAAGAACCTAGTATTGACCAGGTGTAATATCGTACATCTAACATCTGGAAAGTATCTCAAATAATAATGATTCTCAAACCATGTTTTCTATGGAAGATGGACCAGAAGATGTCACCTCCTACCAGCCTATAAGTTTATTACTGATAATCTCAAAAGTTTTTGAGAAGCTGTACATAAGAGGCTCCATTGTATAGTAGAAAAAGAAAAATCATTCCAGAATACCACTTTGGGTTTCGCAATAAGCATGGAGCAGTTGAACAAGTGCATAGGCTTTTTAACAAAATACACTTAACTGGACTTAAACGCCAAAAGATATTGTTCAGCTGCGTCCCTAGGCATATCTCAGGCCTTTGATAAAGTATGGTATACGGGATTGCAAGTTATATTAAAGAAACATCTCCCTCGTCCGGATTATGAGCTATTAAAATCTTACCTCAGGGATCGTCATTTTACAGCAAAATAAGGTAATGAACATATCGAATTATATGCGATATATTCAGGAGTTCCGCGAGGTAGTATATTGATTCCAGTACTATATCTTCTGTACACAGCTGATCCTACCTACAACAAAAATAGCCACTGTGGCGACATACGTAGACGACGTAGACTTAAAATAACAGTAATTAATTAAAATAGTATTTTGTATATGTATATATATACATATATATATATATATATATATATATATATATATATATATATATATATATATATATATATATATATATATATATATACTATAAAAGCAATTCTATCGAAGAAAACTTTTCAGTGAAAATGCGCACATGTTTCGTGTTGTTTTCATCAATAACTACGGGTCATATCGTAGATCATCTAGATCGAGATCCCTAGAACACATTTAATACATATATATTATATCATTACAGGTACAAATTGTGGGAAAAATTCTAATAATTTCCAACCTCGATCCTTATCGAAACCTAGATTAAATGAATATTGTGCGTGTTCCTAAAACTATGCAGAAAGCTACTATATTTATTTTTTTCCTGGCTGGTCTGTAAACGTATGCATTTCTTAGGTCTTTGCTTTCCCTATAAAAGTGTAATTGAGTATGCGATTATTTTCATATTGCGTGGTTATGACTACGCTTTACTATTTAAAACAATGCTAATAGGTCTATCACCCTTTAAGAGTTATTTCTGTATTTTATGGTCTGCAATCTAATTTGTCCCGTTTCTACTTTTACTTTGATTATATGTGATTTATGGAGGCTTTATATAGAACTGTGGTGTAACAAAATATGCTGTACTCGTAGAATTACTTTTTAGGCTCCAAGTTTAATAAATGTTGTCTTATATTTTATTTTCGGTTTAATACATATGTTTAGTAAAGTATAACTGACAACAATTTTGATTTTATATTATTAATTCATTCTATAATTTAAGAGTGTACTAAATTTTTTTGGGTGTAAAAATATTAGATGCTTTTGTAAGATGAATTTTGCTATTGAATTTGTCTATTTAAAATTTGTGTTACACGTGATCCACATAATAGGATAATTTAAAATCGTTTGATGCTAATTCTCATCCATTACTAACCTTAGAGTCCTTTGTGAGTGTATATATGGCTGCTAAATAGGTAGTGCAACTACGGAATGTGCCATTGTGGGAGTAAACATTCTTGAGAAACATTGCAACCATATAATCAATGACCCAGGGACATCTACGAGGATGAGGATCCAACCTCCAATATATATCAATAATTTTGCAACAAAAAACAGTCATATATGTGTTAGAGATAGTAATTGAACAAACCTTCCTTATCAATTTTATACTACTAGAATTACATTTATTTTGAAATGCAATACGATATAAGATAATTGATGTATTTATGTAATAGACGTTTTCGATATGAAAGTTTAATCCAGTTTAAAACATGAACTTGTAATTTTTAACCGACTTCAAAAAAGGAAGACGTTCTATATTCGGCTGTATATTTTTTTAATGTATGTTCGCCGATTTCTCCGTCAATTACGGACCGATTTCCAAAATTCACGAAAAAGTGCATTTCCGAGGTGGACCCATTGGAACCAAGTTAGGATCTGATAAGGGAAGGGGGGAAAATCGAGGCGAAACCTCAAATTTCAAAGATATGTACAATATTTTCACATATTTTTTATATAAAATAATCACATATTGGTGTATAAAGTTATTGTTGAAATGACGTGACGAAAAATCGAAAGTAGTAGTTCAGTGTAAAGTCAGTTTTGCTTTTTAATTACTAACAATGGAACGCCGTAGAAACATTGTAGGCCACTGTTTCTATGGTGTAATGGTTAGAATATTGTGATAACAATCGCAGACGTCGCGGATTCGATACCCAACAAGGCAGCAACTTTCTTTGTTCTAGATTCATTGGAACATTTCTCACCTAGACTAGGTAGCGGGACCAAGAGCCTGAAACGTTCCTTATTTTCAATCATTGTTTCTATATTCCCATTTTTCCTCATACGGGCTTCTATTTGTTCTATCCATTATAATAATTGATAAAATAACTCCGCATTTTATAGAGTATATATCTAATACTAAAAAGAGAAAAATAAAATATTTTTAACAAAAAAATTGAACCGGCTTCAAAAAATAAATAAGGAACTAACTAAAAAGTAAAAAATAATCAAACTTAGATTTTTAACACAAATAAAAAACGTTTTAAAATAAAATATGTACATAATAATCGATGTAATAACTAAATAAAGATAAACAAAAAACTTATTTAACCTATCTACTAGACGTGTTTTATATTTTACTATATGTACAATTTACCTTAATACCTATCTAAATCTATTTACTTATTTACAATATTATTTTAACTACTACCAACTGATCACTTTGATACCGTGAAGTCCATTGTTGTGGGTGTAAACGTTTTGAGAACTCTTGCAACTCCATAATCAATAAGCCAGGGACATCTTCGAGGATGACGATCAAACCTCCAATATTTTCAATAGGATCCAATGTGAGGAGTGTTCCAGGATCTCTGTCATCTTTCATTTGGAGAATAACAGGGCGTTGTTCATTTTGGATCTTTCTGATTTGGGTACTTGCAAGAGTGGAAGAGTATTCATATGATGTTCGTACATTTGTTTGAGTTGCTGTTGGCTTCTTCTGTTATGCTAATCTAGTGGAAACATCGACTGTGTCGTATGTGTACCACATGCGTTCTTTCTATGTTCATGTCTAGCCCGTAGATCTTGTACAGCTTTGTTGATTTGTTGGGCACTTCAATCACATCGGCTGCTCGCCAATTGTAGAAATATTCGTTTGTTGTAGTTTTTACCTAATTGCTAAATTTACTACTATTTATTTCAAATTAAATTTTATGGGAATTGTGTGCAATGAGAGAAGAGAGAGAGAGAGAGAGAAACGTAGTCACACCAGTCTTTTGGTACTACTAACCGTGCATTGCTAACCTTACCTAACCTTTGAATAGTAGTTTTGACGTTCATCACTTTTCTATTTATAACATTCATTACATTTATTTGATTTGAAGGATTGTTCTGCCGAAACCCATCAAATACTTACATTTTCGACGATCATTACTTTTGCCCCTTTGTTTGAACCTGCTTCATCAGTTTATTTAGCACTTTAGATACTTATGATAATGCTGCTCGGTCATTGTTGTCCCAATTATCGGTTTAGGTTTCAACGATATAAATTTCGATACGATTTTTTTGAAAGGTTTAGTATAACAAAAAAGTTTGAAGTCAATGAATAGCAAGACTTATTAGATGGAACTGTCAAATAACTTTCTGACATTTACATGCGATTGGAACGATCCAAAAGAAACAAAACGACTACCGCATGAGTTAATTAATAATATGCCTTAAACGGGGTCGACGGCAGGATGCACAGTATAATTATATCAGGTCTAGGATGTTGTAAAAATGATAAAGCAATTAAATGAAAGGATAGAGAGAGAGTGTGTGAGAGAAGTAGTCGAGTTGGTTTTTTATACCCAGCATGCCGCACGATACTAATTGTGCATTACCAGCCTTGCCCAATGTGTGGTGGTCTAAGGATCCGTAGCGGTGGTTATGCCTGTAGGAGTGTTCCTTTTGTCGGTCGGAATTTGTAGCTGTCTACACGGTCGTTTATCGAAACACTCACTACTATTTTTGGGGAAGGAATTCGCACGGGAACAGAAAACACCGACTGAATAAAAACTTCTTTATTTCATATGCTCAATACTACATGTGTTTGACGGCAAGATGAACAGGATATTAGGTTAGGTGATGTAAGTACGGAAGGGGGTAGAAAAAAGAGAGGGACCTCGTCGTGATGGTCTTTTATAGCCGGAAACCGCATGGTACCAATCCACCAGCGTTATCAACTTTTGAATTTAATGTAGATGTAATAGTGGTGGCCTAAAGGGTTGTAGCGGCCTCTAAATGCTTTTTTTGAATAGCGACATTTATTCGTAAAAATGCGAAGTATTAAGGTAATTTATTGTTCATTTCCCTAGTTTTGATATTCATCACTTTTCTATTTACATCAATTGTTCAATTTTTTATTGCCCAATGCTCTAAACGTATGTTATTGATATAACCTAAATATTAAATAACAATAACACAATATCCTTTTGTAACCCTAATACACGTATTATTTTTATTTGAAAATCAAATAGTTTTTATTTAAATTCAACTGAAATCCGATAAATAGGGATATTCAACGAAAAATCGTACAAAATGAACATTGACAAATAAATCAAAGGCAAAGCAACAGCCCAATTCAGGCTTTATTAACGACGATCTGAAAGCTCTGAAAGCGATAAAAGTATTAACTCGCCGTTCAAAGCTATCGAGAACGTTTGACCTTCTGCTTAATATGGAGTTTTAAATGTGAATTTCTTCTTTGAGAATGAACGCTTCGGAATCAAAGCTACTTTATTGTTTAAGGCATATTGAATTTCTGAAACCTCTAGATAGGGAGAAGATTTGTGCTTAATGGCTCTGGGGAGATGGAGATCAAAGTTTTTCGTGGAAAGGAATAATTAGGTATGCTTTAGTTGAAAGGGTGTTTGCTGAAGTAAAGTATCTGGGTGTTTATAAACATTCATAATATAATAATGAAAATCGGATAAGCAGTTGTAAAAACAATCGGATTACTATAATCACTGGGATTTGAAATCTCACTGTAAATCCTTTTAGTTTTTAATTTATCTCAATGTTGAATTCATGCAATTTTTTGAAATGTACAGATATAATGTAAAGAGAAGTCAATATATTTAAATGCTGTTTTGTAATAATAGCTGTAATAAAAACAAATCTTTATTTCCGAATGAAATTGAAGGATTTGTTCGACATACTTAGAATAATCTCATGATGTGACCTCCTACCGGCCTATAAGTTTATTACCGATAATCTCGAAAGTTTTCGAGAAACTATACATCAAGAATCTAAACTATATAATAGAAAAAGAAAAATTACTCCAGAATATCAGTTTAGGTTTTGCAATAAGCATGGGACTATAGAACAAGTGCACAGACTTGTAAACAAAATAAACACTGACCTAAATGCCAAGTTATTGTGCGGCTGCTTTTCTAGATATATCTCAGGCATTTGACAAAGTATAGCATACGGGCTTGCAGGTTAAACTAAAGAAACTTCTCCCTCATCCGGACTATCAGTTACTAAAATCGTATCTCACTGAAAGACATTTTATTGTAAATCAAGGCGATGAACATACCGAATTAAATCCCATATATTCAGGAGTTCGGCAAGGTAGTGTACTGGATCCAGTACTGTATCTTCTGTATACGGCCGATCTGCCCACCACAAAAATAACTACTGTGGGAACATACGCAGACGACACAGCAATCTTGGCATCCCATAAAGATCCGCTCACAGCATCAATAAACCTAGAAACCCACCTGGATCAAATACAATTATGGTTGAAGACATAGCGCATTAAAGCCAATGAAACAAAATCCACCCATGTAACGTTTACCGCAGGGTAAACTCTACGCAGGTAGAAGAACATGTCCACCAGTGAATACCAATCATCATCAACTCCCCCAAGCAGAGCAAGTTAAATATCTTGGTATGCACTTAGATCGACGCCTAACCTGGAAGAAGCACATACTCTATAAACGAAAACAACTTCGACTGAAATTATATGAAATGTATTGGCTCATCGGGCGCAAATCCAAATTATTATTAGATAACAAGGTGTTGCTGTATGAGTCTATACTCAAGTCTATTAGGTCGTATGGAATCCAACTATGGGGTACCGCTAACAAATCTAATATATAATATAATAATTATTCAACGGTTCAAAAATAAATTGTTGCGTGCCATTGTTGATACTCCGTACTATATTTCAAATAAAGTGATACAACGCGATATTCCTCTGGAACCTATAACGAGTGTAATTCAACGTGTTTGTGTGAAGTACTTCGAAAGAGTATCAGTGCATCCCGATGTACTCGCTAATCTGCTAAATATGCGACGTGATAGTGAAGTGCGTAAACTAAAACGTTTAACACCACCTGTTCTGATTACTGGGCATATATAAGCTTTAGAATAAGCTTTAGAATAAGACTAATTAATTAAGATAATATTTTATACAGAAGATCGCTTAAAGAAGTAGAAAATCACTTCATGCCATATAAATATAATTTAGACATAAGAAATACTTATTGCCTATAGGGCAGATTATGGAATCACAAAGAGTAAAAAAAAAGAATAATCTGATTTAGATAGAAATATGTGTATGGATAATTTGTGGCAGTATTTTGAAAATAGTTTCATTTTTATTCTTTCACAGAAGCATTTTTATTTGTTGTCAAAAAATTGGGATGGTCAATTTTGAAAGACCTCTTGAAACAAATCTTTCATCAGCAAAACAGGTCTCCATGGACAGGAATAGTTGGTAATCGCTTGGAGCTAGATTCGTACTATAAAACGGATGCTTAAGAACCTAAAAGTAAAACTCGTGAACCTTCAGGTAAGTCCCTATCGATGTGAGTAGCTTAGCCTTGTTTCAATGAAGAGTCTCATGACAGTTCTAGTGACCCGTTATTTGCGGCAGTTCACCGTAGTTCGACCAGTATGATAAGTATGTGCTTTTCATCGCAAGTCATCATCCTTTTCAGAATTTTATTTCATTTTTTTGTTGACAGATAATTCCATTACAGGAATTCAGTCCATGACGTTTTTTTAGTTTAACTAGTGTGTTACATATACCATTTTTTGTATCCAGTCTTTTTCAAATGGTTCCAAGTGGTTTTTGGTCAAGCTTTATCTCCAGGGTAATAAAAACAGTACTTCTATGCTGGTCAGACTCGGACCTTTTGATCATTCTATATATATATATATATATATATATATATATATATATATATATATTCGATAATTGGTCTTCTATAGTGTGGCGCATCTTTAACTTCGACATTACCTGAATAGAATCGATGAAACCAAGATTGCTCTTGAATAGTTTTTACAGTATCAGATCCATAAACACCATTCACATTTTTAGTCACCTACCTTGCGTTTTCTTGTTTATTGAAGAAAAGCTATATTATTGTATATAGTATACTAGCACAATAATAATACGCATAAAGGGTATTTTTTCTTCGATGTCATCCATTTTTGACGTGAATGTATCATCCATTCACAAAAGTGTAAAATAAAGTTTTTAGTAGGATATATCAGGTTTCTAATGCCATCTAGTGTAAATGGATCGAACTTTTACAACACGATATACAATCTATTAAAGCCCTCTATTGGAAAAATAATGGATTTATTTTTACTAGACTTAATATATTGGCTTTTTATTATTAATTTGGTGTTGGTGTATTTATTACTTCATTTTACTCGTTTGATTTTATTATGCAGTGCTAATCTAGACTGATCATCGAATAAACTTTTTCTTGTTCCAATATTTTTATTTAATATTTTGAAATCCAAATACTTTTTACAGTACATCAGAATGTTAAGTATTAATAAGTTATAGTTATGTGCACAGAAGTTGGCCATAGTTTTTGACTAGTATTTGTCAAAATAAAAATTGCCATAGGTATATCTTGATCTGAAAGTATATATTTAATTTTATATTTTATAAGTGTTAAAAAGCAACAAAGAGAATACATTTTCAAAACTTTGAAAATGCATAATTGGCTACTAATCCTAGAGAAATATCTGGATGTACTGACTTTAGCTGTAGGGTTTCACGTTTTCGTGATGTCCAATTTTATGAATTATGTGACATTATTTGCACAAGTGATATATAAAATCAAAATTCATGAACTTTGTTGTTGAATGATTACTCAAACCAGTTTTCGGTTAGTATGGGTTCCCATAGTAGCTTTTAACATAATTCATTAATTTGTATGATTATTTATTTTCATCCTTATTTGATATCTATATATATAAATGAATCGTTGTTCGTTAGTCTCGGCTAGACCGATTTGGATAATTTTGGTCTTGAATTATTTGTGGAATTCCAGGGACGGTTTAAAATGTGAATAAATATGAAAATGCTCGAAATTAAATAAAAACAACAATTTTGTTTTTTCTTTGATCTCGAGGATCGAATCCGACAATCTGTGTGCGTGAGAACTTTCTTAACTTCGGAGGTCCTTTATGATAGTGACATTTCAAATTATATGCTCTTTTTTTTTGTTGATTTTTTGCGATAGTGACACTTTACTGCTAAGTGGGAGAACTTTTCTCACGTTGGTTAATTATAATTTACGATGCCGAAGAAAAGATGACCTGACTTAGGTTGTCGCAGTCAATCAAATGTGCGAAGAGCTACCTCACGTGCTAACCGCACTAATGACCAGAGAGAGACAGATCAAGAAAATAGTCGTATTTCTATATCAGAATTTCGTTTCTTAAAGAGTAACAATGATGTAGATAGGCTTAGAATGCAATGATTTCGTATACATCAAACACAACAACAGCGAGCACGAGATAATGAAATTGAGCGATTCCGCAGTCACAGTGCTTCTGTGATCCTGGAACGAGCTGCATTCCACTATGATGCGGGAATAGATTATTGTGCCGACAAATCGGTAACAATTGGGGAAATGTCGATAATTTGTAAATATTGCGAGGCGTTAAAATACAGTGGTGAATCTACTGCATTATGTTGTGCTGGAGGCAAAGTAAAATTGTCACAATTATTCCTACCACCAGATCCTTTATGCTTTTTAGTTTCTGGGATTGGAAATGATTCTAAGCACTTCTTGGCCAACATTCAGAAATACAACAGCTGTTTCCAGATGACATCATTTTGCGCTACACATATTATACAGGACAATTTTATGCCCACTTTCCCGCAGTTGACCCAAAATTGCATGCAGTAGTTATACAGCAAACACACGATACATGGACCTTGCGGAGTTTTCATCCACAATTCAGCCTGTATGGTTGACGGTAAGTATTCCAAGCGATACCCAAGAGACTTGATTGCTTGATTGAATAACGGGAAATAATGGATACCCTTTGTATCGTCGGAGATCAGTAGCTCATCGGTAGATAATCGTTGGCTCATGCCATACTCTCCTATGTTATCCAAAGCTTTTGATACTAACATTAATATGGAATATTGTAACTCTGTGAAGTCGATAAAGTAGATATGTAAATATGTTAGCAAAGGTAGCGATATGGCCGTCTTCGATGTAACCAATGCAAATGACGAATTATCACAGTACCAGATGGGTCGCTATGTAAGGAGCAATGAAGCAATTTGGCGTATCTTTTCATTTGCGATCCATGAAAGACACCCTACAGTAGTTCATTGGGCAGTCCATTTAGAAAATGGTCAGGAGGAAAAAAGTCGAGGATTCGAGATTGTCGAGGATCTCAATGCGTCCATTCAGAATTTTCTTATGTGACAATTGGTGTCCTTCAAATCACTTGACACCGTTATGAACCAAGACGACTTAGTCAACTATCCCACGGAGTTTTTAAATTCACTAGAACTGTCTGGATTACCACTTCACAATTTGAAGTTAAAAGTAGGATCAGTTGTCATCATGCTGCGTAACATTAATCAACCTCGACTGTGCCATGGAGCAAGACTGGCTGTGAAAAATATTATGAATAACGTCATTGAGGCAACAATCATAAAGGGAAAATACAATCAGAAAGCTTTAAATTGATTAACAAACTGTATCATAACTGTGTGTGTCTGTAAATATTTAATTGAAACTTTATAAATAGCCAGTATTTCAGGAAAACTCTGTTTTTTAAATATGAAACATGGTATGTAATTAATCGAAAATAATAATAAAAATTCATTTATACCGAACATTTTTTTATTAATTACGGATTATTAGGTCTTTTATTTATCGATTGAGGCAGTATCGATTGAGAAAGCTTTGGTCAGCTAGTATTACATAAAATTGATTTGCTGCTAGTTTTGGATATCATTACCATCAACTATAGTTTTGTTTAATTGAGGGTATTTTAACTGAGGTTTCCTCAAACTTATTGATTTAACTGAATTTTATGATTGTTGTAACTTACTTTTTGAGGTGTGAGTAAATTATGAACGTGTATGAACACTAAAATAATTTTATCCCTGCTGCGTATTCCCATCATTAATTAAAACCGCCATCTCCAATTTATATAAAGTTAAAAACAAATAAGAATGCTTTTTCTTACTTTTTTGTCAGAACTTTGTTCGTTAAATAGTACTGAGCGCCGATGTTAAGCGAATTAAGACCTAAATATGGTAAATTCTTATTCTATATATGTTTGAGTTTTGTGTGAACTATGTCTACGCTTTTATATATCACAATTGCTTTCATTATAGACTCGTTCTAGTTTAGCAGTATGAATTGTAGCGCCAAATTATCAATAATTAGATATAACAATTAGAGATAGCTTCTATAAACTACTGACTTCTACTAACCAATAATCAATTGTCAATGAGTATAAAATTTTATTGCGCTTTGAAAACTAGTTCTCGGTACAGCATTTTTGCTTATAACAGTTTTATTATCGATTACTGTTTGCTACAACATAAGTAAATATACCCTGGATGCGTAAAAATTATCTTATATATTATCAATACACGTCTTTGTAATTGTAATTTAATTTAATTACTTGTTTAACATTGACTGGTAATTAAATAAACTACCAAAATAATTATTTGCAAAATATTAAATTTATGATTTTGAGTACCGAGTAAAAGATTATTTTTCTTATACGATTTTGCTCGTAATGGCGACAATTTTTACACGTCCGTAAAGGAAAGCAACCTCAGTTAATCCGGGCGCTGCAAACGAGGCCCACAGCGCACATATTTGCCGTTGCACATGACACCCTCGATAAGTTTGCATTGTGTCCGGGGAAAGATTATTAAGGATATTAAATTTTATGCACTCTTTACAGCGTCGTTTCTATAAAAATTCGCTTATGCAAAGTGAAACTCAAACATTCTACTAATAATGTTAAATTCCGGATTTGTGTTAAATTTATTAGATATTTTCCAACTTATTTTAATAATTTACTGTAACTTTCATTCCTATTTCAGTGATTTGGTGGTTTAGTTTTTCTTTTAATAAACAATATTTTTATATGCTCAGCATAACCTTCAGTCATAAATTATTACTACTCAGTTCACAAGCAAGACCAGTGTGGGATTAATACATCAGTATAGTATGTTCAAAGTTATTTTGTACATAGGTCATCTAAATTTGTGACGTCAAACCGTCGCATTGTTGTTTCATTAACTCTGAGTTTTAGTTCAATTTGACATTGGCATACAACAAAATTTTAATCTAAATAAAATAATTGAATAAAAATTTTATCAAATATATTTTATTTTAATATTATAGTACATCTAAAAGCTACAGTTAATTATACAACCACAATATTTTATCATTTAGAGTTATAACCTTTTATCACTATTGCTTTCAAGAATTTGCATACGTGTGACAACCGGACGACTTAGACAGGCTCATTCGTTTACGTGTTCGAACTAGTCAGACAGCATAGCGTCTCTTTTTAACTAGAATAAAATGAGAAGGAAAATGTTGTCTGATTCTAAAATGAATTTACAAATTGCGGCAGGCAATACATTATACATCTTGATGACGTATATACAAAAAAACTTTGATTAGACTATATGTATTTCTCCAAAATAAGCAAGTTGAGACATTATTGGGAAATTAAGGCATAAAATTGCTATTATTGGATATAATTAAGCTTAAATTCAGATCTCTTGAATTGAATTCAGATTTCAGCGCACTATCATAGCGTAACGCCAAATTAATTTAGCTAACGTACACTTTACAGAGTAAGTTTTATTTGTAAAATAGCTAATAATAGACTTTTATTAACTTCTATATAATAATTTTACTCACAATTAACAGTGACTCCTTAGTTGTACCCATATCATTCTTATTCATTGTGTAAAACATGTCCCTTGTTGGTTGTTTTTTTTTCAGAATGACTGGTTTTGTTCTAATTTTTGTTTGCTCTTTAGTTATATTATTATCACTTATCTCTAGAGGACTCAGTAAATTATAATCTGACTTGAACCCACCATTTCTTCTTCGAATCTTCTTGTAATTAATTTATGATTTTTTACTAATTTTTTCATACTCTTAGGGTATCAATATCTTTTTAAAATATCGATATATTTATATCTAATATTAGATAAGTAATCCAACGTTTCATAAAAGTTCTACTAAAATTTTTTTTAATTAAATGTAATTTTTAATATTTTCAAAATTGGCACCTACTTTATATTTTTTAGCAGAAACATTTTTAGCCTATCCTGTTAAAACGCTATTAATAACTTTTCAATTAAATTTGTGATTTTATGATTCTGAATGTCTGTAACTTAATTAATTTTTAATAACTAAATACAACCGATATTTAGTTTTTTATGTGCTTAGATGTAGTTTAATCAACGATATCTATTGGTGAAAATAAAGTTTCTCTTTTAATGTTATTCGATGTATACAGGTGCCAATTATCGAAAGCTCAAAAGTGCATTTTTCACTTCATTACGTTACGGTTTGTTTAATTTGAAGAAACCAGTTGCCGAAGTCTATTAAATATTTTATTAGAAACTTGGTTTAGAGTTCAAGTTGGAAACCATCAAATTGTAACACTTGTTGGGTGACCCAGCTCAAACTCTCAGATAACTTTCAGACAGCTTGCGGTTGGTGAGCTGTTTATAGACGTTTATATGCCATGGAACATATTCAAAAGGAGATTAAATTGCTACCACACGAGTTGACTGAAAAGGTAGTAAAAAATATCTGCAGCGAATTGTGAAGCATCGTGAAAGAAGAGTTTCCTGTAGCTCATCGTGACTAGCGATTAAAAGTGGATCTACTACGACAACTTCAAGCGCAAAAGTCATGGTTTACTCCAACAGAGTCATCAATATCCACACCAAAGCGGAATATTCATGGCCATAGGTCTTGCTGTATTCATACCAGACATATATAATTAACATAATAAACATTTTCTAATTATATGATATGCTATGATAATGAAATGTTATCAAGTAAATAAGTCAGTGAAGAGAAATCGTATACTTGGTAAATATCTGTATATTTTCAGATATTTCCTGTGCACTCAATAATAATATTTATTGTCATAAAAGTAACATATTTATATATATTTTTTTATAAATTTAATAATACTGCATAATACTGTTGTTTGAAAGTTTAATACCCAATTTTCTCATTTAATAAGATGAATAGGGACTAAATAAATATTATAATATTATGTTGAAAATTAATCTGCTATTTTCAAGGAACCTTTAAGTTAAATGCAATCTTGTCAATCATTAATTTGTTTTTATCATTAACACAATTTGGTCAAGAGCAAGTGATAAATAATTAAGATATGTTTGCACTAAAATATTCGCAATTTCATTAGAATATATGTTAATAATCTAAGCTTATTTTTTGATTAGAGCCAGTACAAAAACTAATATACATTTACCACAATTTCCCATCTTTTTTGAACGGTTTATTATAATGAGTTTTCATTCTGCCAAAGCGATTTTAGCAAACACGAATAACATATTGTACGTAATTACGATAAATATGTTGCGTTTGTCAATAATGAATTAAAACGCCGTCATTTTTATTTCGATCCACTTTTATTCCATTTAGCGCTAAATTTCATTCTGCGAATTCGTTATACCAGATGATTTTTGATTCGACGACGCGATAACAATATTTATAACAGCGGTAAAGCATATGCAGTTGATTAATTTATATTTAAAATCTACGTATGTTTTATTTCTGTATTGAATTAATGTTTTAATATTTCGCGAAAATACATGCGACCGTAACGATTTTAATAAAATATATGTCAGAGTCGACTAACTAAATAATTCCGTGTTAGTTAATATTGGTCATTTTTATATAAAATTATATATCTTATTTGTTATTTTTATATTAAATGTGAACGTACTCTATTATTACATATTACTTATTCTATGGAAGTTTTCATTTATTAATAAAACCAAAAACTTATATTTAAATCCCAAGGAGATATCACCTATAAGACATGGACAAAGTAAGATGTTGTCTTATCCTTGTACCAAAACATCCGCCAATTGCTTCAATGATGTTGGAGATGGAAATATTCTTCTCATTCTACTTTAAAACTCTCCATAACAGTTCAATTACGTCGACTTTTAGCGGCTGTGCTGGCCATGAAATATGTTTGATTATATAGAATCTGAAGAAAACACAAACTTTTTTGCTGTATGTATAGGCGCATTATCGCACCTTAAAATTTATCAGTGTTTAGCAGCCATATGAGTCATAGTAAAAATTTAATCATTGAGGATGTTGAAATATTAATTTACAGTAATTCCGTTAGTGATACCAATGAGGGAAATATCTGAATACCACGATATTTCCACTTAAACCATAACGAATCCTCCTTCATGCTTGACTGTAGGAAGCAGGCATCGGGTCGTAGGATTGTTTTGGGTTGCTTCATGCATAAACCCGACCTTTTGTAGGAAAATTTGTAAAAGATACCATAGCATATTCTTCCAACATCCAATGTTTTAGAATCATTGCATCACATCTTTCGTAAGGTAGCGTTGGATTTGCAATTGCAGCCATTCAAAGAATGTAGGCATTGTTGAGTACCCACCATAGTTTTTTTATGGAATCAATATTACTCAATTGAGCGTTGCGTTCTGCTGTCATTTTTGCCGTGCTAATTTCTTAATGTTTTCTATCAGTCAACTTTACAAATATCGTTTCGTTATTATTTCGTTTCATCAAATATTCTTTTTCGCCGATGATATTTTACTCTGTTTTGTGCATTCTGATATGATTAAAGTTGCTCGTGGAATGTCAATCATTAAAAGAAAATACATTTCACCGATCGCTTATTTTAAGCGACGCAGAATAAATCGCATAATTTACTGCAATATAATAAGAATATTGTGTGATGTTCATAATAATTTGTCTATCCCCTATGTAATTTATGTCATTTTTATTACCAACCGGTGTTAAGTTTGTGATTTTTACATTATTTTGAGAAGTAAAATGAATTATATGTTTATTGAGATTGAAGATGTTACGGAAATTATCAACACACATAAAATTTTCATATATTTCATATATTAAATTATATTATTATACATTTTTATTATAGCTATCAAGTTTTTGATGGACTCTCATATCATAATCTTCTTCTTATTCTTTTAATTCAATGTTTTAAATACATTTATACATACATACACAGAGAGCTTCCGAAGCAACAAGCCACAAGATTACCGGATGCGGTTGTATAGGTAATATTTTGAGATAAATATAATATTCGGCAGTTTATGAAGAAACGTATTTTTGCTCTGCTTTCGACAGTATACTGTGGTTCTCACTTTGAGCAGCTTTAAAAGCTGAACATGTTCTCCTAAAAATGATTAATCTTCTTGAGGCAGCTTGTGATATCTATTTAATGGGATTGAGTGCGAAATGAGTGAGTCATGAATGAGTAGAATTCATTTGAGTTCCTAGCCGGTGTTAGTTAACGTGTCATCTCTACACTCTACTTAAATTTATTAGTGGCTGTATTTATTCGAAAATTTTAAAAACAAACATGACGTTCAATATGGCGCTACAAAGTTCTCGACCGATATGATGTTCGCTGTTGATAAAATGTAGTAGACAACGTTGAGGCTTTAGCATTCTTTATGATGTAGTTCACATTGCAAAGTTAATGTATTGACAAATTACGGATAGCTTGCTACTGTAAATATCAATGGGATCCAGTTCCAGTCCAAGTACAGGAGTTCAAGTACTTGAGATTTCTAGGACAGGAGAAAGTGGTATCTACTAAATAGTAATAGTAAATCGAATCGGTCAATCTGCGGATGTTTTTGCTTTTCTAAGATGATGTGTGCATAGGAGAGGAAATATTATAATGCAGATAAAGTATGTCTCTTTTGAAAGCGTATTTTGTATACCATTCTTACCATTCGAGACTTCCACACTATTGCAGTCTAACATCGGCAAGCTTGAGACCTTTCAAATTAAATGCTTAAGTTAAATTCTTTACGTTTTTCATTAAAATCTGGCTAGGAATTAAATAATTTTTTTGAGAATCGGCAGCCAGTACCTATTTGAGGAACAAATCCAGAGACGCAGATTACAATAGTTTGAACATCTCTGACCAATGAAACGTGAGCAAATTTCTTACAGATTTCTGTTGTGAAAGCGATTTGTTGGAAGTTTGATGGAAGACACAGTGAGCACAGTATACATGAGGCAAGGTCATCTGAAAAGAAAGCGATCTGAAGAAGAGGAGGCTAGCGGGATTTAGTGTGGAATATTTAGTTTTGAGGCACCAATAGCAGCGTATTGATTGATAAATAGACGCTATCCCTGAACGAATATGAAATAAATTAATTTTATCGTTGCAATACATTATAATATCAAAATGCATACTCAGCATTAAAACTAATTAATTTGGTAGAGTAAGAGGTTTAAAATTACACATATTTGTGTAAAATATATTAAAAATTGACCTGGAATAAGTTGAAAAAAATTGGTAGAGAAAAAATGATCGTGAGACTTCTAATTAAAAATGTCTAAGTAATTTAAAAAATAATCGCTTGAAGAAACTTCCAAGATATATAGAGAGTGGGGCAAAAACCTTCCTTCCACTATCAACGCTTTCATTTATCACAAGGAAACACCGTAGCAGGATATCATTGATAACGCGACAATTTATTTTATTTTATTTTTTTCATAAAATATGGTATATTTATTGTTATAATTGAACTATAGGAGGAAATATTTTCGTTCCTGTAACCTACGCAATTTTTTTCTTTTGACATTTTCATATGTTGATTTCCGTATTTTTTGTGCAAATCCTATTTAATAATATACTTATTTCTATTTTAACTTTGTCATTATTTATTATATTTTGTGCTTCATACCCATCATCTATATATTAATCGGCTTACCGAACATTTTGCCTCCCTTTTTGAGGAAAACAGGACCACCCAGAGGCTTAACAGAGGAAGAATTTTTAGGCGTAATATTTTTGTATAATATGCGTTACTAATAGATATATTCTAATAAATCGAGAAACGCCCAAATCAAGCAACCAGAAATAGCCGTCAGATCGATGACACAAAATATATTAACAAACCCTGCGGGTAACTGTGCGGGCTAAGAGTTTAGCTCGCCGACACTAACGTCCTAGTATCGCGCTAGGGCTAGACGTTATTTAAAAAAGTTTAAACTAAGTGAGTGTTTGAAATAGCTATATAACACGACTATAAATAAATAAATTAAAAAAGCGAGCTGAAATTCTTGTACCATAGATTATTCGTCCTGTTGTACGTAAATCAACCACGGACGCATAATTTTTAAAATGGCTGGCAATGTTGTACCACATAATGCAAGCAGGCAATTTTGAAACGGAAGACATATGTTAAATTTTACTGTTGAAACGATATTAAAACGGAAAATTAGTGGTTAAAACATTGTTAAACGAGTTCGTTTACGTTTAAGCAGTGTTAAATGGACATATTTTGTGTTACTTTCGATTATTACCATATTGGAATCGTTAAAAAGTTATGGAAAGTTTGGATAAAAAACTATTAAGAATAGTATGGTCACGTAAAGTCTTATTGCAGAAAAAACAAATTAATATGACTGCTTTATCGGAAAGAAAATCTGGGTATATGTAAGAATGACAATAACCCTCAGGTTTCTTTGCTTATAAAGATATTTAGATTTTCGAAATTTTTCCTCAGCTTTTGATTTCATTTGATATTTCATGAAAAAAAAAGAGAAAAAGAAATATTGCTCTTGCTTAAGGATTGTTATCAAGTGTTATGGTTCTGGAGACATCGTATATCATTGTACTAGAGGTTATTTGAAAGGCTGTTAACATTTTTCTGTAAATTTTGATAGTATAAACTCCTCATTAATTTTAACTTTCATAAGTAAATGCAAAACAAAGCACTAACTGAATATTGCATCGAGTTAAAATGGATGTTCCATCAAATATTAATAGTTCTAAAATAGTTTCATAGAATTCTAATTCCTCATTTGTTGATCAGTTGTTAGTTCCCACGTGGGACAAGTCAAAGCAGAAAGCAAAAGACAAAAAGAAAACCATGGAAGACAAAGTAAGGATGGGTTATGAGCTTGGTGTATTTGTTGCTTTTGAATATATATATGAAGTAATTAAAATATGCAGAAATCAAAATGAAACTAACGACACAATTTACATAGATAGAATACATAGGACAAGTAGAAGAAATTATGAATTATTAACAGTACATTTGTAAACATTTTAAAGCATTGATAAATATTAAGGTGTTTAATGATGAATGCAATAAGATATATGACTATATGACATTTTTATTGTTTGGATCTTGTATTAATTATTTTTATTATTTACTATATGGACGTTTCTTTAATATACAAATTCAAATTATAAAAAATAAATTGCCTAATCGTGTTCGATATTGTTTTAATATATAACTTAAAAATAAAGAAAGATCATGTTTACTTATATTTGATGCTCTTAAGCTGTTACAGTTCGGGAAATAATCTTATTTATAATACTTTGTTATAATGTTCAGTGGCGTAGTAATACGTAGTAGTCCATTTAAGTGGATATATTTAATTAAATGCAATTAAAACAATGTTGGTTGGTGTTAGTTCTTGAGATAGTTAGCACCTATTTTAATATATGTTTATGTTAGTATATTTAAATATTTATTTGTTATTTTAATTAATGTTATGTATAAAATACATTTCTGTTCTTATATTGGAAATACCGCGAAAACAAGTTTTAGTAACAAATCATGTTTAAATTAGACTGTTTACTCTATTTTGAGAGAAACATGATTAATTTAATACATTCGGTCGAATTTCGACCACAAGACGATCACTAGTTTGCATTAATATTTCCAAATAACACACCATAATCAATATACAATTCATATCATCAATTATAAATAATATAAATTAATTATTTTAAAAGTATCAACACCGTTTGATTTCTCATTTTTAAATCTTCACTTATCATAAATTTAAGTTTAGTCTTTTGTAGATGGACGTCTCGTTATACTTTGAGTACAAAGTACACTTACTGTCACTAAAGTAGTGTTTGTCAATTACACTCTCACAATTGGCACGTCGGTCAATATCCTTCCTTAAAGCCCACATTGCGTGTAGTCCAGATATAAAATATCAAGTTCGCCCTGTATTTGTTCAGTAAAGAAGTGTTTTACCATTCTTATATCTTTTCAGACTGATATTAAATATACTTCAAATCAGATATTGAGAATAACAGAATAAAAAAGCGGTTCATAGGCGTATTAAATTTAGACTTGTAATTATATTTCAACTAAAATATAATTGCTGGTACTTTTTTCAAGAAAATTTTACTCACATACCATTCCAACATTGTATCAAACGCCTCTTAAACGATTAAAAAACAATAAAGCTAAAGAACAAACACATCTTTTGATCGTTTTGTGAACAAACATACATATCATGTTATTGCAATCATATTTTAGAATGATCTATTGTTATGTGGTAGTCTCTTCAGATATAACATAAATTATATACAGTGTATTTTAATTTGTAAACTAAGAGTACAAGTATTATGCGAGTTGTTAAAATAATATTGTGATAGATTATTTTTTATTTAATATATATTTTAAGTTTATTATTTTCAAATTCCAATCCATTCCGCCCAATCTTGCAGCATATTGTTAATTGATTGTAACTCATATTTCAGGAATAGCTCAACTGATGTTTTCCTTAAGTTACTGAGTTCATTATAGTTGACACATATTTTTATAACAAAAGCAAAAATAAAAACTGCATTAAGAATACAGTTGATAAATTCGAGTACAAATTGAAAACCGCTGCTTTATTAAAAAATAGTACATATTTATTTGCCGAAGAACCATTACACATTCTGTAATTGTGGGCAACTTTTACTTGCCACAATTGGTCGCTCCATACACTGATATGTTGGAATACTTGATATGTTGTTGACGTGCGAAAAACCAGGATACATACTCCACAAATATCTCATTATTCGGCGCATGCGCATATTGAGCTACAGATCATTAGGGTGTCGTTGATAGTTTTATATTTTGTTTATTTGATGCAGGTCTACTTTTGTTAACAAATTTAATTATTTCATAACGTAGTATCACCGTACACTGTTCTTACATCTTAGCAAAATGCTGTCTAATTTCATCTTCTCTGTTTCCCAGAGTTTCCCATTTTTCGACTTTCACTGTTAACAAATTCTAGCTACTTCTTACCCATAAAATAAAATTTCAATCATTATATAACAATATATTATGTTTAAAATAAATGTCTAATTATTACCAGTTACTACAATTTTTGCTACAATTCTTGATGGACAAACCTCATTGACTGAATGACTTGACTACTTCTAACACAACAAGAATCATTTTCTTCTCTATTTTTGTTATCAATAAATTTTGGTATATTTGGCAGCTAATATTTCCAATACAAATAAAATTGATGCTGTTTGGATTTTAAAACATTGAAAAATTTAACCTTACATTTTGTTCTTACCCTTGTTCTTCCATATTTTAAAACCAATGTATGTTAAACCACTAAGAATAACACAAAAATTTAATTATTATTACTATCGAATTATTAATGAAACCCAAAATCTAAATATTCTAGATTTTTTTGTTGTTTTGACTTGATGGACTGTACCTATCGAATGGAAAATATTGTATCACCATTAGAAAAGGAACAAAGTAGGTTTATTCTTCTCTATGGTTTATTCTCTTGTCTGGTGATCAATATGCAATTGCCATTTTAACCATTTCCGATACTGTCTTTCACTCTTATATTCATCACCACATGTTTGTAATAGCATTTTGCAATCATGAGCAAAAAACAGATCTCAGAAGTAGTCATTTTTATTTACTTAGTCTACTTAGACGAGTGGGTTACTTAATCACGTGACTATGTATCTAATCCTCAAATTTATTGATGAGGAATTCTGGACTAATGTTTTACCTTGACATATAAAATTTCTCTTCGCCATTTTAAACACCCGTTTTTCCACGGGCCTCTTTCAATTTGTGTAAATAATTTAAAAATTTAATTAATAAATACATAATTATAATTTGCAAAAAATCAACTGTTTCACTTTTGGCGTTAAATATTATGCCGTTATGTTGCTATTGTAATTTTAAATAATAACACTACCATTGCAAATCTCACACCAAGTACAAGCGCTTTCAAAATTTAATGGTTTTTCTATCACTACATGTGAATTTGCTTATATTCAAATCTCACAGTTATGTATTCATTAAAAATAAATTGATTTTGCTTCGAAAGGATGATTTAGTCATTTAGTTGAATTGGCGTAATAGTTTTCTAATAATATCCAACTTAGTTCAGGCGTAAAATAATAATGTAATAACTATTTTTCATGTAAGTTACAATCAATTTACCTTAAATGGTAAATCTCCTTCGCAAAAGACTATCTTAAAAGTAATCTAATCTTCGACTATCATCGTCTACCCCTTGGAACATCGGTCAATTTGTTCCCTTATCAAGTTCAAATAAAAAGGGAAAAAGGAACCTTTTTAACCGCGAAATATTAACCATTAATCCCGGCAACGATTTTTTTCAGACAGCAAGAAAACCGGGCGGAAAACGATCCGTCAATGACAGGAGTGGAAAGTCTCGGTGGAAAAAAATGTTTTCTTAAGGTGCGGTCATTTTTTACTAAAGAAAATGTTATCCGTTTGCCGGCAATATAAAGAAAAAGTCTTAGATTTTTCGCTCATAAATCAACACTTTTTTATACCTTTAATTTACCGAGCTCTTAACGCCGCTACTAGGTCAGTTCGAAATTAAATTAGTTTGGGTATTTATTCTGTTGTTATCCAACGCTAATTGATGTAAATTGTTCCATCAAGGGCTAGGCTTTCGTAAGTTTTTACTTCAGTTTTGATTCTGTGATATTACAGCGTAATGCTATTGTTGCTATTAACCAACAATTTTTTGCATTTGGGATTTTCATGCGGATTCTCATCGTCAGTTACAATACGCTACAGAATCACACATCAGGTAGCAGTAGTTCTTAGAAGATTTGAGATGGGGTTCCGTCGAATAAGTCTTGTAATTAATTTTCTTTAAACGGCAAAATCAATGAATGTTGAAAAGGTAATTTTGAACGTTTCCTGATTAGTGTGTCTCATAACTCAATAACTCAATAATACTAGGTAGAAAATCCTTAAAAACCCTTATTTTATGTAGGGAAATGTCAAAACCATAGAATTTACCAGTTAGATTAGCTAGTTTAATAGTTGTTTACATTGTTTTTTTTTCTTGAATTGAATTGCATTTTCAGTGATAGATATCGCTCATTAAAATACACGCTAATATTTTAGATAATCTCGAAGCATTAATCTAGAGCAATGGAAATTAAAGTGCACATTTATGACTAGGTCAACTATTCAAGACGTCTGTCATGTTATTCCTTTACCCCTTCTACTCTCTGCTACTCTTTCAATTCTCTTTTATATTTTTAGAATACATAACAAAGTAGTAAATAAAGTAGCTTCTTATTTTATCTTACTCATACTCTACTGTATTTGTTCTAAAGTAATACTAGCAGTAATGGATCTGGTAGTGTGTGGTTTTCCTATATAAGATAACGACATAAGATAACATCTGCCAGTCGTTTGTTAATGTTTTATTGTTAATAAGAAGAAAAATATTATTCAATGATGAATGTTTAAGGGTACGATCACATATGAGGTCACGGTTTTCTAGCCATCAATTATATGGGAACATCCAGAAGTAACCGATTTTTGTCATATTTTATTTAAAATAAAAGTTTTCTTATGAATTTTCACATTCAGCTGTTCAGAATGGTCATACTGAGTTTATTGTATTAATTTCAACTCTTATTTTTTTCATAATCATGATGGTAAACACAAATCTCTGTAGTGCTAAAACGATGCACATAATTACTTACTAAATTAATTGAATTTTGATTTTATGATCAAACATTGATTATTGATAATACTACATTGATTGTGGGAGAATTTCGATGTTGCCAAACGCGTGAAAAGTAGGAAAATTAGTAGAAATTTTTATACATGTTTTTTTCCGTGTGTCTTCTATTTTTTAAGAACATGTACTTTATTATATATTATTAATTACATATTATAGAGTTTAGGAAATGTAAGACAAATTCTGTATTACGTAATCGACTTAATTTAACTTGCATTGTTTCATAGCTACTTTCGCGAAGTTCATTATTATTTTTATAAGCGAGACCGACTTAATATCATCAAAAATCTCTTCTTTGGCGTGTTCATTTATCGTGGGGGCCGGGTCTAAATTTGTTCGCGGCTGTTTTCCCGATTCTCGGCAGGTCTCCGCAGGAAAATTTGAAAATCTTCGTTCATGCAGAAAGGCCATTACTTAACTTCCAGGTCAAAAAGTGGCACTTTCTGCTTTCGGAACATTAAATTTTCGCGATAAAATTCCGTGACAAAATGGTTTGCCGTTCGAATTTTACACGCTCAGTGCAAAACATCGATCGCACCGTCCAGATAAGTTCGCAATAGTACGTTGAAAGCCTTTGAAGCAGTCTTAATTTTTTTCCTGCTTTTCTTTGCAATATATTTTAACATGCCTTGTTTCCCAGGATACTAAATGCCTTTACTTATATAATAACTTATTTAATAATATAATAATGTATTTATATATTTATATATATATATGTATATATATATATATATATATATATATATATATATATACATATATATATATATATATATATATATATATATATATATATATATATATGTATATATATATATACCGAATTTAAGCAAAAGGTCTAGCAGCTCTTTTTTTTTAAAGGAACATGTTATTGTTTGTAAGCTATAAATTTTTCCCATATTTTTTCAGATAGTTATGTTTGTCCTTCAAAAACAATTCCAAACTAACTTCGCTTTTTGTGTTTGTTTAATGTCTAATGTTTAGCCCTTTTATGCCTTTTTTGACCAATGTTTAACGAATTATTGTCGGTCACGACACTCATTAATAGTTTCCTTTAGTTTGACCTCCTTATTATGAAACACACACCACCAGACACCGATCTTTCATAGCACATTTTGATTATTTTATCATACTGAGCTTTTCTTCTGTTTGGTTATTATGGTTTATTCGCCTTTCATTAACAGTAAAAATAGAATGAAAAAATGGCAGAATTGGGACAATCAAATCAACGTCTCTCAACTTGAATTGATATTTCATCTAATTTATTAATTATTGTTTAATATTTCCGGTCTCTTCATTTATTGACTTGTAATTGATTAGTAAATTATTTCTCAAGTTTCTAAGGAGTTTGGCTTTTTAACGGACCTTAATGTTATCTTATAATTTTATTATTAAATTAATTTCTACTGTGTGTGTGTCGTATAACTAATTTATTCGTAGCCGCAGTTCACTCAAGTCACGAAGGTCGTCCAATATTAGTTGTTGAGCCAGAAAGCTTTCATACTGTGAGCGGAATCATGCTGCAAGGGCGTCATGTGACTTATGCGTATATCATCTACATCGGTTACAAATCTTCTTTATGAGCCTCAAATAAAACAACAATCCGCATTATGTGTCTGTATGGGTAGGCAGGCCAAATCCGATAAAAATAATTCGTGCCCGAAGAAAATTACTACCTGTTTCTTCGAAATAACTGGACATGTGTAAAACTAGAAGATCGTTCCTCATAACGACAATTCAAGCTGTTACACATCTGCTGAAAGAGCCACTTATTTGACTAGACAAAATGTCGAACTGGGGTGACATCCTCCGTACAATTCTAATTTTTAACCGAATTTCTTTTTTATTTCCGCATATCAAGCATAAATTGAAGGCTAACGTTTTTGGGTGACTGAAGAAATCGTGGATACGTTCATAAACCATATCTTGGAGTTACCTCAATCATTGAAGTCTTTCACTGACACTGAAAAAAATGTTCAGAAGATTAGTTCAGGCACATGCAAAAGTGTATTTTCATTGTTACGCTCAAAATATAAATAGTAACCGTAATATAACTTGCGAAATTTCAAAATTATCGTTAATTTTCACTCACACTCCAAACACTATTTTGAGAATAAAGCTAATTCTAAATTCTAATGCGGAAAAAATTTGCAAAAAGAGAAAATGAAAGCGAAAACACTCTTCATTATATATTTTTGCCTAATTTGTTGCCTTTCGAATACTCTACTTGAACTACTAATTTGAATCAATTCAATCAAATAAAAAAATTAAAACTGCAGCATCTGGTTTATTGATGTTTACACCTTAGAAAAATAAGATTTGAAACATAACGACTGACTTTCGACATGCATCCAGTATTTTTCTTTATATTTATCTATGTTATATCATTGCATTTCAAATCTAGGATTGCTTGTACTTATTTAAATAATGAAGAAAAAAGAGTAATATGTTAGAATCTTATATTAAAAAGCTGTAAAGAATAAAACGAAAAACAAAATGTATACGGCTTTGTTCCGTTTTACAGGTAGGGCAGGAATCCAAAAAATCCCCGCCAAACTTAATTATCTTTAAAAAATCTTGAACCCCGATCTCTGGCTACATTTTTCGGATGAAAATAAATCCGACCGCAATTAAACTTTTATCGATAGAAACCCTATATAGATGGATTCTCCTTCTAATATTAAATTCCTTTTTCGTTCGACCCGATCGATACGCTATTTATTAGTAAATAATATGTTTCATCATTATCCGATTTTTCTCCAGAACGACGTTATTTGTTACGTTACGCCGCCAAAGCTTTTCTCCGAAATGGAGAATTGAGATTAATCGGACCAAGGATACTCTAATGAGATCTGAACCGAAAAAGATGCCAATAACGCTTTACGAATAAGTTAAGGGGATAGCAAAATGTTATTTGCACATATTAAGAATCACTTGTTGCTTAACGAACCAAGAACATGTTGAATAATGCAATTAAGTTTTTTCCAAATCATATTTGGTTTGGAATGATGTTATATCTGATTTGTTTTAATTTTTATCCTATTATATTAATATTCCGGAGTATGAAATGAAATGTAGTAATCATTAAGTTTATTATTTAACTCTGTCGTTGTTTATTTACCTTTTGAATTTAAATGAGATTATATTCTAAATGAGTTCTGTGGTGGATAACCTAAATAACCTAAATAACCTAAATAATATAAAGTACCTTAAATAATATAATAATCTTTCTTCAACCATAATGTTGCCCTATATTAATTCCACTAAAAGGTGCTAATTTACATGGCATAATTACATTTTACATATGGCTTAAATATAAGGATAAAACTACTGTAATTTTTGAGCTCTTATGGGAGTTGCGATTTTACCGTTGAAACTCAATAGACCGATTGTCATATAAGCTGTTGGTATCAATCAGGGCCCTTTTCAAGGCCCTCATTCAAGGGCCCTTTTTAGCAACATTTCAAGCTCTTGAAAATACCTTGAGGATAGGACTAGCGATAGTGATTTTTAAACCTGTTAGCTGTTTGTTTATTTCAAAATTTAGGAAACGTCAATATGGACGTTATATAATGGTTATATAACAATAAATATGGACATGCGAGATATGTTTCCAGAAACTGGGATCCTAGTTAGATTGTAGACTGAATATTTTCGGACAATTTGCCTGTTTCTTATTCTCATTAAATATGTATGAACGGTGAAATAAATCAAAAAAATATTGATTTATAAGAACATTATTTTAGTAGAAATAAATGCAAAAATGTAAAAATTCGCCGTATTAGCTCAAACACCAATCACACCAATCACGAAACATTAACATTACTTAATAACCATCATTTCCGCATTTCAAAATTTTAATTTTTTGGCGCCCTTTGATTTTATTTGGATTATTTATACTTTATTTCATAGTAAAAAAAGATCTATTTGGTGTGAAATAATTTAACTTGTTTTCATGAAGGCAAACAACCTAAAATTGACCAGAATAACAGTCATCGATGGTAACTGTACTGAAACAATAATTTTAAAAGGAATACTAGCTCTCTTCTGGAATTGAAGTGAATAAGTATTACAGACACAACTGGCCATGAAATGTGGTATAAAACTGTAGAAAATCGAGTGAAAATACTCAAATAATAGTAACTCTAAAAAGTACCATTAATAAAACTTGTATCGATGGAAAATTTAATTAAAAAGGTTAAAATTGAAATGAGTAAAAGATACAGATAGAAATTTACTTGACAGAGCTACCAAAATTTTAATATTACGTTACCGATGAGTAACTACAACACAAAATAGTTTAAAATATATACATTTGATGACACATGTTTGATTTTCTTAAACTTTTCGCTCATCTGTGTAACATTTGAGTAAATAAAATGCACGAATTATAATTTTAAAATTTATTTTAATAATTACAAACTGATAATCATATACAACTATAATACTTCTTCAAGTACTTTACAAAAACTAAGCGCCTAAACATGCTATAACATATTAAATCCGTCTATGAATTCTTAAACTATATCTCTGCTTATTTTGTTTTACTTTACTGGACTTCAGTGATCTCTTTCAGGATCATACATTGTTTATTGGTAAATATTGTTCGAAGTGTTCGAAACTTTTGCGTGCCACAACACACATAGCACTCTATAAAAACGGAATAGAATCACATTGTTCAATTAAATATGTGGCCTTCACCTGGTGAATATAGCTCATCGAACTGTTTGATGGACAAGAAATTGATATAATTAAAATTAACTATTTAGATTTAAATACTAACATTTTTCTTTTTATTTTGAGAATATATGTCGTCCACGAGTGACCGGCAGTGGTTCGCTTATTATCTTCTGTCTAGTTGGTATTCGAATCTTTTACGAATATCCGCTGACTTTAAGGACTTGAAATAATAATAAATTCGGGGCGTTTTAGCGTGTACTTACAATGACATTATTTCAAATCCATTTTTTTACATAAAATATGTTTAACAATAAAATTGAACCGACTTCAAAAAATAAATAAGGAACTCACTAAAAATTAAAAAATAATGAAACTTAAAATAATAAAGTATTTACATAATAATCGTTGTAATAACTAAATAAAGGTAAACAAAAACCTTATTTAACCTATCTACTACACGTATTTTATATTCTACTATATACACAATTTGGCTTAAAACCTACCTAAACCTATTTATTTATCTATTTACAATATTATTTTAACTACCACCAACTTCCTATTTTAAAATCAGTACCGAACCTAAATAGTTATATTAAGTTACAATAAGATTTGTTCTGTTGGTAATTAAATTTTTTATATATGTCATAAAATTATATTATTAGTTTTGTATTGTTTGCGCTCGACACTCGGTAAATACTTAAAATTGTCAAAATAATTTGTCGTCATACATACTGCTAGACGAAGAAGTTAGCGGAAAAAGTCTAAGGACTACTGGCTCATGATAGCAATTTTTTTGGCTTCCTTTATTTCAACTAGATATTTTGTCTCTATAGTATATCCCATAAAATAGCCATTGCAAATTATTAAATGTCAGTACGTCACAATATTGCCGCATTAACTTTAGTTTTGGTTTACAACGTTTTTCGGGTTGTAACCTCTAATTATGATTACCAATGTTTTGAAGAATTTTTTAAAATATTTTGAAGGACAAAAGAAATAAGAAGCGAAAATCCGACCTGAGTTTAAAACAGATTTTACAATTTTACAGACTGCATTTGTCAGTTTATTTGACGTCATCTATGATGGGCATTAGCTGTTTCATTGAAAGGACTATTTATGACCTAGAATTACGTAAATCTGATTATGTAATTTATGTATAATAGTATGATAGTTGTCTATAGAATATAACTTTTGCAAGTCCAATAAAATCTATGAAAAATTTGCCCAGACTAATTTGTTTTTAAATTAAAAAACAAAATGAGGTATTACACAAATGTTTAAATATGAATATTATTAACAATTAGTTAGTTAATTATTTATATGGGTAATGTTTGGCGAAATCATGTTTTATCATAAAATTAACCATGTGCAAATCTTTACGTAAGCTATGAGATCTGACGCGCGAGAGTGATTTTTAATGCTTTGCATATTTAGACCGTTTTGACGTAAAAATGTTGATTTCAGTTTAGTTCAGTTCAGGTTCAGATTTTAAAAAATATCATGTATCTTATTATATCTGTGGATTAATCGAACATAAATTCTTCGAAAAGTTTTATTCGACTTTATGAAGTTCATATCAGTGCATCAATAGTACTTTTTTTATCTATGGTCTTATGCCCTAAATATAAAGGAGCTTTCTAAAGGCTCCTAATATTAATTTGTTAGGGTTGTTACATTGGCTTGTAAAGTGTCAATATGAATTGTAGTTATATTTTTATTGTTATTTAATTTTACTTAGAAACCAAATTTTAATCTACAATGATTTTTATATACTTGGACGTTGGATTACATCTGATATGAATTATTCAAATTTGCAAGTTGGTTTTTCCGTAAGATAAAATAATATAAAATCAACCGTCAACTCGACAATATTCAAGAAGATGCTACGCTAACTTAATAAGGGATAATCGCTATAAAATCAGATAAACATTTATGGTGTGTTAATGACTGGTATAATAAAACAACTTTATTACCTTTTAAGTTTGCTGTAATAAAATACTAAATAAGTTTTTTTTTCTTTTCAGGTAATTTAATTGCTAACTTTACTCAAGGAGATATTAGTAAGTAAAAACCCAAATTAAAGTAAAATGTATATGAACATGTTTTGAAGGATATATTTTTTTAAGGAAAATTTTTAATTTTTTATCGCCAATGATTTACTACAAGAAATTTAATTTGTCCTTTTAACATTTCTTTAGTTATTATTAGTATTTAGTTATATTAGTATTTTTTTTACTTCAAAGAATATGTAGAGTACAATGAGTCTTTTGTAAACTCTAATAATATTGCTTCATCATGTTATAGCTATTATATTTATATTAAACGATTTAAAAATAATAAATTACCATCATCATCAAATATTATGACACTAGTTATTTAAGAATCCCTGTAAAATCAGGTGTTTAATTATCAACGGTTAAATTTTAGTTATAACTATTAGAAAGGTTAAACTATTAAGCGTAGGGAGTCAATATTATTCAATATAATAACAGTAATACGTTTTTAAATATGTATAAAAACATATTTTTTTCGAAAATCAACGTTTGATTTAAGTTGACTCATGAGAAACCTGCTTGCAATAAATTATATTGACATAAAATTAACCTTGAAACATAGCCAATTAAGTCTAAAAAAATCTATATAATTTTTAAGCATGCTATCGATATTAATACATATTCTAAAAATAGAGCGTCGTAAACTGGTTACTAAAAATATAATTACAAACTACGTGTTGTGGTGAGATATAATTAATAAAACAAATTATGCAGTGTCGCATCGATTTAAACTGGTTTTTAGAATTAAGTCCAATTTTATGTCGGAGACACTTTATACTTAAATATACGAGGGCTGATAGAATGGTTAATACAATACTTCTAAATATATAGTCTATTAGTTTATTCTATAGCCATCGTATTAGCGATTACCGTCAAAATAAGACCTGATAAATCAATTCTTTTATAACGAATGATCAATCAATGAGTTATTTCTCATCACATTATTCAACTTAATGTTTACTTAAATTTTGTAAAATAAACTGAAGTGGTACATAAAAACTTATTCAAAAATATAAATAGTAATTTGTTTTGTATAATTAACTAGCATTTTGTAAACTTAGAATTAAAAGTAATATCATTAAAACGTATGTAATTTTGAAATCGCAGGTTTTAGGTAGTCACAAGGGTGGTTAAAATAAGATTAAATTCTATAATTTCTCAGGGGAAGTTTTTGTTTAATCCCTCTGTTCCATCTTTAGTGATAACACTGAAATGGACTTGGAAATGTAACAACGAAAGCTGTGCTTTCATTCTTGAAGTTATATCGACTAATATATTGATATACAAACGTCCAGTCAAAAAAATGTTTTAAATTAACATAATATTTCAATGAAAATAGTAAAATCCTCATGTAATGTTGACGTTCCCAATTATATTTTTATATTAATTTATTCTGTTAGAACTGTCATATTAAAATCGTTATTATACTCATGTAATTTACAAGTTATATTGCTCAAACATCAACATGTTAAATAAAAAAACCACATATAACTTTTATATAACATAATTGTCGATTGTTAAAGTGAAGATGATCTTGAAAAACATTCATATGATTAATACAGTGATTTAAAGTCTCCACAATGCGTTAACATTTTTGGAATCTATGTAAAAGTAAAAAAGATAAATGAAGACTATAAGGTTAAAGTATAAGATCTGTATGTTACACGTTTTTAAAGAAAAAAATATTCAATATAATAAGATCAATTTAATAATATATTAAAATGCATGTAACAAATATGTTAATGAAAAGTATATTTAATTGTTCAGATAACCTATATCTTCTCCTAATTGTCTCAATGTCTCCTAGACAGACATAATTCGATCCAAGACGAAGGCAATAGGAAAAAATGTATATTAACAGTTTTCAATCAGCAATCTATCTACAGTCTTTAATCAGCAGCAAGGCTTGTTATCCTCTTCTAGCAGGTATTACTCAAACTGTACGATACTATTGTATACTTACGACTGACTGTCTTATAATGTATAAATGAGAACTGTTATTTGTTTTGTGATAAGACCATTCCTAACAGCACGTCATTTGCTGAAATGTCCTTATCACAGGAGATATAGACAAATACGCAGTTTTTCTGGAGGTAGCCAGACTACTATAAATAAAAACATACTATATAAATAAAACATTTTTAATCTTTCAAAGTACTAGCAAATATAAAAATGAATTGTCAATAGTCCGCGTTTAGTTTCAAGTAGCTTTAAGGCTTCCTTTATTGCAAACATCTCAGCAGATGGAATGGAAGTTTAAAAAGATTATTTGGCAACTAATAATACAAGTATCTCCGGTTTTGGACTTGATAAACTAAATGCAGTTTATAAAGTAAATTGAAGGGCTGAACAAAAATGAGCACCCTGTTTTTTAAATTAGTTCTAGTTTTCGAAATATTAGGTAAATCCATCAGTAGAGGTTGAACTGAGTCTTTTATACTGTCGGGGTCTGCCTCACGTATTAGGATCCAACAGTAATATCTCGTTACGCCTTTTTTCCAAAATCGTTGGTATCGCCGTCCTTGTTCGTCGCTGAGTTTAAGCCAAATATGAATGCAGAACATTTGTTTTGAGCGACATTCGAGCTCCCATCTTGTGACACTTTCACAACAGATTGTTGATTACGTGTTTGTAATTCGGTGATTTGTGGTTACCGAGAACCTTTTGAACAACATTTTGAAAGGACGTCCATGCTGCGTTTCTTCATCAGTAGTTTTTTTGTAAGGAGACATTTTATACGCTTTACATCAGCCATCAGTTTTCTAATATCAGGTCTGACAAATATTAAATATTCCTTAACCAAATTGGTTGATGAAGAAGATCCTATTGGTTCCTGCACACATATATCAACAAAACAATTTTGGTGCTCACGGCTTGTTAGTGTTTATTAGAGCAAAACCAAAGTGCTGCAATTATGCATCTTTGAGTGCATTTCTTATAATGTTTCCACGTTTAGCGAGTATATAACATCCACAAACGTAACCAAAACACTTTGAATGGACATTTCAAAACAGAATCATAGCACAAAATCAAGTTCCAAATGAGGTTTAGTGCAACATCGTTAGGTGACAGCCGTTATAACAGCGCAGTGCTGCCACCATGCGTGAACTCGGAAATTATAACCAATCTTACACGACGATTGAAGATATGAGTTCGGGGCATCAAATAACGGTAAGAATAGTCCCTATTTGCATGGGTCTAATAATTGACTCGAATTTGTAAACTTGTAATGAAGTGCAACACTTCTCTATCCAGAAAATTTAGAGTCATCTGTATATTCTGCTTATTATAGGAGATTCTAAGGTGACACATATATGAAATATAATGAATCTTACATGATCAGAGGAATATCAGCTTTCGTTGGATGGTGCAACAATAAAATAATTGAATTCTCTGCCGACAGGGATTATATAAGAGTCCGTGACTACAAAGCTGCCACTAGCTCTGGAAAAGATTCCAACATGTTTCTTTAGAGCCTCTCTCATAATTTAATTTTAAAAAAGGAAGAATATCTGTTAATTATTATATTGTTCGAACACAAAAATCCTGAAATAAACATACAAATGTTATTATTATCACAATAATTAATTATTGTTAATTAATATTGAAAAATTGTTTTCGTGAAAATATATTACCCTTTGTTCAATAGGATTGTTTCACTCCCTCAACAATATTTCAAATATATTTAGGTGTCTTAATTGAATTATCGCTTTTAATTAGAACGGAATTGGTATAAAAAATGTCACATATATAAAAATAAATGTCCCTCCCTAAAAGCTTTCGGGCAACCTTTTCTCGTCCATATTAAATGTTCCCGCTAGCGCGCCAGCCTACAATAAGCCAGCTTGAGCTGTCGAACAATCATAAAAATGGGTTAGTTATTTTCTTGACACTTTCCTTGTTTATCGGACACGAGCTAGGGGTAATCCGTATTGGCCCGATGTGTTTTCTCAATTCCCTCCGTTCGACCGTCCTCTCTTCCGACTTTTTCTTTTCGATTTATTTAGTCCCCGGATTCATATAGACGTTCCTCGTTATATTCGTGTGATTGTGTCTATCTCGGGAGATAGTCTAGATCTCGAATGTTTTTTCTTCTTCTTCTCTTTCTTATTTAAAATTGGGTTTTTCGACGAGAGCCTCAGACTCCATTACTATTGAAGTAGATTTATTCGGGGAATATCGAGATCAGTTTTGCGCCGCTATAAAAAACCACTTTACTTTATGTAAGCATTATGATGTTGGGCCTATTAAAAGTTTTGTTTGTACGAGAACTTTCAATGGGTTTTATTCTTGATGGTATATTGTACAATATGATGGGTTCTTAATTAGAATGGTTTGACAATAATAGAGATGGATGGAAGATAAAAGTTATGTTGATTATGAATTAATGTTCTTGTGAGATTTTTTGTCAATTTAAATTTTTAATGTGGATTATTGTTTGTTGGAATTTCTAGTTATATGTATCTGACACCCGAGTAAGCCTTATAAAGTTTGTTCCAAATTTAGTCCACACACTTGTGGCGATTGTTCCTTGTTGTCAGGTTGAAAAACAATTCGTCCTTCTAGAAATAGACCAATATCGCTGTTATTATGAAATAGAGAGATAAATCAGCTTCTCCAAACTACTATCCAATCAGCCTTTTGGGACCATTATCAAAAACCGCTGAGAAACTAATTTATACGGAACAATCCAGATAGCTGTGCAGTTAGCAGATCAGGTAAACCGCATGGCAAGAATAACAAAAACTTAATATGGTCGATGTTCTTAAATCTCAATAAATTGTGAAACCATGGTCTAATTTTCAAGGCATCTTAGTATCTAATACACCCAGTGAGCTTGTAAACCTGATACATTCATATCGAAAAGTACTCATTCCAAGTTAAAGTCGGTGATTCGTTTTCGACTAGGGGTGTTAACAATTTTTAGTTTCCTGTTGATATTGTATTACCTCTTCGATAGCTCTCGTAATTAAACTGCCTTTGGAGCCGTTTTGTTTGTATTATTGTACACCAGCTATTCACAAACTGACTATTTTAACCTACAGCTACTAATTTAAATTTTCTGTCATTGCTCACAGCTGACACTCTAATTCTACTATTTACAATGATGTGAATCAAGGCGTTGGTTTAATTTAGGTTGTTCTAAGTTAACCTCTAGAAATTCATTATTTTTTATATTTTTGTGTATATATATAATTATAGAGAGAAAAAACCTAATACCAACACATCAGTTCGGGTTTATTAACAGACATTCAACAATTGACCAAGTTTATAGAATAACCTAAAAGAAGTAACTGAGAAAGCCTATGGGGTAAAAAGGTATGTTCAGCTATATTCTTAGATGTCGCACAAGCTTTTGATACTGTATGGCATAACGGCTTTATCCGTAAGCTACAGAAAATGTTACCGAAATAATACACTGAACTGTTAAAATCTCATATTACAGCCAGAATGCCAGAGCCCAGGAAGAGGAAGCCTATCCTATAATAAAAGAATATAAAGCAAGTGTGCCACAAGGAAATGTATTGGCGTCATCCTTTACCTACTCTACACATGTGGTATGCCACGAATGGAGAATATCACGATGGTTACATTTGCTCATTACACTGCGATTCTTTCTGTCATAGATAATAATGTCACAGAATCAAACTATTTGATATTTTATAGTGTAATGTATTTAATAGAAAAACAGCATTTTTAATACATAAACACCAAATACTAAGATAGCACCGATGGGCTCTCTTAGATATACATCTAGTTTAATTTCGGCATTAGTAACTAGTAACACTAGTAACATTAGTAACAACATGATAAATAAATTTAAAAAATTGTCCTAGAATCATTAGAAAATCTCATACAAGTATATTAATCTAATTTGTTGTTCCCCAGTGGTTAATATCTACATAACTGATATACCTAAATATATGTCCCAAACTCCAAGAGCAATTTTATATATAACTATAAATAGCTCAAGTTTTAGAAGCTGTAAATTAACCAACAAAATAAATAAGTGATGATTTTCCACCGTACTCCCTCACCGTACTCAAGTACTCCCTCACTGGTTTTTGTTGTTTTGTTGAAACTACTGTTCCCATTCCGTGGCTATAAAAAGTTACATATCTTGGACTTTATTTCTATTGCCAACAAATTTCGATCAGATCAAATCAGCAAGTCATTGTGAAGGGTCATAGCTTATCGGCGGCACTGTTCCCTCGCGTGTATAGATCAAACAAATTAGCAGTGTCAATTAAAATCCTTGTGGCAATAATGAGTTTTGTTTTTCTGTGGTTGAAAGTAATTAAGAAAAGTCTTCATACCTTGCTCAAGTTGTCTTAATCAAAAATTAATAACCGCCGTTGGTCAATTTTTTGGGGTTGCTTACCAAAAACGTCCCTTGTTTTAATGGAAAATTCAGGTGTTTGAATTCGAATTTTCCTTTTATATTCTTGGTATTAATTATTTATAGATATTTATTGATATTTCATGTCCAAAATCACTATAACTTTTATTGTTCTGGGAGTGGGATCATTTTCCATTATTTTCATAAATATGAAAACTTAGTAAGTTAAAAATAAGGTACCAACAAGAACGAGCGAAAATGGAAATATGAAATGTCTAGTACCTGGTATTCCATAACATTTTTCAATATAAATTTTGCAGTAATGGTCCACAGGTTCCCAACGTTGTCGTGTTGCAAAATCATATTGTTGAACTACTACTTGCAACTGTTTTTCTTTAGTACTCGGATATGATCTTTACCGTTATGATATGATTTTTACCGCTATAGTTTCGCCTGTTTGGAGCGTTTAATTTCTGATGTTCGAACTATATTTTTCTGATCAGGCCCTGACAGTAGGACAGAATATTTTAAGAATGAATATTTTTTGATGCCGCAATATCTTTCAATATAGCTTTAATAGTTCTATACTATTTGAGTACACGTGTTGTTCAGTTCTGTACTCTTGTAATCAAAATATAGCAAGGCTTTTGAAATAAAATGCTAATAGATTATTTATATTTTCAAATGAAACCCCTCTTCTTTAAATAAATATCCCTTGATCATGTTTGCTTAATAATTCTTATAGCCTTTGAAATGAATATTAGCTTCGTTTCGTTTTGTTTTTAGTGTGGAAGTCGACCTGTGTTGAATTAGGTGAAAGTTTTTGTTACTACTTTTTAATCGCACTGGTATTTATTGGGGATTCCAAATTAAAATGTTTTGAGAACTTAATAGTAAACAAACGTGTGTGAAAATTACCCAAACTAAAAAAAAACAACTTAAATTCACCGTGTTCGTCAATCAGTAGCCAAAAACATGCATAATGATTAAAATGAAGTCATATGCTGCCAAGACCAGTTAAGTGTCTTTTAATAACAAGGAAAAAGAGGAGAGAGAGGCGCGCGACAAGACTTCTTAAAAAAAATTTACATAATCTTTGCCAGATGTTCAACATTCCCACATTTTATTATTTATAGCCAACCATGACTGTCCGACTGCATCAAAATACCACCGGACTGCATTCTGTTACTTACAACGTTGCCGATACCCTCTATTAATATATTTTATATATTTTTAGATACATAAAACACCTTTATTATTAGATTATTCTTTATAAATGTCTTTAAATAATATATTAATTTATACTTTAGTCTTATATCTTTATTAAATGTTTTGATACGATTTTCCATTAAAAACTTTTTTGATTATATGAAGTGTTAATTAAAATGAAAATTTAGATTAGAGAGATATGTACCAGGTGTACCGAAAAGTCATTACCGGCTTTTTTTAAGAAAAAGCTACATAATTTTCAATAAAACGGAAACTTTTATATATTCAAAATGCTGGCAATTTCATTCTCTATATACTGCCGATCTTTCAGAAAATTTATGGATATCATCCCAAAAAATCTCTTTTAAGCAAAACCATTCATCGAGCCATTTTCTAACTTTTTCGAAATTAGCGAAGTGCTGCGCTACGAGCGCGTGTCCCATAGATGCGAAAAGTTGATAGTCCGACGAGGAAAGATCTGGAAAGTACGGCGGGTGCGATAATATGTTTCATCCTTCTTGAATGCTTTCAATCCTTCCTTGGCCGATATTTCTCTATTATACGGCGCGTTATCGTGCTGTAAAATCACTTTACCACGTCTTCGGGCTTATTCTGGACATTTGTTATCAATGCATGGTTCAAATTGATCATTTCTTGATGATGGTGTCGATCATTATTAATTGTTTCACCGGATTACAACAGATAACGATGATTTTGTATCTGTCTGTCATTCAATTTATGTGGCTTCTTGGAAAATGTATTTATCTTCCCATGCGTTGCATTTTCCCTAATGCTCGAAACTGGTCGTTAATCGTTTCTTGGATCACAATTGACGCCTTTGTTTTTTATTTTGGAGGTTGAATTTTCTAAACCACGACTCATATGTTGTTAGGGTTAAAGTATGCGCACCGTTAAACCATTAAAAGTAACCGCACCAGCAAACCATGACTCTCAGCCGCTTTTTTCTTTTGATTAAATAAGAATCGTAATTCCTTCCGCATATGAACGTCTTCAGGCACGAGGCTTGACATTTTAAAAGAGATATAAATCTATGACGGTGTTACTTTCTCAAAATATAACATGTATAGCTTTGCAGGTTGATTTCAGTAGTATAATATGACTTTTGTGTCAAATCATAACATTGCAAACTTAAGTCTAGCGACATCTATTAGAAAAATCGGTAATGACTTTCCGGTACATGTGGTATACGTTCACTAAACAATATATTTTCTGAGCGCATACCAGGTGTATGACCAATTTGTCTGAATAATAATTTTTATATAACGAAAATATTAAATTTTAAGATAGTTGTGATCAAAGACAAATTGCTCGTTACCTGTTTCTTATTGCTATAGGTATTAGGTAGAGTATTCAAATCAACTAATGGTAGCTTTTTAAGAAAGAAACTTAATTTATCTGTTTTTATCATGGAAAATATTCCTTTTAGCCTAATTATGTAAGTATATTATCGATTTTTGTTTACTTTATTTGATGAAAACATTATATATTCATTTTGCTAGCTAAAATTGCCTGCATTTTGTATGGACCGTTTGTGTCCTCAGCACCAATTAACCTAAAGGGCGTGGATACCTCCAAAAAAAGTGATTGTGGTTATTGAACGTAATAAATTTGTCTATATTTATTTCTAGTAAATGTAATATATTTCACCGTTTTGCTAAGATGGAAATGATCTCAAGCTTCAAGTGTTGTTTTTTGTGTACCACCATTTTAAAATTAACGCCAAATAGTGACTTTTGTGACTTTTGAGAATTAAGTACCTTCTTTATCAGTACTTCGGATTTTCGAGACTCCTAATCTGGTAGTTCTCTTTGTTTGCATAATTTATTATATTAGTAACTTTTTACTGGTGGACATTAATGGAAAATGAAAATTAAAAATCGACTTTACAGTTGGAGAAGTGATTTGTACTTTTTTTATAAGTTTTTTTTTATAAGAATAAAGTAGAGATTGAAACGATTTCAACCTACGTTTTTGACAATAGTTATTTAATCAACATCCGAAAATACTTATGCCTATACAATATTGGCTAGTCTTTAGATACTAACCCATTTCAAAAATTAATCAAAGGAGCCAAGTTGCATTTATAGTGATAAAATGACACCTGAAATCGTTTTAACCCTTTTTGAAGCTGTATTCGGATATATTTTTTGTTTATCTGTTAGTGAGTAGAATGACACATATAGATACAAATAGTCAATTCATGAAGCATTCGTTATTATCTTACGATACGATATCACGATACATGATTTTTAGTTGTAATGCTCCAAAAACTTAATGAAGAACCTATTACTTATTGATTAATTACTTATAAAAAAATGTTTAGAAGTATTTTTACAGGTAGAACAATTTATTTCTTACAATGAGATTTATTAGTAACTTATGGTTAATATACTACATCCATTAAAAATGCCCAAACCGAATGAAATCTTCTAATCTTAATGGGAACTGCTCGAGTCGATTTTCTAATTTCCGGTATTTTATTTATACTACACATTTAAATGTGTATTCATAATACATAAAATAAATTCCCATGCATTGAATTGGCAACCGCGCAATCGATGACACACGATCTCCTAGCCGCGGGCTGTTCCCAGCTGATCCGAACGCATAAAGATATGTCCTTGATCCTGAGGCTCGATTTCTGCTTTTTACGATCTTTTAATGGCTCTATTACGCGCTGTATTGTGTAAACTTCGCCGAGGAGATAAATGCGCCGCCATAAATACTTCTTTTCAGAATAAGGGGGAGGCATAAAAGAGTTAATGGGATTTCGGTATGTAGGATCATTTGCGTCGGGTCGGGGTGTGGGGGTGGCATTTCCTGACATTGAGAAAACCACGGTTTCGGCAACGGGGGTGTGTTTGGTATCACACTGAGTAATTGCGGTGATTTGTATTTCTTTTAATCTTGACGTATGCTCGAAGAAATATCTGTTGAAAGCTGATTGTATTTTCTGTTTCACTCAATTTTAAGATAGTATAAGTAGTAACAGAAAACGTATTTCAACTGTGAATTAATCTTAGTCTTTAGATACTAAGATCAGTTGAGGATTTTTTCTATTCAAGATTTTATTTTAAAATTGTATTTATTGCTGTTTTATTTTTTAAGTATACGGTTTGCCGCTCACTGAGATATAATATTATTTCATATCTTCCTGACATCTTTTGAATTCTGGTTTAAATACAAAAAAAAAGGATATTTCCTCGACTAGAATAGACGCTAGTCAGTAATTTACAGTGGCAGTTCAGATTGAACAATTGCGAAGACTTTTCAATCTTGGGTAACCAATTTTCAAGATATTTAGGTTTCGAATTACAAGATTACTGAGCATCTTGTAAAACTGGTACATTCATACTTGAAAACCTGAACCCGGTCAATCTAAGTCATAGTCGGTGACTACATTTAATCTAAGATATTCATCAAGTCTGGAGTTCCAAAGGCTCCCCCCCCCCTCGGTTCTATACTTTTTAATGTCTACATGACCGATGTGACCACATAGATGGCGCTACTAGAATTGAATCCATAGGTTTTTTAGTTAGCCCTAACCCTCAAAAAATGCGTATATAAATTTGACAGCTCTCGGAACATTAGTTTGTGAATTATAGCATTTTGGGTGAAGCAACTTTTGTTGTTGTGAAAAAAATGATTTTAAATGAACGGAAATACAAATAGAATGAAATAGCAGACACTCTAAAGATATTAACTGAACGTGTACATCATCACGAATATTTGGGTATGAGAAAGCTCTGTGCGAAGTGGGTGCCACGTGAGCTCACTTTTGACCAAAAACAACAACGAGTTGATGATTCGGACTAGTGCTTGAAGATAATTAAGCGTAATAAATCCGAGTTTTTGCTTCGATATTTGACAATGGATGAAACGTGGCTGCATCATTTCACTCCGAAGTCCAATCGACAGTCATCCAAGTGGACTGCACACGATTAACCCACTTCAAAGCATGGGAAAACGCAACAGTCGGCTGACAAAGTTATGGCGTCCTTATTTTGGGATGCGTATGAAATAATCTTCATTGACTATCTTGAAAAAGGAAGGACCATCAACAGCGACTATTACATAGCGTTATTGGACCGTTTGAAGCACGAAATCGCTGAAAATCACAAGTGTCACAAGTCAGTGAAAACGATAGTTAAAATCCATGAATTGCTTCTTAATCCACCGTGTTCTCCAGATCTGGTCCCCAGCGAGTATTTCCTCAGATCTCAAAAGAATGCTTGCTGGGAAGAAATTTTTGTCGAATGAAGAGGTGATCGCCGAAACTAAGTCCTATTTTGAGGCAGAGGATAAATCGAAGTACAAAAATGGTATCGAAAAGTTGGAAAGTCGCTATAATCGGTTTATCACCCTTGAAGGGAATTATGTTGAATAAAAAAATAATTTTGCCAAAAAAATGTGTTTTACTATGGCAGGCCGGGGAATTTTCAATTTTCAATTTTCTACGTTCTTAATCGTCCACACATGTGCATCACAATATTCAAGAGCCACTAGCATAAAAGTAAAATAACTCAAATTTTGATAGTTGCAATTAATCCACAAAAAACTAAACTATAATTTTCCACCTAGATGCTTCTTTACTGAAACCTAATTACAGGCTGAAAAAATCCCTGGCTATAGAAATTTATGTACTTAATTTTTCATTTCATTTTGATTACCATCTAAGCTGTTCAGATCTAATTCAGCAAGCCATTGCGAAGGGAACTTAAAAATGATGAATTATTATTAACCGTGTGTCTAATTAAATAGTTCGATGTGTATACAGTATCCACTACATCCACTAACAGTAGTGGTAATTTAATTTCTTTACCTGCCATTTGTTCACATTGCAAGACTATTATTTCTAGGCTAAAAAATATTCAGCAAAAAAAAAACAAAGATTCAATTGTTGATTTTTTTTAATGCGAAAAAACTTCGGTAGAACATTTTCTTTCATTTTCATTTTCAATTTTCTATTTAATATGAATAGTTTAATTAGAACTAGTCGATTAGGTCAAAAGTAGTGGTTTTGAGCAAAAACCCTTTAAATATTGATTCAAAGATTGAGGCAGCATAACTGAGATAGAACTACTTCATATCATATTTGGTCTCTGATCATTGCATTAAGATTTTATTTATTTCAAAATCGCGATTTTCTGAAGTTCTTTCTGACACAATATATATTTTGGTGTTGGAGCCTATAAAATCATCATTTAATCATTGTACAATTCGTGTCATTATACCAAATTTTCCATTAAATACTTTTCCGCTTTCACTTGATTAGAAACTGTCAAATGTACGTCAAATAAGAAAAAATATATATTTAAGACTGCTTTGCTGTATTTTCTGCTGTCGTCAACTGGTGTTTTTCATGTCTTGAAGAGCGCGCTAAAATTTCAGACTTTTAAATTAGGACCGGAGAAAACGTTCTTATCTCAAACGCCGCGAAATTACCATAAAAATTTAATCTCACCATCAGTTTTCTCGCTCCCGTAAAATGTCATACAATAAACGACAACGGAGGCCTGAATTTCGTTCGAATTTTTTTCTTTCACGCTGGAAATTCTTCTTGATTGCTAGTCGAGCAACAGTTCGGAACAAAATGTTACCGAGGTGTTACTAATTTTTGTAGATACGTAACACTACTATCCTTTATTTCATAATTAGGCTGTTTATATATTAGATTAGATTAGTTAGTAAATCTTGTTGTTTAATAAAATTCTTGTTTATAAATTGAAATGCAATTTATTATCAAGTATAACCTCCTTGAGCTTCCAACTTGTTCCAGTCTTTTTATTCGACTAATGGATGATACCGGTATGAAATACATTCCCACGTAAGGTAAAATGGTTATAAATTAAGTATCATTAGAAAATAATACGTTATAAATGCTAATATCAGTCAGTAAACTTTTATTGTACTATTGGATTTTTGATGAGATCAATATTTGGGGAATTATATATTGGATTTTTGATTACTTATTTTTATTTTTTATTTAAGATTCTGTAAATATATTTACTATTCAACTCCACATTTTCAGTTTCTTGTAAACTGTTTCAAATTGGTTCTTGGATTTTTGAATTAACATAGTTATTTTAAGAAATCCGTTCTTGGTTCTCTTAATAATTATTAAACCTTTCAATTCGATTTTTATATTCTAAATGATGTCTTGTACCTAATCGCTCACTTTAGCAGTGGTTGACATACTTATTGAATCGAATAGAGCGATTGTTGATATTAGATACTGTCTTGCATTGTATTGTAGTGCATTGTACTGCATGTAAACTAGATAATATTCTCACAAATTTTTAAGCGTTATAATAAGAAAAATTGGTAATAATTGTCTCAGATTATTATTACTTTTTTTACATATTTTAAAGTCTCCTTTTACCAACTATGGGTTTATCTGGACTGGACCTACTATTTAACGTGGGCTCCGAACCACGGTCCTCGACAATAAACCTACCGACTGGCGAGTGACCAACTTAGAAATCATGCCAGAAGACATCCGGTCTTACTCAGCCTGGTTACTGGCGTGATCATTTTCCTTGTCGGATTTTACACTCTTGCCTAGGACAATCACAAATATTAAACAATCACAAACATTAATTTACGACCATGCCACAGCAGGATTCGCACCCTCGGCTATCGCAACAGCAGGAGGACCGTCCTATTGCTTTTACCACTGCTCTACCAAGCCGGCTCAGATTATTTTGCATTATCTGATTATATCCCAGATATCAAAAAATATGTTAGAATCTCTTCAGGAATTATTTATTTAACTTTTTGCATTGCAATATAAATATTATTGTATAAGAACATTTTCTTTTTTAGAATGTAAAAAACTTGTGTAAGTCTATCCTGCTATATAAATTATTATTTTATAGTATTTATAACATCGCATTTTGGCCTTGGGCTATATTGATCGATTATCAATATCAATTTTTCATTTATATTTTAAGGTTTTATTTAAATAAAACTGATGGATATTACAAATTTATCTGCTATTGATCTATTATAATATATACTATTTATTTATGTGATTCACATGTTTTATATTTCATGTTAATTTATTATTTCCTGTAAATGTTAGCAATCAAATAAATAGAACCGTATATGCTATAATATTAAAGTAAGAGAAGTGTATGTTTATATAAAAAGCGTAAAAAGTTATGAGTTACGTGTTATACGTGGATATGTTAAAATATATGTTTATTAAATTATAATATTTATGTGCTTCATTTCTACGACCATTCGATCACTATAACAACTAGTTTATATGTCTTATATTTTGGATAGAATTTCTTAATTTTTGTTAAACTAATAACTAAGATTATGTTTTTATAAATATTCTTTTACAGTATATTTACTATTCTTCAATGATTGCTAATAAACAATAAAAAGGTAGTAGTAAAAAATCTGCAAATAGGTTTTTCCATTAGATTTCCATTGCATCGGCAGCTTTCCAATTTTTCCATATTGGTAAATATTCCCCTTACTTCGCATAGGATTTTAACGCTGAATGCTGAGTGGTATAAGCTGAATATATTAATCCGATATATTAATCCCAGAAGAATCTATTAGTATACCAGTGTTGGTATACTATAATTGTTCTGTTTGAGCTTCCAATTCACCATCTTTAAAGTTAAATTAAGCTTAGTGGGCTCTGGATAGTATCTGATCAGTATGCACGCCATGTATTTTAAATCTCCCAAAAATATTTTTAAATTATTTAATTAATTATAACCTGCCATCAACAATTAATTTACTGCTTGTGTCTAGTTTAGTGGTTCCCACCTTTTCTTTGGGAGTGAACTCGTTCCATTTATCATACTACTTAGAGTAATTGGCATATCCTGTCGTATAATTAATACACTGTCATATAATCAATACTCATATGTTAATTATCCAGATTGCTATTGATAATTACCCTGAAGTTATTTTTTCGTTGTGAGAGCTTTAATTTTTTAATTTTTAATATATTATGTTACATATGCAGAACATATACATCTATGTAACTAATACAGCTATACATATATATATATATATATATATATATATATATATATATATATATATATATATATATATATATATATATATATTTATTCATGATAATAGTAAAGCAATAAAGAATGTTGCTAATTCTTCACATATTAACACTGTACATGATTGGTTATTTAGTTACCGAATTAACGTCATTAGTAATGTATCAGTCAAATGTTATTTAAAATTGCATGTGTCACGCTATTAGAAATACATGACTTTTTATTACCATATGACTTCAAATATTAATTATTGTAATGCTGAATGTATTTTTTTTTGAAGTTATTATATAACTATAATACTAACTATATTTATATGTTTTGTCTTATTCGCATATATTTCCTTTAAGGAGTTAGAGCCATACTCAAATCGTTGTGGTATACGCATTTTGTATGAAATACCATTCTTTTTGAAGTGCATGCTTTTGAGATTCGTACCTTCCCCCTGTTGATGAATTTAAATGAATGATGAATAAAAAAATACGAATTCGTATATTTGGCCAAAAACCACTTAATTTTGTTTGTCAGTGTAACTTATTCTACAATGATATTTATTTACTAACCTTATCGCTTATGATGTAAAAGCAGGTTTTTTTCTAAATTTGGCATTTTCAAATATGTAATTTATATTTTTGCAACTTATTGTATGTGTATTTATATATTGTTTATTTTGTTAATTTAACTCTCTATTCGTCTAATTTCACTACTGGCATAGGATAGAGTATACGATATATTGTTATTCCAGTTATTAAAACACCTAAACAAATGTGCGTTTTGGATTTTCATACCATTTCCTTATTTATTTCTTCTGGAAGGTGAATAAATTAAATTAATATATTATATATAACTCTGATTACCAAATATGATATAATTATTTCAGCTTATGTCACTAAATACTTATTAAAAATTAAAGGAACAATTTTAATTGAAAGTTAACCTAAGACATTCAATTCATTAAATTTTTGCCACTTTCTTACTTTTCTCTCCTTTTAATCTTTTCTATTTTTTAATCGTCAAACTAGCAACATATATCGCGTTAGACAAAAAGCAAAGCAGTTCAGAGTCAGAATTAAAGAACTTAGCAGGTTATTCGGAACATGCACACTATGGACTTGAAGTTGGACACTCCCAACATTACTTAAGATTAAAGATCAAAAATGTAGGAGTCTATTATAAAACCTTTTCGACTTATACGGTTGCACTAAATCATCCAACCAACTTATAATCCAAAGTTACTGAAACAAAATTCTTCGATTAATTACTAATGCTTATACTTGCTACGTAACTTTTTGAAGTTATTATATAACTATAATACTAACTATATTTATATGTTTTGTCTTATTCGCATATATTTCCTTTAAGGAGTTAGAGCCATACTAAAATCGTTGTGGTATACGCATTTTGTATGAAATACCATTCTTTTTGAAGTGCATGCTTTTGAGATTCGTACCTTCCCCGTGTTGATGAATTTTATGACGCGGTATCGTCTTCTTTTTGAAAAAATACGAATTCGTATATTTGGTCAAAAACCACTTAATTTCGTTTGTCAGTGTACCTTATTCTACAAAGATATTTATTTTACTAACCTTATCGCTTATCAATAAGTTTATTTGTTCCGAATAATATGGATAATATGTAATTTACATTTTTGCAACTTATTGTATGTGTATTTATATATGTTTATTTTGTTAATTTAACTCTCTATTCGTCTAATTTCACTACTGGCATAGGATACAGTATACGATATATTGTTATTCCAGTTATTAAAACACCTAAACAAATGTGCGTTTTGGATTTTCATACCATTTCCTTATTTATTTCTTCTGGAAGGTGAATAAAATAAATTAATATATGATATATAACTTTTATTACCAAATATGATATAATTATTTCAGCTTATGTCACTAAATACTTATTAAAAACTTAAGGAACAATTTTAATTGACAGTTTACCTAAGATTCATTAAATTTGTTCCACTTTCTTACTTTTCTCTCCTTTTAATCTTTTCTATTTTTTAATCGTCAAACTAGCAACATATATCGCGTTAGACAAAAAGCAAAGCAGTTCAGAGTCAGAATTAAAGAACCTAGCAGGTTATTCGGAACATGGACACTATGGACTTGAAGTTGGACACTCCCAACATTACTTAAGATTAAAGATCAAAAATGTAGGAGTCTGTTATAAAACCTTTTCGACTTATACGGTTGCACTAAATCATCCAACCAACTTATAATCCAAAGTTACTGAAACAAAATTCTTCGATTAATTACTAATGCTTATACTTGCTACGTAACCAACGAAGATTAAAGCGAATCCAATCACATTAAGTTATATACTACTAATATCTACTTTTCAATAACATATAGATATAGAAGCTGTAGTATACATTACACAAAAAACATTTTTTTTGCACTAATGATATACACTTTATATATATATATATATATATATATATATATATATAACTTATATTTATAAGTTCGTATGGTTTGGTTCGCTTCAATTTTCTGATATCCTGCGTGCTGTCCAGCAGTTGTATTGCTTCCATGTTAGTGTGATTTAGTAATCTTCTTTCGTGTTTCAATACGATATCTTTGATAACTTCGCAAATCCATTTGATTTCCAGGTCATTCTTCGTTGGTTACATAGCCATAAGCATTGGTAATCAATCGAAGAACCTTGTTTTGATAGCGTTGAATGACTAGTTGACTTGAGATTTAGTGCAACCCCATATTTGCACCCCATAGGTCTAAACTGGCTTTATGATTGTCTTATAAATCAACCTCTTTGATTTTAGATCAAGTTGAGAGTATCCTCCGACTAACCAGTATAGTTGTTTTATTCTATTTCTAATGTGTTATGCTTCTTGTCTAACATGATGTTATTACTCAGAAATGACAGTGTAAAATTTAGTTAACGTAATAGTTAACGTTAACGTATTTAGTCCGTAACGCCGAATTCAGCCAATTTCAGCACTTCCTTATTATATTATACCATTTCCTTATTTATTTCTTCTGGAAGGTGAATAAAATAAATTAATATATGATATATAACTTTTATTACCAAATATGATATAATTATTTCAGCTTATGTCACTAAATACTTATTAAAAACTTAAGGAACTATTTTAATTGACAGTTTACCTAAGATTCATTAAATTTGTTCCACTTTCTTACTTTTCTCTCCTTTTAATCTTTTCTATTTTTTAATCGTCAAACTAGCAACATATATCGCGTTAGACAAAAAGCAAAGCAGTTCAGAGTCAGAATTAAAGAACCTAGCAGGTTATTCGGAACATGGACACTATGGACTTGAAGTTGGACACTCCCAACATTACTTAAGATTAAAGATCAAAAATGTAGGAGTGTGTTATAAAATCTTTTCGACTTATACGGTTGCACTAAATCATCCAACCAACTTATAATCCAAAGTTACTGAAACAAAATTCTTCGATTAATTACTAATGCTTATACTTGCTACGTAACCAACGAAGATTAAAGCGAGTCCAATCACATTAAGTTATATACTACTAATATCTACTTTTCAATAACATATAGATATAGAAGCATTATACTAAATATAGTATACATTACACAAAAACATTTTTTTTGCACTAATGATATACACTTTATATATATAATTTATATTTATAAGTTCGTTTGGTTTGGTTCGCTTCAATTTTCTGATATCCTGCGTGCTGTCCAGCAGTTGTATTGCTTCCATGTTAGTGTGATTTAGTAATCTTCTTTCGTGTTTCAATACGATAACTTTGATAACTTCGCAAATCCATTTGATTTCCAGGTCATTCTTCGTTGGTTACATAGCCATAAGCATTGGTAATCAATCGAAGAACCTTGTTTTGATAGCGTTGGATGACTAGTTGACTTGAGATTTAGTGCAACCCCATATTTGCACCCCATAGGTCTAAACTGGCTTTATGATTGTCTTATAAATCAACCTCTTTGATTTTAGATCAAGTTGAGAGTATCTTCCGACTAACCAGTATAGTTGTTTTATTCTATTTCTAATGTGTTATGCTTTTTGTCTAACATGATGTTATTACTCAGAAATGACAGTGTAAAATTTAGTTAACGTAATAGTTAACGTTAACGTATTTAGTCCGTAACGCCGAATTCAGCCAATTTCAGCACTTAAATAACAATAATTTTAATTTAATTTTAAATAACAATTTTAGTTTACAGAAATAGAATACTTTTACAATCAGTCTATTTCAATATTTACTTTTTAAAGGAAAAATAATCTTTTAAAAGATCATTTTAATCAAATTTGCACACGCAGTAATAAATCTTAATGCGGCTAGTGGCAGTTCGTGAATGTGTAGGTAAACGCGACTGCTCAGCTTTAGTTTCAATTAGCGTTTAATTCAATTTTAGTTGGAATTCTCAAAGGTTTTGTTGGCGACATTAAAGCTCATGCGGGTCACATTTGTCTCGCGCACGTGTACTGGTCATATACCAGCAACGGACGCTACAGTTATATCATAACTTAGTATTAAATTTTTTAGAGGAAAAGTAGTTGCAAAATTAGACACACTGTTTTAGTTGGCACAGTTAATATAATTTAATTTTCCTGTCGTAGTTAATTATACTGTCATGTTAGACCAAAATATAAACGGGTGAAAACTATGTTTTTTAATTTAATTCTTCATGTTTTTATTTGAAAGTTACCTTTTTATATTGTACTCATATTTCAGTGTCAGTATATATTGATTATCTGTATCTGTATTGTTTCATTTTTTAACAAAATATATGTCAAATTGTTGTAGATATAGTTTAAAGAAAAACTTGGCCTAAAACATGATATGGATTTCATTCAGTAAGCCTTAAGAAAATTCAAGATTTAGCACTTCAAACCAGTTTGTTTTTAGTTAACATAATTTTGCTGAACATAATTTTACTCGAATAAATAGAGTATCAAGAATCTCTCACCAAAATGAGTGTCGCATTTACTTTAATGAGTTTCCATTATTTCCATAATATCTTCATATAAATGGTCATATGTTATCCAGGGAAGAGGTTGGTAAGGAACGTGATGATTTCTCCAAGTAATACAATTTATGTTGATCTCATAATATTGAATTGAATATGTTTTGTAGGTTGGTTATGTGTACCTTTATTGATCGACATATTAAGTGATGGCTCTTCGCTCTCGAAGAGTAAAGGAGGTCATCCAGAACCATAACCCCTTCTAATATACGTTAACCAGTTTTACAATCGAGAGTACTTGTGTAACTAAATTACCTGACAGGTCTTTGGTATATTTAGTGCACTTTCCTGTTGATGTTTTTAACAATCTCTAATAATTTTATTAGATTTTAGTTTTTAATAGAACTATGTTATATCATTTTAGACCTATAAGAAAAATACTTTTTTGTTATAAAATACTTTACAAACGATTTTACAAACTGCTGGGACAATAAACTAAGGTTATGTTTTTTTAATCTAGATCTAAAAATAGCTATTAGCCGTCCTTCGTTTATCCAAGCTAGAACGCCTTGGTCTAAGAAAATACTGTATGAATGTTTTATGATGTTTTAATTAATTTCATAATATAATTGATATAGCTAAGTCTATAACTCTAGTAAGTTTAGATAAGGACGTCTACAAAAGACTGGCAATTATAATTTACTAACAAAGGTTTTTACTTTAATAGTAATTGTTTTGATTATTGTTATTTAATTTAAACGAAACATTGCTTCCTAATGACTACTTACATTTTTGCGATAGAATGTTTCATGTTATGAAAGCACGTACATGAGATACGTTGAGAACAAATATTGTTGTATAATATAATGGTATGAAGGATTTAAAACAACAAACACTTTTACTATGATGACCATGACACCTTACAGTATAATCTGCGATGTTTGTGCTAGAAATCTACGGACTAAGGGTAGCTATACTTCTGCTTGAACTCAACTCAACTACGCATAGAAATACTTCAAGTAACTTCAGAACGATTGCCAATCCAATGTCAACTTCAAGTAACTTCAGAACGATTGCCAATCCAACAACCATCTTTGTAATCAGGGTTGTATCAGCCGTGAGATATAATATATATGCAATCAGTTCTTGTGAAATCAACGCAGGCTCTTAAGAAAGAATTCTAACAACTACAGTATAGTGGCTGTTAATAAGCGATAAAACTATTCGGTAAATATTTAAATTAATATTTGATTTGATAGCGTATCATTTAAATGTGTAAAAATGTAATAACGACACCGGCTACTTTATCACATTACTTAAGGTACTCTTAATGCCACAAAACTTCCGTCACAATCCAAATGTAATCTGTAAATAGGTATGGGTCTAAATCCCATTTAAAAATAGTTAAAATGTATATAAAGAAACAATTTTTAAAGTAAAATAATATTGTTGAAATTGTTAAAATAATTAGATATACTATACTCCCATTCTTATTATCTAATTTTGACGTCTATTCAGTTACTTCACTTCATTTTACCATTAAACTTAGTTAAAAGTTAACTTTTAACTGCATTTTTTTTTAATAAAAAATATTGAAAAAAGAACTATTGGATTCAAAATCCAACATATTTAATAAAATATAAATTCTTTATATTTGTTCATTATTCGAATAAATTGTACTATAATTACTTTTTATGGCAAATAGATTGCTGGAGGGAATAAATGATTGCTATATTATTTACCTACATCGTTCTCTGTACAACGCTACAACAAAATTTAAACACCTAATAGTATATAATATATTAACTACTGTAAAGTAAGTGATAATTATACTTGGAAGAGATACTGCCAGAACTGGTAAAAAGGATATACACTTGACTAAAAGTCTAGACTATAATAAAACCGCAATGATGCCGCGAAACTTAAAACGCCATAAAACACGACCATCCATCAAAAGCAGTCTTATAAAACTTTCTGACATCTTTTCCAATTTATTCTTGGCAACTGCGTGGAAACATTCGAGTAATATAAAATTTTTATTTCGAGTATTTTCAACAATCGTTTATTGGCGGTAGCAAATAGGAGAACAGTGAAAGTTTTATTATAAATATGACAATTCTGCATCGCTGTCACTGCATTATTCCATTGTTCGATTTCTTGTTTCAGGCGTGTTAAAAAGTATTTTATCAAAATTATGTTTTCAATTCAATCAGTTTTCAATTTATTTTTTTACAACAAAATCCATGATGTACCTTGATTTCATCAAATGATACATACTGGTCATACATATTTTAATTGCTTGAGTTTAACTTTCAGAGGCTATACAATTAATTTTTACTTGGTTTTCTCGATATTCCAGCCTCATATCGATTTTTTATATTACCTATCTAATGAATCAGAATGTCTATCACGAATACAATTAAACCTGTTAAGTTTTTTTTAAATAATTCCTTTAGTGGTTCTACAATATGCCCACTGGACAATAGGTATTTCTTAGAATTATTATTATAACTATTAAAATCATACATTACAACCAGAATGTTTAGAGTCAAGCAAGAAGAAGCTTATTCTACATTAAAAGAAGCTAAAGCAGGTGTACCACAAGGAAGTGTATTGGGACCAATGCTTTATTTACTTTATACTTGTGATATACCACAAGTAGAAAATATCACGATGGTTACATTTGCTGATGATACTGCGATTATAGCCGTCGGAGACAATTGCGAAGAAGCCTCACGAAAATTACAACAGGCAAGTGACAATATAAATAATTGGACACAAGCTTGGAAAATAAGAATTAATGAAAGTAAACCTGTACATGTGCAGTTCACCTATAAACAGACCGTACAAGCACCAATAATATTAAATAACACTATAGCACTTCCATATAGCAACAACGCTAAATATCTCGGAATGAATCTCGACTTCGCTGGAAGGAACATATAAAGTAGAAAAGAAAAGAACTGGAATTGAAATATAGGAAAATATACTGGCTAATTGGAAGAAAATTACAATGATCAGTACATAATAAATTGCTAATATATAAGCAAATATTGAAACCTATATGGACATACGGAGTTCAATTATGGGGATTTTCTGCAAAGAGTAACATTAATAAAATACAAATTTTTCAGAACAAAGTCCTGAGAGGTATTGTGGGTGCACCCAAATACTATAGAACTGATTACCTACATCAAGACCTTCAGATACCCACAGTCAGTCAAGAAATCAAGATAATTGCAAGGGGGCATGAGGAAACACTCCATTCTCATACTAATATTGAAATATTGCAACTGTTTGATACCACCAGAACAGGACACAGACTCAAAAGAATCAAACCATCTGATCTTGTATAGTGTTGTGTAGGGAGGTGCATATATTCGAAAATTCAGCAGTGACATGTATAAACATTATTTCACCAGAGACTGACTTAGGGCCGATGGGTCCTCCTAGTTATATACCTAGATTAAGGTTAGCATAAAGACAAATTGTAGGGTAGACGGAAACGACTAGTAACAATGTATTAATTAAATAATAAAAAAAATATTGTATGAAATGTAAAAAATCATTCGTTAAGTAATTGCCTATGTAAAAAATCTTGTTCTAAATCATTCTAAAATCCATATGCGTCAATTAATAGATTGATCCATAATAGAATGGATCCATAATATTGGATGGTTTTAACTTCAGTATCGTGTCAGACGTTTAGCTGACCAGCAAATATATTGGCATGCCAGCACTCTCTCTAAGTACATAGCGTAAACAGTCCTTATGAGCCGTTGTATCACTCCATTACATGGTACATAGCGTTGACAATGCAACATTTTATTTTGCATATATACTTTGTTGGATGGTTATGTTGAACTTGCTAAGAGTACCCCATAGTTGGACTCCATATGACCAAATATGTCTAATTATTGCTTCGTACAGCAATACCTCGTTATATAATGATAACTGAGATTTGCGCCCGATGAGCTACAAATGAGTCCAAGTTGTTTTCGTTTAGCAAAGATATGCTTCTTCCAAACTAGTCGTCGGCCTAGATGCATGCTAAGATACATAACATCCTGGGAGAGTTGACAATTATTGATATTCTCTGGTGGACATGTTTTTCTATGCCGATTAAAAATTACATGGGTAGATTTTGTTGCATTTGTTTTAATTCGTCATATCTTCAGCCACACTTGTATTTTTTTGAGATGCCATATTACTATAATGTAACCAGAAGGTTTGTTAATAAATTCAAATGAACCTGCCAATGAATTAAATTAGAACGTTTACTACCATCCCGTCGGATGAAACGGTCTCTCGTATTAATACGGAGGGTGTCAATAATAGCGAGGATGTTGTTTTGTTAATCAGGCTTTGACGCAAAATCATCACACCTGCACGATTGAGCACCACGTCCTAATAAAAAAAAACGTTATTATTAGCGTTGGGAATTATCGACTGAAAATAGTCGAAACAGTCGATAGTTGCAAAACAGTCGATAGTCAAAAACTATTTACATTACTATGATTTACATATTTCAGTCAAATGCACGATTCGGCTGTTTTATTGAATTTGTGATGTTAGATGAAGATGTACGAATCATTTCCTGTATAAATTGTGAGAGAGGAAAGGATAATTGCTTGGAGTAGTTAGTTTTGTATGTGCTTATATTTTCCAACGGTAGTATAAGCGAAACGGAGATGTATATATACCTTCACGTACTAACTTTAAAAAAGAAAAGGAAAAACAAATACTGAATATTATAATCATGCAATTAATAATTTCATTTTAAACAAAGTAGAATTACTTTTATATTTGAATGTTCTGTGGATCTGTAAGAAGGAATGGAATTTTTCTATGGAATGGAATAATACCCCACAAATGTTTTATATTTTAACATGTTAATTGCTATTTTCAAATAATATACCATAACAAATATGGACAATACAATAGAACTTAAAGAAAACCTAAAATCTAAAGATGTACAATCTTTTTACCCTATTACATTAAGAATCTTGAAAAATATCGTTCCAAAATGCTGCTATATTAATATACAATATATTGTTCTTTACAAGCAAAATACCAAAAAAATAATAAAACTATATATATTACATATAAATCTATGTAAGCATAAATTGAGTACATTTTTGTCAAGGTCGCAGTTAGGACAACAGAGCCATAACGTTAAAAATCAGTCGAATGAAACTAGTAGAACCAAAACATGTACATGTATCGATAGTAGATAGTAACAAAATCAGTCGGCCCAAAAATAGCGACTGAAACAGTCGATGGTAAAAATAGTCAACTACTAAACAGTCGATAGTCGATTATTTCAGTCGATAGTTCCCAACACTAGTTATTATCAAAATGAATGTGTCCCAGTTTCTGACAAAAAGTCATGTAGCCAGGTGTATTGTTAGACTTTGGTTGTTAAAGTACTAAGGGTAATAATTTATAAAAAAAAAATTAATTTACTTTTGGTTGACTGTGTCCTGTTTTTAATTCTATTTGAATATTTTTTACTGTTAATCAGTAGCAATTATAACCAAACCGTCCATAGTATCGATGTATCAAAGTTAGTATAATTAAATACGAAGCTAATTTATATACTAATAAATAATACCTAATAATAGAGCGTTGACATAAATGTATAAGTTGTGTAACGTGTAAGATTTAAAAATAAACAAATCCTTTTAATTTAGTTTTAAACCATTTCATTTTATGCGAAAGAAGTGGCGACATGTTCAATTTGTTTATAAATCGATTGTAATATAAACAAAACTCTTATACTGTAAATATTTCAGCCATTACTTTTTTCAGTCACACAAAAATGCGTCCTTTTTTCCAAATAACTAGGGACATAGCTGCTCTATAAAACGAATATAATAGAGTTACAGAAAAAATGCTTACACTATTTGTAATAAGTATATTCAACAACAGTGGACATACTCGGAGATTGAAGAGACAAAAACCTTTTAAATTGGTATAGTTAATTTATCCATTAAATGCTATTTAAGTTTGTGTATGAAATCTTAAATACGGCCTTGAGGAACAGTGTCTAGAACTCTAGAAAAAATTACTAGGTGGTTAATACTAGTTTTAATATCTGTGCCATGAACTTTTTAAATTGAAAAAAAATTTTTAACAGTATCTACTGAAGCTTCTAAGTTAGTCGAGGGTTAATAACATAAAATTATTTTATAATTAGGTCAGTTTACTTTTCTGTAAGTTAACATATAATTTGCATTTTATAGTATAATTATTCAAATTTTCGAAATATTTTTAACTAATGATAATAGCATAGCCGTTTTTGCTGGGTATCATTGTAGGAAAGCTGCTGGGATTTTATTCATAAACGTTTTGGAAAATCTGCCTTTTTGCCGCGAGAGAAAATCTCGTGTTTTTATGGCCGAAAAAACGCTGTCCACACATTTAGCCGCTCGATGTTATGAAAGTATAAATTTATCTCTTAAAATAACGTCTTCGTTATAACGACACTGTATGGCGGCACTCAGTTAGAATAACGTTGTCTGTTTTCACAGACGTTGTTGGCGAAAATTAGAACGACTAATGGCCAAAAATGAAAATGCTCCCGGCTGCCTTGATCTAAAGCTTTTACAGTTGCCTTCTAACATTAGATCATTCAACTTTTCAAAACATGCAAGTTTTCTTTTCGCGCACTATGGGATACTTTAGATACTAAGTTTTTATAAAAAAAATATTAATTTAGTGGCATATGCTTTGGTTATATATTTCTAATGTCAATAATTAGAGCTTGATCCTCCTAAAGATTGACCAGTTAAGTAAATTTTCTAACATAATCGTAGGAAGTTACAACAAGAACTGGTGTAAAAATACTGTGCATTTTATAATGTTTTTTAAATGATGGGTGGGGTCTTATTTACTTGTTCAGTACGATAAAATTCTATATTTCTCTTAAGTTATGATATCCATAAAGGAGCTGGAGTTGGAGTCTTTTAACTTTAAAATATCAATTTGGTATCTGTTAATGCTTACTGACAATTACTTTAATTAATTAAGATTCAGCAGTTTTTATCTTGTTATGTTTAAAACAAAAAGAACAAAATTACATGTAAGCTTGAGAAAAAAGTAAATTCTTTTTTTCCTAAAAATGGCTTAAAAGCGGTTAAAATAATGCTTAACCAATAAAGCTATAGTATTTTAAAGCTCAATCAAGAGTTATTGCGCTTTCAAAATGGATATTTTAGAAGGCTATTTTAATCATATTTTTGCAATTCTACTTCTAAAAAGAAAAATGTAGCTGTTAGTTGAAATATTTCATCTTGCAACATTGTTAGGAAACTAAATATCGATCAATAGCGCTGAACATTTTAGATAACACCAGTTACTAAAAAAGAAGCTGCAGAAAGACAATTACGATTTAAAAAAGTGATCATAATTAATCAATAGGTGAACCGTTCTTTCCTTATGAGAAATTAGGAGACATACACTCGGTTCTGCAAGTTGTTTCTGCAGTGAGCAAATGTTGGTTTTACCCAAAAAGTCATAAAATATCGATCTAACTACTTTGAAATTGGTTTATTGGTTTTCTTTTTTTCTTTCTTCTTGGTTTTTTGAAACTTCTCTTATATAAAAATGAATGTGAAAATTATATTAACGGAAAAATTGTTAAACGACAAATGTTTTAAATGTTATTAGAAAATATTATATTGAATATTATATGAATGAACAATTTGGCAATTATATATATAATCATTCTTTATAGTTAAGAAACCTTTGTCAACTGTCTTTAGGAATACTCAGAGGAGAATTTCTCAGACTAGTAAGAATCGGCAGGACTTGGTGTTCAGGATAAGAAGGTGAATCAGATGATCAGATTGCTCATACTTTTAATAAAATACAAATGAAACATTGGAAGATTCTTAATTATCTATTTTCCCGCATCTAAGAGAATAATCGGAAAATATTTTTTTATAACTTTTTTTAATCAAACCATTATTTCAAACTTTTAATATAAAAACACATTTTGTCACGGTTCATTTTAGTTCATACGTATTTACTAAATCCACTAAACCTATACTACTATGCTATTGTGGCAACATCTTCAAATACTTTTGTACCTCTTTTGAATTATCAATATATTACAGATCTTGGCAAAAATCCTGTATCAAGAAATAGAATACATATATATCATTCGATCTTAACTTCATAAATGTTGAAATACCGTATTATTTTAAAACTGTTTCACATCACATAAGTTTTCCCTCGAAGGGTGTATATTGTTTTTATTGAACATTTATACGGATTTGCCCACTGATCTACGAATTTATATCCTTTTCCCCGTATATATTGATCTTGAAGGAAACTTTCCACGGCCATAAAACTTACGAAAAAAGACGTCCTGCTGCTGAAAGTTTTGTCTTCAAATAATAAATATGGAAGTTTTCCAACTTTAAGAGGGAATGCTATAGGAAAATTTAACTTTATGGCATTTAAGGTACAACTTTCTTAACTCTTTCGCTTACTACCTCTAAAGCCACTTGTTCGACAGATATTTCTAATTCGAATTTGGATTTCGGAAACATCGAGACTAACTTACTTTTATCCTAAAGTTCCTTATTAATTATTGATAACTCATAATGATGGTGCAATTATAATAAACGGTGCTGAATTTTAAGGTTCAGTTCGTTAAATAATCCATATAATCCAAGTAATATTTCGTAACAAAATTAATGGCAATAAGATTTAATACGGTATATTCTGTTTAACAGGCTAGATGACTGAAATAAAAATGTCACAAAAGTATTATAAATAAAATATTTATAATAATGATTTGATTAAACTGCTTCTAATAGCTTTCTGAATCGTCGATGCGTTGTTGTTTTCCAAAGTTGTTTCACTAAAGCTATTGTAACTATTAAACTAAATACCACATTGTCAGGAAGTTTTGACACGTATCATTTGCAGATTACGTTGTTAAGACTGCGAGGTTAGGTTTACGAAGGTTAGCAGACATCATGTAGGTCAGTTGAAAAGTCCCAGGTCTACCACAGTAAAACACAGTTTTTGGCAAAATTAGTTTTTTTTTATTCAACATAATTCCCTTCTAGGGACATACACTGATTATAGCGACCCCCCAACTTTTCGATACTATTTTTGTAGTACGATTTGTCCTTTGCTTCAAAATAGGCCTCAGTCCCGGCGATCACCTATTCATTCGACGAACATTTCGTCCCAGTGAGCATAGTTTTGAGATCTGAGAACAGGAAATAGTCGCTGGGAGCCAGATCTAGAGAATACGGTAGAAGAGGAAGCAATTCGAAGTCCAATTCATGGATTTTTGCCATCGTTTTCATTGACTTGTCACACATTGACTTGTTTTTCGGCGTCAATGAAAATTATTCGATGCGCATCCCAAAATACAGACGCCGTAACCTTGTCAGACGACTGTTGCGTTTTCCCACGCTTTGGAGCGTTGATCGTGTGCAGTCCACTCGGATGACTGTCGATTGGACTTCGGAGTGAAATAATAAAGCCGTGTTTTTTGCATTGTTACATATCGACATAAAAACTCGGGTTTATTACGCTTGATCATCTTTAAACACTGCTCGGAATCATCAACTTGTCGTTGTTTTTGGTCAAAAGTGAGCTCGCGCGGCACCCACTTTGCAGAGAGCTCTCTCATACTCAAATATTCGTGAATGATATGATGTACATATTCAGTTGATATCTTTCAATCTCTGCTATTTCATTCAACTTCAATTCAGTCATTCAAAATCATTTTGTGGATTTTTTAAAATGTTTTCGTCGGTAACAACCTCTCTTGGGCGTTCACTGCGTTCACCATCTTCGGTGCTCATTTCACCACCTCTAAACATAGCATACCAGTCCTTGATGGTTGATTTTCCTGGGGCAGTGTCCAGAAACTCGGCATCAAGCCAATATTTTGTTTCAACTGCATTATTTCCTTTCAAAAAGCAATATTTTATCAACACGCGAAATTCCTTTTTATCCATTTTATTCACAATAACAAAAGTTGCTTCACTCAAAATGCTATAATTTACAAACTAATGATCCAACAGCTATCAAATTTATACACTCATCTTTTGAGGGCTTGGGCTAACTAAAAAACATATGGATTTAATTCTAGTGGCGCCATCTATGTGTCAGGCCGGGGCTTTTCAATTAACTTGTTATACTTTAGACATACGACTTATTGTGTGTTGAGTTTTTTACTAGTTTTGAACTCTCGCATTTGCCACATTAGAATAGTAAAACTATTATAATGCTAACAGAATTAATGCTATGATGATTCTCTAAGCGATCGACGACTCTAGACCTTCCAATTCACAAATAAACTGGCATTGGTGCTAGCAAATAATCTCTGTGCAGTTTTTTTTGTGTCCCCGAAGATGTGATGCCCTAAAAAATTGCTTAATATGCCTATGGGCTAGTCTGAAACTGGGTGAGGCCAACCGCAAAATTATTTAATTCATTGTAACACGGATATTTGTGTATCGTTGTTGGAGAAATATACTGGAGCAGTAGTGTTGTATTACCTTTGTAATATTTTATTTCAGAGTAAATTCCAGTACCTATTAATATAGTAATAACAGTATATGATTATTTAATTATAGCTATAATTTCGACTTTTTATATATTATAATGACGCTTAAAATTAACAAGATAAGGTGGGTACGGACTTGAGCATTCGGGGGGGATTTCGTGAGGTAAAAAATATTTAATAATAATCTCATATAAAATAATTATTAACCAACATAAAACTATTAAGGTTGCCAAGGGTTGTTGGAGTATTATTTTACAGTATATTATTATTCGAAGCATACATGAAAGTTGTGCAAATACTACAAATAGCAGTTGAAAAATATTAGAATGTCATATTACTACTAATTTTATTTAATTCATAGAAAAATGCAAACATTTTAAAATGTGACAATATAATTAGCAATAAAATTTCTAGAATATAATCATACACCATGCAGTAAATACAAATTCACACCTGTTTATATAGTTCTTGTCTCTATCATTGAAAGATGAATTGCCTGATGACTCCATTTATATATTTTGTACTATCAAATAAAGGTAATATTCTTAATTTAAGGTTTTATTATGTCTACTTCATAGTAAAATTTGCACAGATATATGCTTTTCTCTTGGGAGTGAATAAATCTTCTGGTGATTTTCGATTATTTTGTAATCATTACAGAATTGTAAATGTTTGAAATCACTTCTGGAATCTTTAACTGGAATACCAAAATCGTATTAGCATAATAGTTTTATGACATATTCTTACCACAATCTTTAAAACAGTTGAATTTCAATATCATTCGTATGTTCTTCTTTATCATGACTTTCTTTATGTTATCGGCCATACTTACAATAATTTCATACTATTTTAAAAACGCTTAGACGGTACATATTATTTTAGCAATAAACATGGCTTTTTAGAAAAGAACACTACACGTACCGTTGAAAAATTACTCACGAGACATTTTATTTTGGCCATTGTGAAAAGTATGGTTATAAACAAAATAATACACGCCTTCGAACCAAACGATGAAACCCGTCAAACAATTTTTGGGGACCGAAACTTTCCGAGATGAACCGAACGCGACACGAAGTGATTTCGCTCATCACGAACGAAAATATTTTCGCCAAAACCATGCCGAATCTTCGTGCATGGTCTCGCACAGATCCGGAACGTTCGCTTCGTTCAAGTCTGTACTCACCATAATATGAATGTGACAGTCTACACTACAGCGCACACTGAAAATGTCTAACAATATATAGTATTCTTTGTGATAATATGTGAGTAATCATTTTCTCACCCTGTAATAGAGAACAATTAATAACTAGATGCGAGAGCTACGGACACAGCCTCGAATTTCTAATAATAAATTTGTGTCATTACTGAATTTGTTAATTTTCCATAGGCCTAATTCATTAAATTTAATTGTCGTTTTCATTTTCGCGATTCGGATTAATTTTCCAATAATTCATTCGGAGTAAATGATTGTTCTATTCAATGCCCACATTTTGCGTAATGGAATCCTCGCGCAAATATGGATCTGAATTAAAATATTGCAATGTGATAAAGGTATATTTATTGTAGTTAATCTCTCGTTGATGGAAATATATAGTACAATACATGCTCTGGCAGTTTTGATGTACAAAAAGTACTTGTATGGTTTTATGAAATGCTAATTTAAGAAAAAAACTTTAGCCTCCCTACATGAGATGTAAAATATGTAGGGTTTAATAACAAAAATATGTCCAAACCATTGTAATCTGCGTCATTGTATTTGTTCCTCAACTGGGCACTGATTGTTGCATCTTAAACGGGTTACCTCATTTCTTATCCGGTCTTATTTGCCTTAAACATAACATTTGAAAGGCCTCAAGCTTACATATGTCATGCTGTAATAGTATCCAAGTCTTGGAGCCATACAGAAAATTTGGAAGTTGGTGAAGAATAGGAGAAGAAAATAAGCGTTCGAAAGAATTATAATACTTTCTCTCTGCCGCACATATGAACTTATATAAGCTTAGAAAAAGCCTCGCAGCTTGGCCTATTCTGCTTATTACTTTGAGTACTTCAAATTATTAATGATCCAGAATTAATAAAATGCTTGAAACTTTCTACGCTTAGGTTATTGTAATTCATCTTTTATCAGTCATGAGGTAAAGTTGAGCTGTATCTATACATGATCTAATTTTTTAAATTGTTTCGTCCCAATCCTTTTAGACGTTTGACCTCCGAATGATTATAGCAGACAGTTTTTTAACTACTCTACTTTACAGTTTTCCACCATTTTCACCACTCTAAAATTCCGTTGTTCCGTCTTTCCTACCAAAGTTATTTCATACCCTTTAAATGTTTGACACGTTTAAGGTTTTTTTTTAACTAAACTTTTGGAATAAATTATTTCATGTTCTCAAAATAAGATGCTTATGATCAAATAGAGAAGCACAGCATTTTTTTAGCAAAAATAATTACGTTTGTGTATTACCGACTTCTTTATAACTGACAGGACATAATAATAATTCAACACCTAATGTCATTTTATTATGAGCCAATTTATTATTGTTATTCTCGACATATGAATCAATATTTCGCTCCATTATCTTTCTATTATCATCTACAGATTGTTGGGACCATGTGTCATTTTTTATCAATAAATACTTGTAACGAATCGGTATTTCCTGTAAAGTTTCAGCAATAAGGATAATAGCTTTTTCTTACATCATTTTATTTTTCGATTAATTCTATGTTGCCATCAGCATCTCATTAGGTAATGTGGGCAATTTTTTGTTTTTAGTTCCGTAACCATTGTAAATGTGAATCAATGGATGCTGTTTTGGATAGAATTTGTTATAAAATCACATTCGAATGTGACCTTCAAAGGTATTAATTTATGCATTAGGGATCAAACCTCCACATACTATCATGATCCTGACTCAATTCGAGAGGCTAATCTCTGAATCTAATCTTTACAGAAAAATGGAAATATTTAAATGCTACGTCCTACTTCCCGTACATTGCCTCTTTCAGGTATCATATTGTAATTGTTATTAGTGTTATTTTCCAATATTAAATTTGAACAATTAATTTAATAATAATTAATGTTAGTGTCAATCAGTTTTTTGTGATTTACATTATATAATGACCCATAGAGGATCGCTTCAGTATGTAAACTTCTGTATAAATTTATAAACTGAAACTTAATTTAATTATTTTTCTTATCCTATTGCAAAAATATGGTTTGGACTATGAATTTCAGTGATATCACACATGTTTAATAGTCTGATGAGTGCAATTGAAAATACTGACAGTTTTTTTATAGTGGTTTACTATAGCATTTTGGATCACACGTTATGGATTCCAAGATGATAATGCGCTGAATTAATTGATTTGAAACTTAATATGACAACACAATACATTTTTTCTTGCAATTAATCGAATATGAAGTACACAAGAACACAACGTCTCCAGTAACAAATTTTTACTGGAAACAATGGTTTTTGCAAAAATCCATTAAAATTTATACACCGTTTCTATAATACTTTTCCTATAATTGTCACTATAGTAATAAAAGCATTTAGTTTTTCTATTTCAATAGAAAAAACTCAATCAAAAACTCTATTTGAAATTATTTGAGATAATTTCAACGTATGTAAAATATTACAAACGTATCCGAATATAAACCACCAGAATTTAATAACAAAATGAAATGCACGTATTTCCTGTAAAACTGTAAAATCAGATTACGTTCAACTGCATGTTTTATTGAAATATTAATATTTTAATATCAAGCAACAGATTTAAATATAAAACGCATTGAGATGGCTGGAATCAATTTAACAGGAGAGTTTCCGCGATTTAAACTAAGCAGACTAAATTGTTATAATACCAATTTTCAATACGGCCGGTTTATCGTTTCATAAATTTATAATTAATAAATTATGGTGTTGTTTTTAATGGACAGATATATAGAATATAATTGTATTAATTTCTGTCTATGCCTATTCATATTTTTGGACATTACCAAGAAATGGTTAAGGTTATGGAACATTAAAACAATTCTTTAATTAATTATCATCTAATTTATTTTTAACTGACCTAAAAAAGGAGGAGTTTCTATATACATATATACTTATATACATATATACATGCATACGTATATACATATATATATATTTATATATCTATATACATATATCAGTACATATAGTATATATCAGTGTCTATATATATATATATATATATATATATATATATATATATATATATATATATATATATATATATATATATATTCAGCATATTTTTACAGAAGGATCTGTCCCAAATTTTCAAAAAGTCGGAGTTTCATATAAAATGTACAACAAAGTAGGAAAGTTTAACTGTGCCACAAAATACCGCTAGTTTACGAATTACGAATTTACAATAACTAAATACAATACAGGACGAAGAAAAACGGGAATAATATCCTATATAAAGTCCAAATATCAAATTTTTGGATGTATTTTTGTGCGCCAATTAGGAAACAAACGGGCTTCAAAAATGTCCCCTGTATGTGTTTTGAAATGTTTTAAAAATATAATTGAAATTGACGGTAAACTTAAAATTAAAGATGAAGGCTATTTGAAAATACTTCAGGAAAATGCATTTCCTTATTAATAGGTGAAATTTTTCAACAGGATAATAACCCCAAACATTCATAAAAATTATCAGGGTTTACTAAAGCAAAAATTAAACGAATAAACCTTGCAAATAATGAAATGGCCGTTACAATCACTAGATCTTTACTTTTATATAAGTAGTATGAGATAGACTTCGTAAGAAGTGAAGAATCAAAGGCCGTTGAGCTCAGAACAGCTGTGGGAATACTAACAAGGAATTAATTAAATAAGTTAATAAAAATGATAAGTAGAATGTATAAAGATGTAATGAAATTAACAACATTTTACGACATTTGTATTCAACTTTGTTTAATTTGTACTGAACATATTTAACTAACATTAAATAAACGAATGTCTGAGGTTTCATTAAAATTATAATAAATCATAATCAGTATAATAAATTAAATCTGTCGTTTTTTTGCCTTATTGTTCCCAAACTTTTGAACGGTAGTATATAAGAATTTAAATCATGTTTATTAAGTACACTGTGTTCTATTTAGCTCCTTTGAAACTGGGAATCAATGTTAATTTTTCTTTATATAAAATAGGTGGGTAATCAGTTTTTTAGTCTATTGTGCGAATTGCAACATCAATTTATATAGACTGAATATTTATATCACATTTTTAATTATATTTTTCTATCTTGCTATATCTTTACAAAACCATCCATCAGAAGCCTTTTCATGTGTATGGGTATATTCAATACTTTATATTTTTTAACAGACTAATTTGTAGTATTGATTGTCGGTTCAGTACCTCAATACCAACAAATGCAACATACACACAGCAGCCGATAACTTTGGAGCAAACTCTGCATTGACATAACTATTCATTGTGTGGATTATAGTTTATACTGATCTCAATTGGTGTCGGAAAACTGAGAAATCTCGATTTATATGAAAAGTCTTATTTGGTTAACTTGGTTGGTCCAACCTTTCTTAAGCTGTCATATTAAGATATTCTTAAATATCCTGGTCTATATTAAAATGGGAATATCAAAAAAATCACAGCGTCTTAATGGATTCTATATGTAATCATTTTACTTGTTCAGCTATTTACTATATTATAATACTAGCGACCCGCCCCGGCTTCGCACGGGTGCAATGCTGATACTAAATTAAATACACTACAGAAAAAATATGAACGTTGTATATAAAAACATAGCGGCCCGCTCCGACTTTGCACGGGCATAAAATATATATGCCTATGTCACTCAATGAAAACATGATTAAAATCGATCCAGTATTTTTGGTTCATTCATTACTGCCCTTGGCCTGCACTCATTAAATTTGGAGTAAAACTATAATCTATAAAAAACTCTATCTTTGGAATATCTAAATTCATACAATTTTTATTACATTACACATTTTTAAACGCAAATTTTAAATTTGTAATATCTCCGAAAATATTTGTTTAATTTACATGTTGTAAGGAACCATATTGATCTATATTAATTGCACACTGTATTTAAGGTACTTAATTCGATAAGGATTAATGCCGTATTGCTTAAAATAGCTTCGTAAATAAGCCATTTTCTCACGTAAAAAGTAAACAATAAAAATGGTTAATGTGGGTTATCCCTAAAAGATAAACATATACCATCGCGGACTTTTTTGTAGACCTTTTTATGGTGTACAATACTGTAGTACATTAATTTGATCTAACTCGTAGGGTTAGGCAGCGTTTTTACTAATTGCTAAATAAGCCTAAAAAATTAGGTTAATTTACGACATCACGTTAGAAACCTTTAAAATTAGCAATGTTGCCTTAGTATATTATGCATGTATTATACATATAAACCTTCCTCTTGAATCACTCTATCTATTGAAAAAAACCGCATCAAAATCCGTTGCGTAGTTTTAAAGATTTAAGCGCACATAGGGATATAGGGACAGAAAAGGCGACTTTGTTTTATACTATGTAGTGACTACACTATAGTATAATACTACTGTATTATATTTCTATACCCATAACATGCCTCTCAACGTGTACACGTTCAAGTAATTATAAATGGTTTCTTGTATTAGTCTCAAGAATTCTTCGTAGTTTTTTGCGTTTTACACGGATAATCATCGAGTAATGCTTTCATATTAATCGTGTTCTCGTGTTCAAATGTATTCTTTACCGTCGGTATCAAAATTACCACTTTTAAAACGTGGAAACCAGTATTCACATACTGAAATCATAATTGTCATAAGCTTCACACAACATTCGAAGATCTTTAGCCTTTTTTTTATCAAATTGAGGTAAAAAAATAAAACTTGTGGCAAATACGATTAGTTAGGTATTTCCAAGCGAGTGAGACTTCAACGTGAAGTTGGTTAAATTGTACCCGCTACGATTTAATACATACTAACATCATCTGTTATAAATCCTTTAAAATTAATTTATGGGTGTAATAATGTATACAATAAAATAAGATAAATGTATAGTATATACATGATTTATACTAACCACAATTATTTAATCAGTTCAATGTATGGCTTCCCAGCATTTTCACTGTATTTTACCAGACGGAACAGCACGGCTGTTCAAGATGATTATAACCGAAGAACTGGATCTTATTTCTATAGTGTTTTTGCATCAAGCAAACGTAGGCTGCATAAAGAATCCCGCATAAGAGCGAAAATAAAATAAAAACGCACAGAACGACACAAAAGAATGGTGAGAAAGCGCCCCGCTCGCTGTTTACATAATATACACAAATCGTCGGCTGACAAATGCTGTTTTATTTATGATTCCTTTTGTTATTTGTCGCAATTTGCGATAAAGTTTACCTTTTTCGAGACGGGGAACGGCTGATTTTTCAATTGAAGAAGAAACGCGTCAACGAGAAAAAAACATGTAGGAAAATACCCACCCTTCGTTCGGTCGCTAAATTCGGGAGGTTCGAAGTACGCATTCATAAAAACATAGAGAAAATGACATTATCAAAATGTTTCTCTCCAAAGATGTCTTAGATGTAAACAAAAATATGTGAAAACATTTCGTAATCATTCGTTCGTAAGTTTTGATTTGTTTACGGGTGAAAACACACCTTTTATTATTATTTTATCAAAACAATTTTATTTCTAGAATAATAAGCGGTGGCATGTTGAACCTAGGATACATTAAAACACGCTAGCGTAATTTCTTCAAATTTCTGGTGTCCCTTGCTGGTATTTATTAGTACAAAAATCCATTTCCGGATATTAACGGAATGCTGTTCGTTCCTGGATGACAGGAATACTGCATCTGCCAAATAGTTCAATTTGATTGCGTCGTACTGGCTCTTGTTATGTTTTATGTGCACGAACTCGGTTCATTCTAAGGCTGTCCAATTCATTTCTGCTCACTTAGACTTTAATTTCTAGTAGACTTTCGAACGCAATATACCAAACAACTAATACCATTTTTTGTCTATCATTAATCAACAGCGCGGTTAGCACGTGAGATTATTCGTCAGAGAATAAAGAAACTTAGAAGTGCATCTCCTATGTTAAAATTGGTTCTAAGTTACGATGGGAATCCCCGTGTCAGGGCGCTTACGCATGCGCCGTATGACAGTTAGTTACGGGGGGAAATTTAAAAATATTTAGCGGGTATTTTAAAAATTTAAAAATATATAGTTAAAAATTTTAGCGGGAAATTAAAAATATAAACATATTAAAATATATTTTATTGATATATTCACAGAGATATCTCCACTACTCAAAACACGTAATCCACTGATATTATCTTCTCTCTAATATTTAAAACTGTTAGAAATATGACAACTGCAGTTCGGTCTATACAGTCAAGTTTCTGAACTAACGACCAAAATTAGAAGTTACTACTCCAGCATCAAAAAGGAACCTTATTCAGTATCTGCATTAATGTTCTTCTAGAAGGCAAGCAGAATATCTTCGATAACAGTTTATATCTTCTGCCACTGCATTTCAATAAGGATAAAGCCATTATTTTTCATCCAACCTAAATGAACATATAAATTTCAAGTTAGAACCTCCATTCTCTAATAATAAACATAAGTTTCTTATTATATACTTTCTGGGTCTCCTATATATCTATCAGCCTCAAAAAACTTATGTGATTTAATATTGCCATTGGGGCATATGTACCTTGTCTTGTAGTAAAGGTAAAGAATCTCAATAAATATTGCTTAATTATTTCAATGCAATAAATCATTATTATTTAAGAAAATACTTACTATGTAAATTACTAGTAGGAATTACATCTTATTTCATCCATGGCTTTCCACATTTTGGTCTATAGCCTTCATCTTTAAAATGCTTACAAACTTTCCTGGACCTACATAGGAGATCATAAGAGATCCCCTTAAGGTTTTCCGAAAAACAACGACGTAAATAAACAATACAAATTATATCACTTAAAAAGGGCCGTTAACTGCTTAGGTTAGAACCATTAATACCGAGGCCGAAAAAGAGAGAAATACACATAATGCTGTTGCATTTTTCATTTACATTTGGCCGCGTAACGGGGATTCCGAAAAGCTTAAACGTGGCACCCGATTTTTCCATATAGCTTTCACTTCTTTATTTATTCTATACGTCGCCGATATAATTGACTTTGACAATTGATCACTTTGAAGTCTTCTCTTTGGCATCGTAAATAATAAAAATAAAGAACATTTTTGCGAAGGAAATTTGTAATATAATATGATATATAATAAAAAAGTGAAATTTCTTTACAAAGTATGCTTTATTTTAAACAGTTACTACATATTTCATATCTATTTTTGATAAATATTCCAATCGCAGTTAGACAGTAATAGCCGGTACTTTTAATCATTATTCAACATTTTTAGTCACAATAGCACTATATTTCCAAACGCACCTTGTTGTTTCTGTCACAATTATTCCATATTTCCTCGCCATATAATCTGTCTCTGGACTTATAAACGATAATCTATTGATAAATGTTTTAAAACCAAAATTAGTCAAATCAACCCCGATTTGTTTTGTTAAATTGCTTAGTGATCAACAAGAAAATTACGTTTAACTTAGATGTGAAAATGAGGTATACGGTTTGATAGTAAAAAGTGAGGTTTAAGGAATAAGTCTATTTCTTTATCAAACAAATTACCATTTTATTGTATAAATATTATTTAAAAAATCATTGGACTATCGTTTGATTTGGACAATTTAATGATTAAGGGAAATATCTCCTGAAAATTATTTTTTTATTTCAGCATGTAATTCAAATTCTGCAAGAGAGGTGGCTAGAAAAAATAGATCCCTTTTCCAGAGATGGGACATTTTTTAGATATACTTTTTTCCTATTTTAATTATACCATTCAATTTTACAAATAATTATAAACCTTTTCCTGTTTTTGAGGCTTATGCCAATAAAACCACGCTATTGAGATTTATTTATTAAATATTGCTTCAAGTGTGTTATAATATCTCCTTTCTTTGCATACAATAATCATTTACGATCATGTCATTCTAGTTAATGACATACAATCGCAATGCTACATTATACGACGCCGTGGGCGAACTACTAATATACATGGGCACAATAATGTCTAATTATTATTAATTAGAAATTCCGTAAATGGTTCAATTGTTGCGTCTTGTCATGAGAGGTAATTGAGCCGCTTGATAATAGGCTATGACACTCGTGGATTATTGAATTTAAATGGCATGGTAATAGAGAATTCGCTTAAGTATAAAATTAGCTATAATGCATCTAAATGAATTGATAAACTGCAACTGTAGCATATAGTTAGTTAACTTTTTACTAAATTGCTATTCCAAATTGTATTGTGTATATTAGTTATGCAACATGTATGGTTTAAAACAAAAAGTTTTAATTTACTTAAAAACTACTTCAATTTGGTTTAATCTGCAGTATAAACAATACTCTCGATTCATTTCGATTCTAATGTAAACGAAGCTCTTTAATAATATAAACACACCAACGTCAGTCCACCTTTAGTGAATTTACGAATCCACTGACTAGGATTGTTTGTTGTAGCCATGCTTGTTCCTAATTCCAATAGTTCGTGACCACTGAACTTTGAATATTTTTAATACACCACCACATCTTAGTGCCTCAACTGCAATGCTTTTACCTGAACTGAACTTAGCCATGTCAAGGAATACTTTAAATAACAGCTATATATTTATATAACAGCATAATAAATTTCGTTTCCAGATAAATAAGTTTTATCCAGTTAGTTTGATTGATGACGAAAGAGAGCAACCTTATGATATGCCTGGATTAATATTGACTGCTTCAGTTATGAAACGTGTAGGGTTTAAGACAAATCTTTTAATTTACTTACCAATTATGGAAATAAGGTGACTTGTTGATTCGAGGATTCAAGAATGAACACTCTTCTTATATGAACATACTACTCGTCAGAGCATATCTTTAGATATTATATCGATTTCTTATAACATTCAATGCCGCATTACCACTAGTAATCTCTCTATATGGTATATTTATATGTATATTTTATAACCAATTGTATAGTTCTACACAATAATTTAAATATATAAAATTTTTATCCGTGTTAAACATTTCTCTTTAAAAGGATTTTGAAAAAAAAGAAGTAAATAATTTTGTTCAACAACATGTTCCAATGCTTTCTTCGGTGTTTTTTAACTACTATGCTACTATTATTTCTTCGAGCACGCTTGTTCGGGTTTAATCTGCACTTGGTTGATTGGTCAAAATTTGTTGTTATCTAAGTTGACATGTTTTACTTTTTCCATAGTCTATGTTACACTTTGTTAGGCAGCTATTTCTATATATTACAGCTATCTATGTATTGGGTATTAGATTATTAAGGTTGTAGCTCATTTATTTGATTTTACATCGTTTCCAGGCAATAATGTAACTATATTATACTGCTGAGCCATGTATTTTAAATAGGAGAAATTGATTTTGGGAGAAGTAATCAACACTATAAACAACATCATCGTTTTTGATAATGCTACATTTAATTTTTCGCTTTTGAAAATAAAAGGCAAAATCTGACAAAAATAACCTTGTAACATTTGATTGAGTAAAGGAATTGCGCTATAATTATATCTAAAATCTAACTGTTGTCATTCAAATGCACCAAATTAGGAATTTCATTGAATAAGCAGTATTACGGATATGATTTTAAAGCCATATATTTGGAAAAAAGACGCGGAGAGTTAACCATTATTTTCCTCCGTTGTTAACCTTCGTTGGAAGGGGCACGTATTATAGAAGAGAAATAAAGGCTAAAGAAGTACTAACATATATACATGATAATAAAAACATACATAGACTGCACTCTCAATACTGAAGTATTGTAACTGTAGTCCATATTGAAATAAAGCACAAAATTAACAAATATCACAGCCATAAAATAACATTTTTCATTATTTATTCCCTATGTTTTCGTTATTTATTCTAATGTTCGACTTCTGCAATATTATTCATGTTAAATTTATGGTGTCATTGGAATACCTAAATCGAAATACTTCAGGAATAAAAATTTCTTTCAATTGTAATAAGGAATATAGATTAGGTTAAATGAAATCTAATAACATCAAATTCTACTACAGAAAAATACACTATCAATAAATAAATAAAACTGTGAAAGGATTTGAACTATTGTTACTTTTTTTCATTTTCATTTTCATGTTAAAAAGAACAAAACAAACAGAAGGACAGACAGGACAGAAAAATGTATATTCCCAAATATATAAATTATTTTTGTGGCCGCCAATTCGCAAAATAGTAAATTAGTTAAACACATGTCTTCTTGTAGGGTTACTTAGATTGAAACCGTTAGCGTCTACTACGCAAAAGCATCATTGAAGTGATTCTTCGGCTCCATCCAATCCATAGGAACAAAATCGAATTTGTGATATTATATTTTCTTCCGCAAATACAAGGATTCAATACAAGATTGGCAAACCTTATGAGGAACTCATTACTTATTTAGTGTTTCTTTAAGTACTCTGAAATAATCAGTATAAACCTGTCAAGACAAAATCTGTGATATTTCTTTTTTGTTATTTATTTCGCACCAGAAATTTCCTCAAAAGCGAGTCAGATTCATAAATTTATTTATAAACAATGGACCTGAAAATACAGAAATTTGTATAATGAACATAGTGATATCAACAATAAACTTACCGTTGTAGAAATATAAAAATTATATAGAAAAATGGTTTATATTTGTTATTTCAACTTCAATTATAGGTACCAGAAAGGTAGTTTTTTAACATTAAACGTGTAATTCACATAGGTGGTAAAAGTCATCGACTCTCAATTGGCTGAAACTCCACCGAGTCACATTAATACGATTTCCGTGTAAAAAGGAGCCCATTCCTTCCGAATATAAAATTTAAACCGCACCATTTAGTGCACAATGCCTTCGAACCGCCATCGAACAATGAGAAGCCCCCCGTTCGGGCCCGACTGAAAGAAGCGACGGACGCGTCTCAACCAGACCTGAATGCTCCTCGCTCCGGTGATTGATGAATGCCCTCGGTGGTAATGTGCTTCGGGGAAGCTTCAATACGCTTCCTGGGAGATTTTATTTAGATATACTAGCAAGTCGATGCATGTTAGGACAGGGGTGATCGGGCGTCGAGACGAGACATGAACGGCGGCAACGCCTGCGGCAGCGACGGCAGTGATTGAGGAAAGTTATTTTTCGCAGTAAGAATGACGTACACGTCAGATCTCTTTGGATTGGACATCGATGTGATTGATAATTGAAATAAAATGTCGAGGAACTATTGATTGTTTTAAAATTGAATTTAAAATGATTTAAATTGTTTAGATATAATATTTATATAATTATATAATATACAAGTATTTATTTTTTAGTTTTTTTTTATTAGATTTTAGATCCACTTAGTACAATCTTAATTTATAAATTAATTTATTACTATTATACACAAGCAAGAGGAGTGCTGGATAAATACGTTATATATATATATATATATATATATATATATATATATATATATATATATATGTATATAAATATATATATATTTCAAATTAAATTAAAAGAAACTACCTAAACTAAAGTTAAGAATAACCATTGCACATTGTCCAGTAGTTGTATTCTTTCCGCGCTGCTGTATTTTAGTTGCTTTATTTAACGTTTAATTTTGGATCCATTTGATTTCGAGGTCATCGCGTAGTTCTTCATTTGTTATGTACTGATAATCATTGGTAATTAATCGAGGAACTTTGTTTTGGCAGCGTTGGATTAGTAGTTGGTTTGGTACACTCCATAAGAGGCTTTATAATTGATTATTAAATCAGTTTTTTGGTACTTGGTTAGATATATACCTTCCAATATTGATAATTCTTTGATCTATGTAATAAATGAAAATAATACAATCTATACTGAAATCTACCTCTTTCGAACTCTTATCTACTCTATGGCTTCGATTCTTAGACACTGTCACAGTCTAATATCTGTAAGCTTGAGGTTTTTTAAAGGTAATGCTTAAGGCATATATTACATGTTTCTCTATCGTATTAGAGATAAAGTCATTTATTTAAGATAAAACAGTCACTATACACATGAGGAACAAATTTGGGGACGTAGATTACAATGGTTCATGTTGCTACAATGAAAAATAAGTGAATTCCTCACAAACTGCCCGAAACAAGCCACCTTTTGCATGGAAGATACAATTTAACAGCTTGAAATAAAACCTGAATCAAGATCATTGAAAAAGTGAAGACTGACATTGGTCAGTTGAGGGCAAAACAACTGCGACCGACAGTCAACTTTGGTGAGATTCTGGGTTGGCTCTGGTATGATGATGATTTTGAAATGAAATTATATTTTAGAACTAAGATAATTGGTTTTATATTTTGAATCTATATAGTTAAAGAACATAAGAACATAATAATTTTGAGTGATTATTTCGATTTTCTGAAGGTTATAACTAAAAAAGGAATTAAAACAATTTTTTTTCATAATATAAATTTGCTAATAGTACGTTATAAGTATTCCAAGTAAATTTTGGGGGGCCTTCTTGTATACCCTAGATTGTATTTTTTTAAATTATATATGATTCATCTCTAGTGTCCTGTTGGATTTATTACCAGAAAGAGGACAAGTTTTTGAAGGATATGGAAAAATCTACTCACTCTCAAATAGATCCATAGAAATGGTAGTAAAAGGACGAAAATGTGAAAATATGGTAATCAATTTAAAGGTTTTCATCTTCCTCTTCGCATTTTGCAACCGGTTTCAGAGAATTGTTATGTTACCAAATAATTTGGGCAGCTTGCGTTACGTCTACTTTTAACAGACTTCAAAAAGGAGGAGGTTCTATGTTTCTGTTGTATATATTTGTAAATGTATGTTCAACGTTTGCGTCGTCAATTATGGATCGATTTTCAAAATTCTTTTTTTATTCGAAAGAGTACACTTCCGAGGTGGTCTCATTGGAACCCAGTTAGGATCTGATGGAGGAAGGGGGAGAAATCGAGGGAAAATCTCAAATTTTAAAGGCACGTACAATATCTTCACATATTTTTTATCTAATATAATCAGATATTGGTATATAATGTTACTGTTGGGCTGATGTGATGAAAAATCGGAAGCAGTAAGTAAAAGTAAAAGTTTGCTTTTTAAGCACTAACCATATCATATGAGACGTTGTATAAATGTTGTAGGCAACTGTTTCTATGGTGATTCGTTTCCCAACAGGACAGCAACATTTTTATCTAGTTTGATTGGCACATTTGTCAAATCACCTAGGTTAGGTAGCGGACCCCAGGGCCTGCGACATTCCTTATTTTCAATCATTGTTTCTTTATTCCTATTTTGCCTCATACGGGCTGTACCTTTACTATCCATTGTGATACTTAATAACATAACTGCGTAATTAATTGAGTAAATATCTAATACTAAAAGGAGAAAAATAAAATAGTTTTAACAAAAAAAATGAAACCGACTTCGCTTCAAATAAATAAGGAATTTACTAAAAAGTAAAAAATAATGAAATTTAGATTTTTAACACAATACGTGCCAAGCCTAAACAATACGAAAATAGTAATATAATTTCGTGACATATACACGAAATTAAATTGCAAACAAAGCAAACATAATTTGTTTCTTGGCACTGACTTCAAAGTAATCAGTTGGTAGTAGTTAAAATAATATTGTAAATAGATAAGTGGATTTAGATAGGTATTAAGCTGTAAGTACATAGGAATATATAAAATAGGTGTAGTAGATAGGTTAAATAAGGTTTTTTTAAACTTTTATTTACTTATTACCACGATTATTATGTACATATTTATGTTTTTAAGTCGGTCCAATTTTTTTGTTAAAAATAATTTTTAGTTTCGATGCTTGGTTCAAAGAAATTAACTAAAAAGATAAAATTAAAATCATCCCGTGATTGTTTAGATTGATTTTAGCTAGAAATAATTATTTCATTACTAATAGCAATACAAATAATAATTAATTAATTAGTTAATCAGCAAATCCTTTATCAACAGTCTTATCACTGTATCCAATATATAATGATTACATTTTAACCAGTAAAAGTAAAATTTGCTAAAAAGTTTAGAAACAGTCTCGATAGGTATGCCAAATTCGAATCATGAATTAAACTTCACCGATTATTATTGGCTGTATTAAACTAAAATTAACACGTACACATATAGGATTGTTACGGTGGGTGAAGTACTAATCTATGTCTTGTCGGTGAGTATTCAATAATAACCTCATTTATGACGTCTTATAGATAATTTATTATGGTAATAGTAACTATGCTTTTTGTTTTGTTAGTTTTTATCTTGTTAGATTAATATGAGTGAATTTCTTCTGAACATTATTAATAAATGTATTTAATGCTAATATCAATTTTGGTACTATTTAGACTGAAAACTGCATGTATACATAAATAGAACAAATGTCCTTTTAAAAATACTCTAATTTCAAAATATAAATAAAAATATTTATTTGTGAAATAATCTAATACTTTTTTTTCTTGTTTCAGGTATGGCTCGCAAAAGGGTTCTTAAGTTGATGAGAAAACAAGGAATGGGTAACAAGAATATAATCTATAGTTTATTATAGAAATTAACATTTTCAATGTGGATCAATAAGTACATATGTTAAACAACTTTCTTATTATAGACTTTGCTCAATTATTCTGTTAATGATTTTTGTGATATTCTTGTGGCCTTTTCTATAAATAGGATTATACTTAATTCTTAGAAATCCCTAAAATATATTTTGATCTGTCAATTTGCGAACTCTCTGCTTCATAACTTAGTTCGTGTAGTTTATGTTGATGAATTATCATGTTGAAACTTCATTATTTGGGGACAGTATTTCCTTTATTTGGAATAACTCTGTGATTTTCCATAAAAATACATAGATTTATCTTCTAGACGAATATTTAGTTGGTGGAAAGTAATTTCTGTTCATGTTTTTCAAAGCTGATTTATAAACTTCAAAAAACAGTCAGGCAGCTCCCATCAATGTTTAAAGAGTCTTTTGCTAATAATCACTTTTGGCCACTTTTCTTTAATCGCCTACTTCAGTTGCATTAGTTGGTGACAGTAGAGAGATACTCAAAACATGACGAATTATTTTCTTGAATTTCCATTTTCAAGAAACAATGACTTTTTACTGACTTGAATTTCAAAAGCGCCATTAGGTGGTTTCTTTGAATAAGCATTATGAACGAAAAACAACAATTACTAAAAGTTATGTCTCTAATCTATATATTTTTTTCAATTTAAAAAACACTATACATATTACAACTAGTTATTCTAGTGAATCTAGTAATTCGTCCTTATCATTATTCCATAATCCATATGTATAGAGTTTCATTTTTTAGTTCTTAATTTATTATTATCTCTATAGTTAGGCGGTATCGTTATTTACATTTAAGGATATCACTGATAGAAAAAAATAATTCAATATTGTCACAAGATTATTCCTAAATGGAAACTAATTTCGTTTTTTCTTCAATCGTTTCAATATCATTAAATTCAATAATAAATTATTTTAATCCAACGAAACTTATATTAAATATTTTTTATAGGATAGTGAGGTATTTCACAATGGTAATTTTGAATCGAAAATATACCGTTTCATATTAATAAGTGACTTGTTTGATCGGAACGAATGTAATTCTACTTGCGTCAATGCATTTTTAATTTTCATACACGTATATAGCGAAACTGAAAGCACCAAAAACGAACAACCAATCCGAATGACAATTTAACTGTCATGTCGCAAAAGCCAACGTATCCAGTCACGCGACTATTGAGGCGCGAGGAAAAAAAGCTAGTTTTAATAACAGTTTCGTAAATTTTTTGTGTATGTTTATCAGTGCATGTAGTGAGGTCTATCTAGTGCCTCGGATGCCGTAAACATCATCCAGTTAGCTTTAAACTAAATTGTGAAACAATGGAAGAACGGCGATAAAGGCCGCGTGCGCCACATTCAAAATGGCCTCGGTTTTGTGTCACTGCAGAAGATTAAATCCTAATTTAGATAACCGGGTAAATAATAGACAGCGGTTTTGTTTTTTTTTGTTTCGTATGGGATTATCGCTGAAAAAAGAGCGGCCAAATATTGAAACAAGGTCGAAATTGGGGGAGATATATTGAGATCGGCCTCGATTTTGGATCTGTCGCCTTCCGATATTTATTTGGGTATAGTCAAAAAGGCTTCGATAGATGCCGATATTTGAAATTTGTATTCCAATTTTGCGAAATCCCTTTTGTATTTATTGATATTTGTTATATGTATGTAAGTTATAAGATAAAGAAAATTATTTTGAATATAACAAGCTCACCAAACCCAACCACATTTCGCTAAGGCTCAGTTTGATATTAATTATTAGGTTTCATTATTGAAATCATTTAAATACATCAGTCAATATGAATTTAAGTTATGTTTCATGAAATATTTTCTATCAATGAATCTATTGAATAAAGTATTAGTATTTTGTTAACGTAGTAAATGAATAAAAAAGTTCAATATTTTATTATAATAACATATATAAAGAAATATATATATATATATATATATATATATATATATATATATATGTATATATATATATATATATATATATACTAGCGACCCGCCCCGGCTTCGCACGGGTGCAATGCTGATACTAAATTAAATACACTACAGAAAAAATATGAACGTTGTATATAAAAACATAGCGGCCCGCTCCGACTTTGCACGGGCATAAAATATATATGCCTATGTCAGTCAATAAAAACATGATTAAAATCGATCCAGTATTTTTGGTTCATTCATTACTGCCCTTGGCCTGCACGCATTAAATTTGGAGTAAAACAATTCCTCTTCCCCTATACTTACTATGAAGATTTCCTGCTATCTTTGGAATATCTAAATTCATACAATTTTTATTACATTACACATTTTTAAACGCAAATTTTAAATTTGTAATATCTCCGAAAATATTTGTTTAATTTACATGCTGTAAGGAACCATATTGATCTATATTAATTGCACACTGTATTTAAGGTACTTAATTCGATAAGGATTAATGCCGTATTGCTTAAAATAGCTTCGTAAATAAGCCATTTTCTCACGTAAAAAGTAAACAATAAAAATGGTTAATGTGGGTTATCTCTAAAAGATAAACATATATCATCGCGGTATCTTGTAGACCTTTTTATGGTGTACAATACTGTAGTACATTAATTTGATCTAACTCGTAGGGTTAGGCAGCGGTTTTGCTAATTGCTAAATAAGCCTAAAAAAATAGGTTAATTTACGACATCACGTTAGAAACCTCTAAAATTAGCAATGTTGCCTTAGTACATTATGCATGTATTATACATATAAACCTTCCTCTTGAATCACTCTATCTATTGAAAAAAACCGCATCAAAATCCGTTGCGTAGTTTTAAAGATTTAAGCGCACATAGGGATATAGAGACAGAAAAGGCGACTTTGTTTTATACTATGTAGTGATATATATATATATATATATATATATATATATATATATATATATATATATATATCAAATATTGATAATTTTGATATATAAATATCAAAAAGTACAAAAATTAATTATTTCAATTGCGTGTCTACAATACTTTAGCTTTATTGAATATATGTATTTTGCTGTATGGGTTGCACTCGGGTTGATTCTATTCAATACACTTTGTGATATACAAGAATAAATAAATGCCGACACGTGAATGTGCCACGAACAATTGACTCTGAAAATAAAACATGCATGTTCTAGATTCAAACTACAAACAAACCCTCAAGGATTGACATTGCAATTAGTTAACCGTAATGGCGAATGCAAAACCTAGGAAATTGAGTTCGTTTAAATTTTCTCACCTTTGAATTTTCCTCTGAATATCGTCACGTGAACCACGTTGATCATCACCAAACGCGTTTCATCATATAATTTTTATTGGTTTAGTTTTTGAAGCATGACGATTTCAAACCAACCTTCAATTGTAAATTGTGTGCTGATAAACTAGGCGCATCCAAGGACTTCAGTCAGATAGTTCTCGCTGCGTTCTTGTCTTGTTGGTTAGTTTTATTAGCCAATATATTTGAATTAATGCAACATACCAGCGATTTGATTCTGATTGGCATGTAAGTTTTTGTTCACACATATTTGTTCTTAGCTGCCAAAATTGTTCGCCCACTCAGCCATTAGGACTTGCAAATGATGTTCGGGAATAATATGTTGATAGCTTGTCGTTCGATGACAGGAATTTGTAAAAATATGTTAACATTTATTCTACTATTCAAGGGGTCAGAAACACATTTTTCTACATTCATATTGAAATTATTATAATTCTTGACTAAATCCGCTAATAACAGCTTAATGTTGTTAAGTGTTGTGCTTAGTGTTGTTAAAAAGGCTTATGTCTTTTCATCCTTCGTATAAGTGTATTGTTGTCGAGTGGTTCCACTACTATCCACTAAATTTCACTAGGATGTTTTTATTGAAAACCATTTAATTAATTAATCGTCGCTGTTTGAATATACTCTTTTTTCATATATGTTGTCAATGCTTCTAAGAATGTTATTTTTCTTTTAAACAAAGTCCTTCTCGTTTCTTCTTGCTCTATCCATTTGAGTTTGAATCCCAATATCATTCCCAAATATTTTTCCATGCTAGTATATGAAATTCTAGATCCAATTATCACTGACTGGTAATATAGTTTTTGTTATATTAAGAGTTATGTTATATGTATGTTGTAATGTTTTATTGTATTTTAATGTGTTAATTGCTATTTTTAAATACTTTACTATAATAAATATAGAGAATACAATAGAACTTAAACAAAACCTAAAAGCTAGAGATGTATAATAACTATAAATACTATATAGAAATTAAACATATACCTAGTCAGAAAAAAAATCCATGACATAATTAAAAATGATCAGAATGAAATGATATAAATGCTTTATTTATTATTGAACGCAAATATTTTTTAACAAAAATCGAGAGAGTAATCGAAATATTACCTATTATTGTTATTAAAACAGTAAAATTATTTTACTATTTATCATTCCTAATTTTAATATTTTTATCCTATTACATTAACAATCTTGAAAAGTATCAAAATTGCTATAATATTAATATACAATATATTGTTACTTACAAGCAAACTACCAAAAAAATAATAAAACTACATATATTACATATTTGAAGGTTGCATCTAGGACGACAGAGCCAGAACGCTAAATATCAGTCGAATGAAATAAGTAGAACCAAAAATAGTAACTAAAAGTACGACTGAAGCAATCGATAGTAAGTAGTAACAAAATCAGTCGGACCTAAAATAGCGACTGGAAACACTCACTGGTAAAAAGTAATAAAATCAGTCGAACCAAAAATACTAAACAATTACTAAACAGTCGATAGTCAATTTCAGTCGATAATTCCCAACACTAGATAATATGATTTCGATAACATAATATGCCATGCAACATATGATTAATTAAAACATATATTCCATCAAGTTTCCCATAGTTTGCATATTTAGTAAATGCTTAGGTTCAAATAATATTAAATATCTATTATAAATTTGCCTATTTTTGATGAAAAGGTTAATTAATATTAGTGCAATTGCCTAAAATTATTAACAGCATTTTAAATAAGCAGTCCGTCAACAACCAAAAATATATCGAGATATAAATGACCGAGTAAATAATAGGCACTATTTAATTTTGATTTCGTTGGCCGCAGAAAACGCTGAAAAATTGAAAAACACCGAAATTGGAGAATCGGTCAGACCACGGTTTTCGATTCGTTCAATGTTTATTTATGGACGATTGGGAAAGTGGGAAAATATAAATGAAATAATTCCACGGCAAATTTAAATCAATAATTTGTTGCGACCGATTTAATTGTATTTAATACATCGACAAAAATAAATAAATGGACAATTACTTGTCGGCTAATATGTGTGTACAATTTGGGGATATTCATGGTAGAAATAAAAATATCATTTTTCATAAATAATACTATTATTATAGGATGTAGTAGGCTTTTGATATTAATGGAAACGTTTATTAGTTTCTTCAAATTTAGCGTGTCATAAATTAATCCCGTTTTCATACCACTGCATTTGTGCCAATGTTTTGTTCGTTTTTTGACATAATTGCTAAATTTATTGTTTAAGTTGTTGGTTATTTGTCTTTCATTTGGTTATAATATCTTCAGTCGACTAAAAACGACATACTCAAAGGGTTTTTAATTTAATAATATGACAATAAAGTAATTGCTATAGGAGAAGGAGAAAAGGCCAAGAGTTCTCAAATAATATTCTTTGTGTATAATTTTTCATGGCGGAACAACATCACTATAATCGAAGGAAACTGTTCACTAGCGAGGTTTCTTTTGTTTGGAACCTCAATATTCGCTGATTGGGCGGAAATTCTGGTATCACAATTATAAAGCCATTTCTCGTGTTATTGAGGTTTGGTAGTCAGTCATCACCAATAAGGTTCATTATTATGATGCTTTTAGTCAAAAGAGTTGTATTACTAATCTAAAATGTCGTACCTAACTGATAAGTTGGCGACGTCAACATGATTTTTAATAGTCACTCAACTATTTTTGAGCACAAAGTCCTTGATTTCCTAAGCGTGATGATAACTTTCATCAACTTTCACGCCTATTTCCTCTGGTTGCTGTAAATAATTTACACTAATCACAAACACAAGCATTTACTTTGCATAATAAAACATCATCAGCAAATGAATGTTGATGGAAAACTATTTTCAAAACAAAATTTAACATAATTATCTCGCCCAATATTTCCTCTTGTATCAGATATCGAAAATTCAAGTGAATTTACTAAATATACTATTTATATACTTATTAGCTCAGCTTTTATCAATCCAACTAAGACCATTTTTTCAAACACAATTTAATGTAATTTCTCCACCCAATATTATCCCTTGTGTCAAAAATCGAAAATGGAAGTCATTTTACTAAAGACGCTGTAGGTAGTTTTGACATTTCGATATGTGTGGCAGCTAAACTCCTATCAATCCAGCTAAATAATAAAAAAAAATTAAACCTTTTTTAATCACTATAATACTTTCTCATAGCATATTATTTTAATGGTATTGGTAATTATATAGTAATTATATTACATGATATTTTAATTATATAAAAAATCTGTTGTTTCCGAAACTATAGATTCTTGATGATGATATCTTCTGTTTGTTATATCTACTTCTTAAATTTCAGAATATCCAACACTTATAGCGTTATTTGATGGCTAATGTATAAATTCTAGTTTTTAGTAATAGGTATTAATATCAAAATAATTATTAATATTTATTTATTTCTTGTTATCAATTTATTGTCATTAGAGTCTTACAATATGCCAAGCAAAATTGCTTTTTTACAATATTGCTTAACTACCGTTTTTAGTTTATTTTTTGGTGGTCAATTTAAACCTATGGTCTTTTAATCTAAACAACTATCAATAATTTAAAAAGAATTATCATATGCAGGTCATTTTTGATAGTGCATAATAAACAATACAAACTATAACAAAAATACAACTTTTTTGCTATTAAAGTGGTACATTAACACTCCCTGCATATACTCTTATTTGTTAAATATGTGAAACCTGCGAAGGTTAACTAAAAAAATATATAATAAAATTGTTATATTAAAATATCATATTGCAAGATGTGAAATATTTCATCCGCAGTCTGATTTTATAGCTTTTAAAAAGCAGGTAATTAAATTAAATTTATTGAAAGGAAAATAGGTCTTGATATAGATTGATTGATTGATAACGTGAACTTGTTAAATGAGGGAAATGTAATGCATTCATTAACATTAAACGCGCATAATATAATGGTAAAGAAATTAAAATGTCAGAAATTATAAAAGTTGTTACAACTTAAGAGTTTGTTTATAGTTAGAATAAGATTTAGTCGGCATTATTGTTTAAAGTACCACGCCTGATCTTAATAGTTGTCACTTTTGTCTTCTGTTATAAAAAAGCATTTAGCTGAATAATAAGAATTTTGTTTAATTCTTTTTGTGTTTATGAAGTTGAAATAGAAGTTTCCTTTTGCTATATTGTCAATAATTTGTAGTCGAGTACTGCGAATATTAGGTGGTACCCCTTCTTACAAATTCGCCGTTTTACAAATGATGGTGCCGCCAGAGGTAATACGGGAGCTCATAATGGCCAATGGGAATTTGATATGTCCATGTAAAATAGTTATTGACAATTCATCATCATTTGTCAATTCGTTACGTTGCTTTTAGTTCCAAAAAAAAAACTGCAGCTGAAGGGAATAATTATATAAACTTGTGGTCATGAGTGTATTAATGAAACAACGTACTGATGATGGTTCCAGATGTTAAAATAAGGTATTTCCGCGTTATAGGCAGATAGTTAACAGATTAGTCTGAAGTCGCGTAATTGGAGCAGCTGCCATATGAAGATTTTTGCCAAACTCTTAGGCAACTCATTAGATTTTGCTTGATATATATATATATATATATATATATATATATATATATATATATATATATATATATATATATATATATATATATATATATATATATATATAGTTTTTTTTTTAATAGTGTATGTTAATTTATATAAAAGGTTTTTAATGAAATTGAAAAAAATATCGGTTACTTTAATGACGGTAGAACATTGCCCTTAAAGGATTCCTTGGATTTTTTTCCTGAGTACAAGGATTCGGGAATCAATCAACCCAACAACATTATATTCAGGTCGAATCATAGCAATATGAAAGATTTCTAATCCGAGAAAATCTTTAATCTAATCCGCAACCTTTAAGAGAAACCATTCCGCATTCTTCCGATAAATGGGATCTGATCCTGCATTTTCCTTCGTATTTAAATTTTCCATTTCGCATCTAGCCATCCTTTCGGTTCGAAAAATACAAATGGAAATGCCACCGAACACATAAAGCCACTTTTTCAGACGTACGTTCTAGAAGCGTCATTGTCGAGTTCTTTACTCGATATTTATTTTATTTTCGTTCAAACTACCACGGTTTTATTATTGAAATGTTTGCGATACACTGTATAAACGACTATTTGCTTCAGGTAAATACTCGAAGATAAATATATTTTATATTTTTACTGTAGTTTTTCATAAAGTTAATTATTAGATGTATTTTTTAAGTAATTTATTATGCTGTGTTAATGATAAAACTAAATTACTATATAATATAATTCTAGAATATCTGAATCACCCACATTTTTCATAACATTAGATATGGCTTGGTGGCTCAGTGGCTCAGTGGTTAAGGCTGTTACTATTGGGACAGTCGCGGGTTCGATTTCAGCTGGAGCATGGATGTACTTTATGTTTGTGATTGTGATTATAAATGTGTTTATAGGCAACAGTGGAAAGTCCGCCAGTGAATAGTCATCGCAGTCACGCCAGTAACCATGGTGGATAAGACCGGATGTCTTCTGGGATGATCTCTAAGTTGGTCACTGGCCAGTTGGTAGGCTTAATACCGACGACCGTGATTTGAAGCCCCCGCTAAGCAGTAGCTTAATTTATTTCCAACTTACTGGTCCAGTCCAGATAAACCCTCGTTGGTAAAAGGGAGACTTTAAAATATATCAAAAATAAATTTATTTTTATAGTGCTGCTGGAATAAATACACCAGCATGCATTTCTAAAATTAAATTTAAATTAGAATATGTAAATTAAACTTAATGAGTAACACTTAAAAGCTATTACAAGCGTGCTATACAAGTTCTTGTGGTTTGGTTCGCATCAATCTTCTAATATCTTGCCCGTTGTTCAGTGTCTGGTTTGCTCCCAGAGGCAGTCTCCACATAACCAGTCCAACTCGCTTATTCCTGCAGGTCTTCCCGACCAGGTATCCGTAACAGGATTACCCTACCCGGTTCCAGGCCAAAAAAAAATTGCTCCCACGTTGCTGTAACTTTATATCATGTTCTATTGGTATATTTTGAATAACTTCGTAAATCTATTTAATTTTAAAGTCATCGTGCAGTTCACTACATTGGATATTGATTACGTAAGGATAAGCATGGGCAATTATTTGAATAGCTTTATTTTGGCAGCTTCGGATTACTAATCGATTTAATGTTTTAGCGCTACGCCATATTTGCATCCCAAGTCATAAAAGGCTTTATAAATGACTGATAAACCAATGTCTTTGATCTTAGTTCAAGTGTGAAATATTCTTCGCTTTTAGGCCTTTTGTGCTCTTATTTTTGTTTAGCGGGATATTGAATAATTTTTTTTTCTATAAGTATTTGTGCAATTCTTATGCATTTATTTGTAAAAACTGTATTACGTGTGGTTCGTGTTAATGTCGGTATTATTTTGTTATTATTATTTCAAAAATCACTATTAAATATTTAGGTACTTGAGTGCTAATTTCTATATTCAACACTTTCCTTGCATAGTATTATTTATTGCTCTAGTGTAAGCTGTTTCTCTCTAAAGGCTCTAAATTATTGTTTCGCCACTATTTCGACATTTTGTGAGTAGCTATATGTTCTTCCGGCATTAGTATGACTTTGATTGTTGCTGTGTTCTTTGTGTTCTTTAATTACAATACATTTAAGATTTTTTCCAAAATAAATGTTCTAAATCTTAAGTACCCAAATAAATATTTAATACGTCTTTGTTAATTAATTTTCACAAGACATTGCTTCTGACAAGACATATACTTCATTTCGTAATGCAACGTGTGTCCTCTTCCACACTTCATCAACTAGGGTTCTTTCTTTGCCATGTCACAATCTAAGGGGCCGATATTAACATGTTGTTTCTGTAGTCATGTTTTTTGGATTTTCATTCACATTTAAGTTGACTGTTATTTGCTGGACAACGTCTTGCGTAACCTCATCTTCCATCTTCAGCTTTTTCAATTGACTAATAGTTAAGGGTCTTGATGTCAACCACATAATGGTGCTCTGAATGAAAACCCGTAAAAATCCTACAAAAAACTTACAGTATCGGTGGAAAAAATACATAAACTCTTATCAATTCCCCTGTGTATATGGTATTATTGCACACGATACCTTAAGTGCATATCAATGTAAGAAAATCGCCTGATGTTTCGAACAATACAAGACGAACAATGGGTATAAAGTGCGCCGAAGATAATTTATCAGTGAGAAACAGACATTTTCGAATAATATACTAACTGGGAATTTGCATTATAATAGTGGTTGAAGAGCAGTCTCTGGTGGAAATTAGCAAACAAATTATCGATTCTTAATATAATATTACGGATTGCTGTTCAATCATTATAAAATTCTTATCCTGAAATATTCAAGTATATTCTTTAGTTCATAACTACTTATATTGATACGATTTATACATGTCATGCTGAAATATATAGCATTTTAGACTAATTTTAATTGTTGCCCTAAAAATTTCTTTTAAGATACAGAGACCAATTATTTTTAAGAATTCTAACATAAATAAATACTTCATACGAAATGTTAACTTTAGTTGTAGTTTTGTAGTGATTACTACCACTAGTTTTACTGAATCTATAATTTCGAAGTTCTGATATTTACATCGATAAAGGTTGTATACTCATATCTCATAAAGAGTAAAACTTAATGGTAGCACTTTTATATGAATACTAACACACCCGACATACGGAGTGATGTATAATCAAGTTTAACGTCGAATATATTTTTTGTTTGAATACACTTGAAGTTGTATGATGGTGATTCATGGATTTTTAACTTGAATGAATTTGAAATTTGACCGTCTTGATGATGCCGACTACCAGTATATGGAGGAATATATGTGCTACTGATATTGCTGATATCAGTTGTTCTATCTAAAATACTGATGATAGGCATTAGACAAATTTATGTAGCCTTCAGAACGATTTTTCGCTTGATTATTTTATCATTATATTGAAAGTTAATGTATTGTAGTCGCTGACTTTAAATTTTCATATATATCAACAATCTATTGATGAAAAATAGCTAGCGGCATGAGAGAATGCTATTGTCTTAATATGCAGCAAAGATCGGTGAATTCATCTTTGTACTTAAATGTCTAACAATGTTTGCCTTTGCAATTTTTTCCATATTGCTGATAACGACCGTGAATGTGACGAATAGCCTATTTCAGTGTTATATCCGAAAGTGACGTGCCCCACTCGATTACTGTTTTGCTCTCGACTTTCATTCACACGTATGTTTGCAATGTGGTCTCTTAAATTTACATTATCCGTCAAGTATTATTCTGTATGTATCTACGTCGATCAATATGTCCTGTTCGTCCTCGAAGACGTGGGCATTTTGTTTTAATAAATACACAACAATATAAGTAGCTTTTTAGGTTAAAATAAACATTAATGTAGACGAAATTTCACTAATATAACTAAACACATTGGTAATAAAGCTGACAGTGACTATATTTCAAAATATTCTCATCGGTTAACAATGTTATTTCTATTATTCAATATATTACTGTAAATTAACATATACAATATAATGTAATACACACTATAGCCTATGACAGCAGTAAGTCAGTAAATATCTGCGAGGCCTGAAGAATACATTAGTGAGCATAGTTTATTTAGAAAAAGATTTCGAATATGGCGCATGTGTACATTCATCTTCATTTACTTTAGAATGTATATATAGAAAAACATTTATTGATAGATAGATTAGATTGATTTCTTTAAAAAATAATTTTTGGTAAATAGGGTTTGGAGGTAAATAAACATTATAAAAATGTTGAAATATCTTATATGTCCAGCCTTTATTATTTTTCTCATATCCTTTAAATTTTTTTTATATGAACGACAAGAATAATTTTCTTCTCCCCCCTCTTATTATCGTTTTGAAATCTATAGTTATTTCGTGCTGAAATTTTGGCTATTGATTCCTATTTGATGTTGTTGAAGATGATTTGTTATAAATTTGGCAGTTAACATTCCCACTATAAATAAAATAGCTGTTTTTTAAAGCCAATATTTGTTTAAGCACCAAGAATAAACCAACAATTTAATTATTACCTATATAATAATACCTATAGAATTGTTAATGCAAATCTAAATAATTCAATGATAATAATCCAACCATTAGCAAATTTAATGAATTCACATAAACATACACAATATATAACATAACGGTAAAAGATAAAAATAAGCATAAATATAACTGTACCACGCTTTGATTACGCCATCTACGTAAGTCATTCAAAAGTTGTTTACATGTCATAATAAACGTATTGTTCAACAAACTGAGACTTAAAGCTTTATGTTGTCTTTCGTAGATTTTGTAGAGGAATATAATTATTAAATAAATTACATTCTTTCTTTTGTAATTTTTATTCTAATATATTATTTGATTTCGAAATAAGGGTGTAATTTAATTACAGTCGGCTTCAGCACTTTTTTATTCGAGATGCCCACGACAGAGACTCATAATTATCATCAGCTAAAAAAACGTGACCGTGGCGGCGTTCTTCAATCAAACTGCCTTTTTCCGGAAATCAAGCACAATTCAGGATTGTCGAGCTGTAATGATACGGCATGCCTCGATCTGAACCCACATGAATGTAAGGTAATTTCAATTAACACAAAAGAATCCACAATTTGTTTCTTTCATCGTTCATAACGACATAATAGCGCTGCTTCACATTAGTCAAACGTTGTGAATATACGGACAAAATTCAACGTAGAATTTTGTTTCAATTTCGTGACAATAAAAAGATGATTCTATCTATTACTAATGATAAGATCTTTATGTAGTATGTTGTATGATAGTATTCAGTGTACAATAACGTATTTTTTATCGATCTTAAAATTTTATTTATTTAAAATCGAATCCAAGTAAAAATGATACATTAATTCATAATTAAGATTGTACTAAGGGTATCTAATAAAGATGTTATAAAGAAAAATTAAATGAAGAAATACTTTTTCAGAAGTAAATCAGTCCAGTTGTTTAAAAGGAGTTCGGAGATATACACACGCGTAGAACTATCCAGTGGATGAATAAAATAATAACACCTGTCATATACACAATATTTATTTATTAATAGGGTGTTGAGCCACCATGTGTTTGAATAGAATGTTGTATCATTTTCGTACGGAAACATCCGCCTATTGCTTCAGCGATATTGGAGATCTACTTCTCACACTCTGCTCTACAATCCTCATGATGGTTGAATTATGTTGAGGCTGAACCTTTTTATCTGTGTGCATAAGCGCATTATCATCTTGGATTATGATAGTTTTTGACAAGCAATATACTACTCATAGTAAAAACTTTATCATTGAGGATATCGAGATATTCGTCGTATCGTTTTTGTCGTAATAGTATTACTCAAGCGAATGTTGAGTTCTGTTTTCACTTTTGCCGCGGTACTTCTTTTATCTCGACAAGATCATTTTTAATGCTTGTCGCTTTTTACCGGTTTGTGTTTCGCCCACTATTTCTCTTCGTCGGTGATGTTTTACCATGTTTTGTGTCTGCTGTTATTACTGTGGATATTCTTGCCACTGAAATGTTAAATAATTCGGCTTATATCAGCACAGACGCTCCTGTTTCGAAGCCTGAGAAATCAAACATTTTACTTGGCATGTACACTGAGTAATATATACTCATCGCATTATTTAAACGAAAGCAAGCAACAAGACGCCCTATATTTCATGATTTTCATATTATTTTGCCTATCCTCTGTATACCATATACGTATATAAAGATTAACCTGAATTATAATATAACAATAATATAATAATATTATAATGACATATTTTCAAGTTTTCATTCATTTTATTAAACATAGTGGAGTATTATATAAATCACTCAATATACCTATTTTTTTTATATTGCCATAGTATCATAAGTACTGGGACTGAATAAATATAATAACATACAACTATACATCAATTTTTAAACTTATACTAGTAGTAATTAATAATTTTCTTACTCCTAAAAAACGCCCATGTAAAAATATGCACACAACGTTTCCACTGTGTTTATACTTTCATGGCGATTAGCATATACTTGCAATGGTGGTAACATGCAACAAGATGCTCTATATTGCATATTTTTCATATTATTTTGTCTATCCCCTGTATATGGTAACGTATATAAAGATTAACCTGAATTATAACCATGTACGTAGTTATAATAATAATATAATAATATTATAATGACATATTTTCAAGCTTCCATCCATTTTATTAAATATAAAGAAAGAGTATTAAATAAAACACTCAATATGCCTATGTTTTTTTATATTAGCATAACATCATAAATACTGGGACCAAATAAATATAATAATATGCAAATATATAGCAATTTTTTAAAATATACATAAACCTCGGATTTAATCCAGAATATTTCCAAAATAAATATTTACAATAAATTTCGGTAATTTTCTTACTCGTAAAAAGCGCCCATGCCAAAATATGCGTACAACGTTTCCACTGTGTTTATACTTTCATGGCGATGAGCACATACTTTCCTCTATTTCATAGATGAGAAATTTCGTACTTTATGTTTATGTATAGCCTGCGACTACCATGATAAAAATGACGGATTCTTGTTTATCCTAAAAAGGCTCTGACTGAAACATTAGCATAATAAGTGGTTATTTGCAGCTTTGTTACGACTAAAGAAAATTATTTATGGCTCGACCTAGTATCAGTCGTTGCAGTTTTATGGTCGAAAATTACCATGTGATCAATGTTGCGCGACGTCTCTTAAATTGGACGAAAAACAATTGCTATGATCTTTAGGAAAGATTTATAATGTCAAATTCTGGACTTTATCTAATGATTTGCATTGCATAACTTTGTACGAAACGCTTTGAATAAATATTTTATTTTATATAATATTAACTTAATTTTTATTTTAGATATCTGACAGCGGGACAAAATATTTATGCATTACTTCAGGTATTAAGCTAAGACGATATATACACATCTTTATCTATATAATTATTCTGTGCGTATGTATGTAATAGAACTACTCCTAAATGGCTGGACCGATTTTGATTACATTTTGTGCGTGTGTTTAAGTGGATTCGAGGTGTGATTAAGATGGTTCATAGTCACAATTATTCCTGATAGGTGGTTTTGAATCATCAATATTTGGGGTCAAGTGTACCATCAAATTGGTTCTTGATTTTTAATCAAGATCCAAATTTTTTCAAATTTATTTTATGGGTGACATGGAACAAAATATGTATATAGCATATGTATGTAATAGAACTACTCCTAAACGGTTGGACCCATTTTGACTAAATTTTGTGTGAGTGTGTGTTTAAGCAAATTCGAGAGTGGTTCATAGTCACAATTATTCCCGATAGGTGGTTTTGAATCATCAAGATTTGGGGCCAAGTGTACCATCAAATTGGTTCTTGATTTTTAATCAAGATCCAAAATTTTTGCAAATTTATTTGCAACATACTGTCTATAAAACTAAATCTAGTAGATAGCAGAGAGATAAATTGTGGCAACTTTGGTGACGTTTTTGCAAAATCTTATCTAATTGGTCCAGTTATTCAACACCGTTTTCAATAGATTACAAACCAACAACATTCTTATAATTATACCAGACAGAGTCCCATATGAAGAGCACTTAGGCAAATACGATATATCAGCTGTTAATGACGTTGCAACCGGTATGGCGGTCAACCCATTTAAACGTCGAGGTATACGTATACAACGCAAAAATAACCTCATACAAGATGATCCAAGACAGTCATAAGTCTTACGATGCATTTCGATATCCACTGATATTTTGGAAAGGAGAAGATAGATATCATTTATATATTAAACAAAGAAATCCAGTGACAAGTACAATATATATATTTTTGTGCAGTAATTTCTTTCTATCTTATTTACGTGTATATTTTTATTATCCAGTCGCAGAAATTACGAACAAAGTTAGCGCTATGTACTTCTACGCATACCAATTAATGATCCGTGCCAATCAAGATAATAACGTTCTCCGATGCTGCCAATATTTCATCAATTCTTTGTTGATACATTAAGTTTGATCTACGCACATTTGCTTGATATTATCGTCAATAACGTAGACGGAACAACTAATATCGACAACATCCCATATACTGGCAGTCCACGTCACTTGCAAGAATAGTCAGGACGCCATAATTTTTGGGCGTCCATACAGATGACTAGGACTGTTCATCGTATTTATGTGCAATCCGAACAGGGATGAAATTAAAATTTTGTTGTTGATAACTTTATGATTAGACATCAATCAGTATAAAAGATAATTTGAACATGACAACGTCTATTGGGTTTGGTTACACTAGTAAATAGCAGTTCATAATTTGGGGGATTGAGTACCTACAATTCAGCTTTGGTTATCTGTGATGCTTTTATATAAACTTACACTAAACTATGCCAAGCAATGCTTGCAGTAACTGCGGAACGATTGCCGATGCAAAGCCAATCTGTATTCTTTTTTTAAAAGATAAAATTAAATTAGGTGTTATTTTTCATAAATACCACTCATCAATCGATCAAGTGCACAGAGTAACCGCGGCTATTGAAAAAGCGTCTGAGGAAAATAAATACTGCCCTGCAATGTTACTGGATGTTTCACAAGCTTTTGATCAGGTTTGGCATTTGGGATTAATCTGTAAGGTGAGCAAATTGTTACCGGGTAACTATTGTCAATTGCTGGAGTTATATCTTTTAGGAAAAAAAATTTAGTCTCACATGAAATGGCTTCACGACATTTAAAACTATTTCGGCGGGAGTTTCATAAGGTAGCGTCTTAGGACCACTCCTATATCTGCTCTACACTGCTGACATCCAAACAACAATAGAAACATTACTTGGAACCTTTGCTGACCACACTATTATTATGGCAAAGGACCTAGGGCGGTAGAAAAAGTACAAGTGGCAGTCAACAAAATATACAAATGGACGAAAGATTGGAGTATTCAACTTAATAGCTCCAAATCTGTTCATGCTAATTTTGCATTGCGGCGAAATAATGAAAACTTAATTATGTCACTCAATAGATGTCCGATTTCTCAAGCAGAATCAGCTAAATACCTCGGCATCCATATTGACGGTAGATTAAATTGGAGACATCATGTTAGATAAAAAGCAAAACACATTAGAACCAAAATAAAACAACTATACTGGTTAGTCGGAAGATACTCTCTACTTGATCTAAAATTAAAGAGATTGATTTATCAGACAATCATAAAGCCAATTTGGACTTATGAGGCGTAAATATACGGCTGCATTAAAAATTCAAATCAACTGGTCATCCAGCGCTGTCAAAGAACTGCACGATGACCTGGAAATTAAATGGATTTGCGAAGTTATCCAAGATTTCGTCTTGAAACATGAAAGAAGATTACTAAATCATACTAACGTGGAAGCAATACAACTGCTGGACAGCGCGCAGGATGTCAGGAGATTGAAGCGAGCAAAACCATACGAACTTATATAAAGTGTATACTTTTAGTGTAAACTACAACTTAAGTTATTCTAATTTTATAATTGAGCAATACATATTGGTGTATTTATCTCGCACTCGCCTTGCTTGTGAATTAATCCAAGTGTATATATATATATATATATATATATATATATATATATATATATATATATATATATATATATATGTGTGTACGTGTGCGAAATATTTGGCGATCTGACCCTTTTACTTTACGCGATTTTTATTACTTTAAACCACTGTAAACGACAGGACCAGTAGAACGGACACCGACATTTATTTCCGTAAATCATGCGGCCAATGGCATCGTCGTACCCGTAGATGTCAACCACTTGAGCAACAGACCTCAAAGCATCAAAGCAATTTATGTCCTTGCAATCGTAAATTGCAACTGTTCGCTTTCTAGTAGACTGAACAGACCTGGATTGTTGGCATTGTAATATCGGGTGCGTGGAAATGTTAATTTCGGTTTCAAATGCACTTTGTTTTATATAGCGTAGTTCCTTACACTTTCTGATACACTAATATAATGGAGAATCGGCATGTTTCACTGTGATTAATACGTTTTGCGGATATTCGGTTCTATATAATATTTATATTTGAATGAAAGTTTGGTAAATTATGTTTTTTATCAAATATGGACAGTAAATCTAAATTGTTATATTTTATTATAAGGCTGATACATTTTTTTATTATTTTTTATTAGTCTCTTAGAAAGTCTCTTAGAACATCTACCTGTGGGCAATAAGTATTATTATATATAATAGTTTGTAGGATGATTTCCGTCATATAATATAAATATCCTGATATATTGACCCTCACTTCAGTAAGTGGTCTGCTGTACAACTTATAATCTAAATCTTATTCTAGATAATATTCTAACTTATTTTAAAGTCTCTCCTAACTTATTCTAAAGACTATTCTAGCTTATTCTAAAGGTTATTAAATCTTTCTCTATGTCTCTATTAATCAATTCGTATGGTAGTTTGCGTTTGAACTTATGCACTATACTGTCATCGCGCACATTGTGTTTAGCAAGTATGCTTTTAACTATCAAACAATATTTTTGTACTTATTGAGCTGAATTTTGTCCTTTGTCCTGAACTTATTTTAAAGTCTCTCCTAACTTATTCTAAAGACTATTCTAGCTTATTCTAAAGGTTATTAAATCTTTCTCTATGTCTCTATTAATCAATTCGTATGGTAGTTTGCGTTTGAACTTATGCACTATACTGTCATCGCGCACATTTTGTTTGGCGAGTATGCTTTTAACTATCAAACAATATTTTTGTCCTTTAGAAAAATCTTGCCGACATCCTAGCAAGTACTTCAGAGTGTATCGGATTCTTAATGACTAAAAAGGGTTCTATGTATGTAGTGGTTATTATTGTTATAAGTACTTCTTTTAAATGGAATTTATTGAAGAATTTATTGGTAGAATATGTAACAGGTCAATTGAAGAAAAATCCGCGGCCTACCATAGTAAAACACATTTTTTTGGCAAAACTAGTTTTTTTTATTCAACATAATTCCCTTCAAGGGTGTGATACACTGATTATAGCGACTCTCCAACTTTTCGATACTATTTTTGTAATACGATTTGTCCTTTGCTTAAAAGTAGGCTACATTTTGGGCGATCACCTCTTCACTCGACGAATATTTCTTCCCGGCGAGCATTCTTTTGAGATCTGAGAACAGGAAGTATTCGCTGGGGGGTCAGATCTGGAAAATACGGTGGATGAGGAAGCAATTCGAAGCCCAGTTCATGGATATTTGCCATCGGTTTAACTGATTTGTGACACGGTACATTGTCTTAGTGAAGCAGCACTTTCCTTTTGTGAATGGTCCTCCCTTTTTCAAGATAGTCAATGAAAATTATTCCATGCGCATCCCAAAATACAGACGCCAAAACCTTGCCAGTCGACTGTTGCGTTTTTGATTCATTGTCACATATCGACGCAAAGTGACTCAGGTTTATTACGCTTGATTATTTTCAAACACTGCTCCGAATCATCAACACGGAGCTTTCTCATATCCAAGTATTCGTTTGTGATATGATGTTCACATTCAGTTGATATCTTTAGAGTGTCTGCTTTTGTTTAAGTTTTGGCTTCAACTGTATTTTTTCCCTTCAAAAAGCAATATTTTATCAACACGCGAAATTCCTTTTTATCCATTTTTTTACAATAACAAAAGTTGCTTCACTCAAAATGCTATAATTCACAATCTAATGATCCGACAGCTCTCAAATTTATACACGCATCTTTTGTGGGTTAGAGCTAACTTAAAAACGTATGGATTTAATTCTAGTAGCGCCAACTATGTGTCAGGCCGGGGACTTTTCAATTGACCTGATATTAATTTCCATCATATTTCTTTTTCACAACTTTTCAGTAACATTTCGAGACCGAGTGCCAGACAAGCTCTGACCAGTACTCTGTACTGAAGAATTTCCTATTAAAGCTGCAATAGCGTATCCTTCGGTGTCCAGTCAAAATCACCATACACAACAGAAACACTTTTTTTTATCTGGAAAGCAATGAAGCCCCTATGTTAAATTTTCTTCATAGTCCTCCGTGCTATTCTTTGTTAATCAGATCATAGTCAGCGACGAAATATCTTTAAATTAAATAACTACAATACAATAACTCAAAAAGAAGAAGTCCTAATTATTATTCTAGATACTTTTATAACTTGTAAAATGTAAAACAACTTCTGAATCAATGAATTTATCTCCAATTTATTAACTTCTTAATGATTGGATTTGCAAAGAAAATAGTTATCGCATCCTGGTTTCTCAATGTTCTGCAAAGACCTGTAGATGGTAAATTATGGAAGTTACATAAGAATATTTATACTACAAATATTCCTAAGAAGTAGTACTTTTCGATACCTCTAGCTAATCTTAGAATATTTTAGCTGAAGATCAATAAGTCTGAAATATGTAGTTTTTTGAAGTCACGGAATGTTGGCTTGTTAGATGAAGAAATCACAATATGTAAATATTTAACATTACTCAGTTGAGGGGAGAGCTCCAACTAATTAGTATAGTATATAAATAGTAAAAACTATATATCTTAATTTATATTAGTCTAGTATTAAATTTATTTAGATGAATGTTCGTGTAAAATGTAAATTATAATGAAAGAATATAGAGTTGACAGTAATAATATGAGTATGTAGTTTTTTTAATGTCGAAAGAAAATAGCGAAGTAAAATTATATGAAATTAGACGGTTTTTAAAAAAATAGTATAACCAAGTTTTCGAAGAGAATATTATTTCAGTGTTTACAATAATTACATGTATTAACATATGAACTAGATATATTTAGTATTACCTATAAGACCTGTGCATACAAATATTTCACTAACACGCAAAACAAGAATAGTTATACTTTGTAATAGAGGCCATAAAAGTTGTTTTATTACAGTTCCATTTTATCAAGTTTATTTCTGCTCTTACATGTTATTTTATAGTTTCTTTCCTTTTTGGGTATTTCGTGATTATAGTTTATTACCTGTTATTATTTGCATGTACTTATATATTTTACGTACACCTTTGTATTTATTTACGTTGTAGGTTATATACAGTATCAGTCATATATAGAAAAAGTTTTAAATAAAACAAATATTATTAATTTCCCCCAAAAATTACTAAGTCTTAAATTTCAAGTAGAATTTAATATTTGCTTGATTAAATAAGTACTTAATAATTTTAAAATACCTTAGCGTTATTTAGATTTATATCTAGGCTTGGTGGTGATTTTAGATTGCTTTAGATGTATGATTCTCATGTTGAAATGTCTAAATCAAAGCAAGTTGTTTTCAGTACACATTCATGACCCTGCCTTCTTTTTTGAAAAAAATATTATAAATCTATATAAATCTATATTTTTCACTTAAATGTTAATATTGATTAACTTTAATGTTATACTGACCTGTACTTTTTTTATTATATTTTTTTGCTTAATTACAAATGTGATAATTATCTGTCATGTCTATTTAGTAAAATCGTTTACATTATGAAGTCGTATATTTTAAAAACACGCAATAGGAGAACAGTTTTTCGTTTGTAATCAAGGTAATAAAAGAAGTTTATTGCACTTCCGTTCGGTTAAGTTTATTTCTGCTTTTACATATTATTTTATAGTTTTTTTTGTTGATATAGCGTGATTGTATTTTATTAGCTGTTATTACCTCCATGTTTTAATGCGCTTTGAGACTCTTTACAGGTGTTTTTTACGTCAGACTTTGTATATTTATCTAGAATAATTTCAACATTTTTCTTTCATTAACTAATCTAATAATTACAACGCTTTAACATTTTTTATTGGTAGAATAACATTTAATATATTATAAATTAGGTTTTGTTGTGACAATTCTGTACGTTAATAAAGACACGGAATAATCGGGGTACGTGAACTGATTTTTAGTTCGAAGGGGCTAGGCTCTCATTCAAGGTAGAAAATTAGATTTATTGGGGAAGAAAGTTGGATCTATTGTTATGTTCGGATAATGCAGCTTCAGACTAACTGAATATTGATTTCTGTTGCGTAGTATTATTAAAGTAGTCCAAAAACGTTACTTTATTTTTATTGTATATTTTATTTAGTTTCTAAATACAGCACAACTTATAATCATCAATATTGAATTTATTAAAGAATGTATGTTTCAGATTGCAAATTATTAAAGTGTTTCTTCGTTTGATCTTATAATTTATGGGAATCGGCCTAATGAGTTGAACAGAAACATAGAAAGATAAATTGCTGTCTGTCTTTTAAAATTATCATTATTAAATGGCTATCGCTGCTCTTTTGGAACTAGACATGATTGGATCTTAAATAATTCCCATTAATTTACCGACCACTGATGGACTTTTCACCTTGTTCTAGTCCCATAGTCATCAGCGATAAGCGGGGATCGGTTATGTCGTCGATAAGGAAATAGCCTCTATTGTTATTGCTTTTCAGCTTAAATCAGTCTAAATCAGAAGCAACTATCGAAGCAAACCCAGATATGGATGACTCTAAAACCAACTTCAGGAAGTTTTAAGAATGATATTCGATGAATTCAAGAATGATAATACAACAACTAATCTGTCTAGCCGAAAATTTCAATAAACATACAGGCTGAGCTGGAACTGGTTGTGAAGAAGTTTTTTGAAAATTTCACTGTAGAGAAATTAATGACAATGGTTTACGTTTAGTATGATTTACTTAATTAAGTTACCTTTTAGCGGATAACATTTTATTTCAAAATCGCTTTGTAAAACATGAAAATATCGAATTTTCTAACAACCCTTTATAATTATTTAGTTATTAAAGTTAATTTAGTATTTACAAGGATCGAAATTACTACATTGAAAATGTGTACTAATAATACAGGTTTATGGAAAAGGAATTTCTAAGAGCTATTTAGATTTTGTGTCATAATCTTTATGTTTTTGTTTGACGACAGGTTTCTTCCGGAACTGGACGTTTAAATATGTGGTCCAACGAAAACACCTTCCTTCACTTTTACTTCTCTGAGTGGCCTGAAAACTTTGTATTTGAAGCAATCGCCATATTTGGAAACTGATTTGCAAGTTGCTTCATGACAATCACAACTTTATGTGTATCAGTGATAAAAGAACTTTAAGTGGAAGTACCAATATTGCTTATAAGGTGTCCCTTTCACCAATTTCAAGCTACCTTGGCGGCAAACTTTTTTGGGTCCAATGTTTCGTCTCTTCTATTCCATAGGCCCAAAACAAGGAAAGTTGGTAAACCCAGTTTGTTGACCGAGCAACATGTACAAAGTTTCAAAATTGCTATACACCTGCCAACCAAAAAATTCAGTTTGGTTCTTGTAGTTTTCTTACTTGACTGAGCTTCTTTACTGAGCACTTTTGCTGTTCAGACAGGTCACGAGTTATATGTCGGAACAAATAACACTTCCCATTTCAATGTTTCCATGTACTCTTTTTCGCCACTTTTGTAATATGTGGTCGAGTATTGTGATGCTAAAGAATAACACTGTTGTGTCTTTGGTCGTATTTCAGCCGTTATTCGCGCTATCTTCGACTCAAACGCAACAATTATAGTCGATCGCGATAGCAATTAATGGTTTCATCGAGTAATGCTTTCGAATCCTCATTTTCTTTTAGTTCTCATTTCTTTTAGTCTTCCAGAAGGCCCTTCGACTTAGGTGGCAAAATTATCACTTTTAAAACGTTGATTCATATGTTGAACTCGATGGAGCAAAACTTTCCGCAAAAGCGATTTATTCGGTACGAATTACATTTTGAACGCCCTAAAAAAATTTTTGTTCATACTTACTGACATATATTGAAATAAAATGACAAATACTGAAAAGTAAAGTCTGTTGGCTGTAACATGAAGTCGGTTACTAATGTGCTTAACACATGGCCGGAAAAGTCCCGGGCGTAACAAAGAAAGCGCTTTTTTTGTTCAAAATTGGCTTTATTCATCAACGTAATCTCCATCAAAAGCCATACAGTCATTCCAGCGCCGCTCTAACATTTCACTATAGCTTTTGTAGAACGATTTATCTTTTGCCTCAAAATAGTCCTGTCACCAATTGCTGTCTATTCAGATGACGATCGTTTTGATTCCAGAGTGAAGTGATGGATCCAGTGATGTTTCATCCATTGTCGCATATTGACGCATACATGTCGGTTTGTTGCGTTTAAACATGGCCAAACACTGCTCAGAATCATCAACCCGTTCTTGTTTTTGGCCAACAGTGAGCTAACGAGGCATCCATTATGAATATACCTTTCTCATAGTCAAATGTTCATGCAGTATAAAACCAACGCATTCTTTTGATATCTTTACAATGTTAACTTACGCAACTTCACTTTTCCACCTCATTTAGACGTCCACTGCGTTCTGCATCATCGGTGTCTTTACGACCATGTTGGAAGTCAGCAAACCAACGTTTTATTGTTGTTTATGATAGAGCGGAATCCTTATGATACTTTTCAAGTCATTGCTTCACTTGAGCGGTATTTTTTCCCGCGAAGAAGCAGTGTAAAATTAATACATAAAATTGTTTTTGATTCATTGTTTTGAAAATAACAAAAGTAGTGTCACTCTTAGCACAATAACTCACAAACTTATAAGTAGCATATTATGAAATTTTAACAGCATTCTTTTGAAGGTTAGTTCTAACTGAAAAACCGGCGAATGCAATAAAACTAGCGCTACCTATGTGTTAAGCACAGGATTTTTCAACCCCTGTGTTATACTCAGTAATACAACCTGTTATTAATCTTTTAAAATTAATTTATAAACCAACATTTTCAAAATAATTGTTATACGTTATACCAAGATAATTTATTTATATAATCAAGTAATGATTTAATTAATTTTGAGTAATAATGATAAACTTCTTAACATCTTCGAATAGCTTTTATCTGTCTAATAATCTATTTATGAAACAGCCCTAACAACAAGTAAGTAATGGTTACAGGTTTGAGATGAATCCGGAACTTCCGAACCGTACGTTCCTTTAATTAATTTGGAGTGCATCTCTCTCTTTCAATCTTGAACTTATCCCAAAGATCCCGTCCCCATCTCAGTCGGCAATCCTCCGGACCAGCGTCACTTCCAGTTAAAACTCCTGCAGGTCAATTATGGCAACCGTCTTCTCGGCTTAGAGCCCGGTCCCATCGATCGGACCGAACAGTTTCCCGAAAGATAATTTGGCCGTAACGCGACCATTAATATCAATCGCCCAAGTAATGTTTCGACGTAATTGAGAGAGAAAACAATACCGTTTTATATAATAGCTTTTCATTATGTCAATGAATGTTTCGAAATAAATCTTACGATCTGAGGTGGTTCTTAATTGGAATTGTTTCCTTGTGAAATTCATCGGTATCGATTTTTTCCCGTTAGGTTGCTTTTTTCCTTTCGGTTACAATTTTACATTATCAGAGTTAATTACAAAATATTTGCTATTTCATGTTCATATTATTGTATTATATATACTGGCGTTACGATTACCAAAATTTTTAAATTATATCCTATTTTTTGGTATAGATTACAGTTTCAATTTCAGTTAATTATAGTTAATGTTAATGTAGTTTTTAATTAATTCAATTTTCAAGAAAAATTGAGAAGAAATAAGGAACAGTTGTATTCATTTTTCATATCGATTGAAGCAACAAAATATTTTTTAACATTGAAAGTTTCATTTAAGGGGGAAAAATTAAGAATTAAATTAACTTGTACAGACAATTGGATATTTAGAATAACTTAATAAGTATTTAAATTTGAAAACTTCGTTTGATAGTTTGACAGTAATAGTTTAACAAATGTAACCAAAAACAACTATATCTATCAGCATATATTGATTAAACAATATACTTATTAATATTGTAGCTTTGAATTTGTTGGACGAATTTTTTTCAGCGTAGTAAGATTTTAATTTAATATCGATTTTTAGTAAGTTTTGATAAAGTAACACGTGTTATATATAGTTATACAGAAATATTAAGTGAGTAAATTTATATTTGAATTTAGTTCTTCAAAATGCCACAAATTAAGGAACAAAAAGCAAAGCGAAGTGTGAAATCAAGCTAAACGAAATCGATGGAATAGAAATGAACCATGTAGAAATGCATTAAGTGTTGAATAAATAATGAATAAATGTTGCATTTATCCCTATCCAGTTGAATTCTGTTATAATGCGGTGATCGATTACACTTTGCTGCAAGTCGTTACTATTGCCAACTGAAATTGGCGCCATTGATACAGCCACCAGAGCCACTACATTCGTTGGTTTCTGGAAATTGCTTTTTTATGAATTCTATGTTAAAAATAGTCTTGAAAGGTTGCAGTTTCATTAGTTTGCATGTTCAACGGTAGTTTTAGTGCTAAATAAGCTGTTTGACTACCCTGCTATAACGCAAATTCAAGACCTGGTGAATCAAGTGCAATTCGATTTTGCGATCGAATTGTTGTTAAAATCATTGATATTAAAAGCGTTTTTCCAATTAGGTACATCAGGAACACCTAAGAAAAATAATTCTGCAGTTCCATCGTTTTCTACCTCCATGAGAGTATCTGGACATATTATTGTACGTGGCGTGTTTAAACGGGAATTTTTCTTTGGACGGGTTCTGTCAATGCCTCGGAAACGTATTGGGTTTCGCATCTCAACTCTCAGTCCTTCGTTGGAAAGCATCAAGCGCATGTCATCAATTAATGCTTTATTGTGAATTTATTCGTTCAAAAAAATAGAAAACCACCAACATTATTTATTTAGGAAAACTAGTAATGTTACTCAAAAAGCATTACAATAAACACTTTGTTCAAATGTTTGTTTATACTGATTATTCATATATTCAAGATCTAAACTTAGACAGGACAATGCTTGTAGGGTCAGCTATTACTTACCATATATATAAAAGACTGAATACCGAAAGCCAAGCTGAATGGTCTGAATGACATTCATGGTCTTTCACAAAGTTACAAATTTTCAAGGCACTAAAGTTTTGTATACTCTGCATATTCTAAACCAGATGTGATATGCTTGAATATATTTTAACCAGCGAAATATATTGGTGAAAATGCAAATCATTAATTTGATAGACTATTAAATTCAATAGTTTTGACATGTCTGTACCATCGAATATGCACTCTGATATTCAGCTAATCGCGGAACGTTTTAATTTATATTTTCAACATTCATTACTTTAGATATTTGATTTGAAGAAATCTACTACCGAAGCTCATTAAATCAGTTGATGATGCTGATTGACCATATGCTACTTGTAGGTTTTGTTTTCAACGATTTAGTGATAAATGTCGGTCTGGAAGATCAAAAGGAATATAATTAATTGGACTTATTGAACAAAAAGCCAGTTCAAACTTAAAGAGCTTCCACGTACCTTAGTAATTGATGAATCAGTTATTTCTAGACGTTTATATATAGGCAAGATCCGAAAGAAGACAAAAAGCCTACCATAAGATTTGATTGTTAAACCTCCTTAATGTATTGTATTGTCGTTAAGAAACATTTGAACATCGCAGCTTTATTGCTTTTCCTGTGAGAAAGGAAAAATTTTCTGTAATATTTTATAACTAACTGGTCATGAAAAGTGTATCTACTACGAGGCACTAAGCGCAAAATGTCAGGGGTTAGTTCATGTGAGCTATCATTATCGACACCGATACACTCATCATAAAATCTTGGTCTCCATATTTTGGGATCAGATGTAGTGTACAGGCAGACACCTAATATATTCATATTTAGAAATTATGATTAATCGTAGTCAAGGTTAATAATTCTTAGACTATCCAACTCTCTTTAGTACTGTTTAATATCTAATACCTATGCATCTATCGAAAACGTCACAAAAGTTAACGCAGCTGGTAATATTATGATCAACTTAAAATACAATAGAAACTTGTACAACTGTTACTACAAAATGAAATAACAGACTGCTGAATATAACGATCACTCATAAATAGGCATAAGCATCTATACTTCCAGATGTAATATTTCTGAAAATAAATAATATATTCCTGATAATATTGACAAATTTATATAGAATTATAATTAGAAATTTATTTATCAGCTTATTTTACTCTTTAATAATTAATAATGATCAGTTAAATAAAATATAATAAATACAATCATGAAAATTTCATAATATTAATTACGTTTTAAAAATTTGACAGACCTATTTTTAATATTCTTTGTAATAACAAATTATTTATTTTTCACTCTGTATTCAATTAGAATCCATTTTTTAGACCAAAGAACTGCGTTACGTATAAAGGAAATGTATTTTATTTCATATTCTTGTCACGTACAACACTTAACCTATTTCACCTCGTAAGTATGAGATTTATTGTAGTTTTTTCTTTTTAGAAACTATAAAATCCACGACATCTTAGACCACCTTGCTGGTAGTTGTTTTTTTTATTTGTTGTATAAGGGCCATCAAATTAGTACCAATTCACTTTGTTCGATACTCAAACACAATGAGCCTATCACAACGACTACCGGTACTGTTCGACTTGGGTGGTCTCTTCCAATTCCATACGTCCGCCGTCGATACATGCGGTGGTAAAGTTTGGCGTATGTATTTTACGCTACATGATTGATTGATGTTGAAAGGCCGTCGAGACTTAATGGCTTTTAAAGTTGTCGATAAATATGCACAGCGTATTTCGAATACCATGCACTGCTATACATTTCAGATTGTAAAATAAATGAATAGGTTGTATACGAGGTATTATCAAAGGTTTGTAATCCAGTCAGTTGAGTTGAAGTATCTACAATGTATTTTACAGTTGAAATCGAGCAGTTTACAATGTTGCTTGTCCTTATATATGCGATTCAATTTAATATTTTAGAATATTTTGTTGAGAGTTGTTGGTTGAGCTCTTTAAAGTTGGTTTTATATAAAATGCGTTTATGCCAACGTTTTTTGCATTTTTTGAAACGGTTGTATTCGTATACGATTGGAAATATCTTCAAATTTGTTCAATTTCTTTTTAATATTCTCAGTTAATTCAAAAACAATGTCTTCGAAGCCGTGATGCATTGTCGTGATGAAAAGACAGGACTTATAGGCTCGCTTGGGCTCTTGAGGTGAAGATGAATGTTTTGTTAACAATTTAGCAGAAATTATTCACAAACGTCTCGATTTGTTAGTTTTTAATCATTTTTTATTAGAGTAACATTTGATATTTTAATATTGTATCTAGCACAGCAACAGTTTTCTATGTATGTTCTTCTTTTGTAATCTACAGAATTTGAATCCTGCTGGCAAAATAATCCGTTAACCCATAAACAATCATACAAGTGAGTGTTTAAACATCTGGCGAGGACAAAAGCCAAGAAGAACAGGAAATTTTTGGATGGAATCGATTTGTATGATTTTCACTCTACTTTCCACTTCGGGCAGCTTTGGAGGCCGAACATCTTCCACTAAAATTATTAAAATTCTTCAGCCATTTTACGACGCTTCCACTAGCGGTATGCGAGTGCGAAAAGATTTATCAAATTCATTTGAGATCGGAGCCGGTGTTTGCCAAGTAGATGCCGTCTCTCCGCTGCTTTTCAACATAGACCGTTTAAAATAGTGAACAGACGTCAGCATCTAAATTTATGACGTCAAAAGCTCGCAATGCGCATCAACTTTGAGTTTTAGTTCATTTTAACTTTGACATATAACAAAATTCTAATCTGCATAGAATAATGAGACAAAAATAATGTTATCAAAAACAATTTAACATAGTTTGACTTTATAGTACACAGTCACAGTAGTTTGTAGGTTAGGGTTGTGATTTATTATATTTACATTGAACTCTTCCACAACACCTATGATATAGAGTTCTAGACGCGTTTTTTATATATACCCAAGTAATGTATTTTACTTTCATTATAGAATATTTTATTTACCTTTTGTGTTTAGTTTTTGTTTCCTTGTCAAGTCAGTTGTATGTCACTGTATTTCTCGTTAGTTTCGTCTGCTACTACCTATATACATTCTTGATAAAACTAGATTTAACCACTGTATTCTCACTAATGAATTTGTCATATCTGCAAAATAGAAAATAGTTAGTTTCCTTCTTCTCTCCACATATGTTATAACCAAATGCTCATGTATTCTCTGAACTATTACACACACACATCTATAAACATAGTTCTTATACAATTATATTATATTAATTATATACTTACCTTCAGGTAAGCGTCAGTCACATCACATTCGAAAAACTTCATTCAGTTACTGTTACTTTCTGAGTTGCTCTTCAAGTTAATAACTAAGCTATCAATTTCCAATCTATCTAACACTTGTTCACAATTCCACAATTTGTAATTTCCTTCTTTAGTGTATCTGATGGAGTTTGTCCAAACCGAAGGGGTTATTGTAGACAATGCTTCTATATTGTTCAGCCATCTGATCTATCATGTACCTTTTTTCAGACCTATTTCTAAAAAAGTGAACCCAACTAAACATTTAATTTATATTTACCAAGTAACAATTTGAAATAGTTCACACTCTTTAGCATGATTTCTTCAAAATTTAATTTATGTATTGCAAGCCGTTTCTTAAATATAGCCTTTATCATTGTTTGGATCTTATTCACCAGTATAATATAGTATGGCGGTGATGGTCTTCGAGTTCTTTAAGTGTTGATTTTCAAACCAGAACAAAGACATGTTATGGTTTATTTCTCCATGGCAGTTGACCTTGGACTTGGAAGAAAACACTAACTCTACGCCAGAAGTAAAACCATTTCTATTTCCAGCATGAAGAACAATATATCTGCAATGAACTATTAATAAATATTATGACTAACGTAGTCTAATCAAATGTTATTTTAACATTTGCCATTTTCTATCAGCTTTTGTTTCCTTTACGCTATTTTTATCTTGTCATTGGTGACCCATTGTTCAATTTTGAAGCATCTGTGTCTCACCTAAATAAACAAATTTAAAAAATAAGTTTTCCTTTATTATATGCCTTTGAAAAATATATATTTTTAAATGCAATGTTTGGAAGATCCATTAAACCTCTTCGTGAGTTATTTTTATTTACCATTTTAACATTTAAATCCTATATTTCTCAACAGTCAATTTCTAAATAGCTCTACTAACACTTTCCTCTAAAATTAATTGTAAAATAATTATTTTTATATTGAAATTACTCAATTTTTTATATATTTCATAAATTTAATCTCTAAAAAAGCTAAAATCAATGTGATCTTGATTCGTCACCCGCTTCATATAAGGATGCTTTTTTGGTCAATATTTACAAAACAAAGTACGAGTACAAAACAAACAACTTGCCAAAACAACGTTTTGCAGTTGATAACCCGGAATTAATATCACTAATGTTTTGAAGGATTTTGCAGACATTTGGCTTTTGTAGATATTTCGCCAGATGACTTTTGTAGGCTGATTCGTGTACACGTTACAATGTATTATAATATATTATTTTGAATAGTAAACGTTTTTAAAAGCAAACATGTTCTTTAATATGATGCTACAAACTCCTTCTCCAACCTGATGTTTGCTATGATATATTTTCTGACACAGATGTTGAGACTAGTGTACTTCGTGATACAGTTGTCTGCTCTGCAGTGCCGTATGGCCTGAGAGTTAACGAAGAAAATACCAACGTATTGGTAATTGACGGATGGTCTGTTTGTATAAATACTGAATACTACGAGTTGAAGTACTTAAGGTAACACAAAGAAATTAGGATCTACCGGTGAAGCAATAACCTTAATCATTCAAACTAAAGGGGATTTTACTTCTCTACTATGATGAGCACGAAAAAGTACCTTAGCATAATATAACATAAGAATTAAATCCTAATATTAGTAAAATTTATATCATGTAAAATCGTCAAAAATTCCCACTAATTTTTGTACATATCTCTAATGAAACTTTCAAAAAACTACTTTTTTATTATAATTCCACTGTTATTTATGTGTAATATAATTATATAGTATTGTATTATGTTCGTTTGCCATTAGTATTTGTATATTTTTATCCCCTTCCAAGAAATAAATGAAGCAAAACGAAATAGATATTAATTATGTAATATGAACCGCACTACTTGAGGAAATGTAACATTTTCAACGTTAATTGCGACGGACTTGGATCAAACAGAACAAACAATTATCTAATGAACGAATTACTAATCAAGTGCTGCATTTTTCAGTGACATCAACCGCAATTATAATTACTAAGGAAATAATTATCTTACATTTGAAGGATGTGGAATTACAAACATTATTTGCTCATACTTACTGGGAGGCTTAATATAATTCAGTTAAAGGAGATTATTTTATTCTACTTTTATTTAGCGAGACTTTATTAGCGAATATTTATAGTTTAAGGTGTTGCATATGCATAATCCCTTTTTCATTCTTCTTATTTCATGAAAACCTTTTGACAAAATCAACGTCAATAACATCTCAATATTTTATTTATTTCGGATTTATTCCAAAAGTGCCTTTTCTAGCTATATTTTTAGTTAGGTTGTACTCCTTTATTTTTTGTTCCTGGTGAATATTATATTAATATTAAATGATAACAGTAATTTCAGTATTCTCCTATCTAAACTGCTTGAGACATTATACATTATTTTTGCAGTATATATCCATTAATTATTTTTCGCTAAATATTTTAAACATCCGGTATATAGTCGTACTCTATTCTTAGCTAATAGATGTAGTAAAATTGTAATCAATGCTTTAATTTTATTCAGAATTTTTTTGCCATGAAATAGGAAACAAACAGAACAGAAATACAATAAAATAAGTAAAATTTATTATACTTTTCAATAAATCTGCTATAATTTAGGAAAAGTCCTACAATTTGAATGTGAAATTTAAAACATCTTTAAATAAGAAAAACAACTCGAAATAAATTTCCGGAAAATTTACTGGAGTGCTTCGAGTGGTGAACAACAAGAAGCAATTAATAAAAATTGTCTCAGCTTTTTTGTTGTTCAAAAAAGGAACGAAACAAATAAGGGCTCCGCTTTATAGTGTTATGTTGACAAAAGCCTAACAGATCTTCAAGCGACTAAGGTTTAGGACCAACGAATAAAAAATATTTATTAGGACTGTGAATTAATTTAGAAGATTTTTTTTATATATTTAGGACTTTAACGTGAAACGCTGTACTGGTGGTAGTTAGATTACTGTTTTCCTATATTTTAAGTACATTTAGTGTTTCAAAAAGGCAACTCATCAGATCATTGATATTTGATAAGTATGTGCCATAGAATTTATTGCGTTTTGTAGTTATTTTCTAACTTACTCGCAAGTTGTATTATGCTGATTTATAATTCTACATATTTGAAGCTGAAAAAAAACTTGTCAATATGGCATCTTTGGCATGAATATAGTTAGAGAACCCCCAAAAACGATATAACGCCATCAAAATTAATTCACAATCTTAATACTATTTTGTTGGAAGCGTTGAGTTATTAAAATATTAAGGCAGTTAAATTTTTAAATTGAGAGAGAGAGCTTGTTCTTGGTAATTTAATGTTCTTTTTCGATCATAGATTTGAAGTGTTTAAAACAGTCAATGAGAAAGTCATCAATCAGCAAGTTTGATAGTTCTTAAAATAATTTTTAAGTCAAAATTTTTTTTAAGTTAGTTTAGTTTTTATTCATTTAGTTTAACAAATTGGTATTTTATCAAAGATACTTTCTCAACCTCATTTTATTATGATACTAATTTCCATGTATTCTGATCATTTTTTCACTGAGAGAAATTGGTACAACATGTATTAATCAATTTTTTTCCATCTTTTTAGCAACATGATGATACCGTGTCGAAAGTACAATGTTGATATGGCAGCGATTTAATCAATGATCCATTTTTACATACCAACTAGTTTTCCGCGTTTCGTGCGTTTCGAAACCGTGAGCCAGACAGAAGACATTCAATTTGTCGATACGTCGTTCAATTTGTTCATTTGATGTAGTAGCAACTGGTATTGGTAATACACAATACCTGTAAATGTTACGTTTCGTTGTCGATATAGGTGGCTCTCCTGAAGTAACCCATGACATTTTGCACTTGTGATTGTCGTACTAGATCCAATTTTCATCGCTAGACATAATATGCTATAGAAAAATATTTCTTTCGTATCAACTAATGATAGTGCAATGGTAAAATGGTTCGAAATGCCATTTTCAATCAATTCGTACGGTAAATATTTTCCCTCCATTTGAATCTTTTCCATTGAATGAAAATGACTGAAAAGAGTTGATTCATTATATCATCAATTGTTAAGCTGTTGGAACGCTGTTTGAAAGTTTGGACTGGATGTTCATCCAAAATGTCTTGCTGTTCGTTGTCTTCGAACTTTTAAAGCTATTAATTGTTATTAACATTAAAATTTTCACTTTTAAATCGTTGAAACCAAAACCGACATATGAGATATGGTAGTGCAGCATCACCTGCAGATTTCTTCACATCAAATAACAAAATTAATGAACCCCTAAAATTTAATTTTTAGACCTCCGTGACTGAATAACTCAATAATACTAATAGAGATATGTCAAAACCATTAAATCTGTAGGAACGTTCGTCGGGCAGGTTGATCGTTCGTAATGTGTGGCTGTCGATGCGATTGTTTGTCCTAACCTTTAAACTTGTTGTAGCTGAATGCGTGGTGGCCTAAACGGTCGTGGCGGTCAGCACATAGCTCCCCTCCTAGTGGAACTGCCGTTGAACGTACCTCTATGTGGTGCAGGTTCCAGATTGCACCTGCAATCATGCAAACAAACGCCCAGGGACTGCTGATGAGATTGAGATCCCAACCTGAGCGAGGAGTTTTACGGTATCAGCTGCCAGAAGTTGCAGCAGGACGTCGTTCGTCTTGGGGCGTTTTAGTTTGTCTGAGGGTACCTATAAGTGTGATGCCTTACTTGTCCCGTTTCGTGATGCAAGGGTGTTCATGTGTTGATGTTATACATGATGGGCTTCTGTGGTTTTCATTCATCAGGCTAGTCTCGTAGGATGTCGTGGACCATGTGTCGTTGATGAGTGCCATCCTTCCATGCACGTGTTAAGCACCTGTCCAGTGGCTTATATTGAGCTGGTTTACCAGTTAGGCAATTTGATCACGTTGAGGTCACCAATTGTAGTGGTTATTCGTCAGGTCAGTCGGTCGAAACGTGTGGCTGTCGATGCGATTGTTTGTCCGAACACTCACTACTATTTTTGGAAGGAATTTGCACGAGAACTGAAAACATTCGTTGAAGCTGAATGCATGGTGGCGTAAACGGTCGTGGCGGTCGGCACATAGCTCCCCTCCTAGTGGAACTGCTGTGGAACGTACCTCTATGTGGTGCAGATTCCAGAGTGCACCTGCAATCATGCCAACAAACGCTCAGAGACTGCTGATGAGATGGGAATCCCAACCTAAACGAGGAGTTTTACGGGATCAGCTGTTATCGAAGTTGTAGCAGGACGTCGTTCGTCTTGGGGCGTTTCGATTTGTCTGAGGGTACCTATAAGTGTGGTGCCTTACGTGTCCGGTTTCGTGATGCAAGGGTGTTCATGTGTTGATGTTATACATGATGGGCTTCTGTGGTTTTCATTCATCAGGCTAGTCTCGTAGGATGTCGTGGACCATGTGTTGTTGATGAGTGCCATCCCTCGTGCTATCCTTCCATGCACGTGTCAAGCACCTGTCGAGTGGCTTATATTGAGCTGGTTTACCTGTTAGGCACTTTGATCACGTCGAGGTCAGCAATTGTAGTCGGTCGGTTGAAACGTGGGGCTGTCGATGCGATTGTTTGTCCCAACACTCACTACTATTTTTGGAAGGAATTTGCACGAGAACTGAAAACACTCGTTGAAGGAATACTGGTTTATTTCAACTTATAATTGATACATGTGGTCGACGGGAGTATTGACAGGATATTAGGTTAGGGAAAGGAACTACGGTAGCGCTGTGGAAGTGGCACTGTTTTGGGGCGTGGGGAAAAGAAAAAGAGAGCGAGACTTCGTCGTGATGGTCTTTTATAGCCTAGAACTGCATGGTACCAATCCACCGGCATTGCCAACCTTTGAACTTGTTGTAGCTGAATGCGTGGTGGCCTAAAGGGTCGTGCGGTCGCCACAAATCTAACTGTTAGGTTAGGTTGTTCAATAGCTGTTTATATTGATACTGTGCATTTTCATCCATAGTTATGGCCGACCAAATACATACAAGCATCTAGTATATTAATTTGAATTAGTTATGCTCTTCGACTATATCATATACATTTATTTCATTATAAGACTATTTACTACATTCGCATTGGGTACATTTAAGGAATTTTAATGTTGAATTGTCACAGAAGTTTTATATCAGGAATTCAGATATGCTTTAAATCTGGTTATAGGGAAGATTTATTTTATATTAATATAGAATTTTGTTTTACTAGCTAATATATTTGTCCAAATGTATTAATACATAATTTCCCACTGTATTTCTAGCATCAGCTTTCTTCTTTTCACATTTATTTTTGTTTATCTCGACTCATAACCATTGAAGCGTATTTATACATTTTAGTTTGAATCTAACTTTTAGAAAGCCACTTGAATACCCAGTTAAATCAATCAGAAAATAAAGATTAAGAGACGGAATTGAAGATCGGTTAAAGTGCCTCGATAGACGAATAACAAGAATCAATTAGTAAAGATCGTGTCCCTGCTGTTACTGGTCAAAATGATTCGGAACAAATAAATAAGGACCCTATTTCCTAAAGTTGACAAAAATCCTTTCTTCAGATTTCTTCTTTTCACATTTATTTTTGTTTATCTCGACTCATAACCATTGAAGTGTATTTATAAATTATAGTTTATTACAATATCATTTGAATCTAACTTTTAGAAAGCCACTTGAATACCCAGTTAAATCAATCAGAAAATAAAGATTAAGAGACGGAATTGAAGATCGGTTAAAGTGCCTCGATAGACGAATAACAAGAATCAATTAGTAAAGGTCCTGTCCCTGCTCTTACTGGTCAAAATGAGGCGGAACAAATAAATAAGGACCCTATTTCCTAAAGTTGACAAAATTCCTGTTTTCCAGACAGTTTTTCTCCGGGCTAAGGTCGGGACAAACGAAGGAAACGCAATAAAAGCGAAAGGACCGCGTAATTAAAAATCGAAAATCGTTCATCGGATGTTTCGGTCCATTTCCCGTTACCCGTAAACAATTTCAAATCTAATAAGAAGGAAAGTATTAAAGTCCGGAGGCGGTCCGGGTCGCGGCTGAGAGAAAATCGACGTCGAGATTCGATTCCGACCGTGATTTTCCGGTGGGCGCATCGTGCGTTTCGCTTCGAAATCGAATCACTTTCGGCGAGATGACTTCCGAACGCATCAGACTGTAACCAAGGCGATGTTGTCAACGCAACGCTTTCTGTTGTTCTTCATCAACAATACGAGAAAATATACTGAACACTATTTGTTCGGTAATTTGTTCAATAAGAAATGTCACTAGTTCTTTTCCCCTTTTTTTCTCCGAAACGCACATTATTTACAATTAATTGTCGAAATTTATTTATTCAAAATATCATACATATACACAAAATATACGCTTTGTCCATCTCACAACCAATTAGACAATTTATGAATACGTTTAAGAATACCTAAACGATTCATCGAACCATTCTTTAACTTCTTCGAAATCAGCACAGTGTTGCTCTGTAAGTGCATGTAAGCCAGATCCAAGCCAGAAAAGAACGAATACGGCGGGTATGATAAAACTCCTCGTACAGGTGATTTTAACACTTTTGTCGCTGGGTTTGCTTGAGCCAAATCAACTTACCGTGTCTTTGAGTCTGTTGAGGGTTTTCTCGCAACAACTATTTTTCCAGGTTTCAACAGATCAACGACACCAACTTCCATCAGCTATCATCAGTAGATTTATGTGATATTGTCCAGCTTATCTACCAGATTTAACCCGACAAGCTTCGCAAATCTTTTAAAAAAAATCCGATCTTAATAATTTTCATCAAATAATTAGATAATACTTTAAGGGTATTTTTCTGGTTTTTCGGACAGTTACTTCAGTGATGGATTTCGTAAATGGGCAGATCGTTGGAATAATTTACTACTTAATAAATAATTTTTCAGCTACAAATCCTTCAATCCATTTATATCCCAATATTTAATGGTGTACGTCAGTTGGTGCTAAATAATCTAAGGTGGTAGCTTTGTGAGAACATTAATTATCTGTTCATGTTGGTTACTGATGTTGGCTTACTTCATATTCTATACAATTTTCACTTTCTTTTTCAAGTTCACAATTTTTTAAGATAATTGATTTTAATTCATTCACTTGTTTCATGAAAATACTATTTCACCACAAATATTATAGAAATTGAATTAGAGGCCTAATATACATATCTTAATTTTTTATATTCATTGAAATGAATACCTTAAAACTCGCTTAAATAAAAGTACTCGATCAAATAAAAAGTACATTTAGAATTTGAAAATTGATAGTTAATAATATAAACAACAGCAAATTAAACATTTTTAAAGGCTTGTTGCACTCGGCATATATATTTTTAAATTCAGCTAATGTGCATTCCTGTTTAGTAGTTCGTTTCAGTGTAAATCGATTCCATTAAAAATATGACGAAAAAATTACTAATATTCACTTAATGCTATATTACGAACTAATTTATTTCCTAGCATCTGGAAAGTGCTTCAAATAATAATGATTCTCAAACCAGGGAAATCACCATAATCTCAATAGTTTTTGGGAAACTGTACATAAAGAGGCTCAATTGTATAATATAAAAAAAGAAAGATGATTCCAGAACACCAATTTGGGTTTCATATTAAGCACGGAACAATTGAACAAGTGCATAGACTTGTTAACAAAATAAATATGGACTTAAATGCCAAAAGGTTTGTTTGTTCAGCTGCGTTCCTAGACCCATCTCAGGCCTTTCATAAAGTATGGCATATGGCCTAGTAGGCATAGTAGCGCGACTTTTGTCGAACCTGTTACCTCGAAAGATTGTCAGTGTATCCCAATATAGTCGCTAATCATCGAAATGTGCGAAGTAACAGTGAAGTACGTAAATTAAAACGTCTAACACCATCCGAACTGATTATTGGACCTATATAGACTTTAGAATAAGCTTTAAAATAAGACTAATTTATAAACTAAAATAGTATTTCGTACAGGCGATCACTTAATGAAGTGATTTTATACATGCCATGTATATATAAATAAACATAACAAATACTTATTGCTTTCTGAGCAGATTGTGGAAATACTAAGAGTATTAAAAAAATGTTTACATTTAATGTTGTTGCCGTTTTATAGTTTGCACTAAACATACAAGAAAGACATGAGAAAACACTTATTTTCATCTTGGATATTACACTATTACAAACTAGTTGTATTTACCGTCCTGCAAACTGAATAGGTTTTAATTAGCGTTGGGAACTATCGACTGAAAAAAGTCGAAACAGTCGATAGTCGCAAAACAGTCGAAACAATCGATAGTCAAAAAAATAGCGACTGAAAATAGTAATTACTATTTTCAGTCAATTGCAGGGTTTGACTGCTTTTTCCATTCGTGATGTCACACGAAGATGTAGGAATTCTTGTCTGTAAAATTGTGAGATAGGAAAGGACGGAGATAATTGCTTGGAGCAGTTAATTTTAAATGTGTTTATTTTTATAAGTGTAGTATAAGCGAGACAGAAATGTATATATATTCATTCCCTTGCCAACTTTAAAAAAGAAAAGGAGAAAAAATACTAAATTCTATTAACAAGTAATAAATAATGTAATTTTCAAGTAGAATTACTTTTATAATGAATGTTCTGTGGATTTGTAAAAAGGAATGGAATAATAACACCACAAATGTTTTATCGTGTTTTAATATATTAATTGCTATTTTTAAATAACATAATATAATAAATATAAATAGTAAAATACAACTTAAACAAATCCTAAAAACTAAAGATGTTCAATAACCATAAATACTAAATAAAATGTAAACGTATACCTAATCATTGAAAAATCTAATCCATGACATAATTAAAAATGATCGTACAATAACTACCAGACCCTTTTTAAATAAAAGTTTTATTTATTTTTGAACAGAAATATTTTTAAATTACTGTTCAGAAATATTATCATGTTCAACTTTTCTCCCGTGAGGCGATTTCTTCGATCGTTAATTATTTCCCCAGATTTAAAAAGCTCATTCCGTGGGGACAGATGTTGTAACTGATATAATTCAGGTAGTGTCATTTTATGGGTTTTCTAAATGCCCAATAAATGGCATTTCCAAATACTGCTTAATCTGTAAAATTTGCTGAAGCACTTGGAGTAATTACTTCTTTCATTCTAGCCATTTTTTTATCAAAATATTTCCAGATGTCAATGCGTTCTTGATCAGTACTTGTATCTTGAATATCGAGTTGTAGAAAGATATTTGTATTTTTTAAAGTTAGAATGGAAGATACCTCTTTTGTGATAATTTTTTGTATCGCCTCAGCATTACTAGCAACACCAAACCCTGCTTTTTTAAATCTAGGATCTAAAAATGTGGATTTCCCGCATATCTTGTTCATTTCTAAAATTGCCAGGCTTTTATTGATGACATCTAATAGACAATTTTGTAATTTTTTTCCCCATTCACTTGTTAAAATCCTGGATTTGATGGAATGTTGCAGTCCTCTTATTAACGGTATAATTAAATACATCGTGGGATATGTTTCACCAGATAACTCGACGGTCATTATTTCAATGGGCTTTAAAAGTTGAACTCGTTCTGTTAAGATAGTCCATTCGTCAACAAATAAAAACTGTGGTTTACTTCTTAATAGCCATCAAAATAAATTGTTGAATATTAAAATGGAGTTTTCCTATCAGAAAATGTATCTAATACAAGTATATAAAATATTTTATTTACCTCCTTACCGTTAATATTTTTAAAAGAAATTTAACAACTGCTACTGCAAAAACTTCTTCAACTCTTTTGGAATAGATTGCAATTTGTGAAACCTTTGGAACCTAATTTTAGTTTTCAAGATTTTAGGAAAAGAGTTTTGATAAACAAAAGGTTTGGACAAAAGTCGTGAAAGTTTATTAAAAAATTATATATAATTATAAATTATATAATATAGTATTACCTATTATACCAGCTCAAAGTATTACCTATTATGCCAGTCAAAAGTATCTTACTATTTATCATTTACAATTTAATTTTTTTGCCCTCGAAAACTAGTATTCCAAAATGCTGCTATATTAATTTACAGTATATAAGTTATTCACAAGCAAACTACAAAAAAGCATAAAACCATATATATTAGATATAAATCTATATAAGCATAAATTCGGCGCATTACTTTCAAGGTCGCGCCTAGGACGACACAACCTCATTGTTAAAAACTAGTGGAATGAACTAGTAGAACCAAAAATAGAAACTAGAAGTAAACGACTGAAACAGTCGATAGTAGATAGTTTTATAATCAGTCGGACCGAAAATAGTAACTGAAAACACACTAGTTAAAACAGTCGAACCAAAAATAACGACTGAAACAGTCGATAGTAAAAAGTAGTCAATTACTAAACAGTCGATAGTCGATTTCAGTCGATTGTTCCCAACACTAGTTTTTATTAAGAACCATTCTGAAATGGGATCTCTTTAGTATGGATGTGGGAATGTCAAAATAATAGGAAAATTACACAGTAATAGTTAGTTAATTTTTTAGGTATTATGTTTCATAACTATGTTATAGGTCGTTTTTATTTGATTATTCCGAATCATCAATGTTTTATTTGATTCCTCCATACTCAATGTTCGTATTAAACTTAGCAACTATTGATTATTAGTTTTTCGAATTAATACAGCAAGAATTATAAATTTGGTGAAGGAATAACATCTATTAACACAGTATCATTAGTTTCCATAACAATGGGATATCTGAGTTGAGTGACGATGAGATGAAAACATGCTGTTTAGATTTGAGCAAAATAAAATATAATAAAAACTACCTTGTAATGGCAAAAGGTCAATCCAAATATAATATAATTTATTTCATAGAAACAGACATATCCAATATAGTTAACACCATGTATGCCATATATTGTAAATCTCTTTAAAATGAATTGAAAATAATGAGAAAGCAATCAGGTTAATAAGTGAGAGGAAAGTGTTAAAATCTGAGTTAAAAATCATATATCTTAGTTACTTGCGTATATATTGATCGTTTGTTTTCAATTTAGTATCATTAATTATTTAGGGTATACATAAGTTAATCATGGAGAAATTGGACAAAATTGCATTTTCGACAGTAATTACTTCTGTTGTTTGATTTGAAGAAAATTTGTTTTTGTTTGCATATCATTATTTCTCATATCGTTTTATATAAATACGATTAGAATAAATAAATGTTAGGCGTCATGAAATAATTGAGAGGTGTCTAATTAAAAGTGGCAACGTTCAAACCAGACGCGGGGACCGACATACACTTGTTTAAACTGGGAAATTGCTGTTAATTTGGGAAATCGCAACCCCCCAGAAATTCTATTAGGACCCAAACCTGCGGCGCGACGGTGCAATGGTCGGAGGGAAATAAGATTTGACGCACCCTACGGTAATTGCGACCTGTGAAAACATATTCTTCGTGATGGAACAGTTTGATTCTAAGCATTGTTCGAATTTAATGATATTTACATGCGAGAAAAGTGTGTTTACAAATATTTTTTCTATGTTAAATATATAAATTTTTTGTACAATGAATATTATTTAAATAATCCATAGGTCTTACGAGCTAAACTCGATAAAGTAAAACTGCATCTAAAATTAAAAATTTGGTTAAAAGACTAATGAGACTATGAGACTGTAGGGCTCAAGTAATAATGACTAATGAGACTGTAATACATTTTGGCTCGATCTATTAGAAAGTGAGAAAATAAGCAACGCAAAAATATCTTTGGAAAATATCTCGATTTATGTCAATCGAAAATATGTCAATTCCAACGACATCTAAGAATAAGAGATCTTCAAATATAGTTTTTTAAAAACTAGCGTTATGGAGGATACTCCTTGTCTTTGAGATATATATTTAGCAGTACAAAAACAATTATTTAAATTTGCATGTTCGTTTCTATGGTAAGGGAATTGTAGATATTTCAACTTTAAAACGAATTGACATTTAAATAGCCAGCAACTATTTTAAACTGAACGTAGACTGTAGAGGTATATTTTTATTATAATCATTTTTAAGTTTTTAAGCATTTATAAGTAACTGCTAAGATGCTAAACTTTCCTCGCGAAGTAGAGGGTACTATTGAAAACTATACCTTCATCCTCATCCATTGTCTGCATTCAGAGAAGAGCCTTCTTTTTAGTCAAAACGCTGTTGTTGGTGTTGCATGTTTTTTTTTCTAAATCTCGCCACTATTAACAATCAGTGATTATCAGTTGGCCTTGGATAATGTTAGTCCTATATATATTTTATACCACTCTCTATAATTATGATCTATGTCCTTTTTGAGACTATTAAGTTCAGGTTTATTGAGGTTTAGTTCATTAAAATAGAGCAGCACTACTTACATTATTTAAAGGTAATTCTAAAAGGATGACTAAAAGTTCGGTTGATGCCTATATATTCTCAAAACTACTTGGTTAACGATTCAGGTGCATTACAGTTAAGTGGTAACAACAATTATAATACATTATATTAGGTCAATAAATAAACAAAATATTATATTGTAAAAATTCAGCACTTTGTGCTATATTTTTTAATAAACAAAATTAGTTTTCTACAAATTCAAAATGTATCAAAGTACCAGGATTATATGAGGGTCGGAATACTATTTATATTTCGAGAATAGGAAAACAAAACAAATAGTCAAGCTGCGAATATATTTTTATTGTTTTTCAAAGTACTGACCACGATGATCGATACACTTTTACATACGCTTAAACCAATTTTCAAAGTATTTATTCCATTCCGAATGAGGTATCTTCAAAACATGATTTTTGAACGCTTCAATAGCTTCTTTGGGCGATGAAAATCTTTGATTACGCAATTTATTCTTCACGGATGGGTACAAAAGAAGTCATTGGGTGCCAAATCAGGGCTGTACGGCGGATGACCCATCAATTCGATGTTCTGAGTGCTCAATTAGTCTCTTGTTTAAGGCGATGTGTGAGAGCTCGCATTGCCATGATGAAGAACATGCCGGCGTCTCTTGGTTGTATTCCTTATTTCACCGAAGACTTCTGGCAAACAAATGGTTGTATACCAATCAGAATTTACTGTTTTACGATCCTCTAGAGGCACTTTTGCAATATGACCAGTTTTTTCGAAGAAACAGACCACCATTTTCTTTTGAAGTGTTTCGTGCGCGAACAACTTTTGTTGGATTTGGCCCATCCTAGAACATCCACAGGGTCGACTGCTGCTTACTTTCGGGGTCATACGAATATATCCATGATTCGTCACCTGTCACGATTTTATAATGGTATTTTGAAGCACCGCGATTGAATTTCTTAAGCATTTCTTTGCACCAATCGACATGAGCCTTTTTTTAGCGATTGTCAAATTGTGTGGAAGCCAACGCGAACATATCCAAAATCGCATATATGCTGGTGGGGCTAATGCTTAAGGATGCCTCAATCTCAAAATAGGTGACATGACGATCTTGCTTAATCATTTCGCACACAGCATCGATGTTTTCTGGAACAACAGCTAATTTTGGACGACCTCCACGAAACTCGTCGGACAGCGAACTACGACCACGATTGAATGCACTAAACCAGCGATACAGGGTGGTTTTTGATGGAGCTTCATCGCCAAAAGTCAAATTAAGTTGTTTGATGCACTCTTGTTGTGATAATCCACGTCGAAAATCGTAAAAAATCATCGCACGAAAATGTTCACGATTCAGTTCCGTTTTTTGTTCAGGCGAAACTTTCAACTACAAGCGTGCGACAAAATGTTCTGAGTACGTATATCGTCAATAATGTCAAATGATGGTACCGGCAGATGGACTCACATGACAACAGTGTTGCTAATTCCCGAAATATAAATAGTGACTCTCGTATTAGTTACACTTTCCTTAAAAGCAATCCCTCGGAACTGTAAAATGGAACAAGTTGTCCTAGTAAGTAGATCATTCATTCGATTATCATTTTAGTGTGTAAGTTTTGATATATTGCTGATTATTGCCATATGATATTCATACTGTTGTGGCAACATAATTTTGTTTTGGAATAATTGGACGGTAGATCTTTTTTAAGCATTTTTTTAATACTGTAAATTATTTTTATCATACGATAAAATATACAAAAAGAATTGGTTGTACAGTAATATAATTAAAAGACATAATCACTTGAAATAACACTTTTACTTTTGTAGAATAAAAAATGGTCTTTTTATTACTTCTGTTTTCGTATACATGCCAGTAGCACACCTGCTTGTTTTTATTTCATCAAAAAAAATTCCTAGAAAAACCTGAAGTTTTGTACATTAATGACTTCAAAGGGATTCCTCAGGGCAAAAAATATGTATCACGACAATATGTAACTTTTATAACACTGTCATATCATACGAATCAGTTTTTTTTAAGAAAATTCTAATGTAAAATAAGTGGATCACGTTTTCAAGGAAAATGTCTACTCTATCATAATTTTTTTCTTTTCTGTTATTTAATCGTCCTATAGATTTTTATTTGAGTTGCCTTTCTGATTCGTTAGGTTATATAGATTTAAATAATCATCAGTAATTCATATTAGTGATTCAATATAATATTAGTAAAACTTAGTTCCTGTTAAAACAATGACATGGATGTGAAGTCCAAAGTGTTTGCCAAAGTATTTTGTAATTTTGAAACCGTAGTAAATGAGGGTGAAAACAAATAGCTTACTAGTGTTAATTCACTAGATTGTTATAATGAATAATAATAAAAAATACAATAATATTTTATTATTTCAGCATTAAAAATAGTTATATTCTATATTTATTAATAATTTTATTATCCTTCGCGAATAAAAACTTCCGTTTATATTTTTATGAAAAAGACACTCTTTCATTCTAAAACCTCTAGTGTTGAGAACTTTTACTAATATATCGACAAATATTGGTAATAGATGGTACTAATAATCTCAAAAAGACGATGATAATGGCAGTCAATAAATTGATGGAATAACCAGAATGGTTAGCATTAATCTTAGTTCATGGTAGTAAAGAATTGACGGACAATCATTATAAAACAGACAATAACGGTAACTGAAAGCAACTATAAACTATGCTAGGATGAAATATGACTTGTGTACACGGTACGAAGGGCAAATAACGCACGACTTACCAGCTTATATCCTAACACCAACAATAATAGACGTGCAATGAGATCAAAGGAAGCGAACACACGAGAGCCTTCCATTAGGGTTGGAACTACTCGCTATTGTAGAGCTAAAATGTTCAACATATAAATAAGTAAATATGTAAATCAATAAATAAGCAACTCTGTTGCTATTGTGCACTTGCTTCTCCTAACTCCGACTATGATGAACGTTAAATGCGTAGAAGGGAAAAAGCCGAAGGCAAACACGCTAGATACGTCGTCACCAAGAGTCGACGGGAACCAATTTGGTGGCATTTATATATCCTTCAGATTGTCAATAAACCTTAATTACAACATATAGCCAGCAAACAACATATAGTGGATAATAACGATAATAGCTATAAGTGATAGCAATGATAAACTCGATGTAACGTACGACGTACTAGCTTAAGTCCTAATACTAACAATAATGGCGTGCAATGAGATCAAGGTAAGAAATGTGCGGGATCTGCTGTCACTAAAATTAGTACGCCTCGCTAGGATTAAGCTAGATTCTCAAAAAAAAAATGAACAGTACTGTTGCTCGTGCACTCATTTCTCCAGCTCCAGCTATGATGGTTGTGCAATGTGTACAAGGGAGAAAGCCAAAGGCCACACGCTAGATACGCTGCCACCAAGAGCCAGCAGAAACCACATTCGATGGCGTTTATGTATGCTTCAATTTATCTATAGATCACAACTACGCATTAGTAACCTTAGCCACTTTGACGTTGGTTTTTGTGGATTAGGAAATAGTTATAATTTATATTTACAGCTGCAACCATAAAACTATCTTTGATTTGCCATAATTTAAGAATTATGGGGAATATATAACGATTCAAAGAAATAATAAATTAGAGTAGAATAAAATATATAACGATAGATGGATAAATAAATAAATAAGTAGAGTATAATGAATAGAGAATAATAAGTATAAAATAACAAATTAAGAATAATAAATGGAAAATAATAAATAGAATATGAGTAATGAACGCTAATGTAAAATAATAATTAGAACATAATAAATGAAGATTTAAGAAATAATAAATGATAATTAAAAGGAGAAAATTAGAATACTCTGTGAACAAATTCACCATTTGATGAAACTCAGCTTGTGCAGCACAATAAACTGAGTACGAAGAACGTAGTGACTTTGACCATCGCGTCTTTAGAAATGAACTTCTATGGCCCCTAGGACTTGATCACATCTGGCAAATTCAACCACCGAAGAAATATTAACTATGTTACAACGGCGATAAATCATACACATTATTACTTACATTATCGTTCCAACCTTTTTTTTTTTAATTCCAACGACCTAAAATTAAAAGGTCTAAAATGTCGAACTGCCAGATGGAATTCCAAGTACCATCGATATTCGGAACGATTTACGATTTACTTGAATGCTACATGTCTTTAACTGTAATTTGGGAAAAAAGTATCGAAATAATATAAACAAATAAAACTTTATCGACTGCTTGTTTTCAAATAGTGACAAGTGTTTATAAGTCTTCCTTTCTGTAAAAATGGAAGCAATTCGACAATATTGTTAGTCCCTAGGCAACTTCGAAGTTACACAAAGCGCTCCTTAAATTAGTTCTTCATAACCAAGTTTTTACTTCAGGGTGTGCGGCCATCAAATATAGGCTGAAGCAGAATTCTTTTGGAATTAGGAGCTGTTCAGTGACTAACAATACAATTCCTTGGCCGTTTTCTTCAAAAGAGAAATGTGACATCATGCCTTGTGACTAAGAAGAGACAATAAAACTTTTCTTTTTTGAATTCATTCAATTATTTGGAACCGATTCACTAGTCAATAAAAGTAACAATTTATCAAGAAAAGAAGACATGTTCGCGTTGGATAAGAATAATCTCAAAGCATTGCTTAACATAGTTTACTGAAGCTGGGACAAAATCATCGCAGTTGAAACTGTAAGATCATTGCAACTGAATTAATGTTACTCTTGATGGCCATTAAATACTGGAATTAGAGGACATTGATGCTTGGACAAACACTCCTAATCTGTGGATTCTTGGCAAAGGCATTGCAGTTCAGGGCTGCGCTATGTAATGTCTTTAAAGAGCGGATTGGAGTTGCTCGAAGTACCTCTCACGTTCAATTTTTGAAATTTGTGAATACAACTTTTTTATATATATAATTTATTGTGCTCCTACCATCTAGTTCAACCTCGAATTTTGAGTAAAAATAATGTTTCTGTAATATTTATTTGAATTACACATGTATGTTCCTATTTGTTTAGATTATAAGAAATTATTTTGTACACCTCAGCATTTCCATCGCACGTTCCCGATACCACACTCGCAGTATTTCTTACATAATAAAAGGTTTGATTTCAAAACTATCCATTTTAATATTTGTAGTTTATTTTTAACCATATATGTGTTTTTCATTTCTAACAGACAAGAAGTAGCTGAAATGGATGAAAATCGTTATCAACTGTATAAAATATATTTAACAGTAGTCAACTTGGTATATAAAAATAAACTCAGAAAAATCTATTTAAACAGAGTGTGCTTTGCTTTGTTGTATCGTTGCGAGTTGTGTGCCGAGCAAACTAAGAAAACGTTCTTCCAAACATAAAAAAGAAATTTCCGTATAGTCGACAATATGTTTCTTTTAAACCATATAAAAGGCAAAAAAGCAGGACGCGAGGCGGTACACTTTGATCAAAAGCAGTTCCTCCGTGTTATTTACTTAAACGGATAAGGAGAGCTCTATTATTCAGCACTTCGCACTTGAATCGTGAACGGCACTAAACAAAATGGGCAGTGGGGCGATGACGAACTCCGCCACGTATAATAGAGTTCGTCTTATGATTATATCTGATGTTTTAATATTATACTAAAATTATTCAATCGAAGATATATTTAAAAGTATTTCATGTAAAATATATTGATTATAAAACACCAAATGGTTTAGTGCACCAAATTAGTTTCAGCTAGAAATAATATAGTTATAGTCCGTTCAATAAAACAGTGAACTTACTCAATGTTGCCGCTTTACCTCTACGTTTATTTTGGCTTTGAGATATAAAAAAATGCAATTCTAATCTGAATAAAACAATCAAACAAATATACTATTATCAAATTTAATTTATTTTAACATTATGGTATTTCTATAGTCCGTTCAATGTGATGTGTCCGTGAACTTTTTTTTGACGCCATTTTGACTTTGACATAACAAAATTCTAATCTAAATAATATAATGAATATTATGAAATATAACGCATTTTAACATTGTAGTATATCAATGCATATATTGTCGAGTTATTTCCGCACCTTTAGAAGTTTCCACTCTCATTACTCTGTAAACATTGAATCATATTTTAACATCCGGAAAGTTTCATTCATTCAATGTCACTTTCAATGTCACTTTCAATGTCACTATTCAAGTCAGTAACTAAGCTGCTAATTTCCAGTTGAACACTTGTTTCCAGATAGATCTTGGTTGTGAAAATACTAACTCTGAGCCAGGAATATTTTTATTCCGTTCCGATTTCCTGCATGAAGAATAACATTTCTACAATAAATTATGAATAAATATTATGGTTAACAGAAACTAATCAAATGTTATTCTAACGTTCACCTCTTTCCACCAACTTTTGTTTTCTACGCTATTTTTATTTGGTGTTCCATTTTAAAATATTGATGTCTCATTTAAACACATAAATTGATATAACAAGTCTTCCTTGATTTTATTATATGCTTTTATCATTGTATTCTTTAGGTTTTATCTTTAAATCATATAAATCCCATCTTAGCCAACTGTTTAAGGAGACTTCTACATCCCTTGTAAAGCTGCATATTTCTAAGTTTTCTATGGATACCTTCCACATTAACAGTTTCTTCTGTATTAAATTCTGTTTATATTGAAAAAACTACTCACTATTTTTAATTATTTCGACCAATCCAAGATTATACTATTTTTCATTTTTTGAGATATTTTAGCCAGAAAGCAGGTTAAAAATATTTCCAATAAAAACAACAGTGACTTAATATTTAACAGTATATGTACTTTATTAGAGATGCAATCTGTTTCTGACTGTGACTGTCTAATGACTACGGCATTTTCAGTCAGAGTAGTAATAAGCAGCAATTTGAGATGTATCAACACGCAGTTTTTATCAACATTTAGTTACATACGTAGGATGTAAAAATTCAAAATAGCTATATTTTGTTACAAATAATGGTGGAAGTACATGGGTAACCAATTGTATAGCAAGCATTGTATTTTTAAAAATACTGGACCAGTTTGTCTTCGTTCAATAAATCTTCTTCCGCCGATTTTTATTTCTATCGCTTTGGCGCTAGTGCACGTGATTTGTTGCGTAATATACTGAAAGGTTGGCGAGAATAAAATTTTTCTCCCTTACATTGAATAGTAGCATTGCGTCAACGGTATAATAATAATAAAAAAAGCAAATCCTAATTCTCCGCATAGGACTTTATGGAAATGTCGACCGGATTCATTTGCATTAAATTCGCGAAATAGTTTGAAACGTTCAGACGCCGCTTTTCGGAATTATTTCCACACATGCGTGTAAATAGTTTACGCCGTGGGTGAAGCGGTAAAAGGTTGGATATGAAAACGCCCACTTCTTTGTCTAAATCAGGAATAAATTTAAATGCCAAACGTTTAGCAAATACGAAAACTGAACCGGACGTACAATTTCTCAACAAATATTATGTTAAATACTCGATATTAAACATTATATTATTTGTTTTGTTCTCTGATCAATATCAGTCTTTGGTTTTAATCATGACTAAGATCATCCCTAAGTTGATATTCACAATTAACCTTCAAAATTTTGTGCAATGGAGAGGCTGCTGCAGTGCTAGCGCCATTTACTAACTGCCAAGACATCTATAGCGCGCATCCTCCCTGCATGGTTGTAATTAGATCTAGACAAGAATGTAAAATCCGACTTGGAATAAAAGGCACATTTCACAAAGGTAGTGTTAACAATAATCAATTACCAGGCCGTTCTAAGATCAAGCAAGAAATATTCTCTGTTTGATATTGAAAGACTATGAATTTCAGATGAATGGATTATCGTACTTTTAAGCCGAAAGAATTATTAGTCAATACATCATTAATTAAAAAAAATTGTTTACTATACTCTTATATAATAATGTATTGTATTTTCCTTGTCATTAGATCATTAGGGTGTCGTTGATAGTTTTACACTTTGTTTATTTGATCCAAGCCTACTTTTGTTAGCAAATTTAATTACTTCATAGTATCACTGTACACTCTTCTTACATATTAGCATAATGCTGTCTAATGTCTTCTTCTATGATTTTCTGAATTTTACATTCTTCGACTTTCATTCTCAACTAATTCTACCTATATCTTACCTACAAAATTTAAATCATTACTAAAATATATTATGTTTAAAATAAATGTTTAATTATTACCAGTTGTTACAATTTTTTCTATTATTCTTGATGGACAAACCTCATTAATGACTTGACTACTTCCAACACAACAAGAATCATTTTCTTCTCTGTTGTTGTTATCACTAAATTTTGGCATATGTTGATACCTATTCGATGTTGTTGAAAATGATATGTTATAAATTTGACAGCTAACATTGCCACTATAAATAAATTTGATGTTTGGATTTTATAACTTTTAAAAATTTAATTTTAATTTATTTAAAGTGCAATATGTAGCACTTACACTTGTTCTTCCATATTTTAAAACCAATGTATCTTCAACCACCAAGAATAACACAACAATTTAATGATTATTACTATATAATTATTAATGTAACACAAAATCTAAATATTCTAGATTTTTTTGTTGTTTTAACTTGATCGACTGTACCGACCAACTCGAAAAGAATATACCGCAATTAGAAAAGGAAGACAATATAGTTTATTCTTTTCCATGGTTTATTCTACGCAGGAGATGCTCATGCGCCAAATCCGGATATATTTGTGGAGTAAGGTATCCTGAGTTTCTCAGGAAATCCCATTAGTAATGAACCTTTCTATACAGGTGTGCTATCCTGATGAAATAAAGGATTTGATCTTCAAGCGACCTCTTTTCTTTGGCATACAATTGGTTGAGCTAGTTAAGAGGCTTGAAGCAATATAGGCATGTAATTGTTCTGTCTTTGCCAAAGTAAACAATTAACATACCTTTCCGGTAGATTCGATCTACTTTGCTTTATTTGGAGATGAATCACCACTTCGACTACTGTTCGTTTGTTCGTTTCTGGCGAATAGATGTGTCTTACCATAATTTTGTCTTACCAATACTGACAAATCTTTACACAAAATCGCACAAATATTAGTTTGCTAATTTGCTTTTGGCCAGCATTCATAAAGTACCATTTCCGTCTTACACATAGCTCATCTTACCAATTTTAGATGCAATATCTTCCGCACTTTTCATTTGAAATCTTCGCAGTTGTAGCAATTAATTACATTTTCCTACTTATAATTGCATCAAGATGCGATGTTCTCTATTTTAAAGGCATGCATCACAACTTAGGTATAGTAACTAGATCGTTATCGGAATTCTCCCTGATAAGTTAAATTTTTCTTTAATTAAAAATCTTACCCTAGCAAAAAAAAGTAAACAAAACTGCTAATAAATATTTCAGCATGAATATAAAACTATTAAACAATTAATTTCTCATTATATGAATTCGCACACTAAGGAATTCAAAGGAGGAAAAGAATAAAAAAAAGAAAAAAAAAAGGAAAATAAAAGAAGTATAGCAAGACTTATTTATTGTCATATCATGTTTTAGTGTTTTATAAGTTTATGTGTTATATAGTAATCAACATTGCCTACTTAACTTTTTATAAACTTATATTATATAAGGATAATAAAAATAGATGTAATTGTAATTAAAATATAAGCGTAAATTCAATGTCAATAACTCCATGTAAATTCAACTTAAACTCACATAATGTATATTAGATGTAATAAATAATTATTATATAGTCTCCATTAAAGGGCGGTACTGATTGAAAACATTAAAAATCTAATCTTATTTAATCAGATGAGAAAAAGAACAATATCCAATTATTAATTATCTTTTTTTTTTCAAGAGTTCCACTCCGTAACCTACGTAAAGTTAAAGTTAACGTAAAGCTATGTAGTAAAACGGTTAACCTACGTATTTCACTGCTATGATAGCAATGTAACTGATTGGCAACTCTCGGTAGGGTACTCTTTCAAAGTACTAAACACAAACACTTTAAAGTATTGTCGTTAATTATTGTAGAGGGAAGAGAAAAACTTCTACTTTATATAGTACATTTGTAAGACTACGAACTATGGTTTCATGGTTGATGTCTGCATTCCAAAAATAATTTTTTTTTAGATTTAACCTACGTATTTCACTGCTATCACAGCCATGTAACAGATTGGCATCTTTCGATAGGGTACTCTTTCAAAGTATTTAACACAAACACTTTAAAGTATTGTCGTTAATTATTGTAGAGGGAAGGAAAAACTTCTACTTTATAGAGTACATTTGTAAGACTACCAACTACGGTTTCATGGTTGATGTCCGCATTCCATAAATAATTTTTTTTAGATATAAGAAAAATTAAAAATGAAAAGGTGTTAAAACTAACGAATAAGTCCATGTTGAAACTTGATGTTTCTGTTCTGTTCTGTTAAATGTTTTCCTCTTCAGCATTAATATGATATGATATGAATAAATACAAGTAATTCAATGCCTTCTTGATTGAACTGGAAGATTAAACTCTATACTCAAATAATTTTCTGAGAATCTCACGCCTCATTTAGCATATTTGATTTATATAAGACAATTTTTATACGGTATAATTAAATTTATCGTGTGACCGATTTGCTTTTATAATTACATATTCGTATTAGTTCATAATTAGAGTAGATAAATTAGTTTTATGGAATTACTTCTTTCAGGAATTAATTAAGTAATACTATACATTGTTAAAAACGTTATTAAAACAATGTTAGGAAGTAATGAAATTATAAAAACGGACTATGAAAAAGAGACATCTTTTAATAAAACCGTATAATTGAAAATAAATTACCCCGAGAGGCATATTTCTTATCGTGCTGGAGATAAGGATTTTTTTCTCACTGCCGCGACGAAAATTAATCCATGTTCGTCGTCTTCGTGCGAAACGGGCGTTGGGGTGGGGGTGGTGGTGGTAGGGGAATGGTTAAATTCAACACCAACCGCCAAATACTTTAATCGTTTTAAGGAAATTATCCGTGCAGATTAAAAGAAAATGATGACGGCAATTAGTTATTAGTATGACGGTTCTCGTATGGGATGGCACTTGCAGCTTTCCATTAGGGAGAAATTAAGTAATTATCTACAGGGAAAATTAATGAGGAAATTGAGTACACGTCCTGTGCACGGTTGAAATTGCCGGGCGGGGCGCCAGAAGTCAATTGGGATGGTAATTTAAGAGAAAATTGCTTTGCGCTGGAGGAAAACGACTAAAATCAATATGTGCATTTCTATATATGATATATCCAAATAACTTGCGTGATTATTGTTTCAAATAAAACTACCTCTTTATAAATAGTTTTTCTTTTTTTTTTCAAGCTTCAGCATAGTTTTTCTTATTATATTTTATATTATACTTTCAAATTAATATAAAGAAATAGCTTGTTAGATTCGCTGCTTTCCAAACTGTGTTGTCGATTCAATCTTATTCAAATACAGTACCGTTCAGGAGTGTGGAATTATTAAGGCATAAGATGTGGACCGCGAAGAAAAATATCGGTTATCGATTTCGGTATTTAAAAAAAAATCGATATATCGACGAACAATATTTTCCACGCAAAATTCAATTGATGAAATCAGGCAAGGGCAGAAACCCTAAAACAAAAGTACGTTTTTACAACTATTAATACTTTTTTGAAGAAATATCGATATTTTTTCGACGTCCCTGATAAGGTAATTAAGAAAATGACAATTGTTGAACCGTGGGTCACGAACACACGTTGCATCGCAAAAGTGCAAGTGTATTTCTGTATTCTTTGCGCTAATTAAACCGCAAGGACAAAGTTAGTTAGTTAGGTATTATTACTAATATTCTAATCTAATGATGTTGATGATATAGAATGTGTACATAAAGTGGTGGAAAATTGTTGAACACAAGTAGTTTAAGACAGAGAGATGAGCATACGTTCTGTGATTTTAGAGGAGAGTCTAGTGTCCCGAAATAGTATGTTGTTGAAAACGGTACGCTGTACGCTCCCTTGTCGTACAGGCTCTACACCTCCTTGCAAGCTCCGTCTCAACTGATTTTCTATTTTTAATGCTGCAAGTGGTACTAATACTGTAGTACTTCATCGTAGTATAGACCGTACAGCTTCGTCATAACAGTTACATAAAGTAACCGTACAGCGTAGCCTCGTGACTGGATTTTTCCATTCTGGGCGACTTTGGGTCTAGACTCTGATTGGATACCCATGTGAACGTAATGAGTAGTCAACTGCACGTTTCCTAGTCCTACAGGCGACTCCTGATACCTTCTTGTAAGCCTTATGACTAGAATCTTCTTGTGTCTGCTTTATGATTCTTGGTTTCGACGACTTACTGGCAATTCTTAAAGGAAAGGAGTCTCTCCCTGGCCCTGGAAGTCCCGACCGATAATCAGTCGTTTCACACTTGACTGATTATGTCACCAGGAACTTGTTTTATTCGCCAAGAACTTAGTTGTTTCACCACATACTTGGGTTGTTCCACCACTACGTACGCTACTACGTTCGCTGTTTACTCTCAATGGACAAAAGCACATTCAACTGTGTTTGTCCCATCTCAATACAAATCGTGAGTTTTACGCGCCTCGGAAGTTCGGAGGCCCTGCAGCGCTTTGTTACTTATTTATTATTGTTTATGTACCATTATGACCATCCAAAATACACTACAATATGCTAAAGCGATACAATATGCTATTGAGATTTTCATAGTTTATCTAGAACTAGCTAGATGCATTATATTTTTTTTGTAATTTATCTATACTTACAATCTATATTTTTTAACTCTAAACTTATACCTATTAATATACTGTTGCATCACAACAACAATAAACTTATAAGTTGTGATTAATTACACTAATCTTAATCAAACCGTAGACCAACATTAGTGACAATTATTAGATTGACAACTATTGGGAGTCCAGTGACTTTCACTTAAAGTTTGTAAGTATTTACACAATTGTGCATTGATTAATTCATTAATTTCATACTAATTTAATAGGAGAGAGGCCTGGAGATTGTGATGGCCATTTCATTCTTTCCAAAATATTTTTACTTCGTATTTACTCGAATTTTACGAATTTATCATTGTTTTCTTTATTCAGTTTTTTATCAATTTTAATCATATGATATGATATGATTGGTTCGGTTATAACTTATAACTTCTGATTTCCTGTACGTTGTCCAATAGTTGTGTTAGTGTGATATAGTTAGCTTCTTTATTACTACTTAAATCGAGGCCTTGGATAATTTCGCCCATACATTTTATTTCAGTGCAGCTCTTGGTTTGGCTCATAGCTATAAGCATTGGTAATTAATTGAAGAAATATGTTTTGGCAACGTTGAATTGCTGGGTTGTGCTGATGATAACCATATTTTCCATCTTATAAGTCTAAGTTAGGTCAAGTTGGGAGTACGCTTCGATCAACTAGTACAGTTATTTAATTTTATATCTGACCTGCTTTGCTTCTTGTCTAACCTGATCTTTCCAATTTAACCTACCACAGAGATGCATGTCGATTTTGTTGACTCTGCTTGAGGAATAGAGCATCCCTCAAATAATTAAGTTTTATATTTTCCCCGAAACACAAAATTAAAATTTCAGCTATTAAATTGGATTTTGCAGTCTCTAGTCCACTTGTGAATCTTGTCGTCTAGTACTTGTAGATTTTTTATTGTTTCACTTCAAACGCATCATTAAGAGAAAGCTGATTATTATGCAAGCAAAACGTGGCAAAATGATTTGGTAACTTTTGAATTATTTATTTTCTTTCCGAAGTTGTTATAGCAATGTACTTCTGTAGTGTTAAATTTATACAATATTATAAGAATTAATAATATTAGCAATGTTTTATAACAAACCACTCAAAAAATAATTTACCGGCTCTGTATTAGTGTCTCAAAAATTGTATTGTGTAATATATATGATAAAGAATTAATTTTTAATGTACTAGATCCATTTTTTATATAAATCGGGTTTAATATCGTTTTTTACTACTTTAAATAAACTGATTAATTATACTGTCGTGATGTTCGGATTTATTCCCATTAGCAATATCACATGGTTAGATATTTTTTCTTTGATCTCATCGACTAATCTAAGTGTATTATTATGTAAATTCTTTTAGTATAAATCATTTAATTTTATCCATTATTTGAACTTTTCATATGACGCAAAACCTACATTTCATAATTCATATAAATAAGCAAGTAGAACAGCGAACCTCCTCATGCTGAAACGTAAATGTTTTATTTCACCTCTAATACATGGAAATCAACTTTTCCTTTTCATGTAGATTTATGTGAGTTTGATAATCCCCCTGTAATATGTTGCTTTTATAAATTTCTTTGATATTAAAAGGATATTTGATATTTTATGTTATAATAATAAATATTATAACTTTTTTGTAATAAATTCGTTGTTTAATTTCCATGATATATATGATAAAGAATAGTTTTTTTTGAAATGGCAAATTGTTAAATGTCAGTTAAATGTAAATAAAGTTAATTCATCGCTACCATAAACTAATAATGACATTAGTCTGGCGTCGATGACGGCATTTACCGTCAATAAAACAATGATATATAATTGTAGAAATTCAATACATTTTTATTGAATAAATGTATTAAGTAAGAAATGATGAGCTTTCTGTTATCAGTACAAGTCAGTTTCGTGCTTTTACAGGTTTTTATTTGTAATTTTGATTATGTTACAAAAAACCTATACATTATTTTTTAACTACTATATATATCTACCTACTATATATAACTACCATATTTATCTACGTCGCATAAACGACACATTGTTTCCAGTCTATACAACAGTCGCTTCGTTTCAGGGTATCTTTAAAAATTGTTGTTAAAAGTGTTAGTCAGAGCATATAAAACGATCGGAACAAGCAATAATTGAAAGAGGCACTGTTTGTACGGTGGGTGTAAACAGAATTCCCATTTAGTATCTCCCTGTCCATAAAACGGGGATATTGTGGCCATGGTATGGCGTTATATTATGTTGCATATATTATATACAATCTCATTCTTTTCCCCTTTCTGTTTGTATAATAACCGTTTCTTTCTTCCAATAATTGTACTATTTTTGGAAGGAATTTGCAAGAGAACTAAAACCACTGATTGAAGAAATACCTGTTTATTGCGATATTAAACGATACATGTGATCGACGGGAGAATTGACAGGATATTAGTTTAGGTAAAGGAAGTACGGTAGCGCTGTGGAAGTGGTACTGCTACAAGGGGGTGGAGAAAATAAAAAGAGAGCGAGACTTCGTCGTCATGGTCTTTTATAGCCTAGAACTGCATGGTACCAATCCACCGACGTTGCCAACCTTTGAACTTGGTGTAGGTGAATGAGTGGTGTCCTGAAGGGTTGCAGCGGTCGCTACATCACTCCCCTCCTAGTGGAGCTGCCGTCGAACGTACCTCTATGTGGTGCAGGTTCCGGAGTACATCCTGAATTACACAATGAATCGCCTAGGAACTGCTTATGAGATGGGGATCCCAACCTGACCGAGGAGTTTTACGGAATCAGCTGCCATCGAAGTTGTAGCAGGATGTCGTTCGTCTTGGGGCGTTCCGATTTGTTTGAGTGTACCAATAAGTGTGGTGCCTTATGTGTCCCGTTTCGTGATGCAAGGGTGTTCATGTGTTGATGTTATGCATGATGGGCTTCTGTGGTTTTAATCTATCAGGCTAGTCTCGTGGGATAACGTCGACCATGTGATATTGATGGGTTCCATTCTTCGTGCTATCCTTCCATGCATATGTCAAGCACCCGTCGAGTGGTTTATGTTGAGCTGATTTACCTGTTACGCACTTTGATGACGTCGGGGTCACCAATTGTAGGAATATTTGTTTGGCCGGTCAGTCGGTCGGAAGGTGTAGCTGTCGATGCGATTGTTTGTCCGAACACTCACTACTATTTTTGGAAGAAATTTGCACGAGAACTAAAAACACTGATTGAAGAAATACTTGTTTATTGCGATATTAAACGATACATGTGGTCGACGGGAGAATTGACAGGATATTAGGTTAGGTAGAGAAAGTACAGTAGAGCTGTGAAAGTGGTAATATTACAAGGGGGTAGAGAAAGAAAAGACAGCGAGACTTTTTTTTCGTTTACTAGGTTGACCAGCTAGAACCAAATGGTCTTCGGCTGATATCGCTTCAGGTTCGGGAAATGGTTGTTTTGCGGGCGACAGAGACCTTGGATTACGACTGGGACTGTTGTAGTGTGTTTACTACCGGGGTTTGTGGACGGGTAGGGATTTTATCAAGATGTTGTCGTCTTCCAAGGTTCCTATGTAGAATCTCACACTGAGCATGTTTATGAAATCTTTCACAAACAGGATGCCTGATTCGAGATTTGTATTGACGTTCCGCATAAACCATGGGACTTTGATTAACGCACAGTCTTTTTTGGATGGGAACACTTGTAGTTGTTCAAGTTGTCTCTCCGAGAGGCAGATTGGACGGACTAGCATTTTATACAGCGTCGCTCTCCGTGGGATTGGAAGTTTGCTTTTTCTGCAGAGTAGTGGAAATAGTAGGCTGCACACGCCATTTCCTTTGCAAATGGTGTGTTGAATTTGAGCTGACCATTGGAATCTGCGGTCGAACTGGAGACCGAAGTATGAAACTTTCTGGAGCCATGGGATAGGGACTTTATCGATTTGGAGGCGATATGTAGCCGTCAGACTTTGTACCACGCTATCGCTTGGTCCAGTTGTACTTGGAGTCTATTGCGAATAGCTTCGGGACGGTAATCAGTTGTGAAGACAGCGGTATCGTCTGCGTAAAATGCTGAGAGCGAGACGTCGTCGTGGTGGTCTTTTATAACCGGGAACTGCATGGTACCAATGCACCGGCGTTGCCAACCTTTGAACTTGGTGTAGGTGAATGTGTGGTGGTCTAAAGGGTCGTACCGGTCACTACAGTTCCTATAAACATATGTTAATATAAATATGTTATAGAATGTTTAGTCAGATAAACGATATACGCATAATCGCTTTAAACTAAACCTGACCTACTTTCGCCGAATTGTCGTGTCTCTATATAACATAGAAAGTTTAACGTATGTTACGCCATCACATTAAAGATTACTCATAATGTGCTTTTGAATATAATTAATTATTATTTATCAATACAATTTTTTATACATGCACTAATTAAATAAATGTTTCTATCTAATATGCATTTTTCAATTTATTTAACTAACGAACTAGTATAATATTAGATAAGCTTTTAGTGCTGTGCACTTGAAAAGTTTTAATGAGTTTATTTTCTTACGAAAAACTGTTTTAAACCATTATGCTCCCAGTTATTTTCTCTGCCTATCTCGACCTATCCTCAGTTTGCCTAAACAAATTTACGTAGAAACAAAATGGAAAGCTATGATCGAACTAAAGTAGAGTCTTAAATTTGCTTTATTATGAATATTGGTTGAACAATCAATAAATATTTCTTGAAGTTCCTATTAAGTAAATTTTACCTACAAAATCAATCCAGAAAGTATTATTTTATATAATTTGTGATATAAATCAATATCAATGTTATTCTAGTTTTTTTGGTTTAATCCGATCGAATTTTAATAAATTAGGTGTCTTTATATATTCTAATACTTTTTTTGCTTGAAAAATTGATTTGATATATATTAATAAAAATATTTTCAATCATCTTTTATAACTTTTTCCCATCTTTTCAACATGTCGATACCGTGTAGAAAGAAGGACGTGGTAGCGATCCAATAATCATTAATAAATTTCTTCAGTTGTTCAGAAATTAATATTGGGTGCAACTAACCAACTTATGCTACATCGATATGAAAAAGTGGTAATCAGAAGGCTCCCTCTCGAGTGAGTACGTTGAGTGCGGCAGAACTTCTCAATTCAATCTTTAACAGTGTATCTTTTACAACTGTTACAACGTGTCGCTGAGTTTAAATCGTTGAAACATTACCATAAGTTTCTACAAGTGTTTGATAAATTTTTTACAACAAAAGTTATGAATTTTGAGCGTTTCCCTGATTTAAGTCGGTATATACATGTAAATAATTGTCAAGTCCATTGAAGTTATAGTTAGGTTATATTGTCCAACAGTTGTTTATTAGCATTTTCACCAATTGATTCAATATATATGAAAGCATTTAATATCTTTTGGTTCTTGTACTTCATTGCACATATTTAAATGACTGGTAGGATCACATATTAAATAACCAATTGAAAAAATAATAGTTAATCCTAAAATATTCGAATAATTTTCGTGTGAATAAAAATAGGCTAGATGACTATAATAAAGAATCACAAAAACATTGATAAGAATAAAATAAAAACAACATTATAAAAACACAACAGAAATAAAAACACAACATTTCAAAATTCGCCATGTTTAGTCAAAACACCAATCAGAAACGCTATGAAACATTAACGTCGATTACGGTTTCGTAACGATCATATCTGTATTCTAACGTTTAAACTTTTTAGTGCGCTTCGATTTTATTTGGATTAATTATCTATAATATCTATATGTCATAATTAAAAAATTGGTTTTGGCCAACTAAGGAGAGGAAAAGATAAATTAAAAAGTTAATCAGGAATTTATGAAAGCAAATAACTTAAATTTGCCAACAATCAATTCGATATGTCATAATTAAAAAATTGGTTTTGGGCAACTAAGGAGAGGAAAAGATAAATTAAAAAGTTAATCAGGAATTTATGAAAGCAAATAACTTAAACTTTAATATTATATCTATATGTCATAATTAAAAAATTGGTTTTGGGCAACTAAGGAGAGGAAAAGATAAATTAAAAAGTTAATCAGGAATTTATGAAAGCAAATAACTTAAATTTGCCAACAATCAATTCGTCGATAATGACTCTACTGTGTAACCGTAACTGAAATAATAATTTTAAAAAGAATACTAGAACTCTTACTTAATTGAGTGAGTATTCCAGAGTGAGAGCAAACCATCGAATGTGGTAGAGTATTGAGGAATATTAAGTCAGTATAACACTTGGCAATAAAATTAATAAATGGGGCCCGATAATAGCACAACTCACCACTATGAGAGCTAAGATAAATTAAAATTGTATCGACGGCAAATCTACTGAAAATAAATTATGACGTACTTTACAAAATCCGTGTTTAGACATGCTTTAACATATTCAGTTCTCCTATGAATTCTTAAAATAGATCTCTGCTTAGCTTCTTTTACTTTACTCGACTTGAGTGATATTAGGGTTCTGACTCTTCTGGTTCTGAGTGACATTATTGTCTGTATTCAAGTAATGTTTGAAACTTCAGTTTGCCATAACCATATATCAGGCTGTAAAAACTTGATAAAATCACGTTGTTCAATCAAATATATCATAATATATCACTTATCCTTAACCTGGTGAAGTCTAGGCCATCGAACTATTTGTTTTATAGGAAACCAGATATTTGATATTATGATATATGGTAATTTTTCGTAATCTAAACATGATGGGATTTCATTGACACTTATAGAAGGCTTAGATTTAATTAATATTTTCCTTTGCATTTTGAGACTATATGGTCGTTCGATATTGAACAGTGAATGTTCAGTGAGTTCAATTATGAACCTATTTTCTTCTGTCTAGTTGGCATTCGAATATTGTAGAAACATATACTTCACACTTATACGGCGAAATCAGTCATATCATATTATATATATTTTTCTATATTATTTGATAATTGAAAAAGGAATAAAATTATTAGGGACTTATATATACAATAAACAAAACAAATGAGGAATAACCTTATATGTTATCAACAGTGTTTATATCAGCATATAGTTTGCATAACATCAACAGTATTTGCAGTTTACTTGGATATTGCGTTAATTATGCTCTAGACATAATTAAAGGTACTTTAATTTTGTAAATATTTGAAAAAAAATTGTTTAAAATAATAAATATTTAGAAAATTAAAATGATCTTATTGTTGTGAATAATTTACCGATATTCAAACTATACTGGCTGGTTCCCGCCTTGTAAACTTTAATTACATTTTTCTGCCTTGGAACAAAATACACAACTTGTTTTGAGTTTTTGTCGATGTATATTTACAGTAAGGACCCTCACTTATACCATCGATACAAAGTAGAATATCTAGTTATAACACATAATTATTATAATAATGTTTCAATAAGACCTGTACCCTTGCATGTCCAGTGCGGCGAAAACTACTACGTCACACACAGATTCGAAGCGTTTAGCGTGCATTTAAAATTTATGTTCAATATTTATAGAGTATTTCAAACATCAAATTTTCTTTTACTTTTGTTATTTGCAGAAATAACTTTTATTTCGGGTAAAATAAATATGAAGAATTGTCATAAAATAGTTTTTCAAAAATACAAGTCATTTAGTCTATTGTATAGTGTATAGGGTTGTTAGTCGATATTGTTTTAATAAGGGCAAGTCGATATTGTTTTAACGGTGCCTGTTCAACCTGTTGAAAAAACTTCTATCATTTTTAATGATCAACGTTTAATACCAATCGATTTAAACGAACTATATAATTGACTGATTGATAATAATCTAGATTTTGGTATATATTTGTTTAATTTAATTTAATTACTTAGCGTAGCGCGTGAACTGCCAGCTTTAGCAACTTACGTAAAATCTCGAGAAACTTCCGTCGAAATAATGAATGAACAAAGATAGCATCGGACGAATTTTCTGTTGTCACGTGGCGTCAGATTACGTCATCGTCGACGAAACAGTCGCGAATTGGAACAATGGCAGGCGTGAACTATGTTTGTGCGCAAAACGTATTGGACGACTTTAATAGATGAGAATCGGGTTTAGGATATGCGTCAGCGATGTTTATGACAATTTACGATGATTTTATCACGAGATAAATATCGTTTTTTACTGTAGTACACCGAACTATTTTTTGGCAACTTTTTTATAATATAGTATTAATAGAGTATATCAAGGATAAGGTCTTAGGCGTTAAGGAAATAATATTTTAGTTATCGAAACTGTATTAGCTGGTTTCTTTAACAATATTGTTATCAACTTATTCAATGAACATCCACGATTTGATGGTGTGGAACACATTTTTTCTTGCACTTACAAAGAATATTTACTCACCCCCATAAGCGATCCTCTTGGTCTAAAGTCTATATATGCCCATTAATCAGATCGGATCGTTGTAAATGTTTCAGTCTATGAATACTCTTATTACTCACATGTAGCTGATTGGCAAGTGTATGGGGATGCATTGACACTATTCTGAAGTTCTTTACACTAACACTTTTAGTTACACTCGTTAGGGATTCTAGAAGGATCACTTCATTAGAAACGTAGTATGGAGCATCGGCTATAGATTTTGAATATTGATGATGTCTAATGTCTAAATGATGTCTATATTAGATTTGATAGAAGTGACATCATAGATGAATTCCATAGTATGTGTTTCCTTCAAGTTAGATGATATCTAATAAGGCTGATACCTTGATATACACCAAAATATTTGCATCCTCCGCCTAGGGTAGTTGGCAACTATTAATATTCATTGGTGGGCACACTTTTCTGCGCAATATTAATGTTACAAGAGTAATTTTATTTCATTGGATTGAATATGCTTCATTGGATTGATATGAATGATGGAAAGTCTTCAGGTATAATTGTATATTCGCAAGTGTGTTTGAAGTCTTCTTGATGTAAGTAAATTGCCTTGTGGAACCCCTGAATATATAAGTTTCAGTTTCATTTCACTGTGTTCATCATCTTACTGTATAATAAACTGCATACCATAAGATAATATTTCAGCAGTTGAAAGTGTAGCTCGGTGTGTCCTACTTTATTAAAAGCCAGATATATATCCAAGAATGCAGTCAAGCAATATTTTTTAACATTTAGGTCTGAGTGTATTTGGTTTACCAGTCTACCTATTTATTCTATAATTTCGTGCTTATTACTCAGCAGCAAATTGTTTCTTCAGGAATAATAGTTCCATTTGCAATTATTGTATTAAGTTTATTGATTCAAAAACTTTTAAGATTTGAAATACATTTCATTACATTTATTCCATCCATAAGATTAAACTCCAAACGAATATGAAAACAGGCCATTATGGTTGCTATTGAAGTTCTTTATATAATCTCTGAGTTGAGAAGTTTCTCAATAGATGGTACTAAATCAGGGACATAGCAACGGTTTTCGTGATGATTTGATTGAATAGCTGGGTAACCATATGTTGCACGCTCATGTATGGGAAATCCATGGAATCTACTTGTGTTACCTAGAGACAGGTTAATCAAAAATATTGTGAACTGATTACTGCTGAATTAAATTAAAATTGAAAATATATAATTAAAAATAATAAAAATTATTGTTAAAAATAAAGAATCATCTATGCTACCTACTTTATTTATAAATACAACTAACAACTTTGTAATTTACTCATTTGTTACAAACTTGAATATAATATTAATAAAATATAAAATTCAACATTTTATTTAATTTTTTAAATTTAATTCAGCAGTAATTTGTGCTTGATATCAGTCACGAATCAAGCCACACCAGATGAAAAGCCAAAACGCAATCTGATATGGAAACCGAAAACAAAGATACCCCAATAGCACAATCGACTCCAAACACCACCTTAACACGGGATAATTATTAAAATCATAGATGACCCTTTTCTAAATGGAAAATTCAACGATAAGAACAATCATTCAATCACTACAACTTCAAATGAAATAACTCAATGCTGATGTTATACGGAAGGATGGAAGGATAAAAGCCCTCCACGACAAGAACAAGGATGCTCCGGAGCTACGCGCACTGATACTGAAAATACAGGCCAGCAACTACGAACTCACCGAGAAAACGAATTATTAAAAGAATAAATCAGGTAAATTTAAAATAAAAAACAAACATGGGATAAAATGAACCAATAAACACAAAACTTCCTACAGGCCCCACAGAAGAGGAAAAGGAAGGTAAACTCTACCGTTTCCTAATGTAGCGAGGAGGACATGGGAAAACAACAAAATACCGAAACTACAAACACACCAACCAAGGCCAACCCAAAACCACAACATAAGGACGGAAGTATCTTGCCGATAGTACTCCGGGACAAAACCAAATGTATGGTACTCATGCGTATATTGAAAAACAGTACAATCGAATTTGGCAAGACGAGGACAAGATTCAAATGAGTGGTATTTTACCCAAAACGAATCGAAATCGATAACAGACGACCAAGTTAAGAAGAATTCCAGGAAAATGTATTCCCTATATCTCTCGTAAAGAGAGGGCGGACAAAAGCCAGAATCGCCATCCCACTCATCCAGGTCATAGTGCTCTGAGATAAGCACCAAATATTTAAAATTCAATACCTGCTGTAACTCTGGAACTGAGACAAACAGTTGAGTCCCAAAGAGGTACCTGGCTGCCGGCACAATGCTTGAACTGTCAGCTGTACGGACACTCTTCCAGGAACTGCCGAGCCCCACAAAAGTGCATGAAATACGCCAGTAACCATGAGTCCAGATCTTGTAAAAAATACAAAAAAATGCCAGCCAAGTCTTCCAACTGCAGAAAGCAGCATCCTGCCAACTTTATAGGGTGCGTAAAACGACCACTGCCAAAACGTCACGGACCGAAATCTCAACAAATCCTTGTACCAGTCAGCCAGCTAGCCCCACCAGTAACAAGAAACGCCGCAATCGAGGAAATCGCTCGCTAAAAAATCTAATAGTCAAATATCCTGCCTCATCGGTTAATTTAATCCGGAGCAAAACAATAATTAAAAAAACCATGACCAATTTCTCGTACTTCAAATTCCGCCACATTCAAATTTCCAACAGGCTGGATGCTAGGGCGGCAACGGTGAGACAGATTACCGCAAGCTTTATCCCAGGTAGAATGCCCCATCGGATACCCCCAGGAATGCTAGCCCTACATTATCGCCATTTTTGTGGCCAGAAAAGGTTTATGACCTCCCTCATAGCAATTCTTACGGTCACCTTCCAATTCGAGGTAATTTTGATACACAACGTTCACCTCATGTCATCTCCAATTTACTTCATGATCCCAAGTAGCCAGTTGGCTATCAATACGGGTTTTTGACCACCATCACAGATTTGTTTTACAAAAATATGGTACCTTTCTGTATTTTGCAGTCCTTACTCTTCTTTTCTTTTACAACAAGTAGCATCTTCCAAAATTGCGGAACTTTCCACTGCTATGTACATGACAGTAAAAACCCACATCTTCGCGTGCCATTATCAGTTTTTGTAGTATATAAGTGTATTCTTAACTTTAGCTTAAGTAGTTTAGTTTTATTTTAATTTGGGAAATATATAGTACCGTATTCGCCTCGTTTGTGTATCGACGCAAGTACAACAGAATGGTAATAATAAATTAATTTGTAAATTAATAATGTACTAAGCATATCTAATGTAGGATGTAATTAATTTCAAAAAAATGTAGTTGCGTAGTTTTGTACGGAAAATATATCGTAATAGAAAGCGGGTCAATAAAGTCATATAGCATTTTTCTCGGCTATATCTTTCTATTTAAGGTTAAGCGAGTCGGTGTCTCAACTACTTACCAGCGACCCCCCAAAGCCCCCACACCATTCTCCCGACCCAACCCCATCGTCGCCCGACCGCTTTCATGTCTACACGGCCCACTCGACAGGCAGGGCGCGTCTCATCCATAATCATCTCCGAGTCTTTTGTTCCTCATAATGATCCAGCGGAAAACGCGGACGCGGCGAAGCTGCTGCAGCTGGAGCAGGCGGTGGCCCCCCTCAGGCGAAGGGGGCTCTGAGTGTTGCCGGCCTTTTGTCTTCTTCACGTCACAGCCGTCAGATTAGGAGGCCGCCCGGTTCTTGTATGGCGTATTAATTTTGTGTCGAGATGTTTTGAACTTCCTTTGAAGCGATTTATAAGCTGACTGATAGGAGGAAAAGAGCGGGGGTCTGGGTTGATGCTGACAATGAGAGAGAATAGAAATTGATGACATAACCAAACGTTTACCTCAAAACGTATATAAAAATTTAAGTTTCTTCAGATAACATATGTTTTAAAGGTTGAATTAGTTGTCGATATTTTTTACGTAATGTTAAGTAACATATTGTATATTGTATATAACACCAATAACATGCTTTTTAAATATGCATCATAATATCGGATGTGTATAAATAATTACACGACAGAATCATTTTATGCAGTTTTTTTATATATGTTAGAGTCTGTTTTTTACAAACTAGGGTTTATCTGAACTGGATCTACTGGTTAATGTTTTCCCCGAAACACGGATCTCGGCATTAAGCGTACCGGCTGTAGAGTGATCAACTTAGAAACCGTGTCAAATGACATCCGGTCTTACCCAGCCTGGCTACTAGCATGAGGAATGATTTTTCTTATCGGAGTTTGCACTCTTGCCCTAAGGACAATCACAATTATAAATAATCATAAACATAAATTTGCAACCATGTCACAGCATGGTCCAAACCCACGATTATCGCAACACTAAGAGGACCAACTTGTCGGTCAAGATTGGCGGTACGTTTTTCCATGCTATGAATAAAATTATTCCTAGAACTCTCTTTTTGTGGTACGAAATCGATATTATTAACACTATCAATTAATATCCTTAAACTATAAGATTACACATACTGCTGGGAAAGTATTTAGGTTAACTACCAATACTCTGTATATTCTAAATTTGTATTTTGAGTATTATATCAAACTTTAAATTTTACGTTCAGCCAAGTTATTCCTAAAATAACTAAAAATTCAGGAAAATTAACATAGGGCTAATATGAGATGAGAGGGTATGAGATCATTGATACTATTAACAAAAATTCCTTTAAAATTAAGTGCAAAAATACACTAAACTTTTAAAATTAAGTATCAATTTTAAAATGTTTAAGAATGAATATATATAAGAATTTTTATCGATTGATCGATCAAAAAAACATCGGCCAAAATATCAATATTTTTTGAAAAAAATATCGATATATCGATATATTTTCGGCATCTCTAAATGGTATTATTACTATTGCCGTAAAAACTGGTGAGAGATTATAATAAAATATTGTTAAAATGTTATTTGAGTTCAATAAAAAGTTCAAAGTCAAGTCATGTAAGTAATTTGTAATGACCACTAACATCCAGCAGATCGGGTGGTACCAAGGGATTCTTATAGATATTGTGATGATTTAAGATATCGAATTTGTCGATTTCAAGGACCCTAGTTGATTCTCATTTATTATTATTTACTACTTCCTGATATCTTAGGTATTCTAGCCTAGACATTTGTTTTAAAAATAGAAATAGTTTTTGAAATCTGAAAAAAAATTTTTTTAAAGTTTAACCCTTTGGGTTGGTTTACAAGGTTAAACCCAAAGTGTGTTCATAATAACGCGCATATTTTGGATTGCAAAGTTGTGTATATTTACTACAGTTGATATACCTATGCGCTCCGCAAGAACTGGTAGATTTAATCAATACATATAAGATGGCTTTAATTGCGATAGGAAGTTTATTTTTTCATGTATTCTGTTTCTATAACAGACGAATCTAATTTAGAGAGTTAAGGGGGCGGGTACTTCTCAACCAATATTCTGCTGTTGGTGTCTCAGGACTTATTCTAACTACACTACACTAAACCTTGCCATTGTTGATAGTCGGTATCGGACAATATTAATCTTCGATTTTTCAAGGCCGCTTTCTATGATGCAGGCTCATGTCTTTGTCGGAGCTATTTTTCTATCCAATAATCGGTTTCGCCACAGAACTCTATCACCTCAACTAAAGTCATGCCCTAACCATTGTAACATGCGTCTATTAATTTATCCCTCAACTGTGCATTGTTTGCTACATATTAAACAATTTACTTTATTTCTAACGCTATTTCGGACTAATCTCCTAATCTCTTAATCGTAATGTTATCTCTGCCATACTCATTTAGAAAAGCAAAAGCTCCAGTAACTTGGCCGATTCGGTTATTACTTCGGCGGTAGATGCCACTTTTTTCCCCTGTATTACTGATCCCAAATACTTGAACTCCTGCTCTTCCTCTCACTGTATCCCGTTCAGATTGACAAATGAAAATACAATTTTGACCTTTTCTTTATTAATTCTCAAACCATTTCGCTCTGCAGTGTGAACTATATCATGAAGAATGCTAGAAGTCTCAACGTTTGTATCAGCAATTATAGCGCTATCGCCAGCCGGTCAAGGAGTTTGTAGCTTCGTTGTTTTCAAAGTTTTCATATAATTGCATCCACTACTATGTTAAAAATCAGTGGATATACACACAAAATAACACCCCCCACAAAATACATTAAAAATAACACCAATATACCAATATCACTAAAAAAAGAAACAGGCATTGTCTAGTCGAACTAATTTCATAGTGATTAAAAAAAGTTCATTAGTATATATTAATTGAAGTGATTTAATTACTACTAGAACATTTATGTTATTTTTAGCTGTGAATTCATATTTTTTTGTTCACAAAAGGATATTATTTAGCTTTGTATGGGGAGTAATCAAGAGCCTACAATTATCCGGTCTCAAACCAGAAACTTTTTGCTGTTTTTACCAATACCAGGTTCGTCGTTAAAATCGCCTTTAGTCGTCGCCCAGGGATTTTTATGAAAGCTGCTTTTAAGCGACTCGCCTAATTGGCCAACTATTTTAATATTCTCCCTTGTATTTTAAATATTAGAGGACCGCGGGGCCAAGTCGGATAATTGCAAAGAGCGTAGGTACGAAGTGGAGAGTTTAGATTCAGTTTTAAAAGTCGTTCTCCGGCGGGGAAATGCCGCTGAAATGAGCTTATGTGATTATGTTTTTTAAGTTTATGTGGAAGTTTATATCGTTAACGATTTAGCGAAAGTAAAAGTTGATGAAACTGAGAGGTTGTTCATGGTAACTTTTTAAATATAATAAATAACTACGTTACAGATTACGTTGTTATTCAATATGATTCGTTGTTCTATATGAAAGAGACCTTTTTATGGTTTTAAATACTAAGTGCAATAACAGGAAATTATTAATTTTTGCATTATATTGAAGGATTTATTTAACATGAATGATCTTATTTAGGTCAAATATACACCGTTTTGTTCGATAACATGTCGTCATTTTAAAGGCAATTCAATTATGGCTCTCTCATAGAAGCTCTGTTGTCAATAAATCCGGGACTCTCCCTTTTCACAAGCATTTGATGCAAATTTTCCGCTGGCAAAATAATTCACTATTAACAGTAACAAGTTATCATTTAATGTGAGGCCTAAACTATAAGGTTGGTGCAAATGAACCTCTCAACTAAGCTTCTAGAACTTAGCGAGTCACTGTTAATATATATGGCGTGGCCTTATGAAACATAATTCTTTTGCTAGTGGCCAAAGTTGAGCTATTGTTTCCTTCAGACGTTGTAAATATTGATAATATAGGTTGGAATTAAGAGTTTCATTTTACGGCAACAGCTAATACTAATCTCAGCAATAGCATGGTAAAATCGTACTGGACATGAGAAATAGGTTGATTTTGTTACGATTGAGCAGCAATTCACAAGAGGATATTCGGTCCTTGAGGTGTTTTTATTTTGTCCCTCCAGAGTATGTTACATTTTTGATATCGAAATGATTGGGCCGGAATGGATCAAACAAAAGCTGTGCTTGATTGACTGTTACATTATCATAACTGTAAACATTATCCACATTTTCATGCCTCTGATTTGCATTTTAACCTGTAACAAAGAAAAAATGTAAAATATATTATATTCTCTTTGCTTCTCTTGTGTCCATGTTTGACATGCATTCAAACAAAACTGAATCATTCACTAACAAAACTGTGAAATAAGTTTTTAGTACGAAATGTTATATTTATATAGTGTGAGATACAATTTATTAAGGAAATTGAAAAAATAATGGATTTCTTTCTATTGGATCTAAACATGATTAAATATTGTATCAATCAGCAAATTTAACGTAAATTAGCACAAACATACAAAGTAAATAAGGCATAATTATATAGGCATAGTAATTAGCTTTTCTCTCTTGACGCATGCAATTGTCATGCTGGATGAGTTGTCTCGTACCTAATTTGACTGGCATTACTTTTTCCTGAACTTATATTTTTAGTTCCTTTTTTCTGTTGTTCATATTTTGTACATATATTTAGCATACTTTCGTTTCACGTAGCCAATTGATACATTAAGTAAATCAGTTAGTCTTCGATCAGGTTAATTTTAAAATCATTTTCTATATATCCTGTGCCATTATATTTTTCTTTCAGTTCACCTTCTCAATCCTCAATTTTTTGTACTTTCCTAGCATTCAATAATCTGCACAATAGACAATAATATGATTTACATTGCGTAATGACATGTATCACTTCAGTAAGTAATCTCCTTTACAAATTTATTAAGCAGAACTACTCTGTTTTTCTAAAAATTTTTACATATATATCTATTAATCAATTCGGACAGTAGTAAAAGTTTTATCCAAGAACTTCATTGACATCTTTCAGAGAATACTTCAAAATGGTACTTTGGATCAAACTCAGTATAGGTTCAACGAGGATGTCGCACTAATTTTTTTGATTGTCATGGTTTAAATAACTGACTGTTTGTTTCATTATTGTATGAAATATTTTTCTTAATGTGTTTTCATTTAAAGCATCTGATTTTGATACATCTTAAAGTACTATACTTCGTTCCATTTTTTCGGAGATATAACCAAATCAATTATGCATATATTCTCATTAAATTAATTTAAAGTTGTGCAACTGTAACCTTCAATATCAATTATTCTTAAGCTCGTGTAGAGGATAAAACTGTACATGAGCAAAGTTGAGAATATTTTGCTAAAAATTCTTTATGAAGCGTATAAGACACCTACTTTCACAATTTATAAAATTTTAAAATAACATTAATTTGTAGTTATATTTTTAAGGAAGATCAAATGATAATGAATTTTTAGTTGTATTTTTGACGAATAGATGGTACTTTTCAAACATACGTACTAATAAGAGAGATTGAAAAGTAATTTGAAAATGCCTAAGAAATTCATTAGTATGGAATAGATTATTTTTATTGAGGCTCAACAATCTAATATTATGAAAAAGTGGAAAAATTAACCAACCTCCGTTAGAATATCCCAAATGTCCGACTAGTCCATTTACTGCGCTTCGGGATTTCTCTCAACGTATCAATTCCAATTGAAGTTCGTTCATCGAGATCCATTTTTTCTACTTATTTTTCATTATATTTATTGAACTTAATCAGTTCTCTCGGAAATTGAAAAATATTAAGGTATATAGAGTGCTTGCCTGAACAGTCCATTATAAATATACTTAATACCATTTCTTTAATCAGATTGGTGGTTGCAAATATATTTCTTCATAACCATATTATTAAATTGATATTTAATTATGTCTACTTATATATAATATGTTACTTTATTTTAATTATGCGTGAAATAAGAGTCACAAATAATCAATATTGTACTGTAATTGACTTAAGAAAATTGTAATAGTAGAGTGTTAAGTTTTACTCTAATGAATTAATTAGTTATTATTTAATATTATTATTGAATTAGTATTATAAAGCGCTATCACAAAGTAGTCAACAGGTGGCTTCTTAATTGGTATTATTATTAATATTGGTGGTATTATTTCAACGTATATCTTTTATGTAATTTATGGAATTCTTCTTTGCGAAAGCTTGAGGGCTAAAGCTCGATATTTTTAAAAGAATGAAATCAGATGGAGTATATATATATATATATATATATATATATATATATATATATATATATATATATATATATATATATATATATATGTAAATATGTCATTTGAAATATCTATGAAAAAAAATTAAAATTTTTGTCGAACTTTAACATTTTCTAAAACGTTTATTATTACTAAATAGTGAAACTCATACAACGTCAAAGTAAGCGACTTAAACTAAACATATGTTGGATCATCGTTATCGAGTCAAGAACAGCTATAGCGGATTTATGTGATGTTCTCCAGAGAAAAAGCTTAAGAAATTGATCCCTTGCTTATGGTATCTCATATGGAATATCGGTTTACTTTAATAAGATTTATTTTTTCTGACCTTTAAATGCCGCGGATGTACACAGTCTTTTATCGTTTCTCAGTATTTATTTCAAATAATTTTATTTTAAACTTCCACATGAAACTTTATGTAAAACAATTTAAGTATAAATGGTTCTAATAATACTGCTATACTTTTTGCGTATGTATAGATGCAATTTTGACTTTGTAAGAGAATGGCTGTTGTAGAAGTAATTATTTTATTTTCTTGTCTACAAGATAAATATACTTCCAAAAATTAAGGCATTAATTTGAATCATTTTGTAGGCGATCGATTTGTCAGTGGTTTGACGATATTGAACTATTTTATTTGGGCTTGTGTGAATGCTTATTGTTACGTTAGTAATTTACAAGCAGATAACGTATGTTGAGTAAAGCATCTATCTAGTTATTTCAATCTGCTCTTAAATTGGGAGTGATAAAATAGTTTGCTCTTAGCCCAGCTGCGGTAACTATTTTTTTGTACTAAAAATAAAAATATAACATCCGTATATCTCCTGTAAATATAAAACATAAATATTAAACGTTGTCTACAAATAAATTTATAAATATATTTTCCAAGCTCTATTAGAATTTATATATTAGAATCATATATCTTAAGATATCTATATCTGTAAACCACTATAAAAATAAGTTATTAACAGTAGGTCAGGTTTTAGGAATATTTTGATGTTTTATGCTTTGTGTTTATCCTAATATATTACCTGATCATGCGTTAAAAAATAAAAAAAAACATCATGTAGTATTGTAACTATTTGATATCTAAACTAATCGACATATATATTGATAATATTCAGCATGATATTTCTATTATGATTTATAAAAATAACTTTCAAGATATATAGTTCAATACTGATATTTCAGTTTATCTAAAAGAAATTTTATTAGAATATTAAATCTTAATAGTACCGAATTTTGAAGGAAAAAAAATTAAACTAAAAATTTTCCAATTGGTTTTATTTGAACTTGATATATTATAAATCAACTTTCAGTATGCAGTATTGTAATGCATATAACCATATTAGATATAGTATATTTGATATTTTTTAATATCTTATTTTTATATCTCTTTTGTACCGTAATTTTATAATTGGTGTACATTATTGTCTACTCCCCTCATATTGTGTTATTGCTTGCATATATTTTGATCGTTGATGAAAATGCATCAACATCATGGGTATCAATGTACAAACTGTTAAACAATTTCTGTGACACATTGTGACTGGCAACGATAAGTTGATGTACTACTACATTCCCAAGTGCAAGAACAATCAATACCGAAGCGGAATATTCATAACCATATAATCTTGCTGTGTATAGTCTGTGGTGGAATTAGCAAGGTATAGCGTATTATGAATGAAACTGTTACTCTAGATTTCTATCGATGATTGAACAAATTCAATGATATATGTTGTAGCGACCTTGAGGCATGTCGAATTTTACATCGTGGAATAATGGTCTACAAAATACCCAGAAATATAATCCCAGATGTTGAGCACGGGCGGGGTGCCGGCAGCGCCAACTAGAACCCGATAACGAATAGCTAGCGGCAGCCCCGAGACGTTTATCTGGGATGTTATTGAAGGTTATTTTCATTCATTCAGTGCTCAACCATCGTTTGGTTTAGACGTGCCACCATCGACTGCCCAAGACTCGTCCCCAGGTAACACCGCTGCCATCCGTTTTATCTAATTGTATTTTTCACATTTTTTTATATAACCAATAAATAAAGGTCACATAATGTAAACACCACTGTTTCATTTCGTTTTACCTCCATTCACCGAGCCACATCATTTACACTAAAATGTTAACGATGTATACTAGCAGCAATAATGTTAGTCCTCCCTTTTTTTTTTTAATTAATTTGTGATGGTACCTTCTGACCATTTGTGCAGATCGACACCGCATGTGCTACATGGTTTAAAAATGTTGATGAAATGTGAAAATTGATCGACGATTGGATTGCTGTAAAATCAACATGGGTTTTTCGACTCGGTATCATCATGGTACCAGGAAGATGTGATTATATTTTAAAAAATAAAGAAAATATTTTGATTATTATGTGTTTTATCAGTTTTTTTAAATTAAGGCGTGAAAACGATCTGCAACATGAAACACTTAATAAAATTTATTTATCTATCTTTAAATCAACATGAGCTACCCGTCTTCTCAATAGAGTAAATTAGACTTGATTGATATTAATTAAGAATTCTAAAATTGATTGTCTAAGTGGACATTAAGTGAACCTTTAATGAAAGTGTATAATATTAAGTATCAGTATAGATTAATGGTTGGATAGAATGTTCTATATATTTTGTTTACTAACAAGAATATATACATGAAAAGAAAAATAAAACAATAAAGCCAACTTCTTTATTAGAACTCTCTGAGTTTTAAATATCTGAAGGAAGTATATCGATAGATGCATAGCGACAAAGTTCCAACAGGAAAGAGTTTACGTACTGGAATCTTGTTAATACTTTTGCCAAAGAAGTTCCTTCTACTTCCGTACATTTCGATGTATATATACGAGTTGTTCCAATTGTCGATGTAGAAAAGCAGTCATCAGTATTGCCAAGAAAAACTGCATATGTATGAAATAAAACGCAGCGACCGAACCCTTATCATTTTTCACAAAAAGTTAGATCTGTCTCGTCGGGGATTCGCCGCATCGTCGAAATAAACAACTCAGCTCTCGTTCCAAGATGGGCAAACGGCGATCAACGGGTAAGGAAAAGCCAAAAACAGAGGTCATTATTTATATTTGCCGGAAAAGTCACTTTCCATTATCCGCAATAATTTAGCAAAAGCGCTGCGCTGGCTGGCTGCAATGCGACACGTCGAGCCACGGCTGCATCTTATCGCACGGGCGGAAGAACTCCGGAGAAGATTAGGTTGTCGGACGGTTGGCAGTCCTGTCGCCGACGATCCGCACCTTGTGCAATCGGCCAGAAGCGGCCGGTCCGGTATTTATTGGCCGGCTTGCGGCGATTGCCCCCGAGAAACGCCACGATGAGATTTCGATTGCAGCGGTTTATTTGACGTGTTTCCAGAGGTTTGCAGACCCTTCTATCGGATTAATTTTGTGTTCGGCGACGTTACAGACGAGTGCCGATAATTGAATTTTATTTTCGTTGTTGTCCACTTTAATTAATAATGCTGCAGCTTACTGTTTTATATTCTAGAGGGTGACATGTTGGGCCTGGGAAAAAGCTCAATGCGTTTTTTCAAATTAAACGAAATATGATTCTTTCGGCAATGTCTCAATGATAAAATCAATCATCTGCGCAGTTGGAAATAAATATCTCATGGTAGACTTCCAGGATTTCCTTCCAGACCGTAACACACACTGCGTACTTACGACCTTTTTCGAGCCATTACTAGAAATATTTGTTAGAGCTTACCATCTTCTATCTCATCATCATTATCATCAATCCATAACCGGCGCTTAGGGGAGCGTCTACTTCTTATCCAATACGGTGATATTGGAGCATTGTTGTGTAGTAGGTCACAGCTGTTCTGATCACGGATAATGAGATCGTTCTATTTTCAGATCGCTTTCTATCTTGGTCCATGTTTTTCGGGGTTGTTATCCAAAACGTCGATTTCGCCACAGAAGTCTGTGAATAATTTGTTCACTTTTCATTCGACAGATATCTCCAAACCATTGAAATCTGCGCCTTTGAATTTTTCCTTCAACTGTACTTAAAAGATTCCAAATATTTTTTATTAATATCTAGCTCCATATCAATAATTATGATGTTGATTTATCTTGCTAAGCTATTCTTGGAATGAGATCACGTGTATAATTTTCATCCAGCAGATCTTCATAAATTCTATATAACATTATCTTGCAGTACACATTTCATTATAATCCTGTGGAATGGTTCCAACAGAAATGCTGGTTTTTTATTTTATATTAATTTCCACATGGCCAATGGATGGATGTACGGGCATATTAGTTAGGATGAATATTTTAATATTCCAGAAGTAAGGAAGATGGAGTGACGTTTTGGTTTTTTTATTTTGGTCTGAAACCAGGAATAGCGGGTGTTATATGGATTGATACGTTCTTCAGCTTGACTAGGTTACTGTTACTTTTACTATAAGCAATTTCAACGGATTCTTTGATCACTGCTGACATTTTGTCGCGTCAAACATGACATCCGTAACCGTATAATCTTTAAACAGTACGATGGTCTAGCAGGATCTAAAGGTATATACTCAGTGCGATACAGCGGCACTTGGATTTAATAGAAAAAAAGTAATCAATTCTTATAAAAACTATAAGAGAAAGCAACTGAAAAACAGATGCTAGTGGAGGCCAAGCAAATCGGTCCGTTCCTGAATAAATTTATTTTCAGGGTGTTTAAAGATTAATTGTGTGTTTTTAAATAATTAAGGACTAAATGTCCAGACTATTGGTACAGCGGTGTCCTATTAGGGAGTTTCTGATGAACCAGAGAATATTCAGTATTGGTCCGAGAGGTTTTCTTTAGGAATACTTAATTCGTTTAAACTGTGGTTTGACGAACTTGAAGAAGACGTAAACCCGTAAAGGACTACTGATCGGTTTAACATCTTATGTGCATTTTGCAAGTACTTAATTGGAGAAGAGGGAGAGAAATAATTAAGCGTTCTGGAATGTTATACCCTCTGACCGCCATGTTAGGTTGTGTCAAGTTTTTACAGAAGTACTAGGGAACTGAAATAATATGGAGGAAAGAGGGAGAGCTGCAGTCGTGCTAGTCTTTTATACCCGGAACCCCATGGTGCCAATCCTCTAGTGTTGCCAACTTTAGAATCCAGCATGGGTGTATGGGTGTGTTTGTGGTGGCCTAAAGTATTGTAGCGGTCGCTACAAGTTATGTGCTATTGATGCCATCTAAATACATATACATAAATACAGCTATCAATATTATGTAAGTTTTTATACTACATAAAAAGACTTTTTTCTCTTTTGGAACCACTTATTTAAAGACTCAGTGAGCTTTATGCGCATATGCTATATCTTAGTATTTTTATTGATTATAAAAATACCTATAGTTTTAACCCGGGTTGACATTTTTAATTTGTAATTTCAGTATAAATATTTTATATTTCATTCAGAAGGTCTACAGAAATGAACAATTTAAAGGACACTAGGACACGTGGATAAAAAATTCGCATGTTAATTAAACGTTGTTTTAACGGAGAATTAAACTCAAAAATTCACGATATTTTTTTAAAAGCCGTAAATTGAATCTTCATGAGATAATATTCATTACAATTTTACACCAAAAAGTGTGCATGAGTTAGGTGCTATTTGAGTGAGTGTCCATTTGCTCACGTGTAACAAATAACAAGGTGTCATGTGTGACTCACTTATCCTATTTTCTCATGATGGATGAAACATGGATTTAGTATAACAGACTTTAATTAAAATCTTATCAGTTGTTTGTCTAATGTCACTGATTTCACTCATTATATTAAAATCTTGCTGGCTTTCCTCAGCTTGTTTTTCACTATATCGTATTTAATCATATCGTCATCCTTGAGAGTTTTTACTATTGAGTCACTCCGGTGATCATTCTATACTTCCGCAGCTTTGAGATATTGTAACTTCGATGTTTGAGGTTCGTTGATCTTTAGTTTATTATCAGGAAATGACGTCACTGGAATATCGATGTTGATCCTAATCATTCTAGCGTATCTTAGTTGATCAATTTCCAATATTAAACAAATACGCACTCAGTGACTTAATACAAGTAATGACATATAATCTCGAACTAGTTTATGATATCAAACGAAGAATCGCTTCTTAGCAATTTAATAAAGTACACTTTGTTCATTTTATGTTTTCTATGAAAATTAAATTATAGCCGTTCGGGGTAAATGTCAGCTCTAAATTTAATACTATTTGTCTAATAACAGCGGCATTGAACAAAGTTGCATAGAAAATTACTCTAACTACATGCGAATAGTCGCCGGATTTTAATATGCGGAACTTAAAAATTATAGGATATGGAGGAAAAACAAAAAGCACTTTATGTAATGAGGAATAACCACTGTAATCGACTTCGCAGCCTTGAAGCATGGCATTTATATGCGGACAGTCTTCGTGTGCGCACGTTTTTCGATTAAATGTGCTGCATAGAAAGTTGCTCGCTTACGGGGTAAATAGAGAAATAAAATTAATTCCATTTTATAATATTTTAGGAAAATTATTAATAAATTTGTAGAATGTATACATGTAATATACAATGTAGCAGATTTAATAATAAATAATGTGAGTATTATATGTTGATAACGTTGAATGGGTTAATGGTTAGTGTTCAACACGTTTTGGTATTTTATGTATATTTTACAGAGTACTTTTTTTTATCAGTTATGTCTCTAAGGAAAAACCAAAAAAAAAATGTTAGTTAGAATACGTTCTGGAAAGCTACAATATTCTCACAGGGTTGGGTTATTAAACCAGTCAGATAATATTATCAAATTTATTCACAACTTTTCATTCGCAATATAGTATTCAGCTTAGGTTAGTGGATAAACTTGGTTTGATTTATTTTATTTGTAAACAGTTTTACTTTTGTAATTCTATTAATTATTTTACCCTAACATAACTATTATACCGTTGTTTATCTTCCGAATTGAATCAAGTCCAATAACAAGAAATTAAGGAATATCAAGGTATCTTTAATAGTAATTTGCAATATAATGGCAGATGGCTTGTACAAGAATTTGTATAACATCTTAACATGGTACATCCATGAGTCTGGCCATATAGGATAAATCAGGCCTAAATATAATCTACAAGATATTCAAAGAAGAGTTTAAGATTTTTTGAAACTTGTTGATGTATTTTATTAAAATTATTGTCCGCTGTTGGCTATGATTATTCAGATACAGCTTACATGTGTTTATTGGATATTTTTATATTTAAATTAATTATATTTTATACCATTATAATTATTTTTTGTTTTTAATATATTTGTAACTTTATCTAAAACGTACAAAAACTAATAATTAATTGGGAAAAAATTGATTTTCGTTTTTTATCACCTTTTTCAATGTATATAAATTCCAAAAACCAATCTTGTTCTTTTCCCTATTTTAACCATTATTAATAAACTATAACATTAATAAGTATCACCTCTTTTCAAGTCAGATTTTGTATCATTAAGAGAATCTTGCATTTATCGGAACAAATTGTAGTCAAAAGGGACAAATTCCGGGTGATAAGATTGTATGTGTGTCTAGTAGATAAATCCTTTGCTAATTTCTAATACTAATTTTTGCTATGTTCGTAATTTTCAACATCGAGGCTTTCGGAATGAAAACGAGCAAACCCTTTCGGAAACGATTTTTCACTCAAGCACCCTATAATCCTTATAAACACCACACCATTTTCGATTAGTAAGTGCTGTATTGATAATTTTTTAAAGATCAATAACTTTTAACGGAATAAATGAATTATGTAATGATATTTAGAGGTACATATGGTACGGTAGGTTGTAGGTAGGGGAAGTAACAGTGCCTACAACTACAGTAAATTTTCAAGTGCGGTATAGTAAGCCTCATTAAGGGCATCAATGAGGCCAAGCCGAAATTACTTTTTCTGTATTATTCGCTTTTAATATTTAGTACATTCTATTATTAATAATAGTATTTGTTATCCAGATACAGATATATCAGCTTAACCTTACTGAATTCTATTCTATACGCACTGATATTTTAGTTAGTATTTCTGAGACATTTTGTGTAACACAAATTCTGATGCGATCGATTTTTCGCTCAGAAAATATCCTAGAGGCTATAAATAAATATTTTAGATATGCATATAACAGATCAATTAAAAAAAGTCCCGGCCTACCATAGTTAAACACATTTTTTGGCAAAATTAGTTTTTCTTATTCAACATAATTTCCTTCAAAGGTGATACACTGATTATAGCGACCCTCCAACTTTTCGATACCATTTTTGTAGTACGGCGACAGTTTCGGCGATCGCCTTTTCACTCGACGAAAATTTCTTCCCAGCGAGCATTCTTTTGAGATCTGAGAACAGGAAATAGTTGCTGGAGCGAATACGGTGGATGATGAAGCAATTCGGAGCCCAGTGCATGGATTTTTGCCATCGTTTTCACTGACTTGTGACAAGGTGAATTCGACACGGTCTTGGTGAAGCAGCACTTTCTTTTTTTTTCAAATGAGATCGTTTTTCGGCGATTTTGTCCTTCAAACGGTGCAATAACGCTACATCATAGTCGTTGTTGATGGTCCTTCCTTTTTTAAAGTAGTCAATGAAAATTATTCCATGGTCATCCCAAAATACAGACGACATAACCTTGCGAGCCGACTGTTGCGTTTTCCCACGCTTTGGAGCGCGTTCGTCGTGTGCAGTTCACTCGAATGACTGTCGATTGGAATTCGTAGTGAAATGATGTCACATATCGACCCAAAATCTTGGGTTTATTACGCTTGATAATATTTGAGCACATCTCCGAATCATCAAGTAGTCGTTGTTTTTGGTCAAAAGTGAGCTCGCGCGGCACCCACTTTGCACAGAGCTTTCTCATACCCAAATATTCGTGAATGATATGATGTACAAGTTCAATTGATATCCTTAGAATGTCTGCTGTTTCATTCAATTTGAATTTACAGTCATTCAAAATCACGTTGTAGATTTTGAAATGTTTTCTTCGGTAACAACCTCTTTTGGGCTTCCACTATGTTCCCCGTCTTCGGTGCTCATTTCACCACGTCTACATTTAGCATACCAATCCTTGATGGTTGATTTTCCTGCGCAGTGTCCGGAAACTCAGCAGCAAGCTACGTTTTTGCTTCAACTGTATTTTTTCCCTTCAAAAAATAATATTTTATCAACGTGCCAATTTCCTTTTTATCCATTTTTTTTCACAATAACAAAAGTTGCTTGAGTCAAAATGCTATAATTCACAAACTAATGATTCGACAACTGTCAAATTTATACACGCATCTTTTGAGGGTTAGGGCTAACCGGGGACTTTTCAATTGACCTGTTATAATGACAATTAGGAAAATTAAAATACTATTAAAAAAATGTTGTCTACACTTCTAAACTTAAAATCTAAAATGTTAAGGTAATCTTATTGAATTCGCATACAAATTGCCTTCTATATGCTATTTAATATAAACAGGAAAAATAATCTATAAATAACCCAAACTAAAAAATGTATATATATTTATATCTACCCTGTATATTTAAAACCTACTTTAATGCACGCCTCTCGTTAACTAATGCAATACAAAATTAGATTGGGATCCTTGAGATTCATTAAGAGCAGACAAGAGACCGTTTTATTCGCTCAGGAAACGCATAGAGGTTAAAATTAGAGTTGTTTTCGTATATACCAATAATTTCTGGAGAAAATGTGGATTGATTATTTTAGATGTAGGCTAGCCGATAAAATTAATCACATTTATTTTTGTTTCAGGTAATGGTGCAAAGCATTTGCAACAGTATAATTAATGGAAAACTTCAAGTATTAATAACACTATTCGTAAGTAACTTGGCGACAGTTTGTTTGTTCGTTACCATAAATAATATTCCTGCAAGAAGACTTCATTAATTTATAACCATTATTTTTAAGAACAGCCAATACTATTAATATTAAATATGTTCGTCATAGAGAACATTAATTTTTATGTCATTTCCAACAATTTGTGAAATTGTCAACTCGATTATTATTCTTACAAAAAATTTAAAAAATATATAAAAAAATATTTAGAAATCTGCTTGATATTTAATTATGATATAAATTATATATTTTTTTAATACCGTGTCATTTCTTATTTGATTTTTTCACATACATATATTTACTTATACATTTGCATTTTCTGCGAAAAAGCTATTTCAAAGGAAATGTTTATTAAGCGAATTTCAAAGTAGGGAATAATGAAATAGAAATAACCTATAAATATTAGTAAGCTTTAGCGTGGCAGCTAGCGATTATGCACACACAAAACTGCTGGATATTGGCCGTTTATTTTGGGCAAAAGTTGGGCTTTGCGTGTACCCTTTAATTTATGATTTTGCAGCTTTTAGCCACTCTGGCTTAGAGTTTTGTAGGGTTATACAAACACTCACACACACACACACACACACACACACACATATATATATATATATATATATATATATATATATATATATATAATAAAAGAAAATACTCGAGAGGCTTTAACACATATATTAAAACAATAAGGGCGATACAATATATTCGTAAACATCAAGAGAGATATGTTTATTAGAATAGAGATGTGAACTATACGAGGTGATACTGAGAAATGTGTCCTCCACGCTCCAAACGCATCCTTTTGTAATCTATGCCCCTTTAATTGAATTGAAATTATCTTATTCGTCTAATAAAAATCGTTCTGCAAAAAATGTTTTGGAAAAAGTCTAAATTTAAAAATAAGAATTCCTACTTTAACTTACTAATTCTAGTGATGGTTAATAATATTTTAGGACCATTATTCCATTCCTTTTTCAGACAGTCAATTTCAAGTAATTTACAATGAATTGATCAATACAGCACAAATAATCAAACCATTATCTCCGTCCTTTCCTCTCTCAAAATTAGTACGGGAAGAATACCGTACATCTCCGTCTGTAAACACGAATAAAAAAAGAGTCCAAGCGTACAACCCATCAAATATTTCATCATTCATAATAAAAGAACCGAAATTTAGTTTCGTTGAAGATCAAGTGTCAGCCTGGATTTAACAATAGATAAAAGATTATTGTTGTAAACCTTTGGACATTATAATTGCAGTTACTAAAATTCTTAACAGGTAACTTGAAATGTCACCGGCCTACCATAGTAAAACACATTTTCTTGGCAAAATTATTTTCTTTAATTCAACATAATACCCTTCAAGGGTGATACACTAATTATAGCGACCTTCCAAATTCTCGATACCATTATTGTAGTACGATTTGTTGTTTGCTTCAAAATAGGCCTCAGTTTCGTCGATCACCTCTTCATTTGACGAAAATATCCTCCCAGTGAGCATTCCTATCAGATCTGAGAACAGGAAATAGTCGCAGGGGGGATCTATATATATATATATATATATATATATATATATATATATATATATATATATATGTATATATCTATATATATATATATATATATATATTTGTATATATATATGTATATATATATATATATATACATGTATATATATAATAAAAGAAAATACTCGAGAGGCTTTAACACATATATTAAAACAATAAGGGCGATACAATATATTCGTAAACATCAAGAGAGATATGTTTATTAGAATAGAGATGTGAACTATACGAGGTGATACTGAGAAATGTGTCCTCCACGCTCCAAACGCATCCTTTTGTAATCTATGCCCCTTTAATTGAATTGAAATTATCTTATTCGTCTAATAAAAATCGTTCTGCAAAAAATGTTTTGGAAAAAGTCTAAATTTAAAAATAAGAATTCCTACTTTAACTTACTAATTCTAGTGATGGTTTGTTGAATTATTCGAGTAGGTGGGTTAACCTAATGCAAAATGGGTTTTTTTTAATTTATACACCGATATTTTTAACAGGTCAATTGAAAAGTCTCCGGCCTGACACATTACATCCATATGTTTTTTAGTTAGCCCTAGCCCTCAAAAGATGCGTGTATCTGACAGCTGTCAGATCATTAGTTTGTGAATAATAGCATTTTGAGTGAAACAATGTTTGTTATCGTGAAAAAATGGATAAAAGGAATTGTGTTGATAAAATATTGCTTAAATAAAAACGGCCGCATTTGAAGAAAAAGAATGTCGTGCTTCACCAAGACCATGCACCGTGTCACAAGTCAGTCAAAAGGATGACAACAAAATGAATTGGGCCTCCAATTGCTTCCTCATCCACCATATTCTCCAGATCTACCCCCTGCGACTATTTCCTGTTCTCAGATCTGAAAGCAATGCTCACTGGGAGGATGTTTTTGTCGAATGAAGAGGTGATCGACGAAACTGAGGCCTATTTTGAAGCAAACAACAAATCGTACTACAATAATGGTATCGAAAAGTTGGAGGGTCGCTATAATTAGTGTATCCCTATAATACCCTTGAAGGGTATTATGTTGAATTAAAGAAAATAATTTTGCCAAGAAAATGTCTTTTACTGTGGTAGGCCGGTGACATTTCAAGTTACCTGTTAAGAATTTAATATCTGCAATTATAATGTCCAAAGGTTTACAACAATAATCTTTTATCTATTGTTAAATCCAGGCTGACACTTGATCTTCAACGAAACTAAATTTCGGTTCTTTTATTATGAATGATGAAATATTTGATGGGTTGGGTAAAAAGTAGCGTTGGGAACTATCGACTGTCTACGAACTAATCGATAGTCAAAAAACTAGCGTCTGAAAATAATAATTACTATGTTATTTAAATGTACGCTTGGACTGTTTTTTTATTCGTGTTAACAGACGGAGATGTAAGGATTTCTTCCCGTACTAATTTTGAGAGAGGAAAGGACGGAGATAATGGTTTGATTATTTGTGCTGTATTGATCAATTCATTGTAAATTACTTGAAATTGACTGTGTGAAAAAGGAATGGAATAATGGTCCTAAAATATTATTTATGACATTTTAACATTTGCAAAGTAACAACTATATAATATAATAAAAGTAATTGGTTTATTTTATTTCCTTTATTCGTTCCAACGTATGCTTACGAATGTTTTTTTAGCCATGCCTTAAGCGAGACGGTTATGTACGTATTTCTTCTAGAACTTTCTTTGTGAAAGAGAATAAAAATATGGTTGCTGGAATCTATTACTTTCAAAAGAATATTTCCATGTTGAATGATTATTTTTGTTTTTTTATATATTTGACTTGTTAAAGAGTAATGGAGCAATGATCACTGAATATTTGTATCGTATTTTCTCTGTCAACCATTTAACCATCGCACCCTTTTTAAATACAATAATAATTCTATTTTTCGTTCCTCAGGCATATTTTAAGATTATTATTACTTCAAACTTCAATGAAAGGAGTTGTAACAAACAAGAGGTTTGAACAAACATTGAGAGACTTAGAAAATTGGAAAATGAGAATTACATAAAAACAGTCAAATTGTGTTATTATTTATCAATCAAAATATTGTTTTTTTACCCTATTAAATTAATAAATAATCCTGAAAAATATAGTTCAAAAATGCAGCTATATTAATGTACAATATTTTGTTACTTACAATCATACTACAAAGAAGAAGAGAAAAAATTATATATTTTACATATAAATCTATGTATAGTGTATTCAAAGTTTTTTTTAGTAATGCGTCATTGATATTTGTGACGTCGAAACATTACAATGTTGCCGCATCAATCTGAGTTTTAGTTCAGTTTGGCTTTGACATACAAGAAAATTCTAATCTAATTTAACTTCTACATTTAGTTCTTGTTTTCTTCGATGGTGTGTTTACTTGTCAAGTCACCTTGGTATCACTGTATATTTTATTTCTTCTGCTACTATCTGTGTTCTAATCTGTCTAAAACATGATTTCACTATTTATCAATTACTTCCTCTGTATGTCTTATCGAGTTCATCCAAACCGAAGGTGTTATGGTTGACAACGCTTGCTTCCACATATCCAAACAGTTTTTGATGGAATATCCTTCTAGACCAGTAATATCTCTGCAATTAGTTATTAATAAATATTATGACCAACGAAACCTAATCGAATCCTATTGTAACTTTTACCTTTTCCCATCAATTTTTGTTGTCTTTACACTGTTTTTGTTACTGTCTTGCCGAGAGTGTCACAATGAACGATTTTGAAATATTCAAGTTTCACCAAGATACACAAATTCAATTAGTTTATCTTCCGTGGTCTTATTTTATGCCTTTAAAAATTGAATTCTTATTATGGTAAAGTCTGGAAGTTCCATTAAACCTCTCCGATGGTTATCTTTACACCATTTAAACCCTATGGTCTGTAATATATGAAAGGATGTCCTATCCCTCAAAAAGCTGCATGTCCCCAATTCTTTTATGTATACTTTCCAGACAGACAATTTTCTCTAAAATAATTTTATTAAATTATGTTTATATCGATAAAATAGTTTGTGTACTTACTATTCTTATTCGTATATTTGGTTTATTTGGTTTTTCGTATATTTGGTTTCGAAAAAAGCCAATATCAAGATGGTCAAGATGCGCCACCCATTTTGTGTGTAGACGGGTTTTATTGGGTGAATCTAAGGTATTATTATTCATTTTGTAAGCGATGTTGTTCACAGTACCCATACTAATATTCAGCGTGGCAGCAACCCGCTATATATAATATTGTAGGGACTTATATTATTTGCTATCATCAATAATTACCTCTCTAACGGAAATTATAGGCAAAAGGTGGCCTCCATTATCTCGTTCCTTTTCGAAATAACCTATTAAAGCCGCAATCAATTTGTGACCCTGAATATCTATTGTTTTCGGCATTTTCAAACAAAGTAATATGATATATTATGAAGTGAGTTAAAATTTATTTTTAATCAAAGGGCTAAAATAATGTTTGCCGGTTTATAACCTGTAGTAATTATAACTAATATTTTTTGAATAATTTAGCGTACATCTGACAACCGGACGGCGACCAGACCGGACATATACTGATGTGATATGACGGTTAATATACGAACTATATGTTTAAGTATGGGTTCATATACTGTTTTTTAAATATAATAATATGATAATATAATAATATTAAAATAATAATGTAGAAATATTGTAGTGCTTATATTTTGCATTGTGTCTTATTTTATGTAAGTGTTTAAGTGATATACATTCAGTTGTGGCTCATAATTACTTTAAAAGTAATTATTGCTCGCAATAGCGCTGTTCTCGCAGTCGATTTATTGATCTAGTAACCCTGTGTGGAAACTATAGTCACGAAATATTAAATTTTATTTCACAAACAAGCTACAATTGCTAATTAAGTGAAAGAAGCGGCACGATTCTCATTTTTTACAACTCATACGAACAGTTAGTGTGTGCACTATAAATATAGGTTTTAACATGCTATTATAAAATTTATTTTGTTATTGACTCAGTGTTATTTAAATTAGGCCATTGAGTTGACTAAAACTCCGATTGGTAACTAAAAAGTAAGCTTGAGTAGTTGATCATATATAAAGAACGGTGTTTGTTATTAGGAACAGTCCTTATTATAATTTGGTGTCATTTAATAACTGGCCAATATTGTTCAACCAATTTCTTAAAATATCGCTTTTCAATTTTTTCTGTACTTGTTTAAATATTTTAAAGTTTTAGTTCTACCTTAAGATTTTTTTTTCGTAACAATTACGGGTAATCACCGTATCGGTCACATTGATTACTATTATTGAATCTCCCAAGCAGCAATTAGGACGATTGATTTATGGAGCTATAATACGATTATATTTAAAGGTACTTTTGTAGCTACACAAAAAACTTACTACAATTGTAACATAAAAAGCTATTTTAAAAGCATTTAACTTTACTATTTCTTACTAAGGGTTTTAAAAGAATTATAATATATGTATAAATTAAAGCCGTATGCTGTTAGTATTAATTTTTAAATTTTTTTAATCTACTAATTAATCTACTAGACAGTTTGGAAGTGTATGAGAAATAAATATAAAATACATTGATAATATAATAGAATATAATAATATAATATATATATATATATATATATATATATATATATATATATATATATATATATATATATATATATATATATATATATGTCATATATATAATAAAACATACTTGTTACAAAAAATATTGTTTATTATTTATAATTGATATTGATTTCCAACTAGGTATTTAAAATATTTCTAGCTCATAAATATCATTCAATACGGCTTTGGAATCTGTTGTCCGTTTAAGATTTAGTGGGTGAGACTTGTTTAGTAACTACTGGTTTTTGCTTTGGTGTCATAACAACTTCGGAATATGTGTAGTTGTCATCATTTAATCGTATAAGAAATAAGATATATTGATGTGATTTTGATTACTTTGACTGGATTACGTGACATTAAAATAGATTGCATTTTATAATATTAAAATAATTTTGAATTATAAATTTTTAACATATTTATATTAGTTTTACGTTCCCTAAATATTATTTTCAGTTTAAGATTCAATATTATTAGGCATACAAATTCGTTTTTTAACTTTTTTTGGTTATTAATTTTTATTTACTTCAACAAATTAGACCTGTCTTGTTCGCAATTTAATTTTGTTTATATGTCACAAAATTATATCATTATTTTTGTATCGTTTAAGCTCGGCACCGACTTTAAACAAATCAGTTGGTATTAGTTAAAATAATATTGTAAATAGATAAATATATTTAGGTAGATATTAAGCTAAATTGTGTGTATATAGTAGAATATAAAATACATGTAATAGATAGGTTAAATAATGTTTTGTTTATTTTTATTTAGTTATAACAATGATTATTATGTACACATTTTTAACGTTTGTTTTTGTGCTAAAAATAAAAGTTTGATTATTCTTTACATTTTAGTGAGTTCCTTATTTATTTTTTGAAGTTTTCTCTTTTTAGTGTTTGATATGCTCAATAAATTAAGCAGTTATTTTATTAAGTATTACAATGGATAGCTCAAGCAAAAGTATAGCCCGTATGAGGAAAAATAGGAATAAAGATACAATAATTGAAAATAAGGAATGTTTCAAGCCCTGGGGTCCGCTACCTAGTCTAGGTAATTTGACAAATGTTCCAATCAAACTAGAACAAAAATGTTGCTGCTCTGTTGGAAATCGAATCCACGACCTCCACGTGTCAAGTCAACATTCTGACCATTACACCATATAAGTATTTGCCTATAATTTTTCTACGATGTCTCATACGATATGGTTAATGATAGGGTTATCGAGTGCGTTAAAAAAACTGACTGACTTTTACACTAATTTCTTCCGATTTTTTCCCACATCAGTTCAGCAATAATATTATACACCAATATCTGATTATTTTAGATAAAAAATATGTGAAAACATTGTACATTCCTTTGAAATTAGACGTTTTCACTCGATATACCCTCCTGTCCCCCATCAGATCATAACTTGGCTCCAACGGGTCTACCTCGGTCGATTTAAGCTAATTAATTAAATATATATACATATATATATATATATATATATATATATATATATATATATATTTATTTATATATATTTGGTTTCTGGAGATATATAATAATATTTTTATTGAATAGTAGATATATTAGAATATCACGGATTAGTTATTCAAAATTAGTCATCATCCTATTTATAATAGATATAATTTAAATAATAGATATTTGAAGTTCAAAAATTGTTTTATCATGTGAGGATATTTGCTTGATTGTATCTATTAGTCAGTTTATATTATGCTAGCATCAGTTTGAGTGACGTTGCTTTGACATTTTGCACAACTTTTGAAAATTATTTTTATCATGCTCAATTAACTGCTTTGCGTTTTTATTAAGCTTGACACTGTAATCTAAACTACTAAAATGTTGATTTAGAGTGAGCGAACGCAGGAATATAGAACGAAGCTCTTCCTTATTTTCATAAGTAAATTCATTTTGTATTTTTTTTAATGCCAAATATCATTAGATTAATACCATTAAAAGCAATGCGTACTTATCGAAATGTTAGTGAAGACTTTTCTAATTTTCATGAATAAATTTACCTGGAAAAATCAATTGCGCAAACTTTACTAAACCATTTAATTCGTTAATTACACATTGATCAGGGAATTTTGCTCATAGCAAAAATTAATCGGAGCGATATTATTCTTCCTTCGATATTTAAAAAAGAAAATTATAGCCGCCCGAATTTTCTCAAAACCGTCAAACTAATAATAAAGTTAATAAAGCGTGTTGCTCTGGTTTTCGGCTTAAGAAAATTAAAGTTTTTCTCGGCGAAAATCGACGTTTCAGCTTGTAGCAGTAGCCTTTCATAAAGAGGGCGATAAATTTTAAGTTGCTCGCCGCCAACAAGTGGCCTTGTTTAAGTTCTTTTCATTGCTATATAAAACCGAAAAAATAAGAGCAACCAGCCGGCATACATACACATATACACACACACGCTGCCGGATCGTTCGTTTTCGAGTGCATCGCCTAATTTTTACCATCGTCGTCGTCTTCTTTTTGTTTGGTCTCTCGCGTGGTGTGCCTCGTCGTTATTTATTAACTTGTTTGATGCAGATAACGCTTCCTTAGTATAAGCAGCTACTGTAACACCATATGGTTAACATCAACTAAGCCAATAGCATATAAATAAGAATTTTTAATTGTGTTATTTTTTATGTGTCCAAAATAATTTTCCTGGCAGTTAATCAACATCAATCCACAGCCGGTAGTCGGGGAGAGTTTATCTCTTCTCAACCAATACGCTGCGGTTGCAGACGCAGGAAATATTCTTCACTAAATTCCGCCGCAATTGCCGATGGGCCGCTGCTGTCCTCTCCTCGGACATTGTCCGCCTCCTATTTTTCAGATCGTTTCTACATCTTTTATCGGAACTGTTCGTTGTGTCTTCCACGTAAAAATCGATTTCGCCAATACAGAATGTCAAATTCGTTCGCCTTTCATTTGACAGACATATCCAAACCATTGCAATCTGCATCATTGAATTTCCTCAACGCTGATTGTCGTATCATAAACGGATGACGTCATTTCTAAAACCATCTCGGAGAGAAACATGCAAAATTTACCTTAAGCATCGTATTTCGGACACCTCAAGCTTACAGATGTCAGAAAGTAACAGAATGTCACCTCGATAAATAGTCAAATTACATAATGTAACATCTAAAGTAACAAGAATTTTTTATAAATGTGATTGTTTTGTGCTAAAGGCAAGTTGCCTGGCTCATTCCTACTCTAATAAAAATTTATCCCTATGTCTAGATATTTCACTCATCATATATTTCATTATAATATAAGCAAGCTTCCGAACAACCAAGGCCATATTAGTCGCACGATATAACACCTCTGTCCTAAAAGATACCATAGGAATTTATGTGGTCGTTTAGGCAGTTTATAGTTGTAGTAAATTTAGTATAATAATGAGTATTGACGAAGGTAGAGTCCATCAGTTTGGTTCATGATAGTAATCTTCTGAAAGAACTGTTTTTACCCAATTTCGATAGCACATCCTGTATCGAATGATTTCCCAAGTTTTTCTTCTCCAAATTCCAATAGGCTTCGATTGAGAAACTGAGCTATCGCCTTTGGTGGCCGCATGCCCTGAACTAGAAGCTTCTGTATAAATTTCAGTAAACGTTGCTTGTCCTTCAGTTCATCTTACACCCTAAACATAAGATGTTTGTGCCAGGAATACACTTACTAGGGGTTTTTCAAACGACGCATGTTTCGTATTTGTAACTGTTTATGTTACTACGGCCTTTGAGCACTTTGAATCCACCTTTTGTAACCTTATATCTTTAGTTATGATAGTTTTGTCCGAACTTCACTTAACTATATCAAGGAATGGTTCGAGTAACTGCTGAACGATTGCCAATCCAACGTCAGCTTGTCTTCTTTTCTTGAAATAATATAAAATGGGTAGCGTTTAAAACAACAAAAACTTTTATTTTCGTATAATAAGTAAACTTGTTGAACCAAGAATTATATCATTATTTAATCTTGTCTATATTATATCACCTATTCAAACATATACTACCAAAATCACATTTTTTAAAGAAAAAAATTCAGCTGATATTATGAATGTTTTGATATAAATAATTTTTTTTTCGGCTTGATAATGCATTGGTTAAAGTGACAAGACATTCCTGCTAATGCGAGTTCGAATCTCGTAGGGCATAGATGTATTTATATGTGTGATTGTAATTCGAAATATCTCTAAGTAACAGTTTAAATACAACAAGGAATAAGCTTCCTATGTTGGGTAAGACGGATTTCTTCTGAGATGGTTTCTAAATTGGTCATCAGCCAGTCGACAGGTTTAATGCCGAGTACTGTAGTTCAGCTCTTACCTTAAGTACAGTTTTATTTAATTGAATACATTTCCAATGTATATTATACATACATATATCATTTTACTCTATGCGCTATTTTACTCTCTATATACATTTTAATCATGCTAAATCTCACACTTCTTCGTGTGCACAATATATAAATACAAATGATGAAACGGATGGCAGCGGTGTTACCTGGAGACGAGGCTTCGGCAGTCGATGGTGGCACGTCTAAACCAAACGATGGTTGAGCACTGAATGAATGAAAATACCCTTCAATAACATCCCAGATATACGTCTCGGGGCTGCCGCCAGCTATTCGTTATCGGGTTCTAGATGGCGCTGCCGGCATCCCGCCCGTGTTCAACATCTGGGATTATATTTCTGGGTATTTTGTAGACCGTTATTCCACGATGTAAAATTCGACATGCCTCAAGGTCGCTACTAAAGGGAGACAAATTTTGCGTAGCCTTATATATAATTATTATTAATATTAATAAATAATCGATTAATTCGATTATTTCTAACATTTGTTGAAACTACAACAATTTTACATCTAAACCTATAATTATTTGTGAATTAGGCTTTACGAAACCCCTATACATAATTCTTACTGCTTTAGGCATAAAGCTATATCAAATTTGTATAAGCAATATTGTGAAAAGGTAGTTTTTATGATATTTTTTTCCTGCTATAAGTAGTAGCGATTTCCCGTTCTCGTTTACTCGAAGAGCCCCCGTCTTCACGGTTCGTCTACGACCACTACAGGTCTCGTCACAATATCGTCTACCGCTTTTACTGCTACGACAAGCTTTGCCGGTATACGTTCCGAGTCGTCGGCTTCCAAATATGCCAAACGCAAACAACGCGATATTTAATATGGGAGCACTAAGCGAGGCTAAAGGTATGACGCGAAGAACTACGTCTCCGAAGCTTTGACAAATTCGTTCCTGCATTTCATTTTTTGAAGGTCTTTGATTTTTTTTAGAGATAATTAAAAACAGTTTTTTCAAAATTTGTATAGCCTGAAAATTCATGTAGAGCCAATTTAAATGAGCTTCGTCGGAAAAAAGATATGAAAATCATTCAGTGATTCTCAGTCTCTGTGTAAAAATGTTAATATTAACACTACATTTAGTTTTATATAAAGTTATATTTATTAAAATATCGATTAAATATCAATTCATTAATTTCTTTCTTGTGGATCTTACTGAAAACTACTTCGCTACCCATATTTTGTTTATGTGCAGGTTGTTGTTTATTATACTACACTACGAAAACCCTGTCTGAATTACTAGAAAATACTTTCTTACCTCGGTGTTTAACAAAATTATTTCATTTCTCAAAAATATCCACCAATTTTTATTTTATTTTGTATAAAATATTATTTTATATTCATCTTCTATGTTCTTGTCGGTTAGTTTTAAAATGTTTGTGAAGTGATGTGATATCAATACAAATACCGTTCTTTCTTCTTTCAGATTCTCATAACTTGTATGGTGTATCCAAAAGTTTCATTGGATATACCGTAAATCATAACAAGTAGTGAATTAAATAAAAACATCAATAAATAATTGACAGTTACAGTTACAAAATGATTTAAAAATACATTTGAAAATGGTATATATAATAATCTATAGATAAAAACCTATACAAATTAATTTCCATTCCCTTGATCAGGTCTTAACTATAGAACGACTTAAGGCAAGATAATTGTGCAAAAAATTGGGAAATTTCAGAAAAGTTCTTAAAGGCAACATTGGAAGATCCGATAAGGAATAACCATCCCAGTCACGCCAGTAAGTAAGCTGGGTAAAACCGGATGTATTCTGTGATGATCTCTAAGTTGGTCACTAGTCAGTCACAGTAGTCTTAATCCCGAATCCAGATAAACCCTCATCGGTGAAAAGGAGACTGAAATATATATATATAGCGCTAGAGCTTATCCATTCTTTTACAATTTCGTGGTAGTTACCAGCTTTTGGTTTTGTCTTTTAATTACAAAGCAAACACATATTCGTTTCTTGTTTTATTCAACTTTTTATTCAAGAAACGCGATCTTCATAAGCTTCTCGAGCTTAAAGTGTTGTATTTGTTTGCCCAATTACAAATATTCTTCCTTTCAGTTTTGCATAGTTAATTTTTAACAATGGGAAATTTGTAATTCATACTTCATTTACTCTATATTTAAGAATAGACGTAAACCATAATTATAGACATCATTTTTATGCAAAACTTACTAAAAGAATATATACTAAATATAAACACGCTACTTTTCAGAATAATGACTATATCTTTTCTGTATTAGCATTTCTTTGCTTTGCTCACTGTCGGCTCAAACTAGCTTTGTATATATAAATATTTAAAAGTATTAAAGCGTTCTAAATAAATACAAAATATACGTGATAGTAAAATTGGAGTTAGCAATCGCCTAAGGTCTTAAACAAAATCATTTAATTTACTTTAGGACTATTTTATTTTAACCGAAATAAGTTGCGATTTATTGAATCGACCGCATAAATACTGCCGGTCAGTTCTTATTTTAATATAAACGAAATCCTTCATTCTAAACACTTCATTCATCATATGTCAAAGATAGACATAAATTACAGTATTTTTTCCGAATAACCAAGACCGTATCAGTTGTACATTATATTAAAACCTTCATAATGGTTTTATTATGAAGGACGATTTTATTACTGATATGTGTAATTAAATAAATATATTTTTATAATATAGTTTATTGATATAAAAGAGAGCTATATTCATCTAAAATTTTTGCAGTAAAAATCAAAATAATAACATTACAGTTATTAGTATATTGAATATAGAATATTGTGACTGTGACTTTTTTAGCAATTTTATTTCCTTTAGAATTAATGGATCATATTTTAATGGAAATTTTACACAGTCCCATTACGAATAACCGTTATTACGGTACAGTAAAACTAACAAGAATATATAATTTTAAATTAGGCTCGGCTATTCTATATTATTTTCAGCCATTGTCCGATAATATCCTCTATCAAGAAGACCATTAATAATTCATAAATATTACGAAGCACGTCAAACGAACTTTTGCCAACATTGCTGGTCTAATCCAAACTAGCCGTTGTGTGCGATGTATAATCTGCAGGATGCTTTTCCCGGGATTGCCGACTTTCATTTATAGTAAAATTTAATTTCGTCTCGTCGGTAGGAAAACTCATGCGAAAATGCTTCGTATTATAATGTGGCGTATAGTTCGATTAAAAATTGGCAACTTTTATCCAAGAGAGCTTTTATGCCATATACATAGAAGGAACGCTTTATACAATTTGGTGAATATGATGCGTCATAACAGATCAATTGAAAAGTCCCCGGCCTACCATAGAAAAACACATTTTTTTGGTCAAATTAATTATTTTATTCAACATAGTTCCTTTCAACGGTGATACACCAATTACAGCAACCCTCCCACTTTTCGATACCATTTTTGTAGTACGATTTTTCCTTTGCTTCAAAATAGGCCTCAGTTTTCTGGCTTCTTGATTCGACGAAAATATCTTCCCAGCGAGCATTCTTTTAAGATCTGAGAGCAGGAAATAGTCGCAGGGGGCCAGATCTGGAGAATACATTGGATGGATCGATTTTTGCCATTGTTTTTCCTGACTTGTGACATGGTACATTATCTTGGTGAAGCAGCACTTTCTTTTTCTACAAATGCGGCCGTTTTTCGGCGATTTCGTCCTTCAAACCAATCAGTCCAATAACGCTATATAATAATCGCTCTTGATGGTCCTTCGTTTTTCAAGGTAGTCATTGAAAATTAGCGTTTTCCCACACTTTGGGTTCATCGTGTGCAGTCCACTCGGATGATGTGCTTTTTTTACGAAAAATAACTCAGCGTTTCACAAGAAAATTTATATTGACGACTGCCCGGGTGTTACCCATAATTATTTACCATTGATAATGTTTTTTTATCAATTTTTTATCATCAATGATATTTCGATGTGAACATTTTCCTATTTTTGTTCTCAAAAAACTATGTAAATCAAAAAGATTTTCATCAGCCATTATTTTTACTTATAATTATTCCGAAAGTTTTTGGCATTTGATAAAAATAATAAAATGATGCGTTTGATATTTGTTTATATTGAGAAATTCCTTTAATTCTTTATCACTCATCGTTTCTTGCAAACCAAAATAATCACTTTTAAGATGCATAAACGATATGTAATCCGATGTTTTTTGTACTTACTTTTCAAAATATTAGAGGGAACAGCAATGTATATATTAACTACACCATCTTTTGTAAGACTCTTAATTCCGATACGTAATACCGATCATTTCGTCATATCAACGTTATATTGAATATAGATTTTTTTTCAGAATTATTTTAATTATTTTGTCTTAACTTGGTAATGTTAATGAAAAATAAAATCAATCAACTCTTTTAAAAGTTGGTAGGACTAATTGAAAGCTACTTGAAAGTAGGAACATTTTGGAAAGTGAAAACCTATGTTTAGCCTAATAAACACATAGTGTTGACTCTAACTACTCTGTGTTATAACAATTCACAGGAAATATATAATCATTGTACTAATGATTTTCATAATCATCATCAATTTATATCCCATCTTCTTATTAAAATATATCTAGGCATGGTTTTTTAGATATGTCTAATGTCTAGTATTTTAATAATTAGAATAATGTCTGAGAGAAACACGTGGACTAAAATCAGGTTTTGGGAGTCTCGGATTTATAATGGTAAAATAATTATTTCTAGTAAAACATTATTTAGCTCTGACTATAGTTCTCCTTTTTTTCGATCTTAAACTGCTTTCTGATTTTCTTAAAGAAACAAATCTCGATGCTGATCGCATCTGATTTTTTTCTTGGCTATAATGATCCTTCTGTTTTCATTTATTTGTGATAGTAAATGATGTTCATAGCGTTAAATAAAAGTGTCCAAATTAATATAGAAGTATTGACGAAAATAAGGCTGTAACAAAATATCAAATAGATTAAGAAATTGGTAGCATAGTGTTAATATTGGATAGCTGTTGCGTCTTTATATGTGAAGACGCATTTAATTGTATATGATTTGGGTTTGACAGTTGTAAAAAGTTAGGTCAAGTTTATATATAAGCGGAAAAACAGTAAGCATTAAAAGATATAACAAGAATGTAAATATTTAAGGTATCATGTGCAGTGTGTGGAAATTAAAATAAGTGAATAAAGTCCATAAACAGTTCGAAATATAGTTTAATATTTGGTGAGCCAAAATCGCGGGTTAACGCCCCAACAACAGCAAATATCTTGTTCGTTCATTCCTATTTTGTCGTTCAGAGAAATGTGACATATTGCGATGTTAAATTTGTATATATTTTCAAAATTTATTCACAATATTTAACGGCTAAACACATTAATATACAATAAAAGTGACAAATCAAAAGCTTGAAATGTTATACAATAATGATATAATTTTATATTTTATATGTAATAATTGTACAATATTATTATGTATTAATTCCAAAGAAAAAGAACTAAGCGAGCACTAAAATATGAATATATACTATTTTTATAATTCAGATCTATTAAATATCTCCTACCACTAGTTAATCTGTTTAACTACTAATCTGTCTATCTGTCTACTACTGAATATCTGCAAAATTAGAAAAGTATATTAAATGCGATAAAGTATGGTCTTCAATTAAGTTGTATTTTCATTAAATTAACGCTACAAGGGTATAATATTTGTACCAATCACTTACCAGGTGTGAAGGTAATTCCTTTAGGGTTTTTTTTCGCTAAAGATCATGTTATTTACAATGGATAGTTAATACATATTTATTGAAAATATTAGCCATTTAATTATATACAATAGTTTCTCCTTTGAGACTATTTGAGACTTTGAGACTACTTCTAATAGACTCCAACACTTCATCGAGTCATTTTTAACTTATTTAAAATAGACTAGAAGTTCTGCTTTGTAAGCGCGCTTTTAAGCCAGGTCTGGTGCGATTAAACTTCCAAGTGATTTCAATCACCTTGATTTCAACCTTGAGAACGGCACTTTTGGTTTTTCAGTATTAGAGGGCACATTATTATCATCTTATCATGCCTTTGGGCATATTGTGGACGTCTTGGCCGTATTGTTGATCAACACATAGTTCAAATTAATCATTTGTAGTCCATCGCGATCAGTATTAACTGTTTTTCCAAGTTTCATCAGTTCATAATATACGACACCAACCTGGCCCCACCAGAAACAGAGCATAATTTTGCTACTAAAGCGATATAGTCTTGCAGGGTTGTCGCCAAGTTATTGATGTTTTTTTCACTTGATATTTTCGAAATAAATCCATTTTTCATCACGCGTTACTATTCGATGACTTCAATGAGACAGCATTTCATTGATGAATTTTCGATTTTCTAACTTCCTGTTATTCAATTCATGCGACTTCCACCTTCCTATCCTTTGGATCTTTTCCATCGCTTGTAATGATTAACAAATTGCGACTCGGTTCACATTCAACTTCCTTTGAAGTCGTTTTTAATTTTTTGTTTGGTCTTTTTTTAATAACCCGTACAATTTATCATATATCCATATATTCTGCTGGAGGTTGTTTGTGTTGAACTTTGAAATCACCTCAACTGAATATGATATAATATATATTATGATAATTTATATGAATATAAATAATTTATTATTATTGTTCTGTTCTACTTATGTATCGATACAAAAGCAATATGGGTGGGATAAGATAAGTATAGTTTTTCCATATGTTTGCTTAATGAGTTATTAAAGTTACTTAAAATAATTAAGTACAGAAATAGTAGTTTGGTATAGATACGTCCAATAAAATACAGAGATTTTGGATAAAAGCTTCAAATACAAGAACGAGCAGTTTATATTCTTTATTGGTGAGATTATAAAGGGTATATTTAAACAGCGCCTAGTTTTCCTATATTATATGGGCCATTGTCGGATATCTGCAACCGAAGGCATTAATAATGAATAAATATTACAGGGTATGCAAGTATAACTTTCGGTCGTATAGCCGCTTCTAATCCGAACTAGGTCCTAGTATGCAGTGCATAATCTCCTCGATGCCCTTCCGACGCTTACCGGCTTCCATTTATAATAAAATTCAATTCTGTTTCGTTCCTATAGAAATCAGAAAGTACTGCATCCGATACTGTTCCATTAACGTTTTCGCTTTGGAGATTAACGAAACGTTTTCGAAATAATAAATAAATAATGAACATTTTGTTAAATGTTTACAATGTATTTAAATCAATTTAATAGAAATAAATATTTCAGTTGTTTTTTTTTTGGAATGCCTATTTTGCTATTGTCTATTTATATGACTTTAAAGTTAAACATATTTTGATGTTTGATTTGATGCTTTCGTATATTTGATTTACAGTCATCCCTTGTCCTACATATATCTACGATTTGTGATACAATTTTATTATTAATAGAACAAAACGAAGGTCAAACGAAGATATTGTTAAACTCATTAATTGTTATGTAAAAAGTGAATATTTGTTCTAACATTTTAGAATCATATTTCACATCATTGTAGTTGAAAAAGAACTTCATTTTCAACCCAAACATTTTGTATATGCAGGATTGTAAACCCAAATAGAATGCCGTATGTCTACTTATTACATCTATTGAGCTTGAGCAGATCATTGTTAGGAAGTTGGTTGTTGTTTTCTATCGTAAAAGAGTTTTATACCTTCATCGATAAATCATATCTTGCAGCATTTCTTAAAATCTACGTAAAAACCCTTAAGTAGCAAGTCTTACTTTATTCGCTGTATCTTTGCTAAAAAATTCGTCATTTTGTATGAGGGTACATTTTCAGCATACACATTTATTTTGGTTGGATGGTAGGGTGGTGTCTTGGGATCACTCCCAACAGCAGAAGAATCAGTACTTGGAGCACATACCGACGACACAATCATTACAGTATGATACACATCTTGACAGACATATCATCTAACTAAATCTACAGAAAACCTACCAAAACGATATCCACAATTATTTAAGTTCAAAGAAGACGTATTACAACTAGGTACTAACTACAACTATCTAGTAATTTTTTATTAGTATTCTCAAAGCCCATATCTAAGATTTCAGACCTAAACTTAATGCATTTGGCAAATGCCACAAAATGCATTTGATTTATGTATTCCCACTGGTCCGGACTAACCTCCGGACACGCCTACTGCTGTCGAGCAGTTTTAGTACTTACGCCGTTTTTATGTTCAGACTTCAACATCTCCTGGTGTTTTTTTCCAAAGCGTTTAATTTATTTGCTGACCGTTGGTATCTTAGATATTTGTGAATATCCTCATTTCTGACTGTTGTCTCCATGTATCATTAGCAAATGTTGCCATTTTTACTCCTTCATATTTATGGATATCACTACACTAGCGTAAATACATTTCTGGCACTGGGTCATGTATTAGATTCATACCCTGGAGTGTTTTTGATATATAAGTTTTTCTGAATTTCGTTGACGATTTCCTTTGGTTTTTTAGGTTTATAATTCTATTTTAATTTTTATTTGGATTAAATAAGGTATCACACCCGTTAACACAGTGAGTTCGGAAATTATTTGCTAAGTACTTAGCCAATAATTTCTCCTTCTGGCTATTTTTTTCCCACTCTCTGTCTTCTTTACGAATCGGTGAGTTTTGGCAATTGTTTACATTATTGCTAAGTTTCTCTTGAGCAGTTTATCCTGGATCGTTGCTTTTTTTTAGTGTAGAGGTTATTGTTTCATGCTGCTCTTTGTAAAGTAACCACAAACCATCGTGAGCCGTATTGTTTGGGTGGTTAGAATGGTGCAGCACGGGGTCTAACATTTTTAGGTAACTTTCCTTAATGAGATGTGTTCTAGATATTAGACAAATGCCTATCTTTTGGTTTGAAATATAAATTTATGGTTCGCGGTACCATGGGTCGGCATAAACTGCTCCATAAAAGTATTAAGGAATAGAAAATTCAGCTTAATATCTTGAAATTTCTACATGTTAACTTTATGTTGCGATGAAAAGGCGAAAACTTGATTATATAACTTGTATAACTTGTGGTATGACCCACTTCTCAAGCAGAATCGAAATCGATTAAACAAATAGCCCAAGAGCAACGAGACCAGGTAATAAAACTTATTTGGACTTTGGATTAACCTATATAGAATTGCGCTAAGACGCCTCACTCCAATTTTTGATGATGTATTTTGAAAATTAAGTGTGAGTTGCTCATAATTCCGGCTTCTGGAGACGAATATCTTCAAAAAAAATGGCAAGGTGATACAGCATACTCAACAATGTTTCTTAATCAGTAAGAAAATTTGGAAGGCGTTATCAAGAATATATTATTGAAGAATGATGAAACTACGAGGGGAATCTTGTTCATAAATGGTAATTTTATTACTGACTGAGCGCGAGGTACCTTCGCCTTTTGCACAACGCATCATTATAAAATATTTAACCAATGATGGCGTTAAATCATCGGAACAATTCATTCATTTGAAGGCACAGTTTGGGGATGCTACACTGCCTCAAAATCAAGTGTATCACCTTAAAACTTTTTATGACGAAGGAATATTCAAGCTTCTAAATCGCTGGCAAAAGTGTATAACGCATAGGAGACTACATTGAAAAATGTTAAATGTTTAGTTTGTCTATACCATTGATCAGTACACTTATTTTACTTATTATAATATAAACTTTATTTTATCTCAATTTACATTCGGGCAATATGTTTCATCGTTCACAAAATTATGCATTAATATGGACGATATGGTATATCTATTTTATTAAAATATAACGAAAACCAATGAATTTTACCCCAATTATTTTCTATAACGAATTATAAACGACTTCCCAATTGAAAAACGTACCGAAATAATAATAATCGTTGCCAAAACGATATATTTAACAAATTTAAACGCGCTGCGGTATCGTTTTGTAAAATACGTTTAATCGAATAACATTTTCGTTCCATTTTACTGGTACTGATCGGAATTAAATTGCAGCAGTTTTGCTGCAATACTATTTTTTATGATGTTCCGACATGGTTTTACAATATATGAATTCTGGCATGCGAATGGCATCCATGTCGAATGCATACTACATATCACACTTTTTCTTTCTTAACATATAACAAAATAACATATTGATTACTTTAAGGATAAAAATATGATACCTAAATTATTTTTGGTTTGAAGTTTTATTAATAATCATGGAACTTATTATCATATTGATGTATTTATTATGAAATTTGAACATAGTTAAAAATAGCACTAAACAAGTGGTGAAAGGTTATCTAAAACACGCTTGTGTTAGAGAGCTGTGTGGTAGAGCGGGCGACGTCGCTGCCCTATATAGTGATTGGTAAAAATATGATCTGCTTTTTCGGCGATTAACATTCTGCATATTTTTTGATTTCAGAGACTGTTAATATCAATTAACATTCACTAATTAATCAGTAATATGAATATTCGTATAACTTATGGATCTTTCCTATGGCTTAATCTTTTGTGGCCAGAAGTGGGTTTCTTACATACAAACGATTAATTTATTGTATGGTATTTGACATCTAATTCGTCCTATTTTTCTTGATTTTTACTTGATGATATGTGACCTAAGAAGCCAGGTATTGCTTAATAGAGTACTTGGTGCACTCTCAAGCATGTTTTTTATTGATTCATCATGTTCAGAAATATGAATAAAATTAGATCATTATGTGTAATATGTTATGTTTATGTAATACTAATAATAGTTATTCTTTTATTTTTCAAATATTGGGTACTTACATGTATTTAAATTATTAGTGTGAATAAACCTAACCTAACTGTTAAATTCGATTACTTGGATATTTATCTAATAATAATACAACAACATGCTATTTAAGATATTAAGCTTAAATGGAAGCTTAAAATGGAATTTTTGATATTTATTGTTTTTGTTGATTTTTTAGGAACTTACACTGCTCGGTTATATCCCAATTGTTGGTTTTCGTTCCAACTATTTAGGAGTGTCGGTTTTGACGGCAATGGCATATAATGCCGTGCAGGGCCAACATAGTTCGAAGTAAATGAATTAATGATGAAGGCTTAATACAACTAAAATTACTCTTTGTATTTATTTACCCTTAAAAAAATATATCGGTATTCTAGACCGATATATCATATTACATATGCATCCCTACCAAGACTACGTGGATATAATTCAATAATCGCTAGGCTACGGTAGATAAATTTTATTTTACTCAAATTTTTCTTCTTACAATATTTTAGTTATCTCTGCGTGTCTGGTCTAATCTGTTAAATTTGCTGATGTTTCACCACTTAGGCTCTTATTTTCATTCGAAATCATATCGTCTCATAAGATGAAATAAGTTCGAGTGCCAAATAAGGTATTCAAATTAAATCAAATGTAAAATCAATAACATTGGCTATTGCTGCATTGACATTGGGCATTGGCTGCTATTGATAAATTAAACATTAAAATGCCGGAGAACCTAGTTCAAATATGTCGCTATTAGTTAATATTAAATATAAATAAAATTCCGTTGAATGTTAAAACAGAACATTGATGTGTCTGCAGATACAAGAACACAGAAGGCACGTAAAAAGAGAAATGACGTACAGTCGAAGTTCTAAATTTTACATATTTCAACATGTCTATGCCGTAGATCCAAATCCATTGACGTTACCCTGTCTCTCAATTCCATTCCGAACATGTCATTTATTTCAAAACCGACTAACGCAATTTTCTTGCGGCGTCCCAATTGCAACGCCGCAAATATCAATTAGCGTGCGTTGATTGGCACGATTTAAAATTAATCGCGCCGCCGCCGACAACGAATAATTTTAAAACTAATTCACGACTTCCGACGATGGAGAGACACGCGATAAATGTGTTAAACTATTAATTTTATGTAAACTGTTTAAACGATTTCGCGAGCGGCCTCACGCATCGCACGCACCCACCGTCCCCGACATCGAAACCCGCCACCCACCACCCACTGTCCCCCGCGTAACGGCGAAGTGGTCGAGGAGGGAGGTACGCACCTCGGGGGGCAGTTATACACGCGAAATCTCCGATAAATTTCGTTTTTATTGCGGGCTCGTGTACACGTCGTTTCGTTTAGCGCCCGCCTGACAGTTCCGATTTAATTCCGGAGATTTTTTCTCTGTTGTAATGTGGCGTAACGGAAAAACGTTTCAAGACTTGAGTAGGAAATAGCGTTGGTGCTCGTACCAAATACGTGCTAATAATATTTTCAGTTAGGGTATAAATTAATTAAGGACGTCTTTTCAGTATAGTAACAGGTCAATTGAAAAATTCCCGGCCTACCATAGTAAAACACATTTTTTTGGCATTTTTTTTTATTCAACAGAATTCCCTTCAAGGGTAATACAGTGATTACCATTTTTGTAGTACGATTTGAACGACATGCTGCAAAATAGACCTCAGTTTCGACGATCACCTCTTCATTCGCCGAAAATTTCTTCCATGAAATTTTCCAGGTCAAGTGAGCATTCTTTTGACATCTGAGAACAGGAAATAGTCGCTGGGGGCCAAATCTGGAGAATACGGCGGACGAGGAAGTAATTCAAAGCCCAATTCATGGATTTTTGCCATCGTTTTCACTGACTTGTGACAGGTCTACAAGCGATATCAGAAATTATAAAATGTATTTCAGTATATAAATCTGCATCTGCATCAATTTTTTTTACATCTTCTAGAAATTCGACTTCTAGAAAGAAAAAAAAAAGAAAGAAAAAGCCAACAGCGACGATGACCTTACTTTAAATATTGCTACATCTCTAACGACTTTATATTTAGGTCCTCGAAATGCGGGAAGAGATGCAGAATGTATATTCTAATTTGTTTAAAGTGGCCATGAATCACTTACCAATTGTGGCCACCAGTGCATGTTCCAATCACCTTTTTCAAAGGCAGAAGCTACTGCTGGTATAAAATAATAAACTTTATCTTATTTTGGTGATGGTTGCCTAGACTAATATATTGATATATCAATATCGACTTAATTCGATATATATCGTTATCGATATATCGATACATTGCATTAGCGTTGAGAACTATCGACTGAAAATATTATAAATAGTCGGTAGTCGCAAAACAGTCGAACTAGTCGATAGTAAAAACAACTAGCGACTGAAAATAGTAATCACTATTTCAGTCAATTCCACACTTCGATTTCTATTTTTCATTTCGTGATAACAATCTGAGATGTACGAATTTCTTCCCGTATTCATTTTGGGAGAGGAAAGGATGGAGATAATTGATGCTCTGTGCTGTACCAATCATTTTATTTCAAAGAATTTTAAATTGGCAAGTGGTAGTATGAAAAATAAATTTAATAATGATGCTAAATATATTTAATCGTATTTTAATATTTGGAAAAACATAATATAATAAATTATTTTTCTATTACATTCCAACATGTGCTTACTAATTGTTTTCAACTGTGCCGTAAGTAAGACGGAGATGTAAATATTCCTTTTCGGACTCTCTTTGGAAAAGAAAAGGAAAGGGTTAATATTGCTCTAATTTGCTACCTGCAAAATAACAGCTTCATTTCGAATGAAATTTGATTTCATTTTCATTTGAATTTTATTTTTATATTTTATGTATTTAACTCGAAAGAGGAACCCAGTGATGATGACCACTTATTTGTATGGCATCTTCTCAATCAATTTTTATCAACTATTTAGCTATCGCACCTTTTTTAAATACAATAATAATTTTATTTATGGTTAATAAGAAATATTTTATTATTAAGAATATGATTATAGCTTGAATGTTGAATGACAAAAGTGTTAACATTCAAAAGGCTTACACAAACATCGAGAGATTTAGAAAATCGAAAAAGTGAATCAAAAAAGACCCAATAGTTGTCAAGATAACACAAATGAAGTCAAAATATTTTTTCTATTTATCCGGTCCGGTTAATAGGTCCGAAAATAGTAACTGGAAGTACACTATTGAAATAGTCGATAGTAAATAGTAGTCAAATCAGTCGCGTCGGAAATATCTACTGAAAGTAGTTGACTGAAACAGTCGATAGTAAAAAGTAATAAAATGAGTCTAACCGAAAATCGCTACTGAAACAGCCGATATTAAAAAGTAGTCAATTACTAAACAGTCGATAGCCGTTTTTAGTTACTTTGCATCCCTTGTAATGAACAATTCAATATGTTGAGACATCAATTTTAATTAATATTTAATTTGGAATTAATGTTATATACAAAAATTGTTCTATGCTGAATTTTTTTTATTTGGCAATTATTTTACGTACAATCAATGTTTAATACAGTCAAATTGCTGCTCTATAGTTCTATTAGATGCATATTGGTAAATAGGTGATAAGGTCAAAGTCAAGAAGATGTGAAACATAATTAATGTGTAGGTAAAATAAAAATTGAACAGAGGCTACTCCGTTACAGATAATTTAAAAAACTTCTTTAAAAATGGTCATACCTCTTCATGAGGTCTTAAGACATTTATTTATTTATACATTTAAATACTGTTCAAAATAATGTAATCTGCTATAATATATTAAAACAATGTTAGAAGGTATGAGCAAATAATACTAATGTAGCTAACATAATACTGCAAAAAAAATAAAATCAAATTTTTCAGAGAAATATTTAAATACATTCAGATGGTTGAATGTATAATGATCATTATTTCATTTTAAAAGGGATTTTTCCTATTCTTCTGGCAACATGGCGATATCATGTCGAAATATCTTTATTTCCTTTTAAAAGGGATTTTCTAGTTCTTTTGGCAACATGGCGATATCATGTTGAAATATCGTTATTTCCTTTTAAAAGGGATTTTTACGATTATTCTGGCAACATGGCGATATCATGTCGAAATATCGTTATTTCCTTTTAAAAGGGATTTTTCCGATTCTTCTGGCAAAAAGGCGATATTATGTCGAAATATCAAGTGGTAATTAGAAGGCTCCGGGTGTGACAGTACTTTTTATTCAAGGTGCAACAGTGTAGGCTTCACAACTCTTGCAACGTGTGGCCGAGCATGGTCATGCTGGAGGATGATTTGCGTCTATAACTTATTATATATAGTATTATTATATACAATATTATTATACAACAACACGTCATTAAATTTATTCATTGAAGTCGATAGCATTTAGCAAAAATATAATGCATATTACACCTTACTATCTCACCATACACATAACATGACTTTATGGCCAGGGATATTTGTTGTTGATGTGGATGGCTCTCCTGTACTGTGGAACTCTTTACATTTTACACTTGAGGTAGTCGTAGTAGATCTTGCTACTTTTCATTGCCATGTGATACAAAATTCTTCATTTTTGACTGGCCGTAATCAGTAATGTTGAAACTATTTGAAATGCTATTTTTGGTGAGCCATTTTCCCTCCTTCTCATCGCATATAATTGTCTGGAAACAGTTGATTTGTGAATTCCTAAGCTGTCTCAAAGTTCTTTATGAATAGCATTCAATAAGCTTAGACATTTATAGTCTTCGAACTTTTTTAGTTATCTATCCAATGGCTTTTTTTGATTCTAGGCTGTTAACATCAAAATCGCCACGTTTAAATCGCCGAATCCTATGAATCTGATATGAGAGATCAGCAACATGCTCATCTACCAATTTAACTCACTTTTGAGATAGATTTTTGAGTTTACAAATCAATTTCTTGACATTTTTTACAATGTTTTAGTAGTGGTTTTATATACACAACTATCAGAAACGGAAATCTCCGGTAAATTTCTGGACACTACTTTAGAAACAAGAACGTATTTTGTAATACCGTCTTTAAGTCCTCGTATATCATATATTTAAACTAAGGTTAGACCTCCACATATTCATCATGCTTTTTGAATTCGAATTTTAGTGACATAAATCAATGAGTTAAACCTTTATAATTTCAAAATAAAAAGAGCAATTAAAGGGTGGCATTAGTAATGTTACATAATAGTACTATATTAGTGTTTCAATAAAGTTCTTAGAATATGATCCCTATATTTCAGACTTATATTATAGGAATGTTTAATATTGCCATAATATTATATTTTAATGAATTATATTATTTGAACTACAATTACTTATACTTCTTAATCAGTTATTTATAGTGTTGTTTTGTAACATTTTTTATTAAGGACTAGCTGACCCTGCAGACTTCGTACTACCTCAATCGATAAATAAGAGATCTAGTAATCTGAAAACAGCTGTTATATATCTGAATGTTGGCCAAGAAGTCCTTAGAATTATTTCCAATCCCAGAAACTAAAGAGCGTAAAAGATCTGGTCAGCACGTGCAATCAAAAATGATAATTTTTTATTTGTTACTTGGATGAATTTTACTTTACAATTTTACTTTGCCTCCAGCACAACATAAGCCAGTAGATTCACCTCAGTATTTTAACGCCTTGCAATATTTACAAATTAGTGACATTTCCCCAATTGTTACCGATTTGTCGGCACAATAATCTATTGCTGCATCATAGTGGAAGGCAGCTCGTTCCAGGGTCACAGGAGCACTGTGTCTGTGGAATCGCTCAATTTCATTGTCGTGCTCGCTGTTGTTATGTTTGATGTACATTAGCTCGCTGCATTCTAAACCTATTTACTTTATTATTACTCTCTAAAGAACGCAATCCTGACATAGCAATACGATTATTTTCTTGATCTGTCTCTCTCTGGTCATCAGTGCGGTTAGCACGTGAGATAGCTCTTGCCTGCCTATTGACTGCGACGATCTAAGTCAGGTCGTCTTCTCCGCGGCATCGTAAATTGTAATTAATCAAAGTGAGAAAAGTTCTCGCGCACTTAGCAGTAAAGTGCCACTATTACAAAAAATCAACAAAAAAAAGAGCACATAATTTGAAATGTCGCTATCACAAAGGATCACCGAAGTTAAGAAAGTTCTCGCGCACGTAGCTGTTAAAGATAGAAGGATGCACTCTTTGTCTGAGGTATCGATCGACATAGAAGATAGATCGACATATTTGGTTTTTAAATGTTAAATATTATGTTAGCAGTTAGAAATTTAATTTGTGACCAGAAGACATATTGTCAAATGTCAAAACTTAAGATTTATCAATCTAATAAATTTATTTTTTAGCTCCTGAGAACAAAGATTTAAAAATTCGAATTAGTTATTCATTTTAAACTATTCTTTCTATTTGATTTCTGAACGACGGGGGATACATCAAAGAAAAAACAAAATTGTTGGTTTTATTTAATTTCGAGCGTTTTCATATTTATTCACCTTTTAAACCTTCCCTGAAGTTCCACAAATAATTTAAGACCAAAATTATCCAAATCGGTCTAGCCGTTCTCGAATTTTAGCGAGACTAACGAACAACGATTGATTTTTATATATATAAGTTTGTTTTGAAATTATTACATTTCTTTATCAATTAATATTTTTATAATATTCGCATCGAGTAATACTCAGCCGTCAATAAAATAAATTATTTTTATCGTTAATACGAGCTCTACGTTTTACGAACCAACTCAACAATAAAAAGGCGCCCATTTCGAGGTTAAGACAATAGCGACACTAAAACTACCCCCCGATTACCGTTAAACTGCAAAATAAAGACCTACTTTGCATAATTAAAAATCGCGCAGTAAGCGGCCCTTTAATTATCCAATTAATCGGCTAATTAAATTCGGTTTTATTGGCGCGTTTCGAAGGAGCGCTATGGCCGGAGCTGAAAGGTGACGTCTCCGAAGCGAAATCGCCCAAGAAAATAAATGTTATAACTAGTCCCGCGTGCTACTGCATGTCGACTGCAAATTAGAATCGGTCATTAATTACGCCGAATGTAATTGGTGGCAAATTAAATCGATTGTGTGAGATTTTCCGCGAAAACAGGTGACTAGATCGCTTACATATACCTACGATAACGCTTACTGATTATTGAGAATTAATTTGCTTAAAATGTCAGATGGTTTTGAATAACTGAATAATTTTTATGGTGGCAATAATTTTCGATAATAACAAAAATAAATTTCTTTTTGACGTCAAAACGTTCATTTTTACTTTGACATATAATAAAATACTAATCTAAATAAAATAATGAAACAAAAATAACGTTGTCAAATACAATTTATTTTAACATTATGGTATATCTAATGCAATTTCCTATCTATCTAACCCTTGTTTATGATTTCATTGTTCACCATTTGTCTGTTTCTTCTTCAGTATGTCTGAATACATTTTTCCAAACCGAAGGTATTACTGTTGACAATGCTTCTCTTCTTCATTCATTTCAAATATTCAAACAGTTCTTGCTTGTATATCCTTCTCGATTTGCATGTCTATTGTTCGATTCGATTGAAAGAAATATACAGTGATAAGAGTTTATCAGTTAGTTAATTTTTTTGGAGACCTTATTATTTTATGGTTCAACGAATAATAAGAATATTGGTATGATGGTATTTTCAATAGGATTGGTCTTATATTCGATGATACTATTTTGGTGTTTATAAATATCTTATGTAGTGGCACCTCGAATTTATTGAATTGAATTTTGTGGGAAATATCGGTCTAATTTTCAACCAAAACTGACAGGACAGTGTATATATAGTTCAAACATCGTTGATAGATACTCCTCTATCTGTTAATTGATTATGCTCATACACTTCTCTATATAAACTTTCCCACACTCATAGGGAATCGTGTACCTTTAGCTGATTCGTTTTAGATATGGTCCTAAGACATCTAACATTACAATTTCAATATAACTTTTTTTCTCCAGTAGTTTTCAATGCGGCCTGTTGTTCCTTCAGTAAGTAGGAGGACTGCTTGTTGGTGATTAATGATGAAGTGATAATGATTAATGATAATAATATGATCAAAGCCCTATAAATTAAAAAATCCAGGCTGATCATTTTTCTAATGGATGATGACTTGGACTAAAGATATATCTAGTTATGTATTGTTTCCTGTACACTTAACATCTTAGATGACCATTCTTTCGTCGAGGAATTAATAGTGTGGCGCCGAATGTTTTTTCATATAATAATAATAGTTATAATATATATATATATATATATATATATATATATATATATATATATATATATATGCAGATATATAAATTCAAGGCAGTTCCTTCAGGCTTAACCACATCAGCGTGTATGCTTACATAACAGATCGATGACGATATCTTAGTTTAGATGTAACTCCGTGTAGTTCTGATTGACGACAATTGTATTATAGCACCTGCGCCCGTAATCTGCAAGCACTACAACATGAAGGACGTTACAATAGAATCTATTCCGATAGAAATGCGCATCGTTGGCGCATTGTGTTTCTTGTTATATTAGTAAGGATGTGAGCGGAATGTAAGAATTAATTACGGAGCAATTAGAATGCGAATAATGAAATAATGCATTAGTAAGATAATAGGAAAGGAACAACTATTTTGTATTGATATTAATCAAATTTTAATAATATTCATTAATATATTAACTATAACTAAAATGATGATTTGTTTGAAACCAAACCTAGACGGACTAGAATTTATTTTTCACCTTTTGCAGTCCTTTTCCAACCTTTGAAGAATTTTTGAAAATGTATGAAATAAGATTTAAACTATTTTACAATTAGGTCTTTTATAATTTTAAATGACATCAAATAGAATTAAAAGTCTGACGGAGCTAACTCAGTTTTCAGAAGAATTAAAACGGTATGAGGAGTGAAGGAGACTTAAAACTAGACGGAAAATTATCGATATACAGTGTTTATGTGTTATTATTTTTAGTCGAAATAGTCGAAGAAAAGTATAAATTAAATATAATATAAAATAATGTATTCTGATCACTTTTTCGCTTTAAAAAGGTTATGCTATTATTACTGTGTACCGACCGCTACAACCCTTTAGGCTACCACGCATTCACCTACAACAAAGTCAAAGGTTGGCAACGCTGGTGGATTTGTACCATGCGGTTCCCGGCTATAAAAGACCACCACGACGACCTCTCGCTCTCTTTTCTTTTCTCTACCCCCTTGTAACTGTACACTTCCACAGCGCTACCATACTTCCTTTACCTGACCTAATGTCCTGTCAATTCTCCCGTCGACCACATGTGTCAATTATAAGTCGAAATAAACCAGTATTCCTCCAACCAGTGTTTTCATTTCTCGTGCGAATTCCTTCCACAAAAATAGTTGTAAGTGTTCGGACAAACAATCTCATCGACATCCACACATTCCGAACGACCGATCAGACGATCATTCCTACAACTGCAAAATATATTAATCAAAATAATTTCAATACCATTTTCCTCTCATTTTAGCGTTACGGTGTGGAAAAAACGGTATTGGCTTGGCAGCAATAAAATGCCAGCCAAGTCATGCTGAATTAATCTGGATAAGTGTTAATTAATTCGTTCGTTCGTAACAATTTTATTTCCTTTTGGATCTTCCTTATGGCATATATTGTTAGGGGCAGATCTGAATATTCTGATCGAGTGAATTCAGATCATTGATCATAAAACTACTAAGCAGTCTCAATATTGTTTGAGATTTGAGCTAGGTTTTCGTCCAATAACTCTTGCGATTCGCTGTCGCTAAATTTGCTTGGTTTTCTAGTCCGTTCTTTATCATAGATCTCAAAATCATCACTTTGAAATTATTGAAACTAGAACCGACCATTGGAATATGACGTAGCATCACCGTAAAGTTTATAAAAGTGGTTGATTAGTTTGAGCGGTAGATTTTCATGATTAACACGTCAGTGTACACTGAATAATACCAAATGGAAAACTGTTTTATGTCAGGTGAAATGTCAAAATCATCATGGATGTTAGGTGATTAAGATTAATACTTAATATTTTCACCAGAAGATACCACTGGTCGTATGAATATATGCAAGCACGTCATATGAAATTTTACACTTTTTAATAAATTTTTAACAGCGTCAAATATTTAGCAACAAGATCTTTTAGCTTTTAGTCATTAAGCTAGTTGTTTAGATTTCAAAATGTCAAATGAAGAGTATAAACCATTTTGAATCAATTTTTGAACCACAAATGTTGTTACTTCTTTTAATCTCCAAAGTTATTAGACACAGCTTTAGATTATCGCTGAGCATAGCAGCTCAATTGAAAAGCCCACGGCCTACCATAGTAAAACATATTTTTTTGACAAAATTAGTTTTTTTTATTCAATATAATTCCCTTCAAGGTAGTCAGTGAAAATTATTCCATGCCCATTCCAAAATACAGACGCCATAATCTTGCCAATCGACTGTCGCGTTTTCCCACGCCTTGGAGCGGGTTTATCGTGTCAATTGAACTTCGGAGTGATATTATGGAGCCATGTTTCATCCATTGTCACATACCGATGCAAAAACTCAGGTTTAGTACGCTCGATCATCTTCAAACACTGCTCCGAATCATCAACTCGTCGTTGTTTTTCGTCAACAGTGAGCTCGCGTGGCACTCACTTTGCACGGATCTTTCTCATACTCAAATATTCGTGAATGATATAATTTATACGTTCAGTTAATATCTTTAGAGTGTCTGCATGAAACTGAGTTTTTTTCGTCGGTAGTAACCTCTTTTGGGCGTCCACTGCGTTCACCATCTTCGGTGCTCATTTCAGCACGTCTAAACTTACCATACCCAACCTTGATGGTTGATTTTCCTGGGACAGTGTTCGGCAACTCGGCATCAAGCAAAGTGTTTGCTTCAACTGTAGTTTTTCCCTCCAAAAAGTAATAATTTTTTCACAGTAACAAAAGTTGCTTCACTCAAAATGTTATAATTCACAAACTAATGATCCGACAGCTGTCAAATTTATACACGCCTCTTTTGACGATTAGGACTAACTAAAAAACATATGGATTTAATTCTAGTAGTGCCATCTATGTGTCAGGCCGGGCACTTTTCAATTGATCTGTTACATTTAAGATTTTCATATACAAAAAAATAAGACCGCAAGTGTCGAATTAGGCCTATACATAAATGGAATGATCCGAATGAACATCTTTAGGTAGACAAAATAAGTTCTTGAAGTAAATACAAAAAGGGGAAATGAATGACCATATATTCCATTTAGTAATAAAATAAGCAGTCAGTTTTATAGTAAGCTAATATTTGAATTAATTCCAAAGCCAATAGCGAAAATAAATATACCCTTTTTTAAACTAATATGAGCATTATTTTCATCCAATAATTTCCCGTTTCAAATAATCGCTGTCGTTCGGCATAAACCCAGCTTTCAATTATCGACGTCCCACCTGCGGCCCGTTAAAAAAATATCGCGGCCAAGCCCGAAATCATCAGAATTTTCCAATTCAAACAGCCGCAGGCTCGAAAACAATAAACCAAAGCCCTAATTACGCGCCACCTCTTCAAATATCCGCTTAAATGAGAGATCAGTCCTTCTGCGTTTTTATTTATTCGACAAAAATCGATAAATTTAACCATTAAGGCTCGGTCACGTTTTACTATCGTGCTTCCCTTTTTTAATTTCCGATGAAATTATCTATTTTAAGGGGATATACTTAAACAGTCGATAACCAGATACCAGTGAACTGAATTGAATATTTTCTTCTTGACATTTATTATATTATGTTAAACATTTTATTATTGTATTTTTGAGAATATTTAAGAGATTTTATTTTTTACAAACAATTCATAGTTTTAATGTAATTATAACTAATAATATTCTATATATATATTCTATTCAAAACAGCAATGATCTCACGTCATTTGAACTGATGACGCAATGTTGCCGCAACAACTCTGAGTTTTAGTACATTTTGAATAATGTATTATACTTTCATTAGAGAGCAGAGCATATTTACCTTTTACGCTTAGTTCTTGTGTTCTTCGATAGAGTGTTTTCTTGTAAAGATATTTTGTTATTACTGTATTTCTCCCCAGTTTGTTCTATACATCTTTCTTGATAAATCTAGATATAATCACTGCATTCTACTGCATACATTTTACCCAAACTTTCATATATATTCTGAATAACACATGAACATAAAGCTTTCATCTTCTATAATACAATTTGCTGCACTTAAAGTATATTGATTATATACTGACCTCTAGTTATTTACTTTTTCATTATCGACAATGCTTCTTTCCATAAATCTAGGCAGTTCTGGTTTCAATACCCTTCTCGACTTGATTGTCTCTTGTAATAATTCTTTGCGATACCCCCATATCAAATCAATTGGATTAAAGATGCAGTAATAGGGAGGAAGCCGTAATACTATGTGACCATTACGTTCAGCAATCTGATCTACCATTACATAAAATGTAATTAAATATTTCGTTTATGTTTACCGAGTAACAATTTGAAATAATTCATTCTTTAACATGGTTTCTTCGAAACTTATTTATGTACTTTAAGCCATTTCTTAATTGCAGCCTTTGTTGATACACTTGTTGGGATCTTCTCCACCAGTATACTATGATATGGTGCATTGTCCATAACAATAATTGATGGTTCCTTTAAGTTCTTCAAAAGCTGCAAAAATAAGTTGTGGTTCATTTCCCCATTGTAGTCACCCTTGAACTTAGAGGAAAACACTAATTCGGTACCAGGAATAGAACCATTCCTGTCTCCAGCATGAAGAACAATATATCTGCAATGAATTATTAATAAAAGTTATGACTAACTAAACTTAATCGATAGTTATTCCAACGTTTACCTTTTTCCATCAACCTTTGTTTTCTTTACACTATATTTATTATCATCTTGCCATGAGTGACTCAATATACCATTCTGAAAAATCCTTGTCTCATCTAAATATACAAATTGATATAATAATTCTTCCTTGATTTCCTTATAAGTTTTTAAAAATTGTATTCATTTAAAAACAATGTCTGGAAGTTCCATTAAATCCCTTCGTGGGTTATCTTTACACCACTTAAATCCTATATTACCCAACAATGTATCAAGGAACCTTCTACATCCCTCAAATAGCTGTATTTCAGCTTTTTATGGATACTTTCCAGACTAACAATTTTCTCTGAAATAATTGTGAAATTACTGAAATTAAATTATGTTTCAATTGAATTAAACTACTTACTGTTTTTATACATTTCGTAGATTTGATCTCTAATACAGCTAACTTCAAGTTAATTTTGATTCGTGACCCGTTTCGCATCAAGACGGTTTCTTTTTGGTGGATTTATGGTTATATTGTATTTTACTTTTTGTGATATTTTAAGGACCATGCACATACTAATATTCAGTGAAGCTGCAAAAGACTAAAAAAATTGAATAAATACCGCTGCAATTAATATTTATCAGTAAAAATACTTATTTGTCTAACGAATTCTCTCTGATCATATAGTAACACATACTCTCTGATCACATGGTAAGCATTACAAATCGCTGGTTTCTCGTTAGCCCATATTTTCATGGCGCCACTAGATGCGATTTACTGATTGCGTCATCTTTTATTAATTCCTCAAAGCTCATTTATACATTCTATAGAATTAAGAAAATCTACAAATATAAGTACAAAATCGGCATATTAAAGTCAAGGAAAATAAATCTGAAAATATAATTTTTGCATTTCAGAAAATGGGTAACTGCAATGTAATTTCCCTTTTCTTATTGTATATTTTTAATTAAAATTGTTTATATTCTTGGTATAATTATTAATGAAATAATCAGATTAAAAAAAAAGAAAAAATTACAGAATACTAAAGGAAATTACAGATAACCTTAAAGTACCATTACTTCAAAAATGAAGGAGAAGTCATCACCTTGTGGCAATAATTGAATGTTTATTAAAAATATTCTGAATTAAGAAATATGATTTACTATACTAGCATTGTGTATTAGTCAGTAGAGTAGTAGGATATCTCGTCACTATCAGGGCTATTATTAATAATGCTAGAAAATAAAAAATACAAAGACATGTGGTATTTCTGCCGTCCGGATATAAAATTAATTTAGAATATCGCCTGTGCATTCGTCCGCCAGTTTGCCTTTAGTAATCTTCCTTTTATTGTTTCCAAGTTTTGGTGGCACCTAATTCTAATAATCTCCACATGAGAAACTGAATTACTTCAATCCGCCTTTGGTGGTCGTACATCCTGAAGAGAAAGCTTCTGTCCACATTTTACTATATTATGTTATAATAGTTCACTGTCTTGCACTGTGAAATTGAATGTTCGAATGTGAACTGCGAAACGATTGCCAATCAACCTGTCTTCTTTGCTTGACAATTCATTTGATTCTGGTTTCAAACACTACTGGTTCCATAACATTTGTAGGGCTCAGCTTCGGAGAGACTGTATGAAATTAGTATTAGCCAGGATTCAGAAATTTTAGTGTTTTGCTATTGGATCACAAATAATAAAAATGAGAAATCTGCTACGGATTTATAAGTTAACAAGTTTCAGTATATGAAAATATCTCAAAATAGCTAATCTGTAAACACAATACCATATTTTTAAACTTATCGGACTACCACCAAAAAATGCATAGTAGTATAACCAGGCACCCAAAATCTGAAAACATAATAAATTAAGTTCATAAATAATATTTTAATTTTAACTATTATTGTAATATTCAAACTATTTTACAGAAAAAAATAAAATTCCCAAGTTGATTCCTAATACGCAATATGTCTTATTTATACAGGGAACATATTTTATACGCTACATAATGTGTTTTATTTATTCGTTTGGCATAAGCAATTCAGACCATACATCCTTTCAAATTACATACGAATCGAGATATATCACGTGTAATATATACCGACAATGTGGATCACTGTTTATACTTGTAAACCAACCGATAACAATAAGGATATCATAAATTATTTACGACTTTTAAGCACTAAAGCTTTAAAACTGTATCCTAGATATCTACCGATATATATGGGAAATGTAAACTGTATAAATATTTAATGTTTATAACACCACTAGTTGCCACTTTAGAGACTCAATTATTTAATGCTATTATGTTCGTAATTTATAATACATTACGATAAAACCTTCGGATATATATATGCCATACATATATTAATTAGTAGTATAATAACTCATCATAAATATATTAAAAGAACTATTAATTTTTTAAGTTTTCTTTAGTAATTGTTTTTATATTAATGCTTCATCGAATAGCATTTTGTTTTAGCAAGCGAATGGTCAGTTGTCAAGAATTTGGTCGGTGGTGTGAACTCTATCATATAGGTTGCTCAATATCTGTATTAGCGAATAAAGCATCAGTGAACATCAGATTAGTCGAGGAGTTTATAGTATTTTATTGAACGGCATGCTTGTTTTTAAAAACTTTTCGCATAATTGCATCCACTACTATGTTCGACCATCATACATCGGGAGAACATCGGCCCAGATCTGAAATGGATTTCACAAATAATTTCGCACTCCCACACAACTAATGGTAAGACCCCTCAAAACGTTTAATAGCTTTTAAGGGAATACGTTCAGCTTCCAAAGCTGCCCAAAGTAACGGCTAGTGTATACAGTCGTAATCAGAGCGAAATCAGAGGAATGTGTTCCTCCATCACCTGGCATAAAAACCATCACTTGGTCTAAAATCCGTCTGTTCTCCTCGGCTTGTCTTCTGGCTCTTTGAAGTCACATTTGTATGATATTTATAAACACCTTTCCGAAAATTTACAGGAAACTTATACCTCAGCACTATTTGCTCTCGCCTTTTTTTTCGGGATAGGAACAATTATCGTATTCTTCCATGCTGATACTCTATTTGATCGCCAAATTAGCGTGAGCAGAAGTTGAAGCTGATGAAACAAGGTTTCCCTACCGGTGTTAATAATTTTTGTCATAAGTTGGTTGACTCCAGTATGTGACCAAGAACCAACATACTGATTTAAACAACTTAAGAACTTGGTCTCTTATGCCAGTTACTGTTTTTATCCTGTACTAAGCAAACAAGGTTTGTATTAAATAAATAATCTTATTGTTTCAATATTACGCGATGTATCTAATTCCTATATATTTTAGAAATTTGTGAGTAGTTATTAGCCAAGATTGTTCTAGTTGTCAATCGTTGTCACTAGTATTGATAATCAACACGAATACGCTAATTACTATAACACTTACTAGCTCATTTTGAATAAAATCATCCAAACGTTCAAATCACGTTCAAACAAAAAAATAATTATATTGAAGATATCTCAGTATGAAAAGGAAACCTTTAACCAGACATTAGTAGAAATAAATTACAAAACAATGTTGCTTAGAGCAGAAGTCCAAAAATATATAATATGCTAAGGATAGATTATAATTTAGACTCAAAAACTCGCCAATCAAGATTGTCAGTTGAATTCTCAATACAGTATAAATTTTTAACTAGTAATCCATACCAAGGCATGGCTACTATTTCAAAAATCAACGAAGATCTCATTAAAGCCCGTATTTCTGTAAGTTATTGAAAAATCCGGTTTAAAGTATTGCAATTTCAGGGTGCTGCCTTAAATATTATGTTGCTATCTGCATCAAAAAAGTTCCTTCATGTTCCCTATCATGCTACACCAGAAAATAAAAAGACAAAATAAAAACCACGGAAATAAACTGCTCTCAGAAGATAAAGCATTGAAAAAAGGAAGAAAGACGTTGAAAAATAGAATTAAAAAAAAAAGAATGTGGAGATGAAAAACTTTGTGGTAGATTCTTGTTATTTTAACAGTATAAATCTTAATAGTAAGTCTATGCTATGTAGTTCTTGTAAAAAAATATCGGCAGTGCATTAGTATTATCTAGAGCATATTCTATATGATAGCTAATAATAGTTTGATAACACAGCGACTAATTACAATAATGGGACTGACTAACTTAACTTTTCGGTTTATAAACTATATTAATTGATACAATAAATATAACAAAATTTAAGAATTGTTTTATTTATACGAAATTGTTTTGTTTGTTTATGTATAATTCAAATATACGGTTTTGGTATCGTATAATTGACGAAACAATTATTTACTTGAATCTAAAAAATTATTTTAACCAAACAATTGAACCGACTTCAAAAAATAAATAAGCAACTCACTAAATAGTAAAAAATAATCAAACTTAGATTTTTAATACAAAAAAAAAACGTTTGAAAATAAATCATATACATAATAATCGTTGTAATAACTAAATAAAAATAAACGAAAACCTTATCTATTTACAATATTATTTTAACTACCACCCACTAATCATTTTGAAGTCGAAACGAGCATTTACGATAGGATTTATTTTGTCGTAATATAATTTTCTGTATATGTTACAAAATTATATTATTATTTTTGTATTGTTTGGGCTTCGCACCGACTTCAAAGTGATCACTTAGTAGTAGTATGAACTGAACGCTCTCACCACTACGCCATAGAAGCTGTTTCGTGCAGTATTTCTACGGCTTCTCATATGATATGGTTAGTGTTTAAAAAGCAAACTGAAAGCTTTTGCACTGAACGATTTCCGGTCTTCCGTCACATCAGTTCATCAATAACATTAGACACAAATATCTGATTATTTTAGATAAAATAATATGTGAAAACTTTGTACGTGCCTTTGAAATTTGAGGGTTCCCCTTGATTTCCCCCTTCCCCCCCAGCATATCCTGACTTGGTTCAAATGGGTCTCATCCTTTTTTGAAGTCGGTTAAAAATGCTGGAGTATTCCAAAATAACGTACAGAAACTGGAGTACATACAACATATCTATTTTATATACTTTATTATTTTATATATCTATATTATAGGATTTTAAGTAGAGATAATTATAAAAAAATATTGTGTTTGTCATGGTTATTAATCCAGTATCGCTTTCATTTATTTTCCTTACATTTTCATATGTTTAAAAGCCTTTTGGCCATTCTCTATATGTAGTCTGCGATTGATCATGTTTTTCATACGTTATACTGTTTTCTACTCAGTCTGTAATATTTTTCCTTAAATAATAATGATGTAAAATACCTAGAAGTTTATATTTTCAAAAACAAAAATTGATCTTTATAGTGCGACAGAAAACTATTTTTTTATAGTTTAGAATTTTTAGGAACTACTGATATATCATGGACCCATTGGATACGCAATATGTCAGTGTGTTTATTTTTTTAGAATATTTATGAGGTTCATAAACTGAAATTTAAAATTATTATTTTTGAAAGGCTATATGTATAATATATATGTATATGTATATGATATATGTATGAAATAACCTGTCCTTACAATTCAAATTTGATTAAATAATACCAACGCGTCTGAAGGTGAAGTTTCTTTCTAATTAAACGTCTAAGAATGTCGTTGCTATTTGTACGATATTCACGAACAAGCGCCGAGCGAAAAAAAGATAAGAAATGTAATATATTTTTTCTGGGAGAGTAACGACGGGAAGATATGGGATTCGTGATGGAGTCTGAGAAGCGTGAGAAACGGTAGTTTTGTCGTAAAATTCTCGAAATTAAATTTCGGGGTTTAAGCACTTAAGGCAGATGATCTCATGTTAGGTAGATGAAAGCGGCAGTCATTAACTTGTTACTTTTTGAAGAGTTCGTTTTCGACGATAAAACATATGAATAGCTGTATTTTTCTCTTATATCACCTGAATCATTTAGTATTGTCAGAATGCTACAGAAAATATTATATAAGCATATTCAAAATAGAGTAATAATATACTCGATAAATACTAATAGAATAGTATACTCAGATTTTTTATATGTTATGAAGTAAGTTTATAATTATTTCACTTTTAAATTTGAATGTTAGTTCTAAGTTTTCCGAAACATATTAACTGCTTTTAAAAAATCATAAAAGTTACATTGAATAAAATACTAGTTTGTCACTTTATTAATACTTATTAATGGAATGACAACAATACGAAAAGGAACAGGAAAGTGTACCTGTATGTATTTTGATCAGCGTTTTATTAGTGAAAGTGCGTTAGTATCTATGCTTTTCACATTTATTTACAAACATTTTTTTTATAACATAACGGTTTTCCATTTACTATTATTGCATTATATAGTGAGTATAGACGCTAATTATATAACGCTCAAAATTAGACTTTCGGCATTCTTTACTTTTATTGTATGATTTGAAGAAATTGGCCACCAAAGCCCTTCATACACTGTCAAAAATGCATTATATTCATACGATAAGTGTACATAATGTTTGTATTACACTTTTACGTCAAATATCAATTGTCGTTATTCGTTTCAACGATTTAAATATGGTAATTTGATGTTAATATTAAAGGATGGCCTTTAGAACCAAAGCTGTTCAAAAACAATTATTATTCATTATAAAGGCTTAAATGCATTTCAAACAGCTTAGCTGTTGATGAATAAACTGTTTCCATGCCTCTACATACGATGGGAAATATCTAATAGGAGAGAAAATGACTGCCATAGGAATTGACTGAAATTTCCATTTCGAACCGTTTTAACATCGCAGTTTCAATGGTTTTCACGTAAAAAGAAAATTTTTGGTAGGTAGGCGTATTGTAACTGTGGTGGTGAAAAGTGTTGAAAAGTGAATCTACTGTCAAAATTTCAAGGACAAAACGAAATATTTATGGCAACAAGGTATATAAGGTGTAATATAGAAGCTACCAAATTGAATTAAACTGTTTCTACTGACGTCAATTTAATGACTTGAATGACGATCATTAATCATTATCACGTCATTATCTAATAATAGTGTGAAACGAATGGCTCACCTTCAGTCGATTCATAGTCACAACGTGATTTAAGCATTGTTAAGAATTCGGCAATTCTTAATAAACCCAGTTCTGAGAGATTGAAGAGGAAGGCTTGGTCATCTTGGCACTGTCGAGTCCGCTCTAGGTTAGTGTAAATAAATCTTAACTAATATATTAATCTCATCAATAATTTTGTGAAAGAGTAAATTCTACTCCAAGTTGTATATTAATCAATGTCAAAAACTCTGTCATTATTAACTACTACATCAAAGTCTGTTAACTTTCATTGAAATTATGAAATATCATTGTCATGAATTCTTACGATCGATAAGAATAGACCGTAATCAGTATGCTCTTTTTGGTACCACTTCGGGTTCTAGATACTGTTAATGTTTCAGCTCTTTAAGGACAGCTCTCTCTGTGAACGCCATTTTCTTCTTCCATATTGATCATATTCATCAACCATTATTATTTGAACATTCGGTTCACATTCTTGGTAATAATACATGGTGATATGATTCTGAGATAATGGCTGGTATCCATCTATTGTCATTATATTAGCTTTTTCTTCATTTAATCGTAAACCACTTAGTTCAGTTTAGTTTTTAGCAATAAGTAGTTAGTACCTAAGTAACTCTATGGACTTTTAGAATATTCCCGGGTACATATTGTTGTTTTAACCTTTACATTAATGTAGAATTATTGTCCGTAATTTTTTGCATCTTATATAATCTGTGGTGCCTATATATACAGATATTCATTGTTTTTAATGTAGAATCATTGATCAAATGGTAAATTTGAGCCATATAACTAGCTATAATATCATTATTTTATACTTATACTTTTTTTATTCATTTGTTATATTTTAAAGCCTTTTTTTTACCGAGTAAGGGTTAAGGAAGTTATACAGTCTTACCCAGTCGGCTATTGTCGTAACTCACTGGTTGATTTTCTAAAAAAAAAGATTGAATTTCTAATTTTACGTGATTGATATCCGTAGATGGAATTTTGAAACTTGTTTTAAATGTAGAATAATGAAGAGTCTTTTAAATTCCAATCAGAAATAAAAGCAATTTATTTTCTTAGAAGCAAACCAAATCGAGCAATAGTAATTGGAAGATTTTGTACTTTATCTGGGAACATAAGAAACGATATAAAATCGTGGTAAAGGTTTGTTTTACTTTAACTTAGAGTTTTACGATATAAGTTGAAATATAACGGAGCTATAAAAAGAGGGCTATAAATCGAAGAATTATTAAACCTGACCGTTTCGGGATCATTATGAACGCTGTAAAAGTCTATTCGTTCGTTGGTCGGTCGATGAGTTTTGTGGTCTAAAGTAATTTTTCCGCGGCTGTTAATTGAACCAGTGGTACCTACAAATTTCGAATAATATTCGGCGATTATTGGGTTTGGTTTTTTTTTGCCACTGGTTCAATAAATAGATTTTATATGGCGCCTATAAATTAGTTTTAAAGGATTGTTTTAATTTGAAGCTTTATTGTGAAAAGTCGATACAAAGCTACTTTTTCCCATCTAGAGATACCATCTCGAAATACTCATATGTATGACAATGTAATGTACCATGTCAATGTAATGTAAGACTCATATGTCGTAACAAATATTAATAAGAAGGAGCGAGGTCTGGAGAAAAGGTAGGTGGGGTTTCACTTCTCTTATTAATATTTCCAAATATATTTTCACCAGTTTTGCAACATGTGATCGAGTGTTGTCATGCTGAAGAATAACGTTGTTGTGTATTTGCTCGTATTCCGGTAGCTTTTCGCGCAGTATTCAGCTTAAAGGCATCAATTGTAGTTGGCATATCCCTATTGAGGATTTTGTTACGTTTTGGTAGAACTTCTATACCACACCAAGCTGATTCCACGAGATACAAAGCATTAGCTTGGAGCTATGGATATTTGGCTTTAACTTGATGTTTGATGCATGCATAGCAGCATAGTATTTGAATGCATAGGTCCCCATGATTTTTTTCATTTTATTACTGTAGTAGATCCACGTTTCATAATCAGTAACATTACGGTGTAAGAAATCTTTCAATTGTGCCGGGTTTGCAAAATATCCAAGTTTTTGTATCATTTCCATGTTCTTCAAGCGACTGTGGTGTCTCTTTTTGGTTGTCTATTTGTATTGAGTGCCAAAATCACCATTTTGAAACGTTGAAACTAATATTCTCATGTTGAAATCGAGGGAATCTGGTTGTCATAAGCTTTACACAGTCTTTTATAACCTTCTGCCCTCATTTTCTTTGAATTAAGTAAAACTTATGTTAAATGCCATTTACTCGGTAGAATCTCAGATATTTTCAATTCACTGACAAACCTTTTGTTCACACATTGATTAAATAACACTTACTGGGAAGTGACCAAAGCGGCCCTGGCTGCCATGACTCTCAATTCGAAGCAACAAGGCTGTATGATGTAATGAGTGAAACGTCTAGCGATAGGCGTTTGGTTTATTACAATATATTTCGTCAGTTTCGGTTGGAATCACAGTTCCATAAATCACCACTTATTTCTGTGAAATAAAATGTGTCATTTCTAAAGTCTCATTAATGACTTTGGTAGAAAGAAATACTATGTTAAGACTAAGAAATACTAAGAAATACTAAGTTATTAGTTCTTGGGAAAGTTTATTTAGGTATTTCATTCTAATTTATGAATATTGATACTAATTGTGAGAAAACGCTGGTAGCCTGGCTAGTACTGAATTTTTAGGTGTTATATAATGAATATTAAACATAATTATTTTGATGGAAATCCCGAAATATTCTGAACTTTATTGATTGCTCAAGTATAAATTGGTTTATAGAAATGATACAAAGAAAACATTTGGTAATATCTACGTTCATGTTCTTCGCTGGTTAGGGGAACCCCCTGAGTATTGATATTTTTGGATACAAGTCTTTGTGTTTCTTTAAAATCCAAGTGTAAGCCTTATAGCAAAAAAAATGCTTATAGCCAAGCCTTATAAACAATATACATATCCTATTATATAGAGAATTATTCAAAATGGGTATTTCGTGTTATATGCGTATATTGGTCTTTATGTTAATGAAGAAAATATGTCGTAATAGTATTCGTTTGGTAAGTAGTATTGAAACTTAAACAAATAACTAACAATTTGCGGAATCACTAGAACCGACTGAAATTAAAATAACATTACATATGGCATCTCCTATCGTCAAGACGATGATCTGGTTACCATATTATAGTTAATGAATATTTTGAACTCAATACATGAATGTTTATGTCCAAGTTCATTATTTTCAGTATAAACATATATATTAAAATAGACAAAAGATACATCTTTCTAAACAATATTCTCTTTTGTTTCAGGTAAAGCGCCTACTTCATTCGCATGCTAGGGTATGCTAAGATTTGTAATTCTAATAATACTATATATTTCTTCAGTATAGGGTAAAGTATATAATACATAAAAAATAAAATAGCTTAACCGGCACATTGTCTAAATGTACATCAACATTAACTATAATGAAACGTAGCTCATCCCGTACAACGTGGAAACTCATTTTCCGGGCGCCATAATTATATTTAATCGAGTGTGAATCTTGGAAGGCCTCGGGCATAAACAAAAGAGGATCGTCGGCGTATCTTTTGAATGTCGGCTTGCCGAAACCGCCATTTTCTTTTGTTCGACGGTGTATAAATCACGAAATGTGCTTCGCACAATGTGAAACGCACCCCTGCGGGTCATCGCAATCGAATCCGGCATCGTAAATCTTTTCGGGCCCCCATTGGCGTCAAAGAAAGGGTTAGGATGTTGCCGAAGATATTATATGTCGAAGACATATTGAACTATCTGTGGGATATATCTAATTTTAATTTAGGCGGGTCTTTTACCTGATTTTATCTAAAAATTTATTTTTATTGGAATTGTCTTTCTCTAATGTTGTGATCGTATTATTTGAAAATACTTTATGGGTTTAATTTCGAATATAATATTAATATGAAAATTTCAGTTTTATAAGGATGGTCCATAAAATTAAATCATTAATTAAAAACAAGCACTTTCATTCATTATTTAAAATTAAGTTAAATTTAAATTTAAATTATTTAAATTAAGTTAAATTATTAATTAAAAAGTTATATCTTTGAAAATTCAAATAATCTAGTTGGCGAAAAACTCTTGCAAAAAACTTCTCTTTATGCCAATTGCTGAATGTTGAGTTTCAATTAGCGTAAAGTATGTTGAACTTAATTAACTAAAATCATCGGAGACCGAGATATGTCATCCTCTCTTTTACAACATGTTTTGTCAATTCAAATTTGGCTTTAATTCCTTTAGTAATAGTAACTTATAGGAGGTATAATATATGCTGCAAAGTGGATCTAGATGCACCTAGACCAGAATACATTTAGGAGTCGACATTTCAATTCACCAATAAAGATTCTCAAACTTTAAATTTTTCGACCTTTCAGAAACGCGTGAACATTAGATCGAATTAGATCGTAACTTCTCTTAGTTCTCTTGCTTGCATAACTTTCTAAATTAAAATGGTCTTCGTCATTCAATATTCCATTATTTCGTTTGTGCTGCCGAAGAAACACTTTCCAATAGACTGTAGGCTTTGAAATTTTGGCAAATTGAAGAATAAAAAACAGGTTTTTCCATACTGTACACGTAGTAAATATGGACAGAGAATACTTGTCTTCCCATGTGACGTCTCTAGATTTATTAAATTGAAATAGCTATTGTAATGTACTTTTAATTTTTTTTTGGGCCACCGAAATATAGGTATACATATTTAACAGCAAACGCTTTTTCATGAATCGTAATATTTCGTCCTCACAATTCAAGCTTAATGTGATAAAAAATCTCTAATCCAAAAATGACGGCTTGATATTCAGACCTTCTTTATTAGTTCTCAACACTTCATTTGTTTGTTGAGTTCAATGACTAAAGTGGTTTCAATGAGTCTATATGTTACATGACAATCTTACAGTGTTAGTTAATACACAGCAATAAAGTGTCATTACTTTTTTACGCAAGACAATTTTTGCCAGCTTTTTATCCCTTCTCTTCTATGTAAAATGAGAATACGCCGACCCCTTCCCCCTTGTTTAGGATTTATTACGTTAGAATCTAAAGGAAACAAAAATTTTCAAGTCGTTTGTTTTGCTTTAATTTTAATTTTTCAAAGAAACTATTTTTATTAAAGTTTATGTGTACCTACAAAGGAACTAGTAACTTTAATTTTTGGTAATAATCAAGTTTGGTTTAATTTGAGTTTTTCAGTATAAGTGCTCAGAACTCATTCGGAATGTGGAATTGCGTCTGGAACTTCTCTGATAATAGACGTCGCTTCTAGCTTATTATTTGAGATTGTGACATTGTCGACTTCTAGTCTGTTGACATCAGCCCCGATGCGATACAACACTTTGCATCGTCTTGAATATACGGATAAAGCTTCTTTTTCAGTATTTAAAATGTCATCATGAAGTTTCTTATGAAGTTGAATGCATTGCATTTTGGGACGAAAAATATTTAGAAAATACTAAACAAGTTCCTCCTATGAACATATTTTGTATTTTTCTCTAATTAATTACATCTTATATTAGATAAGCTTAGTACAATGTGTAAAACGAATATATAAAACATATATATTTATACTATTTTTCAGTTAATATACAAGCAGAATTTAGCATAGAACCAGTATAGGATAAATACATCGCTATGCATTTCCCAAATTGAAATTAAATTAAACTACCGAAACTAAAGTTAAGATTAAACACTTATGCTCTGTACAAGCTTATGTCGTTTGGTTCGCTGCAATCTTTTTATTTCCTGCGTGTTGTCAGGTAGCTGTATAGCTTCTAAATATTAGATGGCTTTGTAAATTCATTTGAGTTTGAGGTTATCATGTGGTTGGTTACGTTGATACGTAATATTTTTTTGGCATGATTGGAATACTACTTGGTTTGACGTTTTAGTGCAACCCCATATTTGAGTCCCGTAATCCCAAATCGCCTACATAAACTAATCTGTTTAATTTTAGGTAAAGGTGGGAATATCTTTCGATTAACTAGTATTGTGATATTGAGCCTGACCTGCTTTGCTTTTTGTCTAACGTGCTGTATCGATGGATAATAAATATAGCAAGAAACAGTATTTAGTGAGGCCTCAACTTCTGTGTTTAAAGACTGTCGTACCAATAAAGACGTAAAGTGATCTGATGATTTAACATTCTCTCGGGCGTGAACCAGGAGCAAACTTTCACACCGTAATGGGTATGATGGAAAAAACTCTTGCAGAAGAATTTTATAAAAGGCACTTCTTATATCATTACAGTATACACTATCAATGCATTTTATAATTTTTAAAATGTATTGTGATTTTTGCATATGTCTTGCATATCAATGTTGAATTTTTCCAACGTCTTCATTTTTAAAGTATACTCTTAACTTGGCGCATTTTATGTGAATATATATGAGTGGCCCTCAATGTTAATCGACTATACAATTAACCTTAACGAAGACTGAAGAATGACGAAACATAATCAATTCTTAGTCATTAACTTAATTCATGTTAATATAGATACTTATGTAGCGAAGAATATCAACTTTCTTAAGGACGTTGTATCGTTATCCAACACATAACTTTGTTTTCTGCACAGTTGACAATGTGTTCAAGCTCGGTAATTACAGTTAAAACTTTCTAAAAGTCAATAAAAACAGTAAATGGTCGGTTTCGTTACCATACAAGTTGTTCTATTAAGTACGAAATTTAATGTATATTTCTTGAGCTACTTATAGAGACTCATTGATATAATTAATAGTAATATAATAACTGCCCAACATTTAATGAATGATATATTTTTTAGCAGTTTTTACACAGGATCTTTGTCTACCTTAGCAATCTTGCTGTACTTCAGTTGGTTTATTTCACTGTTCTTAGTTTACTGTGGGTTCATTTAAAAAAATAAAATCATTGGGATATTAATTACTAGCGATACTTCTAATCTCTATAACAGCACATAATTGTACATATGAATAAGAACTCTTCCTGTCATTGACATCTTCTTTTTTCACATTACGGTAGGTTTTCTTAATGTTCATGTCATGTACTTGATGTTTCGAAATGTTAAATAAGATTAAGAAGCAGGCTCTTAAAATCTAAAAAGATATCGCATTATATGTTAATAAAAGACTGTCTCTTTTTTGCTGATATTCAGTAATGCTTTTCGTTCTGGGTATGCGGCATGAATGATACATGAAACACTTTTGTTTTTCTTTATTTACTGTTGTAATCACTACAAGATATTTCAAAACCACTCTTTATTATATTTTTCAGAATAACCTATAAATAATCATACAATTTCGAGAATTCTAGATCTTAGAGCAATGCGGTCAGTTTGTCAAAGCAAATATTTAGAATGTGAATGAGTTTTATTTTTTGTTTAAAGTACCACTGCATACTGTATTTTTCCTGTATTATTAGTATATATATATATAGTATATATTAGTATATATATATATATTAGTATATATATTAGTATACTAATATAGACTGCCCGTGTCGTTAATATTAATATTCCGTGTCGATGTGGTTTTGAAGTCTTCTTAGATGTGAATCGACCCTTCCCACTATAATGGCAGTTATCGCACAACCCAAATTTTGTTTTACGAAAGCTTCTAGAAATACAGCAAAAATACCACCCCAACTTGAAATAGTTTGGAATTTTATTATTCTTATTGAATGATCTGTGAATTTGATTTGATTAAATTAGACAGTTATTTAATCGTAGGTAAATAGTTTTATTAATTTTTCGCAAACCGGCATCATAAGAGAATTACTGAGAAAATACTTTCGTCAACTACAAAATGCATGTTCCACTGGAAACAATCTACTATTATAAGAAGATCGTAAATATGACTAATTGCACATAAAACGTTCGGAACGCCACTGCCTCTAAGCCTTTTCCAAGGCGACCGTCCAAATAATGATATATCGTCTGTGGGGTATTTTAATTAAGGTAAAGGGGGATGCTCTCGCTGACAGGTTGGCTTTGGAATTAAACCAAACATGAAAATAATATGGGCGGCTTTGGACTTTTAAAAAGACAAAGAAGAATTACCATTGCGTTGATAAAGTGAAAGGTGCGGGTTGTTTTTCCGGACCATCGTCTGAAGTTATTACAATAATACTGTTGCAAAATATTTGTGGTTTTATAAAAAATATTTTCAATGCAATATTTTTTTAACTTCATAGCATGTCTAAACTATCATAGTTTTAATATTTTGTTGGCTTTTGTTATTTTCAAATCTTAAATATGTGATTTAACAATATATGATATTGTTCTTATGCCCGTTTTCCGTTGTTTAAAATAATGTTGCAAATTTAATAAAATGTGATAATTTATTATCCTTGTCGTTTTTTTTTCCTTCGCAAATTCAAAATTTGGAGTTGATATTTTTCCACTTTGTTTTTATAAAAAACTCTTTTCCATTACACTGCTGAGATACTGATTTGAAGCTTTTTAGTTAACATAGTTTTTTATTCCACAAGTTTTTATTCATTTGTCAGTGCATTATATAATATTAGTCATTTCAAACTATTAAATCAAGGAATGCTAATGAATGGTTGCTATTAATGTCCATGTTGTTATTTTTATTTGTTTTCTTTTGGAAATTCATTTTCTATTTTATGGCTAAATAACTCTAATTTCTCTTAACGCAGTTGATAATTTGTCTGTGATAGCGTATACACACTCACATGAGTGTACATTCTAAGTTAATGCGTATTTACACAATGCTTTTTTTGTGGTGTTTCCTGGGCACACATATGGGTGCACACAAATCTCACATACTCTGCAATGCAATTATTTATAGTTATTTAATTAAAATTCACATTATCTGCATCATTCCTATTTTGTATTAAGTTGATCTAGTAATTAAGATACTATTACTAACTATATAGTTTTATTATTCTTTATGGGATATAATAATTTCTACCTTGATATCTTGATAATTTGGAATTTTTATTGGGAATTTCATTGCCTAGTTCATGCAATGCATTCGGTTGCAGACAGAAAATATTTGACTCCTTGCAATTTAAATTTTACCGAAATCTTACCGTTTATTTAATTATGTATGTATGTATGTATGTAGTCTGTAATTTCTTGTTTGTTAAGGATAATTTAACCTTGATACAAGAGGTAGGACATACATTTTCACTTAAATTTTTTATATTGAAATTATTTTGAATAATTTTCTTTTAATGTTCTACTATATTCTACCAAAATAAATAAAAAAATAAAATATAAACAACATTTTTTATAGAGAAAGATAAATCTTATATTATGGTTCGTGTTCCTTCACTAACTGTTGGGATTTTAAAGACCGTCCTCTAACACTTTTAACTTTTACTCCGGAACCAGTTTCTCATTACTTCGCAGTAATGGCTCGGCCCCTCAGGGGACGTTCAGTTACAGGTTAACACTTCTCTGTTCCCTTATTATCTTACTTCCTGCTCAACACCTGCTCATCGAAAGTTTACACTTCTCTACAAGCATTTGATAAGAGAACTACTACTAGATCAGACTTCTTGAACTGCCTTCAATGGACAATTGTTTAAATTTTTCTTCTGTGAAATTTCTCGACTATTTGTAAATAAAAATCTTTGTTTTAAAACATGCAATGGACTTTCAAGGTATTTTATCAATTACAGCATATACTTCCAGTTAACAGTCACTTAATAGATGTGTGTATAAATTTGACAGCTGTCGGACCATTAGTTTGTGAATTATAGCATTTTCAGTGAAGCAACTTTTTTTTATCGTAAAAAAATTGATAAAAAGGAATTCCGCGTGTTGATAAAATATTGCTTTTTGAACCAAAACTATAGAGTTGAAGCAAACACTTGGTTTGATGCCAAGTTTCTGGACACTGCCCCAGGAAAATCAACTATCAAGGTTTGGTATGCTAAGTTTAGACGTGGTGAAATGAGTACTGAATACGGTGAACGCAGTGGACGCCCAAAAGAGGTTGTTACCGACGAGAACATTTAGAAAATCCATGAAAATTATTTTGAATGATCGTAAATTGAAATTTAATGAAATAACAGATACTCCAAAATATCAAATGAACGTGTACATCATATGAGTCACGAATATTTGGGTACTCACTTTTGTGAGCTCACTTTTGACCAAAAACAACGACGAGTTGAAGATTCGGAGCGGTGTTTGAACATGATCAAGCATAATAAACCCGAGTTTTTGCGTCGATTTGTGACAATAGATGAAACATGGCTCTACCATTTCACTCCGAAGTCTAATCGACAGTCATCCGAGTGAACTGCACACGATGAACGTGCTCCAAAGCGTGGGAAAATGCAACAGTCGACTGGGCTGGCGAGGTTATGGCGTTCGTGTTTTGGGATGCGCAAATGGTATAATTTTCATTCACTGCTTTGAAAAATCAAGGATCATCAACAGCCACTATTATATACCGTTATTGGACCGTTTGAAATCGCCGAATAACGGTCGCATTTGAAGAAAAAGAAAGTGCTGCTTCACCAAGACAACGCACCGTGTCACAAGTCAGTGAAAACGATGGCAAAAATCCATGAATTGGGCCTCGAATTGCTTCCTCATCCACTACCGTATTCTCCAGATCTGGTCCCCAGTGACTATTTCCTGTTCTCAGATCTCAAAAGAATGCTTGCTGGGAAGAGATTTTTGTCGAATGAAGAGGTGCTGATCGCCGAAACTGAGGCCTACTTTGAAGCAAAGGACAAATCGTACTACAAAAATGGTATCGAAAAGTTGGAGGGTTGCTATAGTCAGTGTACCACCCTTAAAGGGAGTTATGTTGAATAAAAAAATAATTTTGCCAAATAAATTTGTTATACTATGGCAGGCTGGGGACTTTTCAATTGACATGTTAAATAAGATTAACCGTCATGAAGTAAAACTCTTTATTCGACCAATAGCAGATATATTTGATAAAGTTTAAAATTTTATTATTTACTACATATTATTAATACCGTATCATCTTTGCCATAATTTATTATACTATACTAATATCTAATAACATATTATTTTTTATTAAGATCTATTATTCCGACAATTTTAAATAATCGCTGATAATAATGGTGTAAAATAGCCTATCACCGTTCATTATTAAAATTACACTACATAAAGCTTAATTACAGCCCACAACATAAAAACATGTATATAATATCGTAAATATTAAAAGTTAATATCCAAACCCGATTTAATTTGAAAAATACCGTTACCCATAACCGTAATAAATTATTAACTTGTACAACATAATAAATTATTTATACTTAATTATTCGAAAACAAAGCTGTGTTAATCGCTGATTTTTATCGGTCGTTTTTGTCAAGTAAAATGTGTTTAAAACAGTTTTAAATTACGCTTTTTAGTTGGAATTTTACATTAAATTGCTTCGCATGCTGTAAAATAATTTAATTCGAATTAATTATATTTTAAAAGGTTTTAAAAATATATTTTCACGTGATTTTGTTTCTCATTTACAATGCACACAACGACACTTCGTTGTTTGATGTATTAATTAATGGCTTTTTATTAAAATGAATCGAAATAACGTTTTCTTTTCGAAAAAACGTTATAATATGTCGCTAAAAAATATTGAAATATATTCCCGAAATTCGTATCGAATGTAATTTGTTTTAAAGTACGTTGCGTAATTGAATTTTGTTTTACTGGGTTTGGATGGGTCTATTGTTCTGATATAAAAGGAAAGTTTATTTTTAATTAATGTTTTTGTTAATGATACCTGTACAAGGGATGATAATATTATTTTAGTTAGTTGGAAGGGAACTAATTAACTAGCTACAGGCATTTGCACATTCACCAACATTTTCTGTTACTATCCATTGTTACAGTTGCTCTGAACTTTATAATTATTCTTCACTTTCTTAATTATTATTTCAAAGATTCTCTTAGTGTTGATGATTTTTTTCTTCAATTTAAGAGGCTCATTACGAAATTAATGTCTTCATTATATACAGACATTTAAATAATTGCTGCAATATATATAACATGATGCAATATGCTGGATCTGAATGATTTAGTTGTACATTGATTATTACAGATTCATCAAATGATTTTTAAATTTATTTTGAGCAGATTCATACTATTTAAAATATTTCGATTTTGTTACTATCGGATTTTAGCAATATTTAAATGTGTTATATGTTTAGAAAGATTGACAAAATGCATTGACAAGAATGAAATGCTGTATTACTAGTGATGGTGATGTTTCTTTTTTTCAATAATCTAGATTTGCTCTGCTCGTCAATAATACCTTTCATTAACACATTTCTTAGCACGGAATTCTTTGGTAGACTATATTATAATATGAAAGCTATTATAAAAGATGTATAGCTTCAGAATTTGGTGATTAATGAATGTAAAGTCAATAAATATGGCCAATTGAAAATTAAATCCGTCATTAAATATTATTTTGGTAATCAATTGTTTCATCTAGGTGGTGAAAAGGTTACTGCTACTTGGTTATGGCTGCAGGCGTTCTGGTTTTGAACAATGTCTGTCAGTTCCCTATTTCTCAGATTATTTTCGATTATCTTGATCCCTGCTGTTTTTCAGAGTTGTTTGCTGAGACCTTGACAAGTATTAAATGAAGACTTTGCTTTGTATTTGTTCGTTTGAATGACCTCATACTTACATATGCCAGACTGTAGCTGTAGGGTCCAAGTTCTGGAGTCATTCAAAAGAATTGGCAAGATAGGCGTTCGAAAGGGGCCGATTTTATTCGTGATCTAGTACTTCTTCTCTTCTACACGCACCACCTTAGAAAAGCAAAAGCTGCTGCAGCTTAGCCGATTTGGCTTATTATATTTTATGTTGTATAATTATGGACTAAAACATTAATGTAAATTATTTTGAAAGAATCTAAAGTAAACAATTGAGTTAAATATTATTTTTAAAGGCATTGTTCAACCCTAGCGATCTTTCTCCTATTCACTAGGAACTATCCATTAAACCCACTTTAGTTTCAGCAGAATCACGCAATACGTCACCCCATTTGCGCAACTATGGATTTTTGATCTACTAAATTTGGCAACTATATTATTAATCGTTTTGAATAAATCATTTTTAATATTGATAATAGAGCCAAACCAAACCAATCGATAGTATGATGTAAGTCTATGAGAAACTAACTATTGGTAAACTAGCTGTCTATTTAGCTAAAATTGTTTTCTATAAATATACGGAAATTGGACTGTCTGGCATAAGGAGTTGACTATCCTCCTAGAAAAGAATAGTAAGTAAAGAATCTACAGGAATATTTTACATGCTTTATGTATTGTCGTAATAGTACTATTAAAAAGAATACAACAAATGAATATGCTCTATTTTATGTATTTTCAAGTTTTCTTTTTCTGGAAAATCTACTAATGAACAATAAAAACTAAAACACTCTACTCAAATACTTAGAAACTGTTCAGACCTGGATGTGGTTTGATCCAGTTCATCATGGCCTTCTTAATGTAACTGTAAATTTAAAAATATTTCTATCAAGCAATAAACATTTGTTTTAAAGATCGATAGATATTAATAGATTATATCATCTATCTGAAATTAAGTAATATAATATAAATTATATAAATTCCAATCTTAACAATACTTGTTCAATGAGCAATATAATGTCCATAATTACTGAAAAAGTTATGAGTTTCACATTAAAATATTTTGGTGTCTACCACTATGCTGTTTTTAGTCAGTCGTCTAGCATCAACATTATCATGTTGAAGAGTATAGCAATCTATTGCTCAATAACAAATTGTTCAGGAATCTGGGTAAGATTTTTAATAGGTCCACTCCTAAATTCTAATAGAAATTATTGTTTCTGAATTACCACATGGTATTAAAAACACTCTTTAAGACATTGCCCTGAAACCGCTGATTTATATCCTTCTTGGCACAACTCATATCTGGATGGCACATGTCCATACAGCAGCAATACTTTATTGGATGTTGACGAGATAGAATTTCATCCAAATAGCTATTAAATTCTTCTAAATTTAATATTCTTTTGTTTTCTTTACATGAGCCTTTCTGCGCAGCTTTATCTACATTGTTATTCCTAAATATTTTGTTGTTTTAGCATATAACACTTGGATATTATTTATTCTGATACGGATATGTTTATTTTTTTATATGTAGAAATTACCGTGGACGGATTTAATTTCATTCACACTAATTCTCCATTGTTTGGTACAATTTTTATTTTTGTTGGCGTTTACACTATCATTGCTGCTTTCTCATGATCATTATTTTCAGCCATTTTGGTATTATCGTCAGCAAAACTAGTAGTAGACATATTTTAAGTAAAACTTGAATGAAAATAATTATATCAAAAACACGTGGATCTATAATGTGTTTGTCTAAATTATGTAGAAGGGTTTTGTTCCTTGTTGGGGTTTTTTTTTGAAAAAAATGAGAAACTTTTTAATGTTAACTGTGGTCGACTCCAAACTGAGAAAGAATACAAAACCGACAATTAATTATCCTCTTGCAACCTGTAACCGAGCTTCCTCATTATTTATTAAGACTCAATTTAGTAACATTTCCATCTGAATTTAAAAAGATCTGGTTTTATTTATCAAAAATATTAATATTTAATCTCGATTTAAAAACAAAAAAAAAAGCCGAGAAGAAGCTTCGGGCAAATTACCATTCCGTTTTATTTTCGCGGAACGCTAAACCTTTCATCTCAAAAATTACCATATATCGATTAAAGCGTAAAACGCGAAACGCTATTTAACGAAAATCTCTTTGGTTTAGCAGATAATTCAATCATTATTAATTTAGTATAATAAATGCACCCCAGGATATTAGCACGAGATGAGTAGGGCCCTATCCGTGGGGAATGTTAATAATTTATTTTGATACGGTAATTAACTTAACACTTCAACTTGCGCGAGTACCTTTAAAACTGGGAATGTTTTAGAGAAATCGGATCGTTTTGTTTTAGATTGTTTTAGTATATGACTACTGTATAACAAATGACCAGGTTTCGTTCGAACAGACACTATACTTAAAAAATTATCAGATAGACTCGTTTATCAAGTGGATGTTATTCTATATTCATTTTATAATTTAAAATAAAAATTAATCACAGAGTTTCTTCGTAATATTTAAACAACTGTCATCACATTCAGCATCCCAGGCGGATATAGACGGATTCGAGCATCAAATCTCTTATTGCCCAAGTGATGCTGACTAATGATCTTAAAGTTAGTTAGTTGTCATTGGGACAATAACAACAAACTATCGGAAAAGGTTTCACTGTTTAAAATGGAATTAAAGCCATTGAAGCCCATTGATATTATGAGTTCTATGAGTAACAACGGATCCATATCATTAAAGCCTTTATTTCTTTTCTAGGCTGGAGATTGGATGTGATTCCAATACGATTTTTGTTGTAATTTTGTACTTTTAACAGATTTGTTTTCAAAACTTTGGGCCTAGAAACATTATTAGCAATTAATTTTAGTTTTTCTTCATCATCATCAGTTTATGGTTAGCGTTTTAGTCACATCACAGTTCGCTCTTACCTCGGACAATGTTAGTCTCCTATTTTTCAAATCATTTTCGATGGCCTTGATCCAAGTCTTTTTTCAACATTCTCTCTGGGCCTTCCATTTCAATAGATCGATTTCACTACAGAAGTTCGTGAAGAGTTTGTTCACCTTTCATTCGACAGACATTCTAACTATTTTAAAGTGCGTATCAGAATGTGACCCTCAACTGTGAATTGATTGTCACATCCTGAACGCATGACTTCGTTTTTGATACGATTTCGGAATAGCGGGCGATTCGTCTGTTGTCAATACTGGTGGTATTTTCTTTACTAATTCTTAAGCTTAACGTTAAAGTCTATATCAGTGAATATGGAGTTGTCAGCAGCCAACATCAGATCAGATCAGCAGATAAGACATTACTATGTTGAAAAGCAGTGGAGAAACGAGTAGAAGTTTAATTTTTAGTGGAACATGTTCAAAGCTCACCAAAATGACCACCATTGCATGCTTTTTATATTCACCACAGCTACGTACGTCCACACACTAGCTAGCGGAGCTCGAAAATGTTATCTACACAACCGCAATTTAGTCTCAATTCTACTTTTCTCGGCTCGTTTCGTCGCAAGATCAGTGAGGTGTCATTTGTATGAACTTCAGAATATAATTTATATATTTACAATATTTACTGTCACCTTTTTCCAATGCTGACTATGATTTTCTAATATTTATAATTTTCGATCAAATTATTATCTTTATTTTTTCAATTGTATATTTATTGTGAAATTAATGTAATGTACTCAAATGCCCTTAATAATAATATTTTTGAGTGAAATTTTTGTGTTTGTTTTATTGATTTGTTTATTAATTACTTTTCTCTTTTTTTGTTTTGTGCTTTTTTCAATGCTGGAACAATTATCGCTTTTTTTCATGCTGACGGTACTCTCTAATAATGGTACTCTCTTAATGGCTGTAATCAATCCGTTGAAACAATGTTTCCTCACTGATGTTGATCATTTCTGCTGTCATTCGATGGACTGCAGCTATCTTGCCAGGCTTTTATGATTTTATTGTTGTTTGTAATTGGTTCCCTGTTGATCCATTAAGAATTGAAGTTTATAGAAGAGAAATTACCACTAGAGCTTAATCCTTTTTGTAAAGGTGAATAAAGAACTCCCTCCATCGTTCGAGACGCTCTCGTTACAGTGGCGGGTGAGATTTATAAGATAAGTTCTGCTGAGTCAATAGATACGTATTGATTGAAAGGTATACACACTCGCTTGGCAATGATGATGATAATTGTTGAATACCTAAATTAACACAGAGTTGTCATGGTCTCCACCATAATTTCATCATTACTGGTTTCATTGTTCAATTTAGTGTTTGTTAATGCAGGAACCGTTTGCTTATTTAGAAATATAGAACAAAATCAAACATTTATGTTTAACATTTTTAAGACAGAAAGAGATCAAAATCATTATTTTAGTTTTTAGATGGCCTCCAAAATTTTGTTTAGAAAATGCCAAAATAAGAAAAGTAATCATAGTTTAAAATAGATGTTCTAAAATCTTTCTCTATTCGAGGACAACAGAGAACCCAATAGAGTAATTTTAAAGTTTTATGCTCTATTTTTATTCTAATGAAATCTTACAACTAATATATTTTATTAAATAAATTATATTATCGACTTTACGCTCACCGGTCCCTTCTAATACCATATAATAGAAACTTAAATAAGATTGAAACAAGCAGTAAGTATTTAATTCTTGAATACGTGATATTATTTATTTCCAAGTTATATATCAAGTTCGTTAACCTCTCGTTACCTTTCCTTATTTATCGATTCGCAGAGATTAGAGTGTCACTGATTGGAAAGCTGATATTTGACGTCACATTTTTCACCAGTACGTTCTATGTAGAAGAGTTTTAACGTCAATTAATTGATTCTGATAGTTTTTCCACAATATTGTAACTCCATTTCTTATATAAATATTTAATATGTTACCTATTCAGTATAAATCATTCATATGTAATATTAAATTATTTTATATGTTTTATTTCTAAAATGTCGAATAAATCAATAATAAGAAATAATATAAGATTAAATAAATTCTACTAAAATTATATTTTATAATCAAACAGTGGTTAAGGCAACAGAACGGTCTTCACACCGGTTAAAATCCTGCTGGGGATGGCTGTAAAATTTATTCTGATTGTTCATATGACAAAAGTATAATATCCAACAAGAAAAATCATCACAATAATCTCATCAGTAACTATATCTAAGTTGGCCACTAGTTAGTCAATAGGTTTAATGCTGAGGGCCTTGGTTTGGAACCCAGGTTAAGCAGTACCTCCAGTCCAGATAATCTAAAATCTAAAATACCAATCCAAATCAAATCAATCAATTATCCAGAGATCTACGATATCAAAAAGCTTTAATTTTTCAATTATTTTATTTTTCTCGTCAAATGTGTTTATTTGACAGTTGTTTTGTATATTTAATTTCTGTAATAAGTAATTAGATATTCTTTTAAGGGTACACAAATAGAGCTTTAAATTTACATTTACAAAGTATTGTTTTAAAATCATTTCGCAAAAATAGCTGTTTTTTTATTAATTACTTATCTAGAAGTAAATTTTTTATGTTTTCATAACATTATTGCATATGATTACTTTTCCGTATCCGATTTATTTACTGCATTTTCCGTTAATCAGTTAATCAAAAAAATCTTTCAAATGAGTTATGAAATTAAAAAAAAAACTATTTTAGAACAATTTTCGTCAATTCAAATATTAATATATCAGTTAATATGAATCCTAATCAATAAATTAATGTTAAAACTACGTTAACCATTAGAAAATTTAACTATTAACTAATTATTTAGGGCCAAAGTAGAAAATATTCGTATTATAAGTCCACACTAACCTCATTTGAACACACCAGGATTATCTCCCCTATGTGATTGTTTTGCTTGACCAAAGCCTACATGGTATAGAGATGAATCCAAAACAGTATGTATTGTCAATGCATGTCATGTATTGTCAATGCATTCTGTCATTTATGGGAATGAAATGCGAATAATTCTCTGAACAGAAGAATATTTATGTTCAAGTATTTGTATATTGTATTATGTATCCGGAACTGTATCTATTGTACATTTGTAATGGCCGTCCATTAAGACATTCGATGAACAAAACAACTCAGCTGATGTAACGATTGTCATCAACTGACCACAGGAATAAAGTATTCATGTTAAAATTAAATTGATTTCCATCAACATAACTACCAAGAAATATATTCCTCTAAAAGCTAATAAATAAGTAGATCGTTCAAATTCAAATAAATACTCTACTCTTTTATTTTTATAGATTGTTAGTAATTACATCTATAAACAAAATTCTGAATACGTGCGAATGGAACAAAATTCTGTGGATGTCTTAAAAAATTCAATATCAAATTTATTCTGAATCACAAAATGTCTTATAACGTAATATATAATAACATTTGAAACTATATTAATGTAATGGTAACCGGATACGTACCCACTACATAATAAAATCATGTGGACATAGTGATTATCGTTATATAAATATAGGTATGAGTCACATAACGACCAACTATTGAACATGAAAAAAATGTAGGAAAAATAATTATATTCAATCTACTTATATTCGGATTTTCCTTTGGTGTTTTCCGTAAATCATATGTTCGAAATTTAGTAAGTAGCAATGAAGTTTATTCAAAAAATGATAAAAATATGGAATACATTATTATAGTGGATAACGTAAATCATAAATTCAACACATTAATTGGGTTTCTATTTTTTTACATACATTTATAATTTAGGAAGAAAGAAAAATAATGATAAAGAAATTCAATCGTGATTACCTTTTCCTGTTGTAAAATTACATTAAGATTCCTTATGCACATTAATTTCACTTTATTATGTGCTTATAAAGGCATGATTTGTTTCAGATTATCTACGCAATTTTAGTACCTACTCCCGCAATAGAATTTTTTTGCGCGAAGAAAAATGAGGCATTTATAATAAAGATGTGTTTCTCCCCTTATGTTTATTCTAATTTATGAAGCAAATATATCAAAGTAATCTGGTTTTTAAGCGACGACCCTTCGTGAATTAATTGGAAATGGCGGCGGAAAACTGCCGAAAATCGCCTTTTTATTTATCGTTCCGCGTGCGCGTCCCAATTTTCCAACAAAGCAATAACATTAACTGGGTAGGACCGTTTCCTGGGGCACACGAAAATAAACAGACAAACATTTTGTGTCTTTTTCCCTCGCGCCTAAAAGCCGTTTCGAATACAATCAAATTGTCCCGTTAAAAGCGATTATTAAAACATCAGACGCCGTGCAGAATGTTAAATCGTAAACTGTGTCGTCAAGTTTGTTTCGATTTTGTTTCCGGCCAATATTTTAACATTTTACTGAAATTTTTGGAATTACATAAACTTCGGTATTTTTCACGTTATTCGCTCGTTTGAACACTACAACTAATCTTATTGATAATTAATACTCTACACATACTTTCCCTCATTGCTCAATTGTGTAGGCATTATTATAGAATCTGATATTATATAATAGACTGAATAATTTCAATAACTGAAATTATGTTCATATTAATCACTTGCCATTGTTGATGATGATGATGATGATCGATGGATCACACTGCAAAACACCAAGATGATTCAGAAGTTAGAGGGAGCTAGATCTGAATAAACTGGATATTTAAATAGCTTTATTTACATGATTGTCTGAATTTAGTAGTTTTTATTTAGCTAGCTGGAGAAGGACTTTGTTTTCTGTAAACTTCAGTGGAATATTGTATATTATTTGTTCGCAGAGTTGTATCATCACCATCATTATTATTTATACGTAGGCAGCGCTTGGCGAGAGTTTCTTTTTCTTATTGATTGACCAGCTAGAAAACACTTGGAGTGGTACAAGTTGTCTCTCAGAGACATTCTTGTACCACACCTGCACTCCGTAGGGGCAGACTGGACGGACTAGCATTTTGTACAAATTCGCTTTCTGGGGGATTGCGAGTTTGCTTTTTCTGCAGAAGAGAGGAAATAGTAGGCTGTACACGCCATTGCCTTTGCGAATAGCGTGCTGGACTTGGGCTGACCATTGGAACCTTCGGTCGAACTGGAGACCGAGGTATGATACATTCTGGAGCCAGGAGATTACGGTGGAACAGAATAGCCTGAGTTTTGCTCGGGTTAATCTGCGGTCGCCAGAATTTGTACTACGCAATCGCCTGATTCAGTTGGTCTGCACGGATGGCGTCGAGACTGTAACCGGCGGTGAAGAAGGCTGTATCATCTGCATAAAATGCTGTGTGGGAATGTTTGTATAGTAGGAAATCAGCCATATAAAGGTTGAACAGGGCTGGGGCTAGTGGAGCCCAGCAAGGTGCTGCGGAAATCTGTTGACGAGAAGAGAATGCGTTACCGATCTTGATACTTGAAAGGATCTACCGTCCAAGTATGAATCAATCAGGGCTTGTAGAGATGTTTACCTCTACAAATATTCTTCTGCTTTTTCTGTCTGTCTGTATGTCTTTTTCGAACAGTTTCGCTACGTCTTCCACAAAAAACGCCTATTGGCTACAAAAGATTGGGAAGAATTCATTCACCTTCCATTCGACAGATGTATTTAAGCCATTATTACCCGCTTTTCTGAATTTGTTTCTCAGATTTGCCCTGATTGTCGCATGTTAAACGAATGAAAAAATTCCAGGACGTGACTTGATATATTTTTTCATCAGGATTGTTTTCCTAAATTCATAAAAAAAGCTTTAAAGCAGCTCTGCTTCACAATGGCAGTTTTTATGCTTTTTATTTTCAAGTTTTGCACATCTTGCTTTTTATGTGCTGTTTGCCAGACAACAAACTGTGTTGACCAAATTTCGTTGCTTTTTCTCTCTATGGTGCCAAAGAGTTGGCCGTCAAGGGGGCTTAAAGTTGGTGTCAAGAAAGAAAGTCCCTCAAGAAACATTGGTATCTTCACATAAAGTTATTTCGTCACCACTGCACATCAAGTTGTTATTGATGAAGCAATTTGTAAAATCACTTGCCTAAGATGGAGATTGCTTCAAATATATAATTTTAAAGAATTCGGAGAACATTTTAAGGTAGTGATACGCACCCTAACTGTAAACAAATTTTCAAAAGTATGCTAAAGGAATTTCAAGGTTTAGGTTGCTTAATTAGTCTAAAAGTACAATTCCTTCATTCCCACGTCAATTACTTTCCGAATAATTTGGGAGATGTGGGAAAGGAAATTAGGAAAAATTCGAAGGAAAATGGAGCGTCTCAAAATGATATCAGGTTACTGTTGGACGCTGCACGGAGAGGTTCCAGATTCCTCCCGCAAAACATATAAATTGGAGCCTGGTTGGAAAAAAGAAAAGGTTTTAGTGTGTGCTAGTGAACGTATATGGTTTGTAAATAAAATAATATTTTTCAAATCTACTTTCCTTTATTTTAATGTATGGTGATAACTCGTTTAACACAGTTACTCAAACTGCCAAGAAACATGTCTTATTACAAAAAGGAAGTTATTTTCGGATTTAGCACACCAAATATATAGAGGATTTTTTGACAGAAGATTTGTATAATTTACTGCTTTATGAGTTATATGAGAATTAATCCATAAACAAATTTCTTTTAGTATTCCAAAAACTGATTCTAATATTTTCTGACAATTTTAAAATACGAACTTCTTTCGCCTCCATAGTTTCCATTATGGATTATTCATCCATAGCTCCAAGGGGGTTTTCTAATAAACTGTTGTAGGCCTACGCCCATGGAAACCCATGACAGGATCAATGTAACAAAATGGTGATAAAAATGGAAACTCGATTAATTTATCTATTAAAAATAAAATATTTTAATTTCTTCCAATAATTTTAAGATAAATTACATAAAGGTCATACTATCGCTGCGCGTTTTGCAGGGATTAGATTTATGATTTACCAATTTCCATAATTAATATAATATTAATTATGTTGATATTAAATTGATTTTTAACGGAATTGAATTAAAAAGCGCTTTTGCCGCAAATTAGATCCATATATTATGCGGCAAATTGTATCATCATACAAACTGCAGAATAGCTATTGAATTATTAGCATATAAATCAGGGTAAATTTTGTAATTTATAGCTATATTATTAATATTCGCACAATACCTCAGATATTATTGAAATCATACTGAGGAAATATATTATATTATATTTTAAATTAAGAATTAGAAGAGAGCATTAAATTTTATTGTTATTGAAGTTAACATATTTATAATAGTCCTGTCGTCATTATTTATTACTTAAAGAGCAATAATTTGTTAAATAACAGATAACAGTACACATTAATTAAATATTAACAATATAAAGGACTATATAAGTTATGAAACGTATGAGATTTAGAACGTGAACCAATTGCGATTTATTAAATTGACTACGCAAACGACAGTATGGGTTCAATCTTCTTTCAATGTAAAAGAGACTCTTTTAATGTAGGCACTTACTCGTCGCAACTTTCTTAGAATATTCAGTACCGTATTAGTCGCGCTATGTAACATTAGGCACTATAAAGCAAGTTATAGTGCTTCCATTGTTTACATCTTGTGTTTTGTTTTTAATACTACAAAAAATTAATAAAAAGCCATAAATTTTTGTACTGTTTTAACTAATTTATGTTTGATTTATGCGTTGGTTTCAATTCCTTAGGACTGCGTTTTAACTCTACTGTCTGAAATATTGGTTACTATTGAATGATATTGATGTCTGTATTAAATTAATTACTGTATCCGCCATATATAGCTGTGTACTATACCATGCGAATTTAAAATCTTCGTTTGCATGAAACTGTACTTCTCTCTGAGTCTAAAATTCAAGAATTTTTAAACGTTATCAGGTAAGATTTTATTTCCATTGTATTATCAATAATTTTATGTACTAACATATCTAGTATTCAATTGAACTAGTGTACTGTATATATGAAAAATTACTGCTGAATTTGAATATTCAAGTTTGATTTAGCATCTGCATAATTTTTAATCCTAAATCTATTATAGAAAGTATGCAAGGATGTTTACATCGCGTTTCAGAAAATAACATTAATTAATGTATAATTATGTCAACATCTTATGTGCTGTGTTGGTATTGGCGTTGGAAACAGTTGATAGTCGCAAAACAGTCGAACTAGTCAATAGTAAAAAAACTAGGGAGTGAAAATAGTAATTACTATTTCAGTCAAATGCAAGGATTCCTTAGATAAAGATGTACGAATTTCTTTTCGTATTAATTTTGATGCAGGAAAGGACGGAGATAATTATTTGATTCGCTATACATATCAGTTTATTTAAAATAAGTTTAAATTGGCAAGTGGCACTGTGAAAAAGGAAATGGAACAATTATCCCAAATATACTTAATAGTATTTTAATACTCGAAAAGTAACAATGACATAATATAATAATAGTAATTGGTTTATTTCTGTTTCAATCCAACAAATGCCTACGAATGTGTTTTTTTCAACCGTCCCATAACTGACAGAGAGATATACGTACTTCTTTTCGAAGTTTTTTTGGGAAAGTTTTCTTTTCAAAATAACAGTTTCATTTTGAATGATTTAATTTTATTTTTATATTTTATATATTTGACTTGATTGTAAAGAGAAATGGAGTAATGACCACTAAATATTTGTATCGTATTTTCTTAATAAATCTTAGTATTTATGATTTATTAAATCAAGTATTTAAATACCGCACCCTTTTTAAACATAATAATAGTTTTATTTATCGTTAATAAGGAATATTTTAAGATTATTATTCGTAGAAATATCAATGAAAGCGGTTTTAACATAGACATTTCCAAAAAGACAGAAAGATAAAAAGGAGCGAATAGTTGCCAAGATAAGATAAATGTAGCCAAAATGAGTTTTTTATGTTTAAATAAAAATGTTCTTTTTACCTTATTACATTAATAAATTATCTTGAAGAGTGGAGTCCCCAAATGTTGCTATATTAATGCAAAATATATTCTTAATTTCAGTCATGCTACAAAGAAAACATAAAACCATATAAATCACTACATAATATAAAACAAAGTCGCCTTTTCTGTCCCTATATCCCTATGTGCGCTTAAATCTTTAAAACTACGCAACGGATTTTGATGCGGTTTTTTTCAATAGATAGAGTGATTCAAGAGGAAGGGTTATATGTATAATACATGCATAATATACTAAGGCAACATTGCTAATTTTAGAGGTTTCTAACGTGATGTCGTAAATTAACCTATTTTTTTAGGCTTATTTAGCAATTAGCAAAAACGCTGCCTAACCCTACGAGTTAGATCAAATTAATGTACTACAGTATTGTACACCATAAAAAGGTCTACAAAAAAGTCCGCGATGGTATATGTTTATCTTTTAGGGATAACCCACATTAACCATTTTTATTGTTTACTTTTTACGTGAGAAAATGGCTTATTTACGAAGCTATTTTAAGCAATACGGCATTAATCCTTATCGAATTAAGTACCTTAAATACAGTGTGCAATTAATATAGATCAATATGGTTCCTTACAGCATGTAAATTAAACAAATATTTTCGGAGATATTACAAATTTAAAATTTGCGTTTAAAAATGTGTAATGTAATAAAAATTGTATGAATTTAGATATTCCAAAGATAGCAGGAAATCTTCATAGTAAGTATAGGGGAAGAGGAATTGTTTTACTCCAAATTTAATGCGTGCAGGCCAAGGGCAGTAATGAATGAACCAAAAATACTGGATCGATTTTAATCATGTTTTCATTGAGTGACATAGCCATATATATTTTATGCCCGTGCAAAGTCGGAGCGGGCCGCTATGTTTTTATATACAACGTTCATATTTTTTCTGTAGTGTATTTAATTTAGTATCAGCATTGCACCCGTGCGAAGCCGGGGCGGGTCGCTAGTTACATATAAAGCATACATTGGGCATATTATTTTCAAGGTCGCGGCTAGGATGGCAAAACCAGAACGTAAAAAATCAATCGAATGAAACTAGTAGGTCCAAAAATAGTAACTGAAAGTATACGACTGAAAAAGTAGACACTAAAAACTAGTCAAATCAGTTAGACCAAAATAGCGACTGAAAATAGTTGCCTGAAATAGTCAATAGTAAAAAGTAGTCAATTACTAGACAGTCGTTATTAGTAGATAGTTACTAATGCTAATTTTAATATTAACATGGGAGTTTAATGTAACTATTATTATATTAGTTATATATAATTTAAATACAATTTGACTATCACATAAAATTACAAAGGATGCTGTCATTTTCCTGAATAACCAAATACGTATTTCCAGTCAGAAGCCGTTGAGTAATATTCCGTGTAGCTTTTTTATTCGGGAGCGCCCAACTTTTTCTTAAGACATAGACTTTTTTTGACCCAGGAGTGAAATAATTCAGGCATATCTCATCGCCTGGAGAAATTGATTCAAAGACGTTACAGCCTTTTTTATATATATCCCACCAGATTTCAACGGTGACCTTTAGGGGTCATTCTATATTAAGATTTTTGATTTTTTTATGGCGGATTGGTGTTCAAAAGTAAAAATGAAGGTTTTTTTTGTTATGTTTCGTAACGAACTGTAAAATTTAATAAGTTCGTTTTTTGATTCTGGATGCCATTTAGAGTTAAGCTTATCTTTTAGATTAATAATATTTTATTTGATATGGATAATTTTAGTAGAATTATTTATGTATCCATATTTGAAAATATTTTATTCGTATTTACTAAAATCAACAATATAGTAAATGGGAAAAAATGATTTGGTTTTTAATTAAAAAATGTCCTGGCATTTTTTTTGACTTCGTTATTGCTCATTATTGTATTTTGTTTAATAATAATTTTAAAGTAACAAAGTGCAAATAGTGCTATAGACAAAGTAGTTTCTATATGAAGTGCCTTCTTTTTGAGCTTCAGGGCAGAGAGATTGATAATGTTTTAGGGTCCTTATTGCTTAGTGAAGTGTGTATCCAGCTTTCTGAAGATATCTCATTCAACACTAATAGCATAGAGGTAAACAATGTTGAAAATTGAATTATATGTAGACTAATTGAAATAATTATTGCAGTTTTTTTTATAGGATTTATCTCGCAAATACTCTAGATTACACCAGATTTGGACTATCATGGAGGAATATCATCTTATACAGATGTTGAAAAAACTTTATTACAGTTTTGATAAGAAATTATAATATATATATACATATATATATATATATATATATATATGTATATATATATATATATATATATATATATATATATATATATATATATATATATATATATATGTTAATGTGAACTATTAATGATTATACAAATTGTATATTCTTCTTAGGACTTTTTAAATATGTTTTAAAGTGCCCTTTTTACCAACGAGGATTTATCTGGACTGGACCTACTGTTTCACGTGACCTACGAACCGCGGACTTCAGCTTAAAGCCTACCGACTGGCGAGTGACCAACTTAAAATCATCCGAGAAGATATCCGGTCTTAGCCAGCCTGGTTACTGGCGTGACTGGGATCATTTCCTTTGTCGAATTTTACACTGTTGCCCAGAACAATCACAAATATTAAACAATCATATGCATAAATTTACGGCCATGCCCCAGCAGGATTCGAACCCGCCAGTATGGCAACAGTAGGTGGACCGTCCTGTTGTCTTTTCCACTGCGCCAACCACAAGACAGCTTGTTCTTAAGACTTTACTTCTATATCTAAAAATTTTCATTTAATTGTAAAAATAGATGATGAAAAGTATATTTTTATTTTTTACGCATTCTTATGTTTTACTACGTGTCTGATTGATTTGTTTCAATGGTCTGTATTGGACCTGGATTGGTTGATCAGGGATTATTTAAGTTACCCTATTTGCTTCGGTTTCATAAATGCTTTTAATATGAATGAAAAACAAAAGAAATATGGCTTTCGTATCTCGTTGGACAACGCGCGCTTTCTAATTCTGGGAGGTTCGGATCAGTTCTTCAGAGTAAGTTAATGTCCCATCGAAGTTTAATTTTTTGTTCGTTGTTTGTGCTGATAAAATTAGATTTAATTACTGCATTCTCCGTAATGCACTTACATACCTTTAACGCATTTTATTGACAAGAAAGCCACCTATTATCTCATCTCTGTTCGAAGTAAATGATTGGAGGCGCAATATTTTTTTGACTATTTATTGTCGTCTTCAATATTCACTCAGAATAATCACAAATTTTATGTAGATATTTGAAATTTATCCAAACAAGCAAAACGTAAAAACTACGGTTTTTAACCTCTGATAATCTTCAGTAATGTTTAGAAGAATTTTGTAGATATTTGACAACTAGACAAATCTTTTAGGCAGATTCGCTTGAATGTTCGGATGTATCTAATAGCATTCCATCTCTTTTTAATTTGAATTAAAGGAACAGTTAAAAAGGTGACTCAGTTTAACACGATTTGCAAATTGCTGTAGGCAATATATTTGACATCGTGATGACGTGAGTTCACTGTTATTTTGGATTTACTATATGATAGATCATGTTTGGGAAATTCATATTTTGTTTGCTTTCAGAAGTTGCATACGCTCTTGTTATGGCGGCCACCGATATTTTGGCGCCTCACACAATTGCCAAGACTGAATTAAATGATATATTTTCTGGTACTTTTTTGTATATAGGTATGACGTTTTGTGCAATTTTTTTTCGCAAAAGAAGAAAGCAAGCATTTTAAACTATTTATTGAATCGATTAATTCTAAACACATAAGAGCTAAAAAAGTGAGAAATGGAACACTCACTCATCCACTGTTTTAAGTAAATATTTTTTAATCTAAATTTTTCACTTTTGCTGCGTTTCTGAAGTGAGAAGTTTACACATATTCTTCAATTGATTTTTGTGTATAAAATAATGTTCATTTTTCTCTTATCTTATCGTATTGATTCTGTTTGCCAATTGATCGCGTATTAAAAAGGCCATTGACATTTTTACTTGTCCATTTTATTTTTAGAAATAATAGATTGTTATCAACACAGAACATTTCCCTTTTGCTGAGTGAACTTACATTTAATTTCTTTTATTCATGGCTAAATACAAATAACGTACGTCTAATTAAATAATAGCACCTACGTAGAAACGTTGCAACCAAGGTGAGAATTGAATATGAGGCAGCATATTAAAACTGTATAAAGTAGACTGTTGGTTTGTGAGTATGGGAATCGATATTACCCGGGCAACGTAGACCTATGCTTAATTCAAACCGTCGATGGCCGAACGAATGTATGTGCGAGTACCACTGACACGGATAGCATGCATCTTTGATGAACTGCATATCGGAATCATGATATCGGACCATCTTTCTAAGTGCGTTGCATGTCGTCTATGGCTTTATAAAAGCGAACATCCATTTTCCAAGCCCTATATCGTATTTTTTAGGGATCAATTATCGGAAACTAGTTTTAGTTTTTTTACTGTCAGTTCGAGTTGAAGCATATTTTATGACTGTTTACCGTTTCAAGTTGCCTGATCGACATTCAGTTGCTGTTACATTTTTATGTATTAGTATAAATGTGGTTCGTTTTATTTTCAAACAGTTTTTATTAACCTTCTCAATAATTCGACTATATACTCCGCTCCATTTCCAATAATATTTCGTTATGCAAAACTTGGAGAATGGGAACTAGTCTAGTTTACGTTAGTTCATGTTTTGTTCTGACTTTGTATAGAAAAACGGTAAAAAAATGAGTTTTCACCTGTGTTTGTTTTTCAATTTTATTTCAAGTTTGGTGTAATATTGGACCCGTTAACAATACTGCCGATCTGTTGCGTTTTAATCTAAACGAAATCCTAATATATAAACGCTTCTACCACTTGAAAACATACCAGTAAAAAGAACATTGTCCTATGAATATGTACGTACGGATGCATAACATACATACGATTTGCCGCAAACAAATGTGATGGACAAAGTGTGAGTATTAAAATAATGCTACTATAAATGTTGCCTCTGCATGTAAAATCTGCAAGTTTTACAGTAGAAAATTGGACAAATAGTTTATTTTGGGAAAATATTCAACTGTATTTTGATTCAATTGTATTTATTATACTTGATTATGTTTGCCCTAAGTTTTCCTACCACCACTACACTTTCGAAAACCCCCAGAACAAACACGTTCGTCCATAACCATTATATCACCAAATGAAACCGTATTACAAAATGTTAAAAAGGAAGGATAGAACCAGACAGATAAAAAAATCTTTGAAAAAAGTACATGAAAATTAATTGAAAATACTTCCTATTTAAAGACGACACCAGCTCAGATAACATGTCTACATGCGTCAGATTTGTTGTGAATATGGAAAATCAAAAGGCTGTCTGATCATGCATTGCTTTCCAAAGAGATTTCAACTGAATATAAAGAATTTATATCAACGTATTTTTTTTTCAATCAATAAAACGGTTATCAATTAACAATCAATGGTCACAAATATTAATATCTTTATTAAAATCGATTGAACTGATCCAAATATTAGGATGTTAATAACAAGATATTTAATTGTCAGATATTTCAGTATTAAATCACACCTTTACTTAACGTGATAGTCATCGATAAGTATTTCAAAGGCGGTCATTACTTGTATAGTTTTCCATACAACCTGTTGCATATTTCAATAATTTATGCTAACCAAATAAACTTCTCTTGGATAGAGTATCATCACCAGAAAAATATTTTATTTAGTTTATAATTGTAATAGATTGAAAAGCCTAAAAATAATATTCAAATTAAATGGTAAATATCGTAAGAACCTTTCTTGTCGAACGAATGCAAGCGAATCTTGTTAAGTATTTACCACCTGGTGGCTTTAAAATTTGACACACATGGCAGTTAAAGTCAAATAACCAAAGTCCCTTATTCGTATACAATGTTTTTATATTTTTAATCACAATAGTATTTGGAGAGTTTGAAGTTAATGGAGTTAAATACTATTTCAACAAATCTTTATTTTCGTATGTAACAAAAATTTATTGCTATAATTACCATGAGATAACTATATGACTAAAAAGATGAACTGATACCTTATGATTAGTGGAGGATATTTATTTATTATATTATTTCTTTTATATATGTATAAAACGTTTTTAGATTATTCACGAAATACCATTTTTACTCACAAATAAAATATTTTCGTAAATTTTAAGATAATTTTAAATATATATTCCCTAAATAATCATTTATTTTCTTAAGAATGCAGGTGCCAACATTTTAATCTTAAGTTATTATTAAATTATTTACCAGACATATGATTCTTTGAAGACATAAATAAGTGATGAATATTTGGCACTGCATATTTTACAAAATATTTAAGTAGTATTGGTAAACTTTCTTTTATTGTTAGAAATATATCTTAAATATATGATTTCATTGTAATTGAAGATATGTTTTGCTATAATTGTGTAGGGATTTTACTCGCATATATGTTGGATTGGACACATTGTCTTTTTCAATTTCGGTTTTTTTTATTGGAACTAGACCAACTACTTAACGTTAGCTTTGAAAGAACTGTAGTTACCAATTATCGCCGGTGTTAACAGAAGGCGTTTGGTCTTACTCAGCTCAGTTAATGGAGTGATTGCAAAAACTAACTGGAGATAACTGTCAAGAAATTGGAAAACTACCTAATATTATGAAAACCACACGTTAAATATGAAGAGGGTAAACTAAAGAAAAACTGGTGATATGTTAGTGAAAGTGAAACAATCTGTCTCTCTTAGACTAAGCGTTTTTATCATAAAATAATGAAGCAGATATTTATGAAGCAGATGAATTGAAATATTGCCGACACAATCTCATATTATAAAAGAGAGCTCATATAAACTTAAATTATCATCTCGGATATTGTCTAATAACTAATATAGCAGTCGCATAAAGTAATATCTACATGGGTTAATATCGTATAGGGAAATTTTTTACTTGTTACAAAATTCACTGTGTTCGTTTACATGCGTCTGTCAGTATATCTTCTGAACTGCTATAGTTCTACTTAAATTTCCATGATCTACAGATTACAGAGCGACTATTGATGTTTATGGTATGGAATAGTCGTCAAATAGTTTACCATTAGTCTACATATACTTGAGTGTATTATTATATGACTAATTGTAATAATAATAACTATAATATATTAATGTTAACTTCGGTTCGCCTTTGTACTTTGATAGTAAGCTAGGTTAACGATACTTCCACAGCTTTTGGTGATGAAAAATGAAGCTGTCTTCCTTTCTTGATAAGTCGTTCGATTCCGGTTCATTTTATAATTTATTGAACAAATATCTAACACCAAAAGAGAAAAATAAAATATTTTAACAAATAAATTGAACCGACTTCAAGAAGTAAATAAGGAACTCACTCGAAATTAAAAAATAATCAAAATTAGATTTTTAACACAAAAAAAAACGTTTTAAAAGTAAAATATGTACATAATAATCGTTGCAATAACTAAATAAAAATTAACGAAAACCTTATTTAACCTATCTACTACATGTATTTTATATTCTACTATATACACACAATTTAGCTTAATACCCACCTAAACCTATTTATCTATTTGCAATATTATTTTAACTACTACCAACTGATCACTTTGATGTCAGTATGAGCAACAAATTATATTTGTTTTGTTCGAAATTTAATTTTGTGTATATGTCACAAAATTATATTATTTTTATAGTGTTTGGGCTCGGCACCTAGTTCAAACTCCGTGACCTCCGCGTGTGAGCTGAACTATTTAACTACTACATCTTAACAGCAGTTGCCTGCAATATTTCTACGGCTTCGTATTTGATATGGGTAGTGTTTAAAAAGTAACCTAAGTAGCTTCCCCTATCAGATCCTGATTGGTTCCAATGAGACCACCTTGGAAGTGCACTCTTTCGAATAGAAAAAGAATGTTGTAAATCGGTCCATAATTGTTGGAGAAATCGGCGAACGTGAATTTAAAATTGTATGGTTCCAAATATATATATATATATATATATATATATATATATGTGTGTGTGTGTGTGTGTGTGTGTGTGTGTGTGTGTGTGTGTGTGTGTGTGTGTGTGTGAAAATGCTCGAAATTAAATAAAAACAACAATTTTGTTTTTTCTTTGATGTCGAAGATCGAATCCGACAATCTACGTGCGCGAGAACTTTCTTAACTTCGGTGATATTTTGTGATAGTGACATTTCAAATTATTGGTAGTGACACTTATGATGCCGAGGAGAGGACGACCTGACTTAGGTCGTCGCAGTCAACCAAATGTGCGAAGAGCTACTTCACGTGCTAACCGCACTGATGGCTAGAGGGAGACAGGTCAAGAAAATAGTCGTATTGCTATGTCAGAATTGCGTTCTTTAGAGAGTGACAAGAACTAGATAGGCTTAGAATGTTATGAGTTCGTGCACATCAGACGCAACAACAACGAGCACGACATAAAGAAACTGAGCGATTCCGCAGATACAGTGTTCCTGTGATCTTGGCATGAGCTGCATTCCACTATGATGCGGCAATAGATTATTGTGCCGACAAATCGGTAACAACTGGGGAAATGACAATAATTTGTAAATATTGCAAGGCGTTAAAATACAATAGTGAATTTAATGGATTATGTTGTGCTGGAGGCCATGTAAAATTGCCACAATTGGTCCCACCACCAGATCCTTTACGCTCTTTAGTTCCTGGGATTGGAAATGATTCTAAGCACTTCTAGGCCAACATTCAGAAATATAACAACTGTTTCCAATTGACATTATTTGGCGCTACACATATTATACAGGACAATTTCATGGTCACTTTCCCACAATTGTCCCAAAATTGCATGCAGTACCAAACACATGATACATGGATCTTGCGGAGTTTTCAGCTACAATTCACCCTGTATGGTTGGCAGCAACTGTTCCAAGCGATACCCAAGACATCTGATTGCTGAAACCATAACGGGAAATGATGGATACCCATTGTATCGTCGGCGATCAATTGCGGGCAATGGGCGATCGGTAGTTGTGAAGGCTCGTGCCATACTTGCCTATATTATCCAAAGCTTTTAAGACTCACATCAAGGTGGAATTATTAGTTACAATAACTCTGTGAAGTCGACTAAGTAATTACGGATTATCAGGTCTTTTATTTATCGATGGAGGCAATATATACTGGTACGAGTTCTATTTCAGTTACTCAAACTTATTAAATGCCGTATACATATGTAATTAAACCTGAAGAGAAGTTTATAGATAATTTCTAAAAATGCTGATGTTAAAAATATATAGGGATAATTATTTATGAGTTATAATTTTTATAATTATTGTTCATTGCGGTTTAAAACAACAAAAATTCCACTTCAAATACATTTGTTTGATGAGTATGTATTTATAATATAATATATATGTTGCTGATAAATTATTTGCTATGCTAATATTGTATTCCGACCGTTCAATATTTACAATTACACGCACAATTCGCGGCCATTAGTTGTTGCGATAATATCGGCCATTAGAATGGCAGAAAAATGTTGTTAAATGAATATAACGCAAACGAGAAAAATAAACATATTACCAGGTTTAATGAGCATTTTATTGGTCGTTTAGCGGTTATTGTTAATGAAAGCTGCATATTTTTACATGCATTATGCAAAATTCGACCGTCAACAATAAACAATAATTATTATTCCATTTGCGTTTAACAATTTTAACGAGTGCGTAAACACTAGTTGTCGCGACCAATAGAAATAGTATTATTTGGCCATCGGAATGGCGTTCAAAAATGGCGATTTCTTTATATATTTTGGTGTGTTAGAATATGTTTTATGTTACAAGCTAGAGTTATATATTGATATATTAGTTTGAGTAAAAACGGAAGAATATGAGAATATATGTATACATTTGGTTCAGTAATTAATTATATACTAAATTAAATATTAACTGCTATCACTTTTTTTTATATAGTTTTCATCTTATAGCAACTTTGGTTATCTATCAAATATCATTTTTTTCATAGCTTTTACCATCAGTCCTGGGGCTACTATTCATTGTGTCTATAAAGTAATTTTAAAGGATTTACAAAAGATGGTATTACTGTGCATTAAATCGCATTGGGTACATTTGTAAACAAGTTCATTTTGAAGCGTCATCGACAGTCTTCACTTTTAAGTATGTTAAAAGTACTTTGAAAATGTATATCTTATATCGAGTAAGTCGCATTTGCGGGAAGTTTTCCATTTTTACTTCAACTTGAAGAAAAATGCGACTAAGGATAATGAATGCTATGTGAAGCTTATAGCAACAATGCTCCATAGACAATAACATGTGAATACTGGTTTCGACGTTTTAAAAGTGGTGATTTTGACATCAAAGTCATACTTGCAAAAACTAACATGAAAATTCCAGACCTTGCTCCTGATTACTATTTATTCTGACATATAAATGAACCTGTTTGAACAGCGCTTCACCTTCCTATGAAGGTAAGAAAAAATGGGTAAATTCGTGGACAGCCTCAAAAGATGCAACGTTTTCTCGACGTGGAATCCATAAGTTGCCCGTAAAGTTCCTGTAGATGGAAAAAAGTAGCAGTATATAATCACAGTAGGCATTGAAAATTCTTATAAGTCATTCTCAGGGAATGGGCGCACCTTATGATCCATCCAAGTAATATCGTTCACAAATTGTTAATACGGTCAAGTATTCGTTAATCCCGCTTTGTGCCTATCTTGTAGTTTTTTTATTTATTTTTCATAAATTTCTTTTACTTAACATACGTGTTCAAAATACTGTGGTGAGTGTGCTTAATTAATTACATAGCAATTATAGAGATCTAATGTCTCAGAATTTAAGAATCAACTAAATGACAAATCAACGAATGTACCTCGAGCTAACTAGATGGTGTTAAGGTGCATCACTATTGAAACATATAAACCAATCCTAGGCTACTAGAATTTGATGAAGTAGCTGCATCATAGTGATGAAAGTTCAAAAAGCAGAAAATGTCCTAAAGTCAACCAGTAATGACGTTTAAAATTTCATTTTTGGCGTTTCACCTTAAGGACTTAATAAAGGCTTGTAAATCGTCATTTAAAGATGAACTAGGAACTATATATAACTAGTAGGACTATATATTGAATTAAAACTATAGAGTTTAACAGTAAAAACTATTATTTATTATTAAAAAATATATATTATAATTCTATATGATTTTGATCATTCTTTTAAAAATCATAAGTAAACATTAAATGAATAAAATTTGCTACATTAACAATTATTAGTGTATTTTGCACAACTAAGTTTTAATACTAGTAAATGTGTATTTTAAAGGCAAAACGTTTAGAAATATTGTGTCGCTGAAATTTATAGTTTTTGGCAGGGTGCCCACTTTCTCCAGGTAAACAACTAATTAAAAGTTACGTGAAATATTCTCTCATCAATACCGTGGCCTTCATTTGAGTACTATTAATAAATTAACATCCCGAAATCTATTAATAAATTTCAAATACTAAGTATGTGTTATAATAATGTTATCAGGATTATCTTTTATTTTCTTGGATTTGAGACAAAATAAAATTATTTTATGCAATGCCTTTATTGTATTTTCAAAATATCTAATATATATCTGATAAGACTTCTTTCTATTGTAAGTATACAAAACGTGGGCCTATAATTGTTTTATATATTTATTCACAAGTTTGGGTTTATTAACTCAACAATTGACCAGGTCCACAGAATAATAGATGTTATTGAAAAGGCATACGAAAGTTAAAAAGTATGCTCAGTTATATTCTAAGATGTAGCACAAGCCTTCGATAAAGTTTGGCCTGAAGGCCTTGTTCATAAACTACAGAAAATTCTACCAAAACAACATACCGAACAATTAAAATACATTACAACTAGAATGTTTAGAGTCAAGCAAGAAGAAGCTTACTCTACAATAAAAGACGCTAAAGCAGGTGTACCACAAGGAAGTGTACTGGGACCAATGTTTTATCTACTTTACACTTGTGATATACTACAAATGGAAAATATCACGATGGCTACATTTACTGATGATACTGCGATTATAGCTGTCGGAGACAATTGTAAAGAAGCCTCATGAAAATTACAACAGACAGCTGACAACATAAATAATTGGACACAAGCTCGGAAAATAAGAATTAATGAAAGTAAATCTGTACATATGCAGTTCACCTATAAGCAGACTGTACAAGCACCAATAGCATTAAATAACACTATCATTCCATATAGCAACAACGCTAAATATCTCGGAATGAATTTCGATGCAAAACTTCGCTGAAAGAAACATATAAAGAAGAAAAGAAAAGAACTGGAATTGGAATAAAGGAAAATGCACTGGCTAATTGGAAAAAAAAGACAATTATCAGCACACAATAAATTGCTATTATATAAGCAAATATTGAAACCTATATGGACATACGGAGTTCAATTATGGGGATGTTCTGCAAAGAGTAATATTAATAAAATACAAATTTTTCAGAACAATGTCCTGAGAGGTATTGTGGGTGCACCCAAATACTATAGGAGTGATTACCTACATCGAGACCTTCAGATATCCATAGTCAGTCAAGATATCAAGAGAATTGCAAGATGGCATGAGGAAAGACTCCATTCTCATACGAATATTGAAATATTCCCACTTTTGGATACCACCAGAACAGGACATAGACTCAAAAGAATCAAAACATCGGTTCTTGTGTAGTGTTGTGTAGTGAGGTGCATATATTAAAAAATCTAGCAGTGACATGTACAAACATTATTTCACCAGAGACTGAGTTAGGGCCGATCGGTCCTCCTAGTTATATACCTAGATTTAAGTTAGCATAAAGACAAATTGTAGGTTAGACGGAAACGACTAGTAACAATGTATTAATTAAATAATTATATATATATATATATATATATATATATATATATATATATATATATATATATATATATATATATATATATATATATATATATATAATATATATAGTAACTGTAGAAACTTCTTTGGTTGTTGTTTATTAGGTCTATTAATAAATAATGTCCATGTAAAATAATCTAATCAGTAAGTTTCGAAACTATCGATTTATACTTTACCTTGAAATTTTCTGTCGTTTTCGCCTAATTCCAACACTCAATTAAGATTTTATAATACTTTATGTTAATATAAAATATTTTTACCAAAAAAATTGAACCGACGAAAAAATAAATAAAGCATTCATTAAAAATTAAAAAATAATCAAATTTGTATGTACATAATAAATAATTTCCACATTCCCCCCCTGAAATCTGAAGGGTCTGGTAACTTCGCAGTCTCAGACAGCGAAAAAGCCGAGCTCCTGACCGCACCGAACAAATGGAATGCCTACCTTTTAAAAAGGAAAGCGGCGCCACTCGAAACAAAAATGTCATCAGAGAGGTCAACAATCTAGGGAAAATAGCACCTCCAAATTATCTCCAAAACCATCTAAACAAACACCAAAGGTAACACCTTCACCAAAGGTGTTACAAAAAATCATCAGCAATTTAAACCCAAAAATGCACCTAGATAGATGACATTTCAGTATTCCAACCCAAAAAGCTCCCACACAAGCAGCTCTCGGAATTAACCAACATCATAAATTCCATCATGCGGTTGCAACACTTCCCAAAAATTTAGAAACTTGCAGCAGATTCTTCGCCTTCAGATTACAGGCCCATCAGACTGCTTAGTTCAATGTCCAAGATTGCTGAAAGGGCGATCTTTTTGCACTCAACCGGTTCACTGAGCAGAACAATGGTGGAAAAGCTTCAGGTAATGCAAAATAAACTTCTCAGGCAAACTCTGAACGCGCCATGGTTTGTCAGAATTACCCCAATTCATCTGGAAACTGACACACCGGAAAAGTTGGTTCGTTCTCTCCTTATACAAGAAATTGATGAAAACAAATGAAAACCTCAGCTCTCTCCAACAATTCCCACATCAGATCCCTGTCAGAGGAGTTCTCAATCAGGTAACCCCGAAGACTGTCCCCACAAAAATGGTTTTTCATGCCGCCAAAGGTACTCATACCCCAAAATAAAGCGCCTTGACGGACAATCCTCTCTTATAAATTGAGTTAACATCAGTAAGGAAACCTTTTCAGCTAGTAAATAAGGCCCCCAAAAAAAAAGACTAGTAGAACCTGAGACAGTCGATAGTAAATAGTAACAAAATCAATCGGGCCGAAATTAGCGACTGAAAATAGTCGACTGAAACAGTCACTGGCAAAAAGTAGTAATATCAGTCGAACCAAAAATAGCAGCTGAAACAGTCGATAATAAAAAGTTAATTAAATATAATAAAAAAAAACTCAATTACTAAGCAGTTCCCAACACTAAAAATTATCTTAAACACCGTTAGCCCTTCGTTTCTTACAATTCGCAATTTTAGCTCTGAAACTGTAGCAGTGGAAAGTTTTTAATACAACTAAGCTCAGCATGTCCAGCATCCTGGACACATTTGGTTAGTTCGTAATTTCTGAAAGTTTCTTAACCTATCCTAACGGAATTAGAGAATAGGTATGCGGTAATATTCATGGTTTCTGTTTAAATAATTTAACGAAACTCATCCCATCGCCACAGTTTTGTGCGGAACTTCGGATAGCGGAATAGTTGGAGAATTATATGCCATTTGAAATGCGTTAAGCCGCGGAATTCCTTTATCTGCTCAGATGCAGAGACCAGAATTTGGAATTTATCTTGTTTATGCGGTGTCATTGCTAACCCTTTATGTTTAATTGATAGTCCGTGATATCGCCAAAAAAGCTCCACGGATATAATAGGGCAAGCTCGGATTAGAGACGGAGGACGGGCAAAATGTGGTTTTGGAGAGAAATTGTCTCATTTTCTGGACAGACCAATTAAATTTTGTTGTTGGCTTTAAATTATACGGGCATTAAGGACAAAGCTGTAGTTTATATTTTAAACTATTTATTTTTATTAATATATTAAGAATTTTTATACATTTTATAGTATTTTAAACGAACTTTACGAATTACTAATAAACGTTTTTTATTGTTTTTATTAAAAATACCCATCTAGATATGATAAGAAATGTATATGATTTAAAATAAAAACTTTTAATTCTTTATAAAACTACACTGTATCTATTATATATTTATTTAAACCGAAATAAGTGTGATAAACGATACATATAATGTCAAATCAATAGATATTACAAACGATTTCTTAGAATATCCAGTGGCGTATTAGTTTTTACTATATAACATCTCTCTTCTTGAGAAACAGCTGAAGGAATATACATTTGTGAATATCGATTGTAATTTTGTTCGCCACTTTTATATTTCGCAAATATATATGGAATGGTTTTCCGAGTTTTGGTGCCTCCATATTCCAATAGTCTACAGTTGATGAACTAACAGCGCGTCTTTGATATGTTGAGTCATTTGTTTTTCAAATAATGTATGCTTTATAATTCTAATACTTCAAGGTTAGCGATTTTTGAACACCTTCAATAAGCTTTTAGTGGCCTTAACTTAATATAGCTTGAATTGTGTTACTTTTTCCCAAACTTGATATTTGAAGAAGCCCGGTCTTTACGCTTTTAACGAATGAATAACATTATTGGTACATAAGTTTTCGAGAGAAGTTATGTACCAGAAGAGAAGAAGAGAACTTGAGTTTTCAAAGGCTTTTTCAGAATTGGAATGAACAATCTAAGGATTTTGATATGAAGTTTCCTTAAATAATAAATTTCTACCATGGATATGGTTGAATTTTTCTGATATGATTTCAGTACGATACTTGATCAAATCGAAATATTATTTATTTCAAGCATCCAAAATATCATGTTAGATCCGTATATTCTTTTTCCAATTAACGACTTTATCACTTTTTTGCTGAAAAGATCATTATTTTACTTTATATTTAAATACAAATTTAGGTTCTTATAAACAAATGAAATAATTATTTCAGTGTTCTTTAGAAATGATTATCGTTTAAATATAAGAAATGCAGACAACAATATACAATAAGTGAAGGGCAATAAGTGAGGAATTTTGGTTAATGATGCCCATTCTTTAGAAAGCCTTTAAGGAACTACCTTAACTTTGGTGTATTAAAGATATATTAGTACCAGAACTTGGTTATTAGAACATGGTTTCTATTATTTATCCTGATTTATTATATCGCTTTCAAAGTAAGTGAAGTAATACGAAACACTTATACCTGAGAACCTGAGAGAAAAATGTTTGCCTGGGTCAGATCAGGTAAATATGGTAGTTCTTCGATTATGTTTCGAATTTGTTCAAAAAGTTGTTGACAATATTAGGTTTTGTGAGATGCTGCTTTATCATATTGCCAAATCCAAGAGCTTTCTTTCCACAATCTGACTTAAAAAAATCTTAGATATCGCATAACGTTGAAAAAGTATTTGTTATTCCCGACTGTTCAACTTCGGTTCGGCTTTTCGGATTCAGGTCTGTTTGAAGGTGCTATTGCAAAGATTGATTCGCATCTCAAACTTGTCTATCGATATCTCATCCAGTTAGGATGGCTTTCATGTGGATTCGAAATATTTACTTTAAGATTTTTATGCTATTGTGTCCTTAAACCAAATTGAGATTTTTGTATGTGCATTCCATTGCTTAAAACGATGCGAATTGATTTACGAATTGGAACTTGAATGTCGATTTTCAGTCACCATTTTCTTTACTTTAGTTAAATTTGGTTGGACACGGACACAGTGGGATCGTTTATTTTTAGCGGCAAACAATAAAGTAAAAGTTTACACAACATTCTCAGTGACTCGACAAACGCGATTCCACATATTTAGATAAAATTAAGAGTAATTTAACACTATTTCATTTAAATCTTTGAATATTTTTGTTGGTTAGATCGACATCAAAGTATAAAAATTATGTCTAAATTCCTGCCTTAAAACGACCTCATACATTTTAAACAAAACCAAAATTCGACTAAGCCCAGATCCCAGGAGCCTTTTCGTTACAATAATTCCGAACTGGACAACATTCCTGGTCAAACAATCTCAACCGTGACCACAATCAGAGCATTTTCTAATTCCCTTCCTACATTTCTGGGCCGCACCATTATCTCTAGAGGAATCTTTAGGGGATATAACGGGGCATTGACGATAAGGGGTAGTTGATAACGTCACGATATAGAGATGATAAATAGTTAGTTTAATTAATGTATATAAATGTATGCATGATCTGTTTTATAATAATCAGTTATGTAGAAATAACATATTCATTTTTTAATTAATAAAATGACAAGCCCAGTAGAATTAGAACCAGATTATTTTTTTCGTATTTGTATCAAAACAAGTGATCTATAATTAAATGGAAGTAATATCCAAAACTCACTTGTTATTATTAATTTGAGAGTATTTTTACCAACTGCGATAAGTTTTGAGTATATTTGTTCCTTAACTTCTTTTATCCTCTTGTTAATTAATGTCTGCTACAAACTTAAAAACATGTGCCGTATTGTACTGTTAAATCTCAACGGAATCGATCTAGAGCAAGTTCAAGAGTTCAAGTACTTGCGATCGGTAACACAAGAGAAGAAAAGGACATCTACTTTAATTTTTTAAGATGGTGCCTATGGAAGATTACAAGCAAAATCTGGCTCGGCACTGTTACTGTTTGACATCTATAAGCTTGAGCTCTTTTAAGTGTGACAACTAATGCAAATTGTACATGATTCTCTTCAAAGTAGTATCAGAAATGAAGTCATTCGTTTAAGATACTACAATCAATGCACAACTGAGGAACAAATCCAGAGACGCAATAATCTTGAGTTTAGTAGAGCGCCAGAAGCAGTTTCCTTTGGAGCAAATTTCGCCGTTCAAAATTAGTTACTGATTCATTAAATAATGATTATTTGAATGTCAGTACTGAGCAATTTTTTTTTCTGTCCTGGCCTAGAACCAGGCGGTGGAATGCATGACGCATACCTGGTCGCGGAGACTTGCCCTGGAGAGACAAGTTGAAGCGGGTTATGTGGGACTGCCCTCAATACACTGGACTGGGCTTACCAATACATTAAACCGCAACCGCCGCACAGTTGATCCTGTGGATCGCTACTGCTACTGCATTACATTTGGGGATGTGGCACCCGTTGATCGGGCAGCCGTTATTGGACCCGGCGATTCTATTGATTCGCGAACTTGAGTGAACACACGACTGGATAGTATTATATGGGGGCAAAAGTTATGAATGCAGCGACGGATGAGACCGCTTCAGCCTGGAAAAGGGGGGGGGAGGTTAACGGTGACGCGGTGCCAAGCACCCAGCATGTCGACCAGCTCGTGAACAAGCGCGTTTTCAAAAGAACTTGAGCTGAGTTGTTGTTTGTGGAATGATTGAGATATGAAGTGCTTGATTTCTGCAGTGTCAGTTTCCCTATGAATTTGATTATTTCTGACAAACCATAGAGCATTTAAGATTCTTATGAGGAGCTTATTTTGAAAAGCTTGAAGCCGTTGAACCTGGTTGGGTGTAACAAACTTGAAGTAGACATTAGATTGTAAAATAAGCATTTGATGGAGATAGGAAGTCTGCTAGAAGGACAAATCAGAGAAGGTAGCAGGTTTGCTATCCCCTAACCTTTCTGGATAAGCTTTCTGGATTTGGAAATGCCAACCGAACCGTCGGTCGAAGTGGAGACCTAGGTACGTGGCGTTATCCAGCCATGGAATTATTACGATGTCGATCATAAGTTACTAAACGCGCAGTCCCTAACGCTTCTTACGGAAATTGATGGTCTGGGTTTTCAGGGGGTTAATTGGAAACCTCCAGAATTTGAACCACTTGACCGCATGATCGAGCTGCTTCTATAAACGTTCATGAATTGTAACTTCGAACATGGCGGCCGTGAAGAAAGCAGTGTCGTCAGTGTAAAATGCGACGTCATTGTGCTCTTTTCTCGGCAGATCTGAAATAAAGAGGTTAAATAAGGGTGAAGGGTGGGGTCAAAGGGGAATGAGGTACTTGATATACTTGAGGTACGCCAGCATTGAGTTCTTTTCGACTGGAAAGTGTTTTCCTGATCTTGACCTGGAAATATCTGTCCGATAGGTAGGGTTTGATGAAAATAGTTAGGTCTTCTGGGAGGCCTACATTTTGCGATCAAACCTTCGTGCCAGACCTTGTCGAAGGCTTTGGTTAGGTCTAAAAGGACTACTCTAAGCTTTTTACGTTAGTTAAGGGCGTGATGGATGTGTGTGGCCAGACGGGTAGCCTGATGGACAGATAAGTGGTAAGCGCGAATGCCGAATTGTTCATCAGGAATTATGTTGTTTTCCTTTGTGAAGGAGTTGAGAGCATAGAGTATTATCCTCTCGGAAAGATTCGAAATGGCACTGAGAAGGCCGATGGGCTTGTAGTCAGATGGAGATGATTTTTCTCCTTTCTTGGGAATAACCGCAATATGTGCGTGTTTTCAAGACGCCGGGAAATGTTGCAGCGTCATGGTAGAATTAATGATGTTTGCCAGGTCCGAGCTGCTTATGTACGAGCTCTTTTAACTGGGTAATCGATATTCCGTCGAAACCTGGAGATTTTTTGTTTTGAAGTTTGCTGATCATAGTCTATAGAGACTTTGAGTGGTTAAGTAGAAATGCTGGGGTTTCTGGTCTTTTGATGGAGTTGGATTCATTGATGACAGTGTCGTTGTCTTTAGCTTTAGTGTTCTCTGCGGGTCGGGGATATTTCATCTGAGCCTCGTAGAACTCTGCGAGGAGCTCGGTTCTTTCTTGGACTGTGACTGCGACATTTCCTGTAACCGCGGACTTCATACTGATGGATATTTTTGATATACTGATTGAAAATCAGATTATAATGTAGATTTCATATAAGAAAAAGGGAGATTGAAAAATATTAATTATTGTTAATATACTAATATTATAATTATTGTTGTGCTGGCTGAACATAGGCTTTTTGTTTGCATGGAAAGTAAATAGATTAGACACGATGACTAGACCTCTAGATGACTAATTAGTTATTATTCCCTCCCCAATTGTACCAAAACTTCCCTCTCCTCCATCTGCTTGACGAATATTCAATAAAGGAAGTAACATATTTCCTTATGTGCAGTAAAGGCTAATTTACCTTTACCAGTCAACACATTGGGAATCAAACTGACAATGATAATATCTCAAAATATTATCACATGTCAGCAATGTTATTTTTACTATTCAATATATTACTGTAAAATAACACACATTGTATAATGTAATACATGCTATATCCCATGAAGGGACTAAGCCTCAAATATCAGCCAGGCCAGGTGAATACATATGGCATTTTTGGAATTATGTTCACTTTAGCTTTATCTGTAGGTGATAGCACGTTTTACTTTTAACGTTACAAGTAATATATCAATATAATATAAAATTTAACCATTTATGCCACACATAGCAGCGGCCATTATTGGGGTGGTTACCATGAAAATGCTACTCTAAAATATTTACGACAGTTGAAATCGAAAATATGTTTAAATATCGTTATCGTAACCACCTACCGGGTAACGGGTAATGCAGTAATCAGAAGCAGTAGTGCATGCGCATATAATATATTGCTTTTTGTAGATAAAAAATACAGTTGAAGCAAAAACTTGGCTTGATGCCGAGTTTCCGGACACTGCCCCAGGAAAATCAATCATCAAGGATTGGTATGTTAAGTTTAGAGGTGGTGAAATGAGCACCGAAGGCAGTGAACGCAGTGGACACCCAAAAGAGGTTGTTACCGACGAAAATATTTTAAAAATCCACAGAATGATTTTGAATGGCCGTAAATTGAAATTGAATGAAATCACTCTAAAGATATCAAGTGAACGTGTATTTTGGTCTGTATTTTGGGATGCGCATGGAATAATTTTCATTAATTATCTTGAAAAAGGAAAAACTATCAACAGCAGTTATTACATAGCGTTATTGGACCGTTTGAAGGACGAAATCGCAGAAAATCGGCCGCATTTGAAGAAAAAGAAAGTGCTTCATCAAGACAATGCACCGTGTCACAAATTAGTGAAAACGATGGCAAAAATCTATGAATTGGGCTTCGAATTGCTTCCTCGTCCATCGTATTCTCCAGATCTGGCCACCAGCGACTATTTTCTGTTCTCATATCTCAAAAGAATAGTTGATCGCCGAAACTGAGGCCTCTTTTGACGCAAAGGACAAATCGTACTACAATGGTATTGAAAAGTTGGAGGATCGCTATAATCAGTGAATCACTCATTGGAATTTGTTGAATAAAAGGGAATTACGTTGAATAAAAAAAAGTAATTTTGCCAAAAAATATGTTTTACTATGCTAGGCCTGGGACTTTTCAATTGACCTGTTCATCATTAAATCATTATTATGTCACTGGAGGTTAATGTTACATGTTTTGTTTATTCTATTCAGGACAACTTTTAATAAATTTGATATTTTCAAAGTATCGTCCTCTACTATGCTTGCATTTTTCAAAAACCGGTCTAATTTCTTCTCCTTTTCTAATTTCGCTTTTTTCAGCTTTCACTCAACAAATTCTAGCAACCCTTCACCTATAGCAGAAAATTTAAATCCTCCCTAACATGTATCATAAATAAAGTAAATGTCTAATTTTTATCGATTACTGCAATTTTAGCTACTATTTTTAATGGACAAACCCCGTTACGGTAACAATATTAATTGTAACAAAATATGTTTAAAAGTTATAATCACTTTTATTATTGCTTCTAGTCCAGTGCATCTTTACAATGATTTTATTTGGGCAATAAGAATAGTTTTCTTCTTTGCTTCTTGTTATTGTTTTGGAATCTGCCGCTATTTTGTGGCGAAAATTGTTTTGTTTTGTTTTGTTACAAATTTGGCAGCTAATAATCTCACTATAAAGAAATCTGATGGCGTTTTGATATTTTAACTTTAAAAAATTATACTTTAGGCTCCGCACTTACCCTTGTTATTTCATATTTTAGAAAAACACAAAAGAATAACATTTTTAAAAGTAACACAACAATTTAATTACTATTGTTAGAGAGTTTACATAAACACACACAAAAATTTCACCAAAATATTTCCAACCCTTTAGGAAGAATTCATGTATATACATACGGATAGAAGAATTATATATATAAAAATTGTTTCTTTTAAGGTTGTTTTTTGTTTTTTTACGTTAACAATAATTTTAACAGTATGTCTCGTACGTATAATAGCATGAACAACAATAACAAAAAACTTCTTTTATTTTTTAAAAAAGGTCCTTTAGTGCGATCTCCAAATGCTGCCCAATAATTTCTACAAGCTGCAGTGCATGCCCATAAAGGATATCTTTTATAGGAGCCCGGTCATAAACGGATCGTTCTATGCCTGGTCAGCACTATTTCCAATATGGCTTCGCCTTTACGCTGGTAAAGGTTTTTTTATGATTCGGGATATAAATTTGAGACAATTTTTTTCATAAAAAAATCACAATAGCAGCTTTTGAATTTATAACATGAAAAATTCCACCTTATAAGCAAATATTGCTTTTTAAGGACCGATATGAAAGCATAATTTTCAATAGATTCTTGGAGACATTATATGGTTTTATTGTTTTTACTACGAATAGTAAAAATACATTAAATTTTATTGACCATTAATTTCTAATGCGCTTAGTACGCACTTGTATGTCAAACATTTGTTTATTGACATGGTCAAATAATAAAATAATTCAATAAATATAATAATTATTATTATTAATTTTCATGCATATTGAAAAGCTAATGAAGAAGGGATAACTGAAGAGATCAATAGTGAATATGCTCGAATTGGTATATATTTATTTTCTATGAAATATAATGGAAAAAACTGTTATAAATATTATAGATTATTTTTTATCTGTCTGAAGATAATGCCATATATATCTTCCAATATACTAAACCCTGTTTGAGAGGGATATTGTTCATCAATAATATTTTATAGCACTGCTGGGGGTTCTTTTATGACTAGTAATAAAAGATGGCAATTATCAAGTTCCACTAGCCCCACCTTATTATTTTTATGTATAGAGAATCTATCTGTGAAAAATATAAACTATATATGTAAGGTTTATAAACATCTAAATATATACATATGAACATATAAATAAATAATATATATATATAGAACGGAATATATATATATACATATATATATATATATATATATATACATATATATATATATATATATATATATATATATATATAAATTGCATTTTGAATAAAATACATCGTACTAATTTATCTGAACTAAGTTCTCCTGTTACGAAAAAAACCTTCAACAGTTATTTAACAATTGTTTTCGTCAATTTAGTTCTTTCTAATAAGATACCAATTAAAATTAATGAAGTGAAATAAATAAAAATAAATGAATATAAAACTTATATTAAGTTAATGTTTTATACTGTTTTATTGAATTTTTTTCCTAGGTTGTTTAAACAACGCTTGGTATTACTATTAGCTATTAATTAATCAGAAAGTGCTGTTAGAATTGGTAAATTGTATTTAGCCATTTATGACAGGGTCTTGGCCGCCATGTTTAGTAATGTACGACGACGGGTAATTCCAGCGTTTCGGAGGCTATGATTCGCTACTGAGAAATCACAGTACTTGTAGTAAAGTGAAGAAGTGATTTTAAACAAGATTTAAAAACTAGAAGATTTAAATCCCACTTTACATCAATTGGCAAAAGAATCAAAAGGCGGAGAAGCGACCATCGTTCGCTCAATATATATTTCTACTATTTTCTATTGATCAAAGTGATAACGATATTTCACAATTTAAAATTCTCAATAGCATTAAATTAGCAATAGCTAGACGATTTTACTGATAATAAAATTATCTATTTGTTGTTTAAAAGGGCAGAATTTATATCTAAAAGATGATATATTTAGTGAAACAAAACGTAATTCAAAAAATTATTTTTAACAAGATATGTTAAGACAGCGAGGAAATAAAGATGCAGGGGTTGAGAAACAAAAGAGTACGTCAATATATAACAATTACAAAGACATATAGAAAAGGCACCAATGCTGATAAAATAGGCCTGGGACACAAGGGCCAAAAGGAAAAATTACAGAGGATCTAGAGCAGAGGATGAGTGAACCTAGGACAAAAATATCAGGTAGCATTAAATAATGTGCTGAATTTTTAAATGAGAGATAACACTTGAAAAAGGTGTTTTTGATATTAATGGTTTACTCGAAATTAAAACAATATACCTACTACATAGTTACAGATTAATATTTCTGGACAATTACTGAATAATCAGTATTAGATAATGGTTGATAACTAGATAAATTAATACAATTTTACAAATAATCTTATTATCTTAGCATGAACATCCTGATTTCTATATAGTGTATTTTCGCCAATGCAGATAGTTATTTTAACATTAATTGATATGCATCTAATTTATTATAGGGGAGTTGAGAAATATAACCATTCCAACGTACGTACTATCCATCTAGTATAATTACACGTTACATGCACAGCAAAAGATATATTCACTCTAACTGATATCCTCACGTTTGCTCAAGTATAAATATATTCCAGAGACATTCAGTGCAACTTGTATCCGCGTAATTCGATCATGTTGACGGTTCACGTGCCTCACCTGACACTCTATTAATCTTAATTACAATTAAAAGAGACTGGACGACGTAAAAACCGCCATTTCATCGTCATCAATCATGTTTACACGGATATGCCTTACGAAGACGCGGTACCATATCGGCAATGTTCTGAGGAACGCCTAAGTGTTTTTGCAGAAATTAACTGGCGTTTCCTTTCGTAAAAGGAGGGTATCAGTAATTTTCACACCTTTCATTGGCCTGATAATAAATTAGTGGATACTTTCCGCATACGGACCTCACCGCATGGAATGCATTTTACACCACATTTATCTTGATATATTGCATGCTATTAATTCGATTTAGTGTATTAGAGTTAGAAAGAGAGACATAATCAAGGAGAAAGCTTTTCGATTTTTTATGTAGTAGTTATGTTTCCTCTAATATTAATATCATCAATCCCTTAACAAATTCAATGAAACGGGGAACTCACGTCATCTAATATTATGGCTTCAAAAATTCGCAATGTTCCCACACTACCTGTGACTTTTAGTTTATTTTGGCTTTAGTAACATATATAATACAACTTTAAAGTAAATAAAATAATGAGACAACGTATTTTAACATTATAGTACATCTAATGCGTGTATTATCGAAGGACTTGCTGTTAGTTATACAGCCATAACAGTTTGTATGTTACAGGTGTTTCATTATATTTACATTGAATTATTTTCCAAGTTACGTATGAGGTAGAGTTCTAGGAATATTTTTTTATGTAGTGATATCCCTAGGAGATCTAAGCATTTATTTAATTAGTAATTTTATATCCAAGTAATATAGTTTACTTTCATTAGAGAGTACCAATTTTACTTTTTAGATTTAATTTTTGTTTTATTCGTTGTTGTGTTTCCTCCTACGTCGTTGTAGTATCACTCTATTTCTCTTTAAATTCTTATTTTACAGTCTGTGTACTTTTTTCTTGATAAAATTAGATTTAATGGTTACATTCTCCCTAATTAATTTGCCATATTTGCAAAATAATTAGGAGTTAAAATTTATTCTCTCCTCATACGTTCTACATAAATACTCATATATCTCTTTAATGCACATTAATCTTTCAAATTTTACAATACAATTTTCAAAACATATCCTATATTAATTTTATACTCACTTTTAGTTATTTCTCCACTCATCACTCTGTTTTGGTGACTAGCAGCATTGAATTATAATTCCACATCTAGAAAGTTCTATTCCGTCACTGTCACATTCTGAATCACTATTCAAGTACACCAGTAAACTATTAATTCTCCAAATTCTCCAATATTTGTTTACAATTCCACCATTAGTCAATTTTTTTTTCTATATATCTGATGGAGTTTTTCCAGATCTAAGTGTGTTATTGTAGGTAATCTTTCTTTATACTAATCGAAACAATTGTTTCTTATATATCTTTCTCGACCAGCTTGTTTATTGTAGTAATTCTTTGCAATACCACATAACAGTTCGATTTGATTGAATATGCAGTGATAGGGAGGAAGACGTAACACTCTCTGGCCATATTGTTAGCCATATGATCTACTGCCATCTTTTTTGAGGTCTAGTCCTTAAAAAGTAAGTTACATAAAAAGCAATTAAGTATTTCATTTATATTTACCGAGTTACATTTTGAAATAGTTTGCTCTTTAACATGGTATCTTTCGAACTTAATTTATGTTATGCAAGCCTTAAATATTAGTCCATAATTACAGGTTTTGCCGAATCCAGTAGCTCCACTATGGTATGGTGCATCGTCTATAACAATAACTGAATCCTCCTAGTTCTTTAACAGCTGATTTTGAAACCATAGCTAAATTTATGGTTAATTCTAAATGGTAGTCACGCTTGAGCTTGGAGGAAAACACTAACTCTGCTCGAAGAGTAGTTTCCTATTTCAAGCATGAAGAATGCTATATATTTGGAAAATCTAATGAAATCTTATTATAACTATTACCTTTTCCATCAACTTTTGTGGCTATACACTCCTTTTGTTAGCGTCTTGCCAAAAATGGTTTAATGGTCCATTTTGAAATATCTTTGTCTATACACAAACTGAAATAACAAATTTTCCTTAACGCTATAATATGCTTTTAATAATTGTATTATTTTAATAGCAATGCCTGGAAGTTTCGCTACACCTCTTCTAAGATTATCTTTATACTATTTAAATCCAATGTTACCTAACAGTGTATGAGGGGACGACTTAAATCCCTCAAAGAGCTACATATGCCAAAACTTTTTAATGGATGATTAAATGGTGTGTTGATAAACTTATAAGTATTGTACAATATACTGTAGCGATATTCCTTAATTTGTTATAGAGTTTGAAGAAATCTGTCACTGACGCCCATCAAACTACTATAAATATGATAGTGCTGTCCAAGGTTTATTGGACGATAGGGTAACTCAACGGATCAAAAAACTTTAAGACAGCTTAGCTGTTGATAAATAAGTTATTTCTCAGACAACCATATGCGATGGAAAAGATCCAAAATGATGCAATTTGATCTGCCACGATAATCTTAAGCACAGAAATATGTAGTATAGGAGAACTATCCCCATCGACAATCAACCTCTTGCAAAGGATAGACTAGTGTACCTTCTGATTACCTCTTGCTCAGATCGATGCAAAATAGCTTGGGTAGCATTCAGTTTCGAAATGCTGCAGAAGAGCGAAAATGGATCAAATATTATATCACCGCCAAACCAACATCATTCTTGTCCTTCTAACGCTATGTTCTTAGAAATATTAAGATATATTGTCAATTATTAACGATGCCTCTTAAATATCTCATATAAGCATTGTTGAGAACATTAATTTAGGTTTAAAATTAATTATTTTAAATTAGTAGTAGCATAGGTTGGAATACGAGTTGCAGCTGTAGTTCAAAACTAATACTTTAACTTAACAAAGAAAAGGACAGTTTCGTTTGGTAAGATCGCAAAAATTTTGGAGCCGCATTGGTCTCTCAATTCAAAGTCTTTCAATTAGAAGCTACATAGATATTATAACCGTAAAAGGTATTATAAATTAAATAATAAATCATATTAAATTAATTTGGAAAGCTTACGTACGTTTTTTATTTTGCTTCATGATAATTAATTTAAGCATATCGTAAAATGCACTGATCTGATTATAGTTTTGATTTATGTCGGTATGAAAATTCTTTCTCTGTAGTTTATTTCAAAAATATGTGGCCATGTGCCCTATACATCAAGGACATATAGTTCCCCTTTTATAATATAATTGAGCTTTAACTTTAGAGCACATTATTGTTTTTTCAAGTACGCCAATTTTATGCACGGAATAACTTCGAATATTATTTTATATTGGAATAACATCAGTACTTGTTTCCACCGGCTTGCTTGGCGCAGTGGTAAAGTCGACGGTCCTTAGTCAAGAGTGTAAAATCCGACAAGGAAAATTATCCCAGTCACGTCAGTAACCAGGCTGTGTAAGACCGGATATCTTCTGGGATGATTTCTAAGATGGTCACTCACTAGTCGGTATGATTAATGGCGAGGACCGTGGTTCGGATCGCGTTAAACTGTAGTTGTAGTACAGATAAGCCCTCGTTGGTAAAATGAGACTTTAAAATATTAAAAAAGTACTTGTTTCCAAAAAAATATTCAAAGGTGTGCAAATTTAAACTGTATGTTGTTTAATACATTTTTGTTGCTTAGCTTAATAATAGTTCTACTGAGTCAGAATAACATTGATTTCTAAATGTAATAATTGTTTCCTGGATCAATAACTACCGTTTTCGCTATACGTGAAACTTTACTTTCCGTTTTATTAAATATCAATAGATCAGTCACCCATTCTATTATTTGGCGCTAGGCATGACGACCCAAATCTCATTTTAAAATACCATTTTCCGATCGTCTTCCGGAACGGGTCTAATCCCGGAACATAATGCCCCGATAAAAGACCATCAAAACCATGGAGCGTGAAGCGATAGACGCGGAACGAGAGAGAGCCGGTAATTCGGCGCGATCGAGCCCATCTCCGACTCATCAAAATCCCGGCATCTGGCAAAATAAAAATGTGCAACGGTAATCCGGCCACACCGGACGAGGTCTTAAGAGATCAACGCTCGTTGGAAGCAATAATGCGCCGATAAAGCGAAAAACCGAGCTTCTGAGCGGCCGGTCTCGAATAAACGACCATTGGACCACCGATCCGACACGCGGACACTCCCCTGGTGCATGAAACATTCACCGGGACGCTTGCCACTGACTGTCTCCTTGAAAAATGCATAAGAAACAGATCCGTCCTGGAATATCTTCCAAAAAACTTTTAATTTAACATTTTACTTAACAAGTGATAAAGTTGAAATATTATTTAAATATTACATCCAGAATGTAGTGACATTATATTATGTATACTATAAATTAATAAAGCTCTTAATCAAATTATAACATTATCTCATTTAGATTATAATACCTTTAAACCGAACTAAAACTAAATTGAATATAATTGACTGGACATATTAAAAACAATTCAATTAATCACGCCAAAATAATTTACCAAAGTTATCAAAATTAATATGAATTCAAAGAAATTATTTTGACAATTGCTGTAAAATCTACCACGAAAAGGAATTATAAAACTCACTAACTTGATCAATGCCGTGTTTCAACTAAAACTTGTCCCAGATGTTTGGAAGATCGCTGAAACTATCTTTTGAAACCTGGAAAATCACCAAATGAAGCAGAGGCCTCTAGACCTATCTTATCATTATGTTTAAAAAACTCCTGTCGAAAAGCATAAAAACGATTATAGAGAGAAAAAAACTAATACCAACCCGCTAGTTTGTGCTTATTAACAAACAATTAATTAAATGCATAGAATAACAGATCTCTTTGATAAAGTTGAATGTAAAAATATGTTCAGCTGTATTTTTAGATGTATCATAAGCCTTCGATAAGGTTTGGCACTGGGGCCTGATTCATAAGCTACAGAAAATGTTATTGAACCAACACATTAAACTATTAATATCTTACATCACAGCCAGAATGTTTAGAGGCAAACAAGAGGAAGCCTAATCTCCAAAGTGTATTTGGGCCAATTCTGTAATTACTTTACATATATGATACCGTAAGTGGAAAATATTACGATATCTACATTTGCTGATGATACTGAAATTTTTGCTCTCGAAGGCAATATGCGAAGAAACCATCTGAAACATAAAGCAAGCCAGTGACATTATAAATAATTGGAAACAAACCTGGAAAATAAAAATTAACTAAAATAAATCTGTGCATGTGCGGTAGGGGTGTCGGCCACCGAAAAAAATATCGATATTTTTTTGGAATATGTATAAAGATATTTTTAAGTACCGATTTTAAAGATTTCTTCATATTTAATCTATTGTGAAAAATATCGGCTAAAAAATATCGATATATCGATATTTTTTCTTCATCCCTAATGTGCAGTTCAAATATAATCGTATAGCATAAACACCAATAATAGTAAATAATAACATATTATTATTCCATATAAACTAAAATAACGCTAAGTATCTCGGATTATTCTTCATGCCAAACTTCGCTGGAAGAAACATGAAATAACTGAAAGAAACAGCAGTGCTATAATACATAAACGTTATTACATTAAGATCAAGTTAGGACCGAGGCGTTCCTTAAGATATATATCTAGCTTTAAAAAAATTTAAAGGCAAATTGAGGATTAATCGGCAACGACTAATAATAATCTGATAAATAAAAAATTAGATTAGAATAATTTGATTTCGATGGATTCATGTAACACTACGGGATACAATTCAAACGTACAAGCTGATGAAAGTTGTCAAGTGTGCGATAAGTTGTCGCTAATTGTCCATTTTCAGTTTGTAATTAGTATTTTCGAGTTATTAATTCTCTATCTGAACAATACTTTAGTATTGTATTTATTCTTAATATTCTTCCATTAAATACTCTGGTGATGACTCAGAAGTTTTCTCTCTGCTCTGTGATTAGCACGATGTTTCACATGAGGGAAATCCAATTGCGACTTTCCTACTTTGATACGCCTTTTTTTGTCACAATATTGAATGTTCCGTATTCTAAATACAAAATGTACTCGTTATAATAGATTCTACTCAGAACTTACTTCAAATGCTTAAATAGGAAATTCTATTGCGGAAAATGATATATACATGAATATTTAACATGATATTGAGCTAATATATTATAATAAATATATATAGAATATTATAGACTATAAGAACACCTCTGCGCTATCCGTATACTGCATCATGCGAATTTTCCAATATTTAAGTTCTGGTTCAACTGTTTTTCAGTAGTTTTGTTAATGATATGTGTCACATTTTATTTCATAACATTATTGTTTAGAAATTTTGTTTATTCAAATTTATCCACATAATTTGGAGTCATGTGGTACCATGTCTATAATATAATACTTTCACTCAATGATTGTTGAGCTTTAACTTTAGAGCACATTATTGTTTTTTCATTGTATTTATCATTCCGTATTCTAAATACAAAATGTACTCGTTACAATAGATTCTACTCAGAACTTACTTCAAATGCTTAAATAGGAAATTCTATTGCGGAAAATGATATATACATGAATATTTAACATGATATTGAGCTAATATATTATAATAAATATATATAGAATATTATAGACTATAAGAACACCTCTGCGCTATCCGTATACTGCATCATGCGAATTTTCCAATATTTAAGTTCTGGTTCAACTGTTTTTCAGTAGTTTTGTTAATGATATGTGTCACATTTTATTTCATAATATTATAATACATAATTTGGAGTCATGTGGTACCATGTCTATAATATAACACTTTCACTCGATGATTGTTTTAATAAAGTGTTAATAATTTTTTTCAGGAAAAGCTAAAATGTTTTAAGTACCAGTGTTTTACAATAAAATAACATAAAAAGTGTTACAAAAAATTATACTTATTAAGATCATTATACAGGTCTGCTAAAATTTTTGTTGAATTGAGCTGAAATTTTTATGCTTTTAAGCGTGTTGAATCCGAAAATTACTTTTTGGATTACTATATCAAACAAGTTATTGCATTAAAATAAAACAGAATAGAAAAAGTAATACTAGTGCATTAAAACCTTTTTTATTCCCAGAGTCCTCATATTTTCGTATATGGGAAGAATCTGGAAGGTCTCCAATTTTCTTGGTATCTTTTTTTATCTCTTTACCTTCCCCTTCACTTTTTCAAAATTTTCCCAAATTTTCCGGAAAGTATTCGAGTTGGGAATGAAGAAAATGTACTTTTGATGATTTTTATATAGTTAGGGTCTTTATGATTGCCTAGATATTTTTCCTCGTTCTTAACATGTCTTCATGTTATGTTAACATGTCAAACATATCCTCCTTAAAATCAATCCACCCTTCTTTTTGACGATAAGTCATACACGATGAATGTATTCTGATGAATTTTAGGTCGTAAGCCGCCTAATATCTGATTCCACGTAAACACCTTCCTTCATCTTCATCATCTTTGCCTTCCCCTTCACTTACATTTTCCCAAATTTTCCAGAAAGTAGTCGAATTGGGAATGAAGAAAATTTACTTTTGATGATTTTTTATAATTAGGGTCTTTATGTTTGCTTAAATATTTTTCCTCGTCCTTAACATGTCCTCATGTTATGTTAATATGTCAAACAACCTCCTTAAAATCAATTCACCCTTCTCTTTGATAACCCGTCATGCACGATGAATGGATTCTGATGTCCACAGTCTAATTCTACGTAAACACCTTCCTTTACCTTAGTAAGTGAAAGGTTTGGAAATTTTCATACTACTTTTTATGCGGATGTTCCAAAGTTGTTGCTGTTCCATAGACACAATAAGCAAGGGAATTTGCTAAATCCAGCTTGTTGTCCGAACAACATGCACAACATATTATTTTCCTTCTCCGTATACCAAAACATATATAAATCAGTTGAAAATAATATAAATAATACTCAGATAAATAGTTTGAACCTGCCACAGTTTTGTCATATTGATGTAAAAAGTTTCGATATCAAAGATCAAATGCAGTCTGTTTATGTATTTGTCGTCTGCTTACAACGAGCACCCCCTCACTACTCTGCACCGAACTTTTTTCCTCTCTTTATAGAGCGAACAAGCCATGGTCTGTTATTTTCAACGATTGCGAGTGAGATAAAATGTTCGTTTCCGTGATAACGATCTCGTCTGCGGCTTCATGGCCTTTTCTGGTGCGAGGCGCAACAAAAACGGGCGCGATTTCATTTGCAACGCGGCAATAAAACAAAAGAAACTCGAAAAACAATCGGAAGAAGCCTTCGGGTCAGTCCTCTATCGTGAAAAAGGGATTTGTTCCGTTTTCTGTGGACGGGCCGATGTCCGGAACTTAACTTTAAATTGCTGAATTGATGATAAATTGGATCAGGGCCTTAGAAATCGGAGATTAAGTTGACTTAAGGTGAAGCTGTTAAGCTTAGTAATTATTTTAACTGACTTTTGGTTTATTTTTTATTTGATTTCTGATTGAATGATTCGATATTTCAAGGCTTATCATTTTAATTACCAGATTTTTCTTAAATACTAAATAATTACTTAATTAATGAACACTAAGAATATTATTATTATTATTATTTTTGTTTATCTAAAAGGCTTTTTTACATCTTATAAGAGAAAAATAAGCTTATCCCAGATTTCTAGAAGTATCAAAATGAAAATATGTTTTTTTTATATTAACATTCTTCTTGCTATTTTCTCTTCTAGATTTCGAACGTTATAATGAGCTTTATAGTTTCACTTATGGGCGCTGTCCATTTTTTGCACTGTTTTACAAATTCTACCGTAGTGGGTAGCAACATCATCAACAAATGGAACTCTCGAACTTTTTCGGCTTCTTTGTGTTGTATTCTTTTGCTCTGGGGCTGTAGTTGTTTCGAGAGCATATATTACCAGATGTGTAGGTAAAGCAGAAAACTGTGGAGGAGGCAGTGGATTGTTGGAACTGCTGACTACGCCTTACACTGATCCGACTCTTCTTATTAGTAGGCCGGGGACTTTTCAATTGACCTGTTATCATACATAACGTAGTAAATTATATAATTTTATTAGTTGTACGAATATTTAGTTTTCAATTCAAATGGGAATATCAAATTATTCACACTTTCTATGTGTAAAAGCCTCTGTGGAAGGTTTTTTTTGTGCAATGTCTCCTTGATCCTCCTGGAATTATTTAACGCTCAGAAACATTCGAACGTGACAAATATATTTCAGTCTAACACATACACACCATTTTATTATTTGAACAATTACGTCCTTATTAACCACGCTTATATAACATATATGTTATATCACGCGATTGTTAACGGGTGTGACTACGAAAACTGTGTATTTGAAGATTAGGCGAGGCGTTAATGTTAAGACTGAATGATGAGACTGGTGGTAATGAGTGAGACGTCCTAGACAGGCATTGGCAGTTTGGTTTATATTCGAATATGTTTAAATCATTGTCGTTTGGTATCAAGTCGCCTATTCTTACCATAAATAAAATAATATTTTATAGTAAAAGGGTTATTGTTTTAAACCTTTCTATATTGTAATTATAATTGATATGCATGGGTGAGCCAACTTCTATAAATCTTGCACTATTGCCAGTTTTACAATATTGACGCTTCTGTTTATAACTTAAATAAATAAAAGCGTAAATATTTACATATGGTACATTATACATGATCTAATGTGTATGCAGTCATTTCGAAAATATTACAACGAATTAAAATCTCTGTTTTAATAAGGTTATTAAGTTTTCTAGAAAAGTATTTCCACGACACGTACCATATTAGATTTCTGGTCCTCTAGGACATATTTCCCAAACTTTGAAATTGGAACTGTCTATTTTACGCTCCATGAATTCCGTATTTTACTAAGGAATTATGCAATTGATATGGAGATATCTATAAAAGTGTGAGGAAGTTAAAATATCTTCAGTATGAAAATATTCTTTATGCGCATAGGATTTACGTGCCCCATAGCGTAAAAATATAGGGTTCATTTGATTTCTGTGCATATATTAAAATCACTTATTTATCACTAGTTCAATAATATTATAAATAGGTTGGAGGTTATTTTAAATTTTATAATGGTTTAAGAATAATTTCGCTCACTTATTTTTCGTATAACATAAGTAAGATAAACCAATTGTAAAAAAGCTAGCTTATCACTGCCTGTTATCACTGCCTGGTTATCCAAACGAAGCAAATTAGTAGATATGGGTGATTGTTTATTTGTACCTTATATTTTATTTAATTTTCTATTCATTGTTCTAAAAATTAGAGCAACAATTTGGTTTAGCTTATTAATATATATAGAAATCTCCAACAAATTCAGGTTTACATATAAAGCTTGATTTATGTTTATAGGTTTACCGCTAACAGGATGACAGTAGCAACAGCTATAACTCCTATCTATTTGTTAAAAAAACATTTTTTCTCTGTTGTTTGTATTTCGTTTTTCAATGACCGAATATTGACAAGCACAGTTAAATACCATGAATAGTGTGCTGATTATTTGCATTTTAGAGTTCAAAAAAGCAAACTGTTTCATAGCCGATAAAATATATCCCTGTTGACGTGTATCAATAATGGGTAATGATAATTGTTGTTGATTATACTTTGTTTATTATAATTTTGAAAATTGGACACTTTTATCGATATATGGGCGGTGGTTTGAGGGTACCTTTTTCATTAAATTATTTAAAATTTCGATTCATTTGTTTCATCATTGCAGTGTATTTACATAAGGACATTTTTATCATTATTATAAATGTTATGTTAATTGTTTTTTTATTTATATTGGATTGGTAAAATTACTTGTGTTTTCATTTTGTAAAGTAATACCATATTTTAAATATTATAAAAAAATAAACTCTAATACATTAATATAATAATTAATAATTTACAATAAGCTAGTAATAAACTAATAAAGGCATACATCAAAACATGTTTTATCATAGTTGAAAAGCCTAATCAAGTTTTGAGATTTAGCATTTATTATAAGTTGTTTAATTTGCTTTATTCACCATTGATAATTGTAATTTAATACACAAACTACTAACTAATAAAAGAAATATAGGATAATGCATATTTGTCATGTCTATAGATTTTTGCATTGAAAAGAATACATATTGATGACCACACATTGATAACATGTTCTGGATTAAAAGTAGATAGGAATCTTGTCGAAGTTTGAAAGAACAATCAGGATCATGTTGTCGAGACCATCTATCGAGTAACCGAGTTTATCTGACAAACAAAAGGATGGAAGGAACTTTTAAAATATTTATACTAATATTTTAAATCCATTGAAAGTGCCTTAAAACTCTTAGAAATAATGAGGTCATGTGAGTCTTTCAACTCCATGAAAGAAGAAGACATAAGCAAGTAATAGAGAAGTTATGGATTATTTATCTGGTCAATTTTTTTATGGTTTAATATAATATGTAGAGTTAGGTACCACAATCAACTGATTTGACACCACGTAACTTTTTTGCATTTTAATCCAAGTATAAGGTATGTCGAACTAATTATTTCAAATAGCTGAAGTTGTGAAATAAACAAATATTTGAATTGTAAATAAGCTTACTGAAAAGGCAGTTTTGAATAACAAAAAAATACCTGTTTAGAATCTGCATATTATACTAAGAGAAATAGTTAATAAAAATATTTAGCCCTACGTCGTATTTTATTTCTAAATCATTATTTACATTTTAATTATGCAGCAAACAAATGTGATATTAAATTTTTCTGAAAAGTTTCTCAAAGGTATTCAACAACTTTTCTCGGCATCGGAAACATTTCTTTTTCCTGTACGTCGTTTAGGAGCAAAGATCTCACGAGTCCTTGATATGGACAAAACGTGGAAACTTTAGAACAAAAAAGGTGTTTAACAAATAATGTAACCAGAGGGCACGAAGTTCTCGCAATCCCATGGAGATAGGACCAGGCTACTGTTTGACGAGGGCACGGCACTGGGGCTCGGATCGGATTCCATTTTGGGGGTTGATTTCGTAACACGCCCTTGTGAGAATTGTTTTGCGCAAAATTCTTGATTTATAATGAACCGGCAGTTAATACACACCAATCTGAAAATGGTTTTTACCAGCTTGGGATAAATCAAATAAAAGTCAAGGAGGTTCGAATAAATTTGTAGAGCTGCTTTATTATTTATGGAACGGCCAATAAACATCAGAATAATTGTAACAACTTGAAGAATTATTTTAATATTTAACATGGTCTCTTACTTATTTATTATTTCTCTTCGGATATGTGTTTTTACTTGTTGACTGGAAATATACTAGATGCTAGGGCGGCGACAAGTAGAAAATTTGGCTTTAAGTAATATTTTGAATTACTATAGGTGGCTCAAACATTTGTTCGTAAAAATTTATTTATATTATTTTGCAAAATTCATTATAAAAACTAAAATTAAAGGAGACACACGTCTTTTTTCCCATAGTTTGAAACACATCTGTAGCCTTCAACTTTGTTATCATCCAGTGTAATGATACAATATTGCAACTAAGACTGAGGGTAATCTATTTCGAATATATATTTCACCAATCCTTTTATATGGCTCCGAGACTTGGACTTTCTTACAATCTGACATCTGTAATCTTAAAGTATTTCTTCACAGTGTTGTACGCTTACGCTAAACTTGCTAAGCTTGCTAACTTCACAAAATGCAGTCAAAATGAACTTATTATACAAAAGTCATCATGCATATATTAAAAGGCATTCACAAGCTCTCTTTCTATGTGTTTATATTTTACAGTTAGTCTAACATTTCGTGAAAAAAAATCACTGAAAACATGTTTTTTTTTCAATAGTTTTCAATAATTTATTTCAAGTATCAAAATATATATATTTCAACTTTTATGTGCATATTCCTGAATGTTATATATATGAAATACACATGTATATTTTTTTGAACATATTTGACCTATGACACTGATCAATGTGATTCATACATCCGTTGCGCTGACGCAATGTTGGGAGTTGCCTAGCTCAGCTTCGTTTAGTGACAAGTCGTGACCATGTTCATGAAATGATATGTGAACGAATTTCTCGCCGATTATTAATAAGAACTCGAATTGTATGTTTGGTGCTAATGAAGTGTTCTGTAGTCTGAAAGCTTTTTAAGAATTATATATAGGTTTGTGTCATCTTTGAAGGATCGGAACTTCGTTGTAAGTACATCGTGGAGCTTCACAGAAGACAATTGAAAATGGGTTTAGGTGAAAGGATTTAACAAACTTGTTGCAAGTTGTTCATGATCTTGAAAATCGTAGCATATTTTTTGATAACTTCTTCGCAAGCTATTACCTTCTAATTTTGTCGTCTGAAATGAAATTCTTTGGAGCTGGTACAGTAAGAGAAATCCGAGTGGCTTCCTGTTCGTTTCAAACAAAAGCCTTAGCGGAAACACCAAAGGGAACTTTGGAACTGTTAGGTGCTTTAACAAAACTATTGTAACAGCCATTACCAACTTTCTTACCCTTGAGCCAATAATGAATCTAAAGAGATACAGCCGGAAGGAAAAGAAGAACAACATAATTCCTTAACCAAATGTTATCCACCAGTACAACCAATGAGATCCTAGATCGCATTAAGTCTATTGAAAACTAAAGAAGAATCTGAACTGGAGGCAAACCACCAACCCTGGACACCTCAGCAGAAACATATTGTCAGGACCAGTTCGTATTGGGATAGTATTGATCACATAAAAGAAAATGCAAGGAAGAGATGCAAAAGCCAGACGATCTACATATGCAAGAAATATCAGGTTCACCTTCACACAGAGTGTTTTTCCAAATTACATGTTTTACAGTTTTATACATTCTTAGCAAATAAAAGCATGCGATCGAAAGATTAATTTTTTTTTACTTTTTTAACAGGAAACTCCCAACGTTGCCCCAGTGCAACATTATATTTAGTGTAGATGGCCACACATACTGCTAGTTTTTAATATTTGTAATGTTATTTCAATTATTTTAACGTGAAATTGATGACAAAATACCATAATATTTCACAATTTCTATTTTTGGGAAGAAATGGGTTAAGGCCACAATCATCAGAAATGAAGGAACACATTTGGATACACAAATTACAATTGTTTGGAGATATTGGTGAATTGATATGTCAACGAATTTCTCGCAGAATTTTGTGGCTAAAACGATCTTTGGTGTTGAGGATCCATCAGCTCTGACAGCACCCACAGCTCGAAAAGACATGGATGAAGATCATAGAAAACAATATGAATTGCCACCGATAGCCAACTCTTGCAAGGGTTGATGAAGCATGTTCGTCCTGCGGCATCAACAGTAGCGTATTGGATGGAAATTAGACACAATCTCCCAGAGCGTCCCGTATGTACTGATGGCAATGATTTAGTCCAGATAACTTTATAAGGATGTCGTTAAAGCCTTTCACCTTAAAATAATTGTCTTTAAAATATTTGCTTATTCTTAGGAACAGGAAAAAGTCATACCAAGCTAAGTGAAGGAAATGTAAAGGTAAAGTTTCGGGTATTTCCTTCGTATATCTCCTCGAAAACGTTTTAGGGCTTTCAATAAAAATACTGAGAGACCAAATACCCTATGATCAATTCTAGAAATATCAAAAATACAATGAATGAGTACGATAGCTGTGAGAGAATCTTAACACTATAATTGTTAACCTACAAACTGAGACCGCCTATGCAATTGTTTCTGATAAATCCATCTAGCAGGAGAACATAGTCTAGTTGTTAAACCTGCCTAGCATTTTCCAGATTTACTACTACTAGTTATGTCATAATAATTGATATCAGGTTAGCGCTGCAATATGGACAATCAATTAGTTTTAAAATGGTTCATATTTAATCATAAATCTGTATATTTAGTTACATGATATTAGTGGACCTCATTACGACTGCTTGTCTTAAATCAGATATTTGACAGGCGACATTTGTTTTAATAATAGATAATTTTGGGATCGAAGTGAACGAAGTATGTGACTCCAGCTACACAATTGGTAACTTATTAACCCTTGTCAAAACAGTAATAAAATAGCCTAAAAAACAGCTCTTTTTCAGGTTAATGTAATGCGGTTAAAGTAATATAAAAATTTTTTATTCAGTAAATCATAAATCAAGCTTATTTGCATGTTTCAGACCATCCAGGGGACAATTATTCATAAAGAAAGTATATCATTTTGTATGGAACGCTAAACTTAAACTGCTTTCTAGCTACGTAGATAAGTTATATTGGTTGAACTTAATTAATACTATAAGATTAAGATTATTTATATATTTAGAAGTTTGAATGATATAGAGTGCAGCTAGGACACATTTTTTCGATCACTTTCTCCATTATTTTTTCCGCGACTATTTATATTTTAGGATACAAAAAATAGTTGTTAAAGAAATAAAAAGCGAAACTTAGTGAATTAAAATATGGATTCTTTCAAGGTTAAGCGCTTTCTATCTTTTGATTGCTTCCTGCAAATTCATGCTTAAAAATTATATTCAGCGATCCGTTGGATCTATTTCAATAGTCATTCGGATTCGTCATATTAATATAGAGCTAACTTATTAGATTACTTAAACAATATTATAGAACTTCTGATATTATAGAACTTCTTATTTCAAAATAAAAAAAAATTAAAATAAAAGTTTCTACGATCTAAAAAGGACTGTATTGAAGTCAATGGTAAAGAATATAGTGAAGCAACCCAGTGAACTGTCAATAGCAGTTTCATTGCATGCTAGGTAAAAAGAGATGAGTTCTCTGTGCAGAAAAGTGAACCTGCTGCTCTGGTTCTAAGTACAAGTACAAAAGTCAAATGTCATGCGATATTCTACCAAACCACTTTTCTGGTAAAACCCTAATTCCGATATTATAAAATTTCTAAAATTTCTGGATAAAAACAATATACCAAGCAATTTTCACAAACCTGTTTTGAAGCTAGTTTTGTATAATAAGGAGAGTTTTGTATAGACCGGATCAGGACTTCTAATCCGGCTAGGCAAGATCCTAGCTATACCGTAAATGATTCAAAATTTTACAGCCATCTCTCTCAATTTTTCCAAGTCGCTATCACATGTGTGGTTTAGCATTGTAGTAATGAAAGACTAAACCTTTCATATAGTTCAATTCTGACAGCTTTTTCTAATCGCATACCTCAATCGTTGACAATATATAGTCGAATGGTATGTTGGTCGGGCTAGAGCAGCTCATGACGCAACAATCGCTTTGTACCCCACCAAATTTTTCTGTGGGCTTATTGACCTTCAGCAAGCATTATTGTCACTTCATTGCGCATTATAATTCTCTTTCAAAGTTTCGTTACGTTACGTTTTAGTAGAGACTCACAAATGAAATGGCCGTTTAAATTTTTCTCTCTTCAATCACACTTATAAGTCATCCTAGTGGTCATATCCTAGTGATGTCAAAAGATAAAATACGTAGATCGATTGATATAGCTTTAAACATTCTATTAACTTTGCGTGACACCCGGAGGCTCATCTTTAATATCGAAATTTCTGGAACAAAAATATGTCAATTCCTATACTGGGCAATACACAATTTTCAATGATCCTGCGCTGATGGTGTCTTTTTTAGATGGAACAATGGTGAATATGACGAATAAATATATTATTTTTATTACTTTTTATTACTCCTAGTGGTTCCACAATCTGTCCAATAGGCAAAAAGTATTTCTTATGTTTTTATTACATATACATCACATCTCCTGTATAAAATACTGCCTTAATTATTTAGTCTTATTCTAAAATCTATATATGTCCAATAATCAAATCAGATGGTGTTAAACGTGTTAGTCTACGCACTTCACTATCACGTCGCATATTTAACTGATTAGCGAGTACATTGGGATGCACTGAAACTCTTTCGAAGTACTTCACACAAACACGTTGAGTTACACCCATTATAGGTTCCGAAGGAATATCACCTTGTATGACTTCATTTGAAACATAGTACGGAGCATCAACAATAACACTTTATTTTGGATTCCATATGACCAAATAGGCTTCAGTATAGAGTCATACAGCAATACCTTGTTATCTAATGATAACTTGGATTTGCGCCCGATAAATATAACATAAATGACAATTTCAGTTAGATGTGGCAGAAAACACTTGTGTGAACAGAAATTGTTTGTTAAATAAACAGTCAAGATACCTAATTATAGATAATTTTCATATTAACATAGTAGAACATAGTTAACATAGACTAGTTTCTCCACTACGTTAAATAATTAATTCACGTAATTTATTGTGTTAAATATCAAATAGGAGATTTTATATGTTCTTGTTTACATATTTTAGTAGTTTAGTTGCTTAAAGGCCAAATAGCGGTAACAGTTTCATGTAATTCGGTTTGAAAACGTTCCAATTCTCTTAATCACGTTTGCTATTCTTCAAAATTAAAGTCGAGTTAAAACAGTCGCAACTGCAGCGTTTAGGGGCAATCTTAAGAAAATTACCCGTTGTTCAATAAACAACCCCGCCGGCACCGTTGGCAACCATTCTGCGGCAATACAGGTAATTCACGTGCGAGAACACGTGCGCCTCGAGAAGTTACAGCAAAAAAACTTTGATTAGCTTAAATTAAATAAAGATTAACGCGCGCCAATTTACCATTGTCTCACTTGCTCCGATAGCCGTTTCGTTTTAGAATAAATTGGAAGGGTCGATTTATTTCTCTAAACAATCAGTGTCGTGATCTATACATCACTCTTATCTTTACACTTATAAATAATGTAAGAGCCGTCTATTGCATTAATATTATATTAAAAAATACCGGTTTATTTATCGTCAGTAAATGCTGTTAATGCCTGAATTTGGTGCACAATAGTTTTTAATAGATTTAATTGTTATTTGACGCTAAGGTCGATATTATAATAACATTTAAGATCCTGTAATTTTATTTCCAAAATCAGTATTATCTGCATTTTTTATTTTTAGTTAAGACAGGATAACTAAAATCATTTTTAATTGACTTGTGCCGTACAATGATAAAAAATCGCCAATTAAATATTCCCATGAATCAAAATCAAGAAAAATGCTTCCCAAAGTGACAATTAAGCGTATTAAGGTTTTTGATTACTACCTATGATTCTATCTTTGGTTATTATATTCTTCAAATGGTCTTAGTAAAGCGGTAAACACGCATGACATATTCCATACTCGTGATATTAATTATTGAATGTTAAGAATAAGTGTAGTGTTCGACAAGATCTGGTGCTATTAAGTTCAACGCTATATATTTCAATTGATTATCGGCTTACCAATTACCGAGAAAGTTGCATAAAAGTATTAACATCACTAAGCGTGCTGGTTATAGATTTTTGCTTCAAAATGGGATGAGATTACTGTAAATCAGACTTGAGTCTACTACTATGATTCTAGAACAATTTACGGGATTTAAGAGTAATATGAGCACAGCTGTGAAGCTGGTTAGGATGGATGTTTTTTTTTCGATACAAAAAAGTTTTCTTCAAGAAATAATCGCGAACATCAGTAAATTAAAATACGAATTGTTTTACGGTTATGACTCTTTTGACTTGTGATTGCTTTACGTAAATTTGTGTGTGAAAAATGATATTCACCGATCGGTTGGACCTATTTCAAGGAAAATGGAGCAAATCTTTTTACAAATCACTGAAACAAGTGCATTATAGTGTAATGATAAATCATTTCAAACCATAATGTAATAATTTTTTATAGAGTGAAAAATTGTTTTGATACAATTGAGAGCGAAATTGAGAATTAGAAAATTCATTGTACTTTTGAATAAAATATTATTGAGATATATTTTTGCCCCAATATAGTGTTCTTATTTTGATTAATGATGTCTAACAATTTTAGAAAGTTGTAGTGATATTGCTCTATTAGAGTTCATATATAGTATAAATCATATATCAGTAGTTTTCGTTTTAGTAATGAATAGCTTAGAAGTTCAAAAAAGTTTGAATACAATGGTTTAGGGGACTAAAGGAAAACCCAGCTCAACCCCCCAAGGAACTCTCAGTACAAATAAAAGTGTTTCTACCACAATTCTGAGTATAAGAAGTTCATCAACAACGAACTAAAATATTCATGACCATGATGTCTTGTTCTTCATTTACTGGGATCACCATGTGTAGTGAACCAAATAAGTAGTTGCATACCTTTGATGGCATCAATCACTTTTGATGGCATTATCGTACTGTGTTTTTGGGTCCATTCTGAACGTTTTTCGGTAAATGCATGCTTTAAATTGATCATTTGTTGTCGGTAGCGTTTCACTATTAGCTGTCTCGCCTGATTCGTAATTCGCCGAGTTCATAATACACCACGCCACTCTGGTCCAATCAAATATAGAGCATGTTGCGACCAAAACAATTTTACCTTGGAGTCGATCGCCCGAATCATGGTTTAATTAACCATGTTTTTTTGCGCTCAGAGTTTTATATAAAAATCCACTCTTTTTCGATTTTCCGTATGGCTGTCATTCAATTGATGATGATCCATCTTTCTATCTTTTGGATTTTGCCGATTTCTCGTAATCGGTCGTTACATTTAATCAAAAGCATTAATTTTTGTTTTTGTCTTTGGGTTGAGTCTTTATCGACAAACTTTTTCGGTCTACCTGAACGTTCTTTGTCTTGCACATCGAAATAACGCCTCACGTGTTTTTATGGTTAGAGCATACTCTCCGTAAGTTTCTAACAGCAAACTATTACTGGCAGCGGCTTTTTTCTTTTGATTAAATGCGTGGCCCAAATGTTCGTTTTCAGGCACGAAACTTAACATCACAAAGATGTATAAATCTATGACGGAGTTACTTTCGCAAAATATAACATGTATAGCTTTCAAGCTTGATGTTATTAAAATAAAATGACATATGTGTTAAATATTGCATACTTACACTTAGCAACATCTTCTAGGAAAAACTGTAATGAGTTTCCGGTAAACTTGGTGGAATTTTGAAAACAACATTTTGTAACTGTATACGTAAAAAAATTATGGCAAAAATATTCTTTATATTTAACAAATAGAAAAAATATGATGTATTCTGAAGTGTTGTTTAAAAGTGGTAACTTGTCATTTGGTACGCACAATGTTATAGCTTGGACACCAAATTAATTAGCAGGTGAGGTTCAGTTAAAACCTAAATGATGAAAAATGTACACTGGTCACTGAGTCTCACTGGTCCTTCATTGTTTGTAATTGTTTAAGACTTTTCAAGAAAAATCTCTTGTTTTCGAGAAAAAGGTAGTGCTGCTACCCACATTTGCTCATAATAATACCTTTGCATTGATTCTATTATATACGAACATTTCAAAAAAAAAACAAATTTTCATAAAAAATACTCTAGTCAAGCCGGTTGTCCTTTGTTGTCGTCATAAGTCGCAGGGGAGTACGAAAAAAATCCCCCCAATTTGCACCGGTCTGATGTAACGCGTCATCGTGGGTAGCTTCTCGGAAAAAAAAATTGGACTAGGATAAATTTTCATTCGTAGCTGACTGTCTCAGTGGCGCTACCATCGCGTCTGCTTTATGAAGATACGGATTTCGCAGGAATATTCATTCTGGCCGTGCCATATATACGCCCCAGGATACTGAGCTAAATCCCTGCAAATTTCGCAGCGCGACGTTTTTTAAAATAGATCTGGAGATTGCTGCGCCTTTCAAACGGGGTCGAAATGAACGATTATACTCTTTTTCTCTCATTTTTTTATCCCTAGTAGATATTTCAATACGATGGCTCGTTAATCTCTTTGTTTAATAAACATTTTTTTTTGTGCAAAGGAAATTTTATGGATATGTCTTTTATAAGAGATATGTGTTGTTTAATTTTTGTTATAACAGATTTGATTACATAGGCATCAAGTTGACAGGTGAGATGGTAACTGGTTTAAATTTTATTAGATGTTTTTAATGAGCATGATGATATTAACCAAGAACCGCAAAAATATTGTTTTAAAATAATGATAGAGGATAGAATAATTGAAAACGTTATTATTTTTAATTACAACTGTAATTACTACGACTTTAGTAGGAATTATAAAAAGGCACAATATTTAAAAATTCGTGATATTCAGTTCAATATCAACATATCATTTCGTAACTATCATTTCTGTATTCCATCATTTGTATATATCCGAACTTCAGCTTTATTTACATTTATCTTATATCTATGCAGTCGTTATGCCCATATAGCTACAAAATCGGTTTTAAAGTCGTAATAGTTACACACCGTATGAGACAAAAAAATGGAGCAGTGTTTTATCAAGCCAAATAACTCAAAGTTGCCCAGATTCGACACGTCGATAGTGGGTACTCCATTCTTTTCATCAAACGGTGACTACAACTCGACTGTATATTGGGTTATTAAAACCCCCAAGTAAATATTATCTATATTTAATCACTAGGACACCATGTATAATTAAACTACGTATTTTATCTTTATTAAGCAACTATGCATAGGTCAATCTTCGCTCTATAACAGGTTAATTGAAAAATCCCCGGCCTGACACACAGATGGTGCTACTAGAACTAAATCCATATATTTTTTTAGTTTGCCCTAACCTTCAAAAGAAGCGTGTATAAATTTGTCAGCTGTCGGATCATTAGTTTGTGAATTATAACATTTTGAGTGAATCAACTTTTGTTAATGTGAGAAAAATGGATAAAAAGGAATTTCGCGTGTTTCGCGAGTTTCCGGGCATGCTAAGTTTAGACGTGGTGAAATAAGCACCGTAGATGGTGAATGCAGTGGACGCCCAAAAGAGATTGTTACCGGCGAAAACATTTAAAGAATCCACAAAGTAATTTTGAATGACCGTAAATTGAAATTGGATGAAATTACAGACACTCTAAAGATATCAACTGAAGGTGTACATCATATCATTCACGAATATTTGGGTATGAGAAAGCTCTGTGTAAAGTGGGTGCCGCGCTAGCGCATTTTTGACCAAAAACAACGAAGAGTTGATGATTCGGAGCAGTGTTTGAAGATGATCAAGCGTAATAAATCCGAGTTTTTGCATCGATTTGTGAGAATAGATGAAATATGGCTCCATGATTTCACTCCGAAGTCCAATCGACAGTCATCCGAGTGCACTGCACACGATGAACCCGCTCCAAAGCGTGGAAAAATGCAACAGTCGGCCGGCAAGTTTATGGCGTCTGTATTTTGGGATGCCCATGGAATAATTTTCATTGACTACCTTGAAAAAGGAAGGACCATCAATAGCGACTTTTACGTAGCGTTATTGGACTGTTTGAAGGACGAAATCGGCGAAAAACGGCCGCATTTGAAGAATAAGGAAGTACTGCTTCACCAAGACAATGCCCCGTGTCACAAGTCAGTGAAAACGATGGCAAAAATCCATGAATTGGGCTTCAAATTGCTTCTTCATCTACCGTATTCTCCTTGAAGTGAATTATGTTGAATAAAAAAAAACTAATTTTGCCAAAAAATGTGTTTTACTATGGTAGGCCGGGGACTTACAATTGACCTGTTATATCCTACATATATTATTATAAATTTCTACAAATTGAATAAATAAAGTAAATAAGTTAATTTTACTGTGATATATTTTTAAAAATTAACCAAGAATTTCGTAAATGTATAATCATCATTAAAAGAAAATATCTAATGGTTTTGTATTTTAAAACGCTGCATATATGAAAAAAATTAAAAACAATAAAACAAAATTGATTATTTTATTTTCAAAAATCAATCTTAAATGTTTCTAATTTTATTTTATATCTTATATATAAGAAGGTAATTAACAATATATTCGCCATTTTAATATAATAAACCTTTTTAAGGTAATCAAGAAATAAGAAAGCCAATAATCTGAACTACTAAATAAATCTTCATGTCAGTTTGAAACGATGCACAGATTGAGATTAACACTTTAAGTCATACAGTGACAATAAACTTTATTAAATATTAGTAAGCGCTTGAGCCTATACGAAGATACACAAATTGGGGACTGTACCAAAGTAATATAATAGTGATACAACGCTTAGGGAACCGGGCATGAATGGGTATTTTCGACGCTCGCCGATACGTTCATAAAAGTGATTCACAGGGTGTAGATATTACTGAACAAGCGATAGTCAAAATAGCCAGAAGCCATGAGGAGACATTGCCGACACCGATGTTGTACAATTGTTGGGTAATGTGGATATTGCTAAATACCCGGAGAGGATTAAGCCGTTTGATTTAGTAAAACGATTATGGGCAAACCTGTGTATTTGTGGAAGTAACACACAACATAATGCCTATTAAAATTATTGAACTTAAATAGATTCCCTATAAATAATAATCCTTCGTTTAGATTATTTATTTGTTGAGGCAGTTATAATTCATTTATTTCTTAATGTAAAATAGCTCAGAGTAATGCAGGTTTTATACTTCTATGTTGTTCGACAACTTTGTGTAGCGCTATCTAGCTTACTTAACAGTTGAGCTAAAAATTCGATGTCATTTTAACACTTAATTCGTTAACAATGCCGCACAAAAATATTCAAGTGCGATTTTTAAAATAACTAAGACGATTTTGTGCATCTTTACATCGCTACGAATAATCATGATAATCCTGACATGACATCAACCTGATTTTTGGTTTCAAGGTAAGTTCGTGTTTAAAATCTGCAAAGAAAGTATTAACGTGCTTTTTTAGGACGAAACTAGTGAAGCAGTGAGGTCACACTATTATTGCAATTTTTGCAAAAGCAAAATTCATAAAAAATATATTTTCCAGGTTAATAGGAATCAGCTACATCGTAATCAGCCCAATGGGATTTTTAAGTTAATTCTAGTTGTGTATATCAAAATAATTTATAATAATCACATATATCATACTTTCTAATATTCTTTAATTAACATACTTTCTAAAATTGTTGAATTAAAGTATGAATTTTCTAAATTTGTCTAAATTAAACTAGATTTCGAATTACAAATCTAAAACCATTTACAAAAAAAGCAAACCTTCTAGAAACTAGAAATATTGTATCACGAGTGATAAACTGTGAATGAATTTGATATATCTGGTTGTATCGTATTCTGGTGGTCTAGCACATCCACCCTGAGAGAATATTATTTCCAGAGGATGGACAAAATAATATGAACAACTGACATATACAATATTTATTTATTAATAAGTTATTGAGTCACCATTTGCTTTTAAAACAGCAGCAATTCTTCGCGGAATAGGTTGGTTGAGGGACTGAATATTTTTTAACGGAATATTATAATTTTGCATCAAAACATCCGTTAATTGCTTCTGTTATGTTGGAAAATGAGGACTATCATTCTCTGCCCTAGACATCTCCATAACAGTTCAATTATGTTGAACTCCAGTGATTGTACTGAGAGGGGAATATATTTTTTGATGATATTTTAATGCTCCACAAACCAAGACTGAACCTTTCTGGCTATGTGCCTGTTAGTGATAGTAAGAACTTCGCGTTTGCTTCGATTATTAAGCTTCTCGAAATCGCAGTCTGTTTTTGTCGAAACTGTCACTTTTGCTGAAGTAGTTTTGTGTTGTTTTGTAGCATTCCTTTTTAGTGTTTTTCGGTCTCTGTCCGTTAACTTCAAGTTTCGCCACCTATTCTTATTTGTGAATGATGTTTTGCTATATTTGGCAATTATGCGAATTGCACCCAATTCAGCGAAATGCATCCAAAAATTTCAAATTGTTAATACTGTTGACTCATACATCAATAATATACAAAAATGTAATTTTCCTGCATACATATACAAAGTATAATTTTACATAGTTTAATATATATACAAAGTTTCATTTTTTAGTTTTATTTAAAGAGGCTTAATAGCGGAGCAAAAAAATCTATAAAACTACGTGTTAAAATTCGGATTGTTTGATTCGAGAATAAGAACCAGGTTCCATTTCAAACAGCTCAGTGGCACACGTGACGTGACTTGAAAGAGAGCTCCCAAAACAAAAGGTTTTAGTCTTGCGGGCTGTCTGCTTTACATATTATCAATGGCGAAGCACCGAAAAGCTCCCTTTTTATATCTGAAAATATATATTTTCCTACTAACCCAGTTTTATTGCCTTTCTTATACATTTTGTTTTATGATATTACATTTTGTTCAATATACATATTATTTGATATTAAATTTCAAAAAAGCGAAAATAATCCTCTGTATTATAAGATATGTGATATGTTGCGGATATTAATTAATAAAAAACCAGGTTACCATTGAATATGTAATATAATAATTTATATAAAATTTACAATTATTATTGTTGCTTTTGTTATGTCACATTATTAAACTATTAATACTTTCGATCATTTTCAAAAAATATTTATTATTAAAATTTCGAAAAGCATAGTTCTTCAGAGGGCTGTGCAATTTATGTACGATTATTACTATGGTACTAACCAATTGATATCTCTCTTATTAATAATTAATGCGATTGAAGTCTTTAAATATCATATTTCAGATTTGATCAATAGGAAAGTGAGACAAAAATTGAGAGAGATTTGTCGGCATGTTTTGACGTATCTACCGTGTTATCCAGATCTTGCCCCTTCCGATTCCAGAGTGTCGCAATAGGTCATCGATCAAAACGCACATTACTGATTATAAACACAAAATGATTTACAAACACTTTTTCCCATCCCTCTATTCTCCATACCTTTTGAAATAATATTTTGCAGGGTAGGTATATTCCAATATAGAATATATAAATACATAGTTCTTTTAAATAACAGTCTTGTGCTAGAAGAATTACTATATTTAAAATGAATCACTACATTTATTGTCACTAAAAATCAACAAATAATGATCAAGATAATCATACATTCAGAAGTCTGAACAGAGAGACATCTTTGTTCCCAGTGTGATGAAGCAACCAATCATTGTACCACATATTAACTAAATATAGTAACCTATTAGCTAATAAGAGAAGAGAAAACCACAAAACATCCCTAAAACCGATGCCTATATTTTATCTCATACATGGGTTTCTTATAATGATATTAATCTGCACTACTTATATATTTTTTCTATTTAATTATTGTTCTCTATTTATCTATGACATTTTTTCTTCATTTGGAAGACGTATTTAAACACTCCATAGCCTCTTAGTTTTTTTGTGTGCATTTCTTAGTTTACACAGATAGTTTCCGAAAAATGCTAATATTTTGGAGGAGTTTAAATCACACTATTATTCACACTAGTGAATTAATTTAAATGTTCCAACATGTAATGTGTATCTATATAATATGCTAATACTACTCAACTGCGTTTTTCAACATGAGAAGTAGATCTATAAGATTTCTAAAAAGAAAATCCAAAGTAGCATTTTTAAAATAAATCATAACATGATTGTAAATTCGAATATAGTTATTAGTTAATTATCCTTTTAACCGATTTTATTGTTATTAGATTAACATTTTATTCAATAATTTTGGCCTGAAAATAGTTCATTTAACTTTATTTAAAATGTTTAAAGCTTACCGATCTGTTAAATTGTGAGGTAACTCAGCGTAATCTAAATACATGCTGCACCTGAGAAAGTAATTGCGTCGTACGAAATTAGAATCCAGTGGAAACGAGACAACATCTACCGAACAGAATTTATTTAGTTGAAATCAGCGAGACATGTCTTTAGACATTCGTACAATTACATATTATATATAGCCTGATGAGGCATAATACAATTACAGAACTCCCGGGAGTAAAATATTGATAATTCAGATCCATTAATATTAGAGTAGTTATAAATAAATTGATGAAAGAGGAAAAAACCTTATTTCCTTGTACAATACTTAATTTAAACAACAATTAACGTGTGGTAAGTAACCCGCCATATTATATAGTTCTACTCGATGTTATATTATGTATATCTCCCCATTACAAAATATTTCTTCGTCCTATCAACATCTCTCAAAATTCCTAAATTATATTCATATTTCACAACAAAAGAATCTTCAATCTATTGGCATTTATCCATTTTGCATTTGAATTGTTAAAATCACATTTTCTCATATGGGTAACACCAATTCACTCACTTTGGCCGGTCTTCTTCTTTCAACACTTTCTTACATTGCTTTTAACACTTATTTTATTAGATATATAAAATGGGAAATTTCTTAATCACTAATAGTATAGCAGAGAGGCTTTTCTTGTGTTTAAAGTATCTGTTAGATCCTTGTTCATAATGATGGACTGTTTCCACATTTAATCACATAGAAGATTGTTGTACTGATTGATATATTTCTAGAACTTACGAATATCTTCTTGTCTGTGATACTTACCAGCAATTGTCACAAACCGTTGCAAAGTCCGCAATGATGTAAGGAAGGTGGTATTTTGTGGAAATTTGAGATAAAATAACATTTGAAATTCCGATTCTTAAGGCATTCGTTGTCTTCTCTCATGGTAGCGAGGGACGTTATATATCTATAGTCACATCGCAGAAATTAAGAAATATTGGATCTGGAGTTTTTAAGAGTCAACCGTATAACCTAGATCTTGCAACATCCGCATATCATTTAGGTGGGTCTTTTATGATGAAATTATGGTTCTATTTGAAAAGTGACAAGTGTCGTCAAGCAAAATAACATATCAATATTATTGATTAATTCTTGAAGTTTATATGAATAAATTTGCTTTGAAATATGTGGAAATAATCAAAAATAGATTTTCCCCAACACTCTTTCTAAGACCTCCTTATATTTAATATGCAATACTGTTTATTAGCAATCAAATTGGATTATATAAACTTGTATAATGAAATATTCTAATTGTATTTTTTTCAGGTATGCAAAACATTTTTGTATTAAGTCAGTTCATGACATGGATGACCCAGCAGAAATAGTAAACCGTGAGTCTTTAGTTATATGTATATTATTTAATACTAACATAAATAATAGGTTAATTTTTCCTAAATATTTTGATCTTTGGAGGAAAGAAAAGAGAAGAAGAAAAAGTATTAGGCAATATATTTATTATACAGTATACATGGTATATAATAATTGTACTTTGGGATTCCATTTAAAAGTCAACTAAAATAATTGTGATAAATGTGATAATGTTATAAACTAACGAACCTATTGCTAACGAAATCTACCATTTTTTAAATCTTATCCTTATGTCTTTATTTTAAGTTTCAAATCATCAATTAAATATTATTATATTTATAAAAACATTACAATCTAAAAATATTATTTTTCTTCTATTATGAGATTGAGATAGCATAACAATAATTGTTTAATTAAAATATTTTTTTATTTGTTAATAATGTTTTTCATTCATAGAGTGTTAGAATAGTTAATAAAATTAAAATGCATAATATAACATCGCTTGATAATTAAAATTTACTATGAAAAAAATATTTTCGGTAATTTGCTGATTTAGATTTGTCAGTGACCTCATCAATATGATTTTTTTCCAGAAGAGCATTTTTTGAGGTATTAGAAAATCTAGAAGTTGTCTAAAACTGATCTTGATCAACTTTCTAAAGACGCATACGTTTTGTTGTCGAATATTGGGGTTCACATCATTCCTTAGCCTCTTGTTCTAAATCAGAAACTTGGTGACGCATAACAACAATGTCGCACTCGAATGTGTTTGTGAATGTGTATATATTTCATTGTTGGTGAATATAATACCCATTGTGTACACAGCTTAATTATATTTTAATTTAAAAAGATGTTTTTTTTTATTATTGGAGATAGAATATTAGTGTCCACTAATGGTATGGAACAACGTGATGTATGGTCATGGCCATGACCTAACTAAAAGCTAATTTAAATACATATATAATAAACACATTTAAATATTTTTTTATTATTTAGTTATTATAATGTTACTAGTCGTTTCCGTCTAACCTACAATTTGTCTTTAGGATAACTTAAATCTAGGTACTTAACTAGGAGGACTCATCGGCCCTATCTCAGTCTCTGGTGAAATAATGTTATGTCACTGCTGTATTTTCTATTATATGCACCTTACTACACAACACTACACAAGATCAGATGGTTTGATTCTTTTGAGCCTGTGTCTTGTTCTGGTGGTATTCAAAAGCTATAATATTTCAATATTCTCATGAGAATGGAGTTACATCTAAGAATATAGCTGAGCATACTTTCCTTACTTTCGTAGGCTTTTTCAATAACATCTGTTATTCTATTGACCTAGTCATTTGTTGAGTGCTTTTTAATAAACCCAAACTGGTGTGTTGTTATTAGGTTTCTCTCTATCTCTATGATCGGTTTTATTTAATTCTTGTCCATGGCCATGACCTAACTAAAATTTAATTAAAGTAAATATATTTAAATATATTAACGTTAATTTAATTAACATAGTATGCAAATGAATCGACTAAGGCCCATATCAAACCAAAACATTTGGATTTAGAGATAATATGAATTCAAAATAATTACATTAACTATTTTACAAGCTCTGGGGCTTGTTTAAGCAACTATGATCGATGGCTGGCCCTCGACAAGATATTCCTCGAAAGCCGAAACGAAAAACGGGGACCAACCGCATAGATGGTCGGGAAGGACGTCCGTCCTCACTCACTCACCTACGCCTCCTCTCTCTCGCACTTATTCTCTTAACGAGAAACAAACATGTCGTATGGGGCACGTCCTATTTGCATGTCTAAGATTTTATCACTATTTTACTTTGCTGTTCCGCATTCGTGTACCGGGGTTTTGTTATTAAAATTTATACTTTAAACGTTCTGTTAATTTATTTTCGCAGTACCGAGTTTATTATATCGGGACGTAAAACGGGCTTTCTTCGAAATTAATTTCGTCGTAAATTTCGTACGCGACACGGTCGATGTAACAAAATATCAAGCTCTTCATGGAGTAGCGCGCAGTAAAATTTCAGAAATTTTCCTCTAATACTACTTATGTCATTTATTTTGTTTCTATAATCTGTCATTAAATATTATTTCCTACATTGTACTGTTCGGGAGGGAATTTCAATTATTTCGCTTCTTTGATACAATAATCGTTGCTTTATGTATAATAAATTAACATACGCTAAATAGTTATTAAATAATTTCGTATTTAGTGCATATGGACATTGTGCTGCATTATTTTAGAAACTTCAAATTCGGCCGTTTTTCGGCGATTTCGTCCTTCAGACGGTCCAATAATGCTGTGTAATAGTCGCTGATGATAGTCCTTCCATTTTTAAAGGTAGTCAATGAAAATTATTCGACTCCAAAAATTCGGGTTTATTACGCTCCGAATCATCAACTCGTCATTGTTTGGTCAAAAGTGAGCTCGCACAGCACCCACTTTGACAAGAGCTTTCTCATACCCAAATATTCGTGAATAATATGATGTACACGTTCAGTTGATATCTTTAGAGTGTCTGCTATTTCGTCCAACTTTAATTTACGGTCATTCAAAATCATTTTGTGGATTTTGTAAATATTTTCTTCGGTAACAACCACATCCACTGCATTCACTGTCTTCGATGCTCATTTCACCATGGTTAAACTTAGCATACCAATCCTTTATGGTTGATTTTAATACGGCAGTATCCGGAAACTCGGTATCAAGCCAAGTTTTTGCTTCAACTGTATTTTTTCCCTTCAAAAAGCAATATTTTATCAACACTCGAAATTCCTTTTTATCCATTTTTTTCACAATAATAAAAGTTGTTTCACTCAAAATGCTATAATTCACAAACTAATGATTCGACAGCTGCCAAATTTATACACGCATCTTTTGAGGGTTAGGGTTAACTAAAAAACATATGACAATCGATGTATTTCAAAGCAGAGACGTTTCCTAATTATAATAGTTTATAGCTAGGGAAATATGAGCATCTTTTGTTATTAACTTCAACTGCAATACTTTTGCTCGACTAAACTTTACCAAGGAATGAGGAACGGTGGATCAATTACTATTCCTAATGCCAGCCTGTCTTTTTTTTTTGTTGATAAACACGTTGATTCCAGTTAATTGAATGAATTAAGAATAGAACAGTCTTGTGATCTTCCAAAAATTCTACGAACTGAGCCACTTATAAAATATATAGAGGTGTAAGTGTAGAGGGTATACATTTTTGTAGCGAATTCTTGGACCATCATCATCAGCGATTCTGCCGGATCTAACTAATAGATATAAAACTAAAAGTACTCATTTTACATTTTGTAATGTGCAGTGATGAAGTGATAACCTAAATCTGCTCTATTAATCCCTAATAATATTGTAAATTATAGTAGGAAACAGGAAATAAATAAAAACAGAATTAATTATATCAAAAATCAGCAAAAATAGGTCGAGTTTTAATGAATGATCATCCAAATAAAATAAGAAAATATATTAATCCGATAAGAAAATATTGGAATTTATTTGCTGCATATGCCTTGACTGATCAAGGGTGATCAAGGGTGAGACCTGTGTCGAAACAACAAATAATAAAAACAGAAATGTAATAAATATTATTAATTAAATAGAATATCAGAAATGTAATTAAAAAAATCATCGAAGTCATTATTAAACTATAATATACTTAAAAAATATGCAAAAAAGTTACATGTTTACTCTATCGATGAAAATATGGAATGGCCATTTTATAAGCTTAAGTACTTTAGCTTAATTAATAACCTATAAATGACACTTATGTACTTGAACAATACTTAACACTAACACTAACACTGAAAATAAACACACCTCTCCAATTCGAGAAAGCGGATTTTAAACGTATAGAGTGGTAATTTGAGAGAATATTTTCAATATTTTTCAATAAGTCAATATTCTGCAGGTTTCGATAAAAGATCAGTAAAAAGCTAATTTTTGTATAGTGCTTGTAAACCCAGGTCTATCCTAAAATCCCGGGATTAGAACATGTAATAGGGATCGAATTCTCTATACGGATCCCAGAGTTGTAACCTTCAATAATTCTGCCATATATATTCGGCTGAATTTGAGCGATATAAGAAGATATAAATCGGTCAATTGCGGATTATTGACATAAACCTACGATTTTAGAAAAATTTACAATAAAAAGTCTAGGGGAGTTCATTCGTACGATCTTGATGGTCAATTCTCGTCAGCTTTGTAAAATATAACAATACCTGCAAATCCTTCACGCAGAATGTCGATTGTGAAATCTACTGTATGATACGTGAAGTCCACAACATCCTGGAATAATATGTTATATTTTCGAAGTCCATATAATTCTATTTGGGTCAAGACAAATCAGTTATTAGCATCCTGAAGCCTTTATTACCGGTGTAATAAATAAGTACGAAACAATTACTCCATCGGTATGACATCTACACCAAACAGCACTTTTTAAAGGATGTATAACAAATAAATTGATTTTGACAGCAATATTATATATAGAAACTCATATATTAATTTATATTTCAAGGGGGTGTCTTCTATATTCACTGTCAAGCATTTTCAGTTTTGTTCGTATATAACTGGATAGGTATATATTAAATCAGTAATCATAGACAATATTTACTCTGACTGCCCATGTTTCACTTTTATGTATATAATTACTATTTATTACAATTATGTTATTTAGATGTTCGTATATTTTCTTATGTCATAAATAGTTTTGCCATATTTGAACATATTTGTCATTAATAAATTATATCATAAAACCAATATACTTTAATAATTCATCTCTCATCTAAAATTATTTATAGAATATATGTAGAAAATATATTTTCTCTATAAATAAATTGATTTTATTGTAGTAACAAAGTTTCTAGTTCACTTCATCATATTGGTCGTGATTTTTTACTAAAGATAATACAGTAAAAAACAGTTTGGTCTATTCCCAATATACTTCATAAATACAAGCTTATCTTCAAAAGATATGTTTTATTGTTCAGATAAAAAACGATAAGTACATTGTATTTTTATTTAATTTATTATTAGAAAAAAATACAAAAAATATAATCCAAGCGTTTAGGAAAGTTTTCGTAAAAACAAATTCTGAGGATAGTGGGAAGTTATATACTTTAATCGACATTTACTTAAATCTAATTTGTTGCTTACTAAAAATACTTTATGGTAGACAAGTTGGCAGCTTATATATTCAATTTTATGATATTCAACTTTATCAATTATTATTATTTATATCATTTATTGTTCAATTTTAGGAATTAATTTTAATGTAGGCTACAAAAGGATCTGGGTTTAAAATATTGGCGGAATAAGGGTATATCAGTAACTTCAAAATATCAACTTAGAAAATAAATACCGCTTGATATGCTACAAAGAAGTATTGAAGGTTGTTTGTGAAGATGAAGATGAAAGATGGAGTGGTTTGACCAATCTTGTTTCAAAGTAATCTTCATACCAAATTGTTTCTGGCATTAGATGTATGAGATTGTCGTTTTTATTGATTTTTCTCTTTGTTTTCTTTTTCTACTTTCGGCTGTATTACTTTACTCTGCTTTGGAAGCTGAACAAGTTCCACCAAAAAGTTCCAAGTTCTCCTAGGACTTATTAGACTTTTTGAGACATTTTACGTTCCGGGTGAAAAACAGCGAAAAACTGCGTAAAAACATGGATCAAGATTATCGAAAATGATCTGAAAATGGGAGACAAACTTTGTTCGCAGCCAGAACTGCTGCAGCTGATCGCTAACTATGGCGGGATTTAGTAAAGAATGTTCGAAATACTGAGGGACCAACAGACCGCATATCGGCTGAGAAGTAGGTACTCTCCCTGAGCGCGAATTATGGATTTATGATGATCATGACGATGATCATGATGATGATTGAGTGCCTTATCAGGGCTGTCAGGCGGTCATCTAATATTTTGGCCAAAGAAATATTGTAAAATTTTCATGTGAAATGATGACCTTTCTCTTTAAGATTATGTAAAGTATGATTCTTTGATTGTCCAATAACCGATTTTGAAATACCTTTAAAAAATCATGCTAGACCAAGCTGCAGATACCATTGAACTCGTTATACCAGTTTCTTATAGCACTGCAAGATGTACAACCGTATAAATAAACAAATTAATTGCCACACTTTTTTTTGATAGTCGCGCGAAAGTTATGAAAAATCATACGCAAATGTTCAGTTAATTTCAATTTCTGCTTCAGATATTTTTTAAGTAGCTATAAATAGCACAAATCAGCAAAATTACAAAAAATTTTGAAGAAGATTGTGTTCAATTAGGGCAAGTTAGTGCTGGCAATATCTGAAATATAAATAGCAACTCCTGTTTTATCATCGCGTTTTCTATCTATTTGTACTGTCTAATAGTTTACTATAAAACAATATCCTCTACTTCTAACGTAGATTTATTACTTATAACTAATTCAATTATATTGAAAATGTTTTCTAAAACTATAGTTTATATTGTTACTGTATTACGTAGTTTTCAAATGGTCCTAAAATATAACTAAAATAGATAACAATAAAATAAAACACGTAGAAGCAGGAACATGTAAAACTGAACGTCAAATTTTATAATAATTGTACAGCTTGTACGTGCTATTAACTTCATTTCCAGATCATATCAGATGTCATACGCGCAAAGATTCGATTCTATTCCAGGTGGGAAATATGGTTGCCTGAATCAAGTATTCTATTCAATAGTCGTCGATCCTGGCGGTCGAAAGACGTGCAAATTCGCATCGGTTAAAGGATAATTCGGAATTTCATCGGGAAACTGGTCACGGAATTCGTGTCCATCAACGTATGTTGATGACTTGACCGAAATTCGGCATCGGTCAGGAGAGCGACACGTTGATGTGCTCTTCATGGCTGTCATTTTGTTATCGGACCGATCGGGTGAGGGAGAAATGCGAAAAATGTCCGGGCGAAGGGAACGAATTGTTGGGGAGAGACAATGGCGGCCGTGAATAGCGGCTTTTTCGACAATTCCTGATATTGCCCCAGGGAGTTAAATGAACTTTTTGCGGTGCTGATTTTTCATTCCTTTATATTAAAAATATCATTTGCAAGATCTCCATATATATATATATATATATATATATATATATATATATATATATATATATATATATATATGTATATATATTAATATTATTGAAAATTGTTGGGGTAAGTTAACACATGAGGTGTAGTCATATATATTATATATATATATATATATATATATATATATATATATATATATATATATATATATATATATATATATATATATATATATATATATATATTAATATTATTGAAAATTGTTGGGGTAAGTTAACACATGAGGTGTAGTCAAACAATATAACTATATTGAACAACTTAAAAATGTTATCCACGGTGAGTGAAAATGGTTTGATCAACATTATGCTAAAACATATATGCAAAGCTAAAAATATAAAATCTTGATCAATTGTTTTTTACCTAATTGAACCAGAGTTTTGTAGGGGAATTCGAATGGCACGACCTATAAATTAACAATATTAATATAGGAACTTGAATTAATATGAATACCTTCACGAACTATCTTTAATAACATAATAATATAATATATGTTACAGTTTTGTCGCGGAGTGTATGTAGTTTGTTATTCAGCAGAAAAATTCTTGTTTTAACATATATGCCGATCTTTCAATGCAACAGTTACTATAAATACCTTGAACATTATGTGCTTGCATGTATTCTGAACATGTTTTCACTTAAAAAAAGCATTTATTGACAAAATTTTTTATCATCCTCTGCAACCTTTACTTATCTTTGAACGGTGCTGGTTTGGCAACGATCCAATCATCGATCCAAGTAGTATAAATTAATATGTAGAATAACATTAAATATTATATTATATTGCTACTTTATTTGTAATATTAAAAGTAAAACAGGCTGTCTTCGACAGATTGAACTAAACAAGTTAATCTCCGTAACACTAAAGTATTCATCAGGTCTCGCAGACATTCACCGGCTTAATTCTTTCATGGGATATACTGTGTGTTTATTTATAATAATATATTAGGTAATACAAATAACTTTTCCAACATATGGTATTTTTATATATAATTTTTCTATTCATGTGTCTTCGTCAAACGCTTGAACGTATTTTGATGTTTTGTATGGGTGTTTATGTTGATATGGAAGATAATCTACATCTACATTACTAAACACAAAAAGTCATGGGCTAGTATTATCCATATCAATATTATCCACGTTTTGTGGTTTCCTTAGTCAGATGTGGTGTATGTGTGTATTAGAAAGCTACTAAAACAGAATGAAACTGTTATTGCCGATGTGTACCGATGTCGAGTAACAGACGAAAAGTAAATGGATCGATAATTATACCGTTGCCGAACCAGAGTCGTTCAAAGATAACTAAAAGTTGCATGAAGATGATATTTTTTGATTAAATTATATTGTCCTAATTTTTGTCAATGAATGCTTTTTAAAATGAAAAAATGTTCAAAATACATGCAAGCGTCTAATGTAAGGTATTTATAATTATTGTTGCATTGAAAGATTAGCATATAAGTTGAAATAAGCATTTTTTAGCTGAAATAACAAACTACATACACGCCGTGACAAAACTTTAGCACACTAATAGTTTTCATTACAACTCTTAATTAAAATACATTCTTAGCTTTTAAATTATATTATTAAAGATTTATTTTTTTTATTAGTTCCAATATTAGTATTGTTAATTTATAAATTCGTGCTGTTCGAACTCCCCGACAAAACTATAGCTCAATTAGGTAAAAAACAACTGATCAATATTTTATAGTTTTAGCTTCTCATATAGGTTTTAACATAATCTTGATTAAATCTTTTTCACTCACCTTGGATAACATTTTTGAATTGTTCAATAAAGTCATATTGTTTACCATTTAACTACACATGTTATCTTACCCCACCAATTTTCAATAATATTCAAATCAGGAGAAAGAGCTGGCTTCTTTAAAATCTGATTATTGTATTCTGAAAAATAGTCTTTAACGGGCTTCTTAATTTCAACAGCAACATCGCCTTGCTGCAATATATAAATCGTGTCGATTTGTGTTCCATAATGGCTAGTTGTCCGTCAATCAAAGCGGTCAATCAATCATAGAGATTGTATCTGATCTGTTCTTAAATCATGATAGTAATATTTGTAAGTAAGATATATGTAGGAAATGTAATCTTTTTAATTGTTTAGGAGCTAAACATATCTAGTGTGTAATTTAGTGAATATCATATATAACAAATAATATATTCAATAAAATATTTGTTCTTTGCAAATTCATTTTAAATCAACCGAATGGACGGACAGCTCTGAAGATACCCTTGTAAGAAATTAATGATGATCTGATCTTTTTTTAAGTCACGATAGTAATAATTGTAAGTAAAGTGTAATACTTGAATGAAAACCATGACCAAATGTTTTTCGTATCATATCTTAGAATCTAAAAGTTAAAATGTATTTTAATTAGGAGCTGTAATTAAAAATGTGTTGAGGGCTAAAGTTTTGTCGTGGAGTGTATATAGCATGATGGTTGTCGGAATGTTTATTTGTTAGCGTGACGATTACGCATAATAAATAATATATTCAGTAAAATATTCTTTAAAAATATTTGTTCTTTACAAGTTCGTCATAAATCAATCGAATAGACGGCAACCTCTGAAGATACCCTTGTAAGAAGTGAAAGATAGGGGGCGCATAAAGGAGGGGACGCTCCCCGGCGACACTGTCGCCTCGTCGCTATTTCCGACCCCGCCCGAAAATAATGCCCTGTCATTTCGGCAATTTTTCCGACACGTCGAACACGACAAGCGGGCGGTTTTAGATTTTCGCGTCCCACTTTTTTGGCGGCTGGGACGGCACCGTCCTCTAGGGGGTAAAGGGTCGCGCGGATCGAATTACGTGCCATTACGGGTTTCGCGATCCGGATTTTTATCTTGGAATATCGTTCGTGTTTTTCAGCTCGGAACTATTCGAAAACTGCTTCGGGCTAATTACGGAAATGTATTTTAAAAATTCCAAAACAAGTTAACATCTCCACGTAAACGTCAACGACATAATCGTTGGAGCGGGGCGGGATTTTTGTTCCGGAACTTTTACCGTTTGATAATCGTTTTTGGACAGACAACTATTCGTGTCGCTGGTTTTAGAGGAATTATAAATCATTCCAATTGGTTGTTTTCGTATTTTTGCGTCAATCAGCAATTTTATTTTCGTGTGCTCATTCCTTTTTAGTATTCATGTTTTTTACCTTAATTTAAAGAAAGAATATAGAAAGAAACAAATAAAATAATTTCTAAATTTATTTATTACGTTGTTTGTAGTCGTACTACCTACTATTGTCTTTACAATAACTTAAATCTTAGTTTCTGGCATAATAATGTTTATATATTGATACTGCTGTTTTTCTATTAAATGCATCTTGCTACACAATATCGCATTGTTTGATTCTTTTGTATCCATATCCTGTTCTGGTGTTATCCAGGAGTTGTATTACTTCGATATTGATATGAGAATGGAATCTGTCCTTATATTTCCTTGCAATTTTCTTGATTGCCTGAGTGACAGTCGGTATCTGAAGGTCTCGGTGTAAGTAATCAGTCCTATAGAATCTAGGTGCACCTACAATACTTCTCAGGACTTTGGTTTAGAAAACTTGTATTGCATTTATATTATTTTTCGTGAAACATCCCCATAATTGAATTCCGTATGTCTATATAGATTTTAAAATCTGCTTGTATAATAGTAATTTATTATGTACCAATAATTGTGATTTTTTCCTAGTGACCAATATGTTGGGACGCAAATTTAATTATTTAAATTTGGGACAGTCCTGTAAATTTAAGTTTACGTTAACTGTAGAATTCTTTTGGTTGCATTGTTAACGGGTATAATTTATTAGACCTTTAACTGATGTTCCTAATACTTATGACATGAGAAAAAATTATGGCTTGATACAAAATATAACTTCGCATTGTATTGAACGTTTGAAATTAGCCAACCAAAAAAGGTATCGAGTAAAGAGAACATACATGTTCAACAAAGAGGAATCCCATCGGCTCGTTGACGAGTGTTTCGAATAACGGGGGTTCACATACCGAGGCTAGACGAAACGTGTCAGAAGTCAGACCTGGTGGATGACTTCTTATGGCGCCTATAACCATAAATATCAAGAAAACCCCAAATCGTGGAATTTTCGGGAATTCCTTAACAGTCCGAAACGCACATGTTTTGTCAGATTTATTATTACCGATATTCTCAGCGAATCGGAGTACAGAAAAGGGTTTCTTGGACTAGCCTTGTCCACCATCACCAAGAACTCGAGGGGCGAGCTTCAGCGATAAAACACTGTGCATCGACAACTAAAGGACAGAATTTGCATCGAGAATCAAGAAAGTATTTGCATCGACAACGAGGGAAAAAGTTGAAATGAGAAGAAGAAAGTATTCTTGAAAGTGTTGTTGAGAATTGAGAAGAAGAAAGTCTCGAACTGATTGAAGAAAGTATTGAATTAATTGAAGAAGTATCGATTGAATAGAGAACTAATATGAGCATTGATTGAAGAAAATATTGAAATAAGAATTGTTAAAAATATTAATATTCTCAACGGATCGGGGTTCAGAAAAGGTTTTCTTGGACTAGCCTTGTCCACCACCACCAAGAACTCGAGGGGGGAGCTTCAGCGATAAAACACTGTGCATCGACAACTAAAGGACAGAATTTGCATCGAGAATGAGGAACGTCGTATTGAACTGATTGAAGACAGTATTGAATTAATATTGCTAGAAGAATTGAGCTCAGTATGACTAGAAGAACTGAAGAGAGTAATGTTAACCGCATCTAACCAAGCGCAACCAGTAGAATTTCTGTCTATAATAGCAAAGCCCAGACCAGTCCTCATTAAGTACATACGATCTGAATCATAATTCTTTTTCCATAACGTATCAATTAATATCTTTAAATATGTATACACTGTATGTATACACTATATATATATATATATATATATATATATATATATATATATATATATATATACATACATTTAAAGGTATTTTTAATTAATCAACTCGTCTTTGGGTATTCATTTACTGAAAGAAGAGAGAAAATAAATTTTATTTAATTTACAGCCTTGTTTTCTCTCCCGCATCTCAACACAAAACATTTTCCTACATTTTTTTCCCAGATCTTTGCTTTTTTTACATGTTACTTCCAGCGAAGTTTTACATCGAGTTTCATTCCCGAGTACTTGCCGTTGTTCTATATTATTACTTATTCTTAGGTGTTTGTGCGGTCTGACTATACGTGAACTGCACATGCACAGATTTACTTTCATTAATTTTATTTTTTCAGGCTTAGGTACAATTATTTATATTGTCATTTGCTTATTGTAATTTTCGTAGGGCTTCTTGCAAAAGCGACAGCAAGAATCGCAGTGTCATCAGCAAATGTAGACCTCCTGGTACTTTCTAGTTGTGGTATATCACATATGTAAAGTAGGCAAATTGGATCCAATACACTTCTTTGTGATATACCTATTTTAGCTTCCTCTATTATAGAATAGGCTTCCCCTTGTTTGACTCTGAACGTTTTGGCTGTAAAGTAAGATTTGAATAGTTCAGTGTGTTGTTTCGGCAATGTTTTCTGTAGCTTATGAACAAGGCCGTCATTTCATATCTTGTCGAAGACTTGTGCTATATCTAAGAATATAGCTGGACATACCTTAAGTAAGCATACTGATACGATTAAAACAAATGCAATGTATGAACATTTTATATTAAATTTTGCTCTTTTTTTAGTGTTATATTTGAATGTTTCAATTTTAAATTAATTAATTTAATCCATTTAACTAACGGTGTATCAGTACTATCTTTTTTTGTTTGAACTTTAAATGTGTGAATGTTTTGACCATTGTCTTCGTGTCACTCTTTTCATATTATGAGATTTAAATCTAAAGAGCTTTTCCATAAGTTTTTTTTTGTGTCAACCTTGTCCGGACAATAACGAATATTAATATATAAAAAAGAATTATCCAATTTAGTGCAGTGGTTTTGAAGTTATACGAGTATTTAGGCGATGCATTTTAGGCAAATATTGATTAACTGTCTTTTTTTAATTTCTAAGTTTATGAATGGTCCGAATTCATTCCAACATTTACTATATTTATGACAGAAGATATTATTATAAGTGTCATCGCAATGCAAATGCTATTTGTTACATTATAATGGCAAGATCTAACCGTATTACTAATAAACGAATGGAAATTTCTGCCATATCACGATTCAAATGCTTCGCAAACCATCTACGGGTTTATCAAAGTTACGAGATGGAGTTGTTAAATTTAACTGGCCATAGTTGGCACAAAGCGAGAGGCAAAAAAACGAACGTAACCGACCATCCGGCTTTATCTGTTTCATCGGTGTGACACTTTAAAGCTTATTTCATTAACTTTAATACTTTGATGACTCGAAACTATCGCTCCGAATCCTGGCACTGCGGACTTTATCAGCGCGACCGGGGGGATAGACGGCTCACCGCTGATACTGTGTCGAGGTTGGTTTACAGAGACGATTTCAGTTGATTAGGTTTGTTGAAAGTGTGTATGCTTTTTATTATCATTTTTTTAAAATACCAGCAACAGCATTTTTTATTTAAAAGTATATTTATATAACAGGTCAATTGAAAAATCTACGGCCTACTACAGTAAAACACACTTTTTTGGCAAAATTATTTTTTTTTATTAAACATAATTCCCTTCAAGGGTGGTACACTCATTATAGCGATCCTCCAGCTTTTCGATACCATTTTTGTAGTAGGATTTGCCCTTTGCTTCAAAATAAACGTGGACTTCGTCTCATCCGACGAAAATTTCTTCTCAGTGAGCATTCTTTTGAGATCTGAGAACAGGAAATAGTCGCTGGCGGCAAGATCTGGAGAATACGGTAGATGCAATTCAAGCCCAATTCATGGATTTTTGCCATCGGTTTCATTGACTTGTGACACGGTGCATCGTCTTGGTGAAGCAGCAGTTTTTTTTTAAATGCGGCCCTTTTTCGGCGATTTCGCGCTTCAAACGGTCCAATGACGCTACGTAATAGTTGCTGTTGATGGGCCTTCGTTTTTCAAGGTAGTCAATGAAAATTATTCCATGCGCATCCCAAAATCAAGATTCCATGACCTGCGTTTTGTTGTGCCTAATTGTTGCGTTTTTCCACGCTTTGGAGCGGATTCAGCGTGTGCAGTCCACTCGGATGACTATCGATTGGACTTTGAAGTGAAACGGTGGAGCCATGTTTCATCCATTGTCACATATCGACGCAAAAACTCTGGTTTCTAACGCTTGATCATCTTCAAACACTGCTCCGAATCATCAATTCGTCGTTGTTTTTGGTCAAAAGTGAGCTTTCTCAGACCCAAATATTCGTAAATGATGTGATCTACACGTTCAGTTAATATCTTTAATATTTAGTTAGCTATTTCATTCAATTTCAATTTAGGGTCATTCAAAATCATTTTGTGGATTTTTTTAAAGTTTTCGTCAGTAACAACCTCTTTTGGGCATCCACTGCGTTCACCGTTTTCGGTGCTCATTTCACCACGTCTAAACTTAGAATACCAATCCCTGATGATTGATTTTCCTGGGGCAGTGTCTGGAAACTTGACATTAAGCTAAGTTCTTGCCTCAACTGTATTTTCTCTCTTCAAAAATCAATATTTTATCAACACGTGAAATTCCTTTTTATCAATTTTTTTCACAATAACAAAAGTTGATAAAAATTATATTTAATAAATCAATATAAAACATCTAACATCTTAAATAAGTACTGATAATGAATTGTATTGATAATATCAATAATAATGGTAGTTAATAACAATAATGGAATAACCAGGATGGTTAATAACCAGCTTAGTCCATAGTAGTGAATAGCAACAGACAATAACGATAACTGATAGCAATGATAAACTATGCTAGGATGAACTATGACATGTGCACAGGGTACGAAGGAATGCTAAACGCACCAGATTATATCCTAACCCTAACAATACTGTGCATGCCATGAGATGAAGGGAAGCAAAACACGCGAGCTCATGCCACTAAGGTTAGTACGCCTCGCTAGGATAAAGCCAAAATCTAAAATAAATACAAAAGCAATACTTTTGCTAGTGTGTACTCACTTCTCTAACTTCAGTTATGATGAACGTACAACACGCAGAAAGGAAAAAGCCACAGGCAGGCCACACGCTAGATACGCTGCCACCTAGAGCCAGCAGAAACCATTTTGTGTGACGTTTATATATGCTTCAAATTATCCATAGCTTATAACTACACATCAGCAGCTTTGGCTACTTCGGCGTTAGTTTCTGGTTTATGAAATAGTTATAATTTATATTTACAGTTGCAACCATAAAACTGTTATCTTTATTTTACCGTAATTTAGGAACTATTAAAAGAGATACGAAGAAATAATAAAATAGAGGGGAATAAATAGATACCGATAAATGGATAAATAAATAAATAAGTAGAGGAGAGTGAATAGAGAATAATAAATGGAGATTTAGGTAATAATAAATGGAGATTTAGGTAATAATAAATGGGAATTAAAAGATAAAAGAGGAATACTCTGTGAACAAACTCACTATTTACTTAAGCTCATGTTGGGCGACACCAAACATGAACTTTTAAGATGTCCTAATGTCACATCTAGCAAATACGGCCCATGAGGAATGTTAACAATGTTGCTATTCATGGTAATTATTTCTGCTTCTAAGTATTCGCAATGGCGACAAATTTCACAATTAAAAGCAAGCGGCTTATTATTATCATTCAACTAATGGACTAAAATATCGAATTTATTTCAACATATTTTAAAACCTTTTAATTATGATTAACAAAACAAATATTGCATATAAAAATTAGTTAACTAACTTAACAGTTTATTTAAACAATTATATGTTTATTTTCATTAGGACTTTAAGATAGAAGAGGCAGTTCGTCAAGCAAGCCGATACATGGAGACATTTTTACATTATTAATGGCCTATGTCCTCTTGTCTTAAATATCCACGTTGAAAGTAATAATATGTTTAGTATTATTGAGGTAAATCTTCAAGTCACTGTTAACAACATAAGTTATGTTACAGTAAAAAAAATCGACTGGGAATATTAGATAGTTTCTAAAAACAGAAACTATATTTTCAGATGAAGGTTTAAATATAGCACCTCCCATTTAGAGATATTTTAGATTTTATTAAAGAGATTTTATTAAATGTTAATTAAAAATATTTTCAGGTTGAAAATAAGTACAAATATTTTTTGAATTAAATTCATGTATAATTAAATTTATTCATAATTTTAGGTGCAGTAGTCTAGCTTTTTCTGATAAGACATTCCAGAATTTCGAGTACAGGAGTGATTTCTTAGAACAATTAAGAGATTCAAGATTTCAATTAAAATATTAAATTTAATTATAATTGTTCAGAATTTAAATTAATCCAATGTTATTTTTATGTATTGTAATTATGTGTCTCTTAACAACTAAGTATCTCAAAGTTTATATTACACACAAACATTTGTAATTTATAGAATTTTTTTATATCGGGTGTATATATCTCATTACTAATAGTGAGATATATGCCCGATGGTATGAGCCGTATTACACCTACATATAATATAATATCAATTATGTACCTAAATATATATTAAATATTTATGTAGTTATTATAAAAATGTTATAAACATATGACACATTGACAAATGCACATGGCAATGGTTAGATGAGTATATATTACTGGCTATTTCAAAAATATTTAATTATTTTTTAAAGTAATTGTTATTATTATTGATCCGTATACTAATAATTATGAAATAACTGAACTGTATGTAATAACAATGACAAATTGACGAATTCATCATTTCCTTCCCATCGAAAGCATTGTATTTCACGACGCCGGTCGCTGAATCCTCAAAAGTGAACGTGATCTGTCATCCGCCACACATCTTATTCCCATTAGGCCGGTCAGTTTACACGCAATAACGTGCCTGATCGAGTGTTTTTTACTCTTTACTGCTCAGTTACTCCATAAATCTTAAAGTCATTAAATACATTGACGTTCCCAAATGGCATTGGACAGTAAACAAAAAGAGAAACAAACAAAATATAACCAGTGAAACGACTACGATTTTATATATAAAGAAATATATCTCTGTATGTTTTATGTAGAATTGTAGCATTTTTATAATAAAAATAATTTTCAGTCATTAATATATTTAATATCTCTAATGTATTTTTATCTCTAATTTTTAATTAAACCTTATTATTGTATATATAATTTTATATTATTTTAATTCATTTTAAACATTTCGGTTTTAAGATCGTCACAAAAAGTAATTAATATTCCAATTTTTATTTTTTTTTAATTATTACATTGTTACTACCCTTCCTGACTAATCTATATTTTGTCTTTACAATAAAGTATATTTCAATCTACTTATTGACTATTTCTGCTGTGATGTGACGATATTTACGTATTAGCTCTGCTATTTTTCTATTAACTTCACTATACTACAGATCCAATGGTTTGATTCTTTTCAGCATATGCCCTATTCTGGCGTTATACAATATTTGTACTACAATATTGGTAGAAGAATTTAATCTGTCCTTATGTCTCCTTGCGATTCTCTTGTGCATTTCGTGAGTGACAGTCGGGTTTTGAAGGTCTTGTAGTACCTGGGTGCACCTACAATATTTCTCAGAGCTTTAGTCTCGGAAATTTGTGTTGTATTTATATTACTTTTCGCGTAACTTCATCATAGTTTAATTCCGTATGTCCGTATAGATTTCAATACTTGTTAGTATAATGACAATCTATTATGTACTGGTATTTGTGACTTTCTTCCAATTAACTAATACATTTTTTTATATTTAAACTCTAGTTAATTCCTCTCCATTTTACATGTTGCTTCCTGCAAAAGTTTCATATCAAGATTCATTCCGACATACTTCACGTTGTTTTTATATGGAATGATAATATTATTTATTGTTATTGTTATACCAGGTGTCATGAAAAGTAATTACAGAGTTTTCTAACAGATACCGCTATATGTCATTACGCGATCCAGATATATGTCATTCCTCACTGATATCAAGCTTCAAAGTTACTTCAAGTTTACGAAAGTAAGACTATAATATATTTATACCTCTTTGAAAATGTTAAGTTTTTGGTCTGAAAACGCGCATTTGTGGTACCCTTTATTGTTTTTATTTAACCAAAAGAAAAAAGCCGCTGAACGTCATCGTTTGCTTACTTACTGTAAGCATGCTCTCTGAATCAATCAATCTCATTGAAAATTCAAAAGTGTTAATGAAAACATTCTGGTAGACCGGAAAATTTTGAAGCTGCGAAACTGTAGGAGTTATTTGATGAAAACCCAACCCAAACTCAAAAACAATTGGCAGAAGCGTTAAATGTGACCCAATAAGTGATTAGCGACCGATTGCGAGCAGTGGGGAAAATCCAAAAGATTGAAATACGTGTGTTACATCAATTGAATAACAGGAAAATTGATAATCAAAATATTGTCTGTGAAATGCTCTTTCAAATATATATATGATCAAATGAGGAAGTAATTTTTGCATCGAATAGTGATGTGTGATGAAAGGTACATTTTATTTTAGTTTATTTCAAACATACCGTCTCATAAAGCAAACTCGGTCAAGGAAGCGTTGATAGGATGAGACATTTTATAGCAATCGCCATACGCTCCAAACCTTGTGCCGTCCGATTATCAACTTTTCGCATCAATTGTACACGTGCTTGTAGAGCAGCACTGCGTAAGTTAGATAATGGCTTGATGAATGGTTTTGGTCAAAGGACAAATTGTTTTCGAATTTCTTGGAAGTTATGTATTTTTTCTGAAAGAGACGGTAGTAACTTTTCGTCACACCTGGTAGTTATCATGATATTTTTACATGTGTAGAATAGGCAAAGGATTGGTTCCAATACACTTCATTGAGCTTCACCTGCTTTAGTTATAAAATGGGAAAGGGTTTAGGAAACAAAAACTATTAATTTACTTGAAAGAACTGTTTTATTTTACCTCGTATTACTCGTTCCTCATTCCGGTAGTTTTAAAACAGATTGCCGCATCGAAGTCTTATGCTATATCTAAGAATATGCTTAACATACCTTTTTACCTTCATAGGCAAAATTCTATCAATTGTTTTTTGCTAGTAAACTGAAACAACGCTTAATGACACGTAGTTTGGCTAGACATTAAGAGTGTATCTTGTTCTAATTTTAACTCTATGTAAGTAATAAACTTTTAGTTTTTATGTCAATCCGTTTGTATTTTTGGTTAAAGAACAACAATTAGGACAACCTAATTACATCAAAATCCAGTTTTATTTTGTTGTTTGAGTTATTTTTTCATTAAAACAAACTTCGTATTATTGTTTTCCGTTGTTTTCTCCCTGCCTTTAATATTTATTTAGCAGCGAAAAAAAGATCGCCTCCAGGAAGTAATCTCAACCTTACTGCTACAAACTTTTTATTAGTCTTACACCTAAAGTTGGAGCCTCAAAATAAATCATTAACGGCATTGTTTGGCGAAGATCGGGAGAACTGCGTGCGGCGGCACGATAACGCGAAATTGAAATTCTAAATTTCAAAAGAGTTTAATTGAGTCGACAGGGCACTCTAAGGGTCCCGGTCGTGACGGCGGGTGGTGGGGGGTTTCGTTGCGATGGAAAAAAAACTTTATAGAACAATGGAAACTTCCCGTTGCTCTCCACACCGGCATTGTGTAACTGGGGTTTTTGGGGATCGGTGTGGGAGCTTCGATGCTTTTTTTCTGATGGCAGTTAGCAACATTACAGTTGGTGGTAGATGGTAAAAAAACCGGGGATACTGCGAAAGGGTGGAGTAAGTAAACTTAACGCAGATAAAGGATATTTCGGATGATTTAGCAGATATTTTTTGTATTAGCAGGATGAACTAATGATGTCTATTTTTAACCGACTTCGAAAAACGAGGAGGTTCTATGTTCGGCTGTATAATTTTTTAATGTATGTTCGCCGATTTCTCCGTCGTAAACTGTATGTCGATTTTCAAAATTCTTTTTTTATTCGAAAGAGTGCTCTTCCGAGGTAGTCCGATTATAACCAAGTCAGGATCTGTTATTCAAAGGGGGAGGGGGCATGTTTACAAAATTTTCACATATTTTTTGATCCAAAGTAATCAGATATTTGTGTATAATGTTATTGCTGATGTGATGTGACGGAAAATCGGAAGTCGTTCAGTGAAAAAGCAATTCAGCTTGCTTTATAAGCACTAACTATATCAAATAAGACCTCGTAGAAACGTTGTTGACAACTGCTTCTATGATCCAATTATTTTTGACAATAACTTTTTGTTGTTGTTTTTAGTTAGAATATTTGTTAAATCACCTAGGCTAGCCTGAACCGACTTCAAAAAATAAATAAAGAACTCACTAAATATTAAAAAACAATCACTTATAGTGTCAATAAATAGTGTTACTGTGTATGAAATCGCATCCAGCAAATTTGTAACCAACTTCATGTTGAAGCCTCACTTACAGGTCTCGCTTTTCAACATGTGTCATTTCGTCGAAGCGCGAACAAAACATTTTTCAGTACGTTGAGAATGTTTGGATTTGTACCGAGCAATTAGCATTTGCGGGAAATTTTACTATTTTACTTCAGTTTAAATCATCTATCGATTTCAACATGTGAATACTGGTTTCGACGTTTTAAAAGTGGTTATTTTACCACACAAGGCAAAGTGCGATCTGGTTACCCAAAAAAATTTAAAACATTACTTGATGAAACTATCATTGCTGATGGCTATCGCCTACAATCCATTCATTGATGCGGGAACTGCGCTAGGACACAACAATGTTATTCTTCATCATCACAGCAACAATCCATATGTTGCAAAACCCGTGAAAACATAGCTGAAAGCATTAAAAGGGGAAATTTTACCCCAGTCGCCATATTCTCCAGACTTGAATAGCACTTGTTCCGACATATCAGTCCTGAGCGGTGCTTTACTTCTTATGAAGATGCTAAAAACTGAATCGATTCGTGGATAGTTTCAAAAGTACATCGTTCCTTCGAGATGGAATCCGTAAATTGCCAAAAAAGAGAATAAGTAGCTGCTATCGATGGACAATACTTTTAATAAATATATTATACAGATTTTTCACAATAAAGTTTCAAATTCAAACAAACTACAACAAGCAAACTAACTTTAAAACTAATTTATAGGTCCAATACTAATATGTTATCATTATTCTTAAATATGGGGCGTCATTGTTTAGGAAAATGTGAATTGAAATAGCAAAAACAGTACCTATTAAGCATTATGGAAACTATAATAGAAATTATAACATAATTTCCAAGGTGATCAATTAAACAGTAGTTTCTCATTTAGCCAGAACAATTGCTCGTTTTATTATCAGGTTTCTTGTTCTGTAATTTTGCCTATTGTCTCGTCTTCCAGGCAAAAACGTTAGCGAAAACATGGCCGGAACTGTTGGTACGATCCATTGTTATTCAAATTAAAACTATTGCATTTCGGTCGAAATTCAATTATTATTTAAAAGCGCGGAGACAGACGCAACTAAACTACGTCAGCGCCAACTATTGTTATTATTAATAGACTTTCGCTATCGCAGCATTGAATCGAAACTGAAGCCATTAATGTTCATTGTTCATTAGTGAAACGATTCCGGTCGAGACAGAAAAGTCGTTTTTCTTGACACCATATTAAATTGGCCCCGCAACTGTGTAGGCATTATCTATGAATCTATTTCGAGTTTAATTATATTCTATCCTGAGTCGAACCTTTCAAAATCCGAGGTGATTTCGGCTTAATCCTGTTATTCGAGAAATATTGTTCATGTTCATTTAATGGGATCATGATAAAAATTTGATTATGTTGAGTAAAAAGTGAAGTAAAAGTTTTCCAAACAACAAATTTGTTTATTAAATAGAGTAAGTGTGATGGTGATTTCGATTAAATTATTTTGAAAGAAAAACAATTCAAATAAAATATTTCAAATAATTTTAGATTATTGATTGCATTCAGAAATAATGCAGCAAAATTATTTTTTTTTTACATTTTTAGCTTTTTTGTTGTATAAAAATGCAAGAGTGTTATTTTTAATATAATTTAGAAAAATACTAGAATTGTCACTAGTCATGATATTTTAGGGTAAATGATATGGCTCGGTGAATGGAGGTAAAACGAAATGAAATATTGCTGTTTATATTATGTGACCGTTATTTATTGGTATAATACAAAATATATAATACAAAATAGATAAAACAGATGGCAGCGGTGTTACCCGGAGACGAGGCTTGGGCAGTCGATGGTGGCACGTCTAAACTAGACGATGGTCGGTTACTGAATCATTGTAAGTACCTTTCAATAACATACCAGATAAACGTATCGGGGTTGCCAGCTATTCGTTATCGTGATCTAGTTGGCGCTGCTGGCACCTCGCCCGTATTCAGCATCCGGGATTATATTTCTGGGTTCTTTGTTGATTTGATGTAAAATTCGACATATCTCAAGGTCGCTACAATTTTATAAAGAAGATAAGAAATAAACACTACGCTTTTTCAAATCAACGGATTTATTCATTAGATGAAATTGAATAAATATGCTTTAATGATGTGTGTAAGTTCCATAAAAAATATTTATAATGATTTAAACAAATCACAAAATTGTTCATCTCAAAGCAACAATGAGGAGAGGCATTGACAAAATGCTCCACAAATAAACAAATATTAATATGCCTCAATTTTTAATTTCGGTTCAATTCTTGGGATTGTTAAGAAATCAGCTTATATGGAAAAACTTTAATAACAGTAGTATTTTTGATATGAATTGATAGTTTGATACAAGTTTGATAAATATTGTGGTTGGTGTAAGATGTTTCCATTTACATTTACAAGTTCTCATGACATTTACAAATATGGGGGATAATTCCGAAGTAACATTTGTACGATTTTAAGGTTGCACTATGTCGAGCGTTGATTTCCAGCAGCCTTATCGTTAGAATTTCGAATGGAAGAAAAAACTGGATCGAGTTTGACCTATATTAAAATGCTTCGCTAAATAATAACAGAATAAATGTGGATAATGAGACATATTTAAGAAGCGAATTAGGGCCATATAACAAACTCGTAAGTTTGAAGAGAACTATTATTATAAGAAAAATTTGAAATGTAACGCATTGGCTAAAAATTCCCATGCCTAATACATAGATGGCGTTAGTTTTATTGCATTTGTAGGAATGTTCGTCTTTTCTTAGCTTACACTATGGAAGTGGTACTGTTACAAGGGGTAGAGAAAGAGAGAGAGACGTCGTTGTGATGGCATTTTAAAGCTGGGAACCGCATTCCACCGCAAAAAAATTCGCAAAATCGTTTTGAATGATCGGAAAGTGGAGTTGCATGAGTCAGCTAACATCGTAAATATATTAAAAGAACGTGTTGGTTTAATATTGCTTTAGCATTTGCCAATGATAATGTTCCTTTCAAAATGAGTGCCGCGTTTGCTCACTCTTTACCAAAAACAAGAACGTGTTGATGATTCTGAGCGTCGATATGTGGCAATGGATGAAACTTGGATCCATCTCTTCACTCCGAAATCAAAACTCGAAATCGTCATCTGAGTGGACAGCAACTGGTGACAAGCCAATTTTGGGACAAAGTATTTCTTTGTCTTTGTGGACAAAATCGTTCTACAAAAATGGTATTGAAATGTTAGAGCGGCTCTGGAATAATTGTGTGGCTTATGATGAAGATTACGTTGATGAATAAAGCCAATTTTTAACCATAAAAAAACGCGTTTCTTTTTTATGTGTTACAAGCTAGTGCCGAAGAATAAGTACTTTTTGGTGTACCTCTGGGTAGGTCTCTAATCATATTTATTTTTAACTTAATCTTAAATTTTACACTCTCATCGTCAAAATGTTATTGTCTTAAGGAATAACTATCGTATATTTGCTGACTTTATTTTCAAACTAATTTTTAAATGCATCACATTATACGCTTAATTATCTAATTAGTCTATTATATGCAATATTAGCTATATTGTAAGCTTACAAAGGCAGTTCATCTATATCCCTATAAAGCAGTTCAAGATCATTTTAAATATCCAAAGAAAGGCTTTCTTCTCAGTTAATATTCCTCAAATCGTCTGGTTCTATGGTCTAGGTCTTAGTAGATTTTTTGTATTTCAGAGATTGCAATATTCAAGTCATCAATTTTACTCCCGCCACTCATATGTTCTGGGTGCGGTGTAAAGCACACCATGAACAGCATGATGGAAAATTAAAAATTGTTTTACGTTTTCAATTTATCGTTATGTCAATATTTGTAGAATTCTTAAAGAAATATCCAATGTTTATCTCTGAAGAACGTTGAATGTTAATGTCTTCTTTTTATTGCAAATTTGTGTTTTATTTTTCACCTTAAAATATAAAATAAGGTTATTATATCTCATCAACCTGGAAACTACTGAGCAATGGGCACGACTTCAGAAGAGTGAAGCAAATCGAAGCCACATAAATTTGTATAATACATAAATGTTACTCTCAACTTTAGCTTAAGTAGTCTAATTTGTTTTTAATTTGATAGTTATATTGTATATTGCTACAAGTACAACAGAACAATATTTATTACTACTATATTATTATTTGAACAATAATAATAAATGAATTTGTAAATTAAGCTTGTACTAAACATTTTTAATGTAAGATATAATAAAAAATAGTTTAAATAATTAAATGCGTTTAAATGTAATAGGTACGTTTAAAAAAATATATTATTAGTAGTTTTCTGTCGGTCTCTTTTGTGACAAATACTAATAATACAGTTTTATCGAGCGTAAATTAAAGGGAATAGCAAAGTAATAAAACAATATATAAATATTAATATAACCGATCGATAACATTAATATACCTTCTTAGATTAATATTTTATCGTCGATTGAAAGAATTGGCATCGCGAGAAATGTAAGAACTGGCTGTCCGATCTCAATTATTGAACAAACGATATTGCAACATTAATAGGCAGCACCGCGTTAACAATTCATGGGAAAAATCGATGCACAATTGCATCTTGGCGAAGACGGCTCGCGCGGAACCGAAACAGCGAAAGCGAGAACTTTAATAAATTACGAATTCCGTCAAGCTGTCATTTCGCATCGTGAATTATTTATGCACTAAACTGTACTTGCCCAGGGTCGGAATGAATTAACTTCTGCGGGGCCGCGTACCGTGCTCTACTTCAATTAATAATGCTAATAGGCTTCCGGTTTGAAATAATTACTTTCGAGATTTCGGACTCCGTCGCAGGATTTGCTTTCGGTCGCTTTTATTTTGTTATATCCCTGTCACCCTGAAATTAGTGGGAAATGTAGCCGGTTTTAGCTGATGCTGAACAGGTGAATATCTAGACGAATTAAAATAATTTTTTAAGGGTTTGTATGTTTTATTCCATTAATGCCTATTTCATTAGAGTTGTAAGATTGCAAGACTGGCTTCTGCAATTATTTAAAAAACTGCCACGAAAAGCAGTCAATATTTTGAGATAAATATTTAATTCTTGTTTGTGATTGAATGATCTTCCGGGATGTTTTATAGTGATTTATGCTTAAAAATATGACAAACTAAAAGAGCAAAAAATTCTTACAGATCTATCTCGCTGTTCCCTGTGATACCGAAATTGTTTTAGAATTTACTGTTGAAATTTATTAAACCTCTTATAAGTACACTAGATTTTCAGTTTGGATTTCGAAATAATCTTTAAACAATTCAAGAAAGCTCAATACTGCTCTACAGTGTTTCTTGACAAAATGAGCCAACAGTTTTCCCGAAATTATTATAAATTGCTGAAGTCTATCATTTGGAAAGAAAATGTAGAATCTCGTATCTTCGTACATGGAATTCTCAATTCTATTTATATTGTAATTCCTCAGTTCCTTGACAGTATCTTCATTTGTGCTTTACACTAGCGATGCCCCAACAACAAAAGAAACAGTACTTGGATAGATTAAATTGATTAATTTCATCAATAAAAATTTGAATGGTCTATCAAATATAGAATTGCACATCACGAAATCGACTAGTAATTAGTAACTTTTTATAACAGTTAAAATAAAGTTTTTCGATGAATTGATTTTGTTTATGTAACAGAAATAAACTGCACGGTGTCGATGTTAAATGGATCCACCACGAAACACGAAATAAGGTTACTCACGCAATCACACATGGGTGCAATAGAGCTACTGGACAACGCACAGAAATCAGAAGATTTAAACGAGCCGAAATTACACGTATAAAAAGCATAATTATTATCGCTAACTTTATCGTAATTTATTCTAATTTTATTTTAATTTTAGGATTACGTACCGATGTGATATATTTATTACATTCGCCTTGCTTGTGCAGTTATCTAAATACAAATTAGAAGTAGCAATAAATTAATTTATAATATCTAATAAAAGATAATATATTAAAAAACAATTATTCGTCTGTAGTTTTTGTCACCAAATTCTCCTCTTAAGTTTTCTTAAAAAATGTTTTAATTTTAAAAAGTTTCTTGATGCGGACCAAAAGAAATCACCTCAATTATAGTGGTTTTAATATTGGAGATAGAGAACGCTTTGATGGAATTAGCTGGAGCTTCTCAAAATATAAGAACTGCCGTTAGAAATCGTTATGAATTACTAATGAGAGAAAAATTAAAGAAAAATAATCAAAAATGTATGAGAAGAAATAAACCAAGTTATATAATAACTTAAAAATATTTGAAACGTCACTTCAAACCTCGCACTTTAAGATGGAATTGGAAAAATCCTATCGTTATCGTTAAAAATATTTTGTCAAAAAATTATCTTTTTTTTTATGAGATAGAATGCATATTACGTGGAATATATATAAATATTTTGTTCTTGGATTAAAATTTTTATTATTCCAGTTCTAAGAACAACGTTGCTCCAAAATCTCGCATCTCTAAAAGAGAAACTGTTTACAACTGTACACGGTGACAGCATATTTCAAAGAACTCTCTGCTGTGGACCGATAATTTGTGATGCTCTAGATATAATCGTAAAAGCTAGAAAACTGCAGTGAAAAATGGTTAAACCTATTTATTTAACTATTTTTTCTCACTGTTAACACTTTTGAACCAACTATTTTGGTAATTGTTAAACAAGACTGCAATAATAGGTCAATTGAAAAGTCGCCGGGCTACCATAGTAAAACACATTTTTTTTTGGCAAAATTAGTTTTTTTTGTTCAACATAATTCCCTTCAAGCGTAATACATTGATTATAGCGACTATCCAACTTTTCGATACCATTTTTGTAGTACGATTTGTCCCTTGCTACAAAACAGCGATCATTCTTTGGAGATCTGAGAAGAGGAAATAGTCGCTGGGGGTCATATCTGGAGAATACGGTAGATGAGGAAGCAATTCGAAACCCAATTCATGGATTTTTGCCATCGTTTTCACTGACTTGTGGTACGGTGCATTGTCTTGGTGAAGCAGCACTTTCTTTTTCTTCAAATGCGGCCGTTTTTCGACGATTTCGTCCTTCAAACGGTCCAATAACGCTATGTTAATAGTCACTATTGATGGTCCTTCCTTTTTCAAGGTAGTCAATGAAAATTATTCCATATGCGATAACCGTTTGATCATGCGAAATTCATTTTTATTCATTGTTTTCACAATAACAAAAGTTGCTTCACTCAAAATGTTATTATTCACAAACTAATGAGAGCTGTCAAATTCATACACGAATTTTCTTAGGGTTGGAGCTAACTAAAAATATATGGATTTAATTCTAGTAGCGCCATCTGTGTGTCAGGTCGGGGACATTTCAATTGACCTGTTATTCTCAACAGATGTGGTTTTATTTATTGTATTTTCGATGGTAACATAATCTTTAGCTATTTGGTTTTCCGTGTTTTAATTAAGCACAGGACGGATAATGATCTCTATTTGTTCCCTTGTTTATAATATTTAATGACACTTTGTATGAATTGGGCTGTCGTGAGGGCTGTCCCGATGGCTGCATAACCATTTTGTCAATAGAATCTGAAAAATAAAAAATAAACTGTTAAGATGCTGTCCAAATAATAAAATTCCACCAATTCCTATTCTATAAAAATGCACTTTAATTTCTCCTTTTATGTAAGACTTCAATCATTTCACTGAGATCGCATAAACCGCAGAGTTCTCTCCGATCGATGCAACACACCCCTTGACCCATATTTATCTAATTGCCAAGATGTTCAGAAATGAGTAGATGAATTGATTGCGTGTTCTGATAAGTTACAAGTTATAAGTCTTTAGCCACGGAATTCAAGGCATGTTGGAACGAGGGAAAAGGTTAAAACAAGCTACAGAATATATTTAATATTTTTACATTCCCTTAGTTTCTTCAATAAGTAAAAATTATGTATAAGATCAGAGATTTTAATTAGTTTTGGTAAGCACATTAGATGCTTTTGACAATTTAAAACAATGTTAATTATTTTATGCTTTTTGATTTTTATACTTATATATACATATACAGATTTCTTTTACTTTAATATTTATTTGCCTGCACTTGTATATCTGTATAATGTTGAGAGTTTCGGATTATATCAAAAAGTATGAAATATTGAAATATAAATTTTAAAAATATTTCAAAAAAGACTAATATATAATAAACATATAAGTAGTTCTCTAGTATCTCATTAAATTAATGAACCAATGTACCTATTATGAATTAACATGAAATGGCATTCTAGTAAAATAATTAGATTCTAGATATTAGATTAGTTGCCCACGTTAAACTGTAGGTCTAGACCAGATGAACCATCGTTGGCAAAAAGGAGACTTAAGATATTTGCAGGAGAAAAGAAAGGAGATATTTAAAAAGTAATACTATCATACATCACTCAATAAATTAAAATAAAATGTGATAACACAACTGTTGGTGTGCCAACCCATACACCACTAGCCCTCACACGTTACGTGGCAATTTAATATTATTCCAATTTTTAAAGTTTCAGCCTAAGGCTCTTAAATATTTTTAGAAAACAATTGTCAGTTTCGGTTTCAACGATTTTCAATCGACGATTTTAATTGAATTGGTAAAAGAAGTCGGTAAGACCAAAAAAATTCGAAGTTAATTACAGGACTAGATGACAATCCAGCCCAAACTATCAAAGAACAACTTAGCGGAAGAACTGTTTCCAGATATGCGATGGGAAATATATAAAAGATCCAAGATGTTTAATTGTTTGCTTTGCAAAAATGGGAGTTTTCTGTGGCGTGTCGTGACAGGCGATGAAAAGTGGATTTACTATTATAATCTCATGCGCAAAAAGTATGTATCATGTAATATGTATCATGTAATCATGTATTAATCCAACAGAGCATTCTCTTAATTAATGCACATCGACAATGAAATGAAATATTTATGGCTATAACGTCTTGATATGCTAAAACCGAATGAAACTATTACTAAAGATGTCTACTGATGAAGTGTACAATTACGGATCAACTTTTGGACCCGAACAGATGAGAATAATTCTGAACGTTATTTGATTTCCTGAGCTCAGATATTGAAACCGTGTGTCAAAATTAGTTTTAGATTTCGAGTTTGCGCATGGTGGCAGCAGTGCGCTCTTATAATGGCCAACAGCTGACGACGTTGCTTTAAACATAATTTGGAACTTGTTTTTGTGCTGTGATTGTACTCCAGAATGTTTGAAAGTGCAGAGGAACGCTGTAAAGTCGATTTAAAGTATTCTTGTAACGTTTGAGGGCGTTATATACTCGGTAAACATGGAAATATCATGAATTATGCGCTTAAAGGTGTATATCTGCATACTAAAGTAGGCTTTGCTGTAGTAAACTCTGACAAGCCATGGATACCGAAATTGTTTTTTAACGCGAGTAGAACGAAGCTGTGTAAGTGGCCAGTTGGTGAAAATCTATACTTTTCATTTTTTGTGCCAATGTTAGGGAAATAACAGAAATATAGTGTAGATGATCATTAATTTTGCCTGATGAATGCCGTCGTTATAAATGCAAAAGGATCGTACAAGATAAATATCCTGACGTATTTTGTGTGTTGATTTAACATTGTTTTTGATACGTAATTTTTCAGACAGACAGTAATATGTAAGAATTATGGACACTTTGCGGCAAGGAGTTCAACTATTATTAATCAGCATACTAAAGTATGTCTGATCGTCCGTCCTGTCACTCAAAAAAAGGCAGATCTCAGATTGCTATGTAATAATGGATGAAAATCGGATCCCCTACTATGCACCTCAATCAAAAATATTGTCAACTGAATGGACAGCAAACAATAATCAAATATTAAAAAAGTCGCTGCAAAAAAGCTGATAGGCGAATTTCTAAAAACATGTTTTTTACTTTATTACAAAGACTTACTCAGTACTGGGTTATAATTTATTCGAAAATAAAAATGAGAACGATATATCAACTATAGTTAAATACACTATTCATTTATTGACTGTTATATAATTTTTTATTATTATTTGATAATATATCATACAGAGAATGAAATTAAATTTTATTATTATAATTTAGGTTACCTCAAACCAGATAATTTCTCAATATTAACTGTTTGATTAATGTACCACCACCAAGTTTTAGCGCTAGATCCATCAATCAATTAGAAAAATGATTTAGGTTGTTTTGGCCTTGTGTTTGTCTATGTCCAGGGATACGTTTCTTTAACCCTTTTTCCCGACTACATCTTCATTATACATCAGCGTTACTAATTGCAAAAAAACGCACATTCACACGATTTCGCAAAATATGGATTTTCGATGTTCGCTTATTACCGGCCGGGTAGGGTAATTAAATTATAGTGATATTGATGGTTTTTCCATCGATCCCGAGGAATAACCTCTCGGTGTGTTTTCAATTTGCCGATTCGAGAGAAGAACGTTACGGGGAACCCTTTAATTTGAGTATAATACGTCAGAATCTCATTATAATTTAACCTTCCGACCGTGGAAACTTACATAATAAGTCACACAATTCCCTGTGAATACGTGAATAGCGCCACCTGAGAGAGCAGGAAACATTACAACCGTAAAGTTTGCCCTTGTGGAAACGCCTTACAAGATAATCAGTGGCGTGCTCAATCAATACGCCATAGAAAATAAAAAAAAACTATTTAAATGCCCTTAAAATAGTTGCTCTGCTCCATGCATATATTGTAATAATTAATTTTAACGCTTTTTTATGATCTCAAGGTTTTGTTTCATTTATTTCAATTATTATATTTTAAATTTTTAATCAGCACTTTTTCTAACAAGCATTGTAATATCAACTCAGCAAAATTTTGCTGCCATTAAACTGCTTTATTGTTCAAAAACTGGCGCCAAAAACTTCTTGGTCTATTTCTACACATGAATACGTGTTGGAGCATATTGTTGACTTTGGATTATGATGGCAGTAAGGAAACGACGCCCGAGTTCTTTTAAAATCGTATTTGAATGCGTTTTGCTCTAGTATTGGTGAATGCGATGTCCATGCGTAGATAGATTGCTGTTTATTTAAAATATTAAAATAAAATTTAAAGTCAAAGTCATTGACTCAAATTTTTAGTTTTGTTATTGGCTAATAAATTCAGTTCAATAAATTAATAGAATAAAATCTAATATTTTGGCTTTATACATCAGTAAAATATAATTAAACCTAAAGTAGTCTTTACATTTATTCACGGCTTTTTTCTAATTAATTTATTTCAATTTATATTTCAACACAGACTAAATTCAGAAGTTCATGTATTATTTTTTAATAATTAACTTGGTCATGCATTTACTGTAAATTTCAATTTAATTTTTAGTAAAATATTAACTTTCTAATATCAAAGCTCTTCATTGAGTATTTTCTGGCGTGGAATTGTATATTTTGTGTTTCTACTCTGAAAACTTGTTTGCATTATATATTTTTTCATCCATAACATTATATCCATATAACAAATTGAAGCAATATTACACATATCTTCAGTAGAAAAATTTCACTATTTCGAATAATTTTAATCTCTAATTCTCTTGGTCAATTGTTACAAGTCAGAAACTTGGGAGTTTTATAATCCTGTCCTATGTGGGAATGTTAGAGAACAGACAACAAATACAAGTCGAAGAAGTCAAGGCGGATTTCAAGAAGTTGTGGCGGCAAAGACAATGAACAAGAAATATACTAGGTTTTTATATATAATTGGATGTACTGACACTGGTTTAAAAATTGTGTAATTTAATTGGTTTCAGTTTAATTTCCTGAACTTCTATACGTTCCTCCAATTTATTATATTTCCCTGTGATGGGGGAATTGTTGACTACGATAATTTTTTGATATATGAGAAAAGCTAGAAAGACCAAGTTAAATTTGTTGAATAAGCTGATATTAAAATAAATGTTACTTTGCAGCAGCAGATGCCTTAACTTAATACAAACACTTTTTTTTATAAATTGGAACCATTTTCACGATATTTTGAATCAAATTAGTCTAGAAGTTTAGAAGATGAATCTAGGAAAATAAATTTTAAAAAATGCTAATACTTGATTAATTCTTTGCCGATCCCTGAAAACGATTTTCCTTTAATGTGCCTATTTTGATATTATGGTAAGCACATAAGCATTTTAATCCGTTTTAAATCAACCTGAATGTATTTTTCCGGTTTTATAAGCACTGTTTATTTTAAATATGTTGCTCAATAGTTGGGTAATAGGTTGGGTCACATTAATACTCAATATATCTTTCCGTTTTGGATAAATCTGGAATACCTAAAAGTATGAAGGTAGAGCTTGAGGTGCATCCAAGAAATCAGATATATCAATACTAGTTGAATATTTTATTTAATATTTAACCTTTAAAAAATATTTTTATTTGATCACAGACTTTTACAATTTAGAACTATCTGTTCATTTTTTGATATATTGATAATTGAGACAATTATTGATATAGTATTTTGATTAGTTGTTGATACAAAATGATTAAGTATTAATTACTAATTAATTAAAAGTTAATCCAATATGTGGATAATACGAACATGAATATTGCAAGCGTTTTTTTATAATTCCTTAATATTTTTTAATTATTTTACTTGGAAATTATCCAAATGATATAAAAAATTTTTTATGTGTTGTGCATAATAAAATTTCCTTATTTCAGGTACCTAAATCTTTGAATGTTTTATTTTACTTTTTCAAAAATATTCAGTTTTTATACAGACTCTTAATATAATTTTTTATATACTCCGCGCGATGAGTTTTGTGCCTGGCAAATTGAATTTTAAAGGGAAATTATATTAATAGGAGGCTACGGTGACGCGCCACTGGCCGTCCCCATTTGCAAATAGAGGTGAGAAGTTCGGAACGAAATTACAACTCGTAATTGCCAACACCCAAAACCACAACTCAGCCGGGACCTCCGCTTTTGCCTCTCGAACGGCCGAATTTCGTAGTTTGTAGATATTCGGGAATAAGATAACCGTACACGGAGCCTTTGCCCTAACAAGCGCTAGATAAATTAACTGCAAGATAAACAGAGCAAATTTAGGGATTACTCCTTGGACTGTTCTGGCTCCGTCTTAAATAACTCTCTAAGAATATTATGCCAAAAAGAAAGAATATTTAAAAGAAATTTAAAATCTAATTCTTCAAAATCATCAAATGATCGAAGCGCCACATTTGCCATATTGTAGTGTGTGTAATTTTAAATGAAATTATTATCTTTTACTTTTCGCTTCCAATGTCTGTATAAATGTATTATGTTTTATTTATTGATGCTAGTAAGAAAGAAGTGTTGTCAGAAAGAACTATGGCCAAAACAGCGTGTGAGTGAGACACCCCAAAAAGCATTTCCGATATATGGTTTATCAGGTTTTTTCAGGAATGGTGCTAGAAGTTTGTATATTTACTTTGTCTTTATTTTAGTATTTTTTTCTTCAAATTAGTTTTTTTGATTTTTTATTGTACTCATTTACCAAGCTTTATAGTTCATTGAGATATTTTCTGTAATAATCTGTTTTAATATGATGCTATTAGTTAGTCAGTAGCTTAACAAGTCGTAGTATTCCATTTTTTGTCTTCTTATTGTAACAATTTGGGAACTACATATTGGTGTATTAATCCCGTATTCGCCTTGCTTGTGTATGTGAGAATTGAGAAGGGGCACGTGGTAAAACGATAGAAACTAACGGGATTATTAAATAGATTTATGGTTTATTCGAGTGATTGACAATTTACAGTTGAGCTTCATAGCTACTCGAGAGAACCCGGAGAAGAAGAGCCCGTTGAATTCTTTTTTAGGCCTGATTTACCAGCTGAAAAGGTTTCCTTGCTGATGTTAACTCAATTTATAAGAGAGGTTAGCCCATGAAGGCACTTTATTTTAACCTTTGGCGGCTTGAAGAACCGCTTTTGGCGGGATAGTCTTCGGGGTTATCTGACAGAGATCTGATGTGGGGATTTTTGAAGAGAGCTGAGGTTGCATGGAATTGTTTTATTTATCTGTGTTGACTATAGGAATATACGATAATAATGATGAGGCCGAGATATGTGGCTCTATGTCGCCACCGGATTGAGACTTTTTCCACTCTCAGCTGGTAGGCGTTGATGTCCCTCCGATTGTGAAAGATGGGGGGTTGATTTGCAACCTCCAAAAATTTAACCATCGAATTGTGGCATTTAATTGAATTTGAACTTTTTTTTAGCGGCATCTACAGAACGAGAGCTGGTGAAGAAAACTGTGTCATCCGCGAATTGGGCGGTTTCAACATCTTTCTTCGTTGGAATGTCTGACATGAAGAGGTTGAATAATGCTGGAGCTAATGGGCAGAGACCATCGAAATCTGTGTCGGGGTTTTTATAGGTCCAACTCGATCGTTGGGTGCTCGACTGAGGGCGGGACTTTCTTCATGGGTGTTTTCTCTTTTAGTGTTGAGAATTCCATAATTCTGTAAAATCCTTTTGTCTCCTGGCCAATACCATATTATTTACAAAGACCAATTCAGATTATTGTTATCGCTAATTGTTCTGAGACAGGATAGATACTCACTTGTACTAATGCAAGTACAACAGAACAGTAGTAATATGTTAATTTTTAAATAATATTGTATTTATAACAATCATGCACAATGGCCGTAAAAAAGGGCTACTATCCTCTTTATCCTCTGTTCTTAAAGATTATGAAACTTCTTCAGGTATTTTTGATTTCGTTATGCATGAGATGTCAGATGATTTATCGTATTTATTTGGTAATCGCCAAGATCCCCACTGGTTACATATGAGCAAATCATCCTTTACCTTCCACTTTCAGCACTTTAAACCATTTAGAAACTTGAAAGGACTGTATAAATATATTACGTATTTTTCATGAAGCAAATAAAGAATTAGTCGCAGTCGGAAGGAACTATGACCAATATAGCGTTTGACTTAAGACATTCCAAGGAGCATTTCCAATTTATGGTTTACCAGTTTTTTTAGGTGTCATTGTTTTTATATTTGTTTTGGACCTGTAATCGATTTATGTATTCACATATTCCCTTTATTTTCTCTGATACTCTAGCACTAAATTTTTTAAAATTGACATGATGAAGTAGATAAAAAGCTTCTGGTTTTAGATTCAAAAACCTACAGTTTCGAATTGAATAGCTTATTTGCTCCAGTAAATATGAGAAAAATACCGTGCATACTACTATATTGGTAAAAATATCACGTAACTTTAGCCACGTTTAATAATAAATAGTAAAACTATACTGTAAACAGCTTCTCAGAAATGTTGTTCTTATGATTTACTTAGATAGAATCAGTAACATTACCAAATAAATATTACTCAATAGATAGTTAATTAATATTTTTTTAAGTAAAGTCAAACATGTTACTGCATAATAGTAAGTTAATACTTTTATTGTACGAATGAAAATATTTATTTCACATTTACATTAATATTAAGATTTAAAGAAGTAATTATCACTACAATATATCATTTTATATTTTTCATATTTTTAAAAAATCGCATTTTTCTGCTTGTATCAATATTGTATTGTTTTATTTAATATAATATATATTCCACTATAGTAAGGATTTATATATTCAATATCAATTCTTGAACTAATATCATAAAATGCTCCTTGCGTCAGAGTACACATTTCCTGTAATGTCAATTAATTCTGGGAATAGGTATTTCTTCGTATGTTAGCTGTGCAAACTAAATTCAACATTTAATGTGTAAAGCTTTGAATGATAAAGTTACATCAATTACCATTTAATGGATAAAAGAGTAAACTAACACTTCGCTAATGACAGGCTTGTTTGAACTTCGACTTACTCGTGCTTGAAACAAATGATCAAATATTTGTAGTAGAGTTTGGGCGTTCTAGTTAAATTAATAATGAATACTTATTATCTGGGATAGTAAATTATTAATAATAGTTGTTATGGATACGTAAATATATATTGATTTTTTTACGCACTGATATTTTTTAGTACATTTTGTGTAATTACTGTCAGAAATTATTAAAGAAGCTCAGTTATTTAATCGCTTGTTATATGTTTTAAATTAAAAAATTCGTACTGGTCGATAGTCGTAGGTTAGAGTTCTGTGAATGACATGAGTATGGTTAATTTATGTTTGTTACTATTCATTGTTATCTATAGACAATGCTATACGATTTAACTGACAACAATAATTCTAGCAACACCAGTAACTAGCTCGACAAGAATATCTTCTGTGATAGTCTTTATGTTAGTTAATATTGATTTCACAACACCAATTGAAACTCAACACAGTAGGTATATTTTAGATAAACTCTTCTTACAGAAGAAGTAAAAAAGGATTGCGGAATAACTAAACAAATAATCTCAATTGTAATTATGAGAAACGGGTTATTTTGAAGTAACATTACTAATATTTATATCTGTTTTTCAAACTTGATTTAAAAACATGGAATGAACATGGTTTAAAACTAAAGAGAATTAAAGTCATAAGAGGTCGCCAAACGTTATAATTGATACTCTTGAACCCAGCGTTTAAAGAAAAACGCTTGTTATTATGTCAAGAGATATTAAAACGTGGTAATTTTCAGCTAAATGTAAAAGAGTCTGCAAAAATAACAATGGGGTGTAGAAACGTTTCAGTGGGAAGAATCCCAGATCAGGCTGAAGATCAATCTGTCTTATTTTCCAGATATTATTCTTTATAATTACTCATTGTTAACGGCTTCCTAACGTATAGTCTACAGAAGCAACATTTCATACACCACTAACTATGTTATATTAAAGTCGAAGCTCTGTGTTTAATCTTTACTTATTTCTTTATTGCTGCCGGTGCTCTATATAATCGCTAAATTTTTCTAAGCAGAACGTGAAACTGTTGAAATAATGTTTCCCCACCGGCCTGTATCATTTCTGCTGTCACTTGGTTAAGCGCTGTTAATCTGTTACTAAGCGTCTTCTTCTGTTAAACGAAAGGAACTTATATGTACACCTTATATATAAATTTTAACGTTTGTTATAGTATTTATCTATATTTCCTCATCAATTACGTTATGTAGTCCAATAATTGAAACAGAATCTCTATAGCTCTATAAAGTGTATACAAGCTTACCTAAAACCACACTTGCTATATATTGCATTATTATGACGACGGTGTTCAATAATATGCAGTTGTATTGATACAATATCATGTCAGTTGCACTTAGCACTCATTGTAACGTCTCTTATTCTATTATGCATTTGTCTTTCCAGTAAGATCTATTTGTATATTATGGCTAATAAAATGGTAATTATTCATTTCTATAGACCTTAAGATTTATTTAGAGATTGAAACCAACACGTGATATATTTAAAGATTGTTTTGCTTTCGCAAGTGAGTGGATTTAGTGACGCTGAAAGCAAAAAGCCTTTCAGTCCAATTACTCGGTCTAAGGCTAGTATTTGCCACCACCAGAGAGCGTGTGTATCCACGTTTGCGGCATTCATTAGATGCATAATATGCAATTTATCGACCTATGAATAATGCATATTACGTCGGCTACGTATTAATTTAATACTCGGGCACGTACATGTGGAATGTCTTGTTACAAGCTTGGAGTGCTTTAATTTTGTTGTGAATTATTGATGTTTTGAGTCGGGGTTGGTTCAGCCCTGGACACGGTTCCGAAACTGGTATAATAAGATCAGGGGATTTGCTCTTTTAATAAATTAAGTTTTTGAAAAATATTGATGGGTACTGTCCCGAAAAACAATACAGTTTATATTAACAGAGAAGATTTCCATATTTGCATCTCGAAATTTATATTTTTTATAAAATATAATCTGCAACAAATTTGGTTTACGTTTCCTTTTATCCCATAAATCTTGTTAAGAATTATATTTTTCTGATTTATTAAACGGCTTCTATTATAATATTTATTTATTAGCTATTTATTTTGTCCCCTGTTGTACTTATTTACTAAATTATATAGTTCACACTCTGACTTAATATAACGGCATTAGCTAGCGATTTTCTTAACAAGTCGTAGTATTCCGTTTTTTACCTTTTTATTTTAAAATGTATAAACTCCTCCAGCTTATGTATAAACAAATTGAATGTGGAAAGCGTGCTTCTTTTGTTAGATATGTTTCATTAAAAATTAGAAATATTCTTTTATTATATATAATAAAATTTACAAATAGGAATTTTACAATGGTATTATTAGATGTGTGCGAGTGCGAGGTAATTTGTCGGATTCATTTAGGATTTGCCAAGATCTCCACTGTTTTTCAACATGGTAGTAGGTGCCATTATACGAACTCTATTTAAAAAGAGAAATTGATCTAAAATGAGGTAACATTGTTGTCAGAATGGCCATGTTGACTAAGAACTAGATACTTTTTCCCAGTTCTGATTATGATTTCATAATGATGATAATGATATTAAGAAATTAGTTTTATCAACGGCACATTGTTTTAAAAAATAGAAACCAAATAGTATTGGTGTATCATAAGTACGAAGTAACAGTATATACTGTATTTGATGTAGTTCGTATAGTATATATTTCATAGGAAGGAAATATTAATAGTGGTATAAGTTTGAAGAACTGCACCTTTATAATCCTTTATAATAACTTCTTATTAGTATCTTATTAGTATAAATACTGGATATGTGTTATCTATCAAGTTATTTTTAATTTTAATACCTTAAATATATTACAGTTATACCTATTAATATTACAATTTTAATGACATTGCAACTGCTCCTTTTATACAAAATGAGGTGGATGTCGTTTAAAAGTTCTTCTTCTGAAAAAAAAGAGATCTATATTGTACTAATCTCTATTTGATAAAAGAGGGTTTGTATACCGACTATCTGGCGGTTATCTGTTATGTTTTAAGAATAGATCTGACGACTGTAAAAAGTTTGCGGCAAAAAGTCTATTACAGTCTTACTTTGTTAGAATTCCCTAAAGAGAGATGTCTGGAAGTTTTATATTATGTTCACTATTAGTATATTATTAATTGCATATTGATTATATTCATACACCAGTAACAATGGAGAAAAATACTAATTACATAAAGGTAACCTGATTTTTTAAATATCAGGGAATAGCATTTGAATTGTAAAACTTGGATTGAAACTTGATTCCAAGAACAAACAATATGAAGCAACAGTGCTCTACTATTCAACATATTCTGGACCATTGTGGTGAACACAACTTTTACTAAACAACACTAAATATATATAATATAAAAATATAATATGATAGAAATCATTTGTTAGTACTTATTTCTTAAATATAAGTTTATTGCTGATACATAATTAAATAAACGAGGAAAACCTAGACTATTTTGATAGCCCCCCGTATTATTTGTATTTTAAAAATAATAAATTCCTTTTTAGGCTATTTGTATAATCACACTCAACGCTATTTCTTGCTGGCAAAGACTGTAAAAATACCTAAAAATATAATGCGATACTATAAATCATTAGCCGAATAGCAAAGGACATTTTAAAATATGGCCCTAAATGTTGCGGATAGGTTTATGAGGAAATATTTAGGTGACATACATAGCAGTTTTCCGTCGTACGGGCCTCTTCCTTTGAAGAAAATAAGACCCTAAAGCGACTATATATTTTGCTAATTTATGGCTGTTCCGTTCCAACGTCTTAACATCCTTACAAAAGACGGCTCCAATTTTCAAAATTAAATTCCCTAAATCTACACGCGCCGCGACAAAATTTTCGTTACAGTGCCGTAACGAAAAGAATCGAGTTAGTGAAAGTGCATCACAGTTAGATAGTTGTTCAAAGTTACACCTAAAGGGGATACGAAAATTTAATAGGGTTTATCGGTTAGATAAAATAAAGGTATAGAATCCACGGAAAATTTTGCACATAGCATCCTGGAGGCATTAAAGTTTTGGAAACGTGGCATCAAGCACGTACAATAATCGGTCCGTTTTATTGGATATCAGAGTCCATCAATGTAATTATAAAAATGGTAAAGGTAAATGATTATACAATAGCGGAAGTGAAATTACAATTATTGATTCTCTAAAGATAGGTTTCAATGTTTAATGTTGCTAATTATCTCTTCTCTCTTCGAGACGTTCATGGATACTTCTTTGACTGTTCGTACCCACTACTCTATATGAACGTATTTATTTCGAATATACCAACAATACATCGTAGTATTTGGTTTTCTTAATACTTAGACACGTACAATTATTACTGTTTTACTTTATATTAAGTTTTGCGTATTGTATTTACCAATATTTTGTGTTAATTTTTAACCATAGAGCTCTTATAGTTTTGAAACATCATTCTATAATAAATATTCTGATGTATTTATCGTTTCTTAAAAATATATATACATATTTCAAAGTATCCTTTTTATCAATTAGATTTTATCTGGACTGCACTTACTGCTTAACATGGGTTCCCAACCACGTTTCTCGGCATTAAACTTACCGACTGGTACCTAACATTTGCCAGTAACTAATTTATAGACCATCCTTGACTACATGAGGTCCTACCTAGGCTATTAGCGTGACAGGGATGGTTATTCCTTATCGAATTGTACACTTTTGAGTAGAGGTACCTAAAATTACTATTACAAACTTTCATCTATTACAATACCGCCATGCAGGATTCAAATATGTGACTATCGCAGCAGTGGGAGGACCGTCCCGTCCCGTTTAGACGTATATAAGTATTATTTATAATCGAAATAAAAGTTTTTAGGAAGACCTTTTTCTATCAATTATATTTTATGACGTTGGAATTAGTAAATATTTCGGCTATGAATTAATTCTTATGTGCAAAAGTAGTATGTGATCCTATACAAAAGTTGATAAAATGACAAGCAAAGAAAAATAAAATAGAAATTGTGGAAGTTGGCATAGACTTCCTAATATATCGATATGCCTATGAAATCGATAAATATCCGGATATGAAAAAAAATTAATAACGGTTTTTTTCCAATAAATCGATATATATTCCAGGCCAAGGATCTTTGATTTTGGAGAGTCTATTTCTTAAAAACAACGACATTTGAAGGAATGTTCCGTGATGGAGAGCCCCATAGAATATTCTTCACCAAATCCATTAATTTTTGACGTCCGTCAATTCATTTGTACACTGATTATCGCATCTTAAAGGAATAAGTTGAATTTTAATATGATTTCTGGGACGAACACATCTAATCTGCCCTTCTGAAATATTTTCTGTGATTTAAACAAGTTATTTATTACATTAAAACTATTTAAATAGATTGCAGAGCCACATTTACTAAGAAAATCCTCTAAAAAAAGAAAATAATTTTTAAGTTTTAGCTTCCTGAATCCTTATGATAAATAGGATACTTAAAGCCTGTTTCACTCTCAGTTTTAAGAGCCGCTATCTCAAAATGAGGTTAACTTAGTCATTGAAACTGGTTAAATTATTTGGCAACAACTGGCTTAAAGAAAAATTAAGTGCCTTAAACTGGTTCTTGAAGAAATATTTGAATGTTCTCGAAGATGCAAAAGTGTTTTGGGTATCTTTTGTTCAATTATTTCGTCTAAAGCTCGTCCATATTTGAAGACTTTTACTTTTTTTACTTATAATTATGAATATTATTGTTGATTTTTTAAAATTAATTACAACTTACATTAGATACGGTCAGTAAAATCTTAACTTATTCCTGCTGTTTTGATGTGCTTGCATCAATATACAAGGAAGGCAAGTACTAATACTTACTAATTTTATTTCTAAAAAGAAAATAAAAAGTTCAAGAAAAAGGTTAAAATTAGCATCCGTGTTATTATTACGATTTATATTTTTATTATGATGTAGGTGTATTTGAGATTAAAATATATAAACCGTAATAATAAGGTTTTTCAAGCCTAAATATAAGGGAACAATGCCTACGACTTCTGTAGAATCAAATACGGCCCTGACAGACGCTTGCAAATAAAACTTTACCCTCTACAAACAAATAGCATCGCTGACGTAACAAGATCATTTGGAGCATCACTGAGAGCAGCAATATAAGTTAAACGAATTAATATGCAAGAGGGGTCCACGGATTTTCTCCGGCTTCCGACTACAACAATGTTTAATGTAAATTTGACATAATAGAATGTTTGGTATCGAATTTCGTGTCTTCTGGCGAATAGATTTTCATTTTACGTTGTTTGGGGTTGGGCGGTTTCCTTTTTATTATGACGATAAATTTCAGTTTTCGCCGAATTGAAGTGGCATTAAACGAATTGGTGGGAATTACGAAATTCAGATACTTTTTTAAGTTTCGCAATTAATATTTATGAAAAACTTTATTACAAAGTACCTGGGATTATCAAAAAGGGTAAAAGTTTTTTGGGCGTTTAGGTAAAGTTCCATTCGTGGGGAAAGTGAACGGTGAACTAGATACATTAATTATTCAGATTTTCTTTGTTGAATGATTTAACGAGTCACGTCGTATTTACAAAGAAATGAGTCGAAATTAACAATGAACCACTTGTACTATAATACAGTATCAAAATAATTTGTGTAATTTTAACAATAAATAATGGTCAAATTACATGTTACTCCAGCACAATTTTTCGATATTAATATTGATATTAGAAAATTTGATTCGTTTAAACAATTAAGTTAATAGGGTGATATTTAATCATGAAATATTTCTAATAGATAAGTGTGCATATGAGGATTGAAACACACTTAACTTACTTAAGTTGTTCTTAGATCAACAGGAATACAAATAGTGCTACCGATCGAATTTTATTATAAAATACTTTATTTAAAAGTTGCAACCTCTTAAATGAGGGTCTTTCGTCAAATTAACGGTGTACCAGTCACGTAGCAACATTTTTCTCCCGAAGATGACATGAGAAGGTTATTTATGTTTGTAGTCAAGACACTTCATTTGTAATAAAAGTATTTGTGGGTATCAATAGATTACATGTACCTTCGTTCGACAGATATTTGGCTTTTGGCTACCACTTACATTTTCGATGTAGCTACCCAAATTTTTATTCTATTGTGTGGTTTTTAAAGCTTTGATATGTCTAAACTCTAACGTTCCACATCTAGGGTAATTAGGGTAACTTTAGTACACCACCACCATCAAGCTGTTCTTGTTAACTTATTCGATTCGGAATATATTTATTTCAAAGGTTTTGATATATTTTTAAATATTTTGTTTGTTTTGTTAAGTTTGCGAGATCAAAATACATTTGCTTCTTTAGTTTTTCAGTTGTTTTTATTAAATAGTAAGGTTTTATTCTGCTTTTCCTTTCTAATCCGTATATAAATACAGGTTTATAATAGTGGTAAGAGTAATAATTAGTTTTTAATCATTGAATAATATTAGAAAATGTATTCGTCAAAAATAGTATTTAATAATATATAAAAGAATCATGGTAGTCAATTTATAATTTAAAAAAAATTATTTATTAAAAACCGACATTATTTGGCTAAATATCTTTACTGATTTTTTATGACATCGAAGCGAACAAAACATTAATACTGCAAACCGAGTTAAATGATCATTATCCATAGTTATAGCAAACACATCTAGGGTTTTAATTTTAATAAATAAGTTATAATTAACTTATTAAAATGGTATTTCTTGAACTGTACCTAACAGTCACGTATTACAAAATCGGATTAAGGTCGAACAACACCGTATAACATTATATTTTAAAATAACACTTTCAGTCTCACCAAGACATTGAATTTTTATAGAAGAGTTGTAAACATTATCTAGATTAAATTTTCTGGCCATTGAATTTTATTATATTGACATTATATAGAGATTTTTATAAAATAAGTTAAATGCTAATTAATCCTGACGATTACTTCAAGAAAATAGCCGCCCTTTTATATTTTCTTTAACAGAAACTTTAAAAAGAAGTTTTTCAAGCGAATTAAAGCTTTAATTACTTAAATATACGTCGTTGATCCTGAAAAATCCTTTGAACATTTTTCAAGCTTTTATGAATGCCTTCAGATTTTCAAAATTTCGGTTGGATTATTTTGTTGTGATTGTTGTTCATATTTTGTAGTATGTGCTTATAAAACTAAACCACATTATACGTTTCATGAAATAATTAGTTTATGAATCTAAAATTATGAATACAAGAATTGAATCTAGCCATTTAGAGATCCTTTAGGTTTTAGAAATTTCTTAAGAATACATTTTTTTGATATCCAGTATTCGATAAATTATTTGAATTGAATGAATAAAAAATAAGATAAATAGTAATAAGCAAATAGTAAATAAGATAAATGATTATAAAACCAGAACCCTTGCATCATTGCACTCTCATAATTTTCCTTATGCAATATTTAACCAATTTATAAAAAGGTGTTTTAATACCTATATTATTCTAATATTTATTTTATTATTTTGGATCATTTTTCTAATAAACCATAAACTATAATGTGAATTAATACACATGAGTGTGTTCAGTGAAACCTATAAAGAAAATAAACAACTATTTTCTTCAATCACTTATTAAAATGTTTCTTACTTACTCATTATTGAATATTATTATTTGTGTACAGTATTTAGCAGAAACTGTCAATATTCTTTCAGTACAAGTTTTTCTCAAAACATAATTATTCTTTAAGCCATGCTTTGTTCAACTTAATTGTCGTGCTGGCTGTTGTGTTTGATGTGCACGTATTCTTAGTATACTAAGCCTATCCATTTAAATTCCAGTCACTCCCGAACGGAATAGTGACATATCAATACGACTATTATCATTTTCTGTCTCTCACTGGGCGCCAATGCGGTTACCAGGTGAGATAACTCTTTGTACATATTACATACCTCGAGGACCTAAGTCTTCTTTTTGGAATTGTTAATAATAAAAGCAAAAAAAGTTTCTGTGCACTGAATTTGTGAGTAAATAATAACAAGTGTAAAATAGCTTTACAAAGTGTACTTTACCGTAAACAGTCACTATATGTTTCTATTCTATTCATGATAAATGTTTATTCGACCGTAATTAGAATACGATTCCAAATTCTAACATTTATTTTGGTACATAGTTACACCATATTTCACAAATATGTCCTTATTTTCCATTTGATTTTCACATTATTGAATTGATATCCTATCGACCTATCGAAAATCTACATTTATATGAAATATAAATCGTGTTAAAATATTAAACGGCCAGTACCAGGAAATTATCTTCAGCGCTTAGTACATTATATATTCTAGAAGTGGTCGGTAGTTTTAGTCAGTATTCAACATTTTTGAAAATACAGCCATAAATATTTGACAACCAACAACAATGTCGATTCTTTGTGATGGTGAAACTATTAACGATATTGAGAGTGTCACTTTGAATAAGAAAACAAAATTGTTTTTACTATTTTCTGGGAAATTATTCCATATCACATTCTATTCTATTCTCACCACACAAATCTTTCCTCTACTTCCACAAATATTCCAAAGCCAGAATTAGCCAAATTGGTCTATTGTCCAGTTTTACTCATCATCAATTAATTTTCATATTTCTTCAGCTTTTCTAAACCTGGCACTTTTCTCTCTTTTGATTCTTTTCCACAGTATGTAAATGTCTGGAAACTATTGATTCATCAATTGCTATCTGAAATATTTGATTATTTAAGTTGGATTTTTATCCAATAAGTCTTGTAGATCTATTTCTTTAACTTCTTTTATCCGCCAAGTCGTTTTTTTTTCATTACATTACACTTAAGCCAAAATCAATATATTAGTTTCGTAATTTTAAATTAAACAACAAATGTAATGAATATCTATGACCTATCTAATTTTGTGTACTACTCTAATACCGCAATTTGTAATATTGTAATCTCTATGATATTAAATTGAAAACTGTTATTTTTATAGATAAAACTTGAAGGAATGAAGAGTTATTTATATTGATATATTACATTTTAACTATTAGATATTGTTGATCAAAACACAACTTAATTTATGCCCCTGGAAATGACTTAATTTCCGTATTTAATGACGCATTACAAAATATATACAGTTATCATTTGAACGTTGATTGAAGTGTGTAAAAAGCATCATTTATGGGAGCTGTTATTTATATATTATATTTTAAAAAAAATCAGTCGATGTCCTCATTTTCAGTATTGTCCTGTTCTATATAGGTGTAGAAGTTCGATAATATCCCTTAGAGTATGTAAGCCCTGAGACTGAAATGCCGTATATAAAGCAATCTATTCCTATCGCCCGGTGTTACGTCACTTTGCTCAGCTCTATAAATTGCAGCCGTCGCAACAAAACCAAAACCGCCTTGGTATTTTCATTCAATCAACGTATCGACTTTGGCGTGAACTTTTGTGTGGCTCGCTGACCTTTCCGAAACAGGTCAGAACCTAACTCGCTTCAATTATCTGGGGGGTCCCAGTTGCGATAGAGGCGCAACGATCACGTGAATTCGGGCAAGAACATCTGCATACTATCCCATGCCCTACTTGGATGGGCTATAGGTATCAAAACCTGCAAACGTCCAGTGGCGTTCATTTTGTTTTTGTTTTGTATTTTCAATAATGATAATAATAGTTGAAAGCATTCTATCAGTTATAATGTATATGAAATTTTAATAGTCCTTACATATATTAAGATTGTCAGGAAAAAGTAATATCGGTTTTTATAATGACGATGACTTTATTGCATAGCACTAGTAACATTTACTGATCGAAGCCGAATATCGTGTTTGAAAGAATTTTAAAATTCGGTCCACGGTTGACGGAGAAATTGGCGAACATACATTTAAAAATATATATACAGCAGGACGTAGATAGAATCTCGTCCTTTTTTAAATCGGTTAAAAATAACCCCATTTATTTAATTAGTTAAAAGATATTGCGCTGTAATAATGGACTTTAGAAGGTCATTTTCACCATGTTCTGCCTTTTTATGTCCGAAAAGGGAGAAATGCAGAGCAAGCAGACCAAAAGCTGCTGTTGTGTATTATGGGTTATAATCCATGTTTTAAACTATTCACATAAAGCTGAATACCAAAAGAATCTTGATACCAGGGTGTATATGAATTAAGTAATTTAAGACTAAAGTTATCGTTCTTATCTTGCCAATCCTTCTGTATATCTTCGAGACTAGGACACTGTTACAATTTGACAGTAAGTAAGCTTGAACTCTGTCAAATGCGTTGTTTAAAGAAAATTCTACATATCTCTCTTCGAAATCGTCATACGTTTAATATGCGAAAATCAGTACACAGTTGAATTATGTAGTGAAATCGTCCTTTTGGGTGGAAGGTGCAGCGAACAGCTCTGAAGGAAACATGGTTCAAGATCGTAGAAAGATGTCTGAAAAATAGGAGCCTAATATTGTCTGAGCCCAGAACAGCTTCAGCCGATCGCCAACTGTGGAGAAATTTATTTATTTATTTAAGAATTTTCGCAATCTTGCGGGATCGACATCAATCTATTGGTTGAGAGGTAAACAGTCTCATATACGTACAAAGATCGAACGTAGATCATATACGACAGTAATATGCACAGGCGGTTTTGAAGACTGCAAGTTAGCATACATCTGCTAAGCGTTTGGTGGAACTGAAGATGAACTGTTCAACATGAACTACACAACTGACCAAAACATTGATTCGACACTACGATTGATATAGCTTGTTTGCGAAGTTTGGCTGTATTAACTTTATAAACCCAACCTTGTTCGGTTCTACTATGATTTGTTCCTATTTTCGCAAAAGTCTCTTATTGGACATGGCTTTAAAATAAGCTTATAAAAATAGAAAGGTCTACATGGATGGAATTATGGCATCTATGGCTGGCTAAATGTCATCGATTTATTTGCTTTTAAAGCATTATTGATTAGTATAACAGGTCAATTGAAAAGCCCCCATACCTACCATAATAAAAAACATTTTTTGGCAATTTTTCTTAAAACTAACTTTTTCTTAAACTTAATTCCCTTCAAGGGTGATACACTGTTTATAGCGACCCTCCAACTTTTCGATACCATTTTTGTAGTATGATTTGTCCTTTGCTTCAAAATAGGCCTCAGTTTCGGCGATCATCTCTTTACTCGACGAAAATTTTTTCCCAGCAAGCACTCTTTTGAGATCTGAGAATAGGAAATAGTCGCTGGGTTCCAGATCTGGAGAATACGTTGGGTGAGGAAGCAATTCGAAGCCCAATAAATGGATTTTTGCCATCGTTTTCACTGACTTGTGTTTCATCCATTGTCACATATCGACGCAAAAGTTCGGGTTTATTACGCTTGATAATCTTCAAACACTGCTCCGAATCATCAACTCGTGGTTGTTTTTAATCAAAAGTGAGCTCGTGCGGCACCACCAAATATTTGTGAATAATATGATTTACGCGTTCAGATGATACCTTTAGAGCGTCTGCTATTTTATTCAATTTCAATTTACGGTCATTCAAAATCGTTTTCGTCGGTAACAACCTATTTTGGGCGTCCACTGCGTTCACCATCTTCGATGTCCATTTCACCACGTCTAAACTTAGGATACCAATCTTTGATGGTTGATTTTCCTGGGGCAATGTTCGGAAATTCGGCTTCAAGCCAAGTTTTTGCTTCAACTGTATTTTTTCCTCTCAAAAAGCAATATTTTATCAACACGCGAATTTCCTATTTATCCATTTTTTTCACAATAGCAAAAGTTGCTTCATTCAAAATGCTATAATTCACAAATTAATGATCCGACAGCTGTCAAATTTATACACGCATCTTTTGAGGGTTAGGGCTAACTAAAAAGACGCTTGCTTCTATGCCACGCTTCTTAATGGCCTGCTCTAATGTCGATTTTCTTTGCATGTTGTTGCATTGTCCCCTTTTACTTCTTGCCAAACTTTATATGCTATGTTTTGCAAAGAAAGACAACGATAGATCACTAAATCTATAAATGTAATTTAATAATAGTAATAGTGATTTTATGATATATAAAAATCAGAAGCCTTGTTATAGATTTACTCATTTTCATAATTTAATTGTTTTTGTGTTATGCATTATTTATTCAGAATTGTTAATAATAATAAAATATTGTAAAATAAATGATATATCAACTAATACTGATATTAACTGAAACATTAGAAGTAAAGAGAGTGCTGCGGTTATTTGATATGCCTCAGAAAATGTTTTCACGTGTACCCCCAATATCGCTGGGGGGTGTAAAGGAAAAGGAGTCATATAAGTATGCCTTTATATCTATTGAAGTTTAGTCTAGTAATATAGAAGTTAATATTATCATAAACTTATGTTGGAAAATTCACCTTATCTCGTGTAACTGGAAAGTTGATTTGAAAACAATAAAGTTGCTATTTTAACAGTAAGCATTTAGATATTGACTTATGATATATAATATTATATAAAGTAATATGATGGTTAATTGATGTTATGACATTAGCCTAGGCTAGATAAATTCTTTTGACGTTATAATTTTCAATTATAAAATACAGTAAGTGTATTAATTCTTCTGTAAAACTATTATGTTATATATTAGAAATAATTCACTATAAAAACACGAACAAAGTAATAATACATATAATAATATAGTATGCATCAGTTCTAATATGTTTGCCTTCTTTTAATACTTTGAAATTCTTATTTAATTTCTATTGTGTATATACTGATTATATTTTTTTGTTACAGGTAAACGTTTATCGCACATATTTTATTAGATGGCAGTGGTAAGAAATATGTCACGCTTTCTTAAAAAGTATGCATCCTCAAACTACTAATTTGTAGTAAATCATCAAAAATAAGAGATATGTTATAAAACTCGGTCACCTTAAAATCTTGGTTTCTTCATACCTTCCGGCATATTCTAACTTCAAGTATTTTCTTAATTTACCTTTTTTGAAAGTGTTCTAATATTTCTTACATATACACGTTATCTGCCTCTTTATGCTCTCTACCTGGCTATTAGAAAAGGACCGACTTGCGTTGTTCTAGTTACGTCTATACTATACATAAACCTTCGTCTTTTCCAATTTGGTTTTTAGTTTATTTTTGAGACATCATAATGAATGTCAAATGATACCGTACCCAATTGTACATATCATTAGTTTGTATACGTTTGATATTTAACCCATTTGTTCATTGGAAGCTTGGCTTCTAGCTTCATTATATCGTTAATAAGTCGTTAATAAATCGAAAATCCTTTTAAATACGATTTGCTGGATCCAGTTGAAAATAATACAGAAAAAAACAGAGCTAAATGCTTATACCAACTCGTGCACTTCTCTAATTTTACAAAAGCTTTTTTGAATACTTTCCAGACAGTTTCTTTTGAAATAATTGTATTAAATTATGTTTATGTTGAAAAGAATTACTCACTGCTTTTATACATATCATATATTTCATCCCTGATAGAGTTCACATCAAGCTGATCTTGATTCGTCACCCCTTCGTATTAGGACGCTTTCATTCCGATGAATCCAAGATTGTATTTTTAATATTTTAAGATATTTCAGTGAACACGCCCATACTAATATTCAGTACAGCTGTAATACGCCAATAAATATCTTACCTAAGAACCGCAGCAACTTAATAATTAACAGTAAAAATGTTTACCTCTCTAACAAATTTTATGGCAAAAAGGGCCTCCTTTATTTCGTTCATGTTCGAAGTAACGAATTACAGACGCAATCTATATCTGACTTCGGCTATCTAATGGCTTAGGTATTTTCAATCAGAGCAATAATATGCGGCGATTTGAAATTTATCAAAACAAGCAGAGCGTTAAAACAAAGTTTGCCGTAGTCACTATAATTAATATTCTGAATGATCTTGCAGACGTTTGATAATCAGACGACTTTTGCAGGCCGATTCGGTTACATGTTCGAATGTATTAGATAGCATTGTGTCTCTTTAACTAGAATAAAATGAGAAGGAAAATATTCTCTGATTCTAAAACGAAATTATAAGTTGCGGCAGGCAATACCATAAACATATTGATGTAGTCCCACTAAGTAGTAGGAAAGGCGTTTTTGATTGTATATATTATTTATGAAAAGATTGAACATCATTATTTATTATATATTATTTATTTGGAAATTATTATTGATCAATACGCACTATGTAATAAGACTGAATGAAAATATGAACGTTCTGTACCCAACGAGTAGGAAAACTAAGTAAAACATAAATGTATCGAGTCGACTCTGACACACCAGAAAAGAGAAGCGATCGTAATAAACCTCGACGCGAGCAGCTGACATGAGTTTCTATGTTAGTATTTTTGGTTTCGATTGCTTTCGTTTTTGTTTTACCGATATTGGCTGCAATTTGAATTGATGTGTTGTTTAATTTATCGTGGGCCCGTCCGTGGAATTATACTCGATCATGTTAGAAACGTGGATTTCCGTGTTTATTTTGAGAATGGCGGCTCGAGCATGCAATACCCACATGGACCTGACGCAATTTGATTTCGTTTAATATTTTTAAGTAACTTCTCGTATCATTAGAACGGGATTACTTTACATCGTAAATTAGTATAGCCGCTCCGTTATTAAAATATTCTTTAGTACTTTATTACTACTATCGACGACTTAAATATGAAATTTGGAATGTTAATAATATGTGTTAGTTAAGTAGCTTAACAATTTAGAATAAAATAAAATTGATTCTTTGATTTTTAATTTATAGCCCAACGATAATTGTGTTATATAATTTATGTTACTAATATTCGGTTATACTAGTAGTCGCCCAGTAAATTTTATTCAAACTGTAATTCATTGAGGTTAATTACACAAGTTTACAAATTCGGATTAACTTTTGGAACCGAGCAGATGAGACCAATTCTCTAAGTTATTTGATGCCCTGAACTCAGATCTTCAGTGAATATGTCAACATTGGTTATACTTTTTAAGTTCGCGCATGGTGGAAATATTTCGCTCTTATAATGGCAGTCAGCTACCGATGTGGCATTAAACATCATTAGGGACTTGCTTTTGCGCTATGAATGTGCTTCGGAATGTGCGAAACTGCAGAGCTGAGGTTGTACAGACAGAACAACGTTGATTCAAAATCTCCGTTACATTTTTGGATGTTATAAGCATGGTAAAGGTGGAAAAATTCACAACAAATGAATTCAAAGATTAGTATTTGAAACACTTTGGTTTTGTTGAAGTAAACAGTGGTAAACCATGGGTACCAAAACTGTTTTGTAAAGCGTGCAGAACAGAGCTGTATAAGTAGTCACTTATCCACAATAAAATTTGGACGCCTACACAACAAAATGGTTAAAGTGAAACTGGGTTAAACGTCACAAAACCCACATGACGCGCAGTCAAAATGGTAGCGGGACTCTTGCCCTACCTTATAGATGATTGCTACTTTTGCTTAATGAATATCGTCGGTATGAATACAAAAAATAACACAGTATAAATATCCATTGCGATATTTACAACACTGGCAATATCCAAAAAATTGACCTTCTAAGAATAAGCCTTAAGAACTTTGTCTTCAATACTGGCGAGCAATGAAAGCGATTTCGCTATGGAAAAAAAATCACTTAATTTCAAAAAGTGAACTGAAAAAAGCGGCAAAAGTCCCGCTACCATTTTGATTGCGTGCCATATTGGTTATATGACGTTTAGCTCAGTTTCGCTTTAACCACTCTGTTTTGTAGACGTCCAAATTTTATTATGGATAAACATACGCCAGAAGAACGAGTAGAAATAGTGACAATATTTATTGAAAATAATCGTTGATCGTGCAAATGCACATCTTTCAGTGCAATTATCGTGATTTTTCCATGCTTATAACATCTTATAACATCTAAGAACGTAAAAAAGATTTAGAATCAACATTGTTCTGTCTACAACGTTGACACTGCAGTTTCACACGTCCCAAAGCACATTCATAGTATCAGCTGCTCGGTTCCAAAAGTTAATCCGAATTTGTAAACTTGTGTAATTAACCTCAATGAATTACGGTTTGAATTAAAATTACTGGGCGACTACTAGTATAACCGAATATTAGTAACATAAATTATATAAAATAATTATCGTTGAGCTATAAATTAAAACTCAAAAAATCAATTTTATTTTATTCTAAATTGTTAAACTAATACATAGTATTATTATTGCAGATTTCATATTTAAGTCGTCGATTGTAATAATAAAGTCGTAAAATGTAAACTAATCCCGTTCTAATGATACCAGAAGTTACTTAAAAATATTAAACGAAATCAAATTGCGTCACTATCTGTTTAGTCGGACCAAATAGATACTGTAAGCGTAAGAACTTAGCTCTTAGTCTAGGTCGCAAGTAATTCTTTTGAGTCGTACTTTATGGAAGAATGGCTGGAACATTATATGAAAACTCTCGGATTGTGTTTTATATAAAATTATATTATAATATTATGTGCTAAATCTAGGCTTAAACGTATATATATATACATTTATTATTAATACATTATACATAATATTATAGTTTTACATTTTTACGAAATATTAAGTGCTACATGTATCCTTACCATTTTTTTACTTTAAAAGGGAAATCGCATTTAAAAGGTTTTCGCCCAATAATTCAATCCAAGTCCTGCAATTCATTATCATCGAACATTTTATATACTTTTAAATCATTGAAACCAAAACTGCCAATTAGAATATGTTACAGTAGCATTACCATAAGATTTTAGAAGGGTTTGGTATGCTTCGACAAGAGATCTCTTCAAAAATCACATAAAAATCCACGTGCCATTGTTAGTGCTCGATAGTTCGAAGAACTAAATAGTACTAAATGGAAAACTATTGTTTTATGTAGAGAAATACTAAAACCACCTAATTGTGTAGTTAAACTCGAAATAGTACAAAAAATACATTTATTTGATATATAAAGGGTTATAAGATTCTATTTGCTAAAACATTCGGAACGTTTATTTGCAAATTATTTAGAGCGAGTATAAAAATCCCGTATTTATCCGGCCAATTATCCAGATCTTATTCGTATTCAGATCCACTCGTCCATTTACATAGACCGGTATCGGAATGGTGAAAATGGGCCACGTTTTCACTGAAGACAATAAATATTTCATGGCGAAATTGATATGAGTGTTTAGAAGACTCTCCACTTTGAAATTGTAAACAACACATTTACATGGAAACGTTCGAGAGGCAGATGAAATTTTTATTATTAGATTTAGGTAGTCAGCAGCTATTTTCATAAACTGCGAATGGATTTAAAACGTTTTGTTTCCAGGCGTGGCACCAATATTTTCACTTGTCGATAAAATGAAAATAGCCTTTTGTTATATTTATTTATTTATTATTGTTGATAGTAAAGCAGTTGTGAAATATCAAATTTATCCAATTTTATTTTGGCGTTTGGTTTAGCTTATTTTTTTTTATATATATATATAACGTTTGGTGGATTTTGTTCACGATCATTTTTGTCTTCAGTTTATAATTATAGCTTTGTTTTTAAATATTTATGATTTAACACCATAATATATTTTATTTCATTATTTTTTATATATATTTTAAAGTTTCCTTTTACCAACTATGGGTTTATCTGGACTGGACCTAAAGTTTAACGTGTGCTCCGAACCACGGTCCTCAGCATTAAATCTACCGACTGGCGAGTGACCAACTTTAGAATTTATATTCCATGTATATATATCCCAGACATCCGGTCTTACCCAGACAGGTTACTGGCGCGACTGGGATTATTTTCCTTGTCGGATTTTACACTCTTGCCTAGAACATTCAAATTTTAAACAATCACAAACTTAAATGTATGACCATGCCCCAGCAGCATTCGAACCCGCAGCTATCGCGAAATTAGGAGGACCGTCCCATCTTTGCCTTTACCACTGCGCCACCAAGCCGGCTTATTTTATTTTAGTTTAATTTCGAGTATTTTTCGGCACAATTTTTACAGTGATCCATCTCTATGTTACGCTTATAATACTGGTATTACACATTCTTTCGATAAATCCGTATTTTAGCAATTAGAGCTCTCCCAAAATTATGGAGAATAGGTCACATAATTTAACATTTGTGATTTTGTTTCAGTTGTGTGTTGGGTGTAACTTTTTTTAATTCATTTTATTCTTTTGTTTTATTTTGAAAGTAATGTATGAACAAAATTCCTGTTACATCTAAAAATTCTGATGATAAACAGTTTTTTTGCTGATTTTAGGTCTTGAGATGATTTGAAGTCGAAATACCAAATCCAAATCATTCTCTTTGCTCAGTGATGAAACGATAAACATACTTATTTAATCCTTTTTAAAATGACCTTTTCAACGAATGTATCATATTGCCTTATCCTGTATTCTTTGAGTACAAGATTTATTATATGCTTCATTCAAATCCAATTTCTCTAGGAAAGAGATCTATATAAACCAATCTTAACGCATTGTTTTTTGGTTATTGTCAATTTACTTATTATTTTGTCATCGTATGGAACTGTGTATGGAAATCGTATGGAAAAGTGTTCTCTAGGTCAATATTCTATATGTTCGACAAATGCAGCAACTTATTAACTGTTTGGAGAAGATATGGTTTATCTGGTTCATTTAAATGTACATAGATCAAGATAACACAAGGCGATAGGAAAAATAGACTAATATTTACTATTGCAAGATTACGTTAAGAATATTCTTACGGGATCAACAGCACCGTTTTGGTTTGAGAAGTATACACCCTCGATCAGCGCAATCTATAATGATTATAAGATAAAAGGCCTGGCGCTGCTGGATTGGGTGGTGGAAAGCAAGTTTCAGCGCCAAGATTTCCGGCTATTTCTTTAGGAAGGAGATCCATATAAACCAATCTTAATGGATTGTTTTTTGGTTATTGTCAATTTACTCATTATTTTGTCATCGTATCGAACTGAGTGTTCTTTATGTCATTCTTCTATATGTTCGACAAATGCAGCAACTTATTAACTATTTAGGGAAGACCATATCTTATCTGGTTCATTGAAATGTGGTTTCTTGCCACAAATTCGGTCTAAATTATTTGATGAGTATTTATTTCCATTTGGAACATCTTTTAGTTTATCATAGTCTCCAAAAATATTGGAGAGATTTCAAATCCCGATATTAATTTGATTGATTAATCAAGTAAATTCCCACTTTTACAGTTATGTTACGATATGCTTTTAAGTTTGTTAGACACATATATTACTATTTTAGAATTAAACGCGAGTATTATTGATCCTTGAAATATTGCATTAAAAATATATTAAATGATATATTTCTATCATATTTCTAAAGCATTACATTAAGGTGAATTCAGTCTCGGTGATATCCGATAAAAAATAATAAAATACGAAGGAAATGAAACCCAATCCATTCCAGATTAAAAAAGCATCGTTCTTCATTAAAAATCCATATATAACGTCCGTGAAGGAGCAGTTGCAGCTCAGAGCGATATATTGAAATATCCAATCCGGATAAGTAACAAATGGTTCGGCGGATGCTCCCCCAAAAAGAACTCTAAGCCTCAGGCGGCTGCCTGAAAAGATAGAAAGACCACGGAGAAGTCTGTCTGACTGGTTTCCGTGCTTGTGAAATGATCGCTTTGTAGAGGACGAGAAGCTCTTCGTCATCTCAGAGTCGGCATGGTTTATTTCCGTTCTGTCACTTTTGTATAAGCTGTAAAGTTTTCTTTTGTACAGTAGATTGTGGCTGTGATAAAAATTCCTTATATTATCTATATATTGTAAATATAGATCTCTGTCATGTTAATATCAGCAGAGAAATAATTACTGATAATCATAGAAAAACAATATATTTGCATATTTCTTATCGCAACTTAACGATGAAGTAGAATTTACAATTTTATCTCCTTCGATTTTGTATACTGCGAGGGTAATAGTATGATGGATTATTTCTACGAGGATTTTTTGGGAGTGGAATCTTGCGCATTGTGTAATATTAGTAAAAGTAGTGAGTACTATCGCCGTATTGTGTTATGTATAAGATAAAGCAAAAAAATTGCAAATATTTAAAACATGAATATATTATGTTTCACATATATATTATTTATTTATTATGATAATATGACATATAAATATGTGAATTATTTTTTTTATTAATTAATCTCCTAGAAATTCAATAATTCAATAATCTGGTTATATAATCAGATATATAATAAACTATCCTGACATGTAGAAGATCTCTTCACTAAGTGATCTGTTCTACAACTTATAATCGAAATTTTATTCTAGATACTATTCTAAGTTATTTAGAGATTATTAAATCTTACTCTATGTGATTTTTAATTAGTTCGTATGGTAGTTTGCGTTTGAGCATATACACTACACTGTCATAGTGCACATTTAACTGTTTGGCGAATGTATAGGGATGCACTAATAGTCTTTCAGAGTACTTCGTACTAACACTCAGAATCACACTCGTTATGGGTTTTAAGGGGACATCGCGTTGAATCAGTTTTTTAGACACGTAATATAGAGCATGAACCATGTCTCGCAACACTTTATTTTGAAACCTCTGGAGGATATCTATGTTAGATTTGCTAGTAGTACCCCACAGTTCAATACTATAGGTCCAAATGGATCTAAGTATGACTTATACAGCAAACTCTTGTTACCTAATGATAATTTAGATTTACGCCCTATCAGCCACTATACTTGGTTTAGTTTAACCCCAAGCTGTTGTCGTTTGTTTTTTGTGCGTTTTGTCACAATATGTTTTTTTTTCATGTCAAACGTCGATCAAAATTCATTCTCAGATATTTAACGTTGTTTGCTTGCAGAGGTTCATTATTATTCAATTTTACTGAGGGACATGTTTTTCTACAAAGGCTGTATGTCACATGGGTAGATTTTGTCTCATTTGCTTTGAAATTATTGCTGCATAAATCTATCGATATAAATATAGCAATTTAGACTACCGTACACTAGAGTCCAATAAACATGTTTAGGTCATCCAAATGATGTTTAAATGATTTAGTAATTACCCTCTTTACTTGGAATAACTGCTAAATATATATTAAGTCTTGTTTTAATTGCTTCTTCGGGCAACTTTTTACTAAAAAATTAAATATGCCGCTGAAAAATTGATAACTATATACTTATATATTTTGTGTTATTTAGGGAATATTTATGGAATTCTTATCAATGGACTATGGAAAATGTAACAGCGAGATGTCTAGATGCTTATTCTAAGATGAATTTCAGGATGGTCTATAAATAGGTATATTAATAAGCATTAATCCCTATTTAGGCACTAGGCGGTAAAAAAAAGTCTCTAAAATATAATAAAAATATTTTAGACGGTTTGTAAATATTTTGAAGACACACAAAAAGCCACTGGTCATGTTTGACGCAAAATGTGTTATAAACTATAACATTGCAACATTAATACGTGATTATTAAACGACTATTTTATTTTTTCTAGTGTTTTATTTCGTAATAAACTGATATGCTTTGTCAGATTTACTTCTTTTCTAAAATTACCTTGTTCTCGTGAATTATGTGTTGCCTGAAACGGAGTGACAGCCAGTGTTTTTCAAATACGTTTTTTTACAGTACAGTATCTCCGTTTCTTCCGCTGTCTGAAAAAAAAACAAGCAACATCAGAGCGATTTCTAAATTGAGAAATATGATGTCACTTAGTTTTACGTTGAGAACAAAATGCGTTGTTTTGTTGCTTATGATAGATTTGTCGAAGGTACTCGAAATTGATCTGTGTTTTAGTACTTTTATAAACACGGCAATTGCTTTAAGTGAATATTAGGTTATTTGGAAATTCTGACAGTAATATACGGTGCCATTAAGAGACCTTTCGAATAATATTCCGTGAAAAGGGAAATATGTTAAATTCCAATTGGAAAGCTTTCCAGCGAGATATATTACATCGAATCGAATTGAAGGGGCCTATATATTTTGATTTCTTTATTTTCAATTACGACAATTCATTTAGAAATACCAATTTTCAGTCGTATATCTAACAAGATGGTATACAAATTCCGAATACTTGGAGTCAGAGCAATGTACGTTTTCAATTAAATTGTCTAGTTTGATTAAATGAATTATCAAAATAAGTATATTGTATGATCAGATGTTATAAAGGTTTTCTCATACCTAAATATTCGTGAATGATAGATGTACACGTTCAGTTGAAATCTTAGAGTATCTGCTATTTCATTCAATTTCAATTTGCGGTCATTTTGTGGATTTTTAAAATATTTTCGTTGGTAACAACCTCTTTTGGATGTCCACTGCGTTCACTGTCTTCGGTGCTCATTTCCCCACGTCCTAACTGAGCATACCAATCCTTGATGGTTGATTTTCCTAGGGCAGTGTCCGGAAACTCGGCAACAAGCCAAGTTTTTGCTTCAGTTGTATTTTTTCCCTTCAAAAAGCAATATTTTATCAACACGCGAAATTTCTTTTTATCCATTTTTTTTTCGCAATAACAATAGTTGCTTCACTCAAAATGCTATAATTCACAAACTGATGATCCGACATCTAACTAAAATATATGGATTTAATTCTAGTAGCGCCATTTATGTGCCAAAGACTTTTCAATTGACCTGTTACTATGAGACATTCAATAGCATCATCAACATTTTATTTTGGGACTTCTGCAGTTTTTTTTTATCTAGCGTACTACAATTATGGAATACAAAAACTGACTATAGTCCTGATAAATTGAAGTATTTCATCTAAGACTGTTTATTCTACATATAAGAGGGACCAGTGCACCTGATACGCTAAAACAACTTAATGATTTGATAATTTAGAGACTGAAATTATGACTTGAATTATGTGGTGTAAAAAGTAAAGCTTAATGACAGACCTTTTACGTTAATCTATATATAGAAATATCCGATGCGATATTGTTAGATTATTTTATCTGCTATATATCACGATAGTTTAAAAAATTAGAGTACAAAATAGTCTAAGGAACATTAAGACAAGATCAGGTTTTACTAGAGGAGCGGTCCCTTCAAAATTCGTCTAATTATCAACATTTCAGAACCATAATCGATTATTGTATTCAATATCACATCCCTTGCTTGTCTCTTCCACGACCGTAGCCGAGCTAACAAATACCAGACACCAATTTTACACACCTCCGCACCGAAACCCGACACTTCAGTGCCGTAATTACGAGTAATAATCGCTAACCCGGCCAGCCCGGGGGTCTGATAGTTGTATCTAAAAGGTGCGTGTTAAAACGATTAGACCTGGCTGGTGGAACGGTTGAGCCGAGCTCAGAAAAATCCCCCAGGATAGATTAAACATGGAAAGTTACCTGGAAAGGGGAACAATTAATATGCAAATTTCGTTTTGATTCACTTTTCAAAGGGTCTAAGTCTTTGAAATTGCATTCGGAGGTCAAAGTAAACAAGTTTTATCGAATGAATTGTTTTTCGAGTGTCGGTGCAATTGAATCATTGCATTTTAATTACATGATTTGAAAACGAATTTTATTGTACCAAACTATAATAGGTATATAGTATCAGGGGATTAATATGGATAAGTATTAGTATATTCTAACATTAGCAATAAAATATATTTAAAAAAATAATACTTGACCCGATAAACGGCCTTTTTCCATTAAGTAGCGGGAGATAAAATTTTATAATAATAAACTATGTTTTGCATCAGTTTTTTTTAAATCCTTTAACCGTATAACTTACTGGTTTCAGTTGTTAATATAGACCATCTAGGGATTTAGTGAAACACATAAAAAATTACGCACACATGTGCAGAAAAATTATGCAATAGATGTACTCAGTATTCAGAAGCAGCAATATATGACGAACATGGCGAATCAATAGTAGTTTATAGAATCAATAGTTTTATTAGGAAGTATAGTATTATATTTTATTTTATTTTATTTTTTTATTATAGTATAGTTATTATATTTTATGTATTCATATGTAACAACAGTATTCTATAACTCGTAATAGAAGATAGAGGAAGCCAGGTTGCAATAGCTCATAATAAACAACACTTTTTTGCTTCAATCATTTTCTTAGCATGACTTTCGAATCTCGAATAAACCGTTTTGGCGTTGAATAAAGAATAATGGGTTTTGGTATATCTACCAGTTACTGGCAGGTAGAGAGTTACATTTCTACCCGTATTTGTTTCACTTAATTTATTTAATTGCTTTGTTTGCGTATCACTTTCATGGATATTAATCTTAAGGAATCTAGAACGAGAATCAACATTTTTTGAATATTAAAATTGACGTGGGGACTATCGACTTAAAAGGACTATCGACTATTATTGTTGGGACGGCCTTTAAACATAGAAGTTGAAGCCCCCTTTAAGACTGTTCCTTACAATTTTGACTGTCAATGAATATAAGATGCGCTCATTGGAAGAATATATTTAGTATGCTTTAATTACTTTGCGTGGAAGAAGGCTGTGCAATTTGACAGAATAACCTCATGGTTTTATTTTAAATATTAAAAAATAAAAAGCTTTAGATTTATTTACCACTGTTTGATACAATGATTGTAGTTATCCATATTTAAAGTAGAAATCCCCATGCTCGCTGCAATCTTATTTGTGGCGAAACAAAACTTTAGCTACTTACTACATCACCTACTCACTATTTAAAAATAAAATTAAACGTCCCATATTTTAAGTATATTTTTATAAAATATTTGTATTAATTTTTTAAACAAAAACTTTAATTTTAATTACATCTACACACAGCGGTACATAGTATTTTCCTTAGAAATTTTTAAAATAAGACATTCTTCTATTAAATACGAATTTTAAAAGTTTTAGTGAGCCAATAACAAAGTAATAAAAAAGAAAAAAATAATAAAAGTCGCTCAGGGATGACGAAAAGCAATCCCACTCCAAAATGTTAAATATAATATCTAGGCTTTTCTGCAATAACTTCGGAGTCAGAAGTTTGCCGAAAGGCGAAAGACGCTGAGAAGGCTTTCGTTACCTTAATTTCATTCGCCTCAAATTCCCTAAAAAAAGTCAAGCTGGAATTATCAGTGTGGCGATGTAAATGTTTATTTAAGACCCATTTCTAGCGATTAGCCGAGTTCTGATGAATTGGAAATAATTATATATTTTTGTTACTGATTTATAACGTTTTGGCTTGCATGTATTCTGATCATTTGTGTACTGTAAAAGTACATTAATTGCACAAAGCTGATACACTACATGTCAATCACTATTTACAAAAGTATTACTAAAATAATACTTACAAAAGTGTTAAAATACAAAATTAGATTTTAGTTAAACTAATAAGCTAAGTTAATAGAGACACTTATATATTTTAGCCAAGTCTATATTATTTGGTTCTTTTCAATCATTTGAGTATCTGTGCGTTGTCCAGTCGTTGAATTTAGTAACTTTCCTTCATGTCTTTAGGAAAACCCTAGAAAACTTTGTGGGTCTGTGGGTAGCTGTTCGTTCGTAAGTATTGATAATTAATCGAAGTATTCTATTTTTGGCAGCGTTATATTATCACTGGGTTTGATAACTCATTTTGGTTTGGCGGGTTTTTTAATTAACCACTACAGTTGTTTAATTTTGACTCTGCCCAGCTATAAGTACAAATTTGGTTTTTAGATGTGATGCTCTCAGTTCAGTTTGATATAGTGATGATTGTAGCTGTTAAATCGGAAATGAGAAATTAGTAGCTTAAACCCATAATAGAACATCACTATTGATTAAAGTTCAATAATCAATTTTCAATAAATGATTTTCGATATATTATTTCAGGAATAACTAATTATCAGAAGGAGATAATATGACAAATATAGCGGAGCAACAATTCATACTTTATTTGACTGATTTCTATTTTTTTAGGCTTTTTGAAATTGGAATTTTAGGCCGACCTTCAACCAAAAATTAGATCGGTAACATCTTGTCTGTCAATATCCGGAACATTCAATAGATCATATTGGCTATTCATTGTCTAATCTCATCGTCATTATCGTCTTTCTTGGTAGTAAGAGTCGTGGTAGTAATGTGTGTATATGTTTTTTTTAAACTTAATTTTAATTTTAAAATACCTTTACCAACTAGGGTTTATTTGGACTGGACCTACAGTTTAATGTGGGCTCGGAACCACGGTCCTCGGCATTAAGCCTACCGACTGGCGAACTTAGTCATGTTAAAAATCATCCCAAATTACATCCAGTCTTACTCAGCCTCCTTAATGGCGTGACTGGGATCATTTTCCTTGTCCGATTTTGCACTCTTGCCTAAGGACAATCATAATGGTTAAACGATCACAAACATAAAATTACGACCATGCCCCAGCAGGATTCGACCACGCGACTATCGCAATAGTAAACTGTCATTCATTTTGTTTTGTGTGTTTAGTTAACAGATCTATGTAAAACTACACATACGTTTTCAGAAAAAGTATTAGCAATTGGAGAAATGATAATAGCACAAATCTAATAATTCAATCGAACAACAAAAAACAATATATTACATAAGCCTATTTTAGCCTAGTTTTAAAAGATTATTTCTAATTTGAAGCATTTTTGTGAAAAATCGGAAAAAAAATTTGGTGAAAAATATTTCATTTAATATATCATCCGCTAGTTGATAGCCGCTAGTTTTTCGCATCTTTCAAGCAATGTACGGATTCCATCTGGAAACTACGATTTATCTTTTGAGGATGTCCACGAATTGGTCCATTTGTTGGTATCTTCATAAGAAGTCAAGCGCTGCTAAGACATAACATAGGTCATAACTCATATATCGGAACATGTAGTAATCATAAGGATCAAACTCTGGAGGATATGGCGGGTTGGGTAGTACTTCCCACTTTAATGCAAAAACAACTGTTTTCAGAGTTTTTGCACCATGTAGTTGGGTCTTATCATGCTGATAATCTTTGCATGCAGGATAACGTTGTTGTGCCTTTGCTTGTATTCTAGCCGTTTTTGAGCAGTCTTCGTCCCAAGTGCATCAATTTAAAACCCCACATTTAAACTTGTTTGGCTATCGCCACTTTTAAAACGCTGAAACCAATATTCAGTTGTTGAATATAAGCTTCATACAGCATTCGTTTACCTTCAGCTGCCTTTTTCTTCAATTTGAACTAAAGAGAGTAAAACCTTCCGTTAATGCGATTTACTCGGTACAAATTCAAACATTTTGATACACTGGAAAAAATATATTCACACTTCGACAAAATGGTACATATTTAAAAGTGAAATCTGTCAGTGAGGCTACAACGTGAAGTTGATTATAAATGTATTCAATGCTCTTCAATGCTCAGGAATACCATGAAATGAATGATGAAAAATGATTCTGGTGGTTGTACCATTGGAATTGGAAGATATCTACTATGAATCAATTCCCATGCATAATTTATGACAACAACGTCATTCATATCTACTCATTCAACAATGTCAACATTAATCTTGAAATGGTACATAATTTCCTGAAATTGTCTTGGATATACGCTTAAAGCATGAAATGTTTTTTTTGTAGTTGCACATATCGTTCTGGTGCCAGATGTTTGGTACATATTGAGTATATTCTTCCAGTAAGCGTATTTTAAACATATATTTGTTTCATTATTATTATTCGCAAAATTGTCATTATCTAATAAATGAATTAATAATCTTGAGACATTATTATGTTCGTAGAAAAAAACTATCAAGATTATCATCACCTTCTTGCAAGAAAAATAAAATTGTTCAAACCCCTCTTCCATCAAAATCTCCTTAATAAACGAAGAGCTCCATTTGTACGTTATTTTTAATAATAATTAACTAAATTAAAATTCTAATAGTTTATGTTAGTTCCCAGTAACTTCAATCCACTTTTGGTGTTATTAAATCTTCAACTGCAATATTTCTGCCGGAGATGTTTCCTAGTTCTAATATTTCATGACTAGGGGAGTTTGATAACCCACAGGTAACCTTGTCAGCTTGACCTGCGATACTTCTGTTCTAACTCCACTAAACAATGTCAAGAAATACTTAGACTAGTTGTTGAACGATTCTCAGTCCAATTCTAACTTTTAAACCATTTAATTTTAACGCAGTGAAGTGCAACAATTATTGGAACCACTATAAACTAAATAAGCCACTAATCCTAAATATTTCACTCGTCACATTTCACATGTTTTAAATTCTTTTTATCAATTAATTTATAGGCCTGATATATAAGTAAGCAATCAATATCAGATTAATATTTTATTGATATCTATGTTTTTGTTGTTCTTAGAATGATTTCTAAGTAATCTTATACTTATATTGCGTACAAAATAACTAAAACAAATCATCCCAAAGCAATCTAAACCTTTCCATTACTTACCTGATAATTCTAACACAACATTTTTTTATATAAATGAAAATTCTCGCTGGATAAAATTAAGGCAACGAAAGTCATCTCGGTCTCTCTGCCCCTCGGCAAACTTATTACTTCGAAGTTATCGCAGATAAGCCCCAGATATTTTATTTAACATTTTTGAGTCGAATTGGAACCCGCGAGCGTCGAGCGACTTTTAATATTTTTGTTCTCTTTTTTTTTTTGCGTCGGCGACGGCGGCGACGTCGACGGTGGCGGTGGCAAAGCGGATTTCGTTTTTTTCACATCGGCAGGAAGTTTTCCGAAAAAAAAACGAACGGTTTTTTTACGTTGCGTATTTATAACTAGAATTATAAAAGGGGGAAGAAAATATGAGCGAATGTTTCTGGAATTTATTATTTGATTTTTGCGATCCTTCCAGGCATGCGTTTCGACTGGCTGAAGAAGCGGGTTTAAATCCCGTTAAAAGCGTGGATATTTTGATAGTCCTTAAATTAAGTCTGATTGTTTTTCGATCGCGGAATATATAGGATGTTTTTCTACTTAATATAAACGATATTATCATAAGATCTATAGTAATTTGATTAATTAGACAAATTCTTGTTAACTCCTTAACTAGTTTCTAATGTTAATAGTCCAGTCATATGCCAGGTGTGCCGAACAGATGTCGCTAGGTTCAAGTATGCAATGTTGTGATTTGACACGTAGGTCATTTTATTCTACTGACATCAAACCTCAAAGCTGCCGGCTTTGTTGGCGCAGTGGTTAAGGCGGCAGGATCGTCCTCCTACCGTTGCTTTAGTCGCGGGTTCGAATGCTGCTGGGGCATGGATGTACTTTATGTTTGTGATTGTAATTGTAAATGTATTTATAGGCAACAGTGGAAAATCCGACAAGGAATAACTATCACAGTCACGTCAGTAACCAAGCTAGGTAAGACTCGATGTCTTCAGGGATGTTCTCTAAGTTGGCCACTGGCCATTCGGTTGGCTTAATTCCGAGGACTGTGGTTGGAAGCCCACGTTAAACTATAGGTCCAGTTAAGATAAACCCTCGTGGGTAAAAAGGAGGTTTTAAAACATTTAAAAAAGCTTACATGTGCAATTTTTACGCGCATTACTTTTCCTATTTAGTCAAAAGAAAAAAGCCGCTGAAAGTCATTGTTTGCTGGTAGAAACTTACGATGAGTATGCTCTAACCTTAGAAATATGCGAAGAGTGCTTTCGAAAATTCAGAAATGGTGATTTCGACAGAACGGTCTGATAGACCGAAAAAGTTTGAAGATGCGAAACTGCAGGAGTTATTGGAAGACCCAATACAGACTTAAAAACATGTGGCAGAGCATTAGATGTGACACAAGAAGCGACTAGCGACCGATTACCAGCAATGAGGATAATTAATTAATTGAATGACAGGCAAATAGAACAATCGAAAAATCGTCTGTGATATGCTGCTTCAAAGGTAAACTCGGAAGTCATTTCTGCGTCGAGTAGCGACGGGTGATGAAAAGTGTATTTATTTTGAAAACTCTAAAGGCAAGAAATCATGGTAACCACCTGGCGAAGCGGGCCGGTCGACTGCAAAGCCAAATCGTTTTAGTTGCAAGACAATTATCTGTGTTTGGTGGGACCAGAGTGGCGTTGTGTATTACGAACTATTGAAACAAAATTAATTGATGGAAATCTACTCCTCACTCCCTCCTCTAAAATTCCACGTAACCATTGATGTTGAGTTATGTAGATTGTGCTGGCAAAGGAAGATCTTTGATAATATTAAAATTTTTCTCGCATCAAGATTGAACTTTTTTGTATATAACTCAAGTTTGTGTTGAGTTCTCCTGTCACTTTTACCTACTATTCCTCTTCACTGATAATATTTTGCCATGTATTATGTCCTCTGTCAGTAGTCTTTTATAACACATGTCTTTTAGGTCTTGCTGTATTTTTTGCGTGGTATTTAACGAGAGATACGATAACTAGTAGCTACCACCACTAGTTCTGATATATACATAAATAAAGTTGTTGAACTAAGGAACTGGTTGAACTTATTTAACAATGACTGAACGCTACTTAAATGAAATTTGTTACATTGTCAATAAACATTTAATAGTGAAAACAGAAGGCATTGTTTTCATTATTTAATGTTTGCTTAAACAAAACCAAAAAGTTACTGCCAGTAATATAATATTATGAAATTGTATTAACCAATTTGAAGACTATAAGATAAGATACATTCAACTAAAGGCAAGCACAAATGTAAACTTTGTGTCAAATAATTTAAGTTCTGTCTCTATCCCTATTAATAATTATGATATTTATATTTAAATAATAAGAAATAAATACTAAACGATAGATGTAAACGATAATGTATGTTAAAACTGAAGGTATCTTCGGCTACGCACTCAAAGAGAATATTTTAATATTTATTTAAGAGAATATATGTAACTTTTATGACCAAAATATGCTTAGAAAAAGCCCCAAAATCAGGCAAATGACTGAAACAATTCTTTCAAGGCGTTGCCAACAAAGCCTCATAGTTGTATCCATGTGATCTATTGGTAGTTAATATACCATTTGGTTCAGGTTTTTATATATTTTTTCGGAAGTTGTACTTGTGACGTACTTCTATGTGTTATGAAAATGTATGGATTAGTTATGGATTACTTAAACCCCTAGGATATTTCGCTTACAATATTTTTCGTTCTAATGAAACACTGTTTTTCTTGAATAATATAACATACGTATAAGATAACTAACATGTATTAAATATACATAAAATGAATATAATCATTAATTCGAATCAGAAACAATATATCCACGGAAGACGTAAGTAAACAAATTAGTTACATGCTGTTAGGCGTGGAAATAGACCAAAGGGCTCAGTTACTTTCCTTAGTCGAACTTTTAATTAAGTTAAAAATACAATGGAGTTCTATAGGTGAAAACTTAACAAATCAACTGTCGTGGGGTTTGAAAAAAGCCGTAAATTAATTACGCGGCAGGGATCCCAGGGAGTGGTAATTAGATAAGAAAGGGCTGACGTATGGAGGTTTCTATTTTCCGAACGGCAAGAGGACTTTTCTAATTTTAAAGCCCTCGTTTCTGTGCTCTATCGCGGAAACAAAGGGTTTGATTAATTGTTTTTTTCGAAAAAGGAGACGCAAGCGGTGTTAGCAGCGCCGAAAGCTAACGATGATGTTTTATTGATTAATTAATACAACATTAAAAAATAAATGTTGCGTTTGGTAGCTATAATTTAATTATGTTTCTGTTCTGACCTATTAATAGGAAAGTGGTGAAATATAATCGAAATAATATCGAAATAAAATGACATTAAAAAAGTAAAGTCAAAACACTTCATGTAGATACCATTGACCTCTGGTTTTTCTATGTGTTAACTTGACCCAACGCTGACCTAAATCCCAAAAGATATTGTTCGGCTGCTTTTCTAGACATATCTCAGGCTTTTGACAAAGTATGGCATACGGGCTTGCAGGTTAAACTAAAGAAACTTCTCCCTCATCCGGACTATCAGTTAATAAAATTGTATCTCATTGATAGACATTTTATTGTAAATCAAGGCGATGAACATACCGAATTAAATCCCATATATTTAGGAGTTCCCCAAGGTCCAGTATTATATCTTCTGTATACGGCTGATCTGCCCACCACAAAAATAACTACTGTGGCGACATATGCAGACGATACAGCAATCTTAGCATCCCGTGAAGATCCAGTCACAGCATCAATAAACCTACAAACCCACCTGGAGCAAATACAATAATGGTTGAAAACATGGCGCATTAAAGCCAATGAAACAAAATCCACGCACATAACGTTTACCCTGCGTAAAAGAACATGTCCACCAGTGAATATTAATCATCGTCAACTCCCCAAGCAGAGCATGTTAAATATCTTGGTATGCACTTAGATCGACGCCTAACCTGGAAGAAGCACATACTCTCTAAACGGAAACAACTGGAAGCAAAATTATGTCAAATGTATTGGCTCATCGGGCGCAAATCCAACTTATCATTAGATAACAAGGTATTGCTGTATGAGTCTATACTCAAGCCCATTTAGGCATATGGAATCCAACTATGGGGTACCGCTAACAAATCTAATGTATGCATCATTCAACGGTTCCAAAATAAGGTGTTGCGTGCCATTGTTGATGCTCCGTACTATATTTCAAATAAAGTGATACAACGCGATATTCCTCTAGAACCTATACCGAGTGTAATTCAACGTGTTTGTGTGAGGTACTTCGAAAGAGCGTCAGTGCATCCCAATTTACTCCCTAATCAGCTAAATATGCAACGTGATAGTGAATTGCGTAGACTAAAACGTTTAACACCACCTGATCTGATTACTGGACATATATAAACTTTAGAATAAGACTAATTAATTAAGATAATATTTTATACAGTAGATCGCTTAATGAAGTGATTTTCTACATGCTATGTATATATAATATACACATAAGAAATACTTATTACCAATAGGGCAGATTGTGGACTCACGAAGAGTAATAAAAAAAATTGACCCGAGCAGATAGTAACGATTTTTGATGCCCTGAGTTTCAATCTTCAATCCGTGTGTCAAAATTGACTCTAGTTTTCGAGTTCGCGTCTGGTCACAACACCGTGTCAGCTGATGACGTTGCGTTAAACATCATTTGAAACTTGTATTTGTTGTGTGTCTGAGCAATTAAAAATATTTTTGTTAAGCTTGTTGATGTCATATACCCGGCAAACGTGAATATCATGAAAAATTGACTTTCAGATGCGCATTTATAATACTTTGGTTTAGCTGTAGTAAACAGTGACAAGCCATAGATATCAAAATTGTTTCGTAAAGCGTGCAGAACAAACCTATACAAATAGTTTTCATTATCTGTGCCAACGTTATTGGGGGAACAGACAAATTATGTTCATGATAGTTACTTTTTCTCGCTGAAGATAGTCGGTATAAATGTAAAAAAAAGTCATGGTATATCAGGATCATTAGAACAAAAGCCAGTTCCGCGTAGGCACTATGATTCATATATTCAGTAGTAAAAAAATACCTTAAAAATATAATACGCAAAAAACAAAGAAGGAAAAATATTTAACGCCAGCTGAAGCAACAGTATGGGCATCGTCTCAATATGTTGCTCACAAGTTTCTCAATAGCCACAAATTATGGGACTACAAGCACGTAATCGAGGACTTGTTGCAAAATTACTACAAGATTGGAGCTCGAATGTCCCTCAAGATACATGTTCTGAATTTACATATTGATTTTTTCCCACAAAGCTTGGGCAACACGAGCGACGAGCAAGGTGAACGGCTATATAAAGATATAGCGAAAATTGAAAGGTTTCCAAGGATTTTGGGACGAGAGTTTGATGTGCATTTACTGGTGGACTCTAATGTATGGAGCAGATCACAAGCAGTACAAAAGACTTAGTTCAACATCTGATCATTTCTGATCTATACTTTTAATTTAATAAGTGGCCATTAACAGCCCAATATAATGAGTAATATAATGAGTTTAATGAATATTTCGAAAACTGGAACCAATTTTACATAACGGGGTACCGATTTGGATTCAACCCTCCAATTGAAACCAATTTACTTTATAAGCATCTTTCGGTTGCTCAGATCCGAAACCATTTGTTCTTGAGTTAATTTAAAGAATTAGATTTTTTAAATAAATTATAAATATACATAAACTCATAAATTATATAATAAATAATAAGTATACATAAACTTATAAATTATATAATAAATAATAAATATTTTTGAAATTAAAAATTTGAATTCCCAAATATCTCCAAGAGCTCAGAGGGCACTAACAAATAAGTGAAAATTTAAAGCATTGTGAGTATGAGAAGCTTGTAGTTTTTATAAAGCTCTGCAAATTAATAGGTGGAATACAAAATAGGAATTAAATTATTTAAAATAAACCGATTATTGGGCCCTTTAGTTGATGTTATTTATTATGGACTTATATTTGCATAGATACATATTTTTGCAGCACAATTTCGTTTACAACAATTCTACAACATACAGAATGTTGAATAATAGAGTGCATTGTCCTCGTCCAAATTTTTACGTAACACACTATGGGTTCACCAGTGGGAAAGCTCATATTTCAAATTTATAGTGGGCTTTTTCGAGGTAGAGGGAGGGCTCTTCATAGACTTCATGGATGATTTATTAGATTTTAAGCTCCCTTTTGCAATTAAAACATATTTTCGATTTCATATTTCGATCATTCAGAAGTTTAATACTTGTTACAAAATTTGCTGACCATTAAGACCATTCAGTCTTAATTTGACACAAAAATGAATATACAAATTTCAAAGTTAAAGTGTCAATTACTCAACTATGACTATATAACGTAAATATGTTTTGAGAAAAAACTAAAAAGAAAGGCTTAAGTTAATACGAGAGTAAAGAAAGATAGGTAAATGTTTGATGAGCTTTATGTTTTTATGTTGTCTTTCGGAGGAACATACATTTAATCTTTTCCATTGATAGTTTTTTAGTATATATCAGGTATATGCGAAATTCTGAAAATCATTTCAATATATTGGCCTATAAATTATTAAAGGATTTTTTTATATTTGGATTTTTATTGTGAAAGATACTTACCTTGTATTTTATTCCAACTATTTTCCATCGATAGCCGGTACTTTTTCCCATCCTTCAGGCTATTTGCTGATTCCACCTCGAAAAAACGTTGCATCTGTATAAGAAGTGAAGAGCATATGTCATAGAAGTAGTGATCCGAAGAAGCAAGTCTGGAATAAAGGCGGATAGCGCAGCATTTTCCATTTTAATGTCCCCTATTATGTTTTCACTAGTATTGCAATAGGTGGTTGAGCGTTACTATGCTGAAGAATAACATTGTTTTCTTTGCTTGTATTCCGGTCATTTTTCACGCAATGCTCGGCTTAAACGCATCGATAGCGGTCCCTATTGATGGTTTCATCCAGTAATGCCTTCAAATCAACGTCTTCAAATTTGTTTGCCCGTCCAGAACGCTCTTTCTCTTCCATCTCAAACTAGCCACTTTTATAGCTTCGAACCCAGTATTCAGTTGTTGAAATCGATGGAACATCGTTGCTATAAACTTCAGACAGCATTCGGTGATCTTCAGTCACCTTTTTATTTAAAATTAAGTGAAATATTAGGAAATAATTTCCGCAAATGCGATCCTCTCAGCTCAAGTTCAAACATTTTTGATGCATTGAGAACATTTTTTTACATTTTTACATTTTTACATACCTTCTGAAAAGTTAGGCCTGCCACTGACGCACCTGCTGATACTGAATACGTAGTAACACCATCTGTTATAAATTCTTTAAAATTATAATTTTTATGTGTAAACCTGTAAATATTCGATCTGAATACTTTGTACTATATGTTTTGTTAATATCTTATGGCTACAATATTCAGTATTTGGCACAAAAGTAATATGCAAAATTACTTCTGTAAATTTAAAAAACTAAAAGAAAAAGATATTCAATAGAATGAAATAATGGATATTGTCTTTCTGAAATATTGATTCTTATATCTTTTCCAATATAAATTCCAAAAAAGTAAGGTATCACTAGGGGCTATAGAACGATACTATTTTTTGCAGTAACAAGACAAAAAAAATACATCAAACTTAAGAAATACAATGATATTTCTTCGGATCCATTAATATTTCTCGGAGATATTCCCAAAAGATTAATGTCCTTTTAATAGTAGTTACGAAGGCAAGCACGACTTACGAAAGATCCTTCATAATTTTATTTTAAAAGCTCTGAACCAAAATTCGGAGGGCTTGAAAATATCAATGTCGCTGATGTCGTTGTCCTTTAATTATGTTATCAAAATATTTGCCTTTCCCGTTTATTTTTTGTCCGTATAATGTCACCGGAATGTAAAACAGAGTGGAAGTGGAAGATTCTAAAATGGAGTAAACACCCGAAGTTTTTATCAGTGTGTTTTTGAGCGACTGTACATCTTTTAGCTGGTGCTGTTAATCATCAAAATGTTTTAAAAATCTTCGAAAACAGTATTTGGTAAAATTGATACGTCTTGATTTTTAATTAATACTGAAATGAAGTTGAATACTGATAACAAATAGATATTATCGATTAACACAATTGTGACACAATGATGGGGCATAGATAGCTTATGTTGTAGTAGACTATTTCAGATTAATAAATGTTATTGCGAACTAGTAAACATATATTGAAATAACACACGATTCCGGGGATCTAGAAGTATATCCTCTTTTTAAGAGATCGAACGACTTGCTAAGAAAAGAGGATCGACTGGTTTATTCTTCTGGTTCTGGATAGATTGGTTCGCTAATCGCTCTACAATTATTAAAAACATCTCTTAAAATATTTTATTATGATTCGGACATCGTACTAATTACCTATGGTATCCATAGCCATAAACCATTTGAATTTGGAAACACATAATCTTTTAAGACAGAACACAGAAATTCTGAAAATGAAGATCCGGAATACCACTTTATCATAGCCTACTCGAGTTTGTGTAGACCCATCACGTTTTTGGGGCTTTCGATAGTGAATTGAAATTGCTCGAAATACCTTTAGCCCTATACTTTTAGGGTTTAGTTTCCTTAACTTTGGTGTTCTCACTTCGACTGACTTAACACAATACACATATGGTTGGATACATATTTCGTTGGAAATATTGCACCATTATTACAACTAAAAGTTGCCCAAATAGTTGCTCGTAATACGGTTAAGTTGATATTGTTCTCAGTTGCGTCGATATTTCAGCATTTATCTAGCATCTAAAAAATAATTCTAACAGAATTTAGTTATTTTAATTAATATAAGTTTCGTAATCTTCATATTATTAGGTATTATGCGTAAAGTGGTCAGAAATAATAAATGTCTGAAGTCAAACAGAAAATTATATATACAGTAACTTAAATCTAGTTTCTACACAAGATCAAATGGTTTGATACTTTTGAGTTTGCCTCCTGTTCTGGTGTTATCCAAGAATTGTATTACTTGTATATTATATATTCATGTTTCCTTGTGATTCTCTTGATTTCCTGAGTGACAGTTATCTGAACCTCTCGGTCTAAGTAATCAGTCCTTTAATATTTGGGTACACCTAGTTGTATTGTGTTTATATTACTTTTCGCGGAATATCTTCATAATGATAATATAATTTCCATTCGAATTCTACCGCCGATTTGTTACACCATAAAGAGTTAAAATACTTTTTTATATTTTAATTCATAATATTAGATCTTTTGTGTTGTAAGACATCTTTTTATGAAAATTAAGGAAAGTGTGGAAAATCTAGAACAGATTAATATGTGGTAATTGTTTCTCTCTCTTGTGGTCTTATTATAGAGCTCATAGTTTTCAGTTTGTATGAAGTTTTAAAATATATTAGTTTATAAAAATTATGAGATAATATATATGAGGGCAGTTTGATATGTCAGCAGCTTTTTGAATGAAAAATATGTTTACGACAAAAAGCTTTTTATTTCTTAGCATAAGCTCATTTTAGCTCAATATATTTTGTTCAGCGTTCCAACTTATAGAAGTTGGTGGATTTAATTGTCATATATCTTGTGTTATTGTGGTGTTATGAGGCAACTGATAAATAACAGCGCATAAGTTTTTCCAAAACTATAGGACGTAGAAACATGGATTAACAAAACATGTTTATTTCCTCATCACTTAATAATACTTAATTATAAGCTGAATCAACGTATTATTGTTTTTAGTCTACAGTGTCATGGTAACAGACTAGCCATTCAAACGTCTTCATTTAACTGAGTGTCTTTAGGCCCAAAAATACTTTTTTGTATTTTTACTTATATTATGACCGTTTATCTTTGAATATTTTGTTACATTGAAGTTCATTAATTTGTTCGGTTTTAAATTTTGACTGACTAAACTGTCTCATAATAATTCTATTTTAGACATAATAATACATGAAATAAAGCTTAATTGTAAAACACCTTTAGTGCATTTATTAAAGTGAGTTCAATTATATTAATTAGTGAGTGGAAACCGATGTACACACTTTTTATAGCTCTGGTGTTGACTTTAAGTCTTCAACATTATGCGATAGTTTTTACACATAACAAATGAGAAATAAAATTTCCCACAAATGGTAGTTTATTAAGAATATTTTAACAGTTAAACTATATAACATGATAACGCATAAGCTACGCCATTTGTTGTAAATCCTTGAAATTATAACCGCGGCCGTTGTCTTAACAGCTGCATTATAACTTTACAATAAAATATGTGTTGTAAAACATTTGATTGGTTATTGGAATAACGAAACAAATATAAAGTATTTATAATAATAATAATTTTTCTATTTAATAATTCAAGAAATTATTTTATCACTTAAATAGAAAAGCCGCTATCCGTTTCGTCCTTGTTTGATGATGATATCGAAATAATTGACTTTTTCCTCATCTATATAATGTTCGTCAAGCGCGAAACAACTTAAGCGAAATTATTTAGAATACCGTCAACACACAAATGGCTTTAACTTTTAACCGATTAAATGCATTTTGTCGTCTCTGGGGCTAAAAACAAAGGGCCACCTAATTAAATTAACAAACTAATAATGAGCTCTAAACTGGCCGACGCCGATGCTGCTGACAACGGAATCTGCGTTGCCTAGTCGGCCTCCCGTCGTTTATGCATTTTTAAATATACCATTTACATTTTTATTGGGATTATTTTTTACCGTTTAGTTCAGAAATTAGTTTTCCTGATTATAAATTATTTCTTCTTGCAAGAGTTTCAACAAAAATCCCACAATAATTCTTGTTTAATTCCCTTCCAAACAATCTAAATATTATTCATAGAAAGCATAATATCTATGTCTCTGGTGTCGAAGGAACTAAAATAAAAACGTTAAATTTAATTAATTTAAACCACCTTACGTTGTTCAAGTTCTGTAAAATATCTAGTTGTACATGGCTTCTTCAGTTCGTATCACATTTTTATTTATATAAAATGTATCTACTGTTTGAACGCGAACAATGTTAAACTCCTATTTTTCAGGTTGATTTTCTGTGATGAATTTGTTCTTCAACTATGCATTGATTGCTGCATCTTAAACGAATTACTTTTCATATTTAATGCGATTTAATCGCATGCAAATTGGCTGTTTCTTTAAGAGTGTGGGAGTTAGGATTCTTCATTACCATCCGATAATTGATAAATGAAATATTTCGCCTTTAATTGCATATGTTCTTTTTCATGGATACTTTAGTTTGTTAGTAAACTACACCTTTAACTTATTCTCACATGAAAAATCTTTTGAATATAAATCCATCCTAACATGTGACCAGTTAATGCCTCTTTTAACCTTTTCTAAATATCAGTTTCTTTTAGATTGCTCTGACGAACTACTCTATAATTTAATTTTTGGAACCAGGTTCGTTGGCTAGATACCCAAATATCTTATAACGTTGATGCAGAAAAGATCTATAGATCGCAAGGTGTCGATCTGTACTAACAGTAATGGTTTTAATAAAAGCGTGGAGAAATAATTATATTTCCTGATAATACCTAAAATAATTATTTTCACTTGAGGCGTACTCCAATTACAAGTTGGTATCATTCCAGTAACTGCGATTATGACAATTAACTTAACCATTGAGATGAAAGTGTCCTTCATTAGAGAATAATATGTTATTAAGTTTAGAAAAGCTCTCCAGTATATCGTCATCAATATATATTTTATTATGATCAATAAACTTCTGAGCCTGATCTATTTAGATTTTGTGTGAATTTCATTGTAGGTACTTATGCAGAATGAGGATTAGAGGTTTTTTGAGAATATGCAAGCCAACTTGCTAGTAGATTACCTTAATGCATTTTCTCAAGATTTCCTAGTTGATTGAATTAGTGTAATAATGACATATCTGCCTAGCTGTAGTCGCAGAATTGTTTCGACAATATTAGCGAGCAGATATTGCACGTAATATGTTTTATTATTTATAGACACTCCAATATAGTTAAAATATAATAATTTTTCATGTTTATTAGTGTTCTGTTTGTTTTATTTAAAGAAATATGTTGGCAATGTTCATCAAATACTTGTTCAAATGTTTAACGTTATTAAGTAAGACACCAACTATTGAGTTTAGTTTTAACACTTTGAAAAGTAGTTTTAGTCATATAATACTTTAAACGATTAAAAATATGTCGAGTTGCAAGTTTTATTAGATTAAACTCAACATATACCCATCCTGAACTAATAAACAAGCTGGAAGTTGATGAATGAACAGCCGCATAAAGATTATCTTGAGAAGATCTAAAACCAAAATAGCTAGCAAAGGTTTTAGAACAGGTTTTCCTTTGGTATATTCTAACTGATGATCTATAACATATTTATAATGAAAAAAACATGGTTTAGCCTCGGAAAAGATCACTATTCAAAAAAAGGTGAAATGATCAAAACATCTTCTACATTTAATGAAATTAACATCCTACCTTTTGAAATCAACCAATATCAATTGAACAATTTAGAAATGAAGATTAAAAGAGTATCAATTTTGCCGGAGATGCAAAGAAGAGACCGAAAACTATTATTGTTAAAATTGTTGAAATATCGAATACCGCAAGCACATATGATTAATTGATTATAAAACTTTGTAGCGAATTGAGGCATGTCGAATTTTACATCGTGGAATAACGGTCTACAAAATACCCAGAAATATAATCCCAGATGTTGAACACGGGCGGGGTGCCAATTGGAACCCGACACCGAATAGCTGGCGGCAACCCCGAGACGTTTATCTGGGATATTATTGAAGGGTATTTCGGTCATTCAGTGCTCAACCCTCGTTTGGTTTAGACGTGCCACCATCGACTGCCCAAGCCTCGTCAACAGGTAACTCCGCTGCCATCCTTTTTATCTTTGTATTTTTCTAATTTTTTATATTGTCAATAAATAACGGTCACATCATGTAAACACCACTGTTTCATTTCGATTTACCTCCATTCACCGAGCCACATTCATTTACCCTAAAACTTTATACAGAATGTGTTTTATTTTAGGATAAAAGTTACTAGCCAGCATTGAAGTGTTGCAGCGATTGGAAATGATTAAATAAAAATATTGATGCTAGCGGAATTTTGGGAGATTCTTGAATTTTCAACATGTACACTAGATTTGATACCTTCAGTCTTCAAAGCTGATATTATTATATCAACAGTCATCATTTTATACGTATTATTTATATATACAGTCATTAACTAATTTATACCGAGTTTTCTTAATAAATACGTATTTTCGTGAAGAAATTATAAGAGTTAATTTCCTACCTAAATTTATATCTTAAAAAATCTCTAAGTCGATAAAATATTGTGGGAGTGTTTCTTATATGAATATTATGCTGAAGTTGATTATGCTTTCATATATTGAAATTACAGATGTATATTTTTTGAAAACCGACGTTATTACATTGGCACGGTATCACTATGTTGGCAGACAGGTGGTAAGAAGGCAGAAATAGTCGTAGCCAATTATAAAAATGTTTTTAATTTGAATTAGATTGTGTCAGTTTGTGTCAATAAATTCTTGAAGAAAAGATAACAGTTAATTCCTTTAGCCCATTATAATATATGTTCCCAAAATCTCTACAGTAGATAAAATATTGCCGGAGGAATATATGTGATTCATTTTATCGATCTCTTATATGAATATCGGACTGAAAATGATTATGGTTTTATATATTGGACGTACAGGTGTACATTTTTGCAAAATTGAAACTTTTATCATCAATAGAAGCGGAGGAAATAAGAGAAAACGAAAAAACCATGACGCAGAAATTGCCCCGAAACTTATTTAATCCATCCAGATTGTTGACGTCCGCATGTATTTTATGTATGCACGGGCACAAGCGAGTCCTTTGTCGTTTGCCATCGCGGTTCCGCTTTAGTGTTCATATACTTTTCCGCTCCTCTCCTCTCTCTCTTTTTTTTTTATTGGAAGGCAATTTCGAGACCAAATTGAAATCTTTGTGCTCGGAAACGATGACGGGATTCTGCAGGTCCGCGAGCTGCGCGATATCTGATCCGATTATGCCTGCATCCGCCGGGCGCAGTGAAGTAGAACAATGATTTTTATTAAAGGAGCAGCCATTGTGTCGGTATTATCCATAACTCCATAATGGAAAGGTTAAGGTGTTTGCTAGAGAAAATGGGGAAATATCGAATGGGACTTTGATTTAATGGATAATGGATTGCGATTTTCGAACGGCGCCGAGTTCTGACTTTTGTCTGAGCTTTTACATTTTGTTTAAATCGTAATATAATGTTTATTACTGTATCTGGAGACATTGTTTTATGTTTTGTATTTTTAGAAAAGTATTGTAAGAATTATTTGACATACTTTTTTTTGGCAAATAAAATACAAATATTAAACAAATACATTATAATGATCACTATTTTGATAATATAAAAGATAATACAACGATGACTACAATAATATTCGTCTATCAACTACGTTAACAAGTACCCTCCGAGAGACTCTAAGAAACTACATAATTTCCAGTCAAGGCGCCGGCCTATATATCCAAAACGTACATATTAGCATTACCATTGCCTGGACCCGATACCATGAGGATACATTAAAAATCATCGTGGTCCGGTAGATTGAATATACCGCGCTGGCGCCTGCATCCCCACTGTTAGAAATATTTGAATATTTGCAATGTTGCTTGGGACGCCGTGAGTAGCTCTGTGTCTTAATTATAACCAAACTTCTGATACCAGTATATTATTAGTGTTTAAGACATAAAATATTCTCTGTATTATTTTTTAAATTAAATGGTAATGTTCATAAGTTTTATATTAACCTATATATACCATACAGGTATATATATAGTAAAAATAACCTTTAAAAAACAGTAAGATGACATTAATTTACAAAACATTTTATGGAAGGTAAAAAGAAAAATACAGTATAATATTAAATTTTAATTATAAATTAAAGGATATAAAACAAGGAACTTTAACTATCCCATAAAGATTTATAAAACTACTACATATTTGGATAATACAAATGTATTATATATAAATAAAATTTTATAACAACTTCCTTGTAGATACCATATTTTCATGTTTTACAATCAACAGTGTTCTTTAGATTCAAAGTGAACAGCTCCGATAAAGTAATATTTGCGAAAATAAGACACAAGAACAAACAATACTAATCTTTGGATCATAATATAAATTAAAAACTTTACATTTATTAGATAGTTAGATAAATGTTGAAGTAATTATTTTATTAAATATTACAAAGCAATTTAGAGAATGATGATGAAAAATATGATGTGCTTTTAACCGTTGAAATATTAACGAGAATTCATTGAATAGATATAATAGAAAAGATACTTAGAATACTTCAATATTTGTATTTTGCCCTAATATTAATACATTTATATTTTAGAAATAACGTAATTCACTTAATTAAAAATTATATAGCTATCGATATAGATAATGTAGATAATGTGAAGAAGGCGACAAAATATACGCTATATTAGTGATGTATTATGTTTTGCTTTACAGATTGACTATGCCTTTAAGAATTAAATTTCTAAATATTAATATAAATATTAACATCTAAAAACTTCAACATGATAATATGCAATATTCCAAATAAATTCAAAATATATTTTATAAAATATAAATATTTCTTTTACATATTTGGTTTTATCGTTTCTCTATTTTTTTGTTCATTTATCCCATTAGGAGTACATAGGGAAAACCGCTGTCATTTTCATATTTTAAATTTTTATTATACAAAAATTATTACTGAAATACTGCCCACCACTATCCAGATCCTTATGCTATTTTTTTAGTAACAGGCTGGTTTAATCAATTCACTTTTTTATCCAGTAACTGTGCGCTGCGAATAACCTTTCCTCTCTATACTTTAATTCATGTTGTAGTTCGGTCCTGCATCTTGCACCTTTCTCAAGGATTTTAATGAATGGGAAGTGGTTTGCTAATGAGTACTCAAGACTTTTCTTAGAATGTGTTACACAATGAAAGTGTATTTATTATTATTCTATGCTTTGCAACTGCAGTTTCTTTTTGTAATTATAAGCAAAAATTAGCACATCCCTCAATTTCTGCTGTGTTGGTTTCGAAATTATTAATTTTTACGCAGATGTATTACTTTGTGTCTAATTGATAAATGTAAGATTCCGGATAAATATTTGCCATCGCATATCCTGTTCACCATTTTCAGTAGATATTTTTCGCTAATGCTATCTTTTGTAAAACAATAGGTGTCAGTTTGTACGCTTAACACCATCTATATTATATAAATATGTACTAAAGGTATTTACTAGTTCGACATGTGTTGTAATTAGTAGCTCTATATTTAAATAGCTTACAAATTTGTGAACTGAACATTTAACAAAAATATTTAAATGTAATACATTTGATTTTGTTAATATTTTTTACTATTTTGTTTTTATCCATATTCCTGGACCATCCCGTCTCTGTGATCAGCGTCATTGCGCCTGCCCAGTATGTACAAGTGTGCACTTACTATAATGTAAATATGGAGTCAATCTAAGACTTTCACTCAAAACATTTGCTCAATAATATGTTCTAAAAATCCTAAAAGCATAAACGCTATTTCATAACAAATACTGTTTTTAATAATAAATAACATATATTTTCGAGAAATAGCAACAATGTTTTGTAAGGATCAGATTACGTCATTCATCGTTTCATCACTAACAGCAATGAATATAGCAACAATTAAAATATGTACAAGGCGATAATTCCCTCCCACCTGTTTGATGGTACTAATGACTTAATGTTTCTAAAAAACCCAGCAAATTTTAATTAGTCCTCCAAAATTAGATCAAAAAATTTTCGATAAACCCAGAAGGATTTCACCCGGTCGGAGGTATATTTTTTAAGATTCATACGGTTGAACTAATGTTGCTGCAAAGCTGTCCTGCTTACTACAACTTCTGTGGTGTCGGGTTCAAATTGAACGTGCTTTTAAATTTGTTTGTTATTGTGTTTGGTTTTGTATTCACAGGAGTGTAAAAATCCGACAATGGATAATTATACTGTTGATAAGTCGGTGCGTTTAGTATCTAAATGCAAGGAGGTGTCTCCAAAATATAATAAGAAGTAAACTTCAATTCAGCTTTACTGTTTATATTGATACTAATCGCTTGAGACCTATTGGAAATACGAAAAGTATTTAGTTAAAGAACTAATTCCACTTTGTCTAATTTCAATTACTTTTTTATGGAGCAATATTAATAAAACTAGATCAAAAAAATCCCCTTACCTAAAATATTACTTTTCTTTTCGAAATGGCTTCTGAGGGAAAAGGCGTATTCATCCAAGTCCGTCGATAAATCCTGCACGATTCTACGGGACAACTGTATGGAAAAGGTCTATTGATCTGGCGAAAAACTGTCTATATAGGACGACTTAAAGGACCGTGTAAATTTACAACTTATACTCGAAAACAATAACGCTAAATTATTTTTATGGCCGTATCTTGATTTTATACACGGCAAATGTCTCGAAAGTGTTTTAAATCTAAGGAAAGCGAGAACGTTTTATCAAAAGTTGGTTACATTAGGGCATTTCGCCGTTATTTACGGCCGGGGAATAAAATAATGAAATATTTTTACGTTGCGAATATGAAAAATGTCGCCAGAACGTTTAAATTGAAATATACGTTTGGCCTTTTGTACGTACTATATTAAACATGGCCGAGTTAAAAAAGGCATTTGTTTCGGTTGATGTATGACCGGCGACAAGCTAGCGTACTGAACAAATATCTACGGATGTAAATGTGTTTAGATGGAAATGTCCGTTCCTATGTAGTATTACTTTTATAGATTATACTGCATAGCGGGAAACGTCGTCCATTAATTAAACTGCAAACTATATTAATTGTCCATTTTATTTACATAACGGTGCAAATAAAGCTAAAAATATTGATTTTGAAAAGACAATAATATTAATTTTGCCCGATATTATTAATATTTTAGTAAATCTTACATACATTTATAAGCAGTACTTTGGGTTAATTGATTTTGAAATAAGTTTTTTTTAAACTCTTTAACGCTGTAATAGATAGTTTTGTAGTTAAAGTATTAGTTTTTGGTTTGCGATTTGTGTTCAATTATACATTTGTCGTTGGTCATTTTTATCTAGCTCGAATTGTTCTTACTCTATATTGCGGCATATACTGCATATATTTGCTGGTTTCACGAAAACAATCACTAAATTACCTAACATAACTATTATTATAAATCCTTTAAAAATATTTGAATTCCTTTACATGAAATAACAACTTTCCATTATTATTATATGAGATTATATGATATGACAAAATTGTAAGGCTGATATTCCTTACTTTTGTCATTTGATTTAAGGAAATGTATCGCTTAGGGCTATCAGGAATTTTAGATTCTTATAGTTATGTTGCTGCGTCATATCCTAATTGTTGGTTTGGTCTCAACTATCTGAAAGTGGTTGATTTTGATGACAACATCAAAAAAGCAGCCTGGTTGGTCCTCGAACTCTCAAAGAACTTTCAAAACAATTTAGCAGTTGATGAATCAACTATCTCGAGAAATTTATATACATTATTACAAGCGATGGGAAATATCCGAAAGGTGAAGAATTGAGTGAAGTGGATTTTCGAACCCAGGCAACATCGCGGGTTAATTGGTTGCCAGACAAAAAGAAGATTTTCCTGTAACGTATTGTGACTGGAATGGAAAAGTCAAACGATATCATTTTGATAATATCAATTCAAAAACTATAAGTAATAGTTCTGAAAAGCATAAATGTTGACACATTTTAGCAAAAAAACTATATTAATATTTTCAGAAATTGCTCTAATCTTACAAACATTTAAAGGACAATCCTATAATACTTCAAATATTACACTACCCTGTAGACAAACCAGTCAGTGAAGTTTCCTTCTTTTCCAATGTTGTTACAATTCGGTTATATATACTACGATTTACCATTAACTCAGAACTAAAAGTCGAAGATATATCAATCTTTTCTGTTCATTACTTATTTGCTTCAGTAGGCTCTATTCTCATAGACTAGTGATAATGGTTAACACTACAATGTTCTTCATTATTAAGAGTGGTTATTGAACATATATTAAGAACTTAACTTAATCAAGCTTTACAAATATCAACCCTAGGATAACATATAGTATGTCACGAATGTCATAAAGTGGAGTTTGATTTGAGTGTATTAACATTTACTATGATATGTCAAACAAAAGACGTAAATAGTAATGTATAGACTGTTTAATAAAACTGTAATGAAACTGAATTGATGTCGTCAAAACGTCGCAGTGTTAACCGCATCAACTCTGAGTTTTAGTTCATTTTGGCTTTAACAACAAAATTCTAATCTAAATAAAATAATGAAACAAAACTATTATCAAATATAATTTATATTAACATTATAGTACTTCTAAAATATATGCTGAAGGACTTAAAACTACAATTGATTATAAATTATAATAGTTTGTAGGTTATAGTTGTGTTTTATCATATTTCCATTGAACTCTTTTCCACACCAGCTATAAGGTAGAGTTCTAGGGGCATTTTTTATATCGCCTAAATGCCTAAGTCATTATATATATATATATATATATATATATATATATATATATATATATATATATATATATATATATACCTGTATACATATTTTTTGATAAAACTAGATTTAATCACTGCATTCTCCCTAAAATATTTGTCATATCTGCAAAATAGTTAGAATTACTTCTGTCCTCATACATTTTAACCAAATACTCATGTATATTCTGAACAATTACACACATATCTATGCACGTAAATCATAAATCTTTCACTCTCTATTATAATATTTCCTACATTTATCGTATATTAATTATATACTCACCTTTAGTTGTTTCCACAGGGTGATGCTGTCTTATCATTAGATGTTGTCAGCATTGAATCATAATCCCACATTCAGACATTTTCATTCGAGTGAATATCTAAGCTGTTAATTTCCAACTGTCCAACATTTGTTCACAACTCCATCATATGTCAATTTCTTCTTCAATGAGTCTGATTGAGAACATCCAGACTCAAATGTCGAACGAATATCGAATATTGAATATTGAAGATATATTCAATATAAATTTTGAAATAAATTTTATGCCTAATACAACCTAATCAATTGTTATTCTAATGTTTACCTTTTTCCATAAATTTTTGTTGTCTTAACACTATTTTGATTATCATCTTGCCATGAGTGACCATTATGCATATTTATCCCACTCTGAAATATGCATGTCTTATCAAAATACACAAATTGAAAAAATAAGTTTTCCTTGATTTTATTGCTGCAACACGTTTAAAATATTTTCAAAAAAATATCAGCAGCTTAATATTTCAGTTAAAATGCTTACCTTCCGAACAAATTCCACTGGTAAGAAGGGACCTCCATTAACTCGTTCCTGTTTGAAGCAAATTTAATCCTGTTCAAAGCAAACCTATATCAAAACAAGAAAATCTTTAAAATAACGTTTGCCGGTTTATAACCTATAGTTATTATAACAAATATTTTGAAGAATTTTGCAGAAGTTTGACAACTGTCGTAGGCTGATTCCGTTATGTATTTGAACGTATCAGACAGCATTCTATTTCTTTTAACTAAAATAAAGTGTGAAAATCATCCTGATGACGTGAGTTCACTTTTATTTTGAATACATTATAGTTTTTATCGTCTAGTAACATTATTTTTCATTTAATCTCGTAAATTTTTCTAATACCGACTAAAGCAACATGTCAATTGAGAAATCCCCGGCATGACACATAGATGGCCCTACTAGAATTAAATCCATTAGTTTTTTAGTTAGCCTTAGCTCTCCAAAGATTCTTGTATAAATTTAACAGCTGTCGGATTATTAGTTTGTGAATTATAGTGTTTTGAGTGGAGCAACTTTTGTTTTTCTGAAAAAAAAATGGATAAAAAGGAATTGTTACGTGTTACACCGTGTCGCAAGTCTGTGAAATCGATGGAAAAAATCGACGAATTGGGCTTCGAATTGCTTGTTCTTCCACCGTATTCCCCAGATCTGGCCCAGAAATTTTCGTCGAATGAAGAGGTGATCGCCGAAACTGAGGCCTATTTTGAAGCAAAGGACAAATCTTATCACAAAAATGGTATAGAAAAGTTGGAGGGTCGCTATAATCGGTGCATCACCCTTGAAGGGAATTATGTTGAATAAGAAAAATTAATTTTGGCAAAAAAAATTTACTATGGTAGGCGGGGATTTTTCAATTGACCTGTTATATTGCTAAATCATGATGTAAAATGTTTTTTCTTCATATCAATGTAACAACTAGCCATTTACGTATTGTTACGAAAAAATTATCAGTGCCAATGCTGCTGAGCCAAAGGTAATGACTGAAAGCGGTCATGTAAAGTCAAAACCGAACGTCCATTAGATAAGGTTTTAAGTTTTTAGTGGCATTTCCCTAGTCGTAAACCGTAGTTCCGGGGCTAATTTATTTTTAAACGTTTCCAATAAGTTTTAACTGGATTTTATATCGACGGGTATCACTAACTTAAATTGTGTTATCCCAAGATAGGGTTCGTATAATCTTTGGCGAAAAGCAATTCCGTTCCTTAAAACCGAGATAAATAAAAGTTGTGTTTATAGGCAATATAAAAATTATGACATTCTTTATTTTTTTATACCGGCAGGATAAGTTGATATAATGACTTATCGTTATGCTTCTGTTTCACATTTTTCTATTTTTAGATGTATACGTATTATGTGACGTACGAAACTATGATCTATAAAATTTACATCGGAATTTTATGTTAATAATGTTTACAGAGGTTTTACTTCTGTTAGTATTATAGTCCCTTTATATTTATTGCTGCTTATTTATTTCATGTATCTAGTAAGCTCCGACCTATAAATTTGATATGTTTATTATTATTATATCATATTACTGTTTATCAGATTTCCTTGGTTTCAAAAATATAAGTGAATATTTAATTATAGATTTAGTAATAAATAGTTGTGGAAAATATGAAGTAATATGAATAGTCACGTATGAGTTCCAATAATTTTATGAAAATTATAATCTATTATAATTAAAAATTGTTTTGGGCTTTAAAGGGTTAATATTAAATATTGTGTTGAAATTCAAAAATAACTTTTTTTTAATAAACTAATCTTTTTCAGTTTTTCTCATGGCTGTTTTTACTGTTTCATGATTTTGTGGCGATAAATGTAATCAGTAAAAAAGGCGGATATCCTTCGAAACAAACTAATATTTATTGAAAATGCTCAAGTCTATAAAGTTTTGGTGTTACATTGCAATATTACAATAATCACAAATTTAATTTAAAGAAGCGTTAACATCTTTATTAGATAGGCTTAGTTCAATCTTAATTATAAATTAATTTATTACTACTTTTTATTCGTACTTGGATTAAGTCACAAGCAAGACGAGTGCGAGAAAATACATCAATATGGATTCCTCAATTATAAAATTATAATAACTTATAGCTATAGTTTACACTAAAGGTATACTCTTTATATAAGTTCGTATGGTTTGGTCCGCTTCAATCTCCTGACTTCCTGCGCGCTATCCAGCAGTTGTATTGCTTCCACGTTAATATGATTTAGTAATCTTCTTTCGTGTTTCAAGGCGAAATCTTGTATAACTTCGCAAATCCGTTTGACTTCCAGGTAATCGTGCGGTTCTTCTTTGGTTACGTAGCGACAGGCATTGGTAATCAATCGAAGAATCTTGTTTTGACAGCGTTGTATGACTAGTTGATTTTAGTTTTTAGTGCAACCCCATATTAGCACCCTATAGGTCCAAATTGGCTTTATAGGCAACCTCTTTGATTTTAGATCAAGTTGATAATATCTTCCGACTAACCAGTATAGCTTTTTTATTTTGGTTCTAATGTGTTTTGCTTTTTGTCTAACGTGATGTTTCTAATTTAATCTACCGTCAGTCATGAATTACAAGGTATTTAGCTGATTCTGCTTGAGGAATCGGGCATCCATTGAGTGCTATAATTAAGTTTGTATTATTTCGCTGCAATGCAAAATTAACGTGGACAAATTTGGAGCTATTAAGTTCAATTTTCCAATATTTCGTCCATTTGTAGATTTTGTTGACTGCCACTTGTACTTTTTCTATTGCCCTAGCCAGAGATAGGTTGTTTGCCATAATAAGTGTCGTCAGCAAAGGTTCCAGTTAATGTTTCTTTTGTTGTTCGAATGTCAGCAGTGTAGAACAGATATAGGAGAGGTCGTAAGACGCTACCTTGTGGAACTCCAGCCGAAATAGTTTTAAAAGTCGATAACGCCATTTCGTGCGACATTCAAAATTTTCTTCCGAAAAGATATGACTGCAGAAATTGACAATAGTTACGTGATAACAATTTGCTCATCTTACAGATTAATCCCAAATGCTAAACCCGATCAAAAGCTTGTGAGACATCCAGAAATATTACAGGGCAGCATTTCTTTTCATCAAACGCTTTTTCAATAATCGCAGTTACTCTGTGCACTTGATTGGTTATTGAATGGTGATTTCGAATACCAAACTGGAAATCTGGTATTATTACAAAATTATTGAACATTGAAAATATATTTAAAAATAGGTTTTTCTGAAATTATGAAATAATGCTTATTTGTAATTTTCCTGAAAATTGGTCGGAAGTTCTAGCATACAATGAATAAAAGTATAGCCATTTGTAAAGGTGACTAAATATATCTCGTTCTCTTAAAAATAACGATATCGTGTTTATATGTTTAATATATGTTTATATATTTATAAAATAGATTAATGATTCGATCTCATTTTTTCTAGTCAATCCAATAAAACAGCCGATGCATGTCATATATGACGTTGAATATAGTGTCAATTAATGTTGAGTAAAAATGTAAAATTCAATTTAAACTCGGAGCAGCTTTTTCCTTCTCATTTTATGCTAGTTAATAATGAGTAGAATGCTGTCTGATTCTTCGGAATATATAACCAAATCAGTATATAAAATTCTATTTGAGTTGGTGGGCGATAGTTCCAAATGTTTGTAAATTTTTTTTAAACATTAGTGGTAGTAATGAGAGGTTATAAACCGGCAAATATTCTGCTGATCTCTTAAATTTTGATGACGTGCATTGCCTGTTTTTTTCAGATGGGCTATATTTAAATATGTTTAAACCATTGAGTTATACTTCACATTACCACACTTCCATCCATAAGGGTTTTTATATATCAAGCTAATGTTGCAGTAAAGTGAAACAAGTTATTAGTGAGGCGTCAATTAAACTATTGTTTTGTTCTAGAGGCTCATATATTCCATTGTATATGAAATATGACATCGTTCAGATATCCGCCTCGACTTCTCACAAGTTCGAGTTGTTCAATTTCAATGATTCTATCGCATAATCCAGTAGAATGTTAGTTATGAATTTTCAGGTCGATATAGAACGATAGCAGCATATTGGCATTGCTTGAATTATTGGTCTTGCAACTTTATACTTGTTGGCAATAATTGCTCACAACATTTGTAATACTTTATATTTTAATTTCAACGTGCAATATGTAAAATAGTTTGAAGCGTACCTCCAGAACGACATGACCGTCACCATCGACTCATTCTTATTGAAAAATTCTATGATAAATCTTATTGATACAAAACATCATATAGAGGATTATATATAGAGTATACATGAAATATACATATCATATAGTTGGGTGACATCTGACGTGACTAGTGGTAGATGTAGACTTCGAATCGTGAATTTCCAAAACCGATTATCACCTTATGGCGCATCTGTGACAATAAAGCAGCCCTCAGAATTATTAAAAATTATATAGTACCAATAATCTGCTACAAATTATATCATTGGTGATTTGCTGGTAAATTTTTGGGTCAGGGCAGACTTGCGATGCTCACAAGTTGATTTAAAAGTGCCATATAGGAATGTTTCAGAAAACATGCCAGGCCTGTTGTTCCTTAATGGATAATAAATATTTAGTAATTATTATTACGTTGTTCTATTCATCAAGATCAAGCTTCAATAATCCAAGACAATCTGTCATAGGCCTTATTCAACTTAGTGACTGCAGCAGGTTACTGACTGCGATGATATTTCGTCTCAGATTTTACTAGTACTTGAGTCATAACATTCCTATTTGTTTTTTTTTCAAATAATATTATTATAAAGTTATAGAAAATATAGTAACACACTATCGGTATTTAGAAAGCTCTTGTTAATTTCATCGGCGGTAAATTCACAATTTTTGTTGACAGGTTATATATTCTAAAGGTATTTTCCGAATTTCTATATATACTATTAGTGAACAACATATGGGAAAAAATTTGTATTATAGACGTGTATTATAAAATATATAATTTGAATTATGTAATTTAGCAAGTTGCAGAATCATTTGTATTGTAAATTGTGATTTGTGTACTAAACTATAACATTATTGCTTTATCACTATATTTAAGTATTTTCTTTTTTATTATAAAAGCGCTGGTGGAAATAAAACATTAAAAAGATTGATTCGTAAATCTGTTTTCTTATCGCTGTTGGTAATTATATAATATCAAATCATTAACTAGTTCCTTGTATTTGTAATTACATAACCATTTCTATGAATCGACCAATCAAAATTATATCTTAATACGGATCAAAGACACAGAATGAAATGGGAAAAAATTGTTATCCGATCAACGGCCACGACTAAGTCGAGAACGGTGTTTTCTTTTTCGACATTAATTTTGTTTTCACTAATTCGTGAGTTTGTCCCCTGCTTTATTCAAATAATTAATTTAACAGTGCCACGTCTTCGGGAACGTTTGACTCGTTCCGAATGTACTCTGTATTTACGTGGAAAGAAATAATTATAGGACTAATTGATTTGTTCCTTGATGACGCCCTTTATCGTAATTACAACGTACCGAATGTGACATGTTTTCCAAACAGTCGCTTATTATTTATAGGTCTGCTCGTTCGTGTAATTTGTCACGTGAATTATGCTTTAATGTCGCTTGTCGCTCTATTTGACTTTGTGGCAAATATAGTTTTTGTTCGTCGACACGCACAGTTTAGACTATTGCGTAACACAAAGGTCATGGGATAAACGATTCAAGACGTTCGACTACTATTTTTAATGTCGGGTCATTTTTTATTGCCGGTTTTCACTTCGGAGGCAATATTTAATTCTCCTTTTTCTCTCAAACTCGAGAACAAGGACTATTAATCGCTTTTTAATTATCATTCCGACTTATTATTTTTTATTCAATTTAAATTTTCAACAAACTTTACTGATATTTTTTTCAGTAACTTAATTTAATGATTCATAAAAAATACATTCAGATATAAATATCCAGGAAAAATACCAGAAGATATGACCTCCTACCGACCTATAAGTTTATTACCAATAATCTCGAAAGTTTTCGAGAAATTATACATAAAGAAGCTAAACTATATAATAGAAAAAAGAAAAATTATTCCAGAACATCAGTTTGGCTTTCGCAATAAGCATGGGACTATAGAACAAGTGCACAGGCTTCTAAACAAAATAAACACTGACCTAAATGCCAAAAAATATTGTTCGGCCGCTTTTCTAGACATATCTCAGGCTTTTGGCAAAGTATGGCATACGGGCTTGCAGGTTAAACTAAAGAAACTTCTCCCTCATCCGGCCTATCAGTTACTAAAGTCGTATCTCACTGATAGACATTTTATTGTAAATCAAGGTGATGAACATACCGAATTAAACCCCATATATTCAGGAGTTCCGCAAGGTAGTGTACTGGCTCCAGTATTGTATCTTCTGTATTCGGCCGATCTGCCCACCACAAAAATAACTACTGTGGCAACCTACGCAGACGACGCAGCAATCTTAGCATCCCATGAAGATCCAGTCACAGCATCAACAAACCTACAAACCCACCTGGAGCAAATACAATTATGGTTGAAGACATTATAAAGTTTACCCTGCGTAGAAGAACATGTCCACCAGTGAATATCAATCATCATCAACTCCCCCAAGCAGAGCATGTTAAATATCTTGGTATGCACTTAGATCGACGCCTAACCTGGAAGAAGCACATAATCTCTAAACGGAAACAACTTGGACTTAAATTATATCAAATATAATGGCTCATCGGGCGCAAATCCAAGTTATCATTAGATAACAAGGTATTGCTGTATCAGTCTATACTCAAATCCATTTGGTCATATGGAATCCAACAATGGGGTACCGCTAGCAAATCTAATATATCCATCATTCAACCGTTCCAAAATAAGGTGTTGCGTGCCATTGTTGATGCTCCGTACTGTATTTCAAATAAAGTGATACAACGCGAATTCCTCTAAAACCTATAACATTTAACACCACCTGATCTGATTACTGGACATTTATAAACTTTAGAATAAGCTTTAGAATAAGACTAATTAATTAAGATAATATTTTATACAGAAGATTGCTTAATGAAGTGATTTTCTACATGCCATGTATATATAATATAGATATAAAAAATACTTACTGCCAATAGGGCAGATTGTGGCATCACGAAGAGTAATAAAAAAAAGATATAAATATATATTTTTTTATTCCATCTCTATTTGCTTACTCCCTCTTGAAGAAGAACTAAAATAGTATGGCACAGAACCACAAATGCTGTGGACAGAAATTATTTAACATAATTAGCAATCAGATAAACTAAAAGGTTGAAGAATATAAACAAAGTTTTTTCGAAAAATATATAAGTGAATTAGCCCGGAAGCAGACAAGAACATGGAAAGCAACTAGGAGATTTAAAAGACCAATTATTAGAATACCCCCTATTAAAAATCATCGAAATGAATGGGTTCGATACTACGATGAAAAAGCTGAATTATTCGCAGAACATATTCCAACCGAATGATATAGAATCTACAGTAGATATAAATTCTGTTTATCAGCCCTCTGTAGCTGTAAATCTGTTATCTCTAATGGAAGTCTCCATAGAAATTGACAACAACCTTAGTCTTAAAGAGACTCTTGGAATTGATATTTCGCCTAGTTTATTGAAAGTGCTGCCAGGAAAAGCAATAATCATGTTGACATGCATATTTAACGCCTGTTTGAGCCTGAAGCATGTTCCGGAATGTCTTAAGGTTGCTCGAATGATTATGCTTAAAAACTATGACCAACTGGCAGAAGAAGTTGGATCTTACAGGGCATATTTCACTGTTGCCTGAAATATCAAAATAACTAGAGAAACTGCTGTTAAAACGTATTAACACATTTATAGTAATACCAGATTTCTAGTTTGGATTTCGAAATCACTACTCGATAATCGACGAAGCGCACAGGGTAATAGCGACAGGGTAAATCGATTTTTTCAAATTTCTAGTCTACGATACCCCCTTAAAAATCTTAATAATATCTTAACATGCCTTACATTCCAAACTAACAATGTTGCCGTCTTCATGTGTTGGTAGCCCATATAGCATCTATATATATATATATTGTAATTATGATTGATTTCCAATCATTTTTAATAAACCTGAAGGCTAGTCTTTCCAATTGCAAAAACAATATTATTTCTTACGTGGACAGATCTTACGTGCTAGTTTTGACAAATCTGTCTATATCTATTATACAGACAATTGAATAACCAAATATATTTTGTTATATACTATATTGTATTCCTGTATTCCATTATAAATATCTGTGTATTATTTTATTTTTAACAGACACGTTTTACCTCATCTGGAACAGTTGTTCTAATCTACTGTGCCTGAATGCGCATAATATAGAAGTTATCGTTTTTTTTTTTGTAATAGAGCGAGGTACATTTTTTTCTTATGTCTTTGCTTATTTTATGATTAACGTATAGGCAAATATTATAGAATTATAGAAACTTGTATATCCATATTATTTCGAATAATTTTACAAACACTATTTGAAGTATATAATCCGAGCCCAGCGTGTTTGCGTACTTAATTCAATTATACAAAAATCATAAATCAATTCCCAACTCTTCAAACTCAGTTCTATATCTCGACGCGTCCCTTCCGCACCTCACTCCTATCCCTCCTACGTACTTTTCTTCCCGAATCGCTTCACTTTATAACGACGTCTCGAGAGCGTCAGCTGCTGGAGTTCGGACGAGAACGGAGAGGTAAGAACCAATCATAAACTTCTTAAAGTTGGATAACGTTGGAAAAACGACATATTAAGCGAAATTCTCGCCTAGGCGCGGCATGATCTTTCCCAGATCGGAAATTTTCCTAGTTTGTTTTTCTCCAGTTCAATCGATGTGTATTCGATGGAGTACGTTTTCGCAAAGAAACAACCGGAAATGTCAATTACCTTATTTAGTCCTTGAACGTATGTTACTAATTAGTGTTCGTGCTAACCAATAAATAATTGGTAAATGCGAAATAAATATCTTTAGGCCTATTAATCGTATATTAATTACAACGGAAGTCATATTAATTGGAGAGGGATCAATTTATATTCTACGAAATATCACTGCTTTCTATATTCGTACGTTTAAGTTTCAACGTTAATTATCATAAGTAATGAAACATTAATTTCACTTATTTGATAATATCTGTTTTTATTTACTTTTATAACTTACCGTGGCAATATCCTATAATATATATTATAAAACTAATATTTTCATTATTCCAAAACAAAGATATATCTATCCGTGAGATGTGATGAGTGAAATGTTTAGAATTATGGGTTTATTTAGTTTATAGTGGTTCCAACAAGTCTTACAATATTTTCCGTTAAAATTAAATTAATTAATTAAATTTGGCGTTGGACTCTCAGTCGCTCCGCAGTTACTATAATCATTTCTTGATATCGTTTAGTGGGGTTAAATTAGTAATGTCATGGGCTAGGCTGCCAAGGTTATCTATAAACATATCAAACTCCTCTCCTCCAAGTCATGAAGTTTTAGAATTAGGACACATCTATGATTTTAAAACCACCCTAGTCCTTGGATTCGTGGCTAAAATATTACAATTCAGGATTTAAGGACACTAAAGGTGAATTGAAGTTGGTAGATAATTAATTATAATTAACAATAACGTACTAATAGAGCTGTTTATTTATTAATTAGGTTTAGATGTAAGAAGGGTTTAAATATTTTTAATTTTCTTACAAGGGGTGACGATAGCCTTCATGGTTCTTTCCTACGAAAATAAAAATTGTTTTATATTATAAACGAAATTATCAAATAATGATAACCGTATAAATAATAATATTGAAACGTTCATCTGTCTAAAATATGCTTAAATTATGGAAAGAATATACTCAGTATGTTTTAAACATCTTGCAGCAAAACAATATGTGCAACTAAAAAATCACTTCCTGGCTTTGATCTCAACATAGAGAAAGAGCAGACTTTAAGCGTAAATCCAAGATGAGTTCAGGAAATTAATTAGCGTTGCATTAAACTTGACTCGTTGGATAGTAGATAGTAGATATGTTCCAATGAGAATTCTAGAACTAGAAACTAAGTTCAAATATCTATAATCAGTCATTGTTATGATTTTAATTTCAAAAAGCTTAAGTCGTAAGCTAACAAAAATAAAGGCATAGAATATTTCTGGAAATTTCCTAAAACCTTAACAATTCTCCTAAAATTTTTCTCAATTATATGTAATTTAAAAATTATTACGGGTGGATTATTTTTGTTCATTACGGTGAAAATTTAAAAAGTGAAATATTTAATAATATATATTTGATTCAAGAATACATTCAAAACATTTACATTACAATATATCATTGCGGATAATGTACTAACAGTTTATTTGTAATAAAAAAATTAAAGTACAATCTTCACAGTCAAGGCCTATAAAATAATTTTTAAGGATTTACAACAGATGATGCTACTGTAAGTTAAATCGCATCGCGTACTTTTGTAATCAACTTCATGATGAAGCCTCCCTGACAGAAATCACTGCGTTGAAAATGCTTAAATTTGTATGGAGAAAATTAATATATTTAACACTATTTATATTTTTCATAAGTCTGTTGTAGACTTCGTTCAGGTTATGTGATATATAAAAAGCAATTAAAGCTGGATACAATACATACATATCGTTATCGATCGCAAATCCATAGTTCAAAATCGATTGCTTGCTACAGATGACTAAACATCTGTTCGTTTGAAGAACTTGTATTACTCCAGACTAAAACATTTATTGATAATTCAAGCGTAACATGTAAGTGCAAACAAGCGACTAATTCTTCGTTTTAACCAAATTGTCTAATAGAGGTATTCGTTATATATGAAGTGCAACTGATAAATAAGATTAAAGGTAAACCATAATAAACACCTTCTGTCGTGATCAAAGTGAGCGGTGAAAATAACCGTTCTTGCGTTATAATCATGTATATGGGCTGGAAAAACTGTTTTCTATACTGAACCTGATATTATGGTAAAATCAACCATAAAGGTTAACTTGATACTAAATTATAAATATCCATATGAATCTAGTTGTAAATATAAAGAGTTTTTGATTTGATGTTACTGGTTTTCATGTAACGATGTCATAATAAAAAATATAATTTAATAAGTAAATATGTAAGTAATTTAATTTATGTGATTAGATAATTATTCTATTAATGTAGACATTGTCTTGTTGATTCTACTTAAATTAAATCACCATGTAGATACCATGTAACTTTTCTTTTTATAAAATTTGCCTTAGTAACGAAAATCTTTCTAGATTGAAGGCTTTATTATGAAAATTGTTGCAATCGAGATTTTATGTCTTTCTCGTATTATTTAATTTCCACATAGAGAAAGTTGTGCAGCATTGATGGTGCAGTTGCATCACTCTGGTGTTGAATGAAACAAAATTTCTCATTTAATTATTTCTTTGAAAAATCGATGCGTGAAGTAATGTGGAATGTGGCGTTAAGTCTTTAACAAACTTTCAAAATTTTCTCTAACACTTTACTCTCTAAAAAATGTAAATATGCAGCAAAAATATATATACTTATAGACCTCCATCACATGTATTGAAATTAATTTATATATAACTAGCGATCCGCCCCGGCTTCGCACGGGTGCAATGCTGATACTAAATTAAATACACTACAGAAAAAATATGAACGTTGTATATAAAAACATAGCGGCCCGCTCCGACTTTGCACGGGCATAAAATATATATGCCTATGTCACTCAATGAAAACATGATTAAAATCGATCCAGTATTTTTGGTTCATTCATTACTGCCCTTGGCCTGCACGCATTAAATTTGGAGTAAAACAATTCCTCTTCCCCTATACTTACTATGAAGATTTCCTGCTATCTTTGGAATATCTAAATTCATACAATTTTTATTACATTACACATTTTTAAACGCAAATTTTAAATTTGTAATATCTCCGAAAATATTTGTTTAATTTACATGCTGTAAGGAACCATATTGATCTATATTAATTGCACACTGTATTTAAGGTACTTAATTCGATAAGGATTAATGCCGTATTGCTTAAAATAGCTTCGTAAATAAGCCATTTTCTCACGTAAAAAGTAAACAATAAAAATGGTTAATGTGGGTTATCCCTAAAAGATAAACATATACCATCCCGGACTTTTTTGTAGACCTTTTTATGGTGTGCAATACTGTAGTGCATTAATTTGATCTAACTCGTAGGGTTAGGCAGCGTTTTTGCTAATTGCTAAATAAGCCTAAAAAAATAGGTTAATTTACGACATCACGTTAGATACCTCTAAAATTAGCAATGTTGCCTTAGTATATTATGCATGTATTATACATATAAACCTTCCTCTTGAATCACTCTATCTATTGAAAAAAACCGCATCAAAATCCGTTGCGTAGTTTTAAAGATTTAAGCGCACATAGGGATATAGGGACAGAAAAGGCGACTTTGTTTTATACTATGTAGTGATAGAAAGTATAACTTAATAACATAATTTTTACCTGGATATTGTTCCAGTTACATAAATCATTAAAATTTAGTTCATAGTGCTAGTGTTAGTAATATTAGGCGAAACTTGACCTGACGTGTTTTACAATGATAAAATCTAATTGAAATAAATCTAATATAATTTAAGCTTGAAACTAAATATGGTTTATCTGTATTAAAAATACCGAATAATTAACGTCCTCTATCAGCAAAAATTATTTTTTATTTCACTCGGAGATTTTAATAATGATCGTTGTTTCATTAAGTTGGTAGTATTACAGCTGCAATCTATGTCAACATTCAGGTGTGTTTCTTCAACAAAATGCGTTTGTCATGTTTGTCTTTTAACATGAATGAAAAAGTGCAACAAGTTTAAGTAGCATTCAATTTTGTTTTAAAATATTTTACAGTTTTAAAATATTTTACAGTTTTAAAACAGTTTGCCTGCTTGGTGGCCACAGAGATCACAGAGGTCTCTTACTGCTGTTATAGTCCATGGGTTAAAATGTAGGATGTAATATCCGACAATGAAAGCCAGGCCTCGGAGCTCACAGTTAAATCCGAGTTAGTAAAAGGAGACTCTAAAGTATATTTGGAAAAATTTGTTTGGTCTTCCCAACGTTGAAATAAAAATGTTACTTGACGAAGATGGTCTATCTAGAATAAATGTTTTTATTTGATATCTAGTAATACATATAAAATGGTGTTAAACTGTGTTTTAAGGTGTTTAAGTGATGTTAGTATTCACATACATTCTTGAATTTACATAGATAACCTCGGTACTTTTCACCGTAATCGACGGTGAGCATCATTCTATGGGTCTTCCATTCATTAGAATTATAAGGTTTCGGTCGTGTTTAGTCAGAACAAATATTTTATTCAAAACTGATTCATGTTCATCTACCTTAATCAACATAGTCGAATGCAAATTGTATCTATTAAAAATTACGAAATTCACTTCGTGACAAAACATTAGCGCACTAGTTTTCATTACAATCCTTAATAAAAAAAAATATAGCTTTTAGATGCGACGATGTCGATATTACAAAGAGACATCTATTGTTTACTTATAAATTACATCTATTGTTTACACGTAAAATCGTGCTAATCGTAAAAACTTTAGCACAGTTAGAATAATACTTTTCAATTTTATTTCAGTTATACATAGAACCTCCTCTAATTTTCACGACTTCAATCAGTTACTTTAGTAGCGTTTTATATAGGTTTTATTAGTTTTTTTTTTAGTTTTAACATAATCTAACATTTTCCACTCATATTGACTAGCATTTTTTAGTTATGCGATATTATTAAATTGTTTACCATTTGAGTATACAACAGTTGCTAGCTTATTGCAATAATTTCAAATCATAAGAAGCGTTCCTCAATTTTATATTTTAATATTGTGTTCTGAAGAATTTTTTAACGAGTGCAATATGGACAGCAACATTGCAGAAAAATATAATTTTGCCCGGCAATTTGTGTTCCATATTTGTCTGTTCGTTGATCAATTTAATGTAACTTATATTATTAATTTTCCAGAAATTCCCTAGATATTTCTGTCTTTCCGTAGAAACTTAACAGCCCAACACACATCACTTCCTCCACTCAATTGTCTGTGACTTAAAATCATGTGATATCTTTACAATAATAGTTCTTATGTGATCGTTGTATTAAGTAAAAATTGAAAACAATCTGATCATATTAAGTTTAAATATCATTCAAAGACGAGACATGAATAATAAATTATTTAAAAAATCATTTATTTAATTATTTGATTAACTAATATACATATTCTTGTTCCAGAAAGCTTACGAGAATACTTTAGCAAATATGGTGATATTTCCGAAGTGATGGTAATGAAGGATCCTGCCACTCGCAGGTCGAGGTAAGTCGATGCTGGATATTTGCATAAACTGTCAAACAAACTAACTAAAACGATATTTTATACGAATCTGCTTTATTAGGTGGAGTTACAATTTCAAAGTGTTGTTTCAAGTTGTATCATAAAGACATTTACCCGATCCATATAGTAAATCGGATTAATTATACAGAAGAAACTGTTAATAAACTATTCCCAAGTTCGTGTTCTGGCAAAACTTCAGTCCTGTTTTAGTTAGTTTGTTTGACATGTTACACCTTACGGTCCTGATCCCCCACCCTGTCCTTTGGGCCCTTTTTGACTTGTAGACCTTTCAAATTTAATGACGTGTCTGGGATTACTGACGTACAAGAGCGTTGGAAGAAACGTCGATTCCATGTTATTTCATTTATAATGTAGTTGATACTAGTTCAAATTAATGGCCTGAACACGTTGTTTTTTTTATGAAAAATGAACAAATAAAGATCATATAACCCAAAAGATAACGTTCTATTAAGTTACTGTTTATAAGTAATAATTAGTTTTACACTGTTAAATAGATTTTTCTATATTCAGTAATAATTATATATTATGGCTGGATCTTATGGTTTAGGAAAAATAAACCTTAATATGATTACCAGTACTACAGAAAATTGATGTTTTTATTGCTATAATAGTTGAATGTAATTTTTTGATTTATAATATTCGTTAATACATTTTTGTCCGCAGATTATAATTATTTATAATATGGATCTTCGTATTGAGTATATAAAGTTTTTCCACTATGATAACTGTCATATACTATAACAGGTCAATTGAAAAGTCCCCGGTCTACCACATTTATTCGAAAAAATAATTTTTTTTATTCAACATAATTATCTTCAAGGGTGATACACTAATTATAGCGACCCTTCAACTTTTCGATACCATTTTTGTAGTACGATTTGTCCTTTACTTCACAATAGGCCTCGACGATCACCTCTTCATTCGACGAAAATTTCTTCCCAGCGAGCATTCTTTTGAGATCTGAGAACAGGAAATAGTCGCTGGGGGCCAGATCTGGAGAATACGGTGGATGAGGAAGCAATTCGAACTCCAATTAATGGATTTTTGCCATCGTTTTCACTGACGCCATTGTAACACGGTCTTGGTTAAGCAGCACTTTCTTTTCCTTCAAATGCGGCCGTTTTTTCAGCGATTTCGTGCTTCAAACGGTCCAATGACGCTATCTAATATTCGCTATTGATGGTCCTTCCTTTTCCAAGGTGGTCGATGAAAATTATGGAATAATTTTCAAAATACATGCGCATCCCAAAATACAGACGCCATAACCTTTCTAGCTGACTGTTGCTTTTTCCCACGCTTTGGAGCGGGTTCATCGTGTGCAGTGCACTCGGATGACTGTCGATTGAACTTCGGAGTGAAATGATGGAGGCATGTTTCATCCATTGTTACATATCGACGCAAAAACTGGCTTTATTAAGCTTGATCTCAAACACTTCTCCGAATCATCAACTCGTCGTTGTTTTTGGTCAAAAGCGAGCTCGCGCGGCACGCACTTTGCACAGAGCTTTCTCATACCCAAATATTCGTGAATGATATGATGTACACGTTCAGTTGATATCTTTATAGTGTCTGCTACTTCTTTCAATTTAAATTTACGGCTATTCAAAATCATTTTGTGTTTTTTTTTAATATCTTCCTCGGTAACAACCTGTTTTGGGCGTCCACTGTCACGTTCACTGTCTTCGGTGCTCATTTCACCACGTCTAAACTTAGCATACCAATCCTTGATAGTTGATTTTTCTGGGGCAGTGTTCGGAAAGTCGGCATCAAGCCGAAATTTTGCTTCAACTGTATTTTTTCCCTTCAAAAAGCAATATTTTGTCAACACGCGAAATTCCTTTTTATCCATTTTGTTCACAATAACAAAAGTTGCTTCACACAAAATGCTATAATTCACGAACTAATGATCTGACAGCTGTCATATTTACACACGCGTCTTTTGAGGGTTAGGGCAAACTAAAAAACATATGGTTTTAATTCTCGTAGCACCATCTATGTGTCAGGTCGAGGACTTTTCAATTGACCTGTTATGTACTACACCAATTAAAAGGTCCTCTGTCCTGACGCCTGATTGCATCTGATTCTATATTTTTGCTTATCAAGCCAATGCTGTATTTGAATATTATTTTGGCTAATCCAAATTTTTCAATATCATTAATAAATAATGGCACGAACTTTGGTGATACTTAAATACTAAACTGTTTTAATGTATTCGAATTAAAAGGATTGATTTTTTTCTATTGGAGAGGTTATCGATATATTTTTGATACACAGTCTCTACAGAGTTAATAATTTACTGTGTTAAATATATTGGCTAGAAAATATCTAAAAATATATCAATAGAGATTATTTGGTATGAGTTGTTTCTTGACTATTAATATAAACATTTTAATATTGGATATATATTAATTATTTATAAATATGTTCAATGGAAAGTTGGCCCTGCAGGTTGCAAAAAAATAATGGCTTTCTAACAAATAGAGAGGCGGTTTCTCCGCTTTTGCTTGATGAATTGAGAAATAAATAATGCATATTGTATTGAACGGGCTCATTATTTTAGATATTTTCGTGTTGTACCGGCTCCGTAGTAGTAAATACTCGGTGTTCGTTAACGGTCTCTGTAATGATGTGGATTTTTATAACAGCGAGGCATTTTATTTTACCATGGCAAACTAGTTTGCGTATTTTTAGTTTTATTTTCGACGTGCTTTATTAGTTATAAATCAAGCGCCATTTTACAGCAGGTGCTATATATTTTTTTATCTACTACATATACTAGCATATTGAACCTTGTTTTTAGCTAATTAAGTTCATAGAGTTGAAATTATTAGGTGCACACAATTTTTTAATTGTTTATATGGACTTATTATACACCAAATCAATACATAATGACAAGAATTCTTTGGTATAAATTACTAAATTAGATTATTGCAGCAAATTATCTAAATTTTTTGGGGACTGTCTTGAATTAAATATATTTAATTATTATTTTCTATTTAATATTTTAACTATAACATGGGGTTTTATTTGTGAAATCAGTAATCTGTGAAACAGACGAAATACAATGCAGTCAGTGCCCTTGTTTATATTAGGATTAGACTATTTGTTGTGCATTTTCAGCCTAAACTACATCGTCTATTTTTTTATTTATCTCTTAAAACTTCACTAATCTGGCCGTGGGCAAAAAGTATTATTATATGATTTCCATTATACAGTATAACTATACTGATAGGTAGAAGATCGCTTCAGTAAGTGATCAACTTAGCAAACTTATAATAAAGTTTATAACTTATTCTAAAGTCTATCCTAACTTATTCTAAAGACTATTCTAACTTATTCTAAAGATTATTATATCCCACTCTATGTGTCTATTAATCAGTTCGTATGGTAGTTTGAATTTGAGCCTATGCACTTTACTGTAATCAAATCAATTACAAGTTAGATGCAAGCTTTTCAGTGTTCATTAAGATATCTTCTTCGATTTTTAATCAACATTTAACATTCCTTCCAAGTCAATTTCTGTCAAGTCTTCATTTTGCCATTCAAGCCTCTCTTGAATATCATTTTTTCTATCTAGAGAAACCTTTATGTGTTCAATTTACAATTTTTTTGCATAACATAACATTGCATCAAGATACAAATATTCACTGCTATTCTAATTGTAGTTTATTCCATTACACTTTTTGTAAATTCGGTATATAATAGTAATTATATTTTGTGGTAAATACTCACATTCTTTAAGGAGGAGTAAATTTGGTTAAGTGATAAAATAATGCCTAACTTTTTTTTGTTAAAGACATACAGATTACATCAAACTAAGTTTTATGTTTTAACCGTTTCAAACAATTTTCAAATACCCTAAATAAACTAAATATTCCAAAACAAAACACCGATAAAAACTTGACGATTTTATTACATGAAAATGGTAAATGAAAACATATTTCAAATCAATTTTCCAATATTTCGGTTATATAAATTTTCATCAGCCGATTAAACTTTCAAATATGGTCTGAAGGTTAAGTTGTTTCAGACAGTATTAACTTTTTAATATGCCATCATAACAAAATAAATCATTTTAATGCCGTTATAGAAAGTTCGAAGCTTGAAAGTTCCCTTCAACTTGAAGCTTTTGAATGTTGTTTGTAAACCAGGTGACTCTGCACGTGTATCAATTGGTCGACATATAAAGTTTACAATCCGGTTAAGGAGGGCGAATTGGAAATTGAAAAACCGTTAATAAAGGGCGAGAAATCGTATTAATTTGCGAAGGTCGACGGTGCGAGCCGAACAGTTCGAAACTGGCGCATGGTAATCGGGCAGCAAATTAAAACGGAAAATGTCGCAAATCATCTTGTTGCGACGCAAACACTATTTGCACCAATTTTAATCATTCTCATTAGGCATCACATGCCGGGATTTATCGATGTAGCGTGCAGTTTTCGCACTGGTCGGTTTTCGTTGCGTTACAGTAACGTTAATCTAAAGGGACATTGGCTTGATATTTGAGTTTCTAATATATTTTATCAAAAATAACTAGTGCTTATCATTAAATAATTTGTTCGACTTTGAAACATCATGTATTGTTTTTTATGCCCTCTACATCATTATCATCACTATAAATCCATAGCCGGCGCTCGCAGAAATTATCTGTTTATTAACAAATACAATGTTGTTATTTTGCACAAATTCTTGATTTCGCGACAGGAATGTGAGGGCCAATTCCACCTTTCATTTCAAACCAATGCAATCTGAGTCTCTGAATTTGTTGCTCAGCTGTGCTCTGATTTTCGCAACATAAACCAATGACTTCATTTCTAACATGATCTCGGAGAGAAACATATCGCATTTGAAAGACTTCAAAATTGGATTTTTTATCCAAGTTTTTTAGCCATACAGAAGAATTGGCAAGATAAACGTTCAAAAGATTCGGATTTTGATCTTGATTGTATTCTCTTCCATATTTCCATTGTAGAACTAAAAGTTACTACAGCTTGGCCTATTCGACTTATTACTTCAGTGGTAGATGTCACTTTTTTTCCTTTATTACTGATCCCAGGTACTTGATTTCTTGTACTTGCTCCAACTGGAGATTTACTATAATAGACGATCCGTTAGTTGCTAAGACTTTGGTCTTTTTTTCATTACTTCTTAAGCCATATGGTTTTGTGCGGCGAACAATATCATTATGAATGCTAGAAGCCCCAACAACTTTAACTACCATTTCCTATATACCATTTTCTTCAGTTTTTAAAACGGTTGCCTAATGTGGCCTCTAGAATACCGTGTAAAACCCATTTCTGACCTTATCTCTTTAGTCGGTTTAACATACCTGTCTTACAGTTTATAATTATCATCTTAAAATTTATTTAGTGTTGTGTTTTACTGCATTATTCACTGATACCGTGCTTGGTATAATGAGGAGATGGTTTTGTCAACATATTTGTTATTCTTTTCTTGCCATTTCCATTTTCTGTTTTCTAGTTATATTTTTGTTTGGGATATTTTTCCAACCAAACTTTTTATTTGAACAGTTGTTCTTCTATATTGAATTGAACAATTGTTTTTCTAAATTTCTCCATTAAAACTTAATTTACGTAATAATAAAAGCGACAATTTTACGTTATATTTAGCTTATATATGAGGTATATGCTGTTTAGTTCAAATTATAGGGTCTGGTTGTTACTTGAAAAAGTAATCTCGATTGGAATTTGAAGCCGGCCGCAAATAGACGATGCATCTAGATTCTCGACCTCAAAGATCTGGAATACTATTTGAACCTAGTTTTAACACAACTACAAAGTGAACATACCATGTTGTAGAATGCGTATTTCGATAGTATTATGGATATTACTGCAAGAAACTATAGAAGTTACATTTTAAATAGACGCATTTCAAAATAATGAATCTTCGCCGTAGGATGTTAACCATCACAAGTTCTTTGTTATTCGTCATTTTATCCTTTTTTCTCCGCCGTTTTACGGCCCCTTAAAATCAGTACTATATTCTCAGGATCCAAACGGTATCACTTAATTGGGTATCATTTTCAAATAAGGACATTTCAGCAGTGCTCGAGAGAGAAGCGAAGGTTATTCTGGTCGAATGCCATGTACTTTTCACAAGACGAAGAAAAGTCCGATAAAACTCCGAAATATTTCTTCTTCAAGGGATTCCTGCGTATTTGATGCATACGCTATAAATCAATAATTTTAGCAACATTTGACCCAAATTCTACTGTAATAAACACAGAACATATTTTTTAACATAAACATATATTTATAAAATTATTATTTAAACTTACACTGGTATATATTAGTGTTTGCATATTATTAGATGCTTGCATGTAACGAAAACATGTTTTTTTATGGCAAGTAATGAAAGAGTGATGTTGAAACGTTTCGAAATGTTATTTTCAGTAATTTCGTGTGGTAGTTATTTTCTTTCCTTTTGAATGTTTCCTGTAGCATATAATAGAAACAGTTCATTTATCAACTGCTAAGCTGTATGCAAATTATTTGTTGGTTTTTGCTAGATTTTCGTCCAATAAGTCTTGTTATTAGTTGTCTTCGAACTCTTTTGGTTATCCCGGGCATTCTTCGACACTAAAATCACCACTTTTCGAATCGTTGAAACCTAAACGGACAATTGGAATATGACAGAATCAACAATATTATTAAATAGAAGACTATTATTTTATGTTGATAAATGTCAAAACCATCGAATTTAACATTTAGATTAACCTTTTTATAGTTATTTACGTTGTTACTTAGCATTTTCACCAATAGATGTAGCTGCTGAAAATACTGAATATAAAAAATTGAAAAATTAAGTTAGTTAATTAGAATTAACATTAAAGTAGATCATCGGGTATCGTTTAGTTGTTGTTAAACAATTATAAACGTATTGCATCACAAATGTGCAAGTACTTTTTCCATTATAGTATACCATATTTAAATACTAAATATAAATTTGTTACCTGTTTACTAAAACTCTCCTACAGTTTCTAACCGGCTTTCCGAATGACCTATTAAGTACTATTTGTTAAATAATTAAACTGAATATGTGCCGTTTTGTTTAGTCTGTTGACCGTTTAAATTTGGATGGCGATTAACTTTACGGGATCGGGCGGTTGGCTGAGATAGGGAATAATAGAAACTTAATAGTCCTGCTTTGGATTATATGGGAATATATAGATATTGTAGTTTGTGATAATTTTACTAAGTACACTTGGGTCCTCAATTTTGAAACAACAATGTTTGTAAATTAAGATATTATTTTTATGTGCCCTTTTAACTTTTCAGTTCGGATACTCTAACAGCGACATGATTTCTTTCGTGGAAGTCAGGATGTATGATTTAGTCAATTTGGTAAATATTGACAAAGTAGGTCTTTATAATAGAAAACAGTGTATCTTTTAAATAAAAGATAATATTGGGTCATATTAACTTGATAGAGTTCTATAATAGCTGATTCTAGAATAGTCTAGGGAAATTAAAATCACTGAGAGAAGTCAAAGTGTTTAAAGAGTGGTAAAATTATAAAGAGATTTGTTACATGTGTTAACGTAATTAGTATAGATCTGACAACCGACTGGCGATACTGAGTCGAAATAGTCATGTCGGTTTAGCAGCGATCCAATCATTGGTTAATTTTTTTTCATTTCTTCGGGATTTTGAAACCGAATGAGTTGTAGTCAGAATGTCTGGTGAAAGCGTTGGGCGTGGCAGCACTTCCAATTCGAGCTGCCACAGGGCATCTTTCATAATTTATGCAACCTGTGGCGGAGGCTTGTTATATAAGAGTATGACAATGCGTCTGTTACGTGCTATTTATGGTTTTTCTTCAACCGTTTTGTCGTCAAATTTATTCAAGTAACGTCCGCAGACATCTGCAGTAATAGTTTCATTCGGGTTTACAATTCAAATTCAACAAAACAATTCATTCATTCATTCATTCAAAACAATTCAACAAAATTTTCAATCCAATTTGTTCCATTAATATTGATAGAAATTTCGAGCAGTAGCTTTATTCATCAGCTTGTAATATACTACACCTTGCTCATCTCACCATATATACGGACTCATGGCCATGACATGATGAATACGACTTTTTTCATCTAGGTTTATCGTACTAGATTCAATTTTCTTAGCCAATCACAATAAGGGCAGAAAATTCTTCTTTTTGTCTGAAACGCCATGAAATCGCGATGTTGAAACGATTCAAAATGGTATTTTGAGTCAGTTCATTTAGTACCCATCTATTTCCTCCTTTTGAATGTGAAAATAGCTGATCCACGAACTAATATGGTTTTGAAATTTCTGTTTGCTAAGCTGTTGGAAAATGGAACGTTTTTTGAGTAGTTGCGGTGGATTTTCATCTAATGTTTTCGGAACAGTTTGTTTTGTCACATCGTTTTTGTGGCATTGATATCGAAATCGCCACTTTTTAAGATATGAAAGGTCTTTGACAGCAGATTCCTTGAAATCAAACATCAGAAATACCGAAGATAGCAAAACTATCTAATTTGAGAGTTAGGTTAAGTTATCTAACAGTAGTTTTTATTGATATTTACGAAGTTTTCTTTACGGATTGTATTCTGTAATACTACCATTGAAAAATAAAAAAACTTTTGAAATAGTATACAAACGGTTTACTCATAAAAAAAATCATTTAATCCCTTTGAAAGCATTTGCTCTTGTTTGAATGCGATTTTTAAATTTCAGTGATTTAGCGAAGAAACAATACTGTATGTTAAAGCACATTTTATTGGAGGGCCTCTATAGTTCTTCTAGCAAAACAATGCATGATATTCAAATAAGGTTTTTATTGAAAATTTACCCAGTCAAAAGGGATTAAAACACACAGTCGTATTTAAAAAAAGTATTAAGCAAACTATTGACAGTTTAATGAAAACATACAAAACTATATATAATAAAGTAATCTTTCCAATCATACGTTAAAATAGAGTCGAACATGATCAAATTCTAGGTGATTGTTGATAATCAATTAACGAGTAATGATATAGAGCGCACTTGAACACCATACAATTTAAAGAGACGAAAAAGGTCCTAAACAAAGATTGTTCTTCCAAAGGTGTTAAAAAATACCTCAGTAATAAAATTGTCGTTTTAAAAATATAATATTGTCATGTACAGTTCTTTTTAAGCATTTGCTGTTGAAATGAAACTATCTAAATAAATTTATTAATAGCTAAAATTGTTTAATGATAATTAAGTGATAACGTGTCGGTTTATCGTAAAAGAACCGATTTATATACTTCACAGTTATGATAATATTTTGAAATTATAATAGCGAAATTACACAATATTGAATTGATGCGTTGAGTACAATTTAGAATTAATTGTCAAACGTCGCGTTCCAGTTAAATGCCTAAATTTAAACGAATCACAATAGAGTTCGCGACGTTTCCCATTTGATCAGCGCATTGATACAAATAAACGTTAATATTCGAAACCATACACCGGTATAAAATTAAATTTGGCGAATTTGTTCTCTATTTAAATTAAGTCCCGTTTGTTTAGCTGGCAGTTTAAAACGTGACAATAAATTTTAATTATTTTATTAACAAAAACGAAATGGAACTAGAGTTTTACATTTATATATACAGGGACGAATAAATACATACGCAAATGCATACAAGTTTCAAAAATGTTATGTGATACATGTATAACATAAATGTCTCTAACTTTAGCGTAAATTAGATGGCTCATTGAATAAAGGTAAAACGAAATGAAACAGTGGTGTTTACATTATGTGACCGTTATTTATTGGCAATATAAAAAATGCAGAAAATACAAAATAGATAAAACGGATGGCAGCGGTGTTACCTGGTGACGAGGCTTGGGCAATCGATGGCAGCACGTCTAAACCAAGCGATAACATCCCAGACTAACGTCTTGGGGTTGCCAGCTATTCGTTATCGGGTTCTAGTTGGCGCTGCTTACACCCGGCCCGTGTTCAACATCTGGGATTATATTTCTGGGTATTCTGTAGACCGTTATTCCACTATGTAAAATTCGACATGCCTCAAGGTCTCTACTTAAGACCTCAAGGCCTTTAAAAAAAATTGGTTTAAAATTCATATTGAAAATTTTAACTCATCTATTTAGATGTATATTTTCAATTCGTTTGTGTAATATTGTAGTTTCAGTTTTATAATAAAAAGACGATAATTTATATTTAGTTGAAGTTTATTAATTTATAATTTTGTACAAGATATTTTCTTTTATAATCATATAGCTGCCTTGGATAGCCTAAACATTATGCATTATGCATCTTAATTAGTAAGAATAATTTAACTTACTGAAAAACTAATAGTATTTGATTAGTAGTGACTTTCATTTGATTATTTCAAAATTCCGCGAAAAACCAAGCACAGAGATAATTTAAATTCAATTTATTGTTGATAGCAAACAAATATTACAATTGTATTCTTTTTTATTTCATTCTGTGTAACATTACATGTTCTTAAGAAAGGCATACTCAGATATTTCTGATATTTAAATCTTATTTGTTAAACATTATTAGTTCTAAGACTATTAAAAATTAGATTTTTTGATACGAATTTTGTCCCATAATCCACTGCAAATATATAGTAGCATTTCTAATTTTCTTTTTTTAGCAAGATATTTCTAGACGCTTTTTTATTAAAAGGTATAAGGCACTTCAATATTCCATGTTACATTAGTTATATGAACTTCAATTTAGTAAATAAATGATGCATAGTAAAATCTATTTGTTTATATCAATTTATTGTCTATATCGAATATAAATGGGATAAATTTAAATAAAAGTGTAAATTAAAAATTTACTATATCATAGAAATAGGTACAATTATAGAGTTCTATGGAAGATTTTAAATTATAATTTGCTTAAAAAACTATTTTATTTTAACGGCATTAGGCGACGGCTGTTGAAATGACTGCCATGACAACATTTTCAATCTAACCATGTTTTAATAACATATTATGGGGCAATGGTCAAAGTGATATGGTGTTACTATTACTGCAATAGTCGCAGGTTTGACTACCACATTGGCAGAGTTGTAAATTTATATTTGTAGATGTGATGGTCCATAAGCAAGAGTGTAATCCGATGTGGAAAACTAAACCAGTAACGATAGTAAGCAGGATGGGTATGATCGGATGTCTTTTGTTATAGTCTTTATGTTGGCTATCCATCATTTGGTATACTTAATATCGAGGACCGTGGATCGGATTTAATCAGAAGATCTACTCTGAAAAACTCGAGTTCGTAAAAAATTCTATGACATATAACAAAAAATATACAAACATATCCCTTGATTCTAAACACTCACAGACATAACAGACCGTTTCTTTTCTAACCAGCGCTGTATCATTCGCATTATATCAGATATAAGGACTTGCTTTTAAAACATCATTAAAATACTCAAATTTCGTTTTGAATATATGAATTGTGTTAATGTTGAGGCGATCTGACAAGTGACGTTTCTAATAGAGTGCCACTTTTTAAACATTTTATTGAAAATATTTTGAGACATGTTATTTTCAATAAATAACACTAAAATAACAGTAGCAGAGCATCACAGTCAATTAAAATGTTCTGGTGGTTTAGTGAATTCAGTTGTGATTGTATTTTGCCTCAGTGCTTCAAGTTCGTGAAGGACATACCAAATAGGATCCGAATATATTCAGAATAGTCTGAAATGTTTTCAAAAAGGCTTATCATTCTCCACCAGTTAAGGCAACTTTCGCAACATCTGAAGCACGGTTTGTTGCTTCGTAACACACGTCTGATGGTGAAAAGATGCTTCGGAAACTGGTTCAACTTCATGCAAACAACGAAGTAATTACACGATGAAGTAATATTTCAAATAACATTTTTTACTTGACTCAATATATGCATAAAAGCCTTTTGTATGTAGGCAACCAATAATTCGTAAAGATAAAGCCCTTAATTCAGAAAATAAGCATAGGTTAAAAAACGTTAAAAAGCGAGGAAAATAAACAATTGTCAGCAGTCGACATATTTGCTGCAATTAAAAGTCATCTAAACGAACGAAATAAAAACTGAGGGTATACCGGGTCCCCTAAGTAAAATCCGAAACGAGTCACTAATGGGGTTCACACTATTACAACAAAGTTCCTTAAAAGTTAGGCCAGTTAGGGCGTTTTCATTAATTACAAATGTACGTCTTGGCTCGCTGAGGCGGTCGCCGACTTGGCCGAGAGAAAAATTGGTATCTCGAGCTGGCTGGCTGGAAATTAACTTAATTTCTCTGGGAAATTTAATGGGTTTACTAAATTAATTTTGTGATTTGTGAAATGACGGCTCTTTTTAATTAGACACTTTAAAAGTATCTATTTAAATTTTTACGACGGAGTGGCCGCGACCAATTCGGAACGGCAAATGTGCCGGAAACTATTTTCGTCGCAGATAAGAATGATTAGTCAAAATTTACGGCGTGCTTTTTGTTGTTTATTAGCTTCAATTAAACGGAACGTCGCTCGTTGACGGCACCGCAACGAATATCTCTCTCAACTACAACATCGTGATAATTTTATCTCGACTGTGATGGTTTACCCGCAAGATGAGCTATTAACACTTAAATTGAAATAATATGGAAATTAATCTTTTCCAGAGTAACATTGCGGATATATATATGATTATGATTTAGGTCTTCGCTTTCATCTTAATTCTTTAACTTAAACTAATAATTATAAACTAGTGATTGCGTAGTGGTCGATATTCAAGCATGTTAAAAATTAAAATGTTTATAAAAAATGTTTACCGATATTTTCAGTAATAGTCACATAAAGTCGTTCCAATAAATCACCGAATATATGTCATCAAACTCTATAGCGTCAGAATTACTCATAATGAAATTTAAGTTTGGGTTTATTTTGACTCAAATAACGAAATATTAATGTAAATAAAATCGTGATAAAACAAAAATAACGTTTTAAAATGTAATCTATTTTAACATTATAGTACATCTAATGCATATATTATCGATGGACCTAAACTACAGCTTAATACAGACACAATAGTTCGTAGGTTAGAGTTATTTTATTATATTTACATTGAATTATTTTCCTTCAGATCTAATACATCTACTTGACAATTGTATATCCAAGTAATGTACTTTGAATTTATTAGAGAGCATATTTATTTACCTTCTTATTTCGTTTGTTTCGTGTTTCCTTATCAAGTCATCTTGATATCGGTGTATTTCTCCTTAGTTTCTTTTGTTACTAACTGTACACATTTTGCTTCAGAAAATTAGATATAACTTTTATATAATCATCACATCCTCCCTAATGCATTAGCCATATCTCAAAAATACTTAATATATATCTCTCTTCTTAAATTCTAAGCTAATGATCAAGTATATTCTGAGCAATTAAACACATATATATGCACACAAGTCTTTCTACACACACTTTATAATACGATTTTCTACAGTTATTTTATATTAGTTATATTAGTTATACTATTGTCTTAGCTGTGAACATATATTTGTTTGCCAGTAAGTAAAGTAATAATTAGTAATTAGTCGTTAGTTTAATTCCCTGTATTGATAGGCATGAAATTAAAAATTTAAGGACAGTTGAAAAGACACAACTAGCAGTTCTTTTGCAATATTTTGGCATATTTTTTGTCAGTTTTATCTTTCAAAAGTTATTATAGGATCAATATATATTTGATGTATTTAGTACCTGCAATGCAATTGGTGCTTTGTGCTTTGTGTATTTACTCATTAAACCTGAATGTATGAAATGAATGAATGAATTTGAAATTAGTTTTAAAAAATACAGAAAAATTCTAAGTAATAAACTTTACGATTACCTCTACTACAATGTCATACTGTGTCATCAAAATATTTGATTATCATTTCCTCCGCAAGAATATTATTTTCTGTTTATTTCGGTACTTTAACATTCATATTATGAATCTGAAAAAGATCTTTTCTTCTGCAAAAATCTACACGAGCGATAATTTACCTTTTGTGAAAAGAGAGAACAGACTGTTCTGATTTTTGTTCGATTCTGTTTGAATCACATGATGAAAATTGTTGTTCGCATATCTTGTTTTTTTGACAAAATATATATTTTTAATTTTTTTAGTTTCTGCTATTTTCCTTGCTATAAATTCTATTTTCAGGTTTGCTTTACTTTTACTTAATTGAAACTTTTTACTAATTGAACACAAAACGTAAACTAAGTATAAATAATTTATTAGCAAGGACAGCTAAAATGATTTCACGTAAACGGAGTCTAAGATTTTTTCTTGCTTTAGCTGATATATTTTTCATTCAATATAATACATTTTATACATTTTTAGATCCATTTATCATTTCTGCTGATCCTTTTTTCTCTATATGTTCAATTGCAAAGTTCAAACAAATCAAAAACACAGATCATGCAGAAGAAGTATTGCTGATTTGTGAATATAAAATAGTTTAATTTAGAGCAATTACATATTCCACTAATTGTTTATCTTTCATTTTATTTATTGGGGTGTCTGAATACGAAAACTAAAAGACAAACTGTTAACAATTAACTTGAGCCATACTTTGATAAGCAATATGATACATTTTTCTTTCCCATAATTTGTTTTGTTTGTTTTGCCAATTAATATAGAAACATAATTTTGCTATTAATATTATAGATGATCTGACGCAAGGTCTTCAATATAGTGTTTAATGTCTGGGTTTAGTGTCTAGGTATCTGATATAACGAAACAACCTGTTCATGAGTTTATAAAATTATTTTGTGGGTTTTGGCAGTAGATTTCTTTAAATCAAACATCGAAAGCAGTATATAGACATGGCCTATCAAAATACATCTAAGCTCATAATATGTTCCATGAACAATGATGAAATTAATATCGAAGACCGTAGATTAAATTGAGCTTTCATAAATATGATCATAATTTTTACTTTACTTAATAATAATAAAATATAAGAATCGTTAACATCAGCTATTCCCAAAGATTTTCAATTTCTGACTAATGAACTACACTATAATTCTAGACGTAAACTATTATGCATTATATATTCGACATAGACATTATATCAATTAAGAGTCCTCAAAATATCCTCAAAAGAATACACCGAACTATCTCTTCAGAAAATCAGCAACTGTCGAGCGCCAACTAATCCAATTAATGCAAAAACTCATCAGTCGAACAATTAAGCGCCATTAGGGCTTCAAGTCATCCCGGCCCGTACAGATACCTCTATTACCGGCAATTCCGAGCTTTTGCAGACGGGACGGACGAATCCGTTAGAGGTCTATAATTGATCCAGTGTAAAATGTCCGTCCCAGTGCATGAGAGCAAGTTAGCAGCAGTTTACGCTGGCTGCAAATGAATTGCGAATCTAATTGTTTAGCCGATTTCGTGTATTGCTTGGTTGCATTGAGATAATTTCTCCAATATTCAATAGATTTTAGTGTATGTTACTGACGATGCTTTAATTCAAGAAAGTCTGAAGATATAATCTGCAGAATGTAATTTTTAAGTTCAATATACTTCTCTATATATATTAACTAAAGTTATTTTAAGTTTTATTATTCAAAAATAAATATAATATATGTTAGATAAACTAATGATACTGATGATACTGAACTACGATATTGATGAAAATTGTTGAAAAATTGTTTGGAGACTATCTGTGTAAAATTAGGAAAAAGGATAATATCAATGATAAATCTAGCACAATAAATTGTAAAATAATCAATAAACAAACAAGTAAATAAATAAATTAGCAAAATTGTGTCTAGAAAAAAATATAACATAAAATAAAAATATGTATGTTACATAATAAAATTAATTTTGCAAATTTTGTAAATACTCTCCAATCAGTTGAGCTATATATTTTCCTAATTGTTTTCTTTATTCTAATTGATCTTTTTTCTAATTAATCTATATGGAAGGAATAAGTTAATCGACAATCAATCAACAATCTATTAAGCTTTGCTTTTGTGCGTCTCTTTCCTAAATAGAATAAGGTAGATTTCTTAATTATCTGTAACTGTTCTTCCAAGTAAATTAATGAGCAATTGAAAAAATAATCGTTGGATGAATTGAACGAGTACTATCCATAAGTCCACTCCTAAATAGTATTGAATCCACATGTCGATTCGAATAATGCGCTCTTACAAAATCCCACTGTCACATTGCATTAGTTTCAGTCAGTTAAAGCATCATGTATGTTAAACTGTATTGGGCTGATCGTGAATCGAACCAGAGCATAATAATTACTAGTTTGAACAATTATTTGAGGAATTCTGCATTATTCAACTGTAAATGATTTATATTGACGTAGCAATCTTGTCAATAAATAATAAAACACCCAATATTGGTGATGTAATATAATAGTTTATAACACGTTTTTCAACTTTTGGGACATTTCAAATAAAAAGAGAATGCCTTCTTCTATTATATATATAAAATTCAAACTATTTACTTTTTTGCTTTATTTAGTTCCAAAACTTTAACGTATATTTACAAGAGATGATATAGCTAATCAATTCTTTCTACGCAAATGATGGAAGTGCTTTATTAAACCAAGTTCCGTTGCTGACGCCACCTAATCTTCATCGATTAGCCGATATCCCCTCCAGACAAATTGCAAAGGCCGCCAAGTAATCCCGGAAATGTGCAAATTCCCCCGAATTCAATCTAAGTTCGTCCCTCCGAGTGTCTTAATCCCGAAAGATGACTCTTAAAGTGACCATTGTCAGCAGAATTGCAGGCATCTAATGATCCTCGACTAGCATATTCTATTATGCTAATTTCGAGCGAGTTCGTCGAGTGGGGCCGCCAGATAGCGCTTTTCAGACACTCAACGCAGCGTTCAATTGTTTACTTGAGCTTTTGTCGTCGCCCGTGAATATACATGAGCCTTACATATGGAAAAGGTTGTTACTTCAGTTTATAACGTTGCGAATCCTTTCGGTTTTTCAATAAAACGTAGAGCAATATTTATTTAGTTGTTTAGGCGTTTATTACCAGAATAAATAGAACCACATTATTCATTATCATAGAACGAAACAATATTAAATGTTTATACCATTATATATTAAAAATAAATGGTGATATGGTTACATTAAAATAATATTGTATTATTTACTATATTTTGTCGTAAAGATCTATCATAATTATTTTTAGTTGTCTAGAATATACTTCACATTTCATATTTTTGTTTTACATTGATAAAATAAAAAAACTAATTGTAGTTGACAATTTTTCAATGACTAAATTTCTTTGAAACCGAATGTGCTAAGTTAGCAAAATCACATCATAACTAATAATTTTTTATATATTTTTAAAATTTTCTTACTTTTTGGTGAAAACGAAAACACCCAGAGGACCGATATTTGACACGGTTAAAGCTTGTTAGATGGAAGAATATTTAGATCTAAAATGTTTGTGTAATTTGCCTACAAATAAGTAAATTCTCATTAAATAAAATAAGCCCTAATAGAAAAGATAAATTAAAGATGTGCCATTTGTGATGGTGGAATTCCAGAATATTACCTAAAATGATATCTTGAAATAAACAAATATGCTGACAGGAAAAATATGACAGCTACTGTTTTAAAGATTGAATAGTGGGTTAAACAAGTAAATAATAATTTAATTTTATTTAAAAATGCAGATAAAGAAATTATTCTTTCATAAAATAAGGTTTTTATTCAATTTAATGTGTTTCATTTTCAGGTGAAAAATATGCATAAAAATAAAAATTATATTAGTACATAAATTAAGTAATAAAAATATGCAGATAAAATCAAACTAACTACACAATTTTTCTAAATAGAACATATGGGGAAATTAGAAAAATATGTGAATCATTTACACATTATTTAATTTGGTAACTAATGTAAACATCTGATAAATTTTAAGATGTTTAACTATTAAGGCTATAAAATTTGCAGCTATATACCAATTTATTCTTTGAACCTTTTATCAATTATTTTAGTTGTTTATTTAATTTATAGACCTAAGTTTTTAGAACTCAATAGTTCATCTAATGCTTATAAATAAATTACTTCATTTAATATTCCATGTTTATGATTGCAAATATAAGTAAATAAAAATCATATATACTTATATTCGATGCTTTGATGAAGGAGTTGCTGCAGTTCCGAAAATAATATTGTTCTATATGATATTTTTGTTATAATGTTCAGTGATATAGTAATTTATTAGTAAACTTATTAATACTTTGTTGATTATTAACATTCAATGGAAATTAGATTTTATTAAATGTCACTAAAAAAAACTAGTGTTTGTTCTTGAGATAGTTTGCATGTATTTTAATATACAGACATGTTATTCTCTAGTTTATTATGAGGGAAAAATGATAACTTTATAGGATTCATTTTTACTGTGTTATAAATTCGGCTGTATTATATTCAGAATTACCGGGATCAAATATGGTTTCACTTAAAATATAATTCTAAATATAAATATAATAACTCTAAAATATAAACTATAATATTATAATCTAGTCAGTTTGTGATACAATTTAAGCTGTAAAACGAAATACCATTCTTGTTTCCGAAGTTAAATAATTCGGAAATACAATTGCCAGAACGGATTGTCATGGGAGGAAAGAAAATCGACTCAAGTAACAAGCAGGATCGACGCAAATTGAAAATTACCACACAAGAGAAGCGAAATATGAATTGCTGAAATTGACAACAAACAAACTGTGCATTCCATTGCCTGGCAGTAATCATGTCGACTAATAATCGAGTTCCGAGGTAAAATTGATGTTTTGCGGGGATGAAAGGGCGTCTGCCATGCACCGCCATCTGTCTGAGATGGAAACGTCGTTAGTCATGATCATTTTCTGTGGAATACTTGGAAATACACGGACTTACTCAAAGGACAACTATAATTGATTAATATATATGTTTTTAAATACGATTACTTTTAAAATGTATATTATTTATTATATTAGTAGATCTCCAGCTAATTATAATGTGTTGCCAAATTATAAAGGACAATATTGAGATTATTTAATTTTCCAATTTAATTGGATTTCTGTTTAGGAAAGGTTGGGGTCTCATATTTTTTTATTATATATTATTCTCTTATATATTTTTCTTTGTACCTGTATACTATTGGTGTCATAAAAGCTATAAAAAATATATATAAAAGTTTCATAATCTCCCTTTTAATAATTTTAATATTATTAAAAAATAATATAATTAATTTTAATATTTAGTAATGCCACCCTTTGCTCTTATAACAGCTTCTTCGCCCGGTCATGTTCTCAAAACCTATTTTCGCATCTTCTGGGGTTTGGAGTTGTGATGTCTGTGATCTCTGATGATAGTTTCAATTAACTACTTCTTGGTGGTAGTTACTTCTTTTGCAATCGACCATGTGGTGAGTTACCACATGTTCTCTATGGGATTCATGTCGGGTGAATTCCTTAGCCAAGACAAAATAGTAATTTTTCTACTAAATATGCTGTTACTGGCTTCGTGACACGGTACCGAATCATGCATAAAAATCTAGTTGTCATCATTCATTGATCTGCGGTAGTAACCGGGTAAGTACTCACTAGTATTGGTTCTGTTTCATTGTCCCTTCTACAATTTATATGCGTCTCATGCTCCATCGTTTGACTGAGATAACAGATCACGCAATGGCTCTAATCAGATATTTAAGCCTATCTACAAGGCAATCGGTGTGGAATTATTCACCAGGGCGTCGTCTTACAAACGAACTTTTATCAGTTAAAATTTGATTCAAAGATTGAATCGTCGGAAAAATACACCTCCAACTAATAGAATTAATACTAGAAAATCATTATTGACCATTTATGTTGTTCAATTTACTCAATTCCAGTCTGTAGTCGTTTATTTTACATGCGGTCGGTTATTCGTAGTTTTTTTGTAAGGCCACCATCTTATTAGTTTCTCTTCATTCAACCCACTATACATTGTCCTCTCTGAAATCTTCACACCCTCGGCGTTTATTACCATAGCAACGCTCTTTTTACAGTTTTTTTTTCGATCTGTACGAGATGTGCTAATTTTTTTTCTCTATGTTTGTCAATACGATTTACTTCAAAACGCTTTTTATTAGCAGTTTTAATTTTAATTCGATTGACAACAGACTCAACCTCCAACAATAGCTACTATCTCTCTCTGGGAATGTTTGGAATTCAGTAATAAGGTTTGTATCTCTCTACATTTTCTTGGAGACGTCTCCGAAACCTTACCTATCCTGAAAAGTTAAAAATTTGACGTAATCGCGTCGGACTATTAATAAAATTCGTAGGCAAAACGTAGCAAATATATTATTATTCGGAGTATAACTTAAATTTTGATTGTATAAGATACAATACAATAACAATAATGCACAGCGCGCGTTTTAACGGAAAATTACTGAATGAGAAGAAACGTGACACAATAAAACACTTTTTTTTTTGACAAAATTAGTTTTTTTATTCAACATAATTCCCTTCAAGGGTGATACTTTACCATTTACCATTTTTTTAGTACGATTTGTTCTTTGCTTCAAAGTAGGCCTCAGATTCGTCGATTATCTCTTCCATCGACGAAAATTTATTCCCAGCGAGCATTTTTTTGAGATCTGAGAACAGAAAATAGTCGCTGGGGCCAGATCTGGAGAATACGGTGGATGAGGAAGCAATTTGAAGCCCAATTCATGGATTTTTCCCACTTTGTTTTGCCATTTTTGTCAGTTTTCGCTGACTTGTGACTAATGCATTGTCTTGGTGAAGCAGCTTTTTTTTTCTTCCAATGCGGCCGTTTTTTGGCCATTTCGTCCTTCAAACGGTCCAATAAAGCTATGTAATAGTCGCTGTTGATGGTCCTTCCTCTTTCAAGGTAATCAATGAAAATTATTCCATGCGCATGCTAAAATACAGACGCCATAACCTTGCCAGCCGACTGTTGCTTTTTTCCACGATTTGGAGCGATCTCATCGTGTGCAGTACACTCGGATGACTGTCGATTGGATTTCGGAGTGAAATTATGGAGCCCTATTTAATCCGTGGCCACATATCGACGCAAAAACTCGAGTTTATTACGCTTGATCATCTTCAAGCGCTGCTCCGAATCATCAACTTACCGTTGTTTTTGGTCAAAAGTGAACTCTCGCGGCACCCACTTTGCACAGAGCTTTCTCGTACCCAAATATTCGTGAATGATATGATGTACACATTCAGTTGATATCTTTAGAGTGTCAGCTATTTCACTCGGTTTCAATTTATGGCCATTCAAAATCATTTTGTAGATTTTTTAAATGTTTTCGTCGGTAACAACGTCTTTTGGGCGTCCACTGCGTCTAAACTTAGCATACCAATCCATGTTGGTTGATTTTCCTGGGGCAGTGTCCGGAAACTTGGCATCAAGCCAAGTTTTTGCTTTAACTGTATTTTTTCCCTTCAAAAAAGCAATATTTTGTCAACAAATGAAATTCCTTTTTATCCATTTTTTTTTCACAATAACAAAAGTTGCTTCACTCAGAATGCTATAATTTAGAAACTTATTATCCGACAGCTGTCAAATTTATACACTCATCTTTTGAGGGTTAGGACTAACTAAAATATATATGGATTTAATTCTAGTAGTGCCATCTATGTATCAGGCCGGGGACTTTTCAATTGGCCTGTTTTAATTAACTATAAATTACATAAATGCGAGTACTGCTGTTAATAATTTGATCACTTGTATATTATTTTTGATAAAATATTAAAAATATTGTTCATTCTTAGCTACTATAACATTTTTCAATCTTTCGGACAAATGACAAATCTCACGTCTCATTTTTTAATCTTGACTTCAGAAAAGTTTCTGCATTGACATGCGATATGCTTTGATCCAAAAAATGGTAGTGGCACATGTGGAAAAGTGTTGTTAAACTGAAAATATTACTTTCTCTTTTCTACTGTACATAATAATAAAAATACCAATAATGTACTTTTGGAAAAATGAATATAGAAATTGCGAACATACTATGTTAGTCATGGCGGAGTGAAATTGAAAATTTAGCGTAGTTTCGACAACGCCGGTTTAATATATTTTTTAGCTGTATTCAATACGGAAAAGAAGATGTAAACTAAAGTAGGCACTCAACTAACAGGAGCTTTAAAACGACACAATGCGTTTAGAATAGAAACGTTATTTCACGAACTACACGATCTAGCTGGAAAAGCTCTTGACGAAAGCGTAAAAGAAACAAAATCTGATAAATAAAAAGGAGTAAATAAATACAAGCAGGAATTTCAGAATCTTTTGTTTCTAAAACAACGTTTTATATATAGCTATGAAGAACTAATTTGCCGTTTTTATGTACATGTACAGTTGAGTTATTAAATATTATATACATAACTAATAATTTCTATAATATCTTTATTTTTATTTATTATAATCTGGGTGTAAATAGTCATAATTGAAAAATATTAGTATAAAACATTTTTAGAGCAAAAATTATATTGGATTCCTTAATACTTTCTTTTAAGGGGTTACATGTTAATAATATGTTTAAACAATATTATTAGAAATCTATTTAAAATATTATTATTCAATTTGACGGTCACTAATATTTAAAAATTATTCTACCTCTATAATATAGCCAAGTTTTAAATATTTGTATAAAGGTGCCAGCTCATATATTAATAAAATATTCGAGCAAATATAAAATCATTTTAGTCTTTTTAAAACGCTTTTTTACAGCATATCTATCAGGGCATCGCAATGTTGCCGCATAAACTTTCAATTTTGGTTTACCAAGTTTCTTGATTTAGAACCTATAATTATTATCACTAATATTTTAAAGAATTTTACAAGCATATGGAAGCATGGTCTACTAGTAGCAGCCCAAATCGAAATGTATAGGCTGATTTTGTTACATGGTCTGAGCATTCTGTCTCATTTTAACTAGGGTGAAATGAGAAATGGTAAGATGAAAAATTGGCTCTTTTACTAGAAGGATTATAATTAAAATTAGTTGTATATTTAAATAAAATATTATATAAAACATGTACAATGTAGTAAAAAATGCAACCAGCTCTTTTTTATATTTATAAACCATTTTTATAGAATCAATTCATGCACATTTTCACCAATTCGTTGTAAAAAAGGCAGATCTGGCATTCAAGAATGTCAACATTGATGACAAAGGAACTGAATATATCAAACAATTAATACCAAAAATAATATCAAATGGTTGTTCATGATATATTTCCTACAAAGACATTAAATAAACTATAAATTTATATATACTATAAAGTTATTATATATATTAATCTTTTTAAATATTAATAATGCTATCTATGGTAATAGAGTACCATTTCTACACCTAAAATAAGTATAAAAAGCTGATAAATTATCATATATTCGATGTAAGTTGCAGCTTTGTTGCAATATATATTTTTAGACGAGTTTTCAATTAACTTTTTAAGATTTGTTAGAAAAAAAATTTAACACATTTTTCACGTCGCTGCCGAGTTTTTGTCCTTCAGCGAAAATATAAAAGATTAATGATATTTCTGGAGCATTTGTCATCTCCGCGCGCAATTTTCTTATGAATCTTCACTTAAAAATTCCGCCGCATAACACGACAAATTCTTTTTGCGCAATCGGGATTTTCACTTAATGACTTTGATTTTTTTCACCTCGTCGCATTGTTTTAACCAAGAAAAATAATGGACAATTTGTCGAAATATTATCGCCATTTTAATGGAGAGCTTTTTCAAAGGTTTAATGCCTTGCCGGGAACTATTTTGATTTGATTGCCCCAATTAATTTCACATACTTCAATAAAAACGCTCTCCTTACTATATATTTCAATTTTTTAAATCATAATTCGCTACACCAATTACAATTTAATGGTACAACTTACCATTTAATATTTTTGGTTTAATATTCGAGATTTGGAAACTTTTTCTTCTTGTCATAATTTATCTTTTTCTGATAAACCTTTTTTTATCCTAAAAATGGTTTTACTATTTTTGCTTTTATTTGAAATTACTGAAAATATACATTTAATAGTAATAAGAACATTTTTGTACATCAAATAAACTGTTCTTTAAGTTCATTTTTTACATTGTTACTACTAGTTGCTGACTAACCTTCAATTTGTCATTACTGTAATTTATATCTCTAGCCTATTCAACGTTTTTTTGTACACACGTCATCAAGATGTCTAATGTATTGCCTAATTTGTAAATTTGTTTTAGAATCAGACAAAATTTTTCTTCTCACTTTATTCTAGTTAAAAAAAGACACAATGCTGTCTGATTAGTTCGAACGAATGAGCCTGTCAAAGTTGTCAGACGTATGCAAAATTCTTGAAAGCAATAGGGATAAGAGGTTATAACTCTAACCTATAAAGTATTGTGGTTGTATAATTAACCGTAGTTTTTAGATGTACTGTAATGTTAAATTAAGTTATAGTTGATAATATTTTTGTTTTGTGATAATATATTTAATTAATATTTTATTTATATTAAAATTTTATTGTATGTCAAACCTAAACTGGACTAAAACTCAGAGTATATGCTGCAATATTGCGACGTTTTGATATCACAAATTTGAAAGACATATGTATAAAATAACTTTGAACAGACTATAGATATATATTTAGGACCCATGGGCTTTATCTTAGTCTCTAGTATAATAATATCTAAGTGTTAACACTGTGGATTTTCTATTAAATGCACCTCAATGCACTATACTAAATTATATCAAATGGCTTCGTTCTTTTGAGTCTGTGTCTTATTCTGGTGTTATCTTCTGTTGAGTTCTGTTACTTGAATTGACATGATATGATAATGATATAAAAATGGAGTATGTCCTCATATCTCCTTACAATTGTCTTGACTTCCTGGGTAACAGTCAGGGTAATCGGTCCTGTAATATCTCGGCACACCTACAGTTCTTCTTAGGACTTTGTCCTGTAAGACTTATATTGTACTTATATAAGTTTTCGCAGGATATTCCCATAATTGAATTCTGTATGTCCATATAAGTTTCAATACTTGCTTGTATACTAACAATTTATGCTGTATTGATAATTATAATTTTCTTCCAATTAATCAATACATTTTTCTATATATTTTTTTCTTTATGGTATGTGTTCCCTTCAGCGAAGTTTTATATCAAAATTCACTCCGAGATACTTCGTTATTGTCTCCGAACGAAAACATCGCAATTTCATTAGCAAATGTAGCCATTGTGATATTTTTCATATGTAATATGTCACATGCGCAGAGTAGGTAAATAATTGACCCCGATGCACTTCCTGGTCGCATACCTGCTTTAGTTTCTTTTATTTTAGTGTAGAATTTTTCTTATTTGGCTATAAATATTCTAGCTGTAATGTACGATTTCAATAGTGCATTGTACTGTTTCGGTAGCTTGTGAACAAGGCCGTTATACTATGCCTCATCGAAGGCTTGTGATACATCTGAGAATATAGCTAAACATACCTTTTTGTCTTCATACACTTTTTCAATTACATCTGTTATTCTATGCACCTGACCATTCGTCGAATGTTTGTTAACAAACCCAAACCAATGTATAGGTATTAGATTTACTCTCTCTAAGATAAATTGGCTCTGATTACTTTGGTTAAGACCTAGTTCATTTTTATGACAATTCTTTACTGCAATTATAAGTTGATGTCTTATTATTTCATATTTCTCATGACTTAGTAACTATCATGTTTTTTTTTGTTATAATTTGTCTTCTTATGATAACCATTTCTTATGTTTTCTTTCCAGAAATTGTTTTAATACTTTTGATTCTATTCAATATTAGTTGACGCCATTTAGATGCATTTTGAGTTACTATATCGCCTCTAAAATACATCTAATAAGATTTTTTTTAATAACACATTATAGTTAATAATTAATTAATTAATACATTATGTTTGCAACAAAAATTTAGCTTAAAACATTAACCAGTTTTAGTGAGCAAATTCGTGTCTGAATCCGATGCGTCTACCACTTGTCTGGAAAGTAAAAAGCAAATATTAAAGGTCCTAGTGATAATGTATACATCACGAATATGTTAATCGAGCTTTCAGAAATGATCGCAAACTAAAAACTTTCTCCTGGCCTAATGAGATTCGACTCCTCATGCCGCCGAATGAATATTTAACAAATCCAGAGGAGGCCGATGAGGGTATCTTACATTAATGCCGTAGCTGTAACAGTGTTGCGCCACTTAAAACTTTCGGAATGTCATTTTTCGGACGCGTGTGCCTCGACTCTCGTCCTTATTAGAATTTTAAATTGGATGGTGTATGATAAAGGTATGCATATAAAAAATGGACAGGTTTTCGGTGGGTGTCAACCCAGAGATTCCATTTTAAACCAGTATCCTGAAATATATATGTTGAGTAAAACTCCACTTTTACCCCATGTCCATTATTAGAATTTTATGCTTCACACATTTATTGTCTAAGAGCATAAATAAAATAGACATATTCAAAATAGGATTATTATGATCTAAATATGAAAAACTAAAATAAAAAGCTACAATAAATAAACCATTAAACAATAAAATATATCTTTTAACTTGTTAATTGTTTCTTTTAAATTTGCTAACAACTGTTTTTATATTGCTGATTACTAACTTCTTGAATGGAATTTGTGCGTTGAATTTGTTTTTCATTTAGGTGGGAGTTAAACGTTATTGGTTTGAGATATATGTTATTTTTGCTTAAAATACGTATATTTGATTAATTGATTTCCAGAAAATTTTACGTAGATAATTCTTGGAATTATATGAAAGCGTTGGTTATAGTTTTTGAAATTTATTCGACAAATAATATTTGTTTTTAATATACCTATAATTTAAATATTATTGGCAGAATTCATACCCGTGCTTGTACTTGTAGGTGAAATAAATTAAAGGTAAAATGATATATTTCATAATATAGGCTTTGGTATTTTTCAAAGAAAGAAAATGTTCCAAATTTCCCTTTTAAATTTATAAGCATGCATTGTTTCATGATAAAACAGTACGGAATATTATAATTTTCGTACTGCGGAAGCAATAGTATCAAATTCTATGTTTCCAACATTTAACACTTTTCTACTGATAATGATTGATTATTTTACATTCCATTATGTGGCCTAAGAAATTTTTACAGGTAACAAATCCGTTAACATTTACTATCAATACAAATAACGCAATAATTATAATTTTTCTCTGATGCTAACCTTTATTTCACGATACTTTTCAATACGATATTTATAAAAATAAATATATATAAATAATATCCAGGGTACTACGTGAACTACTTTCTAATCGGTCATGTTTGTTTGAATGAATCTGTAAATTAAATATTTTTATTTATCATGTCAGATATATGACATGAGGATGAAATAAGGTAAAGTTTTTTAGCAAAAATTGTGACTCAACATGACTTCTTTTTATGTTGCTAGTAATAGAAATATCTTGTATAATTTTATAAATTCAAGCACGACAAGTTCACAAAAGCGTAAGTGTCATCAATTCAATTTCATTCCAAGAGAATCTAATTCATTTTCAAATATGGTATGAATATTCAGTAGAAATAGCAGATACAAAGTTAATCTGAAGAGTTCCCGGTCTGGTACAGAGGTGACATTTCATGTTTGGCAGATAGCAGTAACCAAAAACGCATCTGTTTTCACAATTATGACAAGTTTCAATTTATTCCTTAAAGTAACTTGTTTATGCAAATTTTTATTGTAAACATCTTAAACGTTAAAATAGATAAACTTGAATATTGTATGGTGATAAAATTCTTATTTCTTGATGAATTAAACGTCAAGGAAATTTATCCGATGTTGACTATGTTTACAGCGCTCAACGAAAGAATCACCCTTTTGTAAAATTAATTTATTACCCATAGACACATATATCTATCACCAGGACCTATATACAAAGGTGCGCTGGCGATAGGAATTGTGGGATTTGAGGTTCTATTTGTTTTGCCTGATTTTCCCAAACTTGAAGAAATTTGCTTTTGGATAACACCAGTGAAGAATTTGAGAGATCTGTAGATGAAGATATTCTCACTTTGGGGAAATAATATTTGTGTTGCAGAAAAGTTGCAATAAATATTGATATTATGGAGATTATGTAGAAAAATAAAATAATTTTTGGACTAAAAGTTGCAGTCCGTCATTTTAAGGAACTTTTCATTTTACTCTTGTGAGAATTATAATATAGATATTTGGAGCGATTCCATTCCAATATGTTTAAATGTTGTGAATCATATAGTACGGGAACTACCAACGTAGTGAAAACAAGAATTTCAGATAAGCTAATCTTTTGACTCTCGGCTAAAAATATCGATAAGTATCGATGCTAAGCATATTATAAGTCGTTAAAAAATCCATTCTTAATTAATTTAAAAATTGAGTATTGTACCTGGCCGGGTGCTAACCGAGAGAGTTAAAAAGATGAAATGTCAAAATATCAGCTTACCTGAAATGTTCTCTCAAAAACGTTGCTAGCTCTTAGACTAATGGGACAAGCAAATCGAGTTTCCAAAATCGCAACTACAAATTAGAAATTTTCAGTATGTAGAAAGTGAAATCTGCTCACTATGATATAAACAAAATATTTAAGTGTTACAGTACTATATTCAAAGGCGTAAATGTGTCACCAACACAACTTGAGTTAAATCAAAACGCGTCGCGTTGGTTCGATTATTGTAAACCGATTCCCGTCCAACTTTTCAATTTCCCTTTCCATGTGGGAGATTTCGAAAAGCCATTTTTATTTTCGACGCGACTTTAATTTAAAAACATGTCGGCAAGTTGGACGGCAAGCATCGGCCGCGTACGTGTAAAAGTTGTATTTATTCTGTCGACCTGAAAGAGTACGAACATGAGTGCTCATTAAAAAGGGATAAAAGTTTAAATTAACGGCGTGGAGTGTTTAAATGAGCTGTTGCCGGGCCCGTGGATTTTGAATTTCTACGCGCCATCCGTAAGCATAACATGATATGGATTGCCTCGGTGAAATTATGTTTTCTACGTTTGTTTTCATTTTACGTTGTATTAGCAAGGTGGTGTTTTGTTGCTTTGTGAGTCAAGCTTGGTCGTAAAATTCCTTAATTATCCGAGAATTGTCCAACAAGTTGAAAATTGTAATTGTTTACCATGCGATAATAAAGAGTATAGTTTTTAATTTCGATATTATGTTTTAATACGTATTGTTTCCTAACAGTCATACTTTTTCTCCTTTTAGCGCTGCCATATGGCGCCTGCAACTACTTATAGATTTTCCATTTTTTTAAATTATTTTTATATTAAAACTGTTCTCCTACCTAGACCACCATCATTTTTTAGTTCACATACATTATAGTTCTTTAAACGACGAGTCGGGTTTGTACGAAGTGTATAACCTGTCAAAGCTTCAAAGCAGATTTCCTGAGTGAAAACCTTGATTTCATCTTTGACCGTAAGTACTACTTGACACACAATACTATACTTAAATATTCGGTGTTATTCTTGTATAGTTTTAGTGTAATCGCTCCTTTCCTATTAGAAAATGTATTTTTATGATTTCCAAAATATTACAATAAAAGTATTAAATAACAGCTGACTCATGTTATCAAAAATTATGACAATAGCACGTCGTGTATATGTTTCCAAATAGATACAATCAATATGAATAGCGCCAAAACAATCTTTACTGATTTATAACCTTTAATTATTATCACTAAAATCTTTCTGAATTTATTCCAAATCTCTTCAGTCTTATTTTTCCATTCTGTCATTATTATTGTTCACCTATAGCCCACAGTTGGAAATAGGGTTTACTTCTCAATCAATACATTAACTCCGCAGGACACCGAGTAACAAGTAAATTACATCAATAATTTTCGCACCTGTTGACTATGTTTTGCTTGCCCTGTTCTAACTGTATATTCACTAAAACTCTCAATAATTTCAGAAATGCATAATTTTCCAAAAGAATTTTTTAAAATAAATTTGATGCTTGAAAATTTTATCGTTGATCGTTATTAATAATCTTAGGTTTTGTAGATGAACTAATAAAACTATCCTAAATATGCTGAAAGACCCTACAAAATATGTATTAACTCCTATCTAAGCCACAAATTCAGTAGCCCAGGTTGTCATAAGAAGCGAGTTTTTAAAAATTACATTTTACATCTTAATCTATAAAATTAATTTACTAATAAATATAAAATAATATAAAATTAATATTAAACACTTATATACTATACAAGTTCATGTAGTTTTTCTTCGCCTCCATCTTCTGATTTTCTGCGTGATGTTCGTGACCTTTCTGTGATTAGTTTTATTTATTTGACGTTTTAAGGCGAAATTTGGATAACTTTGTAAATCCATTTGATTACCAAGTAAGCTCTTCATTATAGCAAGCGATTGACCAACTATAATATATCTTTCATTTTAAGAAAAATTATATTTAATAACCAAAAAATAAATAAAATAATATACCAGATATACAAGACAATTTCTATTGTATTTCAGATAATTCTATATATTTATAAACGGTAAAACTAAATGTGATGTTCATACATATAGAGAACACTATTGAAAATTTGTCCAACGGTGGCAATTCGGTACGATAATAACAAACAGAAATAAATGAATTCATATCTCGTAGGACCATAACATGGTCGTTATTTTAATCGCTTCGACTACCATAGAATCGAAAGGGTATTCCCCCATTTACAGGTGTTTATACCAGAGCAAATAATATTTAATATGACGATACCCGCAATCAACCGCTGATGATGGGGGCAGAGGGTACGTAAAACCACCCTGCGGCCGCAGGGAGCACAGGCATACACACACACACACACACACAAATGTACGCAGCACGAAGCCACCACCCCCGTACCTCGCAGCTTTACGTGCGTCATATATGCCGTTTTAATTACGCAGTATAATGTAACAAGAAAAGCTCGGTTATACGACGTTATCAGTTTCATCTGCATTTCCGAGCGTTTAAATAGTTTGCATACATAATTCGCAGTTTTATGAGCGACACTTACTTGCAGTCGTAAATCTTGTTCCGTTAATATAACTGTTATTGAACCTCGAATTGCTGATTCTCATAGAATGCATTCTTGTACTCTAATTCCAGTCATTTGTGTCGTGTAAACTTTTCTCATATCTTCATATTTTATATATTTCTGTTGTAATTAATAGTATGTATGTATGTATAATAGGTAGTTTAAAGCAGATTACGACCACCTGAGCAAGCTGCTATAGTAAATTCAAAATAGCAATGACATGGGAAACGTCGCAATGTTGTCGCACCTACTCTGAGTTTTAGTACATTTTGGCTCTGACATATAACAAAATCTTAATATATATAAAATAATTGAACAAATATTCTACATTATTATTTATTTTAACATTATAATACATCTAATACATATATTATCGAAGAACTTAAAACTACATTTAATTATACAGCCACAACAATTTACAGGTTAGGGTTGTTTTATTATATATACATTCCTAGGCGGGTTTTTTCATACAGTAGTATCCCTCGAAGGCTTAATCCACGTAATTAAGAATTGTATATCTGAGTAATGTATTTTACTTTCATTAGAGAGCATATATATGTTTTATGCTTAGTTCTTGTGTCTTTCTATGCAATGTATACATGTAAAGTCATTATGATAATACTATATTTCTCTTTAGTTTGTCTTGTTACTATCTGTATACATATTTCTTGATAAAACTACATTTCATCACTACTAAATAGTTAATGTTATTTCTCTACTCATACATGTTAACCAAACATTCATGTATATTCTGAACAATAACACACATATCCATAAAGCTTTCACACTCTATAATACAATTCCCTACAACTAAAGGATATTAAATGTATACTGACCTTTAATGGTTTCATCGCCCTGTCTTGGTAACCGTCAGCACTGAATCATTAACTAACATTCATAAGGTTTTATTCAAAAACTCTCACTTTCAGAAACACTAATCAAGTGAATAACCAAGCTATTTATTTCCAATCTTATCAAAAATTTGCTCAAGATTCTACCCTTTGTCAATATTTTCTTCAACGTGTCTGATCGAGCTCACACAAACCGAAGATGCTATTTTCAAAAATGCCTCTTCGGGAGATGTAATACTCTGAGGCCATAACATTCAGCAATCTGATGTTAGATATGGCGCATTGTAAATAACGATAACTCATGGTTCCTCCAACTACCTTAAAAGCTGATTTTCAAACTGCAAAGATATGTTATGGTTCATTTCTTCATGGCAGTCACCCTTGGACTTAGAGAAACGAGAAACACTAGTTCTGCACCAGATATAAAACCATTCCTGTTTCCAACATGAATATCTATATATCTGCGATGAATAAATGTTATGACTAACAAATCTAAACGATAGTTATTCCAAGATTTACCTTTTTCCATCAACTTTTGTTGCCTCTACACTATATTTAATATCATCTTGCCATGAGCAACCCAATGTACCATTGTGAAATATTCATGTCTCAATTTTTAATATATAAATTAATATATTTCTTCCTTGATTTTGTTATATGTCTTTAAAAATTGTATTCTTTTAAAAGCAATATCTGGAAGTTCCATTAAACCCCTTTGTGGTTTATCTTTAACCCACTTAAATCCTATATTATCCAACAATGTATGAACGGATGTTCTACATCTCTCAAATAGCTATATATCTTTTGGATTTTTATGGATACCTTCCAGACTAAGAATTTTCTCTAAAATAATTGTATTAAATTATGTTTCGATTGAAAAAACTACTTACTGTTTTATACATTTCGTATATTTGATTTCTGAAACACCAAGCTGATCTTGATTCGTCACCTGTTTCGCATAAACACTGTTTCTTTTTGATGAATTTAAGGTTATATTGTTTTTTATTTTTTGAGATATCTTAGTGACCGTGTCTGTACTAATATACAGTGCAGCTGCAAGGCGCAAAAAGATATTTTCAATAAAAACCGCGGCGATTTCAAATTTATTTAAACAAAGGGTCAAAAAGCAACGTTTGCCGGTTTATAACCCATAATTATAATATTTTGAAGAGTTTTCAGGCGTTTGGCGAACGGACAACTTTTGCAGGCTCATTCCTTTACATGTTCGAACTTCTCTACCAGCATTCTAACTCTTTTTAAATAGAATAAAATGACAAGTATGATATTGTCTGACTGTAAAACGAAATTACAACTTTAGACAGATACATATTGACTTTCGTGCCACTGCTATATTGAATTGATTATATATAAGATTGATTTGTTATTCCCAGGCGCATTTCGATAATCTACATCGATTTGTGTTTATTATTTGTGGAGGTGGCAACTCTCTACTGAACACAACTATGGACTGTTCATTCAAAAATTTTATATAATACTATTTCAATCGCGACATTTTATACTGATTATATTTTATATTATGGTGTTGCAGTCCTACTAGCCATAACATTGAAATTGATGTGCCGAGTGTATACCTTTATTTAAATATATGATTTTTTGTTTTGTCTGTAATATGATCGCAAAAAAAAACAATGTACGTTAAATTAGCATGATTTATAGAAGTCCTTTTTTAAATATTACATATTAATGTAATTTCAATGTAATTTGTAATTGGAAAAACATAATTTTGCGTCATTTCAAAAAATATTCTATAGAACATAATAGACCCCAGCAATTTCCTTTTCTTTTTTATTTCGTTGGTTTCCTTTCTCAAAAGTACAATTACAACGAGAAGTAATACTCTAATCAAATAGACAGAATCCTGATAATTTTGTTAAAATTTTCAAATCTACAGTATATTATAATTTTTATTAATATTTTAACTTTAGTTAGGTTTTTCAGTTAAATTTTCACTATAACATATAATATACTTATATACCTACATATACTTATTGGGATTAATAAATATTCATGAACTTAATATACAGTCTCAGCTTTGTTATAATTTTTTAATTATTTCTGTTACCAATAACAAAAAACTAATACTAATTAATGTATTTCCCCAAATGTTTCCATATGATGTAATGATTCCATGTAATGATATGTATGAATACCACGTATTCATTTGAAGTTTATTGTTAAAGATATTCTGCCGAGATGTACTGAATGTATTAAGAAGCACGGTTTTATTGTTCCATTTTATTTTATTTCTTATTATCTACTACAGTATTGCTTAGATATTTTTATAAATTAATTAAACTAAGCAATGCAATACTGCTATAATATATAAATTTTGTAGTGCTATCATGTCAAATAAAGCATTTGAGCGAAACTATTTTACTTTATTTTCAATACCTTTGATCTGATCGATAGAGTAGCCATGTAAAAGATACTAAAACACAATACGATCAATAATCCTAATAAAATCGTAAATAAACTTTTGCTTATAATAAAAAATAAATTAGTGTACCTTAGTTCATTCATGCGTTAATATTACCCAGTTTCACGACCTATATTTTAAGATGAGTTTTACATTTTTACTGATAATGAAAAGTGAAATATGATATCAGTGCTGTTATATTTTTATTACTATTCTGTTTAATATTATTTTGTAATCTATTAATGTTTATTTAAAGCTTAAAATTAAGTACACAGTTTTCGAGCGCAATGTTTATACTTCCATAGAAATGTGCAGAAAACATCCAGCATAATTACCGTTGTGATGACATTACAAAAGTTTCTTTAGAATTTTTTATGCGCAAGGTACCTCGTATTCTAGGAGAAAGACCGAAGTTAAAACGCCAAAGACAAACATCTTTGTTTTCTCGTCTACTACGATAATCCAGAGGACATATCGGGCAAAAATGCAGACTCGTACGTAAACATTCCCGTGTGCAGTTGAATAGAAAGATAGAGGGTGGAGGCGAGAGGTAGGGAGCGAGATAGAAAGCGAGGGAGGTAGCTCGCAGTAGGTAAGATATAATAAACAGGCAGATTAAAAAGGACGTTTTCTATTAAAAATTTAAAATACTGTCGGTCTGGGAAATACATGCAAAATAGGACCTTTTTATACGTACTCCACTCTACTAAATGGGGAACCTCCTTTTAAATTTGTGTCGTAATAACTTACGGCGTAACTACAAGGGAATTTAAATATACCTATTAGAAATTTATAAATGGGTTTCTACGTTTTCAGCGTAATTGAAATAGTAATAGTTATTTCAGGTTTTGAACTTCCTGTGGAAAACTATTCTTTCATTAAATGTTGTTTTACCAAATATTGCAAGTGTTAGTTATTTTTAAATTATGCACATTGAGCCATGTAATATTTCACCTTTTTAATTTTTACATATGTTTATTCAATACTAAGTTAATCGCTATTGCAAGCGCATTTTTATCAAAAACACAGAAATAAAGGAAAATTAATATGAGTCTGTACATCTTCAAATAAAAGTAAATTGTTTATGGGTTAAGAAATTAAACTATAATTAAACTTATATTACGTGAAGACATGTTTGGACTATAGTTGAAAATATTTGACGGAAATGATAAAATATTTGAACAGATCTATGATGACGTATAGTCACATACTAGCAAAATATTTTATATCTTTACCAATGATTTCCAATTTTCAGAAACTGTGTGAAAAAAGCTCTATATCTGCATCAAACTGCTACTAAATATTAGAGCTTTTTTTAAGTATTATTCCTCCTGATTTTACACATTGGCAAAGTGTCACATGTTGGTGTCTTAAATATTTGTGGTACCAGAAAACTTCCAAGTATAAGGCGCATTTTTTTCGGTTAATGGATGCTGGTACCATTTGTTTTTTTTTTGGCGTTTTATTGTTTTCTTATAATTGACTCATTATAGTTTAATGTCAATTTCTGGATACGCCAAACAAAAGTTGTAGTCGAAATCTAGCTAAAGTGACAAATACATTTAATTATACGTGGCTTTCATTAAATTCAACTGTTTTCATATTCAAATTCATATAAAATATAAAACATTTGTGAAAAACTGAAATCCGAAACCAGTAAATAAGAAATCATTAAAAAATGAGTTAAAATTCAGAATCATTAGAATTAATAATTCGAACAAAATAAATATTTTGAGCATTCCCTTATTTTGTAAATGGTATTAGACAATATAATTAAAATAGGAAACCTTTCTAAAAATATTCTAAAGTTTCCTCTTTATCAACTATGGATTTATCTACATTTGATTTACTGCTCCAACCGAACCACAATCATTAAGCCTACAAACTTGTGAGTGCGAATTTAGATATTATCCCAGATGATATTTGGTCTTACCCAGCCTGGGTACTCGCGTAACTAGGATGGTATTCTATTCGGTTTTTATACGTTTATCTAAAGGACAACCACAATTAGAAATAAAAACAAACATCATGTTACAACCTTGCCCAGGCGAGATTCATACTCCTGGCTAACAGAGCAGTAAGTAGGATTGCCCTGTTGCCTTAACTTCTGATGAGACAAAATTAGCGTTAATTTTATACACAGTTGTAACTTTTATAAATAATTTTGAAAAATTGACAACATTTATCATAAATTCATTATATAAAACCATTTAATCATTATAAACAATCTATTCATTATTGATTGCCAATTTAGTTGTATTGTTGTGTTGTATTTTGTGTGCAGTTTTTTTCAAATATCAATGCTAACTTTTCAGATTTAATTACTAGCCACTCAGTTAATAGTCCATATTTAATTTATATATATTCCAAATATTAGTATGTATTTTTAACATCAGTTAATCAATATATACTTTTAATTGATAGAACAACTTAAGCTATGAATAAAAAATAGCAGAGGTCTGCGTCAAAAAACCTATTTAACTATTTTTATATGATTATATATTTTGGTCTTCTGAATAGCAAAATAATATGGAAAAATCCAAGGGCATCAAGATTTAATACGGTACAGTATAATGGCGCATTTTCATAGATTCATCAAAAATAGTTCTATCTTAAAGCATTTCTGCTTCTCGACGGCGATTTTTGTTCTTCCATTCCCATAGATAATTCCGTATATCTGTAAAAAATTCTATAAGAACTTAGAATTGATTCTTTGCAAATTAAAATATGAATACCATGGTTGGAAGTTATGCGGTGATGTTAAAATGTTGTGCATATTGCTGAAACGACAAGTTGGGTTTATGAATTTTCTTTACCTTTTGTGTCCAAGAAAAGGATTTGCCCACCAAGGAAGCTTAAGCAATTTGTAAAATTACTCCGCAAAGATAAAAATTGCTTCAAATAAACAATTTCAAAGTTTCCAGATCAAAGTTCCTAGAACCAAAGATGTCTATGAAAGGATGTGTTTTCGACAGACCAAACATTAGACGGGTTATGACTGACCCACAATTTATCACGACCTTGGTGGATTCTCCAAAATAAAGGTCGATTATTTTCGAGGAGTTCACAGAGAAAATTTTAGGTCCTAACTATAAACAAATCGTTAAAAGAATGACTAATGAGTCTAAAAGTATATTTTGTCCTTCATCTCTTTCTGGAACATTTTTGAGAACAAGGTGAACAATTTCATCAGGATCTTAAAGAAATTCAGAAACTTACCAAGAAAAATGGAGCATCTAAGTTTCGATGCTTCAGAGAGCCCTTCATGATTCTTCTCACAAACAAACATGTATAAACATGCGTCTTACTGAGAAGAATAATAGGTTTGAGTATGTTCTCGTACAAGTATATTAGATAAAAAAGTATCGTTAATGATTTCTATATAAAATAATATTTTACAAGTACTCTTTTCTTTTAATGTTATAACTCGTTTAATATAATAACCCAAATTGTTAAGAAACATGTCGTCTTATGACAAAAAGAAAGTAATTTTTGAGTTCAGGACACCCAAAAATAAAAAGATTGCGCTATAGGACCTAAATGGCTTTTCCATTTTTTTCAGGCCTGTGTAGTTCAACCGAAATACTGGGTAAATTATTTTATTTAGCATTTTGTATTTAAAAGAACAAACAGCCAGCACATAATTTTATATTAATGAAAGTATTGTCTAGCTCTTTTTGTCCACGAATATTACAAGTATTGTCTTGAAAATTTCATTTAATCCGATTTAACCCATATAATATTTTCTGTCATAACGTAATATTCGTGTATCTGAATTATTTAAAATCAGAATATCGAACTAGAATAGCGAAAAACCAGACGAAAGAATCCATTATTAAAATAATTCGATCGGAAAGTCTAATACACGCGAAACAATACAAAAATAAAACACGATTTACAAATGAAAATGTGGCATCCTGACGGCCGAGTTTTATTATTTTAATATAAAGCAATTCGAAATGAGCTGAGCTTCTATTCCGGGGCTTTTCATAAATAATTCAACAGAGTAACAAATAACGCAGTGTTCGCCCGGTAGACAGATTTCAAAATGATAAATTAAGTTTAAATCGGCGGGAATAAACGGAGAATAAAAGTAACTAAAGCGAAGAATCAGCGTATAATTATATTAATAAATACAACGAGGAAATGCTTATTTTCTTCCACGAATAAATCGGAAATAAATTAGTTCCTTTTTTCGGATTACCATAAATAAAAGTTGGAGAATACCGAATATTTATTTATTTCATTAATATTACATACTGATCATTTTTTAATTATCTGTCTACCTTTGAATATATTTTATATATATATATATATATATATATATATATATATATATATATATATATATTTATATTTATAACGAATGTCATCAATTGAAAATTTCGAAAAACTTGAAGGAAAGAACAAAAATATTAAAAAAACAAATATTCGACTACTGCTCCAAAAAAAAAACTACTGTGTCACTATTCTGTTCAAAATGACCAGTGATCGTATTCCATGTGTATATGAAGTAAACAATATAAAACTGTGAACAAGATGCTCAACTGTTTTTTGTGCGATTTAAAATATTATCAGAAATGCGTATCGATATCACATATTGATAATTTTGAATCATATGGCAAGTTGGTGTATCAGAAGTGTTATGTTTTATATGATGGTAATTCAGATGCATCTGATGATTTCACCTTAGGATTGCATGAAAAGTTATGAAAATAAATTAATAATTCATCCTTTTATGTTATTATTGCTTCATAATAATTCAGCTTATTTTTGTTGAGCTTTTTTGACAAATTTAATCAATTCCTATTTAACGTTTTCTAATACCTTGTAGAAGGTTCTAGGAAGAAGCAGAGATATATAAGATAGAGAAAAATAAGAAAATTGCACAGAAATACTAAGGCAGTCAGTTTTTTTTTATTTGAATTTGGTTCTTAAAATTGCTACCAATCGGACGTACCAACTTAGGTCACAGAACTCGTAATTCTGCAAGTCAAATGTCAAGACAAACTTGCGAGCAATACGAAATGAAGTTCAAAATGTTGCTTAGAAATGAAAAAGCTTAGAAATGTTGCGTTGAATTATCATCGAGCTCCATAATGAAACATGGCAATCGATTTTGGTTCATAGCGAATCGTTGCTACTGTGCCAATGAACGTTGTGCCTTTCTGCGATAGTTCAAGTAATGCATCAAATCAAAGTGATCGTTTTGGGTGTTACACAATGGCGTGCAAACAGTTTAATAGGCATTAGACTGTACGATACAAGATTCACGAACCTGTAGCCAGATTCGTGGTACGATGATTCTATTGGTAGATGATTTTCGACAAACAAATATTTGCAGTGATTCTCTGCACGATCAATGCCAGCCGATGAATTTTCATCGTCCTTTGGAATAAAGAGACACATCACCTGATTAATTTTTGTGACTCTTTACTGAATCATAGATAAAACTCATCGAAATGGTGTTCCCAAATATTTCTCAAAATACGCTGATGTGTATGGAATGAATTTTCAGATTAATATTAATATAGCTGGAGAAACCAAGGTGATTTTGTCAACTATTGAACCGATTTTTTAAATTGTAAGCTGCAATTAAAGTAAGCATTATATTGCGGAATATAAATCAGACACGAATTTGGAATCGCGTTTGTCTTGTGTGGCGAATAAATTGATGACGTCGTCGAACCAAAAATTTTAAGAGGAAAGTACAAAGGCGAAGAGGTTGTGATTTCAGCCATCCCTATGATTCCGAACGACGTTCCGACTTTAATACCACTGCAGATACATTTACAATGTTGGTAAATAATTTAACGAAACGGCTAACGATTACCTTTATGACATCAATCTTGAAAAACTTCTTTCTCATATGACCAATTTTATTGAGCCGAAATTTTCTAGACAATGTAAAACACGTATATTGTGCTCAAATAACAAATTGTACTGAAAAGTTACGGTTAAATATGTCAAACTTATCATTAGAAACAGATGGTCAGATGGTGTCTATCAACACTCAGTATTGCCCTAATATAATATAACATATAATATAAATAACTCTCGCCTTTGTATAACTCCGTAAACAAATGCCATTTTTAATTTATATTTGTAATTGATATTAAAATTTTATATTTATTTTAATATCGAAATAAATTCTTCCATCCATATCAATCTATACTAACATACTATAATCAATCACAATCACATGATATAAAACAATTTGTGGCAGTTTATTGAATAGTTCTCGTAATAATATGGTTAACTGCCATTTCAATTATAAGAAACACTATTGGCCGCCCATAACAAATAGGCCAGTGATATAAAGCCAATATAAATTCTATAATGCCCTTCTAGTGGAGGGAGGAAGTCCCCGGGGCGGACTAGATTTGCGGGGCATTAATAATTTCTACCGACCCCTCCATTAAACCTGTTATGCTGAAGGGGAGGCAATAATAATTCGTATTATAACAGCACTAGGATAATAAGTGCTCTCGGTAACCTGTATATCGTGTGTATCCCTTACAATTAAGCCGTTTTGCCCAGATTCTTGTTAGAGTACGTAAAATATTTAAACATTTTCTGATTTCTGCATGTCAGTATATTGGCAATTCAATTATTATCGTTCTAAAATTGCTTACCATTGATCAAATATGTTCTTCCTCGTATGCTGACAATTTTGCACTTTAAAAAGGCATTATTTAATAAAACAATGGTTCAGTATATATTAATTGATATATTTTCCATCATTTTCTACTTCTTTCTTCTTTCTTTTCGATCTTTCTGACAATATGGCGATATCGTATCGAAAGAACGATGTTGGTTCTGTTTTATCGATCAATTTTTGCAATTCTTCGTCATTTCGAAACCATATGCCATACAGCAATAAGCATTAATCAGAAGGCACTATGTCTGGTGAGTATTTGGGTGCTTCAAAACTTCCTATTCGAGCTGTAAGTTTATCCTTCACAACTTTTGCAATATGTGGCTATGCGTCTCTTACTCACCATTGTTGGTCTCTTTTGCAACAATGCGTAATTTAGTTTGTTTAGCTTATGTCAGGGTAGTGTAACTATAATGGTAAACTCTGAGGCAATGTTTCGCTTCATCCAATCAAGAGTGGCGCTGACAACGTGAATTTGATTGGTTAGTTTAAAATGGTTATGTAAAACCCGTAAGGAAAATACTTTTCTTTAATTGGCCCTCCATTTCACATGATTACTTTATGAGGTCTCATTTATTCGAAATAATATTTAAAATGAATTATTTTTAAATGAAAATCAAATTCAATCTTTAAAATTAATTTTTTAAAATAAAATAAATGTTAATAATATAAATATATAAACAAAAACCAAAAATAAACAAACTATATAGTGTAAACAAAAAAAATTAAAAGCTCCATTCTAGGCAATATTAAAATATCCTTCTATAATGCCTTGTCGCTTTTTCGTACTTGTTTAGTATCATTAATTTTATCGGGTCTATTAGAGCATCTTCTACTTTAATGCCTTCACTGTTAATATTGCATTAACTGGATTAAACTAAAAATAAAATGGACCCCTCATAATAACGTTTAAAATTTGGTCTTGAAAATCATTATGGATTGGACAGTTGAAATACTTAATATGCATGTGTTTTTTAAAATATTTTTAAAAATAACTGATATGTAATTTTTATGGCAAAATCTGGGTATCAAATAAAAGATATAGCTTAAAGATCTACAAACAGTTGTTAATTTGGGCCTGCGCGACTATGAAGTTATTATCGAGTATTTGATCTGTGAAACTACTTAATATAGAATGTAGACGAATATTGCATGTTTTCTCTTTTTTCAGAATTTTAGTCAAATAGCCTAAAATATAGACTAGCGTGCAAAATTCCACTCTTGTTTTCCTCATGTCCTCTAAGAGATCCAAAAAAAAATTCTCTAAATAGTCTTTGTTAAGATTCCTTAAACAAATGTAGTTATTTATAAATTTAAACAAAATATATTTTTTAAGGAAATAAGTGCCCTTAAAGTAGCAATAAAATTTTTAATTGATGGCACCGTAACAAATATTTTCTTAACAAGGCAATACAATTTGGCACTATTTAAATATACTCTTAAACTAAAATTATTGAACACTCTGATTGTTTTTCTAAAAAGTTAAAGTATTACATAAGTATTACAAATATTTTAAAGATATTTTACACCAAAAATAGTATTTTTAGTACTAATTATAATTATTAATTGAGTTAATATTCTCATTATTACCACTAACATCTTCAAAAGTAAGTTGACTTTCACTAAACAACAATAGATAAACTAACATATAATAGATAATAATGCAATATTGCCTGCTTAATGCAATGTTGGATATGTATTTTCCCTAATACCTGTTCGTGAAGGATGGATAATTCTAAATTATTTTTATTTTGACAAAACACTAAAACTTTCAAACAGCAAACTTAAAAAATGGATGCCCATAAAAAATTATGTCTTCGCACAATTTGACCAACCAATCCATTTTATTTTACTGGCGGTTCCAGTCTAGTTTAAACTAGACAATTTGCGATCGCAGCGCTACCGGTAATTGAACTAAGCAAAACTTTTCCCCAAGGTCGCCTATACCGTGAAATTTCTATTTTTCTATGGTTTACGTTGACAAGCATCTTCAGTAATATTTTAGTTCGGGTATAGCAGGTCGTAATACTCGTATAAATAGCTATATTGCTGGTCCCATCGCTTATCCACGACCCACGACTTTATCGTCGCCCACTTTTCATTTCTAGTAACAACATGCCACAGAAAACACTTTTTTTGCCTAGCAGGCAAAGAAATCGCGAAGTCGAATATGTTTGAGATAGTGTCTTAGGTTGTCTCAAAGTTGTTTGATAGTTGCAAGTGTTTGGGATGACCATCTAATACTAAACCTAAATCTTTAATAAAATGGAAATTGTTAAATAACATCCCTTTATTAATTGTTTATAACAAGGTTTGAAGTTTATTGAAATTGATCTAAAAATGGTAAACATATTAAGTGAATTTGCTTTTTCAAACAATTAAGTCACATTCAGTGTTCACTAAACACAATAAGTAATAGTTTAACAGAAGTTTTCCATTCCGTGAAACTATATACATAGTTCAAATCGTATTATCGACAAATAAACATTTGAGTACTATTCTATATACCATTTAAGGAAATTGTGAGTGGTTTGATAACTATATATGATACTTGAAGACTTCAAAACAAGTAAAACGTAAAGTAATTTATTCCAAAAAATATTTCAGCTGGTCTACATATATATTTTAAAATATCCCATAAAAGTAGTTCATCTACTCACATAACCAACAAAGAATAATTTAAGTGAATCAGTGAATAAGGATCAAATTGTTTTAAAATTCAGCTCATTGGCTAGATTTAGCTTCCTTTGAGATCTGTCTCCTCTTATACCTAATGTACGATGGCTACTTTTATTTCTTATATAAAAATTTTCCTGAAAAACGATTTTCAGCATAGTCAGAGGTAATAGACGCCGAAAGGAGTCTTATTTATTATGAGAAACTGGAAGATAACGATGAACTAATTCTTATAATTTCAGATAGATTTTGTCAAATCCACTTTGGGAAACATCTATTCTTGTTTTTGAAATTATGGAACAATCTTTTAGTAATAAATATATATTAGGTTACATATATCATATATATACAAACAAGTGACTGTTAATATGTTTTTTTGAAATTATAACATTGAAAATGGTAAGAGCGTTTCTGTAAATGTGTATAAAAAATCATAAACCATATTTACCGTAAAACAATAAAAGCGTAATTACATTCTTATTACCTCAATAATAATCTATGATCTTATTTCAAGAATAGTAAATATATATATTTTTATGTGAGTTATGATAAATATTCAGGTCGTCGATTCCAGACTAGTTTTATTTGCAATTTTTGATTACCGAGTTCTTCTACGACAGACTATTGCCCATAAAAAAGCGATTATCGGGAATTTATTGGTTCTTTTTTAATAACATTTCGTATGGAAATCGATAAGGGTATTGTTTTAAGGTATTGCTTTCGACTGGCTCTTAAATCGGATGCGTGAAGAAAGCAAAAGAACAGACACGACGCAAAACTGTAATATAAAGCTGGTATCGAAATAAAGCCGTCTATATATTTGATTTGAAATACTCGGGAGTAATAAAACGGGCTTAGGCTGGCTGCCGAAAATATGCGATGGGGTTTTTCTACTTTCCCCAATTGAAATTTTGAGAGCTGAGCGAAATCAATCCGCGGATTGGTTTGCATATAGAGGCACAAAATACGATATTAAATTCCGCATAGTAGGAAACAAATATCTAATCATAAAGATGAAACAGTTTCGAGTGGATTTATGGATTATATAATGCATTTCATATGTTTTTAACTAGAAAATGTTGGGGTTTCTGAAAATTATAAGAGGATTTTTAAAAAATATATATCATAAATATACATATCAATGTATGAAAAATTTATTTAATTTATTTTTACTCAATTATTTTTGATATTTTATATGTTTCTTCAAAGATGGCGTATGAAAGCCAACGAAATTAAATCCAGCCATATAACTTTTACTCTGCGTAGGAGAACATGTCCCGCAATGAGAGGATGCTGAATATCTTAATATGCACCTAGATCGACGCCTAACTTGGAAGAACCACATACTCGCCAAACGTAAACAATTTGGACTTCGGACAATCGGGCACAAATTCAAGTCATCAATATACAAGATATTATTGTATAAATCGATACTCAAGCCTATTAGGTCATATGAAATCAAACTATGGGGAATATCTAGCAAGTCTAATATAACCATCACACAACGGTTCCAAAATAAAGTGTTGCGTGCTATTTTCGATGCTCCATACTATGTCTCAAATGAAGCGATACCACGCAATATTCCTCTAGAACCAATAACGTGTGTAATTCAATGTGTTTGTGTGAAGTACTTCGAAAGAGTGTCAGTGCATCCCAATGTACTCACTAATCAGCTAAATATTGGAGGAAGTGACAGTGAAGTACGTAAGCTGAAATATCTAACACCATCCAATCTGATTATTGGACATATATAAACTTAGTATAAACTTTAAATCAAGTCTAATTACTTATAATAATATTTTGTACATGAGATCACTAAATTAACGGATTTTCTACATGCCATGTATATATAACATAAAAATAACAAATAGTTGTTGCCCTTTGGACGGATCGTGGAACTACTAAGATTAAAAAAAAAATTTTTTTTTGAATAATGAAAATTATCGGTCATCAGCCGAAAATATCGATATCCTTTCACCACTTCATGTTGCAAATATATTCGCCATATTTCCAAACTACGTAGTCTCATATGTACTGTCAGCTTTTTATTATTTATTATATTAAAAAATTGACTTTTGTGTTTTCAAGATTTCTAGAATCTATAGATAATGATTAAAGTTAACAATGTGTTACTTAGAGTTAACAATTGTAAATTGCTGTACATAAACTGTTTGTTTCATTTGTTATTACTACATCTTTCTTAATACTTCAGTTACTATCTAACCTTTCACTTTATCATTATTCTAACCAATACTAAAATCTACACGCACAATATCTCAATACTCCACTTTTCGGTAAACATTTGAGATCTTTAAATAAAAAACAACGGAGGAAAATGTAATTGTTTTTGATGTTGACGCAAATATATTGACTTTTTATAAAAAAAAACAAGCAGCCTCTCGTATAGTAAGTTGCTGATATATAATTCAAACCCATAAAATTTATCTGGTGTCATCACATAACATAACATAACACTAATCATACATAATACTAATTAGTGAGAGAAAACGACAGAAGCTCAAGATAAAATTTTAGAACTTAAGTTTAAAGCTTAAGATATTGTAATTGTTAGTGAGTGATCGTCTAGGTGTGTTAGTTACAACAAAAGTTTTCTAATAACAATTAAATGTAAAATCGTTTATTTTACAAAACATTATTTATGCATATAAAGTATGGATTAAATAATAATATGAAAATTATATGGCTTAAGTATTTAAGAATTTCTGATCGACATTTCCGAAATGTGAATGAAACTAATTAAGGTTCAATAGAGCAAGACCTTTATTTGTTTAGCGAGTTAGCTATCTTTTCAAATAGGGAACTAAGATGTCATGTCTCCTGAGGATATCCTATTTAAAGAAGTTTTTCGAAATCACTATTATGTGTATGACATTTTGATAAAATATTAATTAAAAAGTTTACCAACCCCTAATAAACTTTCAATAATTGTCCTCTTCCTATTCGAGTTCGCACAACGTGAAAAATTATTAACTTGACGTCTCAAGATCAATAGGTGTGATGAAGATGAACTACCTCGTATATTAACGGGCAAAGATCAGACCCCGGACCCGATAAAATCACAACACTTTTGTTCTCTCTTTTAATTACTCCTCTGTCAATGGAAGACCTCGAAAATTCGAATGATAAATGAGATATTGGCTATTATTTTGCTTTTTTTCGTCGCATTTAATGATCGCTTTTGTTTGGCGGTCGTCGCAGTGCCCGTACATTGTTCCAGGCTTGTCATTTTTTTTAATGAGTTATTGAAGCATGTGTGGCGCTTTAATGTCCTGTTACGGGAATGTTTTTCACTTTAGGGGACCGATGGAGGATATAACTCTCTCAAATAGTACAAAAAATATACAACCGATAATCGTTTGTCTCATAATTTTGGTATAGGTTTGCTTTCAGATATCCATGTATGACATTTTAAGTTTAATTATTATATATTATTAATTTGTGTTACAATTAGAATTCATATTCCATTAATATTTAGTGTTTATTTATTACGTATATCGTTATACGTAAATATGACTTTATTCAAAATTTTAAAATTGCTGCTTCGGTGTATCATATATGACATATGTCATACAATAAATGTATCCAAAGATTAGTCAATTTATTTTCATCAGAGAGTTTTCTTTGATTGAAAATGCAAGTTTAGAAAATTTTAATTGTCTACTAGAATATGATGAAATCTGAGATTCATTCTATGATTTTACAATTATATAGTATAACTGACTTGAAAAGATGTTGAAAATATTTTTATTGGTGCATTGCTTGACAAAATAAACACGTAAACAGTAAGTGAGTTCCTATTACTTCCTGAAACAATGAAAGAAACCATTAATTAATTATAAACAATAAATGTATAATCGGTTTATTAAATAAAATCTCGAATTTGATGAAACGTTGTTAGAGGCAAAGTTATACTATTAATATAATATGCTTAATAGGTTAGTAGTGCTGGACATAGCAATTTGTATACATATTTTCGATATATGGATAGTGATGTATATTGACCTCAGTCGATATCGATATATTGTTATATGGCTCTGGAACACCGATATAGATTATATTATTATAGAGATATTAGAGATATAGATTTTTGTTATAAATTTTCATATATAATAAACCCAAAAAGTCATTTTAGTTGTATCGATTGTTAATCAATTATATAATTTCCTATCCGTAAAAGATAAATTAATATTATTATAAAAAAGGTTTATGTTGTTGTATCATACACTTATTTAAAAAACTTTAACCCCGGTAGTTGTAAAAGTTGTGTAAAAATTGCTTGTAGAGAACATATATCTTCAAATCATTTGCAATATTAGAAGTAATCCTTAAATAGTTTTATTGGTTATTCGCACAGCTTAACATAGGAATATCTTTTAAAATAGCGAAATAATTTTCTGTAGATACCTATCTCGTGATGGCTTCGAGTGGTCGTATCACATAAGCCACACCATTTAATAAACTCGATATTTTCGAACATCGATATATAGATAATTATCGGGTATCCGATATATCGTCACTATATATCATTTTTTATATTGAGAGAGTTTCTAATAATTTGCAGCCGTTTAACATAATTTACCAGATGAAAGTTCCGCTTGGTTGCTTCAGTGGTCAAGGAGACGAAGAGTTTTTTCTATTTCTGTGATACTAACAGACTCAAATCTCACCCAGACATGTTAGCACTACTTTCAGGCCAGGAAAATCTAATTAATAAAAAATATTCTACGATTTATAGATGTTTTAAAAAAATTAAATAATAAAACAACCAATTATTTAACTACCTCATAACTAGATAAGAATATATCATTCAGAATTCGTAAAAACTTGTTGAATCATACTCGATATAAGTATTAATTAAAATAGCCCAATAGTTCTTCGAAATATTAAATTATAACAGAGACTATATTTGGATTGGACTAAAATTGTTTTGTTTTTAAACATTATGTATATATAGCGCCTCATTAAACAGTTTGGACACATTTATAACAAATTCAATATTGTCGAACGTATTATCCGGAATAATTAAAATTAATATTGTGTATGCTAATTGTCCGAAAAATAACTATTTCTCGTCGCTTGTCTCTGCCAGGATGCCAAATAATAATTAATATGTAGGATTTTAATACGCGGATTATCGGAGTGAACGGTTTATTTTTCTCTGGCAAATCGGGGGGATTTCGAAACGGCATTGTTCGTTATAATAACAGCGCTTGGACGACCATAAATACAGTTTTAATTTCCAACACATAAACGTTTTGGTATAGCTTTTTCGTGCGATTAAAACTATTATTTTCATTGTATGTTTAGATACCTCAATGTATTTAAATAGCTAAATTATATACAATAAAATTAAATAATTATATAGATAAGTATTAGTTTGTTCGAAAAATTAATTGTTGTAAAATATCTAAATATCTTTCTTTAGCTTTTGACTTCATTCTCTTTAGAATTCGGTCAAGTTAGTATAGCACAACGTATCTAGAAGTGTCATTAAGAAGTAGTAAAGCTTTTGAAGTAAAACTCAAGCAGGTCTTTACATTTAGTTCGTCCCTTTAAAAATGGGTCACGGTCAAAACTTATTGGATTATTGATTCATAATTGTGGGCTCATGAAATGACTAGCTTCCACAACTTGAGGCGTAAAACTCAAATAATATTCTTTATTAGTAGTATTATTCAGCTAGAGAAATTTACTCTGGATAAGAGTATGATTTGCCGGCTTGGTTGGCGCAGTGGTAAAGGCGACAGGACGGTCTACCTACTGTTCGATAGTCGCGCGTTCGAATCCTGCTGTGGCATGGTCGTAAATTTATGTTTGCGTTTGTTTAATATTTGTGATTGTCCTAGGCAAGAGTGCAAAATCCGACAAGGGAAATATGATCGCACTCACGCCAGTAACCAGATTGGGTAAGACCTGATGATTTCTAAGTTGGTCACTCGCCAGTCGGTAGGCTTAATGCAGAGGACCATAGCTCGGAGTTCATGTTAAATTGTAGGTGCAGTCCAGATAAACCCATAGCTGGTATAAGGAGACATTAAAATATACATGAAAAAGAGTATGATACATTGAATGCTAAGCCAATCTTTAGCTAAGAGTGCTAAATATTGTGCCATATGTCTGTCATGAATCGAAGTTGTCCTCGAATACTAAGGTGTTCATAATTAATTCTAAGCCCATTTTATACATAAATAATATTTTAGAGGTATTACTAAAATTATAATTTGGACAATCACTTCTTCAATTCAAAACCTAAAGATTTTCTCATTAAAACCAAATTTCTATGATGGCACTATATGCTGAAGTATAGCACAAGAACTTCGATATTATTTATTCGTACAGAATGTATAGGTTTCTTTTATTTGTATAGTTTTTATAGACGGAACTGCCCGTTTCATCATACTGATGATATATTGTGAGTTCCGTCATTAGTTTATTTAAATTAATGGTTCATTATGATTTTATCTAAAGAAGTGTTCGGATGTATATAATTTTCTCTCATCTAAATTGATTGCCGATATTATAATTCGTTCGTTGATTTTCGAATGCCACAGTGGTAATAACGAACTTTCCTTTTATCCATTTAATTTATTAACTATTATATTTTTTTATCCTACTATTGCTCTGCATATTATTACAGACAGTTTTTTGTTATTTACAACACCAAAAAAAATAGTCAACACATTCTTCTAAAATCAATATCCACTTCATCTTTCTTGTTCTTTATATAAACTTTCCAGCATAGCTTGTCGTCCAGCATCACTCTTAAATAGTTTGCTGCATTATAGCACATAAACCTTCGATATTATTTATTCGTACAGAATGTATAGGTTTCTCTTATTTGTATAGTTTTTATGGACGGAACTGTCCATTTCATCATACTGACGATATATTGTGAGTTCCGTCATTAGTTTATTTAAATTAATGGTTCATTATGATTTTACCTAGAAAGGTGTTCCGATGTATGTAATTTTTTCTCATCTAAATTGATTGCGGATATTATAATTCGTTCGTTGATTTTCGAATTCCACAATGGTAATAACGAACTTTCCTTTTATCCATTTAATTTATTAACCATTATATTTTTTATCTTACTATTGCTCTGTATATTATTACAGACAGTTTTTTGTTATTTACAACACCAGAAAAAAATCTTTCATTAATAGTATTTCAATCACTCTCTAGTAAATTGCCATAAGCAATCAGACATAATGGGTTTCTGTTTGTATATTTTCTTGTATTTACTTTAAGTTGTATATAAACAAGAACGTCTATTGTTGTGTTTAGGTAAGTAATCATTGATTATAAAACCGGAAACTACATTTCAACGTTTGTATATCTGCAGTACTTATGCAAACTTTAATACGATATTATGTAACGATAATTTTAATTTTCTGGAAAGAATAGAATATTCTGTTTTAATCAAAATGTTGCTCATCGGTACTGTTTTGAAATTTCTGGCATTATACTTATACACTGTGCCAATATATTGTTTCATATTTTGAAAACATTTACAAATTCTCCTAACTTTTGTTATCTCCATATAATTTGACGTGGGTTTTCATTTAGGCTTTTGCGTTAGATGGTTTATATCAGACGACTCAATGTTCTCATGTTGAGAAATTAATTGAGTATGTGTGTACTTCTATAACTACCGTTTCTCTATCATAAGTAATAGACGTTTCAATTGATCTAGCATTATGGTTTAGTTTGATTTCAACTTTCAATATCATATCTTCATAATTCATCCTTATTAGGTTTTTTTTAAACTATTAACGATAAGTCCTGGCCTTAATAGGGCTCAAAATTTAAACGAAATAAAATGTGCTCATGTAAAGTACCTTACCATACTTATAACCGAAGAACCTCACTTATAAGCATAAACATTCAGTGTTATCATCTTACTTCACTTTATGTGCTACACTTTTTGCAACACAGTATGATATTGAGCAACTGAATTTGACTTTCCAATAATTTACTATCACCTAATGGTATTTAATAATAATTTTCCACCACAAGCCTTAAAATTAAATTACTTAGCATGGGTTTTGCAACATTATTTATAAGTAGTTGTCCCAATTGACAAATTGAACTTGAAGTGATATCAAAATATCTCCATGGTCAGCAAGAATCAACAGTTTTCAACAACCACAAGGCATATTTTAAAAAATCAAGGAAATTATTTAGTCCTATTATTATGGTTGTTTTAGTTAGTTAATAATGAGTTGTATATTGTGTGGTGACCTTCCTGGCAAATCTAATGACTTTAAGAATTGACTATCAATGTAACCGTAAGTTTGTATATATCCTATTATAGTTATTTTAAAATTGTATCTACACTATTTATTCCTTTAACCCCCCTGCTTGTGTTGTTAGTCTGATTTATTTGTTAATTTATTATTTTATATATACACTTTATGTATGTAATTTTATGTAGTAAACCAAGAGTGAAGCTAACTGAGGGATAGAGAACGCGAAGATAACACACTGAGTTAATAAACATAAAGTACTATAATATAACGTTGTATAACCTTTTTTACTACTGTTTTCACAAAACAATAAAATCGATTAGTCGATAATATGTAACAGCTAAAACAAGTCAACGCCAATCTGTCAATATTTTTACATTCCCATTCACAAACATTTTTATGTGGACTGTTAAAGTTTTACAGGGTTTAAATCAAATTTTTCACATTTCCTTACGATTTTTCAAATATTTTCTCATGCAAACCTTACGTTAACAAAAAAGATTAGGCAAATAGGCGCAGCTGTTCTCAAGTGATATCGTATTTATGCGTATGTTTTATTACTAAAATATTACATACACTAAAATTTACAAAAAGAAAAGCAGCTACTATGAACCTGACGTTTTCGATTACAGCCGGGACCTTTTTTTCTAATTTTTTATTTACACCATAGATTCTTATCGATACCGACACATCTGACTAGCAGTTGCCATTTTTAGGGTCAAGTGCGACTTAAAAAACAGAAAACTCCCTTGAACGGCGTTCAAAAAAAGGTATGGTAAGCGGTAAATACATCCCCTGCGGAAAAAAGTGGCTGTTTAAAGATCAGATTAGTTCGAGGGTCCAAAGATTTTTGGAAGAAGGTTTTTTCTTTCGAATTTAATCCGGACGAAAAGCGCCGGGGTGTGAGAAAAACGCGATGTTTAATATCAGGAACTGTAAATACTTAAATTCGGGACTCAAAAGAGATGAAAAAGAAAATGGCAAAAAGGAGTTTGCTCGATATTTTTTTATAGTTTGTATCAGAAAGGTCGGTATAAATTAGCGTCAAAGCACGAATCTTGAACATCACATCGAGCGCTGCCACTCAATTTTGTATTAATATTTTGCTTTTTCCAGTTTTATAATGAACTGAAACATTAAATTTCTTTGTAGCTGAAATTTACTACCTAGAGCACTCACTATTTTCTTTGAATCCTTCTTTTCTCTAAATTATTTATTATCACGGATACAGTGAGTCAGTAGAAAAATATCGCTTGAAAATCTTAGATGTTTAAGCTAAGCGCCATTGTTTCTTAGTCCACTTTCTGACTACTCCAATATTACGAAATATCTCTTCAGAACACGCTACGTAAAGCAGGTTAGATATTGCATCCTCTTGACGTATATTCGTCTCAAGATTCACTTTAACTGTATATTGGCCTATATAGAAAGAAAGTCGACAATTTTTTTCATATATTATGTTAGTTTCTTAAAAGTGTAATTAAATTGTGTAATGTAACAATTTTTGCTTTCCATATTATACAGGAGATTGCTATTATTGTGTGATAATAGATATTGTTTATAACTAGAAATTTTTATGAAGCACAGATAGATTGCGGTCTGAAGAAAATTAAATCAAAATGTGCAAAAAAATTACAGACGTCTAAATGTTGAACTAATCTAATATCCAAGACTAACTAATATTGAAGGCATTTATGCTGGGTTTAATTAATTTATTGATTACTTATTTGGGCTGATTGTTACAGTTTTAACAGGTTTTAAAAGTATATTTTCAAATCTACAAGAGTCCACATCATTGACTGTATAATTAACTATATATCGTCACAATACTCCATTCCATTTCATTATCTGTACTTTTCTGGGCTTGGTTCTTGATTGGTTAATTCTACTTTCTCCTAGCACGAGCGCTAGCTTCCAACGCGCTTGTGGGTGTGGAATTCTTGGTTGTTAGGATTATTTTCTGTCTATACTGCGTCTCATTTTCAGTCTGTTGACTATTAGTTTTATAATAACAAGTTCAGTTATGAAGTATTTCTGATGCGTCGTGCCATTAAGATTTTTTTGGATTTCATCGACAGCCATAGGACGTTGTTGTCTTTTTACACTTGTTATATTTGTTGGTATGCCCTATGTAGATGCGCTACAACTCGATCATGTTTTTTGTAGTTTGGAGGACTGTTCCAATCATTTATGCACGATCAGTTTTTCTCCTTCTTTCTGTTCTGTTTTTCGGTGTGGTCTTTGTGCTGTTTTTATTTTCTCTTCGGAGTAATAATTCTAAAATAATGTTTCTGCTGCTTATGTAAGTTTTCTTAAATTTTTTGATGTAGCTAGAAGAGACCGAATTATAATAATGTTTATTGTAGGAAGTGGCGGAAAAATTTATTTAATAATATTTTAAACACGGGAGAATAATGAAACAAAGACGAAAATATTATACGAACACACTAATTATATATAACAAATTATTTGTCTACAATCACAATCTATGTCACTGCTGTGCACGTGGTAGAGTTACCTTCAGGTGCTGGGAATTGCGAGTATCTCAGTACGTTTGATCACTGTTAAACTCAGAAACGGAAAAGAATATCGAGACTAGTACTAGACTAGATAGTACTCTGTTTCACTACCACTTGTTATCACCTCATCATTGCTGCTACCTTCAGGTATGTACGACGCTCCGAAGTAATCTGTGGACTATTGAGAACTGCGGGAAAATTCTAAACATCGGTAGGTCTCTACAGTTTACTATCACTTTTTATTTGTTCTGTAAATCGGATAGTCTTTCTGATCATGCAATGAGTCTTCACTAATGACTATACTTACGGCGGATGATGGTGCAACTGAACTTTTAACATAATTACTGCCCGATTACAGTACACTAAGTATCCATGGATTCTACTTTTGCTGTTTATTTACTAGTACATACAAAAATAGAAGTCTGTATATATTGAAATATGTCATACGAATGTTAACGGGTGTGACTGCGAAAACTGAGTATTTCAAGACTATGGTGGCGCTGAATGATGGTGATGTGTAAGTCGTCGGTATATAGAAAGTTTGGTTTATGTTTGAATACATATAAAGCTTCAGTGCCGTTTTGTATCGCCGGTAATTACGCCGTCAATTAATTACATCTTACAGTAGATATGCTTAGTACAATTTTACTTTACAAATTAATGTATTACCACTGCTCTGTTGTATTTGATAGTCAAGCAAGGCTAGTACGGGATTAATAAATCAGTGTGTGTTTACCAAATTTAAATAAAACTAATTTACTTAAGCTCTAAATCTAAGAATACACTACGTGGTTTGGTTCGCTTGAATCTTCTGATTTCCTGTGTGTTGTCCAGTAGCTATACTGCTTGCACTATATAGCTATAATTTAGCAATCTTATTTAATGTTTTGGTTCAAAATCCCGGAACACTTCGTATACTTATTTCATTTCGAGTTCATCGTGCAGATTTTCATTGGATACGGAGCGATAAGCAGTGGTAATCGTAGAACTTTGTTTTGGGTGTGGATTACTAGTTGGTTTGATATTTTAGTGCAACTCCATATTTGCACCCCATAGATCCAAATTGGCTTTAGGATTGACTGATGAACCAATGATTTTAGGTCAAGTTACCCTACTACAAGCAGTCCTACTTTTACTAGTTCAACATATATATATATATATATATATATATATATATATATATATATATATATATATATATATATATATATATATATATATATCTGGAATGGCTTTTTCGATTTAGCTTAACTCTAATCAGTTCGCTAAAGGCGATCACCCGATGCAAGTTCTTGCGTTTTGGAAGTATGCAGAGGTTAGTGAGTGAGAGGTGGTATTCAGAGTGCTACATTAGGTAAAGAGATACTTCTGCAGTGGCATAGGTCGAAATTTTGTTTGTGAAAAATTTCTAAGAACTAATGCATGTTATAGTGCTAAATAAATCGCTAGTTATCTCAGCCTTTTAAGAGAGAAATAGTTTCTCCTAAAGCTCACATAACACTCAAATACTGTTTAGGATTGGAAATTTGACCAAGCGAAGGAAAAATCAAAATGAACATCATTTTCGCATTTTTCTATTCAAAGTTATTTTGACAACCATTGACAGCGACTATTACATAGCGTCATTGGGCCGTGAAGGACGAAATCGCCGAAAAACGGCCGCATTTTAAGAGAAAGAAAGTGCTGCGTCACCAAGAAAACGGTGGCAAAAATCTATGAATTGAGCTTCGAATTGCTTCCTCATCCGCCGTACTCTCCAGACGTGGCCCCTACCCACTATTTCCTGTTCTCAGATCCCAAGAGAACGCTCGATGGGAAGACATTTTCGTCGAATGAACAGGTGATCGCCGAAACTCAGGCCTATTTTGAAGCAAATAACAAATCGTACTACAAAAATGGTATCGAAAAATCATCCTTGAAGGGAATTATGTCGAATAAAAAAACCAATTTTACCAAAAAACTTTGTTTTACTCTAGTAGGCCGGGGACCTCTCAACTGACCTGTTAAGTTGGCATGTCACATTTTGAAGAATCAAATTTCAATGAAGATATATTAACTCTAAAATCATGTATAATTATGTATAACACCTGTTAATTTATCAAAATACACTAAAATTTTATGTTAAATTAAACATTAAATATAAGCCTTAATAGCGACAAACTCATAAAAGTGAATAAAACCTTAGATCGAATGGGCTGTACACTAAGACATTAATAGATATATTTTCCTATAGATATATTTATATCTATATATGCCGATCGATACAGATTTCTCAAACTGTCACTGTCAAACTATTAGACGCACAAAGTTAAATACTCGTTAAGCTTTCTGAATATTTCTGTCTCTTTTCTTTCAGTAACTATACCACAGATTATTTTAAAACTGTAAATGAACTAGAGATGAATAATATCGGTCGGATGAAGTCATTCTCAAGTTATAGCGTACCCAAGGGGAATAACGACTCATTTTTCTATATATAAACGTAATATTATATCATATATTTAAGATTTTTCTTGCAATATATGAAAATCATAACAGCCAACAAAATAACATTTCCCCATCAGTAAGTCGATGCAAAATAAAGTATCAAAAGAACCACCGCAGACCAAAGCGAGCGAAAGCATTTGCCTGAACGGGGGCTGTAAAATATTACGCCGAAGATGTCTTAAAGACGAGTTTACGGGGCCTTTGAAAAGTGAAGCTTTGGCTTTAAGGTCTATGAGTTTCGATACGAACGAATGGGCGGTCACAGTTTCTCCGCTTTGATCGCATCAGCGTTTTCATCCGTTACTGGGTGGCGGCCCCTCAAAGGAAAGGATGCCGCGGCCTGTGGAAATAGAGAGAATTTCGAGAGATACTTGCGGCGGGACGAGGAAGTCCTGAAATAATGAGCGACAACAGTCTTGCTAGTTGCTGGAAATAGTAATAGAAGGGACCTCGGATGGCTAACAAGATTACGAAGTTGTAATCTTTGCATGTAATTTTGCGACACTCGGATTTATTAAAAAGCCTTTTCACATTCCCGATCTATTTGCATGCAAAACAGCAAGTATTTATGTCAGCACTAAGATCCTAGAAAGTCAATTTTGTATATACTCTCTAACTTATTTATTTATTTAACTAAAGATAACCAATAATCATCTTTAGGGTAAATGATGTGGCTCGGTGAAGAGAGGTAAAACGAAATGAAACAGTGGTGTTTACATTATATGATCGTTATTTATTGGCTATATAAAAAATTAGAAAAATACTATTAGATAAAATGGATGGCAGCGGTGTTACCTGGAGACGAGGCTTAGGCAGTCGATGGTGGCACGTCTAAACCAAACGATGGTTGAGCACTGAATGAATCTAAATACCCTTCAGTAACATCCCAGATAAACGTCTCTGGGTTGCCGCCAGCTATTTGTTGTCGGGTTCTAGTTGGCGCTGCTGGCACCCCGCCCGCGTTCAACATCTGGGATTATATTTCTGGGTATTTTGTAGACCGTTATTCCACGATGTAAAATTCGACATGCCTCAAGGTCGCTACACATCCTTTTTTTATCTCAAAAATCTTAACTGAATAATAAACGATAGATTATTTTGGACAAATCTAAATAAGTTTACATGCAAATGATCTTTTCCAGTTTCACATTTTGAAGAATAAAAATTTCAGTGAAGATATATTAACTCTATAATCATGTACAACTATGTATACCACCTGTTAATCTATCAAAATACACTAAAATTTTATGTTAAATTAAACTTTCAATATAAGACTTAATGGCGGTAAACTCATAAAACTGAATAAAAGCTCTGATCGAATAGGCTGTACACTAGACTACAAGAAACTAATAAATATATTTTTTGATCAACATATGCCGATCGATACAGATTTCTCAAACTGTCACTTTCAAACTATCAAACGCACAGTTTCCAGTTTCGTTTAATATTAAATACAGCACTGTGCGATTTATTTTTGTACGACAGTTTTCGATAATATAGGGCATGATTTTAACAACGTTCTTTGAGGAAGATCAAACTTTTCCAATAATTCTCGATTCTTAATGTAATGTTAAAGGTTTTCTTTAATTCCATATTTTATATGACGTATTAATATGCCACGTATTAATGAATTTTTGGAATTATATAGCGTGGAGAAGCATTGAATTATATCAACTAGCATATGTTTAGTAATTTACTAAATTTTACTGCTTCATTCGTCATTAATGTTATACTTAGTGGTTTTTTGGTTTTCCTATTTTGCCATCTTAGTTGCCAGGTTGGTAATATAACTATATATGTTTATGTTATATGATGTTTGAATTATGACAAATAGCAATATATATTATTAAAGTGATCGTTAGAAATTGTATTTTTAAGGGTTCTTAAATAAAAACTAGTTGCACTCTAAGCTCATCCATTTGATTTCCAGTCACTGATATTTTCGATCTTCCGCTGATAATCTGTATGGTTAGCACATAGCGTAGCTCGCCATATATTTGGTTGTTGATATTTTTTTTATTAATCTCTTGGAAAGTCAACAATCTGCTCGTAGGCAATAAGTATTATTGTTTGATTTCCGTTATATAATATAAACATACTTACATGTAGAAGATCATTTCAGTAAGTTATCTGCTGTACAATTTATAATCTATATCTTATTCTAGATACTATTCTAACTTATTTTAATGAATATTCTAACTTATTCTATAGATTATTAAATCTCACTCTATGTGTCTATTAACCAGTTCGTATGGTAGTTTGCCTTTGAGCCTACGCACGTCACCCTCATCGCGCACATTTAACTGTTTAGCGACTGCATTAGGATGCACTAATAGTCTTTCAGAGTACTTCGAATCACACTCGTTATGGGTTCTATGTGGATATCGCGTTGAATCAGTTTGTTGGACACGTAATATGGGGCATCGACGATGACTCGCAACACTTTATTCTGGAACCTCTGGAGGATATCTATGTTAGATTTGCTAGTAGTACCCCACAGTTCAATACTATAAGTCCAAATGGGCCTAAGTATTGACATATACAGCAAAATCTTGTCATCTAATGATAATTTAGATTTCCGCCCAATCAGCCAATACATTTGGTTTAGTTTAATCCCAAGCTGTTTGCGTTTTGTGACTATATGTTTTTTCCAAATCAGACGTCGATCAAAATGCATTCCCAGATATTTATATTATTCAGTCTGCTTGCGGAAGTTCATGATTATTCAGTTTTACTGAGGGACATCTTCTTCTGCAAAGGGTGAATGTCACATGGGTAGATTTTATCTCACGCCACGTTTTCAACCACAATTCGACTTTGTTAAGATGAAATTGGAGGTTTTTTGTGGCTGATATTGGAACTTCGTGTGATGATAAAACACCAGTAGAAATATGCTGTAAATTATGTGCCTTCATTGCTTTGACCAATTCTCTGCCTTTTGGTGTTATTAGTCTAGAACCCCACATAACATGTTTTGCATTTTAGTCTCCTCGGGCAATGAATCTATTACCCAGCGTGTTAAAGAAAACGTGGTCTTTTTCTGCCTATTTCTACTATTAGTTAATGGCCTTATGATATAGTCCTTTTATGACGAATTTAAAAGTTTTTTCGGATTTTGGCCGAAAAGTATGATATTGCGTGTTTCTATTTTCCAACTTTCTTTTATTAAAATTTTTAAATGTCCAGGGTTTGATTCTTCATTGTTTCAGATCCGCTTGTTTTTATTGTATAATGATTGGATATTGTCTTGAGCAAGTCATGCAGATGTTTAACAACACCTACCTTATATACTGTTATTGGAGGTGGTCTGAGACGGTCTGTGACCTTTTGGTTGGTTTTCTTTTTTATTCTGGTTTTCTTCTGTCTCTTCTGTCAGGCCACTGAAACTGTTTTATGTTGGGAGTGGTTTTTCAAGCCAATAGTCGCTGATTTTCGTCTGTTTTTGGACTAATTGTTCTTCGGGACTTCTTAAGCGTTTTTTGTTTGTAACCGTGTTCCATTCGTGCATTTGAGGGGTTTCAGTTATTGGTAGTTGATTGTTATTTCGATTAACGGGTGATTCAATTGATGAGTTGATAGAAAAATGTTGTGGATTAGCCATTACGTATTGAAATTAACAATACAGATCACTTAATAGTTATTAAATGTTTAATTTAATTTTTTTACGCGCGTCATATTTTGCTCGCTCGATTTACCGTTCTGAAAATAACAAAGAAAATTCCAAGAAGGTAGAGTCTTACTTGTAAAAAATAAATTTTAAATTTCACGTTCAATAGTGCACGTTTTAATTCACGTTCTCACCCTACAATGGTTGAGACTAGGTTTACACTTTTTATGACCGGCGCTTTAATGACACTATCAGTAACACAGATGTTTTTTTTACAACAGAGCGTTCTGAAAGGTACGCCTGCACTCCGCGGTGGTTTGAACAGAACTGAGGTTGTTGATAATAAAAGTATTAAAAGTTCTCACGCCGTAAATTTGCGAACGAATAATAACACACATGAATATATTTACAAAATATGCTTTACCTTAAACAGTCCCTACATATTTCAACTCTATTCTCGTTAGATGTTTACTCGGCTGTAATTAGAATACGATTTGAAATTACCTTAGAAACAAAATAAAATTTCGAATGCAACCATAAATATTTGATAACCTATAACGCCAGTTATTTATGACAGCGGAACTATTGATAGCGAGTGTAATTGTACAATGTATATGGAAAAGTAAAATTGTTGGTTTTATTACTATTCTTCGTAATTTATCCATATTCTCTTACCATATAACTCCTCTCTGTACTTTCAGAAATATTTCGGGACAAAAATTAGTCAAATCGACCGAGACATTCTCCAGTTGTAATGATAGGTTATAGATCAATGTGCTTTGAAATTAAATATAACATTGTGCGATTTACTTTTGCCCGACCGTCTTCAATAATATATGGTATTATTTTATCGTCATTCTTTGAAAAATATCACATGTTTCGAATAAATCTGCTTAGTTCTTACTATATGGTCAATTGTTATGTTCTCTCGGCATCTTTAATTACGGTCTTAAGAAACGTGAAATTAATTCAACCATCACATATTTAGTATTTGACTTTTTTTTGTGTTTTTATGATATCTTTTAATTGTGTTTATACTGTAGTGATTATGCTATTGTCGTGACTTTTAGGAAATCTAGTTTTAAAGGTAATTTATTAATGATAAATAAAATGTGATTTATAAATAGGAAAAAATCCTTAACTGAAAAGTAATGGAAATAAATAAATAATATATTTAATGAAATAAAATAAGTACATTATTTATTATTAAGTTAATATGCAGCTCACTATATTATAATATCGATCTTTAGGAGTCCATGAAGTCTGTTTTTGTCCCTCTGTTTTTTCTAGTATTTTGAATGATATAGCTTTTTTCTTCTTGAATCTTCATGTTTTAGTATTAAAGAAAATTATAAATCTTTAGTTAAAGTTAAATTTTCATTATATTATCTGCATGCTCTTATAATACATTATCGTTGATTTTTAAATATTATTAAAATATTTACACTAAAATAGAAAGCTACTTTTCTGTCAAATATTTTTTATTTGTGAATCAAAATTTTTAACAAATAACCTTTACAAAATGTATTCGTAAAAGTTATTATAGTATTATTTAAACTGTATCTTACAACACAATGAACCCAACAGTTTTTTCGGTCAAAATTATGAGTAGGAATTCATATTTCTGCCACAACATCACTTTAGAAAAAACAGGGCAGACCAGGCTTGGAAACAAAGAATTTTACTGGTTACTTTAGTTGATATCAAGAAGATTAGTTTATCAATCAATCAAAAAGCCTATTTGGACATATGGGATGTAAATGTGAGGTTAAACTAAACCATCAAACCCATTAGCAATCCAACGCTCTCAAATTAAAATTCTTCTATTAATTAGCAGTACTTATCGCTGTGTAACCATCGAAGAACTGTATAATGATTTCGAAATCAATTGGATTTACGAGGTTATCCAAAGCTTGCAATATTTGCAATACCGAACCGTAATCGCAGTAACGTGGAGCAATACTGGACAACGCACAAGAATGAGAAGATTGAAGCGAACCAAACCATACGAGCTTGTATAGTGTTTTTTTGCCCCTTTAACGGATGTATTCATTTCGCGACTATAATACATTACGGACTATTACGGATTAAAAATATAAATAGTATATATACAATTTAAAAATAGACAAAAATACAGGTTAACAAACACAATCATACAAAGTCTATACAGACATGACACACTAGCACCCACACTGAAGTGGTAATGTTTATTTGGTCCGCTACACTTATCTTATCATAGGCTAGACTCTATGAAGATAATCGATTTCTCGTAGAAATACGAGGAGTCTGTCTGCATTTTCTTCTGTTAAGGAATTCCTGAAGTTTTGCAGCCCATACATAACCCTAAGCTGGGTGAGTCGTGGACAGTCGCTCAGTATATGGTAGACTGAAGTAAGGGCTAGATAACAAAACTCACAGTGAACAGACGAGTTCGAAGTCATATCAGTCAATCTCAGCTACGGCATAGTAACGAAGGGAAGGAACGAGAAGAGGGGATAAAAAATCACTTTTAATTTCAAAGAGCTTGTTATGGTTGACTCCCGGGGTCAAACGACGCTGTACCTCGTTTTTGGTGAAACACGAAATGAATGGGATAGGGTTAGTTGGGACATTAACATTGGTGATTGCAAAGGAAGATGAGGGAACGTGAGAAGGGATCCACACTAAGGTTATCTTGTAGCCATTCAGATAGAGGGTACGGATGATTGACAGTGAATGGCTAAATTTCTGTTCCAGGATACATTGGAGGGGTTTTCGGGAATAGGTAAAGATTAGCCATTCTTTGTAAGATTATGCTGTATTGTAGAATTTTACTTCTTGTAGGAAGTTTTGAGTTCAGTGGTCAATATTGAACCTTGTTCAAGGAGCTTGAAATGGAATGCCCGAAGAATGAATGTCCATCACAAATACACTGCCAAGTCCACTGCAGAACTTGAACTGAATAATACAAGGACAATGTTCCCTCTTATAAAATTGACATAAGGATGTGTTTATAAAAGGAGTAGTTAAGGTCCAAGGGGGGTAATTGGGACAGTAGATAGGGATAGGGATAGATAAATATATAGATAGATAGATAGATAGGGATAGATAGATTGTATAAGTGTAATTTTAGTAATTAAATTTAATTTTAATCTGGAAAATATATACGGACGTATTTATCCCACACTCCGTACTTGTAGTAGAAACACTAGTTAAAATACTTGTAAAAATAGTGTGTTAATTAAAAGTGTGCTAATAATATCTAATATAAGATGTAATTAAAGAAAACTTGTGTTACGGTTGTAAAAATATTCGTAACCATGTCTTCGAATATAGTAATAATTGTAATAGTTGGAATGTCTTTCTTTGATTATCAAGGCTAGGAATAAAAACAGGAACCAGATAAATTAAATCAGATAAAATATGTTTGATTTTCTTTTATCTCAAGAGTAAACGATTTTTTTATTATAATTTGACTAAGAAAATAATATATTATGGTTAATAATTAACATAAACTAGTATATTTCCGTTACGTAACAAAAGATTTCGTTTAATTTCGTGTTATTTTTTCTCCCCCATTAGTACTGCCTGAAGTTAGTCGATTTATCATGGCAGATGACGGGCGGTGGCCAGCGGTCAATTTAATCTTTGCTAATTTACCGTTGGACGTGAAGGCTACGATCCGCTCTATCAATCCTGCTATCAGTGCTGATAAAGTCAGTTTTTGTCTCGTCGTCTAGGAAAAGAAAAATGACCGATTGCAATGCTGCTTCGTCAGGCGGTTCGTTCAATATTCGAATTCAATAAATGTATTTGGTTCGCCGGGTCGGAAAAAGAAGATCCGTCGAAAAAATGCTATCTCTCTCCCAAAACATCGGACGCTAGCTTTATAAATAATTGATTAGAGATGACTCAGATTGAATGGAAAGTAATTGTCAAATTTTAGAATGTATATCTTATACTAAGATATTTTTCTCCTAATTTAGATTTATACATTTTATGTGATATTTCGTTACTAGTTTAAAACAGAGTCTTATAGTAAAGGGTGTTATTAGCAACAATGCATATTAGACCTATAAAGTAGTTTAAAAGGATTTTTTTTCAAGTTGAAGCTTGTGAAGTGAAAAATCGGTATTTAGTACGTACTGTTCATCGATGATCGTACTTTTCTTACCCATCCTTCAAGCATTTTAGGATCCATCTTGAAAGAAAGTGTATCTTTTTAGTCTGTCCACAACTTGACCCATTTTTGGTACCTTCATAAGTAGTGTTTTTAACTATCGATTGAAAGTAGTACAAATAGTCGATAGTCTCTAAACAGTCAAAATAGTCGATAGCAAAAAACTAGCGACTGATAATAGTAATTACTATTTGAATCAAATGTACACTTCGACGTTTTTTTTTCCACCGTAAAAGTGCCATAAGTGAGAGAGAGATGTATATAATTCTTTTCGAAAAAGAACGAGATAATTGCTGGAATATATTACCTTCAAAATAACAATTTCATTTTGATTGATTCTCATACTACCAACAAAATATAAAAATATAATATAAATCAAAATATAAAATAATATTCTATAGTAACTGAAAGTACTCAACTGAAACAGTCGATAGTAAAAAATAATAAAATCAGTCGAACCGAAAATAGCAACGGAAAGTAGTTTACTGAAAGAGCCGATAGTAACACATGGGTTAAAATGTACTGAGAGATGTGTCTAGGTATAAATGTTTACTTAGAATGGGATTGAAATAGCATTATCGTTTGTAATTTCGGTCCAATAAGTTACCACTTCCCGTAAAATAAAATAGTTTCAGGTAAAATAAAAGTTTTTATTTTTCAACCCTACGTTTCATATTTTATAATATAATAATATAATGCTATAAATATTCTCGCGTTTAATTAATCACAGTAATGAACCGCATATGTTATATATATAGTCAATTCAAAATAGCACTGACACTCGAGAAATATCAAAACGTCGCAATGTTGCCGCATCAACTCTGATTTTTAGTACATTTTAGCTCTGACATATAACATTTTAATATAAATAAAATAATTCAACATATTTTATTAAATATAATTTATTTTAACATTATAGTACATCAAATGCATTTATTATCGAAGAACTTAAAACTACAATTAATTTTACAGCCGCAATAATTTATAGGTTAGAGTTGTTTTATTATATATACATTGAGCTTTTTCCGCATCACTATCGGTAGGGTCCTAGGCACGTTTTTTGTATGTGGTGGTGTCCCCCGAGGGCCTAATCCACATAATTAACAATTGTATATCTGAGTAATGTATTTTACTTTCATTAGAGAGCATATTTATGTTTCATGCTTAGTACTTGTTTCTTTCGATGCAATGTATACTTGTATAGTCATTATGATAATACTATATTTCTCCTTAGTTTGTCCTATTACTATCTGTATACATCTTTCTTGATAAAACTACATTTAATCACTGTATTCTCCTGAATACATTCGCCATATCTGCAAAACAGTGTTATTTCTCTCATTCATTTTAACCAAATGTTCATGTATATTCTGAATAATAACATACATGATCATAAAGTTTTCACACTCTATAATACAATTCCCTACAACTAAAGTATATTAATTGTATACTGACCTTTAGTGGTTTCCTCTTTCAGCACCCTGTCTTGGTAATCGTCAGCATTGAATCATTAACTAACAATAAGGTTTTATTCAATAACTCTCACTTTCAGAAACACTAATCAAGTGAATAACCAAGCTGTTTATTTCCAATCTTATCAAAAACTTGCTCAAGATTCTACCATTTGTCAATTTCTTCTTCAATGTGTCTGATCGAGCTCACACAAACCGAAGATGGTATTTTCAACAATTCCTCTTTCAAAAATCCATATAGTTCTGGTTTGAATATCCTCCTCGACCTGAATATCTATTGTAATAATTCTTTGCACTAGCCTGTATCAACTCAATTGGATTAAAAATGTACTGATGGGGAAGAAGATGTAATACTCTGTGGCCATAATATTCAGTAATCTGATCTACTATGTATCTTTTTTCAGGCTTATTTCTGAAAAAGTAAATTACATAAAATGCAATTCAATATTTCATTTATATTTACCAAGTAACAATTTGAAATAATTCATTGTATAACATTATTTCTTTGAAACTTATTTTATGTACTTTAAGCTATTCCTTAATTGCAGCCTTTGTTGATGAACTTGTTGGGATATAGATATGGTGCATTGTACATAACAATAACTGATGGCTCCTCCAAGTTCTTAAAAAGCTGATTTTCAAACTACTGCAAGGACAAGTTATGTTTCATTTCTTCATGGTAGTCACCCTTGGACTTAGAGAAACACTAATTCTGCACCAGGAATAAAACCATTCCTGTCTCCAGGATGAAGAACTATATGTCTGCAATGAATAAATGTTATGACTAACAAAACCTAATCGATAGTTAGTCCAACATTTACATTTTTCCATCAGCTTTCGTTGTCTTTAAAATATTTATTATCATCTTGCCATGAGCAACCCAATGTACTATTCTGAAATATTCATGTATCATTTAAATATATATATTAATATATTTCTTCCTTGATTTTGTTATGTTTTTAAAGATTGTGTTCTTTTAATAGCAATCTCTTGAAGTTCCATTAAACCCCCGTCGTGGGTTATCTTTACACCACTTAAATTCTATATTATCCAACAATGTATGAACGGATGTTTTACATCTCTCAAATAGCTCCATATCTTTTGGATTTTTATGGATACTTTACAGACTAACAATTTTCTCTGAAATAATTGTATTAAATTATGTTTCGATTGAAAAAACTATTTACTGTTTTATACATTTCGTATATTTGATCGTTTTACATTTCGTTATACATTTCGTATATTTGATCTCTGAACACCAAGCTGATCTTGATTCCTGGTTTCGCATAGACACGGTTTCTTTTTGGCGAATTTGCCGCTTTATAAACCATAATTATAATATTTTCAAGAATTTTCAGACATTTGGCAGACAACTTTTGCTGGCTCATTTTTTTACATGTTCGAACTCGTCTAACAGCATTCTATCTCTTTTTAAAAAGAATAAATGGACAAGGATAATATTGTTTGACTGAAAAACGAATTTACAACTTTAGACAGACACATTGATACTCATGTCACTGCTATTTTCCGTTGACTATAGTACAAAACGTAAAGTACAATATGTATATTATATAAATGAAATAATATAAATAGTTTGTTGATTTTCTCTCATTAATTTATTTCTTATCTTTATACATTTGCATCAACAGCTTTTATCTTATTTATAATATGTTACTAATTACAATAGTGTTAATTTCATAATGGATAAAAAATATATAATGATTGGGATGCTAGTTGTAATAGGAAAAAAGAACATCATTTTTATTTATTAAATTTTGCATTATTCAAAATTAAACTGTTCTTTGTAACATAACGGAATCTAGCAATTATCTCTTTTCTTTTCTTTCCCGAAATTAACAGGAAAAGGGATACGTACATCTTCGTTTCATTAATGGTTTAAAACATTCCTAAGCGCACATTGGAATGAAATAGAAATAAACCAATTACTTTTATATCGTCCGTACTTTTTAAATATTAAAATACAATGAAACAGTTGGCTCTTTTATTCCATTGTCTTTTTTGCACCGCCACTTGCCAATTTTAAATTATTTAAAATGAATTGATCTATATAGAAGAGATATAAGCAATAATCTCCGTCCTTTCCTCTGTCAAAATTAATACGGGAAGGCATTCATGTGTTGTCATCAAAAAAAGCAGTCGAAATGTGCATTTGACTGAAATAGTTATTACTATTTTCAGTCGATTATTTTTTTTACTATCAACTACTTCATATCGATTGCTTCAGTCGACGAGTTCCCAACGTTAATTTTAACTATTGTATTTGACTTTAACATGAAAAGCATTGTGATTTTAAAGGAGCAAAATATCTAATCAAATGTGTATCCAAGCAAACCATGCACACGAAGTAATCCCATGGCCTTCTCGTCTCCAAAGATAAATATCGCACGACAAAGCGTCGTCCATATCATCCCCGCTTTTTCCGCGGGCCTTATATCCCGCCATAAGTATAACCAAACAAAAACGAGCCAAACCAAACATTTTAAACCTACGAAGGAGGCATTTTTCTCCGGTTGGTTATTTATGACCGGCCGTCATTGAATATGACGGCAAAATTGCGTCATTGTTTATTAAGGTCGCTAACTGTCTCGGGCGAGGATGAGGAGCGTTGATGTTTTTCAAGCGGTGCTTTTTTTTGATGGAGCGTTTTACAGAGTGAATTCGTTCGAAGATAAAAGGGAAGCAATAGGGGTTTGAAATATCTTTGACTGACGCAAAAGGAGAGCTGGAAATGTTTGATGAAAACCTTTTAAAATGTTTTCTGTTTTGCCGGACGACAGTAAATTGTTTCACAAAATTGACAGAATATTAAGTGTTTTCGTTATATAACTGATTTTACCGTTAGTTGTTCCATGCGAATTCATAGTGATCTCAATTGCAATACTAGATACTACTGCGATACTGATCAATATTATTATTGTATATAATAAATTAATTACTTGCGTAACTGTTTAAGTTCGTTTTACTTAAGATATGTTTTATTTTTCGTGTCATTCTTTTTATTTATTACTAACTGACCTAGTGAACATCGTGTCACCTACAATTATTTTGCAAATTTTCTTTGACAATAACAGTAGCCACACGGCATGTGTTTTGACAGGTTTCAGGACGATATTATCACTGTCAAATGGCATTCGATTATTGCTTGTTATTTTGATGAAGATACGTTTGCAATTATTGGACTATATTTTGCTTCACTGTTGGATTGTGAGCACAATGATGATCTGCTTCTCATAGTGGTAACAGCGCTCCTGGTAAGTGATTAATTATACCGTGATTAATGATGTTATATCTCCAATCGTTTTGATCGTATCCAATTGTATTTCTGATACTAATTTGACTCTTACCAACAGCCTTATACGGTATGATATCTTGAAGGTAGGCATGAAGGTTTCTCCAAACAACAGATAACTGTAATGGATTTGGTATCGATTGGTATCGGTTGTGACAATTTTACTTTTCCACCTGTACAACATAACCCGATATTTTCACTGCTGTATTTTAACGCCTTACAGTATTGACAAACGATTGTCCTTTTACTAATTAGTAGTGACATTTTGGCACCAAAATCCATTTCCGGATCGAAATGGAATGCTCCTCGTTCTTGGCTGACAGGAACACTACGTCTACCTAATCGCTCAATCGTTTTGCCGCTGTTGTTATGTTTGATGTGTATGAACTCGTTATATTCTAAGTTTATATACTTTATTTCTAGTTGCTGTCGAATGTTACGTACCAATTATATCATTTTCTATTATACTCTAATCTCTGGCTAGTTCATAGTTTGGCCGATGTACCGGTGGCGTGGCTATTTGATCGTATCCAAAAACCAAACTTACATAAAGAACTGTCATGTTTGACCATTTATTATGAGCTCTCTCCTCAACTCTCCTATATATGCATTTCCGAGGTCATAGACGATCATGCTTGAAAAATTCGCATTCTGCTTGGGAATACTATTTTCGCCTTTATTCATTGTCACTGACTTTGCGCTGAATGATATTTAGACCCCTCGTTTGTCTAAAATGTTCTTAACCATGAAATAAACCAAGGATGAACGTAACTGTGATATAGATAGCACAGTGATAATACACTGAATTCTGTAAACTATTTATGATGAATTTAAATATTTTTAAAAAATATCCAAATATCAAAATGTTTTTCTCCTTGTAATGGTCAAAACAATATAACAAAATGGAAAGACTCACTTCAGTCAATCAGTTCTCTCAATATTGATACAAGTTATGTCAAGATCTCTTTACCAAATGTTTCACTATTTTATTTACATGAAGACCATTGCAAATTGTTATATTAACCTTATTTAATTCAAAGAAATATTGTTGCAGGAAAAAATCGCCATAAAAATGATCTAGATGAAATGTTTAATTTTGCTACTTCGCATAACTATGATCAATAAGATTAAATATAGACTATGATATTGGCTAACGGTAATTTGGCCGGAAACTAACCATAAGTAATGGCTAGGAACATTATAGGGTAACAGAAAACCTAATATTATAGATATGTTGAAATTATGATACATGTAAAAAAAAAACTTAATTGCAAGACACTCAAAAACCTTTAAGTTTCAGATTTATTGGCAACATTAATATTTACAGTTTACATTGGGCACTTATCGTTAATTACATTACAGTTATTTAGATAAACTCACAATGATCAGCGCATCACACAATGTCTGAAATACAGCGGTCACCTTGAGCTACATTTCATACTGATTCGCTATTAAATAAATTATATTCGTTTACATTTTTAAAGATCAGAAAATCAAAAATATTTAGACCATACTGTAAGGCTTTAAAAACAACGGTTAATCTAAAGACTTATGTTGTCCTGGTGTAAAAGTAATATCGGCATAATTGGTCCTATCACCAGATTCATTACGATCACTAGTTATAAGAAATGATCTTAACCACTTCTTGGCCAAAATGCAAAAATATAATAGGTGTTTTCGAATGACGTCGTTTGACGCAACACATATTGTACAGGACAATTTCATGTCGATTTTCAGGTTTTTATATCATAATGGACAAATTTGTCAGCCACTAAGAGCGCTATTATCACTACCAGACACGGATCATCAGTTCTTATACATTTATTTTATGCGGAAATCCTGATGCGGGAATTGATAGGCATTATACTCACAGTTCATCAATGAAGCGAATTCAAACCTTCAACAAGTTTTCCAAAAGCAACAAATCTTCACCAGAACACAAGTTAATAAAATAATTCAAAATAGCATTGTATCGGATACCATCTGACGGTCATAATATCTTCATCAGAGCAAGAAAACCGGGTGTGTCCTTGCATAGGTTTAATTCACCGAAAATCTGAAATTATCTGCTAATATTGTCGTAAAAAATTTGGAAGATAGATGTAGGTGATACAAAGTTCACCTGATCATCTAGTTAAAGATAAATGATATGATATCATTATTTTAAACTATTAAATCGAGATTACTGTATTATTTTTCTGTATGTAAATATATAATTTTCTGCTGTATATCTAAATAAAATATTAATATTATGCTCCGATGTTTCCCTACTAACAATGAAAAACTTTAAATTTTATATATGCAACCATGAATCTGCCTAAACTATTTTAATAACATTCTGAAGCATCTATAAAACCGAGTATTCAAATAGTCTTATTTTAATATGCGGTTAAATGTTCCCTCAATGAAATTTAAACACTCTTAATGAACGTTATATTGTTTCAGAAAATCTTACAGCCACGGCTAGACTTCTAAACCTCTCCGCTAATAACATTTCGTGATATACTACGTTTTGGTGCTGTTTTATTACAATTTAATTGAGTATGATATAACGTCTCCATCTAATTCGAATCCTTTCTCCCAGCTTTGTAGATTTAATATCATATTATGTAGGATGGGTAGTCTATTTTTTTAATGTTTATACATATACAGTTATAATAGAATTATATAACTACGCGAGTGCGATTTTAAGAATAAGATGTGTCATGGTTTATAGCAAGGTAAACGTAAAAACAACAGCATCAAGTGTCAGTCAAATAGTTACTTTAGCTGTTTAGGGGTCACACTTAGGAAAAAAGTATAGCAAAAAAACATGGAATTGTGACTAATGATCTCAAATGATTTTATTTAAAAAAAATTATACATAATTAGAGGTGAACTGTTAATATATACTTGAACATTAACAATGAAACATTCATATTGTGAATTTGTTGAATGTTATGTAATCAATTATTCATTAATGTGTAATTGAAGTCTAGTGAAACTATTAAAATAGAAAACATCTATCTATTCAGTTTTAATTGTTATATTTTTTAATTATCCTAGCACTCAACAATAGACTCAGTGGATATTAGTATCTTATGTTATTTATAATATATAATGATAGGTAAAAAATTGCTTCAGTAAGTGATCTTTTTGAGGTTATTTTAAGAAGTATAAGAGTTATTATCTATTAGTTAGGTCGCATAGTACATTTTAGCCTATGTTGTCCATGTAATTGTTAAGCGAAAATATTCAGGTGCAGTGATACTCAGACTACTTTGAACTGCCACTTTGGATCGCACTAGTTGTGGGTTCTAAGGGGACATTAGTTTTATTACTTTGTTAGATACGTAATACAAGCCTCGTATTAGTCTACGATGGCATGCAGTACTTTATTTTGGATCTTGTCCTAATGTTTGTAACATTGATCCTTCTGAATATTAATTATTCAAGTTCTGACTGGGAAATACCCCACTTCTTAAGAATATATAAAAAATCTAGTCCAAAATAGCCTCAATATTTTCATTCTTTAGAATCGAGGATTCCAACGCCTCAATTATTTCCTGTGGAATTTGCTTGTACTGTTAGTAGATAATTACCGGAATCTTTCACATGTTCAAAAGAGTTCGTCTTTGGGAGCATATTCTAATTATTTTTTTTGTTTGTTTTTAATTTTTCATTAATTATATGAATCACAAATCACCGTCAGTAGCAAAGTTATTAATAATATATTATCGTATATTTTATGATTCCAAATTCAATTATGTATTATTACTCATTATTTAAACATTATCCAGTGGTAATATATATTTGAGAATGTAATTATTAAGTAAGTTATAATTTTAACGTAAACTCTAGTTAGTATAAAATAAGGTTTGTGTAAAATTAATTACCATTGGAATGTAAAAAAGTAACTGAAGTTTGATGAAAACTGGTTTTGGTTCTTCATAATAGATCGACTTGACATCGTATATGTCTACTAATATTTATTCAATGAAGCCATTAAATATAGCCATTCTAGTACATTCTATCATTCGTTTATTCAGTCAAAAGAATTGAAATGTGAAATATTAAATGAACCCAGTTTTCATGTGAATGGCTGATGAAGTGAAACTAATTGAAGGCATTTCAGTATTTGCTTTATGCAGAAAATTAGGTCACATACTATAAGGTGCAAAAAATCGCGCTTCATGCCTGGAGAAGTCAAATAATGCTAAAAGAGGTGATGCTAAATGTTTGATAGGATTGAATATGAAAGGAATTGTTTATGATCTATTCAAACGTAGCTAAACCATTAATTTGATAGCTACTGTTAGCAATTAACGCGAATGAAGCATCTCTTTAAAGGACGACCAGAATTAATCAATGAAAAAGCATCGGCTTCCATCGCGACAATGCTGAACCGTCTGAGGCGATTTGTGATAGCTCGGATCTTTCCCCATGCAACCACTACATTTCCCACCTCTGCAAGAAGTACATTGCTAAAAACGCCACATATAATATTGATTAAAGCTTAAGTCACCAACCCTTTGTATGTTGAAAACGTTATTAGTACAAAACATTTTACTGTTATTTTGAAATTTTAATTTGGTAAACTTCTCCTTTTATTCAAATTTATTAATTTTTATTTATTTTCAGTAAGTTAATAATTTCAAATGTTTTTTATATACTAATGTTTGTTAAATATGTTTATTATTGTTGATAAAATCACCTAAACAAAGATTTATTTAGACGTCGCTTTACAGATCAAATTATCCTACATTGAAGAGTGGTAAATTCCACTAAAAAAATAAAGCACAAATAACGTTCAACATTATTTCGACAAATACATATATCTATCTCAATTCAACCGCAACGTTTGGTTTACACATCTAATCTGCTTTCTCAAACATGTGTACTTAGGATATTCTAGGTTAGGGCAATGTGTCCCTTGGCGATAGGGTCTAAAATGATGTTACGCATTATATGGTTGAAATCTGCTACGAAAATCTTCATTATCTTAGAACACATGTGCAAAAACAACGTCATGTTTTATACTCCATTTTGGGATGAATATTAGTGTAAACTAGATTTCGTGGGTATATGGGTAAAATATTATTTAGAATTTACATGTTAAATCAATTTAAAGTAGATGAACCAAAATATTTCTTAAATATTTATGGAATATTGTTAACATTAATAGCTGTTTACCAGAAAACATTGAGAAATTAATGTATAAGTTGATTATCCTTTTGATAAGCCCTTCTTCTATTGATATGAAAATAACTTCTTATTTCCACAAACTCAAAACTGATAACTGTTATATGATGTAGAAGCATTACCATATTCCAAATGTATTCCATGAGCTTTCGCAGCAGATTTCTTCAAATAAAATAGTAAAAGTAGTGAATGTTGAGAACTATATGTTCGTATTCATTTTGAATAATTCAATAATACTGAATGTAAAACTGTTATTTTTTAAAGAAAATTAACTTAAATTGTTAAAAGGAAATACCCTGACGCCTTCAAAATTAATACATAATGCTAATAGTACAAATTAATTAAAGAAGCAATCATTATTAATAATGATATTTTATTTAGTATTTCTAAGGATGAAAATTAGATAAATTAATTATTGATGAATTAGTCACATGTTGGCCTAAAATTTGCAGTTTTATTAAATAATTAAAACTCAATTTGATAATCAAGAACGAACTATAAGAATCTATAAACTGGAATTGCGATTTTATATATTAAAAATATAAAGAGTTATAATATTATTTTATAAAAAAATATGTATTCATAAGAAACAGGAATTTAAAATATAAGTTTATAAGAAAATATTTTTTTCTATATTTTATATTTCCTGGGACCCAGAGTTTGCTATAACCGTACGTCAGTTGTAAACTTATATTTTACTAAAATTCGCATTCGTATACTTGATGGACAAAATATTATGTTTGGGACCTAACCGAACAGTATTTTATACTGGACAAAATTCACTCGAAAAATCTATGCTCTCTCTGTGTTGAGACATTTTAATCTGGCATCTATTGTGTGGGTTTTATAGAGGGTCCACAACAATGGAAGGACAAGACAGACGAAAATGTCCATTTTCTGGAACAGTTGGGATATTTTTCTCATCAGAGTTTATTACAGAACCGGACTTAGTATGTTCTTTTGTGGTAATTCATTCATTATCCGGGATTATTCCTCAATACGAGGCTAAAACTCATTCTTACATATCAGTTTATCAAATAATGCCGACAACAATATTTTCTAATGAATATCTTTATTATGTTTCCTTTTCAAGGGTTTTATTGTATGTTAAACAATATATCCAACTATTATTTTTATTACTATTTTGTTACTATTTCAATAATCAAGGCAACAGTACTCCAAGTGTTGGGCGATGGTTCGAATCTTTAGTCGAATCTTTAATCGGTTTTAGTTGTGATTAATTATATTAATTTATATTTGTGATTGTTTGAGATTGTTTATAATTAAGAATATAAAATACTACAAGGAGAAAACATTCCAGATACACTAGTAATGGGTAAGACTAAATATCTTCTAGGTTACTCCTAGTTGCCTCTAAGTTGCTGCCTCTAAGCTTAATATTGAGGGCTCTGGTTTATTGTCCACCTTAGGCTGTTGCCCCAGTTCAAATAATCACTAGCTGGTTGTCAAAAGACTTTAAAGTACGATAATAGAAAAACTATTTTAAGTAAAACACTTTAATACTAATTAATTAACGCTAGTTACAAATTTTCAAAATTTTATATGGAATATTCACAAGATGAACAAACAGCATCTCGGGCAAAGTAAAAATCAAAGTATTTCAAATTGAATTGATCGACATAGTTCGTGTGCCGAAATTGATACTAAAGTTATTGTTATATGACGTTTTTTAAAAACATCATGTCATATACTTTTTATTTATTTATTACACATTTCCACTATTAATTATCTAAAATTATTGAAAGAGCAAATATTTTTAGTCGTAATAATATACTTAATGGGTACTAGATAGAACAGACATTGTAATTTATTCAACTGTGATATTATTTATTAAATTAATATAACATGTATCATAAACACATATCAAGCATGTCTATCATCACTAGGACAAAAAATTACATAGCAAGCATTTACTATATAACCTCATCACCAAAGGTTCATTTAAATAAAAGAGTTTATTCGTCATTGGATCAAGTTGTTCTTGTAGTTCTAAAACATGACATCTTATATTTTATTCGAGGAATCAACAAATACAGTTTACAAATATTGGCCTAATTTTTGAACTTGAAGTTTGATTATTATAGAGTAACAAAAAGGAAAACTTTGCACTACAGGCAAATAATAAAACCTAGTGAACATACCTACATGGAGAATAAGATGTTATACTTACAAAAGAGTAGCCAGTGTATGCGTCCCTGTGGTACAGGTACTGAACGTTGATGGCAAACATTTCTTAGCTAATCTAATTGTTGGTAGGAAATATTAATGCTTGCTGTAGTTATTAGTTAATTGACGGGAGTCTAGCGCCACCATGATATTGGTTATGTTGTCAGATATTTTGTTTGAACGAAAAATGTATTGACTGGACGAATACATCAAATTGTATCCCTGACAGTGTTCACTCCGGTTCCTTGTGGCGGTACAGAAGTTAGGATTAAATGCTTCTTTCTGCAACTTGGTTTCTTGACATTTCTACGGATTCTCAACAAGTTCAACGTATTAATTGAGCTTTGTATGGTCATTATCAAAATTACAGATCCTCCATTGGATCAAATTCGCAGTGCAGTTCGTTCATTTTTAGGCGTTTACACTTCCATTCCTCTAATATCTGCTTGATAATAAGAAAATCCTGTGTATTCTGTTTACATCTAATTTTCACAACTAATAAATTGTTTTTAAATATTATCTAAATGGGCTAATAAGACAGACTCCCAATCTGTCTTAAAAAGTTTGTACAGCTTCATATAAAACAAGAGTTTGATAACCAAGGGAAGGGAATATAAAAAGTGCTAAAATTTCAGATCTTTTCACCGTTTTTCAGATTTTTAGTTAATATTATATATTCTTATAGCATTATCGTTCGATAGAAAATAGGTAAATAATTGATTGGATCTCCATAGGATTTAACTGTACATTGTAGATTTTTGTCTATATAAAATAGTTAAGATGGCTGTACAATATGTTTCAATGAAGGCCAGTCCGTCTCTGTTAACACGTTGACAAATGCACCTAATCAAGACCGATCTTCCTCACGGCAAGAACCATTTATTTTATCTCCTTTTGGACAATTAATTCTTTTTACTTTGGAACGGAGTCTGTGGTTTTTTCTCTATTTCTTTTATTGCCGTTGTATGTGGTATAAGATTTTTCTCTCGACTGCAAGAAAAATAAAGACGCCTGAAAGAAACATGGAAATTGCTTCGGAGAGAGGACCATATTACATTCCGAGGGTCGAAGAATACAGTTTACTTACTTAACTGTTTAAAAAACATCGAAGGGAGCGGTTTTTCTTTTTTTGTGCGACTGTCCCTCGAGTTTTATAAATAAAGAAAAGTGGAAACTATTTTCGTTGAACAATATGACATTTGGGACTTTTGGTTATCGTCCGAGCTTTTCGTTTTTCTCATATTATAGTCAGCATTGTGATAAAACCACTGACGATTATAACATTGTTTATATGATATAATATTTCTTGTTAAAATTAATATGCTAAGGGTTTCAAAAACAGTTGAGTAAATTATCATTTAACATTTTGAGAACACATTTCATTTCAGAAACATATTATTTAATGTTTTATATTATGGTTTAAGTTCATATAGCAGTTGATATAGTTATCGCATTGAAATAATATTTAGAAATTAAAATATATTTTAATTAAAAAGAAAATTTCAAAAACTGCCAAATACATGCCAGGTTTTTTAAAAAATGAGACTGATATTTAATTAATTTAATATGTTTACATTAATTCGAATGCAAAGAATATTAATTACTGTATGATATTGTCAGATGACAAAGATTTAAGTAAGTTAAATACTAGGAATTGTATTTTTTAATTATTTAAATCGATTTTGCTAAGACCTATTATGTACTTGTTATGTTTTAGAGTTTCTTTTTTACCATCTAGGGTTTATCTCGATTGGACTTAACCGACCGTGGGATCCGAACCGTGGTCCTCGACATTATCCTACCGATTAGCAAGTTACCGACTTAGAAATCATACCAGAGGATATCCTCTATTTTACCCAGCCTAGTCACTGGTGTGAATGAATTATTTTTCTTGTCGGATTTTGCACTGTTGTCTTTTGGACATAATTTAATGACGATATTCACCTTTTTATCACTGGAATATTTTGACAAAAATATTCAGTTACCCTCGATTATTTTCATAAATTGTGATGCCTTAATCCATTTTGAGATTTCCAGAGTTCAGCAAAATATATATTGTTAACAATCTCGCCAATATGCATAATAATACATAGCAAATAATATATATTTCACATGAGTATGTATCGTTATAGCATACTGGATTCGTCCAGCCTCGCAGATATTTTATCAACAGAGCCATTTTATGGAATATACTGTATATTACAATATACGGTGTGGGTTAATTTACACTAATATATCGAATAAAAAAGATAACATTGCCTACACCGTGTTTGTTAACTTGATTACTTTTATGGTATATTTAATAATAATGTTGTAAGACTTACAAGGACGAATAATAGACCCTTGGTGAGAACATCATACAAGATAGAAAACTAACATAAATATTGAAAATGGAACATACCTTAAAAAGTTACACTATTAAAAGTATTTTGGAAAAAAACATATTCAAACAAAACAAAGAGTGTAAACATAGGATCTTCTTTTATCTCGAAATATTCTCACATCACTTACATAAACAACAAAATAACGAGAGACCGCGTTAAGCCGAATGTGCATTACAAAGCTGGGATTAACAGTTTTTTTAGGCGCATTCTCAAGTCCGATGCCAAAACTTGAGGCGTTTGCCACTTTTCTTGGTCATAATCTACTAAATATGCAAATGCTAAATCCACACGGTTCGGCTTATAGAGAACAAAATGTGCCGTACGTTTCTATCAAAGTTGCGGTTGCGGCAGGTTTTAGTTTCTGTTAAAATACCTCCCTGTCGTTCTCGCGGCGTACGGAGCTGACAGTTGTGACGAGGATTTGCATGATATCTTTGGTCGTATTAAATTAAGGATTTAAACTTATACGAATAAATAGATAGTTTAATTGCGTTGAACGGTGTGAAATGTGAAAGCCGAATTCTTATAATTTTGAATTTCATATTATTGTCCATAGAAAAAATGGTATACCATAATACTGATATCACATTCAGCAAAATAAGTTCATATTTTTGTTAATGAGATTACAGATCAAAAGTATTTTTCTCCTGTGACTTTCTAATATTGACGCAAATTTTTCAATTAAAAAAACTCGATTTTTTATGGTTTGCAAAATGACAAATGAATTTTTTAAAATATTTCGATTCTAGATCCAAGTGAATTGTCAGTTAAATTTAAAATTTTAGATTTACTAGAGGTAGAACATCCATATTTGTACATTTTTTCCCCACGAAATCTTGTCAACTACCGAAGAATAAATTCATTTAACACTTGTTTTGCTAGATTCAGATTAATATTGTTTTCATTCGATAGTTTTTATGCTTATTTATCGCTATAGTCGCTGCTTGACATTGATCCATAAATGCTGCTTTCTTATAAACAGCACTTCATTTTACACTGTTTCTTCCCTCATATTTTACCCCTCTAGAAAGATATACTACTTTTAAAATATAGGTGTCCTTATATTGTTCATAGATTATGATTTATTTTATTTTATCTATTAAAAAATAATCATAATAGTATTTTAATAGAAATATATGGGGAACATATTCCAGTTGAATATAAATATTCAGGCAGGTTCGTAAAGTGGTAATTATGATATGCAAGATAGGAAACCATCTTGGCAAGGAGTAGAAGCGTTTAAAAACTGTGTGAATGATAAAAAAATAGGTTTAAATTTTTACTAATTAAAGCTCAAGGATACCGAGAGGTGTTTTTTTATGAAATGTTGCTTCTGAACGATAACTAAGGAAGAAAATATGGAACTCTTTTGTGGGATTAACAGCTATACAAGAAACTATACATTCATAAATAATATTAAACACATTAAAAACCCTTGTATGTACTATACTACTCCCTGTATTATTACGTTGAAATAGTTTTCAGATTCAAATTTGATCATTTAGTTGGATTTGTATACATTTAATGCATTATACTGTTATATTGTATGTATATTATCATATGTAGGTTATTAAAGGTCTTATGTTTTACAGCCGTTAGTTATGTTTCGCCAAAGTAGGAGCGTTATAGATTGATAATGTTTGGAAAATGTCGAGTTTTGTGTATACAAACGTTCATTTGCGATACGCATGGCTTTTTCTGTTTCGTCAAAGAAAGAAGCCGTTGAAAGCTATTGTTTGCTGATAGAGATTTACGATGAGCATGCTCCAACCATCAGAGCTCGTGGAACGTGGTTTTGGGCAAAATAGTGGTTCAACGTTCAAGGGAATAACGTCTTGGTATGCTAAAAATATTTGAAGATGCTGATTCGCAGGAACAATTAGTAGAAAAGTTGAATGAGGATTGCAAACAACAAGAAAGATAAATGATGGGTGGGAGAAATGCGAAAAATCGTTAGTGATATGTTTTTAAAATGTATTTCTGTCATAACTCCCGTATTCGATCGATGGTGTACCCAAAAGGGTATAAATAACTCGAGAGATGGTTTAGCTCAAATGATAAACAGTTTCTTTACAACAGCATCGTTTAATTAGCTGAAAGATGGGCTATATATATAGAATCAAATAGCCAATAAGTAAATTTTAGCTCTCCACTGTTTTCTAGTGAAAAAATAAACGCAGAGGAATTACCGATATACCTGATATTTAACCACTTCAAGTAAAAGAAGGTCGCAATTACCCCCTATCGTTGTTGAAATAACGTCGACTCGCGTCAACATAGAATCGATATTATTTCATTAAATGGAGGTATTAGAGCGGCGACCGACAACATTCTCGTTATAATTTATGAACGAGTGACGTGACGTTTCTTATAAATCACGGCCGTGAATATGGGACAAAGTGCATTTCTGTACGCCTCGTCACTATTAAAGCGAACCGACGTACTTACGCATCATACATGCCACTTTAACAAATGGCGCGCCATAATCGATTTACATGTGGGAAATTGCTATTATATTCACTTAGCGTTTGTTGTATCTTTGCTATAATAGAGCCACATTAGCGAGTAATTGCTGTAATGGATTAGTTTGCGTTGTTTTATTCGTCTTGACGTAAACCACGTTTTCCTATCTGTGCTCTTTAGAAAAGTTCTTGATATGGAAAGTAAAATTAATAAATAGTGTTGTATGGAAATTATCAGTAATATTAACAATCATATTTGGAAATTATTTTTATTATAGTATTTCATTCACACCCAGCGGTCGAAATTCAAACGAAATTTATCCTAGCTAATATATTTTTTTAAAGTGTTCTACTGAATAAACTGCTAGAACTACTAGAATAAATAAAAAACAGGAAAATAATGTACTAAAATTGTACTAAAACTTGTTTGTGTCTTAAAATAACTTCAAAGTTTGGCAATGTCTTTAAAATTGTTTTTTTTTTGTCGATTTTTTACTAGATAATATTTTGGCGTCAAAATTAAATTACGAATATATAAATTACGCCCTTAACCAAATAATTAACCTTTTTAATAATAAAATTTAGTTCCACTAAAAAAAATGGTGAAGACCTAATTTGTAACACATATTAGCACACATAAAAAGGCATGCCAATTTGGTTCACTCGGATACGATCGGGTTGCGATTGCAAGTACTGACACTCCCTAGTTTTCATGAACATCATTCTAAAAGTCAAATTAGACTCCTTAATATTTATATTGTGTTTCTAAAGGATGTGTTTGTGGAAATCTAAATGGGCGGGAAACTTTATCTGTTTTGAATAGAATGGGAAGATGATTCTTCTTATTTTCGACTTCTGTTAATATATTTTTGGCGGAAATGTTCCCATGTTTTTCTTATAACTGAATGTAACTTACCTTAACAATTCGACGATACCTAATATATAAATAAATAATAAATAGCCAATACATTAATTTGCTGTCATGAAAAATATAAAATGTGTTATTTGAAAAGCCATCGCCTTCATCACTAAGATTACTAAGCCGATCTATATGAATATGCAGATTCGACTTGAGAATCTGTCCCATTTTAATCAAATTGGATTTATTTGATATTAAGCTTGTTTACTGGCGTATAATTAACTTAGAGAGCATTTGCAAGAAAAATCCGATCTTTCTTCCTTGTTCGGTTTTACATTTTTATCAATAAATAATCACAAATAACAAACTAAAAGCTTTTCGAGAACAGTATTCTATTCTTTGTCTATTGTCTTTATTTTCATGTTACTGAACTATCTTTACTAATTATATTTTAATGTACTTGTTTATTTTATAAGAATTTTATATTCACATTGATAGTACAGTGTTTATTTAATATAACGAACTTTTATTGGGTCAAATTCTGTAAGTCTATACGAGAATATGAACTGCATGAACGACATCTTCAGTATGATTGTCCTCTAATATTTAATACAGCTATCTAATATAATATACAAGTTATAAAATGGGAAATGGGTATAAACACAGAAGAACCATAAATTTATTTTAATGTTTGTGATTATTTAATGGAAAGAAGATTCATTATTAATTGAAAATAAGATTAGAAAACAGACCATCTTATTCATCATTCGAAATAGCATTGTTTTTACCTAAATTTCCATAGTATCCCTCGATGGAATGGCTTTCCAAGTTTTGCTGATTCCAAATTCCAATAGTCTAATGGCTAAAAAATGGAACTACTACAATCTGCTTTTGGTGGCTCTTCACCCTGAACTGCAAGCTTCTGTTCTAATTATAGTAAAGTATGTTAATTATCAGCAACTTCAGTCCGCCTTTAGTGGCCTTACATCTTGAAATGTGAAATACGTGCCGGTAATCCACAGACTATATTTCGTTTTCGAAGCTTGAATGTTTCTTATTTTGTTATTGTATGACTAGAAATCGTGATCTCGCAGCTTCATCTGCGACACTTTTAACCAAATTCCACTTTACTACGCCGAGGAATGCTTCGAGGAACTGCGAAACGATTGCCAATCTAATATCAACCTGTCTTCTTTTCTTGATAATTAATTTAATTCCGGTTACTTGATTGCATTCAAATCTAGTAATTTACTTTAGATTGTTTTTTTTAACGGAAAGAAGAGCTAATTTGTCGAACCGTGATTCAAAGAGACATTGGCGGTTTTTATCTATTAGAAAACAGACCAACTCACACACATATACACAGACCACATATATATATATATATATATATATATATATATACACACACACACACACATATATATATATACATATATATATATATATATATATATATATATATATGTATACATATGTATATATATATATATAATCTTGAAATGAAAGAGATAATTATTTTGAACCTTTTTAAAGTCGTAATAGAATATTTTTTATATATGTTTAATATTTTTAAGTGAAATTCAATAAAATCCTTGAAATTTCTATTGTAGTTGTATATGTAACATTGTTATTTTTTAGTTGCTAAAGGAACTGGGATCGAATATGACGTAAGTTTAACGTTGCAGGATCGTGAATTATTTATATTAGAATGCAATTACGACATATACTATTATTATTACACCACGTGTTGTTGAATATTGCATTACAAAATTGTGATTTATTTTCATTTATATAACTCTATTTTACCATTATCTAACTCGATAGAGATTTATTAATATTCCATGATGACGTACTTTTCGACTGGCGTGTTTTTTATTATTAAAATTTGACGTCGTTAATAAATTATAACGCGAACCACTTCCAACGCAGTTCCAAGTGAAAACGTAATAAAATACTATCGATTCGGCGCTCGTTAATTAATGTTAGTTTTCTTGGACGCTCTATTATCGCGTTTTTCTTTATTAAATCGTGGATCAGATAAAGGATTTCGTGTTTTTCATTTCCTTATTTCCTTTCTTTTTTGTTTGTTTGATTAGGTTTTTTTTTGTTTATATGTATATATAAAATTGGTCGATTCTATCGCGAACAAATAGTAGAAAGTAAACTTTTTGTTGTACATTTATCGTTTTCGTAGTTATTGTATTATATGTAAAGATCGTAAAGTTACTTTTGAGTAAATATTTTTCTTTATTTTTAAAAAATATGGGCATTATTTTACAATATATTGTTCTTTACTTGTTTATCTCATCTTAACAACATTATAACATCTTTGTAGAAGAACATATCCTTCAGTAAAATTGAATAATCATGAATTTCCGCAAGCAGAGAAGCAGACGACAGGCCTACTTGGACCTATGGTATTGGACTGTGGGGTACTACTAGCAAATCTAACATAGATATCCTCTAGAGGTTTCAGAATAAAGTGTTGCGAGTCATCGTCGATGCCCCATATTACGTGCCCATCAAACACTTGCCAAACAGTTAGATGTGCGTAATGACAATGAAGTGCGTAGGCTCAAACGAAAGTCCAATCGACATTTACAAATAATTTTACTGCAAACGAACAATGGCTAATGTTCAGAATGTCAGAGAGATAAATTAGTATAATTGTTAAGGATATTTATAAAATTTTTATATTTATTTCTCAAAATGCCGTTTTCGTAACATCTGCCTTTTTATATCTTAATGATGGTATTTTGTATCTATCTGGTAGGTCAGTGCTTCAGATTTTATTGCCACTGTCTGGCTCCTAGCTTCAGAGTGGGTGTGACATGCACAGCATCTTAAATATGGTGAAACAAAAACGTCGCAAGCATTCACGATTAGTTGTTACTTACGCTAAGTTTATCAAATAAGATCGATCCGTATGATCTAAGATAGTTCAGGTATTTTATTCAGGTTTATTTCGACTTCGACTGACACGTATGGTCGACGGGAGAATGGACGGGATATTAGGTTAGGTTGGGGAAGTACGGTAGTGCTGAGGAAGTGGTACTGTTACGAAGGAGTAGAGAAAAAAAAGAGAGCGAGGCGTCGTCGTGGAGGTCTTTTATAGCCGGGAACCGCATGGTACCAATCCACCGGCGTTTGACTTGCACAACCTTTGAACTTGCCGTAGGTGAATGCGTAAAGGGTTGTAGCGGTCGCACAACTCTATTGAGCCAGCGTTCTGATAATTAGTTTAATGAATTACACCAAGCAATTCAACACAAAAAAACGAACATATGCACATCCCTCTGGTCGTTTATTTAAAAGAGAGTTGTTATCTAACCCGACTAAGACGGCATTGATATTTTTAGAAATTGGTTTGATGTTTGGTGACGGGATATGATGCGTGATATTGATGATGCATTTTAAAAATTTAAAATTTATGATTTCTTTTATATGGTAATGGTACGGCCGAATCTTTCCGACCAATCACCACTGTTTTATTGTAGCAAAATATTTTTTTATGTATTAGGAGGGGATAAATTCAAAACAAACAACTGGAAACATTCTTTTTTCATCACGAGAGTTTGAATGAACCAAAAATAGGTATTTTTTCTGGGCATCTTTATAAAAAATCTATTAATTTCACTTATAATTACTGAGATAAATAGACAGATCTAAAATAGTGACATAGCGTTCATACGATACAATCTAATTTGATGAGAATGTAACAATGCAGAAATATTTTTTGGATTTTCAATTTAAGAAAATTATCCGGTTCTAGAGCCGTTGATAGAATTTTCTTCAGCGTCTAACAAAGACACAAATTTACTCGGAATTCAATTGCGATAATTAGTAAATTAATAAAAGTCCTTCCTTTTGCTAAACCGAAAAGAATAGAATTTCCTTTTCAATTTATTTTTTATTTCAATTAAAATCTCGTTTCTTCTCGGATTTTAATCAATGGTTTTTGCATATTTTTTATAAAACGATTAGAAGAAGAGGAATCAATTTCGCAGCTGTTGCTCGCGCTCAAGACGGTTGTCAGGTTGAATTTTTTCATAATTTGCCTCAGATTTTTATATTTAACATAATGCGAAATATATTGATAATTATTTGACTGTTATATAGGCGATCAGCATTGTGTAGATTCTTTAAAATTCTTCTACTTAAAATATTTTACCGTTTAAATCTGAATTTATATAATTTGAGAGCTAACAAAAATTCTTTTTAGAAAATTTCACGTTTAATTTTTTAAGATCATCGTTAGTAGATTTTGATATCATTATATATAATTATGCATTTTTTAAAAACAGAATGTTAAGTTGTAGTTATAGATAATAATAACAGCCTTCCACTTCAAAATTAAAATATCATTGTAATACCATGTTTTTGGTTGTATATGTTAGCCTTTCTTGCTACAATAGCACTATTGCTTTATATCTGCAGTTGCAGCATTCTTATTTTGGTTCCTTCATTTATTTGGATAGTGCACAACGCCTTCCATATTTATAGAATTATTCGCTCATCACCACCAATCTTTAGCTGACACTTGTTGCTATTGACACTGCAGGAATACTCCTCGCCAAATATTTTGCGACAATTTTGTCTTCTGATCGCTTTGCATGATTTTCATCCATGTCTTTTTTTGGAGCTCCCCGTTGCATCTTTCATACAAAAGATTGATTTCGCCACAGAAATTTGTTTGACACTACTCTTCAACTTCTACTCATTCGACAAACGTGTCAAAACCTTTGTAATATGAGTTTTCGGAATTCATTCATAAATTGTAAGTTATTGTCTCATTTTTGGCGAAATAATTTTATTTTTTATAGGGTCTCGGAGAATCTGTCTTAAACATCGAAATACTTTAAGCTTATCGGTTAAGATAGCAATTTCCAGCAATAATAATCCAATTCTTGGAGCATTATATAAAGAGTGATAAATTGTAAGTTTGTTCTTCCATAAGCACCATCTTAGAGAAGCAAGAGCTTCGGTGGCTTGACCGATTCGGCTTATTACTTCAGTCGAAGAAGGAGGCTTTCTCAACTTTGGTTACTAATTTAAGGTACTTAAACTAATTCACTTTTTCTCAACGGCATCTAGAGATTTACAATAACTGCCAATCACCAGTTGTCAGTACCTCCACCTTTTCTTCATTTATTCTATATCATACAGAAGATTAATTATTTCAATATTGTTCTTTTCTTCCTAAACCACCACTATTTTGATGACTTCCATCTATATTTTAATATTAATTCAGTATATTAAACTAGAAATATTTCAAAAACCAACTAACCATTTTTTTAAACATTTGTTTTCATTTCAAGACCTTAAACCATAATAGGATAGTTTATTTATTTTCACCTCATAGGTATATGTTATGAAAGCAAAAATAATTATATGATTAGCCCGATTATTTAGGATAGAAAAATGAACTCTAACGAGGCTGATTTAATTGTTTAAGGTTTGGGCGTGAAAGAGCTCGAATCCTGCTAACGATTTAGGTAACTTACAGGCACGGAAACGATCTAAATAAATATAACCGAAACACAGTGGGACAATGGGCCATAAATTTTGGTTGTGGTGAATTAGGCCAGGAAATCCATTCCATTACGATCTAATCTAACCTAATTTAATATTGCATACCCCCGTGTGCTTTATTATATGCTAATTCCTATGTTCAAATCCCGGAAATGTATTTCTGTTAGTCTTGAAGTTCGGCCAACTCACGTAATCTTTATAGATTACTCTTCTTAGATCGTTCAATGTGGGAATGACTGATATCTATTAGCTGATTTTTCGAAGGATTATTTTTGTCCAGCATTCAACTATAGTTTGATTTTTACTTGCAGAAATATCAAAAGCAAAATTACGTGTGGATTATTAAAATAATTATTTTTATAATATTGCAATTTAACTAAAAAAATACGAATTTATCTAAGTTAACCAAGCATGGAATATTTTAAATACTTTGAAAAAATTATTTAATGCTTTTAATAATATAAATAATAACAATACATATTACATTTTTATATTGTGTTATTATACACATATAAAGTAGTTATATATGACAAGTTATAAGATATTTATAAATTTACCAATACAGTCAATCATTTCACTTGATAAAAGTGTATTTTAAATTTGAAAATCTAAAGGTATATTTGTATTTTGTTGTAAAGGTATATCTAAAAGTAATAGTAAGTAAAAATAATACAATGTATTCTTTTAGAGTAGCATAATTTACGGTTCATTTATTATCCACTAATGCAATTGGCTAGTAACTGGTCATTAAAATATCATCAAAATGTCTCTATTAACTGTCTGGGTTATCTGGCTTTTAATGTGACCGATATTGTATATTCGGCCATGAGAAAATAATTTATGTTACCTTGATTGAACTAAATTATGTTTTATTACTATTACTATTTGCTATTTTAATTAAATGCTGGTTTATGAAACGTATGATTTTATAACAAAGAGTATATTTTATATTAACAAACTCTAACTATTTGATTTTTATTATACTTACCATGTTATAAAATATATCTCAATTCCCTATCCAAATATGGAAGCACTGAAACACCAGAATAATTTTAATAGGAAACCACAGAAATATTAGCTATATAAATATTTTTATCCTTTTTGAGAGCATATCTTTTATCTGGTTACTATACAAATTATAATTCAATCTTTTTAGGAGTTACAGATTCTCTTGATAAAGAATTTCTCTCTTAGTGATATTCGATATTCTATTTAACCACTCTTGTGTTTTATCTTCACAATTCGTTGTTAATAAATTTACTGTATTTAGCACATATTATATTTCGACAGCATATTATAATCATACATCCTCTGCTTATTACTGCAAGTTGTATCTAATTCAAAACGCAAGATATAGTTGCACTGAAACAAGCATTGAAACGAGCACTGGATTTTTGTGGTTCTATTTCTTACACTAAAACTTTTTCTAAATGATGTTTGTTGTAATAAACTTGGAAATTCCATTTCATTCAGGCTGATAAAACTAGTACTTAGAACAAATGTTATAAACGAAAAGTAAAATTCTATTGACAAAAATACACTAAACTAAATATATTTCTTTAGAATGGCCTGCCTGTTTATATTTTTAAAACAAATAATATTAACAATTATCTTTTTAATAATATTGAATAACCTTTAGTGTTGGAAATTTCTGGACCTATTTCCTTGGGATGTATAAATTAGTAACTAGCATGTATTGTAAGTTTTTGGAAAATATACGTTTATGTTTATACCAATAGACGGATTTGAATTCGGAAATATTTAGTAATGCTGATTTAATGAAATTATACTATTTTTTTCGCGTTTGGCAGGTAACAGTCCAACTTGTAATTCCGAACTTTTGAGCCGTAAACGCTGCCTTTCACGGAAATTAATCACTGAGGACAGCTTCATCTATCAGAGGAAACTCAAAATGAATAATTTAAAATAATATTTTAATTGTATTATTTTGTACTATTATTTTACTAAAGACGATCGGTTACGAATAATTTCATATTATTAATCGCCCGGTTATCATTGAAACACCATCATAATAACCAAATAACTGTATTAATTGTTTATGTCGCGCAATGGCTTTTAATGGAACTGATATATGTAGTCGTGAAAAACTAATTCGCTTGACCTCGCCAAAGCCTAATTATGTTTTATTGCTATTTGCTCTGATTATTTTGATTAAAGTTATACAGTCATATGCATGTTCACAACAAATTGTGTATTTCATATTAATTAAGCTATAATTACATGATCTCAAGTTTTAATAGTCGCCAATTCGTGTTTATATTTACGAATTTTTAAGTTTGATTTAGTTGGTTCTCTTAAAATGTAATGCTGGGATATATATTTCTTTTTTAGGTGTATTATTTTTTTAATAAGAAATTAATTTTAAATATAAAGAATTAATATTTTTATTAGGAAATTTGGGAAAATTGTAAAAAGAAATTAGTTATGATTGAAAGGCTTAAAACTGAAGGAAATCTGTCACACCGTCTGATGTGCATAAAGTTTATGTCATATTCACTTGATCTTACAAAAAAAAGTTTATTTTCACACATTTAGTTTAAAGCAGGAATATTCAGTATCAATCATTCGTAATATAATTATATTCTTACGAAGCATAAATATTACAAAAAAGTGAAAATGGCATTCGAAAAAAGTATTCCGTCTTTATATATTTTATATATTTAACCAATTCTATTATTTACTCCGTCTCTGTATATTTTATAGCAGCAAATATATTTTTAAAGAAAAATAATTTCATATTTATTAAAAATGTTTTTTTTTCATCATTTATTGGCAGTCAAGTTTATTATAAAATTATATAAAATTGACGGACTCGTTATATTTAATATTAGTTTGATACAGATTCATATAAAGGATGGCTATATTTGTTTTCTGGTGGTATTATGAACATTTGTAATGCTCTAATATATTACATGCCAATTTTGTTGCCGTAGTCTGTTATTTGACGGTTTTAAATATAACATCAGAATACCAACAAAGAATATTATCAAATCTTACTACATTTCGAAATTTCGGTCTTAGTCGGTAAAAATTCCAGATATTATTTCAATATACAGAATAAAATTAATAAAGTTAAAGCGTCCAAAAGTAATAAAGATAAATATCCTGAATAACTCATTAATATTAAATGGAATCTCAAACATGGAATTTGACAGCTCCTTATATTGATACCTCCCATTTTCGCCAAAAAATATATATGATTAAAAGACATGCAGGTACCTATTATTATATAAAATAATTAGTGTTTGCAATTACTGAAAATATTGTTTAGTAATTAACTAGGAAATATATATATATATATATATATATATATATATATATATATATATATATTTTTAGTATTCAACATAGTTATTAACAACAAATAAATGTAGTAATTGCAGGAAAATTCAACATTTAAATAGCGGTTTTAACGGAACATTAACACCATATTTACATTAACTTCCACGCACACTTCATATACGATTAATAGGAAATGCACCAATATCGACTCTCTCCGCATCGACTAATCCAATATTGCCTCGATACTAATCTTGTATAGGCTCAGAATTGCCCATCACGTCGAGTAGATCCCTATCAATACGTTAATAATACCTTAAATTCAAACGCAATCGGAATGTAGCTGTATATATGAGGTTTCGGCTAAGCAGACTGCCTGGATCGTAAACCTAGATATTGCTCGAGTATTTGGCGGTCGCGCAAAGAACATTGAAAGTGTGCCAAATTAATTCAGCTCATTTTAATTGGTCCCGTTTTCAGGTAGCACATTAGTAGCGTTTCAGACCTTATTAGAGGCCATTAAGTTAGTTGTTGTAATGCTTCCCTAATGAACTTAAAATTCGCCGTAATTCCTGTTTTATTACGGGGCTTATAGACGTTATTAACACTTTTAGATATCTAAATCCGAAACACGAATTTGGAATTAAAAATTTTTCAATCGATAGTGAAATACTAACGAGAATTATAGAAATATGCCATATATGGTAGGGTATATCGTCAATTGACTAAAACAGTCAACAGGCGTCATCAAAATTTATGACGTCCAATCGTGGCAATGTTGCCGCATCGACTTTGACTTTTAGTTCATTTTGGTTTTGATATATAACAAAATTCTAATCGAAATAAAATAACAAATCAAAAATAATGATTTAAAATATAATTTATTTTACCATTATAATACATCTAAAGCACTAAGAATTTAAATTACAGTTAATTATACAGCCACAATAGTAAGTTAATTGTAGGTTAGAGTTGTTTTATTATATTTGAACTGAATTCTTTTCCACTATATCTGTGAGGTATGGTTCTACGGGCGCTTTTTATGTAGTGACTATGTTTTATGTAGTAACATTCCCTAGAGGCCTAATCTACATAATTAACAATTGTATATCCAAGTAATGTATTTTACTATTAGAAAGGAGTATTATTTATTAGTAGTTAGAGTATATAACAGGTCAATTGAAAAGTCCTCGACCTACCATAGTAAAACACATTTTTTGGAAAAATTGTTTTTTTTATTCAACATAATTCCCTTCAAGGGTGATATACTGATTATAGCGACCCTCAAACTTTTCGATACCATTTTTGAAGTATGATTTGTCCTTTGCTTCAAAATAGGCCTCCGTTTCGGCGATCACCTATTCATTCGACGAAAATGTCCTCCCAGTGAGCATTCTTTTGATATCTGAGAACAGAAAATAGTCCCTGGGGACCAGATCTGGAGAATACGGATAATGAGGAAGCAATTCGAAGCCCAATTTATGGATTTTTGCCATGCCATAACAACCTCTTTTTGGCGTCCACTGTGTTCACCGTTTTTGGTGCTCATTTCACCACGTCTAAACTCAGCATACCAATCCTTATGGTTTATTTTACTGGGGCAGTCTCCTAAAACTCAGCATTAAGCCATGTTTTTGCTTCAACTGTAATTTTTCCCCACAAAAAGCAATATTTTATCAACACGCGAAATTCCTTTTTATCAATTTTTTTCACATTAACAAAAGTTACTATGCTCAAAATGCTATAATTCAGAAACTAATGATCCGACAGCTCTCAAATTTTTACACGCATCTTTTGAGGGTTAGGGCTAACTAAAAAGCATATGGATTTCATTCTAGTAGCGCCATCTATATGTCAGACCGGAGACTTTTCAATTGATCTGTTATTATTTACCTTTTATATTCAGTTCTTGTTTTCTTCATTGCAGTATTTCTTTGTTAAATTATTTTGATATCACTCTATTTGTTTTTAATTTCTTCTGTAACTACCTGTGTACATATTTTTCTTGATAAAATTAATTTTAGTCAATGCATTCTCCATAATGCATTGGCCATATCAGCAAACACTTTAGTATTTATTCTCTCCTCAAACATTAAAACCAAATATTGATGTATGTACTGACCAATTACACACATATCTATGCACATATGTCTTTCGCAATCTACAAGGTGATTTTCTTCAATTATCCTTTTAATTGTTTCACCTCTATTCGCTTTGTCTTGACGATTTTCAGCATGGATCATAATTCCACATCCGGAAAGTTTCGTTTATTCTGTCTGCTATTAATTCCGAATCTATCTAACATAACACTTGTTCACGATTCCATCATTTGTCAATTTCTTCTTCAGTGTGTTTTATGGAGTCCACCCAAATCGAAGGTGTGTGTAGGCAATGCTTCATTCCATATATCCAGAAATTTATAGCCTTCTGGACATGCATGTCGATTGCAATAATTCTTTGCTGCACCCCATATCAGTTCGATATGATTGAATATACATGAGATGATACATGTGTATACATGTGTATTCAGAATATACAGGGAGGAAGATGTAATACTCTGCTATCATATTTCCATCTGATCTAATTTATTTATTTTTCCAGGCGTATTTCTAAAAATTAAATGGCATAAAAAGCAACTAAACATATCATTTATATTCACCGAGTAACTTTTTGAAATAGTTCGCTCTTTAACATAATCTCTGCAAAACATAATTTCTGTTTTTCAAGCTATTTCTTAATTTCACCCGTAATTCTTTAACTATTAAAAAACATGAGGCTATATCAAATGTTATTATAAATTTTATTTTTTCACATCAACTTTTATTGTCGTTACACTATTTTTATTATCGTCTTGATATCTGTTATACTAAATATACAAATTGAAGGAACAAGTTCTCCTTGAATGTATTATTTGCTTTTAAAAACTGTATTGTTTTAAAAGCAATAGCTGGAAGTTCCATTAGATCTCTTCGTGGGTTATCTTTACATCATTTAAATCTTATAGTTCCCAACAATATATGAAGGGATGTTTTACTCAAAGAGCTGCATAAGTTTTCTACGAGTGCTTTCCAGAGTAATACATTCTTCTGAAATAATTGCATTAAGTTGTGTTTATATTGATAAACTACCTACTATTTATATATATTTCATAAATTTAATCTCGGATAGAGCTAACATCAAGTTTATCTTGATCCACCGCCCGCTTCATTAGAATTGGTTCCTAGTTACCTTACCAATACTTCATTTCATATTCCGTGAATGCGTTCGATCCATTCTTCCTCGCTTCTGCGCAATATTCTTGCTTCAGTCGGTCTTTTTTCTCTTTTCTGCAGTATCCATCCCTGTTTTTCCAGATTATCTTAAGCTATTTTGTCTCGTAAATGGTCCCACCAACTAACTTTTTACCAGCCTCTTTTTGTATCATCTTCAAATATTTCTGCATTAATGTCCGATTCTATTTTTATCCATTTCAATCAGGCAACGTTACAGATGCAAAACTTACTTGTGCAAAGAAAAAAATAGAGTTAGTCTATATACCCTTTTGTATCCTGATTTTTTTTATTTTGTTTGAAATTTCCTTTGATTCCAAATTTATTATTCATTATGAATTTTAAATTAATAGCTTTTTAAATTCTGACATGAATTTCCGGCTTTCAGTTACTTATATTTTCTAGTCTCAGATTAACGGATCTACTTGCTCTATCTTTTGTTTTTCAATTCGAACATTTATTTAATTTTGACTTTCCCCTCACAAGATTTTATTTTACTTTTATCCTCCAAATTCCCTGCTTGAAGGTTTCTGCATGGATTCTAAGTTGTTATCATTAGAAAAAGCTTCTTCCGATATTTTTTGCATATTCTTTTTATTTACATTTTAATATATTAAATAATATAATTCATACTTTTTTATATTATCATTTTTGCAAGAAGTAAAAGAACTAAAAATTCCTGAACACGGTTTACATAATATGAAACACATCTGAAAGTGATACTTTTTGCTTTACACCAACGCTTTTCATAATATCACAGATAACAAGAAAATAGTAATAGCATCGATCTCGCTCTCTGATAGCAGGACACCGGATAATATACAGGAAGTACGTTAAATATTCCTGCCTTCCCGAACAGATGCCGTAAATAGCTAGACGTCAAGATTTCCGTTTGCCTTTCCCGAACAAGAATAACTATTTGTCTCTGATTCTGACCATTGTGGCAGATTAAAGTTTCTCGACATTCTCCCAATCTGGATTTGTTCACTGCCACGCCTGTCAAATCGAGAACAAGGGCCTCTTTTATTATTGTAATAAGCCTGGCCGTAATTGTTTCATGGACCTTGGAGTTGGAGCCGATTTTGTTAACTTTCAACGGCTGTTGATTCGCTTCCTTCTCTCATTCTGCTATTTACTAGTTAGGGTCGATATAAACTCCCAATTTAATTCTGCTCCTTTCTAAGTATCCATGTCGGATATTTATGTTAAAATATTCATAATTAAAAGTTGTTGGGGTTGAGTTTCATATAACAAATTATATTTTTATTTTCAGAAGTAGATTTATAATAATTAATATAAAAGGAATTTATAATACATTGGTAAAGAATGATTAGTGGGTTTATCATCATTAATATCAAGCTAGAATTTAGTCTCGATTAATATCACTATTCACTATATATAAATTATGTCCTCTATATCTTTCGCCTTTAAAGATACTTGTAAGTATACTAAGTTCAGAAATTTAAATTAAACTGTAGTTGTTAAAGTAACAGTATTTAAAATAACAATAACTTTTAATTTACTTTAAAACTATTTTATTAAAAAAAAAACACATTGATTGCCACTTTAATGTAACAAATAAAAATAGGCAGTTGAATTGTATTTTCATCCTTAATTCCTGAATCAAAGATAATTAAATATTTAATTTTATATAAATATTTTTTGCCAGTTGCGACGATTTCAGTTAATTCATTTTTATCTCCTAGTATTCTGAAATAAGCACTTATACCGCATATCAAAATAGGAACTATATGATATATTTGTTAGAGCATATAAATATTCTGAATTAGTCCTGTAACTATATAAAACGAGTGCTAAACTAAGGCTGTATAATTTGGGAAGTCGAAGAACTAGTATCTGAAAATTACGATTTTAGTGTAAATTTATTGGCTGAATCGATGTAAAAATTAATAGCTTTCTAATTTAGGTATAGTGAATCTTCTATCATAGTACTTAGCTTTATGAAAAAATTAGATAGTAAGCGCTTGTTCTAAACCAGAGTCCATTCTGATAAAGGCGCCTAAGCGATAGTTGTTGAGACGCAAGTGATGATCAAACTGTTGGCTAAATCTATGATAACTGCAAAATAAATAGCAAAAAAGTTCAAATCGCAAAAATATGCTTAAGAGACGGTGCATTATTATAATGGAAAATCCAAAAGTCTTTTTCTCCTAAAAGGTTGCTCAAACTTAAATTACAGTTATCGGCGACGATATCTGTTACTTTTTATGTTAATTATAATAGAGAACTTTGACTGCTGCTTAACGTGAGAGAAATAATCCATACTGTACCATACATATGTGTATGATTTTAGTTTCTGAGTTTTAGATACATCGTTTCTTCAATGAAATACCATTTTTAATGTTTAAGCCAAATTCTTTGTTCGAGCAACTGCAGAAATTTCAACACATTTGGGACGAAGTACATACATCGAACATTTTAAACAAAATTAATAATAGAAGACGTTTTAATTCGGTAGTTAGAAGACAATTAAGCCAACTTATTCACAAAAAATATTGAAAACTTTTAAAGGTTGGATTGATTAATATTTATACTGTGAATCTTAAAAGTTACTTCCGAAAATATCAATACATTTTGAACAGAGGTGAGACGATTCTTGTTACTCTGGAATTTTGTTAATTTATATTAGTATCTAATTTGTATTCGTATATGCTTCAATAGCTGAATATACCAAGTACCATTGTTCTTTAGTCGTTCTAAAAATGCGAAAATAACCGCAAATAATACCAAATATTTAAGAAAAACATTGGCAAGGCAAATCGCTTAATAATGTTATAATTCACTGACTCTGCATGTTAATATCGTTTCAAATATGAAACGTAAGGTTTTTCGATTTAGAAATTGCTCTGCTGGCATTTTGCGATACAGTGCTGTCAGATTTACGCTACAACGTAAAATTATATGTCCGTAGTCGATTTACGTACAACAGAAATGGCAATAGAATTGGAATTGGCAGCAGGTCGGCCAGGTCCATTGAAAGCAGAGCCTAAAATATTTGTTATATATTTTATGTCACCAATATGGCGGCTCTTCCAGCCTGCTTGATCTAGGCGTATTTCATTTTATTGGAATCTATTTATTTATAGGGTATATTACATGAATATAATATGTCTAAAAATTCTTCTCCCGTATAAGCTTTAACTTTGGCAAATTTGGCCTCTCGGTGCTCCCATTGTCGTCAAAAATGCAATAGCAATATGTAAATTTTGCTTTTTTTTTGCAAGGAATTTTTTTGCAAGCGACATTTTGTAAGGGATGCAATATTTTTGCTAAGCCTATTAATATATAGATAATATTAAAAATCTCGTAATATTATGTCAACACTTTTAATTTAATGTTTGGTTTGTATAATTAATAGATCCATAAATAGTTATTTAATCAGTATAAATCCAGAAACAATGCTTATTCCATGTATATAATGACAAAATACCGCATCCAGGTTGATTAGCACCAAGCCCTATCGTTGCAGGTGCGTTAATCTACGGTCACAGGGCGTGTCTGAGGGCCCCACATGAAGCCTCTCCGGACACTCCTCGGACCATTAAGATTAATCCGAATCGATTCGTCCGTTGTGCAATCAATCAATCAAGCGCCGATGTCTTGACAGGCCAAATCCGATTTCCTCTTTGCCCACGCTTCGAGAAAAGTTCCGCGGTAATAGCGGGCCCCGGTTTCGAACAATGCCCGCCGAAAAAAAAAGAAGACGTAAGAGGGGTACGCGGGAGGGAAGGGTGGCGACGACTTAATGCAGATTTTTTGAACTATTACGGCCCCTTTTCCAAAAGGAAATGAAAACGTGTTTATATGTTTCATTTTGGATATGGAAATTCGGTATGAGGGGTGAGAAAAGTGGATGTGAAAATCGAATATGTACATGTACCGATTTTGATCGATTTAACAGTAATAGATATGTAAATAAAATGACAGAAAATTTTCAATATTATTATTGGCCTATAAATTAGTATTATAGGATTATTTTTAATTTGAAATGTTATTGTAAAAAATTAGTACAAAGTATTATTCAAAGTATTGTCCACCGATAACCTCTACTTTTTCCCATATTTCAGGCAAAGAACGATGAATTGAATTAGCAATTATTGATAATAGAGGTAACCGTCACAGTTAGTACCTTTCAGTTAGCTGCTGCTTTTATTTACCTGTATATTTGATCTTTAAAGATGGAATACGTTAATTCAGACCATGTTTTGTCGGGTTTATTATATTTACAATACGATTTACTTTCTGGTATCAGGTTTATTTGTTGTATGACTGTTCCTTGATTATTGTATATTGGTGTGAGTGATACAAGACGGAGTATTAACAGTAATTGTGTTGGGTTGGATTGTTATATATTTCAGACTCAGCCTTCAACTCCGGTAAACAGTCTTGATCTTTTACCCAAAATTGCTCTTTTTCGGTTTAAAGTTGTAATTGTGTTTCCAAATTTATGATATGACGTAGACACCATAAGATTTTTAACAGAACTTCCACTGTCTATATCAATAAAATATTTTCCTGCATCCTACGTTGGATATGCCTAGTACGATCAATAATTTACAAATTGATTTATTGATATTGGTTTTTTATACTTGCTTCAATACCCAAGCAAGATGATTGAGGAAAAAATACATCAATATATATATATATATATATATATATATAAATATATATATATATATATATATATATATTACCTAAACTAAAATTACATTAGATTACTTCGCGATAGTCAAAAATAACACTATAGTATTTCGTGTCGTTTGGTTCGCAGTAAATACTGGTCATTAATAGAATAATTTTATTTTGGCAGCTAATTGGTTTCATGTTTTAGTTCAACCCCATATTTACACATCATAAGTTCATATCGCTATTATAATTAACTTATAAACCAATTGTTTTGATCTTAACAACGGCTCACTTTTTACCTATTTAGAGTTAATTCTTTGCATCCTCCAACAAACTATTCTTGAAAAAATAGTTTAAAATAATTTCCTAGGAAAGTTTAAATTAGAACGATTTACACTATTTTAAATACATTAAATTTGCAGTAAAATGCAAAAAAATATTTGAAGGCCTTACTTTAGCGTTTTAATATGAAAATAATTCCTTAAACAAGACTTCCAGAGATCAAGAGCGATGTAAACATTAAATTGGGTGTTGATTCATTTATTAACTAATTCCGAAATGCCTTTCGAGTGGCAAACATGGAAACGCTGGAATAGTAAGAAGTGTGATTGTGTGTGTGATTTGAGCATTTGTGACAGAATGTTAAAAAGGGAAGAATTATCATCAGTGATGGAAAATAGATCTACTACATTCATAACAGTTGTAAGTACAGTATTCCAGGTGCTGGATGTTGTCAAATGGACAGAATCTACTATAAGCTACTACACCTATGTGAACCATTAAAGTATTAAATGAAAAATGGCGTAGATAAACGGAAGGTCAGGTCAGCATCATATTGTAGCACAATAATACAGCATACAGTGATTGTCTCCAATTCCATTCACATTTTAGTTTTTATTGCCATGGTAGGGCTGCTATTCTTCATGCTGCTGCTTTTTCAAAATACAAACATGAATGTTGAAACACAAAATGAACACACTATACCTTTCGTATTATTTTCGGGGCACTGGCAATTATATAAATTTAAACTTTTTTTCTTTTGTAGCATTACCTACGTGACAGTTCTTTTCGCATATCGCATTTACCGAAACTAGGTTATATTTTTCAGTGTTTTCATATTATTTAACATAAATTAACTTTTGTTTCTTAGCAATCTACAAAATTAGTGTTACTAAATAACCTATAATTCATACTTTACACGCGTATTGTCTGCTGTTAATATTCTCTTTTAAGTAACAAATACTTAAATAATATACTATATATAAGTTAATCCAGGAATAATGTAAACAAACTAACAAAAAAATACCACCTAACCACTACTATCATAGACAATAACGCGTGGGTACTAGGCATTGAAATGATAAACAGGAATATGGAAAATTTAGAAATATTTGAGAATGCGCAGGAGTATGGAGTCGGTGAAGCAATACATATCCATACTTGGAATGAAATTTTTTTTCAAATGTACATTTTCAATCTAATCTAACTATTATTCAAAATACTTGGGGCTTTTCTGATTTGTCGCATCAGAAAATCGTTGACTAATAGCGATGAATAATATTTTTATATGAATGTTGTAATATATCAAGTGATTTATCAAAAAAAGTGTAACGAATTATTTGTTGTGATATTTGAATATTTAAATTTTAAAGAGAACCTTATTTTCTAGGGTAATTAAAAATATATATCGAAAACATTCAGCGACGTATCGCGATAAACCTAAAGTGTTGAATTAAAGCTATCGGTGGCCAAATCAATAAAAAAGAGTAACCGCATACGCGTGAGTAAAACAAAGCAAACAAAAGAAGTCTTTGAGCTGAAGAAAAATGGTGGCGGTAAATCATTTAGACGATACAAAAGGCCACTAATTTGGCCTATATCTAGACAATGGCGTTCGGGGCTGCCACGTGACAAGATTGCTTAACGTCCAAAGCGTATTTTGCGTGTTCCGCGGCGATAGATTACGGTCAGTACTTGTTTGACGGTTAAGTAAAGTAATTACCCGTTACGGCGGGGCCGGGGCTGGATAGAAAAGGCATTCGCCATTTATGGCGCGGCAACCTATGATTAACACAATTTGGGGCGGTTAAAGCCTCCGAAATGGACGATGACGCGATTAATGGAATTTCTTAATACGATTGATTTTTAGCTCCCCCATCGCATGGATCACTTTACAAATAGGATAACGAACGGCCGGTATCAGTTTTATGATGACATCGCATTTTATTTACGCGTATTCGCTTGAAGGGGAGCGTCCATGAGCGACATGATGTATCTGAATCGTTCCACATTTTGAAAAAACTTTACATAAATTGAACGACTATGTTTAGTTTATCTGAAATCAATAAACAATTGTTTTTTTGTTGTTATGTATTATATTATGTTTAGAAAGATTACTATCTACTATTTAATATATAAAATAAATTTTACTATCTCTTGAAATACTGTTTAAATACACTAAGAAAATAGATATTTAACTTTATAGGCAATTTTGGAGATATGTTCCGCGAGGTCAAATATCTAGATATCACAACTTTGAAATTATTACTTGTGTGTTTGTTTTTATTTTGGATACCATTTTCTGCGTGCAAGAGTACAGAACAGTGCTTTTAGGGTTTTTCTATGGTTTCGTTATAACATATATTCAAAATTACTTCATTATATACGTTCATATGTACGTTCCAAGAAGTATAACCAGATGTATAGAAAGTAATATAATGAGACTTACTATTCCTTATATTATTTAAAAAATAGATAGGTCCCAAATTATTTGTAATAAGCATGTGTGATTGTAACTCAGAATTGCTTTTAACTGATATACATACAATTATATATATAGGGCTTTTGTATATATAAACATATACTGTTTTATCTAGATAGTTAACCTATTTTTTCATCATGTTACCAATAAATGGGTTGTATTCAAATAAAACAAAATCTAAAATATTAGAAGGTAAATGTCACTACACTAACAAGCAAGAATGTTTATATAGAAAAATCGGTCAACATTTGAGTCCTGTGAAGTTGCATTGATTTTTAAGAAGTTAATTTGTTTAAAGAAATATTTTTGGCTAACTATCCAAATTAATATGTTGTAGCGTAAGACTATTTAGCTAAGACAGTTTGGAATTTTTGTTTTGGGTCTATTAGAAACCATGGGAGTCAAAAATATGCATGCCTCAACAATTATGTTAAAAAGTTAAGGAGTTAAGAGAGAGATTTCTATTTGAAGTTTGTTATGGTTAAATCGGTAGACCAAGATGAGATTAAGTCTATAGAGCCAAGGAAATTTCATGCTACACTTAGCAACTCTATCAAGATTGTTTTGTTATATCGTGTGTAAGTTTTTATTTTATTGCAAAATTCTGATATGTCAATAACATCACAGTAAAAAATATAAATTTAGTTAATATAAATATGAATTTTAGACCTTTTCGTTGTATAATATACAAGGATTTTCAGTTATTATGTTAAGAATATGAATGATAAATGTGTATTTTTGGAAGTTATTAGAATTACAACAGGGTAAAATGAGGAATTTGAATTTGGATATAATAGGAAAAAAGATAGAAACCTAAAAGAATCTGGTAAAATAAAAAAACCGAAGAAATGCGAACCATTCTCTTCTCGCTTTTTTACTAATTAACTCATCACAATATGACTCTTATTATCCTATGCGTTAGAGCTTCAGTTTTTTGAAATTAAAAGTAAAACAATACCTTCAGCCATATAATATTCAGTCACATTATATCTTTCAATTATCTTACATTTTCATTTTCAAAATATGACGTCAATGTTAGTCACGTGAAGCCATGATGTTACGTGACGCATCTGCGTGTAAAATTGGTTTAAGAACCAATCAAATGTCTTCCCAACAAATTCTTCATAGATGTCTGTAATTAATATTTAAGCTAACCAATCGAGTTACTAGAATGGCGATTATAGTACTACCTGCATATTGCAGTTCATGATGTGAACTTATTCGCCATTTTTATTTCCCGTTTTTCATCTTTTGTAAAGAAAAGAGGTTTCAATTTATATCATTTATATATTAATTTTCAGTGTATCAATTTGATGTTATTGTCACAGGTTTTAGTGGTCCATACTGTTCTTGAGTGCAGCTTTTTTCGACTGTTTTGAGTTCTATAGTCAAGATAGTAAATAATAGAGCCAAGTATAATGTGTTTTAGGCGTATATATCTCTACAATTTAATAAATGATAGTCATATCTTTCAAATAATGTAAAATCTCTTAGATCTCGAAGACCAAGTCGAAGCATTTGTTTTTTTACTTAGCAATCCAAGAAAACGTAGCCAATTGGTTTTCAATTACAGCCTTTAATTTTCACTTTCTAAACCAACAACAGTCGTGATGTACAAAATAACTAGGGTGAAGAAAAAATCAATAACATCATTATTTATATTGGCGAATATGGTATTTCAATCTGCAAATATCGAAATTTTTATATCTAGCTTCAACTGCCACTACCGAATCTTCTCTTAAGATTCTATGGCCGATATTTCATATTATTTTGCATAGAACAACGTCAGTTGATAAAGTATTAGGAAAGTGTTAGATGTCGTGCGACTGGTACGCTACTGGTAATTTCATCATATCCATAGAGCGGTATTCCTTTTCAAGTGTTTGTTTTTAATAATCATTAAGCTTATAAAACAACACCTTAGTCTGAAGACCATGGAAATATGGGTAGAAACATTGCAGTTCAGAAAACATCGAAACCGAACAGAAAAAATCTTGTAAAAATTATAAGTTGCCTAAATCGAGCTACGAGCACGAACAAACCATTGGTAATTTTCTTCAAGAGGGTGGTGCATTATACCCGTAGTACTCAACGTTATTTTTGTATTTTTTTAAAGTAGCCTTTCACTTAATATGAACATAATTTAAAATATGAACAGGTAAGCATTATTGTTGGTGCCTCATTGAATCGTCTTCCTATGCTTGAAATAAAATTGTTTTTGCCAAAATAAATGTGCGTTTTTATGTCTAACGAATCAAAACTTATTATATTTGCCAATAGCAGAGAAGACAATATGTATCAAAATGTAACAACAAATCTAGTTAGCCATGATTTTCAATGCCGAAATTTGAGATGATCATCGTCTATTGATTATTTGTTTCTCCCTTCGCTACGTTTTCCTAACAAAGCCCCGACCGAAACCCGCATTTAAATCTCACGTCAAACTTAAGACTACTCGCCGAATTAGACGGCACGGCACGGCACTTCCGCTTCCCCGCTACAAATTCCTTCCTTCGAAACGGCGCTCGTCACAATCCATTCAAATAGCGTAGCCGAATATTAAAATTGACACATTTAAATTTTGTGTCTATCACATCTGCTGATGTTCAGTAAAATTTAATACAGCGCGCCGCGCTTTCTAGTTAAACCGTTTTCTTAATGACGTGTAATGAAAATGACAACCGACGCTCGGCTGCGGAGTGTTTCCTCGCGAACGGCTATAAAGGACTACTTTTGCTACGTTTGATCTAATTTTCGACTAAAGTAGCGACTACGAATTAGACATCTCGATCTCGGAGCAAAGAGTGTTCTAAGCTGAGAGTTGGGGTTGTTTCTAAAACGCAAACTCGCATTTTGATTATAAAAAGTGTATGTTCTAATAAAATATAGTTCATTCTAGACTTGTTGGTGTATTAGTGTATGAGCATTTTTAACCTACCTGTCCTTCGAAAAATCTGAATGGCATCAACACAAACATAGTGGAGGTTAGGTTATACCACGTTACTTAAGCTAGGCACAAGCAAGATGGAGAATGATGATTATGTGTTATTATGTCCATTTCTCAAATTCAATTATTATTATCATTATTACTGCTATTAATTGTTTATTCATTGAAACCCATGCCTTTTTTGGGAGATTGAGACATCCATAATATATTATATTTCTAAATGTTCGAAATAACTTAAACGTTAATTACGAATTAATTGATTTAACATTAAATTGGTGTAATAACTTCCATTTAGATGAGACCCGATAGAAATATTTATTCTTTATGTATTATTTATGTATTACATTGTTACTAGTCGTTGCCGACTAACCTACAATTTGTGTTTGCAATAATTTAAATCTAGACATTTAGAAAGATGCATGGCCCTATTTTAGTCTCTGGTGTAATAATGTGTATGTGTTTAGCTGTTTTTCAATTAACTGCATCTCACTAGACTACTCAAGATCAAATGGTTTGAGTCCGTGTCCGTGTCTGTTCCGATGTTATTCAAGTGTTGTAGTACATGAAGTACATGAAGGTATCTATCTGAAGGTGTAAGTAAACAGTTCTTTAGTATCTGGATGCACCTAAATTACTTCTCAAGACCTGGATTATGAAAAACTTGTATTGTATTTAAATGTATATTAATGTAAGATTTAGACTTGAGATTAGTGAGAATAGTTCAGTGTGTTGCTTCGGTAACATTTTCTGTAGCTTATGGACCAGGTCGTCATGCCATAAGTTATTTAAGGTTTGTGCTGCATCTAAGAATATAGCTGAACATACCTAGGATAGGATAGGATTTTTCATTTACATCTCATACTCTATGTACCTGGTCAATTTTTGAATAAACACTAACTGGTGTGTAGGTATTAGTTTTTTTTATCTCTATAGTGATTCTTTATATGATATAAAATAAATTGTGTCTTAATAATTTACAATTATTGAATAATTATCGTTTCTTACTCAAGTCAGGAGCATAGATAATGAGTACTAAAAAATATAATAAAATCTTATATAAGAAGAAGTCCTTAGAATTTTCAAGAGATGGTACGGTGTAGTGACTATATGGTTTTGAAGTATCACAACAGATGTTAAAGTTTAGTTATGTTCAGCAGATTTACATTCAATATAAGCAAGGAAATTGTATTAAGAAAATAAATAAAAGTTCCCCCGATTGTAGTTTGTTGAAATCCATGGTAATTCTGCTTGTGGGGAACTATTTAGTGAGCTAAGTATGGTGTATAGAGTTAATGTTGCATCAAATCCTACTGTAATTTAGTTATTTTCGTTATGGTCTCTAAAGCTTTGTACTACATGTTAAACTTTGCTCTACTAATGCAGAATGCATTTCAAGAAAAGTTATAGGAAATTTAAAAGAAAAACGTTAATTTTATTTTGAAACCATCTTCTTTTAATAAAAATACTTCTATAAATCTCACTTAATTATATTCTCTTGACTCATCACATTTCACCGTCAGAATAAACACACGGTGTTTTCCGAACAACCAGCGGTGTATCCCCCCTAAAGACACAACCAACCTATATAGATCGTTGTTCTTTTATTTGGACAGCTTGTAATTTTAGTAAAATTATTTCAAAATCTTCTGTATTCCACTGTTTTTACCGAAATTTCTATGGCCTGTACGGAATGGTTTCTCAAGTTTTAATGTCCTAAAATTCCAATAATCCATGGCTGAGCAACGCAGCTACTACAAGCCGTGCCGTGACCGTACACTGTAAGCCTTTGTCAAAGTTTTAGTAGACTAAGTTAATTTGAAGCAATTTACTAGGAGTGTTTTTTAAAACATGAATGTTTCCTGATTTTATACCAGGGGATTTTGAGCTTTTTCAATTTCCTCTGATGGAATTGCAGCTTCAACTACGATGCTTTTGTTAAAATTCTAAAGGAATTGATTAAACTATGAAAAGAAATGCTTCAAGTAATTTCGAAACGTCTGCTGAGATTTAACACCATATTGTCTTCTTTTCTTCATAAGTTGTTTTTCTAAAAATTATATTTAGGTTTATTCCCAATAATTAAATTAATTCAAAAGAGCCAAAAGTCTTATGTACCATTGATATTATAGTGCCATTCCTATTAATAGCGCCAATCATGAAACATATAGACTAAACTTTTATTATACTTGAAAATTATTTTATTTTAATGGTACAGAAAATACTGCCGATCCAATCCTGTTTAATGTAAATAAACACTTAACATTTCACTCATCGTGTAAGCTTATTACTTAATATTCTAAAGTCTGCCTTAGGATAATACTTTAATAATATTAAACCATATATTAACACCATATTGTCTTCTTTTCTTCATAAGTTGTTTTTCTAAAAATTATATTTAAGTTTATTCCCAATAATTAAATTAATTCAAAAGAGCCAAAAGTCTTATGTACCATTGATATTATAGTGCCATTCCTATTAATAGCGCCAATCATGAAACATATAGACTAAACTTTTATTATACTTGAAAATTATTTTATTTTAATGGTACAGAAAATACTGCCGATCCAATCCTGTTTAATGTAAATAAACACTTAACATTTCACTCATCGTGTAAGCTTATTACTTAATATTCTAAAGTCTGCCTTACGATAATACTTTAATAATATTAAATCGAAATATTAAAGATCACTAATTGCCTAGATATTAAGATGTACTACTAAATAATTTCAGTACTATAAGTGAAGAGTTTGAAGATGATTACACCTTCTTGTAACTGATTTGTTAGAAGTTATTAGTGTCATTTGTTTGTAAATATTTGATGTACTTTAATATATTAATAAACAAAGGTTATTTTAACTTTTTATACACTATATTTAATACACTAAATAGTATACTAAACAACAAGAAATTAATGGAGTAAGAAGTTAAATATCTTCAATTTAATACGTCGTATAATAAAATACCCACCGTGCTAAAACTCCGAATTTATAGAGGAGAGTATTCGCTTTACTAATAGCAGCTGTAAATCTGGCATATTTGAGAATCGTAACTCAGTTATTGCAACTAAGCAGCGCTATTGTACTTCAGTCTGGATGAATAGATAACCAGATTCAAATAGCTTTTAAATTTAGATGGCCCGAGGCGTCAGATTTGCTCATTAAGCGAACAACTTCAGATTAGGCAATTAATTAAATATCTATTTTTCAAAAGACCATTCGCAGCATAATGCTCGTTAAAGGGATAATGACGTTCTTTAGAAAATTCTACGGATCGCATATCTTAAGATATTCAATGCCCCCTCTTACCATCACTACTAATCATTTAAATTTATATCAAAATTGTAAATCAAGTTGTTTTTTGTTCGGTTGATTTGTTGATATTTTTCGTTTCGTCATTTTGAAAATTTTAACTAAAAATCAATTGTGGAATTATGTTGATTTGTGGCTAGCTTATTTTATCATTTCTAAAATTATTCTATAATATTTCTTATTTATTATTAAAATATATACACAGATAATATACACTAAAAATACGAAGAAAGTCTTTAAAAAGTCCAATAGATGGTACCGGTAATTAATATCATTTGTTTTCTGTAAGTATCATGCAGGTGTCAAAGTCTCGGTTTGGTCAAAGCCATATTATTAACGTTTGACATTCATTTTCGATTTAGCAATAAAATTTTAAATTATTTGGAATTATATGGAAGAAAATTAGTAAAATGAAGAAAATTGGATTTCATTGCTGATTAATTACTTACAATAAAAATGTTTAGCACTGACGTATATTAATATATCATTTTGTGGAGTTCATAGCGAATAGGCTCGTGCGCATCCAATTATAAAAGAGACAAAACTGTTTTTTGTGTAGGGATGAAGGCACATTTATTTTACTAAAACAGTTTTATTTCATGAATAAGAAACGGTGACATGTTGGAGCCACCGAGGTTTTAACAATCTTGTTTATCTGTTCGTTTTTTAAACTAATTGAAAGTTTAAAATATAAACACTTGTTACCACTTAAAGATATACGCCTGAAGTTGCTGTGTCTATGGGGTTGAAAACCGTCAAAACTGAATGTGAAAAAATATCTTTTCTGTTGTTGGGGCAAATGGTAAATTTTAAAACATTTCTTACATTCAGTTCATACCACCAATGTTCTTCTTTTTAGTGGAGGGTAAATGGCTTACTGAATAGATCTAAATTAAAGTGAAATTTCTTGTTGAATTCGGCATCAGTCTTCCTCCAGCAGCTCATTCAATGCAGCATTTTCATACTTATTTACTGCTCCGGTATACTCTTTGTCTTTAGGAACCATTTCTGCCACACTCTTTTACGTATACACTCGTTAACATATGTCTATTATCATTATACGTGCTTTTACTGCAGTTACTAGAAATTAAAAACAAGAAGCAATACTTGCCTATAATAAATACTTGCCTATACTATATATAATACGAAATGTTTTTTTTGCATCTACTTTTTTTGATACAAATTGTAGGTTCGGTAGTATAAAAAGTTCATAAAAAATACCAGCATAATGATGGACAACGAATAAACAAGCTTGCTTTCGTGAATTATTCGAATGTAGTCGTGGTAACGCTACTTGACGGAGAACAGCGAGAATTTTTTCAGATTCCCAATATATATTGGAATTGAGTGTATTTTTATTTCTTTTGTTAGAGATTTAATTATATCTGAAAGCAATGACTACACTCGCTTTGATTCTCATCGATAACAAAGTTATATCAATAGGGCGGCAGAGTGAGCGAGATAAATAATGAGAGAAGGATGGCGAACGAAGTAGAGAGTAGGAGATTGCGGATTTAAAAACCAACTTTTTAAGCCCGCTAGCGTCTGCTGGCCAACGGGGACCAGTAGAATCCCTATATTGCCAATTACTTTGGAAGCAATCCGTTAAATTGACGGAGAGTGGGGTAAATCTCGGTTCTGAGTCTAAAATTGGGCGTTGGAAAGCACCGGACCGATTGACAAATATTGTCAATTGAAAAAACACAAATATTATTAGATGTGGCTTTTTGTCTTGGTAATTGCCGCTCACAATGGGGATATGGCTGACAACCGACAAACCAAGTTGGTAAAATGAGAATCAAACGGAAGTTATTTTATCCCATTACAATAAAACGAAATATACGAAATTATAAATAAAAATTGAACTACACATTAAGTTACATTAAGAAATTAATTCAGCTATTATAATTTTGTTTTCTACATTATTGTTGTTGAGAAACGATCTAATGTCCACTAGTAATTTAATTTTATTACTTACATTACGTTAGTTACTGTATTCCATTGACTTAAAAAGTGAAGACCGATTAATTTAACTAATTAATTTAAAGTGGCTAGAAAACGTTTATATGAATAGAAATTTTATATTATAGAAGCAGCCAAGGAACCCTTATTCATTATGTAAAGAAAAATAGACTAGCGTGATTGAAATTTGCAACAGGGTGTATGAACTGAAATTATCTCCAGTGGTAACAAGAACTATGGTCCCTCGAAAACCACCAAACCACCAACAAAACCATACAAAAAAGCTGGAGGGATTTAAGTTACAGGAGTACAATGCTATCTTGTTGCAAAGACAATTTGTAATTGGTTTTTTTCAACATAATAATGCCCCTAACATGGACTGGTCCCCACAGAAAGGAATTTTCAATCCAGTTGAAAAATAATTTTAAAAAAGCACAGATGGAGCAATCTCTTAAACCTCTGCTAAGTTCTTCCATGTGTATTGTAAAAATAGTAGTTGTTTTGGTACTTAGCAATAGCAATTTTCCCTCTAGTGTGGATTTTAAAATGGATTCTAATTCTAAAAATGGATTGAAGCCTCATTTGAATAAAGTTGCTCTTGAAGTTCATCAAACTTTTTTGAAACATATGGTGATGTTATCTCGTTATATCCCAATCCTAGATTCGAGTTTCAATAATTTAAAAGTGTTGATTTTGATGTCTGTAACAAACAGTGACCTAAGAGAGCAAGAAGTTCGAAGACAATACATTTCAACAATTATATGACGAAAACCCAGCGAAGACATTTAAAGAACTTTCAGCCAGCTTAGCAATTGATGAATTAACTGTTTCTCGCTATATTACTCAGTGAGAAAGGTTAAAGAAGGGAGAAAATGGCTATCACATAAATTTACTGAAAATGTATTTTCGAACTGTTGCATATCGCGAGATTAGCAAAGTGTAGTGTATTAAAATATTTTAAAACCAAATAAAGTTGTAACTAAATTATATATTGTTGCAATAAAGACCAGCAATAGTGAGTAAAGGCGCAAAGGTATGTTCTCGTATAACTACGAAAGTTTACATGTTGTAAAAGTTGTTGCAAGTATAGATTGTCACAGCTCCAGTGAGAAATTCTGTTTCTCAGTGTCTGGTGAGACATAACGTCTTCTCAGTATCACTTGTTTCAGATAGACGCAACATGGCTTAACCGGCACACGGTTTCGAGATACTAAACAAGTGTGAAAATGGATCGCCATGTTGCCAGAAAGATATATAAAATATAAAATTGAGCACAACCACCTAATATAAACATAGAAATATTGGATGGAACCTGAAATGAAGTGCACAAAGTGTGGGTACCAGTTTTCTCTTGATTTTATTTCATATTTCAAACTACATAAATTCGAATTATTCAGGTATACATTCTTTTATAAATTTTCAATGTTTAAAGGATAGCTTTATACATTTATTAATTAATTTTGGTAAAAATATTGGCCTAATAGCTTCATAAATTAAAATATAATTTTTCGAACAATTTTTCAAGAAAAATTACCAATATTAACGCAATTGAAAACATTTGCTTATTAACTTAGTAATAGTACTATATCCAGTATTTTAATTGATTTATTTACAGTTATTAAATATCAGGTAGCAAATTAATTTTGTGAATGTAACCATTTCTATCTATTTCAAGTTCTGAACAGTGATTCAAAAATAAATACTTCTTCTCATCGTTATCATTCCTGTTATTTACTACAATATTTAGTATTTTATATACACACTTTCTATTTATACTTTTATCTTACCTATTTCACTATTCACATTATTATTGTGATATATATATATATATATATATATATATATATATATATATATATATATATATATATATGAATATATAATTCACATTTTGCAATTGGTGTTCTGGCTTATTATTTCATGTAATTTATTTTAAAACTGATGCAAATTGATGTCGAACCTAAATGGATTACCCGTAGCTTATTTGTTTTACCACACATTTTATAAATTTTATGATTTAAAAACTATGCGAATTAGAGTATATATTATAGTTTTTTAAAGTTTTTATTGGATGAATTATGAGCGAAGTTTTGTTTCTATTGGCCGATCTGATGGGAAAAATTAAAACAAAAGCGGCAATAAACCCATTTTATCGAGCCAACGAAAAGATTATTATCGGCGAAAAACTTCGAAAAACTCGGATAATTCCCGATTAAAGAACGACCCTCAAAGAAATTTAATTTTGGAAAAGTTAATCAGTGCTTTTCCTAAGAGTGCAATAATTTAAATCGCGCGCGTCCCGTCTGGCCTGCAGCAGAATCGATTGCAGCAAACTTATAATTGCGTTTTAAGCCAGCCCAAGACTGAAGAGAATTCCGCCCTCCGATCAGCGTACTTAAACCCGCGCCACTCTTTGCCAAATTGTTGTTAGCTTTGTCTGAGGAAGCTGCAAAATGCTAACAGCGCGAAAGGTTTGAGTGCAGAATTAGGCGCGGGTTTGTTCGGGCGAATTCTTATTGTTTTGGCCTTCATAAACTGCTTCAAATTGACTACGAAAAGTATCGAAAATTGTTTGGCGTGTTTCCGGTTCCGAATTCAAACGACTCCCTGACGTGGCTTCCAGAAACTTTAATGAAATTCCTAAAGCGATTGTTTGCGTTCGGTTTGGGCCACGATCTGTAAGTGTGTATTTGTCATACATGAAAAATAGTAGATATATTTACTATACTTCAATACTATACTATACAATCGGAAGCCACTAGAAGTTATATGTAGTCCTAATTTTAACAGTGAATGAAACATCCTTTTAGTGTTCATGAATGTCATGAACTATACTATAATATACTATACTTACCAATTGGAGTACTGGTGAAGCCACTAGAGGTTATATATGTTCATAATTTGTAATGGTGAACGAAATATTATTGGAATTAAATTTTAATAATAACCTACAAATTTTTAAATTCACTGAAGCTTCATACTTGTATAGTAGGGGCTTGCACGTATTCTTTTAATTATTTGACTTTTAAAATGCATTTATTGAACAGAAATTGATACAATATATTTTAAAAAGAATATGTTTCATAATTTTCTATACTTTTTCCCATTCCTCTGGTAATATACCGTGTGGAAACAATTAGGTTCGAATTTCTTAAACATTTTGAAACCGTATGCCTGCAATGCTATTCTGCCTCGATCTGAACAAATAGGAACCAAAAGGCGCTATGATTGGTGAGTACGCTAAAGTTCCAATTCGAGCTGCAACTGAGTATCCTTTACAACTCTTGCAAGATGTGGCCGAACATTGTCATGCAAGTGCCTGATTTTGTGTATGCTATTCGCTATTGTCGGATTTGTGCAAATGAGATTATTATAGTAGACCTATGTTACGTTTTATTGCTTGTTACAGTTAGCTATAATTCTATTCTGAACACCCAATAAAACCACGATATTTAATTAAATTATTTATCTGCCATGTTTTTTATCTGAAGCAATGAAGCCACTTGACTGACAATATTTGAGAGTATTTGATTAAACTCAGTTTTTGTAGATTTATTCATATCGAAGCAGAAAATTAGAACTTCCTCCTCTTTTTTTTCTAATATATAGAGATTTTAATCAAAATTGCCTTAATGATCTCACTGGTTTATCGTATACCAGAGGTTATTATATAAAATAAGTTTAGATTTGCTAAAGGACGGAAAATGGTTTATGCGAGGTTGTACAGTGTGTTGTTGAAAAGCGAAAAAATTAATTAATAGTCAAATAATTTTAGATACATAAAATACTCTACATTAGCAAATTACAACATCTCTGTACATAAGTCCTGAATTGAATAAATTGAGAAAACGCTTTAAACACAGAAATACTATACAAAGCGACACTGAGACAGGAAGAGGAATTTTATCTATCAGAACAGACCACACCCATCTTACTCGTTCACAATTCAGCCATTCTATAGACCAACTTTTTTTCCAACTGTACTGTAAGCTTCTGGTTAAATTCGAGTAGACTATGTCAGTTCACAGCAACTTTAGTCCACTTGTGAACTTGATGCTTATGCCGGGAATCCATGGACTAGTGCTGTTTTTAAAATTTAAATGTTTCCTAATTGGAATAGTTTATAGCTAGTGACTTTTAAGCTCATTCAATTCAACTTTTGTGACCTTGCAACTTCAGCTACGTTACCTTTGCCTGAACTCCACTTAACTACACTAAGGAATGCTTCAAGATTCGGTAGTGATTTAACTGTGAAACCATAGCCAATCCGACACCAACCTGTCTTTTTTTATTTCTGATTAGTTTGAGCCCGGTTGATTGAATGAATTTAAAAGAGAACAGCCTTATGATCTCCCCGGAATCCTAACGACTGCACTAGTTATAAAATGAAAAAGAATTTGAGAAAACAATCATCACAGAAAAGCTAATAATTACTTTAAGAACTGTTTTATTCAAAGAGAGAAGACTGTTGAACGACGACACAAAATCACACTGAGGGGTTTTATCTACTGGAAAACAGACCAAATCTATCACACTTATTCACTATTCAACCAGCTTAAAAACATGATATAACATGTTACATGATATAATACAAATACTTGCTAGGCTAATATATACCATTGTTATCCTTTAGTTTAACCAAAAACTCAACTTATCCGCCCACTGTTTAGCAAAAGGTACGAGTTTCAAATGTTACAGTTTACATCCAGGATCATTTTTTGAATGGACTTCCCGGAATCCTAATAAAGCGGTTTCTGAGTTCTATAAATTATTTAAGGCGTTCTGATGAATTGTTTTACCTTGCTGATATTAAAAACCTTCTTTAAATATCTCCATATACAGTTGATTTCAGGAAATCAAAGAAATTATGATTTCCATCCCTAAAAGACGTTTCATCATTGTCAGTGTTTCGAGTTTATTAATATTCTTTTATAAAAAATATCGTTTATAATTTTTGGCATATTAATGTGGATTACTTATGCTTTTAGAGAATTGCGGGATATACAATATTATATACCCAATAGAATTCTTTCAGCTAGATATTCCGAGTCACTAGAAATATTAGAGCTGTTGCAATCGTATATATTTTAGTAGCACTATGATAAACGTCGGAAAAATTAAATTAAATATTTTATGACTATGTCTTTTACAACTGCCGTGCATATTTCATGATACGACTGCGGATAAGTAATAAAACACCCCTGTGATGTAAGACCTAATGGCCGAAACGGACATTTACATACGGAGCTTATGCATCAAAATAAATTGGCTGCATTTTCAGTGATTTCGACAATTTTTCAGACGCGCCAACGGTAACATGCAGCAGTTTTCGTTCCAGCGCAGGAGAGAAGTCCAGCGGAATGGACGTTGATTTGAGGTCTATTTGAGAATTCGTTGCTGATGGTAATAGTCTATTTCCACTATCAGGACGATGTTATTGCTTCTTGGCTATTATATATCGTTGCAGTTAGACATGATCCATTTATATATTATCTTCATTTTTTACAATTTTAATATCGCTAGGGTTATGTGATATACGATATAGATGATTTGTTGATATTTTTTATATTAATATTGGTAATGGTATTAACGTCAGAGAATGTAAGAAGTTATACAAATTTAAAATACATGACTACGTTTAGTATATCTTAATATTATTATAATTTTTTTAAATATATTTTAAAGTCTCCTTTTTGCCAATGGGGGTTTATCTGGACTGGATCTACTTTTTACCGTAGGTTCCGAACCACGGTCCTCCGCATTTAGCTTACCGACTGGCGAGTGATCACCTTAGAAATCATCTCAGAAGACATCCGGACTTACCCAGCCAGGTTACTGTCGTGGCTGAGATCTTTTTCCTTGAGGGATTTTGCACTCTTGCCCGGGATACTCACAAATTTTATTTAAAATTCACACAATAAAAAGTGTCAAAATCATGAATTTACGACTATGCCCCATCAGGATTCGAACCGGCGATTATTCCAACTGCAGGTAGACCGTCCTGTCGCCTTTACTATTGCGCCAACCAAGCCGGCATTATAATTTTTGATAATTTATATGAACAAAAGCGCTATATAAACACGTATATGAGAATATATAACGTAGGTGCTGATACTATTGCAGAATAATTCAAATTATATTGTTTATTATATTAACTAAATATAATATAAAGATATAACTAAATATTGGTCCAAGTAATTAAAACATCATAAATAACAAACTGGATTGAAATGTTATTTATTTTAAGTGCGTATATGCTTAACTTGCCAATCATATATCATATATATGGTTGTTTCCTTGAGAGTAATAAATGTTACTTCCTTATTTATAAACAATTACTAGCCTCTATATTCTGAAATAGATGCATACTCGATTTTTCGTTTTAATTAGTTATCTATACATTTTTACTTTAGTCGTCATATATTTTTGGATACACTTGAAATATGAATTATTATTGCATTTCATCTCTATTAGATAATAATAAAGTAGCTCTAAAATGAAATACAAAAATGTCTTTCCTTTTCTTAATTAACTTTTAATTTTTTTTTCTATTTTATATTGATATATTTTTTCTCTCTTTGATTTGTATTTAATTTGAAATTATATTATCCCACGATATTCATTTTCTCGCTACTAACTTTAAAAACAGGTTTTTTTTCGAAAAAAAGTAATTACGTAAAGGAGTACAATACAAAATTGATTACGGTGTGGTAAAAATATTGGAAGACATATGGTGATATAGATGAAAAATTTATTATATGAAGACGCAGTCCAAATAGAATTCTGAGTTTATCGTTTTACTATTTTGGAAATCACGTGAATCAAAAGTACATTATTCCCACTTATTTCGTACACCATTTATATATTACATTACTTCCACTTTCTAGATAGTTCATTCATTTTTGCGTACATAAGAAAGTGGAAAACTGTATGATTTTATGAAGATTGCAACAAATAGTTCAATATTTTTTTCTCACTTGGTCCTCGAAATTGCTCATTTTTTCGTACACTATTCGCGTAAACTAAGCAACTAAGTACAGCGTCTCCTCTAGAGTCATGTATGAGATTTATATTAGGCTCGTAGAGAATTTATAGCCGTCGACAGTCTTCTTATAAACTCTATCACGGGCTTCGAAGTAAATAGCTACCATAACTTTCTTGGAAGGCGACAGAATTAAGTAGGTAAAAAGGAAAATATTACGGCGTTTGAAAAGCTTATAACAATTTATCAATTTATGCTTGCTACTGCTACTCGCGGAAAGAGAGCTAACCACGTACCTTATCTTGAAGGGGACATAATTTATATTTGTTGGGTTATGCGGCGCAATGGAGACGATTTTCTTTTTATCTTTAAAATATTCTCACCAAGATTAATATTTTACTTCCTAATTGCGCCCGTATATTTAGCGGTCTTCTCCCGGAACTGCCATAAATAACCCACTGTTACAGTTAACAAGTGCATTGTGTAACTCGCCATTTAATCACTCAAACATGATAAAAACTTTACGAGAGTTTCGATTTATCTCTGAAATATAATTAATGTAATCATCAAGCTGCAGTCAGAAGAATTTTCAATTTTAAAAATAAAATTAGTCTGTAGTAGGGTCAAAAGATAATTTTCATGAATACGGATTTATTTCAAGTTAAACGTTACTAGAGTTTAAACTGGTTTAATTTCCTGGTGAATGATAAAACATTACAATTAGTTAAAATGTTAAATTCTTCTGAAAAATATATCGCTTGTTTAAATCAATATTTTTTCACCACCTTTTTTGGCTCTAATAATGTTAAAGTTTCCGGAAATATAAATGTTCCGCTAACATGTATTATAATGTAATTATTAGCATTAACAAAACATTAAGTGTAACTGTATTCTGATCATTTTCACTTTGGAAAGGTATTTACTGCGAAAAATTGGTACAATGTATAATTAAAATATTTTTCACCATAATCTATAAGTTTTTACAATGTTTCTGACAACATTACAATACTGTTCGATCGACCGATTTTGGTCAAACAGTCATTCATTTTTGCAATTTTCAACCTCTTTGCCAACCAAACTACACTATGTAGATCTAAACAATTAGTAATTAAAAGGTGCTATGGCTGATAAGTGGGTGGGGTAGATTTCTATCCTATTCCTTCCTAATCAACCAGGAACAATGAATATGTCACAACTCTTACAATGTGCGTCCAAACGTTGGCATACAGGACGATGCTATTGCTGTCTTTTTTAATAAGACGGTATTAATTGCCTTCCCTTTCCGTTTTCCATAGTAAAATATAGATAGTGGATATCTATAGTAAAAGTTTTATTCAGTTTCAGTCACTCTTATCACCTTATATCTTACTAATCCAAGCTTTGAGGCCATAAATATTCCCGTTTAGATTCCGACGTGAAGAGCTCTGCTGGAGTCATTTTGGAGAGATTTTTTATTCGAGGTTATCATAGAGAATGAAATGAGCGATGTTAAAATACTTTCAAGTAGCATTTTCGGTCAATTCATGTGGGTTCCTCCTCACAAAGTTCTCGAATTGTGTTTTTACCCGGGAAGCCTTGCAATTTTGCTAATTAAGCTTTTTTGATATTCTGGGCCCTTCTATCTGATTTCTGACATCAATATCATGAAACTTAAATCATTGAAATTAAAACTAACAATTAAAGTATGAAGGGACAACATCACCATCATTTTCTAAAAATATTTTATGGGCTGCAGCGGTAGATTTCTTCAAATAAAACGACAGAAGTAATTAAGCTTATGATTAGCTTCTGCGTAAGTTTTAAAACTCAATAATACTAAAACTGTTTATGTGGTGATTTCAATACCACCGAATTTAACAATTGTTCAGGTTTATACTTTTTTACCAATAGATATCACTAATCAAAATACATTCAACTGTATAATATGTAGAACAAAGTCGTTCGATTTCATTGTATATTAATTCCTTTTTGAAAATTAGATGAGTGAATTTTTCGTTTATAATAGAATTATACTATAGCGGTAGTATAGTTAGTATCACACACGATGCTAATTCTTGCTATTTAAATTATTTTAAATAAATAAATAATGTGTTTTGTCCCTAAATATACTAATCTTAATTTATCATAAAATAATATTAAATAAGTGTAGATAATAATGAAAAAACGTTATTATTCTAATCTATTGTTTCTAAAAAAATATTAATTATTCGCCAGTTAGTGCCCGTCGAATGTAAATGGAATAATATTCCTTTAAAATCTCGGTAAATGGACGAGTAATAGGGTTCTATCGCTAAATCGGCTAAATTCTTTGAAAACCTCGGGCGAATCGGGGAATTTCTACATTCTATTGAATTCTAGCAGTTATATGTTTGGTTTATTGTCTTGTGTCCACTGCAGCAGCTCAGTTATTTCCAATAAAATGCTTAATATTGCAATACTTGTCATGTGCAGATTTTCCAACAGGACGTAATATTGGTGCAGTTTGCTAGCTTTCTTTTTTTTTCATAATAACTATTGTCCACTTATTGTTGAAATTTTTGCATTCTCGTTTATAATTAGAAGTACAAGAAAATTCATTAGAACTGAATTGATTGTTACAGGGACGATGGATAATTTTAATCTTTTTAAGCTTAAAGATTATTGTTTATAAAAAGCTTTTTGAAGAACTTTCAAAATTTAAAATTTTAGGACGGTAAATATGTAACTAAAAATCTTTACTGTTCATTATTTTTAACAACGTATCTAATTTGTAGTTCTATCTAACGCTTTAATTGTTATCGCTGAAATTAGCCGAGTTGAAAATAAAACAAACATATATATTGTTTGTTTTTTTATAAAACCAGTTGGCTATATGGTTCATAAATGACTACCTACAGCCAGAACAGTCATATAAGGGATATTTTCTAACAAGTTATTACTTAACGGGATTGAGACTTAGGAATCACTACGGATAGAAAACTAATGAAAAGGTTTTCTGGGAAATGCACAGCCAGGCTACACCTCCAAGGAAACCTAGATGTTCTGGACTTTTGTAGGTTCTGGACTACAGTGCATCTGAACTCACAAATATTAGGAATAAATTTATGTTTGGTTTCATAGACCAGTTTTAGTATAGAATTAAATTTAAAATTATATAAACATCGCTAAACCATAATATTTCTGCCATAATATTTCGTATATTAGATATTAAACTCTCATTTAGTTAAGCGACCCCAAACTTTATTCTCTAATCTGAATTATCTAACCCATACTATTCATACTTGCTTTAGTACAATAATAAAACCTTTCCATTGATCATAGCAGTAGTCCAAGTGCTCTATTGCAAATTATCTTTACAAAATAACGAATTGTTAGTTTTAATATACTTACCATCATTGAAAAATTAATTTATATCTTTCATTATTGTTTTACTAAGGTTTGACTAGTAATTCATTTCAGTAAAAAAAAACTTTTGTCACATGTAACATTTATGTCGTTTAGTCGTAATATTTTATTACATTTATATTAATATATACCATGTTTTAATATTTTTATAGTAGTATAGAAGCATTCATATTGGAATAAAAAGTGAAATGTATATATTCGGATAGAGTCGTACATAATTCATGTCCATATAAAGATAACTGGAAATTTGTATAACATTGGACGCTAATGTTAATATATGGACTATAAATTTTGTCAGAGTCAACCCGCTATTCACCTCCTTCTACTTCGCATATCCGTATAAGATTCATGCTCAGGTAAGCACGTATACTTGTGCAGCAAACCCATCAACTTACGGTAAAAAATGGCCGGTTTTTCTTTGTTTTGTGTGGTATTAACACGAAAGACGTTTTAGAATTCTCTTTTATTGAATGGCTTTCAATAAAACTTGAGCACCTTAGAAACTAGTGACATATCTCTATCGTAGTTTACCACCAATTTTTTTTTATTCTCGAAATTTTATTTATCCTACTTTTAATTCAGCCCAGAAAAAAGCAATAGAAAACGTATCTATTTTAATAATCCAAGAATATCGTATGTTGATTCCTGGTGAGGGTAAAATTGGGGCGCTATCCTTATTAAAATTCGTGGGGTGATGTGTTTTACCCTAAAGATTATAATAACTGAGCGGAATAACGTTGTATGTCATCCGAAAACCCTTACAAAATTGGAAGTTTTATGAATTAAATATTTTACTACGGTTATTTTCCTATAAGGAAAATGTACACAGCAAACTTTTTTATTTGTATATTATAAAAAAATGTTTAGTTTTAGTATCATTTTAGTTAAATACTTGTTTTATATATGACTTAAATTATTTTCCATATTATATATAAGTAAATTTTACATCCAGGCGTTCGTTATAGTTTTTCTGTAACATGAGAACAGGGAGACATTAGATTAATTTACTTACTCTAACTTTTTTTATAACTTCTAACGTTTAGTACAATCTTAATCTACAATTAATTTATGACTACTTTTTCTATGTACTTGGATTGATTAACAAGCAAGACGAGTGCGAGAAAATATATCAGTATGTATTCCTCAATAATAAAATTATAACAACTTATAGCTGTTGTTTACACTAAAGGTATACACTTTATATAAGTTTGTATGGTTTTGTTCGCTTCAATCTCTTGACATTCTGCTCGCAGTCCAGCAGTTGTATTGCTTCCACGTTAGTCTTATTTAGTAATCAATATTCTTTCGTGTTTCAAGGCGAAATCTTGGATGACTTCGCAAATACATTTGATTTCTAGGTCATCATGCAGTTTTTCGTTGGTTACGCAGCGATAGGCATTGGTCATCAATCGAAGGACTTTGTTTTGACAGCGCTGTATGATTAACTGATTTGAATTTTTAGTGCAACCCCATATTTGCACCCCATAGGTCCAAATTGGCTTTGTAATTGTATTATAGATCAACCTCTTTGATTTTAGATCAAGTTGGGAGTATCTTCTGACTAACCAGTATAGTTGTTTTATTTTGGTTCTAATGTGTTTTGTTTTTTGTCTAACGTGATGTTTCCAATTTAATCTACGGTCAAGATGGATTCCAAGGTATTTAGCTGATTCTGCTTGAGGAATCGGGTATCCATTACTTAGTTTTAATATTTTTTCGTTTTTTATAAGTTAGCTATATTACGCTAATTCAGTGATATTCAAGAATTGTCTCGGTCTACGTAATTGTTTCTATGATATCTGGATGCATCCACAATATTTAACAGTGCCTTATACTGAAACAGTTGTATTATATTAATATTACTTCTCGCAGAACATAACTTCTCCATAACTGAATGCCATACGTCGATATAAGTGTTAGCAACTGTTTATAGCAATTTATTATGTACGGAAAATTTAGATATGTCCGGCATCCTTTAACAATCTATCCAATAAAACAGCCAATGCACGTTATTAAAATATAATACGTCAGCATGCCACAATGTTGCCGCATTAATTTAACGATAACGAATTTTTTTACAATATTTGCCAGCCTTTAATATCTAATTAGTATCACTAAAGTTTTGAAGTTTTTTTCTGCTAACTATCTGCTACTACCTCTTCTAAAACCTTTAACTAATATTCTTTATTGGACATTAGATTGCCAGTAACAACGGCGACCAATTAAGTCGCTAGTTAAAAACCTTTAATAACACTTCTATTTAAAGCTCTAATTATTTTTTATTTATAATAAAATGAGCGCCAAAGAACATTTATACACGGTATATTTCACGATACAGTTCTCCTACCACGACCTACTAGCAATTTTCTGTTATTGTTTATAAACAGAAATAGATAATATAATAAGGAACAACGGTTAAAGCCAGTAGTCAGGCTGGGTAAGACCGGATGTTCTATATGATAATTGTACGTTGGTCACTTGCTAATTGGTTATCTGAGTCCCAAGAACCGTGGTTTGGAGAACACTTTAAGTAGTATATACAGTGCAGGTATATTCTGGTTGGAAAAATTATACCTGTCAGAAAATGTGTTTAAAAAAAGAGGGTGTGAAACGTAATTAGAAATAATCAACTCTTAAAACAAATATAAGTTATATATATATATATATATATATATATATATATATATATATATTCACATCTACATGTTTTTACTATAACTTTTTTGTCCTTCTATTAACTTTATCATATATAGGCCATTTTTATGAATTAGTATTACAGTAATTATAGTTTTTATATATATAATAAAAATAATTTCTATATATATATTATATTGTAGTCTACATTTCAATAATTATAATATGGTAAAAGATATTTGAAAACATTTTGTCCCACATTTAAAATGCCGTTTACCGTTATCCATTAGAGTAGTTAGCTTTGTAGTTATCCACATTAGACTAGATAAAAACCCATAGTAGTTCCGCACATGTGAAAGTTAATACCAAAGAGGGGGTTGTCAAGTGAGTTGATCTCTTTCAGCGGCAGCGTCTGTTTCGCTTCAGGCGTGCAGGACAGCGGCCCCGTGGTGTGCACCCCCAGGTACGTTGAAGGTCATCGACAGTGTGCTAGTTGTAATCTTCCTTGACAGCTTGGAGTTGATTGAGGAAGACGGAACAAAAAGCCGATCAATAAAGTATTATTTGTAAATCAACTTCAACCTTTCAAATAAAAACGGTTTTTAATTATTAAGAAGATATCTGCAACTCATCATTCATTGGTCGGGTATAGAACGACACCAGTAGATTATTATTATTTTTTTATTTATCCTGGTCCAATCATTCACCCATAACAGTAGTATCGTTAATACTTTTGCAGTGCTGTCTTTCTTCTGAAGATATTGATAAACTCAACAAATCTGTCACTGAATGGTCAATCATCTAGTATCATTTCATACTGTATACATTAGTTAATCTATCACACAATTATGTAGAAAGAGCAATCCTTATTTTTTGTAGTAACCTATAAAGCATCTTAGAGAAGTGACGTTTAAATAATGAACGGATGATTTTTGAAAGACTCTCAGTAGATATCTTCACGTGGAATATAAAGTAGATCCGTGTAAACTTTTATGTTTTCTGTCTGCTTTTAGGGGATTTGGATTTATCACTTTCACCGACCCATCCAGCGTAGATAAGGTATTAGCCCAGGGATCACATGAGTTAGATGGAAAAAAGGTAAGGTTTTTATTAATATTTATAGTCCTATATACTAAATAATAAAAATATATAGTACCGTAATTTAATATCACATATTACGTTACAGATACGAATATACCATTTAAATAAATGAATAAATGTTCCTTTTTAAATTACCTGTCTATTTTAATATAACATTAAATTTGATTCAAAAGAAAATTCTTATTAAATATTTAAAAATAATGTTTAGGTATTTTTATAATTTGTTGAATTATTTCTTGAATTATTTATTTAAGAAAACAGTACCTCACAGAAATTAATATAAATTATTACACGTAATTTTTTGTCATTTATTTTTCTAATTCGAGTATATTGAACATAATATCATGTGTTGTGATACACATTTACTGTCTTAAGTATATTCGTCAAAATTATTGATTCATATTTAGTTTAAATGAATACTTTTCATAAAAAAATTTGCACATGAAATTTAATCCCCTTATATATTCCCTTTTATAAGCCTTTAGTAACTAACTTCCTAATAGGGAACTTACTTTCTGGTTCATTAAATATTTTGGTTTGAAAATCCGAGTTTATTATTTTATATTACATCACTTAATAATATGAATTATTTATATAGCATGATAGGTGTAATTATTTGTACATCTGTGGTGTCTAATTGATACTAAATACATACGCTGTATGTCCCTATAGATCCAATATCTATAAATTCAGTCTCAGACGAGACTCTAAACTAAAATTTATTTAAATGTTAGATATATATGGGCCTCCGAATTTATTTAATAGACAATAATTTGATTATTTCTATCATAACATACAACTAGATATGTCAGACCTGGAAGACAATGCTAGTAGAAGGACAAAACTTAATTGAGGCCAGAAAACATTATCTCAACGCATTACTTTCGAACAAGATCTATATCAAGAAAGGATACCTATTTACATATATTTAATATATTCAATTATGTTTATATTTGCGAGAATGCCTGAATTATTTGTGGCAAATGGTCTGTTTATTTAGCAGTAAATTTTTTTAATGAAACAATCTTAAAAATGAGTACATACAATTATTCTGGCTGAAATATCTAGCTCTAATTGTTACAGAAAACCTACTTGTTATTGAGAGCAACTTTTGAAGATACATATGTCTTTCTAGAACAATTTACATTTAACCAAAAATGGTTATTTATTTGTGTATTAGCTACTACTGCTGATTTAATCCTACATCAATCTAGCTAATGAATAATATTTTATACTTTTCTCAAATATATGACGGTCTTTAAATTTTCATTCGATTCTTCTATTTCTTGTATTTTAAAACCATTTTAATTCCATTTATAGTATAATATATTAAATCCGCCTCACTGATACTTGGTTTCATAATATGGAAAAACAGATTTAGTTATTGTATAAAGTCTATTTCATTATTCCAGATAAGTATGTTTTTACTTGATAAAACTGCGAGAGGGCCCATTCTTATCATAATCTCACGTTCATAATATATACGGCCTGGGGTTTTAATTTATGGCCATTTAAAATGAATTGATTTTTGTTCATGATAAAGTTTTTTAATAAATACGGAAACCATTCTGTCTAATGATCGTTAGGTTATAAATACTTGATGCTGACGTAATGTGGAATTATTTTATTGAACCTAAATATATGGAAAATATCAATAGATTTGTTTAACAGGTATTATTACTTGAAAAGTACAAATTACAGTCAACGGTTTGGGTATATGGCATTATATTAAATAGCTAGATATAACTATTTCCATAACATCTTTTAGGCTTCTTACTTGCTGGAAAATTATTATTACCGGCACGTAATTTACTTAGGGCGTAATTTATTTCATTACTTGACAGTCAAAAGGCACAGTCAAAACATTAGTCTATAGAAACCCCACGCAAGATTTTACTGATGACACACACATTACTGTTAAATCTTAACTTAAGCGGAAAGAGATGAAACCGGTGTATTAAAATATCTCCCAACTGTTGTCAGTTATGAGAATAATTATATCAAACGAAATATAAAGTTGGGAAACTTCCAAAACAAATTTACAACATCGTATTATTACTGTCCTAGGAGACATGGAGTTTCGCATTTTCTTTCTCGAAATTCGTCGTCCGAAGAAGGAGAAAGAGAGAGAGAGAGGCAGAGAGAGAGAGAGAGAGAGAGAGAGAAAAAGGAAAAAATGAGAAAACGATAAATCGCAGGCATACGCAAAACGCTTTTCGTCCGTGACACTGGCTTGTTTGCAAGTGAAATTTATGACACCCTCCCCCTTTCGTCACAAATCAGTCAGAAGAAAATACCTCCTTTAGCCGTAAATACGATGGGGACATGCCTTATAAATAACGTTAGTTTACGTTACTTTGAAGCTTGCGTTTAAAATTGTATAAAGTATAAGGTGAAGTCAGAGCCGTAGATTGTCACATTAATAAGAAACTAAATTTAAATTTAATTTAAACGCCCCAAAGCCGATCCTTTTAAATCGATATTTTCTTCATCGTAACCAAGAATTAACAAAATAAATAAGGCCGTAAATGCGAAAGGATTGTTCAGCTCATTCCTGGACATATCTCATTCTTTTGACAAAGTATGCCATACAGGGTTGCAAGTTAAATTGAAGGAGATCCTCCCACCTCACATCATTTTATTTACTAAAATCTTCTGTCACCACAGTCATTTCACTTTTTAGTAAGAAGATGAAGAATGAATTATATCCAATATATTCAGTACTACTCTCTGAGTCTACATATTAGAAAATTCACTACTCTGGGAATATATGCAGACAACACAACAATCTCAGCATCTCACAAAAATCCAACAACAGCATCAAGGAACCTTTTAGCATGCCTTGATAAAATACAGCTGTGGATAAAGTCATCACGTATTAAAGCAAATTAAGCAAAATCTACCGATGCCCAGGTAATATTTACTTTACGTAGAAGAACATGCCCGCCAGTGAGTATCAATAATTGTCAAGTTGACCAAGCCACGGACGCAAATATCTTGGTATGTATTGGTCCGACGCCTAACTTGGAAGAAGCACATATTTGCTAAATGCTTATTAAAACAACTTATACATAAGCCATATCAAATGTATTAGATTACCGGATGCAAATCGAAGTTATCATTAGATAACTATGTATATAGATATTGGTATTAATCATTAAACAATGGTTCCCAAACAGAGTGTTGCGTGCCATTGTCAATGCTCCGCACTATTCTCTAATTAAAGCTATACTACGCGATAACCCATGACGAGTATAATTCAAGATATTTGTATTAATTATTTTAAAAGAGTGTTGGTACACTCTAGCATACTCGCTTATCAGCTAAATGTGTAACGTGATGGTGGAGTGCATAAAGTAAAATGTTTGACGCCATCCGATTTGGTTAAGATAATATTTTACCCAGGAAGTGATTTTCTAAACCATTCCAATATAATTCAGTGATCAGTGATCATAATTGAGCGCAGCAATTTCAATAAAAAAATCGTAATTTTATCAATTAGGAATATTATACATACTTCTGAGATATCGCTGTAAAAAAACTTTATAAAGAATATTTCGTAATGGGCCTTGTATCTTTAAGAAACTGGAGAAATTGTGGGTACTCCAGACTATACTGTGAATGTGTCAAATTTTCCTAGCCAATCTTACTCAATTTTTGTGTTGTCGCGATATAAAATATAAAACAAGGACTAATTAACTATGGGTGTTTTTTTAATGACATTATTAGTTGATAGTAGATAATAATGGTTTTCTTTCTGCTTTGTAACCGTTTATGAAGTTTGTCCGGGCTTTGGTTCCGTAGCGATATGTTGAGATAAAATATGCCGATTTGCCTCAATATATTTAAAAAAAAAATACGCGCAGCATTTAATAGTCGGAAAATATTTATATTGTGACTCTTCCTAATAATATTGAATAGAATAATATTGAATATTGAATCAGATTCTTAATTTCCAGTATATTAAGGCCGAAAAAAATACACAATAAATGAGATAAAATTATTGAAAATCCCAGTTGATTTGACGGCTTGACAAGAGTATAACTTCCGAATATCACAGAGATCAAAGGCGATAATATTATCTGGAAGGATTTTGAGAAAATCATCAAAGCTGCAAGAACGGACTTCCCAAATCGGGCACCCATTCATCAATAAAGTCACCTGATTGGCAAATGAAGCAAAGAAAGCTGCCCACGCAAAGAACAGCACAGGATTAGCAAGCATACTGAAAGATAGATTAGCGAAAATATAGTCTCAGCGTGAAAGAGCCCGTCCTTCAATGAGCTTCAGGCAAATTTTAAGAAAAAATAACACAAGTAAAGGAGAACAAGATATGTATTGACTACTGTGCTTACGCCAGAGGAGGGCAGAAGGTATTTAAAAAATCCATGGAATTAGTGGAAAAACCGGGAAGCTTTTCATGACCCGACCCAATACAATGCTCAAACGATGGCAGAAATAGTTAACTAATTATTTCAAATGAAGAGTTCAAAAATCGAGCTATTCCAGCAGCCCCTATAACACAAATGCAAATCTCCAAATGGTTGGAGAAATTGAAGAAGCGATAAAAAATGAATGGACTGATGACATAGCGACTAAGTCTTAAAAATCAACTCAGTATGTCTGGCACCATGACTCACCATTTTCTCAAAGAAAATTATAATGGATAAAAAGGAATTTCGCGTGTTGATAAAATATTACTTTTTGAAAAGGTATTTACCCACGAAAACATTTAAACAATCGCCAAAATGATTTTGAATGACCGTAAATTGAAATTAAATGAAATAGGAGACACTCTAAAGATATCAACTGAACGTGTGCATCATATCATTCGAATATTTGGGTATGAAAAAGCTCTATGCAAAGTGGATGTCGTGCTAGCTCACTTTTGACCAAAAACAACGACGTGTTGATGATTCGGAGCAGCGTTTGAAGATGATCAAGCGTAATCAACCCGAGTTTTTGCGTCGATCTGCGGCAATGGATGAAACATGGCTCCATTCGAAGTCCAATCGACCGAGTGGACTGCACACGATGAAAACACTCCAAAGCGTGGAAAAACGCAACAGTCGGCTGGCGAGGTTATGGCGTCTGTATTTTAGGATGCGTATGGAATAATTTTCATTGACTAAATTGAAAAGGAAGGACTATGAACAGCGACTATCACATAGCGTTATTGGATCGTTTGAAGGACTAAATCGCCGAAAACGGCCGCATTTAAAGAAAAAGATAGTGTTGCTTCACCAAAACAATACACCGTGTTACAAGTCAGTGAATACGATGGCAAAAATCCATGAATTGGTCTTCGAAGTGCTTTCTCATCCACCATATTCTCCAGATCTGGCCCCCAGCTACTATTTCCTGTTCTCAAATCTCAAAAGAATGCTCGCTGGGTAGAAATGTTCGTCGAATGAAGAGGTGATCGCCGAAACTTAGGCCTATTTTGAAGCAAAGGACAAATCGTACTACAGAAATGGTATCGAAGGGTCGCTATAATCAATATCACTCTTGAAGGGAATTATATTGAATAAAAAAACTAATTTTGCTAAAAAAATATGTTTTACTATGGTAGGCCGGGGACATTTCAGTTGAACTCTTATATTTATAATATTGAAAAATAATAGTTAAAGCACGCCAATGCTAGGTTCAGAAATAGTCAACCCCTCTGCCCCTCCCGCCCTAACATACGTAATCATTCCTAGTGTCGTATCAAGTTCACTGCGCTAAAACATTTCATTCGGGAACGCGGAATTTATTTGAACAAAGCACGCCTCGTCGAGGGACTTTTAATGGAACCGAACTGCGCCGAAAATTGCCGAAAGGTCAGTGACATAATGACCAATTCCATATAAGAAAAAGCCAGGTCAGTCGTTGACGTACGGATGTGTATTGGGGTGTATCACGAATGCGAAGGATTCGTGTTCGTCAGGTATAAATATCACCATTTTATTTTTCGTTCCGTCCATTCTTTTACGCAAACTCACTGGACTTGGTCGGAATCGGGTCTTAATAGTATTGTTTTATTCGCAATTTATTCGTATATGATTAGATTTTCTTTTAAGGCTTATTTGCATAATGGGCTTTGTCAATGTTGCATTGATTTGAATAATATTTAGATAAATAAGCGTTTCTGTTGTGTAACGCTCGGGGTATTTAATGCTGAGAACGCCTCGCAGAACTCTTGTTTAAGGCATCACGATAGAATTAATAGTGTTTGGTGAAAATACGGATATTTTTTTAAGATAGATATATTTTTTCGTTTTTGTAGGCGTGTGCGTGCTATAACAAGATAAATTATCGCTTTATTCTAACGAAAAAAGCAATTATTTAGACAGTAATAAATGTTTCTTTAAATATGTACAGTGTATCAGTGGCATTCGATCTTTTATAAGTGTTTTAGACAAGTAAAATTGTACTAAAAATATACACTGATGTTCTGGAAAGAATTTTCAATTAAATAACCGATTTAGTTATCTCTGTTTATGAATATTGAATAAAGAAAGAAATTGATATAATAGTTCCCTATAAGCAAGGGTGAATTTTATGCCAATTATTAACATCATCATGTTCTTATTAAAATTTTATACAAATCGAGTACTATCACAATCTGTTTCACTGTTACTTTCTCTGATTCCATTAATAACTCTTTCTAAAGTATTGATTATTTTTACTATAGCTTATTAACTATATAATCTATGAAATAATATATATTGTATGTAAAAATATTCGGGTATCTACATGGTGGACCTAGCGTAATAGTATTGAGAAATGGAACAAAATACCAAGATTTTTGTCCAACTAACTTAAGGGATGATGAATGATGTTCCAAGGCAGAATAAATTCAAGTATTTTCAAATATATTCATATCGATCACGGCAGGATGTATAGTGTATATCTTTTTCATCTATTAACTTATATTCCTTACGGTCACCTGAATTCAGCTTATCGACTGGCGAGTGACTCATTGACTTCGAGATAATCTCAGAAGATATCCAGTTTTAAAAAACTTGGTTATTGGCGCGAATGGGATCATTTTCCTTGTTGGATTTTACACTTTAACTATAACTTTATTGGTCTTAAGGATAAACAAATTTAGAAACAATCGCAAAGATATAGTTAGTGTCGAGACCTAGTAGGATCGAACCCTCGATCGAACCTATCCCAACAGTAGGAGGACCGTCTTGTTGCCTGACCACTACGCCCACCAGCCAGTCACTTCTTCATTCTTATTTAAATTTTCGAATTATTCGAAAGAGTGCACTTCCAAGGTGGTCCCATTGGAACGAAGTCAGGATCTGATGGCGGAATCCATGGAAATCGAGGGAAAACCTCAAATTTCAAAGGCTCTTTTTTTCAGTTTTCACATGTTTTTTATATATGATAATATATATAATATATTATATAATATAATGTATATATTATAATATAATGCACAGAGTAAGCGGTAGTTGAAGGGGCATTAATATACAAAATTTGCAAATTGCTTTCGCGGAATTACTGCCTACTACTGGAAACATATCTTTTCGAAAGAAGATTTATAGTCCCGCATGAAGGGGCATTCTCTACACTTAAACTTATTTCGGTTGGAACTCCACAGGGTAGTATCTTGGGACCTCGCCTATATCTCCTCTATACTGCTGATTCCCAGTAACAAAGGAACAATACTTGAAACTTTTGCTGACAATACATTTATCATGGCAAAACCTGTATCTCTGTCTAAATATATAGAAAAAGTACACGTAGCGGTCAACAAGATCTACAAATCGACTAGAGACTGTAAAATATAGCTTAATAGCTACGAATCTGTCATGTCAATTTTGCGTTTCGGTAAAATGACAAAAAACCTGATTATATCACATGACGGATACCCGATTCCTCAAGCATTATCAGCCAAATACCTCGGAATATATCTCGATGGTAGGTTAAACTGGAAATATCATGTTAGACAAAAAGCAGAGCAGATCGGACTCAAAGCTAAGCAGCTGTATTGGTTAGTTAGAAGAAAGTCTCAACTTATCAACTAGTAATCCAACATACCCAAAAAAAAGTTGTACAATTAATTAACAATGCTTATCGTGACGTAGCCAACGAAGAGCTACATTATGACCTGGAAATCAAATGGATACACAAAGTAATATAAGGTTTCACCTTAAAACATGAAATAAGGTTGCTAAATCGCAGCAACGTGGGAATAATACAGCTACTGGACAACACGCAGAAAACCAAACCATACGAATTTGTTTAATGTCTAAGTTTATTTTTAACTTTTGCTTAAACAAATTGGAAGTATTAGTGTTAATCCCGTACTCACTTTGCTTGTGTAATAATGCAACTACAGCAGAACAGTAGTAATAAATTAATTTATAAATTCAGATTGTACTAGGCATATCTAATGTTAGATGTAATTAATTAAAAAAATTAAACATTTCCCAATGTTATTTCTGAATAAAACGATCCGTTTTTGCTCGACACTATATATTTAATATTAATATATTTATTAATCATAAGCACAGTGGGGAAATAGGTACACACTTCAAAAATAAACCACTTGATATCCTATCCGTTACATGTTTTATGGGAATATATAAGTTTTATATTTATAAATCAATCAATTGCAGAGCAATTTACTGGTTATCCAACAAAATATGAACAACGATATCGTTTACTCGTCACCTCAGTATAGTTTTCGTTAGAATTAGCGCGGCTTATATAGTATCTCATAGATTTACGTAGCTCAATCAATAGTTCCTTTTCCGTACATGAATTATCGCTTAAGCAGCACAGCGTAAATGATTTTCTGTCGCGCGTTATCGCGAATAATTAGTGGATTTCTGACGATACAAAGAGGATCTCTTGTCGAGACTGCGACACAATAGCAAATGGAACGGGAATAATTCCGTCTAGGAGATAAGACAATCGCGGCCCGATTGTCTTAATCAAAAGTGTAGCCTTTGCCTCGTCGGGAGAGCCCTTCGATTTTTCTTCGTCGTCTACGAAGATAAAGGAGTTTCATGATTAGTGTAGTGTCAGCGGAACGTCGGTCCGCGCTAATTATTTCGTAAAGTCGGCTGTTTTGTCACGGATACTCATTCTTCTCGACGGTATAAGGGTGTCCTCGTCGAAGAAATCGCCCGAGAAGTGTTTTTGCCAGCGAAAGAAAAAGGAACCGGCGCTGTACAAACAAGACATACAAAGGGGACCCCTTCGAATTTAATGATTAAAATGTATTTATTCAAAATTAGTATATTGTTCTTTAATTGCCAGACATTTAATTATATCTTGGGCCTAAGCGGCATACAAACATCTCGTTAAAATCCGGAGGGTGAAAGATATATATTCCCCTGTATTTTTTCTCATCTTTATTATATACTGATCATTACTTGTAGGTTAAAGTAATTACTCTAGTTAACTAAATGTATAAAAAACAATTGTCAATATAAGAAAATGTCGAATTTAATATACATTTTTATGCAAACACGCTTTGGTAAATCTTATATTCTAATTTCAAATGTTACATGTCAGTGACCTTATTAAAACTACATCAATTCTATTTGGCTAATAAAAGAAGCAACGTTATTTGTCATTAATTCAGTATTTGTAATATCTACATGGTCACGGTTCCGAATTCCGTCAGAGCACATTGATAAAGGTAATTATCCATAGACATCTAATTATATAGTATTTTATTTAGTAATAGTAGTATGTGGATTTATAATTATAAACTTGCTACCATAGGTTAGATATGATCGGATTATGATCATGAATTATGATTATGATGAGAATTATGATAATATGACTGGTCAAAGTTACTCTGTAAGCTAAATGTTGAGGACTGTGATTCGGAATCCACGTTAAACGATACGTGTTATTAAATATATTAATATTTTAAAGTAACTAAAATTTTATTCCCTTATTGTAATTATTCCATAAAACATATTCTATTTGGAATAGTAATTTTAACTATTACTAAGAAACTACTACTACTTAGAGAATTTCAATGTGTTGCTGTATTGTAGATATTACATGTTCTAGTTAAATTCAGATAAAATTAATATTAGGAGTGATACTTAAGTGATTATAAGTTATTTTTAATAGTTATCCTTACTAATACTTGTTACCTTTTTGGCACCCTCGGGGGAGTTTGAAATTATCTTTTATATGATATAAGTTGTAATTAATTATTTTAATTTTTATTATTTTAAAATATAAAAAAACTGCTAACTTAATTGTGCTTCACTACGTACCAAACATAAAATATATATTTGATAAGCAGTATCTTTAATTATCAACAGTATTCAATAACTTAAGTAAAATTCGTTGAACATTTAAATGTCTGGTAATTGGGTAATGGGCAATTAAATAATTCGAAAATACACTTACCTCTATCAAATAATCCGCATGTCATAGAAACATTATATTGTGAAAGATAATAATTAACTATCCCTGTTTTATGTTAGATTTTCAGATTTTTTTCGGTTCTTTACTTGTTGGAAATGAAATTTTCTTTTTGCAGTCATTTTCATTTCATTTTGATATTCAAAAGTCTAGTTCGGATACTTTTTTTATTAATAAGCTTAGTACCTAATTTAGAAACATAAGGTAGACAAATATCAATCACTACAATATGAAAGCGACTTATACAATAAAATATAAATAGTCTACTATTATTAAATATTTGTTATGGAACTGCAACATTCTTACCATTGGTGCCGTTTTAATCAATCCAGAATTTACAACTCCAGTAATTTTGAAATTATTATGATTCGCGAGTACTTTCTAAATTTAATTAACTTTTTACTTTTTAATCAAAAGTATCATTTCGATGTAGTTGTCTGTAATTCTGGATAACAAACATAAACAATAACTAATTAATTTTATTGAAGCAATCATTAAAATAAAAATGTCCTGAATTTAAACCAGTGTTTAAAAGTACAAAAATATGCTGCAATTTCATATATTATCCTCCATACTCATCATATTCGCGTATCCATTGTTACCTCAACATTCACCAAATATTGGCCTGTTTGCTTATTTCTATTAATAATAGACGACCTATCTACATAATACTGAGGTATTTATGGAAATAGGAAAAATGCATTGCAAATGCTGCATTGGCATCTTTAATACATTTACTACCGTATTTTTAACAGCGTTTTTCCTAGTATCGCATGCTTACACAATCATTACAATCATAAAAAAATCCAATATACTTCATCTCGCAAGATTGCTGTGGAATTAAACATCATTAAACATAAACAACCAAGTACAAAAACCTTGAATACCAGAAGAAGCTCAATATTTCAATTCTACATGAGTTTACAATCCATCCATACTGTACCGAAACAAAATCGAAGTTTTGATGAATATGAAGCAATAATGTTGAAAGAAGATCGTGATCGAAGCCCATGAAACCTTCAGAAAAATTGTAAAGCCAAGAAAGACGGTGCTTGAAAAAATGTTTAATGGAATTTGAAAGTAATTGTTCATCACGAGTTACTTGAACCTGTTCAAATCATTAATTTGGCTTCGGACTAATTCAATTGAAGCAAATGAATAAAAGAAACTGATAGAAGAAGAAGACTAACATGAACTTTAACATATTTTATAATAATAACACATCTATAGTAACTTGAGTGGCAATATTTATAAGATATCGGTTCAGATGTTTGAATGCATCCTCCACAAAGCCCTGGTCTTGCTCCTTTCGATTACCATTTGTTCGAGTCTCTGCAAAACTCTTTTAATGGGGTAAAACTGATTTCTACAAGAGACTTGTAAAATTGGTTCAATTGTTAGCATTTCCAGCTATTTTTTACAAAAAAATGGAAAAAGCGATAATTCCGTATAATATTGTTATACTTAAAACGGTGTTTAGAATATAAATAAATTTGTATAAAACATGAAGAAAATTTAAATTACTTTTGCTCAACACACTATATATTAAATATGAGTTTTCTGGATTAGATCTATATATTTATCTATTACCTAACGTGGCGGAACAGTATGTTAGTGTTGACAACCAGTCTATTTTCTGATATACCAAAATGTTTTCTAAAATATTTCATCTTTGTTATAAAGAGATTGTGCAAATATTTGCAGCAAAGATAAATAGTGGGTATATGTTAAAAAGATCGCCGAAACACTTAGTATTAAATAACGATAGAAGCCTCTGAATAAACACCAAGAATATTTACAGCGGTACACTAATCAGCGTGCCATTAAATGTTTAAATGAATTTTAAAATATTTCAATAATTTGACTTTCCATTAACTTCCCCGGCGTTTTTATTAAAATCGTCTTAACGGGAGATTTTTTATTATGCTGTCATTTTTACTTTGGAGACATGCAAACGTTATTACGACATCTTGCGTATCCGAGCAAAGCAAAAACGAGAAAAATCTTTTGAAATATAATTGCGGTCCATTTTTCTCCCTCCCCAGCGACATCGAAATCCTACACCGTCTCATTATCTTACCTCCCGGTACTAAATTACCAAAATCTCATGAACTTTTCAAAACATCGCCGAAAATAAATTCCGTAATAAATATCGTGCCCGACGTCAGCCTTTTGCCCATTAGCCAAATAAAGTTTTTTCTCTACCGCATCAGCGTTTGTATTCTTGAAAGTTGAATAATTCGATTTGGTTGGATTCCATTTCATGCCAACGTAATTGGATAAAATAATAATTGCGATAGCGTTTCTGCTTTTCGGCTTGTTCCTGTTGTGTGCAGGAATTCACTCGTCCAGCAGCGCCACGGCACAACAGATTTCCTTCTCCGTTATGAAATAATTGCGTCGGAATACGGAATATAGTTTGCGGTGTTATATTGAAATAATTTATTTTCGGTTGAAATTTGCTTAGGTTGAAATCGGTCTTAGATGAGGTGAGGGCGTAATGACGAATTCGAAGTATCTTCAGGCCATTTAATCTCAACCTCATTTAACTAAAACTAGCTCTTTCTCATATTTTTATTACTTAACACATGATATTGAAATGTCAATGACACATCCCATTTATATTATCTCTTTTTTTATAACATAAGTTTTGTTATGATATCCAAGAGTCTTTATTAATGACGCTTGGCCATTACTAGGATGTCCAATAAGATCGTGGAACTTCATCTGTTTATCAAGAGTAGAACAAAAAATACGATATCACTCTCATATTTCATCTGTCATTTAAATATATTAAACGAAGTCGGATTAGTTACACCATTTATAACTCAAGAACATAATGAGATGAGAATGTATAAAATTTAGGTCCATCGTTATGGTTCGGAATCAAGAGAGAACGATTACGAGTATTGTGAATCAGTTTTTTGAGTTGCACAAATACTTTTGCTCATGGATTACCTCTCTTAACTGACAAAATACTAAACCAAAAATTGTTATGGTAGCCTTTCGAAATACGGATATTTTTTTAAGATAGATATATTTTTCGTTTTTGTAGGCGTGTGCGTGCTATAATAAGATAAATTATCGGTTTATTTTAACGAAAAAAGCAATTATTTAGACAGTAATAAATGTTTCTTTAAATATGTACAGTGTATCAGTGGCATTCGATCTTTTATAAGTGTTTTAGACAAGTAAAATTGTGCTAAAAATATACACTGATGTTCTTGAAAGAATTTTCGATTAAATAACCGATTTAGTTATCTCTGTTTATGAAAGAAATTGATATAATAGTTCCCTAAAAGCAAGGGTGAATTTAATGCCAGTTATTAACATCATCATGTTGTTATTAAAATTTTATACAAATCGAATTCTATCACAATCTGTTTCACTGTTACTTTCTCTGATTCCATTAATAACTCTTTCTAAAGTGTTGATTATTTTTACTATAGTTTATTTACTATATAATTTATGAAATAATATATATTGTATGTAAAAATATTCGGGTATCTACATGGTGGACCCAGCGTACTAGTAGTGAGAAATGGAACAAAATACCAATATTTTTGTCCAACTAACTTAAGGGATGATGAATGATGTTCCAAGGCAGAATGAATTCAAGTATTTTCAAATATATTCATATTGATCATAGCAGGATGTATAGTGTATATCTTTTTCATTTATCAATTTATATTCCTTACGGTCACCTGCATTCAGCTTATCGACTGGCGAGTGACTCATCGACTTCGAGATAATCTCAGTAGATATCCAGTTTTAAAAACCTTGGTTATTGGCGCGAATGGGATCATGTTCCTTGTTGGATTTTACACTTTAACTATAACTTTACTGGTCTTAAGGATAAACAAATTTAGAACCAATCGCAAACATATAGTTAGTGTCGAGACCTAGTAGGATCGAACCCTCGACTATCCCAACAGTAGGAGGACCGTCTTGTTGCTTGACCACTACGCCCACCAGCCAGTCACTTCTTCATTCTTATTTAAATTTTCGATATTTAAGAGGAACATTAAAATAGTTTCGGGGTCGTCTTGCTGTTTCGTGGTATTAGCAAAGCCTACCATCATCCTAAGATTCTATCTATGAACAACTTCAGAATTAGCTTGATACACCTTTCTGATATACAGCTTATCTTATTAAATTTATTCCTGTTCTATCTATTCTTCTGCCTTGTTTTACTATTAAGTGTACAAATAAGTATCTTATTTTCATCAAAAGTAAACGCAAACAGTTAATTTAAAACTGTCTATTTTAAATAATATTATAAGATTAACCATCTGTCAACTTTCACTCTTAAGCGGTCTGCATCATATAGTTTTTATTGTTTTTACGAATAGATCATCACACATCGTCAAATTGAAAGTTCAATAAATTGGAATTGATACACTTGTATCAAACATTAAATACAAACTGTCGTTATATAATTAAAAATGTGACTAATTGTTATATATAATATTTGGTCACGTCTTTTCAAAATGCGTTAAAATGTACACATAAACGATTAATGTGAGATCCTCACTCTATCTCTTCTGGAAGACGTTGCTTCTTATGACTATTATTTATTCCGAGTTATAACACCTGACCTAGCTCGTTACTTCATATGATAGTCCAAACATAGGAGAGGTTTTGTCAACCTAGGATACATATGATTCCTCAAAAATGAGGTAAAATCATAGTTAACGAAATTCTCTTATTCAAGACTTAGAGTTGCAAAAATCCCTCAAAACTTTTAGTATCCAGAAACTACAATCGTATAATGAAACTATCGAAAATGTATGAACATAAAGATATTGAGTACCTTTATATATATAAACAACACCAGTTTTTTCTTAATCTTTCTTCAGAGTTTAATCTTAATATTGTCTGCCGTAATTTAAAAAAGTTGCAAACTTAAGGATAATCTGATGGAGCCATGTTTGGTGAATATGTACCACAACGATTAAAGTAATGTCTATAAAAAATCAGATCAGTTAATAAAAAAAATATTTTTATTTTCTCAAGCATCACTTATGTTATTCTAAGTAATTATTACTCATCGCGCTTTTGCTAAAGGCAAGTAATTGGTAATAATAATAGTATTTTGGTTAGACATATAATATTGTCATTCCATTAGTCCTGGAATATATACAGTTGTAAGCTTACGTATATTGAAAAGAGGAAATTATTCTCTCTTTAATGAATTTGTTTTTTGCTGGCTTTTATTTTAGGAAAATAAATCATATAGCAACCAAGACGGGATTTATATCCGAAAATAAAACCCATTATACTACTGACCAATTCCAAACCTTTAATCGGTAGACCATCTAGCGAAAAAAAATTTCACCGAAGACGAAGAAGAAAAAAACGCATCGTCGTCTAAATTAAATTCTTTTGCTCTGTTTGAACAGGATATTATTTCAATTATTGAATCTCGTTATGCCACGTTTTCTTCGAAGATTTCGGCCGTATTACGTACCTCGAAAAATAGATTTTAATATTTATTCGTTACGCGATCCACTCAGCCTCGTCGATTACACGATAAAAATTAATTGAATTCAACCATCCAGTATCCGCGTCGGTTCGGTGAATTAACGGCTTTTACAGAATTATTGTATATCGAATTTCGAACGAAAATCTCATCGTTTTGGTGTCCGTTTAGGGGCTGCAGTGAATATTCCGTTGAAATTATGACTAACCCAGCGTTTTTCAGTTTCTCGGATTCTAAGTTTAGCGATATTTCGACCATTTATGCATGAAATGTGTTTTATGTGATATATCGATAGTTATTTTATACCATTTGTTACACCTTTATTTTACACCATAGCCCTGACTATTAACGTGATAAATACCAGGAAAGTTTTTTAAAAATAAAATGTTTAATATTAATACTTGGATGTTCCTTCTGAAGGAAATTATTGTTCATATTTTTATAGTTTCAGATCTTGATTCAATGAATATGGTTTAAGGTAAATGATGTGGCTCGGTGAATGGATGTAAAACTAAATGAAGCAGCGGTGTTTACATTATGTGACCGTTATTTATTGGCTATATAAAAAAATTTGAAAAATATAATTAGGTAAAGCGGATGGCAGCGGTGTTACCTGGAGACGAGGCTTGGGCACTCGATGGTGGCACGTCTAAACCAAACGAGGGTTGAGCACTGAAAGAATCGAAATACATTTCAATAACATCCCAGATAAACGTCTCGGGGTTGCCAGCTATTCGTTATCGGGTTCTAGTTGGCGCTGCTGGCACCCCGCCCGTGTTCAACATCTGGGATTATATTTCTGGGTATTTTATAGACCGTTATTCCACGATGTAAAATTCGACATGCCTCAAGGTCGCTACAACGGGTAGAATAAAATTTCGTATTACATAGCGGCTGAACATTATTTAGTAGTAAAACAAAATTTGATTGAAAATAGTAGTGACAATAAAACAGAAAAAACCTAGCAGAGCACCTTGTACACTTTGTGACTCGATGTTATCTTATCTTACGGCCACAACTGCTGATACCATTCGTGTACTTTTGTTGATATCACCATTTAATGTTTTTTTAAATAACATATATAATTTGAAATAGCAGAGGTTGGCTAGACCATTAATGTATTTTTTGTATTTTTATTTTATATATTTCTAACATTTAATTTACTTTAAGGAAAGGAAATGATTTATTGAATCGATTGCACAAACGAAACCATAACCGAAACCTTTAATTTTAAACACTTCACTCATATGGTAATTAATATTTTGAACATTTCAACTACCTGAAAATTTAGTGACAAAGCTAAATAAGTTCAGAGTCATTGATATACCTATATTACAAAAATTTAATTTATCAAACTAATACTACATCGAAAAATCAATAAATATCGAATAGTATTCCTAATTCAACAATATTCCTAATAGCTATAAACATTCAATGTTGTCTGTCTCTTGTAACTATAACAGTGAATGCAATTACGCATCTCTTGACATATTCAATAATAAAACAATATTTTTAAAGCTTTTAAACAACAAGTTGTTACTTGATTGCTCTATTTTCCGACTGGTGTAATGAATCTTTAAATACTTAAAATTGATCTACAAAAGAAACAAATACATACTTTTTCCCGGATATTTTTTACTCCATAATAATGAGGAATGTAATTTCTAGTAGAAATCGAGTTGTTGCACGGAAGATACAACGATCTACTTCAATAAATATATATTAGGATTAGAAAAAATATTAGATATCTCTTTTGAATATTGACAGGAAACACTATTAAGATTTATAGATTTTTATTTGTCGTTATTAAGGTGATGTACTTGGCAATTGAAATGCTTAATTAACTAATAACTGTTTAGGAACTTTGAGGGTGCGTTTTTATGTACCACTCGTGTTTTTTCGAATACTCTTCACAGTGCTTATTAATGTTAGTACCGAAACACTCAGTTGGTATAGCGTAGTCTGAATTTGACATGGCCATTGTGTTGAATTGCCACAAGATTCAAGATTCATAGGAAGTTCGGACACAGAAAGCCCTTTGTTCCACTGGTGCAGCATATAGTAAGAAGCACCTCACATATTGTCGAAATATTCTTTCGGGCATGTTCTATCTCCTACATGTACCTTCTAGGGGTAGTGACCGCGGAGAAATATATGGATATATGGGAGAACTAAAAATATCAATATTTTGTTGCAACAGCTGGGAAAAATATCGATATTTAAAAGAAATAATATAAGAAGTTTTAAGAAATATTAAAAATCAAGTACAAACATTCAATAAGTCTTAAAATTATATACCAATTTAATTTTAAAAGTTTATGAAATTTTTCTATTTGGAAAAATACCGATATGTCGGACAAAACATATTATATTAATATCGATAGTTTTTTCAAAAATATTTTTGCAGCATCCCTACTTCTTTAATTCAGTTCATCCTAGAATATCAATCTAATATGATACGTGATGTTGTTTATCATAAGATTGGATTGATTGCTTTCGGTCAACTTTTAACATGTGCATTGTTTTGAAGCGGATCCTACAATGTTTTAAAAAATACATGGGGAATGCTAAATTAAAATAGAAAACCCGTCTTCTTGAATATGAAGTAGATGAAAGAGTTACATTTTCATATAAATAAAATCAATGATTTTGTAAATTTTTTATCGTCTTTTCACGACTATACAATTGTGCGTTTGGGCTTAAAGTAGAATATTGCATGCAAAAGGCATCAACAAACACAAATATTTATATTGTGTATTTACATATTTTCAAATGTATATTGTATGTTCAAATGTATAATTCATTGTATATATATTAAATGAAAGTAAAATAAATGACAAACAAAATGTGCATAGATAAAATTTAGGTATGGATAAAATCAACGCCAACAGCAAGATTTCAACGTTCATGATAACAGGAAGGCGTAAACAGTTGAAGGATACAAAGACAAACGACAATTATTGACAGTTAAGGAAACGATTCATATTAATTATATTTTATGATAATCAATTTATTGTAAAAATTCCGATCTACTTATCACTATCCTCGCCGACCAATCGTTTTACAATAATTATTCAACCCGAATCTTATTTTTAATTTTCAGGAACTAACAATATTTTATTCAAAAATAGAGATTAATAATAACAAGTCATTTGAAAAGTCCCCGGCCTGACACATAGATGGCGCTACTAGAATTAAATCCATATGTGTTTTAGTTAGCCCTAATCCTCAAAAGATGCGTGAATAATTTTATAGCTGTCGGATCATTAGTTTGTGAATTGTAGCATTTTGAGTGAAGCAACTTTTGTTATTCTGAAAAAAAAAGGATAAAAAGGAATTTCGCGTGTTGATAAAATATTGCTTTTTGAGGGGAAAAAACTGTCCTAGGAAAACCAACCATCAAGGATTGCCATGCTAGGTTTAAACGTGGTGAAATGAGCACCGAAGACGGTGAACGCAATAGACGCCCAAAAGAACTTGTTACCGACGAAAACATTTAAAAAATCCACAAAATCATTTTGAATTACCGTAAATTGAAATTGAATGAAATAGCAGATCCTCTAAAGATATCAACTGAACGTGTACATCATATCATTCACGAATCTTTGGGTATGAGAAAGCTCTGTGCATAGTGGGTTCCGCGCGAGCTCACTTTTGACCAAAAAACAACGACAAGTTAATGATTCGGAGCGGTGTTTGAAGAGAGCGGATGAAACATGACTCCATCATTTCACTCCGAAGTCCAACTGACAAACGATCCGAGTGGACTACACACGATGAACGCGCTCCAAAGCGTGGGAAAACGTAACAGTCGGGTGGCAAGGTAATGACCTCTGTTTGGGATGCGCATGGAATAATTTTCATTGATTACCTTGAAAAAGGAAGGACCGTCAACAGCGACTATTACATAGCGTTATCGGACCCTTTAAAGGGCCAAATCGCCGAAAAACGGTCGCATTTGAAGAAAAAGAAAGTGCTGCTTCACCTAGACAGTGTCGAAGGCACCGTGTCACAAGTCAGTGAAAACGATGGCAAAAATCCACGAATTAGGCTTCGAATTGCTCCATTATCCACCATATTCGCAAGATCTGGCCCCAGCGACTATTTCTTGTTCTCAGATCTCAAAAGAATACTCGCTGGGAAGAAATTTTCGTCGAATGAAAAGGTGATCGCCGAAACTGAGGCCTATTTTGAAGCACAGGACAAATCGTACTATAAAAATAGTATAGAAAATTTGGAAGGTCGCTATAATCAGTGTATCACCCTTGAAGGGAATTATGTTGAACAAAAGAAAAACCAATTTTGCCAAAAAATTGTGTTTTACTATAGTAGGCCGGGAACTTTTCAATTGACGTGTTAAAATAAAATGTTATAATTTTGTATTCGTTTGGCTTAATATTTTTGTTGCTGAAATTATACTTTTTTAAAATTTATATCAATTATAGTGGGTAAAAAGACAGCGAAGATTCGAAATTGGCAAGTAATAAAATATTGTTATTTTATATAATTTCCCCCTGAGTCTGGGGTCAATGTACTTTTAATGAGAGTTTATTTTTAAACGCCGAGAACTAATTGACCATCTGAATTTTGTAGTAAGGAAGGCAGAAAACGGTGCTATCCCTCATCATGTCTTGACATTCGCATAAATATTTAATAGTAATGAATTCGAGCAGTCATGATTTCGCATAAAAAGGAATAGAGCCGCGTCATGTCGGAATTATACAATTCCCGGAATGATTCGGTGATATTTTGCCTAACGAAATTTCGAAAATATATCAGAAAAAAATCCACGATAATAAGATTTCTCTGCCATTCTATTTGGATATACCCGAACTTTTATCGTAGACGTACAAAATATACTGGTTTATGTATCGGCTTGCTTTAAATGGACCCATTTTAAGAGCGCATATTTTCGAACGTAAATTCAGCTTAGCGAGATTTAATCTAATACCACCAAATCGTTTCTCTTAATAATCCATAAATCAGTTTTTTCAACCGAGTGTGTTTTTGATAGCTATAATTGTAATTGTTACTTATATAATCCTGTCAGTTTTACGTTTTTCTTATAGTAGTTCACGTGGCCATTTAACATCAAGATTCGAGATAGTTTATACATATTAAAAAAAATTAAACCGACTTCATAAAATAAATAAGGAACTCGCTAAAAATTTAAAAATATATATGGAACTTAGATTTTTTTTTACTTTAGATTTTATATTCTGCTATACGAAGACTATGTAGCTTAATACCTATGAAAAGCTATTTATCTATTTAGAATATTATTTTAATTATTACCAACTGATCATTTTGGACTTTGAACGGTACGAGCAACAGATTAGATTTGTTTGTTCGTAATTTAAATCTTTGTATATATCACAAAATTATATTATTATTTTTGTATTATTTGAGCTCGGCACCGATTTGAAAAATTGATGAAAACTTTGTACGTGCCTTTGAAATTTGAGGGTTACTCCTCCCCCTTCCACCGATCAGATCCGGAGTTGGTTCCAATGGGGCCACCTCAAAAGTGCACTCTTTCGAATAAAAAATAATTTTGAAAATCGGCCCACAATTTACGGGGAAATCGGCGAACATGCATTAAAAAAATATACATATACAGCCGAACATAGAAGCTCTTATTTTCAAGTCGGTTAAAAAATATATGGGAATATTTGAAATGCTACAAGCATTTTTATACAGGAATATTAATTTTATATCATCTGTATCTTTTTTTATTTTATATTATCTAAGATATTATTGTTTTTATGTTACTTTATATCATTTCTATTCTATCAAGCTCTCGGGAAGGGTGTCTAATTTTCAACAAATTTGCTAGAATTGGTAACATTTATTTAATTTATTTAATAACGAACTTTTTGAAATATTCTTTGTATGATTTTCATAAATAGTTATACGACCATTGATTGCATTTTTGACTATTATAGTGGACTATGTTATGGTAATTTCACTGTTTGGTTTTTTCTCAATATTGGAAAATTATTGCCTTCTTCTTTTGATCATGCCCGCTTGATCGACTCGGGCAGTCGTACCACATTTAACACTCCTTAATAATTTTATTTTCAATCGACCCATTACTCAAAATACTGATCATGTAAATGTATGAAGGTTCAATCCGCATTTTGACTGTTTTCTGTGGTATAATTTTACTCACCCAATCTCCTAAGTGTTTGGCACAACGTCCGATATTCTTGTTTTAATCCAATACTTTCAAATCGTTCAGATCCACCATTTAAGTTAGCTTCTCTTCGTGGTTCTGTTTTTACCTTGGATAGCTATCTTTAATAGAATTTTGTGCAGTCTTAACTTAAGCAACATCAGCTGGTGTGTTATCAGTCATCATCAAATAAACCTCATTAGTACTTCATGGAGAAGCGAGACTAGACTAAACTAAATTTTACAGGTATCGAAAATGATAAAAATCGTAAATTTGATTCAGAACATGCACTGAAGCGTCTTTTTGTAAGTCAAACTATGCGCAGTTATCATATAAGCGTTCAGAACTTATTTATTGATAAACCAGACACATTTATTTCATTATCACAGGAATATAATTTGTAACAGAATGTGAAATGAACTATAACTAGTTAAAACTTTAAGATTAATGTTTTAGTACTATTCTAGAGAAAATGCTTATATTTGAAAATAGGATTTACTTGGTGGTGAGCCGGCTTGGTTGACGCAGTAGTAAATGCGACAAGACATTTCTCCTGCTGTTGCGATAGTCGCGGTTCGAATCCCGTTGGGACCTAGTCATAGTTTTTTATTTGCGTTTATTTAACATTTGATTTCATTAGGCAATAGTGTAAAATCCGATAAATATAATGATCCTTGTCACGCCAGTAACCAGGTTTTTAAGACAGGATGTTTTCTAGGATGGTTCCTAAGTTTATCACTCGCCAGTCGGTAAGTTTAATGCCGAGGACCGTAGTTCGGAGCCCATGTTAAACTGTCTAGATAAACCCTAGCAGGTAAAAGGGAGACTCTATAATATATATAAAAAAAAGTTAGTGATGAACACTGAGAACGCTTTCAACAAAAACTTACTTCGAAACTAGTTACCAAAAGGAAAAAGGAAAAGGGAGTTTATAATATTGAAAAATTTTGAAGACAAGTTTAGTTATTTTTATCCCTTTGGTATTCTAACACTTACCAGTAGTGTGCATAGAGAGATATAGAGTACGTTTTAGATTATTGAGCACCTAAACTATTTTGCGGACTGCTTTAGTATTAGAGTATGCTATTAACTCCACCTATAAATGGCTAAATCAACATAACAGTAAGTTCTATAAGACTTATATATTATATAAAACATATTCTAAAAATCGACATACATCATCTGATCATCAGAATAACAAATAACACTTTGTTCAATGCATTGGTGGACATTACTTCGTGCTCTCAAAATGCACTTACGAGAATTAATATATAATATTTACTCGTTACTTATACTTCGGGATCTTGTGATCTAGACTTGTATATCTGCTACAAAACAGGAACTTAACCGTAATAAAACTCAATAAAACAGATAAACGTGAAATGTTGATATTTGAAGTATATTATATTTTAATTATAATTATAATTATAATTACGCCATCTAGTTAAATCTGAATTTTATATTAAATTATTTGAAGCTGTTTTTCAGCAAGTATACAGTTTCGAAGACATCAGTTAATAGCGATTTTGTGTATATTTACACTTAATCTCGAGCTGGTCTTCAACTATATCAACGACTCCAGGAACTGTTCCTTTTAACACTTTCTGGATGCAAATATGCTCAAGTAATATACATACTACTCAAGTATAATTACAGATTAACATTCTTTAAAGGGGTTTGGCGGGGGTTGCCTTTACATTTTCTCGTAAGAAATATCAAAAATCCTCGCTTTATATCATAATCGTTTTTGACTTAACATTTAGTACCTCTTATCTGTCAAAGTCACTATGATCTACTTTACACAATAACCAATTATTCTTGCATCTGGCGTTCACAGGATTTTGAACTCGTACTCTTTTATTAGTATTTTGCCATATTTATGAAGACAAACTTCTGAAATTCGACTAGAATAAGATTTCAAAGAACTTTAAGCGAGCCCTGAAAGCGCCAACATGGCCCGATCAGGGCTTCTCTTCTTTCCTTGTTTCCCTGACCCGTAAACTCCGTTATTCTTCAGCGAACTACTGACTAAACAAACTGATTCTTTAAAGTTCAGACGAGGCATTAAAACAATGTAATTAAAGTTCGTAAAAGATAAAACCGGAAGTAAAATGTAACATAAGAATAATTGAAAAGAGACCAAATTGAATTAAAAATGCACACAGCATTTTTGTGACTTCCGAGCTGAAAAACCTTCCGAAGACGGACGGAAGGAGCGAAGAAGAAAAAACTTGCCAGAATAAATGTAATTTAAGTTATCTGAGTTTTCCACGCGGTTGCATCGCGAAATTAAAATAATAATAAAATTTAGTGTTCTGCTCTGAAAAACTTCCAGGAAAAAAAATCGGCTCGGACTTTTCGACTGACGGTCGAGATATTGTTCAGTTTTACGGTTGAAGTTGTTCACTTTGTAAAGTATAATGACAACTTTACTCATTGTTTTGTGTCAAGATCATTTCCTCTAATTGAATATTCTTCGGAATTTAATGTCAATGTTAATATTTAATTTTTAATTGTTTAACCATTTGGTGAAAAACGCTATAAGACTATGATAACGAGGACACAGATGAGTTTGAGCAAAACTACTTTAATTTATTTAAAACTTGATGTTCCGGTATCTCGTTAGTATTATATTCATATTTCTTGTATTTTTTCCTACAGTAACAAAGAAGTGGTCTTTGTGGTCGATTGTGGGTGAATCAAACCTGGCGTGCTCACCTGCAGATGTTTTGTCAGATCTGATGATGATGTTATGACTGTCAGATGGTATCTCATCCAATTCTCTTTTAAATATTTTAACCATATCGTTGTTCCAATGAAGAAACGTTTGTAGTTCTTGGACCATAGTTTGCTTCACTGTTGGATTGTGAGTAAAATCCCTATCAATTTCCGCATCCGAATTATCTATAAAATACACTCATAATAATTGGTGATATCCTTGTATATGCGATTGCTTCAAATGTAAGAAACTTATTTATGATAAAAATTTGATCGCAGTGGAGTGCTGTTCCTTCCTTGATCATAGGAGCACAGGGGGTGCGAAGTTGCACAATTTTATTGTGTCGTGCTCGCTGTTCTTGTGCTCGATGTATAGGAACTCGAATTCTAATTCTAAGCCCATTCACTTCATTTTCACTCACTTTGGGACTTAACGTAACTCGTTGCAAAGTAATAGCAACTAATCGTCTTCTGATTGTTGTTTCATCTGTTAAAAATAAAAGTAACGAAGGTTCTCACGCAGACAATGTATCACTAAATAATATCAAACGTGAAATACATTTACAAAGTACGCTTTACCGTAATTTCATTAGAATATGATCCGAAATTACTGTTAGCACATAGTTATATTATATTTGACATATATGTCATTATTTTGCCGAATCCATGTACCTATTACAAAATATCTATAGTCGTTGAAGCTGGTTACTGCCGAGAAATTATCTTCAATGAAATTATGTATACGTTATGTATTCCAATCGCGGTTTGATAACAGTAGCGTTTAATTTTAATCAGTATTCAACATTTTAGTTACAAAACAAATTTATAAATGCATCCGTATACTTGACTAGCAACGACAATGTCCATCTTTTATGGCAGTGAAGTTATTGATTACACTGGGAGTGTATAGGAAAACAACATTGTTGCTTCTACTATTTTCTTCGCAATTATTCTATATTTTCTTACCAGATAAACCTTCTGTAAACTTCCACAAATATTTTAAAACCGAAGTTAGTCAAATTGGTCCAGTCATTTTCGAGGTTTAGCGAGACTAACGAAAAATAATTCATTTTTGATATATAATATTTATATAAAAGATAATTTTCTTGAGACCTATATAATGACCATGATTTGTATATTCAAAGGGCATTTGTATTTTCATAGGTATATGTGCTTTTTGATTTATAAGTTTATTAATGCTTTTATTAAAAAGTAATTTTTGATCAAATCGATTCTTGATCAAGATTTAAGCAAATTCAGTTCCGTTTATATTAACAATAATTTAATGGGAATATAAGTCAGCTTTTCTTGTTGCCACAAATAGTCATTGACCAAGCTTTTATTTGTATAAGCATGTCAGCATCCATCCCTTATATCAATACGTGACTAGTATTAAATCCTAATGGGTATTCTTAGAAAACACACAACAGATGTTGGATTCATAAAGAGCTAACAGTTATGATCCATTCATATCATTGATTATATAACATCAATCTGTTTAAATAAACTCTATCGTTCTATTTAAAAATACTCTACGCTCATCTCAATTCTCACACTCATGGAAACTGTCAGTAGAAGTTTAAAGTAAGTGTCTTTGTTGGATATTTATTTTTAGATTTTAGTCCTGATACTTTGACAGAGCATCAATGACGAATATAAAATCCAACATGTATCTGTGAATTCTAACATCCTTTGAACGTCAGATTTGTGACATTAAAAAAAATGTGATCCATGAATATAATTGTGATCAATTGCTAATTAACGTTATGCATAATATATTATTTGTACCTTAATGATTATGTTATATCTTGATACAACTTATCTTCCGAAATCATTATTAGCTACTTTTTAACTGCTGTTAGGTGAGCTACTGCTCTTGTATAGAAAATAATTCATTTTGTATAAATTATTACTAAATCTAACATTCATAGAATGTTGAAATTGTCCTTAAAATTGTGACTTACCGATGGCTTACCATCCGTATGCATATTTATTATAGTAGCAGTAAAATAGGAAGATATTTCCTTTATTGATTCATATTATATAGATACCATAATAAACTAAATCAACAATTCCTTTGACCATTGATATGGGCTAATAAATTACTTACCGTAATAATGGATTTTGTGTCCGCTATGCTCTTGTATCTGCAAATTTAACATGATTGTTATATTTTATATTATATTACTATTATTTTAGGAAACAAAATCAATCAAATTAAAATACCAATAAAATGCAGTCTCTTAGTCTGATCATTAGGTCTTAATGCCACGGTATTAATTTATAAATTAATATTAAACTTATATGATTATAGGTAGAGGTAATTGTAGGTAATTTTAGTTGGAATTAAAGATGCTTTTGGTACATTTGAGGTACCAGATCACTTTCAGATAGACAATATAGATTGCCATCGAACAGACGCTTTGTGTTTAATGAACCCTCGATGTACTTAGTCGATCTAGCCATGGTTAGGTCATTGTTGAACATACAAAAATTCCCCATCCCCCAATTTTTAGACCTTTATTTGGTTTTGGGTCTGTTTATTGTTATGAGGGCAACAATTTTTCCGTCTAACTTATAACATTGACGATTGTTATCATGCATGTTCTGTACCGATGAATGACATCAGAGTACTATATTCCTAGTTGTCACTCCCATCGTCGTTCCTGTTTTATCTAAAGCTTATATGCCTTAACTTATATTATTAAGTAACTTAACAGTACCATAATGCATTTTTAACTGACGAATTCAAAATAAAAGTTGTTGAATGTAACGAGCATAAATTATGCACTTAAAATTTACTGGTCGTTTAAAATGATACGTAGGTAACAGGTAAACAGCTTAGATCAAATTTTATATGACTCCCAGATGGCCCCTTTTGGGTTACATAAAATACTCCGACAATTTTATATTCTAAAAACGTTTTGAAGTATATCATGTAGTATAGTTTGAGACCAGTATGTAAAGTTGTACCAATTACCCAGCAACCAGTCTGGGTAAGACTGGATGTTTCGTGAGATGGTCTCGAAATTAGTCACTCGTCAGTCTGGACAGTCACGATCGTGGTTTAGAGCTGACGTTAAGAAATAGATTCAGTAGCTAAACAATTTAAGAGGTTGAAGTGACTAAATCTCGTAAAGACACATATTTCACTTATCAAATATACTTTAATATAAAATACTAACTATTATTTTAAAATAATTATAAATAGATATACAATATCTATTTTTATTATATATTATATATAATATGACACATTTCAAAATAATTATTACATTAATTAATTTTTGTTATGGTTTTTCAAATGATTTAATGTTTACGTTTTAATTAAACTTAAAAAACTAATGATTGAAAACATATAGCTGACCTATTTAATTTAATTTTAATATATTATTTAATTAATTAGCAGAACTTAATATGTTATTTTATCATAACTGTTTAATAGTGACATAACACACTTTAATATCCAACATATATGACTGTATTTAATAATTTAATATATCAATAAATAAATTAATTACCTTTTCAGTGTAAATTAGGTTTAAAATGTATAAAATAATGAAATGTGTATTTGATTAAAACAAAATAAAATATCTAAAAAGAATAATTCTTGTTACATGAAGCCGTATAATAAAACTATTAGAAGGCGTTTAATTATATTTAATAGTCCGTTATTTTACTCAAGTTCAAAAACCTCTTGCAGTAGTAATATTGTTTAATTTATTAAGATGTTCAACGATCAACTCCAACACAACATAATCTTAAATGCTTTCTCAACATTGAAAACGGTTTAACGAGCAGAAATGAAAAATATAAAACTTTTTACTTCATTCAACTTTATCAACTTCGTAAAGCTTAACGTAAGATTAAATAAAAAATCTTGATGTTATGCATTAAGAAAAATCCGTCTTAAGCACTTCCCAAAATGATTTGTCACGGCTTATCTTAAATAAGTAACTTTGCGAAACTAAAACTTTTTTTTTAGTTTTACGGAATCAATTAAATGCAGTAAATTTGTCAAAGTTAAATATTCGAATGAATAACTCTTTTAGTTCGGGTCATTCTAATTTGTTTTTTTTTTCCAAAATAGAGCACGAAAGTTCACTTTTTTTCGTTGGTGGATCAATATATCCGTGTGCACTGACATAAATAACTGACTAGCGACTTTTTATTACAGCAAGTCATTACACCGCAATTCTTTGGGGAGTTAGTATCTGATAAGATGGAATTTGTGATTATATTGACACCATGGTGTTTACTAGAATTACAAATGTAGTGATTTGACGTTGTTTTTTGTATTTTTTAGTGACAATTTTAATATGTTTAAATTTTTATAACAATATTTAGTTATAACAATTTACAGGAAAGAAATTATATATTTTAGTTTATAGTATATTGATTCTCCGGTATATATTTACATTTGAAATTTCCTTTTTGATTACTATCTAATTATATTTGTCAGGCAGGAATTGCTCGGTGGAATAATTTTGATTATATTATTTTACATCAAAACATTTACTTAAGCTTAATTACTGCTTAACTGATAATTTTTAATTTCTTAACTAAGAAGAGCATAATCTAGGACTAACTTCAAAGGAAAGTTTATTTTAATTAGTTGTAATGTAATCGTTTTATGATCTGAACTAAATAAACTTAAAACAGTTGTCAGTCTTCAATCGTCTTTGAAATAGTAATATAGTTCGTCTAACTCTTTCTCAGTTTCCTATACCAATTTAGTTGAATGTTCCATGGTTTCTTTATACACACTTAGGTTACTAGTTCATGCTTTTTTTCAGTTTTAAATCCAGGGATTAAGCAAACAAGTTTATTGTATTTCAGGACAGCAGCCCATTCATTCTTGATATGTCTTCTTCATTTCCTGTACCAATAGAGAATATTGAAAATTTGGAAGTGGAAAAAAATCCTCAGGCCTACGTGATATGTGAGGCACCCACATACAATGCATTTAATACTAGATAATGTGTCATATGATCCAGCTATGGGGGTTTTTCTGTACATTAGCTTCACTAGAACTTCTTTCGGTTTTTTATTCTTCAGCCTGTTATCTTCTATTTTCTATCAAAATGAGTGTTCATTGTTCAAAACTCCAATGTTGGCCAACAAACCATCTTTAGTGAAGAGGAGCATTTCTAATTACATTAATAGTACAGTTAATAAGCTTAAATGAATCTTGTGTTTTCAAGTTTGGGATCGCAAGTTAAGGGATTAATTTTGTTGATATTGTTGTAAATATTAGGCACTTACATGTATTGTGTTAATTTTTTCACTTTAAAAACGGCAAATCAAATCATCGATCCTTTTTGGTACTTTTCAGCATTTTCCGTTTCGAACAAATAGTAATCAGAAAGTGCTAAGTTTAGTGATTATGCTGGGTATGACATAATTTCCCATTCGAACTGCAACAGCATTCCCTTCTCAACTCTTGCTGTTTGTAAGAGAGCATTGTCATGCAAAAAGATAAATGCGCTTGTTATTGCAACATTTTTTTAATAATACGCGGTTCATTTTGTTCAATTGTCGTCGGTTAATATCTGCAGTAACAATTTCATTCGGTTTTAAAATTTCATAATATACTATACATTATTGATTGGGAATTTTTTTCCCATCGGATTATTGTAATAGTTCCACATTTCGTCGCCAGTCACAATACGCTACACAGTTTTCTTAATTTATCTGAATTTCAAGATATTTCAATCAATTTGTATGGTATCCATTTTCTATATATTTGGATCTTTCAATTGCTAGTAAACATCTAGGAACAGTTGGGCTATCAACGTTTAAGCCATTTGAAAGCTATTTGAGAGTTGAGATGGGTTTTCGTCCAATAAGTCTAGGAATTAATTTCAAACTTTAATGCTCCAAACTGTACTTCGCCATTGACATCAAAATCACCATTTATAAATTGTTGAAACTAAAACTGATGATTGAGATATGATGGAGTAATATTCCCCACAGGAATATTAAACAAGAGTAATATACATAGAAAGTGCAATGTTGGACATTTCGTATTAGGGCCTTTACATACAGCATAATTCAGTAATACATATAATATATGTCAATACCATCGAATTAACAGTTAGATTAGGCTGTTTATTAGTAGTGGTATGACATTATTTATTAGCGATATATTGAAATTGTGTTTCATTGTCTATTTGGGTTTACTTGTTTTTTTACATTAAGGGATATTGTTCGAGATAAAATTAAACGACAAAAATGTTACAGAATAAGAATAGTATAGGAACGTAAACCGTACGGATCTATTCTGTTAGACAATTCTCCGACTAAACTTTTACTATTCCGTTTTTGCTCGGAACTAGCAAAACCTGCATTGTTATTTAATGCCCAAACTTTCGACTCTGCAATGGCGAAAACTCAGCAATTATCGACATTTAAACGAACTTTCGCGGAACGCAACACACTTGAAGACCCTCTTCCGGCAACTCCTTCAAATATTTCGTTTCAGACGGGGGGAAATTTCCCGGTTTGGCTGCGGCTTCCAGTCGTTAATGAAGCAGGAAAATCATGAAGTGGAACGCTTTTCCATTTTCGCCGTTTTTAAGTTGTTCTTCGACGAACCGGGTGAGTGACGGGCGTCACGACTTGGCACGGTTGCTGATCTTAATTGCTTTTTTCCATGGTTTCAGAGTTTTTTTTTGTTCGAACCGTGAATATTGACTAAGTGAGGAAAGTAATTCGGATAAGTTGTTTCAGTTCTGTTAATAACAAAAAATTCCCTTTTAACCATCGAAATAAACTTCAATTTCTATTTCCTTCGCGTGTTTTTATGGAATCTTTATTGGATATCATCATCATTTGTGTCATGTGGCAATTTAGAGTGTTCTTTCTATAACGTAATAGAATGATCTCTAATTTAATTTGAAATATTAATTAACCCGATTATCTTCCATTGATATATAGTTAATTCAAAACAGCAGTGTACCTACGTGACCTGTCAAAACGCTCGCAAAGTTGCCGCAACAACTCTGAGTAATAAGATAATAATGAGAAATAAAATAATAAAAACAAAAATATTGTGTATTATTTTAACATTATAGTACATCTAATGCATATATTATCGAAGAACTTAAAACTGTTATTAATTTAATAATTATAAAATTATACAGCCACAATAATTTATAGGTTAGAGTTGTTTTATTATATTTACATAAAACCTTTTTCCATACTAGTATGAGGTAAAGTTCTAGGCGCGTTTTTTTATGTAGTGGTATAACCCCGGAAGGCCTAATCCACCTAATTAAGAATTGTATATCTGAGTAATGTATTTTGCTTTACTTTTAATAGAGAGCATATTTACCTCTTATGCTTATTTCTTGTTTCCTTCGATGCAATGTTTCCTTGTAGAGTCATTTTGATATTACTATATTTCTCCTTAATTGGTTCTGTTACTACCTGTATATATCTTTCTTAATAAAACTACCTTTAATCACTGCATTCCCCTTAATACATTTGCCATATCTGCAAATCAGTTAGTATTATTTCTCTCCTCATACATTGTACCCAAACGTTCATGTATATTCTGAACAATAACCCACATGCTCATAAAGCTTTCATACTTTATGATACAATTTTCTACAATTAAGGTGCATTAAGTATTAATTTAATACTGGCCTTTAGTTGTTTCTCTTCATCACCGTGTCTTGGTAATTGTCAGCATTGAATCATAAACCAAAATTCATAAAGTTTTATTCATTCACTGTCATTTTCAGAAACACTAATCAAGTGAATAACTAAGTTGTTTATTTCCAATCTACCAAAAACTTGCTCACAATTTTACCATTTGTTAATTTCTTTTTCAGAAAAGTCAAGGTGTTATTTTCGACAATGAATCTTTCCATAAATCCAGTCAGTTCTGGTTTGAATATCCTCATCGACCTGAATGCCTATTGTAATGATTCTTTGTAATGCCCCATATCAACTTAATTGGATTAAATATGCAGTGATATGGATGAAGATATAATAGTTTGTGGCCATAACACAGCAATGTGATCATAATTTAATCTTAATTCATCTTTTCTCAGGCTTATTTCTAAAAAAGTAAATTACATAAAATGCAATTAAATATTTCATTTATATTCATTTGTTTAATCTTTAACATGGTTTCGAAACTTATTTTATGTATGTATTTTCAACCATTCCTTAATTGCTAGCACTTGTTAAGATCTTCTCCACCAATGTAATATGATATGGTGCAGTGTACATAACTATGATGGTTCCTTGAAGGGTGACTTTCAAACTACTACAAAAGCAGGTTATGGTTTCCATGGTAGTCACCCTTGATCTTAGAGGAAGATACTAATTTTGAACCAGGAGTAAAACCATTCCTGTTTCCAGCATGAAGAACTACATGTCTGCATTGAATTATCAATAAATGTTATGACAAACAAAACATAATCGCTAGTTATTCCAATGTCTATTGTTTTCTATCAACTTTTTTTTGGTCTTATATTTGTTATCACCTTGCTATGAGTGACTCAATGTACCATTCTGAAATATTCATGTCTCATCTAAATATATAAATTGATATAATAATTCTTCTTTGATTTTGTTATATGTTTTTAAAAATTGCATTCTTTTAATAGCAATGTCTGGAAGTTCCATTAAACTCCTTGATAGGTTATCTTTACATCAGTTAAATCTTATATTACCCAACAGTGTATGAAGATATGTTATACATTCATCAAATAGCTGCATATCTTTTGGATTTTTGTGGATTCTTTCCCTGCTAACAATTTTCTCTGAAATAATTGTATTAAATTATGTTTCGATTGAAAAAACTATTTACTGTTTTCATACCTTTCGTACATTTCATCTCTGATACAGATAACATCAAGCTGATCTTGATTCATCACCTGTTTCACATAAAGACAGTTTCTTTTTGGTGAACTTAAGGTTATGTTGGTTTTTATTTTTTCAGGTATTTTAGTGACCGTGCTTGTAGTAATATTCAGTGCAGCTGTAATGAGCAAAACATGTTTTTCAATAAAAACCGCAGCGATTTGAAATTTGTTAAAATAAAGCTTTAAATCTGTTAATGTGTTTGCCGGTTTATAACCCGTAATTATAATTTTTCGAATCATTTCATGACGTTTGACAGACAACTTTTGCAGACTCATTCGGTTACATGTTTAAATTTGTCAAACAGTATTATAGTGGAATGAAATGACAATGAAAATATTCTCTGAATGTAAAACGAATTTACAACTTTCGACAGGTACATACTGATGACGTGCGTCACTACTGTTTTGAATATACTATATATTTATAACCTGTTGACAAAAAAGGTGTTTTATATTATGATTAGTCGGTCAGTCTAATATTCGTACGGATATAGTGTAAGGATTTGAAGTACTAAATCGATTCCTTTTTCACACGATTACTCTGAAATACTCTCGAATCATTACTACTGCATATTTATGACATATGGTCATATTGCAGCCGTCATTGAAGCAACGCAGTTTTGAATAAACGCTGCTAGTCTGTCGTTCATCTTCCGCTTGTCTAATGCATACTCAACGGGAGTATCCATTCTCCGTGGATATTTTTTATGCATGCAACTCGTATATCTATATTATGAAGCTTTAGGTTATAGTTTGTAGAATTAGAATTGGCTAGATTTTATCATTTACTGAATTTGTCATTTCGTATGGTTGTACAGTTTATAGAACACAGTTTTACTGCTAATAGATAAAAGATAGCATTAGAGTGATTTTTTAATTTTTGATTTAGATTACATAAAATTACAATTAGATTTTTTGCATTGCATAAATTTTTTTAAATTATTGTAGTTCTATTGCGCAAAAATACATCATTCAGCAGTTGACAGTTATTCATTATATCATTAATTTAATGCGTAATTTATGGAATATATAATTTAGAGTCTAATATGTATATGGATGTAATGATTTTTAAAAAATGAAATGTTGATCTAAATATAAAAATAATAGCTCTAAATAGAACTTCATAGAACTTATAATCGGATAACATATAATCAAAAAAAAAGAATATAAAATTTACTTTAGTTGAACAACATTCATTATAAACTCAGGACGAACTTGCTGAATTGCATTACATTGCTGCATTAAATATTGATCACATAACATTTTCCATGATCATACGAAGCCAAGAAATATTCTCTCTCTCTAATGCGTTTGAGCAATTGTCTCGAAAGCAAATGGTTTATAATCGATAAGCTACAACAATCTTTAATATTTGTGGAATGAAATTGTTGGATAATAGATAGTTTTTCTAATTGAATGCACATGATACATATATCGCGACTAGCTTCTATTATATAATAATTATGTTTTAATAATGTTACTTATTACTAGTCAATTATCTAATTTATTATTAATTTCTGATTACTAAATGACGGACTACAATCTCAAAAATAAATGGTGTTGAAATCGAGAAATTTGCCTGGTCGTGAAACAATATTTATGGCAATGTCCCTTGTAAAAAATGATACACATGTGATAATAATTTCTCTCTAGTTTCTCCATAGTTTTGAATTATTACAATTAGTATTTTGTAAGAAATTTGTTGGCGTGCATTAATATTTAGGACAATGTCTCTCGTTCTAGAGAATTTACTTTTCAAATTAGAGGGAACTAAATTTAGAAATAGAGATGTCAAACTTTGTACAGTAATTCACTAATTTTCGTTTCAATACAGTAATAATACACTTTATTAGTTGAAACTACAGTAAGAATTCACTAGTTTAGAGATATTTTATGAACATGTTTTTTACGTCTCAGAAACTATCTTTAGCCCTATTTTTGTTGATTTTTGGGGCTTAGGAAGATTCAATATTTTTACTCAAATCCAGAACAGGCTCAAGTTCAAAACCATCTTAATCCTCTCGTAAGTTACAATCCAATGTGATTTTTTTAATAGTAAACTAAGTTACAACCACAACATTGCGGACATTTAATTAGATGAAATTATCATTGCTAAGTGCTGCCGAACATAATGGAATCATTTAAGCCATATATTGAACGAGTAGGCTACGAAATTAGAACAAGTGCTAATGTTTAAAAGACTTTTGATAAAATAAGACAATAGTATTTCATTTATTGAGATTCCTAGCCTTTCTAGATTTTCCACAGTTTTAAGCTATTCTATTAGGCATTTTTCAGTTTTAATATTTTAATGCTTTACCTGTTACCTTTACCAATTAAGGGTGAATCTGGACTGAACCTTTTGCTTAACGTGAGCTCCGAACATTGTCCCTGCCGTTAAGCCTACCGACTGGCCAGTGACCAAATTAGAGATTAAGCCCTAAGACACCCAGTCATGATTACGTTAACTACTGCACATATTAAGCCATATTTTTGAGTTTTGTTTGATAAGATTGTATCTGAGTTAGACATACTCTTATTGTTGAAGGCGATTATTTTCAATATATTTAATTCCACTCCATTTTCTTTCTTTTTGTTCCTTCATTACCAACCGTCACCCATCGAAATAGTGTTGCCTGTTCTAATATAAAGTTTATGAGTAAAATTATTTTTACACTGCTTTAATTTTGAATGAAATCAATTTATCATTAATAGCAAGTTACTTGTGATTTGTTCGGCTCTATTTGATAGGCCAGAAAGTCAATTAATGTGCTGAAATTTTAATGTCGATAAATTTTATTTGCTAAATTAAACCTAATTAAATTATACGTCCTATAAAAGTGATGGAAATTCTCATTGGACTACACCCACCTTTGGAAGACTTAAACGTGAAAGTGCAGAGGGAACAGATAATCAATACATGTGGAATGGATTCGACGAGCACGTAAAATGTTTATGGGTAAAGACGCGTGCTAGACAAAATGAATGCTCGTCCTGAGCCTCGCAACACATTCAAGTCCTGCTGAAGTGATACTACCGCGTTTTTTTTGCGTCTCTTTCGGAAGATTTGTTTAGTCACGTGCGTGTACATTTAACGAAATGTAAATGGTGTGTCTTTACGTGCCAATGACCGTCGTATTTTCTGGAGACAAGAATATTAAAGTTTTTACGATGATGGACAAGTATAAAGACTGCTTATATAAAATTGAGGTGATTACTTTACAAGGCGGTAAAGAAAATGAAAGTCGGTATACAGTGTATTTTGCACTAATTCAAATTAAATTTTAACCTTTTTATGTTTAAAAAAAGCATATAATTGCTGTCGAAGATGTTCTATGTCCCAAAAAATACCTAATTAATTAAATTAACATTAATATTGTGCTTACCTAATACTAAATATTTTGACACCTTAAAAAATCATTTATCGAAAATAATAAGTACAATAAATTTTAATCAAAATATTTTCCATAATTTTATAGTACTTTTCTCATCTTTCCTTCTCATATTACGTGGTGGTCGATGTGAAGAAGCATTAATCAGAAAGCACCATGGAGTACACTGGGTATACCCTTCACAACCCTTACAAAGCGTTCACATGTTCGTTACTTTTCTTTTTGCAACAAGATGTTATTTAATTAGAATTAATGAAGTTTCATTTGAAGTTGACCGAAAATCCTTTGTAGGTTTGAGCTGGGTTTCCGTCCAAAAAGCCTTGCGATTCACTGAATACGAACCTTTCTTAATCCTTGAGGTCGTTCTTGTGTTGTAAGTGCAGCAATTATACCTTCACTGTTAGCAGTAGTATCTGTAGTTTTATTAAAATTATATGTAATAAAATCATTAAGTATTCATGGATAATTTTATATTTAAATAAAGACTCATATAAATAATTTTTGCTTTGTTATCACTTAATTCCAGTAAGCACTTTTAACAATGTACAATTATTTAGAAATTCAAATTATAACAATCGAAAGAAATAATATAAACGAAAATTTTACCAAATATATTCCTAGAAACCCAAAACATAAATGACTTATTATTTGAGCAGTTAAGTAGCTGACTATTTAAATTATTATAATTTATGATATTGATTGATTTATGATTTGATATTATGGTATTGTGGTTTTTAATGTAAAAAGTAGCGTTGACTCAACGTCAACTACTTAATAATTCTAAAAATAATTCAGTAATTTTTTTATCAAAATTTAATTGAGTTTAATGCCCAATATTAGGGTAGTTAACTAATATATTTAGTTTTTTATTTATTTATCACATTGTTACTAGTCGTTGCTGACTAAACCTACAATTTGTCTTAAATATTATATCTTAAATCTATCTAATATATTACACTACATAAAGCCAAATGGTTTTACTCTTATAAGTCTGTGTCCTATTCTGATGTTATCCAAGAACTGTCTTACTTCGATATTGACATGGGAATGGAGTTTAAAATCTAGTCTTCTTGTAATTATATATCTCCATAATTGAATTTCTTATGTCCATATAGATAGCATTTTATTATTAACTGATAATTATTTTTTTTTCCGATTAACTAATATATTTTCCTATATTTTAATTACGGTGACAATGAAGTAAGCTCAAAGTTTACATCAACTGTAGTGCTGATAGCAAATGCTACTAATACTTGACAAACAAACAAAAAAGGCATCATCAGCGGTCACTTTTTAATAATATTATAATAGCACAATCCCGCAGCAGTAGATAAACATGCATCGAAACTCTAAAGCTGAAGTTTTGAAAATTGGAACTAGAAAGTGAAGAAGCACAATTGAAACAAATTTAGTAAATTGGTTAAATGAAGGTAATTTATTAGTCGTTATATATAAAATGCTGTTTTATACAAGGACAATAATAATATATAAAAGGAGCAAGTTTTCGTCTTGATATTTTAGCATTCTTATTTTGTTAAAGATTTACTTTATAACTTTAGAACGGAGAGAATTAATCAAGATTTTCTTAGTTCAGCGTCCAATGAAATACCCACTCCTTTAACAACGGCTCCTGCTTAATATCCGTTTAACTGTTTCGAATCAATTTTATTTGCTTCTCTCTAAATTACCTCGGCGAACTACTCAAACTGAAGATGAAACAAAATACTAATATCGTAATCCTTTTAAACATCTCAGCGGCAAAAAGAAAGATGAAACATCGCCTCCATTGTACTTAGTATTTTACGAACTAGATACACACAGAATCCGAATTTTCTCTTGTGTTTAATTTTCAACTGAATGGCGTCAGCTGTCGGAGAACATCCGAGTTAAAAGCCGGGCCATCCACTCGAGAACGAAACTACTACGTAAAATGTAAAATATGTTACAAAGTACGTTTTCATTCGGTCTAGTTATCGCTGCCTGTATCGTTAGATTGTTAATTCAGCTTATAGCAAGCTGCAGAACATTATATATATATATATATATATATATATATATATATATCCAAGAAGTCCAAATATATCCAAATATCCAAAGAAGAACAAAATTCTAGTGTAAATAAAATAATGACTCAAAAATGTTGTCAACATTATAGTACATGTAATGCATATATTATCGAATAATTTAAACTACAGTTAATTATACAGCCACAACAGTTCATAGGTTAGCGTTGTTTTATTATATTTACATCGAATTCTTTTTCTCGCCACCCATGAGGTAGAGTTTTCTTTTTTATGTAGTGTTATCCTATGAAGGCTTAATCCATCTAATTAAAAATTATATATCCAAGTAATATATTTTACTTGCATTAGAGAGCATGTTCAATGTTCATGTATAATTCTGAACAATTACACATATATCTATACACATAAATAGTTGGACTCTCAATACAACTTCCTACATTTATCGTATATTAATTATATACTCACCTTTAGTTGATATCACTCTCATCGCGCTGTCTTGGAAATTATCAGAATTGAGTCATTTTCCCACATTCAGAAAGTTTAATTCAAGTGAATAACCAAGCTGTTAATTACCAATCTATCATTATTATATAACATTTGTTCACAATTTCATCTTTTATCACTTGCCTCTGCAATGTGTCAGATCGACTTCATCCAAACACAAGGTGTTATTAACCATTGTTTCCAGCACAAAGAGCAATATATGTTATGGCTAGTAGAAACCTAATCAATTATTGTACTAACGTTTACATTTTCCATTAACTTTTGTTATCTTAACACTAGTTTTATTATCGTCTTGCCTTAAGTGACCCAATGAAATTCTATTCTGAAATATCGATGTCTCATCTAAATACACAAATTGGAATAATAAGTTGTCCGTGATATTAAAAATCAATATCTGACAATTCCATTAGACCTCTTCGAGGGTTATCTTTACACCATTGAAATCCTATATTATCTAGTAGTGTACGAATGGATGGTCTACATAACTTAAAGACCATATCTCATAGCTCTTAGCTATTTATGGATACCTTACATACAAGATGACATTTTTGATTTTTTGAGATATTTTAATAACCATGCCGATACTAATATTCAGTGCAGCTTCAATATGTTAAAAATATTTTCAATACAAACCGTAGCTAGTGTGCCATAGAAATTATGTTCTATACCATTTTATTCGATTAATTTTGGCTTATACTACTACTGTAATGATTTTCTTATAAAAGTTTTTATCATAAAATTTTCTGTTATTCTTTTCAGTAGCAATTTTAAATTTCAGATACTCAGTAATATCCCCAAAAATACTAATGTAGTAATAATCTCTCTAATTTCTATTAATTATTTCAAATATTTAGAAATATATTTTTTTACATCGGACTGTCCTAATGTAAGTTATTTTATTATTTACATATTGATAATTATTATTAATAGTTATATTTGGTGCTGGTATGAGCTTTAGTCTATATATTTATATTATATTTACTAATTAAAATAAAAAAAGTCAAACATACAATGAATAAAAAGTGAAATGAAAGGTATTCTGTAGCTTATTGCCAATAACAATGCAAAGTGTAAAAATTCATAGGTCAGTCCAGGAGCGCAATCATCATCGACACTGAAGCCTACACCGTGGCCTTGCCATGAATATTTAGTTTTATTTTAAGGAAGCTTATTGATTATATTAAGTATAAATATTAACCCTTTATATTCAGTCTTGCTGTGTACAATACCGAAATACTTCAACCTTCCATTTGCAGACATTTTACCAATTTCCTACCTACTACTAAATTGAACACAGCAAGTAAAAAGAAGATCGGTCTAGAGTTAAGGCTGCAGAAGTCGGATCTTCCCTTAGCTGCATCATGTCAAGGTTTCCAAGTACAAACAATATGAAAAATATCTTATTTCTTTTTTATAATTAAAACTCAGAAGAGGATAAAACTATAGAACTAATTTTTTCTCTCCCTCGCATTCGTCTTTATTGCCCGAAAATTAGTAGAGATTGATTGATATTTTTTTACTTAAAAGGCACTTATTACTAGTTATCAACCACAACTACTTAATAATGTTTCTTTCACATGGCTCTTATTGACCAGATCTAAAATTTCAGACCTATATTGGAATTTCCATTATATTATACGATTATGGAAACTTAATTGAAATTAAAAATCGGTTAATATATTGCCGGGTAAAATTTATGTTGATCTGCGTGTATGGGTGGTGGGCCTATGTTACGAATGTGAATAGATCAGGCCGTAGTCTGACCGCACACCAACTAGAAACGATCAAAACAAAATAATTCACCGGCCGGCCCCGGCCCTGTTGTATATCAGAGCAGGTCGTAGCCGACACAATATAACAATAAGGCTAACCCCCGCAATGAATCTTGGGCGTCGGGTCGCGTCTGCAAATGATGGCCGTAACCGGCCCCGATGCCCATATATTAGCGGAGTCTCGTTCACCCCCCGTCGATCGATACCGAACAGGCCCACTCGGCCGCGGCACTCCTGCCCGAATTACCGCTGTCTCTCCCTGCGACTTGATACAGCGCGTTGCTCTACCGCCACCAGATAAATTGCCAGTTCGACGTCTCGCGCAATTGCTACCGCGCTGATTTATTTAAGTGTTGCCCGGGTTCTTCCTTTTGTCAACGACTGTTCTTCGTATTGTCTAGCCACTTATCAAAGCTATACCTCGATGATATAATCGGTTGTAATATGAACACCCGCTCTGGTTGGTTGGCTGCCTGATTATTTTCTAGTATTATTGAGACAACACAATGTGTACTATCTGCACCCATTGTGTAATTCGACAAAGATTAACATTTAAAATAAGTTAATAAAATAACATTTTTAAATATACATGGACAGAAAATATGTTGTAGTAGTGAAAATGATTTTCAATTTTCCAATCAATAGGGTGATGCATTCAATGCTGATTGATTCAAATATCAAGAAAATGTTTGAATTTATTAATCCTGTTAATTACCAGACACTCATTAGTAGCGTATTATTTTATTTTCCTATTTTCTGTAACATATCATCAAATAAGACATACCCTGCTACTGGTTTATTAGTTATATGGTCGAACACAACTATCACCATCATCTTTTAGGCCATCGGTCTTTTTTAAAATTTATATTTATGTTAGTTTGTGGTTGTTTAGAAGAATGTACAGTTATCTCGCTAACAGACTCAATATCTTCTGTTATAGTACGAAATTTAGGATTTACAGTAGGATTAACGCTAATGGTTATAGATCAGATTTCACGGGAAGAACTAGATCCAGCCCAGCGAGACTAGAATACAATATTTATAAATTGATATTTTATTGACTGTTCAATCTTATTATTTAATCGGAATATAATGTTTGAAAATTATTATAATATTAATAGATTCTGTTAATTTGTCTAGTATACTACCATAATACTACATATTACGTGATGCCTCCAAGGCGCCTTCAATTAAAGTTGCTTTGTTATGATTTGTATTAAGTATCATTATTTGATGTTTTTATAATATGACATTATTTTTTATTAGTTTTTGGAGATTTAGAGTATCGTAGGAAATGCGATCATTCATTGTAGAAATTATCGGTTACCGAATAAGGCCCGTTTTTTGATTAAAATTAGCCGACGTTTTGCAATCGGTGCAGATTGCATCTTTAGGCTGGAAGTTCTGATATTGAAGATTATGTCTGTTTAAATGATCAACCGATAAGAACTCTGATTTTTCATTGTCTACTAAATAATTAAGAACCGAAAGGATGGTACTCCAGAAAGGATTAATCTTAACCTTGTCATTGATATCCACTCAAAGCTGATTGGATGGTGTGTCCATAATTTATATCGATGGTGTTCTTTTTTCCGTATACTTATCATTCTCCTATGGACACTTTACCACATTCACAGCACACCTAGCACATTTCTGATACTTTTAGCGGATGCCATTTAGCTTTGGAGTTTTCCGACAACAATGAGGACTACAAAGGAAACTTCTTCGGTTTTATCTTCTCCTGTTTTCTCTTTTTATAATACATTGAATACATTATATATTGAACATTGAATGTTAGTGATTACTTGGAGGACGCTTTCATTTATATCCCTCAAGTTGTATCCATGTTGAAGAAATACATGTCTGTAATCTTTCCTCAAATTATACTCGATACTTGTATTTGATATCTAAAAAAAAGACTCTAGAAGACAGTTGAGTAATCATAACCACTAGTGTACCTAAGCTTTTATGGCCGTTTTTAGTAGCCACAAACTTTTCTTACAAATCATCGCTGATTCAAAGAAGCTTCTGCCATTGTCTATGTTATTTAATAATTGTGCATCTACATTTATTCACTTTTCAACAGTATTAATTTATAAACCGAAAAATACCAAACATTTTAAGGGCTATAGGAGACCCAGAAAATTAATATGATTATCATAATGCTAAATTGACTTAAGTTTTTCTTCCACAATGGTCTATTGTGCCACAGAAGCAGAAGAACTAGAAGTATAAGAGGAATTTCTCAGCTGTGAGAATTATTTAATTTCAAATAGAGAGAGGAACATGACGAATAAATTTTCTAGTATTATGTACTGTATAGAATGTCCTATTCGGCATAAGTCTTCCTCATTATTGCTAATTTCTATTGCCAGAAGGTCCTGTTCAGTAGAAACTTTTAGAGATACCAGAAAAGTCTGACTTAATTTTAAAATTTTTTAAATCTTTAATTATCGCCAAAGCAGCTTCTTTTTGGGCACATTAGACGCCACTTAGAAATTTTGATGCGTGTTTGTGTTCCATTCATTGCCATTTATCATTCGTTCATTTTAAAATCTATTTTATTTTACACGAGTAACTTCAAGAAGCATTTCACGATTACTATTAAAACCATTGACACGTTGTTGTTTTTATCCACATATATATCCTTATAATGTTCATTAACTTCTATTGTAAATACACTATCTGGTTATAGCCTCAAATTCTCTGACATTTTCATTGATAATTTCAGTTTTTTCCATAGAGTTTTCCGCAACTATTTTGGTTTTTATGATTCCTTAAAAAGATTCCTATTTTAGGTGACCAGAACATCAGCAGCATGAGTGTTTCTAATACTGTATTTCAATTCAGCAAACTAATCGATAACAGTAGGTTCTAGGAGCAGAACCTATTTTTCATGCTACTGTCTGGCTTCAACTGTTTACGAATTAACAAGCAAAGCATAATTTTTTTTACAATTTTTGTTGTTTTCAAAATTTTAAAACTTTTAAACAGATAGTTGGAATGACATCCAATTTTTTTTATGTAGCATTTATACTATTATTATCCAGATTTTATATATCTATCAACAATGGCACCTCCATCATCATCATCACTAGATACTGATTGAGTAACGAGTTGTCTTTTTCTGTTAATTTTCCTTTTATATAAACTATCTTCGAGACGATATACCAATTTAATTAATCAAGATTGTCCAATATCCGAAAGGAACCTTTTATATATTTCACCAGAAACATAGCCATAACTTCTTTTTTTTAAACTTTTGTTAATTTATTCGGATCTAAAAAATTGCTACAGAGAAACATTAAGGGCGCCAGCAGTCATCGGCGGGGCCCTAAAAAACCATCGCCCGAGTTTTAAAACGAAAACGGGTTTTTTGCCATTAAAACTTTTTTCATTATACGATTCCAGGGCCCGGTCGGTTTTTAAATGCACGTTCGACAGTACGTCAGAACGATTTAATTGGGAGAAAGTTCGAGGTTTTTCGGATCAGCCCTCGGAGGAAAACAACTTGGAGAGAGACGACGATTGAAGAAATACGAGGGTCGTGGAATTTACGGAATGGCGTGTCATTTCGAATATTATACGTATTGTTCCTAATTGTTTAATGGTCGAAATAATTTGCCGGGGACTTTAGGACAACAGACCTAATTGTGATTTATCGATTTTATTGTTTAATATTGGGTTTGGTGTTTAAAAGTGAGACTAAGAATTTGGTTTCCTTTGTATTAGTTCATTAAATAGCTTTACGTGATCATTATTATTTCACTTTTTGCCTTACATAAATCTATTATATACTCCATAAGTTTTGTGATGGGAATAAAACACAAAAATTTATATTTTACTTGAAAGACTACAAACGACATAATGGGTTTGTAGCCATTATAAAACAGACCAAATCTCTCTTGACGTATATTTTTACATATTTCACTTGTTGTACCAGTCAGTCCTAATGCGCATGGCCCCGTTTCCTCGAGTACAGTACAGCCCGTGATCAATGCCGTTACAGTTAGGGATGTAACACATCCTTGCTACAGAAACAACCACTTGTATATAGCTGTTGTATCTTCTGGACAACTTGTTAATTGTATTTTTTTTTTAGTCTTCGTCCGACGGTTTTGAAATAGCACTGTGTTTACCAAAATGGTATGGTATCACTGTGTGTAATTATTTCCCTAAAACTATTACTGGAGCATTTCTTTGATATATTTATCGTTGGTTCAATTAGGTAGCAGTTTGATTTTTCTCCTCCTCATCTTTGCTTCTCATATTCTCTTTACCTGTTTTGCGTCCTCTGTGAGTTCTAAATGTCTCCACCAATAAATTGTATCCTTTAATTATCCTTCCATTGACTCAATGCTTAGGTTCCTTCTTATTTCTTTACTTTTCATCCTGTCTATCTTTGTTACTTTTCTGACTCATCTGAGATACCATTTCATTTTTGCTGCTTTTTTTCTATCTACCCACATTTCACAACCAAATGTAAGGGTTGGTCTATTTGTAAATTGGTTTGTACACTTAAATTTTAGCTTTAATTTCCTTCTCCTGGCTTTCTTTACTTTAGATTTCTATACCCACATATTTAAATACCATCACTTGTTCTATTTTTACATTCTTAATTTGAATAATTATTGCATTTATTATTCATTATCATTCCTTATTTCCCTATTCCATTTATATTAGGTCTATAAGTTTTTTACATTACATCATCTGTAAAGCTTCCTATCGACATTTAATTTTTTCTTAATTTTGTACCCTATATGTAATTGCGTTTTGTCTACTCGCCATTTATTTTTCCATTATTTGTCTTATGCTAAGTATATCGTCTTTTAAACTGATTCTATTAGCGTCTCTGTCTATTTCTGATTTTGAACGATTTTCTATAAATTGACGACTATATTTAGGTGGTGACTTATTGGAATTAAAATCCACCTCTGGTGGTCTTATAGGTTGAACTGTGTTAGATTTGCCCAAGTAACGATAGCCATTCAACCTATCTTCTTTTCTTTATGCGTAATCTGGTGCTGATAAATGAAATGAACAGTTTTATGAACTTACCAGAAACCTACTTAATGCCCCAATTGTGAAACGTGTATAGTTTAAAACCATGAACATTAGTTACTTTAAAATTATTTTACATAAATGGAAGGAAACTACTACTTATTAGAAATTGAACAGAAAATACTGCTGGTTCATTCCTATTCTGTCAATCTAATCTTTGTATTATGAACAAATCTCTCAACACATCAAGCCGTGAGACATCATTCCTAATACTTAAAATATTCATCCTTGTATAGTTTGTCCAGTGGAACGGTTTCAATTTAAGACTTCTATATAACAAAAGTAATTACAAAAACATTAAGTCATTGCAACAGACACAATAATAATCTCTCCCGACTGAGAAAAAACTGAAAAATGCTGCTGCTGCTGGTCATCTTTGTTAAAGGCCGTCCACTTGGTCGGGCATGCCTTCACGCCTATCTGCGAGCAAATACGAAAATGAAATTTGCGCTCACACTTTCTATGCGTACTTCATGTACTTCGCTTAATATTTCTTAACATCTTCGTAAACTCTTTTTACTAACAAAACTTATACGGCATTATTCTTATTTCTATTTAAATGTTATTTGCCTTTTAATTTCTTTTAATGCTTTTTAATTTTAAGTAATTTTTTAAAGATGCATCCACCGAAAATCTATGAAAGTGAACGTTTGGCGTAGGGTTATTATAGACATGTATATACTTACTTGAAAACCTCTGATGATCTGATGATAGCGAGTGTCCTTAGAGAGATAGTTCACCAGGGCCTTCATATTGCTAATATTACGTGACGCAAACTGTCTATATTTTCACGTTTTTGAATTGACCATTGAAGGTTGACTCATGAATTTCTCCTGAAGAGAGAGAGACTCCACCGAGACCGTTAGGCATATATTGATCGAGTACTGCACGCACCCTTCACGGAGGTGGCTACTTAACCTAGGAGAAACGATGGAAGAGTGCCTTCAGCTAAAATAAGTAGAATGAGCTAATGAACTTTCAGGCCACAAATGGAATATTGCTAAATGTGTTCTTGAGAGGAACCGTTTTCTTGCAACTTTACATTTGCTCACTTCTACTTGTTCAACGTTGGGTTATCAAAGCTTCTACAAACATAACCAGCCCAATATGAGAATCCTAAGGTACTATTAAGGACTAATATATTTAGAGCTTAACTATTTCCACTCCACACCCTGAGAGGTCGGAAAAATACTAAAATCATTTTATGTATGAATCCTCCTTAAACAATTTTAATAAATTATCATGCCCCCAGCATGTCTTTCCCACACAAAATTCATTTTCTAATTTGCCTCGTGCCCACAATTTTTTGTCACTTTGATAAGTAACCCACGGAAATAAAACATAATAAATCATTTCGGGCAGATAAACAAGTCGTTAAAGTTTGATTAGGGTTTTAGATTGTTTTCTCGTTTCGCCATTTTTTTTCTTTTACCAAAATATTCTCGCAAAAAGAAATAATAAAAATATGTTTTCATTTTTCCAGTTGTTTAATTTAAATATTTGAAATTATTTTTAAGAGAAGGTCGAAAAAATAGCCACAAATATACAAATTCGCTTTTTAAATATAAATATATCATTCGTAACATAAAATTACCTGTTCTTTATTATTTTTGTTCATTTTTTTGTTTTTTATAGACATTGTTTAATTATAACATTAATTAGATAATAAATAAATAACAATTTAAATACAACATTAAATGATACACTGCTATTAGTCGTTGAAGGCCAACCTACAATTTTTTAACATTAACTTAAAAGCCAGGTATATCTATATGATAATATTGTATATCTAGGACAACTTATTCCTTAGCATCTACAGTAGTAATGCTGTTGTATGAATTAACAATATTGTCTCTTCTGTTAAATTGCACTACCCAAGATCAAATGGTTACATATTTTTGAATCTGTGCCCTGCTCGATTGTTATCCAGGACTTGAAATGCCGCGATATTCGATATATATGAGAGTGGAGTGTCTTCTCATGTCTCTGCGATTTTCCTGATTTCCTGAGCGAGAAAGGATTTTGACGACTTGACCTCTTCTGTAAGCCGAAGAGATCAAAAAGAGAAAGAAATTAACTCTATAAGTTTAAAGTGAGAAAGAGAGACACTCTGACGGCCGTAAAATTTCAAAACGCCCAAATAATTAAATTATTGTGTTATTACTATATTCTCTACTTAGGATGTGATAACATTGTTACAACTCCTCTTATGTTAAAACAATGATGCTGAATAAAGTCGGACAATTATACCAGCACCGTAAGTTGTCAATTATAAATTGAAATTACTCTAAATATATTAAAATATAATAATTAAAGTATAATATTTAATTTATAATGTGTAAAATTATATTTTACAAAATTGATTTAATAACCAATATCGAAAATTTGAAAAATATTCCCCAAATATTATAATATATTTAATTCATTTGTTATTGTTCATATTTTAGTTGTTAATAATATGTGCCATATTAAATAATTTTAGTATATATAATAAATACATTAATATTCTTAATGTTATAAATACTCTATCTTGTTATTTACATATATTTTTATGTAACAATGCACTTTCATTATGCAAAAAAGGCCATTTTATTATAAAATACTATTATTATACTCTATACCGTTTTAATTGTTGTAAAACCGTAAAATGCAATGCTGACAAAAACCGTTACCCTTAATATACTTTCATTTTTTAATGCAAATTGTAATGGTATACTGATTTATTTAGAACGATTTTGGCGACTTGACCGCTTCCGTAAGCCGAAGAGGCCAAAAAGAGAAAGAAATTAACTCTATAAGTTTAAAGTGAGAAAGAGTGACACTTTGACGGCCGTAAAATTTCAAAACGCCCAAATAATTAAATTATTGTGTTATTACTATATTCTCTACTTAGGATGTGATAACATTGACACAACTCCTCTTATGTTAAAACAATGATGCTGAATAAAGTCGGACAATTATACCAGCACCGTAAGTTGTCAATTACAAATTGAAATTACTCTAAATATATTAATTTATTCTCCAATTCTAAAACAGTTTTTTTATTTGGTCAACTACAGCCCTCTTTATACTTAGTTGACCGTATGAAAAGTTCTCCATTAACATCCCGTTAATACCATTTGAATTATTTGGCAGATCCTTTTTCCAACAGTGGTTGTAACGTATGTGTTACCAATATTTTTGATTTTTGTTTTAAAGATTGTGATAAAATAGTTTTCAACATTTTAACGGGGTTTATTATTATAATATATATATATATATATCTTTCATCAAATAGTATTCCATATTTAAATTATAATGTATATTTTACAAAATTAATTTAATAACCAATATCGAAAATTTGAAAAATATTCCCCAAATATTATAATATATTTAATTCATTTGTTATTGTTCATATTTTAATTGTTAATAATATGTGCCCTATTATATAATTTTAGTATATATAATAAATACATTAATATTCTTAATGTTATAAATATTCTGTCTTGTTATTTACATATATTTTTATATAACAATGCACTTTCATTATGCAAAAAAGGCCATTTTATTATAAAATACTATACATTACCGTTTTAATTGTTGTGAAACCGTGAATTGCAATGCTGACAAAAACCGTTACCCTTAATATACTTTCATTTTTTAATGCAAATTGTAATGGTATACTGATTTATTCAGAACGATTTCGGCGACTTGACCTCTTCCGTAAGCCGGCGGCGGGGACAAAAAATAGAAAGAAATTAACTCGGCAAATTTAGAGCGAGAAAGAGACACCCTCTGTCGGCCGTAAAATTTCAAAACGCGCAAATAACCAAATTATTCCGGGGCATTTTGCCCTCCGAACGTCGGAAAAGCGACGGACGCGAATAAATTTAGCAGTGACATGTAAAAACCCCATATTAAAAGCGGAGGATTGCTATATAAAGCGGCAGAGTACGTTACATTATGTGTTTGTCGTTCCGGTTAAATTGGCTCTCGACGTATTTAATTATATTTTTAAGCAGCGACGATGGAATTTTTAAAAATGTTTTGTGCCAAAGCGTACGGCACCCGGACGGGGTTGCACGTGAATTTATTCCGTTAATGTCGTAAAAATTCGAATGAAATTTTAATTGATGTGAGTTGATGGTCGTTTTCAGCATGGTTTATAGCATACAAATCAATGAATCCTTACCGTTAACGCAGAAGTATTGTTTTTGTTTAGCGTAATTATCTACTATGCTACAATCTAATTTTTTTGATATATTGAAATTTTTCACTTTGGTATCGACATTCAAGTAACTTCCTTGAAATTGAGATAAGTTCATGATATATTAATCAAACTAATCATTTCGTCTGAGCAGAATGTTTAGAGTCAAACAAGAGAGGCTAAGACTCTACAGTAAAAGAAGCTACAACAGGTGTATCACAAAGAGCTGTTGTATTGGAGTTAATTGTTTACCTACTCTACCTATGTGATATATCACAAAAGGAATATATCACGATGTCTACATTTGCTGATGATTTGCGTGATTTTTGCTATTGGAGATAATAGCGAAGAAGCCACACGAAGTTCAAATGCAGGAAAATGTATTGGATAGTTCAAAATCACAATTATCAGTACATAAAAATTGCTATTATACAAGCAGGTATTGAAACCTATATGGATATATGGAATTGAATACAACTTTTTTAGAATAGTCCTGAGAAGTATTGTAAGTGCGCTCAGATATTACAAGATTGTTTACTTACACTGAAACCTTCAAATACCGACTGTCAAGTAATCAGGAGAATCGCAAGGAAAAGATACTCTATTCTCATGTCGATATCGAAACAGTACAACTCTTGGATAACACCAGATCGAAATAGAGACTCGAAATAATCAAACCATTCTTGTGTAGTGTAGTAGTGAGGTGCGTTTAATAGAAACACAGTAGTGTTAATACACATAAAGAGATTAAAAAAAGATTAAAAAAGGGGCCCATAAGTTAATAGTCAGCCAATAGCTGATGTTTTTGGGAGAGTATCTGCTTCTCAAGAAATGCTGCTTTTGCTCTTGCAGGACTTCGAATATTTTGCCCAAAATCTCTCCGCAGTTGCCGGTGGACTGCAATTCTCCCCGAACAATTTTAACACCTTATTTTTTCTACCCTTTCTTCCTGTCTATGATCCGATGATTTTAAGAGCTGTTTGCTGTCTTTCACCCAAAACATCGCCAAGTATGCAAGAAATTCATTCATCTGAAATAAATATCCCCATTTCTAACGCGATGATGGAGACTAATTGTAGAATTTGCCTTAGGTATTATATTTTTTAGGATTTTAGTATCGATTTTAATATTTACTTCCTTCCGCAAACACCATCTTAGAGAAGCAACAGCTCCTACAGGATAGCCGATTCGGATGATTACCTCAAAATTCGATTTAATTTTCATTTTCTGAAATTTTCTGAATGATATTGCCTTGAAGCCGCTACGTTTCTTTTACAGCGGCATTCGTATGTATGAGTGTTGACGTAAGATCATGGAAAACAATTGACAATATTTCCAAAATAGGTTTGTCCGTTACGTAAATTTGCTGAAAATTTTTGACATAACAGCTAATATTACAGCAACTAAAAAAAGATAATTTCTGCTAAATAGTAGTTATGACTGACTTACTCTATTTTATTTTTGCAGAAAACTTTATTTTTCTTTGTGAATAATTAATTAGAACAAAATATCATTACCAGCCATCTTAACATAATCATACACTAAAACATATATGAACCTACTGAATACAATTATGGGAATATTCCACGATAATCAATATAATACAGGGGTTTCGGAACAAAGTCCTAAGATACTTATAGATGCCAATTGACGCTAATTAGACAAACTCCACTGTCAATGTTAATGTACATATGTCATTGGATTCAAAATTCGAGTAGGATGTTACTCAAATGAATCAGATAATTTGATACTTCTGTTAGAAATTAGTTTTCAACATTTTTATAGAGTCATTCTTGGCTATATATATACATATATATATATATATATATATATATATAAATATACATATATATAGAGTCCTTGGATTTTTAATTGTTTATATTTTAAGTGTTAGTACTAATATGTATTATTTTAAATAATTTTAGTTGTAATATTCTTAATTTTACAAATATTATGACTTGTTATTCGTACATTCTTCGTTTGTTTAAATTATAATATATAAAGTAGTTACAAAATATATTACTAAATAATTGAAAGCCTAAATATGGCTTGCTAGATTTTATTTTGTGTGTTCTAATATTCATTTTATTTTTACTCTAAAATGAAATGTATATTTAGTTAAAGAATTAACTATATTTCCAAGTCATTTTTAGGATAATTATATAACTGATATTGATTTAAAAATTGTTGACATATTTATTTTTACAAAAATGTATATTACGCTTTATCTACTCCACGATCTAAAAGCGTATTTCCAGCTAGATTAATAAATTATATTTTTAAAACTTTGCATGACGTATCTATCCATATATTGATTAGAACTACTTAGTAACCTTTTTAAATGTAAATTAATTCGATTTCGACTACAACGCCCATAGTCATATATAAAATATAAATGTAGTTTCATAATGGATTTTTAGGGTAAAATTATTCGTATTTTTTTATAACTAAAACATGAAAAAAAAATGTGAAAAGAAAATGTGAACAATAAAATTATAGTAACATCTCCAACAAGTACACAATTGTAGAGAACAATAGAATTTGTAGAAATGGTACGCATAGCCTAAAAATCTTACGTACATTTTGTATAGGATATCCCAAATTTTAGTGGAGCAGTTCTTATCCCCGATAAAGTACACAACCAGAGAAGGTGTTTCTCTAGCTGTAGGGAATATGGTATCATCTTCCTAGAACCACATGTTACCTTCATCAGTATCATTCAATTTGTCCCAAATCATTTTTTCACAATTATAAGTGGGTCCTTTGAACTTTATTAAAATGATATTTATGAATTCGGATTGAAAAACTTACATTATTTTTGAGTTATTGTTCAACAATAAACGTTCCTTTTTTCAATGCCAAATTGATTAGCTTAATTAACTTGCCTTAAACAACAAGTGGTCCAATTATTGTTTTGTTTACGGACAATTTAAAACAAAAATTTTCTTGAAAAATATTTTATTTTAAGGGGAAAATTGTCGACATATTTAATCAACTGTACTAGAAATAGAGCTCATCCAATTTTATTTTAGTATAAAGAAAATTCTTAGTTTTTCACTCATCAGATCTCATATCCAGACTCGTCATTTCAGTTTTTACCCAAATTTCCATGGTATGGTTTAGCTAGAACAGGTTTATGGTTTCCCTAAATTCCAATAGTCATACGTCTTGAAGTTTCTGGCTAAATTCTGAGTATTTTCAGTTTATGTTTGTTAATTTTTATAAGTATGCATATCGAATGTATACAATTCAATAAAAAAATTGCACTCCACACTAATTGTTAAAAGGAACGAATTTTAACCCAAGTATTCTTCTATTCTTCCATATCAAGTTAGGCCTATATTTTAAATCCTTAAATCCTTAATGTCAATTTTAGTTGGCAATGAGTTAAGAGAGTATATGTTTTGACTAATTTTGTTTACGCGAATGGGGCCACTAGAGGACTAATGTAAGACCAATATATAAGAAGCTGAATATATAAATTAGATTCAATTTTATAAATAGGCTTATCTAGGTCAAGGAAAATGGTAGCACAGCCCAGAAATCTATTTGTTTTAATTTCTTCAGCATTATTTTGATTTTCTTCTTTCAAATTCGCATTGTAATAGCCATTTAATTGCCATATTTATTATTTTTCATCTCGATATTTGTTTATGTTTTTTCCAGCACGCAATTATGGCCTTTATGATAGAAAAAGTCCGATATGATCATTTAATGTAATATTTGATGTATTTTAATCAATAATCGTTAATTTGTATTGCCGATAACTCCAGTAAGAAATCATACCGTGTTCCGCTTCCCTTTTATCAAATAGGATTGGAAGCGACAGTCGAGTAGAAATCGAAGTCTGCCTCGTCTAACAACCCCTACCCACTACCGTACCAAAAACAGCGCCAAGTTTCCATGAAACTTTATATATCGCGTGTAATCCAGTAGCCCATTTTCTGCTGCTTACCAAATCGAAAGTGATTTATAATTCTGTTTTAATTCGTTCAAATATTAAGGCAATTAACCAGACTTTGGGTTTCGCGCTGAATAATATTTCACGTGTAAAATTTCATATTGGGAATGGAAAATATTAATTCGACGACTTAATGGCGCTCCCATGTGCCCATATGGTACTTAATTACCGAAATTAGATTGGGAATAAATGAGTGTCATTAGAGTGGGGCCCCGTTCCTAGGCGACGCGCCTCAAGAGTTATCGTCCGGAATTCTTGAGAATCGGAAAATATTTTCGACACGCTCGTTTTATTATTACGCCACGCCACCGACAGCCGAAAAACTATTTCTTTTCCTATCGTTAAGATAAGGGTACCTTCCATAATAGTCATTTCGTAATAGAATAATAGCGGCACTCCAATTATATAAACTTTGAAATTTAGTTATTCCCTATTTTGCGTGTCCGTTTATTTTGTAGCTTCGACACAGAGAGACAATGAGTGCTCAATAGTTTTCTAGCCTGCTCAACATTACTCTTTTGTTAATAATGATCATTCTCTCTCTCTTCTTATATTAAAGTATAATTTTCTCTTATTCCTTCAGTACTCCTCCATTTATTCTATAATCTACAACTTTACTTCTTGTTGTACTATGGCATTTCTATTATATTCTGTGACCTTTACTTTAAACAGTTTTGGATGTTATATGTAAGTTATTGTTGTGTTGGTCTGTATTGGCCTTCTCAACCAATTGGTTTCCTTTCGATAATACTATGTTCGTGTGCTAATAATTCGAGCAGTTATCATAGATGTCTATATGTGATATAATTCGGTCCTGACTTTCTGACCATGTGTGTAAAAACTACCTGAATGGTGAACGAATGAGAGAGAGGAGTCTGTTTTCTGTCAAGTTAAGAACCCACAGTGTCGCTTTGTTTCGCCGTCCATCCAGTGGCCTCTTCTTGAATCCTCCCTGAATAAATCAGTTTTTATGTAAAATAGTAGTTTTTGTTACTTAATATTCTTTCTCATAATTTAACTTATTAATACGATTACATTACATTATTGACTACATATGGATCATCATTTAAATTTCAATGACATTCACCAAGATGTAGTAGAATGCAAGAAAGTAACAATCATTATTGAAATAATAAGCGCTATCTACCAAGCAAACCAGCCCTCTCAGATTTTCTATGGTGATGCATATAGACAAAGGGAAATATTATAATCAAGGTTAAAACCAGAGTCTTCCAAATGCATGTTTTGTTAATTCTTAACATTTGTCCAAGTCAGAGACTAAATTTTGTATACTTGCCTCCGAGGTGATATAACTCAGAAATATATTAAATGTTGAAATGCTAAAATCCACGTAACGCTGAAGAAGAGTTCTAAATGTCTAATCTTTACTTTAATACTTTGCTTTTATTGTTATTGTCAATGGAATAGACGATGATCAATAAAAGACAAAGTTTAACATCACAAAGAATATTTTAATGAATAGATGATTAATAACATAGTAACAATGTAGCAATATACGAGTTTCCAGTGATGAAATTTATGTAGTAATTATATAGAATTCGAAATTCTGGGGAACCAACAGCTGCGTATTGATTGAGAATTGGACATTTTATTAACAGTTCGGTTTCAGTAACATCTAAATCGTTTCACCTGGTTATTACTAATCTCGCCATATAGCAAGACATTGAATGTAGCTATATAGGATGGTATTGTATGGCTCTATAGGACTAAATCATGACTTCCTGGATTTGGGGTTATCGTGGCAAATTCACTTGGCAAGAGGCAAGAGGTTCGAAGTTGCATTTTCTGTGGGTTTCAAATATTTTATGCATCATTCCCTAAAGTGCCTGACTACTATTTGACAGTTTTTCTAGGTTTTCATTTAATAAGTCTTGTAATGTATTGTCTTCTTTGTTACTGACATACCACCACCAGTAATTCGTTGAGACAAAAACAGTAGAACAATAATCATATAGCACTAACACTATAAGTTTCTAAAATTATTTGATGGGTTTCCGCAGCAGATTGCTACTGATCGGGCAACAAAAACAATAAATATCAAAAATATAATATTGAACGTTTCATGATTACTGTTCGTTATACCGAATAAACCTATAATATTAAATAGAAACCCGTTCTTTTTTATAGAGAAATGTCCAAAACCATAAACCATCTTAACGTTTAATCTTAATATAAACTAATATTAACATATCAATATATAACAATATATAAACTAATACATAACATATAACATTAAATAAGACGTTAAATTATCACAACAAAAATCAGTCAACATATAATGTATTAGTAATTGTTAAAAAATCGGGTATATATCGAGTACTGTTGTTGTTTTCATTTTGAGCTTTTGCAATAGCAGGTCTGCTTTTTTGTTCGGTTTGTTACGGGGGTATGCTATTTCAATGCACAATCAATCACAAATTTCAAGCAATGTATTTCAATAGCTCATAATAGACCGATTTTTCAGATCCCACCTAATAGACAAATTGGGTTTTCAATGAACTTTGATAGCTCGCTCTGCTTATCGCTAAGGATCTAAAACGTAAAAGACTAAATATAATTTATAAATGTTTAAATGTAATTTGTAATATTAATTATGATAATATTCATAATCTTATAATCGTGTTACATTTTTTAAATAACGGGTTTAGTCTTATTTAGCGTTGGGAACTGTCCACTGTTTAGGAATTGACTACTTTTTACTATCGATTGTTTCAGTTGGTATTTTCGGTCCGAGTGATTTGATTACTTTTTATTATCGATTGTTTGAGTCCCTATTTCCAGTCCGACTAATTTGTCTACTATTTACTATCGACTATTTCATTGGAGTACTTCAGTCACTATTTTCAGTCGGACAAGTTTCATTTTATTGGTTTCTAACGTTCTAGCTTTTCTGTCTTAGTAGAAACCTTTAAAATAGTGTATCGAATTTATACCTACATAGATTTATATTTAATATATATAGTTTTAGGTTTTGATTATAGCATTCTGGATCTATATTTTTGAAGAGTATTTATTAATGTAAGAAGGTAAAAAGAACAACATTTTTATTGATAACTAGTAAAATAACTTCGGTTGCATTTATGTTATTTTGGCACCTATTAGGTCGTTTTTGATTTATTTTATCGATTTCTAAGTCTTTTGTTGTTTTTTTAAGCCTTTTTAATATCAAAATTGAAGTTTATACGAATAATCATCCTAAAATATTCCTGATTAATAATTAATAAAATTATTACTATATTCAAGAAATGCGCGTTGGCTAAATAGTTGATAAAAATTGATTGAGAAAATACGATACAAATATTTAGATGTCATTATTACATTTCTCTTTACAATCAAATTAAATATATAAAATATAAAAATAATTGTACATCATTCAAAATGAACTGTTCTTTTGAATATAATGGTATCTAAAAATTATCTCTTTAATTTTTTTTCCCAAAAAAGTTCGAAATGGAATACGTACATCTCCGTTTCACATATGGCATGGCTAAAAATACATCCATGAGCACCTATTGGAATGAAGTAGAAATAAACCAATTAATTTCATCACAATATATCATTGTTGTCATTATCTCATGTTGCCTCTTGCCAATTTAAAGTGATTTAAAATAAACTGAGCTGTTCAGTACGGAGAATCTAACAATTATTTCCGTCCTCAAACTAAACATGGGAAAGAATTCGTACATCTGCGTGTGTTATCAAGAATAAAAAAACATTCGGGGTGTGCATTTGGTTGAAAGAGTGATTACTAATTTTTTGATTATAGACCAGTTCGATTATTTTCAGTCGACAACTCCCAGCGCCGATCTTATTCCATATCGGAAGATTGATATCATTTCCAGTTCATATTATTGGGTTACATTCAACGAGAGGTTTAAAAATATAGCGTTTAGTTTTCTGGTGTTGTCCTGAAAGGCATTAGAAGTAGCGGCTGCCAAAATTATTATGAAAAATGGAGTAATATTTTTTATATTTTTTGTCCCTAATTTAAATAATTTAACAAAGAGGTCGTCGTTTCATAGAAGTAGAATGATCTGGCGTAAAGTATTCAGCAGTTAATATTCAGCGAAGACGTGGAAAAATCGTGACGAAAAACTTGGCTTACGAATACAAATTGTTCGAAAATGAGCTGCAGAAAAACTGAAAACCAACAATAAAACTTTCTTAGTCGACAATAACCAGCGAAGAAATTGGACTTTAAAAATTTACATTCTTATTTACCCCTTTTCGTCGGTCTTCGCGCGCGCTCCAGAGACTTTCGCCGCGTAAATTACAAAATACAACGTAAAATTTTTATATCTTTTTAATTTGTTTTGTGCGTACCCGCGGGCGTCGCTCAAAAGCCTACAAAAAGTTTTATACGTTTTTAAAAGTACGTCAACTTTTATTTGCCTACGTAAAAACACAATATCTCTGTAAGCGCTTTATTTGTACCTTTCAGGCCGGCCAAAGGAACAAACGAGTCTGCTTTTAAACGATTTTAATTTTTGATAAATTTATTACGACATTATTACGGCTATAAATGTTCCTAAATATCTTGTGGTTTTAACACATGTTATTTTCGGTTTTACAGTGTTTTCGGTGTAATTTATGGGGATATTACAATGTTGAACTCTCATATTATCGAATAAAGATTTCGTTCCGTATAAAATAATTAATATGAGGGTTGTCTTTTATATTTTGGTATTATACTAAGTTAATCAATATGACCATAATACTGATATTCTTAACGGCCTTAATACTCTGAATTTACTAATTTTAATTAGCAGATTATATAATATTTAAGTTGTTTGCAGTAGCTTAGGGAATAACCTTAACTATACTTGAAATAGGTGAAATGGATGATTTCCGTAGTGCTTGTGAATATGCCTAAAATTGAGACGGTTTCAAAAGACGTGTCATTTTTTGGTTGAGATAAGCACTCTATTATTCTTATTATATATAATGAATTTAACTGTTTCGATTTATGGATTTATGGCTAGTCGAATTTCAACTTTTATGGATGGTATGGTCTTTGAAAGCAAATAATTTTAATGTTTCTAGATATTTATTTTTAGGCTTACTGGACAGTTTTCATACACTTTGCAGTTGAATCTGCAATAAGGATTTTGTATTGAGTTTAAATAAGATTTATACATTTGAGGTAACCCAAAACAATAATTATGTAAAAGCAATAATAACACAAGTATGTAAGGTTTTACACATGATGAAGTAAAAGCTGTTTATTAAACGTGACAAGACGGTCCACCTACTGTTGCGATAGTTTCGAGAGTTGCGTTCGAATCCTGCTAGGGCATGGGCACAGGTTTGTCGACTACGTGCTTATATTCCGTTGATTTGTCTTTCAGATAATGTTGTGAAAAATACTTTGCAACGGTTCCCATACCTCTTCTATATCAACATTTTATAAACTTTGCGTCAGCCATTATTTTTTGAATATCATGTCCAATAGATATTCCTTAAAATGAAATTTTATTAAAAGCATTTCCTATAAATGAAATACTTTGCTTCCATAACGAAATCGCTTTCATTGATCACTGGTGACAAACACAAATTCCTTAAGGAACTGGTACCAGGCCAAATTGGCCGTAGATTAGTGTACTGTGCTATTTATTTATATTGTGCAACTTTTTTGCATTTATACCGATGAAATTTATAGAGCATTCAAATGAAAAGTATATATTTTTTTCAAGTAACGACTTCTACTGTTTTGTTCTGCACGCGTTATAAAATAGTCTCAGTATTCATGACTGGTCATTCACAGACTAGAACCCAAGTACTGCAAATGCGCATCTTTGAGTACACTTCACATGATTTTTCTACTTTTACCGAACATAAAACATTGTCAAACGTAATTCAAAAAATTGAATTGGCGTGTTCTCTGCATTTTAACACGTTCCAAAGCACAAACCTAGCACAAAATCAAAGTCCAAATTATGTTTAAAGCAACGTGTTCAGCTGACAGCCGTTATAAGAGCGCAGTACTGCCACCATACGTGAACTCGAAAACTTGAACCAATCTTGACACACGGATTGAATATCTGAGTTCAGAGCATCGAATAACATTAACAATATTTCTCAGCTGCTCGGATCCAAAAGTTGACCTGTATTTGTAAACTTGTTCGATTATTACAGATTAGTAAGCATCATAGCATCATATTAACAAGTAACAGGTCAATTGAAAAGCCCTCGACCTACCATAGTTAAACATATTTTTTTGGCAAAATTAGTTTTTTTATTCAACATAATTCCCTTCAAGGGTGACACACTGATTATAGCGACCCTCCAACAGCCTGATACCATTTTTGTAGTAGGATTTATCTTTTGCTTCAAAATACGCCCCAGTTTCGGCGATCACCTCTTCATTCGACACCAAATCCAGAAAGCAATCCAAAAAGTTTCGGGGATAGCAAACCTGCTATCTTCTCTGATCTGCCCTTCTAGCAGACTTCCCATCTCCATCAAATGCTTATTTTACAAGATGTTAATTCGGTCCATATTCTGTCCTCTACGACTCTAATGTCTACTTCAAGTTTGTTAAACACAACCAGGTGAAACGGCTTCAAGTTTTCGAAAATAAGCTCCACAGGAGAATCCTAAACGCTCCATGGTTTGTTAGAAATAATCAAATTTATGGGGAAACTGACACTCTAGAAATCAAACACTTTATATCTCAATCATTCCACAAACAACAACTCTAGTTCTTCTAAAAACGCGCTTGTTCGCGAGCTGGTCGACATGCTGGGATAATAGCACCGCATCACCGCTAAACCCCCCCTCCCTTTTTTCAGACTGATTCGACCTCATCCGTCGCTGCAGTCATAACTTTTACCCCCATACGACAGTATTCATTCGTGTGTTAACTCAAGTTCGCGAATCGATAGAATCGCCGGGTCCTCGTGCCCAATAACGGCTGCCCGATCAGCGGGTGCCATATCCCCAAATTCAATGCAGTAGCAGTAGCGATTCACAGGGGTCAACTGTGAGGCGGTTTTGGTTTAGTGTATTGGTAAGCCTAGAGGCAGTCCCACATAACCCGGTCCAATTTGTCACTCCAGGGCACGTCTTCGAGGCCAGGTATGCGTCATGCATTCAACCGCCTGGTTTTAGGCCAGAACAAAAAAATTTTCATTCGACGACAATTTCTTCCCAGCGAGCATTCTTTTGAGATTTGAAGACAGGAAGTAGTCGCTGGCGGCCAGATCTGGAGAATACGGTGGATGAGGAAGCAATTCGAAGCCCAATTCATGGATTTTTGCCATCGTTTTTACTGACTAGTGACACGGTGCATTATCTTGGGGAAGCAACACTTTCTTTTTCTTCAAATACGGCCTTTTTCGGCGATTTAGTCCTTCAGACGGTCCAATAATGCTATGTAACAGTCGCAGTTGATGGTCCGTCCTTTTTTAAGGTAGTCAATGAAAATTATACTATGCACATCCCAAAATACAGACGCCATAATCTTTCCAGCCAACTGTTGCGTTTTCCCACGCTTTGGAGCGGGTTCATCGTGTGCAGTCCAATCGGATGACTATCGATTGGACTTGTGAGTGAGTGAGTGAACTGATGGAGCCATGTTTCATCCACTGTCACATATTGACGCAAAAACTCGTTTCTATTACGTTTAATCGTCTTCAAACACTACTCCGAATCATCAACTCGTCGTTGTTTTTGGTCAAAAGTGAGCTCGCCTGGCATCCAATTCTCAAATATTCGTGAGTCATATGATGTACACGTTCAGCTGACATCTTTAGGGTGTTTGCTATTTCATTCAATTCAACTTACGGTCATACAAAATCATTTTGTGGATTTTTTAAATGTTTTCGTCGGTAACAACCTCTTTTGGGCGTCCACTGCATTCACCTTCGGTGCTCATTTCACGACGTCCAAACCTAGCATACCAAACCTTGATGGTTGATTTTCCTGGGGCAGTGTCCGGAAATTCGGCATCAAGCCAAGTTTTTGCTTCAGCTGTATTTTTTCCCTTCAAAAAGCAATATTTTATCAACACGCGAAATTCCTTTTTATCCATTTTTTTTTTCGTCGGTAACAACCTCTTTTGGGCGTCCACTGCATTCACCTTCGGTGCTCATTTCACCACGTCCAAACCTAGCATACCGAACCTTGATGGTTGATTTTCCTGGGGCAGTGTCCGGAAATTCGGCATCAAGCCAAGTTTTTGCTTCAGCTGTATTTTTTCCCTTCAAGAAGCAATATTTTATCAACACGCGAAATTCCTTTTTATCCATTTTTTTTTCACAACAACAAAAGTTGCTTCACTCAAAACCCTATAATTCACAAACTAATGATCCGACCATTGTCAAATTTACACACGCATCTTTTGACGGTTAGGGCTAACTAAAAAAACCTCTATGGATTTAATTATAGTAGCGCCATCTATGTGTCAAGCCGGGGACTTTTCAATTAACTTGTTACATTATTTTATACAAAACTGTGAAACACATTACCTCGATAAAGTAAATTTTAAAAGTTTCATTGATAAAAACTAAGGTTCATAATATAGAAAACTGCATTGAAATTTTCAATCTATCACTTACAAAAGATAAATAATTATATTTTTTATTGTTAATTTAGTATTGCTATAATTATCTGGTTCTAACAATGCTATATATATATATATATATATTTATTTGTAAAGGGTGCCTCAGAAAAAAAATCTAAAAAGCCTAAAATTTGCTTAATTCTAAGAAAGCTCCATATTAAATTTTTAGTTACAGAAAAGTATCTTCAATTATCCGACAAAATATGATTTCAAATTTACAACATGATTTCGTCCTTAATAATTTTCAAAAAGTAATGGTCAATAAATCATTGATTTTAACATAATTAATTCTTCTATTAGTTTTAAACTTATATATGGAACACATTACATTCGTAGTTAATTATTATATTCCTCAAAATATCAAAAAACTGTTTTATTCATATATTTTTGTTAATTTTTCAAAATATGGAATAAAGTATATGTCTAAAAATTACGCCGATTCTAATTTTATTTACTTTATTTGTTATTCAATTTAAATAATTCACACCGAGCTTTTGAAACAACATTGAACTGGATTGAACTATTGGATTTTACCCCGCTGAATATTTTTCGGGGCAATCGCGGTCCCTTCAGGGACGACTCCCCTTGTTGATTGCATACATAACGATTTCAAAGGAATTCCTCCCAAATGAAAATCCGACGTGTTATTCTGTTTTATTAAAAATTAAAGCCTAAATTATTAACGATGTATTTTCCTTATTATTAGCTATTTGCGACTTAGTTCTAAAGTATATGCTATTCTTAATAATTTTTTGTATCTTCCAAATACTTTTACGAAATATATATCTTCTATGAAATTATTTTGACTGCTAATATATTTTTAAATATTTTGAAGGTAAACTATTCAAAATTATATTTTATTATTACCGTTGGTGGTTCAACAATTTGGTATCATTTGACTTGTAAGTAATTAACCCTATAATATATAACTAAACAAGTTAAAATAATTAGTTTACGGTATAAACCATATATTCTTATAAGTGAAAAATCATTTTCACTAATTCATATATATATATATATATATATATATATATATATATATATATATATAACAATAATTTTAGAACACTGAAAAGTACAATATTATAAAATATAAACTACTATATATAAAATTGTGACTTGATAAAATAATAAGTAAAATTAAAACTGTGATTATATTTGAATTTTTTTCGGGAAATCTATATTTCATATTGATACATTTATAATATTAATATATTAACATATTATATTAACATATTATATTAACATATAATATATATTGTTGTATTTTATTTTGCATTTTTTTCTATTAATTTATTATCAATGCTTTATAATTGTTCTTCTTCACTACCACAACATTGTTAATATGCCAAACGTAAGGTCTTAATCGATATATTTTACGATAATAAATAAATACCGATTACTAAATCTAAATACTAAATCTAACTGTATCTGATTAATATTTACGTCATTGTGTGTTAATTTAAGTAGTTTGGTCAGCTGTTAATATCACAAGGGTATATTTTGTTTCATTGGCTTTGGTGCCAAATTTTCGACCATAGTTGTATTTTGTTAATATTTATCTAAGGAGTTTTTGTTGTTATTATTGAATTTTTGTGAAAAATCATCATCTGTCATTTCAATAATTATTTTATAGCAGTTATTCTTGTGGTTGGATTGGAACTAGTATATTGATGTAGTTCAATGTTTTCCTCCATTGTTTTATTATTTTGTATGAACATATTTATAATAAACTGCCGATATGTAAGATACGATTTAATTAGGTTTCATCATAAATATATTATAGTATATATTAATCAACAACAAAAAATATAGTTAATCTTTATTGATAAGTAAGCAATGAGCATTTAATAAAATGAAATACTAAATACCGAAATTTTGTTACAGATTGATCCCAAAGTAGCATTCCCACGAAGAGCACATCCTAAGGTAAGATATATTTTTATAATTATTTACATTTTTGGTCCTTTTGTAGTGTTATAATAGTCATATAAATATCCTAATTGATAAAAACTTACTTTATTAATAAAATAATGTATATCTTATTAACAGTTATAATTTATAACATCTGTAATATAATCTTGAATGCCAAACAATTTGGAGCGTTTTTCGTTCGAATTATAACAGAACTACGGTAAATATTATTGTATCTGTTTAGTTCTAATCATATATTCGAGGTAAATCGAGCAAAAAATCACTTTTCTTTATTCGGTCTTTTTTATACCTTTGCTATCACGAACCGTCGTTTATTTATAGTCCTGATGGGTGAACTAGTTTTCTGAAAAAGATTGATTATAGGAAAAAAGTAAAAATGGGTGCAACCATGGCGAAAACGTTGGGTCATTCTTTATTCTTATTCATCGGGTTTCGCCTTCGTGACCTTTACATGTTTGGCTAAATTGAGGTTAAGAAGAACTGACATATATATGTATATGATATCAGTTTATAATACATGCTAACATATAGTTGGTAAATATTTAGAGTTCGAGAAACCCTCAATTTTATATAGTTCAAACTTCTGGAAAATGAATCATTATATATCTTTTCTAATATATGTAATGACAGCCTATAACGACTGTCAACTAACGACACATGATTTCGAACTTGTTTATGTACTGTGATTGTGCTTCAGAACGTGTGAAAATGCAAAATACAAAGCCGATTCGAAGTTTTTTTTTATTACATTTGTGGGTGTTATATGCTCGGTAAACGTGGAAAAAACATAACGATTGCATTCGAAGATGCGTATTTGCAGTACCTTGGCTTGGTTTTGCTGTAGTAAATACTGACAAGCCATGGTACCGATATTGTTTTGTAACGCATTCAGAACAAAGCGGTAAAGTGGTTAAAAATTTATACTTTTAATTTTCTGTGTCATCATTATGGACAGAACAGAAAAATCGCGTAGATGATTGCTAATTTTGCTGCGTGAATGTCGTCAGAATAAATACAAAAAATAGCACAGTGTAAATATCCTAACGTATCATCAGCATCGAAGATAAAACTATACTAAATAAAATTGCATTGTTCTTTGCTTATTTATTTTAGTCTTCAATCTCGCCATTGCAGATAGCTCATCTTTAATTGGTTTGCATGTTTCCATTTATCTATTGCTTTCTACTTTGTCTTACGTCCCACGTAGGAGCTAACACCTCACCAACAAATGAGTAATTTGAATTTTATGAAATTATTTTACAAGTGATAATATTCTGCGGAATATATATTATATTTTTTGATTTACAAACTAACGTATTTCTTACATACTATATTCAATTATTGCTTTTTAAGAAATACATTTACTAATGATACCTGAAATTAGTCAAAAGTTAATACCACTAAAATGTACAGCAAAATCTTAACAATCTTTAGAATTACCTCTAGTTTATCGATGTACTGTGTATCGGGAACCATATCGATTAATAACAGTCCTTAAGCAATAAAAGGTTTTCCTCAAGAAACATTAAATTAAATCATATGCTGATTTTGAAAATCTAAATATCTTGTAAGCAAATAACAGTTATATGCCTTCCGATACATAATCAATTAATCAATAAATAAATAATTCCGGAAATAATCGAAAGTAACATATAATCTTATATAACACTGCTTACATATTTAATTGTAATTGTACCTCGTTTAATAAAGTTTTAACCACTAACTTTTTGATTTAGCATTGATTTAAATGTAAAATTTAAAAAAAAATTCTAATTTAGCCTGCCACCATTTGGTAATACAACGTTGCTAGATTTTGATTTTAGAAATTACGCCTCTGGTTACCAAAGCCTAGTGAGATTCGATCCTAAGACCTTTTTGTCGATGAGCTAAGCCCTTAAACCTCGTAAGGTTTGTTTATATATTTTGTGTCACCGATCTATTTCTGCTTAATTTGAGCGTTTTTCGTTTCATCGGAATATATTTATAAATCTAAAAATTCTCCGTCCATATAAACTTTAATTGTGCCAATTTTCTAGCCTCTCGGTGCTACCGCTATCCCCAAAAAGGGAGGTAAAATTTTCGCTAAGCCGATTAGTATATATGTTAGACGATATTGATGAATGGTATAATACGAATATTGATAAGTGGTGTAGAACTAATTCACAGTTAGTATTATTAAAATTTAAATAAGAATCTCTGAAATTCACATATATTCCAAATAGCTGGCATACGAATTACCCACATATATTTTATATGATTTTTAGTATCGATATTCTCATGAAATTATTACTAATTTATGTAAAAAAAAACAACAACCACTCTGCTGCCTTTTCAAAAACCATGATAATAAGTAATATTTTAGTCTTTTCCCGGAACGCCATAACTTAATTCAAATTTAGTCAACGTCCCTCTTCCCCTCGACGCCATCGCGATCACCACTAGCGCGCATAAACAAAAACCTTTTCGCGTTTTTTTTTTCACCTTCTTTAAAACCCCCGGCGCGACCATCCCGGCAATAAACCAGTCTCGAACGTAATCGCGACCATGCAAGCAATTTCCAAAAAATTTCCATGCTCAAACTTAACCGGATATTTTAAATTTCAATGCAGAAATTATTCAAAAGTTGGAGGCGTCGTTCGGGCCACGCAGCTCCCCAACTTTTTAGATTCTTAAAACAAACACTAACACAATAAACGTTATAAAGCATTCTCTTCCGTGTTCCGATGTCGAGTACAGTTTTATTAAAACTTTTTTAATACATAAATACATACATTTTAAGGTAAGCGGGTCCGCTGCTATGGTGGTGTTATAAGATTTCTTCGCAAACTCGCTTGCTTTGGAGTTTTTAAATTAAAAATGTGTGGAGTTAAAGAAAGGACACCAACTTTTCATATTTTAAACTACCTCTATAAACATCCGAAGCACTAGAGATATCACTAATTTAGTACATTTAACTTTTATAAAATTTATTTGGCCAATAGTTGTAGTTAGAAACACTTTTTATGATATTGTGCTAAACAAGTTCTGAAACCTCCTAATAGCACCTCTAAATAGTTTTATTTATTTACTATTTATTAATAGTCGTTGCCGACTACCCTACAATTTGTCTTTACAGTAACTTAAATCTAAATATATATTTAGGAAAACCCATTATAGGCCCTTAGTATCTGGTGTAATAATGTGTATATATTAGCAAAGCTATTTTTCTATTAAATACACCTCACTACACTACACTATACAAGACCAATTGATTTAATTCTTTCGAGTCCTGTTATTTTAGTTGTTATACTTCAATTTTAACATGAGAATAGAGTCTCTTCTCATGGGGCCTCCGTGCGATTTTTTTGATTCCCTGAGTGATAGTCGGCTTCTGAAGGTATCGGTGTGAGTAATCTGGGTGTCAATTTATTCTACAATACTTCTTAGAACTTTGTTTTGGAAACTTGTACATATATATATATATATATATATATATATATATATATATATATATATCTGTTATAATTGAATTCCGCATGTCCATATAGGTTTCAATACTTGCTTGTATCAAGCAATTTAAAATTAATTTAAATACATTATCGTATATTTAAACTCTAGTTCTTTCCTTTTCTTTTTTACATATTCATTTCAGCGAAATTTTGCATCGAGATTCGTTCCAAGATACTTGGTGTTGTTGCTATATAGAATTATAGTATTATTTATTGTTGTTGGTGCTTATGCGATTATTGTACTTGAACTTTCGTTAATTTTTATTTTCCAGATTTTGTTCCACTTATTCATCATGTCACTTCCCTATTGTAATATTTGTGTGGCTTCTTCCTTATTGTCTCCGATAGCAGGAATCACAGTATCATCAGCAAATTTAGCCATCATGATATTTGCCATTTTTGATATATCACATGAATAGTATGGGTAAATAATACGTGGCTCCAATTCACCTCTTTGTGGTGCACCTGTTCTAGCTTGTTTTATTGTACAGTATACTGTGTCTTATTTAACTCTAAATATTCTGGCTGCAATGTAAGATTTTAATAGTTCAGTGTTTTGTTTCGGTAACAGTTTCATTAACATGCGCAGTTGCATAAATCCTTAGTAGAATCCTTACTTCTATATTTTTTAAGAAGTATATGAACAATCTTGTATTTAATGAGTTATGCGCAATAACTACCGCTACCGAAAATCAACATTCGATGTCAAAAGTCTCCTAATGAGTTTATTCCACTCGATGCTGCATTTATAAATTTTGCATTGCTTTTGGTTTTGTCATCTACCTTCATTTCCATTAAATATCGTAATATATTAACTTCGTATTTCCTAGAATATTCAGTTCAGAAAATTATAAGATAATGCACTGGAAATATTTAGATGTGTAAAGGCATTTTAAGTATATTAATATTTCTATAAAACCTGCAGAAATTTGAAACCTGAATCCCCTGAAAATCTCCTTTTCTTTCTTCTTTTTAATTAGGTATACTGAAGAATTTTCTGCTGACATAATATCAGTAGTAGTAATTTAATATGTTTAAACATTAAAAATATGAATATATTTTAACTCTTTAATATGTTGAGTAGTGCTTAATAATGACTAATACCTAATTTTTAATAGAATGAGTTACAGAAAATCTTTGCGGAAGTATCCACAACAAAAATTGTTGCAGTGTAAATACATTTTTTAGGGGAATGCTTTAAAAGCGTAGATGCTGGTTGTTCGGTATTTCACTAAAAGCGACAATTGAAATTTCTTACATCTTGTGAAAGTCAGGTTTGATATTTCTTATTTCGTAAAAGAGCGAGAATAACTAAAGTTTCGCTGAAAATAACAATATTTGTATTATAATATACTTAGAGAATTTCAGAGGTTTAAACGAAACTGGATATTATATCAATATACAAATAATCTTTACTTTACTCCTAACCTATTATGGTGCTTTCATTAAGCCACCCTTATCTACATCACAAATATAACTAATATTTTATTGTATTAATAATTATAGAAGCAAAACATGGACTAAATGAACTTTTAGCAACATTTTCATCTGCTATTTTATTCTATAATAGCTAGCGAAGAGTGCACCAAGTCAAAACGTATAGTTTGCTTATTTACTTTTTGACGGCTATTTAAGCAATCAAGCATCAGCAAGGATATCGACGTTTTAATATGACGTTTAAATTCTTGTTCTATACGTCAATCTCTTTTAATATTACCCTGAAGGTGAATTTTCATTATTGGTTCGACATAAAACACTGCTCTTCAAGGCTGTCCTTAAGGATTGTCAATCGAACTACTTTTGGGTCTGTGTTTCTGCGATATTAGCTTTACAATACTGGACTTGTAAAATACTCAATGTTTAACCTAACTGTATCAAGTGTTACTGGTAATTATATATAACAATATTAGACCAAAAAACACATAAATATAAGATAAAACATATACAGTAAATATAGAAAAGAGATAAACAGAAAGTAAGCCTTGTAAAATGTTGCAAAACATCGGCAAATCATATAATTCTTCAGGTACGCACTAGACGTGACTTCTTTGATTCTTTTTTAACATACCATAACATTTAACTATATATCTTTTTCTATATCATATGCAACTTCAATGGTAATATTATAACAAATTAAGATTATAATAATATCATCAGTTCTTGTTACATCAACCAATCTTTTACAATGTTATCTTGAAATGTTACAAAATGTTTGTAAATCATTAGTCAACTTTCAATCACGGTTATATTTAACATTATATAAAACTGAAAGCCTTGGTTAAAATTATCAAAGTGTTTTCATCAAAAAATCGACATAGAGTCCCCCTCTTCAAGGATATTTATTATTGAGGCGTGTCGATCCAACCCCTGTTGGGTCGGTTGAAATTATTATTGACGGTCGCCGGTCGAAAAACGGCTTCCAGAATTCCGCGGCGCGAAATTCGCCCGCCAAACAAAACGACGTTCCGCTTCATTAGAAACTTCTTAATGAAAATTACGTTTCGTCGAGCGAGAAGGAGACAGATCGAGCAACCGGTCCTTTTTAAATTAAACACAGCGGAGTTTATTTGTTCATAATTATTTCTGCTGCAAGTCGGCACTTATCCGCTGAAGTGTAATTTACCTAAATGTATTTTGCATTTCGCCGTGTTTTTATTCCGAAATCTTTTCGCTCCGTAAGGAAGGAACCAACTTTAATTGCTTGTTCTCCGGGCTTTCTATGCACTAGAATAATTGCTGGAACTATGCGGATAACTCGAATAAAACGAGTCGCCGTTTCCATATCTTTTCAAACCTCTCGCTTTATATATATCTCATTTCTTAATAGAAAACTTGTTATTTTTGTGCCTAACGCGAATTAAATTGTTCCTAAAAATAATAAATTCATTTTAGGTTTGATGAATGACTGATGAATTGGAATTTTTTATATAGATCTTCATGTCTTTCCATCCGTGATATTTTTGATAAACATGCGAAGTATCTTTGTAAGCAACTGTTAAGCAGTATAATATAATTGTTATATGCGATGTTATTGACTTTATAAAATAATACTTTATTATTTAGTATAATGGTGTTATTTAGTTTACACAAACGCTAGTGATGAAACGTTCAAAAATCCATTCCCGGTCTGCATTACTTTTATTGTTTAATTTGAAATCTGCTGTGTAAGACTATCATGACTTGTTTGAAACCTTGCTACGAAACTGATACTGATATTGCTACGTCACATCTCAGTTACAGGGTCTGAAAAGTTAAAAGACAATACATTACAATACCTACTGGATGAAAGACGAACGAAATCGAAATCAAATTTTCTAAGAACTTTCAGATGGTTGATGAATCAACTGTTTCAAGGCATTTACATTATGCAAAAGGGCATGGCATGTTCGGTTCAACATGGCGGTTTCTTTGGTTTCCAAACAAAAAAGAAAAAAATTCCTGTGGTATATTATAACTGTCGATGAGAAGCGAATCAAGATGTCAAGGGCATAAAGTAATGGATTAGTCCGGGTAAGCCATCTACTTCATGGCTTGCTTGGGTTGTATTAAGATTTTGGAATTGAATAACAGCAGGCTACAAATTGCAACTTGTAAAAACCGTGAAAAAATAATTCCGTGAACAAAATAAGGACGGGTGTACGTGTTAATTATATTAAAATACTTTTTTTTAATTCGAGGACATTGATATATATTAAGTGAGACTATGTATAATCATATATATGAGTATAGCTCAGTATAATTTCCATTTAAGTTATTGATAAATTAACAAAAATACAGAAAATCTACGAAAACTATAAAACACCTGATCTGATTTCATTTGCAATATCCTGAACCAGAGTACCATTATAAAATTATAAAATCGTTATAATTTTCACTGAATATTTTAATACCCCAATTTTCAAAAATAAATCATATAAACAATAGACATGAGACAATCAGTTCTAATATTTATTGATCTAAATAAATGAAGAAAGAAGAAAGAATAACCTAAATTGTTTAAACATGTTTCTTATTGTAATATAGCAATCTACGGACTAAAAATGGCACAATCCCTAAGATTACCAATATTTATTAAAAATTATTAAATATTTATAAAAATTACCAATAAGAAAATATACATTAAGGTAATCGTACGTAATTAAAATGTAAGTTATCGTACGCATCAACCTAACTCATTTAATGTGTTTTTCTATCGCATTTCACTTTAGAAAGTATTTTATGAGCGTTAAGGATTCGAACAAATGCCTTATTTTAAATTTATTTGGATTTGCTTTATAAGCATTAACTTAAAATTTTTGATTTATTAATTAGCTTTTAGCCAAAATATGCAATATTAAGTTGTCATTTAATTTAAATTTTCTAAATTAGTATACTGTGAATAAACTGCAAAATTATATTGCTTTAAATCTTGTAAAAACAATGTGACATATTTTTTCTTCACTAAATTAAATTCAAAAACTAATTTCAGAACTTACTACATATTCTGGATGACAGTCTTGAAATGTTTAAATAGTAAACAGTCGTTAATAAATCGACAGGTAGTAGTTACAATTTTTCAATGAAGAAACTAAAATTGTTTCTGAGTCTTTTTGTTATCTATGCCAATGGTGGAAAAAGGGTAGGCGATACCGGTCAAATGCCACTAATATCGGCAAATCATATACTTTTCAGTTATGAACCTTCACTTACCTTCAATAAATATTTCAAGATAGTATGATACCAATTAACTTTAATGTATAAAAGAGTAATACTATAACAGAATTAAGCATACAAACGATACGTTTTATTTGTTGAAAAAGATATACATATCACTACAAAATTTTCTTTTAAAATAAGCAGAGCTCTTTTAACGCCAAGCTCGTCTCCTTGATCGCCTTCGACGGCTTTTTGATCGCCGACGTCTACCTCTTTTTGCCTCTACGATACAGTCAGCCTCGCTGTCAGAAGAAACCGACCTTGTACGACTACGACCACGCCTTCTTCTACGACCCCTACGGGATTTTCTACGACGACGACGACCTCTGCGAGCTGCTTGTTTCGCCAGCGCGCAATACGGTTCTTTCTCGTGTTTGGTCATAGATCTCCAAATTTCTGCTCCTTTCGTAGTGATTTCGATTGGCGTAAGACCTTGTGTTCTTTTTCTCATTTCGCGTAAGAAATTCAAGAAGGGATTCTTGGTGACTCGACCAGTCTTATGTACACCTCTTCCATCTCGTCGGTTGTTGATGGGGTTGTTGGCGTTTTTAGATTTACTGGAACTGCGTTGTTTCACCATTTTCCACTTTACTCTTACAATTTAATTTTATTTGCGAAATTTACCACATTATAATAATTTTTCTTCGTTTTTCCTTCCGGGATGATGTGTCAAAAATTTGCGACATGTATGTCATGTTTATTTGGAAATTCATCTATTTTCACAGCATCCTTACTTTTTAAACAATGATCTATTACCTTGGCAACTGTAACCTTTTTCGCTCATATAAGGATCTTAATATGAGGAGTATATAGAATGGAATCATAGAGTAATATATAGAGTGTTAACTTAATACAAATAATTCCAGAATTGCTTTGCGTGGTCTCAGCAAGAAGGCGCTGAGAACCTCATTTCGCTGAATTTCATTGGTTAGTTTAGATTACCATTACAGGCACCTAAAATATTTTTAGGAGAGCACTTCATTGGCCGACGATTTCATACGCATCACGTGACTAACTTCTGACGTCACATTCCGCTGACCAATTAAATTTCAAATAAAACCAAAATTTAATTTTTCAAAACCATTTATTGGTATAAAATTCCATATGAATACAAATATTATACAATATCAAAAAGCTAAAATATAAGTATATAATGAATATAGATGGCTGAAATCTAATTTAAAACCTAAAATATCTCGTGGAAAATAGTAATCAAAATTGTCTATAGCTCTTTTTCCCTATTGCATATTACTTTAGCGCTATCAATTCAAAAAGATGTATTATATTCTGTAGAGGTGTAGATGTAAGATGTATTATTCAAAATGTTTCTATCTTTTTGTTCCCTCATACTGAAAGCAGAACAGCTCTAAGTCTGTGTCTGAGAACATCTTGTTCACCACAAAAATGTATTGAGGCAATTTACTATTATATTTACAATGTTTTTGCGAAAATTATGGAGTGGATAATTACAACTGTTAAATCGTATGATATACGTCAGAATGGAGATAACATAACAAAGTAATACTTTAAAGAACAGAAACAGAAAATTAAAATGTATGATATATATAATATTAACATTATTATTATATACACTCTTATTAACAATATAATAAATCAGGAATGATAATTTCTTGTCTATAAACTCAAGAGAAGACCAAGGAAGACCTTGTTAGTCTACAAATTGTATTATACTATTTTGTATTAATGTATTTTATTAACATCCTTATTGAAAAGGTTAGCTCGGTAAAGAAGTCTTACGACACAATTTTAATATAATATCTTTATATTAAAATTTTATTATTTAAATTTTAATATATATAAGTATCTTGACCAATATACATTTGTGTCAGGTAAATGAATCCCTTCAAAATAATTAGGTTTTTAATTGATGGCACTTTACAAACAACTTTATAAACGGTAACAAAATCTGTTCGTGTAGTATAATCACATTTACCTTCAATATTATTTTGCCATCGCCCCATCTGGGCACATTTTCTGTTTCAACTATGTGTAATATTTTCATGATATCTTCTGTTATATTTCTGTAGATAATACGTACCAGGTAAGGCAATGCTAAGTCACACTCACATCCTTAATCTAGCTAACTTGGGTTGTTTCTTGCAATCTGGTTTTTTATTTCCGCGCATACACTGGATACACAACGCTTTTGAGGATGAAGATACATTATAATCAAATAATAGTGATTATCTTTAAGACACAAAACTGCTAATTGTATTTTATGTCAGACACAAAAATGGTGACCTAAATAAACTGAAATAAATAATTGCGTTATTGAAATGAGCCAATAAAATGCCTTTGTAGCACAATTCAAATAATGAACCAATCAAAAAAATCGTCTCACAGCCAACGTTGAATGAACCACACAATGCATTTCCTCGGTTTCCCCTAATTAAGTAAAACCTCTATATATACTTTATCAATGGAATCTTCCATATAGAGCCTAAAATTGCTCCTATATAGAGCTAAAAATTGTCAACAGAGGACGCGAATAACTTTGGCAGGAGATTTAAAACTATTTTAGTTAAAAGCTACTGATATATGAATGAAATAATTTGAAAATATATTAAAAATACTATATAATCTTATAATTTATTTAAAACTTATATTAAATTGGTATAATATTAATTGGGATACAAACTGCTCATTCAACATCAATGAAATTTCTATAAAAATATTTCATACGAAGGTATATTCAAAAGGTCTAGCCGAAAAGTTACGTATATTTTTTTAGCTTTAGATACAACAAAATATAATATAGTATATATTTTATTTTTAAAATATCGTTTCTGAACTTTGTAGTTCACCAAAACCTACAACAATTTATTATTTATCTAATTACAATTTTTTTTAATTATGCTGATGCACGGTTAACCAAATATAATTGAGATAATTTGTTATATCTATTATTTGCTACCCGATGCTGCGGTACATAATTTTGGTGTTATAGAAAAGCCGATATATTGCATGTTTGCTATTAGATTAAAATGTGCTCCTGGATCCATTAACTAGTGTAAACTAGTAAAAATCAGTAGAAAATAACATTTAATATATTTTAGTTCAATTTCGAAACTTCCAATCTACTTAATCTACCTTTAAAAGAAAATTATTTGTATTTTTTATTGTTTTTACAACTTCATTTTTGACTCATGTAGTCGGGACAACTTTTGGTAATTCTAATGGCAGTTGATGCAAATGCAAATTCTTATCGACTATTAAAGCCAAAGGTATAATATTATGTATGTAAATTAAAGCGTGTACATCGATCTTGATAAAAGACATTCGCTTGTACAGTGAAATTCCTTTTCTCTCTCTAAAATGACAAAAAAAACTATAAATTTCTGGGAGACTGTCTTAAGCTTGCTAATATATCGAATATATAAATAGCCCTCTAAGAAATGATTCTGACTAGAAATTTGAAAAAAAAACAAAGCTAAACATCAATAAATAATGTTGCTGGTTTTATACTATATCCGTGACCATTGGTGGCAACTCTGCAGTAAACTTGATTCGAGTTTCCATATGGAGGTTTCACTTCTAGATACTTTATATTATGTTGCATATACATATTTTATAAATTATAAATTATCTACTCTCGTAAAATGGTTACAGAGAATTAGGAAGAATGCATAGAATTAAGTATTGTTTATTGCAATAGTGTATGAACTGCTGGTATACTAATCAGCAATATAAAACATATATAAGCATATATAAAATAAATTCAACGAACACTCATATGAAATGAGATATATATACCAAAAAAGAAATATAAACAAAAGAGTACAGAAAGTCGTTAGTTACAATGTAAACATCAGCGAGAAAAGCGTCCACTCTCCAAATCCCACTAGTGTTTTAAATTTTCGCGAAAATACAAAATCCCGAACTGGTCGCATACCTCATATGGAATTTCCTCAGTTCCGTTTCCGCTTTGCACTCTGCCCGATATAAACGCTCGTCCAGGGATGAGGCGGCCGTATTTAAAAAGATGAATGGTCCCATTCAGTTGATTCACTTATCTGGGAGGAGTCGCAATCTTGGGTCCGCACGCGGTATATATTCGCCGAAAAATCCTCTGTCACCGTTACCCGAATAATTTGTGACTAGTACATATGGCTGGATGCTATAAGATTTACTTTGACCCAGTTTATCAGGATGCGCTAGGCTGAAACAGTGATTAGTACGGTTTTAACCTTTTACTAATTTAGTGTAATGTACAAGGATTTTTGTTCATACACACAGTATATATAACGTTAAATTCTAAGGATAATTCAATTCTTGTACAAATTTCAAAATACAAATTAGGTCTTTTAGTACCAAGAAAATGTGACTTCTTCGAGTTATATTGCTCTGGTTCTATTGCGATGTCATTACGTTTATTTAAATTTAAGAACATTGTTTAAGCTTACGAAAATTATAATGTTTTTTCTTTTATATAGTTTAGGGTTCTAACCTATTAGACTATTTCACTCTTTTGGTAATATTTGTGACGTACGAAAATAGTTATGACTTGAGACGATATAAGATATTGCTTGTATTGAATGTCTGAAGAAGCTAAGTCAAGACAAAAAATTCATTGAGCAAACAGAAAACACTTGCCTAGCAATAAGGATGTCTCATCAGCTCATTGTCGAGTAATCCAAAGACTAGACGAAAGGTGTCACAAGTTAGATTTGTTAGAGGACCCCTTATAGTGGTTGTAACCATAAACTTCAAGAAAGCCCTAGATCGTGGAATTTTCAAGAATTCCTTAAGAGTCCATAACATACGTGTTCTATCGGCGTGAAAAGTTTCTAGCTGGAAGAGTTTCCGAAACCAACCTTCCCAGTCGCCACCAAGAACCCAAGGGAGGAGCTTCAGCGATAAAACACAGTGCATCGAGAACGAGAATCAGAACTGAATAAAGAATTTTGCAACATAATTAAAGAGTTACAGGACGAAGGACCGAAACAATAAAATGTCAATGAGTCGAGAATGGCAGAATTAAAATAGCAAAATAGTAATAGAATTAGTCCAAGAATATGAACTACGAAACAGTCAAGAGAATCAAAATTTAATCAGGGTTAAGAAGAAAAGGTATCAACAATGAAAGTTAAGAATCAAGAATAATAGAATTGTTATCTCAAATCAATCAGACGATTTATATCAAAGTCATTTCTATCCAATTCATAATACTTTCACCTTTTATTTCGATCGATTTAACATCTTTGGTTGTATATATTTTTATATTATTCATTTAAATAAACAAACTCGCTTTTCTACATTAATTTTCGCAAAGAAGAAGGAAAATAATTTGTATTTAATTTTTAATATTGTTTTATGTTCTTTGCAACTCAACAGGTTCCTTAAATTTTGATGAGGTACAATTGCAGTTTTATCATTAACTGATCAATTGTATTTGAAATGAGTTAACTAAATCGCGAATATTCACATTTTACCTAATATAGATAAAAATCACTAAAGTTCAATTTTCTTTTTGTAACGTCTTTATTAGATACGCTTAGTACAATCTTAATTTACAATTAATTTATTACTACTTTTCCTATGTACTTGAATTAATTAACAAGCAAGAGGAGTGCTAGAAATTACATCAATATGTATTCCTCAATTATAAAATTATAATTATTTATTAATTATTAACTTGTAGCTATAGTTTACACTAAATGTATACACTTTATATAAGTTCGTATGGTTTTGTTCGCTTCAATCTCCTGACATCCTGCGCGCTGTCCAGCAGTTGTATTGTTTCCACATTAGTATGATTTAGTAATCTTCTTTCGTGTTTCAAGGCGAAATCTTCGATAACTTGGCAAATCCATTTGATTTCCAGGTCATCGTGCAGTTCTTCGTTGGTTACATAGCGATAGGCATTGGTAATCAATCGAAGAACCTTGTTTTGACCAACCCCATATTTGCACCCCATAGGTCCAAATTGGCTTCATAATTGTATTATAGATTAACCTCTTTGAGATTAGATCAAGTTGAGATTATCTTCCGACTAACCAGTATAGTTGTTTTATTTTGGTTCTAATGTGTTTTGATTTTTGTCTAACATGATGTTTCCAATTTAATCTACCGTCAAGATGGATTCCAAGGTATTTATCTGATTCTGCTTGAAGAATCGGACATCCATAGGTTGATATAATTAAGTTTTTATTATTTCGCCTCAATGCAAAATTAACGTGGACAGATTTGGAGTTATTAAGTTGAATTTTCCAATCTTTCGTCCATTTGTAGATTTTGTTGACTGCCACTTGCACTTTTTCTATTGCCCTAGGCAGAGATATATCTGCCATTACTTGCCAAAATAATTGGGTCGTTAGCAAAGGTTCCAAGTAGTGTTTCTTTTGTTCATTGAATATCAGCAGTGTAGAGCAGATACAGGAGAGGTCCTAAGACGCTACCTTGTGGAAGTCCAGCCGAAATTGTTTTAAATGTCGAAAACGCCATTTCGTGCGATACTTTAAATTTTCTTCCGAATAAATATGAGTCCAGTAATTGACAATAGTTACGCAGAAACAATTTGCTCATCTTACAGATTAATCCCAAATGCCAAACCCGATCAAAAGCTTGTGAGATCCAGAAATATTGCAGAGCAGTATTTGTTTTTCTGAAACGCTCTTTCAATAGCCGCAGTTACTCTGTGCGCTTGATCGATTGTTGAATGGTGATTTTGAAAACCAAACTGGAAATCTGGTAGTGTTACCAAATGTTTAACACGTTTAAATCTGCAAGTTTGTCAGGTTTTTTTGAGCATAATCATTTGTGCCACCTTAAAGCATTCTGGGACATGCTTCAGCCTTATGCATTAAATATATATGTCAACATGATGATTGCTTTTCGTGGCAGTTCTTTCAATAATCCAGCTGAAATGTCATCTATACCAGATACCTTTTTAGGATTGAGGTTATCAATTTCAGTGGCAACTTCTGGTGGAGAAATTAGATTTAGATCTACATCGGATTTATAAATAGGAGATGTATCCATGGTAGATTCTATATCATTAGGTTGAAATATGTTAGCTAGTATTGTGCGAACAATTCAGCTTTTACTTAAGTTCAAATGAATCAAAAAATCGTACTCAATCTATTGAACAGATTAAACCCAAATCAAAGAGTGTTTTAAAGTCAATCAATGAAATATACTTTAGCCTAAATGTATGGAAACCAAGGAATATAAAACTTTGCAAGGAACGGCATTGATTTTATAATGTATATATAATTAACTATATGAGGCTTACTATTATTTGGTCTAAGTAACATTTCTATTTGATCTATCGATTTCCTGGACTTATTTCATTGTCATCGTCCGCCATTGTGGACAGTCGGCCACACTCCTCGGTTCTTGTTAATTCAAAGTTAGTCTCCTATTTTTCAGATCGCTCTATTAAATCTTCACCCATGCCTTTTCTTAAGCTGCTCGCTGCAACTTCAGTCCAAAAAGTTTATTAGCAGATTATTTACAAAACAAATGTAGGATTTCTAAAAATACAGATATCAATATAAAGCAGAAAAGCACAAATGTTTGGTAGACGTAATATGAAGTTGATAAATTATACAAGTATAGATATTATTTTTGTAAAAACAATGTGACTAAGTCTGTCTGTGTTAAAGAAAATTATTAGTCAGCTCAGTAATGGTCAAATAAGAGAAAATCTTATTTTGGTATAGCGTTATTTGCCAAAGGCTACTCTTGGACTTATATGTTCGATGATAAGGAAAACGATATGTAGATGATTGGAGGAGAAAATCGTAGAACAATTTCCTATAGACTAGTGTATTCGAAATCTCGTAAGTAGTTTAGCTTTTTATGAACCAAATCAGCAAAAGGATGTAAATATCCTGTTATAAGGAGAAAAGGTCATTAGAAAAAGAACTCAGGAGCCCTGTCAATAAAATATGTAGATATACAAACAAAACGTTTTTATTTCAAGACCATTAACACTAAGATTTTGTTTTGACAATACCATAAATTTATTAACGCCTACGACGTCTCCTTGATCGTTTTCGACGACTCTTTGATCGCCTTCTGCCTCGTCTAGCTTCTATGACACTATCTATCTGACTGTCAGAAGAAGCTGACCTGCGACGGCTACGTCCACGTCTTCGCCTACGACCTCTTCGGGATTTTCGACGACGGCGACCTCTTCGAGCCACTTGTTTGGCCAATGCGCAGTATGGTTCCTTTTCATTCTTAGACATAGTTCTCCAGATCTCGGCTCCTTTCGACGATAACTCCATAGGTGTAAGGCCTTGGGTTTTCTTTCGCATCTCTCGCAGAAAATTTAAAAAGGGATTACTGGTAATACGTCCAGCTTTATGCATGCCTCTTCCATCGCGTCTGACGGTAACATTGCTGTTGGCGTTTTTACTGCTGCTGGAACTGCGTTGCTTCACCATTTTCCCACCCCCTCTAACACAAATTTTAGTACATTTGGAAGTTTTACCACATTTTATTAATTTTTTAATCCTTATATTTCCGGACTAATTGTTAAAAAAAACTAATGTCACAATGTTTGGAAATTCATCTATTTTCACAGCATACTGACTTTTAACAATAATATGTTATCATGGTGATACATTTATATTTTTTAATCATGTCACGTCAATGTCAATTTTTGTTGCAATATTTTGACACAACATTTTTTCCTACTGATAATCTAAATAATTATATAGAGCACATTTATTGTATTTGAACTAATCGTTTTATAGCATACCATAGACAATTTATTTTTGATGTATATAATATATATCTTGGAATCCTTGATATCTCTTATATAGTGAAGTTAGTTGTGTCCTTAGAGTTATAGTTTCATGGGTAGTTTTATTTAAAATTAAAATGGAAATAGTAAACAATAGGAAATAGAACAAGCTGTTATACTGACAATATTGACGGTAATTTAACAGAAGTTTTTTACCTTGAAATTGAATAATTTAAAACATACGGAATGTTTTTATTAATTTAATTGAATTAATAATTGTATAAAAACATTTATCAGTGTAGTTTTAATTTTGTTCCAAGACCAAGAAAGTGGCTTAGCTATATTATTATTATTGTATCCAATCTTATTTTGAAACGATATGGTGAAACTATCAGTTATCATAACATCATAGAAACAATATTAATTGAATTTGACAATACAATTAAACCTATTTCATAATTTTAATATTTAATTTTAGATTGTCCTCTATCAGTTCTCATATAACTATGATAATGTAATTTTATTTCTGAGTAGGCAATTTTAAGTACCATATCATCATCACCATACGTTCTTGGCATTTGGAGGGAACTGAAATCAAATTACTGCTACGCTTTTTGCTTATTATAATATTATTTTGTGTATTCGTATAATAGTTTGAATATCTGGTAGTTTTCAAAATGCATAACATATGCTACTATATATTACTGATAGAAATAGGCAGACATGTTGTCGTCAAGGAAAGCAAGGAATCAACCGCTTGGCTCCAGGGACCGTTTTCAAAGGTTATTATTAATACTATAGTAAGCTCAGTTTAGTATTTGGACCTACAGCATGTCTAAATAGCTCTTAATTGACTAATAATTGGGTATTGTAAATTAACGTACTCTCATTTGATATTAAGAAGCTCCTCTCTAACACGCAACCACTGTGGAGTTGAAAAATTTCATGTAGCCTATGTACAGCACTTTGTGTCTAACAATTTAGATAGTCTTCAAATTCTTTCAGAAGATGTAGTCGTTAACCTAACTAAAGAATATGTTTTGAACTGACTATAAAAATTGTCTCTTTTCAACATAACAGTAGATGTAGCTATAAAAAAAGATATTTGAAAAAGATGACATTTGATGACATTTAATCCAGTCCATCTTATGTTCGCTGATGATGGAGTTATATTTATTCACCCAGATGTTAACGCACCATTTTTTACAACGAGAATTTTTTACGACTAATAACCAGAACTATGTTGCTTGAGAATTAATGAAGAAAGATCAAAGAATTGATAATTAACATATCGTCGACTATTGTAACGGCATAAGGTTAGAGAAATGCGGGCTTCAAAAAATGTACAGTCAAGTTATCTTTGCCATGTTTATTTTACTAATTCTTTTGGCTCTTAGAACTGTCTAGGAGATTATAAATGAAGCCATTAGGTAAAGAAGTAACAAATAGTGCACAGTTGAGGGACGATCTAGATTTCAATCGTTTGGATATGTCTATTAAATGAAAAGTGAACTAAATTCTTAAGATAATGAGGCGATTTCTGTGATTAAATCACTTTTGGGATTGAATATTCTGCAACAGAGACAGCGGCATTGAAAAACTCACAACGAGCAGTTCCAAATAGGATCCAGATCCAGATCCATATCGGAACGATCTATTAAATATGATATTAATACTGCCTCAGGTTTAGAACCCAGGTAAAACCCTTCCTATTGAGTCATATATGGAGACATAACCCCAAACATCTCAAAGAGGGATTACAAGTATCAAATTATTTTCATTGTACACTCAAATTGAGTTACATTATTTTTGGCTACATTTACATTTTAATGCATTCATATTTACCATCATATTAAGCATTGAAGCCTCTATACTGATATTCATAGTGAGTTCTTAAAGGCAATATTAGGAAGACCTTGAGGGGAGACGAATTCGATTCCTTTCTCATCAGGTCTCCGTGTGTGTAGGACACATCTCTACCAATTACCGGCCTTATTAAATTAGATAAAGCGCTCCTCTACCGTTCCACCATCGAAATAAGAGCTTGTTGGTTTTAAATTTTCGCGACGGCGTTCCGAATTTCGGAAAACAAGTTATCTGAAAACACGAAACGCCCGTTATACCCGACTGTATACATATTTCTCATAGCGTTTCCGTATTTCCCCCACCGTTTCAGTTTAAACTTCCCGTTCCCGTTTGTGGATAATATAAATTTAGGGTTTCGGATGGAATATCCACGGTTAAAAAGATGTATGAGAATTTAAGTTGTCGAGGATATTGGTTAAATAGAGGCATGGAATAATAGGACGGAAGGTTATTTGAAAATCGGTCGAGAAAGGGAATTTTCTCGGTTTTCGAACAGATATTTAAGCAATTTTACTGATTGTAGGGTTTCGTGCCTGAATTATTCATGCCCTGACGTCAATTAATGACTTACTTTGATAGCTATATGAATGTTATGTAACGTTAGTCTATTTTAGTTATCTATATAACAAAACGCTTCCTTTTTAACCGACTTCGAAATAGGAGGAGGTTCTATATCCAGCTGTATATTTTTGCAAATGTATGTTCGCCGATTTCTCCCTTAATTATGAACCGATTTTCAAAATTATTTTTTTATTCGAAAGAATGTACTTCCGAGATGGTCCTATTGGAACCAAATAGGGATATATTGGGGAAGGGGGGGGGATTTGTTAATCGAGGGAAACGCTCAAATTTTAAAGGCGCGTACAAAGTTTTTTATCTAAAATAATCAGATATTTATGTATAATGTTATTGTTGCCCAAACAATACAAAAATAATAATAAAATTTGGTCACATATAGACAAAATTAAGTTAGGAACAAAACCAATTTAATTTGTTGCTCGACATCAGCTTCAAAGTGATTAGTTGGTAGTAGTTAAAATAATATTGTAAATAAATAATTAAGTGTAAGTAGGTATTAAGCTAAATTTCGTGTATATATTGGAATATAAAGTACGTGTAATAGATAAGTTAAATAAGTTTTTTGTTTATTTTTATTTAGTTATTGCAACGATTATTATGTACATCTCAATTTTCTTTTGATGTTGCAGTGAAACAATCATTCATTTCTCACTGCATATCTGTATATTCATGCTGTCCGTGACTAGCACTACTTTACTTTATTATATATGAATTCTTTAGCAATTATCTTTATAAAAGTATATAAAAATATATAGATAAACCAGTTAGAAAGTAAATCATGATAACGGCATAATTCCTGATGATTTTGGTGAGCACTAATTACTTAATTAACATATAAAATTCTTAATAACATAAAAGTTTTACTTCAGAAAATCTGACATCTCACTGATCATTCCACTTTATGATGCTGACTCAATAGCTGCGTCAAATATATAGTTTGTAGCGTCGTCCTATAGGAATTGCATGCCATTTAGGTCCATATTGTTCAATTTGACGTGATGATAAAATCTGTAAAATCCGTAGCAAACGTTACTTTTTGTCTATGCAGTCAGTATAGCTTGGCCAAACTCCTGAGATTTGGTGTCGTTCAATATAGAGCAGTTATTATTATTATTTATATTATAATGTTTATATTTTTCGAAGATATCTTTGGCTCATGATACATATTTAAATAACAAAAGCTTGAACGCGCTGCTCAACTTTATATCTTGTTAAGGTAGCTTATTGATTGGATGATAGGCAATTTATAAATGTTAGCCATATGTCATATTGCCTTTCGGCTTTAGGCCTTCGCCAATGCCACGAGAATCCTCCGGTATTGCAAGTAGAATACACTGCCTCCACTCAGCTCTCCTCGAAGCCATTACATTTCTCCTTAATTTTACCACATTTAAGAAACTAGATAAGCTCCCTGTCTGTCGTACCATCATGTCTTACTACTCATTACCCTATCAGATATTCGAATACTTTCCCGCAAATTATTATTTATATCCTATATTTTCTGTCCACTGTTAAAGAAAGAATTAACCCCTTTCCAAATTGACTATTCCCCTTAATTTAATCCATCAAGATTTCGGTCAGGTCCTACTGAAGGTAAAACCCTTCCTGGCCTGCGGTACCAGAGATTTAGGACTGATACACGTACTATCGGTATATATTCCCTTTAATCATCAAAACTTCCCATTCAATTTTTCTCTATAGGCTAGATGATAGAAAATATTGATTAGTACTAATAATATACTATAGACAAATTATTAAAATTGTATTTATTTTAAAATTAAAAGTGGGATTACTAAGATTTTGACAAATTTTAAAAATTAGCCATGTCAAATTAAAAACCAATCAGAAGCGCTACTAAACATTTACGTCTCTTGCCGTTTCCTAGCTATCATTTTCTCAATCCAACCTTTAAACTTTTTAGCGCGCTTCGATTTTATTTAGATTATTTATCTGATATTTCACAGTTTAAAAATTGGTTTTGTACTACAAATGGAAACAAAAATATAAACGAAAATATTAAACACTTGGAATTTATCAACGCAAATAACTTAAATTTTCCAAGAATCGATTCGTCGATAGTCACTGTAATGTGAGACTGTAGCTGCAATAATAATTTTAAAAAGAAAATATAATTCTCTGCAAATAAAAAATCTGAGTTTAGGCACGCTTTAACATATTAAGTTATCCTATAAATTCTTAAACTCTATCTCTGCTTAGTTTCTTTTACTTTATTTGACTTCAGTGACAACATTTGTGTTCACACAATGTCCAAGTACGTAAGTATTGTTGTAAGTGTTTAACATATCTATTTGACATGGGTCATATTTTTCTTTGTTTTTTTTTATGAAATATGGTCGTTTAGTAGTGAATAGTAGTGAGTATTTAATGAGATCAGTTAGAACCACATTTTTTTCTATTTGGTTGGAAATCAAATTTTGTAGGAATATATATTGACTTCATGCACTTTTTCATAACCAAACCCATCACATTATATTAAATAAATTGTTTCATATTATTTGGCAACTGAAAAAGAGGAAAATTGTTAAGGACATATACACAATAAACAAAACAAATGACGCCGAACCTCAAATGTTATCCATAGGGTTATTTATCTGGATTTTACTTTAATTACACTCTAGACATAATTTAAAGTACTTAAATTAGTAAATAGTTATATTAGAATGGTATGTCTGCTGTGAATAAATTATCGATGTCCAAATTGTACCAGTTTCTTCGGGCCTTACAAGACTTAACTACATTTCTCTAACATGTTTCTGACTTGGAATCAAAATACACAACGTCATCACACCATTGATACAAATTAGAATGTTTTTATAACGCAAAATTATTACAATAATGTATAATATGTCATATATATAAATATACACACGTACAGTACAACCGAAATAACTACGTCATGAGCAGATTTGGAGTGTTATGTAAATTATCATAAAGTAATTGTTCAAAAATGGTCATCTAACCTATTGTTGCCAAAGCATTAAAGATGGTATGGTAAATATTGTCGTCATGGAAGACAACGTTTTTCCACTTCCAACCAATTTTGACCGATTGGTTTTTAAATCGATTGCCTCAATTGTTTTACCATTTATTTTAGATTTAGAACACAACGACATGACGATAGCATTTTTAAAATAATTTCTATTAATTTTCTATTATTTGATAATCCACCTCTTATTCGTACCGCAATTACATTCGTCTTCAATCAAATTACTATTTGGATTTCGGACTCATTAAGTCGGGAACAGAAATGCTAAGAATCCCAAGGAACCCTTAATATACGTGCTTATTATACCTCTACACCTAAGAGGCGAGACCGACCCCCGAGAACCCTAGCGAGGGGCTAGGCCGAAGGCGCGAGGTCGACGCCGCCCTTCATTAATGACTTTAAAATTAGGAGGCGTATAGGCTAGAGTGTGTAAAATTTAATAAAATATCCGTCGACGGGAAAGATCTTAGAAATTTGGAAAGTAATTTTGTTATCTGGGAGAAATAGCGGTATTAATTAGTAATCTAGGTTTAGAAGGGTTGGGTTAGGAAATTAATTTAGTTGTAAGATATAATCGGTAGGCATGTCATTGGCGAAAAAATACAAAATGAATATTTTCCAATTAGCCTTTACAAAAAAAAATTAGCGGACGTCCTTTTCGCTTTTTGTTCTCAAGAATATTTAAATCGGTAAGACCTATATATATAATTGTATCCCTTTATGATAATATCAATATTATCCTTTATCAAAAATTCTTGATTGTGATGATTTTAATTTCCCTTATCGAAATCTGCTTTTCGTTATCCATTCATCATTGTTATCCTTTTTATATTAAGAATCAAAAGGAAATTCAGATTTCAATAGTTTCGATATAGTCATTGAATACAGAGTGAATCCCTTCTTTACAAACGTTGGGAAGATTTAGGTTAATATTATTGGGAGTGATCCGAAAAATCTAAATTTCTAGTGTTGGACGTAATGGATATACAGGAGATGGACAAAAGAATATAAACACCTGACACAATAAAATATATTACAATACACAATATTTATTAATAGTCACCATTTGAGCCACCATTTTCATTTAAAGCAACTGTTATTCTTGGTTCTAAAACATACGCCAATTGCTCCAGTGATATTCGAGATGGAAATCTAATCCTCTGTTCTAAAGCTCCCTATATCAGTTCCATTATGTTGAGGTAAAACGATAGTCCTGATCAGGAAATATGTTTGATATTATTCTGATGTTTCTCAAACCAAGAGTAAACCTTTTTAGTTGTATGGCATGATAGAGTTTGGAGACATAATAATAACTTTATCATTATATTGTTATATTATCATTATATTGTTTATCATATATGTTATTTATATTATATCTTCAAGTAAAAATAGCAGAAATCCGGCCATTGACATGAATGAGGGACGATCAGTTTAATGCTACGATGTTGCTGCTCAAATCATAATGGAACACCTCATGTTTGATTGTAGAAAGTAGGTTACTTGTATGCTTTTTTGGAGTTTTCCTTAGATAAACCCAGCCACATTCTTCCAATCGTCATGTGTCCTGGTTTTGTGATCGTTGTATCACTTATTTCGTAGCTTAGTGTGGGCTTCGATCAATGTTAGCTTTGTGAAATTTCTACTGTTTTTATTTAAATAGTATTACTTAAGTAAGTATTGAGTTCGACATAGTAAAAATAGGAGTTGAAAAGGTAATAATAGCTTTACAATATATTTTATTTTATTTCAGGTTTTAAAATATTAAAAGTATTTCTGCAAATTTGCTTCACCTCATTTTGTGGTGAATCATATTATTTTTTTATATATATATTTGTATACTTATATAAGCAGCAAATTTTTTGATGCAAAAACTTATTTTTAACTTTATTTTAGATTTTCTATCGATGAAATATATTGGCTGTAAAAATGTGTCATATTAATTGCTCAAGAATATCAAAAGGTTAGCTTTTAGCAGATCACATAGAGTGGGTTACTTTCAGAGAACTAACCAAAAATACTGGTAACTATAAATAAATCGTAGAAAAACCCTTTCTTTTTTTAAAGCTCTTAAAATCTTGATTAATTTCCTGGATAAACTAGTTCTTAAATTTTGTTTTCTAAATCAGCTCCAGTCCGAATATTTTTACATAGTATAAAAATGCATATATACTATTCTGAAGATATCACTATCAAATGTCAGACGTCAAACTTTCTTACTGAAAATGTCAGCTATTGATTGACAACTATTGAATTAAAATTATTAGTAAGGCTCAAAATATCACCTCCGTTGCCTTGGTTTTTATTATAGTACTCAAAAGCTATATAATATTAAATATTTTCCTTGTATTTTGCATATTTGATTTTGAAAATTTCTATAATATTTATAGCCACAAATAATCTATAAAATCCTTATTTTACAAAAAATTTAACGAATTTATATTAAACATTCGTTTTGTTCTAATTGAAACTGTTGCGCTTCGTATAGGCTTCTATAAATTAATAAACATATTACATTTAAATGGAAGCAATTTATTCGCAACGTATTGCGTAACGAATTCATATTTACAGCAAAGAGTTTTAATAAAATAAATGGTATAATTTTGTAGATAACTCTATTTTGTAGTGGTTTAATGTTGGTTATATGCCAGATTGTATTACGCGCTACTTTCATTTTTGGCGTTAAATAAATAATTCTCCAACATGGTAACCGCCACACAAATTAATAGAGTTAGTTCGGGCCTTGAAATATTAATAAAGTTGAAATTCAAATTTATGTTGGGTTATTTTTGAAATTATGAATACCTTTGTGGCGATATTGAGATATGTCGAATTTTATATGTTACAATAGCGGTATATAAAATACCAACAATATTATCCCAGATATAGAACACATTAGACGTGATAGCAGCGACAACCAGTAAACGAAGTTCTGGCATCCCGAAGACGTTTATCTCGGATATAATTGAGAGATATTTTGGATGATTCAGTTACCATCGTTCGGTTCAGATATGCCAAGAATTATCACTGTTTAATTTCATTTTAACTCCATTCATCGAGCTATAACCCCCAAACATTGTTACCTTAATTATTTTTAGAGCCGTGTTTTGCTACTAATGCATCACAGATTTTATTCAAAACTTTGGAAACATTATTTCCATTATTCATAAAATGTCTGAAATTTCACAGAATTTCCATTCATCTATATACCAATATTGGAATTTCTGAATATTGGGTTTTAGTAAATAATTGAAGGCCAGAAATACGTCCTATCACGAGGCGAGAATTCCGTATAAGATTATGAAAGCGATACAAGAGACAGAACCAACTGCATCTATTAGACAGTACTCATTTTTGTTATGAATTGTTGATATGAGTGGCTCTCTGACTAGAGCAATGCTTTTCCAAAATCAAAATTGATGTATATTATAACAATAACGACTTGAATAAGAAGTATTTGGGATGAGCAATACAGGAGAAGAAAGTGGCATCTACCGCTGTAATAATAACATAAATCGCCTAAGCTACGGAAGCTTTTGCTTCTCTAAGATGGTTCGTGTGAAAGAGAGAAAATATTATAATCCGGACTAAAATAACACATCTTTCGAACGCTTATCTTACGAAACTTTCTCTATGGCTCCCAATCTTCAACACTGTTACAGTTTTTGAGATCTTGTTAGAAGTGAAGTAAGTCATCTAAGATGCGACAATCAGTGCACAATTGGAGAACAAATTCAGAGACGTAAATTGCAGTGGTTTGGACACGTCTATCGACTGAATATGAACGAATTCGCCACATACTTCTGTGGAAAATCTACCTTTACTACTTTACACAGTCCAAAATTATAGAAAGAGATCAGAAAAACAGGAGAATAACATGTTCTGGGGATAGAACAGCTGCGGTCGACCGCCAACTGTGGCGAGATTTAATGAAGAATGTTCGAAGTCTGACGGCATCAACAGCAGCGTATTGGTTGAAAAATAGACACTCCTCCAAGTGGTCGCATGGATTAATAATATTAGTGAAAATATGGCAAAATTAAAAAGTAGATACATTCCTCTAGTTGCTGGACTTCAGCTTCGAAAGAAAACGAAGACGAAGAAAACGAAGCAAATTCAGCTTCGTTCAGAGCTGGTGGCAAAAACTCCCAAAGACATTTTGAAGTGGAGTTCTGCACTTAGATTCAAAAAAAAAATCAAGGCTTCTTGTGGCTGTTATTAGCTTTAGCGTATTAAACTTAAGACTTAATTAAGATCAGCTTTACTAAACAGTATTAGTCCAACGACCAAAAAACACATGATACCTAATTTCAATTATAATGTATGTCAATTGTTAATCGGTTTTTCATATATTTTACCGAAATCGATATATTTCGACTTTATAACACATAATCGAAGAGTACTCGAACATTTACGTTAACAATGGATTCATGATCAAAGAATTAGTCAACAGTATTTGAGAATTATACACTCTTCTAGATTTAATGATAATTTTAGGTCATTAAAATAATATATTCGTAATATTAAATTGTTAAACCGCCCAACTCTAAATTAATAATTTCATATAATTCTTTTGCAAGAACCGTTTAAAATCGGATTATTTATAATAAATTAATTAGCTTATTTTTTAATTCAAGCTTAACAATCGTGGCACCCCGTTGATCCGTGTGTGTTTGAACGTGAGCTTTAAAATAAACAGTGGCAAAGTTCAATAAGGGCGCGATATTACGAAGGTGCTAATGTGCAGGACGAGCCCGTAGGTGACGAACGCAGTTTGAATTGATTGTTTGTTGACAAAACAAACCTTTCATTAAAACACACAGACACACACATAAGCTTCAGGCACAATCTAGCTTAATAGATAACGTTAAAATAATCTTTCAAGCTTTATTACTAGCTAGACATCGATTTTCATTCGATTCATAATTTTTATAACTATGATTTATATTTTATTTATGTATGTTATTTAATATCTCATGTGATCTATTAGTATTCCATTGTTATTATACTAACTAAACCCAATTAATACTGAAAGTATAGTCCTACTAGCTCGAAGAATTTAATTGTGTATATTTAAGTTAATATAATGTAATGTTATTATAATGTATAAGTAATGTTATTATATAGTAATTGTATTATACAAAGAAAGAAGGGACGACTTTTTGTACGGTTATACAAAGCGCCACTGATATATTTTATCTATTAGATAACAGACCCTTCCCACTTGTTCACCATTCAAATAGTCCAAATTAAAACATATGGCCTTTATACATTTATACATCATTATACAGAAGGCCGCGATAGTCAGGTCCGTAGAGGTATTTAATACCTCCCTCCGAATAAAACAGCCAGAGGGATGTACGTGGTCTTTGTCCCGTCCGGAACTTATAGTTGCCTCTACCTGTGCTCCCCAGTTTGTCTTTGAAGTGTACTATCCTCCTATTGAATTGTCTTCCAAATTAACTAATCAGTGACTCCAGATTCCAATGGTCCACGGCTAAGAAACTGAGCTAAAACAATCCGCTTTTGGTGGGCGTTCACGCTAAACTGCAAGCTTCTGTCGAAAATTCGAGTAGACTATGTTAATTTACAGCAACTTCAGTCCGCCTTCGGTTGCCGTGCACTTTGATTTTGTTGTGCATATGACGGGATTCACGGACTAGGGATATTTTTCAAAGCTTGAATATTTCTTCAATCTTCTTTTTTCTGTCTTCAATCCACCTTTTGTGGCCTTATAGCTTCAGTTGCAATACTTTTGACTGAACTTCACTTAATTACACCAAGGTATACGTCGAGTAACAGCCCAAAGATTGCCTCTCTATTTTCTTGATAATTAATTTGATTCGGGTTAACTGTGAATTCAAAGGAGAACAGCTTTATGACCTTGCCGGAGCCTCCCCACTGCGCCAGTTATAAAATGTGAAAGGGTGTTAAATATACAAAAAATGTGTCAGTTTTTGTTCAAATACTTAGTTACATATTGAATCATAATCTGGAGCCTTCTTGATACTGGTATGTTTCTGGATTTCTTTCACAATGTTGTTACGTATCCAGCAGTAGGGTGAGGTGGAAAAGAAATTGCTAAATATTCAGGAAATAATTGCGTTTTCTCGTTATGTTTTATTCCCACTCTCGATTTTCTTGTACCGCTTTCAAAAGAAAATGATCCGTTTCTTGATCATCTATAAAATTCTCTACAAATACAGAAAATTATTTTTTATTTAAGTTGATACAGTTTCATCAACTGATTTCTTTTTTTGTCATTTTTTCTTATTTTGCCATGAGTTCTCTAATTGATTTTTAACATTTTATCCCTAGTGTTTTTATTTTTGATATTTGGGTATTATTTCCCCTGCTGCATTTTGCAAAATTACCACAAACAATTCTGTTTCCGTATACAGTTATTCAGTTATTTTCAGCGGAACATGCAGATTAATATTTTCTTCTGCGTCCGCTTTAAATCCGCTCTCGTACGTCGATTTATATTTCAGTGATCTTAGTCTACTTTTCTTGAAATTTAAAATCTCAATACAACCGACGAAGGGGATCCCATACACTAAATAAATGCGACTATCAGAGGGTTTATGAAAATATGAGATAAAATATCATAATATCTCTATTAACTTATATTGTACAATATTTATAAGCCTAAACTAATAAGGAATACTATTCAATTCTAAATCTCCAATTCTAATATCCTACTAGAAAATATAATGTTCTCAATCTCAATCATATTAATTTCTATTACTAGTTTCTGAAAATCAACGCTCAGACCAATATAGACAGATCCCAAACTAACACTATAATGACTTTTTATAAAAATATCCTATTATGAGGTGATATCCTATGACAAACGATGTTTTTAGTCCTTTTACAAGAAAGAAAATAAATAGCTTACTTCAAGGAACCTTTTTCTATGGGGCGGGGGTGTAGTCCAGGTGAATGTCACCAATCGGCAGACCCCAGACCAAGCCACGTCTCCACAGGATCTGAAGTCCAACTCTCACCGAGGCACCTTTTCGGATGCGATGTAAAAGTACGAATTCTGATATGACTCTACACATTCTTCAAATATCACAATATACAAGACATGAGGAAACCCGAAGGACAGTTATTATTGTCTCACTTATCGTCAAAATAATTAAAAAAATTTACTAGTATAAAAATTACAATGCATTGAACATTGTTATAGAGATTTTATTTATTTATATGCAGTGTTACCTTAAGATGTAGCATAACATATTTCGTTTCTAGAAAAACGATCCAATAAACTGTTCGGCAAGTTTCTCGCAACTACCAACAAGCCTCTAAGCCGCTCATCGACGTGGTGTCTCAAATCGACGGAAGTGCATCTTGTTTCTTCATGCGGCGAAACATTCATAAATTATCGAACGTGACAAGTGGAAGCTGGCAAAAATAAAACGGCGGCAGATTCCCTTCAGTCGGTGAAAAATCGCGCGAAACACTGCTGCACCGGACTGACGTTTAAAGTGTGAAATCCGTTTTGGCGCATCGTCTAAGGGGCCGTCGCTTACACGAATCCATTTTCCCATATAAATCCATCATTCGCCGAGGAAGACTGTAACGTCTCTTAAGGGAGACCGCGGATGCTTCTCTCTTCTTTGTCCTTACCCCCCACGTCGATATTAGACGTTCTCTCTTTCGCTGCTTTTTATGGCGGGTGTAAATATTTGATAGGACAGTTGATATGCGGTGAAAAATGAGAACTGAACCGTTTAAAGCAATGGGAACGGTTGAATTTCGGAACCAAGTTGCGTTGATTTTTCTTTCGGAAGAATATGGTATAATGGAACGATGATAGCATCCCTTAGTGTAAAGAGAATATTTCATTTTATGATAAGACCTATCGTGTCAGCTCTAAATAATCTTTCCTGAAATTTTTAATGAAACTGATATCGTTCGCTGCTCTACCAGAAAATATTATAATTATTTGTAATTTCGCTGTAGAAATTAAGACAATTATTTAGACAACACAATTAAATTTGATTAACATAAAAGTATAAATCCACATATTCTGAAGAGTCGTAATGAAGGTTACGATTATTTAAACTAATTACCCAGTGCATTGTATTACTATATAAATTAATTTACTATGACTAGAGAAACATCACTACACTAAAATTATTTTAAAAGCAATTCCAACAATCATAACAAATAAATTTAAGAAGACAATCTAAGGTTTTTCAGGATAGGAGTAGAAGCTGCAATAATAGAATCCACTGCATAAATAATTGTACACAGTTTATTATAGATGTTTTATTATTGGGAGATTATGCCTACACAGGATATGTTTCACCCATCTGATTACTTCTTGATTCTTCTCCTGTCCGAGTGATTTACTTCTCCTTTAGATATATGACTAAAATTGTTTACAGAATACATCTGTTAGAGAAGTGTGTTTATAACTGAAATATAAGATATTCGGTAGTGGTTTTAATTACTATCTTTCTGATAAATTGTTTATGTTATATATTTGAGCAATAAAAGGTGAATTTTCTGTAGCTGATTCAATATCTTAGACAATTAATATCCAATACTCAATGAGTGGCAGTTCAGGCGCTAAAAATTTGTTTACATAATAACTTTATGATTGTCCAAGTCCTGCAAAGCAAAATTTGTTGAATATTTGAATATTATATTATTGTTGACTTTATACACTATCGATAACCTTATACAAAAGGTTGGGTAGAATAAGGTAATTAAAAACGACAGTAAAACAAAATAATAAAAATATGTTACAGTTTTCGTTAAGTTTTGGTAGCGTTAAAATAACCATTTTTAGTTACTTGTACACATATTTTGCTCATTCTCTTACTCTTATTAATCGGTTCTCCACTTTTGTACCAAGTTCATCCTATACTGCACGATTGTGGCAATTATGGCGGCAATTTAATTTTATGCAAAATTTCTTCGCTTGGTTTCGTAACTTAATTGACCTGACATAACATTATTGAAAAACAAAACTTTAACAAATTATATTTACTCTAAAACTAATATTATTCTCTGCTACATCAATTTTAATCCTACAGCCAGGCACATTATCACTAAAGCATCCACAAGCCATCACACTACCGCCACCATGCTTAACAGCCTGCACAGTGCATGCTTCTGTAGCCAGATTGCCCTTTCATTAACACAAAAAAATGCCTATTGGATCCAATAATATGAAATTTGCACTTATCCGTCCATAGAACATTTTCCTTTTTTTTAAATCCAGTTTTAGCACACTCCAATCCATTTCTCTTACCAGTCCTCAATAGCCTGGGTATTTTGTTCACTACGTATCCTCTCAAGACAACAGTTAGTAAACGTCTCTCCACACTTGAAACTAACTTTCTTCCTGTTTCCTTTAAAGTGAGCGTAATTTCCGTTGTCGTTAAACGTCGACTTATTTTCAAAATTCAAATCATTATACAATGTTAATATAAAGGTTAAAGGTTATAAAGGTTCTCTCTCTCCGCCAATTCTAAGAAATCATCAATTAGCATTATATTTTTGACAATAAGGGACGATTCATAATAAATTATTTATGTTGTTCATTGTTATTGATTATTTTCCAATATCATATGAAAATCAAATAGCAGTATGTTTATTTAAAAAGATATTACAGTATTTTTATAACGGCTAAAAATATGGTTTTCCAGAGTTTTGAACAGTAGTGTATATATGGTTGATGAAACAGGCTCAGGATTTATACAAGAGTGATAAAAAACCGCACTATTAGTAAATATCATAAGTTTAGAGTAGTTAAATTTTTAAAATAATAAATCCTGCAAGCAATTTTGTTATACTTATAAACATCGTTATATATTTTCTATCATCGGTATTTAAGAAATAGAGATTAGTACTTTATTTAGATAAAAATCAATTATGCAATAAAATACCCTTAATATATTAAATTTATAAGTACATTTTGGTGTTAGTTGGAAATATGGATTATATAATAATACTGGAACGTTCTAAAAGCCCTTAGGTTATTTTAGTTTACGTATATATAATGTTGAAATTGCTATTCTGAACTCTAGTTTAATATTAATTATTATCTGTGTAATGTGGTTTAATAACAGAATATTCATTTGCAATATATATATATATATATATATATATATATATATATATATATATATATATATATATATATATATATATCGTGGACAAAATAATATGAGCATCTGATATATTTTTTAGTCTCCTTTTACCAACTACGGGTTTATGTGGACTGGGCCTAAAGTTTAACATGTGCTTCGAACCACGATCCTCAGCATTAAGCCTACCGACTGGCGAGCGGCCAACTTTAGAAATCATCCCAGAAGACATCCGGCCTTACCCAGCCTGGTTACTGGCGTGACTGGGATCATTTTCCTTGTCGGATTTTACACTCTTGCCTAGAACATTCACAAATTTTAAACAATCACAAACATAAATTTAGGACCATGCCCCAGCAGGATTCGAACCCGCGGCTATCGGAACAGTAGGAGGACATCCCATCGCTTTTATCACTGCGCCACCAAGCCGGCTACAATATATTTATAAATTAATAAGGCATTGAGCCACCATTTGCTTCCAACAGAATGTTGTTCTATTTTGTGCCAAAACATCCGCCAATTGCTCATATGGTATTGGAGATGGAAGATACTCCTTATTCTCTTCTCTAAAATTTCTCATAATGGTTCAATTATGCTTAAAAATATTTGATGATACTCCTCTGATACTCCTCAAATCACGACTGAAACTTTTTAGGTGTGTGCGTGGCCGCATTGTGATCTTGTAACATGGTAGCGTTTGCTAGCTGGGGATGTTGAAATATTCATTCGCAGTAATCGCAATGGATACTGTTGCTTAAACTGCTACTGTAACTGTTACTGTCACATAAATGTTGCTGTACTACATATAATGTTAAATTTTTGGCTTAACCTGTTTTTTTTTTCGTCGAAAAAATTTTTTCGCTTTAATAATGATTGTATTCCACTCGACAGACAATATAACCTTTTTCTAACAACATTTCAATGTACACAGTGAGAGTAATTCACAATTAATTTTGTATATATCAATTAACCAAGGATAGGAGACGCTTTCCTTATATCGAAATGAGAAGTGGAAGTTTTTGTCGTTATTCCTGTTTGGCTCGTTAAATGAAGTTAGGATAAATATTTACCAAATTGGGCTCAAGAATCCAACTAGTGAGAATATACAACTCCATGTTTATATTCATATCCTTTTAATCTGCGAATAATGGTACTCACTTTTCGTGGTAATACCATTTCGTGACATACGCAGGAAACAGATACTTTAATATACTATATAGATATTAAATACTACCTGCATTTTCCACTTATACCCTAATTAGATATATTTTTATTATTTTTTAATAGATACATTGTTACTAGTCATTTCCGTCTAACCTAAAAAATGATAACTTCAATCTAGGTATATAACTAGGAAGAGCCATCGGCCCTATCTCTGGTGAAATAATGTTTATACATGTCACTGCTGTATTTTTTAATATATGCACCTCACTACACAACACTACGCAAGATCAGACGATTTGATTATTTTGAATCTGTGTCCTGTTCTGATGGTTTCCAAAAGGTGCAATATTTCAATATTCTCATGAGAATGGAATATTTCCTCCACCCCCTTGCAATTCTCTTGATTTCTTGACTGACAGTCCTATAGTATTTGGGTGCGACCACAATACCTCTCAGGACTTTAAAAAATTGTATTTTATTTATGTTACTCTTTGCAGAACATGCTCATAATTGAACTCTGTATGTCCATATAGGTTTCAGTATTTGCTTATATAATAGCAATTTATTAGGTACTGATAATTGTGATTTTCTTCCAATTAGCCAGTATATTTTACTATATTTCAATTCCAGTTCTTTTCTTTTCAGCGAAGTTTTGCATCAAGATTCATTCCGAGATATTTAGCGTTGTTGCTATATGGAATTATGGTATTATTTAATGTTATTGTACGGTTTGTTTATAGGTGAACTGCACATGTACAAATTTACTTACATTAATTCTTATTTTCCAGGCTTATTTCCAATTACTAATTAGATATAACAAGCTCTTCTTATATGAACTAGATTGTCAATTATCTGTATAAGAAACAAAATGCAAAAAAGGAAATAAGCTTAGTAATTCTGAATAATTCTAATTTTAAAATAATTATCAACTAGCTTACGTTCGTTTATAATTTATGTGACAAGCGTCTCTAAATTAATATTTTCTAATCGACAAAATATTCACCCATTATTTGTCTGACATTATCTTTTAATTAAATAGAATAAATTGTTATTAGTGCAAATGTTTATGTTCGTTTTCTATCTATGACAGCTTTTATTTTCGGCTCCTCCTCGTTTGTGTAGCGTCGTTACAAACTCAAAGCCTTTTTACACATATGATACAAACAGTCTCGGTTTAAATAATAGACATCACGCACGGAAGATTTTATCGCGAACCTTGATAAATCTTCATTAGGTCTTTATACCGAGTCAGGCCCGAATGAAAGAGAGACGGAGGCGACTCGGGCCTAATACTGAATGTATGCCTATTAACCCTACGGCCAGCGCTTCATCTGTGATAATAATCGTAATGGGAATAAAAAATCACACATGCAGTGGTACAAACGATTTTTTTTTCGTTAATGAGTTTAAATATCAATTACTAGTATACAATCGATTTATATTTTTTTTTAAATCATGTTATAGAATGTTTAACCCACCAAAGAAAAAATTTATATATTTATAACTTTTGGAAACAAATGCTATAAATAGAAACAATTGGCTTATCAATGAATTGTTAAGTGAGTAATCAAAAAAATTACTAATTACTTAATAAAAAAATTACTTAATCAAATTAATTAAAAATCAAAAACAATCAAAAAGAATCAATATTTAAGAATATATATTTAAGGATTTAGTTAATTTTAGGCAAACCATTCAAGGGTGGCCACTGACACCTGATACCATTCCAAATTGAATCCTGTAGTAATAACTTACTCGTATATCAAAATTTCCATTTTGAAGAATATATACAAATGCTTCATGAGCCCAAGCCTGGAAGCCTGGCCATACCTAATCTTTGTGGTAGTACATTAAACACTTTTTATGTTAGATATTTAACTATGTTAATAGTTATGTTTTCTCTTAGGCTTCATATATTTCAATGGTGCCCAAAAACTTACTACTTACTATTTATTAAACTTAATCAAAAACGTATAAGGTTACTTACTCCTCGCTTATGTGAGAAGATATTAGTGAATATATCACAACAGTGAATATACATTATTACTAGTACTAGTTTACTGCACTAGTAGTACTATTAGACTAGTATCACATGCAGTATTGTAAATATTCTGATTTTTTCACTTTAAAAAGACACCAATTGAGAAGAATTGGCAAAATTTTTCGAAGATTTTCCCATTTTTCTGACAATATCGCAATAACTGTGTCAAGCATTCGCCACAACAAACCTTTCCTTTATTGCCTGGTAATTAGTATAGTGTGTAGTGCCTATTTTCTGTCCTTTTGAGTCTTTCCCATAGCATGTAAACATCTTGAAACAGTTGATTCATCAACTGCTATCTGCTAAGCTGTCTTAAATCTCTTTAAGAACTTTAGCTAGATATTCATTAAATAATTTTTGCAATTTATTATTTTTGATCGTTTTGAACCGCCGGGCCGTTCATTGTATTAATATCAAAATCATCATCAGCAATAGCTATCTATTGAATCAACTGCAGAAACGATACTACTGATTTTGAATCTGAATGCATATTTTAATAGATCTCTGTCCAACTTATTGGCAATTATGCTGGCTGCATATTTCTGCAATACGTATAGAAATTTATAAATATATTTTAAACAAAGGATCTTGTAACAAAAGAATAAATAGCACAAATATAGATTTAAAATTAGAACAACTGTCAAATCGATTGGTCTCAATCATCCCATTCAATAATCCGTACCGCAAGCTTAATAACACAAAATGGATGACACTCGGCACATTCCAGTACCATTGCTGTCAGTAAATCAGTTCATTTGTTATTTAAATTATTTACTTTAAATAATATTTTAACACAGTAGGTTATACATTAATAATATTGTTGTTGTATATATCTTCTTGCATTTATTTTGGTTTGAGTTTGAAAGAAAATTGATGCACAATAATGCCGTGAAGATGAAATTCCAATCTTTTATTTCGTATTTCACAGAGTGCATCACTAAAGAAAATCAACCCCCATGCAAGCCATGTAATATATACATAGTTTTAATAGAGCAAAAGTCTTGCTTGTTGGTGTTTTCCTTTATTGTCCGAACATATGTATTATACTTATAAATTATTGAACTTAATAGATTATTTACATTAATTTTATTATAATAAAATCATAAATAAAATTTAGCAAGAAGTAAAATTGGCATTCATTGACTGTTTAACAGCTAGTATTTTATATAACCTCAACTAATTGTCAGTTACTAGAGCCCAGTGGAGCATGGAATCTATTTATTACTTAAATGGTCTGTGTGACTATTACATGGAACATTTATAGCGTCATGAACATTGCTTTCAGAAAGCAGTCTATTTCCCCCATTGTACAAAACGTTAAAGAAAATCTACTGTACGCCTCTTATCTGACCTACCGCCCACTTTCCATTTTACTTAACCTACTTTTTCCTGTGTCCACCCCTTCGGGTGGGAGCAAAACAGCACTTTCACACTCAGTTAAATATAAGGAGGAAGCACTCGAGGGTCTCTAGTTGAACTAATATCGTTCATCCCTAATGCACTTCACATAATATGTTAATGACGCAAGAAATTCGAAACGGTTGTGGAGATGAAATTGTCTGAGGACCGCATTAGTATTTGGTCGATTGGCGGTTATTAGTTGGAAAAACTATCTACTAGTGCTAGTCCGGGTAATAATAAATTAAATTCATAAAATGTTGCTCTGTTATCTTTTGAACTATATTAAGATGAGATAAATAATCAGTCGGTATTACAACAGAGCAACAAACATCAAAATATAAACGAACCATTCAAATATTATATTTTTTAATCATTAAACATGTAAAACTTTTTTGACCTTTTAATCGATATACACAGTGTTCGCACACATATTTCAGTGTATACACACATATTTCAGTGGGAAGGAAACATCGCGTCACGTATATTTCCAGACCAAAAGTTTATGTGAAATTGTCGATAAGGATAGATATTATATTAATGTATTATAATTTGATAGTGTTTTATAATTCGTAATTTTGCGGATCCGTTATTTGATTTTGATCGATGATATCTGTTAGTGAAAAGTTGAAGTAGCAATGTAAAAAAACTATCAAACAATCTAATCTAACTGTTAAATTTGATGGTTTTTTCATTTATTTACATAAATAGTATTTTTTTCTTTAGTATTATTGAATTATTTATTGTATGTATGTTACTTTATGAAAGCGTTTTGAACAAAAAATATGTAATTTTACTTATATGGAAACAGATACCCTCGCTTTACTCGTTCACTATTCAGGTAGTTTTTCCATAGATGGCCGAATAGTGCCGTATTATATGACACCCCCTCCAAAATAAATTTCCACAGGGTCGTGGTCGTTATTCCATCTGGAGTTTATAGTTATTATAAAATTATGTATAAGCATCGCCTGTACCTTTGTCTGCCAATTTGCCTTTGAAGATCTTAGAAATGACAGTGTCTGATGTCTGATATGTTCACAGCAACTTCAGTCTGCCTTTGGTGGCTTTACAACTTAAACTGTGATGCATGTGCCGGGAATCCACGGACTAGGAGTGTTTTTCAAAGCTTGAATGTTTCTTACATAGAATAGCTTATGGTTTGAGTTCATTGAGCGTCTTCAATCCACCTTAACCTTACAGGTTTATCTGCCATACTTTTACCTGAACTCTACTGAACTACATCAAGTAACGCTTCGAGTAACTGCGGAACGATTGCTAATCCAACATCAAAGATCCGAAAGGAGTGAAAGTTGTTACAACGCAGTTTTCTGAAGCATATTGTGGCTAGTGCTGAAAAGTCTACTACGATAATTATAAGCGCAAGAAACCACGGGTTAAACTAGAAGATTCATCTACATAGACCCTTTCCTGTGCATATCGTATTAGCAAGATTTAGTGTATTACGAGGTGTTATATCCGAAAGAAAGGGTTACTGCAAGATGTCTACCGACATCAATATTGTATTGTTATAAAAAACTTCTTGCATAACCACGCTAGATAACATGTTTGCAAGTATTGTGAAGCATGCACTATTACAGCTCTAATAAAGAAGAAGTTCTGCCGAATCCAGACATGTTGCTCACCAGATATTCAGACATTCAGTGCACTCGCACTTGTTCAGACAGGTGCTGCGGCACTAGCTTGGCTAGCACATGGTTTCGAAAGAGAAAGAGCGAAAAAGGGTCCATTATTTCAGTGCTGGAAAGCGAACATTGTTTTATCGAGACAGTATCGTCATATTGTCAGAAAGATGTATAAAATGACGGAAAAGTTTAAATTATTATATGTTCCAATTTTTATCAATAAATGTCTTTCAACTGGTTTCGTTACGATGCCAGTAACCACCCTGATTAAGACCAGATGACAAGTTAATCATCACTAGATAATCATACCTTGATAAATTGGGCATCCAAAATATAGCAATAAAATACCTTTTAAAAACTTCAAGTTTTAACTTAAGATTATATGTCAATAAACGTTAATAGATAGTTTTAACAAAATATAGTAATATACACTGCTTGTTTTAACCACAGTAACATTAATAATTGAAAATATTAAAGAAATGTTATAGGGACACGTTTTAACAATATGTACACTGCTTGTCTTAACGACAGCAAGATTGCTAAATAAAAATATTTAGGAAATGTTATAGAGGCGCTTGTCTGACAGAATATATGTTTCAGGAAATTAATTCTATGAAAAAATCACATTTCTGAAAACATTGTTTTATTGGTCAGATTTTCGATTTTAGCGACCATTTTTAGCAGATATGACCATTTTTAACAGATAGGTAAAAGCTGAATTTATGTCTGAAGTAATATCTCCATGTGGAGCGTAAATGCGTTAATAACTCCAGCTTGGTACAGTTAGACCGAGTTGAAAAAAAAACGACATCAAAATTTCAACCGTTTCCTTGAATTAATTTAATAAAGTTGTTTTCGTAAAAACCGCAAATAAAACCGCCATCGAAACGCCCCCTCCGCTGTCCTTTTGCCACCCACGCACCTAAATTTATATTAATAATAATCCGACTGGCGGCAAGCGGTTCCGCGGCCCTAAATAAGAATTTGCCGTAATCCAGTCGCTGCAAAACGGATTAAGGTGTATAATGGGCCGCCCTGGTGCCATAATTAGTCCAGCATTGTTTTAACGTTTGCCTTTTGTTAAGGTGCGTACACAATAAGCGGTCGCTTTAGGCCCCAGTCAAATCGAATGATTCATTACGTTCCTATTCATAATTACATTGTTTTGCGTAGTTTATGCTGTGGTAATTAATAGCATAGTCTGCAAGGCAAAATTATCCGCAAGATATTTACAAACTCTAAGTTCGTTTTTGAAACGAAAACTATTTATCCACACATGCTTATCATATTACGTTTATTATTTATGCATAATTTTACATTTATTCTATAAATTTGACGAGTGTTTTTTGTTTATTTATATATTAAATTATTACTGGTCATTGCCAACAAACCTACAATTTATATTTGAAATAACTTAAATCCAAGTATATATCTAGGAGAACGCTTCGTCTCTATCTTAGCCTCTGGTGTAATAATGTTTATGTATTAACATTGCTGTTTCAGTACTAAATGCACCTCACACTACACAACGCAATATCAAATGGATTCCATATTTCCAATCAAATTTACAAATGTTTCAGTTTGTAAACTGTTTTGGTATTATCCAATAAGTAATACTTACAGTAAAACTTTGACATTGACATGAAAATGGATTCTCTCCTCATATCTTCTTACAATTCCCTTGCTTTCCTGAGTGACAGTCGGTATCTGAACGGCTAGGTGTTACTTACGGGTAGTATTAATCCGGTAGTGCGCACCTACAGTACTTCCAAGGACATTCTTCTATAAAACTTGTACTGTATTTAGATTGCTTTTCGCGGAACATTCCCTATGTCATTGAATTCCCTATGTCCATTCCAATACTTGCTTGTATAATAGTAATTTATTATGTACTGATAACTATGATTTTCTTACAACTAACTAATACATTTGGTTTATAAAATTAAATTATTTCATTATCAAGTCATCTAAATATCATAACACATAGGATATGTTATTAAGCATCAAGAAAAGTTTCAGTTAATTACATTAGGTGCTTGCGTCTATTTTGATTGTTTTTCATTTCATTTTGATCAATATATGCATTTCATTGTTTTCTAATTTTGTTGGTCCTCCGAGCTGTCTTTTGCCATTTATAACAAAACCACCACTTTTAAATTAGTGAAAATAAAACTGACCATTAGTATAAAACGAAGCAGTATCTCTATAAACTTCTAGAGATGATTAATGCACTTTTCAAGCAATCTCTTCAAGTCAAACTACAAAAGTAATGAACGTCGAAAATACCATGGTTTCATTATTAGCGTCTATGTCGACTAAATAATTCAATAATTTTGATGAAGGAGTACTATACTGGCCTACGTAAATGGATATGTAAGAATTATCGATTTTAATGGATAAGTTAGTGTATTTAACAGTTTTTACATAAATATTTCGCATTTTATCAATAGATATCGCTGATCTAAATATATATAAGCGTCTACTATTCAAATATGAATGTTCGGCCCTATTGTCTGTATATTACTTCCAATAAATCACCATTTATTTCCCTTAAATTGAAATAGTTTTTAGCAAATTTGTTATTCGTATAGTTATACCGTATTCATCGTAATAACCAAATTAATTTAACACGAAATCGCAGAATATATTATTTTTGAAGAATCATCATTATGACACATGACACGTACTGATATTTTGACGAAACTTTGTTCTTCGAAATGATCGTTTGAAAGTAATTTATTTCTTGCAGTGCTTTAACAGTAACACAAATGGGGAAATCTCCCCACTCATGTCAATAACCAGGCTGGTAAAGACAGGATATTTTCTGCGATGAATCCACTAGGTTAAGTTCAGATGAAATCCATTTGGTAGAAAAATAATCTAAAATATAACAAATAATTAAACTAGCACAATGTGCGCAGTGATCAAATGGGGCATTGTTGTAAATGTATGTTTGTGCTTGTTTATAATTGTGTTTATCCATAAGGCGTAATATAATAAGTAATATCATCCAAGTCACGCTAGTAATCAATTCGGATAAGACCAGATGTCTTCTCACATGGTCTTCAAGTTGATCAATACTCAACCAGTAGACTTAATACCGAGTACCGTAGTATGGAGCACGCATCAATCAGTAGGTTTAGTCCAGATAAACCTTATTTGGTAAAAATTAAACTTTAGGGTAAATGATGTGGGTCGGTGAATGGAGGTAAAACGAAATGAAACAGTGGTGTTTACATTATGTGACCGTTATTTATTGGCAATATAAAAAAAGTGAAAAATACAAATAATAAAACGGATGGCAGCGGAGTTACCTGGTGACGAGGCTTGGGCAGTCGATGGTGGCACGTCTAAACCAAACGAGGGTTGAACACTGAGTGACTCGAAATACCCTTCAATAACATCGCAGATAAACGTCTCGGGGTTGCCGCCAGCTATTCGTTGTCGGGTTCTAGTTGGCGCTGCTGGCACCCCGCCCGTGTTCAACATCTGGGATTATATTTCTGGGTATTTTGTAGACCGTTATTCTACGATGTAAAATTCGACATGCCTCAAGGTCGCTACAATACTCCCCTGCCAGAATTTTACATAAAATTACTCCAAGCAACAAAATTACGAAAATGTATGAAAAAAAAATTCAAATACAAAAAAAAATATACCAAACAAAATGTGTTGTGTGAAAAGGGCTTTGAAAAATATGGTACATCGAAATGGTTGTAGTTGGTACGGTCGCGATCCGGTACGGCTGTTGATATCTTCCGGCCCTACAGATACCGTTGCTCCATCATTGCTTTGGCACTTGAATGTGATCCATCGACGACGTTGAGAACAAGCTATTTTTCGGACAGGGCTCCCGTAATCGACGCTGTGGGAGGATCGATTGTTCGACGACGTGGTAGCTTATTTTCTTCGATGACCAGACGTTAGCAATTCTGGTACCTCGGCGAAGACATGACGAGTCTACGGTGACTGCAATCGGTACCTAGCTTCTGGAGCTGCTCTGTGACTAATCCGTAGTCACATACGTTACAGTAATTCAGAAAAGACAAATAACGACGGTACCCGACCGAAGCTGCCTAAAGCCTTTCAAATTAAAATGTCTGCCATTATGACGGAGACGGCAAGCGAAGGAAGACATTATGATTTAAACATAGCGCCGAAAGAAATGTTTAGCCGAGACGTTGATAAATAAACAGTGATGTAAAAATATCTAAAGTAAAAATATTGAGTTCAAAAGATTGTGAAAGAAAATTTTGACAAAAAATTTAAAAAAATTAATTGGAAATAATGAAATGAATAGGAATAAAATGAAAAGGAATATTGAAGGAATAATCGAAAACGAATCGAATTAAAAATATTTAAAATTTTGAAAGAGAAAATATAACGGCCACGTAAAATTCACCATGTTCCACGTACCCTCCATTAACGAGTCCAAACCCAATTTTGCGAAACATCACGTCGGGGTCACCACTTTAGGGTAAATGATGTGGCGTGAATGGAGGTAAAACGAAATGAATCAGTGGTGTTTACATTATGTGACCGTTATTTATTGGCTATATAAAAATGTGAAAAATACAAATGATAAAACGGATGGCAGCGGTGTTACCTGGTGACGAGGCTTGGGCAGTCGATGGTGGCACATCTGAACCAAACGAGGGTTGAGCACTGAGTGACCGAAATACCCTTCAATATCATCCCAGATAAACGTCTCGGGGTTGCCGCCAGCTATTCGTTGTCGGGTTCTAGTTGGCGCTGCTGGCACCCCGCCCGTGTTCAACATCTGGGATTATATTTCTGGGTATTTTGTAGACCGTTATTCCACGATGTAAAATTCGACATGCCTCAAGGTCGCTACAAAACTATAAAATATAAACAAAAAAACTAGCACAAATGTTAAACGTGGTGTCAAATAGCAACAATGCCTCTCACATCCCCACACTAAACATAAACTATTGCTTTTCTCTGCCTACTATGAAATAAAATTGTACATTTTTAATAGTGAAATCTACATCATAAGTTTCTATATAGATTATAAAATTCTGTTAATTAATTTTACTATCTTGGTTTGATTAAACTAATTACATTTATTTCCAGTCCTTATTTACATTTCTAAGTTAAATTATTAGCCCTTCTTCGGTTACCATACTAGGAAATCTACTACCAGTCGGTGGATCGTCGTCATAAATCAGGGCGACGCAATGACGCCGATAAAGATAATAATTATTGCCGAGCTAATCGCGACCGTCGCCTACTTGATTTGCGACCGCACCGATTCCAACTGCAATCTGGTGGCGACTTCCTGCCTGTACAGTACATCTGGTCGCACCCGACTACTGTATTACTGGTTTTTTACTTGGCTACCGTAACAGTGTAATTTTATGGCCCATTAAATTAAAGGAGTTTCAGCAACGTCCTTTAGTTTTGAATCTTTTTCATAATTATGTAATTCGGGGGTAATTACACAATTATATAATGTAAAAATATAGTTTTCCTATTAGAATATGTTATTTTTAATAGGCAGGGGCCGAGGAATACTTGTCGTATACGGCATATAAAGCCAATTATACAAAAGTATATCATACCTGTGATATTTTTGCTATAATCAACATATATCATAATGGAATAATGGTAATTAAAGAGTTTGCTTTTTGTTAACTTCATTCATGATAACGTATGTATAGATACACATTTGGAATTTATACCCAATTACATGGGCCTAAGTCTACAAATATTAAGACTGTAAAGTAGTAGCATATTTTAACATTTTATTTTAAAAATTTTAAATGTAATGAACGTTTTCTTCAATTATTCCTCCATTTCTTCGAAGGATTCGTTTTTAATTTATTTTTTTATATCTTGTGCCCTATTACCAGCTACTATTACCAAGTTGTTAGTTGTTTGAACTGTATCAGCAGCTTAACGCGGATTCTAAACCACATTTTTAGGCGACAAGCGATAAGCGACTGATCAGTGGCCAGCTTAGAGACCATCCCCGAAAAGACCCGATCTTACTCGTCTTTCTGCCTATATCTAGTTGTCAGATATTACACTGTTGCCTAGACGTACAAAACATATACATGCCTTGGCATGATTTGAATTTGCAACTCTTCCAAGAGTAGGAAGTCCTAACCACTGTGGCTGCCAAGCCGACCATTCTTTTATTGTAATTTTTGCTCGTTGTGTTGAGATCTGAAGGTATTAAAGGAACACGTGGTAATTGGAACCACGAAGTAATCTTCCCCTAGTTTACATGTATTTAAACAAGTTAGATTCTGTTTTGTTTTATCTTATTAAAAGTGTTGCCTCTTTTAACTGTATCATTATAAAATTTAATATAAATGTTAATTTATATAAAAATGACAAAATAGAAGAATAATTGATATTATCTCATTTAATTATTATTGCCCTTAGTTCTACTGCCACTTATATGAACAGAACTATCAACTATTCGAAAAGTCGGAAACTAAACACATAAACAACATACCTACATAATTATTGCCTTTTCAAATAAAACTGTATTCCCAGGAAAAAAGAATAAATGTCTGAAAAAAAAAACAATTGAAGGCAACAAAAAACAACAAAAACATTATAAAAAAAAGAAAAAAAGTAGGTAAATTGAGAAAAATGTCAACATCTTAAATGAAAAATCTAAAAAATTCCTATTTAAAGACGATACCAGATTGTAATGACTACGTCGATTTTTAGGTAACAATAGCATAATAATATATAAAACTATTTGTAATTTTACATGTTACAAAATAATATAAATATTTTTCATATAAAAGTGTTGATTATAACACTTAACAAAAAAATTAAAAATATAATATTCGTGCATATATTCTTATTGCGGACAGTGGGTGTAATTAGTGTAATTAATTGTTTTTTTTTTTTAATTTCTATAGGTCCTTAAATTAGTTTTAAAATACTTCTTTTTAACTTGAAGCTTTATTATGAAAAATCAGCACAATACTTTTTGTTAAAAGAATTGTCAATCGACAGCCGCTATATTTTCTCATCTTTCAGGCAATTTACGGATTCCATTCCGAAAGAACTATGTATCTTTTGAGGATATCCACCAGTCGACCCATTTTTGGGATGTTCATGAGAAGCGCAGCTGTTCAGACAGATCTCGACTCATATGTTGGAATAAGAAGTAATTAAAAGAATTAAGGTCTAAAGCATACCGAGTGTACGGTAGCATTTCCCATTTTAATGACATTTTTTCTACACAGGACGCTATTTGCCTTCGGTGTCAAAATCACCACTTTTAAAACATCGAAACCGGTATTCACATATTGAAATCGATGGGCCATGGTTGCCATAAGATTTACAAAGGATTCAATGGTCTTCAAGTGCCTTTTTCTTCGTATTGAAGTAAAAAAGTAAAACATTCCGCCAATGCGATTTACTCGGTACAAATTCAAATATTTTCAACACATAGAAGAAATGTTTTGTTACAAAATTAAACTGTTGTAAATCCTGTAAAAGATTAGGGAGCGATTATACGATGAATCATGATCCCATTATGTCTAATTTTCCTATGGTCTGTTTTATACCTATAGTCCGGTAGTACCGTTATTTTCTGATAACCATTGCTTGCAGATTTCTCTTTTTATATTATATTAGGAAGTAAAAGTCTAAAATCTCAATTTTAGTTGTTGTATATAGTGAGATTTTACTTAGTTCTGGATACTAATTACATATATTCGAGTTATATCTCTTTTATATATTATAACATAAAGATAAAGATTTAGACTATTGAGTAATAATTACCATAATAAGTAGTATAATCAAAACAGTTATGTCTATTATTCTAGAGTTTTCCGCAGAGTCACAACAGATTACCGATACGACATTTTCCTGGCCAATTAGCTCCGAAACCGATTCCCCAAGTCTTCCGAAATGTCTCGTAACCGTTTCAAGCGACACCTTTGAGTCGGTTCCCTTGGAAAGCCACCCCGGTGTACAACCTCAATCCTGGACGTGACCGGCATGGAAGCGGGCTGCCGTCAGTCGTCCTTGAACTGGGTTTTCTTGCTTGTTTTGCGGACCAAATCGAGTTTTCCACGAATGCTGTGTTCCAATTTTGCTCGTTTTTTCCATTGAGCTCCGTGAGACTTTGCCTTTATTTATATACAGTGAGAATTAACCGAAACGATGAATTAAATACATCACGTTCCTTACTAAGTCTGTGTAAGGGGATTATATTCGTCAATCTTAAAATTAATGCAATTATTTTTAACATATACGCGTTATGAATGGAATTGAACTTGAGTTAATCTTATAACAAAAATTAACACTTTAGTGTTTCTTTTTATATATATTATATATATATATATATATATATATATATATATATATATATATATATATATATATATATATATATATATATTATAATTATTACTTCATGGATGTTTGCCTTTCGTAAAGGAAAACAAAGCATGCTATTAACGGCTAAATTATCTTCTGACGGGGCTGACCATTTTCCCATCTTGGGTTCGTAAGCTACGAGTGAGTAGGGTCTTGATTATGTCAATGAAAGTTCATGTTTAGTTTCCAGCGCAAACAAGACGGATCGAACGAGAATCCTATATTTAAAGAACATGCCAAAAGCTGTTGAATATGTTATTCTACTACCAACTAATCTTGGTAAAACAAAAATAGTAATATAAAAAAAAATCTTTCAGCTTTGAATATCAGAGACTCTTAAAACTTAGAATTTCCAGTTTAAAAGTTGACCATAGAACAGTCCCGAATATCTTAATACATTTAGGAAAAATTCAATGGATTATGTAAAAGTAACAAATGTGTATGGTTCGAAGCTTCAGTTTTTTATTTGGCGGGATTAAGTTAACATGGTTTAGTATAAGGTACTTCACTTTAATAACTTCATTACGGAAAACGAAACATTTGATGTATTTGATGTATTAAAATAAAAAACATATAAGGAAACTTTATGTTAGGTGAAGAATATTATGTGTCAATTTAAAGTAAAGAGGCTTCCTCCTTTCAGTTTCAATACCGACATTTTCATTTATTTCTAGTTTCTTGAGGATGCTCAAAATATTCAAGACTATCTATATATAAAATATCTAAGAAATATACTGGTTCTCCTACCACAACAATCACTAATATAACAATCTAAGCTGACGACATAATGTTCGCAACAATCTTCTTCAAATATAAAACATTGAAACAAAACCTCCCAGGCTCTATATATTCGCATCTATTGATGAAACGACGCTTAACTTCATGAAACTGAGGAGACGCATATTTGCAAAAATATAAACAACTTACCTCTAAGGTATTATTGAAAAATTCAAATTCATAGGCTTCGTGTTGGGGCTACTAAGTGTAACTCAACACCTATGTATGTTAGGTACCGAATGAGCCGATTCTATGCCATAAACCCTAACACCTATTATGAGTGTGTAGTCCCATAGCCATCAAGGTTTTAGTAATAAATGGACTCGATGAGTTTTAGTGCACCCAAAAGGTCACCCCGAGTCAATTAAATGTGTTCCATCACAGTGCGACGTCACTAATATCTGAACTATTGTCTTCCAGATTAGGTCGGTGTTGACTTATTAAAACCATTAAATAGTGTGCAGAGGGTTAACTTAATACATATAATGCTAGAATTGTATTGTGTGATCTTAGAGAAGACGTTGATATCCCAATTTATCTGATTTTGACTCGTTAGTTTAATGTACTATTTTAAGTATCTGTATAGAAAATATTTTGTCATTAAGGCATTTTATTGGTTCAGGATCCAACGTGACATTAAATATATATATCACATGATATTTTAGTGGCCAATTTAGAATAAAATACAAGTATAATTTCTGTAAATACTGATATTTATTAAAATAAAATTATAGAAATATATAAAGTATAAAATGTAAATAATATATCTGCTAAAATATAAATGAAAAAAAGAACATATAAATAAAAAACAATTAAATATAAAAATCTTAGATTTTTTCATATTTCTTTAATGCTATTAATTTAAATAATATATTTAAAGTTCCTATATTTTTATTCCTTTATACTGAAAGCTGACCAAGTATGTGCCTGTTACTATCTGATTAACTTGTCCAAGACAAAAATGTATTGAGGCAAGTTATAATTATTTTTTAGATATTTTGGCGAAAACGCACCAAAAGAACAGCAACAAAAAATTAAAATGTATCATATGTTAGAAAATGACTGCAGTTTCCTTATTATACCAAAATCGAGGAGTTAAATCAGAGACATTATCTATTAAAAATGTATTATCAATATTATCGAACAATCATCTCAAAAATATCAGTCTTTACTTGTTTTTCTACAAGTTGTATTATTTTAATTTGTATTAATGTATAATTGAATGTAAACAAAAAGAGAGTTCAGTTTCTTTTTTGAATTAGATTTGTTGAAGAATGAATATTCCTGACGTGTTAGATCCAGAAAAAGAGGCACCTATCTTGGTTAAGTAGCGTTAAGCCAAAATATTGATTCACTATCTTAACCAAAATAGATTTCTTTAAGTAAATGAACCCCATAAATATAATTAATGTTTTCAATTGATGACACTTGAGAAACATCTTATTGAATGGCTTTGCCACTAAAACTTCCCATGTAGTAGTAATTACATTTACCTTCAATATAATTTTGCTATCACCCTATCAAGTCGCATACATACACTTAATCTAGCTTACCTGGTCCGTTTGTCTAGATCCATGCATTTTTTAAATACAGCTGAAAATTTATTCCTAGGAAAACGACGTCTGGATACAAAACACTTCAATAGCATTGTGAGTACAGTGAGTACAAGCAAAGTCTCCTGCATCGCCTACTTAACTTAATCCTCTATATACTACTCTATGACTAAAACTAGCTGATGTTTCGTAATCAAAACATATTTCATCAGATTCGACAATCATTCGACTGACTAATCAGACATTTAAACCTTGCTTTCCAACCACTCTTTCAACCTGTTATTTATGTAATAAAAACCATAATGAACCATAGAAAAGAATATATATATATATATATATATATATATATATATATATATACACAGAAGTAAATATTTTACAGTAAAACAGGTACAAGCAGAAAATCTTAACAGAAAATAACTTTTAAGCTAATGAAACATCGTTTAAAGCAAACGACAAAGTATATTGAAATTATGACGTAACGTTGTCGCAGTCTGTCTCATAAAATCAGTCCCTAAAGCTTAATCCGTGATTTCATTAAAATCAGACTTTCAAAATTGCTAGAAAGATTCCCATTCAGTAAATACGATCACCGGAAGCCATATCCATACCCATATCAGTATTCCGCCTAGTAAGGCAAATTCCATCTCAATCACTTTTAAACCGTAAATCCCTTCAATTTTAGGGATAAAAGTATATTTTTACTCAACCCTCTCCTCCCATATATTTCGATTATGTCGAAGTTATAGATACTGCTAGTTCCTAAATCATAAAAATATGTCCAAAACGATATCGATTGGAAAACGATGTACATTATTTCTGTCATAAATTTAAATTTTTTATAGTTATGCGTTATCATAGATATATATAAAAAAACTATAGCCCATTTTTAAAATGCTTAAATATTAAGAGAAGCTAATAATTCCCCTTAATAATATATTTATCTATAAATTATTTATTCTTTGTTCAGGTTTGGTATCTAGATAAATATAAACAATATAACGCTCATAAAAATAATCGTAACTTAATATAGATATAACACTTTCAGTGGAAAGGAAAATCAGGAAAAATGAAATAGAATTACCGAAAAATGAATAGTTTGAATGGTCAAAAATATGGTGGAATGTTTGTTGCATTTGTGACTATGGCAATCCGTTGTCAGCACTTTTTCTTTTTTACAAACATATATCCATGACGGAAAAGCTTATGTTATTACATATGGCAATACGCTGTGTAAAGAACTTATATCAAGACAGCATTCAAGTTATTTTACGTTTTTAAATGTTTACTACATAGAGAGAAAAAACCTAATACCAACAAACCAACACACCTAACTATTAAAATCGTACATTACAACCAGAATGTTTATAGTCAAACAAGAAGTTTGCTCTACAATAAAAGAAGCTAAAGCAGGTGTACCACAAGGAAGTGTACTGCGGCCAATGCTTTATTTATACTACACTTATGATATACCACAAATGGAGAATATTACGATGGCTATATTTGCTGATGATACTGCGATTATAGCTGCCGGAGACAATAGTGAAGAAGCCTCATGAAACTTACAACAGGCAAGTGACAATATAAATAATTGGACACAAGCTTGGAAAATAAAAATTAACGATAGTAAATCTGTGCACGTGCAGTTCACCTACAATCAGACCGTATAAGCACCAATAACATTAAATAATACTATCATTCCATATAGAAACAATGCTAAATATCTGAATCTTGATGCAAAACTTCGCTGGTAGGAACATGTAGAGAAGAAAGGAAAAGAACTAGAATTGAAATATAAGAAAATGTACTGGCTAATTGGAAGAAAATCACAATTATCAGTACAGAATAAATTGCTATTATATAAGCAAATACTGAAACCTATATGGACATACGGAGTTCAATTATGGGGATATTCTGCAAAGAGTAAGATAAACAATATACAAATTTTTCAGAACAAAGTCCTGATAGGAATTGTAAGCGCATCCAAATACTATAGCACTGATTACCGACATCGAGACCTTCAGATAACCCCAATAAGTCAAGAAATCAAGAGAATTGCAAGGGGCATGAGGAACAACCACTAGTAACAATGTAATAATTAAATAATAAAAAAAATACTATAATACCATTTATAGAATATTTTTAATAAACCCAACACTTTTTCCATATTAGGTGTATTATTTAATGACAAGGGTTATCTAAGTTACAAATAAGGTTTATCAAATTATAATCGGAAATAAAAAAATAGGTATTATATAGCGTTACAATTACATTCCAGAAATGTAATATTTCTTTAATTAAAGGAGAAACGTCGCAGAAAATCACTAACTGTTCGTCCACACTTACGATGATAAGATCTATCGATTTCATCACGTCAATTAATCAAGTACAGTTTACAATAGTATTAGATATCAATCAATAAACTAAATCTATGGTAAGAAACATCGAAATAAAGCAGGTGAAGAATGTTCAAACGATTAGAGACTTTCTTTAAGGAAAAATAATTACCATGTTTACATCTAGTTATAATCGGTGATCAAAAAAGAACTATTTTAAGTCTCAAGCATATATTGATATATGCAAGGGAAGGTCTGTGTCAGTGACGTCGATTATAAAACTAGAAATTCGTACTACAACTTACGTTTAATCATTGGTATCGAAAAGTTGCATATTGTATGGGGCTGAATAATTTTGTTTAAGCATCAGGATATAAACTCAGGTATAAGCAGTAGATAAAAATATTGTTAAAGAAAAAGTTTTGATTTAATATTAATCGTAATTGTGCTACGCCTTCGAATTCTACTCTCCAATGGTTATTTCAAGGAGAACTGTTTTTTATCGGATATAATAAAACTACGAATTCACTATTACTTAAAGGAAAATAAAATGGTCAATAAGTCAAAAAAGGTAATCAAAAACGGAAATTGGAATGCATGTGAGTAGAAAAGTCTAAGGAATTCATATCTATAATATACATCCCTCATTTCATGAGTAATTTATTACTAATTTTGGTTTAAGCGAAAACGAATAGAATAACCAGTTTTATTATCTCTAAATTTTGTGTTATGTAAGTGATAAAAATATATAATGTTAAAGGAAATGATAAATTAGCATACGTTAGTAATATTCGAAGTATAATTCTTGCTTTTCATCAAATTTACATTGTATTTCGTTATAAATCATCTAATAGGTGACTGGATTGTAGAAATGTTCGTCTGGTAGGACTGCATTTGGGGCTGTCGATGTGATTGTTTGTTCGAACACTCACTGCTATTTTGTGGAAGGAATTCACTTGTTTATTTCGAACTTGAATGATACATGTGGTCGACGGGAGAATTGATAGGATATTAGCTTAGGTGAAGGCAGTACGGTGGCGCTGTGGCAGTGGTTCTGTTACAAGGGGGTAGAGAAAAGAAAAATGAGCGAGACGTCGTTATGGTGGACAGCGTTGCAAACCTTTGAACTTGCTGTAGGTGAATGGGTGGTGGCCTAAAGGGTCGTAGCGGTCGCTACAGGATCAACAAAGAATATATTAATGGCTCAGGAGATTGATATCTTTTGACTTTTCTCTTGAAAAACACATCATCATTAGTCTTATGAAGAGCTCCACCAAAGAATTTCCCTCTGTTGTAACGTACTCTCTAGAATCCATTATATCATGTGACATAAAAATGTAGATCGCTGAAAAAATTTACTTAATCTATACAGTTTATCTAATATTCATACTGTCTTCATTTCTTATTTTGGACTCAATTCTACTCAACTTTCAATTCTAATTTTGCTTTTATAGATGGAGTCAAGCAAAAAATAGCATTCATATCTATTATGGTTTTGATATTTCAACCATTCCCTTTAATATTACTTGAGGTGCTAGCACTACTTAGAAACCCAGGACTTTTTCATTACCAAAATCTAGTATGCTGTCTGATTGTGTATTAAATTTACACATTTCCATAACACTTGCACTTGCATTTCTAAAATTAATGAATAGTGTCGGTGTAGCAAGTATCTATATATTCAGGAAGTTCTACTATTTGGACAATCACTCATAGATTAAAGTTAATTTATGTAATAATTAGTTTATATGTTTAATTATATTATCCAAGATTCTAGTGTAATGAAAGTTGACTTATGTTGTGTCAAGTTATCTAAAGTAGCAGTGAACATTGAAATATAATGTTAAAATAATTCATGTTTTAACATTTATTTTAATACTTTATTTGCATTATAATGTTGTACATATAAAAACGAAACAAACTAATAGTCAAAGTTAAATGCGTCAACATTGGGACGACAACGGAGATGTCGTAAATTGGGATGACGAGCTCTGCGTTACTTTGAATAGACTATAACATAGTACTTCTGAAAAAAATAAACTACTATTAAAATGAATTTTTTTTAATTATTTTAAAGTCTCGTTTTTACTAATGAGGGTTTATCTGAACTGAACCTACAGTTTAACGTGGGCTCCGAACCACTGTCCTCAGCATTAAGCCTACCGACTGGCCAGTGATGAACTTAGAGACCATCCCAGAAGACGATGGCTATTCCTTGTCGGATTTTCCATTGTTGCCTAAAGACATTTACAATTAAAATCACAAACATCCACGTCCCAGCAGGATTCGAACCCGCGACAATCTCAACAGTAGAAGGACCGTCCTTATTATATTATTAATTTTAAAATAACAAAAGATAATTACGACTTACTGTATATTTTTACTATATTTTTATGTATAAAATATACAATATAGTAGGGTTCAATATTTCAATATAATAATTTTATAATTATTTATAATTTTGAAATAATTTTAACATTTAAAATATAAAATATATGAAAATATACCTTATTTTAATATTTAATTATTTGTAGATAGTAATTTTAAATTAGTTCGTGAAATGATTTCTATGTGGTTTTACTAGATTTAGATTCAAGAAGATTTAATTCTAAACAATGCTTCAATATTAATAAGAGATAATTTTCATGTATTCTCCCTTCACCTATCACCTGATTACTCCTGAATGAAACATTTTAAATTATAATGAACAATTAAATTATTTATAAATATTAAGTTTTTAAATAACACAAAGATTAAACAGTGCCAAATAATAATCTTGTACAATTTAATTAAAAAGTTGCAAATAAACTTTTCATGACCAAACCCGTAATATTTTAGATCGAGTTAATACTGCGATTAAATTTACTTAAACTTGTAGAAAGTTGGCTTTTAGTGTTTAATCGGTGTATGTAATATGTGTAATGGATAAAATAAGACAGGCAAGTCTCGCCTTTGTCTTTTCGTGGCTTCCAGATCGTTAAATTAACTTGGCGTCGACCACTTAACTACGAACCCAACCTAAATTTGTTGCAGCTAGAAGTTTCTCGACTGCCGCGCCTAATAGCTGAACTAAACAGTTTCGGGTTCCGCTGTTTTATGAAAGATTTAAGTAAATTTATGCCCCGTATTATAATTCGCTGAGTCGCACCATCTAACGACGTTTTTGCCGCGACATGTGTCGGTTTATATCTGTGGAGCGTTTCGGATTCAGATTACCGCACTGCGTGTTCTCAGTTCCATAGAAAACCAGACGATTTTGCATTTCTACGGCGGCTCCATCGGATTCTGGCTGCGGTCCCTTTTCAGAACTTGACTGAATGTAATGCTGGAGCTGTTTTTACCACAATTTAATAAAAGGGATTAATGTTAATTCGGTTCTGATGCTAAGTGTACGTGAAATCTGCTCGTTCTCTTTCTTTAAGGGAGATATAATTAAATTACTTTCTTATATACAAAAAGTGAAGAACACGTGAATTCGGAAGGACGCTTGGAAGTCTCTTCAATTATTTATTTAGCATAGAACAATAGAAATTGATATGTTTAATTGCATCAAGTATTTTCTATTATTTCTGATGCTTTTTTTCCTTATAGTACTAGATGATTTAGTCTAATAGACATGTAGAAAAATTTATATGTGAATAAATAGTAATACAAAGTAATTACCAATTATAGAGTGTCTATATTAACCCAATAGTCCATTATTACTGAAACGCGTGTTTATGTTATTTATGATTTACGATACAAATCCATGATACCATATGTGTCCCGTTGACCTAGAGTAGTTGACAAAAAAAAATTGTTCTCTGTAATTCACTTCTGTCGGAAGCGTATATCCGCTTCCATTCCTTCTCTCTTAATTATACTTCACTTAAAACTGTTGATCGTATAAGATTCCTGGGACTCATTTTTAACTGCCGGCTGCCCTAGAAGCATCACTTCAACGAACTTAAAATTCGCTATTCCAGGGACATCAAAATGCTGCGTTGGCTAACCGACATGCAGATGCAGAGCAGGAAGCCATACTTAAACATATACCTCCATATTGTTTCCTAAGTTAGACTATGGCTCCCTATTCTTCGTTGCTGTCTCAAATCACTAGATGTTATTTAAAATACTGCACTTAGAATATCGCTGGGTACCTTTCGATCCTCTCCTGCAATTAACTTGCACAGTCTTACATCCACCCGACCTCTTTCTTATCGCAACTTTCACTGAAGTTCGCTGTGAGTTCGCTTGCTCTACCATCTTCCTTAAATCCGACCTCCACTTGGAGTCAACTGTCCGTCCTGGATCGTCTTATCCCTAACTACTCCTCTCGTGCCTCTCATATAATCGCTGATCTTCTTTCCAGAGCTAGAATTGGTTTGTTGCATCTCCTGCTTGTCCACTACCCCAATTTCCTCCCTTGGACCTTCACTACCCCCTTAATAGACATATCATTATGTCAATTTTATAAAAGAGGAAATTGTCCTTACCTTATTCGGTCCAAGTTCTTATTTTATCCCATTCCTTTCTTGTTTCACAAATAACGAGGTCGTTGGGCGCAGGAGGCCTACCACAACTTGCTATTTGAAGTTAAAGCTGATTTTTTCTTCTCTCTTGGCGTTCCTTCCCGTCGTCACCATGCCATAGCTTTGAATTGGCTGAGATTGGGTCACTGTCGTTTCTTGCATGGTCACTTGATGATTTCGAGTCCGCCTGCTCATTGTAAGGTTGTCACCGTGCTCTTATTCCAGTTACCCAGATTAGTAAGTATGGGCTGAAAAATTTTAGAAATACCTTAACAGTAGAAAATATAGACAGAGTCTTCGGATTTTTACGAGAAATCGATTTTCTATATTGAATCTAGCCTATACTAAATTTAGTGATATTAACCAGATAACCATTACCACTTCGGTATGGGTGCTGATATGTGCTGTCTGGATATAATCTCTACTTAGTTATGGTTGTGTTTGTAGTCCTGTATTTGTGTTCATTTTTCAATTGCATACACACAATTTATACTTTTAGCCACCCTGTTTGTGTTATTAAATTTATATGTATATTGATTTAGTATTTTATATAAACACTCTGTCTGTTCGTGTCCCCTTTATATTAACACCGTACTATTGCGTAGTCGCGAAGTATCAACACTCGTCAAAGCGACAAAGAAAAGAAAATTGTCTAAAGGTTTGGGGATCATTATCGCGCGCCTTGGAGAAGGTAGTTCCCTTTTTTCTTACGAAGAATTTATCATTATCAATTAATATTTATCTCGACTGGACCTAATTAACCACGATCCTCGACATTAAACACATCGACTCGTGCGTGGCCAACTTGGAAGCCATTACAGAAGGTCACATAAGATCTCACTAAATTAATTAACTTCATCGTGTAAATGCCTCTATCGTATCATTCCCTCAAAGGACTAATGCATCTGAAAGCGATAACATAAGTTATCAGTGTAATTCTTAATACTTAGAAAGTTTAATACAATAAGTCAATCCAACCATGTTGAAGTAACAGGCGCTTCAAAAAGAAATTCTTTTATTCACTCTGCATCTAACAGCCATGTCAACCCAAAATTCATTACTAGAAATAGGAAACACGTGATTACTTCGCGGTCATTTTGTAAAATGATTAAGAGCAAAAAATTATCGAAAATCTGCACTGAATTATTTTGATAAGAAATTAGGACCAGTTTTGTTCGATTTCACATTATCTGGTTACAATTTTCAATATACTAGAAACTGACCTAATTCCACAATATTGAAAATCGAGCTGAAATAGTAGCGTTAAAATTACAGTATATATAAAATTAAGTTAAATTATCAATCACATTGAAATTAGTTAAGAGGATTTGCTATAAGAAGTGCTAAGAAGGTTGTCGATACGACTTAATTTTATTGTTTTAGTTACAAGAGTTTGTAATCGTTATATAGCCATAACCATGACATTAGTCTAACCTTGTCATAACTACTAATTCTTTAATAACTAATCTTGAGCTCCAAATTTCTTACAAATAAAAAATAATTATTTCTTTAGTTATAATTGAGATATTCTTAGATAAATTCCAATGGCAATTATTTTACTCACGTGGAAAATGTGCAAATGGACTAATTGTTACCGCGGAACTACTGTCAATTTTTGGAATCCTATCTTCCCGAAATAAAATTAGTATGAATTGGTGTTTAAAGTAGTGTCTTGGGATTACTCCCTACATTATTCGGAATATTTGCGAATAATATAGTAATTATTGCAAAATATATACAAGAGTAGAAAAAATAAGTGGTCGGTAATTAACAAACATTGACAACATAACAAACTATTGAACTAGATACTTGAAAATTCATAGCTCGAAATATGTATCTATATGTAAGTGAACTGTGCGTTGCGCCAAAAAAAAAACAGTAATCTAATTATATCATCTGAGGGATCCTCAATTCCTCAATAGTTAAATTGGAAACATCATGGTAAAAACGATCAGATTAGGCCAAAAATTTAATAACTATACTAGTAACGAGTAACCGACAAACCGACTTGTAACGATACTAAAGTGATATTATTCGGTTATTTATTTATCAATACTTATCGTCATAATACATTAAATATGTTTGCTATATCACACTAACGTGAAAGAAATACCACTACTGGACAACGCACAAGAAATCGAAACATTGAAGTGAACGAAACGACACCATCTTGTACAAAGTGTACTTTCAAATTTAGCTTAATTTTTATTTTATTTTAACTGGAATTGAGGAAATACATACTGGTGTATTTATCCTCCATTCGTATTGCTTAACGATTGATATATAACTATGAATCAAATGAAAACTAACAAATTAATTTATAAGGATCGTACTAAGCGTATCTGATAAAAGATTAATTATTGTTAGCATATAATGAATTCTCACCGCACATTAAGATAATCATTATTCAATAATAGCTATATAAGTAAACGTTACGTTGACCACAATTAAGATAAAAACAAAGCAATTTCTGATTATTCATCGGTACGGTATTAGGTGTGCGTAATTGGGCAATTTCGGGCAGTCGCCAATTAACGGTTAATGGTTGCATCTGACTTTATGGGCAATTATGCGACTTTATACCCATACATTGCGGTGGTAAGCCCATGTAATTATACCCTCCAGTTTAACTTGAGGTTATATTAAGTCGAGACGCCGGATATCCTTCTGCCCAATAATCACAGAAAGGTTTACTCAACAGAAAGATATTTTAAAAAATATCGTCCACTTAAACATAAAATAACGGAGGCGAAATGTGATGAGTAATATTTTTAAGTTAAAATATAACTTGTGTTATATTGTAATTTTTTGGCATTTTTTTGGTGGTAGTTGGATTGAATATCCTTGGAAACAATATCTGATAAATGCTGGTGGTATGAGGTACTGTTCCTTATATATATATATATATATATATATATATATATATATATATATATATATATGGTCAATCACCAGGTTTAAATGATCATCCCTTTTCACTTAATTACAGCAAAATAGCCGACTGTGTTTGTTTCTAATAACTATATTCTAATATTATTTCTTGGTACCAAAATATTTTACGAATCTTTTGCGTATTGGATTGTATGGTATGTGTTTTATTTGTCACGGTTGTTAATATGTTTACATGTATTAAAACTAATTCCTAGTGCAAGTTATATAATCATTAAATCTCCATTTTTCATACCTGCTAAATCTCTTAAAATAATTTTAAAAGAGGTAGTTAAACCATCTTCGTTGTCGTGTCTACTCCGTGCTGTTTACTGGGTGAGAAGTGACACCAGTAGACACATGGAGGGGATAACCTATCAAGTGATAATAATTGATGTTATCGAGCGGGATAAATATTGATAAAATTATTAAAATGACAATTAAAAAGCAGGAGTTGGTGATAGAAAAGTGAAAATTTAGGGTTGTATGTATTTTTAATGCCACATAATAACAAAAATTATCCAAAAAAAAATGGGATGGACACCCCTTATCACTTAGTGGTTTGAAAAATATATAGTAGCCGATTCTCAGACCTACTGAATATGCGGTCAAGCCGTTTCGGAGGAGTATGGGAACAAACATTGTGACATGAGAATTTTATATAAGATGGTTGGAATGGTTGAACATTCGAGTCAACGCGAACTAAAAGAAACAGAAAACAGCGAAAGTATGAGTTTTATCTCGTTACGATACTATTGTTTCCCTATTGCATTCTTCTTCCTATTCTTAAAAGCAAACGACGTGATTAGCGCCTATTTTCCCCATCGCTGAAGTACACAACCATTCCTCGTTCTTATCCACATCCCCCGCCTTAAGTAAAGCGTTTCACCGAAAAAAAAGCGTCCCTTCGTCGAAATCAAAGGCCGCCTTTCTACACCTAACGGCAGCAGACGCACCCACACTATCGCAACGTTGAAACAAAGAGATGAAACGTGTGCATAAAAATTCAAAAGCAACGACGTCACGAAGACCCTTTTGTCCGATACGCGCCAGACGAGGTGCTCGGGATGCATCCTTTGCAAACAGGATGGATGGAGGGCCGCTATTTCGCTAATAACCCCCTCTCGCGCGACGGGGACCCGGAGTGCTGACGCGGCTTGAGTGCGTGGGAGTACTTCAAGCGCGAAATGAGGGGATGAAAATGAGGAGGCAGGGGGTGAGGCCAGGACGGAAGTCATCGCCCGGATTTCGGACAAGAATTGATCACGTACAATGTTAATAAGTGATAGAGGTTCGTTTTTCAAGAAGCGCCACTTTTGGATTTTTTAATACAATAGAACTAAATTAAGAAAAATTAATTCTAATATTGGTTTAATTTGTCAGCGCTCTTCGTTGTCATTGTGTTATTTAAGTAAGCAATATAATCCACAAGTATAATAAAGTACTTTAAATTGTTTTTAAGGATTTTTCATTCAGCTTTACATTCAGAGACGCATAATCCACATAGTTTTTTCTAGTGGGACCTTTTTAATAGGATAGAAAAAAACAAACTTATTTAAGATGACGTTGATCGAAATCAAGTGTAAGTAGTTTTAATAAGTAAGTAGTAATATTCAATTATATTGATGGCAAATTGAAAAATGTTATGATGATAATTTGAATATACAGGGGCAAATCTATTTGACAGAGCTACCTAATAGAAATTACAGCACAAAAAAAGGTTTGAATTATATATATTTTATGATGGAGGTTTGACTTTCTTAAACTTTTAGCCGTATTGTGTATCAAATAACCTTGTAACATTTTTTGTATAAATAAAATGTACAAATTGTAGTTTTGAAGTTTACTTTAATAATAACCTTACGATCTTATTAGCACGTGCAACTGCAATACTTCATCGAGTACTTTACAAAATCTGTGCTTAGACATGCTTTGACATATCATATTCTTCTATGAATTCTTAAACTAGATCTTTGCTTAGTTTATTTTACTTTACATGACTTCACTGACAACATTTGGGCTCATACATCATCTATACGTAAGTACTGTTCGAAATGTTTCGATCTCCTATTCTTCATAACACACATATACCAGGCTGTTAAAATTGGATACAATAATATTGTTCCATCAAATATGTAGCAGTTATCATTAAACTGCTGAAGTATAACCCATCAAACTATTTGATGTAACAGATCTAGATCTATTTGATCTAGATATTTGAGTTAGTTTGTTGAAGGCTTGAATTTAATTAATATTTGCTTTTGTATTCGTATATGTTTTTGTATTTGTATTGAGAATATAGGGTAGTTCAATAGTGAACTGCAGTAAATATTTTGTGAGTTTAGGTAGAAGCCCATTTCCTTTTATCTGGTTGGCAATCGAATCTTGTGGAAATATATACTGACTTCAAACACACTAAGCACTATACACAATCACATTAGATTAAGCATAATTTAATATATTATTTGGAAACTGAAAAAAGAACAAAATCATTACACTATAGACATATTTAAAGGTACCTAAAATGGAATTAAATATGTGTGAATAAATTACCGTTCTTCAAACTATATCGCGCCATACATGCATTACATTCCTCTCAAATTTGTCTGCCTTAAAACACACCCTAAATATACGTTACAATATATAATTATAAAACAAAATGATTAAAAAGTGCTTAGATAAGGCCTGCACTCATACAACAAATGGTCCAGTACTACCAAATCAACTATGTGACGCCCATATATGGAGCATTTAAAATTAAACTATTTCAAACATATTTTTTTCTTTCAAATCCATTTTTTTTGCAGAAATAACTTTTATTCCAGGTAACGTAAATACTTAGACTTGTTATAAAGTAGTTCCAAAACTAGTCACCTAGCCTATTGGTTGCTATATATAAACATTTAGTAAGAAAATACATTTAGATAAAACTAGTCTCCTTACGAATGGAAACCCAGAAGCTTTGAAAATAATTAAAACAAGAAAGGTGTTACTTGCTCCAAGAACACCTCCAATACCTAATATCTTCTATGGTAATACACCTGGTGCACTCAGCGTGACGTGCATTTGTTGATCGATTTTTTAACTGTTTGTTTTCTCGGCTTTTTGTCAAGAGCGTAAGATTTTCATTGGAAATATACAATTTTCAAATGCTCCAAAGTTCCGTCGCCATTCATCTCAACGTATAAAAACTCATACGCGAACCAAAACTCGTCGACACAAACGAGAACAAAAGCCAGCCGGAGTAATAGCAGGCAATTTTACATTGCCTTATTAAATGTCATTGGATGGAGTGCAAACCTCATCAGCGCGCAGCCCGGTGAATGGTATTGTGCATCCGTCGTCGGTCGCATTGTCTCCGTCTACGCATTCACGCAGCTAGCGCGAAGTCAGCGAAGCGTCGTCCTTCGATTATGGTTATTAACGAAAATGCAAATATACACTTCGCGAGAGAGAGACGGGCGCGCATATATGAAAGCTCGTTGTGATTCCGCCATTGTTTGTTCGCTTTTTAGATGAGGCATTTTTGAGGCATATATTACCGGGTAGAAATCTTCCAGCCGCATTTTATTTTTCTCATTTTTATAAATTCATTTTTGCGGTAACTTTCCCAGATATCTATTTTCTTTATCATTCTCTTTAATTTATACTCGCTGTCGCTACGCTGCTGTTAATCCTCCATTTTTCTCATCGGTTTTTGATCTTAAAGGTCGATTTCGCCAGAGCGCTCCATTATAATCTGCGTAGCTGAATTTGTTTCTCAACTATGTACTGCTTGTTTCATCTTAAACGAATGACTTTAACTTCTCATAGACATCGCATTTGAAATACGCCACGATTATAAAGGTGAGATTGTAACAGTATTCAAGAGCTCAAGTGTGACTGCTTCTCATTAAAAAAACTGATAACCTGAATGTGTTTACACACTATACTTCTGACATTATTTTACAGGACACTAACAATTATATAAATTTAAACATATTTTTCTTTTGTACCTTACTCGGTAGTCCTTTTCGCATATCGCACTTACCGACATTACGTCACATTTCTCAATATTTTCATATTATTTAACATAAATAAACTTTTGTTCCTTGTCTGCTGCCAACTTTCTCTGTTTAGTAATAAATAATTATATAAACTAATCCAGGAATAAAGTAAACATAAAATTAACAACAAATACCACGTCGGAACTAGGCACTGAAATTATACAGGAAATCTAGAAATATTTGAGAATGCGCTATACTATGGATACGGTGAAGATTACTGTCTGCTGTGTCCAAGTCTCGGAGCTATGTAGATCTTAGTCTTGATTGTAATAATCCACTCTTCCCCACGCACCATCTTAGAGAAACAAAGGCTCTTACAGTTTGGTCCATTCGGCTTATTACTTCAATAGTAGAGGTCAGTAGATGCCGTTTAGCTCATTGTCTTGATTTTGGGATCATGGAGGTAGAACCGAATCTCCAACGATACAAAATATTGTTAACAAACATTTTGGCATTTATCATATACATAAATTGCTGTGTCTGTAAATTTTTTAAATTGAATATCGTTTTCAATGGCTAGATTGTGTTACGAGATCTTAGAACGACCTAATAATTGTCACTCGATTTTTGAGTATCAAATCCACATTTGAAGCGCCTTACACATACTCCGAAAACCGAAAAACCATTTTTAACAGAATATTTAAGGCGACACCTTTGCTGATATTTTGGTTATGTTAAGAACCTGAAGGCCCACATTTGTTGCTGAAAAAACTCTATCTTATTCACTACACACTCTATAGTCTTTAAATGAAACATTGAAGATGTTACCTGATATTCTAATAACCTATCAAAAATGAAGTTTAGATTTAATTTGGATCATTAAGTATGAATTGAAGAAAGTTTGATTTCTTTACTCTTTTAATTACAAATTAAAATATTTACATACTCAAAGCATAGAATGAAGTCAGCTGGTTAATAGAAGTTACTTAAATGAAAAGAAACCCTCATTAGATATCTGCAATTAAGGACAAAATAAAGCACGTTTACACCATAACAAGTTTCAGCCACATGAGAACTTATTTGAAAATAGTTAAAGTTGTTGATATTCAAAATGATTTTATTAATTTTTAAATAACTGTTCGTATCATGGCTTATATTTGGTATCATTCTATATACCAATTACCAATACAAGTAACTAAAAAATATTAAAATCGTCGAAATATTATAATATAGTAAGGTATATATTGTTTATTTTTCTAAATTACGTTAACACTGAGTAAGAGCACAGATACGAAAAAAATAATATAGATTTAATTTATTTACATAAGTTTTTAAATAAATTAAATAATTTAACTTCGTATTAATATCTTAACAAATTTATTTTAAAAAATACAGGAAAATAACGTGGATCCAGAAGGTTGTAGTGTTAAAAGGACTTATTATGAATTAACAGCTTAAACCTATTTGAAAATAGTCAAATTGTAAATCTTACCCCATCTTGCTATCTTTACCGCCTTTGGTGCCACGTGGTCTGGATGAATATCACTTCCATTCATCTGAAAATATACGAAAATATATCGCTCTAAGATAGACTTAAAAAAATCTTACATAGTGTTTAATGCATAATGTGCAAAAATGATAAGTTAGGGATTGAAAATATTTTCAATGACACATTTCAAGTTATATATTGATATTAATCAACATATTTTTAAATATAGAACATTTAGAATATTTACTCAAATTAACCTAACAGAAAGAAACATAAATTAAAAGTGACTAGCTCACTGAAGGATCATCTGTTCAAAAAACACAACAAATAATACGAGCTTGGGTTTGCTCTATTAAAACTTTCCTATTTTTGTTTGAAAATTTTAGATATGAATCGATTTTTTTTAAATTAAACCAGTGCATGATATGACATATTTCTAACATGTAATATATAAATATTTTAAGTATTTTAGAAATGGTAACTAAAGCTTCAACAGCAACATTTTGTATATTTTTTGATACTTTCTATCGATTTAAAATTGGGTGCTGAAAGTTCTTTTTTTGTATTGGGATCTTCGACACATAAACACTTTAACCCTTTTTCATTGAGCATTGATGCACTGTGGCTCTAGATGCGCAATATTGATTTGTCTGTTTCATTTGAATTATATCCTCCGCAAAATATAACCAATATAATGATATCTTGAAAATTTATCTTTTCTTATTTATGATAATTTTACAGTTTTTACGAGTAACTTTTCTTTTGTTACTAAAATCGAGGTAATCGTCACTATATCAATATTCTGACAATGTAACTTATGTTACCTGAAAAATTTATGGACTAATATGAAAGAGTGTCAGTGGTATAAGTCAAGATGGAAATAATTTACACCTAAATCACGGTGTGGTTATAAAAATCACACCGACAACAGGCGAAAATGGGCAGATTTTATTGTTTTCGAATATTCACCCTCCCTATTTCTTACGACCCTTTGGTCTTTCCGAAAAAGGTCAATATACTTATTAGGAACATTCTTAAGGGCTGTAGGCCGATTTATAGGGGAAATTCGAAACCGTTTTCCCAAACTGTCGGTTTTATAGAGGAAAAACTGCGCGCCATAAACTCTGTCGTCTATTTCTTATAACTGTGCGGTGGTTGTGGTATGTGCCCAAATAAAAAACGGTCGCATTTTCGTCCTATTTTATTTTAATCGCGCATATCGCGACGAAATTTCATATTAAAAAATTCTCAAACATGACGTTGAGGGTTTTTGTTTTGTTTGGGACTAACGAACTAAAAGGCTTACTACATGGTTGTCATTTTTAATTAAACGGAAAATTGTAGAGAAACTGATTACAAAAAGCCTTTTTTGTCGTTTTCTCCGCCTTTGTTTAAGCTCCCACTGTTTATTTTAGCAAATTTACAGCTCCCTACAAATTTAAGCCATTACACAAATTTATTATGACACGAGTGTACATTTTTAGTCGTTGCGGAGTTAATATTTACTATAATATTAATATATATTGATAATATTTTTATGTATAGTTTTAATACACATCATTCAGGATAACACCATTCGGCATGTTGATCAGCTTCAATGTTGATCATAACACAAGGTGCAGCCGTTCATAAGATATAATTAAAAGTTTAGGTTGGAAAAATTAAGTTAAAGAACAATTAAATGTTATTCAAAAAATACTTGATATACTATTAAATGCTCGCATATGTATTGATCTGCGATACTTCTTACTGAAAATGCCAGTGACAATATAAATAATTATCATAAATCCAGCTGTCTGTTAAACAACCTAACCTAACTATCACATTCGTTGGTCTTTCTCCACAAAGAACAGAACAGTTTCAAGTGCAAGAAGTAATGAAGCTAATCATATCAGCACCGAAGTGGAATATTCATTGATTATCAATCAACAATGATGATGAAATTATATCATAAGTCATAAAAATTGGTTGTGCATCTGATGAGATCATAAATTAGTAGTGTATTACGAATTACTGAAACAGAATCAAATTGTTACTGTAGATATATACCGATGTCAGTTGAACAAATAACAATAGAACAGCAATAGTGAGTAACAGGCGGAAAGTCATCCTCTTGCATGACAACGTTCAGCCACGCGCTGCATGACACTTCTGATGTATCCAACCTACTCACCGAATGTAACATCTTCTGATGCTACTTATGGACATCAATATAGCATGACTTGGCTTGTACCCATTTTTAAACTGTTGAAGAAGTACCAAATTGGATCACTGCCAAGACAACATCGTTCCTTTGGTACGGTATTGCCGTCTTGCTAGAAGGACGGAAAATAGTTCTAGACAATGATGGAAAAAATGTCGGTTCTAGAAACAATTTTTTTTAGTAAAGAAATCACCAGAATACACGCAAACGTTAAGATTAAATTAGAAATAGAAATTGCTGATATTCAATGTGATTTTAATAATCTTTTAACCGTTTAGAACAGGGATTATTTTTAACTACACTCAGTATACCAGTTATCAATACAAGTAATTAAAAGTCATGATAAAATGACCTATCATCGAAATATAATATTTTAGGCTATATATTTTTTTCTTGTTTTAAATTATGCTATCACTGAGTAAGTAACTCTCTAAATAGGATAAAATTAATATGAGTTGAATTCAATTAAATACATTAAATCACACCGATATATCAGCAAACTATCTATTTTAAAAAATGCATGAAGAAAATATAATGGATATAGAAGAGGATATTATTGAATATGAATTAATAGATATTAAATTTTGGATTTTGATGTATCCTATTTTGTCAGCTATGTATATCACTCTTCAGTAATAGAATTAAGAGAACAGGTAAAATTAAGAGATTAATTAAGAGAATATTTATTACATAGTGTATTGATTTCAGATAAAGTTTTAATTTCCTACAATCAACTAGTTTACTGAATTTACCTCCAAGCTACAAGGTCGTTTCATCTCTTAGTATTTCGTCAAGAGCACGAATGTTTTAATATTTTAATCCAGGTAGCGATTATGATTCTAGTTTTAGATAACCTGAAAGAATTTAGTTTAACTGTGTCAAATTCATCTATTAATACCAGTTTTCTTGTAATAAATCATTTATAATGTCCCAGGGCATTTACTTCCTATATTGTTTTAATACTTATGATTCCAAAACACTTTATCTAAATTAAAGTAGTGTCTGCAGTAAAGATGATGTCTAAAGTGATGTCTATATATTTTTTTTTTATATTCCGTTGATATTTCCATTGTTTTTTTTTCTTGAAATTAATTAAATATATTTCTAAACTAATGTTTTCTTCATATTGTATTTTTAAATATTATCAAATTAAAAAATACGTTAAAATAATCTGTGCTCCTAGTATATTCCACAGCCCACTTTCATTTTTTTATATAAAAAGTAGTCCTGCTTCTAACACCTAGAATAATAGCAATATAATATTCAATTAGATAATGTCTAAAACCTCTAGGCAAATCCTTAGACTTCGATTTTTAACTATTATGAAACATAGCAATTTGAAAAACGTTTTTAAAATTTAACATAAGATATTCTTCTTGAAGGATAAAATTAGAAGATCCTGATAATATATGTAAGGGTACCGAACTGAACTAAGTTATGTGAATTAGTTTCGATGAACCTTCACCCATAGATGTCGAAGTTAAGGACTGGCAACGTAGAATAAGTGACTTGAACTTTCCCTAATACCCCTACAACGGCAGAATCAAAAACCGCTTTGTTACCCTCAAGATAAACACTTCCGGACAAGATAAGGCTTGAGTGTAAAAACCGCCATTTTAAAATTAGCGTTTTTCCTCTCGAAAAAAGGGCCGATCGGCCGAGGCCCATTAATCTTTTCGATATTTACGAAATATCAGATATCAGTTCCAAACATGTTTTTGAACGGGTTTGTCGTTTACAAGTCGACGGGGCCGCCCACATTTTTTGCTGCTTCGAAATTTAACAGAGGCCGAAGCGAATGGCCACGCCCTTGTTTGATTTGCTCCGTATTTTCGGCTTTCGATCGACAGTAATTTGCTATATTTCACGCTTTAGTGCATGAAATTCACCAAACTATGTAATTGATTATGTAGCCTGTAAATCCTGTAGCTTATTTTTCTGTTATTAGATTCTACGAAATATATATTCATCTGGTTTAGTACAAATAATAAATCTTGATTTACCATATTTGCTATTAAAATCTGAACCTCTAAAAAAAATCTGTAACTAAATTATTGAACACTTATATTGGGAGTTACAAAATTAATACAATAACTGATTCACACAGAAATCATATTTAGCTAGTTTTAATTATTTTTTAAATCAGAAAGTACATAGGATACAGTTTGGTGTAGGATATATATCGAGCAATGACCATTTTACATAAATGTGGATGAATTTTTATGCGACGTTGAGTCTGTTCATCCTATACACGGAAGTTGTGGGCTTATTGGTACAGATATGTTGAGCCACATTATAATGTCTAGGAAACCATTTCTGATTACCTAAGCATATACGTTACGACCAAAGAATATCAGTTATTATATTAGAATATGGAACATTTTTTATTTCAAAACGTAAAATAAAATAATGCCTTCATACAATATCCTAAATGTATATGCATCACAAGTGCATTCTCTGAGCTCCGACGAATTTCGACGATTAACAAAGCCATAAAATGGCATTTCCTGTAAAAATATAACAACTAGTAGTAGCCAAAAAAACAACAAAATTTTTAGATATTTTTATAATGTGAAACATTATACACTATATATTGTTTTCGAAACACTACTTTTTCTACATTCGTTGAATTATACGTTGGATTATGATATATATTTTTATGATACCAAAAACAAATAGTAATCGAAAAGGGTAACGTATGGAGAATAGAGTAGGTAAGGTAGGATTTGTCTTTTAAATTTTCTTAAATATTTATGGTTATGGTTTAAGAGGTGATCATATAGTAAAATCATTTATTTGTGTATCACAAGCGTTACTCTTTGGATTATCTACTAAAAAGCTTTTATTGTAATGAATACCGATGTCTTATCATCCATCCATGGAATGTATTCGGTGTTCTAACTGTCCTATTGATTATTTAAATGATGCCGGTCTTACCATCATATTATCTTATCGTAACATATTATCAAGGTTACGATATACATTATGTCTACTCTGTTTGAAGCACTTTCGAAATAGAAACGGTTACATATTCCTTATTAGCTTATTACATATTCCTTATAACTTATTTACATGAAATATTTAAATATCTAATATAAGAATTTCATATTTTACATAAAAATATTATGGCATATTATGTCTTGTCTTTCATTCATGTTTAGTTTTCAGGCAGTTTGTAATAAAACGTACTCTTTATGTATCACCGGATATGCCGCAAAACTTTGTTTAAGTGAATGTTCTTTTCTGTCGTTGATGTACTAGTTTTGTTGAGATTTACATACCAATTTTTACAGGCGTAAGTTTGTACCTGTCCTTACTCAACACAATTTTCCTAAAAAGGTCTCTTATTTGTTGCCATAGTGAATCAATGAAGATGCGTGTGCATACGTTGATGTAGATCTTATTCGATCAAGAAATGTGAACCCCATGTTTCATATTCATGTATATTTGCCTTTTGGTGCAAGTGGATGGAAGTAACTGTTTGCATTATTCTTGTTTGACCAGCGAATTCTTGTTAGGTTTACGTCGAGTCTTAAACACAATATCACAGGAGAACACCAACATTATTTTCATTTTAAATATAATTATAAGTTAAAATACTGCACGTAATGATCTGATATAAATAATAAAACTTTTTCTCATTTGTTTCAGGTAAGCACGATTGAACCGCTTCCTCCGCCAACTAGACCTACATACTTGGTACCCGTCATACCGGTCGTTTGGGTAAGAAGCCCAGAATATCAATCGGAAGAAGTCAATTTTTGAAACTATATCTTAGCTTCCCCCAGCGAATCTTGTATATCATTAAAGTTAATTATAATATGACAGTAATTAAGTCACTAGCTTTTTACAAATATCTGTTGTGTTTATCACACAAAATAGTTTTGTTAATTTTCGAGTTAAATTGTATAATATACTATTGAACAAGTAATATTTAAAATTGTGACTTAAATGAACATTAACATGGATAAAATGGTTTTAATAAAGAAACAATTTTAAAAATAATTGCACATATGTTTTTTTTCGAACATCCATCAAAAATGTTGTTAAGAAATTCCACACTACTGTTAATTAGCACCTTCTATCACTAAATATTTATATTGCCAGTAAATTAAAACCAAAATATACAACTAGTTTTTTTAATGTAGTTTCAAATCAATATAGAGTATATTAGTAGTAGCAATAAAATTACTCTCATTTGCACGTTATATGTTCTAGATTGTCAATTTTTTTAATCAAATTTATGTTTACAACTCTTTCTTGTATTCTCGATATTTATTTATGCACGATATTTGGTAGGAATTACGTAAACTAATAATTGTAAATGATAATAACTACAAAATATATTTATTTCTTTTATATTCTACCAATTGTCGTAGTATTTTAGTTCATTTCTTCTTCAAATAATGTAATAAAATCACTAGTTTTTCCTCTATATTTAATTTTAGTAGAGATAACGGTTAGTTTGTGGATTTCTATCATCAATCCTATCCCAATTTCCGCCCCTATTCCATAGCACTTTCTTTTTTCGGTTGAAATTGATCCATCACTGTATTTGTTTGGTAAAATTGTATACATCTAGAGTGGGTGATTTATGCATGTTCGCAACTATTCCTTCATCATTAGCAAAGTGTGTTCAAAGAAAAACATTTTAAATGCAATTAATACGGTTTTATTCAAAAGGAAATTATCCTTGTTAATACTAACTACCTATTTGTTGAATTACTTTATTATAAATATTTTTATTCCTATATTTAAATGAAAATGAAGGAATAATAATTAAAAAATGAAGCTCAATAGTATAGGCATAATAAATTCTATCAATTATCTTAACATTACCATGAAAGGGCCTTATGACATTTTTAATATTATTGGGAACAACTCACAACAGCTAATAACACAACAAAAAGTATAACTTGAGGAGACTCATTCAATATAGCTACGAAAATGTACCATATCGTAACTTAATTTTTAGGTTAATTATGTATATACAAGGTATGAAGAAAATAATATGTATACCTTACATATACATAATATTCCTTTTCAGTAGGCCTTGACCCACCATTCATATAGTTTTGGATAGTTTCCAACGGAAGGTTATCCCATTCTTGTATAAGAACATCAATTAGTTGCATCAATGATGTTAGAAATGGAGATCTACTCCTTTTTATCTGCTATAAAACTCCACATTACGGTTTAACTATGTTCAGGCCTGGTAGTTGTATTGTACAGAGAAGATATTTCCGTATACCTTCATGTATATTGCGAATACATCTGGCCAGTAATGTCTACGAGAGGATCGATCATATCATTGTCACGACATTACCGCAGAAATCATAACGGAGCCCCTATGCTTTACTGTAGGAAGCAGGCAGTCCGGATCGTAAGCTCCTTTTGGGGTTCTCCATAGATAAACCTAGCTGTTTGTAGGATACAATAAAAATAATGGTTATGGTGATTAAATGATGACTATACTACATTCTTCCAGCAAAAATGTGTTTAGGTTTTATGATTGTTGTACAACTTGTGGCTTAACGTTGCCTTCGATTATAAAGTGTTTCGCAATCACAGCTCTCCATAAATATTAGTTTTGTGGGACTCCCATCGTACCATTGGTATCGAATCGGTATTACCCTGTCAGTACCAGTTGATATAGCAGTTGATGGGTATTACCCATCAACTACTATATCAACTGGTATCAACTGGCATTATTATATAATAACATTAGTTGATATTTACCCGCTTCTCTATCACAGGATAAGATTTGATTATGGAACCTAGGTGTATAATATGAAGATAGTTTTTAATTAAAAAAAAAATAGTAGAAATAATTTTAAATTCGGATGTACTGTTTGTAAAATAAATAATATAAATAAATAAAATAAATAGTAACGCAAATAATATCCAGTATTAGAAATTTAGGGGTTTATAGCCCAGGTTTAAGTGGTCAATAAAGAAAATGAGTCACATGTTCTGAAAGAAAATGTCAAAATATTAACTTTTCTTCTGGTGAACAGTAGAAACCTCTTTTATTACAAACCAAAAGTAATCTGCTAATATTTTAGCATTCCATCTTCCTTGATGATGCTATCTGCTTTATATCCTAGTGAAAGCGTCCACCTTGTTCTTCACTGACCATTCTGAGATTAGAGCGAGGGGGATTGAAATGGAAATGCAAGAAATGTATTTTTTTTTAATTCTATACCCCATCGTTTTAAATTTTTATCCATATTAAGGGACAATGTTTTTAACAATGGAATAAGGAATTTAAAATACTTAATGGTATTTATGTTGGAAAAATTGTGCCACACAGTGTTATTTGTTTAAAATATGGTTAAATTAACTGAACTGATTCGTTGACATGCCACGTAAAATTTTACCATTTCCATTACCATGACTATGAGAGAAACAGTCATTTTACAATTCTACATGACGAAACAAAGTCTAAGTGGAAATTACAACCGTTAAATTTGCCCAAATTCTTTGAAAATTTTTGCCTCTATTATATTTCTCAGCAAAGTTTTCACCTGAAGTATGGTGCTCCACTGGGTGGATTTAGATTACGCGCATACGATTAGATTACGACATATTGGTGCGCCATTCTTTAGAAAAGAGTATGAAATCTGTGCCCAGTTGGTTAAATATATGCATAAATTATACATGATCGTGAACACCATCTTCTACGTTTATTACGGAATTCAGGGATTCATAGTTTATATCTTCCATTGTCAGTTTCTCATCACCGCCTACCTCTTTTGAATTCAGAATAGCTTTTTCCTTTAATCATGGGAAACTATTTAGAATGGTATTTTGAAAATTTATAAAGTAGTGAATTTTCCCACAGTATTACAAAGGTTATTTGGCACAGATAACTTACCTTCTTTCCTGATTTTTTCCCATGATTATGTCAAGCAATAATTAAAAAAACTCTTTCAATCTTAAATCGTGTTGAACGTGGACTCGCATGTTAAGTTTCAACGATAGTGCTTTTACACCTTATTTTTCAACTTTTTAAAGTATCTACGCCATGTCTCTTTACTTCAAGATCTTTCAACGGGATTTTTACGAAGGGCAACTCCGGAGATGTTCGAATCAAGCGGTGAAACCGGTTTCAGTTATTTAGTTTGTGACAGGCGATAAGTTTTCTTATTTCATTAGTCTTTAATACGTACAGCGACAATAGTGACAGAGTAGAAAATAAACATACAGGGGAATCAGTTATTTTGACAATTTTGAAGGAATAAACTCATTAACTCTCTATATATTTACTAAAAATTAAGACATTTTAAAATTTTATTAAGAGTGGAGACGTTAACGTTCATAAAATATTAGCATATAATAAAAATAAGTTTATTCAAATACATTATGTAAAACATTACCATGAATACACCCAGATATATATTAAGACTGATAATTAAAGTTCTGGTTTATAGTTTCATCAGTCACTCAATTCTATTTCGCATATACAGGGATAGATAATATATTTAATTAATTAAGTTAACAGATTAAGGCCGTGACTTCCCCGCCACAAAGTGATGATTATAAATTGTATTGATTCTCTTGGGCACCGCAGAATTCGAAAAAGAAGCAACCCTCCATTAAACGGGAATACATTTTGGAAGCGAGGCGAAGGAAAAAAAAATTAACGTTTTTCACTCAGAAGGCGAAATTAATAATTAACAATAAACTTTTCCGAAGGCTTTTTCGAAACAACCTCGGAGACAAAAACTCATCGCCAACAAACGATAATGAAGGGGAGCACTTTTGCTTTCACGGGAATTTCTTCGATTCACATCATTTTAATATCCTCGCCCGACTAAATTTTTCCTTCTTTCATGTCATCTCGTCATTTTTTTTTGTTCTTAATGTGTCACAATTATTTTAATTTAATATATATTATTTCCATTATTTCTCGCAAATTCTTTATTTGAACGAAATATTTTCTTTGAATGCACAATTAATTTTTCGATGGTTTTTAACCCTGGAGGCATAATAATAACTATCAGAGGAATATAAACAACTATTTAAAATCAGAAATATATCTCTTCTTCAAATTTAGTTTAAAATGTTTTCAAATATTTTGAATGTTTAGATGGTGTTTTGTTATTGAAATAACAAACATATACCATTGTCACTGTGATTATAAAGATTATTATTGTACAATAATAAATCAAACGTTTATATTAATGAATATTATTATTGTTAAAATTTAAGTTATGTTATATAGCATAACTAAAAAATGGTTTCATGAGATTATCTAAAGTATGTCTAAATAACTCACGGCGTAATAAAGAAAACCCGTTTTTTTTGTTTGTTTAAAATTGGCTTTGTTCATCAACTTAACCTCCTATCAAGAGAAACATAATCATTCCAGCGCGGCCCTAACATTTCAGTACCCCTTTTGTAAAACGATTTATCTTTTGTCTCAAAATAGGCTTCAGGTTCAGTGATAAATTCTTCAACAGCCAGTAGCCACAGGGTGCTAAATCTAGCGAATACGGTGGATGTGGGAGCAATTCTAAGTTCAATTCATGTAGTTTTGCTATTGTGACTTGATTGTGACATGTGACACGGTGCGTTGTTTTGATGAAATAAAAAAAAGTTCTTGTCCATATGCGGTCTTTTTTTTTCAATTCCGGCTTTCAAACGCTCCAATAACGCTATATAATATTCACTGTTAATGGTATTTCCTTTCTTAAAACATTCGATGAAAATTGTAATATCACTTCACTCTGTGGTGTACCACGCACATTCTAAAATACCGAGGCCTTTATACCCTTTTGTTGTGCTTTCGGTTGCTTTGGACGAGGTTTACCAGTTGCTGTCCACTTAAATGACGATCATTTTGATTCCGGAGTGAAGTGATGGATCCATGTTTCATCCATTATCACATATCGACGCAAAAATTCGTATTTATTACATTTAAACCTGGCCAAACACTGCTCATAATCACCAATATGTTTTTGTTTTTGTTCAGCAGTGAGCAAACGTAGCACCTACTTTGAACAGAACTTTCTCATAGCCTAATGCTCATGCAATATAAAAAATTCTGGTGTTACCATCTCTACTTGGGCGTCCACTGTGTTCTGCATCATCTGTGTCTCTATGACTACCTTTGAAGTAAGAAAATCAACATTTTATTGTTGTTTGTAATGGAGCGAAGTCCTTATAACACTTTTCAAGTCATTGCTTCACTTGAACGGTATTTTTTTCCCATCAAGAAGCAGCGTAAAATTAAAACACGAAATTCTTTTAATCCATTGTTTCGAAAATAACAAAAGTAATGTCACTCTTAGCACAATAACTCGCAAACTGATGAGTTGAATATCATGAAATTTGAACAGCTTGCTTTTGAATGTTAGTACTAACTGAAAAAGCAAATGCAATAAAACTAGCGCCATATATGTGTTAGGCCCGGGATATTTCAGCACATGTATTCGATCGAAGCCTCGCCAAAAAATTTGTAATATATTGTATTTATATTATAATGGATCAAACTTCAAATAAAGCTATGTTTGTAGGAATAAATTTATATGGTGCTTTCAAGCTATCCAATATATCCCTCTTCCGTTTAGCAAAATTTTGAAGAAATCTGTCATGCTTAGCGTAATTTTTTAGGTTAATACTCAGTTTAGTACGATTAATTATAATATATAAGTCTTGGTAGATTAAAATAGAGATTACAGAGAGATTCTCATATGTTTGATCACGATTGGAGTCTTTAAAGTAAGTTAATAAAACCTCGTGTTTTTATATAAATTATTGACAATTTCTAATTTTCATTCGGCAAACTAATCATTGGTGTGCCTGCCGAGTGCTGAATATAATTACTTGTAATCGACCAAACCGGCTTCTAATAAATTCGATCCCAATTCATTCAATTTAATTGTCCTATTTTAAAAATCATATGACTTTATCCTAAGGTAATAATGCATTCACCCTTAATTACTGTTTTAAATCAGAATATAAAATTATCTATAAAGTAGAAAATACTCCTTCTTCAAATATCAGTTATATATAATCACACTCCAATTCTCCACTCTCTGCGATTGCTTTATTTAACGAAAACTACTTATGACAAATACACGTCCGAAGAAATACGTTTCATGTAAAGATGTTTCTATCTTGTCGCATAATAGAAAACAGAAATGCTACCTTCATCCAAAATTTCAAAAGCAATATTTTATGGACCATTGTCAATGAATCTCAAAAATATTTATATGACACCTGATGGTTTTATTTCGAACTATTAATCGATTTCTGCAACTAACATAGTTAAACTCTGGTGAGTTATTAATGGAACAAATATTAAAGCTTAGTTTTTCGGAAAAATTGAGGTAACGGGATATATAATGGCATATTAGCACAGATATAATATATACTTATTAGCATAGAAGGGTATTAACAGTCACCAAATTCTTTAATTTAGTAATTTAGTTTAGTTATTCTCTTTAATTTAGTGATATCATTGCATATAAAGAGAGTTGATAAATAGGGAAAGATTAAACGAGAAAGAGAAACCTACCCAAAGTTAAAAAACTTACCTTTATTGTTTCATATATTTCATCTATACAGGAATAATCCAAAGTAATAGTTTAAGTAATTTTTAATAGCTTGACCAACACTCATTAAGCAATATTTTAATTTCACTCACTAGCATATCATATGAAATTGAATTGTTGCGTCGGAAAGGTACTTTAAAGGTATTTTAAAAAATATATCATCTTCAGAACAGAAACAGTAATTCTACCGTATAATAGGTGAAACTAGCACCACCAAATTGACATGTATGGGAGGTTGCCTGTCTATGTGTGCTTTTTATTTTATGTTATATATAGCCATACATATTTTATTATATAATAGTTCCACACATTTCTTTTTCCTATCAGCTTTAACTATACTAAATTCCACTTTCTAAAAAGAGGGGGTACATTTTTGGGTTAGCGTATTAAAATAGATATGCCTGTTTTACTTTTTTATATATATTTTAAAGTATTTCACCAACTAGGGGTTTACCTGGACTGGGCCTACAGTTTACCGTGGGCTCCGAACCACGGTCTTCGGCATTAAGCCTACCGACTGGCGAGTGACCAACCAAGAAATAATCCGGGAAGACATCCGGTCTTATCCCAGCCTGGTTACTGGCGTGATTGTGGGATCATTTTCCTTGTCAGATTTTGCACTCTTGCCTAGGACAATCAGAACTATTAAACAATCAACAGGATTAGAACCCGTGACTATCGCAATAATAGGTGGACCGTCCTGTCTCCTTTACCACTATGCCACCAAGCCGGCCTTATTTTACTTTGATATTATTAATATTTTACTTATACAGTTACTTTAGTGTTTTTGGTACTCTACTATCTAAATAATATATTTTATGCAATTATAGATATTCGTACATTTATTTAAACTACCTATAGTTCAAATATTGATTCAATATATAATAAATGATTAAACTAATTATCTATTTTAAAAAACTAATGATCCATTCACTGAAGTTAATTAATATGAAAAGAACCAGAACATAAATTCTCAGTTTTTTTTAAGTAAAAAATATCCATTGTAATTCATCAACATGCTAGAGGTGATCGATATGAAACAACAAAAAACCTTTTCCTTTGCGTAATTTTCGACTAGATCGCTGTTTTTATTGTACATAAAAATAATCGTTATCCGTATACCCATTTAGGAAACTTATTAAACGTGAAATCAATAAAAACGAATACTGCCGCTTAAAACTGAAAGTGTTAGGGCTCGAGTTTCCTGAAACAAGTGCTTAACTAAGGCGCAATTGTAATGAACACACTCGAATTTCTCCGCTCAAAATGACAGTAATTTACATAAAAGACAGATTTAAACTACTGTTGTTCGTCGGACTAATGGCGGCAATCTAAAAACAGTAAATCTGCCTAAGTACCGTTCTGTACTGCGTAGCTAATGAACAGTGTAGATTCGTGAGGAGTGGATAAAACAAGGCACTGGGTCAAGTTCAGGGGTTTAATTAATTTCAATTTTTTTATAATTTCTTTATATAATAGGAATTTGGAAATATATCAGATTAAATATTAAAATACATTAAATATTTTTATTGTTATTATTTTATAACGTCGTATTGGTGATGATTATGCCTTAATTATACACAACTAAGTACTATAAACGAAACTCATTTAATTAGTGCTTTAGTAGTAATCTGATAAATGATTTACAGTTTCTATATTAGCTAGCTTCTTTGGAAAACTCTTTTATACTTATCAGGTTGAGTCACTACTTTCTCAACGAAAAATATGTTCGGGGAATTTGGAAACACTAGGGTATATAATGATTGTATAAAAAATGTCTACGCTCATCTTTCACAGTTCTTGTTCTTTCCCTAAAGCTCAAAATATTCTTTTTTTATTATATTCTAATAGTCGCCCCAATCATGTACTTATTTTCATATGAACACAATCCTTTTTCCAACTTTTTAATCGACGTTAGCCCCGTGCTAGTTTCTATGCTAGTACTAGTGGCAGTATTCTTGCTATAGTTATTACATATTCTAATAATAGTTAATACCAATAAAACCATTTCAGAAAGTTTTCTTCTCAAAATCAGTGGTATCAAATAATTAACTCCTCAATAACTATGTGTATTAGTTTTGAGGCATTTTTATTTTATTAGGTCCTTATATGTGTTTTTATAAGTTGTTTATTTTAAAAAGGCATTTATTGGGAGCAATTGGCACAATATCTATTAATCAAAATATTTCCATCATGATTAATTAATTCTTCTCATATTTCAGAAATATGGCGTTAGAATGTTGAAAGAATGCTTCGAACTCCAACAGTGTATCTTTCATAAATTTTGTAATCTATGGCCGAAAAATGTTATGCAAGAAGATGACTTTGTTTCTGTTACTGGCAATTTTTTTCTTCAATATTTTGTCGTTTAGCTGCTGTCGATAAACATTTACATCTTTTCAACTAGATTCTACTACTTATTATTGTTAACTACATTCTAGCAGATCGTAATATATAGTTATATACAGCATCTTGTCATATGTACAACAAGACTTTAAGGTCATGAATATTCCATTTCAATATGGATGTGGATGTTTCTCCTATACTAACCCATTACTTATTGTGCTTTAGATTATCGTATCCAATTCTCATTACCAATTACAGCAAGTTATAGAAAATTGCTGTTTTCGTCTGGCAAATAATGTCATATCTTAATATCTTAGTTCCCTCTATTTGTATCATTCCAAATCATGTCTAGGAGCAGCTAATTCATCAATTACGAAGCTCCATAACTTTTTCTGTTTAAACTGGATTTTCGACCTATAGGTTTTTTTATTAATCTCTTAGGACTTCACAATATGCCTAATAACTATACTGTGATGTAGAACTGTACCGTACAAACTTAATCTTCAACTTCAATTTAGTCTTAAGTGATCTAAATCTTAGTCTAGATACTATTCTAACTTATTCTAGAGATTATTAAATCTCACTCTATGCGTCTATTAATGACTTCGTATGGTAATTTGCGTTTGAGCTTACGCACTTCACTGTCATCGCGCACATTTAACTGTTTGGCGAGTAGATAGGGATTCAGTGACAGTCTTTCAGAGTACTTTGCACTAACGCACTCGAATCGCACTCGTTATGGGTTCTAAGGGGATATCTCCGATTACTCGCAGATCTTTATTCTCGAGACCAATAAGTGTTGCAATGTATTGTTTTGGGACTTTTTCACACAATCACCGATTTGAAATCATTGAAACTAAAACGGACAAATTAAAATATGCCGAGGCAGTATGATCATACCCTTTTAAAAGTGTTTTAAAAATTTATTTATATCAAGTCACAAAAGTAGCAGGCCAATAAATATTGCTGTTTAAAATATATGCATCTAATGTGTCTTACGACTACAACGTATATTAGTGTCTTGTTTAAATATGATGTGTGAAGATCTAGTTAGATATTAGAACTAGAGTGAATCGATGGTGTGTTTTGTATCAGCAGCTAATAAGAAACTGTGAAAATTTAGCTCCAACGAAAGTGATAACTCTTTTCCGTTTTCTGTGATCTGAATTGCAGCAATTTTCTTAATTAGTAATTTTTTATTGTAATGGAGAGGTGGGCTTATTTTAATTTATTTTGGTACAAAATGTAGGATTTGCTTATGCTGATGGATTAGCAATATCGTCTTCAATTTTAAAATAACTTTTTATAATTTTACTTATTTATCAAAATGTTCATGTTTCCACATATTTTTGCCTTTTTTTAATAAAAATGCCCTTTAAATGCTTTCCATCCACTTTCACACATTTCACTTACTGAAAGCGTAAACACGTTCATTGGAACAAACAGTTACCTTAACCTCCAAATTAAAGATGGCGTTCGTCACTGAATAATACCTCATGTATGTCCAACTGTTATGTTATATAGGCTGTCTAGGAAAAACTTGCAATATTCTTTCAGTGTTTTCTTTAAGTTATAATAACTTTCTTTTAAAATTAAGGTGTAAAATGTATTTTTTTGTGTCGACAACAATGCCTCACGTATCTGTAAGTAACAATGGGTGTATGTTTAACTTATTTATTGACTTTGTGTAGCAAAATAGTACTGGAAGAAATTATTTCAAAAAAGTTTGAGATTTGAAACGTAAACTTTCTCAATGGACATCCTCTATATACTTTTAAGGGTTTTAATATTTTGTCGTATTTTCTACATATTTTTGCATCATAAAAACTATTAATAACTGTGACATTGCATCAAAATCATAAGAAGTACAATTTTTGTTGCAAGCCATTAATTTTATCTAGAATTATTATATCCATTAATATTGTATCTCGTCATATTCTAATAGTTTTCATATATTTTGATTGCGTCCGATTTTCTGTAATCCCTAACCTCATAAAGACTCGTTTCTTTATTACTCATAAGTATAAAATTTTAATATCATTTTTTACCTCCGTTCTTACCTTACGAATTCTATTATCTTTTGTCTACCTCCACCCCATCAGTAATCCCGATTTAACCTAAATCAGTCCTCTCCACGTCGATTAGCGCCGCAGGTCTGGTGCGTTATCGCCCCAGCAGGAAGAAAAAAATGTATCAAAATAAATAACAAGATTGCTAGTATCTCCGTTGGACTGTTATAGGGGTTTGGGTCATTTCCCGGGGGATAGCTGCTATAATTACAGAGATAATATCTCGTTTCTATCCATTATTAAGGAAACGTTCAAGTTGAAACGATAGCCGGTGGTCCGAGCTAATATGAATTAAGTTTCGTAAATAATTGAGGTGGGTCAGATTAATATTGGATCTGTTCTCGATTTTACTTTTATTTAATTAGATGAGTCGATTATCGTCGATGCTGTCGTGATATTAAATTTATGTCGATCCTATCGAAAGGTGAATGGCGGAGTTTGTGTCGATAATATATTAAATAAGAATGTTTATTGATAATTTGGTCCTTCTAAGTTATCAAACAAAAAATAGATACAAATATTTTCAGTATAATAAATACCTTTTAAAGCTGTTATATAAATTACTAATTATATTATTATAATGAACTTTTTTATAATTTAGTTTGGACGTAGTGTTCAAGATATAAAATAGCATGCCAAGATATCACGACTGATGTAAAAGTATATTAAAGTCCTTGAAAATTAATTTGGAAAACGGTATACAACATAATAGATGATTAGAAATAATAGTTTTTTTTCTTCTCAAAGCACGTAATATAAAAATTACCTCAAATATTGATGAAAACAATGCCTGCTCTTGAGCATATATGTATGTAACTAAGCTGATTTTTATTACTAATTTTAATATCTTCAAACTGTTAAATACCTTTTAAAGCTGTTATATAAATTACTAGTTATATTATTATAACGAATTTTTTTATAATTTAGTTTGGACGTAGTGTTCAAGATATAAATTAGCATGCCAAGATATCACGGCTGATGTAGGAGTATATTAAAGTCCTTGAAAATTAATTTGGAAGACGGTATACAATATATAATAGATGATTAGAAATAATAGTTTTTTTCGCCTCAAAGCACGTAATATAAGAAATACCTCAAATATTGATGAAAGCAATGCCTGCTCTTGAGTATATATGTAACTAAGCTGATTTTTATTACTAATTTTAATATCTTCAAACTGTTAAATACCTTTTAAAGCTGTTATATAAATTACTAATTATGTTATTATAAGGAACTTTTTTATAATTTAGTTTGGACGTAGTGTTCAAGACATAAAATAGCATGCCAAGATATCACGACTGATACTCTTAAAGATATTGTCTTTCGAAGACTTACAATGATCGCTTTGTTAGTAAAATATATATTCTCAAGTGGATTAACTGAGGATTGGTATTTTGCAAAATTATATGACATTTTATCATTAACTTCAGTCCTAAAAGCCAATTTTCACAATGAAGGAGACGAAAGGTTCTTAGGCTTAAACATGTCGAATTAAAAGTCGACCATTGTTATTTCCCAAAATTAATTTTTCAAAATATTCTCTCCCATCTTTTAGACATTTCATGTTAACTGTATTGTAATCGCTATTTTTCGCAAATAGTAGCAAATAGATACGATAGGAGGGAAAGGGGAATAAAACCTCAGATCTAAGCCTTGTCATGAATATAGATACAGTACTATTACTATTATTAGTATTATACTATTAGTATTATATATATGTATATATATATATATATATATATATATATATATATATATATATATATATATCACTGTGTTGTAAACCTCCTGATGATACGAAACACAAATCATAGAAACATATTTTTTAGTATCGTATAAACATTTATTTCAATTCAATACCGACACTGTTTCTGTTGAAAGAAACGCCAAAAGAAACACAAAAGATAAACGACACTTTTCCAAGTCGATAATAACTTCGAACGCATTTTATAGAACATTCCATACAAAGTTTTTTTTATTCCTGACATGTCATCTTCGGAATACCCCTGGGATTATGATATACGGGTTTATCAACGGAAAAAGAACTTGTTAACATACCAGTTCTTGTAAATATAAGTGTGTATGTAAAATATTCTAGTTGGTTTTGGATGTTCCTGTTATATGTTAGATACAAACAACATCAATAGGAATAATAAGTGAAGACATATTTTCTGTCTGTCATGCTTTTAGCCTTTTGATATGTCAATATTGTAATTTTTTTTTAAATTAGAGGTCTTAATTATATATTTTATATATTTTTGGTCATTGGTATTGGTGGTCAGTTCTTTGTTTTATAAAAAATTTAAGCTGTGAACATCCAGTATGGATTAATGACTAACTGAATAAATATAATCGTAATTTTTTTAAATAACAATTCACATTGATATTGTGATTGTTTAATGTGATCGACATAACTGTCAGTTTAACCATATATTGTATTCTATATTTGAGCTTGAAGTTCTAACAAGACAACAAATAACAAAGAGCACCCCTCTGCCTGCAAGAACTATATAGTAATAGATTTTTTCGAAGATTGGATATACTTAATGGACATATCTACATAATATCTGAAGTGAATGTGCTTCTGTTATTATATACGCAAGTTTTGTTACAAATCCTATTAGGTTATTCAAGAAGTTCACGTAACTTAATCCTCTTAACGCAATGCAGACTGTTTCAAGAACTAACATTCGTTAACATTCTTTAAATATAATTTAATTAAATCTAATTTCCATTAACTTTCAATTATGAACAAAGTATTAATAAGTGTAAAATACAATGCCACTCAAAATTATAACAAAATGTCATAAGTAAGTTTATTTTCAGAAATGATTAATACAAGATTTAAAGAAGAAAATGTCATAGAGTTACATAGCCTATTGCATCATTAAATACCTTAATATTTATCAATGCTTTAACACGTTTACAAGCCTTCTCATTTATGTATTCATATAGTCCTTATTTTTCGCACCTAAAATATATATTACAAAAACAATAAATAGAGCAGGCTGATTATAAGAATTATTTCTATTCCTAAATTTTTAAATAAAATTGCATTGTTCTTTGCTAATTTATTTCACTCTTCGATCTCGCCCTTGTACATAGCTCATCTTTAGTTTGTCTTCTATGTCTTTCATTTATCTATTGCTTTCTATTTTGTCTTATGTCCCATGTGTCGAATGAAACCATACTACTCTTAATCATTTTATATCCAAACTTGCCATAACTCCTTAATAATTCTGACAATACCGAAATAACCGGAAGTAAGACAAAATACAGCTTAAAATTAAATAACTTCAGTTAGTAATGTTTTAATGACTCGCTTTTCGTTTTTATATCGTTTCAAGTGTAAAAAAGAAACATTTACTTATTTTTAACGAACACTATTTTTAATTTTATTTTATGAACTTTTAAAAAGCTTTCGATACTAGTTGGCTATTGCTGGAGAGTTAAACACTTAGCCTGCACGGCTATCCGATGGGTGAGTTTATATATTTTGTGTCACTCGTGATCTGACGGCTACTCCAGGTTGCTTTATTTGGGCGTTTTTCATTTAATTGGAATATATCTGTTTGTAGGGCATATCATACAAAAATATCAGAGCTAAAAATTCTTGCTCCATATGAGCTCTACTCGCACCAAATTTCGTGCCTCTAGGTGCCCCCGTTTTTGTCAAAAAGGAGGCAAAATTTCGCTAAGCCGATTAATATATAGATAATTTGTTATCTCCCAGCAACCAACACACCTAAGTGCATTTGTTCAGTATTAAAGAAATTAAACATATAGGAAGATGTTGTGCATCAATTCCAGGGAAAAACTGTCAAAGAAGAAAAAGTGCCGACAGAATAAAATCCCATTCCATCCTAAGCTCGCACTCATGTTTTCACGTCCCCTTGACCGGGATTTGCGTGGGTCCCCCACCTTCCCCCCAAAGAACTGCATCGTCGAAGAAGAAGTGCGTAGTGCGTATCCCCACCCGGTCGCTCCTGCAAGGGAAGCGTCGCGGCGCCATCGTCAGCGCCGCCGGCGTCGTCATGGCGACGCGCGCAGAACGGCAGCCGGCGCGCGTCCTCGTCACAGTGCCGAAACCGCCACCGAACATCGCGCAACGTTGCCACTCGCCCCTCAGTCGTACGTTGTTGTCCGATCATTTCGCGTCACGTGGCGATAGTTAAAGTGCACCATCGGTGAATCAGACCCCGGTCGAAAGGAAACTTCGCAACTTTTCCGCGCTCTCGACGCTAAAGATCGACGTCACGACGTTTGCCGGGAACATTTCCGACGGCCTTTTCGTTTCACCACAAGTTTTGCCGATTCTCGACAAAACGGCTACCAAAATTTCGGAGAGCAACGTAAGTCCACGATAACAAAAAAAAACCAAAACTTTATCAATTTACACCGAAAACCAAAAACCCGATCGATAAAAATTTACCCACTGCCGTAATAAAAAAAGGGAACAAAAACTCGCCAAAACCGAAAGGACCTGAAAGTCACTGAAAAATCCAGGCTCAAATTTTCCAATTGCTGTCGGGGAACACCAATCCGGATTTTTTCCCCGTGACACCTGAGACGTGAAAATCGACTCTGTAATTTTTTTCCCCAACAATCCCTTTTTCGATACATTTTTCGGTTGTTTTTCCTCGCACTTCGATTTTTCACTTCTAATTTTTTTCTCTTTTACGTAATTAGTATCAACAAAGTTTTAATTTTGCCAGTTTGAAGGGATTCGAACGTTTTTCCATTTCCCGTATTAACTTTTAAACTTAGACGGGCGGTATTTTTTTAATCGGATTTTAAAGTTTGTATTTTTTCTGGATTAATAGTTTAGCTCAGTAGCGTAATTAAAAGTTTCCCAGTATGGAAAACACTGAACTGGCGAACGTCTGCCTTCAAGGAAACATTTTTCCACTTCCTGAGGTACTTGGAAGTTTGAAAAGTTGTAATAGGAGATTTAAAGTATTGCTATTCTTTACCCTTGAAAAAGAAATAACGATTTTATCGCTCCGAAAATCCACCAGGCTTTAAACGTTCCTGATTTAGTTTCAGCTCGAAATTGAACAATTTTCTTCAACATCTAAACTTTACCACATTTTAACCGAGAATTCTCTCTTTAATTCTCAACATTATTTCTATTTTTCATCATCCACATATTTCATGTCAATAAATTTATTGATATTCAATACGCATTTCGACGTATAAAATGAACGAATACCTATTTACCAATGTTTGTGTTTTCGTTGAGTTGATCCAGTGGAAGTTACCATAAACCTGACATAAGAAAAAGTTGATAACGTTTTTTTTTTCATAAACAAATCAGAAATTTCAAAAAGCGCGCATATTTAACTTTTTATATAAATTACAAAATGCTTGTTTTACAAAAATACTTCCACCGTCAATCTATAAAAAATATTTCACGAAATTAATTAATTGTTTCCTATCTCCAAGTCAAATGAAGTACCTTCAAACATCGTAACCTAAATTTCAAACGATTAAACTGTCTCTTTAAACTTATTTCATTATATCTGTCTCTCTATCTCGTTCCCCCTCCCCCACGTTTTCCGTCTTCGTTTCACTCGTTCTTCTTCTCTTTCACGGCTTCAATTTTGTTTACGATCAAGCTCATATAAATTTTATATCCGAACTTTGCGTGATTCCCGAAACCACTAGGTCCTTGGTAAAAGTTTAGGCGTCAGCGTTTTCCCTGCTAAATTCGCAGGTTTATTTTGGGTTCGTCACAAACGCAAGAATATTGAATAGGGAACGCCAAGGCGAATGTGATGTATTTCCTGTTGTTTGTTGTGAATGTGTTTGGGTCCTAAAATAGGAATATATATCATAGCGGCGTTAAGTTTTGTGATTCGGTTTTTATGTATCAGTATTTCGATATTTTTAATTACTAATATATTTCTATTATTTATTGACAATAAGTAATAGTTAGATGTTTATATTATTGAGTAAATATTACAGTTTTTTAAATAGTTATTATGGTTTTGTTAGTTTCAATTACATAAATATTGTCAGTTTTATGTTTTCCGTTAAAGAAACATAGAACTGAAATTACTATATGAACAGTGAATCGATTTTGAAGTATATTTTATAGGTTCATATCTGTACGTTATTGACTTTTCAAAATATGCCTCGATAGCCACAATTTTTCACGTCTCATGTTTGTATTCGAAATTGAAAAGTAGCTGTTTTAGGGATAAAAGTGTGTTATTTAGACAAGCCATGTGATATTACTCATCATAAGTGAAATAGGGGATGTGAGGAGGGGATGATAAATATGATGGGAGGGGTAGAACCACCCTTTTAAGTGTTTTTAGGTAGGATTGTCTGGATCGATGAAAATATCTGCATTTTTTAATTATCGGATGAATATTTTTATCAAAGTTATTGAAATCACTACTTAATATAACACCAGTATTCACGTATTTTTATTGATATTGAATATTGAACATAATTTACCAATAATAGTTGCAACAAATTTTGAATTATCGTTCAAAATAATAATTCTGTCCAAACCAAATTTTACTAACTTAAGTTTCTGATAGCTTTCGATACCAAATATGATAGCTAACACTATAAATGGCATAATCATCAGTTAGATTAAGTAAAATGAGAAAATAAAAAGCCCACCAGAAATTTTCATGGTAATATGAAACGATATACAATATGGTATACTGTAACTTACAATTTTAATATTATTGAATATTTAAATATGAAAGGTGAATCTAAAACATAACATATATAGATAGATAATAGATTTATAGACCTAGGCATAGTTATAGAACTATTCCGCGATAAAGCAACAATATCTTCAAAATATTCTCACAGACATAAATATAACGTGCTGAAAGTTCAAACGACCGATAGTACTCTATAATTTAAAGCAGTCTTTTATTTTAGAGAAGAAACAACGGCTGCAACGCGTTGTAATTCCAGCATACTGATAAGTTATTTATATTCAATTCAATCTTAAAGTTTTCTTTTTTTTTTTGTTCACTTCCAAACGAAATCAAGTCTTTGAGGCGCCGTAACCTAAATATCAAACGAATGTTTTATCGAATTAAAGAATCTTTTTATAAATATCTCTTTTCTTTTACGTTTTTGTTTATAACTGAGTGTTTAAGTAAAATACGGATCGGTCGTCTAAATAACACTTGTTATTTCTAAAAGAGAGTTAATATAAACTGATAAATTTGGTTGTATTAAGAAGTAGTGTTTTTGCACTAACATAAAACCCATCGAAAGAAAAAATCCAGATTTAAATAAAAAACAAACATGTTTTGAACAAATATCATGCGGTTTCATTCTACTTCCACTCTGCAATATTTGGTTTCGCTATAGCTTCTTCATTTAATCTTATTCTGATGTCTTATAGTCTAGTTCTAATGTTGGCGCATAAATAATAATAAGTGAAAAGCAAATCGAAATAATATAGTAGAGGAAGGTAATTCATATTTTAATATAAACTAATTTTCCTATCAAATAGGATATATTGTATTGGTGTACGACTGGCTTTTTCTTGTCCATTTTGAATTCATTTAACATTCATCAAGACCCTGGACCCAATGTCATATAAGGGTTTAATAATATATTGTTCCTTAATATAATAAAAAATCCCGCCCAATTATGAAGAGATTGAGCAAAAGCGAGATTCGAAAAATAATCAAGATTTTCTGTACTGCAATGCTCTCGTAAAATTTGGTTAATAAGTTTCCGTAATATCCTTAGTTTTCATGTTAGGTGCGTGACTTCTAATTCCAATAAATCAAAATTAGTTCATGGGTTCTTCACGTATTCCCTCGAGAACTATATGAAATACAATACAGTACTTGGTTACTAAACATTAATTAAGTATGTTAGTTTTCTAATGTGGAGAATTTTGTGTCTTAAATTCTCTAGAAGAGCCATTTTCTTTCTAGACTAGATCTTCCATTGTTTTAATTGCCCTATTCTCAAGTACTACTATACTACTCCAGTGTCTACTATACAATATCTTATTCTATAAGTTATATATAAGTATACTTGATAAAAGATTGTTCTGTTACACAAGTATACATGATTTTGGACCTAGGGAATTAAAAGCTGTTTATAAGGTAAATTGGGGAATTGAAACCATATCAGCACTCCATTTTTTTGAAAATTGGTTCTGGTTTTTGAAATATTCCATATATTTATTATTTTACTACTTTTAACCATGACGAGTATTTATTTATTTAAATAGTATAAATCAGAAATGAACATAGGTTGAACAGAATCTTCAAAATCCTTGATATCGCCTTCCGTTTTTTGCCATATCTTACTGTAGCCGCTCTCCTCGCTCGTCACTTGTGTCGCCCATTTTCTGTGGGAAAAAGTCAAGGTGTGTATTCAGAAAACGTATTTTGAGAGGCGTTCGTGCTGCTATTTTGTGGTAATTTTGCAACAAATTGTCGATTACGTGCTTGTAATCTAGTCATTTTTGGTTATCGAGAAATGTATGAGCAACATTTCGAAAAGATGCCCATGCTGCTACTTTACCAGTTGTTAAATATTTTCTAAACTTTGCATTAGCAATTTTTTATCCAATATCAGGTTATACCAACGATATTCATGGATCAAAAGTAGCAATAATCTACAAGATTTTCTCTATAACGTCACAGAAAAAGAAAAATATACATTTTCACTAAGTCACTACTTGTATAGTTTTGTTCTGCATGCTTTCCAAAACAACTTCAGTGCCTATGGCTTGCCAGTGTTGGCTACAGAGTAATCAGAGTACCTTGTAACGTTTCTCTAAATTTTTAGACGTTCCGAAACACAATCACGACACAAAAACAATAAATATCACTGCGCGAACTTGAAGATTAGAACTATTTTTGACATGCGGATTGAAAATCCGAGTTCAGGGCATTAAATAGCGTTAAGAATCATTACCATCTGCTGGGGCCTAAAAGTTCACCCAAAATTATAAACTTGCACTTTTTAATTAGACAATTTTTTTTAAATTTAACCAAAGAACTTATTTTCTAATACGAAATCAATTATATATTAACTTCTTCAATAAGTTCTTATTCGACAAGATATTTATTCGCTCGCGTTCTCATTGTAATTTCTCTCATCAGGAGGATTACTACTTTAATAAGGTTTAGAATAGAGAATAGAATAGAGAATATAGAACAGAAGTTTAGAATAATAGAAGTAAAATAACTTTTAACGGAAATCAATTTAATGAACGTAATAAATCTAGTATAAATAAAATCGATAAAATATTTAAATTGAATATTTAAGGAAAACATAATAAGTGCTATTATTAAGAAAAATATCTCATTAACTAATAGAATGGAAAATTATTCGTTGATATCGAATATTCCTATAGCAGGATTTAATTTATGAAAGTCGTAATAAAAAATGCAACTATTCGAATAGCAAATTAGATCGTGCCGTACATCACAAACCACTATTCAGAACGGCACGAATTTAAAAAAAGGTTTTTTTTTGGAAAAAAGAAACAAACCGTTGCACCGCCGCCTCGTAATTCCAGAATGCTGATAAGTTATTTATGTTCAATTCAATCCCAAGGTCTTTTTACTTCAACACAAAAAAAGTAATAAAACGAAAGGCCCTGGAATATCGTAAGCCAAATATCAAATGTTTACCGAATTAAACAGTCTTTTTAAAAATATCGTTCCATCGGTTTTATTTACGATTGTAATCATTTTAATTTTATATGTGATCTTTGCGTGATTGACTTCCAATCACGGAAAAGTTGGAAAAAATTCCGATGGAAATTTTATCGGATTTTTTGGTTATGTTATTTTCTCGTGTTTAAAGGAATTAATAAAATGGCTATTTCCATAAACCGAATTTGATTAAATGTTATGTGTAATTCAAAGTATATTTTTCATTTTTTTGTTGTAGCACATTTAGATAAATACAAAATATTAAATCAAAAGGAATAATATTACAAATCAATACGGAATATAAAAGGAACAGTGTACGATAAATATCTAATATTTAAAAAACCTCACTATCTTCAAAAACTCCTGACATGTAGTCAAAAACTTCCTGACATGTAGTCAAAAATTTCAAGAAGTGGAAACTAAAATTAATTTAAGTCATCTTCGTATAATAATTAAAATAATTTAATGTCTAATAATAAATAGTATATTCAAGTTTGTCTAACAGAACATTTTAAGTTGTATTATAGCTTCCATTGGACTTAACTTTAAGTTTAGCAATGGTCATATCAATATGAAAATGCACTGCAAATGCAGCTAACCAAAGGCAACTTGGCCTTCAATATAGCATGTTAATGTAAAACTTTGTATACCTTTAGGTTTTTGAACCTTGAATTAGCTTGATTCTTACTACTCACATTTATATTTATCCGACTATAATAACAGGTCAATTGAAAAGTCCCCGGCCTACCATAGTAAAACAAATTTTTTGGCAAAATTAGTTTTTTTTATTCAACATAATTCCCTTCAAGGCACTGACTTACCATTTTTGTAGTACGATTTGTCCTTGACTTCAAAATAGGCCTCAGTTTCGTCGTTCACCTCTTCATTCAACGAACATTTCTTCCCTGCGAGTATTCTTTTGAGATCTGAGAACAGGAAATCGTCGCTGACGGCCAGATTTGGAGAATTAATAAATTTTTGACAGGGTGCATTGTCTTGATAAAGCAGCACTTTATTTTTCTTCAAATGCGGCTGTTTTTCGGCGATTTCGTCCTTCAAACGGTCCAATAATGCTATGTAATAGTCGCTGTACATGGTCCTCCTTTTTCCAAGGTGATGAAAATTATTCCAAGCGCATTCCAAAATACAGACGCCATAACCTTGCCAAACGACTGTTGCGTTTTCCCACGCTTTGAAGCGGGTTCATCGTGTGCAGTCCACTCGGATGACTGTCGATTAGATTTCGGAGTGAAATGGCGGAGCCAATGTCACATATCGACGCAAAAACTCGGGTTTATTACGCTTAATATCTTCAAACACTGCTCCGAATTATCAACTGCTCGTTGTTTTTGGTCAAAATCGAGCTTGCGCGGCACCCACTTTGTACAGATCTTTCTCATACCCAAATATTCGTGAATGATATGATGTGCACGTTTAATTGATATCTTTAGAGTGTCTGCTATTTCATTCAGTTTCAATTTACGGTCATTCAAAATCATTTTGTGGATTTTTTTATTGTTTTATTCGGTTACAACCTCTTTTGGGGGTCCACTGCATTTACCGTTTTTGGTGCTCATTTCACCACGTCTAAGCTTAGCATACCAATCCTTGATGGTTGATTTTCCTTGAGCTGTGTCCGGAAACTGAGCAACAAGCCAAGTTTTTGCTTCAACACGCAAAATTCCTATCCATTTTTTTCACAATAACAAAAGTTACTTCACTCAAAATGCTATAATTCACAAACCAATGATCCGACAGCTGCCAAAAATGCATGTTTTGAGATTTAGTGCTAACTGAAAACATATGGATTTAATTCTAATAGCGCCGTCAGGCCGGGGACTTTTCAATTGAGATGTGACTCGTTGCCACTGGTCATAATTTCAGTTCGCATGCTTTATTCTAATTAGTTATTTATTAAAATTCTATTGTCAGGTTATCTAGCATAATTTCTCAACATATAAGCATCTCAAATGTATAATATCAGATAATATGAAACATGCACAACAAATGCATTATATCATTAACCTATTATGTAAGATACTTAAGAGTTAATGATAAAAATAATTTATTAATGATGTTTAGTTTTGAATACAATTCTACTAACTGATAATATAATTAATTGTTATTGGTTATTTTACACATTAATGAGCAAAGTTAATTTGTTATTTTCACAAAATGAACAGTGTATTAAAAGTCATGCCCTGTAAAATATTTCTTTACTGAGTGTCTAAAGTTAAAACCATTTAGTGGTGCGTCAAGAATGAGGCCAAGCTCATTCAATGAGTTTTTTTGGTTAAATAAATTTAATTAATTAACCTGCTTATAGTTGTTATATTAGTATTAATTTGCTTAAAATTCTACACATCATTGTTTGGATACGAGGCATATAACTATGGGATTTTATAATAACAAATTGTAAATATATCATTATATCGGAATATGTCATAATATGTTTCATATAAGTTTTAGATGTGAGGAAATATTTAAAATAACATACCTATTGCAAAAATTACACAGTTGTCTCATACTATTAAATGAAAAATTCTTGTATGATATATTTTAACGATTTTGCACACCGCGGCGACAATTTCTACTAAAATCTAAATTTAGGGTTTCTTGGGTCTTCAAATATGTGAGGGTTTTATCTTTGAATATACTCACTTTAAATATTATTGCTTGTTTGTCTATGTCTCCATCTTTGGGAAAAGCGAATTATCAGATACTATTAAAGGATCGATAGTGTTAGTTGAAATCAAACAATGCAATAAAAATAGGATTCCGTAATTTTTTAAATAATTTTAAGTTCAACCAGCCGCAAAACTTATTTGTTTGATTAACATATGGGAATATATGATAATTAACAAGAAAATAGAAATTTATAGTGTCTTGAAGCAGATATATTTTTACCTATCTCTTTTTTGTTTCCAAGTCAGGAATAAGAAACTCATTTTTATCATGTTAAAAACGTAAATATTAGTCGCTCTTTCTTTATCAAACTCATGTCCATACAGTCTAGCAAGGCTATTGAGCTTTATTGAAAGTTCTATTTAACTAAATTCATGATATCGTAGTTGATTGATATAGTTCTGATTTAGAGAAAAGGATATTGCTCCAAGATTAGAACTCCACGAAGAAATAGCCATTATAGTTTTTTAACTCCGCGAAGTCAAGTTGGACCTGTCAATAAATGTTCATACGATTGCCAAGCTTTATGAGAATTTTAGTGGATTAAAAGAGCTGCTAAACCATACAAAAGAACAAAATAAAAAAATAACGCGTATTACAATCTATATCCAATGAAACTAGAGAGCAAAGAGTAACGGTTAGAATATTTCTGCAAGACAGAGTATGATCAAAGAGAGTAGCGCTTCGGACATGCTGTACTAAAACTTGGGGTCGTTTATGTATACACTATGATACTTTTTACTTTTTCCAATGAAACATTTTAGTAGTCATGTAAATCGTAATTATCTTGATTACTGTTGTTTATACGGATGAATAAACTCACCATTGTTCCCCAATGGCTTAATGCGTCTGTTTTTTTCATCGTTTATATAATAAAAAGTATTTCACAACAGAATAAGGAATATAAATGAACTAGAATATTTTAATGCATGGTAGGACCTGCAAGTGCGTATGAAGACTCCTGAGAAATAATTGAAACGGCCACAATCACGATTACCAAGCAATGAAACTATCGTTTAAATATTTAAAATAATACCTTTTCAGCGGAACCACTATAGTATATCATTAAATTGCGTAATTTTACTATTAAAACTACTCTGGCCCATGACGAACTGTTCTATTACCGATTAGCAAGAAGATGAATTATTAGACCATAAATATTTCCCCCAAAAAATACACGTTAATTTAGTTAATCTAAAGTACCTATAGTTTCATTTTATGTAACAAACGTAATAAACATTAAACATTTAAACCGTACATGAAATCATCCACAAAACGGTATTGTAAAAAAAATCGACTCTACTTAAAAAACATTAATACGACAAAATTAAATACGGTTTAAGTTCGCTTACACGTACACCTCATGTGTTAATTTAACTAATTGCATAACTCATAACCGTAAAATCACATGCAATCAGCAAGTTATTGTTTCGAACACGCACTGTTTACCTGTAACGAGATTGAAAATCGTATACCATTCAAAGGGCGTGGAAATAGATATAATCGCCTTTTTCATCGATCAATCTTTATATAAATCTTTACTAGGACTATTTTTAATTAATGGAAACCTCTTAAACTCGTTCTGCTTATTATCTTTTAATTCTATTAATGTTTCATAGGGGTATTATTATATCTGATTAATACATCGAAATCGAATTATTTATTTTATTTTAAGTGGAATTTTTAGAACTGTGTCAAGGGCAAGAAATCAGAGGAAGCTAAATCTGACAAATAAGTTGGGTGCTCAAATAGTCCACACGTTGATTTACTATTTTTAGTTATGGATTTTTGAGCTTTGTCTTATCTTGAGTTGTTGCTTGGGTTGGCCCAAAAACCTTGTAACCTTGCAAGATAATCCGAATATATTATTTTAATAGTTTGAATGTAAAGACATCACATTACTTCTTAGCTTCTTGTTTTGATTCAGTGTGATCATGCTAGATCCAAGCGGTACTCGAATATGTTTTGGTTCTATTGTTACTGAATACGGTGTCTGAATTGTATACACAGATTACTGTGTCTTTAATTTCATATGAAAGATTAAATATTCAAATTACGTCAAAATTTTAACTCAGTGAACTTATTGAACGATTCAGTAAATTGAATCAACAATTAAAATTCAGATAAATGCATCACTTCTGGCTTCCCATGACTTGTGAAAACTGATCGATCGATCTCGGAGAAGACTATCTTCTCTGATATTTCAATTCCAATTAAAAATACTCTGTACTCAGTATTTTTATGGAAATCTCAGGAATATTTACATGCATCTGGATCACGCTGTGCTGAGAATCAGAATTATATTTTAGGACATATGTTCCTTCTTTTCGTCCTTTTTTGGTCATTTTATATAAAAAATTATGAAAACTAGATATGTCGTAGGAACGCATGAAAATATTGATTGACAGAAAATATTTTCTTGGGAGCGATTTCTATTTTCGCGAAATTACCTTTTTCCAATATTATCATATAATGAAAAATGATGAATAAAGATTAAATTTCCAGTTAAAATTTAGATACGATTTTTATGGAAAATTTAGGAATCTTTCTCAAAGTTCTGGCTTTATATTTTCCGGTAGAAAGTTTTAGCGAGCCAGGGTTGGAACTTAAAAGATTTTCGTGAAGTTATTAAGGTATCAGATGAATATAGAGTAATAAAGAAAACGAAGAAATGATGTTTGTAATCCGTAGGAATTGGATTAAATGTATTTCAATCCAACGATTGTAAATTCAATAAGAAAGATATGATGTTAAAAAAACATATTAAAGAAGCATTTTGTGATAGCAGAAATATTATGGATATATTATAAAGCAACTGTTGAAGGTCAACCAAACTATTGGACTTGATTGTTTCGATATTTCTCTATATAAGAGAAGCATTTTATATTTATAAGTTATTCAGCGTATACAATTGTTAATAACGGATCACTAACATGTGTTAGACGAAATGTGCTAATAGACCATTAAACATTTCTAGAAATATGTGCTAATAGTCGGGTTTGGTTCGTTGCAACCTTTCAACGACTTAGAAGTGGTGATTTTGTTGCCAATGGCAAAAAATGTGCGGGAGGAAAAAATGTTGAAAGACATTGAATTGCAAAATTTATTGGACTAAAATTCAGTTTAAACAGTTCAGGAAACACTTCAAAAATCTAGTAAACCTATAGATGAATTAGGAGATAACATGTTCGTGGTTGATAGGCTTCACAAACTGACACATGTTTATACTCTATGCAGCGGTTGGGAAAAACAAAAGAACAAGGAAAACATTTTAGAGAGTAAAAGTCTAAAATAACAGAAACAAATGCGTTATATAATAACACTAATTTTAAAATCATTTAGTATATTAATATGCTCTCAAACATATTAATTTTGAGTCTGAAGTTATTAATTTGTGATCTTTTTGCCTGTGATGACTTTACCTCTTTAGTCATTTTTATGCTAAATATTGAAAATCTTAAGAAAAATATTCCTGTCAACATATTTTTTGTATTAATATTTTGAAGGGAATATTAATCGCAATATTAATTATGCTGCCGTATTACCATAAAAAAACTCTAAGTACAGAAGTCCAGAAACCCTACATATATATTCTCGTAATTAGCAAAGTTAGTAAAATAAATCGTACGTATAAGTTTCCGCGAATCTTCCCCGACAAACATAAACCACGCGAAGCTACAGGAAAGAAACGGAAACAAAAACGCAAATTCACTCGACCCACATTTACAAAAACAAAAATTGACCTCTCCGTATAATTTATAAAGTCATTTCCCGAAACAGAAAAAGAGAAAACGGCATTGTTTGCTTCCGAGGAGCCCATTAAATTTATGCAATCTGGAGGAAATTCCTTTTAGAAAAATAAATCCGAGATCTGGCCTATATCAGGTCGCTTTTCCGCTTGGGCGATGAAGCGATCCTATTGAAATCGGTTTACTGGGTCAAGTCCACTATAGTTTGATGCCAATGACTTTCCAGAAGAAAACAGGCTTTTGTTGTCATGTTTTTCACGATTTTCAGGCCGATATCGCGTGGAGAAGGAGCGTAGATATGAAGCTTCTCGAACCCGAATTCGATACGGAAGTGATTTTTTTAAGATATAGTTTATAAAACATATTTATCTTCACATATTTTACGATATAATTTTACAGATATGTTGCGTTCGTTATTCTGTCAATCTTTATAATTTATTAGTTCATCTTGCGCACATACAAAAACTAATAATCGACATTAAAATATTTTAATAGTTATCGATAATATAAAGGTATTTTATAGTTAGTAGTAACAATTAAAATATTGTTTTGTGATAATTTATTTACATATAGTATTTATTATTAAATAATAATTATTGGCCTTAAATACTACAACGTTAATATTGAAAATTAATATAACGATATAATGTTCACTAGTGTTTCTACATTTCTCGTAAACTAATGATAATCTAAAAAACAACCCAGATTTCAAATTAACGTAAATATAATATAAAAACCTTATTTACACAGTTATCGGTTAAAGTATATTTTTTTATATTTGAAAGTATCCTTTGTACTATCAAGGGTTTATCTGGACTGGACTTACAGTTTTAACGTGGATTCTGAACTACGGTTCTCGGCATTAATCTTTCCGACTGGCGAGTGACCAACTTAGAAATCATCCCAGAAGACGTCCGGTCTTATATCCATGGGATCTTTTTCCTTATCGGATTTTACGCTCTTGTCTAGCAGAATCACAAATGTTAAACAATCACAAACATACATTTACGACCATGCCCCAGCTGGATTCGAACCGGCGACTATCATAACAATAGGTGGACCGTCCTGTCGCCGTTACAACTTTAGCCGGCAGTTTAAGTCTTATTAATATGGTAGAACCAATCAGATTTCTGAACTCATCGCAGGAATATACTCGACATAATTCAAAAAAATATATTCTCCGTTTTATATTGGTATTTCAATATTCGTTTATAAACGAATTATAATGGACCTTCTATTTTCAGAGTTCTTATAGGAATTCTTCTCTGTAATTAGATTATTCTCAGATACGACTGTTTTCTGAAAAATTCTGGAATTTTACTTTTATTAATATATTTTATATATTAATTGTCCCGGTTGATTCAAGATTACTGGGTTTGTTACACACTCCATATACATTCCATATAATGTTAGAAATCATCAGGGTGGAAAGAACACCTTTTATTTCTTTTATTCCTTATGTGTTATATTGAATGTCTGTATTCCCATGCTCCATGTATAAATTCCTCTCTTCTGTAGTATCTCCCTAAAACATACGTCTGAGGTTCTCTTAAGTCGCCTTATAGTTCTCTTCTTCTTCCTTGTTTTCGATATTTTCTTTACCAGTCTTGTATCCTTCATACATTTCAAGTCTCCACCAACTGAGTTGTCTCCTTTCTATGTATTGATTCAGTATTTATCTCTTTTATATCCTTACTACTCATCATGTTCGTTCTACTTACACCTCTAACTTTTCTGCGGCAATTCTTTTCTACTACTTCTATGTTTCCCTGATTTTTTCTTAACACTATCCACGTCACGCAGCCAAATGTTGGGATTGGTCCACATATTGTTTTCTTTTACATTTTTTTTTTCTGATACACTTCCATTTCCGTTTCCCTCTTTGCTAATTAATTTACTAGGTGTAGTGGAGTACCGTTTATGACTTTTTTAGTTATTTATTTCCCTCTCATGGTTTTAATTACCTTTTTCTATACACAGATATCTAGATGCATTTACTGTTATTTCATCTTTATTTTAGATATTTATTTAGTCTGGCCATTCCATCGCCGCAACTTTCATTTTGGTTTTATTTATTATTTTTCTATATTCTCTCACATCCATCTGATTAAAATTTTCTGTAGATATTCTGGGCTCTCAATTGTTATTAATACATGATACGCAAAAGCTCCTGCCGATATTTTAATTTTTTTCATATAGGCTATAAAACCTCCCGTTCCTTGTATTTAATATTTCTTTATTATTTCATCCTTAATATTGTAAGAAAAGTTGGGCTGGAAGATGCGCATTCTCTTAGTCTAGGTTGGGTTTTTAAAGGTAATTGATTTTGTCTTCTGTGAAATGACAACATTGATATTTACCTCAGATATTTCTTGAATTATTCTTAATTTATCTTCTTATTCTGTCAAATGGCTTTTCCAAATTAATGAGTCATAGTTTTTTGGTTATTTTAAACTTAGTAGTTAAATATTTATATTTAAATGACTAGCTAAATAATATTTATGCCGGCTTGGTGGCGCAGTAATTAAAAAAATAAAAAAAAACAAGAAGATTGAACGAAATAACGCATTAGGAACATGCAAGAGATCAAACGCCAATGTCAAAAACTGTTTAGAACAACTTTAAAAATTATTGAACTGAAGCCCGAGTCCGAGTGACAGAAATAGACTAGGAATTCATATAATACTGGTGTTTTACTTTGGTAAAAGTAGTCGTGGAATATAGTGCAAAAATAGAACATGCTATGTAAGCCGTGTAAAATTAAAAAACAAGCAAGTAGAACGAAATAATGCATTAGGAGCATGAAAAAAACCAGACGCCAACGCAAAAAAACCCTTTCAAAACAACCTTAAAAGTTGTTGAATTGCATTTCTAACATACGTACACTAACTTTCGAGTTGTAGCCGTTTAATACTAGACTCTGCAGAAATAGATAGGGATTTGATATCTTATTGGCATTTTAATTTAGCATATTCGCTGGAAATAGTGCAAAAAAATGGGAGATACCATGGAACCCGAAATATTAAAATAACCAGCAAATAGAAGTAGGTAATGCAGGGCCAGGACCATCAGCGCTTTACACGGTGTTAATAAAAAGGTAAGCGGATGTTTCCCCGTTACCCATCGTCGTCGACATCGTAGTCGTGCCGGAGAAAAAGGGAATATTTTATTTATAAAACCCGGGACAGAATTATCTACTCAGCAAAGTTCTTTCAATTCCGGTCCGGAATCGTTGCGGCATAAAAAGTTTGCGTTGCTCGTTGCCCCCGGCACGGGATTATGTTATGTATTATGAGGACGACAAATTTAATGTTGCGATAAAAAGAATGATTATCGGAGAACTCGGAAGTGTTTAATATCGCTTTTCTCGGTAAAACGTTGAATTTTAAAAAGGCTCTTAAGACCTTTTCTTTTAAATTTTTCCTTTGTTGCGGATTTTTCGATGGTCTCGAGACGGCCTCGGGAAAAAACCTTCGAAAATGCCAGCTCACGAACCGGTTTATTCTTAATCCCGATTCGACATGACGAAACCGACGGTGATGTACCATGATATACTAAGTTTTAAATAAGTTTTGTTTTTTTGCTATGAAAAGTACTAATCCTAGTGAGAAAAATAATAAATGGATGAATAAATTTAATGAAAATCGTTTTCCAATCATAATATTTTATAAATTTGAAATGTTACCGGTAACTAACGTTAGTGAATCAAAATAATTTTCTTGATGAATTTTGAAATTGTATGCCTTAATATTTTCTTTTATTTTCAAAAATAATAAGTCTCCAGGAATTCACAAGTTCGAAAACCTACGATATCATACTGTTAGTTTCTATTAATTAAATCGTTTATTGTATTAAACTGTTTAGTTTTATATTATAAGAAAATTGCTGGGCTTCTTCTTTTCCATCTTCTTTTGCTTTTAAACCTTGCCTCGCTTTAATGCTCGAACACGTATGGTAGGAATGTCGGCTGACGAGAAAAAAATATTGATATTTTACAAAAGATATATCGGGCCAAAAAAAATCGATATTATCCAAAAATTTTATTCAATATGGGGGATCATTAGGTATTTCTACTCAATCTTTTATAAGTTTGATTCACATCTATTTTTATATATGTAGTCCTGAAATAAACATAATTGCTGGAGTTTTAGATAAACATCCATTCACCGAATTATATTTATTATTTTTTATTTTTTATTTAGCTCTTATTTGAGAATTGTAGGATATCAATTTACACAATCCCAAATACTTTTACAAATACAACAAAAATATTTTAAGGCTTTCGTAAGTTTAATAAACTCAACAATTTTCAAATAACTATAATATAGCATTTTACTACCGAGGAAATATACATTAGTCTGCATTTTAAACTCTTTTGTTTAAGTATTCTTGTTTGGAAAAAAGAGCAGCATTTCACTAGCGTCGTCAAATCCAACAAACTAATATTAAAAAGAAAAAAAGCGGTTCTGTTTGGTTTTATTTCGCCGTTAGAAGTGTAGCAAATAAAAGCGAGCCAAGCCAGCAAAACACAAACAAAAACCTTCAATAAAAGACGTTTTTTAGTTTACTAACTCGCCGCCTAATGCCGTAAGCTGAGCGATTTTCCTCGGAGTAAGACGGAAAACTTTCGGCTCTTTTAAAAATCACTGAAGTAAAAGTTTTTCGGAGAATTTATTCAAGATGTTTCAATGGTTGATTTTATCGATTTATGCAAATTTCTACCTGACGTTCGGGCCGGATCGAGATGGCGACGCTGGAAGTTCTAAAGGGGGCGATAGGGATAGAAGGATTAATTCCCTTTCTATTACTTTCTTTTTTTGGTTGGGTTTGTCTACCATTTTTTTTTATTTGTTACGAATATATATAAATCGATTTTTTAATGTTCAGCAACGAATTTATTGGGAAGATTTTTATGGACTGGAGCTGTTGTTTAATGTGTTCTTCCAACCACGACCTTCCAGGACTAGCGAATGACCCATTTAGAGATCATCCCAGAAGACATCCGGTCTTCATACGTCCTTGTCGGATTTTACCATTGCTTTGTGAACAATCATAATTTTAAACAATCACAAACATAAATTTAGCAAAACGCCCAACAGGATTTCGAACCTGCGTCTATCATAATAGTATGATTACTCTCCTCTCGGTTTAACCACTGCGTCAACCTAGCCGGCGAAATAAAGCATTGATGGTTGTTTTGTTGTATATCATGTTATTGTATAGATAATATAAATGAAGAATTTGATAAAAAATATAATACACTAAGCAAGAGAGGCACGCAAAACTACTACATGAAAGTGACCGTAAATTTGTAGATAACGTTGTGTCCTGAACCTATTCTTTGGTTTCAAACATGACACAAGGTTATATAAACTGTTTTTATATAAAGAAATCTTGAACAAAATATACATAATAAGCATAATGATAGGATCCAACAATCACTAATAGTATGGGTGTAACTAATGAAATAGTATTAATAGATTATGTTTTTCCGTGGTATGTTTGAGAGAAAAAAATGTATTTACATATTAAGAGCGAGATTGACAATTTATTTAATACAATAAAGATACAAAATATAGCAGTAAACAATATCTCTGTATTTTAATAATTTTACCTACTTTTGATAAGGTTTCCATGGTTTCCAAAGATCAGTTGTCTAACGTTTGAGTTCTCAAAAAAAAAAAATTAATAGAATGAGGATTCACCAAGGTAAATATTTTCTGGGGCCAAAATCAAAAACTTTTGTTCAGCAAGGTTTAGAATTATCAAATGCTCAACGTAAACATAATTCTATTCTTATAGAAATTTTTTTCAAAATGTAAAAATGAGTATATTAAAAGCACTTCCTAGACTGTCATTTAACTTTATATTTTGTAAATATATTTTAATAATTATATATCACATACTTACATACTAAATTCCAATCGTTTCTATTTCTTCTATTCTTCTTTTTTTCCTATTCTCTATTTTTCTGGAATTCACAACTTTAATTCGCATTGTCTTGTTGTACAGATTGTAACCCAGTAATTTGTTAGGCTGGCTTTTCATTCTATAGGGTGCTTTGATTGGAGTTTTTATTGACCTTTTTGCATCTTTCTTGGGGAGTTGATATTACTTGTATGCGTTGGATTTGGCACATTTATTATGCGAAATGGATGCGTCGTCTACTAATGCTTTAAGGTTGATTTACATAGAGGTTACGTCACAAGCAGACTCTATGGAACGGAGGAGGTGGGAGTGTTCTGGCACACATTTAAAACTTATTATGGGAAAGCTTGGGAATTGGTCTTTAATACAAAAGCAATTGGCTAATAAAGCTCCAATCAAAGAATCTTGGAAATGAAACTGTTTTACATTGAGTAATCTATACCAGATCATATGCCGGATATGGCTATTATTGCGAGGTAATCATGCTAAACCTTTTTTTATTATTTAATTATTACATTGTTATGACTTCGTTTCCGACTAACCTACAATTTGTCTTTATTATAACTTAAATCTCTTAAATCTACTAATCTAGTATATAACTAGGAAAATCTATCGGCTCTAGGTCAGTCTCTGGTGAAATAATGTTTATATGTCACTGCTGTATTTTTTATTAAATACACCTTACTACACAAGATCAGATGGTTGAATTTGAGTATCTGTCCTGCTCTGGTGGCATCCAAAAGTTGCAATACTTGAATATTCTCATTAGAATTGAGTCTTTCCTCATGCCTCCTTGCAATTCTCTTGATTTCTTGACTGCCTGTCTGTAGGTAGTCAGTCCTGTAGTATTTGAGTGGACCCACAATACTTCTCAGAACCTTGTTCTGAAAGATTTGTATTTTGTTTAATTTACTTATAGCAGAACATCCCCATAATTGAACTCCGTATGTCCATAGAGGTGTCAGTACTTGATTATATAATATCAATTTATTATGTACTGATAATAGTGATTTTCTTCCAATTAACAATATATTTTCCTATATTTCAATTCCAGTTTATTTCTTTTATTCTTTGTATATGTTTCTTTATATGTTCCTGTCGTTCTTTATTAGTCTTGTTTTAAAAAACTTATATGATACTGGTACCAGTGATATAGGTCTGTAGGCTTTAATTTCTTTTGGTGACTTTTGATGTTTTGAGATCATTATAATTTCTGCCATCTTCCAAATGCTTGGACATGTTTTAAACTAAATGCTGTATTGATCAAGTTGGTGAATTTTATAATTTCCTTTCTTGGTAGTTTTTGCAGTAACTCTCATGTTATTAAATCATAGTCTGGTGATTTCCTGGGATTAATGTCAGTTTTAATAACTTTGGTTAGCTCTTTCGGCGTGACTAATTCAGACATCGAATTTTCAGCGTCTATCAAAGTTTTTCTAGATATTCAGCAAAAGCCTCCGCTTTTTGGTGATGATAAACATGATGTACACATTAAAGGTTTTATCTAAGAAACAATAAAATTTAATATTTGGACATGTGTTTGTACCTAATGCCTTATTTATTCGAATTAATATATTATAATAGTGCTATTTACGCAGTAGATAATTGTGATATAACTTTTCTTGTTATTCTTGTTTTTGTGTTCTTATGATTTGGTCCATAATGTCTGTGAATCTATAAATTGTAGAAATAAAAAAGCAAACAATTACTTCTTCAATTACGGATTACGTTAAAGAACTAATTTTAAAATATCCAAAATATCTTTAAAAAAATAAAATAAAATATTAGGCTTGATGTATTTCGATGTCTTCTATGAGTATAATTCACTCAATATATTTAATTAATTCAGTCAAGCATTAATTCTCATAATAAATTATGAAAACTTACGTCATGATCCCCTTATTTGCTATGAATAAACCCTAAACATTCGGTTAATATAACGAAAACTAAAATAAGTCGCGTGAAAGAATTTTAGTCCAAGAAAATATTTTCGTCGGGTGAAATCAACACGAAGCATCGCAAGGTATTTATAATGATTGACTATGCAAATCAGCTTACCTTCCATCACATCCAATCCGGACATAGCAAATTTAAGGCGTAACGGCAGCAGCGTCGCGGCGCCTGTCTAGCGACGTTGTCGCTATCCTGCAGCCACTTCATCGTATTAAAATTAAAATCGATCGCCGATGGACGTCAGGTTATCGGCCGATTACCAGCTCACACAATCAGCTGACGCTAAATGTAATTATTGGTAATGAACAGTGCCGGGCTATTTACGCCATGGACGAGGTCATTTCGGGTTTTTGGACTCGATTTGTGCGTGAACGATAACGGCGTCCATCTTGATAATGGCTCTTTTAATTTCGACTGGCGCTGAACGGATAAAATGGAGGGTCGGATGATTTAATGTCGTCATCAGTGGAAAATGCTAAAACTGCTTTAATTGAAATGTTTTTTCTGTCATGAGTAAAATCGGTCAAATGATTATTTATCTTGAGTAAATTGTATCTACGTGACTGTAAGCTTATTTATAAGGACTACAAATAATTCTACACTGTTTTTTAAATAATTAAATGCACTGCTTTAACTTTAAGAACATAAGAAGGATTGTATTTGGCTTCCCATTTAAGCGTTTCCAAGCAGATTTTCACGATTTTCATTTTTAAGATAGAGCTGAACGTTTCCATATCATAGAGCGTATTATTTTATCAATTGCAAGTCCACCCGTTTTCCTTTCTTTTGAACTAACTGCATGAAAGCATCGAATACGGTTGACTCATCAACTGCTAAGCTGTGTGAAAGTCCCATAAGAGTTTGAGCTCGGTTTTTATCCAATAAAGATTGCAATTCTGAGTTTTAGCAGTATATTTTTTTAAATAAAACAACAAAAGTGCAACGAATGTGAAAAAGGAATGTCTTAAATTCAATTTTGAGTTTGTACGCTCTGAATAACTCAACAATACTAAATGAACATTTGTTATTTTGCATAGAAACATATTAAAACCATCGAATTTAACAGTTAAGTTATTTAATAGTTGTTTACTTTAATACTTTTGCATTTTCGCCACTAGACACTGCGGATCAAAGCAGTTTCAAGCACCTAATTTAAAAAAGTTCTTTTTGAGATTTCTGTTTCATTTCTTCGAATACTTTCATTATTAAGCTCAACTTTTAAAGTCATTAACGGCGTCTTCAATTAATGACGGTGGTAAGTCAGAGCTATAAGGAGGGTGCTCGAGGGTTTCCCAGGGCATTTCTTCCAATTTATTCCTTGTCAGAAGTGCGGTGTGTGGCCTGGCATTGTCATGAAGGATGAAGACGCCTCGAATGAGCATACCGCGTTGTCTGCTTCGATACGCGATTTTTGTAAACTGTAACAACTCAGAATAGTAAGCCGCATTGACTGTTCGTTGATCGTTAAGGACATCAATGATTAAAAATCCCCTTGAATCAAAGAAAATAGTTGCAAGCACTTTTTCGCCTGAGGGACGGGTTTTGGCTTTGGCTGGACAGACTTCATCCTTTCTTCGCCACTCCTTACTCGTCATTTTTGATTGGGGAGTGTAATGATGAACCCACGTCATATCACAAGTGACAATACGCTTAAAAAATGATGCGGTGTGTAACAGACGAAGGCACCTCGCGCTCAGTCGAGCATCGAATCCTCTAAATTGGAATTACATGCTTTAAATTAATAGTAAATGTATCGCTTGTATTTGATTTCTCCTCGTAATAAGAATTAAAACACAGGCTAATTACGTATTTTTTTGGCCAAAAGGTTGCGATTTTTTAAAAGTTAATTCAGGCGAATAGGGCTGTGGAAAGTGAAATGAATTCGATAACTCACACTTCATTGAAGTAAAAATTAGCATATGCTTCTGAAACAAGAAAATATGTAAATATGATCAAATCAATTAGTAGACCATTTTCTGGAATCTATCATATTATAAAAAATAGTCATATTATATTTAAATTTATTGTTTATTTTTACAATTTCTTATAAATTACATTCACAGTTTCCGTAGTAAATCCTCTATCCCTGAAAGTATACGTTGGATGAATCTGTGTAATGATTAACATAAATATTAGGTCTCTTTAAGGTATTTCGATTTATTTTTATAATTTCATAATAGTGTATGAAATAAAATAAATGTAACCGAGTAGGAACAAAGCGTTTATTTCGATACATTTTTGTATTTTATTGATTTGTTTATTACTAATAAGTTTAAATATATAGTAGATTTTTTATATAATACTAGTATTTTGAAATACTTACGCACAAAATGTCACCTGTATTATGAACTATTTTTGCGTATCCTCTTTCTCGTTCATTTTTCCAGCAACATAGTCTTCAAATTCAACCTGACAGAATCACTGAAAACTGATCCGTCCTCTCCTCAGGAAAGCACTTGAATACTTCAATTTTAATATCGGCCCGCTCTTATTGAAAAACCCAATGTAAGGATAAAAGCCGCATTTGATTTAAATTGTCGACATATCCCCACACATTTAAAATCCAACCAGTCTTTAATGTTACCTAATATTATTCATGCAGTGTTGTTTGTTTTACTATACCGTCTAATGTAACTTTGTACATATATAATATTTATATAATATATTAATAGCCCGTTCATCAATTCTATTCTAATTATCCTAAGGAATAAGAATAAAAATTACTCAACTTAGAAAAAGAACATAACCTTTAATCAAAGCGCTTAAATCATCTAGGTTGGCGGTAATAAAAGACTGTCATGCATAAAAACGTCACGAAATCAATGAAATTCGACACGTAATGCTGACAAAGGGGATCCTTAGCTGAGCGCGCAAACCTTCGCTTAACTTTTCGCTGATTAATTTAACTTGGGCCGAATTATGAAGTTCACATACAAAGAGGCGCGTATAACGTATAATAGAACGTTTAGGAATTTTGCATATGAAAGGACGCCAGGGCCAAACTCGAACCTTTCCCATTTATCAAGACGCGTCAGTAGCTTACGCACATCGACTTAATTAATCTTCAACAAATTAGAGACGTTTCTGTTTATTGGTCCGTACCTCTTCACTTAAACACACTGTTCTATTATTGATAACAACTTCCAAGATTACGTGTCTGATTTATTTATTTTTATTTAATTAACGCCAATTAAATAGTCCATGATCTCATTAACACACCATTTTCAACAGTTATTAACTTATCTATTGTAAAATATAATTTAGTAGTAATATTATTATTATATAGTATTGATATCTAGTTTCTAACATTGACGGTAAAACGTGTTGTCTTCTATAGATCAAGCTAAACGTTCATATGATCTAACTGATGATTTAATTTTAATTTATTTTCAATATTTGAGACATTCATTGATGATATACATAACATTAAGTCTAGTAAAGGCAACTCCATTATTTTTCTAATAGATGGCTTAAATAAATTGTGTCTAATCTAATCTCGCGCCATAGATGTCCTATCACTTGACACTGCATGGAATTAGAATGTACTAAAAAAATTATCTGGCAGTTTTGAGGGTGGCTAAGTATGTTTTCTTTAAATTCATATTAAACATGGACACCAACAAAGAGAAAGTACTCAATTTCATAGTTTTTCTTAGATAAAGTTTAAAACACAAGCCAGAAAGGATGGTGCATGGCAATGGATCACTTGCGACTAACGATTCAAAACATTGGTGGTTCGAGCATATACTTTGAATAATTGGGCCACCCGAGTAACGGACTAGGATAGGAATTATGTTTCATTAAGACATTGCTAGGCCAGACTTATCGATAACTAGATGTTTATGAATACACTTTATAGTTTAAATCCAACACCGAATACCATGGATACCAATGAATGCCCTAGATTTCTACCCATGGCGAACTATTTTGCTCTTGAAGTATTGTCCTAAAGAGAAGCTATGAGAGATTAATAATTAAAAGATTTACGGTTACAATTTATTTTATTTACACCTCATATCCATTATACTGTAACTATATTTTCAAAGTTGTCAATGATTAATTTCCTAGACGCAGCAAAATTTTTGGTGCTAAATTCATATATCACATTCATTTAGCAGACATCAAATAGCATTTTGAATTAACAAGTAAACAATTACTAGTTACTTTATAGTCTTATTGTTTAACATATTATTAATAATAAGACTTCAGAAAACTACATTCATGTTGTAATTATTTTATTTATTTGTTTAAATAAATTAAATCCTTGAATATATTTAAACTGGAAACAATACTAATAAAAGGCTTTTAAACTAATATTAATATTGATATTCTCATGACACATAAGCGTATGATGGATTAACAAAAATATTTATCCAGAAACATCAGTATTCGTCTCGAAACGTTTACAGTGTTTTTCTTAGAAATTTACGTTAGCCAATTTAAGTTGTTTGATGGTATCTATTTGTTGCAAGTGTCAGAATATAATCACCAGGAAGCTGGTAAGCAAGTCATATTTCATAGTTTATGGCTCGTTTATCTTTATTGAATTTTGCAACGAAACTCGACGAAAATCGATAGCGAGGTTGGAAGTGTAGAAATAAGGTAAATGTAGTTGCAACTTAGAAAAACGATTGTTTTCCCATATCTATCCGAACCTAATAACTCAATGCATCGAAGATCAATTGCTGTGCAGTTTATTACGGCAAAATTGTTACAAGGGTATTTCTAACGTAAATCAAACATTATTGCGCTACCCACATAGAGCAACAACAACATTAATACTCGAGTTATGTACGATTTTTCCTGTTTTCGGGCACGATCGCCTCGTGACAACTCGTTATTTTTACTATTATACCTTTGAAAAACTACTTTCTCGCGTGTCAGCCGGACTCTGATACAATATGTTTGATTTCCGTTTACCCCTTAAAATAGTTCCGACCCCAGCATGATTTTTTACGTTGGTAATAGGGTTTATTGCTGGAGGAGTATAAAAATTATATAGATTATGAAAATGACGTTTTTATAGGCCATCGTTAATTAATATACATGTTAAACTAAAGGATAGACTAGATAAAGTACAATTAGAATGCAGAGAAATCAACAACAACACAAATAACATAACATTTTACGTTATTTAAAAAAATAATTTTATTTGGGGTCAACTGTTTTATCTTAATATGATAATATATAACATATTTACCACAATCCCTTTAAAGATATTAGCCACATATTTTTTTGATTATCTGTTAACAAACTTATCTATGGAACTCTAGATATATATTTTGATGAGTAACACATATAACCACTTAACGCTGCTTTTTTTTACGCTGCAGCGTAAGCTACTCTTTTCAATTGTGATCAAAGATGCAATGATATTTGCAATAGACCATAATGCACTTTTCCTTCAGGTATGCCCCTTAATGCGAGATCTGTTTTATTTACCTGCCTATATATTAAATATAAATCCTGATTTATTAGATCCAAATGTTAGTTTTAAAGCAGTATTTATTTGAATAACTTTGAGGTGCACAAAGTATATATAGTCAATTCAAAATAGCAGTGACACGGGAAATGTCGCAATTTATGCCGCAGCTACTCTGAGTTTTAGTACATTTTGGCTCTGACATATAACAAAATTTTAATACAAATAAAATAATTGAACAAATATTTTATATATAATTTATTTTAACATTATAATACTTCAAATGCGTTTATTATCGAAAAATTTAAAACTACAATTAACTTTACAGCGACAATAATTTATAGGTTAGAGCTGTTTTATATTATATATACATTGAGTTTTTTCCACACTAGTATCGGTAGGGTTCTAGATGCGTTTTTGTATGTAGTGGTATCCTCCGAAGGCCTAATCCACTTAATTAATAATTGTATATCTGAGTAACATATTTTAGTTTCATAGGAGAGTATATTTATGTTTTATGCTTAGTTCTTGTTTCCTTCGATGCAATGTTTCCTTGTAAAGTCATTATGATATTACTATATTTCTCTTTAGTTTGTCCTGTTACATATATATATACACCTTTTTTGATAAAACTGCATTTAATCAGTGCATCCTCCTTAATGCATCTGCCATATCTGCAAAACAGTTAGTGTTAGTTGTCTCCTCATACATGTTAACCAAACGTTCATATATATTCTGAACAATAATTAGAATACAATCCAATACAATTAAAGTATATTAATTGTATACGAACCTTTAGTGGTTTCCTCTTTCATCACCGTGTCTTGGTAATTGTCAGCATTGAATCATAAACCAACATTCATAAAGTTGTATTCAATCACAGTCACTTTCAGAAATACTAGTCATGTTAACAACCAAGGTGTTTATTTCCAATCTATTAAAAACTTCCTCAAGATTCTACCATTTGTCAATTTCTTCTTCAATGTGTCTGATCGAGCTCATACAAACCGAAGGTGTTATTTTCGACAATGCCTCTTTCCATAAATTCAGACAGTTTTGATTTGAATATCCTCCTCGACCTGAATATCTATTGTAATAATTCTTTGCAATACCCCATATCAACTCAATTGGAATAAAAATGCAGTGATAGGAAGGGAGACATAATACTCTGTGGCCATAACATTCAGTAATATGATCTACTATGTATCTTTTCTCAGGCTTAATTCTGAAAAAATAAATTACATAAAATGCAATTAAATATTCCATTTATATTTACCGAGTAATAGTTTGAAATAGTTCATTGTTTAACATCATTTCCTCGAAACTTATTTTATGTACTTTAAACCATTCCTTAATTACAGCCTTTGTTGATGGACTTGTTAGAATTTTTTCCAGCAGTGTACTATATATATATATATATATATATATATATATATATATATATATATATATATATATATATATATATATATATATATGATAATAACTGATGGTTCCTCCAAGTTCTTTAATAGCTGATTTTCAAGCTACTGCAAAGACAAGTTATGGTTCGTTTCTTCATGGTAGTCACCCTTGGACTTAGAGAAACACTAATTCTGCACAAGGTATAAAACCATTCCTGTTTCCAGCATGATGGACTATATGTCTGCAATGAATAAATGTTATGACTAAAAAAATCTAATCGATAGTTATTCCAACTTTTACCTTTTTCCATGAACCTTTGTTGTCTTTATACTATATTTATTATCATCTTGCCATGAGCAACCCAATGTACCATTCTGATATATTCATGGCTCTTATAAATATATAAATTAGTATAATTCTTCCTTGAGTTTGTTATATGTTTTTAAACATTGTATTCTTTTAAAAGCAATCTCTGGAAGTTCCATTGATCCCTTCGTGGGTTATCTTTAAACAACTTAATTCCTAGATTACCCAACAATGTATGAACGGAAGTTCTAGATCTCTCAAATAGCCGTATATCTTTTGGATCTGTGTGGATACTTTCCAGACTAACAATTTTCTCTGAAATAATTGTATTGATTTATGTCGATTGAAAAAACTACTTACTGTTTCATACATTTCGTATATTTGATCTCTGAAACACCAAGATTGATCTTGATTCGTCACCTGCTTCGCATAAACACGGTTTCTTTTGGGCGAATTTAAGGTTATATTGCTTTTTATTTTTTGAGATATTTTAGCGACTCTATCTGTACTAATATGAAGTGCAGCTGCAAGGCGTAAAAAATATTTTCAATAAAAACCACGGCGAGTTCAAATGTATTAAAACAAAGCGTTAAAACAACGTTTGCCGGTTTATAACCCGTAATTATAATATTTTGAAGAATTTTCAGAAGTTTGGCAAACGGACAACTTTGGCAGGCTCATTCCGTTACATGTTCGAACCTCTTTAACAACATTCTATCTCTTTTTAAATATAACAAAATGACAAGGATAATATTGTCTGACTGTAAAACGAATTTACAACTTTAAACAGATATATATTAACACTCTTGTCACTGCTATTTTGAATTGACTATACTTGTTTCCATATTTGAAATAGTATAATGAGTGCAACAACTTAAATATAGTCTAAATATATGGTCGGCACTGAATTTTTCAGAGGGACTACCATAATCCACAGCCATGCTATTCATTAAACCAAGGATTTATAAACATGCTAGGTAATTAATATTACAATGTTACATATTATGGATCTACGAGCATACGACGTAGTTAATGTTGTTTAAAGAAGAAAAAAAAATTAGACCTTATGAAGATAAGATGAAGATAAGATAAGAAGATAAGAGAATAAAGGCATCGAGATATTTCCATCACTTCGAGGATTGACTGAAACTATTAAATACTTATACTTATTATAATATTGAAAAAGGAACATTGGTTAAGAAAAGCAACTCTATTGTTTAAAATTCTAAACACAATGTATATACTACTTACTTCTTTATATGGATTTTAATATTTTGTTAGCGTATCTAGACTGTAATAATTATCTTAAGAAAATAAATTGATTTCCTTGCTAGAAAAACAAGTGCAATTCAATTAAATAAATAGACTTCTACTAGGTAGGTTTCAAGTTAGCCAACAACACACATATGGTATTACCCATGCCGTATGTAAAATCTACTCTAGACTTATCGCCTATACTGCGAGAAACTTAAAACTTAAGGGACTAGACTTAACAAGCCGGGATAATTTTTTACAAAATTAACAAGTGCTAAGATCAGTATATTATGTTATCACAATATAAATTTAAAATTATGTTAAAAATGTGATGTATAGTCATAAATTATAACAAAAATCATCACATCTCAATATTATGTATAAATGAAAACCTTGAAGCAAGAGAATATCCCAACTCCCGACATAATCTACCAGTAATAATTCACCACTTTAAACAAATAAGAAAGGGTAAATATCCCATTTTGCACCCTAAATAATTCCGACTGGTTATATCCCCAGTTCTGAAACATCATCCTTTTTTTCTTGCTCTGTATCCCGTCCGGACATTCTGCGCCTTAAATATTTTAAAACAAGTTTTTCCTTAGACACCCGTTTGAATAGCGTCCTGCTAAAAACCGAGCTTGTTTGCCGTGCTTGCAGGACAAAACATTCAAAACAACTTTTAATCTAACCAGTCCTGCCAGCGTCCCAACTTGCTTTCCTGTAAGGACATATTATATGTTACGGGAAAAAGTATCCAGGACCGTAATTAATTATTATTATATATATATCATAATATTGGATATTAAATTATATATAAAATATATATAATATAATATATTATATAATCCTTAATTATAACATATATTTAGACGCGTTAAGAACATAAAAAAATTAATAAAGTATAATTATCTATGTTGAGCATTACTTAAAATTTTATACCTATTATATATATTATAAGAGATTACAATAAAAGACCAGTTATAGATTAAGGTCTCATTTTTACCAACTAGGGTTTATTTAAATTAGAGCTATTGCACAACGTGGTCTCCGAACCACGTTCTTTGGCATTAAGCCTATTGAATGGCTAGCTACCAACTTTGAAATCAATCCAGAAGACATCCGGTCCTACCTAGCCTACTTACTGGCTCGACTGGGATCATTTTCCTTGTCGTATTTTGTACTCTTGCCTTTTGGACACTCACATTTATCAACAATAACAAACATAAATTTACCACCATGGCCCAGCACGATTTGAGACTGCAACTATCGCAAACTATCGCAAAAAGTGGACCGTCCTGTCACCTTGACCGCTATGCCAACCAAGCCGGCAGAAATTATTATTGTAATAAAAGACACATACAAATAATTATATAGGTTCTTTAAACTTTGGTTCACAAATAAATAGGATAACTTAGGTATCAATAGGGTAAGAAATATATCACTACATAGTATAAAACAAAGTCGCCTTTTCTGTCCCTATATCCCTATGTGCGCTTAAATCTTTAAAACTACGCAACGGATTTTGATGCGGTTTTTTTCAGTATATAGAGTGATTCAAGAGGAAGGTTTATATGTATAATACATGCATAATATACTAAGGCAACATTGCTAATTTTAGAGGTTTCTAACGTGATGTCGTAAATTAACCTATTTTTTTAGGCTTATTTAGCAATTAGCAAAAACGCTGCCTAACCCTACGAGTTAGATCAAATTAATGTACTACAGTATTGTACACCATAAAAAGGTCTACAAAAAAGTCCGCGATGGTATATGTTTATCTTTTAGGGATAACCCACATTAACCATTTTTATTGTTTACTTTTTACGTGAGAAAATGGCTTATTTACGAAGCTATTTTAAGCAATACGGCATTAATCCTTATCGAATTAAGTACCTTAAATACAGTGTGCAATTAATATAGATCAATATGGTTTCTTACAGCATGTAAATTAAACAAATATTTTCGGAGATATTACAAATTTAAAATTTGCGTTTAAAAATGTGTAATGTAATAAAAATTGTATGAATTTAGATATTCCAAAGATAGCAGGAAATCTTCATAGTAAGTATAGGGGAAGAGGAATTGTTTTACTCCAAATTTAATGCGTGCAGGCCAAGGGCAGTAATGAATGAACCAAAAATACTGGATCGATTTTAATCATGTTTTCATTGAGTGACATAGGCATATATATTTTATGCCCGTGCAAAGTCGGAGCGGGCCGCTATGTTTTTATATACAACGTTCATATTTTTTCTGTAGTGTATTTAATTTAGTATCAGCATTGCACCCGTGCGAAGCCGGGGCGGGTCGCTAGTTTATAATAAATGAAATATTACCATCAGATTGAATATTGTTGCCAAAATTTATCAATGAATTCGTTTAATTATTTATATCAACAATCATTTTGTATCATACATTATTCGTGACACTGAAAACAATGAAATGTATTGAATACTATGTAATATTGAAACAAGTATATCGAAGAGATTCTAAAATTTTAAACTGAAATTGTAGGTATTTTCCGTGCTTTTCTGTGCAACTGTTGACAATTTTTCCATGTATTTTATTACCTAGAGGTAATTATAATTCTTTTAACCAGGTTGCCTTACTCAGTAGAATAACAACACTGTAACTAAACTAAATAACTAATTTTTTTCCTTGGTCTGAAAAAGATATTGGATTGTTGAAAAAATATAATTTTTACTACCTTTATATTAATTAATTATATTAATAATACATAACCTAAATATAGATAATTCTATAAATATATTGATATTTTATCAACAAGCCTAGGATGTAATCGTATTTTCTATGCCAACTTTAACAATTTCTTGGTTTTTATTCATCTGATGTTTTTGATTCCATTTATACAGAACCATACACAATTTTTACCTTAAAATTTATACTTAACACCCAACATGAATTATATTGATGCTTTTGCGTCCAAATTCATTGTTTACGAACTGGATGCTAACGTCATATGATACCAGGAACCATTTTAGCGTGAATTTAAATGTTAAATAGAAGAAAAATTTCTTTATTTTCTGCAAATATATTGAAATAATTAATAAATTGAAATATTGTAGAATAGATTTTTAAATTTAAAGATTAGATTTTTATTTAAATTTAATCTCAAGTTATGTATAGATCGGAATACATTTAAACATAATATATGTATAATTACTTACACGATTTTACATAAAAAATCATTGATTGTGGTGATTTAGATCGATCTAAAGTTACATGGAATCATTAGGGCATTATTTGTGGCTTTACACAAATTAATAACAAACGTTGTATTTCATGCGCGTGGGTTGTGATTTTGAAACAACATTTAGTGGCGAAACATTGCTGAATGTTGTTTCGGACGTCCTCAGTTTGCATTTGATTATAACGGCGAATTAATGGTGGCTGTTCAGATAAATTAACGGACATATTAAGCCATATAATTATACACGTAGAAAACTCCAAGCCGGTGGTATATGAACGTCGGAAAATACGGTGTTGCCGTATTAACATATAATCTAATTCCGACCCTGGCTTTCCGCGTTACGTTGAAAAGCGGGGATTTCAATAACACAGAGTTTGCAGTAAAAATTTAAATGTAACACAGGCACTTAAGGTGAAAGGGACTGATGATGGGAAAAATAAACTTAAAAAGGGGCCCCGTTGTTGTGGAAATGAGTTTTTGAAAAGGACTCGCCGGTTGCTGGATACGAATATTACTTGAATTGAATTTTTTTGCTCGGGAAAAAATATGTTTGAATGCGGCGTACGGCTCGAAATAATTAGGTGCGCGGTTTCCGAATCCATTTTTCGTATTTACTGTTGCGGTTAACTCTCAGGATTAACTCTAACACCCAGTTTTATCTTTCAATTTCATCTCGGATCGAATTTGTTTTTAATTAAATGGGAAATTAACAAGACATTCGCCTCTTTTTTCAAGATGGAGAATGAAAACTTCTTACCACATTTGTGTTAATAACTTACTATTTCTTGAGATTTTGCTGTTGTTGAAGTTCCTATTTCGGGTCAGTTTTAAATACTATTTTCTGAGTAACACACGGTTGATGCTCATTGTACATTTATAAAAAAATATGGTGAAAAATTATATATTATAGTTGACGATTGCGTATGCTTTAAATAAATTATTTTTCACACTTCTTCGAAATTAAATATTTTTTCAGAGCTCAATATGTCTTTATACTCTCATTAGATTTGTTGTTGAATGAACTATTAACACAACTTCTTAACTCCATTAAATATATTCCCGTGATCAATCATATTTTATTAGCTATTCCTTTCCTAAATTAGCCTGGAAGTAATACGAGGTTTGCTATTTATATTCTAAGACTTGGCAATACTAAGTGTTTCATATCCGTTTCCATCTGACGTTTTCAATTGGAAGTTCAATCTTTTCATTCACTTACTTACCTTCAAACATAAACTTTTTCAGAACATCTTGTCATTTGAACGAGTGAAACAACTATTTTATTTACAGTTGCTTCGTCTCAATGAAAAAATGGTGTTAACTAAATGAAATGGTTAATCACTTTCGTACCATGATTGTTAGGACTTTCAAGACAGTATTGAATCAATCGAGTTACCTCGACCTTTGGCGATGAATCACCATCTTAGGATACTTGTGTCTAAAAACCTTTGTTGCAGAAAACATTTATTCTTGACTCAAAATCTACTATATGGGTCTTCGAAATCGGATAATAGTAATTCGAAGAAACAAACGATCGCACATTTCTCCGGAATAATGTAGATGGACAGCATTCTGAAAGGTATACAACCATTTATTTACCAAATAGACTTCGTAAAATATGATAAAAGAAGCGGCAAGAAAGGATCATTCTTCATCGTGACAAGCACGTGGCAAGCACTTACACATTGCTGAAACAATTACTTATTTGATTGGTCAAGAGGTTTGATTGATAGAAAGGATCCATACCGGCTTGAGACCAAATGACTTATCCGCATATCAAGAATATATTGCGTGCCCAAGATTTTTCGGTTCCTGTATTAGCCGTTAATACATTTTCAAAAACCATATTTTGGATGTACCTTAATCAAAGTGGAAAAAGTGTTACGAAGAATGGTTCAAGCGCATGCAAAATTGTATTGGTCATCATAGTAAAACAACAAAACCATTTTCATTAAAAAAATTACTTTTCATTATTAAGATTAAAGTATATATAGTCCATCGTCTACCATATTGTTCTTTTTTAACTAATATTCCTTTTTAATCATCTATTATTAAATTAAATTAAAATGGACACAGACGAGGTAAGAGAAATGACTATGCTTGATTTTAAGAGTGATTGGTTTTATTGGTTCACGTATTAACAAAAAAATCATATAAAATTCAGGGCCTGATACTTGTTTTGAAATCAATTTGCTCTTTCAGAATAATATAAGTTTTATAATTTGGTAAAAACATAAAATATACCGCATAATATTAACAGAGAAAGACGCAGAATCATGTAAATTTAACGCAATGTTTCTTTCAGTTCAACTGAAAGAAAAATATCGAACCCATAAAACAAATTTCTTTATTAAAGATAATTAAATTTTTCCGACCAGCTTAAACAGAAACGATAACTTGGAACTAGCATTCAAAGCGAACTTATTAAAATGGATCCCGAGAAAAATAATCATCTAGAATATTTTAAAAGGAGTTATTAAACGCAGAAACTCCTTTCGATAAATAAAAGCTCAGCGTTCTCCGTCGACTTTCTTTACGGTTCGCCCCTTTGAGCATTACGGAGTAGCTGATTTTTCTGGTAATTCTAAACAAATAAAAGTGTTGAATTTCGGTAATTCTGTTCAAACAACAGTTTTCGTCCAGGTCTGTGTCGACAATAAGAAACGGAAAAAGGGGGAAATGTTTACGGAGATTTCTGTATTTTCTATGTAATTCAACCGCATTAGGGTGTGTTTGCGTAGAAGCTTATTATGAGTTACTAATATAAGTAAAACGTTACTGATGATAATATATTCTTCTTGGTTAAGTTTCAACTAATTTCGATAATACTGAATTAGATATGAAGGAAAGGAAGCAACAAGGAATAATAGACAACCATTTCTGTATTTGAGTAAACCATATTAGTATTTCAACCAAATACGTTGTGGGCTTAGAGTTTATTTATCCATCCAATATATAATCACACTAAAAATTTAAGAAACGACACATTATAAGATACATATACCTTATCAAAATGCCACACTTGTTTTATGTTTTGTGCCAGTCTGTATATAAACAATCAGGTTAACGTACCTGCTCTATGGCTATTTGGATTACGGCTATTTGAACTATTAGTTCTAGCTAGAGTTGGACGTAAATTGGGAACGCTTGTTGAATTTATTGAGAAATGAATAAGACATTATTTTTTTTATAATTTTTGAAAGGGATTAGTATGAATCCGTAGTTTTTAGTCTTCCCTTATAGCATCACTTATGTTTCATTTGCTAATAAATTATTAGTGTAAAGAATATCATATAGTCCATCCAAAATAACGGCGAACTCAGTCATCAAAATGTATAACGACACAATGTCGCAATGATGACGCATCAGTTTTGAATTTTGGTTTATTTTGGCTTTAACATTCAACGAAATTCTATTATAAGTAATATAATGAAGCAACTCCTTATTTCTGTTTGTTAATAATTCCGTACACCTTTTTGCAAAAGTATATCAATTTTCACTAAATCTTTTAGTTTAATAACTGCATTTTTCCTAATATATTTGCTATGTCATCTATAAAAGAGTTAGTATCCATTACTTATATCTATTACTTACATTTTTACTATTAACCTATATTCCCCCAAGCAGAGTATGTTAAATATCTTGGTATGCATTTAGATCGACGCCTAACCTGGAAGAAGCACATACTCTCTAAACGGAAACAACTAGGACTAAAATTATATCAAATGTATTGGCTCATTGGGCGCAAATCCAAGTTATTATTAGATAACAAGGTATTGCTGTATGAGTCTATACTCAAGCCCATTTGGACATATGGAATTCAACTATGGGGTACTGCTAGCAAATCTAATATATCCATCATTCAACGGTTCCAAAATAAGGTGTTGCGTGCCATTGTTGATGCTCCGTACTATATTTCAAATAAAGTGATACAACGGGATATTCCTCTAGAACCTATAACGAGTGTAATCCAACGTGTTTATGTGAAGTACTTCGAAAGAGTGTCAGTGCATCCCAATGTACTCGCTAACCAGCTAAATATGCGACGTGATAGTGAAGTGCGTAGACTAAAACGTTTAACATCACCTGATCTGATTACTGGACATATGTAGAGTTTAGAATAAGCATTAGAATAAGACTAATTAATTAAGATAATATTTTATACAGAAGATTGCTTAATGAAGTGATTTTCTACATGCCATGTATATATAATATAGACATAATAAATACTTATTGCCAATAGGGCAGATTGTGGGCTCACGAAGAGTAATAAAAAAAAACCTATATTAACTATAGATTACTAAATTATATATTCATTACTATTTGAGTCATTGTTCAGGTTTCACTAAATTGTTAATTTTCAATATATCAAACCCTTGTTCATGATGTCTGATGTGTGTCTGATGGAGTTTCTCCAAACCAAAGGTGTTATTGTAAATAATATATCTTACTAACACGTAATATTCCGTGAGCATATTGTCTGCCAACATTTAATTTATATTTACTTTTTTTGTTAATCTCTTAGAGCTTCAAAAATCTGCCCGTGTTCAATAAGTATAATTTCCGTTATCCTGACATGTAGAATATCGCTTCAGTAAGTCATGTGCTGTACAACTTATAATCTAGATACTAGTCTAATATATTTTAATGTCTATCCTAACTTATTCTGAAGGCTATTCTAGATTATTCTAGAGATTATTAAATCTCACTCTATGTGTCTATTAATCAGTTCATATGATAGTTTATGTTTGAGCCTATGCACTATACCGTCATTGCGCGCATTTAATTATTTGGCGAGTGCATTGGGATGTACTAATAGTCTTTCAGAGTACCGCCTACTAACACTTCGAATCACACTCGGCATGGACGATGACTCGCAACACTTCATTCTGGAACCTCTGGAAGATTGCTATATTAGACTCTCTAGTTGTACTCCACAGTTCAATACCATAGGTCCAAATGGGCTTAAGTATTGACTTATACAGCAAAACCTTGTTATCTATTGTTAACTTGGATTTGCGTTTAAGTTATTTGCATTTTGTCACTATATGTTTTTTCCACGTCAAACGTCGATCAAAATCCAATTTATATTTACTGAGTGACAGTTTATTCTCCCTCAAAGACATATATTTTCTTGAACTTACGGATAATACTTGGCAGATTAACGGTTTACTCTGAAAAAACTGTATTAAATATCGAATATATCTACAACTCAATATCGAACTCACTTTTTCACCCGCTTCGCATGCTTTCGACGGTTTCTCTTTGATGAGTCTAACATTGTATTGTTCTTTTCTTTTTTAGGGGATTTTAATTACTATGCCCGTACTAATATTCAGTGCGGCTACAACACGCTAAAATAAATTCCAATGAAAACTTCAGCAACTTGATATTTAACGTTATTAATACTTACCTCTTTAACGGATTTTACTGACAAAAAGGAGCCTCATTATTCCGGTTTTGCTGAAGCAATTGATTAGAGGCCCAATCTGTTTCTTACTCTTGGCTATTTATTAGCTCTGGCATTTTCAATCAGAGTAATTAGAAATATTAAGGAGCGATTTAAAATATATCAAAACTGGCAAAGCTCCTTGAGGGTAAATGGTATGGCTCGGTGAATGGAGGTAAAACGAACTGGAACAGTGGTGTTTACATTATGTGACCGTTATTTATTGCCAATATAAAAAAATGTGGAGACGAGGCTTGGGCAGTCGATGGTGGCACGTCTAAACCAAACGATGGTCGAGTACTGAATGAATGGAAATACCCTTCAATAACATCCCAGATAAACGTCTCGGGGTTGCCAGCTATTCGTTATCGGGTTCTAGTTGGCGCTGTTCACCCCGCCCATGTTCAACATCTGGGATTATATTTCTGGGTATTGAAGAATTCTGCAGAGATTTGACAACCATTTATTCAATTTGATAGCCTGATATATATTGCCTCTTCAAACTTAAAATTGGAATGCTAAACATATAAAGTAACTATCATTAGTAAATTCAAAACCTGCTATCCTAATTTACTCACAAAATAATAAGAGATGCAATCATAGTAATGGTATTAATATCTCCATTAATAAATTTTTCTAAAAGTAAAATTTAATAGTACCTTCAATTGTGCATGTCTAGAAATATACTATTTAGTCTACGTATAGCATTTTGCTAATGACAAAACACAAACAACAACCCATTAGTAATCGTTGAACAAAGCTATTTTAGCGAATAATAATAAACATACCAGCAATAGAAACCAATCTTTCCCATAATTTCTTAATTCGTTATGATGCTAAAAAAATACATTATGGCGTGGTTTGTTTATAGACGGCTGCCAATTTTATTGATAAACATTTTATGCTTCGCAAGCATATGCTGTTTACATTTTAAAACTAGGTCTCTATAGATAATTTTCGAAATAATTATAAAAACAGGGGATATAGTATGCCATTAAATGTTCTATTTTAGATATATTTTATATATTGAGAGTTCTGGATTTGAATATCACTAATAGTACAGTGTTTACAAGTCAACAAGTATAACATTCGAAAAACATCCCAATCATGGTGCTAGCTAGGCCAGTTAAGTCTGGATGTTTTCTGGGGTGGCTTTTAATTTGAGATTACCTCAGTCGGTAATATAAATGACGAAAATTATAGCTAATCATCTACGTTGACTAATAAGTCAAATCCAGATAAAACCTGGTTAGGAAAAAAGATTTTAAAGCATAGAAACGGCAATTTTAATAAGAAAATATTATATATTTATCTATGACATAATTGCATTATATCATGTAATAATAAAACGGTACTACAGATAATTTAAATTTAATTTTTAATTTACATTTAATTTAAACGTTACGACCTTTAGGTTTTTTTCAATCACTATATATTTAAGTTATGACACATATATGGTTTAAAATAAAATCTATTTTTTAAATTTAGCGCTCTTATGTATCATCGAAAGAAGTGATTACTTATTGAATTTACCGTACAGACAATAGTTCCGTCACAACCTTGTTCAACTAAACCCGCAATAATACAAAAGCATTATGTCACGAGACAGCAAACTAATTTCTTCTATCCAAAAGAAAACATCCAGTGCTGAACCCTCATGAATAACCGACCAAAGGGATATTACGTGATCATTATCCCCTCTGGACAGTTTTCAGTTATATTAAGTTATGTAAGATCATTTGTCAGTACCATTGTACCTTCGTCCGCTAGTTTTCTATTGATGATCTGAGTGACACTGTTTTAGCTAAATGTCCGTGGAATAGTCTGTATGGAACGAATGGTTCACAGCTGAGAAAATGCGCTATTGTAATCTGCCTTTGTGGCCTCCTTTCATCCTCCAGATCGTCAATCTCCAGGATAGCTTGCAGTAACACAAAATATCGTTATACATTTAAGGGCGCTTTCTTCGGGCGTGTTCTTCTATATCCTTTGTGAGATATCTTTAAAGCTGATAAAATATTTTGATATCAAACTCTGTTCGGGTTCATTGATTATATATACATACTATGTATTTTATAGGAGAATCATGATTATCTCCCAATTAATACTTAATTAAGCATTTTTTGGCTCGATGCCTTTTTCTCATATACAACTATTTTGTGACATTACGTAGATGACAACATGTATGGATGGTAAAAAACTTCCGAGTATGTTGAAACATATCCCAAGATAGCATTTTCCTTTCCAATAATATAATGTAAATTTTCTGTTGATAAATTATATGAATGTACAAATAATTTTAGTGTGAATTATTTATCCTATTTAATATTACAGGTTAATACTATTTTGAGAAAGCCTGTTATCGATTTAATGCACTTTGTTAGTTACTAAAGTTTGTAAAAGTCGGATAAAACTAGACCCCAGCGGTTTATATTTTTAAACTATAATGGCTGAATTTTCTTTTAAGTTTGTTATCCGGCAGTTTATATACGATTATTGTTAATAGTGGTATAAATATATTATAAAAATAATATTTTTCTTTATATAATGAAAATAAGGGTTTAGCAAGACACATTACTATAACGTATTATTTGAAATTACTTCTGAAAATGTAAATTGTCGTTATACTAAAATGTTAATTAATATTACAGTGGCTACGTCAAATTACTACAAATGTCTGTATTAACTCAGAATGTAGATTATGTAGAATCCAAGCATCAAATAAAGCTATAACGCGATGCTGACGTTAAATATGTATGTCTTAATCAATTTTATATTACCCCATGTAATAAATCAATATCAATCGCCTATAAATGATTAAATATACCATTAAATACAAACACATTGCCTTTTGACTGGGAATAGCGACGTTGCGGTTCGAAAAAAAAATCAGTGTGTATAGATTTTATGACGTACTTGTGTGGCTGTATTAAAATTCTGCTCGGTGATTCGCTTAACGCTTTTTTAGTCGTTCGCTTAATATATTTTCATGCCGTATTTCATAAAATTTCACTGCACCGCTCTTACAAAAGTTCGCGTTAAAAGCGGCTACTAATTACCCGATAGAATACCCTTTTAAACTCTGTTTATGTCGCATTACTCGTTTTGATTAACAATTGCGATCAAAAATATAATTTTTACGTCAATGTAAAGATTATAAATGATATATCGAAGTTCAGTAACAATGTAATGATTTTCCAATCGTGCCGTTATTGTTGTTCGATTTTTCACCGGCGCTGTTTTGTAGAATCGTTAAACGTTAATCGGGCAGTTCAGTTGGAAATCATAGAATCGTTTCTGCAGACAACAATATTATATAATAGATCTTCGTGTTGTATTAAAGCTATGGTATCAATCAGGAAAATTTATATTTTAAATATGAACTGCGCAGCAACGATCAACGTGGGGAAGTGGGAAGAAATTTTGATTAATAACATGCTATAATTGTTATATAATAATTTATACATATATAGACCTACCGATAAAACATCCAATGCACATCATCAAAATAGTTCAACTTTGTCGCACCAAATTTAAGTTTTAGCGGGAGGCTGGATTATTTTCAGTTATTCATTGACAAATATAAAATAGATACCAAACAGGTAGTAATAAACTATATTTTACAACCAGAAATCAAAATTGTTCAGCCAAGTCAAATGTTTTAGTAGAAACAGTAAACTCTTAATTTAGTACAACATTTTTATACCGAGAACATATTTATTTTAATTTGTTTCATTATAAACAGCCATTAATTAACTTTTCAAGTTTATCCTCTTGATGTAGCTGGATCATTAATATAATATTGTAGAATATTGCATCAGAATTAGGTTATGTTGAATCTAATTATCTGAATGGAATCTAATTATATGAACAAGTATCCTGGAGGGCACTAATACTATATCATAATGGATTGTTGCATATGACATTCCCGGTTTTAAAATAATTAATTCATTACTTGGTTAAAACGCCGCTCAACCAAATGAGGTATAAACAGAATGCACTGTGAACATATTAAGCATAGAGTATTGTCGATTTTTTTGGTAGCCGATCGATTATATAACACTTATTTTCTTTTTTCTTATTATTTCTAAATAGTTACGTACTGCTACTGGTTTAAAAAATACGTTTGTTCCATAATTATTTTTACCTCTATTCTAGTTAATTACTATTAAAATGTCGTGCCAAGAAACTACCTACTAGAAATCTTACTATATACATTTACATTTTCGATTTGCTCTTAAGAAATCATTATACGCGGATATACAATATCACATTTTTATCTAATCTAGGAAATGTCTAAGTAGCTTATAGAACATTGAGTGTAATTTTCATAATCATATTTACTGTGATATAAAACAGTATTGTGAAAATGTGTTTAAAATATTTAATATTATACTTAACAGCATCGCCAAGCAAATGTGCCTATAAATAATGCTACAAACGGAATCATAGGAAACAAACTCCAAATTTAATTTAAAAGAAGGACAACATAAATCAGAAAATAGAAAAGTACAGCACATGTCCTGCATTTCACTTTATTATATGAATTTCCCTACCACTGGGCTTTTAAATATTTAAATTCTTGCATGGCATGTCGTATAATTTATTTAATGGACGGTATTTTGAGCTGAATTTTATAAAGAAAAGTGGAATTACACTGTCTACAACTTAAATTTATTTGAGGCCTTCGTTAATAAGTAATTGGCCAGTTTGGTCATGTGGGAACTGGCTCAATAAAATAACTAAATTAATTTGACGCTAGTAATGAGTAACATGTACTTAGGCATTTTGTTTATTTTTCGTAATTCATTGGTGTTTTTATATTTGTATGTTGAAATATAGCTACCAATTATATTTCGTAAAAAAGTATATTGTTTTTCCTTTAAATTAATGCAAAGAATAAATACTCAATCGATTTCAAATTTCTTCTGCACCACTTAATTATTACATGTTCGATGAATGTCATTTTCTCTTCAAATACAATGCTAATGTCTCTAAACTTCTCTACTGATAACCCCTAACTGCAGCAGTTTCATCTTAATTAAACACTTTTTTGATTGTTAAAACAATTTTTGTATAACACCGATCCGACCCACATATTATTATAAGAAGTCTCTCATCATCTAAGCCTACGGATGACGTTGAAGTCATTTTCTATTTCTAAATATCTACATATCTGAATACAAGAATAGTGTTTCAGAGAATTATATACATATAAAAACGTAATTTTTAATTGAACTTACTGGTTAATTTTTGGTTCTGCTGGTGTAAAACCTGTCTATTGCAGATTTATTATTGATTAAATTTTCTGCAAAATTTACACATAAATGTAAGCAATATTTAAAGTAGATTTTGAAGAATAAATAAGTTCAATTTTTCCCTTTTAATTAATTTGGATAATTTTATCAAGTTCTCTGTTAAAAATGAAGTAACTAAAGCACTTAAAAATATCATAAAACCAATAATTTTCACGAGTGTTCATATCTTTTATTTTGTTAACGTCAGAGCCTTCTCATCTCATGGACGTCATCAAACCGCGTATATATTAAAGTAATAAAATGAAATGGCTTCAAATAATATTTGGATTAAAATATAGAGTAGTTACGGAGAAATAATGTTACTGTACGCCAAGCAAATAACGGTGTTGACAGTACATCCAGCAAATAAAATAAAATGACCGTCTTTTGGCAAAACTCGTCGACGCTCTGACACGTCAATCAGGAAGAAAGGTGACATATTTAGGAGACCGCGTAATACTCTTTGCCAAATTATTTATCAGAGGTTTATACTGGCAGCAAAATGCGAAGCAAAACTAAATATTTGGCAAACATGATCAACCCAACAGATATGATATCTTCATAGACTAAAGCAGATATAAACGTAAAATAAATACGTTTGATATTAATCTTCGTCATTGTTGAGTACTTTGTATTTATCTTCTAGTATGAATTTAATTCCTAGTAACAGTGGCTCTATTTTTAACCGACTTTGAAAAAGGAGGATGTTCTAGGTATGGCTATATATATTTGTGTATGTTTTCTCGCCGATTTCTCCGTCATTCGTTGACCGATTTTCAAATTTCTTTTTTTTTTGAAAGACTGCACTTCTGAGGTTGGGATGTGGGGGGTTTTGGTAAATTGAAGGAAACGCTCAAAATATCAAAGGCATGTATAAAGTGTTCACATATTTTTTATCTAAAGTAACCAGATATTTGGGTATAATATTTTTGTATAATGTGTGTGTATTTGCTGAGCTGATGTGACGGAAAATCGGTCGTTCAGTGCAAAAGCCATTCAGTTTGCCTTTTAAGCACTAACTATAGCATATAAGACCTCGTAGAAATATCGTAGCGGCTTCTTTGATGTAATGGTTTAAGCGTTTAGCTCCGAAACGCAGGTCACGGATTCGATCCCCGGAAGAAGATTCAAGCTGTTTCAAAAATATTTTATATTACTTATGGTTAAAGACACAATTGGCAACAATAACTTGACAACAATCGACTACAAATGATTCGTTTGTACTGTATGGAATCGACGGGAATACGGGCAAAGTTACGACAATGTTTTCCTTCAGCATGGCAGCGCCAATATGTTGAAAAATCTAGACTTTGCTCCTTCTGATTCGTTCATCGTTCTTTCGAGATGGAATTCGTAAATTTCCTAAAAATTTAAAAGAAGTAGTGGCTATCGCTGGGCAATACATTATATTGTAGGAATGTTCGTCGGGTCGGTCAGTCGGTCGAAATGTGTGGCTGCCGCTGCTATTATTTGTCAGAACACTCACTACTATTTTTTGGAAGGAATTTGCACAAGAACTGAAAACACTGGTTGAAGAAATACTGTTTATTTCAATGTTAAATGATACATGCGGTCGATGGGAGAACTGAAAGGATATTAGGTTAGGTAGAGGAAGTACGGTAGCGCTGTGGAAGTGGTACTATTACAAGGGGATGGAGAAAAGAAAAGAGAGCGAGACGTCGTCGTGATGGTCTTTTATAGCCTGGAACTGCATGGTACCAATCCACCGGCGTTACCAACCTTTGTACTTGTTGATGAATTCGTGGTGGCCTAAGGGGTCTTGGCGGTCGCCACAATATAATATATGTATGTTGTCATTGTAGCATTTTTACAATAAAGCTGCAAATAAAAAAATACTTTAAATCTAATTTATAGGCCTAACATATTTTTAGTAACACTCTACTGTGACAATTAAACCATCCGAAATGTATTCAATATTAAGAATTGCAAACCAAAAGTAATCAGTCATAACTATACAGTATTACCACTCGTAAATATGACCTATAACATAAATCTATTATCGTAAATAGATGTATTATCGTAAATGTAAATAGATCTAAACGGAATTAAATCCATCTCAGGAATTAAATACATGTAAAAAGATATAAACGTAAATCAAATAAGTTTATAAACGAAATAAGCTGTCGGAATTTGTAGTCGAACAACTCTGAACAACCAAGCAGGCGATATTCATTAGTGCCGAAACTAAACACGTACCATGGAAAATAGTCTAGTTCACAAGCCATAGTTAAAGTTTATCTTTGGTGAAGATTGTTCAAGTAACAGTGGAGGACGAGAAGGTAAACATCTCGGGCCGACCGTTGGCAGCAAAACTGCTCAGCATCGCTGAAACAAAGATAAGGACTCTCCCTGTATCTCTCTCGCTTTCTCCCGGTCGGTGTATGTTTGTGTGGGTGTGTGTGTGTGTCGAAGATTCGCAACGTCATCACGGGAAACTGCCAAATTTGGTCCTAATGACGCTTTTGTTGCTGAAACTTGGATGATGGATCGTTATAATGTTCAGATTTGAAGTGTGAACGAGGAAGTTTCATAATTAGTTGGAGATCCGGAAAAAAATAAGCGGGGGTGTCTGGAAGCTTGCATATTTTTAAGCTGAAAAGCTCGGGGATCTTTTTATTATATAGTTGAATAATATTGTATTAATATTTTTATGTTTGTGCTTTTGACGTTGGTCAGCATAATAAGGATTTTCATCATGCTTTTCATGATTTTATCTTTTAAAACATCTCTAACATAATCTAAAGTTCTTTTCTTTGTTTATTATCGTGTCGTATGTTATGTTTGTCGTACGTTTAATATGCCATACTGTATTTATAAGCCATATTATATTGAATGTTATATTGGAGATCAAAGAAAATCTATAAAAGTTGTGTTAATTTAGGAGTAGGCAGAAAATTGCATCACGGCCTCCCGTATAAAATATTATTCATTTTATATAAAAGGCTTCCTGAAGGAAAGTTTATATTTAGTAAAATGTTTAAAAGAAAGCAAGATATCTACCAAAAAAAAAGGTATACTACAGGATCAAGTACTTAAATTACGAAATTATTTGTTAAAAATAATACCTCTAAATGAAATTGCATGCCTCCTTTCATATTTGGAAAAATAAGAGCCGATAATTTATTTCGCTCACATCGCATCCCATATGGTCAATTTATGCGAATGAAGGGATCTCTGTTGGTTTCTGAATAAGTCCGTTCTGCCTACTTATGTATCCATAAATATGAAAATGAATAAGGTGATAACAAGGTGTTGAATGCCTGGTCTACCTACTTAGTCCAAGTGACATGCAGAACAGAATTCTTGCAGAACTTTTCTGAGTCGCTTTGTTCAGAATGTCCCAAGGATAAAAAGAAAAAAGTAAATATGCGCCGAAGTGCCAACTAAAGGAGAAGTCCAGAAATTCATGCACATACGGTTATCTTGATCTCTAGTTACTTTTAGTAAGAAAAAATATTTTATCTGATTTATATCATTCGGCCATTTTATAAACAGCGATTAATACTGTCTTTGGAACCAGGAGGATTTTGAGTGTATATAGTTTCTCTATCAGAAAGAAATTACTATATTAGAAATATATTAGCCCATATTCCATGGGCCAAAGATAACAACGATAAACAGGATTATTTCTAAATATTTGTTTAATATATATAATTCTAAATTTTAATTTATCAAGGTAATAGCCGAAGAACAAAGCTGAAACCAAAGAAAGGGGTTCTAATCATTGCAGAAATGTTAAAACAATTGCCAAAAAAGTCGTAATAAGATATATATAAAGCAGTTTTTAGACTAACTATTTAAAATACGTACCTGAAGACTAGCGAGTATCGGAAGTGATTACCATACTAAAACTTTCACAAATGATTGAGAATAAGTATTTTCAACAATCGACTTAACCCATAGAATAACGAGCATCATTGAATGTTCTTTGGAAGAAATATATATGTTTTGTAGTTGTAGTTAGCCTTGGATAAAGTTTGCCACGAAGGCTTGTACTTGTAAATAAAATAAATGAAATGGCTCCAAAGCAAAATATTAACATCTCTAACAAATTGTTCAGAATTAAGCAGGAAGCTGCATATTCTAAACTAAAAGTAGCACAAGGAATGTTTCAAAGTATCCTAGGACTTATTCTTTATATGGTCTTTACAAGTGATATGACTAAACTGGAGGTAATTACGATATTAACAGTGTAGTGAGTTGGAGCCGAGAAGATTTTATTTCAGGCAGCTAGCTAGCACATCTAAAATGTCAATATATAATAAGATTTTGAGTAAAAAAAATTAAGATAGTTCTGCAATATTTTTAGATGTTGCTCAAGCCTTCGATAAAGATTGGCATGAGAATTTAAATCATAACATTAAAATACTTCTGTGTGACTAATATTCAAACATTTTAGAGTCATATATAACTGACTGATACTTCAGAGTCAAACAAGAAAATATTAGCAGGTATACCACAGGTGTCCTTTATCTGCTGTACATTCGGAACATTCAATGAAAATGTTGTTGATACGTTAGCAGATGATACTGTAATCCTATACATTGGAGATAACAACACTGAATTAACCGAAAAGTGATTAACAGCTATGGCAAAATACAATGTTGAAAAGAAAAATAACGTATCAAAATTAACTAAAATAAATCGGTGTATATTGATTTCACCAACAAAAAGTCAACCATAAGTAGTTCCGCATGGAAACTAGAGCCAAGTATCTTGGCATGACACTTAATGTTAAAGCCGGGTTTTCAGGTGGAAGCCACATGTTAAGAAAAATGTGAGGAACTCAAGCTGAAGTCCAAGAAAATTACTAGTTATTGTGTAGATATTCGTCCTTGTCAGTATATTGCTTTTGTTTTACGTTTTGAATTCAGTGTGGACCTGTTTAACCCACTGACAGTGCGAGATTTTGTTGCATTTAGGGTAAATGATGTGGCTCGGTAATGGAGGTAAAACGAAATGAAACAGTGGTGTTTACATTATGTGACCGTTCTTTATTGGCAATATAAAAAAATTTGAAAAATATAAATAATAAAATGGATGGCAGCGGTGTTACCTGGTGAAGAGGCTTGGGCAGTCGATGGTGGCACGTCTAAACCAAACGAGGGTTGAGCACTGTATGAATCGAAATACCCTTCAATAACATCCTAGATAAACGTCTCGGGGTTGCCAGCTATTCGTTATCGGGTTCTAGTTGGCGCTGCTGGCACCCCGCTCGTATTCAACATCTGGGATTATGTTTCTAGGTATTTTGTAGACCGTTATTCTACGATGTAAAATTCGACATGCCTCAAGGTCGCTACACCCGGTATCTCTGTGCTTCTCTGCCCTATCGGCTTCTGGACGTGTTAGTATTTACCAAAAAGTATTTTATAGTGATTAGATAAAAGTCTAAATGAGATATGAGGTGACATGAATAAAAAAGAATTCCAACAAAACAGAAGGGCAAAACTGGATTTAACAATTTAACTTTTAAAAGTCGGATGACACTGGAAATACTCCGTCATCTCAAATACAAATTTAGTGCAAAATTGTTAAATTACCAGATTGCTATATTAAATAATAAATAAACTAAAGGTTGTATAACTTGTTAAATAAATAAAAAATGTTATTTTATTTTTTATTAATAATGATTTGGAAATAATATAATATCACAATTTAACATATATTAATATATTAATTACCGTTATATAAATGAAAGCATATAAAGTGTGGGAGGATAAAACCCGAAAGGGGCCGGATTGTTGATTTTTACAAATAACTTTGGAATGCGTGCTAAAATATTGCGCGTGGAATGTCTAACTTTCCAGCAATGTCTGAATTTAAAAGACCGCTCTCGAGTCGCATACAAAGAATGGCAAAAACAATACGCCGCATTCAGGAGAATTTGTCGTCGTGATACGATACGACCACTTACGCAAATTAGATATGAAAATGCCAACGGAAAATGAAAATCCCAAGACGGATCGGAGGGCCGCAAACCCACGTCAACCACGTCACAGTACAAATATTTTAGGAATAGAGACCCGGCCGCGGTCCGTTCCGCCATCTCCGTGCCCCCCATCTCCGCCCCCTTCGCGTCGAAAGGATGGACCGCGAACGACCGCGAAAGGGAAATTCGGCCTGGTGGTCGCCGGACGATAAAATATAATACGTCATCTCCATTCTGCTGTGGTTGACGTTTATTTTTCGGCGTGTTTCGCTAATAAAAGCGATTTGTCTCGTCGACGAACACAAGCGCGCGCCTCCGAATCGATCGATTGTTTCGACTCGCTCACTTTGTATTTATCATTTTTTACAACTTATTTCTTGTTATCCTTCCGTGTTATAATTCTAATGACTTTTTAAATACAAACACGTCTCAAACACTTACCAGCCAAATTCTTAACATAATAATTGTTATATTTTATTGTTAAAATTAGCGTTGGGAACTATCGACTGAAAAGAACAGAAACACTCGATAGTCGCAAAACATTCGAACTAGTCGATAGTAAAAAAACTAGCGAATGAAAATGGCAATTTCTATTTCAGTCAAATATATATTTCGACTGTTTTTCTATTCAGCGATAACAAACAGAGATGTACGAATTCCTTCCCATACTAATTTTAACACAGGAAAGAATTGAGTTAATTGTTTGATTTTCTGGGGTGTACAGATCAGTTAATTTTCAATAATTCGAAATTGGTAAGTGGCAGAGTGAAAAATGAATAGAATAATGATCCTAAGTATATTTAATCGTATCTTAATATTCAGAAAGTAACAATGACGTAATATAATAAAAGTATTTGGTTTATTTCTATTTCATTCCAATATGAGCTTATTATATTTTTCAATCATAAGTGCGACGGATATGTATATATCTCTTTTCGAACTTTCTTTTGGTAATAAAAGTGAATAGTTAATTGCTGTAATTTATTACTTCATTAAACAGTTTCATATTGAATGTAATATTATTTTTATATTTCATATATTTCACTTGATTGTAGAGAGAAAATGGAGTAATGACCATTAAATATTTCTAATGTATTTTTTCAATTAATCTTTATCAACTATTTTACCACTGCAACCTTTTTAAACACAATAATAAGTTTATTTTTCGTTAACAAGTAATATTGTATTATTAAGTATATTATTATTCGTTGAAACTTGAATAAAAGATGTTCTAACATTCAACAGGTATGAAAAAACATCGAGAGGCTTAGCAAAATGCTGCTGTATTAATATACAATATATTGTTACATGCAATCATACTACAAACAAAATATCAAACTGTTTATATTACATAAATAAATCTACGGAATCTACAAAACGTTCTAAATTAGTCGAGTGAAACTAGTGGGTCCGATAATTGTAATTGAATCTACACGGTAGTAAAAAGTAGTCAATTACGAAAAAATCATTAGTCGTTTTCAGTCGATAGTGCCCAACATTAATTAACGATTATATACCAGGAAGGTTTGAAATTAATTTTTTTATTACTGTGACTTTAATACTCTAACGTTACTGTGAAATCACTTCAGCCTCCCCCTTCATCGGGCATATAAGTAGCTGAACTACCAGGTATCTACAAAGCTCCAGATTTCTTTAAACATCTTAGAGTGATAGCGTCTCGTGATAGTTATGGCAGGTGAAGAGAGAGTTCTACCAGGGCCTTATTACTGCTAATATTAGGAGATGTAAACTGTTTGTATTTACACGTCTTCCAAATGGCCAATGTAGTTTACTCATGAATTTCTCCTGAAGAGGGAGCCCCCACCGTCACGCAATGAGTGCGTATCGTCACTGACCATTAGTCATGTATTGACTAAGTGCTGTATGCCTTTAACGGGTGGCTATTTATCTTGGGAGAAACGATGGAAAACTACCTAGAGCTCAAAAACTTAGATGGGCTATGGAACTATCTGGCTGCAACTGATATATTGCCAAATAGTAACACATTTTATATAGTGATAGTAACCAGTTTTTTTGTTTTACGTTATTGTCAGTTTATAAGTATATTTATGATTTTTTACCTTATATGTTTTGCTTGCTTGTACATACATTTTATATATATTTATATGTACTTCTTTTTATATTTATACTTCATATTTAAAAATTGTTTTGTCTTTTATATTTTATTTATTGTATTTTATATACTTACTCACATACAATTTATTTGAATGTTATACAAATACAAATACAACAAATTGGTAAAATTGGGAATAGACCCTAAATGGTCCGATAGGTTGATGAGGAGTCGTTAATAAATGAATAATAATATTTAAAATCAACTTAAATGGCTAGTTACCATTTCCTCCACTTTAGTCATGTTAATTTAAGTTAAAAATGTTGAAGAAACCAGATGCAACCAATCTTCGGATACATCTCCGCTCTTAAATATTTTCGGCCACTCTGTACGTGAAAGTTCATTAGTAATACTAAATTCTCCAAAAAAAATAGCTAATTATTTGTTCAGTGTCTTTTATCCGTTTGAAATAGATTGATAACATTGGACACAAATTGTTAGTATTGCAACAGTCAATATTATCAAATACCAATATTTTTTAATTTTTAATAAATAACAGACAGGACAAATTTCAGAATTTCAGGTGATACTACATAAGTGGTGAACTCGATAAAGTCACGTTAATGTTTAATTTACTTTTATTTCCAATAGTATAAAAGTAAATTAATATAATTTTCATTCTTGTATTATTCTATTCGAATATATACTTACTAGAGAAACTTTTAAATAACATATATTTGTTTTGCATGTAACCTCTGTAGAATAAAGAGAGTGAGATAAGTAAAGAAATAAAAATAAAAATCATGCAAAAATAATTATTCTATACGAGGAAAGCTGATATTTAGACATATTATTAAAGGTTATTATCCTTATTAAATCTTACGAAATTTGGTTCCAAGCCTGTGCTAATGCGACTCATATAATTGTTTCTTCCGAATTTATTAGCATTTCTAGTTATTAGCATTTCTAGTTGTGTTTAAATCGAGGATTGTGGTGGTCATGCTAACACAGCAAATTTCCCTTGTACAAAAAGATTATTTTATTACTTTAGTTGTCGTTTTTATTATATCATTGAGACCATAGTCTCATTGAAATTTCCACGCCAAAGTTAAGTTTTAAAAATAAGATATGATAATACTGTTTAAGATATCAAGGTACATATCATTATCTAATAACTAACAATTGATAAATATTAAAATGGTTACAATTTTTTTTACTATATTATTTAATATCGCGATATCAGCAATTTCATTAATAGTCAAAGTTCTATTAAAGAAAACTGATATATTACTGGCCGTTATTAAATATTGCTATACTAAGATAATCTAACTGTTCAAAGTTCAAATAATAAAAAGTAGGAAAATACTAAAATAAACTGTTGTTTATATAAGAATTAGAATGAGTAAAATATCAAAATGCTGCTTTCCTAAATACCTATTTATTGTTTTACTGCCTATTTTAAATATTTATATAAAGTAATGATAACCATCATCAACTTTCGACATATTCCTGTTTTTTTTTGTTGCTTCTTATTTGTTATTATGACAATTTGATGTGGAACATTTATAAAATGCAGTGATATTTCCATTTTTAGAGTATGAAAATGTATAGCATGAAATAAAAGCAGAGTAGTTATTGTTATGAAACAGATGCAAAATTCCTGCACAATATACATCTGCAACTGCTTCCTGCGGAATATTTAATCTTCTTTTATATTTAAAATAAGACAGGAAAACCAAAAATTAAGAGCCTAACAAAATAATTTGTTTCTCGACGCATAATTTCACCGACGTATATCGTCAAATTTTACCCCCTCCAAATTTGTTCTGCTTAAGTGCACAACTGTTGATGTTCATCCACCTTAGAGCCGAAACAATTGATGATGTTCATCCACGTTGGTGGAGAATGTTAAAATCCAAAATATATTGTTAAAATCGTCATATTACAGCATGTTTTAAAGTTGATTTTCGAAAAGTATACACAGCGACGTTGTACGCCCGAAATTATAACGGGATTAGACAGACAGACCGGAGGGGGATAAAGCGAGCAAAGTTGCAGATTTTGTGCGTGAAAACGATCGCTTTGACAGTAATGAAGTGTGAACAAGATAGGGATATGCTCAGGTAGTCATATTTAGGACCTTCTAGTTCGTAGAAAAGTTTATCTGGCCCCTATTTAATATTTCATTAAATTTCAAAGTGCTGGGGGATTTTTGGATAAAATCGATAAATCCGTCGTAAATTGATGATGGTTTAATAGGTCGACGTTTTAATATTTTCTTGAACGCTGCAGTTTTTTTTTCAGTTTAAAAACTTAGAATATTTTCAGAATTTTACTGAAAACGTTATAATTAAATCAAGGGAATTTATATTTTAGGGCAAATGATGTGGCTCGGTGAATGCAGGCAAAACGAAATGAAACAGTGGTGTTTATGTGACCGTTATTTATTGAAGTAATATAAAAATGTGGAAAATACAAAATAGATAAAACGGATGTCTGCGGTGTTACCTGGAGACGAGGCTTGGGTAGTCGATAGTGGCACGTCTAAACCAAACGATGGTCGAGTACTGAATGAATGGTAATACTCTTCAATAACATCCCAGATAAACGTCTCGTGGTTGCCAGCTATTCGTTATCGGGTTCTAGTTGGCGCTGCTGGCACCCGCCCGTATTCAACATCTGGGATTATATTTCTGGGTATTTTGTAGACCTTTATTCCACTATGTAAAATTCGACATGCCTCAAGGTCACTGCAATATTTTATTTTATCCTTAAAATTGATCCAAATAATAACGTTTCAAAGGTATTAAGCACTTGAGATAATTTTTTAACCATCTTCCATTACGACTATTATATGAAAACTATCGTAAGTAATTATGGAAAATTATATATCGATATAAAACCTTTACAGTTCTTCATTTTCCTTGAAATTCTGAAGTAAAATGCTTGGAAGTAATTTTCTGTTACAATGTTACATATTTAAAATACACCTATAGACTATTTCCCAAGTTTTGTGGACATACACAGGATGTGATTTTTTCTATATAAATAAGAGTTTAACTACATTTATAACCATTTATTTAAATTTTACTTTTTATTGTGTGTCATTGTATGAATAAATAAAGAACCGTTTTGCTCAACACTGTTATTGACTGCGACAATCAATAGAACATTTCAGTTACAGGCTTCACCTTTTCATTTTAATTTAATTTTTTTTGTTTATATATTTTAAAGTCTCTTTTTACCAACTATGGGTTTATCTGGGCTGGACCTAAAGTTTAACATGGGCTCCGAACCACGGTCCTCAGCATTAAGCCTACCGACTACCAAGTGACCAACTTTAGAAATCATGCCAGAAGATATCCGGCCTTACCCAGCCTGGTTATTGGCGTGACTGGGATCATTTTCCTTGTCGGATTTTACACTCTTGCCTAGAACATTCACAAATATTAAACAATTACAAACGTAAATTTACGACCATTCCCCAGCAGGTTTCGAACCCGCGGCTATCGTAACAGTAGGAGGACCGTCCCATTGCCTTTACCACTGCTTGGATATGTCTATAGGCGTCATTACAATAATTACAGTCACAAAAAATAAACAGCCAGATATTATACATACGACCAATAACAATTAATATTTTAAATTAATTTATTTGTTATATTTGTAGCTGATGGAACTGTATTTTTTGTCAACCGTATAGTAATCAAGGAGTAAGTGAACTTTTTAATAACCAATTAGCATTAACTGTAATATATAAACAGTTAATTAGAGCTATTAAAATGAATTTCTAAATTTCTTACGAAATCGTCTGGGAAACTATATTTTTTCACCATTAATTGCCATCGGACACACCATAAATTGTCCTCATTAATTCGTAAAGCGTTCGATAAAATGGTCGCATGAGCGATGTCAAAAGCGGTCAGCAATTATTTTTGTGTAATTGAATGTTCGGCCTGCGATACTAAATACTTCAATTACGGTTTTGTTTTGTAAATATTAGTTACACTTAACTCAGGTATTGTTTTACTTTATGAAACGTAAGTATCACCTGTTCATCGTATTGTAATATGCAGTAAGTCAAGTAAAACCTCATTTACATAAACGGTCGAGCTGGAGTTCCAATTTATGTTTAAAGTATGTCAAATTTATTAATAGCGATTATTTTGATCGGTAATGTCAGTCAGCGATATTATTGATAAATTTTGATGATGAGCTTAATAATGTTATACTAGTTCAGAGGGTCACCAAATCGAAACTTATTTAAATGTTACTTTCTATTGTGTGTCATTGTGTGAATATATAAAGAACCGTTTTGCTCAACACTGTTATTGACTGCGACAATCATTAGAACATTTCATTTCCAGACTTCACCTTTTCATTTTAATTTAATTTTTTTTGTTTATATATTTTAAAGTCTCTTTTTAACAACTATGGGTTTATCTGGACTGGACCTAAAGTTTAACGTGGGCTCCGAACCACGGTCCTCAGCATTAAGCCTACCGACTACCGAGTGACCAACTTTAGAAATCATGCCAGAAGACATCCGGCCTTACCCAGCCTGGTTATTGGCGTGACTGGGATCATTTTCCTTGTCGGATTTTACACTCTTGCCTAGAACATTCACAAATATTAAACAATTACAAACATAAATTTACGACCATTCCCCAGCAGGATTCGAACCCGCGGCTATCGCAACAGTAGGAGGACCGTCCCATCGCCTTTACCACTGCACCACCAAGCCGGCTAATTTAAATTTGCTACTTGCTGCCATTACAAATATTCGAAGATGAGAACTTGAAAGCTTAAAATCTTAAGATACTTAATATTTCTAATATAGCACTGATGTTCATTCGATAAATAAGATTTATTTTCAGTTATATCATTCTATTGTTACTAATCGAAATGTCTAGAAGAAAGTATAAAGTTACTACTAATTTGGTTGTAGTTTTACGCATCGGTGGTTTTTAAATACTTTGGTTTACATAATTTTGAAGAGTACCAAGAGATATCGCCATTATCTAAATGGAGTAATAGCATTTTATTATGTCGTAGATGGTACAATTCGTTTCAAAATTTAAAGAAATATAATATGTAAATTATATTTTACACATTAACTATTTTACAAAACCAAGTTCTTGTAGAAAACTTGTATAAATATCCGTGGAGTACAGAAAATAAAATTAATTATTGTTAATTAACATGAATATCTTGGTTTGGGAAGCTCTAAGTTTAAAAATTGTAGAAATAAAATGGATACAAAACCGTAGTTATGTTATTTTTCTGTAGATCATGTGGTACATCGATTTTACAACAATAAGCATTGCACTTGCTATCATAGTGCCAGTGATAAAACCGAACGGAAAAACGGAAAAAGGAAATTCCGCCGGCTATAATTAGAAAAACGTGTTCGAGCTTGAACCGGGCAACGTAACACATTTCTCTTTTCGCAATTCCTCGAGCAGAAATCATCAAATCTCGACCGCGGGGTATCAGCATGTGCTACAGCGATTAAGCTTTTATTTAAGCGCGAACCAACACGAGAAATCGTCGTTAAAGAGGGACATTTCTGTTTGGATTTGCATGAGCCCACATAATATAACCGCCCATTTTCCGTTTTTGGCTTTGGTGCTTTGTACAAACAGAAAACCCCCCGACGAAAAAAAAATATTGATTCGGCTTTTATCCGGTAAATAAAAGTCTATTTAGAGGTTGGTTTGCCGGGCTTTTTCGGTTAGTTAAGTCATTAAGTTGTTGTTTTTCTTTCTTTTGTGAAAATAATAAGTCGGTAAAAACAGAAACACACGCATGTTGTTTGATTAAACAACGCCGTAATTAAATTGTACGCTCTACATTTTTAATGAAAGAGAAACAATGCCTTGGGAATGATTAAATATCGTGTGATGATTACGAATTTATAACGCCAATAAATTAATGTCAATGATCATGTAGTTGCTCCGAAAATATGTCATAGAATGTATAATTGTTTGTTAAAGAATATTTACGTATTGGCTTTTTATGTTAAATGTTTGCTTCCTTATTAGTTTTGATGCTTGAAATATTTTTTAGTGCTAGGCTAGGGTAAAATAGCTACTTTTTATAATAATCTGTCATTTTCAAGAGTATCTAAATGGTGTATTTGAGGGATGGTCAGTTCCTCTAGGAAAAGGAGAAGGAGGAGAAGAAAAGCTAAACTGAAAATATAACACTAAACAAAAAGTTGAGCATATTTAACTCAATATAAGTAGAAAGATACTCCAAACTTGGCCTAAGATCAGAGAGATTCATTTATCAATCAATAACAAAGTTTATTTTGATTAACTTAAGTGTATATATGGCATTACATCAAAGTAAGACATCAAACCGATTAGAATTCAACGCCGCCAAAACAAAGTTGTTGTCCACGAATTTATTCAAGGTTTCGTGCTAAACCATGAAAGATTACTAAATTACAGCAATGTATCTAATACTATTGGATGACTTGCAGGAAATCAGAGGATTGATGGAAACCAAACCACACAAACTTCGTATGAAGTGCTATTATGTGTTTAAAGTGTATACATGTTGTTATTGACTCTAGTTTAATCTAATTTTATTTTAATCTGAAAAATATATATTACTATACTTATGCGTCTGGTTTGTGAATTGATCCAGGTAGAAAAGAAAAATGGTAATAAATTCATTTATAAAATAAGACTAGCGCATCTAATAAGATGCCATGAGTCACATCAGTTACAACTACTGCTAGTAAACGCAAAAATTAGTTAAATGCACGCTGCAGACTTTCTAGCTGCATAAAATCAGTTTTAAGTTTTCTTCATTTGACTGGTGATAAACTGTAGCTCTAGAAGCGGAAGAATCACATGTAACAGGTCAATTAAAAAGTCCCCGGCCTACCATAGTAAAACACATTTTTTGGCAAAATTAGTTTTTTATTCATCATAATTCCCTTCAAGGGCACCGACTATAGCGACCCTCCAACTTTTCGATACCATTTTTGTAATACGATTTGTCCTTTGCTTCAAAATAGGCCTCAGTTTCGGCGATCACTTCTTCATTCGACGAAAATTTCTTCCCAGCGAGCATTCTTTTGAGATTTGAGAACAGGAAATAGTCGCTGGGGGCTATATCTGGAGAATTCGGTGGATGAGGAAGCAATTCGAAGCCCAATTCATGGATTTTTGCCATCGTTTTCACTGACTCGTGACACAGTGTATTGTCTTGATGAAGCAGCGCTTTCTTTTTCTTCAAATGCGGCCGTTTTCCAGCGATTTCGTCCTTCAAATGGTCCAACAATGCTATGTAATAGTCGCTGTTGATGGTCCTTCCTTTTTCAAGGTAGTCAATGAAAATTATTCCATGCGTATCCCAAAATACAGACGCCATAACCTTGCCAACCGACCGTTGCGTTTTCGCAGGCTTTGGAGCGGGTTTATCGTGTGCAGTCCAGTCGGATGACTGTCGATTGAACTTCCGAGTGAAATAATTGAGCCATGTTTCATACATTGTCACATATCGACGCATATTCAGTTGATATCTTTAGAATGTCTATAGCAGACATTCATTCAATTTCAATTTACGGTCATTCAAAATCATTTTGTGGATTTTTTATGTTTTCGTCGGGAACAAACTCTTTTGGGCGTCCACTGCGTTCACTCTTTTCGGTGCTCATTTCAGCACGTCTAATTTCCCTTCACAAGCAATATTTTATCAACACGCAATATTCCTTTTTATCCAGTTTTTTCACAATAACAAAAGTTGCTTCACTCAAAATGCTATAATTCACAAACTAATGATCCGACAGCTGTCAAATTTATACACGCAACTTTTGAGGATTAGGGATAACTAAAACATATGGATTTAATTCTAGTAGCGCCATCTATGGGTCAGGCCGGGGATATTTCAATTAATCTGTTATGTGAGGCGTATTCTATAGTCAATAAGCCAACCTATATTCACAGATGACTGACTATATTTGTATGTCAACAAACATTGTGAAGTTGAACCTATTCAACATGTGCGGTTCTTTCTTTTACTTTTAATAGAACGAGTCACAGCTTACTGTTTTACATTATTTCTGCAAGGTATTCGTATACGAGAGACTTACTTGGATTGGTTTTGATAACATCAATGATAATTTTTCTGTGACTAGATGCTTCAATTTTCTAAATCCATGGCAGCATACGCCATGAATTTGTTTGGTTAGTTTTAAGAGCTCATAATGATTTCTCACTAACTTATGATTTCACGAAACACAAAAACAAGGATATACAAAATAATGCAACGTGTTCAGCCGCCATTTGGTTTTAAAATAGTTATAATTCTTTGGAGAATAGAGTCATAGTGTATCCGAATCCTTTCCAATAGAATGTTGCCCCATTCTTATATCAAAGCATCCCTCAAAGATCTCAATGACGTGCAGATGAAAATGTACTCCTCACTCTCTGCTATAAATCTCCCCATAACGGTTCAATTATGTAATGATTTGGCGATTTTGGTGTGTCCGAACCTGCTTGGATGTGTCTATGGGCGCACTATGTTCTTGGAATATGGTAGAGTTTGGCAGCGATATGGTGTCATATTAAGGATTTCATCATTACAATAATTACAGTCACAAAAAATAAACAGCGAGAAATTATATATACGACCAATAAAAATTAATATTTTAAATTAATTTATTTGTAATATTTGTAACTGCTAGAACTGTATTTTTTGTCAACCGTATAGTAATCAAGGAGTAAGTGAATTTTTTAATAACCAATTAGCATTAACTGTAATATATAAACAGTTAATAAGAGCTATTAAAACGAATTTCTAAATTTCTTAGGAAATCGTCTGGGAAACTATATTTTTTCACCATTAATTGCCATCGGATACACCATAAATTGTCGTCATTAATTCGTAAAGCGTTTGATAAAACGTTTGCATGAGCGATGTCAAAGGCGCAATTATTTTTGAGTAATTGAATGTTCGGCCTCCGATACTAAATACTTCAATTACGGTTTTACTTTGTAAATATTAGTTACACTTAACGCAGGTATTGTTTTACTTTATGAAACGTAAGTATCACCTGTTCATCGTATTGTAATATGCAGTAAGTAAAGTAAAATCTCATTTAGATACACGGTCGAGCTGGAGTTCCAATTTATGTTTAAAGTATGTCAAAATTATTAATAGCGATTATTTTGATCAGTATGTCAGTCAGCGATATTATTGATAAATTTTGATGATGAGCTTAATTATGTTATACTAGTTCAGAGGTGGGTCACCAAATCGAGACTTCATTCCTCTAATGTTTCTATTAGAGCTTATTTCACCACTTCACTAATACAATATTAATGTACAATTAATATTGTATCAAAACAAGCATCAATATTGATAAAGAATTATAATTATATTAAAACAATATGATTTTATGTATTTTATCTTGGACTAAAACCTCTTGCTACAACTTTAAGTAAATCATACACTTCAAACATTGTCGAAAGATTCGATTAATATATAGACAATAGTTACAATACAAAATTTGTAGGATCTCTCCTTATTTATCTAAATCTTGTGATTTATTTTTTTTGTGAGCTCTTGTCAACTGAAATCATATATAGCTAAACTTTAATGCAATTACTGCACTGGATGAAACCTTTAAAGCAAATACATAGTCATAGAAGATTAAATCCCTTTATCTACTTACAAAGAATGTCTCCTATAAAAACGGTACTAAGCTAAGCTAGTGTATTATATATTAGCATTACTATTTTGTAATGCCCATTTACATTGTTATCGTGATAACTACAAGATTAATATGATAAAAAGTTCAATTAGACTGTTCCTTTATTTAAGGAAAATATTTGAGTCCCCATCTTTCTTTATACTATTTTCTGTTTGACATTTACACGATATAAAAAATAACATTTTTTTTGGTGTACAAATATTCTCGATTATTTTCTTTCGTGCCGTTCACTTGTGATATCATCACATAACACAAGAAGTTTTGTTTGTTCGCTTCTTGATAAATTACTGCGTTAAAAATTATAATTTTAGATATAAGTACTTTTATATTTAGGGTTGTTTTAATTGTTTTATGACTGTATGAAATATAGCTATTATATGAGAAAATAATTTCAATGATTGATTTTTATTTCTACGTTTTCAGATTCAGTGGGTCTCCGAAAGTTCAATCACCAAAATTACGAAATTGTTTGGGTAAACAGTATAACTCGATCTTTTCAGATAAATATCAGCATAGGAAATTTGGCCAAAGAAAGTTTTCCCGATAAAATTTGTCGATCAATACAAATTTAAATCCAAAGAGTGCCTGAACGCTGCTTCTTTAAAAAACAGCAGAAACAGTTTCTGTCTGTCAATGCTCGATATATTTCGTAGTATAGTTAAATTAAATCCAGAAATCCCTTTAGTCACATTCGACTTTTAAACAACTTTCAGCAATTAAAAAATTGATAATTTCCTTTTGTGTCTTCATAAAGAATGTGAAATGTAATTCAAGTTTGTATGGAATCGTTACGGTAAACAATTATTGTAATTTTTAGATATTTATAATTCAGTGTCTTTAAACAGAAAAATATCTTAATTTGTTGACTTAAATAAAAGTATTATTACTCTAGAATAATACTCTTATAGAAAACATATATTTTATGTTTCTTATATCAATTTTTAAATTTTTATCGCACTTATATGCTACTTACAATGTGTATGATATTTTTGTCTACAGAACATTCGTATACTTAATTAATATATCAATAAATTTTGAGATATTTATTAATAAAACAAATATTTTAAATATATTTTACAAATTACATCAACTTAGGAACAGTCACAGTGAAATCAATGACATTTCTACGGCAACGTTTTTGTTTCTGGTAACTTCAAAGGTTATTTCTTTATTATTTACCACACTTCCAAGATCAAAATAGGAAAATATAATCTAAACTAATTCAAATTCAGGAAGTGATTTTTAAATATTGCAATGTAGAAAAAGACACATAAGGAGATCTCCCTCATAAGAAGATTTAAAGTTGTAACCAAGTGTTCCGCGTCACCAGATGGCTAATTGTAAATATTAATAACGAGAAATTAAAAAAAAAAGTGTTAACACTTAAACAAAGTTTCATTAATCAAATAACGTAATTTTAAAAGGTAATATATTGAAATTTGTATTATTTAACGCATTAAATATAATGTATGTAAATTATTTCTCCTTCGTTCAAAATTAATGACACTTTTTCCATTTCTACAACATTTAATTTCAAATATATGTATATAGAATTTAAAATTCCAGTGACTTCCTTGCACAAAAAACAAACAGCACTAATTATTATTTTTCTTATTCTTATGTATTTTGAGGCAGATAATCCAGACCATTTTTATCGTTTATACTATTTTTTACCATTTATTGATTAAAAGAAATATATATCGAAATAAATACTAGCAAAATACATTCCTGACATAAAATATGATTAACAGTTTTAGTTAAATTTGGTGTACATAACTTTGGTAATTAATATAGATATATAATATAGATGGTAATCTAGATGTAGCATCATCTACTAATGAGTTAAAATAGATTCCCTGTAGTGTTATATGATATTTAAATAATAGGACATAATAACAACAGCAGAATAGTAAAAATATATGTAACAATTCTTGCTTATCACCAATAACAATTCTGTATATCACCATGTATATAGTTAGTTCTTTTTTGGTCTTTTTGTGCTGTACAGCCTAATTTCTATCTACCTAAAGTTGAAGGCACATATTCATGTGTTTCTAATGAACCTGTGAATATCTCTCCACATTTGGACCTTTGGATTTGTAGCCATCCAGTCTAAAATATGTAGTATATGTACTCTAGTATATGTAGCAGTTCATAAAAGTTCTATTTAAGTTTACCATTAACTAATGTTAGAAACTTTTTTTGGACTAGGGCAGCATACGTTGTAGAGTAATGCACTCAATTTGGACCTTTAGATCACATGGAGCTGAATAATTTCTGTTTCATTTCTTAATTTAAATAAGTCATTTTTGTCGTAACTGCTATATAAATGATGATATAAAAATAAATTTGGGAAAATTAAAACAAAGACTAAAATGAGAAAAAACTTTGGAAAGTAACAAGATAATATAATAAAAGTAATTGGTTTATTTCTATTTCATTTCCATATGTGCTTAAGAATATTTTTTTCAACCGTGCGCTAGCTGAAACGAAGATATACCTATTCATTTTCGAACTCTCTTAGAGAAAGCAAAGGAAAGCATTAATGGCTGCATTATGTTAAATTCAAGAGAACAGTTGAATTCTTTGTTACAGTTGAATGTAAAATTATTTTTAAATTTTAAATATATGACTTGATTGTAAATAAAAATGGAGTAATGACCAGTAAATATTTGTATCCTATTTTCTCAATCAATTTTTATTAAGTATTTTACCATCCCACTCTTTCTAAATACAGTAATAATTTTATTTGCCGCTAATAAGGAATATTTGAAGATTATTCGTTAAAACTTCAACGATAGAAGTATTAACATCAAAAAGCTTGGACAAATATCGAGAGACTTAGCAAATAGAAAAGGTCAATCAAAAATTAACTTAATAGTTGCCCAGATAACATAAATGCAGTTAAAATTATTTTACTAATATTGCGGCTAGAACAGCAAAGGCAGAATATTAAAAACCAATCTAGTGAAACTAGTCGGATTGAAAGTAGTCGACTGAAACGGTCGATAATAAAAGTAGTCAATTACTAAACAGTCGATTTTCCCAATGCTAGTTTGAGGCATTGCAAGAAAGCGGAGGTTTACATGAATTTCATGAAAGTGACCACTAACATATATGTCTGTGATATATTATAGACTGTATATGTTAAATATTTTTTAAATATATAATATATAGGATAATTAATATTGGACATATTATTTAAGTTAAACTTTTTCTAATCTTTTTTGACATTGATTTTGTAATATAATATAAGTATAGAGTGTATATTTAATCTTGGATATTCATTAACATATTCTGGATATTTTGGGATCCATGGTATAAGGTAATTAATCTACTTAATATCTTCATGTTGTAGTGAAACGACAGGTGCGACAGCGTCACCGACAGATCCCCTTTTTTAATAAACGTTTTCCAATCTGAATCGGATCGAATATCTCCTTTTAATATCGGGGTCGGGCTCCCCATTTTCGGCGAGAGAGAAAAAAATCCACATCTGTCGAATTACCCTCTCAGCGAAACAGAGCCGTTGTTTTCGATAATTAAATCTCCTTATCAGATGACCCCGTCTCCAGGCAAGTCGAGCGAGAAAGCGCGGGGATTTCCCGGGGCCGAAATCTTAATCGATAGCCCCGAAGTTCGGATTTATTTCCTCGAATTTTTCCGCCGAGAGGCTCGAAAACTTTATATCGAGCTGACACGGGGAGAGGCGCAAATTTGGGACCTTAAAGTTTTATTTGGGCGCTGCGGGTTTACGGATCCCGTTGGGTAAATGAAGAAAAAATTGGACCAAGTCGTCGTCTTCCATATAAAAAACCGAATTTAAATATATTACATCCTTGTTTGAAACGTAATGTGACTCGGGAAAGCCAATTTCTCACACGAGCCGACGCCAAGGAAACTTTTAATTTTTTCTTCCTTTAACTTGTTTTACTTTTTCAATCAGGCATAAATTGTCGAAACATTAAGCATAAATCAATCAATAAGTTTTATTTATTTTCCTTATATATTATTTATGATATTTTTACAACAACCTTTGATTTTATGTTTTTTTAAATTAATTTCTAATTTTATTTTTATATTACAAATAAACGTAAGTAATATTTTATAGTTTAGTGACGTAGTGAAATCAATTGATATACCACAGCAATAAGTATATTACGTAACACTCTGGTTTTGATTATTATAAATTAATTTCGCCAATCAAAAAAACCTTTTGCCACTCAACATTATAACATTTCACAGCAAGGATTGTAATTAGACCCTTTGCTGAGAGCTATTCTCCTAAAGGGGTTGACATTAGGGCTGATAACTTTTATCACTATAATATGCTTTCTCACAAGCTTAGATTCTGTGTGGAAGTTTCATCAACAACTTCTCATCCGCACTACACGCTAGATTTAGTTTATAGTCACTTGAGTAGTTTAAAACTTGCTCAAAAAAGGTTGTTTTCTATTTACAGTATTTCACCAGTTTTATGGATTTTATTTGTGATTTTTGTTTACCTTTTTATATCATTTATTAGATCGATTTTGCATAAATACCATCATGTAATAATGTAATAATGAAGAATCACATTTTTTCATTTAGTACAGTTCTTCCAATAAACAGCCAATCAGAGATGAAGTCGAATATACTGCCAAATGGAGTTTTATTTTTAACATTTTATTTTATTTAACACATTTTATCCTACTTAAAAAAAGACAGAATGCTGTCTGATGTATTGGAATATGTATCTGAATCAGTCTATAAAATTTAAATTGTGTTGGTACTGGTCAACCCTATTGTCAAATGACTATAAAATTCTTCAAAATATTAATAAACAATAAATACAGGTTGCAAACCGACAAATGTTGTAACACAAACGTTGCAACGTGCTGATGTCATAAATTTTGATGATATGCATTAGCTGTTTTATTGGATAGACTATAGCACAATTATTTTAGCTCAGAGAGTCACTAAAACGAGATTTTTCATTTCTCTAATATTTGTATTAGCGCTTATTGTTTTAATAATAATGTCAATAAAGATAGTTATATCTTAATAATATTAAATATAATTTTATATATTAAAAGTAATAAAAGAATGTTAATTACATGTAATAGTACTATAAATATTTTCTGATATTATTCTTAGTTAAGTAATCATAATAATGAGATATAATAATAATAAATTCCATGTGTATTATTATTATGATTTAAAACCACGAAAGCTCAATGTAGTTAGTAGGGTTAAAATGTCTAGCCCTGTTCCTCAAATATAATGTATTAGGGAAATAGAAGAATCGGAAAACACAAAAAGCGTCTGAAACTTCATAATAATATATTTATTTTTAAATATAAGTACCGTATTTCTAAGGTCAAAATTTTACTTCTAAGAAATACGATTTAAGATTTTTTTCTGGTTTCCCATACATTGCTCTTGCCGAGGTAAAGGTAGTAGATTGCTAGAGTCTTAGTACGTATCCTTGAGGCCAAGCATCATTACAATAGACACTATTCTTTATCACTTGTAAGGTTGTCAGATATCCGTCTTGTGGTACGCTTTGGGCGTTTTTACCAGTTACTTTGAATAAAGACTTTGAGGAATTTTCTTTGTTTATTTTTGGTTACAATTACTTTTTTATATCATTTTTGAATTGATTTTGCATAAAGTATTTCAGCAAAGAGTTGGATTTTCCAATTTCGCAACCCTTAAATTGTAATATTCGTGGATTCATAATAAACCTATGAATAGAACCTTCTCCATAAACAGTATAGAAATCTAACTAAACTCATTAGTAATAAGCTTTTTAGCAATTAAACATTGGTCTCCATACTTCCGCTATTGACATTACTTTGAATAAATGCAGAATATTTGTAGTATATATATCCAAGAAGAATATTATTTTCACATATCACCTGATGCCTCTCTAATGTCACTCATTCTCGTTTTACTACTTTTTAAATCACTATTTGTAATACTACTGTAATACGTTTCAAGAAAACTAATATAATTTTAATAAAAAAGAAGTCATGTAATTTTCAAAGTAAACGTAGCGTTAGACAACAATAACCCAAATCGAATGAATATCGTATTAACAGTATTTTAATGGCGACGCTTAAACTTGAAACTATAAAAAAGCAACGCCCGTAAACCTCCATCATGAATATCAGCATCCCTCGCCTTGTCGAACAGTTTAGTTATCGGGAACAGCGTAAAACGGGCAAAAAATCTGCCACGTTCGAATACAACGCAACTCACAATAAAAATCAGAAGCTCTCCCAGTTTTACAGTCCGTTTAATGCAAGTTCGATTCGGCCCCAGTACCGAGAAAAATTCCTCGTCGTCGACTACCGGCATTGTTGTAACTCTGATGGTGGTAAATTTTTAATTGCCCAGGTTCGTTTTTCGAATTACATCGCGCAGAAAAGAACGATGGGGATCGAACTGCCCCCTTTCATGATAAAGTAAACTGGGGTCTTTAATTCTTGCACTTAATATACCGTAGTTTTTTCTTCAGGTTATATAAAGTATTAGTGACATTCAATCTTTATTGTTTAGATATACTTATCTTAAAGACTATGTTAGATGTGTGGCTGACTTTTTAAAGATTTTTCTTGACGATTTGTGGTTATGAAAGAACGGTTATGAAGAAAACACAATATTTCAGCACATCAAATGGCAATTGTAATCACCCTTACGGCTAACTATAAATTATTTTGTAGGATTCTTGGTTCTGTTATTGAGACGTGTAATTATTTTTACAAATATTTTGGAAGTGGCAATTTTAAGCTAAAATGATCAACCTCGCTTTTAACCTTTGTATAGCATTTAACATTAAGTTTGAAGAAGTATGCTGGATGAAAACTTGCAACAATGACAATAATATCAACCTTTGGAAGGCGGAAATATCAACACGTGTTTGAAGAAGTGAAAAAAGAGATTTCATGGAACATTTTAATACATGATGACAAGGATATTTTTTATGAGAATTCTAAAAAGGACATCCACTTAAAGAAGGTGCTTCTGTATCTCGTGCAGCATGAAGAGCGTGTGCACTTAGTGACTGTTTAACACTACAGAGTACATAGTTTATTTAGTATGTCAAGGATTTGATCAGAAAAAGTTAATTATATTTTGAAAACTCCCCTTGAGTGTATATTGATTTCAAATTAAGGGCAAAAGAAAAATAAATATTTAAATTTAACTTGAAATAATGAATAACAATGGATTGGAAGACATTAATTTTTTTAAAATCTCTAGACAAATACCCTTTGAAATTAGCGTCCATAAAATGTATATAATATAACAGTTTTCAGATAACGATAACATACCCACATTTATACTGATTATATTACTCTATTTAGTTAACTAAACAAGCTACTAAATGAATGACTTATATAAAGTATTAGTGACATTCAATCTTTATTGTTTAGATATACTTATCTTAAAGACTATGTTAGATGTGTGGCTGACTTTTTAAAGATTTTTCTTGAAGTTTCTTGAAACTAATTTAAAATAGATGTATTTTCGTGACGATTTGTGGTTATGAAAGAACGGTTATGAAGAAAACACAATATTTCAGCACACATAACAGAGCTGTGAAAATCTTATTAATTTTATATTTATTTAAATAAACTTTAGCCATTTCTTCATCCTTTTTCTGGTAAAAAAATGATCCCATCAATTGTAATAAGTGATAATTAGAAAATACAAATTATCCTATGTATTCTGAGAGTGAGTATTAATAATTATTCTATCCGGTTTTTGTTAAGATTTACAATTCTTGATTATCAGTATAGACTTTACTGAGTAAAACCTTGGCTTCTGCTGACTTAAATAGCTTAGGAATTGAATGATTTAGCAACACGGACTACATCATGAAAACTGTTGCAAATATAGCGATCTCATAGGCTATTGTACGATGAATGAAGAAGTTAGTATTATATTATTAGACTCTTGCAAATGCAATTATACTTGTCATTACACACGAACAGAGCTTATCTCTCAATATAATTTACAAACTATGAAGTCCGCAAAAATTTCAATAGTAAAAAAAGACGACAAAAACTTCGCAAAAATATTTTTTTGGTTAGTAAATAAACAATGCATTAGTTAAGAAGTTATAATTTAACTGAGTATGTAGATCGTATTCACGATTTTAACATATGCGTGTTTTAATACAATTTCCAACACATACACTGACAAGCAACAACAAAACCAAAGTAGAAGAAAAACAAAACTCGTTTTCTTTAAATCTGATTTCCTTGTCTTGCCTGTGCGAATATTTTTTCGTCGCTTTCAAAATCCTCAAAATCACGTTTAAATCAACGATGGCTTTTTATTTATTTAGGGTGCGCTAAAAATACATACCAATAAAGACCGCCTCACAGTTTCGCTGATAAAACGGCAAGCACGGAAAATAAAAAGAGAGTGAGTAAGCTGGACGTGCGAAGGGACGGTCGGCATTTATTTAAAACCTTCCAGGCTTGTGTTTTTGATTGGGCCGAAGTCGCCAGCTTTTTTACCAAGTCAAATCTGCATTTATTTTGATGATAGGTTTCGACATAAATAACACTAAATTGATTAAACTCTATTGCTGAAATAACAATGATCATGTTGATCTCACTTTTTTTTACTACTCGATATCGTGATTTGTGGCACTAGCCGTGAATATCAATAGCCGATTTCTATGCTACCCGATAATGACTCAATACATACTCCATATCACCAACACCATTTAGATTCACTTGATATTCAGAGAATGTTCAAAATTGTATGAACACCATCAAATACAATCAGTTTACATGCCAAGTTTTATTGATTATACTTGTATTATACAGTGAATTATATTCTTTGTTCTGAGATGGTTGAATCAAACGATCGGTGAAATGTGTGATCTCTCAGAATTCGAAAGAAGGCAAATCCCTTGCTGCTCAGAAAGAGCGAACGTAGTTTCACGAGCGACAGTATTCTTGATAATGATAGCATATACAAAACATGGAAGATCATCATTGGCGAACAGAAATAGTGTGCAAAACCCAAAGTTAACTGACGAACATGGGATTATGACGCCATACAAAACGACACTGACTTTTAACACAATCGCTTGAGTACGCAGTACAGTTCATAGCGGTGGCATAGCAGTTGCGCTGTATAACACATATACCATTCTAAAATATGTATACCTCTATATAAAGCTCAAAAGAATGGTCAAATAACTTGTCCTCTCTTCTTATCTTCAAAAATACCAAAATTCTATAACAGAGACAAAGCTTTACAAAGAAATTAACTAACAGAGTCGATAGGCTCCGTATAATGAATATTGTTGCGAATTCGCATGTTTCTCAGCATTAGTAATACTGCAGCCAAAATAATTACAAATTTGGAAAATATATTTATGTTTGGTTGGTTATTTGTCGTATTAACACAACATTTATCATCGCCCAAACCTGGTAAAGCAAGAGTTAAATAATTTACTTATTTCCAAGTGGCAATATTTATGTTTTAAATGGAATCTATAAGAGTACTTGCAATGTAATTGTAATCCTTTAGTTAAAGTCAGTCAGAAACTGTAAAAACTGTAGCTTTTAAATGTACAGGTAACAGAGTATATACAAGTAGTATAGAGATTTCATGATTTTATTAAATGCTTCCCTAAAATCATTCTCTAGGTTTTATAAACCAGAATAAGAAAATTATAAGCATATCTTAGAAAATGATATTCAACAAGGCTCCTCTAACTTTCGATAGCTTTTAGGAAGGATTTCTTGTAGACTTGATTGGACCGAAGTCGCCAGCTTTTTACCAAGTCAAATCTGTATCTATTTTGATGATAGGTCTCGACATAAATAACACTAAATTGATTGAACTCTATTGCTGAAATAACAATGATCATGTTGATCTCACTTTTTTTTTACTACTCGATATCGTGATTTGTGGCACTAGCCGTGAATATCAATAGCTGTTTTCTATGTTACCCGATAATGACTCAAATAACTTTCACATCACTTACTCAATACATACTCTGAATCACCAACACCATTTAGATTCACTTGAAATACAGAGAATGTTCAAAATTATATGAACACCATCAAATAATGAGACGCGTATGTACTGCTCAGTTTACATGCCAAGTTTTATTGATTATACTTGTTTGGAGTACGGGTGCGGTTAGATAAAGACAACAATATTCGGCGATTTATTTCGGTACAAATGAAGTCTAATTATATGCAGAAGGAATATTTATTTTTAGACGAACGGTTATTAAATAATAAACAATATATTAACACTAAACACTAACCCACTATAAGAATATAAAAACAGAAAGAAATGCACGTGGCAGGGTTACCTTCAGGTGTTACGAACAGTGGCACGTGTGATCACTTTTTTAGAGTCAGGAACGGAAAAACCTAACCTTCCAGGCGTCGCGTTTATTATTTATTTTATACAGTGTTTATATTACGTTTATATTATACAGTGAATTATATTCTTTGTTCTGAGAGGGTTGAAACAAACGATCGGTGAAATGTGTGATCTCTCAGAATTCGAAAGAAGGCAAATCCCTTGCTGCTCAGAAAGAGCGAACGTAGTTTCACGAGCGACAGTATTCTTGATAATGATAGCATATACAAAACATGGAAGATTATCATTGGCGAACAGAAATAGTGTGCAAAACCCAAAGTTAACTGACGATCATGGGATTATGACCAGACGACATAAAACTACCGCGGCAAAAGTGGCGATACTCACTTGAGTAATACTGTTTCAATAAAAGCAGTACTGCGGGAACTTCATAAAGCTAATATTCATGGGCTGCAATTACGAAACCCTTCTTAACAGAAGGTAAGCTGTGAAATAATTTGCGCAACAATCCTAAAACTTGATTGGAAGAATGTGGTATGGTCCTATGACCCATTTACATTGTTAAACGGCTCGATTTATGTATGGAGAAATTCAAAATTAGCTTATGATCTGGATTACCTGCTTCCTACACTCTAGTCTGGGGAAGATTTCGTTATCATTTGGGTGGCAGTATCTTGGTATTCAACTGATCCGCTCACTCACAAGCCTTAATTATGAAGTTCTTACTATGACTATCAAATAGTTACCAAACACTTCTATACTCCAAGATAAGCTTTAGATTTTTTATGTATATTATTTTATATAACATTAAATCACTTAAAATGAAAATATTTAATACTCTAAGAATATTAAAATTATTTACTGCTATTATTATAGCAAAAAAAAAGTAGTTGTCAAAAGTTGTTTATTACAGTACAATAAAACGATGAGCTATCAACCAAAACTAGGTAAATAACTTCTTCTGTGTTAAAGAAGATGATAATAATAATTAATCTAAATAATAAATCGCTTTAATAGCCATTATTTAATTAGAATTGCTCAAATTTATGATCCAAGTTCGAGAATTTTAAGTTGATCTTTTGTTTTTCGTCGCTTGTCCGATTTTATTTTTGATTTGTATTTATTCGCTCTAAATAATTTCACATCTCGCAGCCAGGTCGAGTTTCTGATCACATCAGCCAATAAACCGGCAATCGATGACGATAATGGTCGTTTTAAACCATAAAGATCAGCATTAAACCCCGGTAACAATCAGTGTTTACGTTTATAGGCAAACAAGAAAACAATAGGAAAGAATTTCTAATTTCGCCCGGAACAATTTAAATTTAATTAACAACCGAAAAAACAATTTCTCTGGCTTCCTTTCGATATTTTAATGTGACAATCCTTCCACTCTTCAGATTCGACCCCGGAAAATATTATCCAGTAAAGTGGAAACGGTTTTATCTCGGTAGTAAGCTTTGGAACGGCGAAGGTAGAAATTAAGAGGGTGAAAAATATCACTCTGAATTAAATTTAGCTTCATGGGCTGGAATTTTAAAATTTATTTTCGACCCTGAGCGAATTAAAAGTTCTAAGTTTGGGGAGGGACACAAGATAAAGTTCATTTTTGAATCTCTATTACCGGGATGCTAAATGATATATGGTCTGTTCCCAAAATCAACGTAGGCCGTTGCGAGAAAAAAACTCATTTTATTTTTTCATTATAGGTTCAGTAGGTTTGATTAAAACTAAATTAGTTTATTTAATGAGAGCTAGTTTTCTAAATATATATATTATTTAATAACCAAGGCAATTAAAAGCAAAATCAGGAAATTGTATGATCAGTCAAGTTGTATCATACCGTAATTGCATTACTTTGTTTATAAATATCGTATTCTTATTTTCGTATGGTGTAATTTTACCTAAAAATATTGCTGATTTTAATTTATTTTATCATCAAGAGTCTTCGTCAGTGTCAAAGTGTCAAAATTCATTGTAATTATGTTTTTCGCAAAACTATTCGTTTTATTCGTTTGTATACATGTATATTTACAGTTACAGTACTGGGTTGACAGTGAAATGAAATGAAAATGTTTTGCGATTAATCGATAAGAAATTATATGGATCGATATGTCGTAAATAATTCTTTATTATTAGTTTACTTGATGTACAAGAATTAAAAATTTCTGCAAGGCTATCTAATGTTGTGGAACTGTGTTTGACTGAAGATTTTAACAACTTTTTGTTTAAACAATTAGTATTTTACTATATGGTATATATGGTTGACATATGTAATGCTTTAGTAATTCTGCTCCCTGGAATTCCTAGCTCTATTACTAATGAGTAATGTATTTAAATGTATTATGAGCTATTAGATTTTTTTTCATAATTTACCTAAAGTTTTACATTGTATTATAGAATCAGACATATAAAAATGCATATTTAGATGTATATTACTAATAAGTAAACTATAAATAGAGAAAATTTTAAAATAAACATACAGTTATTTTTCGATCCTGTGTATGTTTTATTACTGAACATATTTTATAAGGTTTACTAAACAGAATAATGTATGTAAGAGTATCATTTGTAAGCAATTACTATAGGAGGGAAGAAATATCTAAGATACCCACAGCCTATAATATCCTCACACATTTACATTGAATGTTAATGTTTATTAATTTTCCACTATGAAATTGAAACTACCAAAACTAGCTCCAACAATTTAACTATGAACTATTAGGCATAAGAAATAATGACATAGTTGTTTCAAAATTAATTGTTTTTAATGTTTATTTGTTTACTTTGCCTCCGTTCAGCTTACTTTAGACAATATGATAAATTAGGTCTTGTTTGATACGTGTAGGATTCATATGGTAATGTCTTCATATCAAACATCAAATGTTACAATGGTTAGAAATTATATTTCTAAGGCATCATTTTTCCTGTTGCTCTCGAATATCTTCAAATGTAAGCTGAATTCTCATCTTTGGTTTAATAGTTTATTCACACGTTATCTGATATTATGCCTTCGTTAGACATAGAAATATGTTCTATGCGTTAAACAAATCAAGTCACCAATTAAGTGAAACAAAAATGTTTGGTTTAAAGCGCTATATCGTAAGATCGGACGTCAAGTATTACCCATTTTGTATCAATATTATTATCATTTTTTAATTTATTGGAAATTGATTTGGTATTTCGTTACTTCGAATCAGGAATATGAATAGGCACGGCCAAAAGTAATGATGACGCTGGATCAGATATTTACAATGAAGTAAATCAGGACATCAGAAAATATTGAAATTGACGTGTTTGATTCAAGCATTTAACATAATCTGACAGTATAAGACTAATCATACTATCAAGTCACTTTACAACATAAGAATTTTAGCGCAACAGATATTGCGAAATTCGTGAAAATCTATATGGAAATAATCAAATTGCACTACCCTATCAACTGTATTTTCCAGACATTGCACCTCTTACCTATCACTTGTCGGCATGGTTAATATCTCAAAGTATAATAAAACAACACTTCAAATGTTACAAATGTCAAAAAGTAGCTCTAATCTTAAATTTCCTTAAGAAAGCATTTATTTAAAGTAGCAGCTAAGTATATATAAGTATTCTATTAGTCAAGTTAAACGTAATTACATATGGTACATACAACAAGAACTGGAACTGATTTAATGTTCTAAGTGAATAAAACAAGAAATAAATTGCCTACTTCTTTCGTATAGAGGAAAAATCGAACTTGCACTCATATTCTATACGGAACTAAATTATAGGTTGAGAATACATCAAAAAGTACCACATAAAAAGCCTTTCAATTGCAGTAATCAAATTGTAACTTATACAAAATAAATGTTGATTACTCAAACTGATTGAACTACATCTATAAAGGGCCCTCGTACGGAACAGCTTCATTGATTTTTTCCCTCGATGTGTCCAATACACCCACGGCTATTAAATAAATTCCTAAATGAAGCGTAAAAAGAAAAAATAAAACACAGAAACAACGGGAAAAAAATACATGTCACTCGCGCTTGTTTTTCCTGCGCATAAAGCCAATCAAGTGAGATTGATTGGCGGTCAGTCCCATGTCGTAGTGTGCTCTGATCGACAGCGGACAAAATAGAGTAGATATTAAATAGCAAAGTCAATAAAGCACCGGAAAACATAAAAAGACACTGAAAAGCTATTACAGTTCGAGGTTGATGTAAAAGCAGTGTTCAGATTTTTTTTATTTAACAAATAGAGCCTAATAGTCAAAGTTTATTGATGATAGTGGGGATCGTATATAGTTTCACAAAAAAATATTGATATTGGTTCGGTCTATTTTTGGGTGAGGAGAATTTTATCATGACGTAATGTGTTTTTATTTTCCGATATAATATTTTATTACTTGTATTTAGAGTGAGTATAAAAGTTATTATTCTTTTTTATGATTATTAAAGGTAACGTAATGCCTTTTTTCCCTAAATGATTATTAGTTACGTAGTCCAAAATTCGTATTCCCGATAAATATAAAAATATATATAAAATTTTTATAAAATAATTAAATTCTGTTTCACTTATTATCTTACTATCACTGTTAGCAATTATTATACTTCCATCGAAAAATGCATGTCTTTATTGCAACATTTTGGTATAGAAATCTAGCGGTTTACATAAATAAATAATCTATTGAGCCAGCTTAACTGAAATCTAATAGACGTAACCCCATTAGTAATCCTTAACATGGCTATAGTTTCCCAGTTCTATGTGATTGTATAAACTCGCTTGAAATTCATCATTGTAAAATGATTTATAATGAACGGAAACAACTGGAAAAATACCATTGACTCCATTTGAGTAATGTAGATGAACCAAAGTTGATGAAGGTCTTACGGGGATCCCAAAAATCTATTATTAACGTCTAATATATTTTTTGATAAATTTTGAAATCCAACATGTAACTAACATAACATGTATCTATAATGGATGTTTCAAATTTAGTTATAAATCTTTAAAACGTATGTGTTTATAACTTTATCAGTTAACTTTTATTCTAACATTATAACATTTTACATTTTTAAATATAAATATTCTATGTTATGTTATCTTACTTTACTTTATTAATATAACATTAGTTAAATAATTAATGACAGTTCCGTAACAAAAATTGTACAATATTTTATATATATGCAGATAAGTTATGAAATGTTAAAGCTTTTAGATCACAAAAACTGTTACTACGCGATACAAAACGACACTAACTTTTAACACAATCACTTGAGTACGCAGTATAGTTCATAGCGGTGGCATAACAGTTGCGCTATATAACACATATACCATTCTAAAATATGTATACCTCTATATAAAGCTCAAAAGAATGGTCAAATAACTTGCCCTCTCTTCTTATCTTCAAAAATACCAAAATTCTATAATAGAGACAAAGCTTTACAAAGAAATTGACTAACAGTGTCGATAGGCTTTGTATAATGAATATTGTTGCGAATTCGCATGTTTCTCAGCATTAGTAATACTACAGCCAAACAAATTACAAATTTAGAAAATATATTTATGTTTGGTTAGTTAATTGTCGTATTAACACAACATTTATCATCGCCCAAACCTGGTAAAGCAAGAGTTAAATAATTTACTTATTTCCAAGTGCCAATATTTATGTTTTAAATGGAAACTATAAGAGTACTTGCAATGTAATTATAATCCTTTAGTTAAAGTCAGTCAGAAACTGTAAAAACTGATGTAGGTTTTAAATGTACACGTAGCAGAGTATATACGAGTAGTATAGAGATTACATGATTTTATTAAATGCTTCCCTAAAATCAATCTCTAGATTTTAAAAACCAGAATAAGAAAATTATAAGCATATCTTAGAAAATGATATTCAACAACGCTCCTCTAACTTTCGATAACTTTTAAGAAATGTAGACTTTTATGATTCAAGAGCTGCTGTTCACTGACACTCTCCTCACAATTTTTTGAATATCGGTGTACAGTAGCGAATAAAACTTTTAATCTTTTTGGAAATTGTAAATATCATTTCTTATTCTTAGTGCCGTTTGTTATCAAAAAAAGAATTCTTAGTAACACACGAATTTATCTTTTAATTTGAATCTGTTTGGCTAAAATCACTATAACCTTAAACTAAAAGTTGGAATAACACGATATTTTAACACATATCATTTAAAGTCTAATAGTATCCAGATAAGATATGAGTCAGCCGTCTTGGTTGGTGCAGTAGTAAAGGCGACAGAGCGGTCCACCTACTGTTGCGATAGTCGCAGGTTCGAATCTTGCTGGGGTGTGTTCCTAAATGTATGTTTGTGATTGTTTAATGTTTGTAATTCTCTTAGGCAAGAGTGTAAAAGCCGACAAAGAAAATGATCCCAGTTACACAAGTAACTAGGCCAGGTAAGACGGGATGTCTTCTAGGATTCTAGGCCGAGGACTATGGTTCGGAGCCCACGTTAAACAGTAGGGCCAGTCCAGATCAACCCTATATATATTGGGTGATGTATTGTTTATCAAATATTGCCATTTGCCTTTAAACATTGATTTAATTTATTCTGATCGTATAATATCATAATACGCTGTAAGCGATCTAGGCATGGCTGTGGGATATATTAAATCTGAAATCAGCAAAAACTAGTTCCGGAATCTATTCATTCTTTTATCTCATAAGTTCTGAGAAAGGACCGGCGGGCGCGCGCACAAAGAAAAACTGTTTCCCGAACCTTTTCCCGAATTTAGTTTCAATCTCGTGTGTTTTCCAGGCGCCATTTGTGTAAATCACATTTGCCCGTTCGCCTCGTCCCTCTCTACTTTTTTTTTATTTCGTTACCGATGTATTTCTTTTCATCGCACACTTATTTAATAATAAATACGTCTTCCCGCTTCAAATGCCGCCTCCAGTATTTCTATCTCTTTCGGATAATAATATATTATCGTCTTTATTGCCTCTTGGATCTTCTGTTTTTCTTTCCCTTTAAAGGTTAAACTTTAAATTTCATTTTGCCCCGTTATTTGGGTTTTGTATTCGATTCATTACTTTTCGTGAGATGAAAAAGTTATTCGGTAAATTGAAATTGTGGAACAGTGTATGTTCAAGATATCAATCGGTATATATTCGCAATACACTATCAGCGAAGACAAGTGTTTTTCTATTGGGCCGCTATATTAGTTTTAACAGATTGTTTTTAAATTTGAAGCGTTGTTGTGAAAAATCGGTACAATGTATTTTATTCTTTTTCCCATCTTGCAGGCAATTTACGCATTCCATTTCGAAATAATGATGTATCTTTTGAGGCTATACACGAATTGATTCACTCACGATTGATTTTAATATTTCCCATCCGTATATCTATTCTATATACCATTTTAATTTTAATTTAAATGCATTTTCGCTGGTTTTGTAACATGTGGTCGAGCGTGGTCATGGTGAAGAATAACATTGTTGTATATTTGCTTCTCGGCGAATAATCAGTTTAAAATCCTCGCCTTTAAAATATTTTGGCTTTATAGAACGATCCTTGTCTCCGGTGTCAAAATTACAATTTTTAATACTTCGAAATCACTATTCACATCCTGAAATCGATGTTTCACTGAAAAAATATTTTGTTAATATTTCAGCGAAATGACACATACTGAAACGTAGAGCCATAGAATAAAGAAACTTAGAAGCGCATCTCCTATGTTAAAATTAGTTCTAAGTTACACTCGGAATCCCCGTGTGAGGGCACTTATGCATGCGCCGAATGACAGTTAGTTACGGCGGGAAATTTAAAAATGTATAGTAAAAAATGTTAGCGGGAAATTAAAAATAAATAGGGAAAATAAAAAAAATAAATATATTTAAATATATTTTATTGATATATTACAAATACATTAATTTTCCGTGACCATAAAGGCATCGATATAATCACAAAGATATCTCCACTACCCAAAACACGTAATCTACTGATATTATCTTCTCTCTAATATCTAAAACAAAACTAAAACAAACATTAAAATAAGATGATATAACTATTAATGGTTCTGTTGTATTATTTTTTAGAATCAAGTAAATTAACAACCTACCTAAATTGACGTACATTTTATCAAATATGACAACTGCAATTCGGTCTATACCGTCAAGTTTCTGAACTAACGACCAAAATTGGAGGTTACCACTCCAGAAACAAAAAGGAACCTTATTCAGTATCTGCATTAATGTTCTTCTAGAAGGCAAGCAGAATATCTTCGGTAACAGTTAATATCCTCTGCCACTGCATTTCAATAAGGATAAAGCCGTTAGTTTTTCATCCAACCTGAAACGAAGCTGATGGGACAGGCTGAGTTATCTGTAAATGAACATAAAAATTTCAAGTTAGAACTTCCATTCTCTAATAATAAACATAAGTTTCTTATTATATACTTACTTCTGGGTCTTCTTAGTGTAGAAGAATCTCCTATATATCTATCAGCTTCAAAAAACTTACGTGATTGTAATATTGCCATTGGGGCATATTTACCTTGTGTTGTAGTAAAGGTAAGGAATCTCAATAAATATTGCTTAATTATTTCAATGCAATAAATCATTACTATTTAATAAAATACTTACTATTTAAACTACTAATAGGAATTACATCTTGTTTCAGCCATGGCTTTCCACATTTTAGTCTATTGTCTTCATCTTTAAAATGATTACAAACTTTCCTGGACCTACATGGGAGATCGTAAGAGATCCCCTTAAGGTTTTCTTGTTAATAATTAAATAATAATTCTAATAATAATAATAATTAAAAATTAATAATAATTCTAAAGTAATTTTCAAATATATATAAAAACACATACCGAAAAACTTGACGTAAATAAACAACACAAATTATATCATCTAAAAATGGCCGTTAACTGCTTAGGTTAGAATTATTAATACGGAAGCCGAACGAGAGAGAAACACACATATAACTGTTGCATTTTTCATTTAAATATGGCAGCGTAACGGGGATTCCGAAAAGCTTAAACGTGGGACCCGATTTTTCCATATAACTTTCACTTCTAAATTTCTTTATTCTATGGGTAGAGCCTTCACTACCTGTAAATTAGACTTCAACATGAAGTTGGTTTTGATTTGCGTATCCAAATATCATGTAACAATTTATGATATTGGATGAGCAAGAAATAGTTATCATTTTATTTTGTGATGTAAACTTTTTCTCTCAAAAATTCTGTTTCTGTAATGGACTTCAAGCACTTTATTCAGGGACTAGCCAGAAATAATGTACGCATTGAGAAATCACGATCATGATGAATCAATTAACTATCATTTGGTAGCTCTTTGGTTTTTATAGCTACCAGGCCTCCTTATTGCTGCGATAGTTATATATATCCTCATATAAATTTTCGGTAAATTTTGTCTCAATCAGTACTTCTAAAGACACTTCTATACACTCTGTTATATTCAGCAGCACCATTTAAATTAAGAAAGAAAATTAATAAATATTCTTCAACATTTTCGTAGTTAATATATTGGTGATACTTTATATTTTTTCGCTATTAAAATGGTTTACCTGAATATAGTTAGTATTACAAATCACTAATGGGATGTTATTTTGATCATCTTAAGTATTTGTTTTATTGTTGAAATAAATTACTTCATCCAAACAAATACCCAATGTTCCGATAACGCAACATCTTTGGGCCAGCTAATTTATTACAAATCCTAGGTTATCATGGTTTATAATGCAAAATTCTTTCAAAATGTTTAACAGAATATCATTATATAAATCAAGAGTTAGTTTAAAAATATAATAGATTTAAAAGTTGATATGACCAAACGTAATAATGAAACTCGATATATCTCAAAACTTTATTTAGTTGAGTTATACCTGCAAATCTCATAACAAATATATGCTAGCAATTATTGAAATATTGAGATAAAATATTTCACTTCAATCATCAGTTTTACGAAATTATATTTTTACGAAGGATTTATTTGATTTTTATTAAAAAAGAATATCTATTTCATCCCCTTTCGGTATTTTCCTTCTGTTTCACCCTTTTTTTATTTTTTAGGGAGTTTGGCCATGTGTAACGATAAGAGAGAGCCTCACAAAGAGGCTTTTTCCAGTTTGGTTATGAAATCGTCGAGATAAAAATTGCATTTTGTTTTTGTTGGGAATTGAATTAAATTTTGAATAGTAATGATCTCGGGACGCGAATGGAAAAAAATGTTATTCTTGTTCGAGTTTATATGATTGAGTGAGATTAACACGAGCGTAGGAGGAATAACTGGCGAGAAAGTTTAATTTTATATATTCCTAGATCGTAAAATTGATAAACTGAATTTTAATAAGACGTTTTGCCTTTGTTTCAGATGGTTACTCGAACGAAAAAAATATTCGTAGGAGGTCTGTCGGCTCCGACGACCCTCGAAGACGTCAAAAGCTATTTTGAACAATTTGGACCGGTAAGTAACGGCTTTAAGATATTATTAACCAACTCATACAAATTTAATAAAGGTAATTTCTTCAATGAATCACTATTTTCTTTTAGAATTTAAGTAGAACTTTATAAACGTAATTCTAGTTTTTAACAGAATTTTTTTTCTCAATAAAAACATTATTATTTAGGTACTATGAAATAATGTTCAATCTAATACTTTTTTACGTATTGAAATTCAGTGTTAACATCTAGGCAATTGTTTTATATTTATTGGTAGAGCAAAATTACCTTAATAATTATCTTAGCCATTCTAAAACCAGTCCTTTTATAAGACTTTTTATAAGTAGTGTGGGTGTGTTATGTGTATGCTCTCTTGCTTCACATATAAATTACGTTAATTTTTCTCCGTCTCTATTCAGTCTTCTTGCTTCGGCGGGACTATTCTTCTCTTTTGGGTGACTATTCTGATATATTCCACCTAGACTCGCTTAGTTCGCCCTCTGATTTTCCTCCTCTCGGCCTTTCTATGCGCTATAAGTGTTCCCGCCATCTGAATTGTCTCTTTTTTTAATACATTTCAACTGATTCAATATTAAGGTCTTTTCTTATTACTTTATTTCTCATCCTACATTTTTCTACCTTCGTTACACCCTTCTATTCTTCTTATTTCATTTCATTCTGTTCTATAATATTTAACTTCCTCTACTTGTATCTTACTTTTATTCTTGCTTGACAATACCTACGTGTCACATATTGCAATTGATCTATAAATTGCTCTGTATACTTCCATTTTGATTTTGGTTTGATATTTAATTTTTGTTAATGAATTTGCTATTTACACCGATGAACAAATTCATGATCTTATCAATTCATTTATTTATTTCTTTTGACTTCTATTACCTTCAATTTCTATACCCCGATACATAAATATAAATACATATAAATGCATTTACTTGTTGTATTTTTATAGCTTCGGTGCACATATTTGTTACTTTTAGCGCTTCCATCACCATTAATTTCAGGTTTTTTTAATTCAGTATCATTCTCTTAGTGTCATCTTCCATCTATTTGAGATTTTCTGTAGGTGGTGTAGTCTATTTAACTAACATTATCCGCAAAAGCTCAAACCAATACATCTATTTCTAGTTTTATACTATTTTTTAATTGACAATCTACTAAAGAAAATGGTTCAAGAAGTTTCTTCGTCGTCCACAGTTGAGATAGAAATGGTCTTCAGATAAATATTTTCAGCAATGCATTAATCAAAAGCTAATTAAATAATTCCGTATTTAGAGTGCTGGTATATTCTCTAAAGTTCCATATTGAACTGAGTTAACTTATTTGAATATTTGTGATTGTTTTATAAAGTACAGCTACAGCAGTTTTTATATTTCTACGGTGCAATAACAGCATCACTTTTCTTGACATTTTAGAAATACATACTATAATTCATTTTATTCACTTTTATTCCTCATATTACCTACTTTCACTTTATGCGAAGTAGTTATCTGTTCATACTTGAACAAAATATACAATCTAGAGCCCAACCGTTTTGATTTGAAAACCTATTTTGGTATAATCGGGCATTCACCTATACTTAAAAAAATGGCTCTATAAAGGTCTAAACATAAAAAAGGTCTAAACATTTAAAAATATTTTTCAACGCTTATCTTTAACACAAGACCTTGTTTTGCTATAACCAAATAATTTTTGGCACTCTATGACCATTGAGTTACATAATTCTTTCAGAGATTCTACTTCAACTTTATATATACAAACATTGATGAATTCAAGCCAACATAGCGACAATCTAAAAGGCAAATTATTTTCTTGCAGTTAGATTTCGCAATTCTCAACAGTATGGATCATTTGTTTTGGTATCTTCCAGTATTATATTTCACCAAACTAGGTCTTATACTCTTTACTTTCCTCTATCTTCTTTATCGATTGCAAACTGTTTTTGTGTTAAACATGACCCTTCCACGTGTACACACGTTTTTCAATGCAATATGTACGTTCTACTTTAATATTAGTGTTTTGTAAATACTTTTAATTCACCTTAAGATATTAAAAATTCCAACTTTTTGATATATCCTTTTTCGTTCGAGTTTTTTCCTCTTATTATGGTTACATATGGTTATTAGTTATTACATATGGTAGTTATGGATTATAGCAGAAATAAAATCTTATATAGATTGCATTTATATAAACGTAGAACATTTAATTACAGAGTAGTACCATGCTAAGTTCTTTATAATCCATTATTGCGTCTTTTAAATATATAATATACTTGGTAGTTAATATTCTCCAATATGTTTGTTTAGAAAAGTGCGGAGTATTTCTGCTGAAGACGATAATAGCAAGTAGCAAAGTTTTCTTATTGTAATCCCAAATATTAACTTTATTAACATTTGCTGCGTATTTACAAAATAATGCAACATCGATGCTTTAACATAATTAGTATCTCCACCTAATTACCAACAAAGACCCGGCAAAGCAAAAACGGTAAACGTAAGGATAATATTTCGCCATGTTTACTCTTGTAATTCAAGGTAGACGGGAACAAAACAGACTTGGGAATTCTATACAAATATCCTCAACTTATACGCAACTTTTCGTTCTGAGGGCGTTATGAAGTTTGGCCAAGTTTTAACGGCGTACTTCGTCAGCAAACGAAACTTTTTATATCTCTCCCCCGAGTTCAATTTGTTCTATTTTTTAAAAGGATGATGTGTTGTAAAAAAACATTGCATTATAGATTCGATCGTTTGTTCTTAAATGTCCCAGAACGACTCTCAATAAATTCTGATAGAATGGGAAGAGATAAAATAATATAAACATTCAACAACTGTCTATAAATCTGATTCAAAAGTTAAAATCAATTGTTTTATACGTTTAGGCATTAAATAATGTAAACATACATATAAAATTTTAAATGTTATCAAATTAATCAACAACATTATTCAATATTTATTATTATTAAATTATTTTTTCCTTTTAATTACTCAATATCTAATAATCGAACAAAGCTACAACAAAACTATATCCACTACGTTTACAAGAGCTGAACAGTAAGCGAGTATCTTCTACCATCATCAATAAAAACATTCTAGCATAAAATATGTATTTGTTCCTTATTCTGTAACAAAATTGTTTTGATGAATGATTATTTAAAAACAGACGCATTAATTCTGTGCTATCTGGTATCACCATATCTGGTCTATTGTTAATGACTTAGTCTCCAGTCACAACATTGACTAGCTCTTATTTTCTTTTTATTTATGTTAAGAATATTATTTTTCTTCCAAATTTTATCTACTTTAACTGGAATACGAAATATAGTAATTTTCTTATGCAGCAGCTTGTGTCAAAATGCAGAAGTTTACAATGAGCATCTAATTATATATCAACTTTGTACATCTTGATCTGTAGGCACACCACCTATTTAGGAAATCCGTAATGATTAATTACCAATTATATATCTCTAAAATATATTAATTGCTCAAATTATCAAGATATTTTAAGAAATATGCTTACGAAATTAGTTTAGCCCAATATTAATAGAGTATTTGCAAATATATGAAAGTCTTGTAATCTTGAGAGAAAATATTCGCTGTCATTAAGAGAGTGAAAATACATTTTAATTAACACCGAATCAAAAACAATTTATTATGATTTATTATTCAGAAAAAAAAACCCTTCCTGAGATGAAATTGTAACGAATCAGCCTCGGAGAAAATCCCCATTACTTATAAATAATGACCGCCATCGAGAATTAGTGGAGGATGTTCCCCTATAATTTTGTCCCGAAGAAGGGGAATTTTACAGGAGTTGAACGAGAACCAGGACTATGTCAAGATAAAATTGTTAGTTCTATATTCGAAGTACGAAAACAACGTTAGTTAACATCCATTAGTTGGTTTTTGCCAATATGTATTATATGGAAACTAAAAACATGTTTGTATTTTAATAACTGCATCATAGATATTAAATAGAAAAGCTTTATATCTCTAGTTCTATAGCTATATATCTATTTCTTTATTAATAGAAAAGATATTTCTATAAATAGAGAGATATAGTTTGCTCGATTTAGAAAAAATGTTGTTTTTAATGAATAATTACGTTGGTTATTAAAAACTAATTTTTTTCTAAATCAAGCAAACTTGAGCGAATGCATTGAAATAAAACGCGCATTGATTGAAAAGCTGTGTCTGTTATTTTTAGAATACGGATAAAAGGAATTATTAATAAACGAATAACCACTCACAATGCAGTTGCTTTTTCCCTGTACACTTTCAGGAGTCATAATTGTAGCTAAAGCTAGTGAGCTATGAAATAAATGGAAAAAATATATAAAATACTTAAAAATCTTTATTTTATAATTTATGCAGAAATAACATTTTTATTATTGTACATCAGTTTCACAAGGTATAGAGTAATACTTCTTTTAATAGCATATTTAATTCAATCTATTCTTGAATATAGATATTATATCGATATTATAGTCAATTGTTATATAAATGTTAGGCCGGTATGGTCGTCAAGCTTATAATGTAGTTTTATTATGGATATACTGCATCACTCAATAACTGTCCTGTTGTCTTCTGACTGTTGTGTTAGTTATTTCATCCAATTTATTTTTTCCAATAATCATCAATGCTTATTAAGCGACTAATGTTTGAATTCAATAGTATTTTATCCATATAAAACAATAGTTTAACAACATATAGATTTCTTCACAAATCATAAGGTTTGGTCAATAATTTCACCACCAATATGTTAGGCCTCAAACAATATTAGATTTGTTATGTTTTATATATATATATATATATATATATATATATATATATATATATATATATATATATATATATATTAAAGTCTAAAGCCTAAAGTTTAACGTGGGGTCCGAACCACGGTCCTCAGCATTAAGTCTACCGACTGGCAAGTGACCAACTATTAGAAATCATCCCAGAATGCATCCGGTCTTACCCAGCCTGGTTACTGGCGTGACTGGGATCATTTTCCTTGTCGGATTTTACACTCTTGTCTAGAACATTCACAAATTTTAAACAATCACAAACATAAATTTACGACCATTCCTCAGCAGGTTTCGAATCCGCGGCTATCACAACAGTAGGAGGACCGTCCCATCGTCTTTACCACTGTACCACCAAGCCGTCGATTTGTTATGTTTATTATTTACTAAATAAACCGGTGTAACTTTGTATCACATTTATCTGGCATTTTTTTCTGACGATATCTATAACCATTTTTTGTGCACCAGTTATTTTGTCAGATCTGGTGACTATATACCATTAAGAAACGTTTATACTTCTTGGACAATAGTTTTTCAATAGCTTCCCTATTTGATTCTAAGCACAAACAATAAATGATCAATAATATTTAGCAGCCAACAACCATTCAATTCTTTAGGACAGTTACAAATAGTTATTCATTTATATATTCATTTATACATAAGTGAGGATATATAACAATTTAGATGTTGGAATATTTTTAATGATATTATATAGAGAAAATAGCAGTTATTTGTATTTCAGTTAATTAATTTCATATTTTTATAGAACATATTACAAAAATATATAAATTATTTATGGTGACCTTGTTATTAAGAACGTTAAATTTAATGTTTGCTTTGAGCAACCATTACCAAAAAAAGAACGATGTTTGCATATACTTTTGCAATGTCTATTGAACGTTTCATCACTCAATAAAAGTAATTTGAAAGAACAGGCGTAAAATCGAATTTATGAGGTGTAGTTAATTCGCGGGCACGTTTTCAATTTTTCCAAGAATTCGACATCAAAGCCTCGGTACATTTTATTGGCTTGTTACCCCAAAACTAATTAAAATGACTGGGCCCAAACTTCATTCTCTTTCCAAGTGATTTAGGCCCTGTACAAGGGTCTTTCCGCCCGCACTCTCCGTAGAAAGCTTTTAGTAGACTTTCGTGATTAAATTCTAGCACAAGTATTTGCCAAAGTAAAGTCTGTTCCAGAATCCAGGCACTGAGAAATGCGTTACTATAAATGTACGTTTCTTTTATTTCTAGCGTTCGTTTTCTATCAATTAGTGCTTCTATCAATCATAACCGAACGCTTGGTATAAATACTCTTTAATATACATTTTGACTTAAATTTTAATATATCATTTCTATATAGTTATGTATCTTGATTTCATATGTATTGTATACATGTAACTATATATAGTTTTTACATTTCAATTCCATTTATCATAATCTATTATTACTGAATAAGATACTATAGGAAACTATATACTTTAATATCGCGAGATATAGATACTTAAAATCGATTTGTTTTAAGGTAAATTATTCCAATGTAGAACTATTCTCTACAGTAGAACAACAATTTTAAAGATAACATATTGGACTTTTCAGTATATTCTAAGAATTTGTTATTGTCAATATATTTGTATTTTTATTTATTGTTAGTCAATTGAAAATAAACTTTAACAGCTGATAATCTAAAAAGAGATAATGAAAGTTTTTGTGACAAAATCCTAAATGAGCATTGTTTCCTTGATTGCTTCATTAATGTAAGCTTTTATTAACTGCGTTAATTATTTTGTAACCAAACCCATCAATAGCATGTTCCTCTTTCACGTGGCCCACATTGGCCCTTCCTTCTTCCGAAACGAGGTTTATTAAGTAGTTATTGTTACTAGTAGTCTATATCGTCACTTATTTTTATCTATATTGTATGATATAGATGAGGAGGACGAGGCTTTAACAAGATCCATACAATTTGGGAAAAACTGTACGATACATTTCCCGATCGAATGTTCTTTTGTTTAGATGATCATAGTTGGACGCCTATATAACGTAATTCAGCATCACTTAATAATTTTATGTAATTATTTGAAAATTTCGAGAAAGAACGCATGTATGTTAGCAAAAACGCATTTTCTATAGTATGCTTTACATAATAGTAGTGATAAAGTTAAACTAGTGAGCCTTATGTCTTTAAACTTTGTTATTAACAAACAAATTACTTATTTTATGTTATTACCATTTTATCTTGTATATCCTTGTATATTGGCAGACTGGTTTTGTGTTTATTATCAATAGATTAATTGGTATATTACACCTGCTTTGGTTTTATTTACTGCAGAGCAGGCTTCTTTTTGCTTCTCGGTTAGATAAGATGACATTCTTGCTGAGATATAATAGATGAAGGGTTCTGGGAGGTATATATATATTAACATAACAGGTCAATTGAAAAGTCTCCGGCCTACCATAGTAAAACACATTTTTTTGGCAAAATTAGTTTTTTTATTCAACATAATTCTCTTTAAGGGTGATACACTGATTATAGCGGCCCTCCAACTTTACGATACTATTTTTGTAGTACGATTCATCCTTTGCTTCAAAATAGGCCTCACTTTCGTCGATTACCTCTTAATTCGACGAAAATTTCTTCCCAGCGAGTATTCTTTTGAGATCTGAGAACAGGAAATGGAGAATACGGTGGATGAGGAAGCAATTCGAAACTCAATTTATGGATTTTTGCCGTCATTTTTACTGACTTGTGACACTGTGCATTGTCTTGGTGAAGCAGCACTTTCTTTTTCTTCAAATGCGGCCGTTTTTCAGCGATTTCGTCCTTGAAACGATCCAGCTCATGACGAACAGATCGAGCGCTATGTAATAGTCGCTGTTGATGGTCCTTCCTTTTACAAGATAGTCGATGAAAATTATTCTATGCGCATCCCAAAATACAGACGCCATAACCTTGCCAGCCGACTGTTGCGTTTTCCGACGCTTTGGAGCGGGTTTATCGTGTGCAGTCCATTCGGATGACTCTCGCTTGGACCTCGGAGTGAAACGATGGAGCCATGTTTCATCCATTGTCACATATCGACGCAAAATCGGGTTTATTACGCTTGATCATCTTCAAACACTGCTTCGAATCATCAACTCGTCGTTGTTTCTGATCAACAGTGAGCTCGCGCGGCACCCACTTTGCACACAGCTTATCATTACCCAAATGTTCGTGAATAATATGATGTACACGTTCAGTTGATACCTTTAGAGTGTCTGCTATTTCATTCGGTTTCTATTTACGGCCATTCAAAATCATTTTGTGGATTTTTTAAATGTTTTCATCGGTAACAACCTCTTTTGGGCTTCCACTGCGTTCATCGTCTTCGGTGCTCATTTCATCACATCTAAACATAGCATACCATATTTTGATGGTTGATTTTTCTGTGACAGTATCCGGAAACTCGGCATCAAGCCAAGTTTTTTGCTTCAACTGTATTTTTCCTTTCAAGAAGAAATATTTTATCAACACGCGAAATTTCTTTTTGTGCGTTTTTTTCACAGTAACAAAAGTTACTTCACTCAAAATTCTATAATTCACAAACTACTCACAGACAGCTGTCAAGTTTGTACACGTATCTTTTGATGGTTAGGGTTGTAGTATTGACCGATTTTCAAAATTTGAAAGAATGCACTTCCGAGGTTGTCCCATTGGAACCGTGTTAGGATCTGTAGGGGAAAGGGGGGTAAATCAAGGGATACTCTCAAATTTGTTGTTATTTTAGTTTGATTGAAAAATTTCTTAAATCTCTTAGGCTAGTTAGTGGACCCCGGGACCTTCAGCGTTCCTTATTTTCAATTATTTTTTCTTAATTCCTATTTTTCCTCATACTGGCTGCAACTTTACTTGGCCTACCCATTATAGTACTTAACAAAATAACTGCGTAATTTGTTGAGTAAATATTTAACTCTAAATAGAGAAAAATAAAATATTTTTGATAAAAAAAATTTAACCCACTTCAAAAAATAATTAAGGAATCCAGTCAGATTTGAAAAAAAAACAAACTTAGATTCTTAACACAAAAAAAACGATTTAGAATAAAATATGCACATTATTGTCGTTGTAATACCTAAATCAAAATAAAGGAAAACCTTATGTAACCTATCTGCTACACGTATTTTTTATTCTACTATACACACACAATTTAGCTTAATACCTACCTAAATCTATTTACCTATTTACGTTATTATTTTAACTATTACTAACTGATCACTTAGAAGTCGGTGCCAAGCCCAAATAATACAAAAATAATAATATAAATTTGTGACATATACACAAAATTAAATTACGAACAAAACACATCTCATTTGTCGCTTATTATATTATAACTAACATGAAGATGAAATCAGAAAGTTATTATTGATCATGCATGTTTATTCAGCTATTTCCTATTTTAAGCCTTTAAGCATAACTATTTCTCGAATGGTATAAGATACCTCTTTTTCATGTTACAGTTGAATAAGGAATATTATATAATATATGTAATAAATAATATTATTAAAAAATGGAGGCTTAACATTTAAAATTGATATTTTAATAAATGATAGATTTACATAAAAAAAAGTTTATTACGGCATATTTACATTAAAAATATGCTTAGTTCATTTCATAATTTGTGCTGACTATAAATGTAAAACCGAGGATATGTTATCGTTAAATTGATAAATAGCTAATTGTTGGTAAAAGCTTTAATATCGGATACAAAATAATAAAGGGAATTATTTCAATTAATTTTGGGACGCGAGCTTCTTCGTGCGCGTAACATGAATTAAAACTATCGATACGCCGTAAAAACGCCAATAAATATTCGAATTAGCTTTAAGTAGGCTCATAAACTTTCGATATCGAAACGGAGGCAGACCAGATACTCCAGCCGACCCATCTGGGCACTTAAAGTGTTATTATTTATGCTTCGATTGGCTTGATTCGGTTATTAGGCTGCATCTCGCCGCTTCGACAGGATTTGTAGACAAATTGCAGGTGATCGTAAAACACCAAGCCCATTTCCTTGAATAATTACCCTTCCGGATCGCGGGACAGTTTTAAGCTCAAGTAGCACGATTACTTTCCAGGTTATGGCGATATTAAGGGTTTTATAGTTATTTCTGGACGTTAATTTTTTTATACTAGGATCCAGTCAAAGACCACTTCAGAACAAACTTTAATAGCTCCACGGTCTACATCGTTCTTATAACTCGGCGTTATAAACTTGGCTCTTATTATGATAAGATTTATTTTGGTTTTCTCTTAATAAACATTATATCTTTCTGCCAGATAAAATTACTGAATATTAGTGGTGTTTTTATGCTTTTTGGGTTTTATCTTTCTCAATATTCCTAATTTAGCTTACGAACAACAAAATAATAGAATCAGTTTTAATGTATTTATTTGTATTTTATAGTTTCAGATAGGTTTCCTTAGTTTCATAAAGTATTAACAGTAAGGATTAGTTTGATATTATACGTATGTGAAGTATTTTATGTTTTTTTTAATCATTAGAATACTTGTATATAACTGCACAACAATAGTTACTAATTTCTAATAGTTACCTGCATCTATTCTAATCATTTTTTCACTTTCAAAAAGACTATTCAGAAGAAAGGATTGTTTGTTCTCATTCATTCTCATATGGCTGAGTTGTGTTTACATTTTGTTGCAACAATACGACTTTCACTTTGTTCAATTGAGTTTGGTAGATATATACAGAGAGTTTTATTCGTTTTTAAGCTCGTAACAGCAATCTTATTTTTATGGTCTTCTATTTTTATATTTCCCCTATATAAACTCATGATATTTCACGCTTGGGATTTTTTAGCTGCAAGCCATGGATCCGCGATGTCGAAACAGTTCCAAATAATAGGGCCAGTTAACCCTTGACTTAAAATTTTTCCCCATTTTGGATATTTTCTATCACATACGAATAGTAGGAGAGTGATTTATCAACTGCCAAGCTATCTGAAAGTTCTTTGAGAGTTTCAACCAGATTTTCGTTTAATAAGTTTTGAAATTCATTGTCTTTGAACTTGGTTGGTCCTCCGGAATGTTTTTTATCATTAAAATTAAGATGTCAATGTTTATATCGTTGAAACCAATATCGACAATTGGGATATGACAAATATTATGAATGTCAAAAATACAATCTTGATTTCTATGATTAGTGTCTGTATATACTGAAGAACTCAATAATACGAAATACGTCACTGTTATTTTACGTAGAGAAATGTCAATATCATCGTTTTTAAAAGCTGGACTAGATGTTTAACAGTTATTGCTACTTCGCATTTTCACTAATATATATCATTTTGTACTTTTTCGTTGAATTTAGAATACACTCGTGGCATTTTATAGCATATATTTAAATATACCAAAACATTCTGTAAGTTACAGAGCTGATAAAAACACACTCGGTACTACACTCCAAAGGAATTTCAACAAGGAAAGTATATTTCTAAAACCTGGAAGTAAATTAGATGAATACGGTAAATTGTTAGTAATTACGTAATTTTCGATCAAAACAATTACAAGCGAATAGCAGTCAGCTTAAATATAGCTATATATAAATATTATAGCTTCTGCATATAAATTGTGACTGCCTAACATATTGGTCATTCTTTTACCTAACTTAATTGAAGGTATGGTACCACTGCAGTAATTTTGTTCTTGTATGGTTTTATAAAGGCCAAGTGGGGAATTATCAAAATTATTTTCTTTATGTAAAAAAGGATTGACCTAAAGAGAAGAATCGCGATTAGTTAATACCTTATAACAGCGCAAGTTAAATTTAAATAAATTAGACTTTGTTTCAAATGTAAATTATCCCGCTTTCGACTCGAAATAAATCGCGAAATCTCTAAATCGCCTCAACTTCAAATACTTACGAGAGAGAATAAATTAGAATTTAAATATCGTTCAGCCATGAGGGCAGGAAAAAAAAGGCGAAATAATAAACCAAAGTAGAAACAGTATCATAAGAGTGTTAGCATTTCGTTTCGGTAAAAGACCGCAAAAAGCGGTCGACATGGCGCGCTTATTAGAGCGCGCAGACACAAACAATATCTTCTCCGACAGTGACAGAGCTGCGCGCCTAATCCTTTGTAGGGCTGATATAGATTCCGGCAAATCCAGCCGATCTACTAAAAGCGACATGAAATGGGTAGATCTTGACGCCCCGGACTCGAGACCCTTTCCGAAAACGACGTCTAAGTCAGTGTCGGCACGGGCCAATGGCTTTAATTAGTTTCCAGCTAACGAGGCAATAAAATGTACGGCCAAACTTTTTACTTAGCGAAATGGGATTGGGTTTGTCGGCGAAGTCTTAAGGTCGTCCCTTGGTTCTCTCCCTATTTCGTTTATCTGATTAACTAAATATAATTTACATTGTTCCTCCTCCTTCATAGTTCGTCTCATACAAGAAATTTCTTCATTCGGTTTTCGATATCGATTACTCATCGTTTTTCGCTAAAGGTGACCTATCAGTGATAACTAACGAGGAATACTGAGTATGATATAAAGAACTAATCAGTATGTACTATTGAAAATGTATTAGATACAATAAGCAGTTAATTTTTACAATTTTATATAATTATTTGACATGACTTGACTCGATGTTATATTGTAAGAAGTACACAAGTATATCATGTTTTGCACATGAGCAGCCAAAAGCTGTTAAGGTAAATTGGATGACTGAATCCAAATCAACAGGCCGTTTTTTAAAATTGATTCTAGGTTTCCAAATAAGCAATACATTCATTATTTTACTAGTTTTATCGACTAATGACCAGTTATTGAAGTAAAAAGTACAAGTCAGAAATGAACAGAGGTTGAACTGAGGCTTTTATACTGCATGCGTTCTGTTTCACATATTAGGGTCCAACAGTAATCGCTCATCAGGCCTTCGTCTCAAACTTTTTGCTCGTTGCTTGTGTCACCCTAGTTTTAGAGAGAAAAATCAAAATGTAAATGCTGAAAATATATCTACGAAAGTCAAGGTGATCATCAGGCATTAAATATTTTGTAAACTTTGCATCATTCATTAGCTTTCGAATGCTAGTTCTGATAAATATTTCTGAACAAATTAAATGCTTTTCTTCTATAACAAAATGGCTTTCATTGCTCGCCGGTGATAAAGGCGAAGTTCTTCTGGTATTTTTTGAACTTGTACGTGGACAAATTGGCACTGTCCGTACGTGAAACTCTCCATTGATGATACATCAACTGCTGTGCTATTTTTTGCATTTATACCGACCTATTAATAAAGCAAAATACTTGTACAGTAAATACACATCTTTGAGTGCATTTGTCATCATTTTTCCATTTTTACCGAGAATGTAACATCCACAAACTTAAAAAAAAAGCCTTGAATAGACTTTGCTATGTTATCTCTGCATTTTCACGTGTTTCGAAGAACAGTACAAACACAAGTTAGCGCCATTAGCCCAGAGCCGTTGTAAAAGGACAGTGCTGCCACTCGACAACTAGAACCAATTTTGTCACACGTTTGTCAAAAGTTGACCCAAATTGGTAAATTTGTATTATTGATCAAAAACTGTTGACTTTTATCTAAACTTAGCTGATTCCGCAATACGCAGTTAAGCACTTCCCTGTAAAAATATTGTAATAATTAGTCGCCACATCTAGTGCGTTTTACTTCTTTTATAGTTTATAATTAATTCAGACAATCAGATATTGTCACAGATTCATCATATTTTCGAAACACATGGTGTTCTTATCTAGCCAAACGAATAACTTTTATTTTTCCTGTATAAATAGTTCAAATGCAATCTGTCTGCTGCTATTGACGCTCTCTTTGTCTGTGACTTTAGAAGAACTAACTAAATACAATACTTATATATTATTGTTAGATCATATAGTCAATTGTCACTTAAAATTATCAAATTTAATATAATAAACAGTGACTTCTTTGTTGTATTAACCAACGTGACAATTTATGTTTTACTTTTTTAGATGGTTTCAACTATATCTTGAATAAATTATATACTGTTAAATTATAATTTTTCAGATCTTCCTTTGCTATCCTTTATTTATTAATAACCTTTATTTATAGCATTTAATCATACCGAGTTACCTAATTTATTGATTAGTTTGAACGTTGGTAAATTATTTATTTGGTTAACGTTAACGACTGTTGAAATTTTCTGATCAATCAATATATGTATTTGGGAGATATAAGAATTTATTCTGGTTTTGCTTTAATATATTCTTTAATTATCAAATTTTGATTTAAAATCAAATTAATAATATATATATATATATATATATATATATATATATATATATATATATATATATCTTAATGTATTCTAAATATATCTTATAAAATTGCTTGATAATACAAAAATTAATTTCGAAGTCTGTAACCTATTTTTTATAACTTATTTGTTGTAAATAGGATTATTTTAGCACTATTATTAACTTAATTCTATACGTTTAGATAAAACCTGACTAGTGATTAGAGTCGTAGAATAATATTATTAACAATTTTAATGCGTAATGTATAGATAGAAGTATCGGGGAGAATGTTTATTTCTCAACCAAAACGCTGCTGTAGGAGGTGCATCAATCGTACCAACAAATGACTATCAGTTGTAAACATTGTGCCCTCAAACAATATTAATCTCTTAGTTTTAGATCATTTTTTGTGATCTTGATGGATGTATTTTTCGAGATAATTCGCTACGTCTTCCATTCAAAAGGTCGTTTTTGCTACAAAAACGTATGAGGAATTCATTCATTTTCACTCAATAGACATACCAAACCAAACCATTGTAATCCACACGTCTGAGCTGGTTCCTCAAAAGATAGAAACCTAATTCGATTAAAATCATCAAACACGAACCTCTGTGGTGCACTGCATGTTTTTATTTATACAGCTATTTCCATTATTATTTAGACAGCGAAAGAACGACATCAGTATATCACATAATCATTTGAAGATCTTTACTAAACCGTAGTCCTTTCGTGAATTAGTGGCTGCTCTACCACTATATGTTGATTTATGATATAGGAAAGTTGTACAGTTATTTTTGTTTGTATAAGAACACCAATCGCCGTCTTTTGATTTTTTTTTCATATATTTCGAAGTTATTCGAAAGTAAAATGATGTCAGGCTCGACAGTGTAACCAAAGTCAAAATAATATATATTTCAACAAAATAAATCAACAGATAATCCACTCTATAAAAAATACCGTCAAATTTGATGAAATACAAACGAAGTATATATTTCGAAGTAGTGCAAATATTTAAACAATTTTGTTATATAAATATTTAAAAATCCTGTTTAATTTCAAAATAATATTCCACGTACAATATTGATTCCAAAATCGAGAAATTTAACATTTCATTGCAGCATATAATATAAAACACACAATAGATTCGTTGAACAAAGAATAAAGAATTTTGTAGCTACGTAAGGCTAAAGTATTTCTGTTTGCATATGTGTTATTACCAAATATTACACCTTATCCTATAATCCATCCGTAATTACTAGTACAGTGAAAACCACATCAAATTACAAAGAAGATATATGGAGCATGGTGAGATTATCAAGGTTTATTAAAATTACGACCCTATTGGATAGGAGAAATAATAAAGCATGGTAGTCGGTATTCTTCAAAGAAGAATTGGATTAAGAATGTATATAGAAGTTTGGTTAAGTCGCACTGCGTCGATCTGAACAAGTGGTAATCCGACGGCTCTATATTTCATAAGTACTCTAGGTGCAGCAAAACTTGAACTGTGATACTGTATTCTTCACAACTCTTTCAAGGTGTTGTCAAGCTTTGCATTCAGTAATATATTTTTTAATTTATTTTTTGCAACAATGCGTCATTCAATTGGCAGTTGACGTTGATAGACGTCTATAGTAACAGTTTCATTAGAGTTTAAGAACTTGTAAAACATTACACCTTGCTAATCCTACAATATGCATATGCTCCATAAATATGGATATCTCTTCTGGAGTAAATAATGACTGTTTATCTTGGTGGATTCACTTTTCATCGACAGTAATAATACGCCATAGAAAATTCTTCTTTTTTTTGCATCACAAACACTGAAATCGCGATATTGAAATGGTTCGAGGTGGCATTTTCAGTTAATTTCCTACCACATGTAAATATCTGAAAACAGTTTATTGATCAACTGCTAATTTGTCTCAGAATTCTTCGGGTGTTTGAGTTAAGTTTTCGTTCAATAAGTCTTATATTTCATTGTCTTGGAACTTTTTTGCTGATCAAGGTGGTTCCTTGTCATTGACATCAAAATCACTACATTTAAACCGTTGAAACTAAAACCGACAATTGGGATGTGGCTAATGTGGGATAAGTCCCAATAAATAGACTATTTTATTGCTAAGCCATGATATACATTTTTGGGATTGTTTTTTACTTGTGTTCTTTTTCTTTAAAAGTTTTGGTTGTAAGTTGGAAATAAAACGCATATTTTGATTTTATTCAAGAGTACGCTGACTTTTTGCCATATTCAGGAACATCAATCCAGATCATGTAATATCAACTAGAATAAGTTTTAATGTGAAATATTTGATAAACACGGTTGAATATTTCTCTTTTTTTTTTCAATCAGTTCTAACGCAATTATTTCATATAGCAGCTATTTGGGTCAAGAGCTTAACCGAGCTCTGATATTTACTAATCAATGTCCTTTTAATATAATACTAATTAATGCAGAACAATTCAGTGTAGAAGCTTATTTTTCCGATAGTTTTGTGAATATAATTGTTTGTGGTAATTAATCAATAAACGCTAAAATATCGCCCTCATTCGGTTTTCGCGCGAACTCGAATTATCTACGCACCTCTTTAATTAAAAATCTGTTAAATTGCTATAAATTGGAGCAATCAATCGTTGCCGCTTAATTATCAATTTCCCATCGGTTTTTTTTTCTCTCTCTCGTGCTCGCCCACCCCCCTTCGGCGATAAAAAATCGCTTAATATAAATCGTCGTCTCATTACGGCTGGGACGACTCATCAGCAATGCAACGAATCAAAGGGCGAGGCGAGAGCCACGCTGTCATTTATTTCTGCCAGCGGCGACGTGGAGGCGCATCCATCTTCCAGCGTCGAGTGGCCTTCTCCGTCAGCTTACGGCTCCCGATTATATGGAGACCGGGAGAGAAAGAGAGGAAAAAAATGAGACTGGCGGACGAGAGAGTTTGTCGCTCTGAGTTATGCAATGAAATTTTTTTAATTTGCCCAGGATGCTTGGGAATCTGGGAAGACGTATATACCAAATGAATCTTACACGATTTATCCAAAGGTTTACATAAACTATTTTGCTTCCGAGGGCAATTCGTTATGCAGTAAAGGTAACTAATTATATAGCAGTAAAATTGTACGTTTATTTTACAACAATTAATTGCAAGAATTCAATGATTATATTGAAAATAGAAACATTGAGTTTAATCTTTTTTATTTTAAATATATTCTGATGGATGTTGATGCTAATGCCTTCACAACTATTTTTATTATTTTGGAATATCGCCAAGAATTTCGCATTGTCTAACTTGTTGATTTGGGACAATGTTCTTTAACATAGAGATGATCTATGTTAAGTTCGGGAAGTTTAAATATGGTATGATACACTAACACACTCTTGGTTTTGTACACCCTGTATTATTATTGAATAAAACCAAATGTTTCAGTGCAAATATTCGTTGCATGATAATCTCAATTTCCATATTTCCGTGGTACATCCATGGTACACCATAGGTAATTCGTTTATTCTTCAACCGTGTTCAATGCCGTGATGTTCACAATATCGGATACTATTAAATCAGCAGTTGTTCTTTTCTGTTCTGTTTTAATACGGCAACTCAATTAATTAAAAAATTGTTGTTTTGCATCTACTCGTTAAATATATTGATGGTTACTTCAACTCCTCCAAGCTACTTATGGCGTGACCTAAAAGTCTTTTGATGCTCTAATTTGTAGTATATAGTTAATTATTATTGTTATGATAAAGCAGTACTTTCGTTTGAAAAATCTTTGGATCACATTACCCTTATTACACGATAGTCATATCTACTTGGTGTAATGGCAAGGTCATTTGTGTGAATTGCTTAAGGATAATTACTTTCGATAAATTAAATACATTTTTTTCACTCTGGTGTTAGAGGTTAGTTTTTTTCTGGGAAAGCATTATTAATAGATATTTATATACATTGTTTTGCTGGACACCACGCAGGAAATCAGAACATCGACGCGAACCAAACCACATGAACTTGTTTAGTCTATAAGTGTATTCTTAACTTTAGCTTAAGTAGTTTAGTTTTATTTCATTTTGAGAAATACATACTGATATTTTCATCCGATACCCGCCTTGCTTGTGTATTAATGCAAGTAGAACAGGACAGTAGTAATAAATTAATATGTAAATTAAGATTTTATTAAGCATATCTTATGTAAGATGTAATTAATAAAAAAACATACATTGTCCAAAAATATCTTAAAAAGTATAAAATGGTTAATTTAATTTTTTTGTTTGTTTTTTTTTAATCTAAAATACCGGGAGTATAAATTAATGTAGTCTATATTTTGTCAAGCAATGAGAATTTACTGTGAGAGTACAAGACCTGTGGTTTGATTCTCTGAATCGCTCAAATTTTCCTTGTATATTTTCAACTATAATCAAGCGTTGCCATCACCTAATCACTAAAATTATTCTACAAGCAATCGATACTCCTCATCAACTACGTATACAAATTAAAATAATTTCCCGTGCGTTTACAGAAATTACAAGAAATTGGTCTTATGAATTACGGATTTCGTTCCAATTCACATTCCAAGTAATATTCGGCATATTAATTATGTTATCGTTTGCTAAATTGCATTATCTCTTATAGTTTCCGAGACACAGGCTATCGAAATTTTACACTTTAGGCTCTATTTATAACTTAGACCAAAATTGTAAAATGGTCTTATGAATTACGGATTTCGTTCCAAATCACATTCCAATTAATATTCGGCATGCTAATTACGCTGCCGTTCGCCAAATTGAATTGTCTCTTATAGTTTCGAGATATAGGCTATCGAAATTTTACACTTTAGGCTCTGTAAACGCTGAGACAAAATACTTCTTATTCTCAAATTCAAAATTTGCTTATATTCCAAGTTTATGTTATTGGCAGATCTAACTTCACGACATACGTTAGACATTTTGAGCAGAATTTATTACTGACGTCTTGCTTTGTCGAATAATAGAAACTTACTCTCGTGTAATGTTAACCAACGGTATCGAATAAAAATCAAGGAATATAATTTGTGGCATACTCTATAACATTCAGAATTCTATACAGTAATAAATCACTAGCTTGAAGCGAAAACACAGAAACCAGTAAACGACCAGGCAATGAAGAATATGAGTTATTACGAACTAAAATAACAAATGGGAAAGGGCGGAAAAGGAGAATGGGGGTGATTTGAAACAGGATTGTGCGAAGTCGACGACACAGACAAACGCCCCAACCGGAGACATCAATTCGCATTCTAAATCGTTTCAATATACATACCCATTAAATTTATATGGTTGTCAAGTGCAAAGGGCCGCCTCAGGAACAGAAACTCAGACGAGCGGAGCAGCTGGTAAACAATTCGGTTTTGATTAAAATCGGAGGCGAATCGAATGGCGAATGTCACAACAATGCCTGAGCTTAATGGTTTATGAAAATTCGTAAAACAAATCGTTTCAAAATTGTTATTTTCGAAAAAAAAAAACACTTACCTACACGTAGTTGGATCATTATGTAATCCAAATTTCATACTTTATTTACTATAAAAATCTAATTCAATCCAATTAATGGGATTTAAAATAGAAAAACTATTATTTGCTTTAAAATGTTAATTTATTTAACGAAAGAAGCGATACAAATCGACACAGAGGGTTTTTCTTTATTAGAAAACGTACGTCTCCTCTCGTGGTCTATTTTTGGACATCTCTCTTTCGTTACGCCATTAAAACTTAAATTACATGTCTCCGTTTCCTCAAATACAGTGCACTATGTAGCCACTGCCATAGCAGTCGCGCGATGTAAAAAATGCGTGCAGGTGGTTGTTGTCCCGACTTCGCAACTTATGGTTATATATTAATTGGGCCTTTATTAATACTCTAAACGTCAGTGTTCTTACCCAAATTTTTTATGGTATTCCTCTACGGAATGGTTTCCTGACTTTTGATGTCTCCAAATTTCAATAGTCTACGGATGAGAACCTACCGCAATCAGTCTTGGATAGCCGTACGCCTTGAACTCCAAGCTCCTGTTTAAGCTGTAGTAGACTGTATTAATTTACAGCAACTTCAGTTTGCCATTGGTGGCCTTATCTCCTGAAATGTTATGCATATTCCGGGAATTCACGGACTAGGAGTGTTTTCCAAAACAAGGATATTTCTTACTTATAATAGTTTATGGTGTCATTGAGCACCTTCAGTTCAACGTTTATGACCTTACAGCTTCAGATGGGATAATTTTGGCTCAACTCAACTTAACTACACCAAGAAGTGCTTCTGGTAGCTACGGAATGATTGCCAATCTAACGCCAACATATTTTCATTTCTTGATAATTAATTTGATTTCAGTTAATTGAATGTATTCAAAAGAGAACAGCCCTTTGATCTCCAAGGAATTCTAGGGACTGCGTCAGTTTTGAACTGTGAAAGGGATTAAAACACAAAAAATATTATAATATGATTTTTTGAAGGGCGATACATAACGACAGTCAGGATTTATATCTATTACAAAACGGGTAGACAATATCTATCTCCACGGCGCAATTTGATAGACACCTCACGCGTTGAATCTCTTAATCATTAGTCATATATTTTTCATATTCTTAATCAAAATAATTAACATAAATATTTGAATATGCAGTGTAGTCCGTAGCCAGTGACGCAACAGACGTAATAATGTAACATGTAACGTGATGTAATAAATGTAGAATGTTCTATTGTTACTTAGGTGTAGGGTGATAGAATACAGAACCTTATAGTTGTACATATACACAACTATAATAACAAAAATTGCACTTGGCTTTTGTAACAACCATAAGACAGTCAGACAATCTGTAGATAAAACTAGACAGAAACAAACATTCTATTATCCAATATGTCCATTTTTTTGTAGAATTTTGGAGAAAATGAATGAACAGGGCCACCAAATTATATAAAAATCTGAAAAGTTGGAAAAGAAACTCTACTATGATTAGATAATCTTGACTATTTAATTGCTTTCAATATAATAACTAATAATATAATAACCGTATAATTTTAAACAATCACTTTATTTTACATCCTTTGATAAATTAAACAAGCTTGACTGAGAAGTTTTAAGTATTTATATATAAATATATAGAGTAGGAGAAAGTGAGATTAGTTGATATCAGAGAGAAACAAGGCGTACCTCAGAGAGTAATGAATAATAAATTTGGTGCATTCACGAATGTAGCCTACAAGCAGATGAAATCACAAACCCCTACAATCCGAAACAAAGGCGAAGATCGACCGTAATTCAGTACAGTAATAGCATACTGGATAGGCGAGGTATATTAAAAATCCGAAAAGAATAAGATATAAAATATGAAAAAAAAAAGATGAGGAAATAGTGATCAAGATTAAATCCCAAAATAGGGAATAGATGAATTTAAATTAATAATTTAATCGTATAATAAACAGGCACTTTCAACCAGTGTTAATTTATTTTTATTAAAAAAATTGGGTTAAATGTTCTCTAGAAAATCTATTATTTTTATTAATTATTAAGTAGGCTACGCATATTTTATTATCAAAACCATTTATGTTCGTTTAGTTTTGATAGATTTTAAAGTAGCAACGAGAGAGATACTGAGAAAACATGTGTCGTATATCTTTCAGGTTAATTATTTCAATATAGACAATCAAGTAATATAAAATTGTATGGGTAAAATTACCAGAGTATTTATTTATTAAGTTATTAGGTTTCTAACTTTGATCCTTGTATCCAAAAATTGTTATGTATAAAATAATTAAATAGTTATTATTTCTAGATAACTCTGAATAAAATATTTATTATAATTCAAAATTAGGTTTAGATAGAGCATCAAGACATCATTTTCTTCGTATTTATTTGTATTTTTTTGCTAATATCTTCTTTTGGCTACAAAATATTTAATGATATGTAAAAAATTTCAATTTTTAAAATTCGCCTTAATGACATATTCATAAAAGGCTCAGCTTTGAAATAAGTTTGAAAAATCGATTTTTTCAAAATTCTAAATGTAATATCTCTTTAAGTTTATTAAGTTCCTCCTTCTCTGTGACTCTTATCCATTTAATTGCTAAAGAGGCTCTGGGTTTTCTGATGTACTACACACTGAGGCTACACCTGAGAAAACGGGAAAATGCTTTAAACTTGAGGACGCTTATTGTTGGATAATGCTGCAATTTATCCTCATGAGCAAATATATAGGAAATAATTATATATCTTTTTTTACGTTTTAGATAAATTCAACTCACCGACAGGAAAGAGCAAGTCTGCATTCAATTGAAGAAGTTCTCTAAATATTTCCCCAAACGTGACAATAATAAATGAAACACATTATTAAATATCTCTGATTATATTGATTGGTTGAAGTGATTTGTTGTATTAGTTATTTTAAATTTTGGGACGCATCCCCTATAATTCCTCACAAATTAAAACTATATTAATGGTTGTTGTATTTGCGGCATATTTCCAGGTCATATATTCAGTGAATAAGGAGCTTTTACTATGTGTTATTAAAATACCTAAACTTTAAATATTTTAAAAATTACCATACGCTAAACTTCACCGAACAATTTTAATCTGAAATAATTAACCAATATACGATACAAAAACTCCAACGAAACTACGTTGGAAACTGCACGAAATTAATCGAATATAAACTGACGGGTTCTCGCTCTCTCGTCAATAAATAAACAGAATTTCCGCTGAACTTTTATCTAGATGATTAACATCATAATTTTCGGAAATAATATCTCACGACTTTAACTTAAAAAGGAAACTACTTTGCGCGAAGTTCGCTAAAACCATTTAGCCTGCCGCAAAAGGTTGAAATTTGTGCCCTCATATCGCCGAGATAACCGTGCATAGAGTCGACGCAAACAGTTTTAGCAAGGGTGGTTTGGAAATTTTCTAAATGGGAACATGTATTTTAGCATTGTATTCACAATTTGGTGCGCGAAACATTTGATTTTCGCACTAAGTTGAAAGATTTACGAAAATGAAATATAAACGCCTTTTTTATTAAAATGTATATTGCGTTACATATTGTCTTTATACAAAATAGCTTTTGCACATATTTATGAAAGTGAACATAACGTATTTTTGTTTTTATTACAACTTAACATATTCACGGCAATTTTGGAAACGCAATATTTCTACGACAAAGTTTCAATTCATATTATTTTTATAAGAAAAAATTTAATGGAAATTCTCTGAGCTATTATCAAAAAAAATCTTTTAGTCTATTCTAAGTAAACAAAAATGATTCAGAAACAGAAAATGCAGTAAAAAAGTTCTACTTATAGTTACTGAATGAGGCAATAATAAAATAATATTAAGATGCAATGCGTAAACTAATGTAACACTGTCAGATTTGCCAAAAGCAATCAATTTGGAATATTAAATATAAAAATTAAAATAATTTATAATTAAAAGATCAAGAACAATTTAATAGTCGAAGTATATCAAATATCGTCACGTACATAAATTTGAAACCAAAATGTGTGTACAAGTCAAATGACAATCGATGAATCCAATATCATATTGCCAATAAAACGTTTGTAAAATTACGACAATCATGGAAGAAATTATTCATAATTTTTTCCAAAATATCAGTGTATGATCTTGTTATATTACCAGATATAAACAAAGATGTCAATGTTACAAGTAACAGTATTATAAACAAAATACCAGAAGATACGCAAACACGTAAGATGGTAAAAATATGGGAAAAAACATCATTGGGCTTTGGAGGTAATTGGAGGAAAATTAAAGGAAAAGGATACTGTTACCTTACATTCCAATGATTCCGGCAGGTATGCTATACGAGAAAAAGCAAACACACTTTATTAAATTATAATTTATTTATTATATATCAAATAAATTCAGAAACAAATAGTTAGTAATAATAGATAATTTTCTTTAGATCTATCTATTCTATAGGTCTTGTTGTACTTATGGAATTAGTATATAGTTGCTTAATGACTTAGCCTATGTGATACGATGCAACAATTTATAATCAGAATATTAGAATGAATGATGGTTTCAATAAGTCAAACTTGAAGTAATTATTTCAATATCTTCAGGATTTACAACTGAATTTTTAAACGACAGCGAACCAGTAGATGAATTAATATATAAATCAATTTTATAGCCGCTTCAGGAGTCCCATTATTTCAGCTATTTGATTATAAAGATGATAAAACATTTTGATTTTCAAAGAAAGCCATTTCACAATTTGGTTCACTAAGGTCGAGAGACAATTGTGCTGAAATTATTCATCGTAAAACTAATTAAATTGGCTAAATAAAACTCGGACTACCAAACAGAATGATGTAATCAACTTTATCGCGACAATTAAATAGTTTACCTTTAAACCCAATTAAAGTTCTATGGAAAGTTAAATCCTCTTCCGTGTTCTTCAAAGTAAGTGATTCATAAAATCTTTCCTTAAAACATCACGTTCTATCTTGTTGTTTTTCCCTGGTGTTATTTAGAATCATAAACGCGATAAAATGAATAGATATTCATTGAAAACTGTGAACGTTTATCAGATTACCGTACTTTTTTTAGTAAATCAAACTTAATCTTAAAAGGGGATTTGGTGTTTATTAGATTCTCTACTTTTATAAATCTCTTGTAGAAGCTTCTTGAGGACTGAATTTCGACAGAAAAAAAAACCTAACTTAAAAACAGTTTTATTAAGGTACCGCTGGTCGTATGGAGCGCGGTCGAAAAGGCAAAGGGACGATCCTCCTGCTGTTGCTATAGTCTCGCTTTCGAATCTTACTGGGGCATGGTCATTATGTTTGTGATTGTTATTAGGTAAAAGTGCAAAATCCGACAAGGAAAATGATCCTAGTTAGGCCGGTACCCAGGCTGGGTAAAACCGGATATCTTCTGGAATGATCTCCAAAGGTGGTCACTCGCCAGTCGGTAGGCTTAATGTCGAGGATCTCAGTTTAATTTTCTATTTAATTAACCCACATTAAATAGTAGGTCCAGTCCAGATAAGGCCTTTGATATATTCTGATATGATAGATAAAACTCTAGACTAAGAATGCAGCATGTTACACATGCAGGCTTTCTTACTTAAAACCTACAAAAAAACCTATACATATTAATAATTTTATTGAAAACTCTCTGCATGTTCACGGAATAACTCATTATTTATTTTTCAAAAAAAAATATTGCAAATTTTTTTCAAATTAAAAGTAAATCTTACGTTTAAAATTATAAATTCTGAGTCTTAAATAAATTATATTAAATATTATGTAAGTTAAACCTAAACGTTAATTCCACTAGAGCAAATATATTAACAGCATTATTCGATACACTGATGTATATCGTTTATATGCAGATCGAGGTCTGGGAATAATGTATCGAAATAAATAGCTAAATGAATCGCACAATAAATTAATACAGTGCTATAATTAATAACGAGCCAGGAAGTTGATGGTGGCATAAATATCGAGATATTTTGACAGATTTAAATCGCACTATTTTCAAAATCAAAACGTGCAAATTTAATTTTAAAATCGAGTTTATAGAGCATTGATTAAGTAACTAATTTTTTGTTATAAAATATTTATAAAGTGAAATACATAACTGATAAAAATGTCTCTTACATGCAATTATACTTTCAATATATTCAAATACCTTCACCAAATTGTCGTGGTTGTAGGTGTTTTAGAATAACATACACAATTTGTTATATAATGTATCAAAATAATGTTAAAATATGATATGGCTGAAGTGGCTACTCTCATAACTTATCAAGTATGTGTTTTAAAACACTCAGATCAGAAGTCATTCTAGGGAGCATGTATATATTCCTTCCAACATTCACCTATTTTTTTGGGCTTAAAGCACTTTTTAGCATTTTTTATATATTCAAATTATGTTTTTACTTATTCAGGTGATAAGTAATGGATCCATTCTTCATCTATCATTACATGTATACTTAATTTTTCCTGATATTTATAAGATACCCATCTCATGCTACTTCATTTTATAGTTTTCCATAATTATTTTGTTGATATCTTTATATTTTTCATTACAGATAGTAGCTTTAAACGACTAGACCTTCTAACATGCCGGTCTGGAATAGTTGATTTATCTGCTTTTCAATCTCTATAATGCTTAGCAAGTCACTGTTCGGTTTCTCTGACTTTTTTTCACAAAGAACGTTTAATCAACATATGATATTTTTCTATTATTTTGAACAAAAAAAATTAAACGTAATTAATTGTAACTTAAACGTAATTAACTATAAACTAATGGTTGATATAATAGAAAATATTGGTTCCTACTATTTAATATTCAGACTATGTAGAAATAATATAGTGCTCTCAATAATGGTGCCATCTATGGGTCTAAACAACTCATTGCCAGACCACTTTTTATATAAAGTCTGGATTCGTCAATCTAAATAACATTTGTCGAGCAACTGAGTGACCAGCAAGTTTATTTTCGGTCTCAATAATTAATCTAACCTATAAAAAAGAGAACGCTTAAATAGAAACTCATTTGAATTTCAATGTCTACGCGATTTTATTGGAACAACTGATACGATAACTTTGCGTGGAAATTCGTTGATTTTTTTCGCTCGTATTAGTTTCCATGAACGAACCATTATCCACTTATCAAGTGTAGTGATAAAAGAACAATTCAAAGTCGTTTTTTTTTTCTAAATAATAGAATGAAAGAACTTGGGTGATACCATTATGCGAACAGCTTTTTATCGAGTTTTGTTTTAAAATAATAGAACAATAGTGAATACCCTAAAGTCAATTGCCTCCAAAAAATACGAAAAATATAGATTCATAACAATTTATAATTAAAATATCTATATCTATATGAAGCTAATATAGTTTGGATAATGAATTAAGTAATTTGATTCATTCATCCATAGTGAAATACTTTTTGAACTAACATTTTAACATTTTGAATACTGTTGGATATAAAATTTGTGAAAAATATCGAAGCAGTTTACAGCAGCAAAAAATATTTCCCATTAAGATACCCAACCACACAGAGAAAATTAGCTTCCTCTAAATTTTCGTCGAACTGAGAGTATCTTTTTCGAAGGAATATTTTACAGACCTTTTAGAAATCTGCTGCAGTGGTGACGTCGATAAACTGAACAATTATTCAACTTCAAATATGTTATTAATTTCCATTTCCAGATTTCATAAGACTTTATGACATATTTATTATTTGCAGCTCTATTCTATAAATATCTTTCTGGATATACTAAAAATGCGTACATTTGACTAATTTCACTTTATATAGTACAGTCCATTTTTTGAAACGCCTTTAATTTTCTGTGCCTATTCCTTTTGTGTATGTAACATTCAAGCTAGGAATGGATTGTGTTTGATAAAATGATTTTGTAATAAAATATTTTGATTATTGATCAATATATTTATAATATATGTATTTCTATATTTATAAATTATTATTTCATACATAAAATAACATCAATAATGTTTATCATACCCACCATCAAGAATTAAACAGTTTACTGATGCAAGCTTACTTGCAAGCTCAATTACTGACATTTAGTTTAATAAATATTTGAAAATGTTTTGCCAAAATCTCGCAGAAGTTTTAAATGACAAATGGAAAAAATCTATTTAACTTAACGCATTACAAAAAATATGTAATTTTTTCTTTTACAAATGTATACATGAATAATTGTGCTTTTTAATTAAATACATTTTTGTCGTGAGCTTATTTAATACGACCAATTTGCAACACGCAACATGACTATTCTCTTTATTTCTGTTTTGTTCCGTAAATTCCGTTCGACACTGGCCCTCCTCAAATTCCCCAAACGAGAAGTTAAGCTTTCATAATATTCAGTTTGTATTGTGAGTTTCGAAGCCTTAAAGCAGGTTTATTTCCGAATGAAATTATATAATTAATTTTGATATGAGCTTTATTCTTTCAATTTATTTATAACTATATATATATATATATATATATATATATATATATACTATTTTTTACTATTAGCACTATTTTTTAAATTAAATCATGCAATAATTAAAAGGTAAGCAAAGTAATTCGAAAAGGCAATTCCGAATTCGGCTTCAATCAACCGAAATACAAAAGTCTCAATGGCGGACGAAAGTTACGCAGATTGGCTGATGTAGCACGACCGGGAATCAAAAAATAATTGGATGCAGAGGCTTTTTCGCTTATCAGCGTATTCGAAAAGGGACCCTGAAGTAGCCCGGGCTTTTGTTGACTGCCGTGTCTTGTCACGCGCGCTCCTCGAGGGCACTTCTCGCCATCTGGGAGAGCGTTTTGGAGAACCCATCCAGCGTGGCCGCACCGCAACCGCTAGTTTGCATTGTTTCGTGGCGTCTTCAAGAGGACGCCTCCACTCGTTTTCTGGTATTTTAATTATTTCCAGCGTGAGTGGACATACACTGGCAGGCTTAAGTAGACAACTCGTTGTTTTCGCTTTGTGGATTATGTATCCGACTATATATGTGTTATATATGTGTGATGTAGGAGGGAGGGTTTATATCGTTATTTAAACATCTTACCATTTAGTTATTTCAGATTTTTTAAAGAACATTCTCATAGTAGATACATTTCCAAGAAACGTTCACTAAATGTATTGTATGTATGTACATAAATTCTGCTTGCGTCAACCTCTTGAATTTTTTAGCGTCATGCTATATAATGTGTATGTATAATGTATTAGTAGTGCCCCTAGAATGATTTTTCCTTAGTGAGTTTTATACTTCTGCCTTGTAATGCGGTCAACGTAGACATGCAAGGTTACCAAAATTCCCATAGAGCTGAAATTGATACGAATAGTCGGGACTCAATTACAAATTAAATAATGAATATGCCAAATAATTTATGTTAATTTAAGTTTGACCTTGAATTCATTTTTTAAATTAGGCCTATGCATTAGTTTTAAAGGATTTTCTCTTTAATTTGAAGCTTTATTCTGAAATATCGATATAAAGTATTTTATTCAAAGTATGGTCCATCAATAAGCATTACTTTTCCCACGAATTCTTTCACACTTCACGATTCAAATGTCAGAACAAGTAGTAGTCAGAAGGAGCAAGGTCTGGAGAATAGAGCTGGTTGGTCAGCACTTCCCATTTGAATGTTTCCAAATATGTTTTCACCGGTTTTACATCCTGCGGTTAAGCGTTGTCATGCTGATCCTATCGAATACATATTCAGTTTTTTCTTTGATGTTTATGCATGACTGGGTGGTTCCAATGATTTTTTGGCTTTGGATTTTCTTAAGGGACTATTGTTCATCTGATTGATGAACATTTGATTTTTACAAGGATCGTCATCGAGTAATGCCTCCAGCTCCTCTCCTTCAGTATTTTTTGGTTGTTAAGAAAACTCTTCTCTCTTCGGTGTCGAAATAATAGAGCGTGGTTTCCATAAGCTTTCTTCAGCATTCTATATGAGGTATTAAATTAAATATGAAGGTTCCCAGATTGCGGAAATGTATTCAATTAAAATGTAATTTTTTAATGACTTCGACGAAATGAAAAATAATGAAAACTGATATACTGACTTCAACATGAAGTTTATATTTAAAATTAATTTGTAAGCCTATACAACTATGAACCTATGGGATTCGAATCCGCAATAGAATGAATGTCCCGTCACCCTGACTACTACGCTAAGTAGGCTAATAATTTTATTCTGGTATTTGAAAAATCTACTGACACTAGTAGCTTTATTAATCATTAACAGATTCATTAAAATTTATAAACTAAGGCTTTAAACTGTTGGTATTACATTTTTCATGATCTTTATATATGGAAAATTTTATTAATTACTTTTCTCATGTGCTGTACTTCATTCTCATTCAAAATTTATTTGTGAAATGGAGGTTAGTTTTTACACAACCCTCTGAATAACTAATAAATATTTTAATATTCAACTTGTATGTATATTTTTAAGCATGTAGTTATAGAAAATGTAGTAAATTTATATGGCAGAGCTACAGAGAGACATTTGGTAAAGTGTGTATCTGTATACTCACTGCATGTTTATTTGCTTCAAGTATAATATTTTTGAATAGTCAATGGACCGCTATTGACATCTATAAAATTCATAATCTTATATCTATAGAAACTCATAGGAATTAATAAAAAGTTACCACCAACATTTACACTTATGATTTTTACCTCAGTAACATGATTATTTCGAACTGCTAGGTATTTAGACAGACATACCGAAACAAAAAAAAAAAATATACGGAAAGGGTTGTATTTATACTATGATAATGGATAAATTTTGAATGAGCTTAAGCGCGACCTTTGCAGATAAATTTTTAATGGCACACGAAGTTTGGGCGGGAGCTTTTTTCGTTATTTCGCTTTTTTATTTCCGACTTTGAACTCGGTTTTTATTTGAGGAGGCTGTCAACTTTTTGAGCTCTGTCTGGATTAATTTAATTTGGCCCACTCATTTGGATTTATTTTGGTTTTCACGTGTATGAAGTTCGGAATTCATTGACGATATTACCGTCAGTTTATTGTTCCTCCTTTATTACGCTATATTTCGTGACTATTTATACATTTATTGTTGATAACTACAACTAGTAATAAATATATTTAATTGTGAAAATAATAGTATACCTCTGTTTTAAGTTCTACTATTGATATTCATAAGTACTTATTGATCAAGTTGATTTTTTAGACTTTGTGTCCTTCACAATTAGGTAGTGTATGATACCCATTTCTTCATTATAAGTTCATTTCTATGTATACAGATAGTTGAATTTGTGTTATTATATTCTGTTATCGTTTCTTTGTCAATAATTAATCAACTAATATTTATAAAACAGTATATGAACGATATATATATATTAAATGTTTAACAATTATATAACGAGCAATATATATTTATAATTTTAATATTTCTGTACTTCATAGTCTTTCATATGTTTTTTATAATTTTTAAATATACTTTTGTTCTATAACCATCATATCACCTATATCCTGAAAAATTATATTTGACTTTAATTGTTTCGTAATTTCTTCGAATATTTTCAGTTTCGTTGAGAAAACTTGCCTTTGACACACTTTAACATATAAGGCATTTAATTTAATAAACGCTATATTAATTTAAATGTTATAAATTATATAATAATTATTATTTTTTGATCAGGAATATTATTACGCTATATGTAATCAAAACAAAGATTTCGACAATATTTATATGAATGATAGAAATTTAATTTAAATATGGAAATAATAATATTAACATTTTTTATTAATATTTAAATATGAATGCTTGTTGCTATTGTAAATATTACCTGAGATATTCACAATTTTCCTTTCCGTGATGCACGTTTCTTTGTCAATTTTACCTTATACAGTACACTTCCACTTTAATTCTGTTTATATCACGAAAGATATCTAGGTTAATAGACCAAGATAATTTTCTTGGACTCACGTTGTATAATATACGTTGACCGAATTTCACGAAATAGGTGTGGAGAAATAACGGCGAAAGCTTTATTGTCGTCGTGAAAGAGAAAGCACGTCGAATAAGGTTACTGTATTGACCGATTAGTGGACACACCCTTGAGAAGTAAGCTATGAAACAACTGAGCGCCTGAAAGGGATTTGTTTACTTACATTACTGGCCTAATCTGTTTTGAAGTAGAAACGAAGATTGGCGCTTTTCGAACCGAAGTAAATATAAAGAAGATATTAATTTATATTCGGAAAATAATGGGGAATCAACATTAATTTTATATTTTTTATAGTTTGTTGTTGTATATATATTACAATAATACTCAATGTTTATAATAAAATTAGTATAAAGTATATATTAATTATATATTACAGAATATTTTTCTAGTGCTTTTTGTTTTTTGCGGATACCAGTGTCCACACGAGAATTTTAGCTTAGTTTAGATTATTTAAGAAAAAGTTTAATATATTCTAATAATATAATTCTAATATATTATGTTAAAAAAATTTACTTATTTAATGAAATCTTGAAATGAACTAAATTAATTTGTTGTAATTTTTATATGTTTTCCATTGAGAATATGAGTTATAATAATTATTAATATATATATTACATTAAAAACCAACATAAAAATTAATTATTGGTTAGTAAATGAGGCTAAGTCAATAATTGTTGTTAAATAAAAATGGAAATGGAAATCACCAATGGTGTCAAGCTTATAAACTAGAATAAATTGGGATTTTTAAAGGATTTACTAAAGTAGCCAATCCGTGTTGAAGCCTTACGAACAGGCGCACTTTCAGTCTCAAATAAGTAAATCATTTCAAATCATCATCAGTAAATAAATGCGAAGAAAAAAATTTCATAGCGTCCAAAATATTTCAATATTTATCAAGTAAGTTGCATTTGCGGGAAGCTTTACTTTTTCACTTCAAATTGAAGAAATTGTCGGCAGCAAGTGATCGAATACAGTTTGAATGCTGTTGCAGCAATTATACCAGTTCAGGCGTTTTAAAAATCACGATTTTGACACCAAAGACAAAAAGCGTTCTCGCTCATGACCAAGACCATTGCATTACGCAGCACTTTACTCCGGAATACTTGAACCTTATTCACATTGCTATTCCGGGCAGAGCCGCACAGTTCTATACCATATGGCCATAATGGTCTGAACACTAGATTGTAGATTAGTATTTTACTGAGGATTGGCATTTTATAACTGTTTATAGTTTGAGTTCTTTTTAATTTAACATCTAATTCCATACCTATATATTTGACACTCTTTCACATATCATAGTATAGCACCATTCAGTGTCAAGACTGACGGGTTGTTTAGTCCCTTGTTGGTAAAATTAATTGACTATATCGATAAGTAGTCGACTTCCTTAATTTTATTCTCCATTATTTCGTCCAGCATATAACTTTATCTCTAGCTAACTATGACCTCTTTATGAACGTTTCTTGGTTTTTGCACAATACTGAAAGTGTTGTATCATATACAGCAGATAGATGCGGTATTATGACGCGGGTTTATAGTACTCCTGCTTGTACTTATTTTAGTTTATGAAGTTTTATTAGTTTTATTTCTAAAGAGTATGTTGGAGATATATGATGTTAATATCTCTACATAATGCTTTGGCAGCATTTTTTAAAATTTATATATCAAGTCCTGGTGCCAAACTTTATCGACGTCTTCTGCTACATCTAGGAAATCAGCAGAGTCTATTTGTTTTCCTTCCAAAGAACGTTCAATTATAGCCGTTATTCTATGGACCTGATCTATTGTTGAGTGTTTTTCGGCGATTCCAAACTGGCAGTCCGGAATTATGTTGCTTTCTTTTATTATTTCACTTGTTCTCTTGAATTCTCGAAAAGTTTCGACGCAATTATAAGTAAATAAATAGGTTTAGACTATTTGAGATCATTAGGTAGTTTACCAGACTTTGGTATCTTATTTACTTGCAGGCATATATTTCAGTAAAAACCTGAGTTAATGATAATTATGAAATATAGCAAGAAATATAACTTGAATGGGGGGAGATAAATAAATAAAATCCCTGTTCCGATGGAGACCACGCGAGTTCCGGAAAACTTGGTCCACGTAACACGACATAGCAAAATGTAAAATCATGCGAGAAGCCTATATCCAGCGCTAAATTTTACATATAGAAAATCATATAATAATTATTATCTGGAGGATCGTCATGAACATTTAGGAAGTTGGGCAGCTTATTAGACTGTACTGTAGAAATCAGTGTTTAATCTGAGCTATTCTCCACTTAGTTTTCTTGAATTGTCTTTAATTGTCACTTGGTCGAAAAAAACTAGAAAAAATTCTTTGAGCGCCCCTATTCTTATACACAATGTATTTTTTGCGAAGTTAAAGTAGAATTCCTTAATATTCAATAGATTCCTGCTAAGAACGAAAGTTACTGCAGCGACATGCGGTGAAATGTGACAAACGTTAATAAATTAGTTCTGGGAAGCAGTTTTCAAACAAACTCGAACGGGAAAATGTATTAATTATTAGTTAATGCAAACAGAAAGTTCCGATAAAATTATAAACAGAAATTATGCCGGCCGTTGATTAAATTGAAATAAAAACGGGACTCGTTTGCGAGGCGCACGGCTTAAAAGTTTAAATAAGTTTGCGTCCGGGAAGGCATTTGGAAAATTTATTTTATTCCCCAGCGATACGATATTTACAGCACACGTCGAGGCCGAGCCGAGCACAAACAGAACTGTTAAAGTCGGTCCTCTTGACGGCGAACTCGTTTTTAAATTATGCGATGCATGGGTATTTTTATTTTGTGCATTTTTAAACCGTTTCAAATTCGAAAACTAGGGAGACATGTTCATATCGTATTAGTTTGTTCGAGGAGTTTTATCCCTGGATAATAAAAATACTCTTTAATTATTTGAAATACATTATAAATATTACGGATTACTAGATTTTATTATTCTACTTGACGACTCAGTGAACTTCGTATTATCGACAATAACAATAGCCACTTATGGTGTAGCCACCAGGTATTTTGTTAAGTCTGGTGACGACGGTATGGTTGTCAAATGGCATCTGATCCAATGTTAGTTTAATATTTTGCCGAAATGTTTGTTCTGATGAAGAAGCCTTTGTAGTTCCTTGGACAATAGTTCGCTTCATTGTTGGATTGTGAACATAACGTCTCTCAAGTTCCGCATCTGGATTGAGCATAAAATAAATTTATAAGAATTGGTAGTTTTGATTCTTCTGGTAGTAGTAACAGCGCTTCTAATAAGTGATAAGTTTGTCTTTGTATTCACAATTATTTAAGATTTTGTTAACTTATTTCTGATGGAAATTTTAATGTCAATAAAATTATTTTATTGTATAATACCTTGAATGTTATCATGAAACAGTTTTTTGTAATACGCTTTTCGCCAGGCGGCGTTATTTTAAATAACCAAAAAATTGTTAGAATAATTTTCCATCCCAGAGACTAATGAGCGCAATGGGTCTGGTAGCGTGAGAAATTGTGACAATTTGCACCGGCAGTATAACATATATGCCTTAATATATTGAGAAGCAATTATCACTTCTCTAATTGTAACTGATTTGTTGGCACCATATTGGCATCTATTTCCGAATTTTAGTGAAATTTTATTGGAATTTTCCTCGCATTTACACCATGTTTTCTCACCATTTAAATCTTCTCTGGACTATAAATTTTTCGAAATCAAAATTCGCCTAATCGGTCCAGTCGTTATCGAGTTTTACTGAGACTATGGAATAATAATTGATTTTATATATCTATTGAAGATATAATCACTTTGAACTTACAATATTTGTACCAATAATCTTCTAATTTCATCTCTAACCTACGAATCTTGGCTGTCAAGAGACAAACATTTTTGGATTCCATTCTACAAAAAGGTTTTCGCTGATTTAAAAGACTACCAACGAAATGCGTTTCTGGAAAAACTACTGTAACTTCTTTTCCTCTTGTGAACTTTCTTTTGGATTTTAATGTTTTCCATCTCTGTGGCACATGAAGTTAAATACAGGTTTTCAAATAATTAAAAGTCATCGCACTAGTCAATATTTAATCAAGTGGTGCTTACATGTGACTGGAGATACTGTTTCAAGTAGTAATTTTTCTTTTATTGGTATTTAATTTAATCAATCTGACCTGAAATAATTCTTTTCACTGTTTATGGATCACGAAGAAAATTAATCAATAAAAATATCTTTAATTTTAACTGAGAACTTGATATTTGCTTTGCATAACTGAATTATGTATAATTTCTCAATGTCTTAATCCTGATTGATAAATTAATTATATTCAGACTGAATAAAGCAACAAAAGGCTTTTTCTCCGCGCACTATTTTCGGTTAATTAAGCCCTTTAATTTATAAACTAACGTTACAATGGAAAGATTATTCCTTCCGTTGTGTTTGACCATTATGAGCAACTTGAAATATAGTGTGGGCAAGTATTATTTTATTTATATTTATTATGTTAAAGCAGTGTTCAATATTTTTCAATTTCAATTGTAGAATTGGATTCTAATTTCCTTTACGCTTGTAGTCACATGGTGATCCAATCAGTATTGTTGATTTTTTATTTTTGTTTTCAGTCAATTGATAAGTTAAAATAAATTTTGGTATTCAGGGAAATGAATACGAAATTAAAAATAAAGCATATTGCATGCAACGAAACTGTTTTTAATATTATTTTTAACATATTTTGAAATTTAAATAATACACAGCATTGAGGGCATTAAGTGCTTCACATTGTTGTTTTGAATTTATATTTATATTTATCTATGTCTGTATTGCGTGTTTTTCATGTTAATTTATTTGTGTTTTTTTTTATTCCAAATGTATGCAAAATAATTCATATTAAATTAATTTAGCGGACTCCCGTTGTGCCCAGTCTCCAAAACATCCCCATCAATAAATAACCAATCTTATAACATGTACGTTTTTTTATTAAAAGAAAAAAAAAGGAAACATGGAAGCAGAAGTCAAAGATAAATGTGAAATAACTTATAACAAAATAAAATATAAAGGAATCCAGCCTTCTCCATTGTTCCTTCTTCCAATATCGGCTATAGGTCAAATCAATATCGGGGACCTTTTCGGAAACGCCCGAGCTAAATAACAACCGCCTGTAAAACATTTATCTTGAGCACCTGCATACCAAAAAGAACATCTGGCGCCGGGGCCCGTCACCGCCAAAGTCGTAGAGCCGTCGACGCCGCCGCCAACGCCACCGCCGCCACGCTCTCTTCACTACCCTGTTTTCATTTTCCGTTGCCCGTTTCAGTTCACTGGGTTCGGTTAATTGCTTTATTAAAAATACAGAAGGCAAGAGGGTCTTTAAATTATTAACGCTGCCTGGTTCCCGACGAAAGAAATCGCCGAGGATTGTTCCGTATTGTGTGACCTACCCCGAAAAGGGAAAGGCTCCTCGATCAGTCGACCGACTTCTCGATTTTCGCTTTGATTATCTTTAACTTTATTTAAGTCGTTTTGTTCATTACGGATATTCCGTCCATTTTTTATAGGAAATAACATTTTCGGACATCTTTTGATATAATAGAATATATTCCAACGAATGGTAAATATAAAAAATTCTTCAGACAGGTAACCAGATACAATTACTGGTCTATTTGAGCTGTTAGTGTATTAGGCCATTTTACTATTATGTTTGCAAAACTATATGGTTTAGTGACATAAATTGTCGTCGTACAGTTATGTACTTTTTGTAAGTAGTGGCTATTTCTGATCAATCCCAATCGTATTCGACAAACTTCAGTAGTTTCCGTCTGATTATGCGACGTTTTCATTTACTAGCAATTGGGATGTTGTATCCAATGTAGTATAACAGCCATTTTGGATTTGACTCTGGTATTGGTTAGAGCTTTGTTTTGTAAATTTAAGTTTATATTTTGATTATAAATAGTAGGCAGTATTCCAGAACTAGGCTCCTGTCTTTATGTAAACCCCAATCCATGTCACACCACACCAATCCTAAAATACCACGTTAGACTATAAATTTGATGTTACTAAATGTAGTATTGATAACAGAATCAATAACAATATTGAAGCCATAAGTGTCACTTTCTAAAGATCATCTGGATATGCATTTTGGATTGCTTACCATACATATATCTATAAAGTTTCTCTACAATCACATACATTTTTAGTATTTTCCTGCATTTTTGAATGCTACAAAGTAACATGATAGATTCACCCCGTTATACTATAGTATTTATGTAAAATTAAAGCGATCATCTGTTCTAACTAGACTTGTTACATAAATAGGCATACATCTAAACAAAGTCCAGATTGTAACTTAGTAACCGGAGTGCTAAAAAATCTACTAAGGAAGACAGTTATAAAATTCGCCAACTTGATTAATGCAGCAGATGTTTGGAAAATGGCGGAATTTATTATGATTCCCAAAATTTAATCAATCAACAAATGAAGTAACATCTGATTGATCAATTTTACTGCTACCAGTAATATCCAAAGTATTTCAAACACTTCTGTTAAAAAGTTTAAAACCCATCTTATATAGAAAAAGTCTAATACCTGCACATCACTTTGGTTTTATGAGCAAACATTCAACAGCTGTCCCGGTACATAGAATCATACATATTATTGAAAGAGTCTACGGAGAAAAATTCGCACAACTATATTCATTGACATATCATAAAGGACTTATGTATAAACTCCATAAAATTTTTACGAAACAATATGTTGAACTCTTAAACTTCTACATCTCAGCCTGGATTTTTAAAGTTAAATCAGGAGAATCTTGCACAGCGATAAAAAAAACAACCAACAAGCAACAAATAAATGGAAAACACGCAAGTAATAATATAAATAAGTGGATGCAGACATGGGGGATAAAAGTTAAGGAGAGAAAATCAGGGAACCTATAAACATGGATAATACTATTATTCCATGCAGTAACAATGCTGTGGACCTTAATGTATTTTAGGATTAATCTTGACGCAAAACTTCTTTGGAAGAAACAGATCAATGAGAAAAAAAGTGTAATTAAAATACAAAGAAATATGTTGGTTATTTAGAAAAAAAATTAAATTATCTCATATAACCAGATACTGAACCTACGCATTTGCAATAAATAATATCAACATATTACAGGTATTTCAGACTAAAATCCTGATTAAAGTATTGTGGATACATACAGATACTGACAGAGCTTTTCATTTAAATTTTGAACTAATAGTCAATCGTCCTATCTATCCACTATCCTACTATTGGAGGGCCATTCCTAAGCCATTATTTTGTATTGTAGCTACAGCTGAAATATTGTTCCTTCTCTGAAGTTAGAAAAACTTGGTATATATAAACTTAGAAAAGTTTTCCTTAAAACTAGATAATATGATTTTTAATCTTTTAATTTTTTAAAACTTTTCTCCTATTTTATTACCATGTAGTTGTATTATTATGGTTGATATTGATTTATATTATATATATTTTATATAGGGCATTGAGCATTTTTTTTTAATTAAAATAGAACAATTTTTCTGAGCAACTCCGCCATACATTTAGGATAGTTTGAGAAAAGTCAATGCAGAGAAAGGAGGAAAATCCAACATATCCAAGAATAAACGACGGTAAAAAAGATCCGGACATGTAAAGAAAGAAAAAATCGAAAGGCAATTTCAATTTTATTAGACAGGGAGGGTGAGTTCTTTTATAGGGTTTTCACACGCATTGGGAAGAGAATATCGTAAGATATACATATTTCGAAGGGGCTGGAATCATTTTTATAATAATACCGAAAATCCCACGTAGAAAACCGAAAATATAAGAAAGGAAGTTTAAGAGAAAAAAAACTGGTTATACGTTTGGTTCGTCTTCTTCGGGGCACTCTTAATAATTCGAAAATGCACTACGGTTTTTGTTTTTCTCCTCTTGCTGTATCACTATTTTATTACAGTTTTTTTTCATAAAATAATCACAAAAAATATCTATTGTATTATTATTTTAAGAACATACTATAAACAATTTTATATTTGATAATTATTTAGAATATTCAAATTCAAATAACTGAAAAATTAAGAATTTACATCTAACTTAACACTAATTCAAATTTAGTTGGAAAATTTTATTTTTTTCTGATATATGGAAGAAGTACTAATAATGCATAATATATTACCGGATTTGTAGTAGCTGTGGATTAGGTAACCCTACGGACCTAAACGGTCCCCTACTGCTGCGATAGTTGTAGGTTCGAATCCCGCAGAGCAAAATATCTCTAAGCAACAGTGTAACTTTCTACAGGAATAATATCACCACAGATACACCAGTAACCAGGCTGGGCAAGGGTAAATGTTTCTAATTATAAGAAAGCAAGTCGCTGGCTAGTCGGTAAGCTTTATATCGCAGATCTTGGTTTGAAGTCAAAGTTAATCAGTAGGCCCAGTCTAATAAACCTTGGCTAGGGAAAAGAAGACTTAAAATGTAAAATATAATTTAAAAGGTCTCTTCTGTTACATGAATTATTTGCTTTAATTCATATGTCTTAATGAAAATACCTAAACTCTACTTAATCAATTAGAGCTATAAAATAAAGTGTGACTATCTAAACTATCAAAAACAAAAATATTTTATTCTAATCAATATAATATTTAGTCTAATTAATATAATGAGATGTAATTATTCTGGTATTAGTTGTATTTTCATTTTCCTATATTATCTTAAAATCCAAATTGTTAAAAGATAAATAAATGCTGAACCATTAACCCAAACTCCTGCCCCAATTGCAACTTATAAAAGTACATGGCAATATTAAAATTTGAGTTGTTTTATTTTTACGAAAAACTCGACCAATGATTCACACATTTGAAAATATGTCTTTAAAACACATAAACCACCTTACTTTTCTCCACAAAATGGATATATATTATACATTTTTTTTAAAGTAATTACGTTTTACATTACATACGTTTAATACAATTTCAAATTAGGAATTAATGTATTACTATTGTTCTGTTGTACTTGCTTAAATGGACAAAGGAGGCTAGTATGGGATTGATACACCAGTGTGTATTTGCCAATTTAAAACAAAACTAAACTACTTAAGCTAAAGTTAAGAATATGTTTATACTTCAAGTACGTTCGTATGGTTTTATTCGCTTCAATCTTTTGATTTCCTGCGTGTTGTTCAGTAGCTGTATTGCTTCCAGGTTGCCGTGATTTAGCAATCTTATTTGATGTTTAATACGAACTCTGGGATCATTTCGTATATAAATTTGAATTCGAGGTCATACGTTAGTTAGTTGTTAATCGTATAATTTTGTTTTAGGTCCGTCTCTTTAATCTATCTACTCTGCTTTTTATCTAATACTAGCGACCCGCCCCGGCTTCGCACGGGTGCAATGCTGATACTAAATTAAATACACTACAGAAAAAATATGAACGTTGTATATAAAAACATAGCGGCCTGCTCCGACTTTGCACGGGCATAAAATATATATGCCTATGTCACTCAATGAAAACATGATTAAAATCGATCCAGTATTTTTGTTTCATTCATTACTGCCCTTGGCCTGCACGCATTAAATTTGGAGTAAAACAATTCCTCTTCCGCTATACTTACTATGAAGATTTCCTGCTATCTTTGGAATATCTAAATTCATACAATTTTTATTACATTACACATTTATAAACGCAAATTTTAAATTTGTAATATCTCCGAAAATATTTGTTTAATTTACGTGCTGTAAGGAACCATATTGATCTATATTAATTGCACACTGTATTTAAGGTACTTAATTCGATAAGGATTAATGCCGTATTGCTTAAAATAGCTTCGTAAATAAGCCATTTTCTCACGTAAAAAGTAAACAATAAAAATGGTTAATGTGGGTTATCCCTAAAAGATAAACATATACCATCGCGGACTTTTTTGTAGACCTTTTTATGGTGTACAATACTGTAGTACATTAATTTGATCTAACTCGTAGGGTTAGGCAGCGTTTTTGCTAATTTTTAAATAAGCCTAAAAAAATAGGTTAATTTACGACATCACGTTAGAAACCTCTAAAATTAGCAATGTTGCCTTAGTATATTATGCATGTATTATACATATAAACCTTCCTCTTGAATCACTCTATCTATTGAAAAAAACCGCATCAAAATCCGTTGCGTAGTTTTAAAGATTTAAGCGCACATAGGGATATAGGGACAGAAAAGGCGACTTTGTTTTATACTAGGTAGTGATGATGAGACAATTGAGACGTATTCCGAGGCAATTCTAATCTAATTGTAGATCTTGTGACCACTACTTGTACTTTTTCTACAGCGTTAGACAGAGATACATCTTTTGCCATGATAACTGTGTCGTCGGCAAATGTCCCCAGTACCGTTTTTTTTGTTGTTGGCATAATAACAATATAGGTCAAATATAGGAGTAGTCCCAAGATACTACCCTGTGGAACTCCAACCGAAATAGTTTTAAGTGTTGAGAATAACCCTTCATTATGCATTAGTGACAATGTACTTTGGATTACAGTTTAAATATTGTTAAGTTGATTAGATGCAACAAAATATTAGTAAATAGTGGTGCCATCTATTAATTATATTTACTAAGTAAAACTGTACTACTGATATATATTTATTGTTAATATTAATGGTCCTTTTTATATTTGTCTATAGCCGTATATTTTCTCTATGTTAATGTTAATTTTATAATAGCTATATTAATTTCATAATAGCTACTAAATAACTTACGATAATCATACTTATAAAAAAAATTAGTTGTTCGTTACGATTTAATATTTTTATTTTATGATTTATATACTGAAATTACCTCTAACTCTAAGTGGCATCTGTGTTTTATTACATAAAAATTAGATCGTAACCAGAAATATGCTTCAGTTTACGGTAAGTACGTTCGCAGTGCAAACTTCACTTTAAATCGCACATCTAACACAAAAGATTTATGCGGACAAAAATCGTCCCGTCCTAATGAAGATAAATTCAACCGGTTCACTTTTCTCCGTCATATCGTCGGAAGAGCGGCGTATTTCACGGAAAACTGTTCGACGAGAAATTGCAACGTTTCTGAGGGACATTACCGGGGTTTTCTAATCTCCGGGGGAATAAGAGAGGAGCCTAAATACGTTAATTATTAACCTCTTTCTAACGTTTTCGCTGTGGCCACCGATACTTGACGCTTTCATTTTTCCTCGCTTATTAAAATGGAGGATTTTCCAAGGGAATAGGGTTAAATAATTTATGGTCTTTTTTGTAGCTCGTTCCAGTTTATGCTGGAGATTTATTTCGGTCTGTAAAAATTTGTTTGCATGCCTATTGTAAAAAGAGATATACTGTTGGCTTTTGGAAATAAATATAGGCATTAAACCGGATTGTTTTCGTTTCCGTCAGGGTTTTTTTGCTCTCGAAAAAGAATTTACCTTTTCTCGTTTTTACCTTAAAGTGTACCTCAAATATTATATAAAATATTAAATGGTATCCATTTCAGCAACCTCATGATGTAGAAACCTATTAAATCTTGCGTGTGGTCTTGTTTAATATTACATATATTTCATTCAATATTTTTTATAATTTACATAACATATATCAAACGGCATATATTAAACGTTATTATAATATATATGTATATTAGGAATTACATACAGATCCGGAAAAATCTGGAATCATCTGGAAGGAGTTGCAATAACTCTAAAATTAAAAGCCATCAGGTATGAAGGGAAAATAATTTTTGTTTGTCTTTTTTTACTGTTTTTTATTATATTATATATATTATATATATAATACATATATATATATAAGAATTAATTCTTATTTACCTTATTCACGCCATAACTTGAGAACAACTTTACGGATTTCATTCATCTTTTATTAAGTCTTCTATTACTTTGTAAAAGGATCCTGCGACAAGAAGAATTAAGAAAATTGCACCGAAAATTTGGAAATCTAAGAAGACTTGCATTTAACTTCGCCCTTTTTCCAGTGATAGCTTGATAAATGTCGTTTAACATCTGTGTCAGTCGGCATATATCGATCAAAAAATATATTGGTTAAATTCTCAGTGTAGAGTCCATTTGACCTGAGTGCTTATCCACTTTTGAGTCTGTTGAGTAAGTTTTTTTTCATGGCAGTCAGTTCACCGTAATCATGCTTTATATTAATTCCAATTCAGTATCAATTTTTAGTAAGTTTTATGTTTGCGCGCAATACGTAACTGCAATACCTGATGAAGCAAGTGCAAGTGCAATTCCATTTTACAATCAAATCTCTGTCAGATTTCGCCAGTTCTATTGTTCATTACTTTAGAATTTTAGGCATATTTTTGTTGCTGATTTGAAAGGGGAACGTTTCTTTGAATTGATTTTCTTAATACTTCCAAATCCTATTGGGTTTCAACTCTTGATTAAATACGTTCTACATTGACATTGGTCATTCCTAATTGTATCATTGTTTTGTTGGTAAGCACCAACCATATGGCCAATTAAAAGAAATGCTTCATTATGATTTTTTTTGTCCAAATGGTTTAAAATCATTAACATTATTTATTTCATCGCCAGAAAACCAAACTAACAATGTTGTGTATTAAAAACATTGCTATAAATATTATGTTTTTCTTTTCGTAGTTCAGATAGGACAACGTCTCTTGTGTCGGCTAGTTGTTCATATATTCCTAGTCTTGAAGAGCAAGACGGACTGTATCGAGTAGAACTTTTTGGAAACTAAAAACCTTATGGAAAATTAAGTGGAATTATGTTTAATACAAAATAGCAAAGATTAGGTAAGGTTATGGAATGTGGTTAAATAAATACACATCTATCGATCTACTATTTCTTCATTTAATACCATTTATAAATGTTATGCTAATTTCATTCCTAGAAATTTAATTTAGTAATTAGCATCAAGGAATATCTCTTTCAATAAACTTTTTTCGCGGATATTGTGAAGTATTAAATAAATTTCTAACAACAAAAGCTAAATAATTAACAAAATTAATGGCCATTAAGACTGGCGAACATACCCCTGCCAAAGAGGACGAATCGAAAGACAAGCACTGTTCTGAAAGACATTTTTTAATTAAAAATTTAGGTGGTTATAAATTTCAAGTTTTTGGCTTGGAAGTTACCGTAGATCCCGCAAAATTAAATTAAAATTTTCATTATTACGGAGTTAATTATGAGATTTTCGGTTTCGTTCATTTTTAAATTTATATCGATCCAAGTATTTTATTTGGGAGTTTGAATTTCATCTCAAAGGGTTGACTATTACCCGAAGATTTAAAGAATTCTTTTAGAGAAACCGGCACTTTATTTATTGAAATAATCTACTAAATATTATAGAAATTATAAGTAGCAGTATTATAGTATATACCATGGTTACTGCTTCATTTCAAATCTAATAATGGCTAAATATTGATGATCGAAATAGAATTTATTGTTTTGGAAAATATTTTAAGTAAATATAAATGCACTTTTCCATGTACTGAAATCAATTTTCGTAACACTTTTTCTATTCAAATTGGGATAAATTCAAAACACACATTTCATTGACCACGTAATGTGTTTTTGATGCAGTATTCAGGAATACATTTAACTGTTTTTTGATGATCTTCACGCACATCGACTTGGGACGAGCGTCGACCACAATTAGATGAAATATTCAGGAGTTGATTTCATTTTTGACCCAGGAGAGCTTACAAATCACAAAATATTACTGGAGAGGGTTATATTCAACAGAACCAAGTTTGCAATCAAAACGTTAGATGACATTTGATAACATATACTGCTAAAGGCAAAAATATATATAGCAACACTCTTACAAAAAAAGTTATCTTAATAATAGATGTTTAATATACTATTAGTCTTTAGTATTTGTGCAAAGCTGAATATTTTATTACTTTCAGTTGTATAAGTTTTATGGCCTATTAGCAGTTGCTCTAAAGTTGTTTGTTCTATATTGTTTTTTTGTCAGATATTCTAGTTGCATGTTGATTTTTATTTAAAGTATCAGTTTAAAAAATATTTCAAAGAGCAAAAACAAGGCTTAATATCACTTTTTTTCTCCAATTCTTATGAATTCACTCCAGTTTATTTATCAAAGAATATTTATAGTTGCATGTTGATTTTTATTTAAAGTATCAGTTTAAAAAATATTTCAAAGAGCAAAAACAAGGCTTAATATCACTTTTTTTTTATTTATCAAAAAATATTTAAATGTAAGTTATACATTCATACGTTATATATAGTGATATATACAATTCAATTCACATTACAGATTGCCACTGAACAAATGTTTATCCTGTTATTCAAGTAAATACATATATTGCATGTCCGAAATACCGCCTAAATATCACTAATTTAGATATAAAATGTGAACTAACCCATGTATTGTAGCCAAGACTTAGACAAATAGATAATAACGAATATGACGATCAAAAAATAACGATAATCGGATGGAAAAACATCTAAAACATATCGCGAATTAGGTAAGATTTCCCATTTGAGAGTGCCTAGATATCTTGGACTAGTTTTAAGAAATGTGGGCGGCATGAGATTGAACTATTAATGTTCATAATGAAACAAGTAAATTTTTCACATGACAGAAAAATAATCAATTGCAAAAATTTATGTGTTTTTAGTTATAGAAACAGCAAGTCTTGGTTGAAATGTCTTGGACCGATCGAAACATTTCTCTAGTTGTTCTTCACAGGACTTGTCAGCTCGCTAGGACGGTGATTGTCTAGCAAATCACAATCACAATTTTTAAAACGCTAAGGTGCTCTCTAGTATTCGATGATTTTCACCACATTTTTAAACACTTTTTATTTTAAATATAGTGAACTAAAATTCACTGGAAAACTCAACATAATTGAAAGTCCGAGATATTTGCTAAACAGTAAATTATTTTTAGATTATCTGTAAATATTAAAAATTATAGGGATGCAATAAATAACAGTTGATTAACAGGAAAATTATTTTTCTCTAATTCCAACAACTAATATGTAAGATGCTAAATATCGTATATTCTACGATGCATACGATATACGACTTTCGACTATTTAATGCATAACAAATATAATATTTTATGAAATTGAATAAAGCCTTCTATTTTGAAGTTACCGTCCGAAATTAAATATTAAATATGAAAAATGAGTTACTATTTTCTGAATATTTCTCTATGAATATAGCCATTTCGGTTTCTATAGCGCTTTCCGTTGATATGAACGAGTTCTTCCCGGAGATGTATTAACAAATCCTCCAATTTGTTGTTATATCTCCATAGAATATGTTCCTGAGTTCGGCATAAAATAGTGCTGCCGAAATCCAGACGTATATTAAATTTCCTACCTTTTCGTTCCCCGCCTGGTCCACATTTGCTACGTCTTCGTCTTATTCATTCGAAAATTCTTTCATTATTTCCCATCGGTACACTCCCGTTAAATTTTAAAAAGGGAATAGTGCATCTGACGGAATTATTCTAGCGTACGACGTCCCGAAAAATACCAATTCTAAGATAGGGATTATAAATATTTCAATGGAATAGCCGGACCGGGACTATCTAGCACGTATGGAGTAATTTAAAAACGCGGAATACCTCAGCCCATCCTTTTTTATAACATTTTAAATGGCGGTTTTGATTTTCGTCCGAATAACCAATTGCGGAACTATTCTGATTTTACCTGTCTAGTATTGCCAAAGCTCTTATTAAAAATAATATTAAATATTATTTAAATAGCTGATTAGATACATTTATTTTAACTCTTCATTGAATAAAAAATTTACAGTAAACCTATTACACAAAATAGCTTTACGTCCATTCTCTTAATTTTAGTTTTAATTTTACGTTCACTGCATGATTTGCCGTACATAAAGCCATTATTATAATAATTTAATTCTAGTTGTAACTTTAATTTATTCAAATTAACTTGATACTTAAGTTTTAGATGTTTAAGAAGAGTATGTATAATCTATTTACTAAAACAATGAATTTACGTCATCTGCCTTTACGTCAAAGTCAAAGTCGTCAAAGCTCGCAATGTTGCCGCACCAACATTGAGTTTTAGATTATTTTGGGTTTAATAAAATAACGAAAAAAAAAGAATCCTATCAAATATTATATATTTTAAGATTATAGCATATCTGATTATTTATTTTTACTATCAAAAGACATACTACAGATGATTATACAGTGAAAATAATTTGTAGAATAGAGTTCGTTATTTTATTTACATTTAACTATTTTCCACATTACCTATGAGATAAATTTCTAGGCGAATTTTTTATTTAATTTATTACCTGTAGGCTTAATCTACCTAATTAACAATTGTATATCTAAGTAATGTATTTTACTTTCATTAGAGAGCTATTACCTTTTTACGTTTAGTTCTTGTTTTCTTCGTTTCCGTTTTTCCTAGTAAAGTTATTCTGATATCACCATATTTCTCTTTAGTTTGTTCTGTTACTAGCTGTATTATCTTTAATATGTTTTACCATATCTGCAAAATAATTGGAGTTTAAAATATTAATATTAATCACCTGATCTAATCTGTATCTTTTTTTAGGCGTATTTGCAAAGAAGTAAATTATATTTTATTTACCGTTATCCAGTAACAGTATTTAACACCTTATCTTGTATAGTGGAATAAATTTAAAATCTGATCAAGAATATGTTATGGTTCATTTCTCCATGGTAGTCACTTCGAGAAAAACACTACAAATCTGCACCGAGAATAGCACCATTCCTATTCACAGCTTAAAAAACCATATATCTACAATGAAATATTAAAAAATATTATTACTAACGAAACCTAATTTAATGTTATTCTAACTTGAACTATTTATTAACGTCTTGTCAAGAGTAGCCCAATGTTCCTTCTAAAATATCTATCTTGTTTGACTGTCTTAAAAACAATATCTGGAGGTTTGATTTAACTTATGTGTTTGTTAAAAATTTATGAAGGGATGACTTACATTCCCCAAGGAGCTGCATATCCTTTGGTTTTCTGATGGAAACCATAAAAAATATTTTATGGATTCAGTGTCGCTGTAATACTTTTAAAAATTATTTAAATAAAATAAAACAATAAAACTGCCGAAACTTAAGTCTAAACAGAATCAATACTTCTCTAGCTCCTTTTACTGACAATTTTTGGGATAACTGACTAGAGAGGCAATCTCTTTCTGACTGACTCTTTATTGGTTTCGGCATTTTCAATCAGACTACTAACAAATAATCACTAACGATTTTAAATTTATGAAAACAAGCTTAAACAAAGTTTGCTGCTTCACAACTTCTGTTACTCATTACTAATATGTAGAAGAATTTTGCAGATATTTGACAACCACGCGAATTTTATAGGTTGATTCCGTTCCACGTTCGGGCGTATTAGACCGCATTCTATTTTTTTTTAAATAAAATAAAATTAGTCCTAAAACACTTTTTCAGTTTACAACGAATTTAGAAATTGCGATAGGCAATACATTTGACATTATGATGACTTGATTTCACTGTTAATTTGGATAGACTGTAATTTAAAGTTCCTAAGAATAGTTAAAAGTATATTTTGGCGTATTTCATTATATTTAGGGGTTAATTGTATTTCGATATCTTTTCCATAGATTATAATAATTTATTAATGTTCTGTTAAATTCATGCCATTATTCTTAGAAATAATAACATAATTTCGAATATGATTGGAATTGCATGAAATATATTATTTCTTTATATAAAAAACTTCAGTTTACTTTTATATTATTGTGAATGTAATCGGAAGTGCCCGACTTTTACTGTATACACCGTCGTGGAAAAACATGTCGTTCCCGATATGTTGTCCTCTCTTTCCGCTCCATTTGTTCGAGTCCTGTTTGCACAAACAATAACGTAAATCGAAATCGGACTCCTATTTCAGAGACAAGTTACAAGCTGAAAGGCTTATTAGATTTGGCGGTTTATTTATTTACTTATTCGACCATTTCGATGCTAAACCGCCACGGTATTTAGTTAATGCCAGTGCCGCATTTGGTCGGCATTTATTAGCCTGTAATTGATATTACGAATGCCGAAACAGGCCCAGGCAAAAATTCCAGCCTGCCCTTAATTGCACCAATTACGACGGACCCTTTATTAAACGGTTTATTAGTACTTTTAAAATTATCGCCGACCGTTGTGTTATATATTTGTTTTTTTTTGTGTTGTATATATATTATGAAACTCTTCTGGATTTTCATCCATATATGTTTCTTAAGAAAACCGTTGTTGTTTTCGCGTATTTGAACTATGCAAAATCTTCTTTGCTTCGAGACACATAAACCTTACGAAGTCATTTGACAAAATTCAAAGAGACAGATATCAACTTATATTACAGACTTATCTATAATTAACATAGTAGTCCATGTCTTGATTTAGATGGCACTATAGCTTGAATGAAAGCACACTCTGAATGTCAGCACACTAAGTTTTCTATCTCATTTAATCTCACATATAATTATATTTACTAATTACTAATTACTTATTATTCAAATATGTTTAAAAAATATTTGTTAAGAGCTCCATATATATAAAGGTCTATAAAGTAATCTATATTGTATAATTGAGATTCAACTTGAAATACTAGTGCTTACAGTCTACACTAGATATTATTTGACGAAGTTATAAACCCCTTGTTCAAAAAGCAGTTACTAGCTTTGAATAACAGAGTAAATAAAGGGTTATTCGATACAATAAATGTTAAAAATTGTCGAAGACTTAAATGTTGGGATAAGTTCCCTTTGTTTGATACAAATCGGATCTTTACTAATCGTGAGATTAAGTATTTATTTATGCGAACATACAGTCGATTGCTTCAACGTAGTGTGGAGTCAGCCCAGTTGCCGAACAACCTTTATTGAGCGAATAATCATATTGCAGTTTCGATGGCACTATCGCCAGCAGTTAGGCTACCAGTATTGGTCCATTAATAAAAGGCAAAAGGTTTTTGTTAGTTCAATCGTACACGTATCAGATAGCACTAACAAACGTAGTTTAATATTCGCCGAACAATAAGCTCGATATCATTGTTAGTTTCGTTAGTGTTCTTTAGCACACGTTAATAATGGTAATTATGATTTTCAACTGTTTCGCAATAATCAATTTGTGCATAGCTGGCTTATTATCATTTAATACCACTGAATGTAAATCGCCTAGTTTCTGGAAAATGGTATAATAGCTGATCAAGAGTACATTTACACGTTCTTTTCCGTTTAAATCAATTATGTATTTGCATATATGCTCAATCATATTTAATATGTTTGGGATATAATAATCTGAGAATAAGTATTGTTTAAAATGGTGAAAATTTCTCACAAAGATCAAATGTGATTATGGACAAAAAGTGAAGATTTAAACTAATTGAAAATAAATCAGGACATTTATATGTATCATATTAATAATAACTAGTATTCACCTAATAGTCAAAATTCCATTACAATTTGTTAAGTTAATAATTTTTATCTCATAATAAGAGTATCTAAAGAGAATGATTTAGAAATTTATAATATTCATAATTCATAATATTATTATAATATTTTTATTTATAAATTATATAAAATCATAATATATTCAATATAAGACAAGAAATATACTTATACATGATATTAATTAAAGTAATATATGTTTGCATGTTCGTATGTTTGAGAATATTAACATATTAAGATAGAAGCAGTTCAGAAAACATTTATTAACTTACTGATAGATAAACAATTGGAAAACGTTAAATAGTAAAATTGCTTATATAATTAGCTACATATTTCATTGTATTAAGTAATATATTTATTAAATTTCTGTGAATTGAAGAACATTGTATATATGAATAAAACAACTTCGAAATTATTCTTCGACTTTATCATGTATATTAGAACAATAACCAATGCAAATAGCTAATATCTTTATTTTTTATAATTTAGAAATGTATATTAAAGAACTGTATTTCCAATCATTAAATAAACTGTTGACTTCTGAAAACTTAAAGTAAATATGAAGTAAATAATTGAAATACTTGGAAAAATTAAATTGAAAAAATATTCAAAGCTTAAAATATCATGTAGTTACATATTTTATATCATTAATCGTTTATCACCTTCAATTTTATCACTCCTTTAAAATATTTACCAAATTAGTGTGAATAATTCACAATATCTTCTATTGGTCCTATTTGTTCCATCTTTTCTTCCATCCAAATTTTAAAGTTAATTTAATTTTTTCTGTATATTTTCAATACTTCATACAATCTTTGTCTTTGACAAATAAGGAATTAGAATTCACTAAAGCTATTTTATAGTTATTCAAATTCTTTAGAGATTTCACTTTAACTCTTGATGCACCAATTAACTCATTTATTATCTTCAATATTTGGATAGATATTTCTTTATATATTATATGTCACCGGTCCGACAGCTATTCCTGGTGGCTTGATTTAAGCAGATTTCGTTTTATTAGAATTTACTTAATTGTAGCGCATATTTTTAGGCCTATGAATTCTTCCTCCATATAAGCTTTACTTTACCAAATTTTACGCCTCCTAGTGCCCCCGTTTTCTTTAAAGTTTTTGCTAAACCAATCTATATATAGGTATATAAAGCGTTCCAAGTAATAGAGTAGTGTATTTTTCAAAGGAACTTAAAACAATTTGTCGATCACGTATCTAAACAAATGAATTAAATGCATATAGAAATAATAAGGGAAGATTAACAAAATAATAACATATGCGAAGGTGTAATAATACAGAAATCTTGAGTATAGTGTTATAAATCACATACAGATGTGGTGATTTGTATATCAAAACAAGTGTATCAAAGCTTCTAGTGCACTCAGAACAATTTAAATAAAGAAGACTATAACGATCAAGACTATATTCAAAGGAACTTAAAACAATTTGTCGATCACGTATCTAAAGAAATGAATTAAATGCATATAAAAATAATAAGGGAAGATTAACAAAATAATAATATATGCAAGGGCGCAATAACACAGAAATCTTGAGTATAGCGTTATAAATCACATACAGATGTGGTGATTTGTATATCAAAGCAAGTGTATCAAATCTTTTGGTGCACTCAGAACAATTTAAATAAAGAAGACTATAACAATTAAGACTATATTCAAAGGAACTTAAAACAATTTGTCGGCCACGTATCTAAAGAAATGAATTAAATGCATTTAAAAATAATAAGGGAAGGTTAACAAAATAATAACATATGCAAAGGTGTAATAACACGGAATTCTTGAGTATAGCGTTATACATCACATACAGATGTGGTGTATATGAAAGCAAGTGTATCAAAGCTTCTGGTGCACTCAGAACAATTTAAATAAAGAAGACTATAACGATCATTACAGTTTGGTAGAAAAGACAACGTCATAGAAAAGCAGATATGTTAAAATTATGATTTTATAGCAAAAAATGAGAAAGCGCAATATTTTGTTATTTAGTACAATACAATGTAATTATGTTACTTTTAAATTATGTAAAATTTGCAACAAATATTTCAAATTTATTCTTCAGAAAAACTTCAAAACGAATTCTACTAAATCGGTTATTTGTTCTTTTGTTTTATAAAAAATATAATACTTTTTCACTGTGCTTATTTATTTCTTGTATATATAAGTCAACTATTAATTCAAGTTAACCCACTGTATAAAACTTCTTGCCAGTGTAGCTGCATCTCATACGGAGGCAGATTTTAATTAAACTAATATCTATTTACTTGCCTCAGATCTCGTGAATGCAAATAAGTTGAGCTTCTCTTCATTCTCCATCATGGTTTCAAAGGTTCGGCGAAATCACACTAATGAGAGCTCGCGCTGGTGTTAGTTTATGATACGTATTCTCCTTAATAAACTTTGCTGTCTACGTTCCGTTTTTGTTCCGCGAAACAGAAACACGAAATTACGAAGTTTTTCCCTTTGGAAAGATAAAAATGAATGATACAAGTGCCCAGATGAATATTTTAATATTTTAGGTTTTTTTTTCGGTTCACGTATACTTCAAGGTTGCGGCTGGCCATTCTCTTAGGTCTCACTTTTGTGATGCAAATATAAAAATTCAATAACCAATTCCGAAATTCGATAAATTTACATTTCTATTATAAAGGCCTTTTTTGTGGGTAGAATCTCTATAAACAACAAATTTCTCAGTCCCTGAGAAATTCTTTTATGTAAATTTCATCAGCTTTTAATGTCTCGGCGTGGGTTTGATCTCCACGGAAATTTACATAACTTTTCCGGGCTCATTGCTGAAGAAAAACGTTTCGCCGTTGGCCTAATATGAAGGGAGGTCTGTTTTAATCCCATAAATATAGCGTAAATTCCATAACATCAACATTGTCGAAAAATATGCTCCCTTCTAAGCTATTACTTCTGAATACTTCAAGATATTTATATGAGACATACTGGAAACTATCACATTGCCATAAAAGGTTACTTTGTTACATCTTTGCTTGCATCTTTTAAATTTAAAAATCATTCCTATATCCAATATATTTTAATGTTTTTTATAGTTATTGCATAATAGTTCAGATATTTATGAGAAACTAAATTGTTTTTGTTAATATGAATTCATGTATTATAATATGTTTCAATTGGTTTTTTTGTTTTTTTTAATATATTATATGAAAACTGTTTCTTTCAACATTAAAATATTAAATAAGTAGTGTCTGGTGATGAAAATGACGAAAATTCTAAACCTAAATTGAAAAAGACAGAAGAATGACTACCACCAGCGCCAATATGGTCATCAAAACAAAATATTTGGATTAAATGAGATTATACAGGATTATAGATCATTAAGAATTAGAAGTTATTATATGATGTATTAAAGTATCCTGATTCTGTTACTAAATAATTTGAACATTTAAGTAAAATATCGTGAATATGTCAATAGATATTTTAGCAAAACAGGATAGATATAACCTTGAGTATTCCCTATCTGCTGTATTCAGTATCATCTTTTCTAAGATTTATGTCCACATGCAACTGTTAGTCTTACCAAGAAATTCAGTTATTTATTATAACATCATGCGCTTCTTGCTTTCAACATTTAGACCATGCAATAATGCAATAATGATTTTATTTGACCAGCCTGCAGGACAACAGCATTGCCTAACAGAATTATCTTGCTAGTACATGTAATATACAAAACATTTTCCCGGGTATGGCATTTGGGATTAACCGACAAGATGAACAAACTGATAAGCAGAACTACTGTCAATTGCAATATGCGCAGGTAAGAAGATCCACAAAAGGACTACAACCTGGAAATATAGCTTAATAAATCGATTTCTGTCCAGTAAATATTAAGGGATGCCAAAGTCCTCAAGCAAAATCAGCGAGATATATTGACGTCCATATAGATGGTAGGATTAAACTGGAAACATGATTAACATGATTGAAAGCAGATTAGACTTAAAATTAATGACGCTACTGATTAGTCGGAAGATAAATTCAAGTCGACCTCAAGTCATTCAAGTTCAAACAAATGTTTTGGTTAATTGTCAATGCATGTCATTATATAACCATTGAAGAATCTGAACGAAGTTTTTCAATATGTCGCCTTAAAAGAACGAAATTATTACTAAATCACAGCAACGTGGAAAGACTACAGCTAAATCTATATAATGTATAAGTAATTTAACTATAACTTATGTAGTTTTAATTTATAATATCTGCCGATGTATTTATCCAGAACTGGTCTTGCTTTTCTCTCCATACAAAAGCAATAACAAAACATAACATTAATAACTAATATTGTAGAAGAAGCATCTTATGTAATATATAATGAAAAATATATTAATAATAAAGTTATACGCATATACTAAATTATGTTTACTGACTCAGGAACATATTTTAAAAATATTTTGATCAAAGACGATACCAAGTTAAAGACATCAAAAAAATATACGGTTCACTTAAAAAAACTGAAGCTTCCTTTTCTACCTTAAACTACAAGTTGCAAAATAAAAACGACGCCATGACTTCAGAGAAGCAAAAATTCGCATAAAGCAAGCAAGCCTTGATTAAAACGTTTTTATTAAATCAACGAGGTGTGAGGAGCTTTCCCTGTAAGGCAACGGTAGAAAAATATTATTCCTTTGCTGAGGATGGTAACGCTTTTGAACCGATCGAGGCACAAGTAACGATAAAACATGTGGAAGCTGACGGATGTAGAATCTGTAAAATTATGTAGAATTTATGATTTTTAATGACATTTCCTTATATTATATCATAAGTAAATAAATTTAATAAAGAATTAACATGTTTTTATTAAATACATATCAAGGTACTGTCATAACAAATACTACTAATTTTTTTTCAAATTGGAGTAGAATTTTTCAAAATTTATGGATCATTGCTGAAAATGATATATATAATTTAACAGTTGTAGGTTTAACAAATTTTAAGCTATTTTCAAGTGACTGAACTATATTAGAGTCATTTGTTTCAATTGATCAGAAGTAATAATCATAGTCAAAAATCCAGTAAGTTATTTGCAAGGTTTGTTTTTCTTGTAATTTTAATTATATATTAAAAGTATCGTCTAGAGCAGTTATTAATTTATTCATAACATGTAGAAGTTAATATACACTATAGTTCCTCCAATGATAAACTGTAATTTTGTTCCCCCACTTTGTTATGTTGTCCATCTAGTAGCTGTAGATCTTTTGAGTTTTCATGAGAAACTTTTGAAATATTTGAGTATACAGTATTTTACTGTCTAGGGTGCCACTCCACAGCTTTATACCATATAGCCTTATTGATTCTAACATTTGACAAAATAGTAGTCTCTATTTTATTTCCAGCTCGGCCAATTTCCTTCTAACATGCTTCTTCCATTTCAACTTAACATTCAATGTCACATCCTAAATAGTTAATTTCAAGACCGCTGAATTATTCAATCTTTTGCTGATAACATTTATAGGAATATATTTGAGCTGGTTTAGTTTTACTCATTAAGTGCTTCCTGGTTCTTGTTTACTGCTAATAGTGTCCTATCATGTGCGAAGGTGGGCTATCGTAACTGGTAACTAAAACGTCTGGTTTACGGATATCACTGGCTTAGAAGATATGTGACAGGACGCTACCTGGTGAAACTTCTGTATTTTATTTTTTAATTATAAGGGGTCTGATATCTCTACATTATTTCTGAGGTATTTCGTTTAGTCTTTATATCAAGCCTGTCTGCCAAACTCTATCGAAGGCTTGTGCTGCGTCTAGAAACTGCAGAGCATTTTTTCGTATATTTGAGTCTCCTTTTACCAACAAGGGTTTTTCTTGACTGGACCTACAGTTTAACGTGGGCTCCGAACCACGGTCTTCGGCATTAAGCTTACCGACTGGCCATTGACCAACTTAGTGATTTCTAAGTCCCAGAAGACACCCGGTTTTAACCACCCTAGTTACTGGCGTGACTGGAATCATTTTCCTTGTCACAATCACAAGCACAAATTTACGACAATTCCCCAGCAGGATTCGAACCCACGACTATTGCAACAGTAGATCGACCGTCCTGCCGCCTTTACCACTCCTCCAACCCAGCCGGCACAGAGCATATTTGTTTATTTTTTAAAGATAATTTAGTGATGTGTGTTACTCTACTCATCTGGTGGGCCATCGAGTATTCTACGAGTGTGCAAACTGAAATTATAGGATTAGGTTATTCTGTCTTATTATTGGCTTGAGTAATATTTTATTTAAAATGTCTCTATAATTGTTAGTCAAGAATTGAGTCTGTGGGATTTAACACTATTCAATTCCTTACCAGGTACTAGTATCAAACTAATACTAGTACCAGTACTAGTTTCTAGTATCACATTTAAAGTGTCTTATAAATTATGTGGTCAGATGGATTCTAGTGTAGATCTTACAAAAGTGTCTCCTTGCAGAATATTCAGACTGAGCTGTTGACTCAATTTATAACTGTCCTAGGATATGATAATAATATGTATATTTAATGAAATTTAGATACCTACTATATTTAAACATCTATACAGCTTCTCTTTCAGACAAATTCATGAGGATGAAAGAATCTATGTTAGACCTTAAATAACCATTTTAATCTATATAACTTTTTTGATGGCAGTATGTTTAGTTAATTAAAGTTTTTGTCTGCTTTTTGATTAACAATATAATATAATAATATATAATATATAATATATAATATATAATATATAATATATAATATATAATATATAATATATAATATATAATATATAATATATAATATATAATATATAATATATAATATATAATATATAATATATAATATATAATATATAATATATAATATATAATATATAATATATAATATATAATATATAATATATAATATATAATAAGAATATATATATAATAAGATAATAATATAATTGATAACACCATAATTTTATCATAACACATCTTTAAATTCATCAACTTTTCGATATACGACATTATTGTCAAGTTTGAGTCAAGGTGTTCTAAATTTGGGTCTAAATTTAACATTTTGTTATGAGAAATATACATATATACAATACTTTACATTATTAAAATTAGTCAAAGGCCCATAATTTTTAATTCAAAATCTTTGAGAAATATTTCATAATAAAAAGTAAAGTGTACTGTCGATACAATATAGCAGAGATTACGGCGTATAATTTTATTTTTATATTTATTATAGATAGAAGATATAGACTAACATAAAATCATTTGTTTATTCTATATTGCACAAAATAAAAAAAAAGTCAAAATAGTAAGATGGTAACTGGGTCTATATTTTGAATTCTGAAGTCTCTATTTTTTCAACAATATTTACTAAAAATTTATGTTATTGATTTTATGTTTTGGGCCACTATTAGATATCTAATTTTTGATATTAAACTGCCTAGAGGATAACGTACAGTTACAATAATGTTTTCGATTCTCGATAAAAATAAATGGAGGTAGCGGTTGCGGCTTGTGTCGATATATTTCATGGACGCTGTATTATAAATGGAACCTTTCGTACATATATGGAAGAGGAACAAGAATAAGAAAAAAAAAAGGAAATTTTGTTCGTCCCAATGAGTTGTTTGTAACAAATGTCGAGCGAGACAGAGCGCGGTTCCACATTGTTGTGCTCCCCCAGAACGCCGGCTGCGGTTTTTACCTTGGGCTCCGACGGAAAATCTTTAATCGAAAATGCACGGTGCCGGAAAATTGCAACGGCAAAGTGTTTTTATGTCGCTGCGATCAAGGAAAATGCACTTTTAGAGCTGGCGCGGAGGCAAATTCGGATCGCGGTAAAAATACTCTGCCAAGACTGAATTTACAAATGGGGATGTTGGTCGAATCTGAAGACTACCTTCTGATTGAGAATTTTCTGTTTTTTATCTACGGGTAAGATAACAAACTGGAAGATATCGAAAACCCGACACTTTTCACATTGCTCCACATTCACATTGTTAAAACAATAGTTTTATAAATACATTGTAAGTTAATATTATTAAATATTTCGAAGTTTGAGAATTGAAATTCTTCCTAACATCATCCTCATACTTAGAAAATAAAACAGCAATGATAGTTAATAATCGCTGCATAATCATCATTATCAATGGTTTTTGATAATCTTGATATATGTCTTTTTCTGATTTCTTCACCGTGTCTTCTACCCAAAAGGCTAATTTCGCCTTAGAAGTTTAGGAGAAATTCGATCATTTTTTATTCGACAGACATGTCCAAACCGTTGTAATTAGCACCTCGGAATTTGTCCTCAACAATGCTCTAATTGTCGCATCTTAAATAGATGGTCGCTCTAATACGAGATCTGAGCTGAAAATATAGGGTTTGCCTTAAGTATCGCATTTGCTAGACCTCAAGCTTACATATGCCTGACATTAACAGAGTTCAACTCTCAGAGCCATACAGAAGTATAGGCAAGATAAGATTCGGAAAAGGCGGATTTTAGTCTTAAATATATATCTTATTAAGAGATTTACAATAGCAGGCGATCCGTCAGTTGTCGGTCCTTTCTTCATTAATACCCAAGCCGTATTAGTAGCCAGTTGTGTAGCGTGAACTATACCATTGAGAATGGTACAAGCATCAACATTCTTATCAATAAATATAGCTCTATTATCAGCGAATATCAGATCGGTCAATAAGTTTATAGTATCATATTGAACGCCATGTCTGTTTTTAAAAGCTTTTCTCATAATTTTATCCACTATTATGTTGAAAGGTAGTTGAGAGACGAAATTTCCTTGACGAGCACCCGCTCAGATATCAAATTGATTTAACAATTCATCAAGTTTGACAAAATTTAGCTGTACATATAGATTTTATAGCCGCCCAAAGTGAGGTCCAGTTTACAATTGAATACAGAGCTAAATAAAATAAATTAAAAGTATGATCGCACTCTATTCACGTCTAATTTTAAAAATAAAATTACATACTAGTAATTTCAACTGGCACTACACAGATTTGTAATATTTTAGTCCTTTCAATTATCGAATATGTCAAATAGACAATATGAATATATTTATTGGCTAATTCAAATATATGTAAACTTTGCTCTATTTCTTTATCTTTGTCTTATATATTTCAAATACACTTCTCTTCAAACACATTTAGAAAATTTCGGTGTTACTTCTCCCTCATATACCATTTATGTGTTTTGGTTTGAACGATTTAAACGTGCTGATTCTGATGTCAATAACAAAGAACGGCTTGGAGGACTACACAGTATATCTAAGACTTATTGGGTCAAAACCCCGCTGAAACTCTCAAAGAGCTTTCAGAAAACTATTCAGATTTAAATTAATTGCTACTATATAACTAATATTCTAAATTACAATTCAAATAGATTTTATAAAATTGGAATTATTTAATAACTGAAATTGTGACCGTAACAAGTTATAGTTTACACTACAATTACCTAATTCAACTGAACATTACCCGCTACTAACACATCATTCAATAAGTTATCGGTTTTTATAAATTCGACTTTGTTCATAAATACACTCTCCTTAAATTCATTCCAAATCTAGAAACATATTTTCATTACAAGACAAGTCATTTTTAATTCGAATATCTAATATTGTAATAAATATGTCATTTGTTATTTCGTATCGACGTAAGAACTTTGTATTTAATACTTACCTGTTTTGAGTGGCTAAGGGATTAGTAAGGTGTTGTTTGACGGCCCCTCTCTAACTTGCAAACTTATTGTTCGAGGGACTTGTTACTTAAAACGTATCGTCTAATGGTTAGTGCTCCGCGGAAATATGACAATTGACATACGTTATCTATATATCACACCGGAGACCCACATTGAATTATGTTTTATTCAAAATCAATTCATCAAATCAGAATAGATAAAGATAGAAAGATAAACCAATATGTGCTCTAAATCTGCCCTATTAAAAAATAGTATTAAAATAGAAAGCTTATAATATAATAATAACATATTAACAAATAAAAATGTGTTATTAATACGGAATTTATCAGGGAATTGTAAACTATACTTGATAATCATTAAATAATTTAATTATTTCGCATAATTGTAAAGCCAGTGTTCTATTTAAACAAGTATTTGCCGAGATATGGATTATGCATTAATTCATTAATTGAAATTGATCAACAATGAGTAATAAAACCATTTATATTCATCGGACCCAATATATAGCGTCATTTTTATTTTCTAATTGAGCGAGGATTAATATTTAAAAGACAAATATTGTTTATTCAGGCCGACCAGGAATATAATAATAAAGCTCATTATGGCGGGCATTTGGGCCTGGCATGTGATAAAATTTAAACTCACTAATTTTAATCCAAATTATATTAATTGCCATTTTACATGTTTGCCATCGCAGTGTTCGGACAGAAAGAAATTAATTAACTTTTGTCCAATATTTAACATGTTCATACCAGATAAAGTACTTAGTAAAGTAACCACAATCGTAATTTAACCGATAATAGATTTAAATTTAGTATTCGACAATTATTTGTATTGCTATTTATCTTCTGAATAATTTCGGCATAGATTGTGTATATTTCGATATTTATGTTTTTCGTTTAGAGCGACATTAACAAGCGCTTATTGAACGTATTGTTACATTAAAATCAATTTGAAGCTCGAAATATAGCTTTAACTTTTTCAGGTTTAGGTAACATCTAATTATATATTGTTATAATTATTTAATTAAACCCTCTCAAATATAATTTATATAAAATTCTCCTTCGACGTATCACAATATTTATAAAAATGATAAACGAATTTATATAAAGTTGGGGATAAAGTAATTTCGGTTTTTCCTAATAGAGAGTTTTACAGTCGCATATCTTTAAAAACCGTATTCAATGAAACCTGCCATATGGCGCACTTATCATGATTATACACATATTTTTGTATGTTTTGTTGTTTTGTTGCATCCACCTTATAGACCTGACATTGCCCTGTTAACTACTATTTTTTCCAGTCTCTTAATGGGGTTTAGCTGGTTTCTAAAGTAACACAATCATGGTACTACCAGAATACTACCAGGTAATAAAAAGTCAGAATTGTATATATATCATTGATTGGTGTTTGAAAATTGTATGAATAAATGAAAGGATAAGAAAATGTAATGTCTTGATGATACGTAGAATATAAAGTTTTTTCTTCTCATTTTATGAGTTTCCTATTATAAGATTTAAGAAATTAATAAAAGTAGTTTTATTGTGCAGAATGAAGTATGATGTTATGAAGCCAAATCTAATCCTAAAGAGATAATATTGCAGTTATAACAGAAATTGTTGGAGTGATATTTGGTACACCTATTATTAGATTTAAGTTTGCACGGAGTTAGTTGCATCGGCATCAAGATTTTATAACCAGAGATATTGCACGAGGGAGTCACTATGCCCGGAATCTAAATTTAGTTTTCCACTGTTTATACAACATTACTAGAATAACGCATAATAATATCCATATTATTAAAATATATCTCGATTCTTATTTCAACTATTTTGTATAGTTCTAATATCATTTTTAATATATTTAAAATAGATGTAAATACTAAATATTTAAGATAAATCTAAAGTCAACTTTTGAAGGCGATAGAATAATAAACATCTACGATTAAAACTCTCAAGCCTAATTTTAGTTGATCAAAAATTGACTTTGGGTGACAATTTCAAAATTTCGATTAAGAATTAGTTTTTTCAGTTTATATTTTGACCAACCTTGATAGTTTGGCTGGGTATGAGGGTTTGAAGCAAAATATTAAAATACTTTTCCCTGATCAATATTTAAAAATTTTAGCGGTACATATATATGAGAAACACTTCAGGTTCAAACAGGAAGAGGCCTATTCCAAATAGAAGAAAATACAAGCAGGTGTGCCACAGGGAAGTATATTGGGGAAGTTCCTTATTTGTTGTATAATAGTGTACACTTGTTTCCTTTCGATGAAAATGTTGTGGCTATATTTGTAGATGACACTGCAATCCTAGCCATTGGAGATAAAATATTGAATCAACCGAAAAAAGCAAACAGTTATGGCCGAAATACAATGATGAATAATATCAAAATAAAACTATGAGTATTGATTTCACCAACAATAAAATAAAGCACGAACAAGTGTATGTAAATAAATTAGTAGTGCCGTATGAAAATACAACCAAATATTTTATAAGTACAAACACATTTACTTGGTATTAGATAGATATACAGCCTTGTCAGTATATAAAACGCTTTTTCTTTACCAACAAATGTTGAAACCGGCGTGGACCTTTGGTTTGATGTTGTTCAACTCTGGGTTTCTCAATGATTCCAAAGCAAGGTACTGCAAGATATTGTTTCTCCAAGGTGCATTCGTAATGACAGTCTTCATAAGGACCTGAAAGTAGAAACTGTCGATAGCGTTACAAAGGATTTTGACATGAACAGAGGCTCCATCAGCATAGGTTGGAATGCTCCAACTCCTAGATAGTGATTAGTCAGAAGACTAAAGGGAGTAAAACCATTTGGTCTAGTTCAGTGAAGTTATTAGTAAAGTTCAGTGCATATTAAAAGCTGTGACATAGGTGTTAAGCCCAAAATGTCAATCGTGGTATAAACACTTATTAAAGGAATTTTGAAGCTGTAGTAAATTAGGATAAAAACAACCAGCTTATTAGTGTAATTCACTAGATTGCTATAATAAATAACAAATAAACAATATAATTTTTCTACGATCTAGGATTTATCTATGGTGTACTAAATATATTGCTTAAGATGGATTTCAACAGATATGTGGCCATCATAGAGACTATGCCAGATGAAATCCTATGGTGCTAAGCTTAGTTCCTATTGTGAGTGGGATAGTTGCCCCTTGCAGGGCAATCTCAAATATTTTATGGCCCGAGTGGAATTCGAATCTGCGATTATAGACACATTTTTGCATTTTAACTAAATATATGTTTATTGATATTCGGATATTTTGGATACTAAAAGTGTTCAAACTAAACTAGAATAAATAATGCAACTAGAAATAATTCTGGTGCGTTTCACAATTAATTAAAAAACATCCTTAGCAGAAACAAAAGAAAAACGACTACCGCTTAGTTTAGAAACTTTGTATGTATATTTTTTAATAAATTAATATATAATTTTACCAAGATTCTCTTCCAAGGGAGCGGGAGTTTGAACCTTCGAGGGGATTTTACATTTTTCACCGTGGGGTTCCTTAGCAGCAAGCAGGCCTCATTTATGAAAAATGAACGGCATATATATAATTCCGACATCGCCACCAAGGCGGATATTAAAACCTATGTAATTCCGAGAGCAACACTTTTGCGGGGCGGTTTTTGCGACAGCGGCGCGTCTGCGTTAGCTTTTTGTCGGGCCTAAAGACGCTTTTTGCTCTCTACCTAGATTAACGGCGGCCGTTCGGCATTAGAAGAAGTGGCGAACACACCCAGGTAATAAATTGGTGCGTCCGACACAATATATAATGAGTTTCGGGCTACATTTATCATCCAATGAAACCCCATCAGCGACTGACGTGGCCGGAAAAGCGCCATTACGGAAAGTCTCATCCATTGTATCTTTGAGTGGGGACCTGGCGGTTCTTATTTCAGCGCCCCGACCTATTTTGCCCGCTCGTTTGAACGAACTAGGAACGGCGACTGATTTGACGTTTTTAATGGTCTGCCACCTTTTTGTAGATGCATTCGAACGGTCGCTCTCGCACCTCTCCAACTCACTTATTTTCTTTGCTAACAGACCGATTCCCAGACCGCTTTTTTTTTATTGTTTTCAACCCCTCAATTCGAAACTGAACGGAAATCACAACATATCCACTTCATCTTCAACATTTAAATATCATTATTGCTGAGAATTTCCAAATTATTTTAAAATCTCCGGATAACTTATTTGGTTTCAGGAAGAAATATTGATTGATCCATTGATCAGGTTCACAGAAACTTTGAAGTCATAGAAAAATTACTAGCAGAAAATCAAATTTATTCTGCAATACATTCTGCATACATATTTAGATATTTCTCCAGGTCTCGATAAAGTTTGCATGTAGGTTTAAAACATAAGATTTAAATGCTTCACCCTGCCCATTCTTTAAAAATTTTGAGGACATATATAGCTGAGCGATACTTCAGAATGACACAAGAAGATGTCTATTCTAAGAAAATACAAGCAGGTGTGTCACAAGGAAGTGTGATGCGACCCGCACTTTATCTGATTTACACTCGGGGCTTGCCTACATTCAGCTAAAATGTTGTTGCTATATTTGCAGATGATACTGGTATCCTAGCCATTGGAAGTAACAACACTGGATCAAAGCGAAATGTTTCAAACAGCTATTGTCGAAATACAATGCAATGATAGGAAATCGATAGCGCATCAAAATGAATCAAAGTAAATCAGTGCATATAGATTTAAGCAACAATATAATCAAGCATAAGTCAGTATACGATATATAAATAAACAAGTATTCCCGTATGGAATATTGCCAAATCTCTTGGCATCACCAGGTGGAAGCCACATGTTAGAACCACAAATTTTAAGAACTCCAACAGATATTCAGCACTGTCAGTATATAATAAACTGTTACTTTACCAACAAGTCTTTAAACTAGCCTGAATTTGAGACCAGTGTTTATCGTAGAACTGTACCGTAGGACTTTTTAGAAGAGTAGAAAATTAAAATAAGAACCAATAGCTTATTAGTGTTAATAATAAATAATAACAAAAAATCTTTAACATTTATATATTGTTTTTTATTTTTCTCGAAGAACACTAAATATATAAGCTTTTATAAATTATCTATGAATCTACAACAAAAATTCTATAAAACACGTCACTCAATAGGTCTCGGACACAACATATTGATGATGGGTATCTGCCATCTTTCTTCGACCTAACCTAATCCAAGTCCCAATCCTAAGTCCCAATCTTCAACATACATTACCATACATAAATTACCGTTGTTTCAACAAAATAATTTTTGTTATTTTTATAGCAATGAAATGCGTCACAAGTTGAAGAAATCTATGGTCAGACTGAATTAATAATGCCTCCTATCGATCTGCTGTTTTTTTACGTTCAAAGAAAATTTAAAATATATATGGTGGTTTTGTAGTCTCTGATCAAGGCGACAACACGGTCCTGCTATACCTTCAATTGATGATTCATTGACGTTGATATAACTTTTTCTTAGACTATTTGTGTTGCAATTGTGATTATCAAATATATTATCCCCATCCATGACCTAGGCTGCGTAAGAATACACGTACATTACAATAATGCGTACATTACAAAGATACGTGACTGATATATATTGCAAAATAAAGATGCGACTTTCATGGCCTGATAAATTATGATAAATAAGATGGAAAAATTAAATAATAAAAACGAATTGACTAATGTTGAATATCTTGAAGTTGAGTCATCTAAAAATATACTAAATGCATCAGTACATCAATATTTTTCATCACAACATAGCAGTCTTATACAGCCCAATAAACTATCGTGAAAGTCGGTACCCGAAGACACGATTTTTATTGTAATAACACTCCAATAATTTCACAAAATTTAACTATTTTTAACTCGAATGTAAACAGCTTATTCATTTTCAATACAAAGTATTTATACTGACGATTTACCATATCTTGATCCACTTCTGCAGTTCCGTGGATCAATCTCGGTCGACTAATATTATCCTCAGATGACATTCTTGAAGCTGCTTTTGAATTTTGAAAATAGCCATGGAGCGAAATTAAATAAACAGAATTAATGTGGAATGATAGTAATTTGTATAAAAATTTTGGAATTTTCAGCCTATATTTGGAGATTCCTAAGACAGATAATTACACCCAAATGGGAAACAACATCCTATTAACACTAGTTAATATTTTGGTGATGGAAGAAATTCAACAATGAACAACATAATTATTTATACTGATGTCCCATTATTTTTTTATCGCAGTGGTACAGTGTATTTGAAAATATATTCAAAACCTATTGAACAGCTTAGTAATATCAAAATGTTAGAAAGAAAGCATTTAATGAAGCTATATAGGAAATTGCACGTATCCTATATGCCGCAGAAAAACTAATTATTTTCTGAAATGTTGTTGAAACGTTTTTTCCAAATGTTTACATTCCGAAATATGTTCACGATAGACAAAAAAAGGTTTGTTTAAAACGCCGACATTTTTTGATTAAATGCTGATTAACAAAAAAACATTTGAGCATTAAATTCGGCAAAATTTCGAGAGCACAATGACATTATTATTCAGGAACATGTTCAAAGCTTGTCAGTTTTCCGTTACTATTCCTGGTGTGATGGAGGCTCGCATTAAAAGTCAAAAGTTAAAATTTCCATGTCGCTGGTTCTTCCTGCAAGTATACATTACTGGGATTAAAAATGTTTGCAGAGCGTGGATCCCGTTCCCGGTAGTTCTCTGCAGGGGGTACAGAAATTTTCCAGAAATAATTTCACACGATAATAAAAACTGTTTTGAAGTTGACAGTGTCATACCGTTCGATGGTCAAGGGAAGTTGGCTCGATAAAATATTATTACAAAAATGACGCTGACAGTATTTGATGTCATTTTAGATATAGTAACATATTACTTTATGTTTGATCAAAGATAATACTAAATTACGTTAGATTCTAGATTGCTAGAGTACTTACATAGTAATATAATTTTCTGTCCAAAGGAAAGAAACAAGAATGACGACAGACGATCGAGTATTCTGAAACTATTTAATGATATTTTACAGATAAATAACAAAATATCTTATAATAACAAACTTTTTGGGTGTATTGAATCAAAATGTCTTCCTTTTGTAATGATGTTAAACAAGTTATTACATTAAATTAAAAGAGAACGGTCGTGAAATATGTAATTTTATTTACAAATCCATTGACGATACATTTTTTAAACGTAATACACGGTAATTAGCACATAGAATCTTATTGGATTCTCATTGTACATTTTCGCTTATAAAAATATCCCTCGGGGTCTTTCTGAGGCATCCAACACTAGTCTTATATCATTGAGACGTGTATATCGAGATCACATGAAAGACGAAACCGTTTACTTTGCTTTTCAATCACTTCTACATTTTTTGGAAGATACTCTAGATTGGAATGAAGATAATTTATTTACACTCATTAGGCAGCTTTAAGCTTGAAACTATTTAGCATTATTTGGGGGTTTGTTTATGGCCTCTATGATTGCCTAAAAATCTCTATGACTTCCTTAAGAGCAATCCGCCCTTCTTTTTCAGAATACGTAATTGTCGTGATGAATTGTGGCGGTGGAAAAAGAACTTTATACTGAGGTATCAATGCTTGTTGGAGAAATTATTTTCACCGACATTAAATTGCCACCGCTTCTACCTCCTTTTGGTCCGGTGATTTGTTCGGTCTTTGGTATTCTATAAACACAGAAAACAAGTTAGTTGAATACATGAGGCCTGATTTATACACAAAATTCTATAATCCAAACTACCAACACAACTAACCAATTAGGTTCTTGTAAGTTTCTTTGAGCTGCACGACATAACCTACAGCAATAAAAGCACAAAAAACCGCTGATGTGAAACAGAATTTCTTTAAGGTTTATTTTTGATGAATCGTAACGGTTGTTTTTTCATATTATTTTTGTTTTCAGTATACCAGAATCTATAAAAATCCATGAAAATATTGAAACAGCTTTTATTATACCGCTATATACATATATATAAACATATTTTTTAAAATCTATATCATATTAGTTACTTCATATTTTGTGAAAAAGATGAACGCCATAAGATTAAGCTTATAATACTACAATTTCATTCAGTCAAGGAAGTAGATTTTAAAGTATGAGTTGATTTTATTCACACATTTCGCTCGAATTTTTCTGAAATATATTCGGATCGGGAAGATTTTATAATTTGACTCTATGACTTCTCAAGTTTCATTTTATTGCAAGGAACATTGCTGCTCATATATCAAAGAAATTCGACGTAATCTTATCGGGGTATATTTTATCGGCTCTAACTAACTTTATTACAGGTTGATATTAGTCTACCTCTCTGATACGCAACACATACGTCCCCTTGTGGAACAGTAATCGTAAAGATAAGGAAGGTTGACTACATTGCAGGAACTTTTCACTGCAAAAAATTCAATAACATCCCGTAAAACTTATCGGGTATGTGTGCCCTGCTAATATAAGCATTTTTATTTTTCCTCGCAGGCCTGCCGACCTTTCTGGCCAATTTTACTACAAGATTTATGTTCTGAGGACCTTTTTCTCCCCGGGGTCTCATTTATAAGCTATTAGAGTGGTAAGGCTTTTACTCAAAACTCACGCTGAAAAAACTTGACTGCTACTATTTTATACTTTATCTGCGTTTAGGGTCGTTTTATTTCACGTTCGAAAAAAATAATTGGTGTCGATATATTTACTGCCCGCCTTCCGAATATTTGATCTCATTTTTTTTATTGGGAAAGCGAAAAAATGTGCAAGTCGTTTTAATTATATTAAAAAGATCGTGATATATATGTCCGTTTTAAATTGATGTAGGAAGAAAATGGCTAGGAAGTATGAGCTATTAATTAGAAGAAGTTGATCTGGGTACTCAATTTCACTCAGGGAATATGAGTTTTTAGGTGATGCTCGTGATTGTCGGTAGAAAGATATATAAAAATCGATAGTTATACAGTTAATGGTCTTCTGGAATTATCAATAAGTTAGTAATTCGTTAGGCAACGTATTTTATGGCAGCTAAAATATAGTTTAAATATGAAGCAATAAAACATATCAGATTTCGCCTCTAAGTACATCTTTTATAAAGTGTATTTTGCATTATATTGATTGAATTTAGTGTTATAGATTCATTATATATAAATAGATTTATATTTTATATTAATTAAATATAGACATAAATAGATATATGATATATAATATTTATAGATAAAACATACTGGTTGCTATTTACGCGATTTTACAATAGCAATTTCGTTTTTTAGTCTTCCTCTTCTTCTCTTCTACTCTATTTTTTTTTTATTTCTATATTCGAATCATTATTATTCAAGAAAACACCAGGATTAATGTGATTATAAGTGGTCGTGTCGTTTCTTTGGTTTATTTTCGATGTTATCTTATATGTTATTTATATGTTTTCTTAAAAATAAATATAGCGTTCATGATGCAGTTCCAAAAGGCCAAAAGATCAAAGCCCTGATCCCTGCTCGAGCGCCTGCTATTGCAAATCTTAACGTGGTCTAGTTATAACACGTTGGGATAGGTAATACAGGAAAAAAACGGCATCTACCACTGAAGTAATAAGCCAAATCGACCAATGCGGTAGTTTTTCTTCCTCTAAAATGGTGTGTGTGTATGTGGATGAGAAGAAGTACTACAATCAAGACTAAAATTCAACTCCATTACAATCTAACATCTGTAAACTTGAAATCTTTCAAATATGATGCCTAAGAAAAATTCTATATATTTCTCTACAAAGGCGTAGGGAATGCAGTTATCCGTTTAAGATGCGATAATCAGATCAGAGTTGCGAAATAAATTCAGTAACGCAGATTACTTATACTACTTACATCGATATAAAGCATTAGCGGTATATACTGGATAATATAGGTATTGATTCTACTATATGGCAGATCACTAAGATCATCAAGTTTGCATGAATTATTGATGAGCAAAAATGAAAGTAGCTTAAATAATAATAATTTATTCAATTATCACAGAAACTGTGCCATTACTTAAAATGTCAGGTAGATGTATTTACTGATTATGATAAAATTCATTGAATGAAAATAATTACATATGACGAAATTACACCAAGCAACTTGGGTTTTTGAAGACACTTTGCATTAACACTTCTTGTGAGAGGAAATATCTGTCCGCGAGAATTCATCTTTTAGTTCACCCAATTAATTTTCCTAGAAGCCACGTATACATATTTTTTACTTTGTCCTTGTGATTATAGTAATTCTAAGAGTTGTAAAAAATCTCACAACGCCAAACCTAGACTATGTAATTGAATAAGTTTGTTCAGGATATATATATGTAGGTGTATGTGTGTGAGTGTATGTGGGTGTACGCCGTTCGGGTAAGTGTTGTTAAATTGCATGGAACTCGCCGGCCCATAAACATCAGTTCGGGTAGTTGGAAGGGTTGGCCGTAATTAGCGGACGCTGTTTCAGCATGTCAACGGCAGGAGGTACATCCGACTTCCGATGTTCTACGAACCAACGTGGCTCGTGCAAGCACATGGCACAAATTATCCCATCAAAAAGTGCTGCTGTCTGTTGGTCTCATGTTAACGAAAACTTAATATTCACTCATATAAACTATTACACTAGTTATTATGGTATATAAGCTTACAAAGTAGTTTAAACATATTTTATAATATATCCAATGGCAATAATTCTTATATTATTGGAATTTTATATCTTCCATTGACAAATATGAAACATATCTTTTGATAATGCCCTTTGTTGGCGATTTGTTATGGTTTTTATACTTTAAATTAATATTATCTCGTTCAATAAACGATTGTAGAAATCGGTAAATTTAACCAGATATGTTTAAAATTGTCTGGAAGAGTACGAGGTGTATTAAAAAATAAAGGATATATTTATTTATTAGAAGGAATTGGGTGATCATCCGGGTTATTTTTATCCCAGGCATGGGAGACTAACATATTTCTGAAACTCTTTCTTTTGCATAGTCTTGAGTGTTTTTTTGGCATTTCACTTTCAACCTTATCTATATATGTTAAACAACGTTAGGTGTTTTCAGAAAATAGTTATATGGGTGACTGCGTAACCAATATGGAGGCTTAAACATTATTACAGTGTTGCCTTTGTAGCCGAATAATTGACGAACATGCACTAAATAATGAAAAAGTGTATTAAATTGATGTAATTGATTACTAATTGAGTAATTGTTGAAACACTAAACTGGTATGGCATTGTAATACATTCATGATTTAATTCTTTAATTTTCAATTCATTCTTTATTTTGTTATGTTTTCATGGGTTAATAATATACTTTGCTCGTCAACTTTATGGCATTTAATGGTTATATCAATTATAATATAATTTTTATACTACTATACCATACAAATACTTTAATCAATTATTTTAAAAGTGTACTAGTGTTCGTTGGTTGTTGGTTGCTGGTTGACTTTGTTTGTTTATTTGAACACTTACTTTCATTTAAAAAAATGCACACGGTTGACATTAACTTCTTTATTTGAGTTTATATTTTACATTGACGAGAGGATGGAGAGGACGGGTTAGGTCAAGGTTATGCAGAAGGAATAAAACACAGAGAAAAGTTTTCGTACTGATCTTTTATACGTCAGAACCGCATGGTAAAAATTATCGAGCTTTGACAACCGTAGAATCCGGTGGTTATATTTATGGCTGCCTAAAGAGTTGTAGCGGTCACTACAAAAAAATGTACAATTGCCCAATATCGCCAAGAACCAATGCCACGCTGTCCACGAAATTTTCGTTACTGTTGAAATAGTGATATCTCGTAATTCGACACTTTTTCTCATTTCAGTGGACTCCGTAAAGTGGAGGATCAATGAAAGAGGTTCATTGTAATTTATTTCAGGAGAATACTGAATTGTATAATTGCATTAAATAAAATGTATTTGTATCTTCATAGTCAATATATATGTATAACAGTGGAAGTTATTGAACAACCTGGTATCATGTCTTTTATTCATTTTCTTATACTTGTTTGAAAGTGTTCATTTATAGATTAGTGTTTGTAAAAAATCCAGCAAGCATGTGCGCTAAAACGGTAACAAAACTGTAGTATTGGAACAAAGTAAAAGGAACCGATTCCAAAGTACGAAGGCGTTAAAGATTTAACGAAGACTCCGGACGTGTTCGCTAAAGAACTTGAACTCTGCCAGAAACAAATGCGCGACTACACGTGCTGTAAGCGTCTATGCAGTCAGACACAAGACAAGGCGCGGTATAATTTTATTATGGTCCTGAATTTACGACGAGAGTCAGTCGTGCCAAGATGGCTTGTTGTGCAGGCATTATTGTAACAAGATGGGGATGGAGAAAATAGCTCCGTAAATTTGGGGAGGCCGATTAGTAGGTAAATGTTTTAATTAACATGCAAACTTTAGCGGTACGTGCACGGCTTCGGCTCTCGTGTTTACGGTCGAGTAGATGCTGCCTGTCTTGAATTTTTGATTGTCGTCATAAATTCTTCAGGTCTATTGATATATTATACTGGCCGGTCATGTGTTCGGTAAAATTGCCTCTGGTTATTTAATGACGTTCCAGGCGAACCGCAGCAGCTTACGAAATAAATAACAAGCCGACATTAATGAATGTTTTCATTATGGGATATGATTTAATTATAATTTAATTTTCCTAACATCCATAATTTTTCCATAACGATGTTACTTAAAACACTAAATTATATATAATTGTTTTCACTTTTACAATGCTTTCCTAGATTTAAGAATAGTATCATTAATTAGTATCTATAACCCGTTCAATAAAACAGTGTACTCATGTTTAGTTCATTTTGGATTTGACATATAACAAAATTCTAAGCTAAATAAAATAATTAAATAAAAGTAATGTTATCAAATATAATATATTTTAGCATTATAATATAATACATACATCTAATGTATACATTATCGAAGGACTTAAACTACAGATAATTATATAGTCACAATATTTTTAGGTTAAGTTTGTGTTTTATTATATTTGTATTTATATATAACAATATATCTGTAATGAATTATTAATAAATATTATTACTAACAAAACCTAATCAATTATTATAATGTGCACTTTTTCCCGTCAATTTTTGTTGTATTTATGCTATTTTTATTGTCATGTTGCCTTGACGGATCCAATGTTCTATTTTCAAATATTCATATCTTATTTAAGTACACAAATTTAAATAACAAGTCGTTGTACATCTCTCAAAAAGCTATATATCCATGAATTTTCTGTGGATGCTTTCCAGACTAAGTTTCCTCTGAAATAATCGTATTAAATTATGTTTTTGCTGTTTTTAAACCTTTCATAAATTTTATCTCTGATAGAGCTAACATCAAGGTAATCTTGATTCGTCACTTGCTTCGCGTGGGGATGGTTTCATTTCCATGAATACAAGACTATATTATTTTCAATTTTTTTAAAGATAATTTATTAATCGTAGCCATAGTTAATATTCAAACCGGTAACGCGCTAAAATATTTCCAATAAAAACCGTAGCAACTTACTATTTAACAGTATCGATACTTACCTCTCTAACGCGTTTTACTGGTCAGAGCGGGCGCCCATTACCTCGTTTCTGTTCGAAGTTATTGACTATCTAATGCCTTCGCATTACTACATTACTGTTTGCAAAACTAAACCGTGATATAAAATTTATGAAACTAAGCAAGCGCCAAAACAACGTTTGTCTGTTTATAACCTGTAATTATTATAACTAATGCTTTGATGAATTTTGGAGACATTTGACAATCGGGCGACTTTGTAGGTTGATTTGGTTACATGCTCTAACGTATCTAGCGACACCATTATATCTCTCTTTAACTAGAATAAAATGAAAGGAAAATATTGTCCGATTTTAAAACAAATTTACGATTTGCGAAATTCAATAAATTAAACATCTTGATGACGTATTAGTAGTCCTAATCTTCAAAGGAGTTTGATTTACGATCCGAAATTTACTTTAGAAGTTATAGTGGCTTTGGTGAAATAACTTTTATTATTTTCAAAAAATGCATTTTATCCCATGTTGATGAAAATGATTGTCAAATTGTTTTTCGAATTACTTTGCAGCCCACCTTGTAGCTTATTTTAAGGACAAAAGCACAAGAAAAGGTACAGAAACTATTACAAAATTTAGAGGACCACCGAACTGAACTAAGCGTTCTTGAAATATGTTTCTTCACGTTTTCTTTTATCAATCACATATATGTAGAACCTTTTGTGCTATAAAAGTTTTGTTCCGATATCTATATTGGCACTAATTTTCTTATAAAATTGTCAATATAAAAATATCTTAGTCTATATGAGATTTCTTTTTTGATTGTTTTGGTTTTATTCAAGTGAGTTAATATCAGGTGGTAGATGGTACAAAAGTTAAGATATAAATTTGAATTATCAAAAATGTTGAGAAATGCTCATCCCTTTTGTTAAACAATTTCCTCTATATTCTCCTATTTAAAGAACTACATAATTCCATTTAGTTTTGCATAATTTAAATGGACAAAAATACCTAAAGCTATATTTGATTCTCCGAAACTAGGTTACCACCAAATGCAGAATGCATTATGTAATACCGTTTCGATTTACATTATTTAAATAGTCCGCTTCAGTAAATAGTCATCAATTTCAACTTATTTTTGTCAAATTAGTAGTGGTATCCCCCGAAGGCCTAATACACCTAATTAACAATTGTATATCTGAGTAATGTATTTTGCTTTCATTGGAGAGCATATTTATATTGTACACTTAGTTCTTCTTTCGATTCAATGTATCCTTGTAAAGTCATTATGGTATTACTATATTCTTCTTTAGTTTGTACTGTTACTATCTGTATACATCTTTCTTGATAAAACTACATTTAATCACTGCATCCTCCTTAAAGCATTTGCCATATCTTCAGTGCAGTTAGTGCTATTTCTCTACTCATACATGTTAACCAAACGTTCATGAATATTCTGAACAATGACATACATGCTCATAAAATTTTCACACTCTATAATAAAATTACATACAATTGAAGTATATTAATTGTATACTGACCTTTAGTAGTTTCTTCTTTCATGACCCTGTCTTGGTAATCGTCAGCATTGAATCATAAACCAACATTCATAAAGTTTTATTCAATCACAGTCACTTTCAGAAATACTAGTCAATTTAATAACCAAGTTGTTAATTTTCAATCTATTAAAAACTTGCGCAAGATTCTACCATTTGTCAATTTCTTCTTCTTCAGTGTGTCTGATCGAACTCTTACAAACCGAAGGTGTTATTTTCGACAATGTCTCTTTCTATAAATCCATATACTTCTGGTTTGAATATCCTCCTCGACCTGAATATATATTTTAATAACTCTTTGCAATACCTCATATCAACAACTGGATTAAAAATGCAGTGATAGGGAGGAAGACATAATACTCTGTGGCCATAACATTCAGTAATCTGATGTACTATGTATCTTTTCTCAGACTTAATTCTACAACAGTAAATTACATAAAATGCAACTAAATATTTCATTTATATTTACCGAGTAATAATTTGAAATAGTTCATTCTTTAACATTATTTCCTCGAAACTTATGTAAGCCATTCCTTAATTGCAGGCTTTGTTGATGAACTTGTTAGGATTTTCTCCTCGATATATATGGTAGATATGGTGCATTGTATATAACAATAACTGATGGTTTCTCCAAGTTCTTTAAAAGCTGATTTTCAAACTACTGCAAGGACAACTTATGGTTCATTTCTTCATGGTAGTCACACTTAGACTTAGAGAAACACTAATTCTGCACCAGGAATAAAACCATTCCTATTCCCAGCATGAAGGACTATATGTCAGCAATGAATAAATGTTATGACTAAAAACACTTAATAGATAGTTATTCCAACGTTTACCTTTTTCCATGAACCTTTGTTGTCTTTATACTACATTTATTACTAGTTTGCCATGAGTAACCCAGTGTACCCTTCTGAAATATTCATATTTTTTAAATATATAAATTGATATAATTCTTACTTGATTCTGTTATATATTTTTTAAAATTGTATTATTTTAAAAGCAATCTCTCAGAGTTCCATTAAATCCCTTTGTGGGTTATATTTCACTTTTTAAATCCTATATTATCCAACAATGTATGAACAGATGTTCTACATCTCTCAAATAGCTGTATATCTTTTGGAACTTTGTGCATACTTTCCAGACTAACAATTTTCTCTGAAATAATTGTATTATATTATGTTTCGATTAAAAAAACTACTTACTGCTTTATACATTTCGTATATTTTTCTGAAAAGAAGATCTCTGAAACCAACGGCCAAGATTAATCTTGATTCGTCACCTGTTGTTGTCGCATAAACACGGTTTCTTTTTGGTGAATTTAACGTTATATTGTTTTTTATTTTTTGAAATATTTTAGTGACCGCGTCGGTACGAATATGCAGTGCAGAGGTGAGGGGCAAAAAATATTTTCAAAAAAAACCGCGGCTATTTCAAATGTATTAAAACAAAGAGTTAAACCAACTTTTGCCAGTTTATAACCCATAATTATAATATTTTGAAAAATTTTCAGACGTTTGGCAAACGGACAAATTTTGCAGGTTCATTCCGTTATATGTTCGAACTTCTCTAACAGCACTCTATCTCTTTTTAAATAGAATAAAATGACAAGGATAATATTTTCTGGCTGTAAAACGAATTTACAACTTTAGACAGACACATATTGACACCCGTGTCACTGCTATTTGGAATTGACTATATATTTAATTCTCAAAAATATCAAAAAATTCTTGGTGCCTGATTGGGATTTGTCCTTTCCATGTCCTTTTTTTATTACATTATATTGTTAGCATCACGTTAGACAAAAAGCAAAACACATTAGGATCAAAATAAAACAACTATACTGGTTAGTCGGAAGATACTCTCAACATGATCTAAAATCAAAGAGGTTGATCTATAATACAATTATAAAGCCAATTTGGTTTGGTCTACTAGTCATACAACGCTATCAAAACAAGGTTCTTCGATTGATTACCAATGCCTATCGCTATGTAATCAATGAAGAACTGCACGATGACCTGGAAATCAAATGGATTTGCGAAGTTGTGCGGGATTTCGCCTTGAAACATGAAAGAAGATTACTAAATCATACTAACGTGGAAGCAATACAACTGCTGGACAGGTCGCAGGATGTCAGGAGATCGAAACGAACAAAACCATACGAACTTGTGTGAACATTTAGTGTGTAATATTAGTGTAAACTATAGCTATAAGTTAATAATTAATAAATAATTATAATTTTATTATTGAGGAATACATATTGATGTATTTTCTCGCACTCGTCTTGCTTGTTAATTAATCCAAGTACACAGGAAAAGTAGTAATAATTTAATTGTAAATTAAGATTGTACTAAGCATATCTAATAAAGATGTTATAAAAAAATTATATTGTTGTACAAGTTCGCAAGAGAAATGTATTGTGTTCACTTATCTGATTTGTCTGTGTATCATCTCTATTATAGTGGTAATTAAGAAATACAACGGTTTAAATGATATAAGTTTGCCGTATATATTTGCAAAAGCCAATGGACGAATTGAAAACTTTCCTGATGAAAACAAAACTTTGGACGGGAATTGAATTGTAAGAAGAATTACTACAATCAGCGTTTACTTGCTGGAAAAAGCTAGTTTTCGACGCAGATCGGACGGAAACAACGCGATGAAAACTCGACTTTTCATTAAAAGTTTTGACTTTTGACCCCGAGATACGGCAAACCGAGTTCCTCACAGGAAACTCGAACAATTAATAAAATAATACAGGGGCAAGAACCGGCCGCGAAACCATGATATTTGAATATTCTCGAAATTCAATTATGGCAAGTCACTGGCGTCGTCTTTATAAAACTCATGATTAAAACATCGTCCAGATCGAAGCGTGAATTGTCTTCTTAAAACAGAACTTGCCAATTTAGGGTTTTTGTTTGTGTTCCCCGCTGAAAACAAAGTTTGACAAAGAATAATTGTGTTGCCCGTTCTCTATTGTCATCCATTAAGTTCTTTCATTATAATGTAATACTCAAGAGTTCGGTATAAACACCTTTTTAATAATTTGAATTATATATTAGGCGTTTTTTATATTCTTTGTCAGGTAATTTATGAAACCAATTCCATGAGACGTTTTCGTCTTTACTGTGATACTCTCAACTTGATCTAAAATCAAAAAGATTGATCTATAATACAATTATAAAGCCACTTTGGACCTATGGGGTGCAAATATGGGGTTGCACTAAAAATTCAAATCAGTTAGTCATACAGCGCTGTCAAAACAAGGTTCTTCGATTGATTACCAATGCCTATCGCTATGTAACCAATGAAGAACGCACGATTACCTGAAAATCAAATGGATCTGCGAAGTGGTGCCGGATTTCGCCTTGAAACACGAAAGAAGATTACTAAATCATACTAACGTGGAGGCAATACAACTGCTGGACAGCGCGCAGGATGTCAGGAGATTGAAACGAACTTGTGTGAACATTTAGTGTGTACTATTAGTGTGAACTATAGCTATAAGTTAATAATTAATAAATAATTATAATTTTATAATTAAGGAATACATACTGATGTATTTTCTCGCACTCGCCTTGCTTGTTAATTAATCCAAGTACATAGGAAAAGTAGTAATATTTAATTATTAATTATAAATTAAGATTGTACTAAACGTATCTAATAAAGATGTTATAAAAAATCTTTATTGCAAACGTGGTTGTAACTCAAAATGTATTTTGAATGAAGCAACTTTTGTTATTCTGAAAAAAATTGATAAAAAGGAATTTCGCGTGTTTATAAAATATTGCTTTTTTTAAGGGAAAAAATAAAGTTGAAGCAAAAACTTGGCTTGTTGCCGAGTTTTCGGACACTGCCCAAGGAAAATCAACCATCAAGTATTGGCATGCTAAGTTTAGACGTAGTTAAATAAGCACCGAAGAGGGTGGACGCAGTGGACGCCCAAAAGAGGTTGTTACCGACGAAAACATTAAAAAAATCCACAAAATGATTTTGAATGAGCGTAAATTGAAATTGTGAAATAACAGACACTCTAAAGATTTCATCTGAACGTGTACATCATATTATTCACGAATATTTAGGTATGAAAAATCTTTGTGCAAAGAGGTTGCCGCGCGAGCTCACTTTTGATCAAAAACAACGACGAGTTGAGATGATTCGAAGCAGTGTTTGAAGATGATCAAGCGATGGATGAGACATGGCTCCATCATTTCACTCTGTAGTCCAATCGATAGTCATCCGAGTGGACTGCACACGATGATCTAGCTCCAAAACATGAGAAAACACAACAGCCGGCTGGCAAGGCTATTTACTTTTAACTACCTTGAAAAACGAAGAGCCATGAACAGCGATTATTATATTTTGTTGTTGAACCATTTGAAGGACGAAATCGCCGAAAAACGGCCACATTTGAAGAAAAAGAAAATGCTGTTTCACCAAGACAATGCACCGTGTTACAAGTCACCGTTTTCTCTAGATCTGTCCCCCAGCGACTATTTTTTGCTCTCAGATCTCAAAAGAATGCTCGCTGGGAAGAAATGTTCATCCAATGAAGAGGTGATCGCCGAGGCCTATTTTGAAGCAAAAGACAAATTGTACTACAAAAATGATATCGAAAAGTTGGAGGGTCGCTATAATTAGTGTATCACCTTTGAATGTAATTATGCTGAACAAAAAAAACTAATTTTGCCAAAAAAATGTGTCTTACTATGGTAGGCCAGGGACTTTTCAATTGACCTCTTTAGTTAAGAGCTTAAACTCTGAAACAAAATAATCACTTGAATAATGAAAATAATAAAGTTCGAATAAACAGGATACTCTATGTACCGATATCCATATCTGTTAATATTAATCAACGACCGATATTTCGCAACTCAGTTTAAATAGTTAAACAAAAGTTAACATGTCCTAGTTTTGAAATATTGAACTTACTATTGAGAAACCAATATTATAACACTTTAATAACAAATATTTTCTACAATGTACTTCTATTTTTATTATTTGTAAATATTTTAAATTATTGTGATTCTATATGGAAAGTATTTATTGTAGCTGGTTTAGTAGAGCAATAGTGTAGTGGTTTTCTGGTTTCATGTAACTGCTATATATCACAACTGTTGGTTAGAAATATATTTCTTTCGCGACTGGTGTAACATTAATCTTCTTCTGTTTTACCTTCTGTAAACATAATAAAATCTAAAGCGTTTATAATTATTGACATGGTCATTTACTAAAAAAAAACAAAGAAAAATATACTTCGCCTACAATATATAATGCTATGACTATAAAATCAACATTATACTGTCACCTGTATATTATACCTGTTTGGTATGTAATATTCTCCATCAGTACACATTGTTGTTTACTGTCCCATAATTTTAAATCTTCTAAATTAAGTTCTTTTATTTTATTTTAATAATAATTTAAGTTATAATAATAATAGTTTAAAGATAAAAAAGCATGTTTGGAAATAATTTTTCATTCTTCTCTAAAGGTATTTATAATTAAATACATCCATTTCTTATAATTTATATTTACCGACCTAGAAAGGACACTTATCAAACAAATAAACCTACAGATATTTTAATGTTAAAATTATAGGGAACCTTAGCGAATAGTTGGAAAGTTGAAATATTAATGATCCTTAATAGATCAAAAATAGATCCAATTTTATACGACTTTTCCGATAAAAACAGTAGTCGCCAATTTAGTTCCAAATAGTATTTACACTATCTGATATATTATTGAGAGAACTTAAGTAAAAAGAAATAAAAGAACTTCAGATTCTATCCAATTTTGTGAATTTTTTCCGTACTGAGGAATTTGTTGAAATGTTAATGATCTCTCCAATTTTTTATATGGCATCCGTTATTTTCAAATATTTTTTCTATTTGTTTTATTTTCAATACAATTATTTTTCTCTTCTAAATAACATATATATTTTTTGTATTCATAGGTAAGTTCTTTTTTTATATGTTGAAGGTACTTATATTGTTACTGTATGGATAAATAGTATTACTATCTATATGTATTGATTTCGTGCGATATGATGTTCTTCGAACCCAGTTTCACAGCTCATTTAGTAAAAAATGTTGCGTCAAAGGCCAGCAATCGTATTTTTATTTGTGAAAATTCATTATTTTGTATGACAACAAAATATTCTATATATATATTTAGAATATGACTATGGAAATTATTGTTATTAGGCCGGCAATTTCAATAATTCCTATGTGAATTATTTCTATTTTATGTATCAATAACTTTCAATGATTAATATTAGTAAGATATAATTTCATTTAATCACGCTCTAATAATAGTTCAAAATAATATAAAATAAAATTATCCCTAATGAGTTTTATCGATATTCAATTTTATACGGAATGATACAAATTAATAATACGAAACAATTGGTTCCTTATGACACTCTCGTATTATTTTATGAAACTGATTCTCAAATGTAAGCTATGCCTAACAACCGACACGAACTGCGATGTTGCCGTAACCACTGGATGCCCAAATTGTATGGTATCTTAAAATTGTTGGACCGGGCCCCTTTTCTGTCTACTCTCGAACCAAAATCTGTATATAAATGTTAAACTCTTAAGAAAGTGAGCTCCGGTAATTGCCATTACGCGCTTTAAAGCGTATATACTCCGAATCACAAAAAAAAAACGGGAATTACAATCTGATCTCACCTTATATTACAAATATATATATGCTATTTATTTTATAAGCATATATATGCCTTATTTATTTGATACGTAAGCTTTATATTAATTTTTTTAATAAAATACAAACGAAAACCGAAGAATAGTTAATTTAATTCGAATCTGACGATGAACAGATAAAAAAAATGATGGTAAATTTGTTCGTAGTAATCAAGAAATCCCAGTAAGAACATGGGATCTTGTTATCAACGCATTTAGCGTTTATTTAAGTAGAATCTAGGAGGAAGCTCTGGTCTAAAAATTTAAAAGAACAAGGATTTTTTATGCATATGCATGCATGCATATTTTCATGATTAGACCTTTAATTCCTTATAATATTCTCATGAGATTTTTTCAGATTTCAAAATATTCTCTGACTTACCGCGACTTTTGTGACATTTCTCGACTAGCGGAGACCGAGCCATGTCGGGAAATTCCTTTATAATTCATGTATACTTAACATCATATATATTCAAAAACATTTGCTCTGAAACATACACGCTAGGACACGAACAATGAAAATAGCTAATCATTTAGCTGTTACCTGAAGCTGTTGCTTTGATTGCCTGATTGTTGTTCTGTAAAGGATTATTATTAATGTTCAAAATTGTGAACGTTGTTAACGAATAATTTTAATTTCGAAGTGTTATAAATGAAATAAAATAAATGCAAAAAAAATGTATTTGCAAAAATGTTTATAATTACAGCAGGTATTTTTTGTAAATGTCTCGCGCCTCTAACCGAAAGTGCATGAAACGGTTATCTTTGGATTTAGACCTGACTGGCAATAGTCCTTGATACAGATATGGAGAGAAGAAAAAGGTTGTTCGTTGAAGATTATGTTATTCACCTTACACTGCCTTGGAAATTCCAATGTTGTTTTGATGCAAGATTTTCTTAAACATAATGATTTTCTTTTAAAACAGAGATTGATTTGAAATTTTTTTGTGATAATTAAGTAGTGACTTGGAAATACCTAAAATGGTCGATGGTTTACATGAAGAAAGTATACAAATACAAGATGAGCTCCATATCATTAATATGTCAACCCGAGATCCACTCGATCCGGATACAATAATTTGATTTTCATTAGCTTTTTAGCAATAAAAATAGAACAATTTTGAAGGGGAAAACTAAGGGCTGAGTTAAGCTGGCAGTCTGAATGCCAACTATATTAATTAATTCTATTTTATATACCACTTAAGTTCAATGATCATTATTATATAAGATATAATATTATATAATCACATTATAATAAAGTTCAAAATAATATAAAATAAAATTCAACCTAATGGTTTTTATGAATATTCATTTTGGTATGGAATGATACAAATTAACAATACAAAACACATGGCTCGTTATGAGGCTTTCATATTATGTTATGAAAGTAATACTCAAATGTAAACTATGACTAATAACCGAGCCGAACTATTCTCGTCTATATTGTCGCATATATCGGAGCTCACCTTGTATGGTTGTCCTTGTATATGTCCTATAGTCTATTGTTGGTTGGCCTCCTTACGGTCAACTCACGAACCTAAATTTGTATATAACTATTAAACTCTTAACAAGAGGAGCTCCAGAAAAAAATTTGCCATTACGCGTTTTAGACCATACTCCATACTCCGAATCACTAAAAAAACGAGGATTACAACTCGAGATCCGATTTCGGATATCACCTTGTATTACAAAGATCTATGTATATCTATGTTTATATATATATATATATATATATATATATATATATGTATATATGTATATATGTATATATGTATATATATATATATATATATATATATATATATATATATATATGTATATATGTATATATGTATATATGTATATATGTATATATGTATATATGTATATATGTATATACTCAGATCGATGCAGCATAATAGCTGATATAAATTTCCTCCTTCTTCCTTACTGTCTTTCTTTCACAGTTTGTAACCAGACACTCTCTGATTTACTGGATATTATATAGTTAGGTAGTCGGATAAAATCGCTGAAATAATCTGAGAAAATACTGAAATAAAAAGTGTGCTAATTCTTGATTATTCCTGAACAAAATACAAAGGAACACAAGAACTTCAAACAATGCCCAAAATCCAACAAGCCGTTATTTTGCATCAAAGAATGTAATTAAAAGAAAATCCTCCAAGAAACATAAAAAACAAACAAACATGAGTGGACAATTAATTCGGTTAGAAAAAAATCCGTCGGGCGTTAAATTTTTCAAGACGAAAATCATCTGCTGCTCTCGGTAAACACTGCGTCCACCTAAATAGAATCGGGGATAAACCGTTGGCCTAAATAATTACGCGGACCGGAATCTCGGGGAAACTTCTGAGCCTCGCTTAGTTGGATGTTGGGGTCACTTTGGCCGTCGGAGATTAACGCCTGAAAAATGAACCAGATAAGGTTAAAGATGAAAGTTAAAAGAGGATTAGTAACAGATACGGTATCTAATTATTTGTCACGGTGAGATAAACCTAAGCCGTGAGGTTCGGGCGAGAGCGAGAAAGAAACAGCAGGTCGGAATAATCCTAATTTATATATAAAAGTGGTGTGCGCTGGGACGGAATCTTTTTAATCGATTTTGGCTGCGGTGGAATATCAGAGGGATAATCGTCATAATGAAATAGGTCGCCCTTAAAGACTATCCATAATAGTTCGAAATAAAATATATTTAGCTCTTTATTTTAGCAGAATAATATTATGAAAAAATTAACTTTGGAAATTTCAATTGATATGTAGGGTGAGTAATTTTTTGCTATTATTGGTAATAATTTTATTGGCTTGATATTTTAAAAAGATTGTTATTTATTCAATTATTTGTTATTGTCTATCAACAATATCGTAAGATCCTTCCTCCTCTAAAAGAATGATCTTTAGCCAGTTTATTTATGAACTAACCCCACTCTAAATAAACAATGCCTTTTAATAGCCACTGTGTATAAACCTATAAAATCTATACTAGAGTGAATCTGATGTTATAGGTAATATATTTTAATATGTTAAATCTTATATAATTATTTAGTTTGTACAGTTTTATTAATAATTAAGACTGAAACTGAATAATAACACTTTTACATGATTAACTGACTTCAACAAAGAAGGAGGTTCTATGTTCGACTGTATATATTTTTTTAATGTATGTTCGCCGATTTTTCCGTCAATTGTGGTCCGATTTTCAAAATTCTTCTAATTTTTCTTTTATTCGAAAAAGTGCCCTTCCGAGGTGGTCTTGTTGGAACCAAATCAGAATCTGGTGGTCAAAAGGGGGGAAATCGAGGGAAATGCTCAAATTTTAAAGACACGTACAAAATTTTCACCTATTTTTTTTTAATAATCAGATATTTATGTTTAATGTTATTGCTGAACTGATGTGATGGAAAATCGGAAGTCGATCAGTGCAAAAAATATTCAGTTTGCTTTTTAATCACTAATCATATAAGACCTCGTAGAAATAATGTAGACAACTGCTTCTATGGTGTAATGGTTAAAGCATTTAGTTCCCAAATGGAGTCACGGGTTCGATTCTCGGTGGGAACAATAACTTTTTGTTATTGTTTATTTAGAATATTTAGCGGTAGAAAAAATAATCAAACTTTCAATCAAATCAGATTTGTGTTAAAATATAAGAAACTTTTTAAAATAATAGATGTACCTAATAATCATTGCAATAACTAAATAAAAATAAAAAACCTTATTTAACGTATCTACAATTTAGCTTAATACCTACCTAACCCTATTTATCTATTTACAATATTATTTTATGTACTATCAACTGATCAGTTTAAAGTCGGTGTCGAAGCATACCAGGAAAATGTCGACGTCGTAGCTTAGAACTACTGGTTGTATCAGGAGGGATGTCTTCGAAAGGGGAAGGCCACGTAGTGGATATACAGGATAAAGCTTTTCCAACCAGAAACTGTGTAAAGTATATAGTCAAAGTAGTCGATATAGATGCTAAAGCTTTGAAACAATACGACATAATAAATTCAGAGGGATACCACCGATTATTAAAAGCGAAATGATTCCAAAATAGTCCACCAAGATCTCGCTGACCTTCTGGAACTACACCAATCAATATATTCCATATTATTAATACGCACCTGAGACTATTTTAGAAATTAACGATTATAAATTGTACTTGGACCTCATCTTGCTGACAGATCCGCGGTTCTACTGTAATAAACCTGATATTATAGTAGTTAATAAAAAATTAATGCTGATTCGAAAAAAAACATATCGAAATATCTCGTGATCTAGAAGAGTAATTAAAAAAAGCATTGTTTAATAAAGGATATCCCGACTATATCGATCATTTAGACAACAATAGGTTTAATACCTGTTAAAAAAGTTAAAAAGAATGAAGACAATACTGACAAATATGTTCCCCTATGAGAGAAGAAATATGTATTTCGGCTAAATGAATAAAAATTAACAACTTAATCGCTGCAGCTGCCTAACAGTTACTATACAACAGGAATTAGTTTATATCCTTCAAGAAAGTATATCCTATTCTATAAGACTAATAAAGTTCTTAATCTAGGATTGCTTCATTATATGCTACATACAAAAATGAAAATTTTATAGAAAATCACAATTTATTACAAAGCGTCCATTATAAAATAAGCGAATATAAAGAAAGTAATTACTCTAGTACCACTTAGTCTAAGTTGCAAACCCTGTGAAAATACACTTCAAGAAAAAAGCGCCAAAAAATGGAGAAAAAGAGGGTTCATATAAAATTATAATGAGAATTTATACAAGATTATTATCAAGATATTATTAATACTTTTTACTGTAGTAACGAGGAAAGTTCATTCGCCATCCAGTTTCCTGATTTTTATCAGCAAATAATGATCTAAATAATAATGACATCAAATCAACACTTTTTAGTAAAAATACGAAATTACAGTGTTATTGCTTAACTTATATATGAGAAATTCCTGTATATTAAAATATTTCTGCATGTGAACTGTCGTATGTGAAACTTGATTAATGTTTCACACATCGTGCCGCTACAATCTGGGTCGAACAGATTACGATAACTTAAAATCAATACCCCGATATAGGTTTAATTAATTTTAGATGAGTAAGGACATTGCCTTCAAATTATATAAGTAAATTTTTAAAATGGATGATTCATGGCTTATTTAGGACATTAGGGAGTAATGATGTAAAATAATATAAAGGTTAATATGGTGTATTTAAAAAATATTTATGTTTATAATATAAAGCTAATATTGTTCTTTTTCTTTTCAGGTAAGTTGATGAATCTTTAACTAAACCTGCTATTGGTAAGTCATTAATGTCAACTTTGATATATATTTTGTTGATATAAAATATTAAACTAATTATAAAAACCTATTTTATCATTATTGACAAGGAAAGCAATGCTCAGGTAATTTGCAAGGAGCTTTACTTATAAAAAATATAAATTAACATAAAATGTCAATCCTTTTGAGCTATTTTTTACAATGCTGCTGTTAGTTTATCTTCTAATTGGAAATTATATTATCGTATTTGTTTAATCTTTTTATCTATACTATTCATTTTCTACTTAATACATATTATTTAGTTAATTAATTACCTACGTAAAGATGTGTCTTAATATACGTATAATATGATAGCCAGGCAAAAATTTTCTGAGTAAATCACTTAAAATCCAACATATGTTAGTTACTTAGGTTGTTCACATTTTAATAATTATCCAAGCACGCCTAATTTACTCTTGGGATTATTAAGATATTTAGATTTTTAAATATGTCAAGAGCAATTAGAATGAATCTGCTATTAGTTCATCATTATTCGTTAAATATTTAGTGCAAAAAAGTTATTTAAATGAATAGCTTTGATTATGAATATTGCTAATATTTGTTTCGTACTGTAGGTCTTAAACTGTGACTCTGTGTCTAAACTTTAGTAGATTCTGTTAAGAGGTTTCTTCATAATTTCCAAGTTCCGGTAATCTAAAGATGCATAAACGGACTATAAACCTTTTCTAAAGGTTAGATGTCCCAAAATTTCTACAGTTTACGGCTAGGATTCCCCGTGAACTTGGAACCGTATCCCACCTTAGCCTGTTTTCTTTTCTTATTTTATTTGTCAGCTTTACTTGTCATCACCTCTTGAATGAAAAACTTAGACATAGGGATTTCGTAGGGTTCACCAATGGTACAGCAATCCCACAACATTACATATAAATTTTTCCAATGGTATTACATTTTTAAATAAGATTTAAACTTATTATCAATTCACACACATAATTCTTGTTGAAACCGATGAGCACGATGTGCCAATAACAGAGATTTATTTAGATGCTTTTAAAATCATAATTTTTACATTAAATATTAATGTTTTATAGCATTGAACTTTTTTGAAATAAATAATAAGCGTTATTCTGTAAAAAATTCTAGGTACTTACAGTGTTATCAAAAGTTAATTATCCAAGTATTGAAATGTTTGAAGAGATCATAGCATGTAAAAATAAATTAAAGATAAAGATATACCATATAATAAAACATATCAAAGTTTACAATGAGAATAGTTTCAATGATAATAATAACGAACAAATCTAGCTCAATGTTCATTAAGGCAGTTGCAGTAATATGATGATAACGTTTCCTATCAGATTAACGTTAACAGACATAACATAATTTTTAACTAAACAAGTCTTCTAACTTTAATTAATCAAACTTTTTATCCCTTCGCCGTATCTTTTTTATATTACAACCCTTAACTCTGCACCCAATGGGATTTCCGAATATTCTTAATAAGGAACGCGGGGACCTGCCTGTCCTTTACCGCCCTCTTGCCAAATAAAACACTGATACAATGTTAAGTTGGCTACAAATACTTTAATTAAAAAAAGAAACCCTAATGAGATGTCATAAGCACCGCAAAGGCCCGATTACAAAAGAAATTTTGATTAAGTATCCATTTTTTTTGTCTTCTCGCGGACAGAAATACCGCCAGAGGCTTGGGCGAGATTTAACGAACTTTTTGAAATTATTTGTCTTTACGCTTGACGTGAATTTTTAATTGCAAGAAATGAAAAAGTTAATATTTTTCTGGGTTTTAATAAATGCCGAATTTGACCGTCTAAAATCGGACAGGAAATTGGGGTAGTCGCGTTCATTTTTATAATTCCCACTTCCATCTGTTATTTATTTAAATATTTCTTGTTAGGTTCGGCTATATTCTTTGTTATAAAGGCTAACCAGTGTGCAGTAACTGAAATTGTATTAAATGTGAAATATTAACTTAGTTTTCTTTAATATAGGATTTGACATATTAACTTCTTTTTTTTTATTTCTGTCCATACTGCAATGTATCCTTCTTGTTCGTTATAGTAATTTTTATATAAGAGTATTTGTTTGATATACTCCATATATTATTAAAAGACAACTCAATAAATTGATATCATACTTTTTTAACTTTGCTTATTATTAAAGATTATATCAGAATATTGTTTAATTATGTACAAATGGTTTAGATAAAGTATTCATAAGTTTAAAATTAACTGTGGCGGTTTTTAGTGTACTTCAGCTTGAACTTATTTTCGAATTTTGAGCAGCTAGAAGTAATTTATAGTTTGACTATAAACTTTAGCTTGAAAACCCTCTAAATTAGGCCTTAGGCTCTCTGGAATAAGTAGAGGACTTGAAATGGCATGGCATGAAATTTTTTTTTAGAGATATAATTATGATTGTTGCTTCATAGGACTAACGAATGGTACCTTGTATTTGATCGCTAAAAGAAAATAAATCCAGCTTGTTTCATAAGTTATATTACATTATATTACATTTCGTTAAATAAGTTCAAGAAAATCCATGTATCATGAAAAGATTAAAATTTCAATTCCTTATTTCTGTAATAATTACCCAGTTAAGCAAAAATAACCCTTTTGTAGCTCTGCCAAATATATTTGGACCTAGATCTGTGTATTACATTTTTCAGTAGGTTTTGTATCGTTAACATAACATGTAACATATTTTAATAATTTTAATATAGCAATTGCGAGATATTTGATTTCATTCAATTTTGACACTATTCTCATATTTCGCATATGGTGACCGTATTATCATTGTTTAATTTTCTTAACTTAACTTAACTAAAATATTTCGTACTTAATTTTCTAATATTCAACCACGGTTCGTGACTGATATGTCTAAATTATTCTCTCTCGGCGTAGTTAAGTTCCACTATTTTTTTATAACTAAGTAATGAATCTTTGAAGATCGCAAATATGTGAATTAAACAAAATTGCTAGTAAAATATTCCTTCAATTTATACGAAGCATTTAAGCATAACCGCTGTGTGAATGTAGATTGTACATTGTATCTAAATTCCTAAATATAGGCAATACTTGCATAGAAGTGTGTATATTTCAATATTTAACCGGGAAAAAGTAATTTTTCGGTGCTAAGTATTAGACTTCAATAAATAAATAAGGAACTCACTAAAAAGTAAAAAATAATGAAATTTAGATTTTAAACACAAAAAACAACCTCTTAAAATAAAATATGTACATAATAATCGTTGTAATAACACACACCTCAGAACTCTTGAAGTTGTTGCCCTGCTGGGAATCGAATCCACGATCTCCGCGTGTGAGCTCAAGGTTCTAGCTATTGCACCATAGAAACAGTTGCTTACAACTTTTTTACAACGTCTCGTATGATATGGTTAGTGCTTAAAAAGGAAACTGATCGAATTCTACACTGAACTACTTCTGATTTTTCATTACGTCAGTTCAGCAATAACATAATATACCAATATCTGTTTATTTTAGATAAAAAATATAAGAAAACTTTGTTTTTGAAATTTGAGGTTTTCCCATAATTTCCCCCCTTCCCTACATCAGATACTAACTTGATTCCAATGGGACCACCTCGGAAGTACACTCTTTTGATTAAAAAAGGGATTTTGGAAAGGATATACATTAAAAATATATATATACAGCCGAATATGTAACCTCCTCCTTTTTTGAAGTTGGCTAAAAATAATTTTAATTAAAGCCTGATAACTTAGAACTATATATTGTGACAGATAGTAGTCGGTGATATTTTGTACATAAATTAAATATTACGCTTTAGGGTAAATTAGATGGCTCGGTGAATGGAGGTAAAATGAAATGAAACAGTGGTGTTTACATTATGTGACCGTTATTTATTGAAGTAATATAAAAATGTGGCAAACACAAAATAGATAAAACGGATGGCAGCGGTGTTACCTGGAGACGAGGCTTGGGCAGTCGATGGTGGCACGTCTAAACCAAACGATGGTCGAGTACTGAATGAATAGAAATACTCTTCAATAACGTCCCAGATAAACGTCTCGTGGTTGCCAGCTATTCGTTATCGGGTTCTAGTTGGCGCTGCTCACACCCGCCCGTGTTCAACATCTGGGATTATATTTCTGGATATTTTGTAGACCGTTATTCCACTATACAAAATTCTACATGGCTCAAGGTCGCTACAACGCATTTAAAACAACAACATCCGATATGTAAAGTAAAAATTTTGCGATACAATAATATCCCGATTAAACAATATGAAAGCGGAATAAATACTTAACCGTTATGGTTCATTCATTACGCTCATTTGTTTGTTTATTATTAAAGCTATGTTTTATACAGCGGCGTGATATCAAATCGATATCAAATTGGTTTATTTCAAATAGATTTACCTATTGATAGGATTTAGTTTATCGCCTAACCATCATTTCAATATGTACATAAATTAAGGAGGGCCTTTCGAAATTTAGATAGAATATATTAGGGAACAAATGGAGGCCTACCCTTATTTCAATATAATGTCATATTTGTAATAGTCAGATAGAATTAACAATATTAATTGATTCTAGATATTAATTAATTATTTTAATATTACAGCGGCAAATTCACGGAAATAAAATAATAATTTTATTTTGATAAAATGTGATATTAAACTAAGTTTCGTATCATTTTTAATATAATATTCTTTTTATGAACCATCCTAATTAAAATAGTTTGTGTTTAGTTCTTTTTAGTCATCGTATAAAACAACTTTTATATAAGCTTCACAACTATGCTTTGATTGCATTACCTGCTACTTTCTAATTCCTTCTAAAAACCAGTGAATATTTATATATACCTTCCTTTTGTATTATTTTAAAGTTTTTCTTCTGTTTTTTTTATTTATAGTACAAGTTAAATAGAAGGTTTCATTATATTAATGAGATTAAATTTCTTCCTTTGATCAAAAATTATTCATTCTTTTTTGACAATTTCACTTATTATCTCGGCTGGAGTTCCACAAGGTGGCGTCTGCTCTACACTGCCGTCATTCCAACAGCCAAAGAAACACTTTTTGGAACCTTTGCTGACGACACAATTATTATGGCAACAGATATATCTCGGACTAGGGCAATAGAAAAAGTGCAAGTGGCAGTCAACAAAATCTACAAATGGACGAATGATTGGAAAACCGAATAGCTCTAAATCTGTCCACGTTAATTTTGCATTGAGGTGAAATAATAAAAACTTAAGTATATCACTCAATGGATGCCCAATTCCTCAAGCAGAATCAGCTCAATACCTTCAAATCCATCTTGACGGTAGACTAAATTGGAAGCATCACGTTAGACAAAAAGCAAAACACATTAGAACCAAAATAAAACAAATATACTAGTTAGTCGGAAGATACTCTCAACTTGATCTAAAATCAAAGAAGTTGATCTATAATACAATTATAAAGCCAATTTGGACCTATGGGGTGCAAATATGGGGTTGCACTAAAAATTCAAATCAACTAGTCATACAACGCTGTCAAAACAAGGTTCTTCGATTGATTACCAATACCTACGCTAGGTAGCCAATGCAGAACTGCACGATGACCTGGAAGTCAAATGGATATGCGAATTTATCCAAGATTTCGCCTTGAAACACGAAAGAAGATTACTAAATCATACTAACGTGGAAGCAATACAACTGCTGGACAGCGCGCAGGATGTCAGGAGATTGAAGCGAACAAAACCATACGAACTTATATAAAGTTTATACATTTAGTGTAAACTATAGCTATAAGTTAATAATTAATAAATAATTATAATTTTATAATTGAGGAATACATACTGATGTATTTTCTCGCACTCGTCTTGCTTGTTAATTAATCCAACTACAAATGAAAAGTAGTAATAAATTAAATGTAAATTAAGATTTTACTAAGCGTATTTAATAAAGATGTTATAAACAAATAAAAAAATTCACTTATTGTGGCAAATCAGTACCCCCTTAATTAGTAGAAAGAAAACATTTTTGTTTTGGCTCCATTCGCAATTTAATCGTTTTCCATCCGATTGGACAATTGCCAATTTTAAAGGCGACTTTGATCAGTTGCTTTAAAACTTTAATTTTTTTATGTTTATATTTACGTAAAACCACATAAACGTGCCTTGAATTGAATCCATATTTTTTTCTGCTTTTCATAGTAACTATATAATTTTTATTTTCAATTATTATTATTAAAGCATGACATTAATGAAATGTTGAAAATAGAGAAAATGTCCATCTTAGAATTTTTTTGATCTTAATATTTCGAAAATCTTATGAAATCTAATAACATGAGGACGTTTAGTAAAATTTTCTAAATCCGTGAAAAAGTACCAGCTGTTTCGGAGTTGCATTTGTTATTGCTGGAGGCCTATTTAAACGTCGAAATATACAAATACATACGTGGACATAACAAGGTACAAATGATCGAAGAGAATCTCCGTTCATATGATGTTTTCAATATTAATTTATATTTTAGAAATCAGAAAATGGACATAATATATAAATATATATATATATATATATATATATTATGTTTCTCTACGTAATTTTGTAAAAATAAACCTGGAAATATTAGATGTACCACATAGACAATAGGAATCACTATCGACTTCAACTCGTGCGTTTGAACCAGACACTGCGCGAAAAACGATGGAGTACGAACAAAGACACAACAAGTGAAAACTGTGAAAACATATTTGACAGCTTTAAAATGGAAAGTGCTGTCATACCCTCTGTATTTTCTACACCTTTCACCTTCTGATTACTTCTTGTTCTGACATATGAGTCGTAACCTGTCAGAATAGCGCGTCACTTCTTATAATGATGCCAAAAAAATGGTGATCTTTCCTTCCAGATGGAATCCTTAAATTGCCTGGATAGTATTTTAAATAAAATACATTGTACCGATTTTTTCACAATAAAACTTCAAATTAAAAAAAATTCTTTAAAAGTAATTTATAAGCTTGTCTTGGTCTTTATATTATCCATCATATGCAATTATCCTTGAATTTTCGATCATGCCTCTAAATCGATATATATACGAAACACGCTACCGTATAAAAACTCAACAAACAGCAGAGAAATAAATGTATTAAATTGCGTTTTGTAATTTTAGTACAGTAAATAAAAAATAATAAGAGCAACAGCACATAAATAATAGGGATACTTAGGTCTTTGTGTGTTCTATTTACTTCTCCGTTGTCCGTTCAGTGGGTATTACATGGACGATTTGTAACCACTTTAAAATCTAACAATACATTTCGCAGAGCATCCCTTTATGTCGCGTTATAACAGTCGTCCTCGTCGTCGTCTAAAATAAACCAGGAAATATTAGATGTACTACAACAAGAAATAACATTAGAGGGCGCGAAGAGACCCCTCGCTCTCGACGCCATCACTCTGTCTCAACGACTGCGGCCCGAGCTTGTACCAGAGCGGAATTACACAAGTTATAATTATTGTCATTATTTATTTGCTCTCGGGAAGTCGTCGTTCTAGTCCGGGTGGTAGTTTAGATCTGCGCCGGTTATCCTAGGGGGTGAGGCGGGAGATAGGGGTGGGGAGGGTAGGTCTAGCAGGCCTTTAAATATTGATGTAGCGGCGGAATATGAATGAGGGTGTTGGATTGGTGGTTTCTTGACTGGCTTGAATGTTGAGCTACAACTATTTACCGACCGAAATAAGTTTTTGAACTGCGGTAAATTATACTGAATGTGGAGACGTGTGGCGGCGCTGTGGCACTGATATTTTATTAATTCGAATCAAATCCCCCATAAATGAATAATGCAGAAAATTATGTACATGTCTGAAATGTGTACAAGGCGCATTAATATGTATGTTTATCAGTTACCAAAATAAAAAACCTATTCATTTAATTTAACTTCACGTTAGCTTCATATATCTATAACAACTCAGTTGAAAAGTCCCCTCCCCATTTTTCTGGCAAAATTAGTTTTTTTTTATTCATCATAATTCCCTTCAAGGGTGATACACTGATTATAGCGACCCTACAAATTTTCAATACCATTTTTGTAGTCTGATTTGTCCTTTGCTTCAAAATAGGCCTCCGTTTCGGCGATCACCTCTTCATTCGACGAAAATTTCTTCCCAGCGAGCATTCTTCTAAGACCTGAGAACAGGAAGTAGCCGCTGGGGGCCATATCTGGAGAATATGGCGGATGGGGAAGCAATTCGAAACCCAATTCATGGATTTTTGCCATCGTTTTCACTGACTTGTGACACGGTGCATTGTCATGGTGAAGGAGCACTTTCTTTTTCTTCAAATACGGCCGTTTTTCGGCGATTTCGTCCTTCAAACGGTACAGTAACGCTATGTAATAGTCGCTATTGATGGTCCTTCCTTTTTCAAGGTAGTCAATAAAAATTATTCAATGAGAATCCCAAAATACGGACCCCATAACCTTGCCAGCCGACTGTTGCGTTTTCCCACGCTTTTGATCGGGTTCATCGTGTGCAGTCCACTCGGATGACTGTCAATTGGGCTTCGGAGTGAAAAGATGGAGCCATGTTTCATCTGCTGTCACATATAGACGCAAAAACTCGGGTTTATTATGCTTGATCATAATCAAACACTGCTCCTAATCACCAACTCGTCGTTGTTTTTGGTCAAAAGTGAGCTCGCGTGGCATCCACTTTGCACAGAGCTTTCTCATACCCAAGTATTCGTGAATGATATATATAAGCAATATTTTATCAACACGCGAAATTCCTTTGTATCCACTTTTTTATAATAACAAAAGTTGCTTCACTCAAAATGCTATAATTCACAAAGTAATGATCCGACAGCTGTCACATTTATAAACGCATCCTTTCAAGGTTAGGGCTAGCTAAAATACCTGGATCTAATTATATCAGCGCCATCTATGTGTCAAGCCGGGGACTTTTCAATTGACTTGTTATATCAATAAATAGGATAAAAATTAAGAATATTACACACATTTTACCATAGTATAACTAATAAATATGTAGTATTAAAAGAGTTGCATTTTTGTAATAACATCCATACGTGCCACTATGAACAGACGTTACTATGAAGGGGTTATTGAAAATCTAAAAATAGTTGTATAGTCAGGGAATAATCAGAAATCAGACCAATAGTCACGATATGATATTAGTTGAATTATTAATGAAATACTCTACTAATGCCTTGAGAATGTTGTAATCCTAAGCGTATATTAAAAATAAAAAACCGAGGATCTTAGCTCACCAAAATACTCAAATAATATTCCTTTAACTATTTTTTATATGTCTCAGTGAAAATAATTCGTAATGCACACCACAGTTTTTTGCACCCTACTTTTATTGATCATAGTAGCATTTATCTATATGTAGTAGATAATGCATTATTATTGTAAGCTCCTAATTTTTCGCTGTCTTTTAGACTTGTACTGTTTCGATATTAAATTTTTTTCATATATATTTGCTTCTCACTCTTTACATCTTTGTAAGAGACTCTTCTGAAGCATTTCCTTTTAACTGCTGATATCTTGCTTCTTTAATAACGCCTATATCTCTCAATCGAATGTTTTCATTAATATTGAACATAATATTCCCAGCTACTCATTTATATTTTTCAGTAATATTATTTCCATTTATATTAACGTTCTAGAGCCATTAATTAATACTACAGCCTAGTCCATAATTCCATCAACGAGTCATATATTATAATATAACTTATTTAGGAACAGATAATCAGAACTTGGAATCTAGAGTATGTTATTTACTCTAAAATGACCGGTTTACTTGAACAGAATATTCGCCTGACTAAAACTAAATTTTCTTGTATATTTATACTGGAGTGAATGTATTTAATCTGAATAGAGATAAGTATTTCTTATATACCCTTTTAGGGTATTTATATGGCTCGGTGAATGGAGGTAAATAAAATGAGGCCGCTATGGTTTACATGATGTAACCGTTATTTATCGATGATATAAACAGCGGATATTAGCAGCAGTGTAACCTGAAGACGGAGCTTGGGCAGTCGATGGGGGTACGTCTGAACTGAACGATGGTATATATATATATATATATATATATATATATATATATATATATATATATATATATATATATATATATATATATATATGGATACAAATATCGTCTATATATTGATTGTGACTCCTATTCTACTATGTATATTTTGACTTTTTTAAGAGGATGGCTTACTACATAGCAGCTGGGATTTGATGCCGTTTAAATATTTTTAGAGCTGTTTTGAAATGAGTTAAACAAATTAATGTTGTGCTGCAACATTTTGTTAAATTGAAATTGTATTTATTTAACTGAAATTATTTAGATTGGAAATAATATTTTCTTTAATAATCATATATTGATTTAGTAATCAATTAATTGTTATAATATTACAAAATAAATCGTTGACTAGAATTCAGTCTTTCAGAATTCAGATTTTCTATATAGTCGCCATCAGTTTGTTCTCATTAGCCCTCTTATAGCCCTGATATATTTTAATAAAGCTCCGCATTACCGTCGCATATTCAAGGAGCGATTTTCACAATTTTTGCAGTGCTGCACCATTGTGAATTCTAATTATTCCAAAGAGGATTTGCCGAGAGCGTGGCGTCGCCGAAAGAACGAACTCCAGGAAGACGATTAACATAACCATGGCTCCTCCGGCGGGGGTTTCATAGTGGGAACGCCGAAGTTGGCACTTCTAACCGAGCTAGAGAAATGTTAAGTATATTTAAATGTGACGACTACCGTATCATTTCGGAACGAAATTAGATATACGGAAGATTTATGAACTGGTCGGGTTTGTTCGAGAATTACGTTGCCGTGGAAAAACGTGTTGCATTGAAAGAATAACGACTGACAAATTGCTTTAAATTATTTATATACCGATTTGTCGGTGTTTTATCGATTTCTCGCTTTCTTTTGTTACTTCGTATTTTTTTATAACTATAGTTGGATTACTCAATATTAATAATTTATGTTTAAATATATTTTCTAGTCGATATTATTAATAACTTTTATGTTTGTTAAATTGATACACGTGACCTCAATGAGACTGATATTATAGCAGAAAATAATCAACTCCAACTGATGGGATGCGGGAAGATGGGATCTAGTGAAGATTGAAATAAAGTCTGAGGTTTCACGATGTAACTAGAAACGATTTTACATTCAAGATTTCTAGTTGTTTTGGGGACTGCTAACATATTTATATTTTAAGCCTAATTATTTTCCATGATGCTCAATACACTTTCGCATGCTTGAACCAACACTTCAACTTTACTTTGTAACATAATGATATAAAATACTTGTCAAATTATGGGGATTCAACGCGAATGAATCATTTTCTCAATTGTTTGTCTCCTTTTTACCAACTAGGATCTATCTGGACAGGACCCACAGTTTAACGTGGGCTCCGAACCACAGTCCTCGGCATTAAACCTACCGACTGGCCAGTGACCAATTTCCGGATACGCTTGTTATTCTTCTGTAATTATTAATTATATGTTTTTATTTATTTATTTATTATATGTTAATTATATGTGTTTAAAAATTTTGAATAAGGTGTTTCGACATAACGTACAGTACATCTGCGATAGGTTTTCACGCCATAATACAGGTTCTTCAAAATGACCCAACTATTTTGTTGAAAGTAATATTAGACTTTAAAAAATTAATAAAACTAATAATATTTTTTAACTACTACTTTTTATAAAGGCAGGAGGTTTATAAAAATCGGTACACTACCAGGAAATTTTTCAAAAAGTTGTTAAAAAGGGTCCTAAGTCTCTCTTAAGATGTCTCCACAAGAAACAATTGTTCAAAGCTCTCATAACATTTTATAAATAATTACGTACTCTACGTATAATTAGGACAATTCTTACGAAAATTTTATATTATGTCAACATTCCTTTATTACTTTATTATTTCACTTAATCATCAACATTAATAACACATTTGCAAGGGTGTTTGGCGCGTTGTTAAATTTTCTTCCCATAATTATTAATGCTCTGTCTACTTAATCACTACTCACTATTTCTGTTCCCATATAATTCATTCGTACATTTCTTTTATGGCTACTTGATTTGTCATAATCGTACTATGTAATATCATATGCTATCTATTGCTATGACAATATGTGCATTGATTTAAATTTTATAAATTTTCCTCCTTTGATCTTGAAAATTCAGTTTTTTTGTTAAAACATAAACTATTACCACTTTGTTACCACTAGCAATTTGAGAAATATTCGTCCAGATATTCATCAATTATTATACTCAGATTACCAAACTTCATATAAATAACAACAAACATATTTTACACACTCGACAACATGTTGCCACCAATTATCTTCTATCAACTTCTTTCAAATGAAAATAGATGTCTGGAAGTAGCATATTTATTTATATATTATTAAGTTTTGTATAAACTTTTTATTCAAAATTTTGTTCATATTGGGTGATAGTGCGTTGCTGGGAGGTAAAATCTGCGAATTTTCTCTTTCGGTGAACACTCATATGCATGTGTTTATTATAAAGCCTCTTCAATGTAAACGTTCTCCAATATTTTCAACTACTCGGCATAAAAAATCTATATTTAATGAAAAATTTAATACATTATTTGTTCTGTATATTTATCTACAGTTGAAAGCTGATGATTAGCGAGATGATGAAATGACAAAATCGCGAAATATTAATAATTAAATGACACATAAAGTTCGTTATTATAGAGATCAATAGTTGCTTCTCATTCTACCTTATTTCCGAGCTAAATTTTAATACTTCACGTGCACTCTACTTCGTGCACTCTACATAAAGTATATAAATAACAACTGACTTAAAATAGATCAACAAATATTCCAAATTTAACATATGGACCCCATTATTCCAGATGCAATATAGTGACAAATTACCATACTTAATTCTATAGATCATTTCGACAAGTCGAACATTAATTTAGCTCTTTTTGATTACGAAACCAGCTATCATCGAAGTAATTAATCATATATATCATAAGTTTCTCATCGATAAAACTGATCCTGCATCATTGACAAATCGAAACTATTCCAGATAATATTAATTACCGGTCCACCAATCAAACCGCAATTTCAACCGCTTATAGTGTTCATTGACTAGCGATAATATTTAATTAAACACTTCAGCCATGCTTCATTATCATCAGAGATATTTTGATAAATTTAATAAATAATATTGCTGTTTGTTTGGATTATCATAATAAAATACGTATTTATAAAATTTGCTTTAATCCTATAAAAGAAAATGTTTCACAAAGAAAAAATAAATATATTTATTTTTAATAATTTTTCATTAGTATAAAACAGAAATATAATCGATTAAATTGGTAAATAAAATACTGGCTTTCGTCCAGTGTATTTCGACAATATTTCCATCCAAAAATACGTATTCAGTATGGATCAAAAGCCGTTTGGGAATATCAATTGATTTAATTTTACATTTTTCTATACGTAGTCGGAAATAGACCGTTAATTAATAAAATATGACAAATATTATCGATACATTATTTAATTATTAATTTAAATTTTAGTTATATAAACATAGAATAAAGAAACTTAGAAGCACATCTCCTATGTTAAAATTGCTTCTAAATTACGGTCGGAATCCCCGTGTGAGGGCGCTTACGCATGCGCCGTATGACAGTTAGTTACGGCGGGAAATTTAAAAATGCTTAGCGCGAATTTTAAAAATTTGAGCGGGAAATTTAAAAACAAATTAATTTTACTGGGAAAATAAATAAATAAATATATCACTGAGATATCTCCACTACCCAAAACACTTAATCCACTGTATCTATTTTATTTTATAAAGAAATGTCAAAGCCCACTAATTAGCAGTTTAATTAGACTATATAACAGTTATTTTTGTTAACATTTTGCTCTTTCACGAGTTAATCAAGTGTTAATGTTTAACTGTTCTGTCTTGACCTAATTGAGGAGGAACATGCATACCCAGAAACCCGTTGTTGAGTATGCGTGCATGAAAAAATATGTTGCTCACTAAAAACCCCTTAACAATTATTCAAATAGTATTATCGGCCTTGAAAGAAATGAAGAAATGTGAGCTCATGGGCTTGAGTAACTATAACAGAATAGACAATAGTTGTTACTGGATAGAGCTTGTGAGAGGTTGAAATAAATGGGGAACCAAAATATCTTTAGATTTCTTCAGGTTTACCATCAATAATTCTTTAGATTACCATCAGTCCGGAGATCGTCCGATTCAAAAAACTGTAGATCGTTGGGTGTTTTTTTTTCAGAAAAGTATTAAATAAATTGACTTTTAAATAATCTTATTTCAAACTTAACGTTCATGAAACACACATCGTTAACTACATATTTACATCAATAACATACTTTGATTGCGTCTATTGTTTCAATAATTATACGCTCTGAATACCAATTTATGTATAACCATCGCGCACGTATTTTCTATCCACCTGTCGAGCTCATGCAGCTTCATAAAGTCGTTGTTCGTGTTTGGCGAAGAAACAAATTGAGCGCCAAACTGACCCACGTTAGCCTGCGGGAATATCGGCCGCTGACGCTATCGCAACACTGACATAATCGCATTTATTTTGGCGTCAATACGACCTGATTAAATAATTAAACTATCACAATAATAAATTATTCCGGATATGCGACGCCATTCTCTTTTTCTATTACGTTAATTAACTATATTGTAACGCAGCAGGCCATGCATAAATAATGCGAATCTAGCGGCGAACGCGCAAAATGTCAAATTCTGCAGCGCGCTAATTTCACAGGTGGCCAGTTTTGGGCACGCAGGAATCGGGAGCCGCAGAGGCTGCTTTTGATTTATAAACGGGGTAAAAAAAGTGATTGCGCGGCGTTTGCCGTTACCGCAGCTTCAGTCTGTATTTCGGACGGTAGTAATAAATCGGTCCAGCTTGCAAATTCAACACAGATTGCGCCTATGACCTCAATTAAACAACCTTCACAAATACACCGCTTGTTCTGCCATGTTCCACCTCGAACACTTGACATTTTAATGGACACTAAATGCTACCCAACGTAATAATCCGTTCCAATTATTCCACAATCGCATTCAAAATTACCTCAAAAATGCTATGGTTCGTTATTAACTAATACAATAATCTTCAATCGACAGTTGTTATACATACGTCATAAAATTTTCCACAATGCTGTCAAACTAATCGATAGTTTTACAATACGTCGAATCAAATATTATAATAGTTGGTTAAAGTCCTGCTGAAACATGGTATGTTTATGATAAATCTGACGAAGAAAATCATTCCAGGTATACGAGTAACCTGATTGGGTAGCACCGGATATCCTTTGGAATCATCTCTAAGTTGGTCAGTCGTCATACTTTATGCGGATGACCGTGGTTCGGAGGCATCGGAGGATATGCAGCAGGTCTAGGCCATATAAACGCTAGTCGTTAAAAAGGATACAACATATCAAGAAAAAAATTGAGATTTATTAAATAAGAAAACTTAAGCAAATAAGTTACGTATAAAAGTAAAATTTTATTAAATGACGTAAATGCAATTGAAATTTAATATAACTTTAAGGACATCGACTAGAGGAAGAAAGTCTGATAGTTAAATATGTGGGTTATTAAACTATTTAGAGAACGACTCACACTTTATAGCAGATAATTTTTACATTAACTTTTGTTACCTGTTACCTGTCAAAGTTTCTAGACGATAGTTCCCACCTGTAGCAGTATACTTCTGCAGAGTGACTTAAATTTTATATTAATATCTATAGTGTAGCATACATATAAGATAAAGGAGGCAATGCAATAGAGACTTATTTCAAAATTTCTTACATATGGAAACAAAATAGCAAAAAAGCATAAAGTAATATTTTGCGGCCCAAGCGTAAAAATATTGCAGAATTAAAAGATTTGAGGTTTGAATTATTTGTGAAACGTTTGAAGAGTAACCAAAAAAGTGTAATTAATTTAGTAATTAAAAAGTATTAAGGAAAAATGTATAAGATCCTATGTAAAAGATCAAAAGATTATTCAAGTTGCTTGAATGGAAAACGTAAATATGAACTACGTAATTTAATGTTAATCTGCAAGTTCTATTGCGATTGAGTGTTATTCGATGCTATAATGAAAAAAAGCTTCAGTTACAATGAACAACTACACTACTACTGCCCTACATCAGTTACAATACAAGAATTGTTTCATAAAAATATTTTAAGCTTCTGAATATATAAAGTTTTTAACAATTGTTGGGTTTTAGAAAAATTAGTTCTTTAATAAATTTTCTATTAAAATTATTTTCCCAATACCGCTTTTAGAAATGTATTAATACCAATTTACTCCAGAATTTATACACTCTGTTCAAATTTGCTATCATTCATTCATTGTCTCCTTAAACGTTACTTTCATGTGGATATAAATGTTTCGGAAACCTCCTGAATAAATAAAATTTTTTCATCATCAATACCCAGCTGGCCGTTGTTGGAATTGTGTAGTTCTCAATCAATATGCTACCGTTGGTGCCACAGGACTAAATCAGGCCACATTTAGCGATTGTTTTCTCCTCGGATAATGCCAATCTCATGGTTTCGGAACTGCTCACTGAGCAATTTGTTCACTTTTCGGTCAACAGACATGTCCAAATAAATGCAATGCCGGATTTGTTTCTCAACCGTGCACAGATTGTAACAAGAATTACTTCATCTATTATCCAACCTTGGAGAGAAATATGCAGTATTTGTCATGGCATCGCATTTGCAAGACCTAAATGTTTCTCATGGCAGTGTGTAATAGATCGAAAGAGACGGATTTTAGTCTTTATTATATTATTTACATTCTTTCAAGCGCTCCATCTTAGGTAAGCAAAAGCCCAATTGGTCGATTAAGCCCGATTAATATTACCTATTTCAAATATTTGTAGTCTTGTATATGATCTAACAAGATTCCTTTGATATAATACCAGGCAATATATCAATTGTCGATACTTTGGGTTTTCTTCATTAATTCGTAAGCCATATGTTATGAATAGCTCTACAATGTAATGAAATGAATCGATATGAACACAATGTATGCTTTTAAAACCAGTTTACAATTTATATTCGCGAGTGGAGAGCGATTTTCCCTGAGTAGATCTGAATAACTTTTTTAATAGAAATATTTCGTTATAGACTTTTCAGTTATAATATTAAACGTAACTTATTCTCTTTGAAAACTGTTTATCAGGCATGTTTCCATAGAACAAAAATGTTATTGAACTTGAAAGGGTATCGAAGACAAATCAGGTCTTCTTAGACAAAAGAACAAAAAGAACGTCCTTTAAATACCATTGAAATCCCTTCATTATAAGTACAAGTCACTTTGTAAACTACACTGCAATTCATAATTTCTAGTATACAATCGGGAAATACAATGGCGATAATTAAAAATAATTGTTTTCCGCGAGCAGAATTACTGGTAAGATTCACGTAAATATTTCAATTTTGATGGAAACAGTTTTAAGTTGCTGCTACTCTATAATATTCGATCAATAAAAAACAACCTTTTGTTTTGTTTGTAATAAAAGCAACTTTAAAACTATTTACCATATTGTCGTCAGGTTCTCTATCATTGAATGGATGCTTCAAGGGATATTTGCGTAAGCCCCGCCATCGATCACTATGAAGACAAGACTAATAGTTCCATTATCTCGCGATTAAATTAACTTTTTTCCTGTTAGTCGGCACAAAAAATAGGAGATTTTTAAAATTATCTCTCGAACGTTGTCGTCTCATTCAAATTAAGCGAGGAATATGGCCGAATAGACTGCTTCATTGTAGAGTTAAAAATCCCCGCTAAATGATTTCCCCAGACAAGGGTTTTTAAGGATAATCAAGAGTTGGTAACTTGTTTGGCGGACTCCCTCGGGACGGTGCGAAACGAAATCTGATCTTCTGCAGAAAAAAAAGGAGCAACAACTCGTTGGGAGATTTGCCATACCCTAATTTCGTTTTCCAATTTGGCCTGATTCGGGGAAACATTACCTTAATTATTTTTTTTTGTGTTCAGTGGGGTTATCTGGCTGATGCACCATATGTGCGCTTTTATGTTCTTAAACCAACCGTGAATCACTTTATTTTATGTCTCGTTATATGAAATTATTAGAGGCCTGTGGCTTTATGTGATAATGATGAAAAGATAATTTGGTAGTATCAAAAACGAGATAAATTTATCTTCAGACCTTTTTTTTTAGTAATATGAGCTCTGTGATTTCTAATTTTCTATTGAGGTTCCGTTGATTAATTTTTATATAATATATTTTAAGATATTATATATATATATATATATATATATATATATATATATATATATATATATATATTAAGATAGATTTTTTAGAACATTTTCAATAATTTCACATGTACCTTTGGTATAGACAATTTATTATTGGATCTCCTCTCATTGTACTATTTCTTGTACATAATGTATTTAACTATATTGTTATGTATAGTTTAGGCAAAAGTATCGCAGTTCAATACATATGAAGTGACATGATCATAACATGTCAATTCACAAGAACGTGAAAGGAAAACTGGTGGAAGGTGAAAGCGATGCGAATAATTGATCATCACAGAGATTTAGTTTTCTTCAAGAGGGAGGTGTTCTATATAATTCAACTAATATAACACTGGATATACTAAATTATCGACATGGTGTCTGCTGCCGTAATATGCGGATGATGTCTTTGAATAACGAAGAGTTTCGTTCACATTTTATTACAACCGGCATTCCTTTGAACAGTCTATTCAATAAATGTCCACTTTGAAATAAAATAAAATGGTTCTCAATTAAACTGATTTCATTGTTTTATATCCTACATATTTAATAACTTACATACACCGAACTCACAAACCTAATGCCAGTCCCTTTATATTTCATTTGAGATTTATTTATTGGACTTTTTATATTTTTGATCAAGTTTTTTTAATTTTATAATTGTGAGAGAATTTGCTTTAATTAAATGCACATGTTTATTTGGTTGTATAACGTGTTAGTAAAAGTTGCTAATTAACATAATCACAAACAATAATATTTTATTTAATAAATAACCATTCTTCAAATAACCATTGGTTCTAGTTTTTTTTGTCTATAAAATGTTAGAGAGAAAAAACCTAATACTAACCCACCAAGTTTATTAACAAACATTAAGACAAGCATACAACAATTGATCAGGTGCGTAGAATAACACATATCATTGACAAAAACTATGAAGTTAAAAATGCAGATTCAGCTATATTCTTGAATATAGAACAAACCTTCGATAAGGATTAGCCCGATGATCTTGTTAATAACAGAGAGAAAAAATGCTAACGCAACAATACAATGAACTATTTTCACTCTTACATGACAGCCAGAATGTTTATAGTCTAACAACAGGAAGCATGCTCTACAGTAAAAAAGCTTAAAGCAGGTGTACTTCAAGGGAGTCTATTGGCGCCAATTATTTAGCTACGTTACACAGTTTACCATTTATTTTCTCATAGTGGAGAGAGATTTTTGCTGAGTAGATCTGAATAACTTTTTTAATAGAAATATTTCGTTATAGACTTTTCAGTAACAATATTAAAGGTAATTTATTTTCTTTGAAAACTGTTTATCAGGCAACATTTATCAGGCATGTTTCAGCTATATTATTGAATATAGAACAAACCTTCGATAAGGATTAGCCCGATGATCTTGTTAATAACAGAGAGAGAAAATGCTAACGCAACAATACAATGAACTATTTTCACTCTTACATGACAGCCAGAATATTTATAGTCGAACAACAGGAAGCATGACCTACACTAAAAAAAATTAAAGCAGGTGTACCTCAAGGGAGTGTATTGGCGCCAATTATTTAGCTATGTTACACAGTTTAAAATTTATATTCTCATAGTCGAGAGCGATTTTCCCTGAGTAGATCTGAATAACTTTTTTAATAGAAATATTTCGTTATAGACTTTTCAGTAACAATATGAAACGTAACTTATTTTCTCAGAAAACTGTTTATCAAGCAAAATTTATCAGGCATGTTTCAGCTATATTTTTGTATATAAAACAAGCCTTCGATAAGGATTAGCCCGATGATCTTGTTAATAACAGAGAGAGAAAATGCTAACGCAACAATACAATGAACTATTTTCACTCTTACATGACAGCCAGAATGTTTATAGTCTAACAACAGGAAGCATGCTCTACAGTAAAAAAGCTTAAAGCAGGTGTACCTCAAGGGAGTGTATTGGCGCCAATTATTTATCTACGTTACACGGATGCAAAATATCTCAAATGGAAAATATCACGATGATTATATTTCTAGATTCTTGTTCGGAGATCGGAGAAGCAACACAACAATTAAAACAGGCTAGTGGCAATATAAATAATTGGGCTGTACATATATCATTCGTATACAATCAGGCCGTACAAACACCAATAATAATAAATGATACAATCATTCAATATAGCAACAACGCAAAATATCTGGGAATGATTCTTGATGCAAAACTTCGCTAGAAGGAACATGTTAAACAAAAGGAACATGTAAAGAAAAGGAAAGAACTGAAAATGGACTGTAGGAAAATGTATTGGTTAGTTGGAAGAAAACTATTAGTAATTATTTAATTACTGTTGTACAAACAAATATAAAAAGTACTAACATTCTTCGGGTAAAATAAAATAGGTCGATGTATTTAAACAAAATCTAAAATGGTGAACTTCCTGTTCGCCACATACCCCGATGTGGCAACATACTTTTTGCTTCGTTTTTTTATATATCCCATTCTAAACCCCTATTAGATAGGATACCTTTTTCACGTGGATTTCCATCTGAAAGAATTTCCTTCGTTAAGAACCTACGTGTACCTTTCAACTAAATTTCGACGGGACCCTACGACGGGTCAATCTCAAACAGGAAACTCGAGAAGTTCTCACTTTTTAACACCCTTTTCATAGTTTCTGTTCGAAGAAAGCGTTTGCTCAGTTGAATCACACATACTCCGTTCACATAATGGTCCTAATCGAAAGAAAATTGCTCCGAAACTTTTGGGTCAGTCAATACAACTGAGATTTTGCTACGCGACAAGCATTAGCTCGTTTCTGTATAGTACAGTTTGTACAGTTAAAAGGTAATAGCTCCTAGTTAAGAAACTTTTTGTAATTTACTATCTAATATATATATTTCCCCCTGAAAGTCGAGGCGAAGAGACGAAGCACTTGTGACCCAATTACAATCTAATTTATTTTTTTCACTTCCGGTTCGATTTTCCGTGAATATTTTATTAGGGTTCCATGGATACTTAAATAATACATGTGACTAATTCATGTCTTATATCTGAAAAAGCGTATTTTATTAGAAATTCAGCAGATTCTTTGGCGATATAACAATCTATTATTCAAATTTATAACTAATAAATATTAGCTTTTACTATTTTTAACCTTTTGAATTGTAATTTAAATAATTCCAATTTATAATATTATTATATTATATATTTTAAATAGTGACACAAAAAAATAATTGTTTTTATCAAAAAACTTAATAATGGGTTATAAGTATTTTGTTGCGGTTAAGATACTAGAAAATAAGGTATTTTCAGGAACGATTTCTGTTAGATTCTCATCATATCAATATTTTTAATTTTTTGGCATTACTCTTGAAACATATGATGAAATAATAATTTCTTATATATCGAGCGAATAGATAATAAATTACTATTATTATTATTTAGTGGTAACTTAAAAACTTCTTACAATTTTTAGGATTTTTTTAGGATAGTATAAATCTAAGTGGATGATATTTAATAATTGTTAACTAAAGAAAATACGAGAAAAAGACTAGAAAATTATTATTGCCAGTTGATACCTTCGGTAGCGGAGATAAGCGTGAACAGGCGTAGAAATGGTAAAATATGTGAGAAAAATCAGTTTAAAATCAAAAATATTTCTATAAATAAAAATTATTTGCAAAATTATAATAGTATTTTCATAAAAAGTTTTCTAAATCAAATCAGATCTCTGGTCAGCTAATTTAGATTTTTTATATATTAAGAATGTTGAGTTAAGTGTTTCGGACTTAACACAATTGCGCAGTTCTGACAACTCATACTCGTTCGTACCGTGGATACCAATACCGAAAGGAAGACATATGAAGTTGTTTTGAGTAACGACTAAATTTTATGCCCACGTAGCATAATCCAAATATATTATTACTTGATTATAGAACAAATTGTTGAAACTTTTTACACTTTTACATTTATAAACCAATTATTAAATTGCCACTTTTTGAATTTTTAGAACTGTCCAAATGGAATTCCTTTTTCAGCTGAGGTATTATTATATGTTATCTGTCTTATTCTACGAATTCAAGATACTTGATCTAAGAGACAGTAGTTTCTTCACGAGTTTAGGTCTCTGTATTTACACTAGTTATTAAATATAAAATTATTTGGAAAATTGCGGTTAATTTACTGTATATATTTTTTTATTATGCAGAAGTGAATATTCTAACTACTTCAATAAAATGTAAAATTTTCGAAAAGTAGTCGAGTTATTTATTTTTCAGTTTTGCAGTTTCTTAATTGGATTTTTGGATTGTTATTTAACCCCTTCCTCAGCCGGTTTGGTTGGCACAGTAATCAAGGCAACAGAACAGTCCTGTTGTAGTGATAATCTGCTGACGTGCAATGATTATTAATAATTATATTATATATCTAGACTGTGTTATTTTATAATTCTGGTTCTCCGTAAGATAAGAGTATAAAACCCGACAAAGAAAATCATCACAATAACGCCAGTGACCAGGCTGGATAAGACCGGTTATCTTGTGGGATAATCTCTAACTTGTCAGTTAGTAGTCGGCATTTCGGAGCCTAAGTTAAACAGTAAATCCAGTCCAGATATACCCTATTTGGTAAAAAGCAGACTGAATATCAAAACAAACAATCATCCTCTTCGACATAATGTTATTTATTTTAGTGCACTCAAAATTGTACCAACGGGATAAAATCAGGCGAATAAGGATGTTGAGGAATAACATACGTTGAATTTATGAAATAATACTTAACAACTTGAGCGATAATGGGAATTATAATGAGAAAACCGGAGTTATAGATGCATAATTCGTACCGCTTGGGACAGAGGTACAAACAAACTGGTAGACATTCCTTATAAATGACACAATTATTATGCACAATATATATCTCTGCCTAGGGCAATAGCAAAAGTGCAAGTGGGTGTCAGCAAAATCTACAAATGGACGAAAGATTGGAAAATTCAACTTAATAACTCCAAATCTGTCCACGTTAATTTTGCATTGAGGCGAAATAATAAAACTTAATTATATCACTCAATGGATGCCCGATTCCTCAAGCAGAATCAGCAAAATACCTTGGAATCTATCTTGACGGTAGATTAAATTGGAAGCATCACGTTAGACAAAAAGCAAAACACATTAGAACCAAAATAAAACAACTATACTGGTTAGTCGGAAGATACTCTCAACTTAATCTAAAATCAAAGAGGTTGATCTATAATACAATTATAAAGCCAATTTGGACCTATGGATTGCAAATATGGGGTTGCACTAAAAATTCAAATCAATTAGTCATACAGCGCTGTCAAAACAAGGTTTTTCGATTGATTACCAATGCCTATCGCTATATAACCAAAGAAGAACTGCACGATGACCTGGAAATCAAATGGATTTGCGAAGTTGTCCAGGATTTCTCCTTGAAACACGAAAGAAGATTACTAAATCATACTAACGTGGAAGCAATACAACTGTTGGACAGCGCGCAGGATGTCAGGAGATTGAAACGAACAAAACCATACGAACTTATATAAAGTGTATACATTTAGTGTAAACTATAACTATAAGTTAATATTAATAAATAATTATAATTTTGTAATTGAAGAATACATACTGATGTATTTTCTCGCACTCGTCTTGCTTGTTAATTAATCCAAGTACATAGGAAAAGTAGTAATAAATTAATTGTACATTAAGATTGTACTAAGCATATCTAATAAAGATGTTATAAAAAAAATTCTTTATAAATAAAATCAAGATATTATATAAGGCTATTCGACTTATTAAGCAATTCATAATACAATCATATAAGATAATTTTATTAAGTACCTAGTAAAATCAGTCCCAAGCAATACAAAATGTAGGGTTCAGAGAAAAATAACATCAAATTTATAAAGCAAATATTGGTTAAATCAAGATTAGAAAATGAAAAACAAGTTCTATTAGTTACAGCGTGGCATTTTAAAATTTTTCAAAACTTCTTCAATACGGCTAATGGTTTTTTTCCAGGCTGACGATGATCAATCAGGATAAATCGACGGAAAATATTTTTTCCCTCTCACACCGCCCCTATTAAAACCATTTTTATACGCTAATAAAAAGAGAGTTGGGCATTTTTTCGCCGAAGCTGAATCTATTTAATTAAAGCTTTTTTTGTTTAATTTTCGGTTAAATTAGCAGCTGAGGCGTAATATTTTGAAAGCTTCGCCGATATAAAAGCGGCACTTAACAGGAAACTCATTGTTCAAATTTGGCCCATCAAATGGACGAAATGTGTTCCCTCTAATTTGATAATGGTTTTTTTATTTGTTTTGTTTACAGAACGTTCAATTAATTATTTCTTAATAAATATTTATTTTTCATCATTATTTTTACCGTGAAATGATAACACTTTGTTTTGTTTTATCTTCTCTTCTTTATGCACGATAAATTTTATGAAAATTAAAAAATATAAATCATTTTGATTGAGTTGTTCCTTTTATAAATCTATATATTTTTTTATTATTTATATATTATTATTACACTATTTACATTTTTATACGGTCTTCTAAACGTAAAATTTAAATTTTGCTTTCCACCTGTTATTTTGTGTATTATATGTTATTGGTTGTTAATCAGCAACAACATTTTTACTTCATAATTTTAATTTTTTAATCTAATTTTAAATATATTTCGGTATATGAATCTCTCCCATTCTATCTTGCTTATGATCAATATTCCTGCTTCAATCGCGAGTTATCCTCTTTTCTTCGGTACCTTCCTGGTAACTTTGTCCGATCGTACTATGAAAATTTTCCTTTTCGTACTTGCTTCCCAGAATCTCTTAATCTTCTCCTTTCGTTGTATATGAGCATACTTAAGTGGTTATCTTTCCTATATACTATTCAAGAGGTTCTATATTGAGACATTTTCTTGCTGCTCTACTTGGCTTTTTTCTTTACTCCCGGTTCTCCGCCGATTCGCCGATTTCTCCGTCAATTGTGGACCGATTTTCAAAATTATTTTTTTATTTGAAAGAGTGTATTTCCATTGGAACCAAATCACCAAAGGCACCTACAAAGTTTTCACGTATTTTTTATCTAAAATAATAAGATATTTGGGTATAATGTTATTACTGTAATGATGTGAAGTAAAATCGGAAGTCGTTCAGTACAAAAAACATTCAGTTTGGTTTTTAAACACTAACTATAGCATATAAGACCTCGTAGAAATGTTGTATGCAACTGCTTCTATAATGTAATGGTTGCAGCGTTTAGCTCCCAAACGGAAGTCGCGGGTCCGATTCCCGGCGAAGGCAATAACTTTTTTGTTATTGTTTAGTTAGAAAGTTTGTCAAATCATTTAGGCTAGATAGTGGTAATTTTCTAATTTTTAGTTAGTTCCTCATTTATTTTTTGAAGTCGGTTCAATTTATTTGTTAAAAATATTTTTTATATTCCATGTTTGTAGCTTGGGCTATGATTTTATCTTTTTTTGATAGTACGAATATAACTCATTCGAATTTTCGAATTATTCTATCTATAAACTTCGACGTTAATTTCCACCTCCTGGCTTCAATTGCCATGAAGTTTTCTCCTAAATATTTAAATGAAATTATTTGCTATATTTGGCTCTCTCATCGCCATAATGTTACTTTTTTACATGATTTGTATCATTCGATGTTTCCTCAGCATCATGTTAAACTTGTTTAAAGTATTCTGTGGGTGGTCTGGGCTATATCAGCAAAAGCTTCTCCCAACCTTTCAGTTTTTTTCATTTTCATAAGAAATTTCTATGAATTTCTAAAAAATATGTGCAGTATTGTGTCTTGTATCTGGTGCTTCTTTATTATTTGATGCATAAAATTCATGCAGGCTTCAGGTTTCCACCTTAATGTGAAGTGATCCACCAAGTGATAAGAAGAAGCTGGATTAGAAAATCTGGCGGATGAAATAGCGCTTCCCATTACAATGAAACATTTAGCCGAGCGTTGTAAAGCTGAAGAATAACATTATTGTGTCCTTCGGTGTTTCCACCGTATATTAGTACTACTTAATTTCTGATGGTGTTTGCTTTCTTGTAAGCTGTGATTATAGCATTTGTTCATCCTGCCTTTTTGACGGAATTACTATTATTATATTATTATATTTCTATAACATCAATTGCTCTTATCTATTCCAATATAACCTATAGTATTGTCTTGGGGTTGCACTTTTTCTTACACTTGTGTTAGGCTGAACATATGATCTTTTTTGGACCACATTGAGAGTCTCCATTAATGTCTTATCTATTGGTGTTTTTATATCCTATTATTTAATTTCTATTATTTATATCATATTAAATATTCACACATTTTCATAGTACTGTTTATTATAATAGTCTCTTTATATTAGTTTCATTACTGTGTTCTCATGTTCATTTCTTATTGGAGGTTGTATTTTTTCATAATGTCTGTGATTAATCTTAGTTTGTGTTGGCACAAATGTTTTAGTTTTCCTTCTCATGACGTTTAACAATTCCAAATATTTCTTCTTATATTATCCCCTGAATGTCCTTATGTCTAACGTACCTCGGAACATTAACAACACATCTTAATACCCAATTCTGTCATTTCTTCTGGTATATCATTATTGTGTTTGGTACTTAGAAGAATATATCTGTATAAAAATTAGTATTATATATAATTTATAACAGAACCTCTAATTATAAAGCAGCAATAAATATTTAGCAGTAAATCTTCTTATAGGATATTCAAAGAAGCAAGGCGTCATAAGCACATGATAAGCCAATAATGTAATATAAAAATTGTTGTTATTTTTATTTGACTATGAATTATTAACTATGAAATTAGAAACCAAATGATTTAATTAATTATGATTTTTGGATCAACATTTTAGTTTTCAAACAAACTACCCATAATGAATTATACCGAAAACATGAGCAAATACTTATTAAAGAATGAAAAATAATGGTTATTAGTTATCGAAATGTGGCGTTTAAAATTTTTCAAAACTTTTTCAATACGGTTAATGGTTTTTTTGAGTCTGGCGACGATCAATCAGGGTAAATCGACGGAAAAATATTTTCCCCTCTCACGCCAAACGCCCACCCCCATTAAAACATTTTATGCGCTAATAAAAAGAGAACTGGGTATTTCGTCTCCAAGCCGAATTTATTTAATTAAATCTGTTCTTGTTTTATTTTCGGTTGATTTAAACGCTAAACTGAAAATGTAACGTTTTGAAAAGCGACAAAAATACAAAAAAGAGTAACGATCGCAAAAATAAACACGCTTTTAAAATGTGTTGTTTTATTCTTGGAACCGATTTGCTTTGTCAGAATTTTAAAAAGTCATGGTTCAATAACAAATAATTAAATTTAAAACAATAAATGTTTACCTTCTATGTATATAATCGTAAAAAGCGTAACCTGCGAATGTGTAACTGGCTCTTTGTTATAATAGAAATAATTTTTGTTATGTAATAAAAAAAATTATAAATACATAATATTAATATTCTAATTCTTAAATGCGTTGACATAGCTAGTTACTTATGTAATAAGAATATAAGGACTACTATAATAAGTTAAGTAATTAACGATTAAAATAATAATATATAATCAGGCCTATAAATTAGTTTTAAGGGATGATTTATTATTTGAAGCTTTATTGTGAAAAATCGATACAATGTATTTTATTCAAAGTATTGTCCCCGATGGCCGCTTTTCCCCATCTTTTGGATAATTTATAGATTCTGCCTCGTAAGAACGGATGTATCTTTTTAGGTTATCCACAAATTGATCTTTTTTTTTTGGTATCTCCATAACAAGAAATCAGAAGAATCTAGATTTGGAGAATACGGCAGATGAAGTAGCGCTTCCCATTACAATGTTTCTGAGTGTATTTTCACCAGTTTTGAAATATTTGGTCGAGCGATGTCATGCTGAAGAATATCATTATTGTGCCTCTCCGCCAGTTTTCGCTCGGCTCTAACGCGTCAGTTGTAGTCTATAGAGATCCCTATTGATGGTTTCATTGAGTAATGTCTTCAAATTCTGGTCTTCAACTTTATGTGACTCTTCAGAGCGTTCTTTATCTTCCGTGTCAAATTCACGAATTTTAGAACGTGAGAACCACTATATATGTTTTAAAATCGCAAATGCTTCCATAAACTTCAAACAAAATTCCGGCAAATTCGATTTACCTTATAGAAATTCAAACATGTTCAACGCTCTGAAAGCATGTTTCTTTCAATCTTCAAGAAAAGTAAAGTGACACATACTAAATAGTAAAGCCTGTGAAGTCTTCAACATGAAGTTAATTACAAATGTATCCGATGCAATTTAATACACAATAACATCATCTGTTCTAAATTCTTTAATATTAATTTACAGACCTGATAATTAATATTGTTTTTAACTGGAATGTATAATATTTCTAAATTATTGTAAAAAATAATAAAGTTATTACGATAATTATAGGTGAGATTATAATTATTTGTGAGTTTATAATTATTTGTTTAAATTGAAATATAAAACTTATTGTACTCATTCATTGACTATAATAAGAGTTCGTCCATTATTCTGCTATTCAGCTTTCTGGTGTAACTTTGACATAAATATATTTACAAGCATATGTTATAATTAAATTAATGTAGACATTGATCTCCACGGTCTGGTATTAAGCCTACCGACTGGCTGAGACCATCTCAACACATAAGATCATAATCAGCCGGGTTACAGGTCTGGTATGGTTTTGCAGGGATGATTTTTCGGATGTAATCGGATTTTATATTTGTATCTTACCTTATGAATATTCACAGCAGAAGCACTGCAACAGTAAGAGGACCATACTGTAGTCTTAAAATGCAAGCACAAATTACATAATTAAACATCGTGCAATGTTTTTTAGACTTGCTTTTCATTTTCCCTTTTCTTTTTTTTTTCGTACTTTTGTTAATATTTTCAGTACTGTCAGTATAATTGTTCATGCCTGAAATACAACTAGTTTTTCTTGTAGGTAATTGTAAGATATTCTTGTGAATGTAAGATAACTTAATATGTTACCCTGTAATTCGTAATAGAGAACTATTTAGATCATAATATTGTAAAAATATTTGATTGTATGGACGTACACTATGACCAAACCTTTCTATTAAGTTACCACTCTATGTGAATTTAGTGTCCAAGTAAATTGCGAAAATTTATTTATTTATTTTTTACAAGTTGAATAATGTTTAGTTAGCAAAAAGACATTAATTATGTAAGATAAAATATACTAGTTTTACTAAAATTTCTAATAAAACTCTTTTCCAAACCAGCTATGTAATTAATAAAAAGGTTTCAGTTAGATTGATTTAATTTGCACGTGTAAGAAAATATAACCAATTAAAAATTTAATTCTGTTAAACCTAGAGAGAAAAATATATCTCTCGCACATATCTAATCATGCGGTCATTTCAGCAGAATCCGTATTGGTCAGTGGGCTGCACGGCAAATAGAAAATGATCTTGGGGAACTCCTAACTATCGTGGGAGTCGTTTCGCTGATATTCTTATTGCAAAGAAGCGGAGCAAATGGGACCGTCGAGACCGTCCGCATCTTCGACTGATAAATAAACTATTAAAAGTTTGGAAAGGGCCCGGGAAACGGGTGCGGGCGACAGGAAAATGGAATTTCCGCTGTAAAATTAGAATTTTATTGAGGCGTGTGTGACCGTGAACGGCAAAAGGTGGACATTAACGATGTCGTTACCGGTTTGGCTCGACGCTGTGAAAGTATTATGCAGCCGCTTGTTATAGGCATCAAGAATGGCTAGCCTTACGGATATTTAAATGTACGTAAAAACTCAAATATTATATGAATATTAGAGCAATACGCCAATAGATAACGATAAAGGGGAGGAATATCGGATATAGTTAGTTTTTCTTATGGATTTTTCTTGACTTTTTAACATTTTCTGTATTCGATTTACACACCATCATTCATAGTATTTTAGATGTTTTTAATATTTCAATGTGTAGTTTTTTACGATATTTCAACAGTGACTAAGACATAAAACTAGATTATAATAACATATTACCACCTGACAGTTTTACATATAGAGTACAAATAGTTGAGCACAATTGGACAGATATTATTTACGTGTTAAATTGAAAGTGTGCAGAGATTTCGTTAGAATTTTTCCTATACGCTAGATATTTATTGAATTCGATAAAATATTTAATTTTAACATATTGCTGTTTATTAATATTTTTAATATCAACATTACTCATTTATTAAACAAGTTTAACAGTAGTCTTGCAGTATTACACTACCAACTGAACACTCTCCCTCTGATTGATCACCATTGTATTTACTATATTAATTCTTCTTATTACGAGGATAGAATAAGAAATTAAGAATAATAACACAACTAAATTTTTAAATTTGGGATCATATATTTACATGTATTAAGCAATTTTAACTGTATTTTTGCACTGTTACAGTACCAATGGGTTACTATTTATTAGTATTAACAATTAGTATTCTGTCTTGTCTGAGGACCCTTTAGAAATTGTGTAAAGAACACTCTTGATGCCTCGTAATATTCCGTTTAACTTTATTTTTAGCTCTGAGAAGGCATCATATCCATCCTATACTGATTACGATATACTTTAAAATTGCCAGCGCTTTGTATTATTTATTAAGGTGAACGGATGTCTACTGTGTGTCTGATCGTAAATTTGGTCTTCTCCGATTTCAGAACTATTCCTAAATTATAAATAACATTGCCACCACTTTTCAATGAACTTTTTCATTAGAATTGTTTTTTTTTCGTGAAAACTCGAAATCCCAAGATGGAAAAACGCTTGATGCTTACCGATCCGGCGAGATCTTCACCTAAGAGAAGATTTGACCGAATCATGTTAGTCTGACTCTGGGACGAAGATACAGCGAGTGCTAGATGAGGTACTTAAGCAGGACAATAGTCCGTTATAAACAATGAGTGTTTTGCGTTTAATTGGGCTTCTGTGAAAAGCGTCAATGTCTCGGATTGTAGAATATCAGTTTAGTGTTAAAATTTCAAGATTCCTTCAATTTAAAAATTACAGTGGTTTTAGTTAAACAACTTTTTTTTTGTTTTCAAAACATTGCAGTATCTCATAAGTAAATTTAAGCGATAGTTAAGTTGGGCGAATTGCGCTCTAATTAATTTGCTACGTATCATAAAATCCAGATCTACTGGTTCTTTGCAGACCTTAAAATAATGTCTTACGAAAAACATTTAGCTAAAATGGAAAAGTTATGTAGGGACTTATTGAGTGGGGTGTTATTTCTGCTACTCAAAATACATTGGAGAGACTAAACTCATTAATATGTCAGCAATGTATAGCAGGATTATTTTACATTCCGGAGCATAGTGACACATTTCTGAAGCATATTTTTTTTATCCAAGACTATTCCTAGAATTTGTGCATTATTTCTTAGTTTATCCTCAATTATATAATAATTCCTTTATTAACGAATCAGTTATCAGCATTGGTTTGACCCAACTCATCAAATAATTACAATTACATTTACTTATAACTTATTCACTTTTATTACTTTTATAGTAAATAGCAACATGATTTCAACCAACTGAATATAAACCGGCTGCGTTGAAGCAGTGGTTAAGGGGACAGGACGGTCCTCATACTGTTGCTATAGTCGCGAGTACAAATCTCGCTATAGTATGCATATACTGAATGTTTGTGATTGTAACTGTAAAGTCTTATGTAACAGTGGAAAATTCGACAAGGAATGACTATCCCAGACACGCCAACAACCAAGCTGGGTAAGGCCAGATGTCTTCTAGTATGGTCTCTAAGTTGGTCACTGGCCAGTCGATTGGTTTAATGCGGAGGACCGTGGTTCGGTGCCCTAGATAAACAGTCCAGATAAACCCTCGTTGGTAAAAAGGAGTCTTTAAAATATTACAAAAAAAACTGGACATAACTATTCCATAAAAATCTAAGGGCTTTGTGATGCGTTATATGTTTTTTTTATTTAATTATAAACTACTTTCAGGTATTAATGTCAATGCGTAAATATGAAATATGGTCAGATTTTTGTATGTCAGAGCTACTAAAGAATTTGATTTATATCGGAAGATATAGTCGTTTCCAACTTTCATTTACGTATCCCATTAAACTGAAAAGTTACCAACGTTAAGAAGGTATCCGGCTGATAATTTATGAATGATAATTTTCCATCGGAAAGGTTACGTTATTCGAGATCGTTAAATAAAACAGACGATGTGTGAAACTATAAAGCAAGGACGGGGTAATGATTTGCGAAACGCCTCAATAAAATAATGCTGTAATAGACCATTCTGGCTGGTCGTTTGGCCAGAAGTGAAACGGTTATACTTTCAGCAGAACGATCGTTTTTGCATGACATAATTTGCCCTTCTGGTAATTGAATACAGATAAAATTCCATCTAACAGCCAATTTATTTTTTCGAATACACAACGGGGCAGATCATTATTGGATAAGGTCGTTACACTTTATTGGACATTAAAACATTTTCTCGCCCTTTAAAGCGTTTTCGCATGTAAATGGCGAAATCAGGAGGTTGTTTGATCGTAAAGTATCGTATTATTAATTCCTATTTATTTATTGTTATTTTTACGATATACAAAAACTTAAATCTATATATTAATCGGCTTAGCGATAATTTTGCCTCCCTTGCTGAATAAAATGGGAATATCGAAAGACTTGAATCTTGGCCCGCTTAAAGCTTATAAGGGATAAATAATTTTTAGGCCTAATATTTTGTGTAATATGCACTAAAAATAAATATATTCCAATAAAACTAAAAATGCCCGAATCAGGCACCCTGGAATAGCCGTCAGATCGGTGACACATAATTATAAACAAACCCAGCGGGTAGCAGCGCGGGCTAGTAGTAGTAAAGTTTAGCTCATCGATAATGACGTCCTAGGGTTGAATCTCGCAAGGGCTAAATATATTTTTTTAGTTCATAAAGTAAAATAAAGAATTGTGTTCGTTAAAATTAAGTGAGTGATTGAAGTAGCTAAATAACAGAACTATAAATAAATAAAAATAAATTTAAACAAATATTTTAGACTATGGTTAATATGTTGCTAGCTCCAACTCTTATATGGTAGATTATTCGGCGTTTCTGTTGTACGTAAATCAGCCAGGGACGCGTAATTTCTATAATCAAAATATGGCAACGTTGTATCGCAAAATGCCAGGGGACAATTTCTAATCGGAAGACCATTCTTAAATCTTACATTTGAAACGATGTTAAAACGGAAACTAAGAAGTTATTAAAATACTATTAAATGAATTTATTTAATTTAAGCTATGTTAGTTGAGATTTTATGTTACTTTCTATTATTCCCGTAATGTTGAGATTATTAAAGAGTTATGACAAGTTTGGATAAAAAGCTAATAAGAATAGTACGGTTATATAAAATTATATGTCACATTTAGTACATTGTGCTTGAATTTACTACTGAGATATAGCTCCGAATTAGTTAAACAAGTAATTTTACTTTTGTGAATTAATTTTCATGCTTTTATAGAACAGTATATAAACGTCATATATACTATATTCTTCGTAGAATTATCTATTGGTGAAAATACGAAATATTAATACTAATGTTTAACAGACGGACCGTTAAAGTTGATGCTTTTGGCATTTATCGACAGAAAATAACAATTTTCCATATTATTTTATACAATACAGAGTTATTCATTGTATAGAGACACTAAAATTATCGAACACACAAAATTACAGTTTCTCCATTCATTAATTTTGTTGTTTGATTTGAAGAAATCTGCTGCTGATGCTCATCAAATGCTTTTAAAAGTATATGGCTGATGCTAATGCTGCTTCGTAATATCTCAATTGCTAACTATGCTTTCAATGATTTGAAATTGTTCGTTTTGGTGTCAATGACAAAAGAACAGTTCGGATAACCAAAAAGTTTACGGATAATGGATGGAAGACTTATTAAGCGAGAATTCGGGTAAAACTCAATGAATTTTCGGACGGCTTATTAGTAGATAATGAATCAACTGTTTTCAGGCATTTACATGTGATGCTACTACTCGAATTGATTCAAAATCTAATTTCCAATCGTTTCAAAATCGCAGTTTCGTTGCTTCTCATGTAAAAAAATATTTAAAATTATTCCCATAGTAAAAAGTTAAATTATATTCATATATAAGCCCCTAATATAGAGTCTCTATGTGTTAATTCACTAAAAAATTATTTTAACCTTCCAAACGAACTGATTTTTTTTTAATTAACATTTTTTGAAACACAAGTAACTATTTCCAAATACTTTTGTATAACGCTTAAAATATTTTATAATCATATACGCTATAGAGCACATGCAGACAGATGCAAAAAAGTATTTCTGATAAATCGATAAACTTTTTAAATATTTTGGGTGTAACCAGAAGAGCTTAATATCTTTAACTTCTCCGTTTACTTTTTGCGAGTTATAACGTAATTTATTGGACTATTAGTCGGTGGTATATCATATCGAATTATTCTACTTTAGTCATAAGTAGTGTAGAGTAACAAATCAAAAAGATTCTACGAAGGAAATATTTATTCAATTTTTCTCTCAATTATTTTAAATGGGTTTCTAAATATCCCGTTATCCTTGTTGATTATACCTATCTATATACCAGAGTTATTATTCAAAAGCATACTTATTATTGCAACTTACAAAAATGTTAGATCCAAAATTTTACAAAAATGTTAAAAATAATCAGGATTTAATCGAATTTTCAAATTATATTAAAATCAAGACGATTTGTACTTTTTTTATAATACTTGGAACTCTTCAATATGCACTCTACATATTATAATTCATTTATAATAAAAAGATTATTATTTTCATTCATTCATTTCGTTCAGTGTTGCCGTCAAGTATATAAAAGTACACACTTATCTTTTTTTAAACATTTACTTGAGGTACTTAGTTCACTAGATATATAAAAAAATCAAAAATGTAAGACGATCCTCTTTCATAGAATGAAAAGTTGAAAACAAAATTAATAATACGTAGATCCAATAATTTAACGAAACAGGCGATCAAGAACGACGAAGATTTAACAAAATTTTAAAATCAGTTCTGATTTTAGAGTTGGCGTTATATTGTCGGCACATTTCACAATAATATATATCCATTTTGTCAGAACGGTAAAAACTCCCGCTTTGTTTATATTTCAAGCAAAATATTTTTAATATAAAGCCAGTGATGTTTTTGACAAAGCATTTATTCAATATATAACAGAACAGAACTGTTATCATTGACGGCAAAATCTATATTTCTGTCGCAAATGGTCTTGCAAAAAAAATAAGCCATATCGTAATTTTAATAGGCAGGCTATATATTTTGATTGTCATTTTTTGTCCGATTCATTTTTTTTTTGTTTATTTTTTCAGGCTCACGTATTTTGACATTATTATTTCTTATTATAGACGTAGACACAATTACATTGGCGTATACACTGATATAATATAAATTCACCGTAATAAATATGCTATGTACTGTAAATATCTGCTACATGCTACATCAATTGCTACTACTATGACAGGTAGTAAATTAAAGTAATATTTTGCTTCTGTACTTGAATAGCGGAAGGATGCTGTTTTTAGGTACTCCGTCAACGGGAGTTAATCAGCATGTCAACTGATACCAAAATCTGTAATTATTGAAAATGTGATTACAAACTCCGTATTGTTAATTTATTAACAAGTCGCCACTCCCACTTGGACTTGAACAAAATGATGGTATACAATACCATTATCAAACCAATGTGGACATACGACAGATAACTTTGGGGCACAGCAAGAAATAGCAATATTGAAATATATTCCATAGCAGAGCATTAGCAAGGTCTTTTATGAAATAGGAAATGGTTTTTAAACACAAAAACCATTTATTTACTTGAAAAACTATTTTATTTACTATAGGAAAGAAGACACCACTTGTTGAATGGCGATACAAAACGGCACTGAGGGTAAAAAAGTTAAAAAAAACTTTCTCGACATCTATATTCTATATTAAGCATTCTTAAGAGCCAGTTCATACTAGTCACATGCTATAACAGCTCTATCCTAATGAAAGGGATGGACGTGATTGTTGTCCCGTTTAGACAGTTTATAGTTGTAAAATTATTTTTGAGTATCACCTGTATATTCGTCTGCCAGTTTTCCTTTGAAGATATTTGAAATGGCACTGTTTATACCCAAATTTCCACGATATCTCTCCAGATTCCAATAGGCTGCAGCTAAGAAACTAAGCTTCTACAATCTGCCTTTGGTAGTAATTCACCCTTAATTGCAAGTTTCTGTCGATATTCCAGTAAACTATGTTAAATCACAGGAACTTCAGTCCGCCTTCGGTGGTTCTACACCTTGAACTGTGATGCATGTGCCAGAAATTCACGAACTAAAGATGTTTTTCAAAGCTTCAATCCAGACTGTAAGGTTTTTGGGAATCTTCAATCCAACTTTTTTGACCTTACAGTTTCAGCTGCGATACTTTTGCCTAAACTCCACTTAACTGTACACACTTTACACTTACGTACACTTACATTACGTGTATCCAAGTAATATTTTTAATTGATAACCATCCTGATTGATTCAAATAATTTCACCAAAAAGACAGATTGTAATATCACAATAGTATAGATTTAGTTAAATAATGAACTAGACTAAGATTAAAAACAATTGTCTAAATGTTTTTTTTTAAATTGGCATTGTTAAAGAACAAAATTTGTGTAACAAGAAATTTTTCTTAGAGGTACTCATAATAATTATTGGAGAATTTCGTAACCAACCCAATTATCATTCAAAAACACCTGTATTGATTATATTCCTCCTGTAGGCAGACGTGCCAGAAAAAAGCAAACGAATTCGGATCGACGAGGGCGAAATTCCGGGTCCTGGAAAGGTGAAAAAAGCTCGAAAATTTGTTTGGTTTTATTGCTACGTGCCTAAAGTAATTGTCGGAACATTGCAGAGAAGCGAACTTTAAAGCGGAAGAAATGTGAGCGGCTAAATTAAATGATGAGAACGGAAAGACAGTAATTTTCTTGAAGAGGAGAAGGTCTCTACTTTTATGAGTTTTGTGTTAAAGCTTCACTTTTAGTTTAAATGACAAATAGAGTTATTATGTGAATGTTTGTTTACTGGCTGCTGTTTTGAGTTGTTTATTTATTTTTTCAAAATCTTAATATTCATATTAGTTACTTATATGAAAAAGTAATTCTCGTTTAAATACAATAACATAATTATGTTAAAATATAGTACGTATAGTCTATTTAAAGTTTTTTTGTACGTACTTCATCAAGATGTTTAGTGTATTGCCCGCCTCAATTTGTAAATTCGTTTTAGAATCAAGAAATATTTTCCTTCTCATTTTTCTCTAGTTAAAAAGAGACACAATGCTGTTTGATTAGTTCTAACACATAAACGAACGAGCCTGTCAAAGTCGTCCGATTGTCAGAAGTATGCAAAATTTTTGAAAGCAATAGTTATAAGAGGTTATAAATCTAACCTATAAACTACTGTTGTATGTCAAAGCCAAACGAAACTAAAACTCATAGTTGATGCGCCAACAATGCGAGGTTTTAATGTTACAAATTTAAATGACGTATGTACAAAATAACTTACTTAACCGAAATAAAAAAAAATTCCTAGAATTATATTGATATCTTATTTACATAAATTATATTACTTCTAACAATCATTACGCATTACAGGGTTTTATTCACTACTGCTGCTTTCATATTACAGACAATTTCATTCATACATTCTTTCGACTGTCTAACCTCTTATATGAGTCTTGATAATAATGTTTTGATACACTCTTTTTACCCTGAAGGAAAGACATCAATTTAATATTTTTGGTGATCCCGAACTTTCCTTAAAAAGAGAAATAATTTTTTACCCATTTAATATTAGCACTAACGGCATATGTCAGTATCAATAAAAGACTTTAGTTTTCAATTTTAATGTGGTCGATGCATATTTTTCCTATATCATAAATTCATAAATTGTTTGAGTTACTCAGCTCTTAACAAATCTTCATTAAATATACCAATTCGAAACATCAATGAGAATGTCAGGCATAATATATAAAGGCATAATAAATATGTATATAAGATGTATAGAACATTGTATTATTTTGCCTAAACATAATATCTGTTCAATTCGGTTGTTTAGTTAGTTATTGTTTAATTAGTGCTTCAAATCTAACATTTTTGACATTCAACATTGAGTTTTGATTCATTGTTATGTCATCTTTTACTAAAATATCTAAATTTTCTCTAATTGGTAATCAATAAATTATTTATTACGATTAAATATTAATTAAGAGATAGGCGATAGGCAAATAAAGAGATAAGCATGAATGTATTACATTACATTACTTATATATAATATATAATGCATCAAAATTTGATCCCATAATAGGATTCTGGGATAAATATGGCAAAATTGTTTACACTGACTATAAGAAAGGCTGAAAACTACTTTCAAATAATAACCTTTTTGAATACTTAGAACATAGATTTGATTGGTCATCAGGAGTTTAGTTTTCAATAACTTCCTGTAGTTTCTACACATCATTGCATATTCAATGTATTTGTAGAATAGATAGCATGTTTTGGAAATGTCATCAAACATATATTTTAATAAGTTTGACTTCAGATTCCGAAATTTTAATACAAATTTTACTATACCTAGTTATTCACTGAAACACTGACATACCGTTTATCATTATAATTGTTATAATTAAAATCATGTCATTTCTAACATGTTAACACTTTCAATAAAACATAAATACATAAGGTAACCTTATTATTATTATAACAATTTGGAACAGTAAAATTGATGAAGTTTCCAAAGATATTTTTTGGAATATTCAATAAATTATTCGTATTACTAACTGAATAATACAAAAGCACCTAAGTTACTATATTTAATATAATTTCATATCGATTGAGTTTGGAAAGCGAAAAAACGATATAAGAATGTTATTTTCTAAGGATCTTCTCGTCTTTATGTCCGAAAATTGATATTAAATCAACGCACAAACAAAAACAAGAAAAATCATTATGCTGTAATATTAAATGAGGGTCCACTAAGTCATCCTTTTACCGTCGAACGCTCCCGGAAATCGCTTTTTATCAATTGTTGGAAAATTATGTTTGCGATTTAGCCTGGTTTATCCGAAAACGATTATATGGATACAGTCGCCTTCCATCATTTCCCCGGGCACATCGACGATACGAGATCCATCCGTCTGAGGAAAACCATATCTCTCCATTCCGTTTTATGTATCTATTTTATGTTCATTTTCTAAATGGTTTACAAGATATTGCTTTTCTGCGGTAGATGTGTGTACAGGATAAATACACGACTAGTTTCTGTATCGATTAACATTTACGTTCTCCAATATCTGGTTTTTAATCAAGATGTGATTACTTCCGGTGTATTATTTGACTTAGTTACCAATACTATCGAATAAGAATATCATAATTTTTATGATTTAATTTTTTTAAAAGTTTTCATGTTATACAAATGACTACATTTTCTCTACAGTTATCATTATTTACTATATTGTTTATTATTTCATAATGTAATAAGTATATTAGATGCTCGCAAGTATTCTGCTTATTACCAAGCTTCATCGATCTGAATATATCGTAACCAAAAGGCACTATGTCTGGTAAATAGGTTGGTTGCGGCAGAAATTCCCTTTTGAGCTGTAACAGTGTATTCTTCACAACTCTTGTAGGATGACTTCGTTTCACGTTGTTTAATTACCATCGGTGCACATCTCCAGTAACACTACACTTTATTGTTCTCATCATATGCACAAAAAGACTTTATAGCCATGAATATTTCGCTTCAGTGTCGATGTGGATGTACTACTGGATTCACTTTTCATCGCCTGATATGCAATGAAACGGCGATGTTGATCGCTGTTTCCGTCTAAGTCTTGCAATTCATTGTTTCCCAACCTTTTTGGTCTACCAGGACGTTCTTTGTCATTGATGTTAAAATCGCCACTTTTAAATCTATGAAACCAAAACCGACAATTAAGATATGCAATTATTATTAAGCAGCTTAGGCTGTTGACCAAGTAATAAAAAGAACTAATAAATATAAACTTTGTTAGAAATATTTCAGACCACTATTTCCGGTCTTTTTGTAATATTGTTTTGCTTAATATAATGTAATAGTTGAATTTTCTTATTTTATATAATAATTATAACATACTTGTGTATTAATTCTACGTTACAGTACAATATATGATGAGATTGATCTAGAATCCAATTTTAAAAGAATTAACTCATTTTAAGTGACTTAAGTTGTCATCATTTTAGGTTTTCCTATATTATTATTTTTTTGAAATTATATATAGATGGTTATAAAAAATAACCATGTGGATATAATCACATCGCGTTTCTTTATCATTATCTTTATTTAACATCTAGATTAATATCTAGATGTTTTTATACTATCTGGTTTTGTCATTAGCTTAATCGATGTTTCATGTTACTATTATATATTGATGATAAAGTTGAAATTAAGGAACATATTATTATGTTTAAGGTTTGATTAATATATCTCGCATTGACAGAAATATTAGCTTTAATTTTAGTCTATTAGAAAGAGCTGCTCTATTACAAGCAATCAATAATTTTTGTGTATATTAAATATTCATTGTAAATTAATCCGAGCTATATATGGTTCGCTGAAAATGTTGAAGAATTAGTATGATTTTTTAGAAGTGATTTAAGGATTATACCCAGTATTATGATATTTAAAGCATCGAAAGTGGTGAAAAGTGAAAGTGAAAATAAATCTGTAATACGGAACAATAATTATCTGAAGCATTTGATAGCATCTAAATGTCATATTATTCTATGAGTTATTAATACCTAGAGAAACTATTATAGCCGTTAAAAAATAATTGTTTTCTTTCTTTTTAGTTTAATCTGCCTCGAAAGCATAGGAGTTTACTATATGGAAATAATTTTTAAGTCATCCTTTTTTTTGCTAGTATACATTACTAGTAATAGTTCTTCTTCAAACAGTGCTGATCATTTTTTTATTAAAAATGTTTTACTCTCAAATGAGTGATCAGTAATCAACTAGTGATGTATTAATAATTTTAACAGGTTAATATATAAGTTCTATGTTGAATAAGTTGAAATTGTTATATTAGTTTTGTTTTTACATAATCCTTTAATAGAAGAACCTAAGCTATAATGTTAGAGCAAAATGATGTATATATTTGTATTTATTTCTTAAATTTAATACATATAAGTTCAAGTTTTGGCGTTTCTTATATCATTTGTATCATTAAAAAAATAAAAATTAGTTATATGGTACCTCAAAACTTTTACTAAAAAGGTAAACATGGAAGATACATAATAATTGATTGCTATTTAAAAAATAAATACGCAAGTATAATAATACCGGAATAATATACACACATAAAATTTTTAAGTGCTTATAATAAGACCACATACATATTTAAAAAGTCCCCCCCAAGATTTTAATATATTCCAAAAATGTATTATAATCTGGTTAAATGCGTCAACACTAAAACCATTGCATACACCTCTGTTATAATTTAAAATGTAACTTAGCTACGTTTAATAATCCTGGCAATACAACGAACAAGTACGTACTTTTATATGTTAGCAAGTAATTTCATAGCTACAATTTTAGAGATACGTGAGAAACGCAATCTTTTTAATGGTTTTGAATTATGGAGAAGCTTTTAAATTTTAGCCAAAAAGTAAAATAGCGTGAATTATAAAAACGCGACTGTTTTAATTATTCTCGTTTTTTTGGAGGTACGTGTTTCTAGGTTATTATATGACAGTAGACATAGTTACATTGCACAATGGGTACTGATTATCTAAAGGTTTTCATTGATCGTGACGTCCATACGTAAATAAGTTACGAACTTACTAATGTGACACATATTATGTAAACTAATAAACTGATTTAGATGTTTAATTGTAACGTACAACGTACAGGATGTTTTGTGATCTAATTAAGAATGTCAATTTAGCATTTAGCAGAAGTTTCGGAACTATTATTTTGTATTGGAAGAATGTTTTGATGAAGAGTTTTTTTTGTTAGGAGAACACACTTGGTTTAGTTTAAACCAACCTTTACACATTTTAATTTTAATTAGATTAATATTTTGTATTATTTTTAAGCAATTATAAATTATAGTATTTACAACATTTTTACATATAAGTTCAAATTTAAAATATATATTTATTATTATATTATTTATTTATTATTATATATTTAAAATACATAAATAGGCCAAACAAAATTACAAATAACTAAATTCAAATTTTCATTTCATATTCATTTCATATGCTGTTCTTACAATAAGTTCGTTAATTTTTCAAGCTTTTTAGTGCTAGGTACGTTTCATGATGTATATTGTGAAATTCCTCGCAGTTCAGTCAGCAAATGACAGTTTTTTAAGATAATTTCAAGAATGCTCAATGAGACTGGAGTTATTCAAAATAAAATTATTCCTAAACTTCAATCTAGAAGCCCACCAAATAGGGGAAGGAAAGCTAAATGAGTTATAGTGATAGTGCAGACTGAGGCCTCTTATACTGTGAAACTCCTTAGACTTAGAAATGTGATATTTAGAAACTACCAAGTTAATGATTTGGTACTCCTTAAATTTGATACAAAAACGACAAAATATAAAATTATTTTCTATGTTTGTGCTTAAATAAACTTCAGCTTATTTCGTAGCTATCACGAATTTGTAGAATTTAAAATGATTTAAAATTATTATTGGTCCCTTTTGTGCTTTGGCTACTCACCAACATTTTGCAACAAACCTACCCAATTATATAGTCAGTTAAACTATGTTAGGTACTAAATATATATTATGACAATGAAATATATTTTTAATATATCCAACAGCATAATATAAAAGTTGATTTCTTCATTTTCATATTCCTACATATCTGAACTACCGTTGTATTTGTGTACAGTTGGACCTCAATATTACATGTTAAGTATAGTAATTCTATATTCTATATATATATTATATTTTTTCATTTAAACTTCCGTGAATTTTTAAAAATATGTGTCTCTCACTTCTGTTTGCTGTGTTAATATTATAAGTATTTCATTAAACCTTTTTTTATTATATAATATTTAAACAATATTGCTTTTCTTTTGAAGTTTAGAAGTTTTAGTTTTTGCTTTTAATTCCAGAGAAAGGTTGGCTAAATATAGTGGAAGCTACTAGAAAGTTACAATGAGTATTGCGTATATATGGAATAAAAAATTTTGGAAGGAAGGTATAGAGGTACTTTTAACAAGTAATATCACCTTAAGCAAAATGTTGGGCAGATTATACCCACATCAAATTACTGTACTGGTTTTGGAATATTTCTAACTTGACATAAAATCAAAGAGACTGGCTTATCAGTCAATTATAGAGCCCATTTGGGCTTATGTGGTGTAAATGTGCCTTTGTACTAAGACATGAAACCGACTAGTAATCAAACGCCGTCCAAACAATACTCTTCGATTATACTTTCATAGGATTATGTTTGCATTAAGATCTTTGAAGTAAAATTAAAAGTTATCAAAAATTAGGCACTACATTTGAAGAAATAAGTTCCGGAAGAGTCATATAGTTTTTAAACATGTAAGTAGTAAATATGGTATAAAATTTAAAAACAAATATTAGATAAACTAATTTAAAATGCACATGGTATAGAATACAGGTTTAAGTCTTAATACATAAAATTTACATTTGGAGATAAAAGATAAGGCCAAGGGAAAGATCTTGGTAGATCTTGATATATCAGTTTCAATTTCTACTAATCGACATTCAGCCCACATCGTTAGGATCCCTAACGTGCGATAAACCATCGTCCCATTTAAAACTCCACCTGAAAATTGCTAGGACCTAATTTTCAGTGTGACTTCATCTCATGTAACTACGCTCAAGGTTTAATATAATTAAGGATCCCGAATGCCGAGACCTTTTTAATATTTCACCAAGTCTAAGTAGGGAAAGTGTTAATGACGCTAAATATTTTATGACTTTTAAGGACTTAGGAATTGTTTCGTTCGGAATATTATCTTGGAATAGCTTTATTTAGTTAATTATCGTGGAAGTTTTTGCTCGGTCGCGAAGTTTTTGAAAATTGACGCGGCCTATCCTATCGGAGTTTCCTAATGAGAGTGCGCAACATAATCGTTGGGAATCAATTTACGGTTTTTGGGGGTTCCAATTTTTTATTCATGCTGTAATTCCGTTCCCGACGTCTATACGATATCGGGGTAACTGATTCTTGAATTGTTAATTTCCTAATTTGAAATTCAATTCATGCTAAATTGAATTCGATTAGTAAATTATATTTCTTTCAGCTGAATATTTAATCAATATACAATATATTGGGTTGGAGAAAAAACAATATTTCCTTATAGATAGTTTTAAAGAGGCATAATTCTAATATAGCTTATGGAATGATGCCATATACTCGCCAGAAAATCGTTTAAGTATTATTTAATCATCCACAAGTGATAACGTTATAGAGGAAATGGAGATTGCAGAAAGGCATTTTTATCATATTTTGCATTTTTTCTTCTGAAGAGAGCAATATGCAGCACTGTTTCATCGTAAATTGTTTAGTATTTATGGTGTTGAGTGCTCAAGTGATGTCCAAAGAGTGAATATCGAAAAAAGCTTTCTACAAGGAAAAGTGACAAAAAGTGCATCGATCAAAACGGTACACACAGGAAATATATCTGACATATAATCAAAATTGATTTATTAATGAGGTGTTGAAACGCCATTAGCTTTTAAATTATTAGCGGAAGGGATTCGTGAATGATATTCTTACTCATATCATTTTGTACATCCCTTGCATATCATTAATAAATGTTTGAAGTTAGTATGAATGAATTCATTTTAAAAAACATATCTTGGATAACTATATAACAACAAACCTTTCTTAAAGCATAAGCAAAACTGGATGGAAACTGAAGTTCAAAATTCTAAAAATCTGAGGCTTCATTGTCTGTTGAATACAGCGTATAGGAAGTTGTTAAGTGTACTTACTGTAAATCGACTTTATCAAGAATACGTTTATATTATATTGCACCTAAAAACGGTATAAATAATTAGTGAAATGAATTATAATCGTCATTTAATAATAATATCGTAATTCGTAATATCGATAATCGGGATTATGTATATGTACGTTGGTCTTTCCGTATGTCACTATTTTTGAGGACTACTACTTAAAAGCCTGAATCTTCTTCAGAAACTAAAAAGCAAAAATATTCGCAAAAATGATTTGCGATATTACTTCGATTCGGGCTCTCTTTTCAAAACTCAAATTACCTCTCCAAGTTGCCCGTTTTGAGTTGATAGAAGACACAAAAGAGAATTTTCGATCAGAACCGAAATTAATTTTAGTTTTCATAATTGATATATTCCTTGACGTAAATACAATATTCGAAAAGTTAAATCAATCAATTTAGTTATGTACTATATTATATATCTTGTGCCTGGTACTTTTCTAACACGATTTGACGACTCTGGGGGACCAACTAACCAGTTGGTTAATATCGATCCTCTATGATATTCTTTTAATAACCGAACAATATTCTTTTCGTACGATTGTTGGATCGGTGACAAACCGTATCGTACCTTCCTTATTTAAACTTTTTTTGTCTGTTTTTGTTCAGTTAAGCATGTTGCTTTTCATTTTATGTCTTTCAACGTTTGGAAAGGATTCTTATTCTATTAACTGGAACTACATCTTCAAGCTTTTTCGGTTGATTATGAACAGTTTTATGTGTCTGGCATTGGTTGATGCTTTATTACATGAAATAAGTTTTATGATATCTACATCCTAAATTATTAATTTGCCGGCTAGGTTCGCACATCGGTCAAACGATAAGATGGTCCTGCTGGGGCATGTTTGTAAATTTATGTTTGTGAATATTTAGAACTCAGACTATCCATAAGGCAAGAGTGCAAAATCTAACAAGGAAAACAATTCCAGTTAGCAGGCTGGGTATGAGAGATGTCTTGTGGGATTATCTCTCGTTGGTCACTCGCCAATTGGCAGGCTTTTGATATCAAAAATCTTGGGTCGAAGTCCACGTTGACCAGTAGATCTAGTCCAGATAAACCCTAGTTTGTAAAAAAGAGACTCAAAGTCAAAATAGTCTAAAATATCAAGAAAAAAACCTTTTAATTCTTTCCAAACATACATATTAAAGTTTTAAATAATAGAATAAAACAAATATAATTATATTCAGATAATTTCGCCCATTTTATCATTGCTGTTGATTTTTAATCAGGATCCAGGCCGAAACGTACGAAAAAAACGTCCAGACGTTAATGCAGACACGTTTTCCATGATTAATATCGACCCCAGTGACAGAAAAAAAGGGAAATTGGCAGCATATTTTACGGTCTAAGTAAATTACACCTTGTCGTTTTTATTTTCGCTGCCCCGTAACCCGCGAACAAATTGGCGCGAATTTCGGACGGCAATTTTTATGCGGAACAACAACGAGCATCGTTAATGAAATTATTTAAATTGCCCCCGAATGAGATCGAACGCCAGAATTAACATGCGTGCGAAATAAATAATTGCAAATATTTAATTTGTTGCTTGAAAATGGTATCGGATAATATCCGGATATTTGATATTTACGATTTTAAATTAAACAAAACTTTTTTTGTTTGTTTTTTATTGAATTCTGGCCATTGCTGTGAGTTATGCATTAAACAAACAAATCGTTTAAATTCTGGTGTATATATATAAATATATAACTTGCTGGTTTAAACAAAAAAAATTTTTTTTCAGAATATGTCGATTTATAGAACTGTGTAATTTGAATTAATATAACAATTCCCCTTTTAACCTCATGTTTCTATTTTTAAAATAACCAATTTTTTTTGCTCCGAGTTCTGTATTTAAACAAATTGTTATTCTATGAACCAATATTTTGAAACCTATGAACTTCAGTTGATATAATAACAATTAACTAAGAACTTGGCGTATTTAATATATGAGCAACTAATTTAAACTTTTATTGCCACATATTGGTTATAACTGAAGCAGACTTTGTCATAGTATTTATTTGTTGGTCTAGATCTAAATATTTTTTTACCTTGATTATTTCTTACTTGGCATTTTTTGTTAATGGATCTAAAATTCAGGCTAGGAAATACCTGCGTTATAGATAAATTAATACGTACTGAAACATGTAAACCCGCGCATTATATGAAATAATGCAATAATAGCTCATATTTTATTATCTACTTACCAACTTTACCAGACCATTGTTTTTCATATAATGATATTTTGATTATTCAAATGGTTAATTATACTCTAATCAACCTATCTGATTATTCACATCAGATTGCCAATTATATACAGACCTTTGATCAAATAATACAACTTATCTTCATACAATTAAAGGAACTAATTTGATATGATATATATAATTATAAGATATTTTTCTAATGCTAAGATCTTATACAAAATATCTTGCATTTTAACAGAAATAACACTGCATTTTAACATTTTAACTATACAATGACAGTTTCACTGTTTTCTTAATAGTATATAAACACTCCTAAGAAGAAATGTTTTAATTCAGTTTAATTTTAGCTAACTAATAACCACTTATCGAGGTCTTCGTGTAATTTATTGAATGAAACTATGTTTCCCTTAACACTTAATTAATAACACTAACTATTATACAACTAATGAAAATGTATGAATGTTTGATTATTGAATATTGAATTGATTGTTGACTGAATGTAAGATGCTTGGACGTCGAAAGATGAATGAATCTGCTGTCTATTTTTCTGCATGCCCTTGATCGTTTTTGGTCAATCTTATTCTGTGGCCAGTTCGCGATAAGAAGAAGAGGCCTGACGTCACCACAGTGCCCCCCCCCCCTTAGCGAGCTGGTCGCGGGAAATTTTGAGTCCTATAGATGGGTCTTATGGCTGGTTGACAGTAGGAGTATTCTTTATATATCTGGGACTCCTGAGAGATATATGCTGGTTTTAAACAATCGATCGATACGTTATCTTCTTTTCCATTTTTATCAATTTTTCTTTCCTGTGCAAGACTCTGAATATATAAACAATTTAAGATTTGAATCTTATTTTAAGTTGATCCAAGTCTAAAGTTGGTCTTTAGTAATATAATAATTTCTTTAAATATATTAATTTCTAATTATAATTGCGTGTATGTTGTTTTTATTTGAATTATTGTCTGAATAGGTGCGGATTAATTAAATGTGGAGATATTAACGAAATTCTTGTTGCTATGTACGTATGAATCCAGATAAGTGCCAGCCCATGGCTTTCAGCAAGCGATTACGGTTTATTAGTATATATCTACTACTTCACAGCTTATAAGAAATAAGGTACTACGATTAGGTGCCGTGGTCTTAGTGGTGAATTCACGTCAATGCTGACAGTAATAACTGTACCAAATCGCTCATATAAGTTGTTTGTAATTTATTGTCACATCACCTCAACATTAAAAATTCAAATCAAACAGTATTTTTTGGTAGAAGCATTTGCACCTAGTGATTTGAGGCTTATTAATATAAACAGCATTTAGAATAAAACATGTCCCAGATATTTGGAAGATGGCGGAAATTATAATGATCCGAAAACCTGGGAAGTCAGCAAACGAAATAAAAGCCTGTAGACCCATATCACTGCTGCCAGTATTATCTAAGGTTTTTGAAAAACTCCTGTTGAAAAGAATAAAACCGATCATAGAGAGAAAAAACCTAATACCAACACACCAGTTTGGGTTTATCAACAAGCACTCAACAATTGACCATGTCTACAGAATAACAGATGTTATTGAAAAAGCCTACGAAAGTAAAAAAATATGCTCAGCTATATTTTTAAATGTAGCACAAGTTTTCGATAAGGTTTGGCATGAAGGCCTTATTCATAAACTACAGAAAATGTTACCAAAACAACACCAGAACTATTAAAATCATACATTACAACCAGAATGTTTAGAGTCAAACAAGGAGAAGCTTACTCTACAATAAAAGAAGCTTAAGCAGGTGTACCACAAGGAAGTGTACTGGGAACAATGATTTATCTACTCCACACTTGTGATATACTACAAATGGAGAATATTACGATGGCCACTGACTGCTGATACTGCAATTAGAGCTGTCGGAGACAATAGTGAAGTAGCCTCACGAAAATTACAACAGGCAAGTGACAGTATAAATTATTGGACACAAACTTGGAAAATAAGAATTAATGAAAGTAAATCTATACATGTGCAGTTCACCTATAAACAGACCGTATAAGAACCAATAACATTAAACAATACTATCATTCCATAAAGCAACAACGCTAAATATCTCAGAATCTCGATGCAAAACTTCGGTGGAAGGAACACATAAAGAAGAAAAGAAAAGAACTGGAATTGAAATACAAAAAAATGTACTGGCTAATTGGAAGAAAATCACAATTATCAGTACATAATAAATTGCTATTATACAAGCAAATACTGAAGATGCATATATTAAAAAATTCAGCAGTGACATGTATAAACATTATTTCACCAGAGACTGAGATAGGGCCGATGGGTCTTCCTAGTTATATACCTAGATTTGAGTTATCATAAAGACAAATTGTAGGTTAGATGGAAACGACTAGCAACAATATATTAATTAAATAATAATAAAAATTAATATAAACATTGATCAAAAAATAAAGATTTATTTAGTATGCTATACGGTAATTTACCATGACTGCCTGCATAATAAATAATAAGCCATTTAATAAAAGCCATATAAAAGCCATAAAGCCATAAATAATATACCATTTACTAGAATTCGGTACAAATTCCAAAGTTTTTCGTATGTAATCGAATAAGTTGATAAAAGCAACCTTCCAAGATCATTTAGTTTGATTTGAACTTGCAGTTTTTTCAACACAACTTCTTTGAGCTTTTGGTTATCAAACATTGTTCTTAAACTTACCAATACCAATATCATTTTGAAAGATATATTCATAGGTTTTCTGTATCAATTCGATTGTGTATTAATAAAATTGTTAAAGAAAGATTATTAAGAATTAATACAAATTAGAACTAGCTGCGTTTTGAACCTATTACATAAGACCAGATACGAATTTTATACTTAAGCTTGAATATACATTACAAAATTTAATTTCGTTTCTTCTCAGTGGTCATTCGATTTGTATGGCAAATTCGAGCAAATTTTTAGATTATCTAATATTTTATTCAATATTTAAGACTTATATTACGTGTGGTGAAAAGTGGATCACGTACGACAATAACATTAGTTGTTTATAACCAGAAATGTTCAATAGAAAAGATTAGTCAAAAATTGGAAGAGGTTGACTGAGTGGTTTTGCCCGAAAAGTAAAAAAATAATTAGTCATTGATTGATGGTGATTGATAAAAAGCACACAAAAATTACATTAAAGCAAAAGTATTTATTTAGCAATAATATTAGAACTGGTCTATAATATTTACATACATTTATTTCATTGTTTAAAAACACATTTCCTCTTAGTTGTTGACAATAACACAAATAATTATCAATCTATATTCCAATTGAAAGCAAAAAGCCTATAGAAATCAAGTATTAAAATTTTCAAAGACCAACCCTCCCGTTTTGCATTTCCGGGCTGGGCTTCTTAATTTCATCGTAATTAACAAATTAAAACAAATTTATGAATATTTACTTTGGCCACGCCACTGGAAATCCAAACGGCAGAGGGAAAATCGGGGGTAATTATTTTAAAGCGTCTTAGGGAAACGGTTGTCTACCTCCATTTGCTCGGATGTCTTGAATTTTAGGGTTGAAGGGTTTAAATGGAACAGTTTAAGGAGAACGGCTCGAACTTTGTTTCCAGTTTAAGAATAACATAAATATTGATTTATATTGTTGTTATTTCTAGTTTTAACAATGTGTATTGCCTCAAGAGTAGCGGATGTCTTAATTTTGGAGTTTTGGTACACTTTATGTTTGACGCGATGTTTATTATTCTTTAAGTCTTGAATTTTCGGTGTTGATATTTGATTCGAGACATTGTTTTAATATTTATAATGAGACGGGAAAATTAACAGATAAACGGGCATATTTATTCTAACCATTTACACGTTCTACTTACAAATAGAATTAATTAAGTAGAAAAATAAATTTCAGCTATAAGAAAAAAAGAATACATATTAATGTTATTAAAAGCCTTAGAGCATATAGTTTTTTAAAATATGTTCTATTTCCCTAACTATTTTTCTCCATTAACTTAATAATGTGATTACAATATAATGTGATTAATATTAGATCACATTTCAAAATGTCTGATATTTCTGGGAATCATTATGTATGTTTCTGAGTACCCTTGAAGTTCAGAAACTACTGCTTAGTTATGAACTATTTGAGTTATAAACAGTGTAAATATGCTAAATGTTTTCTAAATTTACATAATTCTGGAAAAAATATATATTAACGAAACATAAACAACTTAAGTAATCCTTTCTTTTTTATTTTTAAAACAACTACTTTGTATTATTTAAATCTGCAAATTGAAACTTTTATTATCTGCGATTTGATTTTAGAAAAACTATGAATTACGATATACAACATTTTATGCTATTGTCACGCCAGTAACCAGCCTCCGTAAGACCGGATGTCTTCTGAGATAATTTCTAAAGTTGGTCAGTCGCCAGTCAGTAGGCTTAACGGCGAGGACCGTCGTTAAGCTGTAGGTCCAGTCACTAAACAATCCAAGAAGTTGATGAGACTAAAAAAAATATAACATTTAACACTTTTATTTAACACGAAGATATGCTAGGCAGCAATAATATATAAAGCTAAAATGTCCACCTACACCTCTCAATTCGGCTTCTTACCCTTGCATATTTAAGCGATATTTGCGTACAATTATAGGTGGTATTATAGGTGGTGCTCAACCTGTTGTAGATTCACTATTTCTGTTTAGCGTATACTGACTATCGGAGTATATTTTCAGTTTTGACACAATTTCATTTCAAAATTCATTGAGTAGTTTTTAACAATGTTTAACAATAGTTTTTAACTATTTTGTTTTATTACTAGGAAATATTGATGAAGTTTTTACATTGTATTATTCTAACACTCTTGGAACTATGGACTATAGTTAAAATACATTAATTTATCTGCTTGGTTGAATGACATTTTTAGCTGTAAATAAAAAAAAAAGACACAGGAGAAAGTTACATCGTGAAATCGAACGTAAAATTTGAAAATAATAACAACCATTGAAAATTGGACAACAACAGTTTTTGATTAAGAAATGATGGCAATTAAAATAACTTTTGATACAGCCTCTAATTGTGTTTGAAGTAAATGTAAAAGTTATCAAGATTATTCTGCAAGTACTGTTGCGTTTCAAAAGCTACTAAATATTTATTTATATTATAATAGGTAATACATGTTTTATATCGTTTTGGTTTTGTATATAATGGATAAAAATGAGTCTTGCGAAGACTATTAACAATAAGAAACTTATAAAAATACTGTGAACTTTATAGTGATGACTTTTAACTGTAGCAAGTGTTTTAAATAAAAGTTGTGAATGAACGATTCTGAATTCTATATATTCAAATAAAATTATTGACACAGTATAAACAAATTTGCGAAAATTCTGTTTATTGATAATACCTGATCGACATGATCCTTTAACATTGGGTTAATGTTACTTAACTATGTATACAGCAGAAAGTACAACGAGACCACAAAGAACCTTTCGCCGTTTTGATGTATATTTAATTCGGGGAACGTGTCGGAAACCGTTTTCTATTTGATTAAATATCACGAGACAACAATCGTTCACGTAAACAACTTTGCTTATATGGGGTCTGTGTATTTAACAAAAAGAGAAACCCCAGCAAATAAAAACGAACGTTTTCCTTTAAATCCGAACTCCCCCCGAAGCTTCAAAGTCGCGAAATATTAAAAGGCTTCAAGCTCGTTAATTCGGCCCCCATTCCTCAACCTTGACATCGCTCCCGACTGAATAGAAAAAGCAATTAAAACAATAATCGCTTTTTCATGACGCAGCGCTAAACTTGGAAACCGTTTAAAACTTTTATTGTCTAATACATTATAAATCAGGCTTTCGAAGTTCTATTTTAAAAGCCCACTTTCCATATTGCGGAAGCTCTGGATACGCTTTATGTCGGATTGGAATCCAGATGCAATTTTTTGCTTGAGAAGCTCTCCCGTATATGAATCTGGCGATGGAAATTGTCGAATAAGGCTTTGGAGGGCTATAACTATATTTCCGATATCGATGAGGCACGCGATTAATTCGTGATTTTCATTTTCCGAGTTGATATAGAATATCCTTGTTCCAGAAATTAAATAGTCATTAGCTTTATTTATATTAGTGTCATATGGTTCATTGGTGGCTTTAATTTTCCGTTGTTTTTCTGTCAGTGTATAAAGTGCGTGATTAATAAATGAAACTAGTAACCGTCCAGTGATATAAATTCAACATTAATTTACTCATTTAACTATGTTTCTTTTATAATTATTAGAGTAAAACGGAGGAGAGCGATTATACTGATATTGTTGAGCGAACGTTGATAATATTCTCAAAGATTATTTAACTTCTTACATTCCTGTCACTACAATTAAACTATAAATGTCAGTTAATACAAGTCATCAAAAATCAAGGATTTTAACCGAAGTTAAATTAAATTTTAAATAATATAATGCACTCACCCAACCCAATTACTCGTTTAAATTATTCATGGGTAAAAATCATTTTACGAGACGAAATTCAGTTGAAATTATCTGTCAGGAATTAATAATAATAGAAAATATGATATTTTTTTAATTGATCATTATTTCTTTATTTCTAACTACGTAATATAGTTAATTTTAAATTTAGGTTTGAACCGCAATTTCAACAAAATCAGTATAAGTTATATTGATCATATAACTTTATAATTATAAAATAGTTATGTAGTAATATATATAATATTTAATCGGGAGACAAGGTGACTTGCTTAATACTTATTCCTCGTTTTTACTTACTATATGAATATAATTTGGCAGATTTCAAGAGTGCACTTGTAAGTAATAGAAAGATTTATAGAGAACTACTGGATGAAGTTCCAAGTTGTAATTAGGGCATTTCAACCAAACATTCTGGCTTGTGAAAAATACATTCTGTTTACTGTGTATAATTCTGTTTACATAACCTGATATGTAAAAAGAGGTGAATTACTAGAACCTAGTAACCTCAACACACACGCTGAAACGAGTTCATACTGCAATATAGAAGTAATTTACTTCTTTTATAGGATCTTAAGACAATATTATTTTATAACTTAATACTGAGATCAAATTTTTGTAGACTCTAGAGATTCAACAACATACTGACATTGCTGAATCTCTTAAAATTACACTGAAAGCGATTATCTGGAACATTTAATTTATCATGTTTATCACAAATATCTTCTTACTTCTTTCTTACAAAGATCTTCTTACATCATTCGCTTAACAGTGCATCATGGCTATTCTCGAAAACTTATGAAGAACATTCAAATAATTCTCCTCGGAAACCATTTACTGCTAGAGAAATGGAAATATGAGTCTTTTTAAGTTATTTATAATAATTATGGCATATACAGCACATTTACATAAACATCAGTTAAGAGGTATAAAATCAGAAAACAACCAACATTAATATCATATTTAAAAAACACTTTTTTGAAGAATGTTTTATTTTTCAGCAAAAACTAGATTAAATAAGATGTTGATATGATCACAAGATGGAATGACCATTGAAATGAAACCTTAACGAATTGTTTCTTTTGCAAAACTTGTCCCTCCAATTCCTTTGCATATAATGCCAACGTTTTTCCTTGTAATATTTTTAATATTATAACTAGTATTGGAAACAATCGACTGAAATCGACTATCGACTGTTTAGTAATTGACTAGTTTTTACTATCGACTTTTTTAGTCGCTATTTTTGGTTCGACTGTTTTTAGTCGCTATTTTCGGTCCGACTGATCTTATTACTATTTACTATCGACTATTTCAGTAGTTTACTTTTAGTTACTATTTTCGGTTCTACTAGTTTACTCGACTAATTTTTACTCGTTCTGGCCTTGTCGACCTAGCAGCGACATTCAAAGTAATGCGCCGAATTTATTCTTATATAGATTTATATGTAATATATGTGGTTTAATGTTTTTTTTTGTAGTTTGCTTGTGAATAACTATATATTGTAAATTAATATAGCAGCATTTTGGAACGCTAGTTTTCGAGGGTAAGAATATAAAATTGTAAGTGATAAATACTAAGATACTTTGGGCTGGTATAATAGGTAATACTTTTTTGATAAACTCGCGATTTTTGTCCAAGCCTTTTTTTTGTCAAAATGTTTTCCTAAAATCTTGAAAACTAAAATTAGGTTCCAAAGGTTTCAGAAATTGCATAGATTCTAGAAGATTTGAAGAATTTTTTGCAGTAGCAGTTTTAAATTTCTTTTAAAAAAACGGTAAAGGGGTGAATAAAGTATATTAAATATTTGTATTAAATACATTTTCTGATAGGAAAACTCTATTTTACTATTCAACAATTTATTTTAATAGCTATTAAGAAGAGCACCACAGTTTTTGTTTGTTGACGAATGGACTACCTTAAGAGAATGTGTTCAACTTTTAAAGCCCAATGAAATAATGACCACCGAGTAATTTGGTGAAAGATATCCCACGATCTCTTACAAATTATTACAATCGATTACGATCGATTACAAAATTGTCTATTAGATGTGATCAATAAAAGACTGGCAATTTTAGAAATGCACATGATATGCGGGAAATCCAAATTTATAGATCCTAGATTTAAAAAAGCAGGATCTGGTATTGCAAATAATCCTCCATTCTAACTTCAAAAAATGTAAATTAGTTCCACAACTCGGAATTTAAGACACAACTACTGACCAAGACTTTATAATATTTGGAAATGCAATTTATTGGGCGTTTAGAAAACCCTTTGGATTTTACACGTAAAATATTGCTCTATACCCGCAACATCTATCCCCTAGAAACGAGTTTTTTCAAAATTTGGGCAAATAATTAACGATCCGAGAAATCGCCTCACGGGAGAGTAGTTGAACATGACAATATCCCTGAACAGTAATTTAAAAATATTTCCGTTCAAAAAAAAAAAAAACTTTTATTTGAAAAGGGTCTGGTAGTTACTGTACCATCATTTTTAGGTTCGTCATGGATTAGATTTTTCAATGATTAGGTATACGTTTATATTTTATTTAGTAGTTATGGTTACTGAAAATCTTTAGGTTTTAGGTTTTGTTTAAGTTGTATTGTATTATTTATATTTATTATATTATTTTATTTAAAAATAGCAATTCATATATTAAAACACGATAGAACTTTTGTGGTGTTATTATTCCATTCCTTTTTACAAATCCACAGAACAGTATAAAAGTAATTCTACTTGAATTATATTATTTATTACATGTTAATAGAAATTAGTAATATTTTTTCCTTTTCTTTTTTAAAGTTAGCGCGTGAATGAATATATGTACATCTCTGTCTCGCTTATACTACCATTCGAGAATATAAACACATTTAAAATTAATTGCTCCAAGCATTTATCTCCGTCCTTTCCTATCTCACATTTTATACAGACAAGAATTCCTAGATCTTTGTCTGACATCACGAATGGAAAAAAACAGTCGAACCGTGCATTTGACTGAAAATAGTAATTACTATTTTCAGTCGCTATTTTTTTTGACTATCGACAGTTTCGACTGTTTTGCGACTATTGACTGTTCCGACTGTTTTCAGTCGTAGTTCCCAACGCTAATTATAACAAAATTGTCAAAGAAAAAGCATTTAAGTTATAGGGTTATAATTCACACCTGTTGTGATTAACGGCTTCAAACAAACGATACATAACTATAATAATATTTCTAATAGGTAGTTCTGCTTCGAAAAAGAAATTAATACACCTCATGATTTTTGCATCTATTTATATTTAACCAGTAAATAAAATGATGCCTATATGAGCTTAATACATTTTTTTTTATTATATATAAAATACAGTGTAATACAAAATTACTAAAAACCTAATAATATCAATGAGCAAAAATGAACTATATCAGTAATAATTAATTAGTCAATATTAATAAATTATTTTCTTGTGAGACATTTTATTTGAAATAAGTTAAGTAGAATCAGCGAAATATAGATCAAATGCGGTTGATTGCGATGGAAAATTTATAATTTCATCTAGGATATGCTTAATCTCCAAAAAATTGCAGATTGCATTAGTGATAAGTTTCGCGTTAAAGGAGGTGCGCCCTAATTGAGCACCGGCCTAAGCCAGGCGGTTTCCAATCAGTCAAGTTGCTTAACCAAAGTCCTGTGGGAGATCCGCATTAGCATTCTCCAATTCCGGGTCTTGCACTTTCTACGGGCCGCAGTATTTGAACTTGCTTTAGAGAAAATTACGTACGGGAATGTAATTTCAGCTTTCCGGGTTATAAATTTTGTGGCCTGGAAAAAACGAATAATCGCCCAAATATTGAGTTTTAATATATAAGGGCATTAAATAGGGACTTATATATCACGTAAAATATTTTTTGTATATGTTAGAATATATACAATTACAAGCATAAAATAATATTATAAGATTAAAAAATTAGGTTATGTAATAGTTTTGTCTAAATATATTTTTTGTTTACAGATAGAGGATGCCATGCTTATGTTTGACAAACAGACAAACCGACACAGAGGTAAGCAACAATTTATTTGTTATTTTGCGAAGAACTCCACTACTTGTTTTATATTGGCCTCCAACAATTTAGCTCAAAAGTCAATAAGACCTTATCATACTATTCTATTTCTTCAAAATATTTTTTCAGTTTCACCTTGACAACTTTACTAGGTTGCCCAAATAAGGGAAAACTAGGAAAACCTAAAAATGGAAATAAATTAAGGGTTTTATAAGAATGTTTTTTTAGAATAATTATTCTTGTTATGTTAACTATGCTTCATTTGTGGAACCTGCAGTGATGTGTCGAAAAGAATATAAAATGCCTTTGTACGGTTGCCATTACCTTATTTTAGCAATGGTTTTTCTGAGTGGTGTGATTTTTTTCTCTAGGCCTTTTTTCTTACATTTATACATCCAATAGCTCCGAAAGATTACAATAATAATCTAATTATAGTTATTTTCATGAAAACTTTGTATACAATTCACAAAAATATTTCCCTTGCAAAAACTCATATTAACACTAACAAAAATTAACACAAAATGGTTTCGCTGTCAAAGGTCTAAATTCACACCGTTTCAGTTTTGTTTTTAATCGACTTTGAAAAAGGAGGAGGTTCTACGTTCGGCAGTATATATTTTTTAATGTATGTTTGCCGATTTCTCTTTCTACTGTGGGCCGATTTTCAGAATTATTTTTTTATTCGAAAGAATGCACTTCTGAGGTGGTCCCGTTGAAACCAAATCAGGATCTGTTTTGGGGGAAAGGGGGAAATCGAGGAAAAAGCTTATTTTTCTTAAAAAGCTTATAAATTCAAATGCACGTGAGTTTTCACATATTTTTTATCTAAAATAATCAGATATTTGGGTATAATGTTATTGCTGGGCTAATGTGACGGACAATCGAAAGTCGCTCAGAACAAAAGCCATTCACTTTGCTTTTTAAGCACTAACTTAATCATATAAGATCTCGTGGATATATTGTAGACAACTGCTTGTATGGTGTAACGATTAGAGCGTTTAACACTCAAACGGAGGTCGCGTGTTCGATTCCCGGCGGGGATAATAACTTTTCGTTGTTAGTTAAAACATTTGTCAAATCGATAAGTAAATCAATCTGAGGTAGCGGATCCCGGTGCCTGAAGCGCTCCTTATTTTCAATCATTGTTACTTTACTTGGCCTGCCCATTGTAATATTAAATAAAATAACCTCGTAATTTATTGAGTAAATATTTAACACTAAAAAGGGAAAAATAAAATATTTTTGGCAAAAAATTTGAACCGACTTGAAACTCACTAAAAATTAACAAATATCAAACTTAGATTTTTAACACTAAGAAAACGTTTAAAATAAAATATGTACATAATAATAGCTGTAGTAACTTAATAAAAATAAACAAAAACATTGTTTAACCTATCTACTACACGTATTTTATTTTCTACTGTATATACACAATTTAGCTAAATACCTACCTAAACCTATTAATCTATTTACAATATTATTTTAACTACTACCAACTGATTACTATGAAGTCAGTGCCGAGCATAAAAAATACCAAAATAATAATATAATTTTGGGATATATACAAAAAATTAAATTACCAACAAAAAAATTTAAATTAATATAAGCCGGTTCAATTTTTTGTCAATTTTTTTTTCATTGTTAGCAAATGGAAGACTCATTGCGCCCACAGGTTGTTTTATTTTTATATGTTTCAAATTTTATTAAATTTAATCCTTAAATTCTAGTTATATTCTAATAAAAAATTAAATGTTTAAATCTCTTGAATTCCTTGGTTTTACTCTTTAAAATAAAAATGAGAATTATATAGTATCACTCAATGTTTCATAAACCAGAATTAGGTTTTATAATGATATTTCAGGAAAAAAATTAAATTCAGTTGAACTTTTGTTAAATTGTTAAACCAACTAGGCATTCAATGCAATGAACCAAAGAACGATGAAGAAGTTGAACCGATTAGTTAGTTCGATGAATTTGGCTCGTTCTAGGTCAGGTATTCTTTGACTTATAGTGGAAAACATGTAATAAACGTGGTAAATTAAGCTTATGTAGATTACCAAGTTTTAAAGTAATAAATACCGAAAAGTTGGGCGAGTTTAGACGCGGTGACTTTAGCGCGAGCCTTATATCATTCCGTTCGCTGTAACTGGATAGTTCTGGAGCGGAGTTGGAAAAGGTTGCGATATTGCGCCGAGGAAGTGAATAATGTTGTATGATTCAACTAGTTGAGCTGAACTTTTGCTTGCCATCGTATAGCTTTTAACCCTGGTAGACTTGGCTTTCTTTTACGCCTTGCCGGAAAATTAGTACATTGGCTTGTTGAGCCAATATTCGCATTCGCTTCCATTCCAACTTTAAACATTTTGTAACTCTATCAAGATATTTTATAATAGGAAGTGTCTTATTGAATTGAATTTTTTTAATTGAGAAGTCATTGGAAAAGATTATAAAACAAATTAATTTAGGCAGCCTTTTACCTTTCAGTTATTTATTTTAGTTATTTTCAGTGTTTTAATACCTTATCAAGATTTTTTATATCATATAATAGCAAATAAACATTGTCATGAAAATAAACCCCAGACTAACCTACTGTCTAAATCTGTTGGCGCAGAAATTCGTTAGTATTGTTGTGAAAAAGTACCAAAATATCCACAAAGAAAATTGAGGACAAATATCAATCTTGCCGAATTTCTTCCACGTAATTTCACGGCCATTTCAGAATATATTATGGACCGCATTTGCTTTTTGTAGATATACGGTCACGCTTATTTCATCAATTCTAAAAATATGTGAGCAATGGGGAGGATTAACTTAATTCAACTTCCCCATTGGTACTAAAGCTTTTAAATGTTTAGTAGCTACTTGATTTTTTTTGTCGGAAACTCATTCTTTCACGAGTTCCACGACCATCAACAAAGATGAAACCTAGAAGTTCTAGCTGACGTCTAGTAAATAGTGAGTCTTACTAATAAAATACCATTTTGGTTGGTTAACAAAACATTGGTTGACGGGCGTCTTGAATCATTTAATGTATTATATATTATTAATAATATGTTATTAATGTTTTACTATTATTTTATTATTTAATTTCGGATTGTTATAGTTTTTTCTACCTATATACCGATCCCTTCATATAGTATCTACATCATTCATTCAGTATTATTACTAGGTCTTATTCCTTCATCTTATCAGTTACCTACTTGCTATTTTTATGAATTATTATGGCATTTCGTGTTAGATTTAAAAAAGTTAACATTTCAATTTATAAGAAATAACTGACAGAAAATCTGAGTTTCTGTAAAGATGAGTTTTAATAGTCACTATAAATAATTGTACAGATTAAGAATTGAAAAGCTATGCTTAATAAATAAAATAAAGAAGAGACAAAACAATAACATGATGATTTAAAGATATGATTTGACTATAGTTTCGAATATTTATGTTCAATCAATTAATTTCAAATTGAATTCAATATTCATATTTTAATTAGTTTTCTGACCAAAACCAAAATCTTTAGGTACTGCTAAGAGAGTCACTATTGCAAAGATCATGGAATATCGAAAAGAACTTATTGAACTAATCTTAGGAGACTTGCTGTGTACCAGCCAACTAAAATTATCTATGTGTTTTAGTATTTACGTTGGTAAAGCCTATTTAACGTTATGAAGTCTCTCCCGAACCAAAATCCGGGAAGCTACTTTCTTCAACTTTCTTGTTGCCTTATTACTGTCAAGAAACTGGACTATTATAAATTTCCGATGTCAAGAAATTGGATATATTTATTGGTCATTCGTTATATATTATAGACTGGTTCTATATATCAAGATCATTAAATATTTCTTATTGAAACATCCATAGAGTGGTATGCAATAAGTTGATTTTGCATTTTTGTTGGGTGGCTATTCAGTAATATCGAGAAATCGAACTAGAAATATCTCATTATCATTGTTTCAATTTTTCAAAAGTCGTTAAGGGATCATTATAGTGGCTTTCTGGAAAACCTTCAGACTGTATAAAATACTCTGCAGCCCTTATTAATTTTTCGTTTCGTGAAAAGCATTCTTTACGAACGTAAAAAGAGCGATCATTTTCCTACTACTACTATTACTGTTCTCCTTTTGATATGGAGTGCCTTACTGGAAAATCTACATTACTCCATATAGCAGGCTTTTTTTACATTTTGGTGCCTTATTGAAGAACATTATTTTATTTTATTATTATATAAATCTTATATATAATATTATATAATCTTAATATCTTGTAATAGCTTAATAGAACTACTTTTTTATTTGTTTTGTTGACATTAATATTATTTTATATTGAGAAATTATGTAAATTAGAAGTTCATTGTTTTTCCTTTGAAATTATATTCTTATTATCAATTCCTTACCAGCAAGTCTCCACTTATTTCAAACTTTCCAATGAAATTAGACTCAATCCAGACAATTGAAAATATATTGCTTATCTCGACGAAATACGATTATGACCGAACTTTCTCGTTACAGTTTCCGATATTGATAATTCGTTTCAAAGGGAAAACGAAACAAAAAAGGAAACGCAGCTACGAATCCATTAAAGATACGGATATTATAGGATCCCGAAATTGGTCTTAAGGAAAAAATCATATAAATACAATTTGCAATTTGCTCGGAGATCTCGACGATGTCGATAAAAAAGGGGTGAGGTGGAACGGCGGAAACTTTGCTACTTCGGTCGGACGTCACAAACGTCAGACCAGCGAGAAAGTAACTTTTTATTGCAAGGCCTTTTCAATTATCGAAATGCATTCTTCGTAAGTTTGCTTTTTATTTTCGTCGGTTTGTTTTGAAGCGGCGGGCACGGTTCGCGGTCAAAACATGTCGAGAAATATTTATATCAAATCCTGCCAAACTTCTTCCTTCTTTGATTTCTTTGTCGTTTTTATTCGAGAGAAGAGTTGTTTATCGACGGCGTCCGTTCTTGTTGTTCCAATGGGATGGTTCGTGTAGTTGATTTTCCCTCCTCGGTCAAAAAACACATCAACTTTCCCGGAACCGGAATAAGATAAATGATGTAGACCGATGAATTTTTGGACACTTGTTTATTATACAACTGTCGATGGGGGATAAAACATTAATGCTACACACGACAAGTTGTTGATTTTCTTCTTTTGATATCGTTCGTTCAGCTGTTATAGTGTGTAATTTATCAATTTTTCAAATAATGTAGAGTTTCATAAACATTATTTATAATAGTTAGCGACTGGATTACTTCAACAATATAATCATTAATATCCTTGTTTTTTTAATTGTTTTACTAAATTATGCGTGAAAATATTTCAGGATTTCTTATTCTGTATTAGCTTCTCTTTCTTCACCTTTTTTCTTTCATATTTGTAATACTTTTTCCACATCATCAAAATAAAAGATTTTTCCATAATTCATAGCTACCTTTGGATCTTCTAATCAGATTATAGTACTTGAGACAGTCATTGCCATGGGCTGCAACAGACTTTTATAATGAAATGACTGTTTATATTGTAAGTCAATGAAAGTCGATTTAAGCTGATAATTTGATGCTTTCAGCTGGACTTCAACTATCGTGGTACCTCAAAAAATAATTCCATTCACATAATCTTACTACCTTGAAACGTTTTATATCTATTATGTAACCGATCAAGTTCATCAAGTTCATTTAGCACCTTACGTCTAAAAGCGTCTAAAACAAGATATCTCAAATAGGTCAATTGAAAAGTCCCCGGCCTACCATAGTAAAACACATTTTTTGAGATGTTTTTTTTTTAATTCAATATAGATGTCTTCAAGGGTGATAGATTTTTGCCATCGTTTTCGCTGACTTATGACACGGTGCATTTTCTTGGCGAAGCAGCGCTTTCTTTTTCTTTAAATGCGGCCGTTTTTCGGAGATTTCGTTCTTCAAACTGTCTAATAATGCTGTGTAATAGTCGCTGTTGATGGTCCTTCCATTTTTAAGGTTGTCAATGAAAATTATTCCATGCACTTTTGCGCAGAGCTTTCTCATACCCAAATATTCGTGAATGATATGATGTACACGTTCAGTTGATATCTTTGGAGTGTCTGCTATTTCATTAAATTTCAATTTACGGTCATTCAAATTCATTTTGTGGATATTTTTAAATTTCCGTCGGTAACAACCTCCTTTGAGCGTCCACTGCGTTCACCGTCTTCGATGCTCATTTCATTACGTCTAGACTTAGCATACCAACTCTTGATGGTTGATTTTCCTGGGACAGTGTCCGGAAACTCGCCATCAAGCCAAGTTTTTGCTTCAGCTGTATTTTTTCCCGACAAAAAGCAATATTTTATATTTTTATAAACATATAGAAAATTGTATAACATGCGAAATCCATTTTTTTCACAATAACAAAAGTTGCTTCACTGAAAATGCTGTAATTCACAAACAAATGATCCGGCAGCTGTCAAATTTATACACGCATCTTTTGAGTGTTAGGGCTAACTAAAAAACATATGGATTTAATTCTAGTAGGGCCATCTATGTGTCAGGCCAGGGACATTTCAATTGACTTGTTAGAACATAGTGGGCATAAGTCTCAACAAGTATTATGCGTACTTCATGCGCTTCACCAGTTTGGCCATTCAGCTTGTTTTCAAATATATATCTCTTGCTAAATTAATATTGTTTCATAATATCTGTGCAGTTACATTTTTTCAGCTGTATTTGTTAATATTATCTGCTTGCTTATTTTTTAATCAGAGATAGCTATGTGAAAAAGCGCAATATCAATATAAACAATTGTTACACGACCTAGCCTAACTGTTAGATTCGGCTGTTTTGCTTATCTATCTAAAATAACAGTATTAAATTTATTATTATCCAGTTACTCAATGCTACACAGACATTCGTTCATTTATTCATTTTATAGTTTGATTTAAAGAAATCTAATGCTAAGACACATCAAAATCTCCATAATCACAAAACAAAAAACTTATGGTGATGATGCTCCATCGTATACCATTCGTTGTGGACTTTGATTTAAATGCGTATTGCAATGCCAATGCAAAAAATGAGGGTATCTTAATAAACTCTAAGTGCTTCCGTGATCATTTACTTTCAAATATATTTCGTCATCCTTTCTATAAATGCTACCACGCCTACATATGTAGATTTCACATTTTAAAAACTCTACATACCAGTTTGTATACCATAATTGGTTCTAGATTAAATCTGTATATGAACACAACTAAATAGTTAGACATGACACAGGACACCAAGCTCAAGTGGAATGAGCATATTAAAAATAAACCAGAACTTGTATGAGGCTCAAAAAAATGTGGTTATTGCTTGGACTACAATCCATATTATCACTCTAGAATAAATTTTGATTATACAGGCAAATCTTGAAGATAGTGAAGAGCTACGGTGTACAATTATGGAGTTGCACGAATAAATTTAATGTTAACATATTCCAAACTTACCAAAACTATGTTCTCCACAGTACTGTTAACGCCTTATAGGATATTAAGGAAGAGGAAAGATTGCATGATCACGAAAACGTCGTAGTTCTAGAGCTGTTTATAAACAGCAAACTTACCCGGAGGTTGATCAAATAAAAACCATTTGAACTAATATAATTTGTGAAAACTATAATAACTAAACAATATGAGGGAACATTTACTTTATTTAAATAAAAAAATAATCATACTTTAGTTCATAATGATTTATTTAATTGAGAATTTTATGATTTATAAATTTTATTTTTAATACATAACAGCATTAGAAGCTTAATATCTATAAGTAAATCCTACCACACTATATAAGATAAAGAGATAAGAGTAATATATCAAGTTCAGTCAAATACCATTCAAATATCCAAAGATCAAACGATAGGCGTAAGTCAAAGTACAGATTTAAATCGACATAGAAAATACGTCTTTATTTTACAGTAGATAAGGTCTTTCAAATTAGACGATTTTCTTCGTTATTGAATAAAATGCGTGAATTTAGCGGAATACAGCTAAATTTCAAACTTAGAATATAACATAGCGTAAAAGTTGTAGGCTTTTTAAAATCTGTTTTAGAAAATTATATGACTTTTATGTTTATACAATCTTAAAATAGTACTAATTAAGTTGTTCCCGAAATTAAAACAACTATACGAAATCGGTAGATGAAAGAAATATTAAATAATATAAATAAACACGTGCGTGAAAATTAGGTCTCTTGGTTTGGATCTATAGAGTAATTTAAGACAGGATATAACTTTGATGGCATGTACGAGTATTGTAAATTTTCACAGGAACATTCCAAATGTCGTAAAATTTCGCGAACAACTTATTAAGGTTTCAATGAGTCCCATTGTGATTTGACACTAGATATTTTCTTTAGTGTTGCGTAAGATATTTCTAAATAAACATCATAGCAAATCCTTAGACTAAAAGATGACATAATTCGAGACAAAACTAACCCATAGCTTTGACAAAATGTCCAATATTTTGTTTATCTTTAAAATAGCGGTATTTGTTGGAGATTGTATTATTCGTATTTAAAATAATATGCATTATATCGTAAATATCACTTTATTTAAAAATACTGTCAATTTGGCTCTAATTAAAAAAACCTATTTGCTCTTTTGAATTTAACGTCGCAACTATCTCACTGAAACAAATTTAGAACCGAATTTTTTATTAATCCCATCGGTTAAAAAAGTTTTCTGAATAAAACCATCTATTTTAGTTAGGAGCCGCATCGATATCTCAAAGGTCACATTTATATGATTAAAGTACGTCCATTTAAATATGTTCCTCCAGGTAAATGCGATTAAATTTTTTCGAAAAACTCATAGGCCCGGAAAAATACATCATCGGAATGAAAGATCTTGAGTCGGCATTTTGTTCGCAGTAGTTTCCTTCGTTAATACCCGCCATTCATCGTGAACGGAAAAAATAATACTCGGGAGAGTAAGAACCGAGGCCCGTTTCGATTTTTTCTGCCGATAGGGCTTACAAAAAGGAAGTAGACCATAAAAAATAAAAAGAACCAGCCGCCACGCATCCATAATCCAGCCATATATCTTTGGAAAGGTCCAGAATTGGAGAATTGAATCGCAAAACTTCCAACTTTGACCAGGCCAACTGATCCCCGCTTTTCCTGCTTATTTATTTTCTTTTGTGTTTTTAGTGGCAAATTTATTTTGTTGAAAAAAGTCAAAAGATGGGAAAGGGTTTCCGAACATGCATGTGTGCGAGGAACGTTTTGCTATAATTTTCCTTCTTGCCATAATTTTCCTTCTTTCCGAACTTGCTTAAATCCTTTCACGGGCATATGGTACCCATATTTAATAGGAATTTTCTTGCTGTTGATACTATTTCTTTTTTCCACATATGAAATCGACGGTAAATTGTACAATTTTTTTCCGTTTGTAGGAACATTTCGTCTTTTTTTGTCTTATTTTTCCCTTGGTTTCGTTAATTTTTTTTAATCAGACGAATTGTTTTTAGCAATTCTTTATAATTCTATGTAAAAAAAATATTAAATTATATATTAATAAAAATATTTTTCATCATTCTTTATAGCCGGTTACCACGTTTGTGATAGCAAGATGAGTTCGTATCGACAGAACGATTTTGCTTTAGCAATGATCCACTTATCGACCCATTTTCGCGATTCTTTGACATTTCGAAAAAGTGTGCCAGCCAAGCCATGTTACATCGACCTGAACAAGTGGCAATCAAAAGGATCAATTCAGTAGACCAATTAATGCTGGTAGAGATATACAGTAATAGATTTAACAGATAACGAAATTATTCGGTTTTACCAGCTCGTAATATATCAAATCTTACTGACCGTATGCACAGCAAGATGCTGTGACTATAAATATTTCTCATCGGTGTCAATATGGATGGTTCTTTTGGGATAACCCATGACTTTTACACTTGTACTAGTCATATTAACATGCTTTTCCTTTTGTTATTAACACGCAATGAAACCGCGATGTAGAAATTACATTTTTAGTTAATTGCTCTGATAGCTCTTTTCCCTCCCTTGGATATTTCCCATTGTATTTATGGAATTCATGGATGGATTTACCAACTGCAAAACCATCTGAAATTATTTTAAACATTTGAGCTGGGTTTTCGTCCTATTCGTTCTTGTAATTCATTGTTTTTGGATTTTTCACTCCTTTACACTTCAGTAAAGTAACTGACTTATCAAAATCGCCACATTGTAGTAATTGAACAACACCCACAATTGGGATATGATGGAGCAGCATTAACGTAAGTTTCTGATCTCTAAACGTTTGACGGGCAGCAGATTTCTTCAAGTTAAAAAGCAGGTAATGAATGTCGAAAATGTAATTTTGAGCGTTCTATGATTAGCATTTATATACGCTGGATAATTCAATAATACTAAATAAAAAACTCTAACTTTGTATAGAAAATTTAACAGTTGTTTATATTGATACTCCTATACTATAGCATAGTGTATTTAGATATATCCAATTAAGGATATTATTAAATTAAATAAACTTGAAGTAAACTTCTGTAAACGTTTGTTTTCTTCTTCTGAGTTAATTGCATCTACTACTTTCAACTTGTAGTTAGTTATTGTAAGATTTTACACAGTTTAAATGTACATGAGCAGTTATTATTATGTATAAATAAACTTGATAATATGATTCCTTGATAATATTAGTTTCACAATTTTTCTTATAATGTAATAAATATTATATAGTCTTAAATAAATTGTATCAGACTTTTATACGAGTACTTTCTTTGAGATAAATGTGTTGTCTTCCTAGTAATTTTAATGTTTGTTAAAGTTTTCCTCATTTAAGTCAGTAGCTTTTTCGAGGAGATACTGAAAATTGCTCTTTTAATGGGATGATGTTCCACGCCAATTTTGTTTAGATTGTTTGCACGTTAAGTTATCCATTAAAAGTTGGATTTTTACATTTTTGTTCTAGAATGTTTCTACATAGTATTCAGAAACTTTTCTGTTCTAAGAGTAAGCGTTTAAAATCACTTTTATATTCCATTATATGAAATAAATATATTGTTTTAATTGCAATATTAATGATTAACGTAATACTAGGAATATATTGAGACATATTTTAATATTAATTATAGCGCTGTGTTGGAAATTTAATTTATTTTAATTTATTATTTAAAATTAAACTTATTTAACTTTCAATGTTTCAAAATTGATGTAAAACCAAAAGTTCAGATTCTAACGAATATTTCGTGCTAAATGTGCCCTATTTCTCAGCCCTTTTTGTTCCTAAATATTTTATTAATGTTCTTCCACGAACTCTTTTCCTGTCTCTTAACTTATTCGGATGCTCTATAAACCTTTTTTAGTTCGCCATTCTTATCAGTTAGCGTCAGTTGAAGAAATCCCATACACCAAAATAAAAGATCGTCGGTATAGTGGCCAAGCAAAAGTCAAACGAAAGCCGGACCGACGTCGAATCCTTCTGAATTTTTTAAAATTAAAACCTTCGATAAATTTCCGGTGGCCGATGCGAATTTTATTCTTCAGGTTTGTGGACCGGACGAGCGAAAGAGGAGGAAAAAAACGTCTTGGTGTCGACATACGTAGTCTCGCCATAAATTCAACCTACACGCGGAGACCTTCGGTAAATTACGTTCAACTTTTGTTTCTGGACGCCGGCAATGCCTGTAATGAAGGTTCGGAAGAAAATAAAAGTTTGAAAATATGGCTGTTTTATGGCCTAAAACTTTTAGCCTTTTTATTTTTTACGAGTGATTTTTTCGTTTGCAAACGCAGCCTCGGTCGTAAAAGTATTCCGGGGGCCTCCGTAAGTATTTATAAGTTTTGGGACAGTTTTGGTCTTTTTTTGAGATTTATGAATTCCCTAGAATTGAATGGCAACATGCCATTTATTTTATGACTTAATGGATATGACAACTGCTAATATATAATAACAAATATATTTTAGATATTTGTTACATATTATATGAGATTGAGATCTTCCAATTAATGAAAGCTTCTTTCTTGTAAAAAATTAAATCGATCGATTAAGTATTAACATTCTAGCAACATTTCAAATATTTTATTTGCACAAAACTATCTTTGCTAAATGATGATAGTTTTATACTTATTTTAAAACAAAATTAAACGTACCATATTTAGAGAATACACAACACAGCACATAATTTAAAATATTTTGCCATTCATATAAATGGTTTAAAATTAAATAGTGTAATCATAATGTAATTTTATATAAATTAGTAATTTACATTAAATTGTTTCAATAAATAAATGAATAATGGGGATTTGTTATTTTACTGCAACACTAAAAATTCCTAGCGTATTAAAATAACTAAAATAGTATACATACTAAAATAAATAAAATATTTTATGTATATGAGAATATCTTTTTTCTAACTAGGGTTTCCCTAGAACGGACCTATTGCTTAACATGTGCTCCGAACGACGGTCCTCGGCATTAAGTCTGACGACTCCCTGGTGACTGACATGATTGGGATAATTTTCCTTGTCGAATTTTACACTTTTGAATTTCACATACATAAATTTACGGCTATATACCAGCAGGATCCGAATAGGCGAATATAGCGACACTAGGAGGGTCATCCTGTTATCTTGATCACTGCGCGTATCAAGTATTACAGCCAGCTGAATCACTTATTCTAAAATATTTTAGCTGGTATACATTCAAAATTGACTTTTTTATAGCTATACCAATTTTTAGCAATTCTTAAAGTAATTTGACCGTTTGTTATTACTAAATTATAAAAATTTAGCTCATATATAGCTGATTGGTTCACAATTCACAGCCACATGTTGCTAACAAAACGATTTACTACTTAATCTTTTTGCATCATTTCATTTTAAAAGATGCTTTTAAATATTCCTTTCCACTTGATCATATAGTATAACACTCTTCCGAAACTCTCCACGACTCCTGGATCTTATATTAGTTTAATTCATTTACAATTTAACAACACATTTAAAGTTTCTAATTTATTGGCTTCTGAATGTCCTAACCCAATATTCATTCGCAAATAAATTTATAACAATAAAAATTGTATTTATTTTATATCCGTGAAATGACAATATCACTCAAAGCGACGAAAACGTTATTTTTCTGGAATATAATAGAAATTTTCTAATGAAATAAATATATTTGTATTAAATGTATTCTGTGGAATAATTACTACTAGATAGTTAGGTGTATTTTAATTTGTTTTTAATTTAAAAAGGTATTTTTTGAAAATAATTGTTGGGACATCTTTCTGAAAACATAGCGATACAGCATGAAAAGGGTGATACTGTTTTAGCAACGGTCTAATGAGAAAATATTTTTGCCCTTCTGCATTTCAAAACCGCCATGATGCAGCAGTCTGGTCCGGTGGCTATTATATTCGAGCTGCAACAGTGTATCCTAACCCAACTATTTCAATGTATGGTCAAGCGTTATCATGTATTAGGATGATTTTGCATTTATTACTCTTCACTGGCAGATTCTCTGCAGCAATAGTTCAATTGATGTCGATAGACATTTGCAGTAACAGTTTAATTCAGTTTTATGAGCCCGTAACACATTATATTTGATTTGATTTGCTGATGCGGTGGGATAACTAAACAGTGTTATTGTTTGTGTTTTTTGCATACTTGTACTGCAACAAATTGATTGATGCAGAGCAAGGCTTTATGACCATTAATATTCCGGACTGGACTTACAGTTTAACGTGGCCTCCGCACCACAGTTCTCGGCATTACGCCTACCGACTGGCGAGTGACCAATTTAGATATCATTCTAGAAGACATCCGGTCTTACCCAGCCTGGCTACTGCGTGACTGAGATCATTTTCCTTGTCACGACTTTTGCCTAGGACAATCACAAACATAAAATTTACTACCATCGCCTTTACCACTGCGCCAACCAAGCCGGCGAAAACTTTTATTGTTTGCTTGACAAGTGTGGTAGCCATTTCCGTCTGGATCTTTCTCTTCGTATCTAAATCACCGAAATCAGTTGTTTCATCAACTACTAAGTTGGTTTTTAAGAATGTCAGCCGAGTATTCGCCTAACAATCTTTGACCCTTTTAACCCTATTTGGTGTTGACATCAAAACAGACACTTTTAAATTTAACATTTCCATAAGTTTAGAGGTAAAATTCTTCAAAACAATAGAGGCAACGAATTAATGAATCGAAAGAATTGAATGAATTTACGTTGATAGTTCACATTTTCCACAATAAATATCGCTGACGAAAATACATGCAAGCCATTAATAATCCGAAACAACGCCGCTCTAAACGCCATCTAATATTAATTATATGTAAATGTGTCGTTAAATATTATATGTAATGTACAATGTGTAACAAAAAAAATAGCAGAGAGAACCTAAAAGAGACGGAATGATATATAAATTCTAATATTTATATCTTATCATGTTTCCATCGTCTTGATCCATACGTATACGTCGACGATGCGACGGTTATTTGGCAAAAATGAATACTAAAACTGGACGGGGTAATAATAAAACCGAACCTGAATCGTAAAATACGTCCTTTTTGATGTCCGGGCCCGTACCGAAATCAATTTCTTTGTCATATTCGAACTGTTTCATAAACAAGACGACTAACGAAATTCCTATCCATAAATCGGATCATACGTAAATACAAAGGAAACTGTTCGGGCCGACGATGGAAGTGAATTAAACCAGCCATTGTTATCTGTTCCGTAATGGATGTGGATTTCCGGGTTAGACCAAGGCCGGTATTTCATAGATATTGTCGCTGGGGCTCCGCGTGGTAGGGTCAAAGCCATGGTTTTTGCGGTGTCGGGATAACGGGTAATGGAAGACGGTGGCCTCGCATAAAGATTACGATAGACGGTTGTTCAGCTGAAATACTGTATCAGTTATGATGGGCTAAACATTGATAAAGTTTTGATATCGGCTTGTGCAGTACACGGATTGAGTTATGTCCCCTTTTTATTTTTGTAAAATACGATATGTTCGCCTGCTCTTTTAACCACTGCTTATCATGTCTGAAATTATTATTGAACATATCAGTTACTGAGTAATCGATATGTTGATGTCAGTCGTAATTTATAAAGCTAATTAAACTTCTATAAAACCGCCTCAATTCTTATGCTTCTCAAACATATATTGTCTCATCATATTGTCTCTTGGTCACTTGATCTAATGTAATGCCATGATTGCATGAAGCAATACATAATTTACCTTATAACTAGTTTTCATTTAAAGACATACAATTTAAAAGAATACAATCTTTTTCACAATTTATTAACATTATTTCACTATTTGATAAATGCATATTTCGGAGTAATATTATTACGTATGATACCAGTTTTTATTATATATTTTAATATGTATATTATATTGGTACTGATTCTAATGATGGATTAAATAAATGGAACATATAATCCTGTAATTGTACAAATATATTCTAAAATATTTTACATTAAATAAAGCACTTGCTCACACATTTTTAAATATTTTTTAAATATGCCTACTATTATTATCAAAATAATAATATATTCGATTAAATAACCATAATTCGATTACTGTGAAACTTTTGAAACTTTTCGTTAATAAAAACTGAACCCACTGTTTGTCGCAAGCATTTCCAAATCTAGCTTTATACAACTGACAAATGTTTCTAGAGTTATATGGTTAAATTTTCAGCCAATCTCCCTCAATTTTTACAGAATTAATCACTAAATATTTATGTAATTTAGCATTGTCGTGATGAAAGGTAAATATTTTCCTACTGTTTAGGTTCGACTGGATAATTGTTGAATGTAGAATCAAACTAAGGGTTTGGCTAGATTCTAGCCTGAACATTTCCTTCCTAAACCTATCAAATAGTTAGTATTACCTTCCTTGGGAGTCAATGTGAACTTTATTGTCCATAATTTTTCTCTTGTCTTCGGATTTCAATTACGTTTTTTTTACATGTTATTTATTAATTAGCACGTTTCATCGCCCATAATAATTTATTTTAAAAATGACTCCATTTCGTTTAGCAATTTACAAATGTAAACCTGGATCATAACATTTTGCACTATTAATTCATATGATAACCATCAGATAAAGCTTAGTTTGGTATCCAGTTTTATGACTAAGACTATTCAAAAAACTTTTATAGTTGAGGTTTCTATATGTTTAAGAATTTTACCGACTATTTGCGGGTCAGGGGGAGATTTACCTATATTATAGAAGTTTACAAACCGATAGCAAACTAATTCTGATAATAGCCTTCACTTATAGTCTATCCAAAGTAGAAGTAAGCTCAAGTCATCTCAATTGTATTACAACATTCTAATGCAAATAAACTACTGAAACAAGGTTAAGGTTAAAAAATATATAGTTTAACATCATAGTTCAATGTTCTCTGCTGCTTTGCATAAACTATCAACATCCATCTCCACAAGCATCATAGAATTTATTGTATTTTGATAAATCTTTTAAAACATAAAAAAAGCCAAACTTGCATCGACTATTTCAAAGAATGATAGGTCAGGACGAGGTTCATCTATAAGATCGATGTCTCAAAAATGAGTCCAACCCAATTCATCAGCATTCACTAACTAGTATCAAGTATCAACTAGCATTCACCTAAGCGTTCATCTCCATAAACATCATACAATTGTTTATGAGTCTGAACTGCATATTTCGCTTTTAGAAAATAAAAAAGTAAAATATGACAAAAATTATCTTCTCAAGTCTAAATTTTCAGAGCACAATTAATTTTAAATGTTGGCCAATTTGTTTTGAAATGGACTAAATAAAGGACACTACCTTTATACCTAGAATATTCCATGAACTGTTACCTTTAAAACGTGCTATAGTATAGATTCACTGAATAAGTATTTCCAGGGGTATGTGACTTCAAAGATAATACAACCTTATACAGACTAGATCATACTTATTTTGCAAATTGTATATAAGTTACATAAATAATATAGTTAAGTCTATTTTACTATGAAATTATTGATAATTTTTCATTAATATTAAATTAAATAATTGAAATTTGAAATTAATTAATCTAAATGTTTCATGATTGTTACAATAAATAAAGTGACTAAACATAATTTTTGTTTAAATTTTTCATTGAAATTTGAATTAGGGTCCACTTGAAACATATTAGAAATAGCTGATTGCACATAATCTTAGAGACGGTTTAGCTTTACAAGTTTAGGGAAAATATTCAAGGAATCCATATCTCAGGATTCGTTGAATTGTTGTTATTGTCCTAACTAATGATTAATATTGTGATTCTCCCAAGTCTTCCCAACTCGTTAGTGCTTTTCCCTATAAAATTAAGAAATGTCAACAAAAACTATTCTAGCATTCGTAATAATAACTCATCAAATCATAAATAAGTAAATGGTTAATGGCATAAAAAGTTTGTGTTTAGATAAAGCTATATACAAGATGAGATTAAATTTGAAACTAAATGGCGATTGTATAGAGGAAATAAAGCAACTTATTCAGATTTTGTGCTAACAAAATACTCTCCAAACGAGCCATATAAGCCATATATTCTCTTAATAGTTAAAAAAGTTGTTGCATTTAGTTAAAATGTTTTGACTTATAATTAATATACAATAAAACAATGCAGGAAATTACGCTGGCCAACCGACTAATCCACAAGGCAGAATTATTTTTTGTATCATACAGACCAACAATAACCGTTGCCTAACTAGCATATTCAACAGAAATAAAAGAAGACAGAACGTCAAAATAAACAGTGATAAACAAATTCATTATTTAACAGTAATTAACAGATACAAATATCAAAAAATTACTTTCTTCATGCTTATTTCATCCGATTATACGGTTTGACGTAATTTAAATAATCCAAAAGCATCCTTGTATATTACTGATTTTAATCTATTATATAGTAGGAGCCGTGGATATGACTTTCCTAGCGACCCTCATGTTGTAAAAAATTTATGAAGCCCGACAATATGAAATTTTCATCATTCGAGAGTTGACATTCGCTCAACGAACCTGAACTGTAGGTACCTTTCATTTTTTTTCTCTCTAATTATTCGCTCGACAACAACAAGTATAATCCCGTTTAATTGAAGACGCAAGACGGCACGTCAACGGCCTAATTTCGACTTGGGATCGGGTATAATCGTCGCTGTAAAATTTACATTGAACGTTTTCAAGTAAGCAAAACGGCATTAAAATTTCACGGAACATAGTTCGGCTTTCAGTGACCTTTTGGCCGGGGAAACCGGGTCAGAATAAAATATCAGTTGGGCTCGGTACGATTTCAGCCGGAGCTAATACGGGACAAATGTGTCACTTAAGCGTCATCTCGCCCTCATAAATTTTTAAGGGCTTGGAAATGGCGCTCGGTGATGACGGTGACGGACCTGGCCGATTTACAAAATTGAAGTAGGAAAAGTAGATAAAAGTTATCGAGAATATGCCGCATTAGTAGCATGTCTAGAATACAGACAAATGTATGTGAGCTATTACAGTTTTATCATAAAATATATCCATAAATGTAGTACAATGGCTACTTAACTTTTCAATTTGTTACTGTATGGTATGTTCAACAACAACATCTATTGCGACAGGATGTCCATTTTAAAAGTTAATATTTAAAATATAAATTGTGAGGCAAAGCTTAAATGACCTATATTTTTGCGTTTGAAACATATTTTAAGCGTAATTATTTATCTGTACTCTGTACATTATTCGCCAACGATGATATGAAAGTGAGTGTGAATTTACTAATAAAATAGATGCAGAAGTTCCATTTTCTCTTCAATTATCTAAAGTCAGGATCTGCGCCTAGTTTGATGAAAACCATTGAACGAAAGTTTTTGCCCATTTCGTAATTCACCTATTACAGGTACTTTCTTTACGTAAACATTCGGCCATTTTAGGTATTTCTAAGTCCCTACTTCACTTAATTATGACGAAAAAATTTCAAATCAATCTTTGTGAGACTCAAATAGAGCAAGTTTTAAAAGCAAATCATTATATTTAAGAAAATCTTACACCAAAACAACATTGGAATTTCCAAGGCAGTGTAAGGTGAATAACATAATCTTCAACGAACAACCTTTTTCTTCTCTCCATATCTGTATCAAGGACTATTGCCAGTCAGGACGAAATCCAAAGATAACTGTTTCATGCACTTTTGGCTAGAGGCGCGAGAATTATACAAAAAATACCTGCTGTAATTATGAAAATTTTTACAAATACATTATTTTAGCATTTATTTTATTTCATTTATCAGACTTCGAAATTAAAATTATTCAAACGGAAACGGAAATAATATGTCAATTTTTCAAGTAGGTTTTTGATGTTTTTTATGGTGGTCATAACGTTAATAATTTTGAACATTAAGAACAATCCTTCACAGAACAACAATCAGGCAATCAAAGCAGCAGCTTCAGGTAAAAGCTAAATAATTAGCTATTTTCATTGTTCGTGTCCTAGCGTGTATGTTTCAGAGCAAATGTCTTTGAATATATATGATGTTAAGTTTACATGAAGTATAAAGGAATTTCCCGACATGGCTCAGTTTCCGCTACTCGATAAATGTCACAAAAGTCGCGGTAAGTCAGAGAATATTTTGAAATCTGAAAAAATATCATGTGAATATTACAAGGAATTAAAGGTCTAATCATAAAAATATGCAAAAAATCCTTGTTCTTTTAATTTTGTAGACCAGAGCTTCCTCCTACATTCTGCTTAAATAAACGCTAAATGCGTTGATAACAAGATCCCTTGTTTTTACTGGTATTACTTGATTATTATGAATAAATTTACCATTACTTTTTTTATCTGTTCATCCTCAGATTCGAATTAAATTAAATATTCTTCGGTTTTGTTTTGTATTTTATGAATAAAATTGATAAAAAGCTTACGTATCAAATAAATAAGGCATATATATGCTTATAAAATAAATAGCATATATATATATATATATATATATATATATATATATTAATTATTGCGCGTTTATTAATTAATTAATGTAATCCGCCTTTTTTAGCGTTTCGGAGTATATACGCAATAAAACGCGTAATGGCAAATACCGGAGCTCACTTTCTTAAGAGTTTAACATTTATATTAACATTATAGATTTAGGTTCAAGAGTAAACAGAAAAGTGGCCCGGTCCAACAATTTTAAGATACCATACAATCTGGGCATCCAGTGATTATGGCAACATCGCAGTTCGTTTCGGTTGTTAGAGACAGCTTACATTTGAGAATGAGTTTCATAAAATAATACGAGAGTGTCATAAGGAACCGATTGTTTCGCAGTATTAATTTGTATCATTCCGTATAAAATTGAATATACATAAAACTCATTAGGGATAATTTTATTTTATATTATTTTGAACTATTATTAGAGCGTGATTATATGATATTTTATCTTACTAATATTAGTGACACATAAAATAGAAATAATTCACATAGGAATCATTGAAATTGCCGGCCTAATAACAATAATTTCCATAGTTAGAATTGTTGAATATACATATATATATATATATATATATATATATATATATATATATATATATATATATATACATATATATATATATATATATATATATATATATACATATATATATATATATATATATATATATATATATATATATATATATATATATATATATATATATATATAAATTGGTCTACCTATGATATTAAATATTAAAAAAAGACAGCATAATACCGAGGCCAATTAAATAACTCCGATTTTAATGACTATTAACAATTTTATAAATAAAAACCGCTCGGGTTGTACGATCTCGTTAAAACCCGCGTAAATCACTCGTCGCCGGGTCGCCAACAATTCCTGCAATTAAAATTTTTAAAATGAAAATCCAGACGCGAACTCTCCGTTAGTTTTCAGTAGGCCCGGTTTAATGAGCCTCGCGTCGTCGGTTCACTCTCTTCAGCGTCAACAAAAAAAAATTAATGAATGTCTAGGTGTTGAGATGCGTGGTGTTGACCGGGCTTTTGCACCGGTGTTTGCTGGTGCATACGTGATTTTCATGGAAGTCTGTATAGGATAATAAAGCGCCGTCTACGTTGTACCTACAAGGGGTTATAAAAAATGTTTTCTTTTTTTAAAATTTATTCCCTGCTATGCCTATAAAACCTTAAGAATGTATTTTTTGATTGATTTGGCATTCATTTATAAAGAACATGAATAAATGTATTAAATGTCTAGTACAACTAGTTTCTCCTTTATCAATTACATCATATTTTATTGTTATTTGCTATATTTAAAAGTGAAAAAGTATGCTTGTAGATTGGTTGGTGCAGTAGTAAAGGTGACAGGATGGTCGTCCTCCTGCGATATTCGCAGATTTAAATCCTGCAGGGACATCGCATGGTCGCAAATTTATATTTAGAATAGTTTAACATTTGTGATTGTCCTTAGGCAAGATCCTAAAATCGACAGGGAAAGTGATCCGTATCAGTAACGCCAATAACCAGGCTGGGTAAGACCGGATGTCTTCTGGGATGATCTCCAAGTTGGTTACTCGCCAGTTGGTCGGCTTAATGCGGAAGCCCGTGGGCTAATTGGTAATGAGGAGACTCTAAAATATTTTTAAAAAATTTTAATTTTCTTAAATAAATCTATATAAAACAATCCAATCAGATTATTAAAACGTTTATAGTGTGTTAATATATTATCTGTTAAATAGGAAAATTTAAATAATAAAAATAACCGTAAAATACGTCAATATTTTTTCGTGTTATAAACACATAATGAAATTTAAAAAGAAAATCCATCTTAGAGCCAATCTTTCCTTTCTCGTTAATCGGCCTTTCTATAATGATCCATCAGAAAAAAATGTTAAATGAACGTCAAAGTGTTGAGAGGAACGTTGTACGGTGAGGCGACAGTGTTTTTTCGTCGCGCTCGTTACGATTGGCCGCTAGAGGGCGGCGCTGTGTCGCCCTTTTTTCGCACATTTTTCAATACTGTATCTAGACGCCCGATCTTTTTTATCCCCGATTTAATCCCGGAGATTGGAAGACAGCGGTGGGGGACGACGGGAGGGGGTAGTGGCGAACGGTAGGTGGAGACGCGGCGGGCGGAAAAGGGGGGGAGGGCGAGTAGCGTCACGGCGCCGACCCTGTTAATGAAAAACAGCTTTTATGAGCGCTTGATAAATGATGGTATCTTTCAGAAGCGCTGATTAATTAACAAACATTAAAAATAGTTGTTGCGCTGAAACTAGAGGTGCCATTTATCAATCGCGCACCTACAGCTGGCTTTTTGCTGGTTGGCTTCTGTTCGGAAATAATATTGTGTAAATGAGATTACATTAAGCCTGGAACAAAACTATAATTCATCTCGCGGCGGTTGCCCCCAATTTATCGCTCTCATTTTTCTTAATTGCTGCACGGAAATTTCGATCCCGAGTGTATTTTTAAGAAACTCAAAAATTATTTTAATAAATGTAAAATATTACTTATATGTATTATATCAAATGTTATTTATTGAATTAATAATGATATTGTTAGCGACCCAAGATTGGTTTTATCAATTTGGCCGAACTATTTACCCTTTCCACCATGCCAATGGTGATTATAAAAGGACGCTTTTGTAACGTCGACATACTCCACCGTACTTTTTTGTAAACTTTACATCTATCTTGTAATAAACATATTTCTCTTAATATTTACTTTATTGTTTGACCCTTATTATTAATTGTCTTTATAATATTGTTCACATTTGCTTTGTTGTAATTATTTAATGAAGAATTTTAATATGTATGTTTAACCCGCTCCAATATTTTCCTCTATTTTCAATTTTTTTTTCATATAGTATACCGAATTCCTGGTTTCCTAGCTCCACTGCTTTATTTTCAATTTTAGCTATGCTGCACGTAAACATACAGAAATAAGTTGCTTCCTAACCACAAGCTGCTTTACAAACTCTAGAGGAGTTTTCATTAAGTTTGTATCCAGACAGCCCTTCCGTTGTTACTTTCCAATATTTCGGGATTTTTTAACATGTGGTTCGCAAGGCGAACTGACACTACTAACTACAAGTTTGCGGAAAGTTTTAATGCATGAGATATTCTCCAAAAACAAAATACCGGTGCAACAGATAAAGTTAAACTAATTAATTTTCCTTTTATAATGTTGTTTTTAAATATTTTTAGTATTTATATTGACAAGATTGATAATCATCCCCTCTAATTACTAGGGTCTTCAAAAAAATTGGTGTAGCATTATGTATTTGTCAACCGTAGAACTAAAAATGTATCACTATTTTAATATTATTGTCATTTTATAGAACAATAGTATTAACAAAAGTAAGATATAAAAATAAGATAAGAATGAGATAAATATAAAATTTGAAAAAATAGTTTTCATTGAGATAACGTTCAAACAACTAAAAAAAATAATCACATAAATCAGTGAATGAAATTAATTGTTCGAACATTCAGGATAACTTCATTTGACTTATGGCTCCCTGCACACTTCATTTCCTGCCAAACAATTTTTAAAATTAAATTAGTAATAACTGGTATCACACAGTGAATTTGGAAACTCGTTATAGTGTTAAACAGTTTTTTATACTCAAATATGCTTAAACCAAAACTTTTTTAAAAATTAGCGTTGGGTACTATCGACTGAAAATAGTAGAAGCAGTCGATATTCACAAAACAGTCGAACTAGTCGATAGTCAAAGAACTAGCGACTGAAAATAGTAATTAATATTTCAGTCAATGCAGGCTTGGACTGTTTTTGTACTCGTGATAACAGGCGGAAATATACGAATTCCTTCCCGTACTAATTTTGAGAGCGGAAGGACGTAGTTAATATTAATAATTAATTTTTTTAAATCAATTTTAAATAACTTTAAATTGGCAAGTGAGAGAGTGAAAAAAGAATTGTAATAATGATATTTGTATATTAACAATGGCATAATATATTCTATAATTAGTTTATTTATATTTGATTCCAACATGTGTTTACTAATGTTTTTAGCAGTGTCATAAATAAGACGCATAAGAGAATAGAAAAGGAGAGAGATACTCGGTGCAATTTATTAGCTTCAAAATAACAGTTTAATTTTTAATGATGTAAAATTGTTTTTATATTTTATTTATTTGTCATGATTGTAACGAGGAATGGAGTAATAAACACTGAATATTTGCATCGTATCTTCTCAATCAATGTTTGTCAACTATTTAATCATTTCACTCATTAAAAATAATCCAAATATAATAACTATTTTATTTATCCTTAATAAGGAATATTTATTGTTTATAATATTATTATTCACTGAAATTCGACTGAAAGAAATTCTAACATTCAAAAGACTTGAGCAAATATCGAGAGACTTTAGACCCAATAGTTGCCAAGATAACATAAAAGCAGTTAAAATTATTTTTCTATTTATCAATCCATATCTTCTTTTTACTTTACTACATAAGTATTTAATTTTGAAAAATAGAGTTCCAAAGTGGTACTATATTAATCTACAATATATTGCTATTTACAGTCATATTACAAACAAGACATAAAACCATATACATTACGTATAAACATATGTAAGCTTAAATAAATTTGGGACATTGTTTTTAGGTCATGGCTAGAACGGCAGAGCTAGGATGTTCAAAATCAGTCGAATGAAACTTGTGAGTTCAAAAATAGTAGCTGTAAAAGTACACTACTGAAACAATGAATAGTAAAAAGTAGTAAAACCAGTCGTGTCGAAAATAATGACTCGATAATTGATCATTGATAATCAGTCGATAATTCCCAACGCTACTTAAAGCTCTAAAAGTTATTATTTAAATTGTCTTTCTAGAAATTACCATTTGACTTCCTCGAACTTCGATACAATTTCGATAAATTCGCAAAGGTATTATGTCTTCTTCCATAGAAACTGTTTAAATATTTTGAATAATTATTATGGTTTAAATTATGAAGAGCATTGAGTGAATTAAATGTGACTCTAAACAGAGGATGTCATCTTTAAATCCCTTCGATATATGGAGCTAATAAATCATAGAGAACATTTTAAAGTCCTACTTAACACTTCCACCTAACTAATATGCGAATTCCCCTGCCAGCTCGTTACTGTAACATGGGTTCGGCCCTAAAAGTTGGCACATTCTCCACTGCCCGCCAGAAATCTCCAGCGCATTAATTTGATGCGATCTTTACAACCGTATTCGCCTCCCTGATGAGAATATATAGCCTGTGAAATTTGATACTCGGAGAATAGTTCCGAACAGACCTATTACCTTTAAAGGATTGATGTGTTTCTGTTAATATAACGAGGGATTGTGCTATTTGATCTTGAGTGACTGGTTGCTTAAATCAACGTTCCGTCCAATCCGGCGAAAAATTTATTCTTGCTTTTATTAAAGTCGTACTAACGGATGAGATTTTACAAATTCCCTGCTAAAATTTAATTAGTTTAATTAATTGATTAGTATATTAAATACGTTAAAGATTGTGAGAATTAATATTCTGTGCAATATATTACTTTAACAATATCTTAATTCTGGATTTTTGGGAAATACATACTGACAACAGAACAACTACTACAAGCAGATCAAATCCACCAGAACAGTAGTAGTAATTTAATTTGTAAATTAAAACTGTACAAGCATATTTAATTAAAAATGTAATTAATACAAAATAATCTGTTTGTCTTTTGGGACTATTCTAAAACTGACTCATCTTGATATATAATTATGAAAAATGTCTATCTCTTATTTGCTTATATTGAATAAAGTATTGCCAGTTATCTTGGAATATGTATTAGAAAGTAATACTCACTTTTCCATATTTTTTTAGGCCGAAAGTATTTAAATGAACCTATAGGTTTTTACATAAGCCTGAGTGTTCTATTTAGGTATTTATTATTAACAATATTATTATATGTAATTCCCAAACTAGATTGAAAATTATCTTTGATTTATTTTCTAAATTGTCAGTGTTTATACATTTTGTTTTTATATAAACTATATTGTTCATTAATAGGCCATTCTTTTCTTAATGTAAAATAGTGTTTTTTTAATATAAGCTAATATAGTTATATAAGAAATATTCTAAATTATTTGTTTCTATTTCAGGTAAGCTACAACTGCTGCTTGTCTAACAAGTTTAATTATGTTTGGTGAGTGATTCATATAACTTATAATATATACTGATTCATATAATACTAATATGTTGCTATTATTAATTTTAAATTATTTTAATGTTTTAAAACAATATATGCCTAATATATGTGGCTATTCTCTTTCATATTTTAGGACTTCAGATTAAAAAAAAAGTATTTCTCAACCGCACTTATTTATTAAATAAACTATTTATTTTTCAAAATATTATTCTTGCAAATGAATAAAATCAATCACTTTGAGGCATCAAAAAACATTGTCAGACAACTTACAATTTCGAGTATTGTGCATGTTTCTTTTATCGAACTTATTCATATGCATTTAAAACACTAATACATGATACGTTATATATGATGGACGATGGAAGATTCCTAAAGTCAACATTATAAGTTTATGAAGGGTTAAGTGATTGTGGATCGTTAAATCACATGATCTGTTTGGTGTAATGGTGAATACCTCCTGAGGAAAGGTCTAATCAGATATTTAGTGAGGAGCTGCCGGTTGTACTTTACAGTATATAGTAAGCCAACCTGGCATACAAGGCTTATAGCACCCGCAACGTGGACTCGAGTCTATGCAAACAACAAGAAGTAGTTAATCCAATAAATTATTTATTCAGAGGACCCAAAACAGTACTGCTGTATCGTGCAATATCCAGTGTAGATTGCTTCACCTTCTTAAATTTAAAAGATAATATCATCAAAAAGTATTATGAGATAAATGAAGCCAAAATATAAGCTAGGAAGGGAAAATCCATTCATAGAGGCACTACTAGAAATTCGCTAGGATAAAACGCCAAGAATAACTCAAATATATAGTTAAATATTTTATGGTTAACGACGAAAAATATACATACTATGAATGGCAAAGTAATGAAACTATAAATACATTACAGAGACACAAATCAGAGGCATTGCCCATATATACTATAGTACTGGATAATAAAGTAAAAAGAGGAATAACAAATGCTGATAGAATGCCGAACAACAATTTATAATCGAGTAAAAATATCAACAATCCGGAATCTTAATGATCATTTAAAGAAACAGAGACAATTATAGAATATCCAAACTATCTCAATCGATCCCTATCAATAGTAATTTTAATCCCTAACTGCTAACAAATATTGACAACCTGGGTATACATAAACTATCTACATCTACACAAAACCATATGTTATCGAAATTAGTTTTATTGACAACAGTTTGAATACTCCGGAGATTCGTATAGATCTCGTAAGTAACAGTTAAGGTCCATAACCTGGAAAGAAGCCTTTAACCCTTCTGATATTTGTCACGTAAAATATATAATCCAATATTCACCTTGGAGGATGTAAGAATCAATTTTGGTTAAATCTTCATAATAATTGATAATTGTCATTAATAAACATCTAAAATCCGCAAAAACTGGTACATACGAAAAGAAATTAAGTGACAAACTGAACAAAACTCTTATGGGTTGTCATTAAATCGGTACAAAACTAGATCTTGATAAAATATGGATCTGTCATTTTTAATATTTGCAATATTGGGTTCCTTAGTTCAAGTAATTGATTCCAAACACAATTGCCTGTTATTTCAGAATAAAAAGCCTCTTCTGGAAGTAAGAATAGATTTACTACTATTTAAAAAAATATCATATTAATGAAATGTTAGAGGATCGAAATCTATGCTTTTGTTTGCCTCACAATCTAGGCTTTATTTCATTATAAGCAGCAAAAGGAGTAGCGAAACTGAAATAATTTCTCTTGGAAAATAATAATTTGCTTTTATAAATACCACGTTGTAGTTTAAAGGTATTTTAATATGCAACTCTTCGGTGTACGCCAACACGTATTAATTCCATACAAAGCCTCTAAAATCGTTCCTAACTTCAACGCCGCTAACTTCTGCCCTTTCAGCCAAAGAAAATTAACATAATGTTACGGCGAACTTTCCAACTCAGTCAAAATTCGACCGATCGTCCAAATCCAAACCTATTTATTAGTTAACTACTCCGAGTCGCACCAACTTTTGGGATGCACTTGTGCTATTCCTTTCACTTGTGCCAATCCATTTTCGAGAGGAGATAAACAAGTTTGATAGGCACCGCGCGAAATTTAGTTTGCTAATGTACCACAGACCTATTTTCGTTTGATAGACATTATTGGTAAAATACATTTACCCACTTTACGTAAAATATTAATACATTTTATGTATAAAATTATCCTGTGTCGTTCTAAATCTGTTTTATAAATTTAATCCGATTAAATTTAAACATTTTACTAAATTAGAATTCAAGATTTTTTTCAAAACACATCCAAATCTTAATTTCAATATCATTCAACATAATCACTTAAAAAATAAAATTTGTAGCAGCTAACAAAGGAAGTAGAATATTGGGAATGAAATTTGAGAAACATTAAAATAACTAAATATGTAGAAAAACCATTTTTTATTCCATTGAAAGTTTTAAAAATACTATCTATTACTATATAAATAATACGCGCGTGTCAGCCAACTCATGTCGCATTGATGTAAATAAGTGATAATGATAAGTGTGATAAGTGTAAATATGTAATAAGTTAGTGCTTGAGGAATTTTCATTCTAGTTACAACAGTGTATTTTTAGTAAAGTCTGACCGAGAGTTATCATGTAAAAAGATGACATTGCGTCTGTTGCTCGCTACTGCTGTTTTCTTTTGCAACAATACGTCACCCAATTTATTGAATTCGTGTCGGCCGATATCCACCTTAACAATTTCATTCCATTTTAGCAGCTAGAAATATACTATACCTTGCTGCTTTTACCATATGCCCATTAATACATTAGTTAATTAATACATTATGAATATTCCGCTTCGACATCGATGTGGTTGACTCTCCTAGAATAACACATGATTTTTTGGACTTGACATTATCGTAGTAGATCCAGTTTTCATCGATGGCCACAATACGCCAAATATCTTTTAAATTTCTTGTTTTGGATTATTTGGCAATGTTGGAATGGTTCGAAATGGCATTTTTATTAAGTTCGAGTGGTAGCTATTTTTCTTCCTTTTTTATTTTTCTCATCTCATATAAAGGCCTGGAAAAAGTTAATTCGGCTGCCTGAAAGTTCTTTGAGATATTTCTTCAAATCAAATAACTAATGCAACTTTAAGCGTTCAATGATTAGCTACTGTATACATTGAGTAATTCAATAATATTGTTGGGGTTTCTAATCCGGGATTTTGGTTCACCACATACAGAAATTAACACGAGCATCAAACTCGAAAGTCCTATGTACTTTTAACGTGCTAGTTAGCTTTACCAAATAATAAGCAATGTTCTTAACTCTTTATGGATTTTATTCCCTAATTTTTTTATTTTATATTTTATGCTAGATAATTTATTCTCTATTTTTACCTGCTGCTATATTGCCCGTCGGCGTATAAACCACAAATAATAACAACGTCTTTAAATATAAACACGCAATAAATATTAAACTGAAAACTCTAATTTAATCTAGAGAATGAAGAGAAAATAGAAAAACAAAACAAGTCAAGTTCTAAGTTTTCCTTAATTTAACTCCTTTTTTTCCTTCATTTGGTGTTCATACTGCCATTTAATGTTTGCTATGGGGATTCTTTCCAAATAGGATGTACATAATTCCAACGAGCTAACGTCCGTGAGCGTTAGGCTTCATTGCATTTGTTTTCGGTATCATATATTGAGCTTTAAATATAAAATATTTCTTTTGATATGACTTATGGTAGCATGTCTCAAATTCGCCGTCAATATTTTCGCAAAAAGAAATCTTAGGCGTTTAATATTGCATTCAAAATCAAGGTGTTAGTGTGTGACGGATCTAAGACCGTTATTCCGTATGACCAAAGCGTTGCTGTCGAAAATTAGTTTACTTTTACTGTTTCCTGAAACTTTTGTTCTAGCGCATCACGTATTGTTATCTAATAAACTCAGTAAGGGATGGGAAAAAAACTGAGCCCGATACACCTACGTCCCAAAAAAGAATAAAAAAGCGGCAGAAAGAAAAACATCGATCACGATTTCGAATGGGATTCTAACGCTCGATCCCGCGCTCTCTCTCGGCTCGGTGCTGCGAAATATTTTTTTCTTAAGCGCCCCAAATCCCCCGGGTTGTTAGCATAAGTGGAAACGCACACGTAATTTTTCCACCGGTATGTGGTGTAACTTCCCCGCAAGGCCCCGAGATAACAATCGACCTTGTTAAGACAAAAATTGGAGCGTTTCCCGCTCGGTTGATCCGAGCTCAATTGCCGATTCATTAGAACACTGAATTACCCGGCCACGGTATGTTTAAATGGCAGGTGAATGCGTCAACTGACTCCTGCATATATTTCTCGTGTGCTAACAAGATCGTTTTTAATAATGTCGTTATTCTAAACGAGCGCGAAAGATAATAGGGGAAACGTTGACTGGCTGAGCTGGAACGGTTCGTTTTATTGGCGAATTGTTCCCAACCTGGAAATGTCAAGGTGAATTAGTAACATTTTTCTTTCTGCCCCCTCGTTCTAATCTAACCCATATACCAAATTTAAGGGGATACTTGCCTTTCCTTATCGGCTTATAAAAGCAAAAACACCACGCAATTGAAACGAAAAAAACTGAAATGTCACATATTATTATTTCATGCACTATATGCCGAATTTTATCAGAATATGCTTTGCATTTTTACTTTAAAGATGATTTTTGAGAAAGATTCACTTAACATTTTTCCAATCTGACTAATAAAATTCTGTGTGAAAGTGATTTTCATTGTATACCTTTTTTTTATTTCTGGGAATAAATTAATTATATGATGTTATTGAAATTAAAGGAAAATATTTCTACTTATATTTATTTTGTCACTTTTGTTTTGTCAGTGGCGTTATTTTGTAATGCTAGCGAAATTCTGAAGGCACACTTTGAAAATTCGTGTTTTTTATTTGTCTTTCACGTTGCGTTTCCTGTCTTTTACATTGTAAACAAATATCTCGTCTCAAAAATAACATTCATTAAATAGACACAAAACCCCTTTTGAAAATCATTCACACCTTCAAAAGGGACCCATGAAGCATCTCCAAATTGGACCTAAACAAATTGGCAATGGATCACTGTCCATACGTGGAACTGGCTTCTATAGTGATTATACATCTGGATATTTATGCTGTGTTATTTTTTGCGTTTATTCATTGCAGTCATTGAGCAAAAGTATCTCTCATCTACATGATTTTTGTCTTCTTTTCCTAACGTTGGCACAGAAAATTAAATATATAGATTGACGAACTCGTTATAAAATATCTTCGGTACTTTTGGCTAGCTTACTAAAGTAAAACCAAAGTACTGCAAATTCGCATCTTTAAGTTAACATTTGCTATGATTTTTCCTGATATTGATAACATCCACAAACGTAACAAGAACACTTTCGAGTCCACTTTGCCGCATTATCTTTATATTTTCATGCGTTCTGAAGCTCAAAGGTCAGTTCCAAATAACGTTTAACACAACATCGTCAGATGTTATAAGGACGCAGTGCTGCCAACTACGTACGAAATCGGAAATATGGATTTGTTCTTCTAAGTATTACAAATGTTTTCAAATGTGATACAAAAAATCAAATGCCAAACCTATATTCCAATCGGTAGCTCTTCAATATTACAAGCTGCAAAAGACTTTTAGGCATGAACCAGAAAAGTTAGAAATATGAAGAGTTCAGATGTCGTCGAGATCATCAACATCGTATATAAAGATTCATTTTTACAAACCATAGCCTCTATAAAAATCGTTGAAAATAAACCAATACTATTTATCACTTTATGTAATTGCGATAGGTTTCTAAGATTCCCCAACATGTTTAAGGGTAGTAATGTATTTTGGCACTTTAATTTTCGATTTTTGAAACAGTTGTTAATGTCGTTTTCCAGAAAAATCCTTTAAAACATTCTTCTATTTGAATAAGATATCTTCAATTGATTCAGAATTTTTTGATTAGAAATGGCAAGTCCAGTGTTTTAGAACAAATAAACTATCGCATAATAACTGAAATACCATTCCTTATTAGTTGTTTGATATGACAAAACGAATTTAGCACAACATCAATATTACGCCTACTACTTTTTGATTACAATCCTGAATACGAATGGGAATAATCAAACCTAAACCGTTTCTAAGGCTGAGTGGTACATGGTTTAAAAATTCTGAAGAAGTTTAAAAGTGTGCAGTCATGCATTTCCATTCAACAAGATGAGGCAAGTTGTATAAAATGCCATAAATTCCTGAACATCCCCAAATAACTTTGCCTAAAAAGTAATATCTACCACCTACATATATATTTTACGAAAGTTTAAATAATCTAAATCACAGACTGCCACGTACCTTTAATCACAGCAATGCCCGTAAAACAGCACATATCGCTAACGGCATAAAAAGAATAAAACCGACATATTTGCACCTAAATCTACTGAGTAAAACGATCTTAAAAGAGTTCCGTCTCGTTAATTCCTTTTATCTCCTTAAATTTTATTGTTGGAAAATTCTTTATTTTATATCTCCTTAATAATACCGAACAAGTTCATTGTGAAACGGTTCTTTGAAGTTTTAAATTGTCTACGGTGTCGTTAAAATTTATGTGTGTAAGATATTACTGGTGCTACGCGTTCTGCGTCTTTGATATAATTCTTTTTTCTTTTGTATGCGGCTTATTTGGCGACGGTAACCAACTTTATGAGATTACTTTCCGCCGGCATTATATATGGTAAATGTGTTTGAATGATGTTCGAGATTTAACGTTTTTAATTTGTACGATAATGAAAAGATTTAAACGGCTAGAACATATTTTTGAAGTTTACAACGTTCCATTTAGGAATATTATGATATTTAATAAGGTGGACATTACCATACCAATTACCATATTAATATTACCATGATGATTACCATATTAATATTAAAATGTGATACTAGTTGACTCGTTTATTTCTATGAATTTATTGTATTTATCTACTTTACCAGTTTAACCATATATATTAAATGGCTTTCATAATCTACTAAATTATGAAAAATGTGATACAGCTTTGTATAACAGTTTTCTAAAAATACATATCTTTTTATCTTGTTATTACATATAATATAGGTGCCGAATTTCGATATAAAGTTTTTTTGTGAAAATGATCTTTAATTTTTATATCATTTTTTATTAATTACATTTTACAGTAGATATACTTAGTACAATCTTAATTTACAAATTAATTTATTACGACTGTTCTGCTGTATTTGTATTAATACACAGGCAAGACGAATACGGGAATAATACATCAGTATGTATTTTCCAAACTAAAATAAAACTAATTCAAACTACTTAAGTTAAAGTTAAGAATATACTTATACACCAAGCATGTTCATGTGATTTCCTGCGTGTTGTCCAATAGCTATATTGCTTCCACGTTATTGTGATTTAGCAACCTTATTTCATGTTTTAAGGTGAAATTTTGGATCACTTCATATATCCATTTGATTGCGATCTCATCGTTTAGCTCTTCATTGGTTGTGTAGCGATAATCATTGATTATTTAGTCATAGAACTTTGTTTTGTGTGCGTTGGATTACTAGTTGGTTTTATGTTTTATAGTATTTGCGTCACATAGGTCCAAATTGGCTTTATGATTGACCGATAAACCAATCTCTTTTTCTTTAGATCAAGTTGAGAGTATTTTCCGACTAAATTTTTTGTCTATTCTATTCTATTGAATCTATTTATAGTCTATTCTGTATTTTATAAAACGATGTTTCGATTTAAGCTACCTTCGAGATATATTCTGACGTATTTACTCATTCTGCTTGAGGAATCGGGTATCCGTTAAGTAATATAATTAAGATTTGTTTTTTTCGCCGAAACGCAAAATTAACATGGACAGATTTGCAGCTATTAAGCTCTGTTTTCCAGTCTCTACTCCATTTGTGGATCTTGTTGATTGCTATTTGTATTTTTTCGACAACCTTAGACAGGGATACATCTTTTGCTATGATAACCGTGTCGTTGGTAAATTTTATATATCATGGCAATATTTATGTTCATATTTTCAATAAGATTTTTTAAAGCTTTATGAAACCTTGTGAAACTTCTAACTTATTTTATCTCATTTCTTACATCATGTTCTTGTCAATAAAAATGTACTTCTTCTTTTTACGCTACCATTGTTATCACAACCGCAACTTGTGGCCTGAAGGAATAACCATTGTATCATTCAAAATGCATGTCAAATAGCATGTGTAATTTATGAGGCATTATATCATAAGATTCGATATCTACCGACCACATACAATATACCAATCAGAGTCACATATTCTTAAAACATACAAACTTCGTATATACATTGTTCTTTATTACGAGGAGCATTTAAGATTATATTAAGATAACAAAAATTAATTGAACCGAAGAGTAGTCATAAAAGAAATATTTTTCCAGTGGGTAATGGACTTTTTTAAAAATTCTATATAAAAATTGGTCTCCTAGCCGAACCATTAATTTAGTCTAAACATACGTTTCATTCGACTGGTTTTGTAAACCGCTGGCTTTGCCATCCTAGTCATGACCTTGAAAATAACATGCACGAATTATTTTTTGTTTATAATGTCATTTTAAAAAAGAACATATTGTACATTAATACACCTTTGAAACTCTATTTTTCTAAAAAGTATTTTCAATAAAACCCGCTTCAACTTTATATTTAATAGTATCAATCCTGGCAAGAGGGGGCCTCCATTATCTCATTCCTGTTACAAGTAAATTATTAGAGACGCATTCTATTTCTAACTCTGAGTGTCTAGTGACGTTGGAATATTCAATAATAGTAACAATCAGCAGCGATTTGAAATTTGAAATTTATCAGAAAAGTGCTAAAATAAAGGTTGCATTTTAATTAATATAACTAAAGCTTTGAATAATGTTGTGATATATAACAACCGGAAAAATTTTGTTCGCTGATTTGGTCACATACTCGAACTTATCAGATATCATTGTATCTCTTTTTAGCCAGAATAAAATGAGAAGGAAATGAAGGTCTGATCTTAAAACGAATTTAGAAATTGCGATAGGCAATACGTTAAACGTCTTGATGACGCGAGTTCACTGTTATTCTGAATAGACTGTACATTTTCCGTTGAAGTGACTTATATTACATCCAATCAAAATATTATATATGATCAACCGGATCATGAACAGCGTGGATTATTATTCCGCATTTCTGATAGACACGGAGCAATAAATAATCGAATAATTAACCCGGTTCTGAACGAGCGCCCCTACCGATTTAATATCGAACCGCACCCTCTACGAAATAAACCATTGATCAGACCGTCAACTTAACAAACAATAACGTATTTATTCGGCTGATCTGCGGCCCGACCGTCTGCCGCAACCTGTCCCGTTTCCGATAATTTAACTCAATCAAACAACTCTGCCTGCTCGAAGGCACACGGCACAGGTAATCCTCTTTCGAAAATTGCTCGCCCGAAACAAGACAGATATATGGCGGGCATTTGATCACGTGTGTCTCTAATTTAATTCGATATTGCGAGGACGGAGCAGCTTCGGCCACCGCAGATTCAATTTGTTTGTCGTATCGTTATTGACGGTTATCGGGACCGATGGGACGCCCGCTGGGACGATAATGCCGATGTGCAAAGGGATGCACTCTGGCACTTGTTGGAGTAGGTCGTGGATTGGTCGATGAAAGCGATTATCGCTGGAAATTGTGGGGATGCGCATTGTTCCCCGATTATTGGATTTATTTCCTATTATTGCGCCGAGTATATGTTAATTTCATTTGCTGGTCAATGATCACCTAGCACAAGTTTATTAAGGATGCGTCTTTGTTTTTTTCTATTTTAACCGCTTCTGGAATATTGAAATTTCAAGAATTTTTGGTACTACAATATATCTAAAAATGTGCTTAAAATACAAATTACGTAAAACTTAACTATTTATTAAATTAATTAATAAATCAGTTAGTTAATCATATTTATCTCATGGTAATAGAGTGATAGAAATAATTTATAAACCGAATTTTATGTAATTTAGTATAAAAAATTAAATAATAAATGTAATATATTAAAATATATGCAAACTATCTCAAGAGCTAATACTCACTCACCAATTATTTCAAGTGGTATTTCATTAAATATAATTCTTATTAAGTTTAAATAATCAATAAATATTTATAAATTTAAATTAACACATCACTGAACATTATAACAAAATATCTAAGTAAGATTCTTTTCAGAGCTATAACAACTTCAGGGCATCAAATATAAGTATACATAATCTTTCTTTGCTTTTATGTTATAAACATATCATGAGAATATAGAGAATATATGAAAAAACGATTTTGAAATTGATATTTGACTTTTGCATGTATATTAAAACAATAATGACCACAATTAGGCAATTTATTTTTTACAATTTACAAATGTATATTAAAGATATTATATTAACTATAAATTATAAGTATTTACAATCATTAGATGGACTATTGATTTTCAAAACACCTTAATATTTATTCATAATTTCTTTTATTTGTTATGTGTTCCATCTATGCATATTACGTAGTTAGTTTCACTTAAACGGCTGCATATTTTCATTACTTCATTTATGTATTTATATACTCTTTACCTTTTATCCATATTTCTCACCTACAATATATATTTCAAAACCAATAAGTACACCAGGCTGATTAGAAGAATGTTTTTGTACTTAAATTCTTAATTAAAATTATACTAAAACATAATAATTTAATATAATCATCAAGCTTGATTGAATAAATGTTAACATTTTAAAAGTAGAGGAAGTAATATTGAAACATTGAGTAGGTATCGATTAAGTGGTAGCAAATTATTTAAACATAACAATTTCACATAACATGATTTGGTACTATTACAGCTATTATTTAAGCAAACTTGTTGTAACTTGTGTACCGTAGTAAAACAAATTTAAAAAAAAATTAATTCAACATAATTTCCTTCAAGGGTGATGCACTAATAATAACGACCCTCCAATTTTTTGATACCATTTTTGTAGTACGATTTGTCCTTTGCTTCAAAATAGGCCTCAGTTTCGTCGATCATCTCTTCATTCGACGAGAATTTCTTCCCAGCGAGCATTCTTTTGAGATCTGAGAACAGGAAATAGTTACTGGGGGCCAGATCTAGAGAATACGGTGGATTAGAAAGCAAATAGAAGCCCAATTCATGGATTTTTGACACGGTGCATCGTCTTGGTAAAGCAGCACTTTCTTTTTCCGCAAATGCGGTCGTTTTTCGGCGATTTCGTCCTTCAAACGGCCCAAAAACCTTATGTAATAGTCGCTGTTGATGATCCTTCCTTTTTAAAGGTAGTCAATGAAAATTATTCCATGCGTAACCCAAAATACATACGCCACTCGGATGACTGTGGATTGGACTTCGGAGTAAAATGATGGAGCCACGTTTCATCCATTGTCACATATAGACGCAAAAACTTGGCTTTATTTCACTTGATCATCTTCAAACACTGCTCCGATTTATCAATGTCGTTGTTTTTGTGAATGATATGATGTACAAGTTCAGTTGATATCTTTAGAGTGTCTGCTATTTCATTAAATTTCAGTTTACGGTCATTCAAAATCATTTTGTGGACTTTTTAAATGTTTTCGTCGGTAACAACCTCTTTTGAGCATCTACTGCGTTCACCGCCTTCGGTGCTCATTTCACCACGTCTACACTTAGCATACCAATCCTTGAAGGTTGATTTTCCTGGGACAGTGTCCGGAAACTCGGCATCAAGCCAAGTTTTTGCTTCAACTGTATTTTTCCCTTCAAAAAGCAATATTTTATCAATACGCGAAATTCCTTTATATCCATTTTTTTCGCGATAACAAAAGTTGCTTCACTCAAAATTCTATAATTCACAAAGCAATGATCCGACAATTGTCAAATTTATACACGCATCTTTTGATGGTTAGGGCTAAGTAAAAAACATATAGATTTAATTCTAGTAGCACCATCTATGTGCCAGGCCGAGAACTCTTCAATTGACTTGTTATAATTTAGTGTTTCATATTTTCGTCAAATAATTTGTACAATTTATTAAATTAAAGCATATTTATATTTTTTGCGCGTTTTACTTTACACGCTATGTGTAAAATTAATATTTGAACATTTATAAAATTAATACAGAAATATGTTCTAATATATTTATTCGAAATATAATTAAACCTAGAAAAAAGAAAATGAGACTTTCGAATGATATATCCTGATAGCAAAAAACGCAATTTTAAATTAAAACCTGGTATAATCATCGAATTGTCAAAAGCCGCGTTTGGTTTAACAGCTTAATCAAATATAAAGTTTTTAATCACTATTTGTTCAATATTTTGCGGCAAATTATTCGTACTTATTCCATTAATAATTTTAAATATTTACCTGCTATGAAATATAATGCAATGAATATAAAATAAATAAATAAATTCATAATATAACTCAATAATTATTAATTACGTATATTAGCTATTAATAACGCCGACCTCATCCATTGTTTGTTTTATTTAATTAGTATAATTTAATGTACCAATATCGGATGGAGTATATAACGTGGATGAGTTTGAATTTTAGTGACAGATTCGCGCATATATTTTCACTCGTTTTATGTTACGTTTTACCCATTTCTCGTTATGTTCAATAATTTACGTTTTAATGTCACGTAGTAGCTTTAAAAATTGTCTCGATGCTGAATCACCTTGACAATTTGTTAAAATTATATTTAGTAAGTTTTTAAAATATCTATGTTAGTACACGTTAATAATTAATATTATCTTAATATTACCAAATCGTATTTGTTGTAAATATTAATTATAGTACGTATAATAAAAAATAATTGAGGTTGTTTCCTTTTCATTTTGTTCATACTGACTCGTCATAATCTTCATAATCATATGTTCTTGTTTTTTTTCTGATATACAGGGGATAGACAAAATAATATGAACACCAGACATAATAGTACATCCTGGTCCATACTGGCAACACTCCCTCCTGTACATAATGCGACGATTATGTGTTGTTCAGTTAAAATGTCAAGTCTTGTAGGTTATATTTCAATGTATTATACGGTTGGTTCTACGACCTCCAGAAAGCTTCACAAAGCCAATATACAAAGAAGGACTAGTATTGCAAAACTTTTTATAATAGAAGTAAATGCTAAGCGGCGAAAGAAGAGGTGCACTAATAAAACCCGGGTACTTCATGATTGAAAGGATGTGATATGAATCATCATTTACATGATTTGTTACAGACTGCCAGGTTTACGTAATGATAACCTCAAAATAAGTCCCCGATCCGGACTGATTGCTTCCTACAGTCAAGCATGCGGGAGGTTTCATTATGATATGGGCAGCATCATGATATACAACGATAAGATTACTTCTTCCTTGGCCAGCACATTCGCTAGACTTTAGCATAATTGAACCGTTATGAGGAATTTTATAGCGCAGATTTGGAACTGGATGTCCATCTCCAATATCACTGAGGCAACTAGTGAATGTTTTGGTACAGGAATATTACAATTCCATTCAAAACTATTTAAACACTCTAACTTATTCCTTGAAGAATCTCCGCTGAGTTTGAAGTAACTGATGGCTGTCTCATGTCTCATCCAAATACATAAATTGAAATAATACATTTTTTGGTTTTATTATATGCTTTTAAAAGGTGTATTCTTTTAAAAGCAAAGCCTGAGAGTTCCATTAAACCTCTTTGATGCTTTTCAGACTAACTGTTTCCTCTGAAATAATTGAATTAAATTATGATTTTATGGGAAAAACTATAAAAAAATGTTGTACATTTCATATATTTGATCTCTGATAGTGCTAACTTTATCTGCTGATCTTGATTCGTCACCCGCTTCGTATGAGGTCGGTTTCTTTTCGGTGACTCCAAGATTATGCTTTTCATTTACTTAATTATGATTATGATATGTTCGAGATATTTCAGTAACCCTGTCCATACTAATATTCAGTGCAGCTGCAACACTCTAAAATATATTTTCAATTAAAACCGCAGCAAATTAATATATAGCAGTAAAAATGCTCTAACGAAAGGCAATCTGTTGTGTCTGGCATCGGCATTTTTAGTCACAGTCATAATAAGCAGCGATTCGAAATTTATCAAAACAAGCAAAGCATTAATATAACGTTTGCCGATTTATATCCTTTTAACACTATTGTTCTGAAGAATTTTTCATACGTTTAACAACTTTGACAGGCTTGTTTTGCGTGTTCGAGCGTATCAGACAGCATTGTATCTGTTTTTAACTAGAATAAAATGAGAAGGAAAGTATTGTCGGATTCCAAAAACGAAGTTACAAATTTCGACAGATAATACATTAAATATCTTGAGGACTTATATTCACAGCAACTTTGGATAGACTATACATGCTAGGGGTTCATATTATTTTGACCATCGTAAAATATGTAAATATAATTGATTAAATTAATCAATTATATTGATAGTTGTTGTTGTTGAATGTTGATAGCCCTAGTTAAGTGACTACATCTATAAATTATTTTATCATATTTAACATTGTTTAAACTACCTTAGTATTTTGCTTGTAACATTTCAATATAAGTATTCGTTTCTGGGAAATGTTTCTGCATTATTGTCTTGTGAAAATAACTGACTCAGAAATGTGTCTTGTTCTTATGAGGCATTTGGCCTATCTTTCATAGATTTGTAGGAATGTTCGTCTGGTCGGTCGGAATATCGGAAGGAATTTGCACGAGAACTAAAAACACTGGTTGAAGAAATACTTGTTTATGTCGATTTTAATTGATACAAGTGCTCGACGGGAGAATGGACAGGCTATTCGGTTAGGTAGAGGAAGTACGGTAGCGCTGTGGAATTGGTACTGTTACAACGGGGTAGAGAAAAGAAAAAAAGAGCGAGACGTCATCGTGGTGGTCTTTTATAGTCGGGAATCGTATGCTACCAATCCACCGGCGTTGCCAGCCTTTGAACTTGCTGTAGGTGAATGCATGGTGGTCTAAAGGATTGTAATGGTCGCTTCAGATTAACATCGATACTTCAACGATGGTTATTTTGATTATTTAAAATGTTCTAGTCCATCACAAACATGAAATTTTAGAGACGTCGCTGAATTGAGACAATTACCAAACCTACGTTGAAAAGTAATTAGAATGATTCATAAACAGAAGAAGTTGGTGAATCGAGAGGCGTTTGAAATCTGTTTTGTGTATCCGAAATATTGCTGTAGCAAAAGGAAAAAAACCATTGCTGCATCTCTTTTTGTTTACTAAAGCCAAATTTATTAAAGCAAGAATATTATCGACGAAATATCTTTTTTCGACCTGTTCGTTACTGAATCGCTGAATTTGTTCCTCAATTATATTTTGAAGCAGTATTTCGGGTGTCTATCCGGTTTTGGTTCTAAAAAGAACCTTTAATATTTTGACGACGTTTCGGCAGAATCTCATTCACCATCTTCAGGTCATACTCTAGTCAAGTACTACTAGTCTATATTCGAGCGGCTGCACGTCTCTGTGCACGTTGACTTCACTTTGTGTATCATTTCTACTGTTAAGATTCTTGAGTGTTTTTGAATCTCAATAAATTCTGTTATGATCCAATTCAATTTATGCATCACATTAGCTATGTGTTTTTGTATTGTCAAAATTAAATCAAGTCAAAATAAAAATTAGTCCTGTGTGAAGACACTCACACACACACACGCACACACACGCACACACACACACACACATATATATATATATATATATATATATATATATATATATATATATATATATATATATTTATATATATACGTAAATAAATATCTATTAATAAGACCAGGCTCAGAAATAGACTATTTCCTTTTTAGCCGTTTTCGTTTGTTCGTCCTTCAGTTGATTAATGATGAGGCGGCTGCCTGAGGTTCACCTGCGTGTTTGCGTTGTCTTATCGGTCGGACGCGGAATAATAATCTTTCTGGGGGACCGGGGTAGGTTTCCCTTTTAAATTCAGATTTATTAAACGAAGAATCGGGAGCGCTCGGACTTAATTAAAAAACCGTGACGAATCAGAAAAAGACGAGACCAAAAAAAAATTGACGAATTGGCGACGATTTATTTTCGTTTACGCCATCGCGAATCTCTAACTGGTTGGTTGAAACAAAATATGCCACAATTTATGTTGAGTATTGCTTAGTTTATATTAGAGTTGTTATATAAATAAATACCTTTTATTTTTTTACAAGTGATATATAGATTTACTATAAATTTATTATATAAATGCCCATAAATATATTTATATTGTTATATATTTGTGCATTATAAAAATTTAAGTTGTATATTAGTTATAAAAAAAAGCAATGTTTTGAATAATAATTTATATAATGTTTCTACATTCCTACTATTTATTGCCATAAAAAACCATTGAGTTTGTGGCATATTTTTCCATTTTCTGAAGTAGAAATTCTATATGACGAAAATGGATGTTTATATATTTAATTTTTTAGCGAATATTTTTCCTTAATAATTTTTCCTTTATTATTAGTGTTTGTCTCATCTTAAAATCACATTTTATACAACTTATCCTTTTCCTATACCATAATTCAATTCTCGTAACGATAAGCAACTACTACTCGAAGTAGCAGTAAATACTGCTGTACTTACTACTACGGTAAGCAACATTTGCTTACGAATAACCATTTGTTGTCTCCTTCCGTGCTTAATATAATGCCTTATAATTATTTTTAGTTTTCCGTATTATAATGTAAGCAACTATATGTTTGCCGAAATTTGGCCTTTTTATTATTTATTTAAAATGGAATCTTAACTTTAACAACCAGCACTGACATGTAAATATAATGCGCCATTGATATCATATATCAATCATTTATATAATATTTACACTGAGGAGAGACCAAATCATAGTTTGCTTTTTTTAACTCATCTTCTGTTTCAAATTTATTATTCTAAAATATATATTATTAAATATGTGCTTATAATTTGTTGTCAAAGTTTGTTACGTATATTATTAAACATTTAAAGGTTTTTATATGTCATCATATGTAAAGTTTGCTTAGTATGTATACTGTAGAAGTGATACTGTTGCAAGGGGTAGAGAAAAAGAAGAGAGAGCGAGAAGTCGTCGCGGTAGTCTTTTATAGCCGGGAACCGCATGGTACCAATCCACCAGCGTTGCCAACCTTTGACTTTGTTGTAGGTGAATGCGTGGTGGCCAAAGGAGTCGTAGCTGCCGCTACAATATGTAATTATAAAAAATACAAACTTACAAGATGACTATTTAAAGTTTAAAATGATTTATATATAAATATTGTTTGCCATTGTTATAACTGACAAGTAGTAACAAATTCTTACTTAATTATATATTTAGTATATGGTTCTGCATTTTTTTAATATTCATAAAACCTATTATTTGTTATATTTTGCTTCAAGTTCATTTTCAATATTTAAGTGTTTAAAATTAAATTAATTATTACGTTTAAAATGCTGGTTCTTAAAAAGAACATATATTGAACAAATTATATAAAATATATCTAAATATGTAGCTAAAATAAACATTTTTTCGACCTTGAACCTATTTATTTTTATTATTTTCTTTTTAAATCTCGTAGTTCTAAATGTTTTAACAGGTTTAGTGTTATTTATGGTTAAATTTATTTTACAGTTAAAATAAACATTTTTACGGTTCAAAGATAAAATACTGTAAGCTGATAAAAATCTGTAGCTAAAATAAACATTTTTTCGACCTTGAACCTATTTATTTTTATTATTTTCTTTTTAAATCTCGTAGTTCTAAATGTTTTAACAGGTTTAGTGTTATTTATGATTAAATTTATTTTATAGTTAAAATAAACATTTTTGCGGTTCAAAGATAAAATACTGTAAGCTGATAAAAATCTGTAGCTAAAATAAACATTTTTTCGACCTTGAACCTATTTATTTTTATTATTTTCTTTTTAAATCTCGTAGTTCTAAATGTTTTAACAGGTTTAGTGTTATTTATGGTTAAATTTATTTTACAGTTAAAATAAACATTTTTACGGTTCAAAGATAAAAAACTTCCGTTACAAGTTAGTTTTTGAAATAGTTTTTGTGTAGTAAAAGCACAACGTCTCGTTCCAGTTTATATTTTGTTCTGTTGCTAATAACAAAGTAAATACGACAAACTGTTTTGCGCTTTAATTTAAAACCTTCTCATAAATTTTTATGGGAAACTTTCGCTGGCACTTCGTGAAGACTTTTCCGTAGAACCGTAAACTGGGAAACTCCCTTGGTCGGGCTAGGAGTAAATCACAAAACGAATTTTTCGAAAAAACGACTGTGTACAGACGTTTTCTCGACGGAAAAGCAGTTAATTTCCGTTCTGGACGTTAATTGTAGTTTGTTCGGCTGCTGCCAATAACATCTTGATTTACAACTGCGGAGGGTTTTCCGTTCTGCTCACGAACAACAGGATGAAAAAATCCGACGAAAGAAAGATTATATTTCAATTCAAGGAGGAACGTAACCGTCATCGTCAACCATATGCCTGTAAATCACCACGTAACATTGTGTTTTTATGTCTATATGATTTATGTAAAAAGTTTGAAGAAAGTGACAGAAACGAGAAATCATTTATTTATAGTTGTCAGCTGATTTTTTTTCTTAATAATACAATTTATTTGCTCAATCTTACATATATCATAGCATCAATATTATACGTGTTATATTTTAAATGATTCTATTTTTACTTTGGAATTTATTTGTACCGATTTTTTAAATATTTCCCGTATAGCTTAGAATGACATTTATGAGTACGAACCTGCTGAAATATTATTTTGATATGTCTTTTGAAGTATTTCAGCCAATGAATGCTCTCATTTAAATATGTTGCTGATGTTTTTTGAGCTAGCTTATATTCTACAGGCGCATTGTTGTGATAGAAAATATTTTCTGTAATCTTTGGACCCAGTTGGTTCAAATTAAGTTACAACTTATGTCTGAATTTGTTGTCTTTTGTAAAAGAGCTGACACGAACATTTTCTTGGACTATTTCTGGAAGTGAACTCACTTTGAACCTTAACTTTTCAGGTTCAAAGAGGTTCAAAGTTCATTCAAAACTTTCCAGGTTTTCAGATTGACACTACTACTCAGCATCTTCCAGTCTAGATCTTCACAGTATATCCAAGTATATTCAAAGATAATGATGAAACAATACACAGAAACGTTGTAATCATCAAGTCGCACTGGAATGTGTTTTGTTCCATTGTTAGGAAGTGGGGCAACAATTATACACACAATATGTGTTTTGTTTTATCAAATTTAAGATAAGATTTAAATTTACTATGATATTTTGGTTATGTGCATGGATAGTAATCCGAGAACTTAACGTATATATTTATTATAGTATTGATATTCATAGTTATTCATACATTCAAGTTCTTTTTTTACATATTAAATTTGACCTTTTAGAGTGTTAGTGAAAGTTACTACCCAATGTACTACTTTTAATTATAATAGTATTTAGTATATGCTAAATAAGCAAAATCCTCTGTAAAAAATAATGGAAACAATATTTTCTTTATGTAAAATAATTTTATGTTTGTGCTTCGTAAAGGGCAATAGTTAAAAACTAAATCGTTGTTTTTAGGGCACCAGGAAAATAATTTGTTTATAAATTTTTTTTAAAAAGTAATTTATTCATTGCCACATTGTTTTACTGGCGAGAATTAGTTTAAATTTTCGGATTTTATCAAACCTGTTCCTATAACTGATCGCAGTTCTTCCTGCGTACTGCCCTTGTTGTTGTAAAAAAACTTAGCTAATATAAACCTATCTCTTATTTTATTAGATAACATCTGAGTTGAGAACTTACAATACGATATAATAAGCGTTTGCATGTATTCTGATCGTTTTTGAGTTCAAAATGGCATTAGAGGATTATTGTTAAGAAAATACAATATATGTTAATCAAAATATTTTCCATCATTTTCTACAAATCTTTCTCACCTTTCTGGCAAAACGATGATACAGTGTATCATTCACAACTTTTGTAAAGTGTTGCAGGATGTTGTAAGAGAAGAGGATGTCATGTGGATGTGTTTCTATTACTGGCTATTGTTGGCTTGTTTTGCAACAATTCAGTCACTTACAAAGACTTTACGGTCATGAATATTCCGCTTCACTGTCGACGTTCTGGACTAACACATGATTTTTTATGCTGAGAATTGTAGTAGATATAATTTTTGTCGCAAATCATAATAGACCGCAGAAAACTCTTTTAGTTGGCAAGCGGAACCAAACCATGATGTTGAAGCTGTTCGAAATGATATCCTCAACCAATTCGTGTGGTAACCATTTGCCTTTCGTTTCTTCTTTGACTATTTCTGCTTTTATTGGTATAAATATTGAAGCAAAATCAGAAACTGCTGAGATACCTGAAATTTCGTTGAGAGTTTGATCTTTGTTTTCTTGTAATAAATCGTGGAATTAATTGTCTTCGAAAGTGTTGATTCCTTTAGGGAATTCTTTGTTATTGACATTAAAATCGTTGAAGCTAAAACCTAGAAATTGGGATATAATCGAACCGCATCATAAGTTTCTAAAAGTCTTTGATAAGCTTTAGCAACAGTTTCCTTCTAATCGAACAGCAAAAGCATTGTATGTCGAAAATGTAAGTCTGAGCATTTCGTGACTAACATCTCTAAACACTGAATAATTCAATAATACTAAATGGAAAAGTGTTATAATAGCGAGAGAGTTATTAAATCCATCATATTTAACAGGTCTTACTGCAGCAGGAAAACTCTGAAGTTACATTTTATTGTGATAAATAGGTTAACTATGCATAACTTTCGTATAACTAACGTATAACTTTCTTTTGTAATTGGAAAATGTCCATTTTTAGATTTAAATTTATATTTAGATTTAAATATATATTTTCATTGTAAAATATTCATGAACTATATATAATATTATATTATTATATTTATTATTAAAATTCATTAAAAAATTCTTATAACTCAACATTGCTTAATGATCAAACATTAACAGGTTTAAGAAATATGATTGATAAATACATATTTTTGATTTAATTATAATAATAGTTTTCGTTTATTTAAACAGCATGACAAAGTATGCGCTGCAAAAATATCCTGAATTGGGACGAAAAAAGCGAACCAATATAGCAGAAAATCTAGAACAGTATGAATCCAATCGGAATGTCAACAAATAGTTGAGAAATCAAAGAAAAGTCGCGATCATTCTTTATGAAGATAGTAGAGCTTGGCAATATATATATCAATAAATCGTTTCACCGTCTGAGAAACCGCAAAAAACACGCGAGGCTATGCCGCCGGTGACTAGCAAAAGAAGATAATACAGGCCGCCTTTGATTTTTGTTGTGGAAGCGACCCGGTTTCAGTTTTATTGCAGTTCGGTTTTTCAGCCGAGAGAGTTCCCTTTGGATGGGAGCCGGCAAACGAGAGAGCGCGAACGATATATGAAAATCCATATCGAGTGCAAAATTTTCTCTCTTTGTGCCGAAGCAAATTGATTTAGGTTCAACGAATTGAACGTAAATTGACAGAAATAAATGTTTTTATTGGGTATTGTGAGAATTTCTGCGCCAAATAGGAGAGGGATTTTTACAAAAAGAATACGAATCAAAGGTGATTGGCAAAAAATTTACAATAATGCCAAAGGAAATCTAAAGTGAGAGAAATATCTTTTTATTGGCAACTTTTTTGAGATCCGTTCATATTGTAACTTTGTCGCTTTTTTTTCCTTTTCGCATCATAAAAAATCGTTTTACGTGGCATATAACAATTTTCTTTTATAAAATTACATGCTATCCATTTATTTAAATATTTCTTATGTCCTAGACGGTTTCGTGTTTACTTTCTTCAAATAAATTTTATTATATCAAATTCTGGTATATTTAGCATCTGGCAACATCGTATTATTAACTAATATTATAAATGGTTAAACATTTCAATTTATTTTCATTTGACTTAAACCATCACTAGTACTTAAACTTCAACAATTTTTAGTAATAACACGATAACTCCTCATTTATATTTGGAGTCGCTGATTATATGTTGGTTGTGTTGTATTGCCTATGCCAGATTAAAAAAACAAATGTTTTTACTAAAATTCTTTGGTATATTAATAAATATAGATAACATCTACCTCAAATCTATTATATATAGATTTTATATTATTGATGTCGAATTAAAACTGTTTTCTATCGTTTATATACAAGATTTATTTCTTAGAGCACCCATAATTTCTAATGATGAGTCTTATATAAGATTTTTTTTATATATTTTAAAGTCTCCTTTTACCAACTATGGCTTTATCTGGACTGGACCTACAGTTTAACCACGGTCCTCAGCATTAAAGCCTACTGGCGAAGGACCAACTCTAGAAATCATCCCAGAAGACATCCGGTCTTACCCAGCCTGGTTACTGGTGTAACTGGGATCATTTTCCTTGTCGGATTTTACACTCTCACAAATTTTAAACAATCACAAATATAAATTTACGACCATGCCCCAGCAGGATTCGAACCCGCGTCTATCGCAACAGTAGGAGGACTGTCCATCGCCTTTACCACCAAGCCGGCGACCTTATATAAGGTTTTGTAGGTACAGTAGTTAAGGCGACAGGACGGTCGTCTTAATTCAGCGATAGTCGCTGTTTTAAATAGTGTTATAATAGTAAATAATAATATCCCAAAATAAGCAAGACAAAAACTCTTAGCAAGCGATAATGATCAATGATTTTCTTCATGTGGAATTTCAATGGCACCACAGAAATATAGTAATATATAGTTATTAAATATATACTAAAGCTAATATTTTAATCGATGATAGACATAATTTTATTATAAAACGTGTAGTCAATTCTTTCAGATTTACTTATGATTCTATATTTAGTTATTAGTTAACAATATGCAGTTAAAATAACAATTTTGTTAATCAAGACTATGGAATATGTTTGATCGAATGTAGACCTTCTAATATATCCGTACCAATTTTTCTCAATTCATAATCACGTTTTCAGAAACTCGACTTCTTTCGGTCTGAAGATGCTGTTTGTGTCTTTCTTTAACTTGTGAGTGTTTATAAGTACTGACTCTACTGTTTAACGTGGAGTTCTATTTAGACTTGGACAGTCTAGATAACTCCTCGAAAACATTCCGTTTTACATAACCTGGTTATTGGTGCGATTGGTATTGTTATTTCTTGTTGGATGTTATACTCTTTAAGTAGTATGAGCAATCAGAATTACGAAAAATCATGAAAATAAATTTATATATTACTACTAGCAGATCCAAGCAGACGTCCTTATTCAACATTATTTATAACGTAATGATTAAATTAAAACCCTAATACGTAGTAAAGATATTAAAAGAAGTATTTTTTTCTATAAATTTAGCCATTGATGTGGAAAGCGCAGTGAATAGCTCAGATAGCTCATATAGATATTTTCCCCGAGCGCCCGTGGATTGATGATGATGATTATCATAGGATGTAATCGTTAATCGTTGGCAAAATAACTTCTATATCGTCTTGACAGTTCCGGAATCCATAATATTTGTGTAACTTATTAATTGGTTATTATAGTTCCAAATAGTCAAATTAAAATATTCCATCCAAACAAAAAAACCAATTTTCTGTCTGTTTTTACATCTGTCTGTCTGTGTCATCGTCTGTGTGACATTTGGTTATTATATATTTTCCTGGAATCCTACCATAAAATTACCTAATTTGCTCAATTGTGAATATAATCCATTCCGAAGCTCATTCAAATACAGCGGTTGAGAGTAATTGAGTGACATTCAATATATTATATTATTTTTGTACAATACAATAATTCAGAACACATTCTTTATTATATTGCCAACAATTCTTTCTTATGTGTTAAAAGTTATAGAGATTTTTAAGTAGGATAGTGTTTTACTCCTATTCTCAACACAATGGAGGCAAGAGTTTTATTTGCAACATTCTGTGGTGATATAAAGAATGTGATAAATACACGCGTAAAATAAATCCTGCGTATTCTATTAAAGCAAGTGATGAAACGTCAGTTACATAAAATTCCCCGTGCAATATAATCTTCTTCCCCTTTTCCAGCTCGTAACTCTCAAGAAAATAACTCAGAAAGAGTCGGGATCCTTCGTTTTCGGCTACATCCATTACGGCCTCTTCTTTCCAGCCAGAAAGGTAGAGACGATGTGGGTTTAATCTAAAGCCTCGTTTAGCTAGATCATTAGTTACATAACCGATGTCACGGCTGGATTTCGAGGGAAAAGCGGTTTAATATCGGATTAATTGTACAAAATACAAAATAGGTTAATTTCTCAGTGACGACAGTTCTTCCGGTTCGAGCCCGTAATGAATTGGGTCGGCGAATAGGTATCAGTTGAACTAGAGGCAAAATTAATAAAGTAATGGATTGTTCCGATTCGTTAGCGACACCGGTAGATGATTGTAAGTGACAGCTTTCGTCGTGTTTGTTAAATTGTTAAATATGATTGGAAATAATAAGCTGTCAGGAAAATATTTCCGCGTATAATTACTTTCCTAGTTTAGATCTGGAATTAATATATTTTATTTTACAGCATTAAGGCGTTTACGTCATACATTCTTATTAAATTACCAAATGTATTATCAATTCAAAACAGCCGTGTACCTACGTGATCTGTCAAAACGTCGCAATATTGAGGCAGAAACTCTGAGTTTTAGTACATTTTGATATTGCCATATAACAAAATTCTAATCTAAATCAAATAATGAAGCAAAAATGTTGTGTATGAAGAATTTTATATACATCTAATGGATATATTATCGAAGAAATTAAAACTATAGTTAATCATACAGCCACAATAATTTATAGGTTAGAGTTGTTTTATTATATATACATTGAATTTTTTCCACACTAGTATAGGTAGAGTTCTAGGCGCGTTTCTTATGTAGTGCTATCCTCCGAAGGCCTAATCCATCTAATTAAGAATTGTATATCTCAGTAATGTACTATACTTTCATTAGAGAGCATATTTACCTTTTACGCTTAGTTGTTGTTTCCTTCAATACAATGTTTCCTTGTCATCTAGATATTACTATATTTCTCCTTAGTTTGTTCTGTTACTACCTGTATTCATCTTTCTTGATAAAACTACGTTTGGTCACTGTATTCTCCTTAATATCTACGAAACAGTTAGTATTATTTCTCTCCTCATATATTTTAACTAAGTGTTCTTGTATATTCTGAACGATAACACACATGCTCGTAAAGCTTTCGCACTCTATAATACAATTTCCCACAATTAAATTATATTAATCATATACTGACCTTTAGTTGTTTCCTCTTTCATCACCCTGTCTTGGTAATTTCAGCATTGAATCATAAACCAACATTCATAGAGTTTTATTCAATCACTACCACTTTCAGAAACACTAATCAAGTGGAATAACTAAGCTGTTTATTTCCAATTTATCAAAAACTTGATTTAATAATTGTTCCTTGATTTTGCAGTATGTTTTGAAAAATTGATTTATTTTAAAGGCAATGTCTGGAAGGTCAATTAAACCCCTTCGTGGGTTATCTTTACACCACTATATTACCCAACAGTGTATGAAGGGATGTTCTACATCTCTCAAATAGCTGCATATCTTTCAGTTTTTTATGGATACTTTTCAAACTAACACTTTTCTCTGAAATAATTTTATTAAGTTATGTTTCGATTGAAAAAACTACTTACTGTTTTTATACATTTCGTATATTTGATCTCTGATACAGCTAGCATCAAGCTGATCTTGATTCGTCACCTCTTTCGCATAAAGACGCTTTCTTTTTGGTGAATTTAAGATTATATTGTTTGTTATTTTTTGAGATATTTTAGAGACCGTGTCCGTACTCAGTTCAGTGCAGCTGCAATACGCAAAAAAATATTTTCAATAAAAACCGCGGCGATTTGAAATTTATTAAAACAAAGCGTTAAAATAACGTTTGCCAATTTATAACACGTAATTATATTTTGAAAAATTTTGCAGACGTTTGCCAAACGGACAACTTTTGCTAGCTCATTCGGTTACATGTTCGAACTTCTCAAACAGTATTGTATCTCTTTTAAAATAAAATAAAATGAAAAGGAAAATATTGTCTGACTGAAAAATTAATTTACAACTTTCGACAGGCACATATTGATGGCATGCATCACTACTGTTTTGAATAGACTATACACTGTGGTATACGCTGTGGTACCTAATAATATAATAGTGTCGTATAATAAAATCAATTTTAAAAATTCTGCTGCATTGACGTTACAACTAACTTTCTATAGTCCTTTGAATAAAATAGCCAATGCACGTTCTAGATGACGACGAATATACTGCCAAATACCCTAGTTAAAATGGACAGAATTATATCTGATGCGTCGAAACATGTAACCGATCACTTCTGTAAAATTCGATTTGTGTTAGTACTGGATAAACGCTGTTGTCAACTGTCTACAAAATCTTTCAAAACGTTAGTGAAAATAATTAGAGGTTACAAACCGGTAAACGTCTTAAACCAAAATTTTCAGTTTGATTTTGAAATTTTAAATAATATTTTTGTCTAGTCCACACATTTCACAGTTGATATTAGATGATGTTACCGTTGATGGCTGTTAACACTACATTTTACGTGACATACTAATATTAGTTTATTATTTCATTGTTTATATATTTAGATATCATCAAAAATTAAAAAAGGTCACCTATAATTGTTTTTCTATTTTTACAACGCAATACACGTTATGTTTTATTTATAGAGATTTTTTTGTGCTAAGAACTTTTTGGAGGAACTGGGCTTTCTAAAATTTGAGTTAAGAACTTTGGATAAACTGGACTTTCTTACGCAAAACAACCTACTAATCTGTTATCACAGTCGGAAAAACGATTTACAAACACTTGGAAAACAAAACAAATAACAAACATTATGTCCGGTGTATATGTCCGGTACAGCTATTTCATTTCATTTTTTAGATATCATCAAAAATTAAAAAAGGTCACCTTTTAATTGTTTTTCTATTTATACAGTGCAATACATATTATGTTTTATTTATACAGATTTTTCTTGTGCTAAGAACTTTTTGGGGGAACTGGGCTTTCTAAAATTTGAGTTAAGAACTTTGGATAAACTGGACTTTCTTACGCAAAACAACCTACTAATCTGTTATCACAGTCGGAAAAACGATTTACAAACACTTGGAAAACAAAACAAATAACAAACATTGTGTCCGGTGTATATGTCCGGTACAGCTATTTCATTTCATTTTTTAGATATCATCAAAAATTAAAAAAGGTCACCTTTTAATTGTTTTTCTATTTATACAGTGCAATACATATTATGTTTTATTTATACAGAATTTTCTTGTGCTAAGAACTTTTTGGGGGAACTGGGCTTTCTAAAATTTGAATTAAGAACTTTGGATAAACTGGACTTTCTTACGCAAAACAACCTACTAATCTGTTATCACAGTCGGAAAAACGATTTACAAACACTTGGAAAACAAAACAAATAACAAACATTATGTCCGGTGTATATGTCCGGTACAGTTATTTCATTTCATTTTTTAGATATCATCAAAAATTTAAAAAGGTTACCTTTTAAATGTTATTCTATTTGTACAGTGCAATACATATTATGTTTTATTTATACAGATTTTTTTTGTGCTAAGAACTTTTTGGAGGAACTGGGCTTTCTAAAATTTGAGCTAAGAATTTTGGAGAAATTGAACTTTCTTACGCAAAATTAAAATATTTATGTTTATATAATAAATTTAAAAAATTAAAAAAAATAAAGAAAATTAAATAGTGTAGAAGAATAGTGAGGTGTAGTGTGAGTTATAATGCGGTTTGAAATATTCTGTAATACGCCTCGAATTCTTATTGGTTCTTATTGGTAAAAAACATTATAACATTAAATGAACATATTTTTATATATTGAAAATAACACTTTGCTGATACGGCAGGCTGCAAATAACCTTTCTGAACTGACCGTCGTATCCCGTTAACTGATAAGTAGTCCACTAAACTTTCTTTTAAAAGGTTTCCCTTCTTTTTTGCACGTTTTCCATTACGTCGTTAATAAAAAATGCATTTTCCACAAGCACAAGAAATTCCAGATTAACCATTTTCGTATCGTTCGGGGTGGGAGCTTATCGTTTCCTCGTCAATCATGCCAATGAGGGCGAAAGCTCGACGGAATTTTACCATCGAATATCGAAACGGTTGAGGGAGGCGAACGGCATGGCTGCCATTTTTTACGTGACATGGTCAGCATTCGAACGTTTTTTCCCCTTCGCTCGGCTTACGAGTTTTTCTCGATATCAAAATGAGATAGAGGGAATATTTGTTTAATAAATTTACGGCGAATTGGGAGGCGGGACGTTCTGTCTGTCGTTCTTTTTGTTTTCCAATCCTCCGGAGAGATTTATTGATTCATTTATTAGTTAGTTGAGCAATTTATTGAGTTCTTATATTGTTCAAAAATTTTTTATGTTGAATATTATAATATTGGGTAATTAATTGATATAAATCAAATTAGAATATCAAATATAAAAATATAAATGACATCTATATATCAATATTCAAAATAATTCTATAAATCTTCTATAGATGTACAAATTAAATTATCTTCGTTAGTGTCGCTAAAATTTAATAGCGGCTGGACCGATTTGGCTAATGTTAGTTTCAGAATATATGTGGAAGTCTAGGAAAGGTTTATGTAATATGAAATTTGGTATAATTTCTAAGATAATAGTAAAAACAACAATTTTTTCCTATACATAGTATCTCTGTCATTGTCATCAATAAATTCATTATCACGAAGAATCGACATTGTTGTCGGTTGCCAAATAGTTATGGATGTATTTTCAAAATAATTACGGATACAAGATCACACTGATGTCTTGACTGGGAGCGCTGTTACGACTACTAGGTGCAGATCGTTAATTCTTTCAAATTTATTTCTTGCGCACAATCCAATATTGCGAAGCGAAATATTGTTCAAAATGTATACACTTTTCTTCATTAGACGAACTATTTAATAAACATATTCAAATTAGCATTGGATCTGATACCATCTAACAGCCATAATATCATCATCAGACCTGATAAAACATTTGGTGGCTATTATTATTATTGTCGGAGAAAAATTAAAAGAAGGATGTAGTTCATCACCGGATGATCTAGTTACATAAGACATTCTCAAGTTTAATAAATATATCGTTGTATATTTATTTTTTCAGCAAATTTTATATTGCGTATATGTACAGGTCACATAGTAGACACAACACAACAGTTGTGATAAAAAAATAGTAATCAAAACCCGTAGTGAATCCAAATCGTGTCATTTTTCTTTAATAGTGGCTTTTGTCAGTTCAGATATGCACTAAGAATATTATTACAGCATTATGTGTCATTATGATTCGATTTCATATTATACACTTCTATTATCATTTTAATATATTTGAATATGGAAAATAATATATAAAATGGGATTCATAGTAAGACGAATTATGCCCGCACGGATTATTATAATAATAATAGGATATTAATAAAATATATTGCAGGATATTATATCGTAAAATACTTAAGTAATACACGTGAATCGTAAATTCGTTCAATCATTGCGTGGTAAAATGACGATATCAACGATACCGGTCTTACATCAGAAATTATATTAACTAATTGATAATGATAATGATTAACGATTGATAATTATAATATAATTATTTTATATTAACTGCAACTAATTGATGGAATTTGTTCTCCTGTCAATTTAAATTGGGATTAATTTACAGTAGGTTACAGTTGCTTGTTTGTAGTTAATTTCTAGGCTAGTTTTAAATATAAAAAAGATAAAATAATTGATTTCAACAATATGAAATATTACGGATCTAAGCAAATTATCACATCGCATCAAAAATTATTTAAAATGTCAAACATTGTATAAGGGTATTAACCATGTATGCACCATATTTTGATGTTCTCGAGCTCAATTATTTAAAAAGTGAAGAAAACTTGAATCTGTTGATTGTTATTCCGAATTAAAAATGTCCTTTACATATTTCATGACTGGAATACAAACAAAAGAAACTAATGTTTCTTTATTTCCGGGATATAATACGGACCCCTGCTTGGACACCTACACATTTTGTTCCGATATTCCCTATCAAATCCCCAAAGAATCCGATTTCTTCCTAAGAAAACCGCTCGCCCCGCTTTAGTTCGAGAGAAAAACCCAAAAACATATAAATCAATGCAAAAAATGTATGTGAGGGAAACCAACCCTTATAATAAATCCCAGAACGCCCTTATTTGGGATATAGTTTGGGTTATTTATTATCGTTATTTCTGTTTGGGAAATTGTTTTATAGCTGTCGTCGAGGAAGTGGAGACTGCGACAGATTAGAATCTTTTTATATTGCCCGAAGGAACGGCAGAAGCACTAATTAAATCGGTTTATTACTGGGCAAGATTATTGTTGTTATAAGTTTATGAATTTTCCAAATTTCCATTAAGAATACCGAACTCTAAACTGTTTATTGATGTTATTATAGCAGTTAATTCAACATAGTTTTATCAAAATATTTATGTTTGTTTACTGCAGGATAACAAATAGCCTGAGAGGTCCGCAATTTGATCTATACATTTAATCTTTAGTTCAGAGAATTTTTTGAAAACCCTTTTTGATCTAGAATTAGCTTCGATTTTATAAGAAATATTTTATATAGGCATAATAAAACTTCTAAAAATATTTGTTTGTTTGAAAAATGACGTCAATAAGAGATGTTGCATATACCTAATATAACGAAAGGCATTCAATTCGGTTTTGAGAGCGATTATTTTGTATCTCTCTTGGAAACATTAAATTTATATGTATCAGAATTCAGATACATATATAATCCGCATCTAGTATCCACACTCTCCGTAGATGAATTTCCACTATGGGCAGTTGAAAATTGCCAGTTTGCTACCAGTTCATGGATATAAGTAAGTTATTCTTGTGTTTTACGTAATATGAACAAACAACACTCGAATATATTGGCTGATATATGCATTCTTGGGTTCTTACTCGTGAATTACTTTACATAAAGAGGAGAATGAATCCGAAGAAGGAGACCATTCTATCTTATTCTGAAGTCTATCCTAACTTATTCTAAAGTCTATTTTAACTTATTCTGAAGATTATTATATCAGACTCTATGTGTGCGTTTGAGTTTATGCACTTCACTATAATTGCGCACATTTAATTGTTTGGCAAATGCATTGGGATGCACTAGCATGACGATTTACACCCGTTATGGGTTATATTGGGATATCGCGCTGAATTAATTTGTTGGAGACATAATATGGGGCATCGATGATGGCTCGCAATACTTTATTTTGGAACCTCTGAGAAACAGCTAGGTTAGATTTGTTAGTAATACTCCACAGTTCAATACTATAAGTTCAAATGGGCCTATGTATTGACTTATGCGGCAAAACCTTGTTATACAAAGATAATTATATGTATGCCCTATCAGCCAATTAATCAGCCACATTGACTTATAGCAACGAATAACTCAAGCCAATACAAAAAGCTCAAGCCATTTGCGTTTTGTTACTATATATTGTTTCCATGGCAAACGTCGATCAAAATACATTTCCAGATATTTAACATTCTCTGCTTGCAGGAGTTCATAATTATAAATTTTAACTGGGGACCAGTTCTTCTACAAAGGGTGATTATCAATGGGTAGATTTTGTCTCATTTGCTTTGATACGCCATGTTTTGAAGCACAATTCGACTTTGTTTATAGAAAGTTGGAGGTTTCTTGTGGCTGATATTGGATCCTCGTGTGATGGTAAAACCTATGCATTGTCAGCATATATTGTATCAGTAGTATTTCTTGAGGTCGGTAAGTCAGGTGTATGCAATCAATGTGACAATGGATTAAGAACACTGACCTACGGAACACCTGAATTGGATGTAGTTCAGTGTATTCATCATCCTGTTTTACAATAAAATGCCTGCCTGTGGTAAAGTGGGTACGGGGCAAAAGCTTCTTCAATTTAACCTGCAATCCAGTGTGCCACTTTCTTGTTGATTGGTTGTTCCGTGCTTATTACAAAAGCCAAATTGATGGTCTAGAATAACATTTCTCTCTTCTGTGATTATTTTGAGTCTCTTAATATATATTTTTTCAAAAACTTTGGAGATCCCAGGTAACTGGCTTATAGGACGATAAGAGGAGACATTCCTCTTCTTCTAGACGTCTTCTGATTTTTTCGCCATTTTAAGAATCCTAATGATTTAAGTCAACTTTCAAGTTTCATGATATATAACAAACTATAGGAGAAATACATTTTATATTGGAGAAAAAATATGCATAAAAGAAATTCAAGTTTTTCTTCCAATGAAGTACTAGCTTGTATAAATTACAGTTATAACATTGACATATTTGGACATTAAACAATTACATAATCAAAGATTCCTGTAACAGTGGCTTCATAGCTATACTTCCGTATAATGGAAGTTATTAAATAACTCACTTACAAGAATAACTAAGTTCTTAATAACTTTCCCTCACTTCCTTATAACATACACAAATTAACAACAATAAAATTATTTCTCGCTTATCCTGTATTATAGGCAGTATAGATGATATATAGGTAAGTTTCTTCTTAATCGTTGACTAATTTAATAGCATATAATCACAGCTAACTAGCATAACCAAGATAACCAAATAAATTGTTTTAATATTTGCTTAAGTTATAATTTTGAAAGTTCCTTTTTCAGATGCACTCATTGTTATATACGCGATTGAGTTATATAAATTAGATATATCGACATAAACCTACTCTCAGTAATATATTTCATAATAACTGGGGCATGCTCCAGTTTGAGTTCGATAACCATTAAAAATTTTATCGATAAAATTTTGCATACACGATATTCCCATTCAGTAATCCGCTATCATCATCTCTCCAACTTCGACATAGCGCTCAACTTCGTCGATCTCATCAATTAACAGCTTATAATACAAACACTCGGAGCATCACATTGCCAGCGACTGATAATAATTATAGCTGATTTGACTTGTACGGTTTTCAAATTATCTCCTCGCTAAAATACTGATCTGATAGTTTAAATTGGCTACATCGAAACTCCATTTATACCTGAATCTGCCCGGATCGCTATTATTTTATTCGTTCAGAACAAATCAATCGAAATGACTCCATTTCTAAAGAGGCGTTTTGTTAAATAGCACGTTAAACACTTCGAACGTTACAATGTTTTTGTTGCACAATTATTATCTATTCTACGTAATTTAGAATCATTTTCGGAGTAAATGCGATAAAAAATCACGAATACGGAATCGTTTAAATCAGTAACTCGTTTCGCATTTGTAATAATTGATTTAATGAAAATGGTTGTTCTCTCACTAATGCCACTCGTAATGTAATTACTTTCGATAGAGAATTGTTCTCTTTTAACAGTTTTGAAACTTGTTACAGGCATGTAAATATTCATTTGTACAAATTCGAGAATCTTTGGAAGTTGTTCACCATCTTCCTTAACTTTGTATTGTAATACATGTAAATTATTAAATAGTTTTTATTTCGATATCACAACTGCCGCAATAAAGGCGTAATTTTTTAAATTATATTAATGGATTGTGAAATTCTAATAAGAGAATTTGTTTAACAAACGCTGTTGTTACATATGAACGTGTTTCAAGGACCTTGTAAGTTAATTAACCATAAAAAATAATAAACAAAGTAGATCACTTTACCATAGAAATAAGACTGAACTACTAAACTTTCTTCTCGAGTGTCGTACAGCTATATAAAATTACCAGCAAAATAATTTAATTTTTATGCTTTAACAGAATGAATAATAAATTATATCCTCTACTGATGGTAACGATGAATTAAATATACATCCATGTCCCAAGCTATAAGGACTTCTTTCCAAAAATAATTTTTTTCTGGGTTTAATATAATAAACAACAAGACTCCTTCAGAAAAAGGTGACTTTCACATGCACCAAGTCTTAATTCCGGATATATCCAGTCGGTAAACAAGTAACAAATACTGGATATAAAAATATATGGTAAATATGTATGCAAAAGTTTAAATAGTATGTTTAATTTTTTATATGTTTAATCTTTTGGAATCAGATCAGCATTATCCTGAAGAATAATTTAAATTGTGACGTCCATTTGAAATGATGGTGATAAAACTGTCATTGAAACACAACGATTTTTTCGTATAAATCTACAGATAATTCACAAAATATGTATAGGTATGTTACAATAAACATCAACCAAGCTCAGATATAATCAACAAACTAGACAATTCCTGCCAATAAACTAAATATACATAATACCACAAATATCCATAATACCATAATATAAAATAATTAATATAATATACACGTGTAAGCATTAAATAAACTCTTTTTTCCTTTTTTTTATTTTGTTTTATATTTAATTAAACTGGGTCACAGCTACGTATGTGGTAAATTCATTTAAGAACAAATAAAGAACATATTCAGTCACACAGTCATCTATATTAGGCTGATATACACCGCTATGTAAATTCTCTTTAAATCTTGAATCCAGCTTTATCTATTTACCATTAAACAACAAAAATGACATGAGGAAGTGAGAAGAGACTACAGAAAGCAGATATGTACTATTTTTTCACATTAATCATCTTTCTTCATACATAAAAAGTATAAACTTATGATTTTCCTCAGACAACTGCTACTCCTAATACCTTAATAAATCTCTAATTAGAAGTTTTCATCTCTCAACATCCACAAACAAGAAGGCCGCCCATTCCAGACAATTTTGACGTTATCCCACATTTCCACTGCATAACCAACGGATAAATTGCTCGGCTAGGCACACGCATGTATATTTAAGTGGTCATTATAAGCGAATTCCTGTTTTATGGCCGGTCTCGGTCCAGCTCGCGTTACGTTATATTTTGCTTTAATTAGATTTCCTGGAGAAGGGTCAGGGCAGAATTGGTGTTGAATTTTTGGTGCAGTCTTAATTACGGAATAATTTAACATTAAAGCGAGAGAACGAACATCCAGGCAAGCGTTCTTGATATATATTTAAGTGAATTGTCTTTTTGTTGTGTACAGCTTCAAATATCATGTATTATCATATTTGTAATTATTGCAGATAATATGTGACGAAATATGAAAACTATTTAGTATTTAATTTTAAATGTGCTACATGCAGTCAGTAAAGATATATTTTGTAGATACTAAATCATGAGAGGAGATAAACCGTGTTTAATTAATTTAGTTTAAATGTAGTTTAATCAGTTTAAGGAGTCAAATGGAGTTAACTAACTACTTTAGGTTGGTTGTAAACTATTTTATAGCTAAACTAAATAAAATACATGTAGTGATATTTTAATTACTTGATACCACAGCAACTTCTCCCATTCAAAAGTTGTTACCAGGTTGTTTAACAATTTTATCAATTGAGAAAAATGTTTGTAATATTCAGTGTAACTTTCTCAAATTCACATAGTTCTTTAATTTTTTAGATATGGGACAAATTCGTTTACAGAATGATTTAAATCTGGTGAATCTGTGATGTGATAAATTGTTGTTTGCTTTTATACCATGATTTTTGCAACTAATTCCAGGCTAAAAAGTTGATGCGTTATTACCTTAATTAAAAGTCACATTCTTGGCATGTATTTTTATATCCAGCTGATTTAAAGGTTTACCAAAATAATCTGAATCTATTGTATCATCAGTATGACAACTGTTTGTTGATTCTTACACCATAACCCTCTTTTGCTGAAGCTCTCCACGTCTCTCCTTCAATTTTTATTGATTTAAAATCTTAACTAAAAACTCAACTTTCATCGATAATGTTGAAGGAATATTATTTAGCTTTCTGAAATTCCACTTCGGCAGCAATTGTTCAAAATAATTTTATCTGCTTTTGTTCGAATTTCTGGAGATGGGCTCTTATTTTCTGTGTGATGATTCTTCACACAGTTCCGCAACCCATCTTATTAAAAGTGAGTTTTTCTATAATCATCATTCCTGGATTTGATTAGACATTTTACCTTCCAAAAGATCATATGTTATTGCTGTATTATGTACATCTTTCAAATTTGAATAGCTTGCTTCTGAGATTGTAACTACACTCTACGCGTATTTAAAAACTTAATTACTATTAATTTAAAAAAAATAATACATTGAATACTGTAACCTTGTTTAAATTATTGACAGCCAGCGGAGCTGTCATCACAGCTAGATTATCCTTAATTAGTTTATTTAAGTGACCATGTCTCTTAACATACATTTCAGTCAAAAGTTAATTAATCCCAGTAATGTTTACCTACCTATTTCCGTTATATATTTTGTTTGTGTTTAGTGTTGGATTCAAACTTGAAGCATGCAAAAATGTGTATAGTTAATATTAAGCTAATAATTACTAATTTTGTAATAGTAGACTTTGTGTAATACATACTTGGGTCCAAAATTTTCATATTAATGAATGCTGGATAATAAGCATTTTCTTATATTCCAAGTCTATAAAAACATCGTAGAATTCTTCTAACTGAGTATTTACAATTCTCAAAAAGTATTAATAACATTAATTGGTGGTAATAATTATATATTCTGTATAAACATAAAAATGTTCTTATTATGTAGCATTTAATATATTTCAGTTTATTATTTCGCATTTCACAATATAAGAAGTATAAAAGGATCTACACTCGTTTAAAATAAAGTTTGGGATTTAAACTTTATATTCTTTGATTGCTCTCCTGCTGTTGTTTATTTTTCCATTTCTATTAATTAATAGTAAATTTCCATCGTAAGAATATTTAAAACATAGCCAGCTTTGTTTGTCGCCTTGTCTATAATTTAAAAAAGAAAGCATCTGGATTTTCACAGGAAAATGCCAATTAATTAAATTTCGACTATTGTAAAAATGCAGACAATTGAAAGCAGAGTTCTTTAATAATAGTAGATAATAATATGCAGTACTATAAAATTTAGTAATTATTTGCTATTCCAAACAGAATTTTTAAATTAAATACATTCATAAGTATTAATGAATGGTAATTAATATTTCTGGTGTTTTTATCTACTCCAAACTTTGTATATTGGAAATAACTTCTATTTATTGCAAACAAGCACACATTTTATGAGATTGTAAAGAAGCTTTTTTGCTTCTTATATCTTGAGTTTTCTAAATTGGGCTAACCATTACAAATTAAGTTCTATTTATGTCAAATATACAATTCGATTGGATTAGATTTTAGATAACTCTTTTTTAGATATTTCTTATTTATTATTTCTAATATATCTTTATCTTGATCGAAATTCTCGTTTAGTTTACTCATCAAGAATTAATTCTTATTTGATTTTAGTAATAACAAATTGTTTTTATAATCATGTTCATATGAACATATATTTTGATTTCGACTAAAACTAAGGAAGTTAATAAAATACTTATTTCCTTAAGAAATAATACACACTAGATTAGGCAAATGTGGTTAGAAATTTTACAAATGAAAAATATTTTCAAAAAATTAATTTATATATATATATATATATATATATATATATATATATATATATATATATATATAAATTAAAATCTCCTTTTACCAACGAGGTTTTATCTGGACTGGACCTACAATTTAACGTGCGCTCCGAACAACACTCGGCATTAAGCCTACCTACTGGCTGTTGACCAACTTAGAAGTCATCCCAGAAAACATCCGGTCTTACCCATTCTGGTTACTGGCGTGACTGGGATCATTTTCCTTGTCGTATTTTGCAAACTTGCCTAAGGACAATCACAAATGCTAAACAATCGCAGCCATAAATTTACGACTATGCTCCAGTAGGATTCGAAACTGCAACTATCGCAACAGTAAGTGGGCCGTTCTGTCGTCTTCACCACTGTGCCAACCAAGCCGGTAATCAAAATTTTCTTATTGTTTTACTTTGATATGATATAAAAGTGTGTAACGAAGGCTGACACCAAATTTCAACTAAAGCAGTTCAGTAGAACTTGGGATATCATGTCAAATATATCGAAAAAATTAGTTTCGATAAAAAGGCATTTAAAGTTTTTTCTCTAGTTAAGCTTTGAAAATATTTTAAGAAAAGATTTTTAAAAGTTTCCATACTAGAATACCTCCTTAATACATATACAGTAATTAGGATTTTTAATTATTAAAATTATAATTATATGTCAAATAATAATAATATATCAAACTCTAATAATATACATATATAATACATTAGAATCCGATGATGCTAGAATTAGAGAAAATTGCCTTCTATTAGATTGAAAAATTGGTGGGCATTTTCGATAATTTTCTTTCGCCCCCGTCCGTCGATGGCACACAGACGAAAAACGGCCTCGCCATCCACGAAAACTATTGACAAAAATGCGCCGGGCTATCTTTTACGGCATGTTTCCATTGGAAAAAAGCGGGCAAAAACACTTCGGGCGGACATTTTTGAAGCGGCAGTTTCCATTAGACTCGTTGTCGAAGCTGGCAGTTATTCGGAGACCCCGCCAGATAGCCACAATAAAATATTTCATATTCACAAATTGAATGTCGTTGGGAGACATTTATTAAAGCGGGTCCGTGTCGGCTTATGGCTACATTGACACCGTCCCATTTATCAAAAATTCAGTGCCGGGCGAACGTAGCGCACCCTCGTGGTTTATTTTTAATTTGATCGTCAAAGCAGTCGGCGTGCAACGGCTCGATTTACAATAGCCGGCGAACTTGTTTCTCTCCCACCTAACATGCAAGAACATTCTTTACATTTTTTTCAGCGGTGTCCGCTATTTTAACCCTGGAACATACAGCATTATGATTATATGAATTAGTCTGTGTTATACTAACGAGATATATTTTGTTTATTCGTTGATATTTATCTGATATCCTCTATTTGGGCTGATTTGATTTTATTCACCCACTCATTGTACTCATTCCGTATAATCGCGGATGGAATTGCATCCACACCATGCGTCCAATATGTATTTACGTGCTTTATGTAAATAAAAATAAATATAGTCTATCCAAAAGAGCAGTGAACTCACGTCATCTCGATTTATGACGTCTTTTACTTTAAATTATATTTACATTGAAATGTCTACTCACAAGTTTTATTAATTTCATAAGTTTATTCTGGAATAGCACTAGCATTAAGGTATGTAGTAATTTTTTTCGGCAAATCCAAAATTATAGTATATTTAAATATTTACAATAAAAACCCTAGCAGCTTAACTTTTAATTATACCAATAATTCATTCCACTCTCATTACCTCCCTCCTGTAAAAACTTGTTGATTAGAGACTTAATTTGGTTCTGACTGACCATCTGGCATTGAAAACTTATTTCTTAATTAATCACAAATACTAACCAGCGATTTGAAATTCATCGAAACAAGCAAAGATCCAAATAATATTTACAAATTATAACCTCTTATTATCATTAATATTTTGAAGAATTTTGCAGACATTTTTACAATCGAACGACTTTTGTAGGCTGATTCGGTTACATATTCGAACGATATCAGACAGCGTTGTGTCTCTTTCTAACTACAACATAAAATGGGAAGGACAATATTGTTCGGTGTTAGGCAATACGTTATACACCTTAATGATGTACGTTCACTGCTATTTTGGATGAACTATAGAATCATTATTTTCGTTCATTCTGTTCAGTTGATAGGCCCTAGAGAAGCGTGCCTATTTTAAATTAACTAACGCCATTTAATATTAGCGGTGTACTTAGGTTGGATGTTTTTTCCTTATAAAACGGCATTTATTGGAAATATATATTAACATGCATTGTAAAATTGATTTTTCATTATGTTCTTCCTTCATCCTGGCAATATGGCTATTTATTTTCGTACTTTTCAACCTTTCGAAACCATGTGCCAGTTTTGTCTACTGCATAGACCTGAACAAGCGGTAATCGGAAAGAGCTATATCTCGAAGTACGCTAGGTTCTGCAGTAATTCCCAATGGAATTGGAACAGTGTATCCTCTGCAACTCTAGCAACGTGTAGCCGAAGGTTGTCACGCAAGAAGATTGGCCGCTATTAGCTATAGCTGGGCTTTTTGAAACAGTTCGTCGTACAGTTTATTCAATTAACGTCGGTATACATCTGCAGCAAAAGTTTCAGTTTTAAGCAACTGTGTATTACCAGCTGATACACCTTGATCCAACCAACACATATTGCACAGCAAGACTATTTAGATGTAATTTTTTTTAAAATTAATGGCACATAAAGTTCTAGAATCAGTCGATTCATCAACTATTAAGACTTCTGTAAGTTCTTTAAGAGTTAGAGCTGGGTCTTTGTAGCAAATATTGAATTTCGTTCAGTAGAATTTTACGCAGAAGAAATAAAGTTTGCTACAGAAGCTTTATTTCTGATTGATACGTGCTAATGACGTTATTTACAAATTTTATTAGCTAACTTTGTCTTAAATATTTTTATAATTGCGTATTCAAGAATTACAATGGATAATGTATTAGTTATTCTATAATTGCAGAATATAATTAAATTTATCATTAAAAATAATAAGAAAATTAACTAATTTCGAAGACTATGATGCACCGTAAGTTTTTTAAGAATAAAAAGGGAAGTTTATGGAATCGTTGAATCTGTTGATTAATTTAATATTACAACTTAATAGTAATAAGTGGTTAGAAATTTAAGGCAATCAACAATTAAAAAGAACATATATTCCGTAAACATAAATAAACGTAATAATTTAGATTACAAAAGTAACCGATGTTACAATATGGTACATTAGGGACAATTTTTCTATCTGGTCTGTTCTCAGAATTGTCATCGCATACATTTGTACGTCATTCATTTTTGACATCGCCTGTACTTAGTATCCGAAATAACTATTGGGAACTTAAAATAAAGAACTTCCTATAAAATATTCCAATTGACCGGTGTTATTAGCTTTACACTACAATTTGAGGAACTGGAATGAGTGAAATCGATAACGAAAAATTACATTGTACGCACTGGACACATACGCACTCGCCTCAACACGAGTATCCACTGAGGACATAAAGGAAAGGAACGGACTATTATACAGTAATCCATTTTTTAGACGGTCGACTTGGTATCTAAAGTTCTACAGAATCGACTTACTTGGTGTCGGCCTTCTCTATACTTTCTCTACATATATTTTCTATCGTATTAAAAAACCATTTTATTCCTATCCATATTATTAGCAAAACTTTACCGAATTTTTTAAAAGTAGAATAGATGTCACACCAATGTGATATAATTTATCATATGTGTAATTTATTTACTATACCAAATCACCCCGGTATTATCGTATCATATGATATCGATCGATATAATTTTTTTCACGAATTTACTTGCTTTTATTTCTTCTGTATTTTTATTTTTTAATACACTAGTTAACTTCATTAGAGTATCTAATAATGCAAGATATATGCAATAGAAGGAAATATAAGGAAGAAAATATGTTTGGCCGATATATTACAAAGTATAGAAAGCAATATCGATATTTTTTAACACTTAATCTCGAAAATGTGGGCTTTGTGATTCAAAGTTAACAGTTAAGTATATACTGTAAGTTGATCTACTATCTGAAATAGTGATTGAAATTTGCAAAGAAAGTTGTAGAGGTTTGTGAACTATAAGAATATTTTCTAGTCCTAAAAATTCTAAACCTAAATCAAGTTGGTTCAATTTAATATAGGAACTAGGAGCGACCAAATTTGGTGTATGTTCCTGTTACTCAAAAGTTTTATTTGCTGGTAGGTTATTATTTGTATATCAATTCTCTACCGACAATGATAATTTAGTTCTTATTTCAAAACCATACACATAATATATGGCATTATAAATTTGATATTAACTTTTTAATTCTGTTTTATAATCCAACGTGTGTCGAGTTATAAAAGCGGACTCAGTTTTATCGAAAATACGACGGTGGTATTCACCAAAAAGCAGTTTTTTGTCGTTCGGAACTGGCAGTGTGTCAGGAGTATATTAAAGGAAAAAAGGAAATACCATGACGCTTATGCGTATTTATGTAAGCTCACGTTTCATAATGGGGGCTGATATAGACTCTTGTCAATCATGCAAGCAACTCATTTCAATCTGACTTCAAAAAACAACGCGCCTACTCTCCATAACGTCAAATCGCAAACAAAATATATTCAAATATAGATCTCGGCAACTTTCATATATTAAACGGGCATACATTTTAATATCTCTATCGCATGCAAGTGAACCCTAATATTCAAATGATAATATTTCATATCAAATTGTAATTTTCCTAAAACATGAAATGTAGGAGCTACGAATTGTGTATGGTTCGTTTTTTTTATCGTTTTAATATGCAAAATTAATACGTTTTCAATTTAAAACGTTTGCCGTTTGCGCTTGGACGGGCTTTTTTTTTAATTGTATTTTACTGCCATGAATATTTTTTTTTAGTTTTCGCATTCACCGCATCAAAAAGGTCGATCGTAACCTAACCATTTCAACTTTGTTTTAAAATTTATGTCGCCCGCAACGAACAAAAATTCATGTGACATGTTATGAAATATAAATGTATTTTACGCTCAATATATTACTTAAAAAATTGTTTAAATAAATATATTTGTTTGTTCAATAATCTAAATTATTTACTATTCGTTGGTACAACACAAAGTTATTTTTCCAAAAAAGGTCACATGAGGTTTTACACTTATGTTTATTACAATTATACTCTTATAATCTGTATAATATATGTAGAAATGAAATGCTATTCGTTAGTCTCGGTAAAACTCAAAAACGGTTAGACCGATTTGAGTAATTTTGATTTTTAAATATTTGCAGAAGTCCATGGAAGGTTTGTATTTTGAGAAAATATGGAATAATTGCGAGGAAAATAGTAAAGGCAACAATTTCGTTTTCCCCTACTAAGTGTCACTGTCACTATCATAAATAGTTTCACAGCCTCAAGGGATCAGCATTTTTTAAAATATTTATAGGTACGTTCGGAAATTATTTTGTGAATAAAACTATCTACCGACCACTGTTATGAAATCAGTCCCGCAATTAGAATACATTAATATAATATAATATATTCTTATGTAGAATATATGGCAATGAAAGGTACTGACTCTTAGCACTGACCGTTTAGTACTTTACCATAATGTGTATTTCATGCAAATAATCTAAATATGGATAAAAAATAGGTATTTATTGATATATTCATCGATTCGATAATGTGTAAATGAAGTGAAAAATAATGACATATGCTACATAATGCTAATGGCAATTTCAAATCTTATTCTAATTACGGTCGAGCAAATATTTTCCATTACTTTTATGGTTATGCATACTTTGTAAATTTAGATCACATTTCTCCATCATTAATTAAAGTATAAAGTATTTCGAAAATAATGTTTCTATAATAATAATATCTTAAGCTCTAAAATAGCGATTTAAATTTTTTTATCTAATTTACATTTGTGCACTCCAAATTATGTCTAGTATTGAGAATTACAAAGAGTTTTATTGTTTTGATTTACCGAATTTTAATGATAAAATCTATAAAAACCATAAATGACGTCTCCGTCCGTCTATTTCAAGCGTAAATACTTATTATAAGCAAATATTATGATATTTAATGGAATAATCCCTTTAAAAATAATTTACCTCTTGGATAGAGCAGCGATCAAGGCGACTGGACTCCTAGATTAGAGTCCAGTGCCAAAACTCAAAATAACTGGCATTTGATTCTTTTGTCATTCTATTATTCATTGCTTTATATATTTTGCTTTCAATTTAATCAACTCTCTGCTATATTTGGCCTATCCAGAATGTCAATCCCGTGCCATTTTAATCTTTGGGTGACGCACTTTGATGGATATAGGAAAGACATTAATCACTCTATTGTCTCTCTCGACTGATTATTTAGAAGGATTCTTATCAGAGTGTCACGGATTATAAATTGTCATTTTATTTTAATCTCAACCTTTTCTAGAAGGTTAAATCAATATAATTATACTTCAAAATAGATTTAAAACACTTTTTTGCATTTTTCATCAGATAATATTTTCAATAAGTCTAATAATACATAATTCTGAAGTTAACAGCAAAACATAGTGGAAATTTTTCTCTTACTCAGTTTTGTCTATTTATTATTACTATTATAATTTAATTAGAATGCTTTCTCACTCGTTCCAACAGAAATATTAACATATCTCGGATATTCAGATATATTAAAATTATTAGGCTCTGATGGAACTCTTTCTAGGCTTTCAAGTCCCTAGTGTTGTTTCTGAAGCCGATAACAATTTTTGGGTTGACATTAATAACACCAGCGTCAGCAATTTTTGGTGAGCTAAACCTGTTGTTGATAAGATTAATAAAACAATTGGAATGCATGTAAATTTCTCTTAATTCTTCTAGATTTACTTGTTTTAATGTTATTTTGCTTATGTTCTCTATCGGTATACGTGAGCACTGTATTCTTGTCCATCCCCTTAAAGTTATTGGTTATTAATTATCAATGTTTTAGGATAATTTTCTTTTTCAATTAATGGGATTAAGTAAATATCAATCATCGTCAACTCCCCCAAGCAGAGCATGTTAAATATCTTGGTATGCATTTAGATCGACGCCTAACCTGGAAGAAGCACATACTCTCTAAACGGAAACAACTAGGACTAAAATTATATCAAATGTATTGGCTCATTGGGCGCAAATCCAAGTTATCATTAGATAACAAGGTATTGCTGTATGAGTCTATACTCAAGCCCATTTGGACATATGGAATTCAGCTATGGGGTACCGCTAGCAAATCTAATATATCCATCATTCAACGGTTCCAAAATAAGGTGTTGCGTGCCATTGTTGATGCTCCGTACTATATTTCAAATAAAGTGATACAACGCGATATTCCTCTAGAACCTATAACGAGTGTAATCCAACGTGTTTGTGTGAAGTACTTCGAAAGAGTGTCAGAGTCGAAAGAGTAACCAGCTAAATATGCGACTGATTAATAAATGTGATCTGATTACTGGACATATGTAGAGTTTAGAATAAGCATTAAAATAAGACTAATTAATTAAGATAATATTTTATTCAGAATATTGCTTAACGAAGTGATTTTCTACATGCCATGTATATATAATATAAACAGAAGAAATACTTATTGCCAATAGGGCAGATTGTGGACTCACGAAGAGTAATAAAAAAAAAGAATTAATGGAATTGGTTCAATGGATGATAATTTCCTTTTTACTGGAAATGAGATTGGACTTCTTCATTAAATAACTTAGAGTAACATAAATAAAAGCTTTTAACTGATATATTGAAAATATTAATGAAAACAAAAGAAACAAAAAAATTGGCGTCAATTATCGTATATAGCAATATTGAAGAAACATCACGTTATATGTACATGTACATTACATGTATATATTAAAATACGAGTTATTGTTGTATTTTCTTTGAATTTTGTTTTTTCACCTATACATATTGCGCACTTCAAAGATGTACAATATTGTCCGATGGACACGTACAATATGTTATGATGTCAAAAGCATAAAAATTGTGATGTAAAAATACTTGACAAGATAAAAAAGTCTATTAAAACAGAGCAACAAGCGTAAATAACTGACTATTGTGAACAAATGAACAATAAAAGATACGTTGAGCCGTCAATTCTGCTGGACAGTAATCGCGTAACTAACCTATTAGAGACTACTAGTTTCAGCAAATATCCATTTCCCAATTAATATTCCTCTTTTTGAGCATCGCCATCAGCCTGTCCGGCAATTTAATCACTATTCATTTCAGACATAACGCAGTCATACGGCACAATTTCCTATTTTCATTGCCGGACCAGCGGCAGATGGTCTAGCCTTTTACTCAACGAAAATGACTGTTTAAAGGTTTAATTTGGAAGTTTCGACGCAGCAGTTGATTGCGTTACGATATCGGTAATTTGTAATAAATTACAAAGCTGCAATATGAAATTCTAGAACATGCGATCATATTGGGTTTGTTATACAACAAATATTCATCTGTTGATTTGTAGTTATTATTAGGTCCTACGTCAATCAATTTATTTGACAAATGATACTGAATGCATATAATAATATTCAGTATGAAAATCTTCAATGAGTTTTCCATTAATATCGATGTCAAATTAAAAAACCAGTTACAACAACATTAAGGACTAATCGAGAATCTCTGGTATAACAGGTCAATTGAAGTTCCAGGCCTACCATAGTTTAAACACATTTTTTGGCAAAATTAGTTTTTTTATTCAACATAATTCCATTCAAGGGTGATACACTGGTTATAGCGACCCTCCAACTTTTCGATATTATTTTTATAATACGATTTGTCCTTTGCTTCAAAATCAGTTTCGGCGATCACCTCTTCATTCGACGAAAATTTCTTCCCATCGAGCATTTTTTTTAAGATCTGAGAACAGGAAATATTCGCTGGGTGTAGATCTGGAGAATACGGTGGATGAGGAAGCAATTCGAAGCCCAATTCATGGATTTTTGCCATCGTTTTCACTGACTTGTGACACGGTGTATTGTCTTGGTGAATCAGCACTTTTTTTTTCAAATGGTCCAATAACGCTATATAATAGTCGCTGTTGATGGTCCTTCCTTTTTCAAGGTAGTTAATGAAAATTATTCCATGCCCATCCCAAAATTCAGACACCATAACCTTGCCAGTCGACTGTTGCGTTTTCTCACGCTTTGGAGCAGGCTCATCATGTGCAGTCCGCTAGGATGACTGTCGATTGGAATTCGGAGTGAAATGATGGAGCCATGTTTCATCCATTGTCATATATCGATGCAAGAACTCGGGTTTATTTGACTTGATAACCTTAAAACACTGCTCCGAATCATCAACTTGTTTTTGGCCAACAGTGAGCTCGCGCGGCAGCCACTTTGCACAGAGCTTTCTCATATCCAAATATTCGTGAATGATATGATGTACACGTTCAGTTGATATCTTTAGAGTGTCTGCTATTTCATTTAATTTCAATGTACGGTCATTCAAAATCGTTTTGTGGATTTTTATAATGTTTTCGTCGGTAACAATCTCTTTTGGCATTTAATGCTTTCACCGTCTTCGGTGCTCATTTCACTAATATAATAGTATCTAATATAATCTAAACTTAGCATACCAATCCTTGATGTTTGATTTTCCTGGGGCAGTATCCAGAAACCCAGCATCAAACCAAGTTTTTGCTTCAACTTTATTTTTTCCGTACAAAAAGCAATATTTTATACAATATTTCACAATATTAAAAGTTGCTTCACTAAAAATGCTATAATTCACAAACTAATGATCCGACAGGTGTCGAATGTATACACGTATCTTTTGAGGGTTAGGGTTAATAATTAATCCTTGTAGCACCATCTATATATCAGGCCGGGGACTTTTCAATTGACCTGTTATATTATGTACATTTAATTATAGATTAATCTTTTAGAAAATGAAGCTAAAATATTTAGTAACTTATGACATGTTGGTTGGAAGTTATTTATGAAAGCTCATGAAAATGGTCTTATATTCAATTTCATATTTAGAATAGGTGAAGAATTATTTATATTAGTTGTGCAGTGCATCTATTTTAATCAGCGGTATTTATTACAGAATGAGAGACGTACAAAAAGCTGCTAAGAATCTAACCCAACTTTTAAATTAAAAATTTTGAAATTTCCCTAGCTAAAGTAACAGTGTTCTATTTAGTATTATTGACTTATTCAGTGTATACTCAATGATTTAATTTTCGAAATTCATTACGTTTTTTTTTGCTGATGCTGCTCCGCCCTATTTCAATTGATGGTTTCAGTGTCAGTGATTCAAAAATGGTTATTTTGAAGTCAATAACAAATAATGGTCTGCCTGGAGGTCCAAGTAATTTCAAATACAATTGGAAAACATACCTTTGAAGAATTTACTAGACGAAATCTCAGATCATACTCAAATCGATTTCAGGTAGTGAAGCAATTAATGATAGCAAGTAGTTAGCACTTAATGAATCCTGAATCAACTGAATATTTAAATGCATGTGATGGGAAATATTGGAAAGGAAGGAAAGCAGCTACTAAATATGCCATTTCATTCGCGTTTCGTTCGTTGTTAGAAAAAAAAGGATAGTTTTCTGTGCCATTTTGACTAGAGAGTGAACCTATAGCGCGCAATCCCAAAAGCACACAGGTTATGGGGGCAACATCAAGGAAATTAATATTCATAACCTCAAAGTATTGTTTTAAGTGCATATAGTGGAATAAGCAAGGGGCAGTGTATTAGTTATGAGCTGCTAAAACCGATTAAAGCTATTACTGCAGATGCCTACCTGCGTCAAATGAACAAATTGAATGATTTAATTGTTGCAAAAATGACCAGTAATACTAAGTAACAAGTCCCCACTGCATGGTAGCATCTGGTCACACGGTGCAGGAGTTATGAAGCGTACAGTGCTGCAGCTCGAATAACAAGTTGTACCATACCCAGCGTATTCATCAGACATAGTGCTTTCTCATAACAAATTGTTCGGATCGATGCAGCATGGCTTAACTGGTACACGGCTTCGAAACTCTGAATAAATACGAAAAAATTGTAGAAAATTATGGAAAGCATTCTAATAAATATATACATTTTACGATTTTTTTCTCAGTAACTGTCTTTTTAGAGTGAAAAAATCATCAGAGTACATGGAAGCACGTTATACTACTTATCCCAGTAATTTTAAGTTTAAGGTATCAAGGGGATAAAACTCAGTAAAATGGTTTTTTAATTTTGGAGGAGGAGGTTATTTTACTTGTTAGCAATAAATTATAATAACCCAAATTGAACGGACTTAAAGCCTGATTTAGTACTTGAAATTTTAATGCACAATAGTTTGACGTCCCCATGTAATAGAAATTTATTTTTAATGTTTAGGCAATAAAATCATGGTTGTTTCGCTATTTTTATTATGGAAAATTGTGGTTTTGCTTTTATTAGGGCTGTTTCAAGACCATTAAATAGAAAAATTTATAGTTTATTTGCTTTTACCATATTTAGTAATAAAATTGCCTCGTAGAGAAATAAAATCAGGTTTATTTTGTTTATGTGGTTAGTTCAAAAATTGATCTACATAGGTGTCCCTATTAATTGAAAATTTGAAGTATTTTTACCTGTTAGCATATTTTTATATAATTTTTATTCCAAAGTTCCAACAGGAACCGAAAATTCTGCGCATTTCAGGTTTTTCCTTTATTTATATAATTAATTGATGGAATTCATTCAGATTCTGTTTGAATTTCTTTTTAGAAAACTTTGAAATAGTGTTTGGAATAATTCGATTAGGCAATATTTGTTAATGCTGTCTGCTAATTACACAAGTATACACGGTTTTGGACCCCACCAACCAAAAGCTAAAATAAAAATAGGTAAAATAGGAAGTTGGTTATAAAATTGATTATAGTTTCATTGTTTTGCTATTTTTTGCCGTTAACGACCATTTATTGCATTAAAGAGTATAAATCGGGAATGATCACAGGTTGAACTGATTCTCTTAAACTGTTTGAGATTTGTTTACGCGTTAGGACCCAACAGTAATCGCCTATCATGTCTTCGTCTCAAAATCCTTGCCGAGGTTTTGTGGTAAAAAATCAAATTGTGAATGCAGAAAATGTATTTTTCTTTTCTTTTCAAAACGTTGACACAGAAAATGAAAAGTATACATCCTCACTAAGTGACTAATTTTCCAACTTTGTTCTACACGCATAACAAAACAATTTTGGTACACATGTACTACAAATACGCATCTTTGAATGCATTTGACATGATTTTTGAGTTTGCGCCAATTTTGCAGCATTATCGCTGCATTTTGATGTATTCTCAAACATAATAATAGCACGAAAACAAATTCCAAATTAATGTAATGTCGTCACCTGACATACGTTATAAGAGCGCAGTGCTCTAACCATACATGAACGGGTCCATCTGCTCGGGTCCAGAGGACGACCTGAACTTGGAAATTTATATTATTAATATAAATAACCTTTAGATAATTAAAGAATTATATTATATATACCTTGATATCCAGAACGACTGCGCTCCGGTACAATTGTTAGTTTTTCTGCCAGACAGGATTTGTAGGAATATATTTCCGCGTCGCAGAGAAAGATCAGCGAGACCGAGGACCCAGGGGGAGACCGGGATCGGCGGGATGATGGGTGGAGGAGCGCGGGCCCGTATCTGGGAGTTAGAACAGGCACCGACCCGTATTCCAACTTCGCTAGATGTTATTTAGGGCTTACGGGATTTCGGGGGTTTGCGGACCGCTAAATTCGCATTCTAAACTGTCTTTTAATCCACCCTCTCAGTTTCGGAAGTCCTCGAATAAAATTTAACGTTTTCGTTTTTGAGCGCCGGGCTAATCCGAATCTTCGGCTGATATTTTCGGCCGACAAATTATCGCGCTCTGTTTCATCTTTTTGATTCTAATTCGAGACCGAATCGAAGCTCGTACCTCTTCGGACGAGAATTTCGCTCGATCGAAATACTAATGGAAGAAAAGGCCTTAATTTTTATTTCGACGAACTGCTTGATGAACCCAATGAGTCTAACCCAATCTGCTTTCTAAGGACTTTTTGCTAGCTTTAAACTTTAAAGCTTACGAAAAAGTAATTTCTGCTTTTCCTAATTGCTTTAAAATGTCGGATGTGCAGCAATAGTTATTCAATGAAGCCATACGGTGGTGAAAATGAAAGGTGACGTAGAACATCATAGAAATAAAGTTAGTTTCCTTGTTTCGATTTAGAGATTTCGATATTAAAATGAAGCTTCGCACAGTCTAGCCATTTTGATACATGGAAATAGAACTAACAAAGATAATAAAACAACATTGAACAATTTAAGTAAGGCCATGGATACCAAAAGGAGCTCGGTATTTGGGTTCCACACGAACTAATAGTGAAAATTTTAATTTACTAAGTTGCTATTTATGAATCACTTTGTAATAGAAGTGCGATAATAATGTGTAAAAAATTGATGGCCAAAGTTCGGAGGAAAAATAAAGAAAGCCCGCATTTGCTCTAAAGAAGGTAATACTTAATGTTTTGGTGGGATTGGAAAACAACGGTTGCGGTTTCTGCAAAACCTTTTGAAGCTGTGATCTCTACTTTAAAGGAGACTTAGCTTTAAATAAACAAGAAAAAAACACGAAATGTTTTTCCCTAGCCCTATAATTCGATTTAAGAAAGAAACTCACCTTATCAGTATACTTTTAGAGCGCTAACTAGCAGGATTGTTTCATATTCTTACACTGTTGGTCCAACTTGTGCTCGCTTCAAAATTACCGAGCGAAAAACTGTCGGAATACAATCAAGACAACAATATTGTTCCTCAGCATGATAAGGCTCGATAAGAAAACATACTTGTAGTCCTACCTAGATCTTGTTCCTTTTGGTTACTACTTGTTACGATATATGGGTTGTGAACTATCTGAGCAGCGCTTAACTTATTATGTATCAAGAAATGGGTCAATTTATAGATAGCCTCCAAAGGTTCATCATTTTTTGAGATAGATTCTGTAAATTGCCTGAAAGATAGGAAAAAGTACCGACTTTAGATGGACATTTTAACAAAATAAATTGTACCCATCTTTCACAACAAAGCTTCAAATTAAACAAAAATAAAACAATTTATAGGCCTAATATGAATGTTTATAATATAAAAATATATTTATATTTACATTTTAAATATATTCCTTATTTGTAATAAACAAAAATATTGGAAAATTGATAGGAAGAAGCATCCTGGTCACGCCTGTACTAAGCTGAGTAATATCGGAACTCATCCGAAAGCTATTTATTCAAGAAAACTAGGCTTACGTTGGATTGTATTTAATAGGCTTAACCCCCTGGAGCCCCCAATATAGATATAATGATATATGATTTAAAATCATTCGTTTAAAATGCGACAAGTGCAACTTTAAATGAACAAGGAGGAAAATAAATTCAGCGACACAGATTAGAATGATTTGACCATGCCTGACGAATAAAAGGTGAATGAATTCCGCACAAACTTGTGAGGAGGAACGAACGTTTTGGAAAGAAGAAGCAGTGAACAGATTCGAAGAAAACTTGCATCAAGATCACAGAAAGAGACCTGGAAGATAAGAGACTAACGGAACCAAAAATTTTGAGACCGATCTCTATTACTAAACATTCCTGCAGCACTAAGAGCGAGCAGCATATTGGTTGGGAAGTAGACACTCTCCCGGAGCGCCGGCTATAGGTCGTGGTCAGTGCAAAAAAAACCTACTAGGTGAAGGAGGCTGTAAAATAAAATTATTAAAATATATAATCTAAAAACATCATTTATGTATTTCAAAATTACAAAATAGTTAATGATAACCTGAATCTATTTATATAAAGTATTTAAAGTTTAAAAAATCGATTTATTCTATTTTAATTTGTGTAAATTATTTGTCTAAGCAGATTTAGTAAACCTACACATATTTTATGTTACGTTTTCTCGACTGCTCACATTCTGTCTCTTTTGCCCTAAGGTCGTCATATGTGTTGACCCTTTATCCTATAGAACAGCGAAGCTACACGGAAACATATTGTCGTAAATCCTCGTGGGCTAACAACTAACAATTCTCGTGTACAAAAACCGGGTACGCATATGGCCCCTGCTCTTTGGCCTTTTTGTACGAAAGTTTTCGCCTTTGTACCGTTGCGCCGGTCGCTCGGTGAACAGATTTAAAACTGTTTTAAAACGCGGTAGGCTAAGCTGCTTAGCCTTAGTTTGTTTTCGAAAGTAGTTAAGTTGCTAAAGCTTGACATTTTCCCACTGACTCGTTAAATTTAAATAATGATACCTACTCGCATTGTTATTTTTGGTTTTGTCTCGTCTTCGTATTCTACGTTTGTCCGTTTTCAATTTAGATTTAAGCATTTTATTTGAATTGGAAAGTTGGGGATGATTTTTACCAAACAATTAAATATTATTTGATTATGTTTCTACTCATTTTCACTTAATAATGTTTTAAACATGTTACTTAAAACAGAAGAAAGCAAGATAGCTTACAATAAAAGGTTTTTTTAGTAATGAATTTTATAGAGAACTATTTTCTAATACGATATGAGAGAAACATGTAAAATATGCTTTAGGCATCTCGTTTGAAAAGCCTGAAGTTTACTGATAACAAATCGTAAAAGTATCCAAGTCTCAGAGTTATGCAGAAGAATTTGCAAGCTAAGAATTAAAAAGGCGGTTTTAGTCTTAATCATAACTACTATCGCTTGGCCAATTCGGCTTATTACTTCAGCGGTACCCACTCTCCTCTCCTGCATTACTGATCGCTAGTATTTGAATAATGTAATCATACTCCTGTACTTGCAGACTGAATAACGTTAAGACTTACAATAACAAGCATTCAGTCAGAAAGGAAGGGATAGAGTCAAAATGTGATCATATTTTTACAAAAACTTTTAATTATTACTATACATTTATCTATACCTAATTTGTAACCTCATGATAACGCGAGGCCCCGCATATCGTTAAAAACTAAGAATAAATATGAAAAGTTTAATATATAAGATGTATTTACAACATATAGATATTGTTCCGTGTAATTTTTGCAATTCTCTAAAATTGTATTCAATATTTCAATTTCAGGGAAATATAAAATTTGCTATTTAAATCATTATATTGTTTGCAAGAAATTGCTCTTTTCAATAATTATAATAATTAACTATCAATTAAAATCTGTAATACTAATGATAATATTTTACGAATTATTCTACGCCTTCTTGAATGATAATTAATTCTATAATTCAATATATATACAGATATAATTGGATATTCTATTGATGCTGTTTTCCTCAACAACAATCCTATGCAATAGTATGAATCGAAGGTTTGGTTTAGTGCTTTAAGTTAATGTGTTTAAATCCCTCTTCAATTCCTTAAATTTATCGCAGGATTAATTTTATTTCGATACCGCCCAAGAGATAGTTTTGTGACTACCAATCAAGAATGTTCCCACCCTAAAATGTTCGTTTCTTACGTTTTATCTAATTTGTCAATATTCAATTTCGAAATTATGTTAAATTAATCGTCACAATATTTGGTAATATTTCTATTTTATCTTACAAATAGCCAAATAATTCTATTGATTGATCTTTGCTACTGATTTATTCTAATGTTGATGTTGTAAACCATGCTTTAATAGTGGATAAACGCACTATGACTTTCATTGGTAAACGTTAAATTGTAGTAAATAATATAGTATAATATAGTACACCTACTAGAATAATTCGTAAAAAAATAATTAAATAAGCTCAATGCCTATGGTATATCTGAAACCTGACCAGATCCATATTATTTCACCAAAAATGTTAAAAATACATCAATAAAATGTAAGAATGTTTTGTTACCTGATGATAACATGTGACCACATATATCGTGGAGACTATTATATTTGCACGTTTTAAATAATAGTTTTTTTGTATGATCCATCATATAATTCAGATATCGTTTCGTCTGCTTTTTGCATTTCCCTAAAGTTTTATCTAATGTTTGAATTTCAGAGGAAAGATCAAGCTTGAGATAATTGTTTGCTTTCTTATTTGTTTAAATTGCAATGTAAACCTTATTCGAATCCCTCTGGGGTATGGTTGTAAATTTATGTTTCTGATTGTTTTACATTTGTGATAGTCCTTAGCAAGAGTGCTTGGCAATAGTGCAAAATCCCACAAGGAAAATGATCCGAGTCACGCAGGTAACCAGGCTGGGTAAGACGGATGTCTTCTGGGATCATTTCTAAGTTGGTCACTCGCTAGTCGGTAGGCTTAATGCCGAAGACCGTGGTTTGAAATATACATTAAACTGTAAGTCCAGTGCAGATAAACCTTCGTTGGTAAAAAGAGACTTTAAAATATTAAAAAACTAATAATAATAATAATAATAATATATTTAATAATATTATTTAAATAATTTTTGTTTGTTTTTTTTTTCAGGTGAGTTTCGTTCAGTAGTTTAATCCAGACAATACTTGGTAAGTTAGTAATTAGATAATTAACGATTATTTTGTGAAAGTTAACTAAAACTATTAAATGCGAAACAAAATTGCCTGATGTATTCATTCCAACAATTTTCTGTCCTACGTAATTTAACATAAATATAATTTCGCCGTGAAAAAAAACAATCTCATGGAAAATAAAAGTACCCGTAAATTTTAAATATTACCCCCGTACATCAAATTCAAAAGTATTTATAAAGATACACATTATGAGATCGCAACAAGACGTGCACTATAAAACATTTTAACGCTAAAAATACGAACAAACGGTTGCACGAATGGCTTTTATAGCGTATGCTTTCTTGTTGCCTTCTTCGGAAAAGATATTACAAGCAACAGCACTGTTTAATTTAAATGTGTTTTAATTATTCCTGCATTTTTATAAATGAAGATTATGTTTTGTTGCTGCTAATTTAGATAAATTATAGTCTTTTTTTATTCATTACTCTCGATAATGGATAAGTGCATTTACGGCATGGCTAAAAGGGGATAACAGTAATTATCGTTATATGGTTATATACAAAAAAAAATTTTTGTTGTAGTTCTCTAAATTTTTATGTAAAACTTATTATGACTAGCTTTAACAAATACTAAATAGTAAAAAATAACAATCTGTAGTTGTTTTCATAAACAAAATATACCATATAGATATTGTTAAAAAAACAAAAGTTCGATGCTGTCCTTCGTAAACCTTAGGTTTTTAGTATGGAAATTTTATTTTGCATTAAAAGTTCGATACTCTCTTTACAACTATCAATACTTATTTGAAAAATATATCAAAAAATATCGATATATCGACCAAAAGAATATCAACGAAAAATATTAATATTTTTATCTAATAGAAAACAGGCAAACCCATTTCGCTCGCCCACCATACAGCCTGTCTTAAAACACATAGCGTTTGCACAGTACCGCGATATTCAATGTCATACGTACGCCTATACCCTCGTCTTTCAGTTTGTCTTGTTGATGTTCGAAAAGGCACTGTTTTTACCCGAATTTCCATGGTATCTCTATAAAGAATGGTTTCCCAAGGTTTGGTGACTTCTTATTCCAATAACCTACTACCGAGAAACTAAATTTCCACAATCTATCTTCTGTTCAAATTCTGGTAGACTATGTTAATTCACAACAACTTTGGTGGCCTTATGTGCCGGGATTCCATGAACTAGAGGTGTTTTTCATAGCTTTAATGCTTGTTTGTTGGAATAATTTATGGCTAAGAGTCGTTAAGCACTTTTAATTCAACTTTTGTGACCTTACAGTTTTAGCTGCAATAGTTTTGCCCGAACTCCACTTAACTATACCAAGAAACGCTTCGAGTAACTACGGAACAATTTCCAATCCAATGTCAACCTGTTTTCTTTTCTAATATATATAATATAATATCTAATACGATAATTAATTTGACTTTTGTTAGTTTTGGATTAATTCAAAAGAAGCCTTCAGTTATAATATGTGAAAGGGTTTAGAAAAGCTATTATTTTACTTAAAAATATATTTCTTTTAACGAAAAGAAGGAGCGACTGGTCGAATGCCGATAAAGAGCTCTTACCTATTGGAAAACATGCCAACCTGTCTCAGTTGGTTGTCATTCAGGTTGTTGTATATATATATAAACAAGGATATTTATGTCATATGTTTTTTAACAATTTGAGGCAAGAGTGCTCATAATACTCATTAATATAACATTTTTTAAATTATATCTTGTTATGGATATATAGTGGAAAAGCTCTCTACCAAAACAAACCTCTATATGTACCGATGCTGGTATGTACATTGATAGATCGTATTTTATTTCCTTTCCTACAGAAAAAATGCACTTATGAACGTTTCCATCGTTAATCATCGAGAAGGGTAATTTTTCACGTTACGACGGGGATTAATCTTCTATCGGTTCGGTAACCGACTAATCCTGCTTCCGAAACGGAAAATAATTAAAAGACAATCATCGAAACCTCATAATTTCTACGAATGACCGAGATGGAGAAGTAACAGCTCCACTGCACAAAGCTCCCAAATAATATTAATGAATAATTAACTTATTGTTAATCTAAAAACTCATAAATCTTATATGGCTGGCAATTTAATTCTTGCTAAACCCAAAACAGATTAAGGAAAAGATAAGGAATGAATAAATATCGGAGTCGCATTAATCTCTTCATAATTGAACCGAATTACAAAATATTTCGAGCACTTCGTATTGTTCCGTTTTGCCGTTTTGTTGGAATGCCGATTCGTCGATAATTAAGGCAGGAAAAGGCGAAGGCTGTACACTGAAATAGTTTTTGAAATTCACGTTTCTCGAACACTACCTTCATTATAACTTAAGTTCTTCTGTTATTTGTTTTATTCATATAATTTAATAAGGTAATGAACCAATTAGTAGTTAAATTTATCGTATTTTAACATAACTTGACTGAGACTATGAATTGATAATGTGACTTACTCATCAGTACACTCATCCTTCCACATGAATTCAGTACTCGTACTAGTTAATGTTATGTTCTTTTCAATCTTCAATAACTGTAAGTATCATTAGCATCTGTTGCTAATGCAACATGAATAAATAATGAAAAATATAATGAATAAAATAATGAAGCCTTTATGATAACAGATTAACTTGCCTATGCAATTTTATTTTTAGAAAAGTAGTGACTAGATTATAATAATTTTATTTTGTATTTGCTAACTACTTCTTTATTAATTCTAGTCAGAGAAAGTATTCACATCTTTACGAATATTTTACGCTTGGTATACAGCAGTTAACTATTCTTCTTATTGATATCCCTTAATGACTTCTTTAGTGTGTACAAATTGTTAAAATAAATTTCATAGAAGTTTATTATATCGACTTTACAATATGATTTATATATTATATTTATATGTTACGTTTTATAACTTATTATGCATTAATTTTTTACTGAACTTTAACATAAAAATATTAACTTTAAAAACGTTTTATGTATTCAGTACGACCGAGAAAAATACAGTTGTTACTATTTAATTAAAGAGCCTCTAACTTCGAGAACTAAAAAGAATAGTGAAAATCACTTAATGAAACTTGGAATTTATCACGAAAATGTTTTTGATTCGTTTAATGATTGTCATTTAATCAGTTTAATAATATGCAACTTTAACTGACCATTACAACCATAGAGGAGTATTATTTAAATGGGTTCATATTAATATAGTTATTGTAATGCATTTAAGCTATAAAAAATTAAGGTTAATAGAAGTTTAATAATGTGTTAAACTCGTAAATATAAATATGCAATGTAAAAAACTGGATTTCTGAAATTGTGGTATAATAGCTCTTTATAGATGCATTATAGTTATTTGTAATGATATTTCAACATAACCTAAATACTATTGTAACATCATGATAAATATGAGTGCTTATTTTTATTGGATTAAAATATTTTTATGCATTTTGTGTCTAGAATTTGTCTAGTATTTTAAATTTTATATGGGATGGCATAATATTGAACTAAACTAAACCTATATGTAAATATTTGTGTATAGATTAATATATATAACATTTATTAATGAAAGCCATTAGAAGGAAATTAATGGCAGAACTTAAAAAACTATGAACTTGCACATGCTTGTAAATAGTAAAGTATTAAAAAATATCAAATAAAAGGAAAATGGAACGGATGAATGAAAGATGTAAATGTAGAATTAAAGATGTAACAATGATTTTTTTATTACTCTCTTAGAACTTCAACAATCAGCCCGTGGACAATAAGTATTATTATGTGATTTTTGTTATATAATTTAACTATCCTGACATGTAAAAGAACGCTTCAGTGAGTGATCTGCTATACAATTTATAATCTAAATCTTATTCTAGATACTATTCTAACTTGTATTAAAGTCTATCCTAACTTATTCTAAAAACTTTTCTAGCTTATTCTAGAGATTATTAAATCTCACTCTATGTGTCTATTAATCAGTTCGTATGGTAGATTCCGTTTGAGCCTATGCACTAGAGTGTTATCGCGCATATTTAACATAACTGTTTGGCGAGTGCATTGGGATGCACTAATAGTCTTTCAGAGTACCTCGCACTAACACTTCGAATCACACTCGTTGTGAGTTCTAAGGGGATATTATATACAGCTGGATCAGTTTGTTAGAGACGTAATATGGGGCATCGACGATAACTCGCAACACTTTATTCTGGAACCTCTGGAGGATAGCTATATTAGATTTGCTAGTTGTACTCCACAGTTCAATACCATAGATACAAAGGGGCCTAAGTATTGACACATATTGTAAAACCTTGTTATCTAATGATAATTTAGATTTACGCCCTACCAGCCAATACATTTGGTTTAGTTTAAGCCCAAGTTGTTTGCGTTTTCAGATCAAACGTCGATCAAAATGCATTCCCAGATATTTAACGTTGTCTGCTTGCGGAAGTTCATGATTATTCAATTTTACTGAGGGACAGGTTCTTATGTTCTACAAAGGGTGAATGTCACATAGGTAGATTTTGTCTCATTTGCTTTGATACGCCACGTTTTCAACCACAATTCGACTTTGTTGAGATGAAGTTGGAAGTTTCTTGTGGCTGATATTGGATCCTTCTGTGATGATAAAAACACTGTATCGTCAGCATATCTTGCAAGAGTAGTATTTCTTGATGTCGGTAGGTCAGCTGTATACAAAGATATAATATAACAGCGCATCAAAAACACAAGCCAAGTAAAGATCTGTGTCATGTAAGAAACGAGAAGTTCATCTATCGATGGTTGCTTCCTTGTCTAATAAATAGCCTTCTGATCGAGTACTTTGCTGAGTTACACCATTTATCCTCTATTCGTTATAAATTACCTCCTGATCATCCCACCAGATACACAGAAAGGTATTTTTAAATAATTTGATTGATAGATTTTGAGCTACATGGGATACATACTAATGATGCGAAACTTCCACACCTATGAAAAACGACATTAATACAGTAACGTTGCAATATAGGTTTTAATTCTACATTTGTATTTGTACTTAGTACAAATGAGTGGTATAATAAAACACTTTCTCGAATGCTCATTTCGTTTTAATAGAAATCCATAAAAGTGCCGTGGGATACGTTTTCTGTAGTCCTCGACATACAAAACGAGCACTATCTCACTGGAACAAGTGCACCAGGATGCTTTACTTTCGATTTTTATATAAAGCTAACCTCCAGAGACCATGTTCCGGGTTTATGGTCGCCGCTGACACGCCGTTCGTTGCGAAAACAAAATAAATTTCTCGTAGAATGCCGTACACAAGGTACGAATAAAATAAATTGTCGTTTCGGGCACATGTGCTCCGCGAAACAACGCCAACAAGAACGGGTCTACCTTTTCGAACGACACTGGAGCGACAGCAAAACTGCATCCGAGATATACGCGTGAGAAAAGAATGAGTTTTATTTCTATTATATAGGAAATCGGAATTCCTGGCGAAATAATGATAGCTTTAGAAGCTGTTTGCTCGTAAATCGACATTTCCTCGTTTCGCCATGAGAGAAAGCTTGAAAACATTCTACAAATATATAGTAGTTATATTTTATTTAATTATCTTACTTCAACAGACATTTGAATGTGTGTGAATGTGAATATTATATGGTGGAACACCTTTTCATTATTTTTGGATGAATATCTTAAGAAAATTAGAAGATTCAATTAAGAAGATGTAATTTTATTTAGTAAGGAAACATCACGTTAGACAAAAAACACATCAAATCAGAATCATAGAACTGTACTGGTTCGTCAGAAGGCACTCCGAACTAAGATCCAGAAGAGTGACTTGTAGTCCAAAGCTTCCAAAACAAAGTTTTTTGAGTAATTACCAATTCTAATCAATCCCGATGACCTCTAAACCAAATACATATTCGAAGTTATTCAAGATTTCACTTTAAGACATGAAATAAATTTGCATAATTAAAAAACTATACTGGCTAGTGGGAAGATACTCTCAACTAAGATATTGGTTTGTCAGTCAATTATAGTATTTATTTGAACTTTTTAAGCTTTCACGTTGCTAAAACTACTATAGCTGCTGGATAATTCGCAGGATATCAGAAGACTAAAGCATATATATATATATATATATATATATATATATATATATATATACATATATACATATATATACTATAGACTAGACTAACAGTTTCATCAGACATAGTTCAATAAGTGCATCTGCAAACTTCTTGTCTTCTGGAGCTACGTTCGACAAAAGTAATCTACAAATCAGTGGTTTTCTCGGAGTTCTGAATCCCCCATTTACCTCAATCTACAAATCTCATTATTATACTAGTTATTAAGTTTTATTACCACATACTTTAAATGGTCAACGTTAGGCTTTGATTTGGACTCTACCCAAATACTTGGACACAAGTAAGTAGACCGAATACATAACTGCTGGTATTACAAGACTCCGATTATTCTCCATCAAATCTTAGCACATTTGGCATTTGGCATCTTAACACAAAAGGCCGATTTCGTCACAGAATCTAGCAATAAATTCGTTCACCTTATACAGACTTAATATGCGATTCTGAATTTGTTTCTCATCTGTGCATCTTAAACGATTAAACTAGTTCAATAAATAAGTAACTTTTTCTATTTATAATGTGGAAATATTAACAGCAGATATGTTGCATTAATTATTGTTCTTCGAATAATGGTTAAGACATTTAATATCACAAAAAAATATCCTTCAATTACTATAAATAACTTAAAGAAGACGGGTAACATGTAATGTTGTCTCCTAGTTTGTCATGGTAATAACGTGTATTTTTACAGATTTTTCCTGATATTCTTTAAAATCAAAAAGAAAATGTTTCGATGACATCGTTTTGCGTGGATAGAGAAGATTATGTGTAACAGAACACGTAATTTGAATGTAAGAAAACCTAAACCCAGCCGTATTAATGCTTACTTGTCGAGCCGAAACCGCATAGCAAGATTTATTTTTTGTTTTTCCTCGCGCTTTTCTCCCTCCCCGTCCTCGGGCGGGAAATCTCACCATTCGATAAAGTAAATGCGCCCTAAAGCCCGGAAACGTCGAGGATGGAGACGAGGAACTGGATTAAAACTGTCTGCATGTTACGTTAAGAGTTATGATAAACAACCGGGGGGCCTCTTCTACTCCCAACTTTACGAATGAGATCGCCCGACGACGTATAAAGGGTGGAGGCCAATTGAATTAGCGGTTTTAACCTCCGGAGCGTTTGTTTTCCACTTTTCGCCCTGTCATCACTATTAATTTCTTGTGTGTTTTGTTGGAAGTTGCGTTAAACATCCAGGTAATCATTTACATTAAAGTTTACGACATCGTTTTGATTTATTTCGGGTGAATATATTCTATTTCATTAAATAAGGATATTCGTGTGGTATATCAAGTTAAGTGCAGTATATATTACAATACAATATTAATTTTAATTTAAAATTCAAATTCTGTACATTGAAAAAATATGTTCCAAAGCAAACAGAAATTTGTCAAAACACCTTATTTCACAGGAACTTTTATTAAGGATGGTACAATCTCTATTTGGTACAATTTAAGTGCCCAAGCATTTATAGCATAAGTGGTGAAATAATGGTATCTACGTTAGTTAATAAAATTAGTTAATATATTTTTATTACTTCTTTATTACATATGCTTAGTACAATCTTCAATTATAAACTAATTTGTTACTGTTGTTCAACAGTACTCGCATATTATACATCAGTACTTCATCAGTATATACCAAATTAATATTAAAATAACCTACTTAAGCTGAAGTGTAAAGTAACAGTTATACACTTATAAATTAGTGGTTTGGTTTCTTTTTGTTTTTTGTTTTTCTTTTGTTTTTTTTTTACTTTCATTTTCCATATTATATGAGAAATTATAATATCGTTAAAAAATTATGTCAGCCAGATATTGACATCATTTAGTTTTCGTTTGTGTTCATTCTACAAATAAATCTCCTCGCAGTTATGTTAAAGTTGTTGTTTTCAGCATCATCAATACTTTCTCTTTTTCTTTTGAAGGTTAATGTTCAAGCCGAATAAGCATATTTTTGCGGAATTTTCTTTAATTGAACAATTTGAACTATATAGCTGAAGATTGCATTTGAAATTATATAATGTATTTAGAGAACTTCGGTTAGTCAGAATTGTGAATTTGGCTGCGAATATAAAAAACGTAGAACAAAATCATCATGAGATCGTTATAAATTATTAAGCATTGAAATACAAATTGAAGAATGTTTTAAGCAAGATATGTACTGTTTAATAACACTTCTTATCGACTGAAGGTGATTTGGTACAATAAATGAGGTATTGTCCTACATGATAACCCACTGTTAGTAGAATTTGGGAAAAAGTAGTATCTAAATGAAGAATATACATAGATAGACAACAGATTTATTTGTACCCTTTATAGCTGTTAGATATCAAGCAAATGAGTTTTTATTATGTTTCTGATAATTGATAATTATTTTATTTTTGCGTATGCTGGTACCAATTTGAATTAATTAACACAAATAAATCTGAAGTCAATTAAGCGAAATAACGAGTTTGTAAAAGTGACTTCTAATTATGAGAGAACAAGTACGGCCGCTATTTTTGTTTAATTGGTTTTAGATGTTGTTTTGAAACTTGAGCATACTCGAAACATTTCCTTTCTTCACCCCTATTTCGAAAGTATTGAAACTTTCCGAAATAAAATAAATTTTCGTAAGAAGGCATTTGATTAATTAAGATGTCGATTCTCAACAGCAAAATTAAGCATTAATACGTGTTAAAGATCGCTTCCCTATTGACGCAAACATCTTGTTACGTGCTCGAAGCGAATTTAATATCATCCAGAAAGGTGGAAATCATAAAAACTACATCGGCAAGTTCGAGTGAAAAAAAAACTTTGAAAAATGACCGTTTTTTTGCGTAGTTTCTTTTTCCCGGTTTATATTCCGATTTTATCCTTCTTTTTCTTTCGATGATTTGTATGAAAGTTACGGTCGTCGGAGATATCCGTGCCGTGTGACTGTTGTTCAGTGTAAGGTGGTACAAAAGTTTCATTTTCATGTAAAAAATTTTTGATAAAGGAAATTTGCGATTCCTTGACATATCTCAATCAAGTCGCCTTTCATACGAAACGATATATTGCTATAGATTAATTTTATGTTTGTTAATTTCAAACTGGTACGTATATATCTTTTTTTTTCTTGTACACGTTTAATGGCTTGCTCTGAATTTTTATTACACAAAATAATAGCTTTTAGGGAGGAGGGAAATACAAATACGAAAATATCAACTACTTAGACGCTTCTATGGTAAAGTGGTTAAACCAGCTGAAAAATGGTAAATAGTATCGAAATTAGAGGACTTGAATCGATTCGATGTTTCCTTCTTTGGAATCATTCAACGAATGTGGCTTCCGAGGAGTAAGAAGATTGAACAAAACCTTCTGAGCTACCATTTGAGACCCAAGGGAAGAGCATCAATAATACAAAGTTAATAATTAATTATTTAATTAAATTATTAATTATTTAGTTATTCAAAAGGTAAGAACAGAAAAAAGTACGTTTGTATTTTGACTCTTCCCCATATCTGCATATTTTTATATCTTCTTAATCTGTATCTTAATAACAGGTCAATTGAAAAGTCCCCGGCCTACCATAGTAAAACACATTTTTTTGGCAAAATTAGTTTTATTTATTCAACATAATTTTCTTCAAGGGTGATACACTGATTATTACGATTATTACGATTTGTCCTTTGCTTCCAAATAGGCCTCAGTTTCTGCGACCACCTCATCATTCGACGAAAATTTCTTCCCAGAGAGAATTATTTGGAGAATTGAGAACAGGAAATAGTCGCTGAGAGCCAGATCTGAAGAATACTGGATGAGGAAGCAATTCTAAGCCCAATTCATCGATTTTTGCCATCGTTTCCACTGACTTGTGACACGGTGCATTGCCTTGGTGAAGTACTACTTTCTTTTTCTTCAAATGCGGCCATTTTCTGCGATTTTGTTCTTCAAACGCTATGTAATAGTCGCTATTGTTGGTCCTCCAGCCATGCGCATCTCAAAATACAAACGCCATAACCTTGCCAGCCGACTGTTGCGTTTTCCCACGCTTTGGAACGGGTTCATGGTGTGCAGTCCACTCTGATGACTTCCTATTGGACTTCGGAGTGAAATGGTGGAGCCATGTTTCATCCATTGTCATATAGCAAAAATTCGACTTTATTACCTTTGATCATCTTCAAACACTGCTCTGAATCATCAACTCATCGTTGTTTTTGGTCAAAAGTGAGCTCCCGCGGCACCCACTTTGCCTGTGCAAGTTTGAGAAAGCTCTGTAGCTTTGGTGAATTCAATGAATTCGTGAATAATATGATGTACACGTTCAGTTGATATCTTTAGAGTGTCTGCTATTTCATTCAATTTCAATTTACGGTCATTCAAAATTATTTTGTGGATTTTTTACTCCAACCTCTTATGTGTGTCCACTGCGTTCACCGTCTTCGGCCAAGCCAAGTTTTTGCTTCAACTGTATTTTTCCCCTTCAAAAAGCAATATTTTATCAACACACGATATTCCTTTTTATCCATTTTTTTTTCACTATAACAAAACTTGCTTCACTCAAAATGCTATAATTCACAAACTAATGATCCGTCAGCTGTCAATTTTATACACACATCTTTTGAGTGTTAGGGCTAACTAAAAAACGTATGGATTTGATTCTAGTAGCGTCATTTATCTGTCAGGCCTGGGACTTTTCAATTGACCTGTTATACCAATACAATATACCATTTTTTATTAATATGCGTAAAGAGGAGAGCAGATATACTTTTCTTATTTATTATTTCGTCAAGGACTATTCGTCTTCAAGTAATCGTATATCCAACAAAATGTCATAGTTAATTCTTAATTATGGTTAATTGTTAGGAATGACAGATTTTTAACTTCAATTCGACTGTGACTTTTCTAGATATGGCATCATAAAGTTATTGGGAATTGAAAGGATGAGGAACTTTTTTTATATTTTCAACATGTGTTGTATACATCTGTGAATGATTGATAAGAAATTGTAAACATAAAATAAAATGAATTAACAAAATATTTATTTTTACCAGTGATTGGTTATAATAAAAAAGTCGCAGATTTTTCCACAAAATATATGAAAACACAAAATGAAACTAGATTTATTATAATAACCGAAAGTATTTTAGTTTATAGGTACTTACTGACTACCCAACAACTTAAATATATTATATATATGTATTATATAATATATATATATATATATATATATATATATATATATATATATATATATATATATATATATTAAAGCTTATCGAATTGATATGCGATCAAAAAATAAGCCTTTTTAGGAATAATTTTTCTTTACTCGAAAAATCAGATCGTATCTAACCCCTTTCCGTCTGCGCCCTAATCATTACATTCTTTATCGGATTATATTCGAAACTAAGCTTGTTTCGTGAAGAAGTATTCCTCCAGATGACACAAATATCGCGTCACAAATTGCCGACATAATGCTGACTAACGACGCTGTCATCCGTTTTGTAGATCACGAAAATGCTTTATCACTTTTATTGCCAGGCGACGTAAGTTATCTTTAATATCCGACTCTTGCGCAAATGCTCTTTCCCGTAAACTCACTATGAAATTTAAGGACTGTATTAGTGCGCTTATATCACAAATGAGAGTTTGTAAATTGCTTCCAATGTTGATTGGATTTGTCGTTGATAATATAGGCAAGCGTCGCCTTAGAGGGTTGATAATTTCATATTTTACAGATATATTAAGCTTTATAATTTACGAGTAGTTAATTTAAAAATAAAACAGATTAATCTAAATTGCTCTATGTTACACATGCTTATAAATTGGATTTTTAGTATTTAATATATGAAAAAGTAAAAAGCTTCTTAGATTAAAAATAAATATGATTTTGAAAATATACTGATATAAGGCAGATGTAGGGTCATTAATTTAACATATATTTATTCTATATATGTCATTCAGCATTATAATTAATCATTATTAACGAAGACTACATAACCCGTCGATCTAAATTACACTTATTCCCTTCTGAGAACTGACGTGCCCCTCATCTTTTTAAAATCTGTTTCAGATCTAATTTTTGGTGCAATATTGAATTAGCTAATTGCTCCATATAATAAAATTATATAATTATTGCGAGTTTGACACATTTCAATTAATTTACTCAATTATAAACAATTTTAAACAAGAAAACAGATCAGCAGGGAACTCCCTCTAACTCAACCTTGATATTTTTCGATGTTCAGTCTTTAAATTTCAGAGGTTTCTATTTCTCTAAGTATTTGTAATATGTCTTGCTTTAACCAAGGGTATAAATGACATTATATATGTTAATAAATATAACGATAACGATAAGATTTTGAGCAGTAAGTATATTAAGTGTATACATAAGAATTATTAAGAATATATCATTTTCAACCGTATATCCTCCATCACTTGGCTTATTGAGCTACGTGTATTAAAGGATTAACTAATATCAGTATTGATTTTACTCTGATTTTTTTTTCAGTTATCATTATCTATATAATATAAGCTTAGGAATACTAAAGAATAAATAATGTCAATAAATATTTACGTCTTGGCAGCAACTAAAGTCATCGAGCCCGTATACTCTACAGATAGTAAAAAGGGTGCGGTAATTTTTATTATATAGTTTAAAAAATACTGATTTAATTAATACTTTTTACTTTATATATATATAAGAAAATTTCTTTTCAGGATACCGACTAATGTATCATATAATGGAATTTGTATATTGCAGTTCTCAAGAAGTAGGATTACTAAACGGGCAATGATAAGTAAAGCCAGCTGAGGTGAAAAACTATTTTCATTGTATTGAATAATACAATAAAATAAGAGTAGTCCTGAACTGAAAACTGAATATATAATTATTACGAATATTCCTGATAATATTTTTAGCATATATGTTTAAAATGAAAATTATACATCTATTTATGATTCTCTCACATCTTGAAATTATTTTCACGCATTAAGAAAGATACTTTGATATGATATCGGTCGGAATTGTCTAACAAATGCTAAAATTAAATCCTCTTAGACAGCCTCGATTTTAAGTGGTCAAAAGCCTTTGAATTACTGGGAACGGACGTCTTGTTAGTCGACCAAATAGCATGGCTAGGCAACGTCCCCGTAAAGCGCAACCTTTCACCAAAGCCAGCTGGAACTCTAGTCAAAGTGTTTAATGATCTGAATAAACGCGCACATGCACCATTACATTTTCCGTAGTTTGTTCTTTGTGAGCAGTTTTTCTATCGGGGTTTCAGCGTCTGTTCCGTTCGGACGTTGGCAAAGAGCATCTCTGGTCAACAATAAATGTTCCGGAATTTTACATATACGTGTAATGAACCAATCTATCTACGTTATTGATATGATTTCGAATTTTCGCATAATTTGTGTAATATTTATTATATTTCACTTCATCTTTTAAAATTTAAAAAAATTAACCTGTTAATATTAAGATACTTTTGATATTTTTAGTAGCTTAAAATGAAAGATATTTGTTATAAAGTAATAGGGGTTATTAGTTCCTAAATTCATCAGTTTGTTTTACTATATTCTATAATAAAATTAATAACGTACTTATTAAAACTGTTAATTAACTATAGTAACTAATTATATTATTGCTGTGTATTAGAAAATCGTAACCCTTATTCCATATTCACGAGTTGGTTTCTTTTTGATAATGAACTAAAAGCTAAAATCTAATAAACTAGGGAGATGATACAAATATGTGTTTGAAAATTGATGCATATTTGTACGCATAATCACAATATATATATATATATATATATATATATATATATATATATATATATATATATATATATATATATATATATATATATATATATATATATATATATATATATATATATATATATATATATATATATATATATATATATATATTATATATACAAAACAAAATTCATGATAATCAATATTATTACCTAGAAGAAAGGTACGCATGCAAAAAATTCATTATTAGATTATTTATTGTATTAAATTTATTGTATTAACTAGATTTAGACGTATCTAAATATTCCTCTTCTATATTAAGAAGTTTTCAAGAGAAGTATTGTATAATATTTTATTAATTCTGAATTGATATATTAGAACACTAATAAAAAATATTTAAAAAATACATAATACATATATTATTGAAAATATATTAGCAAATGTATTTTCACTAATGTTGAACATCATAAGACTAATGCATAAGAAAAGTAAATATAGGTAAGAAGTTGTGGCTTCCCTGTGTTTATAAGTATTGGATAATATTTTATTACTTTTAAATTGATATATTAATGTTAATCTATTTTTACTACTGTTAAACATCATAAGACTAATGCATAAGATAAAGTAAATATAAGTAAGAAGTTGTTGCTTTCTTGGGTTTATGTTTTTGGTTCAGATTAAAATTTTTCGATTATTCTAATGTTAGAAATTTGATACTTCTTGACATAATAGATGATCAATAGTTGATAATAGATGATCAATCCAATCTAAAATAAACCTATATGGAGTTTTAATTCAATGAAATTTATTGCCTTACAAGTTTTTGTTTCTTTAATATAGGTGCATGGTCCTTACCTTCCGACATTTTTTGTATAACAAGAAATAGATTTGTATCAGATAAAATTAATGATGCTCACCTGGATTCTCAACTCTTAATGTTCTCTTTTCTACCGTCGTCTGCCTGAAAAAAATGCCTGGTCGCCTAAATCGTCAGCCTTGAAAATAATCATTGAATTGTAAAAAATATTTAGGTTAACTTTTGCTTTATTCGTTAATTATTTTGTTTTTATTTGCTTGTTTTCAGATATTATTAATTTGTTAATAATCTTCATATTCCTTCGGGAAATATATAATCATACGCTTTTATTTTAAAGATATATTACGATTAATATCCAAACAGGTATATTGTTTTTTATTTTCATTTCTAACAAATAGTAACCGTTGACACTAAGATCTGAATCAGTATATGTAATATTGGCTATTGGTCACTATCTAACGAAAAGCTTGTATTTTATTATTAATTATTAATTCTCTTATAATAAGCATTTAAGCAGATTTTATTTCTTTTACTGTATTTATATAACTAGTATTTTAAAAAATGTAGTTCTTGAGATAATTTGCATATATTTTAATATATTTAAAACATCAAGACATTTATTATTTCAATTAATGTTATGTACCAAATTCGTGTTGTGATCTTATAGTGAAAATACTGTGAAAACAAGTTTTAGTAACATTTTAAAATTAATCCTCTCTACCTGAATTATCAGAGAAACATCACTAATTTAATATATCGGTCGAATTTCGGCTACAGGGCAATCACTAGTAACTTTAATTAGTTTATTACTATTATTTCTTTATTATTATATTTTAGTGTTGCCGATTTCATGCTCCGAAAACACAATTATTTATAAATGATGCCGTATGTAATAGAGCCGTAGTGTAGAAATATAGGTTTTTGTTACGACCTTGTTGATATCACGAAAATAACCAGAACAAAAAAGGAACATATAAAATAGCTCTCCTCTTCTTTTACCCTTATAAAACATCGACGGCACTTAATTCGACCACAAGCTATCCTCGACAGAGCAATCTTGCGAGCGTTTTGGGACGGTTAGCATATTGTTCGTTAGAAAAGCGAGATAAATTTTACGTAGTAGTTCTTTAAACGGCTCATATACCACGCGAATCGTGCTCGAAACACACAGCAATCTCGCAAACTGGTTCCGTCACTACCGGAAAAATGTTTATTCATGCCGAAACTGAGTTGATATGGTGGTGCAATATTTTTCCGGAGAAATAGTGGATATCTAAAGTACTAAAGTTATGCCCACACGTAGTAGGTCTTGATGCATATATATTTGCGATTGAAATTATGAAGATTTTCCAAGTTAAATTAAAGCTTTTGTTAAAAATTAAAAAAAAATTATTAAAAATAAAAATTTGTAGAAAAATTATCATTTTTTAAAAATATATTTTAAAGTCCCCTTTTACCAACTATGGGTTTTTCTGCACTGGGCCTAAAGTTTAACGTGGGCCACGGTCCTCAGCATTAAGCCTACCGACTGGCGAGTGACCAACTTTAGAAATCATCCCACAAGACATCCGGTCTTACCCAGTCTGGTTACTGGCGTAACTGGGATCATTTTCCTTGTCGGATTTTGCACTCTTGGCTAGACCATTCATAAATTTTAAACAATCACAAACATAAATTTACGACCATGGCCCAGCAGGATTCGAACCCGCGGCTATCGCAACAGTAGGAGGACCGTCCCATGGCCTTTACCACTGCGCCACCAAGCCGGCTTAAAAAGTTATTAAAACCTACGAAAGTTTTTGTTGCACTATTAAACTATTGATTGCAAACCATTTTTATTATCTTTTCATGATACTTTTCTGTATATTAATTACTGATTTATTGACCTATATATTTTTACTCCACTTTCTTATGCAATTATATTATTATTTAAGTAAAATTTCCCCGTTAGCATATATATTTAACTATGCAGTAATTTTCTGTATATTTCTATTTATTAGACATATTGTGAACTCCACTTCCTTATTTTGTTATTATGTTGTTTACATCTTTTAATATTTTTTCACTTTAAAAATAAATTTATTTTAAAAAATACCAATGGGTACAATGTATATTCATAAATGTATTTTGCATAAAATATTTTCCCATGTTTTCCCTTGCCGATACCGTGTTGAATGAACGTCAATCTGTATAAGTGGTCATCAGAACAGCTTACGTCTAGTGAGTACGCTGGAGTAACTTTGCTTCTGTTGTTAGCTATTGCTGAGGTTTTTTTCAACAATTTATTTAATGAATATCTATATATATCTGCAGTAACGGATTTATAAAATTTTATGAGGTTGTAATACACTTCACCTTGCTGAGCCCATCGGCATCATTTGTAAGTAAGTCTTTATGTCCATGGATATTCTGCCTTTGTGTCGATATGGTTGTCCTTAACCAACCTGTGCCTTTTATTTTTGAGATTATCGTAGTTGATCCACTTTTGATCGTCATTCGCAATATGCTACAGAAAATTATTTTTGATACTAAAATTGCAATGTTAACATGGTTCGAAATGTCACAATTCGTGTCTTAACCATTTTCCTTCCCTTTGGATAATTTCAATCGCATGTAAACTCCTGGGAGCAATTGTTTCATCAACTGCTAAACTGTTTAAAGGTTCTTTGATAGTGTCAGTTTTAGTTTTACTTCCAATAAGTCTTTTAACTATAAGTTAGTTTTGGTCTGACTAGACCATTCTTTCTCATTGACATATAAATCGTTACCGAAATCAAAATTGTGACATAGCAGCATCACATAAGTGCATAAACATATTTTATGGACTTCAGAATTTTATCAACTCAAACAATTAATGAACTTAATGAATGGAAGTATTGAATAACAGCTCCATTTTTAGCATTTGTACACAACCCAATAATGCTAAATAGAAAAAAATTATTTTATGTATGGTAATGTCGAAACAATTGAACTTAAAAATTAGTTTAAGTTATTTAAGATTTGTTTACATTAATATTTCGTATTTTCATCAGTAAATCTTTAATATACTAATATTTATATTCTCATACAATATAAAAGTTGTTATGGTCTTTTCTTCATCAGTAAATCTTTAATATACTAATGTTTATATTCTCATACAATATAAAAGTTGTTATGGTTTCATTTAATTTTCAAACCCTTTTTATCTAATAACAACTTTCTTCAATAACATCAATTAAGGGATTTTATATAGAATTTAGCATATTTAGTAAAATCATTAACCAAGTTTAATTTAATTAGAAAACTAGAATAATTTATCAGAGAATATGTTTTAAATATTTTTTTATCTTACTACTAGCATTGACATAATAAATATGTCACCCGAATATTACAAGTAGATTTTGTCAAAACTCTAATCGCTTAATTAGTAGATCTGTAAAAGCTGGCATAGAAGTTTGTTTTTAAGCTTTCCTAGCAACAAAACTTCTTATGACAAATTTTCAGGTTTACATTAAAGTTCGAGATTTACTCTAGTACAACCGCTCGCCGTAATACAAACACGAACTTTGGCATTAAGACGTGGTGAATTTGGGTGAAAATTTAGTAAGTCTTTTCGATTTGTTGATATTTCGGTCGTAAATCTTCCCCGCGATCTCTTCTCTCTAATCGGATGGATTTGAAAAACAATAGATCTTCCATTGGAAACGAGATGTTGTACTTTAGCTAAAAGTCGTTATTTTTCCTAATAATAGATCCCACTGTATGTTGTGCTGTTTACTTATCGTTTCCACAATATTGTTCCAACTGTACTGATGTCTTGATATAATAACATATTTTTTTTCCTCTGATGATATTAAATAACATGCCACCAAAACGCCATTTCGTTCCAGGTTCCAGCTTAATTAAATAAATAGTATAGAGTATGTTATTGATGATAAACGTGATGATAAAGGCGAATTATTTGCGATGTACTAAGAAAAAAATTGTTTTATTTGAAAACAGTGTATGAAATTAGACATTAACAATTATTTAATAATTTAAACTGTGAACAATTTTCTGTCAAGAAAATATCAACCATCGGTTTTTGTGCTGATAACCTCGCCAGTCCATCTTTCTGATAATTGCAAGTACGAATTAACACAAATAGTTGTTTTGGTACGATTATGAGGATGATGTCAGATCGCAATTCTATAGTTCTATATGTTCTACGATCCTATCTTGACCAATAAAGTAGAACTTTTGTTGAGTAGAGGCTTTTTATTTAAATAAATCTGGCCTTTTTATTTTGATTTCCAACATATGTAATGTTTTTTTCACACAAAAAAAAGATAAATTATTTTATTGCAATATAAATATTCGACAAATTATAACACTTAACCAAACATCAATAAAAAATTTCAGGAAGACTTTGTACAATCGCTAAAAACCAAATGCGTTAAATGCGTATTCCTAAGAGCATTTTTGTTTCGTCTTACCTAATAACGTCATCATCTCCCCACCGTTTCAATTTCCAGTAATCTATTTTGAATGGCACCAAATGCGACTTCTGGCGTGGCAAAAACAGCGGAACAACGTTGCCAAACGTCGAAAAACAAAATTATGCAAATCGGTGCTCGTAGCTTAACATAATCTGACACGTTTAGTTTCGATATCGACCGCGGCGAGCCCGAGGCGCTGCTCGGCTGTATTTTTATGGAAATTAAACGCAATTTATCTGCCGCTTATTACTACATAAAAAAGATAAAAGGGACGGGCATTGTTACCGATTTCGATGGTTTATTGGCTCTCGCTCTGCCGAGGACGAAAATATTAAATGCGAATTGGAGTAAGTACTTTTTATGCTCGCTCTCTCTCTCTTTCTCTCTCATTTTTTTCTCGCTGTGGATTATCGTTCTTTTAAGTTCACGAAATCCCTAATCTCTTTCAAATCATCTTTTCTTTTTTTGACAAAAGTTTCATATTTGCAACGACGGACAAAGAGCTGAAATGAAAAAGTGACTTACAAAGTAAAACCCATTTCAGTTCCTCTATTCTTTCTGATGGCAGTGAACAATGTGGGTTCTGATTTACTGTAATATCTGTGGTATTAGCTTTATTACAGATTTTTGAAATAGCGAATTCATTAAATGACTGAGTGGATTAATTATTAGTTGATAAATCAGTAACTATTCAGCATGCTAAGAAAAATTGAGAGATTGAGGGTGCAGTCTCATTGTACTACTAATAATCTAACCAGCTTTCACCTCATTATGTTTTAAGAATATTATATTGATTCTAAGAGTATATTTACATCCTTCATCCTTCATTCAAAATTTTAATTCAAAAACTTACTTCGTCACGTTTTTTTATTAGTATTGTTTTGTCGGTTTTCACTATAGTACCAACATATGAATTACAATTGGAGAAATGGTAATTGTTTGTCGATATTAACTGTATCACTAGGGCGCCAAAATAATGCGGTGAATCTACTGAGTTATATTGTGCCGGTAGAAGCGTAAAATTTTCACATTGGTCCCAGCACGAGATCCATTACACTCATCAGTTGCTGAAGGGGAAATTATTCTAACCGCCAACATTCAAAAATATATTCGTTTTTCCCAAGTGACGTCGTTTAGCATAACGCATATTGTGCAGGACAATTTCATGTCCACTTTCAAGTTATTACACCATAAAGGTTTTCTGGCAACATTTAAATTTGTAGCTGAATAAGTTAATAAAATATTAAACAATAACAGATTCATTTTATGGACAATTTGGACGGGGAAATTGATGAGCATTGTGGTGACAGTCTAACAGTGAAGCGAGCTATTGCCCCAGAACTACGACCGTTACTCCACCATAACAAAATGTAAATTGTAAAGTGTCATCGAACTTAAATAAACACCTGCCTGCTGATCAGACGAGTAGATTTAATTCACCAACATTGGACGCAATAGTTATTGTGAATGTCGAAGAAAATTTGCAATATTGATGTGGTTCGAAGATGGAACTCGATATTTACCACCCATTTTCTACTCATGTATGACCCATAGACGTATTAAAAGTTGTTCTTCAGTTTTTCGCTCGCTTCTGTTCACCAAATTGAAAACATATTTGCTTCAAGTATGTGATAGTAAATTCATAAAACGTACCAACTAAAGAAACCCTTTTTAATTTGTTTAAAAAGCACCATACAGTATGCCGAATCGTAGACGTGTTGTATGTATTGCAGAATGTTTGTGCAATATTTCAAGCAGCATTCAACATCTTAAACGTAGCAGTTCATAAAATTTCGCTCTAGGATTTTCTAATCTACTTTGTCGAATTTTTTTATCATTTTCCGTCTATTTTAGGCATCTTCGCTTTTGCCTACATTTGGTTTCAGCAACGTTATTTATAAGAAACAACACGTGAAACATTTTGTCCACTAATAAAAAGAGTAGTTTCACTAAAACTGCTATAAACATATAAATTAACAACTGGTATCTAGTAATATAGTGTCCAATATGCATATTGATTGAAAGTTAGTATTACCCAGAAAGTTTTATCGAAAGTGATGCGGTTGTAGGTTTGTAAACATTAAATGTCGAAAACGTTCAGAAGTTACAACTTTATGAACAACTAGCTAAAGCACGTTTGGAATTGCGAAAAAGAGTAATAAAACTTCTATTTTATAGCTTGTGCAGAGTAGTAATCTGACTTCAAAATGCATGTACATAAACCGTGTACAACAGATAAATACAAATGAAATGATTTCACCATGTTACATATATTCATATACTCTTATATTCATATCGACGTATTTAATATTAATACACTTTATAATGAAATAGCTAGATTTCAGTTTCATAATATCTATGATAAAAGAAACTAATATATTTATTTTTACTGATGTTGGTATTTAGAAACGAAATATATTTAAAATTGACTCGAAAAATGAATCTTTTATGTTAACTATCATATATTTAATATACTTAAATATAATATAGTATCAGTTTTCTAACAGAAGGATATTATAACACTGTTATAATTATATAGTTTTAATTAACATAATATATATTATAACATAGTTTTAATAAACACATAATTATAGTGTTTCTAAATATATTTTTACGGAAAGTAGAATAAGACATCAACAGAATTTTGATATATAACAAACGAATTCAAGAATTGGACAAACCCAAAGCCACAACGCACATATTGCATTAATAAGACATTTTAACTTTTCCTGCCAAAAACATTTCAGCCATCGGTTTTCGTGCGAATAACCTCATCCATACAAATAGAGAAACAAACAGTCATCCTTAAACGTTTTCGAAATCAACCCTCTTCAAGTTGTTAACCAAGCCGAAAGCGGTCTTTCAGATTCGTCTCGCTTAAAAAACCATTCCTCCGTCCCCGACTTATTTTATCTATCAGATACACACTCGAAATCATTGTATATATTTTCTGGTAAATTACTCAATTTGTGGAATCAATCCATTGTTTTCAGCTTCCAGAAATCTCGGATAGAAACCCCCTCTATTATGTATGTTTTGTCGATTTTTTTCGGATTTGAATTTATATTAGAATAAAACTTATAAGAGATTTTAGGAACAATTTGCTAGATAACAGAAATATCTACACCTGGTTTCAAAAGTTGTAGAGGCATTTTGATCAACTTTGAAGCGATATTTATTACCCCATTCATCATCTTTAATCTATATAATAAACACTCTTTCCGTAACCTTAAAGTATGCGTATGTTATATATAATTATATATTGATACGATTAACGATAAAGTAAAAAATATTCAATCTAGTTGGAGTATTAGTAGTAATTATGTAATTAGATCAGGCCCTAAATACTTCAACATTATGTAGTAACTGTTTCTTTGGAAAAGACTCATAAAAACTGATAAATCATTAATCACACAAGAAACCACACCACAAGAAAACATTCATATTGCAAAGTGATGTTACATATTCTACACTTAATGGCTTTAGGATTTTAAAAAATCCACCTCCGCATATTGCAATAACAAAACTTGGATAGATTACTTATAATCCAAATAGTTGCTATTCAATATATACCGTAGACAGCGTTGGAAAAATGAATAAAATTATTGTTATTTTAGAATTAGCTAAAAATCTTCTCGTACATTGCCTTACCCGAGATCTTAGAAATATCAAAAATATTAAACTCTGACGTTGATCTCTTCACTCACTGACGTTGATAAATTAATATTTCCATAAAACAGTAAACTCACGTCATCTAAATTTAGGACGCCAAAACGTTGCAATATAGCCGCATCAACTTTAAATTTTAGTTCATTTTGGCTTTGATATGTAATGAAACCCTAGTCTAGAAAATAATGAAACAGAAATGATGTTATCAAACCTAATTTATTTTAACATTACAGTACATCTATTACATATATTATCACTTATAAGAACTTAAACTACAGTTAACTATACAGTCACAATAGTTTGTAAGTTAGAGTTGTGTATTTTCATTAAATTCTTTTCCACGTCACCTATAATTTCTGGAAGCGTTTTTTAATATAGTAGTATCTGGATGATCTGGATGCCTAATCCACCTATTTAACAATTGAATATACAATATGCAAGCAATGAATTTTATTTTCACCACAGAGAATATTTACCTTTTACGTTTAGCTCTTGTTTTATTCGTTGCAATGTTTCCCGGTTAAGTCATTTTAATGTCACCGTTTTTCTCCTTAATTTTTTCTGTTATTACATGTGTTGATCTTTCTTGGAAAAACTAGAATTAACCACTGCACTTTCTCTAATATATTTGCCATATCTGCAAAACATTTAGTCTTTAGCCTCGTATATTTTAACCAAATTCTCATGTATTTTCTTAACAACACAAAAACAAACAACCAATAGACATAACTATGCATACATTTAAAATACAGTTCTATATTGATAATATGGTTGTTAGTAATTATTAGTTGTTTCCATGTTATTATTAGATCATTATCTCACATTCGGAAAGGTCCAGTCAGACACAGTCACTTTTCTGAGGTGTTATTCAACAATAACTATCATGTTATTCTCCAAACTATCTAACACTTGTCTAATCTAGGTAATATGATTCCATCATGTGTTAATTTTTTCTTCAGTTTGCATTCATCCAAACCAAAGGTGTTTTTGTAAACAATGCTTTTTTCTATATATCCAGACTGCATATTTATTGCAATCATTCTTTGCCACACCGCATCTCAATTCAATTGGGTTGATTATGCAATGATAGATGGATTTCGGCATTTCCAATCAGAGTAATAATAGACAGTAATGTAAAATATATCAAAACAAGCAAAGCGGAAACACAGCATATGCCGGTTTAAAATTCTAATGATTGCGATTAATATTTTGAAGAATTCTGCGGACATTTGATAACCGAACGACTTTTCTAAACGATTCGGTTACATGTTCGAACCTATCAGACAGCATTGTAGCTCTTATTATAAACTGAAATAAAATGAGAAGAAAGATATCGTCTGATATTAATGGAAATAGCCAATAAATCTCAGTCATCATTTACTGATGATAAGTTCACTGTTGTATATGTATCTAAACTCAGTTTGCAAACATTTGTCAACCGTTTCTTGTATATTAAACCTAGTAATAAAATGATAGAGCGGATATGGATGATGTCATTATTATTATTGTCATTATAACTTCTACTTAATTATAATATTATCGGTTTAATATTCTTAGTATAATACTTGCTTATTGAATAATACATTTTACGGTTATATCTTTTTTTCTCATGAAATTTTTAAAGTGTGTCAGATACTGAATGGGTTTAGGGGGCAGATTTCTCAAATAAAGCAGAAGCATTTTCCTCTATATGTTGTGAAATGAATCATTGAAAGCACAACGTAAAAATGAATGAAACAATATAGAATGTTTCATTTCGTTGAAATCGTTATGGTGCCGTCTGTGTGCTCCGAGATCTAATAACGACCCCACAAAAACATTTTTGCACCCTATCCGGGAAATTTTAAAAAACAGCGGAAAAACTGAAACGCTCTCCGAAGGAATCGCATAAATTTACTTTCCTATTCGCCGCCTTGTTTGTTTTTTCCTCTATTCTGACACAAAAAATCAATCCCTTCGGATCGCGTTCAGCACCACGTAGCACAACAACCCTTCACCCTTCATGAATAACAAAACGTGAGAGGGAGAAACACTGTCGTTTCACTATCGATCCTTTTCTTGCACGCGCTACATTACGTAGTAATGGAAACCCACTTCACGTGATAATAATGTCAATGAAAAGGACAGCGACACTCAGATTTCTCTAAGAATTTTAATGGGCTTGTCGAAGGGTGGAGATTTCGTGCCGTGATGGAGGTAATTTTTTTCCTTTTTTGAAATACTGCGGCTGAAAGGCAATTTAGCTTGGCGATGTGCTAGAAAATTGACCCCAATTTTTCTCTCACCCAACTCACACCTTCGAATACTCAATAAAACTATTAAACACTGCTTGTCGCAGACACTAAAAACGAGATATTCTTAAAATGCTTAAAACACAAGATGGAGGCGAGTATAACTAGCACAGTGTTAAGGCTATAAAATCGGCAGAAAAAATTAATTGAAATTGATACATACATTTTAATTATAGCTGATCTTTTTTAATTTTAATATCTTTAAAATTATTAATAATTAAAGAGATATTCTCTCTCTTTCTCTCTCTCTCTCTCTCTCTATAATATATATATATATATATATATATATATATATATATATATATATATATATATATATATATATATATATATATATTATTTCATAAATTCATTTATTTATATTATAAAAATTCATAAAGCTGATTGTATTAAAATATACTATGTTTTCTAAAATTATTCACAGTAATTTATTTACGACAATAAGACCATTTTAATGTTAGTATTTACTATTTTCAGTACCTTTGATTATGCCTAAAGTGTAATTAACGTAAGATTGATGTAAATAATCCTATTGATAATATTTAAGGTTAGGCCTCATTTGTTTTGTATATTGTTTATATATGGAAAATTATATTTAATAAAGTCTTATGAGTCTAGTCGTGTAAGTGTATGTCGTCAAATCGTATGACGGTTAGATAATAAAAAGCTAATATCATTATTATTATTATTATATATATCACTACATAGTATAAAACAAAGTCGCCTTTTCTGTCCCTATATCCCTATGTGCGCTTAAATCTTTAAAACTACGCAACGGATTTTGATGCGGTTTTTTTCAATAGATAGAGTGATTCAAGAGGAAGGTTTATATGTATAATACATGCATAATATACTAAGGCAACATTGCTAATTTTAGAGGTTTCTAACGTGATGTCGTAAATTAACCTATTTTTTTAAGCTTATTTAGCAATTAGCAAAAACGCTGCCTAACCCTACGAGTTAGATCAAATTAATGTACTACAGTATTGTACACTATAAAAAGGTCTACAAAAAAGTCCGCGATGGTATATGTTTATCTTTTAGGGATAACCCACATTAACCATTTTTATTGTTTACTTTTTACGTGAGAAAATGGCTTATTTACGAAGCTATTTTAAGCAATACGGCATTAATCCTTATCGAATTAAGTACCTTAAATACAGTGTGCAATTAATATAGATCAATATGGTTCCTTACAGCATGTAAATTAAACAAATATTTTCGGAGATATTACAAATTTAAAATTTGCGTTTAAAAATGTGTAATGTAATAAAAATTGTATGAATTTAGATATTCCAAAGATAGCAGGAAATCTTCATAGTAAGTATAGGGGAAGAGGAATTGTTTTACTCCAAATTTAATGCGTGCAGGCCAAGGGCAGTAATGAATGAACCAAAAATACTGGATCGATTTTAATCATGTTTTCATTGAGTGACATAGGCATATATATTTTATGCCCGTGCAAAGTCGGAGCGGGCCGCTATGTTTTTATATACAACGTTCATATTTTTTCTGTAGTGTATTTAATTTAGTATCAGCATTGCACCCGTGCGAAGCCGGGGCGGGTCGCTAGTATACATACATATATATATATATATATATATATATATATATATATATATATATATATATATATATATATATAATATATATGTTGTCACTTGAACAAAATAAACTAAGTAGAGATCTAGTTTAAGAATTCATATCAGAACTTGATATGTAAAAGAATATCTAAACATGGATATGGTAAAGTACTTGATGAAGTATGGCAGTTGCTTGTGCTTATAAGTTTGTAAATATATTATTAAAATACATGTCAAAATTGTCCATTTGTTTACCCAAATATTACAAGGTAATTTGACACTATATCGGTTACATTTTTCGTTTTAAAATTAATACATTTTGTGTGTTGTAGTTATTATCAACTATGTAAAATGAATATTTTGATAGCCATGTCAAATACATTTGCATTTGTATCTTCAAATTATCATCATAACATTTTGCAGTAGATTTAACATCCATATAATGTAATGTGTGTTAGCACCTGATTTCAATAATAATATCATCGCAGTTCCAAACGGCGATTGAGCGATTGAGCTGCACCTAATGATTTTTTGGCCAAGTCTTTATGCTGATATAAGTTTACTTATGTTCTTCAATATTCTACCACGTTTCATGGTTACTATGTCTAGAATTATTTACTATTTTATAAAATTTCTAATATTATTTTTAAAATTATTTTTTCAGTGTCTGTTTGCCTTGATCAAGCTTTTTTAATATTATTTTCTTTTCTTCTCTTTGTTGGCACAAAACCAATGTTTTAACTTAATATAAAATAATTAATCCAAATAAAATAGAGGCGCGCTAAAATGTTGGTAGCGGTAAACAATGTCAACATTTCGTAGAGTACCCGATTTTAAAACAAATGCAGTTTTAATAGTTTATCTATAGGGCATAATAATTATAAATCAATGTATTATATTTGTTTACATATTTACCCTGTTATATTTATATTTTTTAAATCTAATTGATGTGATCTATGTTTAATTAGATCTCTCAAATTATTCGCTTATTTACAGTTGAAATAAATTAATGGCTCACAAATTTTAATGGTAAAATTCTTATTTTTGAGTTATAAACCAAAACCTTATTTATCAACAATATTAGAAGGGTATAATTATCTTCAATTGAAATAGCAGAAATATAGAATGTAAACGGTTCTGCAACTGTTAAATTGTGTGACTAAGAATGCTGAAAAACAATAATCAGGTTATTACTAAACTAAAGGATATACAATACTAAATATTATTGGTTCAGTTAGCAGTAAAATATAAAAAATGTACTGTGCATCACTGTGAATGCGAGATATCAAAGTAGTGAATCAAAGTAAGATGGTAAAAAGTAGTGTGAATTCAATAATTCAGCTTCAAAGCAAACTAGACGCTGTTAGAATCAGTTTCCTGGAATTTCAAGCGGAATGTTGTTTGTGAATTAGATCCAAACAATAAACTCAGGTTATTACTGTATATTTTTAAATCATTTAATGTAAAAATTCATCAATCAGTTTTAATCAAGAGAGAGATAATGTTCTTTGTTAGACAATGCTGTAGGTCTTAGTCTAAAACCTAGTCTAATTTCGAACTGAAAGCACCCTGTATAAAGTCACATTTTATCCTTAATGTACAAAGGTCATTTTCTTAAACTACAACATAAACTTTGTGCTCCAAACTCTCTTAACACTTATGACTGATGACATATCACGTTATTTATCTTCACAACACGTTTAGTGCAGCCGGAGCTCCCAACTTGGTCGTAAACTGAGAGTCGACCTCCCCCCGAGCAACTTTTCACCCGGCCGATCGATCAAAGTAATTAGATGAATTATCTTTAACGTGAGTGAACCGGGAAGCTTTCTTCTGATGCCCTTATGCATTTTAAAATAGACTTTTATTGCCGTTGCGTGTAAGCCCGATATCGGTATTTGTTTTTCTTTTCGTTTGTTCTACGACTGCTTGGATCATTAGCTGGAAAAACAAAATTTAATGGTCGGTTTAATGTGCCCTACGTTATTTTGCATTTAAAGTGTCCCAGTTATTTTCTGGGTGTGATTTGAGGTGCGTCGTTGGAGTTTACATTATTTGTATTTCCTACTTTGTGACCTAAATTTTTTAGGTCACCTAAAAACATATATGGTGATTATAATATGATATAAGTTTCTGTTAGATGTTAGTTTCTGTTAAGATGAAAACAACGATTTCATATAAAAGTTACTACTTAATTTGGAGTGTATTTTGTATTTAAATGTCTTATTGTTATTAATGTGTATTAGTGTGTAATAGACGTTTAATGTTTCTCAGGATGTAATAGACGGTCTATTCTCTAGAATGCGAAATCAACTAATTTATATTTTGAAAAATTACGTGTAGCTCTATTTACCAAATTACTTTCATAGGTCATATTTTTAAATTTGTTTGTCAATATATAAAATCAACAGTTTCTATCATAATATTGAACATTTAACATAATATCCAGAGTCACATATTCTTATATTTTTATATTTATTCTGCTATGTCATAATTTGATGATTTTTTGCCGCATATATATACAAAATACGACGTCGGTATATATATATATATATATATATATATATATATATATATATATATATATATATATATATATATCGAGGTCGTATTTTGTCCGTCCGCGCTAGGATTTTTGTACAATGTCTACTGGACAAACAATAAGTACTGTCCTCAGATTCTAGTTAGTTCTATTTAAACATTTACTGCTCCTTGGAAGGATATTGCACTAGAACAAAAACAATGAATATTTATTATTTATCTATTACGATGTTTAGTGACATGAAATTCTCAGAAGGATTGACAAGGTAATCAGGTTAAAGTCAAAATTGTAGTGGAAAAATGGAAAGAGAGTACCAAACATGGGCTCCATCCAAACATACTAAACTAACCATCATTTTATACTCATATTATATTTTAAAGGTACTCTTTAAAAGAATTCAGAATTTACTATTTCTGTAGAATTGCGGAAGCTTACTTCACACGGCATTCCCTTTGTAGATTGCGTAGTGAATTTGGACTCATCACTAAAACCTGCCGTCGAATTGAAAACTAGGATATGTTGTAATCTGGAGTCAAAAGATGTGTTGAAGATGATATTCTCAATATGAAAATGGTTCTGCTCCGGTAATAAGGAGAGACGTAGTAATCCTGCTCCTTTTTATCCGCAAGGTACCAATTCTTGCGCATTTTAATGGAGTCGTAGCAATCCCTCATATGAAATGTGTGAGAGATGAAGGCATCTATTGTGAAACAGTGATAGCTTGCGTATATAACATATATTGTGCTAGATTACCTCTATTTTGTCTTACTTTGGTGAGAATCAAAAATAATTTATTACTTATTTATTTTGGTGTTTTATTACCTATGATCGACAGGATGATTGACCGGATAATTGGGTTAATATCGAAAATGATTTTGAAATAGTAATGGAAAGAGAGAGATGGTTTTTTTCCTAATTGCATTCCTTATTGCAATTGCATCTTACATTAGATATGCTTAGTTTAATATTAGTTCAATACATAAGCAAAATAAATATGTCATTATGTACGAGTATTTCCTAAAGAAAATTAAATTTAAATTAGACTTACTTAAAATAAAGTTAAGAATAATATTAATAACTCTACAAGTTCGTGCAGCTTGGTTCGCTTCAACCTTCTGATTTTCTATGAGTTGTCCAGCAGCTCTATTGCTTCCATGTTGCTATGATTTAATAACCTTATTTCATGTATTTAAAATAATAATAATTTAGTAGTGTTAGACGGTGTCATAGTATTAATATATTTAAACAAAGCACCGACCTAATCTTGTTTATGCTCCAGCATCACAATAAAGTTGTTTCATACTGAGAGAAATAAATTTAGCGAAAATCCACCGGCAAGCGTAAAGGGCGGAAACATTAACGACGATTTATATCTGGTTGAAAAAAGCACAACGTCCAAGGAAAAAAATAATAGCCGTAATTATTGTCTATCGGTGGGCGATATCGTCGTTGTCTCCCAGTAATTCCCCTAACGTCCCCATCTTCTGGCGCGGGACAGAGGATGAACGGAAAAAATAGCGGGACCAACATTAATTCCGCTTAATGAAATTTTAAAGCCTCAAACGCATAAAGCGGACCCGCTGTCCTCCGCGCACTAAATTCTGGCCGGTTCCGAATTTCGCATTCCGGCCGGGGATTACGTTTATGGCCCCGGCAATAATTAGGTGTTGCCCATGCATATTTCAGAAGGCGGTGCCTGTTTAGTAGGCTCGTAACTTTGTTACGCAAGGCATAGGGTAATTTGCGGTTTATTATGTATTATATTGTTTAAATATGAATCCATCCAGATACTCCCACGAGTTCGAATCTACCGCTTTCCTGGTCTGACCATTATTTAATATTCAATACCGATGTTGGCCTGACAAATTTCGCCACGAAACAAAATAACAAGAGATGTGCAGAGTTTATGTAAACTAATGGTGAACACAATGGAGTGAAATTAAGGTGAAATCTTGCTCCTTTTTCCTCAGCGTTTATCTAATATCATGAACAGAGAATAATGGAAACTTAAATTAATAGACTGTAATTAGTTTCATTTTAGTTAAAAATAAACTTTTCTATTTTCGCTGTAAATATTTCAATTTTTCGTTAAAAGAATGACTGGCCTGGTGAAGCTTTGCTTTTGATATTTTCCTAAAGTTTTAGGGTATTTGAGCATTCAAACATGATCAAATTCTCAAGCTTTTGCAAACATAGTTAGCATGTAGCAAGCATTGACGGAACCATGCATCTAGTTTTTCGTGTTCAAACCGTTTGGTATGGACTCTTAGGCTTCCAGGAAATGACAAAAGAAGCTTTGCTTTTGATTATTTCCTAATGTTTTAATGTACTTGAGCATTCAGACATTATCAAATTCTAAAGCTTTTGCAAACATAGTTAGCATCTAGCAAGCATTGACGGAATCATGCCTCTAGTTTTTCGTGTTCAAACCGTTTGGTGTGGACTCTTAGGCTTCCAGGAAATGACACAAGAAGCTTTGCTTTTGATTTTTTCCTAATGTTTTAGGGTATTTGAGCATTCAGACATGATCAAATTCTCAAGCTTTTGCAAACATAGTTAGCATCTAGCAAGCATTGACGGAATCATGCCTCTAGTTTTTCGTGTTCAAACCATTTGATATGGACTCCTAGGCTTTCAGGAAATGACAAATAATGAGTTTATGCTTGCTATCTATTTATATATTTGATGTGAATTTAAAGTTTTTTACCTTCATGTTTCATAACTGGTGCAGTCGGTAAACTTCCGATAAAATCATAAAGCAGTTTTCTTCTGAATTTGTTCAATAAACGTGGATCAGTTTACTTATCAAGGAAAGACTAAATTTTTTAAGAAGAGAAATGAGGTTGACGTTGGTTTGGCAATCTTTTCGCAGTTACTCAAAGCAGTTCTTGGCATTATCTAGTTGATTTTTATTTCGCAAAGTTGATTAGTCGATTAGCAAAGCGTTGAAGTTCAAGCCGTAAGGTCATCAACGGCAGCTTGAAATTGCTTTGTAAGCAAAACTGTAGAATATTGGAATTTGGGACCCCAAATCTTGAAAAACAACTTCATAAAGTTAAATTTTATGTAAGAAGTAAGTAAGTACTATTCAGAAAAGTATTAAAAGCAAAGGGGTAAACGAAGGAACAGTCGATACTCACAAATAATTTTACTACAAATATAAGCTGTCTAAACAAGACATGCATATCCTTTTGTCGCTACTGAGTTTCTTTAGAAGAGAGGTGTTATATCTTGCTTCGGATATTGCCCTGACTGTTCATAACAAACGGTGTGTTTATGTCGAATCGAGAGATATGATTTTGAATCTTACACTTTTCCCATTTTTGAAGTTTCATAATTTACATACCCATGTTTAACACGTAAATTACTGTTGCCACTTTTAGTACCACTATTGGTTGAATATGATGTAAAATTATTAAAAATAATTTTATTCGCGTTAATTTTCTCTAGATATATCATATTGTTTGATAATGAACTAGCAGTATAGCTCACTTATATGTAATAAGAAAATTATCTATTTAACACATCCAGTATTTATATCTGATAGATATTAACGATTAGAAAAGCTATATTATTAAGATATTTTCAGAAAATAAACATCATCATATCAATATGATTGGTAATTTCAAGTAATAATTTTTAGAACAACTTTGTATTTAACCTGGTAAAAAATCATATTCTTACGCATATTTTCAGGTATAATGTGTGTATTATATAGCGGTAGCATATTATATAGGCGGTAGTATATTAAAAAAGGGCAGATCTACCTATCCTATAGCTCTGGTTCAAAATATCAGTACCAAGTAATAAATAAAATAAAGCCGTTATAAAACATGTATTTATTTCTACCGGTACTACCTATATATATTTGCTTATTACATTTTGGAGTTTTGAAGCTTATTCATTAAAATAAAACTATTATTTACAGATTTAATAGGTTTATACAAGGAATATATACAACAAATACAACAGAAAAAAAGTTGTTTCCTTTTTGGTCCGTTCAAGTCAATTCAATTCAAAATTGATAAAAAGTGAAAATAAAATGGGCGTTATTTATGAATTATCGAATTATATTCATATAATTCATATGAACACAATTCCTATGTATTAACTGCTACCAACTGATAAATATGGTATTTTAATTAAATTACTACTCTCTTAACAATATATGTGTCTTATAATAGGAAATATATATTCCACATATTATATTATAGTGTACATCTACATATACAAGCCAAAATTCCCCTTAACGCATAAAATTAGTCCCGATTAAAACAAACTAAATTACGTTTGGCCACGCCACTGATCTAGTCTGCCTTTCTGTCAAAATAACCGTAAATTTGGCAATGTTAAAACCCATTTCGGTTAGGCCTCCTAAAGGAAATGGATATCTCCAAAATTATATCTGAATATTAGGCCAAAACAATAAATCGTACTTTGTAGAAATGTGCCAGAAATAATAATCATTTCTAATTCGTTTAATTACTTGGTAGCACGCACTTCGGCCATAAGAAACTTGGGGCCAAACTTTGTTCCTGGAGAATATCCGCAGAGTCTTTAACCTGAAAGTGGATCAATTCCGAAATTTAAATCGTTTAAACACTGTTTGACTTTGATGATGTTTTCTTACTTCTCGTTTTATTATTAAGGCTCAATTCGTATTTAAAGTTGGCGGTAAGTTTAATGATCTGGAGCATAACGTTTTATAAAAACGATTATAGAAGAAAGGATGGCTGGTCTAAAAAAAGCTTTAAAGAAACTTGGGCTGAAACAGTTTTTCTTATATTTTTTTTGCTTTCCTGCTAATAAGTCATCAATTATCGACTCACATAAATTTTATATTTTTTATAATGTTGTTAAAAATAAATTAAGCTACCAGAGGATAAGAAGAGGGGATAGTCTTCCCACTATTATAATTTCATTTTTGATTTTACTGAATGAAGAGTGTAAAATACCAAAAGACAAAAAAGAACAAGGCTTTTAAATGGTATCTAAAGTATTCCTCTTTATGTCAGCAATAAAATCAGTACAAGTAAACCATAGTTTGTAAAAAGGCAATTCTAAAATATCATAAAAGGTAACATAGTTTGCAAATTGAAAAACTTTGAAATTATTTTTTAATCTCTTGTCTATTTGGATATTAATAGCTTATGTCTTTCACTTAAAAAATATCTCCACATATATTTGTTTAAATTTTAGCATCAGCATATACATGGCTTGTGCAACCCATGTTTTGAAGCAGTTTTTAAATTTAGCATTAACTAGACAGGCTTACTAATGAAATGTATTTCAAATTAAATTGAAACATATTGTATTGTATTATATTGTATTTGATCTTGAATCATTGCATAGTAGTTTTTTACCTTTTGTTCATACCTTTTCCACCTGCAGTTTTCAATCAAAATATTTTAACTTTTGACCTATTTCATTTGGTTTGCAACAGGATAAGCTTACAGCTCGCTTAAACATAAGCTACATTTTTAATAAATAATATAATGGCATATAGATAAATTGGAAAAGCTATATATATTCAACGGATTGTCCATATATTAATTAAAAATATGGTCCTACAAAAACTATTTGACCTAAAAACTTTTGATCTATTTCATTTGGTTTGCAACAAGATAAGTTTACAGCTCGCTTAAACATAAGCTACATTTTTAATAAATAATAATAATGGCATATAGGTAAATTGGAAAAGCTATATATATATATATATATATATATTGAATGGATTGTCCATCATATTAATTAAAAATATGGTCCTACAATAACTATTTGACCTAAAAACTTTTGACCTATTTCATTTGGTTTGCAACAAGATAAGTTTGCAGCTCGCTTGAACATAAGCTGCATTTTTAATAAATAATATAATGGCATATATATAAAATTGAAAAGCTATATATATTCAATGGATTGTTCATATATTAATTAAAAATATGGTCCTACAAAAAATATTTATTTAAAAAACTAAACATATTTAATTTCATTTGTATTTGCTGTCATTGCTAATTGTAATTTCTTTTGTTTCAGGTAAGAACCAACAAAGCAAAGAGTAGCCACCGATCATGAAAGAAAAACGAGATATATAAGCATAAACTGGTACTGTTAAAATAGATCACTTTTTTCTTTCCTTTTGGTTTTGGTTACGAAAAAATAAGAATTTCTAGTCTCCGCATTTTAGATTTTACATAAAATAAATTATCTATTAAAATTTATGAAGAAATAGAACAAGTAATGAAAAAAAGGAAAGAAATGTAGAAAACGATTGCTTACGATGATAAATTTTAATATTTTGGAAAAAATTGTTTCTCAAAAGAAAATATTGTCATAAATTTTATTCAAAACAAAAACCTGATGGGCTTCAACACAAGTTAAAATGCTTCTTTAAGTAATAAAATAGTAAATGTGGACAATGACATATATTAAATGGAGCAATTCATAATGGGACGACACAGTAAAAATCAAAAAAAAAATTATTACTTGTAGTCTCAGAGGAATTAGACATCCCAGTAATTAATTCAGATAATGAAAAATCTTGTGGCTCTTCCCAAATTGCAGGAGTCTAATCATATATCGCTAACAATATATCGTTCTGATCTTTCCTTATGCTCAGCAACCACTCAGAAAGTAAATCAGTCACTATAAAACCTCCACTATATGTCTCCTACCTTATTTTATGATATAATAATATCACTGTAATATCGTCTGGACATATGCATCATAACATGCTCTTTTTCGGTCATGGTAAAACTGTACACAAAATTAGAATGTAACTTGGAGTGTTGTTCATCTACTTTTCTTTTGAATACATCTTGGAGTTATCGAAAATTTTGGTTTCTTCTTAAGAATTGAGGTGAGATACTTTGAAGAGCGATGTCTAGAAAATTCCTCAGTCAGAGTAATATAATAAGTATTTCTAAATATAATTTCCCCAAAAATTACGCATACTCACCATAAGACTCTTATAGAAATAAGTATTAGTATATAATATTTTAAAACAAACAATTGAGCATTACTTAAATGGCGCGGCGTCTTCTTTCTTCGAGAAAAGAGACTTATTTGTACTAATACCTATAATAGCCAATAATATATATAATTTACACCTACTAAAATGATACTTAAATTATTATTAAGTACAAGCAACAATAAATTACTAGTTTATATCGCGGTATTTGCGACATAAACCTTGCGAAGTTGTACCTCAAGTAATTATACCAAAATAATTAGATTTTAAATTTGTAATAGTTTTAAGTTGGATCACGTACGCACAGCCCCAACATCATCCCACTATTAAATTTACAATCTCGACGATTCAACGGGGAGTACATCTCTGCCGCCTTACTATTAGCCATTCATCCCCTTTTACGCATTCGTGTATTTCCGCTGGGCCATGACGTCATAGGCGCCAAACAACTTTTGTTTTGATACGCTTGCTTATCAAGATGACGGTCCTAACGATCAGCCATAAACCATGTTTATTCCTAAAATACCGGTTTGGAAATATATTGCAAATTAACTGAAACGATATGACATATCACTTTGCCTAATGTAACTAATCGACTGAAAAGTAGCAGGTCCTATTTATCCCGAATTATTTCTTTGGAATGAAACGATTTAAATTTTAATGGGAATGTTGTTAGCGGCTCTCTCAGTGGATTCACTTTGGATTAGTATCAGTTAAATATAAAGCATTTTCTACTCGAGTTTTTTTTATTACTTTAGGTGACCCTTATATAAATATCTTCATTCTGAACATGGCTACTATCTCTAGTATGTAATAATCTTATAATAATGTTTTTATCTTTTATATTCAGGTGTCAGCTTACGTCTACACTTCGGCTTATAATAATTTTCTGAAGCAGTTTTGGTGATTCGAAAATAAAATATAATAAAACATAATAAAATGCTATATTTTAACCTCCTATTGCCTATGCTTTTAGCCAAATAAGATGCTTCTATTCAATTAGTCATTAGTCTATTTTTTTTAATTAATATATTTAGAGTATTTTTTCCAAGAATATTTTTTCAATAAATTAAAAATCATCATAAAATTTACAAAATAATAATATAAATTAAGAAAATATCAAAATACTGTCTAATATATTACGACAACGTTAGAACGATTATATATTGATTATACACAAAAAGTACTAATAGTGAACTACCTATGTGGGAGTGACTAGGTATACTAACCTCAATATACCTAAGCAAAGCTAAGTAGTTAAATTATTGCGTAATTTCTCGCTTTTTGAGAGGCTTTTCTAAGAGTTTGTGTAAAAGTTTAAGAAGCAGGTTAAGTTTCTTTAATTTTACAATTTGATTTTATTTTAACTTTTTAAATATCAATCTCCAACCTATTTGTATAGTGATATACAATAATATTTGCTCTATTATGTATATAATACATATACTTAAACAACCTTTTATAGCATTAAGATGCGTTATGTTTTCTCTTGCTGGATGTATACATTCAATCCAATTTCCAACTCTGGTCAGCTTTCTTGGCTCGGTCAGGAGTTTCTCTTCTAAAATACATATTTAACACGTTCATTACGAATTTCCTAAGGTCGCCCTCTATTTTCTCTTCTCGGTCCTTGTCTCGGTACTAGCTTTCCATATTCCCTTTACCTATCTTGTCTCCTTCATGCGCGGTAACTGTATCCACCAACTGACCAACTGAGTTCACTCCTGATTCTTGTAAGGTATTTAATTTTAGTCATGAATCGAAGGTACTGTAAGGATGTTTGTAAGGGTGTAAATGTTGGTCTGTAAATTACTTTGTTTACTCCCTTTTCAGTTTGTATGATATTTTTTTTTTATTAATGAATTATATATATATATATATATATATATATATATATATATATATATATATATATATATATATATATATATAACTAAATATCTTGTAAAGATTGGTACATTAAAATTGGCATTAAAGTGACAAATTACTTTTGTCCTGAGAAGGTTCTATATCAAGATGATAGTACTCGGACGAATGACGATCACGCATAAACTATATTTATTCCTAACTAACCGGTTTGGATATAAAATGCAAACTAACCGCTAAACGACGTGGCCCTTCAATTTGTCAAAAGTAAAAATCCTAATCTGACTTGACCGCATTTCTTGGTTGCGTTTCATGTCGTGTTTTTTGTTCCAGATCGTTTTTCTTTTCTCCGAGCTTATTGTCGAAAAGGGGCGAGAAGTTGTGTGTGTTTTCGCCGCCAATCGTTCTTATTTACGAACAAAATAAAAACTTTTTTTTCTTCTTTCTCCAGGGGAAAAAATATATTTTCAGAATAATAGAAATTAATAAAAGATATGAAAGGAGAAAGAACCAATAACGATGATTTAACAATCTTAATAATAGGGTAGCTATGGAGTTAATGAAATGAGGGTTTAATTCATTTGTTTCAGTTCCATCTAACATATAAGGGTTACTCGTTGTTTTTTTTTCAGAGATATTATTCCATGTTACGTTATTACAGTTAGAAGGTTTTGTAGTGCATCTCAGTCAAATCAGTAATCAGGCTGGGTAAAACCGAGATCTAACTTTATCAATGAGTTAAAGTTAGAGAGAGATAAATATATATAAACAACTAGCTGACCCGACAGACTTCGTCCTGTCAAAAAGATTTGTAATGTGGCAGTTTTTGTGCCTACGTATTTTAAAAAATTCTCCTGAACAGAACCATCACCCTGGTGATAGGGCGTGGTGAATAAAAAATAATTAAATAAAACATATATAAGGATTGAAAAGTAAGTAATCACTTTATTGTTAATCATGTGAATCATAATTATTATTATTATTATCATTATATTGCTTTGTGGTATACGATGTTTTTTGTTTGATTACCTGGCGCATAGATAAACAAATCTGATGGTTTTCCAACACGGGAACAGGCAACATACAATTGACCATGTGAGAAACATGGGTTTTCTAGATTAATACCACAAACACTTAATGATTGCCCCTGGGACTTGTTTATAGTCATAGCAAAAGCAAGCCGTCAACATGTCTATAGGAAATTTGCCATTACCAATGTCAATGAGTTGTTTAGAGAATATGTTTCCAGATTGGTCATTTTGCAACTCGACACGCATATTCTTGCTTAAATGAAGTACTTTGATATGTTTCCACAAATTGGAGGACTTTAGACATGCATTGAGCTCATCAGCTGGCGTTGATCGTGGAATCACTGGCAATGTTTGACGAAAATCTCCTGCTAATAAAATCATTGCACCACCAAATCGGTTATTATTGCTACATAGATCTTTTAAGGTTCTGTCTAAAGCCTCCAAAGATTTTTTATGTGCCATCGTGCATTCATCCCAAACAATCAATTTACAGTGCTGCAAAACCTTTGCCATTGCAGAGTTCTTCGAAACGTTGCAGGTTGGAGTTTCATTGCTTTGCATATTTAATGGCAATTTTAGTGCTGAATGGGCTGTTCGACCACCTTCAAGCAAAGTTGCTGCGATTCCCGACGAAGCGAGTGCAAGTGCAATTTTATTTTGTGAGCGAATTGTTGCTAATATTAATGAAATAAAAAAAGTTTTTCCTGTACCACCAGGTGCATCTAAGAAATAAATCCCTCCAGTTTCATCATTTGTTACTTTCATAAGAGTTTCAAATATATACTTCTGTTGTTCATTTAACAGTGGAAGATTTGTTTGAATTTATTCTTTCAAAGCGTTGAGATCATACAGTCTTTCTCGATGCAACTCTTGGTTAAAAGCGTCATGCATTGGACGATTGGGCGCGGTCAGGCCTAATTGAATTAATAGTTTGTTTGACATTATCAAGCACATGTCCTCAATTGAAATCAATGCTTCATTGTAAATTTCTTCACTGATTTGTATATTTGGATTTCCCATTCTATTCCGTATTTGATACAAAATATCATCACACATATAATCTTTGTACTTCATCCACAAATCAATTGGGTGTGATGGGAAGCATGTAGATATGATTATAGAAAACAATGTTCGTATTTGATGAGTGTGTGATCATATTACAGCATCATTGAGAGTTTGATCCCAATGAGCGTCATTTTCAAGCAATTGCAAACGTTGACAGGCTTCTCTGTAGGATCCACACAATTCACCATCAACAGTTCGTAACTGTTGGAATGATGTTGGGCCACGTACATTGACTAATAGCAGTCGTAAATAAAAACATTCATCATTGCTTGGATGTACTGAATAAATCCGGCCAATCGCATCGGTGGAATATACATCTGTATATCCTGGAACTGGTTTTCCTTGTTTCCGTCGTATAAATCTCCTTGAGGATTGATTCCAGGTATAATATTTTGGCATTTCAGAATATAGCAATGTTTGTGCGAAATCATCGTTTTGGCATGTCTCAAAAAAACTGGTTAATGTAGTAGATGGTGGCTGAGCAGCTCTTTGTACTGCGTTCTGTGCTGTAAAATACACTCTTTGTCCATTTTCTAAATGCACAGCTAAGTGAACAACAGAAGGGTGTCTCTCATGAATAGGAAAAGAAAATATTCGCCAAACTGCTTCATTACTACTGACATAGCGGCCCATTTGGTATTGGGTAACTTCATCATTAGAATTCTCTGCACCAATTCCAATCACAGCCATATCACTCCCTTTGGTTACATATTTGCAAATGTATTTAATCGATTTCACTGAATGGCAAGATTCAACGTTGATGTGTGCTTTGAATGTCTTTGATAAAATGGGTGAATATGGAACAATCCAACGATTATCTATTTCAATATCTTGTTAATTTAATTTGACAATTGTTGATTTTCCATTGTCTGCTGTCGATCTGCGACGATACAATGGATAACCGTCATTACCAGTAATTGTTTCCGATATTAATGTCCGTGGATATCGTTTTGAACATTTACCATCCATCATACACGGTGAATTTTGATTAAGAGTTCCACAGGGACCATGTATCATGTTTTTGATAACTACCTCATGCAATCCAGGATCTACTTGTACATTAGGGATTTCAGCTGATATCACTGCATCAACTTCATTTGGCCTTATCTTTTCAACCAACCAAATCAAAATGTGTGCATGTGGCAATCCTCGTTTCTGCCACTCCACAGAATACATCCAGCAGCGTGTCTCACCAAACACATTATGTTTTACAATGAAATTCATTAAAGATTTCAACTTTTGTCTAAAGACTCTGGCTGTAATATCATGACGATCAATGGATGATTTCCCAGGTAATAACTCCTGCTTAATTTCTATCCATTGCGGATTGCATATAAATGTGATGAACAAATCTGCTGTACCATAATGACTAACATACGACATGGCATCTTGAGCATATTCGTGCATATGCCGAGGGCTTCCGATGTATGTTGCTGGAAGAATAGTCATCCGACCGACATTCTGTGCATTTCCATCAGTATTAATCGCATCTCGAAGGTGAATATACTCTTCAGATCGGAGTTTGGTTTGATTCAACCTGATGAATGTTAATCTCTCCGTTTCAATTTTAACATACATGTCATCAACATATTTGTGATATAATCGCCGACATTTCAATATGTGATTATCTGCATTTTCCCGAATCATTAGGCGGTATGAATAATAGTTCATTGAACTGACTTTTTTGTTGGTTTCAGAACCTGTAAACAGATTTTGTTTTAATAACATTCAAATATAAAATTAAAATACATAATATAGTGACTGAGATATTATCGCCATAGCTAAACTAATATTTTAGTTACCTGTAATGGGATTTATCATTTTTATTGATAAATCGTAGCCATCTTCACCTTGCCAAAATATAATGGGATATTGCAGTGCATCATATGAGCGGTGTGTTTCCTTTATAGGTTGTAATTGAAAATTCCGACGATGTAAAACAATATCACGGGATTCCAAGTTTTCTCCAACTACAACGATAGCAACTTCATCAATAGTTGGTGCATTAAAACGTCTTGTATGTTGACCTGCAGGTGTTTTATCAGCTCTGATTACAATTTTGTGATTATCGGATGGCATCAGATCCAGGGCAGTTTTAAACAATATAATCAATTGATTGTGTTGATGAAATAAAGTTTGTAATTGTTCTACAATAGACCTTTTTACTAAATTGTTATGTGCACAACGCAGATCAATTTCTTGTGGTGAATTGCCCATAAAATAAATTTGCAGGAATTTGTTGTCGCTATCTGACACTGGTAACAGTGAACCTGCTCTGTGATATATTTGCCCTTGTATCTGTAAATAAAAAAAATATTATGGTGTGGTATAAATTAATTTGTTAATTAATTAACTTTGGTGACAGAAAATTTTGTTCGCTAAAATAATTATGAGTAACTGCTATAATACATACCTTGAAAGTTGGCATAAAATTTTCCCGAACTGCATTTGTTGCCCCAAATGAAGTCATTTGAAAGCAATTGTTATATTGTTGAATATGTGTCAAAAAGTGTATAGAATCTGTTCCTATTCCTGAAACCAATGAGTACAATGGTTCTGGTGGTGGATCCAATTGTATCAATTTCACTTTACCATTTGCGCAACACAATCCATTGGCTTCGTTTTTGTATTTTAATGCCTTACAGTGTGAGCAAACCAAGTTCATAGAACCAATAACAACACATTGGTAGTTACTGTAGTCAATTGACACATCGTAACTGAAAGCAGCTGGATTCAAACTTGCGCGATTATTAGTTGAATGTCGCGCTCGCGCTTCACGCGTTTGTGATATCCGAATTCTTTCACGTTCATTTCCGTCGTCACGTTCTTGTGCAGTACGATTAGATCGGTAATTAGCTTGGTTTATAGCATTTCTGGTTCTTCTACCTAAATTGCTTCGTCTTATAGGAGGCATATCAAATATAAATTATTTTTTCACTAATCACGAACTAAACAAACACTAACTAACTAAACACTCTGCACAAAACACGATATACGAATTTGTTTCGTGTATCACTTGACAATTCATCTGTCATCTGTCAAAAGTCATCTGTAACAGACAACTTTTTTTTTTAAATTTGATATGACTTGAACTCAAATCCTTTTAAGCCGTACGAATTGTTTTATTTATTTAAAATTTGAATTAAATTTTAAACAAATAAAAAATTTTAAATAAATAAAACAATTCGTACGGATTAAAAGGATTTGAGTTCAAGTCATATCAAATTTAAAAAAAAAAAGTTGTCTGTTACAGATGACTTTTGACAGATGACAGATGAATTGTCAACTGATACACGAAACAAATTCAAACAAAAAGGGCTATTTTTAGGGTTTTTCCAGCAATAATTCTAATTTTTCTCGCCGTAAAAACCATCCCTGAACTTCAACGAACATTTTAAAAAAAGATTTGGCCAAATTGGTCCAGGCGTTGTTGAGTTATGCGCTTAGGAACATATTTTGCGATTCATTTTTATATATAAGATGGATAAAGTGAAATAAACTAATGGAAATAAAAATGTGTTAGTTAGTTGTTAAAGGAGAAAAAATTTAATTGAAAATGTAAATAAAAATCAATGACATCTTAACAATTATATATTTAAATTTTATTTCTATCTTTTCATAAATACGCATAAATTTAATTAAAATACTTAACCATATTTTGCCAACTCCAGAAAGTGTTAGAATTGAAATAAAAATTGAAATATAACTTGCAATTTCTTCCCTACTTTTCAATTAAGAATTATGTCTAAATAAAATTTGCTTTGCATGAGAACAAAAATATAAATATACAATCCTTCAAATACATTTTAAAATATTGTGCATTCTACCATAAACCTTCCTTACACCCTTAAATAGTTTACAAGGGTAAAAACGTGCCGGGCTTGACGGTTGTCCGAAGGAGTCTAACAAAAACTAGATCAAGAAGTTGAAAGTTCAATGACCGCATTCGTCGTTACATCAGGGTGGGTCTCTTAGGGTGAATTCTAAAGCCTAACCCTCAGTTATTGACGTCAGTGCTTCCCCTACCTAGCAAATAATTTACCGAGCTGGTTACATCCGCATGAAGAATTATATTAAAATAGTTTTATGTTCATTTTGATTCGATACTGGTTAGAGTAATAACAAACAAGAAACCCTAAACTGAGTTTTGAATGCAAATGCATGAACATATATAAAAAGCTGTAGTTTTACCAAGGATATCACCCTAAAACCCTTAGGGCCGCCACTGAGGCGCCTTTCTATCGATTCCAGTAATCTAGATCAATTATTATCAGTGCGTTTCCGTTTCTTCTTTCCGGTTGGTAAATCTGAATTGGGCAGATGTTTTTCAGGCGAAACTTTTTGGTGTCCCGATTATTTATTCAGGCTATTTCCGGAAACATTTTGTTTATATTTGTTGTTAGTTCGTTATAGTTTTTTGTTGTAATCCCTTTATAATTTTTCTGCAAATAATTCAAATAACGCAACGTATATTCTAGATCTAGTTGAAATACATATGTTTCGTGAACTATATTCTTTATAAATTATATTTTTGCAAAATTATATTATATTTTATCTTATATTCAATTACACCGACTTCACGAATTCCATTTGTCTGTTTTAAAAGAGGAATAGGTGTATTATGGAGGAATAGTGTATTTGATCAAATATCTATTTTTTCTATAAATTAGGTTTGTTCTCGTAGCTTTTTGCTTTCAACTGGTCCAAAGTCTTACTATAATAATCTGAGTGGATGTTTCCATTAGTTTATACTCCAAAAAAACTGATTCCTTTGAACACATTTCGGACTAATTTTCCTTCCTAACCAACTAATCCTCACTCGCTTTGTAACCCATACATTAACCATTCAATATCTTTCTTGCTAGTACTTTGGAGTTTGTTATTCTTTTCGCTGCTTAAAATAGTGGGACAGTTATGTGTAATTCATAATAATGCAGCACCAGCCTTCGATAAGGTATTGCCTTATTCATAAACTACAGAAAATGTCACCAAAATAACACACCGAACTACTAAAATCGTACATTACAGCCAGAATGTTTAGACTTAAACATGAACAAGCTTACTCTAGAATAAAAGAAGCTAAAGCAGGTGTACCACAAGGAAGTGTGCTGGGGCCAATGCTTTATCTACTCTAAATTTGTGATATACCTCAAATGGACAATATTACGATGGCAACATTTGCTGATGATACCTGCAATTATAGCTGTCGGAGACAATAGTTAAAAAGCCGCACGAAAATTTCAACAGGCAGGTGACAATATAAATAATTGGACACAAGCTTCGAAAATAAAAATTAACGAAAGTAAATCTGTGCATGCGCAATTCACCTACAATCAGACCGTCTAAGCACCAGTAATATTAAATAATACTATCATTCCATATAGCAACAACGCTAAATATCTAGGAAAGAATCTTGATGCAAAACTTCGCTGGAAGGAATATATAAAGAAGAAAAGAAAAGAACTGGAATTGAAATATAGGAAAATTTATTGGTTAATTGGAAGGAAATCACAATTATCAGTACTTAATAAATTGCTATTATATAAGCAAATACTATATCCAATATGGACATACTGAGTTTAATTATGGGGATGGTTTGCAAATACTAACATAAACAAAATACAAATTTTTCAGAACAAAGTCCTGAGAAGTATTGCGGGCGCACCCAAATACTAGAGGACTGACTACTTACATGGAGACCCTTGAGATATTCAGAATCAGTCAAGAAATCAAGAGAATTGCAAGGGAGCATGAGGAAAGACTGCATTCTCATGAGAATGTTGGAGTATTGCAACTTTTGGATACCACCAGAGCAGGACACAGACTCAATAGAATCAAATGTTCTGATCTTGTGTAGTGTTGTGTAGTGAATTTGAAGTGCATATAATAAAAAATACAGCAGTTATATATAAGTATAAGCATTATTTCTCCAGAGACTGAGATAGGGCTAATCATAAAGACAAAATGTAGATTAGTCGGAAACGACTAGTAACAATGCAGTAATTAAATAATAATGTATATATATATATATATATATATATATATATATATATATATATATAAAGTTTTTCGATTAATCCAGATAGCGGATTAGATAATTGTGCATTTAACTTTGATGTGCAAATGCACCTAAGCCAAGGGAGTGAAAGAGACAGACATCTTGCGGCGATTTAAAGAGCCACTGGAAATTGCTGAGATAAACGAAAACGATGAAGTGCGACGTTGCCAAACTAACGTTCCTAATAGTGCAATTTGCTGTTTTTCCAGCGAAAATGTATCCAGTTATTTCGTTAGCTTTTTACGTGGAACGGCTTGTTTAACTTGTATTCCTGTCCCTTAACGAGCTCGCCGACGTTGCTGCTTCGGTTCCCTTCCGACTCGTTTTTCGAAACTTAAGATTTTTACGTGAATCGAAATTAAGAGTCTAGACGCGTAGTTTCATCGAAAATTCTAAAGTGCAATCGCCTTTCCCATACCAAATTACCACCCTTCACTGCCAATTACCGTCATTGGACGGTGTGCACGCACGCAACCTGGCTGAATAGAAACGGCAACGGTGCCGCGGCTAAACCGAAAGCAGCTACATTAGCATTACCGAATGTGGAGACGCCACATAATACAGACTTGTTCGGAATTGGATTGCGAAATAAAAGCAAACACTCAAGTGCGGCTTAGACATTCAATTACCGAAGCTTTTCGGGCGACATCTAGCGGCGAATTTTGATTGCTTTTCGGTGCAGCTTTCGGGGCATCGCGAGTTTAATTAAAATGGCGAATAGCCCGTTTTTAACTGCAATTCATCGGATATGGAGTGGGCTGGAACTGGTAATGGATTTCGTTTCGAGCATTTTATTGGTTTGATTTGATTTATTTCGAAGGTTCTTATGCAGCCTTTCAAGTACTACAAATTGATCATTAAAAATCACCCAAATATGTGCTTCTATAGCACTGAAACGAAATCACATTTTATGCTAAGCCAACTATGGTTCTAAAATGATTCAAAAATTCTTTCCACTGGGAAAATACTAAATATTTTTGTCACAAACTTGAATTCTATTATATAAAAATTATAATATGATACAGAGTTCATAAAATAGTAATCTCAAATCATCTTATTGTTCATTATGAAACCCTTTCACTGTGCGAAACTGTCAACGAAGAATATTATTTGAATATGGTTAATTCCGGATACTTCATGTTTTTTTGTGGAATAATGCACCTTCTTTTATAGCATTTCACAATTTTTTCGTCATCAAACCACTTTGCGTAGCTAAATTAGATAAACATAGTGATTACTGTTTATCTAATTTAGCTTCGTCAGGCTCGCTAATCGCTAAAATCATAAAAATCGCTTTCAGTTGATTGAGCATATTGACTCTGAACAAAAGATAGTTAAATTATAAACCATTCCATATGAAGATGTTTGATACTTACAGAAACAAATATCAAATAGTAATAGTAAACTATAGTATATATCATATGGATCAACGATGCTTGTCAGTGCTTGTCAATGCAAAGAAAATGAACAATTTCTGAACTAACATAAATTCTATAAAATACACTTTCTCTATATTTGTTCATATCCAATATTTTAATACAGTATATGTTATCATTATTGTTATAATAATAGTAATGAATTCAGGTATTTTAATACACTTTGGGTAATATTCTAATTTAGGAATTCCATCTTTACAATCACAATCGAAAAGATTGTCGAAGTAATTTTTAAATACACAATTTTAGTGCACTATATCTGGGGCGTAAGACTGATAGTAAAACAACTGACATATTCAGGGATCTTTTCTATCACTACAATATTTTCTATCACCACAATCACTATCCAAAATATTGTCGAAACAATCGTTTTTGCAACTTAATTTTTAAATATCAAATTTTGACTCTCTGTATCTGGGGAATAGGACTCATAGTAAAATAATTCGCATATTCAGTGATGGTTTAATTCAGGAATTCCATCTATGTAGTTATATTTCAAGATATTATCAATACACGATTTTGACACACTATATCTGGTGATTGCAAAATTATTCGATATTGGTATCCGATTTTTGTGAGTATTTAGCTGTATTTTAATGAAAACTGACTCTTCCTGAAAGGTTACTAAACATATAACGAATACCGAACTCGAATATTGCATACTCTCTATTCCAGTACTTTTTCCATAAATTAAAAAGAAATCTGATACAAGCAGCTTTTTCGGATTCGATAGGAAATTCACACAGCTATATTAAATGAAGAAAAACCTAACCTATAACTATCTATATTCAATACCTTATCTAGAAATAGAAAAAACTTTAAAAAGAAGAAGGACATCTAAGTCGGGTGAAATTTCACAGTTATAAAGAAAAATAAGAGAACTCGAAATACAACCATAACCCTCTAACTTGCTTTATTATATTATATTATATGCTTTACGATTTTGAACGTTATCCAAAAAGGAAATTCCTTTTTCATCTCAAAAAAGTTGATGTTCTCGTTAATCGATGAACCAATAAACATGAACTATTCTCACCGAACCGAATTATTTCTTCGGAATGAAACGATTTAAATTTTAATGGGAATATTGTTAGCGGCTCTCTCAGTGGATTCACTTTGGATTGGTATCAGTCAGCTTTCTAACATATTCTATAATATAAAGTATTTTCTACTCGAGTTCTTTTTATTACTTTAGATGACCCTTATATGAATATCTGCATTCTGAACATGACTACTATCTCTAATATGTAATAATGGTTTTATCTTTTATTTACTGTCCTTAAATAGCCTGGTAATAAGCTTAGTAGTAATCTCTTCTATTCGAGTGTCAGCTTACGTCTACACTTATAATAATTTTCTGAAACAGTTTTGGAGATTCCAAAATAAAATATAATAAAACATAATAAAATGCTATATATTAACCTCCTATTGCCTATGCTTTTAGCCAAATAAGTCATTAGTCTATAATTTTTTTTTTAATTTAATGTATTTAGAGTATTTTTTCCAAGAATATTTTTTCAATAAATTAAAAACCATCATAAAATTTAAAAAATAATAATGTAAAGTAAGAAAATATCAGAATAATGTCTAATATATTAGGACAACGTTAGAACGACTATATATTGATTATACACAAAATTTACTAATAGTAAACTACCTATGTGGGAGTGACTAGGTATACTAACCTCAATATACCTAAGCAAAGCTAAGTAGTTAAACTATTGCGTAGTTTCTCTCTTTTTCATGTTTTTTATGGAATAATGCACCTTATTTTATAGCATTTCACAATTTTTTCGTCAGCAAACCAATTTTGCCTAGCTAAATTAGATAAACATAGTTGTTACTGTTTATCTAATTTAGCTTCGTCAGACTTGCTAATCGCTAAACTCATAAAAATCTGACACAAGCAGCTTTTTCGGATTCGATAGGAAGTTCACACAGCTATATTAAATGAAGAAAGACCTAACCTAAAACTATCTATGTTCAATACCTTATTTAGAAATAGAAAAAAACTTTAAAAAGAAGAAGGACATCTAAGTCGGGTGAAATTTTACAGTTATAAAGAAAAATAAGAGAACTCGAAATAGAACCATAACCCTCTAACTTGTTTTATTATATTATATTATATGTTTTACGATTTTGAACGTTATCCAAGAAGGAAATTCCTTTTTCATCTCAAAAAAGTTGATGTTCTCGTTAATCGATGATCCAATAAACATGAACTATTCTCACCGCTATCGTTCCCCCGAAACAAGAATTATTTAACCACTTATTATATGTGTACGATATATCTGTCTTAATATCTGTTTTTTGTGTAAAAATATAAGATAGAGACGAATAAACACCTTTTATTTAGAAATAGAACTCGGTCCTTTTTTTAACTTTACTATAATCAATACGCTATCTACCCTTTCTCAACACATGTAATCCCATAAATCCCCTTTGCAGGCCTAAAAACTTCTACTTTTCTCATTCGGTAGCGCGCTATTGCCCATATTTCTTCTTATTGTTAAGCCGAGATTAATGATACCGTGAAAACGAGTCTATAGCGGGTTTCATCGACTAGAAAATCCTTCCCCGTCTCAGCATTTCCGCCGAGTAAACCAACAAAATTGCATTCGCGAATTGACAGCTCAAAAATATTTGTTAAGACCAACACTTTTTTTGTTGCGTTTGGCATTAATAATTATTCAGTTGTCTATTTTACTGATATGTTAAGTTTGTATATGATCCTATTGCTGATTTTTAGCAGTAAATAAAATAGTACTTTTTTGTTTTGATAGATGATTGTTATGATAATGCTTGTATTTCATTTAGGTTCATAACTAAGAAATCATTTTTTAAAATACCATTCTTGATTCCTAGTCTGATGAATAATATAAGAATTCCCTTCTGTTTCAGTTCTTGATATAACATGAAAGACAACGCCTTTCCGGTTAATTAGTTGCTATTAATTTTTCATTCCTAATAACTATTAAGTAGCACCTAATAAAAAATTTTATTGTCATGGTATGTATTTTGATCAGTGATATATATATTGGAAAATGTTTACACCTTTGTTAAACAGCCTATTTGTTAAATTGGATTATATTTAGCCTTATAACAATTGTATTGAAATTATCGTTAATTATAATCCTATCTCAGTTTGACAATAATCTAATAGTATTGAAAGCTTCCTAACGTTTACTACGTTTGCCTACGTTCATTCATTATTTTATTCATTATTATGCTAATTTGTCTTCAGTTATTCACCACGCTTGTTATTATTTTTAATGGAACTACACTAGTTTACTTTCCACACTTAATTCCAAAACCAAATGTTTAAAAACTAAATGCATTAATAAATGCAGCCGCTTTATTTTTCGAATTCAGTCGTACACTTTCCATAACTATTTCAATACTGTTTAACTTAGTATATTTGGTAGTTTGTGTACCTACCTTGTTTGTAAATCAGATAGTGCTACATTATGAACTCCTAACATTTATTTTATAAAATATATTTTATTCAAAATGTAATCAGCATCTGCGAAAAATTATGTGTGTGCTTACTCCCCCTTTAACTCTCCTTTTTTAATAATCTTGTTATTATTTTACTTGCTTTTGGTAATACCTTTTTAATTAAATAGGACTAAAAGGAAATTATATAGAAGCGTACGTAGAAAGAAAGTTATTTAAGCATTTTATTTTATTAAATGATGAACGAAACTTTAGAGATTAAAGGTTTAAGATAAAGTCTAGGAATTGATGTATCTTTCAGTTCTTATTCAGTGTTTTTGCCCCATCAGTAACCCGTCATTTAATTTATATCATGAACGTATCGAGATTTGAGTAGCAAAAAGTTTAAAAAGTTCAAACTTAATATTTAAAACAAGGAATTTAAAGAATGATCGAAATTATACGAAGACAAGTGATATAAGATTTACTCTAAATCTAAATAATAATCACAAGTGACTTCAGATATTTCAGCCATGCACTGAAGTAAGAAATGGTTACTATAAAAAAAATATAGTCAAATAATTTTACAGTATAAAATTCGACCATAGAGGGCAAAATCTATCAAAATTGATATAGAAACACTTTAATGGATTATCTTCCACCCTGCGTCACCAAGTATTTCTTCCTTGTTAAGACAATTTATTTCGATCACATGGATTATCTTAGCAATATTTTGAATTTTATCAAGATACCACAAATTGAGCATTTTTTCAGGAAGCATTCTAACAGGAAGATAGGATATTCTACCATAAATATTTTCAACCAGTCCAACCAGCGACAGTTTGTGATTGTTTATAGGCAGGAATGTAAAATCCGATAAGAAAACTCATTTCCCATCATGCTAGTAACCGATAAGACCATATGGTCTGTAAGTTGGTAACACCAGTCAGTAGACTTAACTCAGAGGACGGTGGTTTGGAGCCCATATAAAGCTGTAAGAAAATGAGTAGTGACTTTATAACATTGTTTATTTTTGTAATTTGATAGCGCTAAATATCTGTCGGATATTTCCACTTAATGGTTTTTTAGCCAAAAATGGGATTAACCAAATGTGTTACGATTACAGTTCTATATAGTATATATGATTTTAACTGCTCTGGTGTCTTTTAGGAAAACTTATCGGTACCCATAACATGAACGGTCATATTTTAAACCACCATTAGACCTAATCCTTTCCACTATTACTCAGGCTTATCTTGTCCTCGCACCTAATAAAACTTTTTTATCAGACTCCCAAGATCTTAAAATATTAAAAGGTTCCTACCTCTATTCTGAGTGGGTCTCCTTTTCTGCTGTAATGACGGATTATTGCTCGTAAAACTGATTGCGGTTTATGGACTATAAAACCTAACGCTCTAAATAATTTCATTCATGGATATACAAAAGTGACAGTTTCAACTGCGCACCTTATTCACCGCCCAAGGAACGAGCGAGACAACACGCTATTGATTTCTTGATAAAAACCATAACCATATAACTTTTAATTAGTGGCGAATCTAAAACGTTAGTTACAATGTACAGTTTGAATCAGATACGTATCATAATTTATATAAAATAAGGTCTTGGTCTAGTTATAAACATGATTTAACTACAACTTTTATAGCCCGAGTAACACTAGGTAAATAATTCTCATGTATATTTCGAGAAGTTATGCGATGTTGAAATATTCATCAAATTTAATAACGGTGTATATCGTAAAATATATTGTATTCGTGTAGGAACTTTTTAACTAAAACGTTTTATTGCTTTTTTTATTTGTATATAAGTTGATTTTCAAACATGAACTGTATTAAATTTATGAATATTTTAGCTATATTTTACTCAACAAAGGGATCCCTAATTAAATCCTAAATATAGCTTAACATGAATTGGTTCTCAAGATAGAATTCTGTTTATTTTTTAAAGATTTAGTTTATAATTTATCTTCACATTTTAGAGTCAATGGTCCAAATTTGAAATACTGTTGTCTTCGTTTTTCAATTTACTCTTCACTTGTTGGCTAGTTTTCTTGTCATTCTTACAAAATATTCAAATATCTCAGCAATATTCAATCTCTTAATAGTAACAAATAAACAAAATGGTTGGAATAAAATATTGACATAATGAAGAGGCACTGGAAGTTTCTAAGTTTAATATATTCTCAGGAAATTTCCTCAGATAATATTTCAGATAATATGTAAGAACACTTAAAATCTTAATGTTATCTTTCCGTCCAAGATTTTGCAGCATACAGATACGTAATACAGACATTGATACACGATATGTTCATACATGTTCATACATATGACAGTTCGTTATTTTGTTGTTGAATTTAAGTTGTAGTTTTTTTCATATAAAAATGGATTTTAAGATGAATATCGCCTATATAACTACTACTTAAGAAAATTTAGAGCAGAAGCGGGTAGTGGAGGGACAGATCAATATCTGGAGAAAATGGTTGTTGGTATAAAGGTCTCCATTTGAAAATTTCCAAATATTATGTGAACTACTTCAGGCATCATCCGATAGTTCTAATAGTTGTGTGTTAGTGTGATTTGATTTATCGAATTAATTTGAGATATGAACATATGTTCACCAAGGAGATGTCATCTCTCTTCTGCTTTTTAATACAGTGGTAGCAATTGATCAGATCAATTAATTGACGTGATATTTAATATGATGCTTTACATTTTTTGACCAAGTTTCTCCGACTGGAATCACTAATACTAAAAATTGGAGAAGAGGGTGGAATCTACAGCTTAGGTACTAAGCTGAATCAGTTAACTTGCGATCTGTGCATTACCAATATTATGAATTTGTCTAGAATCTATCTCTTTCGAGTGATATTTATCATGGTGTATGGCTCCCAGACTTGGAAACGGCTATAGTCTGGCCACTCCTGCTGCCATGAAATACACAGAAAGATCATAGAAGAGAAATTGTTGCGCTTTTTACGAATTAATAGTTTATGATCTCTATATTTTGGGATTACTGTAGTAGATACGTTCTTCAGAGCTGGTGTTGATCCATTGAAAATATTCCTTTCATTTTACCAACCCAATATTGTCTCTCAATGTATTAGTTCGTTTCGAAAGAAAGTAAATTTTCATCATTACTGAATTTGATCAATTTGTCATTCCTAGTAAGACATTTTTACTAAAAATGACGACTATTGGCAGTAGTTTATTTCGTATTTAAAAAGCAAAGCAGAATTCGGTAGACAAATATTTTATCTGACACAAAATCGGACATCAAACTCCAGAAAATTAACAAACTGAAATAATATTTGATAATAAATCTTTTATGTTTGCGAAGTTACTTGATGGGGAAGGATCATATTATTGTATCACGTCATATTTTGTAAAACGCTACGAATTAAGTACAATATTTTATAATCAGTATGTCAGATTAATATTAATTAATATTTTAAATGAAACCTTCAAATTATTACTTCATAAACTGCTCAAAAGGAATTCATATTTACATAGGTATCTTCACAGAAATATGACAACCGGCACATTTTATCTCCAACTAAGAACAAATTTAATAAGGGAAACGTCCGTATATTACGACGAGAAAAAAAAGATGCTCGAGAAAGAAACTGTGCAAATTACGCGAATCCTCTTTGTCCAAACGTTCAATTTATATACTGTCAGTTGCATGGCCTTTATTCTAATCATAATATAAATGCCTAAATTTGGCAACGCAAAAAAAGGGGAAGCGTCTGAACCGTTTCATTTGCAAGGCGTGACACAGAAATGTCAGGCCCGCGTTCCCGAATTAGATGGGTCCCAGAGGAACCCTGCAAAATGTCAGCACTCGCGGAGACGACTGTATATACAATAATGGCTTCCTGGGGGACTGGGATTCGCCGCTTGAACGGGGCACTTTATATAAAATTTTAATTTTCAATAATGCACTTAATGTTATTTCACTAAATTATAAATCGGTGAATGACACCTACGAAAGTGTTCTCATTTGGATACTGTCCATGAATATTACGACATTAAGTCTTTCATAAATATATAACCGTCTACACAGCATGAAACAGACCTTTTAATATTACTTATATTGTATTATATAAAAATCCGCAATATATTCAATTTCAGTAATCAATGCTAATTTTCTGAAATTAATTAAACTTACAGGATATAATAACAAATAATTCTAAAGAAAGTACAATACTGTAGGTAATGTAATAGTAATTCTATAATTTCCATTAATATAATACAGCTTACAACACAAACTTACTTATTTATGCGGAATGGAGTTCTTCTTTAAGCTCTGCAATAATTACCGAATTACCAACTCCACTAATAATAAGCATTCCCGAAATTCAAATTTCTGATTGAGGAGCTTACAATAGATAAATTACAAACAATAATAAAAAGTATGGTAAGACTACTGAAGTGGGCTAGGTAACAACAGAAGCGATTGACAACATGAGGAATAATGACAGAAGCCCGGTGATTTAATGGTTTCACATGCTGCAATTTGGGAGTGTACTGACAATATTAGAGGAAAGTGATAATATTTACTTTATTGAAAAAAGAAATGGGTGAGGATTAAAGTCTTAAATTTAATAGCCTCCTATCAAAAGAAAATACTCCTAAATTGTTTATGATTAACGAATATCAAAAGAATACCCTTTTGTGAGGAGGAGATTTCGGAAGTTTTTCGTATGGATATTTTAAGCTAAATATCTAATTTTCATGTCTAGTCGTTTAAAGATTTTAGGTGAAATTAATATTGAAATGACAGTACTATTTTGTTGACTATATATACCTTTTAATGAGTGGTAAATTATTAATTACGGCTGGTAAATTTTAAAAAGAAGTGACAACATTAATTAGATTCAAAATAAAATGAACCGGGGAAAGTTTCTCGTTTTGGACAGCGCAGGAACATGAAAGACAAAAAAGACGGAAGTGTTGCATTTACGCAAATTGCAAGAATATAAAAAGGACCATCTTATAAAGGAGCTCCTCCAAACAATCGTAATATAATTAGGGAGGAATTACCAAAAGAGACTTCATTATTTACTGGTAATCTCGAAACAGAAGCAATTTGACTAAGGCTCGACAGTGAAAAATAGCATCATTCCTGCAAGCCGTATAAGACAGGTTTTAACAATTTGTGTAAACAAGACCCCGGATTATTAATTTCATTCTTTTTTTTCTTAAAACGGCCGTTGCAACGAAGGATCGCCATATTTCTTCTTAATGCGTGACATTTGGGAAACCAAGGAAAAGTAATAAATAAGAGGTTGTGAAATAAATACCGTGAATTTTAAATTACCAAATCTTTTTAAACCAAGGAAATGCACATACGTAATTAATAAGTCTCTTTTCTTAAAATATAGCTTTTCAGGAAACATGTAGAATAGTATTTTTTTAACAAAAATATTTCTACTTTAAGCTTGTGTACGACACGCCAATAGTTTTACTAGGTTTTTGTTCGAAAAACACGACGAAAACAACAACAAAACACAACAAGCAACTATAAGACTGTGTTTTAATAACAATTAAATAGTTTTTACTCCTTCAACCCTCGAAAGTCAGTCTTACTAATATCAAATATCATTAATTATAATTAAAAAACTATATTTTTGCCTATTACGTCTCCAAAAAATTTCTTGCGCATAGGTTTTACTTATTATATTCTTATATACATAAGCAAAATTATATGAAAAGTGCGATTGGACATTGAAAATATTTCCTTTCAAAAAAGTTATAGCTATTTAACCATTTTTTATTATCGCACCCAATTAATGTCGGTCTTTGCGCGCTGTCACTGTCGAAAGAAACAAAAGAGGGTGGGGAGTAGTGTTTCTAGCATCACTAATATGTGTACAACTGTCTGCATTTGCATATTACAGAGGCATAACGTATTTTACATATTTTTTACCAGTTCAAAATGGCTTCGAGAGTTTGTAAACAAGACACTAATACTTTTTGCTATATTTGCGGCGAATTTATTAAAATAAGAGAAAAAAAGTACAATTTAGTTTCAAAATTAAAGATTTTTAAAGCTTACATCAATCTACCTGTTAAAATCCACGACAGAAATGGGCTGCACATGTGTCATGTAACTCCTGCAGATATGTTCTGCTGGCTGAGTTTATTTTCCTTTCATTTTTTTTTTGTATAAGACCATTTATTAAGTTATGGGTTACGTCTTATTGTAGAGTGGTACAGAGGTGAAAAAGTAGCAATGAAGTTTGCAGTGGGCAAGAATTTGGAGGTAACCAAGTGGCCATCACACATATTGTTATTTTTGCATTTTAATTCCATTTAAAGATAAAAATTTAAAGAAAACATTTTATTCTGATCTATCATTGCCATTCGCTCCAACACTCCATATGGAAATCTGCACCTGCTTCTCCTGTATTGGAAAATCAATTACTCTCTCAAGGTAGTCATCCATCATCTATATCTGTACATTCCGAACTCGGTATTTTATCTATAAGCCTACTGACTGGCGAGTGACCAATTTTAGAAAACATCCCAGAAGACATCCGGTCTTACCCAGCCTGGTTACTGGCATGGCTGGGATCATTTTCTTTGTCGGATCTTACACGTTTACCTAGAACATTCACAAATTTTAAACAATCACTAACATAAATTTACGACCATGCCCCAGCAGGATGCGAACCCCGAACTCGCTATTAAATCTGATCCAAAAATACCAACCCTCGGCAACTCTAAAGATCTCAATGACTTAATAAGAGACTTAAATATTACAAAAAATTAAGCAGACTTATTAGCAATGCTGTTAAAATAATGGAATTTACTTGATTCTGATGTTCCAATACGGTAGACCTAAACCATGATAGGGGATTATATTTGGGGGTTGATAAGAGAAATTTCTGACGAATATGAAAGGAAAAGGAAAACTGTTTATTTTTAAACATTTGGATGTGGAAGTTCGTTATATTTTAATAAATCATTTAGATGCACAAGTTTTATATATTCTTATTGAGTTAGTTTTTAGAATTTTCCTCACACATAAAATCAAATGCGGAACTATATATTATTCTTATTATTATTTCTAGGTATAAAAACAACAAAAATTAGTTAGACATCTTCCATGCGCAAAAATGCTGTATACCGGTGTTATTAATGTCTGAGTATTATATTACTAATATGTTTCGAATTTACTGATTGATTATTTTTTAACTGAAAATCCTAGTTACAACAAGATGAGATAAAACGTTAAACTTCTAATGATTGAACTTGTACTCAAAGCTTAATGTTTATATAATATAAATAAATAATCATATATAATAAATGAAAAACAATTCGTTAACAGGGATGGTTGTTGAAAATTCCATTCCAAATTACAGAAGTGTAAAAATCAACAAGATTCACACTTTTAAATAACTAAAAGACCAAGGTGCCACCTAATCCAGCTCTCTAATGCATTATCGTTGTATCCAGGAATTAAATATTTCTTGATTTGCATGGGATGTTTAATTTTAAAGTTTATTTGAAATGTTATGAATTACGTAATTGATGGAAATAACATATTTGAGGTTGACTAAGTAGCTAACTATTAAAATAATTCAGCCATCATTCTTTATTACAAATTTCAGGAAGACATACAGTTAATTCATTCATTTTCATGAAAAAAATGTTTCTGTCGCAATTTCAAAATTGTGGAAATCAAATGAGAACCAGAAACTATTTCGCCACTTTCGTTACAGCAATTAAGCATGACCGAAACGAAATTCTGACCTCTCCTCATCCAATCAAATACACAAAATGATCATAAAACCGGCGTTAATCCATTGCAAAAATTCCTTTCATTTTACCAATCCAATATTGTCTCTCAATTCATTGTTTTGTTTCGAAAGAAAGGCAATTTTCGTCATTACTTAATTGATTCCATCAATTTTTCATTTCTAGAAATACATTTTTACTAAGAATGACGACTATTGCCAGTAGTTTATATCATATTTAAAAAGCGATGACACAAAATCGGATCAGGAAATGAACAAAATTAAATAATATTTCATAACAAATGTTTTATGTTTGTGAATTAAACTGATGGAGGGATCAACAAAACACTGTATTGCCTACATCATATTTTGTAAAACACTACGAACTAAATCCAATATTTAATAATCAATATGTCAGGTTAATACAAGTTTTACGAAGACATAGAGTTAATATATTCATTTTCAAGAAAAAAATGTTTCGGTCCCACTTTTAAAATTGTAGAAATCAAACGAGAACCAGAAACTATTTCGCCACTTTTGTTGTAGCAATAAAACATGACCGAACCAAAATTCCTAGAATAATTAAACCGAGAAAAAAAGAAAAACCAAAGTCATTTTTGAACTCGTAATCCATTTTCTGTGGCAACTAAACCGATCCATTTTGCGAGAAAAAGTGGAGAGTCGTCGGTTTTTCGTGAAAAATTTTGTTGCGCCACCATTTTACGAGATGGCGATTAAAATGTCATGGGACATGTAAATTGTTAAGGTTCGGCCTTGGTGCTGCAACAAAAACTTTCCGGTTTCCAGTTCTCTAATGCAATATCGTTGTATCAAGGAATTAAATAAAACAACAACTAATGGATGAAGTTTTTTTCGCTAAGTTTTAGGTGTCGCCGAAATTGTGGTGACTTTAAAAAGTTATTTTTAATATTCGCAGCATCAATTAAAATTAATGCATTTTTACTGTATGCGCAGCATGGGGCATTTTTTACGGTCGCAAAGAACAAGGTGTGTTTTAAAGAATGAGGTTACCCAACACAAAACAGCAATTTTTTACTTATCAAAGCATAGCGTCATTGGAATGACTTGATATATAACGCTAATGGCAATATTTTTTTAAACTCAATTAGTTTGTTGAAATCAATGATAAATAATGTTGATAAAAGCTGTAAGTGCTTCAACCCCCCTGGTAGTACTTTTTCATTAGTAATTAGTAGATTTGGATACCATCAATCACCCAGTCGATACGTCCTCAATCGTTACACTTTTCAAATTAAACTCGATGTTGTAGTGATATATCAAACATGTTAATCATGTGTATTTAATTGTATTGTTGCGAAATAGCAGAAGCCGTATTATATCACTTGAGGGATGTCCTATTCCTATCGATGGAATCGAGCTAATAGTTTGATTTAAAAGTGAACACTAAAGCTTATTTCCACTTTTGGAGTGCCCCTATAGAGTTACCCAAGTCAATAAGGTAATTAGAAAGTCAATATTATCAAACAAACTTCCTCAATTAATTATCAATGCTTAAAACTTGAAATAAGTTTACTAAATGCACAGCAACGCACAGAAAATCAAGAAATTGAAACGAACCAAACAATATGAATTTGCCTAATGTTGCTAGTAGTTTTAGTTTAAGTTAGTCCAATTTTATTTTAGTTTAAGAAATACATACTACATTATACTATACAAGCTATAAAATTCGAAAGGGTTAAGGAAACGAAACTATTAATTTACTTTAAAAAACTATTTTGTTAACCGTTGAAGAGTTTATACTGGTTGAACGATGCGATACAAAGCGACAATGGGAATAAAAAGAGGTAGGTCATCCCGACGTCTATTTAATCGAATTAGTCAGAGTCAGATATAAGTCACTCAGATCACAGTGCAATCCATAGCCAGTGTAGTATTAGTCGTATAATCTAACACATAACGATACGCAATAATATCACTCTGACAATTTTTTAACATAAATAAGATTACGTGTTTTGAATTCCCTATTCTATTTTTAAAAACATTACGTTCCTTAGTAATACTATAAAAATACTATTTACGCTTAAAGCTGAATTACTCCACAATAGCAGCCGATATCCTTCCATACCTAGTGCATATACGGTGATTTTTAAAAGAAACGTATGAAAACATCAAAGTAATCTTAATCAAATACAAAGAATACAACTGGAAAGTTTGTGCTGATTTAAAAGTTGTTACTAGATAGCTTGGACTATAGGGAGGTTTCACGAAATATTGTTATTTTCTCAGTTTGTGGGAGAGGAAAGACACCCAAAAACCACTATGAAGCTAGAGAGTAGCCCAAAAGATCTGACTTAGTTTGTTATAAAACAAACGTTGAATATGAACCTCTTATTACACAAGAAAATGCGATTCTTCCTTTGCGTTTGATGAAAATTTTTTTAAAGGCCATGAATAAAAATGATGAAGGATTTTTGTATTTGTATTAACCGTTTTCATTAAACTAAATGATACTAAATTATAAGAAGGCATTTTTGTTGGCCCACAAATGAAAATAATTATAATGAATTCTATGAAAATACTATCGTGAAAGACTTAGTGGCTTGGTTATCTCTAAAGAAAGTAATTCATGGATTTTTAGGCAATCTTAAAGCTGAAAATGCCGAGTGTTTTGGCGAATGACTTGTTATAAAAATATAAAACGATGGTGTGCAGAATGTCTTTAAAAATAGCTTTGTTGCATTCCCGTTTCGATTTTGTCCTTCCTAATCTTGGAGTGGTGAGTGACGAACAGATAGACGAGCGTTATCAAGGAAGATGAAACGCTAAACTGTTTAAAATTTTCATATTCTTTTTATTTATTTATAGTAATTTAATTTTTTTTATAAATATTTTAAAGTCTCCTTTTACCAACTATGGATTTATCTGGGTTGGGCCTAAGGTTTAACGTGGGCCCCGAATCACGGTCCTCAGCATTAAGCCTACCGACTGGTGAGTGACCAACTTTAGAAATCATCCCAGAAGACATCCGGTCTTACCCAGCCTGGTTACTGGCGTAACTGGTATCATTTTCCTTGTCGGATTTTACTCTTGCCTAGAACATTCACAAATTTTAAACAATCACAAACATAAATTTACGATCATGCCCCAGCAGGATTCGAACCCGAGGCTATCGCAACAGTAAGAGGATCGTCCCATCGCTTTTAATTTATGATAACTTTAAAATGGTACGTGTTATATTCAGCAGGTACAATTTGGCACAAAAAGCCGTTCTATTTAAAGTTATAGAACAAAAAATGTCACACAGTATATTTTGCAAAAAATTGACAATTCCTTAACCGCCAGTGTTTCGACGACGACACAAGAAAATTAACCTAAATTCAAACGTACGACGAAACGTACATGCATTCTGCTTGAATTTATCTATTAAATCCAGCTCAACTGATCTGAAAATTTATTCGCCCACTCTAAACTGATTGAGTTGCTGCAGATAAATTCAAAATGGTTTTGTTCGGGACCATTGAGAAAGATAAACGGGACCGCTGGCGCAATTCCTTACTAGTTTCGATTTTTTCCTCTTCTGTTTTGTTAGTTTGTTTCGGTTCGCGGGCCACTTTTAACCAGTTGATTGCCTCGTAATTCTATTTTGGGCGGTTTTCCTATTCGCCCCGAGGCAAATTTTATTGGACTACGCCTCAAAGTTGCGCCAGGAACGATACAAGATTCATTAGATTAGGGATTAATGAGGAAACAGTAAAGGATACGTTCGTATATTTTAACGACAAATTGATTTAGACGATGTTTGGTTAAGACAAATGCTCTCTTCGATCGCGTTTTACACTTGTTTGTTATCTGAACGTATCTGTTTTTTACTATAAAACTAAAATAATCATCATAAAATAAAAAAATTATACTATATTTATAATACAAATAGTATACGTAAGTTTGCGATGGTTATGTATTATTTTAAACATTTCCAGAAATGTACACAGATTCTTTTTATATTTTAAAAATGTTTAGTTGAACATCAAAAAAGTATTTTCTTAGATTTATATTAGAAGTTGATTTTAGAGATCCAAATAGTTAAAAATAACTATATAAGCAAATTGCTAAACGTCAGTAAAACGAACAATATGTTTAAAACCGAAGCTAGGAAAGGAAGCAATCAAACAATGAAATAGAATAAAATAGAAAAAAGTATTATACAAAATGCTTGAAAATATGCCGAGTACCTCTAAAATAATTTCCAACAGAGTGGGGTTTAAAACCACAAAAATTTTGTTATAAAGGTGGTGATAGTAGACTTACCACTCGAACATAAATTGCAACAGAAATAAAAGAATAATGCAGTTTTGAAGTAAAGCATATCATAAAACTTATACATCAAATGTGTACTTTTTTCTATTAAATCATGTACCCAAAATATGGAGAATAGAGGAATTGATAATGAAATATGGAGTAATATATGAAACATCTGCTTCCACGCTGCTGGTAATTTCCAAATTATATGCTGAAATCTACTTTAAAGACTGGAGCTGTTAATAGGATACAACAACGTAATCGCATCAGATAAAGTTGACTACAGGAAGACTGTAGGCCGAACCCATAAAATTACCTTATATAATTGAACGACATACGAGAAAAGAAGATTGTTCTATCATATTGCCATAATATCTGTGGGTAGACTCCAAGAGGAACTGAAAATGAGAAATATCAGCAAAATCAGGAAATAAAATTAACAATTCGGTCAGTCACAATTCAAATAATCTGTCCACGTCAATTTTTGCAGGTAAGAGAAATCTTACATCAACACATCTCTGCCAACATAAATAATATGCATATGCCAGATGCTAATACAGCAAAATCAGGAATGGCATAAACGAAGATACGAATTTACACTCGAAAGTGTATGTTAGTAGTAATTTTAAAATCAATAAAACATGGTTGAAGTACACAATGTACATTCTGCGATTTTCGGTGTCAATGCTTTCTCATAAATAACATACAGTAATTCTAATTAATATTTTGTTTGTGTAAAGTTGTAAAAATAAACCGAACCGAAGGAAATAATTAGAAACAGATATTAGATATAGTAGAACACGATTTTTTAACATAATAACGGTAGTATAGTGTATGGATTCACAATTAATATTAAAATTACAAATAAACATTTATTACAGAAATAAATGTCACTAATAATAATAATAATAATTATATCAATATTGTATAATAATGTAAATCTATATTAAGAAAAAATAAATTAGATTTGCTGCTTATGACATTTTTTTGTCAAATATAGAAAGTTTTGAATTTCTAATGAACTGAAGAAGAAATAAAATAATTTTTTAGCGTGCTATATTTAATGAAAATGTTTCTCCTAAACCGTCCTTAATATATTAACCTATTTTAAATACCTCTTTTAATTAATTAAATAAGTTCATGAAATGAAAATGCTTTAGTAGTGATCTGTTAAAAATTAAGTTTTAGTATGTTTTGTATTATGTTTATGAAACTTAAAATTTAATGTATCTCTTTTTCTATTATGCATTTTTTGGTTATATAATGTATATAAAAATAATACTTATAATGCTATTTGAAATTCTTCTGTTGGTTTATTGGAAGATTATAAATGCCAATAATTTATGTATATTTCATATTTTTGTAACCTTGAATCCAACAGTAAATCTTTGCATAACATCAATGATGAAAATGAACTTCCTCGCTATCGACTTAATAATATTGTAATATCTCCGAGCGTTGTTGAAAAGTACAAATATCAATTTCTTACGGAAGTTTGACACTAATAAAATATGTTGATGTCTGACATGGTAGTGTTTCCATTGCCGAAATAGCACGCACCTTAATAATAAATCAACAGATGACCCACTCAATATAATGAATCATTATTCATCGTGTTTTTGTATTCATTTTAAAAGATTGTTATTAATAAATTGTTACTACACTACCATTATACATTTTTCCATCGTTTCCCACAAATAGATCTTTAACCGTTCATAGCAAGAATAATTTTGGTACTATCATTCTCAAAGGCCTGTTTAGTCATCTTATTTCGCTATATCCAAGCTATTAAGTTTTATAGAGGGAGGGTTCCAAGTTGTCCGAGGGAGTAGGCGCAGTTGTCTGTGGGTCCTTTAGAATAGAAACTCGTAATCGCCATAAATATAATACTCATCCAGACTTTAAGAACAATTAATAAATATCTGAAAGGCTTTACAGATTGTGCTGATTATCTGAGCTCTATTCTGACAATTAAAGATGTATCTTTTAGACGCCCTGTTATCGTCCGAATCTATAACACCTACCACTTCTATTCACCACCTACCTTCTTATTATACGAAGAGAAGAGTATCAACTGTCTGGGTCGCCGGTCATGTAGGCATAGAATGTAATGAGAGAGCAGACCTCGCAGCTAAAGAAGCCACTCTAAGTGGCAGAGATATTCCTAGTCTCCCATTTTTTATGGACCTATATCCCATTATCGCAACTAATATTAATAATCTTATTCAACTGGAATGGGACTTGCTGGAGGGTGATAATAAATTATTGTCCATTAAGCAAGAATTCTTTGCCTGCTTATAATAGTCTACTAAAAGGTATAAACAGGTTCAGTTAAGTAAGTTACTCCCATTACTACAAACCACATCAATACATTTTTCAATTATCTCGAAGAAATACATTTAAAATATTCTATTTAATCCTTGTAATCCCATATTTAATTATATTTTAGATTTGTTATAATTAGAATAAGACTATTTTATCTTTATAAATTTTATGTTATATTTCATCTACTGTTTTTGTCTGAATATATTTATATATTATGTATTATGAACTATATTTTTTTACATTATTTTTATTTTACATCTGCTTTTATATAATAATATTTATATTTTGTCTATATTTTTACATTTGTTCACTGTGTAGTTACACATAAATGTTAAATTTTTAACATTTAGTTATGTTTTATATATCTTATTTTATAAAGAGTACCCGTCGGTGCTTATTTAGTCTTTAGAGTAATAATGTTCATGTATTAAATAACTCTGCTGTGTTTTTTCTCTATTCGGGTCTATCGAGTGTTATCGAAAAGTTACAATACTTCGGTATTAACAACAGCAAGTTGTTATATATCGAAAATAAAGATTTTCTTCCAACTAACCAACCAAATCTGATACTTTTCCTCTCTTTGTAATGTACTTATTATTAAAGTATTGATGACATTAATATAAGTCTAGTATATACTATATCAAATAATCAGCTTTTTAATCAGAATACAGCAACGTGTATAATTCATGGTTTCGAACAAGTAAATGTTCCGTGCGTATCCTCGTCCGATCGTTTGGCACAAATCCTAATTCATTATTTGCGTACTCCGCTTCTAATTTTGACCCGGAGTAATTAAAGGCTAATTCGTTAATTCGTATGGCTTAAGATCGATCGTCCAATGTATTCGGTGTCGCTGAAAATTAGATGGCTCGATTTGCATAAATGCATCTGTCCCCGTAGCACAACAAACACCTACTGAATTAACTAGTGCGAAAACCGTGACCCATAGAGATATATATTTGTTCCGATAATAGATCTTGTGCATTAAATATAAACCACATGGCCACAGTTTCGTGTCTAAGAAGCAATTAAGTGTCTTTAAATGTTAACTTTACTATATTGGTTAATTATTATTCATTTATATCAGTTTAAGAGGTATCCTTTTTTATAATTATTTATGTTTTATGGAAAGTTATTATTAGGGCTTTCCATATTAGTACCACTTACTATCTTATGACTGACTCTCGGTCATATCAATTTTAGTGTGTTTGCTTTCAAAAAGAATGATATAGGGCAGGATCTCAAAATATCCCTGCATGATGATCTCGCTTCAATTGATCTTGATTCAATGAAACATTTGTGATGGTCTTTAAGTTAGTTGGCAAGCTTATTGCCACAGTTCAAAGTTAGGAGCTCATGTTAATAACTCGGTTCAGTGCAGATAAATCATAGTTAGTACAAAGAAAAGGAAACTCTTAAGTATGATTTTAAATAACGGCCTAGTCGCCATTGCGTCTATTATTAAACCAGTTATTATATATTTCAATTACAGTAATCGAAAATTGGAATAGGTAAATTGACTAAAAATAAACCTAATATTGAATTCTTAAAATCAAATTTAATAATCTAAAATTCTTAATAAGAACAATTGAACAAATTTAAAGCAATCAATTATAATATGATCCTAAATTTCATTTCAAAATAAACGTGGAATAAATCAATATACATTATATAAATATATATAATATTATATAAATAGAAGGTTTTTTTTTAATTCTTCATCCAATTGTTTTCTAATATTTTTATGGAATTGCTTGTAATCAACTGTATACATGAATAATAATTAATTTGCCTTTTTTATTTTTCAATACTAATGTTCATCATCTTTATCTAGTATCCTTTTCATAAATCTATATCTAAAACATTATAACGTCGAATTTGTATATTTATAATATTGCATTTCAATGAATTGCTGATATAATTTAGTATTTTCTTGATTTGATAATAAATTAATAAAATCAGAAATAGACATACAAATAGTAAACACACTAGTAAATAATTCACAGTAGTATGAATTAATATAGATGTACAAAAGTAAATAAAGAAATAGTTTTTTATATTCTCTCGTATTCTATTAATGTTTATTCCTTTATTGGTCATAGTATATAATGACCCTAAAATAGGTAACATTTAACTAACCCTATTAACGATACAAACTGTTCTACAATTTTAAACAATATTCAATGTGAATAAATATTAAATTACAATTGTTCATGTTAAATTTATCGTTGACACGGGATATTATAAATGAAACTCTACGCCGTCTAAAAGTGATGGTAACCACAGGGAAATAGAAAAATTAAATTTACATAGTCAAGGAAAGACTTCTATTATACCATTAAATTTTAATAATTATTAGTTTGATACTTGTCATAGTAATGGTGGTAATGTATATCTAAGATTACATCAGATATTTCTTGCATTTATTAATTTATCATAACAGGTATCCAATAGGAATATAGTTTGGTAATGAAATATATTCATAGCATATTTATTTATGGTATCCAGTTATTAAGCAGTCATTAGATCTTTCTCATTATTTCCGATAAGAAATTACCAATTTGTATTTTTTTTAATATAATCTCTATACTAAAGCAAAGTTTTCATTCAACAATATTGTTGTCGAAATAAACAGATACGTTGATAGCAAAAGATGGATCAAGAAAATTCTCGTCAATAAACATCGATCTTATTCAAATCGTCATTCATAACGAAATCTACTCAAGGCAACAAATAGATCATAGCGGTAGATTATCATTAGTTAATAATCGATCGTATTAAAGTTGTTGCAAAAGAGTTGCAGTTCATAAAGAATGAAGGTAATTAATCTCGTATGAAACTCGAAAATGTAAATTCGCGATGGAAGTCAAAAACTTATTTATCATAATACTATCTTAGCTAACATATAGTAACTTATACTTGTATTCAAAATTCTTCACTATTTTGTAACTGTTTATGTCTATACATAGTATTATTAATTTATTAATTTTTAGTTTAGTTTTTTCTAAAAATACTGTTAAATTATTAAAATACACTTGTATTTCTAAATTCAACTTGTCTAGTTGACAAAATCTAAAACAGAATAAACGTGTATCAAATACATATACGATACAAACACAAATTGTATAAATAAAATAATAATCAATCAGTATATAAAACGAGATAAAACATAAATAAATATTATACATTTAAATATATCAATAGATAGATAGAATATAAAAATAAATAAATAAATAAAATTAACTTAAAAACACATATAAAACAATAACAGTATAAAAAATTAAAATTCATAATACATAATATATTAATATATTGAAACCAAATATAAAATAGATTGGTTTCTCTATAATAAAATTAAATATGGAGATAAGAAATTAGTTAGAATATTGTAAATGAATTTCATGTAAATAATCAAATATTTTATCGATGTGATTTGAAGTGAAAAAAGTTTTCAGATTTCTAGGTATGTTATGTCTATTTCGAATAGATCGTAGAGCCTCACATGATTGTAAAACATATCGGACTGTTTTTAATAGTCCACAATAATTACACAACGGAGGAACATCGCCAGTCATAAGATTTGAATGTGAGAACTGACAACGCCCGATCATTAGCCTATTTAACAGGACCTGCTTTACCTATTAATAAACAACGAAGTGTTAATTAATATTTCTCCTGCTCTAATAACTATTAAAATCAGCAAGAAGGGTGGTAAAAAACGAGAATAACAAAGAGTGTGAAGAGTTTTAATTGTTTTATGGCGTGTATGAGGAAAACAACTAAACTATTTAAGTAACAATATCTATATCAGCATGGATGGAATAAAAACATACACAAACCATGATAAAACACGATCTTCGAGGAGCAATAATAAACCAAATCCAGAGCTGTCTAATAGAGACCGAGAAACATTGAAAGGAATTTCAAAAGGCTTAATATTTATTTCAGAACTACCAGAATATTGTAACATATTCCTTTGCCTGTACAGTTACCAGACCACAAATTATGAAAACTAACTAAAGTTCATAATTACTGATAAAATAGATGATCCAGTCAACTTCGTATCACTTAGATCAATATTGAAAATCTTCTTCGACAGTAAAAATAGAGACTTGTTAGCCAGCCTAGGCCAAACAATATAAAAATAATAATATAATTTTGTGGCATACAAAAAGTTAAATTACCAACAAAATAAATTTAAATTAATATAACTGTTTGGGTTCGTTACCGACTTCAGAGTAGTCAGTTGGTAGTAGTTAAAATAATATTGTAAATAGATAAATGGGCTTAGGCAAGTATTAAGCCAAATTATGTGTATATAGTAGAATAAGTTAAATAAGTTTTTTGTTTATTTTTATTTAGTTATTACAACAACGTTTTTTTTGTGTTAAAAATATAAATTAAATTATTTTTTACATTTTAGTGAGTTCCTTATTTATTTTTTGAAGTCGGTTCAATTACTTTGTTAAAAATATTTCGTAGTATTTTTACTAAATCGTTGCAAAAATGTTCTTACATTTTGGACAACAGTTTGCTTCACACTTGGATTGTAAGCAAAGCGCCTATCAATTTCCACACCTGGAATATCCTTAAAATACGTATGCAAGAATTGATTATCTGCATCTGGTAGTAGCAACAGCGCTCCTAGTAAGTGATATATTTCTGCATTTGTTTAAGATTATATTAACTTATTTCCGATACAAATTTTATTATTACCAAAAAACTGTTATGCTATAATACCTCGAAAGTAGGTATGATATTCTCCTTTACAATATGCATTGCACCAAACGGCATCATTTGGAAACAACTATTAAAATTTTTAATGTTGGCCAAGAAGTAATTAAAATCATTTCTCATCCCAGATGAACACTAATGAGTGTAATGGATCTGGTGCGGGGACCAATGCCTTACAATATTAACAAACGATTTTCATAGCCCCAATTGTCACTGATTTGCTAACACCATAATATATTTCCGGACCGGAATGTTTTTCGGAATCGCTCATTTTAATTGTGTCGTGCTCACTCTCTTTGTGTTTGATGTACATGAACTCGTTACATACTAAGCCTATCCACTGCAGTTCCTGCTACTCTCAAACGTATTATTAATGTGATTATCATGTGAGGTAACTCGTCGCACATTTAATATACTTCGCCGACCTAATCTTCTCTGTAGTATTGTTAATAACAAAAACAAGAATAATTCTCGTGCACTAAATTTGTGATATAACATACATTACAAATGTGAAATACATTTACAAGGTATGCTCTATCATAAGTAGTCACTACATATTTCAACTCTATTCTTGGTAAATGTTTATTATGGCCACAGTTAAAATACGATTCGAAATTCTAATGATAATTTTGGTACATAATTATATCATATTAGATATCTATATAATTGTTTTTAACTTGATTTTAGCTCTATCGAATCGATGTACCTATCAAAAACCTACATTTGTATAAATCATGGTAAAGTATTAAACGGTCACTGCCAGCAATTTAACAGTGACGTTATTTATGATAGTGACAGTAACATTTTATATGGGAAAACAAAATTGTTGTTTTAACTATTTTCCTCTCAATTATTCTATAATTTTTCGTATAATCCTTGAATTTTAACCAACATTTCAAAGCCAAAACGAAAGAGACTAACGAACAACAATTAATTTTTAACTATACAAAGGATTTCCAGTACGATATTTTTGACAATGAATCAAAATATTCAAACACTATAAAATGTATATTGCAAAAAATTGCAGCTCTTCTCTAAACAAATTTTGACATAATGCCTTATTAAAAAAAAGATTAGTGTATATGTTAGGTATGTCCATTCGCATTAGTGTGTCTATCGTGATAATTGATCAATTCCAATCAAGTGCTGTAATTTTAAAAGGTTGGAGCATTGAAGAGACCATTCTATTCGGTAGCGACAGCGTATCGGTCCACGGTCCTGAAAACGATTGTTTTCGGAAATTGGATAAAAGCTGAAAAATAACCCGGGCCGAAACAAGACTTTCCATGAACGAAAAGGGCACGTCTTAAAGGATTAAATGTTGGTATTTACTGGGAATAGGGTCAATTCTTCTTGGCCATCTCTCCGATTCGAGAATAAGCTGTGCCTTTTCGTGGTTCAGGTGTGATTTAGGATTTGTACGGAAAGGGGGCGTTTTAACTTCTCATTAAACCGGCGAAAGGATTAAGATTAATCGAGATTGAAAAAGAATCTTCTTCGAAATTGCCTTTCGACCTTTCGGTTTCTAATTTGGATTTTTTCTCTTTTAGTTTCGGTAGATTGCAAATTTAATCATCGATTTTCAATGACGCGTTGGCCGTTTCGTCGGGATTCAGTTTTACTTTTATAATAACTGTGCCATTGAAAATAAATTGAGTTTGTAAAATATAGGGTAATTCAGTAGGAAGTCCAAATTCAAGAAGAAAATAATATAAACAAACCATGCTTATAATTTGAAATAATTATTATATTTTAAACATTTATAAAATATATAGCCTTTTTATACATTTTCCTCTGATATTTGTATCTAGATTCTAATTAGAATATGTCCATAGTTTAATATATGCACATTTCAAAATATTTCGTGCATTTATTAAATGTTTTTAAGAATAACCCTGTTTTCTATTAAAAAAAATATAGATATTTTCCACAGATTTTTTTTGCCCGATATATCGAAAATTCTTTAACCTATATTTTTCGATATTTCGTCAAAAAACTTAAATATACTACTTGAACATTTTAAAAACCTTTTAATTATTTTTAATAAGCATTCATAATTGATTCTTCATTTTAAAGATTTAGTGCGTTTTGGTACTTCTGGACCAATATATCTATTTTTTACTTAAAATTTTCGATACATCTTTTGTAAAATATTGATATATCAATATTTTTTTAAAATATTGATAGTACTTCATAGTACATCCAATGAAACAGCCGTCACAAAGTTTCCAAATCAAAATTGGGCTTTTGATTTACGTATACCAGTATATAACCTTTAATTATTATCACTAACATATTGAAGATTTTATTCAGAAACGAACAACAGAAACAGAAATCGATCTTTATTCGATTATATGTTCGGAAGCATTATACATTCTGTCTATTTTTAACTAGGATAAAATGAGAAGAAAAGATCTGCTCAGAGTTTGAAATGAATTCTGCATTTTTACAAACTGCATTTTGTAATATATTCGACATCGTCTTTGAGGTGCATTGGCTGTTTTATTGTATCCATATAAATGGCCTTCACTACCTTGATGTGTGAATATAGTACATTTCATTAACAACATTTTCTGCATGTTATTTATTTAAGTACTAATATACAAAAATTAAGCATACTATACAGTATGACGTATTTAAAATGAAATATTGAAAAACGATAAGTTAAAATTTCAGTCCACGAATAAGTTCTTCAAAAGACAATAAAATAAGTTGAGATGTTAAACTGAAATAAATTATATCATAACCTATTACGGTTCAGCAGAAATAATAAAATAATATTTTTTTCGTGGCTTTCTAGACTTCCCAGACTATATTTTTTCGTTCAAGTCGTCTGTCTTATACTTGTCTAGCCTTTTTTTAATTGTTCTTCTTCCTGTTATTTTAGCTTCCCATAACTATTTTAGATATATTTTGCAAAATTTGTCTGATGACGGCATTATTAACGCAGTTTTCTCATTTATTTCTAAATCCTAGTGCTTGTTATTCTTTTATTTTTGTATTTCTGGTACATTCAGGAACTGTAGTTGTTATTGGTTATTTTAGTTAGTTAGTTATTTGTTATTTTATTGTTATATTATATTATAGTTATATTTGTTAGTTATTTTATTTTTTGTGATTAACAATTAAATATCCGCACTAAATAGCCGAGTGTATTCTATATTATAAATCACTGAACCAATCGTAGACTCAGGAACTATCAGTGCACGAAGTAAACGTGGAAAATAATAAAATCATAATTACAATAAATTATAATTATATGTCAAGAAAACAATGCGTCGGTTCAATGAGGTAATCAGGAATAAATTCCCGTTAAAGAACGATGCAGCTGCGGGAAATGGAAGGTAATATCGGCCCGTTTTTGTTGTAAATAATAATTTATCGAAACGGGAGGGGAAGACGGAGAATGGCAACCGGCAATCTCGAAGCGTGCTCATTTCCAAAATGAAAACTAGAAAGCAAGGTGGGAGACTGTTCGGACTATTGGTGGAATTCGACGATGTATCGAGCGGTTCGACCAAGGCAGATAATAATTTAGTAGCGCGTGGCGTGACGTGACTGGTTTGCGTGATTGGCAACTTCATAAAATATAACAATAAAAAATTCCTTATCGGGCTCTTCCATTTCGAAGCTCCTTCGACGAAATGAATTTCGTAATAATAAATCGGTAGTAATGGTGCTTTAGTTAAGTGTGGCTGCGTTGGCTTATTTTGCTAAGAGCTAATAGAAGATGTGAATTGACCTGAAAGCTAAGATATGTATCAAATAGTTATTTCACCACTACAATGTAGTTTCTGTTTCTAAGGAAGAAAATAACTATTACTTTTTTATTTGTATAACTGATTATATGCTATCTTGAGCCTGATTAAAATTAAATAAGAATATTAACAGTTATATAATAGTAATCAAAATGGGTGTTTATTATATAAAAAAATTAAGTTATTGATGTATAAGTATGTATCAACGATATATTTGTATATTAAGATACATTCAACTAAAATTGTTCTAAGAATGGATAAATTATATTCCTTTTGTATTCCCTTAAATCTTCTTTGTAACATAATTATTACCCTTATTTTATATATTTTATATATTCTATATTTTATATTATATATATATATATATATATATATATATATATATATATATATATATATATATATATAATTATATATATATATATATATAAATAAAAATGTTCTGTTTTAAGACTTGAACATATCTTTGTTTGAACAGTCGCAATTCATAATCTAACATGTTCACAAACTGTTAGGTAATTTGTAAAACCTCATTAGAGTAACATCATTACGTTATTACAATATATATTTCTTATGCTTTATGTTTTATCACGGCATACTCTTTGGTATATTGTCCCCTTCTTTAGGATCTACTTATATAACTCGAAATAATGACCTGAAGACGTAGTTCCGAAAGTTGTCATATAAATAATTGCTTCCTATGGCTAAAGACACTATAATATTATAAAATTGCAACACAACAAAATTATATTACTTCATACGCAAATATCATAAAGGATGATATTTCAAGTGTATATTGCTTCGACGTACACCTTCAACTGTAAACTTCTGCTTAGATTCCGGGAACTAAGAAATATTTCTGCAACTTACGAACTTCCTATGGTTCACTGCTAAAGCTTCAAAATATTTCAGCAACTTCACTCTGGCTTTGGTAGCTCTGTAATTGCGACACTTCTATCTAAATTCCAACAATCTAGAATTAACGAGTACTTCTTCGCCTTCTGATATCTAAATCTCAATAATTTACGACTCGGTGTGTTTTCAAAACTACGCTAGAGCTGGTTTCATCAACTTCTTATCAATTATATTGCAATAGCTTCTTCCGTCACTTTTCCTTTGTCATCCAAATTTTAATTATACGAAAACCTAATACTATTCATAACTGTGGAAAGATTACCTGTCCACCTTCAACCTGATTTCTTTTGTTAACAATTTGTTCGATTGCGGTTAACTGAATAAATTAAAAAAGATAGATGATCTTCCTGAAATAATCAGCTGCGCAAGTTTTTATTGGTGTAAGGATGAAAACACGCTTGTATTGTACTGAAGCAATTTTACTTCAGGAATAATAATTAAAAAATAAATTGGTCAGCAGAATTTGACAGTCTTTCATTGAAATTTTATGGAATAATAATATTTGTCCAATTTGAATCCTTTAATATTTGTCCTAAAATTTATATATAATCATTATAATCTATATAAACATTTAGTTGATATTTTTTTAAATCCTGATATATTAAAATTGTTATTATATATAACATAAACTAATTATAATATTTAGAATTGGTGATTAAAACTTGTTTACGTTCCATTAGTGATATTTTATATCATTGGTAAATTGAATCGGCGATCTACAAAACTTATCGTCAAGTTTCATGTCACTATAAGTGATGTAAAGAAAACTATCAATAACGCCGAAGACATGCCTGAATCTAGGTCTGTCATAAAAATCCAAATTACCAGTAATGGTTAGTAATAATGAAGATGGAAAACGAATCGTAAATATTTTCCCGCTGTAAAACAAACTTCGCTTAGACACTTTTATACTAGGAAAATATAAGGAGGATAATTGGTTTTCTTTTATTCCCTGAAAACATGTTACAGCAAAAACATAACTATATTATAGGGAAGACTTCCAGTTATTTAGTTTTCAATTAATACAAACATTTATTGATTACGTGCTTCGTTATAAATGAAAAATAAACTAATTATCGAACGTCAATTTCTATCCAATATTTCCGTTTATACCGCCATAATTTAAAGAAATATAAATTTATTTGTGGTAATTATGAAGCACTTTTTCAAAAATATACTATGGTATAATAATATGATTACACTGTCTAACAGGATATAGGAAATTACGCTAATTTATCACTGCTGGCTCAATCTCATAATATGAAAAATATGCGCCCACTATAATTAATTTTAAAAATATATGATATGTTGAGATGATATAGTGATTGTCAGGTTAGTCAATGCTTCAGAACCTAACAATTGATTATGGAAATTGCAAAGTATTAATACATAACTGCATATAAAGTGGTAGAATCATCAATTTTCGGACACTAATTTCATCTCGCAAAACGATGTTTACTCTGACTCTAATAGCACCTATGGTGGTTAACATAAATAACAATCTTGTAACCTCAGTGTTTTATCATATTATTGGTTTAAAATATATAAGTAATATATCGTAAATTCCAACTCCACTCCGAGTTTAAAGCAAATTTTTCGGTTTTAATGAATGAGCTGTATATAATTTGCCATGTCAAACATATGACTAGAAGAAGATTATTGAAACATTTTGGGATAATTTCTTTGTATTATATGATGACACTTTGATGAGAGTAAATACGACCTTTGAAATTTAAAAAAAAATGCACTAGTTCCAGACTTTATAATTTATCAACAATAAATTCTTTATTCCGCTTGCTTATTCACTATATAATCATCTCTCACACGTGTAATAGCTGTTAAATATCGGGTTCAGTTTTTTATTAGTTTATTTCAAAGGTCCTTAATTTCTTTTTGTAATTTATAATTGACACAGACAAACAAAAGCAGTAGACAAAAGCTACAAATAGTATGCATATTTTAATTAAAATACATATAAAATCCACAATATCTAAGTAAGTAACTTCGCCATTAAGTTGAAATCAGATATGAAATTCGAATACATAAATCGATGCGGATCATTCAAACTGATTCGGATAATTTCCATAGCTACTAAACTTTAACCAAACCGTTAACGTCATATTTATCGATAACTTTAAGGCATTTTAGTATGAAACTGTTCTAAAGTTACCCGTACTTACGAGACGTATACCGTACAAGATACTGCATAGAGCTAATGTCATACTTGGAAACACCTGCAGATGGAAATATTCCTTGCCGAATTTCGATGCATACGACCGTCTAAATCTTTTTTATGTGTGCCAATTTTGCATTTTCTTACCGGTCCAGGCTATAAGTTACCGAAGCGCTCGCTTTATCGGGCGCTTTAAGAAGATAGGAACTGTTTATTCAAAATCGTGCGATATTTTAAACTCGAACGCGCCCGAAGCTTCGATATTTTGATTAAAGTCCCGTAAATCCGAGAACGGGAGCGGCTCTCGACCCGAGAGATTCTTTAATCAATTAGAGATATAGGGCTAACTCGAAGGAACGGTAATTTTTGCAAGAGCGGAAGGGAAAGAGCGGAGACTGATTGAGTAAATGTGATTTGCATATATATATATATATATATATATATATATATATATATATATATATATATATATATAATATTTCTTCACAAATAAATTGTTATGGTGCCATTTGCCACCGCGATTGTACTTCTTCGGTTAACAAGCGCATAGAATGTCTGCATCAATTTCAATGGATGATTCCAATCATCATGTGTCTAGGTTTTATGATTGATGTTCCACTTCTTTCACAGATCAACGTTGGCTTGACAACACATCCAAACAAATATACTATTATCGTGATTAGTGGATAATATAATTATGATTTCTCTAATAAGATTGGATGTTAACAATCATGTTATACAACACAACACGCTTGACTATTATTATCCAATTTAAATGATCATTCTAGGTCGAGGTGATATTCGAACTAGAATTAATATCTTATTGCTTAATTATATCGTTCCATTTTATTGTTTAATATATAAGTATATTATAGAATATTAAATATGGATAATACATATAAAATAGTTGAAACACAGATAAAAATATATTAAAATTAATATATAAACGAATACTAAAATTACCTTTTATTCAATGTTAACTTCTGAGCAGTTTGACATATTAGCTCTCTAGGTGTATGGCATCACAAGATTTTTTGCACCTGTATGGTAAATATTAGATAGCAATTAATATAAATATACATATAAATAATATAGTGGAATCATTAAGCGAAGAATGTCCAACAAAGCAAAATGTACCTGAAGCATTACTTTTATAATCTCCTTGAGAAAAAACTATCACTGAAAGTTATCCTTTGTTTGGTATACTGGTGCTCTTTAGTCCTTTAATCAAAGGCAAACCAATTTAATTTCAATATATTTAAAGCCGATAATTTCAATATCGAACGAAAAAAGATAATTTTCCTATGACAAACATTTGGTCTTTGGAGATGTAAATTTATAAGGTCTATTTTTATAATGTTATTTACAAAAAAGTATATGGAAATAGAAATAATCTACTGTAACTGTCTCTGAAGCGAAATCTTAATTTCTGGACTTGAAAATGCGAAGTATCAATGTAAACAATTATTAAGCCACTTAACTTAAATGGGTCTCGTCTAGTATTGGCTTATACAGTCTAAATCCTAAATACGTAATACTCAATATTATATTTTTTATTTAAAGAAATCTGATTATGATGTCCATGAAACATTTTTTAAACTTATAGTGATGCTGTATAGTCATATCCGAAATGTTAGTTTTGTGTTCAACGATAGTTACTATTTTAATGTAATTTTAATGTGATGTAAATGGCAAAGAAGGATCTGACTAAAGAAGTTGTAAGAGAACTAATTGCAACTCTTATCAGGCGAAAATCTAGGTCAAACTCTTAAAGAAACTTCAGACATAAGCACAGATGATCAATTAACAATGAGCAAGACACAATTTAACTGAAAACGCCATTTCTACTACTTTAAAAATGCAGTTTCGTTATTTGTCAAGTAAAAGTTTTTCAGAAAATAGTGTTTTCTGTAACAATGAGCATTTACTATGACAATCGGCTACAATTTCAAAAATGGATTAGCCCAGGGAAACCATCCAGTTCGACGCTAGAAGAATATAGATATAAAACTAACTATGCATATGGTGATATAAGTGGTACTAGAATCAAATGAAATTTTTGCTGCAGCAACCTATTGTTGTAAATAATGACAAGCAACAGCGAACAACAACAACAGCAACTGCTTTTGCATAATAACACTCGACCACACGTTGCAAGAGTTATTGAAGTATATACTGATGTGGATCGAATTGGAAATTCATCCTCAGTGATCGTACTCATCAGGTGTAGTGTCTTCTGAATACCATTTGTTCAAATGGATACAGCAGGGCATAACTCACACACGGTCTCAATATGGTAAGTAATTTAAAATGATGCCCTATTGCCAGAAAGAGAGAAATGTGAAAAATGATTTAGAATGCTGGTATCCAGTAGTTGATTCTATATGTCGTAATTTAAGTTATATTAATTCAAAAGTCATTATAATAAATCAAGATGGTCACTAGGATTAAAATATTTCCGGATAAAACGAGACTATTATCAGACCTATCGCTATTTAGTTTTACCATATCCATTTAACATTGTAGTTGTACATCGTAGAACGTAATTGTGTCAGCGATTAATCTGACCCCCTCCTAATAATACAATTTAACACCCTTCACTCTTAGCCAATAATAAACGACAACGATCTCCAATAAATCGACAACGGTCCAATTTAAGCCACCCACGGTAAAAAAAAAGCGGCCAAACACGGTCCGAAGTCCGGCAGTGCATTTGTTAGCGTCGATCTGCACTGTGCGGTGTCGTGTGGTGTTAATTAATAACGGCAGTCCGAGCGGGGCAAATGGGGTGCAAAATGCCTCCCCCGGCTATGAATCAGGGGGGTTATTTATTGCCGCAGATCCGACCTGAACTTCTACCGTACGTATCGATATTGGTCGGCGATCGGTGTCGATAATTGGGGCGTCCCAAAGCCGTTTTCCGGGGGGAAGGGAGATGCGCTGGTTACCGAAGGAATGCAGATCGGGATAGGATTGTTCTGGGGGGGGGGGCTATTAATTTTCTAATCTATCCGATCTATCCGGGAAATTTATTAAGACATTAAGAAGGTTTTATAATTTTGAATTGATATTACACTAGTTACCTTAAAATAAAATGGAAACTTCTAAAAAAACACAGTGAAAACAAATCTAAAGTAAGTTCAGTATGCTTTTATTTTTCAGCATAATTTCTGTTAATTTTAATGACCGTATGCCAACGGTCCATCACGACGACTGCATTTTGTCGAAAATTGTTTTATGTGAAAGAAGTTTTGGAGCTGAACAGGGAGGGAGCTAATATTTTATCTACAATTCTTTTATTTTTTTACATGTTCCTTCCAGCGACGTTTTGTCTTAAGGATCATTTTGTAATATTTAGCCTTGTTATTATATGAAATGATTTAGAATTTAGATTTAGAAATATTTATTGTTATTGGTGCTTGTGTCGTCTGATAATACGTAAACAGCACATGCATATTTACTTTCGTTAATGTTTATTTTCAAACTCTGTGTCCAATGGTTTATATTGTTACTTGCTTGTTGTAAATTTAGTGTAGATTCTTCCCTATTGTTTCCGACAGCAAGAATCGGATTGTTATCAGCAAATGTAACAATCGTGATATTTTCCATTTGTGGTATATCAGATCTATAGAGTAGATGTGTAAGAGCTCTCTTCTATAAACCAAGCGGTTGGTCTAAGAATTAGAACGTAATAATAATTTAAGATTATAAGTTATTCAATATGAAGGGTACTCCTGGCAAAAAAATATTTATTATGCCAACATTTTCTGAACACGAATTTGGTTCAGGGCTGAAGCCGCAAGCATACAGCACTTAATTCAATAACCTTGACGATGAAACGAATCACGAAATATTTTTATCCCTTTTAAAGTCTAGATATAAAATAGTTTTGTTTCCTTGTTGCTTTCACATATCACTGTTATCTCGTTCTCAGCATAGTTCTACTGTTGATGTGTAGACGACACTCCGCAAATTTATTGAACAACTTTATATATATACTCTTCTCTGACTTCTGTCACACTGAATATGTGACTTGTCTAATTTTTGTTCATTAATAGTTCTAAAAGATTACCGAATGCCAAAGTAAATAAAAATAAGTAAAAATAAAATAAAATAAAATAAAAATGTAATATAGAAGAAAACTAATCAAAAAGGATCCTTGTCAAAACTGTTACCTATACCAACCATAGACTAAGAGACTGAAGGACTGAACAGATGAATATTTTGGGACACAGAGAACTGGTTTCTGTGCCTTGGTATACTTGTACACTACATACTTCGATTTATTAGTGGGTACAAGATATAGGTATATTAATGTCTGGTTTAAATTGTGACGATTGTCGTCTCTATCAACAATTAAACAAGTCAACTCTTCTTGCCATTAAAATACATTTTAAATGCTAATTAAAAATTTTGATCTATATATATTTTATCATAATTTATCGATATAAAGTTGACTATTAATGTGTAACAACTGTTGGACTAGATATGGAAAAGCATAATTTGAGGAGTGCTTTAGCAACATATTAATATACATAGACTATCAAAATTCCCATATCCATGTTTAATAATTCAATTAGCACTAGATTTCAAACCTCTTAAAAGTAAATAATTAATTATTTTAATAGCTTTTAGATTAGTATTATTTTTTGAAATTCAAGTTATGTTTCTTTTTGTAGTTGCGTATCATTGTATCATCGTTTATTATTTGTGTTTTAGTATCGATATGAGCTAATTAGTTAGCGATATAGACACTTTTGAAAGGTCGATCCAAACTTACGGCGAATTTTGAAAGAGTAGGTCTTATTATATATATATTGAACCTAAGAAGTTAAAAGTGAACGTAATTTGAGTGAAAGGGGCCACATAATTTAATTTTAAAACCACAATATTCTCCACTGTAAAAGAACATTAAAATTTTCATCGCAAAAAACAATACAGAAATAAGCACTCACTGGTTTTAATAAACTAATATAATATCAACGATATATTTGTTTACATGGAATAAAAATCGTCTTTCTAAAAAACGAATTATATACTGTTAATCCACTTACTTCAACTTACGCGATGATAATCAATTTATCTTTAACCTAGTCCCAACACTAAACTGAAGCATTCTCATGAGCTTGTTATTATAGATAACGTTTGCATTTGCCCATGTAATTCATCTCTCACGTATACGAACCGTTGACGATCTTGTCTTTTGAGCCGCCAATTCCACGTTGCTCCAAGCGGATATGCTTACTATTGAGTATAAATTTTCCGCTAATGAAGCATTAATCACCATAGATATTGCTGTTGATATTCCTTTCTGATAGCTACTTAATCTGTCAGCGCTAAATTATATTCATCGTAAAGCCATAGCAATTTGCTCAAGTGTTCTGTTTAAAGAAATCCACTTAAGATATGTATTTTAGTGAAATAATAAGTCTTTGTGAAAGCTTTGGATTATAATGTAATACATATCAAATTTCTCTAGATTATAATTTAAATCAATACTCGATTACTAGATTGTGCCCCAAGTAGCTCTGATTAAAGCTCTCAACAGGAGTAAAACAAAATATTCAATACACAGTTTATAGAGTAGCTTTAACAAGTTTTGAGGTTTTTTTGTAACTTAGTTTTATTCATAGATTGTTAGAATTGTTTTTATTTAAAGTGCAGTTTAATTTTCAATTCCTCACAAATACTCTTTAGTATACTCCCACATCAAATTCAACATTCCTAGGCTTTTTAAAACATTCGAAAACTTGTTTCACCCAAATTAATATTACCATATGATTCCAAAAGCAATCGAATTGTCTTTCTTGAAATTAAAATTAAGGTACATACAAGACTCGAAAAGATAAAAACAAAAAAATATTTGAGGCTGATACAAATATAGTACATAGTTAAAAATATGTTGTTGGCTTTTAAGTCTTTTTGCATGCATTATGATCATGTTTTCTGTTTAAAGTTTATCGAGAAAAATTAGTACAATATATATTAATCAAAATGATTTCCATCGTTTTCTACTATTTTTCCCCATCTTTCTGGCAACATAACGATTTCATATCGAAGGAATTATATTGATTTGTCAGAGATCATCGATCTATTTTGACAGTACTTCATAATTTCTAAACCGCTTGTCATCCGTGCATGCTACATTAATGTGAACAAACGATAATCTAAAGGCACTATGTCCCCATTCGAACTGCAACAGTGTATCCTTCACAAATATATGTATTCTGGTTTGGCAGAAACAAAAATATATGTTGAATAAATTCAGGATTTATAAATTATTAACTATATGATGAAGAGAAATCAGTTAACTTTTTGAACTTTTTAACACTCTTCACTGCATAATTTAGTAAGTGAAAATTATATAAATATTATTATATTACTACGCTACTCAAAATATTGCTGATATATGGTATAATGCTGGTATTTTTTTAATAATACATCATTCAATTTCAAGTGACATCTGCAATAATAGTTTTAGCAGTTTTATTCGGGTTTAGCAGTTAGCAATACACCTTACAGTTACAATTGCAGTTACAATAACACCTCACCGATCCATTCATATGCGCAGCAAGGCTTTATGGCTACGAATATTATGCTTCGGTTTCAATATAGATGACGGTCTAGACACCTTCTTTGTCGAATATATGGAATTTTTATATACTCAATGTAAATCGATTTTAATATATTATTGTATTAATTATGAGATCTTATAATGACGTTAAATTGAATATATTAAATAAAAATGTTTTCGATGTTATTGAAAAATATTTGAAATATAAATGTACTATGTGTACGATCAATAATCAAGTATTTTTTATGTTTTAAAACCAATCCAACAGTCCCATATATAGTTTCATATACATTGTTAGATTTATATATAAAAGGACCCGAGAGATCTAAAACCCTCATAACAGGCAGCCAGCTCTTAATCCTACCACTTTGTTGCCAGAACAGCCAACGAAGCCAAAACAATAACGGTTTTCTCAATCCCGTAACGATGTCCAATCAGAGAGATGTACACAGACCATATTTTTAGCACAAAGGTGCGAATTCTGAGCGAGTTAAGGGTAGTATCGCATCTGGTACAAGACAAGACAAATTGTTCTAAACTATCATTTTGTTTCGATCCTCTTAAGGTAACAATTAATCACAATTACGGCTGCCGTTGCCATCGTGTTTAATTTATTCGTAGAGGAATTAGGTCCATTTTCCAGGACCAACAAAGCATATCTAAAATAAAATGTACACGTGTAATATTATAGAATGTAAATAATATATTCATATACTTAACGTTTTAATTCAATTAATCTTACTAAAAATCATGTTTTCAACAATCAAATTGCATCAGAATGAATATGTTCCGAACATTTTGAGGTTTTCAAAAAATAATCTACACCTGCTGAAGACAAAAATAAAAAAATTATGATGTTAGGCTATTTAGTAGGTTTTTGTCACACGTCAGATGCCAAACTGCCACCTTTCTGACTAGTCTAAGGTTATAAACATAATTTATAATTTTATTACAGCTTGTGTTATCGAAATTGAAATTATTAGTTCAATAGTAATCACACAATTTTGAAATTGATATGTTAGTTTTTGCTGCATTTGTGACGAACTGGCATTTTTGACACTAAAAAAGATGCCTATGATATATTATAAAGGGGAACGCAAATGCAAATGATTTCCGCAAACATTTTTCAAGCCAGCTTGGTTAGGGCAGTGATCAAAGAGACAGGGCGGTCCTCCTACTGTTATGAAAACAATATGTTCGAAACCTGCTGGAAGTAAGTTAAGGTGCTTTGTAAGATCAGTACTTTTTACAAGATTATTGGAATTTAGTGCCTGTTGAAGTGAAAATCAGTATTCAGAAATGGCATATTGTTCTCATCTACGGTGGTGATTAATATTTTCGAAAATATTTACATTATCTATGATTTGAGGTAATTGCTACAATAACGAATACAATAATCAGTCTGATATGTGTAATCAAAATTATCACATTCTACTCGAAATATTGTTAAAATGTTCAATATAGTATATTGAAATTTGTTTTCAACATTTCGAATTATTTTTGCTATTTTCTACTGATCAAAATAAGCATGCTTCGAAAAGCAGATTGAGGTTGAATGATCACAGATAATATGAAATATTATCCCCATAATAGACAGATACATTTTCTGGCTGATTATATAGTTTTGTACTCGATCTCATATAAGAAATAAATTCCGATTTTGTTACTTCATGACTAAATTTCGATACGACAGAAAACAATAGTAATGTATCAAACGTAGAAACGCGGTCATCCCTTAAAGTAAATCAATCGAATGGTATTTTTACAGCAAACAATAAAAGTTTTACACGGCAACCGAAACGAATCACGAGGGGACACTTATTGTACCGAAGTCTGGAATAAAATAACAGAAGAAAAATTACGGGGAAAAATGTTTGCTCATTGACCCTTTTTTTTTCAAGCTATTCAAACCTTATATATAATCTATCCAAAGTAACAGTGAACTCACGTCATCACTATGTCGCACGTATTGTTTATTGGAGATTCTCATTTTATTCTAGTTAAACAGAGACACAATTTTATTAGATTTTACTGCATATTCAATGGAATTGATATTGTGAGCGTGGCAAAGAATTACTACAATGGACATGCAAATCGAAATGGATATACAAGAACTGTTTGGATATGCGGAGAGAAGGTTTGTCTGCAATAACATCTTTCGATTTGGATGAACTCCATCAGACACACTTAAGAAGAATGTAGTTGTGAACAACTGTTATATTGGAAATTATTAGTTCAGTTCCTGACATGAATATTACTCAGTTATTACTCAATATTACTCAGTTAAGTGAAAGTTACAGTGACTATATGAAACTTTTGGTATTGGATAATTGTCAAACAATTATTGTAGAATGTAAAATATTCTCTGCATAAATATGTGTGTAATTTTTAGAACATATGTGAGCATCTGATTAGAATGTATGAGAAAAGAGCAAATACTGTTTTGTAGATATGGCAAATGTATTAGGAATAAGATAAGATTAGGTAAGAAAAGAAACGAAGTAGAAATTAATAATATCAAAATGACTTGACAAGGAAACACAGCAGCGAAGGAAGCAAGAACTAAACGTAGAAAGATAAATATGCTCTATAATGAAAGTAAATACAAATACATACAGTTACTTGGATATACAATTTTTAATTAGGTGAATTAGGCCGCCTTCAGGAAATACCACTACCTAAAAAAGGCACCTCTGGAGGAGTGGAGTACTTCATAAGTGGTGTAAAAGAAATTCAATGTAAATATAATAAATCAATTTTAACCTACAAAACATGGGAAATTACCTGTAGTTTAAGTCCTTCGATAATATATGTATGAGGTGCACTATTATGTTTTCTTTTTAATTATTTTATTTACATTAGAATTTTGTTATATGTAAAAGAGAAAATAAACAAAAAGTTAAAATTAATGCGGCAACATTGTGACGTTTTGACATTTTAAATTGATGACGTGAGTTCACTGTTTTATTAGATAGATTATATATACCATTCCCTGTTTCCTTAGATCTCCACTTCAAACGCCAGTTCGACAACGCAATGAAAAAAATTCCGAACTCGATTATTTCAGAGCTCACCGAAATCACCACAAACTCCGCCGAATATAAACTTTTATATTGTCGTACTTCTCCCATAAATAGTTTTAAAAGATTTTGCGGCGAGGCTTAATAGAATAATACCTTATAAAAACTTTTTAAAACGAATATTCGGCCTAGCGTAACGGCCCGAAAATTGGAAATGGGAACTAACTTTCGTTTTTTTTGTCTGTTGCAGGTTTCGGTTTTGTCACATTTCAAAGCGAAGATGTGGTTGATAAAGTTTGCGAAATTCATTTCCACGAGATTAACAATAAAATGGTAAGTTTTGTGGCATGTTCTTTTTCATTATTTCTCTATTTCTGCTCGAAACTTTTCGTGGAAGTTATTTCTGACGTTCCGCAGCTACAGATAAATTATAAATTTGAAAGTTTCAAACAGAAATAGGAATATTCGATAAGGAATTCGGTGCATGTCTATGTAAATAGATGCCTCATATTTTCTTACTTCATTTCTAATGTAACACTACGGAGGATAGATATCAGTTTGTATTTCAGACAGGAAGCTTTTTGCTTCACTGCCTCCTAGCATGACTGATGCATACTCTATTTCTATTATGAAACAAAAACTCGCTTCCGAAAAATATATTATTCAATAATATTACGGAAATATCTTAGTAAAATCAATATATATTTCGATTAAATTAACAAATGAGCTCATAATTAGAATTAGTAATTAATAGCGGATATTGTTAGTTGCAAATAAATCATTAAAATATGTTTATAACAAATTTTAATCACATTACTCTTAATCTACCGGAGATGGCAAAGCATTCTAAATACATAAAGTTGTATTGGAGTAACAATTACGTATGATTATAAAATTTCGAATGTATTTTTGTTATCCATCTCTCTGGGGGCGAAGTTATCTAGCAGCAGTTACAAATACAAGATATAATAATAATATAAATATAAGATGGTTTTCTGAACCTTTCACGCTAGTTCTCGAAATGTGGAATTTCGAGCTACAATAGCTTCTCAATCTCTACATTTTTTGCGAAACCTAAAATCTGACAGTAATATTTTTTTTATATTTTTTATAATTTTTTATATTGCCACCAAGATCAAAATTCGAATTTAAAAATGGAAATAGCAATATCTGTGTATAAATAATTAAATTAGGAAACATATTATGTTATTTATATTTATTTTGCTCTTCAATCATAATCTTATTTCGTCGAATTTAATAAAATATAAAATAGTATACGCACATTAATGGAAAACTTAATATATTATCTTTAGAAACTTTACATAAAACATTTAAATCGTTTTTTTTTTATCGCAGAGTACTGCAAATCATATAATGAATGTAATGTCTTAAAACAAAATACTTATCTGGCAAGGTAGTATCTAAAGGAATAATACTTTATTTGTAAATTAGCTAGTATATTGCGCTACTTTTTCTACTAATTTAAATTACAATAGTTTGGTTCTCTTTAGCTGTATTCTCTGTATTTATTTATTGTTGTTTAGTATAACATATAAATAATGAAATTCTAAATTAAAATCAAACAGGACTCTCTTCTCATCTTTTAATTTCATCATCATTTCGTTTTAGAACAACAAAATAGCAATTAATATCTGTGTATATAGTATGTAGAAAAAGCATACAACTAATCCATAATATATGGAATAGCTTCTACGGAGCTCAGATATACAGTACAAATACAACAACTTGATCATTAAAATTAGCCAACATCGTCAGCATAATCACTCTATAACCGACATTCGTGGAAAGAATCCATTTCACAATCCACACGCTGCAGTTGGTACCGTAAATTTTCGAATACTCTTGAATAAATATCGCTACAGTTGACGCTACTTTATGATTTCACTACATATCTTTTTTGAGTTTTCTCCCATCTAGAAGGTTAATTTTGCCGCAGCATTTGGCCACGTTTCATTCACAATGGCGTATAATATTAGTCTAAGATGTATTGATGGTTTTCCATCCCGTTTATATCTTGATTGTTCACAATAATTTATTATTATTAGTATTGTAGGAATGTTCGTCTGGTTGGTCGGAATGTGTGGCTATCGATGCGATTGTTTGTCCGAACACTCACTACTATTTTGTGGAAGGAATTCTCACGAGAAATAAACACTGGTTGAATAAAAACTTGTTTATTTTCATATTGAACGATACATGTGGTCGACGGGCGAATGGACAGGATATTAGGTTAGGCAAAGGAAGTACTGTAGCTCTGTGGAACTGGTACTGTTACAAGGGGTTGAGGAAAAGAAAAGAGAGCGAGACTTCGTTGTGGTGATCTTTTATAGCCGAGAAGTGTGTGGTACCAATCCACCAGTATTGCTAACCTTTGAACTTTATGTAAATGAATAGGTGGTGGCCTAAAGGGTTGTAGCGGTCGCTACATCACTCCCCTCCTAGTGGAGCTGCCGTGGAACGTACCTTCATGTGGTACAGGTTCCTGAGCATACCTGCAATTACGCAATAAATCGCCCAGGGACTGCCTGTAAGATGGGGATCCAACCTTAGTCAGGAATTTTACGGCATCAGCTGCCATCAAACGAGAAGCAGGAAGTCTTGGGCCGTTTCGATTTGCTTGAGGGTACCTATAAGTGTGGTGCCTTACTTGTCCCGTTTTGTGATGCAAGAGTGTTCATGTGTTGATGTTGATGTTCGAGTGGTCATGTGTTAATGTTAACGTCGACCTTGTGATGGTGAAGGGTTCCTCGCGCTGTCCTTCCATCAACGTGTCGAGTACCTGTCGAGTGGCTTGTGTTAAGCTGGTTTATCTGTTAGGCACACGTCGGGGTCACCAATTGTAGGAATGTTCGTCTTGTCGGTCGGAATGTGTAGCTGTCGATGCGATTGTTTGACCGAACACTCACTACTATTTTGTGGAAGGAATTCGCACGAGAACTGAAAACACTGGTTGAATAAAAACTTGTTTATTTCGATATTGAGCGATACATGTGGTCGACGGGAGAATGGACAGGATTTTAGGTTAGGTAAAGGAAGTACGGTAGCGCTGGAGAAGAAGTGTTATTTGCAACTTCTTTCAACACATTAAAAGTAAAACTTAAGAAGCATCGTAGATTTATTTTCCAATTCTTCCAAACGTAAAACTAACGTCCACTTAAACCTCATAAGTTGAAATCAAATAAAAAATATTAACATAAATATGCCTTCCTTTTAAGCATACGCCATGTCTGTGTTTTTTTTTCCATAACGTTACTAGAAGCAATAAGCGCAGGGAATTGTAAAGCAACAGAAAAAATCGGCATAAATCGGTCGGATTTAAACCGAACAAAGGGCTACTTATGTGGCCTTTGTAACGTAAATTTCCTGCACCGCTCTTTAATAACCGTTCGGCATTTTACAATCCTGAAATGGCGAACCAAACATGTTCCGTACACATCCGGAATCTGGTCACGTTGCGTTTTCACGGCTCATGTCACGTTGGCGTTAAGCAGCCGTCTAATTTTAACTTGTTTTCGCATCGAAATAACAAAAATGTGTTAACGATCGGTGGTCGACTGTATTGACCTGAAATATTCATGCGAACCGAGAAAATGAGAAAGACAATCATTGTGATGTGGGCGTTTGTTGTGATAAGTGGATAGCGTGAGTTCATTTTATAGAAACCGCTGAAAAAACAGATGATGTATTTGATCTCTTACACATATAAGCTATAATCTATCCAAAGTAGCAGTGAATCAGGTCATCTCAATTTGTAACGTATAAACGGTGCAATATTGTCATATTTAACGTTGACATTTTACCCATTTTAGTTTCTTTTAGCTCCGATATGTAACAAAATTTTAATAAATTCTAATAAATGAAATAGTGAAACAAAAATGTTATAATTATAATTTATTTTAATATTATAGAACATCTAATGCATATATTATAGAAGGACTTCAACTACAGTTAATTAAACTGCCACAATAGATTGTATGTTGTAGTTATTTTGTTAAATTTACATTGAACTATTTTCTGAAACACCTAGGGTGTGCCCTAAAGGCTCAATCCACCTAATTAGTAGCAGTACATCCAAGTAATCTATTTTATTTTCATTTGAGAACCTATTCCCTTTTTATGTTTAATTCTTGTTTCCTTCGTTGCTGTTTTCTTGTCAAACAGTTCTCATATCATTGTATTTCTCCTTAGATGCTCATATATGTACATTTTTCTTAATAAAATTAGTAACAATTCTGTTTAATTGAATATGCAGTAATAGGGAGGAAGATGTGGTCAAATTATTCAGCTATCTGATCTGCTGTGTATATTTTGTCAGGCTTATTTTTAAAAAAGGAAATTACATAAAACACTGTTAAATATTTCATATTTCATTTGTCTTACTATTATAATTAATATGTTGAAGAATTTTGCACATGTTTAACAACCGGACGACTTTTGCAGCATGGTTCGGTCTCATATTCGAACTTATCAGACAGCATTATGTCTTTTTTTAACTAGAATAAAATGAGGAGGAAATTATTGTCTGATTCCAAAAGCAATTTACAAATTGAGACAGGTAGTTCATTAAACATTTTGATCACGTAAGTTCACTGTTATTTTTAATAGACCATACATATATTCCCATAGGCATATTTATATATTAACAAAGCGTTGAGCCACTATCTGCTTTTAAAACAACTGCAATTCTTCTCAAAATAGATTTGCACAATATCTGATTGGTTTTCAATGGAATATTGGCTCATTCTTGTTCCAAAACATCCGCCAATTGCTTTCATGATGATGGGGTTGGAAATATACTCTTTACTCTCTGTTCAAAAACTCCCCATAATGGTTGATTTATATTTAGGTCTGGCGACTATACTGTTGTAAGGAACAATGTAAAAACGATGCGTTGGACTATATTACATTCTTGCAATCATCAATTCTTTAGGTTTTATTATTGCATCCCCTTATTCGCAGCTTAGCCTTAGCTTCCATTTTAAAATATTTCGCAATTGCAGTCCTTTCATGAATGTTAGCTTAGTGGAACTCCCGCCATACTGTTTTTTTTTGTCAAAATGGTATTACACAAATGAGTATTGAGTCCCAATGTCACTTTTGTCGCGGTAATTTTATATAACTTGTGAAACGTTAAACAATATCTATCGCTCATTTTGACGATCGATTTTTGAAACTTGACATGTAAACTTCCCTATATAATACATATTTTATTGATTTAAAAAGCTGACTTGAAATCGTTTACATATAGTCGTGATTATATACAAAACTTTCACTGTTTATTATTTTTATTTCATGTAACTCATCTAACTGAACTATTTTTTCATAACATAATTACCATTTTACTAGTTCAAGTGTGTAACGACAGTTATTCTATTCAAACCAAATTAGAACTCATCATGTCTATAGTCGTACAAAGTATTATTCAATTTTTTACACAAAGTATAGATTTAATATGAATAATAGAAAGAATTTTTTTGTCATTGAAACATATACACAATTGAGTATTATAAAATTAACTATATTTAATATAAATATCAGACATAATAACTTGGTATTTACAACAAAGGTAATGTTATCTTAACTCAGCTTTAATAAGTATGTATTACTTTTCAATTACGTTGCACAAGCGCTATATATACTCACTACATCGTATTTACCATCAGACCGGTCTGCATTGTTAATAGCACCAGCTAAAATATCTTGGGCGATAGAGTTTCGGTGGAGATGGCGTAGAACCACGAAGCAAAGATAAATGTGAACAGGCTGCACACGCCACATCGTTGTATTTTGAACGGCGTGCTGCAATTCACTTGATAATAAACATCACAGACCGGACCCGACCGAGGGATTTATTTAAAATGGCGTTTAATTAAAGCCAGAGTGGAAACTAAACCAGACTTCTGGAACCGACAAGGACTGATAAAGGGTTATCAAGCCAATAATTATGATAATTTTCTAATTTCTCGTTAAGTACTCTTTCTTTGATGAACTCAATACTAAGTCTTATTGTGTTTATGTTAATTTTTGTAAATTTTCTGAAGGGAGTCATTATAGACATTTCAATTTTATGCAAGAATACCTAAATTAAAACTATTTTAATTTAATATTTTTTCCTATTTATTGTAGTGATTCCATTTACGATACTAAACTATTTCTAATATTTAATTTATATTTAATAACACAAAACAAGACTAAACATTCAGATATTTTAAATATTATCAAAGAATAATATCGCTATATGCTATATAATACCTATTTATTAAGTACTAATTAACTGCTGAACTAATATAAAATAAAAGTAAATCAAAACTCTGACAGCAATCTGATTTGATTTCATTTACAAGAAAATAACACTACTTAAAAAATACACAAAAGACCACTGAAAATATAAATTTTAAAACAATTACATAAAGATTCTGCTATAGTATATTAATTTATATATAAGCATAATCATATAATAGCGTATAATAATATCTCAATATGAAAGGTCTTAAATCTCATGGATCTTTAGTTTCAGTGGTATAATTAACTCTGTTATACTGGTTAATTTTATACTTCCTCACTTATTTGAGATGCATAATTTTCGAAGCCATGATAATTCGTTTATAAAATACATTGTACTGCCTAGTTTTTGATCCATATTTCATCAATATTTATCAAATATAATATAATTTGAACACAATCTATTTTCCTTCTTGACTTAATAGCCTTGTATTTTATTAATTTATATTTTTTAATTTTTTCGTTGTCTGTTTAAAAATTGGCCTTTATCCAATTAGATAACACAGGTCTGCAAAACAAAGGCGTTTAGGCTTTGTAACGAAATTTTTATATTTTTATATATTCATGTGTACACTAAAACAAAAAAGAATGGACTTGAAAAATATTATTTTATTCACAAACCATTACGTATTTTTTATCTAATATACGTTCACTTGCACAAATGAAAACCTTTTCGTTCCCCAGTGTTGCTCCTCTCTGTACATTTTCTCTTGTGGAAAATTCTGGAAGGTCTCTCTGAAGCTTCCAAGACTAACCTGCTCTCATTGATATGTTCTATTTTTCGTGGTATTTTCTCTCCATCTCTTTGATATCCCAGTAAAATCGTTGATTTTGCTCCGCACCTACTTATCTCCCGCATTTTTTGTAAGATAATCGAAATGGGAATGAAGAAAATCTTCTTTATGATTGCCTAAAACGTTATATAGACTATATATATATATACTATCTGGCCCGACCAGAACTCCTTCCTGTAACTTTGCTTCGGAAAGGATTTTTAATGAATCTATAAAAAGACGTACTCTCTCATATTCAATCGTAGCAAAAAAGCCTGATGTCGTATATTTTTTTCATGTTATTTTCATTGTCTGGATACCAAAATATAAAGATATGAGTTGTAAATACTCAAACATTTTTTTACATACCTGTCTAATTAACATGAACTTGGTGAATTCGATAATGTATTAATTTGACTCATTGGAGAGGGTATATTAATTTGATGAAAAATTGGCCTTGTGCTAAATTTTACCAAAAATATAATCTAAAATCATAAATTGCATCGGTTCCAAACTATCTACCAATAAAATTATTTATATATCCCAAGGAACTTATTTAAATTTTAGAGCGATTTGAACATTCAGATATTTTAAATATTATCAAAGAATAATATCGCTATATGCTATATAATACCTATTTATTAAGTACTAATTAACTGCTGAACTAATATAAAATAAAAGTAAATCAAAACTCTGACAGCAATCTGATTTGATTTCATTTACAAGAAAATAACACTACTTAAAAAATACACAAAAGACCACTGAAAATATAAATTTTAAAACAATTACATAAAGATTCTGCTATAGTATATTAATTTATATATAAGCATAATCATATAATAGCGTATAATAATATCTCAATATGAAAGGTCTTAAATCTCATGGATCTTTAGTTTCAGTGGTATAATTAACTCTGTTATACTGGTTAATTTTATACTTCCTCACTTATTTGAGCTGCATAATTTTCGAAGCCATGATAATTCGTTTATAAAATACATATTGTACTGCCTAGTTTTTGATCCATATTTCATCAATATTTATCAAATATAATATAATTTGAACACAATCTATTTTCCTTCTTAACTTAATAGCTTTGTATTTTATTAATTTATATTTTTTAATTTTTTCGTTGTCTGTTTAAAAATTGGCCTTTATCCAATTGGATAATACAGGTCTACAAAACAAAAGCGTTTAGGCTTTGTAACGAAATTTTTATATTTTTATATATTCATATGTATATTAAAATAAAAAAGAATGGACTTGAAAAATATTATTTTATTCACAAACCATTACGTATTTTTTATCTAATATACGTTCACTTGCACAAATGAAAACCTTTTCGTTCCCCAGTGTTGCTCCTCTCTGTACATTTTCTCTTGTGGGAAAATTCTGGAAGGTCCCTCTGAAGCTTCCAAGACTAACCTGCTCTCATTGATATGTTCTATTTTTCGTGGTATTTTCTCTCCATCTCTTTGATATCCCAGTAAAATCGTTGATTTTGCTCCTCACCTACTTACTACACTATCGAAATGGGAATGAAGAAAATCTTCTTTATGATTGCCTAAAACGTTATATAGACTATATACATACTATCTGGTCCGACCAGAACTCCTTCCCGTAACTTTGCTTCTGAAAGGATTTTTAATGAATCTATAAAAAGACGTACTCTCTCATATTCAATCGTAACAAAAAAGCCTGATGTCGTATATTTTTTTCATGTTATTTTCATTGTCTGGATACCAAAATATAAAGATATGAGTTGTAAATACTCAAACATTTTTTTACATACCTGTCTAATTAACATGAACTTGGTGAATTCGATAATGTATTAATTTGACTCATTGGAGAGGGTATATTAATTTGATGAAAAATTGGCCTTGTGCTAAATTTTACCAAAAATATAATCTAAAATCATAAATTGCATCGGTTCCAAACTATCTACCAATAAAATTATTTATATATCCCAAGGAACTTATTTAAATTTTAGAGCGATTTGAACTATATGTTTCAAAAATCGGGTTCACACCACTTCCTAGTTTCCTTTTTCGGTGCAAGATTCTTATTTGGTAACAGAAGCTTGCTAAAAGTTTCCCTCATATTCATATTCATATTGATAACGCAAAATAAATACTATTTCGAACGTTTTCAAAATATTAGCGAATGTATTTTCTAATATGCACATAGTTTAAATAATGCCTACATTTCTTAATAACACGTCAAGATTTATAAAGAATTATTTTTGGTTAAATAAAACCTAATACCATAATTTCTTATTGAGCACATGGTATCATCACTGGTTAAACTACTACGCTAAATCTTTAATTTCTTAATATTGTATTCGAAAGAAACTTTCTTGAAAGTATTACTTTCTAGCATTATTAAAAACACCATAATTTAAAATCTATATAATATTAAGCAACATTGTAACAAAAGCAGTATTCTACTTGCTATCAGCATATTTCATTATGCTATAATTAATAAACAGTTCCATACTTAGAACATGGCGAGTTCAGAAATGAGAATACTCTCAATTATAAATAGAATTTAAGTGCTTCCAGCAATTCGAGATGAAAAAACTTTCGCAACACTTGTTAGAGAGTCGTAATACTCCAGCGACTCGATTCGAAACCAAATAAATATAGCAAAAGAGGAAAATATAAACCGCCTTTAATATTCATGAGGAAAACCATAGAAAATCCACTTGATTGCTGGCAGTCGCCAAAGCCAGTCCACCAACGAATTTCGTATTCCTTCTCGCTCGATACTTACCATATTTCGCCTTAATTCAATCCGCAATCTTTTAGACTTGCATCCGCTCTCGACCAAGCGGAATTAATAAAATTCTAAACAGTTAAATGATTAAAACTGGTGCCTTAATATGCCCGCCGAACGATAAACTTTATAATTTAATCGTTTCGCGAGATAACGCGCTCCCGAATTAACGACACTTTACATGACCATTGCATTTCAATTATGGAGAATTTACTGCGAAAATTTCGAGCTGTTAATCCAGAACTCCATATCTGGCATCGTCTCAGTTCATTTGCGGATCCCGCCCCTGCCTCCCCGCCATTTTAATTAAACCCAATTTTAAATAAATCCTGACGTTGGGTCCGGTCTAACTGTTTATTCTCTGGTTGGTTGCCATTTTATATACAAAATATAGCCAAGCGACTGCACGTATTCATCCTTGTTGAATTCAGTGTCGGTCTTTATGAAAATTTCACCGTCGAGATAATTTTGATCATCTTAGTAACACAGTGAATATGAGATATTACTCCCATTCCCAAAGAAACTATAATTAACATAAAATTTAATAGAATATTCCAATATATAATCATTATTACATATATTTTGTGTTTAAATATATATTATACAAAATATGCATATATAATAGCTTGTCCAATAAAAAGCAAATGCACGTTATATAAATTTATGGCGTCAGCACGTTGCAATGTTGCCGCATCAACTTAGAATATTAATTTACCACGTTTACTGGTTTATGATTTGTCAATCACTTGTCAATTCGGTCCACTAGTGCCAACCCAAATAGAATTTTATAGGCTCATTTTATTCACTCATTACGGATAAGTCAAATTAAATTATATTATTATTCTACATCAAAGCGCAGGTGGTGATGAAATTTTGCCATTCGTTGATATATCCTGATGAAAAACGCTCTGATGTCAAAAATGCAACATGTTCTCCCAATTTTTAGAATATTTTAATATTTATGCAAATAGATTTAGCTTCTACATTAAAGATAAATTTAGATTTCCTAGTTCTACTCAAAAATATACAAAATTATTTTAAATATATATAAAATCACGAGTTAACACGGACAACTATTACGTAAAGTATTTAATAACTAACACATGCGAGCATCTAGATTTTAGCAAAGGTTCTTATTTATTTGTGTATATATATATATATATATATATATATATATATATATATATGTATATATATATATATATATATATATATATATATGTATATATATATATATATATATATATATATATATATATATATATATATATATATGTATATATATATATATATATATATATATATATATATATATATATATATATATATATATGTATATATATATATATATATATATATGTATATATATATATATATATATATATATATATATATATATATATATATATATATATATATATGTATATATATATATATATATATATATATATATATATATATATATATATATATATGTATATATATATATATATATATATATATGTATATATATATATATATATATATATATATATATATATATATATATATATATGTATATATATATATATATATATATATATATATATATATATATATATATATATATATATTATAACATACAGTTGATGTGATGATTTGGTACAGATAGTCTTACTGTATATCAAATCCCATCGGGTATATTTGTAACCAACTTCACGTGTTGAAGTCTCTTTACTTTTCAGTATGTGTCATTTCGTCGAAATGTTAACAAAACATTTTTTCAATCGCTAGAAAATGTCTGAAGTTTTAGCTAGTAAATTGCAGTTGCGGGAAGTTTTACCTTTTTACTTCATTTTGAAGAAAAAGGCAGTCGAAGATCATGCGGGGCTGTGTGAATCTTGTGGAAACCATGTTTCATCGAGTTTAACATGTAAATACTGGTTTCGACTTTTTAAAGGTCGTGATTTTGATACCGTAGGCAAAGAGCGTTCTGGACAGCCAACAATAATATAAAACGAGGATTTAAAGGCATCATGGGGATCACTATAGATTACAATTGATGCGTTTAAGTCGAGCATTTGAAGCGAAAAATTAATGGATAGGAGCGAAGACACAACCGTGTTATTTTTCAGTATGATAATAATCGACTACCTATTACAAAATCGGTGAAAACATACTTTGAAACATTAAAATGAGAAGTGCTACCCCGCCCGCCATATTGTCCAAACCTTCCTCTAACTCTTGCTGATTACTACTTATTCCGATATATAAATCTTGAACTATCTCAGCAGCGCTTCACTTCTTATGAAGATACAAAAAAAAACGGACCGATTCGTGAATAGTCTCAAAAGATACATCGTTCTTTTGAGATGGAATCTGTAATTCACCTAAAATATGAGAAAAGGTAGCGACTATATTTTCAACAAAATATATTGTACCAATTTTTCACAATAAAGCTTGAAATTAAAAAAAAGATACTTTAAATCTAATTTATTGATCTAATAACAACTTTTGTTTGTCATAGATAGTTTAATGAGTTGTTAAATTAGAGATTATTACTTAGAGAAAGATAGATTTTTAAGGCTTTAAAATATTGATCGTGGTGATAATGACCAACTCGTCCAAATATAATCGATTTTGTACTGAACTCATAAACTCTGATGCGATTATAATGCAGCGTTCTCTCGTCGAAGATTACTGTCTAAAACATAATCAGTAAATATTCGATTTATAAGCAAAACCGTTTCTGCTTGTAACAAATAAAGATAAAAACTAATCTTCCATCGTAAATACACACACACACACACCCACACGCACGAGAAGAAAAAGGCTAAAACTTTCCCCACTCAATATGTAGAACCAGACCGCGCAATCAGATGGAGATAAATTTAAGGCACAGCAAGAAAGAGCCCATCCACTTCGGGAAAAAAACCATAAAACTCTCAGGGTAATCTTTCGAAAGCACGTTTAATGATACAAACGTTCCCCGAAAGGAACCCCGGCAGCAATTTTAATGGGCCCAGTTGTGCTGCCGCAAATCATTCGACAACTTGGCATATCGGACCAAGCAACGGTGATATATGACAGTCGGGTGTTTGTCGTCGCCATTCTCGGAATAGGAGCGGGATTTTCGAAGATTTCTATTGGGAGAGGGTGATCCTAAATCGATGATGTTTTCGTACTCGATAAAATTTATGAATTAAATTAAATATATATATATTTTGTTGATATTATACATTTAATCAATACATTTCATAATATTTCAATCATAATACATTTGGTTACATTCATTACATTTAGTAGTTTCAGAAATGCGTAATATAATATAAGCATTTTCTTGGTATTGAAGTTTCAAAGTTGTGATATTAAAACTTAATAATCAGTATTATATTTTAGAGTAATCTAAATGTTGAATTGGAAATAGCTACTTCAGAAAACATATTTCAAACATTCATTCAAATATTTTTATGTTCCAAAAAGTCTTAGAAGAGTATTATAAATAACTCAAAGGAATATGTTGATTAGGAAGCCAGAACTGGTTCGCATTTCTGAGCTCTCAGATCTCAACAAGACAATAATAGCCTAAACAAGATATTAGACGATAGACTATATTTAACATATGAAAAGTTTTACAAGAGAACACGATCACAGATAGATGGAGGATCTATATCGTTTATTGCTCAATCCGTTCCGGCCGAGCCGGTTTAGGTGCCGCGTCTCAAACTGCTATATCTCCAAAAATAATTTATATTTGAAAAAATCGCTTAAGGTCATATTTTTAAAGAGTTAACCTTTTAAAATACGAAAATAAAATTATTCAATCTTCTTGGCTAGTATAACCCTTTAAAGATAGGTAACACTATTTTATGAAAAATTAACGAAAACACATTTTGCCGTCCAATTTAATTCACTACTCCATAAACCTAAAAGCTCTGGTTTTCTTTTCTGAACTGTAGAATATCGTTCGGTACAATTAATAACTATATCGACAATGTCATTTACAAAATCACTTTGTCACGCTTCAAAACTATTTTTTTTTATTCAATTGCATCCATCATTCCATCATTTTTAATCAAATTATTTAGTTTCACAGCGTGAGAAATAATAATTTTTTAAGAAGATAATTCAAAATAATATGCTTAGGATGATTCTGAATGCTTCATAGTATTTTAGAAAAAATCAAATACAATGAGCAACAGAGATGTTATTAGTCTCTGAGTTCGCAAACATTCAATCACTGAAAAGTTTATAAGTGAACTTCCGGCCGGAGTTATATCGACCATAAATAACCAAAAGCCCTTGTCAAGCAATCTCAAATTCTCAGCGAATACTAGTTGAGTATTTATATTATTAGTATACTATGTGGCGACCGCCACGACCCTTTAGGCCACCACCAATTCACCATCAACAACTACAAAGGTTGGCAACGCCGGTGGATTGGTACCATGCAGTTCTGGAGTATAAAAGGCCATCACGACGACGTCTCGCTCTCTTTTCTTATCACCGTCCCCCTGTAACAGTACCACTTCCACAGCGCTACCGTACTTCCTCTACCTAACCTAATATCCTGTCAATTCTCCCATCGACCACATGTATCAATCGTAAGTTAAAATAAACAACTTTGATTCAACCAGTGTTTTTAGTTCCCGTGCAAATTCCTTCCAAAAATAGTAGTGAGTTTTCTGACAAATAATCGCAGCGGCAGCCATACATTTCGACCGATTGACCGACCCGACGAACATTCCTACAACTATATAGTATACTATTCGCCAAGTACTTCCACTGCTAGTGATGTTCACTGATCTTCAAATCTAAGATACTGTTAGCCATCTCTTTATCAATTCGCTCTCTATTATTCTTTTTTGTCTTCTATGAGACTCGGATTCGAAAGGTTAGCTCCACCGCACAACTCTGTAAGGAAGTCGTAGTCTCTTCAATCCTATAAGCATATCCAAATCGTTTTAATTACATCTTTCTCAAGTCCATATTTATTTTCATATTTAAATCTTATAACTCTATTTCTAATAATCTCGAAATTTTTCACAAGTATAACCAGCATTTGAAACATAATTTAGAGAAGGCAGATTACATCAATACCTAAATCTTCAAGCCTTCCTTAGTATTGATAATATACAAGTTGAAAAAGAGTCTGATTTTAGTTTTGATTATAATATTTAACACACCTACATCCATGACTATATTGATAAAAGTAAATAAACAACATATCCTTCATAAACTGTATCTAAAATCCATAACATCGTTTCGCACTCGTGTATAACTTGTTGAACCATGCCTGAAAGAATTAACTAATTCTAAGGAGAATCCAAAATAAGGGCAAAAATAAACATTAATAAAAAAATAATAATAACCCTATTGCGGACCATACACCATTACTAAAGATGAATCATTTTGTTTACTCATTTTTCTGTTTGTTGTAGCTATCACAGTAAATCTTGTATCAAAACAAACAAACATTCGCAAACATTTCTCGATATATACAACTTTTGCTCTATAAACATTTATTGATTTATTACACACGTTCACCACACCGATTATTTTCAGTCCATTTTTTTCGTGGTATATACAAACACACGCACTATTAGGAACTCGAAAAGTTTTTATTTATTTAAACGCTGATCATAAATTACCTATCGACCGGAAAATTTCCATCAGGGACGCCATATATTTTTTATATGTTTCCACAGAATGACGAAGGTAAAACATATTTTGACTCTCATTCCGAGGGCGTCGAATCCATTTCAGGTATCCTTTAGTCGGCGATCCGTCCTTTATTGAAATTCAGAGAGCACCGGCCGAAATTCAAATTCCCGAAGTAATATTTATGACCGAGATGGTAAGTGAAGAGCCCGGACTGGACCGGGGGAAAACTTTTAAGTGGCCACCGCCATCCGCCCGCTTCAAGGCGTGGACCTCGAGTTGTCCGTGTGAGTTGCCGTATACCCATTCGCTCCTTATTACCGGCTTCATTAATAACCCACTGTCACGCCGAGTTTCCTTGTGTCATTATCCCACGGGTGTAGCAGAAGACGCCAACATAATTCTCCCGGGAGGCATGTAAATTGCCAGTTATGCGTTGTCGCACTTCCAATGGTGGTCGAAATGAAATAACCGATTTTCTCGAACAGCATTTAAATATTTACTGTTTAATGTTTTTATTAAGGCATAATCTAAATAAACCTACATTTTATTTACAATATTAACGGTATAATCATTAGAACTATAAATTAAATTTTGAGGTGTGTGAATTTAAATTCTTCGCGTCCTTTCATCCGATTTTATCATCTTGAATTCAGTCGGTAAGTATTTTATGTTACGGAACCTTATTTTTCTATTGCTATGGCTCTCCGCTATTAATTATTATTATAAGCTTTTAAATTTCAAATATCCTTGACAATTATGGTTGATAAAGTAGAAAAGTTGAAATATAGACAGCGTTAGAATGCGATCTCCCATATATAAAAGTGTAGGCAAGTTTTGTTTATCTAAACCACCGGAAGGTGCAACAATCGTGTTTATTTACTACACGAGTTTTTAATAAAGTATTTTATTTAAATACTAAATAATATTTGTGTAAAGCATTTTGAAAAAATATCAAGAACAATATCTAATCTGACAACTGATAACTTATTTTCTAGTTGCACTTTGTTATTGCATTAAATATATATACATAGTAAAACACTATACAATAAAAAATCCATTATGTATTGAATATAGTCATTATATGTTACAATTTTGATTACGCAGCCTCCTTTTCGTTTTTTATATGTTTTTATGGGAATTTAATGTATACTCTCCATATAATATGTACCCATGCAAAATCTTTAAGAAAATATTTAAAAACATTTTCTGTGATAGAGCAGAATCTTTTGCAAAATTATTAATTTAATTACAACCTTCATATCTAAGAAGTATGAAGTATACAAAAGTAATGTCATAACAAGAAATTTCCTTAAAATCATAGACAAAAATAGGAAAAAGAAACATAACCTAATATGTCTTACAAAATTTCTCATGATTTTTTTTATCATATTGTATATGGTAACTGTATTCTTTCATGATTGTGATCAGTGCCATTTAGCTACGTTTTTATATAAGTAATTATTTATTATTATAGCCATTTATTAGAAGTTGAAATTGAGATTTTTACAAATTCAATTTAATCCATAATGTTTTTCTTTTGATGGATGTTTTGGAATTTTTTATAAAACCATATTCTGACCCTCTACAACTCAGATGACACTTCCTACATTATTTTGAGTGTTTTTCAAAGGCCTCACCAAGATCAAGGTGGATGGTGGATGAATGAAAACTTAACAGCTAGTCTCTATGGGTCCTATTTCGTTTCGTTGCAGCGTCTATTCGCTAATGTAAACTCAGCCCATTAAGTTTTTCATTGTTAATTCCTATAGAACTTAAGTATCGAAAGAATGATTATTATTAAGTTTCGTAGCGGCCTAGTTGAATATGTCTAAACTGTTGGTCGGTCAAGGCGGTCCATTTTTAACATTGAAATTCCTAGATCTAACGCGAACAAACCAATTCTGACTTTAGAGTTTACTTAAAAACCGCATATTGCCATACACACGGACAATTCTTGATAAACTTAAGCCACATATTATACTTTTCAAAAATATAAAAACGAAATATGAAAATTACTTTGTAAAATGTTCATTTTCAGACAGGAATAACTTTTATATCTTCAATATTCACTGAAATGCTCTATGTTCTATGGTTATTTTTCAAACTCGCTCTAGCCTGGCTTCATGAAACAATTATTACTACAGATATGTAATATAAATATGAGCTTACTTGGAATTACTTTATAATTTAGTGTTACTAATTCAAAATTCTGAGTACTAATTGTTAAATAAGCAATAAAGACACATTTCCGAAATATAAAAGGCAAACCACATATGTACAACCTAATGGCATTCTGATCGGTTTTCATTTAATATAATAAATTCGTGATCCTTAGAAATGCTCTTAAAATTCGAAACATTACATTAATCTAAACGCTACTACTTGCTGAATATCTAACATTACTATAGGGCATTACTCAACGTGGCCTAATTCTAATCGGTCTTTCAAGAGTAAATCTCGGACGTAAACGGATACGCGAGCCTTTTTACCGAGATTTATAAGGGTTTATTTCGCAGTGCATCCTACACAATTAAACAGGTCCAATTAAGGGCGACAAAATTGCTGGAAATCCTTTTCTGTCGGAAGCAATTCAGGCTAGCGGATAAAAAATACTGAAGAAAATGACTTTAAAAATAGAATAAGAGTGCTGGATTTTTTATGTAACTGATTGTAGGTTCGTTGTTAAGTTGTTACTTTAAAATGAAATCTATTTATGATACCATTAGTAAAGTTTTTATTTTTTAGAACCAGATAGCTTAGATACTGTATTGAAATTAGAGATATTCAAATTAATTCGTGCCTTTTCTAAATGATACCATAGGTCAAACAACATTCCGTCGGACCCACGAACTATCTATTTCCACCAAAACTGCTACTATTCAGTCATCTGTTTAATTACATTTTACTTGGTCAAAGAATAAGTAACAATATTTAATAAATTACTAAAAATATAGGATTTTGTGGCTAATAATGTGTTTTTGCAAAAAATGTTACTCACAATGTATATAATATAGCAATGATACCAAAAGTGCCTTGCTCATCTTGGTGCAAGTGGTGGTTTTCATTTGTAAAATAAAGGACACAAAGTTCCGATAATATTTAGCCATGAAAAATTATAAAAATGCTCACACATGAGATATCGATAAGGGTTACAAAGCAAAATATCAATAAGTAATCGATATGCTCATATTATGTATTTAGTAGTACCAGGAGGCTTTACTAGAAGTGCCAAAAAATTTCCATCGACTACAATGAATACATTTGAATCCCAGATCTCAAAATCGGTTGAAATATATTTGCATACACTTGAACGAGATATCCTAGCCTATCTCCCGATTCTCTAAATATTACTTCGACTATTTGTTATTCCGACCAATGGTCCATTACGAAAACGAATTAGTCTTATGTCTATAGAGTCTTATGAGATTAAAAAAATGGTCTACTCGTGGGTGTTATCTAAAGGAGAATAAGGTATCTAGGCACATATTTTATATTTTACACAAAGGATAAAAAAATAAGAGCTAGCAATGAAAAATGCATTTTTCATCAATTATATTTGACATAAACTTTTTTTATTAAAACATGATATCAATTAATTACAATATCTAACAATTAATAATTTGACAATCTTGTCTTATTCAATAATTTTATCTCCATGATATTGAACATTGATATTTCGGTCAATATAAGTAACTATAAATATATTGGTGTGATTGATACGTACTTCTACGTAATACTTTCTGATGAGCTTGGCTAGAGTTGCACTTAATGAAATCAATTTTTAGAATGTATGTAAACATGTAACGAATTAATTCTACAGAATATATTTTATATCATATATAAGATGTACAAATTCCTTCTCGTGTTAATTTTGAGAGAGGAAAGGACGGAGATAATTGTTTGTACCTCTGTGGCGTAGAGATCAGTTAGTTTTCAACGATCCCAAATATATTTAATTGTATTTTGATATTTGGAAAGTAACAATGACATAATAAAATTGATTTATTTGTAGTTTATTCGAATGTGTTCTTAATACAGTTTTTGTTTTTTCTTCAAAACACGCTATAAGTGAGACGGAGATCTCATACTAATTTTAGGAAAGAAAAAGAAAGAGATAGTTGTCGGATATTATGTCCCGCCACTTATATATTTTATATAGTTGATTTTATTGTAAAGAAGAATGGAATAATGACCTCTAAATATTTTTATTGTGTTTTTTCAGCCAATCTTTATCAGCTCTTTATCTGCTGCACCCGTTTTAAATCAAATAATAATTTTATTTACCTGTAATCTGGATTATTATAAAACCATTATTCCTTTTAACAAACGATTTTTTAAGGAAGTTTTAATGTTGAAAAAGCTTAAAAAAAGCTTAAAAGGCTTAGAAAATTGAAAAGTCAATCGAAAAGGGCATTTCCAAATAGTAAGGTAACGAATATTTTAAAGAGCACTTTACTATTTATCAATCGACATTTTGTCCTTTTTACCCTATTATATTATTAAATAATTAAGCACAATAGAGTTATCCACTGCTACTACGTTAATGAATATTGTTTTTTAAAATCATACTACAAACAAAACATAAAATCATATATTTTCATATAAGCATAAGTTCGGAACATCACTTTCAATGCCACAGTTAGGACGGCAAATCTAAAACCTTAAAAATCGGTTAGGACGCGACTGAAAATAGTATCACACAAAACATTCGACTGAACTAGTCACGGTTGGAAGTAGCCTAATCAAACAGTCAAAAGTCATTTTCAGCCGATAGTTCCCAACGCTACTTATAACTAGCTTATAATTACTTGGTCACTTGGCCCCTTTTCACCCTTGCAGCCATCAAATTCCGTTCATACTTCATCACCTTCACCATCATCATTCACACTATATCATCTTCTCACATTACATTTCAGGATTTTTTAATTATTACCTTTATTGTGAAAAATCCATACAGTTTAAAGTTTTGTCCATCGATCGATTTCAGACCATTTACGGACTTCTTCTCAAAACGATATATCTTTTGAGGCTATCCTCTAATCAACCCATCTTCAAAGGAAGCAAGGCGCTGCTCAGAATGCGGAATAAACAGTAATCAGAAGGAGCAAGACCCGAAGAAAAAAATCATATTATTAGAAGTATATTTTCACTGATTTTGCAACGTGTGGTCGAGCGTTGTGAAGCTTAAGAATAACATTGTTGTGTTTTTGGTCGTATTCCGTCCATTTTTCGCGCAGTATTTGGATCAAACGCATTATTTGTAGTCTATAGTGATCCTCATTTGTGGTTTCATCGAGTAGTGCCTTAAAATCATCGTCTCCAATTTTTTAGCTGTCCAGGACGCCCCTTCTATTTGGTATAAAAGTATCCCTTTTTAAAACGCCGAAATCAATATTGACATGTTGAAATGGAGCAGGGTTGCCATAAGCTTCACACATCACTCAATGACGCTCAGCCGCCTCTTTCAAAATGAAGTAAAAAGGTAAATCTCGTAAATGCGATTTACTCGGTACAAATTCAGACATATTTAACGCACTCAAAATATTTTTTTTACGTCTCGATGGAATGACACATGCTGGAAAATAAAGTGATAAATAGTTTTGCATATGTTATTTCGCGATAATACCTAATATGTTTTTCTACTCTATTACTATATCACACAAGGCAATCATACATTATATACATTAGTTGTAACTAATAATTAATATTTATTAAATTTAGTGAGACTAAAGAAAATCAAAACTGATCGTGTATTAATTTTTTGTCTCTTATTTCAGGTGGAATGTAAGAAGGCTCAGCCCAAGGAAGTAATGCTACCCGCCAATTTAGCCAAGACACGTGCCGCAGGCCGCGGCGCATACGGTGAGTTGCTCGTGCTGAACCCAGCGGCAGCGGCAGCGGCCGCCGCCTCTTCTGCCGCCTCCGCCCTCCGCTACGCCCCCTACCCCGTGCCGCACGGCGTGGCAACGTTGCCCGCCGCTGCCACGGTCCACCACGCTCCCTCGGCCACTTTGCCGCTCGCGGCCATCGCCGTTGCCCCGGCATCGGCGCCGCTGCACTATGCCACGCATGCGCTATACGACGTTACCGGTTGTAAGAGGGTGTTTGCTGCTGCGCCCGCTCTGAGACCAATCGCTACCCGAGCACCCCCTACTTTAACTTACAGCATGAGCGATCTCTTGGGGGTGCAAGGCTTGGACATCTCCACGGTATACACTACGCCAATCTAAATAGCGCTCTCTAAACACTCTCTGATTTTCTTCAGCCTAACATAAAAACAGCAATATATAACAAACAATTATTTAGGTTTTTTTCAAAACCATTAATTAATATATAAATGTGAAGAGATAAAGAAATGTGACTTTTGTTTCGAAACAAATAATGCAAATTATAAACAAACTTAATATATCCGCTCCATTTTAATACGTGATCTAGCACTAAAACGTTACTGCTTTAATATCCCTCATAATTTCGTAGTAACGCTATTATCCTAATCTCACTTATAATTCATCTCTCGCCGTTGTAGTGCATATAAATGTATAAATATGCTTACATTTTCGCAAACTGCATTTACCCTCATCCAAATACGTATGTCTTCTAAAAACCACGCGTTGTGTTTTCATAATTGTCACAATATATATTAATATCACGTGGATCATTAACTATTCTGTCATATATATGCTATATTATCTAAGTAATACCCTAAAATTTTGTGGTAATTGAATACTCTTTATAATAATAGCCATATATCGATATATTTTTAATTTAATAATTTTAATATTTTATTTATTACATTTATTAAGCTGTTTTAACGTCATTCATTATATAAATGTATCCTCAGTCTAATTCAAATTTGCTTGGGTCAACTGTCAATTTCATCAAGTAAGATTCGTATATTAATTTCACCTTATTAAGGATTTTTCTGCTACGGTGTCATCATACATTCATCACTGGTATATTATATATGAACATTGATTATAACACAATAAAATTAAAATTTTCATCTTATTGCATCAAAAAGTTTCCCAACTACAAGAAGAAAGTGAATAACAAAAACTACAAAAAAAATTGGCAGACAGGTTATTCCTTCCACAATTTATCGATTACATCTATTACTCTTTAATAGTATTTTGGATAGATCCTAAAACGAAATAAAGATATGTATTAATATCAAGTGAGAAGTAACAATTATTCCAACTATTACTTTATTACTTCAGTTACTGTTTCAATAGTATTTTTAAGGAATTATGAAAACAAAAGGTAAATAGTTATAATTTGAAAATGTTTTGAAAAATGTCTTGAAATTAATATCAGCATGTCCCTTATTTTTATAATTTTTATATAATTTAATGAATATTAATGACTTTAAAATCTAGCTATTTGGTTAATTATTCTTAAAATATATTTCAGTCGAGATATAAGAGAATCTCTATCCTAAGCAATTTTTAACAGCGTAGATCTTATTAACTGAAATTGATAATAAAACATGCATTTTAATGATCAGTATTAAGTGAGGCATAAATTTTATTTTAATTTAAATTTAGAATATCTATTCTTCGATATTGACGAACATTTATTTTCAAAAATATCCGCATTCTCTGGATCTAAGGATTCTTTTGAGCCGCAAACTATTGCTTTGTTAAGTTTTATTAGAAAGGAGTGCTCAGTACCAACCACTTCATTTGGTTATAGAAACTTTTCAACTCACTGATATGTTGCACATAAGTTTCCGGAACTATTTAAATTAAAAAAGTTTGCTACGCTTTAGTTGGTGTATCTGAATTTACTATTATTGTACCGCTGTTATACTCTGAAGCCTATATATAAAAATTGTAATCAATGATAGACAACTCTAACGTATTTTCTTTATTCTTCGAACTATTATATGACTACTGAATTGTTGATAATTCTAAAAAATTATACATATCTGTTGTCTTTTCACATTTATCGCCTCTACATTTTATCAAGTTAAGCTTTAACTAGTATAACAAGCGTAAACCTTATTTCATATTATAACAGTACAAAAATTAAGACTGTCATAGAAACCAACAACGAGTAGGTGCAGACAATATTAAATAGATAGAATTCCATTAGTTTCCAAGGCATCACATATCATTAATTTGTTAAATAAATAACAAAACGAGATCTATACGAAAACCTAGTTTGTGAGATAGAGAACCGTAGCGCTTAGATTTTCAGTAGTGATATCGAAAAACGAAGATATATTTTTCCACTGGTGGTAGCTTTCTTATTAGCTGATTTACATCTGCATCTAGTAGAAAACACCAACTTACGACGGTAACGATCGATGGTGTATTTAAATTACACTGCAGCTTGTGCCCCACAAATTGAGGTTATGTTCATGAAATTTCATCGTGTCTACGTAATGAAAAACTGGAGCTGTAATGTGTGAAATTTAAGCAAAATTAATCAATGATACGCGGGGAATGAATATTCTCGAATTGACTTAATCTTGAATCACTATACCACACTGATATCTGGTTTTCCGGTATAATCCTTAAAATAGACGCAATTTGGATTCAACCTCTTAATTATTATTCCACTCTGAAAACTGAAGTAGATTAATTAAATATAGGATTATTTTCTGAATTAGGATTGAATTTTGAATCTTTTATTTATGCTTGCCCTTCCTCTTAGTTTTATGTTAATTCTGGAATATTTCCCTACTATTAAATAGAGTTAGATAACGATGATTTTTGCTTAAATTTTCCCAAAATATAATAAAGTACTGTTGTAATTTAACTAGTTAGTGAACTAATTTTTTGTATAGAAAAACAACTGATAATTAAAAAGTCGGGGCAGTAGTTCATCCGTTTCAGGTCCTGGCGCTTATGTTCCCTGGTCCTTTTGGGGAGTACGACCTGGTCTCATATATGTAATGCCATAGCCCTACAAAGGTGCGACCTAATCTTTTGTATAGTACTTCTAGATTAGTGAGAATTTCCTTCGAAACATTAAAAAAAACAGTCGTTTTAGTTATGTATATTACCTTTTAATTAAATTATTAATTATTAGGTTGAGGATTTATTTTAATTTTGCTAACGATACTTATTGTCTTATTGAAAATACATTCAGTATAGATCGAAACTATGCGATTATTGGCTTAATCCCCTCGGCAGATTGTGCTTAAAGCAAGAAACTGCTATCTTGTAGTTCCCGCTACTTATTAAACGAAACCTTAGGGTAGCATCTTCTGTATTAATTAAGATGGAAATATAATTGAGAAATTCGAAACCATAAATTAAACTTGTATACACAATAAGACAATATTCTAATCTTCAAATGCTAAAGTTACACAGTTTTATTTACTGGGTATTTTATAGCGTACTTAACTGGCTAGTTAGGAACTAATCTTTACACAATACTGTACTTTCGACTAGACAAATAGCATAGATTTATTATTATAGTTGAGGAATAGTTCGAAGATAAGGTAATGTAAAATATTATGTGTTTTAATGTAAATTACTCCGTTATCTAGATAGTTGAATGATTAATGTTCTCGACTTTTTTTCGGTCGGTATTTTTTCATTTTAATGGAGATGATTGCGTAGTTTATATAGTCATGTTATATTCCAATTACAACAACATATATATAGTTAATAATTAGCCTTCCCTTATACTATCAGTTTCTGACATTATTTCTCCATTATTTGACAAAATATTCTCCGAAATAAGTTACCATATAATTACTAAAAATATTTTTATAACCATATAAACTAAATTCAGTGGGATATACCAAACTTCTAGTTTATATTCTTGATAATAATTTATTAAAAACGAACATAGCATAGAAATCGTTTAGCTAAAGAGTGTATATTATTCTAGTTTCTAATTTTTTATAATTTTTTTGTTTTTTTTCCTATGAACAGTGCTAGAAATATATTTTATAACAAAAAGATAAATTGATCAGTAGTAAATGTGAATGGATTTTTGAAACGTGTTCCATTCAATCGATTCTTTTTGTTGTAAAATATATTAATTAATATCAGTGTCTAAATGATATGGTTGCTATATGTTTCAATTCAAATTTTGTCCACATATAATGTAGAAATATGTGACCTATTTCATTTAGACGCAATATTAATGGAGACTGTTATAGCATAGTTGTTAGTTAAACTTAGTTATTGTAGCTTAGTCGAATGTACTGCAGAACCAAAACAATACTATTCCATTAACAAAATTCTAGTTAACAAACTTCGATTTTCTTTAGTTTACGCTTACGCGACATAACGGTCTGAAAAGTAGTTCTAGACACGTAGTTGAAATTTCATGAATGCTAATTTTCGATTTTCTTAGTTAACAATAGTCTCTTTTTTTCCTTTTTGGCGTATCTTAAATGTCTCCACTGACGCGACGTCAATACCAGTTTTGTACTAATGGTTCTTTTCTCGTTTTTTAGATTTTATGTGGTCTTTGGGTGCTCTACCAGAGGGTAAGTACTTATTGTAATTTAAATCTTATTTATTTAATGTATAGCCAAGATATATTAAGATCTATTACGTTTGGATATTTTTTTCAATAAGGGCCGATCGATGTTGCCAGCTTATATTTAATTATGTTAATTGTTACATCGCCAATAGCAAATCTCATCATCAAGTTAACAAAATGAACACTCATTAAAACAAAGCTTTAATGATATATAATAATAATTTTTAGGGATGACGCCTCATATGAATGAACAGCTATATTAACATTAACCTGTTATACCTTAATTACCGTTCAACAGCACAATGTGTGTAATTCTGGAGAATTATGGCATGTATAAAAGAATTTGAATTTGCAACGTTGTCAGTTCTTGCTAATTATACGTAAGTCTAAAAAATATAATATAAATAGATTAAATTATCTAGAATTCATAAATTAACCTAATATTTCCACTAAGACTCAGAAGAGATTTTTTTTGGTACTATGGTCATCTGCTATAATATAATAAATGTAACATGAAAAAAGAAAATAGAACAATATATAAGATAATAAGTACACATGCGAATGGAAGGTTCCCATATGTTTCTTCAGATTAGAAGTGTTGCTTTTTTGACCATATGGATCAATCAATTATTTTCCCATTATTGCCGTATAATGAAAATATGAATAGTACAAGAACAAATAAGCTCTATTAAGCAACAACATTCTTAACCCTATAAAACAGATCTCTTACCAGTGCAAGATCAAAGCTAAAATTGCCGTTGTAGTTCATTGGATTCTACCTTTCGATTGTTTGTAATGACAACGTTGCAAAATCAAGTAAAAACTATCAAAGTTTATGGAATTTCTCCTAAGATTCTCCAAATCTAGTTGTTAAAAATTGAATCATTTGGATCAATCCTAAGAAGCCACGATTCATTATCCATCTAAATTTTCTAAATAAAAAAGAGTTTGGTTGATATCTCCCGCGTAGCTTGTTTCATCCTATTTCAACGTCGCCTCGCTCTTATTGACAATATAACCTTATATTATAATAACAATTTAAATTCAATTAAAATACCGTAACAGCAATAGAGGGACCAATTTAGGATAGTACCAACTGACTTAAATAAATAAATTATTTTAACTTATCATACAAATTTAGTAACATATTTTCATTTATAAAGTGTACGCAAATTAAATAATCGTCCCACGCATTTCATCAGAGATCTATATAATAATATATTTAAAGCAGCTTTATCTTTATTGTGTGACAATCAAACGATATGATTACATAAATAGCCTTAAACTTGCATACTCCTATTTAAGCCAATTTTATCCGTTTCTGTCAACATAAAAATAAATATTAAATAATAGGTTTGACGTAATGCAATAGGAAAACTGTTATTCTCTATGTATATAATTTTTCATGGCCACATGACATTCGATGCTTGATTTTGGTCTGAAAGTCTTAGTGTAGCGCTTTGATCCGCTCTTTGTTAAAAATGCAGATAAAGCTAAGATATAATAATTTAATAGTATGAAAGATATTTACAAAAAATCTATTATTTTAATTTTTCTTCTAGATAATAGTACTTTTAAACATATAACATTGAAAATTGAACAGATATATATAAAATGTTAAATTTTGGATTTACTTATTGACTTATTAATACTGGATAAATAGCTCTAGCCTTACTTATTCAATGTATTCATTCTAAATCGCGTTTTGAAGGTTGTTGTGATAGGCCCTAAAATAAATATACCACAATTTTCGTAAAAAAATGCAAGCGTTAGGATCAAAAACTGTATCATAATTATAATAACGAGTGCTTAAGTAAATACCATATTCTAGAGTCAGTTCGACTTAACTTATTCTCATTCCAGAGACTCCAATATTAAATACTAATCCCACTTTGGCCGCCTAATTGTTGAAAAAGTCGATCAATTTCTTTAAACATAACGGAAGAGACTGACAATTACTGTCACGATATCCCTACGTACCTAAGGATCAACACAAAACAGTTTTATTTATGACTGAATACCGAAAAATGCTAGAAACCTGAATTTTACATGCATTATCAATGGAACGTTTAATGGACCTGTTTCTAACACTGTTCGCTGCTCAAACGAAAGCAAATTAAACTATTTTTTATATAAAACACTAGGTGCTTGAACCTGATCGAAGCCTTACCGACCATTCAATGCCAGATTGAAGCAGGAGATTAAAAATCACAATTGATCAATAGAAACTCGGAATTTTAGAAACTCGGCAAAATTTGAAGGAAATTGTATCCTATGTTTCAGGCTTTGTCCCGTCCGATTACCATTTGTCACTCTCAACAACTTCTTGGTTTTCCTCATTTGATCTCTCAAAAGCTCCCTTAATGATGTAAAGCCTTCAAAACAAGCTTCTGAAAATCACCGAGTTCAGTGTTTCGCACAGAAATATCAGCATTTCTACAGTGACAGAATCATACTTTTACCAGAAAAGTGACAAAAAGTAATCGAACAAAACGACACATACTAGTTTTTGGAACTTATAGGAATAAATGCACTTTGAGAGTTATGAAGAAAGAAGAAATTAACGTTTTCCTCAAATTAGTATAGTAGTCTACCTAATTATATGAATCCTCATTCTAAATATATATTCTTTTCGCGTTTTCAAAGACTTAAGAATATGTCCTTGAAAGGACAAAAATTTTTGCCGAAGTTTTTTTCTCATCGCTAAAACAGCTTCTAAAATAATTAAAATTTTGAAAAGCTCACTTAAGGGCATATTCTTAAAGGGCTGAGCGTTTAATATATGAAAAAAATCAAATTTCTAGACTGGAATACCGCCTTAAATTGTTGACATTCTGTATAAACTTAAAGTAATAAAAAGTATAGATTTCACTCAAATAATGCTAATCAAACATTTTACGATCCATTACTTAAATATCTTTCAGAAATTTATTGATCGCTAAAAGTTATTTACGTTTTCGTGGGCTTTATTATTCTTTATAATGAAAAATATACAAAAGAGTTATTCAATACCTAAGCGGTAAAACGTAGTTGATTGGAGAAATTAAGTGCTGTTTTGGCTTTGCGGCTTTCAGAAGTTAAGCAGTAATTTAGCCTCTTATTAAGAAAATAATTTGATGCCAACAATAATGGCCTTGGGTTATAGAATATCATTGGAAATTTTAAATTAATATATTAAAAAGTTACGTGCCCTGTGTCTTTTTTTAATCAACTACATACCAAAACGGGCAAAAATTAATTTTGTAACTTTACCGTTTATACGCAAAATGTATTAATTTTTTAGTTCGGGATGATGATGTATTATACATACTTTTTTCAAACTTCCTCTGGTAATGATATTTTTGAAACTCTAGTCAAATTGAAGACATAATCTAATTCACAAATTGGCTTCATAATAGCTAACTTAGGATTAATATAATATTTATTATATTATTATAATTAATATAATGTTTATTTAGATCTTAATAGTCTGTTCTAGTATAAGTAAATTTATTTTCTTTAGGAAATGGGAACATCAATATGCATTACATTTCATTCTTATTAATCACTCTAATGTTTACTATATTGTGGTTAATCCGGCGGTCTGTGAGTACTATATGGTCTTAATTAACCAGAAAGCCATTACCGGGTTTTCTAATAAATGTCGCAATAAATACGCCATTTTATTCTACAGGCATGAAGCTTCAAAGCTATACATGATATATTTTGCGAAAATATCAGTGTCATAGATCTATGCCTCTTTAAAAATGTCGATATTCAAACATAAGTCAGGGACGCATAACTTTTTTTATTTACTCGAAAGCAAAAAGGCGGTGAAAGTCATCGTTTGCTTGTAGAAACTTACGGTGACTATTCCCTTACCTTAAAAACATGCAGACACCAAGAGAAAGAACGTTCTGTTAGACCGAAAAAGTATGAAGATGCAAAGCTGCAATAGCTATTGGATAAAAACCCAACTCAAATGAAAGAGAAGCCTTAAATATAGCATAAAAATCGATTTACGACTGATTAAGAGCAATGGAAAAAATCTTAAAGATTTCTGCACCGAATTGGGTGAAGAAAAGTGGATTTGTTTTGAAAACACTACCCAAAAAAAGTTACGGAAGTTTGTTTTTTTATGGAAGTTGCTTGCCAATATCTATTAACCTTTTTACTACTAAAATTTTAGATAAAGTTATTTTTTCAACGTTGGATTAGTCCACTGTAAAATACCAAATGGATAACTCAAAATATACTACTAACTAGATATATACTACTCTACTAGATAGGTAGATATCTACCTGATTACGTATAGACTCTGTAATCCTCCATATATTATGTTTTAAATCCAATAAAAGTTGATTCATTAAACCACTGTAACTTCAATTAGTAAATCAATCATCAGTTTCAGTCATTTGTCATCTTGTAAATCATAAATTTATGGCAAAGACCGCCTGACATATACACAATATTTATTCATTACAGGTTGCTGAGCTACTATTTGATTAAAATAGGTGCAATTAGGTAGAATGTTTGGCTAGTTTCCAACGGAATTTTGTTCCATTCTGGTACCCAATATATCCACCAATTGCTTCCATGATGCAGGAGAATGCTCTTCATCATGTGTTCATCATCATCATCTGTTCGTCATCTGAAGACTGAACCATTTTGGTTGTATGGAATGTATGGGCATTGTCATCTCGGAATATGTCAGTGTTTGGTAGCAAAATGCTAGTTATAGTAAGAACTTCATAGTAATCGGAAAGGTTCTTATCTTTCACATCACTGTCATCAGAATGAATATCACGATTTTGCCGCACAAATCAGAGCAGAACCTCCTTCGCGTTTAACCGTAAGCTGCTGTTGGAAGTTCTCCACACATAAACCTGACCGTTTATAGGAAGCAATAAAAATGATAATTGGTCTGACTATTCCACGTTCTTCCAATAGCTCATCAACTGTTCAAGTTTCAGATAGTTGCGCTATTACTTATGCAGGTTAGCGTTGGCTTCCATTATTTAGGGTTTCGCAATAGCAGCTCTTCCATGAATATTAGCTTTGTGGAACGCCACCGTATTGTTTTTGTTGAAATAGTATTTATCATGTAAATGCTAATTTCTGCTGTAGTGTTTACCGCGTTAATTTTATGTTGTATGGCCACAATCCTTTTTAATGTTCCTCCGTCTCTGTCCATTAACTTTAGGTTTCGCCTACTATTCTTCCTTACCGATAATATTTTACCATGTCTATATTGACATGTTATCATATATCATCAAACTCTTGAATTTTTTGTGACTGAACTTACTGATAGACGCACTACTGCCTAACTATGGTTCTCCGCATTAAGCCTATCGACTGACAAGTAATAGGTCAATTAAAAAGTCCCGGGCCTGCCATAGTAAAATAATTTTTTTTGGCAAAATTAGTTTTTTTATTCAACATAATTCCCTTCAATGGTGATATACTGATTATAGCGATCCTCCAACTTTTTGATACTATTTTTGTAGTACGATTTGCCCTTTGCTTCAAAATAGGCCTCAGTTTCGGCGATCACCTCTTCGTTCGACGAAAATTTCTTCGCAGCGAACATTTTTTTGAGATCTGAGAACAGGAAATAGTCGCTGGTGGCCTGATATGGAGAGTGCGGTGGATGAGGAAGCAATTCGAAGCCCAATTCATGGATTTTTGCCATAGTTTTCACTGACTTGTGTCACGGTGCATTGTCTTGGTGAAGCAGCACTATTTTTTTCTTCAAATGCGGCCATTTTTCGGCGATTTCGTCTTTCAAACGGTCCAATAAAGCTGTGTAATAGCGGCTGTTGATGGTACTCTCTTTTTCAAGGTAGTCAATGAAAATTATTCCATGCGCATCCTAAAATACAGACTCCATAACCTTGCCAGCCGATTGTTGCGTTTTCCCACGTTTTGGAGCGGGTGTATCGTGTGCAGTCCACTCGGATGACTGTCGATTGGACTTCAAAGTGAATTTATGGAGCCATGTTTCATCTATTTTCACATATCGATGCAAAAACTCGGGTTTATTACGCTTGATCATCCTCAATCACTGCTCTGAATCATCAACTCGACCTTTTTTGTCCAAAAGTGAGCTCGCACGGCACACACTTTGCACAGAGTTTTCTCATGCCCAAATATACGTGAATGATATAATCTACACCTTCAGCTGATATCTGTAGAGTGTCTGCTATTTCATTCAATTTCAATTTACGGTCATTCAGAATCATTTTGAAGATTTTTTAATGCTTTCGTTGGTAACAACGTCTTTTTGGCGTCCACTGCGTTCACCGTCTTCGGTGCTCATTTCACCAACCTTGATGGTTGATTTTCCTGGGACAGTGTATGGAAACTCAGCATCAAGCCAAGTTTCTGCTTCAGCTGTATTTTTTCACTTCAAAAAGCAATATTTTATCAACACGCGAAATTCCTTTTTATCCCTTTTTTTCACAATAACAAAAGTTCTTTCAAAAAGCTTCAGTCAAAATGCTATAATTCACAAACTAATGCTCCGACAACTGTCAAATTGATACACGCATCTTTTGAGGGTTAGGGCGAACTAAAAAATATTTCGATTTAATTCTAGTAGTTCCATCTATGTGTCAGAACTTTTCTGTGTTTCAGTGACTTTTCAATTAACCTGTTACAGTGCGAGTATACACTGCAGTCGGTCATTGTTCGGTTTTGCTTTCTTGTCTGTGGTCAGCCAAAATTAGAAAGAATGAACATGAGTATTCACTTCCTATTCAAATATACTAATCTATTTTTAGAATTAGGTTAACATGAAAGTTTTGACATATTTTCTTGAAATCAACAATTGGCAACAAATTAATATTGAGCAATAGAAATAGTTAGAATGGCATATTGTTGGAAGATTCCAGTCCAAAATTCCAATGAGTTTGTTAACAATGGTGATTGTGATGTATTTTGGGCACAATAAATCGAACTATATTTATACAACAAGAAATTGTAAACATATAATTTCGATATATATAGAACGTCAAATATCCACTATAAAATGTATTTAATATAGAGGTATTCATCAAGATATATATAGTCATCTATAGACTAAACCAAGGACTTTTTAACCGATGTGTATATTGATTATATATTCTGAAATAACGATTGAGTTTTTATATCTTGATTAGGGTTCTTTTTCATCGAGTGCACTACACTTAAAACATTCTCGATGTTTTATGATTGAAATTCAGATAATAATTATTCATAACGTCAATGCAGTAATGCATATGCGTTACGAAATGGAACACTGAATTGCTTTTCGTTTCCTTACAAATTATGCTTTTAGCTGGAGTATTGTACGCAATCGGTTCTTTAAAATGCTTGCAATTGAAAAATCACCATAAAACTCGAATGTATTCGTGCTTTTCTGTTGTCAAATGTTCCAGAGGGAAACTTAATATTTAAAAGGAATACTAATATATTTGTTGTAACGAAATTAGGTTTTTTCTTTTTGTATTTTGATTTTTTCCCTTTTTGTAAGGGCTTATCTTACGTAACGAAGAAACGTATGTCGACATATACTGTAAAATCCTTGAGAACTTGTCTCATGGTATGCTAATAATAGAGATTCTGCTATAGTTCCAAAAGGCTTGCCATCTTTCCCAGCAATAATTAAGATGTTAACTATGGTTAATACCTAGGAACAATAAGTAGTAAGATAATATTATGGACATTTTTTTAAATAAAATCTTGAGTTGAACTAAGACTTACTTATTATGATTATTCTGATCAAATGTTTATGATTACTTAGTTTTCTTATACAGATGTGATTATTTACCTTTTCTTTCAAATAAATATCTAAAATATTTATCAAATTTAACTACATATAATAGAACCTTTTTTTATAAATATTTAAAGTTTATTTTTACCAACGAGGGTTTATCTGGGCCGGATCTACTGTTTAACGTGGACTCCGAACCACCGTCCTCAGCATTAAGCCTTCCGACTGGCGAGTGACCAACTGAGAAATCATCCCAGAGATATCCGGTCTTACCCATCCTGGTTACTGGCGTGACTGGGATCATTTCCTTTTGAACTTTTGTCTAGGACTATTACAAATATTAAACAATCAGAAACGTAAATTTACGACCATGCCCCAACAGAACGAATTCGAACTCGCGACTATCGAACAGTATGTGGATCGTCCTCTCGTCTTTACCATTGCACCAACCCAACTGACAAAAACGATACTTTTACTATCAATTTTTACTACATATCAAACAAAGGGCAACTATAGTAAAAAACGTACAAAGTAAAAAGTCTAAATCAATGTCAACTATCTCGAAAAAAGTAGCTTTTAGAGTTTCGTTTTTAGAAGGCGCTTCAATAAAACAGTTATAGCTCGGAAATTAATTTAAATTTTGTAAAATCCTCTTAAGTGCATTTTCTTAAAGCGTTAAGCTTTGATATTTTTTCAAATTTCTAGGCCATAATACCTCTTGAAGTGCACCTCGAGTTCTTGGTTTCTCACAAAAGTATAATTTAGATCATAATTACGGTTATTTATTTCTTTATTAGGAATTAACTTGAATATGGACGGGAATATTCAGAAATGCAATGCAATATATATTAATTAAAACCTGCAAATATTTAAGTGGTAAAATGTAAAAATTCGAATGTATTAAGCTTTTAACTTTTAGAGACTCATTAACCAGATATTATATTTTTTTGGAGTAAAGTTTGCAAGAAAACTTCACCATCAGATGGTTTTATGGCACAACAACAACGATAATGGCTCAGGATTAATTAAAAGATTAAGGAGATCAAATAAATCCACCGTAATGAAATTTTATATCGATGTTTACGTTTAATAATTTTTACCTTTTTACCAATTATGCAAAGTAATTGTTGGACTTCGTTTTTAATTAAAATTTATGGTCGCCCCAGCAATATTCCTGGACGATATAAATTGGATGTTTATAGCAAAATAACATTTAGTGCTATTTAGTAAATAGCATATTTTAGTACTGGATATTTTCGTTTTGGGTTTTGGTTAATCTAAATGTATAAATAACGTCATTATAGAGCGTTTTTAGAATAAAATAACTTAAAATTTCAATAACTTAACATATACTTGATGAATGATGCGAGATTATTTTAATATTGATCTTCGGTAATGATTGACGAATATTATGGAATTAAATAATTATTCTGGTCACCAAATTTTTCTATATTCTAAAAAATAAATTACTAAATTAAGTAAAGTCATGCGGAAATATTATTTTATAATGTATGTCAAAAGAATCCGGTAATTTTTTGTTCACTGTTCAATTGCGAATTAATTATACACTGTAGTAGCTTTGGGAACTACCGACTGATAAAAACTAGCGACTGTTTAGAAATTAGCTAGCTTCAGTCAACTATATTCGCTGCGACTAGTTTTATTCGATTGGGTTTTAAATTTTGGCTTTGCCGCGACCTTAAGAATAATGTACCGAAGTTATGCTTACATAGATTTATATGTAATATATATGGTTTTATATTTTATTTGCAGTATAATTATAAATAACAATATATTTTGCATTAATATAGCCGCATTTTGGAACTATATTTTTCAAGATTATTTATTCATGTAATGGGGTAAAAAATCAACATTTCGATGATAAATAGTAAACAAAATTTGACTGCCTTCATGTTATCTTGTCACCTTTCTGACAATATGGCGATACCGTCTTGAAGGAACGATGTTGGTTTGATAGGCCATCTATACACCTCATCAATCGATCCATTTTCGCACCTCTTCGTTACAGGAACAAGTAGTAATCAGTCAATCACGTAGGTTCTATGTCTGGTGAGTATACTAGGTGCAGTTCAATTTTCCATTCAAACTGCAACAGTGTATCCTTCCTAACTCTCTCCATAACATATGCTGTAAAAACAACCTCTGTACAATCATATTCTCTCACTATTCATTTTTGTTATCATCTCAATATTTTTTTTTTAGATTTTTTTCCGTGATTTTTTATGATCATTTTGAGCTCTTTCATATTTCTGTCTTTATTCGTCCGTTATTTCCATCACTTTTTGCTGTACTTCCTGTTTTAAATATTCAATTAGTGGCAAGGAGCATATATAATTTCTATTCCAACCTTTGGACTTTTTTTAGTTTTTGCTGTCTATCTAAATGCCCTTCTGCGTTGTAATTGACTCCATTTACTCTTCTTCACCTGTGGTGTAGTTTTTCTGTACTATTCATTTTTCCGAATGAATATATTACGACAGTTTCTCTTAACATATTTCTTATTATTTATGAGTAATAACGCACTTCTAAGATTTGTTTTACATTATTCGGTATCAAATCACTTGACGAATTTGTCTTCTACTAATGATTTATCTGCTACTTCTATCCTACTCGAAGGACCATGTTAAATTACTTTTTATGGGCTATTATCTTCAACTACTACTTCACGGATAACTTAGTTTTCATGAACTTGCAACTATCGGAAGCTGTTAAGTTCTTGACTGGACTACTTAAATAGTTTTTTTTCTGCATTACAGGAAAAAGTCACAATTTCTCTTAACACTTCACTATTTACTATAAAGTTATTCTTGAAAATCCAGGCATCTGGCTCGAAGGACCATGTTGAATTACTTGTTTAATTCATTAAATAATTTTCGGAACGCTGGTTCAATGAGGTCAAAAATAAGTTGTTCTTGAAGATGTCAATGATTCACGAAACTGACATCAATTAGTTCCTGGGTATCGTTCTTTAGTTAAGTAAACTGTTTCTTAATTACATATATTAAACTTATGTTTACAGTTACAATACACTGTAACACCATAAAATACCCGAACTATCTTCGATCATACGGATCGATCTTATTTTACATATTTGCCTAATAACCTGCCTAACAATTATTAATGAATAATCCAAATATTATAATGTGTTGACTGATATATCTTGGACTATGTTGAACAATATATTAATGCAATCTTTGTTTTAATCTATAGTATTAGGGAAAATTGAAATAAGTCGACTAATGTTTTCGTTTTCTTTTTCAGGTTTCCCCGCAGCCGCTTATGCAGCTTACGCGGCCGGCCGTGGTTACTCGGGCTACCCTAGTTTCGGACTACCCTACCCTACAGGTAATGCCCTGGCGGCCAGTTTGCATCATCACCCTTTGCCGCCACTCCTGTCGCTGCCCCTAGAACACCATCCCTTGGGAGTATACGGGGGAGCGACCGCAGCAGGCGGCTTGCATGCCTTGCCCCTGTGAACGTTTCATCCGGCTCTAATGCGCGCCACCTCTGCGCAGCTCTCGCGCCGTTTGTACATGGTGCGTGCGCGTTAAGGCCAATTTCTCTTTTGTTTAATAATTTAATATAACAACTGATTTTTTTTAAATATTGATAAGTATGACGTTTACTGTTGACGTATACAAACAATAACCAATCGAGCACCTTTCAAATATCTTCGAATCCTTCACCATTCTGTTATTAAATTCTAAAATTCTATTACGAATTTAATTATTCGGTTTGCTATCACTTAAAGTAATAAATAAAATCAATATCAAGATTTCTGCGATTTTATTTAGGAGATTTATCGTAAAACATTTCGAAAATTATTAATTACTTGTAAATTATTAATAACGGCTTTACCGACAAATACATTACAACCGTTCGAAATATTCCAAATCCAATTCTTATAACACAAAAACGTTTGTTTTCGTAGTTGTTTTATCCGCGTTGATGGTTGGATTTATTGTATTTAAAACAAAAATAGCTATTTTCCGAAACTATAACGTTATGACTTTTCGAATTTGTATTAAAATATTGCATTTTCCCGATAAAGTATTACGAAAAATGAATATTTTTGCTTTTATACTTTAATAAAGGGGTTATTATAAAAATTAAACCTATACATATATATGAATACTTTATATATTTTTTGATATTTTATCAAAAATTCTTTCGTAACATTAAATAAAAATTTAATCATATAATAGATTCCCCTTTCGCTAGATAATATCGCATATCGACGTAATACTAGTTAAATAACGTAAATTATAGTCGAATAATTCTTACTATAGTCAATAGCGTATATAAATCTAAACGGTAGACAATTTTAAAAGTATATAAGTACTACATAGCGACTGATGAGTAAAATTTGCCAAAACGTAATATCATAGACATAGAATAGATATGGAACTATTAATAAAATATACGTTAGGCATACCCCTTTTCTCCAAACTTGGATATTAAAAATTAGAACTCTAGATGTTAGAAAACGAGGTAAACTTTTTGCTGGATAGCTTGTTAGCTTTCAGTTCATTTTCAAGTAGCGTATTATGTAGGTGTAGGTGCACTGGAGATTGAAATAAGTAAAAAACGAACTATATCATTCCATATGTGATCTCAGCAGTTCGGACCTTTTGTGTATCATGAATGGAAAACCAACAGATATGTTATTATAAGACGAAAAAGTACATAGATCCAATTACATTAATTTAAAGTAATTTTTTGAATATCATTATTTTGATTTGATTCACTTAAATGTTTTTTATTTATTTTGTAAAATTATAATGACTTCAGATGTCTATCGTTAAAAATGCTTGATATTTAATATTACTGCTGCTGCTTTATTATAAATAAAATAAATATATATAAAAGAGAGCTACATTTAAAATAAGCCACGGTTAATACATATTTTAACTATATTTAAATGATTTATAAATCTACAATATGTAATCTTTAATTAGTCCATACTTGAGTATAGTTTTATATCAATAATGACAAAATTCTTAATAGGTTCCTAATTATCTGTTTATTTGAACAATGATATTTTACTGATTGGAAAATTTTGCTCTCTTTTTGTTTCTTACTGAAGTACCTATTTTAAATATTTTAATATTATTTGTATAACATATATTACATATAAATATAAAAAATAAGTAAAATTTCTAGAAAAATCGAGCTTTTTTAATACAAGAACAAAATTTTAAAATAAATAGATTTTTATTGATGTGTACAAAAAATTCGAGAATCTTATCGTGGTACAAATATTTTTCATTTGTGGTACCATAAGGTACGATGCCGAACTGTTTTGCCTATGACGAAGTATGTAAGCATAGCCGCGTTTTGTATTTCGTACGATAAATATTATTGGAATAAAAACAAATTAAAGTGTACGCTTATTTATTGTAATGGAGGATTATTTATTGTTAACAAATGCTGCCTCCACAATGCCAAAATTCGTCCCTTTCTCCATCCATTAAGGTTTCCATTGTATCGATCGGGTCAACGCCTGAACATCTTATAAAAACAGAATCAGTAAATTTATATAATATTGGAATAAAATGTTCAATAATCTTGATCAAATTACTATACATATTATTTATTAATACAAATAATAATATCGTACATTAATTGTGAAAATAAATCAACTGTATTAAGCTCAACAATTATTTATCAATTCTTTATTATAGTGAACAAATAATTATATTATTTTCCTTATTGTATGTTTATATAACAAAATATTATTGAGCTCAATACAAAGTATAAAGCGTTTTATATAAAATTTTAGGTTTGATAAATTACTGTCATTTTGTTTAAAACGTTTAGTAACAAAACAAGGAAGTGTCTTTAAAAATTTGCGAAGGCGTTCACAGGAGCACGGTATCTGTTTTGTAGCTTCCCAAATATCAAGTAACCCATAAAATAAACGAAATTTAACAAAAACGTCCGAACACTAGGCGTACCCAATCGTATCGCGAAATCAATATTATCATTTACGACTTTTTTTTGGATCTTTTATAAAATAGTTAGGAGAATTTAATAACCGATATTTTTGCAAATAAACGAAAGTGAGCAAGGCCTCGGGGGCAGAAACGGTTAATTATCTCTAAAAATAATTTCGAGGCGACACTCTGAATGAAGTTACCCGCTGCCGTAGCGGAAATTCCCGTATCGCAATGAAATTAATTGCATAAAATAAATCGCAAACAGAACTCATTGTTCGTACGCTGCGCGTGTTTATAATTATTCTAACGATTTTACCCTGGTAATTAGATTTGTAACAACCTGCCATGTCGCGTTTCAAAGGTAAATAATTAGCATTAACTCGTTATAATATTTGATATTTTCGTTCGAACGTTAACGCTAAAGTTTGCGCTTCAACAGAGATTTATTTGCTGTTATAATTGCTTTCTCGATATAACATTCAGTTTTTTCCATTGCAATATATTATCTTAGTAATTCCAACTAAGCAAAATTAACAGTTATGCCCTTTTTTATCAAAATTATATTTTATTACTTATATATAACAGGATAAATAACCGTTAGAGTTCCCCCAAACAAACTGTCTCCCTTTCCATTTTGCAAATCTATCGGTCGTTACTGGTTTGATTTCCTACTATGCATCTGCAAACATTCGACTGATTAACATTTTATTTTGGTTCCCCCCTGTAACCCCTCACATCGAAAAACCCCGGTCTCCGATATCTATAAAGCGAGTCGAAGTAATCGGAGGCCGTTTGTCAAAGAGTGCACTATTTTACTATCAGCTTGTTGTATTATAGAAAAGGGGGAGCCACGTTTAGTAGCTCTGTTGGTCCTAAATAAATTTTAGGGTTTATTTGGTCCATGCAATTCATTGAGAATGAAATACGGTAGCTCGTTTGCCTTTTCCCATTAAACTACCGATTAGTTAAACCACTCTGTAATGTGTAGTGAGTTCATTTAAAGAGACCGAAATTAAATGAAAGAAAAGTTAAGCGAACCTACCGGAGTAAATTGGACAGCCTTGTCTGGTGACTGACTATCTTTAATATATTTACCGAAGATTAACTAGAACTAATTACGATTATATAGAGAGGAACTGGCGCTGACCTGTAATATCTCAAGCACTACGGGCTTGATAAGACCGCAAGAAATACGATGGTCAGTCTGGAGGAAGTTGTTTAATGGTTTCCTGGAGGGGATTATAGACATTTCCTGAATTATTCGACCTTAAATTGTGATGCCTTAAATTGGTTAGTTGACTTCGCCTCGACGACCATATTCGAAACGTGTTAATGTTCAGCATGATTCGGAACCAGACAAGGTTTTCTCTCTCAATAATCCTCACTAATATTTGTTCTTATCTACGAATGCGTGTGTATGGCTGTAAATATATTTTTTATTTATAATTCTATAATGGTTTATAAATATTACAAGTATTCGATGTTACGAGACTGTTGCTTAACGTAAATGTTGCCAAATTATTATTATTACTATTATTATTGATTATGCAACGCAAATCTTTTTAAGCAATATTGTGAAATAAACGTATGTATACTCTAACGAAGGTTCTGCTGTTTTCTTTTTTCAATTTTTAATAATAATACATTTATTATTGGACGTAAAATGGAGTATAAAAGTAAGCAATGCGCGTTTTCGGCGAGGAGATTTTTGTTTTAGTGTCACGATTAAATTTTTATGTGGCAGGCGTTTTATTAGGTGCTAATCTGTTTTCTTCTTTTTTATTTGAAAGTGCCCATTTTGATTTAGCAGGAGATCGGTTCCTTTTCTCATAACCGTTAAAAATAAATTCCTAAAACCTTAATTAAGTTTCTGTAATAAGTCAGACTACCACTTTTGTTTCAGTGCCAAATAGTATCTAACTATATTAGAATATCTTTTTCGTAGGTATATTAATCAAAAAAATTTAATATTTAAATTGATTTCTTCAAAAGTAATAGAACTAAATATATTTCGTCCTTATTGCATTTATATATGAAATAAAAACGTTAAAAAAAAAATAAAAAAGTAATAGTGTGAACTATATCCAGAGCGATATTGTTTTTTTTTTGACTAAGTTTGCTTTTTTTCTTCTAAAACTTGTATTTTTTGCGAGTAAAGTATTTTTACATATATATTTTGATGTTTGTTCTGTCAATGATAAATAATGTTTTGCAATAACTCATACAAGACAACTTAATGAGAATTATCTGTGGACTCTATGTTTCTCTGATTATTGATGTTTTAGCATTATTAACTCTTCAAATGCTCAAACAAAATAATCGTCCATCTAACTATGAAGAATATTATTAGCTTGTAAACAATTATTGTTGTGATTGTTATTATATTTGAGATCTAAACTATGTACATATTTGGCATACAAATATCAGTATTGTATAGAAACATTACTTTGTGGTTATTTATTTTCATATTTTGATAAATTATTAATAATAAGATGACATTGTTTTTAATTAGGTTTTTATAATAATTGCATTTTCATTTACCGATAATTTAAAGTTTAATTTCCAATATATGGAACATTCTGAAATAACTACAAGAGCTTTCATTTTACAAAGCTTTTTACGGTAAATTCCAATCATTATATAATTTTGTTGGTTAATGTACTTGAAAATATTCACGTCATTTGTTCTGTTAAAATCAAGTCGGTTCTTCTATTCCAGAAAAAAAGATAATCAGAAAATAGATCGAAAATAATTGAATCGGCGAAATTCGACCCGAAGGCATGCCTCCTAATCTCTTTCTTTTGCAAATTATACAGCCATTGCATCCTTTTATATTCCGTTCGAATCCAGTTATTTCTTTCGCGCTTGATGACGTTCAATTCGGGAAGTTTTGCACCTGGACCGGACCCTTCGAAGACGGGCAATTCGGAGCGAATGGCACCCAGTGCTACAGTTGATAACTTTTTCAAAAGTTCATTAAAAGAGCGAGAGCGAGAAGTTCGCGTCAATACTTTTGTTTGTCGACGCCATATGGCACGGGCTTCATGTATATTACAAAGCCGTTCCATTAAAACCATGCTTTCTGGTCTTGCACAGAAGTAACTATTTGCAAAACTTCTACCTGTGCTACTTTAACGTAATTGATTTTTTAATAGAGTGAGTTTCTGGTATTACAATAGGACAATTCAAATAAGAAAGTAACAAACATAGTTTGTAACAATTATGGCTTAGCTAATTGTTTAACAACTTCGAACTTCTATTAGACTAGTGCACTTATGAAACATGTATTTTATAAAGTATAAAATTCAGTTTAATTATTTTACAATAAATATGTATTATAAGTAAAAAAGGCTTAAATATTTTTAATTTTCTAAAAACGTTATGTTTTTTCATTTTAAGTTTAAATATTCATTATTAAGTTATTTAAAGAGTTAAATTTATAGCATTGAACATTGGAAAATTTTCGTGGGTTTTTCGACACATCAAAATTAATGTATAAAATTGCAAATATCAGGGATATATATATATATATATATATATATATATATATATATATCCCTATGATATATGAATATGAATATATCTCATTATACCATCTAGTTAGATTATTCTATTATATATATATATATATATATATATATATATATATATATATATAAACCAGTTGTTCAGAATATATTGATAACTATTTACCGATTTAGCACGAAGGGTTCCTATATTACACTCGCCAATCCTATATTTACACTTTTCGTAATGATTGGGAATGTTTTCCATCAAAGATAACTGACGTTCTGTTTGATATGAAATCCTATTTCGATCTCACCACCATTTTCATCAATCTAAATGAAAATTTTCATGCTCTATCGAATGTTGGCAGGGTATACTAGAAAACCCTTTAATACCTTTGTGCAAAATTTTAACTGGATCACGTATACATCCGAGGTAGTTAACAAATTTCACCCCCAAAACCTTAACTAATTAGCCTACGGTTTTTTCGTGGCGCTAATAGCCGGCAAACTGTCAAGATTAATTAGTAAACAGATTAATTATTCTTAATTGTCGAGCACAGTTCTCTGGATAATGTTCTAAGTGAGGAAAATATTGTTTTTAGTGAGAACCGAATATGTGGCTGTAATGTTACATAAATATAATTTCCGTTGTGTTCTCTTTCATGCAAAGTTCAAATATTTTTTTATAAATATAGTCGCTTCCGTATAGAACAGTAAATGAAATAGAAGTGGTTTTCAAATGGTATGCAATTCAGTTAAGATTCATAATAATTCGTCTTTTTATCGTCATCGTCAACAGAAATATATTTTCTGATGGTTTATTTCCCCAGAGTGACTTTTTTTGTTTATAATTCATCAAAATAAATTCCTAATTCTCTCATTATCTATTACAGATGTATTTATTAGTTAATTTATAATATTTTAGCAAATATCATCGTGAATAATTTCATCATCTATACTCGCTTATAATAAGTGATTATTTCATTTATTAAATTTTCAACATTTTCATTTATTATTTCTATTACATTAGTATTACCAGCCTTATTTTATCTATAATATAGTTCTATATATTGCGTAAAATCAGCAATACGCCTCCAAGATATCCAAGTTGTCAGAATGTTGATTTTCGGCTATATTTAAATTACCCCATTCGGGTTTAGACATTATAGGCAAAATACTCTGCATTATCCAATTTTCTTTAACAACCCCATCAATATTGGGAGTTTCTGTGAGATTTTAAGGGTCGATTTGGCCCCTAATCCGAATTGAAATTTAACAGTACTTAACCTAGTTCAAGGAAAATTAGTTACACTGGGTAATTCACCAGTTCATTTACGAAGAAAATACCCTAAATTCCGCCTGGATACGGGATAGATAAAATAAAATTACTTAGTAGATATAAACTATAGGTTAATTATATTTTTTCTACGTTGAATTTTTTGTTTAGACTATTATTTCATTAATTTATTTATGTGGTTTTCTACTCGTATAGATTTTTCTACCAAACTATTTAGGACTATCTGTTGTTTATATCGATTCATTTTTATATGTTTTTAATTTTTATGTTATCTACGGACATTCGAAATTACAATAGATTCAACATTAGTAGTAAGAATGATTCAAAAAATTGGTTAGCTTTTAGTGGTTTTATGAGTATATTTAGTAACTATAAAAATAAGATAAGGTAAGCTTCATCCGATAAAAATATGTTGCTTGTTTCGCCAATTTAGAAATAATACGTATTTCAAAAAGAAACTGATTTTAAAATTTGGATCGTTAAATTTTTCTTCGCCATGCCACTAAATTTTATTCAGGATTTATGATCTCGTAAGAACATAAATGTTATGTAATATTCGCCAAAACTGAAATTATAAAAAAATGTTATTGGATTACGAATTGTTCTCCTATGTTTGGTAGTTTTAATCATATTCTAGAATGAAATTATGTTAGGGATATCAGTGAAACTTGTCCAGTGAGTATATTTCAATTTTATCAAAAACGATATGTTTGCACTTTTTAACCCTTATATAGAATACATAAACCTTAGCTTGGCATTCGAATTTTAATGTAACTGAAGAAGTTTAATACTATTTAAGGGAATATTATCAACTTGGAAAGCTTCCCAATTTGAGTTTCAGTGTATACGATCAAAAGCAGACTGGAAATAAATAATAACGGCAACATACGCTTTCCACATCCAATATCTTCCATCCATCTTCTCGAGCTCTTTGAAGATTAATATTATAATCTCGTTTTCTTAAATTTGAAATAATTATTTCTTCCTTCGATGTTCCCTACATCTACTTCGGTCATCATCTTATCTATGTACACTGTCCAAAGTCCAAATTAACGTAAGCATTGAACTAAATTTTCCCCGCTAGTCTTCTGCTATCTCTTAGTCGACTACAATGATTTTATCATATTTTAAAATTTTGTTGTTCGTATTTCCGTTCATTATTGACTCGTCATCAAAAAATACAGTTTCTGGAGTTTCAATTGTTGACGGTATTTCTAATCGCTGTAGTTTATCATGATTGTAAAGCTGCACGCTCTTCCTCCAGGCTCAATGTGCGACTTTACGAAAAATCTATCTATTCTTTAATATTGTTGATTATAGATTTACCTCCACCGCTCATTGTCCTAGGTGTTTGGTACAACGTCGGATATTTATGTTTCCAAGCTTCAACTTCCAGACCGACGGCCACACCCTTCCCAGTAGGCCTTTCATTCTAACCTTAATTTTTGACTAACAACTCTATTTAATTTACTACAGAATTTATTATGACATTGATAACATGGCAGATACTGTTATTTAATAAAATCGATTTTCTGATGAAAAAGAGATTTATTATTATTTATCATAAAATATAAAAGAAAAACATATTATATATTTTTATTATATTATTTTTTAGATCATTTATCTAGTTGGAATAGAACTCGACGTAATATTATCCTCCAACATACTTAAAATTCTACCTGCAAGCAATGAGAATATGAAAAATAGTTTGTGACAGAATTGTTTAAAGAAACCACGTTTTATAAGTGCACTTAGCTAATGAAAAACGTCACTGAAAACAACGTTTTATTTAATACATTAACGTCGGTATCTTGTTACTATTTCAAGAAGATACTTAAAAAGAATACCCAGAACAATTCTTATATGAATAATATAAAGCAAATCGTGGCAACTACAAAGCAAATCTGCTATGAAATGTACGTACCGTAAACGGAGAGGTCCATGTTTTATTCAGCGGGCGTCCATTTTTACAATGAAATGCAGCTTCGAGTACCAGCCTGATTTATTTATGGCAGCGTCGTGCCCTCTACAAAACTTCGCAATTAAATCCGAACATTTACTAATGAACTTCACACTTAAATATTTATTACAGTTTTGTCTGCTCTGCAACTTCTCGCGCAAGTTTTTTTTCCTCCTCGTTCTTGCTTTTGATACCCGCTGTCGAGTTTTGAATCCGTCCATCGTTCCCCGGAACCGTCCAGGTGTAAAACTTCCGCGAAACTGGTGACAAAACATGATATTTTTCTGGTTCTTTTCGTTGCAATGTTTTCGCTTCAAGGTGAATAATTAAATAAAGCCGCTGGAACATTTCTTGTCACCATTGTGTTAGTTCTTTTTAAGAGATATGCAAATATAAAAGGTTTACGAAAGGTGTTAAACAGAATGTGTACCCACGAAGACGACGCCATATTGGATCGTGCCAACACTGAGGGGCGAGTAATCAACTAATTTTAGTGACATTATTTTACTAGTCATGTGATTTTTTTAATTACAGATAGACAGTCAGTGTTTAACAATAGCAGTGATTATAGATGTAGACAAAATAACAGTAGCCGATTTATTAACAATAATTTCATTAAAGTGTCAGTAGCAGCAGTTTAAAATTTGTTAGTAGTAAATGTATTAGCTTTTATATTAGCTACCTGTTAATAAAAACAATACAATAAAATGTATTACATTGAAATATTCTTTAAGAATGTCAAAAGAAAACTGAAGATTCGTTTTTGTAATTTTTTGAAACAGCCTACAAGTTTATGATATTCTTTATGATTATGATTTATAATTAATTAATATGTTTTATATATTGCGATTATTTAAGAAGTTAAATGGAACAAAAACACATTCAAACTTTACAAAGGACTACAGTAATGTTCTACGTCATTTCAGCATATGGTATTAGGGTATACATATATTTTGATCAGTTATATGTATTTTCGATAATAATATTATCAATATAAACAATGATTAAATAACCTAACCTACCCATTAAACATGACTGTTTTGACATCCCTCTACATAAAATATCTGTCTTCTACAAAACCTACTACTGACGCCCATCAAACATTTCAAATACTTATGATGCTTCGTCATATCCAAATTTTCATTTTTGATTTAAATGGTTTAAAAATGGCAATTTTATTGTCAATGACAACGAACAGTCTGAGGAAGTCACACAAATTCTTGGAGAAGATGAGCAGTGGATGAATCAACTGTTTTTAGATGGTTACATACGATGGAAAAGATTACAAGGCAGGGAAAATAGCTACCAAAGGAACTGATCGATGTTGTCATTTCCAGCAACTTAAACATCACTAAAACCGAATGGGACAGACTGCCTTACTGCCGAACTCTACTGATATCATTTAAAAAAATTTAATGACGCATTCTGGCATTAAAGACCAGAAAACCGAGTAAGAGACGCAAATTAATCCTTTTAAACGACAATGCTCGACCACACGTAAATTTGTGTAGGATACACTCTTGCAGCTCGAATGAAAAGTTCAGCCACATTCAGCATACTCGCTGCATAAGGCGCCTGATGGGTACTTGTTCAAGTAGATATAAAATCTGGCATATATATTAGGTGGAACATTGTTTCGAAATTCAGAAGAAGAGCGAAAATGGATCGATGATCCACGACGAGTCGCATCCGCTTTCAAACACAGTATCGCTATGTAACCAAAAAGATGGGGAAAAGTTGTGCAAAGCGAAGGAAAATATTTTTATTAATGTTATACCTTTAATAATGACTTTTTAAGAATAAATCAGCCATCAGAATACATGCAAGCACCTAATATCTGCTATAGATAAGACTTCAGCCTAAAACTAAATTCTAAACCAAAATATAATGCAAAAAAAATAGTGTGATTTGTAACTTCAACACTAAAGCAAACTAGAATAAAATAATCGCCTAAGAATTATCTCCGAAATGATAAAATAATAAACATAGATTATTGTTGCAAACAATTACATGAATATTTTAAAGATTCTATGGTTCAATTCGACGTACATTGGATTATAAAATGTTTTTTGTTGCCATAAATCAAATGACAAAACTTATTGGAAAACATCATAAACATAAACATAAATATTATTGAAGTATTGAGTATTGAAATAAAGAAGAATAATAAATATTATATAAAGAAGATATTATTTTATTATAATTACTATATATCACTAGTTTCTATACTTATAATATACATATGTATGTAATGCATTTTATTATATTGATATTAATAACTAATACATTTACTGTAATAGAATATCAATAATATTGTAACAAAAATTATATAGAATAGACCAACGATAGTATACAGTAGTAGATTACTAGATAACTAGAAGCCGTAGTGATTTCATACGATAATTTTTTGTGTTAAAGAGGCAGAAATTTAGATTTTTCTTAGATGTCTTTAAAGGATTAACCAAAATCAGTCGATGTGAATAGAATAGTTTATGTTTTTTTTTATTTTACTATTATTTAACATTAGTGTCAGGCTTCTAATAATAAAAATAAACTTGTTTTCGGCTTTTTAATAGTCCCCCAATTTATTTTTGTGATTAGAAGCTTAATTTAATAGATTCAACGAAATTTAATATAGTTATTACATATCACACAACACCTCTCTACACTAACACTTCTTTTATACACATTTCCACCAATAGCTGGACGCATTTTCTTGATTATTATTTATTAGGATACCCTATTTTAAAACAAATTTTATTTAACTTCTTATAACCTAAGAGTTTTAGAACACTTTAGTGTCCATTAAGACACTACTGCAACTCCGTAATTGAATCTATATCACAAAACGAACTCATTTCAAAATAGTTTGAGAACGTAGTTGCTGGTATGTCAAAAAATAAGAAAGATTAATCAAATCGAAACCGACCGAGCGTTGAAAAAAATTAATCTGGAAAAATACTAACTTTTTCCGATTTCTCTCCCTTTCCTGCAGCTAAATTAAATTCCTTTGGTGATAAATTGCATCTGTAGAAAGTACAAAAACTGTCATAAGTTCGAAAACATATTTTTTTCGTAGCAGGTATTCATCCATCAAGTGTCTATATAAAATATCGATGGGTCCTTTGCTCTACCCCAAATTTTTATTGCGAAAGTTCTAATTCAAAAGAGAAAGTTGCAAACATGCGTCCAGCCATTGGGACTATCAGGTTTGACATGAAAGAATTCGATAAAAGGTAATAAAACTTAAAAAATCAGCAAGGATATTTGTCAATTTTTTCAGACGGTAAGGGTAAAAGTTCAATCCAACGAAACTCGTGCTGTGTGGACTTAATATATCAAAGTTGAGCGAAAATAACGCTTGTTTTTTTGCGTATATTATATATCAATTAACGAATGATTGATTGTTGGTTAATTTATCAATGATAAATTGATTATTACTCGTACATCAAAAATGTCCAAATAAATTAATGCATCTAAAAAAACACAAAAGAAAACTGGTAAATGAAACGAAAAGTATTAATTAACAAAACAACAAAGATCCAAAAACAACAAATATCTACTGTTTTTGCTCAACTATCCTCCACTATAAACAGAATTCTTTAGTGCAGCGTTTTTAGTTACTATATATATTTCTTATTACAAAGTATCATTATAATAATTACATAACAACACAATAAAAGTTTCAAGTTATATTTATAGATTTGTATACACTAGATCACTATACAGATTTCTTTAAACAGTCATACGGAAATCCTTGAATACTTATAGGCAGTAGTGTAGTCAGACTGGTTATTTAGAAAATATATATTCTTTGAGTGATTATCCTCTAAGTAATTTATCAAGTGTCGTTATTAGACAAAAGTTAAACATTATAGTAGTAACTAAAATTGCATGCACTATGTTACAGTTGATCAAATAGTTTCTGGTATAACAACCTTTCAATAATATTTAAGATTATATTAATATTTTCATATTTTAAAATAATTGTTGTGTTCGTCCTACTGTTAAAATCCCTATTTATGTTTACTAATTAATTAACATTACTAACACATTATATCAAATATAAAATAACGATGTTATTTAGCAACTTTTTGATCAATGTACACAAAACATTCTCATAATGTCGATCTAATAAGCCGTCATGTCAAATCTCATTCTAAAAAAACATCGAATACAACACCAAATTACAGTGTACTATATATATATAATTCTTTCATGCTTTGTCGGAGTAATAACAAGCGGAACGAGGAATCTTGAGAAACAATGTATTTTAAAAGAAGGAAACTTGTTATTATTTTGACTCGGCTTTATTCTCGTTCAACAGTCGCATTCTTAACGTATGCTCATGCACCTATTCTAATATTGTATTCTGTCTGTGTTTTCAGTGGACTTAACCAACGGACAACTGACACCGAACAATAACACTCCATTGCTGACTCAGGCTTTGTCAGGTAATTAACACAATGTTTGCACCATATTTACTAAACTGTATATGTATGTATGATGTGTATGGATATAAAACTGTACTAATCACATACTTTACAAACACATTTTACTTCACAATATTCTAACATTGTTATAAATATAAAAACTGATCGACAATAATATGCTATTTTATTATTTGAACATACAGTGATTTTTGTACTTAAATATATTTATTGTCTATTAATTTGTGTTTATATAATATGTGAAAAATATTACAAAATTGTAAGTCAGTGGTCAATGTATGCCAGAATAATTCTAGTTTATGATAAAATATTAATACAAAGATATAAATGGAATATTATAAAATTAATTGCATCAATTGATGAAAAGTTAAATTATAAATAATTGTGTATAAAAATAATTACTAATAATAGTTTGGCAATTGCTGAACAATTCTTGAACTTTGAACTAATGAAGTGAACTAATGAAGCTATGAAATAATTTTGAAAACCAATACAACTCCAATCTAACTTTATACCATTTTTTCGAATTCACAAAAATGTTTAATATGGTTAAATTATCGTTTTTTTTATTTACAACAATTGAGTTATTTAAGAAAGTATAACCATAAAGCATCCTATTTATGATTATGTGACGTTTAGTGGAATTAATCTTATAAAATTTCATCCGAATATTCTAGATTCGAGATCAATTTAATTTATTTTTAATAAAATATAAAGACACCAAAACCATGTCTTTGCAAAAAAATTACAATTTGTCTAGCAGTTACAATAAAAATAATGGGTTGAAAAAAGTACTTTCGGTTTTTCTCATAGTTTATTCATTCATATAAATTTCAAATAATAATCAATGAATATGTAGAATTTTGATAGATAACATTTCTTTGGTAAAACCATAAATCTGCAACTGTAGGTCTTCTGAGGTTTTTGTGCTAAAAGCTGAACCAAATAAAGGTAACTTTACACCATTGTTAGAGGTTACAGAGACCGAAGCAAATGGCAGACGAATGTGGTAAGATCTGGGCTATTCGACAAATGCACAAAAACTCTCTAGTCTCTCTCGATTTTTGCAGTGTTACTAAAGATGTAGGTATTCTACTCTTGCCGTGATAGAAAATAACGCATTTTGTATTGGTTTGTTATGGCCATCCACCTTTTTTGACATCAACACGAAACTAGTAGCCTTTATTCAAGCTAATCTGATCGTCGACTATGATATTTTCCGTATTTTATTGCCTCTCATCTGCCATGTAGTGCATGTGCTTACAAAATATCACTATTTCAGTTCGTTTAAGTAGGGATTGGAAACTCAGCCCATTAACATTTTCATTATTAATTAATATCAAAACTAAAATAAGAAGCTTATTTTGATATCCCGTCCCATTATCCTAAACTGTTTCAACATCGATGTTTAATTCTTTAACGGTGCTTCCTCGATATGTTTATAATGAAATCAATTTTTTCAACGATTAAGTGAGGCCTCTGAAATCGAAATTATTGAAACAACAGCGACTGAACCAATTCCGATACTGATGTTCACTTAAGTGCTTCACCATAAACACCACAAATGTTACGATGAGCCTGCGTCCCATTTTTGTCCTTTCCGGAAGTAAAAAACACAACATATAATGAAGATTCTATAATCTAAAATTTCAAATACACTGTAATATAGTACATTACTGAATAAATATTACAAGAGAAATATAATTTGAATACCTAGTAGAAACACCCAATATTGCTTTATGCCCACTCAACATAATTTAATGTATTATGCTGGATTGTATAATAGTGTGGTAAAGCATAAATACAACTGATAGTAATGGTACTCTGTACACACATTCTGCGTAGTACTGAGTGAATTAACTATTCATTTCTGACTGGTCGCCATATTTGCTAAGTTCATATAACTCTTTAATGGGGTAAAATTATTATTTTTAATTGATAAGAGCTACATTATTTAAGAGAACAGAATCATAAAATGTACATATGTGATTATGTGACTTCCAATGCGTTTAAAATAAATAATTACAGTCAATTTTTACACCATGCGATCTAGTACATCTTGTTGTATGTTAGCAACAGTGATTCCGTGTAAATAATGTAACGCATATATATTGCTCAGTTTACGGCCAAGTCTTGTAGGTTATATTTCAGTATATTATAAGCTTTGTTCTGCGACGGTTAAAACAAGCCATCGGCGAAATGTGTGTTCTCCGTGAAACTGTTTAACAATTCACGACCGACAATATCCACAATAATTTCAGCATACACAAAACATGGTCGGCGAAAAGGAAATGTGGATGAAAGCCAAAGTTAACTGACAGAGACCAACGAATCTTAATAAAGATTGTGACCAGACAGCATAAAATTTGACGACAGATCTGGAGCTACACAAAGCTAACTTTATGGAAGGGCTGCGATTACATACTTACATAATGGAATTGTATCACAAAACCTAAGCACTGGATAATTAGAATAATTTGGTATTATATATGAATATTTCCTACAAATGGCAATAGGTTTATGCATGGACAACCCGAAAAGAGGCCTACGATCTGGACTGCCTGCTCCCTTCAGTCAACCATGAAGGAAATTTCGTTATGATTTGTGCAATAATATCATGTTATTCAGCAGGTTCTCTTATTCACATCACATGCTAAATAATAAAGTTGTTACTATGACTAGTATATTGTTGCCAAGCCATATTTTAAAGTCACCATACCCCCATACACAACAAAGGATCATCAAAATGTAATCAAATATATTTTCTAACCAGCTCATTCGCCAGAGTTCAAGATAACTGAAGCATTATGAGGAGTTTTAGATTAGACCTCCAAAATCCTTGAAGGAATTAGCGGGTGTTTTGGTGTAATAATAGGACAATATTCCGTTGAAACCTATTCAGACAATTTACGAATCTATTCCGCAAAAATGTCAACTGTATTAAAAACTGATTTTAATAAGTATATATTAACCGGCTTCGTTTGTGTAGTGGTCAAGGCGATATTTTATATTTTTCGAAAGCTGGCCAGTTCCTGTATCAGCAACGAAACAGACTAAAAGGAAGACATCTGTCACAGTTATTTTTTTAGATACTGTTGCTATAGTCGCGGATTCGAATCTTGCTTATGTTTGTGATTGTAATTGTAAATCTATTTATAGGCAACAGTGAAAAATCCTACAAGAAATAGCTATCCATATGGCGCCAGTAACCAGACTTGATAAGACCGGATATCTTCTGGGATGGTCTTTAAGTTGGTCACTAACCATTAGGTAGGCTTAATGCCGAGGACAGTGGTTGCTCGGAGCTATCGTTAAACTTCATTAGAAGTTAGATCTTATCGTTAGATCCAATCCAAATAAACCCCCGTTGGTAAAAAGGAAGCTTTAAAATATTTTCAATATTATGGATATAGCTTATCCATCCTCTGAATATTCTACTGATAGGCAATCCTACTAAGTGTTTTTTTCACTTTACTCATTATTACAGAGTTATTGAATTACCATAAAAAGAAAATGGGTTTCGTGGTGGCCATTTTTCGTCATCCCTGATTGAAATCACCTTTCCAGGAAATATTTCCGTCCGACCTCCCTACCAACGTTAAATGTCTGACAGATCTAAATTTGGCGACAACATTTCAATTATTCAACAACAATTTAATTTAATTTAACAGCCCTCCGCTGGGAGTATATTTCCGCGTTTCGTAATTTAATTCTTAGAGCAAGTGAACTTCATCCTAGGCTACCTTATACAATTTAATATTGGAAATATTAGTGAATATGAACAGTATAAAATAAGAAATAGGGATTTCTAAATAAACAGATTTAATACATGCAGATAGCATAGAAAAAAGGGTTACACAAATAATTATTAGATAAATATATTTAATATATCACATATGTTATCTCCATCAAAATCGGTATATCTCCAATCTTATGTCAAGTTGCCATGTTACCAATTCTACATCCTATATTTAACCAGAGAATATACTTCAAAGGAGAGTATTCTCCCTTCGGAACCTACTCATCAGTTAGTTTGAAATTATTCTCAGGTCTGTAAAAAGAAACATTTTATTAATATTCTACAAATTATACAAAACAAATATTTCCAATTCAATTAAATTGCCCCAACTTCTTATAAATCCCTACATATCAACTGGTGGTTTGAGTTTGGAGTGGTTTCACTAAAAAAATAATCGATATGTTTAATTTACTCATTTGACAGAGTGTAATAGTAACTACATAAGGACTAAAACTTATATGTAGATAGACAAAGACATAGATAACAAAAATAGATCATTAAAAACATTCCATGCAAAACACAAAAAAAGAACAAATATTTACTTAAAAATTTTCACTAACTAAAAATGATCCATCCCTTAATTTCCTGAAGTCATAGATTGATAAAGTTACTATGTAAAGACTAAAACATAAATGTAGATTGACAAACGTGAGTGAGACGTTCGGATTTCATGAAGAACACCTTTAATAATTATCACTAATGACGTTGTTTCTGTATTACGAAAAAAATCATATAAGATTTGTGTAGTTTTTTGAGTTACGCGTTATGGGACAAGGAGGGAAATGTCGACATCACAATATAAGTTTTCTACCCAGTTTCGTACCCTCCTAAACCACCAAAAACTTTACAAATAGGAAAAATATACAAAAAATATAAGTTTATCCCATACTAAACTTTGAATAATTTTCTTGTCTCTTCCATAAAAGTCCTAAATATATTAGGTACCATGTTATTTATGCCATAATATTTAATACGAATTTATAAAATGAAAGCCATTAAGTAGATTTAGTAGATTTCATTGGCAAAGAAAAAGAAAGCAAGAAAGTACAAATGTACAAAATACAACAGCCAGATAACTAGTTGAACAGAAACTGCTATGGAATTCGACGACTAAAAATAGATCAGTAAAGACACACCATCGAAAATACAAAAAAAGGACAAATATTTATTTAAAAATTTAATTTTCTCTAAAAAAATAATCCACACGTTAATTTCCTGAAATCGCAAATTAATAAAGAGATTATATAAAGACTAAAATATAGATGTAGATTAACAAATACATGGATAACAATGATATAACAGAGATGGACAGTTTGGATTTCATGAAGTACACCGTTAATTATTATCACTAATGCGGTTGTTGTTTCGCTGTTACGAAGAAAATTCCATAGGATTTGTGTATTTTATTAGGAACACTTCACGTTATGGAACAAGGGGGAAATGTTGACATCGCATTATAAGCTTTCTGTCTAGTCTTATACCCTTCCAATCCACTAAAAATATCACAAATAGAAAAAATATATTTAAAAGTATTTAATATATACATAAACATAAAACAACTTTATGGTTTATCCAAAAATGTTTTAAATCATTAAAGTAACAATATTAATAGGAACTTATGAAATTAAAGCTATTAAGTGAATTTTTATTGGTAAAGAAAATACAAGACACAAAATACAAAAACCAGGTAACTAACATAGTTTTAAACAAAAACCGCGGTGAAATTCAAAGACTAGAAGTAGATCAGCAAAAGTACACCGCCTGAAACACAAAAAAGAAGAAATATTATTCAACATTTTCAATTATTCAATTTTCTCTAACAAAATGATGGATACGTTAAGTTTATGAACCACGATGTAACAGAGAAAGATAGTTCGGATTTCATGAATTACACCTTCGATAATTATCACGACTGTTTTTGTGTTGGCAAGAAAATTCCATATGATTTGTGTATTTTATTAGGAATATTTCGCGTTATGGGACAAGGAGGGTATGTCGACATCGTATTATAAACTTGTATATATAATCTAGTCTTGTATCCTTCCAAACCAGCAAAAACATTACATAAGTAGAAAAAATTTAAATAAAATAACTTTATCTTTACTAAACTTAAAATAAATGCTTGTAGACTGCAAAAATGTCAAACAATTATCTATTTTTCTACATCTTAAGATCATGTCTTCTAGATCACAATACTGATACGGATTTATAAAATTAAAGCCAATGTTTATTGACAAAGAAAATACAAACATACCAAATAACAGGTTAATTGAAAAGTCCCTGACCTACCATAGTAAAACACATTTTCTTGGCAAAATTAGTTTTTTTTTAATCAACATAATTCCCTTCAAGGGTGATAGACTGATTATAGCGACCCCCCAACTTTGCGATACCGTTTTTGTAGTACGATATGTCCTTTGCTTCAAAATAGGCCTCAGTTTCTGCGATCACCTCTTCATTAGATGAAAATTTCTTCTCACCGAGAATTCTTTTGAGATTTGAGAACAGGATATAGTCGCTGGGTGCCAGATCTGGAGAATACGGTGGATGAGGAACCAATTCGAAGCCCAATTCATGGATTTTTGCCATCGTTTTCATTGACTTGTGAAACGGTGCATTGTCTTGGTGAAGCAGAACTTTCTTATTCTTGAATAAAAATTATTCCATACGCATCCCAAAATACAGACGCTATAATCTTGCCAGCCGACTGTTGCTTTTTCCCACGTTTTTCAGCGGGTTCATCGTATGCAGTCCACTCGGATGACTATCGATTGGACCTCAGACTGAAATGATGGAGCCATTTTTCATCCTTTATCACATATCGACGCAAAAACTTTATTACGCTTGATCATCTTCAAACACTGCTCCTAATCATCAACTCGTGGTTATTTTTTCGTCAAAAGTGAGTTCGCGCGGCACCCACTTTGCACAGAGCTTTCTCATACCCAAATATTCGTGAATGATATGATGTATACGTTCAGTTGATATCTTTAGAGTTTCTGCTATTTCATTCAATTTCAACTTAGGGTCATTCAAAATCATTTTGTGGTTTTTTAAATGTTTTCGTCGGTAACAACCTCTTTTGGGCGTCCACTGCGTTCACCGTCTTCGTTGGTCATTTTACCACGTCTAAACTTAGCGTACCAATCCTTGATAGTTGACTTTCCTGGGGCAGTGTCCGGAAATTCGGGCTCAGGCCAAGTTTTTGCTTCAACCGTATTTCTTCCCTTCAAAAAACAATATTTTATCAACACGCAAAATTCCTTTTTATCCAATTTTTTCACAATGACAAAAGTTGCTTCACTCAAAATGCTATAATCCACAAACTAATGGTCCGATAGCTGTCAAATTTATACACGCATCTTTTGGGGGTTAGGTCTAACTAACAAACATATGAATTTAATTCTAGCAGCGTCATCTATGTGTCAGGCCGGGGACCTTCCAATTCACCTGTTATAACAACCAGACAACTAGCTGAACAAAATCCGCTACGAAATTCGTTCACTAGATATAGATCAGTCCATCCGTATACAAAAAGAACAAATATATATTCAACAAATTCAATTTTCACCACCAAAATTATTGATATATTAATTTCCTGAAATAGCAGATTGAGAAAGTGACTATGTAAAGACTAAAATATAGATGTAGATTGACAAAGACATGGGTAACAATGATATAACAGTGAAAGATGATGAATGATGGATTTCATGAATTACACCTTCCAGAATCATCACTAATGGCCTTGTTGTTTCTGTCTTGCGAAGAAATTCTCATAGGATTTCTGTATTTTAATAGGAGTATTTCGAGGTATGGAACAAGAGGAAATGTGGACATCGTATTAATACGTTTTCTATCTAGTCTTGTATCCTTCCAAACAAGCAAAAACGTTATAAATGGAAGAAAAAACTTAAAATGACTTTCTTGTCTATTCCTAAAATGCCCTAAATAAATTTCTATTTCCTATAACTTAAGATGTTATGTTATTGAAGTCGCAATATTAATGCAAATTTATGAAATTAAAACTATTAAGTGGATTTTTATTGACAAAGAAAATACAGACACACAAAACGTGACAGCGAGATAATGAACAAACAAAAAAAACGCATTGGAATTTGGAAATAGATCAGCAAAAACATACCATCCGAACACACTGAAAAGAACAATTATATATTCAACAAATTAAATTTTGTCAAATGGCAGAGTGAGGAAGTGACTACATAAAGACTAAAACATTGACGTAGTTAGGCAAAGACTAGATAACATAGATATAACAGAGATAGTTCGGATTTCATGAACTACATCTTCGGTGATTATCACTAATGACATTGCTGTTTCTGTGTTACAAAGGAAACTTCATATGATGAGTGTATTTTATTAGGACCATTTAGCATTGTAGAATAAGGGGGAAAATGTCGACGTCACATTATAAGCTTTCTATCTAGTCTTGTACCCGTCGAAACCACGAAAAACATAACATATAGAAAAAATATGCATAAAATATGTTCCTTCAATACTAAATTTGAAATAACTTTATTGTCTATTCCAAAAATGTTATAAATAATTGCATATTTCCTACATCTGAATACACACAATATTATTGCGAATTTATGGAATTAAAGCTTTTAAGTCGATTTTTATTGGCAAAAAAAATACAACAGCCAAGTAACTAGCTAAACAAAAACTACGATGGAATTCGACGACTAGAAATAGATCAGTAAAAACACACCATCCGAAATACAAAAAAGAACAAATATTTATTCAACAAATTCAATTTTCCTAGTTTGGAGCGACGGCGGACGGGGCCTCGCTTGGACTCGTCGGCTGACTGACAGGGATTTTTATTTGAATACGTCCATCGCTCCACAAGAACACCCCCTCACTCGTCCGGCCGCTATCCCCCTTGCACCCCGTCGTAGTCCGTTTTGTTCGTTGATGATTTACGATGGCCGAGAGGTCTGAAAATGGATTTAATGGCGCGCGAAAAGTTTGTTTTTACTGAAAATGACACCTAACAAAGTGCTTTAAGAATACTTCATCGTCCGAAAAATAAAGGTCGATGAAAAAGCATGGAGAGGACTGGCCCGCCTGGGTCATTTATAACGATTCCTATCGTTTTTTGAAAGTTGGACCGATCTAGCACAAAAGACCACGTTTGTATCAACGCTGGAGTCTTTTATGTATCAGCTGTTCCGCCGGTGAACTATCATTTATACATTAGTCGTACTGAATTCGTGAATTCGATATTATTAAAGATCAATTTTATTCATTTCCAATAGTAATCATACCCGATTAAATAACTTTCGTATTAGCAATATTATCACCAAGCACAATAAATTGAACTATTTATAAAGATATGGGTAGAACTTTGTAGCTTACTCTTCTTCAACAACTACAATATTTATACAACGCAATCAAGGCAGGCCCCCTTTGTCGGGACAATCTGGAGGTCGTGAGATAAACCAATTTAACGTTTTGGGTGGGCGCCACGTGGTTTCTGACTCTCTCCGATTTCCCAACCCACGAAGGGGGTACGAGATGCACTAAATAATGGAGACTAACGATAGGGTACAAGAAACGATGAGATAAAATATAGATATATCTAGATTAACTTATATGGTACAATATACACAATCCTAAACGAATACTTAATACTAATCTAACTAATCTCTAATACTAACATGGTACTAAAATAAGAATATTCCCAATTGTAGTCCAATTAGTCTCCATTAAGACTCCATTATCAGAAATAAATCATATCATGCAACATTAAACCATATAACATCCCTTCATGAAATATGCTACTACAAAAAATCCGATCATGAAAATACATCCTATCCCGAAAATATACTCGCGGCAGATATCCTATCCAGTAAATATATCCGTCCCGAAACCTTGTGGACAAATGGTGTTCTTAGACTACAAACCAGGAAACAAAAAAAAGCCTTATCTCTACTAAGGGTTTGACCGCTTCAAGGAACCTTCGTCCACGGAACCACTCTCCCTTTGGCCGAGAGTCACCTATCGCCAATTGCAGGCCGCGTTTTCGCAGGAACTCAAGCCAAACGCTCTCCAAAGCACCTTTTCGGATCTGTTGGTTCAAATTCCAATAAGATTCATTATATTTTGTTAACTTCACTGTTTACCAGGCATGGCGGAAAATGAGAACGCTACAAGCTTATAAGAACCCTGACAAAGTTTCTGGACCTTGAAATTCAATTGATTCTGTTGCCATAAAAGCCGTTCAAGCAATATACTCTCAACTAAAAAGCAACACTACAAATACATTCACTAAATATCCAAAATATTCGTAATAATAATAAAATGGGATCCATTTTACACAAGTTTAAGAGGTGTGTTATGAACCCTCATTGCAATAATCAGAACAATAATTTTCCTTGTATACCATTCCTAGAGCTTTTAGACATTTAACTACAGTTAATATGCCGACTTAAAATAACTTATAAATTTTTGAAGAGTGGTCTTGTTAACATTTTGATACAAGCCTTTGTTAAGCAATATACCTATAGCTCGAATTATAATCACTGGACTTTGCCAACAGTCCAGATCTTTTATTGTCGTTCTAGAAAAATTAGGGCATGCGCATTAGCTAAGTCCATTACTAATTTTCTGGTAGTTAATTTCAATGCCTGCTATGTTTCATTACCGTATTAATATTTATAAATGTACTAGATTCTTGCATATACTCTAATAATTTTTTTCATTTTAAAAATGTCTTTATTGAGAAAAAATATTGCACCATATATAGATAAAAATATTCTCTATCGTTTTTCTATAATTTTTCCAATCTTTCTGGCAACATAATGTTATCGTATTGAATAAACGATGCTGGTTGAGCGATCCAATAATTGATCCATTTTCAAACTTCTTGGGTATTTCGAAATACGTCATAATCAATACGCTATATCTGATGAGTACGCCGGTACGGCTGCACCCATTAGAGCTGCAACAATTCTTAAAAGTAAGATAGGTGCTCCAGCTGTTACTGTTTGTCTTTTTATTTAAATACGTTATTCAATTTGGTCAAATAACGTCGGCAAAATCTGTAGTATCAGTTCCAAGAGGATGCTTTTTGCAACAACACGTTGTATCTATTTTCCCTCCTTTTGGAAGAACCTGGAAAGAGTTGGTTCATTAACTACTAAGTTGTCTGAAAGTCCTTTGAGAGTTTTTGCTAAATTTTCGTCCAATCAATCGTAACTATTAGTAAAATACATAATGCACCTAACCGAAATTATCAAAAAATAACTTTTCCTCTACTTCTAAGATATGGTAAATTAAGTTATGTTTATAATTAAGAATAGGAAAATTCAGTTTGGTAATCTTAATTAAAAATAAACCTATCAACAAAACTATATACCTTAATATTTTAATGATATCTAAAAATCAGTGAACTGTTAAAAAATCGAAAAGATACGTTATTAGGAAAATATATTGGTATAAAGCATTTAATGTATATTTTATGATGTTTATTGAATATCATTTATATATAAAAACTTTTCTGGAATATTAATTATCAAACAACGTTGTTATTATCTAATTTGTATTTCGTCTATTTTACAGTCATGAACAACTATCAGGCTGCCGCCGCAGCTCAAGGTTTTGGTCCACCGGCTTCCCCACATGCCGCCGCTGCCGCTGCCGCTCAAGGGGCTACCCGAGCTGCATTTCCCGCCGCCTCTAGCCCTGGACCGGCCATCGACATGTACAGCAGCAGTGGCGCAGGACCTGGGGATAGTGTGGGATACGTACAAGCCGCCAGCCCTCAGCCGTCCAGCTTTCCGGCCATCGCCGTTAGTCGGGCGCCTTTAAACTACAGTCCGGTGAGTTTGAAAGTAAGCACTTTCATTTTTTTTTGCTATTCAAACAATATTTTATCTATTACCACGGAGATTGCTTTTTATATTTCCATATTTCAGATCAGAAGCATTTATTGAAGTCTTTAACAGTTTAAAAAAAATACAAATCAGTTTCTTTGTATTTGTATTGAAAACATGAATTTATTTATAATCCATATAAAAATATATATATAAAGATATAGAAATGTGTATAAAGATATCAAGGTAGACAATCATTCATCAAGTCAATTATTTGTATCATCGACATACAAAAGTAAATACAGAACATTTAAAACTTTGTATAATATATAATTAAACTATTTTATTTCAATTATAATAATATTATTTATTAATATATTAGTTATAAATAGCAAAACTAGCATGCATCACTATATTCTCAGTTGAACAATATTCTAATTACCATGTAATAAATTTAACCAATCCTGGAAGATCTGAAATATAAAAGGCAGTACTCGTGTTGTATTATCCCCTATATCCATTCTACGTCATTTTCATCTATATATCATACTATATAGTGTAAAATTATATAGCAAATATTATAAGCAAAAATGCCCTAATTATATATTATTATAAAAGCACTTGTTATTTTTGTACAGTGATATTTTTAAAATAAAAAATACTTTTGTTGCAAATTACCGTTCGTTATATAATGAAAACTAGAATTTATCCTTCCCTTCTCATATGTTGAAATTTAATACAGTTTTAATGTTATTTTGTAGCTCTATTCCTACATCTAAGTATTGTCAGCATGATGAGCTTATAGTCAAGACCCTACGGAATATCTAAGTAAGTAAGTCTGAATAACGTCATCTCTCCTTCGTCTTTTTAGTCTCAAAGTTCCTCCTCATACGCTGCTGTAGATACTGCCGACTCTCGGATTTTGATCATTATATTTTTCTTCAGGAGTTTATACGATCCATATTTTCTCGGGCGCTACTCTTTTAAACCAAGGAATTTGGTCGGTTATAATTAATAAATCATTTATCTAATCTTAGAAACTTTGTTGTTTTTACCTAAAGCCGCGTATTTCAATATATGTTTTTTTATATATGTAGTTTTCTATCAACACACTCTGAGACATAACCTTTGACATGATACTGGATGCAATAAGGAGAGAATGACATTGTCATAATATTATCAGATTCTAAAACTATTAAGAGATTAGCCATCATACCTTTTCGGATATAAAAATCACTATTAAAATTGATTGAATTAGATTCTTTTATAATTATATATTACTGCTTCCCCATTTTTTGAAGCCTGATATATATAAAAACGTACCTACTCTGAAATAAAATAGAATGTAAGGCATACATAATACCATACGCTACGTCATCAACTAAGGAGATGTTTCAAGAGTTCAAAAGCAAATAAAACCTACCTCATGTACAGTGGATTTTTATTATATGCACAATCTTCAACATATATATTATTTAGTAAATTATTATGTATATTCAAATTTTTTTTCTAGTTTCATTTAAAATATAAAACAGCAAATAACAGGAGTTATCACACAAATATCCTTCCACCTATTTACCGGATTTCAATTTTTTTCAATATTTCTAATCTATGTATTTTATATATTTATCTATATATATATTCTTTTTTTTATTTCTGTCAAGCTGATCATTAAGTCCTGTAGAATGGGTTGATTGAAGCTTATAAAAGAATAATAAGTTTCATAATATAAATAAGCTTCGAACCTGACTAATTTTAATCTTGATTATAATATTTTGATTATTTCACGCACACCAACTTAAAAAAACTAAAAGTTTAGCAATTCGACATATTACTTTGGTGAATGATACTTTTCTCTCTTATATTACTGATTTGAAGAGCTCGATAAATTTTACTTGCTCTATCAGGATAGCTCTTGCCAATTAGTGTTTTCTTGTCCTCTTATCCCAGTGTCTAATCTTCTACTATGGGTGCACCTAAGTAATTTTGACATCAATTTCTTCAAACGCCTATATTTATAAAGATTATTTAATATTAAGAATATCCTAGCTTGATATAAAGGCAAGGCTTTAAATTCCAACTTTATTGCATTGTTATTAAAATTTTTATTGGTTGGCAGTGATCGTGTTTCTTGAGTTCTGAAGTTGATAATACAGTGAACTATGAAATCTGCCTGTTGTTGATCTAATATGCTGATCACAGTTAAGTTGATAACTAAACCATGAAGACATACAACTTAATTTCCTATATTGAGATATTTATTATTTCGATATGTGATTGTGTTACCTATTAAAGGGACATAATACACTAAACTATATATTCAGTCTTTTTATATTATCTAATTCTCGGTTTATAATAATATAAGACGCAAACATCTCATTTAATCACGTTAACGGGTAACAATGTTGAACAGCCAGCGGTACAAGCTGACGATGAAGTTCCATTCTTGGTTAATTAGTTTGGCGCAACTGTAATGTGTTAAGTATCAGTTTATGAACAAAACATTCTCGACAATATTTTTTAACTATTTTTATTTGTTTCGCATAAACTATCAAAAGCCTAACAACCCACCACTTCAATAATAAAGGCATTTTTATCTTATAAAAGTAATAATTGTGTAATAATCACATTTTAGCACACCGAAAGCGTAAATCACTCTTGAGTATTACTTTAGGTAAAAATAAATTTCCCTTTAAATTGTCAAACACAGAGCAGGAGCTATTAATATACTAATTTGGTTAAGTTATACTCTGAGGATTTTTTTAAATTTGAAGCTTTATTGTGAAACTTTGTCCCATCTTTCAAACAATTTATGGATTCCATCTCGAAAAAACGCTGTATCTTTGAGATTATCCACCAATCGACCCACTTTTTGGTATCGTAAGGACCGAAGCGCTGTTCATAGGTCACGATTCATACGTCGAAACAACTTGCAATCAGATGTAGCAAGGTTTAGATAATATTGCGGATGGTCACTCCAACAAAATCACCACTTTTAAAATATCGACACTAGAGAGTATGGTTGTCATAAACTAACGCCGTATTCGATGACCTTCAGCCGCCTTTTCCTTCAAATTGAATTAAAAAGATAAAATTTCCGGTAAATTCGATTTACTCATCAATTTTACTCAAATTCATACGTTTGCAAGGTAATGAAAAAATGTTTTATTCACGCTTCGACGAAATGACACATACTGAACCCTGTGATTATTTTCGTAATATCGTAATTATTTTACACTTATTTCATTTACCTTATTACCAAAATTAATTATACATACATATAAATAATAAATTATTTAGATACAAGATATTTAATAAATAATTAAATTAAAAGTTCCTAAGAAGTTATTAAAAAATTAAGGCAGCTTAAATGCTAAAATTGAAAAATATAAAATAAATAAATGGTAATAGGGTAATTTATAAATAAATATTATTAAATTGATAAGGTAACTGACTGGTATTGTTTATCAAAATATTGTGTTCTTTTTCTTGTTCAATTCTTTAGGCTTATAACAGTCCTATAGATATAATATCTAGCTCTATTCTCGATTTTAATATATTTCGTATTTCGCGACAGTGTTCTATAAACGATAATGCTAACAGAAGACATTACGCAGAGTTGTACAAAATTTTACAAATATTACGATATCGTTTATATATTACATATCTTATACATTCATAAAAGGTTTTTTGACAGTCACTTTTATTTTTAAAAAATTACTAAAATTAAATAAAAATATATTAGAACTTAACTTAATTATACTAAACTGATAATGTTAAAGATATAAATGGTACAAAAATGGTGAATATCAGTATTGTGAACGGTTTAATTTATTTGTTCATATGTAATTTATGTAAAGATGAAAACCTACCACTCTGAACGGACGAAAATCTACCGCTACTATGAAACTGATTGCATTGTTTGGTTTCGTTTTGAACACACACTTACTTGTAAGCACCGGTGACGAGCACTTTCTTACGCACTTACTATGCTTCTATTCAACTGCTTTTTATATAGTAAGAATAATATGTGCTTAATACTATTCCTAATTATCTGTACATGGTTAGAACTAAGGCTCTGCCGATTTGATGATTATATTACATTTCATCCCTGATGCCCATCACTCAAATTATTGTAAGCCTGTACATTCTCAGAGATTCACGTTCACAAGTTTTTGAAGGTCAATGTAATTCTCGATATTTGATTATTGGGTCGTCGGGTTAAATACGCTATATTTTATCAGGATCTTGGAGATTGCACTCCCAATTTTTGATAAGAACGAAAGCCTGCGTGATTTTTTCGACTATCTTAAATGCGTTTTAATTTGTTCTATATAAATTCCACACCCAATTTTTCATACCAAATAAGTCGTTTTAAAGTTTATCTAAATGGCTTAATATATTGTTGCGTTGCAAAAGAGTGTGAATAACCCGCGTAAACTACAATTATACAGCTACTGTTAAAGATATCTCGGAAACTCTGACTCGGAAGAACTGGCATAATAAGCATAACATCCATAGATAACATAACTAAATGGTCAATAAAAAGGAAAGTTAAAAAATGAAAGTCCTGTACGATTGAATTGATGCCTGACATCTGAGTCGTCATCGACAGAGCCTGCTTCCTGTGTTTTCCTTGCTTTTTGACTTAGGTTGTCCAAGTCAATTTTAATACCTAATAAGTCGTTTTAAAGTTTATTTAAATGGCCTAATATATTGTTGAGTCATAAAAGGGTGTGAATAACCTGCGCAAACTACAAATATACAGCTACTGTTAAAGATATCTTAGAAATTCTGAGAGAATTGGCATAATAAGCATAACATCCACAGATAACAGAACTAAATGGAGGATATAACTGAAATGACCAATAAAAAGGAAATTTAAAAAAATTAATGTCCTATACGATTGAATTCAGCGTCAAGCGATTGATTTTCTGATTCAGACCACATATATTCTCCTTCGTCTGAGTCGTCATCGGCAACGCCAACTTCCTTTGTTCTCCTTACTTGCTGACTTAGGTCGTCGAAGTCAGTGGATTAATTGAGATAGAAAATTATCAATTGCGATCTAGATTGACGAGAAATGAAGGGAATATAACAACAGCGAGCACGATACAATGAAATTGTTCGATTCTAGAGACGCAGAGCTCCTGTGATCCAGGAATAACATTCTACTACCATCTGGAAATAGATTATGGTGCTAACAAATTAATTACAGTTGCCAATTTTTTGTCAATATTGATAGATGTTGTGTCGGTTGAAAATTAAAATATTCAAATTTGTCCCACCATCAGAAAATATATAACAAATCATTAAACAATTGCAGATAATAGGACACATGTATTACTAATGCTGATCGTCAATTCTTAAAATTTTATTTTATGGGCAATCCGGATGCGGTAATTCGTCAGAACAACGATTTAATAAAAATGTTCAAAATGGCATTGGATCTGACAGCTACATCATCAGTCATCAGACCTAATATAACGCCTGCCGGTGAGCACGCGAAGAAGTTCACCAACAATCAACGAAGTGGTTATTGTTATTGTCGGAGAAAATTTTCGAGATAATTGTAGGTGATACGACGTTCACAAAAATTAATGAATTTATTAGATTAACACGTCCTAATCCTGGTGTTATATTAAACAAGCAGAATTACAATAGACTCGTATAATAATACCTAGCAAAACCATCACCGGTTGATATTTGTATACGCCACTGGAAATCAATGACTGTACAAGACGATCGGTTCTGCAAAGGTCGTCCTTAACAACGTTAACGGGTAACAATGTACAACAGCGATCAGTACAAGCTGGCGATAAAGCTCGATTATTGGTTAATTAGTTCCGTTTAACGATTATGTAGATCAGCCCTAATGTGTGTTTATGACCGCCTTTTCTGAGCAGATATTAAATTTATGCCCTTTTTACAACAGTTTAATGGGCGCAGAAAGGGATCCTCGACCGAGGAGAAAAAAAGTTGAGCAACGACCGACGATGGTTCTAAAGTTTTTGTTCGTCGAAGTTTGCTTAATTTTACATTGTGATCACTTTTCTTTAGGGCCAGTAAAATCTTTACTGTAACGGCATGGGCGGCAAGAGAGGCGAATGTTTCTGAAGGAGGACGAAAGGAATTCGGGTCGATCGCAAAAAAGCTGCCATTTAATTGAATTAACTCACGATGTAATAGAAGGCGACTGTCAACGGAAAATGTTTTGTTTAAATATTCGATCTTAGAACAAAACGGCTTGTTTTTCGTTGTTGTTAAATTATTTTTCCCAACCAAAGCAATTGAAAGCTACGGAATTTACTCTAATTCACAAAAGAAGGTTTGGTGCCTTTATATTCTGTATTAAAACGAAACAACGATAAAAACTAATTGGGAATATATTTTCTACTCCCTCTTATGCCGGTCTTAAATAGTTTGAAACCTAAACTATCATACACCTTCTTTTATATTTGGCATTATCCAACTTATTCAGCTATTAATTCAATAAACAAATTTCAACTTAGTGAAAGCTAGAAACTAGCTAATTACTGGAAACTATTCCAATTTTTCAAATATACATCTCAATAAGTGCTAAGGCACTCTATCTGGTCAATAAGCTGCGCATTAGAAGTGTGTATCCTTTATAACTCTTCCAACATGCAACTAAGCTTTGTCTTGCAAGATGATTACTCAGTGTTACTTACTAATGCTAATTCTTTTTACGAAAACATGGTTCAATTTGTTCAAATGACGACGGCAGACATCTGCCACAAATATGTGATTTGGTTTTAGCATCTCATAACATACTATACCTTTCTGATCCTTATCCATATGTGCAAGAATTTATAGTCATGAATATTCCGCTTTGATATTGTTGCGAATGGTTCTCCTGGACTAACTTATCACTCTTGAGATAGTTGTACATCAGAGTGAGATCCACTTTATATCTTCAGTCACAATATGCCAGAGAAGATAGTTCTTTAAGCAATCAATAGAACCGTGATGTTAAACCGACTGGAAATTGTATTTTCATTCCATTCCTGCGATAGTCATTTCTTCCTCTTTTTCTTGAAAATGTCATTTCATTTAAAAGTCTAAGAAACAGTTGATTTGTCTACTCCAAAACGACGAGAAAACGCCTTGAGGGTTTGACCTAGTTGGTTGTCCTATAAGTCTTGCAATTCTTTGTTGTCAAACTTTTCGGCTGCTCCAGGATATTCCCTGACATTGACGTCAAAATCACCACATTTTAATATTTGAAATCAAAACCAAAAATTAGGATTAAACGGAACAGTACCACTGTAATTTCCTAAAAGTGCTTATGGGCTTCGGCAACAGATTTCTTCAAATTAAACAACAAAAATATTGAACGCCGAAAATCCCATTTTAAGAATTCCTCTACTACTGTTACCTTAAATCTGTCATTTTATATAGAAAAATATCAAAAAATTGGTACTTCACAGTTTAGCCAATAAATGTTGCTAATCAAAGTACACAACTTAGAATTATTTGTCGTAAAGCTTAATGTTAAAAAAGTAAAGCGCAGCTTTTCACTTTAAAAATAAAGAAAATTCTTGCAGCAAATTTCCTAGTCAAATTCCTTTTCTTATGGAGTTATTTGAAGCAAAAATTATATTCCCACTATCATCCATGTATGTAAAGATATGTATATATATATCCATGTATATATATATATTTATATATATTTATATATATATATATATATATATATATATATATATACACACACACACATATATATATATATATATATATATATATATATATATATATATATACATATATATATATATATATATATATATATATATATTTATATATATATATATATATACGAATATAAGAAGTTTATATAAAATTTTTAAAACGACATCTATTATTCTCTCCTAGTCATTCCTCCATTGTTATTATTTTTATTTTACTTTTGAATACCTTTGTTTAAAAGTGTGTTAACTGTTTTAGATATTGTACTGCGGATTTGGATACAGCAATTTTGTTCAAGCAATCATTTCCAATATGAAAATATGCGATTATTTTCTCCCAATACCATGATTCGGTATATTGTTTTTTTTTGTCTTTTAGTCGATGATTAACTTCATATGTATCCCCAAATAATATTCTGATATTTTGTTTTTAAACAGTGTGAACTCTTAATTGTTTTTTTTTTTTTTTATTACTCTTCGTGAGTCCACAATCTGCCCTATTGGCAATAAGTATTTCTTATGTCTATATTATATATACATGGCACGTAGAAAATCACTTCATTAAGCAATCTTCTGTATAAAATATTATCTTAATTAATTAGTCTTATTCTAATGCTTATTCTAAAATCTACATATGTCCAGTAATCAGATTAGGTGGTGTCAAACATTTTAGTCTACGCACTTCACTATCACGTCGCATATTTAGCTGATTAGCGAGTACATTGGGATGCACTGATACTCTTTCGAAGTACTTCACACAAACACGTTGGATTACACTCGTTATAGGTTCTAGAGGAATATCGCGTTGTATCACTTTATTTGAAATATAGTACGGAGCATCAACAATGGCACGCAACACCTTATTTTGGAACCGTTGATTGATGGATATATTAGATTTGCTAGCGGTACCCCATAGTTGGACTCATACAGCAATACCTTGTTATCTAATGATAACTTGGATTTGCGCCCGATGAGCCAATACATTTGATATAATTTTAGTCCCAATTGTTTCCATTTAGACAGTATGTGCTTCTTCCAGGTTAGGCGTCGATCTAAATGCATACCAAGATATTTAACATGCTCTGCTTGGGGGAGTTGACGATGATTGATATTTACTGGTGGACATGTTCTTCTACGCAGGGTAAACGTTATATGCGTGGATTTTGTTTCATTGGGTTTAATGTGCCATGTCTTCAACCATAATTGTATTTGCTTCAGGTGGGTTTGTAGGTTTATTGATGCTGTGATTGGATCATCATGGGATGCTAAGATTGCTGTATCGTCTGCATATGTTGCCACAGTAGTTATTTTTGTGGTGGGCAGATCAGACGTATACAGAAGATACAGTACTGGACCCAGTACACTACCTTGCGGAACTCCTGAATATATGGGATTTAATTCGGTATGTTCATCGCCTTGATTTACAATAAAATGTCTGTCAGTGAGATACGATTTTAGTAGCTGATAGTCCGGATGAGGGAGAAGTTTCTTTAGTTTAACCTGCAAGCCCGTATGCCATACTTTGTCAAAAGCCTGAGATATGTCTAGGAAAGCAGCCGAACAATATCTTTTGGCATTTAGGTCAGCGTTTATTTGGTTTACAAGTCTATGCACTTGTTCTATAGTCTCATGCTTATTGCGAAAGCCAAACTGATGTTCTGGAATAATTTTTCTTTTTTCTATTATATAGTTTAGTTTTTTTATGTATAATTTCTCGAAAACTTTCGAGATTATTGGTAATAAACTTATAGGTCGATAGGAGGTCACATCTTCTGGTATTTTTCCTGGTTTAAGGATCATTAATATTTTAGCTACTTTCCAGATACTAGGGAAGTAATTAATTCGTAGCATAGCATTGAATATATATGTTAATAGTTTTATAGCCTTTTCTGATAGTTCTTTTAAAATTTTGCCAGTAATTAAGTCATAACCAGGAGCTTTTTTAATATTAATCTCTCTCATTATTGTATGTTTAACTTTTTTGACCGTTAATTTCTCATGCGGTAAATCCATTTGAAATGGCGAATCTAGAAAGCTAGTAATTTTATTTTCGTCATCTTTATGTAGCTGAGACTGGAAAGGTTTAAAAACATTTTTTAGGTGTTTTGAGAAAATGTCGGCCTTCTCTTTATTGCTTCTCGCCCAATTATTTTCGCTTGTTTTAATAGGTGGGTTATGCTGCTGGGATCTCCTAAGCTTTTTTGTTGCTTTCCACAACGAATAGTCTGTAGCCTCAGTTGATGTCAAGTTTTCTAGGTATTCTTGAATGCCTTGGTTCTGTTCGATTTGGATTAGATCTCTCAGCTCTTTTATGGCCCTATTAAATTTTCTTTTATTCTCTTCAGTCCTTTGCTGTTGCCAATTTCGTCGTAACTTTCTTTTTTCTGCTATCTTTTTCTGTATTGTACATGATATATGTGTATTTTTTCTTGGAAATGTTTCACTGTTGGGAGTCGCGGAATATGCTGCCTCCTGTATATTTTTTGTAAGATTTATTGCTGCTATTTCTATATCCATTTCAGTTTGTAACGGTAAATTTAGAGAGATATTTTGGTCTAAGTTTTCTCTAAATGAGGGCCAGTTAGTTATATTATTGCACAGAGAAGGGGGTCTATCTTTGATGGTAATTTTTGAAGAAATTGTTACTATTATTGGTGAATGATCAGAAGACAGGTCGAAGCATGATTCTGCCTGACACTTTTTTGGATCAATATTTTTTGTAATACAGAAATCTATTGTATCTGGTTTTTTATTTCTGTCTGAAGGCCAATATGTTGGTTCACCAGTAGAGATATGTTGTAAGTTATCTTTCCTTATGGCTTTGAGCAGTTCTCTACCTTTTGAGGTTATTATTCTTGAACCCCACATTAAATGTTTTGCATTATAATCTCCTCCTGCTATAAATCTATTACCTAGCGTACTGAAGAATTCTTGAAATTGTTCTGCCTTGTTGTTATGTTTGGGTGGGCAATAAATCGCAGAAATTGTTAATGGTCCATGGGCTTCCTCTATGGTTATACTGGTGGCTTGCAGGTAGTCTTTGCGGAATTTTTCTTTTTCGAAATGCCTTATATCATCTCGAATTATTATGGCTGTACCTCCATGTGCTTTATCATCAGGGTGATTTGTATGATAAAGCTTATATTTAGGAACTTTCAGATAATTCTTGTCCGTAAAGTGTGTTTCGGAAACCATCATAATGTCAATATTTTGTTCATTTACGAACATTTTTAGTTCCCTGGCGTGTTGTTGGAGCCCATTGGCATTCCAGACGGCGATTTTGTAGCTATTGGTTTCAGGCATTAGGCAAGTTTGCTTACGACGGTTGTGAGTAGACCAAGCATCGTACTCATTTGATCCATTAGTTTGGCCATCATATTTTCTAATCTTGAGATGTTGCTAGTTTCAGTAGGTTGAGATATTGTCTCTCGTTTTTGTGCTGAACCATTTTCAACTATTTGGGCATAAGTTATGTCTGGTTGACTTGTTCTGGTGGGTAGTGGTAGATTGGTAGTAGTGGATTGTTTTTGTTGATGCCTTTTTTCCCTTAAGGCAGGATACAGTTTCTGCTGTAGTTGCTTGTGAACTGCGCAACCCTTGTAGTTCGCTGGATGATTTCCATTACAGTTAACACATTTCACTTTTTCATCGCGAACTTTACGAGTACAATCTCCTGTCTTATGTTCTCCTGCACATTTTACGCATCTATATGATTTGCGACAGTAAGTCTTTGTGTGCCCGTGCGCTTGACACCTTGTGCATTGTGGTATAATTCTCTTTATATGTGGTGGTTCGCATTTAATAATATTATTTTCCAATTTGGTGATTTCGTACACCGCCTTATTATTTCCATTAGGTTTTATGTCTATATAAAACATAGGCAGAGGTTTTTTTGTCGTGTGATGTCGTATATTGTGAATATTTACGACCTCGTGGCCTTTTTCAGTTAGTGCTACCTTGATGGTGTTAAAGTCCGTCCCGTGATGTAATCCTTTTAATACGAATTTAAATGTTCTCTCGGATTTTGGCCTGAATGTATGGTATTGGGTGTTTCTTTCATCTAATTCTTTTATAAGAACTTTAAAGTGATCCGCTTCGAACAATTGGATTTTAATTGTTTCATAGCTCACTGTTTTAATTGTGTAGTTCGTAGTAATGGTTTTCAATAAGTCATGGATGTTTTTTATTATTCCTACCTTATAGACTGTTATTGGTGGTGGTTTGGGAACAACTTTTTCAGGGCTTGGTTGTATGTTCTCTTCAATTTCTTCCGACAGGTTGCTAAAACTGTTTTTTGTCTCTATCGGTTTCTGCAACCAATAGTCACTGATTCTTGTTTGTTTCCTCGCGATTTCTTCTTCTGGACTTCTCAATCGTTTTTTGTTAATGACTGTAGTCCATTCTGATGGTGGAGTTTGCGTTATTGCTGTTTGTTCTAATCTTATATCAAAGTGTGCAGGTGATTTGGTTGAATCGCTATGGTTTGCCATTTTTAATTTTTAATATTTTATTTAATTTACTTCCAGAGGATAAAAAAATAAAATAAATACATTGTTTATTTCACGCACTTCATTTTTCACTTACGTTATTTTAGCACTAGTTTTTTACTATAAATACTATAAATGAATTTCAAAAGGACTGTTGTAAAATAAGATGAAATAATTTTAAACACTAATAAAAATGAGATGCAGTCCTTTTGTCTGGTCACGTAAACACGTATTCACTACACTTTAGGTCCACTGAGAGACGGGTAGCCGCGTCTGTTATGCGTTTTTAACACTCAGTTAAATAACCGTAATAAAATACTGGGTTTTTTTAAAGAAAGGTATCTTTTTATAGCTTGGACCGTATTGAAAATACGTCTTCACCCTACGAAGGTTGGAACTGAACTCTCTTAATTGTTAATGTTAATTTCGACTTAATTCCTATAATAAGGATTCCAGGCTTCATGTATTATTACACATAATATACAATGACTCTCTTGGATTAGGCGAATACATATTTTATTCATTGACCTTATCAATTATGGTACCAAACTCTAAAGTGGCAATATGTCGTTAGTTATTAATAGCAATCTTAAGATCTTAGTTATATGCTTCCGTCAAAACCCATGCTTTCTATAACACTGAGTAACACTGATAAATATTTTTTATATATGAAGATAAGATGTTGTAAGAATAAAGTGATTTATGACAAATGTATATTTAATTGATTGCTAAGTAACATTATAAAGTGTACATTAAAGTTAAAATGTATAGTTCTTGACCTATCAACGAATACGAATACGCGATTTTCTTTTTAAAAATTATTTTTAGTTTTTTACATAATCTCCCTTAAGTTCAACATACTTGGTCCAGTATTTTTTCAACATCAGCAGTGCTTCCTGGGAGTGACAGTCTGGGAGGCCGTGAAAATGTTACTAAAACTGTCAACTTCTTCATTGGACACGAAATGCTTCGTAGAAATAAATTTCTTCAAAATTGAACAAATATTATCTCAAATCCTACAGTTTCTCCATCATCAACGCACTACAATTATGCCTATGACAAATAATTTTCTTCTTTTTTAAATTACACTTCTCGCAAATTTTGGCATCAAGCTGGTCAAAAAGGTTGGAATAATATACGCCTGTAATTCTTCTGACTCTTTCGTGGTAAACAGTTTAATTCAAGATTCATTTTATAACCCACAGCAGGCCGACCATGACTTTTCCAGCAAATCCTATCGAGTTGGCTTTCTTTGCTAGTTTCCACCCACTTCTTCAATTGCTGTGCCATTTCTGACGTATAATAATCGATGCATATTTTATCCCTAATAACATATAGCCCGACAAAATCGACCAGGTCCTTTTTAATTCAAAGTTTTCAGCGAAAGGCAATTGTATTGCATTTGCTTATCATCTTGGTCAAAGCTTTGCATCTCTAATGTTTTTTACAAGATGTTTCGCTCCCGGTTTCCAGTCTGGCTGCGGCTTTTGGTTGTCATCTAGGCCATCTTCAAGGAACCTGCGACCATGGTTGGCAAGGATGAATTTCCTTAAGGGGTAATCCATCCGAAATGAAGAATTTTATAACCGTGCGATATTCAAGTTTATCCATTTTAACGAAACACATAAGACGTCTGCCACAAAAGGTCTTCTAAACAAATTATTTGAAGGAACAAATTGAAACTTGCCACACAAAGTTATAAGGTTTTCATTCAGACTGCGTACATTTACACTAAGTTAAACGCCATGTTTATATCAGGTTGACGACTTTTCACCTTATGCTTGTGTCAGTACACGTACAACTATATCTGAATAATTAATTAATAATTTTAACAATATTTTATATCTGAAATTAAATTTCCATTCATCTTTATTGCATCATAGTATACGAATCATCATATCATAGAAACTTTTTTATCTAATGTTATACTCATAATCTTTATTTTGTTGCAGGGTCCCCTGATTCCAGCAGCTTTTACCAATGGTTACCACTGAGCTGCTTCCGTCGGACTATCCCAAGTTTATCCGACCTCTGATTTGGTCCTCATCGGCAGCTGCAGCTGTGATTACGTTATCACAACCAAATCTGCACTTGTACATTCACCTCTATATTATGTATATTAATAATATATTACTATTTAGCACCCGCTGAGCGGTTAACACTTGTTGTTGTATATGTTTGGTGTTTGCGATTTTCTTTCTACCGCACGACAATTACCGAAACCTCGTCTATAAATCGGCAATCAGTTCCAACACGTGTTACTCTAAACAAACAAAAAAGTCCACTCAAATATTCACACACCTGAGACACAGTCGTTTCGGTGATGGTCGTCGAGAAGCAGTCTTAAGCCCCCTCCACCAAACACAAGCACTATTGGTTAACACATTACGTTTCAATAAATTGCATATGATATATTACAGGGTATCTTTATAGGATACATTATCCTCACATATTATTATAATTAAGGACCAAAATGGCGCTCATCTCGTTTATTGTAAAAACTGAGTCGAGACGCCTTGGTATTCTTTTATTAAGTTCTCTTTGTTGTTTCCTTTTCTCTATAGAACGAGAGATAGAGAGAGATAGAGAAAATCCACAACCAACGTTATCGCTTATAACAAGTTCCGATTTTTACCACACTTTTATCAAACATCCGCATAATAGTATTCGAAAAGAAAAAAAAACAAGCTGTTACAGGACCCCGGTCGTGGATTTGTCTCTTATTGTAAGTAGTTGTTTTATTTGAATCATAGTGTTTTATTGTTTTTATTCTTTTTGTAACATGTTCTTTAATACAGTTACAGAACATTATACATTATTTAATTTTAAGAAATATGTATATATTTGTTATAGGTTTGGGGAGAGTCCAACGGATGCTCACATGAAATCTCGGGGTTTAGATATATCGTCGTTAAAGTATAAATTAAATTAATTGCGTCTCGCTAAATTCAGAACAAAAATCAGTTAGATAGTTTAATGCATAAGAAAGAATCTCAACTCAAAAAAAACAACAACACGGAGAAGCGACGTTATATCTACCACGTAATTTCATAACTGTTTGAAAATGCACAAGATAAATTCACAGATTGTTCACACGCTTTATCCAGAGAAAGAACGTTTCTTAGCGCTTCAAGTAGAATTACGATTTACTACGGTATAAGAGTAGAATACAATTTTAACGAGTAAACATTCGAAGCTTTTCGCCGATTTCGCTTGGTCGCTCCCCGAATTTTTTCGTAGCTTTTAGATTTTCAAACCTATTCGTATTCCCCCTTAAACATATAAACATTGAAAGGTAGATCCGTCGGTAATGTTTAGACGAGACGGGATCTATTTAAACAAATATAATATATTAATGTTTCTTGTTATTATGTGAATATTCTATATAAACAATTTGGATGATGGATCTCGATCGGATGTCCGTACTCCATCGGGAGTATCCAGCGGGATTGAATAAAAACATCAACAACAAAAAGTTGATATCCACCGTCCGAAATCGTAATTTTTCCATACGGTTATAAGGTGTGTTATTCTATTAATTTCGTTTTAAGTTTTATGTTTTGCCAGTCATGGCTTGTTATATGGATAATTATCATATAGAAAAAAAATTCCGACTGAATGAAATAATGATTGTGTAAAAGTCCTAAGTACAAACCACCACGATATAATAATGTTACATTAGGCCGAATTATATACAAGGTGAACAAAAAATAACAGATTTTTCAATTATCATTTAATCATTTATAAAGTATTTACTAATAAGGTGGCGGGATTAAAGTAGTTAAGGCATATAATATACTTTTAAGAATTAAATATTACCGATCTTTCCTATCCAAGGCGAAAGACCTATTATTTTTACCACCCTGTATATTTTATAATGTTACTAACGATTCTTTTGCATTTCCAAGCGAGAGCGTATAGTAGTATTGAGGATCACTCTACGAAATGTAAGTATAACGGCGTTAGTTTTGCAGGACGAATGAAGCATTGAATTGAATTTCTTCAAAAACATTTTTATGTTCGTTTTCGGCGAAACATATGGTGGTTTTTGTATTGTTACCGATAGAATAAAATGAAGCAAAATGGTTTACTTTTGTCGTACCAAAGTACCTAATCAAGTTTCGTACAAAACCAAAGCTCTAACACTTCTAATTTAAGCTAGGTAGGATAAAAAATAACGTTGCCAAAAACAAGAAATAACAAATTTTAGCATTCTTACATAGTTTTAGTTACCGCGATTGTAGCTACTGAATGCAAAAGACTTTAGTAACATAACAACGATCTTGTAGTTATCAGAGCAAAAAAATATTGTAGTTGATAGAAGTTTGCGTTTCTGTGAAATGCATCATATTAATCAATACCTCATTAAGTTGTTTGAAAGGCAACAAATTCACCTCTTAATTTTTGGCGTAACAATCGTGACTTTAGATTAAATCAAACAGCGAATACCGATTATCATCAAAGAGAAACCGCAAAACAACTTGAACCGAAACTAAAACAGAACTTATCATTTCTTTGTTGCCTTTATGACTCGAAAACTTTTGAGGCAGTCAGCTAAGAAAAAAACAAAACCGATGAACAAAAATAATGACGTTTAAAAGATTATCGTATAATTTTAGCCTATTAGTTAGAAGAAATTTATATGCGCAGGATTTAAAATATATTCCGACGTTATTTTTTTATCAAAAAGAAAATAAATATGTATACATGTCAATTAACGAGGTTATTTTAGATGTTTAGTGGCCGATGTTAATACAGACACGTGTGAGGCAAAATGTAGGAATCAGATGACCTTAGTGATCGCTAAGTAAAAATCGGTTAGAATCATATAAAATTAGAAAAAAATGCAATGAATCGTATTTAAAATTAATTATCTTCATTCCTTTAATTACTATCTTGCAGTATTATAGGTCTTGAGGTCATTAGATTATAGAATTATGCGCTGTAGCCAAATTTACATCACCTTTTTCCAACTCTCACCCGATGTCACCCAGTCTCTCTAGCTGTCATACGTTCTCTTCTTCGTCATTTGTATTTCGATTAGAGCATTGGTTGCAGTGCATTCTTAGGCGGGTTATTTTTTTAAAGAACGATGTGATTAAAATTGATCTATTTAGTCATTATATTTGGCTGTCGGTGATCGAACAGTAGCTAGGTTAAAAAAATGACGATATGTAGCCGTTAGTTAATAACTACGGTGAAAAATGACCAAAGGTATATAAAATGTCAATACTATTGTCAATGCAGATTCTCTATTTAGTTTCCCCATAATTGACCTCCGCTGAATTAAGTCTCCTATCTATGAATGAAACACGGCTTCGTTAAAACCAGCCTACTCGATTCTTCTCACAATAATTTTAAAACTACGAGGGAGTTCGGTGGGGGACACTTTCTTTAATAATATTATGTCAATGCAGAGCAATACGTAGATAGTTAAAAAAGAAGTATATACGGTTCAGTTTTATATATTTTGATATCCTTGAATCTGTGTTATATTTGCATTAAGTGGTAGGAGTAAGTTTTAGTAAACAAAAGACATAATTGTAGAGAGTCGGTCCGATTAGTTTTCATCTCCATCAATTTCCATTTGTGTAAGTTCTTCAGTCATTTCAACAGTAATTTGCATATAATATTTGGCCAGTTTTTCTTTAAGTATTGTTAGTTACTATTCAACACAAAAATACGAATATTGTTTATGTTTAAATTACCTCTTTCTTTTTTTTTATATGCAAATGACTGTCAACTAAATAGTTGAATAGTTGAAGATTCTTTTACGTAGCGAAAAATAATCCCAATGATCTCAATGACTTTTCCGTTTCCTTTTTTTTTGTGTGTATCAATTAGTTAGAAACGTTATTTTGTGGCCTAAAATTTAATTGAGACTAAAACCGGTATGATGAAAACGGACCGATTCAAGAGCCGAAGCTTACTATCGCTAGAGAGCAAACGCAAAACCATCCGACTACTGATAGGGAGCACCCGCGGTTTTATCATCAGAAACGGTAATAATAAACTCACCGGGCCGGTAAAACGAACTAAAAGACAACGTTGTTCGCCGAGCAGGACCGTAACTCCCTAATGTGGCCATAAACTGCGTAAAGTAGGTCCGTGTAAAGGGCAATACACAAGCTATATGCAAAGCGCCTAAAAGACGTAAAATAACAACATATCAGCTAAATAAACGCGGACAATTCGGCAGATAGCAGGAAGAATCACCTCAAAAATTACTCAATAACGCTTGGATATTTGTGGAAGGAAACGTATAAATTTTGGAGAATATGTCGGAGATAAGTTTTATATCTGTGAAATTAAACCCACCCTCACGTATCCTTTTTTAACAACCCATAAAGGAGCAACTCAATCTCTTTGTAAAAGGGACGGTATCGACATATTTTTCAAAATATACGGAATATTCGAAATATAATCGATACGACAAAAATATTTTTTTTTCTTTTTAAATAACCAAGTTCTAACAAATAACTTTAACCCAGAATAGCAACTATTTTTCATTTTCGCTTGATTTATTATAGAAACAACTCCATGTTAAAACTCAGCATCAGGTATCCATTGTAATCGAAATATCCCGTATTCAAATAAAACCTAATTACTAATAAAAGTTCTTGTTTAAAAATATTCTACGCGTTCGTTAAGAGTTTAATGTCAATTTAGATAAGAAAATTATTAGCAAAATATAAATGTTTAGATTATATTCAAAAAAAAAACAAATATGTATAAAACGTACTTAAAAGTCCTTTATTACTTTTTAAATAACTGAATTCTATGAGCTTTTGATGTGATTCTTTTGTTTTTTATTTTTAATTTCGGGAAAAAAACGTCAGCTTATTAAATACGAAACCATCATTAATCCGTGTACTACATTTAATGCGAACAAACCGTGAAATATTTAACAAGTTGACGGACTTTTCAACAAAAGGGAAAAAATAGTCCTTTTAGAGGCTAGTTAATAAGGTATGTAATACATAAAGAGTTATTATTTTGCAAAAAAAATATCTCGACAATATTAAATTAACTGTTTGTGAGTTTTTCATTTGATTGATTAAAAACTATATCGTGGGCCTTATACTATACACTGAAAATTTGTGCTGTCCATTTTTTTTTTAAATATTTGATTTCTCGAAGTGTAACAGGAACTGGATTCGACTCGATCGATGAGTTTCCGATTTAGCATGTAGCATAAAAAAATAATGAAAAAGTACAAGAAATTTTGATCAGATTATCGATATTGTTTTTCCTTGTTTTGTCGTTGTGTTTGCGTAAATACGAGTATTACGGCGTAACGTATCGTAATACTCATGTCCATTAAGCAGTCAATTTGTATGACGTTAAGATTGATCTTATGAATGAAGCCCATATCGATCGACGAGAATTGAGAATCCTGAAAAGTATTATTACGGGACGTTACGAAGTTTAGTTAGATTAAAAAGAAAAAAATGAACGTAACGTCCTATCTTCCTATTAAAACGCCAGATGGCGTTGTTATGTTAATTTTTTATATGTTGATTTCTTTATATTGAAACGGTTATTTTATTGAATGTATACAAGTTGTATATATTGATATTATGATATAATTGATATACATATATACTCTAATTTATAATAATTATTATAATTATAATAAAAGTAGCTGATAAAATATATTGTGGTTTGGTGGTACCACCTTGTGTATTACCACCCTCCCCTGTGTCCCTGTGTTTTGCAAACCCCCGATCCATTCCTCCATACTTACACCACATTGAAATGAACGCCTTTGTGAAACAACCAGCATCTGAAACTATTTCTTATAGTCGATATCCAAGTCTAAATAAACACCAAGAATATAGCAAAAGGAACATTGGATTTGCACGTATAACAAATAGTTTTAGTTACGTGTCAATAGATGGTGTAAGTACGGTATCAATGTTTAAAAATATTTCATTGTATAGCCAGTAAAGGCTTGTATATGCAATATCAAATGAGCAATAACCATATTCCTTCTGTGGACGCTTTTAACTTTTAAAATTAAGAATTATATAATACTAAACAAGTTATTGTAAGTAATTTTAATGATCATGAATTTTACACTATAATACGAATGCGAATGGTAATTTTGACAAAAAAAAAATTGCTAATAGACCCGACTGTACAGCTAGGAGTTTGTAAAATAAGAAAAAATTGTTGTTCTGGCCAAGTGGACTGGAATGAGGTCGACTTTAAGGCTACTTTAATGCCCCTTTAAGGGCCTTCATGTATATCTAATAACAGTGCGTTCTACAATGTACATACATATTATTATTATTATAATTATGACATGAGGTTCACAACGTGCCGTGTGTATGTGGGATTTAAAATATAATATGGACATTGTTCAAAATATAAATGATGTTTTATTTATTTACCAATCCTTTATTCCTTTTTTTTATTACCCTATCCCTAAAAATATTCAGTAAGATATTAAAAATATATAAATAATGGACGAATTTATTAATCATGGTACTTAATTTTATTAATTAAAAATTATTTTAAAAATAACAATGCTCATAAATAAAAAAAGCATTTTATTTAATTTATTGAAAAACAAATCTCGCGAAACTAAAAATTTAATATACCTTGAATCGAGCGTATTATTCAACATCAAAAGGCAGTATACATAAAGCTAGTGATGAAGTTCAGTGGAACAACATATGGTAAATAGGTAAGTAAGATAAAATACTTTAATAATAAGGTAATAAGGCAATCTATGAACTATAATTATATTATTTAAAAATAACCAGTTTATACACTTCGTCTTCTTTTACTAACTATGGCTTTATCTGGACTGGGCCTAAAGTTTAACGTGGGCTCCGAACCGCGGTCCTCAGTATTAAGCCTACCGACTGGCGAGTGACCAACTTTTGAAGACATCCGGCCTTACCCAGCCTGGCTACTGGCGTGACTGGGAAAATTTTCATTGCCGGATTTTACATCCTAGCCTAGAACATTCACAAATATTAAACAATCACAAACAGAAATTTACGACCATGCCCCAGCAGGATTCGAACCCGTGTCTATCGCAACAGTAGGAGGACCGTCCCATCGCCTTTACCACTGTGCCACCAAGCCGGCTGAAGCGACTTTTGTTATTATGAAGAAAATGAGTAGAAATAATTTCGCATGTTGATAAAACATTGCTTTTTGAAAGGAAAAAACACAGTTGAAGCAAAACTTGGCTTGATGCCGAGTTTCGGACACTGCCCCAGGCAATCAACCATCAAGGATTGGTATGCTAAGTTTAGACGTGGTGAAATGAGCACCGAAGACGGTGAGTGCTGTGGACGCCCAAAAGAGTTACAGACGAAAACTTTTAAAGAATCCACAAAATGATTTTGAATGACCGTAAATTGAAATTGAATGAAATACCAGACACTCTAAAGATATCAACGGAGCGTGTACATCATATCATTCACAAATATTTGGATATGAGAAAGATCTGTGCAAAGTGGGTACCGCGCGAGCTAACTTTTGTCCAAAAACAACGACGAGTTGATGATTCGGAGCAGTGTTTGAAGATGATCAAGCGTAATAAACCCGAGTTTTTGCATCGATATATGGCAATGGATGAAACATGCCTCCATCATTTCACTCCGAAGTCCAACTGACAGACATCTGAGTGTACTGCACACGATGAACCCGCTCCAAAGCGTGGGAAAACGCAACAGTCGACTGGCAAGGTTATGGCGTCCGTATTTGGGGATGCGCATTTTTTTTTTTTTTTTTTTTTTTTTTATTACTCTTCGTGAGTCCACAATCTGCCCTATTGGCAATAAGTATTTCTTCTGTTTATATTATATATACATGGCATGTAGAAAATCACTTCATTAAGCAATCTTCTGTATAAAATATTAACTTAATTAATTAGACTTATTCTAATGCTTATTCTAACTCTACATATGTCCAGTAATCAGATCAGGTGGTGTTAAACGTTTTAGTCTACGCACTTCACTATCACGTCGCATATTTAGCTGATTAGCGAGTACATTGGGATGCACTGACACTCTTTCGAAGTACTTCACACAAACACGTTGGATTACACTCGTTATAGGTTCTAGAGGAATATCGCGTTGTATCACTTTATTTGAAATATAGTACGGAGCATCAACAATGGCACGCAACACCTTATTTTGGAACCGTTGAATGATGGATATATTAGATTTGCTAGCGGTACCCCATAGTTGAATTCCATTCCAACCAACATATTGGCCTTCAGACAGAAATAAAAAACCAGATACAATAGATTTCTGTATTACAAAAAATATTGATCCAAAAAAGTGTCAGGCAGAATCATGTTTCGACCTGTCTTCTGATCATTCACCAATAATAGTAACAATTTCTTCAAAAATTACCATCAAAGATAAACCCCCTTCTCTGTGCAATAATAGAACTAACTGGCCCTCATTTAGAGAAAACTTAGACCAAAATATCTCTCTAAACTTACCGTTACAAACTGAAATGGATATAGAAATAGCAGCAATAAATCTTACAAAAAATATACAGGAGGCAGCATATTCCGCGACTCCCAACAGTGAAACATTTCCAAGAAAAAATACACATATATCATATATAATACAGAAAAAGATAGCAGAAAAAAGAAAGTTACGACGAAATTGGCAACAGCAAAGGACTGAAGAGAATAAAAGAAAATTTAATAGGGCCATAAAAGAGCTGAGAGATCTAATTCAAATGGAACAAAACCAAGGCATTCAAGAATACCTAGAAAACTTGACATCAACTGAGGCTACAGACTATTCGTTGTGGAAAGCAACAAAAAAGCTTAGGAGATCCCAGCAGCATAACCCACCTATTAAAACAAGCGAAAATAATTGGGCGAGAAGCAATAAAGAGAAGGCCGACATTTTCTCAAAACACTTAAAAAATGTTTTTAAACCTTTCCAGTCTCAGCTACATAAAGATGACGAAAATAAAATTACTAGCTTTCTAGATTCGCCATTTCAAATGGATTTACCGCACGAGAAATTAACGGTCAAAAAAGTTAAACATACAATAATGAGAGAGATTAATATTAAAAAAGCTCCTGGTTATGACTTAATTACTGGCAAAATTTTAAAAGAATTATCAGAAAAGGCTATAAAACTATTAACATATATATTTAATGCTATGCTACGAATTAATTACTTCCCTAGCATCTGGAAAGTAGCTAAAATATTAATGATACTTAAACCAGGAAAAATACCAGAAGACGTGACCTCCTACCGACCTATAAGTCTATTACCAATAATCTCGAAAGTTTTCGAGAAATTATACATAAAAAAACTAAACTATATAATAGAAAAAAGAAAAATTATTCCAGAACATCAGTTTGGCTTTCGCAATAAGCATGGGACTATAGAACAAGTGCATAGACTTGTAAACCAAATAAACGCTGACCTAAATGCCAAAAGATATTGTTCGGCTGCTTTCCTAGACATATCTCAGGCTTTTGACAAAGTATGGCATACGGGCTTGCAGGTTAAACTAAAGAAACTTCTCCCTCATCCGGACTATCAGCTACTGAAATCGTATCTCACTGACAGACATTTTATTGTAAATCAAGGCGATGAACATACCGAATTAAATCCCATATATTCAGGAGTTCCGCAAGGTAGTGTACTGGGTCCAGTATTGTATCTTCTGTATACGGCTGATCTGCCCACCACAAAAATAACTACTGTGGCAACATATGCAGATGATACAGCAATCTTAGCATCCCATGAAGATCCAGTCACAGCATCAATAAACCTACAAACCCACCTGGAGCAAATACAATTATGGTTGAAGACATGGCGCATTAAAGCCAATGAATCAAAATCCACGCATATAACGTTTACCCTGCGTAGAAGAACATGTCCACCAGTAAATATCAATCATCGTCAACTCCCCCAAGCAGAGCATGTTAAATATCTTGGTATGCATTTAGATCGACGCCTAACCTGGAAAAAGCACATACTCTCTAAACTGAAACAACTAGGGGATGCGCATGGAATAATTTTCATTGACTACCTTCAAAAAGGTAGGACCATCAACAGCGACTATTACATAGCGTTATTGGACCGCTTGAAGGATGAAACCGCCGAAAAACGGCCACATTTGAAGAAAAAGAAAGTGGTGCTTCACCAAGATAATGCACCATGTCACAAGTTAGTGAAAACGATGGCAAAAATCCATGAATTGGGCTTTGAATTGCTTCCTCATCCACCGTATTCTCCAGATCTGGCCTTCAGCGACTATTTCCTATTTTCAGATCCCAAAAGAATTCTCGCTGGAAAGAAATATACGTCGAATGAAGAGGTGATCGCCGAAACTGAGGCCTATTTTTAAGCAAAGGACAAATCGTACTACAAAAATGCTATCGAAATCTTGGAGGGTCGCTATAATCAGTGTATCACTCTTGAAGGGTATTATGTTGAATAAAAAAAACTAGTTTTGCCAAAAAAATATGTTTTACTATGGTGGGCCGGAGACTTTTCGATTGACCTGTTATATTTACTGTTCTCTGAGCACTTTCAATCCATCTTTTTTAATTGTAGCACAAGTTTCTAATGAGTGGTTATCAATAGTTATTATTGATTTTATTAAGTACTCTTAGTTTGTTCTAATACATAGCGATAATAATCAATTTCTTTTAATTAAATTACTTACTTTATTTTTAGAATATAATCTGAAAGTTTAGGTTATACGAGTGACTTTGTCTTGTCATCAACAGGTCTCAATAAATTGTTATTAGCAAGTATGTTTTGAATAAAAACATTTTACAATGTATATTAATACATATTAAACATCTCTCCAGAGCTATGACAAAATTATAACCTCAACTCAACCATCATTTACTATGCATCAAATCAAAAAAAAAAAAACAGAATAAGACACCGATCGCCGTATCATGTAGGGATACAAAACACTCCCATTGACTAAAAATCGAAATCGTTGGATGCAATCGGACATCTGTATCCAATTTATCATATTTACTTGAGAGTTTCATTACTACGTGTAACACTTTCAAAAGGAACGTTCTTTTTTATTTCGTATTGTCCACAGCTATAACGTATACTAAGTAAAAATCGTTCATTTTAATGATGTACTTAAATGATATACTTAATTTAACTTAAATAATAGCTTAACATAAATTAAGTTATATATAGTTTTACTTTTTCTATTGTCAATATACACATTTTGCTTTGTTATGTAAAACATCCTAGGACTTTAACTTGGAAAAAGTTATTTGCAAATTAAAATATGAACATCATGCTACTTAGGCTACAAACCGGGTTTACCAAATTCTCTTGCTTTTTATGCTTATGTAATATTTTAAAGCTAAGCCTTGCTATGAGATAGTAGAGACCGAGCAAACCACTTCAAATATAGTTGGCCGCCGAAAGAGTTTAAAGTTGGTGAAAAGACCATCGTCCAGGAAACATTGGTATCTCAACAAAAGTTCTTTTAACACCACAAGGTTGCAAGGTTAAGCTGGATTAAGCAATTTTTAAATGTAATCCCCATTAGGCTTCTCAGAAGCAAAGATGAAGAAAGGTATTTTCGTCCGAACAGACATTAGAAGCCTTATGACGGACCTACAATTCAACACGGCCATAAAAGATCATGAAAAAGAAAAATTAAAGGCTTTTAGGCTATCATAAATTGAACCATTAATCATTAATCAAAAGAATGCTAAAAGCATTTCAAGCTGTATGCCACCTTACTCACCTAAAATTACATTTTATTCATTGCCACCTCGACAACCTCTGGAAAATGTGGGAAATGTGAGTAACATAACCATAAAACTACCGTAACATTAAAGTGTTACCGAAAAAATACCAACGATAATCGAGCGTCTCAAATATATTAAGCTAGTGTTGAACGTTTCAGAGAAACCTTTCAGATTCTCCTCGCAAGCGAAAATGTACATAGAGGAGCATCATTGGGAAAAGAAGCTTTTAGTGGGTACTAATAAACTAATTGGTAACACGTATAGATACGAACGTAGATAAAATAATATAGACTTGTGTTATTCTCATACTCAGTAGTGAATGAATGTTGAGAATAAAACGAGAAAAATGAGAATTTCGGTGTGGATCGCCTTCCTGGACTAACCCATAACTATTTCCACTTTCATATATTGTCTTAAAACTTGCAGTGGTAGATCCATTTTTATCGTTAGTAGAGATACTCTACAAAACCTTTTATTTTTCGTCTGGCAAACAATGAAACTAGCAATAAAAAGCTATTAAAAGCTATATAGCTATAAAAAGCTATATTGAAATGATTTCATTAATTAACTACTAAACTGTCTGAAAGTTCTTTGAGACATTGATGAGTTTTCTTGACTTCTTTGTTATTGACAACATAATTACAACTTTAGAAGCTTTAAAACCAAAATAGTCAATTGGGATTTGTCAAAGCAGCATCTTAGTAATTTTCTGAAAGTATTTGATGTGCAGAAATCTTCAACTCAAACAACAATACTAATGAATGTCGAAAATACAATTTGGCGCGTTTTATTTTAACAATATTAAATAATACATCGTTATTTTATGTATAGATTTAAAACAATCACATTTAGTAGTTAGGTTAGGTTATTTTACAGTCCTTTTCATTGATATATTGCAGATTGTATTTTCACCTATATATAACTAGATAACTAGACCGCCTGAAAGGTTAAGCAAAACTACCTATATAATATTAATAATATAATGTTAGATTAAAAAATTATGGTATAACAATAAATTTAAAGTATTATCATTCTTGCATGATATTTCTGCTTTTCGGTAATTGATTTTTACTATACGACAGAGAAAAAAAACCGGGTACGATCCTTATTATTGGCAAAGAAAACCTTTAATACCAACCCTCCCTTTGGTGACATTATGTATATAACGAAACGGAACCAGAACCATAAAATAAAAAGGCACACTTTGACGAAAACATACGCTTTAAAAACAGCTTTTCCCCTGAAACCATTGTTTCCCGGTAACAGGCTTCCTCCCCATAAAACCGTACTTGAATGGCCGTTTTTTGCGTTAATTTTATCTTTCGCTTCGCTTTTCAGGAGGGAAGGGAAGAGGATATAAATGCCGCGGGCCAATTTATACCTACGCGTTTCGACGATAACCTCTATTTCCTGCCTGTTCAACCGGAAGTCCAGCTGGTGATCCAGACGTTGCCCGCCATCATAACGTTTCGCTTAAGAAATAATTATATTGAACGTTCCAATGATTACTAAAACCATTTGCATTCGACTAATACCATTTTAAAAGAAAATTTCTTTAAAATATTGTCTTACCGTTATAAAATCTATTAAAACCAATAGTAAAATGGAAAAATATATGTTCAATTACAATACCGACACCTACATTCAATTGTTATTACAATAAATAAAATTAATAGGTATTGATCTACATATGTTATTAATGGATTTTCGCGTATTTTAACAGTAAAGTGGTAACATCGTCATAAAAACTACCAGAAATCTGAAGAATATATGAATACGATGCCAGATGAATACAATGACTTCGGTAAAATTTCCCACTTACAATACTTTTTCTCATATTTCTCACTCATATTCTCATATTTCTCATATTGAATCACCCTTACTAATCAATTAACGCTAATATATTGTCTATTCAAAGTTTTTTGTACATACGTCATCAAGATGTTTAATGTATTGCCTATCGCAATTTGTACATTCGTTTCACAATCATACAATATTTTCCTTCTCATTTTTGTTCTAGTTAAATATAGACATAAAGCTGATAAGTTTGAACGTGAAACCGAACTAGCCTGTTAAAATCGCCCGGTTGTCAAACTTACGCAAAATTATTCAAAATATTATAAATACGGATTATAAACCGGCAAACATTGTTTTAACGCTTTTTTTTTTAATAAATTTGAAATCGCCGCAGTTTTTATTGCAAATATTTTTAGCTTGTTGCATCTGCACTGAATATTAGTACGGGCACGATCACTAAAATATCTCAAAAAATAATAAAACCATATAACCTTAAATTCGTCAAAAAGAAACGTCTTTTATATATATATATATATATATATATATATATATATATATATATATATATATATAGGTGGCATATAGGTGGTATATATTAGGCAGAATTCAATGATTAATTTTATCAGATGTGGTGTACACAGCTAGCAGCAGAAGAAGTAAAAAATACATTGATATCAAGTTTACTTGACAAGTAAACACACCATGAAGAAAATAAGAACTAACCGTAAAAAGGTAAATATGCTCTCTAATGAAAGTAATATACATTACTTTGATATATAATTGTTAATTAGGTGGATTACGCCCCCAAGGGTATACCACTACATAAAAAAACGCACCTAGAACTCTACCTCATGGGTGGTGTGGAAAAAATTTAAATGTAAATATAATAAAACAACTCTAACCTACAAACTATTATACCTGTGTTCTTAATTGTTGTTCGAAGTCTTTCGATAATATATGCATTAGATGTAAAATAAACTATATATGCTTGATAAAATTTTGATTTCATTATTTTATTTAAATTAGGGTTTTTTGTATGTCAAAGCCAAATTGAACTAAAACTCAGAGTTGATGCGGCAACAATGCGACGTTTTGACGTCACAAATTTAGATGACGTATGTACAAAATAACTTTGACTAGACTATATATTGCTCATTATAGAATTGCCATATTGTATCAACTTATGGTATACAACACTATTTTGGCTCCAGTGACTCTAGAAAACTCGAATAGTGAATATTCAGCTCTCGTAGCTCTCATATTTAGGTCGATGCTTATAATCCAAATGTTCAAAAATTAAAAAGCCTTCTATTGAATCTATTTGAACTCTATACTCTATCCTATCAATGATTCCCCAACCTCGTCTTGTATTTGGATCTTTGTTTAGCAATGCCTCATTTTTTTTGCAAGTATCTTTACTGCTTAAAGCTAGACTTGTCAATATTAAAGTTACTTTCTTTGAAACTTCGAAACCATTCGCTCCACCTTTCATCAGCTGGAATATTTTCTTTATTTATTTATTACATTGTTTCTAGTTGTTGCCGACTAATCTACAACTAATGTACAATTTAGATTACTTTGTAGAGCTCATCTGTCCTAACTTAGTCTCTGGATTAGTATGTTTAGTATGTATTAACACTGCTGTTTTTTTATTACATGCATCTCACTCCACTACACTACACAAGATCGAATGGTTTGATTCTTTTGAGGATGTGTCCTGTTCTCTTGTTATCTAAGAGTTTTAATAATTCGATATTGACATGAGAATGTCTCTCCTGATGTCTCCTTGAGATTCTCTTGGTTTCTTGTGTCATAGTAAGTTTCTGAAGATCTTGGTGCAGACAATCTATTGTATTAACAGTAACAGTTCTATTGTATCTGGGTTAACCTACAATACTTCTCAGAACTTTATTCTGGAAAATTTATATTGTATTTATTTATATTGATTTCGCGAAACATTCCCATAATTGAATTCTGTATGTTCATATAGGTTTCAATATTTTCTTATATAGTAGCAATTTACTATGTACTCATATTTATAATTTTCTCTCAATTAACTAATACATTTTTCTATATTTGAACTCCAGTCCTTTCTTTTTCTTTTTTATATGTTCCTGCCAGCGAAGTTTTGCATCAAGAGTAAGTAATTTACAGAATGAACTTCTGTATGGATGTGCTTCAACTAAATTTTTGTTCGAATTAAAATAAATATTAAAATGAAACAAACCTCTTGGATACTTAGTCAGCATAAAAATTGATATATTCAAGAAAGCAAACATAGAGGTTTAGTGGAAAATCAAATAAATGTCTAATCTTTCTAAAATCACCCAAATTATTACCACCAGAGCTATATATTCAAAACGGCCCAACGAATTTGTACTTTCGATAACTCATAGGTATTTGGAGACTATTTTTATTAATTAACGCAGCGAATCGCAACCGTAATTCGCTTAAAACAAACTTAAGGTCGCTAAAATAGTTTATCTGATTCTACAACATTGTTAAAATGATGAGAATGCCTTGAATACTTTATTAAATTGGCCATTAAAAAAGTAATAGTAGTCATTTAAATAATTCCTGTGTCGAATATTATGAATAATGTTAGAAAAAGTCATTGCACTCAAAATACATATTTTTGCACATATTTTTATAGGTGGGCAATCGAAATATAAAAAGAGTTCAAATACTAGTTTAAATTAATAAAAGTGTGTAGATATCAACAAAATATACTTTTTAAACACTAATACAATATTAATATTTAATTTTATAAATAAATAAATAGTTATAAATAATTTAATTAATTAATATGATTTGTAAGATACCTCGAGGGATGTTTCAACCCCTCACATAGAATGACGTTAAATCTTGCATCCCTCACACTATGCATAGTGTACTATGCATCCCTCACATGATATACTTGGATTTGTCTTTTCGCCGAAACGCAAAACCGATATGAACAAATGTCTAGCTATTAAGCAGTATTTTGCAGTTAAACATTTATAGATCATAACTATAACAACAGTAGTTCTATATACAGTGGGTGGCCAAATTATTACGGACAATATTGAAATTATTCAATTTTCTTGGACTTTCTTGAATTGGATTTCTGTAACAAATGATTAGTTAGGACTCTCTCATATATTTTTTATTTGTATCTGTAATCTATTGGGATACAAAATAAGTTTTATAATTTTCGTTTTGGTAATTAAAAAATATAATAAATAATAAAAAATATACAATTAATTAAAAAATAATACAAATAATTTTAATATTTAGTGATACAAACTTTTTGCTGCAATAAGAGCTTCTATACTTGAGGGCATGCTCTCAATACATGTTTTCGCATCTTCATGGATTTTCGAGTTGTGATGACATTATCTGATCAGAATTTTAATTAACTGCTGTTTGGTGTTAATGACTTCATTTGCAATCGCCCGTTTGGTGAATTCCCACATGTTTTCTATGAGATTCATGTCTGACAAATTCCCTATCCGAGGCAAAATAGTGCTTCTTCCGCCGAATATGCAGTAATACTTTTGGCCTTATGTTGACAAACATTTTGATAAAATGATCCATTAGAATGTTCTTGTCACCGTTTAGCGAATTATTTCACCAGCGGTAGTAACCGGATTTCTAGTACTCGCTTGTATTGGTCTTGTTTCATTGTCTAATGCCTTTGGATGAGATAACAGACTACACCATGATACTAACCGGGTATTTAAACCTCTCTATAAGGCAATCGGCCCGAAAATGTTTACCAGAGTGTCGTTTTCAAAATAACTTTTCATAACATTTAAATAACAATCAAAATTTACGATACGTTACTCCTCAAACATCTCCACCTTTGACGCATGCGCACTATCATGCATAGAATAAACCATATTGTCTTCCTTGTCTTCCTTTCTAATGGTAGTACATTCTTTTCGAGTCGATCGGTACAGTCAATCAACTCCAAACACAACCTAGGATATTTAGATTTTGTGTTACATAATAATTCTATAGTAATAATAATTAAATTGTTGCGTTATTCTTGGTAGTTTAACATACATTGGTTTTAAGATATGGAAGAACGAGGGTAAGTGCAGAATGTAAGATTATATTTCTAAAAGATATAAAATCCAAACAGCATCAATTTTATGTATAGTGGGAATGTTAGCTACTAAATTTAGAGCACATCATTTTCAACGACATCGAATAGGTATCAACTGGTAATAATTAGACATTTATTTCAAACATAATATATTTTAGTAATGATTGAAATTTTATTTTATAGGTAAGATGTAGATAGCATTAGTTGAGAGTGAAAATCGAAGAATGTGAAATTCAGAGAAGAGGAAATTAGAAGATATAAGAACAGTTTACAGTGATACTATGAAATAATTAAATTTGTTAACAAAAGTAGACCTGGATCAAATAAACAAAATATAAAACTATCAACCACACCCTAATGATCTAATGACAAGGAAAAATACAACGCATTACTATATAAGAGCATAAGTAAACAAATAATTGTTTTGTAAAAATAATGATGCATTGACTGAGATTTCTTTCAGCTTAAAAATACGATAATCCATTCATTTAAGGCTAGTAAATGTACAATATGTTAATCGAAAGCTCGAGGTAGTCAATTTATTAATAGGATTTATGGATCAAGAATAGTAGCTATCATAGTAGATCATATTTGGAAATTTTTAGAAGAATTTCACTGCTTTCATATGGTGGCATTTTCATTTGGTTTGAACTATATTGACTGGGTTTGATCTAAACGATTTTGGTCTTTTTTATGGTAACGTTTATTTATATGGGTCTTGGAGATCTTAGAAAATTAATTTAAATATGATGTTTTTATAAAAATAGAATGGCAAATAGAAATTATTTTTATTTCATTTTATTCAATAATTTTTTAAATAAAATATGTTATTTCAAAAAATGTTCAATGTTTATTTTCCTCCTTATAATTAGTTCCAACATTAAATAAATTATTCATCAAATTTGTGTATATTTATTTATAAAAACTGATGATCTGTAATATGAAGTTTTTGTAAAAATAAAATGGCTGGACATGCGTCAAACTCGGATTATTCTGTTTTAAAATTAAATGGAGCTCAATATGCGCATGCGCCGAACCCGGAGATGATTGAGGAGTAACGTATCCTTCAAAATTTGGAATGTTAATTCGTCAAAAAATTACACCTGTAATTATATAAAATTAAGAGTAGAATATCGTTATTAGCCATATATATTGTTCAAAAAAGTTACAGTTACTCGGCTCCAGTCTGCAGCAGTCATATTTCGATGTTGGCTAACCCATTGAAGTTTCTTTTCATGCTGTCGGTTAGGAGTGCCGTTTTGGAAGCCCGTCGTCTTATTAGATTATCTTCAACTAACCGCCTCCGCATTGTTATCTCCGAAATCTTTTCACCCTCATCGTTTATTATCGTAGTCAAATGATCAACGCTTTCTTTACGATTTTCTAGGCAGATGCTTCTGATTTTTATATCGTTTCAAGACGTGGTGATTCTTTTTCTGCCACATTTGCCAATACGATTTGCCTCAAGAGACTTATTATCTTATTATCAATTTTAAATTTGATTCGATTGACGACAGACTTTGAAACTCCAGCAATAGCTGCTATCTCTCTTTGGGAATGAGCGGAGTGCTGTAATAATGTTTATATCTCTCTACATTTTCTTGGAGACGTGTCCATCCCATCCTGAAATTTAAACATTTGAGGTAATCAAATCATTTATAAAATGTAAATTTATAGACAAAACATAGCAAAAGCGGAAGCGAAGCGGAGCATTACTTATATTTTGATTATTCTTGACACAATAATTGGTTAAATGTTATGAAATTATAATATCTAAATAATAGAACAACAATACAGCAAAGCGAGCGTTTTAACTGTCACACTGTTAACAAATGACGTGTGTATACTGTATTGCCCCTTCAGAAAAATAATGATAATGAACCACTACCTATTTAAGATAAAATAAACCTATAAAATAATATCATCATAAACAATAATTAACAGTAATATGAATGTGTCAACCATGTGCCACCTATATGTTAAAATAAATGCTAATTTAATATACATTGTGGATATACCCTTATTCATATATTCGTCCTTATTTATCCCTAATCTATATATTAATCGGCGTAGCGAAAATTTCGTCTCCCTTTTTGAAGAAACCGCAAGTGAGAAATAGGCACAGTTAAGCTTATATAGTGGAAGAATTTAGGCCTAATATATTTGTGTAGTACGGGCTAAAAAAATATATTCCAATAAAGTAAAAAACACCCAAATCAAGCAACCTGGAATAGCCGTCAGATCAGTGACACATATTATATAAACAAACCCAGCGGGTAACAGTGCGGGCTAAAAGTTCAGCTCGCCAACAAACGTACTAGGATCGAATATCGAAGGTATTTTTAAAGTTTATAAGCTGTACGTCGACTTCTTGCACACCCAACGTACCATTAATGCTGCATACTTCTGAAAACACACGTGAAACGCGCTTATCAATTGCTCGAAACTGAGGAGCATTCCAGCATGAAGTGTCATTCTTCTCCAGGATAACGCACGCCCTTAGACCTCGCGTGTCATGCTTGATACACTATCGGAATTAGGCTGGGAGGTACTGGAACACCCCCCCTACAATCCAAATTTATGATGTTGCGACTACCACATGTTTGATAATAATAGTAATTATCTATTATATCCTCATTATTTATTCAGCAAATTCTATAAAATATCTTAGTATAAAATAATTTAAGAATTGCATTAAAACATATTGCGGAAAATGATTTCCACGTATGAAACAAACATAACTGTAATATTTTAGAAACGAAAGTAGTCTTCCTCTTGCTTATTTTTCTCTGTCATTCAGCAAAGTATCCACCATAAAACACATATATTAAAAACCAACAAAAATATGATGTTGCAATGTTAACCGCAACCTGAAGCTGCACTTGCCAACTCGTATCACGATAAATAATTAATCATTTGCTAAAAACAGATTGAAATCGAAGAA